>NC_133983.1:18391637-23191637 GCF_047716275.1 Strix uralensis | reverse complement strand
CTTTGCAACGCTGAGGTATAAAATGGGATGTAAATTTTTATACTACTCCTCTGCTTTTCCTTTCTATCAGCTTAGCAAGAGTCCACATTTTTTAAACAGATGATCCAGGATTCAGCTCTTGCTAATGAATTTCACCTTCGTTTTGCTGTCGCAAGAAAATCCGTACAGAAAGCGCAAGCAACTTCTCAGCCTTTGCCTAAATCTGATGTCCCGGAAACCAGTTGTGAACATTTGCACAGAGCAATCCTCAACGCTGGGCTCGGTGGTGGTGATTTGCAGCGCTCACCTGGCAGTCCTCTGTGCAAAGGTGTCTGTGAAACTTGGGGGACCCATAAAACCAGAATTGGCCGGTGAGTCATCTGGAGCTTTTGACCTTGAATCACTCTTCAGTCTCCTGGAGATGGAGTTTCACTGGTTTTAATGGGACACGTGCTGAATAAAGCACTTAAGCTGATCTTTTTATCACACCTATGTTCCAGCAACATCTTTGCAAAGTGGGTAAGCAGAAGAGTAATTTTCATAAGCAGAAGAGTAATTTTCTTGATATGGATAAGCAAGGGCCCTTGACACATCCAAACACGGTGTTTAGGAGGGGGGACGAAGGCAGAATCGCTGTGGAGCCACTGTAGGAAGGATTGTTCGTGGAACAATCACTTGGAAACGCAAGGGAATAAACCATCCTCCCTGAACCACAAGTCTATACCAAAGAGATACCTGGACTGCAAACGCACACACTCAGCTAAAGTAAATAAATAAAGATCAGAGCTAAAAATCACGAGTAAAATCACCCTAAGAGCCAATGGGGATGTGCATCTGACTCCTGTAGCTGCTTTTAGAAGTATTAACTCGAGCTCTTAATGCCAGCAAGGCCTCTGCTGGGCCCTCTAGATTTTCCTGAGTCATTAGACGGTCAAGAAAACAGCAGGCCACTGGATGCTTGTCAAACTCTGTAGACGAATCCGATAAAGCCATTTATTCTATACAAAAATCAAAACCAGTGCATACAAATTTCCGCTCCCAAAAACATTTCGATGATTAGCTTTGATTAATGGTGCTGCCAGAGGATCATTCATCAGTATTAACTAACAACATCTTTTTCCACATTATTTCCAACTCCCTAGAAGCTGGAAAGTGAAATATGTTTCTCTTTTATGACATTCTTTTTACCCCGTTCCCATCTACACACTGGTTTTTTGGGTTTTTTTTTAGGGTTGCCCACAAGATCTGCTCAAATACAAGAGGATCGGTGAAAACCTTTGCACAGCACATGCTGGTCCTCTGTCAACAGGCTGTAGGCATCTCTCTTGCGTTTGTTATCGTAGGGTTGCTTAGGAGCACCCCTTACTGGAAAGCTGCTCAGTGTTGTTGAGCTTCTAGAGTGATTTTTTTTTTTTTTTTCCCCTCAAGTTTTTTTTTCCTGAAGAAGAGAACTACTATAAAGTCCTGAATTTGGAAACCTGGCCATCACAGCCTGCGATGCTGGTTTTGCAAAGATACAGCAGAAATAAAAATCAGGACAGATTTTGGGCTGCAACAGCATCTTACCACCACCAAAGACAAAGGGAAGGAGGGTAGACAGCGTGTCCCATGCACATGGGACTTTGAGCTCTGCACTATCCTGGAGCTTCCAGGAAAACATAGAAACAAAACACAGTGTCACATACACACAACTTCCATGGCCAAGATCTTTATGCTGCCTGAGGTATTCCCCACTTCCCAAATGCGGGATTTGAGTGCTGGCTTTCACAGGCTGAACGTTTGGGTTTGTACAGAGGAATTATTTTGGAAGGTGCAGTATAATTGTGGCTCACCCTGAAAGCAGTGTCATGCTGTAAGAACGTGTATGTACATAAACAGGGAAGGGATGGTGCAACCTTTATGGCTGCAGGAACCAGGGAGCAGCCAGAGGTGTCAGGGGTGTCTTCAAACAAACAAAACTTCACAAGCAAAGTCTTACCCCTAGTCCCTGGGCACGGGAGCACAGCAAAGAAAACATTCTGCACCGAGTTCGGTGATTTACCAATTCAGGAGAAATAAGAGGTTATTTCCTTACCGTTGCTTGACCGGGTCCACACTCCAGCAGGCAGTAGCAATGTCTAGGATGGCCTCGGCGTTAAGCCGTGCTCCCTCTCCAGTCCCAGCCCCTCCTCACCTGCTGCCAGACACCTTTAGGGTGAAAAAAAAAAAAATTAAGAGATTTGCTTAGCAAACAGAGAGGTCTGTGTTACTGCTCCTCTGTTTTCTCACTAATCCCTTTATCTGAGGATATTAGTGATAAAAACAGGAACTAGGGGTAAGAACCTAAGAAATTTTAGAAGAAAAAGCTGGAAGGCAAAGCAAGTATCACTTGTGATAGCGGTACTAATGTCTGCCCTCCAGGTATGGTGCTGGGAAGGACTTTCCGTCAAGCTACAAGTCTTCTGCCAGCTGGGGTGATGCTGTGGATGGAGTTAGGGCCCCTTGTAGCCCCCAAAACTTTGGTTCTTTCCCCAAACACCTTCCAGTCTTTCTAGTTACCAGCCAGCCCCTTGGGAGAAGCTGTTCCTCCAGGCTTGGGGAGATGAAGTGGTGGGGACCCAGACTGCTCCTCTCCAGCACCATCTTCCTAGTGCTAAATTGGGGCATTTCCAGGAGATCAGAGGAGGCACCAGTAAACCTCAGGGAAAGGCAGGACTATCCCTCTGCTTCCTCCATTCCTCTCCAAACCCAAGTGGAGCAACCAAAGACTGGCTTGATGCACTTCCTGTGGCAGGGTGTCCCTGTCCCCAGCCTCCCCCATGGCAGACCTGCCCACGACGACAAGCAGAGGGCCCGAGCTGCCCCCCAGCTCCCACCACAGCCTGCCATGGGTCAGCTTTCCACCGAGCCGCAGAGAACAACCATCATTCTTCTGACAGCTCGGGGGGTGTTTCCAAGCTGCTGGACTTGCTTTCTGTCACTGCAGATAGGAAAAAATCTCCAGTCATGCAGAAATGGATTCCAGCGGGCCCTCCAGGTAATTCTTAAACCTTGAGACAGGTCTGGAGAGTGAGCGTTCCCCTCTTAATCCCCTAAAAACATCCACGGGAATGGCAAGCTGGCTTCCCCCACATGTCTGCCCCTTCCCCCGGAGCCCCATCTCTCCCTGTTCGGAGTCGGACAGACAAAGACTACCTCGAATCTCGGCTCTCCCAAGAGTTTAGTTTCAGGTCAACGAGCCTATGAAGAATAATTGAATCGAAGGAATGGCACACGCCATGGCTGTGATGCGATGCGGCTAGAAGGGCTTTCCCCAGCTGATGCTGGCTCCTGGACCACTTTATTCATAGAATGGGTTGGGTTGGAAGGGACCATAAAGATCATCTAAGCCCCATTCCTGAACCACCTGGATGCTGCCTTATCCTGGAAATGCCAGGACCTCATCCAGGCACTGGAAGTCCCCGGAGATGTGCTCAACGGGTGACCCTTCACTCCTTTCTCTGCCAATATGCGTTTATCTTTACGTGTTAATATATTTATAATGTTTATAAACACACTCTATGCGTTTATGTTTTGCATTAAGCTAGCATTGATGCAGGTGTCTCAACTATGTAGTAGCTAGATAGAGACTGTAATAGTAAGAAAAATAAAGCTAATTACCTGCTCCTTCAGCAAGCACACATACCTGCTCTGGGCAGGTTTGTATATGCTTCAGGAGCAATTTTCAGCAAACATACACAAACTGTTCCCAAAAACGTGCTGCTGGACAAAACCATCTCCTGCCAGGCCACTTCCACTTTCCTTTTGGCCACCAGGCAGTATTCTCCACTGAGGTACACACACACATACACCCTCCTACAATACCCTTCATCCCTTACTGACAAAAGCTACCGAGAACAAACCAAAAAGAAGGCAATGCACGCGAACCAGAGGGATTGCTACAGATGGGCTAAACTAGAAATGGCTCTTTGTATATGTGCTTTTTTTTTTTTTTTGGCTAAGAAACGCTACAAAATGAGGCCTTCTGTATCCAAATGACCTCGTTTTGCTTCAAGTGTTTCCCATTTTTAAAGCCTGTCCGCAGTTGTGTATATAGTGCTCTATAAATATTTCATTGAGCCCGCAGCGCAAGCCCTTGCCTTCGAGTTCATCCTTCGACACTTTCTTTTCGCTCTTCAACGATGCTCAAGTAGTTGCTGCCTGGGGCTGACCCCGAGCTGTCAAACCCCCGTGCGGCGCAGACCGGGGAGGTAGAAGCGATGACAACAGCTAACAGGATCATGTAGTTATAACTTCTAGAGTTAGGATCATCGCGACACTTTTTTTTTTTTTTTTTTCCCAGAGAGGCTAGAAACCAAACTGTAAAAGATGGGGTTTTTTCCCTTCTTTTCTAATCATCAGCTCACTTGAATAATGGGAAGAAAGCATAGTATCCTACCACCTCTTCCAAAAATGGATATGGCAGTGTTTCTAGGGACTAGTGTGCTGAAAATGAGGATCGCAAGGAAAGAGAAACTGGACATCAGCCCTCCTCAAGCACCTCCTCAACTCTGCAGATGATGTGCTGGAACAAGTGCAAGTACCACTTGAAACGTCCCTTTTCCCAGTGCATATCCGTTAATGTTCACAGAGGAGGAACAAGGATCAGCAGATTAAGGTTTCTCCTCCAAAAGCCTTTTTAGTGACACCCCGCCGCCCCCAAGTCCCACTAGCACTACTGAGGGCCCCCAACTTTAACATGGTGGTTTCTGTGCAGGATATTTCTCACCCCTTCTCCTCCATCCCTTAAGGACTTTGCTCGTCATTCACATTAATATCACACATGTTCCTCCCAGCCTCTCTCTAGGACTGGATCAATCCTTTGGTAGGTCTAAGCCAGCGCAAAGGATCCTGCCCAGTTTGTTTGCACCCAATCCCAAGAAAAAAAAAGTAGGTCCTACAGGAATGAAGAAAAGGAAAGGAGGAGAGAAAGCATGACTCCAGCAGTTTTCATGGCATTCAGCAGGCCTGGAAACAGTGATGGCAATAATTGCCCGTAGCCTCCCGAAAACTGCTTGTCACAGATTTTCCGAACACTGAAAAATACAGAGATATATATTTGTAAGTAACCACCAGACTCAATCAGCTCATCTTGACCAAATACTCCACAATGACATTATTCCACAATGGCATAATCCTTAGAGAAAAACCACAGCATTCTTGGACCCCAAACAGAAACTCGACACATGTAATACCTAATACTAGAGTGTACTTTATACCCTGTTTTCCTATGAGTCATTTTCCATCCCACTGTCTGTTGAAAAATGCTTTTTTGTTTATTTATTAAAGATTCTCTCAATGGCTTTATTGATGACAGAAGAAGGGAGCAAACAAGGCAGAGATTTGGCATCCCAGAGACCTGCCACCAAATCTGGCCTAACTCAAGCCATCTGCTCGGGACAGGAGCCGCAGCCACTGGACCTGCTGCCAAAATCAGATTTTAAAGGGACAGTGCTAGCGCAGACAGGACACTGAGCAGGCTTTGCATTTTAAAACAAAGTCATGTTACAAGAAAAACAAAAGAGACATGTTTTTTAATTTACTGGGAGGGACACGGGATGGAAGGACGAAGTTGTTTTGTTTTGTTTTGACTGTCAAAGCCCAATTTTCTTGGCACAAATGGGAACACCCCCAGGCCTGTCTGGAAGAACCCGCACTGGGCAGCTTTTCAGCCGGCGCAAGAAAACGGGCAAACGATACCATGTACCAGCCCCAAAAAAGTGAAACTGGCTGGTCTAGCTCAACAGTCTGAAGCAAAAACTCGATTCAGTCCTTGCCTGTGTTAGCATCCACGCAGTAGGACCCATTTAAAGCCAGTAAGAGGCAGCTCAGAACCAGCCCCATGGGTGCAAGGCGAAAGCAAGATACCACCCATTTATTTAATAAATACATTTAATTGTGCCATTTGATCAATCTTCATAATCTCAACAGCTCAAGCCAGAGACGTGGGGGTTTATTTTCCAATTTAATCTTGGCAAGACCCATTTAAACACTACAAAGTGAGTAGCAGTGTGTTGTGGAGATGTTACAGGGAGCTGAAGGGCACTGGATGGCGTCAGGGCTGCCGTGAGCTCATACAAATCTGGATGAACACGGTGGTGCCCCAGCACCGATAGCAACGGCTCCAATCTTCAGTAGATGTTTAACCAACAAAACCTCTACGTTTTGAGTTAGGGCGCTCAACTCTGCTTCCCCAGTCTGTTTTGGTGACAAGCTAGCAGGTCACTTGATAAATGGAAGGCTGACCTTTCCTTCCCCTCCAAAAAAATAGCTCTAAGTCTTTGCTTACAGGTTATGCTGGGGTTTTGCTGGATGTTAGGACTTTCTAAAGGAAAAGAAGAAGAAAGGCTTGCAGGCAGGGGTCCAGAGCTCTGGTTAGCCAAATCCAGCGGATGGCCATGGAGGGGGAATCATCCTACCTTGCTCCATCACGCTTGAGCTACACAAGACTGACAGTCACCAGTCTGAACAGCCCAAATACCAGAGATCACCGAACAATGCAACCTGTCTGTGCTAACGACCGATGAAACAAGCAACAGCATGTTCACGGTCTGCAGGAGATGGTTGTGATCCATGGAACAGGCGCCACGAATCAAAGGACCCACAGCAGATGCGCTCACCTCCCGATGACAACCACCATGCCACCGCCATGAAGGAGCACATTGTGTGGAGCTCTCGGCATATTGTGGGACTTGCTGCCTGTATTAAAACTAATAATCACAGGTCTAAAATGATAACGTTAGGAATACCCTTGCTTCAAATAGAGGTTCTGTCCTCCCCAGCTTCGGCCAAATACAGAGAATAAACTCAAATATGTGCATTTAGATATGCATCTTAAACACATGACACAAGCAGGACAGCCAAGTCAGCCCCCCCAAACTATCTGCAGTGCTGACAGGAGATTCCTAGTGCAAATGTTACACATTTACCTTATATTCATTCTTAAACAAAATGAGCAAAGGTCAAAACTAAGTTCCCGTAGGAGGGCACATTTGCTGTCCAGATGGTAAGAAAATATGAAGACCTTTTCTGTGAGCAGAATGGACAAATAGGCGCTGTGCAGCCCTCGCGTCATTCTGACCTCCACGCGGTACAGTACACATATGCTTTTCCCCTTGGGCTTATGCATCACAGATAGAGGCTGGGACTAGCAAAGCGGAGTGCAGGGAGGGTACCTTGTCCATAAGGCACCTGGACTAGTATTGCACCAAGCTTAATAAAGCTCACCCTATAGCTCAAGGGCCTTCATAATGTCCTGGGGCAAAGTTCAACCTTGGGATGAAAACCCTGTCTGCAGCACATAGGGTTTCATTTCCAAAGTTTGGCACAACCCTAAAGAGACTCAGGAATAGTCTCTGAAAACAGGAGAAAGTCTGCTGAGGGAAGAACAGAAAATAGACCCAAGTCTGGGACCAACATCAGTTTAATTGTATTTCTCAGGACAACCGGGTTAACTTGCTGGTTTCTAAGAAGCACACACAAAAACTTCTCACCTGTCTGTCTCTCTCGGGAAGAAGCACCAAGGCTCAGTGGAGCAGGTTGCCTTCAGCAGCAACTGCTTCCCACCCTTTAGCAAGATGCTTTAACTGGGGCTTTCTGTTATGGTGGTGCTGCACAGAGGCTAGGGAGCTCGTGAGGAGCTGCAAGAGAAGGATCAGGGATCTAGGGAACGGTGTTGCAGTGCCTTTTACCATTTACCACTCGCACCACTGTCATGCCTAAGCCATGCCTGGCTGTGCAGGGGAAGATGAGGAGAGGCAGAACTCTCTGAGCCTCCATCCTGCCATCAGTCAGTGGTTTGGTGACTGTGCTCCAGGTCCCACAACGAGGAAGATGCGTATCGCAGCTTCATCCAGACCGCAGAACAGAACTCCCCCGCAGAACGCACTGTGCGAAATCTCAAAAGGGAAAAAAAACCCAAACCAACAGGGCCATGGCCCAGAGTCAAAGCGCCTAGTCCTACGGTCCTGGAAGCAAAACTGCAGTCTGAAAGCTGCAACGATTCCCAGTTGTTTCTGTTTTGTTTTCTTGGCCTAATTTCTTTCAGGCTGTCAATAGCTGCATGTCCTCCGCAGAGCCAAGCATAAATCTAGTCAAATCCTGACTTACCCTAGAGCAAAGAAATGTCCTTATTGTTATTCTAGCCAGGAATGCATGCATTTTTATTGGCCTGAGAAGTGCAATCAATACCCTCAGAGCAAAGGCTGTGCCCACCTGCCACCTCCTCTTTCTCTATCCCACAAAGATAAAGCTTCTTACAACCTGTTTTTTCCCAGGTTGAACCACCAGGTGAGGATGAAGGCCTCCAACAGCAGGAGAACCAGTGCTCTTCAGCTGCAGCTTTTGTGTCTCGTTCCAAATGCTGAAGCTAATGCAATGTGAAAACTATTACCCAATCGCAGAGGAAAGCTAATTCTCCAGGACAGTCTGAAACATGCAAATATAACCATGATCTTTGCCATTTGCAACACAATGGAAAATTGCTAATAAAAGTTCCTATTGTGTCGGGGATGTAATACTAACCGCATGGTATTTCTCTCTCCCTCCCTTCCCCTTTGCAGCCAGGCAGCTAAAAATGGCTTAAAACTTCCCAGCTCAAATGTTCGAGGTCAAATAGTGATGCTGAAGCACCAGAATGAAGGGTTTGAAGACCGTCTGCTGCACAGCCTGTTGTTCCCTTCCAGGCTTAGGGGATGCAGTGTTCCCGCTCCATCCTTGGAGCCCAGGAGCACTGCCTGTGACCTCAGCCTGAGGGTGGACCCCCCCTCCCCCGAAGTGCAGGAGGCTGTAGGACTCCCCTCTAGCCCCCAGTTAATGCCACCCCATGCTCTCAGCACCATGCCATGGGGTAATCCTGGCCTCCCCACTTCCTGCATCTCCAAAGCACGCCAGCACCGTCCTTCCCGCCCTGCGCTGAGCTGCTGCTCACCCTGCCTGTCCCACCAATTGTGACAAGAGACCTTTCCCCATCCTCGGGGCTGTGAAGGCACCTTGCTTTGGACACAGTTCTCCCCATCCCTTCCCCTAAAGGGAAAAAGTATGCACACACGTGCGTCACACTGCTGTCTGCCTACACCCTTGTCCTAGCCCCAGACACAAGCATTAAAACCTGGGCCAGTATTTTCAAGGCTGGATGCCCAGAGCGGGGCTCTTTGATCCATCTTTCGGCACAGAGACAAACGACCTGATTGCTTTACAACCCGTGCGAGCACCTGCAGCTCCCGGCAGCCTCCTCCTGAAATGGCGTCGCCACTCGCAGGGATGCCAAAGGAGGGATTGAAAACCCAAATCCAGGCTCCCTGCTTTGAGGGCTCTGAGTTTTCCCGGGGGTCTTTCTGACTCACTTCCTTCCTCCTCAGGCTTTTAGGCTCAAGCAGTGAAGTGGCAGCAGCAGGACAGGGGTCAAACAGGCGAGAAGGGGCAAGCGCAGCTCATACCTCTGCCCTGCTTCCTTGGACGGGCACTCGTCTCTCCCACTTTGTGCTTTTTCCCCACAGCATCCTTTCCTTTGCCAACCCCCTTGTGCCCCAGAGCATCAGCATCTCTGTTTTGCCGCAGCCTCTCCTCCAGCCCTTCCCTCAGGAGAAAAGTGTAGGATTAAACGAGATGCAAAACTCAACGCAGAACCTCAGATCTTGACAGGCTGCAGGAAAAACACCCATTACAGGGCAAGCGGGGGCAATTAAGAGATTTCAGCTGAAACCAGTGGCTTCAGTGTTTCGCTGAGGCAGCCAGACAGCTTTATTTCTGTGTATTTGTTAATAATCTCATTATTTACAGGACCCATGTGCTCTCTATTACCTTCCATATTCCAATATTGAAGGACATCTGAGGATGGTTAGCCCGTTTGTAACAGGTCCATCTTCAGCTTTTTGGTATTTCCTGGTTGGCACATGACCAAATCAACACACTCCTCTTTCCACTTAAAGAGTCCCTCCAAGGAACTGCTCTAAGCAATTACCTCGTTCAGCAATTTCTAATGCATAAGCTGCCTTGGGACTTTATAGGTTTTAGAAAAAAAAGCCAGACCCAAAACTCAAAACTGAAAAACAACAACATAACGTAAGACCTCTTTGATTTTTGTAGCTGTCTGCTGGTGAGCGAAGGAAACTAGTTTGGGGATTGGGAACATTTCAAATGAGGAGGTATTTCAGGGTTTTGTTCTGTTTGGGGGTGATGGTGGTGTTGATTTTTAGGAGGACTGGAGAGTTAGCTGCAGATGTCAGCTGTACATCTGCAAGTGTGGGACATGCTGCCAGCACCTGAACCTCTTCCACTCGGTTCTCTCCTTTAACTTGCAGCTGACAGAGGTTCAGATGGAAGAAACCACATGAAGCAGCAACATCCCTTCTTGGATGCTGAAGGCATCTGCTCCTGCTGATTTAAGAAGCAGCAGTCTGAAAAGCGAGTGTTCACATCTCTCTCTCCTGTGCCTCATGACTACTACCCACTCCACGAGGTGCAGGTTTGCCTTCCCTGCTGGCATTCCTACATTTCATTATGCTGATGTTTAGCAAACCTTTACTCACAGCACGCTTCTTTTGCCCTTGGAATCTCAGCCTTGGTTCAACATCTGGTACTTTCAAGGAGATGAAGTTTGGGAAGGGTTTCCAAGCTGTTAGGAGCAAGTGGCTCATTGGTGGCTTCAGCAAGAGTTGGTGACCCATTCTCAGCCCCAAACAGGCACCCTCAGCTTGGCTTCCTTATGCCCACCCCTGCCCAGCACAAACCCTGGGCAGCAAACATGCTCCCTTCCCGACTTCGCCATCCCCATGGAGCAGCCCACTCTACCATCAACCAACCAAGTGGAAACCCTTTGAAGGCAATATGTTTAGGAGACTTATTTCTGCAAACCACCTTACAGGACCAACAGGCTTGATTTCTCTTCTAAATACATGCCCACGCTTACCCATGTAAGAGATACATTTCTGGACAGTTTGCGTACCACAATTATCACCAAAACTATGGCGTGTAGTGAGTCAGATTAAATTCTTCTCCAAGGCAACCAAAGATGGCCACAGCTGGGACCCAGAGGTTGACATGCCGGGTTTAAAACTCCCTGTTAGAAGAGAGCTTTCCCCGTCCTGCCCTGTCCCCTTGAGAGATGAAACCTTGCTTGTTGGTTCCTGCGGGAGAGGCGTGCCGTTGGGATGCACGGCTGGCAAGGCCTGCCAGGAAAGCTTAGCTGCTCTTATCACGCTTGGAGTAGGGGGAATCAAAGGAACAATTCCCAGGTAGCTGTGACGGGCATCTGCAGAGATGCTAACGCAGATCTCCGCCCCACCACCAACTCCCAAGAGCAGGTAAAAGCCATGCAAACCTCATCCCTGACAAGCCTGCCTCTATCCTTCCCAGCACCCACCTTCAACATCATGACCTTACACAGCACGGAGGTTACGATTGCCAGCAAGGATCCACCTCAGCACGTGCCCGTCAGCTGGAAGTGGTGGGGACCATGACAGGCTGCAGCTCGTGATCACCTTCCTCGCTGCCAGATCCCGCCGGCACAGCTAGATAGGCAGATTTACTGGCATTTCTAACTTCTCTGAGATTCACGGGTGGCCCAGAATATGACAAAATATTGAGCTGTTAGCAAAGCAAAGAGATTTGGGCTGGAGTTCCTGGGTAAAACTGCCAGATGTGTCACTTTTACTCAGAGCTGAATTGGCAGATCACCGCCGCTGGGGAAAAAGCTGGAGGGGAAGGAAAGGAAATCAAACAATTTCCCAAGTCACCTGTTTTCTTTATGCCAGCGCTGCCAGCTTCATACTGAAAAGTACAGCCTGCAGATTTAACATGTGCTGAACAGGACTCCTCCTCCACTCCTCCATTCATTCTCCCTCTCCCTCTGTATCCCTTGACTTAAGCCATTCCTAGGCATTTCGCACCTAATTATTTATTATCCCTAATGAACGCTCATCATGCATCCACCCCTCTCCTCATCTGTAGCTGGTTTTAATCGGGCAGCTCGGTCCTCAGCGGCAAGGAGTTGTGCAATCTTCCGTACACATCTGCCACCAGCCCTGCTCCACCTCGACTGCTATTTATTTTAATCCCAAACAATGAGTCTTGAGAACTTTCTCTGGTCTGTCTATTCAGGAAGAAGTGTCAGTCACTGCAGAGGGAGAGAGGGACCTCACTGAGATAATGTTCCAGGCTGATGCTTAATCAACATGATGGCTTCATTAACAGCACAACCCAGATAACGCAATCCTTGCAGTGCTGGCGTTCCTCCTTGCTGAGCAGGCGCATAATAAATCAAGAGGAGATTTGGTGGGAAAGAAAAGCCCTGCTCTGTTCCCACGTGCTCTGGTGGTACAGCCTTCTGTCCCAAAGGCCCCAAAACTTCTGCTGGGATGGAGTAACTGGAAATAATCACCCTCTCCTGCAAACACCTCCCTGATTCCCAACATCCCGGTCACCAGCTGGACCCCTCTGGCTCCTACCAACGGTGAAGGCAACTGGATACAATAGGCAGCTGGAAATCTGTGGCAGCCATCGGCAGAGATGCTACAATCAGTTCTCCCCAAGTAAAACCAGCCCCTGAAATCCCCCCAACATCAGTCGGCCGCTTTGGAAAGCTGTACTCTGCTTTCCCTTTCCGCTGCTCGGAGCCTCAAACCTGATACGGCACAAGGGAGATTTTGGCCCATTTTTTTTCTTCTTGGGACTCTTTTTGCCTGCCTGTGATCGTCATCTGAGCTTCTGCCTGGCAGGAGGCAGACAAATACCCAGCCTGAAACCACAGTGTCCTTGCCCCAGAGAAGTCCTCCTTGTGAAGCCGGCTCGGTGTGGGAGCTGCGCTCCCAGGAGCACATCCATTCACTTGAAAGCCAAAATGGAAACCCTTTGAAAACTGTGGGAACAAAAAGGGTATACATCGGTCCTCAGTCCTGCAGAATGGAGCTCTGCCTGGCAGCTGCTCATCCCACAAGGGGAAAAAAAGTATTCCACAGTGTCTGTTTATTTTCTTTTCATCCTTTCTAGGTAGCCTGTGCTGTGTGCTCGCCTTGTGAAGGAGCAAGAAGATGAATTTGGGCATATTCAGGACAACTTTTCCTCATCCCGCAAAAGCTCGCAGCCTCCTGATGCTGCTGGCATCCACTGAGAGCTAAGGGATGAAGAATTGACCCAAGGCAGAGAATTATCTTCTCCTTGTAGCCCCACATCTCCCAGATATATCACAGGGAGGATTATAGTATCCCAGCAGAGGTTCAAGGGAGAGGGAAAGGCCAAGAAGCAATCCAACAGCACAGCAAGTTTTCATTAAGACTGACTTCAGATTTGGCTTTCGTACACTCCTCAGATCCAGGCTGCTTCGCATAAAAGGACAGTTTTTACCCCAGTGAACATCATGGTTTAGATTTACATCAAGGCTTTTGGTTTGAGTCTGTTTTGCCTGCTGTGGAAATTTATGGGTAACTAATTTTGCCTTGGGAGCTCTGGAGGTGATGGAGCCCTTTTCCACAAAAGCCTGCCACATACTTGTTGGGATCTCACCTTGCACTTGGCAGCTGGAAGAATTTGACTGCATCTACCTGACATCAGGAAAAAATCCATGTGGTTTGGAGTCAGAGGAACAGTTGAGAATTTTGAAAGAGGAGGACACAAAGAGTCTCACAGACAAAAACCACCAACATTCAAACAACCTCCTGTCAAATGCCTTGGTGCTGCTCTCATGTTCCCCAGCACAAGACCCTTGTTGAGTCTCTAGATCTATTTGAAGGCAGGCAGTGGCTCATGCAGACCAGCCAACACCGCTCCCTCAACAGACCAATTCGTTCACAGCTCTATAATGGGAGACAGGCCTGAACAAAGCCCCAGATCAGAGAACGTCTAAATCTGGTGGAGGCAGGAAACTTCAAAATCCAAACCCAGGAAACTTCAAAATCCAAACCCAACCCCCCAGTTTTCTGAGAGACCTTGAACTTTTTAATGGGGTTCATGTACGAACCCACTTATGGATTTTTGAGGTATTTGAAATCTGAACTGAATGTCACTTCAGGGCTTGGACTCATCTCTCCAGTCCCTTTTTCAGCTCCTCTTTTACTTGAGAAGCAGTGTCTCCCTCCCCTCTTCAGTGCGCTTATTTTTCCATTTATCCCACTACAACAGAATTCCTTCTCCAAGGGTTACCCTGCAGGGTATGAGTACCTTGTAGAGAACATCTTGCCAACTTGAAATTAAAATCTTCACGGCAGCTCCAATACAAATGCCAAATGTGGTTTGCAGCTCTGCCTGAAAACAGGCAGACAGTGACTTAAGCAGATCTTCTGGAAACTCGGGTCCTGTCAGTGAGCTTCACCTCCATTTCCTCCGGGACTCTGGGACCTTTGTCATTCCAAAGCCCTGTTAAAATATCATCACTTCAGGAGAGGCGAGTCAGTGCTTGAGCCAGGGCTGGCCTGCTGGGTGACGGAGTGATGAGACTAAAGCTTTGAACTTTGAATAGTCTGGAAAGATGGGAAAAGCCAGAGCAGGAGCTTACATCACCCTATCTCAGAGGCAAGCAAGCACGGATTCTCCCCAGGCCTGTGCGATGTAGCCACTGTCGGATTGTTACGGGAAGCCGGGATGATGAACATATGAGTCATTGTGGCTAGATTCTCTCCTGGGAGGAAGGAGCAAGAGTTTCCTTGCAAGAAGTAGCTTTTTTCCACTGTAAATCTTCTAAGCACAGTGATGAGTCTGAAAGGTCACTGGGGCTTGGCACTGGTTTGGCAACTGAGAGCCAGATGGCTTTGATGGGAAAGAGGATAACACTGTCTCCTTCCAAGTGCCTCTGCTAACAGGCTTCACCTACAGCTTGTCTGGTTCACTATGGACCAGCTTTCTTTACCTCCTGGCTGCTCTAGGTAGGCAGAAGTCAAACATAGGGTGTTGCAGGGCTGGAAATCCTGGTCCTACCTAAGAGAAGGGGAATTTTGTCTTTAGCTTCAACGAGGGAAGGATTTTCAACAAAGATCCCTATTTGTATGCTGAGAGGGGATTTCTAGCAAATAGTGAACTAAATCTGCATATATTCTGAGGGTCCTAAGTGGACCCAGAGCTTCTGAATTCATTGTGAAGGTCCTGAACACACAGACCATCAGTGCTTCACCCCCATTCAGATCTCAGCTTTGCCATTCAAATCAGTGGGGTTCCTGATAGGAATCAGTTCTTTCCATGCATAATTGTTATTCCCTGAAGTCCCTTTTCTTGGATTTGGGAGAGGACTGTCAACATTAAAGGGGATGCAGATAGGAAACCCTTCATCTGGAAATGTGGTGATGATTCGCAGTGCTGCATGATGGAGCTGACACTGCTCTGGCAGCAGTGGTACCCAAGAGGAAAGCACTGAAACACGGGAGGCTTGAGCATCCTCCTCAGGAGTGCTCTGGATGATAGGAGATAAAACCCCAGGAAAGCAGCTGTGCACAGCTTTAGCCCATCCAAGACCGACCTCTTCAGAAAGGCCAGGGGTACCACAGTCAGAGGCAAAGCCAATTAAAAGCAAAGAGGTTGCCAGAAGAAGGGTGAGAAGAAAAGCAGGATGACAAAATGACAAAACCCCCTGTGGTCAATTGTCTCTTAGTACTTCTATAACGCTAATTAAAAGAGAGAGGAACAATCTGATGACACCAACTGTAATTATGGCTTTCCAAGGTTCATCTCTACCAGTAATTTATCCTTAAAAGTGGCCAAAAGCAGATGCCTAGGGAAGGGCTTAAGAATACAATAAACATGCTGTGATTTTTTTCCCAGAATATTCCCCCAGCCTCCAGAAAAATGCAGCTCAGGGATTTCTGAGCTGAAGGAGGTGTTGTCTTTGTATTAAACAAGACTCAGGGGACTTCCCTTCTACAAACCTCTCCATTGTCCCTTGGTTAATAACAGAAGAAGAGAAAGAAGCATTGCAAACTATACTGATGATTAGGTGTCAGCCTAAAATGCAGGGAAAGAAATTGAAATTAATTCACCTGCACCTAAAAGCCAGGTCAGAGAAAGCCCCATTTCTTCCTTTGACAACAAAATCTTGGTTCATTAACAAAAGTTTAGCAGTAAAATCTTTCCCCTGACTTAATGGGACTGCTCTAATGTCCTTGGAAGGATTATTCAACACTACAGCCTGAATCGGTTGGTTCATTAAGCAGCAAAGGTTGAGAAAATCCACAAGGGATTTCTTCACTGAACATTATTATTACTTCTACAAAATGTCTCCCTTGATTTTTTAACCAGCTGCAAGTGAGTTTTTGCTTTTAAAGCAAATGAATCAGGGACCCATCAGCACCCAAACACATCTGTGTGGAAGTGTTAACGGGCCTTTTGGGGTGAACCTTGGAGCTGAGAATGGTATTTAAAGGCATTCAGCTAGGAGGGATGGTGGGGGAGATAAGTCCTTCCTCATCACACATCTGGAAGTGGCTGCAGCTGTACATTTTACCCCTCCACAAAACCACTTTTATAAGGAATTTGCCATTCGCTCTGCGTTGTTCCCAGCGACACGCAACCTGGGCAAACACAGAGTCTCATGCACAAAGTAATGACCCTTTCGCACATCCCTCCCTGGATGGCATCCAAGGAATGCTGCTAGAGTTTTCTGCTCCGCTGGAGAGATCGGTGAGTGTATGCAGCAGGACGTGTCTGGGCAGAAGACTCGGCCTAGAGGACCTGCCTTAGCCTAACTTCCAAATCAGGAATTTCTGCCTGGCTTAAGCAAAGTTAATTTTCTTTGCCACTCTTGGTAATCGCTACAGAAAATTCATCAGTCTGAGACTTTTTTTTTTCTACTATGTCTGCCTTTCACTGGCTTGACACTGTTTTGTGTTATCTTTCTTGCACATCTTGGCCATATACTAATATACCAGAAATCTGAACTCCAGACTAGTTGCAACACCTTCATTGCATACCACAAATACAAGACTCTCATCCGTGGTGGGAAACAGACACTACAATGGGATGCACCTTCAGCTCACTTCAGCACACACCGAGTTTTTTATTTTGAGATCTTATAAAAACTGAGCATGAAAAGATCAAGAAAAAAAATGACACAGCCTAGCAGCTCCTGGCTGGTGGTCCACATACCACCAGTATCACGGAAAACAGCTGAAAAATACAGATACAGTCACAGTCCTGCAAACAAAGCAAACAACCCAGGAAAAAAATAGACAAATTGCAAATTTTGATATTTTTTTTTTTAAATGATGTGACAGTCTTTCAACTAAAAAGTTTAAGACAGACAGATCCAGTCCCCTGCTGAATTTTATATCATATCTGAGGGGCATCTGTCTGAATACAGGCAATGCAGGAGATGCACCGGGTCCAGAACTGGTGTTTCTGATCTCCCAGCCAGTACTACCCGAGCAAGCCTGAAGTCACTTGTAACACCAACAAGGGCAGAAAAAAATTTACCAGTTTCAGCTCTGCTTCAGCAATATGGAAAAGGGTAATTTGTCTGGGAGATGCTTCCCAGTTTACTTCTATGCAGATCCACACTCATGAGGCACCTCCAGATATCGCAACGATACCAGTGGGAGTGAAAAACTTTTTTTTTTTTTTCTGGGAAACAAGAGAAAGAACACAAGTGACTGGAGGAGAGTGTCTGCCCTGACTCTGGTTTTCACCCAAATCTTTTAAAACATCTCGGGGCTCCAGCACCAAGGCCTTCGAGGACATCATGGTGTATGTGGAAGAGCACGTAACCAAAAAGACTGATGGGAAGAGGATTTTAGAAAAAGGAGAGTGGCACTGAGTCAACACAGCAGCAGGGCCAATGAGAAAAGGGAAAGCAGCTCTTCATCCCACAAAACTGCCAAATTCCTCTTTTCCATGGCAAATACAAATATGTCCTGCCATCTTCATGCCTTGGCTTTGTAGCCCAAAAGCCCAGGACTTCCATACAGCAGCATCAGACTAGCTAATTGACATTGAAATCATTAGCAGCACCAAATTAGTGTCAAGGCTTCCTGCACCCTTGGGCTGCTGGCTTGTTTTTGCAGCCCGTATCCCAGAGAGGAGGCCCTGCTCATTGTTAATGAGGCATTTCAGCACCTACTCAGGATCATTATTGGTCTCTAATGAGGGCAAAGGTGTTTGTGGTATTTGACCACTTGCCTAATTAGTTTATAGCACAAATGCTCCCTGCTGATTAGGAGATTTATGAGCTTGAGTTTGTCCTGGAGAGCAGTACTGGGAAGGGAGTGGATGGCTGAAAACACTCCTGGTTTCTCAAAGCACAGCTCCCACCTACCCACTGGTGAGACATCAAAAAACCAACTGGGGAGCTTCTGGAGAGCAACACCACCCCATAGGGCACAGCTTGCTGCCCCCACAACTCGCCCACATGGGTTTTCCCCCTGTGTATCTCTGGAGACAGCAGCAAGGATGAAGGTCTGCCTTGTAAAGCACTGGAGCTCAACCACTCCAGAGAGTCTTGGGTGAGATAGTTGTCCCCATGACACATCCAGTACACAGCAAAAGAGGGTCAACTGCTAATGTGAAACCTCTGCTGATGCAGTCCCTGGCTTGCAGAGCCCTCAGCAGCCATGGCCCACCCTACCAAATGGCTGCTGCATGGGCAGGAGCCTCTGGTTATCACTGGACACCCCTTGCTGGTGTTGAGCCTTTGGAGGAGCATGTTCTTGCTGCTAGGTGTGGGTGTTGGGGTGCCGAGACCACAAATCGTACCACTGCAGATGGAGACAACACCCCCAAGGTCTTCATTCTCCTCCCCGAAGCCACATTTGGGTGATCTACAAACTGGTTTTGCTTCAGTTCTGCCTCGTGACTCTGCTCGGGGTCCCTGGCTATGCCAGGAGGGTGTCACTCGAGGTGGGAACAAACTCAATTCAACCTGAGCTCGCACCACTCCTCACCACCAACAACCAGCACCGCCGTACACCAAGGATGATTGCACATCCTCAGTTTTGGTTGTTTCAGAGAGCACGTTGGGTTTCATTGCTAATGGGAGAACAATTGTGGTGGAGCTTCAGAAACTCCTCACATTAAACAGAAAAAGCATCAGAAATTCAGAGCTTTGACTGAATTGCATTTGAAACCTTTGGGACTGGAAATCCCCCATGCAACAGCAGTACCAAGAGAAGAGCTACTATTTGTTGACAACCTCTTGAAATCATACACTCAAAAATGTCCAGTGACTGGAAGTAATTTCCCTTAAAATTTTCAGCTAAATAAAAAAAAATTTTATAAATGCATCTTGGATTGCTAAAAATGGTATGCTTTGCTTTCAACTCTTAGATTCTTTCATATACATTGTTGAGTAAGATTTAGAATTTCCAATGAAGAAGCGGTTTCAACCGCCGTAAGAATGTTTCCCTTACAAAATCCAAACGTCTTAACATCTAAAAAATGTGATATAAATGAAAAAAGAAACAAACCCAGCATGTACACGCAATCAACTTCATACACATCCATGTCTTCTGCGCGGGATGAAAAGAACATTTAACAGAAAACACGTTGCAGCAGCTCAGCTTCGCCACGGCTGAGCCAGCGACCCCGGGACTGCGCCCATAAGCTGCCCCTACGCTCGACTCCCCGAGGGCACGCACTGGCTCCGCGACACAAACCCCCTTCCAACGACCTTTTTTCTGTTTGCCTCAGCAGGAAGAGTTGTTTGTTTGGTTTTTTAAGTCGCAGCAAATAGCTTAATGCAAAGCAGGAGCAAACAAGCAGCCGGGCTTGCCAGACGCATAGCATCTTTCCTGCCTTTTGCCTGCAGCTGTACTGGTTCCCTTTGCACTTTTTGCTCCTGCGAGTGTTTGGGTTGAGTTCATAAATCATTTCTGACAGTCCCAGTTGGTAACTGTGACGCCAGGCCATGCAGGAGGCTGCAGAACCCGGCATCGCTGCTGCTGGGATAAGGCTTAGCTTGTCTGGGGTAGCAACACCCCCCTCCAAATAGCCTGGTTCCTCCTTTTCCCTGGCCCACTCCTTTGCTCCCAAAGGACATTTGCTGTTACAGGGGCACGTGGTGTCAGCAAACCGCCAGCTCCTCCCCCAAATCCTCACGGTACAGAAATAGTCAATGCTAATCCTTCAGCCCCATTTTCCTCTGGTTTTCCCCATTCTCTAGTCCTTGGGAGGCACCCACATGGGCCGTCCAAAGGCTGCCCATGGCAGTGGTTCCCAGTGCATCCCCCATTCCTGCCCCAGCACTGTAGTTTTGTCAGTGGCGTTGACTTATGGTGGTTGTGCAATAGCTCGAGGACAACAAGTGGAAAAATCACACTTCCAAGCGGGAGGTAACGAGATGCGATTCTGTCTGTACAGGACAATAAATCACCTCTTAGACTTTTCTAGCCTTAAAATATGTAGAGCAGAGAGCAAGGACGTGGCCAACAAAGCAAGACTGGAAGGACTGAGGTTGCTTTTGCCAGAAGGAAAAGATGACAGCTAAAGAAAGATGTAATAGCACTCTTCAGATCTGCAGCAAAGAGGAAAGGCATAAAATATGCTCCACATCCACTGCGCATAAGACATGCATGAAGATATTCACCACCACAGCCTAAACAATGAATCATGCTTTGTAGACAACGTCACATTCCTGAAAAGTCTCAATAAATGCACGTTTTGGACAACAACAAAGTAAAACCAAGCAAAGTGTGCTCATTTCCCCATCGCCTAGGGCCAACACATCTCACCAAAGCTTCTCAGCACCCTTAGGGGATTTTTAGCTATAACTGTTTTTATTTGCTAGCTGGAGATCATTTGGTGTTTATTAATAGCCCAAACAAGACAATACAACAGTGTAGTAGAGAAGAAGAAACCAAAATATCATCTTTGTCTGAAAATTCAGGGGGGGTTGGCAAGGAAGGAGAACTGATTGAGTCCATGAGGGGTATGTGCTGGAGTTAGCCTGGTGCCAGCAAGCTGCCACTTGACGGGGACATTCTGCCGTCAGCTCGGCTGTTGGCCTGTCAGGTGATGATCTCGGTCAAGCTTGTTCACTGCTCTTTGCCTCACCTTTCCTCACCTGCAAAATGGGTGCAATGCTACTGCACACTTAAGCAATGCAAATGGGCGTTATGCATGGAGAAATATCCATAAAAACTATGCAGTGTGACTCTGTTTTCAGTTTAACCCACACAGAGGGCAGCCCCTTCTTTCTGATTACTGATATGTCAAGCCCTAGGAGAAAACCTTGTCAAGTCACTTAAGTGGGAGGAGCTCAGCGTCTCTCTCCTACTGGGCTTTCAATTTAAAAAGCATTACACAGATGTAATTGGATTCAATTGCTACTACACATGCCATCTGGGGCTGCAGCCACTGAGTAATATTCAATATCAAAAAGGTTGTGTTTGGCACAGCCCCTAATGAGGGCAGCTGCAGCACACCCCAGCCAAGAAACTGTCAAAAAATGACAATCAAAAATAATTACATAAAAAAAAAAAAAGAAGTAGTATAATTGCCACAAAAACAAACGGGTGATACATTTACCTCATATGCCCACAGAGGACAAGCTGGATGTTTAATAAGGTCTGCTTTAAATCAGGAAGACAATAACCGATCGCGGGGGAAAGCAGCACGGAGCAGCTGCTGACAGGCGAGGCCCAAAGGTGCAAATTCGACACATGCTTTGCCTCTGCCACTGAGAAGATACAGACCCTTGCCACAGCCACGCTGGCAGCCCTCTTGGCATCTTTGCTGTTACCCACCCCGCGGTGACAACACTTCACCGCTGTGACATCTCAGCAGCTTCTGCTGGGGCTCCAGAAAATCTCCTCCAAAGATGACCCACTCCTGTTTTAATCACCACGGGGAAGTATCACACACATGCGCCATCAGCACGTGCTGAAGACAAGCACTTTCTCCAAAAGAGGAAAACTTTCTCTAAAAGCGGAGCGCTTTCCCCAGAAAGCCTGCAGTTGTCTGCACAAAACACCTGCTGTTGGCTCCTCTTCGTTTCCAGCTGCTAAATAATTGCTCAAACTTCTGCTTATGTTTATATCACACGTTCTCTGAATTTTCTCTTGCCAGGTAAGAGAGAATTGCTGCAGCTTCCCAAGGAAAACCTTCAGTGCCAATGCACGAAGGAATGCAAGCCATGACCTCTCGTTGAAGCACATTAGTTGTCTGGTTGAACGAGGCTGGGTGGAGATGACAGCTTTCTTTTTAAAGTTTCAAAATAAAGCACGTTAAAAATCCAGCAGTAAAGCCATTTAATAACCGAAGCAAATCTGAACTAAGCTCCAGACTCACGCTGGCATTCTGTGCTTCCTCCCCATCCCTTTTTCCTGGAGAAACCCCTTCAGAAACACGAGTTGGGTTTCAGCCTTTCTGTTGAGGTTACCAGCGCGTTTGCCAGTTACACCACTTGTGATACCAGGTTTTGCTGCGTGGGTGTTTTTTCTGCCATGTCGGCAACTGAGATCCACCACCTCGGTTTCCACAAGTCACCAAACCCTCATCAGCCATCAGGGCTCTTTGGTCACGGGCTGGATGCTAACCATGAAAAACTCCATATAGCACATTACCAACCTCCCAAACTGATCCATGTTCCCCGAACCTGGGTATTAACTTCTCTCTTCTACATCATTTTGTGGTTTGTGGTGCTCTCAGAAGAGCTGTAACAGCCCCATGTGTGATCAGACAAAGGGGAAACAGATAAAGCTATGACTTTTTAGAGGCAACTCCAAAGAGCACAGATGGACCCAGGGAACAGCTTCTCCCTCTGAGCCCCAGCCTGCGTTGCCTCCTCGTCACCATGCAGTCACTTCTTGTTGGAGGCTCCCCGAGACACGGACATTTCCACTGCATGCCACTGTACTCATGCTCAGATAAATTACACACTCTGATTTTCAAGTTAGCAAATAAAAACGCAGAACGGACATGAAGAATATAATGTGCATTCAGTCACGGGGATTAATGCACTTTCTAATGCTCTGCAGTGGGGGGCAAAGTGCACACAGGGTAAGATAGGCGCCTTCATGGACCAAACCCTTGGCTACATGTTCTCATTATCAATTCAAAATTTGCAATCAAAGCATCCTAACATCCTGCTGGCAGTGTGGCAATGCATAATTTAGAGGTAGGAGTCTCTGCTCTCTTTGCTACAGACATAACTTCCACTGACCACAGGGAAAGCTGTGTGCCATTATACAGAGGAAAGAAGAGAACCAGAAAATTAATTTGACTTCCCCACTGCTTTGAAAGTCAAATGCTGTTTTTTGTTTTCAGGGGCTCAGAAGGTAAGTATTCAAGATGGATCCAAGCCACAACATTCAGCTCCAAATCTGAACTTTCCCGAAGTTCAGGGGTATGAGGATCTAAGAGCAGTGAAGTCTAGTCTTCCAGTTCTCTCAAGTTCAGGGATGTGTGGATCAAAGTTTCTGGTCCATCTCTAGGAAATATAACTACCCGGAGCAAGCAGAGAACCTGACCCAGTGAGCCATGGCTCAAAATCTTTATGTAGGGTGGAGACATGAGACACAGGCTGGTACCCCCATAGCCAAGGGGAGCCCCAGGAGGAGTTCACCAGGGGTTGAAGAGGTCCAGAGAGACAAGAAGTTAACTGGGACTTGGAATCCCTCCTCCGTTACCAACTTGCTAAGCATCGTTTTTATTTTTTTTTTCTTTGCCACATCTCCGCTGGCTGTCTGTAAAGTGGCAACATCTCCTAGCCTGAGAAGAGCGTCACAAAGGTAAATAAATAGACTAAAGCACGTGGATATTTGTGTGCTGCAGCAGCCGCAGCTCATCACACAAAGAGCTGACAACATTAGAACAAGTAGCACTCTACATACTTGATATTTTCACCCCCTCTCATTTCCATTTCCTTATAATGGCTCACAAGCAACTGGACCATGATGTTTCCCATACTTTGTCTAAACTCAGAGAAGAAAAAACATAAACATTCCAGCAACATCCACTGAGCCATTTCACTAATTGCCAAATGAGACGAAAAAACTCCACCATACTTTCCCCATATGTTCATGAGTATATTGAGTGTTTATGATTCCAACCACAACGCTGCATTAACTGTGTTCCTCACAAGATCACTGTGCATTGCTGGAAATCACGATCCTGTCCTTAGACTGAGAAAGACAACAAAACAATGACAATTTAAATGATAAAGAATTAATAATGGCATTGAGCACTAATAAGCACTTCCATAACATTTTACACCTCCCAAGTTTTATGCAAATTAATTATTCCCATAAGCAACATAAACATCACACGATGCACAACTCCAACAGGACTGTGGGCAATCCTGAAGCATAAGGAATAATTTTGCAAACCGTTTGCCACCCCAGTCTGTCCACTTTCCCCTGGAGAAGATGGCAGCCCATCAGGGAGGAGACTCAAAGCTCTGCATGCCCGTGTATATTGAAGCAGCCAGGAGCACCGGGGCTACAAGAGACAGTCCGGTGCCAACGCCCCTTCATGACAAAAGGGAACTCTAATCGCATCTGAAATGGGGGTTTTAACAGCTAAAGCCGGATCCATAAATAAACCGAGATTAGGGATCGCAATTTATTTTGCTTTGTATAATAATATCCAGACCCAACCATAAGAGGGAAATTCTGCACCGCATTAGCATCCTGTGCAGGGCCGGCAGTGCTCGGCTGTGGCGCGAGGATGCGCAGACGCTGTGCTCCGTGCACGAACCCCGGCCCCGCTCCGCCGGGAGCATCTCTCTGGATTGAGTCATGGAGATAGACTGTGCCTACAGACAGCCCTACGCCAGCCAAAACGGCAGCGCTGAAGAGGAAAAGCGCTTTGAACCACCTTTACGTGACCCCCGAGGTCGCAAAATAAGGACTTGGAAAGGTTTCCAAGCGGACGCACACATCCTGCACCCGCACTCAGCTTTCAGAGCCTGTGCGGAGAGACTCTAGCTCACGCCAGGAGCACCCATGTGAAGGGTTCACGCAGTGCAAGGGTCTATTGTCATCTTATCTATGATATTTTCTACAAGGAGGCAAGTCCGCCTGGATCTCTGTGCACATTTTCACGCACTTCAAAAGCGCCTTTATTTTCAGAGTTGTGAACAGCCAAAATTTTTAGTAAAGTCATTGCGGGAACTCACCATCTCCAAAAATCACTTACCCACAGGCCCAATTCAGCAAACACACGACAAGCATTAAAGCGCTTGAGCCAATCCACTGAGAGTGGCTTGGACTTGTATGCTGTATTTTGTATCAGCCACTTGCAGATAGCCCAGAGGAAAACTCTCTCTTCTCCCCAGACTCCCTCCACCAAGTGAGGCCCATGGGGTCCAAAACACACCGTGAGCTGCTCTTTGCTAAACTGAAACCTCACCCATGAGGTTTGACAAAAGCTGGGGCCATCCCCCCATCTGCCTGTCTCGAAGCCAACGATCACAAGGATGATTATTTAGTATTTATAGTACAGCAGTACCCAGAAGGCTCCAGCACGGAGCAGCACTCCATCCTGCTACGCTCTGTGCAAACACAAAACTCTTTGAAGGCCAAACCCACCCCTGCTCTGTGATGCTACAGGAGCTGCATCAGAGGCTTCCCAGGCGCTCTGTAAGCCCAGACAAAAGCTGTAACAATCGTGCTGCAGGGAACAACCGGGACGTGGAGAAGGCAATAGAAGGAATTTCTCCATCTATAACCATCACAATGCCATAAGGTTGTTTAAAATAGGGAACAGAGACTGTTTTCTTTGTGGAAATCCTATGTTTATTATTAGTTATGCCTCTGAGTATAAATAAATATGTAATGGATTGCATATTGGTTAATTCCCTTCATTGTGCACTTAATTGCTTCCGTGTTTGCTTTATACTTTCCACTCTGCTATATCCTCATATTTCAGCATAAGCTCATCCCTTCCACGTTTGTTTATTGTGTCTACATTTCCAGAAACTGAAAGGTCAAGAGAAAATATGATTTGTTATGGAACTTCCTAATACTAACACAGCTTTAACATACTGTACAGCTCCCCGCCCTCCCCTGGCACGCAGATTAGCAGCTGAGCCCGGCTTCCCTCCTAGCTCAGACACCCACCAGCCTGAACACCAGGCAAGCCAGCTTGGTTCCAGCAAGGAGGCAGCTTTCCTGAAACATCCTCCCCTATTTTCTTTCCCGGACAGGAGGCTTGTGTTCAAGCCCTCAGCTCACATCCCTGAAGAGGACTTTCTCCTATCCACAGGACAGATGCTCCTTGGGCAGGGATGCTGCCAAAGCAGACGGGCACCCTGCCAGCACCCTCCTCACCCTGGTTTTGCGGGGCCACCCTTGGCTGAGAAATGAGTTGTCAGCCCTTTTGGCACCATCTGATGACGCTTCCCAGCAGGACTAGTGGTTTTTGCTACGTGGATGCCCCCATGCACGAGTCAGAGCCGAGACCGTCGCGTGCTCCAGAATACAGTGAGCACCCTAAGGAGAGCCATGGGGCAGGCGTGCTCAGCCAGGGCGCTTCTGGACCTGGAGCAGTGAGGTGATTTGAAGGGTGAAGGTGTCACCAAGCACTGACAGCCTCTAAAATCAACTCCCACGGGGCACAACCCGCATCCCAGCTGCTCAGATCTCATCACGGAAACCTCTGCAACCCTCCTTCGAATACACCGTGATCTTTGTTTCTAAAATGAGAGGGAGGGAGCTGTGATCCTCGCTGCACGCAACACACACCTGGAGTCTTCACAGGCAGCTCTGGACATGGGGGAAGGGGGTTCCATTTGTATTCGTTTCATGGGCAAAGTGTCGTGTTTGCTTCGCAGCAGAGACAGGGGTGGGAAGCGTGCGCTCAAGATGAGAGCATATTTCAAAGGTGAATGCATGAGGGAAGTCACTCTGAGTTCGTTATTGGATGTACAGAGAAACACACACTTTTTCCAAACAAATATTAGATCAAGATGACATTTGTGCGCAGCATACAGATGCACCAGCTGTGGGCAGGAAGAAATGCAACCTGTAGGATACAGCTGGATAAGGAGGTGTGTTGGGGGGAGCTTCCCTGCTCCCCTAAAGCACCCCGGAGCAGGCAGAGCCTGGGGACACTGGTGGGATCTCAGAGGGGGACGCCTGGAATTGCCTGGAATTATACCCTCTAGGAATGAGATGATGGGAGTTGGAGAGACCAGGCTGAACACAAACAAACTTAACGTGGTGGAAAGAAAGGAGAAAAAAGGAGCTTTATCCGAATGTCCTGCAACCCTCCCTTTGCATCACGCTCTCAGCGAGCGAACTGCAGCCTTCCTACAGGGCTGTCATCCTTCTCCCAACAAAAAGATGCTTCCTTGGGCAAGAAGGCAGTGTTATTGCTCTCAGGACCAGCAGTCAGTCCTATTGCAGAGGTGAATCAGGCCCTGTGCAATGTTTTCCTACCCTGTCACCACTGCCAGCCCCTGACTAGCACTAAGTTTTCTCTTTTTTTTTTTTTTAAACCTGTCCTCAGACTATAAAGCTGCCCAGATTTTCCAGTAGGTAACTGCCTGTTAGGACTCCCACCCTCAGTCTGGTTAGTCCTTGTGCTTCTCAAAAAAAAAAAAAAGGGCCAATTTCTGGTAAGCAACTAGAGGCTTAAAATTCCTAACTCAACCTTATTAGAGGTAAGGAGAAAAATATGCAGGGACATGAAGCAAATTCCTGTCTAATTCCTCGGGAGACCCAATCAATGGAAGACTTCTCCTCTCTGTTTATTTTCTTCCCAGCAGAAGTCCCAGTCTGTCCTCTTCCTCTTCCAAAAAACCGATCGTGCTCCACACCCAGGAGCCGTGACATCAGAGGGATATTTTAGGAAGGCAAATTTGTCCCCAACCCAGGTTTGGTCTTGTTCCCTTTCCCTCACACAACCCCAGCCCAACCCCACAGCTTGCTGCAGAGGAAAGTCAAAGCTGGCTACTGGATGCCAAACCTGGAGGTAAAGTGGGAATTTAAAAAAGAAGGAATTGTCTTTTCCAGTAATTTCCCTCAGAAGAAATAATATGCTTGGCTTGTCTCTGTGTTGATACAAGGGTGACTCATTAATCCAACAATGTGAGACTGTTTTAAGGTTAATGGCAGGCATCTAGAACTGGCATCGTGTCAGTTGGCAGCTTCTGAGCTCAGCTAAAAAATGCACTTTTATCACTGTAATATATCCGGAATGCAGCCATACCTAAAGATTTCATTCTCAGACTCATTTTTCAAGGCTATTCTCAGAGTCTATTTGCTCCTGGCTCCAAGCTTTGCTTGAAAATTACCCTCACAAACCGCACTTGTGCCCACCCTTCACGTCTTTGCGGTATATTGGAGCCTAATCGCACCTCTGCGTATTCTCATCTTACCCAGGTTTGGCCTAACCCGAAACCCTGCGAATGACTATGGACTCGCTCCGCTCGCTGCAAGAGTTCAGTGCAGGCAGGAGTTTTATAACTTTCTCAACACTCATTCAGCACCATCCCTTAGAGCCTATCTGGAAGCACACTCCAAAATGTCTACTGACTTCCACCCGAGAGCTGAAAAAAGCTGGTCTCCCTAAACTTTACTAGTTTTTCAAGGAGACCTCCAACAAAAACAACAACTGATAGTGGTATTTCTGCTATGAAAAAAAAAAAAGAGCTAAAATAACTACTTCCACCCTTCCTACATCATAAAATGAAGAGGGGGGGAACCAAGAATACTCTCTCCTTGCACATCACCTCTGAATTTTCCTTAAACTTTTAAAAGATGGTTGCTTGGTTGGTTACAGCCATCCTGTGGACAAATGCCTACATCCTTACTCACAAACTGCTCAGGCACAATTCCCAGGGAAAACAGTGGGCCAAGTCTTGAACTGCTTCATCCAGTCCTACCAAAGCAGGGCTCTGCTAGCCAGGGACATGCAGAGAGGTGGAAACTCAGCCCCCTCAAAGACAGTCAGGCTGCCTTAAACAAGAGAGGAGAATGGGAAAAAACTATTTTTCAGCATCAGAAGCCTCTCCTCCCTTCTAAGAGGGATGCTGGGGACTCCAAATGCTCTCCCAGAGCACCGCAGACAAGCAGAAGGGTGATGCAAGCCCTATGGACAGAGCACCAGAGTGGCCATACCAGCACCCAAGACCCATCCAACCAACGCAAGATGTGGTTCCAACAGTGGCTAAGAGCCATGGGAAGAGGATAAAAACCAGAAGCATAAAGTGATACTCCCCCATTATGCTCTATCAGCCTCCAGCTTTTTTGCATCACCGAGCCGTACCATGCCAGGTACTCTGTCTTTGTAGCTATTAGCCCTTGGCTCATGCTCCTGCCAAGGTCCATGTGGGGCAAGTTCTCTGCTGGGCTTCCAAATCCCATCACCGTGTGTAGCTTTGAGGCACAGCATAACCACGCTCACAAAAGCGGCCTGATGAGTTTAGTATTAGTCAGGTTAGGCCTCATTAAACATCTGCTTAGCATTTGTAGGACCATGCCTCAATGCTCAGGGTTGGTTTTATCCAAAGATAATGATCCTTTTTCCGTCAGATTCCTAGCGACAGCACAATACATCATTCTAACCATGCGCAAAGCTCTCAAAATGCAAACCTGCTGCTGCAACTCTTTCAGAAATGTGCATAATACTTTAATCAGCCCTATAATACCAACCTTACACACCTCTAAGCAGAGCAGACAAATCCCAGAGATTCAGGATTAGAAAACACATCTGCTGTTAGGCTTTTGAAAAACTGGCCTCTGTTTATTAGATACATCGACATTACAAAATGTAAATAAGCCCAAGTAGTTATCTCTGCTTCCCATCTCATGAAATCTTCCAGCTTTGTCTTGAGGACTAGACTACATCATATTCCTGAACTTGTCACACTGTGACATTTGCTCATGTGCCACAAGCCTTTATCTTCTTTTCCTGTGCCTGCACCGATTTTACTGAACCCCCATAAAAAAAGGTCACTCGTTAACAGCCCACCTCCACAGTTCTCCACCCACCCACAGCAGCCTGAGGGCCCTGTCGCAAACTCCCACCCTTGCAAGAAATGTCTGCTGCAGACAGAGCACAACCCTCGTTGTCAAAGTAAAGTAATTATGACAGAGAAAATGGAGACAGCCATTGGAAAGAGCCTGGAAGTGCTGCCTCTCCAAGGGGTCACAGTCTGAGAAGGGACATCGTCACATGTCACAGAATCATCTAGGTTGGAAAAGAGTTTGAAGATCATCTAGTCCAACCATTAATGTCCGCTTAACCCGCTTTGTGCTCTCCCTTGCAGGGAGGTGGTGGTCTCTCTCCACACCACGTAGCAAGAGCAGAAGATGGGAAGGTCCCACCAGCATAGCTGAGTCCCTTCCTAAAGGATGGCAAAAGTCCATGTGTAGGAAACAGTGCTAAGGAGGCAGAAGAGGCCTCCAAACCACAGCAGGAAGGGCTGTGGCCATCACAGCACAAGACCTACACTCGCCTGGGCAATGTGCACCTGAATATGTTCCATCATCCTCCCTCCCCCTTTTCTCTGGTTCAATATCTAAAACACTGATGCTCAACTCCTGGGCATACCTGCAATAAAATCAAGCATGAATAACTATGCAGCTACTCCAAAGTGGATACTGGCATCAGAATGACTAAAGGCACAGATATGTGTGGAAAAATGGGATAATTCCAGTAACACCTCCATTGTAGGTTTAATCACATGAGAGCAAACCATTTACTGCTGCAGTTCACGTGGCGAAGCATGGAAGAACAGTACATACCCACGCTCTCCAGCGGTTGTCACATTAAAGAGACCACGTCAGCAACCTGACAACGGTGCCACACGTTTTCAAATGCCATCACAGTGGGAATCTGTCCATCCTTGGTCAGGCGTGATGGCTCCTATCACTTATTAAACGCATGACCCATTCAGAAAGCAACAGCACCGACTTTCACAGGCAGAGCCACGCCATGTTGTGAACACCTCACCTCTCCCTGCTGTCATTCTGCTGCATGCAAAGGGCACTTCAGATTTGCTGTACTATTAAATTTGGAAGCAATGCTGTTCTGCTCCAGAAGCCCTTTTCGGCTACCGCAGCCCCAAGCCTTTGGATCCGCGGGAGCAGAGCGGGCTGACGGCAGCAGAGGGCAGTGGTTGATTCATGCTGGCCAATTTGTCACACTGTCATGATGAAAACACAGACACATGTTCCTAATAACTCTCCCCATAAACTGCAGACATGTAGAGTCTTCGCTGAAAGGTTAAGTCTGGGAAATCTAAAGACAGCAGGTGAAAGTACAGGAGAGTGCAGACACCACACCTTCGTTCAGGGCCCATTATGGCAAGGATGGAAAAACAAGTAGGCAACAGCGATTATCCACTGCTCCTGCCCAGGCAGAGATCGTTGCTGGGAGCTTTTTCCCTTTTTGTCAAGGTGCCTACCCTGGGGACAGTGCTTCAGTCCAGGTAAAAACCAAACCAAACCCCAAAACCCCGGCTCCAGTAACAAGAAATTTTTTACATGCTTCAAAAGGAGGTTTTCTTTTTCTGAAAACCAGAAACAATTTTCAAGTAAAACAAACATTTTCTGTTTTATTCAAACATCCTGGCCAGTGACATCCCTACTATCCTTTGCAATTGCTCTTAACAAACATTAATTAGGGTAGGAGATCCAGAAGCTTCAAACCCACCCCAAGCATCTTTCATTCAGAGGGAGGGAATCCAGGCAAAAAGACTCACCAGCACTCAAATGGTCTGCTCCTCCCAAAGCACACCGACCTTTTCCCTTCGCCATCCTTCTCCTCTTGCACATCCAAGGCTGCGATTATACAGCCATTTCCCTCTCATTTTATGAATGGCTTTTATTTTTTAACGCAATTTCCTCCCCAGGCCAGTCTTAAGAGGAACAGAAGTAGAAAAGGGACAATTAAAGGCTTTTTAACAGCTCCGGAAAGCCAGGCCACCGACTATGCTAATCACTAACAGCTTTCATTACTGTTCCTCTCCTTTCATTTCGCTGCACGTGAAGTCGGGTGTATTTAAAGCAAAGGGCTGACCATGCAAGGGAGAGGCGGGTTGAGCAGCACCAGCTGCTCTGCCGAGTGTCCCACACCGCCCTGACAGAGCACTGTGGTCCAGACCCGCCGTCCTCTCCAGCCCAGAGGCTCGCATCCACACTGCCCGGTCCTCGGCAAAGCCCAGACCTCCCACGTCCAGCCACCTGGCCACACGTGGTTTCCTCCAGCCTCGCTCGCCCACCAGGCGCTCTCCTCCTCCAGCCCCGCGTTTCCCCGGACGCGCGAGCCCTGGCCCAGCTCTCCTCCAGCCCAACGCGTGCTCCTCTGTGTGTCACCCTGACATTTGAAGTTCTGGCTCCTCAGCAGACATCTCAGCTTTGGCCTGTGGCACCCAGTGGATGAAGAACAGCTGTAAAACACTTCAGCCCAGACAACAAATCATTTTCTAGAATTTAAAAGGTCAGGAACTAAATCCATCTTATTGCACGGTGCGTGGCATTCTGCCACAATGCAAGGCCAGACCCTTCCACCACTGACGTTTCCACAGGATTACGGGAACATTTCTGAGCAGGACACCGCTCTTGAGGGATGCTCGAGACTTTCTGGAGGATGTTAACCCAAGTACCACACATCCTACGTTCTCGGAGTTCATTTCAGTGTGCGCAAAGGCTTTCCCTTTCACAATTTGGCCCCTTTCCCTGCTGGCTGCGTGCCTGTAGCTGGCAGTTCAAGCATCCCAACAGATCCATAAATAATTCAACAGCTTGCTAAAAAAAGTGATCAATCATGTTTATGGTTCTGAAACATGCAGAAAACGTAGGCAGAGTCAGAGACCCGGAGTACCAGGAATAAGTCAGGAGAAGTCAGAGGGGGATATTATAAGGCAAACCATCAGAGAAGCCAGCTGCAATAGGACTGAAGGAGGAAGGGAAAAAACTCTTTGACTTTTAATTAAATCTTCAACAAAATAAAAGAAAAAACTTTTCCATTTCCAGACGAGAATATTTTAGGGCCCTAAACAGCCATATGAGAAGTTCCAGCTAGAGTAAGCCTTTTTACACATCTTCCAGTAGCATATGCTTTAAAAATCACACGAGAGAAAAGCATGCATTTCTTTGGCTATTCGTGCCTATTTATTTCCCAGCCCTAGGAGCAAAGTATGCCACAGAGACAAATTTCATCCATCCTTATGGCTACTGCTCCTCTGCTGATATGCAAATACCAGCATTCATTCATGCTCTTTTTGAAGTTTATTAGCCCACTTTCCACATTGCTGTTATTTTAGTAACACCATCCGAACCAGAAATTGTAATTCCATATCCTGTACTCTGCAGATATTGGTGTAAAATTAAAAGACTCTTTTCTTGTACAGAGATCTCCAAATCTTTCTGGCAGAGAGAATGTCTGACAACCGACTGGGCTCCAGCCCACACTGCTCAGTGCTGTTTTCTTTTCAGTTTTCCTTTCTTTGGCTGTCGTGCTAGATGTAGTGAAAAGAGACAGACTCTTTTTTATTTACATATCTCATATATATGTAAAAGCAGGGTCTTACATTAGCAGGAGGAGCGTGCCAGTATTCCAGACCCCACTGATCATGCACACCACAGAGGTCCTCCCTGAGCACTGATAGCACAATGACACGCTGCCTGTATTTTCTGCAGCATTTTCACTCTAGAAGGAAGACCACACCAAAATCCTCGGAGAGAGTCAAATGCTCATTTTCCTCCTTATTCATCGAAAAACATGGGACATGGAGATGAATTTACAGCTGAAATAGGAGATGAACTTACAGCTGAAATGCAGCTCTGAGCAGCAAGGTTTGGAGCAGGATCCTGGGTCAGGCTTAGGTGCCATACGCACCTACCTCCAACTTTCTACAGCTTCCCATCACTGGATTAAATGACATTAAAGAGGAGGATAAAGGCAACAAAGGACTTTGGGATAGAAAAGATTACCTTATTTATAATTCCTGCAAGTGCAAGTATGTTCATGGTGAAGTATCAAATACAGTTTTCAATGGCTGGAGCAGGAGAATGCCTGCTGCTCTGTTGGGGAGGCTACGTTAGACCTTAAGAAAAATCTCCCTGTAATTAAAACGTGGTATCAAACCTCCTCGCAGAGGTTTTGAAGGCTGAAGTACCTACTACAACCCCACTGCTCACCGACACTGCAGTCAGAGATGGTCCTTAGCCCTCTTCTGTCCTGCCCTTATGGTACTGCTCCTCATGGCTATGGAGTAAGAGAAGAGCTCCAAAGCAAGACGACGACTAGGAACATCCCAAGTTCCTTGTGCAGAACCTCTTCCCTCTGAAGCAAACAATCCTAACCCAAAGTAAAAATAGCAAGGAAGAGCACAGCTGCTTGCAAACATCAGGACTTATTTCTTTTCATGGAAGCAGGCAGACAGCTGAGAGGAGCAGGACCAGCGCTATGGACGTTCTGGATTACTGGCCCAAGGAAAAAGAGGCTCTAATAGATTTCCTAAACATTGCAAAACACTGAATTACCCTATTGACACTGCCTGTCCCATGTCATTTATCTTTCAATGATGCACCCAAATCTAGCTTTTTACAAAGCCGTGGGCGCATGCATGTTTTGAAAGCTTTATAAACACAGCAACACTTCCAGAAGACCAGATGGAGAGGACACCTCCCTTCCCAGCCCTCCATCCTGGCCTGCTCCCCATGGAGCCAGACGCTGCCTTTGCACGCCCTGCACTGCCCGCAGGACTCCAGCTCTCCCTGTCTGCACACAGTCTCACTCCATTCCTCCCACAGAGATACAGGTCTCGAGAGGAGTCTTTCAAAGCATAAACTCCTTTTGCCTGGCTGTAAACAGGTAGAAATTGCTCCCCACAAAAGCTTCCTATTTCTTTCTGCTCCTCGCTCCACCTTCCTCACTCGATGTCCATGACGAGCCTTGCTGATTCAACACCATCCCACCCCATCAAAGCTCAGAGAAGCATGGCCTGCAGCTACGAGCAATAAGAGAGACACTTCCTGGTTTAACCACAGATTTGATAAATGGTGCAGCCAAGATGCCTGGTTTTACATGGGTGCGTTGAAAGAAAAGTTTTACGTGAAGATGCAATTGCTTTTTAGTGCACTGGTTTGCCATGTCCTCAAATGTCACCCTGCAGCCAGTACAACCCAGCAGCAGGGAACCCAACCAGGAACACACTGGTGCTCCACGATGGTATTTCATGGGACACTGGGTCAGTTAAAATCCCAGAGGTAGCTCACAGTCAAAAAGCCCCACCAACCCACAGGTATACATGTAAAGAGAAAACCTCGGCCTTCATTATCCACATTAGAAAGATAAATAGAAAGGTGGCAAAATGAGGAAGAGGAAATGAGGTGCCCATTGCACAACCCTCTGCAGACTTTATGCATCATCTTCCTTAGGTTGTTAAGACTGAAGGCTTTTGGGAAACTGCTTTACTACTTGTGGAGGTTTCCTACATTGCCAGAAACAGACGTACAGGATTAGGGGAATATTTAATTCCTCTTATGCCCAGTCCTACCCATGGAAGAAGAGCTACAGAATCACGCTGACATCTCAGGGTGAGGACTGTAATGGTACCCTTGGGGTGAAACCTGAAAAAACAACATGCCCTTGTCCCACCAAAGAACAGGACTGGCTTATAGGTCTGGCAGAAACAAATGAAAAGGAGAAAAGGAAGGAAGGAGAGGAAAACCAGCTGTGCTGGTGGAGACGTGGTGGCTGCACCCAGCGCCTTGTGCCTGGGAGGCGCGTGTCGGGCAAAGCAACAAAAGCGCATCACAGGAGATGGTGTCAAACCCATCTGCAACGCGTCTTCCTGGCCGTGAGGAGGGTGCCGGCTGCAAGCCTTTGAGTGAAAAGCTGTTTCCAAGATGTAATTGCCTCTGGCACCTTCTGGGGGACAGATGGGCGTTTAGAGGGTGCCTGCAATTCAACTGCCTCCAAAGGATGAAAGAGGCTTTTTTCCTCTTTCAAAAAAACAGAAAGAAGGAAAAAAAAAAAAAAGAGAGAGAAAAGCAGAAAAGCATCCAGGTAACAGTTTCCTTTGGGAACAGAGTCCTCCAAAATGTAGGTGGTAGGACAAATACGTTTCTGGAGAAGCTATATTGAGAACTTGGCCATGGTGAGCTTCCATCCAAAACATGCCTTATTGCTGTTGGGCTAGAAGGCTAATTGCAAGTCCAAAGAAAAGAAAAAAAAGCTCAATGGAACTGAGCTTTAAAGACAGTAACTTCCAAATGCTATTTGGACACTGGCAAGCACATGCTCCATTTCAAACTTGAGAAGAAGAGAAAACAAACATGCCACTACTGGGAACACACTGGAGGTCTTTAGCTGGGATAGGGAGAGGAAGCTCCTTCGCCGGCCCACACAAACACACACACAAGCTCACGCAGTCGGATCAGTTGATCAGAACAGAAGAGGAGGAAATATTAAGCCCTTTTAGAGGTAAACACTACCCTCGTGTCTCTAGTGACCTGCCCCATCACATAGTCTGGCAGCTATTCCAGGGCACAGGAATTGCCATCCAGGAGAGTCAGCAAGCAGGTCCCCTGCCAGGGAGGGGCTGCAGCGCCTCGCGAGCTGATCATCACCACCACAGGGTGAGGTATTTGCATTGTACTTTGTGCATCTTCTCCCAGATGGTGGCAAGCATCCAAGAAACATCACATTTCAGGTACTGCTGAGGAAGCTACACTTCCCCTACCCACAGTATAAGGGATTAATGATATTTAATATATTTTACAAACCCACGAAAGTGCTTAGCAAACCCCACCCCAACCTGAGATGAGCAGAGTGAAGGAGACTAGGGAATGGTCTCCTTCTAGAAACTAGAAACCAAGCTTTCTTTTAGCTTGTTTTAAGAAAACCAAAAGGTAGGAGAACTTACAGCAAGCCTGGATTTCTGCAAGGATGTAAGGGACCACCATTAAGCCATGTCCAACACATTTCCTGCTCTGTGCTAACCATCAGTCAGAGGTTGAGCCTTGCAGAAAACCTCTTCCACCCTTTCTGTCACCCTGGCAGGTCCCACCGCTGCATCCCTCTCTGCAGAGGGTGTAACTGGACCATCCTGATAGCAGCACTCGGCGCCCTTTGGTCTCTCCTAAGTGTGGGTTTTGGGTGAAGAACAGTGGGTTTGGGGCTGGACTCAGAGGCGATATATTGGGCAACAGCTCCCTCAAGGAGTTTACACATCCTTTATCCATCAGCAGGACGTGGTAGGAGGCTGCCTGCCTCTGCTGATTGCCTGCATGTAATTAGACCTGTGAGTGCACCTCTGGCAGGTCATTTTATTTCCCTCCTCCTCATATGTTTTTTTACAGCCCCACTGGCAAAGTGTTTGACAGCTTCACAACCTTGAATGTATTCAGCTGTGGGAGGGAGGGCAGAGCTGGCGTCTCTATTTCACAGCAGGGGCAGAGGAAAAGGAGGAAAGTTGCTGGGGAAAGACGGGCCAAAACACAAAATGCACTTGGATCCCCCTAAATCTAAAAAGCCACTCTGCTAAAACAAGGGATAATTTCCTTCGTGAAGGCCAGGTACCGTTACCAGCAATTAAACATCTCAAGTTTGTTGTTTGCAAGGCTCTGGCACTGACGAAACCATGGAAAATGCTGTGCGGTGGTGGTGGTATCTCTGTAGCCCACAGTATGCAGCTAGGCTACAGCTCTCCACACACACAGTGGTCACCAGTGCCCTGACCCAGCCAACAGTCATTCCTCCCAAGCCCAATTTCATCTCTGGCTCTTCTCAGTGTTTTGGGGTTTGTTTTCCACAAGGATTGCAACACAACTGATAACATCGCTGCTGCTTTGCAAGGCACCCAACGCAGAGCCTTTGTGAAGCCTCCTTGAGCAAATTCACATCCGTGAACGCGTACAGGGCTAGCACATGATGACAACAGAGAAAGAAAGGGAAAAAGTAGGATTTATGGATGCTTTACTCCTGTAAGATGGTCAGTTCCCGGGGTATTCTTAAAGGAAAAAACCTCTTGTCAGTAGCAGATGCAGAAAGCCAGTGCCTGCCTCTGATGAGCAAACAGGCAACTCATCCACTGCAAAGGGGATGTGAAGCAAGATAAAAAGAGGAAGCAGCAGACCCTTGAGACTCAGCTGCATCAGAGACTTCTTTTGAGGACAGGAGTGGGAACCCTGTACCCTTGCCTCTGCCATGCTCCCTGGGCCAGGCACAGCCTTCCACGACTTCACTGCAGACCATGAGGGTCTTCGCTTGCCCTTTCCACACAGCTCTCTGTGGAGACACCGCCCTTGGCACCTTTACCCCTACCACCTCTCCAGAGGATGGACATGATGAGCCATGGCTCTTGTCAAATTTGGTCACTTGAAGATGGCACTGAAAGGTGACATTCCAAATAAAACCAAAGAGCACTTCCAGGGACCTGCTGTGCTTATAAAGAGATGGATGGGTGAGGATTTACAAGTGAGGAGGGTACAACAAATCAAGAAACTGTAATTAAGCGTTGCCACGCACAGCATGGATGCTCTGAGATGTGATGGAGAGCAGCAATCTCCTTGCCCACCACTTCTCGGCATCAGCGCCAGATCCAGCTCCTGTGTACAGGACACTTCCCACTTGCCTGCTCAAGGGGAACACAGATCTGAGGCTGCTGTACTAAAATAAAATAAATAAAATGGTAGATGACTGACTGATCCTGCCTATAATACAAATGACTTGCTAGAGACCAGTAAGAGATTTTATTTCCTGAAAACATTCACAGCCATCCTAGGAAGGGTAATTCCCATTCGTCAACTTGAGTTTTTCCTGGCAGTACCTCCTAATCTCTTGGCACCAGTTTGCAAGTTAAAGCAAACAGATGTGTACATTTGCAAATCTAACTCATGCACGCAAGTCAGGTGTGAGAGCTGATCAAAAGCCCCCTAACAAATGTCAGGACCACATTTTGATGACAAATTAAGTTTTGATTAATTCTTTTAAGTGATCCATTTCCCCAGAAGATATCAACCATTCATCAAAAATTTGGGAACAAATTTGTCTAGGTTTTGCACTGCCACATTTTTATTCTCTCCAGAAGAAAAATCCAAGTTTCCCTTGGGCAAAACCCTTTTTCTTTTAGCTCCAGCGTGGTGTCATCTGCATATGCCATCACTAAACTGTACTCTATGAATTGAGAGGGATCATAACAAATATAACAGAATCAGCAGCATAAAGCTGAGTATTTTTTTAAAATAACTTATTTTCCTTGAGTTCTCCCACAAACTTTGTCTATTAACCCCATGACAACATATCCACCTTAAGAGAAAAGCTTGTGTGTGATATAATGTGTTGTTTCAGCAACTGCCAGGTACCTCGTGAGAACTTTCCACCTTCTCCCACCGAGTGCTGGCCCGTGGCAGCGATCACACTAAACCCGGCCGTAGCCTGATGGATGGGGTGAGGAAGACAGGTCTAGACCAGCTGTCTAGATGCGTGTCCCTGCTGCTGGCCGTGGCAGAAGAGCCCAGCACCAGCTGATTTACAAGCTCAGCTACCTGGAGCTCCTCGTGTTGCTCCACTGCCTCCACTCCTAGAGCTGGCACAAGGGGCATCACTCTGCCTAGTTGTGCTCATGCACCGATTTGGATATCGAGCTCCGAGTTTCTGTCCTAGCAGCACCTCGGGTACAAGCTACAGGATCAAGACTACATCAGGTGTAGATGTTTGGAGGTGCCATGTGACGCAGCGTCATCCACCCAGACGGACAGGATGGGATGTAGCGCTCCGTAGCATCCTGCCCCCCAACACCACCCAGGGTTCAGGACATGCTACAGTGTGCACAAAAACCTTCTCCTCACTGACTTTACTATTTTCTCCTCCTTACGACCCAGCCAAGCACAGCTCCCTGTGGCGGGGGAGGAGGGTGTTGTGTAAAGCACGCAACCCCAGGGGAGTCTCTGAATTCCCTATCAGCAGCCAAGTCCTTCGGACAAGCTTCTCCGCACGCAAAGCTGCTGGGACAACCGAGGGTGTTAGTCAGCAGGATTTCCCTCCCTCTAATTTAAGGCAGGCGGGTGCTTAGAGAGGCTACAGCCTGTCTTTCTATAGCAAAAATCCCATCATAACTCTCTAACAACTGGCCAACTCGTTAACACCCAGGTACACGGGGACTATGCAAGCAGTTGCATATTCAGGCACTACAAAACAGTTGCTAAACTCCAGACAAAAAAAACCCAGAAGAGACAACCAGAGAGTTTGGGAGAGCAGGGGATGAGCTGTTGCCAGTCCTGCAGTTTCCAAGCTCCTGGGTCCCTCCTCCCAAGGCCATCCAGCAGCGTGAAATGGGAGCCAGAGACAGTGCCTGGAAGGAGGATCCTCTCATCCTTCTGCTCCGAGAAGTGATGCTTTAAAGTAAGCTCCAAGTAGGCTGCAAACCTGTCTGGGCAGCTGAGGATCCCTCGGGCAGAGCAACTCCTTTCTAGCTGTCACCATCAGCCACAGTTCAACCTCACTGATGCAGTCCCGGGTTGGAGGCGCAGACTCGTAGGTTCAGTGGCAATTCTGGCAGGAGATGCCTTAATTTGTCCACTGTTTTTTTTTCCAAGTACATAGCGGGGACCGTGTTTGGATCCCTGTCATGTAAATGTTGTCTTGTTGCAAAAACAACAAACGCAAAAATGACTCCTTGATCCCACGGCTCGATGGCCTTCATCTCCAGGCTATGGAAACCCCTCCAGGACTTCAGAAATATTTGGAAGGGAAAACCCTTCAAGACAGAGCTTTTGGACTGTGCATGTATAACATGCTAGGCCCTTATCTTCTACCCCACATTCCAAACAAATAGCTGTTTTACCCAAAATATTTTCTTCACTGAAAGAAATCACTAAAAAAAACCCAACAATCTGTTAGATTGGTGATTTTGCATCACCTGATCCCTCAAGCAGCAAGGTTCCCAACACTTTGGGCCTTAATTTATTTTTCTACTTTATTCAGAACCATCAAGGGGAAACTGGATGGTACAAAACTTGAATCTAAAAAGCAAAGGGATCACTTCAGAAATACCAATAAATGGTAATTTCCCTTCTCCTCAAGGTTCACATCCTCTACAGATCCACCTCATGGAGGCTTCAGTGCCAGAAGGGCAGCAGTGAAAAAAATGGAAGAACAAACAGGTCTATCTTTCAAACATACTTATCTGCTATTGAACACATCTGGATGCCTGTGAAAAAACACAAGTTTTTGCCTGAACAGGGACTTCAGGATTTGGCCAACGTTGCTTTTTTTGAGAATACCAGAGGAATTGAGTCTTTAGGAAAGCTGGGCAGCTCCCCCCTTAAATCAGTTATCACTGCAATCCAGAAACAGCTGAGACATGCAAGTCTAGTCACAACTGACATCCTAATGACTCAATACTCCAAAAAAAAAAAAAGTCAGATAAGTTTTACCAGACCAGGTGATGGAAATAGTTTAGTCAACTTAAAAGGAAAAAAAAAAAAACAAAAAATCTTCTGATCAGCGACAAGCCTGTGTAGGCAGCATCATACATCCTGACACCAGAAAGGAAGGTAAGGTTGGAAAAATGGATCTAGAAGGCCCAGAGACCAAATGTATTTATAGGATAAACCTATGCCTTGCTGATAGGGGAGGAATGCACTCGTAGTCATTATATTTTTATAGGCAGGGACTTGTCTAAAGCGGAATCAAAGGAACCTACAGAGAGATAATTTTCCTTCCCTTTCCTCTACTATTATTTAGAATACCGGAAAACAGATAATAATGCTTAACTGCTGGCATATAGGAGAATGACTGCAGTTTTATACATTTTCGCTGGTGCTGTTACAGCCTGGAAACATTTCTCTACTAAGAAGATCAGGGGAGCCATCAAACGTTTAGTGTGGGATCCATCTCAAAGGCAGCACCCCTGGAAAGATCAGCATGTGGAATAATCTTCTGCAACATTCAGATTACTCTTGCCTTTCTTCTGAAAGATGTGGACAATCAGCTGTGACCACCAAACCATCACTGGCTGAAGACACACCAGCTCCACGTGTGACCAACGCCAGTGGCTACAGAGCTGAGGGTGATTTAAAGCTTTCATCTGCTCTCAGCCAGGACAGGAGCACTCCAGAAACCCAGCTTGGGGTCTCAGCCCTATCACATGCTCTCCACATCTCAGAGGAAGTCAGATGATTAAAGCATTTCAGTGCAGCGAGGTGTTTTTGAAAACCCACCGGTTTTCTGGCTGCACTTCCAAGTGCCTTTTGAAACTGGGGCACCACCCCGCCGCGCTCCATCCCCCAAGAATGAGGGAAACGTGTGCCCCAGTGAAAGAAGAACACACCGCTGGAAACAGTTCTAAAACCTCCAACGATGCTCAGATACTGCCAAAACGGAGCTGCTTCCGTTACTCATGGCTGGTGAGAGCTGGGAGCGCTGTCACCTCTCCCTGGCTCTGCTCCTATCTGAGACAAGATGCTTCCCTCTGTTTGTCCCCCTCCACAGCATCTTCCTTCCTGTTTAGACCGCGATCGCTCTCGTCCTTCGTTCAGAGAGGCCCTGAGGTGCCGCTGACACATACGAAGGGGCTGAGAGTGATCCCCAGAACCCTGAAGAGCCCAGAGATAGCTGAATTACAAGCTGGGAGCCCTTGACACAGGACTGCAATAGCATCAGGAGGACCCTTGGCGTTCAGCCGGGCATTTATCACATGCCCTACAGCGACTTATAACTCTGTAATCACCCAGCCTTTTAGCGAGGGCAGGGCAGAGGTCCATGAGGCGTTTTTCCAAGTGGTTATGCTGTTTGGATGGGAGGCAATCAGAAATCCCCCAGAGATTTGCAAGAACGCTCACAGGGCTCCTAAGATTTACTGCATGCACGCAACGCAACTGAGATGCCTAAACCGAAACATTCTTTGTGTGATTATCCAAAGAAGGTAGAAGGGAGAATATTAATTACAGGAAGAGGCTCCGTTCTGCTTTTATTCCAGTAAAAGTGAAATCTAGGCAATTGATTTACTTCATTTTTTCCTTTACCTCTTTGGAAGCACAAATAGTACATGGTTTGGCTGGATGGGAACTGCAGCCTCTCAACACTCCTAAAGCTCAAGATGAGGAACGACTCTGCCCTGATGCTCTGCATTAGCACCAGCTGGTAAAACTTCACCTGCTCTGAGCATGGGACCCTGCATGCAGCATCATTCAGAGGGACATCTCACAGAGGCTTCCTGGAGAGAGAACATCTCCCCATCTGATGAGGACACAGAGCTGAGCACACACCTCCAGGACATGGGAGTGTTTTCCACCAGGGCTCTGCTGCCTGCAAACAGCCCCCCACAGAATCACAGAATCATTCAGGTTGGAAAAGACCCTTGGGATCATTGAGTCCAACCATCAGCCTGACTCTGTACAAAATTCTCCCCTACGCCACATCCCCCAGCATCTCATCCAATGATGTATTGAGGTGCCCAAAACTGGACACAATACTCAAGGTGTGGCCTCACTAGTGCAGAGTACAGGGGGACTATCACCTCTCTGCTTCTGCTGGTCACACTATTTCTAATACAAGTCAGGATGCCGTGGGCTTTCTTGACCACCTGGGCACACTGTTGGCTCATATTCAGCTGCTTGTCAATTAGAATCCCCAGATCCTTTTCTCCCATCCCTGCCAGGGTTGCAATTCTAACACAGCCCTCGCCAACTGTAGGGCGAGGATAAATCCATGTTGGGAGAACAGCCTCTGCTCAGCGCCTGTCCCTTTCAAAGCATCCTCACCAGACACTGCTCCTCCCAGGTGGGAAGGTCTTTTGGAATCTGCCAGCTGGAAACTTCTGGGCCAATTCTCAGCATTTGTACATAACTTTGAGATGGGGCCAAGTGGTTTTCGTAGTGCTTTTTGCTCTCTCACACCCTGCTATCATGCACAACATGACACCTAGGTCAGCTCATACCAGAGGACCAAGCAGATATGTCAGACTGTACTAGGAACCCCTTCAGATGGGGACCACCTCATCAGAGCCTAAAATCTAGCTGCTTTCTGGCCATCATAGCAAACACACAGAAGTGGGAACACCAGGACTTGCACGTTCCAACCTGTGCCAGACCCATTCCATGGGAACTCAGTAAGAGTTTGGCATAAGCAGTCTAAAGTGTTGCAAGAAGCTGTGGAAGAGGTGATGACTTTGCTGGGAGAACAAGTACGTCCCGGTTGCTGCTAGCTGTGGCTGTCTAGCCAGCATCTCCCTCTCCCAGGCCTTACTGCCTCACCCCACGTATTTCAAATTCCTTTAAAGGTCTTGACTACTGAGCCAGTTTTCTGAAATGCTGGGAATCTCCATCACCACCAACTCGGGAAGAACCACAAACGGGTCATACCTTAAAAACCCAAACCAGACTTGCTCCTAAAGCATTCCTCCAGCATGAGCACGGATTATCCTCAGACAGAATCAACAGGACAAAGGGGTGTTGAGAAAAACAGGGCACAGACAAAAAGTAACATGCCTTGCAGTGAAGAGGGTCACGCTGCAGAGTCACTAGCGACTCAGGAATTACCTTCCCCTGTCCCTTTGCTGAGTGACTCCTCGTGCTCTTTGCCAGCGAACAACAAAGCCTGCATGCAAAGGAAGGAGATCTGAAGAGCGCAGCAACGGCTTGTTTGTGTTTCTGCTCGACTGCAGCTGGATGTTGCTCAGAGGCAAAGTTGATGGGGACTTGATTTATTTATTGGATGATGTATGCAATTCAAAAATATGGCACTTAACCCAGAGTTCCGCAGAGTCTGTTTAAAGACAAACATAAATCAAAAAGCACGGCGGAAAACCCAAGATCCACGCAAGCTCTCACTGCACACCGCCTCCACCTGTTACCTTTTCATTTGCCCCAACCTCAGCAAGAGCTGCAGTCATCCCACTTCACAAACTGCTCCTGCCTCGAGCTGCTGCCAGGGCTCAGCCCCACACATCCCTTCCCATGTGCTGGTGGACTCCACCTCCTGCAGCACTTGCACAACCCCATGTACGAAACCCAGCCTGACTCATCCCCCACAGCAATTGCAAACATCAAGGAAAAAGGTAACCAATACACTCAATCTTTTTTTTTTTTTTAATTCCCTAAGGATAATTTTCCACATTGGCTTCTGTGCACAGTGCAGGCGTGGTGGGTTCTGCTTAGGCTGACCCCATTGGGTGCATTAGACCAGGGGAAGGAAAAGCCACTTCAGAGGCTTTACTGCTGATGTCTATTTGTACTTTACATCAATAAATCTCTTCATTTTTAATAACATTGTCATCTCACCTATGTAAAATATGTATTAAAATTAAAACCCATAAAGTTTGGGTCTGTCACTGTAGGTTAAGTAAACATTACTTCGATTTGCCGTTAGTCCTATAGCAGATGCTCAAATTGTTCACATTTTTTTTTTTATTAATAAAAAATGGGTTGGCTGAATAAAGAGAATCTACAGCAGCATAACAGAATTCATACTCAGAATATGCCACTATGCCATGAGCTTTCCTCACTCACAAGGGACACACGAAATTGCATGCCTCTCCCAACAAACCCATGCCACAGAATGATAAGCAATTTGGAGACAACATCTAACCTGCCACAGCAGGTCTTTCACCTGGGGAGGGGTGTCTTGATTCCGGGTCTCTGCCAGTTTGTTGCCAAGATATATAAGCAACCCAGAGCCCCAAACTATGTCTGTCCTAGCTGTCCAGAAGATGCAATCCTATAAAACAATCATAAAACTGGATCGGGGTCTAAAGCAGGTGAAGGATGCGCTACAAGATACAGTTCACCCTTGCCCCTCAAACTGATCATCCCCTGATGCTTTTGTTGGCTGCACAAGAACAGGCACATGAGAGCACCTTGCTGCACCACCATGGGCACTCACCTGTGTAATTCAGACTCAGCTGCCTCTGTTTTGAAACAACCACCCCATTAGTGATGATGATCTGGGGACTGGATTACAGCAGCATTACATGGAAAGGGCAGTAGGAAGTTTATAAGATTAAACACCTTTTAAGTGCAATAAGCACAGATGAGCAGGAGCCTTTCCAAGGGAAAACACTAATTCCAAGCTCTTACCTACAACAGAGGGGAGAGTCCCTCTCCTCCTGCCAAGGCTGAAATTTAAGACTAATCATGGATTAAGCTACAGAAGGAAATTCTTCGTCCCTGCGATGTTTAAATCTGTGTGGACCTACAGTGATTCCATGAAAGCATAAAAGCAAGCCCCATCCATAATCTCCTTCCAGAGAAAGCCCAAAGCAGCAAGTCAAGTCTTGCTCCCCATAAACATGCTGAAAACATAATAAATATTATTAAATTCCATTAGACACTACAAACTTGAAAGCCTTGTCTGGGGTAGGGGGTAATTTCTGACATAGGGATGATTGATTTCCAGGAATGCGATGCTTGCTTAAGAGAAGTAAAATACATGTATTTAAGCCTTCCTCCTCACCAGGAAACTGCAACACATATGGCTCTGTCTCAGTGCGAGAACTATGGTGACAATGAGCTACTGAACAAGGGTTCCTCACTGGTGAGGTAAGAAGTAGGTCCTGACCTACACGGCTCACAGCTAAATACACGTCACCACAACACGACAGATGAGCCCTGGCAATTGTACATCTCCAAAAAGTGGAGCAGAAAAAAAAAAGCACACAAAAATACACCACGTATAACGATGCTAACATGCCAAAGGACCTTGTTTTGTGTCACTCCTGTGTTTGGCTGTGCTGAAAAACATCTGTGTGTGCAGAAGGCAGATTTTAATACCTGCTTGGCTATCCTTTAGGGCTTTCATGTGATTGCCCAGATCTTCAGGCAGAGATTGCTGGAAGAGCTCCACGGACAACAAAGTCAACATCAAGAGTGGAGTGCCAAGTTATGCCCAAGAAGGGGTTGTTGGGGGATGCCGATCCCTGCCGCCCCCAGTGCCGCGGCACACAGCTTGCTCTGCATCCTCTGCTACGTGCTGTTCTTATCTTGCTCCTTCTTGGCTGGTTCTCCCTGACAGAGTGCCGAAAGCACAAATCCCTCTCCGAGGATGAAGCTGGTGAAGTTCCATAACTGAACATGACACCAGGACTCCCACGCGCTCTCCAGAGACCAGTCGAGCCCAGCCCTTCCAGCCCGGCCACTTCCATGCGCCGCTTCCACGAGTCTAAGGTTTCTAAGAACTGGCCCCAGATGCTTGGAAGCTCAGGATGCAGCTAAAACAGCTCGTGTGGCCTTTAGCCTGGAAGGGCTGAGAAGGACAGGAGGAACCAAGCTGGGGTCATTTAACATCAAGCCCACGAGCCTCCCACTTCAGCCGAGCTTGGGGAACGCAGCTGTGGGGAAGCAACACGGGGGTTAACGCCCTGTCCCTGCTCTGCGGTGAAGCCCTGGGAAGGGAGATACAAACGTGGAAAACCTGGTGGTGTGGGCTTTGAAAGCCAACTCCTGTGGCCAGAAGTTAGAGCCAGGGACAAAGTCGCTCACTAAGGTCCTGTTTTCTACTTGGCTAAGGATCTGCTGTGCATCCTTGGTCAACAAAGTGCTGTGTCTCATCTGAGGAACAGAGATAACGAAGATGAAAGATACTGCATGCATGGAAAGAACTTCTTATTAGCTCGATTCACAAGTTGGCAGGAAGAAACGCAGGTCCTACCCTTGGTAGGGCAGAGGGCAGGCGTGTATAGCCTGCTCTGTGTGGTTTTTTTGGTCTGTAATCGTACTCTGCTGTCGTTAATCCTGTACACCCAATCTGAGGCTTTCCTGATGTTTGGAGCCCAGCCACAGCCTCCTTGTTTTGTACATGAGGTTTTCCCCGCTGTTCTCGATGGCTCAGCAAACTGAGCTGCCTGTCCTGGCAGCATGTTATTCTCTGGGGAAAGAGATTCATCTGGTATTAAATTGCAAGCTAAAAACTTAGTTGTATTTGCAGGTTTGGTTGTTGGGACATTAAACAGAGGCTGCTACAAAGGCTTCTGGAGAGATGTTTGCAAAGAAAAGGAGAACAGATGGGTTGTTGAGTCAAGCAAGAGCACATTACACCAGAGCCAGGTGGAAGGGAGGTACAAGCCATGTGCTCGTGATCTGCCTTTACATCAGTTTTAAGCATCAGGTCTCAAACAGAGAGCAGAGCAGGCATTATTAAGTTAGCTACACCAGGAGCTTTCTGCTTTCCTGGACTATAACTGACCAAATGTGGGTACGTGCTGTTTCTCCTGTCCCCAAGCTGGGCGACACATTTCACCCTTTCAGAGTACGGAGCTCACTCGCAAACACAGAAAATACCCACGTTCATCAACACTATCTTTGCCTACATGAATAAATCCATTCCCATACAAACACCCGAGGAGAAAAGGGCGAAATATTGTTGGAACTAAAACAGCTCTCAGAACCACACACAAACAGTCCGTGCTGCAGCACATCCCCAGCAGCTCCATCACAACTTCGGAGTCATTTTTCCCTTGGTCCGGCAGGATAAGCTCCTCCAAGAGCCTCGTGCCCTTTGCGGTGAGGCGGTAGGTAGGGATGAAGCTTCCCCAGACACATCAGCCTATTTTTATTCTTTTAACAGGCACCGGAAAATCGATTGGGTGAAGAGATTGGAAAGACAAACACCTCTCAGGTATCCTAAGCTGTGGCACATCATCATAGACAAACATCCCAAGGTTAAAGGCACCATGAGAGCCACACAGAGCTTTGGGGAAGATCTGAACATCTCCAGTGCCAGAGCATGAAAGAGCAGAAGGTAAAGATGGAGAAATGAAATGACCCAGAAACAGAGGGTTTCCTGGGTTCTCTTCCAGGAAGAAGACTAGTGACACACATACACCTTTTTTTCCAAATTAATATATCTAGACTTTGATTAAACTAATCCCAGGTAATCGCAGCATTTCAGCTACCATCTCTCTTGGAAAGCACAGCAATCTTTCTTTCTAGCTTTCCTCCGCTGGCCCAGGAGCAGGTTGCTGTTAGCTTGTCCTGGGCTACATCAGCAGAGGCTAAAAATAATTATCCTTAAAGGAAATCCAAACACTGCAATCTCCTCTTTCACTCACTACCTAATTAATAGTTTCCAGGTCACCCTGACTTTCTGAGAACATCTGTTTGTTTTCACTTCATTCAAGGAAAGTCAAAGCTGGCCTGAAAGGAGAATATGAAAGTGCGTTTAATGTTTGCACAGTCTCCCTTCCACAGATGTATCCGGATGTTGGGGCCTTTGAGTAAAAAAGTGCATCCACAAAGGCAGATTCATGACTACAAATCTACAGTGCATGTGTCCGTAGTTCCGAGACAGCTATTGATCTCCACAATCACTAGGAACAGGGAGATTACCCGCAGGTGCTTTTAGAAGTATTTTTGCAAAAATACAGAAATATATGCAATCACGTAAAAAGACACCGATGAGTTACCTTAAAGTCTTTGGTGGCATCATATGAAGAAGTTGCACTTGGGCAGCAAGAGGATTGGATGGACATGGCAAGAAAGACACCAGAACAGGACAACAGATGTGCCGTTAATAAAGAAGGGAAAATTACGGACAAACTGCTCCAGGCAGCAAAGGCTGGAGAAGCAAGGAGGAGTCAACAACAAGAGGATGAGCAGAAGGAAACACAGGGAGGCACAGCCCCCAAAGGGAGTTTCTACATGAAGAGCAATGGGTAATAAAATGAGTGGTGGCAGGGAGAGAGCCGGAAGATGGAGGAGATACGAGTGTTCTGGCTTTTCCATACATCCAGGGACAGAACCCGGCACCAGGAGCTCCCCTGGAGTCTGTCAGCACCTCCAACAGTCATCACTTCACAGCACAGCCCTGCTGCAACTCCCAAGCTGTAACATAAACGCCACGGCTCTGCGGCTCAGATCCCAGCTCAGATCCCAGCTCATCCCCAGCCGTGGCCAGGGATGTGCATTCCTGCGCGCTGCCTGCCAGAAGGCAGCACTGCCTGGGTTGGGAGGCGCTGACAGAAATGAAGCAATCACTCGTTATTCTTCGGTGTCAGAGCACTGTTCCACCCAAGAACACCAAGTCCTTGGGTGACAGGCACTAGAGGGACCTTTAGTAGCTTCTCAAGTGACATCAGCTGTGCAAGTACTCACAGACAGGGAGGAACGACAGAGCTTAGTGTGTCCTGCTGCACCTTGCACCCAGGCGCGCCAGGGAGGATGGGTTTGCCCACCTTCTCTCTGCATCGGGGTAAAGCCAGCATCACAGTTCAGTTTGTTACTGGCACCCACTCGGGCTACGTCATTCCCTCCTCCCTGCAGAAACTTTTTCAAGCAACAGTTGCAAATAGACGAAACCAAGACACAAAGCCAACCGTGTAGCTCTGCTGTTTCTCCAGAGCTGTTGACCTCTGCTTGTAAGTCAAGACATGGGCCATCCCATCTTTCACCCTGCAGCTCCCCCTGCACTGGGACAGTGGGGGAGTTGCAAGAACAGACCTGGGGTTGCAAGAAAAATCCTGCTTAAGCTCCAAGGTCCTGGGATGCAGTGATATTGCAAGGGGTAAGTGCATCTCAGGAGTAATTAGCAGAGTACCCTCCACAGGGCTGAACAGTAGTCTTCATGTCATTTTCTTTTTACTTTACTAAGTAGACAGCAAAACCAAGACTTGTATTTAACCTCTTTCATCCTCACTTTTATGCTTTAACATCACTCCCTCGACACCCCAGTGTCTGGCTCTGATTTTTCCACCCCGCTGCTCAAGACATGGAAAAACAAGTGCAGTATCACACAGAGCGGTGTCGCTGGTATCTGCTCCGTTTCAAGAAAAGCTGTATTTAAAAAGCCAAATCCAACGTGCCATTCTGTTTACCGTGGGCAGATGGAATAACATGTGGTGCCTGGAGCTGCCCGGGCTGTGGGACAGCCCGAGTGGCGGATGCATGGAGACAGGCTTCTACCTCGGACACTAGTTAGCTACAGGGTCATTTACTTGGCTGTACTAATTTTCCAGAGATTTTCTCAAGTATTGGCTAGTAGCTTTAATCAACAACACAGTAACCCACTAAAATCATGAAACCTTCATTTAACAGTTTTCCTTAGCACTGGTGAGACCACAGCTGAGCCTTAAGCTTTCAATTCCAAACCAGCACATACAGTCAGGAACATGGAGCAAGAGCCTTTGCATCCCAACCACGCTGCCCGAACCACAGCAGGGATCCTCTTCAGCCACAAGAAACGCTTTATCTTGGAAAATAAGAAACTCTTGTGGATGGCACTCAAACAGCTTACACCATTGTCCTAAAGTGCAATGAGTTGTATGGCTCACAAAAGCCCATCCTGACCTTAACACAGTCACTGCTGGCTTGCATCACAGTTAATCGAGATCTGAATCCGTCCTTCTCGCATTTTAAGAGCATCTGACCTGTGTGCCCTCAAGTCAAGAGCAAAGTGACCACAGACCTCAGTTAGCAAATCTGGGGCTGACTGCTCTTGAGAACAGGCACAAGGGAATGAGCATCCGGGAAGCGCCACTTCCCAAGATCAAAGCAATAATTAAATACTAATTCGTTCTCATGATGAGAAACTATGACTGAGAAAGCACCCGTGATGTGGAGATTGGCACGGCGACTCTCAATCAGGCAAATAATACAATGAGATTCACTGGCTTATTCAAAGGGTGAAGGGAGGTTATATTTTCACTAGGAGTGAAAAGCTTTTGATTTTTTCTCCCTCCTCAGCAAAGGAAAAACAAAAATAATCCTTTAAATTCAGGTCAACCAAAATGCATGACCAATCCCTTCGTTTTGGTTTGGTAGTCTGGATAGATTTTCCCTTTTGCAAAAAGGATTACAATGCAGGCAAGTTATGAAACGAAATGTTACTCCAAAATGGAAGAACATGAATATTTAGTTCCGAAAATGTTGAAACAAAACATAGCTGCTCCTTACAAAAAGATTAACTACTAGTGCCAATTCAGTAAATAGTTTCAGTCAACCCCAAAATTGTATTTCTCGGCAAATAAACTATTCAGCCTGAAAAAGGTTGCCCAGATCTACGCAGACTCCAAAACCAAAGCACTCCACTATGTAAGCTCAGGGCAAATCTCCATCACTGCAACCATGCCAATGACTTGGATCCTCTCTGAACGTTCCCAAGATATTACATGGAAACATATTTTAAAAAAAATTTTATCAAAGTGATTTGTTGGTACTAAGTTTTGTTCTTAGGAGGAAAACAAGAGAAGTTATGGTATTCTGCTCCTTTATTCAGGAAAAAAGGGGAGTGGCAGATGGGAATTTTGCTAGGCACCCATACCGGGCACTTAAACAGGCTACACGTCCGCGGAAACAGAGATACCGGTTCTGAAAACACACGACCCATTACCTGGCTGTTAATATTTCTGTATTGTCCCTTGCTTTGCCAGCCCATTTTGTGGGATTTCGCAGTGGAAAGAATTGAGAGATTTTTATAGTGGTGGCTTCACAGAAACAAGTCCCAGTAGATGCTAATGGCAGAACCGTAGTCCCGCTTGGGTTTGGTTTGTTATGGTTTTTTTTTTTTAATACTGTTGACAGCAAAATCCTTTCATCTTCTGGGAAAATAGCAAATGGCGTCTAATAAAAGAGCAAACTCATGACCCTGCCAATTAAGTTCCTCCAAACCAAGCATCTCAGCTCCCTGCAAGTTGAGACTTTTCCTCTGTTCCCAGCACCACTTCTGCTCCAGCAAAGTCCAAGAAGAGAGGAACGAGCACCCAGTAGCAAAATAAACACACAGATCCATACCTGGCAAAGACCTGCAGATCTCAAGAGATGACACATGTAGGCATCAGCAGTAACAGGAACTAGTCTTGACCCTTCACGAGGAATAACATCCCAAACTTAAAGCCAGTAGAAGCAGCGCAACTCTAAGTTCATGCCACCCAAGGATGGACTTGACCTGCACAGATCCAGCAAGTTGGTGTTTTTAAATGAAAATACTACCCAGAAGAAACACAAGAAACAAAACACTCACCCAAAACCCCTAAGGTCTGAAAAACTAATGATTAAACAGGAACTGAAAAGTTTATACCTGAGGCTTAGGTCTTCTGTCTATCAAGGAAACTAGACTAAATATTACTGTTCCAGAGGGGAAAATCTGCATAGTGAAACTTAAATCACATATACAGCCAGCTCATGACTGAGGCAGCAAGAACCACTTTCTATTTGAGCAACCACACAAGTCTTCAAGTCTTCCATTTAACCTAGTTTAACTATCCAAGCCAAATCATTTGTGCACATCCATGTAAAGAGAGGACTGAGAAAGGGAAGAAGACAAGACTTCTATTTTGCCAGTGCCCCAGCCCTCCAGTGAAAAGTTTTCCCAAGAGACTAATGCTGCTGTTTGCTTTACAAAAAATGTCTTGTCCTTAAGGAGGAATCTCCGCACTGCACTGCCCAAGCTGTTTAGTCCTTCTCTGTATCCCTTTTTCTCCCCCTTTTCCCTCCCCCAAGACTTTCCTACTCCTCATCACTAGCATCAGCTTTCCCAACAGACTAAGAGGGCTGAGGTTGGAACAAAAATAGCCATCGCTTGACATCACATTCCCCAACAATGTGTCTTGGTAATCAGGACAAATCCAGTCTCAGCTCCTGGCAAAGCTCCTCCTGGAAGAAGATGACCTCTCAGACTAGGTCAGCAAGAGATGGGAGTTCACTTGCTCCTCAAAACAAAAATGTAAAAAAAAAAAGATACCTAAGATCTTATTCTGTTCACATTTACAAGTGGCTGCACACTAGGGAAATCCAGCTGATTTCCTTGGGAGTTGCTCACAGTTTACATCACCACGAGCAGGAGAAGAGTCGGGCCATTCACTGTGCGTGCTTCATAGCACTGGCTCAAGGCCATAATGATCTGATCTCAATCTACATTTTCATTAAGCTTGTGGGTGGTTCAGAGAGAGGGTTTTATTGGGCTCAGAGACAATAGGGTGCAGCTGTGAAGTTTGCATCCGGATCTGAACTTGCAAAGAGTTCAAATCCAGGGTTTTGGGTCAGATCCATCTCAAGCATTAATTTTCTAGATATCAAAATACCACCCTTGGGACTTGGAAAAGCAAGGCCAATTCTGGCGTACAACCGTGTAACAGCATTGCCCTCCATGGAGTCTGTCCTGATTTACACTAGAGAGAAATCAAAATTCATGCCAGGGCAGCAGGGAAGTTGTGCTTTATGTTCATTGCCATGATTCCAGTGGACACAGTAACATCTGCTTGCTCCAAACCAGGAAAATATCCTAATGTGCTTCCCATCCATTGGTTATTATTGCCAGAAGAACTCTTAAGTGCATTTTGAGCTACTATTTTTGTTTTGGGAAGATATGCACAACTCTTCTGCTTTCACATCCAAATGGTCTTTTTCATCCTCCTCCCCTTCTCCCTGGCAGCTGCTCGGGCTGCATCTGTGCCGGTTGTGCGAACCGTGCGAGCGGGGTGTTTTTATAGCTGGGAACTGGCAGTCGGTGTCCTGGTACCTGCTGTGCTCTGGCTGCTGCTTCACTGCAGCTCTGCGCGGGTTTAACCAAAGCTTTTCAGGACTCCCATCATTTCGCACCCTGCGGAGGTTTGCGCTGTCGGGGAGGGTATTAGAAAAGCTTCAGAGTCAGGGATTGAAAATAAGGAAAGGAGAAAATGCAACCTCAAGCTTAGATACAACTCGGCATTGAGCATATCTTGGCCAAACTCAAGGGCACACGAGCTGGGGATGGCCTTCCAGTGACCACAGCAGTAACCAAAGCCCAGGAGAGCTCCTAAGGACTGCAGGAGCTTAGATCCAACCCCCAACACGATTGAGAATCATTGTCCCGCAAGCCTTGGGATTCAAAGGAGAGGGAGTTGGGGAGTTGCTGCAGGAACCAGCCCAAGGCTGCTCTGCCACAACTGCCTGTGCTTACACCGTCAGCCCTGTGCGAAAGGGAGGTAATGGAATGAGCTTTAAAAGAGGTTTAAGCATCTCCAGACCTCTTGTGTTTGCCATGAGAAAGCTGGACAGTCACCAACAAGCACGTGATGGACAGTAACTGGTCACCTTGCCAGACCAGACTTCCAGAGTCTTTAGGCACAGTAGGATGCAGGGCAGCTCCTAGAAGCTGCCCCAGAGGATTTTTATGGAACTCAGATGTTTACTCCAATAATTTTTTTAAAAAAAATCATGGTCAATGCACATCACCATCTTCACACACTAAGAAATACTTTTGAAAAATCAGCAATATAACAACATTTAAACCTCTAATTTACCTCTATCAGAGAAGTCTATCAGACAATCCTGATTTTTTTCCATTCACAAAGCTTTGGCAAGTCTGAGGCATGAGGTGCAAGGCCGTGCCCTGCTTCTCATCCTGCCACCTTCCCAGCTGCCGTGGCTCCCAGATAGAGCCAAGCATCACTGGTGAGGCCACCAACCCTTTTGGGAAAGGACTCCCCAGATCTCTGCCAGTGAGGACAACGTCACTATTTGCTAACTGAAAAGCTTATTTTTAAATGGAAGAACTGCCACTTCCTCCTTTTAATATAATATCTCAAAAAATTGTCTGCTTCAGATTGAGAACCTGAAACCCGGATAACTGAGAACATTCAGGTTCTGGTTACTGAAAAGCCAAAAGTTAAAAAAAATCTCAGATCAGAAACTTGACAGTTGGTCAATATTTGAGACAGAGCTATGAAAAGCAGCTGCAAAATCTCCACTGAGCTAAATGAAACTGGTCTCATCTCAGGAAGTTATAAGCAAAACAAAAGCTTCTTTTCCTAACCAGCTTTAGAGTACAGATTCTCATTTAGCAGCAAAATATATGGATTCAGTCATTTCCAAATAAGAGTTTTGTTTGAGTATGATTAGACCAAGATTCTCACTTCAAGAGGTACTAGTGAATATCTAGAAGATACACAAGCCCCTCTCATAAGCAAGATGACGAGGTTTGGGTAGGGGGGTTTACCACAGGGGTTTTTTCAGCCTCCCTGGCTTTTCCAGAGCTCTGTAGAGGCTGCTAGATGCTCTATCCTCCCCACACAGCAGAAAAGGGAGCTCCAACACACTGCCCCATGGAAAGCCTGACCTGAAAACTTCATGTTACAGAGGCAGGCAGAGACTTCCAAGCAGTGCAGGCAGTTTGCAACTTATCCTGAGGATGAAGGACCAAGAAGCATCAGAGCCACCAGCGTCCCCATGCAGCCAGAATGCTGGAGCTTAAGAAACACGTTTAAAATGAAGAACTACTTGCACAAAGCCATTAATTTCACATTTAGGACTGAAGCATCTGTTATCATTGAAAGAAACCTCCCAGCAGAAGCACAGGACGATTCACACTGTGGGATTCACAACACTGACAACCACCTCTCAGCACGTGTCAGCTCTCGCCGCACCCTGCAGCGCTCTCCGGCTCGGGAAGGCTCGGTGACACCCCTGGGTGCTGGCGGGGAGCTCCAGCACCGTGGCTGCAAGGGGAATTTGGCCCAGTATGTTGAAGTACATTCAGTTTAAAAGGTCAGGTTGAGCACTGCTTGCTCGCACGCTCTTTACGTCTGGAAATAGGAGGTAAGTGCAGCCATTAAGCATGGCTAAAATACATCTTAGTAAGAGATTCTTGGAAAGTCTCATAGTCTCAAGTGTCTTCACCTTTGGCCAAGAGCAAAGAAAGACTCGCTCCCATTTAGTCCATTTCAATCACAAACAGGGGGCCTTCTACAGCTGCATAAAACTGATGCTGGTGGGAATTAATACGCACAAAAATTCCTATGGAAAGCCAGTCCATCCCTTCTTTACTGCAGGGAAAACAACGAATTTTTTTTTTTTTTTTTCAACTGCCAGATACAGGTTCAGGAGCCGGGGAAGCAGCGGCATTGCTGCCCCCACCACCAAGCTAGTAGGCGACCAGAGATAAATCCCTGCCTGCTCCTCCAAATTCTGCTCTCAGCCTGAGCAGCATCAGCAATTGGAACTGGGTCTTCCTCCCCTCAGCATGCGGCAGAGGACAGCAGCACACCAGTTGCTATAAGCATTTCTTCTGTTGCCTGATTACCACTGTTTAATCAGGTATCAGAAAAATATGAAAATATGCCAGATGAGATTATGTGCCTTGTCTATGCCACAAAATGCCCCTATGATTTCTAATCAAGTTACTTGGGAACTGTATAATAGATAGTGACGTACAGAAAATTTTTGTTAATCAATTATCCTGACAACTTAAGACAGAAAAGTGAATATTCACCAAATAGATTACACTACTATGACATTTCTATTGAAGTCAGATTTGTTTTAGATGACACTTACTAGCAAGGGGACACTTCAAAGCAAAGAAATATCCAGAGAGCCCAAAAATAGAATTCAAAGCATTTCTCCACACACCTACCAAAAAAAAAAAAAAATCAAACAACCACCTACACTGCCACAGGGTCTCACAGAGGTCACAAGGTAGCGGGATTCAAAAGGATTACATATAGATATGTAAAGCAAGCATATTGGGAGTTCTAATATGAAATATTGAGAAAAAGCCCTAGAGTTGGAAAGAGCTGTATATCCCCTCTTGCTTCAGAGCTTTTAGTAAAATTTAACTACCACGAGTCAAACCCAAATCCCCCCTGCAGCAGGTTACCCCGGCAGCGCTTCCCTTGGAGTGGGTGGTCCCAAAGATGGCGCTGGTTGGGCGGGCTGATGGCCCGGAGCAGGATTAGGGCTCTGAAGGTGCTGGGTGGAAAGCCTCAGCTCCACCAGCCTGCCGCAGGTTTGTACAGCCCACGGGTCCTGAAGGAGAACTAAATGACAAAAATAAAAAGAGAAAAGTCACCCAAGTGGAAAGAGCAGAACCAAACTGGGCAGGAATTCCTTCCTCTCCTCCGTCTTCAAGGAACAGCAGTTGGCAAGCCCAGCTGGCCCAAAGCTGCCTGCTTCGATCCTGATGATCCCGGCGATCTCCCTCTCCTGCCACAAACCTTAAATCCCATCACGGGGGTATCGTGCCAGCTTTCAGACCCGGAGCAAGAAGCAGAGCCAGCTACAACGCAGCAGCTGCTCCAGCAGTCCCAGGTAGGCAGAAAGTTAAGAGCACACACCTGGAGCCAAGCCAGCCCAGCCAACATCTGGCTTTACTTGATATTTTCTGTTGATGCTGTGCATGAGGATACAGAGCACCCACATCTTCCTCTGCATTTATCTCCTCTCGGGATCCTCAGTGCAGCCCCTTGCTTTCAGCGGTTGTGTTTTATTTGGTTTGCACTAAAAAGTGTTCTTTAATTAAACAGTCATTTTTCTGGGTATGTTTCTGATTGTATCATATTTAAACCAGACCCCCGAGTCCAGATCTACATTTCTGACACAAAACAGAAAGCTCTCCATAGAACAATTTCCCAAACCTTAATTACTTTTCTTTATGTTATTGCTTTTCTGCTTTAGAGGCCAATACAGGGTCTTGGGACAGAGAGCCTGAAGCTGGAGTCTTGAAACTGCCCACAAAGCCAGGACAATGGCAATACCGGGTTCCTGCCCTATTATTTGGGCAGGGGCTGCTAAAAACACTCATATCTAGTTCAGTCTCTGACTCTCAAGCTAGGGTGATAAAACCAGGCTGCTCAGACTTATCCACAGTGCAGAGAAACACTTACATCCTGTGCAATAACTGCCCAGAAACCCTCTGTTCTTTCTCCCATCGCTTGTGTTTCTACCGCTAGGTTACCCTCTCCCCTTGAATATTTGAGCTGCTACAGCACTTTGCCAGGACGGACAGCAGGTGCAGAGTTAGGGGATTTTTCAGTCTGGGTTTTGGAAATCCTAGCTGCAAAACGCATCAGACTGGAGCGCAGCGCGTTGCTTGCCTCAAGGCGTTTCCAGAAGAAATAGCCAAGCAGAAGGGAAGGAGGCACCACGGCCTCCTTACAGCAGCCGAGCAGTGGAAGCCAGCCCTGCAATGCAATTAAACAGCCGACCTTCCAAAGCCGTCGTTAATTGTCTGCAGGCAAAGGGAAGCGCTGTCCGGTGAAGGAAGTTGGAAGGATCAGTGAAAAGCTCAGGGAGTTCAGCAGGCTCCTGATGAGCGGATTATGTTACTCTTAGTTCTTAGACTTCCTTCCATAGGGACACTTACGTATATTGAAGCCTGCACGAAAAAGCCACACGCTCCTCGGACTAGCCAGCAGTTAAAAACCATAGATCTAAAACTTCGGATAACAGACAGAAATGCAGATGCAAAGTCCCATTCAGCATCACTGAATATGGGCTAATAAATCCTTCTTGGAGTTTCCAGGAACCCAGCGCATCTCGACAGCATCCTGGCGCTTTTCTTTCCAATACACATTGTCAACACAGTGACATAAGCTAGCGCATACATCCCACTACGTGCACCTCTTGTCCAGCTCTTCGTTTCACTTGACTCACCATAAACATGCAACTCCCACTCTTTTGACTTCTACTGTCATTAATCTTCCTTCTTGGGAAAGTTTCAGCGATCAGTTAGTCTAAACCTACAGCAATGAAGTCATGCTCGGAGCTGTCGGGGGAACTGACTCAGAGGGGTAGTGACTCACCCGCCTGAGACAAACTCGCAGATCTCCATACGCTCATTCCTGGATCGAGCCGGTCCGGATGGCTGTTTTAAGACATTGGCCACTAAAATATTTCGGAGAGAGTTTAGCACAGATGCATCAGGAATGCTGGAGGATTAAACAGTGTTGTAAGACCACGAATGTGAGTGCACGCGTAGGTGAGCAGCAATACCCACGCTTGCAGCTCTCTGCCAACGTGCCTCAAGATGAGAGGTGAAGATATGAGTTGTGTCTTCACAGCAATCTGGGAAGATTTAGCTTTTGCTCCTATTCCCATGCTTCTGTCACTGATTGAAGCTTAAAGTTAGGAGGAAATCTAGACCAGAGGGAGCTTCCAGAACCTCTCTTTGGCAAAGCTACCCGGGAGCAGACACACAGTAAGGGCAGTTTAGTTTGGCAGCTTGCTTGTAGGAATATATATACATATATATATTTTAATACCTTTGGCAAATAAAGGATCATTAAAAAAAAAGTTGGTTGGCCTTCATGGCTGGGCAAAGAACATACTTTAGGTTAAAAAATAGACTCTGAATTGAACAGGATGAAGCAAGAAAAAAACAACATTTTATCTCCCTCTGAACCTGCCTTATGTATGGCTGATGCCACAAATCAGTGTCAGGGTGAGAGCATGTTACTCGTGGAAAGTGGTTGAACAGCAAAACATAGGCGTGCCGCACCTTTAGGGAAACATATTAGAGCCTAATATCTTTTCAATTGGGTCCAAAAAACCATATTAATCTGCTCTCATGATCTGGAATGAATTTCATTCAGCGTAAATCACTAGGCTGACAACGCAAATGAGGCAAGCGAGCAACCACATGTTTCACTGTGGAGTTGTTCTCTTTCTCCCCTTTCCCCTTCCCCTTTAATTGCCTGATACTATTCCCAAAAACCTGCAGACCTTCCCTTGCCCCCCAGCTTCTCACTAGCCTTGGAATCATATCAGCACCTTGACAATTAACATGAACTTCTTTCATATGGAGAAGGAAACTGGTTGATGCAGGTTGTGTCTGAAGCACTAAGACAAATCCTAAATGTTGCCTTAAAATGTACCTGTTTTATGTGCATGCCTAAAAAGCCTATTTCAGCATATAGATGTGTAAAATAAGTTACAGACTGTTAAAATGGTGTCACTTCTGTGTAAAATGTCCATAAAGGTAATTGGCCTGTCCCTTACATCATGTAAATTGCTTCAGGAGTGCTCCAGGAGGCCAGTGCTTGGCCAATGCAAAGCAGACCAAGAAAGAAAAAGAACTTGCATGTGTAAAGGACATTTTACGGACAAGATCCTAGCAGAAAAAATCTCCAAGCACACGGCCGTCGAGTGGAACCAGTTATGGCGGGCTCTACCAAGCCAACCTGCACATCCCTGCACGTCTGGGGATGGAACACTTGGACCCAACACTGCAAGCGGTGAAAGCCCGTTAAAATTTCTGTGAGAACAGGACTGGTGCTGCAGGCCTGGTCCAAAACACGATGAGTTACTGGGAATGTATCCACTGATGACACTGGGCGTTACACCAGACACCATGTAGGATCTGGAAAGGTACTTAGGAGATTCCTATTCTTAGGCATCCATGTGCTGTTTGGCATCCTATGAGGGGCCTACCTGTGGTTTTTTTGGGCTAATACTTCAGAAATCTAGTCCTAAACACATAAATTAATAAAGTTATTAGCACAAAAAAACTACTCCCTAATGGTGTTTTGCAGAGACTCCCACAGAAGTTACTAGAATTCTACCGTTTATACTGGCAGTTATCTTGCAAAATAACTGTATGTGAAAAGGTGTTTGCTACCTGAACAACACACCCACACATTAATACAGCGGCACTGCAAAAATGTTCACATTTCAATACTGGTGAAAAGCGTGTGCAAATGACACCAAAATTTGCCTTTCTATCAGCATTTGCAAGGTGTTGGTGTACGCTATTGCACGAGCCAGACTCTCCATCCAAGGGCAGCCACCAAGGGCAGCCACAGGTGAAGCAATGCCTGTTCATTGCAATTTCCATGTCATAAAACAAATGCATACAATGTTTTACAGCACGTAAAACATACTACCTGAGCCACAAAAATCTCTGCCTTGGGGAGCTTAAAGTATTAAAAAAACATGCTTAGGTACAGCTGCTGGTGAGACAGAGGAGCTGTAGAGGTGCTTTAACTGCTGCATTGGGGCACAGCTGGAATGCAAACTGCAGTGGGCAGTTGGGCTTGATCCTGAAGGAAACTCTAGACAGATGTGGAGCAGATCAACCTTAAATTAAACCATCTCTACTAAAAAAAAAATACAGGTAGAAGCACCAAAAAAAAAAAATACAGGCAGAGCACCAAAGTCCTAGCTAAATACTCCAGCTGCTAACCAGACACAAGCTCAACAGAAAAGCGGTCAAGTCAAAAGAAAAAGTGCCTAGATAAGAGAGATATCAGCCTTCAAGCTCTCCTTCAGATGTGGTACATCAGAGGGCAAAGGATCTCTGCCAGCCATCCAAATCTTATTTATCTGCAAGTTGTCAAATCCATACAGTCAGAAAATAATGGTGTTTTGGCATTCTGAGTGAAATCTTATTGTGAAATTCCATGGGAAGATTTAAGTTCTGTTAAGAAAAGTTTGTTTGCTCTTGTCTTTAATTCCCCAAATAGAAGCCATATTAAAATTCTAAATATACAGAGCATTTCAGAATTTCCCAATCCTAATTATCAGCAACACCACTGAAAAAAAAAAAATTAAAAAAAATAGAAATCACAAAACAGCAGAACTGTTTTCAGGGAAATACAAATAATTTACCAATCACTTCCCTAATCTTTTTCCCAAAGCTGGGAAACCGCATTGCCTTCCTCAGGTGTGGTGAAGTATCTATAAACCTTGCCTCTACAGTCAGAAGATTCTGACATTATGTGAGTGGCTAGAGGGTTAAGCAGTTTATGCTTAGTTTTTGATTTTCATGCTTTACTGGTCATAGGCGGGAGCGCTCTGCATAGGCTCTTCTCAGCCTTTCCCTGTCCCATCATCCATCTTTGGCAGATACGGCCAAGAACAGATCCGAGATGACTCCAGTCCACGGGGAAATGCCGAGTGCTCACAGCACCATCCCCGGCGTCTCAAAAGTCTTGGCGTGGGGGGTCCGGCATGTGTTAAAGAGACTTCTCAAGCCAGTTGCAATGCTTTCATGCTTTAATACCTCTCCACCCAAGCCTCAAAACCACCACAAAAATGAGAAACAATGTCAAAAATCATGAGAAACCAAGCAAAAATCGCAGCTGACCCTCCCCTCTCAGCAGCTCACCCGTCCAGGCACGCACACAAGTGGCCAATCTGCCGCAGTGCTGTGTCAGTGCAAAAATGTTTGCTCTCCATTAACTGACTCATAAGTTGGAAATCCACAAGCCATCACAAGAGTCTTGACGCATTTGTTGAGCTGATGGTCAGAACATTATATTCTGGTAAACACAGGGCTAAGAAGGAACTTCTAAATTTTGCTTGAAAATGGATGCTTTCTGCCAGTGTGGGATAGAAGTGCCCTGGTCTTCCTTCCTTGGAGAAAAGCCCTACCATGCACCCAAGCTCTCAAGATGCTTTCAGGCCTCATGATGACTCCTGCTTCCAGCATACTGCAAAGAGAAGTGGGGTGTGTTCATGCCTTGATGGGAAGAGGTAGAAGCTACCTCTGGAGCAGAGAATAAAACTTCTAACTGGGCTTTTAACACCCAGTCCAGCATCTCTGCATACTGCATGACAGCCACCATGCAACCAGGAACCTCAGCTTGATGCCCATGCGAGGCAGGCGTGCCCCCATGATCCCTTCCAGCTACATCTCTTAATCCTTTTTAATACTTTTTTTGATGGTTAGATAACATGATAGAAAACCCAACTGAAAAGTTAAAAGAGTGAAGGAAATCTGCTATCCAAGTGGGTGTGGCAGGCCAAATTACTCTCCATCTACAGCTGAATTTTTCCTGGTTTTAGGGTTCCACGGCTCTCCTTTCAAGCATTGCCTTGAGCATTTGGGGATGCCCAAATATTACTAAACCAGTGAATTCAAAGACTATAGGTAGCTTTGCAAACTGGCTCCGTAAATGTCAGGAAGATACTCCTGGGAACTGGATCTATCCAGAGACAAACATGCATCCAGCAAACAGAACTGAGCCCAGGCCGTTGTGTTAAGCAGCAAAAAAAATAATCTCTTCCCTATCAATAGCCTTTCAAAACCAATTAAAAAGCCTCACAGACCTGTGGATGTGACCTGAACTGGCAAGTCTGGCAATGCTCCAGTTGTCAGAACAAAACACCACAAGGACTGCTGTTGTCGGGAATTTTGCTGCTGGGAAAAAAAAAAACACAACCCAACCAAAAAACCAACCCACCACCAAACCCCACCACTTTTAGAGCTTTGTCATCTTCCTGTCTGTTAGAACTGAGATACTGGTTGTTTGCATAAGCTTCTGGCGCAGACCCAGCTCTCCGCAGTGTAAATACAGCCACAGAACATCAGGCTTTTCAGAAGTTGTTTCTTCTGAGTGTGTTAATGTGGCTTTTCAGGCAGTGGGAGATGAAGAAAGACTATCTTCAAGGAATCCTGTGTTTGGTGCTGTTTTATATAAAGCAGACTAACAGCAGCCAAGCTGTCTCAATTTCCGACTCAGACTTAAACGTTTACCAATCTCATTGGAAACCCATTGCCTGACATTCTGACAACAGGGGTTGTTGAAATTAGAGATGCTCGGGTCTTTCTAAGGAGGTTTGCAGAGACAGATTCCCAAAGCTCGCTTCGTGGTGGTCCTCCAGAGATTTGCCTGGCCGTTCTCCCAAGCACTGTGTGCCTCCAGGCTATCACCAAACTGCATTAACATTTCCAAGGGAGATGGGTCGAAAGCTGAGGATCAGATCCAAATATCCTTAAAGTGAATATGAAATCCAAACCAAATAACTCAATTTAAGCTTCAGACTTGTCCATCTTTCCTCTTACAGGAAGAGAAGAAACTCCACCTTCCAACACCTCCAAAACTGGAAGTACTTTAACATTTAGGTCTGCTGCAGGCGTGCGAGCCAATATGCTAGAGATTTAACATCTGAAGAAAATCAACCACATTGCTAAGGATCTGGACTAGGACCCGGGAGGCTTGGAGTCAGTTCCACACAGCTAGCCAGGGTTAATCTCTCTCAATTTGCAAACAGCCTATGCCCACATCAAACCCAGTTTTGGAACAGATATTTTCTTACATAGCAAACACTCCAATCCCAACCACCACCAAGTGGGTAAACAGAGACCTATTCTTCAGATGCAGCTGAGACAGGCCACAGACCAAACTAAGATTTGGAAACCTAACAGCTGTTTGTCATGCAGGCATGTTCAGGTTTGGATCTGAAGTCAACAACTTCGGCTGATCCATAAAACCCACCCAAAACTCGCAAGAGGCCGACATTTGTGTAAGCGCTACGTAATCAAAGTGGCAGACTCTTATCCAATGCAAGCAATCTCTGATGACTTGTCCATCAAGCCTTTTTAATGCTTCACAATAAGCAAGCTTAGTAGTTTTGAAGCCATTAGGCTTGCAATGAAGGAATTTATCCCCTTAACCCTGCCAAATATTTCAGTTTGGAGTTGAAATGAAGCAGCCAGGTTACACCTGCAAACCTGTAACTGTGTAGTGAGCTTTAATTCTCCTCCAACAGCACGCACGTGTCTGCCTGAGGATGTTTGATGAGCACAGGATGATTACTGTGAAGGCATCATGCTGACAACATTTTATCAACCACCATCTATTCTGGACACTCCTTGGTTTAACTGTTCTATATACACACATGTATAGATATAATTTGTTTTAAGGTTTGGGCCAGCCACAGCAGAGCACAGAAGCAAAGCTTCTCCTAGTTTGCTCGCAGAGGAGCAGTTCTGAAAGGTCAAATAAAGGGAAACCAAAGTGCATTTGCAGTGGCACAGTCTCACATTTCTAACACATCTTTCACCTTGAATGAAGATCAAGGCAAGCACTTCCCAAGCTACGCCTTGGAAGGTTTCACTGGACTCGTGCCCACGGCTGTCAGTCGCAGCTACACCTTCCACCCAAGGGTTGCGGAACCAGCAGCACCGAAGGAACCAGGAAGCTGCTCTTGGAGCAGGAGTCGTTGTGCATGGTGCTTTACAGGCACAGCAAGATGGTCCCTGACCCGTGAAGTTTGTTAATTAAATAAAGAGACAATATAGGACTTGGAGGACTCAAGGAAGCTACGAAACAGTACTGGGCAGCTTGCTTGGCACTGCCCTAAACCCGGTTGCAAGCTGGCTATCAGAACAGCAAAGATGAAATGGCTTTGAAGGTATTTACAGAAATTTTTTCCCAAGCTTGAGAGGCAGCAACAAGAAAGGCTAAAAAGAGGCCAGATGGGAATAAAGAAACTCGAAAGAAGGAAGAAATGCTGAGAAAGATCAGAGAAGCAACAAGAGACAGAGGATGGTGACACAGATGTTGATAAAGGATGAAGCTGCCAGGAGAAAGGCATGACCACAGGCAACAGAGTCCTGGAGGCCAGGGCAGACCCCCATTTAAGCACAGTTTACAACCGCATGCAAGAGTAGCTGAGCAAGGTAGAGTCTAGAAAAGCAGTCAGTGGAGAGGAAACCCAAGCAGCAGCGGTGAACAGCATCTTCAGAGAGCCTGGAGGTGCAGAAAGGGTGAGAGACCACATGGAAACTCAGGGGGGGCTTAAGGGCAGCGAACAAACCATTTACAATGAAATAGAATAACGTGTTTTCTGGGGAGAGAGCCAGGGGGGGCGAGGAGACCAAAGTAAGAGGGAAGAGAGAGTTTGTGTTTTATGACTCTTCCCTAGGAAAAAGCTCATGCAGAAGGGGCAGCGTGGGCCGGTGAGGGAGAGCGTGGGGGGCCAGAGCAGCTCGTCAGCAGCAGGATTTCAGACCCCTGCCAGCAGCACCGCGGCGGCTGCGCTCAAAAGCGCCCTGCAAACAACGTGTGAAACACACTCAACCTCCCCGTGCACCTTCCCTGGGAGGGAAACTGAGACCCTTCATGCTCCAGCCCTGAAGCGTCGAGGTGGATGTTAAACAATGGATTTTCCTTCGTACCATGCGGAGTCGAATTGGAAAGGCAGGTAGAAAGTGGTTTACAATTGCAAGTCAGGAGACTTCTCATCATGCCAGGTCTACGAATGACATAATTTCTCAGCAAACTGGCTGGAATTAATGCTCAGAAATGCCCGGTTTAGTCATTATAACATTTTGCAGTGTTTTAGTTTAGATTTATGCAATGCTTCCAGCAACAGACACCACCATACTTCTCACAAGGCGCAGCTTGCAGCAGAATCTCTCCATAAAACAAATTCTATGGTTCAGGAGGAACTCTGCAAGGTTCAAAAGTACAAGCTTCAGTGAGAACTAGTGCACAAGTCCCTCTTCAATATTAAGCTTTTTCTATAAATCTACAAGATACACATTCACAAACTCATAGCACTTTCTGCTCTCCCTCCTTGGCGAGGTGGGTGATTTCACCCTGAGGGATGAGTGATCTTTAACCAGGCAATAACTGCCTCAGAGTCCCCAAGACTGAGTCACAGAAGCTCCCTTTAATTTGACATTGGCTCAACCACAGGCAAAGCCAAGGAAGTAGCCAGAGGCCTCGATACATCAAAGCTGTGCCCTTGTGCTCCTCTCCAAACTCAGGGCTCAGCTGTATTAAGAAAGAAACAGTCGTTGGTGGCTGCCATGCCCTGGAAAGGCATTTCCCACCATCTGTCCCAAAGCGGGCATGGAGAAAATGCAATAGGAAATAGAAATTAAAAAATCCCATGCGAAATGCAGAGTGGGTGCGGTCCCTTCCCCGTCGCACACCGGCGTGGCTAACAGCCACTGCAGACAGACTTACATCCCACTGCCTTCCTCACTGCTTCGCTTCCAGGAAATCCCCAACTGAATCAATATTGAGGCTGGGTAGGGTTCACTGCCCAAAACAGCCATTTCTGATCACTGAAAATTGTGTGCAAAAGTTTTCCACAAGCAGACACAATAAACAAGTCAGCAAGCATCTTTTCACCTTCCAAAAGCATCCTGTATTTACCTCCATTTTCCTCCCTATAATTGCTAAATAAACACAAATTTCTCACCAAGAAGAGCATGTTCATCACAAAAGCTGCCATCGAGCTTCCTGTGTGACATGGTGCCGTGTTTGTCCTGCCTCGCTCCCTGCGCCGCCGAGCAGAGCTGCTCTGGCGACAGGCTCTGCTCCAGAACTAGCCTTGCCCGCAAAGTCCCACACACTCCCACATTTCTTGCTATTTTTCTCATTTCCTGGAGAGCAAATGCACGTGCCACCAACAAGGCTGCGAGCAGCCCTGGCTAGAGTCGTGTTGGTACGCAGACCTGGGTGAAATGACCCATCAGTCATCAATAAAAAAAAAATAAAAATTGAGTAGCTCTGATTTAAAGCACAAGAAACTCAAATAACTGCTTATAAATAATCCTGCTACTTTCATTGCAAAGAAAAACATTTTTAAAGGTCTAGAGCTTTTTCATTTATGTATGTACAGAAAAGATTGAATTTATGTTTCTCTTGCAATTATAAATACCAGCAACTAAACCAGCAGTGGCATTCAGAACCCTCACAGCATTTTAGAAACCCAGAAATATTTATGATCAGGCATTGGGCCTCTTAATATCTGAAAGGAGTATAGAAGGGAATGACTGGAGAATGCACTTTAAAAGATTTACTTCCCTCCCACTGGGAATTCAGTGTCTGAACCAGGAACAAATTCTGAAATGACATAATATTCCATAAAAGAAAAATATGGCACAAACATTTTGTTTGTACATAAAAATCACAGTTTTAATTAAAAGAAAAAACATATAGAGGTCTTATCGGGGGTTTTGGCAAGAAATAAGCAATACGTTCAGTGCTATACAACCAAAAACTAACAGAATTTTTTTACTTCATTTTTATCTACCCTGAGACACATTTCACACGCAGAGTTATTGGAAGGATCTTATTCAGGTTTTGTTTAAAAGAATAAAATGGATAATTGTATTCAGTAAGTACATTTTAATTGTGTCACTACAGACCAGTCCCCTCAAGGTCACTGTCCCGAGTCCCTCAGGGAGGCAAGTTACTTCGCAGAAGAAAATCAGCCCACCCTCTTCATAGCTTGGCTCATTCTTCAATTTTTGGCATTTGCCTAGTACCTTCATCCAGTTTTGGTTTGCATCAATTGCAAATCCAACTAATTTCTCTTGGAACCAAACTCCATGACTCAAACGTAGCGCAGTCCAAGGCATTCACTTCTGCCTGTTTTTTGGTGGAAATCATATGACATTTTCCTTTCTTTGGCCTTTCGCACGGTTCCCACCCGCAAGTGTGAAATGACCTGGACTCCTTCAAAGCACTCAGGATGGGTCACGCTCCATTTAGTCCCATATTTGTTCTGTTTGGGTGAAATGCTTTCTCAAGCTCAAAGCAGCACCCAAGGTCTCAGAGGTGCCTCTTTGGGTCTCGATGAAAACCACTGCTACAGAGAGTGCTGCACCGAGCAGGCACACGCATGCCTGCACTGCCCAGTGCTTAACCCTCCTGTTATTGCCTGGGGGAGTTCAAGCCTCACCAGCCCACTGCACAATTCCCTGCAAAACCATCCTACTTTTGTCGTCCCCGTTCACTTCGGCCATTCCAGTGGCCACCAGCACCTCCTGAAAAGGTGGGAGGCCACATGTGTTGCCTGTGGCTATGCAAGGCAGCAATCCCAGCTGCAAAAGGCCAACACTTGAAATCACAAAGAGGCAGACCAGTCCTCTGTATTCTGTGCCAATACCTTGATAATACACCCCGATACTCTGACCAGTGAGTCAAAGCCTATTCAAGCAAGGCTGAGTCACCCCACAGTTATTTCGCAGCAGGACCTTCTGTGCCCTACTGTGCCCCTTGCAGCAAAGCTCAGCAGGGATCTGCTGTCTGATCCCACAGAATGGGACGGAGTTACAGAAGTCTGAAGATGACTCATGTCACACACATCAGTCTGGGCTTCTGGATTTTATTTTTACTTCAGCAAAATATTCAGCTTGCCCTGGAGCAAACTTATTAGTCATGCTCGCTGCTGGGAACGGTCAGAGTCCAAAAGGGATCAAGAGTTATATGTGGTTTCCTTCTTTTTGATTTGATTATTATTCATCAGGAGTGAAATTCCTTCCTCTGCAGAAGCCCTATCTATCATGCATCCCTTAGATGGAATATAGGTCACCTAATTTCACCCCTGAAGAAACAAACATTTGCTGAGAAAAAGCCCTTTCAGATTCCTGAGAAACTTTTTGGAGCAGAAGAAACACTTGCTCCCCAGCCCCAAAACCCAACTCTCTCTCATTTTAAGTCAGAAATGCTTGAGTTAAAGCATGCAGTCTGCATCCTTTCAGAGAAGATATATCGAGGGAAAACAGAAACTATCCAAAACAGCAAGTCATATTAGCATAGAGGTAGAGTAAGACCCAGACAATGATTAAGGGCTTTAGTAGGACGCTTGGGACGTTCCGCATGCACGAATTATTTGTTGTGTTTATTGCAATAGTGCTCTATGATTCAACAAAGATAAAACCATCTGCTATAACTTATAGCTATAACATGAATCTCAAAGCAAACACGTGCAGTCCTTGGGATGCTCTGCGGTATGTGGTGACTAATTACTCCAAGAGCAGACAGTGCACCAAAGCATCTCCCTGAGCAAAGGGTCTCCAAGTTTTCTTCTAAACACGGAGAAGACCTGTCTCTCAGCTCTGCTCCTCCACACGTAGAACAGGCATTTAAGCACTAGACGTAGCAAAAAATAGATGCTTTCCTCATCCTTTCATAGAACAACATGTCCTCGGGGAGAGGGGTGGGGTGTTCTGATTAATAAGCAAAATTAAAAGAAGATAAATTCAACTCCAACCCACTTCCAGCCATGGGTGCTTGTCGGGATCCTCCCTCAAAATGGCTCATCCCACATGCTATGGTCATCTCTCTAAAGACCCTTCCTGTTTCCTCTCCATCCAGGTGGGCAGTAAATCACTTGCCATCAGAAGGTCAGCAACTCTCACTTAACTGTTTCCCGGCAGAGTCTGGGACTACAAACAGGATGTTTCATGCAAACACCGACAGCTTTTGGGGATATTTCATGGTGGAAAAACTGCTGTTTAAGAAAAACGCCATTAAAACCAGCACTGTTTTGTACCAATTACTTTCACTGGGATGTAAAAAATGTGAAAAGTACCTTTGCATTAGAAATATAAATAGCAACTGAATCTGAGCCAGACCTTTTCCCGAAGAGAGAGAATCCTTCAGACTTACTCCAACCCATCCAGATTTTATCTGAGTTGCTGCTAATCCAGCTAACTTCTTCTGAGCTACCAGCAACAGCGAGACAAAAAAAATCACCGTGGGAAAACAACAACTTGTCTTAAAACCTCTCAACTTGGAGTCACTGTCTTCAGACACAACATCCGTTGGCAAGATATATGGCATTTATCACTTCCAAGGGCCCTTCTTGTCAGGGGTAGCAGGGAAATGCGGCTTGTGAAATTGGGAAAATGTGGATGCGTCTCTAAGGGATTAAGCAGAGTCGCATCTTTGCTGCATCTGCTTCTCAGCATCCCACAAAAACTGCTCAAAACGGGACACGCTGGTGTTTCTTGAATTGCAGCTGAGCTTTCCATCGCTCACCCCACATGAATCTGTTCTCTGCCAGTTTGCTTTGTTTTTTAACCTGGGTTGAAACTCCCAATTTCCCAGTTCCAGCCAGTACCTCTGAGTAAAGATCAGAGTCATCTCCAGTTTAGAAGCAGCGTTAGAGCACAAGGAGGCCAAGTGACTTACACTGAGGCAGACTTGCAAGCTGATCACTCGATGAATTACAGTTCCTGCTCTGTCTTATAACCATGTACCGGGCTGCAATCACCTGGGCTACAAAATAAACTAGACAAAAATACTTCACCAGATTTACAGGTTTTATTAAGTTTTCCCTACTAATATGTTTTAAAGCCAAGACAGGTATAATAATATATCAGAGGACAAAAATCCAGCTCTTGTTTTCCCTAAGCCATAATGAACCTTAAAGCTCATTACAGCAATACTGATATTGCACATGCCTCTACCTCTGCTACAGACATCTTTGAAGCATGCAGCCATGTGATACCAGACAATATAAGGGACATGAAAACCATAAAGATTAGTAAAAATAAACAAAAGAAAACCACCAAGGATTTTGAGTAGACTCATTTAATGCAGCAAACCTTATTAACCAAGTAGGTATTCTGTAGTAAAGCACATGCAGAATCCCACCGATTTAATCTTCAAAGACTCAGAGACTACCACTCAGGTTGTGGGACACCAGCCAGGGTAGGACACTTAGTTGACAGTGTGGGACACAGGAAGAAACCAAGAAGGAGAATGCTCTAATGAATTCTGAGAGGAAGACGCACATAATTTAGTGTCTTGATCTGTTTTAAAGCACTTCCAGAAGTCTGCCTTTTCTTACATATTGAACAATAACTACATATCTAAACAAAGTGTGCTCTGATACAGCAGCAAATAGATACATATTTCTAAAGAAATAAAACAGCAAATCATCTAGACTTGCAAGGCATGCACACGTTTGCATTTCACAGCAAGGGCAATGAACACAAAGGTACTTTGATTCCACATCTCCCCCAAAACACAACATCCCCACCCCAACATCCAGGCAAGGCTCCAGCTGGAAACAGAGAAAAACCATTAAGACCAAACAAACAAACAAAACCCCAAAACAAGAAAAAACCCAGCCAGAAAACTGCCAGAACCATCCAAACTTCCCCTCCCTCTCCTTCCTTTCAGGAACAAGCCCGCAGATCCCACTGGCTGATAAGACAAGGGCCAAGCCCAGCGAGCTCTCCCTCCTGTCCCTTTGGGAGGAGGAGGTGGGACGGGGGGGGGACGGGGGGGGGGAGCATGGGACAGGGTAGAGACGCAGCCCAGGTCACCCCAGAGCAAACTCCGTGGCGCAGCATCCCGCGAGCACGGGGCTCGCTCTGACCTTCCTCCTCCGGCTGCGGTCCCGGCTGCGGGGGCTTCCAGCTGCCACGTGGGTGGCAAGGCTTGGCCGCCTGCAAAGCTGTGGAAGACCCTCACCTTGAAGGTCAGTGCCTCCATGTTTCCTTGCAGTTGCCTCCGGGCAATAGGATCCCATGGGATTCTCCTGGTTCTCTTTCCCAGATTCCCTTCCAGGAACTCGGCAGTGACGCACCTTTGCTTTCAGCTGCAGATCCCCGGGCAGCGTCTAGGCCACATTCACTATTTATTGCAGCATCCCTCTTCCTGGTTCCCCACTTATTCACCAAACAACGTCTATGCAGCCAGTTGACGCAAGTGGTGGGTGATGTGGAAGCCAGCTCCAGCCCCTGGGATCGCTCCATCCTGCCTACTCATCCTTGCTGCAGAGAAATGGCCGCGGCCACTGGCAAGAGCAGGGACCTCCAGCTACATCTGCCGGAAGACACATCATTTCTGTGTGGTCCTCAGAAGAAGCCCAACGTTGCTGACAACATCTCCACTCCCCCACTTTCCACCCCGGTCAAGCCCGCTCCAGCGCACAGTGTAGACCATCCTGAACTTCAACATCCATAAAATTTGTACCACAGTCATTAACTGTGTCAGCATACAAATACTCCCTGGCAGTTTAACACTTTCCCATTAAGTACATTCCCAAAGTCTGCAAAGGGAGACTGCAGCATGGAGAGACGCAGTCCAAATTCCCTTCTGCTCCTGGAAGGCTATGTCCAGGGGAGATGAGAAGAGAGGAGGAAAGGCAACCCAAGCTAACACAGCTTGCTGCTGCCCCTCAGAGCGTTTCTAGCACTGAGCCTCTGGGACGCTCAGCGCTGTTCTGACAGCACGACCGGGCCAGTTGCGCGGCTGCAGTACCTTCAGGCCAAATCAAAAGATGGAGCAATGAATAGACACCAGTAGGAGCTTTGATACGATGCTTTATACTGGTCATTTGTCATGAAATATATTCTGGTTAGAGTTTGGAAGCCTACACACCACCACCCATATTATCCTGCCCTTCCTCATCCTAGAAAGCCAAATCAAATACAATCACCCTTGAAGGCAACAGTCCCAACATCACCAGGAGAAGAGGGACCATTTCTAACCATAGGGAGCTGTGCAGGGAGGGTCACGGAGAGCAGTTCCTCCCTGCTGAGGAAGATAGTGAGAAGGCAAGCCTTGGTCTCCCTTTGAGATCAGCCCCCAGCTCACTTCAATAACTTGGCATTATTTCCAAATCTCTCTCTGCGTGTCTAGATCCCTTCCCCACACCTCAATGCTCGGAGGTGTCTCCTACCCTCCCCAGCAGCTCCGGTCACCTGCCTGGGGCTCCTCGAGGGCACAAGGACCTGCTGCAGCAACCCTGCCCCAGCTCTGCACCCTGTGAAGTCCCAGAAGACCCCATGCCCCACGCCAACCTCCGACCACCCAAATATCTGATGCGGTATGACAGGAGCTCACATCTCACTGCAGCCCTGCACAGGTTGCAACGCCTTTGGTGAACACACAAGATGAATAGACAGAGTGATTACTCCCACTAAACCTAAAAAAGGAAAAGTTGGGGATTTTTTTTTTCCTCCTCTCTCTAAATTGCTCCATAGATCAGTAACCACAAAGCAAACAATTGCCATCTGCAAAGACAGTGTACTCCTTGCAGGAAGGAGAGGGGGTGTGGAAAGCGCCCTCAGGAGAGGGCTCAGCTGCTGAGCAGGATGTTCTGATGAAAGACAATTAAATCAGAGCTGGTTAAAAGAAGGCAGGTGGTTTTTTTCTTTTTTTTTTTTTTCCCCTCCACACATCAATATTTGTTACTGGGGACAGTCCGACAGTCCCTGCTTGCCTGCATGTCCCACAGCCCATCCTGTCAGCAAGAAGCCCCCACCTCAGCCTCTCCCTCTCCTCTTGCTAGAGGGTAGCAGAAGGGATGCACTTTGCACCCAAAAGCCAAGAGCTGTCACCTTGTCACCCACATTTTGTGGGAGGGAAAGCAGCACGGGAAGGGTGAACAACATGCCCAGGGCCACACAGCAGGACTGAAAATAAGAGTCCATAGGTCCAGTTTCCACCTTCTGGCTGTAATCAGAACAGGATTTTTTGCCTTCTGATGCAATTTCCCCTTCCACTTCTCCCTGCATATGCATAAAGGTAAGGAAAGCCCATGCAGCAAAGAGGAGGGATTTCAGGTTTTACCCTGATTCATTACTATGCAGTTCATTCTGCAGTACTCAGCTATTAAAATTTGATGACAGCCCAGAAGACACCAGGAAATACCTCATTTTCACAAGCCTGCAGAAGACTCATCTGTTCACAGAAAAGCTGTAATCTTAGCTACATCATCATCATCTTAACTCTACCTTTTCCCCTACCAATTCAAATTAGGCTTAATGTTCTCCGACTAATAAAGAGCAGGAAATTGGAAGTTTCAGTACGATCCTCAGACACACTGAATCCCCGTGTCCAAAATTTACTCGCCCCTCGTGCGAGTTAAAGTTTGAAAGTTTGACTAAAGGGATTTTTCTTTTTCACTTTAACAAGGATAGCTAAAATCCTGCAAGGCATTCAGCATAAATTTAGTTTAATTTAACATGCATCCACCACAGTATCAGTGCGTTAAAGACATTAACATTACAATGAATTTAATCCAAATCTATATTATAATAGGGCCAGATGTTAGATCCGACAATGAGCTCAGAAGAACTTATATGCTCATTTACACCAGCTGGAAATTTGGCAGAATAGAAGGGGAACATCTGAGTTTCACAGAGTACCATAAAGATGTGCTAAAAAGAGAAGATTTGCAGTCAAGGACTGCTCTCATTTCCGATATTGCCTTGAATTCAGATTAAGACAGCAATTTGTTCAGGCACTGACGTCACAGGACTGACTTGGCTCGTGCCTTGCCCGATGGACAGCTATTGCCCATCCCTCTGAGGGGCGACTGTGAGCAGAAGATCCTTTGCTACAAAATTCAATGTGGAAGCGAGTGCCCAGTCCTGGCAGGTTCATCTTTTTACACTCTCTCAATATTACCACCAACAGCCAAGGACCACTAAGGAAAATTCATAAACCTATGCTTTATTTTCAGTTTCAAGCAAAGACAAATATAAAGAAAGATGAAAGCCTAGGCACTTTTTTATTCTTCCACCTACATACCATTCATTCCCCACTCAAAGTACTACAACGTTTTCAAAAAATACTGAATTATCCTTAAAAAAAGACACTCATGCACAAAGGAGATGACTGGCACCTGTGAAAACATACTTTTCAACTAATTCCAGTGGAAAAAAGCTCTCATCCAAAGCAAATCTGAAAGCATCCCTAGAAGTGACACATGAGAATGATTTACGTTACACATTGATTGATAGCAGTGTACCATATTATTTGGTACCCAGTATATTTTCGTTATGCAAGATTTCTAATAATGCTCACACAGTTGAGTTCAGAAGTTCATATTTTGCTTACAGTGGTTCACTACAGATATAAAAAGAAGTAATTTGTGGAGCAGGATTCATTTACCGTATGATTAAACCAAACTTGAGCACAAAGGACAGAATTTTTCTTCCTAATTCTTCCTGTTCTACACTGAACAACCTACCCTCATAAAATCTATTTGTAGGGAGTCTGTCTGTCCATAACAGGAGGAAGCAGAGAGATTTCAAGCTATATTTAAGCACAGCTTTGGTCTCTGCCACGTGGCGTGCTTCAGGAATCGCCAACACAAAGGCGATGAGACCATCACAGCACTCAAAACTGGGCTCGCACGCTCAGAACTCCTCTGCCAACACATCTGTCCAGATGTGCTTCCCCTCTGCTCCCCAGCGGCGGGCACAGATGCAATTTTGTGTCAGACTCAGACTTGCATTACGGCAAAAAAACAGCACTAAAAACTCAGCATGGCCAGCTCCTGCCAGGCTGAGCGCCACAACACGCGCAGCCCTGCAGCTGAAACACCAAGCTAGGCGCTATCGCAGCTCTTCTTGGGGGCATTTGTGTCTGTGATTTTGCATGACTTGGAAAAAAAAACCCCACATTTCTCTGCCCACAAATAGGTTTCTGAGATGCCATTGAACCAGGAACAGTTTTATTAAAAAATACGTAGATCAAAGATTCATTTGTTCAAATGCTGAGCTAGTCACCACATCTGCTGGGCTGTTATTCTTTAGAAATACTTGAGAACTCAGCACAAACACATTAGCTGGAAGAAGAGAGTAGTAACATCTCTCTGGTTCTTCACAAGATACATTTTTTTTATTGCTCAAAGCTACACATTTTTATTTGGACACAGCTTGTTAGGATGAGCAGACAGTTCAGAAAAATAAGAAGTGGCCCACGCCCTGAAAATCTTTTATCGCCAGCATTTCAACTGAAGACAGACATTTTTTTGAGGTTAGAAAACCCATTTTACTTTTGAGCTTGTAAACTTCTACCCCTCTCTGGGAATCCAGGAAATTAGAAAATACTCTAAGAAAAGAGGTTTTCTGGGGAGCATTATCCAGTCTGGAAATACGAAGAGGCTCCCTGCATTGCACAGATTTAGGACATTCCCTGGACTTGGGACATTCATAACATTGACGCTGACTCCAGCCCAAGTTGTCCCCAGCCTCTTGCTCCCTGACAGGCTGCAGGGTTTGAAAAATCCCAGTCCCCTGGCACTCTGCTCCAGGTCTATTTTCATGTCTGCGCATCCACACGCACACAAAACCAATGGGGCTGCGTTGCAAAAAGCAAGAGCTGCCATCTGAAAGCACTTTGGAGATGGGTCTAAAGCAGCACACGTGTAAACTTCTAGATTTAAGCTTTATGAGGGTGTGGAGGGAAACATCAACGGAGCACTGGAGGTCTGCAGCGCGAGCACGAGCTCCTACCCGACGGGTATCCGAGAGGTTTCATGGATCTGCTCAATAGCTTTGTGTTTGCTGAAGGACTGGCCCAGCAATCCCTTTGAATTCGTCTTCGAGCCGTTAGTACTTCTTACACACATGGTCGCAACCACAGAAGGTTCAGCAGAATAAAGCTTTACAAGAAGTCTTGAGAGAAGACAGAGCCCTGCCTGTGCAAAGGATTAAGCAAAAGCATAGGAAAGTATAGCACAATTTACCACGAGTACCCTTTTTACCTTCAAATAACAGTTCATGTGTCCTATGGGCAAAAACCACCGTGACCACAAGTCTTCTAAATTTGAATTATTGTATGAAAAGGTCCTGTTACAAGCTGTGGAGGTCTATCATGGGGTTATAGTAGCAGACATTTTATAGCCTTGCTGTTGTTCAGGCAGTTGACTACAGAGTGGAAAAGAGATCTTGGGGAAGTCTGCAAGAAAAAGATATTCTTATGTAGCCTATAAATATCATTGACCCAAACTGTGAGGTGCTTACGCTGGCAAATTTTCAAGACACTATGTAAAGAAACCAGATCCCTCTATCCGTGATCGAATCCACTCCTGGTGGGGAACTTGCTAAAGAAGACAAAACATGAGCCTGCTTCCAAATTTAGTCATCTCAACCTGAAACTGGAATTATTAGTTCATTGGTGATGGGAAGATAAAGTATTAAAAAACAAACCCACATGGGTGACAACACCCAGGTCACAGACCAGATGAAGAGTGAAGAAATGAAGGACCAGTAATAGGAGGGAGAAGTTTTCCTATACCATGTATCAGACTTGATAACTTGAACACCCTTAGCAGAAGCAAACTGAAGGCTTTTAAAAAGAGAAGATTTCCACTGAAAAACCGTGTGTTTTTTTTTTCTCCTTGTGGAAACATGTCAGTATTAATTAAAAGTTCACTGAAGAAATTTCACAGCATCTAGAAGTGCTTTGTTGCGCCCTTTCTTTGCATAATTCTTAGCTACTTACTACACAGACAAAATTCAGTATTTAAATTTCTGACATTATCAAAATTTAAAATTACTCCCTTTTCAGTAACATTCTTGATAGACACCACTCCACATAAGTTTCCTCAAATGCACTGTTGTTCACCCCAGATAGGACCTTTTTTCATAAGATATAGGAACTTTCCAAGGAGAAGAATTTTGTTTTTCAGCTATTTGGTCATCATCCAATTATGAGCCAATATCACAGATTATCTGGCTCACAAGAACCAAGGACTCACCTAGGATCTTCTTTAAAAGGATTTTTTTTTTTTTATGCTCAGAGGATACATTCAGAATTATTAAAAATGATAAATATGATTTGGAAAAGGTCCTGTTTCTAATCAGAGATAGAGAGGAAAAAAGATGCAATTTGGAAAGGATGCAGCTGAACCAAGAGGAAAAAAAACTGAAGAAGAGTAAGTGACAGTGACCTGCTTCTTTTATCACTGCCCAATGTTTTCACATTTCGCCCATTCTGAAAAAGAACAAGGATTCTGTGCAAACGGAAAAAAAGGAAAGGTTTACTTCTGTAAAGTCAGATTAAATTTCCGCAGTGGGAAGGCAGGGTGGGATGATGTCATTCCACCTCCTGCTTTCCATCAGTTAGACACATTGAATGTGTATCACTAGTTACAGGGAAAAACCCAGAGTAGCCATGTATCACAGATAGGTTAAAGAAAGGATATAAGCTAATTTCCTATTCACATACAAAGCATTATCATGATCTTTTTGCATTCAGGTACCATGCTGCTAGTCCTCACAACCCTCACAAAGTGGTGATGAATCATCAAATCAGTGTTTTCCAGGCAATGAACCTAAGCCAAAAAGAGCTCAAATCCAAAGTCAAAGTCTAAATTAATCCTCAAGGCTTCCTGATGGCCCATCCCACAGAATATATTCTTCTAGAGCTGGATCCATGCTGGAATATACTCTGGATCTGACAGGTAACTTGCTTAAAGAAACATGTCTATTCCTTCCCTCCACCTTTTTCTGATTACAGCTGGTCTGGGTGGTTTGAGAAGATCAACAGGATGCTCAAGTCTCTGAAGACATCTACCACGTGGCATTTGTTGCTACTGTGTAATTTCCTGGAGTCTGTGCCGTGCCTCTATCACAAACATTCTCAAATTAATTTGAGGAAACAAGTACAGGAGTATTAAAACAACTTGCCTTAAGGCAAGCATCAACACAAGACAAGCCCTGGGCTCGAGGTAGCACCCCTTTATGCAAGGTGACTCATCAGAGAAAGAATTTGGTGTTTTTCCAGGCTCTGGGAACTGGTAATGGTACACGGAGCTAATAGCTTGTTCAAACCCAACCCACATCAATACAGCCCAAAGAGGTTACGTTTCGAGGGGTTACGAGAAACGAGCTGGCAAGCCCTCGGGCAGCATGTTTGGCAGGTACCCATCCCAGGAAAGGGCCACCAGCACTAGCATCCCTCCTCAGCCGTTTTTGGCTGCTGTGATGAGGGATCTCACTAGCCGCAAGACCACCCGAGAGAACGGGAGGTATTTCAGCAAACATGACGTTTGTACCGAGGTCATTTTTGGGGACACCTGCGCTCAGGAGAAAGAGACCGCTCGAGCATTTGCCACCAGGCACCTCTCCTTGCGGTGCTCCAGATGAGCACCACGCAGCCACAACTGGTCCTGGACCCAGCTGCTCCCACACCGCCGAGCACGTCTGGGAGCCCAGCCACCAGGAGCAAACCAACTCAAACCAGCTGGATCAGGAAATAAAAGGCTGGGGCGGGGAGCCGGGGGGGGACAGGGATGAAAATGCCACACTGGAGCTCCCCATCAGGCTCAATTTGCAGAATGCAAATAAAAACCGAAATAATTTTGTTTGCTACAATTCAGAGACAAAACACGTCTAACCTTATCTGAAAGGATCACGACAAACCCAAAGCAGAGGCCGTGCCTTCCCAAGCAAACACAGAGTCGACCAAGAAAACAGAACCAGAGACAGTTCATCTCAGTATTAGCTTTTCACAATTAAATCCGCGTGTGTGTTTGCACAGAGGAGCTCGCTGAAATTTAAGCAAATAGCAGCAAACCTCAAAGAACAGGAGAAATCTCACTGCATCCCCAAAGTATGCAGCAGTGGAGATGTTGCAGAGATGCCAACTGGCAGGAAATGAGGAGGGAACACAGTATTCCTAAGAAACCTCCTCATTTTTCCCATTGATGATTTGAGCCAATCCAAAGGAGCAAGGAGGAGGAGGGAGCTTAAACCTTTCCCCTAAATCAGGGTAAGAGGGAAAGAAAACACTGTCATTTCAAAATGAGCAGACCACACAGTAAAAGAGAAATAAAAATAGTAACAGAGAAAGCAAGCTTATTTTCCCTTAGTCTTTCCTGATTTAACTATTTGTTCAGGACTAACCATACAAGATGTACCAAATTCGAAGCTTATATCAGTTTTCTGCCCATGGCCCATCTGTAAGGGCTGTGGTCTTCAGCATATGCTCCAAGACAGCTCCTGTGAAGGTTTCACAGGAGATCTGGGGAACCTCACAGCTGCTGAGGCCAAAACCAATAAAGAGTAAAAGAGGATGTGACACACATAGGGACAGCAAGGACAGCCAGGCTGCAATGAAACCTCACCTTTTAAGAAAACCCTTCAGGAGAAGACAAAAATGCAATAGGATGGTCTGCTGCTCATTGCAGGAAGGAGAAAGTAGCCACTAAGGTATATCAGAAGTCTATAAAACATCAAGAAAACCAACTACATTGTCCTCCACAGGGGGAAAAAAAAAAAAAAAGCATGTGTGATGTTTTCTCAAAGGCAGCCCCTGGGCAGGCTGCCCTGAGCCCCGTGATGATTTAGGGTAAGCCATGGTCCTGCTAGTGACAAATCCCGGGCTGGCCAGCAGTCGAGCCTGCTGTCCTCAGCAAATCTTCTGCCCTTGCAGAATTGAGGGGAAAAACATTTATTTAGCTATTGTTTGCAAAAGGGAGAGGCATGACTAAGGAGCAATCAGCTAGAGCTACAGTACCAGAGATAGGAACTAAACTCCCTGAAGAAATCAGAGTCTCCCAGAAGGTCCTAGAGGAGAGAATAAGAGTAGAAGTTCCACATCCTCAGCTAAAATCTTTGAGAGGACTCACCTGAAGGACACAACAAGGTGCTGGGTCACCGGAGAGAAGGGACAGGCAGATTTCTTCCAAAACCACCAAGAATCAGCTGCCCCAGCAAACTTGCAAAACAACAGCTCTTAGTGACAGCCTCCCTGGGCACAATAGGTGGGGATAGCTAAAGCCAAAACCCAAGGCTGCCCCTCAGCAACCGAAAGGCTGGTTCAGATCACAAACAGCTCTAAGGCTTGGTGTTTTTGTCAGCATTCCCCAGTACCCACTGGAGGGGCCTCACAAGCTTGTGGTGGCATTTGGCGCTGGAGAAGGCCACTGCTACAGCGAGGCAGTGATGGTGGAGGTCAGAGACCTACTGGAAAGCACCAGCCTTCCCCGCAGGGCACTGCAGAGAGCTCAATCCAGAGAATGACTTCTGCAAAACCCATTTCACAAATGGATATTGCTCAAAACCCACAGCGCAGCCACGCAGCTCCAAACAACTTACGCTGGGGCAGCAGCTGGTCCACGCTCCCTGCTCCGAGAAGTAGCTGGAAAATAGCCTCAGGTCCAGGCAAAGTAGTTTCACTACAGCAAAGAAGAGCTCCAGCAGCTTTCTCCAGGGAGCCTGGTCCTCACCCCAAGCAGTACAGCCTCACTGAGCCAGGCTTTTGCTGAGGTGGCTGCCATGGTAGGTGGTGGTTTCACCTCCAGCTGCGTGTTACCATCGCCCCAGCCGAGTGCCGTTACACATCCACCAACACTGCTCACCAGCTGCAGCCCTGACTCAGCCGAGTGGCTTAAACCTTGTCAGAGGTGCTTATAGCTAATTTGCACCCCCAGCTCAGCCCAGGGAACAGTCACCTTCCACCAACCAGCCAGAGACACCAGCGTCATAAACACCCACTGTCGCTCCTGCAGCGAGCGAGCCTGTGCCCTGTTTGAACGCTCGCCTTGGTACCAAAGGCAATTTCTCCTCCTGAATTCCTTGCGTGTTTTCTCCCTGCCAAAAAATTAGTCAACTAATTTCAGAGCTGTAAAATCTTTTTTTAAAAAAAATATCAAATCCACACTGCTGGCTAATTATGAAGTATTTCTACTGCAGCAACCCCTGTGACTTGCAGCCCGCGTGCCGAGCCCCAGCGTTATCAGAGCTGTCGGAGGCAGTCCCAGCACAGCTTGCTGCTTTGTTCTGGTGCTACTAGCACTGATTTCAGAGGGCGGGAGGGGAGAATAAAAGCAAAAAAAAAAATTAGTTTGTATACAAAAATGTTGCAGATTAATAACAACCAACATGCACTGGCCTGCTTTCCTGAAACACAGCCCTCACTCTTACCAGGGTTTGCGTGCACTGACCCATGCAGCTAGCCAGGTGTGGGCTGGTGTGTGCCTCAGCAGTGGCTACCACGGTGTGTCTGACCACGGGGACTGGTGCTGCTGCTGTTCACAGCACAGAAGGACTCTCATCTCCCAAAGGGAGTTTTCAGTCTTAACAGTTAGGAAAAAAAATAAATACTTTTTGCCACTCCAGTATTTTATTGGAAATAGCTCAAGCCAAAGCTCTGGACACAGTGCTAGCTCCAGCAATTGGGCTGGGTGCTGGTGAATGCTGGGGGGACCTCCACCCCCTCCAGCTCCCCAGGGGCTCCCTGCAGGGCCCCAAGCCCAACACGGGGGACCTCTGAGCTCCCCCACGTGCCATACCCCTGCTGCAAGGGGGTGAAATGGCCCATCGCAGGCCCACGTCAGAAGCAGCTTTAACAAGTGCAACAAAGAGCCTGCACCAACCTTCTGTAGCTGAACTGGGCCAGCTCCACTACCAAGCACCACCAGCAGCTGTGATGATTTAATTCTGCAGGATGGATACAGCATCAGGCACAATCCCAGCCTCTATGTAAAGGCCACTGTCTTAATTCCAGCAGCTCTGCGAGCTGTCACTTTGGAGAAGTCACCCATCCTAATTCACCCACCTCCCTCGCAACTCTTGTTCCAACTCACAGCATCCTGAAGGAGAAGCTGGCTGCCTTCTCTGTTTGCTCGGCCGTCTCGAGCTTCAGGACTACCCAGGCAGTGCTGCCCAGAGAGCCACCGCACTGCCAAGGGGAGAGGGCACAAGCCAAGTGGCCACCTCCTCTCAGAGCCAGCGCAGCGTTTTCCCTGAGCTGGCAGCAGCCACTTGCACAGCTGGAAAATCCAACCATGGATGCAGCTCCTCTGCCAAGGGGTTAAATCCATTTTCTGGGGTCTGCTCACCCTTCAGCAGAGCCCCCAACCTGTTTGCAGCTGGGGGTTTTGCCCGCCTGCAGCATCCTTTTGCAGCGGCTGAAAGCATCAAAGGGAGGTGTGATGTGGTTTGAGGACGGGGGGGGGGGGGGGGGGGGGGGGAGCTCAAAGAATCCTTTCTGCAGGAACACAGGCCCCTTAGACAAACAGATTTTAATGGATAGGTTCCCCTTTGCTTCTTAGTTTATGTTCATGACTTTCCTTGACTTCTGCGTATGTAAGTGGTCTGAAAATTTCCCCAAGCCACTTATTTACAGCTGCAAACCACCATTTCCTATCTCACTTAAAACATCAGAGCATTGCCAGCAATGTTTTGTTTTGATATTCCCTAAGACTGAAACATTTGTTGGGTGTTGGGCCTATTTGAGATTGGAAACTACAGACACCAGACGGGACTGAGTCAAGACTAGCCACATGGATGTGTCCCTTCTACAGCTGCAGCAGTTGTGGGACATCAGAGCTAGAAGAAAAGTCCTGGAGACTGGAGGAACATGGTGTTGGATACCCTGAGCCACACAGTGCTTTCTTCTGTGATTTTGCTTACTTCTCCCCTGCCTTTGCCTCCTTTCTCACGCCACAGCTCTCCTTTACCTCGTTTGCACTTTCCTCTGCTTACACTCTGTTTCTTGTTCTGCCTGGGCACTGCACTCGGCATGACAGATCCCAGCCATGGCCTCCAGGCACTTCCGTGATAGCACTAAATAACACTTTTAATAATATAGAGATCATCCAAAGAGCCTTCATAGGAAGTTTTAGCACTCCATCTCATCTCTGAAGCAGTTTTCCCCTCCAGTATCTCACTTGTACAGTACTGGAGTTCCCTGAAAGCGTCTTACTGAGATTCAGAGTTAAAGATGAAAGACAGCTTTCTTCTTAAGCTTCTAATGTTCACATGGAAAGCCTTTTTTGGCTAAAAACCTTCGAGCTTATGCTTAGCTCGTAAGGGATTCAGATATGTGGAAAGTTTGGAGGAAGCTGGACAAGACTGCATCAGAAGCAGATCAAAACCAGAACCACCTCCCTGGACCTCCTGCTCGCTACCTCCATTGCTTCTGCCCCTGCCTTCCTTCCAAAAACTGGTTTTGCTCATCTCCATAATTTCATGGGCTCCATGTGGCTATAGCTTGTCTCCTTTTTGACCCAATTAGGTACAGTATAAGTTCTCTCTTCTCGCTTTTTAAAAGCTATTCCTGCCAGATTCAGCCAGCTATCACAGTAATTCTGACCATAGCTATATTCATGCTTCTGCACCCACCTACAGACATGAGTGTGGGCACAGGCAAACACACAAGGATTAATCCACCGAATGGCTCAAAGTCCTCCCCTCCATCCCCGAGGGGAACATTTTCTTTCCTACACCTGTTTATGTGCCACAGCCCTGGGCCACCTTTGCAACAGGAGCTGCCAGACAAGCTCAACTCCTTGGTATTACAGCAGGGTAACTGCATGCACACACGTGTTCACATCCACACGCGTGCATCCACATTGCACAAACATCTAACGGGCATCACCCTCGCGTGCCAGAGAGCAGAGCTGTCAAACCAGGCATGTACCTGTGTGTAACCCTGGTGCTTATTGAATAAGCATATATACTTCACAGCAAAAACTCAGCCCTTGGAAATTCCTCACCGTGGGGAATTCAGCTGGACACAGAGATCTTTCTCTGACATGAAATATTCTGCAAGCCCGATGCTCAGTGCTCCCACGGACAGGATGTGGTAAGTACATCTTCCCTCTCTCCTCCTCTGAGTATCTGGCTGCCTATTCTGGCTTTCACTGCAACACCTTTATTACCCCAGCATCCTTTCCCAGACAGCAGTGCTTCCTCGTGTTGCAGCTCAAACCACGACACATTAACACGAGGGAATGGTTTGCAAAGGTCAACGCGATTATTTGATGCTCTCAAAACGTCTAGATTCCTTCAGGATTTCCCTTGCTTTTTCTCTCACTACAAAAAAAAAAAAGGTGGAATGAAGGAAGGGGGGCAGCCAGCCCCAGGTGCAGCCCACCCCAAACCCTTCCCAGCCAGCTGAGCTCCCCTATGGGCATCTGCTAAAACCCTTAATATGAGCAGGAGAGATCAGGTGGTCATGAGACATCGAGCTGCTGTCAGGAAGTTTCTCCACCATGGTTTGAGGTTGTGTCTTTCAATATTATTTTCCTCAATCTCCCTTTTCTTTTCTTGAAAATAATCAGTTTGCTCAGATTCTTGTGGTGAAAAGCTTCCAGTAAGTTCCAGCGTGGAATCCAGGCAGAGGCACAGATTATCTGCTTGCAGTAGGACACCTCACTTAGAGCAGCCTAATAACATAAAAATGATATATTTTAAGTCCTGCTCCCTCAATAATACCTTTTAATGTACTCAACTTATTTTAACATTATAAATAAAAGTGCTGGCACACACTGAGGTTTCTTTTGGAAGGGGGGAGTGGTGTCCTCTCCAGCTCCTTAGCCTCTCCGAGGTTTGGTTGCCAACCTCAGGGCTGGAACTCCAAGTTACTTTAATAAGCAAAATATTCCATTTTCCATGTATTGTTGCTCTTCAGAATGGATCCAGTTCTTGGGAGTGACAATGAAAAGCTGCAGATTTCTTCAGACCAAAAGGCGAACCTCATCAAAACCACATTACAGACCGTTACGATGGGGCTCTGACTGCTGCCTGGACACCCAGCTTCGTTCTTCTCCAGAAGAGGACCGGCTCCGACTTGCCGTGCCGCTGTCTCATCTCCATCAGCTCCCAGGTCCCTCCTGCTGCTGGAGGTTTGGTCGCTCTTACCACGCTAGTCTGTGCAACTGAAGCCAAAAGATTATTTCAAGCCCGCATCTCTCTTGCTGCTCTGAGTCTCAAAAGTCTGGAAAACTGTAAACCCAGACCCAAAACTTGGTACTTTGAGATCATCTTTTAATGTGGGAGGTTGGAAATAGCCCTGAAAAGATACTATCAGTGGTGTTTTCCATAGTTTCATGAACAAAACTTTCTCTAGTTTTTGTTTTTAATAATTCCAGTGTAAATTGGAAACTCCAGGGGATTTTTCCACATGTACTAACACATTGCCTACATCCCCTTGGACGCCGGTCTGTTACCGTAGGGATGGCTCATGTGTTGCTGACAGTACTAAGCACCTCATTCTCCAGGAAAGAAGAGCTGAAAGCCTTTTGCTGGAAAAAAAAAAGAGAAAAGAAACTTGGCAACTTTGAGCTGATCGGAGAGGGAATGAGGCAGTATCACCAGCACCCGTATTCACAGATGGTCAAAAATACAAATATCTTCTTATAACATGGCCCCAGAGGTTCCAGAAACTCACTAGTGCCTTCAGGCCTTCTGGAGGCAGGTTGCCTTCCTGGATAAATGGTTTTGTTGCTTCCAATGACTTCATCACGAAGAAGGGTGGCCACTGGGCTTGGGGGGATTGCTGGCAGCCACGCAGAGCCGCTCTCCAATATTCCCTGGCTCAATCACCTCCCCAAGCACCATTATCTCCAGTCGTGCACAGAGCTCATCTCACCGCTCCATGTAGATTCCCCAGGCACCGGCTTCCATACGATAGGTTTTTCTTTTGCCAAAAAACACTGAACAACATTGACCTCCACGTTCTGGCATCACCGCTTCTCATGGAACACGCGTCTGCTTTCACATCCAACTAGGATAACTGAGGTTGTTTTTGTTGTAATTCTGATACAGCTGCATGACTGAAGAGTCATAGATGGAGCTGTTATGGAGTAATTGACCTGGTCCGCTGCTCCCCAGAACGATGATCGCAAGCAGACCAGCTGAAGAGTGGGTGTGGAACTGGCAGGGCTAAACCAAGGGGTCCCCACCCCATCAACTTCTCCTTTCCCCAAGGGTCTCACATTAATAAAAAAGGGTGTGTCGACATTACGCCAAGAAACCAGAGCGGGATTTCAGTTGCATAAAGCGGGCGAGCTGCTCTCATGCTTGCAAAGGCTCGGGTTCTGATCCCAACAAGAGCAATGGAAAGATGCCCTGGGATGAAGCTCTTCCAACATCTGCCCAGCAATGCCATTTCAAACAAGCCTGTTCAGGTATGTCCACTCACACCACACCTTATCATGCTTGTGCCCTGGTTTTCTCCAGCTAGGCTGGGCACCCAAAGGGCTCCTACGGCACTCGGACTCCGAGGCCCTGGTTTCCGAGAGACACACAGCATCCCCACCACTGAAGGAGCCGAGTTCATGATCAGCATTCCTTGGTGTAACCATAATACAAAAGCTACTCATTATTTGTAGCGTCCACCCCTGGAGCTAAAAACAGAGACTTTTGGAATGGACTCAGTGCAGCCGTCTGAACGGGCGCAGCTGCAAACCCTTGTAAACGTCCCATCGGCACCGGTGACAGCCAGCTGGGGGCTGCTCTGCCAAGCCCAGATCCAAGCAGACGTTCAGCACTACAGAGAAGGTAAGGTCCGTCGTCTCAGAAGATACTCAGATTTTGAACCATAGTTTTATTCCAGATCAGGAAAAAAAAAAACACAAACTAAAAATTAAGCTTTCTGCAAGGTAGCAGCAAATTCCAAGGGGGAGGAAAAAAATTAAGGAAAAAAAAATCCTAATTTCAAGTCAACTGAAATGTTCTGTTTTACTTTACACCCCATGTGTGTGCTTGCACGTGTACAAGTTGGGCACGTTCTTTTAATCGAGACTAAAATCAAGGTAGCATACCATTAGAACATCCCGAATCACTTTTGTGACACGTAACACTTTATTCTCAAAATACATCTCAGATCCAGAAGTCTCTCCTCATATTTAGGCCTGTCTTCCCTCACAGCCACACACAGAAAACAGCAGATTCAACTTCTCACTTCACATTGAGGGTGAGCTACAACTGCTACATCTCAGCCAGCCCTCCCTGCTAACAAATACATCCTGATCCTATCAATCCTTGCAAAACTTCTGGAATGGCTTTTGTTTATAAAGGCAAGACCTACAGCAGGACACTCTAAATATTTCATATTATGCTATGCTACAGTGCCTTGAGTGGCATGTTCAAAAACACTTGGAATAGATATGACTGGGATCAGAGCTCCCAAGCCTTCTCCTGTTGTTGGGAATTCACATGCAAAGCCAGCAATGATAAGAAAAGGAAGGCAGGATGGTGAAAAGAAGATATTCTCATGAAAGGCATTGGCATTGTCCAGAACCAAGAAAACCTCCCTGTGGAAACCATATCCTGTTTCATACACGTATCTGAATTTAACACTTTACTGGAATCTTTTTGCAGAAGCACCAAGCTCTACAGCAGAATAACCATTAACATCAAAGGTTAAGCCCAAGTGTCCCAGAAAAGAAAAAAAAAAAACATCACCAGAATTTCTCCCAAATGCTGCTCCTCATTCACCCCCACAGGCAAAACTGAATAGACTTTGATCATGCAAGTGCCTTCACCAACAAAAAGGCAATGAGGAGAATGCCGGTGGCTGCATTTCATCAATAGTTTTATAACTGGTTTTACAATATCTCCTTCTGTAGGACCTTTCTTATGTTTCTGCTACTCTTACCAGCTAAGAATCTTCCACAGCAGCTCACCAGCATGAAACTGTCTGTTATTTTCACGCTCAGCACGATGAGTAGCTGTCCCATCGAAGCTATTAGCAGTACTTACAGCATCTCCATGTCTCAAAAACAAAGGTAACAGTGTCCAAAACTGCTGAGCAGAGGTGGCGCAGGGCTAGTTGGCTACCTACCAGTCAGCCATGTTGCAAGGGAAGATGAGGAAAGTCAACAGTCATGCCAGTACCTCGGAGTTACCGTCTCACAAGCACGCTGCTGTTGCTTCGATAAACAGCCTGGACTACACATGCTAAGAAATGCCTCTGCGATGCCTGTTAGTGCCTCACATAACCACAAACTCCCAAGCTTTACAGGAATCCAGAGTAATTTTAAGAGTCAAGCTTGTGCCAGCCCATTAAACAGAAAATGCCAAATCAACAGAGCAAAACTCAGACAATCTAGGTTCACTTCCTAGTTTTGCAGCAGATTTTCACGCTGTTCTAGTTTCCCATCTGCTAAGGGGAAAGCAAGAACACATCCTACCCTGAGGATGCAGAGCACCCTGAATGGAGCCCCTTGCCTTAGCCCACTGTTGCTCCTGTAACTCAAACAGTTCCCAAGGTCAAACGCAAGCTTTGGGTATTTAGACTCCACATATCACAAACTCCACTTTCCAATAAAACAAGCCACCTCTCTCTGGTAAGCACCACAAGCTGACTTCAGCTCAGATGCTTCTAGGACAGAGCCGCCTCCACCAGACCTATGGGCAACTGAGTAGGAGCAGCAATCTGCCTACAGATTTCTGTAACACGATACAAGAAGGTTGCTATGCCCTAGGAAAGTTGCAGCAAGAATCAGACCATCCTATCAGACCCAGCTCAAACCAATTTAAGCAATAAGCTGATGATTTCTGCAAGTGACAGCGCCAATGTCACTGGGAGGTAAGCCCAGAATAGACGGCTTTCTAAAAATTAGACTGCACGGGCATGCAACCAGCTATTTGACCACACGTCTTTTGTTATTCATCCCCCGGCTGCCGCACAGTCCATATAATCACCAGCAACATACCAATGTACATGCACACACATATGCTGTGTTTTTCAAAAAATAACTGCTGAAAAGCTGCCTTTGGGAAAACATCTGCAGCTATAGACTCCTATCCACTATCACACCATGCTCCAAAACTCCAGGCTCAGTAAAACAGATGAATGGACCTCCAGAAAAGGAAGAGGTCTACAGACATAACCCACAGCAGTATCTAAATTAGGAGTCCAGTTGCTCTTAGAGATCTTGTATAAGTCTTTCACAGATATCTAAAAAAATAAATTCAGATCTTGGGCTGAAATCAAGATCTGGAGATGTCCATCTCTTCCTGTTGACTGCAGAGGGTCTGAAGCTAAACAGGGTGGAAGGGAGATTTTATTACCCTGGACAGGGAACAGTCGCCCGCAGAGGTTGCACACACCAAACTGCCCTGCACAGAGCCACATAATGTTTCTGCAAAAACACATTCCCAAAGCAGGCTGATAATCAGGTTCCTCTTAGCCAGGAGCACAACTGAAAGGGCAAGGGCAGACTTGGGACTTCAAATCTTTGGGAAGCAAACAGGGAGAAGAAGGGACTTGACAACCAAGCAGCCCGTCCTCAGCTCTCCTTCACTGCTCCCAAGGTGGTGAAAGCACACGTACCTGGACTAGATCTGAGCAAACTGGAGGCAGCAGGTTGCATTAACACAGAACTCCATATCAGCTAATTAGCTCTGCTAATCAGTACAGCTTCTGGTACCCAGCTAGATCACTGGCCTAGCTTTTACCACCTCAGGTGGTAGTAAATGGGAGATGATGTAGGAAAACTGTGAGACAAGTCTACAGTCCCTGTCTGATTTTTTTCCCTCCAACACCTTCCCTAAGAATTTCAAATCTAGATCAGGCTCAGAGGACAAAACCTTGCTCAACCTCAGGCTCATAAAACACAACTTTAATCCTTGAGTCAGCTACTGAGTCTCAGGCAGCGTAACTCAGCTTTGCATAACACAAAACTACTGCAGAAACCCCCCCAAGTATTAAATTAACAGATATATAGGACCAACTTTCATATCTTTTCTTACTGTGAATCCTGGGTCCTGAGAAGCTCAAAGTTGCAGGTGAGCTGACTAACTGAAAGGAGCAATGCACAGCTTCCTCATTTTGAAATGGTAATAGTGAATGTCTGTAACTGGCCATAGTGGTGGTAAATGGTTTGCACTAGATTCCTCCCTTCCTCTCCTCTTTAGGGCAGGAAAGGGCCCAAGTTTAGGGTCGGATGATGTGTCCCTGGCTCCAGTTTTAATCAAATGAGCTTCTAGGCTGGCAGGAAGTGAGGCATAAACGATCTAGGCTAAACCCAATTACAGAAGTGAGGAAAAAAAGCATATAAAGTATAACAACTGAAGAACCGTAATTCAAAACCTATATTACAAGGAAAACATAAAAAAAAAAATCATACTACTGGTCTCTGAGCCCCAAATTTGATGAACCATCAACAGCTCAACAAGTTGGAAGCCCTGGTTTCACAAGTGATCAGCATCAGACTTTCAGGGGAAACTAAACCCTCCCCAGAATGCGCCCCGGCTTGAAGATCAGCATCACCAGGGACTTCTTCCTTGGCTCAGCAGAAGAGTACGATAAGGGAAGATTAGCTCACGTGCACATTTTTGGGAGATCTCCGTGTGTTCAAACTTGGCTATACTTCGGTGCTTAAATACACTCCAGACCTGGATGGCTCAAAGGGACAGCACTGTTTGAAATCTCCAGACCTCCAGGAAATAAATGGAAAACGTTTCTAGTTAGCATGCAACAGGGGTCAAGGGCAGAGCATGTGTACAGCGCGTGAGTGTCGAGATGTACATTTAGGAAAACATATTTGTGCATTTAAGTTGGAAGGGTCATGGCCCATCTAATCACTGGGGGACCATCTCCTCCACCCCCCTCACATAGCAGGGAGGGAAATGGGGGACTTCTCTTCCACACGTGGGCCAGGAAAACCAAAGTCATACATTTGCCCTTTCCAACGTAAGATGATGGATGCGAAGCGATGCATAAAGCCAGCGCAGGATACATCCCTCCTGGCAGGGAAGGGGAAAGGGGGAAGTTGACTGACTCAGAAATGCGCAGCCTGCTCTGCCATCTGCTCCTGGAACGGTATGATTGTATACTGGCCCTTACACAGGGCTTGTGGAAAAGTCACAATCTGGTGCCAGTCCTCACTGGTTGGAGTTTCACAGGACTATATTTAGTCCTTTTGGGGAGGAAAGGGGTGTTATTGGTTGTTACTTGTACAAAAACATGTGATTCAATCAGAAACAGTATTTGATTCCACCAGACCACAGTATCATGTGAGTCCTTGTAAGAGCCATGGTTCCCTGTTTCCAACTTCCCAAGCATTTTGGAGCATTATTTTTCTTATTTATTCCATGCTACACAACACATCGAATGAAGAGAGACTCGCCACATGCTGAAATTTAGACCCACCATGTCCCATCCAGATCAGAGCAAAACAGCTTGGGATTGGGAAATACAATCTGCTACACAATGTGATTTAACCCATAAATCTATGATTTCACTGGCACAGCTGCTATTTTGTAACATCAGACCAGACATCAATAAGGAAAGAGTTTACTGGCACTGTGAAAACCTATCATGTGGCTCAGCTAATTAAAAACTGACCTAGTCCATGATCATTAAATGTTGTAATCACATGCCTGCAAGTGATTAGATGTAGAAACAGACACCTCCTCCCTCCTTGCTCCCATAGATCACACAGATCAGCAGCAGAGTAAGCCTAACTCAAGGGCCTCAACGCTCAATCCTTTTTATAAACACCAGGGCTTAGTTTTTGTCAGAGATGAGGACTCAGGAGTTTTGACTGTTCATTGTTTCCTCTCGTTCCACGACCACGTTTTTGGCAGACGTGGAGAAGTCAACATTGACTTCAGCCCCTCTGCTCTCAGACACCGCTTCCCTATTTCACCAAATGCTTTGGACTTGAACTGGATTGCAGCCAGGTGCTAAGGCTAATATATCTTAAGCAGTGCTAGAAAGGTGATTTAGGTGGAGGCGATACCATCAGCTATCGGAGGACAAATTCCAGCCTTGGCACTCAATCCTTGACAGGTACATGAAGACAGAGAAATTGATTTTCAATTCTCTTGAAACTTTGCACTCTCTCTTAATGTTAATCTCAGAAGCACGTACACTCAGCAGAATGGGAAAAGTTAATTAAGGGCAGATGAAAGATGATGGAAGCAGAAGGATGGCTAGGGGGGACAGATAAGAGGCAGGATGTTCCTTGGAGGATGGAGAGAGGATGTTGCATTGAGAGCCCACAGTTCTTGGGATTCTTCACCCCCAAAAGCCCTAAGTCTGCCCTGCACACAAAACCCTGGCTCACGGAAGTAATTGCAAAGGTAAAAATATCTTCCTGAAACTGCTAGGATATGCCAGTGTTACCACCTATGCACAACAAGCGTCTGCCTCTGTTCACCATGTGAAGAGGAAGAAATTCCTCCAAGTGTGACAGTAAACAAAACCACCCAAACCACACATGATCCTTTATAAATCCTGTTGCTCATCTTGATTCATTAGATTCTGATTGCCTTAGTATTTTTACTCCTAAGAATTTTGGTATTTGTTTAGTTGTGGGTTTTGGGTTTCTTTTGTTTGTTTGGGGTTTTGGGTGGGAGGGATGGGGGGGCTTGGGTCTTGTTTAACTCTTATCTCAGTGGCAACCTGTGGAGCTCATGGTCACAGTGTGATTCTGCAAGGTACACAACATCTTCTGACAATCCAGTTTGCTGGTTCTTCAGTTTAACTGAGCACCTCTTGTTGCATATTCTCAGAAAGAACATTTAAGTCAACTTATCTCCTTGCTTTATACTCCTTCCAATGACTTTAAAATTCGCTATGGTGAAACAGCTCCAAAATATTTAAATGCTAACCCTTTCCATTTCTCCTGCCTCTGAATTCCTTCTTATTTTGCTGCCTCCTTTATGAGATGAATTTACTAGAATGGAAGACAACATTTCAGGCACAGGCATTCAGCCGATTTATATAATGGCAAGATATTTTCCATGTGTTTTGTATGCCTCTTAACACTTCTGTTTGCTTTTTTTGACCACTGTTGTGTATGGTGCCAAAGGCTACATTGAGCAACCACAAAGAAGTTTAACTACTCCTTCCTGATTAATATAATAAACTTAGAACAGAAAAATTGTAGAAGCCGCTCCAATTATTTCTTCTACTGTGGCTTACTTGGCATTTGTCAGTAAAGAATTCAGCTCTTATTAGTTTCTTTCAGCTTCCTCCTAGCACCCAAGCAGTGTTCACTTCCAGTGCCACGTCGAAGTTGAAAATAAGCCAACACTGAAATCAGATGGCCAAAAGGCTACTGCATCCTCCAGTCCTGCTGGTCTCCTGATGGAGGCAGGACCAAGGAGGAAATGAACGGCTCAGTTAGAAGCATCATAAAATCATGTATAGTGCACTTATCTGGGATTTGCTGAGTGTGAAAGAGGAAGAGACACCATGGGAAGGAGACTCTGCATGCACTTTTGCATTACCCGTTTTCTAGAAGTGAAGCCTTGGACTACAAGTCAGCACATTCACCAGCAATATGTTGTGAATGCAGATGTACTAGAACTATTTTGAAATTGTCCCTTCCTCAGTAGGAGGAACTCAAGATCTTTCAAGTATTTCCATGACATCAAAAACCTGACCTCTCCAGCCCAGCTCATAAGGAGGCCATTTAATCACCCAGTGCAAATCCAGGTTCACATCACATACAGCAGGGTCAACCTTTATAAAGTTAGATCACACCAGGACAAAACACACCGTTCAATCATTTATACAAAGAGGAGCATCGAGAAAGGCAGAAATTGGGGATTCACATGTGTGTTGTGTAACACAAATAGACTTCTACAAATACAGACAGGTTTGCCATATCTTCCAATCTATGAGCTACGTTACCGAAAAGCTTCCTTCAATTTTAGCTGGAAGTCCACTGATTTCTTAAAAATGATTATTATTTAGAATTAACATTTTAAACCTCTAGCATATGATGTTCTCAGTGGCCTGGTTTAGGAAAAAAGCTGTTTGACTTGGGATGTGTTGTGTATGGCTCTTGCATCTGTTGGTGTATTATGGAGAATAACATTTTAGTAATCCCATTTACCTATGCCTGAAAACAGCAGAATAACCTCCATAGGTAAATGCAATTGCCAAGACTGCTCCGTCCAAACTAAGCTGTGTTCTTAAACCATCTATCTAAGAACGGCCTAATATTGCACTTGTGTTTTTCTCTCAAAAGCCTGCGGCTCTCGTTTCAGTGCCAACATGGATGACATTATTTCTTGGAAGGACACACAAACAGGCTGGCATAAAGCCAATAATCAGCCTCAATCATAAGCACTCTGTATGTCAAGATTTCAACATGTCACTCACTGGCAGTTCACAGAACTCCCAGAGCTTCTACCGAAAGACGTGTCACCTTCATGCCAGGATGCTACTTTCTACCCCACTGCGTGCCAATCACAAGTGGAAATATTGCATCTTGCAGCTGAGAAACAGGGGTAGAAGGGTCATGTTTCCTACCTCATTCTTGGATTATTTCTCTTCAAGTCTCTCTGGACATGTTCCATCATTACTGTCTTGGCCATCCTTCCCTCTTTTTGCCCTATATCCAGCCTACAGTTCTTCCTTTCCCCCGCCTCTTCCTTACAATCTTCTCCCAGCAAAAGAGCTTCCTCCTCTACACCTCCTCCAAATCAAGAGGAATTTTAGGTTTCTTCACCTGACTGGTTAGTCAGATGTCTTCAAAGCTTGCCAGAAAGACTCCTTCAAACCTCACTCAAGCAAAACCTTTTTAATTGCTCTTCTGTGCTATTTCTTTGCACCACATGCTACATAACATAAAAAGATACCTTATTGTTCTTGCACGCTTTTCCTTTTTACTATAAATGGCAGTTCTTCCATCATTTGTAAAGCAGAAAAGCACTTTAATAGAAAGGCCAACTCCCAAGAAGCTGTTGGATTTACTGAGCATTGACAGGGCTCTTGGTGCTCTGCTAATACAGAAAAGAAAGAGGAGCTCCCTTTCTGAAATGCTCATGATCTAAACTAGAGATGACAGGATTATGGCTGCGTTAAGCAGTGATCTGGCTCTGCACAACCCCCAGAAGATGACATGTTCCCAACCCTTACGGCACTTCGAGGCCAAATAGATGTACAGTATAAAACAAGCTCCGAAGGAAAGGTTTCTCGGAGAATATTTTTTCTTAGGTATCTAGGCTGAAGTTCAGCATGTTATTTCAGCATAAGACAAGTCTCACTGGGCACAACAAGGTTAGTCCCATGCCTTAACCAAGGAATGCGCTTAGCTACACTGATGAACTGTGACCTCTTGGATTTATGTTCGGTCAAAAACTGTGCTTGCAGCAGGGGAGACCGGTGAATCAGAGAGATACAAGATGAACCAAGATCCAACCTGCCAGCTGTGCTGGGAGTTTATTATTATTTTACATTTTAACATTGCTGCATGGTGTCATTCAAGAACCACGTACATACATCCAGCCGGCTTGCTTTAAGGAGACCCAGAAGTGCAAAACAAGCAACTGATTTTCTTAAGCATTGGTTTTGCTTAGAATAGAAGCAGCCAGCTCCAGAAGATTTATTCAATCTGACTTGTAGGCATTAAAGAGGTCCAAGGTTGTTATTACTTGATTATGCAGAGATTCCCCTGTGTTCAGCCCTTCATTGCAAAGGTCGCTGCTCCACGGACTGAGCATTAGATACAGACCAAATTCGCGTTACGTGCAACAGCGATGACTGTGTTAAACGAGGTTCAGTCCATCAAAAACAAGACACAGAGTCAAGAAGATTTACGCATCCTTCTCCTACTCACTTAGCCTCTAACACCAGTCGCTATACGCCAGTCAATGACATTCCATAAAGCTTTTAACTCCAAATCCAGAACTATTACACACCCAGTTGCACCCCAGCGCAATGACCTCCACCATGCTCTCCATGCTGCGAAGGCAGAGTAACTTCCTGAGGATACAGCAATAAATGGCACTAGGAGCTGCTGACCTACTGAATAATTACTGATTTTGAAAAAAACAAACACAATACAGGTCTGACAATGGATCCAGTCCTTCAGTACCCCAGATAACCAGGTTGGGAATGGGGTTTTGGAAGTTTAACAAAGTCCCTGCATTACATTTTGCACGAGTTTGGACCCTGGGGACTCCCACTTAACAGCACTAGAACCTGCCCCTATTGAAGGGGGAAAATTCTCCATTCCAGTCTACTTCCATTTGTTCCTGGCACAAGTCAGTGTTTCTTATTTTTAAGAACCCAACCCTTGTTTGAGATATTTATCCAAATCAATTACATACCTACACAAAACCGATGGAAATACACCCAAAATCCATAGTGCTTCTGGGACCAAACAGCAGGGAAGAGGTATCCAGTGATCACTGCAGAGACTGGCACTTTCCCTAAGTTGTTCTCATGTTCTTCCAGCTCTGCAAATAGCAATGTTGTTGCACAATACACAAAATAAATGTGCTTAGAGACTTTTATCTCAGAAAAGATTAAATGCTTTGCTTTCTGATAACATCAAAAATCTACAGAATGGGAAAACTCTAGGAAAAAACTAAATACTATAAAATCCTGGAAAATAATTAATAGATTTTTCTGCGCTTTCATAATAGCATTCACTTGGGTAACCATAAAAAGCGATTATTATGGTAATAAAAAAGGATGAATAATTTATTAAATGTCACAGACAAATCGTTCCCTTCCAGAATTCTAAGATGACTACATGCATATGAAAATAATCTCTTAAATGTGTATGCTTACTGTAGCCATTGGGCCAGAAAGTGTCTGCCATTCTTTATAGTTTTATTAGATTTCTTTTCCAAAGTTTTCCTAGGGAATTGAATTAAAATGAAAGTATAAACCTGATCATATCGGCACCCCACTGTATCTGCATGGTTGTTTAACCTACATCCTCCTATTTATTTAGCACAGGGCTCAGTTTTGTCACCTGCTCTGTGTGTTCTGAAACGCAGCAAGTTGGGGGAATTGCACATTGACCTGCTCCCCAACACCAGCACTTCTCAATAGACAAAAATTGATATCCAGTATCCACTTGCTTGCAAATTTTGTCTGCAACAGCAGCATCCAGAATTGCAAGCATCTTTTTTCTAAGGACTGACCATCACAGAGACAGCAAACTCTTAAGAATCAGGGAAGAAATCAGTTATTTGCAAGACACCACAATACCACAATCTGAGAGGGGAACTCTTCACCACCGAGAGCCGAATACCATCAAAAGCTTTCACAAACCTCAGTGTTATTAAAAATAACCCGCAAAGTCCTGTGGCTGCTTCACACAAAGAGGCTGTCTTGGTGCAATTACCCAGTCCTGCCACAGCCCAAATCTATCCTCCATCAGGAGCAAGTCCCAGCAGTGGTCAACTACTGTCCCAGTCTCCATCACCAACACATCAGCATTTACTACACTATTTGCTAAACAGAGATCCATCCTTTTCAGGAGTTTTCTTCCAATTCAGGCACTGAGAGACCATACTCAACACATTTATTTAACAAGAAAAATATGCTAAGTTCCTTAAGACTATTCACACACTTCTGATGCATTTGTTTATGCAAATACAACCTTCAAGCATCTCCTTTAACTTAAGACCCAAACTTCCACTTGGTTCTGTCCCCACTTTCTTTAAGAGGTGGTCTTTTAAGAGAGAATCTTTTCTTTTAGGCTATACCAAGGTCCCATGAGAGGTCTACATGAGAAATTGTCATCTTCTGTTAAGCATCAGGTTGCGTCCACTCCTTTCACCAGAGAAGATGGGTCCTCTCTAACTTCTCAGCTACGCAATGCTGTCACATCTCAGCCCAAGCACAAAGCATCTTTCACACTGGGAAAGAGAGACCTTGGAAGTTCTTCAGGGGCTTCCACATACAAAAATAAACATCAAAAGGAGTAGGAAGAGAACTATGAACTTGAAAATAGACTTTTCATGGGTCACTCAGCGGACCCACAGTCTCCATGACAAAGGACAAAGCATAAGAGAAGGGAGAAGAGAAAAGAGTCACTGCTCATCAGGAGAACGTGACAAGGACCAGCAATAAACCAGGCCCTGAACAGAAGGTGCAGTAACCCAGTGGTTACTGGTTTAGGGTGGATGCTCCCCGTTACCAAAGCCATCCTCTCTCCATATCTGCCTATGGCAGCAGGCTCCACAGAAGCCCGGAGTTATCATAACACTGGGATTACCAACGAGTACAGACAAGAGAAAAATAAGTGAAGCTCCTTCCAAAACAAACAGCCATAATTCAGTATTTGAGACTTCACAAATTACCTATTGAAAATAGTAGAAGCTAGATCTTAATAAAGCATAACTGCCTGGTTTGGATTTCACAGATGTTAAAAGTGTTCGCAATCTGGAATTAAACTAGGCTAATCTAAACCATAAATACAAACCATCGTTTGGATTATATCTGTAACCTTTTGGTTCAATTCACAGCTCATTTTTCTGGAGTTCAACAAGCGACAAATAAACCTTAGAGAAAAAAAATTTTGTTAGTGTCTAGTGTAATCTACTATTAAATAAGTCCTCACACAAACTATAATAAAATTCAATTTATTGTAGTTTGTAAAATGTGATTCCCCACCTTGATAATTAAAAAGATATTGTAATAAAAGTCTTTAGTCCTCTCATGTGCTCACATTTGTTAAGATCTGATTTTTATCCAAGCAGAAGGATTATAAGAACATGGAATTGCCATTACAACCCTTGCATGCAAATACAACGTTAGGGGAGACAATTTTGGTGTTACATCTCTAACAGGCAGGAAATTTAGAGCTCTGAGCCCTCAGCAGCCACCTGCATGCTACTGGACCAGCCCAAACCACTGTGGACCACAACAGACCACCACGGACCAGTCCTGCACGCAGTGGCATGAGCCTGGCCTCCCAGTAAGGACACCAGGGCATCATTCAACTACGCTGCTTCCATCTGAAGATCTCTGTGCCACTTTCAGTGTGCACAGACCTTGGTCTGAACAGTGGGATTAGCATCGCTCTTCTGTTTTAGATTCAACAGCAAGCTTAGAGCAAAGGCTTGGGTATTCAAGTAACAGGCAGAGAATCAGAGGTGCAGCATTGGCCCTTTCAACCCGCATGGTTAGCTAATACCCAGGACCTTCCTGCCTGGGTTCCAAGAGAAAGAGTCAAGTAGCTTCCTGTTTAACTGAAAAATGTGCACACAAAGTCATTTTTCCCTGACTCAAGTAGGAACAGAAGGAGAATTTCCTCGCAGACATTTCCAAGCCTACCTTCATAGCCAACACTCTGCCTGAGAAACCTCTCATTCTCTTGGCATCTTCCTGGGGCACAGCACCATCGCTTCTGTAGATTTTTCCTGGCCCATTTGCCACTTCTGACACATAGACTCGCACACCCGCAAGGCAGTTGGGGTTCCAGCCCTGTACTCACAGCCGCACTCTGGGAAAACCCTTCAAATTCCCTGAGTCAGTTCGGATTTAGGTTTTCTGCAAGGCCAGTGCTTTGAGAGGTGCTTTCTATTGTTCCAGTGACCTCGGCTAAAAAGAAGTTTGATTGTTTCTCCCACCAAGCTGGTGCAAGAGGTGCAGGTATTCCTCTATGAACAGAGGAGCTACCAACCACTGATCCAAAGGACCACTCTGGAAGCTGCATCCTGCCTCATAAGCAGTGACTGATGCAGGAAGTCTGCTGGGAGCAAAAATGGGACCAAGCATGAGGTAATACCATCTCGACAGTGAGATTCTGAAGGGCAGATGCTGCACCTCACACGCAGCTCTGCTGAACAGGACCCTGTGCTCCATAGGCTTGCTCACGTGGAGAATGTCTCTGGCTTATGCAATTCCACTCCCCTTATGACTTCCCTTGGCTGAACACAGAATCCTGGATCTGAACATCAAATCTCAGCTGTTGGAGTAAGCACAAAGGGAACCCAACTGCAAAATATAAATCCTTCATCCAAACATATCACCCTTCCTAAAAATCAGGCAAACACACCCAACTCTAGAAAGTGCCCAAATTTAATGTTTATTTAACATGCATTCCTCCACCTCGTAGGAGATTAAATACATCTAGCTAAACAAACACTCCCATAACAGTTTTTTTTAAAAAAAAAAAAGAGACAGACACTATTCTCTCCTTCTATAGCAACAAAGCTTGGATCCCCAGAGAAGCACGGTTATAAGCCTCATAAAAGGTTGAAGGCTTACCCCTAGATTAATTATTTCTAAATAGGTTCAGAAAGCAAGCATCCCCCCAACCCACGTTGATTTCCAGCAGAGTTCCTCCTGCAATGGCACTGCCCATCACAGCATGATGTAACCAAAGCACACACCACACACAGTTATCTCCAATTCATCACATCCAAAGGGCAATAATTGGTAGGTGCCTTTGTTATAGCACTAGTCAAAAAGCACTACAGCATTTCTAAGCCACATGCCAGCATTATACATACTGGTAATTAAGTTTATTTGTTCATGTCTAGCCATATATAAAAAGAATATCTCTCTATAAAGCACCCAAAAGCTTCAGGCTGGCTAACTTTACTCAAGTAAGTCCCTGTAGAAAGAGAAGACAAACTGTTAGCTAATTGAAAGAGTAGCCAAGAGTAAAACATGACAATAAACGGAGATAGAAGAACACAAGGACCATTACTACCATATGGAGATCGCAATTTATTAAACAGAGCCCAAACGGCAAAATGATTGAGTTTTTGCACAGCAACAGGCCAGGACTGGAAGGAAGATCATGCCAGAAGAGCAGCACATGAGAGCACACAGGTTTCTCTCATTTGTAGCATCTACAGCAAACCAAGCGCTTCAACTTCATCGTGCATTAGAAACAATCCCACTACAGTGACAAGCAACAACACAAAAAAACCTCAGCAATGTGTAATACACACGGGAATGCTGAACCTTTCCTTTTGGGACTAGTCTCAAATGGTGTTCTACACCTTAATCTCCAGTTTCTGGCACATGCGCCCAGTTGCTGCCACCTGCATGCAAATCACTAGAATCTATGCCAGCTACAACATCAGAGTCAGGAAAACAGACAAAGCCTTTAGTTTTTTCCCCTCTACTAAAGAAATTAATTCAGTGTATTGAACTACAAAGTGTTGAAAAAAGTGCTCAATTATTTACATATTTTTAAACATCAGTACACAAAAACCTCTATATCCATCATGCCACATCAACCACTAAGACAAAAAAAAAAGCAAAGCAACATGTGGTGACAGGTCAGTTAATTTCTTACTGACACTCCAAAAATTATGTCTAGTTTGGAAAAGGTTTTATCATTTCCAGCTCATCTCCGTGCTGCACACGAGAGGGCACTGTTCTGTAGGCTCAGGGGATAAAACAGCAAGAATTAATCATGTGCTGCAGATGAAAATTGTTGTGCTAGTGCCAAGCAATTAGACCTTCTCTGGAGAATTAACTGTGTAGCTAGAAGCAAACCTGCCAATTAAATCAGCATCTTCAAACACCTTAGGTGATCCTTCACTTCCATAACCAGCATTATCCATGGCTTTTGCAGAAAATCAAGCCATTTATCTTACTGCAATTATCAACATTATCGTTTTTCAGACATTACAAGACTGGAGCTGACTCTGCACAGGACAACAGCTTTTTGCTGTGAGTAACCAGGGGTGACAGAGACTACACGTGGTGTAAAGACCTTCAGAGGACTCACAGGTCCAACCCAGGCTAGATAAGCCATTCAAATTCAGCTGAGTGTTTAAGGTTTAAACAAACGGACCCAAAAACTCCAATTAAATCTAGTGGTAAAGTAACTGGTTAGAAATCAGAGTGACACTACAGTGCCTCCAACTCGTACATCAGGCAGAAAACAGGCACCAACGTTTCAGGTATCTTGGTCTCTTAAGTGGATGCAGAAGAAACAGAAGGGACAGAAACAGGGTTCTACCAAAAAAGCAAACCAGCAAGCAGGTGTAACGAAGGTTAGAAAGCACAGAGCTGTAGTTGCTCCAGACTAAACGCTACTGGTTTGCTCATTTTAGCAAAATCATTCCAGATTTATCTTGCCATGGACCACATGGGCTGTGTTTTGCTTTTGTCCCCAGACTGACACCCATTCGTTACCTGCTGCATTTCTGACACCTCCTCTGCCCTCCGAGCACAAAAGCGTGGCATTCATTATAGCCTCCCTCCCCTCCTCCTGTAACTCACCCAAACAAAATTAACAGGAAAGGGTATTTTATTATTTAAAACATAGTCATCTGCCTCCTGTCAGGCCTGGTTTTAGGCTTCTGTATTTCTCTTGCCGCACGTGTTGACAGATGCCGCATTCCTCACACTGCCGTGAATTTCTGCAGGGGGGGACGACAGAGGCAGACTATGGCCTTGAAACATAAGCGAGGCAGGAAATTGCTATCTGTTCATTTGGGATAAAAAGAAACGTATGCACAGTTCCTCTGAAGACAATAACGTTCCTACTGAGAAACTGGGACCAATGCCTCCATATCAGATTACCTGCACCCCAGAGCATTTTATTTCCCTCCCATTGACATTTTAGCTTTCAAAGTCTTATAGGTAAGTGGCCAAAAAACATATCAGTCTAGTCATCGTGTCTGGTTTCGTGTGCTTTCTCCTCTTTCTGCGCTAGAGGATCAAGCAAGCGCCACGTGATGGGAACGTGCACGTGGAGTCAGGCACCCCAAGGGCACCACGGTGGGGGGCACAGCCCGGTGCTGCTGTCCTGGTGACCACAGCCAGCCCAGCACCCCCCCAACCCGCTCACCACCAAAGGGACTTCACAGAGGGGTAAGCCTTGTGTAAAGCCTCTGGATTAAAGGCATCCTGCGAGTGCCAAGTTGATCATCAAGTGGATACTTTCCTTAAATTAAATAACCTGAAGATGTTCTCAGTCCAGCAGTGTTGTGTGTTACCAAGGACAGAGCGCACGCCTGGAACAAAAATCTTTTGTCCTTAGGTAGCCTGTGAACTTCCTGAACTCATCCAAGCCTACGAATCAGGAGTTCATCTCTACATGCCACACTGAGGGATATTCATGTCTCCCTTGCCAATGCTCTGTATTACTATGGAGTCATTATATCATCATCTGTATTTCAGAAAGATGTTTCAAACATCTGGTTAGCTTTAAATGCACAAAACCACATGCACGCACCAGTATTTTTCACGTTAATCCGCTTCTCCCGTGGTTATAAGAGAACGCAAGAGCAGATGAACCTCAATGACTCCTGATTGATAATGGAGGTTGTGTTTACATTTCAGCTGACAACGCTAAGGTATTTCCTCTCCAGCTGCAGCCAAACAACAACAACAAAAGAGAGAGAGAACACCACCAAAACCCCTAATCGCAAGTCATGGACTCTGAGCCCGTTGTCTCCGGGCCACATGAGCTGTAGAGGTAATAACATCTCAGCAACAAATACACAGCATCCTTCATCCATATTCCGAAGGGATGCAGATGGATAATGTTATTTTACCTATTGCTTAGAGGCACTTACCTCCGATCTGGAAACCATTTAACACAATAGAGATGATTAAACTCGCTTACTCAATTCTAGCATAACAGAAGCAAAATGGAATTTGACTGAAAGGCAGGATGGGCACGTTGCAGCCTGCAAAAGAAAATGTTCTGCTCTTTTCAGGGGCTCCATGGAGCAGAGCATCACTGTGATCAGTCCCCCAGATTCAGCACAATTTAGTGTAGCACTGGATTAGAACAAGAAGTCATAAGTCATACATGACCTGGAAATATTTTTTCCTGGTTTTGTTGCACAAAGTCTAAACCACTTGTTTTCCCAAAATACAGTATTTCCTTTGGTAAGTGAATAAATTGGGTTTGGTTGGTGGGGGATTTATTATCACACTCTGCCTCATCAAAACTGTCTCTTCTGATGGAAGATGGAAACAGGACATACAGAACAGTACCTATGGAGAGGTCTGAAGAATCAGACAGATATGAAAGGAAGGAAGAATATACCCTGAGTTTCCTTTGCCTTGACAAAACCAGTTTGCCCATGTTTCACAGCTTTTGGAGCAAAACATAGAACTGCCCTCAATTTAAAAAATTCATTCTGTAAAGACACCTACAGATACTTAAGAACCAACTGTTTTACTTGACCAGTCTTTCATCTAAATATGATTTTCTGTGGTCTCTAATGAGAGAAAACTCCAAAGCACAGAGCATATAGCTGGCACCAAGCATTAGCTCCAGGTGCTACCACTCCTTTGATGAATGTGTTGGGGGACAGGAGACAAGATGGGCTGAGCCAGCACTGCCCGGTGCAACACTCCAGCCAACAAGGACATTATCGTGGTTGCAAGTCTCAATCTCTCCTTTTAATCTCAAGGAACGCCAGTCCCTTCCACTAGAATATAACAGGATTTTCAAATGCATTTATTCATAAAGCTTTGAGTCCTGAAGGGACCGTGATATCATCTGTCCCGGCCTCCTGCATCACCCCAACCGTTACATTTCACTCACTCACCCGGCTGTATGAAGCCCAAGAACTAAAGCCCTACAATTAAAGCTTCATTTGGGGCCTGGCTAAAGCACCCCTCCTGTGCACGCAGGCTTGATTTGACAAACACCAAGAGACAGTAAATCCTCTGTGGCATTCATACTCAGAAACACGTGCTTTCTATCTGGGTTTGAATGTGTTGGGGTTTAGCTTCCAGCTAGGATTCTCACTATATCTTTTCCTTTTGTTTCCAAAGTTTTCTCCCTCAAAATGATCCCAGTGCATAAATATCGAGTCTTTTTTTTTTTTTTTGGGTCATAAATTCAGTAGATTAAGAGCTTTTAAATGGTTTGCTTTCCCAGCTCTCAAATAATTTTTCTAGCCCTTCTCCACATGGACTTCTATTTGTTAACATCCTTTTTTAAAAAAAAAAAAAAAAGGCCAAACCTGTACAGTTTGGTTGGGGAGGCTCTCCTACATACACATCCCAGCATCACACTGGCCCCTTCTTTGTCAGCCCAGTACACGGGGAGCTCATTCTGCCCTTCATACAAGCATTTATTTCTGCGGCACAGCCGGCGGTGCCATCGGTACCGCTTGCCTGCCTTGTTCCCAGATGTAGAGCTACGTCTGCATCAAAGCATTTTTTATTTCCGTGGGCTGAGCTTACCAAGCCTTCCAGACTACACGACATTACTTCTTTAGTCACCACTATGCACTTCCCAGCCAAAGCGTGAGCTGTACAAAAGCTTCATCAGCAGTAATTTTATCATGACTTTAGGTCGCTGATGAGACGATGGAATAACCGTGCGCCAAGCTGCACGAAGCCCAACGAGCAACCTCTGATTTCATGAGGGCTCCCTGATGATGACTATTTTTTCAGATGTATTAGCCAATTCTTAATCCGTTTGGTGTGTGCCGATTATGCTGTAAAACGCTAATTGCTTTCTTCAGATACACATCCAACGCTTAAAAAACATCCAGCTTTATTTCAGCTACCTTTATCAACCAAATCCTTAAAGAATGAGGCAACTTTTGTTTAACAGTTGACCTCCACTTAAAAACTATCCACCATTTGTCTACAGAACCGCAACTGGAACAGTTTATTAGTGCTTTCTCCTCCGCTGCAGGAAAACACAGGGAAACAGCGCAAGCAATCAAGCAGTGAGAGTTTGCTCAGTTGTGAAGCCCAATCTATCCAAGTATCAAAGGCAACAGCTGCTTTTCCCAGTACTTTGCAAGAAAATGGATAAAAGTATCCATCAGCGCAGAGCACTTGGAGCAGAGAATTTGGAACTCCCAAGAGATCATCATCATTCAGTCACAGCTCTCCAGAAGCACAGGCATTAACTGGTAATTGCTTCAAGAACACTCAAAAGTGAAAGGTAAATAGAATTTTCACATTTCTCTAACGTTGGTTAAATAATGCTCTGTTCACTTATCCAGCAAATCCAGCTCTTAGTTTAAGTCATAACAATCTATAAACAGACTGTGATTCCTCCACAGACTTCTCCAGCCTTTAGCTCTGATGAATGGCCTGAGCAGACAAACTGGAGTTGCTACAGACAGAAACGAGTTGCTATGAATCTGGGCTACCAGTGCCACTTAAATTAGTCAACGCAGGGCAGATGCTTTCATTTCTATCCCAGACTTGACCATCAAAGGCTTAGACAAATTACAAGTCCTCCCAACTCGCCTGCTAGTTGCCCACCAAACAGCTATAAACATTCAACAAGTCTCTTTGGTGAGTAATCAGAAGAGAATTCGCAAGCGGCCGTGCGAGCGCTCTCAACGTGGATTCTCTTGTGAATATTTATTCGCACAAGTATGCAACGTGATGTTGCTTTCCCACAAATGTTCCTGCCAGCGCAATTTTTGTTCATCCGAAGTGGTTGGGGAATAAACAAAGAAGCACGGTCAAAAAATACCAGCAAAGCAGATCAGCAAATTCTAGATGGAATAATATTCACGGAGGACGATCCTGACCGTGTGACAAGGAATGGCTCGGTGCCTATGCACTACATCATTTTCCCTGTGTAGGGCAAATTTGACTTGCTTTCTTCTCCCCTCTACTTTTGCAGCCGCACACTCGTTTATAAGTGGAAAGAGAGGTAACATATAGTAGTAAATACAGTAAGAAAACATATGAAAACTATCACGTAAATGGGTGAAGCACTTCATGCAGTTTAATCGTACAGCCAGAACTCAGCATTGCCTTGGGCTCTGTGGTCATCAGAGCATGCCGTAACTTCAACATGATGAAAAGAGATTGAGGATCAGTTTGACAAAAGTATTAAAGTACTTCAGAAATGTGGGATGTCTCAGGTCACACATGGGGCTTTTCCTCCTGACATGCTACATCTGTGATAAGAAACAGCTGGGAAGTCAATTGTTTTCCACAGGCACAGTACTCACAGTTGTGAGAGCACAACCAAAATCAGCAGGGACACTGAGGTCCTTTATCCAGCCCTAATCACGTGCTCCTTGAGCAACTGGAAATAAAGATACTGGTTTTTGCAAGGCCTCCAAATACCATTTGATTCACTCTGAAGAATGATAATATCCAGTCCCTATTTCCAAGAACCCCACCACCCTCCAGTTTCCATGAGCAGAAGCATCTTCTTGCAATTAAAAAAATTTGGGATGCTGGCAGGAACAGGCCAAAATATGGAGCCCAGTCTCCCAAAAGCAAGATTAAAATCCAGACACAGTATCTATTAGAGCACAAAAACCTTTCTGAAGTGGCATTAAACGAAAAAATAGCACAATGCTATGAAAGAAAAGTAGTACCTGGTGCAGGTGTTCAGGAGATGAGCTCACACAGGATAGAATCAGCGTGTTGAATCAACAATCCTGCCTGGAAAGAGAGAGGAAAGAGCAATTAATACTTTTTTCCAGATTTTAAAATAAAGATCTTCCATAATTGAACAAAATAAAGATGATCTAACTTGTTAAAGCCTTATTAAGTTATTAAGTACACTTATGCATGAAGAAAGAGAGACCTTGTTTCTTCTTTACACCATGAACTTTTTTTCTGTCCTATAAAGGAACAGTCACTAAGGTTTATAATAATTATTCAGCCTTCTTTTATTCTCCAAAAATATGTTGTTCTAACAAATAAAATGCTTGGAAGAAAAATCCAAAACAGTCTTTTAAAAAATCCTGTAATACCAAAGTTTCATGAACAGGCTTCTTCAGCAGCTAACTCCTTCATGTCAGTATGAAGTCTATCAGGCAATTTCTGGGTAGTACAAACATTAGCAATGACCACACCTCCCATTCACTCCACAGAACTTTGGCAAAACCTTCTTAAAAGACCACTTTTTATTTTGTTTTAATCATCTTGGTATTTAAAAAAAACCCAACCAAACATTTAAACAAACACCTAAAACTTTACGGTTGTGATTGCCATGAACAGTGTCCTCCACAAGCATTAAGTTGCTTAACAACCAACCAGTTCCATTAGAACAGCAAGAACAAGGTTCAAAATCCAAGTGCCACTAAATGCCAAGTAAAGTCCTTATCCATCTGAGACAAGACCATCTTTTCTTGCCTCTAAAGGGAGCAGACACAAGAGTCTCCAGTCCCTGGGCAAGAGCTAGTCATAACCAGGACAAGGCGTTGCCTACCCCACTCCTGCTCCCTGGAGCCCATGCTGCCAGCTTGTATTGTTTTATCCACAAAAGTCTCCAAATACTTGATGCATCTTTTAAAGGTCTCAACACCCAAAGGCTCACATGTCAGCAAAAATTTCCACTACGCCACTAAAATGGAAGAATAAATCCCAAACCACTGGGGTTGCAGAGAAATCCAGAATGCGAATATTGATTTTACTCAGAACCACAGCTGTTCAAAAGCAAGCTGAAATACCCCTCCACTTATTTATTATCAATCCCATGATTTTTAGCAACCGACTCATGATTTCTAAGTGCGCAGGGTTGGCAGAGCTGCAAATCCTTTTGACTCACAGCATTCGCGGGGGAATCCCCAACTGGCCTCCCTTCCCCACCCACTCGGGGAGTGCTGATGCAAAGGCGGCTTTTACCAGGTTCATAAACACGTCTGGAAGAAAACGTGCCTCCCCGTTCATTATGGCCATCAGAGACTTCTTTGTCAGCGTATCTATGGCAAAGCTATTGCACAATAAACAACATGAAGCATCCCGTTAAAATACGGCCAGTGTTTTGAAATCATACGAAGAATGCTGAAAAGATAAATATTTATGGGGTTTGATGAACTGCAGCACTGTGCTAATGAAATCAAGACTTAAGAAATGTGCTTGGACTATCCTTTACCCAAAATAAGTAAGACTTCATTGTAAATACTGCTATTCAAAGAAACAATTTATACGCTGTCTCAATGGCAGACAGAGTACACATGGTAGATCAAAGGTGGATAGTGGAATCTTTTAACTGAGCTGCAGTGAGAAATGCTAAACCAACCACACTAATTTCCTTCTCCTGAGCATCCCTTGGCCTGCAGTGACAAGGTGTGCTGTTATCATCAGCACCCACCCGCAGATGAACACCCAAACTGTGGCTCATCCCAATGAGCAGAACGTTCACTTCCACCCCCGTTCCCGTGGTCTGGATGCTGCCCGAGATGCAGGCGTGGAGGAGAGCCCTTTGGGGAAGGTGAGATGACAACCACAGAGATTACAGGAGTTGAGCTGAGGAAATCCTCCCACATTCAGCAATTGGGGATCCCCCTCTGTTCAAATCCACAAGACTGCAATACCTTCCATGCCTTATTTTTACTCTCTGTTTAAGGGCAGGGAGGCCAGCAGCAGTAGAAGCTAATGACCCTTCTAATGCTCCAAGAGCACTCGGAGGTTTTGCAACACAAGAATTACAACTGCGGAGAAGCACCAAGTCTCAGCTCCCTTCCAGTGAGCTCTTGCTGCAAATTCACAGGCTGGACTCTCACAGACATCCTGTTTTTCCCACCCTGTAAAATGCTATTCCAGAAATTCCATATAAACGCCTTTCACATTGCATTATATTCCCCCAGCAAAAATAAGCCAGATAAGAAATGCCTGCCTACGAGCGTTATGATCATACTTTTAACACATCTGAACTTCAAAGAGACCAAAGAGAAAAACTGCTCATCCCAGCAAATATTTGCTACAGCCCCTACCTCCAGCGTCTTTCAGGTGTCTGATAATCAAGTTATGCCATGAAACACATGCAAATTAATGGATTCCCCAACCATTCTTAGGTGGCTGATAAGCTTAACACCACTGACCTTCTAAACCCCCCAAACGATCAACGAGCAAGATTAAAAAAAACACAAACATATGGTAGCACGTTTGAACACAATGGTTTTAAAAGGAAATAAAAGCTCTCTGTAGACTCCACATCCTCTAAATCCATTCTGCAAACAGATAAAAGCCACATTGTATTTGAGTCTCCACCTAAACAGCTAAAGCAAAATCTAGGTCAGTGTGCTCTCATAGGAACTGATAGATTAATCAGTGGCACTTCCAAAGGGGTTTTTGACGAATGCAGTGTTTTTATATAGGAACTGGCAGCCACCACCTTTTGCAACTCAATACTCTCTCAAAGGCTCAAAGAGCCAAAAGTTACACTCGAAAAGTGCTTTTAAGCCGGCTGGAAAAACAAGGCTGGCTTTGCCCTTATTCAAAATAAAAAAAATTTATGCTTTGTGTTGGTAACAGCAGCTCCAACACAGCAGTTCCCACCCAGCACTTCCACCAAGAGAGGTGTTCTCTCCTTGTTGGTGATGACAACCCATTTGTTCAAGGTCCCACAGCAAGTAGCTGCAGATCCAGGGCACAGCCACCGGACCAGGACTCCATCTCCACCGTAAGCTGCAGGGATCCTAAGTTTGCACCAGAACTACTTAAAACGGGAACCGGTCGTAGGAAGTTTTCTGTGGCACTTGATTTAAGCAGGACCATCTTTGCTGGCTGGAAATTAAATTTCTCATCCCTAGTTCTTTGGGACTAGGATTCGGGATATGGTTCCTCTCGGCTGCATCGAAGGAACTTAACGTTTTCTGCGTAAACAGTCCACAGAGACGTGTATTAATTCTGACAATATTTGGTGGAAAAGAATCCGAGGTCCAGCGTGAGCCATTTGCTGCCTCCAGAGAGATTAAGGGAGGCAAACTGGTGGGAGGGGGAGCCTTTTCTATCCAAAAAACAAATGTTTTGTCTCCATTCCATTCAGAAGGAAAAAAAAAAAAAAAAAGAAAACACCCTCGTACTGAAAGGTTTTGTTTTCATTCCTTTGTGGAACTCAACCACATTTTAAACCTCTATGTTTGTACAGAACAGATTTTTGTTTTCTGGTCATTTATAACCTTCACTCCATCACCAGCTCCCAGTGTCGCAGCACAGGTGACGCCGCAGGACAGGACACCCAGGGGAGTCCCCCACACACTGGAAGCCACTGCAAGCACATCCAGAGCCAGAAAGGCTTTTACTCCCTGGCCCTCCAGCCAAAGGGATGAGTTACCTTATTTCCACAAGGACATAAAAAGCTCTGACTATAAAGACAACTCCAGAAATTTTTTTTGGCCTCTATAAAGAGAAACAGAATTGAAGGCTAACATCTCCTCTCATCCCACAGCCTCCCCTCATGAAACCAGGATCCAGCTCTGTCCCATCTGAGCTTTCCACCCTCCTCCTTCTCCCCCCAACTCCAGCCCCAAAACCTTTAGGCCCTGCAAGATGCAGGTTTTGACCCTAGTTGAGCTCCTGCACGTACCAGAGCACAGCAGCTGTGAGACCTGGGTTAGAGAAAGGCAAAAAAATGGGGATGAGGGGGGAAAAGAATGACACCGTCACCCAATTCTAGCAATTTTACAGCAGCTGGGTGTGCAGATTTGGGTTCCAATTCTGCCTTCCCAGGTCAGGACGGGATCATCCTCCCACACTGCCTGGCAGCGCATGCCCTTCACACCTGCATTTCAATTCTGCTTAGGCAATGCCAACAACTTCCAGGGGTTTTCCTTGGTCATCGCTTGCTTTATCACATGCCAAGAAGGAGCTAAAATATGTTTCCTTTTGTGCACGCAAGTGCCCAGACCAAACAGACGAGAGCCACTGGGGCTCTGTGAAACCCCAACTCCTGTTTCTGAAAGAAACGCTCCTTATCTGCTCAGCACGGAGATTGGAGTGCTCAGCAGAGAGACAAGGAAAGAACTGGGAACAGCAGCAGCTCAGTTATGCAGTGCTGATTACAGCCATTTAAGAAAATAACACTGTATAGTAAAATTGGTCCCACTGTCTCCACAGATGCCTGATGTTGCTCAAGTTCCTACAGAAGGATGTGGGTGCAACTCCAGGCAGCTGCATGTCAGCCTCAGGAGACAGCAAGTGGATCTGCTACCTTAGGTATGAACAAAAGTCCTGAGAGGTGACACCCCCCAGCCAGCCACTGCCCTCCAAAAGCAACGACAAAGTGGTTGCATCCGACTTCCCATCCTGTTTTTAGCAAAGGGTTTGGATTTTTTCCCATTTGCATCAGTTTTATATCCATGCTGCTGGTTTAATTACGCATATCTCCTTCATTCTTCTGACCCACTATCTTCTCCAGAGCCTGCAATCTCACTGTATGAGCTATTTATCTCCAAACCCAAATAAAGAACATTTTTAGGCTGTGCCATTGCATGGGAAAGATGCACTTTAAGTTAACAGCTTAAATTAACAAGCCAGTAAAACTTAAAATTACCTCCTTTGTAGTTCTTGGCATTAAAGGAAGCATCAAGTCTTCCCTTTTTTTGTTAGCATGGCAGAAGATGGGTGAATAGAGCACTGCTTATGGTATCAAGTGTTTCATTTCATTTTTGCTCTCTAACAAATAAAAGAAAAACCCCTCTCCTTGCCTAAAAGGACTCCTCTCAGAGACAGGCTTTTACTGAATGATAAACAGTATAATTATACTTTAACTAGGCTGCCCACAAAGAATCAGTATTCAAACTATCCACTGCATCCTTTGCAGCTGAAAAGGCTTTGCAGGGAGAATCAGGGGAAATGGAGAAACTATTAAAATCACATTTCAACAGAATCCTAGAATTTCTCAGTACAAGTGCATTAAAGAGATCTACCGATACCTCCATCTCCTGTTGGGATTGTGTTCCTCTATGTAAAATGGGATGCTAATTTACCAGGACTGTGTTGCAATCTAATTCAGAAGTAGACTGCACATCTCCTCTACCCCGACAGCTTAAACCAAGTCCCCCCACAAGTGCAAGGGGGGCAAACGTGCAGGCTGCTCCTGCACCCCCTCAGTGGGAAGCCCAGCAAGTGCCCACACTCTCCCACCTGCCCCAGAGGGACAGCCTGGACTTTTTGGTGAATGCTGCTGCCCATCCTATGGGCAATTTGACCTCAGCATGGAGAAACAGATCTCAACATCCATTTTTAGAGGCTGCCAGGGCTTTGCATCACACAGGATCAGACACGCTGCCACAGCCTGGGCCCCTGATCCATCCTATTTTCTTTGCCAGCTGTTAATACTGCCCTTCTATTTTTCACTCAAAGATCTCCAAGCACTTCAAGTGTTAATAAGTTCTCAGGTGCCAATGCACGATGTATGTGCCACCACAGTCACTTCACAGACAAGAATAGTATTAAAGCCTGGACGACAGGAATGTTTCATGCCATAACACTGAATCTTACACTGGCTCTTAGGAAGAATTTCTTTGCAGAAGGGGTTGTTGGGCGTTGGAATGGGCTGCCCAGGGCAGGGGGGGAGTCCCCATCCCTGGAGGGGTTGAAGAGTCGGGTTGACCCAGTGCTGAGGGATCTGGTGGAGTTGGGAACGGTCAGGGTGAGGTTCATGGTTGGACTGGAGGAGCTTCAAGGGCTTTTCCAACCTCGATGATTCTGTGAATCAAGCGATGAAGTTGGCCCTAGTGACATTACTATGAGTCCTACTGTTCTCTCAGAGACAGGATTGGTACCAAGATGTTTCTGCATCCAGCCACACTAGTCAAACCTACCCACTCACCAGTGTCCTTGACCAAAGACAGGATTTATTCTTTTTCCTGAAAGATGGTTTTAAATTTCAGCCAGTACTGTTGTGAAGAAAACATGTACCCTGCAGATAAAGTAGGACAGGTTCGACAAAGTTTCCCAGTTTAAAAAAAAAACCAAAAAAAAAACCCCAAAAAACAACACAAAAGCAGCAAAACAAGCCAGTTATTCCTGTCTTCAAAAAGCACTTTCAGAGGACAACCATACCCCAGAGAGCTCAAACGCACACAAGGGTTGCAGCAGAGTTCACGCTTCCCCTTTCCATGGCTCCCATGAGAACCAGCAACTCTCCCTCACAAATTTCTGCAGTTTCAGTGCTGTCCAACCAGTAATCCCAAAGCCAGCGCCTGCCTGCCTCCTGCCCTCAGAAGCAACCCCTGAAGGAACAGGAGACAACTTCTGCAGGTGCTTGGTGCTTAATGGAAAGTAATGCCTGAGGAAATAGCTTTTTTTTCTAGAAAAATATACCCAAGTACATATATAATCACTTGCTGCAAAGGTTCAAGAGTGCAACCATAAATGGCAGGAACCCTAAATCATGCTTTCAAAGCTCTTCAAATACCTAACAGGTGAAGGCAAGCCCTACAACTAAATCTCCAGAGAGGCTCTCAAAAAAAAAAAGTCACAGCTCAGCTGCTATCTAATCCTAGAAACATTTAGGCCCTACAGACACTTAAAGCAAATTTAAAGATTTTCAGGTATCCAATACTCTGCTTCTAGTCAGGCAGAATGAATTTCACCTGGGAGAACTCTGCAACTCAACACTTATTCCAGACTTAATGAAGTCATAATGATCAATACTTTAGAGGAGATACCTAGTGAATCGGGACCTGGGTGTTACACAGCTGCAGAGCTCCATGCCCTCTCACCACGCATTAAACATAGACATATAAACTCAAAAACAAGCATGATTTTGGGGTTTGGTTCCTCACCCCTGCTTCTTTTTTCTCTTCTTTTTATGAAGTGCTGGGAAGATTCACTTTGGAAGAGAACACCAAGATTAAGAACATTCTGATAATGATCCCATCTGAGAAGGCATGTGGCAATTTTTAGTTTAATTAGACAAAAAAAAGATGAAAGCATCTGTGGAGCCCACAGCCCAAGGGAGTTCATTACTCAACCCTCTACGAGGTGTTTGGTGGTGATGCTCTCAAGCGATTGCAGCTGCAACAAGACAACACTCAGCTGGGTAGGGAAGGCAAGAAAGACTTTTAAATAAAAGTGAGGCAAACATCACAGCATCTACTCCAAAGACCATTAAATCCATGGAAGTCTTTCAGGCAGCTTCCAAAGATTTTGGATCAGACCCAGAAGCTGCTTTTCATCCGCAGTTCACAATGACTTTACTAGAGAAAAAACAAACAGCCTTTTTGTTCCCATTTTCCAGATGTGGAGACCGAGGAACAGAGAAAGCCGATGTACAGCAGGTCGCAGTGGCAGAGCCTGGGACAGGGTCACTCTGGCTCCCCACAAAAGATACAGCAGTGTGGAGGGGAGACATCAAACAAAACTCATCCTTTTCACAAAGGGCAGTAAGAGTTTTCTTATCGCAACACACAAAAGAAAGTTTTTAGTGGCAGAAAGTTGGTGTTCTCCAACTGAGAGCAGAGAAGCAGAAGGTAACATGGTGCATACCAGAGACATCACATAATTATTTAAGATTGCCAGGGGCACTGCCCTGAGTCAAGCTTACATGCTCACAAGGTGAGGAACAGGAAAGGATAACAGTAACATCTAGCACAATAAAAGCAAGACACTTGGTACAGCCACCTGTCGACATTTGAAAGGTATAAAAAAAAAAGGCTTGTAAGAAATAACATGCAGACGTACCTTTTGGTGACACCGAAGAGCACAGGACCAAGAGGGATAAGGCTTTAGGAGAAATGGAGAAGAAAACTGAGAGCTATTTTGCTACTAGGGAATATCCTTCTGAAACGAGAACAGTTTCTATATTCTGAGACTTCACAGCCCCAGGGCTGAAAGACTGGCACCAAATATTGCTGAAAACAAGAAAGGGAAGGAACAAACCGAGCTTTGCATCCAAGACAGCTATAATCTCTCCTAACTCAGAGCAGGCAGCACAGTAGCATTAACTGAACCAAGAGGGAGCTAAACCAAACCACAGCTCAGCCTCCCACCCACACACACCCCCCAGTAAATCACAAATCATTATAATCAACTAAAGGCAATTCAGGGACACAGAAGAGAGGGACACCTCACTAACCTGCTGAGCTCAGAGGCTGCTGCTCAGGAAGTAAAGGACAGCACTGGAAGATGTCCAGGGCTCCAGCCAGGTCCCAGAAGAAGAGGTAAAATTTTCAAGGTCAGCATCAGCCCAACCTTTCAACCCAAAATCCAGGAGATCAGGAAGACCTCTGCAGCCCCCCAGAAAGGAGAGGTTCACCATCTATCCCCCCATTCTCTTGCTGTCCCTCACAAGGTATAAAATGAGAAATAAAACCCCAACTCCAGGCAGCAACTCCCTCAGAAAATCACCCCAACCCCAGCGAGGGGAACTAGCACTGATGGGTAATTTCAAGCCTGCTGCCAGGTGGGGAAGCCGGGCTGGGCACCATTAATCTCTAATCTCTTCCAGCTGCCCACAGCCACTGATTGCCCCCTTGCAATCAGCTGGGAAGGGGGGAAAAGCAAGGGCAGCACCCCCAAGCAAGGGCTGGTACCTCCTGCAAAGCAGTGCTGAGCCGGGCTGCTCTTAGGCCTGTGGGCACCTACTCCTAAGAGTTGTTGCAGACTTGTGCTCCCCGTCTATCCTTTACATGGATCATTTCCTCCCCCATCTGCTTTTCTCCGGCAGCCTAAGCAACATCAGAGCAGCTCCCTGAGCCCCTTGCACACCACGCAAGCAAGGTGCAAACACTTCTGCAACCTCTGGCTAAGAGGGGTGGGTGTCTTCATCACACAGGCTGCTAAAAGCTACCACAGTCCTTCCAGAGCGTGGGAGCGCGTGCATTCATATACCGACCCCAACAGCAGACCAGGACGCAAGAAGGACCAAGCTATGCTTGGCTTTTCAGCTAAAGGAAAGCGAGACAGAGCCAGCACCTTTAAATCCAGCCAGAACTACAGCAAGTGTCAGTGCCTTGGGACAGTGCAAGAAGTTGCCCAACAGAGAAAGAAAAATCTGAATCTAATGCCACATTCACCACCACCACCTGTGCTAATCTGCCATCAAACCGGAGCCTGCTTTGGGGGACGGAGGGGGGGAAGGAGAGCACAGACTTTCAAGAATGTGGCAGTGTCTCAACAACAAAAAAGGCTGCAGAGTTGAGAGGCTGAAGGTTAAGTTTCCACTGGAAAAGGGAGAGGAAAGCTCAGACACCGGAATGTATAGAAAGGCAGCGCTGGCAGCTCTCGCTGCGTTACTGCGTATCCTGTGCTATCAGCGCTTCTCCCTAAGTCCAAGTGCTTTGAATCAGGGGAATACACAATCATTAACTTCTAGTAATTACTCCTTAAAATCCAGCACTTCATTTTTTAATGTATAGGGTTGCAGACAGAAGTTCAAAACGACAGCAAAGTGGTTCCTAAACTAAAAAAAAAATTACAGGAGGAGGTAAAGAACCCCAAATTTATTAGACGTACGAGACCTCCTAATTTTGAAACCAGCCTTGTAAGGTTGGAAGCCAGCTCACAACTTATTAAAAGCACGGGCCAGCAATACTGTGAGTGTGAGCAAACAACACGCAGTACAGCGTGTGAGGTGTACTGAGCTACTGGACGTGGTTGTGTTAAATCCTTCGCTTTATTTCATTAGTTTTTATGCTAAAGGTGAGGCCAGATGCATACCCCCATCTGCACACAGAGACCACAGAGGCCAGTCTAAATGATTCAGACTAACTAAGCCACTTTTTTTTTAATTAACCAAGCAAGGGTGTTGGTTAAAGCCCTGCTCAAGGGAAGTGCTGGTCCTGCCTCAGTGCTGAGCCCAGCCTGCACATGAGATCAAGCCTGCAAACAGCATCTCCCATGGAGCCAGGCTGTGGCCTCTGGTTTTCTTTTGGGTTTTTTCGCCAAAGGGAAGAAAACGGGACTGATCAGTTGTGAGTGACAAGAGAGTTGTACCTGAAGCATTTATTTCCTATCAGCAACGGGTTGGTGCTGGAGGAGCTTTTCTGCAGTGAAGGGACAAGCACTGTCACCCACCTGCTGAACCATTAACTGGGGAAATCACCTGGGTTTATCCCACAAACGAAGCGCAGCCTCATGCTATAAAACCACCTTATACAGCTCCTTCTGCAGCTGTTACCATGCGTATCTACTCCGTGTCGCAGTGCAAACACGCTCCACTCCATGGGCACTGAGCAATTTCACTGCTTATCAGTTGTAAACCCCTTTACGATCAGCAGCGGGGAGCATGCCGCCTCCGCAGCCGAAGCATGTCCTTTCTCTGCCAAACTACTGCACGGGGAATAGGCACGTTTCTCCTCTGCCTTTTTCCACCTATGCTGCTTCATCTTCTCTCGGGATAAGTTTGTGAAAGCGGCCGCCTGTATTCTGTGTCCTGGAGAGGTGAGTGTTGCTAACTGAGCACGTCACAGCGCTGCAGCTCAGGCTGCGATGGCAGAGGATGGATGTTTTCAAACGTAGCTGCCTTCGTCTTGTCCCAAACACAACCTTGGAGCCTGGGTTGCTTGTCAAAGCGTCTCTTCACTCTCTAGCAAACTGGCATCCAAGAGGACAACCAGCTCACAGAATCACAGAATCATCTCAGTTGGAAAAGCCCTTGAAGCTCCTCCAGTCCAACCATGAACCTCACCCTGACCGTTCCCAACTCCACCAGATCCCTCAGCACTGGGTCAACCCGACTCTTCAACCCCTCCAGGGATGGGGACTCCCCCGCTGCCCTGGGCAGCCCATTCCAACGCCCAACAACCCCTTCTGCAAAGAAATACTTCCTAACAGCCAGTCTGACCCTGCCCTGGCGCAGCTTGAGGCCATTCCCTCTTGTCCTGGCGCTTGTTCCTTGGCTCAAGAGACTCATCCCCCCTCTCTGCACCCTCCTGTCAGGGAGTTGAAGAGGGCCATGAGGTCTCCCCTCAGCCTCCTCTTCTCCAGACTAAACCCCCCCAGTTCCCTCAGCCGCTCCCCATCAGACCTGTGCTCCAGACCCTGCACCAGCTCCGTTGCCCTTCTCTGGACACGCTCGAGCCGTTCAATGGCCTTTTTGGAGTGAGGGGCCCAAAACTGAACCCACTCATCGAGGGGCGGCCTCACCAGTGCCGAGCACAGGGGTCAGATCCCTTCCCTGTCCCTGCTGGCCACGCTAGTGCTGATACAAGCCAGGATACCATTGGCCTTTTGGCCACCTGGGCACACTGCTGGCTCGTTATCAATCACCCCCCCAGGTCCCTCTCTGACCGGTAGCTTTGTCTCCTGCGACCTCATAGAAAAACTGCAGGGTGGAGGCAGCTGCGGAGTTTGGGGTTCCCCCTGCTCCTGCCTCGCTGCCACCAAAGGTCACTACATTTACTCCAGTCACTGAACTGCATCAGTGCCAGAATGCTTTACTGGAATTGCAGCCTTGCTTAAAAGACATGTGGCCACTATAGCTGGGTCTGTTGCTTTGGAAATGAACTTTCCTGTGACCCAGAGGTGAGCCAGTCTATATATTTATATTTAAGGTGGTATTTATACATCCGCGGGACTCTGAGAGATGGCTCAGTTTGGCTTTAACACTTAATTCCCTCGCAAGAAGCCTCCTTGAAAAGCTTCACTGCAACCGTGCGAGCAGCCTGCTCTCTCAGCCCGCCCCGTTAGACCTGAACCTCACATGCTGTGCTGACCTCAACAATTCCGTGGACAAGCAGGACCCTGAGCAATCACACAGGGAAATGTGGAAGGCAGAGGACGACAGCTCTTCTCCAGCCTTGCATTTGCAGACTAACTTATGAGATGTAGTTCCTATGGAGAGACCTTTCACCACACAGTAACAGTGTCGACGGCTTTTGGAAGAGCAACAGAATTCAGGATTGCCAAGATTCCTAGTTCCCCAGCAAAATATGGCCAAGAGAAAGCCAGCTGTGACACCCCTACAAATATGCTGTATATGAATGCTGGAGGGCTGTATGGAAACTGGATAGCACACCTTTGGTATTTGCAGTGTATGCATTTTTTTCCGAGACCGAAGCCCATTTTCATGGGGTTATAAATCAGCTATAGTAAAAATTAATTCTCAGCACAAACCATTGGCCAACAGTAAATTTAAAAACATATATTTAAAAAAAATATTTTTTGAGGGGGGGTCACATTTCCACAGTTTCTACTCCTGAAATTTTGTCCCACACCAATCTGGTCATGCAGAGCAGGACCATACTCTGAATTTCAAATGAAATCTCACAGAAAATGGGCTCCAATTCAATAGCCGGGACTCAAAACTATAGGAAAATAGTAAAGGGAATGACTGCCCTTGGCAGGTCAGCTGTAATCATGCTGCTAAACCCTGCAGAGTGTTTACATACCACCGAGATAGGTGTACTGTGTAAATACTTAGGAAGAGCTATCTGTGCACATATTAATTGAATTTCTCAACCATTTCAGGCTCAGACGTTGTGAAGAGCAGATTTTCCAAACCCCTCAGGGGATTTGGGAGCACAAATTCCCTCAGGTTGGTAGAATCCACGTTCCTTACTCTTTAGACACTTTAAAATGACAGTTTTGGGAATCAGCACGGTGTTTTGTCTTCCCTTCCTCCACTCAGAGATGGCAAACAGGGTCCCCAGATATTTATCTTGTGAAAAAGATGACGGTTTTGCATTCATACAGGAAAGCTGGTAATGCAATGATCTTTCCTACTTACTCTGACATGAATTACTAGGTTACACTTAATGCCATCCCAGCCTAAGAAATCCGTTATGCCTTTCCCGTGGAGAGGGGGATCTTTCATGCTGCACTTCTTTTCCAGATGTTTTTGAAGACTGTGCCTTTTATGAGGATAAACTTTAGTGCTAACATCGAGCCCAGCATTTTAATTATTGGAGAGGATTTCCTTCTCCATTCTACTTTCACCCACGTAGGCAGTATTTTTGCACTGTTAATAGCCACAGTTTGGGGAGAAGGAGGCAGAGACAGGCTATGGACTCTCCCGAGGTGATAAAAGCAGCTCTGGCAAGACAATCCCAGCTATCCCGAAATGCTCCTGACTCAGGAGAAGCAGGCCAACATTTGGTGAGTGCTAAAGCCATCACTAAATACAAATATATATTTCATGGGAGAGTGGACACTGAGCAGGGACAGCTCTAGTGCCCCCGCATACGATGGCAGCAAAGCAGCTGAGCTGCAATTGTAGGAATTGTGGAGAAAGTGGGGCTGCTCTCTGTTTCTGAGATGCACATCAGGTCACCCATGAGCTGGAGACCCCAGGCAGCCTGACAAGCACTGGCTAAGAATATTTTCCCTGTCTAGGTTTGCACATGAGCAGCGCTGCCTATAAATCTATGTGGTTTAATTAGCCACTTAAAATAGGGATTTGCCATCCACTTGATGGAAAGCAGTAACAGGAGAGTGGATGGGGCCAGAAGGCTGCAGGATGCTGGTTGTAGTTACCCTAAAGTCAGATGATGGGTGGTTCCAAAATCAGCTACGCACATGCCAGGCAAATCCCCAGGCACAGCACGCTGGAGATTATTACAAGTCAGTCCCTGGCAAAGACCAGCAACGGGCAACTTTCAGCCAGAAACCCTGGAAATCTGTGAATGTACCTACTCCACAAACCATGGGCAACCACAAATTCCTGCTTTTCATCTGTCAAATCACCATTTTTTTTGCCACAGACATCACTGTCTCTGCACCTTGCTTTCCTTTGCTGGTAGAGAATGACTTTGTCCTTGGCTTTGTTGTATCCTTCCCACCTCTCCAAAAATAGTCTTGTTTTTTCCACTTTAGATTTATTTTTAGTCATTACATTCCTTTCATCAAAGCAGGCAGCAAACATTTTCAAAGACTCTGACCTCACATGGGATGAAATAAATTGGGAGTAAACTCCCTGAAGTACTGAATGGGTGTAAAAGTAGTGCCACTCTCCCCAGCAGGAAATGTTGCTATAAATTGTCCCAGTTTCATTCTTAACCTTACAGAGAAGAAGCTAAACTCAGTCCTTATGTGCTTGGAGGCTGATTTGACTTTGTAAAATCTGCCAAACCTGAAGGAAACGGCATTTGCAGTCGACCAGCTAGATCTGATTGTCTGTTAGGAAAACTGGTGGACATAGTTAAAAAATACAACTTGTTCTACAACAGTACAGTTTGGAGAAAATGCTTCAGACACAGGAAATATAACATTTTTGTCTCTGATAGGCAAACAGCTTCAACTTGCAGGGAGAGTGCCATAGATTTGCGCTAACTGCATGACAGAAATTCGGTGTGAATTCCATGTGAAAAAGCCAACAGCAGGGAGGTTTGCAGCATCCAAACGTCCTCCGAATGGGGGGGATGCTGCAAGACCCTCACCTGCAGAGGTGTCAGAACAGATGTGAAGCGAAGGCAGCAGCTCCTGTTCAGCTCAGCGGCACCTGAGGTGGGGTGGATTTCTGTGCAGAGCAAATATCTGTCAGGTTGCTGTGGAAAGAGCCAAGAAACGGCGGGGGAAAGGTTGAAATTCAAATAAAACTCAATACCCAGAAAATGGGAAAGGTCAAACGGTGCCACTGCAGTACTGTATTTCGTTTCGTTTTGGACATGGTGCAAACCCAGTCTTTATGGGAGGAACATAATGCTGGTGTCATCGGATTTTTCTCACACCACAGTTTTGCAACTGGCAGCTGAAATCAGGTCAGTCCAAGCCCCTGCGCAGGCAACTGCTGCGTGGTGAGACGGCTCGGCACGGCTCACGCAACATGGGCAGGCTTTCCAAACAGCACCAGAGTAACCCAAATTTCTAAATAAATACAGGCCTCTCTACATTAAAAGATGGAGAAGTATCTCCCAGAAAGCTCTATCTATCGTTTGGCCACTGGAGGTGGGGATGTGACTCCCAGGAGGTGCCCACTAACCATTGCACACCTCTGACCCATCTGTCCTCACCCCCACGCTCGCTTCAGGGGACCCCCCAGCTGCAGGGACCCCCTACCAAAGCCCAGGCAGTTCTCAGCTCCTGTGTCAACAACTTTGGGGCTCTTGTTGTCACTTTTCAGCAGTGCCCTAAACCTCCAGCCCTGTATCCGCTGTCTCCCCTGGGGATTTCTGGTCCCAGCAATCCCAACGCCACCCTGATGTGTCTCACATACTTCCAAGGCTTTCCCTTGGACGAGCTGCCATAAAATTGGAAGGAAAGAATGAGAAGAGAAAGTTGAACTGGAGAAGGAGGAGGAGAAAAGCCTTTTTCAGTCACCAGCCCAAGGGAGTTTCACAAGCTCTGCCCATTTACAGCCCAGCACCTTCTCCCACTCTCCCACCAGTTTAAATGGGCTGGGAAATGCCCTGGGTGCTCTGCCTCATTCCCCTCTGCTTTCCAGCTGAAATTCGCTTTGCTGCATTACATCTGGCATGGGTCCACCTCTCCCTCCTGGTTGCCCACAGAGCCGTGCTGCTGGTGGCCTTGGGGACAGGCTCCGGACCTGCCAGCGGCAGCAGCCAGGAGATAAGCTGCATTGCTTGAGATGCGGGAGGTTGCGAGGTGGGGAAGACGGGGGCGGGGGGGGGGGTCAGTAATTGATGTGGATTTCTTCCAACTCTGGAGTCTGCAAAGGTGAGAAAACAGAACAAACAAACAAGCAGCAAAGAAAGGACCTCTGTGATCTAAGAATAAAATTAAGCTGGGGAAGATTTCAAATTTCAGTGTTTGCATCATTCCTTTCTCATCTGCCCTTGAACAAAGACAGATAGTGAAATACCTCTGAAATAAGAGAAAATATTTAAAACGTGATATAAATGCTATTAGCATGGGGCAGTAGCACTAGATATTTTATCTCACTCACCAGGACAAAAGGTTCATTAATCATGTTGCACTATTTTATGCACCATATCTTATCTTCAGATTGCTCCCTATACTCTCTTTTACAGGACATCTGTGAGCAGAAGTGACAGCAATAAAATATTGATTAATATTATTATATACTGATGTTCTTCACTGAAATCGCTTTATTACTTAGGAAGATGTGAACACAGGCATTACTTTGCCTCAAAATGCAGCCACCTCCTGGGTGGGATCTGCCCACCAGCAAAGCCTTTAGGGTAAGAAATGGAAAATCCTCTAACAGTGAGGAAAAATATAGGGCCTTAAGGAAGGTGGAATATAAGGGCAAGTAGGAGTTAAGAGGAATATAAGGGCACAAGTAGAAGTTAAGACAGAAGAATAACACAAAATCCCTTCTCTATGGGGAAAGTGCTAACAGACCTTTGGAGAACATGGCTGGTGTGTCTAGAATCTAGAATCAGACCCTGATTCTTCATTAGCTACAGAAGAAATGTGAACATTCATTTGCATATTTTATGGCTCAGCAGACAAGATTCCCCAATCATCAAGTATTATGTGATTTTATAGTTTTTACTGAATCTCTTGGCTAGAGAGTCCATTCTCTGACACGTTAAAGACAGGGTGTGTTTATGCCTGAGTTGGGAACAAGCAGAAAAAGCTGATTTTTAGGAGTCCCCAAAGGAGAAAGTCCAAATTCTTATTTCCCATCAAATGCCCGTGAGCAGCAGGCGCCCAGCTGACACCAGCCTGGTGGTACACAGAGCCTGGAACGGCGGTGGAGACGCTGAGCTCTGGGCTCAGCTTAATCTCTGTAACACCACCCCACTAACAAAGCTTTAAACAACTCCCCCGCTGAAAGCCGATCTTACAACATGTGGGAATTGTTGCTTTCGGAGGGGGCTTGACTCTATCCTCCAGCTGAAGGGCAGCATCGCGTGGGGGCACCTCTGCGTGAAGGCCACGAGCTGAGGGTCACAGCAGAGCCACGCTGACAGAGGACGACACCCCGCCAGGACCCAAGCACCCGAGAGATGGGAGATTACGGTCCGGGATGGGCACAGGCTGCAGGGAAACACTGGAAAACAGCCATAGGATTAAGAGAATAATAAAAAACTTTTGCAGCACTGAGGCTGCAGTGTAATGAGTGATTCCTGGCACGCACATGTGGACACAAGGGGTGGGAATGAGCTGAGCATGGCCACGGATGAGCTGGCGGGCCCGTGGCAGAGCTAGGAGATGACCACCGGATCTGCCAAGCCTCGACGCACGGTCTCAGGAGGAGCTGGAAGCTTTTTGGTTTGTTTTTTTTGTTGGGGGCTTTTTTTTTTTTTGAGGCGTTGGGGAGAGCTGGGTGGGAGCGGGGCGGGTGGACGGGTGCTGCACCCACGAGAGGGCAGTGGCACCATGCACACGCGGGTCATCGCTCCAAGGGAAAGGCAGAGCTGCCCGTGGATGACACAGACCATTTGCATAATGCAAAATAGGGGCTTGCTGGGAAGAGAAACGGCATGTTCGTGAAGTAATGACCTTCAAAGAGGTGGAGACTGATGAGTTATGAACCCATCGCTGCACACCCCCCCACACTTCCTAGCTCATGTATAAACTTACACAATGATTTATTTGCATCCTGCACAAAAACAAATGGACGTTTTACATATTTATATCATAAGATAAACCGATATTTAAACTGATCAAAGACAGCGGCAGATCTGGAGGCGATTACAGCAAGTGTTTTCTTAACTGAGGTCACGATGCACTTTGTGCGGGTGAGGCTACGGATCTGCTCAGCACATGTTAGCGCACGCTGAAGGTCAGCAGATAGAGGCGCCCGCTGAAAGCCCTGGCTTTCCAAGAGCACTGACAGTTCAAGCAAAACTGAACCTGGCTCCCTGCATCAGGCCTTGGTAATTACAAATATTGGTCAAGGGGATAAATCTTGTACTGTTTGCAAAATAAAAAATTGAGTCCTTATGGAGTCTAAAGCCTTTCGTCTCTAATGGAAACAGGGTGGCAGGTCTGTCCAGCAGTTTCTGAAATCTGTCTCAGGAGATGCACGGTTACCAGTGACCCGGGACTGGGATTTCAGCAGTTCTCATCCCTGAGCGGAGCTGCGGTAAGGGGTTGGACACATCCTCCTGAGCCACTCGCAGCAGGAGGACGCACTGTGCAGCAGCACACAAGTGATCTACAGCTCAGCAGTAACTCGCCAGCCCGCAGCGCCTTGATTGCTTGAAGTCAGCTATCAAGTGGGACAGATTTGAAGGGTGGAAAAAGTAATTGCCAGATGCAGAAAGACGCAATGACTTCTCTTGGTAAGGGATAACGCTTCTGCAGTTTTTCCAGGTGCACGTTCAAAATCCTCGTAGCCAGGGCTCTGATTTGAAAAGCTGCAAGCTGTCTGCAGCAGAAGAGATGGATGCTTAATTCTGTAAACCAGACCTGGCACACCGAAAGCTGGACTTAGAGGGATTTTCCTCTTCGGCATCTGAGGTTATGCTTAACCACAGCATTGGTCAGGTGCCCCTGTGGAAATGGGCAAAGGATAAAATGGATGTAACGCTTCCACTTGCAAAGCCCTGCTGTGACGGGCAGAGGCTACAAGGTCCAGGGATGACCAGCTCACTCCAGCCTGGAAATACTGCTCCCCCACTCCACAACCTGCGTGTGCCTCCCAAGGGACACAGGCAAGGAGATTTTCGTAACAGCCACCCCCACGGGAAACCCAGAGCAACGCTGATGCGGAGAGATATCCGTGGTGCATTCCTTGCCACTTAACTAAATGTCATCACAGCGTGTTTTATTTCTGTCTACTCCCTTTGAAAGAGCAACTCCCCGCTCTCCTGTGGGCCAGCAAACTCACAGCCTCTGCAGTCCGACGTTGAAAGAGCCAAGCTGTCCCTGTAACAGGCAGGCAGGAACTTGCCTTCTCCTGATTTTCCAGCCTTGCAAAGCCACGTGGTGACCTGCCACCCTTTCCACCCAGCGTAAATGTCAGAGCAGGCCCAGGAGACAAAGCCAGCTGGGATCTGCAATCCCTCGATGAGGCAGAGCTGCTCTGAGATTTCACTCCCAGAGACATCTGGGTCCCTGCTGGCCTCTGCACAACCTGACAGCAACGGCATGACGCAGAACTGCGAACAAGCTGCCGGGATAGGAACATTTCTCCTTCCGTTTAATGTGATGTTGAAATGAAAAACGTATCGTTATCTTCCACCCCCTTGTCATCTCATCTCCCTGCAAGTAATTACCTTTGCCCTACTGCTTTTGGCACCTTGGTGGCTACAAGGGAGGGCAGCGCCTGCGGGTTGCGGTTGTCTGCACGGGGCACACCGCGTTCCCCGAGCTGCAGCGCCGCAGTGAGCAGGGCCCTAATCAATCCCGTGTGTAGCACACAGAGGATGAGAGGCTCGCTCTCCCTTTTGCTCGCTCCCTCCAGCAGCCTGAGCGTCCACCGCCACCGCTTCGATATCAGTGGGTGTGATGATAACACACTCTCCGAACTGGTTATCAGCCTGTCTTGGGTGGGATAGGAACATCAACAGCTGCTGGCTCCGAAGGGTGGATTTCACCACTGACGATGTGAGGTCTGCTTTTAAGCATGGAGCAAACAGACTCGCTGCAGGTGGAAAACTCCCCGAGAGGCTGAGAGTTCAGAAACCACAGGAATTTCTTGCAAGTCTTTTCCTTAAGTGCCGATGAAGGTGACTACAGGGCCATTGATTCAATGCTCTGACCGCTGAACGCCTCGGCGACGCTCTGGGATGGATGAAACCAGTGTGTTGAGCAGCAAGCAGGAAGCTTTGCTAAGAGCTGTCTCCTCTCCTTTGAAAAATGTCCCCAAAAATTCATATAAACCTAAGAACTTAACAGAAAAGCTACAGACTTGTCTTTTCAGTTCCTTTCAGCAGCAGGAACAGGTTGGAGCAATCTGTGTATGGGTCATAGTCTCTACCACGAAAAAAGTAATTATTTGGTCTACAAAGGGATTTTGATACAAACTACGTGGAAGAACTAAGACTTCCTGTAGCCAAATTCCTGCATAATACATAAAAAGGCACATACTTCAAACAGCATCTTTCAGAAACTTTCCAGCAGATGAATAGAGCTGTGCTTTTAAAGAAACCAGGGGAACCGGGGCCACCACACAGCATTTTGCAGCTTTTTGGGGGGAATTTCACGTTTCACATCGCCTAAGCAGGGCTCCCTAAGAGTCTGAAGCAAATTTATTGCTGGCAAACAGGGTGTATCTGGGCTAGATGCAGACACGATTGGGGTGCAGAGCTGCCACAGCCTTCACCCCACCTGACACCGAGCACGTCCCCAATGTGGGGCAGCTAAGAGGGGAGCGACAGCCCTGTAGGGCAGCAGGGTGCTTCTCCTCCTGCATCCTAACAGCTCAGGAGATCCGAGGTCTGTGTCTTCAGCCAAGCTACAGCACTGGTGAAAGCAAGATATTTTCCCCTGCTTGCAGCAAAATCCCCGTGTTGACTCTGCATGTCTCCATCTGTCCGTCTCTGCCCTAAACCCCGTTTCTAGGGAAAAAAAAAAAAACACTTCTGGCAAGCGGTCGGGTCAGACTCCATCATTTGGATGTAGCTTGGCCTCTTTGCTGAGGCTTTGGGCAAGGGTGTGTGTTAGCACTGATGGTTTTGGTGAGGGTTGGGGAAATGGACGCTAGCCCTCTGAACGGGATGGAGGCCTGCACGCTCAGCTTCCCGTTAGCCAGGGAAAGACCTTGGCAGGATCTGCCCTGGCATGTCAAAGACTTGTATCACCAGAGTATATCGGCACAGCCTGCATTTCACCGATCACACAGAAATGCTGCTCAACCGCAAACTGGGATGGAAATAAGCAAATGACGCAGAAATAAAGGCTTTCGCATCCTTTTTCCCCAACCAATACAACCCCCTTTTAATGTGCACTTGATCAGTCTCTGCGTTCTTGGCAAGTCTAGTCCCAACTTTCCATCTGCATCCCCCAAAACCTCTGCAAAGCCCTCGGAAAAGGATAGATTTCATCATTCTTATCTGAGCTTTGTAGACAACATTTATCTTCTCTGACAGAAATCAACTTGGTTTGCGAGCAAGAAGACAAATTAAAAGGCCACGAGACCCAGGAGGGCCTGGATTGTTTGAGCTGGCGCATTCGGGGGGTGAAGTCTTAGAGATTAGCATTTGTTTCCAGTTTGTCCCTTCGCACGTGGTGCACCGAGGCCGTTCAACACGTCGGCGCTTGCGGGAGACTAAGCAGGGCCAAGCCATACACCCGGAGTGCAGACCTCAGGGGCTGCAAACGTGACGTTTGCAAGATGGGGGCTGCAAGCCTGCCCCATTCCCGCAGCCCCCCGCCCTCTCCGTGCCGCTGTGGCTGTCCTGTAGCCACGTTTCTGTTGGCTCCCGTGCCGGCTGGGCTGCAGTACAGGGATGAAATAATATTTGGACATGCTAAACGTTAACAGCAAGGGTTCGCTCGCAGTAGCGTTACGTGCCGGCAGGTCTCACAGGGTTTTAGGAAGGAGATGAAAGGCCATTTGCCCCGCTTCATGGGTGGAGAAATGGTTCACAGTCCATTTTGACCTGGTAAACCTGGCTGTTCTGGATAGGATCCTCTGTCATAAGATGCCCTGCTCAAGATGGGGAAATGCCACCGGAATGGTGGAGCAGGTCCCGAAAGCCTCAGGCCTGCTGTGCACTGAAAGGGAAGAGGGGTTTTGGAAACCTCGTTTCCACCAGGTTTCTGGCAACCGTGAGCTGCCAGAATCAGTCCCAAACTGAGCAATGAGAGAAGCAAACAAATCCCATGCCGGGCATCGTAAGGTCCAGAAACATCTATCAACTGGGACAACGCAACGCAAATCAGGATTCAGACAAAGCTGAAATCTCCTCATATGTGGAATAAGTGTGGCAGCTGCTTCAGGGACAGCAAGTGAATCAAAGCAAATTCCCTGCCCAAGATGGAGATGCTGGTTTTTCAGACTAGGCCCGTTTCTCTAGGAAACACTCTGTTCTCCTGTGCCCTGCACAGGCTGGATTCTGAGCAGAGAGGGAGGAAGCATTTCGTCCATAAAGATAAGAGACATGCTCTGCGTGCACTGTGCATTGGTTAACAACTGTGTGTGCATCAAACACCTCTTGGTTTACCCAGAGAATAAGCTGCTTCCTGCAGCGTGAACAGACTCAAGACCCAGCTCAACAAAGGAGTCTACTGCAAACTCTGTGATGTGCCAGAGATCTCCAGCCAGGCAAAGCAGCCCAGTCTCAAAAAACACAGTGTCCTGCCACGGAGAGGGTGTCTCCACTGACCTTACGCTATCAAAGCTTCCAGGTTTTGTTTGCTTGAACTGTTAGCTCCTTCTTTATGGTTCCCTCGAGCTGACATACTCATCATAGACTATGCTCCATAAGTGACCCATCATATCGAGATCAAATGGCCAGACAGGCTCTGCAGAGGCCAAGACACGGAGCAGCCCAGCCAGTGCTGTGCAAAACAGGTCCGAGGAGGTGGTGAAACCAATTCACAAGGAAACAACCGAGAAGACTGCTCTGATTGTAAAAAGCCCCTCAGGAGAAGTTTCCAAGCACGTTATTTCATGTTGAACAGAGCCAGCTGAGCAGTGGAGGAGCCTGGGGCTGGGTTTATCCCATGGGCAGGTGCAGCGACACGGCCCACATGCCCCAGCAGCCAGAGCTGCCTCCTCGAGCCTGGAGAGGCACCCGGAGATCGGGCACGTGTAGCCCAGCAGCACCAACGTGTCTCTGCCTTTGGCCGAGTTCAGCCTCCAAATCGAGTCACCCACAGGGCCTTCCAGGGAGAGAACTGCTCCCTACCTAACAGAAACTTTTTATTTTTCTCTGCAATTAAATGAACATGGGCAGAACTGATCCAAGAGATCAGTTCACTCCATGGGGTTTTTCTGAACACGCTCATCACTACAGTACACTGGCTGTATTTTGAGCAGCACACATTTTGCTCCCAGAAAATTCAGTTGGTGGATTTTGGCAGCAGTTTTCCACAAACCTGAAAAGGAGCAGCTCATAAATTGCTGTGAGAGTTAAGCACACAACCAACTTGAGCTCCATAGAAAATCCCAGCTGTCATCAGTAAGAGATCGCTGGGAGATGCTACTCCTCCATTTTGTGAGTTACCATGCGCCTCTCGCCATGCTCAAGACAAGTCCAAAGAGTCCAACCTCCAGAGAGAACTTGAAGCAGCCCAAAATATGGGTTTGCTCTCTACCATCCTTTGAAGACAACCATCACTAGACACATTTTTCACCTTGAAGCTGAAATTGTCCATGAGCAGCTTCTAGAGAAGGGGCAGTTGAAGTCACAGCTTGAAGGATTGCCCTTTAAAACATTTCCAAGTAGACAACTCAGAGCAGTGGGAGTTCACCACCTCTGAAAATCACACTGTTAGAGCCTGACCTAACTCCCTGACCTAGAAGCTGTTTCTTTTACGGAGGTGACCTTAAATGACACGCTTGGTGCAACGCACTGAGTCCATCACAGAGCCAAGACTAGACTCAAGCTCTTCTGGTTTCTCTCCCTGATCCCACAATCTTCTTCTCATGTCTGGCCCCTTACACACCATGGTAGCATGAAGCCAAAGGCTCCCCCAGCACCGACAAGCTCAGCTCACTTGTGTTCAGCACACACCCTTCCCACCCCGCCTGCGTGTGAACCTCAAACAACTTTCACAGCAGCGGGTCACGTCCCAGTTCCTGACTGCAACCCCAAGAAAATTCCTTCAAGCCAGCCAGTGGTTTGGCTTCTGTTGGGACTTCCATGGGCAGATCTGCCCAGCAGGAAGAAATTAGCTGCTTCCCTGAAATAAAAGCTGAACAAGAGAAAACAACCCAATACAAAAGGCTGTAGTTGCCACCCACTATTGCAGAAGCCTGACTAAAAGAAGGAATTATCTCAGGCAGAAAATGATGGATGGTGACTGCAACTACACAGAGGATGGGGCTTGTGGCTGGGGGGGGCAGGGACCCCCCCAAGGAACCAGTGGTCCCCTCCCCTGGTCTTGCAAAGAGTCAGGGTGATCACAAAGTTAGGTGGGCAGGCCCTGCTATTTACCATCAGGCAGAAAATAGGGGGGAAATTGGAGTTCGCCCTTGATGCCAGGCGCATCCCTGGCAGGCGTCTGCCCAGCGTTAGTGAGGAAAACTGAGGGAGGAGGTTTGCCAGGATGCGCAGCAGCTCCGAGTAAGGAGCTGTGATCGTAACTCGCTGGCCCAGCTGGATGCAGGCGATAGATTTCTTGAATACTCCTGGGAAGAGCAGCCCCACTGTGCTTAATGTGGAGCTGCCATCAATTTTAATGCTGTTTTTCAGAAATTCCCACTGATGATGGGAACAAAACCCACATCCTTTCATGGCAAAATCTCCATCCATTAGAGCAGCAGGAAATGATGATGCACGTTTCTAAGGAACAGAGGCCCTCTTTACATAAAGGGACAGGGAAGAACAGAGAGAATAAACATCACAGGGTTGGAGATGGGACTTAGGGGTGTGGGTGGGACCATGATACTGCTCAGAAACAGCAAAGCCGAGAGGAATACAGCTTCTCTGCAGGTAGGGAACGTACAGCGCTTCCCACTCACTGTTCTCTAGTATTTTTTCAGGTGTGCTGGAGGTAAAAAAGGGACACTTCAGACATTTTCCCATTTCTCACAAATATTTCTGTATGATTGTCAAAGCAAGCACAATCTGATCTGAACTAAACCGATTACCACTTTGCACAAAAATTACCTTAAAAATCTATCTTAAAAAAATTAACCCCTATTCAAAGTCACATCACCGACCTCAACAGCATCATCAACAACTTCAATCCATTTCTACGACGCTCCTGGTGCCTCCCCATCCCACCACCCCTATTTGCCAGGGTTTCTGACCCCCTCCCCAGTGCTCAGGGCTGGGTTCATCACACGGTGGCAGCTCCGGTGCTGCTGCCCTGGCAGGGCCTAGGTTTAGGGCTTTGCTGCAGTCTCAGCCTTCCTCCCTCCTGTGTGTGCTCTCAGCAGCTACTTCCCAACTGCTTGGTGGGCCCCAAGGAGGAATAGAAGACACATTTCCCCTCTCCTCACCCCAAGGACTTAATGCCTGGAGCAAAAGAATAAAGCCATGCCTTCTCTTTGGGTCAGTGTGGTTACTAATACTCTGTTGCGCCCAGTGCTGGAATTACCAGCTCAGACCAAGCCTAATCCTGTAACAAACTCTTTCCAACCTCTTCAAGGCATCATTAGCCCTTCTACAAAGGCGACCGAGGTGTGTGCACAAAACTTTCCACCACCTGGGCTCTGACAAAGGGATGCCAAGGTTGAGAAGTGGGGACTGCCTCTCTGAGGACTGGGCAGGACTCTGCCTTGCTTTTGCTTTTTAAGGGCTTTTCTCACGTTGTTTGAAATTTTGGTTTGTTTATCCATCTGTTTGTAATTCTGCTGAGGTTTGGGTGTTTTATAGTTAATGAGAAATTGTTTCATGCACCCCAAGCTATTATGAGTGGGAGAAAGGGTGGGGGTTCTTGGAAGCCGTTGCTACGGACAGCTGAGTAAAGCAGATTTCCTACATTTCCCTTTAATTTTCCTACATTTCCCTTTAAGTTTTGAGTCACAGTGCCGGGGTCCTCCAAGGGACCTTGCAGAAGTCTCTGCTCAGCGCAGATGCTGTCCCCATTTTCCTGCTTCATTTACTCAGAAAGGCTTGCGGGGGATCCTGCAGACAGGAGCATCCATCCCTCCCCCACTGGCCAATTTAGACCCCATTGGTCTATTAGATCCCATTGCCACCTGGCTGGGGACGCTTTTGCATCATGCATTACCAGTTCCCAAACTGCCTCAGGTTTGTTACAGACCCCCCAAAATGACTCAACACTAGACTTGTGCTACTGTGAAAATGAAGAATTCATTTGTTTTACTACAATACAAAAACTATTACTGTGATTCAAGATGGGGTCATAGGAACAGAAAGACATCCTCAGCAACCCACGCACTAGTTTGGCTCCCACTGGTTTCTCCATCTGGATCCTACCCAGCTGAAAAACTGTCTGGTAGCTCACAGAGCTCTCAAAGGAGTACTGGACCTTGGTCAAGTCCTTATCCTGGGTGTTGTATCAGCACAGCCTGTCCTTTTCTAACCATTTTCTCCCCATGGATCGCCTCTTGATTCAAATCTCACTGCCTGTGGTTTCCTCTGCTTCATAAGCTTGGTACTGAATCAAGATATCAGCTTCTATTTGTTGATGGATTAATTCCTCTCACTGCTTTGATTTAGAAACGCTCATGCCCCTCGGTCATGGTTAGACTGAGTCATTTTCTGGCCAGACACAAGCAAAACTCTGCTGAATGGACAGGCAAAGGCAAAGAACCAGCTTGGTCCTTAATTTGACGACAAACAAAATCATTCATCCACTGTGAATGAAGTGTTCCCAACAGAGCGAGAGGAAAAGGTTCGGGCTTTAGGACACAGCCCTTATGCACTGAAAATTGTCCTTCCCACCAGCATGAGAACTTCTTAAGGTTGTCACCTCTGTGCTTTACACAGCCGGGTAAGACAGCAATGACTTTGACTGTTTGGGAGAGATGCTAGATATGGCACTAATACAGGAACTATGGGTTGAATAACCTCAGATTTGGGGTGTCGAGATTCGGTGACTGGGGGGTATTTTTATTGTTTTAAAATCAGGCAAAATGCTGATTGGGAGCAAATCCCTGGGAGGCATTGACTATTGGAGGGGGTGTGGAGGATGCTGGTGCGTCTGAAACTCTCCCTTAGCACCTCCAGTGCCACTACTACAAGGGCAGAGGACGAGGGGATGGAGGAGGTCGCATCAGCTCTCTGTGCCTTAATTAATGAACCACTGGCACAACTCACTCCATCAACGTGTTTATGGGCTCTAGGCAACACGAGTGAAAGCACTGCGTCTCAAACAATAACATACTAAAAATGGTAAAAGCACATAAAAGCCTTAGTAATGCTAAGGGGACTCTCTATGCACAGATCACTGAGGGAACACTAACCTGGCTTCATTTTAGCCACCACCTCTGGAGAAACAGGGCATCTGGGTATAGCAGAGTTAGTACAGGAACAGAGTTAAGGCATAAATAGTAGCAGAAGCAGAAAGAAATTAAGAGGTGTGGGCAAAGAAGAACAGGCATGCTTTCAACTGAGATCTGGAGATAGGGAGATAAAGGCAGGTGCTGCTCCAGATGGCGAGAACAGCAAAGAAGAAATGCTGGCCCATGCTGCCACCTGCTATCTGGCTCTTTTTGGAGTTGGTTGGGTTTTATTTTGCCAGGAATTCATAGGACAAAAGTAGAACTTGCAACAACGCAGCAGGGAAGCGATGCTTTGCCCCAGAAGGGGAAAGGAGACAAAGGTAAGGTACCTCCCTGCAGTCCAAGGCAAAAACCAGCAGCCTGAGCCCCGTCTTGCCCCAGCCCTCCCCGTGCCCAAGGCTTCTGCCGTGACACTGCCCGTGTACTGAGCAGACTGGTCGGCATCGAGGCCATTCATGGTTAATGCTCTGTTCAGAGGTGTGATATGACTGGCAGCTGTCACCACGGTGGCCACGCTCATCCCTGAATCTGCAGCCCCTGAAGGAGCCAGAGATGAATGATTCATCCATCCCAAACTCATGCTCAGCAGCCCTGTTTTTTTTTTTTTTTCCTCCAGGAGGTTCCCGGCAGACCATCGGCAAACACTTAGAGGCAGTAATGGTGGGTGGAAGCCAGGATGGGCTCTAGATGTTTTGGAGACCGTTTTTCATGTTTTTTCTGGGGCGTTGAAAGCAAGCCTTCACTCTCCATGCCTTTGGGAGCTCGAGAAATACAACAGGGTGCTGCTGGATCTCTGGAGCTAATTAAATCCAAGGACCGAGCCTCAGCAGTTGGAGAAAGCTCGCTGAGCTTTATTGATTATGTCAGCACTGCATAGGTGTGTGCTCAGCAGTCTTTCCCCAGCTCACACTGAGTGCTCCAACATCCCCAGAGGGTCCGTCTCTGGATATCGAGAAATCCAGGGCAGAAATGCCATGGTTTTTCCATACCACCAATGCCTCAATGTTGTGCCCAGGCTCCAAGCCCCTCTGTCTCTGTAAGGATGGGGAGTGAGATGCTGTTCTGTGCAGGGCTGGTGGTGAAGCAGTGCAGAGCTTGCACCAGGAGGAACAGAGCCACGTGCATCACCGGCACGACCCAGCGCTCGCGGAGCAGAAAGGCTGCTCCCAGAGGTCAGCGTGTGGATACTTTTAAGAAACCGGCCTCAATGACTCACCAAAATGAGATTTACATCAGAGCCTAGATTCTGAGCCCCAGTCCTTTCCCAGGCAACTGTTCTGCCTTACACAGAACAGGAGCACATGCAAAACACGAGGCTGTTTCGCAAACTGGATCCACCTGTCGGGTGTCCCAGTGCACCCCATTTTATCAAATAAATCTTGCCCGTGTTTCCACCCGCACTGAGCAAATGGTTTTCCAGACAGTACCGAAGAGGAAGAAAGAAACGCTAGCTGGATGCAGCGAAGGAGCTGCATGCTTCCCTTGACTTGCTTGTGTAACCTCCTGGTCTGCCAACTGGCGAGGGCTTTTGTACGTGAACGGGGGCAACTACAGCGGGACCTCCATGTCTGTGCAACCGAGAGCGAGCGACTTAAAAAGGGAAAAACAAAATTAATAAAACCCCTTTTGTTTCTGCTTAGACCCAGCTGAGGGAGGTTGATATAAAAAGCACAGAGAACTGAAACAGAGGAAGAAGGCTCACTCGCCTGCCAGTTGTGTTGTTCAAATCCAGCTCGCTCTCGGTAAGAAAACAATATCCAAAGCCAAGACCATCCCTGCGCGGAGCTCCGCACTCACATCCTCATTTGCATTTTCCCAAAAGATTGCTCATTTTGTGCTCTTGCATTACAGTGCCCAAAAGATCCGTGTGTGCTCACACCCACCACCAGAGCCATCCTGACTCACCACTGGCCGCCGCTCGCCTGCCCTGGCCATCACGGGGAGCTCGTGCCCACCCCGGGCCGTCACGGCTCTTGGAGAGCGCAGTTACCGCAAGGCCAGAGCTCACCAGCGGCCTCTATGGCTTCTCACTGATTATTATTAATGATTTTTAATCCGATGCTAAAGAGGTGAGGCCGGCAGTGCTGTGGGTAACAGCTGTCTCTGATTAACTCTCCATCACAGAGTCATTTTCATTTGGAAACCCACGGCCAACTATGAACTCCCTTAGGAAGGCCGTGGTGCCATTGTGTGAAAGGAAAAAAAAAGTAAAAATCTCAGGAGGCGATGAATTTATCATCTGCTTCTTGCTAACGTGTGTCCACAGGATGAACCCCTGTCACAAGACAGGGGAAAACCAGCCTTTGTAAAAGCCAATGTGGAGATTTCCTCAGTCCCTGAGGAAAACAAATATCTGCTAATCTCAGAGTCTCTGGGCCAGAGCTGAATATCCATTAGACTGGGTCAAAGCCAAAACTTCAACTCTAGTCCTCTGCTTTTACTTTTTGCATTGGTTCTTTGTTTGTTTTTCAGTAAACGGGTGAACGCGGTGACTGTGCAGCGCCAAACGTGAGTCTCCCCGGCCCTCCTCGGCGCACAAGCCAACTCTCCACCAGCGCAGCGTGGCACGGGCTCCTCCACGGTCCCCAACGGTCCCTCTGCCCCATGAGAAGACAGGCAGCATGGCCATCCCTGTGCACACAACACAGGAGGAGGTGGACGGGGGGGACTCAGCAGGGATGTTTATGGCCAGTGCTTGGGCAATTGTACAGGTGCTGGGCAATTCACAGGCTCTGCCAGAGCTCAGACACGGCACTGCCGTCCTGACACAGCCACTGCTGCCACTTCTGTGCTCAGGCCACACACCCAACGTGCCTCTCCCGATGCTCCAAATCTGGCCCTGCAAAGCACTGCGGAGCCGGCCCGGCTCACCCTTCCCCTTGGCCTGCGGCCCTGGGCTGCCCAGCTACATGGGCAGAGACACATCCAAGAGCCATGAGGCCACCAAGACCTCTGTGGCTCAGGCTGAATTTTAACAAAGGTCTCCAGGAGAGAGAAGCTGGTGATTAACCCCTTCAACACACCTTCCTCAGCCCTCTGAGAGCCACGGAGGTCTCCCAAAGCAGTAACTCCCCAGCGGAGCAGACCACACAGGTGTAAGACAGAGAGAACTTTAATATTTTTTTTTTATGGTGTTGTATTAACCTGCAAAGAGCAATTCTATGAGGACCAGTTCATCTCCTTACGTTTCCTTCTGCTAACCTTAAACAACATTCACAGAGGTAGAGAAAACGCTACCACAAGGACATCACAAGGGGTAGATCCCAAATCTTCACGTCTACATCCCAGGACAGAGCCTGCAGTTGTAAGCAAAGCAACAAAAAAATCCCAAACCAAACAAATGAGAGATTTGTCTCTCTAAAGCCATAATTTGTCCAGCTGATGACAGGCTCAGGGAAACCATAAGGCGCCTAGCATTTAAAACCTCCTGAAGGAAACGGCAAAGGGTGACACAAAAAGCCAAGAGCCCTCTTCTCTCCTGACACCCATTCCACAGGAGCCAGCTGGGGAGCACATATTCGCATCGCCGTCCTCTGACAAACAGCATCAGACCAACTTTGTCACCAATTTGATGTTACTTTGCTAAAATCACAGGAGAATCTCCTGTAATGCGGTAAGGAAGGGTGGGCATCCGCAATGGGGGCTGCTGCTTCCTCTTGCCCCCACTGTGAACCACGGAGTCCAAGGCGTGAAGCCCATAAACATGCCAGCTCTGGCATCCACCACATCACAAGACCAGCCTGATAACCTCATCCACTCGTTACGTGTCACAAAACCGTCATTTCTGCATGAAATTATAGTTCATTTTTAACACATGGCAATTGCATAAGCATTTTTGCATGTGGTTAGTTGTAAAACCTGGCCCAAGGTTTCCTTCAAAATGGCTAAAGTGTTATTTTAGGGGGGGAGGGAGGTTATACACACTGAAAAAACAGACCTATACAAGCTTCAAATAAGTATTTTTGTCCTGCAGATTAAAATTACAGGCGTTTGAATCCCTGCTATTTTTTGGAATAGCACCTGGGAGAAAGTTTAACCCTCTGAACAAGCATTAATTTAAAAAAAAGGAAGTTTATTAGTTCTATTCTTCAGAGGAATATAACTCCTGTATTAACAGCATCAGAGATTAATGAAAAATAGGGAAAGCAAATTAAAACCTAGTTCTGTTCTCACCATTTCCTGATCTCTTATGCTTCTCCTACCCTGGAGTGGGAGACGTTGCACAAGACAGGAGGGATGGACAGGGCACACGAGGGGAAGGGGTCTCCACATGGGGTGGGGAACATGCCTTCAAGTGCTGCTGACAACTGACTCACATTTTCCATTTCTGCTTGTTTTCACTTTCTTGTCCACACACACCGGGAAGGGAAACAGTGGGAGTTCCCAGAGCCACAGTAAAAGGGTTTGGATTTTTCCCCCCCACACACCTAATTTGCATTTGCATGAATTACAACTTTTTTTTTTGCATTGCATTTTATAAAATAGCTTCCATAAAATAGAAGAGAAAACACAAGCTCTTGTTATCCAAATATAGCCCTTGAGCATAGGGAAAGTCGAGCTCTATGAAGAAACTCAGCAAATTAACTCACTCCTGTTAGAGCAGAAACCTGTCATTATTAGATGCAGCATCATTAAACATAAGAAGCCTAATGCCAAACTTTAGCAGGAGAATAATTAACACCCAGCTCCTTGCACGCTTTCACTGGTGTTTCTGTTTCAGCCTTTCCTTTATGATAAGGCTAACTCATGCAAATTACAACCATTCATAAAGCACAAATTATTTATCTTGCAAGATGCAAACAAATGCTCATCTTCCATCCAGAATAGTAGAAAGGTACTAAAAAAGGGAGAAAGAGATTCATCTCCTCACCTTGTTTTTTCGAAACGCCTCTGCATATCCCTGTGAACGCTTACTTGCATGTAATTATTTATTCTTGAACAGATAATTTCATATGCTGTTTTTTAAAAGGATGTGACATAAAATCAACTAACCTTGAACTACTGTGGGCTGAGAGCACAGGTCACTCTGCAGATCTCTCATTCATGAAGGAAACCTTTTTTTCCAGTGGAAGAACAAAACTGCCTGGTGAGAAGGATCAGAATCAGTTTATGTGTTAACATGCTTTTTCTGGGACATAGCTCCACCTCAGACATAAAATAAAATAAATAAAGGGAGTTAGGAAACAATTGGAAACAGTTGATTTCTATTAAATTCTACAGGATTTTTCCTGTGCCGTTGTTTTCAAGACGTGTCCGATCTTATGAGATGGGACATGCAGGTGTCCCGAGTTTGGTGAGCACACAGAACTAATAAACGACACATGCAAACCCTCTATCATCCACATATGATTGTTTTTCATCTTTTTGCATTTGTCAAAACAAGGTTTTCCAGGGAAGATACCATTCCTTTTAGAAACGTCCCATCTGTGGATTGCTGCAGAGCACACAAAAGGTTGTTTTTCTCCGTTACTTTCTCAGACGTCGGGACAGGAACCTGGGAGCACCTGAAAGCTCAGTGCTGGCTGGCAGATCCACAGCTATGTACAGAAAACCTGCATGGGCACCAGGTGTCCCCAGGACACAGAGCACCTGAAAGGGGATGCAAACTGCATCCTCTCGTGGATGTGTCTAAGCAGCCTCTGGGTCATCCAGGGGACTGATGGGGAAGACTCTTGTGTACATGTCTATGCAGGTATTTGTTATTTCTCTGAAACCTCTGGTTAAATTCTTAAGGAAAATCACTCTGTATAAGTGTATGAACCTTTCTGCCCTCAAGTTTTCCTGTCTCAGAATATTTGCAGACTAAGATTCTACAGCTGACAATGCTGGCTTTATGTTCAGTTTGTCAAAAACCCTAAATCTATACTCTAAAGCAGAAGCCATACTTGTAAAAAAAAAAATATATATATTTTTCCATACAGTCCTTTTTCTAATCTACTGCTGATGTATCATCTGAGTGAAGAGCTGCTTTCTACCCCTAGGTACTTTGGGGCATAAATGTAGGAGCACTTTGGATTAGGAAAATGGCTGCAAAAGAACATGCCAGCAATAAGAAACCTCAGGCTGATGTGCCACACTTGAAAACAAAATTGTCACATCCAACCATCCAGCTGGGGCAGTCACAGAAAGGCAGAGGATGGGCAGGGAAAGGAAACAATTCAAACATGGCTTTTACTTGCCTGGAAACAATGAGATCAGTAAAAGCCAGTTAACAGATGAGGAAAAGGTGCTGAACAACCTAGAACAGCCAGGGTGTCTAACAAAACCAGGTTTAAGTCACTTCTGTCAGCTTTTATCTTCAAACTGAAACAATTTTTGGGGTGTTTTCAAGACAGCTCATGGAAAACATCCAGACAGGCATTTATTGCAGCACTTATCAGCTCTGCTTGCACTAACACTTTATAGATGTTTCCAGCTAAGCCTGCAACTGGAATCTATATAAGAAGGGGCAAAAGTCAGCTGCTTCTCTCTGTGCCTAAGTTTGTCATGAAAAAAACCCCCTTAAACTAATGGGTAATTTTAACTCTGTGAGAAACATACCTGCACAGTGAGAATAACAGAGATGGGATTCACTGCTCGCTCTTGGTTTCAACTTGTATATCCACGTCAGAGGAAGCACGTGTGTGTTAGGACTAGGGCAAAACACCTCCAAGTTGATGGGGACAGACCAGAACACAGGAACTGTCCCAACAGTCCCCAACAATTCTTCAGGGGTAATATTTTGCTTTAGATGTGTGATTTTGCTTGAGTCTCCCTCTTGAGCCAAGGCTCCGGGACCATACCCAGCCCCCAGGCTGTAACAGGAAACATGTTCCTCCACAAACACTTCGATACTGGGTTATTTGCAGTCTCACACCTTCTACTTTATTTATAAAATCTAATCACCCTCTCGGGCAAAAATGACTGCAGGCACTTTGCTGCTGTCTGGAAAAGGACGCTGTGTGGCTTTCCTCTTTTTCAGCAGGGAATAAAGGGAAGGATTTGCAATGCCAAGCACAAATCCAGGCTGGGCGAGGAGTGGATTGAGAGCAGCTCTGAGGAGAAGGACTTGGGGGTCGTAGTGGATGGAAAACTGACTGTGAGCCAGCAACGTGTGCTCACAGCCCAAAAAGCCAACTGTGTCCATCCAGAGCAGTGTGGGCAGCAGGTCGAGGCGGGGGGGATTCTCCCCCTCTACTCCGCTCTCATGAGATCCCCCCTGCAGTGCTAGGTCCAGCTCTGGGGGCACCAACATCAGGAGGACAGGGACCTGCTCGAGCGGGGCCAGAGGAGGCCATGAAGATGCTTGGGAGGCTGGAGCAGCCCCCTGTGAGGACAGGCTGGGAGAGTTGGGGGGGTTCAGCTGGAGAAGAGAAGGCTCTGGGGAGACCTTAGAGCGGCCTCCCGGGACTGAAAGGGGCTACAGGAAAGGGGGGAGGGATAGGACAAGGGGTAACAGTTTTAAACTGACAGAGGGCAGATTTAGATGAGATCTAAGGAAGAAATTGTTCCCTGTGAGGGTGGTGAGGCCCTGGCACAGGTTGCCCAGAGAAGCTGTGGCTGCCCCCTCCCTGGAAGGGTTCAAGGCCAGGTTGGACGGGGCTTTGGGCAACCTGGGCTAGTGGAAGGTGTCCCTGCCATGGTTGGAACAGGATGATCTTTAAGGTCTCTTCCAACCCAAACCATTCTATGATTCTATGATTTGCTTTGTGTTCAGCCAACAGCTAAGTATAAAGTCCCTGCATCGTCTGGAAATAACAATTAACAACATTTCCTACGGAGGAAACAATGAATTCCCCCAAGATCACCACCCCATTCTCTTCCTCCTCTAATGTGCCACTTGCCCTTCTCACTTGCAAACCTTCTGAGGCAGCGGCATGGGGGGAGCAAACTTCATGGGCTCCCAAGACAGACCACAGTGGCAGCATGAAATGCTACAACAGAGTGACTCTCACAGCCTTGCTTTCTGGCCCGAGGCCACTGAAGCAGCTGGAACGGAGTAAGGTGTTTATTTACCAGGATGATTATGACTTTGGTAAGGTGAGAGAGAGGGAAAAGGCAAGAAGCCCAGCCTGCAGCCCATCTCGGAGCGGAGCTGGGTCTCGAGGGCAGCAGCAGAGGTCCCCCAGCCAGAAGGCAAAAACCTCAGCTGCCACAGCACCACGACCCGGGGAGCTGGCGGCTGACGTGGGGGAGGATCTGCTGCCAAAGGCAGCCCTCACAACAAACGCTATATGAAGCAAAACATACAGTGCAATTAAGGTGCACTTTGGGAAAACAGAAAGCTCTGCTGGGGGGCACTGAGAGAGCAGCCAGGAAAAGCCAGGGCTGGAACTGCAGGGGACTGCTAGGACAAAAATAAGCACTATTTAGTAGCCAAAGAAGTATTTTCCTTTCTTTTCTATGCTTATAAAGATTATGAAAAACAGTCTGCAGAATGCTGCGGAGGTCAGAGAGTTGCTCTTGCTGTATATTCACTCATATTGAGACACACACAACTTTTTGCAGGAAGTATGGCCTGGTGAAGCCCCCCTGCCATGACCCTGGGGGCAGATGAGTATCACCACACCCAGCATTTGGAGGGTACAGATGGGGAGGGCAGTAACTGCCACAGCCCCTTTTGGTCAAGAAGTCAAGGTCAAGATCCAAGAGCTCAGTCTGAAGTACAGCAGTGTGAGTTAAAAATGAATTGGTTTCCATCTTACCAAGGGTCCCAGAAAGCTGGGTAAGAACTGGATAAAAGGCACATATGACTCCTCCATTCTGGTAACTGCAAGCAGTTACTCGTAACAAGCTTTTCAGAAAGAAATGTTATTTAGCCACTGATGTGACTACATCCAGGGCCAAACTGGGGGAATAAAATGGCAAAACTGGTGTGGAGCCTGTATCTCCTGACTCTCCCATCCATTTTCCTTTTCTTTCAGCACCCACATCACTGTGTGGCATCTGCTATGATCATTTATTTTTTTACTGTGTAATCACCAATAATAATTTCTACGCACCAGGACTATTAGGCATGCTTGCAAAGTGATTTCCTACCCCCAAGAGACTGCAATTGGATACCCTGTGTGCTAACCATGAATTTTATCTACTTCAACATATACAGGGGCCTGGGGCCTTGAGGAAATTAACAATCCAAACAAATTCTGCTGAGGTTTAAAAGATGAATTATTTTAATAACACTGAACTTATATTGGATTCTGTTTTGGAGACAGCTCTCTGCAAAATCAGGCAAAATGTCTCAAACAAAGAGGGATTTGACCAAACTTCAGCTCAACTGTCACATAGTTTTCTGTCTCCCTTCCTTGCTTTGCTGATTAACAAGATTATTTATGTCTAAGCACAAGTTCAGTCCTTTCCTTATCCAGAAGCTTGTTCTTTCCATGAGTTCCAGAGAAAAATGAAAGTTAGTGGATTAAAAATAGAAGAAAAAAAATTGCTATCTCAAATGACTTTTGCTTCTGGCACTTCAAGAGCCATTCCTTGTTTTGTTTGCTTTGCTTTATTTCTTGCCTTTTTGTCTCCCTCTTCTCAACAGCAAACTGCAAAGGTCAGACGCTACCACGACACACATGCCTTCTGCAGCAAGAGTTGCTCCACAGTACTTGGCAGACAGAGAAACCAGACAGTTCCTTAAGCGAGGTCACACTCCAGCCTCGGTAAGATCACCACTGAGCACCACCGCATAAACAAGACATGGGAACCCTGAGTCATAGTCTGAGTGCACCAGAGCAGCCGTCTCTCCCATACGGGTATCAGATGCAGAGCAACAAGGGAAGGTGCACACCAATGAATAAATTAAAAAATAGGGAACTGAGAAAAAGAGTGGATTTTGTATCTGGGTTCTGTGTGGAAGCAAGTCCTCAAAGCATCCCTGCTGTGAGGGTGAAGAGGACCTCAGCTGTTTCACAGAGTTTCAGCGAGGAAAACAAATAAAATAGCTCATGGGAGAGAAAGACGTTTCTGAATAAGAATAACCCGCCCCGGGTCTTTCTGTGGAGGGTGAGGTCCAGCCATCATTGCTGGAGTTCTTTATGGTGTGTTTTATCCCCAAACGGGTCACAACCTTTTTCCATGCAATGCTGCAGCGATGAGATGCAGCCACTGTGGTGGCAGACATCATGGGTGCAAACACTAAATTTAAGTTTGAGCTGGAAGGAGCCACGCTACAAGACGTTTGGCAGCCAGTAGGACTGTACACCTTTGTGCAAAGGGCGTGGACTAGGGTGTGAACCTGCAGCTTCTCAGGTGGCAAAAAGCATTGCAGACCTGCTCTCTACCTTGCCTAATAACTCACTCACATGTAACAAAGTCAAATTTCTGCCAAGTATGCCTATGGTGCAGCTGTAAGACACTGAGCAGCTCTCCCACGTGCATCCCAAACATTGTGCAATACAGAAAGAAACGTGTATTGTCTTCTGTTCCTCTTTGCCGTATTCTATTGGTGACAAAACCCCCAAGTCCTACCAGCTGGCTTCTCCTTTGGAGATGCCTGCCCACACCACGCACATGTGGGCTTGTGAGCAAGCCTGAGTTCAGCAACCGAATCTATAGAGCAACAGATCTGGAAGTGTAACACAGACAATGCAGAAAGCTTTTCTCTGCTGCCCTTGGACAGAGGTGGTGACCTCCATCATCTCTGTGACCTCAGGGAAGTCAGGCTACGGGTGAAAGCTAGTGTTCATGCAGGAACTACCCATCAGTTAAAGCCCAGCTACAGTAGCAGCAGCAAATCCCCTGGCTCAGAAACGCTTTAGTAGTTTCCAAAGGTAAATATACCATAAAGCAACACCAGGGGAGGAAAGGGGGAGGATTCTGGCTTGGAGGAAGAAAGACAGTACCATAGGCTTAGCCAGCCAGATCAGTGATTTTTTTCTTTTTATGGCATTATCTCTAGCAATTCACAAACACCAGACAGTTACTTAATAGTTAAAAACCTGTGTCAGAGCATATGACTTGCAATCAGTGTCACCTCCCACAGCTCAAGCCCCTTTCCCAGTTGCACAGAGGGAGCACTTGCTAGACCAGTACAGGTTTGTTTCCAGTCAGCTGCAGTGGAATGGGTGAAGCACAGCTCCAACCTGGTCCCTAAAATAGCAGCAGATGGTCATTCCAGGCTGCCAGGCCACCCTGCTTTTCTGCTGAAGGTTACTCTTACCCAAAAGCACTTCTCCCCTCCCCAGGGCTCCCAAAGTTCCAAATAGTAAAAGAAACCAGCTCCCCCTGCCCCAGGCTTTCTGCTTTGGTCTTGGCCTGGCATAAATCCTGCAGCAGCAGTTAGATTTCTTCTAGGAAAAGAAAAAGCTGCCACTGGCAGATCCAGCTCCTTCCAAGCTCTCTGTGGCGAAGTGGTAGTTGCCTACACACCCAAGATCCTCACCCTTGTGTCCTGCAGTTCATCCCCAAACTCCCACACTGTTTGCTGGTCCTTTAAGGCCTGAGAATGAGATAACCCTAGCACAGCCCCCTTTGAATTTCAGCTTTTCTAGGAGTAAAAAAAAAAAAGCTTGTTTCAAAAACCCCGCACTGAAAAGCACTACTGTGAGGGACTAGTGTGACACTGGACTCTGGTCTGTGCCCAGCCTGCACAGGACAGGAAAGGGATCTAGGACATCTCCAGGATTCGGGGTCTGAGTCTGCGCAGCAGTTCAGGATCTCAGCTATCCACATCTGTGATTCCGTTCTACCCAGCAGCCAAGGTAAGAGCTATTCCAGTGGCAGACAGATCTCAAATTTGGTCCATCCACTGCAGTCTCTTCTCGGATGACAGCCAAGCCTGAACTGGAACTGATGACAAAAGACTTAGACCCAAATATGCCAATATTTGTGTGTCTGTACACATCACACCTTCACACAGCCAAGTGCCTCACTGGGTACATCACATGTGCTGGAGAGAAGAAAGATGTCAGAAATTCTGAGAACCGCATTGCACATGGAAGGGTCAACGCTCTTGGTGGTCCTCACGCTGCCATCTGCGATGGGGCAGAGTGGGGGGTAATCCTGTGCTTCGTGAAGGTGCTGAACGCAGCCCTCGGCATTGTGAGCTCTGGGAAGGACACGTCTCCACAGGACAGCTGTGTGCGTTTGATGTCCTGCCAAAGGCGTGCTGGCCCTCGTGATGGAAAAGGATCTTCAGCAGTAGTTGAAATCCAAACCGCTGTTCATGAATTACAACAGTATATATCTGAAATACTTTCTATTTTATTGATGAATAAAACAGTATTGCGGAATGAAGATAAAAGGGAATTCAGCTGAATTCAGCTAGCTTGTTAATTGAGTGAAAGCTTTCACAGCTTGAAGTGAAAGACTCATTTCTGGGAACACATGAAATTAAACAAAAAAAAATAATTGAAAGTGGATTGCAGGAAGCAACTCTATACTAATAAGAAAATGGACTAGATCAGACCTAGAAGGGCTTAGATGATCTATTAATGATGAGAAGAGACACAATAATCATACAATGAAGCTGCTGGACAGTGAATTAGGAGGCCTGTATTTAGTCCCTTGTGCTGCTGAAGAGTGCATATGGTGAGATGCCACTTCAGGCAGCTAGAGGGCTAGGCTGAAAATACTGGGAGGAGTTGAATGAGTATAGTTGGTCTTGGCTTCATGTCCCTGCCATAAAAACAAGTGAATTTAAGACACAGGATAAAAAGAGGTAGAAACAAGTGCAAAAGAAATAGAAACTTTATGTACATTAGCTGTTTATAGCAGGAGAATGAGTCAGTCTGTCCCAGCAGTTTTCATTATGACCCAGATTAGGCCTTCAGCAAATCCCCACCTTGAAACTGGAAAAAGCCTCTGTACATTGTATATAAATAGAAATTTTCCAGACACATGAGGACAAGAGCTCAGACTAACTGGACAGACATCACCCTGCAATGTAAAACTACCATCAGGTTTTATTATTATTATTATTTTTACTACTACTACTTAGAAACTGACCTTATTTATGGCAAGTGTTAAGAATTAAATAATGGAAGAAAGAGAAAAGCTAGACAGGCTTACGTACTATGGGATTCTTTATTCCATACACTACACAATAGGGTGCTGGTTGCTGGAGGCTGCCTGTGCCCCCTCCCAGGAATCACGTAGCTGTATAAACAGAGTTCATCTGTCACAGGGGCAGCCTCTGCTTGATATAGAGCCCAACACAATTAATAATCCAGGCAAGGATGAAAGCCAGGACAGGCTGACTTGTTGCCCAGTGACGGTGATCACACTAGGCTGAGTCTAGGCTTCCATGTCAGCTTTCTTGGGCACCGACATCTATCATTGCCTTTTATCCCAAGATTTGTGTCCCTTCCACAATCAATACAGTGACAGTCTGCTACTTCCAGGTTCCTTTAGTCCACGTGGGACTATGGCTGATTTACCTAGCGGATTAATTCTTCCCTGGATCCAAGAAAACATCAGTGACAGAAAGAAAAGACAGCTGCTATTGCACACCAGAAACGAGCCAAGCATGGAGATACTACCTGAACTTGCAAGGAACCCCTCGGCTACAGCCTGCTTGCAAAGGGACTCATTATCCATAAAACTAAACTTCATAAAATGCAGCTAAAGGAGCTCTGGGCTTTCCCTACAAAAATACATGGGATTCCTGGGGTGTCTGTGATCCCAAGTAAAGACCAGCAGCTGTCTACAGCTGCTCCCTGCATAAGCCATGCCTTAAGAAGGTCACGCACGGACTATTTGGAACGAGTTGGTGTGCTAGAAGGAGGCCTTATGCTAAACAACTCCGAAGAGCTGGAAGCGGATTTATAGGAGCACTAACCCCAAGTGCTGCAAATGCAAGACAGTGCCTCGTGGCCTTGGTAGCTTTGATCCATCTTTGGTTCTGGGGTTTATTTTTTTTTAGTTTCTTGGCTTTACTGAGAGTAAAAGGCTATCCTGAGGAAAACCAAGTAGCAAAAAGCCTCACCAGAGCCGAAATCCACTAGAAATGAATCAAATGCAAAGCTGACAAAAATAAAGCAAAACAGTATTAGTTCAGGAAGGCTTCACAGAAACAAGAGACAGTGCTGCAGTGGAAGTAAATTTTAAAGCAGAGGTGCACAACGTAGTACAGAGTCAGCAACAGGAGCACTGAGCATAAAGTAATGAGGTAAAAACTCAAGGTTTGGTGTGGAAAGCTTCATCTTACTAATGGCACCTAGAGCTGGAAAAGATGTAATTATGAACTGCAGAGCAAGGAAAAGAATCAGGATTTGTTACACTCACAGGTTACTGCAAGAACAAATTCTGTATAGACAAAATAATTATAAGAATACATTTGAAAGAAACATTTTCCATTACCTACAAAGAGAGATATGTTTGGAGCGATATCTAATGCCAAATACATTTCTGTGCTTGATGCATCAGCAGTGTTCTGGCGGGTGCCCTTAGAAAAATAAAGTGCATGTTTGTGGGCATTCAACACTCTCTTTGAGAGACACTTTCCTCAGCCTGTCATTTGGGTTGAGTTCAGCACCAGAGGTGTTTCACTGGAAAATACAACATATTTTTGTTGGTGTATCCAGGAGGGTTCCAAAGTCTACAGAGCTGATGCTTACATCTGGGGAAAATCTGCAGAAAAGGCATGACAGAAAGCTCCAACTCACTTTGGAAAGAGCTGGAGCCGCTAAGCTAAAGCTGAATTCCACATCCTGGAAATAGAGGAAAGATATCAGGCAGAAAAGAGTTTGGCAAGATGTACCCGGCTGCCACAACAGCCGAGGAGATTCAAGGATTTCCTGGAATGACGATGTGCAAACAAAGCTGCCCTACTTCAGCTGCTCAAATTAGCAACCTGAGAGCGCTACTGTAGAAAAGGCTGTCCCAGGGAACAAAGGATGCTGATCTCAACAGAATACACCTGGGAACTGAAGCAGCAAGGCTTCAGTCCTTCGACGCTGTGATATACATCCAGAGAGGATGTTGTCACAGTCTCCGTCACCAGCACAGCCAAAATCAAGACCTGTGCCCTGCACACCTTGGTGTTCATATAACTAGAACGCTCAGAAGGGATGGAGAACTTGGCCACAGTTGGTGGTTACGTGTTGAAAAGCAGAAGCCCCTCCTTGAGGAAAACAGGCGTTATCTGTGATCAGCCACAAACCATGAACGCGACCGGGATCCGCGAACGCGACCATCACTGCTGCCAAAAAGATGCTGACAAGGCACTGCTTGAGAACACAGCTCTGTTTTGGCTACGAACACCTGATTTGCAAAGCAAATAAAAACGTCTGGTGGTTGCAGAGACACTCTACGCTCCCTTGTTTATTGCCCTGGTGATGCCAACAACAGCTTTGCACATTGTGTTAGCGGCACTGCTGCCACACCCTGTGCTCAGAGACCTGCTGATGGAGGAGATGGATTGGTATCTCCTCCTGCTCCCAGCAGGAGCCCACAGCAACACCCCATAGCAACACCCTGCCCCAGCTCACCCCCGGAGAACCTGCCCACCCAGCACCCACATTACCAGAAACAAGCCACATTCAGGGATCTCCTGCTCTAGAAAATTTGTCCAAATAAACTGGATAAGCCTCACAGCCCAAATATTTACAACACAAACCTCTCTGTATATATTCCTGGAAAAAACACAGATTGCTATTGTAGAAGACGAGATGTCACAGGTGGGCACTGGATCTCAATAGGATCTTTTGGTTTGGTGATAGGATTTTCTTTAAAACCACTAGGATGACAGAGAGAAATGCTTTACACTAGCTGAAATAAACAATCACGTGGAAGTAGTAGCTCAGGATTGTCACATATGGCAAAACCAGTCAACCAGGAGGACAAAAATCAGTGGTCTAAAAAACTTTTCACCAGAACAATGCAGGTATATTTTCATTAAGAAAATAGTGGGTGATCTGTATTACTAAATCTCTTTCCAAATACAGCTCGCTAGAAGATATGGCAGGTAACAAGATTGAGCTGATTTTTGCTAAATATGGCACCTGAAGTAATGGGTTTAGCCATCTGTAGTAAAGTCAGGATCTGGAGTTTCCTTTCAGACTTGCTCCTATTATATCACCAGTGCAATGGGTTGGTGTAAAATGCCAAAACAGTGAAGGACCTTCTAAAAAAAGCTACAGAGTCAGACTCTCATTTAAATGTTTATATTTTGTTACTACTATTGTTATGCTTGGCAAGCGAAGGAGAATGTGAGCAGGGACACCTTTCAGAGGCACTTTTAAGAAGCAGTTGGACATGGCTGCGGTGCTGCCCAGACGCTGATGTTACAACAACACAGAATGAAGCCCTGAACAAAACAGGTCTCTAAAAATCGTGGCTCAAAGTCATTACTGAACAGCTCAGCTCCTTATTTTGCTGGAGCCTCTTAGAGTCAGAGGCTAGAAAACATCACCCCTGGCAACAAGCTGGTAGGAAGAGAAATTTTGGAGGATTCAGCCCAATGCCGAGGTGTGTGTGCTGGCCGGTGTGACACAAAAGCATGCCCACACAGCTCCCACATCTCTGCCAGGGAAACCCCAGATGGAACGACAAGCACGTGTCCTGTGAAGAATGACAAGTCTGTCACGTGAGGGATAGAGCCAACCTACAGGCACACACTCTGCATTTGAAAAAAGCACGTGGAAGTCCAAAGCTCTCCAAAGAGGTCTGAAAGTCTACTTGGATCTAGCAACCACCTGGCCAGAAGTCCCAAAACACAGGGAGGGAGAGCAGAGCTGAAGTCTCCTTTCCTCCTCGACACACCCATGCCAGGAAATCTGCAGAGACCCTGCTGTCCAGGGAGGTAATTACGGTGATGGATCTGTGGCCTCCCAAATATTTCGTTGATAAGGACTCAAGGAGACTGAAGTTGCAAGAAAGGTTTTATTTCAACAGATCAGCGTGTTTGATCTGCTCTGCAGGGCATGGTGAAGTTTTTAGAGCAGACTGAAGGTTTCTAATCTGCAATCTTGAGTCCTGGTTTTATTAATGTGTGATAACTCCAAGCTAATCATGCTTAATCTTAGCATAGTAATTTTCAAAAAAAGACAAGTAACACTGCTTATGGATTAATGACCAAAACTGAACTGGTGACAAGTAAAACTCATGAATTAATTAATATCAGTATCCTACAAATAGGTGTGACACAAGGAAGAAAGGGTGGTCCAAGCCTCAAAGAGACAGAAGGCCCATAAAGACAGGGTACATAGAGCAAAAGAATAACACATTATTTAGGAATAATATTCCATAATATTTAGGCCTAATAGGAAGCATAGCATGCCAGCAACTGAAACAGTAAAGATTTTCATGACAGGCACAGAAAACAACACACCATAGGAAGCGACTAAAGGGCAAGAAGTAAAGGTTGTTTGCATGTGAAACTTTGTTCCTGTCAAGTGCAAGGGGCAGATCTTAAATGAGAAACAGGATATAAGATGAGGACAGGCCAAGAAGGACTGCAGAAGTACAGACAAGTATTTGATGTGATAGAGAAGAAAAAGCCAAATGAGAGGAAGTTTCTGAACGGATCTGATTTGGGCAAAAGTCAGTGTTCATCAAGGCCAAGAGAAAAGGATGTTGCATTAATTGAGACATGAGATAACAACTTGGACAAGAGTTTTAGCTGTGAGGAAGAAAAGGTTGAATACTTATGGCTGAAAACACTTAGTACAGGAACAGGAAAACAAGAAGATGTTTATTGGCCAGAAAGAGAAGGAAAATCTCTGTCCACCACCTGAACTGTATCAGCTGAGACAAGTCCTCCCGGGAGACTTCCCTTCCCCTCCCACATTGCACAGCTTCCTCCTTCAACTCTGCTTCCCTTCCCAGCTTTCTGTTATCATTTGGATGTCTATCTTTTCTTCTGCAAAGGACTTGACCAAGGAAAACAGAAGGCTTGTAAATCCGCCTGCCTGACTGTGGCTTTTTGATGTCTGGAGCACACAGACACACTGCTGAAATTTATGGTTTCCAAGGAGGACTGAAAAAGGGAGAAATTTATGTTAGGAAAATGTGACCGTCATCTTCGTTTATCTCCCAGTTTTGTAATGGAAAACAGGCACTTTACAAACACATACACACACAAAGCCCAGCATGAAACGGTTTATGAACTCAAGCACATTAACCAAGAACCATTCCATAAAGACTGGTAATAATAACATTAATAACGCAATAAATCACACACCATCTGTAACATCACATCACCATCCACCTAGCAGGGGAGAAAGCACCCCGTCGAGAAGCAAGGCAGCAGCATCTCTTTCCTCTTCCATCCTTCATTCTGTCTGTATCAATCAAAAGACTTTGGATCCTTGAGACCAGCAGACTGACCACAAACACCCCGCGGTCCTTACAGAAGCTGTTGTACGTTACACAGGCAGCAAATAAAATGTCAAGCTACACCAGATTTACTGAGGACGCTTCATAGCTGCTCCAGGGTGACAGCTTCGGGAAAGCCCATCCCAAACACATGGATTACCTGAAAAGGTTACACTGGAGCAGGCAGATAACTAGAGCAACTCAAGCAATTAGCTGGAAGGAGTTAAGCCATTAAAACAGAACTGCTCAAATTTGTATATTAAAGAATACAGACAAATTTGCATTCCCGCTAAATGAGTGTGCTCTTCAGTCCTTGGCAGCTCGTTTGGACTTTTGAATTTACAGCAGGAAACAATACAGATTATGCTTCAGACAACCACAGTTTATTTCTTGAGACTATTTGCAAGGAAACCTGAAACTTGCAATAAGATAAAATTTGATCTGGTATCAAATAATCTGAGCTCAAAGCTACCTCAACTTCTGAAGTTTACACCAAGCCATTTCAAAGTATTTAAACCATTTTGCAAGCGTTTAGACAGGAAGCTTTTCTATACTCACCCTGGAGGAAGTGGTGGCATTACTGATATATGTCCTGCACTACATTAAGTGTGGCTGTGGAGTTATTTATGTGCTTTTCCTGACTTCTTTTGACACAGGAGTTGATTGCAGTGCTGTATGATTACGTCTGCATCTCTGAATCTTTCTTTCTCAGCTGGAAAGTCTCAAGTTCCAAGCTGGGATTCCCTCTCCACCCCCTTCTCATGTACTTAACCCTCCTTCTGCTGGAAGTGTCTAGTAAACACCCACAAAACCCTCTTAGGTACAAAAGACTGCGGAGAAGCAGGAAGTGGGAAGGCAGCATTTTAAGAAAAAAAAAAAAGTATATTCTTAGATGCTCCCTCCTTAGTAACTTCGTACTATAAGAAAGATCTTTTTAATTATGATATTTTTAACTATGGACCCTTAGAAACCAACTGGTCTCAAAAGACTAGGGATTTCAAGTCTTTTTTTTTTTTTTTTTTTTTTTAAATTGTTTCTGTCTTGAATTCTTTTTCTTATGATCTTTATCAACCCACCCCTCCTCCCTCGGTTCCCAGACCACCTACAGACAGAAGCATTGTTCAATAGTAAGACTTTTGCTGTCGGCTACAAACAAGCATCTGTGCACAAGAACCTACCACTTTTCTGTTCACTGGTCACAACCCAGTAAAATGCACTTTTAGCCCAACTCAACCCTTACAGGGAGCTGCAAAGCAGACGAGAAGGCGCATTCCCCCCTCCATGGACAGTCGTGCGGGATGAAACAGCTGCCAATGTTACCTGATTTCTGAGCCAAAGGCTTCCTATGTGACAGTCCTGTCACAGCCAGGCACGCTTGACACTGCCCATTCTCCATCATCTTTCTCAGATCTGTGCAGCCCAACAGAAGAGACTAGAAAAAGCAGAGCTCAGCTCAGACTGCTCCCAAGCTTTGAGCAAACCTGGCAGGCGCAGATGAGCATGGCCATTCTAGTAATAACTTGCAGGCTACAGCTTCCATGTACTCATCAGAACCAGCATCTCTGATGCATCCCAGACTCTCCTGCCATCGTGTTATTTCTCTGGACAAAGTAAAGGACACAGAGAATGGAAACTAAGGAGCTGTACACCTTGCCTGGGATGAGATGTGGGCCGTTGGTGACTTCGACCTACGGTCACTTTGGGCTGCACAAGTGTGGGGGGAGCTATAGCTATGAACCACTCCAGAATTTCCCCAGCAGTAACTGGGAAGATACCTGCCTTGTGTCTCTGACACATAAAAACTCTGGTATGCCACTATTAAGATAAAGAAGACCAATTACCCTAGATAGAATAAATATTAACTTATGCAACATGAAGCCTCCTTCTCATACTTCCTCCCAACATCTAAGCAAGTGATAGACAAATGCTCTCTACATTTGGTATTTCCACCTGGGTATCTGCTTTCAGTGCTGCTTCCATGTGCTAATGGGATTTCAAATACCTAAAGTGGAGGAATATCCTCTAGTGGCAGAAGACACTCCTGGGCCAACCTGTTTCACCAGGGGATCTCACTTGTATCTGCTGGGGCTACCCAGGGTAGTGCAGGTGTGCAGGCAGGAATTACACTACAGACACCACTGAGCTGCTGTTTCTCTACCCCCAGTGCAGTCAGTTGTTTGTCAGTTTGACATGAGGTTGCTCTTGGGCTTTTTTCAACATGTTGACAAACTTTATTCGGGAATTTTTTTCTACTGGCAGCTGAAGCCTTTTTAGTAAAGCCAGAACAAGGGTAACAAACTAGTGATGGGGTCAGTATTTCCGGGTGCTTTAGGGCCAATCTCACTTTCACATAGCTGCAATCTGGAAGTAGGAAAAGTGCTCGAGATATAAAACAGAAACTCTTTTTGAGATTTTCAGTTGATTAAAGTTGAAACCATACAGAGTAGGACTGGAAAAGACCCATAAACTACAGAAACAAGCACTCAAGACCTACACCAGAACATTGCAAATAAACAGAGAAAAAGAGAACTTTCTCATCAGAGAAGAATGAGCTTTCAAGCAGGCCAGTGATGGCCCTGAAAAAACTTGTTTCAAGGTAGAAATCGATACTTTCTTGAATTACAGACTGCATGACAACAAAAACACCAAGCTCTGCTGCTGTCACGAAGGTTTGGTCTGCTCAGTCCCTTGGCACTGCACAAAGACTGAAGGAGGACCTGCTCACCATTTGCTGACTGTTTGTGGTGCCCCATCAGTACCACAGGAATCTCAAGGCTCGGGGTCCTGCTGCTTACCTGAAAGGCTCAAAAAGAATTTCTGATGTCACAGGAGACTGCCACCACAGGAAACCAGGACATAAGCAAAGCCCTTAATCTTTTATACCTGTACATTTTAATTTTATGGCTTTGAATTTAGGATATTTCATACATTATTGGGTTGTGCTTTACGGCATGTGCTGTGCAGGGAAAGAATAGAGGCAAAATCCTCTGAAAGAGTCCAGGGAACAGATTTAATGACTGTGGGCTTTACTGCGTGGATGTATTGTTGTGAGACTGGTGCTGCTGCAGACCGTGGGAACCATGGGCATATCCCCCGGGACAACCCCTGCACCCTTATCACAGAGTGCCAGGCTGCCGTAGATCAAGGCACACTCCTGTTACCGTCACAAATTGTGGGGCTGCATTTGGTGATAGTCTTGCCAGTGACAGCCAGTCAAGAGCAGAAGGTACCTAAAGACAAGGAATCCACCTCTCTCGACAGTTTGTTCAGTTATTAATCTTACTTCACACACATTGTCAAACACTCTGCTTTGTTTCCCACCTGAATTTGACTGGATTATGGTTCTTGCAATTCCCTCCCTGTCCAAACTGAAGAGCTCTTCACTAGCCAGTGTTTTCTTCCCAAGAGCAATCAAGGGCTTTTAAATCTTACCCTCTATTTGCCCAAATCTACACACTGATTAAAGCTGCAAAGATTTAGAGGGACTCGGAGCCAAAAGCCTGCAGCCACAAGGGAGCTCAAATCCAAGCACACGCTTCTGTCAGGCTCATTTCTGTATGGCACAGAGAGCTCCATACCGTGAATCCCATCAGTGAAATGACACAGGGGAAAAAACAAAATAAAAGCAAAATCACAAACAACCTTCCTCAAAATGTTCAGTCACTTACTGCCTATGAAGCTTTATCAGTCCTAAGTGTGTTGCATTTGCTCAAAGAAAGGAATCAGCGTGGAAAACTATGTCAATCCGTGCAAAGACATTCACAGAGGTCAAAGTTTCTTATGGGAACATTCCTATAAAAATCGATTTTCTGGCAGAAAAGATTAATACCTTCCACCTTTTACAAAAAGTAAAACAAAAGGGAAAAAGTATTTTCACTAACACTAAGGTGCAATCAGCCTTTTGCCACACAAGAAAATTTCCATGAAAATGTAGGAAAACGTCAGAGGTGGAAGCGTGGGGATATACTATTTTTTTAAAATTCTGAGAACACGCCAGAGAAGTTCCTAGTTTCATTATAATGGTCAATTTAACAAAACTAAAAGGAATTTCAGGCAGAACCCAAACCAGATGTAAGCCCTCCAAGACGCTTACAAACTGTTTAAAAACATAGTAAGGTATAAACAATTTTTTTTTAAAAAAAAAATCAAAGTAAAAACCCAAATCTCTACCCTCCACCTTGCCCCTGCCTACCTCCAAAGCTGCTGTTCCTTGGATAAAAGTAGGGTATTTTTGTCAAATAGTGACGAATACAATAGGTATTATCAAAAAATGAAGAACTTCCCACTGTGAAACACCTCCCTGGGCTGCACATTTAAGTGCAGAAAGAAGTGAAAGGCAACCAGAATGAAAAGGGAGGAAGGGATTCAAAACAAATCAACAAACTGTTTCTCATCTTTTCCTTGATTCCTCCCTCCTCTTTTATGAACATTTTGCCTTTTTTATTTTTCCTCTGGTTTTGCTGAAGAGAGCAGGGAGCCCATTAGAGCAGGGGGATTAAGAGAGTTGAAGGAGGATTGAGCAATAAAATTGCTGTTAAATAAGAGCAATTATGCAAGGCAGATGGCCCCAACGAGAGAGCACAGCACTTCACACATGCCGGGACGGGCAGCAGAACGCAGCCCCACTCTGCTTTACAAAGAGCACATCACTTGTGTCTGATTAAATCATACCAACTAGTGATTACAGAGAAGGGCTGCCCTAGGAGGGTTATGACACCGGGGAGATGGAAACAGGCATTCTGGGGAGGAAAGGCATCAAATGACAAGTTTAGCTGCTATTTAACCTAGACTGGAAGTCAGCAGAATTCTCAGTGCAATTCACAGTACCAGCTACTTGTGCATTCACCTGGGTGCTTGCAAAAGAAGGTTCAATTTTGCTACAAGGTGGGAACAGCAGGGGAAAATCTGGTTACTAAACTGAAAATGTTACTAATTAATGGCAGACACTTAATTTCCAACTGTGGCAATTTTTGTAACTCTTAAATAAACCAAGTAACAGAGCTTCTTCCCTGTGCACAAGGTAATGTCTAACTTCTTTGGTTTGGTGGTTTTTTTGGTTGGTTTTTTTTTTTTTTTTTTCTCTCTGTTAAATGCAATTCAGAATCCAGCAGACCAAGGGTTTCTGATTTATATATTTTAAATTAGAGGTGGCCAGCCAAGCCCCTCTGGTAAGACCAAAGCAGTAAAATCATAAGATTAAAAATAAATGATACAGAAATGGGAGAGTAAAAAAATGTATCAAAAGGAAGGGAGAAGAGGGGAAAGGTGACTTCTAGGACCAAAGTAGGAGGAGGTGAGACAACCTCATGCAAACTCGAGCAACAAGACAGCCATATATAAATACAATACATATATACACACACACACACACACACACATCCACACACCCATCAAGTAGGCTGAAGTGCACTTTTCAGCTAGTCAAATGGTGCTGGCCAGCTCCCAAATTTTTTTTTGCTCTACTCAGAAAGCCAATGGTAAATTTAATATATAGTTCATCAATTAAAAATTGAATTATTTTAAATATACATACGGGAGATTTGTTTTCCCTGTGATAATAACAAAAGAGTGAAGTCCCTTTGATTTCATGTACTTGCTCCAATTCTCAGATCCTGATATGATGCTTTCAACAGCCTGGCAAGCAAACCCCAGTGCATCCTGAAAACAAAAATCCCAAAGATTCCTTAAGGAAAACAGGGAATAAGTCTGGAAAACAGGGATATTTGTTATTTTCAAGTTAAATACCATAAATGTCCAGATTGTGGCACAGTGAGGGACAATGAACAATCTGTCCTTACAGCTGGCATCACTGCGTAGCAGGGAGACATGTCAGGCTAAACTCAGCTTTCTATCCAGGCTTTGAGTGATCTGTTTCACAACCAGATTAACCTTCCTTTAGCTAGTATGAAAAATCTGCAATAAAATATTTACTGGAAGATAATGTAACATATAATTTTATGCTCAACCCAAGCTGATGGACAGAAATGAAACTGAATAGTTTACTTAAACATTCAAAACCACAGACTAACCTGAGGGACTGGAAGAAGTACAGAACTTTCTGCAGCCTCCTGGTTAATTAAAAATATGCATAATGATTAATAAAAAACCTTAAAATATAATTTATTGCCCAAAATATAAAATTTTCTTAAATATCATTAAAAGACAATTTTTCCTTTGCAAAATGTAAATTTAGAGATTGAATAGGAAACAAACATGAGAAACCTTTCAAAAGTAGAACTCACATAAGTTTAAAAAAAAGGCAAAAAAGTCAGACAAGGAGACATTTGCACTTGAATTAAACTTTGCATGTGAAGTTATAGATGAGGAAAAATAGGTTTTCATCCAGTTCCATCCAATTTATCATGCTAAAGAACAAGACTTGATTAAAAAAGTCCCCTGGCACCTCTTGAAAGAGGAGGAATGTTAACCCCTTGCCCTGGCCAAACTGCACGTGGGTAGTTGCGTCCCACGTACCTCAGCTCTAACTTCAGCTCTGCACGACTCCTCCTGCCTCCACTTGCTGCACGGTTAGTTACTGCTGTTTTCGTGGAGTATAAAACCTACCTCTAAATATGTCAAACCTTGTTTAGCAAAGAAATCAAGTATGTCTGTTTGTACCAGCACATAAAAAAAAGCAATCTCAGTTTACCCCAAACATCACTCTAACTGAATGACTTTCTTATTCCCAGCTTCATTCAAGGAAATGAGGTTTGACTGCTGAGTACTCATCTAAATCAGCAGAGCTTATAGAAGTGCTCTGGGATTGCAGCAAATGAAAGGAACATTCTTATTTCTGATAATGGGAAACAGTTTTTGTTGAATTATAGTTACAGCTCTAAATTTTCAGTACTTAGGTAATTAGGAATTCAGAAGGAATACTGATTGCCAACAGAAGTTTGTGCAGAGTGAGACTCTAGAGTGATTTTGGTTGGTTTTTTTTTTTTTTTTTCAGATGTTGGTTTCCTTACTGTATTTTCCAACATGAAACTCCATAGCAGTTCTGTGAAGTGGATAATAAAGCACAGGGCCACCAGAGCATACCTGTATGCATGCCAGGATCTCCGTGACGCAGACAAGCACTAGAGCAACATTTTGGCTGGCATTCCTTGCTTTATAGGCAAACTGTCAATACTGAAATGCCTAAAAATGCAGCTAATGAAGGCATTCTAGTTTTCAGTCACAGAAGGGTGCTCATTTTTATAGTTTTGTTTTGCAAGACAAAATATGTAAAACTAACAAGGAACAAAAGAAAGAAGAAAACCAGAAAAGAAATAACCCACTTCCTTCACTTTTTTTAGACCAATTTCTAGTTGTACAATCCATCAAACCATAGCATTTTGATTAGTTTTTACATCAGGACCACAAAATCCTTAAGAATTCCTGAGATGGATGCTCTTTCAGGTGGGATTCAAGATTAAATGATCTGAAAGGTCATTGATAATGGTACCGTACTGCCTGTGCAGCCATAATGACACGTCAAGAATTTTAGTACATCAAGATAAACGGGGAGGTCCTGGCTATAGTGAACTTCATATCAAAAACAACCAATGGGGCCAAGCTGGGTAACCAGAGGCTCTCCTCTCCCAAAGCCTGCACGCCTAAACATTATTACACAAAATGAAATCAAACCCATGAAAACAGTATTCTGCAGGTCACAAGGTGAATTACAAATAAAATATGCAGCTGATCCTAGTCTAACCTTACAAGAAACGCCCCTCTGAAGATTCTTGGTCACACGTTCTCAGTCTCTGCCTCTTGGACAAAAGCAGCATGCGGAGAAAAAACCGAGGATGTTAGAAGGTTTGCTGAGGGAAAAGAACCTTATTATTAAAAAGGCAGAGGCTGGGAATAACAGGAGACATAATGAGAACCGATTTCTAGCTGACCTTCTGAAAACGGTCAAAGAATCTTCAAGGGCAGAACTACATCCATGGTGAAACACCAACCTACCTGAACACAGCCAGGCAAAACCCTCAGTACCTCTGCAAGACTTTCATTCCTTGAGTTCTTATAATACTTTAAGATTTCTTACTGTTATGTTGATATGTTATTGTTACGATAACCTCTGTATGGACACACTCTTCACACAGAACCTCACAGACTCTTCACAGTCAGAAGCATTTCCTAGATGGAAATTCACTCCTGAATTACTTTTCTAAGGAATGACTTATTTGTACATGACACACCCTGTGATGTCCAGAAAACACATAAAACATTCTTGAAGAGAAGACATTTCCTCCCTGGACAGGGACATAAATCTTCCAAGGACATAAAATCTACAGAAAGGGGACAGGGATTACTCAGAGGAATACCTGGCTCAATGTCAAAGTCTCTTTTCTTTGAAGCATAAACATATGTGACACAGCTTAGACTAATGTAAACATTGACACAACACTGAGAAAACTTCACATCTTGAGGAACACAAGGTCTTAACATGTGAATGCAGTGGAGGATCTTACTAAGCTGCTCTCCTTACCTATTTCAATTGATTTGCACACTCTCCATTCCACACTGGTGAAGTGGATTTCATTCTCTCGAAATCTAGCGAATGCTACTTCACTGCTTGGTACACCTTTACAATCACTTTTAGCAGAAGAGACTTGAGCATGCAGCAGTCTCGTGGCTAAAGGAAACCTCTCCTGAACTCAATTTCATCTTGTACCTGAGCTGAAAAATGCAAAGAGAACAGAATTCTTAATTGCACCATAAAACAAAGACAAAATACCCTACAGTTCAAATGCATGTGTGTTCCCCTCAAAAGCAGAAGATGCCCAGGACACAGAAGGAAACTTTCTGAAGACGACAAGAAAGCTGCTGTGGCCAACATGAATAGAGCAAGAGAGTGGTATGTGGTAGCACGCAGCAGCTTTGCCATCCCAGCTTTCTCACTGTCATTTCCAAGTGATAAATTATTATTAAACAGCCATGCTAAAATGTACAGGCCTTGCTATATTTTTAGGCTTCTATTTGGATGCCAAGCTCTTCAAACATCACCCAGTCTGAGAAACACTATTAAAAAAAGAAACTGAAGAGTAGCCAAATTCTTGGCCTGTTGCAAACATTGTATTCAATAAGCTGTGGTTCAGTTTGCATTGTACTTGTGCGTCAAGAAATATCCTAAAGAGAAGTAGGAATTTACATAAAGTGTAATACTTACCAGGGACAAAATTCCCAGAAATAGGGTGTGCTTAACCCTTCCTTTCATAAAATAGAAAAAAGTTATTCTGAATTCAACCATGTAGAAGTTGTGGCTATGCCCCATACATTAATACATTAAATGCATTATGAGCCATATATTGACAATAACCACACAGCAAGCCAGATGAAAAACAAATACAAAGCAACACCTCCCCCAATAAACTATATTTTCCTAAAAAGGGCACCATTAAGATAATCAGGTTATAGCAAACGTGTATCATTTTCACTCAAGCTTAGTAAATATGAAAACGTAGCTTTCTTGAAATCGGTACCAAATTTCCCATAAGTTTCAGTGGAGAGAGGATTTCACCTTGCTGTTCAGGTTGGATAACAAGACAGGAATCGGACTTTTGCAGCCCAGCTTTTTATGGATGAGTCCCAAACTGAGGTATTGCCACAAATGGCTGGACAAAGGAGGTAGGAAGAACTAATAAGGGAGAGAGCTCAGAAGAACTGTTCACATTTTAGAAAAAATTATTTCATAAATTCATCGTATAAAGTAGGATTTGCAGACTCAAAAGCTTAACTCTCACATTTTTCTTGCACTGGAAATTTAGATAATAACATGATCTAAGATTCATATCTTCCTTATAGACTTAATCTTACTTCTCAGTGTGACAGCAGAGCTTGCCAGATAGCATCTGTCTTCAAATACTCCAGAACTACACTCTTACAGCACAGTCCAGTCAAACCGTGTTCATTCCTAAAGCAGAGAGCAACTTAGAGCTGCGCTATTCATAAATACACATTTATTTTTCATTAGAAATGCATAATTACAGCATTTAAAAGCATTTTCCCCTAGAAAAGTAGTTAAGCAACAGTACAAACAAAATTGTTAGTCTTCTGCAAATACAGTTTTCATTACACTGAACAGAAAACACCAGCAAAAGGCTAATACTTGCAGTTATGGGATTTTTCTTTTTTTAAATATTTTCCATTTTTGTTATAAACACCATAGCAAATAAAAAAAGCTGTTTAAACAGTGAAAAATATTTGAGCTCTTGATCTTCTATACGTGGTAAAGCAAGTATTGCAAAGCAGCAATACACCTCCTAAGGTATCTGCAGACATTCAAATGGCGTATTTCACAGAAGAAATGAACAGGATGAAACATTAATTTAGTCTCATGGTTTTGATTCATTAGATTTCGTTCCCTCTTTCTGAATGATTTTTTTTTCCCTCTTTAAGTGTACCTAAGGGCAGGTCGTTTATTTTTTCTGAAGGCCAGATCCTCAACTGATGTAGTGATGTAGCTCCAATTTAAGTAAGTGGGTCTGATTTATTCCAGGTGAGGACAAGCAGATCATCAGAACTCTGCTATGTGCAGGAGATGTTCGAGGTGTGACCATTAGTCTAACAGGCATTTCCACTCTCCTGTTGTTGCACGAAGACTACAGCACTTAACTTCTGACTGTGGTTCACTGACATCCCGGTTGACCCAGTCTCCTGCAATTCTTTTATTGAATTTGGATTGCTCCGTGTTCTATCTGCATTTCTGGCTGGATTGCTGACTGAAGGGTGTCGGTGCCCTGCGAAAGGAAACATGGAATCAGTAAACCAATACAGAAGTGCTTTCCATTGGTGTAGCCAAGGGAATGTGGATGTATTATTCTAACATGAAGTTTTTGTATATACCAGTGCAAAATCTGTACGGGTATCAGATCTATGGGAGTGCTGAAATGGGAATACATTTACGAAGGCACCAAAAATAACATAAAGAGTTCACATGAAGACTAAGCAGACTAACGCCCTTCAGGCTGGAAAGAGAAGGCTAAAATAATGAAATCATGGTAAGGATCTAAAAAATCACAAATGGCATGAAGAGAGCACACAGAAACAATTATTCCCCCTCTCTTCCCAAAAAAGAACCAGCTCTAAAAAGAAACAAAACAAACCCCGTGTCTGGCACAACACGTGCTGAAGCTGTGGAAGCACCGGTCCCAGCATGCTGCGTGTACCGACAGCTCAGGGTACGGAGCTGAACAGCCTTATGGAAGGAAAAGCCCACCAAGGGTGATCATGGAAGAGACAGTAGGAAGTCCCGGAGTGACAGAACTAGTGTAGGTAAGGAGGATGAAATTACCTGTTTGCCCTGTGCTTGGAATTTCCCCAGCTGGTGCAGGATACGGTCTAAAACTGCTGACTTTACCCAGTGTAGCCTTTCTCTATTTTGTGTAAAATTAGAATAGTGCTACTATAGTGAACATCTTTCTCAAATGAAATTCTTCCTACAGGCCTGATTCTACTCACTTTCCAAGCAAAAACAGTCCTCTGTGAAAGAATCTGAAGTAAACACAACTAACTTAAGCTTTCAAAGGAAGCCCCCTTAAAAACTGAAGTACTGCCTACCAGCAGTTTGACAACGCTGTGAAAGGGTAATCCCATAGCAAACTGTCTTTTTAGCCAAGTTAGTTGGAGTAAAGAAAACTAGACTATGAAACAAACTCCATCTTTAGAGCTATAAGATGAATAGCGTTTAAGAACAGCTGTATTGGCTTGGATAAAGTCCATCACACCCAATAAGCCTTCCCCTGATAGCAGCCAGTATCACAAACATAGATAAACTGCAAGAAAACGGCAAGCATTTAATGATGTTTTCCTGCACACTCCCACAGATTCCAGAGATCTGCCCTTGATGGATTTTCCCTCCATAAATACATCTAATTGATGCTTTATGTAACACCCCAGATAGGGAATTATTTCTGTGGCAGTCCTTCTGTTATGAAAAACCCTGACTTGAATCTCTGCTTTATGCTCTCAGCCTCACATCTGCAAGATGATCCACAAAGACTCAAGGGTGGAAACTCAACTAGACTTCCCATCCTTTAGGTTTTACTATACAGTCGCAACTTATTTATTCAAATGAAAATACCACAAGTTCAAAATTATAAAACATTGCTCCTAAATTAAGGTTTTGTTGTCAAATTATTTCTCTTCATTTCTGTGCCTTGTTGCCAGTACTTGCACCCAGCTACAAGATTTTTTTCTTGTTGAACTTTATCAGTAATTTGGAGTTTACTTAAATGTTCAATAAATTAGTGCCAAAGTGGTGAATAATTCTATCAGATTGCTAAATTTGATAGCAGGTAAGTTTTCAAGTGACCATCAAAGTTTTCCTTCCCATTCGAGGAAAACTGTATTGAAGTAATATAATTAGCAAATAATAGCGACAACGGCAATGCTGAATATTTATTCAACGTTCGGACCAGAAGTAGAAGACTGTCCAAAGGGATCAGAAGAACACTTTAGATTTGGATTTTTAGATTTGGAATTTTAGATTAGAAGCACACTTTTGATCTGAATTTTTTTTTTTCCAAATCTAACAAATTTACCACCGGCATATGAATTTGAGCATAGAATTAATCCGAACACACATTGTCATCATCACATTCTGTATTTCTAAATTTTGCAAGCTGCTGTAAGAATGCTATCGAGACATGAAAACAAGCCAACTAAACCTAAATCCCCCAAATGCACCCCCAATACCTCCCTCCACACATGCATTTGCAACCTTATGCCAGCAAAACACTGTTAATACAGTAATAGTTTGTGTTTACACATGTGGTTTACGGTCACTACAAAACTGTCAGAATCCAAACTATTAATACTTCTGGCTACAGCTGTTTGCAAATACAAAATCTCACATGGATACACTGAAAACACTAAGTTGAAGTGCACACTGCTGTCTGCTCCAGCTGAAGTCAGAGAAGGGATTCATTTCGAATAGCCTCACTCCTACCTTCAGCTTTGCATGTGCAATTGCTTCCAAAGGCATGGCTCTCAAGAAAAAAGGTCAGAAATCTGGTATCTTGTTTTCAGACATTAAATAGACTCATACTTGTGGTGTTTCAAACATGGAATTTGTGTAGGGCATAGCATCCAGCCCAGGTGGATAATAAACTCCACTTTCGTAAGCTCTGATTGATAAATAGATACAGAATCACTGAGAACATCTCACCACCTTGACAAACAACCATATGAAAACAGATGAAAGTGTCACTACAGACTCACTGAGAGGGTTTTCTCTTGAGATAAGACTTTTTTCTTCAGATAGATCTTTCTAAAATGATGCAGGACTACTCCATAATTTTAGCCAAAAAAAAGGCTACTGAACTATCCATATAACTCAGAGTAATACAAATACCAAGTTGGTTTCTCCAATTCATTAACAGATCCTTAGTTTTTAGTTTGTGTAAACTGAGGAAATATTTATGGCAAACTTATTTTTAGTCTTGTCTGTTTTTCCTTTCATACTCTTCTTATTTCACATTCCTTTTCTGCTTCTCTTCAGCTTTGTATAAATCTCTGTGGTTAACCACAATATTAAAACCTAACACGGTGCAAAGTGTCCCTGAAGAGGAAAGTAACTCCTCTGGTAGCTGCCAGTCATGCAGGAGATGGATACCGATGTTTATAACCGAACTCCGGAACCTCCTGCCCGTCAGAGGTGCTAGCTGAGAAGGGAGGACAGCCACGAAGAACAGACCCAGGAGAAAGTCTGTGGGAGGTAAATTTGAGAATTTCCCAGGCCTGGAGTGAGGGCAGCAGCACAAGAAGCACCTCTCACAACCTGATGCCTATATGCTTTATTAATTGCGTGGGACCACCAGTACTTGAGGATTCACAAGAAGTAAGGCACGATCCCTGTAGCAACGTTGTTATTGTCCAGCGTATTATTGTAAGTGACTATGAATAAAATATTGAATTTAGTACAGACACAAATCTAGCAAAGAGGGAAAAAAAGGGCTCATCTACACAGGAAGATCAGTGTGCAGAAAACTAGAACGTAATCTTACAGCACAGCACACTCACATGCCAGGCAGTCCGGTCCTTTTTGGCAGGGAGTGTCATTTTTCTGAAAAGCACTTTGTAGCACCCAGGTGAGGAGCCAGCGTGGACGGGAGCAACTAAGAGAGTTCAGAGCTCCAGCCTCCCTACCAGCACCGGCCAGCACTGACAGCACTTTGGCAACATGCAATGCAGATCCACCTTCTGCCCGAGGGCCTCTTTGCCACCAGGGTAATTAAGGTGCTCTGACTTCACATATGGGACTGATTTGCAGATCACCTTGCTCACGGAAGAAGCACTAAGCACTTGAGTTTTGTTCACACAAAGTTTGGACAAGATTCCCTTCATTTCTTAGGGAATTTTTTTTTCCCCCCTCAAGACACTCACTATCCAAAATGCTTGTACAGGTCAGAATTCTCTACAAAACTGGGTATGTATCAGACAAAATTCCACTCTAATATTGGCTGCTGAGGATACCATTATAGTTTGGCTAGCAAGCAACAGCTTATTTTTCACAGCCACTTGGCATTCTCTAGAAAAGCAGCCCACTACAGTTGGGTTCATGGAAGAATGCATAACCATCTTCAGAAAACCTTCTATCAAATGTTTTCGGTCAACAGTCTTGTGTTGTTGTCACCAGTCACAGCTTCAAGCTGATGAGAAACTTTTTCTAGACTAAGGTACATAGCTGTTCAAACTGCTTTAAAAAGAGGGGGAAAAAAAAAAGATAATTCCTCCACCGTAGCTGAGAGGATCAAGTGTTCACTTACAATTGCTAACATTGTGACTCCTGTGGGAAATCCAGGCTGTTGATCAAAATAACTGGAAAACTGCTGTCAGAAAGGGAATAACATTTTTAAAAGAAACCTCAGTCTGAAAAATACTTTTTGGATAGATTCCAAGCAAGCTTTTTCCCCTGTCCTTTAACATGGCACTCAGCCTTCAAGGACACAGAAAAACAATGATGACCAAAATAACTACTCTCTAGAGGCACTGAGCAAGAACATAGAAGTGGGAATAGTCAAAGACCATTTATACCTTTAACAAAATGGTGTTTCTTATTATAGATGTTTTGGGGTTTTTTTTACAGTTTGGAAACAAATTCATAAACTCATTGGGACTGCAGTATTTGTGGATGGATATATAGTTCATCTGACAGATGTTCCAATCAAGTTAAGTACACTCAAATGGCAAAAAGATACATATACATACTTGATTAGTCGCAGAGTGATCTGTCACTGGTGTCAGCTGCACATACTGGACTTGGATATCACTCCCTTGGAGCGGGGATCCGTCAACACCCCCCGACGCAGGCTCAGCAGAAGCAACAGCTATCAGCTGAGCACCCTGCAACACCTGCGGGGAAAGCAACGGAGAGCACAGCTTGTAAACAACCCCGGTCAGAAATGCATTACCCACCATCTAACTGAAAACAGATGCCAAACCAAAGACCGTTAAAAAGAAACACAAGAGAACTGGTCTATCGGTAACAGTTGCTTTCAATCATGTGGGTTTCCGAGAGGACATGGTACGCATATGGAACGATTCCCAAACTAGATGGTCACTACATTTTGCCTTATGAGATTCATAATTCTGTTAATGATTATGGCAAAGGCTAAGCGGGACAGAGTGTGCAGGTTACACCAAGAGGGTGATAATGTCAGTCACGCACAACAGTATCACTGAGTAATGCTTTTACTGTTACATAAACAGACACAGATCCACGTTACTCCTTCTCACAGCCAAAGGCATTCAACTTTTGACAATTTATTACAGTAATGTTTATATCCCTATTGTATATGAAGGTATAGATTTAAGAATTACTACTGTTCACCAGTCAAATGCAGATAAGTCCCCTATAGGCTTCAAAAACCAGAGAACACTTGATCCATCTAAAAGTTCTTGCTTAACTATGCTGTGGTGATTAGACTAATTTTAATTTACTTCTTGAAACACCAATCAGAATAAATACATGTATGTAAATGATGACAAGTCCCCAATCTCATTGTTTAAATTCAGCTAAAATATACATATTCAATTTTAATTTCTATACACCGCAAATGATGTATTTTTAAACTATGGTATCTGAGCTGCAGCGAACAAAAGACATATTTCAAATGAAGGAAAGAGCACAAAGAACAAAAATAACATTCTTAACAAAGTATGATTTCTCAGCTGATCTGCAGGTGGGTGGCCATGAAGGAGTGGGTAGACCAGAATTTCTCTAGGGAGTGTGGGAGGCAAAAGAGGTGACTTCCATAAATGACCTTCAGGGGTGTTGTCAGGATTTTATAGGGATCTTGGGTGTTCTGAGATACAGTCAGCATCACACTGTAAAAGGATGCTACATGTTGTTTTTACAGGAGTAAGCAAAATTATCTCATCCTACAGTATTTGTTTTGGAACTATACGATACACTGTCGTAACCACATCACAGTCTGTCCTACTGATTACCTGCAGGTCTTAAATGTATATTTGCTCATTTATTTCTGAACCACAAACTTCAGAACGACTGTGAGAGACTGAACAAGCCCATCATTCTGGTATACAAACTGTTTTACAACAAAGAAGCCTAAAACTCGGAACACTACCAGCTCCCCTGGTCTATTGTATGTTCTCAACTGAACACCTTCCATCGCACTTCAAAAGTTATAGCACACCCTTTTACAGCACACACTGTGGAGAAGACCAAATAATTCTGTTATATGTTATCTTATACCAAACCTATTAGATTCCTAGTGATAATCTACCTTTACCATCCTGCCTACAATAAAAAAACCCAGCAATACTTGCATAAAATACTTTGTGCTGTCAAATTACACTTCCCTATTGGTTCCATGCAGATGGCTACGTGCTTTTCCTATTGTGTCTTCCTGCTGGATAAACTATTTCTAATTAAGCTTTCATTCACAAAGAAATGGAAAGCATTTTTATAGGATGTAATGATGAAGCCGAGCTAGTTTTCAGAGGTAAAATGGACAACATGCCAGCATCAGCAGCAGATGACAAACCCAGGTATTTATGAAGTTCTGCTGACAAGGTCATAGATTGATTGCTGCTGCTCCATTCCCCCCAACTAGCCAGATTAAAACGAACTCAGTTAAGCTTAAACGTGTTCCAATCTCAATTCCAGATGATACAGTGATAGCTACATACAGCGTGTCTGGTTTCCAGTTGTACAGTATGAAAAAAATCAGATGGATAAATTGGAGACATAAGACATCAAACATAAAAATCGCAATTAGTACAGGGTCTCCTTCTTCATCATGTCCTGTTTGTGCAGACCCCAAGGACTCCCTGTTCAATAATGGAAGGTGAGTGGCCAAGCAAGGCAGATTCATTTTCACTAGTGTTATGCCAAACTTTTTGGGTTTTGCAAACCAGGTGATTGGCTCTAAACCAAACATACTGGTATGGTTATTCTCTACCAGTTGTCGCCTTTGTATTTTTCCCTATAGCGAGAAAACACGTTAGGATGCTTGAAAGTCAAGAAAAGGCTGTTTTTCAAAACTAAGAACCATTTTACTTCTTTAGGCTTCTCTTTATCCATTTGTTCATCATGCAGTGTCTACTTAATACCTGTCTAAAATCATTTTGAAAAAAATTTTAAAAATCCATCTGGACTTTGAAAACTAAAAGAACAACAACTAATGCTGAAAGAGACTTCTTAATATTTTCCACTTAATACTTGCTAACATTAATAGCTGTCTTAGATTTCATTAAATACTGCCTAGTTTGTTATTGTGGCATAACTGGCTATATAATCAGTCACTAAACAAATGAGAACAAAAGCAAGAACAGGGAAAAGATCCCAGTCTTAAATTAAACCATCTGACTGAACTTTATATGAAGTAATAAGCAACAAGCTCTTCTTAATATCCGAGGAGTTTATATACAGCACTGAAAAAAATTACTGTTTTGCAGCTTCTATTGCACAGCTTCTGAAATTAAGATACAAATGGATGAGAACAGAAGGGGAGAACTGCCATCTTTACACACCACCACCCCCCCCCCCCCCCCCCATTTTTTTTTTGGAAAGGGATTTGGAAATAAAGCTGTTTCTGTAGTCTCAATGGCATAGTACCTTGTGTTTAATCTGTTGAGCCAAAGAGAGAATCAACCCAATCTCAGGCTCAGCCTGAAACATTTGATCCCACTTTGTATGTCTGAACACCTGTGTCAAATGTGACACGATGATGACCTGCAGCTTACTAAAGATATCACCTAACTAATCACACTGTATTCATAAGATAACACAATTTATCATGAATCTCAGGCATATCCAGATAGGAAAATCCAACTGAACTGACATTAAAAACAGCAATAAATTACATTTTCTCTAGGCATTACTGGAGATTATGATAAATTTATTATAGTTCTGTCTTAGTTTAAAAATATGCTAAAAGTTTGTTATGCTGAAGAACTATGACTGATGTCACCCTTTCTACTTCTCACAAACAGCAGTACTGATAAATATTTTGGTCAGAAAAAGCCCAACTCGAGTGGCAAGTTTGATTACAGTCCTTGGACTCTCCTTGCATTTGCAAAACTTTTTTCTTCCACAGTATGCACAGTGCCTTATAAATACAGATATCCCCATTTCCTTTAGCATAGGGGAGAAAGGTCCCATGGGAAGAAATTATCGCAGAATACATGTTGACAGACAGACAGACACAAACAAACATAACAAAGGACAGAGTCCATAGAGCAGATTTAAGTGGATTGAACAGACTCTCTAATCAGTATGACCACGCTTCCTCAGATAAAAACAGGATTTAGCTTCAGCCCTGTAAGTTCAATTGGCCTCACCTAATAGTTTTGTTCTGTTTGCATCACAAGTTTTATACGAAACTATAGCAAGGCTGCAAAAATTAAAGACATAAAGGGATCAACAACTTTACATAACATGGGATTCATGGAGCAGTTGGGTAGCGGAGCCTTTCACAAATGGAGCAGGTGCAAATACATGGCTTTTCTTTGGCTGCTCACTTGACTTCCAAACCAACACTTTGTAATTCTTACCTGCCCTTGACCTTAAAATAGAGGAATTGTACCAAAAAAATAAACAATCTGCCCTGAAAATGAACTACTCTCCCCAATTCCACTGGGCTTCTCTAACATCCTGCCTTACTGGTCCAAAACAGGTAACAGAATATGGTTAAGCTGAAAAATAATAAACTTCACTTCTAATAAAACGGATTAATTCATGCTCTTAACACACACATACAGAACAAAAAGCCTGAAGTCACCCTTCCCTTTAACTTAGGCACGAAAGCACAGAGTATCTGACACGGAGTGTCACTCAAGCTAACTCAGGCCAGCGAGAGTTCAAGTCAAGGCTGAAAAAGCCTAAAAAAGAGTGCCTTAAAATTAACAAGCAGACCAAAAAATGCCTTTTTTTTTTTTTAAATAATTCAGTGGAGTATTTAGAAAAAGTACATTTGGTCATCTAGTACTGCTTGCTGTCAGCGGTAAAAAGTTGTCTTGACAGTGACAAGATCTTTAGCTCCCACGGAGCCGGAGCCCACTCTTTACATTGCACAATTTCCACTGCAAGCATAAGCAACTGCACAGCTGGAACAGAACAGCTCGCTAAATTCTTCTGTTCCTTCAGCTTGCAATTACAACCACGGATACATGCCTTTCCCCAAATAGAAAACCTAGTGAAAAATGTTTATTAAGAAAAGTCAGAATACTTTAGGAAATATCTGTAAGATATTTGAGAATATCTTTGAGATGGATCTCTTTGAGAACACTTCAAAGCTACCAATGCTCCCGAGCACATTTTGTGACCTGGCTCGATCTTTATAAGCCTTCATGTCCCAAACCTTGTTGCCTCAAAGGTTACCACATTGCATGGTGATCCTGGTGAAGACAACTTGCCTAAATTAAAAAGCAAGCATGAAAGAGCCCCTTCTCTCACTACTCCCATGACTTTTCAGAATAAGAAAGTGTTCCCTAACACCCTCAGACAGAGATATAAATGCATTTCTATTAGTTTGAATTTTAAATGATCTTGGAAATACCAGAAGGAAAAGTACTTTGTTCGGATGTTTAAAATGAAGCGTGAACTCTTGGCATTGGTCGTGAATACAGAACCACAGTTTATTTGACCAAACATTTATTTTCTTTAAAGCTCTATAAGCTTTCAGTGAGAGATACAAGACCTAACAGATTTGATAAAATGAGTGAAGGGACAGACAGCTCCCTCCTACCCACCCAGAGCACACGGTGCCCATACGCACATTCTCCATCCCTCCCTACAGCAACGTTAACACAAACCCAGGCTTCCTCATCAGAAGGGCATCAGAAGCACAGACCCTTGCAGTGGTATCCCACTGACCCCAATCTTTGCCTCTTTGTTTGGGCTTTTTTTTTTTTTTCCTTCCCTCTTCACCTTTTTTCCTCTATCATTCTCTCTTCAAAGTCTTGATGATCTAGGCCACACAAGCTTTTGAGCCTGAAAGTCCTGCATTTCTATTTTTCATGCCTTTTTCAGTGAGATGCTTGCCATATAAAACATAATAATAGAATTAGTATTAATAATGAAAACCAGCTACTTTCTCTGGTCCCTTCCATTCCAGTTAAAGACCATTTTAGCCCATAACTAAGAGTTCCCATATAACATTCAACTGCCAGGGCAGGAAATAAAATTTTTTTAAAAAGATTAAAAAGTAATAGGTTTTCCTTCAGTTTCTTTCCAAAATTATTCAAGCATAGTTTCCAACCATGGTTCAATTCATATCATGTCCTCTGCTGATTTTACTTATCACCGAGAATTATTCTTCTAGCTGCCCATAACAGAACTTTTCTCTAGACCCCAACCTTCAAAAACAGGTCACTGTTTTGGGATAGCTGAAGTTTGTTTACCAAAAAAGCCCATTCCTCAGTCTGGTCCTTGCCAGATTGAGCCTTCTAAAACACATTCTTGCTACTGTTGTTGTGAGCTTTTTTATTAATCTAGGCAAGCACGTATGTTTGCCTACCTATAAAAAGCTGAAAAACAAGACACATTGGGATTTTGGTGTCTTTTTTCCATCATTTCTTCCCATTTCTACTGCAGGAATGCAATAAAAGATGATGTTTCTTTAAAAAAAAAGAGGTTTTAAATCACTGAAAGACTGCTTGTTTATAGAAGGTTCACATTTGAAAATGTGAAATGTGAAAACACAGCCAGCAAGTAACGATTTCAGCAAATATTGCACAAAAGAAATGAGTTGTGCATAGGAAAAAGGAAAGATCTCAGTGATATGCTCTAGCTAAAACACTGATAGAAAGGACGGTTTGGGCCCAAAAGTGTAAGGACAGTTATGGGTTTAGATGATTCCTAGGAAACAAAAACTTAAGAAAATACCTGGTCCTACACTGTCATTCATCACTGATGGCAAAACTACATGAATACATTCAAATAGCAAACACAGCTCCTTCAAATGATAAGAAGTTCTGCTGACAAACATGTTCACTTAAATAAAATAATTCCCTCTAGCTGATTCTTTTCAGTCTTAAAAATTTTCTTCATGGAACCTTAAGACTAAAAACATCCACTGTCTTCAGTGCCAATGAAACATTTATTTAGTGGATTTACAGGCTTATAGATGAGTTTACCTGGGGCAACTAGACTCTATATTTAGGTGCAAAACTCAAAATTTCTTTGTATCAGAAATTAATGAGGTCCTTGAAAACATCAGAGACTTAGACTAATCAAGGTCTCCATCACTTTGGCATTTACTAATGAATTCACTCTGTCCCAGCTGAAATCAGGACAACAGGCAAAGCAGAATGCCAAAAGAATGGAGCTGTATGAAAAAAACCCAAGATTTTCTTCCACAAGATTGTCTTTTGTAGTTCTTAATTTCACTTGATGAAGCAGAGCAAGACCCAACACTAGGAAACAAGGCCAGTACGGAGGATACTAAAGCATAAAGGAAAATCAGGAACATGATCTACTTCACACTCCCTCTTTAAGCCACCAGTTCAATTTAACCAAGGTCAAACGTATTGAAAACCTCATGTCTGATGGTGGCTGATACAAAGTTATTTTGGTGATTTTACAGTCCAGTTGCAATAAAATTCAAGTATTAATGTGACAAAAAGGAGTGGCAGCGAAGGACAGACTGACCTGTTCTCTTCATGCTAAGATTAAGCAGCATTATTTGAAAACCACTGTAACCCTTGTGCTGTATTAATCTATCCCATATGTATATGAAGTAAGAATGCATACAGCCTGATGATGTGTTATCTTTCCAAAGAAATAAATTCACATTCAACCTGTAATTCTTCAGAACAAATCCACAGCTGAAAATACGGACCAAGGATCACTACAGACTGCTGCATACTTTCTACGCTGTATTTAAAATTAAGCAATAAGTACTTTGATAGAATTACCAGACAGTTTTAAGGACTAAGTCTTGTCTTCCAAACTTTTCAAAATATTAACAGCAATAAAAGACTGGAAGTTCCTTTTCCAAAAAGATAAGTAAGATAGATGGCCCACAGCGTTTCAGAGAGTATCTGCAGCTTTTCTCTCTCAGTAACTGGTGATGAGAAGCATACAGAGGTGCGAGTAAGCACATGGAAGATATAATCCATCCTTTAGATCTTTTATTGGCAACCCTTTTTCAAGCAGATGCCTCCAAAATAGGAGGCCTCTCTTCTTTTTAGGGTGCCTTTTTATGGCTGCTGCATGTTCAACTTCAAACTGCTAAGATCACACTAAAGGAAAGGAAAAAGCCACAATATATACCACTCACATTTCTTCCAGAATAATTACATGTATTAATTTCTTATTTTTCAAGCTGAACTTGTTCTGATTATAATTTCATTACCACCAGCATCAACACAAAAGAAAAATCCTCTAGGCCATAATGTGTTTTTCTATTCTACTGCTGGAAAGAGCTGATCATTGTCTAGTTTTTCTTACATGGCATAAATTAAAGACCTTTACACAAAGCAATTTCCATGAAAACCATCGCTGCTTTTTGAAGTGTAACATCTCTTTTAGAGGCCATCCCATCTTTATTTTAAAGACTTCAATTGACAGAATAGCACAGAACATGTAATGTACTGCCCCATCTTCTGTGTCTTCTCATTACTCCCTACAGTAAAAGGTTTGGGAGATGTAAGACAGTATTTTACCCTATCAGGCAGGTCACCAAACATTCACCGGCATAAAAAAAATAATTCTGGAATATTTGTTCTTAGAAAAATACATTACTTTGCATCTAGCTTTATTAAAAGGCAGGTTGAGTCAATCATATCTAGTAATCTAGGTCCGAGTGTAAAAATGACCTGTTACTTTCATTACACTGCCATTTACATATCACTAATTATTCATTTTCTTTCATATCTTTGATTAAAATACTGAATAGCATTAGTCCAATATATTTGTGGGCAAAGACCAGAAAATACAAATTGGAAGGCTTAAAATTACTTTTTGCAATTTATCAACTCTATTCTTTCAAATAAATTTTAACATTGGCTTCAATCATTTGCTATAGGGCTACATTTTCAAACGATTGGAACAGCATGTTGGAAATATAAAGCAAATAAGTACACTGTCAATCAAGCTCACAAAAACAAGCCCATTTTTAATAAAATAATGCTGATTCACATTAAGTGTGCTAACATGTTTTAATTCTTTACTAATTACCTTCTAAATGCTTCCTCTGAACTGGGCATATTCATTGATTTAAAAACACGCTTCTCATACTGTCTGTGCCCAGACAACTGATGCCAAAGAAAAAATTTGGCTCTGATGTCCCCATGTAGGTATGGACTGGGTTATGCAGAGAAGAATAGAGGGAAGAAAATACAAGGGTTCTGAGAGACCCAGCAGTAATGAAGCAACTACCAAAGCCGGAGTCCCCAGATCACGTATCCTGTTGGCAGTTTCCATCACCCAAAATCAAATTGCTCCACTCACCTGTCCTCAAATATTCCAGCACTGTATGATAAGTGCTTTGCAGAAAATTACACTGCAAGGGCTTTGGTAACTTTAAGGTAATATATTTCCATTAACATCCCAATATGTTTCTTTTGGAATAAAAGTATGTTTGATTAAGGGTGCCTGGAAACAATATAAAAAGGACCCACTGCTCTTAAAGATTAGGTTATCATTCTGAAGTTAATGATCTAGTTCATAAAGCTTTAGTCATTCCTTACTCCAACAACAACCTGTATCTAAATTTGCTATTTATTTCCTATATAAAATGTGCCAATACAAAAATAAATTCAGCATATATAAAAGTCTAATATATAGCAGTTCACAGAGAGAGGAACTCTCCCTGCTGTGTATTTCTAAGTGTGCTGAATTGAACCATGCAAAATGTGACCTTAAATCTGTCAAAACTTCATTAACTAACACCCCTACAGAGTCATATAACTGAGAACACCTCCTTTAAATTCCCCAAACTAAAAGGCATGAAAAGTGAAACTGATTTCAGCTCTACCAAGTGTGGAAAAATGAAAACAATAATTCCAGAATACATTTTTATCAGCGGCATTATTTCCTTGCATAACAAATAATAAACCATCTCATCTGCTTTTACTTTGAGTATATACCACGGCACAGATCTACTCAGTAATGTCTACTCTGAGATTCCCCTCATGTGCCTGTACAAAACCTGGAGAAACGCATGAACACAGACTGCAGCTATTGTGGTTACTTAAATAAACTTTACAAAAACATCTAGCTTTCCGGCTACTGCAGTTGGGTTGAGCGAGATAAGTGATGGCAAGTTGTGGCTTAGTGCATTTAAACCATTTGCATCTTCACACACCACCTTGCTTCCCCAGAGCTGCGTTTCAGGGATCCCCCCAAGGGGAGCAGGGCTCAGCGAGCCCCAGGAGCAAGCCTCTGCCTCCAAAGACTGACGCTATTCAGTAAAGCCACCAATACTTTCCAGCATTGTGGTTTTACGGAGAGTAGCAGCCACCAGTGAAATGCTGTAACAGGCCCTGAGCAAAGAAAAATGAGATGCACACAACTGAGGGAAGTTTTCAAAGGGAAAGCGTGGCAGAGGGTCATGATCTTTATTAACATTCCCTGTACGAGCTTTTTTTTTTTTTCCCCCCAAAAATAAATTTTTTTTAAAAAATTACCAATAAATACTCTGAGGTCTTTGAAAAGTGTTCACATCTGATTTGGTAAATAAACTGGAGAAACATAAAGCACAGAAAAAGACCAAATTAATACAGTTGTCTTTTTTAAAAAAGCACCTGCTCTCTCCATCACTGTCTCTCTGACCCTTTCCCTAAGCACAGTCCAACAAAAATAAGCAATCTGACCTGTTATTTTCCGCATACAGTATTTAAAAAACAAATAATGCATGAAAAACCCATGAGGCTCATGATCTTTCTCCAGGTTAAACGCATCCTGCCTGAATTTAAGTGAACACCTAAAAACAAATGTGCAGTTGTTAGAAGTACCTCACACTTTCACTGGTTCAGCACATGTATTCTCACATGGGAAGCTGGGCGTCCCTCAACAGACTAACAGCTCCTTTGAGAAGCAGTAAGTGTTGAACACAAAAGGGTAATCAGTGTAATTAAAACTTTATCTGTGAACTATTAAGCTGGCTGAAAGGGATGTAAAGTTAATTATTAAGAAATAAAAGCCTAAATCAAGCTCTGTATCATGTGGTCTAAATACAATGAGATTATATGAAATCCTGTATGTAAGTAGTATGCATTTACATGAGCAGTGTTTTATTTTAACTCAATATCACAGGTAGACAGAGAGTAATGTATCTGCCAGCACTAATGGGTAACAAAGCAAAGAAAGAGGTATTGTCTCAACGTGCTTTGGGGCCACATCCCATAGGAGCCAAGCCGGGTCCTTCCTTTGACTTCAAGTAGAGATGGGGTCAGGCTCTATAAAAAGATGTAAAATACACCAAAACAAACTACAGACTTCCACTGAAGGGATACTTTAAACTAGCACATACGCAAAACTTAATTATAATTAATTGGCAGTTCAACTGCAGATGTAATTTCAATAAAAATTACTTGGTTACGGAAAGAAGAGTTACCTCATGTAAATTCACTGTATTCAATTAAAGAGGCTATTTGGAAGTATGAGGCTTGAAAAGAAATCTGTACCGTACATCCGACTCTTCTTTTGTATGAAGATACTCTTAGTGAATCACCCACCAAGGGAAACTTCTCAAAACAACTTTGTGGTTAACTGAAAACGTTTTTCAGATGCTGCACTTCCCAAACCGTAACCTACAGTTTCATTTCAGTTGTAACACAAAAGGCAGTTTGACATACCTGCACCTGCCAGAGTTCTCTAAATTAGGTAGTTTTAGTCCTTTGTGCCCACCTTCTCTGAAGGCAAGGCTTTGGTTAATCAATCTATTTCCTGGTGAGTCAATGTTTTACATCATACGAGCTACATACACGCATATGGAGCTGTGACTGCCAGGTAATCAGCCCACCAAAAATTATTTCATATATCCCAATCAGCTTTTGGCACGGGAAAAAAAAAAAAAAAGAGAGACAGAAATTGTAACTAAGCATTTCAGCTCAGCTCAGCCTTCGACATTCTATTAAAACTTGCAAAATCTTTTGAGTTAATTCAATCTAAGAACAGTAAATATTATTCAAATCTACGCAATTGCAACATATTGTGATGAAATGGCTTATTGTTAGCAGTAAGTATGGTAAAATTGATGGAACTACTTCCAAAAGGAAGATTTTTCAAGAGTGGAGAATTAAATCTCTCTATGATAATTCACTATTTTGAGCAATATTAAAGAAGCCCTTGGCGCTTTTTTTTTTCCCAACAGAATGTTATTTTTGGGTTTTATTCAACATTCAACTGAGTGCTATTAAGAAATGGCTGGATCGTTCAGAGAAAAATACTACAGTGTCAAAAAATCTTACTAAACTGTAGCTGCCGAGTGTAAAAGCTCAAGAAACAAGTCGTACATGAGTGACCCAGACTCCCTCCAACTGACCAGCACTGATAAAGGTTATTCAAGTGAATAATAAATGGTGACTCACACAGCATCTGGCTGGTGGGAAATTTTTTGTTGTGACATAACCTAGCCAAGAGGGAGAGGATAACTCAGTCCTAAAAGGACTGTCTTCCTTTACATTTTTATGTGACAAGTCCCTGCTAGTCTAATAAATGTAAACATGGCTTTAAATGTCACTGTGCTGGTCCCGTCCCTCCAGTCTCAAATTCCTGATGGGATTAGTTATGCTCAAAACAAAAGGTCAAGAAAAATGCTGAAGTACTTTCAGCATTTACTACGAAATTCTGTTAAAGTCTTCAGGCGATTTCAGCAGAAATAGCATTCAATCCTCTCAGAAATAACTTAAAACTAGAAGTTGGACTCTTAGTGCTGATGAGAGGGTACATCTCCTCCAATGAGGCCAGTAGTAAATATGCCACTTAAAAATAGTATAACCAGATCGCTGAGGATCTACCAGAATCACACACATCTGTTATTTTGCTTTAAAATGTCTAAAACAATTTCTCAGTTTCCCCTCAAAACGGTGATGTTACTTTTGATTCCAAAAAGAAAAGACATTTGGGGGGAACTGCAAATGTTTACATCATAACTGGCAGTGATTTTTTTTTTTTTATATACTAGCAAAATAACATCTGAAAGTTTGGCTCTTGTTGCTAGGGTAACAAAACACTGCTCCTACCGTACACTGCAGGATCCTATTAAGTTGGAGAAATATGGATGGGGAAAAAAAGCACATGCGACAACAGCATGAGCCTTTTATACACAGAGGAACAGAAAAGTTCTCCTATTGCAACGTCCAGGAAAAGTCCTAACGAAAAGAAAATGAATATACTACCTCCTGCACTTTAATTATGAAATGAGGTAATCAGCTCCATTTATATCAATCAGTATCAGAAGTACATAATGGCTTCAAAAGAAAAGCAGATGAAGAATGGTAGGAACAACCACAGTCAGGAGGAGTTAACTGTAACTGTGCCTGAACTATAAATCAGAAGTTGGAGAAAGTTATAAGCCAGTACTTGTCAATTAAAGAATACTTAAATAAAGCAGGACTCCTGAGAATTACCTGAATTACATTAATAAGTTTCTTACAGAAACTTGCACAAAAAATAGCACCGTAGACATAATTCAAGAAAAAAATCCCAGGAAGGACAAGAAAAAGTGTAAACTTGACAGAAGTTAGAGAGCAGATTCAAACACTCCGGGTTTTTTCCCTGTAACAAACCCATGACCCAAGGGAAGATGCTCTCTGATTGGCATGGACAGGAAAGGAATCCGGAATTTGAAAGTGTCTCTGTCTTCCCCAGTTTTGCTTTGCCACCCAAATCTCAAGATAGACAGGAATCTCAGAATGGTTTGAGTTGGAAGGTTAAAGATCATCCAGTTCCCACCCCCCTGTCATGGACAGGGACACCTTCCACTAGACCAGGTTGCTCAAAGCCCTGTCCAACCTGGCCTTGAACCTTTCCACAAACACAAGGAGTTTTATTCATCTTATAGTGGGGTATAGACATTTGTAAGGGGAGTATGTACTCCAGAATTTAGGCTAGAAATAAACATACGACATGGCTGGTTTCCAGAATGAAATACATACAAGACCACCTGGACTACTCAGAATACCCATACAGAAGCTTACAGGATATCGGTAGGAAAAGAATTAAAATACCCAACTATATCTCTAATCTTGCCTTTTATCTACTAGTAAAGTTCATGTAAAAAGAATCCAAAATAACAGAAGCTTTATCTACTTCATTTAAATTATTCACACCCAACAAGTGTCACTGTAAACTGCTCAGTGTGTTCCAACGATGACCAAAACTAAAAGCAGATGTAATGTATATTAGAAGCTATATATCATGTTCCACCTCAGAAAATCTTATGCTTCGTGTCAAAAGCATTTTCAGACAATAGTTCCCAAACAAAAGGAATTATGAAAAATGATTGATTTCTTTCATTAAAGTGGATGTTCTTTTATATATCCACTGTCATTTTTAAAACTATCACCTTTTTGACAGATTTAATGTTAGACTAACACAAATCACCATTCTCTGACTTCCATCAAAGTCCACAGATAAGACATCAGTTATATATATTTCTCTCCACATGAAGCCATACCGTTTCTACTTTGCTTCTCCATCAGAAGCCTGCTCAGTAATGTAACTTCACATGTGCTTTCTCTTTAGTCAATGCACGAAGTGGACAAATGTTTCTAATACCCTGGAGAAGAGCTTGGGAATTGGTGCTTCTTTCACACCAGCCTTTGCAGTGATGCAAACATGCTTTTTCTAATTTAAAGTCATAAAATGAAAATGAGTCCTAACAGTGTCAGTTTGTTTGACTAAGTTGTGTACTACATGTTATGGTACTGCAGACGATACTTTCCCAATTTTGCAAATGAATTCCTGGTTACTGAATTAATTTCCTCCTTTATTCGTTTTTCTCAAGTTGGAGCCAGTAACGTGACATTTAAGAATCATACAAATTGTTAAAAATGTGAATTGCCAGTTACATTCCACATTGAGAACACAAGTAAAATCATTTTTCTGGTAGTGATTTTCAAAATGGATTTTTTGCCTGCATGTATTAGCCTACGGCATGAAGTTCTGCATGGGAAAGCATTTTCAGAGAAACTAATATTACAGATGATAACCAAAACTCTGCTGTTTAAATTCGGAACAAAGAAGAATACGAAGTGATTGTTTATCCACTTCACTTCCTGCATTGCTTAGAAAACTGTATCAAGTCATTCTAAACACATTAGGTAACACATACACCCTGTTCTGCTATAAATCATTAAAATATCTTTGCTTTCGGGGTGGAAAACAACTGGCACAGTAGTTGAGTGCCTGTTCTCCCCTGTGAATTAAACTTCAACCATATGTCTATTGTCAGGGCAATTTTACCCTTCAAGAGCACCAGTCTCGGTGGTTCTCCAAGGATTTGTGCACTTATCTGCGTGCGCTGTCACTTACTCGCCCATTCGTTTACCATTTGTGTTCATTTTCCACGTCAGTGAAATCCATGGCAGACAGTTACTTTGGGATGTAATTACATGAACCATCCATCAGTAACACAGCCTCCGAATCCTCTACTACTTTGCTGTAGAGCTGAAAGTTGCACCTATGTGGAGCTTCCAGACATTAATGGCCTGTGGTTGAACTTAAATCAGGGTCTCCCATACGGCAATACATTTTGCTACCAGCTGAGCCTCCAGGCCAGCCAAAGGTCTTTACTTTCTGAAGCCATATCCAGATAGCATTTGCATACATGTTAAACTTTCCGATCATCATTTGGATTATTTTTTTTAAAATGCATTTTTGAACAACTCTCAAATTTTTTTTTTTTTTTTTTTGTGAGAAAAGGGAGAGGAATATGGAGTGTGAATTTGAAGCAGACTTCAATGAAAGCTCTGGACCCAAAACTATTGTTTTCTTAGAGTACACATCTGGTTTTCCCCAACATACTGCCAGTTCTGTAACTCAGTTTAATACCCAGCTGGGATAATGTAAAACTAGCGTATAACCTAAAATAAATGCTAGAAGCACATATTTTTGTTCAGTAATACTTGTATGCATTAAGTTCAACTTGACTAACGTTCTACTCTCATACCGAAAAGTTTGTATCAATGAAGGGGGGGGGGGGGCAGCGGAGAATCGCACCCCAAACCAGGCACCATGCATGTGTGTGGCCACACAACTGGAAACTACAACTAAAGCTCACTAGAGCGGCATAAAAATTTGCTTTTAGGTTAAAATTACTTATTTTTACAATCAAAACACAAGTTTTTAAAGCAAAGACATTTAAAATGTGGTTTTCCCATAACATCAGAAAGGAATTATCAAAGCGTCTAACACTAGCGTGTTGCAGGAATGTTCCCCGGGCTGCTGACAATCTTTTCCCTGACCAACTTGAAGCTTTCTTCTTTCCAGTCCGTGGGAAGTACAAATGTCTGGTAACAAAATTTTTAATTCTTAGGAAACTAAGGCTATTGGAGCACAAAGAGGAAATTGTTGAACAGAGAAAGCTAAATCTACAGAAGAATCTTGTATATAAAATCATCATCTTTTGGCAACTTTGATGGCCAAAACATAAATCAAAAGTGACAACCTGATAATGTTATCCTAAAGGCTGCTAAGAGGTAAGCATGAAGCAAGGACCCCAGTGAGCTCAGTTTGAAAGCAATTCGTAAAATGTTACTAAAGGAGTTTAAAGAAGTGTCAGTAAAAGTTATTTCTTCTTCCAACCCATTAATGCACAAATTATTTTGACTTACATTTTTATTCGCACAGTAACTTTACATCCTACAGTCTGAGTCTGACTCTATATGGCTGGTCGGTCTTATAGAGATGCATAAAGGCTTAAAATGGATTCAGCATTTTAGGAAAAAAAACCCACATTTGGACTTGATCAAATCTGGTCCTGATACAAATTACAGCACTTATAAACCAGATTTGCAGCCCTCGCATGGTTTCTGAGACTGCCTTGGGAATGTAAAATGCCAAGATGCTATTAATATAAAGATTCCATATAGCATGTGCTCATAAAAAGCATTTTTTTTGTATCTAATACAGAGCATGTTACTTTTTAAAAAAAAAAAAAATTCTACATGTTAGACTTCAGCCAAACAACATCATTAAGACAGGCACCCTGAATGACCTCACTGCAGCGTACCAACCAGTGAGACTACTTACACTTACTAAATTACTCCAGCTGAGTAACACTGCCAGACTTGGGCCCTGAATTCACAGTTAATTCTGGAAATATTTCCTCTTACATTTATAATTTCTTTCTGAACACCAAGGTGTTCTTAGAAACCTATTCTCCTCCTGGTACCACCGTTTTCCTCCAGAAAAATCTTTGATTGTAACTTGCTGTAATCACAACAAAGTGCAAGGACTCCAAACTTGATACCACAAAAGTTATTTCATGACCTCCATTAAATCCAAGTTTCACACTAAGGGATGCTTTTTGGGGAGAAGGGGGGAAATGGGATTTAAGGAGGAGAAGGTAGTAAGTGGTACTACACATTTGCTGTAGCAAGAAGATAAAAGCACAGGAAAGAAGAAAGGGGTAAAACAACTCCCCAGAGGTGCAGGAGATTTATAGTTTACCAAGTATTCCCTGTGATACTTTGCTTTTATTTACCTACAGACTTGCATACTGCTTTTTTCCCACATACTTGGCTTAGAAATTAGATCACACAAAGCACAAAGAAACCCATTGTACAGTAAATAAGCCACAGAGGAGATAAGTAACAAAATGGCACTGGAAAAGATTAATTTAAAAATTTCTTTCCCTTTTAACCACAGTCAGATTAAAAAATCTTTAGTAATTATCCATCCTGGCATTTGAGATAAACAATAAACCGCTGTACATCACAGAGCATGATCAGCCAGTGTTATAAAAAAAGCAATAATAGTTAATAATTAGATTTTAATGTTTAAATGACAGTAGACAGAATCTAGCAGGCAAACAGTGAGCAGGTAAACTTTTCTAATAGGCTTGAGCATCTATGCTTTGTGAAAAATTTAATCTTCAAAATACATGGAAATGAACATTTCTAGCCATTTTCATAACAGTAACAACATCCTGTATCTGACTGACTGGGGGTTAATTTAATTGCCTGAGCGTCCAGAGAGACAGATGGAAATAATGAGATGAGGAAGACTATGAAATCTTGTCCCACCCGCCTGGAGCGCGTGAGTTATGTGCGGCAAACGTGCAGCAGCTTGAGCCTGCACGTCTGCTGTGTGCAGATCACGCTCAAGTCCGTCCTGCCAGTAGTTTTAGAGAAGCAAACTTCTGCATTGTCCAGGGATGATCCTCCTTTGCCTGCAATCCCTAAATTTTTATTATTAGGGCTCAATGATCCAACACTTTGCTTATCCACAGTAGTGGGGAGCAGACCTGAATGAATGGTGAATTCAGCTGTAGCGTTTGTCACTTCAAAAAAAACCCCACACTCCTGGTTCACCCTTTTGATTTGCAGATTTTTCAACTATTTTTCCCCTCTGAAATCCTGTTCGTCTCCTGAAAGCAGTGGCAAATACCAGCATTGTTCTGGCTAATGACCTGCCGGACTGCTGGGTTCACACCAGACTTTTTGCTGAATATTGTATTAACACAATCCAAAATGTCAAGAGGCAACTCAAGGGAAAAAACTCAACTTTTTTTGGGTGAGATAAGGTTAGTCATAAGTAACATTTACAATTGAAATACTATAATTTGAACCTTTGACAACCTCTGATATTTCTTCACTTGGTTCAAAATTTGTTAGAGCGCTAATTTCTACCACTGTAAAAATGTACTGCCATTCTGAACCAAACTACTGGTGACCTTTACCGTGGTCTTTTCAGAGACCCACACAGGCCAGTCTCAGACCTATGACAGCTCTATTTACAAAGAGCTCCTTTGAGAGTACGAGCCAGCTCCATATAGATTGATGCATGTCTTTAAACCATTACAGATCTCATTACATAAAACCTAGCTGCAGTGGCTGACATTCATAAATGAGCTTCTACTGCATTAGGGCACAGGGAAATGGTTACGTTATACAGTTCCCTCTGGACTTTTCAGGGTCTCTAACGACAAGAGACCAGAACATAGCAGCTACCTACCGAAACAGAGCAGCACTGTCACGTCGCTTGTGCAGCACATCATGCTGCCTTGCAAAGGAACAAATCTGCAAACCAGAGGTTGTACACCCCTTTGTTTTTTTCAGTAATGAGCAAAACTATATATTAGAGAGCTTATTAACATTACTACTGAGAAACATGACTTCTTCAGACAAGTAACAAGTGCTGATCTTCACAAAGGCAAAGATTAAATTAAAAAAAAAAAAATTGGACATTGGAAAAACCTGTCTGAAATTTCTTAACATGTTACTAACGAAGAAAGTTTCTAAGTGTTTGGACACTGCAAACAACAAAACAGCCCTGTACTGAAGGGGATAAAGGTGCACGTGAAAATACTCAATGCGGGTAAAACTATAATAATGGCACGAGAATGAGTCCGAAAATGTTTAAGCATATCGTGCAGGAAAAGTGCATCTCGGTGCTCATACACATTTTAAATATCTGCCTAAAGAATCTGAGAGTGAGGACGCAAGGACAAACAGAAATTCCTCAAAAAGGATTAAGAGAGAAAATGGAAAGTTGAAAGCACCTCATCTATTTGACTCTCAACAGACTACCTTCAGGATAAAAGTTACACTGCAATATAGATGGGACTCAAGAAAAAAGAAAAATTAAACACCCTGCTGCCAAGCACTGCTGTTACTGCAGTTACACAAAACACAGGGTAAAAATGTATTGCTGTATGTTAAGATAAACATAGGGCATAGTGGATAGGATTTATATATTGATAAACAGCTGAGAAAATCTGTAGACATTATGTTCATGAAATATTAGATTCTGAGATAATTTAGCAGTAGGTAGAATTGCAATTAGTTTTTGTTGTGCCAGATTCATTAAAAACTTAGAAGGGAAAAAGTTCTGTATCGAGAGTCAATTTGGAATAGTTAAAATCTGAGAAATTACACACTTAGTTTTAAACGTAAGTTACAAAGTACATCAGCAACGGATGTACTTACTATAAATAACAAAAGTTTCTATTCATGCATACAGCTTAAACCACTTGACCAGGAGCCAGTTGTGCAGTAAAAGTAATGCTATCTTTCAAAAGCTTCCAATGGAATATTTTCGATATGCAGATAAAATTTAAAATACATTGTATTTATCACTGAAGAAGAAAAAGGGGAAAAGCAAACATCAGTTTTATTGGTTCTCCTGCGGCTGGAAATTAGATTTCAGATTGAAAGGAAAGGATAAACAATACTCGGTCTTATGTCTAAATATGTTTGTTCACTGGTTGATAACTGGGGAAGGTTTCCATCCAAAGAAAATAAAGTAATGAACCTGACCTAACAAACCAAAGGGTGAGAGAGGATTGTCTGTGTGATATTAAGGATACAAATCATGTTAAATTACGTGCTAATAAAGAGACAGCTCTGCGCTTTACAGACCAAAAATTTCTCACGCTTATCCAATATTCTAAATGTTTCTGGCCTCGATCTTTCTCTGGGCGCAGCTGCTTCATGCTGAAGTACTAGCAGATTTTGGCCACCGAGCTCATATAGCCAGGCCCAGAACTGCAGCGTGGATGAAGCACTCCAGGTCCTCTGCCATCCCCCTTCCACTCGTGACACACACCCCCCCACCTCTCCTCAGCAGTTCACTTTTAAACAAGCACCTAAAGTTGTAAACCATCATCATCATCCCTGGGATAACACACACGTTTTTCAAATACTTAGCACACCTGCCACACAGACCGGGGCAGAGAAGACCAAGAAAAAGAAGTGTGGACTGTTTTTTTAAAAAAAGAAAAAAAAAAGTGCAATAAAACCTTCATAAAGTTGATTTACTGAACACGCCAGGCAACTTGGAAAGCTAAGCCAGTTTTAATATCATGATGATTGAGTGTATTTAAGAAGAAAATGAAAGAGAGGATGATTTTGCTTCAAAATTTAATTAGATAAAAATCTATCGTAGACCTCAAAAGCAGAAACAAAAATGAGTAATAAGGTGCTAATCTCCTACACGTTTCCAAGCTTTTACTCACTCAATGGTAACAAAAGTGAATGGTCCCAAAATTTCTTTAATAGGATATAGTTTCTATTGGTCACCTATGACTAACACAGCTAAAAGCATCAGATTAACGATTTTTGAGGATTAGATAAATTTTCCTGACTTTGAAAGTTCTGCTTTCAATTTCTTTAACAGCATTATTGTCTATTTTTATAAAAAGCCAAGAATTTCAAATGAAGAATATTTATGGGGGTTTATTTAACATCTATGATGTTACTTTTTTGATTTATGGGGCAGCACTATGACCAAAACTTTTTCTGAAAAACTTAAGATTTTGAAATATCTGGCTAACGAGGGAATAATTGTCGAGTAACTCAGTGACTTAAGTCACTGGTATCCCAGGTAAATAGGAACTGCCCAGATACAGAATGTTCTCAGCAAAGTGTCCAAGACTGTGGAAACTGGCTCAAGACAAGCCGCGTGCTTTTGGAAACACGATGCAGAGGAAGGACTTGTGGAAGGACTCCTATGGGACAGGCTGAACTGAAGCAATGTTCAAAGGCTATGAAAGATTTATTATATAATGAAACCACCTGAATTTTTCTATGTAAAACACACTGCATTTTGAATTTACAGAGATACCTAAATGGTGTTATCATCTATTCTTCTACAGAGTGTTTCCATCAAGGTAAAGAATTTTGTGGTAACCTGGGAAGGCATTACAGCCACAACAGTAATGAAAAAAGCAAGCAAATAAAATGAGAGGTCAGTATAAAAGCCTTGACCAGATATTCTGAAGCATAGACCACTGAACTTCATTCCCAGTACTGCTTAAATGCGAAAGTGAAGAGAGAACAAGTCACTTTTGCCTCTATAAACAGGGAAAACCTTCAAAGTTAAGATTATGTATTAAACACTTCTGTTTTACATGACATCTCCAGCTACAGTATTTATCTTCACAACTGAAGAAAAAAGGATTATTCTTCCTTGCATTAGCAGGAAATCTAACACTTCGCTACGCTGTATCTTCCACTCACAGAGCACCGAGGTGCACTTCACTGTCAAGAAGCAACGAGCTCTTTTTCACCCAGATCTACCAATCTGAGTTTACTTAACCTGGGCACACAGAGACTCACTTAAGACAGACCTTTGGGGACCTGAAGCTTAAACTCCAGGTGGGTCCCCTGTTCTTGCACCCTTTTTGCAGAACAGAATACAATGTTATCTCAACTAGTATCTAACTAAATACTGCCAAGTATTTTTACAGACTTAGTAATTTATTGTTCTGTGTTGTTTTATTGTGATTGTAACCTTTTCATTAGCTTGTAAATTAATGATGTGAAAGAGTGTATAAAAAACAAGGATGAAGATATTCCAAAGCTGCCACGGGTATTTTTAAATAAAAACATTTTGAAAGCAAGTATTTATTTTCGCTGAAAACAAATGCTTCTAAGTTCCTTTACTTGTTTTATATGCAGCTGTAGGCAACTGCTAGATGAATGAAACATTCTGCAGCTACCTAACAAGAAACAAATATTTCTAGTTCAGATATTAAGATTAAAACCAAACTCATTGAAAGACACCGATAACCGACCTCAGGCTATTTCTGCTAACACACTGCAGAAGGGATGCAAAGAATCTGTGAAGTACTTCTAAAGTCTTTGGACTTCAGTTGATTACAAACAAGTTTTTCTCAAGGAGGCTCAAATTCGCTGTACAGGCACATGGACCTTAGCTAGAATTTTGGGGTTTTTTAAGGAATATGCATATCAAAAACCAATATTGAAAACCCACGTAAGAAATGGTACACAACGACATAAACAGCAGATTATTCAGACTGTAAATCAAACACACAGAAATCAGAGTGCAAATTTAAATCCTGCCTTCATGGATGGTCATTCTATTAAATGAATGAGACGGGGGCTCCGTGGGCTGAACAGTCTGCAGTCCTGCTCCTCAGCCAAGCTGAGCCTACAGCCCGGAGCTGCTGTATTAACAGAGAAAAGTATGAAATAGGAACTTCTTAACCTTTCAGTCCTTGTTTCTTATTTTTGTTTTTTAGATACGTGTGTATATATACATAAAAATATATATCTAATTTAGAATAAACAAGTCACTTTATCAACTAAATTAAAAGTTTCCTGGAACAACTGCATTTGCAACATAACAAAGGAGAATTAATCTATCTGAAATGTAACAAGGAAATCAAACCCATCCCAAAGATTCTGGGGAATAACCTCTCACAAATACGTCAAGGTCCTCTGTCCACTAAGAATCACAGATCGTTTGAACACAGTTGTTAACTCGGAGAACTGCACTTCAACCTGCCCCATGTATCAGAGCTCTGGAAACACAGGTGAATGAAAATCCAATGGTTTTTATATAACTGGTTCAAATCTGACAGGGTCAGGGGACTGTGGACTTCGAAAGAGTTTTCCTACGTAATTCTGTGCATAGCAAAACACATTCTGCTAATTCACAGAAGAAAAATTGGCAGTTTTCAGTTACTAGTCATAAGCTCCTGAGGAAGGAAGAAGGGCTACGATGTGATCTCAAGAAAAGCAGGAATTAAGCCATTTTCCTCCAAAAGCAAGAAAGCTTCTTTGGTTTCTTCCTTGGTAAAAGCAGGACAAAATCTATTATGAATCAGAGAAAACATTCAAAAATGTAGACGAGAAATCCAGAATTAATAATTTCTTATCTTAGTTCCCTACCAACCTAAGTGATCTTGGGCAAGTCACCGCTTCCACCTCTTCACCTGTACAACACGGCTGTTACTACTCCTGTACAGGGACATTTGGGAACAGACAGACACAAAACAAGGGTATGGGCTGCTTCTAGCAGCTACAGCTATCTGGCAGCAACTCCACTGTCAGAGCTGCACTTAAAAACAGATTTAAAACAGGAAATAAAGCCCTATTCCCCACTGGAAGTAGGCAACCAATTAGAATATGACATTTTATACGGGATGAGGTTTTATGTCCCGGAATTTCCTCTGCCCTTTGTTTCTCTCAATTTGTACAAGATCCTATGAATCTGAGCTTCAGCTGAAATTCGTCTGTGGCTATATGCTTTTCCATTGTTGGAAATATTCACACAACCACTGTCTGGGATTTTTGTTTGCTATTAACCAGGCAGCTAACTGGTACTTCGGTAGTCAAAACATTACTACTAAATAGCAGGTGGACACAAATGTTTTGTACAGAAACTGTGATTGCCATTAAAGAGACATATTGACAGTCAAAGAACTGCATGTGGAAGGAACTTTAATTCAAAGACAACGTCCTCATTAATCGATGCACTTCTGAAATGATAACAACATTAGGACCTTGTACTAATGCAGAACATCTGTAATTAATCCCTTGAGATTCTTCCTGAGGTCTGTTAAAATGTAAAGGTAGAGCAACACAAAAAATCATTAATGAGGTACTCTGCAATTGCTGTCTAATTGTGAATTTATGGATTTTATATCATGCATGATCAAGCAACAACAGTTCTGCTTTAATACTGGCAATATTCTATTCCCTACACGGTATTTCAAACATTATTTGTTATCCTATTAAGAGGAAAATTTTGCAAGTACCATGGAAAGTAAATGCTCTATTCAGCTGAAGACAGGCAAATTTTAATGTGCTAATTATGATTATTTGGACAGCATTTAATTTGCAACTGTAAAAACAAAAAAAACAAAACAAAAGGAACACAAAATCTGTGAAGACTAAACAACAAAAAGCTGTCACACATGCATATATATATATATATATATAAAAACCAGGAGGTTTTCTACTGTTTTAGATGTTCTTTCTTACATTCGCTTTATTTGTTGAATATACTGTGGTACAGCAGTGTACACACACAGCGGTATTTTTGAAATAGTACTTCTAGAAAGTTTCTAAAAAAAGCACACAAACTTTTACCTTAATGTAATTAAGTCCACAGAAAGAATCCATGTTTTTAAAGCCAAAAGATCAGTTTTGCTTGTGGAATCTTTGCTTAATTTAGCATATCTTGTGGTCTAAAACTTAATTTTTTATCCTCACTGCTCTGCTCACAACAGCTGGTCTGTATGAATTCCTCTTCTCATCTTTATTTTTTTTAACCTTTTCTATCATTTTCCCGTAGTTAGAGAGTCTTCATAACTTTTTTTCCACAACATCTCTCCAAGAGCAAATATACCAAGGTTTATAAAGCATTTGTTCTAGCCAACACCCTGTTCTTATGTGTTCTACAGAATTATGCGTAAAAAAACCTTGCAAGAATAAAAGGGTTTTATCTTTTGCTTAATTTATCTCTTGGATATTATTCTCTTTTTCATAGGTGACTTACAAGAATAGCAAATAGAAGGGCAAAAATCCAGTCAGAGATGATCTTTTCGTGACAATAAAACCCACTCTTCTCCCCTGCCCCTTGACTTTCCCAGCCTTGGGAACTGTTTAGCATAGCTCCAACCTATGAAAAATTAGTAACAAATGGTTACATTTGTCACAGAGTGAAAATATTTCCAATACTCAGGTTTTTTTATATGGCATATGTATATATATGCATACATATTTCACTAGTTTGGCCAATTAGGGAAAGTGGTTCAATATGCTCTTAATTTCTCTTTTAAAAAAATTAAAAATAAAAAAAATTTTAGCCCTTGTGTTGTCAGACATGCATATTTTGCCAATTTGAACCAATTTCTACCTCCTCCCAAAACCCAGGGGGCACTTCACACATATTTCATTCCTGGACTCTGAATTCTGAGAGGACATACAAGGGACTGTAAAAAGATTTTTACAGAATATTTGGGAACGCTTAAACTTTGAACTGATAAGGCAGAAAGAACACAGCCAGGAGCGTGACTGCAGGATTTTGTCAACTGTAGAGGAAAACAGAGAGAGGTAATCCACTTCTAATCTCATCTTAATAAGATTTGGGTTGCTCCAAGTGCAGTACAAAAGTTTCAATTAAATATAACATAGTAATATCTATCTTAGTAAAATGCAACCCTGAGCTGACATACCACACAATGACAAGCAGTAACCAAATGCTGGATTCAACTATTAATGACTCCTGAGACTACAAAGTAGAAAATATGAAGCAACTAAAATAATGAAACTTTTGTAGCTAGAGCTGAAAAATTCAAGGTCTGATCCAGGTCCTGTCAAATCAATGGCAAAATTCCAATAGCTTGAAATGGGATAGCATGAAACAAAAGTATGAAGAGCATAAATAACTGATATTCACTCAGAAAAAACAATTCAGCGGAGAATATGAGTGACAGACACATGAGCTGTGATACTTGAGATAAGCTGGGGAAACCCAAGATGCCCTCCCCAAAAGCTGTGGTAGCATGATGTAACCTTGAGAATTAAGGTAAATACAGAAAGTTGTATCCTGTCCAAGACCAGAAGAGCTTTTTCTGCAAGTGTGTAACTATATACTTCTCCTTTAATACCTCCACTCTGCCTTCCCATTCCCCATCTTCAGATAACATTATTAGGAAAGTTATAGCCACAGATGAGTTAAGATAAAATATATATACAAGCACGCGCGCACGCACTCCTAAAATCTTGGATCTTTCCTTTTTCAACTGCAGTGGGACACGACCTGCAAATAGTGAGTATATATTGAATATTTTGTTGCTCTTACATTGACCAAGCAGCCTAAGAAAATTGTGTGGTACTTCTGATCAGCTGGAATTATACAGTCTGGCTCAAAAGAGACTATTCCTACTACACAGAGTAGATTGTCCTGTTACATGTAAAAGTAAACATTTAAGAGTGCCTATCTGTAACAGAACAGAGAAAAAAAAATTAAGTGGATAAGCTAAACTACATTAAATCCCTCAGCACTCTCATTCATAATTCAAGTGACTTTCATTAAATTCAATCTAATTAGACTCAAAAGTGAATTAAGATACATGACTTAAATCCGCTTGAATTCTGTAAAATAGTGTCCACACAGGGGTTTATTACGGTTTAAAATAATCCACTAAATGTATATCTTTGGTTAATTTAGATAAGCTTTTTGAAGTATTCTTGTACAGAGAAGCCCAAAAGAACACAGGTTTTCTCGGAAGGATGAGTTCAGTAGAATTATCAAAGGTATTCTCATACACAGGTCTGCAATTTTTGGATTATGCTTTCAAAGCATAATATAAAAAATAATCTGTTCACATTTTTAACGCAGATTGGTGCACGCAACAATCACCTGCTATAGCTTTGTTTACTGCTGGCCATGTTAACTAAATGTGCGTTGCAGGCACCGCTGGATGTGACACCCATCCACACACTCTTCATTGAATGCAACGAATCTCACATTTGCCCCGTTATTGTTCAGTCTTTCAAGTCAGCAAAGGACTGCCAATGTTCCTAAAAATTACATGGGAAATGCACTGTTGTTTTTAATAAATCTGACCTTCTAGAACATCATCTTAAGGATTATTACAATCAGTGTTCGCAACAGACATTTTTCTCTCTCGTGCAATTATATTTCCCTTTTGACTAGAAAGCTTTATTTACTGTATATAGTAACCCCATGTCCACTGGGTATAATCCTCTACTTTCACGCTGTCCCGCTCCGGGATTACCAGAGAAAAGGACTCCCTCCCATCACCAGCCCTTTGTAATAATGCCTGGACCATGTTATGCTCCGGTATTTTGGAGGCCAGCCAGTTCCAGCTATAACTCTATTAGGACTGTGTATTACCTCCATCCAAACAAATCTCTCTGGGTATTCCCCTCGCTCCGGGAGACAAATGTTCCTGGAATGTGGGAACTGTTGCCAAAACCAAGTCCAGGTCTGGAGTGAGAACCAGCACCCTCTGCTTTATGAGAAATAGATTGAAAATGCTCCTGAGATCATGCTGCAGGTGTATGATCCCCAGAACCTGCAGGGGACATGCTGCTTTCCTCCTCCATCTTCCACACCTCCAACACGTGAGGTTCAATAAAAGCAAGAAGAGAAAATCCCGAGGCATTCTGGAAAGTTGAACATTCAAATGATAACTCACAATCTTGATGACACCCCTTAATTACTGCAGAGTTTGGCCACGTCCTGCATTGTTACTAAGCCACAAATAAACAACCCACTGCTCTATAAATTGTCATATGACAGGAGTGCACAAATTCTTACTTGCATGACAATACACACTAATACAATATTAGTACATGGATCACAAATCTACTATTTAATTACTACCATCTAAAGCACAATACAGCTTTTCATATGTTAAAAGCAAAGAAAGCCAAGAGCACTTACATCTCGTGTATGAGCGTAACCTATACGCGCATTTTGTGAACACTACTCACGCTTTCCATTTATCTCCTTACAATCCCTTTTGAAATGCTGCCAAAGCAAAACCTAAAAAACCTCTCACTTACCTAGAAGCCTCCTGCAGTGAATATCCTAACACATCCATCAAGCACATCTACACATTTTCAACAGTCTGAAAAATTATTGAAAATTTTATTAATAGAGTCATTAAATGCTAAAGGTTTCCTTTTCTCTGAGGAAGTTGATGCCTGTGCCTGATGAAGAATTATTTTCTAGGAGATTCCTGGGCTCTGTTTCTAGTTTCAAATACTTGTAGCTAATGGCAGCAAGAAATAACTCCATGAAAAATCTTCACAAGAAAAGCTTCATTCAAATACATTACGGTTTCATTTCAATACACTCTGTTACACAGAAATTGGAACAAATCCCGATACAATTTTAATGCATCAATCTACACAAATACACGCCAATTAAAGTCACATGGGTAAAAAAACCAGGAGCAAGTGATATATTGCTGATACCTGTGCTTACTTTGACAGCTGTGTCTTAGGGATTTTAATTAAATTTACAAAAAGGTAAAGCGAAGCCCCCTGAAGCACTGGACTGAGAGCCGAGACTCTCCTGTTTATCTTTCTCCCTCGTGAGCACTTGCACTGTAGCTGTGACAAAGTCTTTTGCCTTTCCAGGCACAATCTCAAAACTGGAGTTAACTTTCACCTTTTAAACGAAACTCTCAATGTAGTCGCTAATAGTTTTTATAGGAGAGATACTAACGTAATTGTAAATATTGAAGGATTATGACTGCAAAAGCAATGAGATAATTTCCATGTCCAGAACTCAGAAAAAGGCAGGACAGACAAAGCACAATCGCCTGCTGAGATCGTTCTGAAAGAGGATATTTGTCCGGCTCTTGCTGTCCTGGGCCTCTTTTGGCCACGCTTCACCTTTGCCAGACTCGCAATTGATGTACAGTTGTTTTTGAGACTTTACTAGGGTGTTTCTTGGAACTAGTAAACACCAAACCCTTTTTCTTGACTCATTATGGCTTAAATTTTATTTTCCACTAATTCTGGTAGGGATGGGTTTCCCATAAGGGATTAATTCCCTGTGCTACCTAGGCTCTCCAAGATTTCTGTTTCTGTTTTAGCATGCAAGACAAGAACATTTTTGCCTGAAAGGAACACTGTCATTACAAGAGAAATAACAAATTACCCTGCCTATTGAGTTGGTATTATACTGCTTCGTATGGCAAACTATGACTGATAGACAAATATTTCTGGAAGTTGCTACACAAAATGCTTTTGCTATAGGGTTTTTTTCATGCATACAAAATAAAAAAGTTGAACATTCACATTTCTCCTAGTCATTTGTTATCTGAGTTTTCAAAAGAACACTTCACGGAAAAGACGGAAGTTCTTAGAATTTCTTTTTTTTTTTTTTTTTTTGTTAAACAAGTTTTAAAGAACACAAGGTTAAAGTTGAAAGATGCCCCTGCTATTGTTGGCTGGCTCTTTGTGAGTTGTCTGAAAATATATATGGAGAACTCTGTAAAAATGGCTTTTCGTTTGGATAACTGTAATAAAGATTTGCTTGGCAACTGTTTTCACAGGAAAAAGCTCTACATCTGTGATTATTTCCATAAAAAGACACAAACTGAAAAGAGAGATAACAGTACACAAATCTATACATAGAAAAAAATACTCAACAATTTTGAAATCACAAAATTAGAAGAAAATTCTGTCACAGATAAAGTCAAGCCCCATTAGCTCCTTGTAGCCCTTTGTGACAAGTACCTTTGAGGAGATACTTGGATTCAAGCTTCTTCAAAGTCTGAACCCAGTGACTTTGGTGACTCTTGATATGGTCCAAATCTCATCTTTTAATTTAATGCCAAGTTTTGAACTGTCAATTCAGTAGAGCAGACACACAATGCCAAAGAAATTCTTTAGCAGTTCTTTAGCACCCTGCTACCGTTATTTCACCCTTCTAAATCCAGCTGCAACCAAAGACTCTTAAGAGCCCTGCAGACATTAGTTAATTAGGCCTTAAAATTTGGACACGAAACCACTGCAGTTTTGGATCAGTTTTCACTGTATTTCTGCAGTGATGTCTCAGGTGAACAGTGATTTAATTGGTAAGTAACTTTGAGCTACAATTGTGTTGAAAATGCAAAATTTTAAAAGGGAAAGACTCAAAGGATGGGGCTTCAGCCAAAGGGAACCTCTAACTTCCCAAATCCTACCCTCTTGTCAGAGCTCAAGTACAGCTTGAGGGCTTTTAGCAAGTAGAGAAATGACCCAAGTGTTGTTCCTAAGGAAAACAAGGACAGGTTAAAGATACGGTGTGAATCCTCTTGGCATCCTGTTCTCCCACCTGTAAATCCAAGACCCTGCACCAACGCACACTCGTGCACAGACCAGGTGCTCAGAACTGCACACACAGCAAGACTCAGAAGTGGGATTACTAGGGGAAAGCCCGGGGAGCGCTGCCTGTGTTCGAGACAGGAATCCCTCCCTCCAAGCAGTCTAGTCAGAGCCCACGGTAATCGCCGATCGAATTCTTGCATTAGAAAATAAAATCCCTACTAGGATTTGCAGTACGTAGAGTGTCACAGCGCAGAAGCATGGGCTCACAGGGACAAAGGGAGGGAGAAGCAACAGCTCCCTAGTGCTCTGTAGACCCACCACATAAGAACAGTCCTGCACCTGAAAGGATGTCTTGTGCAAAGGTTAGAGATTTTTATTTATTTTGAACTTGCAATACAAAGTATTTTGAAGGGATTCAGTCCTAGTTCTGTATCAGCAAATCCTTCAGGTTCAGCTGTGGCTCAAGAAATTGAATTTTGCTTCAACTCTATGTTTTATATAAACTGGATTAGGCAAATAGGGTCTGTATTTTTTAATTCCTGTTTTAGTAAGAGTACAGGAATAATTACAGACACAAGCAGAACTTAGGTCTCCTTACTTTGAATTCTTGTCTTCAGTTATTAGCCTGTACATCATTGTACATAGTTGCACACATTTCTATCCACACATAATTGCAAATGTGTTGATAACCTATTTCTATCTGCAGAGAGATAAATAACACTTACAGAAACAATTCTCTTCCTTGTCCAAAACCTCACAGCTAGTGCTATGAAAATACACAGCACGCAGAACAAGCATCTCCTCATTTAAAACAATTACTTCCTTTTCTTTTCCTGTGTATGTGAAGATAGGAGGAGGGAAATTTACAGTCGATGCTCTCTTTTGGTCAAAATCTACCCCGGGTTTGTAAATGCAAGTTTGGCTAGCCACAGGCTTGCTCACGAGCTCGTTATTGCCTGCCTGATGTCTACGATAACCCATTTAGCATAAAATGTAAGATCTGAGCACAAAGCTGCTACGCGCTGTCGGTAAATCAAGCTGCAGCACAAAACGTTACTACCCAAATCTACAGAGACCTTGGGTGTCTGCTTAAAAACACACAGCTTTACCTTCCGCGTCCTGCCCGAGGCAGCTGGATGCTGAGTGTTTCTTGTTTAAGAGCGTTTAACACAATTTAGAAAGACTGAACTATCTAAGCAGATGTATCTAATTCCCCTCAAGTGATTTTACAAAATGGATTTAATTCCTCATGAGTGTTTTGAATGACTTTCCCCCCCTAAAAAAAGAGAAATGCCAGAAATCTAGAACTTACATACAACTTAGCAGTAACACACCGTATCTATAAACAACTTAAAAGGAGAAAAACAGTCCTTGTTTCAGCTGTGGTCATATTTACCAGTGAAAAGTAGTTCACAATACTTTTACTCAAAATATACTGCTTACAGAATGCTCTTCTTCTTAAACGTACCTTAATAATAGTATAAATGCATAAATAGTATAAATAATAGTATAAATGCAACTTCTGTTGAGAATGGTAGCTAGTCAGCTTACCTGTGGGAGGGGAAATCTTTAGCCAAGAACTGTATTAATTTCCCAGTATTAGGAGAAATGCTACAGGATTTTTAAACTGTTGGGAATTTTTTTTTAACCTCAACATTGAGAAAGGTGAATGACAGAGCAACGTGCACATCCTGGGAGATACTGAACCATTCTGACAACAACAGGATAACATATAGCAGAAACTCCTGCAAGAGAATCCAAACCAACTCAGCAACACACAAAAGCAGCATAGCAGCAGGTGAAATTCATCCCCAAGTGCAAGTTAATGCCACATAGACTTACAAATTAACTATGTACATTCACAAAAAAACCCGCAGTTAAACAGTTTGTTATGTCAAGCTGAACAGATGTGAAAGGCACGGGAAACAAGGAAATTCGAAATGTTATGTCATTTTGTAAAATAGTATCTAGTGCTATGCCTTTAAATATGCATTCAATTTTAGTTTTTCAATCTTAGAAACAAACCAAATAGAAAATAGAGAAAGTGGCCCAGGGAAAAGTAGTAAAATGTATCAAAGAATTAAAAGTTCATTCATGTGGAAGAGGGGTTGGGAAGTTTAAAGATTACTAAGACAAATAGGCACAATAGGGCTGTATTGGCTGCCCTGTGGCACTGAATAAAAATATCTCCTTACACTGTAGTGGTGTAAGTTCAGCATCATGAGATGCTCTTCAGCTTTGCCCTTCTGCAGCATTTTAAATAGTTTCCAAACGCAAACTGACAGTTATTTCAGCTCTTGTAGCACACATTTTGTGTATCCAATAACATCAGTTCCAGTTATCAAAGATTAACTTCAACCGTGCCGAGGGACACGATGCATACTTGAGCCCGTCTCCTGTGCTTTTCAGCTCATGCTACTATGCTGACACGTTGCTGAAGTCCTCTTGCTACACAAACAGCACTAAAAACCTCTGCTGCAACACCTAAGCACAGCAGGGTGAGCTGAGGATAGAGAGGACAAGAGTGGTAGGGGAAAACAGTTGTTTGGATAAAAAGAGTGGAATATTCTTTAAATGAAGCCATATTTGAAATAAATAGAAAAGGCTTCCAAAGCACTCAACTTATTTTCTTCATTGCTGTTGCACATTAACAAAAATTCCAAACTGAATTTGAGCAGAAGAAAGATTTTCTTTTTTTTAAATGAAAGAATCATAGAATTGAAAAACACATCTAAGTGTTTAAGTTATATTTATATGTGACAAGACTGCTGAAACTGATCCTACAGAGCACAGCATATCTTTAGCAAACATGTATGAGGACAGCTGAAGTGACTAACAACAATATTTATTAATTTTGGTCAATACTGAAACTTTATTAAAAACTGCTAAAATAGACTTCCACAGCCTTCCAGATGAATTTACTGCACCCTCAACAAAAAAAAAAAAAAACAAAACAAAACTGAGAAAACTAAGAGACTAAAGGACAATTATTAGATTTAGATATTAGATATTTTAAAAGTATGTAAGTTCTTACCAACTTCATGCTTTTCACTACCTCAGGGTGTGATGCAGAATCTAAACTGTCAGGAAGAATTCCTCACTCTAAAATGGCTCATCTTTAACATTCCTCCTGAAACCCTCTTTACGGCAATTCACTATCTGCTAGCTAAAATTTTCAGGATGTTCATTCCAAATACATATTTCTTACTACTTTACTGAACAGAGTTAAACATTGTCAACTGAAATAAAGCAGACACAGCTGGAAATGCAGCTCAAAGAAAAGACAGACATTATATACTCAAACTTAGCATGCAAAGTTCTTATTAATAGGGCTCTCCTTGCCAAACAGGTATAGGAGAAAATGTTATTTTCTAATCGCTCTCTGAAATAGAAAAAGTTTAGAAAACTTTCATCTTTAAGTTTAATAAAAAATACCCTTATCTCATTCTTCCTATACATTATGACTTTTTTTACACAAACATCCAAATAATACTTTTTCAAAACCCCATAACCGGCATATTCTACAAACATCACTACCAGATAAAAATACTATGAAAAAAAATTTCCCCCCCATCAGTAAAACCTGCAGAAAACAATAAAAATCAAAAAATATTTTTTTCACACATCTGTTTGACATCAAGAAAATAAAATCTCTTTAAAATCCTTCAGCCTAGACACAGCAGTAAAAACAGTGGTAGTAAATTAGAGAGTATTTTTATGTAAGCCCGTGTATTTTACCAATACATTAAAACCGTACCTCCACCCATACAGGTTTAAAAATTTTTATACAAGATATTAAATAAATAGCAAAATACTAGTAGAAAGCACATATTCAGTAGGGTATTTTTGCAATATTTCCTCTACTCTATTATCTTCTGGCCAGGTTTTGGATCATTCTTCAAAATAAAAAATGTATATTATCAATGAAGCATGTTGTCCAGGGAATAAATTACTCAAGGGATCAGAAAAACATTTGCTATTCTACCACTTCTTAACCAAAAAAAAAAAGCATCCAACTTGTTCTTTTCTTTGGCAGGACTGTGTTAAAGCTTTGCAAAAATGAGCTTTAATACAGGTATTACCAAGTGTTCCCTTTTTCCACTTAGGCTGTAGGATATTTTTTTCCAACATGTTGGATAGCTAACATGCAAAAATAAACTTTTTCTTAGATTTTGTGTTTAATTATGCACTAAACACCAGTGATCTCTTCTGCCAGGATACTTCTGAAACGCAAGACTCTTCCCTACAAGAGGGGATCTTCAACATATTACACCTTACACACAGCTGACTAACAGGGCACGAGCTACGTGCAGGGTTTATCACTCCCCATGCACCACGTCACGGGGGAGAGGCAGAGGCTGTCAATAGCAGTGACGTTTGGACTTCAGTTCTCAGAATTTTAGAAAAAAAAAAATCAATTCTAGCTCTAATTTACTGAATACAGCCTTACACGTGTTGAGTTGGATGGGCTTTTCAGCAATGCAGATGCTTGGAGCTGACAGAAGAGCCCATTGTTAATTAAAAGATTACTTTAGAAAGTCACTAAATGACTTCACCAGACCATACACAGCCTCACCAACAAGAGTCACCTAAAGGCTGTCTAGGTGACAAACCACAGCAGGGCAGCTCTGGAGCTGGACACCTCAGCCAGGAGGTTCACAGCACTCGATTTTTGCTGGAAAAGCTTAACTCAAGCAGCTGGACTGACCGCGATGTGACCGCCACAGTGAACACACATAGGCCAGTGTGCAAATTCACCTCACAACAGCTCCTCCCCATCATCAGGGAATAATTTACCTATAAAGAAAATGAGCTGCTTGCAAGTCTGGTACGTATTGTAACAAAGAGCTTGGCCATTATTGACCTCAAACCACTGGCACTAAAGCATACGCTTATTACCTACTTAATCCAGTCTTCTGGTTTGAAGCTAGTGTAATCAACTTGCTCAAGAGAAGAGCTGCAAGGACCGAGTCCTTCCATTAAAGTCAAGAGGACAGATGTGAACTATCCATGCTTTGCTCCTGCTGAGTATCTTGGAACTCTGACAGCTCTGGGGTGTGCAGAGCAGCTCCTGCTTCCTCCAACTCATTGGAGAAAAAAGAGAGAGAAGATAAAAATATCTGAATATTTCTTTATCTGTACAGCTGCATAGTCTGAATCTTGGGCTTGTACTGGGACAGTCACTGAGCACAAGCTGCTGAGGGCTGCTCGCAGTCTTGGAACAGACAGTGTCACTGAATTGCTCTTGTTTTACAACCCAGCTTCGTCATTACAACTGTTACTAAGATCCAAGGCCAACACAATCCCAAACGGCAGAATGCACTGAAAGTGCAGCTTGTATCCAAGTGTCTCTCTTGGGGTGAAATTGTTTTTGCCTTGGAAAAACAACTGAGAAGAAACCCAAGGACCCATGCAACAATCTAAGCATTATCAGAAGACATTCAGGTAGTAGAAACACATTCTAATTACGGGTAGTAACAAACAGTGATGACAGCAGGATTGATTGGGAAACTTTTTCATAGATGTTGGCTTTCAGCAACCGTGGCCAACCAGTTTGCACAGTATAAACCTGCAGCTTCTGGACGCCAGTTGCAAATTCTTTGTTGTTTTACTCTGCTCTACCATCATCATGTGGTCAAGGATGACTCATTAGAGTAGAACCCCAGTGGTGCTCTCGAACTGGCAAGGGAGGGATAAAATGGCAGAAAGCAGATGGGGTTTGCAGTCTTCTACACATCAGTTTCCTGATTCAGTGTTTTGCTGCTATCTTACTGCAACTCTGCCAATATTTAATAAAAAGAACTACCCATGTAGATGGAAAAGCAAATCTACCTCTTGAGCATGCTTAGTCCTCTATCTCATCGAACAACCTTTCCTTGTTTAACGCATGAAGGCAAGCCACCTAAGAGTTCTTGGGTTTCTCTGAGTCTTTTGAGTGCATCCTTGGCATCTGGATTTGAAGTTACCATCATCTTGTTCAAAAGAGAGATTTGCTAGTCTACCATCTTGTCGCTGCAGGTTTGTCAAGTGCAATACCTGCAGATACAGGCCTTCCTGGGATACAAGGGTCTCTCCAGATGAGCAGAGGTACTCACAGCCTTTTACCTATTGCTTGGCTCTTTCATGTTCAAAGCGGTAATCTGAACCCATGAGACAACAGGGAAGCCATTGTAGGGACAAGAATTTTCTTCCCTCTGGCTTTAAAAGTCTCTTAGAGGTTGTCAGTGACAACTGCAAAACCTAATTTCATTGCCCTAATATACAAAAGTACCTAAATCAAGAAGTGATGCAAACTGCAGAAAAATCTCAGCATGCTATATTCATCTATTTCCCCTATTTAGGGGTGAAAAGAAGCAGACGTTGCCCTTTATGGCCCCAGCGTGAGGCACACAAAATGACAGAACTGACACAAAATACAACTCCCAGTTCAGGAGTATGAGGTGTATGAATGACCACAGAGGAATGTACATATGGATGGATTTTCATGGCACTGAGAACAACATGTTTTACAAGGGAAATGAAAAACAAAACTGATGTACATCAGCATAAGCCAAATTAAGGAGATATTTCAGTTTCAAGTCTGGGCACAAAATAAGAGGGACTAAATATTTTTCAGAAACTAGAAGATGACTGACTGTGTTTATTTCTTTTCTAGTACCATCAACCACATTCTTTTCTATATAAATTAAGTCCAAATTTTAAAGAGAAACATTCAGAAAATATTTGTTAAAGTAAATTGTCTAGAATTATTTGAGACACAAATTTAAGCATAGAAGGTTACTCATTTGTAAAAAGCAAGTCTTCTATAAACCTCTAAGAATTCCTTTTTCTTTTTCTGTCTTTTAATACTTTTCAGAAAATGTATCTGGTACACCTGGCATGCAACCAGGTCCATAAGAGTGACTAATCAAGAGACAGGGGCACAAGGATGGGAGCTGGAATGTGCTTGGGTCATATGAACTTCCTAACCCCAATCTGGATGTCTAAGGTTTGCTGACTTTGTTTGGTCTATCTCACCGGATGCTTTCCTTGGCATTGATACAGGTGAGGTTTTTTTGCAGTCAACTAGATCAGTCTTCAACTGCAAAATTCTGAGCAGTCATTCTGATGTTAAAGAGAAGAGCTCTGACTGAAGCTTTGGCTGGGATATTAAATTCTAAATCATAAGAACCTAATAAAAGACAAAAATAGTCTTATAAATATTTATAATTTATTCTTATTACATTTTATTTATTACCGCAGAAAGTATGAACCATGGAAAATTACACTGAAGCCATTGAGCTTAGCATATTATATGTGAAAGGCCATTTTTTACATTCTGGACACAGATAAACAGAAAGACTTCTAAATAAATCCTTCAAAGTTCCTAATCCAAGACAAACATGATGATTATGATTATAGAATGCTCCTGCAGAGCATTCGTCGGGTACTTTAATTGTTTCATGTGGTAGAAATAACCCCTTTACTGATAGGACAGCAGCCGTAGTTAAAAGCTAGAGCACATCTGGTTATTTTACACATACTAAAATGGCTTCTTGCTCAGACACGCAACGACCACTAAAAAAAAATTGTGAAACCAACTATTTTTCCTGTTAAAATATTTTGACAATATTCACGCTGGAACTCTTGAGCTGTGCCATTGCTTTTTACAGTGGAAGCAATGGTTTTTATTGGCCCAAGCTGCTACTACACCCCGTAGAATGATGGGGCTTGCTGGGTCTCCTTCTCTGCCGGCAGCTCTAGTGAGAATCTGAAGTTGCTGTGAGCTGCACTTAGTGCAAAGGCTATAACTGGGAATTGAGATGTCAGAACTAGAATATCTGGATGTTCTTCTCATTACTATCTATTATTTGTACTGTAGAAACTAAATTTAAATACACACAAGCAAGTTACTTGCCACTTGGTCTTCAGTTTCGCATAACAGATAAAACTTTCCCGAAATTTACAGTGAAATTTGAATCACGGCCAAATTTTGCCCTCTGACACCTTCTTGCACAGTAACCAATAACTGCTTTAGGTTCTTCTTTTTGAACAAGAGAGAAAAATTTGGATCGTGACGCTGTGCAGTGAAATACTCTTTTGATTTTAGTCAAAACAAGAGACTTCTGTTTGTTCTACTACCTGGAGTTCTTTGCCTACAGGCAGCATTATCATCCAAAACTTAAGTGACTTTGAAGCTGTTGCAATAAAACATAAATGGCCAGCGAAGGAAACAACAATGAAAAAACGGTAAGGGAGAAAACAAGCTTAGACTTATCCTCTTACTTCCATGTATTTAACCTACATACCTCAGGAAGGAAGAGGCCGGATAACAAATTGATTGCCTTTTTTTGTGAATCACCTTTATTCTGAACTTCTTGATCTTAGCCTTCTCATAACCTTGAAATCCAATAATGATAAAATTCCAGAGATATTATGGAGACCACAAGGGCACTTAACTGAAGTGTACTGTTACAGATATGACATTTAGAATCAGGCCTGGAGTTGGCTGGACAGATTCTCTAATATAATAAAAATAGCCTTTTCTTTCCCACATTTTACTATCTGTCTTTGTTTATTCAACCATTCAGCAAACCCAGCTGGATCACAGACATTGTCATCAAAGAAACATTCTAGGTCAGCCAGAAGTGGATGCCAATTGTCTAAAAATAAATAGAGGCTTTGTCACTGGAGTATAATTTTAAGGCCCCTGTAATGAATAATGGAATAGAAAATCTTTCCAAGCAAGTGGGATGCACTGATTTTAAGCAGAAAGATTTCACAGTTAATCTCAAATTCACAGTTATTGTAAGCTTCAGATAACCTAATTTTTGATTTACTTCAATAAAAATGATACATAGAGAAGCTTATTAAAATGTTTGGTATTGTTTTTCAATACCAAGACCTGCAGAATACCTTGGAAGACAGATGAGACTAGCATTTACCTAACACACAGACAAGGAAACTGAAACGATGTGGTGAACCAATTTCCTATGGGTCACCAAGTGGCAGAACTGGAATCAGATTTCACACTTTCTAGCTCTTATCCCTGATATAATGCACAAATTATTTCCTCTAAGCTAAGAGAAGAGACAAGATAAGAACACATAGCTTTATCAGTATAGCCTAATTGCTAAAGATCTTAAAGGAGCTTAAATAAGAAGCAGAGCACCTACAGAAGTCAAAGATGCTACACAACTAGAGCTTGGCCCTGTAAACATATTAATTTACCTTAAAGAAAATACTTATCTAAAAATAAATTCCTTCACAAAAGTTTTTAAAAGCTACTTCCTCAATGGATAAATACAAAAGTTTTCCAACTGACATTTATCTGAGTCTCATCAGCAAAGACGAAATTTTGTCTCAAGTGTCTGTCACTGAGGAGGAAAAGATCATGTGGAAACTCATTGTAAATCTGTAAATCAAATTGAATTTTGCTCCGTTTTCTTTGGTCTTCATTAATTCCTACATAAAACATTTTCCAACCTTCTCTACTCAGCTCAAGGTGCCCCAAAAATGGAATGGCGCAGAGAAGACACAGTTAAGGTTTGTTTCTGCCACGCTGCGCTGTAACAGTGGGTTCTGTATTGGGCAACTTGAGATGCCAAACCAAATTACAGTAAATGTGAGAGCCACATACCATGGGTAATGCCCACAATAATAGCATGAGCGACCATAATCACAGTTGCTCTTCCTTGGTGCAGATTAAGTTGGCATTGGATAATCCCGAGTTACCTTTTCACTACTGCATCAAAACCACTGGATAATCCCACAGAGTTAAAAAGTGGTGCTGGACAATCAGAGAGATTATAAAATAAGCACTCAAAAAGAAGTGGCATTCAGATGAACAATTTTCTGATTATTAACCGTCAGTCTGTCAATTCACCAAAGTTAGAAGTACCAAGGAAGCCCTGAGATCTGGCGTAGAGCAGCAGCAGGCTCGTTTACACCAAGCTAGAGATGTTATCATTTCAAGTTTTCAGAAATGAACAGTTTTGCCCCCAATTCCTTCAACTTGTTAGAATGAATGCCACCTGGCAAAATTAATTCAAGTTCTATTAAGAACACAGTAATCATTTATAAGACCACAATTTCAGAATCATTAAGCCAGATTCATGGTACCTCTTTGTTATCTCCTTTTCACACACAACAGAGGGAGAACAGGAAGAGAAACTTTCGATCCCCAGCTACGCAAAGAGTGCAGGTCAATGTGAACCCCTGCCCTGTGCTGGGACAGACTACACATTATGCAATTTCATGGCTTGGATGTAAAGTTTTTGGACTGGCTCAGTCTTTATGACAAGAAAATACTACACATTAAGAAGCTTCGTAATGCAGTAATAGCCTCACATTTTTTGTAAACTCTATCAGCCGCTGCGCTCCACACCGATAGTGATGGTGCTTTTTCTAAATTTACACTTAGCAATGGCAAGCACAGGATTTGAGAAGTAGCAGTTTTGGCTTTCTGTGCAGCACTCAATGGATTATATGACATTAAGGAATGGACTACATCCCCAAGAACCATAAATTCAAGTCCTAAAACAACAAAGTATGTCAATATTTCTTTTAGGAATGGGAGACACTAAATTGATCTTCACTGAGTTGGTTTGTGTTTTTCGCTTGTTCAGTATTTTGAAATCATCAAGATAAAACGTCCAAAGAATGACACAGTAACTGAGTAAGGTTCAAGTGAATATAATCCACAGCTTCTTGTAAAACCAGGGAATTACTGAACACATCACTATACTTCTGGCATTGCCTCTGTGAGATATAAGCTCTCTTATGCTTTTGACATCTGATGTTGCTATAAAATATATTAGAAATGATGTTACATCTCTTCAGAAGGAAATCCAACCAATTTCTAACCTTCCATAAGCTGCAGAAAATGCTTAAAATCTAATGCAAACTATCCCAGACACAAATAATTTTCTTTTCTAATTGGCTGGAACTCTACCGCTCCTTAAAAAATCCTCCTAACAAAATACTTCTTTACAGTGCTCTAATTCCGTAAGTGTTACAACTCAAAGTTGCTTAGGTTTCTCAAACTGCTCATGCATTCATGATAAAAATAGTCTGGAAAAAAGCATTTGAGCAGGAAAAAGAAAAGAAAGAAAAGGTTTTGCACGTTTTTCTCATCAGGTTGGATTCTAATTTTCTATTAAAGTTATTCCAAGAAAGAAATGATTCACACTTCCCAAGTTTAAATGCTGAGAAATTTATGGTATCTTCCATCCTCACCCTGCCTCCTCCAATGAGCTTGCAAGCAATGGGAATTAAAAGCCACAGCAATGACAAGAACGTGAAACCAATGCTTCCCAGCCTTGCTGGGAGAGCATGTCGGATACTTGTGACCGCAAACTTGCCTTTGTTTACTCTGTTGTGAAATACTTCATATTCTGATCAGGTCTGTGGCTGTAAAAAGGCTTAATGAATAAAATCTGCTTTAGAGATAATACACAGACTGTTGTGAAGACAATTCCCTGTAAACATTGATACACAAACACTACCCTAAAGATACAAAAGATAAAGGCTGTCTGAAGTTACTTTAAGAACAATCTCATAGTATTAATTGACACAAAACAAGTGAAAACATTTATCAACAGATTTATCTCTTCAGAAGGAAGAAATGAAAGCTACAAGGACTCAAGAATCATCATTTTCTCCTGCTGATGATACCCAGACAGGCAGCACTCAAAGGGAAAGGTGACAAGATAACACAGGTTGTTCTGCACAGCTGGAAGAGTTTATTTCTCCTAAATTAAAAGATCAGCTCAAGAGGAAAATTTAAGGAGCTGGAAAGATCTGGCCTCATGTGGTGGTTTTGTGCTCACTCAGTGCTGAAACAGTTGCTGGAGCACGGCTTTGCTGGGCCTTCCTCTCCAACTGGCTGCGTACAGGCAGAAAGTGTTTCACAACACCTTGCCCAGACTCCAGGCCAGGGAAGCTCAGCTGTTAAAAGTCCCTAACATCACGTTCCCCCTTCCAAGTCAGAGCTTTGAAACACATTAAAAGATTTAAAGACCAACATTAACATAACATTAAATATTTACAGTCAACCTTGTGGTTAAGTTATTTATTATTCAGCTAAGAAAATACTCTCTGTGCCACTGCTTGGACCTTCTGGGCTCCCTCGAAGTACTGGTGCTGCTAAGGTAACAGGGCTCGCTCACTGGTTCCTTGCCTTGGCATTCATGGTCTCATCATATAGCCCTTGCCTGTTTGAAATGTTTTCTGGCAAAACCACCTTCTTTCCTCCTAGAATTTGTGCAGTCTATCTTCCGCTACTGTATATTGTGCCCATCTGGGTCGAGTCTCACACACAACCACAGGACAAGCTCATGAGACATCCCTGCTCCTTGTGACGCTTCTTTCCCACTGCAGACCCACACAGTGTCATTTTCATAAGACAAAACCAAAAACATTATTAATATCACAGAATCATCAAGGTTGGAAAAGACCTTGAAGATCCTCCCATCCATCCATGAACCTCACCCTGACCGTTCCCAACTCCACCACATCCCTCAGCGCTGGGTCAACCCGACTCTTCAACCCCTCCAGGGATGGGGACTCCCCCCCTGCCCTGGGCAGCCCATTCCAACGCCCAACAACCCCTTCTGCAAAGAAATACTTCCTAAGAGCCAGTCTGACCCTGCCCTGGCACAGCTTGAGGCCATTCCCTCTTGTCCTGGCGCTTGTTCCTTGGCTCAAGAGACTCATCCCCCCTCTCTGCACCCTCCTGTCAGGGAGTTGGAGAGGGCCATGAGGTCTCCCCTCAGCCTCCTCTTCTCCAGACTAAAACCCCCCAGTTCCCTCAGCCGCTCCCCATCACACCTGTGCTCCAGACCCTGCACCTCCTTTGTTGCCCTCCTTGATATGTCAGTCTCACAAGATCTTTCAGGCCAAGTCTTTCAGACATCACTTTCTATGCAGCGTAGGCACTCTTGTTTTCATTCTTCCATTGGACAAAACATCAAAAGGCAATACTCAATGCTTCACTGCTGCTATTCTGCAATTTAACAGTGTCCAGTACAGGCTGGTTTGCAAGGGGTTTAATGGATCTGAAGCTACTGCAAGCTTTTGGCTCAGAACAAACAAACAAAAAGCTTGAACAGTCATGGTGTTTCTTCTTAAACACCTGTTTTGAACAAAACAATGAAAACCCTAGTTTGCCATCTTAAATAAGACCTCCTCTAGTCATTACCAGGTCTATTGAATTCACACACTGACAGTAGAGATACGCTGCCTCAAGCCTCCTGCTGTAGCAGTTTTAAGTATTTTCTGCAAGATCCCATCCTTTGTGGTAGCTCTGGCAACTGCAGGCCACATTGAGTCTGAATCTGGACAAGTTTTGTTTGTGTATACTTGGTTTTGATCAGGTTGACATGTACTAAATTTAACTCTGGTCTTTGTTCCACTGTGTTTTTGGCCAAAGCTCTAGAAACAATGTCTGCAAACATAAAATGTCTAATACTTTTGTATTTCATTGGCTAATCGTATATCTGCAGTCAAAAAAGCAATCTTTATATTCCAGTGGGATATCACCCATTTGCTCTATTTGGCAATACCAGTTAGTGGCTGATGGTCAGCTGGCCTCTCAAAGACGACTCATGAAAACTTTTCACATAGCTGTATTAAAGCCAAAACCTCCTCCTCTTTTTGACTGTGCTGGTGCATAATTATTTTTTTTAGCAACTACACATACCGGTTGCTGAGCTTTGGTCCTGATTACACAGAGGTAAAAGAAGTGTACAAAATCAGAAAGCTTAAGTCATTTCGGTACTGTCACAGTCCTGGGGCTTCTGATGATTTGGTTGCTTTTGGGGCGGGGGGAAGCGGGGTGCAGAATTTGTGGATTTACAATCAAGTTCATAAGTTATCTCTACCCATCAGCATTCTTAGGCTGCCAATTCAGACCATTTTTCACATAGGAATCTGTTCTGCCTCTCTTCCTAGTCCATCTAGAAGAGCTACACCTTTAGGGTGACCCTTCTGCATACTCTCTTGTGCTTCTCCAAACGTCTTACTGACATTACATGGATTTGACACTCTACATTCACATTCCTTTCTTGCCTCTTTTTTAAACTTTAAACTCAGCTATACTACCTCTTCTAAATCCACTACTCCAGACACCGAAATGCAGCTCCTCTCCTCCTGTACTTACTAGCTCTGGATCTGTCCAACCCAAGCCAAGCTGCATGCTGAGAAACCACAGAAGAGCAGTGCTCCTTCATTCCTCCTCCCTGCCCCCAGGCTTACAATCCTCCCCCAGTGCACAAACTGACCCACAACCTGAACATCTTCACTTCAAGCCACACACCATCTTCTGTCTTCTCCATGGGGCCCTTTCCAGCACGCAAGCTCTGCTGACCCTAAGTCAGACTAACTCCACATATTATTTATCGCCTTTCCGCCCAGCTGAGTACATATCCAAATATAGTGACAGTGCTGCTGAGACTCAAAAGAGATTTTTCTAGCATATGAATACAGACGAGACTGCTGCAATGACCATGCATCCAGTCAATAAATACTTCTGGCAGGCCAAATTGTCCCCCTGGGCTGTCCACTGGCCATCACTGCTCTGTGCTATCAAAACCATGCTGTAATTTTCAACAGAGCATCTCTGGTGTTGAACTGAACACAAATGATAATCTAAGAAAACTGTCTCTTTCAAAAAGATTAAAATGCAAATAAAAACATAATTATGCTTTTTATGGGCTGTTATGACCCACGTGTCCTCATGAAGAGGCAGAGCTGCTGGATTAAACAAAAAAAAATATTTAACACATATTTCTGCTGGACTCCAGCTCTATGATACATGTGGTCTGCGGCTGCAGGTCTCTTCTCCTGTAGCATTTTGTATTCTTCCTCATGCCCACAGCAGCAGAGCTGTATCCATAGTTCTTAACACAAATCGAGTGGCTTGCTTTGATGGACAAATTCTACTGCTTTACAAAGCATTTTGCTTCTGAGGCTCTTTCATCAGATTGCTATCACAATCTGATCTCTTATCACAGAAACAATGAAAAAAACCTTAAAAATTGAAAAAAATGGCTCTTGAAACTTTGATTAGCCACAGGGTTTTCTAAGACTTCAACCACTTTTAGCACCTTCTGTCTTAGAAGGTAAAAATGCACCTCTTCCCTGCATTTCAAAGCTTACTGGAATGCAGCACTGTTCCAATTTCTTTATTTCAATTTCCCAGTTACCTTTCTCTTTCAGAGTTAAAAGAAAATTGTTAAGTGTCTCAAGCATGCCAAAACCAGCTATTACTGTCCAGCCATATTCCTTTTCGTTGTTCTCAGTCCATTCCTGTCTAAACTTTCCTGTACACCTAGCAAATTTCAACTCTGATGCATGTTTTACAGCCTCTGTTCTCCCACCGAAGAGATCTACTTTCTTTTTATGCCTCGTACCACGTGGAATTCAGCCATCACACGAGATTTTTGAAAGACTGCATGTGCGCATTTGTGTCGGGTTTTTTAAATACATATCCTGTTCCAAGTCGGCTGTGCAAAATAACAACTCAACCTTCACAACCCTCTACATGTATTTTGCCTCAAAATCTCAGCTTTTGAAGAAGCTGTCCCTAACACTGCACCTTGCTAGTGAGAGCATGGCAGACCTGGCATAATGAAGTTTTTTCCTCAAGTATTTTAGAGTTCTCACGTTGCTACCAAGAAAGGCTGTGGAGGAAGGACTGACTAAATAACATAGACAGGACTGATTTATAATGAAAAATATGGTATTGATGAGGAAAGCAGTCTCAAGCAACTCAACCGAAATGACACTAGCGCAGGAATATCTAACCACCATGCAGAAAATGAGAAGAAAAAAAAGTGGCACTCCCTTGTATTTTCTGATCTCAATTACCACTCACACTCAAATGCTGTGATTTTTACATGAAGTCATAATTTGAGATCACATTTACGGTGTTGTGCCAGAACCTTTGTGCTCCTGCCCATACTGGGATAAAAGAGCTGGAAGCCTGACAGCGATCAAGCTGCTGAAGTTTTACCTGGCAGTCACTACAGAACCCAAGGGACCGAGTTGCCCAAATCACTCTGAATTTGAGAAAGGCTGTTAGGTCTTTGAAACCACTTAGACAAAAGTGGCACAAGCACACTTCAAAGGCACTAGCGCAGTATATTCATGAAGTTTCAGCAAAAAGCACAACCAAGAAGGAATGTCAGGACAGCCAGGAGCCAGGAAGGCAGCCTTTGATGGGGCTGTGAGAACAGAGACCAGGGGAAACCAAAGCACAGCCAAAATAAGAAGATTCTTAAGGAGCCAAACTTTTCCTGGAGCAACTAAAGAAAAAAGATGCCAAAGACTATCCTGAGGGAGAAACAAGCTGCTGATTAGACATATGGATGACTATTGTAAATAAAATGTAGGAGAGTCGAGAAAGTCTACTTTTTGACCTAAAAAGAGCAGCTCAAAATGGCTTCAAAAAACAGGACAAAAATGAAGTTTTTATTGAAGCTAATTCTTAAGACAGTGCTATAGAATCCTGAGAAGATCTGATCCATGTCTGTTTTTCCACAGGAAAAAACCTCCATAATCAAAATAATTCTAAAGCAACTTGAAATTTACAGCTCACATAGAATGTGATATTCTAGTACCAGAGAAGTCTGTGCAAAAACTGTGCAAGTCAAAGAGCTGGCTTCTGTCAAACCCATATTCTCAAAAACAAAGGTTCCCTGCTACCGATCAACACTGATTCCAAAATATAAAAATAAGGCCTGTGCTTTTTTAAGGCGATGCATCTAATCCAACCGCATTTAAAAAGGCATCTGGATCCTCCATTTCATTGAGTTTTCTGTTCAACTCTTATATTTTTGAGACTACAATGGAACATTACAGCTTAAAAGACATGTTACATCTCCTCCACAATTTAAAACAGAGATTTTAGAAGAAATGCTGCCTAGTGTCCAACATATATGAAGATGAAGGAAATAATTAACACTGAAAACTCGCAGTAACTGAAGTGCTGGCCATACTTAACATCAAAACAAACCCATCAATGCTGCAAACTTCTACATGACAACAGGGTTTTTTTCTATCCAGACGACACAGGTGCAATTCATATAACCAAATTCTCTTATACCCGTATATTCAAGTGTTACATGTATTTTCTAATGGAAGGAGCACAATTTCCTTTGATCAGGAATAAGGGCTGGTCCCAGCTACGATGCATTCACACTTCAGGCAACGGCTTCACAACAAAGCTTAGGAATCACAGTTTGTGTGTTTGCAAAAATATCCCAGCCAGAATAATTTCTGTTGCTGAGCAATGCAAACATCTCGGGATGCTCCAGTATCCCCCTCTGTTGTTAACCTTGCCCTATAGCCCTGTTTTTATTATTAGATTGTAAAACTTTGTTCACTGAAGCAAAATATTTTTGTTCAACAGTAGATTTCCTTTACAGCATATACAGTCTTTCTGAGAAAGCCCACAGCTACCAAATTACGTCTTTAAACTGTTCTTTTAATTCCTCGCAGCATCCATTGGTCAGAGAAAATAATATTAAGTTTGTATTTTGTAACTACTGCGCTGGCCGTGACACCATCATTCCCCAACAGTATTTCAGCAATAGGCTTCAGAGAGAGGCATATGGGAACTGTTCCTCCAAATTTTTTTCTTTTTAAAGTAGCTATTCTCAAAACAATTCTCCTCTTGGCTAAAGACTTAAATCTTTGTGCTGTCCATAACAATTGCAGATATGAAGGAACAAGTGTAATTTTAAAGTCATTTTTTCTAAGAAAGTATCACAAACTCAGTGCCCCAGCATCACGCTGAGCATGGTCACAACTCAGAAGTCACTGCTGCTGCCTTCTGGGATTTTTTAATTCCACCTCCACAGCACCTGCAACACAGCTATGTAGGCTACACACTTGGGAAAACCTGTGTATGCACCTATTTAGTCTTAATCTCACAGGAATAAGGACCACATATGTTAGTAAAATTTAACACAGACAACTCTCTTTAAACACGAGCTCTTGCTGCTTATATAGCCTGGCACGAATCCTTCCTTCCAGCAAGATGCTATCACCAACAAAGCAGATAGTGTCATATGAACCATAAAACTTAATGGACCGTAACACTAAATACCTCACAGCCTCACAGGAGGCAGCTATCATTATTATTACTGTGCAAGTTCATGCTCTTTAGAAAGATTATTCTAAAGCAGACAGGATTTTTTTTATCCTTTTTAACACTGAAAAAAATTTTTACTTTTATTTTTCCCCTCATAAAAACATTCATTTTAACGTATTGTAGTTTGAATACCGCAAAATAAATTATGTTTTTGTGTGTGTGTTCTTACTCCCATATTTCCCTACTTTGACTGCTTATTATATTATAGTTTTTCTCACTGAAGCAAATACAAAAAGAACTTTCCAAATCAGGAAAGAGGAAGTCTGGGGATTTTTTAGCTTTTGATTTTTGCACTCGGTTGGGTTGAAAAAAGCAAGGATTTTTATTTCATTCAAACATTTTGCACCAATTTTAGCTTTAATAAAAATTACAGTAAAAATGCAAACAGATGACAAATCAATTTATCATTTTAATAAAATGTTTTACTTGAAATGGAAAATGCAATTCTCAACAAATTCAACATTTGGAATTAATATGGCATTTATATGATTTCAGAAAAAATTCAAAATAAATGTCAGCTCTTGTACTGACATCAAGGTCTGACTAATAGAAAACAAACCAATTAACCACAATGGCTGAAGTCTGTGACTTTTAAGTTCTTTTTCATTAGCGTTTGCAAATGCTCAGAATACGAGCTGCTGGATGCCATGTGCCCTTACAGAATAGGAGCTGGGGAAAACCACCAACTTGTCAGTTGTGTTTTCCTGGTCTAAGCAAAACAGATTTAAAGAGATACTATTCGCTTTCAGGGGATAATTTAAATAGCATTGATTTTCTTCATGAACTACACTTCCCTTTTTTATAATTAGGCACTAGTCCACAGTTAAAAGGATGTGAATTTTTCATTACAGGAAATTCTGAAGAGAAAGAAAAAAATACAGATTTGCCTGGAAATATCAATTACTTAGGGAGAGAAACAATGAGGAAGGTCAAAATCTCTCTCAGTCAGTATTGACAAAGTCTGAGAAGTAGGATTCCACTGTCATAATTTTACAATTTAGATAGATTTTTAGACAGAGTCTGAAAGGAAAAGCTTTTCTACTTAATATTTCAGGCAGGGAAAAATTTATAAAATGAACAGTAAATGCTTATGAAACAATCTGGCTTAGTCTAATGTAATGGAACAGGACTTATGATTAAAACCCTGTTAAAAACATGGAAGGTGGGTACTTCACTCTGGAAGACGCCGGCTTCCAGAAGTCATCAGCCTTGACCACAGCTACCAAAGCACTGCCTTCGCTAAGGGTTCACTATAGCGTGATTGCACACTGGAAAGGGCTACAGGAAACCAGAGACTGATATTAGTGCACTAGTGCTGCTGCTGGCAACGAGATCAAGAGCAGTCATAGTGTCCGTTCGGCCGGCTATTTTGCAACATTCTAGGAATTCTTTTATTCCTCTGACTCTGTTCACTTTGCTGCAAGTTTTCATCAGTGCTTTCCAGAAAATCAAGTGATATGGAATTACTGTAGGGTGAGAAGGACAGTTCAAATTTAGTGATATTTAACTGTGGCTTCTAGCAGAGTTGCAAGTTATTAAATGTGTGGTGTTACTATTAAAAAAAAAAATGTTTGTGGAAAAAGAGGGTCCAATGCCGACTTCAGATGTTCTGACTTCATAAGGGTGTCATTCCTTTTTCATTAACCAAGTCAGTCTCGATCTACCCTATCATCAGTGAGACAAAATTCTGCTCTTTTAAAGGTCAGTGACAGATTTTTTAAAAATCAAGTTTGCAGCAGTCTCCAAATATATTCTGCTATCTTCCCACAATAATGAAAAAGACACTATACAACACACGGAAAGCTGAAACATCTGTGTATCTCCAATAAAATAACTCCAGAAAGTCCCAGATATTGGTATGCCAAGACTTATATTCTTCAAAGCAAATTAAATTTTCCCAAAGAAAGGAGCATTTCTAATGAAGATATACTGATGTACACAGTAAATGTTCTTATATAATGGTATTGTCTAAAAGAACAGAAGAAAGTGCCCCATGAACAGTTTTACCTACCCATTTCTAGGTCAATTCTTCAGAATCCTGGATTTCTTCAACTACTACTTAGCTAGTCCAGATAACATACATGGACCCAAATTACACCTCAACTTGGAAAATCTCCATGAAAAAAGGAGCATCTGCTCTCCGTGTTTGGGGCTTTTAAGTACATGCTGGCATGAATGGCCACACAATACAATCACGAAACTCCTGGGTGATTTTTTTGTTAAGAATTCAGTGTTGGACTAAATGGACTCCAATTAATGGTAAAACTGTTAGCATCACTCAGAAAAGAATTAGGCCAGTGACAAGTGGGTTTGACAGTTCCATTCCCGCTACGCAAGTCTAAGTCATATTTTGTTTAATTCAGAACAGATGATTCACTGATCACTCCTTTCTTCAGGTTTCAGATAGTGTCTCTGACACATCACCACCGACAATGAAAAATACACACCAAAAAGTAAAATCATTTAGTGTTTTACCATACGCCTTTGAAGATCAGCGTCCTGTTGTCTAGTAGTGGACAGATACAGACAGAACAGTCATTCCTTTTGGAGACTTACAGTCTGGGTTCACACCCGTTAGCACATGGCTGTGTGAGACACACACAGAGCCAATATCATAAGCAAAAATGTTATCTTCACTATTGACTTCTGGCACACCTCTGTATGCAACACTGGGATACATTCTCTTTTCTACACAGCTTCAACCCATTTCTACCATCTGACAAGGTCTTTTTTATGTATTGACCTACTATAAAACAAACTTACCTTGAAGGAAAACATGATCCCACCAAAGTCAACAACAAAAGTCACTGTGCCATTGTTGAAACAACGTCATTCATTTCTCAAAGCATGGTCTCTGGTTCAGACTTTCTTACAGCTTTCTCCTCTCTACATACTTTGTTCATACTTACAGAATGTCCTACCCCTGAACTGCACACTATTGTCTTCCTACTTTTATTTATGTGAAATGCTGTAATACCTGCCTTCTGCTAAAAGAAAAACTCAAACCCCAAAAATCTCACAACACAGTTCTGCAATTTAGAAGTACTGATCAGTGTTTTTTCACTGCTAGCTGTTACATCTACTTATTTACTGGCACCACTGACATTTTGCCTCTGACTGAATTTGATGCATTACAGAAACTTCTGCAACCCTCAGGGTCTTTACCAGGGAAACCCATGACCTGACACAGCTTTGGAGTCAACACTGTAGTACCAACTCAGAAGGAAAACAGAGTGAGTCTTGGAAACCATACACAAACTAAGAGCAAGATGGGCTGGACTTGAAGACAATAATACTTCTGTGTCATTACTGTGGGACTGAGATAGCCCATTTTCAGTGTCATCACAAGCCGCCTACGACAAAACAGTTAACTAGAAAAATCACACTAACATGATAAATAACTTAATTCTAACGCTTCCTCCTGGTGAACTCTGTAACACTTCTGCTGTTTAACACAAATATTTAGCAACATTCCTGAAGCATGGAACGACATTTTTCAGGAATAAAAATAGTTGTAAAAAAAATGAAGCAATTTATAAAACAGATTCATTCATAGCTCAACGCTGGTTGGAGCCCAGAGTTTCTATCAAAGAAAAAGAATATCTGCGTGTAAAGCAGTACTGCTTTTTGAGTCCAGACCAGTCAGGAACTGATAGCTCGAGCCGAATAATTGATGGAGCCAGTATACAACAATTAATCCCAGCAGACTGGATCAAATAAAATGAAACAAGTTTATAATTTAAAGTACTTATTCCACAAAGAAGAATTTTGTTCACAGAACACTAAAGAAATGGCTAAGGCAAGCTACAGTGGATTATATTCCAAACATACTTTCCAAATGTTACTCACAGTAATACATAGATATACTTTGAATAAAGTAAATATATCTCAGCAAATTAAAATAGCATCTGAGATCACAAAAGAAAACTGTGCTGTTGATGTGGGATTTCAATGTCTAAAATAAGCAAAGTGGTCATCTTGTAGTTTTTTTAATGTATGCACTTGAAATAGAAACACACATTAACTATTAAAAAATACACTGTACTATATGGCATCCTGTATGGTTTGTTCCAATCAGCGTACAAATCACAAAATTAGGCTCTTTGATCTTCCTTCTTCAATTTCTTAGATATCCACTCAGCCAGTTTGAAATATTTTAGGCATTCTGGAAAATTGAACTGAAGATATATTTCAACTATGGAAAGGATTAAATACCTGCCCAACAGACACAAAAGTCAATCAACTGGTCACATCTCACTATGTTTAACATTATCTTGTTAAAACCCTGAAAACTCTATGTAAACCACACAGGTTTTCTTCTAAAAAGATAAGCTCATTCTTCATTTGCAATCAAGCCACTGTGTTTTAATTTTTAAAAGGGATAGCTTCTGTGACCACACGTGGCAAAAGGCAATTGTTTTAGTGGGGAGGAGAAGTCATCACCTCCATTCGTGAAATACCACAAAACCCCATCGATCATGTAACCTAGGCAGACAATACAGAAATCTGGAAACAGATTGAAGTCATCAAGATTTACTGGTGCACTTAACATAGTGGAAAGGTTAATTATGTTAATGGCCTGAACTCTATACTTTCCATTTAGTAACCTGACAAGATACACATGCACACACTTATTTTATATTTTATCAGGATGAAACGAGATCTCTCCACATCGAACAGCTAAGCAGTGCTCAGGGTCTGCCAGCAGCAGGCAAGCGGTTGGTATCCAGCCAAGGATATTGGCATTATTCTGCATCCAGCATCAACCCATCGCGGGCACTGACAGTCCAATTGTACCAACCATTCCCAAAATCCTTCTCGGGTTGGAATTTGAAATGTGGGAGAGTGATTTCTGAACACACAGATGATGCTAGAGGCATTCTTAATATTTAAAATAACTGAGCATGGAACTATTAGAGCATACAAAGTGGAACAGTGATGGGATAAGGGCAAATCTGCAGCATAAAGACAGGGCTCGTATCACATGATGAGAAAAATCATAAATGAAGAGCACTAAAAAAAAATAAACAAAACAAAAAAGAAATGATTTCTCTAGATTAGCACAGCAAGATAGCTTTGTGATGACTGCTATTCTACAAGCAGAGATTTTTATTACCAAAATCTCTAATAAGAGACAGCTTAGACCTATGCCTTCTATGAAGGTGGAGAAAATTATTTTTCCTTATATTTAAAAGATTATCACTTCATATCTCATCTCTTCTTATTAAGTTTACAGCAATATTAAAACAAGATTTGGGTGAATAAAGAACATAATATGCTCCAAAATAGAGAACATATTCTTTGGAGCATTATAAATGCTCCTGTCTGCTTGAATGGAATTTTAATGGAACAACCCACCCTCTTAGGAGAAAAATAAAAAAAGATGACAGAAAATATTATCCTTTTCCAAAACCTTCATTAAACAGTCTTGCTTTACAACCACCACAGATCACTACGGACTCTTGTCGCTCAGGGATTGTATCAAAGAAAGTACCTACAAGAGATTAACAAATCACCTTTATTAATTCTTTCCATCAGTCAGAACATTTTTACAAATGGAAACAAGTAATTTGAAAAAAAAAATCCTAATATACATCAGTATTAAAATAATGGCTGATTTTAACATATCTCTGTATATTTTACTACTTTTGATCAGTAAGCCAAAGAAAAACAACCAAGTTTGTGATGTGAGAAAGGTAACAGTGCAAGGCTCCACAGGTCATTAAGAGAGACATTGTTTTGGGAACTGGGACTTCTGACCAGAAGACAAAAATAGTTGCGTGACATAATGTCTAAACCTTGAGAAGCACTAGGGAAAAACTCTACGTTTAAAACACAGACATTATATTATGTGCTTATAGCCAAGTATCTGCTGGAATTTACTGTTTGCTCCCAAAACAAATCTTTACCTGCGTCACTGCATCACTGAAATGAAGCATGAAAGCAGGGTCAAATTTGAATCCTCTGTTATTAACAGGAAGCTATTTCTTTACTGTCACACTTTGCCAAAAGCTGAAGTGACAAAAAAAAAAAATGCCATAAATGTGAGTTTGCTGCTGGAGACTTTGTTTATTTTGCCTTCAGTAGAGACTTTTTTTTTTTTCACCCAGCATATAAAGTTAGGCTGGGTCTCAAATTAGAAAAGACAAAAAAAAAAAGACAAAACACTCTGTGGCTGTTGATGTATGGTAATTAATGATAATTAGTGGAGAGGGAAAAAGTTACGTAAGTTGACTTGAAAGGCAACTGCAAACTTTCTTACATGTTATCTCTTAGGTGCTATACAGATCCTGGATGAGACAAAGTAGTATCACAATAAAATTAAAGGCATCACCATTACAGCTGCCCACAAGACAAGGACTTCCCATAAAAAAAGAAGAACAAATGCTAGCACGAAGTGCCTGAGGAGGCATTCAAAAGAAAGTTGAGCATTTTTCAGGAAGTGCTATGGGCTGAAGATGCTGGTCCTTTTACCAAATGGTAAAACAAAAATGGCTTTGTAAGTCTCAGACCAGTACTATGCACTTGAGGAGCGTTAGTGAACTTTAGTGGAGACAGAGCAGAGGGCAGACCTGTCCATGATTTCCTAAACTCACATTTTAAACCAGGTGCTGAACTGCAGATTATCAACAATTAATAACCTTTGATAGACTACAACATATAAATATCTACACACCAAACCTTAAGTACACTAAAGCAACTTAATATTTGCTTTATCTCCAAAGTAGCAATTCCTTTCTTCCACTCCTGATAAATTTAAGTTAAGCCTGTTTCTTTCTTCCTTGTTTCCTTCCTTTCCCACATGTAAATTCTATTTGGATACATTTCTCTGAAGAACACCATAAAGTACTTTCAACCCTCTATTCCATTTAGATGAAAACTTCACCACACATCAGATCAGTTCATTTGTGCATTAAGGGCACAAATGTAAAATAGTTACTGCTTGTGTCATCCCACACTTACACAAAGACTCTGCCTTTTATTTCATCATCATACAAAGGTTGCTTTGAAGTCAAGAGAAGAAAACGCAAAAATATTTGCTAATTTTGCAAACAGTCTTTTAATCAGTCCCTACTCAAGGCTGATGAAAAGAAACCAAGTTAACCCAGCATTCAGGATCAGCAACCAGCCAATGAAAGATTCTTTTCAATAGCTGGAGATATCATAAAGAAAGTAAATTCATCTAAGCTATTATTTTTTTGTTAGCAGCATGACATTTAGATAGCTAATTTTTGTGAAGTATTGAAAAGGCTGGGAAATGGTGCCACTACTGCTCAAAACAACCAAAACCCCCTAAAAAGCAAGAGTTGTACATTTTATACATACAGCAGGGATTCATTTTGTCTGTTCTTCCACCAATTTCATGTAAGCTTAACTAACATATGGAAAAGAGGCAGAGGCTCTACAAGTCCCTGCTAAGCACTCTGAAAATGGGGAAAAACGGTCCCCCATGATGAATGAAATAAAGTCCAATTTCAAGAGGACTAAACTACTTCATGGGAGTGCCAATGTATACCTGCTACATCTTGGAACAGAAAGTGTAGTAATAAACATGTCTTAGAGTGGAAAATGTTGAAGTACTGATGGCAGTCAGGTGTAACAATTACTACATTTGAGAATGGGCCATCCTGCTGGGAAAAAAGTTTTTCCTCTTGACCCAGTTCAGGATACTGTTCTTGGTGATGTATCGGACATGGACAGAGCTGGTTTTCTCCATAAAATAAAGCGGTATCTTCTGGCACAAAATAGTGCAGAAAGAAAACTAAATGCAGCCAGTTTGTAAATGAAACTTATGACCCAATAACGTCTGCAGGGATCTGATACCGCTGACTCTCTGGTACAAAATATTTTTTTACTGCCTTCACAGCAGCAGGCACCATAAATGAGTAAAAAGATGGAGACAGCACAGTGGAAAGAAAAACAACTTAAATCTCAACAAGGTGAAGGAGAAGACTTGTATAAATAGCAGCAACTAGGTATCCTTTTTTGTACACTGCTCAAAATTTGCAGGGTCATCCCTCACACCCCCTTTTAAACAAATCTTAGTTTAAGAAAAGAGTTACAATACACTTTTAAGCAATAAAAAAAGTGACAAAATTACCGGATGTGGTCAGGTTAATACAGCGAATCTCTCTCCAAAATAAAATAAAAAAAAAAATTTCAAAGACTCCTGCCTTTCTTCTTTATCTTAAATCTAAGAAGAATTAAAAAATCCACTATTAATCACTTGTTATGTAACAGAAGATTTAAAAAGTGTGCTAGCAAAATATTCAGGTTTTCCATTCTTTAAAGAAAATATTTTACACATTTTGAAATTCAAAACTGTAAGAACAAAAATTGAAGCTACTTTCCAATCACAGTGGCTTTCAAAATCTGCTAGAGCTTTCTGTACTGATTAGTGAACTCAGCCATCCAATAACTCATTTCTGAAATTTTACATAATTAACAGGGACAGCAGTACAATTAGACACAAAGAACCAGTACATACTCTCATTGTTTCAAAAAAGCACATTCACTTTCAGCTCTCCAAGACAGCTGAGAGGCAGGAGGATCTCCCAACACAGAGGCACGGACATGGAAAGAAATGGTCCTGTCACCGTAACTGCATTGAAATTTAAGTCTTAACGAAACAACACAGAATCCCTGAATTTACAACATAGGCGTTTTTCAAAAATGTTAACTCATTCACAAGCAAGGCCTGATGACTTTCAATGAGCTTCTAAATCACTCAATATTTTCCCCAAAAGTGGATAAATTATGTTATGTAGTAAAAAACATATGGCATTTTCAATTAAATACCAGAATTAGTTTTGCATTCTTTTAACTGCAGAGAATGTATTTTGTCATCAATACCCCTTAAGTAGCAGTTCTCCTTCTGTGGTTTTTTTCCTGTTTTGTTATGTTTTGTTGACTGCCATCGAAGGACTATATTTTCCCTGTCTCCTCACACTGAGGTAGGAGAATTCTGTTGCTCTATTGTCAAATTTAATAACCTGGAGTAAACAATTTGCACAGATTTGTTTCAGGGATCGTACACAGCACGACGACAACCAGGACCGCTGGAGATCAGTTGTTATCCTACTGGAGAGCGCCTTACCGTGCTTTACAATTACAAAGTAGGTGCAAAGCTTCTACAAACGCATTTTAAATTCTGCGGTTAAACTACACCTAACATAGTTTATTACAGCTACTTTTTTAGTTACCCATACTTAATAACACAAATATGTTACTGTTTTTCTTTCAATATTAATTTTTCTAGAGAAATTCTCTATGTTACTGATCACCTAGGTAGTAGGCTTTCTTCCCCAAGCTTTTTTTTAATCCATACACATTTGTAAGCTTTAATACACTTAACTGCTTTAAAATCAAATTTCTCAATTTTAATTTGATAAAATACTAGCTTCTCTAGCAAACTAAGTTTTCAGAACTAAAAAGTATGGTGAGTGTTTTTGATGTCTACTTTGAGGAACAAAGTGGAGAACACCTCTTCTATAGAATGCCAAATTAAAGAGTGTATGTGCACAAAGGACTATCTTCAAGCAAAACAAAATTTAAAAATACTGCAATTAAAATGCTCATACTTAAGTATTTTAAGCAATCTGACTTTATCCATAAATACACTGTGCTTCAATGTGAAATTTGCATAAAGCACATTTTGTTTCATAACTGTTCTCTTAATTTTTGCTCCTAAAAATAGAGCAGACCTGCAAGGCTTTAGTGCAATCTATTGTTGAAGAAGCATTAGTTAGAAATAATATCTTTTTTTTCGAAACCAGATGAGCAGTTTTTAAGGTCCAGCTGAACTATATTGGGATTTTAATTTTGCTGTTTTTCTTCTCACAATTCTGTTTGTTTCTCCGTGCATATTATTGAAAGCAGATATGATGAAACAAGAAAAAGCCTTTTCAAACTACTACAGGAGCTGGTGCAGAAGCGAAGGTCGTCTTCCCTTCTCCGGTTTGCACACCAGCACACACGCGTCCACACAGCCCCTATGTCAGCAAGACTCACGCATGCAGAAAGACTCACACTGCCAATGTGTCTCTGTCCCCACGGTACGACAGTTTACAAGGCTGATGTCGGAGCAGCGCATTTCTTGCACTTCAAATTTCCTCCTCATTTCTTCAAGCTTTCACCGAGAAAAGAACTGACAATCATCTTAATACTACTGCCCTCTACTGCTTAAAAATTAGCGACAGGCAAAAACCTCCTATATTGTATTCATTCTTGACTGAGGAACTTGAATAAAGAATTTTAGTATTTTTAAATCTAAAACTTTTTAATTAGATGCATTATATGAAAATTAAAAACTGTGGAAGACAGTTCTTTCCTCAGTTTTGGATAATGTATTGTTGAAGTTGTTAATATCGATAGAAAGTGCAGTATCTATTCCAAAGGCTTAGTAAAGGCAATTAAAATGCATATTCAGAAAATATATTAAACAGTTTCTTTCCCAATAAAATGACATCTGCAAAATGCATAAAAGCGAGCAGAAGCTGAGTTAACATGTCAACGTATTTTTGTTTGTATAACTGATAATCATGCTCAAGTTATGGATTAAACTGGACCTTAAAAAAATGTGGTGCTCCTCACTGAAAGGCGAGATCTAAATATCTCAATAATGATCAGGGAGGTAAACAGCAATACAAAGGCTAGGTGTTAAAAGAGTTGGTTTAAGACAATCCCATAGGTTTGTAAATTATTTCCTCCACAAACCAACCTATTTTCATTTTAGTTTGATCCAGTTGCGAGTAACATTCACTGGATATTACGTGGAATTAGTAGAATAGGGGTGGGTTTTTTTCTCCTGAACATTTGGAACCATTTCTCCCCTTTTCCATTCCTCTAAGATTTAACAGCTTGCCCTTCACTTCAGACTACAGCAGAGCAGAGAAACAGGACAGATGTTTCGAACATAGGTGATGAGGTCATACCTCCTTTGAGCTGTATTACAGGGCGTACTATGTGTATTGAAACCAGATCTGAACGAGACATCAGATTCATACTCCTCCTGAGGACATTAAAGACAAACTCTCACTGATGTATTTCTCATACACATCTATACTCTGACCTTTCGGGCCCAGCAGCAGCTAGCTGCTACTTTGCAGCACTGAAGTCTGCCGTATTTTCTGCACCACTACAGCAATTTTCCAAGAATATCTTTACTGATCACAGATTCATATACTCTCACACGACCGTTATGTGTATGAGGATGCTTTTCTAAAGCCTCTTTGATGAGCCACCTCCACAGCCCTGCATCTGAACTCTCCCAGACCTCAGAGCTGCCATAAAGCAAAGCAGCTCATAGCAGCCAGGTCAGAGTAAAAGTTCAGAAAAAGATAATGCAATCACTGCTCCATACAAATACCTCATTAAGCAGCAAAATGTGTTATTAATGCGATCCCGTCTCTCTCTACGTATATATAACTCAACAGTTACGGATGGGTCTCAGTGCACCACTTTGATTACAAACTTATCTGGAAGAGATTGTGTCTACAGCTATGTAAGATGCCAAGTTTATTTTCGAAAAATGTAATGTAGCAGAAGCAATTCTGCATTTTTATTTCATATGCACACAGTAAGACGATTGATACTACAAAAGCAATTTAGACTGGCTAGCTTTTTTCTGCTAAACCTATCATACATGCTGTTTGTTCTGGATTCTCCTGCTTCTTCTAACTTACCTACAGATACTAAGTGAACTAAATGCTGCTACTCTTAGTAATTTTTCATTCATTGAGCAGAACAAATTGTCAGCTCTCCAGGAAAATGTATGATCGTATTTTAGATTTTAAAGTGCATTAACTTTTTAATTTAAGAACTAAGGCTATTAGTTGAAGCCCATTTGCCTAGTGTCATTTTAATTAATTTCTAAATTGGAGAAACACTGTGGGGATGTACAAAACGGAATGTCTAAAATGCAGAATTAAGGAATGTCAAACTACTGAAATTGTCCTGTTCCACCTCTTTACACCCCACATATATTTCTGAACACTGTGGCACTATGTCAGCTTGTGCAGGACACACTGAACACCTCTTGGGATGCAGAACACTGAAGCTCAAAGGAAGAAAAAGATAGAGAGTTAGGGAAAAAGGAGGGCAGGTAATCAGAGGAAAAGGAGAGGGACAAAATAGAAAACTTCTGGTAATTCCTGAGTATAAAATGTGAAGTCCAAAAAAATTCCCACTGGTCCAAGGCTTCAAGTGTTAGTTAATATGAAATCTAATTATTTTTGCAGTTTGGTATTTTTATTAAACGTGCACTGAAATATGAAGCTTTCAGCTAATAGAACACATGTGTAGGTAGACAGCATTCTTTTTGGCCTGATTTCATTAGTTCCACGAACAATGATGCCAGAAAAACAAAATCTAAATTCAGTGCAACTACCAAGACAGACAATTCAAGACGGAGAAAAAAAAGTTAAAATCAACAACTGGCAGCATTCTGCAGAGAAGCTCATATTATGAAGCTTAAAATGTATCTATCACCTTGGAAATTTTATTGATAAAATTTCACAGTAGATTTATGCCATTTTATGCTTTAGTTCATATGAAGCTAACAACTTTATGCTTTGCAGTTCCAGCTTCTTGTAAAGCTCTGCCTTGTGATTCAGAGTGAAAGCCTCCATCAGGCAGCAGTACTAAACCTTACCTGAATAGAGGTGAGGTTTAACACTCTGTTAAGTGTACAATAAGATGTAGAAAACAGCAGCAGGAGATGAATTTTCAAAGGGAATATTTAGTAGCCAAGCTAAGATCTAGTACCATTAGTAAGTATATATTAGTCAGCTAAAAACATTCAATAACAGAAGTGCCACATTATTCACTTTCCTTATTATCAATATTCTTCAGTGTCTCTTGGCAGCGTGCATTAGAGTTCAAAACATGGAAGAAAAAGCCACTCTCCTGGAAAGTAATGGACAGGTGGGAAAACTACAGAAGTCTCTTTGATCACAGGTCATGTACAGATGATTGCAAGCTACTGGATTGTTATGACTTACATTACCACTGAACCATATCATATGACAGGTTTTTGTGCTCTTATCCCACTACAAGTGCCAAGGAAAATGTATTAGTTTCAACTCCCATTCTTAAACCACAAACACAGTTTAGTTTAACTCATTTTCCTTTGCAATTTTTATGAGCTAATAGCTCAAAAAATGGTCGCTTAACACAGATCAGCTGATGAGCAGAAGCCAGTTGAGCCGCAGACCTCCCCTCTACCCCCTCGCTAACACACATACAGAGCTGTTGCAAGGAATCATGTGAGTGCTACTCATCCACTTTGGTGCAAAACAGGCCCACATGGCTTAAACTGCTGATGAAGGTTTCAGTATCTCAGGCAGAATGGAGATAAAAATCCCCTAAATATTTGCTTGCTCCTATTTTTTGGTCCACTGGAAAATAGTTAAGCAGCAAATACTTTAGGAGGAGCTTGAGGGTTCCTGTGAGTCTGTACAGATGCCAGCTTAAGCAGGACAACGCCTGGCTCTCGATGCTCAGGAGACAGCAGTTATTCTTCTGCACCAAAATGCAGCTGAGTGCATGAAGGAAAAAACCCCCAGCACTTCACCATTTGTTTTCAAGGAAAGTTTAAAAGCAGGACACAGAGTACACGTAGTTAAAAAAACTAAAATTGGATGCTAAACTGATTTCCTACATACACATGTACAGCACAACCACTTAGGTGGCACCAAGATTATCCCAAATATGATATACTATGTGATAGTACAGATGCCTTCATATAGATAAGCTGATGTGAATTACACAAATAAAATTAAATCATGCTTTTCTTCCCCGTCTTGTGTGTGCTCTCACACACTTCAACAAACATATATCACATATCCATATACATGCCCAGGCACACACATACACATATTACAAACACATACTTGTAGAACACATTTCTTCCAATGCAGCCTTATCCTGCACATACTAATGCAACTGCTCAGATGATCAGCAAGACTCCACTTATGGCCACTTAAGACTCTGGAAGTTTTTTACTACTCTAAAGTTTACAGTTTTTTACTCCATGACTACTTTAGCATGAGACACGGCTGAATGCTACTGTTGTATGAAAGGACCTACCTCTCCCTGCCTAACACAGGGGGTTTAAAGACAAGACAGTCATCCAAGCATTTCCCTCAAAACCAGCCTGAGCTCACAACATTTGAAACTACATTCTTTGGTTCTATTTAAGAAATACAGATGCAATTTGTGGAGCACTTGTTATGAATAGAAATTTCAAGGGGAAAAATAATGGTACTAGGCTATAATTTTTTAAAAATATAACTTAATCTACATGCCAGTCTCAAACAGACATACCACTGCCCAGTATTAGTCTTTTAAGATGTGACTGGGACAGCAGTATTTCACAACAAAAGGAAAAAACCAACAGTAAGTACTAAAACAAAGATTCTGACATGTCTCCAAAAAAATCACCTTTCCTAGTCTCACTTCTGTGAAAGTATTTCCAATTAGAATCTCAGTAAAGAACACTTAAAGGGTTTTATTTTTATTTTTTAAATACAAGTTAGATTGCTTCCCCACACAAATACTGTATGTGATCAAAAGTTCAGAGGACTGGTGGCTTCTCAAGGCCTTTGAGTTCAAGAACCTTCATGATGTGAGTCTTTTCAATTCGGGGCAGAATTCAAGTTCTAGCCATATGTCTCAACTTATTAATATTCAACAGGAACAGAAAAATTCGTAACACATTTATTCACGTGGCGTGGCTAGAAAGCTTGTTACATGAGTATTTTTGTGCTGTGGATATTTTAATATAGCTCAACATTTAGTAAAGTGTGTCTGAGATCAAATGTTAGCAATTTTGCTGACACCTGACATGGAAATTCCACTAATTTAATCACTTATTGATTCATCACTCAAAGTAAAAGCTTCTTTTTCTTACCTCATGTATGCATAAGCACCTAATAAAGCCATCTTATCAAAAAGAACAAAAGCAGATGTGAAAGATCTGTTTCTCCCAAGACAGCCATATAATGAAAAAATAGCTGCTTAAACCTCGGCAATAAATGTTCTTAGGTTTGCATGGACTGCAGTCCACATCTGGCCACAGTGACAGTTGATAAGAGAGAAAAGAACACACTGTACAGAATATCATCAATCCAGTTAGTTAATGCAGGGTGAAGAGGCCAAAGACAAGAAGGTATAAAACACAGGGATAAAGTATCTTACAGGAGAAATGAAATAAGCTTGGTCAAATACTTTGAGTCCACAGACAGAATACTTAGCTTACGTTTTATCATTTTGCAAGTTGTTTATTTAAACAGAAAGACGAGAACAGATTTTGCTCTTTAAAACAGCCACTAATAATGTGAGATCATTCCAACTGTAACATTAATTTCAAAGACCAAAGTAAAATGCTGCTTAAAACTCAGTTCTGTTCCTACCTGCCCATCCTGACCCACATGAACTTGATGTATCTGCAGGTTTCCCTGTAAAATAAGAGCATTGACAATAAACACAACTTTGGAATTTAAGAAGTTGCTCTGTCCTGAAAAAGGTCTGTTTCTCATCTCATTATTAAACAACTTCAATATTAAGGAAATCTATTAATTTAGGAAATTCTGCTGAGGGTTATTTTGGCAATCCAGCTACAATTCAATGGTCAGCACTTTAACCACAGAGGATAAACAGACTAAAAAGCAAGGAGGTTTTTCAGCACCAGAATGTTTTGCTTTTTGAAAAAGCAAGTCTGTATAATGTACGGTATTTTTATGAGAAGTTTGTTTGTATGGCTTTTGAGGCAAGTTTTTTGTTTTTCCTTATTTATATAAAACTGCAAATTTAAGTCAAAGCCTTACTAAACTAGTATTAGTAGAATAACACTTTTACACATATGGAGTGCTATTTACTATTTGTTGTTATAAAGTTACTTCCTGTGCTAACAGTTATTTTTATTTTATCAAAATTTGATACCAAACACCAACATAGTTCTGTTACAGGAATTAACATCTATTACAAAAAATTCTCAATAATGTAAAGTATTTTAAGGGAAACTCTAGTTACAAGGTCTAAAAAGGAAAGCAGTATCTTTAAAAAACAAAGTTTTTATTCATATGCTCAGAGACGTCTTCCAAAAGTACACTTAGATTAAGAAAAAACAGCTTCCCAAACAGAGAATTGCAGTGAAATAGCACATTTCTTTGAGGAAAAAATACCAATTCTTTGATTTGCATGTTTTCTGCATTTTCTCTTACTGGCAGCGCTTCCTCTTATTTGAAGCTGTGTACATTGTAATAAATTTAAAACCAGATGTTTTCATCTGCCACGGACAAATGTAGTCCCTAAAAATCTTACATACAGGAACTCCAGATGAGGCCAATGATTTGTTGGTGTGCCTGAACCTCAGGATCAATTACAATTAGTATCTGCTGAATCATAATTTTTTCAGTAGCTCTTTACCTAAGAATGGCTTCAGTTTTATTGTAGCATACTATGCATTCCTTCAGACCTAGAACATTTTGATCCTTTCTTATTTCTCTCTAGGTCTGACAAGCTCTTCAAAGGAGGCTGCCTTTAACTATAATATTTATATAATATTTACGATAATATTTATTCTGCAATAACTCCCTGTGTTAACAGTATTCCTCCGCACCAAAAGTGGTTTTATGCGATGTGATTTAGGGTGCTTTGGAAATGCATTAAAGTAACCCACAAGCAGATATGCTTAACATTGAGTAAAAAAACTCTACAGGGAAATCATACAGATTGCAATTGTAGCCTGTTTAACCTTATTTTGCTATTGCTTCGTCATGTAAACAAAGTGCCCAAGAAATCTAACAGCACTCTTAGCAGTTAGGAGTCTGTACATTCTTTAACCAACAATAGCACTCTCACTCAGGTAAATTCAGCTGGCTTTAATAGTTGTTTTGCCTGAGTGGGGTGGGGGGGAAGGTCAAAATTGGAGGGTTCAGTACTGGATTTATCCATTTCCATTCTACTGTACTATTTTTATGGAAAAAATTATGAAGTGAAATGTTGCAGTGCCAGATTACTTGAGCAGTAACAAAGTTAAGTTCACTTCATTCTGCAATATATCTTTACTAGATGGTGTCTGAAGGTTTCTCCAAGTTCAGTTCAACAGTTCCCACAATTAAAGACACCAAGTATTCTGAACACATTTAGTTCATAAACCTAACTAAAATAATTTCATTTCTCAATGGCAGTGCAAGCACCTAAGCTGGTTTCCTATAATACTCGAAGACCATCAGCCATGTACAACAATCATTAGTGTAATGCACACACAGAGCTGTCATGGCTGGTCAAGGGGAAAAAAAACCAAAACAAACAAAAAGAAACCCCAAAAAAACCCCCAGAGACAGAAATAGCGTATTGCATTTACTGCCACAAAGCACATTTCATCCTGGCTCCACCACATGCTCTTGCTTCTACCCCCTCTGGTCTCTGCAAATGTATTGTAGCAGATCTCAGAGGTTTTAGAATTGGGGCCCTAAATTCTGGCCCAGATCTGCTCCACGGGCACCCAAACTTTTGGCTCACCTCACTGTCCTGCGTGATTTGGACTTGCTCGCCTTGAGGCACCTGGGCTATGTGGAGATGGCCCTGTGGGATCCGCAACAGAAGAAAACACCAAGGAGCATCAGAAGAAAATCATAACTAGAGGAAGAAGCTGTTACCTTCGATTAAATACAGCTTAACATATGGAAGCAAAACGCTTATTCAACGAAAACCATTAAAGATAGCTTTAAAAAAAAAAGTGCATCCGTATTTCCCCATCTTTTTATGCAAAGTATAAGCAAAGTGATTTTGAAGAAAGAACGGTTCATTTTCACATAAGAGCAATGAAAACAGGCATGATAATAAATAACATTTATGTAGTGCATTTCTCTATAGACAAAGTATCTGCATTTTTGACTGATACACAGAGTACGGGACTGACTTGCTTTGGTAGATTAGCATTGTGCCCAAAACATTTATCCTATTTAAAGACCCTGGAAGCTAAGTTCTTAAAACAAATATGCCAAGACTAACTACTCACTAAGAGTGAGGTTTTAAAAGGTATCTGTAAATATCCATATATCCTTGTACATTCACATCGTTATAGTGAAGTACAGTACCATGCTGAAGACCAGCTCTCAAGCTGCTATAAATTGTCATGAAGTCATTAATTTGAATGCAGTTACACTGGTTTATGTTAGTGGAGAATCTGCCCTAACAGTTTTAATAATGTTAATACTTTGCATTGCTGACCATACCCGCCACTTCAGAATGGTATCAGGCCTACCATTTGATTAAAACAGGGATAAGAGAGTGGATGGAATTCCTTCTGCATCCTGACTAGCCCAGCAAGTCTTTGCTACTGTGATTTACCTGAAGGGAGATTGGATTCTAAATAACCTACTTCAGGGTTTATAAGGCTTTGTGTTCATTTTAATATGCCTGCATGAGACAGAGATTAAAGATAATCATTTGGAATTCTGTCAAAGGCTCTTCTTATTTTATAACACAAGAACAATTGCATGTGATTTTCAAAGAAACACAGATCCCTCTATTTCAAACAGTTTCATTTCCTTTGGAAGGAAACTGTCTATTTATAGGGAGAAAAAACATACTGAAAGTATCACTCTGACAATAGGGACTGTATATAAAATTAGAGCACAGCCACAGTCCATGTTGAGATTAGAATCACTTTCCCTCCTTAACATCAAGCTCTCAAGGCTCCCAGGAAAAAGCACTGAACATTTAAAAGATCCATTTATAGTGTTTTCAAATATAAGCAATCCTTTCCGACTAAAGGGAGGGGGGAGAAGGTGACTATTCACCTTTGTATCATGCAGCATTCCAAAAAAGACCTGCTCACTCATCTTTTGCAGACACATAGCTGGCCTTCAAGGACAGTCCTTTTAGTTTGTTCACAAATTCAATTCAATACTCATTTTTTTTAAACATATATAGTACAAATAGCTACTACATTACTAATGACTCAGCCTGATCTATACATATCACCCCCTAGAACTGAGAAAGCAATACCATTTTCATCTGTTTCAACCTAGGACCCCCCCTATATGTTTGACAAATTATGACAACATTTAGATAGTGAGTCGTAGTGGATTCTTCTCAAGATTCCACCATCAATTTAAAGGATAATTGACAGGTCCAGATCTTTTAATGAGGCAAAGTTTCATCCCTTACATCTATAGACATAACCGTTTGTCTATTATATCCACATATTTCATATAATTTTCCCTTCTACATTGTCTTTCAAGATTTGAAAAATACTTTTCAGTCATCAATTAAATCTCAAAAAGATCCATACAGCAGTTAAGAAGATAAGCTCTTTAAAATATATAGGGAAGCCAAGAGACAAAGAAATTCACGTGATAATACTGTAAAGTTATGGCAAAAGTGAAGTGGAAATGGAACCTTTGCACTCAGTTCCTGCAAAAGGAACATTATTTCACTGAGGGTGCTCTTGACTGACAGGAGGGGAAAAAAGTTGGCAAGTTAATTTACTGAACTTCCCTTTAGTCCTCTTCCAAGTTTGAGAACAGTAACTGAAAGCATTTAGGATCTAGTTCCATTAAGCAATCAGTCTCCAGGACCAGCTCCTCAACTTCCATTGATGTCAAATGGCATCCAGGTACAGACAAGGAAAGGGCAAGGCCTTTGGGAGAACGAAAGGGGAGGCCTAGACCTTCCAACCCCATCTGAACCTCACAGCTCATGGTTCCTAGCATCCCTTACACCCACACTCCAGGTCTTTCTTTTCTCTTACTTTATAAGCAACCTTTTTCACTTTGGAACAACGCACTCTCTATTGTAATTTCCTCTCCACAACTCATACAGCTGCTGTCTGGAGTTCCTCTCAATCACTTTCTTCTCAAGCCCCTTCCACTTCCATGCACTCCTTAAAAAATATTCTGGCTAATACTTAAGTCCCTTTCAGCAATGCTTACAGCTCTGTCAGTTGTCTTCAACATCTGCTGCTCATCTTGGAAATTTTCCCCCAATTTCCATGACACTTTTCTCCTCTGATTCTTCTACTGCTACTCCGGTAAACCTCCAGGAGGTCTTACAGACATGTGTTTTTTGATAACATTCCAAAAGCATCTGTCCTTCATAGCCCTTTTTTCTGAATCGTATTTCTGAGCAACTTCACCATTTCCACGCTGACTATTTGCAGCTCTACATGACTAGACTTGAGTATTCCCTGTGTTGACAGAGTTTTCATTCTTTGTGTGTAAATTTTTCAGTTGGGCACATTTGCTTCTTCTCTCCTGAACTGCCTCTCTTACCTGGGGAGAAAATACTATAAATATCTACCAAAGATGCTTCATCATCCTATTTCAGACTCTCCTCTGTAATGGCATTGACTAAAACCTTTGCAACAGCCAGACCACTGGGTATGACAGTTTATATTGTTGACTAATATCTCTCAAGAATTCTTGTTTATTTACCCATTCCCACCTGTTTTTGTAGCCTGGTTTCTAAAGAAAGTGGCTTCTGTGATCATCACACAGAACAGGTACATACGTGTCTGTGCACGTTCCTTTCTGTTCTGTGTTTGGACACTGCCTGGCACAGCTGAGTGTTGGCCCATACTCAAGACTTCTGGGTGCCTCCAAAACATTAATACCATCAGTGAAAAAGCCTCTATGTTATACGACTGCGCAGAAACGCTGTTAACTGCAAAGCTTGAAGCTTTTGAAAACTAATGGCAGACACATTTTGCACATTAATTTCTCAGGTTTCTACGAAAGAAGAGTGTGTGTAGATATAATTCACTATTTTTGAATGCGGCATGTCAGAAATGCCACACAAACCATTATTTCATTATTTTCTTCTACTTTTTTGTAAAATTTGAATTTAAAACAATCCTTGTAGTCAAACTGTGGCACACAGGAAGTAAAGCCAAGGTGAGTTTTTTCAGAGTACACTAAAACCACATATAAAAATAATCATGGACTGAGTTATGGTAGGAGTCTCAGGCTTAAAAAATGTCAATATTTATAACTTTTACTTGTATACATGTATCTAAATGAATACATATGTAAAGGATTCAGCTAACAGATGTTCAAAAATGCCTGAGAATGCAGGTTTTTTTAAATGAAAATAAATAAATAACTGCATTCTTGTTTTGAAAGTCATAGCTAGAACTACTTCTGAAACATAAATCATACACTTAGCAGATCTGCTATTATTATTATGACAAGTGCAAGCAAACGGCCAGGCAGAGACTAGTCAATTCTACATCCAGTAATGAATGTGCATTTATTTGCAACAACGGCATTAGCAAATCCTGCATGAAGATTTTTGCCAACTAAATAAAACTTTTTTCATAAGCCTTCAATGTTTGTTTTCTGAAAATCATGCTTAAGAAGTGATGATAGGTCACTTTTTTAAAATAAAAAGTTACATTTCAACTGAAGCAAACTTTGCAATAATCTAGATTGCTTAAATGAAATAATTTAGAAAAAGTTGAGTACATACTACTTGGACTTGTCCATCTTCTCCTATTTGGTGGATCTGAACCTGCTGAGCATTGGCTAGTGCATAGTGTAGTGCCTGTGGCTGGTTCTGCTGGATCTCATTAGAAGCTGAAACTGAACTCTGCGAACCCTCTGAAAAAAAGACAAAAATCCAGCTTTATTATATGTGTGTATCTCATGCCAGCGGCCACGCAACAACGCATACTTAAAAACTGTGGAAAACAAATGCAGTCAGAAATAGATGCAAATCTTTTATACATTAATATTCTTATGCATATTCACTGCTCACCTGTAGATTTGCTACAAATTCCAAAGGAGTTCCAAAGGCTATTTTGTCTCTGAGAAAGTGTATGTTTAAACAGCATCTTTTGAATCTAGATTAAAGATTCTGCAACTGCAGAAGTCATATCAAAGCAAAACCACAAGCATTTCCTAAGCACTTCAACACTTTTGTGCAGCAGTGTAGCTGAGAACTTACTGCCACCACCACCATCAGGACACATCTGAAAACTCATCCTGTAAATCGAAGTTATCATATAAATCAAGGATACCTCTCAATTGGTTTTCAAGATCCATCGTCTATAATTCATACTGACACACATCAGCCTGAAATCTTTTTTTTTTTTTTTAGCCTCAAAATGGCAGGTATTTCTTGACTTAGGTGAATTTAAACACTATCTCACACTGCAAAGTCAGGCCTTCTGAAAATGCCCCTACAAGAAGGAAGACACCTGGGCTTTATCTTCAGGTAACAGTGACAGGCACCAGGAAAACCATCGCGTGATTTCAAGAGGATAACAACCTGCATTAGTAGACATATCATAGATTCAATTCTAGGGTTTCCAGCTGCAGAAAAAGGATTCTTATAAATGCAAGACGCAAAAGTCAAGTAAAAAGAACTTAAATTATTATTTAATTTTTTTTAGCATGAAAGACTCTTTTTTATTTTGAAATATGGGTTTTTTTATGCATTTATTGTCAGTGATACCAAGAGACTAATAATGTCAATAATTCTGTACTGAACAGGTGAAGTGGAATACAAATGACCAGAGACTAATGCTGTGTTTGAGTCCTCCTACAGGTTAAGACACCACTAGTGGGTAAATGTATCACTAGATACCATATATCCTCTTAGGAATAGGGAAAAAAAATGGGGCTATCGATCAATTACACTTTTGCAGCACATTTCACAAGTTCAAGTACACATTGCTAGAAAAAACCTTAAAATGTCCCAATATCATACTAGTATCATAGTAAGATTCAGCATCCATTCCAGTTTTCTTCCTTTTATTTGAGACATCTTGGAGAACGGGACTGTCATCAAGGGCTTTTAGAATAATGTATTTGAAGAAATACTTTTCTTACACAGTACTCCTGTAAACAATGTTAACATTTTTCCTTTGCTATGCCACAAAAATACATTGAATGAAATCTCTGAAGCATGAAGTGCTTTACAATCTTTCTAAATTATTTATTGCTCTGACAATGACTTTTATGCTACAAGTTAACGTAACACACATTAACATGTAGTAGCATTCAACACTGTAGGGCTTTCCAGCTGTCCAAGTACCGGAAACTATAACGAAAATATTTAAGAAACAGTGTCACTCTACTCCCATTATAGATCATTTCCTTACAAGATTTTATGTATTGCTTAAATAAGCACTAGATAGGCCTCATCCTACTCAGAGCTGACTGATGGCTGATATATTTTGATTTTTAAAATGATGGTTGGTTTTTTTGAACCAACACAGCAGGAAGCCATGTTCCATAAAATGTTAACATCTCTACTTAATAATCTAAGATTTATACTGAAAAGAGAATGTTAGTTTTGCAAGAATGAGCTTTATCCACTCATACAAATATTTTAATGTAAATGTTCTTTAATAAAATCATGCATTTGGTTTTTTTTTCATCCTGTCTGCTTTGAGTTTTAAGTCTAAACATGGGAACTGGAAACTAACTCAAAACCACCAAGCTAGTATTTATTTATTTGTTGAAAAGTTTAGCTGCTTAACAATTCAACTAGACAGCTCTAATTATGTTAACAATCTGCAAATACATAACTACAAGCAGAACACTTATGCAAGTAACTGAGCAGAACATAACAAGTTCATGTTTTTGCTGTCTACCGGACACATATATTTAATACTTTACATTTGACTGGTAGGTAACTGCAGAATGCTTATAATTTCTTAAATATAGTTCTGTTGCTTACTGTGCAATTCCAGTATTTCCTGCACTGTTGTACAATGGAAGTTTGTCATACAGAATTCCGGATGGGATTAACAAATCACAGTTGGAAGAAAAGTCCTGTACCTACTACGAGAAACTGTACCGTCAACCAAATAAATATGTGATTTGTTCAAATTCTGATACTAGATCATGCTTTCCATTGCCAGTGGCTTTGTCATGGTCACTGAAAGTAACAGATACTCTAGAAAGGTTGTTTAACTTCAGCCTCTTCATCTTTCACTTTTTCTCTCATTTCCATGACTTCAGTCCTAATAGCATTTTATGCAGTTCATTTTCTGTATCTTTTATTTTACAAATAGCATTTTGGTAGGATGCTAAATAGCTAAGAAAGCCCACTGTAATTCACCTTGCTTCTTACCGGCTACCACTAGTCCATTCCATTGTGATTTTGCCTTTCCATCTCGCTTCCCAACCCCTCGCTATGCAATTCAACAGCTGAGTTGAGTCACAACTCAACTTCTAGTCAAACCACAGTGTCCCAATACATAATCCTTCATTTAGATGTGTGTGTATAGACACACATATGCATACATACGTAACTCCTTTGCTCAAACATATATAGTGCAAATGTAAATAAACACACACAAACAGCAAAATGGCTTAGGACACAAGCGAGGTAAGACATGTTTCACTTACAGATTTAATAACCTTCTAGCAGTCCCTTTCCTGTAGCTTACACTTACCATTACACAAACTGCAATGCTGGACTTCTAAGAAAACACCAAGATGCAATTATAAGTATGTATTTTCTGATTAAGAAAGTTATGGAATAAAACAGTATCAAAGAAATAAGAGCTGCAGCAGATAAAGTATTTCAGTATGTGCATGTAATATATATGTAAATATATATTTTTAACTGTAAAGTCCAAAAGCTTTTATTTGTAAACCATCTTTTGCTTCCCAGATGCCAGAAATGATTACAGTTCTCAGAGGTGGGAATGGGAGACACAGACTGAATGCAATCATACTGTACACCTCCTATGGTCACTTATAAATAGAGTCAGTCTGGCTTCACTGCAACAAGCACAGTTGGGTTTTCTTTCTTTTTTTGTTGGATTTTGGTGGGGTTTTTTTTCTTCTTGGGCAGAAAGAAGAGAGGATTCAACAGTGTCTAAAAACAAAACATCCTTTATAAGTATTGTTTTTCCCCTCTAAATCTCTGACCAGACAAAAGTTAATATTTATCCATTTTTAAACATTCCCCATTAAAAACAAACACAAACATGAATAGCACACAGCTTGAATAGAGGATATGTCAACAGTTATAAATCACTATCATGTAAACTATCTAGCCTCACATTTACAACTTTGATATATTAGAGAATCCCTGGCACCGAGAAGCTATACAGCTGAACTCTTGCTTTGAAATTTTCCCTTGCACTAGCTACAAAGGGACACTTTGCCACGAACCAAACAGCTCATGTAGTGCTACTACAGAGCATGTTATCCATGGTATTCCCAAAGCACCTTCCACCAGATGGAACAGCTCTGGAGCCACCCACAGAATGAAAGATGCTGCACTGACCATTCCACAGGTGATTAAGTTGTGATATAGGGGAAATAAAAACCCAACTGCTGGAATATTTCTTCCTCCCAAGTTGAAATTGGACCTTTTACATTTTCTGTTTGTTTACTGCATATGCTTACGAGTCAAAGAAAATTTAGCCTAAGTCTGTCTTCTCAGACGAATGTTCAAGAGTTGGCAAAATCACCCCACGAAGCAGTTCCTTCTGTCACATTTCTTGGAGCTAGTCTTCCTCAAACATTGCCAAGCAAGATTAGATTTGTCAGACAAATGTAATTTGTAACTGTTTTAAGAATATGTGCTTAATTCTCGACTAAAATCACTTTTAAAATAGCTCACTTCAAAGGCAAAACCTTTAGTATTTTCTAATTCTTTCCTATTGTATTTCATATTTATCAGTTGAGCATCGGGCTTCTCATTTTGGTGGGAAATGTAGGGGGTACAGATTCTGTGGCAGAGGGGATTCATGCTTAGTCTCCTTATGTGGTGTTACTCAAAATTGTTCTCCTAGCATATAGGCCTTGCAGCCACACACTGCTGCTTACAAACTAGAACATATTTTCCTGCTTCCTTGATGTGTAGTCCCAGCAAGGAAAGGTTAATGGCCAGACGTAGCAAAGCAGTCCTCAAAAACAAAAAGCAGGAAAAACACCGTTACTGAACAATTAATAGAAGTAAAACTGTATACTGTAAACTATTATCTTAACCTGACTCATCCAGTGCTAAATGCCTCCAATTTTGCAGAGCAGCTTTGAAGATTTGGCTGCACATCCGTTTTTATGTGTGACATCTCAGCACAGGCTGAGCACTTCAGCCTAAATCTACATATAAATCCCAAAGTCATAGAACTAATTAAAAATTCCAACATGGAAAACTGTGATAACAGCTTTAACAATCTTAAGAGAAATTAAAAGAAAGGGAGAAAGCACTCTTCAATTAATCCTCCTCCCCAAAACCTCATTTCCTATTGCCTTCCCTCCGTAGACTGCTAACATTTTAAAAAAGAATATCTAGTTAAATTATCATGGCAGCCATGTGTACAACTTGTCAAGGAAGAAAAAAAGAGAAAAACACACATTAAGTGTTGGCTCTGAGAAGAGCTGAGCAAACCACTGCAATTAATACCTCAATTCCACCAAAAGGCAACAGCTTCAAACAGAAGAGCCAGATAAAATACGGAAAACCAACTTCTGCCTAAATATAACAGTCTGCTACAACAACTTTATGCAACCCATAAATCTTGTGGCTACTGTAAAGCTGCAGAGTCAATTAAGTGTAGAACAATCTCAGTTAATATCTTTGGGGGTGAAGGACAGAAAAGACATTCATTCATATTTTCCTACCAGCTTCCTTAGACACGTTTTTGTCTGCAGATCAATTAAACACTATCATGAAATTACAACGCCAAAAACTTGTAAGGCTACGTAAGGACTATGAGCTCAGCCTCCTGCTTTTCTATGTCATTTGCAGAGCTAATTTTTCCATATGATAAACAGAGAAGAGAGGAAATCTGTTATCATGACTCAAATCAAAGCCATGTGCTACATAAACTTTTATGCACAACAAGCAGAAAAAGTCTAAAAGTTTTGACATGTGCAACAAGTACATAAGAATGAAGCTCAAGCAGAGCAATCTGTTTTAGATGTAAATAATTCCAAATTAGTTATTATGTTTGCAATAACTCGTTAAAAAAATCTCAAAAATCACAGAATGGGTAGGTTGGAAGTGACCTCTGGAGATCACCTAATCCAATGCCCTTTCTCCAAGCATGGGCAACCAGCACTGGCTGCTTTGGACGGTGGCCAGATGGATTTTGACTGTCTCCAGGGATGGTGTCTCTGCAGCTTCTCTGGGTAACCTGTTACTGTGTTCAACCACCCTCAAGATTCCTCAGAGCCAGAGAAATCAAAGTCAGGTCACAGGCAGGTGAGTTTCAGGCTATTTTTATTTTTTTCTTAAGTGAGGCAAAGTAATTGCTGCTAAAAAACAACTCTGGAAAATCAAGTCCCCTAATTCATAGGGGAAGATGTCCAGCAGGGCAGTGACCATGCTGATTTGAGACTATTTCAGGACTAACAAAAATATTATTTTTAATGATATGTAGAGATGTTCGACAATTTTCACCGCCAAACAGAAAATAATAAGTTACTCTAGACTTTTAGCATACCAGAATTTAAGAAAATATTCTGTAACCCGTAAGAGAATGGTGCTCCTTTGTAACACTTGAAGAAAGTGCCAATAAATTTCTGCTGATTGAAACATGTATTATTATACTGCGACATAACAGAAAGCTATCTTGCTATTATCAGCTCCTAGAGATAGCTGATGAAAAATATTACTTCAAGCCAATCAAACACGTCAGTTTTGGATTCCAGCCTTTTTGTTTGTTGCACCTCTTGGTCACAATTTAGATATGAAATACTGAAATTACAAGCTCAGAAGCGGAAACCCCAAACTCTGGGAAAAGTTCATACAGGGAACGTGGTGTTCATTCATTCATGCTCAGCGTATTGAAATCATATTTAAAGCTCTTAATGATGTTTTCACAACAGCTCAGCTGCATGGCAAACACTGTGATACTACGCGTCCACTTGAGGCATCTGTTGATAGCAATAGTGCATCTTAAGAAGTGCTTTCTGAAGACTACGAGAGTATCTTCTAGGGTAAGCCCTAAAACTTCCCAAAGAAATTATCATTCAGATAAGAAACAGTGGGTTTAAGCACTTCCACAAATAGCTTGGGTTTATCATGTTTAACCAGGTAAAAGGGGCGTGTGTGTAAATTTGCCCCCCACGTGGCATAAACTGAAATGCTTGTTTTCAAGATATGAAAGTGCTTTCCTACTGAAAGGGTGCAATGCCACAGTTGTGTCCGAACTATCAGAGAACCTGCCACACTTACCTTAAGGTGCTCAGTGACCTCACCTGACCAGTCACAGAACCACACTCTACTAAGTTTCCTGATCAAACTAAATAATTCTACCCTCTTGGAATAGAAGTCATATAGTCTTATGCTGAATGAGTGGAGCCACAGCCAGAGCTTCTCAGAACAGCTCAGAGGACATTACAGAAGAAACTATGCTGCGCATCCCCACATCCTCCAGTGTAAACATGGCACAGTAACTACTCACAATCTTTTCAGAGCCTTTATTCTTATTATTATATCTTTTGTGAGAAGCAGCTCCTATATTCTGCCCAACAGATTAAACAACTCAAATGCCTGTTGTATGTGAAGTGACATGGAGCAACATATTACTGAGTGACACCTAACAGAGGTACTATTCTGCAGCCAGCAGCAACCACACCAGGGTGGAGAGCTGACATAAAGCACCTAGAAGCTGATCTTAATAGCTATAACTAACAATAGTGGGAAAGACAGTTTCTCAAGTAGCTGAATTTCAGACCGTTCAAGGCTCACCTTAAATTGCCCCCTGAAACAAACGTTACCATAAAAACTGTCTGGGTTCATATGTAACACTTTAAAAAGCCATATTTGACAGCTATGTTGTCATAACTGTGAAATACAGACCTCCTTTACTTCAGAGCTGTGAAATATTACTTCTCTTTCCTGCTAGCTGGCAGCAGGAATTCTGCTATATCCACTATACAGTGTGCATAATAAGGAACAGATGCCTGTGAATTATGACGCTGTAATTCCATTGAGGGGTTCCAGGGATGTCAAACCACAAAGACAAAGTCTGAGCGGTTCATGAAGTTACCTGCACAAAGTGGTGGAATTACAGCCCTGTCATGCAAAAGTTACCTTTTTAAACCTGTGTGAATCTACATTTTTCTTTGCATCTTTTCTTGTCTTTCTTTTCTCTATATATTCATTCAGCCTCTCAACCCGCTCTCCTGTTTTCCCTCATACCTCCTCTCCTTGCTTCAGGTGAAATACCACTCCCACCTGATTTGGGAATACAAATTAAGTTTTTCAAAGGACCACCTCATTCTGCAAAGCTAAGAGCTAAGAGCTTTTTCACAGTGGGTGCGAATGTAGTGGTGAATTCATCTAACATCTTTACAGCCTCCCAGAAAATGATGCCAATGACTTTTTGAGTAAGAGCAATATTTTAAAGAAAATTAACAAAAGACTCTGAATCCAGGGGAACATTTTCACACACCGTTACCAAAGGCAGCTGTTAATGTTATTGCCTGCACTCTACTTTTGGCTGCACAGTCTATACAGTCCTGCCAGTGACATGCCAAGATGCCTTAGCTGACCTTCATCATCATCACGACCAAAGACATCTTTGTAAGGACATGTATCTGTTTGCTATCCAGGGGACGTGGGTGATGAGATAACCTGTTCAGTTGGAGACCCGGGTGGCATAAAAACCCCTGGGGGAATCCTGGAGATGGATGTACCAAAGGCAGCCACTCAACTCCAGCTAAATGAGCCAGCCTGGGCCCACAACCCAAAACACCAGGGTGGCTCTTGCAGAACCAGCTCCTGAGTGTCCATACACGCTACTCCCACACACCCAGACAGCAAGCTGCTGAAATCCCAAGGGTCAATTTTTTCCCCCAATTCCACTAACCTGATTTGTGAGTAAATTGTTCTATGGGTACAAAGGCACCTGAAATGAGTTTTCAGCTTGACCACAACAGACAAACCCCACCAAAACTTATTATCTTATGGCCTTCTGAAGACAAGAATTTACTGAGCTTGAGTCTGTGTTTTACATTTCTACACTGGTCTCCCCAAATCTCCAGACCAGGACATTAAAGATTAATATTTTTTGATAATAAATCTCAACAACAGTCAAGGAGTATGGTCCAATGAGCACAGGCCTATAATATCCACTTACTACTACATTTTTATTCTAAAATACCAATTGCTAAGAGACTGAAAATAAAAATCCCATCAACATATATGGCTTATGGTTATCATTACGTTGATTAGTTGTTTTAATTTGAGAATTTTGGATAGGATTCCCAGTTCCAGCACATAAAATTTTCCATTGAAAGCAGATTTTTGGCATTCTTTGCATGAGATACAGTGGTTAGTGTTAACATGCAACCAAAAATTTTATGCAGGCAAATAAACTTACTTCCTTTTCTTTGGGCTCACTTCCAAAACACTGTTTTTAATATATGATGTACAAATGTCCCATAACACTGTTTTATATTAAAAGCATGAGCCAGAAATGTCCTATGAGAACACTTCTTAGGTCAGTATTTTTCATTTGCTATTACTATTCATGCTTACATACCTATATGGAAATATAGAATCACCTTCAACATATTTAATTTCTTCAGAGGAAAATACTTCAGGAACAAAATTTAGCACACCCTACTAAATGGTGTGAACACACTGTGGAAGATTTATTCACTTGACTCCTCTTACGAACATCAGTTGCAGAAACAGTTTGACTTTCTACACAAAATACTGAACACGGTGAAAAAAAACCCATATGATAGCATGAAGCTGCACGTGCTGAATTTTTTCAGTTAACACATGTGGATGGACCTTCTCAAGCATCTCAGTAAAGCCAGGCATTCAGATAACATACAAATCAACAAAGCCAATCTCTCACACTCTGGAATATACTACACTTTCATTTCTGGCAAATCTGTATTTTACTACTGTTTTAGAGACAGACGCCCTTCTCCCTCTTCGCTTTGTGAACACACACACACATCTCACTTCCTTTCTAGGATCATTAATTCACTGCAACCAGAAGCGCGACTGCAATTTGTAGATGAAATGGGATTAGAAGCTCATCCTACCAGGGGTCTACTTTGGTATAAGTCCCATAAGGCTGAGACTCCAAATGTACCAGGAGGTGGTTGGCTTGCACTGAAGGCCCAAGATGATTTAACTACAAATGGTTGGTTTCACTTACTACATGGATACACTCCCTGAGGAGCACTGTAGACATACATACACTGTAATAGAGAGGCCTCTTTGCCAACGATAAATGGTACTTCAAAAAAAATGCAATACTATAAAAATCCACTCCAAAAACTCAATTGTGAAAAACGTGGTTTCTCCATTTGTCTTTGTTACACAAAAATATTCCTGTTTGTGGGTACTACATGCACCTGTTGTAAACATAACTTAAGATCAAAATAATTTCTGGGTATATTGAAAAACAAATGGCATTATCACTCTAAGTTTCCATTTCTGTCGGGATTTGTTTGGGTTTTGGTTTGTTTTTTTACCTGAACCACTGTAAGATGATGATGAAGGTGTTCGCCTTGAAAAGCTTTTCACAGCAAGACTCTGCCCTCGCTGTTTCCGCCTCCAAGCTGTTCGACATTTGGAGTCTATGCTTTGCTTGATTCGATACCAGTCAGATTCTGTGATTCCAAATTTGTAAAATAGGTGACCTGTAATTAGAAAGACAAAGGGGTGAAAATCAACATAAATCCGTATTTTCAGGAAAATGTACAGATGACACACACAGCGAATAAAGCAACTCTGAAAATTTTAGAACTGCACTCGTGCTTGACAGGCCTAAAGGAATACAATGACATTACAAAAAAACAGTGATGTGATTTCAAGAGCTATTCACAAAATAAAGTCATCATACACATGCACAGTATATTTAAAATACATATGCACAGACATATTTTAAAATGTCAGCAGTCTATGAAATGTTCAAATCTGCACTTCTATCCAGGGGAAGTGCACTATTACATTCAAGCTGTGCAACAGTAACCAACAGAAAGATCCAGCACTCCAAAGCCAAAACTGGATAAAACTTTATTTCTCACTGATGATGCCCCACAATATGTGTGAGTCTGATAAGTAGGAAGCCATATGAAGCTCCCTATAAAAAACTCTCTTTTAAAGCTCAGTTCAAAATTAATCATAATCCAGTAACAATGCAATACAAAATTAGAATCTTCTGAAAATGTTACTACTAGTATTAAGTCATTTAAAGAGCCATATTATACACATTCCAGAATTTGGTGCTAAGTTGTCAAACTGTTATATAATCACAACGTTGACTCGTGAGTCGAACTGAGTATTTTGAAACAAAGTTCATAGAGATTTGAGTCCTGCTGTCAGCTCAAACCGGGTTCATTATCATGTGCAACCTCTGCACCCAAAGGGGAAACCTCGTTATAGAAGAAACAGAGGGAGCAAAAAGACTATTTCAGGTATGACAAGAAATACTTGCTTCAACATCTGGACAAATGGCTTTAAAACTGGGAGGGAAACGTGTGGTGCATTGTCAGCTGTTTCAAGGTACTCCTCATTGCTACATACTTTTACCATTTCAATGTAAGCTTCACAGTGATTTATACTTTGCTTAAAGCATCAAGAGTTGAGAGCATTTCACTGTATTTTAAGAGACATTTATAAACCTCATGACTGCAGAAAAAACACTTGAAAAATTAAACCCAAAGGTTCAAAACCTGAGAGTTAAAACAGAACTATCTGAACATTTAACATTCTTTAAGTCTTCAGTACTTCTAAACTTTCCAGATTAAATGTGCAATACTGCAGTTAAAAAAACAACCCAAAGCTGTAATATATGCTTTTGCTCAACATGACTATGCTTGAAGGATCTCTTTAAGATTCTTATTTTCCTTTCGGTATCAGTTGCTTTCCATACCCTGCAAAGTACAATAATCTTTTCAACCTACTGGGTTTTCAACCTTACTCTCAAATAGGGTCCTGATCCTGTGAGGTACTTGCTTAAGCTGTTGTATAGTCCTACAAAAAGGCTATGGTCTGCTCCTGTAAGACAAATGATTTAAGCCTACAGCTGCAAAATTCCAGGTCTGCACAAACTAACAGCTTTGTACTTTCCTTTGTATTACAAATGAACCCAAAGTCCTCAGAAACTGAAATTTGCAGGTTACTGATCTAACACAGTCAAGTGGAGTACTGTATCTCTTAAGTCATCATCAGTTTTTAAACACATTTATTTTCCAATGCTCTAAATAATTTATAGATCCGTTCAAAAAGCAATTTGAAATAAAGTAGACAATATACAGGAGGAAAACACTGGCATCAAAAAGTTGATTCGAAAAGTGCTTTAAAGGCCCAAGACTTCTCAGTGGCAAGTGACAGCAAGCACGATATTTAGAGATTGCTTTACAACCCCTACACTATGTCTCCAAAAAGGGAGTGGGAGTAGGAAAGGAGGAAAATCGACTGAAATTATCATCTGCTGCTGTGCAACAGTTTCCTTTCCATGGGTGTCAGCAAAAGGAAAGCACATTCTGTATTGTGAACACTGAGACCACATTTTTCAGTGTAATATATTACTAATATGCACCACACATAGAAATGGGTTTATAAATGTTTGCAGTAATGTCCAATAAAAATAGTTGTGCTTTAACTCTTTATACGACTTCAGCTGTCAGTACATACAAAAGTACTTGTGTAGTCCTACATAAAACACAGTCACATGCTCTGTGGTTATTCTGAAAAAAACGTCCATATTTCATTCATAAATACATTTTAATGACTTTCACATTGTATGCTGCTCTGTTTAGAGAAGCGACTGAATCAACTGCAGGTCAGAGAAAACTCTCCTAGAAAAGCAGTCCAGCTAGGAATTTTAACTATTACAGCGTAATTCATGGGATATTCCAGGATGTCACTTAATTCAAAGAGAAATCAAAACCAATATAAATTATTTGGGACAAGATAGTCTCAGGTGCAGTGAGCTGTGCATACCAGGAGACCCAAGCCATGTAGGACAAGAGCTTAAGGAAGATGAGTGCCAGAGCTGTGACATAAAACATCCCAGAAATTGCTCTGTTGAGGGAAGACAGGAAAAGACCTTCTTCTACTTAATGATGACAAAAACTATCATTTAATCAATGTGGTAAGGAATGGCCATGGAATACTGGATAGAGACACCACTACCTTCATGGGGGGAACACGAGTCCAGAGGAAAGCGTGGAAAACGGGTAACAGCTAAACAGGGTAGAATCAGAGAAGATTTCAGGCTAGGGAGACCTAACACATCAGGCACAGATTTTCAGAGCTAGGCATGCTTATTTCTTTTAGCTTATTCATGAAGTTCTTACTTAGCTGTTATGGTGGTCGAAGATGTAAAACTTGTATAGACAAAACGCCTGCTGTTTGCACAGATTTTTACCATAACTGTATACTCAGTCACAGTAACTGCATGTGCAAAATTAGGCATGAAAAATTAGCCCTTAAGTACAAAGATAGCTGATATAAAGGTTAAATGAATTTCAGATGTATAAATCTATCCAGTTGGTATTACAACCTAAAATGTTATTCTACGAACAGGTCTTTAGCAACCACATTTCATAACAGTCCACTGATGACTGAAGAAAAATTTAATGCTAACAACAGTGAAGTATATTTTAAAGTAGATAAGAAGTTCACCATAACATTAGAAATATGATTTACCTGTAGTAGAGAGATACATCCCAAAAACATATGCAAACAATATTAGAAAACTGAAGCGTGCTGACTTTCTGTTCTCTATCCATAAATGATCACACGCAGGAGAGCCTTCAGCTGTCTCATTCTGAGCATGTCAAATACCAAAAAAAATTCAAAAAGGCAGAACACTAAAGCAAGATACTGCAAATGAGACATTTAACTTGGGGAAGTCCATATTAGAAAGGACAGCAATACTTCAGTGAGGAGGGATTTGACTTTTTCAGAGCGTTTGCTAGTGAAAAGCAGCACGAAGCATCGTAATTTGTAAGCAGCACACTATCTATGAGCCACATAACAACCCTGCTAAAAACACATAAAAAATACATTCAGCAATATAATTCAGCACTTTGGCAAAATGACAACAGTATTTTGGAAGACAGATGCATTTACACAAGAGTGAAGTAAAGGATTTAGATCATCTAAGGATGGCTGACTTTTTAGCGATCTTTTTATTTAGGACAATGGATGGTTGCCGGTAACATCCAAAACAAAGGATGTGCTTGTTTTTAAACACTAAGGGTCCAAAGTTTGCTTTCTTTGGGAGCCTCACTTCCTAAACAAAGCTTTCTATGAAAACACACCAGAGACTTAAAATAGTTCACTTATTCAATAAATCGCAAGAGCTTGACTGATTTCTATAGACCAGTACATACTAGCAGCAGCTTGGAAGACAAAAAGGTCTGCACAAAGAATTCAGAGACACGGGCTATTCCAAAATGTGCAAAGAGCAAATCACTTTGGTTTGCAAGAAAGAACCAACGTTCAAAAATGTCCAAGCAAAAGCTTAGGAGGAAGGCATGTGGGCATGAGGAAAATGCAAGTCAGCTTTAAAAGCCAACAGGTGCATCATACGAAATTTTGCCTTCCATACCCTAGATTAGAAACACTGCACATTTTTGCCGAAGTTGCTATAAAACTAAAAAGACAACTGAGACAACACATTCTAGAATGCTTCTTGTGCACCGCAAAACAAATCTTTCTGTGGTTCAAAGAAAAAAAAGCCTGGAAATGCAGTGAAGATGATCTGGTACAAACACAAAGATCGTCGGCAATGCTGTCTGAAATGACTATATACTCCCAAACTTTTGGGGCATCTAATGTACAAAATACAAGGAGAAAGGGTTGGGTTTTTTAAAAACAAGGCTAATTCAAAAAAAAGAAAACCCCAGGAAAACAATGTTCCTGAGAAAGTAATCCTCTCTTTCTTAAAGGTCAGAAGTCAGTCAGCAGACGAAACAATCCACATAAAACATTAAATTGTAAAGAAATTTAATTAAGAACAAATTGTGGAGAAAGAGAAGACATTTGTAATATCAAAACCAGACATGAAATATTCCATCTTGATACCGCATTCAAAGTCAGCCTCCTAAAAAACAAACTTCATGTCATTAGCTTGCATTTGGATATTGCTAGGTTGTGCTGCTTCCCACTCTCCATGAATACCAGATTTCTTTAGAAAATTAAAAGGTAAATCATTGTTTTCACGCAGTTGGCAGAGTTCCCTTTGCTGCCCTTTATACTGAGATGGCACAGACTTTCCCTCTGTAATGGTTATATTTTGAAAGATTAGGGAGAGTGTTACCACCAGAGAATTTAACAGCCACATGTATAAAATAAAGACATATTTACATTAAACGTGTAATCCAAACTGATTTGGTTAACTGCTCCTTCCATTTCCAAATTCAACATAATTTTTAAAGTCTAGAGAAAAAGCAACAGGATGTCACATTCAAATTTCAAATGCTTAAACTGATGAACAAATTCTTTTTTTAATTGACAAGAATATGGATGGATATTATGAAAAACAAGGGCTTCAGATTCTGCCTGCACAGAATCATGAAGAGGGGCGATTATTTGGGGGTTTGGCTAACAAAACACATTTTTTCACAGAAGGGTCATACATTTGGAGTTCCTTTTATTAAACGAATAGCATATGACAACAAAATCTGCTGTACTAAATATTGGAACAGCGGAGGAAAAAAATTAAGCACCTCTGAAGTTACTCCTTGCGCCTTCAGGCTTCAATTCTTCAAAAGTAATTATGATCACGCATTGACCATATTGAAACAATTTTTAAAAGAGTAATTGTTTACTCATGTGACAGCTGGGAGGGAGGTGTACGATCTCCACAGCTAGGAGGCAGTTTCCCCCTCCAAAACTCAGAAGTGTTTAGGGTTGGGCAAAGGGATGCAGGAGGGGAGGGCAACACCGTCTTCATTCGAGGGAAAGTTGCCCAGTTACAGCCGGTGGGATGGCAGAACCTTGGCAGCTTCTCCAACGTCACATGCTTGTGAGCATCAGTCATGTCACCAGATAATCCCTACCTCTAACCTGTCCTCAGCCACAGGCTAAACAACGTCCCAAAAGAGATGGGGGGAGCTGCTAAAAACTTGGGAGAGGAGGAGGAGGGAAGGAAAATTCAGCTACCAAGCAATTACTCTGCTTTCCATTTTATTTCAACAGTTCCTTTGTTTAACTATTACATTCATATCTTTCAAACAGCTATAAATTTATAGACTACTAGAGACTAGAGTGAGCACATGTTATAGTACAAATGATATTCAGAGGGTACTTACAAACAGCCTCAAATACAACTGAAATCCTATTCCACTACACATACCTAAAGAAGGATTTACTAAACCTGTGTTAATAACTAGAATATTTTAAACAGTGAAATATAAAAAAAATCAAGCACACTAAAATGTTCACAAAATCTGAACTTTTTCAGGAAACTTTCAATTGTCAGCTTTTAAAGAAAAGAAATGCCCTGTTTTCCTAGATACAGAAGATATGGTTAAAGAGGATTTCTGCAAACAGATTCCGTAGAAAACAGACTATTTTATCATATTCTTAAACAAAGTTATAGTAATATATAAACCTCAAAATTCAATGCTAATCAAATCCCCTTCTATTTGGACAACATGAACTCAACTCTATACTAGAGATCACGAGGAGTCTTAACTTTATGACAACACAGATAATTGTTAATTTTATAACTGCTTTACAACAAATACCTAGAAATTGTTTACCTACAGTAAGAAAATTATATCTGTTATGATGAGAGAGTAAGGAGATGCATAAATACCACTAAGAACACACTTGAAAAAGCCAGGCATGTTCAAGGAAAACACTCCAGATGTGAAAACATCAGTGGTCTTTGCCGTGTAAGAACACGTGTGTCAGCATGGGATTAGACAATTTAGGGAATAAGGACTAACTTTAAGGACACCAAAAAATGTTTTTTCCAGGGGTGTATTGTTCATATTGCATAATTCTCTTGGCTTCCAGACACCGTTATGATGTGGGTGTCATAAATACATGCATCAGCACATTGTATTTTCACTGAAATGTATTTTCACTGAAATGCATCAGCACAATGTATTTTCACTAAACACTGTATTTTCATACCTTTTACAAGACAACTGTGAGACTGTCAACATAAATTTCTGCTGACTGAACTGACATATCAGCATCCCAGCCCCGCTCCCCAAAATCCCAGTAACACAGGTCTTACAATTACCAAGCCACCATCTGACCCAAACTATGACTACCATAAATTCCCCAAGTTCAAGAACACGATGGGTTGAGGTGACACCCTATCACTCATTGCTTCCCTTTTAGAATGAAAATCTCCTTTCTAATGTACATGAAAGCTGCACGGTTTAGTCATTTCAAGAAAACCAGCAATTTACAACAATGTTTTCTCATCTGAGCTCCTAACACAAAGCCAAGTTAAAATTAAGTATGTCTGGTAGGAATACTTCTGGGGCTCAAAAGGGTGCATTTTGATGTACCAGCATCAAAAGAAAGCTAGAAGTGTTAAACCACAATCAGCAACTGTTTATAAAATGCTAATTACACTGTTTAGACAATCTGCTGATTACAATTCTATGCAAATGGAACACTAAACCATTTGGAAGAACAGGCAAGGTTTTCCTCAATAATGTCAAATTACTCTATCATGTTGAGGAAACATTTCAGAAATGAACTTATTTCAAATATCTACCAAACAGCATTAAAAGTGTTTGCACATATAGGCTTTACATTTCAAATCACAGATTAAAGTGAAAGTGAATTATTCACTGCTTCAGTCTTTACAACTCTGTCAATCTGAAGCTGCATCCAATGATTTGGTGGATGCAGGCAGATGACTGTCAATACATTTATTTCTTGCATTTGTCTCAAGCATACCAGGTCAAAGGCCTACTGCAAGAGACCAATCACCTTTTACAAGTGATTGATCAAAGTCTTTCTGGTTTGGGTAAAATATGTGGCCTTCAACATCCAGATACTTTTTTGTTTGGTTGTTTGTTGTGGCTTTCTTAAAAAAAAGTTATGAGAAAGCAGTACAACCCAAAAGGCATGAGGTTTCTTTTTCTCTGTTCTTACTCTCTGTAAACACAGATAGAATGTGTTGTATTTTAAAAGATTTAAAGAATTTTGAAACCAAACGTTACACAAGAAAAGTAAGCACCTTCTTGATGCCTATATGCAGATCTAGCTCAGATTTCATTCTAGCAATGTACTGTTCCTTAAAAGAAATAATAGCTAGCTTCCAGATATCAGAATATTTAACATCTAATTTTATTTTAATAGAAGTTAATTTGTCCAAATATTTTATTTTTATTTAGAACACGTGCCTGAATATTTCATTTTTAACAAACCACAGAACCAGAAGAAACATGAAATTAAAAATTATTTTAAATGCCCTTGTTCTACAAATTAGAAGGACCCACGCAGGTCTCCAGGACCCTACCAGAAGTTTCAAAAACAAAAATAAAATTAATTAGCATCTAGAATCTCCAAATTCCACCAATGTATCCTCTTCTAAAACAGAAGAGCTCCTACATTCTAACACACCTTGCCACCTTTCTGGAAAACCAGTCAGTCTATTTTTATTTATTTTATGAAGAGCAGAACCTGGTTTATTTTGACTCGTCAAGAGACAGCCATAAGCATGCAAATAATGCCATCCAGTGGAGCATCACATTTACCATTCTGGGAAGAAACGACAGCATTTTTATCTGTGCATGTGTATGTTTGCTCAGTCTCCGACTCCCTCGCAGCGCACGCCAAGTGCTACAAAAGGTTAGCAGAACTGCAGAACCAGAGAGACGCTGGGAAATGGAAGTGAGCGAATTAATCACTACAGAAATAGAGTATTTTTGATGTTCCTGGCTGCACGCTTTGGTTGAAGCGAGTTGCACACGGCAGGTTACAGCAGTGGCCGTAAGGCATTCCCGTAGGGATCTTTTGATCACGTGTCTCTGATTGTGACAGAATATCAACAGCTGCATAGAAGTAACAGTTTAATAACCAGAGTATAATTATCACAAACATGAAGTTAATTCATTAAACGAATCAACCCCACAAAAAAATAACTCTAGACCAAATCAAAGGTTTTATAATCTGAAAATAGAAAAGCCTATGTCATCTATAGTACAGACTTGCTACAGTTCAAAAGTTACATAAGAGATACTCCACTATGATGATACTGGACAAATGACACATTTGTTTCTATTTTTCCCCCATTTTAGAAAGAAAACACATTGCTCGCTCAAAAAACATCTTGCAAAAATCCAAAGACACAGCAAATAAAACAAGATACCTTGAAAAAAAAATCTATGTTTCATTTCCTCCCCAAAATATATACATTCATGCAACATTTGGGTCTCAGTATGAAAGCAAAATTGCATACTTCATAGCTATAGCTGTACTGCTAAAAATTGCAGTGGCAGCTTTCCATACAGACTGCGCAGGCATTTTCATCTGAAATGGCTTTTCATGAAGAGTAGAACCTACAGATTCCAACACTTGTTTGACTTACCCCGCCACTATCTCCTTCCAAATAAAATACCTAACACACTCATGATAACTATTACCTTCTTTTTGCATAATAAAAATGCACTTACAGAATATCATGCTTTTAAGTCTTCAGTTAAATTTACATTTTAGTTTTGCACACTCAAAACCTCAGAGCACTTATTTATGATCACAGTCAGCAAGCAAAGATCTTGCTATTTCTTTTACTCACTGGGAGAAACTATCCCACAAGGTTTATCAGACGTCATTCTGTTTTGGGATGGAACATACCTAAGTATATGATGAATTTATTGCCAAAGGATCAACTTACTGTTTGAAATCAAAGTCTGATGCTCAAAACAAATGGAATCACCTAAATTGAAGTAATAATGCTTGATCGAAATAAATGCTTCTGATTTTAAGGAGCTGCTGCCAGAAACCACACATCAGGTCATTTTTGATGGCTACAATTTTACAGAGAAGTTGATTAAACAGCTGTTTGTCTTTCACACAGCAGCACAATGTGATCTGACAGAACCGGCAGCAGAACCGATGGAAAAAGGAGGGTTGTTGCTTTAACCACCCCCTTTCCCGAGACATCCCGTTACATAAGCCCTCACCGCAGTGCCTCGGGAGCCCATCTGGATGGCAAACGCCACCACACGTGCCGCCAAGAAAAACTCACTTATGAATCAACAACGAAAATTTCTCCCCTTCCGAAGGAGCTTGTGGGTTTGGAAAGGACTGGCACGACAGAAACCTGAACGCTGCGGGAATTTATTTACATTTTCTTGCAGTCAGCTTGAGGCATCTCCTCACTTCACTTTTTAACCCTTGTGAAATGGAGAAAAGAAAGTTCAAAGCCAGGAAAGGAAAAGCTATGCAACTTTCTGGAATTCCGTTTACGACATTTTGTGAAATCACAGCTCTCCTTGCGTGCAGCAATGAGTTTTCCAGATGAATGTACATTATTTTTGCGCGGATCAATCTGTTTGGTGGCTGAGCTGCTTCTCCTCCCAAAATGTCAGGGATTAAATACTTTCTTAGAGGCTCTTCGCATCTTCTAAAACCACACCATGAAAGTTCAATTTTGTCATTTACAGGCCTTCGATAGTAAAGAAAATATTTCTTGTCTGGAGTCCATTGGAAGTTCATTAGGATATTTTATTTATGCAGGGACCGAGCCTGAGTGATACTGGGTAACCACCAACCTCCCCTACAGCTGGTGAGAGTAAAGCACACGCTGCATCCTTCTGAATTAGGCCCTAAAGGGACACCATGACTGCACACTGGAGTAACTACCCTGCAGACAGTCATAACACTGGAGAAGTTCCATGTATGGAGGAATCAGCCCAACGAAAACAAGTGATTAGTACAACCGTGATACAAAGAGTCCTTTATTTCACTTGTAACTTCACAGTTTAGATGGATCTTCAGTACTGATAAAGGTGATCCTTGGACATCACACTCAACATATTGATTATAAATGGTCCAATTCTTCTTGCTGACATGAGAGTTTGGGGCTTGTTAATACATGAATATGTAAAAACTTCTGAAATCCACGCAAGACACCCTTGATTTTCATCAGAAAAGAACAGCACTCGTTCAACTCAGTTACCATACTTGTAGCAGTAACTTTCCCAACGAGCAAATCTTTCTTACAAGTTACACAACTTGCCCCTTTTTTCATGATACACTCTCAAAGCAACACTTAAAGTCACTGAGAAAAGTGCTTTCACGCTTACAGACTTATCTGAATGTTTTTAGCTGCCTCTCAAGAAGTGAGGACCGGCGCACTTCAGCACGTACTTGAAATAAGTCTGGCCAAAGCGGAAAAGTATTGACAGGATGGAACAACTGCGCATCAGCTGGAAAGAGATGGTCCAAGTGACCTAATGCATTACTTTTCTTCTTTCTGTAGAGCCTACGAACTCACAGATGCCTGACAGCACATCATGCACAATCAAGTTACATGCACAGTTGCGACTGACAGGCTAAGCAGCTGCTTACGTTCAAGAATGGAAAATTAAACTCATCGCTTGTATAATGCAAGAACAAGAGAAGTGTGAGAAGGAAAGAGAAAACACACTGCCAACAATTTATTTTATTTCCCCAAACTGCTGCCTTTATTTCAGTTTATTAAACAGTAACTGGCCAGGAAAGTAATTGAAATAAACATAAGTGCCCAGGAAAGAAGAAAACAACAGCCAGCATTAAATTAGAGTGCTTACATAAAGTCAGTAAGCAAGTGCCAGCATTGATGCCATTTATGAGAACTGTGGTGCTGAGATAAACTCAATGGGTTCTCGTATTATCTTCTTGCCTAGCCTCAAAAGAGGTTATCACTTCCCACCATGTGGCAGCATTTAATTGATTCACAAAGAAGCAGCCATTTGGAACTGGAGCCAGACTTTTGCAGCTCTGAGGAAGACAACATGTTTGAAAACAGCAGCACTGCTGCATCACAAGGCCTTTCCCAAGGGTGCTGTACAAAAAAAAATTAATGCTTTTTGGGTATGAGAAAAGCACAGCAGAAATGCTTTCTTTCACTTCTTTGCATTTAAAGATGTGCTGAAGTCTCAGACTTTGCTTCTCACTCTCTTCTTGAGTATGAGATAGTTCAATACCTCTGCAAACTCTCCCTCCTCTCTTCCCAAGTTCTGCTCCAACAACAGTCACCACTCTCAGGGCCTTCAGAATGAACCACAACACAGCTTTTCTGAAATTGTCAGATGGAGATGGTCCACTTGGTGAGATTCAGAGTAGAGGTTTTGAACAGCACACAGCTCAGGAGAACCTGCTTCAACTCCCCCATCTGCCAGAGGCATGATGCTGCAGAATTGGGCAAATTCTTGCCTGCTTATACTCAACCCTTTGAAACTGTAAAATGAATTCTGTCCTACCTCTAAGCCATGATCTGGCAGTTGAGGAGAAATGCACCACAGCATCTAAGAACACCACAGTCCTCAAAGGAAGAGGCTGAAGCAAATTTTTATTTCCAGAGAGCTACAGTCCATGGTATTTATTACTAGGAGAAGAAAATGTTGGCAAGTAGTATTTCCAGTGACCACAAGATTAGCTCATCCATGCGGATACAAACCACACAACTGCTTTTCATACTACTATAGCTTGGAAGATTAGTTAATGTCCTATATAATGAACAAACAGAAGCACGGGTTAAACAGAAGACAGAGATCCTCAACAAATTACTAGCTTGAGCACTGCCACTAACCCATTCCTCTTTCCCCCAAACCTCCAGCGTATCCGGAGCATGACTGATTTTTGAGTTAGCTGGTCTGTCAGGGGGGAGGGACTGAAATGACAATTACCAATGTAGTCTTAACGATCCAGGTTACAGAAATTCATCAGTTTCTAGTGATGATGAAATATTAAACAGATAGGACAAAATACCAATTTGAAAAATTATTAATTTTTCTGGAAGTTCTCCAACAGTGTCCTGATGGAATCCAAGGTCTAGATGCACGTCTACAGTTGCTGATAACCAAGACTTGTAGCGATCTACACTGCATCTAGGTATAACACTGTTTTAAATCATTGTACATATATACTATACTCTCTGGCAGTTAGTGACTAGTACAATATTCAGAAATTAAACACATGAAGCCCAAAATTATAAACAGGAAATGAAAGGAAGACAGAATGCAAAAAAGCATACAAAGATTAGGAAGGAAAAAAAGGATATAAAAGGAAAAATGGGTATAATTGATAAAAATACAGCAATAAAAAAAGCTTTTAAGTGGAAAAATGAAAACAAACAGAAATTACTAAATACATTCTGTATTTACAGTGTACATCTTCAGTAACTGTAATGTTTAGTTATATAAAACACTCAGTATAATAGCAACAGTTTGCAGTGCCTCATAAAACAGGTCCTCTGGTGAGAAACATTACAGCTAACAGTTTGTCTATGAGAAGCAACTTAATATACCCTTCCTCCAGTATTTCAAAGCATGAGAATGCTTAAGAAAGACTGAACAAAATGTGGTATATTTGTTGTTTATCCTGCATTGCTATCAAGATCAAAATCTTCATTAAAAGCAAACGAGAAGCTGAAACAGTAGTGACTTACTGCGATCCACAGACTTTACATGACACAAGTTGATTAAACTGGCCCAACCTACACGATGTTTGGGTTATGTGCATGAATATATATATACATACACTGATCTAACTGACATACATTACACAACCAAGCAGGAGCCAAATGTGTTTCCTATTAAACAAATGCGGGTGGTCTGCTTCTCAAGCACTATTGTGTCAGTGACTTTTATAAAGCAGTATAGTACTTAATTCTGTTTGAACAGCCCTTAGAAGAGGACGCAGCTATGTTTCATTCTTCTATCAAAGTGTATTAACATCTCTTTCAACTAGTACAGTAGAAAAGTGGTCCCATCACTACTGGAAGCAATATTATGACACAATAGAAACACCAAGCTTTGATTACCATTTTTTTTCTATTCTATATTCTTAATTGCCTCTTAAAAAGTAATGAATTGCATCTTAAAAGGCAACGTGCCATTTGAAACAGAATATACAGAATTTACCATATAGTTAAAAACCAGACTTTATCATAAGGTGTTTTCAGAGAACACTTTTTTTCTATGTTATTTAAATGACAGGAGCGTGTTCTGGAGGAAATAAATGTTAACTCATGAATGCAAATCAGCACACATTCACTCTAGGAAGCAGTCTTGGAAGAGGATGGGAAAACTCAACAGAATAATCCTAAACTGGCTATAACAGTGCTCATACATCCTTCACCACAGTGCCCTCCCTTCTGCGGGTACTGGGGCTTTTTGATGGGGTTTTTTGTTCTTGTTTTGGAGATTTTTTTTTAAACAATCATCATGTCACTAATGTAAGAGTTATTTCAATATGCAATATTGAATAGTTCCCCTAGCAACAGATGACTGTATGGAGCCAAAAGAGGATTTCTGGTGTCCAATAATACAACTGAACTAAGGGCACAGGTTCCCTTTAACGCAATTAGTGAATCTGCATCTCCTTCCTCCACCCAACCACTCGTTCTGTATTTAATGTGTAGGTACTGACCTTCTACCCCCTTGTCTTAATTAGCCAAAACTAACAAGTGTGTTAAAAATGATTGTTGAGGGTCTGCAAAAACACATGTGCAGATGCAAGAGGCTTTCACAGACATGACACGCTAACAAAGTTACACACACAGGAAATAACTAATGTTATTTTGGTTTAATTACTTCAATTATTTTAAAGAACTATTGATAGATTTTCTTTTACGAACTTCAGAAATCCCCTCTCAATTTTTTCCAAGATGACATCTAAAAATCATCCTTTGTGTCAAAGTTTCTTATAAATGTAAAATTCTGAATTTGGAAATCTGTTTTTTCCAAACAGATTGTGGAGATTGCTATAAAATCTCAAAAGAGCTAAACCTTCATTTTTTGTTTCACAAAGAAAATGACAAGTGCGGATGTCCTTATATCATATTTCACCAGAAAATGTCTACATTTTTAGTAGGGCTGAAGTAATGAGCTACTTAATGACATATAGTGTGTTTAAGTCATTTTGGTTTCTTGCCCAAAAACTCTCTAAATACCACTGCCACCCCACAAGCAAATTCATACCACAAGTGAAAATTTATACTTCCAAAGATAAACTTTCATCTCTCTTGCGGTAAACCTTATGCAGTATATCAAGAATTTTTAATAAACATACATCTCGTCATTTTCTATAGTTTCTGCATATTATACAAAATATTCTCCCTATTAAATAGAGATTTGGTTGGTGTTTTCTTTTTCTTCTAGAAAAAAAAAGAGGGAAGGAATACCTTTCCACTGACAAACTTCAAGAAACTCTAAATAAAAGGAAAAATAAAATCCTTTATATTGGCTTGAGCTTTTCTAGCTATGATTGGCAAACACGAGGCTGATGACATTAGATTTTTTCATTTAACTTTAAAATAATGCATCAAAGTATTACTGCTCAGAGCAGAAGCAAGCCACATTGTTAGGACAACAACCTAATTTAGTTCCCATGCTAGCGCTGCACTCAATTTTTGGTAGATTTTATGGAACACTTCACCAATAAAAAACAGATGGTGTGTGGACTGGTAAAGCAAGTGGCTGTGGCATGGCAGGGCTCTTCCCGGTACCTCTCTGACAAGTGTGGGGGATGAAATCAGGGCACAGCTGAACTCACCAGGAGTTCTGCCACTGAACTGAACACAGCCAGAATCGCATCCTCAAAAGTTATGAGTCATCCATATGCTCACTCACATCGCAGCAAATTCATAAACAGGCTACTGAAATCATATTTCAACTTAATTATTCACAATGGTGACATATTAGGTTATTACATGATATCATCATTTTTGGACCAATGTTGTTACTATTAAATTTGCTGCTTCATCAAGTTTACATGCATTTTTATCATTTGTTGCCACAAGATTCTTTGTCATTGCTGATAACAAATCTCAATAACCATTAATATTCGAGTACCCAAAAAAGTAAACTCAGGTCAGATTCACATGGGGTGTATTTTTCCAGAAGGCATAAACCAGCCCTGGTTTGTTATGGACTAGTTCCCAAAATCAACACACTAGTCAACATGAAGAAATAAAGCTATGCTTCAGAGACTTGGATCCCAAAACCTTCCAAACCGTGCTTATGACACCAAAGGCACGGACAGTGGTTCCTGTGCCCATCATTCCGAATGCTGCTGCTTGTGATCCACTGCTGTTACGTTTCCGCCACTGCAGACCTTTTCCAGCTGCAGGGATCGCTTCTATAATCCAATTTCTTCATGGTCAGAATGCCTCATATAAATGACATAATCCCTAGCTTGAGCATTCAGTCACATGAGCACATTCCTTCCCCATGTTCACATTTTCAAAACCCTGTTCTTCCTACACAAATAGTTATAAACTCACTCATTTGATTTGTGCGCACAGATTTAAGGGATGGGGAAAAGGGTTGCTAATGACTGGCTTTAAGAGTGGAGCAAGGGAAGAAGGCTGTTCATTTCTTTATGTTTCTAAAAACTAATGTCAACAAAAATCTAAGTTTTAAAAACACAATGGAACAAGGTCACTTGCACTGATGAGATCAATAGCTAAAAAGGTTTTGGAGATCAAAATTATGTTGATCCATGATCTCCCTTAAAAATATATATTTCATATATTTGCAGTAGAAACCTGAAGTCTTCTGCTTCAGGTATGTTAACGAGACAAAAAATTGGCTTAATGCAGCAAACTGAATGGGTTAGGTTTGCCTAACAATTTCCCTGAGACAGCCAGCTAATTACTAGAAACAAAAGCAGGTCAATAGGACTGTATTTCCTCAGCTCAGTTCAGTGTCAAGAAAGCACAACAGTCTCATCATCAAATATTCTTCACATTTTCTTCCATGTAACTATCAAACACATTGCCCTAACAGAAGCATAAAAACAAAACATCAAGTTCTTCAAACACCAGTCAAAATAAGCTCTCTCTGGCTATGTTCTTAAGCCTTAATTGGCATTTCAAATTGGCAATTGCACACTAAACACTCTAGTACAATGTATTATTCCCACTCTACTAATCCATTGCTGACCTACATAATATGTGACTATAAAGAATCTTTTAACAGTGAGACCTATTAGTATATTAAAATCTAGTCCAGCTAGTAAAGTTGGTCATTTTTAGACTCCCTCTTCATTCCGCACTAACATTTCAATCCATTTCCTCTTTGCACGCATAGCAAAGGTACCACACAAGAGCTGTACACTTGTGTCAGATGCTTGGCTGTTTGAGAGGCCTTCGCCTACCTCTTTTGCTGGAAAATATTCACACCAAAGTGCATGGAATAGACTTGGCTGTCCTCAGTGTATTCACTGAGTAATCCCCTACTAGAACTCACCATCTCAGAGCAAAATGTATATGTCCAGATTCTTCTTTTCACTTAAAACTAGTGGCTATGTCTACTATATTCAAGATGTGAAACACATTTGATTCCTTTTGAATTGCCAAAAATTGCATCTTCAGTATAAGTAGTATCTGTTCATTACTCCACAATAGCTTTAATAACCAAGAGACTCATGCATGCTGGAGCAGACAGAAATACATTTGCATCATACACATTCCTGTTACGAATCCACAGACTTTATGATACTTAATCTCTCCTTTAGTAGAGACTGCAAATTTCCTCCATCTCAATGTCAGCTAGTCTTTTGAAATAATACACGTAAATGGGAAGTAAAAAACTAAGAGTCAAGACCATACTATTTTGAACACTTGAACAACATTTAAATATGTGTAATTTGTTTTATTATTTGTTCCATTATCTGAGAAAATAGTATTTCTCTGGCATTTACTACACTTGTTGTGCTCCCAGCTGGTAGTTGCAAAGAAATCTGAATTCAGATTTCAAGACTGAGGAATTTCTGGTGAATACCCACAGCAAGCTAAATTAAATGAGCCCATTAGGATTCCTTCACAAACGCTAACAAAACATCTGTCTAACAGCAATACCTACTCCATTCTTACAAAACAGTTTTAACTGCAAGTAGCAGACAGTTTCTGCCTTATCTATACAGTATAAATTCAAAGTTTTCAGTATTATACTCACAGCGAATTCCATAAATCATGAGAGGGTCAAGTTGCTTCTTCCCATGCTTCCCCTGGCCCGAAAGGTTGGAGATGGCCTGAATTTCCCGATGGAAGAGATAATCAAGCAATGTCAGTGCCATCTTCTCAGCTGTGCGGCAGTTCGTGCTGATGTGCAGCATGTCAGCAGGGGTGATGGGGCAACGGACCCGCATCTCAGGATTATTTTCATCTCCAAGCCATGTCCCATTGGGGTAATCCTCTAAAAACAGAGATTGTGGAAAGTCTAATTGTGGCACAGAATGAAACAGTCGGGTTCAAGTTACAGGCAACATTTCTTAAGTTATCATGAGCTCTTCCAGTTTTCTTCACAGTCTCCATAAACTTCTTTAAAATTTAGCGTGACTAATGGGCTCACAAGATTTGCTACAGATAAAAAGTTATTCTCAAATCCACACCCAACGGTGACCAAAGTTATTGCCATTAATGTTCTGGCCTACATGAGGAACTGGTGCCATTAGTCCAGATGCCTAACTCGCTCTCTATTATCTTTTTAAAGTGTCTCGTACTAGAGGCCAACAGCTGAAGGAACACACTATATTCACAGTGTTCTCATTCATCAAGTTAGTCATCCCCTAAAAATGAAGATTACCGCAACACCATAATATTCTTAAAGTACAGCTAATTTCAAGAAGCTAACAGCTTTGAACCATATTTTACCCCAAAAGCATCAGATTAAAATGAGTCTAAGCAAGATTATAAATTTAAGAAACTATAATCAATAGTGAACAGTAATGTATTTAATCACTTAGAGTATTTCAAGCAATGACAATCATTCAAAAGGTAGCCAGAGATCCCAAACAGAATTTCAGTCCTTCTTCAAATTTAGTGGCCAGTAATTTACACTATTTCCTAAACACACAGTTTACCAAGGAACAGCATAAAGATAATGAATCAATCACTAATCATTTGCCAAGTGCATCTTCCCTTCTATTCAAGTCTAAGGTCATTTGCAGCAGAACTATACGTGACTTCTCTTGTGTATACACAGACATTTTATATATAAAGAAGTTTTCTGATTTCTATCCCAGCCTCTCAGTTTGGTAGGAAAAAAACCTATTCATTTTAAGAGGAACACTAAGCCCTCCCTGGAAATTAATCTTTGCAGACAATGTCAGAAGTTAGTGGATTCAAGGCTGACCAGAAACCAGAACAGAGCTCATAAGAATGATCAATCCCTACCGAAGCAGAGGATGCAACACAGGACCTAGGAGGAGACTCATTTCAGATAAGAACAAAATTTCCAGTACAAATCTTGACAACGCTAATAGGAACTGAATAGAGCAACATTCCAGCACTATTTCAATGTTCTCTGACACAGACCATTTGGATTTGATTTCTATGTTTGCTCAACTTTGTGGAGTAAAACAAAGCTTCCTGACTTAGGAGTCACTTGGCCCTTCCATTCTGGAGCTTTACTGTATTTCATTGTTTCACACACCTTCAAACTGGTAAAAATGTGACCAGGTAATTAAATTACATGATTTATCTTGCAGTAGCATTTCATGGTATATACAAAGTCACAAATTCCTGGTTTTCATAACCCTTCTGGTCCCCAAACAAGGTGACCGAGTTCAGACAGATGAGCATATCCTCTTCACACTGAACAGACCCCTGAGCAATCAGCATCTTTATTTCCGAGTACTGGCACAAGTTAAGCAGCCTGCATTTTACTAGACTACAAGCCAAAAGTATGCAATAAAATAGAACATAAAAGCAACTCAAACACTAAAAAACACTTTTCCAACATGACCTTTGGGTTGAGTCATACCACATGTCAGATGCAAGTTTATTGCAATGAATAATGACAGCATGAAGCAAATGTTAGATTATGCAATACTGATATATCATTATAAACATCAGATTATCAACTACAATAATTTGTAAGGAAAAATATTTATTGCTGATGTATGTAGCAGCTAGTCCCTCAAACTTTCTTCTGTTGAAGAACACAATGCTCTGTTCTGAATATATTTTTATACACTTGGAATTTTTTCATATGTATTTTTTATTTGAACCTTACTTTTCATCCTAAACTACGTAATAGGGCACACACTAGCTTTTTTCTGCTCCCAGTACCAGGTGCCATCTGAAAACAAAGGTGGTTCAGATTAATTATGACTTGTTTTGAATGCTACTGTGTCTGGCCTCACCACAAGTCTGGTTAACATTATCAGGGAAAACAACAGTCTGTTCCTGAAGATAAATTGACTGTTCTATAAAAATTTGGGCAGAGCTGACAAAGCAAAAACATCTCTCGATAAATGCATTAAGTTTTTCAAAGAAATTCTAGGAAGGCTTAGTAAATGATCCTACATCCTATCCAAAAGTTACTTCCTTACCAGTTCACAGAATTACTATTAGATAGGAGAGTTATTACTACTTATGGAACACCTTTCACCTGCAATCTTGTTTAACAAATGCTATCAACCTACGTGAAGCAAAGATTTTTTTCAATTTGCAAAATCATCTCTTTTTTTTTTTTTTTTTTTTTTTTTACACTGGCACAGAATCCAGAACATACTGTTTTTACCACATGCAACTGTTCTTTTATTGCTAACAGCCTGGAAAAAAGACACTATCTTGTTATTCTGACCTATGAACACAAGCCCCACATTAAATTATCTCTTGTATTTTCCTCCTGCTTTAAGAGCTTCAACAGAAAAGGGAATTTGCTTTATAATCATTTTGCATTAAGTGGAACTTGCATGACTAAAGTTAACCATGACTCTACTGCCTCACTGCAGCTACTTGAGGGCACAAAAGCTAAACTATTCCTTATCGTATATAAAAATAATTCCTACCGGCCTGCCAACACACCTGGTAATTTGCATACAGCAAATATGATGAGACTGGCACACAAAAAAATGGTGAAAAGAGGAAGTACAGTGCCAGTTACGAGGGAGGCAGACTGTTCTGAACAAGGGGTGTGGTGTGGGAGAAGACAGACTTAATAAGAGGAAAAAAGAGTGGGAGTTTGATGGAAGTTCTCTCTGAACAATTAAGTACATAAATACTATTGATTAAAGGTGCATAATTTGAAGCTCCTAGCACTCAAACATCCTTTTATGCTTACTGAAATGGTTCTTTACGTGTATTATCAGCATTACAAGTAATATCTAGATAGAATCTAGATGAGTCAGGTTATTTAGTACATATGTTGCAATAGCCAGGTACTGAGTCAGGACTCCACTAGGCACTGTACACCCATACACAGCTGCTTCTATTCCTTAAAGGCTACTAAAACACAAATAACACGTGATGGGTTTGGGAAAGAAGAATACAGTCAAAGAACACACTTTTCTTAAAAATAATGAAGCATAAATGCACACGCTCATCTCTAACTCAGTTAATCACACACCTTTTTTGTTCTGCCCTGAAGGATTTTTCTTTCCTTAATTTTCCTAATGGCCTCACTGCATTTTGAATGCATTTTGAGTGCTATGTGGAAAGGTACTTCCTTGAGTTTCTTTACACCAAATGTATCATCAGAGAAGTGGCTCTTGATCATTTCTCCTTCCAGTGTTAAAAGTCCTGACATTTTTATCTGATTTCTTCTCTGTACTCAGAAGCTCATTTCAATGACAGACAGACTAATTTCTAGCTCCTCTTCAATGTTTTTTTTTTCTTTTAGAGATCAGAAAATTTGCCTTTATCTCCATTCTACTGAATCCAGAACTAGTTCACTTTTCAACGCTGTTTCAAATCTTTTTTACTGTATTAAGTCCATTTCTTTTATCTCACAACCCAGCTGACCGTTCCTCTGTTTCTGCAGGGATGTGCGAGAAGACAAGAGGCAGCTGGGGCTGCTACGCAAACGAGCATTTCTATGGAAACGGGACGAGCCAGCTTTAAGGTTAGCATCAAGAAACCCTATGTGTCAAGAGAACAAAAACCAAACAAGAGTCACTGTGGCTTTCAGACTCGCTCTGGACATATGTGTGTGTGTTTTTCTGCCTGGGGAAATGACAGACACTTAACTGTTACTCACATCTTTCCATTGGGATGCACTCCCCTACTTTGACATGTGAGCATCAGCAGTGAGAACAGAAGCAAAGCTCTCACTAGGTGCTGTCAGTCACTTCTTTAAACCAAGGAAAAACAAAAGGAAACACCTGCCCACATAAGCACTTGAATTAACATGTTCCATTATTCAGAGTAGTTGTGTTTATTTTACTAACAAGGCTGGGTGCAAATCTGGCATTTGCAGCTGAGAAAAATGACTGGTAGCTGCAGTACAAAGGCAGAAAGATTAAACTTTTTTTAAAAAATAGAACAAACCCCCAAATACTAACCTACAAAAATAAACCCCCATTTTAGAGAAATTAAATAATATTTTGGCTGATGTGTAGAAAATTCATCACCATCTTTTTAAATAAACTTCTGTCAATTAGCCCAAGTCCTTCGCCCCTGCAAGACTTCACAGGGGTAGTGATGAACGGACAAGCTACAGAGCACTGACTTTATTAACTAACAATCATTAAATAAGGAGCAGAGTGACAACGAGCTATATGTTAACCCACAAATCTAGCAATTTGATTTAAAGCTTGTGCAAAAAGAAAAGTTAAAGAACTAGCTTTAAAGCTATGCTCACCAAAACCTCCTCCCACCACAAAAAGCAATTAAGATGCTGGGAGTTCTGGCAAAAGGAGGCGTACAACACACACACACATCCACGAACACCAGCCCTGGACACAGAACTGGGGTTTTTTGCCTGACTATTCTTGCGGGGGAAAAAAAAAGGTTTAACTTGCATGTAAATATAAAAGAAAGATAGCCAGAAGAATTGCGTGCTCCAGGTACAATCTTCTGTATGACACAAAGGATTTGGCTACAGGAGACACAGTTCCAGTTAACTTCTAAGCCCCCGTGGTTAGAGGGCTGGTACACTGTACGAAATATTCTGAAAATATATCCTGCACTCCCCTGCACTCACAGTTTCTTCTGTTGTCTGACAGACAACACACAGCACAAAAGAACATAGATGGGTATGCAGTACCAAAGTATACTTGGCTCAGCAAATACTATGGTGTGCATAGAAGTCTCAGCATAACATCAGCAAGATTACTAGTTTCTTAAAAATAAAGCCTCAGTTTTAGTATGCGGTTAAAGCCATGAGAGAAAGAGGAGCTTCACTTACTTTATGACTCATGGAAGGCCAGGGAATTTATTCAACGGAAGTAGAAAATTAAGACTATGTGATCATCTGTAATGTAAACCAATCGGCTAAAAAAAATCCAGATAAAATTGGGAAAATTAAAATCCATGGACTTAGAAGGCTTTTTAAACACTGAGAAAATGCATTTCATGACAGAAATCAGATTTCTAATTTAGATTTTGCCCACTTTCTTGTTTATTGCCTTTTTCTTACATTTAACTTTACACAGTGGACCAGACTGTTGATTCCAAACATCACAGTGACAGATACCTGGAAGAAACCATTGTTCATTTGTTTACTCCCAATAATAATAATTAAAAAAAAAAAAATCAAAGCAATTCAATCTCTATAGTTTTCTTTGGCTTTAACAAGTCACTGAAGCTCTTGAAGTCTCATCAGTGTCTTCACATCAGCTACATACAATATTGTTTTAGGGTACAAAAAGTTCGCTATTTAAAAGGTCATTCTCTCTCTGTATCTGGTCATAAGGAGCTTGGCAGAAAAAAGCCAAGTGCTGCAAATGATCATATAACATGCAAGATTTGATCTTTCGGTAAACTGAAAAATCCTGTGGACAGATAAGTCTGGACCACGTACAAATAGCTGCTTGGATTCACATTTGGAAAGTAAATTCTGAGCACTATTTAATACTACTATTGTAAAAAGACTGTTTCAGATACAAAGTTGAAGAGACAATATGTGACTAAACAATTTCATTTGGAAAAAGATTATTCCCCCTTTAATTAGCACACTATGTAGACCAGCTTTCCCTTATCTTCTCAAAAAATACGCAGGTTTACATTTTTAATTCTGTATTTTTAATAGTCTTAAAATGCAGTAAAAGGAATGCAAAGAAAGCAGACATGATAGAAAACTATCATATATGGTGCCAAACATCATATGTCAGTGTATCAAGAGTAAAGTTCACTGAACCAAATTCTAAATCAATGGATCTTGCCATTTTATTTATATCACTTTAAAACAGCTTTCATGGAGCTCTGTTCAAGAGCATTTCACATGCCTGGGAGATACTAAGGACAGTGTGTTTCTTTCTTAGTAATTTCAAAGTCTTGGCTTTAGCATAGGCTTTTTAAAAATATCTGCTTTTAAAGCACCATAGTAATGCTGAATGGGACATTCTTATACCACAAAGATGAGAAGGCCTGATTTTTTCTCCTTCCATATTAAAGACAGGACAGTAACTCTATTGTGAAAGATTTAAAAGGATAACATAATGTGCATTAATGTTTTAGGAACAGATGCTCCTCTTGTTTGTACAGTAAATCACAGATTAGATATTTTAAATGTTACCATATACTGAGTATGTCTAAGAACAGTATTATTATAATATTCCTTACATCTTGAAGCCCCTTGTATCTTGAAAGCAATATCTAGTATTAAGCAAATAATGCTTTCATCATATCTCCTAGAGAAGCGTGCAAGTATAATCACAGTGCCTTTAGATAGCTTCTTTAGTTGAACAGTAAGTATTCAACATTTGAGCTTTGCTGAGCTAAATTGAAGCAGCTGCTTGAGTTAGTATTTTTCTGTACATAAGCTGCATTAAAAAAAGCAAATTCTGTTTTTACCAATAGTCTAATGTGAAATTTTGAAGGGCAAGTTCTTGTAAAGTTTTTCAAAATAAAATTCAACACCTTCAGAGGAAACACAAAACTGCCTGATCACAGCAAAACTAATTTATCAAAAAAATTACTAAATATATTTGGATATTAGCTATTCTTTGCTTTCTGCTGTTAGCACACGTTTCTTGGTAAAACAGTACTTGACCATGTAAAATTCTGAAACTGCTATTTAGTACAAGCTCAAGACTTACCAGAAAAAGTTCTTTATGAACTAAGTGCAATCTTCTATACATGAATTCCAAGCAGTTTTACCCACAAATAAGAAATCACAAGTAAGCAATAGCCACACTTTTTGACTGTTTTCTATAAATCCAGGAGTGTAACAGTCTTGAATCAGAATCAAGTGTTGCAGAAGGTGCTACATAAGTACAGAACAAATACAACGACCTTACCCAGCAATTTTACAATCCAAGAACATGGCAGTAATCCACAGAATCCACAGTAAGTGGATTACAGAGAGACAGACAGGTGACAACACACACTGAGATGGTAGGCATCACCAAAAGAAAGAGTATCTTAAGAGAAAGGTATCTTAACTATAGCTAAGTTTTATGTAAACACCATGAGAAAAGACAATTTTATGAGTATTACGGACAGTGATGTATATATCTAGTTATGAGGATCTCCTCCCAGGGAAGTAGAAGGAAGCATAAAAGTCTCTGCGAAAACATGACAAGCAAGGAAACCTGTCATCTATGGCTGAGGAAGCCGGAGCAACTCTAAACAGTGACTGGAAGATGGCAAAGGTCAAGACCTTCCTTCATAATGAGGGTGCCATGGAGTAGGGAAGGGGATGCACGGAGAAGATGATGGGGTTAAAATTATGAATTTGGACAACTGTATTTGTAACAGCTTTCTGAATAAGGCCAGAGAGGAGTCCTTACAGTAAATAAGATGGGAGGTAACTGAAATCTAGACAAAACAGTGTTATTTTTGACTCAGATGTTATCTATTAAGAACATAAAAGGCTCCTTTTAAGTGCTGATCCTTTGAAAATCTGCTCACCATTCTTACCAAAACTTATTTGTTCATAGTTACTGCAACTTGCTTTTCTTTGTCTAATGCTAAAACTCTTCAGTTAACAAGTTTAGACAAATGTATTTAAGAATGTCAGAATATATTTTAAACAGATTCATGAAAGTGCATATGGTTGCCAGGTTATAGCTTAGTCAATTGAAAACCAACTCGACAGGATTACAGCCACATACCAGTACTAGAGAATTCATTAAAGTCAGAAAACAATATAGGTATTTAATACCACCATAGGTTTAAAACATCTGTAATTTAAAACTAGTGTGGATCTCATGTTCTTCACAGTATTACTTTTTGCAGTGGAAGGCAAAATCCAAAAGAACACAACAATGTTAGGATTAAATTTTTCATAAACAGACTATACATGAGGCTTAGCTACCACGTAATCAACTAGTACTGACATTTTCAGAGATAAAAAGGCCTAAAGAATCGATCCACAAAATAATTTCTGTGCAAGAAGGACACTAAGTATCAACCGTAGCATTTTAGGTTGGTGAAATCCCATTCAGAGTCTACAGACCTTTATAAACATACAAGAATTCTGGAAAGCACAGAAAAATAGTCTTCTCAAAATAACAGTCTAAACTTTTCCTTCTGTGACCACCCTGAAAGCTTAAGTAGTATAATATCAGAAAACTGAAGAGGTAAACAGAATAGTGCCATCATTTAACACACAAATTTCCACGTAACTATTAAAAAAAATTCAGCATCCTTAGTATATAAAACTTAACGGCTCTCCCACTCTGAAACTGTATCAGTGAAATTAATGAAATCTCTCCCTGTGCTATCTTTGCTTTGCATAGCACAGTGAACTGTACAAAGTTGGAGGGTGCCCATGACATTTAAGTCACACAATTCTGCACAGCTTCAATATACCTGAGAGAAATATCAACTCCATTCCAATCACAGCTGAACAGATGGATAAAAGTCACTGTGTTATAAAGCATTTAACACACAGAGCAACTAAATCCTCACAAACACAAAGGGACAAATAAGTTTTTTGTAACAGTTCCTGAAGGTTTACAACAGTCTGTTACAAAAATAACATGTACATAGACACCAGGCCCAAATGATGATGTTTTAAGTGTTCTTTATTAATCAATTGCTCATTGTTTTTAAGCCTAATTAGAAAGTTCAAGACAGAAGAAAAGCACAACTTTGTTTAAACTGAGAGAATATGCTGTACTCCAAAACCTACAGTAAGAACACACTCATGTCAAAATTAACTGGACTTTTAAAAGAGAAAAACACATCTATCAACTGCTGACATTTACTTTAAACACTTCTTAGTGATAAATGTTTGTTTCTTATTCCATTAAATGCAAAAGATGTGCAATCCATGCTGGGGAAAAAGAAAAAAAAGAAAGAGAGGACAACAAACAAGAAAGGTCCCCTATATTTTTAAACAGAGGTTTCCTCCAGATTAAAGAAAAAGCATACAGCGCTTCAGGAAAACACAGCAAAGACATTAATTTTCATTATATTTACATTGTTTTCATCTACCAAAACCCTTCCGAAAACTAGCCTCTATCCAAATTCTTAGATACTTGCACATGAAAATGGTTTGTTTGTAAGTTTGACACGTCATGCTGTAATTCATGTTTGGTGGTTTCTTTCCTCCAGAAAACATTTCTGCTAAGACAGACACGTTCACATATTCCAGGAATAACCACTACACAAAAGACTTCTAAAACACGGGAACAGCTGGGTACTTCAAATTTCTAGAAGCTGCACTTTAGAAAGAAAATGTTTATATGAAAACACAAAGGTATACCTCCTGATGTAAACTGCTCAGCTGCATTTCTACCATGAGTTACCTATATAGCTCTGATGTTTCAAAACAGAGAACTTGACTTAACCAGACTTGAGAGTTATTAAGTGCCCTGTGGGTAAGGACAGTTTCACAACTGTCAGAGGAGCAATCCAAAAGCTCTTCCAAATCAGAACTTCTTAGCCAAGATTGTAACTAGGATAATTATATGACAAAAAGATCTCTGGTTTGAAACAATGACTCTTGGTTAAAGTGAGGACCTTTTTAAACATTAGCATATTGTGTTAAAAATACAAGGAGGAGATTTTTTCCTAAATCAGAAAAATAAAGAGAAAAGAGATAGGTGATGATTAAGTCAATTAGACCTTACAGACAGCACTTAGAAGTAACATTTGAGCATTGCCTGAGCAGTTTAAATTACCAGAATAGAGCAGCTGGACACAGTGTTACTTGGTAAACTGTATGTTTGCTGTTCTAAGAGCTTTCTGCTTTTTCACTTCTACTCAAATGTGTGTTTAGTGGGTCACACCTGGGCTTCTTCATTCAGTACCAAATTTCAGTAGAGTAAAAAAATGTTTATATTTTTTCCTTAGGATTTGAATGAAGGGTCCAATCTAGATCTCCAGAACCCAAAGATTCAAAGTTAGTTAGTTTTAAATTGATGTCCCTTCCCCATTTAAACTCTAAGAGGATCAGTGGCGTTCAATTCTTTCAAACAGTGTTTCTGGAGGAAGACATCTCCTTAAAACAGAAGTTTGCTAAAACAGAGTTTTGAGCTTTGATCTCAGTATTAAATTATCCTCCCATTTGTAGAAAAATAATTTTACATCTAAAGCCCGTGGTTATAAGCTTACACTACTGTTTATACATTCATATCAACTGCTCTTCTCTGATTTCCCCAGAAGATCCACTTGGCTGCAACAAAGTTAGAGCAGAAAAGACACGCTCTAACATATGCATTCAAAACAACAACAGACTAATAACTTTTGACAGTTATTAATATCTATGGGGTAAAATTACAAGTTAAATGAAAAAACACTATTACTTAGTTGGCTGAACAAGGATATACTTGGTATTTTCTATGCCAAAAATATGACATTAATAAAAGTAGTAAGTCACTTACTAGTAAGCCTTCTAGCCTATTTTAATTTGATTTTACACTGGTAAGACAATACCGAACAATTCTGTTCTTGCTGGGTTTTATCTTCACTTGTGCAAGATTACTTTATGAACACTTCTATTAGAACTGCAGTCCAATGAATACATCAGTTGTTGATATTTCTGCTATCACCCCCACATGAAAGGACATTAATTATTTTTTCCAAATTTCACTTTGGAATAAATTCACAAAATTTCACAAAAATTAGAGATTGAGTATCTCTATGTGCTTTCAGTTCATAAATACTATGTTCTAAAATCAACACTTTGCAGACCATTAACTGCATCTGTAAAACAGATCAGCATTTTCAGTTTTCTGAAAAGCAAAGAATCAAGTAACTGTTGCTCAAAGAAAAGAGAGAACACACCTTACTGCACATGCAGAAAGAGTAATATACAATTGAAAAATCGAATAAAGTTAAAGTGAAAAAAACCCCCAACACCCTTATTCTAGACTATTATTGGAACCAGGAACTGGCCTCCACGCTTCTGCATAATTATTTTTCAGGAATAGAAAGGCAATAACACTAATATTTTTTAAACAACCATACATGATCAAATGCTCTTTGAAAACAGCCAAACAATGCCTTTATATAAATGTATTAACTAAATTCTGAATATATCCACACGTCAGTGCCATATCCAAAGTCAGCTAAAGCCCAACTATAAACACAGCTTAGTTTTGCTTTCCTGACACAAGATGACAGATGGGAGTCATACTGAAAACCTGCTGTTTAGTCTCAGTCCATAAGGGCTGACGTACGCCATTCTCAGCCCCTCATATTTTACAATCAATCGAGTTTACTTTGAGCAACTCAAAGTCACTCAGAATTCTTTCACAGACGATGAAAGCAAGCTGATGGGTGCTGTAACTTTTGCCTTTTACTGCTGAAGAAAACAAGTCTGCACAAGAGACCTATTATTCTTCATCACTTCCTTTATTAATAATTTAATTTCTGTGATATCTTGCAGGCTAGTTTGCTTAGCATTCCTTCTGTGCAAGCGGTCCTCTCTCATCTTCGCGAGGGCAAGAGGTAGGTGCAGGGGATTACTAATCTGATTCTCAAAGCGTTCATCAATCTCAGAGAGATTTTTAATGGATGAGTGTTCTAAAGGTCTGAAGAAAATCAGATCTGAAGACATTAATGGATTAGCTGTTTCTTCAAAATTTACATATACAACAATGGCAGAAAAGGCCAACATCACATCTGTCTGTGCAAATCTGTGCCAAACAACTGAGTCAGAAAGGGCATTATAGAACAAATACCCTCCTAATGTTAGAAACTTTGTTCCTCACATAGTTGACAGAGCTGTATGAAATATTAACAGACTCCACAAAGAGTATGTTTTTATATGTATTTTCACATCAAAATATCAGCACTATCTGCAATCCAGTCATTTTTTTTTTTGAGAGGAACTCCTCAGTCAGTCTCAGCCTCCTTTAACTCCCCACTGACCCAAAATGAAATAGCCTTCGGAAGCAACTCTGTCTCACAACACACAAATAGGACAGAACCTAAAAGCTCTTTATAACATGCGTGTGTTGCATGAACATCCACAAAAGTCAAAGAATCCTAGGTCCAGATGCCTTAGAGCAACATTTTCAGAAACAACCTTTGGCGCATGAGACTTTCAGTAGACTGACTTCTCAAATTTCCCAAGTATCAAAGTTTTAAAGCATCTCGTCGAGCTGTTAATTCTGAAATCTCTGAACACACTCCTAAATACTCTGTTTCACGCTATCTTGAATTAATCCTCACCACTAATTGTATCCCAACTTGTTCACACCCAATGTGCTTTTACCAATGGCTGGAGATCATGCAGAAGAAATTGAATTACTCCTAAATTAGAGTCTTCCCGTTTCAATGTCCGAGATCAAAAAGACACCACATTTGTCTCTTAAGTACAAAGGTCACCTCCTAAGTGCAATCTGCTGCAATAATTTCCCGAAGTAACTTATTCTTCTCTGGTACATTAATATAAGTATGAACTACCACATCCAGAATAACATTTAAGTAAATATTTAAGAAATATGTTTTAAAACAATTAGGAAAATTATTAAATTGAAGTCTAGGATTCAAATTACATCTGTATACAAGAAAAACCCCACTGATACTTTCAAACAGTCATAAAATATGATTTATCATATGTTGTTTTCACCTAAAACTCAAGTGTCCCTTATATCATCTTGCTTGTGATTAAAATATAGCAACTCACATTCGTTTCAGTATTTCCAACCACATAAAATAGAACATAAGGCTAATCTAAAATGCTTAGATTTCACTACATTTGATTTCTGTGTCCAAGACTTAAAGAATTTTCAGAAAAATCTGACACTATACACTATCCTGTTAACGCTGTTTTTAATATGAATTTCCTTATAAAACTTGTTTACAGTTGCTAAAATAACTACTTTACATTCATAAGAATTACACAAGTGGACTGTCACAATAAGTTACAGGAGGAAATGGACCAACAGATTTTATTGCCCAGAGAAGACATTTATTCTCCTGAAACAGTATTTCAGCTTGGTGATAGGAAATCCTGCAGGTTGCGTGTGTTAAAGGATTTAAAATATGAAGCTACACTGCTATACTGAGGTATACTTTCTAACTTTTACAAGTAATTTTATTTAGCTGTTCTGCCTGCAATACTAGTAAAAATGGAAAGAAAAAAAGGAAAAAAAACAAGCAAAAAACAACCAACCAACCCACTGAGATTCATTCACTCCTATCTGATGCTTGCTATACTGCCTAACAATTCAAGGTTGGACCCGTGATACAATCTCTGAATTTTAGTTCCAGTTGAATTTTAGTTCATCCCACCACCGCATTTACTTTGCTCAAGCAGCCTTACAGTGCGATCAGCATACCTTCAGAGTTCAGCGTAATAAGAGTGACATTGTTCCCAATACTTTGGCTTCCTAATTGTCCATTGTTGGAAACTGAGTCACTGGCCTCAGAGCCACTCTCTCCATCTTCATTGTGACTGTCGTCATGCCCTGGAACTTTCACCACTATGGTGTTCTGCCTACGTCCAGGAACAGCGCTATGGAAAAGAAAAGTACATAACTTTGGGAAAACACAATCCTTTGATCCGGAATAGCATCATTATAAGGGAATTAAAAACACTAATTGATGAAATTAAATGTATTGTAAAAGCATAGTCCTTTAAACAAGACTACTCCTGTTTATAATTCTGAGATAGCCAGCAAAATAAAATGGAGGGAAAACAGCAGAAGAAATAAAAAATTTTAGATACACACTGTCTATCACTATCAGATACACACTATTTCTATCAATGGAAAAGTCTAGGCCCAGTGTGCAAAACAAAAACATATTTAAAATAATGTGTTTTTATAAATTATTAAGAACATTTTCTACCCAGAATCTACATTTCCACTTAATTTAAAATTTGCTTTAGATAGTACAAACTCTAGCAAGCCTTCCTGGGCTGCCGTATATCCTTTCTTCAGCTGGTTAAATACAGGATCTTGGCATGTTCCCAAGTGATCGTGCATCTGTGTAAAAAATATGTAGCTATGGGCACTCTTTCTTTCAACTGGCAGCTGTCAACTAACATTGAACTAATCCCAGATCCTCCAAGATGTTCTCTCCCCATCAAGAGCGAAGCGTTGCTCTGTACCTTTATGGCTGATAGGAGGTTTCCCCAGGCAGAACTCTCAGCCTGATAAAATATTCAAGTACCAGTTCAATGTTTTCCCCCTCACTGTTACCTAGAACACTCCTCATTTTGCACTTCAAATTGCTGCAGAGACCGATATTGAACTGTCAAAGGAGGAAACGAAGGGGGAGGATTCCCGTAACTGCTACTAACTTGCTAAGGATATTTTCCAGAGAATCCGCTGCTCTGCTCAACGGCTCTTCCTGCCCAACCATCTTGGCTACAATTGCATTCTGCCGGTCGTTGTTCAGTATTACTGTGGTCTGAGGGACAACACTACAAGACAAAAATCAGAGAGGAACATGGAATGTAAAGGAGCAAACCTTATAAATAATACATTAACACAGTCTTACGGTTTAAATAGTCTACTTAAAAACAAGAGACTGCCTCTAAGCCTTGCTCTTTCTCCCAGCATCGCAGTTATGTATCAAATGCTAAAGCTGGTAATCCATCCCATTTGACATCTGTACCATTTCAAGTACTCAGTTTTTTTCAGAGGACAGATGGCTTCAATGGAATTATATAAAAGTCCACAACCCCTGGCAAAGCGATAAAGAATTCATCAACTCAAGATACACAGGAGGAAGTCTGTAAATCACAGCTCCGAAGAGCCACCAAATTCTTTTTTTGAAAAGTCTGAGTGTGAGCAATTTCAGAGATACTACAGCCAACTTACATGGTAATGCACAATTTTTAGTAGGATAATTCCTGGGGAAAAAAAGACAAAATTATTTATTACAAAATTGGATGATGAGCTTAGTTAAAAAGCACGTGTTGTCTTCCAGGGCTGGGGGGCTTGCGGAGGGCAGGGAGACAAGAGTGGTACTAGGGGCATCAGCGCAAACAGGGACAGACTGTAACTTTAAATAATGACAAGACTAAATTATTTCTTGTGTGCATTTCACATACACAAAAAAATATCTAAAACAATAGAAAAGCATTTAGCATGTGAGAAACCAGAAAGCCTTCTTGATCACTTATGATGACAACGTAGAAGGAAATAACTACACAAGTGTTGCACAGAAAAGCACACTAAGTCTGCACTATAATACAAAAGTAAATATGAGTGTCTCCAGCATGCAGCTTATCATTTAACTTGGTTTCAGAGATTATTAACATTATTCCCACCACATTACTCATATTCTAAATCATGGTTTTGATATTTAAGACTGTTTCCAGTGCGCTCACGGTAAACTTAAGGAGAGAACTTAGCAGAAAATTTGTAGTTCAGTGAAAGAGAAGGCTTTCTTCTTTCTCTTTGCTTTCCACAGTAAACAGTCCGCTATTGTTTTTACTGGTTCAACATCTCAAATATGACTGATAGTCATTTATTTTTCCTAACTGTATTCCTTGGCTAATTGTTCAAACACAAATTAAACAAATCCGATGACAGCAACTCTTGTTTATTTCAGCTGTAATAGAGCATCTGCTTGCTTGAATATTCATGTGTCTACATTTTAAGCGCTACAATATCCATCATTAAGACCTAAAGAAAAGATAAGAAACTGTCATAAGAGCTAACAATAAACGGATCTCAACTTTGGCACAGATAAAATGGTTGACCACAGGTTTTTTGGATACAAAAAGCTCTAGGGCCTAATGCCCTGCCTCCTTCTTACAGTCACTCCATCTGTTGCTAGCAACACATGGGATTCCTCATGGACTGCCAACAATCTGTTGGATTGCACACCTTGAGAAGCTCTGCAAGATGTTTGTCTAATCAGACAAGTACAGACTGTACTAGAGCTTTTCATGTGTGTGTGTGAAGTTCAAACTGTATTAAGCAATAGATGGTTTCTGTTGGGCTTCTTCAGTTGCTATCTGGAGTACAGGGGTTTATGATGCTTTCATAGTCACCTTTTCAAAATTTGCTCCATTATCAAGGGGAAAAAACCTGCACACTTTTTATTTTAAAAAATAGCAACTTCTGCCCCTATTTTCTCAATGCCAGCACTGAACATTTGGAAAAAAAACAAACAAACAAACAAACAAACAACTACACCAAATATTGATAAAATACCAATACGTGGCAATGCTGGCAGTTCCCCCAGTCTAGCAGCAATACAAGTTCTCATTACATTTCCCAAATTGCCCAAATAGCTGCATTTGAAGTTTTTACAGGCCAGTTTAAAATGTTCAAGGATTTTACACTTCCTTTTAGACACTGTTCTTTATCACCATCTTTCTTGCAATCGCTTCTGAATGCCTGTTTAAAATGTCACTTACCAAAGCTTATTTTTAATGAACACTCTGAATAATTAATTTCAGCTGTAGAGATAAATGCAATAAAATTACATTTATAAAGTCCTTAGGATTTTGCTCATATTAAGCTTTTCTTTCAAAAAGAGTCTTAGCACTAAAAATTGGCATAAAATAAGGAAGAAGTTGGGTGGGTTTTGCCCCTTTTTTTTTTTTAAGGAATATTCATTTTTAGGGAAGACCATCTAGAGAGTGAGCTGGATGGCATACAGCTAACTTAAGCAAATTCCGAATAAGGAAATACTTTTATACAGCCCACCAGCACAGATTTATTCCCTCTTCAACACATCAATGTAGTTCAAGCTTGCTTACTTCAGTGCAGAAACATTTTCTTCAAATTTATCCCTAAACAAACACCCATGAAAACACTGGCTCCTCTCTAAGAATTAACTTCTCCTAGTTAGCAGAGTGGATTATTGACAGAAAAAAATCCACCTTCACAGTTGTTTTGGGAGGAGCCACTAAACATACTATTTTAGTGACACATATTTTCCTGGCTATACAACACAAAGCCAAAACCAGACACCACATATACGAGGAAAACCTCTGTAAGAAGCCACAGCTACCACGAAATTGTCCATCAATTCTTCTACATTTGGAAATGAACTGTTATCAAGTTGTAAGGACTCAAAGACTCTATTAAGCAGTTTGGAGAGAAAAGTACCTTTAAAGCAGTTTGGTAGAGAACAGCTACAGTAAGCATTTGGAAATGTTCAACACAGCACAACAAATCTACAACCACTAATTAACCTCTCACTTGATTAACCTGCCTGAGTAGCAACTTTACATCTAGTCTGAAAATAACTGAAGTGTCTTGTCTGTTACCAGAAATCATTAGGGTTGGATAAAAGATTATTTCTGTTTTCTGTATCTACTAACACAAAGACTCCAGGAAAACTCACTCAATTCTTCTTCAGTCTTAAAGGAGAAGCAATTTCTTATGTTTAATGGGTAACTCCTGAAGAATGATGTTTTCAAGAACAGCCTGCATGAGGAGGATGAGGTAACCTTTCCGTTCAAAAAGTCATAAACGTTAACCAAGAAATTACAACTCTGGTCCATGTTCTACATGGACAAGAATGGCTATGGAATTTGTTGACAAATTCTGACTATTAGGCAGAAATTATTCAAAGCTGATGCTGTGAAACTTGAGCAGTTACTTATCTGGAAGAAAATAACAACTGGGACCAGTACAAAAAGGCACCATTATGCTTGAAAAAGGAGAGTTTCACAGGATCATCTTAGATTCCAACTTATACACAGAAGAAAAGGATACACCCCCAAGATTCCCTGCAGATAGGGGAACGTGCTTCCCATTAACTTTCCTGTGAGATGTTCTATTTTCCATTTTCAGATTTATTTTAAAGAGACAACAATAACAAAAATAAATAAGGAATTCTATGTAAAGTCCAAATATTGGGCCAACCTGACAAAATCCATCAAGGAAATCATTAAAACTTATTACAGCCTAGTGCATCCTCATACTGGATTATTGTAATTTCTTTTTTCAGTCTGTACCTCTCATACTGAAGATGAATGAACTTTAATCATTACTATGTACTACAGTACAGAAAATAAAAAACACAAGAAGGAAGAAAGCATCTGATATTCAGATCCCGAATGAAGCAATTCTTTCTATGAGTGCTGCCAGTACTATACTCATGGAGAAGATGGAAAGAAAATATTAAGAGAGGTCAGTGGGAGGGCTTCAGAAACCCGGTGTTGTTGTATAGGCTTCAGTACTTTCCATTTCTGTTCAAATATTCCTTTCCCCACAAGCATTAGAACTTGGAGAGACTGGTTCTGCAATTTGCCTATTCTTGGACACAACTTAGTAAAAAATTTAAAATGCATACAACCTACAGATATTATCATATTTGGGGAATTTTTTAAAATGCAGTTTACTGAATTATCTGTTAAATTACAAGTGAAAATATTTCTAAAAAAATAAACAGACCAGATAATGATTTTCGAGTGTGGATATTTAAGCTTCTGCTGTTGGGGTTTTTTTTAAATATAAAAGGACATTCTATATTTTGCATAAGAAAATTGCTGCCAAAGGTAATTTTCAGTATGGAAAACGTGTGAGTCATAGATATGATCATTAGTCTTAACTGTTGGTTTTCCATTGCCAATAACCTGTCAATCACACAGAATGCAGCCAGTGACATAAAAGAACTTTTGGCAATACCAAGACCATCATCTCCTTCTCTTCCCAGATGAGGTTTTCATTTAGAAAGAGAGAAAAATAAAGCAAAACAAACTAACTGACATTTCTATCTTCCACAAGGTACACGATCAAAAGTGTTTCTCCAAATGGATGAAAATTACTTGTGGAAAAACTCAGGACTGAAATTTTCAGACAAGTTGTTGTTCTTGTTTTGCTAGACACACTAATATAGACCAGTTAATGGAATATTTATAGCAGTGCTCAACCAGTTAAAGAGAAAAAAATAAGAGAGTCCTCCGTTAAGACCATTTCTGAGCCTCCTTTGCACATGTGAACATCTGCAAAGAGGTAAGTAAGAGCTCAGAGACAGAGCTCAGCTTAGAGGCGTTCAGGTAGCAGGACCCCCACGAACTGCTGTCCCCTGCCCACGTAATACTTTGTGGTCACCACAACTCCCACACAGTGAGGGCTGCTTCTCTGGGAGGCAGGGCTCCTGAGGATATCCTTCTCATCTTCCTCCAGTGTACATTTTAGAAGGAGATGCAGAAAGAGAGATCAGGAAGGCAGGAGCTGAGAGTTACTGCTGGCAGACTGCTTGTATGAAAGGTCTCCAGCCAAACACAGCCTTAAGGAAAGCAAGTCTGGGAAAGAGCCCTTGAAACCTAGTATTTTCCAGTTTACTGCTGGGGACGAATATTAAGGCTTAAATGCATGTGTGGGGTCTCTGGAGGAATATTACAATTAGCCCTACCATGAAGAAAACCTAAATGTTTTTCAAATTATATAGAAAAATACCGTTTTAGAAGTGCGGTGTGTGTTTACTTTTTTTTTCCTTTTTTATCTTTCACTAACACTTGCGTTCATCTGTAAGAACAGACACTCTTTGGATCTTTTCATCACTATTTAGGAAGATAATGTTAAAATGCTCCTTCCTCTTGATGACCACCTGCTTCCTTTGCCTTCTGTACACACAGTTAACATTCCCTATCCAAACAGGACTGAGAAAACTGACTTATGAATTTACACTATGGTATACATGAACAAAACCACAAACTGTCAAAGCATACACAAAATTACATTGGACTTATGCCAAAAAAAAAAAAAAAAAAAAAAGAGTGCAGCTCCTCATCTCCCAGGAGAGAGCAAACTTCCAGCCATGAAACCATTCACCAAGATGAAGTCCAGTGGGACACCTGCAGTAGGGTCGAGCGCTGTACGGGCACTTGAACAGTTAAAGTTTTCGTGTCCCTAAACCGTGCATTTGCCTAGTCCCAGCCAATCGCCAGAAAAGCAGCAACATTATCCATCATTTTCAGTAAGAGTTCAATCATCAAAAATTATCTTTGGATTCTTTGCATCTGGAACATCACATAAGAGCAGACATTATAAAGACAGCACTAACAATTAGGTCCTGTAAAAAGACAAGCCAAAGTACACCAGCCATCGCTGGAGAGATTCATGGATCTGAAAACCGAGAAACCTGTAATCAATTTATAATAAAGATAAAGCAAATGGAGCATTTATTAAAACATACTGTTAACAGTTTAAGAACATTTAACATTAAATTTTCAGCTCAAATAAGAAAGAGCCAGACATTTTCCAAGTTACAAAATACATCTATATAGAGTTTATTGTACTCAGCCTTACCTACAGAGAGACCCTCTGAATTGGCTGACAATCAGAAAGACATGAATTACTAGCTTCAAGTCAATTTTATCAACCAGTTTTAAAAGCTGTTAAAATCTATTGTGGATTATTCTGCACCGAGAAAAGCTGAACACACCTGTACAATCTAGTGTAATCGTTCATAAGTGACATCACCCATCTCCAACTAGTTCACCAATTAACCAACAGCCAGATAACACTACAAGTGACCCAAAGAACCTCCCACTTCAAAAGTCAGGCTTGTTCCTTCAGGGGTTTTACACCTCTATGGATACACAAGCAACTTCACACGCTGTCGTCTGTTGGATTTTTAAAAAATAAAAAAAAAAACTTTTATTATTTCAAACACAACTGAAACTCCATAAAAATTAAATGCACAGGGAACAGTCTCCAGAGCACGTTTTGGCCTATGCAGATACACAAAGCAGCAAAAACCAGTAGTACATCCAGGTCACATACAAGCGACATAACAAGGATTGAAAAGTGGTATAACAGAAATGGCTTTAATGGTTAGTGTTCTACTTTTGATTACGGACAAGAAAAAGGACAGGTCATGACTTGTTAATTAACAGGTTAATACAAGCCTCTTAAAAGATAAATGCACTCACAAAAATATAACAGCAAAAGATATCTTTTTTCAGACAGTATAGAAAAAATTTAGAGTTATTACCCTTCTTTGAGCCTTAACTCCTTGAACTAGGTAAGTAGTAGTAGTGCAGCCTACTGGAGATTCTGTTAAACACGAAATGAGAAAGGCTGATCTATAAGGGAAGGACAGTCATTTTCCGTAACAAAATACATAGGCTTGACTGATCTTGAACACAGTTACTATGAATGAAATTACCCGCTAAAAGCTTAGTACTAAAACAGAAATTGCTACATATTTAGAACACACTGTATGAAGCAAAAGTAAAGACTTTGAATCCTTTATTATACAATTAGCTACTTCTAGATTTATTTTCCAAATTTTCTTACAAATTCTAATATCAGAATTAAGTCTGACTTATGTGGCACTGGATGTTTGGGGCTAAAGGAAGCAGCGTTAGAAACTGGCTTCCAAGACACTAGTTACAGTAACTGGAACCCCCATGGTCACCAGATAACAAACTGCAAATAAATTACAACGTTAGGTTTCTGCAAACAGTACTCAAATGCTCTTACAGAGACAGTTAGTAAATAATTTCCACCATGTATCTCTGTTTTTCTTGCTTTTCCTAATTACCCAGCCAGTTATGTACACCTGCCACCATGCACACATTTTTATACAAAGGCCAAGGATGCTGCTACTCTGAGAGCTGGTACTGAATCTTTAATTTCCACCTATCCCGAAGGGATGTTAAAGAAACACCATTCTTTGCTTTTTACAAAGAACACAATTTTAAAAGTTATTAGGAGCAGATTTCCTGTCTCATACTCCGCCCTTCAATATGGAACAAAGAGATTGAGCTAAAGATATGCAAAAATGTACAGTTCCACAAAAGGAAAAATTCTGTTTGGAAAGACATTCAGATTCCAAACAGTGTGCTTTTTACGTTTGGAAATGTATCAGTTAAATAGCATCTGCTGCCAAATAAAGCAGATGGAAGACTGGCTCTTTGCCATCGTACCAACCTTGCTGAGACCTTGCTAGATGTTCAGCTGTTTCATCCTTTTCAAGCTCTGAATCCATCTATAGCTATTTTCTACCTTGCTTAAAGTAAAACTAAGACTACCCAAAACCACTGTAGATTATCTTTTAAAACCATACTACTACAAATTACTTTCCATAAGTAGCAAGACAAGTTATTTTTGCAACTTTTAAAAATAGTATTACTGGTACTTTAATCTGGTGTAAACTGCTACGAAAATCATTCTGAAACACAACTTCCATTTCTGTCATTTCCAAAGGAAGATGAAAACTTGCCCCCTTTAATCACAAACTGATTAGCTGCTTTCCTCTTCATTCATTCATTTTGTTGTACTCACAAAATTAAATACCCCAACTTACAGGAAAAGTTTCCAGGGAGTGCTCTTACTGCTGGATTTTCAAACTCTCAAGCATCTCCAGAAACTGTAACATTTAAATTCTCAGAACTAGAATCCAAATGAATAGATAAGGCTTTTCTGCCCCCTTCTGTTTATTATATGCTTGATATTTCTTGAAGTATATAGCATGTAACATATGCTTCCACAATCTGATGCACTGCTTCAAATACATTAGGATTTTTAGAGTTTCACTAAAATATAATCCTAATAGTAATTTTCACCCATTTTATAACATTCATGAGTTTAAAGGAAGTGGTCAGTTTTAACACAATCATTCTTTTCAATTGTTTCTTTAGGCAAAAGGAAAAGCATGAGCCATATGAAGGCATTTGTCCTGAACCAAATTTCAAGCCATGTACCCTTTACACTTATTCCTCGAATGTAATAGCTGGCTTATGTGCGGGGAACCATAGAATTAAAGTAAATGTTCTGCTTTCCCCTGAATTCATCAAATATGACCTTATGGGATTTGGCAAGGGGGTAGGTTAACCCACATTTTAATACTATTATAATTGGTTTTAAATGTTCTTAGACACTAATTACACTGGTAAATGTTCCTCTAATCTGTGTATAAAACTCAAAGCCTTTTTGATCTCCATGTACGCCTCTCTTTCATTCTCAGATACCCTTAGAATTAAAGGATGTTGATTTCTAAAATGTCTTGGCACAAGGGACAAATTCTGTGTGCATTCAGTTCTCTTGTTTCTTAGCTTACTATTGTGAATAGCAATATATTGCACCACAAGGGACTTCACACAACTGAATTTCTGGTTTTGGTGCCATAACTTTCACATAGGGTTTTTCTTTACAAAATGAAAATAAAAGGATTCACAAAGGTCTCAGATGCAGAACACAGTTCCTGTGTATTAGCTAAGTGGGAGATAAATAAACTGTTTATCCACATGTGGTTCAAAGCAAGCACAAATTACTTCCAATGCTTTAAACCTCCAAATTTAAAGGATTTCAACATTTGTCATGGGCTAAGAGGAACAACCAGGAAAACTTACTGTACGATTACCTGGCAAATAGTAAAATATTAAACCCTGTAACACATCTGCAAGATTGAAACCTTTGTCTAAAACTTGAAGGAAACTTATAACTAAGACTTTATTTAGTGTATACTGCTGAAAATCTTAGCTAGCATTATATTTAAAAATTCAAAATCACATCTTTCTAAAACATTATTTCTAGTGTTTTAAGCCTCACAGGAACATTTTAAGCACTACCACCACAATTAAAAAGATCCAAGCCACACATTTTGCATCCATTTCTCAGACATAAGTTATCAGCTGCTACTTGCTAGGCTGTCATTTGAATCATTGGACTATTATAAACAGTATTTCATCAGAAACCATTAACTTAAGAAAAATTGGACCTAGGACAATGAATCAACACAGTTCAACTCTTGGTCAGTTTGAAAAGTTCTATAAATTGAGTTTTATCCCATACATGCATGAATTATTGAACTCTCCAAACCACAGATGAAATGTTGGTATTAAATTGTTATTTTAATTCCATAACTGACCTTGCACTCTCAACCTAAATGCTATCTGGAAGTTATACATTGTTTCTGAATTTATCAAATCCCAACAACAAATTACTAAACACTTGGCTCCTCAATATCTTAGTGCAACAATAATGGAATGCGAAATTCCAATGAGAACACTGCTGTACAAGCTTCTTGCATCCAAGATGCCATTTCTCCTTAGTCCTGTGTGAATTTTAACTCCCAATAGTGAAGGGAATAGATATAAAATCTTCACAAACCAATGATTTGTAACAAAAAAATTTTCACTTGCTGATGGTCTGTAACTAAATTTCCAGACAGACAACCAAACCGTGGCAAGCTTAATTTCAAAATATCTAAGTCTCCAGCATAAATGTCCAAAGCAAGAATTACCATTATTTGCAGCACTGCTGCAGATCTTACAGGATATGGCAAATAAAAAAAAAAAGTCACAGTCATGAGAGTTCTTAAACTATTTTCAATATAAAGTTGTATTGATCCTAAATATAACAAATTGCAGAAGTCCACTTAATTCACAGCAGACACTTCCACATGAAATGCATGTTTCAATGCAGGTAAAATAAAAATATGTAAATCACTATTCTTACTGCTATGCAGGACCAGAATCAATCTCAAGATGTTGAGGCTGATGAGTTCTTGTGACAAATTAGGAGACTTTGGAAAGCACTGTCATGTTTTCCAGGGAATCAAAGATGTCAAGTTGGTTTTTTTTCATACCACAGCCAAAGAAACTAACACCTAACGCAGCCCTGGATAAAGAAAGAGGAGCCGACATCTAATCAAAGAATTCCTTTATTTGATTAGTTCAGTTTCATAAACTGAATTTTTGCATGCAAGACAGAACCATAATTTTCAGATAAACAGGTCTACTACACCTCAAGGAGATATTTGGGTTTTTCATCTATCCACATATATTTCAAGTCACAACAATTCTTCCAGACTAAAATACTGCTCATCACTTGCTGGCATAGCAGCAAGTGCAGGTGATAGCAGCAAACTTCCTTCATTTAAGAAAACCATGCAAAACATACTTCACACATTCAGCTTGGAAACAAGAGTGTGCCTGTGTGTGTTTATACATGAAGTCAAGTGTAAGACTTTATCACTTATCACCTGCTTTGCAGTAAGGATTTAAAAAAAAAAGTTAATTATGATCTTTACATTTTGCTAATACTGACTTTGTTCTCTCATTGCGAGTGTACCTGAAATGAGTGTGGTGAAAATAGATCACAGACAATTGTGCCATTTTCCTTCAAGCCCTTCCATGCCCAGACATAAACAGACTGGACTTGCATGAAAGAGCTATTCACACGGGGGCAGCACCATCATCCTCAATTCTTCATGAAACAAACCCAGTAATTTTAAACAGAACTCTTATTGGCTGAAGCTACAGACATGAACTGGCAATTTAAAATAAATGTTTGCACACAGTACCAGTGACTGATGACAGAAAGAGAAGGGGAAAGGTTGTTAATTTATTGAGACCACAGGGTCCAGTCCAAAACAATGACAAAAGTTCATCTGTGTTTTTGTCAGCCGCTCCCAGACTTAAAGGTTTCCACTAAAGACGCTGCTGGATGAGGCCCCAGAAAGAGGCTCTAACACAAGATATACTGAAGGATAAATAAACCTGGCTTGCTTATAGTAAGTGACAAGAATTTCTGAAAACCTGATGAACTCCAAAGTTTCTCCAAACAAAACCGTTATAATACATTCTGATTAACACCCCAAATCACTGGCTGTATTTTCAAGACATTATCTGTAATGCTCTCACCCCACAAAACATGGCTTATTTTACATCTTTCACTGAGCTGCCTGCTGAGTTGTCTTGAGGACTGAATCTGCTTCCAGAGAAATATTTTTTCAGGCCTGAAGTTCAGTGCATGAGATCAGGACACAGCAGGCAGAGTAATGTACCTGCAACATGAAAATAAACCACATACCATACATCTTTCAGGATAATATATTCCTCAACACATGCTTTGTTTCAAACCAGCTACTTAAAAAAAAAAAATCTTCCTGCAAACTGAGAGTCTTCAGACCTGAAGAGGGTGTATTTCCATGAAGGGACAGTTAGCTCTTAACTTCAGTTAAAGACAGTAACAATCCTGAAGGTTTACAACGTTAATTTTATCACTGAATTAAAAGGAAAGAAAAAATAGCTATAAATTAAACTTGGATAGTGATTTGTGTCACCTAATGAGTTATAGTACCAACTCCAACAAAAGAGGTTAACGATATACACCAGAGACTCAACAGCCACTATTCAGTGATAAGAACTGAAGAATTACTATTCTTTTTAAAAGCCTGGATTAGCATAGTAGGATAGTTTATTATAATCTATAAAAATCCTTATGTTAAAAATGCAACAAAAATGAAAAAAGATATTCAACACCTGATAACATGAAATTAGGTTGTTCAAGGGGTAACTCACAGGGAAAAAAAATATATATATATAAAATAGAATTCTAGCTATTTTTGGTTTTATACCAATACCTTGATTATGTTTCTTCAGGTTTGTTTGCTTTCCTAGAGGCTTTATACAGGAGCAACAATATTTTTGCTAAGTCTAGAAGAACAGTTATCCTGCAGTTCTTTCCACCCCACATCCTTCTGCTTTACAACTTCATTTAAAATCATCTCAGTTTTCAATTTTGCCTTATTTGACTACAAAACCACTAGTAAACAAAGAAACTCTCACACACCAGAAATGCAGATCTGGAACTTGGGAAATCTGGAGCCAACAAGCTTGCCAACTGGCACATCACAAACAAAGTGGATGAACAAATCCTGTTCTTCAAAACCTATTACACCCTGTTGATTAAGCAATAGTAAAACAAACATATTAATGATCTACACCTACAAAAATAACGCAAGTCCATACATCCCATCTGGTACACAACTGCATCAAGCCTTCTCTTTTGCATGTAAAAAAAAACCCCTTGTTTTGTCTCTTACAGCAAAAAAAGGCAAACGCTGTTTTCTAAAACTAATTGAACTACCAACACCACAATTAAGCGCAGACAAGATGATCTGAAGCACCTCCACTTTAATAAGCTAATGTCCAACCCACTGTCTTGTTCAAGAATACCATATTAGGTCTTTGCACAGCAGCTGAGGCCATTAAACTCTGCAATTCTATTTAACTCTCCAGTTCCCATTAAAGACAAAAATATATGCAATTCTATCTCTACACTTAGTGATCAGTACCATTAATCGGTTAGCCACAAATGCATATGGTAAAGAACCAGATGTATGTGGTCTGTATTTCAACTTTACCATAACAAAGGCTCAAAGAAAATATCTGAACAAAAGCAAAAACTCCATTTACCTATGAATTTCCATATTTCATCAGAAACACTTATTATTAAGTATGAAGAAAATACCAATTTTAAATTTAAATCTGCTCCAAAATTAATACATTTTTAAAACCGCTCTCAATTACATCTATTTACCCAACAAAAACTTCCAAAATAACAGAGCAGAATTGTACAATGTAGCATTTGCAGGAAATACCCATAAAAACAAATGATGGAGAGGTCTGTGAAACCAAAACAAATTCCTATGTTATCTGAAGCAATCAACCTTAACCATTTATACTTGGGCTTACCCACTCAGAAAAATGATTAATGGAAAGACGTTAACAAAAATAACACTGTTTCTGGACTGATATATTTCAGATGAAATATTTTCTTTAAAACACGGATAAAAGATTTTAGTCGCACTGTCACACTGTGTGTTCATCAATTTATAAATCTCAAGACCTGGGCACATGCTAAATTTCAAACTTATCATTTGAGGCTGCCATACTGACAGGCCATCAGGCATCGCACCAATTCTCCTATCCAAGAAACTTTCAGCAGCTACTGGAATTTTTGACCAGCATGGTACCTCATAAAGAAAAGAAATTAGAGGTTTTTAATAGCCATACTGCCAGGAAATGTTGCAGACAGAGGAAGAGAGACAATCACTTCCTGGATGGAAAAGCAGGGCTGTACTAATGCTGCACAAAACCGGACAAAGCTCAGAACACCAGGACAATATACTCCCATTACCGATTTATTACGTTATTTTGCTACTGTTCTTGGCTCTTTTCAAGCTCCATATAGTTCGTCATAACTCTGTGCAATCTAAGGATTTTTGCCATGCATTCTACTAGTTCTGAAACATTCTGACAGCCTTTCCTTCTTGGAAGAAATTTTTAAAACTCTATTAATACTATGTCTTTGTAGATAATCCTGACAACTAAGTATTTTTAAGCAGCAGCCACTAAGCATTGAGAAATTACTTTCTAAAACCCTTTATTTTTTTCCCCCTCAGAGAAAATGAGATTTAATATCATGCTGTTTCTCCAATTCCAAGTAATACTTTGCACCCTTACTACCAAATCTGACAAAAAGAAAGAGGTCTGAGAGATATTAAACACCTGTTAAAATCTGAGGCTGGAGTAAGGAGAAGGCCAAATGCTACACCGCACTAACAGAAAGTCAGAAAGGTCTCAGCCGTGACCCCACAGCAGACAGCTCCAGCAGTCGCATATGCTACTGCCATGGGAACAGCATGGAAGATTCCCAAATCCCACAGCAGGGAGCGTCATGAACCATATAGGAAACACCAGGCTTGTCCAGAGAAAAGATAGAGGACACAGGACAAAAACCTACACGGAACTACATTTGCTTAGTTCTGCTTTTCATGGGATGATTTACTGAAATACAACAGCTACAAGTCTCTCCATATTGACTGTGGTCTATCGCTGTTTCCCGCAGAACAGTTTACACCTCACAAATTCGGAATGACTTCCTTTCAAAATAAGATTTTCCTGTTAATTTTTGCTGTAGCTTAAACTTCTTACTTGGAGATCTCAAAGGTAGCCTATGGCTCCTCTGTATCTCAACCGTTCCTACAAATTATTCATTACACAGCACCACGTACCCTTTATTTTCTCCCTTATCTGCACTGCAATTAGCTAGTATATAATGAAGTACCGTAACAGCGGATCAGAGTAAACAATATGAACAAGAGAGTTAAGAACACAATCCAGCTTTCATGAAGATGTACTTACGCAAAATATCAAGAGCAGTAGACAGTACTGTAATTTCAGAATTCAACATTTCGTAGTTTTCCAAGAAACATCAGCAAGCCTTCAAAAATCACATATCCAGAAAAGGACGTTGGAAGATTTCCACATATATCATTCCTCGTGTGTTAATAAAGAGACAGAAAGCAGAATGAGACTCTAAAATGCACTGCATTTCTGTCCTGGGAGCTAATAACATGGGGTGGTTCCTGATTTATTGCAAGTCTCCTTGAAAATTTCTGCTTCATTTCCCCAATAAGAATTTTTAAAACTTGGAAACAACGGTTTGGCACAAAGAAGGTATGAGTTATCCCAATAAATCAATGCCTTAAATTTACTAGAAAAGACAACTTATCATTGAATGTAAATCTGACAACTGTTACAAAGCGAGACTCCTGCCTCCCTAATGCAGTTGCATGGACAGATTATCATTCTACCTTATAAGCAGCCAGGGTACAGTGCTGCACACAGCATAAAATTGCACATCCCAGTTAAGGCAGGCCACAGCGCATAGCTGTGAATTCACCTGGTACACTGTAACTACACGATTCCACCACAAGATGACACAGAAGAAAGCGCATCTGTCCAAGTTGTCCTTGTTTTCACCGCATGATGACCCAAGCATATTTCAAACTAACAAGTCTTAGGAAATTAACTGAATTTTAAAAGCACAAATAGCACATTGCAAACTGTGTGAATTTATAATGCACAGTTCATACACTCTGCTGTGTGCACTGCTGTACAACAAATTTTGGTTACGTTAAACATGCACCACATTAATGCAAGTAACTAAATTACCAGAAAAACTGTAAACAAAATTCACTATGGAGTGGAAAAGATCACAAACCCTAAGGTATTTATCAAAAAAAGAAGGAGAGCCTGCTATACTGGAAGTGTAGCACCATCTGATTGACATGGTTTTGCTAACTACAACTTTTGTGTCAGAATGGCAAACCCAGTACTATTGTAGTGGCAGAAGGAGGAGAAGGAAGTTCAAGAATCTGACTTCGATGAAGAATCTGAAAATCACTATCCAAAATACTAACTCTTGTTGGCAGCTCTCCACTGCCATCTGCAATGTTAGGGAAAGAGGGAACAATACAGAGTTGATACACAGAACAGTCCACACAGGCTTTGTTTGGAAACAATCAACAAGTGATAAAGGTTTTTATGAATGAGAGACAGGGAATTCAGTGAAACATTCTACCACTGCGAAAGTGAAGTGTTACTCATGCCAAGTTAAACACATACACCCCTAACTATTTTCTTTTGAGTCATATAGGCCACAGACTGCTAAAAGAACAAAAAGCCCTCAGTGCTTTATTGGCAAGATGCATTTGATAATGTGCAACTTCATACCAACACTAACACTATGAGGCAGAGAATCTTACAGTCTTCAAGACTTCTAAATTATGTTCAGACTGACTGAGGAGCTGTCATCATAAATTTGTAAACTCAAAACAAAAGATTAAACTCTAAGTTCACCATTAACACAGAGGACAGATTTCCGATGGTTACAGAGATTAAAAAAAGCAAAACAAAAAACTTCAGGTCTGACAAATCCCGTAAGAAACTCAAAATAGTACAATTTACAGAGGAAAGCATTCACTGAACATGAATTAATAGATTCCCAAAGGGGCTGTGTATTTCTGAAAATGTTTTTGAAGTCTTTTGTGCACAAACCGCAGTAAGAAGTTCAGCTTGTGCACAAGAACTTGAAGATCTCTAATGAGAAAAAAAATTAATAACAGATTTAAAGAAGGTTCCTTGAGAAGTAATTATTGATAAAGAGTATTTCGCAGAAACACTGGTGTAATATTCTAGTTACTTGCTCTATGATCCAAATAGTTATTCCATGTACTTTATTTCTTTTGATATAGAACTGAGCCATCATTGACCTTTTTCATGTATGACTGGAAAGCCTTCAAAAGCATAGCTACATGTAAACACAGAACCTATTTTAAAGAAGAATTGAAAAGGGAAAAGGAGGATGTCCAACGGTCAGGATGTTCATGACCAGCAAAAGAACAAAGACCAATAAAGGAATTCTAAACTGGGGCCCAAGCATTGTATTTGGACATCTAAAAAGGAAAGTTGTTTTGGAAAAGTTTGAGGACATCAGCTGTTCCTAACTGGGCCACTGACTGTTATAGCAAAAAGAGCAGAGTACACTCAAATTTACACTGAAAATAAAAAGGACATTTGAACTTTCAAAACAGAGATCAAGAAACACATTGGGTTCTGTATCATTTTAGATTTTTAAATACAAATAAAGTATCTTTTAAAAAGATTAGATGACATTCAGAAGTATTCATGCTCAGTGAGGAACTGTGAGGCAACAGGCTGCATTATGCAGCAGGTACAACTACGAGAGCAGAGTGTATCCCTCTTGCACAAAAATCTCCAACTCTGACCCCTTATGGTACTAAGGTTATACTCCAGCCTCTTTCATAAATGCATGAACTGAAAGGTATCGTAATAAAATGAGTTCACAACCTTGAGATAGATTTTTTAACTTAAAATACCTATTATAAAAATAGGAATAATTAAAAAAAATAGCAGAGAGCAAGTAGTGGCCTAGTAGAAAGAGGGTAAAGTTTCTGATGGTTTGGGGTTTTTTTTTTCCCCTCAACTCACAGGTATGAGTCCCACAACATAAAGCAAGAACTACTTTTTTCTATAGAGCTCTAGAGCAGCGCACCTGAAACACTACACTGAGTACAATATACCAAAAATATATTCAAACTAATTTTCAGATATTGAGAAAGTACAGAGAGTGATGGAAGATCAGAAGATGGAAAAACAGACTGACAAAAGATGAATTAAGGTAGTATATCTTGACTAGAATGGTATGACGTGAAAGTTGCCTATACACCTTTGTAATAGAGAATAAAAACTAATTATTCAAAGAAGTATTAAGTTTTTTCTAGCTATAAAAATATGAATGAGGAGAAAGTTGTTAGAGAAAAGAGTCTTTTGATAAGTGTATTTCTCTGGCTGGAATCATCTCCATGGTAAAGTGACCAGCACATCAAGATTTAGATATTTAAAACCATATTCAGTAACTCATACATACAGGTACTGCAGGTCAAACCTGCTCTTTCATCAAAGTGGATTAGATTATTTAACAGATTTTCCACCTCCAACTTCTAACCCCAAAATAAACACAGATATTATTCTAGCAAGAGTCTTTAGAAAACAAGCACATAAACCAAACTCCATCGTATTTCTGGTGAATAAAAGTAAAATGAGAAGCAATTAGAATGATGATGAACTCATTAAGTCAAAAAGGCCACATAAATAAAGTAAAGCAAGTCTAAAAAACCCATCTAAAATAGCTGATGAGACTTTTCCAGAGGATGGATGAATCAGTCTGGTTTAAGTCAAAATGAAATGTGGAAATAGTTGCAAACTGTCCATGGACCAGTGTCTCACTCTAAGTAACATCATGAAACTGGTACAAAAATTACCTTCAAGATAAATTAATTCTACATTCATAAACAGCATACCAGGAACTTGACAGCTATACAGAAAGCTGCAGAGTTTGATGCCAAAGAAATGGATTTACGTTATTTTTAAAAAGCACGTTGATGAGTAATCTGTTCTTTTCTTACCATCGTACTTTATTGCACGTCTGTGTAGCGCCAAGAGGAGAACCTGCCACCATGGGGACTTGGATGGGGCTGTGCTGTTTGTTCATGACAAGATCCAACTTCTCTTCCAATGATTTACAGGTAGCCTCTAGTGCCAGCAACTTTGCCTCGATGCTATCCAACCGCAGGCATATTGTCTGATTAATGGAATACAGGAATGACTAGAAAGGGGAGAATGCAAAAGAAACTGATTTTAAAGACTTACGCATTTATCTTCAGCAACATACACATAAGGAAGCTCCAGATAAATGTGACTGGAAAACAATTCTAAAGGAACTAGCAGTGTGCCTAGTGACAAAATTCAGCCACATACAAAACTGATGACATCCAGGAGCATTTTAGCATTCTCAAATTCCTCCAGATCTTTATTTAGAAGCCAAAAGCATCTGAGCCAAACACATTTTCACCTAAGCACTTTGTTAGTATGATTTCATACACCACAAAATCATTTAAAATGACATGCCAAAGCCTTTCATTCGATACACGTAAAAACAAAAGGATTATAACTCTATGAACACATCCTCCTGGATGAAGTTAAGTAAGATTTTTTCCCCTGCCCAAATAGATAAATTCAGATGATTACAGTGGAAATTATATCAACACAAATAACCTCAGAGACAATTAATGACGCTCACTTAAGTTGTCTCCTGAACAGCAAATCAAGAAAAGCAAATAAATAAAATCTGTTTTCCTAAGCATTTTTATTCAAAAGCAAGCATACTCTACTTAGTTTCTCTTGGGAAAAACAGGCCATTAAAGGGTAACGTTACACACATTCTCCTTTGCGAATAGCAACTATGCCATCTTGTGGTCCTCCATTACAATTTACACACTAATCAAGCTGGTTTACAGTGCTGCTCCCCTGTGCTCTTTTGGTACAGAGCTTCAATTTCTGTGGCCATTTCAAAAATACCGAATTCCATACTATTTAACGTGTGTGGCAATAAAACACTAGTCATATACTTATGCTCCAAGACGACAAAAAAAAACACCTGAAGCACACTAGTGAGAACAAGATCTGCAAGTACAGAAAAGCTTGAGCTACTGAGCCTGAACCATATCTGGTTTAAGTATTAGGAGAATGCTGTTAGCTGAAAATAATAATTTAAAACATGCTGAAAGTATCTACAAATTATAATACCAATACAAGCTCAAGTTTATCTTCTAGGTCAACTTTATTGACTTCATCAAAAAATGTACCAATAGTGATGTTTGAGACACTGAAATGAATTCTGATGACATTTTATATTGCATATAAAACTCTTGCTACCAATTTTACACTGGCAAATTAGCCAATCATCCATATTTTAAGATTTATGCACAAAAATGAACAAACCTTTACAAGAAGGCCATTAATAATTCCAGTGTCATGTATAAAAAATTATTCTTTTCTTTTAATATATTTCCTTAAGAAAGCTAACTTAACTGGTATTATGAACAAAACCAGAAAAAGGCATTATCATAACCTTAATAGAGGGATCCTGGCAGTTAATTTCTATACGCTGACGTTTCAGAGCAGGCTCTACATCATCATCTGTCACTACATGATTCTCCAACACAACTGCAAAAAAAAAAAAAGCATTGCCATAGTTTATAATACAAGAGGGCAAAGGCTCAAATCAAAAATACATTAAATGGATAAAACAAAAAAATGTAAAAGGAATTTAATTAACATATTGTATGTATTCTTTTACACTTACTTGGGTTTTCTCTTAAATACAGGACAACAGTTTCCTGCATCTCAAAAAACATTTATCCAAATCAAAGACTTCGTTTCAAATGCACTGAGGATGTAACACACAAGCATTACCCTGGATTTTTTTACTAGCAATTTACCACAAGGTAGCAGATTTGCCACATTAGCTGTTCTGACAGGTTCTACAGGCTTCTGAACCCTCATGTTTATACAAAACCATAAAAAGTAATAATGAAGTTCTGTACAAAGATAGAATTATTTTTCCCCAGTACAAATGAACAAAATCGTGCAAGCTTTCCAAAATAAATACTTACAGCTGAGACCTATAGGTTCTAATAGCCTTTCAGCTAAAGGTAAACATTCTGAAGGAAACAGAAACAGAAAAGCATTGAATTTAGAACCGGAAGGCCTGGCTGGTAAAATCAAGAGGTAGAGCCCTGACCAGCCTCACAGTCAGAGCATCATCTGAGATCAGAGCAGGTTCAAGTTCCTTTACCAAACCAAGCAAAGGAAGAGTTGTGGAAGGTTGACCATACCACAATCCTGAGCACCAAGTTACCAGCTAGGCTACGACAGGCAGGTCCCAGCTTGTCCTCCAACTCTTTGGGGACATTTCTGAAGTAGCTTTTTCATTTTGCATCAGAAAAAAAGTTTTTTGATATGTGTTTCTGTTTTCCATAAGTGTAGTTACTGTTCTTTCAGTCACTTACATATAATGGCAGTGTAGGATCAATGTCTACAGCTGATCTCAACATGTTTTTGCTTAGTAGGTCAAGTTCTAAGATACCACAATGTTTGCTTTCAGAAGTGTTTTTCAGTTTTACTGTAATTTTGTTGTACATACAAATAATTTTAATAATGTATGAGAGAAACTACTTTACAAATAAAACAACAATTCAAAATAGACGGGTGATAGTTCTCATTTGAGGGAAAGCCTAAAATATATATTTGGTCTGGAGGAAAAAAAAAAAAGATTGCATAAGGTCATATTTCACTCAAGGTTTTTGGCACTAGTCTACCCCTGCACAACAAATGCCCCAAGCAGTAAAACCTTTAAAAGAAAAGTAAAATTTAAAAAAAAATAATCTAATCTAAAGGGTATTGAAGATATACAAGTTAAGCTATGGAAAACCTCGAATGTAGTCTTAAGAAGTGCCTCTCAGAAAAAAGTCTCAGAGGAAAAAGCAGTGCTTTATATTTTTAAGAAAAGCTCAGTGGTGATTTCTACCTTCTTAATGGGCAATACCATAAACGATCTTTCTCATGCCATCACTGCCATCTCTATCGTACCTGGGTTATCTGGCGCCAAGTCTTCAACAGCAATCTGAACAACATCTGCCAAATCCTGTTCTGACATCATTCAGAACCAGGCAGCAATATCCAGTCAAACACCACTGCAGGTCCCCAAATAAGTAATTTTACAAGTCATGCAATCCTGAAACACAGCAGCAAGAAGAGTGTTAATACAGATACTCGATATATATATTATTATATATCTTTAAATACAATATATAAATTAATACATATACTTGACATATCAATATTGCCTTTATTTTTTCATTCTTCCTCTATAAAAGGAGATGCAGTTCCTAAGAGAAGTGACCAAGCTACAATGTGATCATCCAGTGGTATCAACTACTCCTTTATTTGGCAGCCTCCTCAAAGAGCAAAGGACTGAACTACCTGCACCACCTCTGTAGGACTGAGACAAGAGCTCAAGCTTTCCCTGCTGATCCACCTTTCTGTATTTTCCCAATGGATAAGGAAAACATTTAGCTTCAGATATTTGGCAGCTCATCAGTATAAAACACAAAATAAAATGTTTTCTTCTAAATTGATTTTTTGTTTTAGAAGCTTTAGAGCATACAAGACCATTCCTAAATTGCAGGGTTTTAATTTACAAATTATTACTTAGCTCTTGGAAGCAATCAGACTTCAGTATTTATTCTTGATGTCACAAAAGCATATGAAGCTCCCAAGCCACATCAGATTTTCAATTACTGCATTCTATACAGATCTATACCCACACAAGATCCTTACATGTATGCATCTTAACAGGCCTCTCAAATCTTCATAAACAGCGAGAACAGGGAGCTTCCTCGCAGCTAATTACAACTAGACTTTAAGCAAAATTTGACTTTTCTTCTTGGCTATTGAACTGGCCTGGTTTTTCTACAGCCCAATTCTGATGAAACTATTTTCAGAATATGGTCCTGATTTTAAAGGCAAAATATTTCTCAGCCCTGCTCCCTTGAAATTCTCCGTCAAGGTTATTTATTAGTGCTTTAAGAGAAACCTTCAGCCTGTAAAATTGAATTAAAAATCACTGGAAGCATTCCTATCTGTGCTTTCCCACAAAGGGATGGACAATGAATACCAAGAGATCAGTCGATTTTTTCCTTTTTAACCTGAAGCAAAAAAACACTAGGGAGATAATTTGAGGTTTACCAATGGAAATGGTAATTCATCCCTTAACACTGATTCAAGTCCAACTACGCATATAGATTTTCCTCTTCCCCTTGAGCACAAGAAAGCCATTAAGGCAGACAGGTGGAGTACAAATTTTTGAAGAGAGCAACACAACCTACAGAAGAATTTTGAGACTGGCCTGAGCAACTGCTGTGCGCTGTGAAAGCCCATCTCAAAAGGAGGACTCCGCACACATCAGAATTGTTTACTCAAAATACCAGCACTGCCAATACTGAGTCATTTGAAATTCTGATCGTGGTGAAAAACTGTTGGGACAGCACAGACTGTGGCAGCACGCCCAAAAAAACTGGCAATACATTAGTGCATATGGATGCCATTTTGGCAAATGATATTTGCCATTTCTGAGAAATCCTGGTAACCAGCCAGGCTTAACATAATAAAACAGCTGTGCTACAGTTACTGTTTCATAATGTTACATACTGCTAGTAATATTAAGAACCCTGCCCTCAACTTGAAGGAAGACATCCGCCACTCCAAACACTAAAAAAGGACAAACTAAAACAAAATCCAACTTTTGAAACTTGGGCTATTTACACAATTCAAGATTTCACTGATACTTCACATGTTGCATTTAAACCAGTTACAGCTACAAATACATCAATATTTTATAAAACATTCCAAAGGATTTGCAATGCTTTTCTTTAAGTCCACTTCAATACTTCATGCTATGCACATATTCAGCCTTTCAAAATTTATTACAAAAAAACCCACTCTGAAATTAAAGCTTTTTTCCACACGAACAAAAAATAATTTCACACTTCTGACATGTTCTCCACCTCTCATGGGTCACAGCCTGAAAGTATTCAACCTCACAGAGGAAAGGAAGTACCAAAACATTCTGTCACAGAGCCTTGAAACAAGGGCATACCAACTGAACTGTGACTGGCAGAACAGCTACCACACAACATACACAGCAATGTGTCTTCATAACATTAGTATTTATTTCCACTTAAACAAATTTTATTACAATTTCAGTAAGTCAGACACAGCTCATGGACAATTAGCCAACATCCTGACGGAACACATTTTTGCCTTCTCAACAGACAGAACAAAATATACTTCTGCTGTCATCAGATGCAGCTAGCTCCTGTATCAAAACATACAGGAAAAACAAATAAATTTGTTATTAACACTAGATGTGTGGATTAGGAAAACAATGCCCAAGTAAGCTACACTGGGTACAGCAACCACAGCAGCTATCACAACTTGAATAAAATGTCCCTCTTTCAAATTCAGAATTTCCATGTACAATAGGAAATTTTAGCAATGGTCTAACCTTGCTTTCAGAACCAAGGGTAAAAGCCTGATAAAATTTAACAGCATTAGAGTTAGTCTATCAGCTTTAAAAAGCCTCAGTCAACAAATTCAGAATAACTTTGTCAATATGGTTGCCACACATTTTACTCAGTTAAGTATCTACCAGCATTTCCTTGTGTAAAACAATTATTTTCTTGAAATTTGCTATATGTTCCCTGCCTTTTTTTTTCGTCCTTTCTTTTTTCTGGCTGAAACCCTAGTCCCCATTAATTCTAAATTAAGTGTATGTACATTGGCATTAAGAAGCCAATGCTGAAATATTACCTGGAACAAATATTAAGCTATAAGAAAGAAATATTAACAGAAAGCCAGGAAACTAAGGATAAACTACAACAGGGACATAATAATGTGCCCACTTTTTCTCCCTCAACCAGCATGTGGAAGTTGGCTCAACAGAGCAGAGTTTTATAGTCAATTTGCCATTATCTGGGGGAGGAGGATGGGAAGACAGCTTATACCAGACAATGGAAAATATCTCATTAACACAGACACTACAGGAGGCCTTGGCCAGCCAAAGTCAAAGTGACTCCAGCTGAGCTATTTAGGTGGATCTACACTCACTTCTCCGGGAGGGTTTTTTTGGGGCTTGGAAGAGACTGCCTCAACTCTTACCCAATGCAAAAACTGAAAAACAGGTTACGGTGTGTATCAGAGGGATTTCCTCCCACCTCCATTTCTACTTCAGCCCTGGGTGCCTTCAAATCTCAGTTACCTCAAATGTTCCTAACCCTTCAGATCAGCTCTTTTACAGCCCCTCCTTTCTGCACCCCAGGCCAGACACTACTTTGGTAATCCTTGTATAATAAACCCACCAGAAACCCATTCCTGTTGTATAGAGCAGCACAAACTAGAAATTGCCTCACGTTTTAATCACAGTGAATAATGGAAATAATCACACATAGCAAACATACTGCACTAGTTCCTTTTTACCTCCCAAATAAAAAATATTTTTTCAAAATTTGAGAAAACAGCCCTAAGATTCCAAGACAGAACAAGCATCAATATGGAGTTAGAACTAAATCTTCTAATAATAAATACACTCTGTTTCATCACCCATCAAAACTTAAAAATATTAATTTCCCTATTTATGTATCAGGAGTCGAAAGTAACGACAAACACTCCTCCCTGTTCTTGGCTTTTCATATTCAGAAACAAAGCCAAAAAGGGGAGCAAAAAACCTAAAGCATTCCTACAGCCACTTGCTAGGAGGTTGCTCTAGTACTGGAACACTCGGAAAAACTAGAGACAACTAAAGGTACAAATTTAAAGTAGATTACACAAAGTGCACTAAATATCTCTGCCAATACTCTTACTCAGAATTGATACACTTAACACAGAATTAGTCTGCTTAATTAAGTAAATTAATATTTGTAAGCAACTAAATTAAATTCACCTGAATTCCAGATTAGCTTTTCCACACACAAATTTAATGCAATTTAATTAATCTATTTTAAAACATTAATTCAGAATAATTCTTCTGAGCAGTCCCTTGTAAACAAACCTATTTACTGAAATATCTGATGGCTTTACAAAGTCACAGGGCATCATTCCAAAGTGTACAATCAAAAACATACAACGCCTTGTTAACGTATAAAAACATGCACAAAACATAAATCTTCCCTCTCATACTAATTAGTGAGGGTAAACACTACCTTTTAAAAAACATTTTCCAAAGCTCTAGTCTGCTTAGAGTGTTTAATTGAACTGCTCTTACTTGAGAAGCTAATCACCCCCCGGCTAATATTTCTCAGTGCTATTGATAAATGAAAAAACTTCTCTCATACTTCAACTTGCACTATGACAAAAATTTCCTTCTGATTATGTGAAAAAAGCTGAAGGATACCATTTTACTTTGCCCAACCCAAAAGCCCCAAATGTTTTTCCTCTTTATTTCACTTTTCCTTTAAATCAATTAAGGCCGATTTTCAAATATATCATTTGTTACAAATATATTTCTGCTTTATAAAATCACTATTGGCCAATGAGCCCATTTTTCTGAGCCTAATATCTACCATGATTGGGACAAACAAGGGTCCTTATCTTTCAGAGTGCTATGATTTGCTGACATTATAACATTTTCCCGTAGCACCAAACCAGCTAGACTACAAAGGCAAGCCTAACGATAAGGATGTATCTGATACACGCATGTAAGTGTATTAATCCTCAGGGAGGACAACTTTGCGCAGAAGTAAAATGACCTTATACTGTAAAGGGATTATAGTATCAAGATCATCCACTCTCTGAAAGTAAAGATCCATAGAGGACATAACACTCATTAACTCTACTGCTTTTGTTAAGTCAGTTCAACTTCCCCAAGTTCTCGTCCCTTCAGGGAAACAGCCCAGAAGGACTGCTGAGCTTTAAGTCCCTGTGCAGAGAATAATCCAGGCCAAGAATGCCTTTGTGCAGCTCAGTTAAATCCACTCTGGAAGCAAATTATGCAAAACCAGCAAAAAGGCACTCCAAGTACAAAACAAAATTTTTCACGTGATAGTCCTAACGAAGAATAACCAGCATGCTCGGGCTATAACCCTGGCTAACCTGGGAACAGATCTCCTGCCCCGACACAGCTGTTGTGTCTTCACAGAAACCATCTCTACAAGTAGCCCCATGGAAAAAAACTGGGAAGTGTTCCTATAATTTGATACATCAATTTATTCATGGATATTACAAGGTTCAGAACCTGACAATGCTCTTTTAGTCTTGCTCTGTGACTTGCAACATTTTTTATAATCCCCAAATTTGGCTTTTTCTCTAAGATAAAGTCACTTCAGTCAGCAACTGAAACAGAGCCTTCCTATGCTAATTAAGAATTCCCCAACAAGCCACATGAGTGCAAATGTTAATGCACTGTAACAGATGAGGAATAACATAATAAAAAGCAATAATTTAATAGCATGCAGGGTTAAATGCACTGTAAATACAAGAGCTACCAGCCTCCCTTATGCTCAACTCTGAAGCTGCAGTCTATCAGAATATGAAGCTGAAAATCATTTTCAAGGGGAGGATGGGGAAAAAGAAAAAAGAGATATCAGAATTTACATTTCTTTATTACTATTAAAACTACAAAGAAGAATATTCTAATCTTTCTCAGCATCTGCTTAGCTTTCATCCTTATTCTCAACCCACCTTAAAAGGCGAGTAAAAGCATTGCGGTTTAAGTAAATTTCATAGTAAAACTACACAAGTGTTTCAGTTTAACAATTTTAAAAATTAGTGTCGTAACATACAACCATTTTTGGTTCAGCCAAAGATCAGAAAAAAAAAAAAGTCTATCCTCCCAAAACATGACAGAAACATTCCTTATCTGTGAAAGCAGGGACACCAGCCATAACATTCTGGAGATAGATAAATAAATAAATATCACTCACAGAGATGCTATGTTGATGGACTCCAGGACAAGCTCTTAAAATACAGATAGCAACAGAAAAAAGGAAACTGCTGCTCCAAGAATAAAGGAACTTGAAATTTCTTTGGAGTACAAAATCTTACAGGGAGGCAGAAATTCTCAAATATTGCTACAAAAGCTCACATTATTGTTTTATTGTTTTGCTTCTAGAAATATTCCCCCCCTTTTTTTTTTTTTTTCATTCTGCCTGGTACAAGCCACTGTTTTGCTTGGATGTCTTTTTCTAACTCTTCTAATACACTGCCATTGGCTGCAATCCTAACACAACGTACAGCAAATGAAAAGAGAAATACCACTGTCCTGCTTTCCAGTGAACTCACACCAGCTTAACACGCTTTGGCACACGGAGCGGCAGCGCCGAGCATGTGGCCACATACACCAGCAACTCAAGCGCAAATTCTCTGTGGACCTTGTAAAAATGCTCTTGCTGCTGTCATGTGCCAACACCCGCACTGCCACATCTTTGATATAATCATTCCCAAGTGTGCTAGGAAGGATATGTTAACACCTATTACAACTGCACTTTCAGGTGCTTAGACACGCAAAAAAGTCTGAATTCAATTTTACAGACATATAAACCCATTAAACTGAATGAGACTACCCATATGGGCTGGATATACATAAGTGTTCGCAGATTCAGCGCCTTAAGGCAGAGGTCAGTTTTCTGCATCATGGTATAATTATTCAGGACATAGGTCATTAATGCCAGGCACAGTCTGTATGTATGGCTGAAAACCAGCAAATATGGAGTGAGAACTGCCCAGACAGCAAATGCAGTATGCAGAACCAGATGTAGTCATGTTGTTTTATTGTTTTCATCCACTAGATGGAGAATCTTTATTGGTAACTCCAAAAAAACCTGCAAGTACTTACATTCAAAGAACAAACTTCCAGAATTAGTTTAATATTATTTATATAAAACTATTTATATAAAATCCAAGAACTTCTACCCATGATTAGAATTTTTTTAATAGGTAGTCCAGATGTCCTTTGAACTCTGAATAACTGTAACTTCACTTGAAGTTATGTTACTACTTTTTTTTTTCTTTGTAACATCTTAATCTATTTTTCTGTGATACTTCATATCGACTTTAGGAGTTTCAAACTACTGCCTAACACAAACAACTAATTGGGGCAGATCTTAGATCTTTACAAAAACTATAGCACTGATAAAAGTATTTTCCTTTTGTGCCTCAATAATTAACTCCAAGACACCCTGCAGATGTTGGGAAAGGATGTATTTCTAGTGAGATTATTAGCATGACTTGAATGCTTGCAGAGTCTACTCCAATTAATGAAGGCAGCTCCACAATGTCAGATTCAAAGCATACCTTAAAACATCCCACCTAACTCACTTGCCTATGTCTTTACATAAAGATGGTTGTATCCTTGGGCCTTTCCAAACTGGAAACTGTCCTCAGAAAGAGAGGGTAAGTTTGGTCCTCTAAATTCCCAATTCAGGAGTACTTTCATATGTTCCTAGCAAAATGACATTCCTGCTAAACAGGTAAAAACACGACCAAAATCTACGCTAACGCTATTTCTAGCTGAAACAGAAACAAACAACAAAAATGGAACAAAAATATAACTGCACCCCAGTTCACTGTCATGTCCACAAGCAGAAAGCTCTCACCAGAACATTAAGCTTGTAAGAGCAAAACTGCTTGAAGTTTAATACTGCAATGTAAGTGGATTATACAGCAGTCAAAACATTGTACTTAGATATTTGAATTCTGAGAGCTTTGTTTCCTGCTCTCCATCACAAAACTCAGAAGGACATTAAAACGTTATGCTGCTTCTAATGTGAAAGAAACCACAGTAGTCTACAGACTTCAGCAACAACAGGTCCAGTATAATGTGTGCCACTGGTCCACCAAGGGATCACCACGCACACTATTCAGGATTCAATTTTCCCATCTGGGAAAGAAAAAAAGGGAAAAAAAGAAACCTTCCTCCCCAAAAACCCAAAGGTGCAGTATCTGCCTGGTTCCTGAATAAAAGGTGTTATTTTAAAAGAATTGGTATTATTTCTCCTGCAGGGAAAACAGAGAAGAAATAACAGTGATTTTTAAACATCTCATAGGGCCTTTACTGACAAGTAGTTTAAGAGCTGAGGTGGGGGAGGAAGAGGTGAACTTTCTTTGGAACGCCAATATTCCAGAAAACACTGGTAGCCGAAGCATCACCAGCTATGAAATCAGCTTAGCACTAGCTCAGAGCAGGTATTGGCCAAAGCTCTTGCACCACACTAATTTTCACAAGCAGCAGGACAAAGTAACACAGCAAATGAGCTTTACCACTGCTATTCAAAAGACCCGCAGAGGTAGCGGAGAAGCCGACTGAGAAAAGCTGCAAAGTCTTCTTCCAGTCCCAGGAATGAAACACTTGGAGGAAGGGCACAAGCAGTACAAGCATCTTTTACAGACATCTGAAAATAGACTTTCTGAGATGAGCCTCCTTCGCAGCAGAGGCATCTGCATTATGCTCAGGAAACGTAACTTATTCCATGGAGGACCAAGGGAGCACATTTTCCCCCAGTAACAATGTGTAGACTAGAACAAGGTTTACCACCAGATCTTTGACCCTGAACTTGCATGAGAGAAGACTCTGGAGAATACAGTTTCTATCAAAATTGAATTTTATTACTTAATTTTTAGTGAGAAAAAAGCGTACTGATATTAAAACATTTTGAAATCTGTGGCATAGACTGAAATAATTTTGAAGAATGTTAACTCTTAAAATTTTAGTTTCCCATATGAAGTGTATGCCAAAAAGCAGAAAAGTTCTTTAAGACTGTACATGATACATCTGTAGCTGCTTTCTAGCTAACAATACCGCATGTTGGTCAGAAAGTCTTTGAGATATTTTCTGCACAACTACTGGTTCAACTCAAAAGGATTTTTTTAGGGAATATATGTATGAGAAGAATAACAGTTCTAGATACCAGCTATTTATTCAATATTTGAATCCCCTTTGGAAAGTGGGAAATAAATAGCATAACAAAAGGGTTGCAACTAAAAAGAACAGTTCTAAAAAACTGTCAGATGCTACGGGGAGAAAGAGGTGAAATAAATTTTTAATATTAAAATACTTGCTAAAACTTGCTGAATAAATGAGAGCTTCTGAATATTGACCACCAACATAATAATTTGTATCTGATAAAAGCACTTGCATGAATCTCTAATGTAGCTTCATTTGCTATTGCAGTATTAAGTAGATATCCCATAAAGTTTCCTTCCTGCTTAATACTTTCTACTTTACTGTACAACCATTGATATTTGTGAAAATTATGCAATCTGTATTATTTTAAGTTGATTTCCCTTCTGCAAGACTAAAAGTATACAGTCAATATCAAAAGATGGGAAATAAAGAGATTTTAAGGAAATTAGCATATTTTCAACTTATAGTTCTGAAAGCCCAGTTTTTCACTATGTTGTCCAATCATTTCAGTATCACAAAGTAATTTTTCCACCTCATAAGAATTCCCCCTCTGTATTCAAATGAAGTATCACAGGTGGTACTTTAAACTTTAAACGACCACTGAAATGGCAAGGCCATTAACTCAATGCAATTATTTAAGAAGAAATGTTTACCAAAGAACAAATTTTAGAGTAGATTAAATTCTCCATGAAGATTCCCTCTTTCAGGAGCCCTCACAATCACGAAGCTTCGGTGGGGCTGGGCTCTGCCTCAGTGGGAAGAGGCACACCAATATGCCACAAGACTTGCTGACTCCACAGGAAGGCTTATCACCAATTCTGGCATCAATGACCACGTGCCAACAGTTACATTGCCAGAAGAGCCCATGATTCCTCAAAACTTCCCACAACATTTATTCCAGGTTTATAAACAGACCTAGAAGAAAGGCTGAGTGAAGAATAAGCTAGCAACCATACCATATAAGAAAAAAACCAACTTCTGTCCGAAGGATTGAACTACTGAATTCCTAAACTGCATCTTGTAATCCTAACTCTGCCAAAGCAAATATTAGTTCACTTCACAGACCAAACACTGCAATTTAGTGTAAACAGAAAAAGATTACTTTAAATATATTGCTAAAAAGTGTATGATAATTGAATGTCTTCTTCATTAGAAATTATCCAAAATGTGGAAAAAAACATAGCACAATCAAGCTTTCTGAGGAAAAAGCATTAGAAGTAGAAAAAAAAAATAATTCTTTAAGGTGTGCTAGACAGAAATTAAGTTTTTAATTAATAAAAAATATCTAATTATTCACTCTCATAAACATCAGATTTAGGTTGGAGACTATTATTTGCTCCTAAGAGTTAAAAATATCACTAAATTAAGTGTACATTTCAAAATGAAATCACAGCAGTAGCCAGACATACCTACATACATCTTTGATCAAACTAAAAACTGGCTCTGATGCGGCTCTCTCAAGGTTTAACAATATCCATATTTTTCAATCATAAAGAATCAGGAAGTGCTCTACTTAAAGCCAAATAAAAGACCATTTAGAAATTTTAGTTAGTGCAGAAAACTGCTTATATTTCTGGAAGCAGAAACACTGCAGAAACAACCTGTCACTGTCTAGATAAAAATGAAAGCACCAGTAGCTAAGCCCCACATCCTGGAGCTGTACTCGAGCCACGCACTGAGAAATACAAGCACAGCTCCAACATCATGACTCCATCACATCACCACCACCACACCATGCTGGGACTAGAACTGCGTGATGACAACCCCCATCAGTGAAATTCCAAGCAGAAGAGTTGGCTGAGGAAAACATCTTGCCCCACACTGGTTTGCAAGAAAACAGGGCTGCTGAAAAGCCACTTGCACCCGGCTCAACTGTTCTACACCCAAAATTGCAACTTCTCCTCAGCTCCCAGACGCGGCATGCGGGGCGCTCCCCCACAGCGCCTCATTTGTCACATCTGGGTGGTGGAGCACAGACACTATGCCAGAATCTGTTTTCCTCTGACCACCATATTCCTTCACCATGTTAAAACTAGCTCTTCTACAGAAACAAAAAATACAGAGGCAGGGTGTGGGAATAAGACATACACCTGAACCTGACCTCCTTTGGTGTGCTCTGTAAGACACCCTTGCTCAGCACACATTTTTCATTGCAGAAGGAATTAAGACTTTTTAAGACTGTAACCTCCCATTTTAATTACCTCCTTGCAGGACAGAGGCTTTGCCGTATCACTTAGAGGCTTTGCCTTGGAAAGTTGTTCGGTCTAAACACAGCAGACACCCCAGGACCAGTATGGCTATGACAAGTTCAAGGGGAGATTGTGCTAAATGCTTTATTCCTGTGTTCAGCTTACCTAAAACAGAATCTTTGACAACAAAAGGGAGTAATATAATTTATCTTTTTTTATCATTTCATATTTTTCCTAGCATGTGCACTCCTAATCTATACACTGGAAAAACTTTCTGATCTAGCAGTTCCAGGGTGGACAAAGACAGACCCCAATGTTGGCACAGGCTTCTACTATCAAAAAGCATGATGGCCAATGGAAAATACACAACAAATAATCTGCTTACTCAAAAGTCTTCTAATAGATTTACCTCCTGTAGCTATCTAGAAAAAGGAAACATCCAAGCTGCTGAAACAGATGCACTGTTTTAAAACACAAGGATAATACTAGTATTTTTAAATTCTTACCAAAAATACTTATGAAAATAAACTGAAGAGCATAATTTCAGTAGAAAAATGTAGAGCAAGTAGTTCTTCACATTCAGAAATACTTCCATTAGTACAGTCTGATCCTGTTTTGCCATTCCCCCCTCCCTCTAGAAAAAAAAAAAGTAACTCCAGCTTTAAACTTACAAGACTATATATTCATAGGATGTTAAAGAGGGGTAAATTGGTTCACGTAACAGACATTTGTGTCTTGAGTAGCAGGGAAGGAAGAGGTGTTTAACTTTACAGTTGCTATGAATTTGCTCTGTGGGTAGGAGAGATACATTCTTTTTTCATCATAAAATACAGGTGCTCCAATTTTCAGAGGAAAATCTGAACTTAATGTATTTTTCCCTTAAGTGGTCTAAGTCAGGGTTTTACAAACAGGAAGCAAGATAAAATAATTTTGTTCAACAGACAACATTACAAATTATTTTATTTAAAGTCCCAAATGCAAAGGATTTTAGGAAGTTAGTCCTTTTGTGTACTTTTGCTTAATGTCTTCACATGCAGTCTAACAAGTGGTAAGCAAAACTAAGCACTTAACAGTAGCTTTAAAAACCTAAAACTGCAAGGAAACAAGTGTTTGACATGACTTAAGACATTTTATTCATTTTTACTCAGAAAAAAAGGTTATGATTTAGCCTTTTAATAAATATGTAAAAAACAGAAAACATAAAATTACGTCATCGTAAACAACTAAATATCAAGTTTCAAACTAAAGGAAATCAAATCTGTGAAAAAAATTTTATTGGCAACGTTTAGTATACATAGACATTTTGTTGTTCTAATTCTAATCATTGCATTGTCTCCTACAAGTAGCTCTTGCTGTTCTGCTCAATTCACAAAGTTTCTGTAGATCTCTGGGAAAACAGCTTCTGTGCACAAAGAGAAATACCCAGCTCTTCCTTTCAAAACGAATGTACTGAGAAAGTCTTTACTTTCTAAGGAGCATCACAGCAATTTCAATTCAAGGTATTCTTCAATTTAAGATACGAAGGCATTCAAGTTCTGACAAAATCAAGGCATGTATTCTTCCCGCACAAACGATGCTTTACAAGTTTAAGGAAAAACTCAAGATAAAGACCAAAGACAACCTCAAGTCCTTGCAAATGTGAGCATATTACTGCAATTAATGTGGGTCTGAATCCCAGAGCACTACTCCTTGCAAAATCAAGGTAAACCCCATGAGTAGCACTTCTGGTTACATGGAGCCATGACTATAAACTCATCTTTCTTCACCTAATCAGTCCAAAACAGTATAGAATGTGTATGTTGTACTGTGTTAGAAACAGCACAGGCAGGAATCAAGCCTTTTTCAAACATCTTTAGCAGAACATATGCTGATGGAACCCTTTCAGCTGTGAACATTGATAATTAGCCCTCACCATATTACTACCATACTCTTAATGTTATCATTCTTCAATTACTCCAAGTGTTATTAATCAATTGCTCCTTTAAAAGAACCTTAAAATTTAAAACCTGCCCTGTAACCACACAACAACTTAAACATGGCTGGATAATTAAGACATTAAAGCCAGTTACTGTTATTATAAAACAGATTATAAATTACAAAACGAAGAAAAAAATTACAAAATATTTTCATTCTCTGAAGGAGGTGGAATGTTTCCCAAATCCAGACTCAATCTTTTAACTCTCTTCAATAAATTAACAAGTCTTTCTTTGTAACATCTTTTCATGTATTACTGAAAACTGAACTACTGCCAAGATGTCATTTAATGTAGGGAATAAGGCTCACACAGTTTCAGAATCAAATTCTTGTTATTCTGATTGATTTCTGTGGACATCTATTTTAAACATATTAATACTTTCTAAGAGAGAACATCCATTGTTTCAAGAGGCAATGCTATGAAATTATTAAGACAAAGGCATTTTTTAGTTTGGTTTCTTGTTTGTTGTTTGAAGATCTTGAGTACTCAAAATTCTACAAGTTTTATGTTTGCTTCTTGAAAGCCTGACATCAATAGGGCACTACACCTAAGGTAATCTCACACAGATGGCAAAAAAAGTAGCAAAAACGTTTCAAGCTATCATTTGACAATTTGAAAGCTGCACTGAAGCAATCACTCAGCTGTCAATACCCCTCCAAACTTGTTTACTTAAAAAATCTTCCCTCGAGAGCTCTAAAAATAAACTGATATATAAACTATATGTCCCATAGCAGGATAAAATTACTATATTTGGTTAAGTATACAACTTTCCACTGTACAAGGACTTAAAAAAATGTTTAAAAAATGCAACACTTGGATTGCAAATAAGGAAAAAGACCGAGTGTGTTGTCAAACAGACCTCTAATAAGAAGACAGTAGAAAATACAACTCCGCTATGGATGTGAAAAACCCCTACTATGACTAAATGACCACACAGGCAAAACAGCACCTCAGGAGACTATTTCCCCCCCCCCACTAGCAGGCATGTGAAAATCAGCAGCCCCTTTCCATTACCGCTACCTGCAAGCAGGGGAGAGGAGGAGACAGTACCACTGTCACCAGTCATTTACACTCTCCTACGACACGGAGGGAGGAGGGGGGGGGGAGTGCGCTCAGCGATACCCCTGCCCAAAAACGTGCCTGCAGTGCAGCGTGTGCTCGACCCCGGCGAGGGGAGGCTCAAACCTGCTCCCTCCTTCAGAACGAAAGAATACAAGCCTGAGGGAGGTGGGGGGGGAGAGCGGGAACGGACTTCGGGGGCACTGCCGGGGGAGGGACAGAGCAGACCCTCCGCCGCAAACGCCGCACGCCCCGCAGGGCTGACCAGCGGCCCCCGGCAGCGGCAGCAAGAGAAGGGGTCAGCACTGAGGAGCCCCGGCAAGGGGGTGACACCCCTCCCCAGGCCCGAGCGCGGGGAGCGAGGAGAGGAAGAGCAGCCCCCCCCCGCCCGCGGAGGGCCCAGCTCCGGCGTCCCGAGGCGGGAGGAGGCGAGTCCCCGGTCGCCCCCCACCCCCTGCCCCGGTGAGGAGGAGGAGGAAGAGAAGGAAGAGGAGGAGGAGGTGGGGGCCCGCGGCCCCCCCCCCAACCCCCCCGCCTCGGCCCCTCCCCGGAGCCGCCGCCTCGCGGCCCGGGTGCTCGGGCAGCGCTGTGAGAAGCGGGAAGGCTGTGAGGGCCGGGGCTATACGCCCGGCGTCAGGCCCCCCGGGAGCTCAGCCCCAGCCGTCCGGCCGCGGGGCGCCGCGGTTACCGTGTGCGGTGCCGAATTCTCGTGGTGTTTGTCGAGCGGCTGCGATAATGGCGTCCTTCCTCGCGAGAGATCTCCTTCTCCTCAGCGCGCAGGCGCCGCCGCCGTGCGCCCGCTCGGCCCCCGCCCGCCCCGAGCGCCCGCGCAGGCGCACGGGGGGCGCGGCCTCGCGGCCGCCCTTCACCGACGCGCCGCCGGGGGAAACTACAATTCCCAGAGGGCAGCGCGGCGGCTCCTCGGGGCCGCCCCCGCCGAGCAGGCCGGGACCTGTAGTACACGCGGCTGGCGCGGTGCATGCCGGGAGTTGTAGTCCGCACCACACACCCCACGCAGGCCCGGCCCTCCTCCCCGTACCCCCCCACACACGCACTGTTCCCCCGTTTCTCTCCACCGTTCACCCTGAGGCGCACACCCCAGCCCTGCCACAATCCTGAGGGCTCCACAAAACCCTCTGGACGGTGACGGGCCTGCCAGCATTTTGGGCAAGGCACCCCTAGGGTTTGTGCGGTGGTATCCCACAGCTCTGTGATTCCTTCTTCGACAGCTTCTCGCGGCTACTGCAAACTCCAGTGTCACATCTCTTTTTTTATTAAGCGTTCCAGACCTGCCAGGTGACCCAGCCACAGGATTTGGCCGGCAGAGTTGTCGACAAGCAGATTAAATGTGTATCTGCACCTCGAGAGCCGCCTGCACTGAGCCATTCATACGCTGACACGTTCCCTTTTCCTCGTCCTTTCTCTGGTCCTTCCAATAAATTTCTCCCTGCTCAAATGGCTCCTGAGCGCTTGCATTGCTGAAATGGGATGATCGGAATGTGAGCTGTCATATTAAGGAGAAAAATGTCACCGTGCTCAGAACACAGCTGAAGAACAGGCAGCAAGTGGGAATTTGCTAAATTAGCTCATCAGACTGATTCTTCTGTTGCTTCATTCCTGCATTTGGTGTGAGAACAGAATGACTGGGCGAAGGTGGAAAACCTTCTGTTAACCTTCTGGGAATGATAAAAATATGCAAAAGCATAAAAAAGGAAGCACGGAGGAAGTATGCAAGTGGCTCTGAAAGAAGACAAAGATTAGATTATTTTACTATATCCTTATATATCACAGTGTTGCCCAAACAAGACCATCATCATATTTCGTTTCTCAGCTTCAGCACAGCCAGCAGTGACTTTCAGACTTCTACATAAAAATATTCCTTAAATGAGATGCTTAATTCAGTTCTGCAGTGTCATGACATCCAGTTGAATCCGCTCTGGTTCAGCTGTAATTAGTCACCGTGACATCTACAGACCTATGGCTAAATGGAACTGTTGCCGTGGCTGCTGGGCTAGTGGTTTGAAAAGCTTTTCTCAGGCACTGTAGCTTTGTCATGTTCAAACTCAAGGTGTCCACTGCAGGACTTTATGAAATTAAATGGTGCATGTCACAAAAGCTCCAGTTTCTTGTTTCAGACCCCAGGGGATCAGCAACTCCTCCTCCTCATCTGTCTGGAAGACAGAGTCAGAGAACAGGACTTGAGGGGTTTCATGTTTCGGGCAGGGAAACTTATGCTGACAGGGGCACGTGCACCATGCCTTTCTTCAAAAGGCCTGTAGTGACTTCTCAAGCTGGTGTTTTCTGTATTAGCACGAGCCTGGGAATTAACAACCGGTGTGTTAGGAAAACCCTTGCTTCTGCTTCCAGATTTGTAACTGTTCAGCTGAGTCTGTCGATTTATTTATTGTGTTCTCTTCCTTCACAAGCAGATTAGGAAGTTCAAAGGTTAAACTACTTAAAAACTGACTTTTCACACAGGACTATTTCACACTTTGCTGCACAGATTTGCCCTGCAACAGATTTGCCGAACAGTTTCTGCTGCTCTCAAGCAATTGCCAGGTCCCAGCTAGAAAAGCAGTGATACAGATATCAGTGTCCTACCTGCTGTGGAAAGCGGCTAGTAAAAGCCTTTGCCATCATAAACCAAATCCGATGTAAAAGCTGTCCTGTTTTCTCATCAGTACATTCTCTCCCAGAGATTATTAACTCACGTTCTGCTGAGGATGTGAGATCCTGCTCCTGTCTGTACAGCCAGTAAATCATTTTGCAGCTAAAACAACACAAAACAAAAACTTTGATTGTCATGAACCAATTACACTATTCATCTATAGTTGTTAAATTAACTGCAGGAAATACTGGCAGGATCCAACTGCTGTCTATGTCTTTGAGAAGAGATTGCAACATAATAAAAACAAAATATAGCAATTTATCACCAAGAAAGGCTGCAGCATTACCTTCTGCTAGCGAGCTGGTCTGCTCTGATCATTACAGCAATTTGGAATATGCAATTAACTTACCTCTTGTAAGGATTTTTTCCCTCTTTACCAGAGATGCGATTTTAGATTTTTTTTTCCCCTATCATTTCTTCTAAAGCAGGGGGCATTTCCTTTTACAATTTTGAATTACACCAATAAATCATGAAGAGACTCTGCTATCACAGCCTATCCCTTGTTCCCCTTGAGACTGGCACAGCCAGGTATGACATACTCTTCACGCAGCATCAAGTATGACAGAAAACATTGGTAAACAGCAGAAGAAACAAGGTCTTTCTGTTCACAACCTAAGAATGGAGATCTCCTTTGTGCTTAAATCAGAAGGCCCAAATTTGGCTTTTGTCTTTGATTCACAGTACCAACAGATTAATAACTTACCCAAGGATAATTGTTTCCTGTGCTTCACAATCTCCTAAACTTTATGAGCTTGCAAAAATGTGCTCACCTGAACATTTCCGCAACAATGTAATGAAATTCAGTGTAAGTCCCCTGCTAGTGAATGAAGGCTTCACTCTACCATGGGATAAGAGACTGCCCCTGCGCAAGCATCAGGAAGAAGTTGATACACGATGAGTTATCTTCTGATTTAAACCATGGTAACTTGTTCAAGTGCCTATGTCAAATCCATTCTTATTTTCCTTCCCCCTTATAAAAATGAGCAAGAACTTCAGGGTGCTAATATACCAATTTCATTTTTTAATTTTATAGAAGAAAATCCATCCTGTTGTCCCAAATAAAATAACAAGATACTTCTTTGTTGTTTTATTTCCTCACCTTTTTCATCCTCTTTTCCTTTAGTCTCTCTCTCCCCCTTACATTTTATGTATGTGCTAACATTTCTCTGTCATGTTATGAAGAATCATTTGGTTCCAGGAAATATCTAGCTTATTTTACCGTTGTATCAGCATTCATTTACTATTGTTTCCTAAGGAAGTTGCTGCTTTCACATGTTTTGTGTGGATCAAGAGAGATTGGTATCTCATTCATTGGTTTCCTTTTTTTTGTTAGGGAAAAAAACTTACCATAGCATCAAAGGTAAAAAATTAACACACTGTGCACACAATTTTGCAGCTGCATCAGCAGCAGGAAAACAAAGGTTGCCAAACAAAGCATTTGTTTAAACAAGTGACAGGCATTCATAATTATACTCACTGCTGAGCATGAGAATATAGAAACAAAGGCATGAAGAACACAGAAGATGTGATCAGGGCACAGAAGTAACTCCAGAGTATTTGCCATAAGAACTCTGTGGGAATAATTTTCTTTCCTATGGATAAAATCCTTGATCACATCCTGTGCTATTAAAAACAAAAAGAGTACTTGAAGTTCTCCTGTTTATTCAGTGTCTGTTTGGGTTACTTTATTCATTTTCTATATACTAACTCTCATAACTGGAGAGGAACATAAACACATCCTTGTGAACACAGCATGCGCTATCTTGTGACACAGTGATGCTTCATTAAAAGTTATAGAAAATACATCTTTCAAGGAAAGGTAATAATGCCGTTTGTAAACTTGCTGCATTTCCCTTTTTATCAACAGAAAACTTCTCTGCTGTTGAAATCTGTTAGTTTTCCTCCTCAAGTACATACTTCCTCGTCACTTACTGTTCAGACACCATGTCCATTTTCAATTCTCTCAGAACTGTTCTTTGATTTTATTACAGAAAACAGGTCAGGATCCAGTGGGGTTTGCTCCTGGCCCTACTTCAGCTAGCCCTATGACTCAGGGCAAGACACAGATATTTTCTCTTCTAACTCTGATCTCACTTCTGGTTTATGCTGAGTAAACTCCTTTTCATTCAGTGACAATACTCCTCATTTTCATGAAAGAGGATGGAAGACAAGGCCTTGAATTCCCACAGCAGAGAGAAAAACATCATTACACATGTGGACATGTAGCTGGTCAAAGTTCACGGTCTTGTAAAGCCATTTTTGCCAGTCTAAGAAATAGGGTGAGAAGGGTCAGGCATGATCTCAATGTTCTCTTATTTATTTACATACTGTTCCATTTCCCTGTATACATCATGGAAAAAAAAAACGATAGGAGGCTATTCCCCTTCTCAGAAATCTGCCATTCTAACAAGCTCTGTATTTGCACTTTGCTCGACTGTGATCTTCCCAGGATCACGCTCACAGCTGTTTCTGTTGCCCTTTTACCTCTGTTACACAGCTGATACCTTTGCCCAGTATTTGCTAGTTTGCCCAGTTTGTTCAGGTTTGTCACAGGCCATGTTTACTTGGTCAGGTACCATTATCATCATCAATCTTTTTTAATCCATTTGGATTATCAAAAGCCTGAAGGGGAGCTCATCACACTTAACGATTTTAGAGGATTTTATCCTTCTCTTCAGACTGAGGGTTGCCTGAGAACTGCTTTGTCACTCTGTGTGTAGTTCCCTCCTTCATATATTTTTTCCAGAAATCCACATACAAAATGTTACATAGCATCAATGTATCATTAATGCTGTTATTCTAAGCAGAATGTGACCATCTCCTAGTTCTGGACCTGCATCCGTTTAGACACATGTTCAAAATTATTTGCAATGTAACCCCATTTTTTCAGGTGTGAAAGGTAAAATAAACTAAGCGTAACTCTTCATCAGTGGCCAGGGTGACAGAGTGTCCCCTCAGCAAGTTTCCATACAACACCACGTTTGTCACACGCAGGACGGCAGGGCCACCATTCAGAGCGGTCCCAATAAGCCACGTCAGCTGGAGCATCGTGAAGTGCTACAAAGGCAAATGCCAAGTCCTGTGCTTGGGACGGTGTAATCCCATGCTCCAGTACAACCTGGGGACTGACTGCTAGGGTGAAAAGCTCTGGAGAAATGCACTGCAGATCCCAGAGGAAGAGTCAAACATGCATCAGCAACGCACCCTTGCAGCGATGAAGGTCAATAGTATAGTGGGCTGAATTAGAAAGAGCATGGCCAGCACATCAAGTGACCATTCCCCATAACTCAGCACTTGTGAGGACATGTCTGGAATACCCCGTCCTGTTTAGGGACCCCTAATGCAAGAGAGAGAATGAAAAACTGGAGGGAGAAGAGGCAGCTAGCAGACTGGTGGGCTCCGTCGCAATATCTGGACATCAAAGAAAAGGTGCCCTTAGGCTGAAGTAATATCTAACATGGGAAGTGTGAGCCAATTCCCAGAGAAATGAGCGTTAAAGCCCACCCAGGACTGCGCTGTGAAAGCTGCCCTAGGTGATACTTCCAGCCACTCCACAGAGGTTTCCCATGGACTCCTCAGCAGCAATGCCATCCCAGGCACCTTCCCACAACTTGATTGATCATCCTGTCGGCTGTTTTACAACAATAACTAGCTGAAGAAAATATTAATTATTAAATCGCTTTCATTGTATCTTTTTTATTACACTAAAACTGTAAGACTATATTTTTTTCTGAAGTATTGGGTTTGATTTGCCAATGTTGCAACTGCGACAATATTAGGACAGGAACACCCTTACAAGCATGATGCCAGGAGAATATTATTTCTTGAAACACTAAATCAAGGAGGTAATTTTCCCTCTGCGAGTTAACAGCATTCATTTGAAGTTAACCAGAATGTAAGTACTAGGAACCCTCTAGTAAGCATCAGAAAAAAAAAAAAAAATATTGATCTTGCCTGTCCAGTCTAGAGGCATTTACAGCAAAAGTCAGATGGGTGGTGACAGCAAGAAATTTCTAGATTTTTACTTCTCTAGTTTCTGTGAAGTGAGCACATTTCCACTGTACACAGTCACACTCCACGTCTGTAATTATCCACAATTATGAGCAGCAATAGCAGTTTGATTTTGCAGTTCTTCAGGCAGAACCCCTCGCTGGCAATGGCTTACTTTTAGATACTGGAGCATGCATCTGAGGTAACAAATGACAAGCATTAAGACTCTCCTAAATTGTACGTTTTGGAACAGTAAATAGCACAGATAAGCTTGCTGCTTTAGGATACTAAAAAGGATTCCCTGAGCCTGAGCCTTGCGTTTAACACCTGTGTGATAAGAGATGACAGACAAGCATATGTTTAATGAAAATATCACCAAGCAAATAAGTTTCTAATTCAAAGCGCCACAATTTGTTAAGTAAGAAACAAAAACCAACCAAACAAAACAACTATTGGAAAATATTTCACAGGTAGTTTTATGGATTAAGAAAGGAGTGGGGTTTAATGGCAAATTTTTAATGGCTGAATGTTAGCAGTCATATCATTTCTGCTTGCTGTGTCATTGATCCTGTAGCTTTCAAAACATGCCCTCCTAGGTACTAAGTGGAGGAAAATAATCACATGGATTTTGTAAATACTTACATGATAATTATTAAAGGCCCCACAATGCTTTTGTGCTGTCATGACCCTGAGGCTGCTGACAAGTTTTAATGGCTCTGACAAGCCTCACCTGCAGGCTGCACCTGCAGCCCTGCCCATGAGCCAGGAGCCCATTTAAGCTCAGGCCTGGGCCCCTAAGCTCTGTTGTTGGGGTGCTTGTCTTCAGGTTTGTCCTTGGCTCTGTCTCTAGGAAGGACTTTGAGCCTTTGTTGTTGCTTGTCTTTGGCCCTGTCCCCTTTTGCTCTTGTCTGGGCTCTGTGGTTGGACCTTGGACCTGGTTTGTCACTTGTGGTGTTGGGGGCTGTCAGTAGTCCCTTCTACTAGTGGCCAGCTCCTTGTGGGGGTGTTGCCTGTGCTAGGGCCACCCTCGGCTCCCCGCTCCCCTGTGGTCCTTGCTGCTCCCTGATGTGCCCCAGAACCCTTTCCTAATTTGACCTGTTGTAATCTGTAACAGTGTGACAAGTCTTTAGAGAATTAATTGCTTGCCTGTGTTTGTGCTTGGCCCAAGAAACTACAGCTCTAACTCAGAAGTTACTTGTGTCTGAGCCATTTCCGTAGATTGCAGCTATGGCAGGAAGAGCAGATGTCTCCAGGAAAATGAAAGGATGGGCTCCTATACAGATCTTTAATGTAAGGTAACAGTTATTGGAATTGCATGTGGAAATAATAAGAGAGTAACATTCTTCATGCTTTCATCCCTAAGAAACATAGGTCAGGAAAACTTTTCAATCTGTTCTCCCAGCTGGAAAGAAACCCAAACCTTTCAGCTGGGTCCAAGTTGTGTGTGAGCGGGAGGACTAATGATGGTTCCTTATGTCTGTTTCTATTTCTAGTCTATACAAAATTATCCCTCTTAGGGGATATCTGATAGTCCAGAAGAACAAATTCCTCACCTTGAAGCTGCAATGGTACTGTTTTACGTGCTTGGAGCTAAAATACTCCTCTGCGGGAGGCTGCTCCCCTTCCTGTTCTCCTGGGCAAGCCCTGTGTATCTCCTAGATTTGTGTGAATTCCTCAGTTTGAGTAGTCGCTAGTCCTCCTAATTGCAGCTGTTAATGATAGCAGTTCTTACCTATCAGTATTCAAATACACAACTATTCAAATGCAAAGCATGTATGCATGAAGAAATGATAAGAAACCTCTCTCTGCATACAAAAGAGTGGTTTCTGTAACCCGGTGTTCCTAGAGCTGGATGAGAAAGAACCTGGGAAGCCCATGTAGCATAATCATCAACTAGCTGGACCTCCAACAAAATGGAGAGCCAATGAAGAAGCCAGTCTGGGGACAAGTTGAAAATTAACTACTTGGTTAGCTCCACCTCTCCAAGCAGGAAAGGGTGCTCTCAAAATTTTTTATAAATAGGTCTGGAGACCCCTCCATTATCCTGAAGCTGTATATCCACAGGATTTTTTTCCTCTGCTTTGTGTTGGTAGGTTGCTAGACTCTGGAAAGCTCCTTTGGCTGTGTGACCAGCTGAAGATTTCAAGTGCCAAGGTGACAGCAATGAATAGTGTGAAGGCAAATACTCTGGTGCATTTGTACAAGCAGCTGAAAACTCTCTGGAGTCCACCAGCAGTGCCGGCACGACTCTGCAGCCTGGCCGCCTGCACTCGTAAAAACAGGAATGATGCATGTAAGTGTATTTCATTTTATCAAAATAGTACTGCGTACCTGCAGAGGTACAAAGACAACAAATGTAGTTAAGTGTTGCTCTTCTTTCTTATTTGTCAGCTAACCAAAAAGGGAAATTGGAGAATGTGACTGAAAGATTGAAGAAAAAAGAGTGAACAGAATGAAAGACACTAGAGATAGAAACACCTTATTGAATTGCATGATTTATCTCTGTGTGCAGGATTAAAACATTGTTCTTTGTTACTTCTGCTGTGTCAATGTTATTGGGTTGTGTGATTTTTTTCACTTGTAACTATAATGAAGAAACAGACCATGCAACAATTAATTTCTAATTTTGTCCTGCAAAGTTTTGACTGATTTCAATGAAACCTGTATAATTCAAAGCACGTTTAGCAGAAATTGATTCGAAGTGACTTTGAATTTAACAGACACTACAATTTTGAAAATGAGGCCTAGTGTAAGTACAAGCCACAAACCCCTCCAAATGTGGTGTCCAGGAGAACTACAGTAAATCACTTCCTGAGATGCAGGATACTACTGGAAGATGTCAAAGATTTAGTTATTTAAAATACTGATTAACTTGCCTACAGATAAGATGAGGCCAGTCAGAGATTGTGTGTCTACTTGCTTCTGTGCACATGATGTCAGCTAGAGCAATAGTAAAGAGTAATTTTTTTGCATCTAAAATCCTTTTGTTCCTTATTTTTTTTCTCTATAAATGTATTCAGCTTGCTAACTTTTCCCAGAGAACAGCTAGATCCCTCCTTGAATGCTGAGATGTGATGCCCTTCTATTTAAATTATCAAATGACAAACTTCGTGTTTACTCAACGGATGAGAAAACAGATGATTTTGTGACAGATAAAACAAAGCAGAATGGAGACAAGCATGAGGCTTTGTTTGTATTGAAAGCTGGAAGAAATATTCAGTAACTTTCAGTGTTTAATAGCTCTACCCTTGTAAATGCATTTTAGAAGACGACACCAAAATACTTTCTGCCACTGAGGGACCAGCATTTCAAAAAACCTGGTAGATGAGCTGCCAAGTTCAATGTGCACTGTGTTGGATATATTCCTAGACATGGAAGCTTTATGTAATATATAGCATGCAAGCTTGCCTGTCACTCGGCACATCAGAAATAATTCAGAGCAGTTCTTATAAAGATACAGTATTTGCAATGTTTTTCAGAGTTCTCAGTCTAAATTTTCTCTGTTTTTTCCTGCTACTCAGAATAGGAAATGTGAATTTATTCTGAAAACTTAGAACAGAATGGGTACTTCAAGCCAGTAGCATAATTTGTTAATATAGCACTTCCCCTTCACTTTTAAAAGGTGCCTTTTAAATCTATCAAAGATGCCTAATTCTAGAAGCTGGATTAGCACTGAATTGTTTTACTAGGGAAACAGCCACAAGAAAGAGCCTAATGCAAAATTTGAATGATCACACATGCATCCATGACAGTATTTTTCCCTTTCCTGACGTGTGTAGAGCTCAAAAGTCTCTTAAACTTTTACTTCCTTCCCTACCAGTTTTTTCTTTACAATCGTGCTCAGAAACTTCAATTTTTCCCATTAAAATAAGGAAAAAAAGACATTGTTCATCTATTCAAAGTAAAGCACTAATGTTTAGAAAAAACAATGGTAGCTTTTCTAAAAAATTTGTATTAATTAGGTGCATGTAATAGTAGCTTTTCTATTTCATATTAATTAGGTGTGTTAATTGGTCTGTATGACTGTATGTACACCCATTCCACTCAAGGATGGGTGGATGTGAGAGAACATATTCTAATAGTCACAAACTCTGTCTGTATCACTCCTGTATCTGTAATTTATCAGCCAACTCTTTCAGTGTTGGAGAGTCATCAGCTAAAACCAAAACCTGTGCCAGCAGGTGTAATGCTGGGGCTCACACAACTCTGCTCATCGTGTGCAGTGATATGAGTTACTGCTTCACAGGGGAAATCCAGAGAATCCACTGTAATTGTGGTTAAAAAGTTCTGTCATTATTTTGTATTTTTATTCATTTTTTATTATTCATTATTTTTATATTTGAAGACATAAACTAAGATTGCGAGTGAATATTCACTGTGAGTCCAATGTCAGAAGCTACATAGACAATATAAATCAACATCCCTCAGAATCAGCACAGAATCCCTCTACACAATTCCTAATTCTGCTTGTTCAGTATTATTCCACAAAACTTTATGGCCTATAGAATTAAAAGCTTCAGGAATGGAACATATTACAACTGAGTGTTAGATTTGTTTCATCTATGAAGGTGTTACTCTAGGAATATTGTTTGAAATTGTTCAGTGGAGTAAGAAGGTGAACTGGTGAAAAGATGAGGTCTCTAGGTCCCCATGTGTGATGGAGAAAGTAATTATTTTATGGTTATCTGTGGTCCATCAGTTCCCAGTAAGGGGCTAAACGATGTTGTATTTTTTGCTGTGGACACTTGTCCATGGGGAATGGTACTGAGAGACCAAAACTCACTTCATGGTAACAAATATTCCAGGAAGAGATTACACAAGGCCATTCCATCATAAGACCATTGCTGATTAACTATAACTTCTATCTACCTCTTTTTTTACTCACATTCTTCTTTTCAACTTAAGACAGATACTATTTATTACTTAAATCTTTCTCTATTCCATGACATTCACACAGGAAATGCCAAAACAACTGATTCAGGAAAACACTATCTTTGGAATGGCTGGTTTCGGCTGCCAGTGAATAGACACTAGCTCTGAATAAGCCAGCCTGTGGGTTCCTCCATCTGGTGACTAGACCCTGTGCACAACGTGCATTCAAAGCAAAAAGCACAGTCAATTAAATTCCGCTATTCACAGCTGACAGTACAAACAGCCCTTTCAGTGACAAGAATCAAAGATCAAAGAAACGGTAAAATTGGACTCTTGAGCTCTTAGGTAATGTCTTCAATGTAAAGTTCACCCTTTTCCTGAACTTCATCTCCTACCTTTCCCCCCCCCCCACCCTTCCTGCACACAGAAGTAGTCTCTCACCCAGCTGGGTGCTGATGCTTTCCCTCAGCAGTTCACTCGGACATTTGCTGTGAAGACACAGGTTAAACAATTCAAAGGCTGATGCTTCTCAGCACCTTTTCTGGATTCCCTTTGTGTTCCCATAAGGACAAAAGTATTTTTCTGCAATTCATGGGGAAAGAACTGTAGAAACATTGCTGAGAATCATGGCGTATGTCTAAAAATTTCTAGTGATGTGGCTTACTGCAGGGGATGTCTGTACTAAGCTCTGTGGTATCTTGTACAGACACCTCAACACAAGAGAGGGAGTTGCTGGAAATGTTCTTCATAGGGATTTTAAGTTTATGGAGTTTACCCTCGTCCTAGTAATTATTGCCAGAGCAGCCCTGAATGGCTTTTTGATTTCTTACCCTTGCAGAAGAAGTTACAAGAAAAGCAGAATCCTTCAAGTGTTTGGTTTTTTTTTTTTAAAGAATTGTGTAAGTACAGCAGCAACACCCAATCCAGGTGTGCCATCTCCAGGACTGCACATACAATTGCAGTAGCTACACAAATTGTCCACGAGAGATCTAAGCCCTTTCCATGCCAAGCTACTAAGCCTGCATGCATAATTTTAGCAAATGTTTTTATACAGAAAAGATAAAGCCTCTGTTTGCTTTACCTTGCCAACTGGAATTACCTCCTCCTTATCTGGACTTAGCCTCAGCCACTGCTTTCTCATCCAGGCTCCTATCTCAGCCAAACATTCTGGAAGCAGAGAAAAGCTCAGCATTTCACAATCTGCTGCTGCTTTCCTGTTGAGCTTAGAGTACTCTGTCACTTACATCCATTTGATAAAAAGCTCTGGACTGTTTATCAATAAACTGGCCTACATCGCAGTCCAAATCTGACATCAGTTCAGCAGAACCTTCAACACCTTGTCACAATGGACCTCAGCCAACCATCACTGTTATCCTCCAAAATCTTGATTCATACTAAAAAGCTTCAAAGAAATCAACCTATCTTGGATTTCCTCTGTAATATTCAATCCAAGTGGCTGAAGCAGAGCCATGGTCCTTTAAAGTTTAAAATGGTTCTCTATTGACTTTCAATAATCTGTTTGTTTTTATTTTTCTAATTCAGAATGTGTTGCTATGGAAAGCACCCCGGCTCAATTTAGGACAAAGACATATTTCCTTCAAGTGGGTGGGGTTTCTCAACTGTTCTCACCACGTTGTCCTCCCTGATTTACTGCAGAGCTGGGTGAAGCTTCTTTGAAAGTCCCTGTGTAAACAAATCAAGGCGCTTTATTCAACAGGTCTTTTTCAAGATTAAAACCACAAAGACTGAAATCCACTGAAGCTGAGTCATTTTACCCCTCATTCTTATTTGACAACCACCCAAATCAATTTTCATACTCTTTCTTCTAATTTTGGGGTATTTGAGAACTCTCTCCTCCCCAGGATACTTAAAGGGAATTTAAAAATGAAACATTGAAAAATGTTTGGTCTCTTTAAATCAAGTTTATAACAGTGTAAATTGGCAGTAAATCCTTTCATTTAACTGAATTTATTTTGGATTTTTACCATAGAACTGTAGCCTTCAACATATTTTCTTGGAAATCGTGTTATAAATTATGACAATCCAGTAATATACACAACCCGTATTTTCATCAGGATCTTGACTCCTACCCCAAAACTTTTGATAATTGTATCAATGCTAAATGAACTTTTTAACGATTACTCCAAACAGACTGTTAAATCATCCACAGCTGCAATTAATTATAGAAAATAATTCAAAAGATCGGGACTATTGGATGGCTCTATACATCTACTTCAGCTGGGAAAGGTAGGAAAAAAACATGGTGCAAATGTAAGAAGCCTCCAAATACTATAAAATTAAATGGAACATCACTGTGTCTGCCTGGAAGGTTTTAAAAAAAATAAATCAAGCACAAATTAGATCTGTTTGTGGCAGATCTCTCTTCACAGCTGACTCACGTCTTAATCATGCTTGTTATATTACAATATTTACTACAACTGTTCTGACAATACCATAAATATGCATGTAACAAAGGTGGACACTAGACTAGACCCTCGGTGAGCTGATCGTAGACAAGGCGTTCATAAAGCAAAGGGTGCAAACTGCACACTATCTTCATTCTCGCCTTTTTTTTGTTTTAACTTTGCAAACAGACCTAGTAGATGAGGTTTCTATTTCATTTTCCACACAGATTCTGCATCCCTTGAACTCATCCCGTAGGCCAATTGCCAGATTTCTGGTTGTGGTGTTCCCTATACACTGAAACCACTCGGTTCAGGAACAAGAGAGAGCATAGCTGGAACCTCCCAGATGGTCCAGAAACATTACAATTTTGGAAAAACACGAGAACAACAGAGATATTATAATTCTGGCTGCTGTTGTTCTCTCCAGCTTGCTGCATGGGAGCCATCTCTCTCTTGCATAAATCATCATCTCTAGCTGGGACATGGCCAAGGAGAAACTCTGTTTCTAGAATGGTCCAGAAGAGAAGATTTTGGCCACGCAGGCCAAGTGCTGGGAACATGGTCTAGGGTTTATGTTTCCTTTTGCACAGGTAGTTTTTGCTTTTCTGTCTGCAGTTTGCAAAACAATCCATCTCACTGCCACCAAGCTCATATTTTGAAGGGTTTTCTTTAACCTCCTAAAGAGAAGGGTTTTTTAAATTAAATGCTAAAGTTTTCCTGACATTTATGCTCAGTAAGAAATAGCATGTGCACATAAAAACTGGGTGCAGATTCTGTGAATGATTCAGAAAGGAAACAAAAGTGTTGTAGGTCAAAGTTATTTCTCTTTAGTTTCGCACCCGAACAGCCCATCGTTTCCGAAAGTCTACGCCATAAGAACTTTCCTTTGGTTGTGCTGTTCAACCCACAAGAAATGACTCATTCTCTTCAGCTTAGTAGCTCTATAATAAACTTCACATTTTCAGAACCTTGCAGGATCAAATCCCTAAAAAGCTTCACAAAGTTTGGTCATCTTAATGCCACAGTGTAAAGCTGTGGAATTTGAGGCTTTTATTTCAATTGCTTTTAAAGTACAGAAAAGTTGATAGTTGTACAGAAACCAGGTTATGTTCTGCAACAGTAAGCATCTATACTACGATATTGGGCGTACATACATTAGTTAATTTGGTAGATGTGACCTCTAAGATGCCCAAGATTATCAATTATATTTAGAAGACACGTCATGGAAGAATGGAACATGAAGGAACGACAATCTTGTTTTGTTAGTAGATATGAATAAAACCCAGTTATCTTGTGTTTATGCTCAGTATTACAATCTCTGAAGCTATGTCTGAGCTCCCTGCTGCAAGTAAGCATGAAGCTCCTATGGGCTGTCCTCGTGACCAGGAGCTACCTGTTGCTCTTAAGTAGCTTCAACAACTATGTCTGACCTGTGCTAAACACAGTTGCCTAACCATGATCAGTTGGCTATTAAACTGTGATTAAGCCTGAATGAATAGTGATGTTTATGGGCAGCAAGTCTTTTCAATTTCATCAAGTACCTATCCTTTTTAAGGTACAGAAAGCTGTATGCTGAAGGACAGCAAATTAGCCATCCTGAAAAACATTGAGAGTCAAACCAAGAATTCATTATGTTTGCAATTGAATCCTACTATACAAAAAAAGCCTGTGCTTTAAGGAAGGCATATCTTGTCAGGAAGGAAGTAAAATGAAATTGAAACCCAGCTGAGCATCCTGAGATCACAAGCTGCTTGTACATCTCCCAATTACCTTTTTTCTGATCATGTAACCACTCAAAGCAAATCCCTTGCTAGATTTCAACCTCCTCTTACTCAGCTCTGGAGTACTTTATACTGTGAATGCAATGAAAACTTCTTACATAATGTTGTAAACTAGACAACACACTTCTTGGTTAACTCTAGTTGAGTAGTCTCGTGTCCGTTTCAGTAAAACATTCTCAGTGCTACATCAGGTTCCTCATGAAAATTCTAAAGTACTTACCTAACAAGATTAAAAATCCCCAAGAGGTAAATGCAGATTTGCAAAATGACTTTTAAGAGATTAACCAATATGATTGAAAGCAGGCGGCAAGCTGAAGGCCAGGAGCTGAGGTGTGGTGTGCTGCTCCTGGCTGCCCAACAGACATGGCAAAAATGAAGACACTTACTTCATCTCTGGGCTTTCACCAGCACTGTCAGCTTTCTACAGGCTTTTCTCTTTTGCTTTGTGTTCCTCACTGGCAGCTGTAACACATAAAAGGTGCAAGGAATAACCAAGGTTTTAATCAGAGTTTCATTGAAGACTGTTTCAAGTGGTGTCAGACAAACGCTAGTTCGGTTGGTCCCTTTTACCTTTGGCCCCTTTTACCATCCCGGGGCCGGCCTATTTTGGCTTCCAGCCTTAGGGACAGGTACAGTCAGGTAAAGTAGCTATAATGTTAATTTTTCCTAACTCCTCTGTGTGCAGTTTGGGGCAGGGACCCTGCTGCGCCAAGGCCACCTGTATCTCTGTGGGAGAGCCATCACACTCCAGCCCACCTTCAGCTGGGAGAAACCAAAACCTCCTACTAATCAAAACTAAGTGGAGAAGAATAAGCACTAATCCCCTCAGGTGTGTAAGCAAGCCCTGACGCTGTCACCCTGAGAGGAAACACCTTTTTGGTGTGTGTTAGGCACAGCGATTAGCCTGACCATGGGAAATGGCGAACACGTACCCATAGCGAACCGCGGTCTCTTCTCTAACGTTGCCACGGAATAAAACGCTGGTAAAAGCTGAGCCTTGAGGAAAGAGCTGCCAGCCGGGTAGAGGCTGCCCTCACCGCCTCGCCTCAGGCAGAGAAACCGCCCTCTCCCCTGAGGGAGCCATGGCGACGGGGGGGCCGTGCCGGAAGGGGCCGCGCCGGGCTGGGCGGTGGCGCCCGGCGACTCCGCGGACTCCTCCGCGATGCTGCCGCTGCTGTTGCGCCGGGTTTGGGCGGCCGCTGCCTCACGGCGGGGGACACGACGGTGCAGCCTGGGCGCCTGCTGCTCCTACCGCCTGCGAGACGCCCGTGAGTGCTGCCGCGCCCCCGCGCCGCTTCCCTCAGGGGGGAGACGCTTCCCTCAGCGGGGCCGCCCGGGGACCGGCTCCCTCAGGCCGGGGCTGCCCTCACACCCCCCCCCCCCCCCGGGGCAGCAGCTCCCGCCGCCTGAGGAGAGCAGGTCACCGGCCCGCGCTTTCTGCGCCCATGTCGCCGCTTCCAGCCCCTCCCCGGGCTGAGGGAGGCTCCGGGTGCTTCGAAAGTTTGGGTAGAAGAGGCGGGGACGCCAAGTTCAGGCTGGCTTTGTCCGTGACAGTTCCTCCGCTGAAACGTCAGGAAGTGGCAGTAACAATAACAGCTGTGGCACTGCTGGAAAATATTTTGCTCGCCCGCCTCCCCTTTACCTGTGCGCGGTGACCTTGTGCGGACCGATAAAGTTTGCCCCGTGCTGAGGAAGCCGAGGGGGATGGTTGTTAAGCCAGCCCTCGTACGAGGGATTTGTTAAAAGATTTAATTTTAATTTTTCTTTCCTCTTGTGAAAGACCACAAGTAATTTTATCTAATGAAGTAGCCAGTAGTGCAGTGCTTCAGAGCCTCTCAGGTTTGGGTTCGGCGGATGGGCAGGGCACAAAAATACCCGTGCGGGGGACAGCAGGTGAACAAGTGCTCCCCAAGTCCATGCAGGGCTCAGTTCGATTTTTTTAAGCAGAATAAAATCCTGTGGAAAATATTCATGTATCTGCCCTGCTCATACCGCTTTGAGGTACCCAAGCTGCCCCCAGAATTGGTTTTTGAGGATTTTACAGGTGTGAGGATCAGCTGCAGGTCCCAACTGCATAGTGTTGGTCAATATTGGTAAGGGTGGCAGGAGCACTACACCCTTAGCAGTGGTGTAACCCATAAGCACACGTAGGTGAAAGACTGGCACCTTCAAGAGAATATTTTTGCTTTGCAGTGGGAGTTATCCCGTGTCTGGTGCGATCTGGCGTCAGCTGGTGGTACTGGCTTATAAGGAAATCTGAAGTGGTGTGGTGATGCTCTGGCAAACTCGTAAAACAAAAGCCACCTTAAAATCAATTGGCAATAAAAGGAAAACAATTTTCTGACAAATAAGGGGGCAATTTATTTGCAGAGCATTTTGCAAACACGGAAAGGTATCAACACAGTTGCAAGTCAAATTACTGCCCTTCCTGTGTAGCTCTGAGTCATGTAACTGGAATGTGTTATTATTTTACTTTCCTGTGCATCAGCTGACTTGAATTAGCTTTTGGAGCCAATATGCCAAAGCATCTTCTCTTGCCAAAGAGTTCTGAAGTATTCAGTTGGAAGTTCTGTATCATGCATTAGAGCCTGACTCTCTTCATCGCCTTCCAGTGCATCCACTTTGGCAGAGTCCGCTTACAATTCCTGGGGGCACCCGGCAGTCTCCTATCAATATCCAGTGGAGAGACAGTGTTTATGACCCTTTTCTGAAGCCTCTGAAAATCAGCTACGACCCAACAACATGTCTTCACATCTGGAACAATGGATATTCATTCCTGGTTGAATTTGATGATTCTGCTGATAGATCAAGTAAGCAAAACTCAGAAAAATCTGTGTAATGTATTATTAATGCTTAGAGAGGAGAAATATTTGCATGCTGTAAAACCTCAGGTTCAATAGCAACACAAATGTTGAAAATGAATGTACAGTAGAAGAACGCTTTAGCTAAACGCAGGTCTACAGTGGGAATTGTATTGCAGAAGTTCTACATAGGCCTCACTTTTACCATGTATTTATTACCATGGACATGTGCACAGATCCCTCTGTTGTAGGTTGAAATTCATTCTTACTGCACAAACCTTAACATCCTGCCTCCTAATATCTTGTAATATCACAATCTCATAAGGTCTTGTAATATCACAGCTGTGCCTACATGAGCCAATCTTCAGTCATATGTATCTATTTAACTTTAAATGAGATTCCATCATTATACTTTATTAATCTGCCACTTACATATTTAATGCATTTGAAATAATCAGCACCAAAGTGACTTTCAGTTGGAAAGCATATATACTCAATAAGCTTTTGGAGTATTGAATAATACTGAGCTGCTACCGTAGGCAGCAGGTGAATGTGTCCCTGTTGTTTTAATATAAGCAGGAGTTCATGCATGAGAAATCCAGTTATGTATTCCAGCAATTTGTTGTGAATAAGCACGCTGACCTGAGCAGCTGTATTTTTTTAAGTGCTCAGTAGAGTCAAGTGACTTAAACTCAAGATATTGCTACCAAATTCCAGATTTTCTGTCCATTGTTCTTTTTAGAAGTTGACTTTGCCAAAGGATGTTGCTGGTATGTATAAAGAAGATATTTCATAAAGGTAGGTGAGCTGGTAGCAGTTGGTCAGGGATATTGTGAAGCACATGATTCATGTTGATTACTCAGCTTCTCCTGGAGGGAAAAATTGAGTGACCCTGGACAAGTTTGAACCTGTTTGATTAGAGTCGCTTACATGTAATGTGACTGCTTACCATGAGAGATGTGAGAACTTGGTAAGGGTTTTAGTCATGCTCCGGGAAGGAAGCTTTCAGCATGCTAATAAACAAATGCTTTGTCTCCACAATATCAGTATTTTGGTTGATGTTTGGAAAGAGGCTGATTAAAACAGTGCAGCAGAAATGGTAGTGGTGGAATGCATGGAGCTCTCAGGGGCTTGTGTGATGTTCTCTTTTTTTGTTGTTGTTCTTTTTTTTTATTGTTTATAGCTGTTCACCCAGCATATTAGTTTCCAACCAGAGAATATTCTTGCCCTTGTTCATTTGAGCACTGTGACGTGTAATGAAGAAACCAAGTAGTGCCCTTCTGTTTTTACAGTACAAACTGCTATTGCGTTAATGAGGTGGGGCTAGAGGAGAGACTAAGATGGAGACATCACTTGTTAGCTCATCAGTGATTTTAGCTTACTAACTTTAGATTGGTCTTGCTTTTTGATTTAACAGTCTTTTACTTTATACAGCCATACCTTGCTATCTGCTGAGGATGAGTTCCTGAAAAGTGTAATGGTTTGAAGTTTGATGGATAAACAAAGTCAGGGTTTTTTCTGCAAGAACTGATATAATGGAGGGGAATTGCCTGCAGGAGGTTAAGAAATACACAAGATTTAAATACACAGGGACAGTTTTTGTGACACAGAGGCATGCATGAAATCATCAGGACTGTCAGAGAGGTGCTGGCCTGTCAGCAGCTGGCTAGTCAGCTCTGAAACATCTTACCTGCCTCATGGGTAAGACTGAATACTTGAGGTGAATCTTAAATGTGAGCATTCTTGCTGCCTTTCTGGATGGCAGCCTTCTCATCATCATCATCTTCCTCAAGTGAATTAAAAATCAGTGAAGGGTGATGATGACTGGTGGAGGATGGCATTAAACAAACAGTGACAGGCCTCCAAAATGACAGACCGAGAACCGACAGACTACAGGATGTTGCCGTATAAATAGCCAGGTTTTCAAGTGCCTGCCTCTCTCCCCTCCCTTTCTCTCTTTACTGTTGCTATTTCTGATTTTTCTTTCTGCTGGCTTCTGTCTAACAATAAGTAGAAATACAGAGAAGGAAGCTTATGAATAAACAAACAAAAAAAGCAACAAAGTTTAAGCAGAAGATGAAAAACAAAATGAAACATGTATCCAGGATAGACAAAAACGCCCAACCCCTGAGATGAGGCAGAACAAGACTTGGGCAAAAGATGAAGGTAGTGCTGCCGTGGGGTGTTTGTTTATGAGCAGAAGAGGAGGATGAAGAGGAAAGAGGGTGTGGGGAAGTATGTACAGAGCGTGGTCCTGTCTGTGTGCATGAATGCCATCTGCTGCAAGGAAATGAGACTGAAACAGAACTAGGGCTACAATAAAAAGCTGAGGTGATTCTTTTCCTTGATTGTTGTTGAAGTTCCTTTAAACTTCTGTTTTGTTTTGCAATTATCAAGAGTGGTAATTGAGAGGAAATGAAATGGCAAAAATGCTTTTAAAGGGGCTGTAAGTTCCTATTTGTTTCCTGTCACTTTTTAGTGTCTGCTATTGGAACTTGATTTTCTACCTATGTGTGCCTGTGCCTAACTTTACCCATCAGGCAAACATTCAAGTGAATATTAATGTGAATGCAGTCACTTGCAAGTTTGCCTCATCACATAATCAGGAATGGATAGTGTTAGAGCGCAGAAACTTTAATTGTGAAAGACCTGGCTGGCAGTGTGGGCCACGTCTTCATCCCATCTCTGAAAGTTACCTTTCTCCATCATGATTTTTTTTTAATGGTGGTCAGTATTGCATTTATGCTAAGAGCTCAGCAGCAGTGGATGAAATTAATTAAATATTAATTTGCATCAATTTACATAGCTTGTTTTAGCTTACTGTTATCACAAGCAGGCCTATCTAGTTAGAATTTCAAAACCACTGGCTGGCTTTCAGGGGGAAAAAAAAAAAAAGGAAAGAAAAGCTCTTAATGCTTCTCATTGTTTTCTCCTTAGCATTAAAGTGATTAACTTATTTTCAGAAGTAGTGTTGGGATTATGTACTTTATACAGTGGTCTGCTATAAAATTTAACCATGATGTACAGTTAAGTAAAAATCAGCAAATGTTTGCTGTTAGCCCTTTGGAAGTAATTATGGTCTCTCATTTACCAGATACTATGATAACTAGCAAGAAGACTCTTCAGGGTGTCTAAGAAGACTTTTCAGGATGTCTCTGGGTCAGTTAGGAGGAAATGAGTAAAACCTAACAGAAAACTAGGCATAGACTTTTTCATTTGTGTGTTTGCAAAATGATGAGAGGCCTTCTGAAATCAGGAGAGCAGACTGAATGTTTACCTTTACTCATGGCTAAAAAGGGCACTAAAGTTTCCAAAAACTCAGAATCTTACCCATAGGCGGGCTGTATGTTTAGATGCTTTGTGAAGTGTAGTTTGAACAGCTTACAGAAGGCATATTAGCATATTTCTGGCTGTGCAGGAAATCTTTTAACATTGGTTAGGCAGTCTGAAAGCTGCGTTGAAGCAGAATAGTATGTTTGGAGTTTTGTAAATTTAAAAAAAGCAGAATTGAACATTTGACACAAGGTACTGATTTTTCTGTCAAAATTGGATTTTTGAAGTCTTCTATTGTCATGGGAAAATTCAATATTTTTCATAGTTATTGAGGCTTCGCTGGGATGTCATTTAATAGATGTATTCATTGCTTTGTCATCATACGTGTTTCTTCTGGTAAGGCAGTTCTCACATGCCTGCTCAGAGAGAAGAGCGTGGAACGGATCATGTAACCACCATGACTCTGCCAATCTTGATGTGAATTGGAAAAAAAATTCCCTTGAAGGCAGATGGAATTGAAGATAGCTTATCTTCAATTCGATAGAGCTGATTCAGACTGCAGGGAAAAAACAGTGATGTGTTTGCTTGAACAATTTTGTCATGGCAAAGTGTAAAAGTAGCCAAGCAATAAGGGACTGTTTCCATTAAGGTACTTGCTCCCCTGATTTTCTTTTCTGGGCAAATTTATTTCAAAGAGGATCTTGCTGTATTACTTGTCTGGATGATTCTAAGTCATGTTTATCAATACTTGTGTGTGTCTTGTTTTGTTTTTTAGTAATCGTTGGAGGTCCCTTGGAAAACCAATACAGGCTAAAGCAGTTCCACTTCCACTGGGGAGCTATAAACGAGTGGGGTTCAGAGCACACAGTTGACAGTAAATTTTACCCGGCAGAGGTATGAGATAAAATGCTGAGCAATGCAAATACTTGTGGGGACGGGAGGCTGTCTGTGATTATATTGCATGCTAGAAAACTTCCAATTTGAAGAATTGCAGGTTACTGTTAAGGATCAGACCTGGTAGGTGCCACGGTACATCTGCCATTTTATTAGTAAGTTGATGTTCACTGTGTTTTCTGGAGAAGAACACAGTCGTAAAAGTGAACGTTGGCCCCATTACTGAAAGTTTCAGGAATGTTTTCTTCTCCCTGAATGTCCCCAGGGGTAGCTGCCAGACAAGCCAATGGCAGGCAGCAAAGTGCCATTGCTATTCCAGCTCTGTCTGCGTGGAGTGGCACAACTCTGCTTGTCCTTCCTTCTGGAGGGGGAAAGGATGAGACAGAAAGCAGACTGAGGGCAGTCAGGTCTTAAGGAACTCCCAGCTAATGTGGCACAGACCAGGTGGGCAGCAAATATTGAGGTAAATGTGCAAGCTCAGATCTTCATTTAAAAAAATGTAAGTGCTTTACCTCTGAGCTGCTGTAAGCAAAGGGTTCACGTGAAGTGTAGTGTCTGTTTTCTTGCGAGTACGGTGTGTGCACTGCATCTCAGCTTCTGTCTCCACTGGACCTCCAAATCTCCCAATCCTTACTGCTTTGAAATCACTTTGTTTATTACTACTAAACGCTTGCAGAGAAACAAAGCACATACTAAATACTCTTTCAAAAAAATATTTAAAGATAAAATGGAAGATTGTTTATTTCTGACACCCATACCTGTAACTCAGGAAGCCTGGTCCTGCTTACTTTGTATACAGTAATTGTCTCGTGTATGTGACCCCAGAGCCTTGGCTTATGTTAGAAAGTCGATTCCAGTTATCAACAATTTTTTGTTGTTTTTCTTAAGTCGTTAGAATTGCGTACAGCAGAATTCTATGGTAATATAGTGGTTATCATGATCACTTTATTTTCTGTTTTCAACTCTTAAGCAATTATTAAAGTAACAAAACTTTTGTGATTAAGTAACTACTAAGGTAGAAAGAGAGTCAATAAAAAGGAACGGGGAAAAATATAGATTAAGTTGCTCAGAGATGAAGGTATGACAGGTATAAACACAGTTAAATGCCAAAGATGAATAATTTGAAAAATTATTACTGCTTATTTTGAGAAGATGTTTATCGCGTGTTAATGTGTTCATAATGATGCCTATCAGCTTGGCAAGATATTTATTAACAGCAAGACTGTATGACTGAGTTCTGGTACTGGTGCTGGCTGTCTATTTAATGCACAAAACCCCTCAATGGAATGCTTGTATTGGACTGTAAGCAATGCAGAGAAAGCTTATGTCATGTGCAGGAGAGTGTTTCTTAGCAGAACAGCACGCTCTGTTCTGCCTCTTAAGAGATGGAAGAGTCCTTCAGTTCCAGGTATACTACAATTTTTTTGTGCCTTTAACTAGCATTCCTGTAATCAGTCCTGCACAGAAAAAATCCCTTTCATATGTTTGAAATGCAGTTTATGGGTCTCTGACTACTGTTTAAAAAAAGGAAGGAAAAAAAAAAAGGGAAGTACCATTATTTTCCAATAACATTTAGGTCCTCATTTTTGTGGTGTGTGATTTCTGGGGTAGCTCGCTGCAGTGTCTCAAATTGCCAAGGACCAAATGTAGCAAAGATCAAGTGTCAGGTTTCTTGCTATCATTGCTGTGCTCTGTGCATGTGTTGATTTCTCATTCATTTCTATTTCAGTTGCATTTAGTACACTGGAATGCTGTTGTGTACCCAACTTTTGAAGAAGCTGTGATGGAAGGTAACGGCTTAGCTGTTATTGGAGTGTTTTTGAAGGTAAATTCACTTTGTGTAATAAGCTGTAATGATGCCTTTTTATTTTCATTTTGTTAAAACCAAATTAAGACAAAATACCTCTAGATTGTTGTTGTTTTCAAAAAATACTGATTAGGGTAGAAATGCAGAATGTCAGTTTAATGATTCGCTAACCCCTACCTGTCTTCTGCAGCTAGGAGCACATCATGAAGGGCTGCAGACGCTGGTTGATGCTTTGCCAGCAGTTAAACACAAGGTGAGTATTTTTAAGTATCCCACCACTTATCACTCAGCATAGCTGATGCAGTCATTCAGCATAAAGAAAACTTTGAGAATAGCAAAACACTAATAAATACTTCCTTAAATGTCAGCAGGTGGCCTGATTGACACCTTGGGTGAATTGTTGATTATACTGGAGGCAGGGAAGCTAATTTTTATGGAGGACTTGTATACTTTAAGCTTTCCAAACCTCTTGCTTTAAGAAATAATGCTCTTGAGGTGGTATCCCCTTAGAAGGGCACACACATGTTTAAGCCTGCCCTTCCCCTTCTATGAAAACAGCTGCCACGGGATTAGTTTTCGTATGTTGTTTAACTGGAAGGAGCTTTCTCTGCTCTGTAAAGTGGTAGTTTATTTCTTGTGGAATTAAGGCTTTCTGATTTTTGTCTGTTCTTTGAGGAGGAGATTGTTTGATTTTTCTTTTAAAACACTAAATTTTCTGCTAGGGGAATGGGACTCTTTCTTCATAGCTGATTTCTGACTTCTGCCAGGAGAGGGAGTGCTGCGTCTCTGATAGTGCTCAGAAGCAGCTCATGCTCCTCCAGGTGCCCGTTCCTTTTTGAAAGTACACACAAAAAATACAGATCAAGAATTTTGCTGGCATGTAAGCACATCTAGCTGAAGTCACTGTGCCGTTATTTATCACAGTAAGGATTTTTTTTATCCAAATAAAACAAATATTTATGGCAGTGCAGTGAAAATTCTGCCAGATAAATGCTAAACGAGTCAGTTCAGTGCCAAAAGACCTACAAAAATCTGTGAATATACATCCATTATGAGAATATTTTACAGTATATGAATTTGAAAGAAACTAAGTCAAGACCTTTAAAAAAAAAAAAAAATTAAATAGTATCAAACATTAGGCTCATCAAGCCACATGTGGGCTGCTCTGAAGGTATCTCATTTCCAAAGGGTGTCAGTCACCCAACAACTCATCTGCACTTGGTTTAAAACGTTTAAAAACCTTTGTTGCCTTGCCAGTGTTATCACTGACTTAAGCACCAAACCCCGAGGAACATCACCCTGGTGAGGAGGAGGAGGAAGGTCAGATAATATCCATTCTGGTGTCCGAGCACCTTCCTCTCTCACTTGAAGGGTGAAAACTCCCATCTAGAATCTCTTTCCCCTATTTTTGAAAGATTCTTTACTGTAATATTTCTCATTCCCAGTGGAGAACTGATAAAGCCTCTTCCTTTCCTGCATTGCCAGTATATCCTGGAAATACCCCAGGAGTAGAATGTTTGTGTAGGAAATCATGGGCTCTGAAGCTCCTACATGCTGTCTGGTATCTCACTTGTGGGAGTGCACATTCTGGAGACATGAATATTTGATATGATTTAAATAAAACTTTAGTCGTCTTTCCTCTCCCCGCTGCCTAAAATCACATGGCGAAAAGTAAAAGCACTATTGTTTGCTGTTGATTAAGTGTATCTGGCCGAATACCTGAATTTATTCCACCACTTGTTCTTTCTTTTTCCTGTTTGCTTCTAGCTCCCACAAAGACGTAGTCAGTTGCTCCTTCATACTCCTTATTTCTTATGCACTGAATTCCTAATGGCTTGTGGAGACAACAGAAATATTTAAACTTTATCTACTCACTAGCTGCTTCTTATGCCTCAAACCCAGTTTACCGATTTTGTACGAGTTTATGGGGTTTTAAATTATGTTATGTAGATCATTGTTAATATTCACAATACCTAATTTTGCATACGCATACGTAACATGTACAGTATTTAACCACATTAAAATCTTCTTAAATATTCTGTAATTTTTTTCTCGAAATACAATTTTTAAAAATAATTGTTTTCTGGTGTTTAGGACACTGTTATCGAGTTTGATGTCTTTGATCCCTCCTGTTTGATACCTTCATGCCCTGATTATTGGACCTATGCGGGCTCTTTGACTACACCCCCACTTACCGAATCGGTCACATGGATTATTAAGAAGAAGCCAATAGAGGTTGATGAGAATCAGGTAAATCTCCTACTTATGTTTCAAATCATAGCATACCTGTTTGACTGCCTGCTGTCATGGAGGGGAAGATGCACAGAAGTGGCTGCTGTAATTCCCTGTGAATACACTGAGATGGGTGGCTGCTTCACACCCAGGATTTGTTTGGGGAGTTATCCTGACAGTAACAACAGCTAATACTGAAAGATTTAAGACCTCTTCAGTAGGCAGTTAAAGATGCTTCTCCAGCTTTCCCATAGAGTTTTATCTTGATCTGTGATAAACAGTGCCTTTATGCTGGAAGCCCCTTGAAAACTTCAAAGGCTATTTATTGCAACACTGCCTAATTTTGTTCTCCTTACCGGGATGCAGCCATTCTTGTGGTAGGGCAGGAGGAGAAAGGGCAGGTTTTGTTAAATTCCCCACCCTGACCTTTTGTGCATGTTCTTGATAGCTGCGTGCATTTGCACAGAAGCCTTGCAGAGGCTGTGAGGGCCAATCCTCTGTTCTTCCCTTGGGCAGACTCTGAAGGTGCAGAAGGGGTGGTGGGTGGCTCCGAGTCCTTCACATGCCATTCTGATGGCCAGAGATAGAGCAAGTCCCCGTTGGGTTTTCTGCTATGCCTTTGTAGGCATGTTTACTCTATATTTGGCTGTACTGTCCTTGAATTCCTTTTCTTTTTTTTTTTCTTCATTCCCCTTTAAAAAGGACAGACGAACAAAGGTTACAGCAACTGTTTGTGTTACAAAAGTTATTTCAAGTGGAGGAGTTCTTGGTCAATAGTCTGTTCCGAGACCAACCCTAACTTGTCACCGTATGCCCTCTACTGCTTTTAATTTTAGTACTTCACATGTCAGTGTGATGTTATTCCTTGGTTTGAAGTAGATGTAGGGATGAGTAGAAAACAGGCAGAAGGAGAACTTGCTGGAATTGTACTACAATTGTGGGTTTTGTTAGAAGTTTTCAGGATATTTTTTTTTGGCTGTTCAAAGAAGTGGAGTACTTTGAGGAGCATTACAGCACAGAACAAGTCTTGGAGATTGTTGCAAGGCAAGTAAAAATGAACAACCCCCCAAAAATCTACTTTTTTTCATGGTTTAAGAGGCACTGGAAGTTATCTGTGCATTGTTCCTGGTTTTTGTGGCTTCGATTAATAATGAAGCGTGAGTCCGATGACATGAGACAAAATACTGATTTTTATTTTTTTTTTAATACAACTTTTGCATGGAGCTAGTCCATCTAGAAAGTCATGCTCCAAATGAACACTAACTCTGAAGAACAGGCATGTACATGATCTTAATGTTTCAGTTTACATAAAGGAACAGGAGGGGAAGAACTGAAGATTGTTAACAGAGCAGAGAGAACTGAGTACATAGTGTATCATTCTTCTTTTCAATTGAAACTTTTTATCTTTTTTTTTTCCTTCTCTTGGCTCTTTACTCTCATTCGTTTATGGCATAGAAAGGCTCATAGTTTACTTAACATTGTAATGCCCTTGTGAGCATTAAAAGATGATCTGCTGCATGCTTTATTTTAATCCTCAGTTATAAACCACTGAGAACAACAACTATGTAGATTGTTGCTTGTTGAGGTTCCCTCTTTTCTGGGTGCCAGCATATGCACGTCTGTATGAGATAACAGAACTCCAGGAAGGGTGTAAATTAAGAAGGTTGGAGAGGTTTATTTAAAGATGGCATATGTTCCAGTATTTGAATAGGAATAGGTTCTGTCTCAGACATGCCACATTTGAGATATAATTTGCCTAAAGATGGCAGATGACTGACAAATCATCTTCCACATCGATATGGGTGATGGTGTAATCTTTACCAGCAGGTGACAAAGAAGTGCCAGAAGTTCGTGGTAACGTTTCTCAGCATGCAAATGCAATAGTACCTTTGATTTTTTTTTTTTTTTTTCCCCCCAAGCATGAATGATTGTGTTTTATCGTGAACTCCAATAACTCTCCAGTTAGTAAAGTCACAAAACTGGACGTTTCTCATTCTCAGCTGGAGGCATTTCGGATGCTGCTCTTTACTTCAGATGGTGAAGAAGAGAAGAGAATGGTAGACAACTTTCGCCCTCTTCAGCCATTAATGAACCGCACCGTCCGTTCATCCTTCCAGAGCAGGCATCTCTTGAATGCTGAACTACAGCCCAAGGACCATGCTGAGCAGATCAGGCCATAGATGGCCCGTGAAATGTCAGTCCAGACTGCGATACCTGGATATAACTGTCGTTATTTTTTAATTATTTTTCCTTTTTCTACAGCGTGTGTATGCCGTACAGTTTCACAGCCAGATGATTTCAGTTCTGTTAAGTGCCATTTGGCCCTCAGTAGAGAAGCTGTGGGATTTTTTTAGTTTTGCATTTTTTAAGAATTAAATAATATTAACCCTTAACAAACTGACTTGCTTTAGAGCAGGGATCAACAAGGAATTATTTTGACAGTTAAAAGTAAAAATAAGGGCAGGAGATCTCTTCCCCTGCCTCTTTTCTGAATTGTTCTGTGTCTCTTCAAGTGCTCTTTCAGTGCTTTGCATGATTAATAATCCCAACTGAAAATATGTTAGCAAGCAGGAAGTGTGAAGAAGTGGAAAGTATTAATACTGATCAGGTCCTTTTGTGGAATTGTTTTGGAGATTTGGGAAGAGAACTGGCTTCTCTAGTCACATAGAGACATTTTATCTTCTTCCTTAGGATGACAAGAGGAAAAGGAAAAAAATTACTTGTAGAATCTAACCCATTCTATTGACCGTGTGATCCATGTTTGATCTGGATGCCACAGAATCTACACTGCAAGACAGAAGACTTTTTCTAAAACCTTATAACGAATATTGAAGCTTTTAGCTTTGGCAGGTTTTACTTTTCTGTACCAGAAGAAGAGAACAGACGAGAATTCACCAGTATCTCAAAATTGGCAAGAGCAGCAAATTAGGCGAAAATGTCCAATTGATCCCAGGAAAACTGATTACATCAAAGGAAAGCAAAATTAGATAAGCCCCAGCTGACCCTCCCAATGGGATTTGGGGGGGGGAAAAAAATATCTGAAACATAATCCAGTGCTGGAAGAGTATGGACAGAATGCAGCACTCAATACTTTAAAGAATTTTTTTCAGTAACTCATAGAGCACCAGTGCACTCTCTTCAAAGTTTTGTCTTAAGATATACTTTTCTTATAAAAAGAGTTATCTAGCTTCAGGACAACTGGGGACCAGATTGTGTTTATAGCACCTTATGATAACGAAGTTAAGTGGTGATTGAAATTTATTTGTGGCCCAGGCACTGCCAGCTGTGGAGCCCTATCCTAGAGTTACGGTCCAATTGCCACAAGTATTATCTACCTCTGAAGCATACTACTACTAGCCATAATTTTCTCTCAAGCACCTTTCTTACTGGCTTTTTATTCTTTACTGTATTTAACAGTGTGCGTGTGCATGAAATTAATGTACCGAATGTATGGTCAGATTTTCTGATGAGGAGCAGGTCTGTCTATAAACTCATGATGTGATCTTGATTGATCATATTTGAGGAGTCTTCTTGGAGAACAGATGTTACTTGGTTGCTGGTCACCGATTGCTGACAGGACACTAGCTTCTCAATGCTAAATTCAGAACTTTAGAATAGGTACTTTTTTTTTAAGTCCAAATGTTCAGTTTAAAAGCACTTTAACACTTTTTAGTGTGACCCTGATGATTTTAAGGTTTTTGAATATCCTTGTTTAACCAATTAAGTGCCCAGGTCCTGCCTTTGCTTCCTTAATAGCTCTACCTCAGGCTGTTGTTATCTTGCAACAGTTGTGCCTTTCTCCCTTGGCAATTTGAAATGTGGCCACTTAACCTTAGAGTGACTGTATGTGGTAAATGTAAGAAACTCTCTTCTATCCCAGTGTAATACACTTATTTTTACTGTGTGGTATATTCAACATGCAGTATGTATTTTGGTTTCATTACCTTACCCAAGCCCTACTGCTCAGTTGAACTTTACCATCTTGGTTGAACTCTAGAATCACACCATCTATAGCAATTTGTTGAACTATACCGTCTCACTTGAACTATACAGCCCTTGGTGTCATCAGATAGACTTTTTTACTATGTTCCTGGTCTGCAGAATCACATCAGTGATGATTTTGCCAGAGAATGATAGGTTCCAAAATAATTTTGGAAGGGGTATCTACAGTTCTGGCAATAGGAAACAAATTATTTTACTTTCTGCTTGAATGTATATGATGTGGTCATTGTTAAGTTTGAGGTTTTTGTTCAGTGCTGTTCATGCAAACATTTTTCTGAGGAGGACCTCATAGAAAGTGATTCAGAACTGGCACGTATCTTGTCTATCTTTGAGATTTTTTTGCTAGCATTCTGCTATCATTATTAGCAGTTAGGAAATACTGTAATATAAAGCCATCTTAATGTTGCCTTCGCATTTAAAAGTACAGGGGACTCAGCAGCACTAGGCTAGCCGTAGGTAGCCTGCATCAATACTCCTGTCATATATGAATGGGTCTTTTAAAAACCTTCATGCGGTTGCTCAAAGCTTTTTAGTTACCTTGGTAGTTTTCACCAAGTTTTTGTGTACTTGTTTCACTAGTTAATATGGCTTTTCTAGCATATGCAAATACAAAATACATGTTTTCTTAGGGAACTACTGTGGTGTAAATGTTTAATCTTCAGGTGCTTCATAATGCTGTAGTATGCTCATACCCAACTGAGTTCCAATGGTTAGGTTTGGTTCACTGAACCAGATTTTCTTCCTAGGTGTGTAAATCTCCTTTTAACATGCTCACCACCATGCATCCATCAGAGATGATGTTGAATATTGTCTTTTCAGTGATCTGTTTAAAATTCTTATAGAGATTTACTTACTTTATTATTGTGCTGAAAGTTTTGTTAGAGAATAGGTGTATTACCCAGTTGTACAGTTAATAAGCTATACTCCAGACATATTTAGATAAAATCACATCTAAGTGTACTGACATAAAATGAATCCATTTTAATTTCAGCACTGATCGTTTCAAGTATCTCGAAACAGGGTTCACGTAGAAAAAATTACTGTGCTACAAATACAAGCTTTACAGGGATTTCCTGTTACAGTTATTTTACTAGTTTTTTTGAGTCTTGCATTTACACGTTAGTCTTTTAGCATCTCTGGTTAAGGTAGGCAGTATCTCAGTTGCAGGGCAGGTTGTCTTTGAAATTAGCAGTCTGGAAATGAACAGAAAGGTGGGGATTTTTTTTAACTTTTATGTTACAATGACTGTATTGGCCTTGCAGAAGCTAACTTCAGGAAAAATAATTCTGTGTGCCTGCACGTGTATGTAAAACAGGAGATGAGATATAATTCTTTTGCCTTATTCTCTCAGTTGCGTGGGGGGAAAAACGATTTGATTGTTGGAGCTAATATTTGTAACTATTTTGCACAACTAAAACTCTGTTTGAAAGGTGTCTGCATAGTAAACTTTAGGCTCTTCTTTTAGATGGTACAATATGAAAGGGTCAAAGCACACGTTTGTATTTGTCCTTGTGTAGTAGTAGCTTCCGTTAATTAATGCTGTACTGGGAGGCGTTCCTGTGGCAATAAGTATGAGGCATTAAAGCCTAATACAAGTAATTTGGGGGCCGGCTTACTGAAAAGGGAGTAGAAGGTTTTTGAGTGTAGAATTGCATCTGTGTTGGTCTGACTTCCAACTGCCTTTCAATATTTCTGTTAAATGTTGTTCTTATCAGAAGTCTTGTTTCTGGTGTCTTCATAGCTGGAACAACTCCATTTGGCATTTGAATGTTTGATCCATATTCCTACATTCCAAGGCTTTCACCAGTGCACTTCAGGTGTATGCCACCACGTATACCTGACCAGTCTTTTGTCATCTTCTGTCACGAGTGGCTTGCATTGCTGTTTTTAACCACAAGTCTGACATGAGTGTATCTTTTGGCTTTGAAAGCTGCAGAGTGGGAGATTGCTTTGATCTCATGAAAATCTACTGACTTTTAGAGTACTAGAATTCTACACTGCTTACTTTTGAGGAAGGCTCCTTTTTTCTGCTCAAGTTTATAGTCAGTAGTATTTGCTTTAAAATTTGAATGCCTTCATTTTGAATGTTTTAACTTGTATTTCTTGGCACATCTTTGCTTTTTTTATTTGTGCATCTTGGTTTTGTGGCAGTTATGACATTGTGTATTTTAATGTAATCTACCTAATCATAGTTTACTGAAATAATTGTCTTTGCGGACAATAAATGTAACAGGGAATGCCTTTTGTTCTCCTAGGATACGGGCCTTTTTCCTCAGTTTTTACCTGATGTAAAGAAACTTCTAGCTGTTGGATTTTAAACTGTTACATTAGTGTGTGACTATGCAATAAAGAAACACAGAGAAACCTGTGCCTGTATCTCATTGTGTAATTAAGCTCTCCAAGTTAAAAAGTAGATTTTCTGTCAAGAAAATAATACAATTCCTCCTTTGAGAATGAACCAGTGCATTATGAGTGGAGTCTAATCAGATGTCAGACATTCTGTGATACTTAAAAGCTATGAAAGACTCTGCTGAACTGTATTATAATTGGAATGAAAGAACAATGACCCCTCTGTTGCTGCTGTACTGATGGATGGATATCTAATTATTTGTTACATTCAGCTAGACGTGACATGTCATCTAAAATGGGATTCCAAATTTTGAGGATCTTTTCTAAACTGCTTGATTTGACACTGATCATTAAACTCGACCTGTCAACTAAGCTCCTTTTTCTGTTGTGTAATTGGTCTTGATAAAACTGAGCATTGGACTGATGTGTGGTATAACTCTTAAGAGTTTCACATTAGTGGTTGTGGCTACAAGAATCTTATCAAATAGCCAGAAAGATCTTTGAGTAAAATAAAATACTTTTATCGATAAAGATTGGCTGTTGAGGTGAAATAAGCGTTAATTTCTCTGTCTCACTGCTTAGCTGTGCTTGGAGTCTAGATATCAGACATATGTTATGCTTAGCTGATTTAATTCAAACTAGTTTCCACTCTTTTGATGGGAAAAGTAGGGTATTACATTCCTGGTTAAGGTATTCCCTCCTAAAATAATTGTAGGCAATATTTTTCTATAAGGCCTCCCAAACCGTGCTATTTGGTACCTTTAGTGGTAGGCAAGCTGTTTCAGTATGAAGGAAGAGCAGCATGGGTTAAGCGTGAGGCCAGCTCCACTGTTATTACTATTTAAGTGTTCTAGAAGCTACCACCACTTCCATAAAAAAACCTTATAAGCTCTTGTGTTAGTATAGCTGAGGTGTTTGCTAAAGAAATGGCTTATTTGGTTCCAGCAGGCTGTCTTATTTTGATCAAGGCAGCTTTCCCGATAAATGGTTAAGAACATACACATTACTTCTAACAAATGGCCAATTTACTTCTGATACTGGTAATTATTTGTCTTTCTGACAAATAATTCTTTCCGTCTTTCTTTTTGATGTGACAAACTTGAAGTGCCTGAGTATTAGCATATGGAGAACTGATTGTATAATCAAATAGTCTTCAAAGATTCTGCAGAATAACTTGGGGGCCTGAAGAGAGTTAATGTTCGTGGTCAGAACTGGTAATAATACTTAGCATTTGTGAAGCGCTTTGAAGATCTAAAGCACTATATGAACACACCCTAACACCGTGATTGCAAAGCAGGTATTTTCTCAGTAACAGAAATGGAGAAACAGTTGCAGAATTAACTCCAACTGATTAATTTGCAAGACAGTCAAGTATGTGGTTGACTTTCAATATGGCAGTTCAGTGGCTGCTGCTGCGCTGCTGCTCGATCCCAGGGTTTCCAAATGGAAATGGTGTCAAAAGGGAGACTGAAGTCTGCAAATTCTTAGCTGTCAGTCTGTTAAGAAATTCCCTTTTTGGAGAATTGGATGCAGAAAGAAGATGATAACTGGGTCCTATTCTTGTGAAAAGTAATGGAAATTTCTGCAGTTAATTTAGTCTTAAGGTAAGAAGTTAGTCTAGAGCACTGGTGAAGTAAATCCACTGATGAATGATTTTATTCACCCAACTATACAACTGAGTTTGAGCATTCATCTGAAAATATCTGAAGCATACATCTTATTTCAATTCCAATCCTGTCTGCTGGATCCTGATGTAATGAGGCCAACTCAGAGACAGTCCCCTATGTTGTAGGCACCTGCTTTTTTTCTGATTTTATGGTCCTGTGGACATTTTGACTAGGATAAAGGATGAAATACAGTAACAGGTAAATGTTAGTAAATCTTACTTTGAGAAATAATCGGTTTAGATTGTAACCTCTGTGACAGGGCTAATGTTAAGATAGGAGGCTGAAGGAAGGCTTTTGGGGTTTCACGAAAATTGTGTGATAAATATGTTTTGCTGTTTATTTTTAATTAATTTTCATAGTCTTTGCAATCTTTTCAGGATCCCATTTCCCTTTGAAAACTTAGAAAAACGTGCTCGGGGCAATTTTTATCTAAGCTTTCTTCCTAAATGTGGATGCTTATATAAATCGGGAAACAGCCCCAAGTTTCAAGCCTTTGGGCTATTGTGGCCAACGGCCACTAGGTGTCAGGTTCTGACTAGTGCTTCCAGGGGCTGCTCGGGATTCCTCAAATGGTTGAACGTGGTCATGATGCCGGTGCCAGGTACCTGAAAACGTTACTAAGCTATTACATTTTTCCCCAGAATGCAGATCTCACGTTTCTCTGAGGTATCTTGCAGGAAACCTCCTGACCCACTCTACTACCTGTGCTGAAGCGTGTCCGAAACTTGTGAGGAGGAGGATGGTCCAGGGAGGACGGACACTGACCTTGGGTTTCAGAGCTTGGGCACGACTTCTTGTGTGACACCAACTACACACTTGCTCAGAAACAGCTCCTCAAAGGTACCGCTTCCACCTCTTAGCAGTTGCTGAGAATTGGGGCTTCCAGGCTTTAGCCTCTGAACTCATCTCCCATCCCACAAGGACAAGACAGTCTGAATTTGTTAAAGAATTGGCTCCTTAGGCACTGGTGTGAAGTATCCAAGTAAGTCTCCTTGGACGCAAAACCTATGTCTTCACTGAGGTGGTGCGATAGAAGTTGCTCATTTTGCCTGCACGCTCGAATTTTTTAATTTTTTTTTTTTTTTTTTGGCAAACAAGTCATTTTGGTGATCTTGGCCTCCAAAATGACAGGCGGATTTCTGCAGTGCCTCTGCAGAAATGCAGGCGATGCAGTGCCGGGGCCTTGGCCTGTGCTTGCGTGAGTGTGTCAGACAGAGGAGCGCAGTAAAATCGGGAATTGGGAGACACGGGTTTTGCTGAACTTCAGGTTTACACACACACGCACACACAGACCCCTTCTTTGTAGGAACACACGGCCCAGTCTGGGCTGAATTACTGGCACTTTCCCCTCCGGGCTGCTGCCAGTGCAGAGCCCCCCTGCGCCCCGGCGTGGGGGCAGAGGCGGTGGGGGACCCTTTGTCACCCAAGGGGCGCAGGGATGGGGGGGGGGGGGGGGGGCGATCTTCCCGCACCTCAGAAGAAATCCGCCGGTGCAAATGCAAGCTGGGGACAGTGCTGCACCCCCCTTCCTCCTCCTCCTCCTCCTCCTCCTCCTCCTCCTCCCGGAAAGGAGGCCAGGCTCCCCGCCTAGGCGGGAGGCGCTCGCCGCTCGCCGCCCACCGCTGCCGGAACAAAAGGCGCGGCTGCATGGTGGCTGTGGAGCGCCCCGCCGCTCCGCGCCCCGCTCCGCACCCCGCTCCGCCGCCCCGCGCCCCGCTCCGCACCTCGCCACCATGTCGGGCAGCGGCGGCGGCAGCAGCACCGGCAACGCGGTGAAGAAGAGGAGCCCGGCGGGCTCGGCCTCCTCGCTGGCGCAGGAGGAGGAGAAGCAGGCGATGGAGAAGATGCTGGAGACGGCGGGCGGTGGGGCGCAGGAGAATGGTTGCGCTCGCTCGCCCTCGCCCTGCGCCTCCGCCGAGGGTGAAGGGGTGACCCTGCAGCGCTCCATCACGCTGCTCAACGGCGTGGCCATCATCGTGGGCACCATCATCGGTTCCGGCATCTTCGTCACCCCCACGGGTGTTCTGCGAGAGGCCGGTTCACCGGGTCTGTCGCTGGTGGTGTGGGCCGTCTGCGGGGCCTTCTCCATCGTGGGTGCCCTCTGCTACGCTGAGCTGGGCACCACCATCACCAAATCCGGCGGGGACTATGCCTACATGCTGGAGGTGTATGGCTCCCTGCCCGCCTTCCTCAAGCTCTGGATAGAGCTGCTCATCATCCGGCCCTCCTCGCAGTACATCGTGGCTCTGGTTTTTGCCACCTACCTGCTCAAGCCCATCTTTCCCACCTGCCCGGTGCCCGACGAGGCTGCCAAGCTGGTGGCCTGTCTCTGTGTCCGTAAGTACCCGCAGACCCTCTCGAGGTCCTGCTACCCCACGTGGCTCCCCGCTCGCCATTGCTTTCCCCAAAAAGTCTGCCCCGACAGCTGGCTGCCGTGAGCCCATCGCTCTGGGGGAGACGCACCATCTCTCCCGTGCTACACTGGCTGAATATTAGGGGGGTGGGTGGGGGTGTGTGCGTTGAGGGCTGTTTTGAACGATGTGAGTAGGAAATGTGGCCCCATCCCAAATAAATTGAGCAAAAAATTATCTGTCATGAGCAACTGGTGCTGAACGTGGCCTGTGCTGCAGTGCCTGGCTGTTTTCAGAACCAGTTTTGAGACGAGATGTTTCTTGGCTGTGTGTGCACTTGATAACATGCTCAAAACCTGTTTTTTTGGTAGCAAACGTTGTATCTCGTGAGACCTTGCCTTGCAGAGAAGTTCAGTCGTGCTGTGATGAATTTAGGGCCACTGTGGTGTCTGCCGTAGCACTCAGATCTCTCTCTCCTGATGCAATTTTTATCATCTCTGGTATTTTGAGGTCTGCACTTTTGCCAGTGAAGCCCCATTTTCTATTCCTCTGGTGACTGCAAAGTCCCCCCATCCAAATTCCTCATTCTTTAAATACAGGACCATTTTCTGCATTTCTCTCCTCATTTCTTATTCAGTCTGTGTTTTACTCCACTGGTGGTTCTTGTGCCATTGTAAAGATGTATGTTGTGAGAGGATGTGATTTATTGTGAGGGCTGTATAAAGCACTTGTTTGCTGTACAAAGTTACAGTCAGGTGATCTTTTCATTTTTTTCATTTTGAGGTTGTGAAGAGAAGACTGCTTGTTTGTGCTGTCCAAAGAGAGATTGTGTTAGATTCCTTCACCCTCTGAAGATCGCAGGCATTCAAAAGTTGCAGTGCATGGTCATTACAGGAAGATATATTGTCCGTAAATGTCTTCATACACAAACTGACCGAGTCTTTGGTAGATACATTATGTGGCTACCTAGTAGATACAGTAACAGGCAGAGCAGCAAATTGCACTTTCTTTGGGCAAGATTGAAACTTATTCATTCCCCAGATACATTTTTAGGAACATAAGGGCAAGCAGACAGGCTTGTGGACTTTCCATCCAAGCTTTTAACAAAGTGGAGTGCATCTGTTAAGGAAATATAGTCACCCAACTAAGTAAGCTGTAGCAGAGTTAGAAAATAGTTCTGGTGGTGGGTTTCTTGCCTGGAGTAGGGCCTTGGGAAAAATCTGGTTTTAGAGCTTTCCTGCCAGTCTGCAATATGGTTTCTTCAGTGGCAGAGGGGAAAGGGGCATGCACACACATGGCATTCCCATTTTTTGCAGAGAAGCTAACAGAATTAGAGCATTGATTAGATAGGCTTTCTTACTGGTTTACGTCAAAGTTTTGCTGTGCAAGAACATATTGGAGTTGACAAAGTCTTTGAGAACGTGTTTCTAATAATAAGTAACTTTTAATTTGCAGGATCTTTCCAACATAGGTAGGATGAGGTGTCTCTGTTCCCATTTTACTGATCAGAAAACAAATGCAGGGGTAAAGTAGACTTGCCCATGGCGAGATCTGTTCAGTTACAGGGTGGATTGCAGCATGAAATTTCTTGATGCCAGGTCTCATTCCCACTTATGCTTCTCCAATAAGTTATGCATCTCTAACTTTCTTTTGCTAGCAATTAGTAGTTTTCCCAAAGCAGAATTTGTTCTTGAACCTTTATCTTGAAATGCCAAGGAAAGTTGCCAGTTCTACAAATCTGCGTCATTTCCATGTGTTTCTTCTTTAAACTTTACTCCCCCCTGCACCGCTGGCTACTATTTTGTTTATGCTTTGGGTTAAATTTTTGTTTGTCTCCTTTGCTACAAAAGGTTAGTTCATCATGCATTGCCTTCAGCAAGTTAGTTTTCTGTGACTTTGATTTTTGGAGTTAGCTTTTCAACTGTCTGGTGCCAAAACCACATTATGAACTAGGAACAATAAATTAAGTAAATCTGGTCCAAGGACTTAGCAAGTCACACAAAACTTCTATGGGCTAACAAGCAGCTTTGTTACACGGTTGTTCCAAACATACCCCTAGCCAGTGAGATATTTATTTTTTTCCAAGAGCCCTAGGGTAGGAAAAATGGCCTGTTTGTGCATACGCTCTAGAGCATACGTTAACGAGTTATCTCAAAGAGGGGAAGAACTATTTAGGGAGCAATAGGTGAATTTGGGGCCCCGGGCTGGAATACAGTTGACTTATTATGTAGGCAAAACCTAGCCGTCTAGAATAGTACCAGCTGTATTCTTTGAAAACTTTGTATCTCAACATGAAATGCAATTGACTGCATGGTTTCTAGTAAGCGGAGAAATAACAAAAGTTATTTGTTTCCACTTTGAGTGTTGCTGGTGTTGACCAGTTGAATAAATAATGTGTTGCTTGGTATTTGCCACTGTAAAGTACAGAAACTGAATTCCTAGGCATTAAGATAATCTAAACAAATCACCGTTCTTGAAAGAAAGAAAAAATAGTTGGAATAGGGAATTTTGTTCCCTTTAAGGTGCTGAGGAAAACAAGGTGGGTGGTAAGTAGGATTTAACTACAAATAGGTATTTTCTTCGATCAAGATTGTAATCTACAGACAGTTGACATGCAAGACTACTTCTTCCATAAGACAACATGAATGCTTATTAAGGCTGCCAAATAAAAGTGTGGGAATTCACTATGGGGAAGTCTTCCTGTAGCAAGATGGGTCAAGCTGTTCATCATGAGTGTGGCTTATTTCATGTTCACCACAAACCAGCCCGTGCTCCCTAGTTGTAAGAATTTGCAGGTAGTTTGGCTTAACGCTTTTCAGGCTGTGTGTTACTTGGGTGACTCATAAATTGCATGTTATTTTACCTGTCAGATGGGATGGCTGATACTTTTAGAACTGATAAATCATAAAAGCAAATGCTAAGGGATAACAAACACAAAGTCCACCTGGTATCCAAACATTTTTGAACAGAAAAAGTTGAAGTTCGTGAAGCTGAGAATTTGTGCACATGCGTGAAAACCCAACAGTTACTTGAATTCCCCCAAATACAATCTCCTCTAAACCAATTTACCCCTTCTACAGAGGATGGAGGGACAGTTACTATGTCCTGACTTTTCATATTTGATGACATCTACATTACAGTATCAGTATTGTAATTTAATTCCTTGCCATGTACTGAGGATTCTGTACTCTGTTGCAGGTGCACATTTGAGGCTGAGTAGATAAATGAAAATCCATTACGTTCGGTGTTGGCTCCTTTTTTTTCTTTTGAGAAAGCATCACAGTGGAACGTACATTCACACTGCATTTCCAACATATTTGTGTCTTTTTCTGTAATTTTCTACAACTTTTCTTGACTCTGAATTTAAAAGAATACACACTTTTCAACAGAATATTTGGGTAGCAAGTGTAGTTTTGAAAGAACTTGTTGTTTATAGATGTTGCAGGACCATCTTCATGTAGCAGAAGCAGGATCATGTAAAACTGTTTAATCCTGTCTTTTTTTCCCATTGAAGAGGTGGTGTCCAGGTAGTGGCCTGAACAGTGACGTGGAGCAGCACCCAGTCAAAAGTGCATCCCTGATGTCTTACCATGAGAGTGGGTCAGATTCTCTTTTATGGCTCGCTGCCACTTGGGTTAACATTTCTTAAATTTGAACTGATAAATCTTAACAAAAATCGTTAAAAAAACACAGAGCACAACCTAATATGCAGTGTATGTTCTAGAGATGGCTCGAGGATGGAAAGTTTCAAACTGCCCAGTTAAAGATAATATGCATATTCCTTATTTTCACCTGTTAATTTGCAGGTTTCCTACACGTGAGAGGTCTTTGAAATGTGGTACAGTAAATTCCCTGTAGATAAGGGAGACAGGGGATCTGAGCTGCTTCTTGCTTGGTGTTTCACAAGTGCCTGAACCATTCTTCCTACACACATTCTTACACACAGCCTGCCACACACCCCCTGTGTGCTACATAACAGGTTATCCTGTAATTTACTTATTTCTTGACAATATAATCTGTTCCGCAGAAGCTTGAGAAACCCTGCCAGTTGTGTATGATTTTATTCTTGATCTTCAATGTCAAATCAGTGATTTGATTGTTAGCTTCTGAAGCCTTTTATCACTTGTTAATTATATATGCTAATCTGGCACTAATAACCCCAATATTGCTGCAGCAATATCTGCTGCTTCCAAAGCTACGGTATTTTAATCTTCTTTAAAATTTCTTTAGAATTCCTTTGCTGCTTCTGAAATATTATTTTGGGCACTCCTGCAAGTGTGGAATTCCAGTAAAATGATCACACATTTCGCATTCGTCTCTTTTGTTATGAACAGCCTAATAGTGGAAGAATTAGTAGCAGTCAGTGCAGAGTTGAGTCATATCTGATAGCACATGTCATATGGAAGCGCAAGTGCCTGACACCCCCTGACAACGTTGTGAGTTAGAGGAGGAGAACGGTATCAAATCCAGGGTTTGGCAAATGTGTATAAACACATGCCTTCGAATGCTTGCCGAATTATAGCTGTAGTCCATAAGTGAATATTCAGTGTCAGCATTTCAACTAGAAATATGTTGAAAGCAGGAACATCTTTATTTGGTATTAAGGTTTTACTTTAAATCTGACAAGTTTGGCTCTTTGACCAGCTGTTTAAAGTGAAGGTCAGGGTAGATTTTTCAACTCGACAGGTATTAGATGGTAAGCAAGGCAAACACAAAACCCATCTTCTGCTTGTCTGTTTAAGATGGGTTTATTCTTCAACATTGCTACACGGAATTAATCTGCCAGGACAAGCAGGGTGTGAAGCTTTGAAGACTTTTTTTTTTTTTTTTTTTCCCCTCCAGAAAGGTGTATCAGTAAATACGCAGTTGTTTGATTGGAGTGGAAGGAAGGGGTCTTTGTAGAATCCCTGCTGTATGGCTGATGTTGCAAGCCTGAGGTTGCATTTTTAAATCCGCATTTAATTAAAGAGAGTAGCATTAATGAAAAGAGCCTCTGACTAGCAGGAGTCTCCTGAAATGGATGAAGGTTTGGAGGACCCTTGAAACGCAGCAAGCAACTACTGCATTTCTTGGCACCCCTCTCTTGGCTCTCACAACAAATGTCCCATTACATTTTATTGTATTTGAATGATTTACATTACCACTGAGATCCTTCAGAGTCTTTCTCTTCTGACATGAACAAATTGGGACGGCTTTTTCAGAGAAACTCTCCATGGTCAGTCTCATTCAAAGCAACACCACTAGGTATTTCAAGTATTCCAATAGTCTCATAGTCCCAGTGTCAGATGTGGCCAAAAAATTCAAATGCAATGATGAGAAAGCAGTTTCTTGCCAGCCAGTACACAGAACTGAATTCTGACCCTCTGCGTGGCATAGGTGGCATGATTCAGACTAAAACCTGCCTGGACATTTTTATTGAGTTCATGACCCAGGCTTTAGCACCCAGTTCAGCCACCTTCCTGTGGATTTGTGGAACCCTAATCCAGCACAACTCTGGGAAGGTGCTTCTGTGTAAGTGTAACATCATTCTGGGCCAGGTAAGATGCCATGTTTTGCAGGTCCAGTACCTGAGCGTCTGTTTGGCACGGATGGTGAAATGTCTTGTGGGGCTTAATGTGCGCATAAAATATTAGTAAGTGTTGTTTGGAAGGTTAGGTCTGTTAGGAAGATATTTCATATGAGGCAGGCATGGTGGAAAAGATGTTTAGCTTGTGATAGTTATGGGGTCCTTTTAATTTGCTGGGAATGCAAGAACTATACCTCTCTCTCCCATTGCAAAGTCTAGATTTTGTTTGTCTTCCTGTGGTAAAATGACCTGTTTTGTGGAATTGCTGCATCATGTAATCTAGAAACTTTGACAGTAAAAACACAAGCTTCTTTCTAAGGACACAAAAGAGTAACTCCTACCACTAGCTAGGAGTTACCTCCCCTAACATTAATAAATTCTTTGTAATTTTTCATGTACCACACAGTTTGAATAGTGCAAACTGTATCACTGTCATTATGGAACCTTGGTTCCGGAGCGATGGGTGTGTTTCTATAGTCTTGAGATCCAGCCTCTGCAAACTGTGAAATTCTTCACCACGCTCTTCCTCCAGGCAGTCCTGGTGCTGCCTTTTGGCCTTGGCTGCGCTGCGCTGGTTGGCACAGCTCTTGAGAGAGAGATGACAAGTAAGTGCTTGTTAATTTATTCTTGCAGAACTCTGGAAACTTGAGGGTGTGGATGCTTCTGGGATCTGTGCGCCGTGATGAAATGGTAGCATCATCCCGCGCTGCACTAACTTCTCTGGCTCCCAGCTCTGAGCCTGTTTCAGCACCAGGGGCTTCCTGGAATTGAAAGCCAGTGGCGAGATGGAGCTGGGACACGTTCAGGGTGTTTATGGCTGATGGTTGGAGAGCTCCAGAGCTCATGGTCTCAGTTAGGGGCTGGGGCTGGAGGCGATCCCTTTTCTTAAACTCTAGTGGTAGGGCAGCCTTTGCCTCCTTTCACCTGTCATTTGTTGATGCTCCTGTTCCCTGATTCCTCAGCACTGCTGTTTCGGGAAGAAAAATAAAAAGGAAACTAAACTGTTGCCAGCTATGTTTATTATTATAAGTTGATTTTAATATATACACATCTGCTCTGGAGCCAAGTGCTCCTTTCCAACAGCCTCACGTGCCACTGAGCGTTTCCCTTCTGCAGACTGATTGCCCTGGCTATTAAGTTTCTCCAGGGACTCGTCCTTGAAGAAATATCTGCAGAGTTTTTCCTTCTGCTTTTTTTCTTTACCACCTTGCAGGGCACAAGTCTTCACTCAAGACCTATTGACTTGAAATTTCCGTAACTGTTTTCTGTCTGTGTCCTTGTATGTTTGTCTGATGTTAGATTGTGCTTTTAGAAATAGACACCTGAGACTATTGGAAGACAATGTGGCATCACAGCCACTTCAATATAAAGGGGTTTTTTTTGCCTTGGGGAATAGTTAAGGCATTGATTTTTCCCGTGGATTTAAAGCACTTAAGTCAGTATAGCGTAATTTCTTGTTTGTGCTGTATGGAGTAACTATTTTCAATGTGTGTGACCTCTTGTGAGCTTAGGCAGCAGTTCTCTTTAAAGCATGTGGGCCATTTTGTGTCTGTGCCACATGCTGCTGTCATCCCCGTGGTTTGTTTCTTGGTGGCCACGGGCTCAGCTTGGCTTGTCTCTGTGTGAAACCCGGTTGCACCATTTCTGGTAGAAGAGAAAACTGTTTGTCCATCAGCAGCACTTTATAAAGAGTGGAAGGAGCAGCCTTTGCTGTAGGATGGGGAAATGGAAAGGAGCCGAGAACTGTTCTGTAAGTAATTGTGAAGAGAAAATCGGCATCATCCAGTGGCAGATGGTAAATGGAAGCATTGTCTCACAGTTGTAAGGGCTAAGCACTTACAAACAGGAATCGTTGCACGATTTATCCTCTCTGTGTGGACAGTCCCCGAGTTCCTGGTGGGGAAGCTGAGGTGGAGCATTTCCCTTCATTCTTCCCCTTTACTTTCCACAAGTTTCCTACCCTACTCTGTGTTTTCATTCTGGTCCTGTAATACCACAAATAGGAATCCGTGGGTAACTTGCAGCAAGTTAATTGAGTTTACTTCTGTAAAGCAAGCTACTTACACACATTTATTCTTGTTATAGAGGTGTATGCTAAATTATATAGGAAGCACTACAGGTCAAGACCAGGGAAATCTATAGGAGATGAAATAAAGGACAAAAGTGACATTGTGCAACTCCCGAGGTACGTAACCTCACACGCAGTATGAATGCAGCTGTGCCAGTACCTCAAGAATTCGTACACTCATTTCAGAAATGTTTCACCTGAAAAGCTGCTAAAGATCTTGAGTTGGGCAAACTCCCATCACCCCATGAGCAAGTTACATATGGTGCTGGAATTGGATCCTTTTTTCCCCTGTGGATGAGGACAAGTGCTCAGAGCTGTGGATTGGCTGCTTGTTTTATCCAACCCAAACCTCCCTGAGCGCTGTCTTTACTCCATCTCCGATCTATGACCACGTTCCATCACTCTGGGAAAGCTGCAGCCCTGCCTTTTTCTATAGGACAGTTGCCAAGACTGTTGCATCATAAATGCCAAGCCCCAGTTTATCTGTATTAGGACTCCATTCAGGTACTGTTTGCTTTGGGCAGAACCCCATGCCTGCAGGGCAGCTTTACTACATCCTGCCTTTCCTTTGTAGACACAGGAGCTGTTGTTACATATAGTGTGTTTGTCGTGGACTTGTTCTATGTAGGGATTGTCATGATCCCTTTCTGTGTCTGCTTTGTAAGGATTTATTCCTATTGTCATCTAGAAATCATGTTTGGGAGGGATCTTGGAACTTGAGTTCAAAGGAATATGCCCATAAAATGTGAATTGCCAGGGGGCAAGGTTCTGGGTCCTATGTTGTATTAGTCAGAAATTATCTGACTGTGCAGGTGAGTGCCAGCGGAGCAGGTTAAGTAACATGCCTGAAGCCAGCTGGACAGAGTAAATAATTGAAGCTGGACTTGCTGTTGTCTTTAGAAAGCCAAACTTCTCTTTGAAAGCCTCTGGCTTCCCCTGTGGCTTGAGTATTTTGAAGTGAAGCTCACCCTTGGCTAGGCTAGAGCAGTCGCCGGAGAGATGAAGGGGTGAACAGCACCTTGTGAGCATGTTCTCTCTACAGCAGTCAAAACCCAGGATCTTTCCTACTTCTGCCAGAAATGATAAGTAAATAAATAAAGGTACCCCCTCTTACATCTGCAATCACTGCGGCTTTCTAGCTCCTATTATCCCAATTATGTAAAGCCTTTGGAGAGGGGCTGCTGGATCAGACAGACTGTGTCACGTCAGGTCGTGCTGAAATCCTTATTCCTAGAATGATTCCTGAGAACGCTCCCGACGGGTCACGCTGACGGTCTGCGTAGCTGGCTTCTGACAACGGCCAGTGGCTGTAGCCTTAGGAGAGGCGCTGCAGAAATTAGGGCAGCGCAGTCTGATCTTTCCCTGCATTGTGTCGTGGCCCTGATTTATAGTAAAGCTGTGGCTGTGCAGCTTTGCCCCGTTGTTCATGCGGAGCAGTTCATCCGAGGTGAATGGAGCAGTGCCAGGAGGAGTCCTGCAGCCCCTGCTTCGTAGGGCAGCATCTCGGATCAAAGGAATAAAACTGTCTGCTTTCAGAAACCCTAGTCCTCCGTTCTCCTGAGAAGCTGAGCAGCCACTGGAATTTGTCTTGGAGTTTTACTGAAAATGTACTCGGTCTGTCTGTTCGTCTCGGTGTCTGTCAGATTCTTTCTGGTGGGTGAGACTGGGGTTTTTTTAGCCCTTCCTATGTTGAAATCATTTAAGTGTAATAACTTCACCACACTCCTTTAGGAAACACAAATATTATTACATGGTGAGAAAAACAAAGGAGAGAGATTGACTTGAAGGGCTCTGAATCACGACTGGCGTGGAGGAAGCTCTCAGCCCTGTTCAGAATCTCTGGCCCTAAGTGTTTTCTTATTTTTTACAGAGCCTGTTTATCTGGCACCGATGTGTTTTTAAGGACTGAATACAGACGCTTCCGCTGCTTTTCAGTTTTGGACTGTGTAGAAAGCTTTTGCCTTTTATGTACACCACCGCCGTCCCACGGTCCGTCCAGCAAGCTCTGTACAGAACCAGAACATGAAAAACGGCCCCAAGAAAGTCAGTATTTAATGTGGAGGCCAAAGCAGCTATTGTCAAAGAAGCAGAATGCCTAAATGGGGAAGGGAATGTCACTGTCGCACCTCTAAGGGCTGTCTTCACTAACGGGAAAAGTGTGCTTTTAGATGCGTTAGCTCATGCTTTAAATATCCCTCTGTAAACAAGGAGAGTTTTATTTTTAGCATAATTGCTGGTCGAAGTGAATCCTGGATCCTCGGTTCCCTCCCCGTCCTCCCCATTAGGATTCACTTTTAGTAGATGTAATTGTGATCTGTGCTTAGTGATATTTCACTGTGTTTTCTTCTCTCCCCCTCGCCTTCCCCCTGTAGCATAAACATACTGTAAGTTGTCCTTGCTAACCTTTATTTTCTCCTCCCCTGTATATGTGGACAACATCCCTTTTAGCATACCGGTTGGAGGCAGATACATCACAATCTTGCTGCGAGGTGACAGAGGTGTGACCCTGCAAACCCCTGATAGTGCTGGCCTGCTGCTCGATGCTGACAAGCCTCCAAGTCCAGGCACGAGGTGTCTTTCTAATTAGGGGTACCCTATCTCTCCTGACCAGCACGGGGTGGAGGGACCCTGGCACAGGGGGTCACATCTAGGGGAGGTGGTTCCTCACCGCTTGCTTTCGGCCGTGTGCTGAAGCACGTCAGCCAAAGCCTGGCTCAAGCTGTCCTATGACCTGTGTGGCAGCCCACAGGCATGTCCTTCCCAAAGCAGATGGCTCTGGGTCATTTCAGTCTCACCCACCCCAAGCGCCCAGACACCCCCAAAATGCCAAAGGGGCTTGAAAGGCATGATACAAAAACCAGTGAATCCGAAATTCCTTATCTACTTCTGCCTTTCATTCTTGTAGGATGTATCAGATCACGTGCTTTTCTTTGTGAAGATGTCCAGCTCTTTCATTTCTTGAAACTTTACAATGCTCTTGTATTGAGATGACACTAGATCCTGGGGATTTGGGGGAGGGGGAGCCAGTGATCCTGAAAGCAGGCATTGTATTCTGAGATGTGCAGTCTGCTGCACTGGGACTGGCTTTGCTTGTCCCTGCTTAAAGATTGCCTTTAGCTGAGCAATATGTGGACACCTAAATCCTCTCAGCCTGATGCATATCGCTGTTGTGCTGTGGCCGTAGCAGGCTCTCAGACCCCTCTGAATGAATGATGCAACTCATATCCCTTCTGGCTTGCATCTCCTCTGAGTCACCGGGAAGTCCTGTCACTCTCGGCGCTCGCTCGAGCAGGAACGTCAACTCTAATCGTTGCTGTCAGACCCAGATACCACTGTCTCTGAAGACCAAGCTCTCTGAAGCCAGCCCGTGGGTACGTCTGAGCCCATCCGTGCCCGTGTGTTCCAGGAAGGCTATTCCCAGCTCTGGCGTGAGCTCTGCGTGTGTTTCCCTGAACTCTTTAACAATGCAGTTGCTTTCTCCCAGGCAGGGCAGGATGCAGGGTGGCAGTGAGCCAACAAGGGCCTTTTGAAATGCCCCAATACTCCCTCATCCTCCCATGGGTTTATTTCTCAGTTTGCAGTTTGTTGTGCCCTCGCTGGGAGGTGGGTTGCGGGACTGAGAAGACATAAGCGGCTGCAGCGCGTGGTCCTGCCTCCTCCCGTCGGGAGGTAACCTCGCTTCGGAGTAGGGGTGCATTGTGGTTTTCCCTGTGATGCTCGGCATATGTTGAGGGTCTTAAGGCACTGGGTGCTCTTGCTGGGCAGTCACCAAGCTTTCTGACTACTGGAATTTTTGCCTCCCACCTTTATCCATCTCTTTCCCCCCATTCTGCAGCACTCTGTGTGGCTAAGCCCTATGGAGACAAGAGTCTCCACCAGCAAACTCCTAGAGACATTGGTGTCCTGATGAAGGTGCTGCTGATCCCCCCTGTATCTCTGGGGGTTTGATTAAGGTTGAAATATCTACAGTAAATGCTCTGGGCTTTAAACTGTGAGTGTAGATAGAGCCTGTAACCTCAGGAGAGGGTGATCTGCATCCGGACTGAATATTTTGGGGAGCAGCTGTTTGGCTCTGGTCGAGGCAGTGGGGTCCTGTGAAAATGAGCTGCAGGACATGGGAAAGAGCCTTTGCCACGAGGGCAGAGGCTAGCCTGGGAAGGATCCCGCAGGAAAAAGCCTCCAGCTCAAGAAGAAAGGTTGAGATCCCCTCCTCCCCAAGCTGCTCAGGGATCGGTCAGCGCTGGGGGCTGCTGACAAGCTGGTGAGGCGGCAGCGAGGGGTGGCTCAGTGCAAGGGAGATGAGGACGAGGGGAGGGCATCCAGCACGTGGGGCACCGTCATTCTCTGCGTGACATTTGCCCATCTCTATAACAAGTAACAGACTCTGGGGAGTGAACAGGGCACAAAAATAGTAAGTGATTTGGAAGACCACTAAAGGTTTTAGCCATTATTTTCTCTGAAGCAGGTGAAACTCGGCCAGTCAGGAGCTTTGGGGCTTTAGTCAAGCCCTAGTTCAGGCTGTGCCTTGCCTGGTAGGAGTGCCACGCTGAATAGTGGCAGGAGTGGGCGATACAGAGGGTGATGGGGGAACAAGGCAAAAAAAGGCAGGAAATGAGGCTTCATTAATTACATTAACCACAGAGCAACTTGTAGGCAGTGGGAGCTTCTCAGCAAGCAAAATGCTGCCCAGGGAGGCAGTGTGATCGAGAGCAGTCACAGCAAATCTGAGCCATTGCGCTGGCCTGCTTGGGGCAGCCCCCTCTCCCATCTCTGTGGTGCATGGCCCTGGTGAGCGTCTCTGAGAGCATCTCTGAGCCCTGAGAGCCTCCGGGAGCCGTCCCTGGCACTGCGGGTCGAGGAGAGGAGGAGGGTTTCCTTAGGTCCAGCTTCTCTTCCCGCCCGTGCCGCTGACCTGCAGGACTTGTTGGGCTCATAGCTTGCTGGATGGGTCAGGACAGGGACGTCACAGTGTGGCCTCTGTAGCCTTTTAGGTGCTATTGTTATACAAATAACTATATCTCAGCTCTGGAAGTTTGTCCTGACATTTCTATAGTGCTTTCACACAACAGCAGCATTAAATTGGATCGACTTAACAGGGATGGCGGCCAAACACTTTGATGCTAATGGTTGCAGTGAGCACTTGTATTTATATGCCCTCAGAAGTGTACTTTCCAGGGCAGCAGGGTAGCTCCTTCTCTCAAACCACTGTTCAAACCACCTGTTGCCAGAACAAAAGACAGAATAGAGAAGTCCGGGGCCGCAGAGCCTTGCTTTTGAAAAGTTTCTATTTTAGGAAGAGACTCTTTGTGTTTGCTTAAGTTTCCGCGAAAAGCAAATGCCAGTTTGTCATAATTTGGTTTGCGTTTTAGGTGTTTCGCTGAAAACTGACGTGTCTCTCCTTGTCCGTTCCCCTCAGTGCTCCTCACAGCAGTGAACTGTTACAGCGTGAAAGCTGCTACTCGTGTTCAGGATGCCTTTGCCGCGGCAAAACTGCTGGCGCTGGCTTTGATCATCATTCTTGGCTTCGTGCAGCTTGCAAAGGGTGAGTATGTTTCCTTTTTCTTTTGAAGGTGGTGTGCAGTTAAAGCAGAATCTGGGGATTAGGGATAGAGCCCAAGAGTCCTAACCCAAGCATTTCAGAGCTAGCAGAAGTGCTTTACAAATGTCTTTTGTTCTCTTGCATGCTTGGGTGATATTTCCAGCTCATGCTTTGCAAAGGGCTGAGCGCTTTTGTGCATTTTATTTGCGAGGTTTTGTATTTATTTCGCTGAAGTTATGCGGGAGTTTGTGCTACTGGAGCCCAGCATATACTACCCGAGGTCTTTTCTCCTTAATGCAGTCACTGTGTGGCCTCTCTCTTTGAGACTGCAGAGCTGCCAAGTCTACAGGGAATGAGAATTTTGGTGCTATGGCCCTCGGAAGTCTTTTCTGTAGCTGGTAGCTGGTCATGGCTATTTGTTAGTAGAGGAGTATCTGCACGTGCAAACCACCCCCAGTAGTTTGGTTTTTTTTTTCCCAAACTGCCCCAGTCCATTTCCCTTCTTCCTGCTTCAGGTATGGAACAGCTTAGTCGAGTCTGTAGGGTCACACAGGGAAGCGTGGGTCAGGCAAGGCTGCGGAAACCACATGATGAATAGTGATATTAGGGCTCTCAGCTGACACCAGCACATATGTCTGTCAACTAACGTCCAAAGAAGAAGATAAAAATGTGACGATAAAGCAAATTTGCTGGTGGTTTTGCTTGTTTTCTTCATGCACATTTAAAATCCTCTCAAACCCAGAGAGATACTTTGTTCCAAACCCATCTGATTAACCAATCCACACAGATAAGCTTTACTGTGCTTTTTTGTGCGAGTTCTGAGAAATAAATTCTCTTAGGGAACACTACAGACCCCATTTGTTAAATGTGGATAAAAGTCCATAGATAGTCCCGCCTGTCTCTGTACTGGCAAGAGTGTGTGTGTATGTTTGTGTGTGCACGTGGGTCTTTTTAATTCCTGTCTCAGCTATGGGAGCCAGTGCTGTCTTTGCAGAATTTCTTGCTTTATCAGAGGTTTTCTTTTCTTCCAGCTCAGTGCCTACGCTCAACAGGAACATTGTTTGAGGCTTATCACAAAATATACCTCCTTCCTCTTTATATCTCCGCAGGCTGCTTTGCTGAATTTTTTTTCTCTCTTAAAAGGAAAAGGATAAGTAAACATAAATCTCTGCTAGTTCTTTAATATTTTACCAATAAAAGGTCTTTGCAATTGTTTTTTGCTTGCAGGTATTAATTTGCTTCTTCTGAATCACCTTCCCTCCCTCTGTACTATTTTGTCTTTTTGTTGAGGGTGAATCACTTTCTGCCGTGGTTCCTCAGGTACAAATACATGATATTTCCATTGACTTATATCTAACCAATAAGAGATTTCTGTCTTGTGTACAAAAAACCCCATACTCTTCTGTTTCAGAAGTTTTTTACCTCCTGTGAAGCCTATTACAGTTTTAAGTTTTTGGTAGGTCTGAAGAGGTACAGCTGTGTCTTGTGTGCATCTTGCAGCACCGCTCATTTCATGTGACGTTTAGTTTTCTGATAAACTACCTGGTCACCTCAGTCTGAGGGAAAGGTAACAAGATCAAAAGCAATACTCAGATGATAACATCTGAAGGCAAAGGCCTTTTCTTCCTGTCTGTGCACACAACGCTTGGCATAAAGCAAGCTGGTTCAGAGTGGGAACCTTGGGATCTACAGAGGATGCTCCTCACAAAGGCCACGTTCACACTTTCTCCTAAGTGGCACATTACTGCTTGTCTGAGTTCCTGTTTTACAACATACTGCCTGGGATTCTGCCTGTGATCTAACAAGGACTTTATTAATCCCCTTACAGAAGTTACAATCTCTCTGGTAGGTGCTTAAGAACGTGCAAGCTCCTTTCATATGTCCTTCCTTAGCTTCCACCTATATTTTGCAACTTTCTCAATCTTTCTTTAAATCACACCAGGTAACTCGATGCTTATATGTAGCAGGGGTACATCAAGACACTGCCTTTTTTCTTCTTTTTTTTTTTTTTTCAAGGAAAGCATACTAGCATCACGTGAAGCATAGTGGAAATAGGAAAGCGCTCCACTCTTCTCCATCTTTGTTGGGGCAAGACATGATGGGTGCAAGCTGTGGGGCCAGGGAAATTAATTAGCCATTAGAAAAACACTTTTAACTGTAATGCAGAGCTCAAGTAGATTGTCCAGGGAGGCTATCTCACTGCAGATTTACAACAACAGGTTAATAAATGCCTCTCGGGAATGGTTCAAGTGAGTCAAAGCTGCCTTGGAGCAGGGGGACAAACCTGGTGCACATGGAAGCTGCCGTGTCTGTGCCCTCTGCACATCACTAGTACGGTGCAGGGCTGCTGGATCTTCTCCAGGCGAAATACTGCAGACCCAGTCTTTTAATGTGCTGACGCTTTCCGAGGGGCAAGTTTTTTTCTAAAAGCCTGTTTAACCTCTGAGTGGGTTGGGCGATCCCCAGTCCAGCCATAACCACGGTGCCATTGCTTTTACTGCTCCTCTGCGTGCCTTGTTCTCTGTCATACCCGTTCCAAAGCTCCTTGGACAAAGAGGACTCTGACCGCCACCAGCTCAGTAAATTCAGAGCTGGCAGCTACTTTTGGGGTGAAATACCCACCAAGGTGATTTGTTTGGGGCTGCATTTCAGCGGTGAAGGAGTTGTGTGTTCCCATGACACTCCAGACAGTGCCTGACCAGTGCTGGTTAACTTGCTTTAATGGTTCCTGTCCCGTTGCTGGTTCATGTTTACAGTATCCATAAACAGAGAGGAGGAGCAATACCACAGTTTCTTGCTCAAATGTGGAAACTTCTGAGACTTCACAGAAGTATGTCTTTCTCTGTACTGACCTCCCGCCTTCAGCTTTTGGCTTTTTTTCTTTTTATCCTTTCATTGGATATTTTCATTATTTTCAGAAAAGCAGTAACATCTCAAGACAAAGAAATATGTGGCAATATTACCACACAGAAAATCGCGTTTCCTTGTGATCTCTCCCTGGACAGCTGTTTTACATCACTTCTTTCATGCAGCTTCAAAAGGAGGGTAGAAGTTGGTTTCCTACTTGACAGCCTTTCAACTACTTGAAAGTTGACTCACTATAGCTGACCCACTTGGGATGCAATTATTGTACTAATACAAAAGTTACACTTTTAAAAGCCTTTGTGGGGCTACAGTTACGTTGCTTTAAAAGTTCAGTGTCCTGGACTGGTATATTGGTGTGTAAAACCTTATATATGGACCCCCAACTGCACAGCCCACCAGTCTGGAGGACTTAAATAGTATAAATAACTTATGACATAGAGAGGATAAGGATTTTTTCACTCCAGTGTTATAAAAACTAGGCTTATTTTTGGTTCTCCTCTTTTACCAGCTCTCACAAATTGCCTTCTGTCCAGCCACCTCTGGGTATTTTTTGGCCATATTCTTGACCCGGTGAGTGGGATGCCTGCGACTAGATTGTGCAGCCGGTTTGGACAGTGGCTGTGGAGGTTTAAGGGGTGTTTTCTGCACTGGGTGTGACACAGAGGTCTGGGGTTAGGTCTGCAGCTGTGCTCTTTGTACCCGATCACCCTGCAGCTTAGAAGTGCCTTAAAAACTAACCTAGGCATGAAATGGTCAAAAAAATGTGCTAACCTGTAAGGACACACCCGTGCTTTTTACATGTGAGGAAATCCAGGAAAGGTTTTGATGTCAAAAAATTCTGAAAAAAACATATCCCAGGCGTGTTTTAGGTAAATTCTTTTCTGTTTTGATGTCTTAGGGTTACTTATATGTTCATCTGCCATTGGGCAGCTCAAGCAGCGAGGTGCCGTTCCTGGCTGCTGCGCGTTCGGGGAGTGCTGCAGTGCCAGGCTCCAGCCCTCGCTGCAATTCCTCACCAGCAGTTCTGCTTAAAAAAAAAAAAAAAAAAAAAAAAAAAAAATTGGTCATTTGAGCCTCAGGAAAATAGAATTTAACACTCATTTTATTGAATTATTTCTATTGAACTTATTGTACCTCTTAATGCCTGATTTCTGACTTTAAATTTCTCATCTGCGGTGCCTGGAGTGCCTATTTGGTGGCAGCAGCATTATTCTCTCTAACTCCCTTCACTGGGCTTGTCAGAGAGCAGCAGTTGCATGTGCTGAACAACACAGGGTGAATTAAGGACAAAGGAGGCAAGTTTATCTCCAGACATTTGCCATGGAGAACTTAGACTAGGCAGTGAGTTTTGTTTTCAGTCTCATCTTTACTTTAAATAGATGTTTACCGTGTCAGCCAGCACTGGCATGCCCCACCCCAATATCATTTGCTCTTTGTAAAATAGTATTTAGAGGTGTAGTTGTGGCTGGCAAATTCTGAACTCAACAGGGGGGATTTCAGAAAGTACCTAAACTAAGATTCAAACCTTCAGTCATTAATGTGTGCTTAGCATGGCTGTGACACCTCCTAAAAATATCATCTCAGTACTCCAGGTGCGAAGCAACATCTTGGTGCTGTGGGAGTGCATGTACATCTGGGTGCTACTTTCATTTATCAGATCTCTTTGGCTTTTGCTAGAAAATGCACATTTGGTCTCTCTGTCTTTCTCTGTGAGAGTTATTGTGCTAGTTCCCTGTCCAAACTTTCTTCTCTGCCTTTTTTTGGTGAAAAATCCCGTGATTAAGAAAAACTGGAGGGAGGGAAAGTTTACTCACTCTTCCTTTCCTCCCAGATTTTCTTCTCTGTTGCCAGTGGTAACGTCAGTTGAATGTCCCAAAAAAGCCCCTTGAGCCCGATCTGGAGTGAGAGCGGGGGGCTGAGCGGGTGAGCTCTGCAAGCAGCAGAGCCGAGGAGGCGGCTGTACGCATGGGGAGAGCAGGGCTGCTCTGGAGGGGTCCTGTTGACATGGCAGGAAAGCTTCATTTTGTGACTGGTAATTAAAATCTCAGGCTCCCTCAGGTCTCGGAGGGCACACAGATACTAAGAGAAAACAAGAGTGGTCGTTGTCTGAATTCTCTTGGGTTTGTACCTACATTTAATCACTCTTGGCCATCCGGAGATGACTGGGCACTTAGCACAGCTGCCACAAGTTTTCCTTTGACCCGGTCTTATCTCTCACGTCCGTAGGGTGAACCCAAGGGTGAACCTGATCGGCAGGTCAATGTTTAGGAGTTTGTTTTCAATTGATTTATTTCCTGCCACATCAGTCATGACCTGCTTTTCTGCTAGCTGAGGTAGCACTGTGGGGTGCTGTAGGGAGCAGGGCAGCCGTTGTGCTCGTGTCTGGGCCTGGAGGGACCAGCTCACCCAAGGGACTGGCTCCAGGACATGACCTGGGACCCAACAACGGAGCTGGAGGTGTCTGAGAGGAGTTTGGAGCCCAAAGCCAGACCAGCTGAGTGTTCACCCAGCCAGGCCATGACTAACTCGCACTGAAGATCCTCTTCAGCGGAGAATAGGCAAAGCCTATGGATAGTAAATGTCCCTCAAGCTTTGAGTGTGGCCCTGCAAGTTGGGGCTGAGGCTTGTGCACAAAAGACTGCAAGAAAAGCCTGCCCTGCAGCTGCCCATGCCGCTTCTTGTTACACTGGCATTCAGAAATGCCACTATAACATGATTTTCCAGCCGTAAGCTTTGAAGGAAAGCTATTGTGCTTCCCTTACTCACCCTTTTGTTCACAGAGCACACGGAGAGTGGAAGACTGTACTGAAGGAGAGCACGGACAAGGCAGCTGGGAAAGCTGCCAGCATCCTGCACCTCTAAATCACATCAACCACATGTCGGAGATTAATCAGGCGTCTTAACGCTGGAGGGTTGATACAACACAATTATGTTTTACGGGCCTCTCACTCTCTAATCTTTGATTTCTTTTCCAGCCAAAAGTGGAGGCAAATGCTGAGGCCAGGTGGGCACGGCAGTTAGCATGCTATGCGGCTTGCCTGCTCTGGTTTGGAGTGAGCAGTGGTTTGTTTCTGCTCAGACAATTTTTTTCTTGCCCTCTCTGCCCAGCAAATTTGGGGCAATTATAGATTGAACTCAAGGATAGAGTTCAGCCTGCGGGGGCTTTTGCGTTTTACAAGTGCAAAGTTGCCTGTCCAAAAATAAATAAAATGCATTTAATAACAACAACAAAAACCAAACCCCAAAATACAGAAGCAGTTGGTCAGTGACCTGTGCTGCTTGTTATGACCCCTGTGAGTTGGAGTGGCTCTGTACGCACCCGCGGAAGCTTGGCCTTTAGTGCTGATGTGAACTGTTTGTTCAACGCTGCGTATGGAGGCTCATAGCTGCTTTAACTCTTTGGGGTGGAAATGTGCCTTGACACCTGAAAAGCTGCTTTATCCAAGGAGTTGTGGATTGTAGCGTGTTGCTCATTTTCGGTGTCCGGGATGGACAGCTGGATCAAGGTAGGTGCCTTGCATCCGAGGCTGAGGAGCGCATCTCGTGTGTGCCCCAGGGGACCTGCTCACCGCTGCTGCGGGCTGAGTGGGTTTTAAGGCAGCTGACGTGAGAGGCTTTGTTGGCTTCTCATTTTTCCAAGCGCAGCTATCCCAGCAATGCAGACATATTTAACTAGAGAGCAGCTAATACTTCGGTATTTGCTTCTTTGCATCTCTGGATCTCCTCTCTCTGTCCCTCTGAAGTCTTTGGAAGCAGCCGTTCATGCCTAAGGTGTATCAACGCAGTCGATAGCTCTGTGTGTGTGTGTTTACACATGTGCTCTTACTTGCATTTTATACTGATCCTTTCCCAAAGCCTTCAACTTTGGCTGAAATTAATGGCCTTGCCTGTGGTGCTAGAGGTGTGGGTGACAGGCAGGAGGATCTGCCCTCCCCAAATGTTCTTGGCTCTCCTGCATGTCAAGCTGGTTGGCTCTGGTTAACCCCCCCCCAGCGCCTGGTCAGGTGGCTCCTTCTTGTTTGTCATGCTTGATCACAAGTTTCTATGGATGTGGATTGAACCCGTTGAGCAGATATGAAAAGAGAAAAACAAGTTCATGGAAGTGGCTGGAAACCCACTGGGTGGTTTGTTTGGGGTTTGCACCTTGCTGTTCCTCTGCCCAGATAGGGACAGACAAGGGGGCATTTAGGAAACACCTTTCCATTCTGTGCTGAGGATCAAAGGGACCCTGTTCACCCAGGGTCTCTGCGTGGCCTCCGTGCTCTCTGGCTCCCAGAGGAGGCATGGTTTTGCACGCCATGCATCACTCCAGGGCTCTGTCTGCTGCTTTATTTCTCATCAGCAAACATTTGTGCCGGCAGACACGGAGGCTGTGAAAATCAAGAGGTGTTTGCTTAGGAGGAGGAGGGTAAAAGGTTTTTCAGAGGTATCAGTAGGATGCAGAGTAGGTGAGAAAGGTAAAAAACATTGTCTGGCCCAAGAAGTGTCCACTGCAAAAGGAGGAGTTGTGAAGCTCGGGTACTGTGTGGAGTGGAGTGAATCCAGGAGCCCAGACCCTTGGCTTCACCCTGGAGAAGACATTTTCAGACCCATAAACTCCTCTGTTACGGGTCCCAAGTTTAAGAGCTGCTATTCAAAACTGCCTCATGCAGTGCTGTCTGCAGAGTGGCAGCGACCAGAGAGGAGCAAACAGCTGATGTGGCTACTGAGTGTGCGCTTCCCGCCGAGCCACGAGCTGCCGAACGGATGCTCTCCTAACCCTGGCCCCTGCGTGTTTCTTGCTGTCTTGTTTTTCTGACTCAGTCGATTGAACTCTCGCTGATTGTCTCAGGAAATGGCTCAACAGCTGAGTAGATCTTCTTCTCTGGGGTTTTTCGTATATACAACACATTTCTCCCTGGCTCGGTTTCTTCCACGAGCGAGACGCGCTGAGGGCCCCCCCTTTTTCTGCTGAGCTCTCTAGATGGCTGTGTTCCCTCTCCTCGTTGTTTAGGCAAGTTAAAAATATTTAATTATCATTAAATGCTTTCTGCAAGAGAAGATTGCTGTGCTATTAAAACTGGAATGGACATGACTGGGGAGCAAATGAACATTTTCAAAGAAAGGGTCTGAACACGCAGTGCATGGACCCAAAATAGGTCCCTTCAGCAGAAAGGCCCCAGGTGACCCATCGCTTGCCAGCGCAATTACCAGAGTCTTGGCAGCTGGCAAGATCAGCAAATGGGGTTTATGTCAGAGCTTGTTACCTTAATTTGGTTAATTGTAGAGCAGAGTGCATTGAACAGCCAGTTCAAACCAGGTTTCAGATCTCCAGGGTGCCGGGCACGGGCAGGGCATTGCCTAGAGAGCAGCCGGGGCTGCATGGGCTGGGGAGGACAGGGGAGCTGGGAGCGTGGGCAGAGCGCGGCTTCGCCCGGGATGCTCTCACTCACAGACCTCTCGCTCCACGGGAGCAGTCGAGGCCGTGCTTGGCAGCCTCACCTGTGGATTTGTAACCCCTGATTTGAGCCAAAGTCTGCAATTCAAGCCTCCGAATTCTGGAGGCTCGAGTTGCACATTCAGGCTTGAAAGATGCAGTGTCTGGAACTGAGGTTCAGACCTCCGTTTTGAACAGCAGGTCCTCAGGGGCGTTTGTAGTCAAGGAAGAAAGTAACAAGAGGACTGTGCTGGACCATCTGCCCAGTATCCCCAGTCTCCAGCTGGGGCCAGCAGCAAGCATCAGAGCAAAGTGTAAGGACAGGGAGGACAAGTGGTGTTTCCTGGACGCTTTCTCAGCCTCCAGTGCACCTCTGGGTCCTCTGCGGCAGAGGAGGTACCTTTGTGCGATGGGTTTCTCTTCCAAGGATTCGCAGGCACAGTCAGAGCTCACCCACCGTGTTTTACAACTTGGCCCGTGTGGGAACATACCTGGGATACCTTTCCAGCATCGCTGTTGGAGTTTGGCTTTTTTACCCCAAGATGTATAATCTGGTGCCAGTTATTTCTGTAAAGGCATCGCTGGCGGGCACAGATTATTATCTTTCTGGTGATCCTCTGTCTGGCAGGGTGGGACAGAGCTTTGTGGTGATGGTGGGAGAGGATGGCTGCTCTGCTGGGATGGGATCTTCCAGGTGTGCTTGTTAAGGAGCCCAGCTCCTGTCATGCAACCAAGAAGTAATAAAGCATGAAAGAAGCAAAAGTTGTGGCAAAGATGTGGACACCTGAGAACACGAGTTTGTCCCCCCGGGGTGGGAAGAGAAAGATAGCAGCTCCTGTGGTTATTTAATCAAGTTCTGATATGTTGCTAAATGCATTTTACCATGGGAGTGTAAAGATGTGAAGTCTGGCAACTCACTGCAAGTTTTTGGAGAACTAGAACTCTTGCTAGGTGAGGCAGGGAGAGGGCAATGAGGTGTCAGCTTTTCAAGTGTTAAGGAGGAACAAAAAGCCCCTTCCTTCTTACCTAGTCTCCTCTCCTGGCTGCCTCCACCCTGAGTTGCCACTCCTTTGCCAGTAGCTGCATTTCGGTGCTTCAAAGAGATGCATTTGGTGCATGCCGCGGCGCCTGCAAGGAAGAGGTGTGCGAGTAATTAGTTACGTCCCACCTATCCATCGCTCCATCCATCACCCCTGCCCACCCACAGGGTAATGAAATGTCAGGCTGTTTTAATTTCTTTGCTTCAGTGCTGCTCCCGTAGCGGTCCTGCGCTGCCTCTCCCTCCTCCTCGCTCGTGTGTGCTGGAGGGCAGCAGTCCTGACTCACAGCCACAGTGTCTGTACAGCCCAGCGGGCCACGGAATCAGGCTTTGGGCCCTTCCTTGCGCAGAGGCTGAAGATGCCCGTGGCTCCCAAGCGTGTGGCACATCCTGCATCCAGGCGTGTGGTTTCTTCTCTCCTCTCCTGGCCAGCTGGGCGAGGGCGGCAGCTCAGCCCTGCCTCGGCGGCACCACCACCCGGTTTCCGTGTGAGGTTTGGGACGGCACAGAGCGAAACTCGCAGATGCCTCAGAAAAAGGAACATTTGGCCTGAGAGCTTTTTGTCTGTGATGAACAGAAAGAGGCTTTTGGTGGAAGCTGGTGTCCAGGTGTGGACAAGAAATGGAGGTGTGAGCCCGCGGCAGGATGCTGCTTGTGCCCTGGCTCCTCCCAGATCAGAACATCCTCCTGATGTGCTAAAAGTGGTGGTCCCTCAGCCTGGGGTGGGGGAACTGGGCCGAGCACAGCAAACCTTTGAGATGTCCTGAGGGGTGTTTGAAACTCCTGGAGAGCTCTCCTAGTCCATCCATGTGCTGTGCCAGTAGCTAATTACAGACACGGTTAAGAAAAAAGTGTATCTTATTCCCATAACAAAAGACCTGGAAAGAACTAGCCTGGTAATTATTCAGGAGTGGGAGAAAATAAACTCAGTAAAGCTGAGCCCAAGGGATCCAGCAGAATGTGATACTGTGCACACCCACCTCCTGCTCAGCCTTTTTATTCACAGCCAGGCCAGGGCATTAATGCTAAATTAAGATTATATGACTGAACCTATAAGCCAGGAATTAAGGTTAAATGTGCCTCATGGTATCAGTCTCTCTACACTTCCTGGCTTTCCTGTTACAACCTGGTGTACATTTCCTAACCTCACTTTTTAAAAAGTATTGGTGCATTTTGCTAAGGAGATTCACTGGCTAAAGGGACGTTCAATACAACCAGCATATCCCAAGGCAGATTCAGAAGAGACCTTCCTAGTGCAAGGAGCTGCTGGGGGAGAGGGACAAGGCAACACCAGTGGAACAATCTGCAGTGGGACCTGGACAAGTCGAGCCTTGAAAATCTGCTGACATAACTGTGCTGGGTGCACTGCTGCCCAGTGCATGAGCTGCTGCTCTGGTTCTGGCTCTTTTGCAGCTCACACCCACAGCATCCCCTTGCAAATGGGATAGCGGCTGGCCAGGGAAGAAGGCAGAGGGATGCTGGTTTCCTGGGAAGCTTTGTGAGCAGAGAGCATTTTGCCATGTCAGGGAATATCTTTTTGCCCTAGTTAGGACTCAGCAGGAGCAGGAGGGAGAAAGGAGGTGAAGAGAGCAATGCCCGGGATGGAAAGGATGGGGATAGAGCTGAAGGATTGGGTAGAGACGGGGAAAGACAAGATGTAGCTCTCCCCCACACACAGAGCAGCTCCGTGTCACTGGACAGATTTGGAGCAGTCCCTTGAGAAGTTCCATGAATGAAAGATGCACCAGGAGACTGATAGTGCCATTGGGGAAAAGTCCCCCTTTCCACCACTAAAAAAATGAGCGCGAGGCGCAAAAAGGTCCGAGCACCCCTATTTGTTACCCAGCCACTGCAAAAGTGGCTTTTGGTGGCACAGTGGAGTGAAAGTTCCCAGCGTGAGATGGGAAGAAAGGCCATCCAGAGGAAAAATGCCTGGTGTATTAGCATCCCTCTCCTTTCCCCAGCTCCATGTCCTGGGTACCTTGTGCTAAGAGATGAAGGGTTAAGCTCCAGGCCCTGCTGACTGCCATGTGATGCATTTGCTCGGGTGATTAGTAAAGATCTATGCCCTAAGAGGAATCACATGGGCTTCGACAGGGCTCCCTGGATGCAAACATGCCCTGCCGAACCCTGCCTCGCTCCCCGCTTCCGTCCTCACCGAGGGGAGCGCTGGGTCCGGGGAGGGGAGCGTGGCTTCGCCATCCCAGGCCTACGCCCAGGCTCCACATCAAAAGGCAGGGAACAAAACAACTGCAGAACATTTTAAAGCAAAATAAATAAACCCTTGGCTCCTCCGGGAGAGTTCTTACCAAAGGTACAATCTATTTATGGCTCTTTATTTCAAAAGCAGATACATAACAGGAACTTTAGATATTCAAGCCCTAAAGAAGCTAGCTTCTGATATTCAGGCCTCAAAGAACCTGACTTCCCACAATCAAAGGGATTGCCATAACCCTCTGCTTTATCAGGTGGCTGGTGGGACCAGAGGAAATCCTGGGTTTCTGCTTTATGGGGTGGTTGGTGGAAGTGGAGGAAATCCTGGGTTTTTATCGAATGAAAGCAGCTTTCAGTCGAGAGGACAATGTGACAATATCTGTTTTCATAGCATCTTCCAGCAGGAAGGTCCCCAGAACCTTTTCTTCGCAGGGCAATATCTGGGAGATTACCTTGGTGATAGCAGGTTGCAGTGTGGGAGAGGCTGAGCTCTCAGTAACGACTGGTTGCTCGAGACAAGTATATTTGGGGCTTTACTCCAGATGAACTAAGCACTGTAAAACTGGAGGAATCAGCCCACTAGAAATATGTAGACACGCTCTCCAGCATAACCCAAAATGCATGAGTGTGACAATTAAGTATCCGAAGAGCAGCTTTTGCCTCCAGGTTTCTCTGTTTCAACACCCGCGGAGGCCCTTGGGGTTCACAGTTTGTCTGCATTGATCCGTTTTTGTTTGCTGCAGGTGATGTGACAAACCTGACTCCTGAGCACTCCTTCGAAGGCACAAAAGTAGGCGTGGGGAATATCGTCTTAGCTTTGTACAGCGGCCTCTTTGCCTATGGAGGATGGTAAGATTCCACTGAAAAGTGCTAAATACTATAGTGCATTCCTTTTTCCCTAGATTATGTCTGCAGGAGGAGTGTGGCCCAGGACTTTCCAAGTCTTTCTTGTAACCAGGGCAATGAGGCAGATGCTTTGGGTTTGCCTAGTAATGTTAACAGTCGTACTTCACACCCCGGTTCCAGCCAGGACACAGAAGCAGGAGTAAGTGGAGGTCATGATGGGATTTAGAAGCAACAGCAGAGGGTGGGTGATGAGGCACCATGATGCTTCGTGCAGCTCCTCGGTGTAGTAAGAGAAGGCAGCAGGGTGGGTTTAGCTCGCAGAGGAGAGATGTGCTACATGGCAGCAGATTACTTGGAGCACCAAATTAAAGCTCTTTATCAGTCCTGTTGAGCACTTGGAATCAGAAGGGCCCTGCTCAATTTGCTGTGAAGTGAATTTGCTGGAAGGGATCTTACCCCTGGACTCAGCACTGGTGAGGCCGCCCCTCGATGAGTGGGTTCAGTTTTGGGCCCCTCACTCCAAAAAGGCCATTGAATGACTCGAGCGTGTCCAGAGAAGGGCAACGGAGCTGGTGCAGGGTCTGGAGCACAGGTCTGATGGGGAGCGGCTGAGGGAACTGGGGGGGTTTAGTCTGGAGAAGAGGAGGCTGAGGGGAGACCTCATGGCCCTCTCCAACTCCCTGACAGGAGGGTGCAGAGAGGGGGGATGAGTCTCTTGAGCCAAGGAACCAGCGCCAGGACAAGAGGGAATGGCCTTAAGCTGCGCCAGGGCAGGGTCAGACTGGCTCTTAGGAAGGATTTCTTTGCAGAAGGGGTTGTTGGGCGTTGGAATGGGCTGCCCAGGGCAGGGGGGGAGTCCCCATCCCTGGAGGGGTTGAAGAGTTGGGTTGACCCAGTGCTGAGGGATCTGGTGGAGTTGGGAACCATCAGTGTGAGGTTCATGGTTGGACTGGAGGAGCTTCAAGGTCTTTTCCAACCTCGATGATTCTGTGAAAACAGGCCAGTTACAGCCCTCCTTGTTGCCTAGAGGGGTGGCCCTGTCACGGGTGGGTGCAGCTCTTCACCTGCAGTCACCCCTCCTCTTGCAGGGGAGCTGCCAGCATGGGGTGCTGGATCCACCAGCACCCCCCAGGGCTTGTGCTTTGCAGGGTTTGTGCTGTAGCTGTCGGACTGGGCATCAGCCATCACAGGTTTTACCGCAGGTGTCAGTCTCTCTACCCCTCCCGAAATTCCCTTGTAGAGGACTAAGAATAAGGGCTTTGTTTATTCCATGGACTAACCAGAATTAACCACCATTCTTTTTAAATTACAGGAATTACTTGAATTTTGTTACAGAAGAGATGATCAATCCCTACAGGTAGGTGTGTGTCCTGCGATGACTTCCCTGGGCGGAAAGCCTCTTGATCTGGGGAAGCCCCTTCCTCGTGCCTGTAACAGGCAGATCAGCCCAGAAGCCAAGGTCTTTTTCTAGGGAAATAGAAAACGAGATAAATTATTGGTATTATTCCTCCCTGGAATAGGGGAAGGGGAATAATAATCTCTGTATGAGAAGGGCAGTTGTTTACACTGCTTTTCTGTACTGCTAATATTATCAGTGTTGTTGGAAAGTCCTGCTTCCTTGACATGGCACCTCTCTGAATTATAGGCAAGGAAGAAGCACTCACGGCCTTATTACCATCCTGTGTAAACTCCCATGAGAGTATTTGTGTGTACATATGTTTGTCACGTGCTCTTCCTCTTCTGTTGAGCAATAGCCTCCTTCTGCACTGCTTGTTGCCTTTCAGGGTTACGCAGGGGACCTGGTGAGGTGAGGGTGAGCCACCCCAAAGCAGGTGGTGATAAATAACTTTTTGCTGATAAATCATTTTTGCAAATCGTTGTCGATAAATCATTTTTGCTCATAGGGAAGGTGCCTGTGAGGCGCTGTCGATACAAGCTTCAGGGTCACTTGTGCAAGAACCCACTCCTGGCTGGCCCTGGCAGTGATTAGTGCCTGCTGGGAAGCATAAGACTGGATATGCCCTTTCCTTGACAAACAGAGTTATAAAAAGGTTTTTGCAGTTTGCAATTATTTTCGTGTCTTCTGAATGCAGTCATGGTATTTGACTCTCTCCTCCTGTGGCTTTGAGCTCCACTAGACCAATTATACATGGCATCAAGCAGGGTTTCCTTTTTCAGTTTCCATTCGCAAATGAAGTTAGACTATTTGGAAAGGCAAATTTGTACCAACACAGCCTCGGCTTTACAGACCCACTCAGACTGTGTCTGAACTCATTTTCTTTGAGTTTCATCAGTCCAGCCAGCTGCACAGAGTTACAGCCTAAAAACTGCCCACCAAATCCCTGACGTTCCCTTCTCCCACAAGAAACCCACCTGCACAAACACTTTGCCTTTGTCCAGAAGAGAATACATGTGCTGATGCCACTGGCTAGCAAGAGCCATGGGGAGTTATTTTTAATTAATTGCCTTTGCATGGTCTTGGATTACTGCTTGCCCAGACAGCCAGAGTCTCTCCATGCAAAAAGTCCCTTTTGCCATAATCCTCCACCCTACATCTGCCACCCTCCAGGCTGTTCCCATGGGGGCATCTTCTCCTCTCTCAGGGGAGCAGCGTGTGGCTGGAAAACTGGACATGCTGAAGAGCCAAAGAAGAGCAGAATGGCTCAAGCTGACTTTAAGTGAGGGCTGCAGCATGGGCCACCAACCCACAGCATCAAGAGCTCTCTTCTCTGAAGTGCAGCGCTCCATTACGATTTATGTTTTCTTCATAGAAACCTGCCTCTGGCTATCATCATCTCGCTACCTGTAGTCACTCTGGTTTACGTGCTGACAAACTTGGCTTACTTCACGACCCTGTCAACGGACCAGATGCTGACGTCCGAAGCCGTGGCTGTGGTAAGATAGGTGCATTTCTGATGCGATTCATCTGTTTTCCAGGGCTGGTTAAATCAGACTTACAATCTCTGCATACATCTAGTTTGTTCCAGGCTGATCAGGGCTGCTTACAAAAAAGCTGATGTTTGACAGGAGATAAAGGCAACTGTGACGGGAGCAGGGAAGAACAGCGTGATACCAAGTGGGATTAATCACAGACAGTAGTGAGGGTGGGCAGTCAGTTAGCACTGCTCTTAATTCATAAACACACAAGGTTGCTGCTGGCCTCATGACTTATCATCAGTTACCAGAGCGTGATATTTATGGGAAAAGGTCATTCAGTCAATGCTGAACTAGATTGTTCTCTCTCTCTGTATCTTCCTTGTTTTAATTAAGAGCGAAAAATAATACTTCTATTAATTAAAATGCCACTGCGGTCAGAAATCCTGGTTGCTTCAGAAGTGAGCAGCATGGGATGACCTTGTAAACTGAGTGGGACCAGGATGGGTCAGTGCTTCAAGGGGCATCTCCCAGTCCAGGAGAAGTTGGTCTGCGCCATTCAGGTGATGATGCTCCATCCTTCGGGTTAGTACCAAGCCCCCATTCCAGCCTGCACCTACGTGGTGCTGAGTTACTGGAGATGCCAGCCCTGGTCGCATCACTCTAGTTGTGTGCCTTTGCAAGTCTTGAAATCAGTATAATAGTGTTGGCATCAAACTGCAGTGAAGCAGTTTGTGATATAAAACCACATCTCCAGGTCTTGCTGCTGATTTTTTTGCAATTCCATAATACGCTTTTTCAGGAAGGAGGAGCAGCAAATGGCAACATGGAAAACTCCGTAACAGCTTTGGCACTAGGCCATGTCATTTGTTCAGATTTCTACAAATACTAAGTCTCTGTAGGCAGCTGTGAGTTCTTTTGGACATTCTGGGTGTGAAATACCTTGTCTTGTGGCCCCACATTTAGGATTTTCTTCTTTTGGACATTTTGGGTGTGAAATATCTTGTCTTGTGGCCCCGCATTTAGGATTTTGGGAACTACCACCTTGGCGTCATGTCCTGGATCATACCCGTCTTTGTTGGCTTATCGTGCTTTGGATCTGTTAATGGATCTCTCTTCACTTCTTCCCGGTAGGTTTCTTGCTCAATTTTGTGGTTTTTGGTAACAAGTCATGCTTAATGCCTCTTTATTTGGAGTTGTCCTCCAAAGAGTGGCTGTGGGTAGACACAAAGTCTAAAGAGTCTGGAGGCCATGTGGGGAATGTGGAGAAAAAAAAAAAAAAAAAAGTAAGACTTTAAAACCATATCCAGTTTAAAGGAAACCCTTTCAATGGTCTTAGTCTTCTGTTCCTCAGGCAAAGTCCTGTTGAAGTTATTAGAACATAAACAAACACAGGCTTGGGGCTCAGTGATGTTGCCTGAGAAAGTGTCTTTAATGAAAAGCAGAAAGTTATGAAACTTCAGGGCTGAGAATCCCTCCAGAAAGTGGAGAAAGGACAAGGCAGGACAGGGACTGAGCTGGTTCCAGCTCTGACACACATCTCCCAGGTTGTCTTAGGAAAGTCACTTAATTGCTCTCTCCAGAAAGGATATAAATACGTCTTTTCTTGCATTCCTTGTCCGTCTCCAGCCTTCCTTCTAAGACAGGGACTTTCCACTGTGTATGTGCAGAACACCCCGTGCTGGGGTCTGACCCTGGAGGGCCCCACTCCTGAACCGGTGATAGCAAAAGGGCAGGGCTGGCATGGGGCAAGGCACCACTGAGGTGGAAAACCTGCGTGGAGCCTGGGCGTTCCAGACTTGCTGCCTCAGCCCTCTCTAGGCTCAGCTTGGGCTGTCCCCACTTGTTTTGTGCTGAAGACAAACCCCAGCCCAGGGCTGAGGATTGCAGAGATGATAACTGCTCTGTCTCCCCCACCTCAGGCTGTTCTTCGTGGGATCCCGAGAAGGACACTTGCCTTCAATCCTGTCTATGATTCACCCCAGGCTCCTCACTCCTGTGCCGTCCCTCATCTTTACGGTAAGCACCTGGGGCTGTGGTGATGAGCATTGACCTGGTATTGAGAAACGGGCCGGGGGTAGGATCCCATCAGCGTGGTTGGAGGTGGGGGCTGCTTGGGCACCCCCTCCAGACACAGCCAGCCCTGCATGCACCTAAAGGAGAGGGTAGACCCTTCTCCTTCTCATCGTATCCTCATATTCCACTTCTGTTTTGACATCGGTCCAGCCACCAATTGAAAATAGCTTAAATAAGTAAAAAAATCATTAACGTCATTCTTTTCCTAGCGGGTAGTTCTTCTAAAATACCCGTATTTAGTGTTGTAACATCCGTGGTTTTGCCTACTCCCTTTGCTAATGGCTTTTTTTTTCTCTGGATGCAGTGTGTCATGACCCTGCTCTATGCCTTCTCCAACAACATTTTCTCAGTCATCAACTTCTTCAGCTTCTTCAACTGGCTGTGCGTGGCTCTGGCCATCATTGGCATGATGTGGCTGCGTTACAAGAAGCCAGAGCTGGAAAGGCCCATCAAGGTGAGAACTGTGTGGTAATTGTGGCAGGTCCTCCCTGAGTCCCTTCTCAGCACCTCAGGAAAGGTTCAGCGAGTTCGGCTGCTTGTCCTGCATGGAAGAGGGGCTGGGATTGCAAGTGTACAGGAAAAATGTTGTGCTGTAGCTAACACAGGCGTCCCTGCTGCACAGAAATCTGCCAGTGCAAGGAGGATGAAGAGCTGCCATGACCATGGGGACGTCAGAGTGAAGGGGGGCTCTGGGGTGTTCTGGTGGGGTAGCCCAGTGGGAAGCTCTCCATGACTAACATATTCCCCAGGACAAATCATAGGCTGTGGCCCTCGGTGAAACACTGTACCGTCATGGAATTCACTTAAAATAGTTTTTTAATAAAGCAGACAAACCCACGCCTGCAGAGATGAGAACTTTGTTCTCTTTGTCCTTGGCCAGCTTGGCAGTACCATGTCCCATCTGGGAGGAGGCCAAGATCATGTCAGCTACAAGTGTGTCTGCCTTTCTTAAAGGCATGTTTCTCACTCATCCCCCAGCACACTCAGGTCTCTGCCAGGCAACCGGCAGCCAGAGAGGATCAGACTGACAGATCTGTACCAGTGCCTTCCCGAAGTAACTCTTTGCAGGGTGTTTTATTTTTTGTTTTTTTCTTCAAAAAGCTGGGCTGCTCTCAGCGGGTGCCCTGCTTGGAGCTGTGTAGCCCATCCCCTGAGAAACTGCCGTGAAGATGCTACGGCTTGTGCTGTGCTTGCTGCTGAATTTGATGCTGTTGGTACAGGTGCTTTTTATAAGGAATCATTCAAGGATGGAATGAGGATCAAAAAAAAGGGTGCTGAGAAGGGCTCGTGGCTCTTGGCAAGCCACACCTCCGTGCTTTGTTTTGCTGGTTTTAAATGTACGTGTTAAGTGTTGGCCTATGTCTGTTTTCTCCGGGGTTGATGGAGAGCACTGCTTAAATCAATGCCTTCCCCGTGGCAGCTCAAGGTCACGGTCCCCTTGTTCAGAGCACTGGGACAGACAGGAGCACCATCCACACGGGGGTCTGCAGTGGAACGTGAACTCCTTCCTTCCCCAGGCTGTACAGCTAGAGAAAATTCACTGGAAAGCACACCCTGTTCCCCAGATACAACCTTTAACCTCTTCTTGGGTCCTTCTTTAGGTGAACATCTGCCTGCCCGTTTTCTTCATCCTGGCCTGCTTGTTCCTCATTGCTGTGTCCTTCTGGATGACGCCGAAGGAATGTGCGATTGGCTTTGCCATCATCTTCAGTGGGATCCCTGTTTACTTCTTCGGGGTCTGGTGGCAAAACAAGCCCAAGTGGGTTCTCCAAGGCATCTGTAAGTGTTACCAGTGAAGACCAAGGGTACAGCCTTGGCTTTTGCTCCAAAAATAGCAGCTTCCCAGTGAGCACGCTACAGCTGGTAGCACTGGCTCTCCTCCGTGTAGTGGAGGCTTCCAACGTCTTGGCTCTGATCAATTCTTCTTTAACGGTAACAAGTTTTAACCTGATGATTACCTCACCTACCAAGCACCCAAAACGCACCCTGACTTGCAATAATTGCAAAGTTTGGACCAAATACCATGAGGTATTTTTTCATCTTGGCAAACAGGTTGCTGTTATGCAGCGGAGCGTAATTTGCTGAGCACATTGCTGCCTTTCTTCAGCCTCCTGTAAAAGCACAGGGTCAAGCCTTTTGTCAGCAGAGAATCACTTTCTAGTGATGTAGGAAGGGAAAAGAAGTAACAGCATAACAGTCTGAGCACAGTTGGCCTCAATTTGTCTGCTGAAAATTCGTAATTAATCCCAATCCATCACCTAGCCAGTGCTAACATTTCTGATCCAGTCAAAGCTCTCCTTGGCATCAAAATGTGGCAGCAGAGCAGAGGGAGGGGAAAATCCCCTGGACATTTTCTCTTGCAAGGTTTATTTTTAAGGTATCTTCATATAAGGTTTTCCAACAGCTGACACTACACCACGGTGTGTTTTGAAGGGATGGAGAGGTTGTGCTTGGCACATGTAACCTCTGTCTGAACAACTGAATCAAGAAAGTCAATCCGTGTCGTCCAAGTAACTAAACTCCACCATCTGCCTCCCAGCTCTCATACAACAGGCTGACCTAGAAAAGCAGACAAGTAGAAATGCCCAGCCTTAGCTGGATGCTTTTTATGAAGAAGAAAAAGGCTTTCAACAGTACTCAGCACTTGTTATTCTTTTTTTTCGCCTGTCTCTCTCTCTCTCTCTCTCTCTCTCTCTCACATTCACTTTTTCATTCTGAGTATTAGGCCCAGTTCCTGGAAAAGCCGTTTCTGCAGTGCCTGGGTGGCAAATTACCATATTAATTGTTTTCCACCACCAAAGGCTTGTAAGGAGAATATAGAAAATATTCTGGGAACACCGAATGATAATTCTGCAAATGTCCTGTTAGAAACATATGAACTTTAAACACATGTGCATATTCATCTATTGCAGATAATTTGATCACCAACTGATCTGAGTTTGACTTTGTGGGTATTTAGAATTAGTGTTAGCTTTACCTGGCAGGACCATCTCGTGATCTCCAAACACACAGTGAAGCAGCAGAAAGCACAGGTGTGTTTGGGTACTAGCCACCAAAAGTAATGGGTAGGAAAAAAAAGTTACTTCAGTTTAGCACCCTTCCTGTGCAAACTTGTGTCTGAAATGCCTCCTTTGCTCTTCACCTGCTCTGTGCAAGGCAGTGGACCTTGCCTTGTGTTCAGGATGCCGAGTTGGTTCTGCCCTGGGTCCTCAGGCCTTTAAAGAAGCTGTGTGCACATACAGCCGAGGTTTTCAAAACAGGAAATAAAAAGCACTGGCTCATATTTTCTCTGCCCATTCCTGCTCTTGTGCCTGACTCAGTTTTGGCTGCTTGCAGTTCTGGCATCCCAACGTAGTTCCCATATTGCTGTGCAATTAGAAACTGGTGTCAAGAAGTGCCAGAGCCTCTCTCGGGGCAGTACAACATCCTCGCAAAGCTCCCAGTGTTACGTGTCTCAGTTCTGGGCGTGAGGAGAGAGAGAGAGTAGCCTGCAGCTCATTTGCTTTCAAGTCTTAAATTGCCTTTGGGCTAATCTTGCTTGGAACCACGGTGGGGAGGCAAATGGGTCAGCCCTTTTGAGGCAGAGGATTGTGAACTGAGATCAAGATGTATGTTGGGTCCCTGCGTGTGATCTCTGACCTGTCCTTTGCTTTCTTCCCCGTAGTCTCTGCAACAGTCCTGTGCCAGAAACTGATGGAAGTGGTTCCGCAAGAATCATAAGCAAGAAAAGCAGAGACATTCAGCTTGAGGAAACGCACAATATTATTTTAAGACGACACAAGGAGAAAACGCTTCTGATCCCTCGTAAACGAAACCTAGGCACTGGAGCACCCCGTCGGAGCTGCTTCACGTCTGACACCATGCCCCTGGCTCTGCCTTGCCTCCTCTAGCCCCTCCGTCGCCACCTTTTAGCCTGGCAGATGAGCAACCCTGCGATGAGAAGTTCTTGGTACGAACGTGGGCCAAGAGGAGGAATTCCTGATGGCAGCTTCAAAGGGGTCCTGCCTGTCTGGCAGCAGCGAGTTCAATCAGCATCTGTGTGTGTGTGTGTGTGACACTGAGGGCTGTACTTCAGTTCTGTGTAGGCTTACTCAGTTTGGGCCTGGGATCCCCCAGATGACAGCGAATCTGCTCATGAGCCCAGTTTGAGTGTTCCCAGCTGTACAAACGTGCCTGTGTCTGGGGCTGGGACAGTCACAGAGCTGCAGGGTGGTCCTGAGCCCAGCCTACCTGCCTTACCTGGTCCAGGGGGGGTGGTTGTGAAGCGAGGGGTGGCTGATGTTGGCTCACACGCTCACACACACACATAAACTCATACCAAAATACGTGCTGCTGGATGCTGTGGACTCTGTCCACTGGCAGTGACTTACAGGAGACAAGGCAGAGAAAAATTAGTGTCAGAGAAATGATGTGGGGAGGCCTCATCTGACTTTCACTGCGTTCCTGACTAGAGCACTCGGGGTCCCCTGCCACTGTCTGGCTTTTAACTCTCAGATCCAAGCCATCTCCCTGCTATTGAGCCGGTCCTCCGGGATGCTCTTCACTGCAATGCCCATCCCGTGGCCCTGTGAATTAGCACTGGGGCAGGTGCAGGCCTGAGGGTGAAGTTCCTTCTGATAAACCCAGGGAATTGCAATTAGCAGAAGGCCGAGTCCTCGGCTTGCTCACTCCATGTTTTCCTGTAGCTAGGCTATGATCCAGCATGGGATGAGCAACATCATGCGCTCCAAATGGCCCTGTTCGTTGCCCACCATGTGATTCACGTTTGCCCCTTAAACTATTTGCAAAAAGAACATAAGGGTGGGATTCCCTTGACTCGTTCCCGGGGGTCTGTGTGTGCATTGCCCGTCGCTGCGCCCTTCGTTACGCTGTGTCTCTTCTAGAACGTGCAGTGGGGACGGGACCAACTGGGTCTGGGGGGGTGTAGAAAAGGGCAGATGTCCCCCCCCGGATGGCTGGAGCCTGGCTTTAATCTCAGTCTGCTGTAGATGGTCTGTTTTGCTCTAAGAAGCAGGGACTGGGGGCCTGGTTCTCCTTCGTGCAAAACCACAGCCTCAGGTTTGGCTTGGTGAGGAGCCCCCCCACCCCGACACCCTCCGTTCAGGGAGTGGTCTTTGAGCATAAACCGTGATCCGCATGTGAAATCTTATTTTGCTGTTGTGGGTGGTGCAGTGCCATCCCCTGAGCCCACCAAAATTCCTCTAGTTCCCAAGTAGTCCAAACTGTCCTCTTTGGAACACGTTGCTTTTTTTTGGTCGAAAGCATCACCTTTTCAGCAAAACTGCAATTCTTGAACAATTTGCTCATTATGCGTCTGCGCTCAAGGTGATAGTCGGAAATCAAAAGCATCTTTTCCCCACAAGTGAGCTGCTTCAGTCTCTGTTACAGATCTTCTGTGTGCTTGTGCTTTGTGCAAATGGGTTGTTGAACTACTTTTTCTCCTCAATACTTTTGTAAACTAAGCTGTTTGGAAGCCAGGATCCTCCAAGAGCTAATGCTTTCCACTGGATTCTCCTCATAGCGTAGAGTTATTTTGGATGAAGAGGCATTAAGGACACCAATGGTACTAGCTCATGCTTTGTCCTTTTAAGTTCTTTAGCAAAAAAAAAAAGTGTGTTATAGCAGGTGGCAGCTTCTGTTTAAGTGTGTGACAATGACCGTGGCTGTGTCAACGAGTGTCTATGTGCAGCTCTTTGCTATTGCTTTGCCAACCACGCGGCTTTGCTTTGAGGCAGTGCAGGAGGAATAGGTGAGACAATCATCACGCTGAAAACTTTTGCTGTCAGGTTGTTTATTCCATGGCAGCACAGTGAAGAGATGCCCAGGCCAGCTCAGGTGCCACTTCACAGGGGTTAGCGTCGAGCTCTCCTGGAGGTAAGTTAACCTGTGGAGAGTTGCAGCTGGTTTGGGTGTATCTACAGCGCAGAAGAACCCAAAGTTTATGGCCAGTGCCTGGCTGTTCAGGGACCTATGTGCAATGAATTGGAGCATCTCAGATCCAGTGCCTGTGGAGAGGCATTTGCATAAAAATAAGGTCGTGAACCATAAAACCTGAACTCAAATTTTTGGAATCCTCTTCCAGCTGAAGGCTGAGATGTTTTGGCAGGGTAGCAATGGGAAATCACTGCTTATGCTGGACTTGTTTCATGGACAGAGAACCTCAGTCTGTCACCTTCCACTTGGTCTGCAGGTTTTTTGGCTGCAGTGCAGGGCCTGGGTTCAGCGCAGGGGCTCTCAGTGCTGACATATACCAGCAGAATTACTTGTGATGCGAAGGGAAGGGATTTCAACTCTCAGCCCCCTCAATCCGATGTAAATTAGCACTCAAGCCCAATCCACAAAGAGCTCAGAAATGGGTCCAGATCTCCCAGAGTGGGGATTGCTTGGTTTGGACACATCTCTAAATGAGTTTCATCAGTGATGAAGACCATCACTAAGCGGTATCCTCTTGGTGAACCTTTCACACTGGTTTTAAAGAGGAGATGTCACACTGAGAAATATTTTTTAATTAATTAACTGATTTTAATTAAATCCTTAACTAGCTTGCTTGCTCTTTATAAATTTTCATGATTTTTCACTTGCTGCTAAAGATCTTTCTCTTGTACTAACCTGCTGGCTCTGGCACTGATACCATATGTTTCATGATCTCGCCAGCGTCTCCCTGGCAATAGAGGTGTAGGAAGAAACTGAACCGGGTACCAGCACAGAATGACAAAAATGTTGAATTTGGTCCACCACAGCTCACATCTCAGTTTACCTTTCAAAAACTTGATTTCTTTTATCCCTGATTCATTGACCCTGATAGTTCCCCTCCACCAGAGCTTGGTGACATGGCTGTAAGAGGTTGGGTTATTTTTTCCTGGCAGTTAGGGAGATAATGAGTGAGGGGGTAAAACTGAATTTCATTTTATAAAGAAAACACAATAATTTCTCCAATGGGTGAAACTGCTGCTAACAGCATCTGCTGTCCAGCATGACAGCTTGTAACTCAGATCAACAACCAGGAGTGTCTGCTGCCCCCAGGGGCTTGCCATGTTCAGCTGGATTTTGCTATGGAAAAAGAGCGAATACATCCCCATGAAAAACTTCCTTGCTGGTTATTTTCCTCAAATGTGGAATGAGATGTGTCACAGAGGGCGAGGGGAGCAACAGAGACTTCACAGAAAATTTCTCATCGTTCCCAGCACTGGATGTGGGATTTTTCTGTTGTTTCTCTGTCTGCTTGTGCTCTGTCGAGCCTGTTGCAACCCACCGCAAAGGCCACGTAGAACCACAGCGACCATGAGTTCACTTTCCTAAACAGCTACAGTTCAACGAGGTACCACATGGATCTATTTCCTAGGACAGTATTCTGCAAATACAGCCAGAGCAGTCGTGTCAGTGGAATCACAGAATCATTGAGGTTGGAAAAGACCTTTAAGATCATTGAGTCCAACCGTGTTGCTGTGGCTGCTATTTCTGCAAGCGATGGCTGTGCCACAGTAGTCCCTTGGTCCTTGTACTAAACCCCCCTTTCAATTATCGCTCTTCTTAGCTTGTTTTGAAGTATTTAGACTCCCAGGCAGTCAGTTGTTGGGGGTGTTCATGGAAGAGCATCCCGTGGGGATTGCTAAACAGTAGGGCAGGGGCGTGCAGAGCCGGCAGCCAGGCGCTTCCTTACCCATGGGGTTCCTCTTTCTAAATGAGAAATCTTCCCAACTGAGAGGGGAACCAGCCCTGCTCGGCCCTGCAAAATGCTCCCGGCCAAAAATGGGGTATTTAAGTCATCCTGGGTGGATTCTTCTCTTTTTTTTTCTTTTTTTTTTTTAAACTTCCTGCAGTATTTGCAGTGTTTTCCATCTCAGATACTGTGTCCTGGTAAACACGCTTTTGTTTTTAATGGCACCCTCTATGGATACTAAGTTCCAAGGGACTCTGTCACTGTTGAACAAACTTTAAAGACCCTTCCAACTGGATCGAAACTCGTGAGAAGAGGCTTTGTTGCCCGCCGAGCCCTCTCCCTGTGGGCGGCTCAGGCAGGGGAATAAATTGGGCTCCTCCATGGGCTCCTCTGCTGTGGGTCTGCCCCAAGAGCGGATCCCCACAGCCACGATTTCCCAACCATGGAGATATGTTTGCAGTGGCAGAGTCCTGGTCCGGCTGCAGGGAATCACAGGGAAGGTGATTGTGAGCTGAAGTCTGGGAAGGTACCTGTGCCTTCAGGCGAGGCTAGTGGTCTCGGGCTTTAATAAAAAATAAATTTTTTTTTTTTTAAAAGAAGAAAACAGCCAAATGTTGTCATTACGCAACACTGGCTGTTTGGGGCTATTCTTGTGGGATGCCAGCTTTTTCATCAACCAGTTGCACAACTCCATTTCTAATGACATCAAAGGGGAAGGCAACATTGGCCATTGAGAAAGAGCTGGAACAAAGCTTCCTCCTGCAGTTTGGGAAAGGGCAGCCCAGGGTTGAGACGGCTCCGGTTCCCCCCAGGGCTCGCACTGAGGTCTGCCGGCCGGCGCCGCGACCTCGGCATAGCCCCGCAGACTGAATCGCAGCCTTGTGCTGGCCCTGGGAGCCCAGCGAGTGTCTCAGGCTGCGGGCTGGGCCGGCGTGGCTGAAGCTGGCCACACTTGGCTGCCAACCAGGGAGCGCAGCAGCTGGCTCCCTGCGGTGATGGGAATCTGCTCCCGCGCCTCCGTCGGGGATCTGGCCAGTGCCAGGGCATCCCACAAGGCCTCGGCGTTGGGGGATGCTCAAGGGGCTCTTCATTTCTGGTGGCTCTTGAGGAGTTACAGCTGGCCGGCCTTACACTACTTTTGCTTGTACTTGAGAAGTTTCTTCCCAGTTTACACAGTCTGAACTGGAACTAGCAGCTGGTGGGGAGTGGGGGATGCATGGGATGCTGCTGGGCTTGATGGAACCAAGAGCTCCCAGTTTGGTGCAGATGCTCTCGCCCGTGTGATGTAGTGGTAGGACACGTGGCTCGGGTTCAGTCACCCTTAAGTAACCGATGTCCAGAGGATTATTTCTTTGCTTTTAGTCCCCTGTTCTTTGCGTGAGAAGGGGTGTTGCTTCCTCCAGCTGTTGAAGTGTTAAGGAGGAAAAAAAAATATTTTTTTAACTATTGAATTAATTTTTAAATGGCCTAAAAGAGACTTTATATCTACACCTAAATTATTCCCGCTGGGTGACGTTCATCTCGGCGCAGGGGCTCCGCAAGTGCTCAGATGCTCTCCTGCATCCCAGGCAGCAGGACGTGGCACTGTGGGGTCTGGCTGCGTCTCCTGCGCTGGGATGAATTTCACATTTTGGGAAAAAAAAGTCCTTATTTGTTCAGAGGACAGGGTGAGGTCCACGTCCCACCTAAATCCTTGCGAAGGAAGAATTTTAAGTGGTACCCAGACCTTGCGCTGCCCCGCAGAACAAAAGGAGGGTGAAATTCACTTCTAGTGAATAATCTGACTTTTCAGAGATACCTTTCTTCTAAAGTTCGTATTTTTGTTGGTTTTTTTAAAAACACAGAAAAAAAGGATCTTAACATACAGAAGAAAATCTAGATCTGATTTACAATTTTGTTATATTTGGTTGCTTTAAAAATATTTTACTAATTTAAATGTTGCTGTAGATGACATTCTATTTATTTTAAGGGGTAAATATCTTTTAGTCTTAATACTTCTACAGTAAGCACTGTCTATTTACAATGTTTGTGTTCCTGTCAACACAGCTATTCCACGACTGACCGAGTGCTGGTCAGCCAGTAGTAACTTAATCAAATTGCCTTGTAAAACAAGATGTCTCCTGCAATGTATTTTTTGTAGTATTTCTTGATTCTTTTATGTCTGTGGTTAACAAATCTGTTAAATGTTTGGGTTGTTCTATGTTTTGGGTTGTTGTTTTGTTTTTTTAACAAAGACAGCTGAATTACAACTCTCTTGTTGCTGGTCTTTGCTTCTAAAATTTTTATTTTGCAAAAGGTTGCCTTGTTTATCCCACATCCACGGGCACCTGAGCCCTGGGTTTCCAAGTGTTCCTCTTGCAGACAGGACTAGGAGCGAAGCTTAGCAATGGCAGCATCCATCCCTCTGTCACCATCCTTCTTTTTAAATTCTAGTTACTGTTCCTGATTTTGCATGTGTTAAAACTAAGGGAATGGGTAAGTGGGTGAGCTTTGGGCAAGAGGTGGGAGCAGAAGATGGATGTCCCAAGGCCCAGGGTGTATCTGCATGGTTATATGACAGAGATGCTGCTGGTAAAAGCTTGCAGCCAAAATAAAATGTCTTAACAGCAGGAAGGTATCAAACTTAATATGGGGAAAGTGATCTGGGCTGCGTCAAGAGCAGTGTGGCCAGCAGGTCGAGGGAGGGGATTTGCCCCCTCTACTCTGCTCTCGTGTGTCCAGCTCCGGGGCTCCCAACATCAGAAGGACACGGACCTGCTCGAGCAGGGCCAGAGGAGGCCACAAAGATGCTTGGGGGGCTGGAGCACCTCCGCTGTGAGGACAGGCTGGGAGAGTTGGGGGGGTTCAGCTGGAGAAGAGAAGGCTCCAGGGAGACCTTAGAGTGGCCTGATGATGCCTAGATAGGCTGAATAGATGTTATACGCAAATTTTATACTGAATTTGAGGTGCTACAGTCAACCGATATCTTGAAGAATGAGAGAATTCACAAGAAAAAGGCAATCCTTGATTTACTCTCCAGCACCGTGGCTGCTTCAGAAAGTAACACTGGAAGAGAAAATCTGCAGTATTACATGCTCATGCCCAACATCCTTGTAAAACCAAACCCTGCTACCACAGTAACATTTAACTTTAAATATGTATATATATAAAAATTTTAAAAAGGAAGAAGTTAGAGGTGCAGAACTGAGAATGCAGTTACAAGGATGATGTGTGCGACAAGGGACACAGAGGCTCTCCAATATGGCATTAGAGACTCTTAGTGAAGGAATTAGAGTAATCTAATAAAAAATCTCTAAAAGCCAGCATGGCTAAACAGCAGAATAGCCTGTGCCATTAGTGATTTAAAAGAGATCATTCAAAAAGTGACAGTTGTGGCCAAAGAAGGAAAACAGAGGAGAGAATAAACTGGCAAATTAAATATAAAACCTCAATAAGACAAGTCAACAGGACGTTCGCAAGTGGGACGCTGACAGCACACAGAGAAGGGCTGTGGGGCCTGCAGGAAGCCTGCCAGAGACGCGGTGGGCCCCGTGCTGTGCTGCAAAGCGCTTTAGCAGACAGATAAGGCAGTAGCACAGAAACAAAATGAGTTATTTGCATCCGTGTTTACTACAGGCTTGCTTGGAGAAGTTCCCGTGCTGGAGCCTTTCTTCACAGGGAGCGAGCCCAAGGACTTGCTGCCAGATAAAAACATCGTGTTTCAGAGCAAAGCTCCAGCTGTGGGATTCAGAGGCCTTCAAGAGCTGCAAAGGGTCCCAGATCAGATTAAGTGCTACCAGCAGGCGTGTGCAGCCCACTGCACAACCCGGCAACGATGCCCGTGGTATGGGAAGTGGCAAACGGGATGCCGGGACAGGTCACGGGTCCAGGAGTAGCCCAGACCAGTTGCAAGAAGCTGTTGTAGAGGATACAGTGAGCAGAGAGCCAGAGAAGAGCATCCTGGGGAGAAACACGCAGTTTTCGTACAGGGAGCTCAGTCCTCAGCAGACCACCAAGCTTCCAGTGCTTTGTATCCTTGGGTTTCCAGCAGGCTCAGGTCTCACTGAGCTTCCCACGGGGTTTGAAAGGAGGAAATAATTTCGGTAATAATTATTTGGGAGAGTGAAAACTGGCAAAAGTAAGTGATAATGGTGGGAGGTGGTCTGCAGGGCTTGTGTGTGGACCTTTTCTTGGTTCAGGCCAGTTCAGCACAGACAATCTGCAAAAAGAGATGGACGGGGGGGGCAACGTCTGCTGGAGAACGAGCAGTTTTCAGGCTCATCAAATATAAAGTTGATCGCAATGAGGGATATCTTGGCAGGGCAATAAAGCTGCAGATGAGAAGAGTGTTAGGAAGTGAGAACGAAAAAGAAAAATTGCAATGATGTTGTGTAATGTTGCTCCACGTGCCTGTCCCAAGCGCTGAGCTGGGCCGGTCACCCCCCGGGGCTGGGGCTGCAGGAGGGGGAGTGGGAGAGGACTCAGACTCACTGTCGCAGAGCACCGGGCGAGCGTTCAGGCAGCCGGCCCGAAACAAAGGCAGGAAGTGTTTTTTTCGCACACGGCAGCGTTAATCATGCGCTCAGTGTCAGGGGATGTTGTTGAGACAACTTTTATGTGTGCATTAAAGTTCAAAAAGAGCTCAGATAAAAGGGTTTGTTATTAACTGCAGGATCCTCTGCCTCAGGGAGCGCTATCTTTGTGAGGTTGAGGCTGGAAGGACAAACCTGGGAAGGGCCAGACCTCATGTTTCATGAGTTTTCCCTAAAATATCACCACTGATCTTTTAGGGAAAGATCTAATGGCTGCTGGAGACGTGGTCCTTTGGCCATGTGTTGACTCTTGGCTCCCCCCGAGTTGTCCTTTTCGTTGGTGCTGCTGTGGTAGCCGTGCCTTCGTGACCGGACGATGAACGTGGATTCCTCAACAGTGGCAGAAGCAGCTCCACGGTGGCAGAAGAAGCCTCATGCTGGGCTTTGCCCAGGAAGGACCCACTGCACAGAAGCCACATGTGGACCCAGCGTGGTCCCCAGGCAGTACAGAGCTGTCTAGACGCATCTCCCCAGCTTCACTCTTGCAGCTGCTGGTCTTTTGTCCTGACAGTTGGAGGGTGCAGCGATGATGGGAGTGGGCAGGCGTGGGAATGGAGCTCTTCTGGAGGACACACAGGCAGCGAGATTGATGTTTTTCCCCCCCTCAAACCAAAAACATGACATTTTTCTCCCCAAAGCCAGGAGCATCTGTGTGAGCAACATGGGGGTCTGCCACCAAAGAAGGGTGAGCCCTTGAAGCAGCAGGTAGAAATGCTTCTGCGAACTGGAGGCAAGCCCAGAAAAAAGCAATAAAACCGTTGTTTATTTGAAGATTTGTGTGAAAGATGAAAGGCATTAAATATTGTTTGGGTTGGGAAGAAGCCACTAAGGGTGGGGTGTGACATGGGCTGGGAACTGCTTCAAGGGTGCAAACATAAATGAAAACAAGAAGTTGACGAGGAATTGTGGAGAGAACTAATAAATGAATCCTCTGAGGCAGATAAATTAATACACCAAAAACGAGATACAGGTATGAGGAAATTTAATAAAAGGAGAATTGATGTTGACAAACTTCCTTGCAGCAAAAGACACCCAACAACAAAATTGTCCCCTTAATATGGAAGCGATGGAAGTTCTGCTTGGAAGGTTTTTTTGTGTTGTTTTGTTTTGTTTTTTTAAGGAGTTGCTAATATTTCACCTGTTGTACAAAAGCCATGCAATAAAGGTGTCTCTTCAGAACATGCCAGTCTGTCCTGATTTTGCTGGAAACTTATTTAAGGTGTCAGAGCTCAGCGACACTGGATTTATAGAAGAGTGGGTGTTGTAGATCTTTAACAAAAGTTATACCTCCAACCCCCTGAGTACCAGACTTTGCAATATAACAGAGGGGGTTTTACCTCTAAGTTTCCCCCCCCCCCATATTTACTGAATATGCAAGTTTTCTGCCTAACTCAGACTGCCACCCCCCGCACTGGGGACAGATGGCACAGGAGATGGTGGTGTGGTTGGGGGGGACCTGGAAATCTGGGCTCTCCTCCAGCCAATCACCATTGTTCCTGGCCGTGCCTCAGTTTCCCTAGCTGCAAACGATCTTGCCCACCTGCTGAGAACAGATAAAAAGCACTGCCTCAATCAGATGGGGCAATAACTGCTGGAAATTCCCCTGGTCTTTATCCAAGCTGCACAACGAGAAAGATAAATCCACATTTGAATCCCTACATGGAGTAAAGAGACCAAGGAAGTAAGAAATGACAATTCCTCTTGCCTGAGCCTCTCCTTCCTAATTTAACTAACTTGTTCCTTCAGACACTGTCCTTCTGGGGCCACTGTGCAAGGCGCCTCATGTTCACATGAAGAGCTCGGCCAGCACCTTGTCCCCAAAAGTCAGCTTGCAGTCAAAGTTCGCTGGAGCAGAAAATGTAGCTGTTGCCTTAGTCTTGTTAAATACGTGCCTTGGGGAGCTCAGCCCCAGGTTTGGGTTAGCTGAAAGCGCTTTCAGCACAATCCAATTACCCACCCTGTGCACCAGGAGCCGAGGCAGCGGTGTTGGCTGGCAAAAAGCCGAGCAGCAGCCTGGTTTGGATGGAGCTGGCAAGGCGCTGAGCAGGGGAAGGATGTCGGGGTGAGGGACAGTGCCTGAGACAACGGAAACAAGCAGGATGACAGATTATGTAGGAAAAAAGAATGATTTTTCTGTATTAAGAGCTCTTTTCAACACCTCCTTTTGGAACTGATTCCCTGCCTCCCCTTTGCAGCCAGGGCAATGAGCACTGAAATGCTCCAGCTCAAGGATCCTGTCCTGCTCTCCCAGCTCCTCCGCTGGAGATGGGTTGTCATCGCTTGTCACTGTTCTTCAGAGCTAGGTCACATCGCTGGCAGCAGCAGGGACATGCACGGGTTACAAAGCAGCCTCGGTGGGTAGGGATGCATTTGTCCATGGCTGCCTCTGAGCAGACCAGCAGAAGGTCTTTGTATGTGCTCTGCCTATGCATTGTACCAGGCTCTTTGCACAATTCAAAGCAAGCTCTGAGCAGAGTATCATCAAAGACCTCTCCAGACTTCTGAAAATGAGGTACTGTCTGTAACAGCGTCAAGTTATGAATCTCGTAGCCTCCAGAGCAGTCAACAGCATTATCACAAAATTGAGTAATAAAAATAAAAATAAAAGGCACAGAGCTTTGTGCACGCTAAGTGCCATAAGCAGATTCTAAGGATGTGGCAATATGCCTGTACAAACTCTAAAAGCGTAACTACACGGTGGGAACACAAGTGTGTTCTCCACTTTGGACCAGTTTTCTGGCTGGTTTGGTCAACGTCTCCAGGAGTCTGGCTCCGGATTTCAGTGAGGTAATTTCTGCTCTAACTTGCCTGGAAAAAAATACTGGGCTCTCCCTCTCCCCATGCAGCTCCTCGGCCTTGTGTAACTGCTGCGTGCTGCAAGGGCCAGAGAGCTCGTCCCTCTCAGCCTGTGGCTTTACAGAGCTCGTAAATCAGGTCCGGGCATCTCAGGTATTTGGGAGGTTCTGTGGTGTAACGAGCTGCACGGAGGTGCTGGTGCGTGTTCTATCTGAGAGCAGCATTGCTGCAAAGGCAGCAAAGTTAAAAAGAAAAAAAAAAAAACCAATGTCTCAAGGGGGTGTGATACCTCTGCCGGGAGAATGGCGGGTGGTGAAGTTCCTACTCAGTAGATAGAGACTAAAGCCCTGCAAGTCTCCACGTGATAAAGAATATGCAAAACATATTTGGGCCTGCAAGGACTTGAAATGGGCTTGCTGCTGGCCCTGGCTTTCATTAAACAAAAGTCAGCAGACCAATCGAACATAGATAATAAAAACAACAGTACATGTAATCTTTCTACATCAGGTCTTGAGAAAATCAAGCTGAACATTTTGGGGTTGTATCAACAGCAGTTGGGTAAGCGGTTGTGTGGCCATGGGGACATTGGGCCAGCCAAAGAGATGCAAGAAGGAGCTCAGTTTGCAGACATTACTGCAAGGACTGAAAAGGATGCCCAGACTTGGCAGTCCACCCTGCCCTGCCCCTCTGGCAGGCACTGGCAGCCGTGAAAGCTGGCTGCAAGTCACTGGTACGTGGGCACAGCTGGGGGAGAGCTGGCTGGATCAAGGAAAAAGCCACTGTAGGCCACAGGGACCCAAAGGGAACACGCTTTGGTGAGCGTCAGCTGCCCGGCATGCTGGGCATTGCCACCTTTTCACTCATGTTTGAAGTCAGCTGGTTGTTCAGAGTCTGCAGCGTCGCTCCTGCTAAATGGTATTTAGCCATTTGCCAACATGTGTTTGCATTAGTTAAAAAAAAAAAAAAAAAACCAAAATAAAACCAGATTGACAAAGTTGCTTGGAATAGACTTTTCAGAGAGCCGCTGGCTTTCCACAATGTAAAGAGTTTAAGCTCTCACATGACACATTGGGTTGTGCAATTACTGCAGAAATCAGCATTGGCTCTAGACAGCCTGGTGGTCACAGGGGGAGAGCAGGAACCTGAGAACTCAGCCAAACGGAAAGATCTGGGCTGATGAGCTGCTAATTGGACAGCCCTTCCTCAGGTAGAGAAAATAATTGCTTCAAAATAAAAACGCCACTTCCTAGAAGAAAGCCATTTAAAGCCACAATAATCCCAGTGTAGATCAGCCCCTCTGAGTAATCAAAAATTACTATTGCCGGTCACGTTTTTTCTTTAGAGGGAGCATTTAGGGATGGAAAAATCCTTTTGTTGCTTGTTCATGTTTCTTTCTTCGTATACCTCTAATATTTTCTAGAAAAAGCCAGAAGCCTGGCATTACCTAGTTAGAAAGCCTGCAAACCTCAAACCTCTCTAGCTTTTCTTTAGTTTCTATGTTTAATTAAAATTAATACTTTAAATTAAAACATTGAAAACTTAAGCAAAAGTAGTCTGTCTCTTTTCTAGTGTGGAATTTCTGAGCAGGTGCTATCACTGCTGAGCAAAGGTTAAACAGGTTTTGTCTGTCTTACTCATTAAAACAAATTCGAGAGAACATCCTGCACCCAAGTCAAATGAGATAAACCCAAAAATCTTGCAAAATATTCTGTACGGGATTTTCTTCTTGCTGTGTGGGCCAAACACCATCTGGATTTCTTCCCTACCCTCAGCACAAGAAAACAAGTCAGCAAAACCACTTTTACACCCGCCTAATTCTAGCCATGGGCTTGCAGCCACTTCAGTATCTGATGCAAGACGCTACCAAGGGCCGTTGCATCAGAAGAAAACAGCAGGAGCCACTTCACAGCCTACAGGGTGGGCAAGCACACGCAGAGGCACAGCTCTGCCCCGTCTTCCCCCAAAACTTCCCCCAAACTTCCTCACAGGCGGCTCCTTTTTTCAGGAAAGGAGCCTTATACTCCACCCAGCAGCCACCAGGCTGCTCAGGGCAGAGCTGTAACGGTGTCTCAGAAACGGGTTGTTTTGCTACAGAACGAGATCCCCAACAGAAACACAATTTACTGCAACTATTGGTGATTTAACCACCATCTTGTTGTGGCCTGTTCTCACCTGTAAAAGGCTTCAGCCTGAGAGCTTTTGGATGCTGAAGCCAGCTCTGTTGATTCATGCAGGGGGTTAGGCAGGGAAGGATGCTTTCATTTGATTTTCCTTGCCCTTATTAAATGAATTCCAGCCTTTCTGTGGAGCTGCACACCCTGCTTTGTCTGCCACGGTCTCCCCGGCGCCAGTCCTGATCCTGGTGCAAATCACAGTGGGGCGAGCGCTGCGTTGGTGTTTTGGGGTGGTTTGCTCCAAGCACCAACGTGAGTGCTGCAAGGGCTGACCTGCTGCATCCTCACCCCCAAAATCCTGCCGGGATGGGGAGCTGCAACCAGCAACCCACAGCGGCTGCATGTTCAGACCCTCTCAGGGCCTGTGTTGGAAAGAAACCACAGACATGGAGGAAACTCCTCTCCCACCCATGTCTGATAAAATAGCACGGAGATGAAAGGACAAAATTAATCTCAAGGCTGGTTAACTCCAGAGATGGAAGCAGGGCTTGGGAAGAGATGGGGAATTGGAGACAAAGAGGAAAACTGACCTGGAATGAAAAAGGGATCTCAATCCTGCGTTAGATCAAAGCCCAAAAGGCACGTTGGGAAGAGCTTCCCTGCTGGGTTCATGGTTTGGTGGTGGGGCAGGCAGAGGAGCTGGCAACCCTCCCCTGTACAAACTACCCCACCTTGGAAAGTGAAGGGCTCTGGATACCGCTGCTGAAAGGCCAACCCGAACTCTCTGCACCATTTGGGTGAAGTTCCCCAGGTTTTCAGACCTATGGAGTTACCACCCAGAGCTAAAGGATTTTCCCCAGCTGGGTTCAGTGAGGTTCCCCTCGTGGCCTCGGGCACAGGCAGTGCTCGGCTTGCTGCCTCTCCCCAACAAATAACCACCGGCTTGTTCAAACCCCGCTGGCCTCCAGGTGCAGTGGATAAAGGTGAAGGATTTGGTAGGAATGAGGAACCCCAGCACCAGCCCATGCCTGCCTCCAACTGAGCCCTTCACCAGGCAAGTCTGTGCCTGGGGAGAGCCGCCAGCCTCTCCTGATAGCTGCTCTGCAGTCCAGAGCATCTCCAGATCGCTTTGCTACGTTATTTGTCTGATACCTACCGATTCCCACTGCTAAAAAGCTGTAATACGACTCCTATGAGCTAACAGCTCTGTGCAGAAGAAATGACCTTCCCGGCAGAGCTCTCCACTGGATGTCCCATGCCAGCAGTGTGATACAGAAGGACTCATTGCCCTGCGTGGGCTGCGCAGCATCTATATTTCATGGTGGCTTGAAATACCTGTGCTCTTTTTAGTGGCCCGGCATCCCTCAGTGCCACAAGTGAGCAGGAGGAGCCTGTCCATGAAGGCAGCAGAGGGGAATGGGCAGCTTCTGCAGCTGGCATTGCACAGATACATCCCCTGTGTCCTGCTCTCCCTCCCAGTGCCTGTCCTGGTCTCTCACTTTGTACCCAGAGAGCAGGGAAGAGCAACTGTATTAAATCCGAGCTCGCCCTTTGCATGGGACTATAACCCATCACTCCCGCTGGCTGGCGTGCAGACAGCCTGGGCAAGAGGAGCAGCACCAGAACGGGCACCCTGCAGCCCACCGGACCCGGGCACCCGGCTCCCTCCCTTGTGCTCTTGGGTTGCTTCTCACCTCAGTCCCATAATGTGACAGTTTATCTTGTGAAGCTGGCCTGAGTGTCAACAGCCACCATAGAAACCCCGTTTACACTCCTGATCCTTGCCAGACAGCACGGCAGAGCAAGCAGCAGATATCAGAGTAAATATTGGTTTTCAAATGGGACCTAATTCCCATCTGCTTCATCAGCAGAATGGATCATGTGTGGCGTGTCAGATTGTTTTTCACGTGGTTATCTTAATAATAAAGCTGTGCTTTTCATTCAAGCAGCACAGAAAAAAGCCCGCTGTGACATATCACCAAGATCTGGGTTTTGCTTTCCTGTGTAACTCTTTCTTCTCTAGTAAAAGAAATGACATCACGGGTCAGGAAACCAAGATGGTTATTTCCAAGAGAAAGCAGTACATGTTACAGTGATAGAAAAGCTGTTAATGGATATTGTTTTCACTGGGATTCCAGCTTGTGGTTACTAAATCTTTTCTTTAAAAAACGAGTCAGTGATAGAGAGACAGATATGGGACAATCACCTATTACATCATGTCTGTAAAAACACCCTGAAATATGTTCAGAAGCGGATGTGATGTCATCTTTTAAAAACTAAATTATACTAATTGCTGGTATTTCAATCTATCCAAACACTCAGTGCAAATGAACGGTATTTTGATAAGGTGGTGGGCTTTGTAGATGAAACACAGTCTTCCGCTGGAAGGAAAAACGAACGCTTTATCTACATTTCATGGCCCCTAAATTGCTAACCATCCCTAGAGGGTCCGTAAGTTTTTAGGGGTTCACTGGGAAGAGTGAAAAAGAGGCAACTTGATATAATTGCAACCATGGAGCACGCATCTCCCATGTCTCCTGCTCCACACACAGATTCTCATACCCACCACAACCAACATGATCAAACCAACGCACAGACCCCACTACAGCAGCTCCTTCTCCTGAGGGCTAATGCTTTAGGAGAACATTACCCAAGTGTACCTTTTTAAGCCATTGAGAATGAACAAATATTTTCTTTTCTTTTGCAAAGCCACAAGGAATCTTGCCAGGGTGATTATTTCCTGGGGGCAAATGTTTAGCATGATAAGGAATGTATGGAGCTATCTTTATGGAGGGACTAACAAAACCAGACTGAACTGGAGCAGAACATACCAAATCCCTCCACAGTGCATTGCTCAGACTGGTAAAGCCTTGTCAAATGAAGGTGACAGCTGCAGGTATGGCAGTAAGTAGATAATCTGATCCCAATAGCTGTCACAGCACTACCAGGAAAAGCAAATGCCAATCAGTTGTGGAAAAACCTACTCACCCATCAAGCCAGGGTCAGTGGCTTTTTGTGAAGATAAAACATAATTAATTTCATCAGTGTCACTGTTATCAGGGCTGAGGTAGGTAAAAAGCAAACACTAAGAGCCAATGCTTGTCCTTTACTTCCTCAGCTGTAAAAAAATTGTAGAAGTTGGGGATGGGAGAACAGTGAGAAACAACCCACGTCCACTCTTGCCACAAGGCAGATCGACTCACTCGAACAATCTTTGCCCGACATTTGCCTCAGAGGGCCTTTGGAAATTTCACAGCCACCCCAGCCAGTCTCTTGTCATGTCTCACTTGCCTGGCAGCCAGTAAGTTTTTTCTAGAGTCTAAGTTAAACCTTTCTCTGCTAATATATGTCAGCCTCCTCACCCTACCTGTCATGAGATTACTATAAGGTCTCCCCCCGTGAGAGCAAGCCGGGTGAGCCACCATGACCAGGTTGATGTGCTCCCTTATGAACTGACAGAGGAAAATTGGTGCTTCAGAGCACCTGAATGAGAGCATTGTATCTAGATACAATCCTGGTGATTGCAACAAAAGCCAGGCGAGACACTAAACCCTGCTCTGCCACAGCCTGCCTTCATGCTACCAGGGATATCATTTGCCCCCAGTATCTCGTTCTCAATTAAAGTGGAAGAATCCTCTAAAATATTCTGAGATCCTGTGATGAAGGGGTTTGTAATGGGAACTGAGTGTCGGCTAGGTATTAATAGGCAACTGATTATTTTTAAGTGAACTTGTATCTGCTTACTGAGGGAAAACAGCACTGATAACCGTATGCAGTGGCCAGTCCTTTGCGTCCAAGAGAAAGCAGCACCTGCAAACCCACTGCACGCTCCGGCTCTGGAGATGGTGTATCTCAATAACCAAGCGTGGGCTGTTCAGGCACCTCATGGCAGAATAAGTCTCCCTGGGTGAAATCAATGTGCTTGGACTTGTTCTTAGGCGAGCAACAACATCGGATTAATACTGAGTCCCCAGTGGAACCGCTTTCTCTGCCACTTAATTCCTGAGGATTTACTAAGAGGGAGGCACTATCTGACTCACTGAAAACTGGAGAAACTGAAATATGGAGGATTTCTTCATCTAAACAACCTCCGTTCACTGAAGTACATCGTGCTGCTGTTCTCGTATCCTGAAGCCTGGCCCTGGGCTTGGTTATCCGTTTCTCACTAGCAAGAGCTCTGCACCTCTGCAGATGATGCAACGTCTCAGCAATTCTTGCACCACAGTGCGGTGGGAGCCGGCTCAGGGCCCTTCTCTGCAGAGGAGCTGACATCTGGTGGGACACGGAAGCCATTACAAGTCTTACCACATTCCAGTCTGGGTTGCATCAGATTTAAAATTTGAATAATGGGGGGGGGAAATGGTTGTGTACATAAGGACAGGGGATTTTAAGGTATTTTTGGCTGCTTTGCTCTTTGGCCTTTCCTGCCCAAAACTCACTTCTCACCCCAGGCTTTCTGGGGTTTCCTTTTACTCACTTCTTTTCTACCTGGTTCACCCAATTATTGATACTTCTCTTTAGAAACAACAAAGTAGATTCAAAGATACCTGGAGTGCTGTGAATAGGGCTGAGTCCCAAACTGTGCACCTGGACCTAATCTCTCTACCAAACCCTGATCCCAGGATGAGGTGACCTGTGCAATGACACCAGCATTTAAGGAGAGCCTCTGCGTCACCTTGGTACATAAATGAGTGGGAAAATATCAAAACATGTTCATAAATAAAATGGGAATAGAGCAAAACAAGCCTGATGACAGGTAAGGAAAAAGAGTTTCAGCTGGTATCAGCCAGACTCCATCCCTGATATTGTGAACCCTACACAGTGAAGATTAAGCAGCTCTAAAGAAGCTTAGGTAGCCTAATTAATGGTTCACTAGCCTAATTAATAAAGATTCAGGACAGACATAAAGACAGTCTTAAGATTTCTGCTTTCTCATCACTGTTCTGGGCACTGGCACACCGACTCGAGCAGATTGATGGGGGCCAATGTCACAGAAAGACGTGACAATAGCTGGACAGAGATTTTCTGTGCAGCTGCTGGAGCATTTTAATCAGGAGCAGCTTCAAGGCTGGGCTGGTAAATACTGCCATGACTCAGTGACACCGCGGACACCCTGCACACTAGAAATACCACCATCAAAGCCGCTCTGATGAAATAGCGGAAGCAAAGACCAGTCCCTGCAGCAATCCATGATGTCTGAAAAAGGACAAGCAAAAAGAAGGCAGTGACACATGCAGAAGAATTTGGCTGCTCTACCAGGAAGTCTGCAGAGGCCGACTTGCATAGCATGAAAACATTAGTACCTCCAAGAGCCCTGTCCTCCTGTGCTTACTCATATATGTGTGTGTGTGCACATGTGCTTTTATCAAGTTAGCAAAACCTTTCTTTGAAAAGAATTTCTGGATTCTGGTGCTTATGAGCGCGGTGATGAATTGGAAAGGCATGTTCAGTAAGCAGTGGGAGCAGACCTTTCTTACGTGGCAGCTGTTCATGGCGAACAGCTGAAATAACTCAGCAGTCTTGGGCTGCTCGCTGGAAGAGAAGGTGCGTGCCCCATGAACAGGATCTCTTGGCAGGACGAGGCAATCAGCATTCACTCATCACCCTTGTAGGCAGTTTCAGCTGTTTTACACAAATCAGAAAGTATAGATTTCTCCCAGTACATGGCTACCCTTAAAACGCTGATCAGCCTTATCGCTGAGATGAATATTTGACTACCCTGAGAAGGCTCCTCTATTTCATCTTCAAGGCTAGAACCGATGCTTGTGCAAAACAAGCCTGTTTTCAGACCTAGAACTCTCTCCCACAAATGAGCCTGGCACAACGCTGAAGAATGAAACATTGCAGCAGGAAATACATATTGATGCTTCCTGCTCTGTATCTACGCTTCTCATCCTGGCACTTTGCAAGTAAATTAATTAAAAACGAAGCAAACACAGCCAGGCTCAGTAAGCTTCGTATGTGCAGAAATATGGTGTGGAGGGGCTCAGTTTGACGTTAAAACCAAACTTACTATTTTAGGCATTAGCTGTTCATTTTGGTGCTGAAATGGAATCATCTGCACTTAAAACCAGAGCTCAGAGAGGCATGCTCATTTACTCTGGCTCAGCGGTGGAGACATTCTTACTTATTTGCTGTAGATCAGTGGTGGATTGGTGGATTCAGGCGAGAATTTATTTTACCATGTCTGCGTTTTATTCCTTCTAGGTGTTTTCTACATGTTAACTGGACCTGCCATCTTCCTTAATTACTGGTACTGATGCTAATGATTAGTGCTGTAACACCAGAGTGCTATAACATCCTCATCTAGAATATGTAAGATTGATGCATCATCATTAATGATCGGAAATTAATTTCTAAGCCACTCTTCTCTGTACTGCTTTTTAATACTATCTCTGCAGTTTTCTTTTCAAAAACACAGAAAACCCAGTGAAGCCCCACTCGAATGGCAAAAGTAAGGGCTTTCACAGATTCACTGAGAATTTGTGGCTTCAAGTGTGACAATTTGCTGATGGATTTAGATTGATGTCCCTTGGGATGTGTATCTGAATAAAGTCACACTTTGTACTTCCCTCCAGGGAAGCCTCTGCTTCCTCTGTTTTCACGATATTAAAGCACCAATTTCCAAACAGAAAATTCAGGAAGCCAATTGAATGACCATGAGATATTATCAGCTTCTGGTTATAAATGAGCCTTGAATAGAGAAAAGCATGGTTGCTGACTTGCAGCGGCCGCCTTACCTGGTCCAGTCCAGTTTCAGTCACTAAAGGCATGAGCAGGGGCTGAGGGGCCTCCACAGAAGAAAACTCCAGACTTTCCGACATGAGGGACTTTTTTCAAAGTGAGCCTTGGGTATGGACGTGCCCTTGACCACCACTTGTATTTGCTTTTGGAGATGAATGACTTTGAAATACTGTCACCAGAACCTGGGGGTCATAATTTTTGTGCTTTTCTCCTCCCTATTTTACATGTGCAGAGGAGGAAAATTGCAGCCTGAGCCTCGAGGAGACTGAGGGACCTGTATTTTGATTGTTACGTGAAGCTCTCCTGCATGAGTTACACACCACAGAGCAGCTGAAGAAAATTATTTTTCCTGGCCATCCTGACGTGTCCCAGGGCACACGCGGCACTCGGAGCCCTGAGTCTGCTGATCCTCTCCAACTCACTGGTGTTCCTGAGTGTTACACTGGCATGATTTTGTGTTCCCCTGCAGCTCTCTCCTCTTGCTCTGCAGGGCCTACATCAAAATGCCATTGCGGTGGATCCTGGCATGGTTGAAGCGGTCCCCGCTCAGCGGCCCCACGGTTCTCTCTGTTTGCAGGGCTTATCTTCATTCTCATCTTTCTATACAGGCTGTGTCAGAATACTCTAACACACCAGCTCTTCCTACAACTGCAATGCATTTTTGGTTGATTTAGTTACTGTGCTGTCAGCATGTCCTCCCGCTTAATCTGTGTCATTAATTCCTTCCTTGCTACTGGCTTCAGAAAGCATTAACAAGGGAAAAATAAATCAAGTGTTAGAGCACAAAGAAGACTTGTGGGAAAAAGCTTTTGAGTCTTTTCTGAAGCTTTCATGCCTGTTATTCTTTACTTTGCTGATACAGCTGGATTTACCATCCTGTTGAATGAGCATATTCCAGACTATAAAAAAATAACAAAGTAAAACCACGTGCTCTTTGTATAGGTCAGAACTGGAGACAGGCTGCCAGATATAACAGCATAGGACAACTTCATAGCAGTAGAACGAAATGTGCAAGCACAGGCAAAGTCGAGCTTATGCTATGTCCCTCAAAACAAAGCGGAAACAAAACCTGAGACATAACAGAAATGAGAGTGTGAGGACATCTGTGCGTGGGAGCATGTGTGTGTGCGCCTGAACTCGGCTGTGTTTGGGAGCACACATCTGTCTGCCAGCTGTGTGAAGATGTTTGTGTGAATGTGTAGGAGTACATCCGTACATGTCGTGTGGGAATGTGGAGCGGCCTTTCCTGTTCAGGGTGAGGGGAAGCCTGTGAAAAGAGATCACCTTAGTTGGTTTTGGAGTCTTAAGTTCATGTTTTGCGGCACTGGTGCTCTCATGGCACAATCTTTAGTCTCATCTATACAGTCAAGGAGTCCATCGGATCCCTTCAAGGAAGATGCATCTCTTAACAGTTACCATCATTGCTACAGCAGGACTTGTCACCATGGTGGAGCAGGGGTATATTTATCCCTGAGAAGTTCATGCCCTGTTTCATGCTTATATTGTGCTTTGTATTTTCAAAGCACAGTGCAAAGTTTTCTTTGTCCTTTCATCCTCTTTTTTTTTTTTCACATAAACCATGAGAAACTAGACTATATAGTTCAAGAGATCAGAGAACTCACACCATGAATGTTCTACCCCACGCAGTTCCCCACGTGGTGGCTAGCTCCAAATGACCCCGAACATCTGAAACTACACTCAGAAATATGGAAAATAAAAGTTTTGAGAATGCAATTTGAGCTCACAGAGCTGAGGATCTCAGCACACTCAGTCATGGAAATAACAATGGATGATGCAGCACTAACAAGGCCGATGCAAATGGGGACAGGAGGAGTGGGGTGTGCAGGAGGTGATGTAAACCGATGCCTGGTGAAGACTTCAAGAGCGGGTTTCACAAAGATGCAGCCTTTTTCATTTCAAAGTCCCTCTAAAAAGAGTTAGAAGAAGATCTGGCCCCAGAGGAATCAGTGACTAAACTCCTATAGTCATCAGGAGGGGATGCTTTCTCACACACTGGTGTCTTTTTGAGGTTAAAGACCAAGAAGCAGCAGAGAGACTTCCTAGCCTGTGTGTAGTGCCAGGGAACTCAGCAGAGCTCCTGCACCTTATATCAGCTGAGAAATTGCCCCGTTCACTTGACCTGGTCTCGCGGTAGCTTTCTGTTCGCTTCCTGTGCATAAACATTAACAGGCTGCAGCTTTAGTTGTAACCACAATGTTTTCAGAACGAGCAGACTAACAAAATGCTGGTCGGGATGTACGTTGCCTGCAACCTCAAAATATTTTCCCAGCTCTTCCCTTTGTGCTTCAGGGCTGTGTATCCGGGATCAGAGGTTCAAGTGTAGGCAGACGTTCAAAGCATAGGATCCGTCCTGCAAATTCCACAGCACGTACTGGATGTTTGGGTTAACTTGGTAGGCATTGAGCTGTACCTTCAGTGGATATCCTCACTGGTTTGGGGTTAGGCGGTGGGTTGGACAGTGATGAAAATCACCCTGCTTCCAGACAATGTGGGTTTTTGTGGGTAGTCAGTGAAAAATATAATGATTGCACTCCTTCCCTGGAAATGAGAAACAATCATAAAAGCAATTTTGAAGCACAAGGGGATGAAAGGAAACTCACAGCTGAAAGATTTATGTGAACTCATATTTACAGTGTACACGCTGGTTAGGTGTTCAAAGTAGGCGTTCTCCCAGAAATTTTAGCTGGGCTCAGCATCTGTGTGAAATACCATGTAAAAAAACAAATAACTCATTACTCCTTCCCCACCATCAAGTGAAAAAAGCAGGTGCCTGGCATCGCCTCACAGTGCCCACCGTTTCCTTCTGCTCCCCAAACACCTCAGATCTCTGAGACTGGCCTGGATAAACCCCATTTCCAAAACTTTGCAGTTGAAAATGAAAACGCTTGCACAGCCCCCCAACCTCTGAGGTATTCAGCCCGTGGTTCGTTCGTATTTCTGCACAGAGCCTCCCCCTGGCCTGCCTCACGCCTTCAGGTGACCCCTAAGGCCTTCGCTTCCCTGGGAGGGGCCATTTTGTGTGAGGGGAGGGGGGCCATTTTGTGGGTTCAACGGTCTCCTCAGGGCAGGAATAAATAGGCACATGTGTCAAATGGGGGCCTGGACTCGCAGGGTGGGTGACAGGCGGTGTGTGGAGCCGCGTTAAGGCCTTTCCCCGGCCCGGCGGGCTCACAGGGCCGGGCCAAGGCAGCACCTGCCCGCAGCCCTCCCTCAGCCCTGGCCCGGGAGGGAAAGCGGCGGGCCGATGTCCGCCGGGCCGACAGAGGGCGCCCGCGGCCGGGCCGCTCGGGCAGGAGGCGGGCCGCGGCCTGGAAGCGCCGGGCCGAAGCGGACGCCGCTGCCCGCCCCGCGGTGCGCCCGGGGCGGCCAGGGGGGTGGGGCGAGCGCGGTGCTCCCTGCGCGGCCTAGCCCGGCCTTTCAGCCATGGGGAAGAAGGGGAAGCGGGAGAAGAAGGGGAAGGGGGCCGAGAAGACGGCCGCGAAGATGGAGAGGAAGGTGTCCCGCAGAGCCAAGAAGGAGGAGGTGAGTGGTGGGAATGGGGGGCTCCAGTAGCCCCGGCTGGCGGGGTCTGGGCCTCCCCTGGGGCGTTGGGCCCTCCACGGGTCTCGGGGCGTTTTGTGAAACGGAGCCTGAAGGGAAAACCGTCTTGGAGGAGGCACAGGGGGGTTGGAGGAGTGGGTTGGAGGCAGGGATGTTTCAAGTTGAAGGCAAAGGAGTTTATAGTTCATCCAAATGCAGGCAGCTGTAACTTGGTGAAGTGGCTTAGGGGCCTGTAGTTCATCAGCCAGGTACGAGATGTGCATGTGGAGGGGTTTTGAGGTCAGCACACCTCTCGTGAAACTTTTGGGATTAGTGTTAGGGCCGTCCTGGTGAAAAAGAAGTGCTTGTCCTCACACCTGCGGGACAGCGTGTGGCTAAGGGCTGCGGAGCTGTCAGCGCCTGTGTGTGTGGGCACTCAGAAAAGGGGAAAAGGGGAAAAGAGGATAAGGGGTGAAATGAAAACCGCTGCCAGGAAGACTTTTGCCATATCACTGACAAGCTGGGTGCAGCATGTGACAGCAGCTGTAAAAGGAAGACAAGACAATGCAGTTTAAGGTTCCTTCTTGCCTTCCATCTCCCTCATCCTTTTTTTTCTGGTCTTAAAGGCAAATTAAAATGTTTGTTTATCTGACTCCACTCCTAGAGAGGATGCTTATATTTAGCCAGCTACCTTTGGCTGGTCAAAACGTGGTGTTACCAGCATAATTCAAAGCTTAAGACATGAAGGGTGCCCATGTATGTGTACACTGGCTGCAGGGAGAGCAGATGCCATGCTGCAGAGGCAAAATCCCCAGATTTTAGAAATCCTGGCTTTGAGCACACCTTCGGAAACGTTAACTGAAGGGAGGTGGTGAGCAGTGGGGGCTGTAGGAGAGACTGTGGATCAGAAACTCCCCATAGCTGTGATCCTGCTTTTGCCCTTGCAACTCGGTGTATCTGCAGTTTTGAAGTCAGCTTTTATTTTTAATTGGCAGAATTTGAAAGGGAAAAAAAATATGTGCAGGTTTCTCTCTACCTGAAGTATGAGCTGGGAATAGAAAAGTTTCCAGTTCCATTTAGGCATTTTTCCATTGCAGACAAAGAAGAGGACTGGCTGGATTGTAGCATATAGTTGCTCATCACTTTGTTAGGGCTTAAATTATTTGCATTTACTTGCTGATTTGTGCAGTGTTTCTGTGGCAGGAATAGCAGGTGTGCACTAAATGCACTTTGCATAAAAAACTATCCTTTTAGGGCTTTTCTGAGCAACTTGTTAGCATTTTAGAGGAGACCAGTCTTCGAAGTGTATGTGGCAGTACTCAGCATCCATTTCTTGTAGTTGAATGAAGGGAACCTAAGCAGACATTTTTTTTTTTTAAAAAAAAAGGGAAATCGTGAGGGTCAGTGCTGGTTTCATGTGGTGTGTGGGTGGCTCTGTGCATGTCAAGGAACTCATGTCTGGCTTTTTATTTTCAGGAGGATCTTGAAGCCCTGATAGCAGAATTCCAGAGTTTAGATGCTAAAAAGACCCAAGTAATTGAGTCATCCTGCCCACCTCCCTCACCCAGGTAAGAGATTGTATGAGACTTTGGCTATCACTTACACAGCAGCTGATGGTACTTTTAATGAAATTTATTTATGTAAAGTTATTTCCTGAGAGCGGAAGGCATAATATCTGGCATAGGTGGTATCTGGAGTTATAAAATACCTGGTACATTGAATCCCTGGTTAAAAAAGGGACCAAAACCATTTTTTTGGCCTTAAAATCTGCTTTTTAATAATTCAACACAAAGGAGGTAAAGCAGGGTTAGATTACAGGACTCTGAGGAAAATTAAAAGTTAAGAGGAAGTTTTGGGTTTGGACTAGAAAGCTGAAAGGATGTAAGAAGCAAAAGAATGTGTCATGAGATACAAGACACTTTATCGAGTGGAGCTGGGGGTCCACATACTTCTAGGTCCTGTATTTCTGTTTCCTGTGGCTTGTTAAATAAATGCCTTTCTCTGTGCTATCTGTTTTCCTCTCAGTGTAGTGGGACAGGTCAGTACATCCCTGTTAATCTCACAGGGGTGTTACAGTGGTCAGTTAGTCCTCCTTGGGTAGTGGTAGGGATCTGTCTCTGCATGGTGCAAAACATTTTGGCGGTGTGGAGATGAGCAATGACCAGTGGTGACTGCAGCATAATGACGCAGATAAGTTGATAGGAGACAGCCCAGTTCTACCCATAGTTATGTGCCCTCATAAAACTAATTTTTGTTCTTGACACACCAGCATTAAAATTCAAGAGCTCACGTCAAAAGGCGTGTTAAATGACAGTGTAACGTGTGCTCCTAAAATAGGCGAAGATTTCAGACAGTGTCAAATTAATCTTGCTGGAAGTTGTTAAGAAGTTAATTTCTTTGAGGAGTTTTTAGCTCTGGGGTGAATATCACAGCCTAGTAATTTGGCAGATGATGGAGAGACCTTTGTGGCTAGAGGGCAGAGGTGCTACTGCTAGCTGTGTTAAAGGCTGTGAGCTTCGGAGTTTTACAAGACTCTTACACATCTACTGTTTTGGCCATCCCTCTTTCTTTTGCAGGCTGAATGGCTCCCTCTCTGCTCACCCTGAAAAAGACGAATTGATCCTTTTTGGAGGTGAATATTTCAATGGCCAAAAAGTAACGTATACTTCCATTTTTTTCTTCTTTATTCTACCCTCTCCCTGCATTTTACTGTAATTTGCATGAGTCTCATTTGAAGCGAAATTCAAGGCAGCAGTCATAAAATATGTATTTGTCCCTGAATGAGAGCAAAATAGCCTTTTAATTCTGCCCTGATCCTGTCTCATGCCCTGAACAGTTGACAGGAAGGAGACATGCTAGAACCCATTAAGGAATCAGAGTAATTGTCTCAGCATCAATATTTCAGGGCTTCATAATTTCTCCAGACTTAATTGTAGCCATATCTGCCCTTCATTTTTGATAACTATTGAAGAATCTCTATCTTCAGCCTTTCAAAACAAGATATTTCTGCAGTTTTGCTGTTGGCAAGGCATTGCCTGCCTTGGAGATGTGTACAGTAGCAAATATTTGCAGTGGGCTCTTCTTGTTACTGAATTTCTGCAAGTTGCAAGTCTCTCCTGGAGACAAACTAATCTTTATGACTCTAGGAAGTTGTACATACTGTAGCTTGAAAACTCGAGCCTGCCCATGATATTTGGCTGCCTTAGGGTCACCTAGGCATGTGCAAACACTAGGTTTTGCACACCCAGTGATGTGCAAAACTAATTCTGCTTGCTTCACTACCTTAAGCTCTTCTGTCTCTGGAGTTGAGCAGCAGTTTGGGCGACTTTCACCTGCACATCTGTGTTAAGCTCCAGCTTCTTAAGTCCTCATACATCATAGGCTTAACCAAGGGTTTGGGAAACTGGAAAGTCCAGTGGATCACTCTGGAAGAAGTTGCAGACTCCCAGTCTAGTGGAGGAGGTGGTTCTCCTCCTTCCCTGCCTGATGAGGCAGGTGAGCCATTGCTTTGTAAAGCTGGTGCTGTGCTCCTTCTCCCCCAAACTCACAGATAACCCTCCCTCAGGGGTGCCTGTGCTTGGGCAGACTGTCCGTGTCCAATGGAGAGCTGTGGTGATGTGTATTTTCTCCTCCTCTCTAACAGACGTACCTGTATAATGAACTGTATGTTTACAACATCCGGAAGAACAGCTGGTCTAAAGTAGAGATCCCCAACCCACCGCCAAGGCGATGTGCTCACCAGGTAAAGTACTGGCTGCTAGAGCTGCCCTTGGAATTGTTCTAACGCTGCACTAAAGATGGATGGGAGCTGATTTTTTTGTTGTTTGTTTTTTTTTTTCCCCTGAGGGTTTCTGGCTTCTCTTCATTCTCCTTGCAATGGGCTGCCAATGGTGTCACTTCACCTTTTCTGCTGAAGGGGCCTGTACAAGCCTGCCCAAGGTGCTTGTGCTCTCTGATCACTGGGTGGCCTCTGGAATTAAGTGTGGAATTGAGATTTGGGGTTATATCTGTTGGGTCAGCAGGACTCAAGCAGGACTCATGGGGGAGACTCTTCTTTTCAAGATGAACTCTCTTTGCTGCATTATATAGGGACCAGCTCAACCATCCATAATCCCAGGATGGCACTGAATTTTCGAAATGCTGGTCAGGGTATAATTTTGAATTTGACCAAAGTGCTATGAAGGCAGAGTTGCTGTGCATGATTATTTCCTTAATGCCCACAGGCCTATGTCTACGGGCGTTACAGATCCTGCCACTCCAGCAATGTGAAAGACCCATTACTGTAGGATATCCCTGCTAGGAGATAGCAGTTGGGCTTTGCCAAGTATCCCAACTGTATGACGCGATGGACCATTAGCACTGACTGTGTGTGTCCTGACTTTGGGTTGTGATTTTTGTTTTTTTTTTTTTCCCCCCTTGGCAGATGGGCTGTTTTTCTTTTGTCTGCCAATGCAATAGACAAAGTTGTCTAAATTTTCTCGGGGATATCATGACTGTCCCCTAGAATCCACCTCTCTGGTGCCTGTGTCATTAAGGTCACTGACTGGTTGTGATGATGGTTTGGGTTTGTTTACTTCATGTGAACACCTGCACATTAGAAACTGGACCAAAGACTTGTATTTTTTGCAGGTCTTTGGCCCTCGCCAGCTGTCTGATAGATTATCTTACCTGTCGCAGCAAGTGGCTGGGTGACCGGTACATTTCAAAAGCTGCCGTACAGGATGCGAATGTTATTTCCCTACCCATGGCCAAAGCTCTTTAGAGCTTCCTGGTAAGATCCCATACCCTGGTTAGGTTCGCATACCCTTGTTATGCTATGCCTAAATGCCAGTCTTGCTCTGAGCTCTGTATCCTTTCTGGAATTGAAAGGTTCTGACTTGATTTTTATGCTTAAAATCAAACTTGATTTCAGAGGCCAAATTCCACAAGGAGACCATCAATTCAAACCCTCGTTTCCCTGGGTGAAAAGGAGGTGGGTTTGTGGGTGCGGAGTTGAGAGGTGCTTGTTTGGGTGTTGGTAGCCAGCAGGTGGCTGTCTAGCAGCTGAATCTAAACGGAGCGGGCAGGCTGTGCATCGGGGACCGCAACTGGATTGTAACAGAAGTAAAATGAGAAATCTGTCTGACGAGTCCTGCTTCGGCAGTAAGGTTTCTGTCTGATAATTGCAGTTGCACAGGAGACAGTTCAGCCTCATTAGTTGACTGGTTTGTTGTCTTCCTTGTGACTTTATTTTTAATGCATATTCTACATGAGCTCAACAGTAAACAGAAGCATATCCCTGGGTTTGTATGTGTGTGTTTTCAGTCTTATTTGTCATCTGTGGTCTGACATGCGGTCCTCTGTTAGAGTTACAGCAGTTCAGCAGAGCTGAGGTGAGAACATGGATGGGTGTTGTCAGTTGGTCAAGGAAAAAGCTTGGCTATGTAATGAATTTCGAGGCAGCTCTTCAAAAGGTCACATGCAAGTATGAGCAGGCTGTTGTATGTACCTTCCCTTTAAGCTTTTAAGCACTAGGTACCCATGAAAATTGGGCACGTATCCCCTTTGTTTAGGTGACTTCACGTTCCCACGAATCCTACTTGCAAACACACCCCATATTTTCTCATGTGTTTAATCGTTGCATGTATAGGCTGGTTTATGTCAGGGCATGGTCATGTGTCTGATGGTAAAAATCCTCTTTGCTGGGAAAGACAGGCAAGTAATGAAGCCCTTCTGAAGAAAGAAATCATTATCCCAGTGTTGATCTGTGATGGGCTCCCTGGAAAAAACACATGTGGAAGAATTTGTTTATAGTGTAAACAACCCAAGAGGTCCCAGTCAAGGAAGAAATTTGCAGAGTCACATAGTTTCCTTTTTGCAATTCCTTGCTTCTTCCTTAGTCCTTACGCAGATAATTTTAATGAAATAGAGTCTTGCTCTTCTCTCCTTGCTTTTAACTGTCAGCTTGCATCGCAACAGTGTTTTGGTGCTGCTCTGTGCAAAAAAAATAAAACCCCTTTGATACTCTCCTCTCTGCTACTTGCCGTAATCAAAGCAGTAACAGTCTCCTCTCGTCCAAATGCTGCGCATTGCCTTCTGTGTTTGGGGATTTTTGGCTGGGATTTGTTTTTTGGGTTTTTGTTTTTCTTTTCAGAGGGACCAGTAATGCTTTTCAGGTCTTGGGAAGCATCAGGTTTGGACTTGTGCTGCAGCTTGGCTCCTTTGCTGTTTATTGTTTTATAATCTCCAAAACCTGCAATGGGCAATTGTGCACTGTTAATGGTCTTTTTCAAAAGACATTTCTCTGCATTACTCTGCCAGCCTGGTGCTGGGATGTCAGATGTGTCTTGGAGGCAGGAAGTGTCTCCCGTGGCTCAGTTCATCAACCCCAGTATGTCTTCTGCAGGATGCTATTCATGTGACTAAAGGATGGGTGAAATGTTGCTGAGCCTTAGCTGTGCAGTTTTCTTTTGGTGAACAGAAAGATTGGAACAATTGTTAAAATAAATCCCAAGATGCTTCCCAGGGAACTTGAATTTGTAGAACTGGAACTCAACACGCTAGGAGGTGGGAAGAGCCCACCTCCTTGGCCAACTTTGCTTTGCTATAGGGAAGATGTGCTACACAATGAGTAACCTGCATTTAAAATTTCCGTTCCTTCAGCCCCAGAGAGCTGCTGTTGTCAAGCGGCCGCTGCCACTTGTCTGCTCTCTGGTATTTGGAGGCAGCTGCACGTTTGACTGATAAAGTTTTCCTGTCTCTGGTTTCTGAACCCTTGTCTGATCCAGCTCTTCCTTCTTCTCCTGGCAGGCAGCAGTGGTGCCCACAGCCGGAGGGCAGCTGTGGGTATTTGGCGGGGAGTTTGCGTCTCCCAACGGGGAACAGTTCTATCATTACAAGGATCTCTGGGTCCTGCATTTGGCTACCAAGACCTGGGAACAGATCAAGTAAGTGCTGGGCCATCTTGTCTAGACCGTGCTTTTGCCAGGAGAGGTTAGACCAGATGATCCTTGAGGTCCCTTCCAACCTGGTATTCTGAAGCTGGTGGTGTTGACCTTGAGGAACTGTGCCAGCCTGATCTGAGTTTGATTCCTGGTATAGTGCTGTGATTTCTCAGCTGTCTGCTTGTCTCTCCCTTGAGTACAGAGGTGCCCATCCTAGAAATGGTGGAGAGGACAGCTTCCAGAAAGAAGTGGGAATGAGAGATGTGCTCCAAGTCTACTGAGGCCAAAGCTAGTTTATTTAATACATGATTTGTGGAGCATGGGTGTGCTTGGGTGTTATGTAACTGAAGGAAAGAGTATCATGAACAGCACTCTGTCCTTCCAACCGTGGCAGGTGTAGATGGCCAACTTCGACAGTACTTGTTGCTCCATCTGCCTGGGCTCCTCCTGACTGGGCTGTGCAAGATCTCCCAGTTTTACCATTTCTTGAGAAGACAGCTATCTATCTGCAGAGCCACCTTCACTCCTGATAACTGGCATTTGCTGCCTCAAGATTCCTTAAGATAAGCAAGCCAATAATTCAGACCTATCAAAGTAAATATGTGCCAAAAGCCCTGGTAGTTTTTGGCAGGAGTTAAAGCTTCTAAATATCTTCTGTGGATCTGGCCTAAAGTCCTCTGCTAATGTTTCCTTAACCTTTGGCTTCTTGGTTTTCCTGCTCATGTTCATATTTGCGTGAGAGAAGAAGAGGTCTGCTGGGTCATCCAGCAGACTGAGAGGCAGGAGATGTGGCTTTGGTTCTGACTTTGACATAGACTTTCTCTTGGACTTTGGGATTGTCTTGAGTGTGGGATTAGTCAGAGCACAGCTTTGGGTGGGCTGGAACTTCAGTGCAGCTGACCCTGGAGGTGGCACTGGGGAAAGCAGCAGCTTTTGAACACTTGGTCGTCTGCTGTTTGACCTGTCGAGGTCCTGATTATGAGCTCCATGTCCTTCCTTCAGGTGGGAAGCCCCAAATCTGCCTGGGTTGATCACTTGTCGCCCCACTTACAGAGTGCAGGTGCGTGTTGTCTGTGTCTGTCTCTTCTTGCACAGTAATTGAGAGGGTGGTTTAGGACTGAGCTGTGCAGAGATGGATACCCTGGCTCTGCCTTGGCACTTGCCTGAGGCCACAGAGTGAGTCATCACGCCTGTCTGCCTTTTCCCCCTTCCTGCAAAATTTTAGCACTGATACTACCTGACAAGGGGGAAATTTGGAGGTTTAATTTTACTAATGTTAATCTAGCACTGAAGGGACTCCGGTGTGGAAGGTGCAGGGGGGTGTATAGACCCAAAGTGCCAAAATCCCAGGGAATCCAAACCAGGCTGGGTTGGAAGAATGCTTCACAGCACAGGATCCTGGCTGCTGACTGCTCGGCCAGAATCCGGGGATTGTCCTTTTGAGTAGCTCCAGGAGGCTGAGGGAAAACCGCTCGATTCGTAAGCGGCTGGTTCCTGTCCATCAGTGTGTTTCTTGGCTCCAGACCTGGCAGTGTTAATCTAATAACAGCTGTAATTTGTCATGTTACAGGAAGCCAGGTTTACTCTAGTGAGCCCTGCTTGTCTTTGAGAAGTGAGGGTGAGCGAAACCCTCCAAAATGATGGAGGGCTCTTTAAGAGGTGCAAGGATTAAAAAGACCTGTCACTGTGCAGGCTGAGCTGCCTATTGTTGTTAGGCAGAAGCTGACGTAAGGACTGTGACTGTACCCCTCCCCGCTCCCCCAAAATAACTTCTGAATCCCTTGCTCAATTTCAGCCAAATAAAGGGGATGAACTCCAATGCATTACGTTCCTACGGGTTTCATGTGAGCAGGCGGAGGGGAGGAAGTGATGCTCGCCATAGAGTCCCTGCTGAGTGAAAGGGTTGACATTTCAACCAAACTCTTGGTTGAAAAAATCCTCACCGGAGAGCAGTGTTAATACCCAGCTGCAGGGAGAGCGAGGGCGGGAGATTGTTTTTTGTGAGCCATCGGAGAATCCAGATGAAGCTTCGTTAGCTCCACCACTGATGGCGCAAATTGTTCTCTCGTGGGTTTGCAGATGCGTTGCTGTAGAGCTGATTTAGGGTTTTCCACTCCCCAAACAAATGCTGCAGTACCTGACCTGCCTGGGAAGAGGAAGTGAGGTGGTTATGAGGCTCTACTCATCCTGCATCTTATCCCATGTGGGAGAGCAGCCTCGGGGATGCTGAGTGGAGCTTCCACTGCAAAAGCACCAGTTCCCTCCCCGGAACTGAGCATGAGGTTTGCATGTGCTGCAAGTTGCAGGATGCCCCCAGTGGTCCCAGGCCCTAAGTGAACTAAAACCACGACAAGAGTTCTTGTTGTGGTGGGTTGTTAGTGTTAGCAAGGAGGGAGCCTGTTGCCAAGTTGAGTTCCTAGTCCCACCTAGGGAGCGAGTTCTAGGTACCAGGCTCTTCAAGCCACCCGGAGCTACCCTCCATCCCCAGGTGCTGGTTGTCACTTGTCACCTTGGCTGCCATCCCACAGTGGGAGGATGCATTTGGGGAGACATTGATACTTCATGGTATCTTAGTAGATAAAGGGATAGACGTTTTCTAAGTGAGCATCATAAATTATATGGGTGAAAGTGCTCTGGAGAGATGATCTTTTCTCTCTCCTTGCCCCATATAAGATCTACTTCATTTGAGCTTCCTGATGTGTTTGGGTGGACGTCTGTCTTTCAGCCTTGCTGGAATTTTGAAAACGCCTGTGTCCTGGTCCCAGTGTTCGAATAAAACAAAGTGCATCTCCTCCCCATCCTTGGGCAGAGCTCCAAGAGCTGCATTAATGAGGCATCTGGCGGAGGAGGCTGGGAGGGGATGTCTTTGTTTTAATGCTAACCTGACTGAGTGTGAAAATCAAGTTTCTGCTGCCTCTTTGCTTTTCCATATGGCATCTTGATTACAGTCTGCTTGGAAAGGGGAAGAGGAAAGGGCAGAGACGATTGTTGAGTTGTACGAGGGATTTTTTTCCCACTTCTTTTAAAACTATGATCATAACACGTGCTGCATTTCACTTCCTTCAGCGTTTTGCTTTTCTTGCCAGGGAACCCCATTGCTGCTCTATTTTTTCCACAGAGGTTTCTCACGTCTGTCTGAAGTCAAGCACTTGCTTATTTTGGATTGCCATTAACAAGCTGAGATGACTGGTAACAGTGGGGGTCAGTTTGGGGGCTACTGGTATTGGGAGAGTGAACATGTTTGGGAAGACTAAATGGAGGGGGCAGATCATGTAGGTTTGTTGGGTCATGGTGAGGCTCCAGCCCTGGTACAACAAGCCTTCACGTAGCAGGCCAGGCAGTAATTCCGTGGGTCCAATGTGGTAGCAGTATTACCTGAATAAATGCCTGGTGATGGACATTTGGGGTACAGACTGGCATTCAGTAAACTTGGTTGAGCTTGGAAGATGTCATTTTAGTGCAAATAATAGAATAACATAATAATTCATTAAGAAATGTCTGAATAAGAGAGCCAAAGTTTCTTTTCCACATGGGAAGAATCATATGTGCCCAGTTTCAGGTGAGTTTGAATGTACTGGTTTGTGTGGATTGATAGCTAAGGTGACCCTGCTGTGATTTGAACTCGCAGTTCTATTCCAGCCCCACAGCTTAGATTTGAGACAATTATGTTGTCCTTCCTGCCTACAGTTCATGCCACAGACTGTCTTGGTGCTGTAAGAGGCTTGACTGTAAAACACTTCTGAAGAGAAAACCTTGAATAACTCATCCCTGTGAATAACATCCCTGTGCTGTGGCTGCAAAGGCTGCTGGGGAAGTGGATCTCCATTATCTCTTAGCGCAGAGCACAGCAGTGCCAGTCTGCTTGACAGAGTTAAAAATTGCTATATTTAGCAATATTTAGCTATATTTACTTGCATTTTGCATGCACAAAGATGGTCCAAACACAACAAATCCCAGCCCGTTAGACTTGCCAGCAACTGACTTTGACTTATTGGAACCACCTTACCATGTGTGTGAGGCACAAGGTTGTGTCGGTGCCTGAACTGTTTGTTACTCTGCCTTAGAGCTAAGCAATATTTTAACCTAATTGCCTCATTCCTTCCGAGAGAGAACATTTTTATTCAGCTCTGTGTGGCCCAGTGCACTTCCTCAAAGAGAGACAGGGAGCGTCACGCTTTGGGGTTGTGCTTGGGAACTGGCAGATCCCTCCTCTGTGTGGTTCTTTGTCTTGCTTTTGAGCCTGTATAGCTCCCTTCCCTTTAATATTGGAATGTTAATAATACTCCTCATAACAGTTTTGTGAGATGTGGTGCTATAAATATTTCAGGGTGGTGTTTCACAAGAGTATGTTCAATGCTGTTTACAGAGAGAACCGGAGCAGCCACTGCAGTGCAGGATGCCTTTCAGCACAGGTTTGTTTCTGATTGATGGCTCTTCTTGCTCATGTGCTGTCACCGGGAAGATCACGTCCTGCAACACAAGGTAGATAGGTGCATTGGTGCTTAAAGAAAAGACTGAGGAAGTCTTTTCTATTGAGTAGACTTCCTCTGTCAGCCCAGATGTGAGCCTTGTGAGCTTGTTCTTTGGTAGATCAGGATCCAGAGGTATGACTGTTGATTGACTTTGCAAGGGATTTGATTTGAGGATTTTGTGCCTTGTGGTGACTGCAGATTCGCTTGGGTACTTTGGAACTGAGTAGACGAGCACACGACACGTACCTGCGTGTGCCACTGAACAGAACGCTTATTTGCATTCACAAGGGTGAGATGTAAAACTTAACGCTGAAGTCCTGGGCTTCAGCTGCCTCGAGTACTGGAAGATAAAAGTGCTTTGTCCTGAAATGCCCCTTTGATGGGATGTTCTATACATCATCACTTTTGTTATTATGGAAAGGTTCCGAGATTCATCTGAGCATCCTCTGGATGAAGGAATGAATGAAAAGGTAACTCACTTATGCAGCCTGTAGCCACTGCGACATGTAAATCTTTAATTCTTGAATCTGGGGGCTGGATTCAGGTCTGTTATGTTACTATAAGTCCCAGAGTAACTCCACAAGCAAAAGCAAATTCCTTATGGAGCAGTTCTGATCAGACTCATGCTCTACATGTGTAGAGCCAGTCCTTATCCAGACTTATATTTTAATCTATTTTTAAAAAAAGTCTGGAGAATTTACAGCTCCCTCCCACATGTCTGCTTTCTGGTGTCAACCCCATGAAGTAGAGTATTAATCATAAAGTCTGTGAAACCATTTCCAAAATGCTTGTTTTGGACCATGAGCAACGACACAGGTAAAAGGACACAGTTTGCATTTGGGAAACAAACCTTCGAGCTTGCAGCGAGTGCCTTCTGGAGTGGCAGCACGGTTATACGTTACTGCCAGTCCTGCTTGACTGTGCCATTTGTTTTTTCCAGTGCTGTGTTTGGAGACTGGGGACAAAAGACCTTGGCTGTAGGAGTAGCTCTATGTAAAAATACTTTCTAAGAGCAGTTGTTGCAAGTTTAGGAGGGCATGTCCTTACATCACAGGCTATGAGCTTTCCTTTCTAGCCGATTCCTGCAATATGTAAGGCTAAAGCCAAGGAAGCTGAGATGATACAGTACCGGGCAGGGTGAGGCCACCTGGAACCATGTTTCAGCATCTTTTCTTGTATTGCTAGCCTCAAAAAAGGAGAAAACATCCTTCTGCTTGAGAGCAAGTGGTGCTGGTGACCATGAGACTTCTCTGAATTCGGATCAGTCCCCAGACTGGTTGTGACTTTGAGTTAACTGTACACTTGCGGGAACTTGTTTATTAAAGCACACGCATCAATGAATAAACTTTTTATTGTTCAGAATTGATTTTTGACTTGGAGGAAACCTGTTTGAGAAGCAAGGCAGAAGATACTCTCTGAGAACAGGGGTTTTATTGTTAATGTTGATTTTTAATTCCTTCTTTCCTTTAAGAGAAAAATATATTTTAAAAGGTGCCATCCTTTGGAATAATAACACAGGAGCTTTGTTACAGAAGAGGAAATAATGATTTCAGATTGCGGTGAAATTAATACTAGAGATGCTGTTCTGCAAGGTGATACTTAAAAATCCAGTAAATGCCTAGAAAACCCTACTCTCTGTTAGAATAAGAAGTCCAAGCAATCAATATTAATTCAGTCTTACCCAAACGCTGCTGTTCTGCCTGGAGTTTTTCGTTATGACTGGTGTGAGATTGTCATTTTTGATGGTGAATAAGGGCCCTCATTTTCTCTCTCCACAGAAATCTATCACCGCACTTTACAGCTACCTGCTGCCAGTTAAAGTGTAGCAGTAGGGTTGTGGGTTTAGGTTTTGCTGTTGTTTTCAACAGTGAGCAGGTTTCTTATTTATTTAGGCTCTGATTCTGCAACCGCTTAACATGTGTTAATGCTGCCTGTTTGAGAAGTCTTGCTGAGTTCAGTGGTGCTAACTGTGCGCACTTTGGGGGACTCCTCAGCGAGAGCAAAAATGTGATAGATTAATCCATGGGGCAGAGAACACACAAAGCAAAACCCTGTTTTCTCTGCAGTTGGGCCTAAAGCTGCCTTTGTTTTGAGAGTTCTTGAAGTTGTCTTTGTTCTTTCCCATATGATGCTCAGTCTGTGGGTAAACATGAAGGAAGGTGCATCTTTTTGCCTCTCAGGAATGTTGTTGCCAGCTGCCTGGCTTTGCGTGAAGCTTTTGGATGTGACAGATGGGGTGTTGTTCCTTGTTCCTGGAAATGGAAGTGGCATATTTCACTGAAAGGTCAGGAAGGCTTGAAAGAGCAGAAAAGTGATGCGTAGCTGCTTTTTAATGTGTAAAACAATAACGATGACTTGTTTGGCTGCTATGAATTTGTTCTTGAGGAAATCTAAGTCATTTACAAAGTCTTCTCACTAGTTTGGTGTTATATCCTAAAGGCAGGTGGATGAGTGGAGACGCTATGGGTATGTGGTTTCCTAAGGCATTGAAGGAGAGTGGATGTCAGAGCCAGACTCTTGGCTCTTGGTACTTGGAGAAAACATCTCTGTCTGGAATGTCTTTCTTGCAATTGTGGGAGTTAACTGCTATTCATTGAACTCTCCTGAAAAATTAGCTCCTGAGTCATAGCAGAAAAGACTTCAAGACTTTGGGTGCTGTTAGAGACTAGATGGCTTATCACTAGGAATAAAATTTTTACTGCGAAACACCTGTGTTGCAAATACCAAGAGTTACAGGAAGAACACATGCACTGTTCTGGAGGAAAGGAGACATACGTGTTAAGGCAAGGAAGTTCCCCATGGTTTCCCATTCCAGGAGACCAGAAGTTGAACTCAACCAGCCCAGCTGCCAGTGACTTCAATAAAAATGGACCGACACAGTAACAGGAAAGGGAATTTTGCTGATAAGTGGAATTTCTTTGTGTTTTAGGGCATCAGGAGGTCCCTCTGGACGAAGTGGACATCGAATGGTTGCTTGCAAAAGACAGCTGATGATCTTCGGAGGTTTCCATGAGAGCGCAAGGTGAGTTACTGCAGGATGGCTGGTGGTCTTAAATCCTCTGTAAAAAAGACAACAGAATTTCACCACTAACAGAAAGCTGGGCTTTATTGCAAGGATTATCCTCAGCAGTACTGTTACTGAACTAGACTTTTATGTTAGAAGGATCTTGATTTAAAATCTTCAAGTGTTTGAGAAACCATTGTACCACTTAGCTAATCACTGAAGTAGTTACTTGTAGCTAAAGCTCAATACATCACTTCTGGCCTCTCAATCTTGTCAAAGAGCCTTGTCTTCCTAGAAACATCTTCTCCAGTAGGCCCCCACATACTGTGAGGTCACAGCTAACACTGTTATGGGGACTGTGAAGAGATCTGAGCTGTGTATTGTCTCAGAGACAGTAAGCAGCATGACCATGGTCCCTGGGAGCACAGTGCAACTTGCAAAGCCCACCCGAGATTTGTCTCTGTCCTTGAGAGTTTAACCTGTGCAGAGCATTTTCCACTAGCAGTATGTGAGTTGGCTAGTAGAAAGAGAACATATGTATGTTGGCTAGTAGAAAGAGAACATAAGGGACATATGTATATCTTTTTCCAACCCCTAGACGGGTGTAGCTCTAATCTGTTTTGAGTTTTTTGTATTCTGGTTTAAGTTACCTTGGATTGTGTTAACTGGATAGAGTTGATGAAACCTCTGTTGTAGTAGGGAATGCCATAGGTAAAAAAGAAACCATAGAAGTCTTGCTTAAAGGAGCTTTGTCAAATGCAGATTGTTGCACTGAAATAGTAACCTTCACCCGAACAAATCTGTATGTTGATACAGCTTTGGAAGGAGAAAAGCCATAAATGCAAGGAGTTGAGTAAGGTGTTGCACCTCCTCAGAGGTTCCTGGTGCTGTTCCTGAAGTGATAGCCTATCCTAAATGGTGACCATTACAAAAACCTGTGGTGTGCTGACTTGCTCTCCCTAGAGATTACATCTATTACAACGATGTGTATGCCTTCAACCTGGAGTCCTTCACCTGGAGCAAGCTGGCTCCGTCAGGGATTGGGCCTGCTCCAAGATCCGGCTGTCAAATGGCTACCACTCCTGAGGGCAACATAATCATCTATGGAGGCTACTCCAAACAGGTAGGAGAGACTTTGTGGTAAGCCAGTGCAGTATTTCCTGGACACTAAACAGAGTAGTTGATGGGGAAAAAACCTAAGGGTCTAAAGTGAAAACTAAAAATGTGAGAAACTCCAGTTGCCTAAGTGGGGCCGATGCCATGGTCTGGACCTGTGTTGGCTGTGGAGTCCTGTGTTTTGTCTGATTGGAGAGGGCAGTGGGCTTAGAGCTTGGGAGGGCAAAACTGAGATCTCTGTGCTGCTACTTCCCTCTGCTCAGTTTCACAAGCCTTGTCTCCGGTGGAAGATTGGGTGATCTCATCACATAACTGCCCGCTGCTCTGACTGACGGTGTTTCTGCATGTCAGGCAGCTGCCAGATGCCCAGAAACCACTTGTAACATGTCAGCCTGTGGGTTGTGCCAGCTTGGAGTGAATGTTTAGCTGTGCCTTTGGATTGTTTATACACAGGCTGGTTCAGGCTGCTGTCAACCAGTACTTTTCCCAAAAGAGGCCTAATTGTGCCTTTCTTCATGCACTTGGGTGCTGATCAAGGAGCTGATCTTGGTGAAAATGAATTTTGTATTGTCCCTGCTAATCTAATCCAGTATAAGGAGGTGATGGCGGAGAGATAGGAATAAACAACTGGGAGAAAGGATGTTTTATAGCCACAGTGGTGGTTACTGCCAACATAAAGCATTCTCAGGTAGTACTCATCCGTGTTCCAGCAGTTGCAGGTTAAAAGCAGCAGCTGCCAGGAGACTTGTATTTTCTTGCATCAGTGAAAGGGTTAAGGGAGCAGCACTAGTTAGCAAACTCAATAAGCCAAAGAAGACTTTTGATGAGCACCAGGCTTCCTCTGCTCTGCTTCTTGCTTTGTTATTCATGGTAATTTATACTGGATAGCCCTTTAGACCATATGTCCTCATTGACCAAGTATCCCTGTCTCCATGCTGGGTGGGAGGAAGTAAATATTTCATTGAGCAAAAGGCTCCTGCAAAAGCTTTTAATGTTGCGAATGCAGACAGAAGACCCGGATCCTGCTGCTACTGTCTCAGTGGAAAGGCATCGCTTCCAGCAGTGCGTCGCTGGGGGAGGAGGACGCGTTGTTCTGATGTGAATAAATGAACAAAGAAGAAAAGCAGGGAAAGGGGAGAGAAGATAGTCAGTCTATATATTTAGAAGCATTTGTGCCTCCTCACGGCCTGCGCTTAGGGCTCTATCTCATCAGATGTGCATTTGATTAAATAGCAGTAACAATACAGAGGCATTTTCTACCCGAAAGAGCTTTGTCCTCTTCCTTTCTCTGTCCTGTTTCCCCACTCTTGAGGGTGGGAAGGAAGCAGGAGCCTGCACGCTATGCTAGATGTGGATCTCTCGTGGCTGCTGAGAGCAGCTGGGTTTCAAGTGCACACTGAGCCCCATGGAAATATAAAAGTTGACGCATGTTTGCAGTTGGTTCTATTCCACTTTATGAGGGTGGGCTCTGTTGTGCTGCCCTGGGTTGTTTTGAGCTAATAAAAATGAAGTAGAAGGGATGGGGGAATGCAAAGCTGCTCTCAGCCTTTATTCAGGGCACTGAGCAAGGATAAGAGCTGGGCACTGTTCCTCTCCAGCTTGGAGAGCAGCTTTTAGATTAAAACAGCCACTCCTCTTATGAAATCTACTTCCTTTGTAATACAGAGAGGTAAGTCTGCTTCTCTCTGATGTGCCATTCCAAACAGAGACTTTGCTTGTGTATTCTGTAGCACAAGTGACCTTTCAGGCAGGAATGGTGCAGCCGAGCTACAAACTGACCAAAGCATGGGACAGAATGTTCACTCCTGCTCTCCTGAGATGTGAAGGCAACAAACCTTTAGCATGCTCCTGAAAATTTAATTCAGCAAGATTTAGCCCCTCTAGGAGAAACACAGCTTTGTTAATGTGTGGCTATTTAATTCTCGTTGTATCTTTGCTTATAGCTGATTGAGCTGAGTCTCTCTGGGTTTACTTCAAAGTGAAGAAAGTGTGTTTGGCTTGTGTACTCTGCCCCCAGTCAGTGGCTGGGGCACTCTTGGGAGAAATACGAGGTAGACAGTGGAGGAAACAATACTTATTGGAGCTGGGCAGGCACAGGAGAAGACCTGCCTCCAATTAGAGGCACAGATGCTACATTCAGGAGTGCTATGAAGACATTTTTGGGCATATGAAGACATTTTTGCATATGAAACCAGGCAAGTGTCCAAGCAAAGCGGGGTTTACCAAGTCATACAGAGACTTCTCTTCTAATAAGAGGCAGGACGAAGTCACACGTGTGCTGTAAGAAAGGTGCAGATTTGTGTGGGGGCTTCCTGAGGCCAGAGCTGCTACCAAGCACGTATGGGATGTGAATTGGTTTGGAGGGAAGAGGAGTGGAAATCATAATAGCTCCTCTGTTTTAGTATCGGCACGACATGGCTGTCACAGTACTGGAGGAAAGTGGTGATGTGGTGAGGCTGCTTCCCGGCGCTGGGCAGTTCTGATGCATTATATCCTCCGGTCCCCTTAGACCTTGTAAATCTGCTTTGAAGTACAGTACCAAAATAGCTGTGTGGTGTGGTATAATGCACGTTGCCTAGGGCAAAAAGAGAGGTAAACCCAGGAGATTCATGGTTATGGGTGGAATTGTAGGCATCTCTGTACCCAGCCGGCTGTTGGGGCTCTCTAAAGCCCAAGTAACACTGTGGGCTTGCAGCCAGGGCTGTTCCACTGATCAGGGTGACCATCCTGAGCCTGGTCAGCAGGCGTCGTGAGCTGGGAAGGCAGAAACAGAGAGATTTAGTCCCTGCTTTGATTTTTCTGGATTTGCATGCAGAACTGAGCCTGGAGGGTCAGTTTTCAGAATGTCTGTTGGTCCAGGCCATATTGCTGAATTCCCTTCGTGTGACCTCAATAAGAAAGTCTCTTTCATAACTGGGAAATAGAGGCAGAAAAGATGAAGTGACTTGCCTAAAGCCCTCCAGTACTTTGTATACAGAGCCAGGACAAGAACCTTGGTACCCAGACATGCCTTTGCCTGTGCCAGCCACTAATTTTGCTGACCAAGTGGTGAATAACCAGGATGCAAGTGGTGAAAAAGGAGCTTTACGCCCCTGAGTGCGACTAACTTGAGATGTTGGTGCGCAAATTGACAAGAGTGTGCCTGATAATTTAAAATCCACGGCTCTTAGCACGATGGTGTCCCTGTGTTCATCTGTTTCAGCCTAGAAATGATAAAGGCAACTTCTGTGATCCCTTGCAGAAGGAGATGTTGTGGGTGTTGTCAGCTCCGTCTAAAACGTACCTCAAAACCCCTCAAGGAGCTCAGACTTGCTGTCCTGCTGATCTTAAAGATGTCCTCACCCGTTTCTCATGCTGGGGATGGGCCTTGCTGCATCGAGCTGCATTTTTGGCTGTGTAAAGCAATGAGACCTCTCCATTGCTAGGCAACGTGAGCGCACTGGCACGGCGAGTGCAGCCGGGAGGTGTTGGAGGCGAATGCTGCTCTACCTTGCAGGTGCGAGCAGCCTACAAGCCATGGGAGGGCTGGCGTTAAACGTGTGCAAGGCTTTTGGATGCCAAAGACAACTAGTGTGTGGAGGGGTTTTTTTTCAGTTTTGGGGTGGGATTTTTTTTTTAAGTGGCAAGCTTTGCAAAGCTGAATTGGATTCTGCTGGGAGATTGCTTGTGGCAGGGCTGAAGTGTTTGCCTGGATTGCACGGTCTGATGGGACTGGTTCCCTCTGTAGTTCTGCCTGCTAAGGGCTTCTGTTAATTGGATGTATTTTGCCACCGTTGATCTTTTTTATCAGACGTATTTTGCACGTTATACACAGGGAATCCTGATTCCCCCTCTCAAGAACAGCTGTCCGTGCCTCAGTTTCCTTGCTCTTTGAAGGGGGATAAACAGGCACCTTGCTGTCTGGCTGTGGAGCTAGAGGGTTTTTTAGCTAAAGCCTGTAAAGCTGTTGTAACTCTCTCATGTACCTGTATGTGCAGACAATAGGCTGTGGATATCCAAGGCAGTTTTGTGCTTAAAAGCAAACACCTAGAACTTCAAGGCAAGAAGGACAGCGGGGGGAACAGGAGCCTTTTGTGACCGAGGGATCGATTTGCTCGGGGCAAGTGGGTGTCCTGGGTGTGAGGGGATTGATCTCTCCGGTAGCGGTGTACTGGTAGCTGGTGAAGTGTCTGCTTTTGAGCCAGCGTGAGTTGGGGAAAACAGGCATCTCTTTGACAACAAATTACTAACTCCCACTCCACCTCATTGGGGTTTTCTCAGCCCAGGAAGCTTTGTCATGTTGCATACGCAGCGTGTTTACTACAGGGAGCCATGTGGTTTTCAGGAGGAAAATAATGCAGTTATTCTATGCAGCTTGTACAATAGTGAAGCCAACCGCTCTTTCAGTATTTGCTATTTCCTGTCCTTTTGTGCAGACAGTGCTCAGATATCTTACTGTGCTCATGCACACTTCAGCCTGTGTGTCCCCTGCGCATAGGAATGTGTGCTCTGTCTAGCATTTAAGGACAAACTGCAGCCTGCCTGGGACTGAGGAGGAAATAACCACCATTTCCCTTCTCCTTAGCAGACAGGCACTTCGCAGCATTGGGGTGCACTTCAATGCTATAAGGTGTGAAGACTCCTCCCTCCCTCCCTCCCCTTCCTCTCCTCTGCCCATCCATCCCTGACCTCTGTTTGCTCACATAAGGCTTGGAGAGGTGTTTGATTAAGGTGAGGGACAGACTAAAAAGGCTGCTCTATCTCAGCTGGCTGCAGCCTGCAGCTCTGGTGGTGACTTCTGCTGCTCTAGACCTGTGTGACAGAGCCAGTGAAGTGTGACATGGCCAGAGGATGGCACTTGCTCCGCACAGTGACTCACAGCCCTTTGAACTTGAGAGCTGCTGCTGTAGATGCCACAATATGTGCACTGCCAGGCTATGAATTGGTGTATTTGATACTTAACAGCACCTTTCCTAGAAGGTGTTTCTTTCCCTTCCTGCCTTGACAGCTCTCTCTCAAGGGTCACTTCAAAGCAGGCAGCTCCCAAGCCCCTCCAAACACCAGAGCTCCTCTAGCTGGGCCTCAGAACCACTTACCAATGCAAAAACTTGTCTCACTTGTTTTCCACGTGCTGGAAAAGTGGCAGTGGCTGAAGGAGTCATCGCTGTATAACCTCATATTCAGAAAATAGAACTGTCACTGCTGCTTGTTCCTGCAGGCTTCCTGTCCCTTGTGTGCCTGATGTTCCATTGCTCGAGGACAGTAGGTGGAACAGTGCAGTTGTTGACTTCATTGAAGTGGCTGCACAAAGAGGATCTCTCCAGTGTGTGTCTTTCAGTTCACTAATGGGCACGCTTAGGTGCATGTGGGCAACAAAAAGACACCCGAGCCAGAGCCCCAAACTAACAGATTTCCCAAGACAGCCCCGCAGGCAGACCCTGGTCCTTAAGTTAACTGAAGCTTCCTTTTTGCTGCATTGGGAGCAGATTTCTCCTGTTTCCTCTGGCACTTCACTATCGGCCTTCCCTGGGGCTTCTCAGCATCATCCAAGTTACGGTGTTGTTGTGCAATGCCTCAAACACACTTCCCTCTCTGCCTTTCCAAGAACTGAATACCATTCCTACGAGTTGGATACCGGGCCATGCAGTAACATCACAGCATACCCTGCAGTAACAAAACCTGGCGAGTGCAAGGCACAGGGTTGGGTACAGATGTGCAGCAAGAACAGGACAAGCCAGCAAGAACAGAACAAGACAGCACCGTGCTGTTGTGCTCTCAGGTGCACCCAAGTCCTGCTCGTCTTCCTGAGGACTGGACCCAACCCTCCCAGCTGGGATCCAACACCCACTTCGTGGAAGCAGTTACACAGTGTAGCAATGCCATTGCCCCCAGGAGGAAGGGAATTACAAGGAAGCAGGAGCTCTGCATGAAGGATGGGTGGATAATGACATTATTAAAAGACCTCCTACAGTGGTGTTGCATACTGCTGCTTTCAAATGCTGCATGTTGCTATGAGCACTGGAGTACAGGGGCTTACAGTGAAAGGAGCAAGGGAAAATCGCATTTAAAATGGTGCATTTAATTGCCTCAACTGAGGCTTGATCCTGCTCTTGCTGGTGTCTTGCTGTTGCCTTTAGTAGGGGTGGAAGTGGGACTTCTCTTTCCGTTTAGGAGAAAAAAACTGTTGCTCAAGGCTCTGTGGGGCCCTAAATGCTAAAAATGACAGCTGCAGTCAGCGCAGAGAGCGCGCTGTCACCTCTGCTTCTCCTGTGGTGGGATGGAGATGGGGGGGTGGCAGGGACTGAAAGTCTGTGTGCTAGTCACAGATCTGTATTTAAACTCAGGCCTTGCAAATGGTACAGCACAGACGCTCTGAGCTTCTGCTCAGCATTCAAGGGCAGGATCCCAGAGGGCCTTGCAAGCCCTGTGGAAAGTTGTCGTGTGCCACTTTGGTGGAGTGGGTATCTGCTCTCTTTTACAGCTAGAGAAGCAGAGCCATAGATGTTAAATTAGTCCCTTGAGAGCAGGTGATACTGGCTGTGGCAGAGTAAAAGGCAGGACCTTGAGTCTTGTGTTTCCTTGGTGCTGCCCATCCTTCCTTCCTTCTGCAAAATAATCAGTTTTAATCCCTTATGACAATTTATTTCTCTTCTCTGGGTGCCAAAATTCTTGCCCTTAAACTGCATCCTGCAGTCTTCACACAGCCACAAGTCCCAGGACCTGTGTTCAGCCTGGAGAGCCCTGCCTGGTTGTCACAGGCAGAACTTGGTTGTGGCTCATCCCAGGGAGTAGCCCTGGTTTGAACACTACAGTTGTGAGCTGGCTGATGCTCCAGAGTTGCAGTGTGACTACCTGTGTGGCTTCTCCTTGCCCAGTCGCAGTGTTTGCATTTTCAGCACAGGAATGTAGACATTCAGGCTGATGTGTGGGGTGGTGAGTTCAGAAGGGCACATACCACCATTCCGGCCCGGGTGACTTTCTTGGCCTTGAAAAATTGGACCTCCTGTGTTTTGGGCCACTGAAACTGTTTCACTGAGCATCCCTGTCTTCCTCTTCTCTGCAGAGAATTAAGAAAGATGTTGACAAAGGCACCCTGCATACAGATATGTTCCTGCTGAAGACTGAAGGGGCAGGCAAGGAGGAAGGTAAGCTACTGCTGCAGCTAGGAGGGCTGTGCTGGAAGTGATGCTGCAGGCCTGTGAATGCAAATCCTCTCTCTTTGAATAACAGACCAAAAAACCCCAACTCTAAAACAAAATATCCCTTTTAATGAAAAGCACTATGCCCCAGTGTTTGCTCTGGGCCTAAACACAGCAGATGAGTTGATTTAAATATTTCTTCTTCCCAGGGGTAGCTAAGTGCATTTGTGTACTGTGACTCTAGCTTAAAAAGAAAGGGGCTAGGCTGAAGGAAACAGCAGTTTCAGGGGGATATTGGAGGAATTATGTTCTCCTTTTTTATGCGTGCTGGAAAAGGAAGACAGGCCATCACACAAACAGGCAGAATTCCTCACTGCTGCGCTCTGCAAAGGGAAATGGGAAGTAGGTGCTTGTTTCTGCAGCAGACTCTACACTGCACAACAGTTCTGTCCCCTTCTTGCACTCCCATTTTACAGCCTGAAAAGATGAGGCTGTGTCTGCTTTGCTGAGCAAAGCTTTCTGGTTAGCTGAAGGCTGTAGGGAGTCAGCTCCGGGTGACTTGATTTCAGAGCTAATGTAAATGGTAGCTCTGACATGGTGAAACACTGGGAGATTGGAGCTGGTTGAGAAACTGGCAGAGCTCTGGAGGAAGGTTGGGGTGTGCTTTTTGTTAGAGGATCACTTCTAGCTCACGGCATCGTCTATGTTGACACCTCCCAGTTGGTCCTGGAATAGTCTGAGATGGAGTTGAGGGTCTCCAGGCTCCTTGCATAACTATGTGAGAAACTCTGGCCTGCACAGGCAGCTTCAGAAAAAACTACAAAAAAAGATATTTCAGGGATTTTTTGGTTTGTACGTGGGAGGGAATTAAAACAACATTTTGAAGTTCCTGTTCCCTGGGACATTTTGATCACTGCTCTTCTGTTTCACAACAGAAAATCTTTGGGATTTCAGGATTCTCCACACTGGAAATTCCTGTTTTGACAAACTCTCTTTGGTAGTGGTGTCTCACAGATTCTTGTAAGAGAGAAGATTGGGGTGTGATCTCATTAGATTACCTAGTGCAGGGATGTTGTCAAGAGTGGTTGTTGGTTGGTTGGTTTATCTGTGAATGTCCCCAGAAATAGGAATTCCATCACTTCCTTTAGGAGAGAGTGTATTTTGTCCTTGGCTCAGGGAATGGCACAATCTTCTTCAAGCTAAGTTTCTAAAATGTTAAAATTGTGATTGGTTTCTTTAAACCTGACCATCTTAAAGTGGGATTTGGGGAGAAGAGTTAGTCACATACATTGTCTGAATTCCAGACCCTGCTTGCATTATGTCCTGTTTATAGGTTATCTTGATGAAATTGTGGTTCCTTTGGAAACACAGTGCCTAGCCAGTGCATATGCTTCTCCCAGCCTGCACGTTAGGGATTTACTCTAAATCCAGAGTAGAAAGGATTGGGGAAGAAGTGGAGGGTGTAGAGCACAAGGTTCTCCCACTGCTGAGCCCTTTTTTAAAGTGTGGTTGGGTCTCCTTACAGTGAACTTTACCTATTCTTGGGGTTAAGGCAGTGGTGCAAGTTGGCGGATAAGGGTACTGTAGTAGAAGGGTCTGTAGAGAGAATTGATGTAGGATGAACTCCATGGGATAGCTGAGGTGTGTTTCCTTGGTACTCAACGGCTATATATAATCAGTCCTTGTTGGAATTCCACCCTCCTATAAAGGTGTATATGCCTTTCAAGAGGCTCCTTGCCCCAGAAAGTGCACCCTGGAGATAGCTCTTGGCATTTGCTTTTATTGAAGACACAACGGCTTTCTAAGGGATGTGCAGATTAGAATCACAGAATCATCTAGGTTGCAAAAGATCTTGAAGATCATCTAGTCCAACCGTAATTAGCTGCGTGATTGAGGTGGAAATGCAAGTGGTTCTGATGAATTCTTGTTGTTGAAGGCACACTGTACAGTTCTGCGAATGTCCAAAATGGGTCATTTTGTTACTTGCTGGAGTACTGAAGGGCCTTGGAAGATAAGCAAATTATCAGGATTCTTCTTTACTGATGCTCATGTTTGCTTTTATCCATTACCAGACAAGTGGGCATGGAGTCGGCTCAACCCATCTGGCGTGAAACCCACTCCCAGGTCTGGCTTCTCCGTAGCAGTTGGTCCCAATAACCGCTCCCTTCTGTTCGGAGGCGTGCATGACGAGGAAGAGGAAGAGAGCATTGAAGGGGACTTCTTCAACGATATTTATTTCTATGACATCGGGAAAAACCGCTGGTTTCCTGGACAGCTAAAGGTTTTGTTTTAAAAATAACTCAGATATATTCAGTTCGTTCTCCTTGATCAGCTGACACGTGTTCTTTGGGCCTTTTTTGGCCTCATACAACTCTCTCGCAGCGTGGAGCAAGCCTCTCTTCCTGATAACTCGGGGTGCTCAGAAGCTAAGCCACCAGGTGTGACTGCTGCTTTGATCTGTAACCCACTGATTGCAAAGAGGGTGAGAGGCTGTAGAAATGAAGCTGGGGATGTGCAACCAGCAGATTTTTGCTACCAGACCACCTGAATTCTCTGACTTTATGCTGCCCCTCTCCTTCCCTGCCACGTAGCTCCTTGTGCTCTCCGTGCCCCGCTTCCGCAGCGCGATGCAGACTTGTCACCCTTCTGGGGAGAGAGGAAGCCTGAGACCCCTGATGGTTGGGCACGAGGCAAGGGTGGTTGAGGAGGCAAACCCCCTCCTCCAGGACTCAGGCTGCTTGTGCCCCATTGTTTTGTAATGCAAAATGAAACAAAGCAGCAGGAAAACATAGTTATGGTGTTTTACTGGAGGCTGGCTCCAGGTCAAACATGTAAGTCTGATATGAGATAGTTAAGTAAAAGCTACTGTGAAAAGATCTTGTGTTGCGTTGGGATCAAAAAACCTCCCTCTTTTCCCCAGTGTTGATGAGCTACTAGAAGAGATGAAATATTAACCTTGGCTCATAAGAACTTCAGAAATGTGGCCCTCAGCTCAGATCTTTGATTTTGTTTGAACCACTCTCAAGGGGGAAGTGAGGTGCAGATGACCTGGTTGAACTTCCTTCTTTCCACCCCTGCTGTTTCTGGCTTTGTTCTCAAAAAATAGAAGTCAATCACGTAATAGCAGGCAAACATGCACTCAGATGTTTGCTTCTGCCTTCCTAGCTGACTGTTTTCCAGTCCTTTCATACAGTACTTCGGAGACCTGGAGCGCTTCCTGGTAATGCACTGTAATTTAGCACCCAGCAATTGTTTTGATTTCATAAAATGGTGGGTTATTTTCTCTTGCTCATGTCACAGATGAGTGGACTCTGTGTGTGTGTGTCTGCATGCGCCTGCAAGATAGCAGAAGAGCTGTTTTCTGTCTCTTCAGCACACGTTGCCATTAATAGAGGAAGCAACTCCACGCCATGGGTCCTCCAGGAGTTTTACTGCTCCTTGTTTTATGGCTGGTAGAAGTTCATGCTGAGTGGGAGGTTGCACCTATCACTTGAGACTTAAAACGTAGTGAAAAATAATTGAATTCTCCCCCCTCCCTCCCATCAGCATCCGTAGTATTTGTGTTAACTGCTGTACATGCTATTAGGCGCACACAATTCACATGCAGTCTCCTTCTGCTCCTTGTTCCTGCTAACAGGGACCAAAATCAGAGAAGAGGAAGCGAAGACGTGGCAGACAAGCTGAGGCAGAGGGTGCGGGAGATGAGGAAATGGAGAAGCAACCTCCACAAGGCCCGGTGGAGATAGTCAAAGAGGTGGTTGCAGAAGATGGGACTGTCATGACGATCAAGCAGGTGATCTCTGGAGCTGCAGAAGAGAAGGAGAGGTCTGAATCGGAGGAGGATGAGGAAGATGGAGCCTTGGGCCAGCAAGTGGAGCCGTGCCCGCGTTCGAATGCCATGTTGACGGTGAAGCATGGGGTCCTCTATGTGTATGGGGGAATGTTTGAGGTGGGCGATCGCCAGTTCACCCTCAGTGACCTCTACAGCATCGACCTGCACAAGATGGAGGAATGGAAGGTGCTAGTGGAGATGGATCCAAGTAAGCACTGATGGTGGGATCTCTCTCTCTGCCTTTAACATTAGGGAAAAAAAAGCCACAACTATGGAGCTTCCTCAAGGGGTGGTGATGAGCCTTTGAATAGTGTTTTTTCCTGGACAGGAAAAAGTTTGGGAGTACGTGTTGTGCAGTGTCTTATGGTCACCATTGCTGCAGAAACCTGTCTGGTCCAGAGCTTTGTGGTCACTGCAGAGAGTGAGCTCTGGTCTATCTGCTTTGAAAACCAAGACATGTGAACAGAGTGTCTTTGTTCAGTGGTGGCAAGTTCTGGCCTGGGAAGTCCTGCTGTGCTGTGCTTGTCCACTCGGCAGAGGACAGGGATGGGTGCTCTTGCCTGTCCTCACCTTCTCAAGGCACTGAGGGGCTTGGGTACTGCAAAGCACGTGGGCATTAGCTAGAGTTATCTCTGTGTACCTTAAATGTGTCGTGTGTTTGCTGCGTACTCTGAATACCCTGCTGGGCTGTTCCCAAGCTGGGAAGGTTAGCTCAGGGGGTGTGGCAAGCATAGAAGTCAGTTCCCTCAGTTCCTGACTACACGGTCATGACACGAGTGTTCAGTAGTGTTGCAGAAAGCATTACCTGGGAGACCTCAATGAAGATGGATTTGATGGATTTTCTACTAGTTACTGAAAGAAACTGTGGGTCTATCTGAGAGCAGCATATCTCTTATGGTAATGGGCAAGTGATTCAGCCCAGGTCGCGTGCTCGATGCTGCAGAGAGACATTAGAAGAGGGTGCCCCTGCCCTGGGAGCTCACAGCCTGCCCGTGCGTCATGGGCAAAGGGCAGAAAGGAGGGAGTCTTGCTCATGGTCATGAGCTGTGAAGTGCTAGGGAGGAGAGTTGACTTTTGTCAGCATCGGCACGAAGCAGCTTTTCTTCCACAACTGTTCTGTGCTGTTTGCTTCTTTCTTGTCCCACTGCTCCCCATCAGAGCCAGGCCCTGCACAGCGGGTGGATCTGCGAGGGCAACGAATACAGCAGGGCTCTTAAGGAGCACATCTGTCACCTTGCCTGGCATCCTCCCTGACAGTTCTGGGTGCAGGAGTGGGAAACAGCTTGCTATTTATTTATTCTGTTTTCTTTCTCATCAAAGAAGCACAAGAATGGCTGGAGGAGTCCGAGTCAGATGAAGAGGATGATGATATGGAAGGTGCAGAGGGAGGGGAAGAGGAAGAGGAGAGCTCTGAAGAGGAGAGTGAAGATGAGGGAGGTAATGATTAAGATGAATGTTGTCTTCATACTAATATAAAGTGTGTTTTAGTGCAATACCTGATGGTTCCACTGCCAGCCTGGAAGACCTCACTGGCATCCAGGTGAGTTTTCCAGCAAAAGCAAAGTTTTCACAGCACACTGATCTCTGGATAGAAAAGAGAAATTTCATTGGTTACTGATAGGGTTTTAGGCTGTTACATTTAAACACATTATCTGAAGAGTAGTCTTGGCCGGGTTGACACACGGAAGAGCAGACTGCCTTCATTAGCTGTTGGTGACCTCTCTTTCTGTCTTCCTCCTATTGTGTGCTAGGAGAGGAGCAACACCCATCTGTTCAGCCTGATGAGAAGCACGCAGACTATCTCTCCAGGACGGAGCAGTATTGGATTAAACTAGCCCGCACCAACATGGGCCTGGATGCCAAGGAGAAGAAGGTGGTAAAAGTAGCCCATGCCATGGCAAAGACTTTCTACGAAGATTCAGTCTAGATGTTTTTGAGACTGTTCTGTGAGTGAAGAAACATGCTGGGAGCAGTGGTTTGCCCCACTGAGCTCAGCCTGATGTGCCAGGCAGTCGGTGTGCCTGGAAGGCGTCCCAGCACTCCGGCTTTTGCCTGCTCTGTGAGTGCCTCTGGGCTGACCAGTTTTGATATACCTACTTGATTAATGCTCTGGATATGCTGTTATTCCCCTGCAGGTTGTGGGAGGGTCTTGAGGAACAGGATTGCTGTCCAAGCACTTGTTCTGCTGAGGCTGGGATATACAATACTGTCATATATTTGTTCAAAAGTTGTTTTGAGTCTGTCAAGACAAACTGCACATCACAATGGTTCACTGGTCCCAAATTTCCTACCCTGACTGGGGCCAGAACATGTCTCCAGGGGTTTCTACAATAAACATACTTGGTTACATCATCTTGGTTTTCTTATTGAATCCCATCCTAGCTTTTCACCTTCTTTTTCTCCTGCGGTGGAAGAGGAATCGCTGTTTGTCCTGTGAAATATGCAGGTAGTGGTCGTAAGGTGCACCAGCAACCGAGATGTGGCTGCACTGCCTGGAGAAACCTGGGAATCCTTTCACACCTTATCTGTATGAGAGCCACTGTAACCCCTGATGCATACAACGGTAGAAGACTCCTTCTTAATGTTAGCTGTAGCAGGTTTTGCCTTTGCTTGTGGAATGTCGCAGTTCAGTTTCTCACACTGGCCAAGAAAGCAGTTGTCCTACAAATGCACTTTGTGACCAGTGAAATGTCCTACCTTGAGACCTGATGGCATGTTGAGGGCAGGAGGGAGTGGGCTGATGGTCTCAAAAAGGATTTATTTTTTTAAATTTTTACCCCTGCTTCCTGACTCAGCCCCTCTCCTCAAGGCGTGGCTTTCTTTCCAGCAGAGCAGTGCTGTGGTCTGTGGGGACAACAGATGGGATACAAGTGTGTGTGTTGCAGTGAACAAGTGATGACTTGAGTTGACACCAGAAGGCACTGTCTGTCCTTCTGCAGAGAAATCCAGGGTGCCGTGGGTATTGTTTTGGCAGGGGCATCACCAGGGAACCAGCTCTCAGGAGAGCAGTGCTAGGTTCTGCAAGGCTAATTAGAATGTAACGAAGGTTAAACAGAGCAGGCTGCCAATGTGATTTAATTGTCAAGATAAAAACATGTTTGATAGGGAGATTACCTTCCATGCAAAATAACAGGCAAGAGGTGAAAACAAACCATTTATTGATAACCTAGGAAGGAATCCATAGTCCTTGACTGGCTAACAGCATCAGTTGCCCTGTTGTTGTGTCACTTGGGTTACTTTACAGTATCTTAGTCTCGTTGACGTTTGATCCTTTGTGTGTGTATGACGTCTGTGGCTTTCTGTGCAAAGTTTTGGGGAATCTGCCACAGAGTTGCATTTGCAGATTTTGTTTTATTATTATTTCTATTTATTTATCTTTGCTTGAAAAATAGTGGTTTTCAAATCACAGCATTTGTGCGCAGGACTCCATTCCAAAGGCCCAACCAGACAGGGCAAAACACACTTCTTGCCAGATTTTTTTGCCTTTTCAAACACAGATACACATCCTGAAAGAATTTTTTCCCTGAGCTGAAGCCGGGTTGCAGCAGTGCCAAGGATGAAGGATAGTTTTGTACAGTGCTGCTGCAGACACAGGAAAAGATTCTCCCTCCCCCTTCTCCGGTAGAGAGACTGTTGGATGAGGGAACTAGATGCCTCGGATGAGCTGGAGTGTGTGCAGTGATAATCTGAGGTTTTTCCTTTCATCTTTTTCTCAAGGGCTCTGGAACGTAGTCCTAGTTGTGCTCTGTGCCAAGCTAAGCATGACTGGAGAAGGCATAGACTGGAGGAGACACGCTTCCAAGGAACCTGTGAGTCAAGATGGGCCAACTGTCCCGCTCCTGCGAGCAGCACGGCGGCGTGTTTGTGCAGCCTCGCGTGAGGAGCACACCGCCTGCCTTGCGGAGCTGGGGGAGAGGAGGCTTTGGGGGTGGGTTGCAGGGGAGATGTTGACTTCCCAGGGCTGTCATTGCCCTGCTGTGAGCTTGGTTCAGTTCCTCCCAGAGCTGGGGTTTTGGATGAGCCAGCACAGGCTGTGGTTGGCCATACGGCTTGGTTCAGGAGGCTCTGGTGGCCATCCTTAGGTTGTACGATGAGAAAATGCTGCCATGGCAAACTGTCCTGGCCTGAAAATTGAGGCTTAGTTGTCAGCTCTGAGCAAACGAGGCTGTCACACTGTAATTGGAACAGCCTGCATGGGGACTGAAACCCACACAGCGTCCGTTCCCACTGGAGCATTTGCAGCCATTGGACTTGAGACAGAAATTAATTCTGATGCGTCTGCAGCCACTGCTCGGCAGAATGAACAAGGCAAACGCAGAACTCCCTTGAGCCCTGCCTGGATCAGCCTGGCCCATCTCTTCCTGGTCTGTCTGTGGAAGCCTCGGAAGCTGTGTTGGTTGAGCAAATGAAACCTCTGAGAAAAGGTAAAACTTCTCACCTAAGCAGGGATGACTGATTGTTACTACTACATTAAGCGCCTACAGAGGAGGTCAGAATGTGATGGGCTTTGCCATGGTCTTCAGAACGCTTTGATACCAAACTGTACTGGTACCTTGCTCCTCTGAGCACTGGCTGAAAGCCCCCTGAAGCCTCTTCAGGGTTGCTGGATCAGATATCTGGTTGTTTTTCTTGTACTGGGTCCAAAAGTACCTTAAAGAGGAAGGCAGGTATTTTGCAGGCAGACACACATCAGTGAAGTGGCTTGTCTAAAATACCCGAGAGAAGGGCCAAAGCTAGAACTTGGTAGAAAACTAGGAACCAAGGAACTCCAGCAGAGTCTGTCATAAGAGTAGTTATTCTTGTCTCACATGCACAAAGAACAGCATGTACCCTTTTTAATGTATGAACGCCCAGATAAAATTCAATTATTCCTTTGGCATCCATCAGACCATTGCTATTGCCCATCTCGTTGTAAAGGGATGAATGTGTAAACCTTTACACAGGAGAAAGAGACCTCAGTTGTTTATTATATCTGGAAACAATCAAGCTCTTACGGTTTTTTTCAGCTGAAACTGAAGACTGAAAGTAACTTTTTTACTCACTCCTTGAGGAAAATGTGTTCAGTAATCCCTTTTCTTTGGGCCACACACATGCTGTAATTGCACTGTAAGTAGCACAGTAAAATTGGATTTTTCTGTTACGTTTACATGCACAGCTAGGAAGGGAAGAACTGAATAAAAGAGAGTGCCAGCTGAAGTGCATCTGATTTTAGGAATTGCAAAAAAAGGCCACAGTAGAAAGTTAGTGGTTTTGTGTCTAACTCAAGCTCAGCGTGTGACATGTGGGATTGTTTCTCCCCCACGTCAGTGCGTGTGTTGCGGTGTGATGAGTGCAGAAGCGAATGAACCTTGCTGTGGAGTTTGATTATCAGAGAGCAATCAGGGTAATTGGGCTGAGCCAAAGGTAAACGCTGTTTGTAGGTGGAAAGCTGGTTCCCAGCATCTCTGCTCATGGGATTTTGCTAATAGAAAGACTTAGTTCAGTCACGCTGGGTTGCTGATCATCTGGCAGCGCTGCCTACTTGCTGTGGTGGCTTAGGGAGATAACCCAGTCCTGAACTCTTCTGCTGGCAAATTGATTGTTTGTCAGGCTTATGCTCTGCACACGCTGGCCCAGTCTCGCCCTTCCTCATTCGTCTTGGAGAGAATCTGGGTTCAGTCACCGTCTGGTTTGATTTGGCAAAACTCCTGCTTTCTTGCTCCAGCAATACCATGGGTGGGTCCAAGTGGTACTAAACTGCCCTGAGCACGTTGTGTCTGTCAGCAAGACAGAAAGGCTAAAGACACACACGTCTTACAAATGCAGGTCTCTGAGGGATGGAGAGAGGGAATGGGAGCATATCAAATGCTTTAGCTTCTGCTGGGAAACAGCCGTTGGCCCAAAAGCTGCAGCATTCTTCATCACTAACCCACAGACAAACAGGGAAAGAGCTTTAGAACATGCTCCACGCTGAAGGGGTTGGGGAACAGTGCTCCTGCTGCTTGCAGGAGTAGTTCTCCCTTCCAACAAGACCAAACACCTGATACCAAAATGCAGCTGCTGCTGGGGTGGGGGCAGCTGCTCTTACGGAGGAGGTAAGGGGCTGGATGATGGTGTTCTTGGCACGTTAAGACAAGCAAGGCTGGAAGAGAGCCTGAGCCTTGCCAGACTGTCGGTGCTGTTAACAGGGTACCCAAATTGGGGATAAAAGGGAACAGGCAGATAATAAGGATTGTGAGTCTGCTAGGTAGCAGTGTAGTAGAACAAATAACACCTGTTCATGGATGTGAGTATCTCTAAATTTTAATCTTCCACTGACACCTCCAGAAGGGGAACGTGCAACCCACCACAGCATTTCTAAGCCATCCATCCAACAAAAACTTTATGGGCAACGCTCAGCGTCTCTCAACATCTAGAAAGTGAAGTCTTCTTTAATGCTATGGATGTGACCTCCGAAGGGACACAGCTCGTGGTGTATGTGAGTTACAGATTCAGTCCTTTGGGCACTGATTAGTAGCCATGGGGGTTCATTGTTGAAATTCCCTCTCTTGGCCTGGTGAGGAGGTGATTACGCATACCCTGGAAGAACAGGTTGGTGGTAGTGCCAAAGCTCAGTGCCTGTGGGTTAATATTAGTTGAAACAGATTAATAAAAGAAACTCAAGAGCTTGAAATGCCTCTGAGGGAAGCACGGTCCTGGTGGATCTGTTGTTCAAAGGCACGTTATCTAGCGCTTGCTGTGCTCAGGGTTGTCTCCAGCAATAGTTCAAGCCTTGGGCTCAGTGCAGAGCTGGTCAAGGGCCTTGCCATGAACCTCGGTGATGGGCAACAACCTGACTGATGTGGTTCAGTGAGGGGCTGCGCGAGGAGTTGACCAGTTTCCCTACACCAGGAAAACTTGTCGCCGTGTCAAGAGTCTGCAGGGCACATCTTCTGTGCAAGTAATTTACCCCCGTGCAGCAAGCTGTACAGTGTGGGCAGGAGATCCCATCCGGCCTCTGCTCTGTTCTGCTTCAGCACAAATCTCTGGAACCAACCTCATCCTATGACAGTTTTAAAAAATTCCTACTTTTCCATCCTTCCTTAACTTGCCAAGGCCTGTCAGGACATGTAATTAGTCCTTGGGTTTCAATTAAGACCTTCGTCATTGATATGACATTATTTCTCCTCTCACCCTTCCCCTTCTGTTGCAGTCTGGATTTTTTTTTTTTTTCCCAGCAGTACTTCATACCTCCGCACAAGGTAAATAGATGCTGCAACAGCTCAGTATCTCTGAAAGATCAAGCCCTGGAGAGTCCCAACGTGCTCGGAGAATCTGGGTCTCGGGTACAAGCAAACCAGACGCCAGATGGGCTGGTGAGAAGCTGACGTGGCACGAGCGGGTGGAGGATTTTTTGTATTCCTTCCTTGCTTTCCCCAAAGATGTGGTGTCAAACCAGCCCATCGCTCACACCAGTGGGGTCTGGCTGGGGGACCTGAGTGTCCCCAGGGAGGGACAGCTGCCCTTTTCTCAATGGCTTTACCCCGATGGCAGGAGGTGGTCTGGTTCCTCGAGCCCCAGCACCTCTTTGTGTTTCAGGTGCTGCTTGTTCCACTGCAAGAACATAAAAATACTATTGCAGCCTAAAAAAAAAATGATATAAACCTTCAGCTGTTGGCATGCATCTGTCAGTGTGGACATAAAACAGCAGGTATGGACAATTTACATAGATTTATATGCCACGATGATAGACATTTTCATGTGCCTTAGGTAGATATGCATGAATCCAAGGCTCATAAGACAGGGAAATATACTGAATTACCTCTCTCTCTGGGCTACTTCTTAATATTTCTGGCCTTGGGCAAATGTGAAAAGCCCAGAACTAAGATAAATTGCTCAGCTCCCTGTGATTAATAAAGGAATCATTATTTTTAAACACGTGGTTTGGGAGCCAATTAATGTTAGTCTTTGGCTATCTTTCATACTGAACAAACCTCAGCTTGGCTGAGATTTTATCCCGTGGAACAGAGAGATGATAAATCTGAGCTACCTTTGTGTTTGTACATAACTGCTGGTATGCAGGGATAAGTAGTTGGTCACCAGTGTGGAAAAGCTAGTCATGGAATCACTAGTACTTTTATTTGATTGGTAATGAGAGGCATTTTTGTGCTGTTTTATATATAGAGAGATAGATAGGTATCGTACTGTGTTTGCATGTAACTGTTTAACCTGCTCTTGGTGGAACCTTTGTGTCATGCACTTGAATGTACAGAAAGAGTCCTCGGGAGTCTTTACAAAGAGTTGCAACCAGAATTACAAAACACGGGGATGAGTTCCTGGGGCTGCAATCACAATATGTTGTTATTTGGTTCAAGTATGCAGCAGCCATTCAAGAGTAAAAAAGATGACTAAGGACCCACAAGGAAAAACGAAAGGAAAAAAAAAAAGGTACGAAGACGATGGACAGTTACTGAGGAAAATGAAATTTAAAAGTTAGTGGGGTCTGCTGCCTTCAGTTATCATTTACCCTGTCCACCCATAGCCCTCTGCCTGAAAAGGGAAAGCAAGAAAAACTGCGACAGGAGGGAATAAGACCATGTAAGGAAAAGAACTGAATTTAACTGGCACATGCTCTAATCCTTAGTTTATTTCTGGTTAAAAATATAGCAATCCAGTGCAGTGTAATAAGAAATCTGCTGAAAAGGTAGCAGAGAAACAGCTAAAACAGAAGCAAAGCAAAGCTGAGTCCACAAGTCAGGGCTGCACCCAACAACTCTGTATGTGAAATATCGAGGAAGATTTTTTTCCCTCCTTCCCCCCCCGCCCCCAGTAAATCTCTGTGTGGGTTTCATCCCACCCTTGGGTTGCTGCCACACTCGCACCCCTTCTCCTGTTGAACAGAGCTGCAGTGGGTAGAACTGAGGGTGGAATTTGGTCCCTGGACGTACCAAATGCCAAACAAGCCATTGGAACCGTACCTGTGGTGGATCACTGGCAGAGCCGATCTCTGCGGCGGGGAAAGATGGTGTGGGGAGGGGAGGAAACAGGCATTTTTGAAAAGCCAGGGGACGTCAGCCATTTCCAAGCAATTCAGCTAAGACCACACTCTCATGATTGGGACCATAACAGCTCAGAACAGGGATACGGCATCTTTAATGAGTATGCATATTATCAGTGGGGACAGGGGAGGGGAGAAAATCAAGGCAGGCATATTACAAAGATGGTATAAACGAACAAATTAAGTGACATAGAAAAAAAAAAAAGAAAAGAATACATCCTTAGAGGCTGCCATTGCCAATGATGTTTGGTTTTTTGTTTTTCTTTTTTTTCTTTTTTTCTTTTTTTTTCTTTTTTTTTTTTTTTTTACAGGGACATGTTGGAAGCTGGAATATACATCCTGCATTACAAAGTGCAAAATACTACATGCTCAGAGCCCAAGCATGATGTCTGAAACAGTCCACAGCAAGATGTAAGAGACAAACCCACCACCCTCTCCCTCCTCTCTGGGACATGCTCCAGTGCTCCTCCCCAGATGCCTTTGAAAAAGAGTTTTATCTTATTTTGCTTTATTTTGTTTTATTGTTATCCTAAGTGGATCAGAATTGAGCCCTCTCTCCCCAGTCCCTCCCCACCAGTCTGCTCCCCGGCATCTCTGTGCGCGCGTGTGTTTGGGATGGGATGCTCAAGTAAGGCTGCTCCTCGCGTGTTGGCGAGCCCGGCATGATGACCAGCAACCGCTCAATTCGTGTTGCTGAAGGTGCCTGCAGGTTTTTTGAGGGAATCCAGGTACACGTTTTTACCCAGGAGAAATTGGCTGTGAATTGAAAGTAGCACTGAGTGGTTTTCCAGCCTTGCCGCGGAGAGGAGCAGCTTGGGGAGGAGGAGTGAAGGCGGGAGGGTGGTGGGGCTGCTGCTCACACCTTGTGTTGTTCCCTGTTCTCCCCCTGCCCCAAGAAATTTAGCAAAGCACCAATTGCTGCTTTGTTTTAAAAACAAATAACAAAATGGGGCCTGTTGTCCTTCTCCCATTTTTCACATCTAGACAGGGTTCATGCCTTCCCCGTGCTCCTTCTCTCCTCCTCCTTACAGCAACATTTCTCCATTTGCAAAGGGAGGAAGAAGAAAAGCCTGATTTTGCTTTTCTCTCCCATTTACTTTATCATTAAAGCTGTTGTGGATTTCCCTGGGAAACTCAGCCTGGAGCATCCCAGGACCCGTACATCCTTCAATCAAACTCTCCCCATGGTCACCTCATCTGGTCTCCATTTTGGGGTTCATTACTGTTGTTACGAATATATTTTTTGGGGGTGAAGGGAAGGGAAATGAGGTTTTATTTTGTTGGGATTCCTTCTCATCCTTTCCAGTGTTGGGGGGGCAGAGTGTTGATAGCATTTTGCCATGCCACACAGCATAGTGTTATACAAGCAAAGAATTTTGGCTAAAATCCAAAAAACATTACCCAGGAAAAAAGGCAAACTGTGAGTGAGACTCGATCGTTTGTTGTTCTTCTGTGAAAAGACTTGGAAATTGTCGTAGGACAGTTCGAGTTATGATTTTTCCCTTTTTGTTGTTGTTGTTTGGTTTTTTTTTCCCCCATTCATACATGTAACTGTTATTTTTGCAAACAAGACAGTCTTGAATTAGATGAAAAAGTTAATAAACAAAATGGCGACTCCGATATTTAGTAAGATCACCATGACTACCAGGATGGGAGCTGAACCCTGAAAGAGAAAGAGAAGGAGAGGAGTTAGAAGGCGCATTCAAAGCCTGTCTAAGGTTGCCTTGGAGCAGGGCCTGGGAGCTGCACTGGGCTGGGGTGCTGCAGGGCAGGCAGTCTGCAGGTGAGCAGACCACAAATGGCTGATTTACACCTTCCAGCAAACGATCCCAAAGTGCTTGGTAACCCTCGAAGAATTTTTGCAGGCTCCTGCCTTAGTGAAGAAGGTGTGAATGAAGATCTCCCCCTTAGAGCTGAGCAAACAGCAGCAGTATGGACTAAACCCACATTTATTGCCTCCGTCCCTGGGACAATAAACAGGTCACCACATGGTCTTTCATCTAAGCACAATGTCCTCCTAAGGCAGTACTTGATTCTGCAAAAGCAGACAAAATCCCCCTCCTGTTTCACCAACAGAAATGAACCAGGCTCTGCCAGGAGCCCCTTTGCTCCTTCCCTGCGCTGACCCGTAGTCCGAGGCATTCTTGGGGCCTGCAGCATCCCTGGTAGCACTGTCCCCCTTATGCCTGGGCAACAGAAAAGCTGCTTTTCTGAACCACTTCAACACTTTCCATCCATTTGCGTCGACAAACCTGCAGGTCTTGGGGCAGACTCTGTCACACGTTAGCACAAAGGGGGTGGGAGTCCCAGCGTGAGCCCCGGGCCCGGCGTCTGCCAAGCAAACACCCACCGGGCCCATTGGTTAAGGGAGCAGTTGCTCATTGACTCCCCCGTGTCGTGCATATAGGAAATCTGGCCTTAAAGGAGTAACTAAAATCGGTTGCTTACCTGGGGTGGTCAACGAAAGGAAAAAAAATAAAAGGATTGTATTGGATCATATAGTTGTTTGGGGGTGGTTTGGAGGAGTCTTCAAAGGACATTCCAATAAACATCCCAGAATCATCTTGGTTGGAAAAGCCCTTGAAGCTCCTCCAGTCCAACCATGAACCTCACCCTGACCGTTCCCAACTCCACCAGATCCCTCAGTGCTGGGTCAACCCAACTCTTCAACCCCTCCAGGGATGGGGACTCCCCCCCTGCCCTGGGCAGCCCATTCCAACGCCCAACAACCCCTTCTGCAAAGAAATCCTTCCTAAGAGCCAGTCTGACCCTGCCCTGGCGCAGCTTGAGGCCATTCCCTCTTGTCCTGGCGCTGGTTCCTTGGCTCAAGAGACTCATCCCCCCTCTCTGCACCCTCCTGTCAGGGAGTTGGAGAGGGCCATGAGGTCTCCCCTCAGCCTCCTCTTCTCCAGACTAAACCCCCCCAGTTCCCTCAGCTGCTCCCCATCAGACCTGTGCTCCAGACCCTGCACCAGCTTCGTTGCCCTTCTCTGGACATGCTCGAGTCATTCAATGGCCTTTTTGGAGTGAGGGGCCCAAAACTGAACCCACTCATCAAGGGGCAGCCTCACCAGGGCCAAGCACAGGGGTAAGATCCCTTCCCTGTCCCTGCTGGCCACGCTAGTGCTGATACAAGCCAGGATACCATTGGCCTTTTGGCCACCTGGGCACACTGCTGGCTTGTTATCAATCAATTAACCCCCAGGTCCCTCTCTGACTGGCAGCTCTCCAGCCACTCCTCCCCAAGCCTGTAGCACTGCTGGGGGTTGTTGTGGCCCAAGGGCAGCACCCGGCATTTGGCCTTAGTGAAACTCCTCCAGGTGGCCTCAGCCCATCGCTCCAGCCTGGCCAGGTCTCTCTGCAGAGCCTCCCTGCCCTCGAGCAGATCAACACTCCCACCCAACTGGGTGTCATCTGCAAACTTACTGATTGTTTGTGCAGGTATCCTGATAACAGCAAAAGTCTACGGTGCTCTATGTTAAGACAACATTTTGGGAAAGCACTAATAACCTTTCCTGAGGTTCATATGGACCAAATTAAGCTTCTGGGGCCTATTTGGAAACTACTTCAGCGACCCACAGAACCACTGCTCTGTGCCAGACACCTACCATAGGCTGGGTTGAAGCACACCCTGGGAGCATCCATTATTTTCTGCTGAGCATAAAGGCCGCCCAGCCAACTTGGGTTGGACCTGATGAGGACGTGGCTCTTGGACCCTATTAGCATTCCAGGAACCGTAGGAAGAGACCACTCAGTGTCAGGACTGCAGACAACCCTCCAACGCATCTTTCTGCAGAACACCGGTCAGAAAAACATCCACCCTGCCACCTCATCCCTGCCAGAAAACATTTGCTGTCCTGAAGTGTTAACGTGGCTGGCATCAGGGTGAGCAAGTGTGTGTGCAGGTAGGTGGTAGCTATTTCTCGGAGTAGCTGGTATCCTCGTCTATTCTTGCTGCAATGGAGCTGTGCCAGCTTTAATCGCCTGGAATGGTAGAAATGCCTTTCTCTACGCTCCTGTCCTCGAAACAAAGCTCCATCGGGTTGGCATGGGGCAGGGATGGGTGCCCTTTCTAAGCAAGTCCTTGTACCACTCTGCAGAGCTGCTGGGGGGAAAAAAAAAAAAAAGGGGGGGAAAAAAAAAAAAAGAGCTCCTGGCTGGCCAGAGATCGTTTCTCTTCTGAGCAGGCTGATTCAGTTCGCATTTGGGAGTGGGTGGGAGCGAGGATGCTGGAGCTTGCTGGAAAGGCATATTTTGTAGCTTAGCAACAGGGTCAAAGGAAGCCAACCAAATGGAGGGATTGCGGAGAGCCTCTCCTGGCAGCCAGGTATCCACGCCTGACTGCTTCCAGCAAATCTCTCCGCCTGCACCACGCAAAGCCTTTCAAAGGCAGAAACCACCCCCCTGTTGCCACTCCTCCCCCCCCACTCCCTGGCCTTGCCGCTGCCAAGCACTGCGATGCGGTGTGTTATTTACATTTGGGGGGTTTAGCTTCATTTCAAAAGATTATTGGGTTTTACGATTTTTGAGCTCGTGTTAATATAATAACAGATTGCGAGCGATTATCACTGTCATTGTTTCTGTTGGCAGGGCACCACAGAGACACAAAATGCATTCGGTTCCCTCCACCTCGCAGCCAGGGGAGGACTAAACTGCTCTCTCCTGAGCTCACATTAGCCTTGGTCCACTCGCCGTTTGATTTCCCTGCCAAAGCAGCAGCGACCATTTCTGCCCCTGCTCTGCTCAGACTACTAGATGGTTTTGACACCACGAAGGAGGCAAAGTTGTGTGGCAGCTGACGTAAGCCTGGGATAATCTGGAGGCTGCTTTCCCCCCTGACAAAAGGCAGAGAGCAGGACTGGCTGCCTCTTAATTCGCTGGTGTTTGAGCTCACAAACACAGACACTTTGGAACTGTTGGACTGACCGAGATCACAACCCTCTGGTACTTGTGTTCGTAGGATGCTAATGGGATGGTGTCCAGGGAGGGAGCACACCCTTCATTTATACACCGGGACATTGAAGCCATGCCCCCATCTAGAAGAATGGGGGGAGTCAACATGCACCTACTCGCTTGCATCAGCAGCAACTGGCTCCCTGTGCACGAATGTTTTGCTCAGCTCCCTGGTTTAGTTTGCATCTATTTGCATCTTGCGTCCTCTGTTCAGTGCAGAGGCAGGAGGAAATCCTTGCTTTGCCACTGCGTATGTGGGGTCGTCCCCATTTGCCAGCAAAAGCATCCCAGAAATAGGCTGACCAGGGAGGGGAGGGGTCTCTGCAAACAGAACAGCTCAAATCCGACTGTCTGACAACCTACAAACTCTGCTTCCTTTTTACAGCTCCCTCTTTTTTAACACCCTTTTCCCTCTCCTAAGTCCACCAAGGGCTCTCCAGGCACGGACTGCAGGTACGGCTGCTTCCCCCCGGTGAGACGCCGCGTGTCTTGGCAGGGGCTGGAGTCCTGCCTGTGGCAGCTGGTGGATAAGCAGCTTTGTGACTCTGAAGCTTCTGTTTTAGCACCAATTATGAATCCTGCTGCACTTCTAAATGCTTATGTCTGGCTTATTTCTCACTTGTAAGGTCTTTGTGCCTTAACCTCTGCTCAGAGGAAACGCTTGCCCTTCTCCCCTTTGATGGCAAGGATGTCCTGGGATATGTGTCATCTGTTTCTAAGAAGTGATTCCTGCTCAGTGCCCAGGCAGATGATGAATCACTTCTGTGTTTGTGCTTTGGAAGAGATGTTTTGCTGAGCCCAGCCTGGCAATAGGTCAGTGAACTCCCTTTTACTGCAGCTACAGCCAGCATTTTAGAACTAGCAGCTTTTACAACTCCTCATGCTACATCCTAGCCCTCTAACATGAGCCATCCCCGTGTAGAAAGAAGAGACAGAGCCCTTGATTTGCAACTTTGCATGTTGCTTTAGTAGTTCGGTGGTGCTTTATCTCGTCTGTGGCCTCCTTGAGACTTTGAGAAGCCCAAAGAAAACCCTGAGGCTGGGGGTATCACAGGCTCTGAGGTGCTAGAAAGCCAGAGGTCGAGCTGATTTTCTGAGCCTGGGGTTTGTGTGTCAAACACATCAAGCAACCTGCAAAGCTTTTCTTTTTCATCTTTTTTTTCAAAAGCTACGACACTCTCTTTAGCCCTGAAACAGTAGTGCTAAAGCAGGCCGTCAGGAGATGCAGAGATTTGTTTAAACTACCCTGCCTGTCATTCAGGAGACGAGGCTCCGCTGCGAAACGCCGCGCTGCCTCCCAGCACAGTGCCCGCAAGTCCAGAACCTGCTTTACTGGGAAGCAGACGCCAGTTGGCAGCGTCCTCTCACCCAATTTTAGCTGTCTAAACGTTAGACATCTAGTCTGTGCTAACCATCTAGGCTGTCTGTAGACCAAGTGACGTGAGATGAATTCCACCCAGAATGGTTACCAGCCTGGCTCCAGGAAAGGAGAAATTAAATCAAGCTCTGGTGTGCCTAAGCATCATCCAGTGTGCTGGGTGATGGCAAATTTCATCAGCAAAACAAGGCAGCTCTGGGGCTGGCTCTTTTTATTTTTTATAATAAGATCCCTGGACTCCTTCATAGGAGGAGGAAAACATCTGCCAAGGATGGACAACGTACACCAGTATCAGCTAGGCAAAAAGGTCCTTCTGTATCAACAAGGGTAGTCTCCAAGGACTTTTAAGATTTCCTCCAAAGTTTAGAGAGCTGGAATGCAGACCCAAACCCATGGAAGCACTAAAATGTGAATAAACCCTTGTTATGGCACAGGAGTAATAACAGTAATCGTTGCAGAAGTAATGAGTGACGGCTTCTTCCAGTCTGTGGTTTTTGGCACACTGCAGCTCTGATGGTGGCTGCAGCCGAGCACCACCATTCCTGCCCCTCCACCTTGTTTGTTTTTATCCTTTAACTGTTGTGTAGCAACTCAAGAGTCTTACTGGGAATACAAGGGACAGCTGGTTTACAAATACAATTGTAGCATAATTAATTTAAGCATTAACAATCCATTATTATCTGTTATCGCAGGGTACAAGCTCTGTCTCTCTGCCATGGAAACCATAGTGCAGGTTACCTAGGAATCCCTCTGGGATCTATTAAGTGTAATTACTAAGGACTTGGATCAGCAAAAAATATATATGCATTGTTTTCCAGCCTCAGCACTGCAGAAAGTGCTGAAAACTTAGCAGCTCCGTGACATTTGTGCTGAATTGTCACATAATTGCCAGGAACAGGCTGCTGTGAAACGGTTAAGGAGCATTTAGCAAAAGAAACATAAGGGATTCACTTTGCTTTCTCTGGCGTATTACAGCATCTCCCGTGACTCGAGGAAGGGAGCCCAGGAGATGCTGAATGTGTAAGAGGAACGGGCACTCGATACCAGTGTGCAACTGAGCCAGGCGGTATGGAAAAACCTGCTTCTGCAGAAAAAAGTGGCTAAAGCCAACACGAGGATTTATCCTGAGATAGTGTCTCTTAATGAACTGTTTTGTCACCTCTGGTTCAGTCCTCATGTTACCGGTGCCTGTGTAGCCAGGAGCGAGCTGTTATGTTTGGAGCTGTGTGTATGTTTTTAAGATTTTTGATTCTTGTGGAGACAAAAGCTGGCGTTTGACCCCAACTTCTTCAAAGCTAGAAGATGTGGAGTTGGGCTCAAAACCCTAAAATGAATCCAGGGTGAGAGGAGCAAAGTCAGTGAGGTGCTCTGTTCAGGTACATCAAAGGGCCCCTGAGATTAAAAAGGGTTTTAAAAGGACCCTGTCAAGTTAAACATCACATTTCCCTCTGAACATTATTTACCTCGTGCTGCTACAAGTAATGCCTGCGATGTCTGTACATGAAAGAGATTAGAGGAAAACCAGTTTCCGATTATTATTTGTTTTAAAAAGAGACATCCCCCAAACGGTTTGCTTTGCGCATGCGATGGCTCTTCCGGCGCCGCTGCAGCCCCTGCGGCGATGCCCAGACCCTGGCTCGTCTCTAGAGATGTGATGGCAAGTGGCTGCCTGCAGGACTGATCTTCCTCCTCGTTCCTATGTAATTAGAGCTTATACTTGTGCGGACGTGTGGATGTGCCACGGCCATTTGGGACTGGGCTTTGAACCTGTTTGGTTGAGATGAGAGAAATAAAGGAAAGGCAGACGCGTCTGTGTTAGGAGATCTGGGGAAGGCTCCTGATGGGGGGAAAATAAAAGGAAAATCCTGAAGCAGGAAGACTGAGAGAACCCCAGAAATAAGCCCCAGGAGGCTAACCACAAAAATGTCCCCAGGCCCATTTCCCAGCAGGCTGGTCCAAAGGCAGATAGCACAGCATGAGCATTGAGCCTGGTCTGAGGTGCAGGGGAAGCTTCACGATTCAAAGAGTGGGTGCCCGTTCGGGACAGAGGGAACAGCCTGCTGTTCTTTATCTCCTTTTACACTCTTTAGGGCTAAAGCTGCCTAACTTTTCTCAAGAAAACACTCCACCTCGAGGTCAATCCCTTCAAGAATAACCCCACAGCAGCTGGAAAAGGGAGCATCCGTCACCGGCATCGGCAGGGAAGTGCCATTTCTGGCTCCGTGTCCCCCCCAGCTTGCTCCATCGAAGCCTGGGCTGAGGCCCCTGGCCGTGTCCCCCCCCTCAGCCCCGGCTCCAGCTGCATGGCACGCTCCGGCAGAGCCCTGTGCTGCCTGCAGATTGGCTGCCTCCTCCTCACTTTCCCCAGCGACAACGAAACCTGCTCAGAATATCTTGATGGAAAATACGCCCCTCGTGCAGCAAAGCGAGCGAGGAAGATGCTGCAGCTGCTGGAATCCCTCCCCGCCTCCCCAGCGGGTACCTGCAGGCGACAAGGGGGTCCCTCTGAGATCCCCAACCCAGCAGATGCCTTGCAAACTCCATTTGCTGCAACTGTTTCCCCTGCTTTGTTTGCAGTAAGAAGCAGCACCGTTAGCAAACAGCCGAGACCACTGAGATTTTATCCGACAGCACATGACAATGGAAGAAAATGTCAGGGGGGGCTGGGGTGGGGTTTTTTTTGGCTGCTGCCCTACTGTCGGGCCTTCTCGATGAGATGAGACAGGGGGATTTTAAGGGGCCAAGTCTTGCACCTACTCACATCTCCAGGGTGCATCTAGTGAGACCACAACGTGTCCCTAGAAGTCTTCCTCTAAATGTCCGTGATTGCTCCTGCTAAATGAGGACAGGCAGATGAATCAGGCTCCGTTCGTGCCTGAACACGGGCCCTTCTCGCAGGCATGCTGAGGACCTCTGTGCCTAAAACACTTCTTTTCCCTTTTAGAAGCTGCGGATGTTCAGCACCTGCAGAAAAGGCGATGTATTCTTCCCCCCCCCCCCCCCCCCCCCAACCCTAAAAATGCGTTTTGTACTGATGGATAAAAGGGTTGCTAGCATTTTAGAAAGCCTCTTTCCCTTTCCAGTGTCTCAACAATCCCTTTTTTTCCTTTCCTATTTTAGATCTTCTCAAAGGCTCTAGGAACCTGTGAAGCATTCAGGCACAGGCTTGAGCTTTGCGCCTCGTGGGCCTTTAAGGCCAGAAAGGATGGTGACGTTCATATAAGTCCCTTAATCCAACACCACCTACACTGGTCCTGGCATTTTGGTTTCTGTTTTCATCTGCCTGAATGATGACAACTGATGGGAGTTTGCTCTGTGTGTGCAGGGGTCAGTGCACACAGAGACACAGAAAGATCAGGTGGCTTTAAATGTACTTTTAAAGTGTTTGTATGACTGTAGCATCAGCTTGATGACCCTGAAACCCTGAAGTCCCCTGATAGCAAACACCAAGCAGCGCTGAATTTCATCAATGTTATTGAGCGGTGGCCTCAAGAAATGACCTTTATAAGAGCAACTTGCAATTACTAATGGGCCGCCCCAATGAAGGGGGGTTCTGGGAGCCTCTTTTTAAGGGACTGGTGAAAAACGACTGAGAAGAACAGAGTTCCTGTAGCTCATATAGCAGCCTGTACATCTGACTCCTCTACAGAGGTCTGCATCCCCACCTGGGCACACATTGCAAGAGGTTGGAGACCAAGGGACCCCCCCCAAGCTGTTCCAGCCTCATTTCTAAGTCAGAAATCAAGAGAAGTGATAATTTTAAGACTGCGTTTTTGCAAGACCTGCACTCTTATCCCGTTCCTGCGAGCACTGACAGAGGTGTGCTTGTTCTCAAAGCTGGAACCGGCACTCCAACACAGAGCCAACCCACTGGGCTCACTGATGGCGTGCATAAAGCTGGTTTATGGCAGATTATTTTTAAAACGAGCTAACCCATGAGGGTGACCACAGTTCTGCGCAGAGCTACTCCAGGTAGGGCAAAAAATAGCCCTACTCAGCTAAAGAGCATCCTTCCCGTTCATTGGCAGGCACCTTTCTGAAACAGCCCAGCTGTCTGAGAGAGGAGAAATGTCCTTTTCAGCGAGCAGCTTCACAGATGGCAGCGCTGTGGATCACAGGGAAGCGGGCTGTCATGCAAGCTGAAACGGCGTGGGCACACACGCGTGCACGCACACGCGTGCGCACCACCGGCCTTCCCCGGGAGCTGCGGTTCGCCTGCATGCTGGAGGCGAGCTGCTGGGAGTCGGAAGGGGAGGGGTATTTTAGGTATTTCAGGCTAGCATGAGAAATGGGGCTGTTGGGAGCTTTAATTCTGCCTGAAAAGATGTGGGGTGTGAGCAGGATGCTGTGGATTTTTTGCAGGAGCAAGCAGGCGAATGCCCTGTGTCACTGAGCGCGCACAGGGGAAGGTGGATATGGGGACTGTGGGATAAATCCTTCCCCCTTAGCCTTCCCCTCCTCTTCTTCAGTGACTCACTACCTTTGCCGAAGCTTGAAACGCTCTGAGATCCTTGGCGGCAGGTGAGGGCAAGGTCATGGTGTTAGGCAGGAGGTTGGACCACAAACCACTGCACCTCCCGTTCCTCTCCTACCGCTCCTTCCCGTGTTCCTGTCCGACCACCCCCTCCCTGCCAGGCCACTGGAACAAAACCCTGCTAGCACAGTGCAATTCTTGCTAGAACAAATTGTTGCTGGCATTGTAGGTTATTTAAATCTACATATTATCTCTTCCTCTGTATTACATTAGCTTCCTCCCAAACCTTCGCCATCTGTTCCACCCTCGGTTATGAATGTGAGAAAACTGAACATGCTGCTTCACAGCTACAGCACTTAAAAAGTATGATGTGCATCCTAATGGCTTTTCTGTGCGCCTTTCTGTGCAGGCTGTGCCCCCCTTCGTTATTGCTCGGGATTCACTCGAAAGAACCATTAATGTTATGTTGCATTAGTGGCTCTTCACCTCCAGTGTTGCAGCTCAAGCCCTCCCTGGGCGGGAGGTTGCTGTGTGCTGGCTCCGGCGCGCGGGCTGGGGTCTGTCTGCGAGGTGGGAGCCTTGGCAGCGTGTCTAACTCGGGCGGCGTGGGGAGAGACACCCGGACTGCTTGTGCCAGCCATCTCCCTGAGGAGTGCCTGGCTCTCAGCGAGGAGAAACAGGGGTTTTGTTCCTCCTTTGGGCTCTGTGTCTCTCCCAGCTCCCTGTCGCCGTGTGAGGTCACGTTATCAAAGGTGCTGGGCCATCTGCGAGTCCCATGGACTTCAACAGGGTTGATGTCCACACAATAAGTGCTGCTTTTCCCCTCTGAAAGCCTGTCAGGCTCCTAATGGTGCCTGTCATTTCTCCAGTGCTCCACAGGCATCTGTGCCAGCAGGGAAGGACAGCCCGGCCTGGCTTCAGCTTGTCTGCTCACTAGCGTGTGCTCAGGGCTGGCTTCACTTGGAGCTCTCTTTTTTTTTTTTTTCTGACTGGCAAGATGTGTCCTACGGCGCAGTCCACCAGCAAACACACTGTGTTCAGCTCTTCTTCAATGCTGTGTGGGTGCTTTGGAGCCTGCGCCGAAGCTTGCAAGATGAATAGGAAGCCAGAAAGCTACAGGGCTGTGTGTGGGGGTGACTTATCCACAGCCACAGCAGGGAAACTGTGGCAGAGCTGTAGTTTAGGCCTTCCCGCATCCCGGCTGCTCGCGGTTTGCAGATGTCCCCGCTCCCTCCTCTCTTCCCGCCCGTTCACTCCCATCCCTTGGCTGCAGGTGCCGACACCTTTGCGGTGCTGGCAGAGCTGTTGGCAGGCGGCTGGAGGAGTGGGGATGCTGTAGGTATGGCAACAGTAATCATACCTTACAGACCGTGATGCCTCCAGCCCAAACTTTTGGCATGACTGACAAATGTCATTTCAGTTTCATGATCCCTGTCTCCCAAACAACCGAGCATCATCTTCTGCTACCCTGACAGGGAGGTTTAGCTCCTTTCTTCTGCCAGAGGCTGAAATGTCACCACCTGAGAGTTATAGAGTTTCCATTTCTCCTGTGTAGGTCTGGCCTGGGCTGTGGGACATCCAGCAGCATGGGACCACTCCAGCCCTGCTCTGTGTTTGGCGCTGACTCAACAAGGGGCAATTTGGAGCGGTGGTGGCTTCCCCACTGCTCCCGTCAGACCTCATTGCCTCTCCTAGCAATGCCAAACCAACAGGGAGAACAAGTCAGGAAGCTGCTCTCAACGGTAAGTCCGGGAATCAATCAAAAACCAGGAAAGGACCTGGGAAATCACACAGCTCAGCCTTCTCCCAAGGCTGGTTCAGCTCTGACCAAGTTATATCTGAGCTGCAGATGTCCAACCAAGTCTGAGACCACTCCTCCCTCCCAGCCACCATGGCCTCCCCAGGCAATTTATTCCAGCCCTCAACTCACTAGTAATGACTAATGGCTAACCACTGCCTCTAATGTTTGAATTTAAGCCCATTAATTCTATCAAGAACAGATTATTCCCTTCCACTTTGCAGCAGCTGTTTTAGGTGTTTGAAGATCGCTCCGTCTCCTCTTCTCCAGCCTGAACACCTCCAGCTCTTCCCTGCAGCCAGTTGTTAATGCCCAACGTGTCCTTGTCTCTCCCAAACGAGGAGCCCAGGACTGGATGTCTCACAAGGGGTTATCCTCCAAGTCCTACAAGCTATGCTCCTGCTTAGAAAGTGTGCTTGTGCTCCTCACAGTAGATGTTTGGCTGTAGTCCGCAGTATCACCCTGCTCTGCCAAGCTCCTGGCTAGCCCACTACCCTCGCTGTACTTGCCCGTGGCTTTCCCTGCCCAGGTATCCTTCCTGAATTGCATCTTCTTGTCTGCAGTTTGCCGAGACCCTTTTTGCATTGTATCCCTCCACGGAGGGGCTGGTAGCCCCTCCTGGCTCTGCAGCAACTACACACCAAAAAACATGAGCGGTATCGTGTCGTGCAGATCGGTGCAGGAAAACCTGAGCAGCGGTCAGCTCGGGAAGGCCACCCCTTTGCAATGTCCCCTGACCACGGCTCCCTCCTCCACCTGGGCCAGGCCCCCAGTGTGACATGGTGACAAGGCCACCACCTCGGTGCCACCACAAAGCAGCAGAGCGATGGAGAGCCAGTGCAGGTGGAGACCAGCTACCAGGACTGGTATCACAACAGGGTTCCGCCACGCTCTTGGGCCAGCATGACGTTCTCTTGCCACAACCTAACCACAAGGAAGCATCACCAACACCTTGCCTACTCCTGCAGCTTTTCCACCCAGTGAATGCTCAAAATCCCAGCGATAACGTATTTTTATTGCTGGCCCCGGGGCTGGGTTGCAAAACAAACTCAAACTTGCTGCTCGCATCCCCCAGTGAAAAATCTGCTGCTCCCACCAAGAGTTTGCAGAGAAAACCCCACACTGACTTCCAGCACACGCTATTATGCAGGATAGGAGAAGGGAGGAGGGGGATTCAAGGCACAAACCCACGATAATTCGGGGTTTTCGCTTTCTGCCTCGCTGCAGCACCACAACAGCTCTGCACCGGGTCTCTCAGCCAGATTTCAACACAGAATTTCGCCTACTTACCGTACTGGATTTGAGCGCATCCCCATTGTCCTCTTCAGATTCTAGTGCAACAGGTAAAGATTTCTGTGGCGGGGAGAAGGTTAAGTCCCACCTTAGTAGCCGAGGTTCAGCTTTGTCCCCGAATCTCAGGTTTTCCAGTTTCTGCACTGTGGGCTCAGCAGAGGAAGCTGGCCTGAAATTCTCTTTGTTCTGGGACTTAGACCTCAGTCTTTGAACCCCGAAGCCCCGGTCTTCCCCGCGGTGGTCATCAGCCATGCTCCTGCAGGGTCCCCCTTTGCTATAGTGTCTTTTTTGGGTGTGAATCTCTTGCATATAAGAATCCATCCTCATGAGGGGCTTCATCTCCATCTCGTAATTGCTCATCTTCTCCTCATCTAGCTCAAGCAGTTTGGAGCTCCCTGAGCTGTGGTTGTGGGACCTGTGGTGGGAAGTCCATGAAACCGTGGCTGGGGAATCTGTCCACCTCTCTCTTTGCTTGTGGTTGGAGGCCGAATGTTTGTGTCCTCCGCTCCGACCTCTGTAGTCTTCAGGGACGGAGGCTGAGCCCAGCTGGCCGCTGCGCAGCGTCCCGCTTCTCACGCCGCGAGTCCCACCGACCTTCTCTTCGCTCCAGCTGTTGGGTCGCAAGTAATCCCCGCCACGTCCCTCCAGCAACATCTGGATCTCCCCACCCCTCTCTTCGTCCACCGAGACCTGCCTGGAGAAGTGAGCGCTCTTGTTCCTGCAGGAAGGACCCAGGGGTGGCGTGGAGGAGGGACTGGCAGGGAAGCTCTGCAGCGGGCTGTCATCGGGAGTCAGGTCGGACGGGGTGGTCCCTTTGCGGTACAGCTCGGGGCTCTCTTGTTGGAGAGGTGTCCCGGTGGAGAGGACCTCAATGTCATCGCTCGAGTTCTGGCGCTTCGGTCTCTGGCATTCGAGCCCTTTTTGTGTAGTCGTTAAAAGAAAAGAGAGAGGGAGAGAGAGAAATGCAACAGGATTATTTCTATTCTGCGGGCGCCCACCGGGTTTTTCATGTCAAAGAATAGGGCCGAGAGCGTTGGACGGCAGGGGAACCGTGGGGCAAGATCAGGACAGCAGCAGCGTGGCACAATAAACAGCTTCTGCGACTAGACCCAGAGAAAAGACATCACTGGTTTTACACCAAACCTACCATCACCCCCAGCAGCTGCAGAGCAGCGCAGTGCGAGCGGCTGCAGCCCAGCGCGGAAAATGGTTTGGCATCAGCTACCGGTGTTGTCAAGACCGAGGCATTCTGCACTCAGGTTGTGTTTCTCCGCTGCTGTTAACCCACGGGCTACCAGCCCTTTTAGAAGCCACCTGGCACCACTGTGGCTCTCATCTCCAGTGGATTCAAACAGGCTCAAGGGTGGCTGCTCCTTTAGCACCCGCAGTTCTCGCCACCCCTGCTGCCGGTGGGCACCCTGCGCGCCTGGGGACGTGCGTGGAGGAGCGTGTGTCTGTATTACAGATAAAAAGACTTGCAAGAGTTTTGCAGCCCCGGCGATGCGGGGAAGCCACTTATGATGTAGAGCTGCTGGGAGCCCTGTGCAGGCAGGGAGCGGGCGCCAGGGCCCTGCCTGCGTTCTGCCTTTCCCCAACAGGTTGCAGGGATGCAGCAGCTCGCAGCCCCGCTCCAAAGCAGCCCGCGTTGCTCCATGGCACTGTTCCTGCCCCACCGTTTTTTGGGGATCTATCTGACCACCTTTGCCCATCAGTTCCCAGTTCGCGAGCATGAGAGGGGAAATCTGAGCTGCAGCCAGCGGCAGCCCATGGCTCACCCTGCGCACTGCGGGGTGCTGCTGGGGTCACCCCGTGCCCTGCTCAGTGCTGACAGCCTTCACCCCCCTCCCTGGATGGGGAACACGTTGGCTTTGCAGATGTATGGCTTCGGAAGGGGAATCTCACCTTGAAGCTTGCGCAGGGAGATGGTCCCATCTGGGCAGATGGGCAAGCTTCTCATTAAGAATAAACCCCACAAAACATATATCAAACAGCTTTCCTGCCCCATGCAGGCAAGGAGGGTGTGGACATTTCCCCACTCAGTCCCCCCTTGCTCGATGTGACGGGGAGCACACGGGTGGTTGTGCCTCACACGTCTAGGCAGGAGCAAAGGAGCAAGTTTAGGGCTACATGAGTACAAAATACACCGTATCTTTAAAGATAAGATCATCTTATCTTTACCATGCTGAATGCACTTCGCTCCCCTTGAGCCCAGAGACACCCCAGACCATGTCTCCCTGGGGACAGGGACCTGGGGACAGGGACTTCAAGGGTGGCTGAGTGTCTTCTGCTGGAGGTGACCAGCTGGCAAGAAACATGTCGCTTCTCTGGACATTTAGAAAAAAATGCAACTTATCAATCATTGATGAAACAGCACGTTATTTCAAGGGGGTGCAAGCTAACGGTGGTTAATTCTCATTTTACCCTCTCAAGGCATAGTTGTTCCCAGCTAAAGCCATGCTACATTATGTGAATAATTCAATAAATATATTAACTGCCTAATGCCTCTGAAATGCATCTAATTGCAATTGCTATGGCTAGACGAGAAATGAGTCTCAAAAAGGAAGAACTCAATTTCTTACCAGGGTTTAAAAATAAATGCTCTGAAGCGCCTGCTCTAATCTCTTCACTTCTGCTGAGTAATTTTCTCTATCGCATCTTCTTGGGGAGCTGCTGCCGCCGGGACATGCCTTCGCCTGCAGCCGTCCCCGCGTCCCGCTGTGCCGTGGTCTGGATATGTGTGGGGGATGCCGGGAGCGTGGGGACGGATGTCCCCATCGAAGCACTTGCAGGGGAGGTAAATAGTAACAAGGCTGCTTGGAAATTTCCTACTGAAGCAATTTCTCTGTCGGAAATTGTCTCCTAATGACTGTTGATTTTTTTTTTATTGTTTGCCACAGAAAAATCTGTTTGTGTTTTGGGACAATACTCAGATAGTTTGGTTTAGCTCATTCCCTGTGTCCCTGTTTGTCTGTGGGAGACTGAACCTCCTGGGATTTATCCGGGGCCCTTGAGCAACCCTCGTACTGGTGGGAAATTGTGATGAAGGAGAAAAGTGGAGTTAACCCCCTCCGTTTTCATGCAGAATAACCGTCTCTGGGGAAAAATACAGACTGATTTTGTGGCTGTTGTTGAGATGTTCCCATTCCAGCCACCCTCCAATATCACAGATGGGAAACTGAGGCAGGGACAGAACAAACGGCTTCATGTGAGAAAGCTGCAAAGCCAGCTATTGAAACAGGCTCACCTGAGACTCGGGGTGTCCCTGTGTGTCTCAGGCTTTGACCGATTTTCCCCAGTTCAGGTCTCCAGGGCTCTTGCCAGAGTTCCAGGGACTTGAAAGCTTCCCACCAGCCCCAGTGGCCCCAAAGCTGATCTCCAATGGCACAACCAGCCTCACTACACCCTCTGCTCCTGCACCTGAGCCTCAACCCCAATCTCCCCTCATTCCCCGAGCCCCGTGACAGAGGCAAGAAAGTCCAGGGATGCTCCAGCATCCTCACCCAGGAGACGCACACCAGGGACCACCCTCTTGTCCTAAATCTTCCCCACCCACACCTGAACGAGCTGAGCTAATTCTGTCTCTCCATGGGTTAATTCCTGGAGTTTTGCAGCCCCTGGCTGGGGCTTGTGGAGGAGCAGGGGCCAGCAATGCTGGGGCACAGCCACCCCTCCAGCCCTGGAGCCCCGCGGGGATGCAGGCATCTCCTTGCAGAGGAACTCGACAGATGCATGGTGCTGTCTTGCTGGCTTTCGACACCCGAGGATGTGCAACAATTATTCTGAGCTAAAATTAGTCGCGGAGCACGTGATGTTCCTGGAAGAACGGTTGTGAGAGCGCGAAGGAGGATGTGGAGCACCAAATCTGGATTTCCAGCAGGATTGAGGCAGCCGTGCCCAGCCACGGCGTCTTCAAAGCCAAGCACATGTCCCCGGGCGCTGCCATGCCCCTGAGGACCCACGTATGGGATTCGGGAGCGGTGCTGAGCTCCTGCCTCTGCCACCAACACACTGTTGTCACCTTGGGGGAGTCACTTCACTGGCACTGTCCAGCCCACGGGCTGACCCCGCTGGCAGCCACGAACTGGGGAGGCACAACCGCAGCAAGCGTGGTGGGGATGTGGAAGATCCCCGCAGCAGACAGAGGTGGAAAACCACAGGGGAGAGGGTGATGCAGGGTGCTGAGCAGGGATATTTTTGTTTTTTCCAGGTAAAGGCCTTGTGGCACTGCTGTGGCGTGTCTGGGGTTGCTGGAATGAGTGTCTGCAGGTCTGGAGTCTGTGTCTGTTCAAATCGGGGCAGGGATGGTGTGGGCCAGGGTGCCCTGAGGGGGGCACGAAACCCCCTGCGATGCTGTGAAGGTGGGTGACACCCACAACACCTTACACGGTGGGGACATCCAGCCCCCCCGACACCGTGCAAGGGGACCAGCACCTGCAGCACCATGCATGGTGGGCACGTAGAGCCCCTGCAACGCTGTGAAGCTCCCCCCATCCCTGCCACAGCTTCCCCCAGCCCCCCCTGGCTATTTGCAGCTCAAGGTTCTGGGGTCTGCAGGGTGGTGCAGCTATTATCTGCCTGACTTGGTCCACGGGTGCTCCCAGGTTTCCCGGCACATCTTGATGGTGTGTTTGTTTTTTAATGCGCTCTAAGTGGAAATTCCTTCCCCCCCCACCTCCCCCCCCACTTCACTCACACACAACCCACCCAGACGAGCACCAGAAACACAAGCCCCAACACAAGTCAAGCACTATGTCCCTGTCTAGAAGCTAGTAAAAAATGCATTACCTAAAAATATCTTTTCAAGAGGTGATTTAAAACAGCAAAGTCTCTTGGCAAGAGGAAATGGAGATGAGGAATATCTCAGGGCTGAAGAAGCCCCTGGGACCACGCAGCCCTGCAAAAAAGCTCAGATCTCTGATATACAAATTGGGCCTCTGCAGGAGAAAAGCCGAGGGGTGTTTGAACAGGGCTGCGCCTTCTTCCAGTGAGCAGAGAGCTCGGCTGTGAGGGGCTCTGCATGCTGTGCCCCCCAAAATGCCCGTCCACACGTGGCCATGTCTCGGATGGGGGTTTGCTACGCGCACGGCCACGGCCCCGGCAGGGTCAGGGCTGGAGCCAGACCTCAAAGTCCGTCTGGTTCATCACTGCTCATCCCTGCCGAGCCGTGGGGTGCCCTCGGCCACCCCCGCGGCATCCCTGCTGCAGTTAAGTGAGGACTCGTGCATGGGCTGGCTGGTCCAAAAGACGCAAAAATCCCTTTTCCCCGGCCTCAGGGACTGGCACCGACATGAGTCACCAGCACCAGCCCCTGGAGCAATTAAGCCGAATGAGTAATCTTCAGTCAGAGAGCTGGAAGGGGGAGAAAATAATGATAGACGCCTCCTAATGAGGGTTCGGTGCAGGAAAACTTTTGAATAAAACCATTCACATATATTAATTACTATGTTAATTATTGCTGTGGGGACTTGGAGCTTTCCACTCCCACTCGCAGCAGCCCCGGATAGGCGCAGCCTTCGTGGGGTGAATCCTCCTCGTGCACCCGCTGGCTGCAGACCCCTGACCGACCATGGCTTCACTCCAGCTTCCTCTTCCCCAAGCCTTTGCTGAGCCTCAGCCTCTTGTCAACAAGCAAAAATTTGGACAAACTGGCCAGAAATGTTGAAGATGATGGAGGGAAGGAAGAACCACCAGGAAAACCTCAAATGCGCATTTCCCCGACTCCTTTGCACGCTGATTTGCACACCCAAGGAAAGGTTTGGGTACAAACCCGTGCAGCCCCCCGCTCTGCAAGCCCAAGTGTTTAAAAGAAATCAGGAACCATAAAAGCCAAGGGTGTAAAATCAGTGACCGCCTCAGGGATCATTTATGTTTCCATTTTGCTTTCAGAGCTCTTGGTTTTTTTATGTGCAATCATCAAGGACTACGACTTATAAAAATGGGGGTGTTTTGGTGTGAAAAGAGGAGATCCCTGTAATGACAGGACTGCACAGGGTGGAAGTGTTGAATATTGAAAGCCTTATGCTAAAACCCCCGAAAACTGGTGTTACGGGGCGGTTTCCCAGCCCAAGCGTCCCGATGAGGACCGGGAGCAGCAGGAACAGACCAAGCCTCCACACAGGGCTCATTTTTGGGGGTTTTGGGTCTCTACAGGGCTGAGCTGGGCAGAGAGCAGCACAGGGTGAAAGCCATGGCCGTGGAGCCGGCCGGCACGGTGGCACGCACTGACCATTTTCCCTGTGCTGGAAGGAAGGCGAAAACTCTTTGGCAGTGATCCTGGCGATCCGCGCTTCCTCCTGAGCTTTCTGCGCCGCCGTCACAGCCGCCTCCGCCTTGGCCCTGGAGTGAGAGGTCCTGCAAGGCAACCACAGAGACAAGGCCCATGTTAGGCAGCTTCCCTCAGCAGACCAAGGGACAGAAAAACCCAAATTACCCCCACGAAACCCCTTTGCTCCGACCCCCTTTGGCTGCGACGGAGGAGTCACCACCGGGACCTGGGGCTCACTGGGGAACGGGTGACGTTACATCGACAACACCTTTGTGAACTGCTTCTCAATCTGAAAATCACCCAGGAAATTTGGAAATAGGGGCAGGATGCTTTGTTCCCCCGGTGGGGTGCATCACCCCGAAGCAGGCTGGTCCCCTCCATCTCTCAGTGGGGGACTCCAGCCTGGCAGATGGCTGCAGCAACCTCTACGTGCATCTCCCGCGAGCCTCTGGGGCTGAAGGCCTGAGTTTCAAGGCGGTGGTTTTTTTTTTTAACCAAAAACATTTGCTTTTGGATGAAAAAGTGAGGATTTCCACCCCCGCCACCACGTTTTGCGTAAAACGCTGGATGTAAATACAAGCGCGGTTTGTCACCAAGAGCAGAGGTAGGAGCGGGGGCTTGCCATCGGTACCGCCTCTACCACCCCTTAACATATCTTTATCAGGGCATTTTTTTTTTCACTCTGGATGAGCGACTGTCCCCTGCACTCACCCGTTACCAGCCATTCCCCAGACACTCGTGTTTGATGGTATTTCATCCCATCGCTCAGGATTTACACCCTCTTACACAGCCCCTCTGCAGCGCTCCTGCGAGCATCCTTCAGAGGCTGGTTGGCCCCTTCCCCTTAGCTGAGCTATCGAGGCACTTTAAAAAAACGCCTGTTCCTACCCACCCTGGTGCAGGCAGCGTTATAAATAGCTCAGCTGATTTCTTTTCCCTCCAAAATCAGGCCCTCCATCTCCTTTAATCATTTTTTTTCCTGCCGCTCTCTGAATTCCCTCTAATTTTTCGACATCTGCTCGGAGAGGAGTGCCATTTCTGACAGGCTCCTATAAATGGAAAATAGGGCTAGTAATGTGCCTGGCGTTGCTTCGTGCAGCACAAGCTGGGGATATAAAACCGGGTGTGCGTGCGTCTGTGTGCTGTCACCTCTTTGAGCCCAGGCGAGACGCCTGGTCGCTGCTCCCGGAGCCGACCTGTCACTTGTTTTCAAGTGTTGACAAGTTGTCTTTGCCCTAATAAGTGCTTTATTTATATAAATTGGCTGCTTTGGTGTAACCGAGGGAGCGGATATGACCTGTTCTTCCGGAGCTATCAACGGTGGTGGAGGGGCTGTGGTGATGCTGTTGCAGGTCCCACAAGTCCTCCATGACCGACGCAACCAAAAATTGGGTTTAAATGTTTTTTTTTACCCCCTCCAGGTCCAGCACTCACTCTGCTCAACACTCATGCAGGGTTGGAGGAGTGGACAAGCATGTTACAGCCCCATCCCCTGGCAGGCATCCCAGTTCAGCTCTTTTAGGAGGAACAGGGATGCTCCAAGCAGGAGCTGCAGCAAACTGCTGGGAGAGGAGGTGCAAACTGCTCCCGTTTTTGGCACAAACGTGGTCGGTGGGAAAGGCTGAGGTGTCAGACCCGCCGATTAAACCACCTCAGTGCCAAGGATGGTGCCACAGGAGGCTTAAAATTAAGATGCTGCCTCTCTGAGGTTGTTAAAACAGCTGGCATCTTCCACAGGAGCTTCTCAGTGGTCTGGATGTCAGCTCCTGAAGATCCTCCATCCGTCTATCCCTCTGCCATCTCCTCAGACTGAAAACTGTTCAGGGACGGGACTGTCCCTCCCATTCTGCAGCGCATTTATAGAGCAGGCTGCCGGTCCCTGCTGGCCTGATACAAAGGATTAATAACGTCTGAGAGTGTCTGGACCAAACTCAGCAGGCAGGATTACACGCTGCCTCCCTAAACTCTTCCCTGGAGATGCAACTGGAGGCAGTTATCTGTCACTCCTTGCCAGGGAAGGAGGCTGGAAGTGCTGAAAAGCAGCTTGTGCCACTTCCAAGGCTCCTGGGGACACACAAAGGTGGCTGCGGAGCGGGAGGTGACGCTGCAAGAGCATATGTGGAGCTACCACCCAAGCCATGCTCTCCTCCCCAGCATTCATCCCCCCCCCCCCCCTTTTTTTTACCAAAATGGGTCAAAATCACCATCCCTAGGGTATGGATGGATGGATTTCCATCCCTGGAAAACTCACTCCAGCGACTTCTAGACTCATTCATCCCCATAGACTCCACGATCACACCAGGAAGAGTGGCAACTAGGGGCTTTGGCCCAGAAAGAGTTAAAAATCAATCACATTAATTAAGCCATCTCCAATCTAAAATATACTCAATACCCACAAAGCGGATATAGTGTCGAGCGCTGCGCAGAGGCGCAGGCAGGCTTAATTGTTTGTAATGCTCTCTAAGATGCTCGGAGGAGAGGTGCCGTCGGAGTGAAAAGCAGAATTATGGTGATCTATACGTTGCATAATAAAATACATAAGTATTCCCAAATAAATGCAAGTAATCCAGTTAGTGTTCGCATGACTTTGTCACATACTAAATTTAACAGCTGTCTCCTTTATACATGCCTGCTGCTCGTAGCGTGCGCTAAATCTTAATTCCCCGGTTAATTGCTTGAGTTTATTTCCTTGTAAAGCAGGTCTTTCTCCACGACACATAGATGGGGCCCAATCTAATCACTCTCCTCCTCCTGCCATAAATCTTTCCCAGACAGAGATGCCATCCTGGAAACCTCAGTCAAAATAAGGCTGGATCCTTCCCCATGGATTCATCACAGCTGGAGGAGGAGGCTGGGGATGCTCAGGGGTGGGAGGAATTAAACAGATCCTCTTGCATCGCTCCTTCATTACCTCCTGTGGTGTCCTCCATCCTGTAACGAGCCCACTGGAGAAAAGCTCTTGTTTGCAAGAGCTCAGTGCCCCTCTCATCTTATTTGCGCTGATTAAAAAGTTGCACGTCTGTGGAAGGTGCTCATCTGGGTTTCTCCTGCCATCAATGGATGAGTGGGGGAGAAGGAGCGACGCACCCCAAGGTGATGGAGAGGCCTGGAGCTCTCAACATCAGCACACCCAAGCGCAGAGGGACTTTGGAGGATGGTTATAACCTCTAAATCGCATTTTAGTGCACTTCACCGTCCAAGCTGAACTGGGGGAGGGTGTTTCAACAAGGATGGGAAGAGACAGACGGGTGATAGCGGGGGTGGTTTATAGCTCTTGAGACCCGAGGGTCTGGTTTGGGTCAGGGCAGGGAGTCCACACTGGCTTGGGATATTTTATTTATTAATTTTTTGCCAAGCTGACTCACTCTTCTCGGAGGATGACCGGGCAAGTGGTCAAACTGGCAAGAAGAGCTGGCAGGAGGCAGGGAAAAATCACAACCAAACAGATTTCTGTAAATCTTTGCAGATCTCTTGTGATTTGGCCAGGACTGACAGGACAAGGGATAATACCTGCGAGTGGGTCGTAATGCCAAGTTTATCAGCTCCAACTAATCTATAAGAAGCTGGAATAAACTCATTTGAAAGTAAGAACTTGGCTTTTTAGGAATGCCAACAGCGACTCTGGCCCAGCTTTATATGTGCAAGGAGCTTCTGCTGCAAATCCGATGCTTGGGGCCGGTTTAGCCAAAAAAGGGTGAACTTTCAGTAAAATCAGTGGCACCTGATGGTCTCAGGAAGAAATTAAGCAAAATTAAAACCAGGCAAGACTTGAGTGGTGTTTAGGTTAATGGGCCGCTTTGTCAGGAGAACACCTGGAACAAACTGCTTAAAAATTAGGCTGGAAATTAGAGCAAGTTTACAGCTCACCAGAACCATTTCTGAATGGAGATGGGTCTGCTTGGGTGTCGTAAGCACGATGCCTGTAATTGCAGGGATGGCACTCAGTGCCACAGGAAACCTGTTTCATTTCTGAGTCCTCCACCTTCATCCGACTTTCCCTGAGCGCAGTGGTAGGGCAAAGGGTGAGCTGGAACCAGATGAGGGACTCACCATCCTTGTCCCCTTCTTTTCTTGCATTCCTGTATGAGAAACAGGCTCCTCTTCGATAAAAATAGGTAACAGACTCTTTGAGCAAAAGTATGTCCTAAGTCCAAGGAATATGTGTGCTGGACGCAGAGGGAAATCCACATTATTCACGTTTTAAATGTGAAAAAGCATCATATGGGCAAGATTTCTGGAAAAGAAGGTCTATTTTCCAAAATTCCCATGGCAGCTTTTGCTGGGGGATTTCTGTTCTTTTGCAAACAAACTCCTTGCTTCTCCGATGTCCCCGTGAATGAAAAGCTCAGCCAAGGGATCCCTTGTTCAATGGGATTTAGGCTTGACAGGGAAGTACAAAAATGCTGGTTTATTGATCATGTTTGTCAGGAACCTGCTGCAGGGATGGAGACCCCCAGCTCTCCTCCATCCCATGCCGAGAGCTGATGGAAACCTCTCCTGAGCTCTCCAGAGAGTCCCAACTCCTTGCCAGGAGCACACACGAGATTGCAACAACCCCTAAACCCTTTGCTCGGTACAGAGCTGATTTAGACAGGACTATTAGGGTTTAATCTTTTCTACTGTGTTTGCATACCTGCAAATCAACCCTTTTGCAAGGGAGCTCAAAAAAAATCAAGCTCCTGGTAACTACAAATGAGTTTACTGTCTTCTCCCCCTTGTTTTGCATTTGCTTAGTTCAGATGGAGGGGCTGCAGTGATGGACAGACTGATCTAACTGTTCAGAGCTTAGAAATGAAGTAAGAAAGCTGAGATCAAAAGAAAAGTATTAAAACTGTTATTAAAGCCTTCTTCTGTGCAGCTTTTTAAACTACCATATAAAAGGAGAAAACCCCACAGTCTATATTTTCATGGAAAACGTGCAAACCCGCCATGTGCCAACTTCACCAAAGGCTTCACTTCAGCAGGTGAGCGCTGCTGGCTCGTAGGCACTCACCAGTGGTGAGGATGGAGTTAACCAGCCAGTGAGCTCATCCTGGGACATAATAACAGCCTCAAGTTCTCCTAAGGGGCCAGGCTGGCTCCATCAGATTCACTTTGTCTCGCAGGTCAATATGCAATCAGGCAGCTTTTTGCTTTTTTTTAAAAGGAATCTTTATCTTCCTATAGGAGGAATGTTTTCTCCCTCCATTACAGAGGTTCATGTATTTTTCAAATGGCAAAATTCAATTAAAACATACACTAGCTGCAAGAAAAGACTTCAGGAAAAATTTAGAGGGAGTGTTAGCAGGTTTGCAGGGTATTTAAGGCTCGATACTTTGCTCTCCCCTTCAACCCCAGCTCTGTTTTGCACTTGAAAAGCAGCTGGGGTGGCTCAGGGGTGCACAGGGAAGTGTTGGTGCATGTTGTCCTGGGAAGGGATGGCCAGACGAGGCGAGGAAAAGGAACTTTTCAGTCCAAACACTCCATGTGCAAGAACCAGGCTTGCATGAGCAGGAGCCCCTCAACTGCTTTGACTCGCCAGGGCTTATTTTACACTCCCACCGGCTCAGTGGAGTGCAGGATCCGGCCCTAATTGCATCAAGCCGAGATGCACCAAGAAACACAAAGCAAAAGTCCCCAAGTGATCGATGCCAGTAACCAAACCCCAGAGCCCTGGGAGAGGGGGAGCGCTGATGCAACCTCTCCCAAGGCTATCTGATCGCTCCGTACCCCGCCGCCAAGGAGAGGCCTTTCCAGCTCCCAACCCCACCGACGTGGGATCAATAGCTGCGACCAGCACCGGGGAGGGACGGGGAGGTGGAAAGAGGCTGTGCCTGCTCAGGGCAGTATCTCAAACCCTGCCTGCGAGGAGGGGAGGCTTGGCTGGTCTTCATGCTCTCGATGGGACAAACTGGGACTGAATTATTAATAGCTGCTGCAGACTGTCTGGCTTCTACCTCTGCGGGAGCATCTCTGATTTAGGGCAGAGCTGGGGAGAGCTGCAGCGCCCGGCCGGCCTCCCTTTGCCCCTCGGCAGCCTTCGTCGCACACAGCATCCCACATCCAGCCCCTCCCTGGCCCCAAAAGACCGACGCAATAACCTGACTGCAAGGGCCGGGGTAGGCACGACCCAGGGCCAGGCTCTGTCTAGACGTTTCCTTCAGGGAGCGGGGAGATGGCAGCAATTAACAACCTGTTTGTTATTTTCCCTATCTGGCATTTATTGCCCCGATAAAACCCACTCTTAATTCCAGCTTGACTCTTTTCACAGCTCTCCTGGCTTGGTTGTTATTGCACTAGGCTTGCCTTGAGTGATTTGTGAAGGCAGTAATACAGTGCCAGTACTCAGGGGGTGGAATATTAGACACACCAATTAGCTATCCATGCATAAATTCCCATTTACCTGCTTATCACAAGCATATTTGCCTTGCCCGTTTCCTCCGTCTGCTTTTTCCCCCACCCCCCCCATCACTGGAATTCTTAATCAAGAGAAAAAAGCAGCTAATGTGACCTCTGACATGACGTAATGCAGCCAAAAACGTCTGCTCTGGCTCTTTGCAGCCAGACAGAAAGCAGGTGCTGTGCATAGCAAAGAGAAAGTCTGGCTTCCCCCCGTGTTCGCTGCCAGACTTCCCAGCTCTGGATGGAGATTTTGGGATGGGAGGATGGACCACCCCTGCCTGAGCACTGTGTACTGGTGGAGAGCAACGAGCAGGAGACCTCCCATCAGTGAGACAGCAAGAGAGAAGCGTTAGGGATGGCTGGGATGGCACGGGGCAGAGGGAATGGTTATTGCAGGCTCTGAAAAAATTGCCCTGAAAGTCACATTTCATGAGAAAAGTTCTGAATTAAAAAAAAAAAAAATAGTCAAACTCCTTCATCCTGAAAAAAAACCCTTGATGCATGTGTTTGTTACTGCCCAAGAAAGTGAAATACAGAGAAGTGTGGAAAATGTTGTGGTTAAAAGCCCATATCTGAGTTTCCCTGTGGTTTTACACTAGGAAATGTAACGTTATGTGGGGAAACCATCCCCAAGCCAGCAGGGAGACCCTGGGGAGAGCAGGCGCCCATGTCCCAGTCGGGGCACTTCGTGCACAGGGTCTTCAAAATTCATGGAAACGGGGATGGAGCCAGTTCCTATTTAGCTTTTTGCTCCAGGCACCCCTGCCAGGTTCTCCTCTACCTTTATATTTTTGGAGCTTACAAATGGAGAGCGAATCCACCAAGGTGTCACTTGCCATTTTGCACTAGAAATACCGTTTTTTAAATCTGAGTAAGGGGAAAAAATATCCCAGGCTGCGCCCTTCTGACTCGTGCCTTGCCAAAACGAGTTTTGCTGGAGAACTGAATTCACAACATGTAATGGTACAAAGTCACAGTGACTTGGGGGACAGGGATGGGCCACAATCAAATGTCACATCCCTAAAATCCTGGGAGAAACATGGCCCAAACCACAGCTGGCAGCGAACTGAATTGTGACCGTCTCAGCTGTTCCCATCCCTGTGCATCCCCCAGGACCCGGAGCTGGCTCCTTCCTGGCAGAGAAGGATGAGAGCGGCCGACGGGCTGTAATGTCACGATCCTCTCCAGCTCGCCCTATTGCCATCATCCCAAACCAGTCATGGGGCTGCTCAGATTTCTTTATTTTTATCCCTGTTATTGCTAAACAACAAAATGCCAGCCCTTGCACAAGAAAATCAAACCCCATCGGCTTCAAAGGGCTGGGCCAGGTGGAGCTGGTACCCAAAGGCACACGTGCCACTGTTAGCCAGGATGCTGCCTGCATCTCTCTCTGGCCAAGGGACACACAAAACAAGCAGACCTGTGCATTTCCCTCCTGATGGGCTTCCTTCCTTTTAATTTTTTGCCCCCCAGCAAGGGCAAAGCTGATGGGTCTTTTGCACTGGAGACAATGCGCAAGCTGCCCAGCGATGTTATTTACAGCTCACGAGATAATTAACATCTGGAGAGGGAGTCTCATCTCCTGCCATCTGTCACCTGTCATGAAGCTATGGAGGACGCAGGTGAGCGACGGGGCCAGGCAGTACCTCGTCCTGCGAGCCTAGACCTGCGCACAGGAGCCAGGCTTTGCCTTGGAAAAAGGACAGTTTTGATGCCACCATCCCCACCGCTGCCCCAGCCTGACCAACTGAAGGAGACAGGTTTGGCCTCACTCCAGACCTGGCACTTTGCTGGCTCAAACACGGCAGCAATGGGCACCGGGGCTCGGGCCAGTCCCCTCTCCCAAATCAGGCACGGAGGCAGCAAAAGCAAACCCCAGCTCTGGGGATGGAGTTTGCCCTTTTCTTATAAATTGGGGAAGGCATGAGATAATTGTGGGAGCATCTTTATCTTCTGGGAAGCGATGGGTTGTGATGCAAAATCTGCAGGAACCCACTTGGTTTGGGAAGAGTTAGCTTCAAGGAAGGGAAAGGAGTGAGCAGGGGGGATGCTGCCTGCTTTCCAGCTGTCATGCTTTGGATGGGGCCGGTTTCCGTGATTTTACTGGATAATTGTCATGTACATAATGGAAAATGTACATAATGGACACGTGCAAAATGGAAATGGGAAACACTGATGTCCTGCTCCTCATCCTCTGCTCTCGCAGAGTGCCAGCAGACAGCCCTCCACGCACACATCCCAAAGGCACAACCACGCCACAAATGCTCCTCTAACCCTGTGCAAAAATAGTGCGTTACAAACGAGCCTGCCACTTTCAGGCAGGCAGCAAAACAGGTTGGAAGAAATCACTAACAACCCATGGAAAAGAAGAGTATTAAAAGAAGAAAAAGCCCAAGAAAAAATGCGAGCAAAGGCACAAAATCTCCAAGGAACCTGGGCAGCACTGGATCATCCGCACACTGCAGATCTATACCGTCTGTATTAAATGCAAAAACAGAACAGCAGAAAAGCCCTACATCAATGCCGCATTCGGGTGGAGATTTTTTAAATGCACAACAGGCCAAGTTATTGCTCCCCGAGCAGCCATAACTCAGCCTGCTTGGACATGTGTAGCGTTGAGTTTGGCTGTACATGCTGCTGACTGTAATGACTTCAGGCTGGATCCTGCATTCCGGTTGCATCGCCTTGTCTCCGGGCAAGGCTGGCTCCAAAGACGGCGCCGCCAAAACCCTCACGAGCCCGGCCCCACTTGTTAGGCCGGGAAATGCCAGGGTTTTTGGTGGGAGGCTTGGCCATGGTGGGTCTGGATAGGTGGCTTGGTGTAACAATACCCACGCTCCTGGATTTATCGAGGAGAGGAGGGTAGACATGTGGTTGAGACATGATCACCCCCAGTCCAGCCACAAATGTGGAGCAACCTTTGCAGGATGGATGAAGGCTGTTAGAAAAAGCCTGGCTCGCTGTGGACACTGGGTACCTCCTCCTGCCATGACCTGCCCCAGGCTGCAGGTCAAAATGTAGAGGATTTAGTGGACCATCAGCATCCCACCCTGGCCTCCATCACCAGAAGGCTCCCCAAAGGAGCCCATTCCTCCCCATTTTTCACACTGACCTCCTTGCTTGGCTGATGCCACACACGGGATGAAGAGTGGGGTGGGAACCTCAATGCCAAAGGTGCAAAATGCAGCACAGAGAGAGAAACCCAACCAGGCCGTGGGTGAAGGGAGCTGAGGGACCCTCTTCTTTGCCTCCAGAGAAGCCCTCAAATCCCTTCGATGAGCCATCAGCACAGCCCGTCCCTTGGGGAATCGTTGGGCTTTTCCCTACAACCAAGGGGAAAGTGCTCAGAATAAGAGAATTTGGGGAGTTCAAAAAACTCCAGGTGAGGGAGGCGGTGACAGGCAAGCAAAGCAGATCTGTCCATTTAATTTCAGTTTCAATCTGATGTCTAAAACAGAATGAGCCAAACCAAATTCTGAAGCAAAACACAACAGAACCACAAGGAAAAGTCTTTTTTCCTTTCCTGACCCTTCACTCCGTTTGGGTTTTGGCTGAAACGCTCTGGCAGCGTCACAAGTTTTGGTCACCTCAAGCAAAACAGACATTTGGCAAATGAACTTTCCAGGCAATTTTTTTTCTGCTGTTGGAGCCACAAAAGCCCAAAAGAGGCAGCATAATGTTGAGCTCATGGTCCTCCTTTCCCTTGGTGATGGGCTGATGGACAGGGACGATCCATGACATACCTCTGGCCATTGTGCCATTTTAACCAGCCAACACCCAACAGCAAAACCCACCTCAGTTCAGAGCAAACTGAAAAAAAACTCAGCCGGCGTCAACGACAAACTCGTTTAACTGAACTTAATATTTTAGTTCCAGCACAGTCTGGACTCAGGCCAAGACATGGAGCTGAAGTGGCCTCAGAAGCACTGACGGATGTTCTCCAGCTGTCGGAGGAGAGGTGGTTGATATCCAGCCTCACCCTCTGGCACTTCTCCGCCACCTCCAGCCCCGTGGGGTAGGAGACAGGACTCTTTTCTGCATGATGTGATAGGGGTCTAAGGGATGTGTTAAAACAGTCCAGTTCTCACGTTTCTACCACCAGGGCCCTAAGAGATGCTTGGAAAGCAAATATGTGTCTTGCTCCACACAAGTGGGAGGAGGCTGATTCTCCACCCAGAGCGAGATGCCGGAGGTGGGCACCTCTCTGTGCACATCTGGCCACGTTCAGCCTCCCCAGGATGGACTTAGTGATAATGGGGAAGCTTCTCTCTGCTCTAAGGGGCAACTGGACCCAAAGCAGCTGGTTGGAGAGAGCCACGTGCGGGACACGGCAGCATCATCTCCATGCCACATCCAGCTCCCACGTCTGCGCACCAGCAACCCCCAGGAATGATGAGAAGAGCAAAAATGCCAACCCAGAGGAAAAATGCTCCCCAAGGAAATCATGCCACAGACAGCACCCCCTTAACCCCATTGCTTAACGCCATCCTGGAAGGTGCCAAGTGGGGATGAGGAACTTGCTTGGCCGTGCCCCAAACCCAGGGTATCACCATCCCGTGGTGCAGCCCAGCCGAGCCCATAGACTTGCACAGAAATCTCAGCTGGAAACAGTACCCACCAACTCGGCCCTACTAAAAGCAACATCAGATACTAAAATGCTGCAGAAATATGTTCAGAGCTGGGCTGCTGTCACCGGTCTCTGCAGCTCTGGTCCCCATGGGGAGGAATGGAGGGAATAGGAGTGTTTGGTGAAATTTCTTGTCATTTTGATCACTGCCTGGGGCTGGCCTGGCCCTGTGGCACACGTTGCCTGGTCCCCCATAATCTCCACAGCCCTGGTAGGTGCAGTCAGGAGGGAAAAGGGCTGGGGGTGCCTCGGGGGCTGTGCTCAGCCCCGGGCAGCCAGGCAGGGGTGGGCAGATCCTCTGTGGTGCGAGTGCCGGCCACAGCCCTGTCGACTGTGGGGGGGGGGAAAAATATATATCATCCCGGTTGCCACAGCAACGAGCAGCTCCTGCCTGGCTCAAACTTCAGAGCCCACCCAGGAGCCACTTTCCTCATCCCTGCTGCCTGCATGGCTTTCTCCTCCCTGTCACCTGGGGGTTTTTGAGCACCGAGGAGCCCAAAAGCCAGCCCACACCCCCAAATATCCCACGTCTCATGAGGCATCTCGAGATGGGGGGGCCATGCATGAACTTTGATCCTCAGCTGGTGGGTGCTGCTTGTCCCAGTGCACCCCGAGCATCCCATGGGATCTCTGGGACAGGGTGCTGCCGCTGGGGACCTGCTGGGGCAGCAGGTGCCCTTTCTGGTCCCCAAACACCGACATGCCCTGAGGCCAGCAGACTGCCCTGGGTTTGCAGGTCTGCGCTGCCTCCAAGGCAAAGCCCGTGAAAATTTCCACTTAAGCAGCCAGCAGCACAACAGGGGAAGGGACTCGGAGCCCGGCTCTGCCAGCAGAGAATCTGGGCTTTTAATTATTTATGCTTCACCTCCGTGCTATGGTGATGAGAGACAGATCAGACAGAGAGACACAGCCAGACAACGGAGAGAAGGCTGCAGCCTGTTTCCCCAGAAAGGCCATTTATACGACTCAGGTGAGCTGGAGGGCTACTGGCCCCTGCTACTGCCCCACACTTCTCCCCATGATAAAGAGGAGAGGGGATCCCCCCCAGCACCTCATCCATGGCTCTCATCTCTGCCACCGCTTTCCCAGAGGGTTTGTCCCCAGGACCGAAGGGCTGGGGAAGATCTGCCACGTGCCACGGCTGTTTGAAGCTCCCCAAGGATCTTGTCGTGTTGGCTGGGGACCGGTCACAGCCACCTGCCAGTGGGGGGGCTGTGGGACAACCACTGCCACCGCTGTGTCCAGCTTTGAGCCCACAAACCCGTTTCTTCTCTGTAAGGGAGTCTGACTCCGAGGAACTGCTGCTCAGGGTTCAGGGTGGCATCATCGAGCCATCAAGGCTCACAAGGATGCTTTGTGGTGGGGTGTCCACTGACCCAGCCTTGCTTGGGTCTTGTCGGACAGTGGGCTGAGCACTGGGCATGGTCACATCGCTGCCACGATGAGATTTTAGGGTGCCCAGCACCCTGAAGAATTGGGTCCTTTCTTAGTCACAACTTTAAAGGAATAATTGGTTGGATCCGTGGGCTAAATCTCCCTGGGATTTTCAGGGGGGAAATTTGCTTAGCAGGGTCTATGGTCAAATCCTTTAATTTCCTGGATTAGGAAGCCAGGACAGCTTGTCATTTGTCCTGCGTGGAGGAGGTGACAGAACCCTCATTGCTTGAGGCTTTTCAAACTGACTGCAAGAGCACCAAGGGAGCAGGAGCCCCCAGCCCAGATGCTGTGCTCCCCCCACAGCTGGTGCCAGTCCCCCCAGCATCCCAACCTCTGCCCGTGCTGGGAAGTGATGCTCATGAACAGGAAAATACTCAATATTTTTGCTCAGCTCGCCATTTTCATGTCGGTTGTGCTCCTGACATTGCTTTCACCTCTGTCCAGGGAGGAAGGGGCTTTGAGGGGGGGGCAGGAGCATGGGGATGTTGGGGCTGTTGCTGCAGGGAAGCGGGTGGGTGGGTGGCTGGGGTGGAAGCAGCGCAGCCGGAGGGACACATGCCAGGAAACCCAAAACGGGAGCTGGGAGAGACAAAAAGCAGCCAGGCCTCTCTTGCAAGATGGGAAGGCAGCATAGCTGTAGCGTAGGGACCCCAAACCTTCCCCTCAGCTCTCAAAGCTGCGGTGTGCAGCATCACCGGCGTGCAGCATGGGAGCGGGCAGGGACACGGCACAGCAGCTCCCACTGACACAGCCGGGGGGTTCAGGGTGGCAGGAAATGGCAGCAAGGGGCTGGGATGCTACAGTCAGCATCCCCCCCATCTAGCCCTTGGGCCTGGCTGCAGGTTTGTGCGCACCCCCACCAGTCTCCTCGCACCCACGGAGAGCGAGGATGAGGATGGAGGAGAGCGACGGGGCTGCGAGCCAGCCCGCCTGCCAGGCAGCTGCACAGGCTGGGGGAGGATCTCTCCCTTCCCTCCCAAAGATCGCTGAGAAAAGCAACACTGCAGTTTCTGCTCGCTGAATAGGAAAAGCAGCAGAAAGGAAAATCAGGGGCTGGCTTTTTGTTGTTGTGGTTGTTTTTTTCTTTTTTATTTTTCCCTCTCTGATGAAGGGCTTCTCCACCTGAAAGCTAGCAGGCAGCACCCCACTTCCACTGGCATCAGCATGGAGAAGAGGCTTCACCATCCTCTTCTTGCACTCATTCCCTCTTTCCTGTGCCGTGCAGGCAGTCAGGGCAGAGAGGAGGTTAGTGTGTTAGTGGGGGGATCTAGCACGGCTCAGGAGGCTGAAATCATCCTGCACCATCTCCTGAGAAGGGCTGATTCTGCAGCGGGGCCAACCCCAGCAGGACAGCAGTGCTGGCCACAGCCCACGCGCTAAGCAGGTAAAAGGCCTGGATTAGAAACCAGGCAGATGATCTGAGCTGCTGTGCGATGCTGGAGAGGAGGAAGAGGAGGAAGAGGAGGGGGCAGCCTCCCCTTTGGCCCCCCATGCTGCCCCCCATCTCCAGCCCGGCTCTCTGGGGCAGCCTCTTCCCGTGAAAGCGGTGACTGCCAGGAGTGAATCACCCTCCCATCCTTCCTGCCTCGCTGCCGGTGCCATCCCTGCCCGTTTCCATCTGGTCCCACTGCAAAAGCAACCATGGAGCAGGCACCGGCACATCGCACCCCGGCACTGGCACGGCAATCCCATCCCGGCTCTGCTGCTGGGCATTTCTCTTGCTCCCTCACCCCAGGACCCCTCTCCTGCTTCACTCTACAGCAAAACCATCCCCTCTGGCTGTGCAGACACAAACCAGGGCTGCCAGGGCCGCGGGGATTCGGGAGATCTTCCCCTACGAGCACGGGGAGGAGGGCAGAGCTGGCTGGGACCACGGCAAATCCAACGGGTTGTGAATCTCTGCTCTGCCCGTTATTTCATCGCAACATAGCAACGTTGGAAATGATTATATGAATGCATGTTGCACACCTGGGCCACGGAGCCGGGGTGTTTCAGCTCATATTCAGCTCAGCGGTGAGGGAAGGCAGTGGGAGCCACCGAGTCGGGAGCAGCGGTCGTGGCTGAACCATGGGAAAGCAATGAGAGGGGCTAGTGAAACCCACACTCAGCTGCTGTCCTAGAAGCTAAAGAAGACCCTGTTGAAGTTTTTGCAGTTGGATTACTTCGTAAAGCATCATTCCTATGAAGGACACTTCATTTTCCAGCCTGTTCATGTCTGTGCACGGACGCACCCCTCCACCTCTGCACGGAGTGGCAGTTCGGGACGTGCCAAGCTGGCCCTGTGTGGGCATGCCGGCTAGTCCTGACTTTTGACACTGCCACAAAAGGGCTTAATGCTGGATATCCTGTCTGAGCAGGAAGTTACTAAATTGCCATTGCAGGAGGACTTAAACAGTCACCATCCCGCAAGAGCCAGCAACGGGTGAGGATGCGCTGCTCCGGGATGCCATGGGGGATCTGCCATTCCTCGAGTGGCCTGGATTAGAGGTGGAAATTGTGCTTGCTGTGAGTCAGAGGTACCCGTGTCATCCCAGCTGACAGTGACACACGAACGGGAGGACTAACAGCTGATCTTAATCTTTGCTGCCGTGGTATCGCCTGACCCCTGTCAACCCACGGGAGCTTGTGCACGGGCAGGAGGAGGGGAGGGAGGTGGCAGAGGGAAGGAGCTGGCAGGAAGGGAAGTCGGCGTGCTCTGCCGCAGCTCAGCTCTGCTCAGCTCTGTCAGTGGAGCCTGCCAGCCCTGGGCTTTGCTCCTCTCTGCATTGCACAGGGGTTGTTTGCGGGGAGAGAGGGCAGGAAGGAAAATGAAAATGCTGCTGTAAAAAGAATTACCTCCTGCCCCATCTGATCTCAGCCTTTGAGTCACCTCCAGCCATCCCCTCTGTGTTTTCCTCCCTGTCCCTTTGCACCCCTCCAGGAAAGGATGGAGAGCTGGGGAAGGGATGGAGGGTGCACACTGTCCCTGCACGAGACCCAGGGAGTACCAGAGGACACCGTCAGTGACCCCGTCAGTCCCCAGCTGATGCACAGAGGTGGCTCCTGCACAGCCCCAAGCTCCAGCTGGCTGGTGTGGCCTCAGCAGGGAAAGGGGCAGCGCTTCTCCAAGGGGCCATAAGTAGAAGATCCCTCCCCAGACCCAGAGGTGCCCAAAGAGGGGCTGGATGAGGCCCCAACACACTTGGGCTGATCCCTGAAGCATTTGCTCAGCCCCATCCCTGCAGCCAGTTCAGCTGTGCCTCATTTCGGCTTCAGCCCACCGCCAGCTCGTCCCCACCATCCTGACCCAAGGAAGGGGACACACAACCTTTTTGGGGCCGCAGCGTTCCCCTTAACCCACATCCCTCCTCCTCCCCATCTCCGTCCGCAGCGAAAGCCCCGCTGTCAGCACAACACAGGGTTTAGGGCGAGACTAATGCGGGAGCCCCGCAGCCACCTCCCCCAGGCACCAGAAAAGCCAGCAGAAGCCTTAAATCAAATGCAGCTAAGTACAATTGCAAAGCTGCAGGCACAGGCCTGAGAGAGCATTAAGCAGCATTATTATGGCTCGACGTACTGCCGGTAGTGACATTACCGCAACTTAAAATGTTTGGGATCAGAACTGCAGAATCTATTCTTTTCTGTGGGTTTTGCCTGGGCTGCATTTCCATTTGTCTGAAGAAAATACCTGTTTGGCTCAAACAACCTTCTGCACTTTGCTGTTCAGCTCTCCGGGGCTTTTCTTGCCTTCCTGCTCCCCGTTGAACATCAAACGCGGACGGATGCTTCACCCTCGCTGCAGCATCCTGAAGGAGCATCCATGCTGAGTCCAAACATTTTCCTTTACCCGTCCTCACTGCCAGGTTGGCTTTATTCGCTTCCTTTTTCTTTTTTTTTTTTTCTCCAGTTTCCCTTTCTGAAGTTGAATGACACTGTGCTAATTTGTAGCCCAACTCCTCCTGAGACTATTGAGCTTAATTATATTTTTCTCATCGTTGGTGAACGGCTCGGCTATAATTATGCCTGGAAGTGCATTACTTAGGACTAACCTGAGAACAACATCCCCTCTGGAGTGCTGGGGATCGGCTGCTCTGAGGAGCTGTTATTTAAGGCGCTGAACAACGGGCCCCCATGAAGCTTGTTCTGGAGAGCAGCTGAGTGCTTGCTAAAGGCCGCCCATCTTTGGGACTCCTATCCCTAGCACCGGTGACAGCCCTTCCTCTCATAAGTAGTCCACCCACTAATTACAAAACCTTGAATTGTGGTAGCAGAAGGAAACCCTGGAGAGAATTAGAGTCTGTCTGCCTTGCATTAGAACTACCATCGTCCGTCGCTGAGAGCTGGAGTGAGGCCTGAGCTCCTCCCGATGCTTCATGTGCATCTGTCCTCCACAGCCAGCAGCTGTGCCAAAAGCCAAGGGGTGAGGATGAGCTTTCTGGCCCACCTCTCTTGCCTGGATATTATATTTTAGGTGACCGTGACACACCAATGCCTATGGACAATTTGTGTTAAGCATGAACTAACGAGATGGGACCTGGTGTCTCCAGTGCATCCTTCATCCTTCCAGGGTAGCAGCAGAAAGAGCGATGGCTCTTGGCTGATACCAGAGGAATAAAGCACACCACAGCCCAAAAAAGACACCCTGCACCTTCCCTTTAAACAGCCTGGAAAAGGGCTCCCTCCCTGGCTACCTCTGACAACCGATAGTTGATACCAACGGTAGTTTTTCAGACCTGATTCACAGCCCTTCTCACCCATTGACTTTACACAAACTATTTCAGCAAAATGGGAGACATAAGAGGAAAGAAAGGGTTCTTTCATTGTAATTGCATTGAAGAAAATTTAGGAGAACCATCTACGGAACCTAAAAACTATTCCTTAAATGAGCTTACTTTTCTGTGTCACAGATAACATTGTACTCTGTTCAGACTAAAACAACTTTAAGAATCCAATTTACTTGTCTCCAGTACACTATGTTTTTAGCCTACTTTCTTCAGGAAATGGGGCTTACTTATGTGACTGTGCTGTTTATATATCTATATGCCATCACTCCCACACTAATAACTTTTGAACGTGTTGGCCAATTCCAACCAAATCTGACAGAGCAGTAGAGTTTTCAAAAATACTGAATTCTTACAAATTTAATGAAATACGTGGGTGGGTACATATTTTTCCCCACCAAGGGAAAGGCTGCAGAGTGAACTCAGCCATATTATTAGACAGAAGAGAATACACACACACACACACACACACACACACGCATGCACATACACAGACACACACCAGTGCTGTTAGAAAATGCCCAGGTGCTGGTAAGCCAGAGCTCGCGTTGGTATTAGAGGGGGGATATTGCATCTCTGAGCCCCAAAGCCACTGAAATGAGCATCAGGATTCCTCCGGCAGCACATCCACTGCCTATTTTGTGCCTTTCTTTCTGTTTGGACGATGCAATTTGGTGTGGGCGCTGCAGGGGAGTGTTTATTCATTTAGAAGCTTTAAAATTAATCAGACTAATTATATGAAAGCCTTTCTAGCTGGTTCTGCATTTGTAAAACCTTGCTCTCTTCTGGTTCTGCAGGCTGAGAGGCCGTCTCTGCAAAAACCCTCGCAAAGGGGAAGAGCTCGAGGTGAAGGGTCGCAGGTTTCAGACAAAGCAACTCTCCCTGCTTCCATGTCGAGCTCCTTGGGCCTCTCCTGTGCGTGGCCAAATTGCAAACCCAAAAGACCCTCCAAAACCTCAGGGCTGAGCCTCTACGCCCACCTAATCGCACCTGCCCCCCCGTCTCCAGCAAAGCCTAAATCCTGCGATTCCACCCGACCGTAGCCGAATGGTTTGGCTCTTTGTTGATAGGATTCACAGTCTCAACATAAACTATTAACAGGCAGCAAAAATTCCTGGGACGGATGTCATTTGTGGTTGGTAACCCAGCACTAATGGCACAGCATGCATCACGTTGGAGTCTGTCTGTCCCCAGCTCGCGCAGCGAGAGATGGGCTGTGCAGCAGATCAATAAAGGGCTTTTCAACACACCAGCAGCCCTCGTGCACCGGAGGCGATGGCTGTGTCACAAAAAGAGCAAAGCCCTGCATCCTGGCACTTGCTTTCTTCCACAACAGACCAGTTAAAACCAAATGCAAACAGTGGAGGCAGCTGGGCTGCAGGATGGAGATGTCAGGTTGCTCACGGAGCACTTTCTGGTGGGACCAGGTTCGGTCTCTGACGGAGTATCCTAGAAGCAGTGCACTCCCATTCATTTATTTCTTTCCATCTTCACTGATGATTAAAGGGGTCCTCTGGGTGGTCCCCACATCCCAAAGCTTTTCTCCTCCTCCATGCAAATGCATGGTCATGGACTGCATCATCCCCCCCAGCACTCCAGCGGAGCTCAGGACCGTCTTACCCCAGCTGGTACAGGGGAGGAAGGTATTCATGCCCTGGCACTCCTATCTAATTTGATTTTTTTCCTTCTCTCTAATAATTAGAAGGTGGAACATTATATGTCAAGAGCTCATTAAGCATTTCCAACATGGGGGAGATCATATCTCTTCCAACTCCCACTCTGGTGGCTTTCCAGGACCATTACCACCTGGGATGGAGGATGCTCAGGTTCCCAGACCCAGCATCCCCCCGCAGACTAGAGCTCCACATTTTCAGGATTCAGGCCTTTGTACCAAGGCATTTGCATCCCCAGATCACAGGAAAAGATCTGGTCTTTCCCCTGCTCTGCAGTCTGTTTCCTACCTGGCAATCTAGCGGGATTTTTTTCTTTCTTTTTTTTCAAACCTTTGACAACAGTTTGGTACAACATCAGCTCGAAAACATCATCAAGCCCAGATATGCTCCCAGAGCAGGCCTGGGAGTCTCATTCACATTGCAGATAAGTCATCAGCAGACATGCTGATAAAGATTTCAAGTGTGACTCTGCATACAAATGATCCAGACCCAACAATTAATCCCGCACAGGCGACTGAAGAGGTACCTGGGTTTTTCCCCTAACCCCACCCTTTTTCCCCAGCCTGGCTGCTATAGGTAGCACTTGCTCAGAAACCAGAAAGGAATGTCCATGCTCTATTAAACCAACCCTAAAAGGTGGTACAAAGAGCCCTGAATTCAGCAGAGGAGCCTTTCCTCCTCGGCTCACCTCTTGTCTGGGAGCTTGCTGTGAGTCACAAAGCTCCAGGCGCATTTTGGGAGGCAGCTAGAAGGTGCTTGAGTTGGTCCTGCTTTGAGCTGGGAGTTGGACCCTATTTCAACCTAAATTATGCATGGCCCCTCTCCCCCCACCCTCCTGCTGGTTTTCAGCCAGATCAGGTCCCTGCTCTGAATCACTGAGCAGTTCCATGATGGCTACAGGCAGCCTGGGGAGTGGGGGTTTCTTGAGGCTTGTAGGGATTATCTGGGCACCCAGATCTGCTGCTTTCTAGCAGAGCCTCAGGCAGGGCAAACCCTCCCCGAGCATCAGCTGCAGCCAGCGATTTGACTGCTTTTCCACTCAAAACCTCTTTTGGGAACAGAAATAGCTGGGAATCCTCCCAGCATAGGCCAACCCTCGGATGGTTCCTCCTGGCTATAAGTCAGACAGAGGATACGGGCAAACAGCATCTCAGGAGCTCTTCTGCTAAGGCTATTATCCTGCTTATTAAAGACGCTCGGGAGAAATGGGGTAAATAACCCAGTGCCTCCTAAGTGACAGCTATCAGCCTGTGAGCCCCACACTGTGACCCACAAGTGCAGTCCCACCACAGTGCAACCACCCCCTGCACAGGCTGCAGCGAACGCACTGCTCTGGGTGAGCCTGCATGGCCTTGCCGGCTGGTTGGGGAAGGCCGTGCATCCACAGCCCCCTCAGAGTTAGCCAAGGGACAATTCAGCTGGGATCCACCTCATTTTGAACACCATCCATGAGGTTTGGGCAAGCCCAGCAGCTTGGCTTTCCAGGATGCTCCTCACTCTTGCTTTGGGGTCCAGATAGCACCAACCACTGCCTGCACCAGCAGATGCCCATCGCCATGCTTGCCTGCCTCCAGCAGCTTTCCTAAAATGCCCCCTTGAGCACCTACTACCACAAAAAGTCTTATCCTACTTCTCCCATCAAACCACAGGCGTTGGGGCAGGACCGCTGCTGAGACGCCACGTCGGGATGGGGACCACCTTACCTGGACGCCGCGATCTCCGCTTTCTGCTTGGCGATGGTGGCCGCCCGCTCGGCCGCCTCAACGGCCCGATCCACCTTCTCGCGGATCTTGCTGGCCCGCAGCGGGATGAGGTTCTTCCTCTTGCCACTGACCAGGATGTTCTGCTTGTACTTGCCCTCCTCCTTGGTGCCGTCGGGGAAGGTCATGCAGCCGTAGCCATGGCGCTTGTTGTTGGCCCATTCTCCCTCATACTTCAGCCCGTCCGAGCGTTGGCTCACCCCGAAGCCCGACCGCTTGTCGTTCTTCCACTCGCCGACGTAGATCTCGGTGGTGGTGGCGTCGATGTCGTCTTCGATGACGGAGAGCTCAGCTTCGCCCTCGCCCAGGCTGATGGTGGAGTTGATGTCGCTGGCGGTGGAGCTGACGGTGCTCATCCCGGCTTCACTCCGGAAAGAGCTCTGCTTGCTCCGCTGGCTGGCCAAGGAGCTCTTAGACTCGGACTTACGGAGCTTGAGCCCACTCAGCAGCGACCGCCGGAAGATGCCCTTCTTCTTGCTCTTGAGGATCTCGGCGTCGCTGTGGGCCATGAGGACGAAGCCACCTCGGGAGACGGCGGGGCTGCCAGCCACCGCCGGCGAGGAGTCGGGGTGCAGCGCTGTGCCGTTGGTGTGCTCACTGCGCAGGGAGTTGATGGACGTCCTCAGGGGTGACCTGATAACCGCAGCCATGCCGTAGGGAACGCTCTGCCGGACGCCGTAACCCTGGCGCATCCCTCCGACCCACTGGCCCTGGTATGTCCCTGGGAAGAGGAGACAAAAGCAAAGAGGGGTTTCATGGCATGGCATCCCGTGGACCACTAGCAGTGTCAAACTCAGAATCCCAGAATCATCTGGGTTGGAAAAGCACTTGAAGATCCTCCAGTCCAACCATGAACCTCACACTGACCATTCTCAACTCCACCAGATCCCTCAGCACTGGGTCAACTCCTTTGCAAGCCCTTCACTAGCAGGAAACACAAAATGCAGCTCTGGATCCCAGTCCCATCTCCATGACAAGGATTGTAATGTCACGTTGTGGGAGGAAAAAAATAACATCTTGGTTGGATTGCAGGCATGCACTCCAGCTGCAGCGTGGAAATATCAGAAACCAGCCAAGGCACCAGCGTGCAGGGAGCGATGCTTCGAGGAACTGTCCCTCAGAACAGCCCCTAATTTGAAAGGGAAGGGAGAAGGGAGACGGGGTAGGGGAATTGTTATCCGGGAGCAGACTTTGATCCCATCCATGCTGCCGGCAGTGATCAAAGCGGATGGTATATTACAATGCATTTATTTATATACATAGTGCCTTTCATCCGGCGTGTAGCGGAAGGGAGCAGCTCTGTAGAAATAAAGGCCTCAGAAGCAGAGATCCATTTGGTCATTCTCCTTGGAAATGTGCCCCTGTTTGAACTCCTATATTTGCGTGGGCACTTACTGGAGTTGATTAACTAGTCGTTAATGGGATGAAACACACACGGGACCTTGCTGTGACACTGGAAATGGAGGCACAAGAAACCCATCCAGCCCAGGAAGCACAACCAGAGTATAACACCTGCCCTGCGCGCCGAAATGTGCGGTGGTAATCTGCCCGGGGTTTATAACCCCTTCCCCTCCTGGAGCTCAGCGATTGCCACGCTTTTGCATTTTAGCCCAGCTGGTTGAACTGCGGGGCTTGTTTTTATTCTTAGGTTAGCTTAATCTCTTCTGGACTAGCTCGAGATGTAGTGATTCACCTCCCGCCTAAGCCCTCGTGGGGCGGATTGATGAGCCTGAGGACAGCTCCTCGCCTGACACTGGTGCTGCTGGGATGCTGCGGCCAGTCCTGGCCCCGGGCTGCCCTGCTGCCCCCCACCCCCGGCTGGCGATGCCAAGAGCAAGGCCCTGTGCTGGGACGGGCACAGGCAGCACCTTGCAGCACCGGGGCCTCCTTTTGTGCCAGCCCTGCTCCTGCACGCCAAGGGAGTCTTAAAATAGACTTGCTGAAACAGTGAACCCTATGAGAATCAAACTGAAACAGCCCCGACGAAAACAGCCTGGATGATTACCACCAGCTCAGTCTGATAAAGACTTTCCATACCCTCTCTGCACAAGATGCTCTTTGCAATCAGGTTGTGATTCGTAGACATGAGCAACCTGTTGGGTCCACCTGAGCCGGCTCTTTTGGCTGCAAAAATATTGTTCCCTGAGACCTATCTGCCTTGCTGCAGTGTTTTCCCTCTCAATATTTTCCAATGCCCCAGTGGAAAGGATTATTAAAACAGGCTGTGCTGGCCATCCCCAGCCCAGATAAACCCAACCCTCGCTCCAAGGAGTGATCCCAACCCTACAGTGACACATCCTTCTGCTCTGTTTCATTCCTCATCCCGATCCTACCCCCAGGACTCCCTTAGGGGTTTCCACCACCCTGTCCCCGGGGCTCAGTGGTAGCTCTGGAGACAGGTGCAGGCTGAAGCGGCTCATGCTGAGCACGGCAACTGCTTCCCAAGAGTGTGAAACTAGCACCCGGGCACATTTTGGGGTGCATTTAGGGGTGCATGAGCTGTCTCATCTAATAGCCAAGAGCTCTTTGAACAAACCTCCTGGGGCTTGGGCATCCTTCCCAGTGCTCTGATGCAAGCAACCCCCCAAGGTGCTACATTATGTGGGTGACAGCCTTGTGCACCCAAAAAAAATGCCAGTCCCAAGCTAGGGCACCCCACAAAGACTGCCTCAGAGAAGGGACAAGGAGAGGCAGGGCCAGGCAGGCAGGATTTACCGAGGGTTTATAGGATTAGCACTGGGGAGGGAGGCAGAGCACCAGGATTATGGCAGGACAGGGCGAGGAGGTGGTGGCAGTGCCGCCGGGGAGAAGGATGGGGGACAACCAGCAAGACGGTTGGTAAACAGCTCTGAGGAAACATCAGACATGTCCTGTGGTTGGGTGTGAGCTGTGAGCTGGGCTTGACCCGCTGCAGCCCACTTTGGTGTCTCCAAAAACAGGCAACAAACTGATGCTGCGTGACCACGGCTCTCCCCGTGCCCAGTGGCACCCTGGAACGGTGCCTGGGGCAGGGCAGAGCCCACAAAGTCACCCATCCATCCCCTGCAGACCTGGCACCATCTCGCTTCCCTTTCTGGCTCCTTCTCAGCGCATCTCAGCAGGACAACCTACTGGGGGCGATGGGCAGAAGCCGGGTGAGAGAGATTTCCCCCAACACGCTGAGCACCCCCACAAAGGGAGCCCCCAAGACGTCTTGGGATGTCCTTGCACTGTGCTCAGCTTCCTGTTTCCTATAGAGATGGATTCAATGGGTTTCAGGGAAAGATGCCACTGTGGGGACAGGGAGAAAAGATCCTGCACGAGATTTGTCAGAGCCTGCCCTGCCCGAGTCCTTGACTCCCTTTCCCATGGCTGAATCCCTTGACTCAGTCCCTGGCCCCACGCAGGTCCCTTGACCTCCCTGTCTCCTAGCAAATCCGCAGCTGTGAAAAAAAAAAAAAAAAAAAAAAAAGGCGGATTAAACCAAAGCACCATAAAGCAAGCACGGCCCTTTGCTGAAAACCAGAGGCAGAGGCAAAGAGCAGAACAAAGCGCTCTCGGAGCAGGCGTGACAGCGCGTCTCAGCTGGAGCAGAGGCGGCAAATTGGTCACAGCAGGTTACAGCTGCAGCGAGCGCCTGTGTGTATCTCCAGCGAGGCAGAGGTGCCCGGGAAGCTGTCATCTTTGCATGGTCTTACAACCTACTCCTAGAACTGCACGGCTGCCAGGAGCAATCTCTGCATCTCCTTGGCAAGGCTGATTTTTCGAGGTAGAGGATGCAAGGAGGTGAGGAGCCAGCCCAGCCAGCCAGCCCGTCCTGCTTCTCCCCTCCCAGAATCATGGAGCAACTCCCAGCAGAGAGTAAAACCCACACCCCACACATGCTTTCAGGGGTGTTGTGGCTCTCCTACTTGCTTTCCTGCTGGAGGCAGCAGCGTGGATTACCTCTGGGGGTTGCCTGGGAGGGCACAGCCACCTCCCTGATGGCTACCAAGACATCTGACCATCTTCATGGCCACCAGCACACCAAAGAGATTCCTTCCAGGGAGCTGAGATTGTCCATCCTTCCTTACCCAAACAGCACTTCATCTAACTTTATTATGTTTTAAACCCCTAAATATCCCAGGATTTGGCCGTAAACACTGGAAGGTCTCAGAGCCCTCTGATCTGCATTGCTAAGCACTGTCACCTCCTCCCCTTGCACTGCTCAGCTTAACCCCTGCCCCCTAAACATTTGCAGATATATGCACGAAGTTTAATCTCACAAGGAGCCAGGAGACTCTTTCTCTCTGTAGAGGAAACAGGATTTTATGATTTTCCACTTTCCGTGCCTGGATGGACCAGCTATAGCTGTTTCAGAGCTAGGGAGCTGAAAAGGGACATGCAATGGGAAGCCAGTGCAGTGGGGACCATAGGATGGGGCTGGGGGTAATGGGACGAGCATGTCTGATGCAAAAGGTCCCCAGACTGATCTGCTGAGGTGCTGAACAGAGGTTCTCAAGGACTTCAGTGCAAATGTAGAGAGCTGAGCACCTCCCAGGGTCGGGGCAGAAGAGCAGATGCCCTCTTTAACTTGTGTGCCAGAGGGGAACATGCCTCCGTTGGGATGGGAAGCAGCGAGCAAGCCAAGGCTACTGCAGTCCTGGCCACAAGCTGACTGCACTGCCCAAGCCCTACAGAAAAGAGGCAAAGCCAGCGTGACGGAGGAGAATTGCTGGGGAGGAAAACGTGCCAACCTCTTCCCCGCAGCCATGCAGGTCACTGTTATGGATGCCTCCAAGATGCCACAAATCTCCATCCCACTTCTGTATGGGCCTTTTGCACTGGGCAAAAAAGACAAAGAGCAGCCAAGAAAGCCTTGGACATGGAAAGAAAGTCCTCCTGAGCTCGGTAATTTGTGACTTACTATGGTAATACAACCGAAGCAGCAGCCATTTCTGCGTTGTAGCTCTTTCCTTACTATCAATATTTGCAAAAAGCTTCCCAAAGCATTAATTGCATGATATTAATGGAGTGATTGCAGTGGGGAAAATGCAGCATCCATTACGTGGTCAGGGCAGCATCGCACAGGCAGCCGAGCTGTGCAGGCAGGGCTAGGGCTGGCTGGAAGTCGTGGACAAGAGCAGATGCAGGACAGGAGAGCACTGGACATCCAAGCCAAGAAATCTCAGCCACCACTACCACCCTGCTGAAAAGGGGGCCTGGTCCTGCCCTGGGAATGGGAATTCTGCAGTAAAAACAGAGCCCAAGGGAATAAGCAGGTTGTGCTCATGCTTGCCGTGGTTTTACCCCAGGGAAAATTTTTTGACTTCTGGTGTCATCGCTCCAGCAGGATTTGGCCAAGATAGAGGTGATGCCAAGAAGGGTGGGGATGTGGCCACGCGTGTGCAGAGCAGAGACAAGGAGAGGGCGTAACCTGAGGCTAGGAGAAAATAACTGAAGTCATCCTGAAAGATGGATCGGCAAGAAAATTCCTCTTTCAGAAACTGCAGATGGAGCGTGAGCAAGGGAACGGGCTTGTGGGGAAGACAGGGAAAGTTGGGATGGAAACATGGAGGGAAGAAAAGAGGCAATGCAGTTGTTGGCCACTTTCAATTCTGTCCTTAAGCCTGGGGTTTGGGGTTTTTTTGGCTCACTCCCCTTGGAACAAGGCTGGGTTGTTTCCAAATGGCTTTTAAAACTCCTGCAGGAATTTCCATTGCTTTGAAGACCATGTGGAGCCCCATCCTTGGCTGAAGACAGCTGGGCTGAAAGCAGAAAGCGGGAAGTCACTGGCCTCCAAAGCATCATTTCTGATGCTCCAGCAGAAGATAAAATGTTTTGAGAAATGACAAGTACCAAAAAGTAATCTAATTTGTTGAAGTTATTCAGCGCTTTCTCAGCATTTGGCTCAGGAGGCTAAAATATATTCTGGGAAGAGAGCAGAGTCTGCAGGGCTGCTCCTCTTGTCCCCATAATGCCAAAATCCCCGAAATCAGGGTTAGCCCTGGTTTGCACCTTGCAGAATCAGGGAGGTGAGCAGGACCCTGCGCAAAGCCGACTACGAGATGGCTGGGTGCAACCTCTGCGCCTCTGTGTTCCCTGCTGGAAACAGGGATAATGCAGCAGCACTCCAGCGATTCAGCTGGGTATTGGGAAGACTAATTAGCTCCTATTTGCAAAGTGCTCCTGGAGGATCTGAGGCATTACAGACACCGGAAAGAATTACGGGTTTCCGTTCATTTCTTTGGCTTTGCCAAAGAGCTTTTTGGGATTTTCCTGGGGAGCGGGGAAGGAGGAGACCCATCTCCATCTCCAGCTCATCTCCTGGGGGTCCAGCCGCTGCGGTGGGGCTCGTGTAGGTGCTCGTGGGCCCAGGACTGCAGAGGGAGCTGCTCGCTCTTGTACATGAGGTCTTCACCATGACTGGGAAGAGGCAACCAACTCATGTCTTGCTCTTCCCACACGCAGCACCCTGGGCTGAAACCTCAGGCAAGAAGAAGAGTCACTTCATTGATGCCGCTTGTCTCTATACCAGGTGCATTTTGCACAGAACAAAGCAACGGAGAGGCAAAGGAGACCTGAAACACCTAGAAAATGGCCTTTCTGGCCCAGATGGAGGTGGCCTACAGTGCTGCACTCAGCAGGTGAAGGTGAGAAATGCCAGAGGGTGGAAAGCGCCCGGCTTTGCTGCTTGCTGCCCCAAGCTGAGGGGCTGCCTGGCACCCACAGTCTTCTCCTGCTTACGGAGAGATGGCAAAGACCAACAACGATGCCCGGGGGAGTCCAGCTTTCCAACAAACAAGCAGCACCTTAGGGCACACCAGAGCAATAAGTGGATTTTGAATGATACTGGGGGTAGCCCCAAGGGGTGAAGATGAGCTGCTCAGCACCCAGCACATGGGGCTTCCCGTGGCTGAAAGTGGGATCATTCACTTGGATATAAACCTGGTCCATCTCCACCATGGCATTGGAAGGAGACAGAATTCAGGATTTTTGGGGTTGGAATGGCTGCATTTTCTTCCGTCCCTCTCCCCATACTCAAGGATTTGGCATTTTGCAGGCTGCTGAGCCCTCTGGCTCCACTCCAGGGACACCATTAAGTACAAGCTTTATGGACTGAAGGCTGCTCACAGGCTTTTCCCAAACAGAGACAGCCAGTTCCGTGTCCTGCAGGACAAAGCCCTTGGCAAGCACATGGGGTAAAGCACACAGGGAGGTTTGCACAGACCTGCCCTGCCTTGCTCCGCTTCAGTTTCTCACACGGAGAAATTCAAGCAGTTATTTAGGATGCTGTAAAGCATTTTGAGGCCCGTGGGCACATACATATTATTATCACAACACGACCTCAGAAGAAGTCAAATGCTTAGAAAAATATTCCTTACCCATCATTGAGTTAAAAAAACCCCACAAACAACCCACCATCACGGGTCAATGCAAGGTATTTCCACGTTAGCTAAAATAATCAGTGACACGGGCGCAGCTACCCAGGCTTTCACAGAACATGGGAGCAGCAGGCTTCAAAGGGCAGGTTTCTCTGTAGCCTCTGTCCCATCCTTGAAGCACAGCCAGATCCGCCTGTTACAGTGACTGTTCGGCAGCAGCAGTGGTCCAACCCTCCCAGCTTCCTTCCGCCACTCAGCAAAATTTGGGAATGAGGTCTGAGTTGTCCAAAGCGCCCATCCACTTTTCCAAACCCAGCCAAAGTAATTAGGCCTTGCAAATTGCTAGTTTATCTTGCGAAGGATCCTTCCTGGTATGCTCACCCCCCCCTCTTATCTCTGATCTCTGTAGCATATTAATTAAAGACATCCGATGGCAATAATTAGGCCGGTCTCTTGAATTCCAAAAGAAGGAGGAAGTTTTACAGATACCACTTTCCAGCTTTGCGATATCAGAAAGTCCCAGGGAGGATTCATGCCCAAATCACGTTTAGCATCTCAGAAACCTCCATCCCAAAGAGAAGATGCATGAGAGAAAAGAGAGGCCTGGAGGATGCTAATTCAGCCTCAGTCCTGATGGTGTGATGATGGGGACACGCTCGTTGGCCACCCCAGCTGATGTCCAGCAGTCAGGGGGCCTTGGTGGTAAAAATATGCCCCCCAAAGGTGCTACTTGTACGTATGGGTCCTCCTGAGCATGCATATGGGTGCATATTTGGTGCCAAGCCCTCCTCAGAGCCGTTCCTCCTGCACTCCTGGCAGCGGGACAAGGCGTTGTGCTGGGTGACTTGCATTCCCTGCCCTGTCCCCAGCTATTGGGCAGAGACCAGCAACCGTCCCCCAAATGCTCACCTAAATCCCATGCAGGCATGGTATGGAGGGCTAGGACTTGCCATCTGCATCGCCCACCGTGAAAGGTGGGAACCGGTGACGGTGCGTGTGTGCAATGCCGCACGGATCAGCCGCGAATTATCTCCCTGCCAGCCCTGCCAAGGCTCTCCATGCCTCTGACCACCACCAAGTCATGCTAAAAACACAGTCAGATGCTTCTGCTGGGGCTGCTAATTTGCCAAAAATATGCTCTGGTAACTGCTTACACAGGGGAAGAAATAAAGTATGGATTTTTGAGTATGCAAATATAATCTGCAGGCACGAACACGTGATGGATGTTAGTCATGTTGCTTAATGCAAGGCTGGATACATACATACTTGCTGGGCACAGTGAGGTCTAGGCATCTGTGGAGGAGAGAAGGGAAGGGAGACAGGAGAACGGCAAAGAGCAGAGCAGAGAGAAGAGAGGACGCGAGCAGAGCTGTCGTGGGCTGCTTTGCTGCTGCCTGGGTGCTGGGTAGCATTAAGTCTGTTGCTGGGCCTCTGCAAATAATAAATCATTACAGTTGTGCAGCTCCTATCAGCACAGTTAGCTATCACTTTTTAAAGCTAAATGGCAGGGACCCTCCATCTAAGGAAACAAACCAGTGGGGTGGTTGGGTTTGGGTGACGGAGCGTAAGAGATCACTTTGCAAGCAGGTAGAGATGGGTGCAGGGCTGGTCTGCACCTGAAAAGCAGGGCCACATGTGGCGAGAATGCTTATCTGGGGGGTGTGAGCCCCATCCAAAACATGGGGAGTCCTTTACATTCTCATTGCCATGATGACTGCCACAAAGATACTTTGCAATCAGATCAGCAGAATGAAGCTGCTTCCCTCACTGGCAAACAACGTGTGTCATGGCACTGCAAAGACTGCTGCTGTTTGCACTTACAGAGGGGAAACTGAGGCGCAGAGCGAGATGGAGGATGAGCTCCTCCAACAAAACAAGGTGTGTGGCTCCTTCTGCTGCGGCCACGAAGTGGCTTTGCCCAGCCTACAGCAAACCTATGGCAGGGCAGGGAAGGGGGCAAAGCCCTGAAGCTGGTGTCCTACCCCTCAAGATAACCCCAGCCGCAGGGATTAAACCATTTTTCACAGGGACTGGCCAGTAATGAATACGTGCCCTTATAATATTAAGGAGAAGCCACTCCAGAAGAATCACATATGGAAATTCAGCTCGGAGAACATCTGCGAGAGGAGCATCCCCCCAGACCCATGACTAGGTTCGGGCTCACCTGACAACAGCTTCTGAGGTATTTCAGCTATTTGCTTTGAGGGGGAAAAAACTCAATTTGCTCTCTGTGGTGTGCAGGACAACGCAAGTCTGTGCTGAGCACCCCCTCCCTCTTCCTTCTCATTGCTTCTGTATCTCCTGCTTCCCCGAGCCTGTTTGCGTTCGTTAGTAATTGCCTTTTCCAGCCAGCATTCGGAGAAATGCTTCAAACCATTATAATGACAATCAAATCTCAGCATTGCTAATTCTGATGGGGCTCATAATGCATCTCAGGCCAGTCACGATTTTTCTTAAAGCACCAGATCCTGGAGTCAGGGGAAATGTAGCTTTCTAAAAGGAAAAAACTAAAGCAAGAAATTTCTAGTCTTCCTGGGAATGGGAAGTGCCAGGTTTGCTGGAGCCAAGGAAAGTCAAGGGAGCATCATCCCCTGGTGAAACGGGGCCCAGAGCAGCCGAATCCCTGCAGATTTGGACACCGACTGGGACCAAAACCAGGATGAGGCTTTAGCACGAGGGGTGCGAAACACATTAACATATCGCTCAGCGCCTTTATTACAGCTAATGTGCTCCTCTCACAAAGCAGAGTGAAATCGGGCTAATGCTTAGTCCGTTAATCCGCCAGCGCTCTAATCCTCATCGCAAACTCTGTGATCTCACCCCATTTCTCGGCAGAGCTCACGGGAGTAAGGGCTAATTCTCCGGTGCTCGCAAACGGCGCTGCGTGCCGGCGCCGGGTTTTGGGTGGCTGCGTCCCTTGAGAGGTGTGGGAGATGCTCAGGTGCGTGGGACGAGGCTGAGCTCCCCACGGATGTGGGATACGAGGCTGTACCAGGAGCGGGGACGGCACAGGATGGGACAAGGTGAGAACAGGGTTTACTTATTTCCTGTGAAATAAATGATCCAACCCCTTATTCAGTCCAAAGAAACACCTTACAGACCCAAAGTGATGCCCTGAGCAACAAATCGTATCTTTATAGAGATCGTCTTGGTTTAAATATCTGCAAACTTAGGGACCTTGCTCTGGCTTTTCACTCATTCATGAAAATTCATGATGCTCTGCTGTATGTTAAGAGTAAGTGGAACCTCTTCAGGGAATAATTTTGGGACAGGAATGGCTGGTCTAAGGGAATGTTCATGCATCGATTGCAATTTTTAAGGATTTTTGATTCAAAGGCCAGAATGTCTCTTTGAAAAGCCAATATCAAACCCCAAAACATAAACACTTGCTGTTCAAGTATTTTTTTTTCTCCAAGCTCCCCTTTTTTGTTAACAAATACTTTAATTGTAAGTTAAACAACTTACTGCAGAGGTAAACTAGCATCAAGACTCTCCCGTAACTATTGCAAACTCCTGCCAAAAAAAAAATCCTTTCTTGGTCAGGATTTCAGCCAATGCCAAAGCCAGACCCCAAACAGGCAAAAACTGCCAAATCTCCCCAGGCAGATGCTAAACCACAGTGTTTTTCCCCCTATAAGACCATCACCAACCTCACCCTGCCCAGCTTCTGTATCTTCAAGTCATGCCTATGTTAATACAGATCATTCATCTACATCAGCGTTACCTGACTCAAAGCATTCAAAATTAATCAGGTTCATTTTAAAATCAAGGCATTTTTAAACAGAAGGCATTTTTAGCTCTTGTCTGCTGGTTTCCAGCCTGTAAGAATGACTTTTCTGCAATAGTCTGGGTGGAAACCTTGCTTCAAAAATGAAGCTGAAAATCTTGCAAAATCACATGATTCCACAAGCTGGAGCTTCAAGGAAAAAAAACGTTCAGTTACAGGAGCAGATGTCACCCAACCACGAGGAGCCCCATGGGATATCAAATCACATGCAAATATCCTGAGATTTGCATTAAAAGCTGTGAGAAACCCACCCCAGCATCCCCAGTGAATGGATATTAAAGTTGTGCTTCAGGACTCAGGTCACCCTCTATTATGGGTCAGGGAGAGGTGTGTAAGGGGGTCAGATCCCTCCAGGGTTGGTCCTACACCATCCCCTGGAACATCACATCTGGATAAAAAACTCGAGAAGATGGAGTGAGGGTCTAAGCCTGTCTGGCAATTTCTATCTCATGTACTTTTCCCCGGGGTCAAAATCCTTCTTCCTCTGTCCTGAGCTGTACCTGAAACTAAGCAGCATGTTCCAGTGAGATAAGTAATAACCATGAGTTCATATCATTTATTTTTAATGACGCTGGTCAGAATCTTCATTTAGTATTTTGATTCATTTTCCTATGTTCGGCGGGTCCTCATGTTTCTCTTATCGCTCTCCTATAATGACTGCTGCACTGCAAACATCTTCCATACCAAATCTAGCGAGCGAGATATTTTATAAACAAAGTTCATAGCTTTTTTTTTAATTATCAGGCTCTTGGGGGGGTTGTTAGGATCAGCTACGTGTGTCTGGATTCTGCAGGAACCAGGAGGATCAGGGATCAGGGCGCATTTGTATTTGCTCGTTTCCGCCCACTATTTAAAGTGCATCAACAATTCCTTCCCGGCAGCAAAATAAGACGAGAGCTGATACTTTTAAGGTATTTCTGACATCCGCGCTATTAATAGATCGCATGGAAATTTGCCCTCGCTCGTTGGTTCCCTGCAACTGTAGAAGAACCCGTGAAAAACCCCGGTATGTAGAGAGGCATGAGGCAGCGCTTGGTGATGCCGCTGCCCTTAGCGGCACTGGCCGGTGGTGGTTCACCCAAAAACACTTCTCAGCTCAGGCGAGGGGGATGCAGCCCCTTCCCGGACAAGCAGGTCCCCCCCCCGGCATCCCTGGTCCATCCCCCCAAAGCAGCCCTCTACGCTGGCAAGGGGCCTGCTTTTTCAAAATATTTCATGTTTTTCACCTCCTCAACCATTTCAAAGCCATTTGGTCAGTAGCTCCTGCTAAAGGAGCGGCTGGAGGTGTCACCGGTGCCACCACAGAGGTGGGGAAAGTGGGGCAAGGAGCCACCGTGGCTCCTGCCTGGGCAGGACAGGCTGCGAGAGAGCCCACACCGGCAGCTCCCACTGCACTGCTTCCCTCTCCCCATCGCTCCCAAAGCATGAAAATTTCCCAACGCGGGCCAAGAAAACCCACTTGCCTACTCACACGGTGCTAACAATGAAAACACTAATTATATTTCACTCACCTATCAAAGGGATGATTCATTTAGGTGAGTGGGCACGGAGGATTACACAAGATGAACACGGCGATGCGACCGCCCATCCCTTTTGGGGTAGCCCTCCTGAGAAACAAAGCTGCGTGGAGCACGTGGGCACCCAGGATGGGGTGAAGGGGTGGCAGCAGGAGGGACCTGGTGTGGTCCCGATGCACCACAGACACCTCCAGCCTGGAAAACCACTGCGAGTTGTTCCCCGAGGGCTGGCTGGGCACTGGGAGACCCTAGAGAGGGGCTGGTCCCTCCCTGAGCCCCTGTCCTGTCTCAGATCCCAAATGCTCAGCTGGGGAGAGGTGGAGGGAGAAGAAAAACAGCTTTGGTGGGGATGGAAAGGGCAAAAGCAGATTTGGGGCTTCCTTTATCCACCCCATCTTATCCACTCCCACAATGGTTTTGGCAGCAAAACCCAAACCCAACGCACAGCCCTCGGATCCCCATGGCAAGCCTGCAGTTACACCCCAAACTGTCCCCAGGGTAAAACCACTATTTCCAAAGTGTCCGTGGAGTTACAGAAAGGCAGGAACCAGCTGAGATGTCTCCTGATCTCAGGAGACGGTCTCCAATGGGAGGAGGTCTCCAACCCTCTGCTCCAGAAAGGTTCCACCAGCCCCAGCCAGGGCGACCTCAGCGGCTCCGGCTCACATCGGTGCTGATCCAGGTGGATGCAGCCCCTTCCTCCTGGAGCAAGGGAGCATGCCTGCTCCTGCTCTGGAGCTGGGCTGAATCAGGCCCAGCAAATGCGCGGCACAACTCCAGCATCTGGCTGAAGCAACTCTCAGAAGCCTGGTTTATGTAATATCTGGGTGCTCCTGGATGGGGGCAGGAGGTGGCAGGGATTTTTGGCAGGAAGATAAGGATGTCTCGGCAGTATCGTTGTTCGGGGGGGGTCTGAATGAGTGCGTGTGTGCAGGGGAAAGACAGGACCGTGGGTCAGGCACGCAGCAGCGCCAGGGAGAATTGGCCAAGTGTGGGATTCCAGGGGAACAGCGTGGCTCTGTTTATTTGGGCTCTGTGTCATAGGTCTGGGTCGATGAGCACGTACCCGCATGGCTTGGGGCACACAGCTCGCTCTCATCTGGCGCGTGCAGGGGTCAGGGAGCGCTGGCGCGGGGCCGGGGGCTGACCACGTGCGTGTGGGTATGCGAGCGGAGGGGCGAAGCGCCGTCTCGGCGTGGGGAGGAGAGGCGTGTGTGCATGGCGATGAGTGTGTCGGCGTGGGAGGTGTGAGATCGGCAAGCTGCATGTGGGGGAAGCGTGCGTGCGTGTGGCAGGCGTGAGCACCCGGCGTGGGGAGCCGGGGGGGCTGGGGGGACGGTACCTGGGCTGGCGAGCGCCGGGGGGGCGGGTGGCAACTCGGCTCAGGCCACCGCATGCCATACCCCACGTCCAAGCCCAAGGCATCACCACGTGCGCATCGGTCACACAAAATACTGCTCCCCAAGATAGCGCTGGCAACGGCTGCTGGCGTGTTGAGATTTGCCCTTACCCACTGCCGTGCAAGGAAATGGTAAAATTGGGAGTGAAAACCCATGAATTCTGGGCATCTCGCTTCCTGAGCCTCGCTGCGCATTTAGGGACCCATCCCCTAGCTCTGGTGGATGTGCTAAAAAAAAAAAAATATGCAAGGGATGAATATTTATCTGTGGGTGGCAAGTGACAGATGCTGGGGCGAGGATTCTAGGATACTTCAGTTTGATGAAGGTAATAACTTGAATAGATTAATGAGAAACATCCTTCCCAACAGTTGCCTCCCCTGTGCCATAGCTGCGCAGCCACCCTTCCAGCAGCGCTCCTGCACGCACCAGCTTCTCGCATCCAAACACACAAAGTTCGTTAAGGTTCCAGTGTCCAAAAGGCTGGAGATGCCCAACTTTGGTGTTTTCTACCCAGAATGGTGCCAGGCAACTGGGAAAAGGGCCGTGGCCTCTGGGTGCTTGCAACCGAGGGGGTGAAAGTGTAATTTCAGCTGGGTTCGGTCATCCCACGGCGACTGCCCAACTGAAATGGGGGGAAGTTGGTGTGGAGGAGCCCGTCGGGGCCTGTCCCCGCTGCCGGCAGCAGGATGGGCTTGGCCACAGGTACCATCGCTCTGCCTTTCCCCAGCACCGCCGTCCCCTCCTCCCAGGATGGTTTGCAGAGTTCCTTATGCTACAGACCCTGCCCTTTTCTCCCGCTGATCCTCTTCCCTCCTCCTCAAACGATAAACATGCAATGGAGCTTTTCCGTGCCCAAACTGGCCTGACAAGATGGAAGAAAAAAGCTCTTTGCTTCTGGTAGGTTCTCAGAAACAGTGAAACTGCTGGTAAGCCACCCCAATTTGGAGATGCTCCCCGGGTTTCCCAAAAAACTGCTGCGCTGCAGTTGGCAGCCGGGGTGGGGGGCACATGTGTGCCCGGGGACGGGGCCGGCCCTGCAACACCCAGCCCTCGGAGACCTGTAGTTTATGGAGACTTCTGTCTGCCTTCCCGCAAACCCCCTGGGCAGGGGCTGGGTGCCAGGAGGGGAGCAGGGAGGCGGCACTCGCGTTGGGAACACGCAGAGACACCCCCCCCACCCACCCCCTCCTGACCGCTTTGAACGTGGGAGACGGCGATTATTCTCTGACCAAGCTTTATTCTCAAGTGAAGGACTGCTGGGATTTATTGACGGCTTGCAAACACACACTCGGCAGATTCCAGCTCAGACCCCAGCACTATTCCAGGCGGCTGAAACAAAAGGTTGCAGCTATATTTTCCTTTAGGAGAAAGCCACCAGCACAAAATTATCATTAAAAATCAAAGAGATCGTTCCACCTCTCCCTTTGAGAGCATAAAAGAGCAGCTGCAGATAATGTTTAATCTTGCCTCCCTGTATAATCACAAAGCAGCAAACTGGGTTTTCTAGAGAAAGGTCTTGCAGCACCTTTCAGGAAGGCTGCGATGGAGCTCATCAGTGCTGCAATTTCCTTAACGTAGCAGTCCTGGAAAACGATAATGTCTTAAAAAAAAAAAAAAAAGAAATAAGCCTGCTTTAGAGGGACATGTTTGCCAACAAAACACCGGGGCAGCGCTGCCGAATGCCCCTGGCTGCCGGCAGGTAGGCCTGCCTCGTATTATGGTGGCAATTTAGATGGAAGTAGCCACAAAACACGAGCGAGGATGATACAGCCACTTACAGCACAGCACCAGCTGTTTCTCCTAGTTCGGCCTTAAAGCTTGTTAGTCCAGCAAATTTTTTTTTTTTGGATCGCTCCAATTGGGTTTTCTTGTTTTTTTATTTAATCCTAGTTTCCCCTCCACGTCTCGTTAAGCCGTGTTGACAGCAGAGAATAGCTTTGGTGATCCCTCTGAGCCCCTACACTAAGCATTAAGCTGTAAACTAGGAATGTAAGACTCTTGTCTGAATTAAAGTCTTTTGCTTGGTATTATTAAGCGTGGGGCTGCGTTTGGAGGGGCTGCAGGGTGTGCGAAGACCCCAGCTCCTGGCTGGAAGCATTTACAGCACCAAAGCTGCACCCATCTGCCCTGGACCCCCCACCCCGGACCTCCCCCTCTGCCCCGGGTTGCTTCGATGCAAATCCTACAGGTTCCAGTGGTGCAGTCAGAACCACGAATCCCATGTGCAACTTGGGTCGTCTCCCAACGGCTCGGCCCACCCCATCCTCCAACCCCCCCCAGGGCGAGAGCTGGGTGTCCCCCACCCACACAGCCAGCTCCCCTCCCCAAAAAGCCTGGTCGAGGCGATATGGGGGGGTGTGGGGGGGAGGACCCGGCACCCAGAGACCCGCGGAACATATGGGGCTACCTGTGGCCAAGAGCTGGGCCGGTGCCACGCTGGGCTCGTTCCCTCTCTCCTGCGGGGTACGAGCGTCCCTCGCTCCAAGCGAGCAGGTTGCAAACTCACAGACTCCAGCCCAAAGCCAGGGTCCCCGTTTGGAGGTTTGTACCCCCACACCACCCCCCCCACCCCGGCCGGGAAGGTATCAATGCAGCACCTACCTCCATCCGAGTAGGTCTCTGTCCCGTAGCCATCCTGTAATCCATTGCTCCAGGTGCCTTCGTACTTGGCCCCATTTCCAGTGCATTCTCGGACCCCGTACCGTCCCTTAAATCCATGGGTCCACTCTCCTTTGTACACCCACTTCCCCTTGCTCTCCATGCCAATGCCATGGCGCTTGCCCTGCGCCCAGGTGCCCTGGTAAGTGTTGCCGCTGGGCCAAGTGTAGACCCCCAGCACCTCAAAGCCGTGACTCCAGGAGCCCGAATATTCACCTTGACCCTTCGGGCCGGTACAGATTCCGTGGCCATGAGCCTTTCCGTCCTCCCAGCCTCCACAGTACGACCCTCCATCGTCAAAATTAAACCTTCCCCCACTGGACATGCATGTAATTCGGTTTGCAAATCCCTCAAAAGGTGAAAAAAAAAAAAAAAAAAAAAGAAATGCAGGAAATAAAATGCGAACGATGACTTGGGGAAAAAATAAAAAATTAAAAAAAAAAAATCAAATCAAATCAAACTCAATCGAAATCATGCACCAGATCCACGGAGCTGCTTAAGCCAGTTTCTTGTGATTATTCATTCTCTGGGAGTATATTCGGGATCAGTTCTCTCTTCCCCTGCTGTGGAAACAGTATCATTAAAAAAAAAAAAAAAAAAAATAGCAGCAAGAACAGCAGCAGCTATTGGGTTTTGGTGCAAACGACTCCACCTAAAAACCATCCAAGGCAGGGAAACGGGGGTGGGGGGGTGGGGGGGGAAGGAGAAAAAAAAAAAAAAAGAGGCCAAATGCCAAGAGAAGGAAAAAGGAAAACTAACCCCCCAAGGTGCGCTGGGCAGCCCAGGGCACCCCGAAAGGCTCAGAGCCGGCGCTGCGCCCCGCCCCGCGGGCTGCCCGGCCGGCCGGGCTGGCTCCGGCGCGGCGGCATGGCGGGGCCGGGGCTCTCAGCAATGCGGTGCCTCTGCCCTCCCGCAACGCGCACACGCACCCCGCGCCCTAAAAACCCGCCATCGCCTCCCGGCAGCTCTCCCTCCTCCTCCTCCTCCTCTTCTTCTTCTTCTTCTTCTTCCTCCGCCCTCCCCCCCCACCCCCCCCCCACCCCCAGCAAACCTCACTCCCGGGGGGACCCGCTCGCCTCGCCCGGCGGATCCCGCATCTTGGCCGGAGGATGCTCGGAGGGAGGTTGGATGCCCGGGTGAGGGGCTTGGGGGGGTGGGGGTCGGGGGCAAAAGGCCTCTGCTCGCCCCTTTCTCTCCCCACGGCCTCCCCCCTCTCTCCCCACGACCTCCCCCCCTCCTTCCCGGCTCCCCACGGGGATAAATCCTGCTTATTAATGAGCAGGGATCCTGGGCTTTCTGCTCTGCCTCATCTCCCGGCTCCTGGCTCAGGGTGGATTTAAAGAGACAGGAACTGCGTCGCCTTCGCCTTCCCCCCCCCCCCGCCCCCCCCCGCCCCCCAGCAGGGCCGCAGCCCCCCGCAGCCCCCTGCCACCTCGCTGGGATGCTCCCCAAATTTTATTTATCCCTTCATCTCTCCCCTGCCTCGCTCTCTCTGCTCTCCCACTGGGGTGCGACAAGGGGGCAGCCGTCCCCCGCCACACCCGGGGGTCCCCATTTGCAGGTGGGTGGGAAGCGGGGGTGTATGTGGGGGGAGACACGATGGGAAAGGGCCAAACGCCTCGTTCAGCGCCGCCAATGCCAAGTCTCCAGGCAGACTTTGCTCCGTGCCGGGTCCAGCACACTGCAACACAAATTATTTATTCATGAAAAGGCCGTGCTGTCGCTGGGGGTTTATGGCAGCGGTCCGGGCTGGATTCCCCCCCCCAGGCTGGGCTGCTGTGCACCCCAGTCCCTCCCTTCAACACAGAACATCTCACCGGGGTCCTTCCCATCCCTCGGGAAGAGGCAAAACAGCAGCAGGCCCTCACCAGTCCTGCCCGCAGATATTTGTTATTATTTTTTTTTTTCCTGCGAGTGGTGAAATCCTCCCCAGGCAGAGCCTCTGGAGCACGCGGGGTCCCAGTCCTGCGATGCACCCCCTTGATCCACGCGTGCCAAATATTTGCAGCATGCGGGCTGTGTGCATGTGTATATATCTATCTATTTGTATTAACACACGAGTGTATTAATACACAAGTATTAAAGGGGGAGCTCTGTTTAAGAAAAATTAAAAAGATGCTCACAACTGCCTGCAAAGCAATGTATGAAAACACAGCTTTGCTGGAAAATCTCCGGTAGGACCGCTGTGCGCACTGGTTCGGGTTGCATCCCGCCATCGCCGCCGGCGTTACTGGAGTGCTAGTTTGGAGCCAAGACTATCGACTGGACCCGTCTGGACCAGGACTCCAAGGAAAAAAATGAGTTGTATAAACCCTGGGGATGGAAACCCGCAGGATTTAGGCACGTGCATCCCCGCTAGTTGCGCTCAGTACCTGCCTTGGTTGCCCACCTAGTAGGAAGTTTCAGACTGCGTCTTCCCACTCAAGTTTTTTTTTCTGTATCAATGCATTTTCTTGTCCATCCACTGAAACACATCGCCACCCTTGTCTGGGAGAAAAGCTTCCTCTCTCTCAGAGCTGGAGGCAAGAGATGCAACCAGAGTGGGTGGAAATTTTCCCACTGAAGCATTTTTTTCAGTTGAAAATGTCTTTTCAAACCACACTGGTCCTTCACGAATGCAAGAACTGTACGCATTATACACTGGGGGGTTTTGTTGGGTTTTTTCCCTAAAAATCCCACGCTTCAGGTACTGCATTTTTTGGCAACTGCAAACTCCCATTTTTTTCATGGAGAGAGACTTTGGGTGGAAAGCCCCAAACTTTCCAAGAAAAACACTTCAATTGAAGTTGCTGAAAAGCATATAAAAATTTTGGCAGAGAAAAACAGAAATTCCAGCCCCCTTCTGTCGTTTTCTCCATAGTTTTACACAGTTGTAGTAGTTTTACATGTTAATTGGCACGTTAATTAATGGCCAGATATTCCTTCTGTGGAGTTCAACAGGGTATAGAGACCAGAGGCTGATGCCTGTGCACGCACCAAGGTGCGACACACCTCTGAGCAACGCGGGATGCTGCTCCTCATAAAATAGGGGTTTAAAATAACAGCATGTTTAATGGTACCTGGTGAAAAACTAATAACAGTCTGCTGAAGACGCAGAGAGCAGAATGAGATTTACTAGTGACAAGCGCTAGTGCAGGGCTATCAGGACGGTGCGTGGTTTTAAAATGAGTATTATTTTGGGAACAGCACTCCTGTGTCTGACGAGCGGGCAGTTTCTCCACTAAAAATGCAGCCACGTGTTACATCTTCTGTTCATGACCAGATTTGGGTTTTGTGGTGTGACCGTAGCCTGTCTTGCTGCCCTGGGGCTGGAGTGGAGGGTTTGGTCAGAAAGGGCCATTGTGGTTATTAAAGGGTTTAAGATGGGCTTCAGGAGGATCTGAAAATTCCCAAACCCCATGTTAGCAGCCAAATCTGTGGGAATACCAGATGAAGGAGCTGGATGGACAATCATGGATGCCCGGGCGATTGTGGCGTGGTGGTTAACCGTGACACAGCCACGCTGCTGTCCCTGAGCTATCCCCAAATAAATCTGCTTTTCTCAGACTTTAGCCAAAGGTCAGGATTACTTTAAAATAAAAACTCACACCCCAATCATCTGCAGGCCTTACTGCCTTGGGGATTCCTTCCCAGACCAGTTCATATTTCCTCGGTGCTGCTGATGTGCGGGAGACCAAGGGAGAGGAAATTCCAGATTAGATTTCACACCAGCCCCGAACACCGGCGGGTTTCTCCCTCTGGAAGATGCTTTTGCCACCGACGAGTGCCAGGTTGATCTCCACAGACGCTGCCAGGGCTGGAGCCAGGCTGCCCTTAAACTGCAGCGGGATTTCTCCAGTACATTTGGCTAACTCTGGGGATGTTTCCCTGCAGGGTACAGACGGCGTTAGGTAGGGCTGTCAAGTCTTTTTTAATAGCCTGGTGGATGTGTGGATGAGGGGAGTGAGATAACGTTTGGGATAAAAGAATAATGATGAAAAAATACAATTAAAAGCCAATCAGTTTATGATAAGTAACTGAGCATAAATGGGGGAAGACAAAATAGCACTGGGCAGCGGGAGCGATGCAAAATATAGAGAATAAAATTAGCACCTGCCTATTCCTGGTGTGCCTTGCAGACAAGAACACGGGTGGAAAGGCACAGATCTCCAGTGGATCCCATCCTGCCCTTGTGTGCAGAAACGCACCCTGCCCTGCAAAGAGCCGGGCACAGCCCAGTGGAGCAGCTCAGTGAGGGGTGGGGATGCAGGCAACGGGTTTTGATGTACAACGTGGTTCAGAAAGACAAGTGCAGGGCATTGGGGAGACCCAGCCTTCGCAGAAAACCTGCTGGGAAGTTTGGCTGTGCTTAAGAAAGAAAAAAACCTGCCACAGAGCAAAGGGAGAGAGAGGATTAGCTGGAGGAATCCCTGCTGCTACTGTATTCTCAGCATGAGAACGGTGGGATGTATCTCTAACAGTCCAGCTGTCCAGAAAAACATCTCCAGCATCCCAGGAAGGCAGGCAGCTTTTCCTGGGAATGTGATCCTGCGAAGCACAACAGAGGATGGGGAGAGGAGGAGGAGGAACGATGTCCTAGTCACCCCGAGCCCAGCCGCAAGGTGCGATTCGAAGGCTTCTCAACTCAGTGAGCCACCATCCACGGGGGAGGATGTTCTTTTGGCACTAGCAGCAGGGCTTTGCAGGACCTCACAAATTGCAGGCAGCTCCTGGGGAGGCCCACATGATGCTGAAGGGGAAGCACATCAAAGTGACCTTAAAAAAAATCACCCCGTTTCACAGGGAAAGAAAGGAAAAAGGCAGCTAAATGTGGAATTAAATACCAGGTTGTTTAAGCGGTGTAGGGAGGTTTGTGCTTTCCCAGGGTGAGGCCATCCGTGGTGGAGCTGGAGGGTTCAGCTGACCTGATCTCAAAGGGAAAACTCCTGGGGGGGTACTCTGGGCAGCCAAGCCAGGGGCACGTTAGCCTGGTAACGTAACGGGGGAGGAACGAGGTCACTGGTCCACACTCACTCCAAAAAAAAAAAGTACAGTTGGGACAATCACAGGATGAAAAGAGAATTAACCGCAGTGGCAAAACCCACAGCACAAGGCGGAATTGCTGAATACGCACACACAACTCTGCTCCTAATGCCGCAGGGTGGCGGGGAGATTTCTCTGGCCAGAGTATTTCAGAAGGTTATAACCACCTTCTCTATTTGATTTTCACTCATACTTGGAGATCTTGATCTGCCGGTCCCAATCCACATCCCGCTGGGACTGGTTTGGGAGCAGGTATCTCCTCCTGAGCACCGGTGGTCCCAGGCTGGTTCCGAGTCATTAGCAACATGGAAATAAACGATCCAGAGTGTTTCTGGATCAATATCCCAAGAAATAAAGCATGAGGCAAGAAGGGTCTGCAGCAAACCACCACACTGCAGCAGGGACTCGACACAATTTGCTTCTTTAAGCAGCCACATCCATAATATCTAATAAAACTCTTGTGCTCACTGGGGACTTTAGATCGAGTGATGGATGCTGGAGGTCTTGAGCTGCCAGTATTAAAATATCCTTAGAATTTCAGGGGAAAAAAAAGATAATTTCTTAATGCAAAAAATATTGCCTCTGACATGAGGGAATTCCACATTCAACCTCGCCCTGGCAGGTGAAGATGAATTTCTCACTGTACTAGGCACAAGCGATCATGGCTTGATTACATTTGTTATGTGCAAACGAAGTAAAGCTCATAGCAGTAATATATATATATACTTGCCACTTTAAAAGGTCCTGTTTCACAAAGCAGAAAATAATTACAAGTCAGATCAATTTGGAGAAAGACTTTAAATGAAAAATGTGTTGCAAAGGGAGAAACCTTTAAGAATATTTTACCCAAAAAGCAGCAATGCAGACAGAAATCTTTGTTAAAAAACCAAAATGGCTTGGAAAGGAAGTGAAAGAGCCGCCAAGACTAACATATAAAAATATAAACACACAAAAAGAAGAAAAGGGAAACCAGTAGTAATTAATAGACCTCAGAAGCTGGGGAAATTAAAGACAGAAGGATATTTTCCAAGATTTTTCAAGAAAATAAACTTTGCATTAGCAGTGGGCCAATACTACACAGAAATGGGAGATTTATCAATAACATAGAGAGGGCAGAAACACTCAGTGCAGGTTTCCTCCTGATACCTGGTGGAAAAAAGACAACTTGCTAATAAAATACTTTCCAAGAGTACATAGGAGGTATGCTGAACAGCAAGCTGGTGGAGCTCGATATTTTTAAACCAGCAGATCTGAATAACTTGCAAGAGTTGTAAAGGAGGTGGCCAAGGAGCTGTCTGGATAGTTAATGGTGATTTTCAATAGGTCTTGGAACAGTTATTGAAAGTACTAGAGGACTGGGAAAAAGCCAGCGCCGTGCCCACGCTCGAAGGGGTGAACTGGACGCCGCTGATTTTAAGCCTTTAAGCCTGGGAGGGATCTTGGACAATTAATGGAGCCACTAATGCTGAACTTGATAGATGGAGAATTAAAAGAGGGTGATGTAAGGAATGGGAAACAGGAGTTTGAGGGAAATAGGCAGCGGTGAGCTCACCGTCTTGCACCCATGAGGTGACAAGGGTGTTAGGTAGAGATAGTCATACCGATGTGATGTCCTTAGCTTTCCACACAGCCCTTGGCTCGGTCCCATGCGACGGATTGATCGGGAAACAATACAAAATCAACAGGGCTTGCATTAAATAGATTAAAACTGCATAAGTGAGAGGGCTCAAAGTACAGTCGTAAACGGCGAGTGAGCGGCGAGCAAGCATGTGTCCAGAGGCAGGTGAACTCTGGGCTGCAGCGTGCCGGGGTAAGGTCAGGCCTGAGGTGGTCTGAATACCACCATATGCAGCGGAGCTAAATGCTGGGGATAAGAGCAACCCGGCAAGAAGAAAGAGGAAGGGTTTATTCTCTATATCCAACTCAGAGCCCTGCACAGCGGGACTCTCCAGCAAACACATGTCTGGCAGCAGGAGTAGGAGTCAGTGGCTCAAGACCCCCAGGCTGCTGTGGGGTCCTGCAGCAGCCGGAGGGATGGAAGCCCTTAGGGATGGGATCAGACTTGAATCAGGTGTTTTTACATAAATGGGGCACCTCCCACCTGGCTTGTAACTTTTTTGAGGATGGCTCGTCTTGTGTGTTGAGCTTGGACGGGTGGTACAGCCACCACCTTGCCACCACCACCAAGCACAACAGCCAGAGGATTCCCGAGCTCTAACGACATTAGATTGAAATATGCAGCTTTGGAAACAGGAGTGATTTTCATTTTTGCTTCCCGCTCACTTCCTCCCCCAGTTAATTGAATTCCAGGAGCATACAGTCACCTGATGTTGTCCCCAAGTTTTCTCTTATCTAGTTGGTCTCTAGCTAAATTACCCCAAAAACCAATTAAAGAACAGAATGATATTGTAGCAAGCAGGACTACTGCTAATCTTCCGGTAGATTTTAGCTTATGAAAGTGATTGAAATGGTTGGAAATTACATTACTTGAAGGAGGTCAGCCTTTGAGTTGTAAGTAGCATTTTTCTTTTTTAATATGTGGCTGTTTCAATGCTAATAACCTCTCACAGGTCAACGAAAGCCAAGACCTGGGTTAACCAGAAAGAGAAACTCCTGCGTGTCCTTGGCTTTAATACCGGTTTGCGAAGAGCTTAGGAGAAGACGATGAAATGCTTTGCATTCTGCAATAACCCTCATTGTCTCAGAGGGGAAATGGGTTTGCAGAGAGAGGAAGGACGGGGATGGCTAATGGGCATGTTACAGGCATGTGTACAATAAATTACCTTGATTGTCTTCTTTGTGCTGGGCATGGGCTAAGTGCATTTACTGGTCACTGAATGTATCGCATTAACCTGCTGCATACAGTATGTGTCTGTTTATCCTGCCAATTACTGCAAATCTAATCAGCTTTAGCTGGGTAAAAATAGAGCCAGTTTCCGTGTGGAAATCAAGAGGCACAAAAACAGCAGCAAAGAAGCTGATCCTGATCAACTGAGCACATGGGAGGGAAGATTTGCAACGCTGGGAGCATGAAATGTGTTATGATGCTTTCTTCCTGGTGGCCAGATGGATCTTTTCCCCCAGGCCTATATTCTCCCCAGCACCCATCAGGCAGCCTGAAGGAAGGAGCTGGGGAGTGTGGGAACCGCAGGCAGGCAGGCAGAGACCTCCTCCAAGCACTGATGTGTCGCTGTGCGCTTTCAGGAGCGAAGGACTAGGGCTGCAATCAGCTGGAAGGGACAAACGAGTCGTGACCGATGCAGAGGAGGCAGAGGTGTGCACGAGGTATTTTGCAGTAAGGGCAAAGAAAGATGAGCAGGTAATACAGGTCATCTGGCACTCGGGCTGGGGGAAAAGCTATGTTGCTGCAGGTTTAGATAAATTGGTGGACGGATGATGACCAGATTTGAGTTCCTATGTGCTGTGGAACACACCCAGCAAGTGTATTTGGTAAAATCAACCTGCCAGCCTACATAAAGGCCGGCAAAGCAAATATTGTACAAGGAGAAAAGAAGCAGTACGTGGCTTCGCAGGTGGTGGCATCTCATCCTCTTTCCCTCCCTCCATCCCTCTGCAACGTTTGCTGAAGGACAGAGGCAGCTTTTGCCCACTGTGATCTTGGAAGCCAAAAAGTAAAGCCAAGGGAAAACAATGTGATTTTCCCTCAAGATATCTCATTTGCCCTTTTATTTTACTGGCTCACCCTACAATAAACATGTGTCGAGCTGTTCATTCACAATAAAACCCAGATCCTTCTCATGGTCACCGCTCTGCAAGACACAGCCTGCCATGCAGAGTGGCCCTGCTTTGTCCTTCTCATCCCAAGTGGCAAACCTCTGCAATCAGCAATACAATAACATAATTTATTTGAAGGGACTTGGCTTCCCCAGCCACACACATCTCCTCATATTTTCCACCCCGAGTCGGCCCGCCGCTCTCACGGAGGTCTGGCGTGGCAGAAAACCCAAGGTGACTCATTTTCCATAGCTGAAAGATGCTTGCAAATAAAACCAAGGTAGCCACTCTTAAGCAAACTAAACATGGCCTTCATTTCAAGCCTCTGAATTTTATGTCTGAGACCAAGGAGTGGGAACACTGCCGGTAATTAAGGGACATCTGTCACCCGCGTGTTCCTGCTGGTTTTGTCAGGAAATGCGGCTGACATAATGTGAAGAGAAGAAACCTGCTTTGGGAAACGACTTGGCATGCTGGTTTCCATCTTCATCACTGCCATGTGCAAAGGCTGCTCCTGCCCGCTGATGGTGGAAAGGGCCAGAGGAGCTAACGCGGGGCTCGTCAGCCTGCCCGCCGCCATGGGTTACACCCCAGAGCTTTGCCAAACCCAGTAGCAAAAGCCATGTCTGATCCCTCTGTCCCACCTCAGTCATGAGGCTTCAACCTGCGTGAGATTTAAAAAAATAAACAACTTGGAGAGGCTTTTTTTTGTTGCTTTGGGGGCATTTGGGGTGTTTTCTGGAAAGAGCTTGGTTTTTCCCAGCTTTTCTTAACAGTCACAGAAAGTCACCTTTTTTTAAATTCAGAAAGCTCTCATAAGAACTCCAGGACTTCTGGAGCTGACGGTTGCAAGTCTTGGCCAAAATGGCCTTACTTTTTTTTTTCTCAAGCTCCCAATGGACTAAACACTGATATCTGATTTTTCCAAGAAGAAAACCGAGGCAGGGACCATCAACACGTTTGGGCAAAGGTGACACAGAAAGGCCGTACTGCTGCCGTCACACAGTCACGGTCAGAAAGAAACACCCACTCCTCTGGTCTGCCCCTTTGGAAAAGGTATTGCTCTGAACCTCAGGATTAAGATTTGCTCTTGATGGAAGAAATAAGGCTCCTTCCCTGTTTTCAGGAGAACAGAAGATTATCGGTGCTCTGCAGCCCGCCGTGCATCAGCACAGCCGCTCCTGTCGCTAGCTCAGACCATCGGATTTTTAGGCAGGGTTGTCCTCTCCACAGGATCGCCTGCCACTCGCCAGCCTGGGCAAAGCCAAACATTAAGCTTAAAACCGTGGACACTCAGGAATCAACCAAGTAATGAAGTAGTTTGACACCTGATTAGGAAGTAGGGATTACGCTTTCAGTTTAATGGAGATGCTGATGTACAAATTCCTATGTGAATAATGAATGTTTGGAAACACTTCGAGCATTGCAAATGGTAGGGACAGTGTATTTTCCTGTGTTCAGAAAGCCAGTGGCAGTACTTCCCAGAATTGTTTGGGCTGTAGCAACAGAGATTTATAATTCATAACAAAGAAGAAATGTCTTTCATTGAAGCAAGAAGACACAGCGATGTAAAAAAGTTGATATTACTCATAGTCTTTTCTTATGAAATACTGTCACACAAGGGTGTTAAAGGATTTTTTTTCTGAGTAGACAAACAGCTATGGAAGGATTTATTCCATATTTGATGTAGTTTTTCAAACAGGATTTCTTTCTTACATCCTGTTTTGTAGGGGATTTAAGCAGATGCACTCTGCAGTCTGGAATAGCGTGTCTAGACTGTCTAAACACATGAAACTCTTTTGCTTCCCAAAAGCCGGAGTAGAAAGCTATCCTACACATTTCATGTGTTGTGTTTAAAAGAAAAAAAAAAAAAAAAAAAGGAAAGCACAAAACAAACCTCTACAAAAGTCAAAGCCAGATTCACGGGGTTTCAAGATCTACTTAAGATCCCAGCAAGCAGGAGTTAACAACAGACATGGTACCTATTAACATGGGATAATCCAGGAGGAAAAGAAAGGGTGAGGGATAATGGAACGGCTCCCTAGAACAGTGAGATATTTGGAAATCAAGCCATGAGAATGCTAAACCACCAGATTAACTCAACTGTCACTCTCAAGAAACACCCCAGGCACAAAGCATGGGAGGCAGCAGGGATGAAGAAGAAAGGGGTATTTGATTTTCACTGTGATGAAACACACACCTTGGTCCTGCCGAAATGGAGGATCCCAGGTGCACATGGTGCTGATAAATCCCAGCTGGGAACTCTTCTGAAGTGAGGGGAAATTTGGATTTGGACTGAAATTCTACTGCTCATCCCAGACACAATGGGATGAATGGAGCTCCCCGAAAGGAGCAGAGCTGGAGGCTACCTTCCCTGTCCTCCATCTCATTCACTCCTTACCCAGTTTCATTTTCAGCCAGGAATACAGTCTTCCTTGGGCTTCCACCTCCTAGAAATGCTCTTCTTCTCACAACCACCCCAAGCTCCTCCTTTACTCTTTGCACATATTTGCCAGCATCACTTGACCCTTCCCTCCAAACTTCCTTCATGATTAAAAGTCACCAGGATTTTCAAGAGCCTGTGAATTTTGGATGGTTAATTTTGGAGACAGTCTCAGACTGAAAGTCAGCATGAAATGAGTATCTGCTTCAATTTCTCACTTACCTTGAATGCCCCAGGGCCTGCCATCTTCATTAGGAAACTGAAGAACACAGAGGGGTCTGAATTTTTAAAGTGGCCCAAGTCAAACTCTGGAGTGAAAATCCTCCATGTTAATTGTTGAAAGTGAAATTTGGAAGAAACTGGCTTTCAAGCCACGTGCAGGCACCCAACTGATTACCAGAGCTGCTGAGCACTCAGTTTTGCTCTTCAGCTCTGAATGTATTGATCCTACGTGCTTGCACATAGCTCTGGAGTGCTGCAGAGCATCCTCTGCTCCTACTGACATGCTGGCAGCACTCAGCCCCGTACAGGATCCATCCCTAAATCTGTGTACAAACCTCCAAAATTGCAACAGCCTGCTTTCCCAGCTGGGCAGAGGGTGGCAGAGGGGCATGTCCTAAAAAGGGGAAATCATATCTTGGGGAAAACCAGAACCATCTGAAATGAAATCCTGGCCCAGCTGAAGTCAATGAAGGTTTTGCCACGAGTTTGAACAGGGCTGGAATCTCACTCCGTCTGCAACAGGCATCTGTTCCGGTGTCCCAAAAAGACCTCTTTAAACAAGAGCAGGCTGCCCATGGTTTTCATCAGTCTCAAGTATTTCCTATGTTTATTTTCTTGGCCAAGCCCCAGATTTGCCAATTGCTGTACTGTACGCTCTGCTGGCCTGCGCTCTCTCCGATGTAGTCAGATGTGGTATTTTCCCTTCCTATCCTAAACTGCTGAGCTGTGCCACTCTGAGCCATGAATCCCACCCCAAGCTCCTCCTCAAATACCTCTGGTTTATATTTACTCCACAAAATGCTTCGGGATCGTTTTGGGAAGAAAGACGCCCCAGCAATGTAAGATGACACCATCCCTTGGTGGCTCTTTCCATGAGGATGTGACTGCAGCCTGGCAATTTGCTATTCCCGTCCCATGAAATCAGAGTGCTGCAGAGGTATGAGAGGGACCGGAGACTTGGGTGCGGAGTTTCTTCTTGCCCCTTGGCCACAGCAGCAAGGGAGCAGCCGGAGACAAGCTGCCCGTGGAGGTCTGCTCGAGCTCCGCATGGGCTGCGTGTGAACCACAGTTTCCACGGGAAAACCACCGTGACCAAAACGATGGCCTCAGCAAACCCCAGCACTCGGCCAAGCATGGTTTTATTGCAGAACTGCTGTCTCAGACAAGTCACTTGCTCCTTTACCATCCCTGTTTTTTCATCTGTCAGCCAGATTGCCGGCGCACGATGCTAACTTTTGGGTCCAGAAGCACCAGCTTCCTTCCGGAGCTGGGGAAAAAAACCTGGCTGCTGACATAGCCCTCACCCACCTGGTCAAGACACCACTGCTCCTGCTTTACGCTGAAATCCTGAGCAGGAAAGCACAGCTCAGTCTTGCTGGTGGGCCTCAGGGTCTGCCCTTCATCCCATCTGCTCTGAATCACCCACTGTGGCTGGGACAGGAGCAGACGGCTCCAAACCCTGAGCCACCTTGGCTGAAGTCCACAGGAAAAGCTGTCAGCCTGTGATGTGGAGCCAAGCAGCGCTGGGCTTTGGGATCTAGACACATTAGCTTTCCTTCCCCTCACAGCTATTACCTATCACTTTCTAGCCACCGACCCCAAAAATTTTCATACCCCCCCCAGTTAACTTGCCCACCAGAAAGCCACATGCTCCCGAGGAGCACTGCGCTGGACAGACAGATGGGGAAAGCAAGGCATGGGGATGGATCTGCCCAGCATTGCACTGTGAATCACTGCAGAGGCAGATCAAAGACAAAGATATCTCCCAGTCCAAGGCTCCATCTTGCTTTTTCCATGTGTTAACAGCACTGTGCCCCCCGCAGCTGCACCGTAAAGAGGAACTGGTGTCCCATGTGTGGCCATCTGAGCTCTTTCTGTTGGTGGCCTTGGGGGCAGGAAGAAGAGCCGGGGTCTCCACACTGGGAGTGACCGACTGCTCTGAAGAGTTTCACTAACACTTCTCCCACAAAACTACAGATCTTCAAATTGGTTTTCCAAAGGTTCAAAACCAAAAAGGAGACTTTCCTCTGCTCTGCCACGCTCTCTCCCAAAGTCTGCATTTCTTTTCAAAAGCCTGAACCGGGGAGATGGGGTTGCTTTCCCTTTTTAAAAATTCCTCTAATTTTTTTATTCTCATGCTGTTAAGACTGATCTGATTTCTTTGGATTGTCATTTTTTAATGCTGTAGATGGTTGTTGCTAATAATTTAGCAACACCTGTGTTGAGAAGTGGAGACCAAGTCCTGTCAGTTCTTTCAGTGCTCAAATGCATTCGGAGAGCTGGAGAGCTGTGCACCCCCCTCCAACCAAGGAAGGGTTAAAATACTGCTGGGTGTCTGCTGTGTGCAGCACAGGCCTGAGGCTGTTCTGCCCCTCTGAAGTGGCATTTCTGGGATGGATCCATTTGATAACTGGGCGGTTTGTGTTGTACCTGAGGTTGAGTGATTTTTGGCAGACTAGAAGAGGGGTCGCCCCGTCCTTTACTGTCGGTCCTCACCACCAGACCTAGAGCACAAGAGATAGCCATACAAACCAGAGCTACCACCTGTTCTTTCACTTTTTGTGGTTAATACTTGTGGTTTTTAATGAGGATTTCCTATTCACTTTCCAATAGTGCCCAGAATCCCTCGGCAGTGTCGAGATCCCATGCTCCCCCACGTTTACTTCTTCAAAACACATCTCTGCTCTGTAAAACACCCACCGTGCAGATGAGATCCAGGACATTTCACAGTTGAAGGGCTGGGAAGCACTGCAGGAAAGTTCCCCTTTTCTGAGGAGGGACTGATGACGCAGGGGTCACCCCTGACTAGTGTCAGTCACCTCTTTTTCTTACAAGCATCCAAAAGGATGCCGCAACCCTGCAGGTCTGTGTTTTGAGCCTAACAACCCTTGTTTCCAGGCTGAGCAAAGCCAGCTCTTTGCAAGTCTATCCTATATAGGGGCAGTCTAAAGTGGGGAACGCTGGACTTCACCCAAGTCTCATCACCACCGCGTGAAGCCCACTAAAGACCTCTCCCACCCCCAGCTGATGCTCCTGTTCACACACAGCAGGGTGAGGAGGGCTCCATCTCATTGAGTTTGCTGCGGGCTGTCGCCTGCCAACGTGCTTTTGGTTTACAGCTGCCACATCAACTCTCCCCCGTTGGCATTTCAGCATGGCAGTCAAGTTACTTTAGTTGGCCTGGTTGAGCAGTACGAGGATTGGGTGCCCAAAATGGGCACGGATTTGCCTGGTCCCAAAATGTACAGGACAAAGTCACGTTTTCCATGATTTCTGGGGTCTGCAGCAACAGTAGGTTCCTGGCACCCTCTAATGGAAAAGATAAGTCACTGAATTACCATTCCCGCGGTCTGTGAGTCTTGGCTCCTGCATTTCTATTTTTAATCTAATATCACGGTAATAACTTCTAGCCAGGCTCGATACACGCCGTGCCAGCACAGACCCAGAGAATGTGCTGAACAAATGTCAGGGCTCCTCTGGGGAAGGAGCGGCTGCCTGGTGATCGCCCCCCAAGCCCTGGAAGCCAGGGCGCACAGGGATTGCTGCTTTACTTATGGAAATGCAAGGCAATAGCTAATCAGCTCTGACATTTGTGCCTTGTTCGTGAATTTAAGACACATGCTAGTGGGCTAGTCATGTTACATTGCCTGTCCTTCCCTTTCCCCCTCCTCTCCCTTGGCCACATCAATAGGGTGGCATTTTCCAGGTTATTTTTTCAAGCTCAGCAGCCTGGAAGCATGTCCAATCTCTGCCCAGGTTAGACTGGGCTCTAGAGCTGGTTCATAAACAGAATTACTGCTTGAATAATAAGGTTTTTTTAAAGCTTAGCTCTTGCTGGAAAGTGCGAGAGAAGTCCTGCATGCAGCCCTTTGGCAGAGCTCTCGAAAGATTTGTCCCTGGGTGGTGGGGGACACCTGACATTTAGAGGCACGGAAAAAGCCTGGGTGGTGGCAGGCGGAGCGTTCCTGCGATGATCCGGCAGCCTCACGCAGCCCACGGCCAGGCATCATGCTGCCGGCTTTTGGCATCTCATGCAGGAGCTTGGCTTCGGTCTGAGGATCCCCAGATGGACCGTGGGGAAGGACTGGCTTTTCCCTGGGTGGCTCAGCGAGATCCCTGCCCCAGGTAAAGCATGGCATTTCTGCCAAGCGCGAGTCTGCCCGCTGCTGACTTGCCAATAGAGGATGCAGAGTATAAGTAAGACCCAGCCCATCAGTCATGCTCTTGTCCTTTACACACTCACTATACCCAGAGCTAAATAAAATCATTTAAATAACTGTTTAATACAGTCAAATCTAATTTCCAGGAAACACTGATCGATGCTGGTCTCAAAGCTCTGAATTTACTGCAGTGTGCAGGACATTTGCAAACTTAGCAGCGACTAAGGTGGTATTTTCCTTGGCAAAAAGCTCCCAAAAAACAGTGAAAAAGAAAGAAAAAAGCAAACTGCCCCAAGCCTGGTAAATGTGCCATTGCCGACACCAAGAGTTGAACACCCCCGTAGCCACCTGTGCATCTTTTGTCTCACAACAGGGAGCAAAAACCAGGCTGCAAAGTGCCAGATCATAAAAAAGCATGGAGGACCAGTATCCCCTGAGGCCTAGCTGAGACCATCAGATGCATTTTACTGGTAAGTTTAAGGCACAGTTGAACACAGACCTCTGGAAGTGGAAGCTAGTACTCAAATTCAGCAGGTCTCTTGTAAAATCCCTTTAAAATCCTTTTACTTTTAGAATCCCAGTTTCCACAGCAACAAGACACACAGCTCTCTGCGGAGTTTAGGGCTATAAATAAACCCTAGATCTATAGTTGTGATATTAGCTATGAGGGCTTTAAAAAATTGCATGTGGTAATGAAGTGAAAGGATCAGTGCTGAAAGGAAACACATTTAATGAGGAAAAGATGGTTCCTAACTTGGTTTAGAGCGTAGCTTTGAACAAAGGAAAACCGACAAAACACACGGCCTGGTAAGATCCTGCCTTTTCTAAGGGTTGTATTGATTTCAATCCAATTGTTGGAAACGGTGCCTCCCAATCTCCATTTTACATATGTTTAAACTCTGTGTTTAAATGGTCGTCTTAAAAAAGCAGGAGAAATGGCCATTAGCCATTGTTTTCACAGCCTTGCTGTTTCTGGGGAAGCAATTAAGCAGCTAACACTGGGCCAGATTTGAATAGCCTTACGCGTATTGAACCTTGCCTGCCACACCAGTGACTCCACTGGCTCTGCTTTAGAGAGCGTCCCGGTTTAGAAAAGGACTTCTACGTGTGCTAACTTTAAACGCATATTTTAATCCTAATTGCTCTTCTGAACTGGGACGGTTGGCTGCTTGCGGGACCGCCTGCAGACGAAGATGCTATTCCATGAGACGCAGTCAGAGGGCAGGAATCTGGTCTGCTGGATCTAAAGAAGTGCTGTCCTTACCCCTTGACATCAGCGTATAAACAAAGACGCAACCTCATAAGGAAAGATAAATATTAGCTGTGTTAGAAGCGAAGAGGAAATTAAATAACTATCACATGGCATAAAAACAAGCTTGTCAGAGGAGAGAGAACTGGTGGTTTTGAGCTTGCAGACAGATTTGTATACAGTAGTGAGGAGGAGGAGATGAGGAAGGAGAAGAAAGGAAACACAAATCAAAGAGTTATTTGGAGTTTCCTCTATTACAGACAGAAGGTCCATGTTATTCAAACAGATGTACCGCATGTCACCAGTTTTCTGGTGTTTGTTATTTTAAGGATGGTCTTAGGAAGAAAATAAATTCCACTCTGAGGCTCATTTATATCCATTTTAGGCAGTCTGTGGAGAGAAGCCCAAAGAGTGGGGCTGTGGAGATTCCTCCAGGCTGAGCTGGTGGGACATCCTCTGCTCTCTCCCCAGCAGGAGTTTGACTGAATGGCTGGGAAGGAAACCCACCAGCAGCAAAACCTCGGTCGGGGCAGGTTGGGGCAGAAACCCACCATCAGTGCCGTGGAGCTGCACTGCTGCTGCTCACCGAGGGATCGAAAGAACTGGGAGAAAAAAAGATGTCTGTTACAACATGGCTAGACTTGGGCAAAATCCAGGGAAAACTTGCCTGTGTCTACGTGTAAATGGGAAGCTGCTATGTGGCCGGCACTTCTCTGCACAGTCCCCAGTGAAGACACCTCTGCTCGGGCTGGAGGGCCAGAGGGCTCTGCAGTGAGACTGGGGTAAAATAAGTGAGATCCTGGGATCTGAACATCACTCTGGGTTCTCCCTGGCCTCATCACCAGCAGGAAAGATGGTCTGCAGTTGTGCCTCTCCAAATTAATTTGCTTTGCAACCCGGAATAAAATAGGAAGCAGAATGACACTGTAGTCTCCCGTGAGCAATGCCGGAATCAGGTTTTGTTCCTCCTGAAGGTGGTGGCTTGCCCGTGGTAAGAAAAGAAAGATGTAAAGCATGTTATTCTGTTCACTAACACAAGCGGTCTGACAGAGAGACCGATGCAGACAATATCGTGTGTTATAAATCTGAAAGCGGGACAAAGCAGTCTGCTGCTGAGGCGAGTCTTGTATGAGGCAGCTCTGACAGAGGCACAGGCACCAGTTTGAACTGATGTCCTTTTCTAACATGGCCACATTCAGAGCAAAACTGTGGTCTAGGAACTTTTTGGTGGGAAAGAAACACCACAAACATTTTCTTTATACAGAAAAAACAAGAAAATTAAATTCCCAGCTGCAAGTTCTGGGCTCAGAATGCAAACATTTAATTCCTGCACCTTCTGCCCTAGTGACATTTCTGGATTGATTTGTGTTTTCCAAAGGGCTTTCAAGCTTCTGTGCTACTCGGCACCACTTAGTCTGGATAAAAGCAAAGAAAAGAAGACATACGAAAAACCTTCCCCTTCAGGGAACACATTGGGCGTAAGACACACACTCTGGGATTGATGGTACGTTTCTTTTCCTGCGATTAATTGATCATCATGCAGCACATTTTAGGAGTAGCCCTCTTAATAGAAGACACAAAAAGTTAGAATCAATAAGCAATAGTAAAAGAAAAAAAAAAAAAAAGATTGCAGAGGAAGCAGGCACCAGGCCCATTCTCTGAGGGCTCTGTCCTGCTCCCACTGAAATCAAAAGGAGTTTTGGAGTTGGCTGCAGTGGGAACAGGAACAGTCCTTAAGGCACTAATTAGTACAGCTGGCTGAATAATGCATAATGAACAGTTCATTCAGCTAATTTCATCTCTTTTTCTATTCATGAATTGCCCATGAACCAATCCCAATTTTCTCATTTTGGTCTTCATTCAGAAGTTATTTGTGGGTTTCTTCAGGAAATCATCCCCAGCGTGCAATTCCAGCGCGCATCGCAACATGTAAATATTTGAAGTTTGCGCAGAAGTGTTTCAAGCGTGGGGCTAGCAGGTAGGGCAGATGACGTTACCTCCCTAGCCCGAGCTGATATTTCTGTAACCAGGTGTAGCATGAACTGCAAATGTTGCAAAGAAACACTGAACTTTACGTTCGTATTCGGGAAATACTTGTGTGTGTCCCTTTTCATCCTGGCCCTTTCTCCTTGAGCATTTTAAACGGATCTAGCTGGTTATTGGAATACCGACCAAAGGCAGAGAGAGGAGGGATATGATGTGAAAACACCCCAAGGAATGTCACTGGAAGAGTCAAGTAAATACTTCCAGACTTTCCTTTCCAGCTTTAAAGTGATTTGGCTGCAGCAAAGAGTAAATTAACATTGTGCAACGGATGAGAGTTGGAATCAGCCTGTGGATAGGAGAGGATGACTCCACTCCGGGCTGCCGGAGCAGCAGCCTGTGCAGGGGGCAAATATTGGCCCTGGCAACCTGCACCCTGCCGTGGCAAGCAGCTGTGCTAGCTCAAGTAAAAGGACACTGAAAATGATTGCAAAATACCCTTGTTTGGTAAAGAGTCACCCAAAAGGTGACTTTCCTGGGGCGACATTAAAGTAAGGAAGAATTCAGAGCAGGAATCAAAAGGAAATAGCTGCCCTGTGGCTGGAGTGGTGGGGACAAGAAGCTGTCCCAGGCAGTGTAGCCTCAGTGAAGGCTGAGCCATCCCCGTGCAGAGCAAGGGAGGGAGGGACAGGCCAAAGCACGGGCAGTGAAAGACAGGGAAAACCAAGAATGTTTCTTTTGCAGCGGTTTCCGAGACGGATGCAAGGAGTAAGGGAAGGGAGCTGGGGGAAGCGTTTTTGGCAGCCAGGGGCTGTGGATTTTCACTCTGAAGCAAGGCCCACGGGGAACCGAGCAAAGCCAGAAGGTCTGCCTGGCTTCTGGGGCCAAGGAGGGATGTGCCAGGGCTATCCTGCAGGGAAGGGACACAGGGGACACGGGGCGAGGGAAGTTCAGGGCTGGCTCACACTTTGAATTTTGAAAGGTGAGAGATGAGACAGGGTGGTGATCGAGGGGGGACCTGTGCTTAGAGAGAGGCAAGTCTCTCATGCTTTCAGCTGGAAAAAAACCCTGAAAAATCCCTATTTAAAGGCACGCATGTGCCTGCAAGAGTCTATCGGCAGAGGGCAGTGACACTCGCACACACACGAGTGCACACGCACACACACATCCCCGACACAGCACTGCCAGCCTTTAATCCATCCTGCTTTTGCTGCTGTCACACCAAGGACACCTTCCACCACCCCTGCCCAAACCAAACGCACTGGGGTTATTACTTGAAAGGCAAACTGCAAGGGATGCTGCAGGCCCGACATCTGGCCTCTTTTTCTCTCTTTTTTTTTTTTTTTTTCCTTTTCCCAAAGCCCACGTGATATTTTTCTATGTGCTTCAAAGCTGGGGTTTGTTTGTTTTTTCAAAACCAAAAGCTCCAATTCCAGCATCTGCGAGAAACCTTACAGGAAATAACCCGTGTGCACAGAAGTAGTTGAGTGAACATGCAATAGCAATATTTATCTTTCCCTTCCGTATAACGGCGCAGACGGCACGCAACGCTCTTCCTCCTGTCACTCACTGCAGAAAAGGAGATGGGGGAGTTTTGGGTGGAGCTGCAGGATCAAAAAACTTCACTGAAGCTGAGTGGGGAAGAGGAATGGGAGCGGGTGATGTTGGGCAGGTCAGAATGCACGGTTTTATTTGGCAATGGGGAGCAAGGTTTTGGAAAAGGGCAGCCAGGAAGGGCATGTGGGGAGAGGCAGGGGATGATCAGTGGTGGAAACTTTGTGAGAGGTGGGATGGAGCAGAGGAAATGCAAGGAGGGAGCGGTAACACAAATGGAGCCAGCTCCTCCAGGGTGAAAGTCAAAACAGCACAGTCCATCTGTCAGGTTTTATATACATCGATAGACACAAGTATGCTTTTCTCTCAGCATCTTGTCCCAGGACAGCATACCGTCTTATAAAGGGAGGAGAGCTGGCTTGGGGTGGAATCCACATCAGGGAAGGATGCCCATCCCAGCTACCTCATACCCAGTGAGACCAAGAGAGCAGCAGGTTCATCTACGGCTTTGCAAGCCATTTTGGTAGAAGACTTAAGAATTTCCAGGCTGAATTTCTGGCAGAAGTGCTAAGATTTAAGCCACATTTAGGAGATCTAAAAATGCCAAACATGTAAAAACTTCTGCCCATTTAATGACAAGTGTTGAACAGCCTCCTCAAGGAACTGGAGAACTTTTAAAATGTGGTAGACAAAAGCTCTGAAAAGGTCCCTGTGGAGGAGTCCTGTGGGCTGGGAGCATCGGGTACAAGATAGATCTGGGTAACACAAGTGGCCTTTTAACCAGCAGCCTCCTAAAACAAAGCTCCCCCTCTTATTTCAGTGGTAGAGATTCTCATCTCCTGTTGACTCTGTGGATGGATAAAAAAGTGAATTAGCTCCTTCCACACGGGACTCAGTTATCCACCTCACACAGAATTATTTCAGTTAATTTTTATGCGCTTTTGGACATTCCATGTTGAATTGAGTCAAACTCACACGAAGAAGAAATTATCTTGGTGGATTTGGCTACGTTTGCGCTGACACGCTGTTTAAAGGAAAAGAAACACTTCAGCCAGGCTCCTTGGTTAAACAGGATTGAGGAAATCCAAGTACCAGAATTTAGACCCTCCAGATAGCAGGTGAGAACGGTGTCCAGTGTTGAAGAAATGGACCCTCTTCCCTCTCCTGACCGAGACGTTCAGTAACAGCCTCCGCATGTTCTGAAAATACAAAAAGAGGGAAGTAACTGCACTCTCAGTTATTGTTTACTGATTACTCCGACAAGAAATCTTCCCCAGCTGTTCATCTCAAACATGCAGGAGGAGAATTTACAGGAAGGGAGAAGATGCAGGAAATAGGATGATCTGGGGATGAAACCAGGAGCCAGTTTTGGTGTCCTGTGGGCTGTGCTCTTACAGGGAACACGGCTGTACAGGCACCCCAGAATGACCTTCACTCACAACCCGCTGTCTTGAGCAAGTCGTAACACGAGCTCTTACAAAATTGATTTATCTTGCTGAGGGCGGTCCCTTGCTTTGCCCACTGGCTAGCCAGGAATTCTTGGTGGCTTGTGACAGAATTATATGTCATGCTCCTTTTGGTTTCCTCGGGCTTCATCCAAAGCCACTTTTAATCAGAGAAAAGGCTCCCGGTTCATACACTACACTTCAGATTAGAGTTTGTCTTACTTACAGTTTGTCTGGCATCAAAGACAAACAATTTCTGCTCTGGCTGTAAACCACAGACTCACTCTTTAGCAGCAAAATTCACATTCAAACTTTCATTTGGGCTCAGGCTTAGACCCGGTTCCCAAGCAGAAAAGTTTAAACCTTCAGCTTGCTACAGACCAGGCAATTAGCAGATACCTGACTCTGAGCACAGCCTAGAGCATTCAGGATGGATTAATGCTGAACTGAAGACACTAATATAAGGAGAAAGGCCACCAAAAGTCTCAGTGTCCTTATGACTACTGCCTGGCCTGTGCTTCAATTCAATGAAAACCTTTCCTAAGGGATTGAGAGCACTTCCTCTGTTTTCTGCATATCCCTTCCTCTGATGGACAATACTGGGCCTGGCAGGAAAAGGAAGCACATATGGTTTGCACTCAATGACGGATCACTACAAGGAAAGGACACGGAGAAGCTGTGGGATTTTCAAGGACCCTCTCACAGCAGGAGTCTGCAATACAGAAGCAGAGTTGTGTAGCTTTACAATATATGACATTATGCAACCCCAGTAAGCGTCCGTTGACTGCTTACTCTTGCATTTCAGTAGGACTTCAATAAATGCAGTTGATAGTCCACAATATTCCACAGGGAAATAAAAAAGGATAAACTACCAGCATTTGGAATTTTTGTGGTGCAGCAGTTCATCTTAGCAAGGTGTATAATGAGATTTCCAATAAACCATCACCCACAGGAATAAGCCTTTTTCTCTTATACGATATCAACACAAGCGTTCACACAACTCATGTGACAGAAAGCAGCCCGCATTTGGGCATCGTGTGCACCCATAAAGATCAACTCAAGACAAAACGCAATCATGCTTGTAAAAACATCAACGTTAGCTCTTTTGTTTATCTGCGTTGCAGCAATATTGCACTTGCTAAAATAAAACACACGGTCCATCTTCCAAGAAGATTACAATCACATAAAAATCAAGTCTGGAATCATCCTTTGCCTGCCTGGGGCTGCATTTAAAAATGTTATTCCTGGCCTGCTCCACTTAAAGATCTCCACCCGTATCATTTATCTAGCTGATGCGCAGTCTGGCTACTGGCTACAACAGACATACAGCCGAGTCCCATGGAAAAACATTATGAAGAAAAGAAATTATGTGCCCGCCTCTCGGTTGCTGGATGCCATCCGTAGGCAAATCTGAAGACGATAAAGCTGCTTCAAAATGTGCATTGCTACATTGCTGTCAGCCAGAATCCCGGTTTAGAATGGAGTGGGAATGGGGGGGGGGGGGGGGGGGGAGAAGAAATTACCATTTTAAGAGGCCTTTAGTGTCTCTTTTGTTTCCACACTGTATTTAAAGACAATCTGAAGTCAACTGCCAAATGGGCTTTGACTGCAGAGCGGGGCTTGGTTTGGTGAGGCTGCTCCAGCAAACGCTGGTGCCAAAAGCTTTATCAGGATTTTGGCATCACACACCCAGCAGGAGTTCGTGACATTCTGCACCCCCCTGCTCCATCCTCGAGGCTCTTTGCTGCCCTAAGACAGCAACCAAGGAAAAACGGCATCATAGCCATGCCCTCTTCTACACCGTGTGGCTCCTCGTGGCTGAAATAAGGATGATTTTGACAGTAAAGTCAGGGAAAAGGCACGTACCACACTGGAGGCAGCAAAGAGCGTGGGTAGCGCTCTTTGAGGCAGTGGACAGGCTGCAAACGCACCTACCATGAAGGAGGGAATGAAGCTTGGTCAAACCTGACTTCAAAAACCAGTTGGGATAGTGCCCCGAAGCACCTCTCCATGCTGGCACTGGCCAGGCCACAGGGACAACCCTGGCGCTGAGTGAGGGGGACGACAGGAGCCCCAGGCCCAAATTAATCACCACAGCTCCTCTGCGGGGTCAGCCTAGAGCAGAGGAAGGCACGGCTCAGCCCTGAGGGCGGTCACTGCCTCACGCCGGGCCCCCACAGGCGGTGGCAGCCCTAAGACCACCCAACAGCGACCCCCTCCCCTCCCGCCACAGCCGCCGGCCGCACACAAAAGGCGGCTGTTCCCGCCCCTCCCCTATTTAAGCGCCCTTTCGACCAATCAGCGCCAGGGGAGGGATTAAAGGGGGCGAAAAGCTAGCGATTGACAAGCCCCCTCGCTCCCGCTTCTCTGCGCGAGGAAGGGGGCGGGGAGAGCGTGTTGGCAGCCAATCCCCGGGTGCGAGTAGCCGGCTCGGCCAATCAGCGGGGCGGTGGGTGGGGCCCGCCGCGGGGTCAGGCCGGGAGTGAAGGCTCCGTCGCTCCTTCCTCCCTCTCCCTCTCTCTCTCTCTCTCTCTTTCCCCCTCCCGCTTCGCTCCCGGCTGGGACTTCTCACCGCGGGATCCCTCCGCCGCGGACCGGCGGTGCGCGCGCGGAGGACCCGTCCCCCTCCGCCTGCTCGCTGCCTTCTAGCGAGGGATTATTTCCCGCGGTTGTGGCGGCGGCGGCGGGGCGGCTCCGGTGGCGGGGCCCAGCGCGGCGGGACGGGCTTGCGCGGAGGATGGAGGCGGCCGGCGCCCGGCTGAGAGAAGGAGCCGCCCCGTGAGGGAGGACGCGGGAGCGCAGAGGCCTGCTCGGGGCCGCCGGGCCCTTGCCGGGCGGGGACCCCGCGGCCAGGCCGCGCCTCAGCGCTCGGGCCTGCTCCCCCGGCGGCCACCCTCGGGGGGGGCCCGGCCCGGCCCTGCCCGCCGCCGGGGGCTGCCCCCCGCGCTCCTCGCCGCCGGGCGCCCTCGCCCCCCGGGGGGCGGGTTTGCCGGGGGGGCGGGAGCGCGGCGGGGGCCGCTTGGGGGGTGTCGGGGCGCCGGCCTTGCGGGCCCCCCTCGGGGCGCTGCCGCCCGCCCTCGCCGCCGCTGCCCCCGCCCCCCCCCGGGTGTGCTCCCTGCGGGCCGGGGGTAGGCGAAGCACCATGGTGGAGAAGCGGTGCCCGCGGCTGCAGCGGGACGGCGTGTACCGCTGGTTCTCCGAGCTGCCCTCCCCGCAGCGTGTGGAGTTCCTCTGCGGCCTCCTGGACCTCTGCATCCCGCTGGAGCTGCGCTTCCTGGGCGCCTGCCTGGAGGACCTGGCCCGCAAGGACTACCACTCCCTGCGCGACTCCGAAATCAAGGCCAACAACCCCGCCGACCTGGGGAGCCTCACCAACCTGACGGACGAGGTGGTGCGCAGCAAACTTTTGGTGTCTCTCGCCCTGCTCGGCTCTGCCCACCGAGAGGCGGCCGGGGTCCTCTTCCGTACCCTCACCCACATCGATTCGGTCATCAACAACTACGGGCTGCAACTCAATGAGGGCCGCACAGGGGACGAGTTCCTGTTGCTCTTCACGATGGCATCCAACCACCCAGCTTTCAGCTTCCACCAGAAACAGGTGCTGAGGCAAGAGCTCACCCAGATCCAGAATATCATGGCCAGCACCAGCAAGAATCCCAGCACCTCTGCCCTCAACACCATGGCAACCTATCCTGGCTGCCATAAGGTGGGTATCCTGCTTTTGCACCCCATAATGGCACTGCTGCAGGGCACTGGGTCGTGCCTTCAACAGTGATTTTAAACCTTTCGTTTAGCACGGGCATGCTGGTGATGACTGGCAGAGATCACTTGCTTGGTTGACGATGGGGATGGTCAACTGAGGGCAAAAAGAGGGCGTGCATGGAGTTTTGCGGGCTCGTGAATGTTAAACGAGAAGGGGTTCGCAAGCTCATCAACAGGCAGCAGTATAAAGCTTAACTGATTGCTTCTGGCAGTACATCTGCTGAGGGGACGGTCCTGCCAGTTGCGTGGAAGACAGTGATTTAGTAGGGGAAACAAACATGTAGTATCTCTAGATTCGGGAACAAGCATCTGTTTAAAAGTTTCGCTGGAAGAAGTTGGAAAGGAGGATCAGCTTTGGGAGTAGCTGTCCAGTGGCAAAGGCATCTTGGTGAGTCTGGGTTTTGTTCAGACGAATGTGATGGCAAACAGTTTGAGTTTCTGATACTAAAAGAAAGGTTGTGGTTGCCTGCCACCCTGAATCTCTCGGGTATTGATCTTGGTGTCAGTGGTTCACCGTCATTAACTTGCTGTTCGTTCATTCAATTGCCAGCAATTAAGCTAGACAGTAACATTTTAAGAGGTGCTGTTAGTAATTATATATGTTACTGACTGCTTAAGTGCTCTTAGCCTGCTACAAATTAGGGAGTCAAACAGTCTTCTTGACTGAATTTAACCTGCTTGAAAGTTCAAACTCAGTACCAGTTAAGTGGGTGCATGTGATCAGTTAACAGGCTGTAGCTTTTGAGGATGTACGGGCTCAGTCAGCGAGTGACTACGTTACCCTTCTATTGGGAAAGATGGTGTATACCTAAAGGCTGTGAAAATCCCTGTGTTGGAGTAGTATCCTAAATAAAGATGTTTCTGAGGGCTCAGTCCAGATTTCATTAAGTTGAGCATTGAATTTCAGACCGAGACAGAAATCTATGCTCGGTCTTTCCCCGAATACAAATTTCCTTCCAATTTCGTGTTTCTTTGAATACCGCTGCTTTAATTGTAAAATTAAGATGGGTATTATTAAACTTCATGTTTCTCTTAATCTTCCCTTCCTATGTCTTTAAACAGTGCCTGTTCCTGACATTTTGTTTTAAGGGGAAAGAACGAGGTATGGGAATGCCTCTTTATTCAGTTTAAACCTCTACGTGAATAAAATATAGATGGAAAGAATATTTCACACAGAACGTAGAAGGGTATAATTAAAACCAGAAAAGGCTTCCTTTCAGATATTTAACTACTTGCAACTTCCCTTATTCAAAAGATGCATGGACCCTAGGTTTGAAAGGAAAGACTGTAAATCATACACAAGTTTTCCCAAAATAAAACAAGCGAAAAAAAGATAAAATTACGCAGGCAGGAACATTTTTTAGAGTATGCTTTCAGAGCTTCACAAATAGTGCACGATTTACGTAGCTGAAAAACTCCAGCACTATTTATGTCAATCTAAGATGGACGGAGAATCCATCCTACCATTTTTTGTGCCAGCAATAAGGCGTACGGGACAGCCAATTTTTTTTTTTTTCTTCTGAACTCATCGAAGGTTTGTCTCTTTAAAAATACATTTTTTTTTTTTAAGAAATTGGTGTTGAAGAATACCAGTGGCTTAGTACAGAATAGTTGAGAGGGAACAAAAAGGTGACTTGGCTTTCACAGTTTCTTGAATATGCATTTTGTTTGAGCAGATGCAAATTTCCTTTAAGATTGCTAAATTTTTTTCAGTCTTGATAGCTGGGTAATTTTGCTACTTTTAGAGTGAGCAGTTGGCTTAAAACAGAAGTTGGATGAAGCAAGTGGAAAAAACAATGTCCTTCTCCATTCAGCACCGTTTAAATATGCACAAATAAATTCCAGCACTGTGGAGCTCAATCTTGTGATGTTACCAAGTTATGTTGTGACAATACTTGTGTTGTAACATCACCTAGAAAAAAACAATGCAGATGTCAAGAGAAAGTGAGCTGCGTTGGGCTGCTGCCTGCCAAGAGTCCCGCGCTCTTCGTCCTCTTCAGAATTGGAGGAGAATTTCTTCCCCAGAGCCAGCATTTTCTCATCACTCTTGTTGCTTTACTATAGCTTGAGCTACGCTAAGCTGGTACTTGAAGTCAGCGCTATGTGTTGAATTGTGTGAGTGCTGCTCCTAAATTCTCAAGCGCAAACCTCTTTGAGCTCATCCTTAGAAAATGAGCTGGAGAAGTAATCACCATTTGAGGTCCTGAGAAACTTTTGGGAGCTGGAATGGTGTGGATGTGTAATGGCATGCAAATAGGGAGCTCTTTGTGAGCAGGGCTAGTTGTCCTTCAGCGATCCCCTTGTGCCAAGTGTGGGAATGGGGACTAACACTTCTGTGACTACCTGTTTTTCCGTATTACTAGAGGTCTGTTACAATTTCTGATGTTTTACATTTAACTTTATTCATGGAGATGCAATAAAAAAGTTGAATGGTGCTTTTTGTTCTCTTTGCAGAAACAAATGGAAATGTGCTGCTTCTGCTTAGTCCTATTAAAATATGACCCAACTTGATATTAGCTACAACTTTTTTCCAGAGGATAGGAGCTTGCAGTCCTGTTTCCACCTCCTCTCTCTTTCACATCTTACAGCAAAATCTCTTAAAAGTAAATTGTGTGTCATAGTGAAGAAGAGACTGAACAGTTGATAAAAATTGCTGTAAACATTTCATGATTCAAGTTGCTTTGGGTAGGTGAACACATTTAAAGTTGGTTAGTGATTCAAGCCACTGCTTTTTGCTGTTGTCTTTCACTGTCTGCTGCAATTGCTGATTACAAGGAGGCTCAAAACAGCTGCCCATATATTTTTGCTTTAATTTGTGCTTTTTGAGATTATTCTTGGATTATATGAATCTCAACTTTACAGGAAAAGGTGGCTGTGGCTGGCTTTAAGTAGGTCAGTAATTATTAGATTCATGGTTTCTACTTGGTAGTGCAAAATGAACATTACGTTTCCTTGCCCTAGGTAGGGAGAGCACTGCCCTCTCTACAGCAGGCTATTGCTTTAGTCTCTGTAAAGATGGTAATTTCTGCCCCTTGTCTTGTCCTGTATTTTCTTCTGGTTTTGAATGGTGCCAACGCTTGCAGGAATTGAGTCAGGGATGCTTCAAACTTCTTGCTTGTAGGCATAAAATCTAAGGTGGTTGTGTGGGTTTTAAAAATTGAAAACGGTGCAAATTGTCTTCAAATGGAACCCAGGTATGTATCTGAAGAATTAGCTCTTTAAAAACTTTTATGCCTGGGATTAACCATAATGGTCTTATTTTTAACTAGAAATGATGCAACCAAGTTTTTCAGGCTGGTTTTGCACCTTAAGATGCCTATTCAGCTTTTATACCTCTGCCACAAAGGAGGTAAATGGTTTTCTGGCCAGCACTTAGAGCCTAGCATCTGAAGGCTCGTTTCTGTGCTGATGGATAGTGTTTAGAGCTGCAAACTGAGAGCGGGAGCTAGCATCGGGGCACAGGAACACCAGTAGCCAAAATGTCTCCTGCTGCCCATGTATGCATCTGGGTGCTTTGATAGGCAAACTGCCACTGCTGAATCGGTGACCCACAGAGAAGGGAGAAATGCCTCAAAACTGTCTCCCAGCATCCCGAGCCACCCATTCAGACTTCTGTTGTGTATGACTTTTGACAACACACGCCTCTTCTCGCTACAGGTGAAAACTTAATGGTTTTGTTTATTCTGTAGTGATGCTGACTTTACAGAACCTTATGTCTTGTAGATGATGACATACCAGGACCTACTGGGATACTGGCTCTCATCTAGACATGATGATATGAATCTCTGCATGGGCTAAATTCTTCCATCAAGAAGTCTACATGCGTTAGTAACGCTGAGGACATAACTTCCAGAACCAGAGGAGAAGTTATTCATGAATCGGTCGCCTTGTATTTCTTGGAGTCGTTTCATCTACTCATTGAGATCATTCTGTAAAATCAGGGAGACAAGATAATGCTTTGGCTGCTTAGTGCCTGCTCTGCTAGCTGGCTGTGACAGGAGCTCTTCAGTGCACTTACTGCCATGATCTGGTTGTGGCTTCAGCTGCAGAACCAGGGTCATAAATAGTAGGTCTGACTACAGTTTGTTTGCAGCTGAAAGGAAATAAGAGTCAGTGACACTATAGTTATGTGGCTGTTTCAGGTTGATATCTTGTGAATGGGGAAAAGGGCTCTTGCCTAGTCAGCTTCCAAATATTGCACCAATGGCTATTTCAAGTTTATAGCATAAGATGCTATTTTTCACCCGTGCTAATTCCATAGGCTCATCTAAAACTTAGAAATAACTAAAGACTATGTACTAGGAGCTGTGTAGAGCTGATGTTCAGAGGGGTCCATTTCAAATACCTTCACCTTTCTGCACCATTTCTTACAGGTGATGGCACTTACATTTGCCATATTCAGAAATATTCAGAGATTATTTCATCTGTGGAATGATCAGTTGGAAAAACTATTACTTGTTGGGTTGAAACAGAGTCCCTAAGTCCTCACAGAGCAAGCAATCTAGCTATTAAGGGATCTGTCTCAGCTGCTTTTATGGCTTTTATGCTAGCTTTGTAGGGATAGAATAAATAATGAAAAACCTAATTTTTAGCCTCCTAACCCACTGAAGGTATTTCATAGCTTTAGTAGATTACCATGTTAATAGCAGTTGCTAGCTAGGATTAGAGGTGTTTACTCACTGCTATCAGTAGTTGCTATCTCAGGAATGATCTCATTTTCAAAAACACATGAAACTAACCTCCGGAGCTGTAGGGGCAGGTCTCGTAGCTTCCAGCTGGTGACATGTGCATGTCATTTCAGTATTCTGGGTTCTTGAGGCAACATGGATTACACATGCCTCTTGGTGTTCCAGTTAAGAAATGTGAGGCTTCCAGTTCTGGCTCATTTCTTACTGATATTCTTGTTCGAAAGTTTTTGTGACTCTGATAAAATGGTTCAGTCTCAAACATGCAATATTGTCAGAAATGAGCTTAACGTATAAAGGAATCCTTGGAAGACAACGGTCTCGTGTAGTAACAGTATTAATGACCACCAAATTTGCTTTGCCTAATCATATGTTACGTGATGAACTTGGATTTAAGAACCTAAATTAGTTTGCTTGGGATATGGACTGTACATCCAAACATCAGGGACAGAGCAGCCAAAAAATTTGTGTTGAGCTAATAATGATGTTGTTTTTTCCGTGAACTGTTTTCCCATTTTTTGCACAGGCTGAATGAAGTTTTTGTTGTAAGAGTCCGTTCCACTTCACTTTTTTTAATTTACTCTTTTTTTTTCTACTAATTACCTTGTAACTGTTAGTTGTCAGTTAAGCAACATTGAAGTAGGCCTCATCTCTTCTGGAATAAAAATGCCTATTGTAAAGTATTGAACATTTTGAACTGTACCAGACTTCAGACTGTTTTAGTTGAATCTGTACAAGCAGTATGCAGATCCTGCTTGGAAAAGCAGAGCCAGCAGTAGTTAACCACGCCTAACAAGCATTCCAGTGTCTAACTTCAAAGGTACTGAACAGCATCCTTGTTTGGAAGTATTTAACCATTTGGTTTAGCTTTATTTATTTTGAAATGTTTGAATTGCTAAAACTGTGATCCTGTCATCTTTTAGCTGGATTTTAGATACAGCACTGCCTCTTTATGCAGGGTAGAGCTCTGATTTTTCTATGGACTTCTCAGTGCTGCAGTACCTGTCATACCTTTCTCTTAAGTGTGCCCTGGTAAAGGGACATGTATAGTCATCTTCTATATGCAAATACTGCAGTGTCCATTTTACTACTTGCTCGAGTCCTTTTTCGCCTAAAAAAAAAGGCAAATACAGGAATGTTATACCCAAGAATATAGATAAGAGTTTCTGTGAATACACAGAATCTTATTATAGAAATGCTAGATCTGATTCGTCTGTAGAAATGAGAACCATTGTCATGCTATAACTAGAATCTGACTTTACTCTTTGTCAAAAGAATTGGAGCAAGTTGAATTGAAATTGTTCCCTACTTAGATCTGAAATGAGTATTAAATCTAGTAAAGAGATATTGATATGGTCCAGATCGGTGTTTCTTTGTATGGGTTTTGCAGTGAGCAGACATTGAAATTCCTTGCTTTTGTCTCATGCTAAACCAGAATTTTTCCTTTGGTCCCATTGGTATGATTATCCAATAATAAGCAGTGGAAGGGATAAACTTTTTAACAGGTGTTCTGGCCAGTGTAGGGTTTCAGGATTTTTGTAAATAGCTGAAGTGATCCAGAAGTAATAAGATCAATTACTTAAGAGTGAGATCCTAATTTTAATTAAAGACCAGCCAAGTCATGATGATAAATAGTGAAAGTGAACATTTTTCATGCCTATTACAGATTCTTTTCCAGTGTCATCTTTTTTTCCACCACAAGTAGTTTTATTATGCTAAAGCCATTACTTAATGGATATTGAGGAGGGAGAAATACAATTCAGTGAATTTGTGACTTGTCAGATAACTTCTGCCAACCTTGTTAATATGTGAATTGTTGCAGAAGAGACCGGAGTGGCAATGAACCATTCTACCAGGGAAAGGCTTATGATATCATTGCTGGGATTATACTTCAGCAGATTTTAGAATTGCTTCTTTGACTATCCTTTTACCTCCCAAATGTATGTACTGGCACCCTGGGGGCGATTTCCCACCTGTATGCTGGCAACATAAGTATGGTAGCTCTAAAGTCAACATAATATTAACGTTGTAAAGGCAGATGTCATTAAGGGCTGAAGTCTTGTATAGCAGATAGGACCGTGCTACACTTTGAATTCTCTTGGGAGGGTAATCTTCCCTTCTGGTGGCTACGCTTTTAGTAGCATTCAGGTGAAGAAACGGGGACATACTTGTACATCGGTGCTGGGATATAGAGCAGTAGTATCTCTTTCAAGGTCTAGTTATAAGCAGTTACCTGGTTTGATTTTGAGGTTTTTTTAATGATTGGCTTGTAAAATTCAGATTTGATTTCTTTCTTGTTTTGAAGGAAAAAGAAAATATCTTGTCATCTGTCTTTTTTTGAAATATGCCTGATGCACCAGAAATCTAGAATGAAAGTACATTGAATTAGCACAGGGTAAGTGAACTGGTTGCAGCTTGTCCAGTAAGCTGTACTAAATCGTGGAAGATCAGGTAGATGAAACAAGCTGTTGTTCTGTAGCATTTTGTCAATACTTGGGTTTTTTGTTGCCTTTTATCGAGAGTTTTTCACTTTATGTTTCAAACTTTCACTCACTCACTGTATCTTTTCAGTGGGAAATCCCACGTATTCTGCCTGTTTGGCAAGCTCCTATGGTTAACTGTTGGAGACTGTAGCGGTGGCAGAAAACACTGCATTAGCTAATATTAACGAATTCTGGAACTTCTTTGCAGAGCGCAGCTTCACTTGTTTGGCTGGTGGGGTGAGTGCACATCTTTGCACAAATGAGAGTTGCCAGGTGTTTTCAAATGCTTCTTTTGACTGTCTTGAATGGCAAACACGCAGCACAACGTAATTAAAGTCCAGTTACTCTGTGGTAGATTTATGTTCCTAGTATTAACATAGTATTCACAATTGTTTAAGCAAAGGATTTTAGTGGAAATTAGTCTGTAAAATACAACCTAGACTTTTTTGGTCCATCTGCTCCGCTGAATTTACAATGGAGCCTTGTAGCAGGTGTGTGATTGTCCTGTAGCATTTAAGTACTGCATGCCCCATTTCATTCCAGTAATAGTCTCACAGGACAAAAGCATCTGATCTATTATCCCATTTCACTGTGAATTGCCTCTTCACACTTTGTGTTCAAAGATGGATACCTTTTTACCAACTTCCTATGAGAATAGGTGTGAGACCTTTTGTAGCTGTGGAGAAACATGGACACACCCTGACTTGATTTCACCTGGTGCTTACACCTTTTTTTTGGTAGACTCTGGCTGTTGGAACTACATGAATTTCTAGCCCAAACCAAACACTTCCAGTTGCATCCATGTCCCAGTCCAAGAAAGAAACTGAACACGTGTAAATCTAAGTGTGGAGCAGTGTTGAGGGCATCACTAGGTATGTGAAAAGTTGGGTGTGTTTGAGTGTTCCTTAAACATCCTTGTGGAAGAGCCCAAATCCTCCAAAGCAGTAGTTTTTAACTTTGTTCTTCTAGTGGGAGAACAGTCAGGTATTCGCATATGCAGAACTGGTGCCTGAGGCTACGGTTTCACAAGCAGCTGGGCAGGCTAATGGCTTGTTGCTACTAAGAGGAAGACCTTTGCTCAGTCTTGCTCCTCCTGGTTTTGTAGTCTCAGTAGATTTTGAGTTTCAGGTCCCTGCATTGTTCAGTAGGCTAAGTCTGAGCCAGAAACAAGAGCAACCAATCTCATGCATCGGTAGACTGACATCTGAGTGTTAACAGTGCATTTTTTTTCAAATTATTTGGGAACCTGAGTTATGCCTCTGTGTTGGGAAATAGCCACTTATCTGCCTAAGCATGCAAGGGCTGTATCCTTGCCATCAAGCTTCTGTTGGAGCATTTTTGCAAACAGGATTGCACTTTGTTAAAGACCTTGGTGTTAACATCAAAATAAGCTCCTGTTAATACTCACTAATATGAAACTGGCAGGAGTGAATGGAGTTGACTGGGGTTTTTTTTCTCCCCCAAGACTTCAGTACTCTAATTCCTGGGTGCACTCTTACATGTTATCTGCATCAGCCTCAAGCATGGCGATCAGTTTATGGTTATGAAAAACCTTTTTTAATGGAGACTTCCAAAGCAAGCATTGGCAGAAGCATTTATCTGTGGGACTTTCCCAGTGTATCACTGGCCACTTTTGAAAACTGAACACCATGTGAAAAAGTCTTCCTGTGTGATAAATGGTGAGAATGTGTTTGTGTGGCTTTTAGCTGTAGCCCTAGTATCTCACTTAACTGACTCCTTGCTTTCCTGCGTAATGCATGACCTAAATTTCATGTCTAACTAGGTATAGAAATCGGTATTTTATTCCCTTGGATCCTATATCATTGTTTCCTTAAATTATAAGTCATGTTACAATTTAGGTGGTAAGCGATGTTGATTTTTAGTATTGGCTTCACTTCAAACTTAAGTCAGCAAATACTTTGCTATTAAACCATGTATTTTCTGTGTTCTGTTTAGTTATTTTTAAAAGGAACATATAATTGCTGTTTTGGTAAAATTTTTACCGCATTAAGTTTAACTTCTATCAGTCCTGTTATTTTTATGAAAGAGTTTGCTATATTAAATGTTAGGCATTGTCCCTGGGGAGCAAAGCTAACAGTTACTGAATCTGGCTTCACAGATTTACCATTTTCCATATCAACTTCCACTGTCCTGGGTAGTGGCAGAGCCACTTCAGGTATAGTGGCTGCAAGAGAAACACCACCTGTTGAAGCAACTGCTCCCAGTGACGGTTGTGCAATTTTATTTTTTTTTTTTCTTCTGTGTGCTTTTTGATGGATCAAGGGTTTTGGAGAGCTTTCTAGAACTGTTTTTGCTGTCCCAAGAAGATCTATGCCTGTTAGCACATCTCTGATGCTGAGAAGAATGTCACTGCACTGCTGGAAAAAAAAGAGTCAAAGTTTGCTGGCAGATGAAAAGGGAAAAATGTGGTAATGGCTAAAGTTCTAGCAATGACTTCTGACACCTTGACATGTTTGTCCTTGACCCCTGAGTCAAAGCGGTTGTTTCTCTTCCTGGTTAACTCCTGCGGATGGAAGGCTTCACGGTGGCATTCTGTGACCCTTCTGTCTAGCCCTTCTTGGGAAGCATGTGCTTTTCAGTAGCTGATACCAGGGTAGACACTGTCTTTATTACTATGGAGAATGAGGCACAGGAGAATTCAAGCTGAGCCTCAGTCATTAGGTAGTGATGAATTTTCTTTGTTATTTTCAGTTATGGCTACTATTTTCACTTGAAATTCAAGAGACAAGCTAGGTTTTAATCTGGAAAATCAGACATTCATCTGTGAGCCAGATGCCTTCCTATGGAGGGAGCAGACGCAACATTAGAGCAGAGTAAAAATAGTTTAAGAATCTCTTCTGCACCCATGTGAGTGGTCCATCTTCTAGAGCCATTGAAAGAGCTTACAGGCCACTCTGATGTTAAAACAATTTGTGAATAATCTAATGAAACTGTGGATAGGTGCCACAGAGGGCTTTCCTTCTCCCTGGCCCTCTTCAAAATGCTGTACTAAGGGTAAGACTAGGTATGGTGAAGATTATTTCTATTGCTTTAACACTCTGGGATTGCTGTTGTATTTGATTAGTCTTCATGGACTATTTCTGCTGATCTTTTCAAATAATTTCAGCTGAAAAATCCAAAGTCTTCTACTCAGATGTCTGATGCTGTACCCTCTTAGACCTTGAATGATTCATGAATTTTTCTGCGTTTATAAAATGTCACTCCTGTGGTTTATGATATATAGTCTGAAGATTTCTGGTTTCTGTGATGCCACCTTATCCACCTTAACTGTGGACTGTTACTGCTTTAGAAAACAAACCTTTAAGGGTTCTTGAACAGCAGATGCTTATTCTTTAATAGCATCTTGGCTTTCTTCAGAGATATTACGGATCCTAAAAGGTCCAGAGCAATTTGCTTACCACTTCTCAGAATCTTCCTCTTACTGGAATGTCTTGTTCTTTATTCAGAATCTAGTGAGTACTTATTGTCGTTGGTTGTGCTGAGCCCGAACTAGGGACTACAGTAGTGTTCAGATATGGTGAACTTTCCTCCCAGAATTTACTTGACACTGAGTTTCTACAGTTGAATTTGCACAAGTCCTTCCTGGGCATCTACTGTTAAGCTTTTGCCAGCGTTTCTCCCAACCCTCCCAGGACAGTATCTTCTGCAGTTTGTAGCTGATGGGTTATTGTTCCTCTGTTTTGCTTGGCCTCATTTATTTTTTATAAAAAGGCTGTTACTATTTTGGAAATAAAACTTTGATTTGCAAAACACTTTTCATTATTTTACTTTTCCTAAATAAATCCAAACCTTTGCAGTATTGGTATGTTTAAGTCAGTGGAAAAAATTATTTGAAATTTGGAATGAAAGCTTTAAGCAGTCAAATTCACTGGTTATAACACCATTCAGCTCACTAACAAAGTGCTCCATTTGGAACTAATCAGAGCTTTGTGATTTTTCTAGGCCAATTTGAAACTGCTTTGCTTTGATGTGCGACTGAATCAGATAGTATATGAGCTCAGTCAGTCAAGACATATGGGCTAAATTAATCTTTACCAAGTATATAGAAATTAAATCTTTATGGAAAGAATTGGAGGTTATGTATAAACAAAATGCAAATTTTAAACTGCACGCGATGCTTATTGTAAGGATAGTGGAGAGAAGGGAATACCAGATAGGAGGCAATATGTTGTAACAAACTGCTTGTTTAGAGATTTTTCTGAAACCATGTGGCTGTGTTATTACCCGGTGTCAAGTACTGGAAGTGCTTATCTTTGCTGGTGGTTCTGAGTATTTGGAACCTGGTTGTTTAGGATAACGTAGTCTTGCCTGAATCTAATTTTCTAGCTTGCTCCGTTACTCGGTTCCTCTTCTGAAGTCTCCCATTGCCAGGAGGATGGTGGTGTCATTGCTCAGGCTGCTGGAACTTCCTCTCAGCGGCAATCCACTGGAGTGAGAGTTTAATGAGCTCCAGGAGAGAGATGTGTGAGATAAGCTTTGGTAAAGACTGACTTTGGCAAGGAGATTTAAACTATTCCCCACGCTCCCCCAAGCTTAAAGTTTAAGGCTGGTCTTTCTAATATGAAAACTTGATAGTAAGTTTTTGTTACCTGTGGAAAGCTGTGCTAAACAAGCATACAAGTAAACTTCAGGTTTTGATCAAAAAGTAGACTTAAGTGCTGAAAAGGAAAGCGGGTACTTGCAATCCTGCTTTCTTTCACACTCATTGGTCTTTCTGGATTGATTTCTCTGCACACAGAAGCTTTTTTTATGGATGTCAAGTACACCAAGTCTTTCACTTGTGCTCGTGCCTGTAACTGCATATAAATCTACAAACATCAGTCTTAAAATGGAGCTTACAATAGGTAATTGTATAGAGCTAGAGATGTGCTATTTTTGACTTGGATTGTGTATTCTGATTGATGTCAATATGTACGGGTAATGGTAGGGTGAGCAAAGTATTGTTTAAAGAGTAAATTGTCCTTACTCATGGCGCTGTCTCAAGTAATCAGGGTCTGAGTGAGCCTTTTTCCTTACAGGGACCTGTAGTCGCTGGTATTGGTTACCATGAATAAAGGATTGCTTCTTTTGTTATGTCGAGATGCACATTTTTCTCCTGTGATTCGTGAAAGGCTAAAATCCGTGTTAAATTCTAATTACAGCTCTCCATACCAGGTTTTCACATTTTATTCAAAATGCGGCCATTGAAATTCAAGTAATGCATTAGTTAGTATGAGTGCTTTTGTTAGCCTTAACTACCTCTTTAAAGCACACTTTTCTCTTTAAGATATTTAAACCCTTGTGTTCAGTAATGCTAATGTAACTGTTCATCCACTTCTGCTTCTTATTACCTAGAAAACAAGAGAGTAATTGCCTTGCTTATGAGGCAGACGATGAATGTTACACTACAAGTAATAGATGTTTTTATGTGTTGCTACATAATTGTAAATGCTCTTGTGGACAGCGGCTGAAGTGGGTAGATCAATTCGGCCTTTTCTAATGATTTATCTTTGTTTCTGTAGTTTTAAGTAATGGTGAAAATATGTTTTCTTATGCTAAACGCAGTTTAGAAGGTACATATTAGGCCATGAAGTCTGTTTTGATGGTGCAGGCTTCTGCTCAGGCATTATTAGTGTGCAATTCTTCATTGAAACATGATCATGATAGCAGGCTTTTAATTGGCAAAGACAAGAAAATTGGTTTTTTGCTAAACTGGAATTCATTCCTTGTAATCTGTGTGGAAATACTTTGAAATGCCTTGAGTCTGCATCTGTGTAGATAGGTGACATAACAAAAATGGTATTTTCCAAGAGCACTTTTCCCCTAGTTTTCTTGTGGAAAAATTAAGAACTGCAGTGTGGAGAGGTTAAGGGTCTTGCAATATCTCTACAATTGACTGCTGTGTGACTATTGTTTAAAAAAGAATTATACTTTAAGTAGCTTTATAGATTAGCCAAGATAATCTAGATTTGTGAATAGCTGCCGACTAAAACAACTTCCCTGAACTGTTACTTGGGGAATATCAGTAGTAACACCCCTTGGTTTTAAAAGAAGTAAATGTCTCCTAACTGCCTTCAGAGTGGTTCTGCTCACTCCGGAGGAAGGTGTGATGTTTGCGCATTCCCTCAGTTTATTTTATTGGATTTTTGTGTTTTTTCTTTTCAGGTCACTCCAAGGTCCGAGACCCCCATCAACAGCGTCAGTAACAGTTTGGAAAATGTACTACATACATCAACACATTCCATTGAGGAGTCATTACCCAAGAGGCCTTCGGGGAAACACTCCAAAGGTGTGTCCTTTTCTGCATGCGTACTTCCAGTGGGGGAACAAACTCGTATCTCTTGATGGTGATTAGCGTTCTTTTAATTGTGATTGGAGACTGGAATTTTGCTTCTTTACTTCTGGGTTGGGTTGAGCAAAAGAAGTCATAGAAGGGTTTTTGTAGGAAGTGTTAGTGTATCAGTGAAAAATGGTCAGCGAGAGACAGGTCTGCTTATTCTTCTGTTGGGAAATAAGCAAGAAAGTTCCTTATGAGTTGAAATACCAGCTTAGCTCTCATGAAATACTCTATTCTCAAAGAGTGAATATCTCTGCCACTCCATCTCTCATCCATGTAGTAGCAGGTTATTTCTTGGATGAAGCATATGGTGATGAGTGTTGCTTTACTGGGGAGGAGAGAAGGTATTTAAAACAGCAGTTAGGATTCCCCTTCCACCTTTCTCTTGGTTCACAAGAATGTGTAAGTGAGAAGCTGAGGGAAGAGGAGTGGAGGATAGAAGAGAGAGCTTGCACCTTTCTCAGCACACGTGTGCACCCTGAATGTTGTTATAAAATAAGTCTTATTTTTGTAGTGTTGTATTGCATGCTGACCTAGCTAAAAACTGGGCTTAGCAAATTTGAGTTAATAAATATACATTCCATTTCCACACTCCAGGCTATGATTACAAATACTAAAATGTCTGGGTTAAAATGTGAGTAACAGTATTTTTGTTTAATGCATACAAAAAGCACTATTAAGTGAGGAAAGTCTTTGAACTGTGAGCTGCTATTTGTGTAGAACAGCTTTTGTGAACTCTTTGTGGTTTTAATAAAAATAGCTCTGTATGGCAGAACTAATGCAGGGGAAATACACCATCACATTAGCAGCACTAGTATATTGCCTTCAAGTGTCATTAAAAATACTGTCGCAGACCATATAATTATTTTTTTATTTGAAACTGGTCTTCAGAGTTCTGTTTCTTTCTCTGCCACTGGCTTCCTGCATAACCTTGCAAGTATAGTTTAATACCACATAAATGGTGATCAGGAATTTCAGAGCAAATCTTCACTCAGAGGAACTGATACCGATTGGAAAAGGTTAAACATCCCAAGGAAATGTTGTTAGCTTGCCTCCACCGGACCTCCTTTTCTGTGACATACTCAAGTGTAATCCCAGTAGCTGTAAGTAGCAGTAATTTTTTACAGCAGAATAGTGCTCTAAGTAGCTATTTCTCCAGCTGTAAAAGCTATCAGAGTAGAAGAAAATGCAACACTAAGCAGAAGCATGGCTAGGTTTGTGGCTTTCATCTGATTAAAAATAGGACAGGGTTCAACACTGTTTTCATTTGTACTCAGTGATTGCTATTCCAGTACCATATATGCCAAGATTAGTCATGGTACACTGTGAAAATTAATTAGGTTTTCCTCTGATCTGTTTTATAGAATACCCGCTTAGTTTTCAGGGAATGTAGCTTTTTAATTTATAGATTGTCTTAGTGGTAGTTGGTAAAAGGAGTTGTGGAACAAATACGGTTTTCTTGCTAACTGATAATCTGCTTTTTGGTTCACCAGCAGCAAAGATTGTGTTGAGATCTCCTTGATATATGATGTTCTGTCTGGTAGGGAGTTCTGCCTATTATGGTTGGAGTACAACTGAAGATTATTTGCCAGCCTGGAGCCACCCTTGCTCGCTTACAGATTTCTAATTCCTGTAGCAAACAGACACATCTTTTAATCTAGCAGAACCCACTAACTTTTGAACCTTAGAGCACACGAAACTCAGTCGTGAGAGTATGGGATGGACAGGTTGCTTGACCGGTTGTGCAATTCTTGTGTTGGTATTTTCTAGTGAGTCTTGTTTCAGACAGCTTGAGAGGACAGGATTTCTTCTCACTTCTGGTCAGAAATAGTGAGCTGCCTAAGTTTGTCATTCCTCTTTTGGCAAAATGCTGGAGCTGCAAGTGTCTTGGTTGACAAGGCTGTAGCTGAAACAAAAGAAAAATGAGAAAGCTCACAAAAGGTGCAGCATCCACTGTGCTCAGTTGGATTAGAGACAGTTTGTATTAGTCCAGCGAATGGTTTTAATTCTGATTTGTAGAAATGTCAGTAATAGAACATACTCTGTATATAGTTGAGCAGTGGATGGGTTTGTAGTAGGCTTGGACCTGAAGCTATCGGTGGCTGTGTTTTCCCTAATCCACACGTAGAAACTAGCTTTTAACATCACTGTTTCAAGTTTCTACACGGGGGAGAGAGGAGAAGAGTGGAGTATATTGCTGAATACTCTTTTAACAGACTGTGGTGGAAGTCTGTATGTACTTGTGTTTGCATTAAGTGTATGCTGGAAACATTCATACATGCTTCATGTAGAGACTTGTCAAATACATAACTTTCAAATAATTCCACCATCCTATCTGCACAGAATATTGCTGCCTTGGGAAATGAATTTGTAAAATGAGTCTGAGAAGTCCATAAACACCTCGGTTTTTATCTCAGAGGCCCAGCTAACCATGGGAACACTGTCCAGCTTTGGGGTACTGGATCCATGCTCTAACACCCAGGGTGTTGGGAGTGGTGACCAGCTGGGGCAATCATACTGTTATTTAGCAAAATTCACCAATTTCTCTAAGCTTCAGTTTTAGCTAAAGCCCCTTCTCCCTTCTGCATGTATCAGTGCTGAAGCAAGGCAAACCAGATGGACATTTCTGCAAAGAGTTGTGACATGAGGAAGATCCTGTACCTGTTGACATTAGCATTTTAGGTATCTGTGCTCTATCTGGACTTTTCTTTTGTAAAATAAAGTTCAAAGATTTGGCCTATGCAAGTTTAGAAAAACACGGCTGGGTATTGACATAGAAGCATGTGAACCTCTTCTGAAGTCTTAATGGCTGTAGCATGCAGTATAGATTGTGCTTTTTTACTTGTATTTTTTGATCGGTGACATGGGATTGTTCAAACTTGTTTTCACAGATGTGGAAGTTATTTTAACTGGAGGTAACTTGGGAAGTGGAGACTTTCCATGTTCTCAGGGACTGGCTATTGTTGTTGTGCTAGTAAGCTGCAGACAGGCTTATTTACAGGTTTTAAGGTATTGACAGATCTCACTGGTCAAGGAGAATGGAGGCAAATACAGATAGATTCTTGTGTTACGTGTAACTGAAATTCCAAGAAGGATGTTTTGCTAGATCAGTCTTTTCCCACTGTTTCTAGAATGTAGTCAGGTTTTAACTATGGTTTTAATACTGACCCAAACAAAACAATCAAATTCAAATGAAGGTTGGACTTTTTTGCATATGGGTTGAGTGCCACATTGTCTTCCCTTGTGTTGCCTTAGGCTTTCTTCCCCAGTATGACAAGAATTCTACTACTGCAGAAGGTGTCAGGGTCAGAAATGTTGATTCCATTTTCAAAGATGAGATTTCATGCTTGCAAATTCTTGCCTGATAGGCACGTACTTTAGCAACAGTGCAGCTGTGTAGTGATGGTCCCTTCTATTGGCAGGTTTGTGTTTCCCAGCACAATGCCAACAAAGTCAGCAAACTTGGATATTCTGATAAAGGCACCAAGGCTGGTTGTCTTAAATTTAGGATTTTTACCCTGCATTTTCTGGGGAGCCACCTCAGAACCTTTTTTCAGTAGCAAGTGACCCAAGTGGTTAAAGAAGGTCACTGGTTAAAAATAGTATATTCACTAGCAACTTTTGTTCTGCAGGCAACCCTGTGCTGGTAACTCAGGGAAATTTCAGTTGTTATGCCAAAGTCCAGAAGGAGCTCTCTGACCTACGGGAAGTCCCATTCGCAGAGCTAATTTGTAACAAGCCTGTAGATGTAGAGTTGTTCTGACCTTGTGTGGCAATTCCCAAAAGAGAGTGGTTATGGTTATCAAAGCTGAATGAAAAATTCAGCTCATTTTGTATTTTTTTTAAAAAAAAAGCCATAGGAATTTCCCGTACACCGGAGATGTTATTAATTACTCTTACAGTAAGGTTCCAAGCAGAACCATTTGGCCATTAGGTGGGTAGCACTCTAGGCAAGTACTACTCTGCACATGTGACATATTTTAGCGATGTATTAAACATGGTCAGTGACCACAGCATATTTTCCAAAAGCACAGTGGAATAAAGTACATTAGACCAGATGTTGAAGTGCGGAACAAAAGAATCTTTATAATAAAGGCAATGTAAGTTGCAAAACATTACAGTATGAAGACTGTGCAGTCTTCATACTGTAATTTCTCATAATACTGAGTAAAATTTTGATTTGTCACAGCCTCTGTGTTAAATTTTCTGCAATGGAAGTTCTGTGTTGGTATTTATAAGATGCTCATTACTGCTATGAGGCTTTGCAGGTGGCACTTACCACTGTTACCCTCCATAAAGCAGTCTGGGAGATGGTTTTCTTGACTGAACAAGTCTCATTTTCTGTGAAGTGACAAAAAAATTCCCTATTCTTACGTTTCCTGTATATTTATCTTGCCTTTCCGCTGTTGCCACACAAAACCTCAAAATTGTCTCCAAGCCAGTCTCATTTCAAATGAAGCAACTGTTGAAATATGATCCTTATATAGTGAAGCTGAATCACAATTCTTGCAACACATGCCTCTAATGATAGGCACAAACTGCTTTCTGTGGACAGAGAGGAGTAAAGCTTTTAGATGTAAAATGGGTGCAGTAGGCTTTATTCTACAATCTGTACTCCATTTAGTACTCCTGCTGAGCACAGTACAACTTCTTGCTTAATTGAAGGTATGCTATTAGTCCACATACAGGGTCCTGCAAAGCCTCAACAGTGTCCCAGGTTAGAATAAATACATAGAATGGCACATGACTTACTGGACAAAAGGAGCTCTGCTGTCTGTGGATACGAGGAATAACAAACTCTAGAGAAAATGCATCCACTAATGTATTGATTTAATTTTGTATTAATATTAGGATGTAAAATATATCCTTATTTGCAGTAATCCTGTTGACCTCAGGTAGGATATGAGTTGCAGGTAGGTTAAGCTGATTGCTATGTGCAGCAAGCTTTGGTATCTAAATTGTTTCTTTACAATTGTCAGCAAAAGTGTGTGGTGTGAGTTATCCAGAACTTCTAACCACTATTTTTGCTACCCAACTTGTTTTCCTTGGCAAAATGTATTTGTATGGTCTCGCACCTTTTTTTGTCTCCCACTTCCTTGACTCATCCTTTTTCCACAAAAAAAATAGACTGCAGGAGCTCTCTTAGTTAATGGCAGCCAACAGTCTTTTCTTTCTGAAATGTTTGACACCAGTTGTTCAGCCTGTTGAAGGCAGGGAGAAAATACAGAGGGAGGAAAAAAAGCTCTGAAATCCTTTTGGTTCAGTGTCCAGAATTTATAGTGCCTTGTTCTGCATCAGTTATGGCGCTGGATTATTCTATTTTTAAGTAAATACATCATCTCAAACAATATTGGGTCAACTACTGTTAGGGTAGGGCTTAAAGAAATATTTAGGCTATGATAATCCTTCAGGAAAAATCTCCCTCTGCCAACTGTATATAATTTTTCAGCTGTTTGTATATGTCTTTGTTCATTTTATCGCTGAAGTAGAACTCTGCTTCTAAACTTCAGCAGTGTTAGGTTGTTAGATCACACACAAGGCATTACATTCCTGGCTGTCTCTAATATACTAGTTGTTTTGAGTACCAAGTATTTAGAGTTAATTCTAGCAATCAAATCCAAGGATTAGTGTACTTTAAAGAAAAAAAATGTTTTGATGTTGCATATTTTCCCCTGTACTAAAAGATTATTGTACATGAAGAAATTTCTTGAAGCCTGTATGTTGTTGCATAAATTGCGTGGCTTGGTCTTCAGTAGTTGAAGTTGGAGTTCAGTTAAGGTTGGAGGTTTGACTTTCCAATAAAGGCAATACTCATGAGGGTTTTTATTTAGTTTAAAAAAACCCTCAAAAACATTGCATTTCATCTCAAGTTTTACTAACTGTGCAGCTGTGCTCTGTGCTTACATAGGCAGGCATAGAAGACCATTTTCTGTCCCCAAAGCCAGGGGCCAGGTTAAGTAGCTCACCCTTGGGCAGTGTCAGAGCAGGGAGTGGAGTTCCACAGTCCTGGGGCTGCACTTGGACTCTGGCAAATTTTTGCTGTTAACTGTTAATAAGTTAACTTTTGTACTCTCTAGAGGCTGGAGTCAGTATTTCTTTGTCATCCTTGTTACCTCCCTTTCCACACGACAAGACTTGTCGGGTGAGATCTGGGCTTGCTGTGACAAGATACGAAGGGAGAGGAGGGCAGAGCAGCATGGGGACTCTTCCAACAATGAAGAGTAGGCTTCTGATCTGCCTACTTGTGCAGTAATTGTCATAACCTTTTTGGGCACATACTTAAAGGTGCTTCTTACTGATGTTTGTGATTCACGGCCAAGATTCCTTCATGAGAGCAGCCCTTTGTGGTTCACAGGCACTTTACGTGAGGACTAAAAGGTCTACCCCTTGGCCAAGAGCTGCAGTGAGTTGGCTTCAGTGGAAAGTCATGCTGTCTTTATTGACCCGTGGCTCTTGTGTGAGTTCATGACAGGAGACTCTCTAATGTGGATTTCCTATGAGCAGTTTTAATTGTGTATATACCATATGCCTTGTTCACATAGTCACCTAAAATAATGCTTGTATCAAGCATATATGTAAAGGCATTATCTTGAATCTGCTGAGTGGCTCTCTTTCTTCAGTCTAGTTTGGGCTTCTTGCTTGTTTTTCCTTAATAAAGGTGGTGGAATCACTCTGCTTAGACAGCTGTCAGTCCCTACCTTATTAATTGTGGAGCCTGTTGATGAAGTTCATTCAAATTTGACAGAGGTATTTGGAGATTTTATTTACAGTAGTGTCTGGATAGAAGAGACTCATTCATGCTTCCATCAAGAGGAGAGGTAAGAACAGTTCAGCTCTTACCCTGTTTTGTCTGCCCAGCTACTCATTCATTGTTTTTTCTGGACTAGAGGCAACATGTGCTGATTGTTTCCCAGCTGGCAGTTCAAGAGCACATCGCTGCAGGGGATGCAAGACTGAACTGGCATCCTGCAGAAGTAAATGGGTGTGCAAGAGAGGCAGGTGTCTTGCAATGATAAGTGTGCCTGGGGAAGGAAGGTAGCTAGTTATGTGTGTATGTTTAGGGAATATATGGAAAATTTGGAAGAATTTAAGGTAGACATGGTAGATATGGAAAGCAGTATTGTTATAGGTCTGTCGTAGGGGACGTGGAGCTGGAGTCTGCAGAAGAGAGGAGACATACAACATAGGTCCATGGGAAATTAAGGCTTCATTTTGCTCCCTAGTAATTCATCTTGCTTTTATTTATTCTTATGTTATATAAAGACTTGTTCTGAATGTGTACTGGGCAATATGATCTTAAACATCAGAAAATGACCAGCTTTCTGCTAAAGTAAGGTTTGACAGTGCAGCACTAGATTTTGAGTACTCTGAAGCCCGTTCAGTTTGGCTTTAGTGGGAGTTGGATGGTACTTCTGTTTATAATGAATTAGAATCAAGCTACTCTGAAAAATAAAAATTCTAAGAATTGTGTGCTGGTAAATTCAGCCATGCCAAGGAGTTTACCTCACTGTAATGCATTCCTCAGGCAGATTCCTGATCTTAGATAATGACAGTGTAGTTGTCAATATCTAATGTGAGATGAAAAACTCATATTTAATATTATTTGCTTTTTTTCATGGGTCTTCAGAAGCCCAGGAGGGAACACTTAGGCATGTACTTTCCTAGAAGGACTCTCTTATATTGCCAGTTCATGTCTGTGAAGTCCTGGAAGTGCCTGCTATGGCACATTAGTTGGTAATGCAGATGAAATTAATAGCCATTACCTCAACAGCTATGGAAGCAATAGCATGACCTCCTACCAGTAATGAAACAACATAAGCAACTTGAGCTTTTAATTAAAATTGCATTAAATGAGCAAAACTAGTTTTTCTCAAATCTTTAGGTAATGGCTTAATGCAAAAAAATGTACCAGAGTCAGAATAGAATGAGTTGTGAAAACTTCACCTGGTATACATCTTGGTGGAACTGATGTTTAAATCTGCATTTATACTGAAAGTCATTTATAAAGGTAGGGGGGTGGGAGGAGAGGAAATTTAAAACTTAAAAACATTGAAGGATAGAAAACATGCAGGACCTCAAGAAGAAATGAAGGTGAATGTTAACTGCTGATTCTTGTCTCCTGCAATTCCTGCTGCAACCTGATGGCAAGTAGCTCACTAGGACTGGACATTTCTGTGTCTGCTGCTTGAAGGTTAAGGGATGTGTGAAATGTTCAGAAATGCTCAGCTTCATTGCTTCTCTGTAGAATTTAACACTCTAACATCTGGAAATGTTGGTTTTGAAATAACCCATTTCACTGCCATGTTAAACAGAGGCATACAAGAATTTAAAATAAATGGCCTGCTTATCCTATCTAGGCTTACATTTCCCCTAAACTAAATTGGACAAAAAAATACCACTTTAAAGAAGAAAATAGGAGTGATTCACATATATTCCTAGAAAACCATAATGTCCTTGCCCTTTTTTTTCATACTGTCACAAGCATACTAATGACTAAATGGCAATTTTCTTGTGTATGGCATGCTTAAGAAGCTTTTATAGCTGGTTAGTTATTAGCTGGTATCAGTTTATTGTTAAATCCCCCATTTTGCAAAGCACATTTTTCATTTCATATACCTTTACATTTAGATTAATTCTTTTCTCCAAAAGGTGGCCCCCTGAGGGTAGTAGGCTTAAAGTACAACAATTTTATCAATAGGTAGCTGGAGTTTTTACAGGTAGTTGCACGTACAAGTCAGAAATGTTGTCATCCCTCACAGATTTTGGGGTCCAGATCTGAAAATTCATGAGAACTTAAAGTAAATCTTAGGTTTCGTTTTTGACTTTTGATGTCAGCATTAGGATTCTCGCATTGGGGCTCTTCTCTGCAGACATGGAAGGCTGGCAATTTCAAAAAAATCAGACTACAGTAGGGAAAAGATACCAGACATTGCAGGGCTTGTGATAACGTTAGAGAAAGTGGTGATATTGGGAATTGGAAACAATAAATTCTGGTTTCAAGTAGGGCGGTAAGTCACAGGAGGAGATGCATTATCCTTAGTACTGAGCGCTGGCATGTCATATTGGTCTGGTTTGAAAATGAGGAGGTGGGCGGAGAGGAAGGATGAGAACATGTCACAAAAGAAGTTGTTTACTTTGCCAGCAATTTTCTTTGCTTCCCCCTCTACTACAGCAAATATTTCTTTACTTTGCTTCCCTTCTTTCTAATCTGGAAGTGACCTTATTTAGTAAATCACACCACTTTATTTCCATGGAAGTGCTCATGATTTCTCACACTCAGTATCTGGCACAAGGGAACAGATGGACTGCAAAGAAGAAACAACAAATGTAATAATACTTATGCTAGTGAGAGCGACCTTTTGCAAATGGTAACTCATGAGTCTTAACTGCTGCAGGATGTGCAGTTAGAGGGGAGGAAATTGGTTGTGGTTTTCAAACAGTGCTCTCTTGCACTTTGACTGCCAGCTGATGCCAGCCTTGATTCACAGCTTGGAAGACAGTGGGTGATTTTTTTTTATTTTTTTTTTTTTTTTAGACTGCAGATTCAAACTCAGAAGGAATTGGTGCCTTGTGTCCTTTGAGGATCACTGTGCAAGAGCTACTGGTTCTTGTGTTCTAGACATGGCCTCGCTTGTGATTTACAGTAGAGTCTTGCTGGCGTACCCATCGAGTTATAGGGTAGTCCTTGCCTCACATCAGGGCTGGCTTAATGTTTGTACACCTCTCTGAGAAAAAACTCAGGTTTATGTCAAAATGTTTGGGATTTTTCCAAGTGGTGGTCAGAAAGGTTCTTTAGACACCGCTTGTAGGCAGAAGCAAGTTCCTCCCCTTTGTTTTGCTTAAATAGTTAGATATTATTCCTTAAATTATATGTGCCTTCACTAACTTCTATCTCCTTTTGCTAATAACCAAACCAGAAAACGGTGCTAGTAACACGGGTTCATTATAAATAGAATGAAAATGAAGACAGAATGAAGATGAGAACAGTTAAATTTTATTTGGGGTTGTTTAAAAAAAGATGGATTCTTCTGTTTAATGCGGGTTTAATGTAGTTTTCATAAACTGCATCTGTTGAAAAATGCCAGAGTCAAGCCAGATATTGAGACCCGGATTAAGAGATTTGACAGCTGTATGGGTAATGAAAGCATGTAGCGTTTGTGGGTTGATGCTAAGAAGTAAATTGAGAATAAAATCTCATTTGGGGATTGCAGATAGTGGAAATTGGGAGAACTTTAAGGGGTCATATTGTCCCGGACCTCTGTATAGTAGGATATCTTGTACTTACACATTTGATGCTCATGCAGTCAGATGTGTTTCTGGAATAGAGGAATTGTGGCTCTGATCCATATGCTGTATCTCTTACTGTGTGCCACACAAGTAGAGGAGGAGCCAAATAGTCATCTTTGGCATTGTTGAGGTGCTTTGTCAGATTTCATTTCTAATTTCATTTTGTCTTGCTCTTTTACGCTGGAAAGTCATAGGCTGTAATTATGCAAAACAATGGTTTTGATTAAATTAAATTTTATTTCTCAGGTGCACAGAAATGCTAAGCTAAAAGGTTAATGTTTCATTTGCTTTTTTGACTTGTTCTTTTATCTCCCTGGTAAAAAGCAGTGGACTTGCTGCATTACTTCACTGCCGGGAGTGGATGCATTTCATCAGTGTATGGTGCAGATGCTATTTTTAACAGTAACTCAAAGGGGTAGCCCTGCTAAAATTACATCATTAATATACACAGCTGAAAGGAAATGGCATAAAACACAACAGTGTCTTAGAAGATTATCTCTATTGTGTTTTCCACTTCTGTGGATGAAATATTCAATGTGCATCATTCAAGCAGAGATGCAGTTGGACCACCATATTTGCAAAGCATTCAGACTTTGTTTTCTTGTAAACAGTCCTGTGGAAGAGTGTAGTAAGTGAACTCGGTCTGCAAAAACAGTAGGGGTGAAATAAGCAGTAGTGGCTGGGGAGCTCAAAGTTTGTGTTCCTTCCTGTGCCTGTTATTAAATAGTTCAGGGATTTGCTAGATATCCTGTTATTGCAAAAGATGGTGGGCAGCTAGGGCTTAAAACTCTAGTTTTGCTAGAAGTGTGTTTTGTTTCATTCTGTGCTGCATGCTGAAGAATCTAGTGGCAAGTGAGGAGATTCAGAGCTTCAAGACTTTGAGGTTTTTAGTGGATGGGGTTTGGTTTTGTTTCTGTTCTTTTTACTTCAGTTCCTGGGCATTCTCACAGCCTTGGCAAATACTAATAAAATCTGCTTAGGTCTTCTCTTTCCTGTTGTATTTGCTTCATGGATGTGTTACAGAAACAGTTGTCTAATAGTTGTATGGTGTCTCAAAATACGCTTAAATGCCAAATTAGAACTTTTCTCTGTCTCTTTGAATTACTGGTCAAATCTTGTCTGGGACCCAGAATGAAGGAACAATGATTTATACAAAAGTCTAAAAGGGAACAAGAATATTAAAGCCTGAGACCAGAGACCTGAAAATGTACAAGGACATAATTGCTAACAAAAGGAGAACCTGACAGAAGTGGTTGTGCAGAGGGATATTTGTTTCCCACTGAACTAAGCACTTGAATGCACTTGTGGCTCTTGGCAAGACTGTATGTACTCAAGGTTTTGCCTAGTCTAGATTAGTCCCTTAGTCTGCTGTTTTTTACATCGTATGCTAACAGAATATTTTTTTCATTGTTAACAAGATTTTAATGTTATAATTCTTCAGGGAAGAAAAAACTGAAGGTGGTATAAAATTACTTTGTCCTTGCTGCTCATACTTGCTTGTTATTGCAGCCTTAGTCATGAGTTTCAAGATGCTGATACTGTTCTCAAAAATGCAGAAAACAGCACGTGCTTATTTACATGAGCACTAAACTACGCTGGCCTGGAGTAGCTGGCCTTCACATGAGACTAGCTGCATGCATTCGTGTGCCTTTGAGTTTGAAATGCACATTTCTGCTGTATTTTTGCTTCGGAGTTGGAAACTCTCAACACCTTTAGGTAGCTGAAGAAATCCTTCGGCCAAGGTTGGAGCAGCCGGCCATCTGATCTCAGCGCTCTGGTGTTTTATCACCAGATTGCCCTTCAAGCCAGGGCATGCTGGCTGAGCAGCTGCTGTGCTATAATCGCACTGACAGGGGTCCATCGGTGCCGATATATGGTTACATGCTGCAGCCCACAATCTGTGTTTGGCTGTGCTGTAGAAAAAAATAAATTATATAAACATACGTTTATATAATATGTATAATCAATATAGACATACATGTAACGTTCAGGTCCTGACTTGGTGACTTTGAAGCTTAAAGTGTTGCTGGGCAAATCCTCATCGGATGCAATTGTGATTGCTTACAACTGTAATTGTTTTTAAGCAGTGGGGACTGGGTCTTTTTAATGAAGACTAACACCAGATTATAATTATCTAAATGGGACCTAGAAGACTTAAATGAATAAAATCTTGTGCGATGAAGGAAAACTAATGGATAATAGGCAACCTTAACTCAGTTCCCATTTTCCTCATCCCTCCAAAAAAGGTGGTTGGTTTGTTAGTTCAAACTGCACTCAGGTGGCATCTTGCATTATTTCAGTGGTGGGTCTGGTGTGCTGGTGGGAGACTCGATTTCTCCATCTGTATTTAGGACATTGCTCAAAACTTCAAAGCAAATGCCAGCTCAGATTCCCAGCTGTGGTGACTACCTGAATGTGTCATGTTTTCCCCATCTGGTTTCCTTTCAGGGTGCATCGGCGAGGTTTGTGTTCTCTTCATAAGCTCGGGGTATGTGTCTGTTCCATGCAGACCTACAAACTTCAAAGGCTTCAGATGAATTGGGTTTGTTTCCTCTGGTGATTGGGATTTAGTGAAGCCTGGCTTTTCTGGGGTTTGGTACACTTTAGCACAAAAACTGTGATTAAGGAAAGGGCCTACACTACCAAGAGTGTTTTCCATGGAAAACTGACTTTGCATTTTTAGTTTTGTAGGTGAATATAGCATTCAGACTAGAACTAATCATCTGGCTTGCCTTGGGTTTGTGGGGGTTCAGTGAATTACGTGCCAGAGAAAATCTTTCTAGGGAATCATAAGGCTTCTCTAGGATGAGATAACCTTCTCTTAAAAATAAGAAAGCCAATATTTTGTTCAAAAGTGATCTAAGAACAGTAAATAAAATAATTGCTTGATGAGATAAAACTAGACTAAATATACAACTGCATGTTACTTACCCAGTAAGTAAAAGTATTTATATACAAAGTTGAACATCTCTTGATTGCAGAGATATTTTTACTAGCATGGGCTGTGTAATTAGAGATGGCCTGCTTATTTTAATTGCCTATACAAGAATGTATGTTAGTGGTTACTGAAGCTGCCTTCAAACTGAGCGTTTGGGCTTATGGTCACTTTTGCAGCAGCACTTTTCAAAATAAGCTGTGCGTTCCTCCGAGGAGTCTACTCCAGTTAAATCGGAGAGGGAAGATGAGTCATTAGGCCGGATTTCTAAGCAAATTAAGCACACAGCTGCATTCATGACTTGCACATGCTTTTCTCAGTTGTATGAAAATAGTTAATTAGCTGCACTTACATGTAGAATTAGCCAGCTTGGGGAATTAGGCAGTATATATATTTTACAAATTAAATTCTGAAGTCCTTCAAAAAACAAGTAGTCCCCCAGCCCCCAAGCAACAAAATCTGAGCACATGCTTAATCTCAAATACTGTGACTAGCGTCTGAATTTGTTGTAGGATACCTTTAAGCCTTCAGTGTTGCAAGTGTTTACCTAAAGTCATGCTTGAAAATGCCCAAGTGTTTCTATGGTATTAAAAAACATAGTTAAAGATTCCTTTTTGGATGTGTTCTGCCTGACATTATAAAGAGATACATTTTCGCTTGATTAGAGCTACCTGAATTAAGGAATATGTTTTACATGTTGCTCAGTTGTCCTTAACTAATGTCAAACTCTTGCAGCCTTTCTTGGCTCTGTATCATAGCTCTCTTTCTGCCCAGAGCATTATTATATATATTTCAACAGCATATCCTTGGTAAGTATATGTTTCAAGGCACAGCACCTGTTTAGTGACATGTGTTGGTGCTCAGATTTAGTAAGGCAGTGGAGCTGTTATACAAATATGTCCAATACAGCAGCCCTTTCTGGATAATTTATTCTGTAAAAGCTTTTTCTGGCGTTAGAAAAGAAAAAAGGCAACTTGTAAGGCAGTTGTCTATTCAGTGGCGATGGCAGGCGGTTTAGCAGCAGTAATGCAAAAGCTAGTACTCTTGGCCTGAAGTACTTGGTAAGAAAAACCTTCAAATTAGTGTTTGAAGCTCTGTCTTGATTTTGAAAGCAGTTGTCTGATTCTTCTGGGTTCTACATTTTCGTGTCCAGATGGGAGTCTACTCCAGCCTTCAGTGCAGACAGCTTTTTTGTTTTATTTAAGCTTTTGAATCCAATGAAGTTGCGAAACCATTCTTTAGGTTGATTGGCTTTTGTGGTTGGCTAAAGTGCTGACAGTATCATTCAGTATTACTCAAAACAGTGTATGAATTCAATTAAAACCTTAAAAGCTAAGATATACAGACTTTTTTTAATATCTGTCTCTTTTGGAGAAACATAAGAAGGTCACTTAGTTGGCAAGTTAAATAAGCCGAACTGAGGAAAGAGCTGGAACATGAAAACTACTAGTTTGATTGGAGGCAAGCGATACAATCCCAGCATATTATTGCTTCCTGTATGCTGCCAAAAGTAAGCTAATGTCCTTGATTTTGAAAAAAAGCTCTGTAATTATTTCCCGTGGAATACTGCAATTCATAGTCTTCAGTCTTTTAAATTAAAGTAGAATTAACTTGTCGCTTCAACTCATGTTGTAAGTATTGTGTTGGTTTTGATCTTAAATATTCTCTAAATTGGAAGAACCCTTATTTCTTACAAAGAAAATAATAGTTCTAAGAGCATTTCTTCTGCCAATGTCGCTGCGAAGAGAAATTTTTCATTATATCCATGAAGCTTTAATTTCCAATGCCTCCCTGTGTGTTTTTGTGGAGGCAGCAGCCAGCCAGAAGACTTTCTTGCTAACCAGTAAAACTGCACTGTTTGGTTACGAGTTTTTTCCTATCTTTTTCCTTTTTAAGCAGACACTATGGGAAAGCTGCTGTCTGCTCTTCTACTTTCAGCCTTCAGAGATACCAGCAGAAAACCAGACAGTGGACCCTGTTATGAGGCTGAACTGGGTCCTGACAAGTCCAGCATACCTTAAACTTGAGTTCTGTTTTCTCCCTTTTTCTCCACAAAACCATCTGCCTTATGAAGAGAAGATAATCAACTTAGCATTGACTTTTAGACTTTTAAGAAACCACAAACTGTTAATCTTAAGAGAAGTAAAGGCCAAAAAGTGGAAATGCAGGGAGCAGCAAGTGATACGATGTGCTCAGTAACTGCTAGCCAGTAGTTCCTGGGTCATGTACTATGACAGACTCTCTGCTTCATCAGCTTCAGTCACAGGAATGGGCAAGAATTAGAGGCTCCTTTTTGTCCTCTACTAAATTTTCCCTCCTTTGTTTTTTCTAAATGAAAGCTGTGATGGTAATTAGTCCTGTCTCCTGAATTTGTGCTAGCCAGGCAGGATTACTTCCTGCAGGATGCTTGGTTTAAAGAATTTGGTAATCAGAAAATGACTGCTCTGTTTGGAGTCTCAAGTGAATGTGTGACTTCTTTTCAAGAGTGTTTTAATGATTTGTGGTCATTGATAAGTTTCAAAGATACTGTAAATGTAGTAGTCTTCTCCCTGGAATGCATTCTGATTTCCTGGGTGGGCCAGGCTTCATGGAATATTCTGAAGTTACCTGATGTGGGAAGAATAAGTAAAGATCTTACTGTGCTTTCACATCAACCACAATTTTTCTGCCCCCTTTTGGAAGGGGGAGGAAAATGCTATATAACTTACGGTTCAATTTAAATATTTCTTAGCAAGCAGCAGCTTTATATTTGCATAAAGGTTTTGGGATCACTTAAGTGTCCCAATTACGCCTCTTCACATGATGTTTTCACAATCCATAACCACTGTATTACGTGAAAACAGGTTAATGTCTTAATAAATTACCCTGCTGTGTCTGGAGAGTTCTGAGAATGAGATGTCATTTCTCTTCACTACCAATATAATAAGGAAAGGTCATTCTTGCATGACAACTCAATGTAGTGAACTGTACAGAGAATTGCTTCATCCTTTCCTATATTTGACTTTTTTTCTAGTAGTAGTGAAATAAGATCATTTTCAAAAAGCAACACTTATTTTCTTACCTGTTTTCCTCACTTTTAAGGAAATATTCTAAACACAGTTCTTAATGCTCTTGTGTGGAAGCAGTTTTTCCCCTCTAGTAGTATAGCTGTAGATAGACAAGCTCATAGCTGATTGATACATGCTTGTCACTTAAGTTAAATTTACCTCTAATACTTTTTAATTGTTTGATACACTTACATTTTAAGAATATATTATATGTCATGCCTTTTCCTGTTCATTCCCTCCCCAGAAGCACAGTTTCTGTAGTATGAACATTATGTACCAGAGAGCATCTCGTGTTACTCCATTATTTGGACTCTGGCCCATCAGTATTTTGATGCAGATTGGGTATCTCTTAAAAGGAATAGTTTGTGTCTGAGTTAATGTGTCATGGGACAATCCAAGGTGTGCTTTTGTTGGTTGTTGAGTAGAGCAGAGTTCAAGTTGAATGGTTTCAGTGCTGTCCTCTTAGTATTTAGTGATTCAGAAGCTGTTAGGTCCAAGTTTGAAAGTTCAAAGTGGGGCTCTGGGGACACTCTTCCAGTGAAATCTTCCTCTGAAGAAGTCTCAGGGACAGACCAACAGTGCCAGTTCTTTCTTGGTTTAATGACAAAACTATTACAAGCTAATATTGTAGTTCTCTGATTTGTTGAAAGGTGTTTTAGTAAATAAACATGAGACTGATGTGATTTGAGGTCTGGGGACATATCATTAACACCAAGTTCTCAGCAACCTGAAAGATGCTGATTGGTGCTGAGTTATTTAGATGTCAATTCTCACTAATCTGCTCATGTTACAGACTCTGGCCAACCATTTCTGCATGTGCTTTGAAAACCTAATATTTGCTTCTGCAAGTTTTCTTCAGGCCTCCAGTATTCCAGTTAATTAATAATTTAAGTTTTGAGAAGTAGGAGGCTTGGGGAATAAAATAAATTTAGTTGATGAGAAAACTTAATCTTGTATGTTTGTGGCAGAAGAGGATCAATCTATTTGCTGCTAAGAAGTGTGTGTCTTAGGGTTTTTTTTCATTCTCCATCATAGCGTAGATGAAGAGCTTTAGAAAGATCAGAAAGCTTCCCACTTTCTGAAAAACAGGCAAAAAAGTCCCTCTTAAGCTGCTACTTGTAAGCAGTTTCTCAGCTTCAATTCAATTGATCAGTTGACCTTTTTGTTTGGTTTTTTTTTTAAAAAAAAAACCCACCCCAAACTTTGTCCTTTCATGTTCTTTGTTGCCATAAATAGGCTTTGAAACTAGCAATTAAACTGTTTCTTCTGTTTCCCCCCTCTTTTGCCTGTATGTATGGGAATATAAATGCTGGTGGGTTTGAGGGTTGAGTGGAGAGACTTTGTGGGTTTTTGTTTCCAGTTTTTGTGCAGTCATTTGGGATTACCTTCCATGTCTAATGGACAACAGTCATTGAGTAATGCTGCTTTTGAAGTATTTATTTTAGAAAAACAAGAGGAGATGCCATGTGAAAGTCTTGCTGTTGCATTTTCAGTTACCACTTCTGTGTAAACAAGGATGTGGAAAGTATTTTATTAGTTCCCTTTTGTTAGGTAGACCTTTTCAGCAAAAATTCAATTGCTGTATTTGTGTTTGGATGCTTGTTTCCATGAAGACTCAACTTCATGAATGAAAATTAATAAATCTTTAAATCCAGAAGCATCAACTAGGATTATATACTTGGCCTCCTGTATAACACAAACTAAAGGATTTTACTTATGATTTTCTCCTGCTTAAGAATTGTAGCATTTCTGATTTTTTTTGTCAAGTACCATGTCTCAAGAGCTGCACAGGTTCAACCCAGACTTATGACACTTAAAATTTATCACCTGAATGCTGGAGAACAGTATTTCCGTGCTACATGCCACACAAACTGGACCTACATGCAGTGATTTAATAAAGAAAACAACTAGCTAGGTACGGAGTAGAAATTACTCTTTCTGACTGTGTGGTAAATTCTTCCTGATCGTTTCAATGTCATTCACTTTAACCCAATTGCTCAGCTCTCGTGACCTGCTCCTGGCTTGCAGTCTTATCTGTGGTTTTCATCTAGTGTCATACAAAAAAAGCTCTACTTTCAGGTATGTTTTCTTTTGGTAAAGAAAACTGCTAAAAAAACCCACCACTGTGTAAAGCTATTCATGAAATTGTAGGAAAAACATACTGGTACAAATTATACTGATATGCATAGTAAAACTGGTGAAAGATGGAATGGGTTTTCGATTTAATTCTAGAGTGCTGGTGTTAGTGCTGAAATACTGGATATTATGTGAAAGGACTAGCCTTCGCTCAACACTTGTGATTATCTTGAATTTTTTTACTTTTTCAGGAGGAACACAATTCTCAGTGTGATCTATCTAGTCCTTTTACTTGTTAACAGTGACTTGATCCAGCAGCTGAAAAAACGGAGTTGGAAAAAACCACAACCTACAATGGGATATTAAGGTGGTTTCCAAAAATGATGTGTTTTCTGCTCATGCCCACAACCATGCATGTTTTACCCTGACCTTGACCTGCCAGGAGTGGCTAATTCTAAAGTGTTTGCTTTGGTCTTTCACTTTCTGAAGCTGCTGACATTTTGGGAGGAGGAGGTCCAAAGTCCTGCTCTTTCAGAGGAGAGGCTGGGCAGTGGCTGGCACCAAGAAAGCCAGAGGGTTTAATACCTGGTCATGAGGAGAGGGAAGGAGTTGTCTGTGCCTTCACAGAAACACTCAACTGATCAGATGACAGATGCACTAATATCAGCCAAATGGGTAAAAATCCCTGGCTAGAATGGGAAAACAGAACTGAATAAAATGTTTTCGAGCTCACTGGATCTGTTTTACCTGGGCATCTTGGAGCAGTGGCGGGGATGGGGGAAGCACTGTTTGGAAAGGAGGAAAGATGACCCTGCCTCTGTGCTGCAGTAGTTCAAATGCAAGCTTCCATACTTGATAAAATTCAATGTACAATTGAAAACTACATGAAGAATGCTTCTCTTTTGTGTTTAAAAGAAAGCAGCAAATAAAGTAGTAATAAAGAACAGCAAACCACCTTAGGAAACTTGATCTCTGGGAGTGAATGAGGATGTTTTTGTACTCTCTGCTGCCCTTTCAAAGTAGAGTTCAGCAAAAGACTAAAGGTTCAGCTATTGAAAAATCTGATCCCTAGGAACTGTCAATGCACACTTAGGGCTGTGCAGATATGTCCCAGTACTCTGCCCTTTTCTGAATGGTGCCACACGACCCTTGTAACAGAGGGTGCCACAGCCTCTGCGGGAGCCTCTCCTACAGCGCTGAAGTTCTACCAACCTCCTTTATATTCCTCTACTTATTTCATTTGTGATTTCATCTGACTGTTTTGCTTATCTGCCTTAATTCCTCAGATAATTAGGGATAAATCTCCATGAGGAAAAGTCTTCTGTGCCCCTCTGCCAATGCAGCTCAGAAAGCCTAGCACTGAGGGAGGCATGTATGCATACACACACAAGCACTTTTTTGGGATCATTTTACAGGGAAGTGCTGGGAGAGAGGAGCAGACAGAAAGGTACGTCTGAGATCTTGTATCGTGGCTGATACCCTGCCAAGCTGCTCTGGTCGGTTCCTGCCCCATGCACAACAACAAAGCCTAACGTGGAGAGTGTTAACTCTGGATGAGTTCCTATTGATTAGTTCCAGACCTAAAGCTCAGATTTAAAGTAGTGCAAATATACTTGCTCTGGCTACCTCTTGAATTAGAAACATTATTTTTTTTTTAATCCCCTGAGTTGGGAAGCTTGAGTTTTGCTGAATTCAGCATCCTGAAAAGACAACAGTATCATGTGTCCTTAATTCTGTACAAAGGTTTTTCTGGTCATGGACTTATTTGTAGTGATATTGGGTAGAGTCAGGTCTTTGAGCACTTTCCCATGCTTTTGAGAGTAAATACAGTAAAAAAAAAAAAAAAAAAAAAAAAACACCTTTTTTTTTTCACTTCATAATTTGTTAGACAGCAGATTTAATATCCACTCACTCCTACTTGGTAGATGACACCTTTTTGTTTCTGAGTTTTGTATGATTGATTGCTCTGAATAAAGTTAAGCTTCATGGCAGATTTAGGAAAGTCTTTTTAGTAAAACCAACCACAAGTTAAATAATACAGAGAATATGTGAGTGGCCACATAACAAAAACATACAACTTGACAAATTAATCAAGAACTCTAGAATTTTTTAGACAGATGATACTTTTCACAGTATTAGCCAGTGGGGAGAAAATTACTGGAGCACTTTGTATAACATTAGAAATTATCCAATCAGTTTTCCCTAGAAGCATATTGCTGCTGCACAGTGAACTATATTTCATACTCTAGAACAGACCTAATCTTACAAGATTCAGTTTAGGATCACTGCAGTGAGTGCAGAAATATCTACCTAATGGTTCACTTTGCTAATTGCAATGATTTTCCAGGGGATAAATTCACTGCAGCAGATTATATTAACTGAACAAGTTCAGACCAGAACTTTAGCATGAAAAGGTCACGTAACTGTCAGCACAACAAAATCCACGAGGCAATTTAAAGTTTGTTATTAACCCACATAGTAAAATGGAAATAGCTTTATTTTATGTTGATAGGTAATGCTATTTTGCTTGAATTACTGTAGAGGAATAATGAATAGATAGATAGTATTTGAATACTGTAGAAATACCAGTGATGAGAACAGTTTCAGTAAAGTGATACTGGATTTTCTATAAACAACAAATGCTGAGTAACACTTGCTATGTCTTTCTGGCTTTCTTTGTCCTACTCCAAAAACAGATGTTGCAGCAGTTGACGCTAGGCTTTCTACAAGTTAATTTGCTCATCCTTCAGCTGTTTTACCAACAGTATGGTGATACCCCCTCTCAATATCTGCTTTACAAGCTCTTTCTAATTCTGAAGTACATATAATTCTAATCAATATTCAGTGTTTTTAAACTGTGATCACAGTTAAGGTTGCCCTGAATTCTGTTAAATAAGCATACTGAGGTAGATTTTTCTTAAAATGGCAAGAAGACCTCTGAACCATGTGCATGTTTAAATCTTCATGCTACTACATACTGTCTAGATAGCTCATCAATATCTGGCATGCAGAAGATTTATTCCTGTGGTGCTCACCATGCAGTGTAGCAGCACGGTAGCACTGTAAAATCATTTCAGAAGCGTGAGAGGAATCCACTGAAAACTTTTCAAGGAGCAAGTCTACAAAAAGCATAATATACAGGAGAATGTAGTAAGGAATGAATTGACATTATTCAGAAACTCAAGGATCTATGTTGTTGTAGTTGGGAATTACCTGGAGAAGGAATGGTTGAGATGATCATAAAAGGAATGTTAATTCTGTATTTTAAAGACAGACACGAACACCTGTAGATCTATTTAAAACTTGCCAGTTCTAAAAATTTCAACTGCAAATAAATAAGACTCAGAGGAGGTCTTTAAAACAGCCAAGACCTAGGTTGTAACATTTTTAAGTGAACAGGACACAACAAAACATTTTAAATGGCCACAATAAAGACTTCAGGACATGATTGTTTTAAGGTAGAGGAAAATCAAGCTCCAGACAGACAATAGGGCGGCTTTGGCTGAAGTCTCGCTGTGGGGAGTAGGGAGATGCGCGGCTGCTGATGAAATAGGTTGCCTGTTGTAATGCTGTCGCTGTGACTTTGCACTGCAACTCTTTTGTCATGCAGTTATGTTATGAGGAAGTTAGATGTGAGGAACATCGGCTTGAGTCTTAGTGTACAAATAGTCTTGAAAGCAGGTAAACATCTTGTAAATGGTGGTTTGTCAGAAACAAAATGGTAGGGCTCTGGGTTTTGATTGTTAAAACCACTAAGTGAAAACACGGTATACACAGCATGCATCCCTTCAAGCACCTGCTGCTTGGAGGTAAAATTCTAGTGACTTTATTTTAGTATAATTGCTTTTTAATTTTTAAGCTAATGTAAATTGGCTTTTATAAGAAAAATTTTCTGTGTGTGTATCCCCATGTGTGCAGTCAAAAGGCAGGAGAAATTTGCAAGAGAAATAGAAAGTCAGTAAAATAATCTCCATAAAGTTTAGCATGGTGGAATTTCTGATCTGTGTGTATTGGGAAATGAGAGTCTCCAAGAATTTAGCGTATCAAATATCTGATGCATAAGATCGTGTCTTTAAAGGCTGCATATCATATGTAGAGATGGAAGCAGTGACCTGTACTGTTATTCAACCCTTTCCACAGTAAGATCCTGTTTTTACTTACAACTTACTCAAATTGCAGTAATTGAGGCTGAAATTTTCCATGAAACTGTAGTCAAGGAGGAGCTGTGGTGTCAACACTGTAGTAAAAACACACTAAACTCCCTGCAAAATCAGCCCCTGAAAACACGGAGACTTTTGCCTGTCTTCGTTTCTCTGTCCGCCAGTTTTCCTTCGGGTGGGTGGTGTTTGCTACTTCATGTTACTGAGATAAATCCATGCATGTTTGTGTAGCGTTCTGTTATTACACCAATGAGTGGTATGATAAGGCCATGAGGAAATAAAGAACTTTGCATTTAGTGTATTGTTTGGATACTGGTTGAAACGAAGCCCTGCTGAGGTTAGAATCGAAAGCACCACGGGGCAGTGGTACCAACCTTCCCGTCTGCCAAGCGAGGCCAGCCCGAGCTGTGCACCTGAAGCACCGTTGTAAGTCGTTGGACGCTCTCAAAACGAGTCCTGGCACTCCTAAAGAGTCATCACTTCTGCATGCGTTCAAGAATATCCTCCTCATTCTTCTTATCTCTTTGCTTTTTCATAGTGAGTGTTGAAAAAGTGGAATTAAAGGGACTGGCACACAAGAAGAATGAAAGAAATGTTGAATATTCCTTTGAGGTAAGTTTTGGTGATTTTTTTTGTGATTTTTTTTTTTGTTTTTTTGTTTTACTGTGAAGGAAGGCAGGATAATACTTGAGGAGTTAAAGAAATTCTCAACTTCATTGTTATATCCCAGACATTGGCCTAGTGGAGCTCCTTTGGGATATAGATGGTAATCAGATTTTTTAATCAATGATTTGGCAGTAGTCATAAATGGCTGTTGAACATTTGTGGATGATGCAGAGATTGTCTGGTAAGTGGGACACAGGCAAACAAAAAATTCACTCTAACGCAGGAAGTTATGTCAAAGTATATATTTAGAGGAAAATATCATACAACAGTTACAGAGTGTTTATCTATGTGCTGGAATGCAGAAGCTAGAAAGAATTTAAGTCTTAATCTGGACAAATGAGAATTTAGACTCTTAGGGCTCTGCTGCACATAGGGAAAAAGGGGTAGGATGGTCATTTATCTTTGCATTCAGCACTGAAGGGAGTGTGAGACTGTGGCATATGGTTCAGGCGTTACTGGTTTTAAAAGGGGTGTTGAAGAGTACAGAAAATAGCTATGGAAATTATTCAAGACTTGAGGAAAATGCCATGTAGTGAGAGACTTAAAGAACTTGATGGAAAGGTGACTTTCAGTATCATAAAAAAGCATTTTCAAAGGGAAGAAAATATTTTACGGTAAAGGGAGTGTTAATCTAGCAGAAGAAGGCATAACAGGAACTGTTGTCTGAAAATTGAAGCCAGACTAATTCAAACTGGAAGTGAGAATAGTTTCTTTGGAATGAGAGTGGTTAGCCACAAGCTGCTAGGAGAAGTGGCTTCCCCCCGTTTTTACGCAGCTTTTGGAGGTTCGGTCATTGCTCACAGTTTCTGTGGAGGGATGACTTCATTCTGTGAAACCTTGTGTTAATAGTGGATTCAGGGTACTGGCGAGAAAGAATGACAAACTGCTTTTCTTCCATCTAGTTGGACGACTTATTCCAAAATTCAGAATGCAAAGCCCAGAAAATGTCTTTGGTTTGCTTAATGAGGCAACGGAGCCAAACAGTTGGTGCGAAAAGGAGAACCCGAAAGAAAACGGACAGTAGAATTTCAATTATCTACAACTTTTACCAAAAAGAAAAAGTTATTCTTTAAAACTACCGCCCAAGATAGAGCATCAGTTCAGCATCTTCCTGCGATGTTGACAGCGTTAACCTCTGCATGACTCGATTCTGAATCTCATCGTTGTTCCAAATGTCATCAATATTAGACAGGATTTTTTCAAGGGGTTTTAAAAATCTTTATGAAGTATGTAGTTGTCTGGACTCCAGTTGCGTATTAGTATCTTGTGAAATATCTTCTCCTATTATAAGTTTTTCTATAAATAGCAGAAACGACTTTTACCAGTATTTTACGTGATGGTTTGTAACTGAAAGAACAGTGCATAGTTTAGCTGAGCTTAATAAATTGCTGTTTGCTGGGTTAGAAACCCAACTATTAAATGTTTTGTTTAGTAACTTGGGAATAGAAGGTCAATAGAGCAGTTTAGTGTTTTCAGCATCGCTTCGCAATGCTATTGTTTCCTGCGTTTGCAGTTCACGTTATTGTTTTATAAGTATTGAAAATTATAACAAGTTAGCAAAATGTAAGTTGTTACAAATGTGGGGTTATTACAAAACTAGAAAGAAAGAGAAATTTCTCCTACATTCACTGAAATTTCTCATGAATCTAAAAAAAAAATATTAATTTATCACAAACTTTAAAAAAAAAACAAAAAACCCCACAGGCTTAAGTTTTCTGCGCTTTTTTTTTTTTCCCCTTAACTTTTTGTGTAACAGCTCTGCAGAGAGGAAATTCCTCCATTATGTAATATATTTTGAAATACTCTCCTCTCACCAGTCTTTTTGGCAGCCTTCTGATGGCTGGAAAAACTTTGTGTATGTTTTCAGTTGTCATTGAAACTAGTGTCATGTGAGAAGATGGCCTCCTGATTCTTCAACCCGTAAACCCAGCTTCTTCCCCTATAGAACTGCTGAAGATCCATATGCCTTCCAGACGCCTTGAATAGATATCTTAAGTCTGAAGGGACTTAGCATTGGCCAGTCTTACACTGGTATTCGTTGTGCCAAGAAATCCTGACTTTTGGCTCAGTTAAAGTAATCATCTACCAACCAATAAGTGCCTCTGTATCTAAGAATGTAATGACTTAATGCAGAAAGCGTATGGGAAGAGATACTGCACGATTTCCTTTTTCTAGGGCATGTACAAAATGGTGCCTAAGGAGCGTAGCTAGAGCAGTAACTGCAGGTTTCATTTCTAAGGTTTTGCCTTTTTTTGCAGTGGGGGGATTTCCTGCCATCTTCAACTTTGTACGGCATATGGAGTTGATTAATTATAAATAGGCACTGTTGTGCTGCGGTGAGTTGTTCGGATTGCACGTCAGATTCTACAAACCAGCTGTTTTCTTTAACAATAATAAGAAAAAAAAATTTCCATTACTTAGTAGTCTGTTCCTTAATACTGGATGTCTGCAGAGTGCAATGGCTGTGTAAACTATGAAGTGCTTTTTTAAGCATTCAGAATAGTTGTTAAGTATAATAACAGCAAGAATCGGGCAGCAAGGGAGGACCGAGCAATAGTTACTTGTGCACAAAAAAGTTTTTCCTTGTTGATGTCACACGTTACAAACCTTCTTGCAGTCTGTGGGAGACATTTGATACCTGTTATTGATGTTTTGGAGCCCAACTTAAAACCCTGACTATTAGTTACTAAACTGAATACTTTTTACTTCCTAAGGTCCTGTGGTCTGATTCTTCAGTGACGTTGGTAACCAAATCTTCCACTGAAGTGACTGAATTTATTTCAAAGGTAAAGGCGATATGAAAAATACTTTGCAAACTGAGAGATGTTTTGTCCCTATATGTAATTTTGTTCAATGACATTTTTCAAAATGTACTGAGATAATACAGATAGATTGAATTTCATAAAATGTTTGACCTATAAATTGCTGTGCCTTGCATCTCATATGAGTAACAAGTCTTCTTTTCACTTATTATTTGTAATATCCTCCACCTTTAGCTATCTCAGCTGTATCCAGAAGAAAACTTGGAGAAATTCATTCCTTGCCTAGCTGGTCCAGATTCATTTTACCTAGAACGGAACCACATGGACCTGGAATCGGACCTTAGGTATGCTGGGGGTTTTGTTATTGTGTTTTTTTTTTATCTTGACAGTTGGCTTTTATCACCAACTGGAAGAAAAAAAACAGGAAATAGAAATATTATGTTCATATTCTAAATTACTTTCAAGAAATTAGACCCTGATCCTGAGCGTTATTTCTTGATGTTCTACTAATTCCAGTGCATAAGAATATTTCAGGAATTCTTTCTTCAGAAATACAGATGGTAATAATCTTCTGTATTAAGCTTCCTGGAGAACTGACATTTCCTCATTCCTTGTTAAAAACAAATAGAGGATCATTGGCTTTGCAGAAGCTTGGTTTGGGCTCAAAGAACAGCCAAAACTGCTTTTAAAAAACCCCCAAAACTCAGGAAAAAATAGTTGCCCGAATAGACATCTGTCTGTATTGAGGGATGAGTTGTGGGGATTTCTTTTCCCCCTACCCTTTCACAGAGTTTTTTATTGTCGCAGTTGTTTTAGGTTGTCATGGTGTTTATTTATTTTCATTTTTAAAAAGGTAGGGATTTATGTATATATTATGGCCCTTAAATTTTTGGAAATGATTACAGCTAAGAAATTTTTGAAGCCTTAGATAGTACCTCTTCACATTATCAGCAATCACCTGCCCATTATCTAATCTAAAACACCGTTTTAAAAATCATCATCTGTGGCAGGTCACAGCAGTTCTCTCTTTCTAAATACTGAAATAGCTTTGCTAGGAAAATTTGAGGGACTTAAATTATTTTTGGCTACTACTGTCTGTATCTATGCAAATTACTAAATGACATTTTAAAATACTAATTAACTTTTGTTAGAGCTTCAGCTAAACACCTCTTTCCCCTAAATCGAGACAAGAATTTTGTCCACCATCGGCAGAGCCGCAGTGGATATTGTTTTTCCATAGTCAGAGCTAGCAGGTGCATGCCTAGATTATTTTTCATTGCAAACAGCATTAACATTTCAAACAGTCCCTTCTGTGCTTTGAGGATCACAGCCTATTGATGAGAATTAGGGAGGGTAAGAGACAAATGCGTGTTGCTGCTGCTGCTGTTTAGCTAGCAACAGTCTACAAATCTAGGTTAATAGAGCAGCAATCTGCATTTACACAGCAACAGTTGTGCCTTTGGAGCACAGGAAGAAGCTGTTAAGTGCTACATATTTGAAAAATTCAGAAATAAACTGTGATTTTTCAAGGTGGAAAGCGTGTTTGTGTGTGTAGAGCTGAATTATTTTTTACTCCGAGACTTTAAAAATGACAAAGAGATGGTCAAAACGCTCTCTTCTTTAAACAGGTTTCTATATGCTTTTAAATCTATAGAAGATTTGGCAAAAGGCAGTCCAGTTTGCATGACAATAAGAAGTTTAGTCATGTTGATAGAACGCACTTTATACATTGCAAAGTTTTAGGAGATTGCCCTTTTTTCCCCAAAAAGAGTCACAGCCATCCTAGGGAAAATGTGACATAAGTTTTACAGCCTTTTTCCCTACACTGCCAGATTCTGCATCTGCTGTTTATCTCTCGAAGAGGAGAAAATTAAATAACAGATACATCTATATTTTATGGTCTTCAGGTTTGTGAATTTGAAATGAAATTTTCAAGTTGGTATTTTAACATTTTCTGCCTTACACGCGTTCAGCATTCCTAAATTAAGTATCTTTACTGAAATGCTAAGCAGAATGAAAGCAACACAACAGTAACATGTTTAAGTAGTATCGAGGATAAGAATATCCATACATTTCAAGTCTACATTGATTCAGAATTGCATGGTGTTACGTCTTTTATGGTTTAGTTTCAAAATGTTAACTTCAATTTCAAAATTTCATGTGCCATCTACAATCATGATTGCATAGGCAGCTGCCAGTCAAATCTAACAGAATGGGGGGTTTATTTGCTTTTGATGAATGTGCAGGTATTTGGCACCATTACCTTCCCATGTGGTGAAAAATGACCACGTTAGAAAGTTCTTCAGCACTTCATCTCCTTCACAGCAACTTCAGAGTTCAAGTAAGTTTAAATCAAGTTTAAAAATTAATGTTTTGTACCGATGTACATGTCATAAACTGATGCCATTTGTAACTTCTGTTCCCTGTTTTTAGATCCTGGCAACCCCTCCCTTTATAAAGTAGGAACTACGCTGGGAACATCTGGAAGGTGAATTATTTATTTGGTTTACATTTGTTCTGGTTAGTTGTAAAACCCCATTACATAGGTAATTATCTGTCTCCCCATTCGCGTCTACACTTTCATATTCATCTGTAGAAGATTTTAAGAAATTTAGTGTGTGGTCTGCCCAAACCAGAGAAATGGTGAGAATATTGGTATAAGGTCCTACTGGCATTCCTAGTGTTGGCATTTGTTCATTCCTCACATGCCTTAAGAAAACATGTATTAGAATAATAACTGCAAGAGCTCAGAATAGGCAATTGTTTGAAAGAAAAGTTTTGCAGTGAGCTGATCACAAAGACAACAAAACTGAGGTAATGCTTTGCAAGTCAAATACAACATGATATAATTACTCTAAATGGAAGACAGAATTCAACTTCAGCTTCAAAAATAAAGGATATAAAATGTATTTACCATTGGACCAAACTCTCTAGCATTGTGACAGAATCTCTTGTCATTGATGGTTATGAAATCAGCAGTGGCTCTCTTCTCCTAAGAGCTGTGTATGTTCAGGGAAGAATTTAGGGAAACCTTTTGACCGGTGGTATATGGGAGATAAGATCAGACAATTGCAGTGTTCCGCTGGCAGTAAAACCGATGAACACCCCTTCTAGCAGCATTTCTCAAAATGTTTAAAGCTTTAACTATTAATTGGCATCAACACTTAAACATTGAGCTGTGGTGATGGGTGATTTCTTTGTGATCTGCTGCTTACTGCCTTAGTCGTAATGGCCTCAGTCACATACAAGGAATAATACGTACTGGTCTCAATTACATACTTAAAAGAAATAATGATCATCCAAATTGTAGGAACAGATCTGCTCATACCTAGTATAAAAGTCTTCGTGGGCAAAGGGAAACTAGAGCATCTCTGAAAGGGTTTTTCTCCCTACAGCATATTTGAATGTTTCCTTGTACAGCAGGAGTTTGCCTTTCAGAGGGAGGAAGGAAACCTCTTCCAAGGGAGGTAGAACTCAGCCTTGGGAAAAGAAGGAAAGAAATTCTCTTGCCTTCTGTTAGGATTTAACAAACTCAGAACTCATCCTCTTAAGAAGCAATTTTCATTTTCTCCAGCGAAAACCAGAACCCTCTAAGGAGCCAGTATTGTGGGTTATTTTGCCACTTCCACATATAAAAAAATTTCCACGGGGTTATATTTGGGCTGCTTCTTTTTAGCAAAAAGCCACAGCCATTCTCTCTAAATCTTTTTTAAATCACAGAGAGGTAGTAGAACATATATTATCTGTGATTATAAAAGGAAACCTCTTGATTCAGCTGAACAGAAGGCTTACTATTTGCCCTAAACTGTGCTGGTTTTATTGTGCTGTTGAACAGCATAGGTACAAATCTGTAACTTGGATCAAACAGTGCAGGTTTTACCAGAAATCCTGGAAGTGGTAGATTTGTACGGCCGTAGTAGCTGAACTCTGGGTGACACAGATTCAGTGTGCTAAATCGAATTACGTTACTATTTTGCAGACCTATCTGTGGAGTGGCTGGCATTCAGTCTTCTCAGAATCATGTTCAGCACTCGGCTGCTGCTCCCGTTGCACTACCCCACTGTTCCCACGCGGGAGGGACTGGCTCGTCGCTGGCCTATCGCACCCAGATGGACACCTCTTCTGCACCCATGTTAATGTCTTCCAGTCCACAGACCCCTCAGACACAGGAGCAAAACGGGATCTTAGACTGGCTCAGGAAACTGCGGTTGCACAAATACTATCCTGTCTTCAAACAGCTCACAATGGAGAAGGTAGGGCAGTGGATTAAGGGAGCCAGCTTTTAAATTATCCTTACGTGCTCTAGTGCAGAGAGGGAGGCTGCAAACATCTGCAATGAGAATTGCAGAAGCTATTGGCAAATGCTGGGGAGGTTTGCACTCTCCTGAAGCAATAATATTTTGATAAAAACACCTTTTTTTCTGTTTTCAATCTGTGGTGTGTCCGGGGCCTGAGCTGTTCGACAGCTGCCGCCTGTTTCAGAATTCTTCACTGAATGCTTGAAGATCCTGCGTGCTGCCTTAGGAGCTCTGCTTTGGCTCCCTGTTCATCCCTTTGATGGGCAGTAGATAACTAAAATTTGCGGATTTTTTTTTTAATTTCTGCTACTTGATGGATTTTTCTCCCAAAATATTTCGTTGTCCTTATTTAAAAAAAAAAGATTCACAGAGACTTCTGACATGAACATTAGCATGTGCACATACCTGCCAGTGAATGTGAGGTTTTTGTTTTCTGCAGAAATTCTTGTGGAAGAATAATCACTTATATATTTGCATAGTAAGAGTCACAAATTACACCTATCTGTGCTGGATTTTATCTAAACAGAATACTTTTACAGCATTTACCCAGCTCCATCTGTAAAATTCATATCCTCTTACTGTCTTTTAGCCTTGAACGCCCTCCAGTGGACTAAGTGCTTAGGTTGAGCCAGGTCTAAACTGGGATGGCTTTGTGCTAGTTATAGCATGTTGTATGTATTTCATTATAATCTGTTACCAGAGTCTTCTGATTTGGTTTTCTTCATTATGTGAGAGAAAATATATAGTGGTCTTTTTCTTTAATAAAGGAGCAAAACTGTGCATATTCTCGTGTGGTTTAACATGTATTATGCATACTTTGCTGGCTTTCATTTCCATCATATTATAAATGTATATATTTCATATTCTATGTCTATATTTTGTTATAAAATTTAATTTTGGAGTATGTTTTCCAATTAAACTGATGAGATGACTGCACATTGATTTCTGTTAAATGACACAACTAGGAAAACCAGAGCGATTTTTTTAAAGAGAAACAGATCCTTAAACGCATTTATAGCACAAAGTTCTATTTTAATATGTACACAAATTACTTCATCTTCATTATGGTTAATATAAGCACACACCTAATTAAATTTAATTTATCTACAGATGTTCTTTCCTTCATGCCAGCCCCCCACACTTTTATTCTACACTGATTCAGTAATTTAAAACTGGAGTAGAGAGTTTCTTTGAATTAACATATGTTAAAAAAATGGCTTTACAGTTGTTTTTCAGAACTGATCTTTACTGAAAATGTAAATAAGAATATTTCAGGCTATAAAACTAAGCATACTTTTTTTCTTTACAAGTTTCTGAGTCTTACTGAGGAAGATCTGAATAAGTTTGAATCTCTCACCATGGGAGCAAAGAAGAAGCTCAAGACCCAACTAGAGTTGGAGAAGTAAGTGTGTGTGTGGGGGAGAACTGTCTTTAAAGGTCATAAGAGATTTAATGCAAGTTTTACAATGGTCTTTGCTTTCCAGACCATAAACCTACCAGGCTTCCCACCTGTAAATATGGGTAATGCTTATCTCCCTTCCTCTCCCGTTGTGTCGGTTACTTTGAAAAGCTCTTGAAACGGGGGCTTTCTAGATAATATTTAGTACTTACTGGTTTACTGTTGCCTGTTCAGGGTAGTGGTAAGGGTAACCAAAGGTAAAGAATTTGTGAACTCCATTTTAAATGGATATGGTAACCCAGTCATAACATAAATTCCTGTCCTCACCTGTCACACTGGCAGCTCTTCTAAGGAGGGGGGCATCTTTAAATAATTTACAAAAGATACATACTGTTGCTTAGGGTTTTTTTAAACTTGTGTAGTAGGTATTGTAAAGCAGGTGTGCAATCCTGTTCCCATTTTGGGCTCACCACCTACCTGAGATTCATGAGGCAGGGGGGAATGAGGCAAGCAAGCCGCTGAGCTGGAGGATTTGCAAGCTCAGGTGATGCACACAGAAGGTCAGGATGCCCAGCAGGACTTTTTCTTCATAAGACCTGACAATTTTTTGCCTTCCTGTCAGTGTGAACGAAGCACAGCTACTTTGAGAGCCTCCGTGGTGCCCCGCGGTGACCCGTGGCAGCTGTGGCCACTCGGGCCTCTGCTGACTACCAGAGCTGGGGTGTGGGTTGCCAGAGGCAACAGGATCTGGACTTGTACCTTTGGGGGGGGGAGGTGCAAACCACTGACGGTCAGGGCAGTTGTGGGTAACCCTGGTCTCAGGAAGATCACAGCTTTATGTGGTGAAGGCGACAGAAAGAAGGCCAGTGCTCTGTGCAATATTAACAGCCCTTTGGGGAAACTGATGCAACAGATTGTCCTATTTTTTGTGTCTCCGCTTAGAGAGAAATGTTTATTCTGAAGCTACTGCAGTTACTTAAAAAGCAATTAAAAAAATCCAAATCCATGCCCATTTATCAAAACTGCTTGACAGCATTTTTCATCGCTCTTAGTTTTTTTCCAGAGTGTGTTTGCAAAATGACTGCATTTGGCTTCTCTTTTGTTTTGGTGTGCATGGCTAGGTTTGGGATGTGCTTACGTAATGTGCGATAGAATTTAGTCACCGTTTGGTGATGTTTTACCTTGTACAAATAAGAGCATTAGCGTTGTAATCAGATGGCGAATAGTCCAAATGTAACTGCTGGCAAGAAGCTACAGTCAAGATTGATGTGATTTCCGAATGTTGCCATTTGAAAGCAGCATAACTTTTAGTGGATTATTTAGTGGGCTTTGTCTGCTTCAGTTTCATTCAGAAATGGATTTATCTGTTGTTGTGCTTTAGCCAGTTTCTGTTTCTTCATACTCTTCTCCATCGCCCTATAGAGAAAAATCGGAGAAACGGTGCCTAAACCCCACAACACCTTCTTCAGTTACCAGCAGTGGTGTGGCAAGGGTTCCCCCTACTACGCACGTAGGGCCTATCCAGAGTATTCGTGGCAACCATGCTGCAGGTAAGAAAGAGGAGCAGAAGACACTGCTGCGCTCTCGGGGCTGCTTATGTCTTCGCACAAGAGCAAACTCATACTGCTTTTTCACCAGCCTGTTGTAAGCTTTATCTTCTGCAATGTCAGTGGCTTAATAGAATCACAGAATCCCAGAGTCATCTGGGTTGGAAAAGCCCTTGAAGCTCCTCCAGTCCAACCATGAACCTCACACTGATGGTTCCCAACTCCACCAGATCCCTCAGCGCTGGGTCAACCCGACTCTTCAACCCCTCCAGGGATGGGGACTCCCCCCCTGCCCTGGGCAGCCCATTCCAACGCCCAACAACCCCTTCTGCAAAGAAATCCTTCCTAAGAGCCAGTCTGACCCTGCCCTGGCGCAGCTTGAGGCCATTCCCTCTTGTCCTGGCGCTGGTTCCTTGGCTCAAGAGACTCATCCCCCCTCTCTGCACCCTCCTGTCAGGGAGTTGTAGAGGGCGAGGAGATCTCCCTTCAGTAAGCAACAGAGAGCAATCAGAAAGTCTGATTCCTGTCTAGAGGGAGTGCAAGAAAAAGTAGTTTCCTCTTTATGGCTTCTGTGTGAATGGCACTAGTCAGCGACTGTTACACCTCCTGTATCTCTGTAAATCTTGAGCATCGCTGCATATTAGATGGTGTCATGAAAGAGTTGTAATTAGGTCCTGTCAAGGAGGTGTTACTACTCCTGTTTGCATTCCCTGATTGCTCGCACGCCCTTTATCCGCAGAGCTGCGAGTGGATGTGGATCAGCCAGCCCACCCACTGCCCCGGGAGGGCAGCTCTTCCGAGTACTCCAGCTCTTCTTCCAGCCCCATGGGGATCCAGACACGGGAAGAGAGCTCGGACAGCGCCGAGGAGAACGAAAGACGTAAGAGAAACAGCCAGGGAGGGGGCCGGTGTCGGCCGGCTTTGCCTAGTGAAGCGATTGTATTTATAGATGTTTCTGTCCCTAGGTTTAGAGATTCACTTAGACGGTTCTGAAAAGGAGAAGCCAGTGATGTTACTGAATCATTTCACTTCGAGCTCTGCCAGACCCACGGCTCAGGTCTTGCCAGTGCAGAACGATGCAGGCTCCAATCCGTCCGGCCACCATGCTCTGCCGATGCAGATGATGTCAGCAGGCTCTACTCACATCACCCCCATTCGAATGCTAAATTCAGTGCATAAATCAGACCGTGGCAATGCAGACATGAAGCTGCTTTCATCGTCTATGCATTCTCTTTTATCTTTAGAAGAAAGAAATAAAGTTTCGCCTGGACCTAGGGGCAGCATCAAAATGGACAAGAGCTTTGGAAATACAGTGGTGGATGTCATGTCTGCATCTGCTCCCCACCAGCCCTTGCAGGTGCTGTCAGGGGCTGCTGAGAACAGCTCACCCACATCTACTATTAACTTTGGGCCTCGAACCAAAGTCGTACACGCTTCGACTCTGGACAGAGTGATAAAAACAGCTCAGCAGCCAGGATTAATAGTAGAAACGAGTACTGCTGCCACTGTAACATCCAGCACAGTCTTCCACGTGGCTCGTCCACCCATCAAACTCCTGGTGTCTTCGTCTCTTCCTACTGATTCTGCCATTGCCGGACAGACTTCCTGCTCCAGTAATATGCAAATAACGGTGTCCCCTGCAATAATAAATCCCCGGACTGCTCTGTACACAGCCAACACCAAAGTTGCCTTTTCTGCAATGAGCAGCGTGCCAGTGGCGCCGATGCAAGGCAGCTTCTGCGCCAACAGTAACGCAGCCTCCTCCAGCAGCCACCCCTCCACATCGTTTGCGACCATGGCCAATCTGCCCAGCTGCCCCGCACCCAGCTCCAGCCCCACGCTCTCCTCCGTCGCCGAGAACAACTTCTACAGCAGCAGCAGCAGCAGCAGTAGCAGCAGCAGCAGCAGCAGCAGTGGATCCGCGGGGAGCATCCCGGTCCCAAACCAGAACCATCACCACCATCACCACCAGCAGCAGCAGCCGCAGCCGCCCGGGTGCATGGTGTGCAGCTCCTGCGGGTGTAGCGGGAACTGCGGTTCCAGTGGTATGACCGTCAGCTACGCTAACTATTTTCAGCACCCGTTTTCAGGACCTTCAATGTTTACTTTTCCATTTCTACCCTTCAACCCTTTGTGTAGTAACGGCTACATCAACACGCAGCAGTACAACAGCAGCACGACCTTCCCCGTGGTCCACACCGCTTATAACAGCGGCCTAGCGCCGGACTCCGTCATGACCGGGCAGTCGACGTTTGCGGTACCGCCAATGCAGAACTTTATGGCAGGGACAGCGGGGGTGTATCAGGCACAGGGAATGATGGGAAACAGCAATGGCTCAAGTCACAAAAAAAATGGGAACCTCTCCTGTTACAACTGTGGGGCCAGTGGTCACAGAGCTCAGGACTGCAAACAGCCTCCGATGGATTTCAATCGACAAGGTAAAAGCAGCGGGGGGGAGCAGCACGGCCGGGGCTCACCCGCAGAGTGTGGCCTTTACAGCGGGGGAAAAATGGCTGCCGTGGCTTTTCATTTCGGACTTGCATTAAAAAAATCTCGTTCTGGACAGCTGGTGGGTTTGAGCTGTAATTGGTAAAAGTTGGAACTTAGCTTTGTGCAGAGCCGATGCGAGGACAAGGGCCCAAGGAAAGCCCTGGGTCAGAGCTGGGTGCTCTGCGGGGCTTGTGAGGGTTTCTGGGGAGGGGAGAAGCACACAGGGAGGGAGGGAGTTTCTCCAGACATATTGCAGTGGAATTGTTGCTGCTTCTACCTTCTCATCCAGGTCATCTTTGGTGATAATTGCAAGTTCCCCTGGAAGTTTACAAACGGAACATCTCAGTTCCCCCTTTCCCTTCCTGCCCAAAATAGTAACCCAAATGGAGAATTGCTGCTCAAATGTTCTTGAAGGTCCCGTGTTTGCTGCTATAATTATTTTGTAGGGCGTGTTGCTTACAGGGTTACAGCACAGGCTTCTCCAGGAGAGAGCTGAAATCCTTAATTCTGGGCAGGAAACAACTAAGAGAGAAACATTATTTTACCAAGAGCACTTTCTAGTCCCATTTTTCCTTTTTATTTTGATTGACATATTGTGTTGAGATAATTTGCGTGTGGTGTGGTCTTAAAAAATGAAATACCAACTTCTGACTGGAGCAAACAGCACTGAGGTCTTGTATTTTGCGTTGTGTCTTGTCTACAGTGTATGTCTGTGTTTGATATTATACGGTACAGACAAGGTCTGAAGTATTTGGCTACTATAACAAGTGACTGGTTTTGAGGCAGCAATTCACAGCAGCACTAAAATGTACCTAATTAGTGGAGTTTCTGTGGCTAATATTTTGATAGTGGCTAATGGGGAAGAAGCAACGCTGCCTCATCAGTCTTAATTCAGACAACTTCACAAACGTAGTCTGCTGTTTTTTGAAGCTGAATTCCGTTTCGTTTAACTAGATTTCCATTTAAACTATCCCAAACGGATTTTTGCCAGCCCTGAAACTACATCCAAGCTGGTGACTTTTACTGTGTAAAAGTGTGCCTTGATTTTCAGTTCCACCAGCTGCAAACAGACGTCCCGCGGCCGTGCTGCGTGCTGGTGGCGCGCTGTAATATTGCCTTACACACCTAATAAGCAGCAGGTTGTTTTAGAAAGTTCTGAGACATAACGGGTGTGAAAAGGTTGGCGTTTAATTCTTCCGTTTCCTCTCCCCCGGGTTGATGTTGAATTCTTCTCTTTCCTCTCCCACAGGTACGTTCAGGCTGAAATACGCTCCTCCCTCTGAAAGTCTTGACTCCACAGACTGATATTTTCTCTGGCAAGAAAATACTGTAAGCCATGGAGATAGAAGGAGATTGAAATACAAAACTGAGACGTCCAGTTGCTGTTAAGCTTAATGTATTTTTTAATCCAAAGGTGCTTTACTTTATTAGACTAGGTAGAAAATCTAGCTTAGGGGTGCATCAAACCCATTTTTGATTGCCAAATTCAAGCTTGGATCTTGTTGTTGGAACTTCTGACCACGTGTCACAGGACCGATGCGTACTGGACGGATGGTGGGGCTGGCCAGCTGCGTTTTCTGTTGCAAGTACAACATCCGATGTACTTTTTCTTGCTGGAGAATGTTGCCATATGTGGACTTTCTAAGGTGAAACATCTAACTCCAGGGCAGCTACATTCTGAAGTGGAAGCTGGAGGCTGAAGGTAGGAGCGGCCGTTCGCCAGAAGGACTTTGGCACCCCTGGGCTAGGTAAAATGTCTACTTTTTTTCAAAAGTGATCAGGCACTAATCTCTGGGATTTTTAAGGATTGCACTACAGAAGAATGTAAAACTCTTCAAGCTTTCTGCACTTTTAGCAGACAGTGTCACTCTGAGACCAGTGCAAGAGGCAAAGAAGTTCCAACTTTTAAAAATTGGCACCAGCAGGCTATGTGACTTAACTACACAATAAAAATCTTAAGTAAGTCTCTCCTTTCCCTTCCAAAAGAACACACACGGCAGTTTCGGTTCCTTCTGGAAACAAACTTGTGCTTCATTGTCTCACTTATTACTAGATAGTGCTGGGTTCCCAGCAGTGGAATAAACTTAGTTTCCAAGGGTCCAAGTCCCAGAGACTCCAGAGTCATAAAGGCTTCAAGGATATTTTCCTGTAATACACAAACCAACCTTTACGTCCTGTTACTGTATATAGGTCTCTTTCACAGAAACCTTATTATTCTGCTTTTGTAAATGAATTTTAAACCATCCTAAAAAAAAGAACTCTGGCAGCAGAGTTTGTAAGCTTTTGCTTTACTTTATATAAAAAAAACCCCTTTGACTCCTACCCCGAGGCTTTTGCTACAGGATTCAGAAGTGGTAGAAGTCAAAACATGTAAAAGGTAGTAAACTTCATTATTATCAAGACTTTGAAGGATTTATTGTTGGCCTCCTTCGTTGCAATAGATTGTAGATGACTAGCTTTGGTGTTAACTACTTAGCGTACATAATTTGTGGGTGACGAATCTAAATTAGGACTTGAGAGGAAGCCAAACAAATCTTGAACTGCTAATTTGAAACAGTTTGGTCCTGTCTGGTTGAAAGAAGATACTAATCCTCATGGCTCACCCGAGGAATTTGACGGCATTAAATGGGTGAGGCCTTCTCTTTAAAATGTCTGACATAGAGATATTTGCATACTGTAATTTGGAAGACACCTTTAAAGTCTGAAGCCTTGTTTACACTTGGAGGTATTTCTTACACCAGTTCAAACCACACCAGGATGAACAGTATTTGTAGTGGCGCAGCTGACGTGCGCTCGGAACTGAGGGAAGTCAGAGCCGAGGAGGAGGTTTTGAAGTGGTGCGGAGCTGCCCCGAGGAGCTCGGGCCGTGGCAGTGAATCGGCACTGGGAGGGGGTAACGCGTAGCCTGACAGTCGAGGCCTTCCTGGACCGTGTTCATAGGGAAAAAATAAATGTTCCGGGCCATCTGCAGCGCCGCAGCCCTCGGAGAGGCACGGCGACGTGAGATGGCCAGAAACCAAACCCGGTCCAGGTGGTGGTGATCTGCAGTTCATAGCGGATTTGGCTTCGTGGAAACCCAGATCTAAATTTGCGTAACGTTTGGTTTTAAAAAAAAAAAAAAGATTATTTTTTTTTATTCCTATGCAACGAAAAATAAAAAACGAGCTTTGTGTATTCTCAGCCCAGCTCACGCTCCCCGCAGCGTTGCGCACCCCCGAAACGCTCCTGCTCGCTCTGCCTGCGGTTGAGGTTACCTGTATTCTAACGAACAACCTTCAGACCTGCAACACTAACGTGATGAAACCTGACAATGCAATTTACTTTGCCTTAATGAGCTTGAGACAATGGTAGGAACAATCTGTCATACTGTATTACGCTGAAGGAAATGCGCAGATTTCAGTGACGATGTTTACTCCTTACAGCTTTGAGGGTCTCTCCAGTGGCCTGGAACATGTGCTGAAAGCCAAACCTTAACGTTTTGGGTTTTTTTTTTTTTCACTTTTTTTAAACAGTATTTTAAAACTGAATTGTATTTAAATAAACTGTATTTCAACACACACACACAGGTGTTAAAAAACCCTCTCGAAATAGCAAAACTCAACAGCAAAAAAAAAAAAAAAAAAGTAATTTCTGTACCAGTTGCATTTTGTTTTAATGCCCAAGGCCGGGCACGCAGTCTCGTCTAATATTCATCACAGAGTCGAAACCATAACAACAGGACTGTAAAACTGAACTTCTGTCCAGCAAACCGTTTCATTCCTTTCTTCCGAGCTTTCTTTGGGATCGTTTCCTTTGTGTAAAGTTTAAGGCTGATGTTTCTTACAAGTGGCTTATGTGTACTTTTAGGTAACGTTTTTAAATGGTGAAGTCTGGTTTTCGAGTAAGTTCAGATTCAGAAGTCTTGAGTACCTTAGAGCAGCACGAGTGTAACACAGAAATGTTTGCTGAGCCAGCAGCAACTGCAGAGCCTTCCCTCAGTCGAAGCGAGCTGCGGCGTCAGATCTGCCGGTGAGCGCTGTCCACCTTGTACCAAGACCAACCAAAGTTGGGAAGTCCGAACAGAGCACTTTAGTTCCATAAAATAATCCTTAATCTGTTTTTGAAAGGCACAAATCCATCTTTTTACCCCAGAAAAGTAAGGCAGCTTGTTTTAGAATAGTTCCAGCTTCACTGGCTGAAAGAACCAGTTCTTAAAACCTATTTTTATACACTGAAAGATGGAGATTTCAAAGAATGCTATTTATTCCTATCTTTGTCCTAAAAGTATAAAAAGAATTAGTTCTCAAAATGGATTTCACTGTGGAATAAAAAAGATTTTTAAGCGTAAGAGGGAAGGGAATCCCAAGTCACCTCCCTGCAGGGGCACGGAGAAGTTCGCGCTGAGCCTTCCCTCGGGGGAGTGAGCGACGTGCTCGGTTTCTGTTGCGATTCAGTTTGAGAAGTGTTTTCCGTTTGGGAGTGTTGGTGATGGAAATACCCGAAATAGGGTGGAATTTCCAGCAAACTCCTCCTCGCGCTGGCAGTCTGCACATTAAGCATTAATAAATATGCCAGGCTCGATGCAAAGCAGCAGGAGAGGGAAGAGGGAAGCCTCATGTTAGCAAGCGAGGTATCAATCAGAGTTCCACGGTGTTTTTCCCTAAAACATGTCACACTCCACTTTTTGTAAAATTTTTTCATACCACGGTCATTAAATCTTGACAAATGAAGCACCAGACTTCTGAATTTAATGGTCTAACACTAGCCCTTTACCGTTACCCCAAATTCTGTTTCATGTTCTTTCTCGCTGGCAAGCTTCGGGGTGAAGGTACTCAAAAATTCAAGGTAGTCTGTGGTATTTGGCAGAGCAAGGCTCCCCAAAATAAAAGTGACGTCATCCGGCAGCCCTGCACAGGCGGTGGCTGCCTTTGTTTAGCGGAGTTCACCGAGCTGTGGGTTCGGGGTGGTCGAGAACGCCTGTTAAACGAGAGGGATGTGGGCAAATGCGGACAAAACCCCCACGTAAGGGAGCGCCCGCACAAGTCTAGAAAACCCCTGTGGTGGTCGAGGCCCCCCGCCCGCAGCCACCTCTGGTCATAAACCCTTGGAACTACCCGTTTGCTCTCTTAAAATTTCCTTCCGTAAGCAAGAAGCGTGTTGGTACCGAAGCAGAAAGCAAATCCTGTGTGTTTTCAAGTGCAGATTAACAGCTTCTCTTGGACATAACTTTCCACTAGGAATGAAGGAAACTCCTGCTCCCATTTGAGCCATTTCTTTTACTTCGGTCAATTCTAGTATTACAAATTGTGCATGTAACTTTATAAATATTTTAAATAGTTTTGTAAATATTTAATATTCAGCTAATTTGATTTTGAATTGTAAATGTCAAGTATTCTGGTATTGGGATTTTTATGTTTTATTATACTTTGTTAAAAGTAAAATTGTACATTTTTAGAATGTTTTTATCTGAGTAAATTTAATGTATGGAAAATAAAGAGTTAAAGAGAATCCCTTTGTATTTTTTTTAATTTTATATTTTATTTGTATTTATATATTTGTATTTTATTTGTATTTATATTTTTATATATTTTTATTTGTATTTATTTATATTTTTTATATTTAATATTTTATTTTTTTATTCGTGTGGGGCAGTTACCAAGGGCATTTTTTTTTATTTTTTTTTTTTTAAATAAATTCCCTTTATTTTGCTGCCTCTCCACCCCAGACACCTGCTCATGAATCCCAGCTCTATTACAGTGCCTGCGACTCCTCTCCTGGACTCAGCTCCAAAACCCAAAGGGTTTGTGCTCGTGGTTTGTCACTGAGAGCGGCCGCGGCCTCGCTCCTACCCCCCCTCCCCTTCCCGATTTCCCCTGGGAGGATGAGGAGGGAACCGGGGAGATGGAAACACATCTGGGTGCCCCAGCCCCTGCCCAGCTGCGGAGCTGAACTGTTTTACAGGGCAGATACACCTGGAATTCCATTATGCCCAGAATATGGGGCAAATACACTCAGAATCCCTCCTCCTGGGGGGTGGCGGCTCCTCCCGCGGCAGGTGGACGTGGCTCTGTGCCCATCCCTGCCCGGAGCAGTCTGAGAAAACCCCGTCTAGAAATAACCACCCGAGCCATAATGAAGTTGGGATGTAATCCATCCATCTCAGCACTGTATTAATTTTTAAAAAAGCAACATTTGTACAGGAATATCAGTCAATCACGGCGTAATTACAAGTATGGTTGTCAGTTATGAGTTAAACAATTTCTTACACAAAACTAAACGTAGAACAAGCCGCATTTAAAAGTTTACGTTGGGAGTAAAAACACAAAGAACAATAAAAAATCCGAAGCGTTGTGAACGAGATGCATGCAAAGAGGCGTAGGTAGGTACAAATTGGACACCTTGCTGAGCTAGAGTGCCGAGACGCAGTAGTATTGCTTCTTTCTCCCCCGTGATAGTAAGTTAGCTTCCAGTAACAGCTGTAGTTAGTTCACAGACACATCATACACATGAGTAATCTCATCCTGCTACACTTCACGTGACAACGACTCTAGAGGAAAACCAGAGGTCCTACGAGACAGACACCCCCTGCGCAGGGTCCTCCCCGCTCCAGGCAGCAGGAACACCGAGCGCTTCCCGACCCCACGCGAGCGGCGGGAGACTTCGGTGACGGAAAAAAAAAAAAATAATAATTTGTTCATCAACTCGACAGCAACCCCTGGATGTGAGCTGCTTCTAAAATTCTCCTCGATCCCCCCCCTCCCCGTGCAAAGCGGGTTCGGCACAGGCGGGTCAGTGGTTCCAGCGGTCGGGATGGAGGAGCGATGGCAGGAGCCGTGGGGCCGCTGGCGATGGGGCTCTCCGAGGGCGAGCGGGTTGGGGCGCTGCTCGTGTCCCCGCTGCTTCGGCACTGGCGGAGGGGCCCGCCGCTCCCTTCAAACCACTGGGAACTCCAAACCACTGGGAACATCAAGCCACTGGACCGGGGAGGGGCTGGGGCGGGGGATGATCTTTTGGAAGCGAGCTCGTACGAACAACAGTGTTGCACTGAACACACAGGGATTGGAACTTCATCACAGACTGGAGTTTATTGAATGTTACCTGTCCAGGTGTGTATTTTACAGTTAAACGTTTCCTAAAACTACAGTAAAGCTGTGCTGTTTGGTATGAGTATTTCAGAAACCGGCACCGTTCCTAAGTTTGCGGTGCCACAAAAAACAGAGACAAAAAAAAAAAAAAAAAAAAAAGAGTTGTACTCCCCCAGCTTACCCCAAGCACTTGCCTTAACTCACTGCAGCCCTGACACAAGTCTGAGCGAGCTGCAGAAGACAAAGCTCTGCTTTGGAACGTTAAAACGTATTTGCTCTCATGAGAAGCCTTCTTGATTTATTAAAAAAAAAAAAAAAACTTTAAGGAATCATAGGGAGATTTTCCAGAAAACTGTCACAGGAAACACTTTAGCTCCTCCCTGGTGCCTGTTTGCTTTTTCAAGTCAATCAAGTGTCCCTTTATTTGCAATTGTCACATGCACAATTGGGTTCCATTCACAAAAGTCCAGAAATGTAAATGTGCCTGTGTGGAATATTACAGCAGGTTTCAAAGCCGGAGGTGCTCGTCTGTACTGTTTAATAGTCACAAACAAGGCAAGGTAAGATGAGACACCTGCTAAAGCAAGACTATGCTACGGGCCTGAGAGCGTAGGTGACATCCGTTTCTTTCCCTGGGGTGTGTGTGGGGAAGAGTGGGGGGTGATGGCCAAGGGTAAACCGAAATCCTAGGCTAGAAGCCACTGGCGTGTCCTAGACAGAAGATTGCACTCCGAAAGTCTCCTGAGAGGCGTACACCATGTACAGGAAGCCATCCTCGTCCTTCTCGCTCTCGTACACCTCGGAGATGGGTGTGGAAACGCTCACCATGCTGTGTCCGTTGACCAGGAGGAAGAAGGCCTGGTTGGAGTTCAGCTGCAGGCGTCGCCTGTTGGGGGGAGGTGGGGGGAGCAGGGGGGGAAGGGGGGGGACAGCCGTGACTACGCGGTTCCGCTCACATCCACACAGGCAAAAACAAGTCCTCAGGAGGGTGGCCCCACCCGAGGCAGCCCCGCCCCTGCGGAAGGCGTCCCCTCCCCACCTCAAAGGGGTATGAAATTCACCCCCAGCAGTGCTACAGGCTTGGGGAGGAGTGGCTGGAGAGCTGCCAGTCAGAGAGGGACCTGGGGGGTTAATTGATTGATAATGAGCCAGCAGTGTGCCCAGGTGGCCAAAAGGCCAATGGTATCCTGGCTTGTATCAGCACTAGCGTGGCCAGCAGGGACAGGGAAGGGATCTTACCCCTGTGCTCGGCACTGGTGAGGCTGCACCTCAATTACTGTGTTCAGTTTTGGGCCCCTCACTCCTTCTGAAAGGACCCTGTCACTTGATCAGCCACTGCTCGCATTAACCCAAGGGGCTCTCTCCAATGGTTGGACTGGAGGATCCTCAAGGTCTTTTACAACCTTGAGGATTCTGGGATTCTGTGAAATTCATCTCTAAGCCCAGTCAGATCCATCGGCTGACAGAAGCCCTTACCCCACTGGAAAAGCTCCGCTCCAGAGCGGCATTAAACGGGCAGAAAGGATGATCCCAGTACACCAGCAAACACGCGAGGCCCGCGGGGCCTCTGGCTCACAGCTTGGCCCAACAGCACCTCACTGGGAAGGCAAACCCAGGAGGGAGGACGGGCAGAGCCTCCCCACGAAAGACCCTGGACCTTTGAAACCCTGGCAGCAGCTCTGTAAGAGCCTGTGTTCAACACTACCAGCATCTTGCCCTCTCTTCTCCCTCCCAGAAGCCTCGAGGGAAGGGCAGAGAGCGACAGACCTCCCAGACCACGGGGCACGGTAAACATCTAACATCAGGGCTTTGCCTTGGTCATTTGTCCTGGTTGGGGGGAAACAGGTATTTCTGCTAAGCTGCCTACTGGAAAGCAGGTTTGCCCAGAGGAGCTCTCTTACTACTTCATAAACCAAGGGAGGAAGAGGAACTCGGATACGTGGAGGGGCAACCAAAGAAAGAAGGAAAGAACAACAGATCAGATGAGCTTCCCGCCACTTCCGCTCACTGCTGGAAACAAGGATTTACTGAGCCTCCCAGGCACAGCCCAGGGAAGGGACCTTTCCAAAGCCAAGCTCTAAGCACTCCCAAGAGAGCAGGCTGAGGGAAGGCAGCAGCTATCTGAGGGTGGGGAAGGCCAGGCTTTGAGCTGGCTCAGGACCAAGTCCAGCTGGGACCAAGTCACCTCTTAACAACTAAGCCAAATAACAAAAAAGGTGGGAAAAATCCTTCAGCTTGCTGTTAACCTTTTTGCCCAAGGCCTTTTAATGCTCATGAGAAATTCTGGAAGACTTCAGCAATCTGGTTCCTGCTTCCAAAACCCTATCTCACTTTCTTACTCATGTAAGAGCTGGGATTTGCTTGTGCCAGGCAGTTTTTGTACAAGCCTCGGAGGCAGGGAATTGTTTGGACACGCGGGACAACTCTCAGTTTTTACAGCTTGTGGCCTCCACGAACCAGCTCCCTGCTACACCGTGACCAGCAAAAAGCAAACTCTGGTTTGCTGCTAACTTCCAAGTTTACCGCTTGAGAACTCTTACTAATCAGATACTCCTTCTAAGCCAGGAGAAATGCACTTCTAGCAGAATTTCTGACCACAGTTTTAGACCACAGGACTTCCACTCATTGGCTATTTCCCCTTTTGCTCTTTCTTGTCAACAAAGCTGAAGCACCGGAGTGGAGCAGTACTCAAGCCACAGTCTGCACAAACAGCTGGGACAAAAAGACACTGGTCTGGACATGGGTTTTTCAGGCCTCAACACTGTCACTGAGAGAAACCTCATTTCATGATCAAAGGATGCCAAGATCAACCCTAAGCAGCAGCTCAGAGCTCTGGCTGCGAGCCCAAACTCCCCCGCCGGTGGGTGGGAAGAGGCAGGCGCTCTGGAGAGGGACTCCCGGGCAGAGCTCGGAGAAGGCACCCTGAAACAGCCGAGCAGGAAGCGCTGGAGCTCCGGGCCAGCAGCACCCATGTTAGACACGGATTCGCGGCCCCAGGCTCCCTCCTACATCTCCGGGAACCAGTGATTTCTCTTAACAGCTCAGCTCTTTTCAGAGGGTTTTTTTTTCCAGCAAAGCCAAAGGAAAAGCACCTTCTCACAAATTTGTCCTAGCGAGGATACCGAGCGCTCATTCGATGAATTTTCTATTTAAAGAGTCTCCAGATGCATACACCAGGTGGGGAACTAACAAAGAATCATAGCCTTAGGTTGATGCAGCTTACACTGAAATCACAGCATACTACCTGATAATTTTGATTAGCTCGCTCATGTTGACGTGATCTGGCACCAGGAACTTGGTCTTATCCAAAACTGGAAGCTGCTTCTCTCCCTTGTACCTTTCAATGATCACCTAAGAAACACAAAAAGAAAGGAGCAGAAGATGTGAAAGGCAGAAACAGTGTCTGTGCCCTCATCTCCCCCCTCCCTTTTAAACACCGCAAAGTACAAGCGTTTATGCCAAACTCCATTTCCCTTCATTTGCGAACACAGCATCTTGAATCTGAAAAGGAACAATTATATTATAATTATCTTCACGTGCTCCTCTCATTCTGTTTGCAAGAGTCACTGCACGCCGGGGTAGCAAACAGGGATTTAACAGCACATGTCCACAGCATCAGTGCAGTTTTAGAACGGTTCATTTGCTGGAATCATTTAATCTAGCACTGAATTACCCAGCAACAAGGAAACCCAAGAAAAGATAACGCACACTTCCCTCTAACACATTACAGCGGCTGACTAGGGGCCTGGGCTGCTATGGCATTCTGCAAAGTCAAGCAGTTTTCACTAGAATTTCTCCAGTTTCAGGCCATCTCTTTCCAAGAACTACACCTCCACGTTAGTATGCTATTCCATTCACCTTCCACAGTGACTCTAATGCATGAGAGAAAGCTACTTCTGAGGGGTGTAAAGCCTCAAAGGAGAGAATTTCCTCCTCCTTAATCTCAAGACAGCATGCTTAGGAACCAGTAATTCTGTCAAGGTTGTTATGTAGTAACTACTCAATTCACAAGGAAATTGCAGATTTGCCAATTTAAGTAGCACCCTGCCCAGCAACTGTATATAGTTCCTGCTTTTAAGCAATGATCTCAGAATTCGTGCGCTCCTGCTCTCACAGCCATGTGGGTTTTGTTGTTTTTAAATCAACGGTAGCTACGTGACACCATTCACTTGGATCATTTCCATGCTCACGGGGTCTGGCTGTGTTGATATTCAAAAGTTGCACAGGTGAAGAGATATTGAGCCAATTTAATTAAATTAGAGAAAGACTTCCTTACACCAGTTTAAATAAATGCCAGCTCATTCTGGAAAAAAACCTCACACTATTTTTAAAAAGGTAGAGCACAAACAATGGATAATATTTCCAACAGCAAAATGAAGGATGTTGATGGCACCGGAGGGATTTACCATCTAGCATGACGTTGCCATCTTATCTCATCCAGAACTGCTAATGATAATAGCAAGGCCGTGACTCAAGTGAGGACATGGACAGGCCACCACAGCAAGGCCCCAGGCACCCCAGCAGGCCTCTGCTGTAGCTGTGACTTTGCACCACTGCCTCTTCAGCAAGTTGCTTAGGTACCTCTGAATTTTTGCTGGTAATATGTCCATGGGCGACTCGAAATGAGAGCTTTGCTATAAATCAACAGCTTTCAATCTGTGGTCACAGAGCTTGGGGACTACAGCTCAGTGATCTGTGAAAGGTGGGTGAAAAAGCAATCTTCTGTCAGGAAATGGATTTGTTAGGAAAGGGCCCTTTGGGAAAGCTGCACATTGCAGACAAGTCAGAAAATTTCTGCTATAAAATATTACTTGTTCCCGTGCCCAACAGCATAGTAAAGCAGCAGCAGCAGCTTCGAGATGAAGCAGTTTAAAGCTAAAGGTGAAAAGCTTTCGGTTTCTACTTGACCTAGAGGCAACAACTGCTTCTGTTAATGGAAGCGCAGACAGTTTGCAAGCAGCCTGTTCGCAGAATTGTCACTCACAGGGACCATCAGTTCTTATCACTGAGACCCAAAGGTTGAGGCGTCCAATTCGGTTCTCTCTTCTGCCCCCCAAGATCTCCTGAGACCTTCCCCATTTCACCAAACGGCCATAAGGATGGTGGCATTTATTTATTGCTTAGTGTGGTGACAGCCGTCACACAAAGCCCACCACTTGCGAAGAACTCATCAGCAATAGAACACGATCCCTGACTTTTGCTTCCTAGGATGCTTTGCTTTGCAACTGTAACCTTGAGGATGCCATAAGTAAAAGAAAATAAAAATTCAGGCAGCATTTGGAGCTGACCAGCTAAAGAAGAGTGACAAGGTGATGGCTGATCTCCTCTCTGAGGTGAAATGGAGGGGTTTGACAGCTGAGCAGCATTTCTGGAGACCTCAAGCCCGGGCCCATTTCCCAGAAGGCAAGTTCTGTCCTTCCCAGCACAGACTGGTGACGAAAGCCGTATCTGTCTCTACGTTACCGTGTATTCTTCTCGATTAGCCTCTGCAGACTCTTCTTTTGGAGAGGAGAAATACCGAGATGAGAAGAGCTGAACACTCAGGAGAATCTCAGAGCTCAGCCAGGGTGTGGTTTTCTTTGAAGCTACAATATGCAACTTCAGTACACAGGAAACCCCATTTCCTCCAGTCCCCAGCTAGCACCTGGCTCTACCACACTCACTGCCTGTTACTAGTTTGAGAATGTTTCTGAAATCCAGGCTTAACAACCCTGAATGGCCAAATTTTAATTTGGTCTCATCAGGACAGCTCTTTTACAGGTTTCTAACTACCGAAAAAAACATGAGACTAGAAATTGAAGTGAAAAATGAAAAGAACCAGACTCACTGGTATTTTAGTTGGATGCTGATCTCGGATCAGTCGTACATCTTCCACTCTTTGCTCTGCAAGAGATGAAAAAAAAGTCTGTTCAAACATCCACACTTAATGCTGTTATTACCTTTATTTCTCTACCACTGAAGAGGGGGACCACATGTTAGTAAAAGCCACAAAGGCAAATTCAGGCAAATGAGTTTTCAAACAGGACAGCACTGTCACGAGTAAAACCTCTCCTTTGACAGACAATACTTTGCTCTTTAACCCAAGGTGACAAGTACTGCACACACACGCTGCCTGGGACTCCCAGAAAGTGTTAAAGGAGGTAGCCACCCCCCACCCCACCCCTCATTTTCTGCCCCCTAAAGCAGACATTTAATCTCATAAATTGACAGCATCAAATTACACCACCCAAGTCAATGACTAAATATCCTGTACTATTTCTGCGAGATCCCAGAAGAGGAAGTTGTCAACAATTACTTGAGACCTGAGGCTGGCCGAAGCCTGGCAGCATCAGCTTACGCTGTGTGTTCTAGTATTACTGAATTACAGTTTTCTATTTTGATTATGCCGCACCCATTGTTGCAGAAGCTGTTGGTAGGTTCTTGTGTACCTAGACATTTCACCGCTCTCTGTGCCAGTTTTCAGGATAAAGTTCACCTCTCCTCAGACATAAATATTAATAGCACAGATATTAAAAACCAGGCTAAAGTACACGTCCGAGCCAAAGTAAACAGGCGCAGTTGCTTTCAGAGGCAGTTGCATCTGTTTATACCCTGCCTACTTTCAGATTCAGTGAACTCAATTTTAACCTCTCCAGTTCTCTTCAGCGGGCCGGGGCTTTCCAGGCCATCTCCATCTTATAAACACCTCTCGGAGAGAAGATTTAGTGTTGCATCACGGCTTTAACAGACACCTACCCAGGGAGAGGTGCTGCGCACGGGAGAGGAAGAGCTTAGATCAGCACCCGCCAGCCCAGCTCACTGCTGGTATGCTAATGCACAGGACACACTACCTGTCCCGCCACTCAGGAATAACATCACTCAGCTCTCCATTAGTCCCTGTTAAATTTGTGAGCATGAAATACATCCGTGGGCCTTTTTATGAGCCCAGTAAGGAAACACAGCTCCTGTGAATCACGTTTTTAAGCTGGAGGTGAATCAAGCAGAACTAAGGCAAGGAGTATGCAAAGCCTTCACCTGACTGCAAGACCAGGAACCTGAAAGCCATCCTGCTGCACGTCCCACAGCCCAAGTCACGCTCTTACAGACCAGCATTAACAATTCAAGGGCAGAGATACTAGCTAATTAAAATACTTTTTAAGATTAACCAGAATCACAAGAGATACGGGGAGTGAATGAGACCAACCGCCAACCCCGCAAGCACAGAGAGGTTTGACTTAACTTTTCAACTGAAACAGGTTTGTTTACGGCAATGTTACTCAGCAGAACTCTCTGAAGTAGAAGGAACATAAACTGGGCAAATCATTGAGATTATTGTATATGGCGTGTTCAAAATCAGGCTTCAGTCAGCCACAGATAAACACTGCTCTCTGACGACATTAGTTGCAGTGGCAACTGCTTGGCTGCCATCCTAGCTGAACTTAATACCTGCAATAGAGGCTGCTGACAGGCGATGGGGTCAACAACAGTTTTGGAAGACTCCAAGAAAAGGTGCAGCTTAAACGTAGACTTTGTTAGATCAACATTCTCTCTGCTTCAACGTGGAGAACAGCTTACGTTTAACAGAACATCAAAGACAAGGGTGGACACACCAGGCAGCTCTCTTAAGCAGCTTGACTTTAACCCAAAGGCAGAAGGAAAAGAAAATCTGGATCAATTACTTCCACCAATTCCATTTTACGTACGGGATTTTATAGTTCACGCAGAAATAGGTTACGCTGCCAGTTCTTGTTACCCTCAGAGCATTTCAGCCTACCTCACCGACACACATGAACAGATACTGAGCTCTTTCGATTGCTCTGGTCCCATCCTAAGCACAGAAAGAAGTGCTGGCACCGCTCTATCAAGGCTGTTCCTTCTAGAAAGAGGCTAATCTCATTTCCCCAGCCATCATTACACAGCTCTTCTCGATGACTTGCTAGTTTTCAATAACTAAAGGCAGACAGGAGGCATACGTCCCAGTCCGCTCGCAGCAACCCAGGTAGAGAATTCCTCACACCGAGCCAAGTCCCACACTGCAAGCGGAGCTTAATTCTGCTGTCAATAGCGCAGACGAAGCCGGACACTGAGCAGGCACGTCGGGAGGGAAGGGCAGGCCCAGCTCTTGGCACACAACGCAAAATGATGTTTCCGGGCTCCTGGGAATTCTGCAGTCGATAATGGATGATGCGGAGAGGCGATCTCCCCACCCCAAGCCCCTCTCCCAACGCAGCGCAGAGCTCACCCCCGCCCCGGACACCCAAAAAAATGATCCCTGGCCCAAACTTCCAGGTTCTCGCCCCACAGCGGAGAGGCTCGGCCCGCCTCGCCGGGGCGAAACAAGCCCCGCGGCCGCGCAGGAGGAGCGGAGGCCGGGCCGGGGTTTGTTTCCATTCCAGCCCCGAGCAGGCGGCGACTCCCCTCCCGCCCCAGGTGCCGGGTCACCCCCGCAGCCCTCGGCGGAGTGGCACGGCGACGCCGGTGACCGGGGCAGGGCGGCCGGGCCCGCTCCGCCCGCGGATCCCCGCTGTCAGCAGGAGCCGGCCCGGGGATCTCCGCGGCTCCTAACGAGATCTGCCCCCTCCCCGCCTCACCGATCCCCCCACCGGCAGCGAGGGCACCGCCGCCGGCCTGCCCCGCCGGGCCGCCCCCGCAGCCCGCCCGCCGAGCGACGAGGCCCGGGGAGAGGCCGGGACAGCCGGCGGGCGCTGTCAGCGACCCTGCCCCGCCGCGTCCCTCCCCGGGGAGCTCACCGAAGGTGCGGCGCTGCTTGAAGCTCTTCTCCGAGGGCATGGCGGCGGCGGCTCGGCCTCAGGCCCGGCGGCGGCTCTGCGCGGCGGCGGCGGCCAACTCCGAGTGCCGGCGCCCGCCCCCCGCCGCCGCCACCGGCGACTCCGCCGTCAGCTGACGCCGCGCGTCACGGCGGGGCGGGGCGGGCAGCGCCGCGGCGGCGCCGACATCTTGAGTGTGGCGGGGCCGAGCGCCCGCCGCCTCCCCACCGCTGGGCGCTGCGGTCCGGCGCCGGGTCCCGCGGGGGACACGGTCATGGCCGCCTCAGTGTGCTGCTGGGTTCTTCCTCGGCGAGACGCAGCCATGGCCGCCTCAGAGTCCCCAGCCAGTGTACCCCTCAGCGACAGCACAGCCATGGCCGCCTCAGAGCACCCCACCATGTCCCCCCTCAGCGACATATGGCCATGGCCACCTCAGAGTGCAGAGCCAGGGTACCCCCTCAGCGACATTACAGCCATGGCCGCCTCAGAGCGCCCTTGCCATGTTGCCTCTCAACAACACACAGGCATGGCTGCTTCAGTGTCCACGCTCAGTGAAAGATGGCCGTGGCCACCCCAGAGCACTCCACCGTGTCCCCCCTCAGCAACATATGCCCATGGCCGCCTCAGAGCACCCTGCCAGTGTACCCCCTCAGTGACATTACAGCCACGGGCGCCTCACAACACCCCACCATGTCCCCCCTCAGTGACACACAGCCATGGCTGCCTCAGAGCACCCTGCCAGTGCTCCCTCTCAGCGACACGCAGCCATGGCCAACTTGGGGCACCCTGCCATGTCCCCCCTCAGCAACACACAGCCATGGCCACCTCAGAGTGGCCCACCATGTCCCCCCTTAACAACATGTGCTCTTCAGCAACTTTGCCTCCACGCAGAGGTGCAAGTTTAGTGATTTGCCTTCGGTTTGCCTTCAGCATACATAGACAGAAGTATGAGGAGGCCGCAGTAAAGTTTATGTTCAGGGAACAAATTTTTAGGAACAGGTGTTCCAATTCACTTCAAAGCCCACCACCCGGTCTCGTGCGGTTTGTCAAGAATTGATTAGACCACAAACAATTTCAGTCTCAAGCCAAGTTTGCTTGCGTTCATCCTGCAGATACCACGTCGCGATTAAAAATGCCCAACTGTTTCCTCCTTTAGCAGCTTTCTGACACAAGCTGTTGGCTGTAGACTTTCAGCTGCCTTTCTTTCTCTTTCTCTCACATATGTTCCCAGCACCGTGTTTTGAAATATAGGAACAATTTTGCAGCCGTCGGGCTACACAATCTCACTGTACAATCCAACTTATACGGCTGAAAGGACAGGGAGTTGCAGATGGCAGTGTCCTTATGAGTATAGAGAGAAGGACCTTTTTCTAACCAGCTTAGAGAATATCAGGGTTTCTGCGTTTTTTGGTGTGGAACAATGCATTGAAGTTAAGAGTGATGCTGCACTCACACACTGGAATGAGGATTCGTTACCTAATTTTGTGATTCAGGGTCATACAGTTCCGGTGGCTGTATAATTATAGGATGAGACCATTAAAGGTGTGATGAAACAAGGAAAGAAAAACAGCCCTAAGGTCTATGAATGCTCTATCCATCACATCACCGTCCAGGGACAGCAGGTGAGACATAGTGGATGATCATCAGAAGGCTGATACCTCTGAAACTTAAACTAGCAATCCCAAATTTCTGTTTCAACTGAAATCTTTCTTTTTTTAAATGACTGCCTTTTAAAAACCATTTTCTGGGCTGAGGAAATCCCACCATGCTCTCAGAATGGTACCTCAGGGGCTGTGTGGCTGCTGGCAGGAGGACAAGCCCTGGTGAAACCGCGCTGCGTTGTTTTTGGGGTGTACAGGTGAGTCCCGGTGGCAGGGCCGACAACGCTGAGCGCTGCGTGTTGGGCGGTTTTCATCCACGCTACCAACTGTTAGCAGGGCTGCAGCTCAGGCTGAAAGCATCCATATGGTGCTTAGGAAGAGCCACAATCAGAGTATCTGCTGACAGGCTGGGCTATCACATGTTCCGCTCATGAATAATCTGCAGAGACTGTGAGAAGGAAAACTTAGATCCACACCGAGACTCGCTTGACCTTTCCCTCCTCATCTCAGTCTTCGCCTATGTCTGCATGTCGACAGCGCAGACAGTTGGCGAGTCTGGATTTGAGAAAGGTGTTAGGCGCAGTTGGAATGACAGCATGGACATAGCCTTTGGGACCAGCTCTGCCTAAGCACAATTCTCCATCCCTAGTGAGAAAATGCTGCTTTTGAAAATGCTTTCGCTTCAAGCTTGGTGACTATGCTGGAACAGAGCCCTTTAAAAATCTAGTCTGCAGAGCATTTTTATTCTAGTCTTAGAACACTTTACAAAGCATTTAGTCTGAAGAAGAGAAGACTTAACTGAAAGGAGACATTATATCGTCTTCAAATATGCAAAAGGTTGCCGCAGAGCAGGAGGGAATTAGCTCTTCTCTGCGTGCAGTGAGTCTAGGACAAGAAATAATGAGCTTACATCTTGAGAAAGGCGATAGAAATTAGACTTTGGGTTAAGGGTAAGAACAGTTGAGCACCGCAACAAATTGCCTAGGAAAGCAGTGAAATAGTCACCATCATATATTATATATCTTAATTTTACTAATTAAGAAATTAGTAAAACATCTGCTCTGAAGAGTTTTGGGAGAATTGTTCTTATCTCAGGGAGAAGGATGGGGTAAATAATCTCCTGCAATACCTGTCAGCCCTAATTTTTCATGAAGAAAAAGAGATGGGATTTGCCCAAACTGACAAGGCAGGTTAGAGCACAAGCTGGGTTTGGATTCCAGCTCAGATCCTCCTGTCTGCACCCTATACAGCAGGCTATACTAAATCTTAAGTCTGAAGTTAAAAAAAAAAACCGCCACATTTTCCCAACTGTTATATCTTCCACAAGGTTGGGATTTTTTACCTTAACAAGCCGGTATGAATGGTGATTCCAAACACTAGTTGATATTTACAGCATTTCCCTGGGGAAAAAAATCCCATTTTTCCTATTTTTTTCCATATGGGCTGCCTCACAACAAAGTGAGTGTATTTCACAATTCGAATTATAAACCATCCCCACAGTACTGCAAAGTCTTTTTACAACGAATAGACAAAGCTGTTCCTCTGCAGTGCTACACCCTTGCTGGAAGACAGCACTTAGTGTCTAGGGCTATTAGCTCAGCAGCTGTCAGCAGTATTAAATTCACCAGAAACATGGAGAGAAAACCCCCATAAAATAAAAGGAAGGACACTGTGCTAAGGGTAACTTGCATTTAAACCTGAATCAAAATACCTTCCCTCAGTTATTTTCTCTTGAATTGTTCTTATTGATCTAGCTCAGCTAAAGATCAATAAGGGCCTTGATTTTTTAACACAGTGTGCAGCCATTACCCAGCTACTATTGGAGATTTTCAGCCAGCATCAGTTTGTAGTGAATTGTTTGCAATGCCTTAAAATAACTCTTCTGAGAAGTTTTAATCTTGAATTTGACTAACCTATGAACAAATTCCCAAACTTCAAATTTCTCTGCAGAAGTCACCTTCTGAGTTAGGAGAATTCTAGCAAGATGTGATGAGAATGACAAAATGCCTCTCTTTTTGGGGGATATAAAAGTGTAATTTGAGAAAAGTGAAACTAAAGAGGCCACTCGCACAACATTTTTCCTGTGTGGGTTTTCTCTGAGGTCTAACAACAGATGAGCCTGTCCCTCAGTGGGAACGCTAACACTGACTCTCTCATCTATCTGGCCCCCTATTTCACAAGATTTTGGGAATATAACACTTTTGAGATTATTAGGCAGATGCTTTTTTGGATGGTAAATCCAAACTAACACACAGACGTATGCAATGTCGTCACAAACCCATCATTTTCTTAGAATGTTTGGCTAAAAATTTGTTGTGCTCCCCCTGCAAGAAGTATTGCCCAAGACGTCATTGCTATGTACTGTAATCCTGACATCACTTACTGCTGCTAGCGCTGTTCCAGCAAACATTTTTTGGCTTCAGGATCAAGTTTTAAATGGGAGCCATTGGTTTTACAGGGAAACATGGTAAATCAGTTGGTGTAAGCAACAATAACTTATGTTTGCACTAAAAAAGATCCATAACCTCTTGGCAGGCAATAACGACAGTGTGAGTGCGGGAGGCATAGCAGGGAAATTGTGGAATACTACAGTGTGCAACAAAGTCTTCCACTGATTTTTAATGCTCCTAGGATTTAAGCCATTCCACACATATTCAAATATTAACCAAGTACTATGTAGCCTGTGGCTTCAGCAAACACCCTCCTTATTTACATCGTGAGAAACTGAGGCATGCAGAGGTTCAGTGAGCTGCCGGTGATTGCACAACCTTTGCTCAGCAGCCGACCCAGTAATGGCATCTTGAACACCTGACTGCCTGTCCCATGATCTGTCCTGGACAGGATAATGCCTCGGCAAACTGAGCTGCCAGAGGTGTTAGGCACAATGAGATTGTTCAGGGTGGACCGTGGCCAAAGCTGAAAGAACGACAACTGCTTCTAGTAGAAGAGCTATAAAGTCTTTGGTGACCCCAAGCACTCATGACCACAGCTGATCATCAGAGCGACTAATGCCTCATTGCAAGGACAGTATGTTGAAGAAAGACCATACCCTTTTTCATAAAGAGAGGGCACCGAGCTCAGCTCTAAAGCAGAAGGATGCAAAGCGCTTCCTGAGTCATCGGCAGCATTTTCCGCAGTGCTCTGGATTTTCCCAGAAGAGCTCAGTCTGTCCACTGATCAGTTTATCCTGCAAAATCTGGTGAGACCAATGTCCAGACAGAAAGGAAGAAGGTGGGAAAGACTAAAATCAGGATGAGAAGAGCTATTTTCCAGATTAAAATAGCAAGGAAAGGATATCTGAGATGAAATATGTACATCACAAAAACCAAAGCAAAATTCTTTCGTCTTTGTATTGAAATATTCTCTCTTTGATGTGTCCTGCCTCCAAGGATGCTGATTACAAAGCAGAGATCGCATTGCAGACTTATGCCAAAAAAAACATGCTGCAAATACTTTGTGTGGCAAACAGGGCTTGCAAAGAGGGTTTGTTCATCTGTCTCGGCCTGCCTTGCCATACTTTTCTGTCCCTCTTGCCAAATGGAAAATAAATAATTCTCTCCTAGCTGTTCAGGTTATAATTGGCTGGATATGCCATCAGCTGGCTCATCCCTGCTCAGAGGCTGGGAAGGCGTAAACACTTCCAGGATTACAGAAAATGAGGACACTAACTTTGGGACCAATCCAAAGCCCTTTAGAGTGAGCGTGAAGACTAATTGACTATAGCAAGAGCTGCATCAGCTCCGTAATTGCTAAAGGGAAATGAAACAATAACATTTCCCCTTTTGGTACATCCTTTTCAAGAGCCCTGTGGTAATGGCTGCAAGCTGCCTGCCTGAAACAGCAGGACTGGAAAGCTCTGGGCTATTACTCTGGTAATGTCTACAAAGACATTGGTAAAGCCACAGAGGATGGGAGATGATGATAATGCACATTTACGGTTTTCCCTATCATCACAAATAAAGCTGGTAGATTCAGATAATGGATTCAGTAACACAGAGGAGAAAGTGCCAATTTTATAGTCTGATGACAGGGTGGTAAACACTGAAGTTGTAAGTTATATTCAGTTACAAGCACCCTGTTCTGCACCAGCTCTCTGCCTTCTGGGCCCCAAGGACCTTCTCTGTGCCCAGCCTCCAAACTCTCTGTAACCACTGTGTGATGCTCTGCAAGAACTGCACCAGAAACCTTTTCTGTCTGGGTCTTGAAACTTGGAGTGGTGACAATGATAGTTTCTCCTCTCAGATGTGATGAGAGGCTGGGATTCCCCCACTCTGCCCCATGGGAAGGGGAAATGCGGTCACCCCGAGCACAGAGAGCAGTCATCACATTGCTTCTGACTTTGCTGGGCTTCACAACCTGCCAGATGACATCAGTGCATCATGCACTCGCCTTTCAGCCGGACAGGCTTTTCCCCTTCTTCCTCTTAATCTGGAGAAAATGGGCATGGGGGGATAGAGCTCTGTGGGAATTGGCATGGATTGCTGATGGGCCATCCTGCCTTCTGCTGGGTTGGTCTGGAAAGGCGGTCAGTGGGCCAGGGGAAGAGTCTGATCACTGAGGGATGGAGCAGGATGCAGTGGCTCAGCATCCACAGAGCCAAGGCTGTGGGATAAGGTTATAGGGGTCAGGTGGGTGAGTGAAAGGGAGAGAAGGTTGTAGGGTGATTAGGCTCAGCAGGAGCATTCAGAGGAAAAGGAGAAAGAAGAAAGTCCAGACAAAAATAGAAAATGCAAAAGAGGGAAAAGCATGTGTGTGCTGTAGACTGCTGAGTTTCTGCTCGAGGCAATGTCACCAAGGACATCTTTTGTTTCATTCACACAAAAATCCTTGCCATCAGTACTTTTCCTGTCCTTTCCATGAATCCATCAGTTCCTAAACAAACAGACATGACAAGGCCTTCTAGAGCTGTGTCAGAAACTTTGAGTACCAGCTGAGCATTATGTAACACAGGGGAAAAAATCATGTGATTCAACACAGGTGGAAAACAGCTACAGACATATTTCCAAACAGTTGATGTTTGGTTTAGGTGACTCATTATCCATGTGCCTTCTTTTAGATGCTTGGGGCAGCTTTTCTGAATTTAATCAGAATTGTGGGCACTAAACTTGCCTGTCACCAAAGCCCCAAAGGATTAGCACACTATGAGAAATGCCATCCTCATTCTGCACGCGGGCAGTGTTGGAGGGAGGAATGCAGTGGTCCAGGCTGTAAGAAGCCGAGTGTTTCCTCATCCTGTGGTTGTCGCAATTTTGTTCATACCACAAGCCTTGCAGCCTGGACTCATCATCAGATCGTCCCGTATGCGTGGCCATCCAGATCCTTGGAAACCAAGGTATTGTTCCCCTGACAACAGAGCTGCCCACTTGGCAAAATCCTTGGGCTGTCCAGCACAACCCAAACATCTCTTCTTGTCTGGTGGGGCTGATGTCCAAAGGTCTGTTCCTGCTTCACCTTCTGCCACTTGGTCTCTCTGCAGGCCAACAGCCTCTCTGCAGTGATTCTTGGGGCTGAGGTTTGGAGACTTTCTGCATCAATTACATGCCTGTTTTCCTATTTTCTTCCAATTTAGGTGTTTGTTGCTTGATTGTCATGGTGACCGCTGCCTTGAGACCTTCACTGAGGGGGAAGCCTATTGATTAGGATTCAGGGCAGCACTTCTGCCAGCATCGCAGGGGACCCTCTTCTGCTGAGCACTTTAGGGAATGCACGGAGTTCATTTCCCTGCAGAAATCCCAGTCAAATAGCGACTGTTCAGAGAGGCAGACGAGGTTGGCTTTAATTTTTGTAATTATATGGAAACAACTTGATTTTCTTGTGTGCGTGTTGTCAGTGAAGCCCTTACAGTCCATTCCTGGCCAGCGCAGCTGGATGAGGGTGTGCAGGAACCCCAGAGGACTCTTTTAGGAATGCAGCTGTTTTGCGGAACATGGGAAGAAGGAACCATTTACAAAAAAAGAACCCAAAGTCTCTCTTTCAGAACGGCATGGGAAAGAGGAGCCATTTGCAAAAAAATTCAGGTCTGTCTTGCAGAAAAGAATGAATTTGGGGAGAAGAAAAAAAAGAACAGATCTCACTTGCAGAAAAGGAACCATATATAAAGAAACAAGGTTTCTCAGGCGGCACGCCGAGGAGTGGCAGTAACGGGGTGAACACCAGGAAGGCCCCGGGACGGCGGCGGGGCTGGGCGGGCAGAAGGGAGCTACGCGGGGCGGTTTCTTTCGAGGAGCCTCGTTAGCGCAGTAGGTAGCGCGTCAGTCTCATAATCTGAAGGTCGTGAGTTCGATCCTCACACGGGGCAAGAGTGGTTTCCTCCTTTTTTTTTTTTTCCTTCCCCCTTCCGGCAGGCAGAAGTTTCTAAGGGAAAGGGATATATCTATACTTTTATTTTTTTCGTATTGAATTGCAGCAGGGAGCGGGACCGCGGCGGCGAGCCCCCCAGGCCTGGCAGCGGGCTGCAGCGCAGGCCGTTACCGGGCCCCGGCACCCCTCCGCCGGTCCCCCGCCAGGCGCTCGGTCCTCCGGCGCGCTAGGGGGCGATGCCGCCCCCGCTGACGGTGCTGGCGGGGATAACGGCCCGTCGGCCGCGGGGGCGTGGCGAGGCCACGAAAGCGGCGCTGATTGGCGGCGCCGCGCGGTGGGCGGGGCCCCGGCGGCGCCGCGCGGCGGCGCGCACCGCCCCCTCAGGCAGAGCGGCCGCGGCCATGGCGGTGTGCGCCCGGCTGTGCGGGGTGGGCCCGGCCCGCGGGTGCCGCCGGCGGGGGGCGGCGCGGGAGCAGCGGCGCGGTGGCGGCGGTGACAGCGAGCCCGACACCGATACCGACCCTGAGGAGGCGGGCGGCGGCGGTGGCGGCGCCGTCACGGAGGACGAGGAGGCGGCGGAGCGCATCGAGGGCGGGCGGCCCGTGCCGCACCCTGCCGAGGCCGGGCCGGCCGGGCGGGCCCCGCTGTCCCTCCTGGAGCTGCCCCCCGAGCTGCTGGTGCAGATCTTCGGCTCCCTGCCCGGTACCGACCTGCCTAGCTTGGCCCGCGTCTGCACCACCTTCCGCCGCATCCTCCGCACCGACACGATTTGGCGGCGGCGCTGCCGCGAAGGTACCGCCCGCCCCGAGGTGGGGGGCCGGGGACGCCCTGAGGAGATGGCCCCGGGGGGGGTGGGCAGGAGGATGCAGAGGGGGTACAAGGTCAAGGGCCCGGAGGATACAGGTGGAGCCCGAGGGTGTGGGGAGGCGATGGGGTGCGGAGTGGGGGTCCTAAAGGAATGCAGGAAGGAGAGGGTGGTGGGGTCTGGGAGTGCGGGAAGGAGCTGGGGCCCGAGGGGGTGCGGGTTGTGGGGCTATGAGGGGTGCATGCAGGGCTCCGTGTCTGGAGGGTGGAGGAGAGAGCAGATCCTCTGGGACACGGCCCCTTCTTGGTGGCACTTGCTGGAAAAGGGGTGACGTGCAAGCAGCTCTAGCAGAGGGCATCAACCTGGGGTTGTTCCCCGGGGCGGCAGCTGGAGGGAAGGAACGGGGATGGGATCAGGCCCTGGCAGATGATGCCTCCACGTAGGATGTCCTTGGGTGAATTCTGAGGCTGGGGTGTGCCAGGCAGCGAGGACAGGGAATGACCCTTGCGGAATGGGGCTTCGCCGGGGAGGAGAGGAGCCCTTGGGTGTGCAGTGGGGGGGTCCTGGAGCTGTGGAGGTATAGCAGGGAAAGCGGGGAGCCTGCTGGGGTCTGGTGAGTGGGTGGGTGGAGGGGGGCAGGCCTGGGTAAGGTCATCCGTTCCTGGCCTGTCTCGGGAAGTATGGGGACAGGTACGGAGGGGTTCCTGGTTTGCATGTGGTTTCCTGGAGAGTGTCTGTTGCAAGGATGCTGGGCTGCATTAATGCAGAGACTCGGGAGCATTGTTTTTCAGTAGCGCCTCAGTCCTGTGTTGCTATGGCCCTGTGCTGTTAGGCTGCGATTCTTACTCTTTACTCCTTGTCCTTTTCCTCACATCAGTGTGGCTCTCTGTCCCCTGTTTGTCAATCCAGCGGCTGGCCCACCCTCCAAGGGCTGTCTTGCTGTGCTCATCGGCTCTCTAAATAGTGTGATCCTGCCAGGTGCTTCTGCTGCCAGCACATGAAGTCATGTATATTTTGTTGTCGTTGTTTGTTTTCTGTTTTTAATTCCAGTGAGGGCATCAGGATGAAGAATTTAGGTATGTCAGAGTGGCTGCCTGCCATAGGCAGTGGGATCTGTTCAGATGCATTAAACCTTGCAGGAATGAATTCATGCCTTATCAGCACTATCCAAGAACCCTTGGACAGTACAAAGGCTGCACCTAGGAAATGTATACCAAAGCGTTCTTATTTCTTAGTTCAACATGGGATGATCCCATTGTCCTAATAACTTTTTTTTTTTGGAGACAGGGGAATAAAATGACATTCATACTTTCCTTATGCTCCTCTACTGACGTAGAGGCCTTGTGGACATTTGTGTATTTCATAAATGGTTTGCAAAACTTCACTGGTTACTTGTTTTGATAGGTTATGATTCTGGCAAAATGCTTCTATAGAAATGTATATAACTTTTAAATACAGGCTAGATTATCTTGTAAAGGAAGCACTGAATTAGGCCTGATGGGGAAATAAATTTGTTTATTCAGTTCATGACTGCTCCTCGGATTTTCTTGCCAGTAGGTAAAGCAGTATTCAAAAGCTTAGCAGAAATTTAAGGAAACAGTGGGCTCTGTATGGCTAAAACTAAACCAGACTGGAAGGGAAAGTATCAAGGCTACGCTTCTGTCTCAAGGCCCTTAGCTAGCTACAAGGTGAGAGGTGCATAAACCAAATTTTTATTCTCTTTTCGCACAGTTTCTTCTGTTTCCCCAGTGTATCTGTTCCAACCACTGTCAGAGAGCGTATTGGTGGGCTGCTGGTGTGACTGAGGTAGATCTTGTACCAAAGGCATGGCGTGCAAGCTGTGCTGAACAGATAAGGGTCAGGTTTCTGGCTGAAAAACTTACTACATCTGTGAAATGGTTACTGCAATCTTTTAACCAGTCATGGTTCTCCAAGTGGTTCCTAATCTGGATTTCTTGCACTGTTCACGGTGCTTTGCATTGCTCTGCACAGCGGTGTCAGTAATTACTGTTGTGGTAGTACTGTAACTTTGAGTATTTGCACACTTGAGTATAAAATTGGTCATAATTTTATGGACCTGTTTTGCAGTTAATTTCTCTGCATATATTTCGGTGATATGTTGCACATGCTCAGCCTCTGAATGTTCAAATGTGAGCGTGCAACTGTGTGATGAGTGCAGCTACTTGAGAACATAGATGGACATCAGATATTAGCATATAAATACACATATAAAATTTAGAATATCCTGTACAGTATTTATCTATAGCCATACATTGGTGACTGTATGATAGTCAAACATAAAATGTAATTACTTTTTATAATCTTCTTCAAAACCAAACCACTTCCCAACAGAGGACAGTTCTTAAGTGTGTACTTGTATCTGCACGAGTCTTGTTGTGAAGTGGCATGTCCTAGAAACAGAGCGAGACCATGCGTGCCTCTCCTGGCATACTCCTTGATTGGTGGCTTATTCACTCTGAAGCCTACTGATGATGTTCCAGAGCTGAGCTCTTTGAGGAGGTAACTGGTAAACTTTGTGTCAGTTGCATACGCAAAACTGTTTGTGTTTTCAGAAATGTACAACAGTGAAGAAACAAGAAAGACAATCCTAAAATTAGACAGTTTTTCTCTGAGAGAAGCTGATTGTTGTGGTGCTTTGGTTTGGCCATTTTCTACCTTTGTCTTGGAGAGGAGCAGCTGTGAATGTAAGGAAAAGCTGTTGCCCAAGTCAGATGGGGCACTCAATCTCCTGAGCGTTGGTATCTTGCTCTTGCACTCTGTGGACAACTCTATTGTAGATCAGTTTTGAGTATGTGTTGTGATTAGTCGAGGCAGCCAGAGGACTTGTCTTCCTGAAAGTAGAGTGGCTTTTGCTGGTGATTGTGAGCTGGGATTAACCAGAAGTAGTTGTGTAACACTGGCATGGCTGTTAGGGCTGTTGTCCTTTTATCATTGCAACTGTTTGGGGTAAACAATGTCTCTGAATTGCTTCTTTGGCAAGAGGAGGGTTGCAGTCACTTTCATGTTTTCTATAAATAGGAGATTGCTGATCTCTGCAGTGGGAGCAGAATTAAAGTGTGTTTCACCCTGGCTGGTGGCCTGACATACCTTGATTAACACCTGATAGCCCATTTTAAATGGTAACCACTTCCATCTTAAAATAAAACAGCGCAAGTGCAGCAGAACACCTGGAAAGAGACCAGTAATTCAAAACAACCAGATCTAGAACTTGGATGAAAAGGCTTTTGTTTGTGAAAACAACCTCCAACAGCTTCTGGACCTGCTGAAAAATGTCAGCCAAGGTGTTAAAGATGCTAACCTTCAGCAAGTATTATAGAAAGAGGTGCCTGTGGACAAGAGTGGGAAATTTGGTTTATACACTCAGTGAGGGGACTGTTGCGTGGAGTTCAGCTCTCACAAGGCTCCGGAGAATCCACACAGGAGTTTCATGTACAGCTGCTCCCACAACAGGAACAGATTCTTGTAGTGCTGCACCCTAGTAGACGCAAAGGCGGTTTTAATAAGTCACAAGGCTCTGATCTCCCTTTATGTGAGGTTAGACCATTGTAAGTGTGTTTTTTTGAACCACGGTGGGCTTTTCTTCATCTCTGATGACATTCTTTGTCAAGATGCCATCTAAAAGTTGGTGGCTTGTCTTGCTGTCAGTGGCAGGTGCTCACTGGCTGTAGCCATCCTTCAGAGGGTCTTCCTTAGATCTGCTTGTAAGCTGTAGAGCTGAAGCTACCCATCTTTTGCTTTAGGGTTTTTGCAAATGCTTTCATTTGATGCAGATCAAATCTCCTTTTGCTCAGCTCCTTATTTGCGGCTGCAAAATATCTCGGTGGTAACTACAAGCCTTCCCTTGGGAGAAGTGTTTGGGAAAGTATTTGGTGTATTTTAATCTGATAGCTCAACCTTTGGAAACAAGAAGCCGGTTCCAAACTTGTCCACCTGGTATTTCAGAGATGCTAGCCTGAGAATCTCCCATTTCTGTGGTCTCCTAAATAATCCAGTAAATTTCTATGCTTTCTGTTCTGTGTACAGCCTTGTAAACACGCATCTATCCAGGAATAATTGGAGGACTTGATGAGGCAGAGCACAGTGGAAACCTAGCAATGATAAGGGTGTCAAGCTCCACCAGACGTCCTAATTTCCTCTGAATTGCGGATGTCCACATACAGTGCTTGCAGCTGCTTGCTGGCATTGCTGTGCTGAGAAAGAGAGAAAGCAAAAGCAGTAATTTGGTCTTCGATAGGATTACAGGGGTTCTTCCCTGCCTGGATTGGAAGAACCTTGTTTGTTTGTTTGTTTTTTAAACTTCAGTCTAGGCCACACAGAGGGAGGTGTGTGACATGGCTTCTTGTAGAAAAGCAAAGGGAATGTGAGGCTTAGAAGAGCATATGGTGAGAGTAGGCAAGGGAGTAAATTACACTTGCAAAAGTATTAGTGCAGTCCATAATAAATGGAGACTGCCTTTCCAAGTCCTTTAAATTCCAGTGCGTGTGACCATGGAAACAGCACTGTGTCACTGTGTTTGGTCAATCTTTCAAGCACTCCTTATAAACCTAATAAAACATGCTTTCCAGCTGGTCAGGTAAGACCTTTAAAACTAATTTCCATCCTTGCTTTTGAAGCAGGATTAAGTGGCCATTTTCTAACGGTATAAATGTCATGTGTGAATTTCTGTGACTATTAACTCCTTAAAATACTTTACCCAGTGAGCTGTTGCACTGCGATGTGTTTCCTTAAAATAGACTTAATTGCACTGAAGTGGAATTTCCAGGAAGAGCTTGAGCTCTTCAAAGCTTTCTTGGAAAAGGCTTTCTATTCTCTGTAAAGAAAACCTTATCAGTTTTATTTTTCTGTAACTGTCTTGAAGCTCTAATTACTGTTAATTTTATGTCCCTCTTGTCTTCTGGATGAAAAAGAGATGGCCAGCTTTCTTGCTTACAGTATTTGGGGTTTTTGTAGGCACTGTGAGCCAAGAGAATGATTTTTCCCATCAAGTGGCCATCATGGTGTTAACTGCTCATGGGTCTGAAGAGCTTAAGTGATGCACTTACCCGGAGTTAAGCCATCACTCTGGGATTTGGACTCTCTGTAGTTGTTTGCTGAAAAAAACAAGAGAAGGACTAGTTATAATAAAATGAGATGAGTGTTAAAGCACACTAAAATGAGATTATTATTTTCTTGATAATACTTTCTTGGAAGCCTTGGATGTCTAATGTCAGATGGCATGTAGCAATATCGAACTTCTAAATTTTTGTCTTTTTTTAAAGGAGCTTGCTATTACTTGGGAGAACTTTCAGTCTTTTCAGCAAAGATTTGAATTACAACACTTAGGAAATGCACCTTTAGTAGTGGTTTGGCTTTCATAAAATTTCACTGCAGTTATCAAGGGCACTTGGGATAGAGCTTTAATATCAAACCACTTCCCACCCCACCCTGTTGTTTCAAGATACCTGCTGGTAGTGAATCTACCGTGGCCCAGCACTGAGAGTGCACTCAGAGTGATTTACAGACCTACCAGGGAAAACGCTTTGTGAAAAATCAGCAGCTTCTGGAGGAAGAGAGAACGTCACTGTGCTAGTACCGCTGTTAGAGAGCAACGTGGAGAAATGCCATTTGGGCAGGATCCTCTGTATGTCTCCTCCCTTTCTGATGCAGTATAAATATCTTCAATGACACTGAATTTAATCTAGCTGCAATGCCTGCTGCGCAGAGTGTGCATCTTGCTGATTCTGTGGCCAGGTGAGTATTTGTTTACATGGAACAAGCTGGCTGTTTCCCAACAGCAGGCTATGACCCCACTGTTTCTGTCATCTTCTAAAGATCCCTAACTTTCTGATCAGCTGAGGAAACATACTGTTCCCTCCATCCCTTTGATGTAATTACCAAACACATACCCACTTGTATACACTTTGCAGACCAGTGGTTGAAAGCCTTGATAGCTCTGGCTGGAGGGCTAGACATGGGGTGACTGTAGCGTGGGTCTGAATTTCCAGCCTCCAGCCGAGCTCTGGTTTCACAACTCTGCAGAATGGCTCCGTCGGGTCAGCTGGCCGTAGCCCAGCGCTAAATAGCTTGTTTGTGCTGGGCTGGATGTACTTTCCTGCAAGCTCGTCTCTCTGCTCTCTGGCTAATTGTGCTTCCTCATCCCACCTTGTGTTTAATAACACTTAGAGCTTCCTCTGGCTTTTGCTGCGGAAGTCAGCAGGAACTTTGCCACTGACCTCTGCATCTTTAAATGAAGGGCAGTGTCTTTGTTGTACCTTCTGCCCACTCTTACCTTTATTGAACTTGCTGCTTACCCGAAGTGATGTTATACAGAACGTGTATTCCCCGTAGTGGGCTGACAGTAAGCTTTGTGTGTGCTTTATCATTGTGTACATGTACCACAAGTGTATTTATAGACAAGAAGAGGTTGAATTCATTCAGGGAAACTTCTGCTTTTCTCGTATATGAAAATGAATTCTCCGTTTGCTGCAGGTTACCAGCATTAGGTAGTGGTATTTGGCAGCCACAGGAGATTGGTAATTCAAGAAAGCTCGACTGAGGATAAATTTCATGTTTAATGATTTGATAAGGGTCTTCACAAATACACTTTAGCATCAAATATCTGGTAGATGTTTGGTATTGCTAAGGAAAGCTGGTGTTTGATCTGTGGTATAGATGTCTTTGATGTCAAGGAGGGTAGTTTTCCATACTGAGATCTATCAGGCTCACTGCAGCAGGCTGTTTTTTGCGGCTGATGATTTTCTGGGATCTCCCTCCTCTCATTTCCTCCCTCTGGTCTTCTAAGGATTTCTTTGCATTGAGATGTTAGTACTTGCTTCTGTTTTTTTAAAGATTCTTAGAAGTTCGGCGTTGGCTTCCTGAAAAGGATAGGAGAGAATCTCATTTTCTGCTTCAAAGCTGCCTTGAAGATCTCTGGATTGCTTTGTTTTCAGGGTGTTCTGTAAGCAATCAAAGGCATTTGAGTGTACAACAGACCCATCTCAATCTGATCTGCTTTCAAGTGTAACCATATTTGTACATGCTGATGCCTGTTTTATGTCTCCATTTCATTCTTTTTAAAGTCTGTGACCTTTTCTTTAGGATCCTAATAAGCAGTTTTCCCTGTTGGATATCTCAGTGGGAGTAGATAATTACCACACACAACCATGATTTGATCTAAACGGGCATACAATCCCAGCTGGAATGAGTACGTCTTCCACATTTCACATTCTTTCTGGTCTAGGTGTAAGCATCTGTAACTTTGCTGTTTGTGTGTTCCTTATGGTGTGTTTGTTGCTGGCACTGCTTGTAAAATGTGTTAAGATTCCCAGGCTGCAATGAAATTACATCTAGTTTTCTGTTTTCTCTTCAAAGCAGAAATAAGATTCTTGGACTAATGTGGCAGCTTGCAAGAATGCACCTAATAAGATCTTACTTTTGCTCAAACAGTAGATATCAAGATCCTGGGTAGCAAACACCTTTGTGCCAGAGTTGACGTTATTATCTGTGTCATTGCAGAATATGGCGTCTGTGAAAACTTGCGGAAATTGGAGATCACAGGAGTGTCCTGTCGAGATGTTTATGCCAAACGTAAGTGATAAAGCTGATACAGATCTGTATGTCCTTGCTTAGTACCAGTTTTGAAAGCATATACATGTTGAATATTTATTAAACTTTGATGGCATAAGTTATTCAGACTTACTTGCTCATGGCAGGGGTTTCATCTGTGAAGTTGACATTTTTTGAGTTTTATTTAATACGAAGCAGATGCCAAGAATTGGGATGTCTGTGCCCCCCAATCCTTTGGCAGGAAAAGAGCAGGTAATTTATAATAAGTGTATTGAATGTTTTGCATCCTTTCCTGTTTTGCCATTTTCAGATCTTGCTAAGGAATTAACTGATATTTTTTTCATAGCCCTAATGTAGCTAAGTCTTGATCTCAGCAAAAGGATGCTGTTATGTGCTGACAGTGAGGAAAGTGCTGGAGGTAAAGGGGTGAGCGATCCTCTGGCCTGCTCCTGAAGGAGCAGAGCCTGTCAGGGCTGGCCTCTGCTGGGGTGTCAGTGCGTTTTAGGAATGTCTGTGGGACTGAGACCCTGCTCCTTAGACCCACTGTGCCTTCTGCAGGGTAGATACATATCCTCTGTCTTGCAGCCGGGAGGGGTGGAGGCATCGTTGGAGGAGAGAAACCAGGGCAGGCTAAGGACTGACTGGAGGCCTGGATCCGTGGTGGGGCTGTCTGCCCTGACACCAGATCCTGCCCTTTGCAGTCAGAAGCTGAGCTGGTTGCTGAGAGCCTTATGAAGCCCCCAAGAGCTCCCATACTAGCACTGCCAGGCTGTATTGTCTTAGTTCCCCACCACAAATTTTGTGAGGGAGTTAGCTGTGGTCCATAGCATAAAAATTTAACCTGCAGCACCTGGAACTATGGCTTCTGACTGTTCAGAGAAGGTCCTGCTTTATGAAACAGAAGCAGAGAGGTCAATCACAAGAGGTCTCTGTAGGCTTTGCAGACCCAAAATCTGGCTCAGCTTCTACATGTGCTGTATTTGCTGAACCCTGAAGCAGTGATGACCTCAAGCATTGATCTTAATGCTGGAAAGAAAAACAGGTGAAAGGGTTTTAATCCCATCTTTAATAGACTGGCCGAGGGTCCATGGGTTAATTATTTCATCACCCAGTGTCCCTCTTTACCTATTTGTGCACTAGGACTGGAGCTGCCTAATTTTCCTGGGTGAGAGGGCTGAGTGATGCTGAGCCAGCACTTAGATGTCCCCAGAGAAGTCTCGTTAGCACTTGAGGCCTCCCTTACTTCCCATTCGATCCGGTATCTCTGCATGACCCTGGTGTGGTACTAGCCACACAGCACACACCATATTGGATCTTAATTCTGCATCACCGGTCTTAAATGGCAGAACATCTCTTCATAACCTGTAGTCCTTTTTGCTACAATAGTTCCATGGTTCAGATCTATTAAAGTGATATTTAGTGCTGCTTTTATACACAAGCTATATGTAAAAATGGCCTTACTGGCTCAGATTTATGGTGTCTCTCTAGCCCAGTCCTGTACCTCGCAGCCATGGCTGTGAGCAGTCACTCAGGGAGGACTGAGAAGAGGGCAAGCCTGTGCGATACTTTCCTCAGTACTCTCCTGCTTCTGACTGTTTTCAGGTTGGGGGATTTCCAGAGTCTAAAGCAGTTTGTTGATTTAGTAGCCCTCAACAGATCTATCTTACACGTATGTTTCCAGTCTTCCCTTGCACCAGAGTAGTTTCTGAATCCATAGCCTCCATTGGCAAAGAGTCCTGCCTGACGTGTGAGAACCACCTCTGTGATAGATTTGATTGCACTTCTGCATTAGGACTGTGTCCGTATCCGTTCAGCAATCCTAACTAGCAATGGTTACTCTAAAGTCAGAATGCTTGGCAGCCATTTCTAGCTTTTGGGGATGTACCATCTTGGCTCTCCTGCTCAGATTCAGCAGTTTGCCCTGTTGCAAACACTTAGTGGAACAGTTTCCTGGTGGTGTGACCCCATTTTTCTCTGTTGTCCCATAAACTTCTTTAATTGCAGAAGAGCTAATTTGGGGTTACTGGCAGGACTCACATGCACTTTTCCATCTGCTGAATGTGCTTCCATAAGAAGTAGTGTGGGAAATGGGGAACTGAGCTTAAGTAATCCAAGGCCTGAGCCTTGTCCTTGTAGTTACTTGGCCTAAGTGGTCTTCTTGAGATAGAAGTGCTTGTTGCAGTCGCACTACAGAGTTTGGAAGACCCCGATTCCCCTTTGAATTCACTGGATGCCGTTTGTAAATATTGTCTGTGGGAATCTTGAACGTGCCAAGTTCTGTGTGAGTAATCCTGCTAACCGAGTGTACCTGAGACTGGGCCTGACGGAAACAAATGGTGCACCGCAACTGGAAGTCGAGTCAAAAGAGAGTTTGACTTGCCTACGTGGTTGGTCCAGATTCATCGTACTGTTACGTGCTGGTTACAGTGGAGCAGAGTTTGCTGGTACTTACCCTGCTGTGTCTGTTCAGGTATAAACCCACGAGTGAAGTCGGGGCGTTTTATGAAAATCCTTCCCGACTACGAGCACATGGAGTACAGAGATGTTTACACCTGCCGTACGTACCCCCTGCTGGTTGATGCTTCCTGCACTAAGCACACACAAGATGCTGCATGGAGTGTGACGTTGCTTTAAGCAGATTATTTTGGGGTGGACCTTGGGACAGTATGGAGGGTGCTGTTTAGTCACTTCTGTCTGTTGCTCATTAGTGGAGTATTCTGACTCTTTAGAGTGACAGTGTGAGCAGGGCAGGCAGTGAGGTTTGTTGGTTGCCTTTTGAAGTGCTTTGAGTTAGAAAATGGTCCTGACTGGGTGCAAAAAGGAGGTTCTCTGTTCACAGTAGGGGAGCACTCACTCTGCTCTTCATGGATTGCTTCTCCCTCAGAAGGAAGTATTCAGATACCCTGGTGAGGGCTCCCAAAAGCAAGTTTAAATAAGCTCTGCACTGGCAAAAAGCTTTGTCTTGATTCAGATGAGCTGCATTCACATCCACAGCCCTTCCCAGTGAAAAAGGCTGAGGGTTCCCATACTAATTCCCCTCCCTGCACAGTGGATCCTTTTGACCACCATCTCCCTCTCTAGGAAACGTTCTGCTGGTGTTTCAGAGATTGTGATTTGCCTTCCTTAGTCAAGAAGCCGCTCTGGATAAATTGTTTCTCCCCTCTTAATGTTGTCTTGAAGAAAGAACAGTAAAACATTGGGGTTTAATGCTTACTCTTTGCAGGAGTTGGGGGGGGGTGCTGTTTAGTTTACATCAGTTAAGGAAGCCAGTACTGTTTGGTATTTGGAGAGGGTGTTGAGCTGTATCTAATGCCCCTTTGGGTCTGCATAGTTTTGCAGACTCAAGTTACTAACTCACTGGTGCTTGGGAATGTAGTTTTTTGCACACACTAATGAGCAGAATGGATGCTGCAGACTTACCTGTGCTAAAGAAAGCACTCAAGCACAGGCCACATAGAGAAGATGGTGTCTTTAACGTGAGTCATGACAGACAAACAGCAGCAGGGCTACAACAGGAATCAGTAGAAAGTTTTAGGTTTGGCAGTCCTGCCTGTCAACACCAGCCTTGTTCTGGAGCTGTATGGGAAGGAGAGGCACATCTGAGCTGCCCCTCAGGACAAGGGACTTCTTTGTAGATTGCTACCTGGGTGTTTGCTCCAAATGTGCCATTTGTGGTCGCTCTCAAATGGCATTTTGTGCTGTTCCCTCAGTTGTTAATTCTTCAGCTGCAGCCCCAAACTTCTGATGTCTCATGCCTCTTTTCTCTAGGGCTATGTTGTGTTACTTGGGGAAAAGTCAGTGTGGTTTAAGATGCGATTACCTGCTTCCCCCTTTTTCCCCTCCTGTCTGCTAACTGCCTGCAACCATGTTGCCAGGATTTACCGTCTCTGTGCTCCCTAATTCATATTTATGCATCATTAGCCAGGTCAGCTCAGATCACTTTCCCCAGGGTTTTAAGCTAGCCTGGCTGACACTGAGCTCCTTCCACTAGCAGGTCAGTTACTACCAGCTGGGGGGCAGTAACTGCTTACATTTTTCCAACTCATTTTGCTTACAGATATCTTGCTGCATCCTGAGAATCCCAGAGAGTTGTAGTGGATCGAGTCTTTTCCACTCAGAGTGAGCTACCTCTGCTTTAAAGGCTGCAGATTTCACTGCAAGCTCCCCTGTTAGGTTTTTGCATTTCTCTGCCTGTGCTATCCAAGCTGGACACAGGTAATGCAATAAGATTAGTTAAAACAGTAACGTCTGATAGCATCTGCTCTCCTCCTCTTTTAATAACCCATTCTGGGGTTGTAACTTGTCTGTTCATCCCTACAGTGTCTGTGGTGTGCCAGTGCTGCGGTGCTTGCTTGGATCGCTTTGCATTTGCTCAGTGTCACTTCCTTGTCCTGTGTCTGACTCCAACAAAGAGCACAGGCATGAGACCTTTCCCAGGCAGCCTTCTCTGGGTGGGAGCTTGGGCATTCACTGCTTTTCCTAGCCCATGCCCAGGTGGATTCACGCTGCCTTTCCATCTGAAGAGTGTGCAGGGCTGCTTGTGGCAACGTGAGTAATATCCAGGCTGGGTGGGGGTTGTACTGAAGTATCCAGTGGATTTATTTTTGCTCCATTTGGCAGAATGTGGGCTCAGAATTTTGATTAGGCAAGAGGCTTCTTCAGGATTGAGAAAAATAGGCAGTGTGCATAGGAGAGGAAAACCTTGGAGAAGGACCCAAGTGCTGTTGTCTTTCAAGGAGCAGGGAGGGAAACAACTGTCAGATCCATCCTGTCTCCCGTCAGGAAGAGCCAGAGCTGGAATTCCTCAGGTTTTCTCTTCCATGAATATAGCTGCTGGCTCGCTGGAGCCCAGAGACACCCCAGCCTTGAAAATGGAGCTGTGCTTTCGCTTTGAGACTTGTTTGGGCTTTTGACCAAGAACCGGCATTTTCCCCAGTAACTTCCTTTCCTGAAAGAATGGGAGGAGGAAGAGTCCACAGCACCCTGAGCAAGTGAGGGAGAGGACTTGTCTGTTAAGGTGTCCCTGCCAGGGGTGTTGGTGTGTAGGGAGGGTGAGGCTGTGTGAAGCACGGCTCACACTACAGCCTGTTTCCCATCAGCTCATCTGTGGTGCCAAACAGCTGGGGTTTTAAAAAACTGAAAAAGAAGAGCTGCCCACAGTAGTGGGGCAAGCGGTGCACAGAAGCTGCTATCCAGTGGTTAGGATTCTTCTGGAGGTGAATGGGATTTTTTGGCCTCTTCCCTCCTTTGCAGCCCCAGGTTTCTGGGTGGTCGGAGCAGATGGTGAAGCAGGCTCTGTCTGTGACTCTGCGACATTCCCTGAACTGCCGTGGCTCCTGGCGAGCCGAGCTGCAGCTGGAGCTGGCTGTGTACTCAAAGTGAGCACACAAACTGCCCTCGACAGGCGTGTGTCTTGGAGTGGAAGGGCTTGCCTTGTCAAGCAGACACTTACTGCGCTGTTGAAAAGTCCATCAATTGTAGCTACAGCTCTGAAAGCGCTTCTCACAGGAGCTGGGGGAGGAGGGACATCCTCATCACTCTTGGATAGCTTAGCATCAAGTTTTCTGTCCTAAAAATAAACAACAACAACAAAAAAGCAAGCTGGGTTTTATCATCTCCATGCCAGACAGGGTAGAAGGCAGATTGTGGTGGGTGGGGCGGCTTATGCACATACCATTTATTAATATGTAATTACTGCACTGAGACGAGAAGACTGGGAATGTGGTTTGCTTGCTTGCCTTAGTGCTGCTTGTGCTGCACTCGGTTCACTGGGTGAAACCAGGCCATCGATCTTAAATTGTTTACTGCACAGGAAAAAGGCTCCTCCAGGCCAGTTGGCAGCATCTCTGGACAACCCTCCCTGCTGTCCTAAACTTCTGTGGAAGTTCTCTGCTTTGGTGTAATAAAAACACTCCTGTAGTTCTTGCTATCTTAAGTAGTTAATGAAAGAAAGCTATTGTAACAGCTGCACTGAAACACAGTTCTTCCTGTAAATTAATGCAAAGCAAAAACCATTATTCAAGCCAGTCCTGTAGGTTAAAATGTGTTATTGTGGCCTTCTGAGTTGGCCATACATCATTGTAAGGCAAGTGTAGTATCTTCTTGCCATCTTCATAGAAATAATCTGCATCCTGTTGATTCTGCCCAAAATGCCAGATTGTGTGTAATGTCTTCACATGAAGGTTACTGGTCATGTCAGGAAATTATATGGACAAAAATTATGGCTGACTGTGTAAGGACTGGAGGCAAGTAGCACTTCTAAGCTTTCCTCAAGAGAGGAGATTTAAGATCAGTCTGTAACAGGCATTTTCTGCTGCTTGCTGAAAACTTTCCTCCTTGTCCTTCAATTCTGGTGGGATTGAAAGTGCACCTAGCTCTGAGATGAGAAACGGAGAAGCCTCACCTGATGCAGTAGGCTTTGAAGGGAGTTTTGAAGGAGCTTTTGAGCACTGCTGAAATCTAGCTGCTTACGTAGGATTTTGAAGGCTGTTACTGACCTGGTAACACCACCAGATCTCCTGAGCTGGCATGGTCCGTGCGCTTTGCCCGTGCTCTCTCGGTGGCTGTTTTTAAGGACGCTTAACTCTGGAGACAAGTTTGTCTATACAAGGCAGGGAAATTCTTTCAAAATATTCAAATTTCCCTGTTCCTTACTGCCTTTCTGCCCTTCCTTATTTTCTGTTGCTTTGCAGTCTGAGGCATCAAGTACATTTTTGGTAACTGGAGACGGCAGATGCTTTTTTTTTTTTTTAGCTCTGGGTATATCATGTGATTTGCATTAACGGGACCATGTTGCAAAAGTTTTCTGGGAATTCCTGGTGAAGTATCTGGTTGTGTAAAGTCCTGGAAACTAACTCCTGCCCCTGCACAGGGCCAGGAGCAGGGCTGTAGAGAGCAACATAAATCTGTGTGAGCTCATGGGAGTTCAGAACTGCCTGGCTGTGGTGGGGTGTAACCAGTTTTCTCTTCCTTAGTAAAGGCAGTTGTGGGTCTTACTGGTCAGGGTTGTGTGCAGTCTGGTTGCAGTCTTCCTTTTGCTTTCTTTTCCCCAAAATCTCAATTCTTTAGCTTAATGTGCTCACTTCTGTGTCTCACTGTTCCCTAGTGCTGCACCGATACCGACACATCCTGGGATTATGGCAGCCGGACATCGGGCCCTATGGGGGACTACTGAACGTGGTGGTGAGTACCTCATTCTGGGGGCGTGGTGTCCAGGGCTGATGACTCTCTGTATGCCACTTTCTAGACCTGGTTGCCATCTCTGTGCTATTGAGAAGCCCGAACAGGCAGCCCTCAGGCCAGTGATTAGGACACGGAAATTGCTTCTTGAATCTTCCCATCATCACCACCTTTCTCCAGACAGTCCTTTTGTTTTTCATCTGTATTCCAAACAGCTACAGGAGTACATGTAAAGCATGAGCAACCTTTCAGGGAAAGGCTTGGTTTAGAGTTTAATGCTGATATTCCAGTGGCTGGCACAGGAGTCCATTCCTTGTGCATTGAGTACTGCAGAGGTTTAGCACTATCTTTATGCATTCTCTTTGCCTGCAGCTGAACGTTTTGCAAAGGGTTTTGCACTTGTGTTCATGCACCTCTCCTTCCTGTAGCTTGCCATACTTTTCACCAGCTGTGTCTAATGCATCGGATATAGTGATACTGGTATGTGACTGGTGCAAGACTTGTGGAGCCTGGCAGCTCTTGTGCTGCTGGGGAGAGCAGTTAATGAACAACATTTGACTTTGTATTGGTGAGAGCTGGGCCAGAAGTTTGCCTGAAGCCCTTGTTCTTTGCACCGAGCTTCAACAGCTGACACGTTGAAGCATAATAAATCATGAGGCCTTTGGGTTTTGCAAGATTCTATTCCATGAACTGGAGTAAGAGTGCATCCAAGTGCAACAATACTTATGTGATGCTGTGACCTTATAAAGACAAGTATGTCTCTGTGGCGCTGCTCTGCTCTTGTCTCAAATCTCTGTTTAGAAAATACCCTTTCTCTGGAGTTGCAGAGCTTGAGGGGAAGGATTCTGTTAGGTGTGCAGGAGGAGTGCTGGCACTTGTACCTCCTATGCTGTCTGTGAGTAATAGAGCCAAATAATTCTGTGTCCAAAAGGCACGGGTAATCATGAGAAGCAGAAATCGTCTATTCAAGTCTCTGCCAGCATGAGCTCTCAAACCAATTAGAGACCACACAGCTAGTCAAACTCTTCAGTGCAGTCTCTCCCTCTGGATTCTGCACACCAAGCATCCGTCACAAAGTCGTTTGCAGTAATAAAGGCCTGATCATTTTCCAGTGGTGCAGGAAGCCTTGTAAAGAAACCCTCTCCCCCTTCACCAAGGGTGTGCTGTGAGTGCATATGGTCTGGTTTAATTGCTGGAAAGCACTTTGGAAATGCAGCAAGCTGTTCTACAGCTCCTGCTCTGTTGCAGAATAGGCCCCAGAGTTGTTTGCTGCAAACTCAACAGAAAGCATGCAAGGCTGATCTGGTGTGCTTTGTTTGCCATCCCTCTACAGGTAGATGGTTTGTTCATCATCGGGTGGATGTACTTGCCACCTCATGACCCTCATGTTGATGATCCGATGAGATTCAAACCTCTGTTCAGGATTCATCTCATGGAGAGGAAATGTGCAACAGTTGAGTGTATGTATGGTCATAAGGGACCTCATAACGGCCATATCCAGGTGAGCTCCTCGAGTGCTTTCACCATCACCTCTCCTAGGTGTGATGCGTGTGTGCACACTGGCTCTGAAAACGGATTCATCAAAAAAATGTATGAAAATTTTATTGAAGGAATGTGGCTTTTCCCCCACCTTGTTGTGTGTGTGAATGCCAGCTTTACTCTCATTATGTGTCTGACAAGTTGTGTGGGCTGCTCCCCACTCTGAATTTGTTTGTTGGCAATAGTACAGCAAGGCTGCTATACTGGCTTCTGTTGGGCTGGAGCACGGTGGGAGGGTGGGAGCACCAATATGTGTACAGGCTGGGGGAAAGGGTACGTAAAATGGCCTCGTGCAGCTGGTGAATGTGTCCGAGCAGATGCACAGACCTGTTCTCATCTCTGAGACCTTGAGAAGGTGATACAGCGTCCATTCAGTGTGCTGGATGCTATGAAAAGTTTCCTGAGAGGTTGTTTCCTTTTCTGTGAAGAAGGAAGCTTAACTAGAGAAGCAACTTAAAGCTAGTATCTTTCATTAGAATGCATTGGGGTTTCATTGCTTTTATTTCTCTATTCTGTAGCTGTTATGCGCAGTATCGCTTATTGATTTTTCCATTGTAACAAATTCAGTAATTTATTATTGTGTAAAGCATTTTCTCTAAGCAGTCTTAGTTACATCTTCCTAGGCATTTCTGGATGGGTCTGTAACCTGTTAATTCTCCTCCATGGTAACTACAGATTGTAAAGAAGGATGAGTTCTCCACGAAATGCAACCAGACAGATCACCATCGGATGTCAGGGGGAAGGCAAGAGGTAAGAGGCTTTGCCAAGAGTCTGCATTCAGGCTGTTATCATATATAACAGATAAATCATTGCTCTCTTACCTAATCTCCTAGCTAATGTTAGGGTCTGGGAGGTTGTCTTCTGCCTTCTTATTTCTGAACATACATGAAAACCCAGACTGGTAGCTTCTGGCTGGTTTACTGTGATCTTTTTTTAAGGGAGTAGAACTGATCTGTGACCTGAGTCAAAACTTAGCGGCCACGTTTGAATAATTGCAGGATCTTGGGGAACTTCTTCTGTGCTTGCCACGGTGTGGTTTGAGGATATGGGATCAGTGCAGCGTTGCACCCGCAGAATGGCTGGGTGGAGACCCTGTGCCTTACCTCAGTGCACAGCAGGGTGTTGGAGCAGGCTGTTAACGTCCATCCTGTCAAGCAAAAAGCTGTTTTGGGCAGTTCTCTGTGGCAGGGTGCTCTTTGAGCCCCAGCACCTTTTTTCTTCCTGCGCTGTGACAGCATTCCTGTTTGATAGCAGGCCTGTCCAAAGAAAGACAGCAACATGCATTGTGCGCCATGCAGCGCTCACCAGACGCTGATCTCTGTGGCATTGCTGTCTGTATAATTAAGATCTGTCAGGCACGGGCCTAATATTTGAGTACTGCATTTGAATACCTGCTTGTCAGCAGGGTACCTTTCTACTGCTTGTCGTCTTGGTCGAGGGATTAAAAGCTTCATTTGGTTGTTTATCCTGTGTCTGTGTCAGCTACACCCAGCAAGGCAGATCCCCAACTCAAACTACAAGTTTTAAGCTGCAGGTGTAAATGTCAGGATGAAAACCTTCAGCTAATAGCTGTTCCAGGTAGTGGTGTTTGCCGCCAGCTAGTTAAACGTGACAAATCTGATACTTCAGTTACTTCTAACAAATGCTTTAAAAATGTCTGTCTACTAATGGGAAACAGCTGGGTGAAAGGTTTAGTTAAGTGTTTTCTGGTTCTGTAGCAGATGAGAAATGTCTTAATACTTTCAAAGCACTACGTTAAGTGTGCGTGGCATTATGGTAATTGGAGGATCTGGCTTTAGAAGATAAAGCAAGCAGGTTTGGAATATCACTTGGTAGGCTGCTATCTTAGTGTAAGCTGTTATCGCGCTAACCCATGGTGGGGTATTAACTTGTCAGCTGGTGTAGAGGTACTTCAGGAGATGTTTTCAAAGCACCCTTTGGATTTAGATTCATCACTATTAAATCAGCGGGATTTAACTTCCTAAATCTTCAGTGCCTTTCAAAGGCTTCCGCTTTTATGTTTAACATGCCAGGATAGGGCACAAAAGTCAGCTTGTGGGCACACAAATGAGTTACTGCAAGGTAAGTCAGGACGTAAAGAAGTAGTAGATCAGCTACTTTGTAGTAACAGGTGATGTTTTTGTTCTGAGGAGGTATATTGGTTCTACCTGTAATTTGTTTGACGGGGAGCATGTTTATTCTGTGGAGTCTGGCAGGTGTAGGGCAGTTACCATTATCCCTGCTTGTTAAGCATATTTCCAAGCCAGCTCTGTTGTCGTTCCCAAATCCAGCCATGATCCTCTGACTTTGGCAGAGTGAATCGTGCTGATGAGGCGAAGTCGTGTCAGGGTACATCGTGTTGCAAATGAAATGCCTTTATCTTCCCTCTTTTCTCTTCTCCTTGTGCTGCAGGAATTCCGGACGTGGCTAAGGGAAGAGTGGGGTCGGACTCTGGAAGACATCTTCCACGAACACATGCAAGAGCTCATCTTGATGAAGTTCATCTACACCAGCCAATATGAGTAAGGGCACCAGCTCTTTCTAGGTACTGAGTCTGCTGCAACTTCAAGAGCACATTGGATCATTTGTTCTGAAGATGGGGTGCTTGCCATGGGCTTTAACAGCCAGAGGAATGTTCTGTCTCTGCAGGCTCTGTGCAAAGATACGGTGAAGCACAGTCCTTTCCAGTTGTACAGAGAAATGAGATGCAGTGACAGCAGTCATAATAAGCTTTTTAATAAGTTTTTTCCAATCACTATGTGCAGTAAGGTGGTTTTGAGTATTTAACTGTGTTTAATTTGAAGACAGAGCAGATACCTGTGATCCCAAGGAGCTATCTGCTTATTACCCATATTAGTAAGCAGTATGCGTTGTAGTGCACTAGGCAGAAATCAGACAGTTCCTGAGAACTTGGGGTTTTTTTCACCATCGCCCTAAACTTCTAATAGCAGCCACCTCGCTGTGGCAGATGTTTAAACATGCTTCACTCTTAGGTTCTCTGGAAATCCCAAGGAGTGAGGAGGTTTACTGTGACCTTGCTGCAGGAGCCTCCTGGTCTGCTATCGAGGACTGCTAGAGAGAAGTGAAGGGAGGGGAGTGCTTGCATATGTGAAATCTGTTAAGCTTGTTGGTATTGCTGAAAACACAGATCCTGCTCTCTCTTGACAACATCACAAAGCTGCTGGGAGGAGCAGACTGCAAACGCATTCCTCATGTCGAGGGATTTTCTCTTAACCTCTCTAACCTTTTGGTTTTTGCGCAGCAACTGCTTGACATACCGACGCATCTACCTCCCTCCTAGCAGCCCTGATGACCTTATAAAGCCAGGTCTCTTCAAAGGAACGTACGGGAGCCATGGGCTGGAGATTGTCATGTTGAGCTTTCATGGAAAGAAAGCAAAGGGGACTAAAATCACCGTGAGTGCATTTTCCTTTCTCTCGGATGCTTGTTAAAGTACTCTCAACGCCCTGGATCCGTAGGAGAGATCTCTGTCTGGGAGGCAGTCAGTTGTTGCCGCCCCAGACCCTGTTCCTTGTGGGAATTGGTGGCATTGGGTGAATCTTAACACACGCAGAGTAGCTAGAACCTACTCTGCAAAGTTTCTCATGATGCCACCTGGCTTCCCCCTCCTTTTCTCTCCCTTCCAGCTGCTTTTTGTGAGCAGCTGGTAGCAGGTCACTGGAGATCACTCGCATATATCCGAGGAGCAGGTACCAAATGTTGGCAGCTCTTCACTGAAGCCAGGCTAGCCAGCTCCTGTCTCTGCAGGGAGGGATTCCGACAAAATGCAGTTGCAGCTTTGACTTTCGTTCACCCTTGCAAGTACAGCCTGGCTTGTAGCTTCTGATTTAAAATTCTGTTTCTGTGAGGGGGGAAGGAAGTGATGTAGACAGCTCAGGGAACAATGAACAAGGTCCGAGGGGATATTTTTTATTTTTTTTTTTTTGTTGCCAACTTGGTGATTGTAGAATAAGGTGAACTGTGTAGAAGTCAGATGATGGATGTGAGGAGGACACAGGTCTGAACTCTGTAGCACCCTGCCTCTGCAGCAGTGCTGTTGCTGTTGTCTCTAGGGAGATCCCAACATCCCAGCTGGGCAGCAGACTGTGGAGATCGACCTGGCGCATCCTCTGCAGCTACCCGACATCGAGAACCTTCACGATTTCAGTGAGCTCTCACGCATCGTCCTGGAGGTCCAGGAGCAGATACGTCGGGAGGAGCAGGAACACCAGCAGGAGGAAGAGGACCGCTGCCAGCAGGCTGCCTCCCAGTCTGCTGCGAGGCCCCTGGGAGGAGAAGGTGCCGAGGGGGAAGAGACTGCAGCGGGGGCGGAGGGGACACCCCAGGACAAGGCACCAGCTTCTCAGCCCTTTGTGCTGCCCATGGGAGTCATATCGAGGAATGAAGACTATCCCCGGACCTGCCGAATTTGGTAACTGGGACTAGTGGTTTTACGGCCTAGTTGTGCCAGTCAGTTCTTGAAACGGAGGAGGGGAAGTCTTTGAGACATTTCCTGTATTTGCTCATCCTTTACCTGCAGGCGGATCTCTCAGCTCCTTACACTCAGTTTTTCTGTCGCTGCTGCCTTATCTCCCATGCTTTTGTTTGCTCCCCCTCTTTCTTACCTTGCTGTCATCCACCATCCCACTTCCTTGCTAGATTTTATCCTGCTACTTCTGCAGCTAGCACCTCTCCCATATTCCACCCACCCTCTTTTTTTTTTTGTATGTTTTGTTTCCCACAGCTTCCCAGCATGTATATTTGGAGATCTGTTCAAGCCGCTTCCCGTTCCTGCATGTGTCATTTGTGCTTCTTGGCTGTGGGAACACAGTGCTCTCTCCCAGCCCTCCCTGGCCTCTGGTACCTTGGGGCCAGCTCTGGAAGGTGCTGAGCACCCTAAGCAGTAGGTGCAAATATGCAGAGAGCCTTGTTGAATGGGACCTGGAGTCAGTGAAGCAACATACTAAATGAAGTGTGGAAAAAGAGCCCAAAAGCTGAGGCTTAGGCAGGTGACCTTCAGCCAAACATCTGTGCTCGTGGAAAAATCTACCAATAGCTGGTTAATCCCAGAAGGCCCCTGCTGTCACAACTGAGTTGTGTTTGAATAAAACCCTGCTCCACCTGCTGCTTGCTTAGAGGTTAGGCTGACCTTTACTCCTCCCCAGCTCCAGTTAGATTTTTCTTTTTTTAGATTTTTCTTTCTCTCCCTTCCCGTGGGTTTTAATGCAAGGTTTGCCTCTCTGGTCACTCTCCAACATGCCTTTCCTTTTCTGCGAGGATTGTCTGGGCCTGGGTTGATCCTCGAGTTGCAGAAGTGACTCTCAGATGGATTACTGGGCTGAACTACAGAAAAATTCAGCCTTGGTGTGCAGGTGCTAATTAGAATAGCCCAAAGCAGCAGCCTCCAAATAGCGGTGGAGAGTTTAGTTTCTTAAAATGGTATCAACAGTGTTTTATGCTGTGTGGTAAGAACTGAGTGTAAAACTCCCTGTTCTGTAACACCTGGCAGTGTGTTTGACAAGGGCTTGATCATAGTTTTGTGTGGGGTTTTTTTAATTATTAAATGTTGGGTAATTATGGCGGTCCTCACATCTTCTTGCTGTTCTTCTCTCCTTGCAGTTTTTATGGGACGGGGCTCATTGCTGGCCATGGCTTCACCAGCCCTGAGCGAACACCGGGTGTTTTTGTTCTCTTTGATGACGATCGCTTTGGGTTCATCTGGCTGGAGCTGAAGTCCTTCAGTCTTTACAGCCGGATCAAGGTCTCCTTCCAGAACGCCGAAGCGCCTTCCAGAGAGGCTTTTGATGAAATGCTGAAGAACATTCAGTCGCTGGCTACTTGATGGGTGGTTTGTGATGGACAGGGCTAGGGGTTGCAAAGGCTGCTGCACTCCCCAGCCAGGGCTGGGATGGGCATTCCTTGCTCTCGGTACCTCTGAATAAAAGCATGCACTTTTAATAAAGCCTTTTTACCCCAAATGTACACATCCCGGTTAAAATATCCATGACTGCCCTTTCCTCCCTGCCACTCCACACTGCTCCCTAGCAGTCCTTGTTACCCAGTCTGTAACTTAGCTTTGTATACCTGAAGGGATCCTGCAGAGGAGGAAACAGACCTTTCTTATTGCAAAAAGAATGTATTGGAACAAAAATAACTCGAGGTCAGAGCTAGATCAGAAGAACATCTAATTGTCTGGATGGACACAAGCCCTCTGCTCTGACTGTTAGCAGTCTCCCATGGCTTTTCTTCAGGGAAGGGACTTGTTTAAGCCTTTGCTGTGCTCTAGGCTGATCTGTCCTCCTGGGAGACTTGCTTTACCCTCCTGAAAACCTGTGTGGTCCCCTGCTGCAGACTGGCTGGCTGTTTAATGATAAATTGCGTCAGCAGTGACAAACCACATCCTCCTCTCCAGAAACCTTTCTCTGGGTGCAGCGTTGTCAAGAGAGGCTGGTGTAATAACTGTATCCTTGGCTTCGTAATTGGAGTGGGTGGTTTCCTTTTGAGAAATTCCCTCAGCTTGGCAGCAAGGGGAGGATTCCCACTGTGAATGACAGTGTGTGTAGCCTTGCCCTGGCTTCTGGAGCTTGATGGATGTGCTGTCCCTGGGGCCCAGGTCTGGGTGTTCCCCTGAGCATAGAGGAGATGATTATTTTTCCTTATAGGAGCTGGGTACGGAACTAGAAATGAGTGTAAACTGCAGAAGCTGGTGCATTCAGACTGGTTTTGTACCTGAAAGGTTCACCTCAGGTCTTTTAAAGTGGGCCTGAAAATGTAAAAGAAGGAGGAAAAAAAGAAAACCAGGTGTGAAATAAGCCCAACTGCAGCCTGCTGACTCCTGTCTGTGATGGGCAGCAGAAGGTGCCATGTGTCACTGGTACTGATGTGACCCCAGTTACGTGTCATTCTCGTATCAGGTTGCCCTACGCAGTCTGAAGGAGCAATGAGAGATTCTCCTAATATTGCTGTGGCTTGTTCTGGCACCTTTTACAGTTGGTGCTGACAGGTGGGTGCTGCTGCTCCACTCACAGGACCCTTCTGTTCCCTTTCTAGTTGCACTTGTTTCATCCCAGATGATTGCTGCTTCCACAGAAAGCTCCTGGGCTTAATTTCTTTCCATGACACCTGCATTCTGTGTGGCAGATCTGAGCTCCTGCAAGCGAGGAAGCAGATTCCCCATAGACTGTACTATGCAGGAAAATCCTGGCCAGTGCTGATCTACAGACTGTGAGTTGTGCTATAAACCATCAGCAGTGTTATTAATCCTGTGTAGGAAGAGATGGTAGGGATCCCTGTGTGGAGAGAAAAGAGCTGTTTGTAAGGAAGCTCTTGGTTACAAGCAAAATACATCCGTGGTTGCAGTTGCTCTCTGGCTGTGATGATAAACTCCCAGGTTTCTTCTCTCCTGCTACCAGCCAGATCGGTGTCTTAACAAAACTCTGCCTTTACATTTTCTGCAGGTTTTGGTTTGTAAATGTGTCTCTACATGGGTTGGGTTGGGAGGGTTCAGGCCCCTTCTGTGGAGGAGTTTCAGTGACTGCCTAGTTTCACTGACTGCGAGCAGCTTTTATTCTCACTCTCACAAGGGCCTTTTGCCATTTCTGGCTCTCGAGCGTTCCCTCAAGCTGCGCAAGAACTGAGTCTCCAGCAGAGACTTTGAGGAGAAGGTCACGTCGCTCACAGGATTAATTCCTGTCTCTTTGGATATAGTTGTACAAACCTCTGGGATGTTGAAGGTGATTTGGGGCACTTTTTTCATTGTTTCCTACTGCTTTGTCAGTGTTGGAAAACCTGCCTCAGTGGTAGAGGTGAGGATCTGAAGTGCTATTACCGTTCTAGTGAATAAGCTATAAAAAGTAGGTTGTTTCTGAGCAGCCTGTTAGAGGTGTTGCTGTCAGCATCAGCAGAGGGAGAAGCTGACTTGGATCTCACCCCATCACGCGGGGCTGGGAGAGAGGAAGGGTGGCAGTTCTGTGAGCCTTGGTGTGTGGGCAGAGGGGTGAGCTGAAGCTAAAATCGGGCATCTCAGCCTTTCACTGCAGCTGCCGGGCTGTGCGCAGGAGGAGAGCATGTGCTTAATCGTGCAGACAGAGGTTTCCAGCTTGATGATGCAGATTTCTGGGATACTTAAAGACGTTAGGAGTCTGTTTGGTATCTGGGTGGCCAGTTCATCTTGGAGTTTGTTGTTAGGCTGGTGCAGCCAGTATCTTGGCTGCTTTGTATTCTCCTGTACAGCCTAAAGGGGTGTGAGAGGTCCCCTTGGGCAGCTGTTTCAGTCGCTTGGCCCTAAAACCAGTTCTACTTCAGCTGCAAATGGATCCATAGCTCTGTGGATTCCTCCTTCCTTCAATGTCCCCACTCACCCAAAAAAGTAAAAATCCTGAAGTTTTACATAACTGACTTAATAGCCGTTGCTTTTTAAGACTGAAAATCCAGACTGTATGAATGCACTACAGGCACTTGGCCTGAGACCCGAGTCACTCCTAAGTACAGACGCTGACTCTGTAGCTGGTCTCCTCCCTGTAACCTTCTGTGTTGGGTTGGCTGAGTGTGTAAAGGCGGTGTAGGTATGTTCTACAACTGTATCATAAAATGCTCTTAGTAGTCGTAAACCTGCAGCTTAAATTCCCCCTGATACCAGGGGTCTGGTGGGGAGTGCAAGCCCATGGATAGTGGTTGGTGGGAGTGTTTCGCTCGGTGCTGGGTACAGATCTTTGTCACTTGGGCAAGGACCTGTTGACTGTTGGCACAGGTTGTGCATCTGCTCTTCTCCAGGCTAAGATGGTTCTTCTGCTTGTAGCTTGTCCCTTCCAAACCTTTTCAGTGGCAGCATTAAGGGTCTCCCTTCTGACAGCGAGACCTGCTTGGCTGGCTGGAGAGAAGGGCTGTGCAGAGGCTTGGAGCCCTGCAGGAACTTTTCACAGCTCAGTTTTGGCCCTATACTAGCATCTTTTTATTTATAGCGTACCTGATTGGCCTCAAAATGTCAGAATGTGCTAGTCCTGATTAAAGGCAAAACTGCTCATACACCGTGGCTTTATTTTGTCTAGAGCAAAGGCAATGAAAATAGCAAATTTTGTATTAATACTCCTCTTCCTTCTCTTCTCACCTTCTGCTCCTCAAAGCCTGGCAGGCTTTTGTGGCATTTCAGAAGAAAATTCCCCCTGATTTGGCTTAGGTTGAAGAAGGCCATTAAGATGGTGAATTTGGGGAGACTGGCCTAAATGCTGTGGGTGCTCCTGTGCCTTTGCTGGTTCCTTTGAGAACGGCTACATCAGTGCTTTCAGAGGAAAGCAGAACGACGTGACGATGAGTTACAACTTGCAGCTCGGAAGGCTTTGGGAGAGGGGAAGGAACAAGAGGAGTGCAGCCAGGTTTAGTGGCAGGCAGTTTGGATCTGAGCATCACCCGTGGCCGAGGGGATGCGACCGGAGCCCCGCTCCTGCTTTCCCTCGTGGTACCCATGGGCAGCAGTGCTGACAGTTCAGTATTTTGCTGTACTTGCTCGTGTTTGGTACGAGCTGTAACCCCCCACTGCGCAGTATGTCTCGGTGCATACTCTGCTTGTTTCCTGAACCCTCATTGACCAGCTTGTTGGGGTATTTCTGCAAGCTGTTGACAGGGATAATGTGTGGCAGTGTCTCGCAGAGGGTGATAAATTTCTGGTGCCGACGTGTCCTCATCCTGTTCGCTCCGTAGAAAATCTTGGGGGCAATTGGCTTTATTTCTTGATTCCAGATGGGTGGAAAGTGCTGAGGAGGATGGAAAACAACTTGTCAGGGGTAGGAATACTGTCTTGGCAGACACCTTTTGGAATAAACAAAGTGCTTGCAATTAAGTTGCAGAGCAGCATTGCCCCAATAGCCACAGCAAGACCTAGGGCTTAATTCTAGCTCAGGAGCAATAAGCCAGTGACTGGCTTACGTGCTCGGGCTGTGTTTTGCTCCTAGATCATGCTTTCTGTGTTGTGAAAACACATGAGTTTGGCCAGCTGGAAAACAGAAGCATCAAAGATCCTCATCCAGCCAGTTTGTTTGCCTTGGGCCTGATTTCATAGCTATAAATATGCTGTGATCAGGCGTTGTGGTTGTAGAAGCCTCACTGCAGTCCACATGGACTTGTCGGGCTTTTTTTTTTTTTGAGGAGGAGGAAAAGGGACAGAATTACTTGTAACTTTGGCTGTCAGCTTACCTCTGGAGTGAGCAGTGTGGTACTGCCACGACTACTCTGGAGTGGGACAGCAGAGGTCGGATGGCAATTCGTTGGGAAACTTGTATTGGGGAGAAAGGAAATTCATGGGCAGGTTCGCTTGGAGGTGTAAGCTACCAGGAAAAAAACAAAATGCAGCTGGCTCAATGTTTACTTTTAAACAAGGATGACTTTTTATTGCTTTTTATTAATTTAAAACTAGTGGAACTTAATGGGAGTGTTGGGTGTTGTGTGGAAATGGGTTGTATAATCTCAACTTGCTAGTTTAGGAAATGATAGTATATTAACTCTGTCTTGTAGCTGGTTGCTCACGTGGCCAATAATCTTCTGTTGTGTTCAGCTGCCAAAGGATTGCGTGCTGGCCTTTGCGCTGCGGGCCAGACGGACAGCCTAACTTACCAGTTGGACAGTGAAATATTTGAGATGTGTGATCAGGCAGTGGAGTGGAAGATAAGTTACCAAACTGTGAGTGCCACTGACCTTTTTTTTTTTGTGTGTGTGTGCTGAATTGAAATATATGATTCTGTTTTTTGTTTGGATTGCAGTCTTTTTAATTTTTGAGGGAAAGAGCACTCAGATTGACTGTGTTCATTAGCTTAATTAAAGCAATCTGCACTTTTTTTCATTGATTAATACTCCTACTTCCCCTAAGCAGGTGTACCCTGTTTCCATGTGTATTTTGCACTCACGACTTTAACATGACACCAGTGGATTAATCTGGGCATCTCCCGTAGGCTTTGAGTGTAAATAAGTCTCTCTAAAGTACCCCTTGGTACTTATTAAAAAGGAAGGTGAAACACCAGCTCCCTGCTCCATACAGAGGGTAGTGCAGAGCGAAAAGGTGAGCTTTTCTTTCTAAAATGCCATTTGACGTTGAACACCTCAGCTTCATGCCACAAATATCCATGCAGAACATGATAACTGTAATTTAAAGAACTCGCCTGCCCTGTCTGAGGGACAGGGTTTTGCCTGTCCCTTTGTTTGTGGGTTTGAGAGGAACGGGCTGTATAAAAGCCAGATATGACTTTGCAGCACTTGGCCTACTTCATCCCAGGTATCAGAAATCTGAGCAAAATGCCTGTGTTACTTTTACACCTGATCATTGTTACCCAAGGAGCCTTTTCCAATTTCAAATAATAAAAACAAAAGTTTTGTGAACTTACTTCTGTTTGCCTCTTCTTTTTTTTTGTTTTTTGTTTTTTGTTGGTTTTTTGTTCCACAGGAAAGCAGCGGGTGAGTTCCACCCTTCTGACGTGCAGCAGCCTGTCTTCCACCATGCGATAAGAATTAATTTTCCTTTGTTTGGGTACTTGGTGAGCAGTTAAACTGATTTCCTGAGGCACACACCCCCACACCTCATGCTGCAAAATCCCAGCTCTTCCCTTGTCCCTGTTTTCTGTTCTTTCCTCCCCTGGGGTGCCCGCGGTGCCCAGCTCCCTCCTGCAGCAGATGCTGGGGTTGGCAGCACTAACGACCTCAGCCCTGATGAAGTCTTTCTGCCCTCCCAGCCACAGCTTTCTCTTTCTGAAAGGAAGTGTGTGGTAATCCTGAATATTATTTTTATTCTTCCTTCCATTTGGTCTGAAAGAGATCAGCTGGCACAAAACTAAAAGGAGGGATGAGGAGGGGGAGGCAGCATGATGGTGTAAGCCCCCTTCTTCATGGAATCAGGCTAAGAGTCATCTGTATTTCTTACGCCTTTTTTCACGTCCCCCCTCCCCGCCTTTCAAATTCACACCCACCTCGGATCTGAACTGCTTTCACTACTTTCCAAAAGAGTGATTATGTTGAAATGGGAGAATTTGTGGCGTGAGCTCAGCTGCCACCAAGGAGTCATTGTTCATCCTTGTGCAGCAGGTCTTGTGTCTGGTTTTGTGCCAGGACGTACGGCGGAGTTCCCGGTTCGGTGTGAAAGGCCCTGCCTGTACTGGAGTGCGTGTTGTGCTTCGAATTTTACAACCCAATCCTGACAGTAAGTTTCTTGGCAGATTCGTATTCTTGAGAACAAACCTTGGCGACGGTGCACTAAGCTACCAAAGTCGACACACGAACTTTTAATCTGGAAATGGCTCTGCCTTAATGCTGGTAGTTAATCAGAGCGCGCTGTTGCCGTCCTCTGAGTGTGTGACCTCTTTCATTCCCCCTCTTTTTTTTTTTTTTTTTCCTACTACCAATGCCTTCCCCTAATCCCATGCATTAATTTTTCTGGTGCTAAAGGCCCATCTGACCCCACTCTTTTACATGAAGTGTTCTATATATGATCACACTTGTTCAAGCCTTAGCACAGGAAAATAATAAAATGTGTCTAATAATCATGCGGTAACTCCTACCATATGTTTGGCCTTCGAGGAACACAAACGTAGTTCCTCAAGTGGCAGCATTTCTGAATACCAACCACATGTACCTCCCAAATGCTGGCTTGCAACCCACCCTCTCCTTCCAGAGAAACTCGGAGATGTGAAGGTTTGGTGCGGGGCAGTTTAACACCTCCTGGCGAGGAGCGGGGCAGTGCAGGGCTAAGCCTTGCTCTCCTCCTTTGCTGCAGCCCCTGGCCCGGGCGTGAGGAGGTGTCTGTGCCCAGGCAGAGATGTTCTTCAGCAGATGGGATCCTCCTCCCGGCTTGGTGATGGATGAACTGCTTTTTCCGTCTGCTCAGGGTAAAGTCTCGGCGTGTCACAGCCAGCTACGGGCTGTTAACTCTGGAACAGGCAGAGGGTTGTCCTTGTAGTTGTTAACTTAGAAACTGAGGCCGTGCAAGGGTAAATTTTTCCCTCTCTGGGAAGACGGTTGCTGTGAACAGCCACATCCCACGCTGGCTTGGGGACTGTGTTTGCAGCTGGGTTTTAGTCTCCTCTCAGGCCTGTGTTTCTGCGCCGCCAAAGAGGCCACTGCTGCCGTTTGTGGTGATGCTGCTGCTTCTTACTTGGCTTGTTTCTAAAAACCACAAGGCTTTGGTGCCTTAACGTGGAGTCAGAGGTTTGTTGGTTCCAGTCGGGAAGGAAGGTGGGTCTCCCTTCTTAACGCTGCAAGTATGTGCCTGAAAATAGCTTCCCTGTGTGAGCCCAACTCCTGGTAGCAGCTGAGGCCTTACCCTGGGGTAAGGATGGGGTGTGAAAGTTGGAGCCTCATGCTGCCTGACTGGCCTGGGAAGCCAAACCGAGTTTGCTCCAGATGTTGTGTGAGCTGAGCCAGAGCACCAGCACCCTTGAGCTGTGTGAAACACCATCCTCATCTCCCCCTCCTTCGGGAACGGGCTGGAACAGAGGCTTCTATTCAGTGCTGCTTGGGAGGGCTGGCATTTTTCACTGTTTTCTGCTTATCAGCTATTTCTTTTACCCTGAGCTCCTTCCCTCCTGTGCAAGGGGAGCATCATGTGCCTTCCCTCCTGGGGCGGGATGGGGTGGAGGGGGGCAGACCCCCACAATCCCTCCCAGGGGCTGCGTTAGAGGCTGGGAGTCCCCACATTGAGTCCAGGGACTGGGAGAAGAGGGAGGAACGTTCCCCTCCTGCCTCCTTGATCCCAGTTTTCAACCCTTTGGAGGCTCCTAAATGGGGGAACGCTTGGCTGTCTGAACTGGGGCCTGCCCTCTCCTCTGGCACCTGGGCTGGGCGGAGGACAAGCCGTTTGGTGTGTGCTTTGCTCTTCCCCCCCTTCCCAGCCGGACTTTGTTTCTTCCTCCTCTTCCGAGTGCAAAAGGTTAATTAGTGGCTAATTAAAGACTCGTGGAGCTCTTTCTGTGGTTCCTTGGTGCTGTCGCCCTTTGGCTCACACCCCGCTGTCCTCCCTGCCGCGTTCTTGCGCTGATTCACGCGTGTGCCGGACCTGCGTGACGCTCTCTGTCCCTGCCTCCCCGGCACCCGCGCCTCTGGGACCCGGGATTTAATGTCACAATGTCCCTTTTAACATCCCCCCCCACCCCGCCCTGGTCCCCCGGGGGTCGCGGCAGCTGCTGCCGTGGCGCGTCTCGCCCGCCAGGGGGCGCCAGAGACTGGACACGGACCCTCGTGGCACCGGCCCCCCCGTGGGCACGGACACGCGTGGGACAACCCCCCCCGCGGACACGGGGGGGTCACTGGACCCCCCCGCATCTCCCACACCCTGAGACCCTCGGGACAGGGCACCTACGGGACTCAAGAGCCTGAGTGGGGACGCTTGTGCGTACCCACAGGACGTGGGTACCCCATGGGAGTGGGTGGCAGCACCCCCAGGGTGCTCCACCACCACCCCCCCCGTGTCCACAGTGGCCCACTGCCAGGCAGCCTCGTGCGCCCTCCCCCTGGCAGAGCCATTGTGCGTGGGGGAGGGGGGCTAGCCGGGGCACCCGTGGGCTTTGGCCAGTAGCCACAGCTGGAGGGTGCCAGGCCCAGGGCAGTGTGGGGACGGTGCTTTCTCCCCCCAAAAAACGAGTGGGGAGGGTTGAGCTGGATAACGAAGCACTGACCTCTCCGGGGGTGAAACAAAACACTGCTGCCAAGGGCAGGGAGGGCGATGGGACGCTGCGGCCACTGGCCACCGGCCACCAGCTCCTTCTGAATTATTCAATAAGCAGCTCAGGAGCCGACCTGACGCGCTTCCTTCCCTCCTCGCTGCTCTGTCACGGTGTGCTCTGTCTCGCTGTCCCTCAGGCCAGGCTGTTGGTGGCCCTGGCAGGGTGCAGGCTGGGGGGATGATGTTGTTCCTCCCCTGGGGGCTTGGGGGCTGCTCTGGGGTCACCCAGAGTGGGTGCGTCTTTCCTGCCCACCCACCGACGTGCTGTCCCACCACCCTTCTCCACCCGGAGCCAAGCAAACTGATTCCCAGTTGCTATTTCGGCCTCGCGCCGGTCCCCGGGAGACAACCCAAACCCACCCCGGCCACCGGGAACATTTTGTGCCTCCCCTGACCAGGGAGGATGCAACTGCTTTAAATTTAGAGGTAAATTCACCCCCCTCCCTCTCTCCCTTTCAGCCTTTGTGTCTCACCTCCCCTCACAGTGTTTTTCTCCATGGCTGGCTGCTCCCTGCGGCTTTTTCTCACCTTCTCATCCCTCACCTCACCCCCAGGAACCCAAATTAGTCACTATTAGTCACAAATTAGGCCAGGGCAGGCCTTGCAGCTCACCGTGGTGCGTGCTGTCCCCGCTCTTCCCACAGAGTCTCATTTGCCCAGTATCCCTCAATTCTCGTTACCACAGTTCCTGAGACACAAGTGTCCTTGTGGCAGTGACCTTGTTACCTGCTCCAGTGCGTTTATCCCACCCTTGCTCCCGGACTATCAGGGGGGTGATTTGCAGCCACCTGCCCGCTGTCCCGTACTCCCGGCTGGAGCAGCCCAGCTCTGTTACCCGTCACTGTATCAGCGCTGCCTGGCTCAGCCCCCTGCATGTTGCTGCTAATTAAAAACAAATGAGGAGGGGACGGCTGGCAGGCGCTGCACGGGCTGGCTGATCCGCTCCTGTTAGGAGTTCTGTGACTCGCTCGAATAAATAGTGTGGAAATTTAATTTTCTGCCACTCTGGAAGGGAGAGATCTCGGATATTATTTGTGCTCTTTCCTGAGCATCTTGCTTGCTCTAAAGGGGAAACCTGCCCTCGCTGGGACCCTTCCCAAAGGCTCCCGCACGGATAACACATTTGTTTTATCTGTGACGTCTTGGCTTGCGCTGGTTCGTTAGGGAGAAGGTGCCAAATTGGCCCTCTACCACGCAGTGCCTGACACGGGGGCAGCTGGAGGCGATCACCAGCCAGGGGGGAGCCTTCTCCTCTCCAAAACAAGCAGATAACTGCAGCGATGGGGAAAAATACGGCTTAGAGCCGGCAGGCAGCTGGGAGCCAGGCTGTACCCCGGCCCTCACCGCGCTCTACGGACAATTCCCCTCTCACTCTTTGTTTTCTCTAATTGCACAGCGAGGCCTCCCAGGCACAGCCTGTTTCTTACCTCACGCTGGTACAAAGCCCCGTGGAATGGCACTGGGACGTGCTGACCCGGGAACAGGGAATACGACCTTGGAAGAGGGATCTGACCGGTTTGGGCTTTGCTGGGGAGCGATGCTCAGCCGCTCAGCGAGCCATGGCCCATGATGGTAACCCTCCTTTTGGGTGCTTTGTCCCTGGGTGGGGTGTAAAATGCTGCTCCCAGGGGAGCGCTGCCCACGGGGCAGAGCGGGATGGGTCACCCCCACCCCAGCTACCCCAACCGGAGGCATCCCCAAGGCCCCCGGGGGTGGATGGAGCCGTTGGGGCAGCACCGAACAGCCAGCGCAGGGTCTCAGCGGATTTAAATATTTTCTTTAAGCCTCTCGGGTGGGATATCAGCTTCTGCCGCTGTGCATGGGTGCGAGTCCTCTGCAATCTCCTTTTGCAGCCGTTTCCCTGCCTGCAGCTGGGTTGTTTCACGTACGAGAGGGCTCGGGGAGGCAAGGTGGAATTACAGCATTACAGACAAAGCCTTAATATAATCTTCCCTGCATGAACGGCGTTGCAGGGGGAAGGCACGGAGAATGTTCTGCGGAGTGGGCTTCAAATGAGGCAAGCTGCAGTTCAGGATGTACACTGAATTGCTTCATCACCGCTCCTAATGGCTTAACCAACAAAATCCATATTCATAAATCAAAACAGGAGCATGAGCGACCTCTGTTCAGCTCTGCTGCCGAGCCGCGGTGCATTCAGAAATAAGGGCAGATTATATATTGCAGGCAGAGCTCTTGTGAGTATCTGCTGCAGCAGCCACGACTTGGCCTTGGTATTTACTGAGCCCAAGGAGAGACGATACGATCAAATCCTGTCTGCCGGTGTCTGAAGGATTAGCTGAGTCAACCAGGAAAAAGCTGAGCTAATTTATCATGCTATTTTCAGTACTGAAATGCACCCTGGACATAATTTCACCATCAATTACAGATCCCACAGTTCTACAGAACGTAATTATCAAAAATATTCTTTTTCAATGTATTAGTGTTTGGATTTGGGTGTTGCAGTGGTGTGGTGGCAGTTCTGCAACTGAGGCTAGCTGGTGAGATCTGGGAAGTGGAACCAGCGGAGAGAGAAAATGGATATATCTGTTCTCTCTGGCCAAGGGAAATGCGGTGCAGGAAGGAGAGCATCACAGATGTGTTGGCAGAAGGACCTGGCGGTCTCTCGCCCACCATGCAGGGCTGTCGCCAACACCGGGTCAGATCAGCTGCGGCTTTTTCACAGAATCATCTGGGTTGGAAAAGCCCTTGAAGATCCTCCAGTCCAACCATGAACCTCACCACCAGATCCCTCAGCGCTGGGTCAACCCGACTCTTCAACCCCTCCAGGGATGGGGACTCCCCCCCTGCCCTGGGCAGCCCATTCCAACGCTCAACAACCCCTTCTGCAAAGAAATCCTTCCTAAGAGCCAGTCTGACCCTGCCCTGGCGCAGCTTGAGGCCATTCCCTCTTGTCCTGGCGCTGGTTCCTTGGCTCAAGAGACTCATCCCCCCTCTCTGCACCCTCTTTTCAGGGAGTTGAAGAGGGCCATGAGGTCTCCCCTCAGCCTCCTCTTCTCCAGACTAAACCCCCCCAGTTCCCTCAGCCGCTCCCCATCAGACCTGTGCTCCAGACCCTGCACCAGCTCCGTTGCCCTTCTCTGGACACGCTCGAGCCATTCAATGGCCTTTTTGGAGTGAGGGGCCCAAAACTGAACCCACTCATTGAGGGGCGGCCTCACCAGTGCCGAGCACAGGGGTCAGATCCCTTTCCTGTCCCTGCTGGCCACGCTAGTGCTGATACAAGTCCCTCTGAGGACAGAGAATCCACCGTTTTCCACCCTGAATCCCCCCAAAGTATCATTGCAAAGTCCAGCACAAAATCTGGCTTTGCCCTTTTGCAGCTGCCCTTTGGGTATCCCCCCCACCCTGAGCCAGTCAAGCATCCCCTGGGATGCGAAAACCATCCCCAAACCCTCTGGTAACCCTGGCTCGACCCTCCCCAGCATCAAAACATCCCCAAACTGGTGACAGCCCCCCCAGCAGCACAGCAGCAGCATCCCCCCAGCTGATGCCCTCTGGCATTTCAGCCACCCTGATTTAACTCCCTCTGCAGATTTGGGCTGTCAGTGGTGATGCCGCCCAGTGCCTGCTGCAGGTTGATGTGTTGGGTTTCTGCTGGGGAGATCTTCCAGGAAATAAGGCATTTCAAGGGGAAAAAACCCAAAAGAAAAAAAAATCAAACTAAGATGAACTGCAAGAAATCTGCAGCTTTAACAAATGTATCTCCATTTTACTCAAAATTTAGCCATTTGCTGGCAGCCGTGAAGGAAATGGGCTTCGCAGGGATCCCTCGGGGCTGTGAGGCTGGCTGGTTTCCCAGCCCAGTGCGGGCGAAGGCAGCAGCTCGGTGTGATGAAGGGGCCAAAAATAGAAAATTCACCATAAGTGGAGGGTAATAATACTTTTCCTGAAGCCGTGCAATAGCCTTGAGGCTGCTAATGCGGTGATAAGCAATTGTTTGCCTGTGCTCTGGAGCAAGCGTGTTTTATCTCTTCCTTGTTCCAGCCCTGGAGAAAAAGCTCAGCGATTTTGCTGCCGTGGGACCACCAGGTCTGTATTTTATTATTTCTCTATTCCAGCAGTGCCTGGAGACCTGACCTGAATTACACAGCATGACACGGCTGACGGCCCGGCCATGCTCTTGGATTAAAAACCAGAAGCAGAAGGTGCAGGGGGAGCTCTGCAGCTTTTGGGGGGATGAGCTAGGTAGAGCTGATGCCTTAATTAGTGGTGGCTGGTGGGTTTGGGGAGTTGTAGGTGTTGTTGCCCGGCCGGGCTGCCCCCCCAGAGCCACGTCGAGGGGTGAGCGCGGCCATTTCGTGGCACCGGGAGGAGGAAACGTTTGCAGCCGCCTGCGCAAACAAGAGGCCCCAAGGAGGAAACACCGTGAGCCACGCTGGGGAAAATCCCAACCTCCTTGTGCAAAGCCCAGGGCTTGAGGAGGGGATTAAATCCCAGATAAAACTGGGTTTCTCCCATCCTTCTCCTGCCCCAAGTCTTTTGGGGAGGCGATGCCACTGTCTCGTGCAGGAGCACCAGGCAGTTCAGTGGTGCAGTTTGGTGGGTGGGAGAAAACCTTACTGACACCCTCCATAAAAGACTGAAGTTAAATGTTGAGCTAATTAACTATTTTATTAGCAAGCAGCCCCGGGTGATAATGCCTATAACATTTTAGTGGGCGATGGCCCCTTGCAGCACCAACACTGTGTGGGTTTAGATGATTTTTTTCCCTTTATACAAATCTCTGCAAATCCCCTCCTCTGCCTTGCATCTGCCCTGGAGCACGGCTGATAAAACCAGAGAGTTTTCCCAGCTTCAGCCCATCTCTGGGAAGGAGGATGATATTAAACTTGAAACAAATTACATTGTGCATTCAAGTGAGGATGCTCGAATGCATTTTCTTTTCCTAATGATGGAGGCAGGGGGAATTGCAGCACTATTAATTTCTCCGTTTGCCTCCTGCAAGTTGTCAGCAGCTCTCCCCCTTGCCTAGTAACCACCACATCCAATGGGTCGGATGCTCTGCGGCCCCGGCACCTTTTGTACCAGCTCAGCGCTGAAAAATAACCAGAGCAACACGGGAAATGCTGCGGGGTGAAGCTGGGAGCTGCGGGAGGTGGCAGGGATGCAGGGTTTACAGCGAGCACCAGATGAGCCAGCCTGGCCCCAGCATCCAGGGCTGCTGCTTCCCGTGGTGTTTCCTTCTGTTTTGTGCCTTTTGAACCTTTCGGGGTTTCTCACTGTTGGTGGAGGGTGGGGAGATGGGGCGGCTGCCGGGCTTTAAAGCCTTTCCAGCCTGGAGGAAGATCAGCCATGCTGCCGGCTCTTGGGATGGGAAACCGCTGCTCAGAGAACAATAAAGGTTATTAAATGTCAGGGAGAAATAAAGCTTCCTTTTTTTGCTTTTTTCCTTTTTTTTTTTTTTTTTTTTCCCCTCTGGCTGAACCGGTTTGCAGGCGCTTTGTGCCACAGGCAGAGCAGCAGGAGATGGGGACCTGAGCACCGGACCAGCTGCCTCGGGGCATCCCATTGACTCTGGATTTGAGATAGGGGGTTACTCCTTGAGCATTTGGGGGTTCTGGCCACGGGTCAGGGACCTGCAGACCCAGCCTTAGGCAAGGGTGGACTGAAATGGGTGTATTCCCTTGGCAGGGGGTTGCACAGCTTTGGGCTCACGCTCTGGGCTGTGGGATGCATCCAGCCACCTCTGCCGCCAGCTGCTAATGTTGCTCTGACCCTTTGCCAAGCGCAGGGGTGTCGGTGATGGCGTGGGAGGCGGTGACGCCGGCTTCGCTGGCCTCCGCCACACCTCTCCTCCCGGCCCCGTGCCCTCGTCGCTCTGGCAGTGTAAGCAGCAACAGGTCTTTCCAGTCCCTCCCGGGGCCACATTTCAGCACGCAGCCCCTTCCGGAGCTCATATCGTGGCTTTTGGGGCACACAGGCAGTGGGGTGGCACCCGGGGAGAAGGAAAAACACCAGGCATGTCACCAGCTTGCCTTGATTATCTTTTATTTTGATAGTTGTAGCTTTAATTAATCATGATGCACTGGTAAACGCTTGCAAAACTGTCCCTGTAATGCCAGGCTGTGTCTGCCCCGGGACCGAGCTCGCCGGGGCACGCAGGGCATCACCTTCTGCCGATGAAGAAGGAGCCGCCCCGGGGAGCCAGCGCCCACCAGTTGAAGGTAAAAAGCAAATTGGTGCTGTGGGGTGTCCCTGGGGAGGGTGCTGGGGCCGGAGCAGCCCCTCAGGGCTCCTGGGGGGTGGGTGTCCACCTGCAGCACGGCTGATCCCACCTGGTAAAGCTGCTGGAATCCGCTGGGAGAAAAATTTGGGTGCTGGCCTGCACCCCACATGGAAAGAAGAAGGTGTGGAATGGCAAAAGTTGGCAAATTTGATGTAGTTTGGAAATGGGGCGTTTTTTGGGATGGTGAGCAGGATGAACCCTAAGATCAATGAGCAATGATCAAAGAGCAGTTCCCATGAGATCCCAAATCATGGCTCCCCCGCGGAGGCTCCCCACGGCACCACTGCGACGCTTTCCCCCGTATTTTTACCTCCACCACGCCGCTGCCGAGCTCTCCATTTTAACAGATGGCTGGAGTGACAATTACTGCCTCAAAAGACTATATTTATAAATTCCTTGTTGGGCTGTTATCCGGCATGTGATAGAGCTTTACACAAACAGAGAGCTGAGAGTCACTGCTGGCTGTTGTAACTGGAAAGGAAATTATATTGCACAAAGCGCTTCAAGAGAGTGACGGGTTTTGCCAGAGAAGCAGTTTTGATGGGTGCTTGCAAAATGAGTTTGGTTTGCGTAGATTTGGTACATGTTGAGAAATAATCACCTGGGGGTGACTGGCACTGGCTGGCTGGCATCCCATCCCATCCCATCCCATCCCATCCCATCCCATCCCATCCCATCCCATCCCATCCCATCCCATCAGAAGGAGCACGCTGCATCGCAGAGGGCTGCAGAACCGTGAGGAAAATCTACCTTTCATGGCTCCTGGAGTTAATTTAATTGCTTTTCTCCTCTTTTTGGTATCATTCTCATGAATTTGGAAGCTCTGAATGCAAAACAATTACGGACGGGGCTCCCTGGGGATGGAATAATTTCCTGCTTGGAAATGCAACAGGTTTTTCGTCCTCCCTGTCCCTGCTCACTTGCTGCTGATGGGGAAGGTCGATGGCGATGCCCGATGCTCCGGGCTGCACGGTGAGGATTGCAGAGGATGCTGGTGGTGTTAAATCAGCCGATTCTTGGGAGAGATGAGGGCGAGAGCAGGGAGGTTACATCTCAGGAGAAGACGGGTGGGGTGGCCTGCTCGGGAATCCGTGTCTTTGTTAGGATTTGGAAATACAAGTAGAAAAATAGCATTTTTCTGCCAGCGTGTCATGCCTTTCGCATCTGCATTGCTGGACTTGAGTCATCTGCACCATCTTGCTGGTGACCTTCCCTTTGGTGCTGCGGCCACCTCCTGAGCATCCCCTGTGCTTGCCCGGAGCTGCTCATGGCCGAACGGGGACCATGCCAGGGGTTCCTCTCTCCTGTGCGTGGGGCGGCGAGGCGGGACCACGCTCTGCCTGGGCAAGGTGGCATGGTTGGGGGTGATACTTGACCATGGCTTGTCGCCCTTTCTAGCAACTGAGCCAGAAAAGGGACAAGGGACGTGAAACACGGGGGCTGTGCTGGCCAAGTGCTGCAGGCGTCAGCAGGCAGCATGTTTTGGGGAGGCACCCTGGGGTTTTGCCTGGTGTCGAGCTGCAGTGCTGGGCTGCCCACACCGTTTTTCCTCGGGAAATGTGGAGTTTGCACAAGCAGAGGCGTATCCTGCCACACCGAGGTCCTTTCTGCTGCTTTGGGACCCACCCCACGATGCTGGCAAGGTCCCTGCCGCCACCCCAAGCCCCGTGACACCGCGAGAGCAGAAAGCTGATCTGTCACTCCTCGATGCAACCTTTGCACTCCCGGCAGCCCCGCGTTTACTCCTCGCCCATCCCAGCTGCCTCGCATGGGCGGGAGGAATCAAAACCACCTTCATTTCTCCCAGCCCCACCACTGCCAGCGCTCCCCAAGTGGTTTGCTGTAAGGGAGAGGATGAAGAGCAGCGCTCGGGGGAATTATTTAAATAGCAGGAGCTCTTCCCCCAGGCCGTGCAGCCAGCAATGGTGTGTACATACACAACGCCCTCGCGGGGCCCAGCTATTTCTGTACTAAGTGTTTGATGGAGCCAAACGCGATTCGGGCGTATTTGCTGGGAAATCACAGGGAGAGGAGCCCCGCTCCTGTTGCTCGAGCTCGTGTCAGCCTGGCCATCTGTGTCTCCCCGAGAAGGCATTATAAATAGGTTCGGCTGCTTTCCTTTTCCGTGGCATAACTTTTCGGCACTCTGCAGATTACAGGGAGGCTGAGGATAATTATAACACCTTTGTCCTAACTTGCTGACGCCTGCTTCCCTCCCTGAGCTCTTCTAACGCACGTGCTGTGGCAGATGTTTGCTAAGCGAGAGGACCCCAGGGAGACACGGGGAGGCTTTTTCCTCCCTAAAGAAGTCAGCATCAAGGAGGTGTGTGTCTTTGACAGCCTGTGGCAAGCTCGGCTTTGCTCAGCGGGGAGGTAAGTGGCAGCTGGCGGTGGATTTGTGTCCCCCTGATGTGGGATCCAGCTGTGGGGTGGCCCCAGGGAGGGCAGAGCATCACTCGAACTGAGCCACGGTGGGGAGTGTGTGCTCTGGCATCTTCTGCTCTGCGTGAATAGTGCACCAATTTGCTGCGTTTTCGGGCTTGTTTCGTAACCTGCATCCCAGCTGTGATTTACCGCGGCAAGCTGGAGGTCAGCGCAGGGCTCATCCCCTCCAGCTCTTCTGCTGTGCCTGGCTAAGGTGGGGAAAATTTGTTTTAAACCCCATAAACACTTGGAAAAGGAGAAGCTGCTCAGCAGCGCCTGGCTGCGTTCAGCTGCGTTCGGCTCGGTTACAGTCAGCGCAGGGGAGATGGTTTCCCGTGTCCGGAGGGGTGATGAGCCAGCGGGGTGTGAAAATGGGAGCACAGACAGATCCTCATCCTCAGATAATTCCATAAGTGAGAATAAGGAAGCTCTGGTGATCTCTTCATCAGAGGTTCAACCAGGAATAAGGAACGGGAGGATTTTCCCAACCGTTGGGCAAATAGGGGCGTTCAGTATGGGAGGGTCCAACTTAATGCCGTAAACCAGATTGGATTAGGAAGGATTTGCAGAGGGCCAGTCTGGAAGAGCGGCTTATTTAGGTTTTTAACAGCCATGTCACAACAATACGTGGTGTTGCAACACGCTGTTGCGTTGTGTGCTTGCACTGCGGTGTTGGGTTTGAAGGGTTCAGTGAACAGCCGGGAGCTCCTGGGTTGGGCAGAGGGGAGGGCTGGCCACGGTGTGGGGTGGCCACAGTGTGAGGTGGCCACAGGAGGATGATCTGGGCTGTGAGAGGGCATGGGAGGACACGGCTAGATAAGCACCAGGAAGCCGGCATCTTCCTTGTCTTGTGAGTCTCAACCAAATCCCTTAGACCAAGAGATCGCGGAGGGTGAGTAGCCTTTGGGGTTTGACTGTTTTCATACTGTTGTGAGTCTTTTTAATGCTCATTGATTTCTCGTTATGCAAGTGACTTTGTGGTGTTAAAGTGTCTCGTTGCCCCTGTCCCACTTCAGGTGGGACAGACACATCCAGCAGCAGCAGAGGAGCTGCCCCTCTGTTATGGGGCTCAGCTCACACCACGGGGTCAGCCTGGCCGTGGGGTGTTTGCATGCAAGACCTGGGGCTTTTACCAGAGCTTTTATCTCGTTTCTCCCTGCTCTTGCTCTGCCCCCATTCCTTACAGAGGGATTTTGCATCACATCCTCTGTCTTTGAAACCCTGGCTCCTTTCCGAAGCTGTCAGCACCTTCCCCTCTGCCTTGTGCCCAGCCCTGCTCTCCTGGGCTGCTTTTTGCTCAAGGCCGTGAAGCAAAAAATTGCCCAATACTTTAGTAACTTCCACAAAAGAGGTGCTTCCCCTTGTAGCTGCTGAGTAGGTGGGGATGTCACCCTCTGCTCAGCGCTGGTTTCTCTTCTCTGCCTCCCTCCCGGTGCTGGAGAACCGGCCCCAGCAGATGTGAGCTTGGCTGTCTCGCGGCTCCCGCCTACTGCTGGAGTCGTGCCGTGTTGGGATCGGGGAAGGAAAATAGGCCACTTATCGTGTGCGACAGACACAGCCACCCCCGGAGCCTTTGTTTGCAAAAAGGGGAACGGAGTGATGATTATCCACATCAATCCAGGGGCAGAGCCGCAGCTGGTGGGTCTGTGGGTGCCCACGGGCTCCCTGTAAATGCACCCAGGAGGGAGGTGGATGCTGGAGGGTGGATGCAGCTGCAAGCATGGGGGACAGTGGGAGATGGTTTTTGGCTGGGGATGGAGGTGGTGAGAGGGGTCTCTTTCCCAGAAGGACATTTTTGGGGAGTACCAGCATGGAGAGGTTTCCACAAGCTGCTTGGAAAGTCTTGAATGTCTCATAGGGGTGCAGGGAGGTTCATAACCCAACCTGAACCTTGGCGGAGACAGGGTGCCCTGGTCCTTGGCCTCATCCAGCTGAGGCAGCGTGCCACGACAGAGTCACGGGGCGGATGCTCTCCCTTCCTTGTTAAGGTGAATCATTCCTGGGGAGGGCTGCGAGTCACCAAAGGCGGGGGGAGCAGGCACAAAAGTGCCCGTCTCCCATCCCGGTGCCGGAGGTTGGGTTTGGTTCGGTGCCAGGAGTGTGTGTGCTGGCACACCGCTGGGGTTGATGTCTCCTGAGCAAACCCAAGGTCAACGGTGGAAGCCACAGATAAAAAACACGACCTGCAAATGGCGCTTTAAAGATCGAGCATCCATGTGAAAACACAACCAACAAGAGCCAGCAAGGGGAGGGCAGTAAAACCCTCACCATCGTGTTATATAAAAATTGGGGATCTGGGATGTGTTTTTACATGTCACTTGCAATTTCTGAAGTCTGACTTAATTATAATAATCACCCTCAACAGACAGTCAATTAGTAATGCTCTTGGATTTCTGCTGAGCTCAAACTTTGTGTCACAAACGTGTTGTTTCCTCCCTGGGCTGCTGCTGATGTGTGCGGGGGGCAGGCAGCATCCCCTCCGCGCAGGGACGGACAGGGCGTTGAGCAGTTTTGCACTAATTGGCACCATCTGAGCTTTCCCAACGAGGATTCTCTGTGGCAGGAGTGACTCACCCACCTCTCCCACTCCTGCGAGGCTCAAAAGGACTGAAAAGCCATGCAGAGGCTTTTGATTCTCTTCCAAGGGTGCCCTTGTGCCACAACATCTGGGTTTGGCCAGGCTCTGGGATGCTGCATTCTCCTCAGCATAAGTCCCAGCAATATTTCCCTTGGTTCGTACAATTTGCTGCTCATGGGTCACCCCTCACGGCATCTCCTGGGTGGGGAAAATGTTGATGTTAGAGATAAGCCTGGTTTTTGCTCCCTGTGGGTAGCAGCACAGGACTGGCGGTTGCTGCTGGTCCTCCAGGGTGTGCTGGGTCAGCGATCGCCATCCCCCTGCCCGTGGGGGATGCTCTGATCCAGGAGAATCACAGAATCATCTCGGCTGGAAAAGACCTTGGAGATCCTCCAGTCCAACCACAAACCTCACACTGACCATTCCCAGCTCCACCAGATCCCTCAGTGCTGGGTCAACCCGACTCTTCAACCCCTCCAGGGATGGGGACTCCCCCCCTGCCCTGGGCAGCCCATTCCAACGCCCAACAACCCCTTCTGCAAAGAAATCCTTCCTAAGAGCCAGTCTGACCCTGCCCTGGCGCAGCTTGAGGCCATTCCCTCTTGTCCTGGCGCTGGTTCCTTGGCTCAAGAGACTCATCCCCCCTCTCTGCACCCTCCTTTCAGGCAGTTGTAGAGGGCGATGAGGTCTCCCCTCAGCCTCCTCTTCTCCACACTAAACCCCCCCAGTTCCCTCAGCCGCTCCCCATCAGACCTGTGCTCCAGAGCCTGCACCAGCTCCGTTACCCTTCTCTGGACACGCTTGATCATTCAATGGCCTTTTTGGAGTGAGGAGCATGAGAAGGGGCTCTGCTCTGGGTTGGGGTGATGCTGGATAAGGGAGGATAAGCAGAACCGGGGTTGCCATGCTGACATGGGGGGGTTTCCAGCCTCCCCTCGATATCACGGAGTACGTGCCACTGCCTGGGCAGTGCTGCAGAGCTGGGGGGGCTGATGTTCCCCCAAAGCACCCCCCTTTGGAGAGAACCCCTTGGGTTAATGCGGGCAGTGGGTGATCAAGTGACAGGGTCCTTTCAGAAGGGCTGGGATGCCCTGGCAGAGTCTGGTAAAGGCAAAGGCAGAGGGGTTAGTGGCCTCCTCTACGTGCTTTTTTTTCTTCTCTTTATATCAGAGACTCCCTGTCACTGTGATCACCCCAGAACTGCCAGCCCCTTTGGACATCCCGCCCAGAGGTCTCACCCTTTCCCTCTCTCCTGTCTTGTGCCATGAAACCCCTGGCACTTCTTCTCCGATGGTGCCAGGGGAGAAGCTGGACTCCACCGATGCTGCCCTCCGAGTGAGCAATAATTCCCCCGAGTCCTGCCCTCGTCCCACCAGACGCTGCACCGGCTGCTCTCACCCAGTTTCTCCTCCCTGCTGGGGCTTTTCTCCCTCTGATCTCAGTTGGTATTTTTTTTTCCCTGGAGTGGCTCATCTGGGGAGGAGCAGAGCAGATAACACAATCCTCAGGGGTCTGAGTGATGGGGAGGCTTAAAAACCAGCTAAAGGTGATGGAAAGGGCTGGAGAACTGTGCTTTGATGGGGATTTTGCTTAATATTTCGGAGGTCTGCGTGCGCAGGGGCTCGGATGGGCTGTTTTGGGGGGATGATGAGCTCGGTGTGGGAATCCCACCGCAAGACAAGTGCTGCACGCTCGCCTAGTGCCGCAGGAAAGGGGCCAGCACGGCTCTCGGGAGACGTCGGCGCTCGGCCGCCCGTGAAAACCGTAACGAAATCACACAATGAGCTTTTTTCCTTCCCCTTCCTCCGAGGCAGCGCCGCAGCCAGCCCGGGCTCTGCGCGCAGCCGTGCGTGCCTGCGTGGGCACCCGGGGGGGACGCGATGCGCCTGAGCTCCGGAGGGAGGGATCGCATCGTCCCCGCGTCTCCCGCATCGGCTGCTCCCCGGTGTGCCGGCCACGCCGGACCCAGCCTCGCCGGATGCTGCTGACCCGCCGGCGAGCGAAGGTGCGCCGAGGCTCCTGGGTGCAGGTAAAATGAAAGAGAGGGAGGGAGGGCAGCGAGTGGGGGACACCAGCCCCTCTGTGACCCCGTGCGAGGACAGGCCTTGGCGCAGCAGCACGGTCCCCCCGCACTGAGGTTTAATCCGTCCTCTTTCCCCATTCACTCTGGGAGGTGATAACCCTCTTTCTCATGGCCCAACCACCGAGGCATCGCCGTCCTCTCTTTAAATGCAGCCCGTCAGTGGCTCCTCGGGAAGGATGGAGAGTCCCCAGGTGCCCCACGGTGTCCCTGGGCTCCATCAGCAAAAGGTTTTGGCCGCGCTGCCGTGCCGACTGCGTTTTTAACCATAAAGCCACCAGTGGAGGCTGGAGGCAGCATCTCCCACAAGAGTGGGGGGGCTGAGTGTGTTCGGGGTGGGGGAAACCCTCCCGTGCCTTTCAGGAAGCTCATTTCCAAAATACAGCCCAGCTCCTGGGATCCCTAGGTGACATTTTGCTGGGTGAAAATGGGCATTGCAGGATAAATAGCTGCATTTCAGGGCTCCCTGGGAATGTGTGTGCGTGGCGGGAGGGGGGTGAAAGCTGTGCTGCTGGCAAGCGTTAAAGGAGAAGCCGCTGCTCGGCACAAAAGCCGGTCTTACGCAGCGCAGGTCTATTCAAGAGACATTTAATTCTCTTCTAAAGTCCAGGCGAACGGGGAGCTGCCATCTGGTGTCTGATGGCAGCATGAAGAAAGGGCTCTTTGCAAAGTGGGGGCAAGTTGGGAGCTTGCTGGGCTTCAGATTGTCTTGAAACGGCTCTGTTATTAAGACTGAGCGAGCTGGCTTTGTAAAGTGATCCGTGTGGGTTAATGCTGGCTTTGGCAAGGCGAAGGGTCCTGCCTGCGGCTGCCTGACCTGGCCTGGCAGGCAGCAGAGCCCCGCAGAGCGATGTTGGGGCTGGGAGATGAGCTGCAGCTGTGGAAAAGACCCAGTGGAGGACCAAGGGTATTCACATCACCTGCTAAAAATCCTGCATCAGGGGATAGGAGCCCAGCCCCAGGCTCTCCCTCTGCTCTCTGCTCTCCCTGGCTTGGTGTAGAGCTGGGTGCTGGTTCTGGCATGCACCGAGTGTGTGCGGTCTCTGCTCTGCCTGCGCAAGCACAGGTCTCAGCTCACAGCCTCCCTGGTATTCGGAGAGTTATTTTTATTAAGTTGCAGGGGCTGTAACTTCTCCACCGGCGAAGTGGCCAGGCAGCATCTGCAGTCGGGGTAGGAGGGCTGTGCCTTGGCAAGGACGCAGCTTAAGCCTTGATAAAACGGGGAGCGTGTCCTCGCTGCCAGCGCCAGGAGCAGGGCAGAGCTGCAGCGGGGACGAGCAAACTCAGTGTGGGGGAGTTTCAGCTTCCCGGAGTCCCAGGGCTTGTTTAAACAAGGTTTGTGCATTGCAATATTTGTGGGGTGCTCAGGGAGGTGCGGTACCTCCAGATTGAGGGTGGTTGGAAGGATCCAGCGCTGGACTGGTCTGTGTCCCCCAGCTGTGACCTTTCTGCCGGGGTGTTCTCACTGCGGGAGAGACACAGGGAACAAGACTGACCAGTTCCCCAGGAGGAAACAGGCCGTTCCCTTACGGCACAGGGAGTTTTCCTTGGCAGAAACAAAGCTTTGCCCACGGTGCCTTTGCGGAGCTCTGCCAGGCTGGCTCAGCGCCCACCGGGGTGCTTCTCGCCGGTGCAGGGGTGCTCTGCCAGGACGGACCCATGGGTGCAGCGGTGGTGGGAGGCTGCTTGGTGCCCCCAGGGAGTGCCGGTGGCCGGAGCCACGGTGCAAGCAGCGTGTCCACGTCGGCCCCGGCAGTCCGGCTGCACGGTGGGCAATGCAAACCCTGGGGGATTGCAGGGATCTGGATGCATTTTTGCACAGGGTGGATGAGACAAACATGGATCTTGTGGAAGGCTGCAGCATGGAAAAGTGCCAGCACTGAGAAATGGCAATTTGCCCTGTCCCTCCAGCAGCGATAACTCCCCGTGTCCCCCCTCCGCCTCAGGGTTGCGTCTTCCCCAGGGCAGGAGATTTGGTGGGAGGAGGTAGCAATGCACCGTTCCCTTTCCTGCAGGTTAGGAAGGACGCGTCCCCTGACACGGCTGGGACATGGAGATGCAGGACATGTTTAACTCTGCTGCAGAGCAAGGCCAAGCACTGCCATGGCCAGGCCAAGGTGCTGCCCACGTGCTGCTGGAGCATCTCTCACCCCTCGCGCAGCTCCTCCAGCTTCGCGCAGCAGCGGGGATGGGGATGCACGGCTGGAGATCTTGACAGAGCTCATGGCTGTGTCGGCGTGTGGCAGCCCCGAAGGAGCAGAGCTGCCCCTCTGGGCTGCCAAGCTGAGTCCTGCAAGAATATTTAATTGTGTTTTTTCCCCTTTCCCCAGAGCAGCATCTCTAGTGGGGGATGCAAATGGGCTGAGTGGCCCCAGGGACTTTTGGAGCCCTGGTGCTGCGTGTCTGGGTGCCATCCCAGCACCCAGGGAATGGAGGGATGGGAGGGATGTGCTCCTGTAGCTACAAGACAGCCAGAGGTTTCTTTGTTTTAGTTACAGTTTTTAGCCGCCCCTGATGGCTCCAGGCTGGAGCACTGTCTCCACGTAGGACGCAGATGTGAGTGTGGGTTCAAGTGCTGTCATTACGCAGGATGCTGCCCACAGCCTGAGCTGATAAGGAGGATTAGCTGAGTTTGTCGTCCAGCTCTGGGGACGGGGCAGGCAGGAGCTTGCCGGAGGCCAAGCCCGGCAGCTGGGGAGCGAGGAGAGCTGGGCACCAGACTGGCTGAAGCCTGCTCCCCGCTGGGATTTCCACCGCAGCAAACTGGGATTAGATCCCCCTCCCCAGATGTGAGTTGCTGAGGTGCTGCAGTGTACCTGAACTCAGCACACAGCGCACCTGTAAAAAAACCCAATGGGGAGCATCCATGCAGGGTTGAGGGATGCTGGGAGAAAACATCTCATCCTGAAATCTCTGGAAAATGCAGGCTTGCCAGGCTGGGGGAGAGCATCACGCCCTGGGTGCACCGCTCGCCCCAGCACTGGCAGCGGCACATGAGCACGGAGGGTCCCCAAAAGCTGTGCCGTGTCCTTTATCACTGTTGTTCTCCGGTCTCGGTCCTGTGAGTGCCAGTTCAGCATCACTCGGTGAGGCTTTGGGGGTGATTTTTTTTGGCCCTGTGTGTCATTTCCCCAGGCTTCGCGAGGAGAAGAAGGAATTCACTTGCAAACCTAGACTGGGTGGTCCTGTCCCTTGGAAAGGATGCACTGGGACTGGGGTGGGAGGAGGGCACCTCAATACGAGAGAGATCTCGAGGTGCTGGAGTGAGTGCAGAGGAGGGCAACGAAGCTGGTGAAGGGCCTGGAGAATAAATCCTGTGAGGAGCGATTGAAGGAGCTGGGACTGTTTAGTGTGAGGAGGAGAAGGCTGAGGGGAGACCTCATTACTCTCTACAGCTCCCTGAAAGGACATTGTAGAGAGGTTGGTGCTGGTCTCTTCTCACAGGTAATTAGTGACAGAACAAGAGAGAATGGCTTTAAACTGCAACAGGGGAGGTTCAGACTGGACATTAGGAGAAAATTTTTCACAGAAAGAGTGGTCAGACAGTGGAATAGGCTGCCCAGGGAGGGGGTGGAGTCACCATCCCTGGATGTGTTTAAGGGTCGTTTGGATGAGCTGTTGGGGGATGTGGGGTAGGGGAGAGCTTTGTAGAGTCGGGCTGATGGTTGGACTCGGTGATCCCGAGGGTCTTTTCCAACCTGAATGATTCTGTGATTCTGTGAGGATGACAAAGCTGCGACATTCCTCTGAAATAGAGCAGAAAAAAGGTCCTCCCTCATCCCCCAGCTCCATTGCTTTGCATCTCAGCTTCTCACTCCTCCCTTCCTCTCCCAGCACTGGTTTTAAACACCTCACAGGTCCCTTCTGGGCTTGCACGTGCCTGTGTCAGGGCAGAGCCATGCGACATCTCCCCTCCCTCCCTGCCTAATTCCTCAGGGCACGACCTGCCAGCAGCCCCGGGGCACGGAGCTGCACAAACCAACTTGGTTTTGTTCATCTCCTTGTGCCAGCAGCAGCATTAACACTGGGTACCTGGGCACATGGGTCCCACACCACCCACAGTTCTCGCAGTGCCCACGTGCTGGGGGGTCGGCAGGTTTTGCCCCCTTCTTAGAGAGCTGAGATCTCGCCGGGGTTGATGCAGGTGGAGGAAGCAGCAAAACTGGGCAGTTTGCTGATTGTGATGGGCCAGAAATGCTGGATTCAAAGGCAGATCATGGATGGAAACTGCTTGCACGTGTATGTGCAGCTATAGGTGCATCACTCAGATCCATCCCAGCATTTCTTTTTGGTAAAAAACAGGCCTTTTCCAAAGTTTCAGGACACCACAGGTTTCCTGTGACATTTCCATGCGTGGCTCCAGCCAACCCTTTCTTCACTGATGATATCCCCGGGCATGAATTTGTTGTACACCAGCTGCCCATGGGGAATACAGATGTGCTGGAAGATCTGTACTTGCAAGAAAGCTCATAGTCAGCTACACGCTACCTTGTCTGTCTGGTTGAGTTTTGTGGTTAAAGTCATCCCAGGAGCTGCAGGGCCTGAAAGATGCTGAATCTCATGATGGTACTGAAGCTCGTGATGCTGTAGGAAGGCTCCCAAGCAGCCAAAAAGCTGCTTTTTATTCCACATCCCTCCTTTTCTCTCAAATTGACCCAGCAATCTGGAGCAGGATCCCCCGGGCTGTGCCTGGGCGGTGGTGGGACGTGCAGCTGGGCTGATCTCCATGTGCAGATGGAGCGGAGTACCTGGGGCTCTTGGTTTGTATTTTGGTTATTCCCTTCCTGGATTTGTTCTGCTGGAGCAATGATTAGGTTGTGGAGTGGGCACAGGGCTGAGTTTGAGGCTTGTTTTGTTTTTGAAGCTCTTCTGGGCTCTGTGCTGAGAACCCAACAACCTTGGAGGCTGTGGAGACGCTTGGGAAGCCTGGGCACCCACAGCAGCTGCCAGCACCTCGAAACACCTTTTGTGGCCTTCGTTCAAGGGCAGGGCTTTATCGTGAGCTGGTCAGCAAGTGACTAAACGCTTTCTGGCCCTCTGCGAGCAGAATGCACTTACTAATGTTGCCTGCAGCCCTGGCCAGGTTTCTGCTGGGTTTCCAATGCTGTTTATACCCACTGTGAGTCCCGGGGTCTCGCTCACTCCGCACCCCAAATCGTCTCTCCCAGAGGGTTGTGGGGTGTGTGTGTGTGGAGAAGGAGGCTGGGAGAACACGGGTCAGTGTGTTTTAGAGCAGCTGTTTGGGCAGTGGAGTGTGCTGAGAGCTGTGTGTGAGCTCCTACAAATTGATGCCATCTGCCTGCTGTGCACATCTGGCAGAGCGCTCGGGGGTGCCTCTCTGTCCCCCTTGGGCACAGGTATGGCCTTGAAGCAGAGCCAGGGGCCACCGTTAACCCAGCACAGTCGTTTTCTTTCTGGTGACGTCTGGAGAAATATATTCTCCTGGACGTGGCTGTCTCTTCCCTGTGCTGCTGGTGTGCTGGCGCTGGGTTTCTGGGGCAGGACAGACCTGCCCAGAGCCAGAGCTGATGTCTGAGCAATGTATCTTCATTTATATTTGTTTTCTAGAGCTGGAACTCCCTAATCTTGGCTGTTTCTTGCTGCTACACAGTGTGTTCCTTAGAGCAGCTTCTGCAGAGCTCAGCTGTGCGCAGGCTGGGATGGGATGGGGCTGAGCAGTGGCTCTGGGACAGGCTGTGCCCCCCTGTTTGCGAAGTACCAGTGCAGAAACGCTGTTGTCTCCCCAAGTCACTTAGTGGGAGCAATTCTGATTGGGATGGATACTTATAAGGATGCTCACCTGGTAGAGCAATTGCTGCAATTTCTTTACAGGCTGCACGTGGAAGGGGACATGGGACTCACACGCCAGGGAGTGCCCAGCTCACAGGACTTTTTTTTGGTGTCACATTCACGCAGCGCCTGTCATCTGGGCAGGCGGACTTGTTGTCCGCACCAATTCCCTTCTATTAAGTGTTGAACTGAGGAAATATTCTCAAAAAGATTTGACAGCTCCGTTTGCAGATCTGCCTTCTGCTTCCAGGCATGTTCCCGAACGTGGTGCACGGCGGGGAAAGCAAGTTACAACTTAGGGAAGGAGACACAAGCTGCAAAGCGTGGCTGCGTGAAGGTCCATCTCGTTGCATCCTGGCCTCCCTCCCCTTAAAGTACCCCCTGGGATGGTGAGAAATGAGCTCGTGCTGTCAGCATCGTGCAGAGGCAGCTCTGACCCCAAACCTGCAGGTGCCGGAGGGGCTGGTGGAGGAGGTCCCCGCTCCGTCGGTGCAAAAAGGGACTTTGCAGCTGCCTTGGGAGCAGGAAGGGCCGGGGGGTGGATGGATGAAGCACAATGTGGTCTCTGCAGCTGGAGGGGGTCACGCTGTCTGGGGGGAGGCCGAGCCAGGCTGTAGCTGGCTGGCTCCCCGTGGGCACCCTGCCAGCCCCGTCCTTTGCCGCAGCCTCTCGGCTGCTCCTCTCCTCCTGCCAGCCGATGCTCTCGGCCGCTCGCTGCCTGCAGCAGTGTCCTTGTGCCTCTCCCGGGACCCAGGTTTATGTGCGTGCGGGGGGAGAGCGGGGTTTGGGGTGAGGGAGGGTGGGTGAGCAGGGTGCCAGCGGAGCGGGGAGGAAACTGGGTGCATGTGGGTGCATGAGTTTCTGCCACCCCGGGTGACTTGCCGTTTGGTCCCTGCTGTGTCTTGGCCCCCAGGGAGCCGGGTGACAAGGGTTTTTCCCAGCCAGGGTGACTGATGTGCAGAGAGGATGCAGCGTTGTGCTTCCCTCTCTGTCCTGTGGGTCCCAACGCCCCGCTGACCCAAGGGGGCTGTGGGGAGGAGGAGCCCCTAAGCTGGGACAGCGTGCTCTGCTTGGTGAAGCACTTCAGATTTGGTTTCATTTTGCTGATGAACTGGACGTTGGTCCTTTGGGGTATGCTAGTCTTTGAGCTGAAAGAAATCTTTTCTTTTTTTCTCTGGGGGTAGTTGCCGGTGTCCTGGGATCAGTTCCCTGGAAGGCAGCGGGGCTGTGGCAGTGCTGCTGTCACACTGCCCTGGGGTTGTCACCGCTTTACCTGTGCTGCTGTCCCTGCTCCTGTGCCCTGCTGCCTTGCCCTGTGCTGGCCCCGTGCCTGGCTGCTGCAGTGGGGCTGCTTGTACTGGGCTTGCTTCTCAGAAAACATCGCTTGCCACCTCCTGGGGCAAAAAAACACTCACCGAGGACATGAGTGACTCTCTGACGAAGAGGCAGCTTCAGGGCAGCCCCTTCTGCTGCACAGCACTGTTACGGTACCGCCCGGGATGTGCATGTGCCGGAGCATCGTGGTCCAGCAACAGCCAGCACTCCCCCACTCTCCGGAGAGCAGAGCTGCCGCTGTACCAGCTTTGCAGGGCCTTTGCAATCTGGGTTGGACACCAAAACTAATGAATCTAATTGCAGTCCAGAGCCCTGTGTCCACATCCCATTTCTGTTGTGTTCAGCAGCCCCTTTCCATTCCTGGTTTAAGTTGGTGCATGTTTTAGTCTAGAGAAGAGGAGGCTGAGGGGAGACCTCCTGGCCCTCTCCAACTCCCTGACAGGAGGGTGCAGAGAGGGGGGATGAGTCTCTTGAGCCAAGGAACCAGCACCAGGACAAGAGGGAATGGCCTCAAGCTGCGCCAGGGCAGGGTCAGACTGGCTCTTAGGAAGGATTTCTTTGCAGAAGGGGTTGTTGAGCGTTGGAATGGGCTGCCCAGGGCAGGGGGGGAGTCCCCATCCCTGGAGGGGTTGAAGAGTCGGGTTGACCCAGCGCTGAGGGATCTGGTGGAGTTGGGAATGGTCAGTGTGATGTTCGTGGTTGGACTGATCATCTTCAAGGGCTTTTCCAACCTTGATGATTCTGTGATTCTGTGATGTTTAGTGCTGGGATGATCCTCCCTGGAGATGGTCCCATTTCCAAAGGGGGTCAGGCAGACCCGTGAGCAGAGAGGAGGGAAGGCCAGAGGAAGATGTTTCTCTGAGGCTGCCTTGGAAAATCACCCGTGTGTTTGCCAGCTGCAGGCTCACACTGGCCCACTTTTGCTCATCAGGTTGTGAGATGTCACATCCCAAAAGTGGCCTATGGAACTTGGGCTCAGATTGTCTCTTTTCTGGGCTAAAGGATGAAAAAAACCCACTTGAACAGTGCAGAAAGCACACGGACACTGCATGGGTTTGTTTACTTCTCTCCAGCTCTGTCTCCCTGGTGTGTCCCTGTCCTGCCCCTCCCCACTGCTAATTGGGTGTCCTGGGGACATCATAGGTGGTGGCCTGTGGTCTCCTTGCCCAAGGTCCATCCTGGAGGTTCTGTGGGGCCCTGTCCTAAGTCTTGTCCTCCCCTCTGTCTTTCAGATGTCCTGTGGTAACTCATCCCCCCCCAGAAGGGCCTGCCTGCCTTAGCCAGCCCGTTCTCCCAGGCATCCTGCCAGCGATGGCCTCGACACCCCAGTGAGGAGCAAAAGGACAAAGAGCAAGTCCCCCCAACACCACCACATCCACTGGGAGAGCCATGGAGGCCCCCCTGGACGTGCCTGTAGGGAACCTCATCGACTTCGATGCCGAAACACCCACCTGCATCCCCTCAGAGCCCTCTCTTCCCACTGCACCCAGTGGCAACGGGCATATGGGGGACGCAGGAGACGTGGCCGGGGAGGAAAGTGATGCCACCGAGTCGGCAGACAGCGAGAATGACATGGGCGACTCTCCCAGGCACTGGGGTGGTTACCGCCGCTCCTCCTCCAACGAGTCCTTCTCCTCCAGCCAGAGCACCGAGTCGGCCCGGGACGAGGCGACGGCTGAGCGCCGGGAGTTCATGCGGCACTACGTGGAGAAGATCTTCACGGGGGGGTGAGCAAGCAGGGCCGGCGAGCACTGCTGAGCCTGCTGCCAGGGGACATCCCGCGGGATGGGATCTGGCTGCTTTCCCACTCCACGAGCATTGCTTTGTGTCCTTCCCTGGGTTGGAGAACGCAGCTTGTTGCTCCCAGCCATAACGTGGCGTCGGAGCTAAGCGGGGGGATGTGGGCTCTGACCTGAACCCCTCTCCTGGGCACGTCCTGGCTCATCTTTCCCCCCCAGCTTCCCTCCTCTTTTCTTTCTCCCCTTTCCCATGCCAGGGCCTCACCGTGCCAGGGGTCTCCAGCTCCTCTCCCCCACTGGGCATCTCTGCTGATGTTGGTGCAAATGCCAGTGGCTCACATGTGCCCCAGGGCCCTGAAGCAGCCCCTGGCTCTTCCCCCGCAGCCCTGCATCCCCCCAGCTCCCATTGCTGTGGTCTCTGTAACACTGCGGCTCAGCGTGTCAAGCAGCATTGAGCAAACTGAGCGTGATGAGCAGCAACAAGGGTTGTTTTTGCTCTGGGGCAGAGCGTCTGTCTCTGGAGCTCAGTTTCTGCTTGGGCTGTCCTCGGCTCTTCCCTTCTCCCTCTGCCTCTGGTTTCCCCCTGCCAGGGAGGAACAAAAGAGCAGCGTAAGCCGAGGGATGACAAAATGGACGCTCCCCTTCCCCTCTTCCTTCAGCCTTCCTCCCAGCATCGCAGCACTGGGATGCTGCTGCCGAGAGGGGTCACATGGAGGAGCTGAGCCGTGCTGGCTGGACAAGGGATGCGGGCCACATCCTCAGCTTTAATGGTGGTTTTTTTCTTTTTCCCTATTTCAGAGAGGATCTGGACCAAGAAGAGAAGGCCAGGTTTGGTGAGCTCTGCAGCAGCGAGAACGGGAAGGGCAGGGAGTGGTTCGCGAGATACGTGAGTGCCCAGGTAAGGGGAGAGATGGGCGAAGGAGTGGTGATCCTGTACTGGGGCTTTGGAGCAGCCTGGGCAAGGAGGCTCAGACCAGGGGAATTTAGCAATCCCCCAAAGCAATATTTCTGGAGGGCAGGAACTCGGGGAAAAGGAGGAACTTCAATACAGGAAGATGCAGAAGTGAATAAATGCACCTCGAGGCAGTGAAATACGTGCTTATTGCAATGTGGGAGAGAAGTCATCTGTTTTATTTAAAACAAAATCCCATCGGCACTCAGAAACATCCCATTCCCTAGAAAAACAGTTCAGAGAGGCAAACCACTGTCTCCAAGAGGGAGGCCTGGCCATCTGTGCTCTCTGCCCACCTCCCTGCGGTTGGGGGTCCTGGGGGGGGCTGAGGCTGCCCTTGCTGCTTGCGGCTGCCCTGCAGATCTGTGCTTAACCCTGGGCTTTGTGCCTGCAGCGCTGCAACTCCAAGTGCGTCTCGGAGCAGACCTTCTACCGCCTGATGCAGTCGTTCGCCCTCGTGCTGTTTGAGTAAGTGATGGGGGGGAGGGTTGGGGCTTTGGTGCAATCACCGAAAGCCCCTGGGGCCAGAGCTACGGCTTGACGAGGGGCAGCAACCATGTGGTTGCTTGGGTCGCCATCACTGAGTGTCTTCACCGAGTCATCCCTCCATGTCAGGTGTCACCAGATGGATGACTTCAGCCCTGCCAAGAACCTCATGACCATGTGTTTCACCTACTACTATGTAGGTAAGAGGCGTCTACACCCTCAGGCTTTGCTTGTGTTGGAGACTGATGGTGAAGCGTGCCCTATGCTTCACCCCCACTCTACAAAGGGGTACCCACGCTTGGCTTACTCTGGCTGACTCCGATACTGAGGGGAAAAGAGCCTCCATGGGTGAGAAGCTGTGCAAACCTGCCAGAGCCCCTCCCTGGGGTGGTAGCTCAGGCTGATGCTGGTTTGTCATTGCTTCTAGCCAGGGAGGTTTGTATGTGGCAATCCCCAGATGTTCCCCAATGCTGGGGATGTAGTGTGAATGCCCCAGTCCAGAAGATCATTGCTTGGTGATGGTGGTCACTCCTCCATGGGAGGGCTGGATTTTCTATCCAAAATGGGGGGGAGGATAAAGACCTACAGGAATTGGGATGGGATGGGGTCTGGGCCATTTCCATCTGGCTCCTTGGTGCATCTTGTAGCTGGGAGTAGGTCCTTCATGAGCTGGCAGCCCCCAGGACCATGAGGCCAACTGAACTCCTGACATGTTGCCCACAGGCAAGACCCACGCGCTGCCCTCGGAGGCCAAGGAGAAGCCCATGGGCAGCATTGACTCATACCTGAAGTCAGCAAACAGCTGGCTGGCGGAGAAGAAGGATATTGCAGAGCGGCTGCTGAAAAACACATCAGCCAAGACAGAGAACGTCAAGGGCTTCTTCGGGGGCCTGGAGACCAAACTGAAGGGTCCTACCACCAAAAAGAGCGAGTGGGTACCACTCCATTGGGTGGTCAGGGTGGGCTGAGGCCGGCACCCATAATGTGACCAAGCCAGAAACCTCCTGGGTGTAGGGCCACCATGAGCCAGGGGTTATCATGGCCATGGGAAGATGATCTCTAGGCTGGTGCCATGCTTCATACTCTGGTTATTGGGCATCTCATGGTCTGGGAGTCCTGTGTCCCTCAGGCATGGAGATATGAGTTTCCAGGAGATGGTGCTGTTGCTGGGTGGTCTTCTGCATCATCTCTGTACTGGGTTGGACTGGGATGGACATCACAGTCTCTCAGCCACGTTTCTGGCCACGGGGACAGTGGCATGGGAGCAGGGGGTCTTTCAAATGAAGGTGCTCCCCTCACCATGGGGCCAGGGCTTTGTTGCATGGGCTGTCAGGGGGACAGGATTTTTGGGTGCTGACACTGATTTCTGTGCCACAGCGAAGCTGAGGACAAACCAAAGGAGAAGCTGAAGAAGACAGGTGAGTGGAGCCTGCGTTGTTGGAGTAGACATGGTCAAGGTGAAGGAGTGAGAGTTGGAAGTGGTACGAGATGGCTGGCATTGCCAGAGCTGTGGACTGAGGAGAAGGGCAGGCAGGACTCTCCTCTGAGCTCCTAGAGAAGTACTCCAAAGGAGCCTTCATGGTTCCTTGCTTTGGAGCAATCACAGCTCTTGTCCCACAAGGATCTTCTCCTCAGTGGACCAGGTTCCAGAGGTTTGGGCATCCACTGCCTCTGAGCTTTCATGTAGCACCATTCCCCGCCTCGGTAGCTGTGTGTACCACCAAACCAGGGGTCCAGTCTCTCAAGTATCCTCCTGGGACACCCATGCCTTGGTCAGAGCTAATATCTGCCCACAAAGGGCAGCCAAAGCTCCTCTTCATGTGTCTGAGGATGTGCTGGGGATGAGTATGTGGTTAGCAAACCTTGCCATCGCAGCTGCTTGGACACCAAGCTGGCAGGGGGGCACAAAAATCTGTGCATGGGCAGGAAGGTGGGAGTCATCCAGACCTCGGCATGTAACTGTATGTCCCCACAGTTTCTGTGCAGAGCCCAGAGGAGGAGAAGAAAGGAGAGAAGATCTACCTGTACATGCACCTCAAGCAGCAGCCAATCTGGTAAAGCCTGGGGCGAGCTGGGTCCTGCCTGGTGTTGGCCTCCCTGGGACTGGGGTTTGTCCTCCTTGCCCACACATTCTCCAGATGTTCATGAGTGTTTTTAAGCTGCTGCTGTCCCTAAAGGAGGTGGCCATGGCTTTTGCACATCCCTTGTGCTAGTGAGAGTGTTCCCAGCCACACAAGGACCTGGTCCAAAGATGGATCAAAACTACCAGACTTGCTTAGCCCCACCTTGAATCATCTCCTGGCCCTCGGGGAGTGGGTGAGCTCGGCTCTGGGAGGACTCAGGGACAGGCTGGGGAGACGGGAGGTCCCCACCATCTCCCTCCCTCCTTGCAGGCACAACCTGCGGTTTTGGAACGCCGCCTTCTTCGACGCCGTGCACTGCGAGCGCAGGAAGCGGTCCCCCACCACCAGGTAGGACATGTCCCTGTGGGAAAAGGAGACACTGTGTCCCCTCCACCTCCCCAACATTCCCCCCTGTTCCTGATGTCCCTAAGCATTTACCGAGCATGGGGAAATGCTCTGCTTTCCACCCCTGATTGCAAATCTGCTGGGGCCACCGGGCTGTGGGGTGGGCAGGCGAGATCTGCATCCTCTTAGGGATTTTGGAGCATGAAGGTGTTCTTGCTCGTTTTGCAAGAACAAAGCCCTAGAGGTGTGTCCAGAAAACCCAGCCAGGGTTCAAGCTGTTGGTGCTTTGTTTGCAAGCAGATCTGGGAACAGATGCTTGGTGCAGCCCTTTGGGGAGGTGCACGAATGGGGAGGGGATGCCCTTGGTCCCGGCTGTCCCCAGGAGGGCTGTGGAAGTGCTGCCAGCACGGCGTGGGGACCGACCCTGGGCAGCCAGCAAGGATGAGAGCTGGAGATGGCAGCACGGTCAGCCCCGAGAGCTGGGAGGATCGGGATAAACTCTGCAAAGGGAAGGGGCTGCTCGTTTCGGAGGGTGGCTGTGTGCAGGGAGAATCTGGGTGCCTGGGCATGGGGACCCCACGGGGTGCAAGCTGGGTGACACACTCACCAGGCTCACGCCCATCTCTCGCTCCACCACGGAGTTGCTATGAGGGCTTGAGCAATTCACTCCCAACCACAGTTTCACCCCTCCAAAGCCAGACTGCCCTGCTGCGCGTCTGTGCGGTGCTCTGACGCTTTGAGCTCTCAGGGTGAGAGTTGCTGAGCTCGGAGCATTTGAGCAGCCCCTTTTCTGAGCAGTGACAGCACTTCTTGAAGCAGCCAGCCCTTCTGCATCCTTCCCCAAACCTGAGTGAAGCTGCGGCAGCCCTGGCTCACACCATGGGATGCTCTACCAGGCTCAGCGCACCGATCAATCTCTGCTTTCTCCTTTATGGCTTTTCTTTTTCTCCCAAGCAAGCCACTGAAAGAACCTATTGAACAGTAATGTAACCATAACTGCATTTGCTTTGATTAAGCCCCAAATTAGCAGCAGCAAATGTCTCACAAGGACATACGCCACTGGCAGCTGCTCTCTGTTCCGAGTGCCTTTCTCAATTAATCTGATGGCTGAGTCTGCCTCCGCTGCAGAAACAAGCCTGACTAACGAACGAGCTTTGGGAGCTGCAGCCTGGAGTACTCCAAGTATCTCAGGGGGGGTTGGAAGGTGGTGGTGAACCCCTCTTAGTCCTCTGGAGAGCATAACAGAAGCCACTGGGTGAACTGGGATGCTGCTTGCTGGACTGAGGATTTCAATCCCTGGCAGGAGGAGCTGGTTGGTGAGGGCTGGGCTTGACACGCCAAGGATGGTGCTTGGCCATGGCAGGTGTCCGCAGGGTCCGTGGTGATGGGGTTGTGGATGTCTCTGTGGGGTGGCCAGGGCATCTCTGGGGTGACTGGGCTGTGTCCTCCCAGGGCTGCAGCGAGAGCTGGGGAGGCTTTTCCTCCTCTCGGTGGGGAGGGCAGGGGATGGGGGGAAGGAACCAGAACTAAACTCCTCTTTTTCTCTCTTTCCTCTCTCTGCCTCTAACAACCTTCTTCCATCTCTTCTTCTCTCCTTTCCCCTCCATCCCTCTATCTTGCATGATCTTTTATCGGCCCTGTTTCTGCTGCCGCTCCAGAGGGAACACTGGGGAGGAAGAGGAGAAGAGGTGTGTCTGTCCCCGTACTTCGGTGCATTAGTGTCCAGAGGCCGACGCTCACTTCAGGTCCAAATCCTGCCCTGGGGAGGGGGGTAACGTGTTTCAGGGGGGCTCTGAGGGGCCCTTTCCCCACCAAGGAGGAACAGCCACTGGAGGTTTGACTTCATGTGCATCACCCTCTCAAAGGGACCAGAAAGGTTTAGATGGGTTCCTCTTTAATGCAGCTTTTGAAAAGAAACCTCACCGGTTTCAAGCTGTCATATTTTACTGCGGGAATCGAATGCCCAGCTGCTGGGGAAGCCGAGGGCTTGTGCTGGGAGTGGTTCCTTGGGCAGGTTTTGGACATGAAATGAGTCTCCTTGCAGAGAAAGCATCCCCCTCTCCTGTCCTTCCCGCTTGCTCCTGGCTTCTGCTGCCACACAGAGGTGCTGAGGATCCTTTGCCAGCTGGAAAAGCTGGTCCTTCTATTATTTTTTTTAATGCACTCCTGTGCTGTCATCCTTAGATAAAAAGAGAAATGCAAACTGGGGCTGCATGTCACAATTGCGAGCATGTTCTCTGGGCTGTAGAGCTCCAAGCTGGTCACATCCACCCGTGCTCCGAGCTGGGATCAGAGCGGGGGGAGAGTCGTTGCTCTCTTGCTGGAGCATGGGATGCTCCATCCTGCAGGAAATCACTCCAAGTGATGGCATTAGTGAGAGGATGAGGGTTCTTTAAAGCCTGGCAGTAAATCTCCTGTGTGGTTAAGGCACGCACCGGCAAATGGATAAATTAAATATCACTCAGCTAGAGCATCGCTCAGGTTAGCTGTGCGGGGTGAAACGCTGTTGCTGAAAGACGAGGGACGCCAAGAGGCCGAAGCCACGTCTCACCGGCGCGGTTCTGACCAGCGCCTGGCCATGGCGAGGCTTTCCTGGGTACGCCGAAATATGGGCAAGGTGTTAGCACAGCCCGGGGTGTTACACACCCCTGCGCCTGCCCCACCGTGCCGGTATAAAGATCAAAGTGTTTGAGTAGAGCCACATGTGGGCTTTCCCCCTTCCCAGGCGTGTTACTCCCGAATAACAAGCCAGAAGCACGGTGAATTTTTCTTGGGCACTTTAATAATTTTTTTTCCTCCCTCCTTCCTCCCTCAAAAACATAAAAAGGCAGGAAAAAAATAGTTACAAACATGCCTCTTCTGTAAGTGGACCAGCGAGATCTGTGAAGTTTTGCTTCCAGATTTCCAAGACCCTTAATTTGATTCTTCTTTCTTTTCAGCCTCCAGATTTGGGTGTGGTTTTTATTTGCTATCGTAAACTTTATCTGGGAAAAATTACACCTTTTTTTTTTTTTTTTTTGTTTAAATAATCCCCTTAAACCTGTCGTATAAGTTTCCAGAGCCCTATAAATATAAGCAGCTCATCCCTGGAGACTGCAGGCTCAGCTCAGCAGCTTTCACACGCCTGGGCTGGGCTGACTTGAGTGAGGACAGGCTCCCCTCCGTGGGGTCAGTCTGAGTGAGCACTCACCCTTTTCCAGTTTCAGCCACACAAACATGCTCTGGAGCTGAGCTAATGAATTTACTGTACGACACCCTCCTTCCCAGCCGCTGTTTCCACCCGACACAGCTCCTCCCATCCTGCTTGGGGTGCCGGCCAGCTACTAGCGTGTGGTCTGCTCCTGGTGTTCTCCTCTTCTTTCTCCTCCATAGAGCTATTTTTCTTCTACCTATCCCTGTTTTTCCTTGCTTTTCCTCCTCTTATCCTTGGCTGTAACCTCACCTGAGTTCTCGGGAGGGAGCTGGCTTCACCCTGGAGCTGTAGTTTCCCTGGCGTGCATGCACTGATCTCCCCCTGCCACCCCCCGAGCCTTGCAGCACCACAGTGACACTTCTGTGACACAGGCTTTATTCCCAAGTGGGACACCCGGATGGGGACTCCTGCCACCGCCTTGACTTGGCCGCAAACATCTAGAGCTTAAAAACCCCCTTCCTTTAAGGCAACGCTGCAGCTGTGTTTGCCCGGGAGCTGGAGTGGAGCATCCCCAGGGCAGTGCTGTGATTTTGGCACTTCAGCCCCCGAGCGGGGCCGTGGGGAGGGGTACAGACCCCCCACCCTGCGCTGTTGGAGGGGGAGGTATGTTTGGGGAGCAGCTTGCTCGGGGCTTGGGGGAGCCCCACTGCAGATGGGGGAGAGGTGCCTGGTACCCTCCTGGTAGCCCTCCCAGCTTGGGCGGGCTTCAGTGGAGCCCTGCTGGGATGGCCACCCCCAAGAGCTGCGAGCCCCTCCTGCTTCCTCGCTCATCCCCCCTTGCTGAAGCAATGGCACCGAAGGTGAGAGGTGCGAGCTCTGCGCTGGGGAGGCCAATCCTATTTCCGAGCTCTTCATCAGGGCCTTCAGGAGAAAGCCAAGGTTGAAGAAGACTTTTTCCTGGGGCGTCTCTTGCTTTGCCCCTAGGAGAGAGATCTGGGGATGGATGCAGGTGTGTGAGCTGATCCGGCACCTCGCGAGCGCTGGCAGCTGAGGGGCTCTCGGGGCCCTCCTGTCTCCAGGCAGCGTGGCCCAGGGAGGAGGGGGGTGGGATGCAGGCAGGGGGGTCCCGGGGTGCCGGCGGTGCCAGACGCACTCGTGCCTTGCAGGGAGAAGTGGTGCCACATGACGCAGGAGGAGCGTGACGACAGCCTCCGCTTCAACGAGAACATCACCTTCGGGCAGCTGGGGTGAGCAGGGCGCAGGGACCATCCCTTCTGCAGCCGGGCGCTGCATTGAGTCCTGTCCAGCTGTTGGGGGGGGGGCACCTTACAGGTGTTCCCTCACCGGGGACATCCCTTCTGGTGCAGAGGATGCTTGATACTTCTCCTCAGGACCTGCTCCTGCCCCTTAAATCAAAAATCCAGGCACCACAGGGACCTAGTACGCTCTCCCACAGCCGAGCATCATCCCAGTGCCTGGTACAAGGGGCTGCGGGGAGGAAGAGGAGGGTGGGGGGAACAAAGGGCAGCCTGACCCTTCCCTCACCAAGAGCATCTCTGTCCTTCCTCAGCACCTTCATTCACAACATGCTGGCGTTCGGCCTGAACAAGAAGCTCTGCAGCGACTTCCTGAAGAAGCAGGCGACCATCGGCAATTTGGATGAAGGTAGGGGTGAGCCCAGGGGGTGCGCACCCCCTTCTTGGGGTCCCCGAGGGATGAAGCCTGCCTGCCTGGCCACGGTGCTTTGGCACCCTCCCAGCACCCTTTTCTCTCTCCTCCGCAGAGCAATACAAGCTGCTCAGCGACCACATCGAGCAGATGGCCACCGAATAACCGCCTGGCTGGCACGCTGCGGCAGAGAGACGGCGGCCGGAGAGGGTGGGGAGGGGAGAGAAACCCACCTCCGGGGCTACCTGAATCTGAAGCTGGGCTGCTTAAAAAAACAAAAGATCACACACAGAAGCTGCAATAAAACCTGCATGATCGACCACCAAACTTTAGAGCTGCACCAGGGCAGCCTGTAGAAATAGGAGCCAAACAGCCCCTGCTCCCTCACCAGACCCTCCCGCATCTATTTTCAGAGTAGAAGTTCCAAAAGTGTATTTTGTCAGTTAAAAAAAAACCAAAAAAACAAAAAACCCCCCAAAAAACCAGGAGAAAAGCAAAAAGAGAGAAACTGCTGCAGCTCCCAGGTGTGTTTATGAGAGCTGGATGCTGCCTGTGGTCTTTGGTGTTTCACAGCACACCGGCGGTGGGTGCAGAGCTGCCAAGCGTGTTTGCTGCTCGGTGCCTTTCCGAGGCTGCCGTGGACGGTGGTAAATCCAGAGGAACCCAAGGCTGCAAGTCTCCTGCTGCCTTTCCCCACCAGTATCCGCTGGGCACAATGGAGGCTGGAGCTGGACCAGGGATGCAGGAGGTGATGGCAGGGACCACATCCAGCTGCTGGGGCCACATTCAGCTGCCCAGGAAACCCAGTGCTGGGGGAAAGCAGCCGGCTCTGCCTCCAGTTTGACCCATCGCCCTCCACAGTGAGGCACCGGGCGTGGGCAGCACATGGGTTTGTCCTGGCAATGCAGGAGCTGGCTGCTGAGGACGGTGACGGGATGCAGCAGCCGATGGGAGGCTCAGGGTCAGTCTGGCAAGAGGTTGGGTTGGGTTGTGTATCCTGGGATGTCACCACCAGTCGGGGACATGGGCAGTGCGGGGACTTGCTGGGAGAAAAGATGGGGCTGGCAAAGTGCTTCTGCCTTTCCTTGGGAGCTGGGGGAAAATCCTTCCCTTGGGAAACCTTCTCTGTGCTGCCTGTGTGGTTTTGTACTTCTGGGCAGTGAGAAAACATAGTTTGCTCCATATCATTAGCCTGGATCAGGAGGAAAAAAGCCGTGGCTTTGGGTGGGGTTGTGGGGAGAGGAGGCAGAGGAGCAGTGTGAAAGCAGCTTGGGAGGAGGTAGCAAAGCAGCAGCAATGCAGAATCCCCCTGCACCCACTCCCTGCCCCATCACCAGCGCTGGGGCGGACGCGGGCTTGAGGCATTTCCCAAAGCCTCCTGGTTTCCTGCAGTGGCCGTGGTATTAGATTAATCTCCCTCCTTCCCCGGGCTGCACCTCGCTGCCCTCTCCTTCCCCAGCCCCTTCGCTCCAGCTGCTCATCAATCAAACCTGAAATAGCCCCGTCTTAAGCACATCTCCTGTTCTGCTCGAGTGATGGCAGCTCCCCGGTACGCAGCGTATCTGGTTTTTCCCTGCGGACCTTGGCACGGCATTTGCAGAGAGGCTGGGGACATGGGGACATCGCCAGTCCCCTCCTGCTCTGATGGGACCCGGTCGGCTCGGGAAGCCCCAGCCCCACACAGTCAAGTGTCCAGCACTCAGTGTTCCCCCCGCCCCTGAGATTTTCCTGAAGCGTAAATCCAGGTTTCAAGGGACCATCAGTCCATTTTTCCCCATGCTGTCAGCTGTAGCCTCTAAGATAAATAGTATAACAGGGTTTTTTCGATGTAGCTCTTAGTTTCTGGTGTCATTTCCTAGCATCAAAATGATGCTTTTCCCTAAGCTGGGTTTTCCTCGCTGCTGGGGCTGGGACTCTGCTCCATGCTGGGTCTCGTAGGAAGGATCAGATCCAGCACTGGCTTTCCCTTGGCCATTCCCAAACCTGGGCAGAGTTACTGGAGAAAGAATTTTTGTGGGGGAAAGGGGCTGCTGGAGGGGACTTCGTGCACAAAGCCCCTCACCCTGACAAAAACCTTTCTGATGGAAAGGATGTGCTGGAGCATGAGCATCAGACATCCTGGAGCATCCCATCCCCGTGGCATCCCCAGGTCTGACTCCGTTCGGGTCTTTCTTGAATCCTGCTTTGTTTCTTTATTATTATTTTTTTTCCAACATGAAAAAAAAGTTTAGTGCTGAAATATATATTATTTGCATGTGTATTTTTCTAAAAAAAAAAATAAATTAAATAAAAAAAAAGTCCATAAACCCTTCTCGACTGGGACTGCGTGAAGGATGGGGTGAGAAAGAAGGAGAGATTGGAATAAATTGTCTTAAAAATCACTTTCTCACTCAGCCATTGTCATGTGTTTTAATTAGATGGATCTTCTCCCTGCTGCCTGCTTGGCCTCAATGGTCCCTGGTGCCTTCCCCAGCTCAGCCCCCGCCAGCTTCTCCCTTTTGATGACCTACTTTTTTAATAGGGAAAAATTGATGCACCTTTTAAAGAAATGTTAGCATTTGCCCCGGAGCCAGCAAGGCACACAAAGGAGATTTAATTTTTATTTTCTTTTCCCCTGTGTGCTCAATCTCTGCCAGTCGCTGCTGATCTGACAGTGGAGCTGGGATCCTGCTCTGGCCTCGGGACATTTGATTTCACTGTATTTAAAAATCAATTACTCAGTATTATCTTATTAAAAAAAGATGTTTCCTTAGATTAATGGGCTGGGAGTGTCATCCTCCACCCAGGCTTCGGAGATCACGTCTCCTCGGGTCTCCGTATGGCCAAGCTGAGCCTGTTCCCTGCCCTGCAGTGCTGGTTTCTCTCTCGATAGCCCAGGAACAGGGTTTCACGGCCACGTTTCCCTTAGGAAGGAGCTTGCCCTGCTCCTTTTTTTTTTTAATTACCCTCCTTGAAGCACTCCACAGATTCACCATTGGAAGAGGGAAACCCATCAGCCCTGAAGCTTGGATGTTTTACCTGGGGTTTCACAAGGGTGTGGGCTATGGAAAACCAGAAGCCACGTGCCCTGGGATTGCTTTTGTTCCCTCTGTCTGACGAATTGCTTATCGCCTTCCTGTGCCTGATAAGCTTGTGTATATAAGAAAGGAGGTGATTGTTCCTCAGGTATTTGCTCAACACCGGGTGCTCTTTGCAGTGGGTGCACCCCCAGCAACCTCCTGGCTGCTGATTTTGCTGGCTGGGGTTCCCTTGGCCATTCCCACACCTGGATAGTTACCAGAGAAAGGTTTTTGTCAGGGCGAGGGGCTGCTAGAGGGGACTAATGTGCACGTTAGTCCCCTTTGGCAGCCCCTCACCTCGATGAACACCTTTCGGATGGAAAGGATGTGCTGGAGCATAAGCAGCAGGCATCCTGGAACATCCCATCCCCAAGTGCAAGGCACACTTGCAGAACGGTACAGAGCGGCTATAGGGGCAGCATGCAGAGCAAGAGGGACCCCTGGCCACTTAACCCCAAGCTGGGAAGTCTCCCAGCCTCCCCAAAGTGCTGGGGAGCAGCATCCCTGTCCTGCTCATTGGGTGGTGGTCATTGAGCCTGTTTATTCATGCCTGAGAAACAAGGTGCATTAAAAGCAGCGAGTGGCAGCTGAGGGATGGCACCTTACCCAGCAGGGTCTTTGACTGAGCTGAAATCACCTGCATTTTAAATCCCCAAAGGTGGGTTAGGCCAGCTGAGATTTGGGTAACTGCAGGAGGAGCTCCTGGCAAAGGTAAGAGCAGTGTCAGGGGAGGAAGCTGTTGTACATCACAGGCACAGCCTGTCTCCCCATCCCTCCCTCCCTGCGGGGTATTAATTACACCCTCCATGCAACAGCTTTAGGAAAGCTGATACAGTTCTTGGGTGATGCCACCCACCCATTAAACCCAGGGGTTAGCGGTGGCTTGGTGGCTACTCCAGCTCTGATCCTTCCAGCCTGAGCACAGCAAACAGCTTTCAGCCCCCTCTCCCTCCCTCGAGGGATAAAAAGGGCGTTTGCTTGCTGGGCTCTGGGGGTTTTATTGCGTCTCTATTAAAGCTGTTAAAAATCCTTCCACTGTAGTAGTGTCTGGGAGTGATAAGTATTCATAACAGAGGGGATTCAAGATGGGCTTGGCTGTAAAAACACCTCTAAGCTGGCTGGATTTATGGCTGTTAAATCATCCCTTTTCTCATCTGCCACAGCCTTTTCAGATGTTCATCACTGAACAACAGTGAAGTTGGGGCCATAATTCGTGCCGCAGTGTGTGGAGCAAGAGGGAGGGGAGTCCCCTCCATCAGTAACTAGCTCGTGATTTATGGAGACCGTCTCTTATTCTTTTTTTTCTCGAGCAGGAGAGGCTTTTTGACTCTCGCTATTTGCTCTCGCCCGCATGCTGCTGCCAGCTTGCTCGGCCAGCTGGAGCCAGGCGAGGGCTGGTGGATTTAGAGCCGTGCTGGAAAGTTTGACAGCAGCGTTTGGGGAATTCGGGGCTGGCCTTTGCCCGCAGCGGGCTCCGCAATGCGGGACTGCGCCTCTCGCCGTGCTCGGGCTCCGCTTTGGGACTGCATCTCCCCATCCTCCCCTCACTTTGGGCTGAAACATGGGAAAATCCCACCGCTGCCCACCGTGGCAGCCTGCAAAGAGCCCGGGTTAGGCAGTGGTGAGGCGGGAGGCAGCAAGGTCACCTCATCTTGCAACAGAAATATAAAACTTAAACTTAATAAACAGCAATACAAAACTTTTAAGCTGTCAGGGATGCCTGATGCTTCGCTGCCGGAGCTGCCCTCTATCCGTTTCCATTGTTTCTCCAAAGAGATCATAGAAAATCTTTTTGGGGTAAAGGCTCCAGCTTTGTCCAGGATTCTGGCAACCCTCACTCAGCTGCGGAGTGTCCAGAATGCGACCAAAGGCTGATGTGAAGCTGCCGGGTGCCACCGCGCCGGTGCCAGCATCACTTCTGGGTTCTGGCAGCTATGGCAATGCCAGGCCGGTACCCGCAAATCGGGACCCCAAAACATCTGGTGGAGGCTGTTTTGCCCCCCCATTTCTGCCAGGTGCGCCTGTAATCGGTTTTGTAGCCCCATCAAGTGTCTGCCAAGTGAACTGCATTGCTGGCTCCCAGCTTTCTGGCCCCTGGGTCAGGCAGCGCTTGGCCCCATATCGCACCTGGGGCCTTTAAGCAAAATATGTGGCTGTTGGTGCCTTCGAAGCCAGGATGTGCCCAGGAAAAAAATCCCAGCAGATGTGGCCCCATCTGGTCTCCCATTGGGAAAACCACTGGTGTGGAGGGGGGTTTCTGTGCATGCAGAGCAGTTGATCTGCTGCCAGGGGACCCCAGCCGTCGCCCCACGGTGCTCCTTGGTACCCCGACGTGTCACTGTGGGGGCAGCGGCTGGTAAATACTGAAGGTGAGTGTGAAAAAGGCTGCTTGGGGGGGTAATCAGGGGACACACACACTGCTCAAGGTGGGGGGGCTGAGGTGTGGGTCTGGGTTTTGCAGGAGACCCACAGAGGTAATGTGGGCTGCAGCATTCCCCTCTTTAGATTCTCTGATGTCTAACACGGGGTGGCTCAGCCTTACCTCAGCGTTTTGGGGTTCTCTGCACTAAATGCTGCTGAATTTCCTATGGGTTGTAGGAAGGAGACCTGTTGAAATCCCCTTATTCCTCCCTCCAGACACAAAGCATCTCCAGGAGATGTTTCCTCTTGCCCTATGTCTAAGAAAATGCAGGGGACTCATCAGTGTCCTTCCACTGGGATGAGGGGGATGTTGAGCTTTTAAGTCTCTAAACTTAGAGAGTCAGATCTCACCACTAAGGCATTTGATTTTATCCTTCTCTGAATGATTTACAGTTGAAATTGGAAGATTCCCATGGAGAAACATGACTTTGATTTGTTTTGTTTTTTCCCTTGCAGGAGCCTGAATTTCCCCAATCTGTTTTACAGCAGCACAGGGGACGCTGGTGGGATGAGATGCTCTGTGGCTCCTCTTTCGGAAGGGCTCGAAGGCAAGGCTGAGTCACTGCGTGTGCAGACAGAGCTGCAGATAGAGCCCTGGACACTAACGAAACACATCTGTCCTTTGCGGCCGCATCCCAGATGTGACTCACATCCTCTCACTCTGCACTTTCAACCCGAGACGCTGTGTTCGGGCAAGGTCATTGCAGATCCTTGGCTGGCCGGGGAGGTGTGTAGTGGTGTCTTGGCTGAATTATTTTCACCCAAGCACCGATTTTTTTCACTACTGCTTCCCCAAAGGGCACTGAGCTCAGCTGTGAGCAGCCTTTGCCATGGGCTCAGCCTAACTCGCCCCTCCGTGAGCAAAGCGGGACGCGCAGCTCTGTAAGGGCTGGATAAGCTGAAAAATCCCAGTCCTTTCCTGCCAGCATGCTTTCTCTCCCAGCAGATCCCTCTGGAGCTGGTTGAGTATGAAGCTCGAGGATGCTTTCTTGGTGGGGAGGATGCAGTGCTAACAGGGGCTGAGCCCACAAGGCAGTTCCCCCCCTCTCCCCCTGCGAACAGCATGGCTGGTGCAGCAAATCTCCGTGCCACGCGCTGGAGGATTTGCTGAGCCAAGCGTCAGCCCAGCGGGTGTGGGTCCTGCCGGGGCTGGTTTGTGGGTCCACGTGAGCCACCAAGCATCAGGATGGCATCAGGTGGCTGCCGAGCATGTCCTCTTGGGCAAAGCAGAGCATCAGCTTCCACATCGCTGCTCCTGGTGCTACTTCTGACAGTGCTGCGAAAGCTGTTTGCAGGTTTATTCCAGCCCCGGGGCTTTTCCACGGTTGTGGCTTCCCGCAAGCCCCAGGGAGGAGGATGTATGCAGAGCCTGGCTCGGGGAGGGGAGCGGGCTCTGGAGGCCCCACCAGCCAGAAATCCCAGCCTTGATCCTGGGAAGTTCTTGCAAAGGCCTAAAACCTTGCATGAGTCCTAGCTGGGAATGCAAGCAGAGATTGAAGGGTGATTTTCCTCTTATAAATAGGGTGGAGGCATGTGTTTTCTGCCTGCAGCACGCTGTGTTTATCCGGCAGCACACCGTGCGGGTGGCTGATCTGCTCAGCTTCATCCCCAACCTTGTGATTTATGAGCCGTTTCTGCAGTTCCCTGATGAAACGGGACATTTTTGGCTGCAACCACGGGACAGAAATCCTGAGGGGGTGCCAGGTGGGACACGGGGCCTCTTGTGTCACCTCTGCACAAGGTCACCTTCTCCAGCCTTTAGCTATTAATCAGAGAGAAACACCTCCTCCTCCTCCCTGGGGACCAGGCATTCAGGGTGTGAGAAGCCCTACAAAATAAGAAATCCAGGGATGTGGCACAAAAAAGAAAAGATTGAGGTCCCTATGGGATTCTGTGGGGCTGGCAGCCAGTAAAGTCGCTTCCTTGCTGAAGGGGGGCAAAATTGAGCAGTTTTCTTGGCTGGCCTCTCCTGCCACTGTGTGTGCCGCTTCCAGACGGGATGCTTTGACAGGGCAGGGGACAGACAGGGCCACCACTCGCTGCTCGCAGACTCTCGGCTTTTCTGTCACTCAGGCAGTGCTGGAAATGGGTCTGAAATTCCCCATTGCAGCCCCCTGGGGTGGTTGCCTTTGCCCATGGGTTTTGGCATCCAGCCCTCGCCGCAGGGGCTCGCTGGTCCCTGCAGAGGGGATGCTTGGAGAGGAGCCGGTCCCCAAAGCAGGTGAGAAAAAGGATGCTTGAACGTGCTTAGCTGGGAGGCCAAGTTTCCCAAGATGGCACTGTGGTGTTTTTTAATAAGCTGTCAATGCCAGCAGAAGGGGGGAAAAAAAAAATAACAACCTCCTGAATAACATGCGTCTGGTGCAACTGCGCAGGGCAAATATTTGACGTGCTGAATAAATGAGCAGGAGGGAGACGTCAGGCTCTTGCACCAGGGAGCTCTGACTCATGTCCCCACAGCAAGCAGCACTTCAGACACCTTCCCTGCAGGCAGCTGCCAAATGTCCCTGTGCCCAGAGCGCTGCACGCAAAGGCGAGTGTGCCCCCACCTCCGCTCGCAGCACGGCTCCGGGGGTGCAATTAAATACCCCAGGGTGGGCTGGGGCATCCTCATGGGTGATGGGGAGGTGTCCGGGAGGGGGGTCCTGGGTTGCACCCCCTGGTTTGGCCCCCACCTTTCCTCTGGGATGCTGAGTTCTGATCCAGTTGCCTCGCAGCCTTATTCACGCTTTGGATGCTTTTATTGAACAAACAGCCCCGAGATACCGCAGCCACCTCGCTGCATGGGGGGCTTCACCTCCTGGCTCTGACTCAGGTTTTGGGTGAAAATATGGGGTGATTCCTTCCCTCCCGATATGCATTTTAATCTTGTGCTAAAGCAGCAGCGTTTTTCTGGCCCGTTACTTGCAGTTGCTCGGGTGGAAAGCTCGTTCGTGCAGCAAGAGCGAGAGTTTAAGCCGAGCACTGTGGTTTTTCTGCCCGTCCGATTGCAGCTGCAGGGGAAAAGCAGAAGATCTCAGCCGAGCTCTTGTTTCCCATCAGGGCAGCGTCTGTGCACGGCGCCGGGGGGGTGGACAACCTGCAATTCAATCTCCAGCACAAAAACCTCCTCTTCAGGTACAATAGTGCCTGTGTCCTGCTGCAGATGAGCCATCCCAGCCGGCTGTGACAGGGACAGGCTGTCCCAGACTTGTGCTCACGCCGGTGGCACTGCCTGCCTGGAGGGACAGCTTGTGCCTCTGAGGACAGAAAGTATTTTGCGATGTGCTTTGGTTTTGCAGCGTGTGTGTGACTGTGAAATGTTCTCCCCCGCCGACTGCATCCTGAGGTTTGTGGATATGAAAGTCCACATGTCTCTTTCTTCTTTTTAATTGCTATAATTTGTCCGGCTCTTATCCATGGTAAGGCTTGGCTTTGAGCTCCCTCGGTGGATTTATTTTGGTTTCAATGTTGTGCAAAAAAAAAAAAAACAAACCCCTTGTGTTGTGCCCTGTACGCGCATCCTGCGCACGGGTAATTTTGCTTGCTGGAGTAATTTCCTTGCCCCCAGTGGGACTTCTCTTGTGAATAAAGCTATGTGGGATCAGAGTCTAAAAACCACAGCCTGGGAAATTTATGCAGAGGAGGGAAGGAGGGAGATTGTTCCTAGCAGGCGAGCAGCGGGGCTGATTGCTGTTCTCATTGCAGGCGGAGGGCTGGGCTGGTGCTAATTAGCAGGCGGCTGGATGGAGGGCAGAGTGCGATAGCTCACAAATTGCCTCGGAGCAGAGGTTGATGCCTCCTGCCCCGGACACCGGGGTGGTGGATGTCTGGAGGGGGCTGGCAGCGCTTCCCTGTGCCAGTGCCAGGTGGGGGGTGCTCGGTTGGGGATCGTGCTTGGTTCCTGTCACGGTCATCCAGCATCCTGGAGCCTGTGATGCTTTTTCCTCTCTTGGGTAGGAAGGGGAGCCCGACTGTGCTGATGTTATCGCTCTCACTGGCAGCGAGTTGGGGCCTCCCCGTTTGCACCATGTCCGGGATGGAGGAAGAGGGTGAAGACAAGGGCTTGAGCAAAAGGTGAAGGATCAGAAAAGGGACTAGATGAGGAAAACGCTTCTCTCTGCTTGGAAGAGTCTGAAATCTGAAGTATCTAGGGCAGGAAAAAGTAAAGGCTGATGGTTTTGCCTGGGGTATTAGGAGTGCACCAGGCACAGCCTGGGCTGAGCCTTGAGCTGAGCACAAAGCAGCATGGACCAGGGGAAGGGACTGGGCTGCGGTGGGACACGTCCCCCGGTCCTGCTCCCGCAGCCACAAGCGATGCCCCCCCATTCCTGGGAGATGTCCCGGGAGCTTCTCCCATGGCCAGGCTCATCCTGCACCCTCGGGCCCATCCAGCGCCCATCCCTGGGGAATGGGGACCCTGCACCCCCCAGCACAGGGGAGCAGCATGATGCCCCTCCAGAGCCTGCTGGCTCTTGTGGCCCCCGAGCCCTGGCAGCAGCCTGGGGGTGCCGCCCTGCCAGCATTGCCACCCCAGGTGGCCTTGTTTTGCTCTGCAAAGGCGGATGGGAGCCACCATCTTCCGAGCAAAGAGCATTTTTAATCTCCTGCTCCCGCTCCGTGCAATTAACTTGATTCCCTCCCCTCATTTCCTGCAGAGGTTTAATTAAAATGCATTGTTCGCCTCGCCAATTATTTGCTCTGTCCCCCGGATAACCTCTGTGCAGCGACTGGGTTGTTGGGGCTTTTTTAAATTTTTTATTTTCCTTTCTTTTTTTATTTTTCCCCTTGTTATTATTGAGGTTTCTCTCCGCTCCCCCCTCAGCAGCTCCTGCAGCGTTTACCTGCCCAGGAGAGCAGGATGGGGGGGGAAGTATGCGAAGCACGGCAGCCCTGCATGCCCATGGGCAAGTGGGGGGCCACAGCATCCCCGCGGTGCTGGGGGGGAAGCGCATGGAGCTCCGTGCCCCTGAGCAGCTGAAACAACAAGACCTTGTTGACTTGCCTTTGAGTTCCCCAGCACTCAGCAGCTGCTGCTCCAGCAGGTGATAATTGAAACCGGGAGAGAACCTGGATGGCGTCAGGGGTTGAGATGTAGTTCAGACTTTATCCCCCCCCTCCCGCCACGCTCCCTGCCGCCGCGGTGTAATGATGCTGCTGTCACTGGGGCTTTGCACGGCGCTGGGGATCCTGGGGAAGACGGGTGGGTGACGCTCAGCTCCGGTCCCCAAGGAGAAGGGTGGTGGGATGGGGGAGCTGCAGCACCGCAAGGTCAGACCTCAAGGAGCGATTTCGGAGAAGGGGTGTTCAGCGCTTTCTAAAAATAACCCCGTTGCAGGACCGAAATAACAAGCTGCTCTCGACCAGCGCCGTGCTTGAACCCCGGCCAAGGCAGCTGCTGCCGGGCCGCCGGCGGCCCCTCGGTGTGCTGCGCAGCTGGCCGGGGCGGGGGGGGGGTACCCGTTGGTAGCCCCCCCCCCACCAACAAGGGCTGGGGAAAGGCCAGAAAGGGGGCGAGCATCAGATGCAGGATGGCCTGGAGAGGTGCTGATGGTCAACCCTAAAAATCAGCGTGGGAGCCTGAGAGAAGGGCAGGCATCTGCTCTCACAAAGGTCCCTTGGGAAGGGGGGGTTGATGCTCCTCTCCGAGGAGCCAGGCTTTGGGAGGGGGGCATGGCTCCGTAGTTTCCCCCTTTGGGAATGGGTCCGGTTTGGGGAGCAGGACTCACGCCTTGTCTGGGTCTGTTGGAAGATGCCAACCTCGTGAGGTGTCTGTGGGTCGTTAGTGTCATCTCCTCCTGCAAGGTCTTGCTAACGTGACCCCAAAGGCTCCTCTGCTCCTCTCCCAGCAGCGTTTCCCCTCTCGCCTTTCACAGATCCTGCTCCACTTCTTGGCTTTCCTTGCGGGGGCTCTGGCAAATGTCTTCGTGGTGGTCCCAAGAACTGGGATTTACTGGCTCATTGATTCCAAGGTACAGATCTGGGCTCAGGGTGTGTTTCATCAGGCTCTGCGCAGCTCCAGGCTGCAAAATCCATCCTCAGCCCGCCAGGGACTCCCTGGTCTGGCAGCCTGGTGGGATAATTGGGGTTGCTTCATGTGGGAAATCCCAGGTGATGGCATGTGCTGTGTCCTGGTCTGGGATGATGTACTGAGAGGTCCATCCCTAACTACGGGGTAGGCTAAGGCAGCAGCTGGCTCCATCCTGGGATGCCTCATCGCAGGCAGGGCTGGGGACGAGCGTCTGGCAGGGTCGGTCCCCACAGGAGCCGGTGGAGGAGGCGGTTTTGCACCTCTGGAGCAGCTGGAGAGGAGTCCGGGCTCTTTGTGCTGCAGCCCTGGGGCAAGCTGGCTCTAAGCCCCCAGCTGTTCCCTGGGAGCAGGAGGGGATGGGGAAACGCAGAGGACAACCCAAAATCTGCCCCAGCTATGAAGCACATCAGCATCACCCCCAGCCCGGCTCCAGGTAAATACCACAGTGGTGCTGCCCACCTGTGCAGTGATGGGCAAAAAATCTGCTGCCTTCTTTGATTTCAGGCTCAGGACCAGCTTCATGTCGCGATCACCCAGTTGACAACCTCTGTCTTCCCAACGGACTGGGAGAAGCCAAAGGAGAGACCTGTTTTACGAGGCGCCATGGGTCACTGAAGCCAGGTGTGCAGACCCCCCCTTGGCATCTCTCGCTTCGGCATGTCCCAGCAGGGTGAGATTTTGGCTGGTTGAAGACAGCAGCAGCTTTGGCAGGGAATTTGGGAAGGAATAGAGAGAAGAATGCCAGCCACCATGCCATGCCCTTGGCTTTGGGACCACAGGTGCCAAATATTCCTGAATGATGCGGGGGGGGGGATCCCATCAGCTCCTGGGTGCTTTGGGAGACCCCCCCAGCATGCTAACGTCACGCTCCTATAAAGCCACGCACTTAGAGAAAGGCGCAGGAGCCGTTTCCCCGCGGAGGACAGGATTGCACCCTCTGCTCGAGGTCGCGTCACGGCTGCCAGAGCTAATTACTGCTTGGAGACGAGTCTCGGCCCTGGGGTAGTTCTGGGAAATCAGCGCCAGTTCAGTGCTTCATCCTGAGACCAATAGATTAACTTCAGCTTCGCGCTCTGCCGACAGCCGGCGCGGTGCTTGAGGATGGAGCAAATTGAACCCAGCGTGACGTTTTCCCTGTGGGAGACCCTTCCTCCGGCAGCGCCGGGAGAACCGTCCTGAGTGCCAGTGAGAGGGGCCAAATCCAGCCTCACCAGAGATTGGACCTGCTGCCGCAGTGGCTTGTGGCTCTGCTGCTTCTGGAGGTGATGGGGAGCTGCGGCTGTTGTGGTTACTCAATAAATATCTCCTGTGGCCAGCTGGAAGGTTTTTCTTTGCCTCCTCCAAAGCGTTGTGCTCCCACACTGCGCTCGCCATGCGGCACTGGGCTCTGGCGTAGAAACCTGGATGTGAGTTTGGTGCAGGTGAGCCCTGGCCCAGGGGTTGGGGATGCACAACGGGGAGGATGGGAGAGAAAAACTGGGAATAAACCCACCACGGTGACAGGCTGGTGGGGAGAACGGGCTCAGCAAGGATGCTGAGCAGGGAGATGCCGAAGGGAAGAAGGCCAGGCCTGTGTTTTCATGCTCTCTGGGGTGGTTTCGGGAGCTAACGCTGCTCTTCCCGCAGGTGGTGGGTTTTGTTGGCATCTACACGGGGTTGATGGGGACAGGATTCAGCTGTTCATGGACCTCTGCTCCTTGAGTTTCCAACCCAGCAACCTGCTCGAATCTCAAAGAGCTGTCCCTGATAAGTGTATGCTGAAATTACTCCTAAACAACGCAGGGATGAGCTGCTTCTGGGGCTCCAGAGCGAGCAAATGTTGCTCCCGGGGCATTCGCTGGGTGCTGCATACAAACCCAGCAGTGCTGAGCTCTCCTCTTCTCTCACCTGCCTTTCCATCTGCTGATGAAATTTGGAGCAGTTTCCAGTCTAATTGCAGCCCAGGAGTGGGAATCCCCAGCCCTGCAAGGAGGATAAATCCTCTTTTATCCCTCTGGAAGAGGGCACAGCAATAGCCTGGGGATCACAGCCCCATTCCACACATCCTCCCTGGGCATCCTTCGAGGGAAGGATCCAAACCTGCCCCACAGTCCAGCTTAAAGCCTGGCCTTGAGATGAGCCTTGACACCTCCCCAGCCAGACCTACAGGGTTGATATTAGGAGAGGGAAGGGCTGAGCTCCACGTCACAAGTTGTTGGCATTGAAGTTGGACCAAGCACGTGTGCAGTCCCCGTGGCCTGGTGGGGATGTGACTGGCCCCGCTCCACCCAGCCGAGCAGCAGACAGTCTCTCCTGGGACAGTGTGTGCTTCTGAGTACCCCTCATTTTTATTTTGTTTTTATTTTTTTAGGCTAAAAATCCATACGCCTGGCTGTTACTGCATTTATATGTATGTGCTTTATAATTGAAAACTCTCAGCTGTGTGCTTCTCCCATGCAAAGCTAAGGCTTCAAAGCAGCAGGTGGAAATTGAGCCGATATCTCTGCTGCCGAAGTGAAAATTTGAATGAAAATTTAATTCTTCCTCTGCAAAGCGGGGAACTGGGTTCCTGGGGCCCGGGCCGAAAGCCCGCCATGACCTTGCCTTGCAGGGGCTGCGACGCCGTGGGAGCAAGTCCCGGCTCTGCTCCAGGTACGCAGAGATATGGGCGATGCGGTGAAGAGAAGGTCTTTCTGGAGCATGTCTTGGCTGTAGGGTTTCAGATGCTGTATAACAGAAACCAACGGGTTTCTGGGTTGAGGAGAGGGGACTGAGCATCGCCCGGGCTTTAGGCATCACCAGTGAGGCTTGGTGGGTGCCCTCCTGCAAGGAGGCTCAGCAGCCTCGGGGCAAGGCATGAGCCCATTGATGGAGTTGAGTGGTGCTCCATGCTCAGCGAGGTTTCGGTCCTTCCAGACGTCCACGTGTACTTCTGCCAGGTGCTTTTCTCCAGCATCAAGCTGCCCTTGATCCTCTTCAGCACGCTGCTCTTCACTGCCATCAACCTGGTGGCCCAGGACTTCATGATGGCCACCGTTGTCACCTGCAGAAGGTAATAATGACGTTGGCATTTGGCAGAAGGTAAAACATTGCCATGAGCATCTGCTTTTGGGCACCTAAAGGCTCCTGGGGGCTGCAAAGGGCTGGTTCCCCCACCGAGGGTGAGGGGGTAGAAGCTCCCTGTCCCCCTGCCCTCACGCGGGGACCCCGTGGCAGGGCAGCGCTGGCAGCATGGAGGAATGGCAGGTGTGGAGGGAAACGAGGAGAAGAAAACTGGCTGTGAAACGGCTGGTGGGAGATGTTATCTGAGCTCAAGCTCTGCCGCTGCCGGCTGTGCGAAGGATGAGTGTTGCTCCCAGAGGGGCCAGGGGTTTTCGGGGGAGTGCACGGCCCCGTGGGACCATTTTCTCACATCCCACATGGATTTGATTTCGCAGTCTGCGGATTCCTTTCCGCTGAGCAAAGCCCACGGAGCTGCCTGCGTGAAGGAGCCGCGCGGCCGCAGCAGGCGCGTTCCTCTTGTATATTATTTTTTGTTTGTTTTTAATTGAAAGACAAAAGGCCGCGTGCTGGAGGGAGCCTGTCTTTCCCAGAGCCGCTTTGTCTTATATCTTCATGGGAAGAGGAGAAAAATGTGAAGTGAGTGGGGCAATCCCCAGCCCACTGATCACCACCCATCCCTGGGGCCACTGTCCCCCCATTCCCAATGGGGGGACCAGACCCCACCGAGCACCAGCTGCCCCTTTCCTGGGGAACCGGCTTGAGACGGGGACGAAGGGGGAGCAGCTGCGGGGCGTGGGGTTACGCCGCAGGCAGGTGTGCCTATCACTTGTGCTCTCCTGAGCTTTATTCCTTTCTTTTATTTTTTTTTTGTTTGGTTTTTTTTTTTTTTGTTTAATCCCCTTGAAACAAAGGAAGAAGGGCAGCTGCACCCGGCAGAGCATCCTGCAGCACCCTGCGGCCACCCGGCAAAGCTGAGGCTTCACTCACGCATCGGGTCTCGGATTTGCAGGTGATTCCTGCCCCATCCCTTTGCCAAAGCAAACCCTCTCGCTGGCTGGGGGGTTTCCAGGCGGGTCGGGGCATTTGTCGGAGCAGGGATGTTTTTGGGAGCAGCAGCCAAGCCGAGGAAAGCAGCCCACCCCGCAGCGCCTGGGGCCGCCCAGCAAAGGGGTGGCTGTTTATGGGCTGAAAAAGGAAAATTGTCCAACTGCCGAAATTGGCAGCGAATCCCATGACTATAATAAACAGCTTCCCGGCCAAGGTCCCTGGCTATTTTCTCTCTGTTTTGGCTCGGAGAGGAAGATTTATTTTGTTTGCTCCTTGGAATTTTTTTCCCCTCTCTTTTTTTTGTTCTATTCCTTGGGGGCATATAAAGACAGTGAACCCCCCAAGCCCAGGCTGGGGCTGCTGCTCTCCTGTATGTCTCTGGGCCCATGGAGGTGTCAGTACCAGCCATGGCCTCTAAAGTAGAGCCTTTTGGGGCAAATTCAAAGCCCATCCCTTACAGACCTGCAGGGAATTTGTACTCTCCAGATGAGCCTCGACATTTAAAAAAAAAAAAAAAATTAAAAAATAGAAAAATAAAAAATACTCCAAAAGCCTCCAGGAAGAGTTTTCCTGGCTGTGGGACCGACCGATGGGGTAGGAGGGTGGATCCTCTGTGCAGCCCTTCCCCATTTTCCCCAGGGAGGTGTGGGCTGCCAAAACCCGGCTTGGGAGCCCCCATGTCCACAGAATCACAGAACCATCTGGGTTGGAAAAGCCCTTGAAGCTCCTCCACTCCAACCGTGAACCTCACCCTGACCGTTCCCAACTCCACCAGATCCCTCAGCGCTGGGTCAGCCCGACTCTTCAATCCCTCCAGGATGGGGATGTTGCTGCACTGTCCCTGTGTGCCCCTTTTTCCCTGTCCTGCAGAAACTCCCCGGCTGCTGCATCTCATTCCCGTGGGATGCAAAGGGCATCAAGAAATTGGGCATAAATGATGAGTGTATGTGCAGCATCTCGGCGGTGCAAAGGATCCGCAGCATCCCAATCCCTGTGCTTGCAGCAGGCTGGAGTGGTGGAGCTGAGACATTAGGAGTTGAACCCCAAATTTTGGGGCAGCCCTTGCTCCATGCACACGATGCAGCCGTCACGATGAGCGACCACCAGCACCCAAACCCCCTCAGGAGCTGGGGCATGTCCCGGCATGGGGCTCTCCTCGCAGCCGGAGCGGAAGGACGCTTGTCACGGAGGGGATTTGGCAGAGGCTGCTCGCCTCTGTTTATTGATGTAAAAGCTAGGTTTACTTTCTTGGAATGACTTTTCCCCCCCAGCTTATGGTTCCCATCAGTTTTCCTGCAGCACTACTCGGTTTACTCTCCAACCCAAGGAGCAGGGTAAGGTCCAGCTGTGTTTTACCTTAAACCAAGCCCTCGGGGGTGCTGCCAAGGACAGATTCTCACCAGGCAAACATGAGGGTGGCCACAACCAGGCAGGGATGGGCCAAAGGCTTTGGGGAAAGCCTGCAAAACAAACAGCTGATTTTATTGCAGCCTGCAGCTTTACTGCCTTGAATATTAGCAGCGCATGACTTCAAAGCGGCCCCGGCTGTCTCCCTGGGAAACCTTGCAGCCCTGCAAGGCTTTAATCCCACCTTTGTGCAACCAGGAGTGGCACAAACGTGGTTGAGGGGCAGCCGTGCCATAGGACAGGGAGGATTTGGGCAGGGTGAGGCATTGCAAGGTGCGATGCTGCAACCAGCTCCGGTCCCACAAAGCCACTGCCTGCATCCCAGGAGGGATCTCTTCAGATTTTGCATGGGATTTCTTTCTTTTCCCACAGGAGCTGAGCTTGGTGGCTGGATGTTGTTGCGCCGAGCACGGGCACCTCCAGGGTCTCTTCCCGATGGAGGAGCAGCGTTTGCCCATCAATTCCTCTGCTCCAGGGCTGTGCTGAAGGGCAGGGATGTCTGAGCTGGTGCATCCTTGAATTAATAAGGATCAGTCCTGGTTGGAGGTGAAGGTCAGGGCAGGACGGGACAGCTGAGGGGGTCAGCAGCGTCTCTGCAGGGGTAACACCTCTCTGCAGAGGGGTGCGGGGTGCTGTACGCAGCAGGATGCCTCGGCACGACCCTCATCTGGCCGTTTTTCTCTGTGAGCGCTGAAAACCATCTGGGAGACACGAAGCGCTCCTGGCCCCGGCAAGCAGCTGTGCTCCCCGTGCTGGCAACGGGGCCGGGCCGAAGCTGTGCGGAGCACGTGCAACAAGGAGGCCAGGTCTCAGTGCAGCGGTGGGAAAAGCTCGCTGGGGCTGGTGTTTTGCTGGGCTTGGCGGTGCTCGGAGCGCTGGCTTCGCCTCTGCTGCAAGTGGATACGGTGCATTTATATGGGCAGCTTTTCCCTCTGCACCCCAAAGGAGTATCACAGAATCACAGAATCATCTAGTGACTCTTGGAAAAGACCTTGAAGATCATCTAGTCCAACTGTTAACCTTATCTGCAGCCCTTATAGCTGCTGATATCGAGAAACAGGTGGTATTTCAGAGGGATAGCCAACCAGGACCCCCTCATGAAGGCAGAAGGATGAGACTGGGGGCTTGGATTTGTTACTGCATTTCTCTAATGAAAAGGGGGTGCAGCCCCATCCTGACCCCCAGCTCCTGGATCCATCCAACACAGAGGGGCTGGAGGCTTTTCATGGGGTGCTCGCCTGCACCCCAGCCTTCACTGCAGGATCAGTCCTTCCTCGGGTCTCCCCATCCCCGGCGCTGTGCCTGGCCCTGCAGGCTTTGCAGCACCTCTCCGTGAGCCGCAGCCCCCGGGGAGCCGGCGCTGACACGAGCCAGATTTCGGAGCACGTCGCAGGAGGCTGGCGAGAGCTCGCCTTGGCAGAGTGGTGAGGGGAACAGCTTGCGGCAGCCTCTCTCCCCCTCCGAGCGCCTGCTGGGGTGCGTTCCCTAACCTTTCCTGCCTCCGTTCCACTCCTGTGTTTCTCTCTCTCTCCTCTTTTTTTTTTTTTTTTTCCTTTCCCCTAACTGTAAATGCGCCATAAAAATGGATCAAATTGCTTAAATCACTGTCATTAAATCAGTGTGAGTCCCCCCTCCGCCCCTGTGCTCGAAGCCTGGCAGAGAACATTTGTTCCAAAGGCTGAACAGCCGTCTTATTGCTCTGAAAGCATATTTGCTGCTTGATGGAAGGAGGAGAGGGGGAGAAAAACAGCCTGCAAGGGAAGAAGGAGGGGGGTGAAACCACCGGAGGCTGTTTCTCCTTGGACACTCAGGGGGAGCAGGGGCCGTATCCTGCAGGCTGGGTCCTCCCTGCTCAGCTGTCTGTCACCCGCAGGTGATGGGGTGACAGGGCTCAGGGGACCGGGGACACTCCTAGGGGTTGGTTTTGATGCTGGAGCAGGGGGGTTTCACGCTGTCAGGGGTGTTGGAGTGGGTCGTGGGGACTGCAGAGGGCAGTGCCAGCACAGACCTGATGGCCTCATCCGACTGGGAGAAGCCTGAAATCCTGCAAAAGTTGATGGAGCCGCTCTCCATTCCCGCTGGATTGACACCCAGCAGCGGGCGGGGGCATGGTCGCCGGCTGGCTCGCTGCCTCAAAACCCCTCAGCTTTGGAGTGAGCCGGGGGGGGAGTTTGTCAGGGCTGGAGATGTCATTGTACAACTCAGTCTGATGCGTGTACGGGAGAGAAATGTGTTCCTGGTAAACAAGGCAGGTCAAGCTGGTGAAGCTTTCTGAGCCCCTGGGTTGATTAAGCCCTGCCAGTCTCCAGCTAAAGAGCGGCTTTAGACCTGCAGGTGTTTGCATATCTGAATAAAAACCATTTACAAACCCTGACCGTGGGCCCCGCTGGAGCCGGCAGCTCAGAAGAGCTGGGGAAAAGCGATTTCTCTGGAAATTCAGCTTATTTTAGGGGCCTGGTTTGGCATGGGAGAGCACGTCAGCGGTGGAGGCAGAGACAAGGCTGACTTCAGGAGCTGCCGCGTGTTCCCACGCCGGCACCGGGCTACACGGGGGAATGCAGAAATGCTTCTACCCAGGTGGTCTGGAAAATCCCTACAGAGAGAAACCCAGGCAGAAAATGCCGAGGAGAGCCGGGAGCTGGAGGCGGATCAAAGGCCAGGGCTGGGGAAGGGGCTGCCGCAGGTGGCAGGAGCCAGCAGGGCGAGCACATCTCAAAGGCATCACTGAGCACATCTCAAAGGCACCATTACACTGAGCCTTCCTGGTTTTACAGAGCTCCAGGCTAGCTCTGTTGCACTCACTAGTGACTTTCTGGACCAGTGTTTTCTCCCTAAGAAGGTTTCCCAGAGGATGCACGTTCCCTCCCCATCCATCATCCTCTATCCCGCTGAGCTGGGATGCTGCCTCCTGCCCTGGGAACTGCCTCCTGGGCTTTGCCAGGGCAATAAGGATGGGACTGGGGTTTGCCTCTGAGACCAAACTATGACCCCGGGGTTGCCCATGGACTGTGTCAGGGCTGGTGGGCTGTAGTCTCCTGCTGCTGCACCAATCTTTGCTCAAAAGCCCTAAGAAAAAGCAGAAAGATTAGATGTGCTGGCACAGAGCCCCACGAGTGGGGCAGAGCTGGTGGGGAGGGACAGCCTTGCTCCTGCCTCTGCCCTGGATGCAGTAGCTAAAAGCCAACCGAGCCTAAATGCAAAACAGCTCCGAGGGCTGGAGAGCTGCCCAAATTTCTACAGTGCCAGATTAAAAATGCACCAGTTCGCCAAGGCTGCCCGGAGGCTGGTGGGGGGAGCTCAGCCTTCCCGAGGCTCTGACTGCCCGCCGAGGTGGCCAGCACGGGGCTCAGCTTGCCTCCAGGGCTTGCTTCTGGGGAGCCAAGGTGGTCCTCCCTGTGCCCTCGAAGCCCCTGTATGTGGCAAGTAGGGAGCCCCTCGCCACGAGACGGGGGTTTGCTTTCAAGGGTCTGCCTTGGAAACGGGAGCGTGGAGAGGGCAACACAGCCATTCCCTCCTCGAGGCCTTTGCAGATTAATTATTCCCAAGGTAAGAAGCTGCTTAATGACGCTCCCCCTCCTCCCCCCTTCCCATGGGAAACTGCAGGGACAGCTTCTCCTTGTCCCTCAGGGGCGAGGCATGTCAGTCTTAATCCCTGAGCATCCTGCTGCTTGCTAGGGACACTCTGAGCAGATCCTTGGCCCTGGTGTAAATCAGGAATAACTCCTTTAAAGGCAGCAGCTGTGACTTAACATCTCTCAATGCTGTGACGCATGAATGCTCCATGTGGGACCATGCGGGAAAACGGGACTGATAGGAATAATCAGGTTTTTTTTAACCATATTGAACTTTGGGGAGAGGGGAAACCCCCCCATTCCCAGATTTTGGTCTTTACTTCAGTTTCTGAATGCCTGCGGGCAGCAGATCTGTCTCGTCAAAAGCGCTAATGGAAAAAAAAATTGGATATTAATTCAGGGGAAGCGTTTTCAGGCAGGGACTCATCTCTGTAACCACCATCAAGGTACAGGGGCTGTTCAGCTCAAAGCAGGAGCGGCGGTTTTCCTTCTGTTGTATCCTGGACCACGAGGATGCTGAGGGACAAAGCTCATTTCGGGCCTGTCCCCTCTGTCCTGGTCTCATCCGTGCTCTTTCTAGACCAGCTTTCCACCACATGGAGCTGTGTCCTGGCTGCGGCAGAGCAGCCTCACTGGGGTTCACCCAGATCTGCTTCAGATGGATGCCAGAGGGCTTCAGGGGCTCGACAACCTTCGTGTCCAGCCTTTCCATCTATGAGGAAAGGGGATGGGGGTCTGCCAGGTAGAAAGGCAGAGTAAGCACAAACAGGAGCAGCCCAACAGCCAGCATGGCTGGACCAGATCCAGACCTGGAGGTCTCCCAGCTGGTGATGCCAACCAGAGCATCCAAAAGACCCGCTTACCTCCAGGTACCACGTACCAGGAGGCTGTACAGGGGAGAGGGTGGGATTTCCCCCCTTTCCATCCCAAAAATGCTGTTAGAAGCAGAGATGGGTCATCATCTCAGGCAAGGTCCAACCCTTGGCTTGATTTCTCCACCATGGGCTGAAGGACCCAGCTGGGCATCACACAGATGGACATTTCTGCCCAGGGATGGTGAGGGCAGGAGGGAGCACATCCCTCCCTGGCGAAAGCAGTCGCTACTGCGCTGCAGAGTACTTGCAGCTCACTTTATTGCGGGTGTGTGTTTATTGCTTCCTGATGGGAAGGCCCACATCTGGGACCTATTTGCTTAGGACCTTGTTAGGGGGTTGTGGTCTCGACCGCTCTTTACCTCGGCCTGCCTGTAATCCTGCACTTTGGCTAACTCACCAGCAAAGCCCTTTGCGGCACGAGGCTCTCGGTGTTGGTGTAGTCTGCAAGCTGCTTCACCGGGAGGTTCACCTCATCACGGAAGTTGGCCACCTTCTGCATGTAGGAAGCCGTCAGGGTGCAGAACTGGCCAGGGACCTCTCTGCGTTGGCCACCATCCTCTTCGTGAGCTTCACCCGGCTGTCCCTGGGACCCACACACGTGGGGGGTGGCTGCGATTGCTGGCAACACTGGGCTGGGCTGGGAATTTGAGGCACAATGTTCCTCTACACAGGCAAGGAACCCTCTTTTGCACATCATCAATGGCTGGGCTGCCATTCTCCTTGTCCAGTCGCTTCCCAAGCGTGTCCAGAGAAGGGCAACAAAGCTGGTGCAGGGTCTGGAGCACAGGTCTGATGGGGAGCGGCTGAGGGAACTGAGGGGGGTTTAGTCTGGAGAAGAAGAGGCTGAGGGGAGACCTCATGGCCCTCTCCAACTCCCTGAAAGGAGGGTGCAGAGAGGGAGGATGAGTCTCTTGAGCCAAGGAACCAGCGCCAGGACAAGAGGGAATGGCCTCAAGCTGCGCCAGGGCAGGGTCAGACTGGCTCTTAGGAAGGATTTCTTTGCAGAAGGGGTTGTTGGGCGTTGGAATGGGCTGCCCAGGGCAGGGGGGGAGTCCCCATCCCTGGAGGGGTTGAAGAGTCGGGTTGGCCCAGCACTGAGAGATCTGGTGGGGTTGAGAACGGTCAGTGTGAGGTTCATGGTTGGACTGGAGGAGCTTCAAGGGATTTTCCAACCTTGATGATTCTGTGATTCTGTGATGTCCCTCTATCAGACGGACTACTGAAGCTGTAAAGCCAAGAGTCCAGCCGGTCCACACCTGGCCCAGGCTGGCAGGAGCTGTGCTCACTCCTCCAGGTTCCTCATTGCTCCTGCCATTCCCCAGTGCATGGTGCTGGTGGTGCTGGTGGGCTGATGACTAGCAGGACCTTAAATTTCTCAAGTTCTGAAGCTCCAGCAAACTGCTGCTCCCTTCTCCCCACTTTCAGTGACTCTCTGCCAAAAATAAAGCATTTGCAAGCTGGGCCGGTGCTCCGGTGGGCTGTAGTGCCCTAAGCAATGGGGGGTCATGACCAGTCTCCTGGATGAGCTGGGGACCAGCGAGAGGAGGGAACTGGGACCAATAAGGGAGAGATGGGAAGAGCAGAAATGTGAGTGAAGGGTGAGGAAAAGCTGGGGGTGCTGAGGACAGGTCTGGGAGATGCTCTTGACTCGGGATGAGGGATATTCTTGCAATAGCAAGATGCTGAGTGGCTTGGGTGCTGGTGGGAGGCTCTGCTCGAGGCTGTGGTCTCTCAGGACCATCACCACAGCCAGACCAAATAGCTCTCCCCACCACAGCTACCTGCCAGGTAGCAGGGTGGTGGGGATGGAAAGGGTCTCTCTGCCAGGAGGAAGACCTAGGGGAGGCAGGAGGCTGCAGCCTGGTTGTAGCTGCCTGGGAACCTCTTGGGCTCTGGTACTCTTTTTCCTGATGAGGCCCCGCAAATCCCACAGCGAGGTCTTGGCTCCCGTTGCAGGGCGTAACGTATGGATCCAATATAGCGCAAAGACGGCTTTGTCAGAGCAGCCTCTGAGCTCCAGCAGATGCGAAGTTTCTAGGAAATTGTGGTTTCTGCATGTGTCTTTAAGTGCCGAATCCAAACAGGGTCTTTCTCCTCCACCTCTCACTCTTGCTGGGAGGTAGCAGGACAGCAGGCTGCTTCCCTCCCCGCTTCCCTTCCTTGAAGGGGAGGCAGGAGGGGCTGCGTTTCCAAACACGTGGCTTTCCTCAGGAGGGTGTGCTGCCCCTGATGCCAGTGGGAGAAGAAAAGCTCGTGTGTTTGGGGAGCGAAGCTGTAGGACAGCCGTCGCGGCAGCCAGCTCGCAGCATCATCGCGCAGGTCGCCGCGGACGGACGCGATTGCTGTGCTCGTTTCCAATTAACAGCTGATTTGCTGCAGACCTCTCCTGACCTTCAGCCTGGCAGACTGCTGTTTTGCAGGGGAAAACAGCCCTGCTCTCCATCTCCCTCCCTCCAAGCTCTTGTTTCCTTCCACCGTGCCCGAGATAACACCCTGTCTTGCTCTGTCATCATGTCTTTATCTTAACCCTACAGATTTTTTCCTTCCCTACTGAGCTGGATGCTTTCTTAATGCTTATTGACAGGGTTTTGCAGGCACGATATAGAACCTGGATGTAGGACATGCAAGAACCTTGGTGGCGGTCCTTGCTCCTGTCTTGGGGATGGGAAAGCTCTTTGGGGCATCTCCCTATAGGATTGGCCCTGTGGGGTTCCCAGGCCGCAGGGGACTGATGGTAGGAGGTACCATGCACACACAAGGCCCTCAGCTCACCTGAGACCCCCGGGTGTGCCCATCCTCAACCCCTACGGCTGATACTGCTGCTAGTGTTGCTGCCACATAATCAGCATCCCGAGAGATTCCCCTTTCCCGGGGGCCCTGAGGCATCTCCCCTTCCCACCGCTCCCAAAGCATCCCTCCTTCCCATGTGCTTCGGAGATTTCAAGGCCATTGTGTGGCCAGGAATTGCCGGGCAGGGTCTGGCTCAGCGTCCCTGGTGCTGAGCCTAGGGACCTGCAGGCAGGGCAGCTTTGGCCAGGTCCTCCGCCAAGCGCTCTGACTGCAACGACAGCTTTGAATTTAGCAAGCTGTGGACTTTGCCTTCTGGTCGCCAGCCTCTGAGCACCGCCTATTGATTTGGTTGTGCAAGGAAAAAATACTGAGCTTGGAGGAAAGGATGGAGGAGAGTTACCTGTTGGGATGGAGAGCTGCTGCCTGGGGGGTGGATGGAGATGGGGGTGGGAGGCAGGGTGGCTCCAGGGGCCCTGCGGCAGAGGAGGTAGTTTGCAATCCCCTGGGGATGGAGATTTGATTTATTTCCTGGAGATTTGATTTATTTCCTGCCTGGGACCCCGTCCCCCAGCTTGACTGAGTGTCTCTGCAGGCTCAGCCAGCAGCAGTGGCTGTAAGAAAAAACCTTACATGAGAGACAACACAGAGCTGGGACCAGAAAGGCTCTTTGCTGGCAAGGGGGATCGAACAGCGGGCTTGCCGAGGCGGTGGCAGCCTGGCTGAGCATTGGCACATTCAGTGCACATGTGACAGCAAGGTCCATGTCAGCCCGGGGGTGGGAGCCGGGCTGTCCCCATTCTCCCAGTCTCTGGGCCAGCAGAGGGCAACAGTGACCTTTGAAAATGGCTGTCCCCAAAAATTCACCCTCCTTGCTCGGGGGGGGGGGGCTGCCTGGCTGGTGAGTCCCGGCTGCAGTGGACAGCAGGGTCCCAGGGGGTCCCATGGCAGCGGGTGGGTGCGCTGGTCCTTCCCCATGAAACATGGGCTTTTCCCATCATCTGTTGTGCAAAGGGGGGGGGGGGGGGGGTGTTCATGTTTGTCTTGGCATGTGACCCCATCCATGGGGTGATGGTTCCCCATCAACAGGCTCTAAGGTGGGGATTGTCACCCCATTGATGGGCTCTAAGGTGGAGATCATTACCCCATCGATGGGTGCCAACGATCGATTACCCCATCGATATTCTTCCAGGTGGAGATGTTAGCCCATCAGTGGGTGCCAAGGTGGGGCCCATCACCCCATGGGCTTCAAGGTGGGGATTGTTACTCCCTCTTCAGGCTCCCAGGGGGCTATATAGCAGTGAGAGGGGCTCTGTGCCCAAATCCAGGGCCTGAGCAGGGCTGGCTCTGCTCCTGGTGTCCCCTTGGGTGGTGATGTTAGCAGAGCCACTGTTGTATCCTCCAGATGGATGTGATTTTGGGTAAGGACCACTATAATACTCCTAAAAGAAGGTTGAGTCCTGCTTAGAAGCCTGAGTTACGGTTGTGCTGCCGTGTGAGATTTGGGGTGACCGTGTGTGCCGGGATGGGCAGTGGGATGCAGTGGGGGGGGTGTGGGTGGTAGAGCAGCTCTTGTGCTGGAGGAGGGCTGGGCAGTGGGAGATGGTCACAGCCAGCCCCAGCTCGGCTGTGTTTTAGAGGCAGAAGCAGGATGTGTGCCAAGAAACCTGAAACCCAGAGTGGATGTGAAGCAGCAACCCCAACTCTCAGTTGCCAACTGCTCTGCAATTAGCCTCCTGAACCAGCCAGTGGGCTGGAGTTGCAATTTTCCTAACAAAATAGCTCAGTACCTCGGCCCGCACGAAGGTCAAAGCCAGAGCGGTCGTTAGCCGTCGCATCGACTTCCCATTAACGCCCCTGAGCTGCTGGGAGGGAGTCTGGCAGCCGCAGTCCTGCCACCCCAGCCAGGCGAGGGGTGTGCAGGGGGGGCCCCTTCGATCTTCCCGCAGCTGTGGGAGTCCAATCCATTTGCTGAAATGAATGGGAAATGGTTGAAAGGCTAAACCTCAAATTAGGTATTGACTATCTGCCGAGCCGGGCAGCGCTACCTGCTGTAAACGGAGTCGTGCTTCCCATCGCCGTGCACACATGTGTGTGTGGGGTGGCTGGACCCCCCCCCCCCCCACGGCTGTGCCAAGGGGCTGCTGGCAACTCATCTTGTGGCTCAAAGGGATGCTGGAGCAGGTATCAGCTTGGTGTCGGGTCTTCCCCTGCCCGTTGGACCCACTTGCCAGGGAGCCGGAGCCCTCAGCGAGGCTGCGTGCTCCAAGGCGAGACAGTTGGGCTGAAATCCTGCCGTCATGCTTCAGTTAATATTAAACCATTAAATGTGCTCAGCTCTTAATAGAGGGGTTGGTTGGAGCCTTAACCCTGTGCTTGCCGGTAGTTGCTGATCATCTGCCTCTGCTCTCGTGGGGATGGCAGTCCTGGCCCCAGTTTGCACATCCTTGCTGCTGAGGCATGTCTGATCTGCAGACAATTTTCCCTTCCCCCCCCTCCCCCCCCAGCCTCCAGATTTTCTTCTGCCTCCTTCCCGGGTCACAAATTCAAGGCCACCCTGCAAAATATGTTTTTAAAAGTCTATTCATTCGAAATCCCGTGATACTCTGCAAAAATGGTGTTTGAACAAACTCTAAATTGTACTTTAAAGAAAACACAGCTGTTTAATTACAGCCTGAATGCAAAGCAGCCTCTATCATGTGAGTGGTAGGAGCTGGGTGCTGACTGTGTGCTTGGCCTCTGATCCCCTTTAATCTCTGCAGTCAAAGGATTTTGGTTTGATTTCCTTTTATTTCCCCACCCGGCTGGGAATCTGCAACCAATTTGTTGTTGTTGTTTGGGAAATAAACCCCAGGGAAAAGGTCTGGATCCGGCGCAGCCGGGCTCGCACTGGCTCTGCCGTGCCGCCTCCTGGTTACTCCAGCGCCAAAAAAAGATCTGTTTTCCCTTTGCCCATCCTGCTCTGCTTTTTTTGGCCCGTCTCTCTCCCGCCCCGAAGGAGCCGATGACTTTTGCATCTGCTGCCGCATCTGTTTTACCCATCGGGTCCGAGCGTGGCGATAACTTCAGCTGGGAATGGGAGCCCACAGGCGAGCTGGGGCTGGGGGGGTGGAACTTCCTCCAAGAGTCCCTCACTCCAGGAGGAGTTAAGTGTGAAGAAATGCGGGGGTATGTGAGTGGCTGGGTGTCCTGCCGGGGACTCAGACCCCTTTGGAGGTAATAAATCCATCCTGGCATTTTAGGCAGTGAGGAGGGGATAGGGATGCCAGTTGTGCCGAGCCGGCCTCCTTCCAGAGCATCAATTTTCTTTGGATGGGGAGCGCTCGGTGAGGCTGCTGGGCTGCTTGGCTGGTGAGGACGCGGTGATGTTCTTGCAGACTGCGGCCCCAGGTTCATCCCTGGTACAAATCCATCGCTTCCAGGCTCTGCCTCCGCCACGACTCTTGCTTGAGGGGGATCCAATAGCAGTTAGCAAAAAGGCAAATAAACCCCTGGCCCTGGATTAAAGCACAAAGCTCCCAGGCAAGTCCTGGGTTTGTGGTGCTGGTGGGGTGGCCGGAGGTTGTCCCCGAGCTGTGGTGGCAGGGGCTGGTGTCCCAGGGGAATGCTGGATGCAGCCCAGGACCCCCAAAGCAGCAGGATGAGCTCCCTCAGCCCCAGCAGCCGCTTGCTCACCTGAACAAGACGTGGTCATGGTGGGAGGGCTGAGCGTCCCCATGATGTCTGGGGACACCAGGCACTGGGGACAGTGGGTAATGTCCCCTCTGGCTGCCTTGGCTCCCTGGGGCGACCCTTTGCTGCTGCATTCAGCCTGAGGTGGCTTTGGCCGGGCTCTCCTGTGGCTGCGATGCTTAAAGCAACACAAACCTTTCCCCGTGTGTCTCCTTGTCCTGCCGAGCTTTGCCCTGTGCCTCCAGCCCCGTTGGCTCCAGGCTGGTCCTGCCCAGACCTCGCACCCCTCCGGGGGCTCCAAGCTCTGCTCAGCTCCAGTCGCCGCCTTTGATTTCCCTTTGGAGGCTGCACCAGCCTTTCATTCCTCTCTCCTTCGCCGTGCACCGTGCCTGTGCCATAAGCCTTTTCAGGCGAACATTAAAGCCTTTGTCTGGTTGGGAGCGCGGAGCAGACCATTTAGGAGGAATTAGTGGTTACATTGAAAGGGGAAAATAAGGGCTCCTGGGTTAAATGCACTTTAAATGTCTTAATAATTGCAATTGGCCAACTCGTTCCTCCCCGGAGCCAAAAGCCTGTAATATGGGAAGCTTTTCTCTAATCAAGAGCAGCACTGATACCTTATGTAGGAAGCCACATAGGATGGAGAGAATTATTTCTGGGAGCTCAGCAAGCAGAGCTGCCTGTCTGTCATCCCTCAGCTGCCGGCCGGCCCCTCCGAACCTGCCAGTCACCGGCGCAGCCAGGATGGGCTGTGGGATGTCTGCGTGCCACCTGCATCCCAGGTGATGTGTCCCACATGGACCTCGCTTGGAGCAAGGGTAGGCCTTCCCTTCCCAGTGTGAACCCCCCCTTTCCCCCAGGGACCCTGGGAAACACCACGGAGCCCCAGCAGCCGCCGCGTCGCTGGCGGGGAGCCCATTGGTGCCATCCAGGTGGCTGGCTGAGCCCCCGCGCAGACACATCCCGGCTCCCTGGCTCCAGCCGCCGCGCGGCCACGTCATCCATCAGCGATGACAAGCTCCTTTTGCAAGGAGTCTTTGTTGGCACCCCGTGCCGAGCCAGGGAGCGGGGGGGGAAATGGGCTCGCTGGCTTGTGGCAGACCTCCAAGGCGAGAGCATCGGTCCCGGCAAGGAGCAGCCCCCTCCCTGCCAGCAGCCAGGGGAGGGAGGTTAAAAGGTGCAGCTTGGAGGAGGTTAAAAGCAAAGCAGCTTTTAATTTATAACGTGGCCAAAAGAGAAATTGTAGCCAAAAAAGATAAAGATGCTGGAATAGCTGGAATTCTCCAGCCGCCGCGACTCCGAAGGGTAAAGCCGCTGGAATGCGTGTGTGTCGGGGGGGTGTGGGGGGGTGTTTCTGCTCTGTCCCCCCCACATCCTCTCTGCAAGAGCAGGGGGCTGCCCAGGGGAGCAGCAAGAGGCAGGAGGGGTGGAGGTGGTGATGCCCAAGGGTGCGTATGCACCCCTGCAGCTGGATCGGGATGGGACCTCTGGGGTGCAAACCACCCCCCCCCCCCCCCCCAGCTGCTTTTGGCACTGAACTGGGACCCGCTGCCTGGGTGAGGGCAGGCTCAGGGGTGCTTGCAGGGGAAGGATGGGGGCCAAAGCGCCTCCGTATTTGGGCTCAGAGCTTGGCCCGGGGTTTCTGTGAAGCACAGGCAAGGCTGAACAAGTGCCCGAGGAGGATGGTCCAGGCTGCTCCTGTCCTGGAAAGCAAGAGCAGGGGCTGCTGCCCAGCCTGCACCCCGCCAGGCTCCTGGGAGTGGGTGGCAAAGAAGGGATGCAAGCCAGAGGGGAAGTCTGCTCCTTTAGCGTGGCGAGGGGCTGTAAGGATGGGTCTACCCTTTTACAAGGTCTTTTGCATCTCAGGTTTCTTGGATCTGGGTAACCTTCAAGCAAGGCTGGCCTTTAGCACCTGGCCACATCGCTCAGGGCTCAGGCCACCGGCCGGCGCTGAGGACCAGCCCGTCGCCCATCTGCTCCCTTCCCTCTCCCCAGTCCGGTTACAATAGCCCATTCACAAAACCGTCCCAGGACGTGGAAGAGGGGAGGAGGGAAAGAGCCATCAAACCCCCTATAGATGGGGAAAACACCCACAAAACGGGGTGGAAGCACTCCAGCCCCTCGCTGACACGCTTGCAGTGATGGGGCAAAATGCATCCCTGCCCGGGGGGGAGGAAATGCCTCCAGCGGGGAAGCTTCGAGATGGGGCTGGTGCTGCCTCCCCAGCACGCCGTGCCATCTGCTCCATGCTTGGAAGCTGGCTGGAGCCTTTACAGGGGTTTGGCGACCAAAAAAGGACGGATGCCACCAACACAGCATGTGTGCACCGGCATGCCCGCGGCAGCGCTGCCCTGAGGATGCTTGGTGGGAGCTGTTTGTGTCCCAGCACCGTGCTGGAGGGTCTGTGGGTCTCCCTGGGCCTGGCAGCGTCAGCAGACGTGGGTCAGGGGGAGAAGGAGGCTGTGGGAGCTGTGCAAAGTGCAGGGCCTGGGTGGGGATTTATCTCCCGGCCCCTGGCAGAACAAGGAGGCCCTGTGTGCCGCTGGCAGCGCAGAGCCGGGGTGGGAGGCTCAGCCGGAGGCACCGTTTGATTTTCTGTAAACGGCTCCAATCTGCTCCCCTGGGTGTGAGCTGGGAAGGACATGCATGCCCGGGCTGGTGGCCCAGGGCTTGTGCTGGTGGCCCAGGGCTTGGGCAGGTCCGAGCCTCCCGCCTGAGCCTCGCCGGCTCTGCCTGCACGGATGGATGCTCTGACCCAGTTATTGGCTCTTTGCTATTGCAAACTCCAGCCAGGCATGAAAACCAGAGCTGGGGCTGCCTTGACAGAGACACGGGAGCTTTTGGGGTTTGTTTTTCATACAGGGCTGGAGCAAGGTCAGCCCTGTAGCTGGAGGCAGAGCCAGTCCTCCCCAGCCAGTTCCCCTCCCAGTGTGGTACAAAAATCACCCAGGGCATCCCGGGTGGTGCCGGTCTGGGTTGCTGCCACTTATTTCAAGTCCCTGATTTCTCCTCTTCACGGTTCATTTCCCTTCCCTTCATCTGGGAGACAGGACAAGAAGCTTCCTTGATTTTTTTTCCATGGTGTTTGTAATGGCAAATCTTGCACCTGCGGCCGCTTAATAGGAATGGTGTTAAAGCAACGGGGTTTATTTGTTGCTGCGCTTCCAGGCTGCCCGGCATCCCCTCCCCGGTGGGGTTGGAGGCAAAATCTGGGGTTGGCAGCCAAATTATCCATGCTTTTTTTGTGTGGGGATGGGCAGGAGACCCCAGGATGGCAGAACCTCTCTGTTGGAGCAGAGAAGCCTGGGATGCCTCCCTTCATGATGTGGGTTTTTGCAGAAAAAAACATCATATGTTTTCTGCTTTATGCTCCAGTGTTTTGCTCTCAGCCTGGATACAGGGAGCAGCACTGGTGAGATAAGGCAGCCCCTTGCTCCCATGGGTGTTTAGGGAGCAGAGGTGCTGTTCAGAGCTTTTGAGTCCAAGTGGCAGCACCCAAAAGGCACTTTTCTCCTGCTCTGAGGACTCAGAGAGGGATCACGGTAGGCATTTGGCATTGTGATTGGGTCTGAGTGCAGCTTTGCACAGTGTGACAGAGCTCCTGGGGCAGAGGAGACCCCACTATTACATTCAGAGAGGAGGGAGTGAGATTATGTTCCCCTCTAGGGAGAGAAATTCTCATTTTCCAGGGCCTACAGGGGAATGTGAAAGATGGGGTATGTATTTCTCCCCCTCCCCGCCACACTTGCACAGATGCAGCTTCCAGCATCCTCCCAGCTGGTGAGGAGCCTCTTCCCCTGCCTCCCCTCCAGATAAAAGCCGAGGTCTGCCCAGGCTGTGTTCATCCCAGGCTGAGCTTTAATACAAATAAGATCATTACCAGGAGCTAATGGGGCATGTGTGTCACGACTTCCCTGCTCTATTGCTGCACCTTCCTTATTTACTTTGAGTTATTTCAGGGAAAAAAGAAGTAAAAGAAGGGCCGAGCCCTCCCCCATCACCACTGCTGCGTAATTAGTGTTACAGCAAAACCACTAATATCATGGCTGGAACAGGAACTCCTCCAGCCGCTGGCCTGGGAAACAAAAGGGATTTTATTTCCCCCCATGACTTTATTGTTGTGGGAATACCCTGTGCCCTGGCTCAAAGCCCTGTCAGGCAGATGTCATCGGCCTGCCTAGGTCCTGGCTCCCAAAATCTTGTCCCCCTTGCTCCCAGGCTTCCCTACTCTTCCCTTTATCTCCCTGTGATGGAAGTTTGCCCTCGGATGGCAGGATGAGGATGCGGGTCCTTCCCTCTGCACCCATCCCAGTGGCTGTTGGTCCTCGATAGCCTGAACCAGAGCAGACACCAGAGGAAATCTCTGCTGTTAAGCTGGGGAAGCAGTGATGGGGAGGGTTGTTTTCCCTGCTAGAGGCTTGCTTTGCTGCTGAAAATGCTGCATTATTTTACCCCGGGGTTAACAACACCTGAGAGCTTTCCTGCAACAAAAACTCCGGCTGCACTAAACCCAGCAGGTCCAACCCCGGGAGGGTGCCTGTGGCCCAGCACGGGGAGTTATTTCATGATGAAATTAAAGCAACTCATCTCTGCTCTGTTTTTACCCCAAGATGGCTTGCAGGCATTGCTGAGCTTTTCCCAGCTTTTTAAGCTCAAGTCTAAGCTTTGAAATGGCAGTGCTGTCCCTGCGCTGGGACATCCAGTAAAAATAATGCTGGGGAGATGAAAGCGGATTTGCCATTTTTAGTTTAAACTGCTGGAAGTTCTGCTTTTTGGCATGATGTCAGGGCATTGCAAAGGGGGGGCAGTTCCCGTTATTCCCCCCCGGTGAGGGCTGTTGGCTTTGGTGTGGTGTAGGTATCGTGGGTGTGGAGCTGCCTTAGCAAAAGAGAGTGGTTTTGCCAGATGGGAAACGTGTCGTTTTGCCGCCGATGTTAAATAATTTCTGGTCGATAATCTGTTAATCAACAGGAGCTCTGGTATAGGGTAAGGTGATGCGCTGGGTGTTGCATTGGGAACCGCCCAGGTGCTGCTCTGCTGAGCATCGCTCGTGCATTGCAGCGTGCCCGCGGGCTGCAAAAACCTGCTCTGAAGCTCCTCTCTTCTTATCAAATTGAGTAAACCCGGTGTTTTTCCAGCAGTTGGGTGTCAGGATGGCAGCAGGGAAAATTTACCTTCAGATCTGACTGGATTATGGTTCTACAGCCTGAGATTTCCTCTTATGTCCACGCTTTTTATCACAATAAATGTACCCACAGATACTCTTGCTGTCCCTGTAACTGCCTAATAGACATTTATTTGTTGAAAAAGGAATTAGTCCATGATTTTAATCCTGTTGAACTTCTGGCTTTGCTGCTGTACAGCAGTGAGGAGTTCCCCAGGCTCGGATCTCCCACTGAGCTCTGTTTGGGGGACAAAAGGGAAGTAATTTACTTTCCGTGGGCTGCTTCCCCCTGCTTAATATCTCCTCTGCAGCTCTTCTGGTCCCTCTTCATCCCATCGCCCAAGGGTTTCTCCTCCTTTCCCTCCCTACTCTTGCATTTCTGCACTTGGCTTCGCTGCAGGAAGGAGCAGCCGGCAGCGTGGGGCAGCAGGGCTGCCTGCTCTGCCTGCTCCAGCCCCTCCTCCTCTTCTTCCTCCATCGCCTTCGCTTCCTTTCTGGTTGTGCCTCTCCCCACTGGCGTGCAGCGAGCCGAGCTGTTTGCATTGATCCGTCTGCCGCCACGCTTAGATCTCCTTCCCGAGAGATTTGGGCTCGTTTCGAGCCTGGCAGCGTGCGGGAATCGCTCACTCCATCTTCCCTGTGCCTTCCCCAGTGCCAAAACTCATCTGCTGCTGGGTCGCCCAAGGCTCTTCCCTAAAACCCCCCCAAACGTGCTCAATACCGGCCCCACAGTCCCCTCCGGCACGCTTCTGCGTGCTTGGCTGGATCAGGCCTCAATTCCTTCCCTCTGGAGCTATTTGCAGCCCTCCTGACGTCGCTGACCTCCGAGGAGGCTGCGGCAGCATCTGGCAGCGCTCTGCACCCTTTCCCCCTCCCGTACAACACCCCCCACCCCCCCCCCGCCCCGCCATGCACTGGCTGTGGCGTCTCCCTCCGTGCACACATCCTGCTCAGCCCCTGGCGAGCTCCAGTGCCAGGAACCGTTAGTGGGAATATCTTGGCTTGGCCAACCTCCCTAATTCGAAGGTTTGCATCCAACACGCCCGGGTTGGCGCCCAGTGCTGCGTCTGGGTTGCTGCGTGGGTGGTGGGGAGCAGGTTCAGATAGTTTCCCTTTATGGAGGGGGGGGAAAGGCTTTCCTGGGGATTTTTCAGCCATAAAGCTGCTATTTCTTTTCCATGGACTCTCCAGCGCTGATGAAGCCTGGGGCATCCTGCCCCGCTGCAGCAGCAGGGAGTGATGGGGGACAGTGGGGCCCCCAGAACTTCCCCCATTCTGCAGCCACTCAGCTGGTGACAGTAGCCTGAGGTCCCTAAATTGGGGAGGGGGACCCTGGATGATGTTTATCCAGGCGTTTCTGAAACGTGGAGGGTTTGCCTGTGCATCCCAGCCTTTCTCCCCGGGTGTGCTGCTGCCGTCTCTTCCCTCTCCAGGAGTCCTGACCCTGCGGGGATGCTGGTGGTTTCCACCGGGGAGGGCTGGCTGGAGATCTGGGGGTCCCCTCTGCCCTGGTGGGGGTGTGGGTGGCTGGGGGGGGTCTGGGCTGATATTTATAGGAACTGGCTGTCTTGGCGCTGGTTTGAAAAACCCCACGTAGAGCCAGGCTGGATCTGTGTTCTCCGGGACTTTCCCTCCTGCATTTGTTAGTGTCAGCAGGAGTAATTTCATAAATATGCTGGGAGCAGGGGTGGGGACTTCACCCAGACTTTACGTCAATGTAAACAGCACTAATTGGTGCTGGAGCCTCATAATTCCAGGATTTCCCCCCCTCCTTGCCCGCGTGCATCGAGGAAATTTGCAGTGCCAAGGCGAAGCGTGTTTTCATTCATAAATCCCGAGGAGGGGGCCAGGGGAGCAGGGGCTCGCTGGTATTTCTTGCCTTGGGGGTGCTTTTTATTTCCCCCTGCCTTGCCCTCCCAAATCTGACTTATCACTTTCTTAAAGCGGTGGCGGAAACGCGTGCGTGTTTAATGGTGTGAGTGCTGGGAAGAGAATACAGCCATTTACTGCTCCGAGGCCGTGGTGGGGGCTGCCTGACAGCCCCTGGGAGCCTTCCTGCCTTCTCAGGGTTAGTCATCTGATGGCGTATGAGCTGGTTGGGTGACTGTAACCAGATGGTCTTTGCTGGGAGGCCGACTGGCCTGTCTGCACCCAACCTGGGGGCTTGCGGGGCCGGGATCGCTGCAGGTTGGTCCCCAGGAGCAGGCAATGAGCCCTGTTTGCTCGCTGGCACGTGTCACCCGGGGGCTGTTTGTATTTGCAGTGGGGGTTTAATGCACCCTGTGCTGGGAACCAGTTGAGTTGGGGGAGAGGTTGGTGGCAGGGGGTGATGGAGCCAGGAACATCCGCCGCCGGCCCGTGTCCAAATCTCTCTGCGCTGGTGCGAAGGTGAAGCCACCCAGGTCATCTGCACCCACACACGGGTTCACAAAGTCAGTCAAGGCTGTGACAGACATTTGTCTTGCAGGATGCTGGCCAGCCACGGCTGATGCTGGGTGGGAAGGTGCTGGGCTTGCCGGCGAGGGCAGAGCCAATAGCGATGCCGCTGTCGCCCGCCGAGCATCTTGCAGAATCCTCAAGCTCCTGAGCACCAAACCAGGCAAGCCAGGCAGGTCCTGGCACCAGCTCAAGCAGACATCATCTGCCCACTCCTCCCCTGTGTCTGGGAGGGCGCGGGGATGCAATATGCCTGTGACTTTTGTGGGATCCACCTTTTTCCATGTGTGAGGGTTGGTTTTTGGTTTGGTTTTTTTTTTTTTCCAAAGGGCTTGGAGGAGGAACTGTTTAGCTGGGCAATCTCCCCACTTGCATTTCCCGGCTTCCACCATGCAGGATTTGCAACCTGGCCGAGCTGGCAGCGGCTGGGTGGGGAGCTAAAGCATAGCTGGGGGGGCTCCACCTTGGCAGCCCCCCACCCAGGTTTCCCAGGAGCTGGCTGTCAATCACCCACTTGAATTAAAGGCTCTTTCCTTCCTATGAAATTAGGCTCATAAAAGCAAAAAAAAAACCCGAAAAACTTGGCAGCAGCCAGGGCAAGTTACGCTCAGCTGCAATCGCACTGGGCAGCTGCCACATCCCCCTGACCCACAGCCGAGGGTTGGCAGCCTCAGGGTGCAGGTTTGGTGTGGCGCTGCCTGGCTGCTCTGCGGAACCGGGCGTGGGTGTGAGCGTGGGGTTTTTTTGGGGGGGTCCTGTGGACGGGAGCATCGTCCCCGCTTCTCCTTTCGAGGCTGGGAGACTGGCTCGGTGGGTGGGAGGGATTGCGGTCCTTTTTCTACGCTGCTGTTTCACTTCTGGTGCCCAGAAATAAATCCTTCCCCCCGCTGCCCTCCCCAAGAGCTGAAGTGAAATCCAGAGGAAATCGGCCATCGCAGCCCAGCGCTGGGGGCTGCTGCTGAAACCCTCCATCCCCCAGGCCTGCGCCCATCACGGCTGCTCTGCAGGCACGGGACGAGCAATGGGGGTGTGGGGAGGGATGTAGGGAGCAGGGGAATACACCCCATACCCCTCCCATGGGGATTTTTCTCTGGATGCACACGCAGCTTTCAGCATCTCTTTAAGAAGGCAGAGATGGGCTTTGCTCCCCATCCCTCCTTCATCCCCTGTTCATGCAGCAGGTCTGAGTGGGAGCAGATTAACCCCTCCGGGGTCTCTTTTGGCTTTTGCAGCCTGATCAGCCCTGTGCTCACATACACCGGGGGAGCTCTGAGCCTCATGCGGGACATCACAGGGTCACCTTCCCCTCTGGGTGCCAAGAAATGCTGGCTCTACCGAGGAGTCCCGGAATGGGACAAGGTGTTAATGCCACTTCAGAAGGTGAAGATATCATCTCGCAGACCAGGAGTGGTGCTGGCAGAGCCGCACCGATGCTGCACAGAGATACCTCATAGCCTGACAGGCTGCTGCTTCAGAGGCAGTTGGGTCCAAGCCGTTTTGTTGAGGATGTGTACAAAGGATGAAGCTCGCAGTCCTGGGATCGAGTGGAGGCGGTGGGAGCTGGCTGTAGGTCTGGGCAGGGGATCCCTGGGGCCAGACTTGTCCTTAGCTCTGCCCGCAGTAAGATGGGGCCCAGCTGAGTGCACGCTGGGGTTATAGCCCTGCCTTGCATGCGCTATTAACGAGGGAGATGCTGGTGCATTCGCACAGCTGGCAGTCAGGCCCAAAACGCTGTCCCAGCCTGGGACACCAGCACCTTTGTCCTGGTCCGTTGCTTCTAGCAATAGCCAGGACCTGCTTGTGCAGAAAAATCCCATTTCCATGGTGGGATTTGCTGTTTGCTCCCCAAGGTGGTGGCTTCCCTGGAGCCCCAGGGGTTTGCGCATCCCACAGCTCCATCTTTGATGGGAAACGATCCCACTCACCTCCTGCATCCCAGTTCCAAAGCCATGCAGCCAGGATGGGGGACCCCAGCCAGCTCCGGGGGGGATGTGTGTGGGTCAGACCCCTTTGCTGGCAGCACCTACCCGGGGCTGGCACAAGGAGGGTGCGGGTGGGTGTAGCCGAGACATTTCTGATCTGCTCTCAACATCTGGGACGCTGCTGTGGGTGTTGGATTTGGCTGGGGTAGGAGGGCTTGGCGGAGCCGGGGCTGCCGGGTATGCTCCCACCCACACTCTGGGCTTGCGAGGGTAAATCCAGTGTTAAACAGAGCTCAGTTCCATCCTCCTTAACTAGCTCTGGTGCGAAAGGCAGCCTGTTTATTTAAAGCTTGTTTTAGTACCTCTCAGCTCTGCTGCTGGAGGGGAAAGCCCCAGGAAGGGCAGCGGGCAGGAGTCCTGAGGTGGGGCCAGCGGCTCCTGCCCCGGCTGGGCTGGCGCCGGGCGCGGGGACGTGCTGGGACTCGTGTCACCCTGCCCTCCGGCACACACGCCTATTTATGCCTTCGTCCCTCTCGCTGACTTTGACGTATTGCAGATGTTTTCTTTTCAGGCTGGTCAGTGGAAGAGGAATGGCTTCGTATACATCGGAAGCGCTGTAAATCACTGCGATGGGTTTCTCAGAAGGGCTTCCAGCCAGGGCCATAAACATATTGCCTTCGGCCAATATGACATCCGTGGAGCTCCCCGGCCGTCCACCCGGCCGGCGTGCGGCTCAGCGGCTCTCTTGCATCCAGCTAGCACTCAACAGCTGATAACTTCCCCCCTCCCACCCCTTTTCTTTCAAGAGTTGAGCTGTTCTTCGAACTAAAAAGCTCAAAAAGGCCTCCAGCCAACAGCCGAAAACCCAAGATGTAGGTTTGTGAGCGGGGTGGTTTAGCAGTTACAAAACATATGCGTTGGTGTTGAGGTTGCTCTGGGACCCCCATCATGGGCCAGGTGCCCCCGGGCAGGACCACGGTCCTTCCCCAGTGAGCGAAGGGTCTGGTAACTCTGGAAAAAGCAATTTATTTCTGCTGACCGCAATAACTCCCACTTCTTTGGAGAAAAAGGTAAAAAAAAAAAATCTTTGAGCACAATTAAATTTTTTCAAACCATAGTCATCCCCCTCCGTTCTTCATGGTGTTTTCCCATCAGCAGGGTTAGGAAATTGTGTTTTACATCACTTTGGCTGCCGACCCTTGTGACAGATGCTGGATTTCAGACAAAAGAGCTGGAAGGGATCTTCTGAGCTCACCTCAGCCTGGGGCAGAAGTCGTCATTTCATAAAGAGGTTTAGTAAGCAGCTTGATCTAAAGAAAATGGCATGGGAAAAAATTCCTGGGCGATGGATGTCCTGGCTGCGTTGTGGAATATGAAATCTTCCTCTGGGGAGAAGGTGCTTCCCTGTGAGTGCTACTGATCCGTGTTTCGGGGCCACTGGGTCCTTTGGGACCTTCAGGGAAGGGGCACCCTCCCCAAAAGTTTGCAGCAGATGTAGTCCGATGGGGAATAGAGCAAATTGGGGATTTTAATTGAAACTTGTCAATGTTTAATCACTGCAAACCTGGTGTTTTCATCCACAGGTCACAGCAGCCTCAGCAGGATGCCTGGGGGCACAGGGGATTTGACGGGGCTGGGACCACCGTGGGAGCAGGAGGGTTTTCCAGCCCCTTTTTCTGGGAGTGTCTGAGCCCCGCTGGTGTTTGCAGCAGGGTCTAGCTGGGATTTTATCCTGGCTCCCCAGTGGGTCTTTCCATCTGTGTGGCTGCTTGGCGTAAGCGCCTGTGCGTAGCGGAGCCGCCTGCTCTCAGGATGCTTGTGAGAGCCGTAGCTTGGCCCCTGGACAGGTATTTGCTGCCTTTTAAAGGCAGGATACTGGATTTTCTCTGTCCCCCTTTGCCTGCAGCTTCTCCGTGTGCGTTGACCCTGTGGGGTTTGGGGATTGGGGGGATGTTGCATGCAGCATCCTCACCGCAGCTGCCTGCAGCCGGGACCACCGCTGGCGCAGGTGAGCTGTTGGCAGCAGAGCAAGCCGGGAGCTGCTCCCCCTTCCTGCTCTCCCTCCCTCCATCTCTCCCTGCGGAGCGTTTGGACAAATAAAGTTCGGAAAAAATCCGAGGTTGGAGCTGCTGACTCCTTGTGCAAGCAGTTTAAAATAGGCCACGCTGTTCCAGCCCGCCGGCAGCCAGCTGGCCCCGCGGCCTCCCCGCTGGAAAACAACCGGGAACAATAACACGGGAGCCCCGCGCTGAGCCTGTCACCGCCGCGCAGGCAGCGCTGGGATGTGACCCGCTGCCACCCGGCCTCCCTGCACGGCCTCCTGCCCAACCGCCGGGCTGGCAGGAGCAGAAGGGCTGCCTGGTGGGGGGCAACTTGGGGGCATTAATGAGACATTTCCCTTTGTACGTGGGGTGGCACCTGGAGGGGGAACAGAGGCACCAGCACTGCGGGGCTGGAGCATGCAGAGGAGCATCTCCCCCCCGTCTCACCCTGGCTGTGCCTGTGGCTGCGACTCTGGTGGGATCCTGGGCAATCAACCCGCTGCTCTTATTGTATTTCTGTGTTTTTAATACAAAGCGGCGCCTCTGGCTGGGAGCCCGGGGGAAAGCAGGCCCCAGGTGGGCTGGACAGCGAGGTGCCCTGGGGTAGACGGTGTCCCCCCGGGGCCAGCCGGTGCCGTCAGCCTGCGGTGCCTTTTCCGTGCTCGGCGGTCCTTCGGGGACAGGAAGGGCTGCATTGTAAGATGGCCTTCCAGGATTTCCTCCGGCAGCCCTTGGAGCAGGATGCGGCCACGCACTGGCTTCCAGAGGAACCTGCAGCCTGCAGGGATGCTGGGGTGGCCTTGGGGACCCTCTGCAGCTCCTTTCCAAGCCAGTCCCTGGGCAAGCCCAGGTGCTTGTGACTCTGGTAATCCCAAGGGCACTCTGCACAGCATGGGCCAGCTCCCATGGCACGAGGGATGGCTGAGAGCTGGCAAAGAGGTGGGAGCCCCATCAGCCCTGGCCTGATCCAGCACAGCCAACAGCCTCATTCACCACCATGGCCCAAAAATGTTGTGTAAAGGAGGCAACGGGGTCCCTGGTGCAGGCAGTTTAGCTCATGTCTGCTCCTAAAGATGATCCTCGAGCATCCTTGGTGGTCTCATGGACCGGTGTGCCAGCGAGAGCTTGGCTGGACACAGTTCCCTCGGGGTAGATCCCGAACCGCAGGCTCTGCGATGCGGCTTGTGAGGATGGGACTGTTTAGTGTGAGGAGGAGAAGGCTGAGGGGAGACCTCATCACTCTCTACAACTACCTGAAAGGACATTGTAGAGAGGTTGATGCTGGTCTCTTCTCACAGGTAATTAGTGACAGAACAAGAGGGAACGGCTTTAAACTGCAACAGGGGAGGTTCAGACTGGACATTAGGAGAAAATCTTTCCCAGAAAGAGTGGTCAGACAGTGGAATAGGCTGCCCAGGGAGGGGGTGGAGTCACCATCCCTGGATGTGTTTAAGGGTCGTTTGGATGAGCTGTTGGGGGATGTGGGGTAGGGGAGAACTTTGTACAGAGTCAGGCTGATGGTTGGACTCAATGATCCCAAGGGTCTTTTCCAACCTGAATGATTCTGTGATTCTGTGATGTGAGCGATGCGCTGGGGCTCCCAGGGGCCTGGGGACATCACCCCATCCCAAGCCTGTGTGCAAACACAGGGAGCACCCCATCACTGGCCCTGCCTTGTTTCCTTGTCCCTGGCCACCACTGCTGGAATCTGATTTTCTTCCCCTCATCGCTGGGCTGGGATCGTTTCTGATCTTCCTTCCAGTATGGTCTGAGAAAGCGGGAGAGCAAAAGCATCCATCCACGGGGACACAGTGGCCAGAGCCATCTGCTCCGGCAGCACCGCAGCAGCCCAGAGTCTGGGCATCAACCAAAACCTCTCCGAGGGGTGCAGCATCCTCCCCTGCCACCGGCGCCAGCCGTGCATGACGTTGTTGCTGTCACTTTTCCTCTGCATCCGCTCCCTCCGTACTGGCTGCACCGAGAAGGGCAAGTCCTTGTTGCGAGGATTAATGGTTGCGTGCAACTCGCCTTGAAGAGCTCGGCACCTTGGCTGGGGGGAGGAGGAGGATTTGGCAGCCAGGAGGAGGGGGATTAGTAGAGATTTGTTGGATCTCAAGGAGAGAAGTGCCAAGTTTTATTTGCTGGAGTAGAAGTCCCGTGGCATCCCCGAAGGATGCTGTGTGTCCCTATCAGCTCGCTGCCGTGCCCAGGGCCTGCCGAGGGGGTTCAGGGCTTTCTGTGTGGGGGAACCCTGTGCCGGAGCCATGGGGAGATGCCACGGAGGCAGCTTTTGGCTGGCAACAGTTCAAACAGGCACCACAGGCTCCTCGCTGGCATGGCTGGGGCTATCGGGGTGTTTCTGGGCCTGCAGTCCCGGAGGATCAAGCTCTGCGGGGCAGCGTGGGATGGAACAAATGCAACGCTCCTTGGGATGGGATGTGCAGGAGGTCAAAACCAGCTTGGGTTTAAGCCGAGCCTTCGTAGTGCTGGTGCTAAAATGCCCTTGGGAGTGCAGCCCCTCGCCGGCAGGGAGCAGAGAAGGGGGTGAGCTCGTACCCCCGGCACTTCACGGCACGGCACGGCGAGCCTGCAACATCTTGTGTAACAAGGAGTGAGCATCAAAGGGAAATGCCTGAGCGAAGCAATAACCCACGCTAACAACAAAAAAAAACCCTCTCCCCTTTCATTTCCCTCCCTCCCCTCTTGACCTTGAAGAATGCTGGAAGGTGTCATGTCATCAGCATTTCCCAGCCGCTGGGAGCTGGGGGGGGGGGATTTTTTTCTTCCTTCGGGGCACCCTGCCAAGAATAACAGCCGACTCCAGCAGGTCGGCACAGGAAGGGAACGGCTGGAACCTGATTTGCAGTCAGACGCTCGGAGAGCCAGAATGCGTTTTATTGAAGAGGTCTCCAAGGAGGCATAAACCTTTCCCCAAAAAAAAAAGAAAAAAAAAAAAAAGCCTTTCCGATGAAGCTGTATTTTTTTTTTTATATGTATTAAAAAAAGCCTTTAAGATAAACTTGCTTTTAGTTCATGTTGCTGGTGTTGATGTTTGGAGTGGGGAGGGACGGGGAGAGGCCGGGGATGGGGACCCCATCCCTGCTGCACCCTGATTTGGGGCTGGGTGTGCGCGGAGTCCCCTCGCATGGAGGCACATTTTCCCAGTGGGATCAGGCTTCATCTCTGCTCCGAGGGCGAGCGCATCCCTCGGGATGGATGCATTTAGCACAAGTCAGAGGGAGTCTCGCAGGCACAATTCCTTCCAGGAAGGGGACGTTGCTTGCCCGGGAGACAACCTGGGCACAGGTCAAGAGGTTTTCAGTGTCCCCATCGTAACCAGTGCTCTGGAGTCCGACTGTGCTGCTGTTAAACACCCCGTGGCTGGAGGTGTGGGATGGGGACAGGGACCCCCCGGGACAGGGACCGCTGGGTGCTGAGAACATCTGGAGGGGGTGAATCCCTGCTGGAAACCCTCGTTTGGTTGGGAAAGCAATTAGCTGGACACAGGGATGCACTTTAACCAGACAGACCGGACAGGAGCTGGCAAAGGAGGAGGTGCCCGGCCCACATGCGGGAGGATGGAGGGGCTGGGGAGGGGGCTCTGGGGGCTGGGGATGCCTCTTGACAGGCATGGGGGGAGAAGGGCTTGGCACAGGGAAGGGATGAGCTGGTGGTTATGGGAATTTGGGAGGTCTGGGCTCACGTTCCTGCAGATTTGCCCCTTTGCCTCAGTTTCCCCAGGCATGACGGCTGCATCCTGTCTCCGAAGGGATGTGTCTGTCGCAACTGATGGGATCCAGTGCCGTGTGGGGAAGGTGACCCTGCATGGGCTGTGCTTGCCACTGCATGGCCACGGGCTTCTGCCTCATTATTGCCAACAAAAATCTTTCCAATACGGAAGTTTCTCTTCTCACCGTTTGACTGCAGAAGGGGTGATTGATTCCTGATCCGCTCCAGCCTCTGTTTACCAACCTGCCTTCAAAAAAGAAAGAAGAAAACAAACCCTGTTCATCACTTGGCCACCCGAAGGCACAGGAGAACCTCCCAAACAAGCACTTCCACCAATTCTTAGAGCGAAGACACTGGCGGCAGCCCTTGATCTCCAGTCCTGGTGGCGAACCTGCTGAGCTCCCAGCCCTTGGTCTGCTAATCTCCTCCTGCAGCTCGCTAAATCCTGCAAGATGTTCCCAATAACAAGCGCGGGCCGGGCTCGGTTTGTTTGCAGAGCTTCATCCTTGGGGACATCTGGTACCCTTGGCTCGCCTGAGCTTCTGCTAAGCAGCAGCCGGCTTTGGGGGAGCGGGAACCGTGGGTGTTCGCGCCCCGATGAGACATCACAGGGTGCCAGCAGGCTTGGGGTGATGATGGGGCTGGGGTGACAGCCACCGGTGTCACCCCAGACAGATCCCTGGGTGCTGCTGGCTGGGTGCTGACAGCTCGGATCCTCCCCGCTGATCCATATCCCGCTACCGGGAAGCACCGGGGTCCTTTCTGCCGGCTCGCAGCCGGGGCCGCGGGATGCGGTGAAGCCATCCAGCTCTCCAGCTCCTTTTTAATTCCTTTCCCAGCTGCGTTGCCTCATCGCCATGACCAGGCTGTAACCGGAGCAGGTCAGCGTTTTGCTGATGGAATGTTTTTCCATCGGGAAATACCAATTTCTGTGGGAACATCTCAATTTTGACCAAATTTTTCTTTTTTTTCAGGGGGGAGATTACTTAAAAACCAGGCCTTTCAGGGAGGTTTGCCTTCCTCCTAAGATTGCTTTTGAGACGAGCACAAAAGGGTGGGTTGTGGAGCACGCAGGATGCCCACTGATGTGGGAGTAAAGTCAGGGTTAAGGAAAGCTGGAGGTGTGCTTCGAAAATAGTAAGGTAGAATATTTTTTAAAAAATCAAAATGGAGTAAACTGGCATATTAACCTCAGAAAGACTTTCAGTCTGGATTCTGGGGAAAGATTCAGCCTTTGTTTATCTCTCCCCCTGTATTTATACAGCTCATTTTGCCTTTTCCCATGCTGTGCTGCTTGAGCATCCCGGGCACCACCGCATCCGCTTGGGTTTGACATCCCGGGTACCAGATACCAGCAGGGGGGAGAGGCAACGCTGAGGGGGATTTTTGGCTGGGCAGGAGCCATAACCTCCGCCTGCTTCCCAAGGGGCTGAGGGCTCCCAACTCCCTTGGGCTCTTCTGGGGCTCCACAGGCTGGCCACCAGCCGGCCCCGGCTCCCCATGGCTGCCCGGCGGGGCAGATGGCATCTTCGACTGGTGAATAACGGGCTGGGAATAGAAAGCTGAAACCAGAGACGGCGTCTTCCCGTTGCATCTTCAGCGTCATGTGAGAGGCTCCTTCCCTCCCATCCCACTCGGCAGCGGCCAGGGCTTGCCTCGAAATAGCTCCTGGCACTCACAGGGCAGGACCTCGACCTGCCCCGCTGCGTGCCAGGGAGCCGATGCCATGCACAGCCCCGCCGCAGCTCCCTGCATCAGGGCTCGCTGGCCGAGCAGGAGCCGAGCAGGCTCGGAAAACACTTTGAGCTTGGAAAACACACTGTGCTGCCTGCGGGGGGGATGCCAAGTCGCCGGGCTGGGTTTGTGCCCTGGGCTGCTGGACCCCAGGGAGGACACAGTGTGCAGAGTCCCTGCTCAGCGCGAGCTCCCCAGGGCACTGCAGGGGCCTGGCCGTGCTCTTGAGTTTTTACTGCTGTGCAAACTCTTACTATTTGCACTGACAAACCTTTTCTTCCATTCCCCCCCCCCCCCCTCTCCTCTCCTCTCCACCCTTTTTTAATAGCAGCCTCTAACAGCCACACTCATTCTTCTTTGTTGACACGGCCCTTTGGCATCAGCACTTGGCATTTGCAGAGCAGCTCGTTCTGGAAAGGAAAAGAGAAAAAAAAAAAAACCCTTAAAAATAAAAAAAAAAAATAAAAAGCAACCGGGCCCTTGTGCCTTGCAGGGGACGTGGCTCCCTCCTGCCTCGCAGGGCACGGTGCCACGGGGTGAATCAGCGCCCAGCCCCGGCGGGGGTGAGCCGGGAGGTGCGGTACGAGGTTAACGCCACCGATGCCCACGCAGGGACTCGGAGCAGGGGCCGAGGGTGTTGGGTCTTCACGTCGCTTCTCCCACGGATGTTCATGCGCTCGCACAAGCGTGTGCACGCTCCTGTGCACCTTCCAGCCTGGCCCTGGAGCTCCTGCTCGGACCAAGACACCGGTGACAGCCCAGGCCAGGCACTGAACGCGTCCCCGCGATGGCTTTGTCCTCTGGCTGTCGCAGGAGCAGCAATTTCTTTGCCGCAGCATCTCCGAAAGCGCTTGGCGGGGCAGAGCGGCTCCGGCACAGCCACAGCGTGTCCCCGCAGGGCTGCGGTGGCTGTCGGTGGCCCCCTCCTCCCCCCCAAAGTCACCTCCCTCCATCCTGCCCCGTGGGGACCATCCCAGCAGCATCCCTCCCTCCCAGGCATGGACCACCCCGCATCCTCCCACACTGCAGCCCCCATACTGCGGCCCACGGCTGCAGTTCCAGCACAAGACGGCTGCCTCCCCTTCCCCTCCACTTGCCCCACAGCTCCCTGTCGCCTGCACACAGCTTTTCTCGGGTCGTCTTTGTTTTTTGTTTTTTGTTTTTTATTTCAGGCTCCAAGCCGCACAGAGGCAGATGTTCCCACTCGCACCAGCCGCGATCTTGGCTGAGAGCATCCTTGACTCACCTGCATGGCCACGCGAAGGACTGGGGGAAATAGTTTACAAACGGGAGAAAACCTGGCTGGGCTTTTCCAGCAAAAGGAATATAAAAAAAAAAAATCGATTAAGAAAGTCAAAAAACTCAAAGAAAGGTTAAAGCAGCAGATAAAGGATATATCCAGACTATTTCCATGTACAAGCCCTGTTTTTTCCATCTGAAAAATGAGCACCAACCAAGTGCAGTGATCAGCCTTTTTTTTTAAAAAAAAAAAAAAACCAACAAAAAAATGAGCTTGCAGAGAAAAATACAGCTGTTGAGTGCAGAGTTCAAGGTCACTGAACCCCAGGCCAGTGCCCCAGCGTCCCGCGGTGGCCACGCTGCCAGCTTCATCCCGGGCATGTGACGTGAGGCCGTCCCGTGCCTCAGTTTCCCCGGGTGGCACGGTGGGGATCGTCACCCGTGTCTGCACGTGGTGACATTTAGATGTCCCTGTTGGATTTTGGAGAGGGCTGACAGCGGGGCCGGGCTGCCCAGCACGGTGTCCTTCCCTGCCTGGGTTTTGCTCGCCCGCAGGACGCCGGGAGCCCACGGGCGGAGGTGGGAGCCTGGTCAGGCGCCGCGGCGAGGCAGCGGCTGTTCTGCCTCCCCGGCCACGCACGGCTGGGAATTGCCTCCTTGGAGAAATATTCCCTTTTCAAACACCAGACCCTGCGGAGGATTATCCGGAGGGGGTGGCTGGGGAAACAGTCACGCTGTCTCGAAGGCACTGTGTTGTTTGAAATGCTCTTTAAGGCACTTGATGACTCACAGCAACAGCTGGAAGGAATAAGCAGTTGGTAATTTCCATATTAACCTCCCGGTCCTGGGGATGGGGACAGGGATGGGGAGGGGGGGGATCTGCAGCATGTGCCTGCTCATGAGGGTGCAGTGGTACCTCGCCGGCGTGCTGCAAAGTGGGTGCTGCTGGGAACCATCCTGCAGCGCCCGAGGGGATGGGAATGGGAATGAGGACAGGGACAGGAATGGGATGGGAATGGAGATGGGGATGGGGACAGGAATGGGGGTGGGAATGGGAATGGGGATGAGGATGAGGGTGAGGATGTGATCAGGAATGGGGACGGGATAGGGGATGGGGATGAGGGTGAGGATGGGGATGGGGTGGGGATGAGGATGAGGATGGGGACAGGAATGGGGATGGGAATGGGGAGGGGGATGGGGACAGGAATGGGGATGGGAATGGGGATGGAGATGGTGATGAGTGTGAGGATGAGGGTGAGGATAGGGATGGGGATGAAGATGGGGACAGGGATTGGGATGGAGGTGGCCCCAGCACTGGGCAGGCTGCTCGTGTAAACATCCCGAGCCCCCCAACCTGACACAAGCTGGGGGAGCGCCGCACCACGAGGCCACTCAGGGCTGTTTGTATAGCACCTTGCCGAACCAGCGCCGAGTCCTGACGCAATACGGTCATACAGCGGCAGCCCGGCCCCTGCCTTGTAAGGGCCATCTGTCCCTGGGGCTTGTCTTTGTGCAAGGGGATGGATTCTGCCCTGCCAGCCAGCAAGGAGGTCTAAGATGGGTGCGGTGAGGATGTTTGCCTCCTGAACCTGAACTGCAGCCGTCCAGCTGGAGAGAGGAGCCATCCCGCACCACATCCTGCTCCGTCCGCATCGCATCCCGCTATCCCCATGGCGCTGGGCTCGGAGGAGCGGACCTGGCTGTCACCATCCTCGATCCTCGGGTTGCTTTAAAACGCCGGCTCTGGAGGCAGGAGGGCTGAGCGCCGGCGGGAGCCGCGGTGGAAAATCCTGTGCTAGGCTCGCCTCGATCCCCGCGTGCCCCAAGGGAGGCGTTTGCCGCCAGGGCATATGTTTTCAGTTCTTGCCGAGGCCGACTTGAGAAATTTTCTCTCCCTCCCAGCTTCTCTGTTGCAAACAGCAACCGCAGGGCCGGGGTGGCACTGGATGATAAATGAGCTGCTCTGTCCGTCCGCAGCCAAGGCCCGGGAAGCTGCTCCGAGGCAGGCTGTGTCCCGACGGGGCGCAGGGGGGAGCTGGGGGCCCCCGGAGAGGCCGGAGAGTGGCGTGGAGGGTTGGTGTTTTGGGGCAGGGTGGGGAAGAGGGGAGGGGGGAGTCTGGCCCTGCTGGGCTCTGGTCCTTGAATGCAGCGCGTTGTTTTCTCGCCCATCTGCAGAGCAGGCGGGAGAGCATCTGTCGGCTGCGCTCGAAGGGTGGGCTGAGCCGGCGGCCGCGTCTCCCCGGGGAGCTCCGGCTGGGCAATCGGGGCCAGCTCCTGGGGGAGAAAACCCAGAAGCAGCAGCAGAGGATGCACGGAAGGGGTGAAGCATCCCCCAATCCGGTGCTGCCGCCTGGGGTCAGGGACCTCATCCCGCTCAGATGACCCCTTCCCATCCAGGAAAAGGGGTGACACTGAGAGGCCACGTGGACCTTTAAAGAACATCTGAGTCATGTCCACCCCGATTTGTGCAGCGCTCCCAACGCCCTCAGTGCATAGAGCAGCCACCACATCAGGCCTATAAATAAATAAAATATAACGAGGCCTTGCTGCCTTCTGGAAACCCCAGAAAAAAGCCCTGTAGAGCCAGTTCTCCCAAGGTATCGTGTTCCCCGCTTTGTGTGTCGCCTCCCACCCCCCCCCCACCCCCCCACCCCCCCCCCGCTTCTTTATTGCCGGAGCCATCTGCGTGGAAACTGGATCCGGGTCCCCGAAGAGCCCTCCTGCCCCTGCCCGCGCTCCAGCTGATGTCACACAAGCTGTTTGATCTCACGGCCAGTTGCCGGGGAGCACCAGACGCCGTCACCCCCACGGGCTGGGTGGGAGATGACATCAAGGGCTGGTCAACCCAAGGGGGGACGCAGCCGGGGTGGCGAGGACCGTGGTGAGGAGCGGGGATGATGTGGCTTCTCCCAGGTGTCCCGACGTGGGGCTCGCCACCATCCTGCCTGTCCCTCTGTCCCTGTGTCCTATTGCAAGGACCGACCTTGCCTTGCTGGGTTTAATCCTGCACAGCACCCTCCTTCAGCAGGACAAGCTCAGGGCTTTGCAAGGACAGAACTGGGGCCGTCGCAGTGACTTGCCATGAACTCAAACTCAACAGTTCTGCTGCGTGCAGGCTTCCTCCTAAAACGACCGCTTGAAAAATATCTTTACGGCCACTGATATATTTTTTTTTTTTATCGGGAGAGCCGTGCCGAGCCGGTGGGTACGCTGACTAGATGCTGGGGTGGTTAATAAGTCAGGTTTAATTGTGGCTGGACCTCGGTACAGTTTGCACTTCCGCGGTGCCTATTGTCCAAGGACAGCAAAGTGCTTTACAAGCATTAAATCTTATCGCAGGCTGCAAGGCAGGTAAGGATATACCGGGATTATTGCATGCGTCGCTGAAACGCGGCCAACTCCGGCTGGGAACACATCAGCTATTTACCAGCGAGCGGCAAAGCGATGCAGCATTTTAGGACCGAGCGGGAAATAGAATCTGGTATTGAACTGGAACAGCAGCAGGACTTTTAAAATGTGAAATAAATTACGGGGGCTGATCGGTGATCGGGACACCCGAGTTAATGGCCGGTGGGCAAGGACGTGGCCGGTGCTTTCGGCAAAGCGCTGTGTGATCCGTCCTGCCGGCGTGAACCTGGACACGGGGCCTTTCCACGCTGTTCGTTGTTTTTTTTTTTTTTTCGGGGGGGGGGCTGCACAAAGGGCCGTGGCGTGGGGAGGGGGCCGCGGGTGAGCCCGTGATGGAGGGGGAGGGAACAACGCGTGCGGGCCGCCCCGCGTGGGGCCGGTTCTAAACCCGCTGGGTGGGGTGGGTTTGTAAATACACCCCCCCACACACACACTCCGTGGGGGTCCCTTTAGCACCCCCCGCAGCTCCCAGCCGGGGGGGGGGGAGCGGCTCGGTCCTCCCCCCGGCTCCCCCCTCGCGGGCAGGTCGCGGCGGGGGGGGGGCCGGGGAGGAGCCGGGCCGGGGGCGCCGGGGCCGGGAGGCGGCGGGCAGCCGCCCTTCCTCCGCGCCGCCAGCGGGACCCAAACTTTCGCACCGAACTTTTATTCCGTTTTGTTGTTTTTGTTGGGTTTTTTTGGTTGTTTGTTTGTTGTTTGGGGCTATTTTTTGGTGGCTTTTTTTTTTTTTTTTTTTTTCTTCTTTCTTTCTGGTTGCCTTCTCCGCGGCGGGAGGAGGCGGGCGGCGGGAAGGGGGGGGGGGGGGGGTTGGGGGGGGAGCGCTCTGCAAACCCGCCCCCCGAGCCTGCGTGTCCGGCGGAGCCGCGGGATGAGCCGGGGGCGGCGATGAGCGCGGCGGGGCCGGGGGCGGCGGCGGCGGCGGGGCCGCTCTCCCGCAAGCAGCGGCTGATGGCCGCGCTGGCAACCGGCGACACGACGGTGACGGCGGGCGGCCCCGGGGCTCCTCCAGCGCCGGCACCTCCGCTTTGCTGCTTCATCTGCGGCGGCGGCATCAGCCGAGGCAAAGAGCTAAAGCTTCAAGTTCGACCCCCCCGCGACCACCGACCCTTCTTCCCTTTCCTGCAGCACCAGGAACCGGCGCCCGGTGCCCGCGCCGTCTCGGCGGAGGGTTGCGCCTTGGTCTGCGCCGTTTGCCGGTGTTTCCTGGGCGAGCAGTGGGACTCCTTCGAGCGCAGCCGCACGCCGGTGGAGAAGCGCATGTACTGGCTCAAACGGCCCCATCAGTGCGAGGCGGCGGCGGCGGGAGGCGGGGGGGGGACCGGGCTGCGGCGGGGGGCCACCGGCTGGGACCCCGCCGCGCCGCCGCGCCGCCCCGCCGGCCAGGAGGAGGAGGAGGAGGAGGAGGAGGAGGAAGAGGAGGAGGAAGAGGAGCCGGCAGCCGGCTCCGACCTCTCCGAGCTCTCCGACGCCGAGCCCCTCTCGGAGGCCGAGGGGGCGGGCGGCGCGGCGCGGCCCCCCCCGGCGGCGGCGGCGGGTAAGCGGGGGCCACCCTGCTGCTCCTCGGAGGACAGCGAGATCAACATCACCAGCGAGGAGGAGGAGGAGGACGAGGAGGAAGGCGGCGGCGGGCGGCCCGCTTGGGCATCGGGCACCGCCTGCTACGTCTGCGGCACCCCCTTGTCACCCACCGCCCAGCACCGCGTCCACGTGCAGAAGCAGGAGAAGACCTCGACGGCACCTTTCTTCCCCTTCCTCTGGCTTCACACCCCCCCGCCGGGCGCCCAGCCCCTCTCGCCCGCCGGCAGCACCCTGGTGTGTCCCTGCTGCTTCGCCTCCCTCATGCAACAGTGGCAAAGCTTCGAGCTGGCCAACGTGCCCGTGCTGCAGCGGCTCTACGTGGTGCCCCTCAACGCCGGTGCCATGCCCGCCAAGGGCCGGCGAGGCTACAAGGAGGACGGGGCGGGCGCCCCGCTGGTGCCCGAGGCTTGCTACCTCTGCGGGGAGGAGTGCGGCAAGGAGGCGAGGCCGGTGGCGGCCAAAATCACCAACGGCAACGCCAAGAGCACGATGCATTTCCCCTTCCTCAGCCTCCTGCCTTGCCCGCCCGGTGCCAAGGGGCTGAACAAGCACTGGGAGGTCAGCAGCTGCCGCAAGTGCTTCGGGGTTTTGCAGGACCTGTGGGCCATGTACAGGGCCTGCCACAACGAGGAGCTCATCACCTCGGTGCAGAGCTTCCTGGGGAGGTACCACCAAGTCTTCTCAGCCGGTGACCCCGGTGGCCTGGCCGGCCACCCCGCCGTCAAGCCCGGGCCCACCTCCGTCTGCTACATCTGCGGGGCCGAGCTGGGAGCTGGCAAAGAGTTCCAGCTCAACGTCAACCCTCCGGGGCGATTTGGGGAGAAGGAGCCCTTTTTCCCCTTCCTGACGGTCTACCCGCCCGCTCCACGGGCCAGACCGGCCGACTCGACTGGGCTGGTGGCCACCTGCGTCCTTTGCTACCATGACTTGCTGGGACAGTGGCTGCAGCACGAGGGCAGGAACTCCCACCACCCCAGCAGTGCTTGGTCCCGGCAATACAAAGTGGAGACCTTCGTCTGCTTCTTCTGCCGGCAGGAGAAGAAGCGATGCCTTGGATTAAAAGCGGTTCAAGTGGCCAGGCTCCCCGTCTTCCTCTACACCCTCCGCGTGGCCAACAGCTTGCTGGTGGATGATGGGAAGCAGCTGACCATCGGTGCTTGTGCCGAGTGCGGTGCCGTGGTCCTGGCCGGCAAGAGCATGACCCCGCCGGAGCTGCTGGCGGCGGCACCCTCGGCTCTCCTCCCCAAGGTAAGGCTGTTGGCCCGGACCCCATCCCTCCCCTCCCGGCGTTTCCGAGGTCTGGCACGAGTTGGAGGTGGAGCGGTGACATAGATGGATGCTCTCCTTTCGGGTCTGGTCCCTGGGGGCAAACGCTAATGGATGGGGTGCCTTTAGCAATGAACTTTTGGAGCTGTCAAGCTGCGAAGGAACAGATAAAAATCCTTCCAAGAGGTGGGGAGAGCCAAGACCTGTCCTGTTGCAGAAGCGTGGATCTGTGTTATTGGCGCCTGCTTGCTCGCAGCCCTGCGCGGGGGAGGTGGGGGCCAGCACGGACGAAATCCTCATCCCCTGCCGCTCGCCATCGGGTGATGGGAGGGGAGGGAGGGCTGGCCAGCCTGCCCTCCATGGCAGCATCCTCGGGAAGCTCCAAGGAGCGCGCGGCCTCCGCCGTCGTAGGAAACTTCCCAAGTTATCTCCAGTTTTATAAGGCGCCTTCATCAAATGGTTTCCCCCTTGGAGAAACCCCAGCCCTTCCCACAGGTCGGGGGGGGGTGTGATGTGCAGGCTCGGTGCCCCCTACCTGTGCTGCTTTGATTATCCTGCAGTGAGGGACCCCCCCTGCAGCATCCCCCCGTACCTCCAGCTCCCTGCACCCCCCAAACCGCCGCGATGGAGCCCTGCAGCCCTGAGGGGTGTCATGGGGTGTCATCGCCTGGCTGCTGCTGGCTTCCCGGGTTGCTCTTTTCTGCACCTCCTGCCGGGGTTACGCAGGGGGCTTTGGGGGCATCACCTAGAAAGCAGCATGGCAGAGCAAAGGTTACCACTTGCAAGCTTGCCTTTCTCGTGGGATGGGGAAATAACTGCTTTTACCCCCAAATTTCCAGCTTGGAGAAGTGTGCTGGAGAGCCTCTGCTCTGTATCTGCAAACCAGGCCCCAGGCCAGGCTCTGTAAAATGCCAGCATCCTAAATCCCCGAGTTCGTTTTCAAAGCCTTTCGACTCCGTTCGTAGCCAGAACCCTGCGGCTCTCCGAAGCACTGGCATTTTCTTTAGAAATGTAAACCAGCCCTTCCAAGACAGCGCTCCTTTTCTCTCCGGTCCGCGCTCTCCCTTGGCTGGTTACAAATATAATTTTCCCTTCAGCCGTGCCGGCTCCCAAGCTGGGGGGACGCTGCTTGGAAAACCACCGGGCAGGAGCCGCACGCGCCGGAGGGTCGGTGCGCGGTGCCGGTGCGGAGAGATGGCACGGGAGGTTGGGTTGGCACCGGCGATGGGAATCCTCCGGAAACCGTTGCTTTCAGGTGGTTTCCCCCAGGCCCTGACATCATTGCAGGTCATTTTGTGGATGCAGATGATTTATTTTCAGGCTTCGGAATTCTGCTTCCAGCCACCGTGACTCGCTCTGTGCCGAGGGGTCTGAGATGGTGGAGACTTGCTGGATGTTGGAGCTGGTGCGTGGCCGCCTGGGTTGCGATGCCCACGTGGTCAAGGCTGCACTGTCTGTCTGTCTGTCCCCTGGTCTGGTGGTATTTGCAAGGTGGCCTTGCAGGCTGGTGGCCGTGGAGGGCTCAGAGTCAGGCGAGCATCCCGCTGTGTTAACCTGGCAGGGGTGATGCTAGTGTGATGCTTCAGCAGAGCCCGGGTGGGTGCAGATGGTGAGGGGGGGGGGCATACGCATGTCCCCAGCTGGTGTTTCATTCCTCTGCCCTGTTAGTGTCCCCAGGCCACGTCATGGGGAATTACGGACAGCAAATCTGTCCCAGCTCAGCTGCCAGCATTGGGTGCTCGGGGGTGCTTCCTGCAGGGTTCCTTAGTGACCCCCCCGCCAGGACCCAGCATTTCTCAGGCACACCAGTCCTCGTCCACGCTGGCACCGGCCCCAGACTCCCACTTGGGCTCCTGCCTGCAGCCCCGTCTCCGACCCGAGCGACTCTGAAAAGCTTTTGTGTGGGGCTATGAAAGGTGGAGGGGGAGGAGGAGGACGCAGAGGGTGTCCTGGGGAAGGGATGCTATTCAGTTCCTCCCTCTTGTTCCCGGGTTTGCTAATGAGCAAATCAAGGGGCTGCTCTAACGGTCAGGGTGGCAGGAGGCAAGGCAGAGCTGCCTGGGGAGGGCATGGCCGGTCCAGGGACCATTTTGCTTTGCCAGGCCATGCCCTGTCCTGGTGGTGACTCTCGGGCTGTGCCCAGAAGATCCTCTCTCCTTTTCCCTCCCCAACTCCACATGCTTCCCATCAGGCTGAGACCTCACAGATGTCAAGGTTATTTAAAACATGGCTTAATGCTTGGGTAGGGTGCTTGGCTAATTTAACTGTACCCTTGTTCAGCCACACTTGCTGCTGAAAGTCACCCCGGACAAGCCTTTCACTCTTGTGTGACACCCAGGTCCCTGTTCAGGTGGAACCAGGCAGGAGGGAATGAACCCAAGAAGTTAAAACCATCTCCCTATTGCTTCTTGCAGCTCTGCAACTTCATTTTTTGAATACATGTGCCTTTTTGGCCCACTCAGGATTGACATCCCCCTGCATGTCGAGCTGGTGGTTGACCCAGATGGCTCAAACCTTGAGGCACCGGGTAGATGCACCAAATGCCACCAGACATCCCCACATCCCCCTCTCTTAGCAGGGCAGCAAGAGCAGGATGGGGCTCAGGTCCTCTCTGTAACAGCTTGGAGGTGCTAACGAGGGGACCCCACATCTGAGGCTCGTTAGGAGGGTGGAGTCTCTGGTATTTTAGGTGGGGTGGTGCTTCTGCTGCTGGTTTGATGTTGGGGAGTAGTGGGGCAGGTGATGTTCTCTGGAGGGGCCTGGGAGTCTACCTGCTGCAGGAGGGTCTCCTGGAGGTAAGCTCTGCCTGGCAGAGGGGCTGCTGCAGAAACGCCGCTGCTGTTGGCTTGTGTGGGGTGGGGTTTTGTTCTCCCACCAAGCAAAAATGGTGATGCTGAGCTTTGGTAAGGGTACTCTAGCAGGGTCCCCTCTGAGGTGTGCAGATGTACCCTAGGAGAACACATCTTCTTTCCAGCTGTCCTCGTGAGGGGGACCTGTATGGATTTATGCACCTGTCAGTGCAGGGCTCCTGAGTTCAGGGTGGCTGTGGCCACCAGGTATAATGTTTTGTCCTCCTGATCCAGAGAAACCCCCTGTGCATCCCATGCTGAGCCCCTGCTGCTGGCTGGAAGCAACTGGCTCTGGGCATGCTGTGGGATGGGCAGCTGCTGCGAGCGGAGCAGCCGTTGAGGCCGATTGCTTTGAATAAACCCTAAAATGCCCAGGCCTGGCCTGGCGATGCTGACCTGTGTCCCTGTGCCTGCTGAAGCCGCCCCTCGAGCCCTCCTGCCCTCTCTGGAGGGGTGAAGTGCTGCCTTGCTGGTGCTCCCAGGTCAAGGGCTGCTTGTGCTCGACCTGGCTGACATTTTCTGTGCTTGCTCCGATCCTTTCTCTCTGCCAGCACTGGGAAAATCTTCCTGTGCCTTTCCGACTCTTCCCCTCTTCGCCTGCCACCGCTCTCGGTGCAGTTACGTACCTGTAGAAGTGAACTCTGCTGGTTTGTTGTTGGTTTTTTATTCTTTTTCTTTCCCCCTGAATTCAGTTTTCTGGAAAGCTCTCAGATCCCACCCAGGTAACTCAAGCAAAGCTTTCCAGATTTGCTTTGGGTGCTGCGTGGCACCGTGCAAGATTTGCAGCTGGCGCTGTCCTGCTCCTTGCGAGCACCCAAAGCTCGCTGCCATCCCTCCAGCCCTGTTCCTCAGGCCAGTTCCTGAGCATCGCTGGTGTTTTCCATGTCCCACTCCTGCTTTGCAGGGGACACCTGGGTCTTTGTTGCGTGGGGCTGTGTCTGACAGGGCCCAGTCAGACTTCTGGGACTGAGTTTACTACATTTATTGCTCGGCAGCGGTGTTGTTAGCTCAGCTGGGGATTTGGCCCTTTATTTTCAGGTTACGAGCTCCAAAGGTCATACTGCATTTCCAAAACGCTACCTTGAGCTTACAGCTGTTGGTGGGTATTTTCTTTCTGGCTGTTGAAAAAGGTTTTGGGGAAACATCAAAGAGTTCTTGTGTTCTCAACTAAACCGTGTCCTGCTGATGCTGAGCAGCAGCTGAGACTCCTGGATGCCGTGAAAGCAAACCCGGGAGGTGAAGGGTGACATCTGACCTTCCTTCTGTATTGCATCGGGCCAAATTCCTGGGGAGGGTATGGATATTCGGGTGTATCGCAGCACAAGAAATAAAAAACCTGTGCAGGAAGGGTCCCAGGTTGTGGCCAGTCAGGCAGGACCTCTGGCTTGTCTGCATCTTTTATTAATTTTGAAGCAAACCAAAGACCTTCTGGTAACTGGCAGTGTTTTGGGTGGTTGCGCTTTCACTGCCAAGCTGATGGCTCCTCTGTGCATCCCCAGCCCAGGCTTCATGTGTGGGCTCCAGAGGGGTGGCAGGGGCTGCATTGGGCTTCTGCTCGACCCTGAAATGCAAGGGAGGAGCAGAGCTGGTCTCACTCATCTCAATTTTTTGGCTTCTAGCTCCGGTTGGCTTCGGTGGTTGTATCTGTGCTTGTGCCAGTTTTTGCCATCACTAATTCTAGTGGAGACAGAGCAAAATCAGGCCAAGGTATTTTAAGCCAACTTTATTGGGATAAACCTGTTTTGTTTGCAGCATATGTCTATGTAAAGATGTTTTTAGCGAGGCTCACGTTGCCTTTCAGCAAAGCAGCTTCCTCCGCAGCGCTTGCTGCGGCTAACACCGACCGGGTCTGGCATTTTCGGGTGAGATCTCAATCCCAGCACGGAGGTGGCAATATAATCATGATATGACTTCATGTCTCGGGGCACAGCCTCCTGTGGGATCGTGTTCCCAGATGGCAAACAAAGAAACAACACGAGGAAAATGTGCCGCTTGCTTTTTCCTGCCGATGAGGTCAGGGCGGGTTTGGTATGTACCCAGCCAGGCTGGAAACCTGCACCCCTTTGTCCCTTCATCCCTCCTCATCCTCACCTGTCGCTTAGGTGGTTTCAGGGTCACCCCACAGACTGATGGCTCGTCCCCTGGGGTCTCTGCCTGGGGGTGTGTGTCCTTCAGCCATGGCTGGGGGGGGGGACGGGGCGGGTTGGGACGACACAGCAAAGGGGCCTTTTGCTTTGGCCAGGCTGACCTTGCTGTACCAGCTGTCCAAAATACCAGGGCTTCCGCGCCGCTGCCAGCCGCTGTGTCCTCCAGACCTTGTGCTGACTCCACAGCTCACCAGCTGGCTGCTATATATTTATTTTTTACTCCCCCCACCCCGCTGCCCCTTGCCTTCTCTATCCCTTTCCCAAAAGCAGCAGAGGAGGACTGGCAGCTCGAGCGCTGCCTCTCTTCTCGCAGGCACCTGCCAAAAACGCTGCCCTGAAATGCATGCTGCCCAGGAAACCCTGCCTGCACCCCCTGAAATATCCCCTTCAGCCCCACCCCGGGCAGAGGGACTGGCTCCGTGCTGGTCCCCTGCAGTGCAAACACTTTGGCAACCGCTGGAGCATCTTGCAGCAGCATCTCTGTCTGCACTTGGCGTGAAGCCGCGGCCAAGTCGGGAGATGGGGTAGAGGGACGGACAGACGGCCCTGGCTGTTGCAGACAGACAGATGTTTTGTCCAGATACTTGGCCTTTCTTGGCCGTGCGGGAAGCACGGTTGCAGAGGGCAGCCTGGAATGCTCTTCAGCTGCTTCCCAGCGTGCAGGAACCTCCCTGCAGTAGCAGCATGGGTGTCTGGTTTTGCAGGAGCTGGCTTTTCACCGTCCTATGCCCCCCAACATGCCAGCTAGGTCCTGTGCCAGCACCCCCACTGCCATCGTCCTTGGGGGCTGAGCTGGGGCTAAGGAGATATCTCCATCTCCCGAGTAGGTTTTGGGGACCTCCTGGGCACAGCTACTTTTCCAGGAGCCTGTTTGCACCTCGTTGGCTGCACAGGGTGCCCACTGCACCCTGAATCTGTTCCTCTGCTGGATTTTAGGGGGCTGGGGGGTCTGTTTGCTCCCTGCCAGCACCTTTGGCATGTGCTGCTCAGAGCAGGGTGCTCCCTGGCTCCCCAGGAAGGGCTCTTGGCCAAACAGCTCCCGCTGGTCCTGTGCTGTTGGGCAGCATCTGGCCAGATGTTGCCCTTCCTTCAGCAAAAGGCCTGTGCCACATGCTGGCATCCTGGGCTTGAAGGGATGGCACAGAAATGTCCCTAGAGTGTGTTGTGGGGGAATTGCCAAGCTTGGGGGGGACCTTAAAAGGGCAAATCCAGGAGGGTAGTGGGGCAGGAGCATCCTGGCATGTGTGGAGCAGGGTGGGAGCTTGAGAGGAGCCACCAGAGCTCAGCCGGCGGTGGCAGGCTCCCAGCCGTGCCGGGCTTTCCTCCGCCGTGAGCAGCTGGTGGCGGGAGACCTTCCAGCGGCGTGATCCTCCCGGGCCCCGGCCCAGGGCTCTGACAGCTCCGGGTCCCCCCGCCGCCAAGGCGGGCAGCAGCGGTGCCTCAAGCGTGCCTTGGCTGCTTGCAGAGCCAGCGCGGTGCATCGGCAGGTGCCAGCGCGTTTTTTGGGGATGCAGTCCTGCTCCTTACTTGCACCAGTTTGCAAAAAAGCGTCGCTCCCGGCCATCGGAGCCCGGCTCCCCTCCCTGTGTTGCGGAGAGGATGCCGGAGGCCGGTGCCAGCCCGGGCTGCCGCGGGCAGGTCAGGGTTTGCTCCCGCTGCTGGGTGAGCAGCTGCTCCAGCGCAGTGCTGGCAGCTCTGCCGGCCTCTTCCCGCTCCCCAGCCACCCCGGCACACGCGAGCCTTGCTGCAGTGTGGCTGGATAAACAGCCTCCTCCAGCTGGCCTGGCCTTGCTGTGACTTTTTCCCCTCCTGGATCTTCAGTAGCAGAGCGGGGAGGAAGGGGACGGCTCTGGGAGGGTTTTGGCTGGGCTGGGAGGAGAAGGACATTACCTGGGTGCACTTTGCATCCTGGCATGAAGATGAGGCCACTTCTCCCTCTTTATTTTCCTTATTTTTCCTCCCCCTTTCCACATTAGTGCAAGCGCTGCCGGGCTTTACTAGCTCTTGGGAGTCTGAAGTCATCTGTTTACCCATGGAGCTGGCGTGCTTGGAGCAGCAGCTGCCCTGGCTTTCCTTCTCCAACCTGCCGGCCCGCGGCGAGGTGCCTGTGCCGAGCGTGCCGCGACCCGTGCCGGTGCAGGGTGAGCACCGCGGCTGCCCCAGGCTGCCTGGCATTGCGCACCGGCAGCACATGCCAAACGGGGCCGGGGGTGTCGTGCTGCAGGTGTAGAATCTCCTTCCAGCCGGAGAACTGCCGAGATGCCATGGTTCGGTGCCTGTAGACAGGCACCGGTGCTGGATGGGCAATTCTCAGTTGCGGCAGGGACCCGCCGAAGGATTTGCCAGGGGTTATTCAAACCCTTGCACACAAACTCAGGAAATCGCTGTCTGGCCTGGTGCCGCTTCTTCCTGCTGGCTTCCGGCAGGGCCGGCCATGGTGTCGCCCACCCTGGTACCAGGGGAGACCCCCAAGCTGCTGTGGCCATGGGGTGAGCGGTGGGGTGCTGAGTCTTGGGGCTGGCTTTGAGTGGGGGTGTGTGGGGAGGGTCCCAGCATCCCCATGAGGGATGTGGAGGGGACAGGAGGGCTCTTACGGACCGGTTTGTACCCCATGTGCTCTCCCAGCTCCTCCCGGTGAATTTTTGGCTTCTAGTTTAGCTCTAAAACAAGGCTGAGACCCAGCTGGGACGCAAGGGAAGGTCATTAGGGGAGAGAGGAGGGTGGTGACCCTGCAGCCAGTGTCCCCTCTGTGCCACAGGGATGGGCAGCTGCCTGCTGTGGCTGGAGGGCAGGAGTGTGGTGGTGGTTTCCAGCCAGGGAGGATGCTGAGCCCCGCTTAGCACCCAGCCCAGGCTGTTCCCAGGGCTGCCTGTCCCTCTGTAACACCCCTCGAGGCTGCGTCCTGGCATGGTGGCACCCGCTGTGTCCCCGGAACCTGCTGCCTTTGGGGCTGGGGACTTCCATTGTGGGGGCATCTTGCCCCTTCGAGCCCCAGCTGGGGCTGGGTGCCTGTCCCTGTGGGACCCACTGCACCCCATGGCACAGCCCGGGCTCCACCGCAGCACTGTGCAGGATGGGTTTCCCCCATTGACCCTCCAAAATGGTTTTGGTTATCCCCCCTGGCTTTGCCCCCTTGGAATGGGGGTGCACGTCAGCGGGTGGCTCCAGGGGGCCACCAGCAGCCACTTTGGTCCCCAAGGAACCGGCCACGAGGACGCTGTGGTCGCTGGCAGGGACCTTGGAGCTGGGAACGTTCTGGTGACAGCCAAGGCGTCAGCCTCTCGCTCGGTGGTTTGCAGCCGCGGTGGGGCAGACAGACCCAGGGAGGGAAGGACGGACGGAGGGACAGACAGACAGACAGCTGCACAAGGCGTCTCGGGGGCCGTGTGCGGGGTGTGGGGCGAGCAGCAAATTGCCACCATCACCTCCCATCTGCTTGCAGCATGTTTCTGGAAGCGGGCTGACTTCAGTCGGCTGCGAAGCTTTTCATCGAGTGATGATCAAGTGCTAGTGATTTCAGTTATTACCCTGGCCAGGAATAAAAAAATATATATATGTATGTCTCCCACCCTCCCTCCTTGTCTTCACTGCTAAAACAGCTGCATTTTCTTCTCTCCATCTCTCCCCCCCTGGCTCCTCGGAGCAGGCAGCATGAGTTATCCTGAAGTGAAAACACGGTGAAGACAAGGCCCTTCAGTTTTCCCGGGAGGTAACTGTGCCAAGGTCAACCCAGCGCGGGGACAGGGCCCCGGCTGCCGCTGCCGCCCCGGCTCTGGGGTGCGGGTGGGCACCCCGGGGGAGCTCGGTGTGCCCCGGCTGTCCTGGTGCGGAGGGTTCCGCGGGGAGCCGGGGGGAAGCCGCCTCTCCTGCCTGCAGACAGAGTCCAGATGCCCTGGCTGCGGCGTCTCTGGAGGGGGAGATGAATTCGCTCCTGCCGTCTTCTGTTTTCAGGCCAGAACATCTGCACAGTAACTGGGAAATCTGGGCTTTCTCCTGCTTCTCGGCCAGGTCCTGTCAGTCCTTTCCTCTTCCAAAAAGGGGTTTGGTGGTTGTTTTTTCTTTTTTTTTTTTCCCTCCCCCTTTCCCTCCATTGCTTGTGCCGCGTAACCTGCTCCCTGCCGAGTATCCTGTCGGGGCTCTGCCTGGATTTTACTCCATGCAGCTGTTGAAAAGCAGGGCTGGCTTTTGGGGGACCCCCTGACTCAACCACCCCCCGAGCAGCAGGCTGGGGACACGGACTCCCCCGGGAGCAGGTTTTCCTGCGGAGCTGTCCCCTGGGTGGGCGGCTGGTGGCGGGGGGGATGCACTGGAGTCACACAAGCCCCTGCGTTATTTATTCCAGCCGCTTTTTCCCTTGCTGAGCCCCCCCTCTCAGCCCTTGTGCTCTCAGCCCTGATCCTGCACCCCAGAGCCCCTAGTTGGGATTGTACAACCCGTGGCTCCCTCCCAAGAGCTTCCACTGGGAAGCAGGGAGGGCTGCGACAGGGTGGGGGCCACCCTGCTCCCCCCACCGTGGCTCCCTGATATTTCCAGCAGCGAGTGGCTTGGCGAGCCCAGCCCCAGGCTGGCCAGGACGGCTCTTGGCTTGGCAACATCCCACACGGGTGAGGTTTCTTCTGCAGCCCTGCTGCTGGCTCAGGCTCCTGGCAGCGCTGCCCTTGGGTTCTGGGCACCTCAGGCACCTCCCCTTCCTCGCTGCTGCTTCCACAATGCCATGGGGACCCTTGCCCTGATATTTGCAGCCCTCGAGGAGGAGTAAATCCTGATGTGTCTTATGTCCTTCCTCCCCTCTCCGTGCACAGGCAACCCTTGCTCTCACCAATTTGACCTTCCTGCACCCAAGCTGCTGGGGTCCAGCAAGCCCTAGCCCCGCTCCATCCTTTATCGTACCCCCTTCTCCTTCATGCACAGCATTTTCCTCTCTCTTTGCTTGTCTCTTTGTCCCTTTGCTGTGTTTCTGTGCCCCCCCCCCCCCCCAGCTTGCTGCCCTATTTCTGGCCTTACTGGCTCCCTGCCCGGCGCCCTCGGCTCAGAGCGGAAGGAAGGGCTCCGGGGGAAGGAGGGCAAAGCCTGGGTGATGCCAGCGGTGGTTTGACCCCGACTTGGAGAAAGGACTGACTGCTCAGAGGGCATTTGGGGCCACGGATATCGTGGGGGCTGTGTCCCTTGTGGGGCCCCACGTGCTGAGCTGGTGGCTGGGTTACAGCCAGGGCGAGCTAGGGTCTTGCAGCACCCAAAGGGACAGCAGGAGAGGGTGATGCCACCCCTCTTTTGGCACTTTGGGGACCTTGGGGCCAGTGCCTAAATATGCACTGCCTCCCTTTGTGTTTCCTGCTGCTGGAAGAGGGGGGAACCCCTCGGGACAGGGTGATTTTTTTGGGTGGATTTGCAGGCAAGCAAAAGGTCTGGGAAGGGTGGCTGGGAGTTGGGCACCTGGAGGTGACGTGTGTCTGATGTCCCTGTCCTGGGGACAGCCGTGCGGCCCTGGCTTTGCAGCTGCTATTTCTGGCTGGTCCGTGGCTTCTGTGCTGTGGTGACCAGCGCCAGGGCAGGCAGGGTCCCGATGCCGGCAGCTGCTGCCCTTTTCCTTTTCATTCCCTCAGACCCATGGGATGGATGGGGATGGGATGTGGAATCCCCCCCCAGCATGGGCAGTGATGGAGAAGCGTGAGACCTCTTGGGATCTCCCCCGCTCCCCAGCCCTGTTTTCCTCCCATTTAAACCCAGTGTATGTCTCTGTTTGGTGGGCGGCTGTAAAAATAGCACTTGGTTTGAGTTAGGAGGGTGGTGGGGAAGGGCTGGGAGGGGGCCGGGGTGCGGGGGGGAGGTCCGGTTTCTCCCTTTCCTGGAGGAATTAGGGAGGCCACATGCTGCCAGGAGTGTTTGGCTGGTAGAGGCAAGCGGAGGCTCCGAGGAGGCGAGCAGGCGTCCGCACAGATGGAAATTTGATCACCCACGGCTCAACAGATTGTTTGATTTATTTTAAAATCAAGCAGATGGCTGCAACAGGAGTTTGTTTAAGTTCAGCTCCGAGCTGGGCCAACGGCCAGGATACTCGGGGGTAGGCGTGCCAAAAAATGTTCAATGACTTTGGTCATCACCCACCTCTCCTCCTCCTCCTCCCCTCTCCCTCGCTCCAGCGCACACACCCCGGCTCCCCCTCTTATCGCATCCTCGCCTTCATCTCTTGGCTCTAGCATCAGGCTTTGTCTCTCCCAGGCGGGTGAGAAGGCTTGCCCTCCACTTTTCCTCCCATCCTCAGGAGGGTTTAACTCTTCCCCATCCATCCCCTTGTCCCGGCTCTTTTGTACCGTGGGGGTGCAGGGAGGGGCCCCCCCAATGAAGAGAGAGAGCAGCCCCTTCCCTGGTCTCCCTCCTCGTCTCCTTCTTCTCTGAGTCTGAGTTGGGGTGCGGTGCTGGGGGGAATGGAGGGGTGGGGGTCCCAGAGGGGTGCCCTGACCCCCATGGTGGTCCTTGCATGGTGGGGAGGGGGTGAATGGGTCCTGGCGTCCCACCACCTTGCCCCAAATCAGCAGTGGTCTGACTGGAGATGAGGTCCTGGCAGCATGTGATGCTGCTGGGTGGGGGGATGTTGAGTGCTTGGCCTGGGTCCCCCATCTTGGGGTGCATGGGGTGACCTGGGGATGGAGCAGGGTCCCTGATGCGGCAAGTGGTGGCTCCGGATGTGTTTCTGGCCTTGCAGCCATATGGCCGGCAGGGAAGGGGCTGGAGGAGCCGGTGGGAAGCAGCCTGGGATGTGCTAAACTGCTGTAAACGGGATGGGGGAGGCTTTAAATAGCTCTGCACCACCGGACTGGCTCTGTGCGGGGGGTCTGGCCACCCCGGGGCGGCGTGGGGTCCTCAACACACGTGGCCATGTCCCCTCGCCCTGCCAAGGGCTGTCTTGGATGCTCTCTGCAGTGCAGTAGGGACCTCTCTGCATCTCCTGGGGCGAGCAAGCAGGATGCTCCAGGAGCACCAGGCATCCTGCTCCAGCTCCTTGGTGGCCTCGGGTTGTCCCTTTGCCCGGTGCCAGCCCCACGCACCTCCCGGCACGGCGACAGGTTTGGTGCATGGCCGGTGCACCCTCTCACTGCAGGTTTTTTATGCCGGGGAATTGCCCATTATCCCATTTCTAGGAGCAGGGCAGCCGGGTGTGGGACAAGGCTCTTCCCTAGCACCCAACCCCTCTCTGTGGTGGGGCTGGGGGCTGCAGGTCCTGCTGGGGAGAGGGGCTGGGGCTGGAAGGGGTTAAGGCAGGCGAAGGAAAACAAGAGTGCTGCGGGGCCTGGGTGGCTGACAAGCCAAACAACTGTTTTTGACTCACTGTTGCTGCCTTGCCAAGTGCAATTGCTTCCACATTCCCATCCCCTGGCTGGAGGGGCGCGGGGAGATGTTGGCTTTTCGCGGTCGGGAGGGGAAGGGGGATGCCGGGGGGAGCGGCAGTGGGAAGGCCTGGCTCCTCACTGCTTTTTCTCGGCTCTTCTCTCTTTTATTTCCCTCCCTGTCGAGCGGCAGGAAGGGGCAGGGGGTGATGCTGCCAGGGGAGGGTGGGGATGATGCTCCCAGGGTCACCCGTGCCGGCTTCTGGGGGAGCATCCCCTCCACCAAGCCCCAAAGGTGGGAGAGGGAATGGGGAGGGGGCTGAAATGCACCCCCAGGGTTGGGCTGTTCTCCCTTCTCTTGGTGTTTATCTGCTGGGGGGATGCTGAAAGGTGGCTCCTTCTCTGCCTGGGGGTGCTGAAGGGTGTGTGGGGGGTGACAGCGTCCCTTTTCCCCCTCTCCAGCTCCTGTATCCCCTCTCCCGTGGCAGCCAGGGCTGGAGCCCCACATCCTTTATGTCCCTATTGCAGCCACGTAGAGGGATGGAGAGTGACCCCATTGCAACTCCGCTCGGAGACGTGGGGTCTCATGTGGGGCCGGGCCCCCCACTGTGCTTGGCTGAGGCAGCAAACCGAGTGTGCTGGGGGGGGCAAATCTGCCAGCGGGGCTTGGGGGGGGATGCTAATAAAATCCCCAGGCCTCCAAGTGCTGGTGCCGTTGTGTTGCAGACAGCAAGAAATAAGCCCTTGGAGAAGAGTCTTGGTAGTTACAGCAAAGATTTGAGCTACTCGGGGTCGCTGCTTTGTGGAGTTAATTATCTTCTGAGTCTGGGTTTTTGGTGGTTTTTATTTTTTTTTTTTCTTCCTTGGGATTATTTCTTGGCAAACGAGGCGTCGTTTTAAAGCACTGAGCTCTGCTCCCTCTGAACTCCTGGCTGCTAAGTGGTATGTAGGAGATCCTGGTCTGAAAAAAAAAAAAAAACAAAAAACACACCCTCCAAAAAGCCCCGCTGCCTTTACAGTGCAAATATGAGGTCTGGGGCAGCTCGGGGAGATTTGGTACGTGCTCCTGGAGGGGGGCCGGAGCAGCAACCTCCCGCAGGGGCCCTGGCACGGTGCATCCCACCCGGCTGGTGCTGGGATGGAGTGTGGTGCTTCCCTGGGGAGCAGCAAGCAGCACCGGGCGGGCTGGGAGCAACCGCGCTGCTGAGGGGCTGGTGGCAGGGGAGGATGTGGAGGTTCCCTGGGAGCAGCGTTTTGGAGGGGGGCACTTGGTCCCTGCAGGGCTGGGAGCTCTTTGTCCCCCCTGCAAAGTCCAGGTGTGCCTGGAAGGAACCCCCCACCTTTGGGAAGGTGTGAGGTGTGCTGCGAGCCAGCCCGCGGGTGAGGAGGGGGTTTATAGGGCACCTTGGCTGGTGGCAGTATCCCCCGTCGGGATGCTGCAGGGTTGGGCTATCGCTCCGGCATCACAGCCCTCTTGCCCGCCGGCTCCTGGGACTCTGCGGCCGCCTCTCCCCGCTTTGCAGGGGTCATTTCCCTGCTCCTGGCTGTGGCAAGGGTCTGTGGGCGCTGGGGGAGCCAGGGATGCCGTTGGCCACATGGGATAAATGCAAACCCTTGATGGGAGGGAAGGCAAATGCACGCCTGGCTCCGCGTCCGGCCCCGGAGCTGCTCACTTCAGAGCGACGCTGCCGGTACCTGCTTAATCTCAGCCTTGTGTGCTGGAACCCCGGGGAAGAGACGCAGCGGCGACCTTTGGGTGTTGCAGAGCGGGAGCTGGCAGCGATGGAGGTCAGGAGGAACCTCCCTTCCCTGTTAATGCTGCAGGAAGGACTCGCAGAGCTTTGCCCGAAATATCCCGGGGATGCAGGAGAGCCAGCTCGTGCTCTGGTCCGGCAGCCGTGATGTTCCACCACTGGGGTAGACACGCCATTAATCATCCTTGCACCATCCTGGCCCACCTCTGCCCCCTACCCCACGTGCATCCCCACCACCCCGCGGGGTTCACCCCCCGCTGTGCCCATCACCCTGCCATCGTGTCGCCCGAGGCAGAGCTGCCAAACTCGCCCGGTGGGGGCTTCGCAAAAGGGAAGCAAAAGGCCCTGCCGGTGCTCCCCCAACCAACCGCAAGTGGCAGGGGATGCCCGCGTCCCCCTTGTCGGCTCCTAATCTGGACATGAGAAGGCAATTAGGGGCCGGGATCCCCTTTCGGAGGGAGCAGATGGGGCGCGGCGACACGCCGTGGGGCTGGGGAGCAGCGGCGGAGGGGCTGACGCGCAGCGGCTCTGCCTCCTAATGTGTTTGCAAATCCTCACCAGCTGAGGGGATTAAAGCCGGCATCTGGCTCGCTTTATAATATTAAAACAAAGGGAGTTGTAGGCGCCATGATCGGGGGCAGGCGAGGGAGGGAGGGAGCGGGAGGTTGGGGGGGGCCCGCTGCTCTGCTCGCCGTGCTGGGAAAGTCTGCAGGAATCGCCCCCACCCGAGCCCTTTCCCGGGAGGTTTTCCCCAGGGAATAAAACAACCCGGAGGGGGGGTGGGGGGGGTTTTGTCCTCACCCCACCGTCCCCACGGGACTCCGCAGCCTGTCTGGCAGCGGGGTGCAGGAGCCGGCCCCCACCCCAGCCCCTCGGGATGAAGGGTGGCGCTGGGGATGCTGGAGGCGGGTGGGCTGTGAGGGCTTTTTTTGGGGGGGGGTGGGGGTGGGGAGTTTCTATCTGCTTTTTTTCCACCCCGTTGCGCTGTTCTGGAAGCGGCAAGAATTCAGGAAGCCGGCGTGCGGCGAGTGCCAAGTCAGGCTGTACCGCAGCCAAGCCCCTGCTTGTTTTCTCGTCTTGCTGGAGCCAGTAAGTGACCTTATTAGCTTAGGGGGCAGCTGCCTTATTAACACACATCTGGCGGCGAGGAGGCCGCATAGGCCCTATATTGTCTCCCTGCCTGCTCCTAACCCGGCGGTACGTTGCTGGGGGGGCTCACCCCACGGCTTCTCCCCCTCCTGCCCCGGTAGCAGGGCTGGCACGCGGGCGGCCCCACTCCCCCTATCCAAGGCGTAAACCCAGGGAGGGGTTTATACCGGGGGGGCAGTCTTAGGCAGATGGGGTTCTGGGTCTGCTGAAGATTATAATTCAAGATTATAATCTGTGTAAGGTTATAATCTGCAGTGGGGGGGGGCCCCCTCAGCATGAGGGCTGTGCTGCTGGCATTCCCATGGATGCCACCCCATCTCTCACAGCTCTTTCTTCTTTCCTGTGGGGCAGGCTCTGCTTTTTGGGGCACAGCATTGCCCCTCGGGACAGGAGATTCCTCCGAGGGGCTGGACCACCCATGTGGCATCCTCGTATCCCTGCCAGCAGACGGGGTGGGCACTGGGATTTCCCTCCAGCATGCAGCAGGGATTGGCGTTGGAGCATCCCGCAGCAAGAAAAGCTTCCAGCATGCTGGCTTCAGGGCTTTTCCAGCAGTTTTGTCCCTTGAAGGGAGCAGGTTCTTGAGGGGGTAGGAGCTGGGAGGCTCCCGCTCTGCCAGGGCGGGGAACCAGGGGGCTTTGGATGTGCCAAATCACCCCAGGCTCTGCTTGGGGTTGTCCCGGTGGGTGCACATCGCACCCACAGCCACCCATCATCCTCATGAGGGACCTGCCTGTGGGGCCACCACCAGCTCTGTGCCCACCCTTACCCGGTATCACCATGTTTCCTCTCCCCAGCTATAATTAGAGCCGAGCCGGAGCGGGCCCCCGCGCCGCATCACCCCGGTGCTGCACATCCCAGGGGACCGAGGGCGAGCCGGGATTGGGGTGGGGAGGGGGGGAGCCGGGATGCTGGGCGCCTGCCCGCGCCTCCGCCGCGCAGGGATGCCCTTTGTCCTTCTTGGCGTGTGGGGGAACTCGGCAGCTCTTGGCTTCTCCCTCCTGTTTTGGAAATTCAAAACATTTACAGGGCGGCCCACTCGCGCCCTGCCTGCCACGGAGCGAGGCACTTGGCTGACTCCTCTGCTTTCCTTGGCTGCTTCTCCCTCGCGTTCACGCTTGGGGGGGGGGCCTTTTCTCCACCCCCTCCCCCCTTTTTTTTTTTTCTTTTCTTTTTTTCATATGGTATAAGCTTGAAAAAACACCGCCAGCCTGCAGGAAAGGCCATCAAAGGGGATGGTGCCAGCAGGCATGGCGGTGCCAGTGCCAGTGCCGGACAGCCCTTCGCGCTGACCTTGCTCTCCACCAGGAAGGGCGGCCGTGTTGGGCAGCCGGAGCAGCCCTTGTGCTACACCAGCGTTAATGAGCTCTGCCTGAGCAGAAGGATTAATTAGCTGCTGGGAGGGGGAGGGCATCCCGCTGCGGTGACTCGGGTGCCGCTGGGTGCAGCAATGGAGCCTGGCACGGTGCTGCAGCACCGGCGGGGCTTTTGCTCCGGGCCAGGAGGATGCTCCGGAAGGAGCCACGGTTTTTCCCAGAGCGAATGCCGTGGGCCAGGCATGGAGAGGAAATCCCTGAGCGAGCCAGCCTGGGCTCCTCTCTTTTTTCCAGTATTTTTTCCCCAAAAAAGCCTTGTGGGGTTTTTCCAGTATTTTTTCCCCAAAAAAGCCTTGTGGGGTTTTTCCAGTATTTTTTCCCCAAAAAAGCCTTGTGGTTGTTCTGGTGCTGTTGTCCCCTCAGGAATGGGAGCTGAGGGCGAGACCTGGACGTGGCAGGAGCACTTAAATTTGTCCTGCAGGGTCTAAAATGACCCTAACAGGGACACGGTGGGAGCTGGCCGGGTGCTGTGCATGGGCAGGGTCCAGCCACGTGCCGGGGCTCAGCCCTGGCCCCAGTTCTGCTGTAGCCAGGCCAAAATCCGAAGGGTCAAGGATGCTCGGGCGTGTTGTGCTGGGGGCTGTCACCCTCCCGTCCCTGGAGGGGGACCCCAGACCTGGCTTGGGGCTTTTGGCAGCCCATTTAGCTGTGGGGGATTTTTTTGCGGGGACGTGGGGCTGCTCCATGCCCTGTCCTCCCACCAGGTGAGGATGTGGTACCCCTCTCCCCTCTGGCATGCAGGAGAGCCAGGCACGGGGAGGGGGGGACATCGAGGGGGCCCCCCGGAGAGTTGAGCAGGGACATAGTGTCAAGGCCGGGAAGGTAAGGTCGTGAGGACGTGGAGCTTGAACTTGAATTAGATGGTAATTGCGACGTGCCTAATTACAGGGAAAGAGCAAATCACTCCGGTGCTTCATAAAGTGTCTGACACGGAATAACGAGGATAATTAGCAATCAGACGGGAAGCTGCTACCTCCCTGCTCACGCGCCGTCCCCCAAAAGCCCCGGGGAGCCCCGCTCCCCCTCCTGCCTCGCGGGTCGCGCTCTGCAAAGCATCTGCCCCTGCGTGGGGTGGTTACATCGCTTTTGCCGCCTCCCCAGCATGGGACATCTGCCCCCCCCCGCCCCAGGTATGGGACATCAAGCCCTGCCAAGCCACCCATGCAGGGATGAGGTGCAGCTGGTGGCCACGCGTGTCCCCCACCCCAAGGGGGGGCCGGTGGCCATGCCAGGTGTCCCCGCGTGTCTGTGTCCGGCCGTGCTCTGCGCCAGCAATGCATTAATGCTGGCTGACGCTAGAGCGCACCAGAAGCATGCCGTGGCACCCTCCCGGGGACGTGGCACCCAGCAAGGCCACCTGCCCACGGCCACCTACCTGCGGGCACCCCAGGGTGACCCCGGCGGCATCCGCTGCCACCCCGCTGGCGACCTCAGCTGCCCTCGGTGGCCGCAGGGGACATCGTTAGCGGATGACGGGGCCGTGATTGATGCTGCCTAATTGCACCAGGGGCTTTGCCCCTCGGAGGGGCCAGGAGAGGGCACTCCAAAAAAGACCCCTGCCCTCCCAGCTGGCATCACCCGCAGGGGACACAAGGGAGGGCGAGGAGTGTCCTGTTCCCAATTAACTGCGCCTTTTAATGATGCTGTAGCTGGCTTGGGGAGCACAGCACCCTCAGGGAGGCTGGGGGGGGCTCACCCCAAACCTCATGTCCCCCCATCCCAGAGTAGGGGTGATGGAGGAGCGTCCACTGGGCAGTATTGCCCCAGGCAGGGGCTGATCCTGTAGCCTCCAGCCCCCTCCCCAGCGTCCCCCTCCTGCCCCCCCATATGAGACCTGTCGACTCCTGCCACCCGGGGAGGACTTGCTGCCCTGGGGCAGGTGACAAGCACCCCAAGGTGACAAATAACCACCCTCCCAGGCATGAAGGGACCTTCCAGCCCCACCATACCCCACTCAGGGTGGGGGGGGCGCAGTGCCAGGCTGCTTTGGTGGCTTCACTCCAGCTCCCGCTTTCCCTGCAGGTCCTGCAGCCACCTCGCTGCTGTCCCCAGGCCCCAGCACGGTCTGACACCCCCAGGGACCATCCCTCTGCCCCCTTCCCAGCACCTCGCGGGAAGCCCACAGCGCATCCCAGCACAATTTTCGGACTGGTCCCCACTGCTGAGGTTGCAGAGAGGGCTGGGCAGGCTGGCGGCGCCGCGGGGATGGGTGTGGGTGTCCTGGGGTGCCGGGGCAGGGTGGAGGTCACGCTTCCCAGCTTGTCCTCCTACGTGCACGTCTCCTTGCACGTCTCTCCTCCTGGTTTGGTTTTTCTTTTTCCCCCCTTCCCGCCCCTCTTTGAGCAGCTGTTCTCTAATAAGCTGTTAATGATGATACAGTAAGTAGAAGCGGAGAGTCCTGCGGGAGCTGCCACGATTTGTGTAATTGGTCTCGGAGGAGACAAAAGTATCTAATATTTACATGCCGGTATTAGTCCCCTGGGAGCTCTGTCTGGGCTGGCACAGGGAAGGCAGCTCCCAGCCTCAACCTGTCTGCTCCCAGCTGATGGATCGTCAGATCTCTTCTGTATGGAAATTGCTGCGTGGCGGGGCAGGGGGGCCGTATCCCTGCGCTACGCTGCTGGCCTGGGTGTGGGGGAACCCCCCTCCCCAAGAGCTTGGGGATGGCCGAGCATCCCTGCAGCTCAGTACCCAGGTTTGTGGGAGCCGTGGGGTTTGGCTGAGCTGCTTCCAGAGGGAGGATGCTCTGGCACGGGGACCCCTGCGCCGATGTGGGATGGAGGCAGGAATCGGGGCTCCCCAGGCCCAGGGGTCCCCAGGGTGGGTTTACAAAGGGCTTTAACCAGGCTTGTGCGGCACAAAGAGGCTCCTGAGCTGGCTGGCGGGTGCCTGGAGTGAGGAGTGGGATTTGAAGGAGGGTGCTTGCAGTCTGGCCACCAAATGCCCTCTCCCCAGTGCCAGCAGGTGGGGTGGGTCCGCCGGGAGCTGTGCCGGAGCTCCCAGATGGGCAAGTTCAAAAGCAGGGCTGGCGTCTTGCTCCCAGCTGGCCGGGTGAGCCGTGGGGCTGGGCGGCTGCCAGTACAACTGCCTGTAGCGTTCCTGCCTGCGGCTGGTAAGGCCTTAATGGCAGGGGAAACTGAGGCACGGTGGGGCTGGGGAGCAGCCTGCCCTCCCTCCCAGCAGCCCTGGTCTTGCCCTGGGCCCCATCCTGCACTACAGCATGGACGGAGCGCCCACCGGGGCTTTTCCTGGTACCCCGAAACGCAGTGTGTCCCCAAGGCTTTGGGGCTGTCCCCTCTTGCTGGGGGTCAGACGCTGGCCAGGTTTGTCTTCGTGTTGCTGTCACCCAGACGAGCCGTGCTGGGGCCGTGCTCCCTCCTGTGCCCGTGTCCCTGCACCCCCAAACCTGCCAGCAGCCCCCGAAGGAGAGATGCCAGCGAGAGGGGGGTGGCGTGGAGGCACCCCACCACAGGCAGTGGGGCCAGGCTGGGCACAGGGGGTGGGTGCATCCTTATTCCCTGCCTGGCACAGAAGATGGGGGGAGTGCCACAGCACCCTGACCCATCTCCTGTTGTGCATTTGGGCTCTGGAGGGGGGGTCCCAGCACCGTGCTGTGCCCCCCCCCCGCAGCCCTGCGGGATCGCATCACCCTCCCTTTTCCACCCAGATTCCCGTTTTTCCATTGCCGTGGCAACCTCTGGCATGGCAACTCCACGCCTTCTGCAAGGGGATGTCTCACATGTGTCCTCCCCATCCCTGGGGGGGACAAAGGGGGTCACGGGGGGCTGGTGGGGGTGGCTGGGGGGGTTGCTTTGCTGGGTGCCAGGCTGGGCATCACTGTTTGCCCTGAGCCGCCCCGCCGCCTGCAAAATCAAAGGCAGGGTGTTTTGCAACAGCTGAGAAGGAGAGCGGGCAGGTTTGCTTTGGAGGCTGCTGGCCTCATCCTGCCCGCTGCGGCCCGGCTGGGCACCACCAGGACCTGGCAGCTGCAGCTGGGGTTACCCGGGGAGGGCGGAGCTGTGGTGGGAAACGGCTGTGAGGGGAAGGTCGCTGAGCCCTGACAAGCTCGTGGCAGGGATGGAGATGTTCAGGCAGAGTCTCGTGGGTACATGCCGGTGTCGCAGCGCTGTAGAGCTGTTGGCTCTGTTCATCCCTCCGTCCGTCCATCTGTCCGTCCATCCAGCCCTTTTCGGTTGTCCTCTCTGCTCCTGGTCTGGGATGCTCCGGCCTCTCTGTCCCTGGCTTTTCCCACACTCCCTAATCCCAGGCTCCATCCCTGGCTGCTGATGTCACATCCCGAACCTGGGAGCAGCTGCTGAAATACCCCCAAACTGGGAAAGTGGGACCTGACCCCTGACCTCCCGGAGAAACTGGAGTGGGGGGGCGGGCAGTGGGTGCTTTGCCAGGGTGATGCGTTTGGCATAGGGGGGGCCAAGATGGGGGGCCAGAGTGTCCCCGCCTTGTGTCTGCCACCCCTTGGCCAGGGCAGGGTGGATGGATTTCACGTTTGCAAAGGGTTTGGGGCTCACTGGCTGCATCCTGCATGCTCCGCACCCCTCCGGCATCGCGGCTGTGTGGCGTGGTGCCCTGGGGAGCACCCCCAGCTGCTCGCAGGCTCTTGAGGCTTGGAGGGGGGGCGGTTTATTGCCCCCCCACGCCCCTGCTGTGTGTGTGTGTTTTGGGGGGGGAGGATCCCCCCCCCGCCTCCTTCCCTCCCTCCTGCCTTATCTGTTAAATCTGCTAAACAGGGGAATCGGTGCAGCGCCATCTGTGAGCCTGCCAATAATGGGATTAACTCTTTCCCCCGGCCAGGGCCGAGCCTGACGGTGTTTCTGGCACCCCCTTCCCAGGGTACCCCCTCCCTCCTCCCGCTCTCCCGAGGGGGAGCCAGCCCGCCGGGAGATGCCTGTGGTGATGTCCCAGGGTGGCAGGGCTCGCTGGGGACAGCCCCAATCTGTCCCCATGGAGATCTGAGCTGCCAGCATGGCCTCGCCGCCCGCCTGCCTCAGTTTCCCCTCCTGCCAAGCGGGGGGTTTTGGGGCGTTTCACAGGGCTCTGTGCTCCTCAAAGCCGCTTTGCCTGCGTGGGGGGATACACACACACACGGGGGGCGGGGGGGGGCACGCTGAGCTGTGCCTCTGTGCACCCCATCCATGTGTGACCGTGGGGGCCCCGGTCCCCGGAGGCAGTGGGAAGCCTCCCCCCCCCTTCCCCGGGATGCTGGGTGCCCCCTGCCCGGGGCTGGGGCAGAGGTGGGACCCCACGGGGACACACACAGGGGGACCCCCCCACCCCCCCAGCTCTGCAGCTTCAGCCCTGTTTCCCGGGGGGCGGGTGAGGGGGGGGTGTGTGTGTGTGTTCACCCCCGTTAATCCTCTTAGGCGCTGGCTGCGCCCCGGAGCAGCTGGCGAGGCTGGATCCGGCCTCTGCCCATCCTCCCCTTCCAACAGGTGCCCCCCCGGCCCCCCCCAACCCAACCCCCCGGGCCTCCTGCGCTGCCGGGGCCTTCTTCCCCCTCCTCCCCCCCCGTCGGGGCTGGGCGCGGGGCGAAGGGCTCCCCGCAGCAGGCAGCCCCCTCCCCCCGAGGCCGGCCCGGGAGCGCTCATTAATTATCTAATCTTCCCTTTATGTTTAATTTACAGCCCCGCGCGGCTCTGGCCATATGCTGCTTTTGTTGTGTCTGGCTCTTTGTTGTGGCAGGCAGCGGGGGCTGGCGAGACCCCCCCCCCCCTCCTCGCCAGCCTTTGATCCCCCCCATCCTCCCCAGCGCCACCCTCCAGCCACCCCCGCGGCACGGTGGCGAGCCCCGGGGAGGGGGTAAGTGCCTTTTTTTTCGGTTATTAATATCCCTGACCCCCCCAACCCCCGCCCCCCCCACCTCCTCACTGTGTTGTGTCCCCCCCTCCTTTCCACTCCCCCCCCCAGCCGGCGGCTCGGGATTTGATCGCGCGTGTGCGCGGCGCTGCCTCCTCCCGCTCGCTGCCGCCGGCGGGGCTGCGCGGGGTCACCGCTCCTGCCCGCACCCCCGCGCCGCTGCTGCACAGGTAGGAGCAGGGCAGGCAGCTGCCTGTACCTCCCCCCCCCCCCAACGCCTACCCCGGGGTGGGGGGGGACGGGACGCCGCGCCAGCCATGGCGGGAGGGGGGTGTCCTTGCTTGGGGGGGTGTGCGTGGGGAGTGGGGTGGTGTTGGAGGATGTAACCCCCTCCCCGGGCTTGTTGTGTGCCCCCCCCACCTTGCTGCGAGGTATGTGGGGGGGTCGTGAGCACATACCGGGGGGGGTGGGGGGGGGGCGAAGCGGCGGGACCCCCGTGGCACCCCGACCTGTTGTGGGTACGCGAAGGGGGGGCCCCTGTGCAACTTGCCGCAAAGTTTGCGCAGCGCTGCCAGGCTGGTGGGGCAGCACTTCCGCCACCCAGGGAGCTTTTTTATATTTGAAAAAAAATTTAAAACCCCCCAAAATAGTCAAATGGCCTTTCTGTGCCCTGGCAGGCCTGTACGCAGCTCTCCTGGGGTGCACGGCACCCCAACCGAGAGGCTGCAGCACATGCACTCATCCTTCGGGGGTTGAGGTCTGGCTTCCCGTCGAGGGGTCAGGGTGCTTGGGAGGGGGGCAAAGGGTCCACATGGCCGCTGCCTCCCTGGCTCCGTTTGTGGATGATGGGGGGGCTAAAGATTCCTGCCCCCCCCGACCCCCAGGGCTGGGTGCCCTGGCAGCACCAGGCAGTGGGTGCCCAAACCTCCACCCCAGGGCTCGCTGTCCGTCCGTCCGTCAGTCTGTCTGCAACCGCTGGGGCTCCTGCCAGCCGCGGGGAGAGGAGGGTGGGTGCCAAGCCGCGGGCCTGCCTTGGCCACCAGAGCCGTGTGTTGGGCCAAGCGCTGGGCTGGCGGCAGCGCCCAGGCTCTCCCTGCGGCGACACGTAAGGTCACCGCGACCGCTGGGGAGGTGGCCCTGCCAGGGCCTGCTGGCTTCGGCTGTGGCTCCTGCGTGCTGGGAGCCACGAGGCGATGGTGGGAGCTGGCCCCGGTGGCCGCCGAGCTGCTCGCCAGGTGAACAAACCCCCTTTCATGCTCGCTGGAGGCAGCTGGCTCGGCTGCTGGGCTGTGGGGGGGTCTCTGAGGGGCTACGGGGGGGGGACTCCCATGTCTTGGGGTGGGGATGTGACACTGGGGGACAGTGCCAGCTGCTGGCATAGCCTCGGCGGGGGGGATGGCGCGGGGGCAGCAGCCGGCTGACCCACGCACGTGTCCTGGCAGCGAGGTCACGTCCCCGCTGTGGAGAGGGGGGATGGGGGGGACACCGCTCCACCAGCACCCCCCGTCCTTGCGTGTGGGGCTGGCTGTCCCATTGCAGCCCCCCCCCCCCCCCCCCGCCCTGTGCCACCGACATGACCAGGCTGTCCCTTCTCGGGGTTCCTTCCCGCTTGCCGGCTGTGGGGTGCAGAGGAGGGGCTGTGCCGCCGCGGTGGCTCGCGGCAGGTGGCCGCTGCCACTGTCTGGCCGCGGCCTGTCCCCATACAAAGCCCCGCTCCCTCCCTCCCTCCCGGCCCCACGCCGCGGGGCCGCTTGCCAAGCGAGACGCCGGGGCTCTGTGCCGCGGCCGGTTTGCGCTGCGTGTCGCAAGAAGGAGCCGAAACACGGGGCTGGGCTCCCTCCATGGCTGCCCACCCCCTGCCCGTCCCTGCCAGCTCCTGGGTGCTGGGGAAACTGAGGCAGCAGGGCAGGAGGCAGCTTGCCCAAAGGAGCCGGTGCCAGGGCTGGGAAGAAAAACCAGGATTCTTGGCACGGGCTGGCGTTGCCGCGCTCTCTGCCTGCGGGCGGGGGTTGCTCTTTGCCGGGTGTTGCAGGCTGGCTCTCCCTGCGCCCTGGGGACCGTGGCTCCGTCCCCGCAGGTGACACCCCTTCCCCTCAGCGCTGGTAAAAGGGGTGATTGTTCCCCCGCTCCCCTGGGGGGCGGCCGGCGCCTGACGCTGTGTGTGGCAGGGCTGGCGCAGGCAGCGGGTTGGCCTTGGCCCCCTGCCCGCCGCCGTGCCCTTTTCCAGAGGCAGCTGCCTGTGGGCACGGCCTGGCAGCCCGCCTGCCTGCAGCCTCGGCCGGGGCAGGACCTGCGCTCCCCTGGGCCGCCGGATCGCCTCCGCGCGGGGTTGCAACACTCGGGGATGGTGCCACGGCTGTCATGAGTTTACAGTTCTCAGCCCAGCGGTGACTTTTTCTCCTTGGATCTGCGCACCAGCTCTGTCCCTAAAGCAGTGCCTGGCTGGGGTGGGCTCGGGGAGGGGGGTGACAAGCGGGGAGCCGGTTCTCCCTGCCGTGCTGAAAAGTCCCTCTGGAGAGGCGCCCAGTGGCTTCACCCCTGCAGAAGTGATGTGTCAGCTCTGAAAGCCCCTGGTTTTCCACCTTGGAGCTGTGTGCAGGAGAGGGCTGTTCTGCCCCCCCTTCCCGGCTGTGCTGGCGCTCTCGGGAGACCAGAGCATCTCTCCCCAGGCTGTGGGTACCCTGCAACGTGTAGGGTGGCGAGATCCCCCGGTCCACGCTCGGTTCCCCCCGCCGCTGCCGTGCATCCCTCCCCTCCCAGCTCCCTTGTCAGCTAATGGTGTGGCTTATTCCTATGGCTTTTTAAGTGCTTAATGGCGCGCGGGGCTAATGATGCGGCTCCCTCTGTTCGTGCCGCCTGGATAGATGGATGGTGTCGGGGCTTGGCGCTGCTCGAACCTGCCGGGACAGGGACAGGGATGAGAAGGGGCCCAGCCGGTGCCCTGTGGAGCTTGGGGGCTACGAGCGGGCGTCCGCCTGCCCACCTCTCCTCCCTCCTCTGTGCGACTGCTCAGAGCAGTAATGTCACCGTAAATGATATTTATCACGAGGTGATAAAAATCTATTTCCAGCGACCTCTTGGAAATGGCCCTCGTAAAACCAGGCAGCAGACGGAGGCAGGAGGCAGACAGCGGGGAGGGGGAACGGGCAGGGAAATGGCTGTAATCAGCCGGTTGGCTCTGCCGGGGAGCCAGCCCTGCCGTTCCCAACCCTGGTAAATCGATGGCAGCAACCAAGGCCCAAGGGCTGCTGGGGCATGGCTGGGCACTTGCTCAGGTATCCCAGGGCTTGAGCATCCTGGGATGCAGCATCCAGGCTGTGACGGGAGGACCAGAGCGATGCTTGTGTTCAAACGAGCAGGGTGGGAGGCTTTTGCGTGCCCGTAGCTGCATCCTGGGGCATTCCCAAAGTGACACCTCGAGGGACCAGCTTGGAGGTGCTGGGCCAGAGCTGGTCCCAGAGCAGCAAGTCGGGGATGGGATGCTGAGCTAGCCGGCTTTCCCCCAGCACTCACAGCTGTAGGGGTGCCCCCCCCAACACCAGCAGGCACTGCTGGGTCACTCATTGTCCCCTGGTATCCCAGGGGGGCCGCTGTCAGTCCCACAATCCCTCCTGCTCCAGCCCCATCCCTTTGGTGCTGGGTGCTGATTCAGCCATCTCCCTCCCGGCACTAATTACTCAGCCCATCGCGGAGTCCTGGCTGTAAATTTTCCAGCAGGAGCAGGCCAGGAGGTGGAAAAGCCTCCTTGGCTCCTTTCCCCGCTGACCTGCGCAGGGACCTGTGATCTGGTGTAATTCATCGGGGTGCTGAGTCAGCAGGCGGGTGCCTCGTCCTCCCCCACCCAACTTTGGGGTGCGCTGTCCCCTGCCAGCATCCCTCCTCCCTGCCCGGGGTACCCGGCATCCCTCCCACCTCTGCATCCCCGTGTCCCTCCCACCTCGGTGTCCCCGTCATCACTGGGGATATCCTGGGTGACCCCCAGTCCCCAGGGTGACGCTGCCCTGGGCATCCCTGGGGGCTTCACAGAGCTGGGGGAGGGGCAGAGGCCACCTTTGTGGGGTAGGAGAGGTGGGATTTGCTTCTAAAAATGGGGACGGGGCAGGGGCCCCCCATGTTGTCACCTGGGGGAAGACAGCTCCCGGCTGCAGGGTCTAATCTCCTGTTCTGATGAAGAGACTTGTAATTGCTTAAAGTAATTAACCAGGTGAGGCCACAGCTGAACCGCTCTGAGCGCCTGGGTGTCCCCTGCCTGGGGGTGGCTGCCCCAGGGGGGACAGAGGGGCTGTTGGTGGGGTGCAGCTCCGGACCCCAACCAGACGTAAGTGCTCGCAGGGCTGTGCCAGGAGGGGACAACAGCGGGGAGAACGGGGACATCCAGTTTGGGTCCGGCTTAACACGTGCAAAGCCCTCAAAATCCCCGCTGAGGGGCACGGTGCCACCAAGGGACCTTTTATGCCACCGCGGGGCTTTGTGCCCACCTGCCCGGCCCGCCCGGGGCGCGCGGTTAAACGGCAGAGTGTGTGCTGCAGGTATTATCCTGCATTAAAGTTTCCCCTTGCAGATGGCGCGCGTTTAATCTGCGGCTTAACGAAGCGCCGGACCTGGCGGTAAGTCCGTCTTTAGATGGCAGGCGGGAGCTGAGAACCGGCGCGCTAAGCTGCCTGGCTGGATGAAGAAGGGGGACACGGGGAAGCTGAGGGGAGGGGGGGGATTGAGGCTTTAATGCCGCCGCATCGCAAGCTGATTGTCTGGCTGGCGTGTGGCCCTCGCCGGGACCCGTGTCGAGGCAGATGAGGGTTTTCACCACATGTATGATTGCCGTGACATGCCCCCGCGGGGTTGGTTGGGGTCCCCTCACCCAATATGTCGAGCCTGGCAAAGCCTCGTCCCGACCCGGCTGCTTCTCCCTGCCTCAGTTTACCTCCGAGCGCGCCGTGGGACTTTGCACGTGTGGGAATGCCCCGAAAACATGAGCCGCCGTGGGGCGGGGGGGGGATTTTCCGGAGTGAAAAGCACCTTGGGGCAGCCGCCTCTCCCCGCGGCAGGTATTTAGGGTGGTGGGGAGGCGGGGGGGGGAACAGCCGCCGCAGACTGCCCGGCAGCTCCAGAGCTGAAGGTGGGTGAGCTGGGCACCGTGCCGGCTTGCAGGGTCGTGGTGTCCCCGAGATGGGGATGGGGAGCGCGGGGGATGGCGCAGGGCCCCGGGGCTGAGCAGCGGCGTGGCCCGCGGGGTTTCTGCAGGATTTGGGTGGCAGGGCCTGCTCTGCAGCAAGCTGCATCCCTCCCCTTCCAGCCTGGGGCCCTGTGGTCCCCCGGGGGCTGGGGGGGGGACAGAGGCAGTGCTGGCCTGGAGCCAGGGCTGTGGCGGGGTGGCAGAGCGAGACGGGAGCTGCAGGGACAACCGAGCCCAGGCGGGTCAGTGGTCCAGCCAGGGTAGTTTGTGTTATTGTGGAATGGCACTATTGCAGCTGTTTACTCTGGAGTCTAATGATGGCGGTGAAGGCTCTGTGCTGCACAGCCTTGGGGAAATCCTTGTGGATTTGAGAGGGCTGGCTGTTCCCTGCAGGGCCAGGTCCCCTTTCAGTGCCAGGAGTGGAGGCGATGCCACCAACCCCGCTGTCTGTGCACGGATGGGCTGCTCATCCTCCCGTGCCTCAGTTTCCCTGCCTTGAAAGCAGGGTGGAGGGAACATTTCCTAGCCTGGCAGGGACCGGCAGATGTAAGCGAGAGCTGCGTGTCCCCGTGGTGGGACGGGGGCTGCTCTGCACCGAGCAGGGCGTGGGTCCCATCCTGCCCAGCCAGTCTGGCCCTGGGGTGACGGGGTGGTGAGCGCGGGGGGCTCTCAGTGTGGAGGTGCTGGTATCCCCCAGGGTCTCGTGCATCGCCACCAGCCCCGGCTCATCCCATAACCTGGGGAAACTGAGGCACGGAAGGGGACACGGCATGGCCAGGGCTGCCGACACAGCGAGCAGCCGCCGGTCCCCGCACCCAGAGCCCCAGAGGAGCTCGAGGAAAGCCGAGAGCGAGCGGCTGCGCGGCCCCCGCCTCCCCCTCCATCACCTCCCCGTTCGCTGGCAAACAAATGTCTGTTCTTGCAAAAAAAAGAAGTGACAGGGGTCGGCGCAGCGCTTTCCACATGACCTGCCCGGGAACAGAGGACGTCTTTGTTAATCCAGCGAGCTGTCAGTTCAGCCTCTTCACAAAAGGCATAAACCACTTATTGCTGCTCTCACCCCTGACCCTGGATCCGCCTGCGCGCCCTCCATTGTGCCGTCTCGAGGAAGCTGGCAAACAATTTCGGCTCCGGCTCCCCCTCCCCACTGGCGGCCGCCTCTCGCCCCGCTGTCGTGGGGAGACGCCGCGGGGGACACCCACCCCCCCCCGCTTCCCGCTGCCACCCCCATCACCCCTCCCCGGCCGCATCTGCGCGCCCGCCGCCTCGCCTGGCAGCTGCTGCGAGGGGACGGGGGCTGCCACAAAGGGCCGGGGGCCGGTGGCAGGACCCCCTCCCTCCATCCCTCCCTCCCGGGGCTGCCGGAGCAGCTGGCTGGAGACCGCGGGCTGCGGCGAGGGGGTGTCGGGTGCTGCACCCCGCAGCCCCCTGGCCGAAACCCCTTAATGAGAGGGGACAAAAGCTCCTTAGGGCCCCTGGCTGGGACGGGCTGGGACGGCAGCTTTAGCCAAAGCCGCTTATGGCCCGGCACAAAGCCGGTGAGAACAGCCCCGCTTCCTTGGGCTGGCGTGGGATGGGGCGATGCTTGTGCCTCGGCAGCCTCGGGGGGCTCGGGGGGGGGGTCACATGGAGTGACAGCCATGGTGGTGGGGGGTTGCTGAGCACATACCACCCACCCCATCCCTCTGCACCCAGCACCTGGACCCTGCGGCAGGGCCGGTGAGCGCTGGAGCAATTAGATGCAGTCACTTTGGGGCTATATATAACCCAAATTGCTGCCTGCAGCTCGTTAGCTGGCTGTCAGAGCCGCTGCGGCCGCGGTGGGTGAGATGGTGTCGCCGAGGGAGGGGGGCTGGAGCGGGAGGGCGATGTAGGGACCCGCTGTTCCCCCCCCCAGGAGCATGAGGGGGTTGGGGGGGTGGGGATGCAGCCACGCTGGGGTGGGTGCAGGATCAGGCCCTTGCTGGGGATGGGCTCCTGGGGGCTGCCACGCTCCACCCCAAAAGCAGCAGCGAGTGGGGCGGTGCTGCACCCGCTTCCGCCGGGCGCTTCCTCCGCCATGCCGGCGTGGGGGGGTTGCAAACCTGCTTGGCCGGCGTGGTGCAGGGCGGGGGTGACACGGGGCGGGGGGTCAGGGTCAGGCCTTTTCCCCCTGCCCTGGTGTTCCCCGGGCTTGTGGCACAGCCTGGCCCGTGGGTCAGGGTGCTGGGGCACGGGGGGCCATCGGTGCATCCCGCCCCGGTGCCAGCAGCCTTTCTAGCATCGTCTTCCCCATGTGGCGTCCGGCCTGACCGCAGTCTCTGGCGCTGCCTGTCCAGCCCCTTCCACCCTGCCTGCCCCTGCTGCCCATCCCTGCCTGGGCTCGTCGATGTGCCGCGGCTCTGCCGCCGTACACCGGCCCCCGCGCCGGGGAGGAGCGCGGCGGCACCTCGGGCTGTCTGGGGGCAGCTGCGAGATGAGTGCGAACATATTGTGTGGGCTCCTGCAGCAGGCGTCACGGTGTCGCTGCTGGAGAGCGAGCAGGAACCGCAGCCCTGCCGTGACAAACGGCTCCGGCACAGCCGCAGCCATGCCCACGCGGGCGCCGGCGGCAAGCTGGGCCACGCTGCGGCACCCCCCACCCCGGCTTCGACGCCGCACCGGGACCCGGAGCCGGGATCAGGGTGGGTGGCAATGCCAGCGGCTGTGGGGATGACCCCCCGGCACACGGTGTCACCGCCAGCTTCCCGCCACCGCGGTGACGCGTCCCTGCAGCCGTGTTAATTTTCTGGGGGGGGGTGGGGGGCTGCTTGGGTTGGGCGCATCCCCAGCTTGGGAAGGGTTAACGCCAACATCTCTCTCTCTCTCTCTCTCTCTGGAGCCTTTTGTTTCTTTCCCATCTTTTTCTCTCCCCCCCCTCCCCTTCCCCTTTTTAATGAGGGGTTAGCACAGCTGTAATTGCAGGTTCCAACTTTCCGCCAGCAAACACGGCTGAGAAACTTTAAACACGGTGGTGGCGGGGATGCGCGGATCCAGCCACCGCCCCTTCTGCGGGCACCCACCGGGGTGGCAGGGACCCCTGCTGCACCAGGCCTCCGGGCACAACCTGCTTTTGGGGGAAAACCCTCTGGTTTCAGGCTGCTGGGAGGATGATGAGGAGGAGGAGGGCGAAGGCTTCCTGGAGGGAAGAGCAGTTGAAACCAACTGCCTGGGCGAACACGCGGCCGGGGCTGTGCCCGCGGCAGGGATAAAGCCCCAGTGTGAGCCAGGGGGCTCGGCGGCCTCACCGACAAAGGGAGCTGGGGGGAGCCTGCTCCCCGCAGCCCTAAACGCTCCAAAACCACCTTTTATCCTGAGTGCTGCCTCGCAGGCCTGGGGGGACGGGGGGGTGGTGGGGGTTTGTCCCCCCTCCCAGCCTTGCAGCTGGGTGCTGCGGTGCTCTGCTCCCTCCCCGTGCTGAGGCTTCTCCTTCTCTCTGCATCCCCTGGGAGGTGCAGGATGTGGCCCCTCCGTGCTGAGCATCCTCCCCACCTCGGCCCTTGCTCGCTCAGGGGAGCTTGCATGCAGGCTGTGCCAAAAACCATTGCTGGTGCAGCTGTGCCGGTGCTCACCCGGCTCCGTGCCCGCCGCGGCGATGCCAGCCAAGAGGCGAAGCGCCGCGACCGCATCCACCCCTGGTGCCGCGGCTGCCGGGAGTGCGGGGGGGTGGTTTTTTCTGGGGTGCTGCCACCCGGGAGGGTGGAGGTTGGTGCCGCGCAGATGCGACACTGCCAGGATGGTGGCGGGGGGGTGGGGGGTGCTTTGCCGTGCCCGTGGCACCCTGTGGGTGGCATCCCCGTGGGTGGCATCACCGCTGTGCACACTGCAGCCCGCCCCGGTGACAGGCTCAGGGGAGGTGGAACGGGGAAGCCGCGTTTTCTGGTGTCCCGAAGGCACAGGAAACACGCCGGTGCGGCCGCCTGCGTGCCAAATCCCTCGCCGGAGAGCTGCCGTGGCCGTTTGCTTTCCCGCTCCGTCACCGCTGTCCCGAAGCTGGGGCCGGGGGGGGGGTGAGGCGGGTGCCGTGGCAGGTATTTATGCCTGTGACAGGAGCAGAAGGAATGTGCCCTTGGCGGGGAGGGACGGACGCAGGGACACCGCTCCCTGCCCTTGCTGCCATCGTGTCCCCCGCCTGCGAAGCCGCCTGCCCCGGGCACCGAGCCAAGGGCTGGTGGGGCACCACGGTGCTGCTGTGCCGGTGGTGGGGGGGCAGAGGTGACACGGGGTCTGGCAGCGCCTCTCCCTGCCTGTCCCTCAAGGCCAGGTGCTGTGTTTCAACCCAGCTTGAGCTCTCCGTGTCCTTCGTTCCGAGGACCCGCCGGGGGAGATGGGGGGAGATGCCATGCAGGGGGTGTTCGAGGGAGCATCGTGCCGCGGGGCCGTCCGTGCCAGCTCTGGTTGAAGCATTTCTCCCCCAGTTTTGTCCCCTGTCTGCCTCCGCTGGCTTGCAGCCCTCGCCTGCCCGCCAGCTCAATTTTTCCCGTGTTTAATAATATCGCATAACGATGTCACATTGATGTCACCTCACTGCACACCTACCCCGGACCTTGCCTAGGGGCCGTGCCCCAAGGCCCTGGTCCCTTCCGGGGCTGTGCACGGCCGGTGCGTGCTGCAGAGCTGTCGCAGGCTCGTCCCCGAGTCCTCCTGTCCATGTGCGTGCTGCCTCGATGTGTTTCTACAGAGAGCCACCCATGCAACGAGCGGGCTGGCCTCAGCTCAGTACCGTTCGGTAGGTGCAGCCGGTTGGTCCCCGCTCTCCACCCCTGGGGACGAGCATCTCCACAAGCCCCGGGCTGGGCCAGGCATTGCATCGCAACGGTGGGAGCTGGGGGGGCTGCCAGCCTTCCCCTCCAATTTCAGCGCCTGGTGGCAGAGCACCCTTCCCTCCTGGCCTCTACCCGAGCACTTCGGGGTGCTGCTTAGCAAATTGGGGCCCAAATCAACCCGCTCGCCTTTAATTGGGGGTGAGTCTTTGAGGACGTGGTTGGGGAGGAAGGCCCCCCCAGCCTTCCTGCTACTCCGAGGGGCTGCAGCGATGCTTTATCTGGGTGGACAGATCCCTCCTAATTGAGCAGATATTCCGTGTTCGCAAACAGATGGCTCCTTTGCATCAATTATTCCTTATCTGTGTAACCGGGGATGATTTGCTGACAGATAGCGCGGGGTGAAGTTAAAGCAAGGAGGCGGCCGGTGCTCCGTGCCGGCTCTGGCTGCTGCCTGGGGGGTCCTGGGGGGCACAGACGGCGATGAGGACCGGATCCTGCCTGCCCCTTGGGCACATAGGACCCATCTCTGGTGCTTTTGCATCTCAGCATCCCCCGGCAGGAAGATAGCAGGGGTGGGGGCTGCCACCGCTGTGGGGCTGATGGGGGGGTTGTGGCCTGGGGGGCTGTGGGGCTCCTCGGGGAGCAGGAGGGTGCCAGCTTTGGCCCAGCAACCCCTGCTGAAATCTGCCTTCCCCGCCATGACCCTGGCCCAGCCTGCCACTCCCTGACCGCGTCTTGCCCAATGCTGCTGTGACGCATGACGGGAGATGATTAATGCTAATTAATGATTAGTTGCTCCGGGTATCAAAGTGTGCCCCAGCCCTTTCCCGTGCCCACAGGTAGGGGATTGCTGCCCGCTGCTGCCGGTGGCATCACCCCGGGAGGAGGGGAGGTGGCACAGCATCCCCCCTGGGACCCCGGGGAGGTGTCCCTGCCACCTCCAGGGATCCCACCGCAAGTTTTTGGGGACAAGGCCTGGTCCCTGGGCTTGTCCCCTGCCTGCTGTGAAAGTCACGTTCTGTGAATCCTTGGGAAATAGAATAGCATCCTGCCATTGCCGGGGCAGCTGGTGGCACCCCGCCAGTTGGAGCCGGTACGTGGTGGCACTCGAGGACTCGCGGGATGTGCCGAGTGCTCGCGGTTGTGTGGCGCTGCCATATGGATTCCATAAATTAAACCTTTCCAGGAAGCGAACGGTAAATTTATACGTCCGCTCGCGTGCGTGGCTCATTGAGTCTAAGGGCTTCCCAGCAAAAAACTCACCTACCATCCATCTCGCTTCGGCTCTCCGTGTTTATGGGACTAATCCTGAGAAAAACGGGATCAACATAAAATCCTCGCCATGCTGCAACCCTGACCCTAAAGTCCCCAAATCGGGAGTGATGTGTCCCCTGTGGCAGAAGGGGGGGTCACCTGCATCCTGCCGTGCCCTGGGGTGGGCGCAGCGTCCCAGGGAACCCGCTCGGGTTTGGGGGGGCCGGGTTGTCCGTGTGTCTGTCCCAGAGCGGCGCGGCGGTGCCGGGATGTGTGCGGCATCGCTGACTGTCGCTATTAAAGCTAAACAGAAGCGGCGACAGCCCAAGCGATGTGCCTGGGCGCGCCTGACGCGGGAGGGTGACAGCTACAACAAACACGGGGGGGGCCACAGCAGCGCCCGGGGACGCCAGGGGTCGGGGAGGGGGACTGTCCCCAAACTGAGTGAGGAGCAGCAGCAACGCTGTTCCCATCCCTGTGGCACGTTCGCCTCGCACAGTGATGGCGGGGGGGGTTGTTGATCTCGAGTAAACACTGCCCGGTTGAGTAATCGGGAGCTGCCTAACCGGCCAGCTGCCGCCGGCAAGCAAGGGGACGCTGCTTTGATTCATGTCCTCTCCCCCCCCCGCCTCCAGCCTTTCTTGTCTGGCCGCGCTGGGAGCCATCGGCCGGATCCAGCTGTAGCCCCGCGGCGCGGGCTGGCGTGCGGCTCCCTGCGCTGGCCACGTGCACCGGCTGGCAGGAAAACAAAAGCATCCTGTGTCTGTGTACCCCCCCACCCCATGCCCCCCACCCGTGCCGGCGGTGCTCCGGCCCTGCCACGCTCAGGCCGAGGAAGGGAAAAGCGCTGAGTCTCTGTCCTGCTTCTCTTCCAGGCGTCTTCTTCGTCCCTTGAGACAGCTGCCGCCAAGCCTGCCGCCGGCGAGCCCCGGCACCGGGTGGCCAGCGCCAGGGAGAGCCCGGGGACGGGCGGTGGCACTGCCCCGGACATCGGCCAGCGGACGGCTTTGGATGTGGAGGGTGCGGACGCTGGAGCCACAAGTAGGTGACGGATGCTGGGAGGTGTGGGGATGCCATCCCCGAGGGTTGTCCCCTGCCCCGTCACGGGTCCGCCGCGGGTTGGGTCTCCCGGTGAAGGCTCGCACACAGCGGCGGTTTGGGGTTGGGGCTCCGAAACCCGCAAGCCTTGCCGGGAAGGTGACCCCGACGGCACCTCAGTCCCTGCCCGTCGTCCCTGGGGCCGTGAGTCAGGCTGTAGGTGCCAGGGAGAGCCGCGGCGTTGGGCTGGCCGCGCCGGGGAGCTGGGGGGGCCCCCGAGGCTGGGCTGGGCCGCGGCTCCCCGGACTCGGCCGCCCCGTCCGTCAGGAGCAGCAGCATTTTTGGGAGAGGTATCACGCGTGCTTCCCGCCTGCCGCCTCCCTGGCCCGGCTTGTTTGCCAGCCCTTCCCGGCGGGCGCGCCGTGCCGTGCCGTGCCGCGCTGTGCTACGCCAGGCTGCTTTGATCTGGCAGCAACCGCCGATGCCGGTTCCTGGCGTTGGACTGGGGAGAGCCGGGAACCGCAAGGTGCAGCGGGCAGGGAGCCGGCGCGGGCAGGGAGCTGGGGCGGGCAGGGAGCCAGGGCAGGCAGGGAGCTGGGGCAGGCAGGGAGCCAGGGCAGGCAGCACTGGCTCTGTGGGGTGAGTGGGCTGCTTGGCAAGGGCGGGGGGGGATTTGTCACCCCCGCCATGTCGCACGAGGAAGGGCACTTCCTGGGGACGTGGTGGCCCGTGTCGGCCATCAATCAGCCCCAAAGGGATTCGGCCACGGTTTGGGACCCCGCAAGGTGCTGTGTCCCCCGGGGAAGGGGGGGCGCCGGGATGCATTTGCAAGCTGCTCACAGCCCAGCCGGCAGCGGCACGGAGGCAAGCTGGGAGCTGTGGCCTGGAACGGGCCCGCTGGAGTCAGCTCGGGATTTATTACCCTGCCAGTGGCTGCCGGGCAAAGGTGACAGTGACTAATGGCTTGTTACACGCCTGCCACATCTCATCTGCGCACCGCGGCCGGCTGCCGGCGCTCCCAGCCCCGGTGTGCCGGCAGCCTGCGCCTGCCCTCCCTTCCCGGGGGTGGGGGACAAGGGCGAACCCCCTCTGTTTCCCCACGGGGACCTTGGCCGGGGCGGGTGACAGTGACGGCTGGCCGGCTTGGCACGGGAATTCATCCCGGTGCCGAGGACGGAGACCCGCTCTGGCATCATCCCCCTGCGGCGCTTGCCGCCTGCGCTGTGGGCTGGCATCCCTGGGGGTCCCACCATATTCTGGGGCTTCCCAGCCAGTGGCACGTCCCAGGGTGTCCCTGTGTCACAAACAGGACTTCCTGGGGCGTGAAACTCCTTTCGTGGTTGCAAAACCATGAGCCGTGCTTGCCACCGCTCTGCTGGCACGGCGGCAATCCTGTGCCGGGGTCGCCGGGCTGGGACGCGGAGGAGAGCGTGCGTGTGCGGATGGATGCTGACAAAGCCACAAATGCATTCACTAGGAAAATTAAAAAATTAACAGGCATTGGCTCGCTCTAGATTAGTAAAGGCAGGGAGATAAAAGCGGCTCTTTATACCTTGTGAGAATTGCTGATAAGGGCATTTGTTCCTCTGTATTCTTTAAAAAGAATGCAATAAAAATTTAAAATAGAACGGGAAAAGGGAGATGGGGGGGAGAAAGCGCTGGTGCTGCCGGCGAGGAGGGCTGGGGGAGGCGGCGGGCAACACCAGCGCCGCGGGCAGCACCGGCCTGGCAGGCAGTGGGGCCTGTTGGAAGAAGAGGAGGAGGATGGAGGGGAAGAGAAGGCAAGGGTGAGCTGGGAAGGGGCTTGGGTGGGTGCGTGTGGCGGTGGGCAGCTCGCTGGATGCTCCTGTCGTGGCCTGCGTGTCCTTCTGCAGAGATGCAAGTTCATGGCTGGTGTTGTCGGGACCAAATTCGTCGCCAAAGTCTGCTGGGGGAAGCTGGGGGGTCCTGCCTGTCCGAGCCTGCCGGGCCTGTCCGGCGGAGGGCTGAGCCCCACCCGGCTCGTGTCACTGGTGTCTCCAAACTGGGTGTGGGCAAAGCCCACTGCGTGATGGCACAGGGGTGGCCACCACGGTCCCCACCCGGAGGGGACGGTGCTGCCCCCATTCCTCCACCCGGTGCAGGGGGTGGGTGCAGGGAGGGGGACGCAGGGTCCGGGCTCAGGACCACCCCGAGCGCTCGCCGTGATGGGTCGCCCACACCGGTGTCCCAGAGCCTGTTTGGGGGTCCAAGCAGTTTTGGGGTGGGGGGTCAAAGAGCTGGATGCCACCCCAACCTCTCGCCCTCCCCCTGAATGCCGTGGTGGGGGTGGGGGGACACACGCCTGTGCTTTGGGGTCAGGGCTGCCACCCCCCATCACCCGAATTCTTGGGGGCACCTTCCCCGATGCTTCACTGCGACCCCCATGGGGGGGGGTGTCTCCCCTCCTTCCCCAGCATCCCTTTTAGGGGACACCCCCGCCCTCCCCCTTTGCGGTGCCTCCCTCCCCCTGGGGGGACGGTGCCAACCTCTCGTCCCCGCCGTCCCGTCCCCCCCCCGCCCCCGTCGGGGCCCTGCCCTGCCCGGCCCGGCCCCCGGTGAGTCACACTCCAGCCGTGCGGCTCCCGGGGCGGCGGGCGGGCGCCGAGGGAAGCAGGAAGCGGTGGGGGGAAGGCTCGGCTCGGCTCGGCTCGGCTCGGCTCGGCTCCCCTCCCTCCAGAGCTCTGCCCATGGAGGAGCGCAGCCCCCGCTGGATGTCGCGGCCGATGGGTGAGTGCTGCCTGCGCCCCCCCCCGCCCCGCCCAACCCTGGGCCCCCCCCCGACTCCAGCGCCGCTGGGGGGGAACGGGGGCTGCGGTGACTGGTTGTGCTGGAAGAGTGGGATGGGGCTGGTGTGACCCCACCACCCGCAGACACCCCCCCTTAGTGCCTTCGCCTCTGCTGCTGGGTTGGGGGGCTTCGGTGTGGGGTATGGAGGTCACCCTGGGGTTGGGGGACCCTGTCGTGTGGGGGACAGAGGTCACCCTGGAGTTGGGGGACCCCATGGCATAGGGGGTGGAGGTCACCCTGGAGTTGGGGGACCCCGTTGTGTGGAGGACAGAGGCCACCCTGGGCCTGAGGGAACCCGTGGTGTGGGGATGAAGGTCACCCTGGGGTTGGGGGACCCCGCGGTATAGTGGGTGGAGGCTGCCCAGGGCTTGAGGTACAGTGTCATTTGGGGGATGGAGGTCACCCTGGGCTTGGGACACCCAGTGGTATGGGGGGCAGAGGCCTTTGGTTTGGGGGACCCCATCGTGTGAGGGGTGGAGGTCACCCTGGTGTTGGGGTCCCTGTGGTGTAGGGAATGGAAGTCGCCTGGGGCTTGGGGGACCCTGTCATGTGAGGGTTGGGGGACCCCATCCTGCGAGGGGTGGAGGTTGCCCTGGGCTTGGGGGACCTCATGGTGTGGGGGGCAGAGGCCTTTGGTTTGGGGGACCCCATCGTGTGAGGGGTGGAGGTCACTCTGGGCTTGGGGGACCCCGTGGCGTGAGGGATGGGTGGTTGCCCTGGAGTTGGGGGTCCAGCTGGGGGATATTGGGGGGCAACAAGACCCACTGGGTGCTGTGGGCTCAGGGTCCGGTTGGCCGAGGTGCTACATTGCCACCGAGACCCTTTGGGTCTTTTCCTGTGGCGGGGTCCTGGCCCACGGGCTGGTGGAGCACATGGGGCTGTGCTGGGGGCTCGGCCGGTGGCATTGACCTTGGCACGTCTCCGGGCCTCGCTGTTTCCTGAGCCGAGCGCTGCCGTGGGGCCGTGCCTCAGTTTACCCCCTCACCGCTCCTGCCTGAGCGCGCAGCTCTTGTATTACCCGTGTTTCCAGACACCCGGGACCGCCGGGGAGGGACCGTGTCACTAACGGAGCCCGACGTGGGGAGCCCGGCCACCGCATCGGGGTGATGCCACCATGGCTGTGGCGTCTCGCCCGGCACCTCGTCTGCCGCCGTGTTTATTGCTCTGCTCTGGCCTGGCTCTCCCACCCCTGGCGGGCCTTGCCCTTCGACCTGGGGCCCGGCGGTTCACCGTGCCGTGCTCCCGGCCGCGCCGCACTCGTGCCCTGAGTCGTGCCGCGTCCCAGCGACTACTTGGCGCGGTGAAGTCGATGCCAGCGCCCGGCTGCTGTCCCCAAACTGTGGGCAAGCGCCTGCTGCCAGGCCATGGAGCAGCACGGTGAGTGCCCGGCTCTCTTCCTCCTCCTCCTCCTCTGGTGCTGAGCCAGGGGCAGCAGGAACAGAGCTGCGGTGGGTGCCGTGTGGGTGCCCGTTGGGCCACGAGCGAGAGCCACGGGGGGAATTAATGGAGGGAAAAGGCAGCGGGAAGGCAGCGCCTCTTCCTGCAAGCGCGCGCGCGTGCGCGCCGCCGGCCCGGTGCGAGCTTGGGGGTGAGCCGGTGTGGTTTGTGGGTGTGCCCTCGCGGCGGGGCGAGGCAAGCGTGCGCCCGGCTGCGGGTGTGCTTGGCAGCCTGTGCGTGTCACCCGGTGGGGAGGTGGCGGGTGTGATGATGGCAAGCGAGCGGCAGCTGGGCAGGGCTGGTGGTCGGCCAAGGCCAGCGGCCACTGTGGGGGCTGGAGGTGGGGTGGTGATGTGTGTGCATGCACACGCGTGTGCATGGCGTGTGCGTGAGGGGGCTGTCTGCACACACGTCTGCACACATGCGTGTGCGTGTGTTGCACGACTGGCAGCGGGTGGTGCAAGCGTTGTGTGCTGAGCGTGCTCACCCTCCCCCACCCCCCACACCCCACCCCCCCCCGCCTTCCCCGCCACCTTGCTGGGTGCACACTGGGGTGTGCGTGCGTGTGCGCACGTGAGCGTGTGTGTGCTCACCCCTGGGTGCCTGCGCTCGTGTATGCACGCACGAGTGTGCACGCCCGGGGCCTTTTTCGGGGGGGTGTGTGTGTGTGTGTTGGCTGCAGGGCAGGCAGCATTACAGCGGAGACAGTGGCTTTGGCGGGGGGCCAGGCTGGCGGGGGGGTGCCGGGGGGGGTGCCGCAGGCCGCAGGCCGGTTTATCGCTTCCTGACGTGCCAGCGCCTGGGACGGGGTTGCAGGTTGGGGGGGCAGCGCATGGAGGGGGGCGTTATTTTTAATCTCCACTCTCCTGTTCCTTCCTCGGGGCCCCCCCTCCAGCCCTCTGCCCCTCAGTGTGGTGCCTGGCAGCCCCCGTGGGAGGTGTGGGGCTGGGGTGGGTGGGGGGGGCCTGTGCCTGGGGGGTTTCAGCCCACACCAGCTGTGCTCCAGCTGGGTGCAAGGCGGTGGTGCCACCCCCCTCAACTCGGGGGGCACGGTGCCACGGGTCACACCTCTGTCCCCACACCCTGGGTGTGCGGTTTGGCGTCACAGCGTAGGCAGGGGGGAAAATGGCCTTTGCCTGCCTCTGCCTTCACGTCCCGGTGGGGAGACCCAACCGAGACCCCCCTGTGTGCTGGCGCTGCTCGGGTGCATCAGTCTTGGGGTGTCAGGGTGCTCCCCGGGGGGGCCCACAGGGCATCTCTGCCGAGCCCCAGCTCCCCGTCCAGGAAGGGGCAGCCAGGACGGAGCTTGGCACGCCGCGGCCGCCCGGGCAGGCTGCCAGCGGGATTGCCCTTGAAATAGCCCTTGCCGTGCCTCGTGCCTCGGCTGCCCTGGCTGCTCGACTGCGGGGGCCACCCCATGTCTAACCCCCCCCCCGGCACCCCACTGCCTGCCGGCGGTTACAACGCGGCGCGGGAGGAAGCGCGCCCCGGCACTCCCGCGCTGATAACGGCGACCGCCTTATCGCGGGGCCTTCTGCAAGGCCGAGCGACACGAACCCCCCCCTCAACCCTTATCTGCCTCGGCCGTTGGCCCTGGCTGGGCTTGCAGCCTCCCCTTGACCCCCCCAGCACCCGGCGTAGCGCCCGCGGGGTCGGCCCTTCGGGGGCGGCCGCTTGGCAGCCTGCCCCCTCTATCCTTTTTGAAGTTTAAAATCCATTTAAGTCAAGAGGAGGGAAAGTTATTGCCTCTAAAGCCCCTTGCGTTGAGCAGTAAATCCTCTTTGCTGTGCCGACGCCGCCTCTTAGCACCCGCGGGACCAGGGGTGACTCCCGGGGGGGGCCAGGCTGTGTGTGTGTGTCCCCCTTCCAGCCCTGGCACCCTGCGGGCGGGTGCTGCGGGTGCTTTTATGGCTGGGAGAGAGCGGGGAGCCCCATGTGTCCCCCTGAAGTGTGGCCAGCGTGGGGTTGGGGTCCCTTTGAAGCCCCCCTGCCTTGCTGAGCTGGCAGGAGCATCACTGCTGCTTGCTCACCGCTTGCTTGCCACTTGCTCTCCACCTCCTTGCTCACACCGATTTGGTCCAGAAAGGGGATTCCCCTCATGGCATCCATGCCCCGGTGTCCCCCACAGGGAGCCTGCACCCCCCCGCTGCCGTGCACCCGGCGGGGTTTGAGGCTGATGGAGCGGGAGCTTGATGCGCTGCTGGCACACTGGCGTTTTTATTTGATTTCCCTTCTCCAGAGCTGGCAATATTTAAATATTAATGCCTGCCTCTAATTGCTGTGTCAGAGGAGTGGGTTGGCACGGGAGCGGGCGCAGGGGTGGCAGCGCTGGCTAATTTTGTTGTCTCGGGGAGTGTTTGCCGAGGAGAAATGTTTGTGCACGCACACATGTGGATTTTTTTTACTCCCTTGGGATTTGCTTGGCCCTGGCAGCGCCGTGCGGCGAGCGGGGGGGACGAGCCTGATCCCCCCCCACCCTATATTGCAGTGGGGTTTGCAACAGGGCACCCTGGCATCCGGGAGCCCCTTTCCCGTGACCGGGGCGGGAGGTTTGATGGCAAGGAGGGAGGGTGGTTTTTTTTGCTTTTTTTTTTTTTTTTTTTAATTTTTTCTTGGGGCAGAGCGGCGTCAGATGCTTGTGTGCTCGCTTCCTGTAATAAAGCGACCGCCGGCGCGCTTGTCACCTGCTCTCTGTTGTGCTGCCAAGCGGCAGACATGCCGCTTCTTGCTGCGGGCCCTGGCGTGCTCCCCGCCGCCGCTCCTCCCGCTCGCCCCGGGCGCTCGCCCCGTGCCAGCGCGGCCTTAGCAGGTGTTTCGGGGAGGGTGCGACGGTGCCTGTTGCTGCACGCCCCATGCGGGTGGGGGCCGTTTAACTGTTCCTCGCCGCGGCCGTGCCCCCTTCGCGCCCTCCCCGCCTCTCCCGGGGCGTAGCGGTGATGCCGGGGTTCGGCATGTGGGTGCTTGCACCCAGGGCCACGCGGTGCCCCTCACCCCCCGGACCCGCCGCTGGGGTGCCGACTCCTCCCGTGCTTCGTGGCCCTGCTGCTCGCCGGTATTTGGGGTGCGGGGATTGGCAAAGCCCCATGGCAGAGCCAGCCCAGCTGCAGGCGGGTGGCTGTGGTTGTCACCGGCTGTGCTGCATGGTCAGACCGGGGGGGTCCACGCAACGTGTGCCACGACGCACGGGCTGTGCAACCTGCTTGGCACTGCTGCTGCCCGCCGTGCCGTGCCGTGCCGTGCAACCCCTTCAGATGCACAGCCCTGGTGCCAGCACCTTCCCAGTGCTCCTGGGGGGGCGGATTTTCCCCATCGAGGTTACCTCTGCTCGCCTCAATGCGCTCTGGATCCCCAGCCCTGGTGCCACCCTCCTGCAGCTGTTGCTCCTTGGCCGCTCCTGCCAAGGCCAGGGCTGTGCAATCTCCTTCCTCCCGCCTGGCACCGCTGTCCCCATTAGCCCTGCGGCGAGGCGCTGCCGTTTGCCGGGGTCCTGCTCCCGTTAACCCCCGGCCGCAGGGGTTCTGTACCACCATAACCGGGCAGGGAGGCCCGTTGGAAGGGGCTAACGTGGGGTCTGCTCCTGAGGGACAGCCAGTGCCTCTCCCCAGCCACTTGCAGGCTGGAGCATGGTAGATGTGGGGTACAGGGAGAGCTGGGGGCAAATTACACCTGAATTTTCCCCCGTGGGGGAGGCAGGATGGGATTTTTCTCCTTCCTACCCACATCCTGCCCTGGTCCAGCCCCAGCTCCCGGCATCGGCTTTGTTTCCGCCGTATAACAAGATGATGGGTTAGGGTCAAGCTGTGGGTTCATAACTTGTTGGAAGACTTTGCCGAACAATAAAGGTGTCTGGCTTTATATCTGCTCGTATTTTATCCGCGCCACGGCCTTTCCCCAGTGCCGGCCGGGATTTACGGCGGGGGATATTTGAACGTGTCGAGGCGAGCTGGGGAAGCCGAGGCCAACCCCCCTCCCCACGCCTTTGCATTCAGTGCCTGTGCGCTGAAATATTTACCTTCCAGCTCCTCTGACAGTTCAAGCCGTCTCGTGAAGCAAAGGTTATTGAACTGCGAATGTTATGACATTACATTTTTGTGTCTGCACTTTCAAGATGCGTGATGCAGCCTGAATGATAAGTGATCTCGGGGTTAAGGGTGGTTTTTTTTTTTTCTTTCTCCTCCTTTCCCTCCCTCCTGCTCTCCTCCCTGCCTCGGCGCGGACTGTTGGCTCTGCTGGGGCTTGATAACGCTCCCTTTTATTGCCCTGCCTTTGCATTCCTGCAGCTGGTCTCTCTGCCGTTGGTGTGGGTGCTGGGGAGGGTTTTAGGAGGTGGGAGAGGGACATTCCCAGAGCAGAAACTGGCCACACTGGTGAGTGCCTCAGTTTCCCTAACCCTGGGCTTATCCCTCATGCCATGGGGCACACCAGGGTGGCAATGGTAGCACCCACACCAGCAGCCCCTCTTGTTGGAGGATGATGATGGCGATTTGGGTACCCCGACCCCTCCTGCATCCCGGCGTGGAGGGAAACGCGGCATCTGGTATCCCCCCAGCGCCGTGCTGCGGGGCAGGAGGTGATGCACAGTGCTGGTTGTGCCCCAGCCCTGTTAGTGGGGTTTTGGGGAGCTGGCAGGGCTCCAGGCTGGGTTGCTGGAGCAATGCTCCCCGGTACCCCGGCTGTCTGGGCTCTGAGCTTCTCAGCAGCAGTCCCCACTTGAGACGCAGCATCCTGCGTGGCTAAGTGGCCCAGGGGACATGTGGGGAGGGGGACAAGTGACAGCGGGGTCTGGCCTGTCCCATACACACTAGAGGGCAGCAACAAACTGGATCAGCGGGCTGCGTTCAGTCCCCCGGGATGTTGGGGGGTCTAACTCCCCAAATTTGCCCCAGCGCGGCAGGTTTGCAGCAGGGGAGCTGCTTGTTTTTCAGGGATGCTTAACCAAATCCGTCTGCAAAACCGAATGCAGCCGAGCAGCAGGATGAGGGCCCTCAAACCAGTCCTACCCGCGGTCTCGTGTCATTCCGGGAGCAAATTAATTAAGTCATTCCATAAATTTGGCCACGTTTGCTGCCGGTGAATCACATCTATCCCCCCTGCCCCTCCCTCCATCCTTTTCCCTGGGCTCCCCCCTCTCCTTGCTCCGTCTCGGCTCCCTGCTAGAGTCAACATCTCACCCCGCAGCGCCTGGAGATTTCTATCGGCTCGGGGCCGGCCGAGCATCCCGAGCATCCCGGGTCGGGGCCGGCTGCCAGCGCTAACAGAAACCAGCTGTGCGGGCGGGCGGGCAGGGGGGGCCACCGGGGAAGGGGGGGAAAAAAAAAAAAAAAAAAAAAAGAGGTCAGGGCCCGGGAAATTAAATGTTCATAAACGTAGGCCCGAGCGCTTAAAAAGTAGGGCAGTGCCATTAAATCTCATTAAAGTTTAATACCTATCAGTGCCACTTCAGGCAGCCCTTGGACATTGCTTTAATTTGATGGGTGTTAAGGGAGAATTATCAAATAATTGTGCTGGCTGGGGACTTGCTTTTATCATGTTACATGGAAAGCTCTCCCGGCTTTGTGCCGCACATCAAAACAGCGGCGGATAGGTATTGTTCTGGGGAGGGGACGGGGGGGGGGGGGCTGCAGGGGGGGTCCTCACTGTCCCCATTGCCCTCAGCAGTGGCAGGAGGGATGAGGGACACCAGATCAGGTTGTTACAGGGATTAGCTGCCCCAGTGATCCGTTTTTTCTGCCCAAATTTAACCCATCTGCCCTCGTGCGGGGGGGGTGTCTGCTGCCCCACGGCGGCATCCCTGGGGGTGGCATGGGGACAGCGAGCGTCCTGCCATCATCCCCACGGGTCCTGCCGGTGTCCCCATGTCCCAGCAGGGTCGTGCCGCCCTTCCTGCGCCCGCTGCCTTGGGATGCTGGTGTGGAGCTGTGGACGCTGCTAATTAATACTAATTTTCGGAGAGGCTCTGGGGACTGGAGGGAATTGCCGACGGGAGGTGCCGAGCATGCCGGGGATCACCAGCTCTGTGCGGAGGCGAGCACATGGGCCCATGCATTTTTTATAGGGTGCACCCAGGGTTATTTTTATTTCTTTCTATTTCTTCCCTCCTCCCCTCACCATAAAAGTCCTGGTTGATAAAGAATTAGTGCCAGGTCGTTAGTCCTGGTTTTTATGAGATAAACCCGGGCGCAAGGTGCTGTCATGTAAACGCCGGGGCCAGGGGAGCGCGGGGACGGGGAGAGCAGAGCTGCTGCCATGAATTATTCAGCAGCGCCTGATTTCACATTATTCTCACTGATACTTTTACAACCTGTCAGTAAATAAAAAGATTCTACATTATTTATAGAAATGGACCCGAATTGGTTAGGAGAATTTACTGTTGCTATTATTAGGGGCTGCTCAGCACCGCGTTAATGAGAGCTGGGTGATGGCAAACGCTGCTTCCCTCCGGCTCGGTGTCCCCCGCACCCTCCTGGGCTGCCACCCTGCTCCCCAAGGGTGGCTGCGTCCCCACGGCCGTCCCAGCTCCCTTGGACGGGGCCTGTTCACGTGTCCCTGGCTGCAGGCTGGACGTGGAGGGATGAGGGTCTCCCTGGCTTTGGGCTGCTTGAAGTGGGGATGTCTCCGTCTCCTTCCCAAGGACATCTCCTTCCCAAAGACGTCTGCTTCCTGGGGACATCTTCCTGGGAACATCTCCTTCCCGGGACCACATCTTCCCGGGGATGTCTCCTTCCTGGGGATGACATCTCAGGGATGTCTCTTTCCCGGGAATCTCTCCTTACCAAAGATAATCTACTTCCTGGGGATGTCTTCCTGGGAACATCTCCTTCCCAGGGACCACACCTCCCCGGGGATATCTCCTTCCTGGGGTGACATCTTCCCAGGGATGTCTCCTTCCTGTAGACGTCTCCTTCTCTGGCACATCTCCTTCCTGGGGCCACATCTTCCCAGGGACGTCTCCTTCCCAGGGACATCTCCTTCCCAGGTGCCAGCCCTGGGACACACATCTCTGCTGGGTGGGGGGGTGCTTTCCAGGCAGGGTGCAATTAGCCTTTTGACCCCTCTCATGCATGTGCCCTCCTGGCTCTGCATCCCAGCACGGCACAGGAGTGTGGGGGGGGCTCCACTTCCAGCCTGTCCCCCCTCCATGACCAGCTCCGAGCAGGAGCCATCCCACCCATGTACCCTCCAGCCCCCCGAATCCCATCTGGGCTTCCTGCATCCCTGATGTGACAGCTCCAGGGAGGTGGAAAAGCGTTGCACAGGGTTGGAAAGGGGAAGGGGGGGGCTCGGCTGTGGATCAACCGAGGCAGGGTGGCGATGCGCCGTATGGACAAACGGATGGAAAAACCGAGAGGAAACCCAAGAGCGTAATGGTTTGTCTGCGGTGTCCTAAGGTGGCTGCTCCCAGCCTGCCGGTGACAGGTTTATTGGCAGGCAGGCCGGGCTGGAAGGATTGTCGGCTATTTACAGTGCTGGGGCCGTGACTTTGCGAGCAGACAGTTAACATAAATTCACATGATGGATCAGTTATCACTTCATTGAACTTGTGGCGGATCCATTGAAGGCTGTGCAGTAACATACTGTTTCCTGGCTCTGCGCAGCGCTGGGATACATTAAATACACTTTATTTATAGCTTACCATTGCTGCACTGTGGGCAGGAGAATGCAGCTTTTGCAACTATCATCTAATTTTATGATGAGCATTAAAGCAAGGCCTATAATTTGCACCTTTTTATTCATTAGACACTGGTGCAGCCATAAGTCAAGAATGCCCAGGGATTTAGATGCAGATCCAGAAGATAAACTATTGACAAGCCAGATGTATTTTTACATTAGTGTGCCTTTACAATAGTTTATGTTGAGAGTGGAATATAAATTGCATTATTAAATACGAACCACTCTTGTAACCGCTGCTCTGCCTGCTTCTGTGCGGGCAGGGTGGGATTCGGAGCGGCAGAGCAAGGAGGCTTTACCTAATGGCTCGAGGTTGGGTGGGGGATTTTTATTTTGGCTTTATTTTAGCCCTGGATGTGCCGACGCAGCGGGGCAGGGGTCTGTCCCAGGGCTGTCCCCGCGAGCAGGCGGTGGCCCTGTGGGATGTCCCCGTGGGGAGCAAAGCCATCCCAGCCACGTGCCCCCACCAGAGACCTCCGCTCGGCCGCTGCCACCCGGCCAGCAGTGAGTTAAATCCTTTTGTTTCCGAGGCAATACAGTTTATATTATGAGCATGAATAAAAGATGGTTGTGCTAGGGGTAGCTGTCAGGATCTTCGCCGCCTATAAAGGCTTCTACTGTAGCTTGACAGTAAAAGACTGTGTTTGGGGACTGATGTGGTTTCTCAAAGGAGCTAAATAAATAAGGGACGCTTATTTTTACACCAGTAAAGGCTGCTGGAAATTTAAAGCCCTGTTTATCTCTCTGAAATCGCGGTGTTTATTGTTATCTCATGTAGGGGGAATTTGCATGTTCGCTAATAATTAACCGAACCCAGCGCTTCTCCCTCCTGTACGTGCCGCGGCCCCGCCATTATCTGGGGGGAGGAAGCTCTTGCAAATCAAACGCAAATATTGACCGTGCCTGGGCTGGGCAGCCTGCGGTGGCCGGGTGCTCCCGGGTGCCCCGTCCCGTGGCCGCTTTGGGGGGCAGGACGGAGGGACTAGGTGCTTGTATGCGGCATGAGAGGGCTGATGGGAGCCATCCCTGTGGCCACTCTGTCCCCATTGCCACCTCGTCCTTATTTCCACCCCATGGCCACCCCATTTCCATGGCCACCCTGTCTGCATTGCCACCACATCCTTATTTCCACCCTGTGGCAACCCCATCCCCATGGCCACCCCATCCCCATGGCCAATTTCCACCCCTTGGCTACACCATCCCCATGGCCACTCTGTCCCCATTGCCACCTCATCCTTATTTCCACCTCATGGCCACTCGTCCCCATGGCCACCCCATTCCCATTCCCACCCCATCCTTATTTCCACCCCATGGCCACCCCATCCCCATGGCCACTCTGTCCCCATTGCCACCTTGTCCTTATTTCCACCTCGTGGCCACCCAATCTCCGTGGCCACCCCATCCCCATGGCCACTCTGTCCCCTATGGCCACCCTGTCCTTATTTCCACCCCTTGGCCACCCCATCCCTATGGCCACTCTGTCCCCTATGGCCACCCTGTCCTTATTTCCACCCCTTGGCCACCCCATCCCCATGACCACTCTGTCCCCATGGCCACCCTGTCCTTATTTCCACCTCATGGCCACCCAATCTCCATGGCCACCCTGTCCCCATTGCCACCCCATCCCTATTTCCACCCCATGGCCACCCTGTCCCCATTGTTGCCCCATCCCCATTGCCACTGCAACCCCATTGCCACCCCATCCCTATTTCCATGCCATTTCCCCCCCCCCATCCCCATGGCCACTCCGTCGCTATTGCCACCCCCCCCTCATTTCCACCCGGTCCCCGTTGCCACCCCTTTGTGCCCGGTGCTAACAGGCGTCCCGTCCCGGTTGCCGGTCCCCGCCACCACCAGATGCTGCTGCTCCGTGTCACACCATCATGTCGCTAGCGGAGTGTAACGGGGAGAGCAGTCGGTGCCTTTGTTTCTCCTGTTCTCCGCACAGCTGTCACTTCCAGTGATCAGTAGAAAAATCATCACCCCACCGGATCATACATATGGAACGGTGTCTGTGCGGAATATTTATTGTAACATGTGTCGGGGCTGTGCCGGTCACAAGCCCCGGGCTTGGCTCACGCCGTGCCAGCCCCGGAAGGATGCTCCGCTCCCCCGGAGCTCTGCCTGCCGGGGTGGTTGTGTGTGTGTCACCGTGGTGGTGTCACCGTGGCGGTGTCCCCATGGTGGCTGGGGGACTCGGGGCTAATTGCACTTGGTGACCTTGGGCTGTGCAGCACCGTCTGCCTCAGGGGGGACTGGGAAAGCCCTCCCTCTCTCCCAGCCTGTCCCCAACCTTGTTCCCAAAGGATGTCCCCAAGCTGGGGGGGGGGGTGGCTGAGACGTGGGGGCGTGCAGAGCCCCAGCTGGTGAAGCTGCAGGCTCCTTCCTTGGGGAGCGGAAGCCCAGGGGCTGCCCCTTGCTGGGGTCACCTATGGGGTGACTTTTGGGGTCTCCAAGGGCAGGAGGTGAAGGCTCTCGGGAGCCTTGGCCCCATCGGTGTCTCCGGGAGCTCTCTCCCATCTCCGGAGCTGTCAGCTCGGCACCTTTCATGTGTGATGGGTAAACAGCGCGGCGCGCCCGCCGGGGAAGGCTGTTGGATCCCTGCGGGTGCTAACGCGGCGTCTGGCAGGGACGGGGAACGTGCTGTCGCCTGCGCGAGGCACAGCGGACGTGACGCCCCGTTGGGCTTTCCCGACGGAGAGGAGAGACCGAGACACCCCGGTGCCGGGCACGGGGCAAAGCCGCGCCGGATGGCGTCCGTGATATCCCCCACTGTGGGTGCCGGCACGGTAGCCCCAGCAAAACCGCTCCCATTGCCAAAAACTGGTACCCACGTCCCCATCCAGTAGCTGCCGGGGATGTGGACCCCCCCCCCGTGCCCCCTCGCCGTGCGTTTTCCCTCTCTGGGGTGGACAGATGCTGTGCGGGCAGCATGGGGTCACCGGGTCCCCCCAGCACATGGCTGGGGGAAGGTGTTGCCGGCGCCTTTTGGCACCCGCCGCCACACGAGCGCGCTCCTCTGACAGCTTTATCAAGCCTCCAGACTTCCCAATTCCATTGTTCCTGACATCTGTTTCGGTAAGTGATTAATTGCAATTAGTGAACGGTTTGAAAGCCCGTGGAAGAATATTCAGCAGAAAACTCGTCAAGATTAATGAGTGGTGGCAGTTGTCAGAAGGGCTGCTGCCTCGCCGGGATGCGGTGGCGGCAGGGAGGTGCGGGAGGCTGGGCAAGCAGGGTGCCCCCCTCCCCTCCCGGCGCCCGTGTCCCCCCCCCACGCCCCCGCACCGTGTCTCCCCCTCCCAGAGAATAACACAGGCTGATTTTTCATCCGAACGCATGAATTATCCGCTAATGCGCTATTAATAAAGCGCTGTGGAGTTTCACCGAGATTAGGTCCTAAATCATGCAGAATGAATTTTAATCAGTCCAAAAGACACCGGTGCTGGCCACTCCCGGGGACCTGCAGGAAACCTGGCTGGATCCAGCCGGGATCTGCTGCCAGAGAGGCACCGCCTGCACCTTTTCTGCTGGGCCAGGCCGTGCCGTGCCGTGCGTGTGCGGTGGCAGAGCCTTTGTGCGGTGCTCGCGGGGCGTCGGACACAGCTGTCTTTCCAGATCCCACCCGCTGCACCCAGGGACCTCTGCGCCACTGCCCCACACCCAAATTCCCACCAGAACCCCGATTTGGGGGGTGTCACTCCTGCAGTGAGTTTCCCAGTTCTTTGCAGGGCGCCTTTGCTCTCAGCCTGGCGTTGCCCCCAGCTGCAAGGGGTCCACCCTGAGGTGTCGTGGCCTCACGGTTGTGGTGGAGCTGGTGTGGGGGGGTGACACCCACGGCCCCGGGGGGAGGGAGGGTGCGACATCTGCTCCTGCAAACTGTTTGCCATGCTGAGGTCAGGGTGGCTTGACAGCCCCCGGGTGCTGTGAGCAGATGGCTCCGGCACGCTCCCCGGCCGGGTGACCGGGGGTGAGGGGAGAAGCATCCTTCACCCCCCTGCCTTGCCACGCTCAGCCTGGCAGCACACACAGGCCTCTGCCATGGAAGGGGGAAGCCCCCCACTGCTTTTCAGGGTGTTGCTAATCCCGGAGGGGGGCTGCAGAGCAGCCGGGGTTCATCGCCTGGGTGCGGGGGGTGCACCCACATGCTGTTGGTGGAGGGAGTCCCCATTTTCACCCCTGTCCCCATCCCCATCCCCGCCTGCCAGCCTGTCCTCATCCCGTCCCTTTGATTTATTGCTCTTTTGGCGGAGGGCAGGGGGGCAGGGGTCGGCGAGGGCTGGCAAGGGTCGGGAGGTCCCGCCGTCGGCCGCCTTTTGTTGGTGTCCGGCACAATGACCCGGCGCAGGCTGTTTGCTCGGCGCAGCGGGTAATTACCCTGCCGGGGAGGATGAGGAGGGAGGGGGGTCAGGGCCCGGCAGAGCTGCCGGTGACCCGCTGCCGACGAGGCCCCGCGTGGCAGCGGCTTGTCCTTCCCTTGGCACCATCTGCTCGGAGGCGGCCGCTCCGAGCGGCGGGGCTGCAGCTTCGGCGGCGGCGCTCAGACGGACGGACAGATGGTGGTGGGTTTGAAGAGGTAGAGTGTGTACTTTGTTCTGGAGAGCTTTGATAAAAAAAAAAGAAGAAGGAGAAAAAGACAGGGAGAGGAGAGGGAGGGGACGTCCTCCTGTCTCCTTCCCCCCCCTCCTTGCTTGCCACCCTGCCGCACTTTGTAGCGGGGAGCTGGGGACTGTCACCGCCCCAGGGACGGGGCTGAGGGTGCTGGCACCTGCGGCATGGAGCTGGGGTGGAAATGGTGGGGAGCTGGGATGGGTCCCGGTGGCTGCTCCTGCGGGGTCACCCCCTGCCACTATCCCCAGGGTGCTGGGGGGTCCCTGCGGCACGGTGCCAGGGCTGCGCTTATCCCCGCTGCATCTCTCCCAGGATCTGGCCCCGGCATGCTGCCTGCCTCCTGCCTGCCTGCCTGCCGGCACGGCACGTACCTGCCTGCGAGCGGTGCCAGCTAGGCCAGGGCTGATGTAAGCGGCGTTCCCGGGCAAGCCCGGCCGCTTCCCAACCGGCTGGGGCGGCTGGACCAGGGAGGGGAGGGAGGCACGGGCGTGGGGTCCCTGCAGCGGTGCTGCGGACGCCGGGTGCAGGCAGGGCGCCGGGTGCAGGCAGGGCGACGCGGCGTTCGGCGGCTCCCCGGGGCGCTCCCGACCCAGCCGGACCCGCTCGGGGAGCGGCGGGCGTGGGTTGGCAGCTTTGGCTCTGGTACAAGAGGTGGGGCCGGCCACCCCCGCCACCCCGCAGACGCTTTTTTCCAGCGGCGCCTGCCCTCCGTGTCCCGGCATCGCCTCTCGCCGCCGCGCAGCGGACTTCTTTCGACGCCCATACAACGGTGCCTCCCTGGCACCCACGGCCAGGGCGGGGTGTGCCGGCATCGCACCCCAGCACCCGGCTCGGCCGCGGGCTTTGCCGGCGTCGTGCCGATACTTGGGGCGGGGGCTGCAAAGGAATTTGCCACGAGCAGGTGGGGCTTAGGCTCGCGGTGCATGGGCCAACATCCCGGCACGGGGATGTGACCACCCCATCGTGGCAGGGGGTTGTCACCAAGGAGGGTGACCAGGGGAGCCAGGGGTCTCCGGGATGGTGTTTGGGTTACCCGCCGGCAGCGTGGGGACCCCCGCCCACCCCTGCCCGCGGCCGTTGCAATATTGGCTTTGCCGTCTTTTAATTACCGCCCGCGCCAGGCCTGGCCCCGCGTTACACTTCATTACATGATTGCGATCGGGGCTGCTCCTCCCTCCCGTCCGACTCCGGCTGGATAATTAGGTGTGTTTTCTCCCGCGTGCAGACAGACACTTAATACGGCTTTAATCACCTGCTCCGGCGGCTCCCACCCAGTGCCCCGCGCCCGCTCCTGCTGCTGCCCAGAAACCGCCGCTGGACTAATTACAGGCTGCAGATACCCAGCGCTAACGCCTGGTGCAAACGCCCTGTGCCAATACCCGGTGCAGATGCGTGGTGGGAACACCCCGGTGGAGACGCCGGGTGCCAATACCCCGTGTAGGTGCCCCGGTGCCAATCCCCGGTGCCCGGTTTGAATGCCCAAAGTGCCAAAGCCTGGGGAAATGTGCGTGGTGCAAACAGCGTCCAGGCTGGGGGGTTCGACTTGTAAAGGGTGTCGTGGCGCTGGCAGGCGGTGCTGCCCGGCTCGTCGGCCGGCAGAGCCGGAGCAGGCGGCCCGACGGCTCCTCGCAGGTGTAAGCACAGACTCTGCGGCGCTCGAGCTTCTGTGCGGCGGGTGCGTGCCAGCACACTGCTGTGCCTTGCGAAGGTAGCAGCCATCTGCACTGTGATAAAAAGCCCTGAGGATGATAAATAGACAAGTAGCACTTTTATTGGATTGCCGTTTCGAAGCAGCCACTTTGGGTTTGGCACGGCGCTAACGACAGACTCGCCGCACGCTGCGCCCAGCCGCCCCGGCCAGGGGAAAGGGGCTGCCCGGCGGCAAAGCCAGCACCCTGGTTGCATCCCAGAGCGCTCCCGGCTGCCTCTTTCCCCTTTCATTTTTTTAGGGGTGATATCTCTGGATCTGTGTGGCCCAGAGTGGGCTCGAAGGCAAAGCGATTTGGGGTCCAGGGGGCAGGAGGGGCTGAGCGGGGCAGGCCAGCTGGCACGGCACAGGGCCGGCGCAGGCGGTGGTGGCCCAGCTGCCGTGCTGGCCTCGCCGTCACCTGCACGAAGCAGCTTGTTTGTCAATAATGGAGCAGAGAAAATTGCAGCCGAAATGCCTCTCGGCTCTGCTTTGTGTTTCCTTAATGCGTCCACCCCGGAGGTGCCGGCGCTGAGGCGGCACAAAGGCTGCCGGGAGGGGAGGCAGGAATGGTGGGGGGGGAGCTTGGCAAGGCTCCGTGGGGGGCTTTGCTCCCCCTCTGCTCCGGGCAGACTCCCAGTGCTGGGGCGAGGGGGCAGAAACAGGCTCTGACTGCCGCGGTTGGCACCATCGTGCTCCCACAGCTTGACCGTGCCCGGTGAAGGGGACATCGGCCCAGCGGGATTGGTCACAGAGGGACATGCATTTTGGGGACAGCTTTGGGTAGGATGGCATCGCCCGGTGCCTGCCCAAAACGCCTGTTAGCGGGGAGCTGCCGGGGTGGTTTCTGTCCCTCACCACACCGGGACACCGTGCTGGGGCACCGCGCCAGCCTCGGGGACATGTTTTCCAGTGTGAGTCACAGCTGCACTCACTGTCCCACCCCGGCCTGTCCCGCCAGAGCCCCGGCACGGAGGTGACGCCGGCTTTTGGGGTGGCACGGGAAGGACAGTGACCCCCCTGCTCGCTGGTTTGGGTGGGGAGGTGTTGGGGTGGGGGGTGGGCGGCTCTTGTGGGTGAGTACTGGGGTGGTTGTGAGCATCCCTGTCCCTGCCTGGGTCCCCCTGCGGTGGCTGCTCGTGGCCGGCACAGGGCTTGGGTCAGGGGTGCTGTGGGATGGGGCAGACTGGGGAGACCAGTTCAGGGGTGTTACAGGATGAGATGGACTGGGGACAGACACTGTTTCAGGGGTGCTGCAGGACAGGACAGGTTGGGGACACCATTTCAGGGGTGCTGTGGGACAGAACAGATTGGGGACAGCATTTCAAGGGTGCTGTGGGGTGGAACAGGTCGGGGACACCATTTCAAGGAGTAGCCTCCATGGCAGGGGGTGACAAGGGGAGGCTGAGTTGGCAGTGCAGGGACTCGGGGTGCCAGCGGGGGTGTCCCCACGCCCTACCAGCCCCCCCACCTGCGGGGCTAGGGGCCATGCGCAGCTGCCTGCCCGGGCGTGCATCCCAGGAATTCGGCAGCGCGGGGGGGCCGGCTGCCTCCCCTGCCCTCTGACCCGCCGGGATGATACAAGCCCTCTTCTGTTTCTCCTCAACCCGCCGGCGGGGTCAGGCCGACGGCTGGCGCTGGCTCCCTCGCCTCGATAAAACAGCTCGTCTGTCACGACACAATAGATCCGTCAGGATGCTGGCATGGCCTGGGGCGGGGGGGGCACTGCCCTGGGGCAGGGTGGGTGCTGGGGTGCCCCTGTGACCCTGCTGTGGCCCTGCTGTGGCTCCCCAGGGTGCACACAAGTGTCACGATTTTTGCAGGGTCTCAGCAGGGGGTCGCCAGGGCCGCGGGCAGGGACAGGGACAGGACCCAGGTGTCCCGGCCGATACCCTGTGCCCGAGCCAGCCCCTGCTGTGCTGCAGGGAGATACGGCTGCGTGTCTCGGCTCCCTGCCATGCCCTTGCTCCTCCTCACCATCCAAAAATACATCGAGAGGGGCCGGCACAGGGTGCCCCCCACCCTTCCTAGCCTGCGGGTGCTCCCTGGGGGAATCGCTCACCTCCTTCCTCCCCCTTCCCACTTTCCTCCTGACTTCAGGGTCATTTTATCCAGTTTTGCATCACCTCTGCAATAATCCCAGCCCACACATGGGAGCTTGCTGCCCCGGGGTACTGCTGGATGTGGGCAGGGTGCTGCATCCCCCTGCACCAACAGCACCTGGGATGGGTCCAAACCCCCACCCTGGACTCCCCCAGCCCCGCCACGGCGGCTATTGAGAAATAAAAAGCGTCTCCAATTAGAAGTAGCGGTGCTGGAAACTGGCGGCGAGGCACTTGAACTGTCACTGTGCAGCCTTAATTAGCAGCGGCGGGGCAGGGGTCAGCAGCAACTCAGCAGTCTTGACAAGGCTGCTATCAAGTGCAAGGAGGGAGGAGGAGGGAAGGGAGGGAAAAGCAAAGCTCCCCGAACTCAGGACCAGCCCTGGACAACGGGGAGGGGGAGGACGAGCACGCCGGAGACACGCAGGCAGAGTTAAAAGGGAATAAAATGGTCGCTATCTCCCGCCGGCGGCTCGTCGCCGGTACCGTGTATCCCGCCGTGGGAGTGTACGGCTGGTCCCGGGCCCCACCGGCAGCCTGAGTGCTGGGGTGGGGAGGGGGCCACGGGACCCCCGCCATGCTGGAGATGAAGAGCTGGTCGTCTTTGCTGCAGAGCCTCAGTAAGTGATGGGGGCTGCAAGGCTGGGGGCTGTGGGGACACCCCACCCCCCCACCATGGGGGTCTCCACCCGCCACCCCTCCCCGGTCGCACCCTGCGAGGGGAAGCGGGTGGGTGGCATGGCCGGGGTGAGGGTCCTGCACCCCCCAGCCCCGCGTGCCGCCTCGTCTCCTCCCCGGCATCCCCCCTCCGCGGGGTCACCGCTCGGCCGCGGCCAGGCTTAACCTCTGCCCTTTCCCTCCCGACCTCCAGCCCTGTTAAAAAGGGTTTAAATGCAAAGTTATTTGATAGCTAATCCTGGCCCAGGGCCGGGGGCAGCCCTGGGCTTTGGCGCTGGGAGTTGCCCCAAGCCGGGACCCTCCGGCATCACCGACATGGTTTCACCCGGGGTGGAGGTCGGGCAAACGCGCCGATTAAAGTCCGGCGGGTGAAAAGAGCTTAAACAAATCCCAAATCCCTCAGCTGCCAGATGAGGCTGTTCAAAATTTGCTCGGGAGCCACCGCAGGGAGGGGGAGAGACGCCAAAACCCCTCAGAGACACGCTGCCGTCCCTGCGGGATGTAGTGGGGCCACTGAACTGGGAGCACTGGGAAGGCTGGAACTGGGTGGGTGCTGGGAGGGCTGGGCAGGGTGCTCGGTCAATATTATAGGGGCCAGGTCAGCGTTCAGGGGGCTCTGCCTTCCTGCTTTACACCCTTTTGCTGCTGGGCCAGGAGGGACCAGCATCAGGCACCCCCCACTTTTCACCATCGTCTGCCCCTTTTAGCCCACACCTCTCCTCCCAAATACCAGTTTTGGGGTGCCAAGGGGAGAACACACGTGGGTGTCCCTGCTGATGAGCAGTCACCCCCCCAAGCTGCTTGCTTGGGAGGAAAAAATCTGGATTTTTTCCCTCAGAGGCATCATGCCACAGAGATGCTTGCTCGGCCCTGGGGCTGTGCCGCTGCCGTGCCACAGAGCAGGTCGCAAGCCCCGGGCTGGCTGTGTCCCCTCGCCTCCCCAAGGGGTGCACCCGATTGGGTGGCTCATGGATATGGGGGTGCCAGGCTGCAGCATCACCCCCAGGGCCAGCAGGATGGGGACCCAAGCTGTCCCCGGGAAGCCAGAGCTGTCCCCGGGGAGCCTTCCCATTGCGATGGTGTTAGGGAAACTGAGGCAGGCGCAAGCAGGAGGTGCTGGTGTGGTGGGACCTGTAGTGTGGGGTGGGATGGGGCTGTGGGCAGGAGGCAGCTGCGTGCTGAGGGCAGGAGGAATGGGGTGGGGGGGCAATTCCTGGTGATAGACCGGGGCTGGGGTGCCTGGACAGGCTTTGTCCCCTCAGTCCTTACCTGTCCCCCTTGGTAACGAGCCCCCACACGACCAGCCGGGCCAGCTGAACCCAGCCTGGGGACAGAGGGGAGAGAGCGGGGCAAAGGCCAGAGATGCTGCAGCTGGAAGGAGCCGCAGAGGCCCCCAGGCCCGTTAGCCCCTTAATTGGGGAGGATGGGTGGGCCGCCGGGAGGGCTGGCGACCTGTTGTCCTCCCCGGCTAGCAACCGTGGGGTGCCCTGCCCTGCCGTGGCTGCCTCTGCCACACGTGTGCACGCTCCGTTGCCGCGCACATGCCATCCTGCGTGCTCCATCTTTGTGCACGCTCTGTCTCCGGGCACGCTCCATCGTTGCGCACGCTCCATCCCACCCACCTCAACCCCAAATCAGGCAGCCAGTGGCAGGGTGGGTCTGCGTGGGGACCCATGCCCGTTGCTGGAACACTGGCTCCATCCCCTTGACCACTGCCTCCCTGGCTCCGGCACATCCCCGGCCAGGAAGGGTTAACACCGGGGGGGGGGAGGATGCCTGTGAGCCCTCGTGCCAGTTCAGAAATGAATGTTGCCTTTAATATACCATCCTTCAATCCTTATCTCTCCTAATTTATTGGACATAACTGGTTGCGCTGATGGATTCGTGGCTTAGACCTTGGCTTCTAAATTTCAGCATTAATAATCTGCCCCTTCATTCTGCTCTCCAGATGTCTTTCATTTATCTGCTTATTCAGTAGGGGTGCAACCTCGCGTCCTCGGTGCCAGCGCTAACGTGGCCCGGTGACAATAAATTTGGACTTGTAATAACACGGCCAGATGAATGAATTGACCCCTTGGTGACTGTCACTCCCAGCCTCCCCCCTCGTTAGGTGCCGGTGGGAACAAGCAGGCCCCTAATAACGGATGTCGGTGTCAGCCCCCTCCTCCCCACCTCCTTTTTTCTCTCTTTTTCTCCTTTTTTTTTTTTTCCAAAGGGGAAATTTGTAGGAAAGTGTAGACAAGGAGATCGCTTCATCTTTAATTGGTTTTGGAGTACAGGGTGAGAGCAGCCATCCCCTTCCCTGGGGAGAGCTCCGATCCTAATAATGAAGAGCCCTAATAACGACCCCATAACCCCCCCTACTCCCCCCCCAGGGGGCTGGGGACCCCTCGGCCAGGCGGGGATGTGACGCCGAAGCCGGGATGAACCGCAGCGACGGGCAGGTTGCACACCTGAGAGCGTGCCGAGGAATGTGTTTGCTTAATTAATTGGCGTCGGGAGCGCGCCGGGGGTGTAAATCTAACGTGGGCCTTGGCAGCCTGCAGTGCCGCGCACGCAAGACTAGACTTTAAATAAGGGTGCAATTATTGTTTGAATAATTGACGAACAACGGGCGCGCATCGGCGCTCAGCCTAATGGGCTTTGATCGCTCGCCAGGGCCGCCCGGCACGCCGGCATCCCGCCGGTGAAGGATGCTCGGGGTCCAGCGAGGGGTGTGGGTGGGTCGGTGGTGGAAATTGGGGTGCTGCTCCCCTCCTTGGGTGGGTGCTGCGGGGTCGGTGGTGGAAATTGGGGTGCTATTCCCTCCCCGGCTGACCCCACGGCGCCACAGAGTCGGCCAGGGAGGGGAAGGACCCTGCACGTAGCAATTGATTTAAATCATTTTAGAGAGGACCTATGGAAAATAAAAAGCCTTTAATCACATTTGTATCCATTTCCAGCCTCGGTAAATCAATTTGGATTGAGCTGGGTGCCACGGTTACAGCTGATTAGCGCGCGGCGGATGGGGTCAAATTAATGCTAGCCAGGTTCGCTTAATGGGGTCACCGTCGCTGGCTTCTTCCGAGCACCCCTTCTCGGGGGTGGCGGTCGGGGGATGAACATTTCAGCCCTGCCCATACCGTGGAGGGTTTTTCCAGCGAGGAACTATGAGCACTCGGGCTCTGTGCTGCTCCGTGCCTCAGTTTCCCCCTTGCATCAGGCACAACCGTTGCAGAAGAGCCGGTGAGCAGCGTGGAGGGACGTTTGGGCTATCGCACCTTCCTCCTCCCCATCCCACGGGGCCGTGCCCGTCCTCACCGGCATCGCCCACGTGCTGGAGCCTCTCACGTGTCCTCCCCGCCGCCCCGCCGAGGAGCTGTAAACAGGTCCCTGCGCCCCGGTGCCGGTTAATTTGTTTTCAATAGGTTCCAATCAATTAAGCGTGGTCCCGGCGAAGGGAAAAGTGCCCTGGTAATTGGTGGGAATAAATCACTCGGCGCGGCGGCCCCGGCGGAGCTGTGGTGGTAGATGGGAGCCTGGGCTTGTGTCCGCGTGGCACCGTGAAGATGGGGACACCGGGGACGGACCCCACTTTGCCTGGCCAGTGTCCCCGTGGGGCTGGCCTGCGGTCTGCCGAGGATGGCATGCTTGCGAGCTCCCGGCTCGCTTCCTTAGCATCTTCCTCCCTGCCCCTCCAGCTCCCCGCACGCGATGCCTGCCTGCACCCTGGGGCGAGGGCGATGCCCCCCTGCCTGCTCCCTGCCCATCCCCACGGTGGGGAGCATCCCCCCGCATCCTTTCGCCTGGGCACCGCCACCTCCCCCAGCCCTGCCCCAACCCGGACTGTAATTACCGCACGCGGTGCTTTGATTGCTCCATTCCAATTAATTAAACCCGGCGGTGACCCAAATTATGATCCCTTGTCTTGTCAAGCGCCGTATTTTTAACCTTAACTGGCTGGGCTGTGTTTAGATTTCCAATCCGGGCAGAAATGTCACCCGGGGAGAGTGACTGGCATTGAACCCAGCCTTCCCGTGACGAACCCCGTAATTAGAAACCCTCGTGTCCCCGAGACGGGTCTTTAAAGCTGTCAGAAGCCAAGATCCAGCCATTTGATACAAGACTATCATTAGCTGCGCCCAACCTATTAGCTGCAGGTAAATAACAGGCTGTACCGGAGCTGGGGAAGAGGCGGGCTGGGGAATTGGTTGGTTCTTAATTAGGAGAAGCGGCGCGAGGGATGCTTTCCCCTCTAATTGCCTTCGTTAGGAGCCCGGCTATGTGTCCCCTTGCCTGTATTCCCTGTCCTGGCACGGTGCCGGCTCCTGCGCCCCATCTTCCCACCACGGTGCCCATCCCACCCGCTGGCGTCGATGCAGGGACAGCGGGTGGGATGGGCAGCGTGGCGGGAAGTCGGGGATGTTAAACCATTTACCGGGGATGGATCGGGATTGATGGTCTCCGGTCCAAGTGGAGGATAAATCTGGGCTCGCTGCGGCTTTCCGAGGGCTTGTCTGGGTGACATATTTGGTTGGTTTGAGTGTCTGGATGGAAAATCAATCACCGGGGCTGTTTCCGTCCCCCCTTTCACGCTATGTTTTAATTTGCCAGGCTGCGGGGTTCGTACGTCGAGGATCCATCTATATTTGTGTCAAGCGCCGGCGTCTTTGTCTCCCTGGTGCGGCATCGTTGTCCCCAGCCTGGCACACTCTGCCCTGGGCATGGTGTTGGGGTGCAGATGGGCCCTTGGGGGGGGTCTCCATCCCTCCTGGGGCTTTTTCCTGGTGTGGAGCTGCCCTCCTTCCCCAGGAGAGGTGGTAGGGGGGCACGGGATGCCCTGTGTGGGGAAACTGAGGCACGGTGCAATGCAATCTGCTGGGGGATCTGTTTTCCCCATCCTGCTCTGGCCCCCCCATAGCAGCAGGAGGACCCCCGTACCCCCAGTACGAGGACGCTGAGCACTGTGGGGGGGCCAGGAGAGCCCTGCCAGCGCTGCGGCAGCGGTGCCGACCGCCTGGCCCTCGCCGGCCTGCCCCCGCCTGATCCCTCTCCCGCAGACGCTCTCCCTGACACCGGCTGACAAGAGCCATTTCCAAGATGGATTGATTCAATTTAGCACCGATTTTTTGCCGGGGCTGGTGACGTACGGCTCCCCAGCCGGCGCTGGGCGGCACGTGACTCCCCAGCGCCCGCCGTCATTAGAGCAGCTCAGCACCGGCTGCCGCAGCCCGCCTCGCCTAATCAGCCCCGCGCGTGCCGCCGGCGCGGGAGGGGGCCGCATCCTGCCCTGGCGCGCTTCCACGAGGCTGCCTCCCCCCAGCATCCCCGCCGGGATCCGGCACTGGGGGCACTGGGGCGGCGGTGGGACCCGGGGATGCTGGCGGTGGGACCTCGGGATGCTGGTGGGGGTACCGGAGGATGCTGGTGGTGGTACCCAGGGATGCTGGCGGCGGTACCCGGCGGTGCCAGAGCCGCTGGCGAGGCTGCGCGGGGGGGATTTTGTTTTGTTCCCTCGCTTTCTGGGTTTTTCTCCGGGCTTGATGAGTATGTCTGGTTCTCTCTCGCTGTCTGTCTTCTCTTCTCTCCTTCCTTTCGAGGCAAATGGCTGACTGATTGCTTTTCATCTCCCGCTCTGAGGAGCTGTAAGAGCTACTTTATACAAACATCAATTACAGGCACGTAATAAATTAAGGCTCCCTTACACCGAACCCATTAGAGTCCACTCTCATATCAAAGCGCTCCCATCACACACGGATTGGGGTGGAGTGGGGGGGAGGAGGGAGAGGGAGGAAAATGTCTTATTAGCTGGCAGATTGTTAGCAGAACACTGATTTAATTGTATCCCCGCGCCCGAGCGCGGGAGGAGGACGGGGGGGTGCAGAGGGGGGGCACCCAGGGCCTGCCAAAAAAGAAATGCCCGGGGATTGTTCCCTTCCCTGAGGTGCTGGGGGGCAGCCTCCCTCGCCGGCTTGTCCCCGTGCCAGCGCCGGCTGCCAGCGCTTCTCCTGGTAACGGCCGAGGGGGGCCGCGTTTCGGACATGCCCCCCACCCCGGCTGGCACGGTGCCGAGCGGCAAAGCCCGGGGTGGGGAGCCCTGCCCCCAGCTGCTTTTGGGGTGCCCCCTCCAGACCCTTGGTGATGCTGGGGGGTGCCGGGGATGGGGGCGGGGAGCGTGGCAGCTCTCTGGCATCACCATGTGCTGGGGCCTTGTGACAAGCCACGGTGGGCATCGGGGCTGGGACATCCCCCCCCCCCGCCAAGTTTGGGTGGTGCATTGGGGGTGGAAAGAGGGGCCCTGGGGGGAGATGGGGGGCAGCCCGGGAGGCAGGGAGCAAACTTCCCTGTAGGACAAAGGCTCCTGCATCCGCCAGCAGCTCCTGCTGCCTCTGCCTGCGAATAAATAGCCTCCAGGCTGTCAGTCTGGCACTACCCCCGGGGCTGGAGGCTCTCGGAGAGGAACGGAGCCCGGGAACAGCAGGCATGGCTGGAGCGCTGCCCGACGGGGCTCAGCAGGCGCTGGCACGCTGCGCCGGCGCGCTTTGCCCAGGCAGGGCTTCCTCCCAACCCAGCAGCGCCCGGCCGCGGCCTCTGGCCTGGCCACGCGTGTGCCCCCGCCACTGACACGGCCTCTGGCCTGGCCACGCGTGTCCCCCTGCTGCCAGCACGGCCCCTGGCCTGGCCACACGTGTCCCCCGTCACTGGCATGGCCAGGGCAGAGAGCAAGGGTGGGGGCTGCGGTGGGGCGTGGGGGAAGCCTGGGCTGCGAGGGCGAGGGGGGGTGCTTGGGGGTGTGTGGGTACCACATGGATGTGTGTGCACGCACGTCGGTCTGCTGAGGTGGTCTGGGCTTCTGCAGAGGGGCTGGTGATGCACGTGTGCATCCCGCTGCGCAGAGGGTGTCTCTTGTGCACACGTGTGCACGCACACACATGCATCCCGCTCGGCAGAGACCATGTGCACACGTATGTGCACGCACGCGCATCCCGCTGTGCAGAGGGTGTCTCTTGTGCACACGCGTGTGCACGCACACGCATCCCACACGACAGAGCCCACGTGCACACCCCGCTCCCCGCTGCAGCAGCTCTGTCCCAGGTGAGCACACGTGTGTGCCCCTGCCTCCCCCCGGCTCCTGCACACCCCTGGGTGCAGGGTGGGGGTCCCGTTCGCCCCCTCCCTTTCAGGGCAGGTTTTATCTCCCCGGCACGGCTCCCGCAACCCGCCGTTCCCTCGCTGCCCTCCCGAGCCTGACATTTACATATTAATATTTTCCAAGGGAGGCAATGCGTTGCGGTGCAAGTGTCTGCATTGTGGTTGCACATAATGTAAAGTGAGATAAAGCGCCCGGCTCCGCTATGAATAACTGCAAATGAAAACCCATGTGGCCATAAAAGCCTTCACATTTGCCCTGTCAGCATGTGGTACATCGGCTAAACAACTGATTTAGCTTTTCTTTTTTTTCAAGGTTTATCGCCACTTACAGAGGACATGCTCTTTGTGTACTGCCTGTCGCTTTCTGCTCAGCTTCCTTGTCACTTCCCCTCGGCATCCTCCCAGCCGGGCCCCGAAACGATGCTCTGCTCCTCTAAACCGCCCTGACAGCCCCTATTAGCTCCTGGCCCAGTACAGCTTGGCGCTGCTGGGCCTATTTATCTCGCCGGCGCAGAGGGCTGTTATCTCTCACCCTCGCTCCTTACGGCCCCACTCCTTCGCTTCTGCTGATGGCGGGGATTTGGGGTGGGGTCCTGGTGGGGTCTGAGGGGGAAGAGAGGGCACCGGATAGTGCTTCTCCCTCCTCCTGAAGGGGCCAGATCTTGGCCTTCAGGCTTTGCTTTTGGCCACGGTGGCTCCTCATCCTGGTGCTGCCAGGCTCTGACCCCTCCGTGCCGGGGGGGACGCAGCCAAAACCACTCAGGATAACTCCCGTGGTGCCACGGGGAGGGAATTATTCCTGCTCCCACGCGGCGTGGCTGGTGCTGTCCCCATGGCGGTGGCCCCGGGCGAGGGTGATGTCCCTACGGGACCGCTGGCTCCCAAAGGCGCCGGCTTGGGTGCCAGACCTGAAATACCGGGTGGGGAGCTCGGTGAGGTGGTGACGCCGGGGAGCGGGATGAGCAGCTCTGTGCCGTGACGGTGGGAGAGGGGGGGGGGAGGCCGGGGGTCCCCCACTCGGCGCCTGTGGAGCCGCCTGGCCCTCGGCCAAGGGCGCTGGCACCCAGCCGGCCCCCGGCACTGCCGGTAACCGGAGCTGCCTCCCCTCGCTGTTATTTCAGCAGGCGGGGGCAGATCGGTTTACAGGGCCAGGCAGATGCCTATCGGTCCCCCTCCTGCCGCATTGTCCACCGCCATGCCACCGCCACCACGCTACCGGGGCTGGACGTCACCGGTGATGGCGACTGCCACCGGTGCCCTGGTCTCCTCCTCGCCCAGGCACGCTGCCCTGGGGGTGCACCCGTCCGTGCCACCGGCTCACAGTGGCCCAGGGACCGCGGTGTCACCCAGCTTTGCTCTCAGCCACCCCGTGCTGCCAGCAGGCACCGCGTTGGCTCATCCCCTTGAGTCGGGACGGTGTGGCGGGCGCCAGAGAGGTGTTGTCCTGTGGGGCCGGCTGGGGCTGGTACAAGCTCTGCGTCACCCCACGCCCTGCCTGGGGTGCCAGCGTCCCCCGGGGGGCCGGGCAGCGGCTGGGGGGGGCCCCATGCCCCTGCTGGGGCTTGCGTCAGAGCATGGCGAGGGGTGTTTCACAAGCACTTTTCCTGTCTCAACCTGCCCTTGGCTGCTGCCCGCGAGGGGGGCTGTGGGGAGCTGGGGGTGGGAAGCGGGGGGCCGGTGAGGCCGTGGCGGGGGGGGGGTTGTTTACAGCCACGGAGCTTGTTTCCTTCCACCTGCCTCGGGGGAAGCAGTTAGCGATTTGTTAGTCAAACCAGATGAGCCTTCCTGGAGCGGCTTCCTGCCAGGCTCGGCATCGCCCGGTGGGTCCCCCCGCGTCCCCCCAGCTCTGCTGTGCCCCCCACCACAGCCAGCGCTGGATGTGGGGACCCTTGGCGCCGTTTCCCACCGGCAGCTTCCAGCTGTCGCCGGTTGACGTGGGCACCCCATGAGCTGGGTGGGTGGGAGCACCGCAGCCATGCTTGAAAAACAGGGGCGATGCTTGTTTTCGGGGCTTCTCCCCAAATATCACCGGGGTGGGGGGTTGTGTTGGGCAGCGCAGAGCCCGTGATGGCTTGGCAGGACAGCGGGGTTGGGAGGGTGCTCTCCTGCGGTGCTCGGGCGATAGTTGGGTGCTTGTGTGGTGGTTGGGTGCTGCCCAACTTGCCCCACCACGCTGCTGGGTGCATCCCGCTCACGCAGCCAACACCAGACGTCGTGCACCGTGCCCTGAGCACCCCAAATCATGCCCTGAACACCCTACATCATGCCCCGAGCGCCAACCATCATGCCCCGAGCGCCATGTGCCACATACCGAGATGCAGCAGGCACCGAGCGCCGAGCACCCCGCGTCAGGTGCCGAGCACCGCGCATCGTGCCCGCATCCAGCACCGTTGCCCGGGGAGCACGGGCACCACCCCTGCAAAAACGGGGCCCACGCATGGACAAGGAAGTGCCAGCCCGCGCCCCCTCGCTAATCGAGTGGCGCCGGGTGATAAATAAGGAAGTTAACACCCAACCCGGGCTGCTAATTAGCTTTTAACCTGTACTAGCAGTTAACTACAAAAGGCAGTCATTTGTTCCGGGGAGCTGGTAGCGTAGAAAGAACGAAACATGGCCAATTTTGTTCAGGATGAATTAAGACTTGCAAATGTAAAATGAGTTCATCTATTTAATTAAGTAGCGGCAATATGGATGTTAAATTAAGTTAATGGCAGGCATGCCAAAACAAGGTTATAAAAATCTTGTCCTGGCGGGGTGGGTTCCGGATGCGGCCCTTGGATGGGGGGGGACGGGGGCTCTGCCCTGCCCGTGGGTGGCCCTGGGGTGGGCTGGGGGCTGGTGGCCCTGGGGACACCCCTTCGGCCTCCGCAGGGATGGAGGGAGAGGGAGAAGGAGATGGAGGAAAAAAAAAAAAGGCAAGGAGGAAAGGAAAAGCGTGTCTCACCCAGCGCCGCAATCTTATCAGGGCTGAACTTTACTCTCCTGCTAAAGATATAGGATACTTTAGGGACATCGGAAAGAAATAATAACCCTCTGATTTGTAGCTCTCGGGCTCTGGCAGCCGAGGGGGAAGGAAGACTGTCTTCTGCCATTACCATTTTTTGTATGAACTATTCCCCAAAGAAATCAAACCCTTGTACAAGCCCTCCCGCGCGGCAGCCCCTGCTCCGGCGCTGACCCGAGCCGTGCGGATTATCACCGCGCATCGCAGCCGGAGACAGGAACATTCATTAAAATTTGAAACACAAATGGAAAATTGCTACTTGAAGCCTCCTTGCCAGAGAGCCAGCCGCTTGATCAGAGACCTCATTAATGTATCTAATGTGTAAGGAACAATTAGACTTTTCAAAGACATCCTTTTCCCAGCCAGGGGGGAAAAAAAAAAAAAAAAGGTAGCTTGAACCCCCCCATCCCAACCCAAGCCGCCTCGAGGGATCGGGGTGCGCAACCCCGGCGGGAGCCTACGAGCCGCCGGAGAGTCTCGGATCCATCCCAGCACCTGAAATGCCCGTTTCTCCTTAAGTTAGATGGGGAGGAAAGTGGGCTGATTAAAAAGCTGATTTCTTTTCCCAGCGACCGGCGGGGTTTTGCCATCCTCCCGTAATTAGCCGGTTACGCGGCCGTATGTTTTATTTATGAGCCGAGGGCGGAGGGAAGGGGAAGCGAAGGAACGACCGTGCCCTATATATCTGCAAATAAAACACTTCATTTCCCTCCTGGGGAATGTCACCTCGAGAAACCATCGCTTTCCTGCTCACTGCCCCGTCCAAATCGCAGGCTGTAAATGGCTTTGTGGGCCTGGCTGGCGCTCAGATGGGTTTAAAATATGGATTTATGTCTTTATTCTGCATAGTCAAAGGTCAACAAGAGCAGGAAATCATCGCTGAGCCGCTTATTTACGGTGAGAGGCGGCCACTTGCTCCCCTTCTTGCTCGTGCGTCCCCGCCGGCGGATGCTTTCAGGGTGCCGGGTCACGGGGAGCGCGGTGGAGCCCGGTGCCTCGGCAGAGAGCGGCCGTGCCTCAGTTTCCCCAAGCTGGGCTGCTTGGAGGCGAGCATCCCCAGCACGACTGCACCCCCTTCCTTAGGGACACCCCCGGGGAAGGTCGAGCATCCCTGAGGAGGTCGGGCAGCCCTGGCCACGTGGCATCCCCATGGCGAGGGGTCCCGTTTGTGGCCACTGTCACCCCGGCTCGCTTGGGGCGGCCTAGGCCGGGCCGGCGGCGCGCTTGCCCGGCGAGCTGCGCTCTCATGCTTTGCTAATCCCGCCTGGCACCTGCCCCAGCTCCCGGCGGCTTCGCGCGAGCAAGGAACCAATTAATCCTCCCGGCGCTGGGGGAAGTGGGTCAGGCTCGTCAAGCTCTCCCGCTAACGAGGGGCGCGGCGAGGCGTGGCAGAGCTGGCTGCTGGGTGGCCGGGCGGGTGTCTCGCGCCGGTGCCCCGCGTCCCGTCTCCCACGGGGTGGTAAGTGGGTAAACTGAGGCAGGGTGGCGCTGGCCGGCAGAGCGGGGCTCTAAGCGAGGAGGAGGAGGAGGGAGGGAGGAAGGGAGGGCGGCGGATAATTCGGTTGGGCCGATGTCGCAAAGGGCCGGGCTGGTTTCCCAACGGGGCTGCGGGGCCGCTGTGCCTCGGTTTCCCCATCCCGGCGAAGCAACGGGGTTCTCCCAGGCGTGGGGTGCTGGGTGCTGGCGGCGTTAGGGCTTTCATGGGCAGGGTGGGGAGCGCAGGCAGCGCAGGCAGCGCAGGCAGCATGCCCCTTTGAAGTGGAGCCCAACTTCCAGGAGTGAAGCAATTCTCGTTTGCATAATGAACAAAGGGAGCAGGGGGGAGGCGAAACCCCAAAGCCCGAGCTGGCAGGCAGGCCTGCCCTCCTTGCCTGCCCTCCCTGCCTGCCTGCCCGCTCCCCCAGCCGCCTGTAATTACAGGTTTATTGCCTGTACAGCTATTGTGTAATGACATGTTTGCAAATTAATTTTTACGGCTCATGCGATGGAGGGGCGGGGGGAGCAGAGGAGGGGTCCCCCGGTGCTTGCGTGAGCCCAGCAAATTCAACCCCTTATCAAAGCGTGGGGGGGCTGTGAGCGGGGTCGTGATGGGGGGCCCGAGGAAATTGGGTGACGTGGTGACCCCCCAGCCTTTCCAGCCCCCAGGGTGGGGGGTCCTGCTGGCACCCACACTTTGGGAGGGGGCATTGGGCTTGGGCTTCCCAGAGCTGTGTCACCCCATAAGTGACATTTTCTAATGCACCAGTCAGGGGTGCGGAGTGAGGGGGGTTGGCTGGGGAGGGGGGAAGCAGCGATGGAGCAGCAGCACCCAGCACCCAGCACCCCACGGATGGGAGCCCGGTGGAGCAGGGGAGCTGCCTCGGAGGGAGCGGGACACGGGCGATGACTCAGGGGACAGGCCAGAAATACTCCCAGCGCCGATCTTGACAGATGTAGGTTAGGAAGGAAGAAAAGACATAATAATAATCCCCCGACCTGGAATTAGAAAAGCAATATTTAACGTGGGGAGCGGGGGGGAGGAGGAGGGGGGCAGTTTTTCACCGGGTCTGTCTTTGCCAAATGGGTTCCTGGGGAGCTGGGCTGAAAGGGGGGGGTGTGTGTGCACACATGTGTGTACACGCGTGTGTGTGTGCGTTTGTGTGCGTGCACACGCGTGCGTTCGCAGCCAGAAGACCTTTTGCAAAGACCCTCCTGCTCGCTCGCAGCGAGCACCGGGCCCAATCTCCTCAACCATGGGGCCGGATGGGCTTGGGGTGATACCGGGACCCCCCTGGCCCCCCCTGCCCCGCGATCAGGAGCAGGCAGGGGCAGGCAGGGGCAGGCAGTGGGGCCCTGGGAATGGCCTGTATCTTTAAGCTGTTTGAAGGGCTGGTCATTATCATACAGGATGTGGCTTCTCTTGCAGGGGCGAGATATCACACGTCGCCTTCGTGAACTTTGGTGTTAAAAGCAGCCGGCAGTTTGGGAAGAGAGGGCCAGAGCTTGGGGGGGGGGTGTTGTGGGGTGTGGGGGGAAGGAAGGGGGGGGCAGCACACACGTACGCTTACGTTCACGCGCCCCGAAGCGCGCACCCACGCCAGCGCGCCCACGCCAGCCAGCGCGCCCATGCGAGCCGCGAGCGCGCCCATGCGTGCCGTGAGCGCGCCACGCTTCCCCCCCCCCCCCCCCTTTTCCACCCCGCCTTGGCTGATCGTTTGCTTAAAGCAAATTAAGCCGGGCCCTCGTTACTATGGTGCAGCCAGGATCTCCAGCCTCCCTCGCTCTCCCCGTAATAGCATTTATTAGCCCTATTTGCCTGCAAGCATGTCTTCCCGGATCTGCTAATGCATCAGCGGAGAGGGAATGGGGGAGATCCTATCAGGCGTCTGATTGCAGCCCCCGCCGAGCGAGCTAGGCTGGGCAGGGGGGATTTGGGGGCGCGGCGGGGGGGCAGTGGGAGCTCGCCCCTCGCCCCCCACGTAGGGGCCGGGGCAGGCAGCCTTCCTGCGCCTGCCTTTTGTGAAGCAGCAGGCAGGAAAGTTGGGTTATTTATTGTTTTGTTTCCTAATTTTCCTCCTTAAGCGACTAGGGGGGCTTGATTTTCTATTTTTATTTTATATCCACCACCCCCCCACACCCCCTCGCCCCCCCATTGGCAGCTGTTTGAAAACAGCATCCCGGAAAAGACCGAAAAAAAAAAAAAAGAAAAAGAAAAATTATTCTGTGTGTAGGCGAGGAGGAGGAGGAGCGGGGTTTGAGGGGGAAGGAGGCTTCTCCTGCCCTCCCGGCCTCGGCTGGCGGGGTGCCCCGGGGCTCGCCTCCCCAAAAAACCACCGGGGATGAAGGTTGAAGCCTGGGGGAAGCGGGGCGGCGTGACGCGGGGAGGGGGGTGCCGGGGCGAGCAGCTGCCTGCCGCTCTCCTGCCCGCTCCCCTTCATTAGGGGAGACAAATCTGCTGTCAAGTAGCCAGATTTCCAATTTACCGATAATGATTCTTGCATGAAAATTGATCGAGGGGCAAGTCTGCCGCCTCTCGCCTGCCCGGCTTGGCGCAGCCCAAGGGAGCTTGGGCTTTTCTGCTCGCCTCGGGACGCGCCGCTCGGACGGACGGACAGACGGACGGACGGACAGACGTCGGCTCGCAGCCCCGCGTGGGTCACCCACCCCACGCCGCCAACACCCTTCAGTGGGGTGGCGGGGGGGGGGGGAAACACCCCGCTGCACCGGCCTGCTCCGGGGGTGCGTTGCCCCCCACGCCGAGGGTCCCACCGCCGCTTCTTCCTCCTCCTCCTCCTCCTCCTCGCCGGCTTTTTTGTGTGCTCGGGGCTCAAGCGGCAGGAAAACCCCCGGGAAGGCGTCACGCCGTGGCAGCCCCGCTCCTGCCCTGGCCACGCCGGTGACAGCCGCCACCGCCACCCCTCCGCCGGCGCCCTGGGCTCGCTGCTATTTCAATTTTTATTTTTCCTCCTCCCCCCACGCACTTGATTCCCCCCGCTCCTCCTCCTCCTCCTTCTCCTCCTCCTCCTCCTCCTCCTCCCCGCTCCACCGTATTTTTTCGCCTCTGGTTTATTTTTCCAACCCCCTCCGTGTGGCTTGGTGCTAATTTTTTTGGGGTTTTTTTTTTTAATTATTATTATTTTTTCCTTGCTTCCTGACACATCCTCTTCACCTTGGGTCTTTTTTCTTTTTTTTTTTTTTTCCTGGCCGCAATGGAACTGTAACATAAATCATGTTTGGGTTGAAACCACCTCTCTATTACTTACCAGGTAAGGCACCGAGCGATGCTGTCGCTGGCCCCCCCGGCCCCTCTTCCCCCTGGGGTGTCCCTGTAGGGTACCCCCCAGCTTGGGGACACCCCTTTGTCTGCCCCAGCCAGCAGCAGCCGAGGGGAATTTGGGGGTGAAGTTACTTTCTCCCAGAGCTAATAGGGGTTTTGGGGTCTGGCAAGGTTTAGGGGGGGAGCAGGCAGCCCCGGGGCAGCACTGCAAGGCTCTGTAGGGTTTTGGGGTGCTTGGATCCCCCCTTCTTCTCCTGCTGCCGCTCCCTCACCGTGGGGGTTTCTTCCCTCCCCGATGAGCTGGGGGGGGGAGGTTCTGGCTGAGGAGGGATGGGGAGAAATGCTGGGTACGCTGGGTTTTGGGGTGGGGGGTCCCCTCTCACAGCCCTGCTGCTGCTTGGGCGTGGGGACTTGGGGCACCAAAGTTTGCTGTGCTGCCCCAGCCAGCAGCACCGGCCCCCGCGGCAGCCGGCGAGGGAGGCCCCCCCCCCCCTCTGTGGGGGTTTGGGGTGTTTGGAGAGCATCGGTGATGAGGGGGGCTGGGGTGCGAGCTCGGGCGTGCACTGCGGGGAGGGGGGGGGCACTCAGGGTGCATGTTTGGGGTGCACGCTTAGGATGTGTGCTCGGGGTGGGGGGTGCTCTTGGGGTGCAGGCTCCGGGTACATGTTTGGAGTGTACACTGGGGGGGGGCACGCTTGGGGTGTACACTCAGGGATAGGTGCTCTTGGGGTGCGCACTTGGGGTGCACGCTCCAGATGCAGCCTTGGGGCTGGGAGCTCGGGCTGCGAACTTGAGCCGCCCGTGGGGTGCAGGGTCGGGGTGTGCGCTCGGGCTGCGAGCTTGAGGTGCTCTTGGGGTGCACACCCAGCGTGTGTGTTCGGGGTGCACGCTCCGGCTGTGAGCCTGGGCTGTGAGCTCAAGGTGCTCTCGGGGGTGCAGCCTCGGGGTGCTCGCTCAGGCTGCCAGCTCGGAGGTGCGCTCTGAGAGGCGGGGGGGTGGCGGCGGGGCCCCTCTCCTGGGGGGGCCGTACCCCCACGCGACGGTTTCCCCGCGGAAGGTTGTTTGTTTCAGGAAATGGCTTTTGCATGTGGCAGTTGTTACAGGAACGAGCGGCTCTGCCCAAGCGCGCCTGCGCCGGAGCACGCGAAGGCGAGCCGGGAAGGGCGGCGGAGGGGTGCCGGGGTTGAACTTGGGGGCCCCCCCCCCCTCCACCTCCCAACCCCGGGAGGGGTTAGGGTGTGACATTCCCCTGCCCAGGGCTGTGCCACGGCGGGGACACGGGTGACCTGCTTGCCCGTGGCACCCGGCTCGCTCCGACCCTGCGCCCTCCTCCCTGCCAGCCACGGGGGTCCCGCTCCCTGTCGTCCCCCCGCCACACCACCATCCCCTTCCCTGCTCCTTGCTGGTTCCCAACTGTGACAGGCAACGTCTGCCCGGCCTCGGTGCCATCCCCACCGCGGCGGGGACTCCTCCAAAGGCTGCAGGTGCAGGGAGACAGGTTGAGGGTTGGTTTTTATTTTTTTTTTTTTTTCCCCCTTAAATTCCATATTTAGCACACTCCGGTCGAGCGGGGGTTCCCGGCGGCAGCTCCTGTTGCGTGAAACTTCTGGCTTTGCCGTTGTTGCTAATGCACTAATTCCTGTGCCCTGGAAAACCCTGCTCTGGCCGTCTCTTCGCTTTCCAGCCACCTCGGAAGGGAAATAAAAAAATCAGAGGAGAAAAGCAAGACAGAGAGGCGCATGGAAGTGTCAGGCTGTGAGATTTAAAGCAATTAAGGGAAATTACGCTCGAGGCGCTGGCAGCAGAGAAATCGCCGGTGGCAGCTGCCGGGGTGTTGGGAGATGCCGGTGGGCCAGGTCGGGTGGGAGCAGATGGAGACATGAACCTTCCCCCGTGGGCTCGCAGGGGTTTGGTGAGCGCTGGGCTGGTGGCGGTGACTCAGCGGCGCGAGTCCTGCTGGGGACTGTCACCGCCTCGGGGACTGCCCGGCTGCGGCCCGTGTCACACGCTCCTCGGTGGCTCGGTCTCCCGGCTTGGCTGGGGCATGGGATCCAGCTGGCTGCCGTGTCCCTCTGGTCACCGATGCTTGTTCCCTGCATCCCTCTGGTGTCACTCTCTGTCCCCTGCATCTCTCTAGTCACCGATGCTTGTCCCCTGCATCCCTCTGGGCGTGGGGCTGGCGATGTGCAAGGGGGCTCAGCTGGCTGCGAGGGGACACCGGCCACGGTGGGGACCCGACATCGAGCGCGGGAGGGGGCCAAGGAGGGGACCCCATTCCCCGCCTGTACATATGGGAATGTGCTCGCCTTGAAATACAGGGGTGCAATTGTCACCCATCGCCGGTGGCCAGCGTCCCTTGGGGACAGCAGCATCCTTTGGGGACAGCAGCACCCCTCGGGGACACAGAGCATCCCCGGGGGGGCCTGGCTGTCTGCTCCAGCAGGCGCGAGGGTGGCACCCGAATGCATGCAGTCTTTTGGGGTGTTGTGTCCCGCCCCCCTCCACCTCCTCTCCCTATGGGTGTCCCCAAATCGCTGGAGGGGCCCTGGGGCTCCCCGGTGAGGCAGGACAAGGCCGTGGGTGCCTCGGCGTGCCGGGGAGGATGGCGGCGGGTGCCGGCGGCGGATGCTGCTGACTCAGGACCTTCCCAAATGGTTCCTATTTTTACACCGGGGCCGGTAATATTTAGCCCGTGGATCAAAGCAGATGGAGGGAGCTGGGTGATGCCGCGTAAACACCCGCTTGGCGGGTGCCGCGGGCGCCAGGCGTGAGTCACCGGCGGCTTTTGGCAGCGCCGGGTGGGGACGGCCGCCCCCAGGCTGGATTTGGGGTGCTCGGGGCTGAGCCCCGCTCTTGGCAGCTCCCGGCTGGCTGCTGGGGATGCCCTTCCTCATCCTCACCGGGTGTGTGGGGTGCTGCGAGAGTGGTGATTGAGGGGTGCTGAGGGGGGACTGGGTGATGCCAGAGAGGTCCGGGCTGTGTTGGGGTGCTGGGAAGCCCTCCCGCCTTCCTCCTTTGCCCACCCCTCCTCCTCCTCCTCCTCCTCCTCTCGCCAGTCCTAAATTCGGTCGCCATGGCAACCATGTCAACCACTTTCCAGCTTCCCCGTGATGGTTTGAGGAGGGGAGGGGAGGGAAGAGAGGAGCCAGGGGAAGGGGGGCGGCGGGCGGGCGAGGGCTGCACGCCACCGGGGGTTGGGGACCGGGGGCATCGCCCTGGGATCGTGGCTCGGGGTGACGCTTCCCAGATGGTTTTTCCCCGCTGGGTCCCGTCTGGCGAGTGGGGGCCAGTGCCAGCCACCGCGGTGCTTGCCAAGGGGTCAGGGTTGCGGGTCCTGCCCTGGGGAGGGGGCTCAACCGCAGCCCCCCAGCTCTGAGCGGGTGGGTGGGCACCCCAAAAATTCAGTGCCTGTCTGCAGCCATCCTGCTCATTCCAGGGCCCCGCTGGTACCTGGGGTGTCAGTAGCCACACGACTTGGAGGGGGGTGAATTATTCCCAGACACCCCCTTTTTCTTCCGTTTTTCTTCCTGCCCCCCCCCTTTCTGTAATCTCTTTATTCCTGCGCTAAGCCTGGTTCCCAAAGGTTTTAGAGCCAGATTTGCCTGTAGCTATATAGGACAGGGTGAAAAGCCGGGCGGCTGCGCGGGTGGGGGTGCAACGCCGGCATCACCCCACGGCGCGTGGGCACCTGCTTGCCCCCCGGGGCCACCTGCGCCAGCATGGAGCCGCGGTGCTGCAGGGGGAGAGCAGGAGAGGTGTAATTACCCCAGCGAGACTTTGGCCCGCCATGAAAACAGGCTCCCACTGCCGCCTCCACCCGTTGTCCCCCCCTTTTCCAACGGTACTGCCAGACCCCGATGCCCAGGGGTCACCAGGGTGCCACAGGCATCGTTCGCCTCCAACCCCACGCCAGGTTTTTGGGGGGGAGCAGGTGCTTCTTTTCTCTACAGCGTGTTCCACCCCCCTTCTCTCTCCTCTTTCCTTGGCACCGGCTGGCGGCACCTGCCAGGGACGCTCCTCCTTGGCACGGCACCGCGGCACGTGCGCGGGCACCGCCGGCGGCAGCCGCGCTCGAGGCACCGCCGGCAGCCGTGGGGGGAGCGGGGCCAGCCCTGCCCCGAGCCTGGCAGCGGGGTGCATATATCCCTTCCCTCCCCTCCCTCCCCCATTTTATTATTAATTTTTAACTTTATTTCCCGAACGCCGCGCTTAATTAAACGCAGCCGCCTCTTGCCACGAGCCGACGCGGGGTATTTATTACACCAAATGTTGACGGGAAGGATGCTCCCCCTCTGACGGATTATTGCACCGGCATTAAAAGGAGGGGGGTGTGTGACACCCCAACCCCCCACCCCCCCCAAGGGGCTTTGGGGGGGAAGGATGCTGTGTTTCTGCATCACCGAGCTTTCTCCTTCCCCCCTTCTTTTAATAATAACGCTTTAAAGATGTTTGACATCTGTAACAAACAGCTGGCATCCTGTTATGGAAGAATGTCCTTTTATTTCCAAGCAGGTTGAACTGTCATTAATAGTATAATTAGGTGATTATCGGCGTACAGCAGAAAACTGCTTAATTGCACAGCCAGCTTTGCGAGGATCCCCGGCTCCTTTATTGCTGGATTTGTTTTAGCCGCCTGAATTTTTTCGCGCTGTGTTGTTGTTTTTTTCCACGTTGATTATTATTTTTTAATGTGCGTGGCAGCTGGGGGAGCGTGGCAGCACCGGCGGCGCCGGGGGACACACACAGGCTGGCACTGGTCCCCCTGTGTCCCCCCCTCACACCCCCAGGTCCCCAGGGGATTTATTTTTAACCCTGTGCGTGCTGAAGGTGGTGAAAGGAGTCTCAGAGGTGGGGTTTTGCTGGGCACAGCACCCATGGGTGGGAGCACCCGTGGGTGGGAGCTGACCGGGTGCTGAGTTATTCGAGGGAATAAAAATGTCTTTGTTAGCGGCACCGTGCCATCAGCTGCCGGCGGGAAGCAGAGCCACGGCAGGAGGGCACCCATCGTTCCGGGGAGCCTTCACCCACCCTCACCCATCCCTGCAGGCCGGGACCCTCCTCCTGGGGCACCGTGCCCCTCTCCATCCCTATGGTGCGTGGGGGCACGCACGTGGCTCGCTGCGGCTCTTGAGTGGCTGTGATGGAGTTGGTCCATCCCCATCCCCATTCCCGTCCCCGGGATGTGGCGTTTTGGGGGCAGAGCAGATTTTTTGGCGACCGCCAGACAATAGCGCTTTGTATCTCCCCCCGGTGCCGCCAAACACACTTGTTAGCGCCGCAGCTTTGTGCTGTAAATTTCCATGGAGTAATTACGTCTTAATTTATGATAATCCCGGGCGGGCGGTGGAGGGGGGCAAGCGCCAGTCAAGTTTGGAAGTTGCCTGCCGGGGCCCGGGGTCCCCCGTGGCTCACGCCGACCATGAACTTCTCCATCTCGGTGCAAAGCCAACGGATGGGGAAAGTGTCCCTGAGCGGGGACCGGGGCTGTCCCCGGGGAAATGGGGCCACGTGGGAGTTGGGGATCAGTCCCAGTTTGCAGAGCAGGAGTGTCCCCAGCGCGGTGGCCGGTGATGCCGCCCATCCCACCACCCGTCCAGGAGCTCAGGAGCCCACGGGCGCGTGGGTTTGGGTCATCCCGGGGTGATGCCGGGATGCCGTGCCGTGTCCCGCTGCCAGCTCCCCCAAGCAGGGGGGAATCATTCCCGCAAGCCCCCCGGCACTGCTCCGGCATGGGGCCGGAGCCTTTCCCCTTCCCACCGCTGAATGGCTCATCCCGCCTTTGTCTGGAGGGCTTATTACTGGCAAAATAGAGGCTCTTTTCCCTCGGCCTTCCTGGCGGGCAAATTAGACGCTTTGGCAATTTTCGAGGAGGATGACGGGGAGGGGAGGAAGGCTCTCATCGCCCACCGGAGGACCCCAGCACCAGGCAGGGTGCTGGCACTCTCCAGCAAGGGTGCAGGGTGGGAAGCGAGAGGTTCCCCATGTCCCCTCCAAAGCCATCGAGGCACCACTGGGAGCGGCCGTGGGAATCCTGTGGGGTTTGAGGAACATTTAATTGCCTGCCCTGTGGAGGGAGGGAGGTTTGGGGGTCACTGAGCATCCCCCGCAGAGCTGGGAGGGTGCTGGCACCCATACATCCCACCACCCGTTGCCGACGGGGGCTGTGGGTGCCGTGGGCACCCTGTCCCACACCCCAGGGTGGGTTTTGTCCTCGGGGGGGTGTGAAAACCTGGGGCTGCGCCCGTTGCACCTGCAGCCGGGTCCCCGTTGGGAGGCAGCGCGCACCCACTGACATTTGCCAAGCGTAAAAATTCAATTAATTCCAGCAGGCAGATTAAATATAAGTGAATTTTAATAATTTGCTCGAAAGGCTGAGGATTACTGTAGGCGAAAAGGGAAGATGCTGCGCGTGTGGGGGCACTGGCCAGCCTTCCCGGCACCGGCACGTGGGATCGCCGGCACTAATCACCCTAAATCCCGGTGTGGAAAGGGGGGTCTGCACCCCTCGGTGCCAAACGGTGCCACACACAATCCCCCCAGACCTGGATTTTGGTTGATCTTCCTCTGTGATGAATGTGCCGGATCCATCCCACTGGTGCTGGCACTGTGTTGTGCCCATCCCCGGCACAGTCCGGCTCCACGGGCATCGCTGCTGCTTCAAACCCTCCTCGCTGGTGCCTATTTCTTGGGGGACTTCATGGAAAGGGTGAGACCCATCGGGGCGGTGATGGGACCCTGGGGACCCTGTGGGACGTTGCAAGGGGGACCTGGGGCTCCCGGGTGAGGAGCACGCCAAGGTCTTGCCAAGATCTCCACAGCGTCTTGTAACTAAAAAGCCGGTGACGTGGGGCACCGATCGGTAGCAGATGGTGCCGGTATTAGGAAAATGAAAATACAGGCAGTAAATTTGCCGTTTGCCAGCGTTAATTTCTATCCCAAGGTAAAACCTTCCCTCTGGCCCGTGCCGGGCCATCTGCACAGCCATAAACTGCGGCACTGCCGTGCGCATGGGGGGACCCCGGGAGCGCAGGGGGGACCCCCCATCCCGCCCGGACCCCCCGGCTTTGCCGGCGGTGCAGTGGGATTGATGGAGATTGCCCGTGACCTTTGCTAGGACACGAGGTATTACCATTAATACTTCTGTATTTCCGGAGTTCACGCCATGCATAAATCTCATATCAAGCCGGGCGGGCAGAGTAATCTGCCAGGCAGCGTTATTAATACTCGTTATTAATACCCGTTATTAATACCCATCGCCCCCGGAGCCCTTCGTTAGCTGCCTGCGGAGGGGGCCAGGGGTGGGGGCTGCGCTGTCTAACCCCCCACCTCCACCTTTTTGGGGTGCAGCTGGGAAATCTCTGGTGCCAACTGAGTCAGCGGCAGCTTTTCCCCAGCGGTGAGGGGGTCCCCTGCGGGCACCCACCCCTGTGATGGGGGGGAAGCTTTAGGCTGGGGACCCCCTTGGCTCTGTGGGAGGGGGACTGCAGCACCTCAGAGGCAGCGGGGTGACAGGAGGCAGCCCCTCGCCTTGCCCTGGCACCTCCTAACTCTGCCCCATAGCCCCCGGCTCAGCTGGGTCGTGGCCCCCCCCAGCCCTGCCTGCAACCCCCTGCCCTGCCCCTGCCTCCCCCCTGCCCCGCCAGGACCTGCCCCATGCAAGATCCAGCCTGCATGAAACTCTAATCTCCAATTTTATTCGCTCGGCTCCAGCCGATTTGCATAATCCACATAATCACCCCGGTTTTAATTGCCCACAACTCTGCAGAAAGATCATGTGGTTAAGTGGTAAATCATAATTAGATAAATAATTGGCTTGGCCGCAGCAAGCTGCTTTGTTATACCTGCCATCTGCTGGGCAAGGGCTTCTCGCACCGAGAACAATGCGCTGCTGACGGCAAAGCCTGCGCTGCCCGCGGCACGGCTGCACCGAGCTGCTGGCACGGGCACGGGCACGGGCATGGGCATGGGTACGGGCACAGGAGGGCAGCCTGCCTGCACCGGGCATTGCCCGCCTCTGCCTTGTGCAATGCCCCGGTAGCGCCGTGCGAGGTCTGGCAGCACCGTGCAATGCCTGGCTGCGACCCACGCGTTGCCCAACAGCACCCGTGCAAGGCGCCGTGCGATGCCCAACGGTGCGCTGGGGTGCCCAACGGCACCGGGCACTGCCTGGCGGTGCCGTGCGGTGCCCAGCAGGGCCACGTAATGCCCAGCAGCACCAAATAACACCTAGCAGCACCCAGCCCTGTCCCACATGACACCCAGTGGCATTTTTCAATGCCTGGTGGCACTGTGCAGTGCCCAGCAGGGCCACATAATGCCCAGCAGCTCCAAATAACTCCTGGCAGCACCGTGCAGTGCCCAGCCCTGTCCCACACGATGCCCAGCAGCACTGTTCAATGCCTGGTGGCACCATGCAGTGCCCAGGAGCACCATACAATGCCCGGCAGCACCATGCAGTGCCTGGCAACACCAAAGAATGCCCAGCAGCACCACGTAATGCCCAGCAGCCCCGTGCAGCGCCCAGCAGTGCTGCCTGATGCCTGGCACCCACCCGCACGCCCCACGCAGCCATTCAGCCCCTCATGCTAAGGGGAGGGGTGGGGGCTGTACCCTCACTTCTGCCAAAGCCGGGGGAGCCCTCGAGAGGCAGCCTGGCACCCAGATCCAGGCGTTGGGAGCCAAAAGGAGCCACTGTCCCAACCTGGATGCTGCGGGAGGGTGGCGGCTCGAGGGCCAGCAGCATCCCTTGGGCACAGGCACTTTATTTTCAGAGCCCCCAGCTCGCTCTGCCAGGGTAGAAACAGGGAAGAAAGTTGCTTTGAAGTGAATCTTTCCCCAGCCTGATTTCCTACGGGCATAAAAAGCACCCAGGGCTGGTTGGGTTGGGCACGGGAAGGCAAGAAAGGGAGAAAAATAATCCTGCATCACGCCAGCCCTGGCCCCTCCCTGGCGCTGCGCCCTCCAAACGAGCTCTTATTAGTTTGCTTGTTGTCGTTTGCCAGATCAATGGTCCATGGAGGAGTGATCGATGGAGACCCAGCCGGCTAATAGTGCCGCGCGCTTGGATGCTCGGTGCTGTGCGGGCTCCCCGGGGAGCCCCAAATCCCATCCCTCACCAGCAAGGACCACCTCACCCCGGGGGACCCATCCGGATCCCTCCAAGGGTGCTGGGGAGCCGCTGGCCAAGGTGGGGGATGTTCCCGAGATGGGTCCTGGGATCTGCCCTGAGGAGGATAAAACTGGACCTCTCTGGTGTGCCTGCACCTCTCCATCCTTGGGGACACTTGGGGACACCGAGCCTGGCCACCTCCCTCCGTTTCGGCTGCGTGCTGGGTGGTGGGGAGGGAAAGTGCAGACTCCGATTGATCAATTAATTAATTAATGGAGCGTGTCGTAGGTGCGGTGTGTTGTAACGGCAGGGGGGTGTGTGTGGAAAATGTGTTGGTGGCTCTGCGGGACATCGCCGGGAGAGGAGCTGGTCCCCGCTGCCTGTCCCCTGCCTGTCCCCTGCCTGCTGGCTCCCGAGGGGGTGATGGGGTGCATGGCGGGGGGACGATGGGCACGTGCTGCCCCTGGCTGCCTGCCCTCCCTCCTGCCCGCACAGGCAGCCGCCAGGGCCCTGCCTGCTGCATTCAAGCAGCGTGGGGAGTGTGTGAGGAGGGGTGGGGGGGGGGGGGGGGTTGACAATGCAAGGCCATTAGCATTGAAAATCCATGTAAAGCAGCTGTTCCCGCTCGGAGCGTGCAGCTGGATGCGGCTCCGGAGCGGGAGCCGAGGAGCTGAGAGAGAGAGGAAAAGCTTGAGGGGGGAACCTCACGCCACGGAACATCACCCCAAATTCCTTGGGGAGCCAGCCAGGGCCAGCATGGAGGAGCCGAGGTGCTGTGGTGGGTGCGGATCCGTCCCGGGGGAGGATGCAGGATGCTCATCTCTCCCTGCTCCCTCGGCCTCCCGCCGCGCTGGGTTTTTTTCCGCTCCATTTGCCAGGGGCTGGAGCTGCTGCCTGATCGTATTTGGTAATAAATTATTAGTTCCAGCGCTTGGGAGCCCGGGAGCTCAAAATAGCTGCTTTTAAAGCGGGCGGCTGGTGCAGGTTGAGTTCAATGGCAATCTGCTCTGAAGGGCACTTCATGCTCATTAGGGGCCTTTCAAGGTGCTGGGGGGGGGCTGAAACCAAGGTGCTAAACCTGCCTGCGCCACATTTCCCGGCAGCTGCCTGCAGCGGGGACGAGGAGGGCAGCCAGCAGCGATACCAAGCCCCCTTCTCCAGCCCACGCGACTCCAGGAAGGATCCTGGGATTTTTGGGGTGCTGGGAGCCCATCCCTGCCCCAATGCTGCCCGCTCCTGCCTGCCCGCGGCGGCTGCCGGCGTGTTTATTTGTCTCCAGTCCCACCAGGCAGCCAGACTGGTTCTGCTCTCGCTGCCGGAGGAGGCACCCGCTGCCAAAAAACCCGCCAGCGTCATCAGGAGCAGATGGAGAGAAGATGGCACGGACCCAGCTCCCAGCTCCCAGCCCTGCGCCAGGGATGCGGGGGGCCAGGGGGGGTTGGTGGGGGGGCCAGGGGGCAGGGACACCCCCCTGGGAGTCAGGGGCTTGGGGTCCTGCACGGATTTGCCAACCCCACGGCTGGTGGCACGTGTGGCACCGCGTGAAGGGGTGCCAGGATGTGGGGGGGCACAGGGAAGGGTGAGGGGGACACCGGCGATGGCCCTGCCGTCCCCCCCACCTCCTCCTCCTCCTCCTCCTCCCGCCGGGCAGGGACCTGCCTGTTCCCGCGGGCAGGCAGCCAGCAGGCACCGGGAATGCCAGACACTCCCCGTGCCACTGTGCCCGGGCACATGCCGCTGAAGGGACAGGGACAGGGTGGCACCTCGCCTTGTCCCCTGTCCCCAACCTCCCCCATGGCCTCAGCAGGGCATCCTGCGGCCCCCTTGCCTTGATGGGAGGGGGGATGTACAGGCAGCTGCCTGTTTGCAGGGGTGAAGGCAGCAAGTGGTGCCTGAGAGCAGGTATGTTGGGGGTGGCAGCCCCTCTCCCTGCACCCCCCAGGGCTGGGGGCAGCAGAGGGACAGGCTGCCCCATTTCGGGGTTCAGCTCCCCACCCCACTGAGGCAACCGCTGGTGTGACCCCGGGCCGCTGCCAGGGCTCTGAACTTGACCTGTTTTTCCGCACGGAGCTGCCTGCCGGGAAAAGCAGCTGGGGAGGGGCAGGAGGAGGGCGAGAGCCCCGGGGTGGGGGGGAGGCCCCACCTCACAGGGAGACGCCAGCACCCGTAGAGGTGAGTGGCACCCACGCCGCGCCAGTGACGGGGTGCCGGAGGGACGGGGAGGGGGGGACGCAGCATGGTCCCCCATCCCCGTGCCGCAGCGTGCCTCAGTTTCCCCAGCGGGCAGTTCTCCCACGGAGCAGCTCCAGGGATGCCCGGACAGACGGACGCCACCTCCGTCAGGGCAAAGCGGGTGAGCCCAAGCTCAGGCCCCAGCCAGGGCGGAGACGCCGATTTTATCACCGGGCAGGAGTGGCAAAACTGGTTTGAAGCCCAACTGGGGCAGCGGCACGGCTCAGGGTTAGCGAGCCAGCCCCGGGGTGGGGAACGCGAGCTCCCTGCGTGCTTCCCGGCGAGCTGTTGGCTTGGAGCTACCCCACGCTCGCCTGGCAAATCCTGGTTGGGATCATGAGTTTGTTGGGAGGCATTTGGGGCCGCGGAGATCAGCTGAGCATCACACGGGTGATGCTCTGCCGCCAGCCCCCGTGCCCCGGCAAGCGAGCGCAAGCGTGCTAATCTCTGCCAGCTGGTTAGCAAATGGTCCCCAGCCTTGGAGTGGGGCTGGCAAGGGGCAGGGGGGCGGTTATGCTGGGGTTAATAGCTGGGGAGAAGCTGGGGAGGGTGGGGAAGTGCCTGAGGGGGTGCAGGGCTGTGTTTGGGGGGTGCAGGGTTGTGCCAAGGGGATGCCAGGCAGTGCCGGGGGAATGAAGGGCTGTGCCTGGGGGATGTGGGGCAGTGGCTGGGGGGGTTCAGGGCTGTATTTGGGGGTGCAGGGTTGTGCCCAGAGGATGTGGGGCAGTGCCTGGGGGGTGACAGGCAGTGCCTGGGGAGTTCAGGGCTGTGCCTGAGGGTGTGGGGCTGTGCCTGAGGGGTGTGGGGCACTGCCCGGGGGATGCAGGGCTGTATTTGGGGGTGCAGGGCTGTGCCAAGGGGTGCCAGGCAGTGCTGGGGGGATGCAGGGCTGTTTCTTGGGTGATGCGGGGTTGTGCCCAAGGGATGTGGGACTGCACCCGGGGGATGTGGAGCAGCACCTGGGGGGCACGGGGCTGTCCCCAGAGGGTGCAGACCAGTGCCCAGGGGATGCCAGGCTGTGCCCAGGGTGCTGCAGCCCCCCGCGATGGCGCGTGGGTGCATGGCGCTGCAGGTCCCACTCTCCCAGGGGAGGGGGGGGGGCACCCAGGCACTCCCCCGGGGGTCCACGGGCACCCGGTGCAAAGCCCGGGGGTGCCGGGGCCAGGCTGGCGCAGCGGGTTGGCTTCCCAGCTGTTCTGGTAATGAATTTACATGAGCCGAGCGTGTCGACAAGGCGGCAGTCAATGGCTGAGAGCACCGGAGTTAATAAATGCTTGTATAATGAGGGCAGAGGGGAGCGCGCGCCACCGCGCCGGCCGCCTCTCCTGGGGCCGGGGGGCAAAGATTAATCAACGCTGAGTGGCACTCGTGGCCCCCCCATCCCAGCTCCCACAGCGCCCGTGCTCTGCCCGGCCACCCTCTGCCGTGGGATGCTACAGGGTCACCGGTGCCTCGAGCTGCCTCCAGCCCTGCTGGGATTTGGGGGGGCTGCCCCTCGCCTCGCCCCCCCCCCCCCCCCCCCGCCTGCCTACCCACCTGGGAGTGGGGCTAATTTTAGGCTGGTGTTAATGAAGCTGCTCGTTTGGAAGTCTATTTTAAGGGCCCTGACATCAGCAGTTGCTGTTTTGGGAGGTGGAAAGCCCTGGAGCGGCTGTGACAGCTGGGGGGGGCACAGGGTGGGCTGTACCCTCCCACTCAGAGGCACCCGAACCCCCACCCTTAGGGGCCACTGTGTTTTGGGGTGCAATGACAGGGAGTTGGGGCTGCCATGGTGAGGATTTGAAGATGCAATGGTTGGGATTTTAGGTATGAAGTGGTGGGGGGTGGGGGGGCTGGGGGTGCGATATGGGGGATTTGAGGGTGCGGTGGTGGCGATCCGAAGGTGCCACAGTGGGGATTGAAGGTGCAGTGGTGGGGATTTGGGGGGTGCAGTGTTGGGGACTGGGGGATGCAATATTGGGGATTTGAGGGTGCAGTGGTGAAGGCCTGGGGGTGCAGCAGGGAGGAGTCGGAGATACAATGGTGGGGATTTGGGGGTGCAGTGCTGGGAGACCCAGGGATGCAATACTGGGGATCTGAGGGGGCAGTGGCAGGGATTTGGGGGTGCAATGGTGGCAATCAGGGGTGCGGCGGTGGTGCTTTGGCTTTTGGCAGCACCATACGAATCAGGGGGCTGCCCCCCTCCACACGACCTCCGTCAGGACGCTGAGGTCCCCGTGTCCCCCTGAAACACCCTCCCCCTTCCCGTGGGGCTCTGCTGACCCCCCCCCATGCCGTTATTGGGGAGCAGCCCAGCCGTGAATGCCGGCGGCAGCTGCTGGCCCCCACGTCACCCTGTTTTCCACGGGCGAGCAGCCGGGGCATGCTGGCTTTGTTAGATAAGCTGCCACCCCATAAGCGTGCGGGGCCGGTGCCCGCCTGCTCTCTTCCCGCCCCGTTGCATGAACTCGGGGTGCATTTTGGGGTGAGTGGCCAACTAAAGGGAAGGTTCTGCTTGTTGTTCCCGCTCCTCAGGAGGGATTTGGGGATCCTCTCTCCCCTCTCCCATCCCCGTGTCCCCGTCTAACACGGGCTGCTCTTGTTCACAGGCATGAGCCATGAGCCGAAGTCGCCGTCCCTAGGAATGCTCTCCACCGCCACCCGCACCACTGCCACCGTCAGCCCCCTCACCCCCTCGCCGCTCAACGGCTCCATCGTCCCCAATGGCAGCCCGGCAGCCAGCAGCACTTTGTCCGTCCAGGCAGCACCTTCCTCCAGCTTCGCCGCCGCTCTCCGCAAGCTCGCCAAGCAAGCCGAGGAGCCCAGAGGTAGGGGATGATGATGAGGACGGGGACAAGGACCAGGGGTGTGGGGGGACACTGAGCCTCAGCGCCTTTCCCCACCACTACCACCTGGGAGCTGGTGGACGGCGTTTCCTCGCCATTTCCCAAGCTAATGTCTTTTCCTGGCGTCATGTCTCGAGGGGGCAGTTTAGAAATTCAATTCAGCGGAGTAATCCAAACGCCACATCACTCGCTGTACCCTGGGAGAAAACCTGGGAGAGCACGGCGTGGGGGGAACCTGCCCCTCCCTGCCCTCCCAGCCCCACTCCCTCCCATCACGCTTCACCAAAATGCTGTTTTATTCCAGAGACTCCTCAGCTCTGTTCCTTCCCCAGCCAAACTGGCTAAACAGAAAATTTGGGCACCCCTGAGCTGTCCCCATCCCTTGTCACCCCGCCATGGCCTGACTGCCGCGTCCTCCGTCGCACCCCCTGTCTCTGCTGACGTGCAGGGTGCAGCTCACGATGAGGGGTGTGAGCTGCTGCTGTGGTGCCGGAGCACCCCGAAATCCCTGTCACCACGGGGAGCGTGTCCAGGAATCACTGAGGCTGTCCCACACACGCACAGGGAGGCAGCCTGTCCCCAGGCTGTGAAGCATTCCACCAGGAGACTGTGGGCATCATCAATTTACAACAAAATAGTATTTATCCCTGGTATTTCCACTGGTGGGTGCTCCCCATTGGGTTATTGCCCACTGCTTTGGTCTCTGGGGAGGACACATGACCCTTTGCAAGATGTTTTTTTGCAAGGCCCTGTTTGCTGGGTCTTTTTGGAAGACCCTTCTTGCAAGATCCTTTTTGGAAGATCCTTTTTTGCAAGGCCCTTCTTGCAAGGCCCTTGTTGGAATATCCTTGTTGGAAGATCCTTTTTGCAAGGTTCTTTCTGGAAGACCCTTTTTTGCAAGTACCATCTGTAAGACCCTCCTCATACCCCCCTGCCAGTCACAAAATGCCCCAGCACGACCGTGACCCGAAGCCTCTGGCATCGGCTGCTCCTGAGGAGGCACGTGGGGACCCCGGGTCCCTGTGACACCGAGGGCACCAGGTCTCAGCGATGCTTCAGCCTCCTGGTTCTCCTCAGTTGCCTCCTCCAGAGCCCATCTGCTTCCTTCAGGGCAGTCAGTTAGGTTTGGGGGATTATTTTGCCTTTTCTTCCCCCCACACCCCACAGCTCGTGCCCCCGCCGTGCTGCTCAGCCCATCCGAAGGGACATCAGCAGGTCTTGGCATGGATTTGATGGCGCTGGAGAGAAGCAGTCGTGTTCCCTTTGGATTTCCCCTTAACGACTGCATAGTTTGCAAAAAAAACCCAACCCTGTCCTCGCCCATCTGGGTGCTCAAAGTGGCTTATCCGGGAGGTTTTTAGCAGGCGTGGGTTTGGGTGTGTGTTAGAAAGGGGGTTTCTCTCCACGCTGTCGTTTTTATCCCTGAGAAATGAATTGCTTTGCCCCCAAATCCTCACCCCATGTCCCCTCCCACAATGGGAGATGCTCTGCCATGGCAGACGCAGCCCATGGGGTGACGCTGACCAGGTCCACCCAGATTCGCTGCCTTTTTTACCGGCTTTATGGACCGTAGGGCTGTCCCGCTCCCCCGCAGCATCCCCAGCTGCAGGGGCTCATCCCGACCAACCAGCAAAGCCCCAAGAAGCCACTGAAGCCATCGCCTGGCCGGGGGCTCCAGCCTCCTGTCCTACCCCAGGCTGTCTGCGGGGTGGGTTTTATTCCCTCCCCTCTTCCTTTCTTTTTTCCCGCCCCCTCCTCCTTCAGGGTCTCAGCTGTTAATTACATTTGCCTGTCAGCCTGGGCTGCTAATCTGCTATCGCAGAGCGGAAAGCGGGAGGTCAGAAAACAAAGGTGACACCATCACACTGTGCCTCTTGTCATCTCCAATCCAGATTAGTTTCATTGACTAACTCCTGGCTGAATACCACCAGTTAATTATAACGATCACAAACCCTCCCGTTTAAAGCCACACAGCGAGAATTAAGGTTCTGAAGTAAGACTTTAGCTTCATTAATTGCCGGGCTCATTGTGATGGTATTGATTGTTAACGCTATCGCGTGGTGAGTAATGGCTTCCCAGCTCAGAGGGGATTAGGCTGCTAATTGTTGTTGGCCTTGCGCTGACAAGATAGACTTCAGTGGGTGTCAAATCCGTATCGGCGGCCTCCTTTGTCGCGGGCAGCCTTTCTCTTTCCCCGAGTCTTGCCGCTCTTAAAATGAAAGCGATTCGGAGCGACTCGGGAATAATTAATAAGGCAGGGCGGCCGGCAGCGGGCTGCTCCGCTTGGCCTCTGCTCCGCCGAGCATCCTTCCCGCTGCCTGGGGATGCTCCTGCTTCCCTGTGCCCGGGCCTTTCGGAGGGGGATGGAGATGAGTTGCTGGCTCGCGGGGCGAGGAGCTGGCTTGCACGCTCAGGGGAGCCGGCTTGTGGGCTTACAGGGCGAGGAGCTGCCTTGCACGCTCAGGGCAGCCGACTTGCATGTTTGCAGGGCAAGGAGACACCTCGTACGCCCAGGGGAGCTGGCTTGTGTGCTGAGGAACTGACTTGCACGCTCAGAGGAGCCGGCTTGCACGCTTGCAGGGCAAGGAGCCGGCTTGCACGCTTACCAGAGCCAGCTTGCACGCTTGAAGGGCACGGAGACACCTTGCACACTCAGGGGAACCAGCTTGCAGGCTTGCAGGGCAAGGAGCTGGCTTGCATGCTCAGGGGAGCTGGCTTGCACGCTTGGAGGGGACAAGGCCCCCTCTCGGTACCAGGCTCAGTGCTAAATGGGGGGAGCATCGTCGTCTCTTGGCTGACATCCTGCAGTGACCACGAGCCACCCCTCCTCGGTGGCCAGCAGCCAGTCCCGGCTGGCATGTCAGAAACCTTCCCGTTGGCGCAGACTCTGGGCTGGTGGGAGCAGGGTTTTGGGGGGTAGGAGCACTCCCAAGCTGCCTGGCTGGGTTGTAGGAGCAGGCGATGTGCCGTGGAGCAGACACCGGGCACCGTGTGCCCTAGTTAATGTTGAATTTGTATTTCTGCTCCAGCTCTGCTTTTCTACCCACATCGCACTCTCCGCTTTAATTCCATTTTTGTTGTTCCCTTGGAAATATCTCCAGCGTCCCCAGGGTGGGTATAATTTAAAACACAGACGTATTATGCAAATAAAGCCAAAGCCTTGCCCAAGGGTTACGGGGAATCGCTTCTTCATCCCAGCCTCTCCGAGTGCCCTGGCTTGTGCGCGGCGACTTTTGCAGCCGGATTAAGGCGTCTGCGGGTTGGGCTGGAGAAGATGTGGCTGCCCGGGGTTGGCATCACAGCACTGGCGCTCGTGCCAAGGCGAGCAGCACGGGCAGGGCTCGCTGCGCCCACGAAGGGCTTTACAGGAGGTGGTGGGGGGGTTGGAAGTTGCTGTTAGATGGGAGCAAGAAGGTGCCTGTCCCAGTGTGTGGGGCGAAGCCTTTTAGCAATGGAAAGAGCCTCCTTTGGGACAGGGCTCGCTGGGACCCCCTGGGATGGGAGGGTGGGGGTCCAGCCTGGGGGGCTGGAGGGATGCTGACCGCCCTGTGTGCATCCCCGTGCCCCATCCCTGGTCCCTGCAGCGGGGTGTCCCACCGGGGGATGGCTTCAGCTTGTTCAGAGGGTGGTTTTACCTGGTGAAGAGCTGCCTTTTTCCCTGCTTACTTGAATTTTTAATTCAATTTCAGGGTCTTCGATAAGCAGCGAGTCGTCCCCGGTCTCCTCGCCGGCCACCAACCACAGCTCCCCCGCCAGCACACCCAAGCGTGGCCCCATGGGTCCCATCATTGTGCCCCCAGGGGGGCACAGTGTGCCCAGCACGCCGCCCGTTGTCACCATCGCCCCCACGAAGACGGTCAACGGGGTCTGGAGGAGCGAGGGCAGACAGGTATGGCCAGGTTCGGGGGGTGTCTGGGGCCCCCTCCAGCAAAGATGGAGGGTGTGGGATGCCATGCACGGCACTGAGGGACCACGGGGCTGCCCCCCCCCATTTTGTCCCTTCTCCTCCCCACCATGTCCCTGGGCTGCCATCCGGAGGGGAGCGTGAGGAAGAGTCAGGGTGGGGTGGGGGGGGAGAGCGGCTAATTAAGAAGCATCGTTAGTGGTTCTCCTCTCCTCCGCATGCTACAAGCAGATTCCCGGGGGGATTATGCCACTTGGAAAGACTAATTAAACCACAAAGCGGAGAGGCGATGGGAGGGGATGAGAAACGCCAAGGGCTGGGCAGGGGGAGCAAAATAAATTGAACCGCGATCCCCAGGTGCTCAGAGGGGTGCATGGGGTGTCCGGGTGCTCCCCACCCCCGTGTCCCCCCTGTGTCACCTCCTCCCCAGTGACCCCCGCAGCACGGGGGTTAACCGAGCGTGGGTTATTGTCTGGCAGAGCCGCGCTCGCAGCGTGACGCCCCGAGACGGGGAGGTAATTAGAGCAGAGCCTGGCACGCACAATAAGCCTTAATGCAGGCGGCGGAGGCGGCGGAGGGGAGCGGGGCGGGGAGGGACGCCCTTTGTGCCGGCCGTGGTGACCTTGGGACTGTCCCCAATGGCCGGGGACCCACAACCTGCCCCGGAGGGTCTGGGGACTGGGACTGGATGGCAAGGGGATGCACGTTGGAGGGGGGATGCTGGGGGCTGCTGCCATCCTCCTCCTGTAGCTGCTAAACTGGGGAAGATTCAGTGAAAAATAATAATTTTTAAACCCAACCTTGCCTTGCTGGAGGTCATGCCCCCTAATTGCCAGACCCTAAGGGGTCCCTTGTCACCCCAGGGAGTCCCCCCCTTGCCAGGGGTTCCTTCCCCAGCCAGCATAGGTGCCAGGAAGGAGGGACCTTCATCCCAGGGTTGGGAAGCTGATGGAAGAGGGTTGAGGCCTCATGGTGGGGTGGGGGTGCTGATGCCGGCCTGTCCACGGGGCTGGGGGGATGACGGGCTGACCCCCCGTTTATGGCCGCTCTCCAAGGGCTGCTGGATTCCCACTGGCCATGTCTGTATCCTCCCCGGATGATTAATAGCTCTGGAGAACAAAGCGGCCCATAAATCTCCAGGCAGGTAACGTGTGTCCTGCCATCAGCGCTGCCCCAGCTTCAGCACCCCCTCCCCTGCCAGTGCGCCCCTAGCATAGCCCCCCCCAAACCCTCACCCCCTCCAGCCCCCGCCTCCGACAGCCTGGATGCAGGAGGATGCTCCGGCGGATGCATCGTCCCCTGGGTACCGGTGCCAGCCAGGGACCCCATGGGCACTCGGGGGACCCACTGAGGGGGTGGGGAGACAGCAGGGACCCCCCCCATCCCTTGTGGGGGTCCCTGATGTCCCCTAACACCCAGCTTGGCCTTTCTGCCTCTTTGCCTTCCAGCAAGAAGCAGGGTCACGAGGCAGCAGCAGCAGCGGCGGCCGTGAGCGCCTCATCTCAGAGCCCCCCCTCACACAGGAGAAAGCGGGGGGCCCCACCGTCCCCTCCCACCTCCTGGGGACACCCTACTCCTTTGGCCTGCCCCCCAGCTCCGTGGTCCAGGATTCCCGCTTCCCACCTCTCAAGTGAGTCCGGCAGCAATGGATGGAGGGGGAGGGGGGCACCTGCGAGCTCCAGTCCGAGCATCCCAGAGTGGGGAGGTGACATCTCCGGGGAGGGGACAGGGTGTGTTGGTGACCATTTTCTCCCTGCTCCCCCAGCCTGCAGCGTCCGGTCCACCACGTGGTCCCTCCCAGCGCCGTCACCGAGGATTACCTGCGCAGCTTTCGGCCCTACCACACCGCCGAGGACCTCCGCATGTCCTCCCTGCCGCCCCTCAGCCTGGATCCGGCCGCCGCCGCCGCTTACTACCACCCCAGCTACCTGACCCATCACCCCTTCCCGCACCCCGCCTTCAGGTGGGCTTCGCCGGGCCTTGGGGGGGGTCCTGGGGGGTGCTGGTGGCTGGAGGGTGAGCTTTAGAGGGGGCTGGGGAGGTGGGAGCTTGATCCGGGGAGGATAATTGAGCTGCGCTGAGGGCATTTTGGGGCTCTCCAAACCCCTCTCCCAGCAGAAAGCAGCCCCCATCCAGCCTGGGGTGTGTGTTGGGGAGGAGATTGGGGGTTTCTTTCCCCTCCTTGAGTGTCCCTGTCTCCCCAGGATGGACGAGTCGTACTGCCTGTCGGCGCTGCGGTCGCCCTTCTACCCGCTGCCAGCGCCGGGCTCGCTGCCACCCCTGCACCCCTCAGCCATGCACCTGCACCTCTCAGGGGTCCGGTACCCCCCAGAGCTCTCGCACTCCTCCCTCTCCGCCCTGCAGTCCGAGCGCATCTCCAGCCTCGCCGCCGAGAGGTATGGGGAGGGGGACGATGGGTGGGGGGGGGGGGCGGTGACGGACAGGGCACCCCAGGAGATGCTAACAGGCATCTTGAGGGGGTTATTTGGGGGTTGGTGTTTTTTTTCTTTTTTTGGCTTTTCTTTGCAGGCTGCAAATGGATGAAGAGCTGCGGCAGAGGGAGCGGGAGCGCGAGCGGGAGCGGGAGAAGGAACGGGAGCGAGAAGCTGACCGGGAGCGGGAGAAGGAACGCGAACGGGAGCGGGAACGCGAGAAAGAGCTGGAGCGGGAGCGGGAGAAGGAGCGAGAACGGGAGCTGGAGAGGCAGCGGGAGCGCGCCCGGGAGAAGGAGCTCAGCATGGTGAAAGCCATGGAGGGGCCCTTCCTCCCCGTGGCTGAGCTGCACGGGCTGCGGGGGCACCCGGCCGAGGAGCGGGGCAAGCCGGTGGAGCCACTGGCACCCGGCAGAGCAGGTAACGTCCCCACGGGTGACACTGGGGGAGCCACTGCCTTCGGGCGCAGCTTGCCACGGTCCCCTTTCCCCTCCAGATGGCAAAGCCGAGGGGGTCGGTGGCTGCGGGAGGCAGCTCGGGATGGAGCTGGGCTCTCTCGGCTGCCAGCTCGCTTGCCAAAAGCCCAGCTGCTGCGGCTCTCGAGGAGGCGGCGCGGTGCCTGTGCCATCTGACTGGGCCCGGGGCGGCAACGCGCCCAGTGCCGCGGCAGGCCTGGCAGCTGGGCTGGCAGCGAGCGGGCAGCCCCTCCACGCCACGCAGGCAGGGGAGCTCCGGGTGCCTCCTGCCCGCAGGCACATCCCTGCAAGGGGACACCCTCTGCACCCCAGAATATCTTGATAGCCAACGATGGCCGCGGGTAGCCCCCCCCTTTCCATGCCCTGACTCTCCAGCACCCCTTTTCCAACTCAGAGAAACTCAAGGACTCGGTGTTGCCGACGCCGAAGCCCATCCAGCACCCGCTGCACCAGCCACCGGCCTCCCACCACCCCGTGCCCAGCCTCATCCCCAACCACAACGTGTTCCCACTGCCGGGGAGCAGCGCGGCCACGGCGCTGCTCATCCACCGCACCAACGAGGAGGAGAAGTGGCTGGCCCGGCAGCGCCGGCTGCGCCAGGAGAAGGAAGATCGGCAATCCCAAGTCTCGGAGTTTCGACAACAAGTCCTAGAACAGCACCTCGACATGGGGCGCACCCCGAGCCAGCCCGAGCCTGAGCATCGCCCTGAGCACCCCAGGTAGGGAACTGCCAGCTCTGCTCCAGTGACGGAGCTTCCTCCTAAAACCTAATGGCGTTTTCCCACACCGCAGCTGTAATATTTATCGGATTTTTCCCCTGTTGCACCCCCCTTAGCTGGCTCTGGCCCCCCCTGTTAGGTAACCAGCATCCCATAGCCGTGCCCCTCGCTCCTTGCATGTCCCCGTGAGCAGAAGCGGCCGTGCTCGGCCGGCGCCAGCAGGTCCCCGTCATGCAGTGCCAGCCAGGCCGGCTGTGCTGGCAGCGCCGGGCGATGCTGGTGCCCGACATCTGCGCGGCGGCAGGCGACGAGCCCAGGAGGTGGCCGAGGGCCAGCGGCGAGTGGCCAGGTGCTGCCCAGGCACCCGGCACCGCTAATTGCAGTTCCCCGCCGTGCAGCGGACCCAGGCGGTGGGATGCCCTGTTTTGGGAGGGAGGCGGGGGGCACCCACCCTGAACAGGGGTGGTTTGGGGAGGCAGAGGAGCGTGTCCGCACCCCCTGATTGACAGGGGCTCGCTCACCCCCAGCTCTGAGCACTTAAGCAGTGTGGGCTCATCCAGCCGGCTCTGCCGCCAGCTCCCTTTGTTATTTTTGGGTATCCAGGGGATTAGCGCGGCTCATCGAGGATAATAAAGAGCAGATCGTGGGGCGGCACAAAGGCAAGTGCCCGCCGCAGGCTCCCTTCCCCATCCGCTCCTCCCGCCCCAAACCGGAGCGAGCAAGGTCACCCTGAAACACCTGCAGCTGGAAGGGGGGGATACCCCATCATCTCCATCCTCATCCTCGTCCCCGTTCTCATCTTGAGGGAGAGGGATGGATCCCCGCTGGGGCAGGCGACGCGGTGACACAGTGCCGGGGCGGTGGATGGCGGCGCTGAGCTGAACTCGCTGCTCCGTGCGCGGAGGTCCGGGGCGCTGGAGCGGAAAAGCGTTAAATGCACAGCTTGGGTGCATGAAATATTTATCCCGCTAACGGGCTGGCTCTGTCCCTGGCTGGCAGAGGAGGGTTGCACCGAGGCGCTGCCCTCGCTGCAGGGCTGTGCCAGGACCCGGTAGCTCTCTTGTCCCCATGGTGGGCAGCCGGGGAGGGGGGTATTGAGTCTGGGGTTCCCTGCCCAGCGCCCCGAGGATGCAGCCACATCCCTGCTCAACCCCCTGAGGGTGGTGGCACAGGAGGGGACGAGTGTGGCAGCCCCATGTGCACAAATCCCTCTGGGCAGCCCTAACTGGTGTGTTTCTCCCCCAAAAGCAGCCCCAGTGTACGTCTTTCCAGCGGCAGTGCCCACCCCTCACCTCTCCGGTGCTCTCCTCTCCCCGCAGGTCGGGATCGAGTCGCCACGAGCCGAGCGGCCGGGAGCCAGGGCAGCACTTCGGTGGGCCCCCACCGCTCATCTCCCCCAAACCCCAACACCACCCCGTCGCCACATCCCTCTGGAACCCTGTTTCGCTGATGGAGAGCCCCCCCGAGCCCCCCCGGCGCCTCCCCGAGCCCCACTCCCTCCACAGCCACCCGGCCCCCTTCGAGCCCAGCCGTCAGGGCATCCCGCTGGTGAAGGTGGAGAGGGTTTTCTGCCCCGAGAAGCTGGAGGAGGGGACGAGGAAGAGGGATGCTCTGGAGAAATACACCCCAGGACGCGAGCCCGGCGCCCCGGAACACGGGGGCTTCACCCACACCCCCTTCCTAGCTGAGCTGGAGAAATCCACGCAGAGCATCCTGAGCCAGCAAAGACCCCCGGCCGCCCCCTTCGCCGAGGCCACCAAGCCCAGCTCGCCCTACCGACCCCCCCCGCCCCGCGCCCAGGACCCCATGTACATCTACGACGAGTTCGTGCAGCAGCACCGCAGGCTGGTCAGCAAACTCGACCTGGAGGAGCGCCGGCGGCGGGAGGCCCGCGAGAAAGGTCAGATGATGGGGACCCCCCTCTTCCCCCACACACCCCCCAAACCCGGCACCCGGCGGTGGTGGGGGCGGCCGGTGGGTCTCCCGGGAGTGCAAACGCTGCCGCGAGCCGAGCGGCTCAGTAAATCCTCTGCTCTAGACATGCCCAATTAATAAATGATGAACTGAGGCTAATAAGCGGGTTTTAAATATTAATGGGACTGTGCGAGCGGGGATAAGAACAGCGGTGAGGAGATGGAGCACTGCGGGGTAGGGGGGGGGGTGGGGACAGGCATTGCCGTACCCCCTCAGTGGGGATGGGGGGGGCTCAGCCGCAGCCTCCCCCCCCATTCATGCCCCATTAACCCACCTGTTGAGCCCCCCTCCCAAAGCGATGCTGAAGGGGGGGACATGGGCAAAGGACCCACGTTGGACCCCCACCGCTCCCCCCGCAGCATCCTACCAGCACCCCTGTCCTGAGCTGGGTCCCAGCAGGTTCCCCAGCGTGTCCCCGCGGGGTTCCCCGTGGTTGTCCCCAGTCTCACACCAGCCCCTCCCCATCCCTAGGTTATTACTACGACCTGGACGACTCCTGCGACGACAGCGACGAGGAGGAGGTGCGGGCCCATCTCCGCTGCGTGGCCGAGCAGCCCCCGCTGAAGCTGGACACGTCCTCCGAGGTACAGCCGCCACTCGCTGTCCCCTGTGTCCCCCCTGTCTCCCGGGGGAGCGGCCCCTCCTCGGGCACCAGCTCCCACTGCTGCAGTGCAACCACCATCCCCAGCCGGCCACAGAGCCATGATGGGGTCAGGGATGAGGATGAGGATGAGGATGGGGACGGGGACCGGTCTGGGGGTGACCCTGCTCTGCTCTCCCCCTCGGCGCCCCAGAAGCTGGAGTTCCTGCAGCTCTTCGGCCTCACCACGCAGCAGCAGAAGGAGGAATTGCTGAGCCAGAAGCGACGCAAACGCCGGCGGATGCTGCGGGAGAGGAGCCCCTCACCGCCGACAGTGCAGAACAAGCGCCGCACGCCCTCCCCGCGCCTCCCGCTCTCCACCCGCTACAGCCCCGACGAGATGAACAACAGCCCCAACTTCGAGGAGAAAAAACGCTTCCTCACCATCTTCAACCTCACGCACATCAGCGCCGAGAAGAGGAAAGGTAACAGCCATGCCCCGTGCATGCCTGGGACCGGCCCCAGCTCAGGGAGGGGTCCCCGTTCCCCGGTTTAGCGGGTGCTGTGGCAGGGGGGGGTCCCACCTGGGGCCATGAGCTTGCTCTGCTGAGCAGAGGCTACACTAAACCTCAGCTTCCCATGCCTCAGACAAGGAGAAGCTGGTGGAGATGCTTCAGGCCATGAAGCAGAAGACCACACCGGCCGCTGTGGTGGTGAAGAGCTCCCCGCGGGACAGCCCCAGCGGCCCCGCCACTGGTAAGCACCTCCGGGTCCTTCCTGGGCTCTTGACCGGCTGGGAGCATCCCCTGCCCGGCGGGATGGTTGGGGGGGACACGTTGCCCCACCAGCAGCTGACCCTGCTCTTCCTCTGCCCAAAGAGCCACTGGTGCCGCCGCTGCTGCTGGATCCAGATAAACCCGTGGGCATCGCTGTCTCCGTGCCAGAGGCGCAGAAGACGGCGGAACCTGGCAGGTTAGACCAGCTGAGAGCCCAGGAGCTACCCAGGGCTAAGGAATCGGCCGCTGCGCCGGCAGAGAAGCCCCGGTTGAGCGACGGGCATCCTGGGAAGAAGGCGCTGAGCATCCTCAGCTACGTCAGGGGTCCCCTCCCCAAGGACATCCCGGTGCCGCTGTCCCACAGCATGAATGGCAAGAGCAAGCCCTGGGAGCCCTTCATTGCCGAGGAGTTCGCCCATCAGTTCCACGAGTCAGTGCTGCAATCCACCCAGAAAGCGTTGCAGAAGCACAAAGGTAACGGCGGGGATGGGGGGAGCAGGGTGGGGAACACCGGGGTAGGATCTCTGGGGGGTGGGAGACCCCCTTGTACCCATCCCCCAACCCTGCTGGGGTTTGGCACCGCTGAGGGCACAAAAATCCACCAGCAACCTCGTTCCTGGAGCATCCCAGGAGCTCATTGATGAAGATAAATATAAGGCACTGGGATAATAACGGCTCCATTCCCCCAAAACTCATTTATTTCAGTGAGTGAGGAAAATTAAGTTACTCCAGTGCGTGGGGAGGTGGAGGGGGGGGGGGGGCGATGAAAACCCGTAGAAGAAAAAGAAAAAAAGGCCGGGGGGGCGGGGAGGAAATTAATACTTTGAGGGGAGCATCTTTCTCAGGGAGGGCAGCGCCAGGGTGGGGGGCGGGCAGGGGGCTGACGCTGGGTGCCCACAGGGGGGACGGCGGCGCTGACGGCGGAGCAGAACCACAAGCTCGACGCCTCCATCCACTACAACATCCCTGAGCTGCAGGCATCCAGCCGCCTGGCTGCCCCCCCCCACAACGGCACGGCCGAGGGGCCGCTGCCTCACCGGGCGCTGCCCCCGCTGCCCCGCGACTCGGCCTCCGAGGAAGAGGAGGAGGACGAGGAGGAAGAGGAGGAAGAGTACCCCAGGCCCAAGTGGCAAGGGATCGAGGCAATTTTTGAAGCTTACCAGGAACATATAGAAGGTAGGGGATTGGGGTGGGGGGGGGGGGGGGCGGGCAGGGAGGGTAAACCCTGTGCCTCAGTTTCCCCAAGTGAAACTACCTCACGCCTTGACCAGGCACCTCTGGCTCCCACTGGGATGGGATGGGATGGGATGGGATGGGATGGGATGGGATGGGATGGGATGGGATGGGATGGGATGAGGAGGTGCTCAAGATGCTCCAGGACGGCAGGAGCGGCACGAAAGCAACAGGCGCTGGTGAAAATTGATGTATACGTGAAAAATTCATGTATTCACGGCTGCTTGGTGCCCCCGCCGGGGGACCTGGAGGCCCCCCACGGGTGGTGCAGGGGCTGGGGATGCTCTGGGATGCTGGAGGCCGTTGCTGCTGGCTGGGCAGAGCCTGCACAGGCTGGCAGCCTCCTCGGGCCCGGTCCTGCACCGTGCATGGAGCTGGAGGTGCCAGTGCTCACCCCCGTCTCCTTTGGGTCTTGCAGAACAAAACCTGGAGCGCCAAGTGCTGCAGACCCAGTGCCGGCGGCTGGAGGCCCAGCACTACAGCCTGAGCCTGACAGCAGAGCAGCTTTCGCACAGCATGGCGGTGAGTGGGGCTGGGGCTCCCCGGTGCCTGGGCACCCAACCTCCTGGGCACCCAGTCTCCTGGGCACCCCACTTCTGTGAGGCACCCAACCTCCTGGGCACCGTACCCCTGTGAGACACCCAACCTCCTGGGCACCCAGTCTTCTGGGCACCCAATCCTTGGGCACCCAATGTCCACTCAACCTCCAACTTCCTGGGCACCCCACCTCCATGAGGCACCCAGTCTCCTGTGCACCCCACTTTTGTGAGGCACCCAGTCTCCTGGGCGTCCAACCTCCTGGGCACCCAATCTCCTGGGCACCCAACCTCTTGGACACTCCCCTTCCATGAGGCACCCAACCTCCCTGAGACACCCAGTCCTCCCATAACACACCCATGAACCTCCAGTGCCCCGTCCCCTGCCGTGGCCCTCTCCCAGCCCCCCCACATCCCCTCCCAGGTCCCCGAGGCAAGCCCAGCCCCCTGCACCACCGGCCCGGAGGCCGCCCGCTGCCCGCCCTGACCACGTCTTCTCCCCTTGGCTGCCCGCAGGAATTAAGGACCCAGAAGCAGAAGATGGTCTCGGAGCGTGAGCGCCTGCAAGCTGAGCTGGATCACCTGCGGAAGTGCCTTGCCTTGCCTGCAATGCAGTGGTCTAGGGGTTATTTCAAGGGGTATCCCAGGTGACGCTCCTTGGGCTAGGCCGAACATATAGTCTAGAAATAATAATCTATTTTATTACCTTGAATATTTAATATTTTTCACTGGGAGGTTTGAAGCTAAAAAAATAAAATGAAAAAAAAAAAATAAAATGAAAAAAAATAAATAAATGGAGAATGTGCCATGCATGAAGCAAAGGAGCACGGGAGCCGGGAGCCCACCCGACGGCGAGCAGACCCCGGCCCGTCCCGTCCCCTCCCGCGCCGCCGGCCCTCTGCAAGCAACCGCCAGCCCGGCTCGGGCTCTCCTCCCCGGGGGACAGGGCGCTGCGGGCCCCCCCCTCCACCCACCCACACTTTATAGCGCTCATTTTTTGTTGGTTTTTGGTTTTTTTTTTAAAAAAATTACAATTAAAGACTCCACCGACAACACTAAGGCCGGAGGAGCCCCGCGGGGCCGGGTGCGGGACGGCCGGCCAGCAGCCACCGAGCCCCCCCCTCCCCGGCACAGCACCGGGAGCCTCCCCCCTCCCCCGGGGCTTTCCACTGGAAATGCACTTCGCTATAAAACAATAAAGTCAATAAACTGGTTGAAGGTACCTTTTTGTTCCTGTTTGGAGGGGAAGGGGCACAGACACGCGCCGGCAGTGGGCCCCGGCGGGTTTACCTTGTCAGAGCCAGTCACCCTGGGTTTGTGATTTAAAAGTCAAAAAAAAGGTGCTTCAGCCTTGTACTGTGTATATATATTAAAAAAAAAAAAAGTTTTGTATGTTTTTATTACTTTAATTATTGTTATAAAAAGCTTGCCTTTTTTTTTAATATGTTTCTGCTTTTTTTTTTCTTTTTTTTTTTTTCCTCCCCCCTCCCCCCTTTTTATTTTCTTTCATTTTTGGCAAAAGGATTAACTTGCTTTTAGTGTTTGTATTGCTGCTGGTCAGGACAGAAAAGATATTGAAGTGTGTTTTAAAAGAATTTAAAACAGGGAAAAATAAATCCCCTTTTCCAGCGGGGCAGGTGCTGTCCCACCACCGATCCCTTGGGAAACCAGAGCTGAGCCTTTCCACCACCCTCAATCTCCTGGTTTTGGTTTTATTTTTTGGGTTTTGTTGTTTTGTTTGGTTTTTTTTTTTTTTACCCTTTTTCTTTGGTTCCTGGGTCTTTTTCTGGTCCAATGGGGCAGTTGTGGGTGTCACGGTGCTGGGTGGTTTCTCAGCCTTGCGCGGGCTCCATCTGCCAAACTAAAAATCCAGACCAATTGCGCCAAGAGGACTGGAGGGTTTGGGGACAGGTGGCACCGGGGTGTCCTTGTTCCCCCTCAAAATACCGAGACAATCAGAGCGGCCCGAAGGCAGCTGGGGCAGGGGGAGCCAGGGTTTGCCTGCGGGGTCCATGGCTTGGTGGCACCACGGGGACAAGCCGGGTCGAGCTCTTGCTGCCCGTACCTCGTGCCCGCCGGCGGGCAGGAGCTGCCCGTAGCACGCTGCCAGCAGCGCTGGGCTGGGGTGGCAGGTTCAGGCTCAGCACCACATGGTGCCTTTTTTTTTTTTTTTAGCCACTTTCTAATCATCGCGCGCCCCCATCTCCCCGGGGAGGCTTTTTTTTTTAAAAAAAATCTTTAAATTATTTATTAATTTTTTAAAATTCGCCACAAGACAAGCTCACGTCTACAGGAGAAGGTGACCTCTGCTTTCTGCTTTAAATTCCCTTGTTGCACTTGCAAAGAAAGCATTAACCCCCCCCTCACACACCGCCCCCCCCCCCCCAGCTCCCTGGTCTCCCATTGGCTTCACCAAAAAAAAAAAAGAAAAAACCTGCGCAAGATTAAAAAGCAAAATGCCCTTGTGACAGAAATTAGTTTAATCTTTTTTAAATCCCCAATTGCATCGCCAGCCTCTGGCCTAGCTGCTGCCAACTCCGGGCTTCACAATGAATTTTAACACAGCAAAATACGCTCGCTGCTCGACTCGCTTTTTCCCTTCGCGGGTGCTGGGGGGCGGGGGGGAAACAAGCCAGGGATGGAAAAATCATCGGCAATTTATCCCCTGCCGCCGCAGTGCCGCGATGAGGCCCTGGGCAGGAGCCTGGCTGGGATGCAGCCCTGCTTGGTGGCAGCTCCTGGACTGACTTTCCCCCCTCACCATCCCTTAATCGCATTTTTTGGACCAATTTCTCCAAATTATTCCCGCCGGGGCCGTGGCGAGCGGTCGTGTCTGCGTGTACGTACCCCGTGCAGAATCGCTCGAGCAGCTGCGCCAGAGCCTGGGGCGGGGCGGGGGGGGCTGCGAGGAGGGAAAGGCGAGGCAAGGCAGAGCCCGCTGGGGGCAGTTTAGATGCTGTGAAAGAAAACAAAACAAAACAAAACCACCCAAAAAAGGAGAAAAAAAAAAAACCCTAAACATGTTCTAAGTGTACTTGTTTGAATTAATTGTAATGTAATATATTATTTGTTGAATGTAGTAATTAGGTATTTATGAATATATTGCTGTAATTTCTGAAAACATCCAAAAAACAAAAATAATAATAAACTCTTCCACACTGACGGCAAAGGATTGTTTCTCCCCCAGCGGCGATGGGAAGGCAGCCCCGCTCCGAGCATCCCCCAGCCTCGCCGAGGGCAGCTCCTGCCCTCGTCAGCTCGCAGGAGCCCGCGGGCCGCGCGGGGGGAAGGCAGGGCAGGCAGGGCACAGATGGCAGGCAGGAGCCGCGCAGAGCCTGGCCCAGATGCTCGGGGAAGGGCAGCGCTCAGGGCTTGCCACCGTTTTCCCCCTCGCCCCTAATAATTACATCTGCCATCAGCACAGCAGCCCGACGCCGGCGAGGATCCTGCCCTTGCCTGTCGGGCTGCCGCAGGGGAAGGGGGTTGGAGCCAAAGGAGGAGAGCTGTGGGTTTTTCCAAGCATTGTTTAACCCACGTATGCTTGATGCACAGCGTGCGACAGAACCCAGGGACTAATTTGATGCTGCTCACTCAGCTGCAATTATTTTTTTTAATTTATTTTTTATACACACAGTCTCAGATTTTTTTTTAAAAAAAGCTAGACACATGATATTACAGCCTGGCTTTGGAGAGGAAAAACCATTTTCTTTTGTCCTTCTCCAAAGAGCAGATGGATCTGCTTCCCAGCTGATCTCCCCAGCAGAGCAGCAGACACCTCTCACTGCCGGCACATCTTCCCCCTTTTTCAAGCCTCTGAGAAAATTCATGGCGAAGCACCGCCTAGAAATTTATTGCTTTTCAAGCCAGTGTGTGGCCTGTGCTGCCCTCAGAAGTTCCCTCTATGAAGTACACCCACACTCTCCAGGGCGGAGAGATCTGCCTGACATCACTCGACAGCAACCTCGCACTGGCAAGCCACCACCTGCACCCAGCAGAGCTCTGAACCCAAGAGAGAGGCCCACGGCTGCAAAAAGGGACCGTGCAGGGATGCTCCTGGGAACCACGGCAGCTCTGGAGCGCTGCTCACCTGGCCCTGAGGCTGCCTGCTCTCTTCCCTGCCTTGGTGCAGCTTGGGTGGCTTTGGGAAATCGGTGGAGGGAGGTGGAGGCTGGCCAGGATGAGGAGCAGAGCCTGCTCCCTTCCACTGCCCTCTCCTGGGAGGTTTTGAGGGCTGGCCTGGCCTGTACCTCAGAAATCCTGCGAGTGGGTGCTCTCGCTAGGCTGGAGATTAGTCCGGAGCTTGTACATGTGATCTAAAGCTTGAGTAAGGAAAGTCCCAGTCGTGTTGATCTCCATCAGGGTTAAGTTATCCAGCTAAAAGAGAAAATAACAGAATCTGGGGAAAGAGCCCTGTCACAGCAGAGGACAAGGAATGCAGAGAGCAGCTCTGCAGCCCACACTTTCCCTTCGGTGACACCCCAAGGGCCCGGCCCTGCAGCACACGAGCACCGAGAGCACCATTTCCACCAGGCACGGGGAGCTGCAAACCAGCCCGTAAAGCGAGGTTTCAGCATATGGCTTTAGTTCCCAACTGACGTAGCCACAACCCAGGAAAAACATGCCCCAACCAGCATTTTTCACGAGCAGCTCTCATCAGTCACAAGCCCACACAATCGCACGGCATCTGGAATCCTCCCAGCACAGAGCTGGCAAACCTCACCCCGCGCGTCCCCGCCGCACCTTGGCGTGAGCTTCCTGCTGCCTGACGAAGCTGTCCGCAGACAGCCGCAGCTTGGCTATCCGCGTGTCCCAGGTCTCCTTCACCAGCGTCCGAATCTCATCGGCTTTGGGGATGTTGTCTGAGGCACTAGAGGAGGAGAGAGAAGAGCAGAACAGGCTGATGAGGGACTCGTACGTTATGTCACCGGTGTAAGTAATGCTGGCAGCTCTTCAGCCCTCTGAGGCATGAGCGGAACAGTTTGCTACAGAGAAAAAACCTGCAACTCAACATTAAAATCCAGCCTGGTACTTCTGCTGCTGGGATTTCTGGGATAGTTTATTTACCCAGGAATGCTCAGCTCTGATGCAGCATCTGGTTCTCACTAGAATCCTTCTGCTCTTTAATTGCCCAGCTGGTACGAGGTACACGAAGGGCCAATAACCCGGCCAAAGTCACAGGCAGCCAGGGAATTGAAAGGACTCGGCTGTGATTAGAGCCCCGGCTCTGTGCTCTCGTGGCTTTATCAGAGAGTATTAAGTTGAAAGGACTGTACGAGTTGTGCCACATCCTCCCATTAAGGCAATTCAGCGCTGCCATAAGGACCTCGAGAGATCAGATCAATTCACACGGACAGAGCTGTCAGGGTTATTCTAGCGTGAGGGAAGGAGCCACGTGCCAAGAGCGTCATCTCCAGAGGAAAAGCCAGTGCTTAAATGATCACCCCGCCGTAATTGAGGGCTTAAAGTCAGAAGAGCCTGCGCTGAGAAAAATACCAGCCAGCACATTTTACAAGTGAAATGCCTCAGCAGGCAGGAGTTCAGACTCGGAATATCCCTGGTCTCCTGCCTCTCAGGCTGAGGAAAGAGGAGCTTTCCTCCTGAAGGAGAGCCAAGGAAGAAGCCTGGAGGGTTCAGGCTGCTGAACAGATTGCAGCCATGGAACGCACTGCCGATCCTCAAGGCCTCTACGCTTAGCTGCCGCTCAATAAAGCGGCACAGCCCCAATTATCAGGCCACAGAACAAGCAATCCCCAAGTTACTGAAATGCAAAGTTACCATGAGAAAACTGCTGCAACGAGATCTTGGCACGCTGTGAAATAAACCTCCATTAACTCTCACTTTCCCACCGCCCTCTGGGGTTGCTGCCAACGAAAGCTTGAAAAATTGTCTATGCAAGCATGTACTCGGGCGGAAACTGTTACAATACATTTCCTACTTACTAGTTTAACAGAAGCTTTGTGAGTTCCATATAATAGGGACTAGGCATCGGAGTGAAGGTGTCCTCTTTACGTTCCTGGTCCCGGATTTCCTCCAGTTTTTCTAAAATACAACCAGGAATGGTCAGGCATTGCCAGGCCTTTGACACTCCAGGCATATTTTTACCCCCCCCTAGGAAAACCCACGCGCTATTTCTATAGGACCGACTCTATGTCCAAGCTTGAATCAATGTGTGGACAGAAAAAGGTTTCTGTAATGCAGACACATGGGTGCTGACAGGGACACCGAGGCCACGCTTAGCACAACATGCTGGGAGGGTGGATCTACACCAGCTTGATCCCCAAACCCATCACCTGCTGGGAGACGGTCCCTTCACCCACAAAGCACTTGTGCTAACTAGCGTTTGTGCCCTTGAATGAATAACGTGGGGATGCTTGGTGCAGGCCTCCCTCTTACTGCAGCTCCATTAATGTTTACTTCTCTTTCTCAGTTTCCCTTGAGATGACAAAAGGGAGGGTGCGACGATTCTCCCTTTTTAGAGGGTGAGACAATTTCCAATGCCCTCAAGGAAAATGATTTAATGGAGTGAATGAACCAGTGATTAACAGACATATGTGCTCTCCAAGGTCCCCCTCTTCACAGAGGGTCATCCAAGGTCCCCAAAGCTCTTTCTGAACAAGCCTTGTGAGAGATGCAAGTGCTGCTCAGAAAGAGCAGCGACCACTGCTGAAGAGGAGTGTCAGGGTGGGGGATTCAATCTCACCCTTGTTCTTCCTCCTCACCAGAGGAACAGAAGTTAAATGCCTGACTTAACTGGGAAGATTACGTCTCCTGTAAATATAAAGAATTCCAGTGGTGGAACATTAGATCATTCTCTCTGAGTTACTTGGTGTTTGCTGAATTAAGCTTCCCACTAATGGTGAAAACCAGAGATTTTTTTTAAGTCTGTGTTTCTGCTGCACCCACTGAAGCCCAGGGCCGAAGCCACCACCCTTACCAACATCCATCCATTCCGGAGGAATCAGCCGACACTTCTGCCTCTGCTTCAGGTTAATGGCCAACCAGACAGGCACTTCCACCGGCAAGCCAGGATTGAAAGGACCTAGATCTCCCTGGAAGACAAATTGAAGATAAGAGTAAGGCAGCAGTGAGGGCTCAGGCACCACAGAACTTGTCTGCTAATTTGGCCTCGGCCATCTCTAGGGACTATGAGTTTCCAGGGGGGGTTTGAAAAGCCTGAGTCAAACAGCATCTGAATTTGCTCTTCTCACTTCCCATAATTCTTGCTCTCAGGCTTTTCCTCCTCTCCCTTGAGAAGCAATAACTAACATTTCCGGTACATCTTCTCTTTCAAAGCGTTTCACAGAAGTTACATGCAGAAATTACATCTATCCTGGAAACGCAGCCCCCCGGGCTCAGGTCGAGGCGCCTTCAGAGACACGCAGCAGCAGAGCACAGCTCGCACCGCCACCACTGCAGACCCTGGCACCCACTGCTAGAGCTGGGGGCTCAGCACCCAGGGCAGCCAGTCACCCCCCGCCACCCTCAGCCATGGCTTGGGTGCCAGGGGCTGCGCTGCTCACTGCAAAAGCACCAAAGATGTGGGGGACAGCACTGCCCCCTCCCAAACCTCCTGGGGGGCTGCCCTGCCTCCTCCCCCAACCCCCTCCCCACCTCTGCCCCTGCCTCCCAATCCCTTCATCCCTCCATCCTCACCACTCCAGACCCCCAATCCCTCCAGCTCCCTCCCCACACCCCCAGCCCCACTCCCGTCCCCAACCCCCTCAGCCCCTGTTCCCCCATCTCCCCATCTCCTGCCCCTCAATCCCCCAGACCTAATCCCCCCCAGGCCTGTAAACCCCCCCAGCCCCTGTCCTCAATCTCACCAGGCTCCGTCCCCCAAACCCCCCAGCCCCTGACCCCCAGGCCCTGCCCTCCAGCCCGTCCCCAAGCCACCCCCCGCCCCAGGCCCTGTCCCCACCCCCCGGCCCCGCCGACCCCGATGAGGTGGATCCGGTCGAGGCTGAAGTTGGGGACGATCGTCACCAGCTCCTTCTCAGCCAGGAACTCCGCCTCGGCCGGCTCCATGGCGGCAGCGACGAGAGGGCCCGAGAGGGCCCCGAGCCGGCACCGAACCGGCACCGGGACCGAACAGGAACCGGAACCAGAACCGGGACCGGGACCGGGCCCGCCACGCGCCCACCCTCCCTATTGGCTGCGCGGTAGAGAGGCCCCGCCCACAGGGCCCCGCTTCCCTCCGCCGGGCGCGTTTTCGCGGTCTCCGCGTGGGGGCGGGGTCTGGCGCCGCTCGGAGCACGCTGATTAGTTTTCCACGGGAGGCGCCGGCCGGCCATTGGTTACCATGGCGCACCCCTTTCTGATTGGCTGTCCTAGTCGCGCCGCGCTCCGGCTCCGGCCCCGCGGCCGGGCCCTGCGGGGGGCGGTCTGGGTCGGTCGCAGAGGGACCAATCCCGAGGCTCCTCGGAGGGGCGCTCGACCAATCAGCGCTCGGCACTTGTTGCCGGGGCGCCGCGGGGCACGGGGAGGCCCCGCCCTCCCCCTCTGCGCATGTGCCCGCCGCTGGCGCCCCCTGGCGGCCGGGAGGGGCAGCGCCCCGCGGGGATACGCGTGGGGCCGCCGCGGCCGCGGGTGGGGGGGTCCCCGGGGCCTGCCCTCAGCCTGCGGGACCCCGGCGCTGTCCGGCCGCCCCACCCCTGCCTGTGCACCCTCTCTCCCATGCACAGACCAGCGGCAGCCGTCTGTCTGTCTGTCTGTCCGTCCAGTTGTCCCTGGGCAGCCAGCCATGCTCCGGCATCTGCCGTCACCCATCAGTCCCTTCTCTCCATCCAACAGCCCGTCCACCCACCCACCCATTCATCCATCCATCCGTCCACCCACTCCATCCATGCCTTCATCCACCCATCCAGCAACCCATCCATGCCTCCACACATGCACTCACCCATCTACCCACCCACCCACCCATCCAGTCCATCCATGCCTCCACCCACCCACCCACCCATCCATCCATCCATGCCTCCACCCATGCCTCCATCCATCCATCCATCCACTCCATCCATGCCTCCACCCACCCACCCACTCCATCCATCCACCCATCCATTCACCCCTTCATCCATCCACCCACCCCTCCATATATCCATCCACCTATGCACCCACCCACCCATACCCCCATCCACACCTTCCTGCCTTCATCCATTCATCCCCGTCTTCAACCACCCATCCACCCATGCAGCAACCAGCCCTCCTTCTGCCGTCTGTCCATGCACTACATTGTCCTTCCCTCATCCCTCCTTCCCTCCCTCCATCCCTCCACCCACCCACATCCAGCCCAGCCGAGCGGCCGAACCCGCTGGCACCCACAGCTCTGGGGGAGGCTGCAGCCCACCTTACGGTAGAAACAGAAAACCATGGAAACAGAAAGTCCTCAAACAACACCAGCTCTCCCCAGTCCCCCTCCCCAGGGGCACCCATGGGAGCAACCCCGACCCTTGGGGTGAGGATAGCCCCAGGGGTGCCCCTTGGCTGAGGCGGGGGGCCAAGCCTTGGGGACCCCCACAACCACCCCCCCACCGGGGGGCTGCAGGAGGAGGGTCCCACCGGCCCCCCCACCCGTTAACCGAGCAGCCCCCGCGGTGCCGCCGGCACGTGCCGCAGCTCTGCCGGGCGCTCTATAAATGGCTCCACCGTGCTGCGACTCCACTTGCGTGTCTTTTGCCATCTGCTGCTGTCATTAAAAAATTAAATTTCCATCTGCTTTCACACTCCCGCCTCTCCCAACGGCTCCTGGTGCCGCCGCTCCCCGGGAAGCATCGCCCCCGGCTCCCTCCCCGGGATGGCGCCCGATCCGGCGGGGCCACGAGGGCGGGTTGCAGACGACGCCGAGTTCATTTTTCCGGTGCTTTTTGCAACCGGCTTCTTCGATCTTGACGAAGAAATGGGGGCTGGGGGATGTACCCCACTTCTGGCCACCCACTGGCACGAGGTCAGCTTTGGGGTAGTGGTGATAAAGGTGATTTTGGGGGCACAGCCCACCCTGCTGCTCCACCGACACAACCCGAGGGAGGCGGCGGGTGCCAAACTGGGGGAGTGCGGAGCCCCAGGGGATTTATTCACCAGGGAGGAGGCACACGGTGCCACCCCCTCCCCGGTTCTTTTAGGAAAAGAGAGAAAAAACAGTCACCGGTGTCCAAACCCATGGGTGTGGTGGGTGCCCTGTGTGTCCCTGGGGGTGCTGGATCTGGCCAATTCGTATCCCGGTGGTTGTGGCTCCATCCCAGCGGAGCAGGGACAGATCCTGCCGTGCCGGTGTCCCCCCACCCCACCACCGTCCCCACGCTCAGCACTGACTGCACGGCGGTGATCCCCCCACCCGCCGGGCCTCGCGGGACAGCGCGGTCCCCGTGGGTGTGGGTGGTGTGACAATGATGGAGGGCACGTGCAGGTGCTTCTCGCCCGGGGATGCCGCCGGGGTCCTGTCGCTGCCGTTCCCACTACTCACGCACGTCTTCAAGCCTGCGGAAATGGGGGGGACCAAGGGGGATGAGGGGGGGGAAGGAGAAGATCAGGCATGGGGCTGTAGCATCCCCCACCTCCCTGCCCTCATCCATGTCCAGCTCAACCCCTTACAAGCCACTAGAGAATCCACAGCCACTCCCAGCAGCCAGGTGCAGCCTCGCACCTCCTCCCCATCCTGGATTTTGGGGTGTCTGATAGAGGCGGATACCGCAGCCCCCCCTCCTCCCCCAGCCTCCCCGGGGAGCAGATCGCTTTAATCTGCTTCTTTAATCAGGAGAAAAGCCCCGCGTGGCACAGGCAGCAGCCAGGGAGGTTTCAGCTCTTCCCAAGCAGGAAAATGCCCGGAGGGGACAGACACTGATATTTTTAATCTCTTTTTAATTAAGGATAAAGCACTGCCTTACATAAGGGAGCTGGAAAAGGGGCGGGGGGGTGTCTTTTATTTTATTGCAGACTCCAAGCTCGTTGGAGAGGTTTGGGGGGGGGGGGTGTATTTCGGAGCTTTGCCCCAGCTTTGGGGAAGATGCAAGGCAGGATGGGGACTCCCTGCCTGCCTCAGTTTCCCCTCTCTGGTCACCCCATGTCCCTAGGTTGGGCTGGGAGGGTCTGTGGGACCCCCAAATCCCCCAGCCCCACCCACAGCATCCCTGACATGGGAGGGGGGCACATCGGGAGACGCATTCCCAGCCATGCCCATCACAGCCAGCATCTCACGTAGGGTTTGGGCTTGGGAAAAGCCAGGGAAGAAGCAGCTCTGCATCTTAGAGAGGGATGCTCGTTAGCTCCATCCCTAATGACCCCAAGGACGATTAATATGAGCTGCTCAGGGGTCAGCGGTGGGACACAGAGCTAATGGGAGATGCGATATTCAGCCTTCACCCTGCTCACCCGGAGCAGCGAGGCCAGGAGCGTTAAAAGCTCCTGCTTTCCTCTCCCTGCAGACATCGCTCAGCCGAACTCCATTACAAAAATTAAAGTTTGGGAGAAAGCAGCAGGATTGAAAGCTCCTGGGTTGGAATAGTCTGTGGGGAGCAGAGCAGTGAAGGATAAAGGATGCTCAGGGTCAGCCCAGAGCTGGGGTACCCCAGCTCCCGGTCTCTGGGCTGGCTCCAAGCATCTCATCCGTGCTGGCTCTTTCCCACCTCTAAGGAAACCCCAACCTGATTTCTTGAGGGATGCCATCAGCCCAAAGATCCTCCAGGATGCAGGAGAAAGTGCAGGACCGACCAGACCCTTTATATTTTTATAGGGCTGGGGTAGGGAATGGCGAAAGCAGCTCCAGGACAATGCATGAGCAACAGCTGACCAGTGAGACTTCCTTAAATGCCACCAGGATGCCAGCCCACACCAATCCTGCCCACAGCAGAAACACCTAAAGCTCCTCCATGCCCAACCATCCCCCTGATGCCTTCACGGAGCAGGAGAGACCCCAACACCCACCCAAACCTACCTTTCAGGCAGGATAACTTGAGGCCCATGTTTTCATCCTCTTAGCAGGACCCAGCTCTCCAGCCCCACCGCCGGTCCTGGCCGCTGGCGCTGCAAAAAGAGAGGCGAGGGTTGCGGGAAGTGATGCTGGGAGGAAGGAGAGTGAACTCGATTGCTCCCTAAAGGCATGCACCTATGCGTGCGTATGTATTTATCTATAGGCTCCTGGGCATAACAGGAAGCACGGCTGCTCGGTAACAAAAACCGCTTGTGATGTCACGGCGTTTTAGTGACTTAATCTCGGCCGCTGAGTTTCGGGAGGAACTTTTTGGGAGGGCAAAGAAGAGAAGGAGCCTGTTGCCAGTTGGGGGGGGTCTCATCCCGATTTCTCTGCTCCCGGGGTCAGCGCTGCAAACGCTTGCAGGTGAGAAGGTCACGAGAGGAAGGAATGAGGTTGTTATTTGTGAAGGCAACGGGTGTTTGCAGAGAAAACCCCAAGCCCACATGCAGGAAATAAAGGGATGCTCGGCTGCAGCGTTGCACCCGGGGCTGCCTCCCTTGGGACTGAGCCGAGCGGCCGGTGGCAGTCGGGGATGTGCTGCCGGGGAGCACATGGTCCTGCTCCGTTTGGGCATCCCTGATGCCCTGGGAGCTTGCAGGTGGATGATTGCCATGGTGGGACATCACTTTTTTAATCAGCTGAAAATGATTCTGGGCAAAAAGCACTTTACTGGGAAATCTGCATCCCTCCTGCCCACAGCTGCTGGGAAAGGCTTATTGGGATGAGGGTTAGTGACTCATTTTGGCTCTTCCAAGCCCCAGGGCGTGCAGAGAACCAAGAAAACCCTCCACTTCCCCTGCCTGACCTCCGCCACGGCTTTACTTCACCTTTCCAAGCAGCCCTGAGGTGGGCTAGCAGCAGCCCACAAGGGGAAGCGGGAACTTACCATTGCTGGTTTTAATTCTGCATTTTTTATCAGCTCCCCACAGACACCCTGAGCTGTGACACCCCCGTGGCCGAGGAGCCAGATCGGGGCTGGGAGTTGAGCCCCCCTCTGGCACCCCCACTTTGCAACTATTGTGGTAGCTGATTAAATATCAAGAAACCTGTTTTGAGGCGAGTTTTCTGATTTTTGGCACCTGCTGGTGGCTCACACCACCAGCCAGCCCAGCCCCATGGGGCTGGAGGAGGGTTGGGTCGGGGAGATCCAGCCCCATGGTGTAGCGGGGTGGGGGGGTGTCTCCTCTGGGACCAGACCCCCGCAGCCAAGCCCTCACAGGACACAGCAGCCCCCTCCCCACCATCACTGGCTTTTAGCCCTGTATCGCCGTTGCGGGCAAACACCAGCACCACTTGCTTGCGACACCAGGACAGATGCTTGGGTAGAGAAATTGCCCCCCTCCCCGACAGCATTTCATCAGGATTTCTGGTGGTTGGTGCTCGGGCTTCGACTTCTCTCCTGTGCTGGCACCAGGCCAAGAAGCATTTGCATCCCTGATGAGTTCATGCTCCAAAAACCCCCAGACACTCATGGCAAGTGTCACTAGAGCAGTGGCCGCATCGCCCGGGCGGAGGGGGGACACTGGGGGTGCGCCAGGGAGGGGGAGTGAGGCTGAAACCAGCCCGTGGTGCTCCGAGGGGGTGACACTTACCCGGTCCCGGAGGCACGATGCCCGCTGTTGCATCCCACCTCCCCACTGTGCCTGGCTGCTCTCAGATGCAGGAGGGGAGCTGGGGCGTGAGGCTAGGTGGGAGGGTTCCCACTCAGGACCAGCTGTGCCCTGGGAGGGCGGGAGGAGGTTGCAGCGAGATGGCTTGGATTTTTGCAAGGATGGTTACTAACCTGGTTAATCAGGTTAGCGGAGTCCCGGCTCCTCCCATTCATCCCCCCCTCCAGCCCCATCCAAGCCCAGCAAAGCTCTTGGGTGAGGAGGAAATGCAGCTTTACTCTCACCCCACTGCACAATCCAGCCCGGTGCTGAGACAGAGAGGAGCAGGAGTGCCCCTCGCCTGCAGCCGAAGCCCCTGGACCACTGAGCACCCCTACAAGCAGTCAGAGGGGCTACCAAGTGCCTAGAAAGGCAAGTAGTGGTTTGGTATGAGGGTCCGACAACCAGCTCTGGCAGGACCCATCAGCATCCCTGAGGTTCTAATGTCTAGAAAGCAGCGATGCTCCCAGCCTCTGGGAGGACCATCACCAGCTTCCAAAAAGGGTCTTTTCCCCCTTCACCAGCTTCCAGAAAGGGTCTTTTCCCCCCTCCTGTCTGACCTGCCAGCCTGAAAACCAGCCGGGCAGCGGGAACAGCACTAGGCAGAGGGTTTCTCACCATCCCCAGGATGAGAGCTCCGGTTTGGGTACCAGCCCACTGCGAGGATGCCCGGGTGAAGGCTCTGCCTCCGGAGCGGCTGCCTTTGCCTGCATTAAAAGCAGCCAGAGGCTTTTTCATGTTCACCTCCTCCGCAATTAAGAGGCGAGGCCCCGAGACGGCTCCTTTTCAGACAGAGCTGAAAAGCAGTGGTTCACATCCAGGGCGCCTGCGTGTGGGGAATGCCAGCCGCCCATTAAATACCCCGTGGCTGCAGGCAGGAACGAAGGGAAAGCTTTGAACTTCGCCTGGAGATTGGAGCAAACTGATCCCAGGAGCTTGGGAGGTCTCCGGCGAGATCAGAGCCCCACGCATGAGATCAAGCCCTGCTGGGACAGGCATAAAGGCGAGCAGGGAGGGGAAACGGGTGGTTTTGCTCCAGTTTCTGCTGGCCTGGTCCTGCTGTGTTTGGTGAAAATCACAGATATGGAAAGGGCTGATTTCCTTCCCAATCTGGCTCCTCTGATTTATCCAATAACTGAGTTACTGCACAGCTTCAAGCTCAAGAGCTGAGCAGATGGCACGGGGAAAAGGCTGCAGCCCCAGCTGCAGGCACTGGTGCTGGACACAGAGGCCAGGGCAGAGACGTTTGCAACCCGTGGCTCCAGTTTTGACCCAGAAAAACAAATTAACTGGTTTGTGGCTTTTTTTTTTTTTTTTTGCCTGTTCAGCTGCAAAATCCAAGAGCTAAAAGGACAAGATCTGAGCCAGAGCCTATTAAGCCACCTCTTTCCAGATCCCACCCCAACCTCAGTGCATCCCCGGGGCCAGGGACCCCTCCCCAGCAGCACAAATCCAGTCTGAGCAGCAGCAATCCCCTCTCCACATTAGTTATTTTGATGCCTCTCTCCAAAACTACCTGTTTGCTGCTGTTGAGTAAGAACAAACGGCCCCAAACCCAGGAGGGCTGGAATTAGCCTGGCCTGGAGCAGCAGTTGTTGCTAAAACCGTGAGCGACCGAAAGCGATGGCTCGCTGCAGCAGGGAGGCAAACATAAATATCAGCCTGCTAAAATAACTGTGGTTAGCTCTGCGGGCTGCAGCGCTGCTCCAGCTGGCGTGGCGACACCCGATAGGCACAAACACAGCACCACACACCCCTTCCTCTCCTCCCCACGGCCTGGGAAGCAAAGACACCCTTGGGCAAGTTCATGGGGTGGGGGTTAGCCACGCTGGGGACAGCCCGAAGCCCCTCTGGTGTGGACCCCTGTTCACCACTGGAGAAAGCCCCCGGGTGACTGGCATTAGGCAGATCCGAGTCCTGAGCACGAGAGCTGCCCCACAGGCCAGACATCCCCTTTCCACAGGCACCACGAGACCCTCATGCAGTCTTGCTCTGCTCCAGGTCCCTCCCAGGAGCTCCTGGTGCCCGTGGCAGGGCCGGGGCTGTGACATCAGGGCAACTGGCCAAACCCCACCAAGACCCAGCAAACCAGGGGGAGGAAGAAGATGTGCTCATAAAGCTTCCTCGGTGGGTCAGTATGGAGCTGGCTGACCTCCTCGGGTGAAGACTTGTCTCTCCAGCCCAGGCAACCACCCTGGGTGGTCCCTCTGATCTGGTGGGTGACTGGTTTCCAGTTCTGGCAGCTGGGCTGCTCCTCCCCCTGGGCTCCAGGCTGCCCAATCCACCTGCCCCATCCTGCCCTGGCGCAGAGGAGGGTGGAGGGGGCTGAAGCACAGACGAGGGGGTGAGGACGGAGGGCAGCCTCCTAACTTCACTGGAAGGGGAAAGGCAGGGTGAGCTCACGGCTTCCCAGACGCCAGAGGAACCACAGGGAGAGTGGTGTTTTGCAAACGCCGGCCACAAGAAAAGCTTTGGCTGGAGAGCCCACCGCGGAGCTGCTCTGCTGGCTCCCTTTGAAGGAGCTGCTCCTGCAAACACCAGCTGGGCTTGTTTTAGAAAAGAGGGAGGGGAAGCAGCTTTCTGGGTCACCCAGTCCCAGGGTCTGCTAATGCAGGTGACATGTCACCCTGGCTCTGTGCTAACACAGCGACGAGGCCGCTTGCTCCCCACTTCTGCCCTGGGTCTCTTCTGGCCCAAGCAGGGGAAAGGGCTGGTCCCAGCCTGGCTCAGATATTGTCCTAGAAGGGGATATCGCATGGGACTTTGCTGAAGCCAGAGATGGCAACAAGGCAGTAGGTGCTAGGAGGGGAAAAGAAACTCCCTCCCGGAGCCCCACGCCAGGGGAGGCTCGCAGCCATCCCAGATGGGCGAGTGGTACCTGGATGGGATGCCAGGCACGGGAAGGGAGGAGGATGTCATAAGGAAGCAGCTGAAGATGCAGGCTCCAGGGAAACTGGAGCAGCTCCAGCATTCCCCAAGCACGGGCTCTTGGCAGGACCGACAGAACAACCGGCACGAACCGTGCAGGCAGAAAACACCCCCGAAGAAAATCCACCGGGCTGTGGCAGTGGCCCTCACTGGCCAGCCGGGAGCTGCTGCGGTGGGGGGGAGGAAGCGAAGCGGGAAGCGCACGTACCTGAAGCACAAAACCAGAGCGTGCCGGGCTCTCCTGCCAGACCTGCATCCAGAGCAAACCACCTCCCTGCCAGGCATGGATTCAGCGGGCGGCTGGGAGGCCGTGGCGGGGAATTGGCTTAGGGACCTGGCCACGACTGCCGCGCTCCTCAGCTCGCTGAACTCCAGGTTAATCTCGGCCCAGCTTTCCCCTTTTATCCCCTGGTACAACCTCAATACATTTTTTCAATTAGGTCCATCTTTTAAGCTCCAGATCGCATTTCTAGGAAGGGCTGCATTGTTTCTCTTGGCCCTCATGGGCTGATGCTGCGCAGAGCGGGACATGCCTGGCACCGATCCTGCCCGCATCCAGCTAAATTGCTGCCACGCTGCAGCCGGTGCGGCGCTGCCTGGAAGCACTCAAGGAATTACCCGTTTACCCCCCCCCAGCCCACCTACCGGGTATTTTTAAGAGCAGCGTTCCCTCTCTGCCTCATCCCAGCTCCGGCAGGTTGCAAAGTGCCCAGCTCACCGTACAGCCACGCAGGAGCACGGACCGCTCTCGCCTTTCGCACGGTCCCGTTAGCGGAAACCCCCGCCAGCAACCTGCCTCCGTCCTCTCCGAATCCGCCTCCGCCGCCTTTCACAGGGCGACGGCTGAGAACCAAAGGAAAACATGCAGCTAGGGTATTTTGGATGAGAAGGCTGGGTGAAAATGTGGTCTAAAAGCGACAGTAAAAAAAAAATAAAAAAAAAAAAAATCGATAAAGTCCTCAGAGGATACTTCGGCACAGTGAGATTGCTGCCTGCCACGCGAGGGCTGGTTGCAGGGCGATGGGTAAAGCAAACGAGGAGTTTGCGGCACAGAAGTACGATGTGTTGAGATGTTTAACTCGAGTCGGGAGTACAGGAGCCCGGGCAGGATGGGAAGGAAGCAGCTTGCCCAGCCCGGTCTTCCCGATCCAACCCAGCTCCCTACAGCTCCTACGAGCAAGGGTGAGTGACCCAGCTTCGCTCCAGGAGCCGAATGAAAACCCAAACTAGAAGCACAGCTCACAAATGCACGCTGAGCACATTTCCCCTCGAGGCCATTTTCCAAGCTGCAGTTGACCGCAAGTCCACCCCGCTAACAGCCTCCTCCATTAGCATTGGCGGGCTCCTTCCGTATCGGTAATGCCCTCCACCCCAGCATCTCGAGACGTTTTACAAATAGCAGCAGCAGCTGAGTGCAGCGATTAGGCCTCTCGCCAGGGAGCAAAGAGACCCTGGTTTTGCTTCCTGCATCTGTCACTGTCACCTCTCCTCGCCGTGCATCTCTGCCACTTAAGAGAAGAAATTCTTGGGGGCAGGGGGCCGTCTCGCACGGCATCGCTGCACTGAGCAGAGCTGGGCACTGCACATCTGTCTGTCCCCGGCTCCAGCTGTGCCAGGCGAAGAGGTTGTGGCTCTTCTGTCCTGTCAACTGAAACGCTCGTCTGCTTCCCACACCCACGTCAGTTCTAATGAGCTGAAACAGTTTCGTGGTTAGGTTTTTGCTGCTTTTCATGCTGACATAGGCTAGGGAACATCCCACGAGCAGCTCAGCCGGCAGATGGGAGGGGGAAAGGGGGGAAAAAAACTTCCAGTGGCAGACTGCTCTGCTCGCTGAACGAATTAAAAAGACCCCAAAGCCCTCATATACACACACAGCAATGAGCTCAGAGAGAAAATGGCACCAGTATGTTCCCCGGGAACAGGTATCTCACATGTGTCTGTGAGCAGCTGGTCAAAGACAGCCCTTGGCTCTTGCCACCCCTCTGCTCTTTGCACCGGTGACACCGCACAAGCCAGGAGGAGCAGAGGCCATTCCCGACGTGCATCTGCCCCAACCAGCGACCAATTCGCCAAGAAATTTTAAGGCAGACTCATTTCTTGATGAAAATAATGCCTAAGGCCCCCCAAACTCTCTGCTCCCTTCTGGGTTTCTCAAGATGGAGTTTCTGACCATAGCTGGAAGCACCCTGCATCATCAGCTGGTGGCACACATGGGGACATGCCTGGTGCCTCAAGTCACTCTGATCCTTAATTTCAAACCAAACAGGTGCTTGAGGCAACACGTGCTCAAGGCTCTTTGTTCTCCCCCTTGTGACTGAAGGATTTGAGGTGAGCACTCATGTGGATCCAGCAAAGAGTAGTGTATATCCTCCCACTCAGAAACCCAAGCACTCTGTACTCGTATTTTCAAATACTTGCAGGGTCTGTTTATCACTGTTTTGAAATATTAGGGTTGAGAGTGGAAAAAAAGAATCCCACATGGGAATCGAGTGCTTGAGGTGCTACAGATGAGGTAAAGAGCTGCGAATTAAATGTCTGGGCAGGCAAATGCCCTCCAAATCTTGATGAATAGGGAAAAAACCTCCAAAACTTAATCCTGCATGTCATTAATTGCTACAAAACAGAGTAGGACACCTGTACCCAGTGCTGCCTTCCCAGCTATCACGAGGGCTCCAGCAACGGAGACACCTTCCCCGAGATTTCATCCCCCCCGAAGTTTTAAAAGGAATTACCTTGAATTCCTCCGATGAATCCAACTGATGGGCTGGCCAGGAAAGCAGCATTTGCTCCTGCAGGTAGGTCTGGTACATCAGCAGGAAAGGGGAACACAGCTGCCTTCGCTGAGCCCAGCAGCTTCCTCATTCTTTCACAAGAGCCACGGTGGCTGCAGCTGCCTGGCTTTATGAAATTGCTGCCTTTTTGTCCAGCCTTCAATGCAAATAGGACAGGTGAGATAAGATCTGAGCACCGCGGGGCTTGTCCTTTTTTGCTTAAAGCCAGCCTGGGCTTCTGCTGGTGGCAAAGCACTCAAAGGACCTCGTTTAAAAGATAAAAAAAAAAAAGGGGAAAGACAAAGCATTAAAAGCTGCTCCCCTTTCAGCAATGTGTCTCAACGGTTAGTCACAGGGAGCGTTTCCATCAGGTTACAGACTGAGGATACACATTTTGCTTTGTCTTAGGAGGGTGAGGGGAGTACTGCAAGATTAGACTGTATCAGCATATATACGATCAAAGATTGATTATGACATCCAGTTACAAAGAGAAGAACTACGCTTCCTGTGGCTCAGGAGAAACACCAGCTTATATAGCAGCAGTGGCTGACAATCTCACTGAACTAACTTAACAGATAACATCTGCCTCTGGAACAACAGGTTGGATTTGATGAGGTGTTTGTACAAAGCAAGACAACAGTTCTCTTCCTGACTTGCAGAGTCTACTCCACGTTGCCAGAGCGTTGCTGTTTCCAGGATATCTCTTCATACAGCCATGGATGTGTAGTAAAACAGCCACTGGAACGTGTTTATCTCGCTTGGGAGCCAGATACATGTTTTCATTCAACAAGTGAAAACATTTTCCTTTCCTGCAAGCCTGACTCATGCTTAGGAAAGGCTATTGACTAAGTGCCAATCCCTTTTGTCGTGCCCATCACACCTTAACACCCCACGGCAGGGAGACAAACCCAACCCTTGGGTTCAAACCTTCATCTCCTCCTTGGACAGGGAACCTCAGAGCTCGCCTCGTGGCTTTGTGGGATCCGAGCTGCAGGAGCTCCACAGCAGGATCTGACTGGAGGCATCCCGGGTCTACTCACTGCTTCAGAACGGGATTTTAGCCTTGGCCCATCTCTTGCTAAGACCAAGAGTAAAACTTGGGCTTATTTAAACAGAAGCAGAGGTAGACCAAGAGGTTTTGACAATCCCATCCACCATGGTTTAAAATAAGAACACTAAGGAAAAAGCAGGAACTTGCAGAGAGGCAGATCATTTGATGGACATTTGGATCTTCCTTGTAAAAATATTTTTGGGTAGGCAGAGAAGGAAATCTAGAGAAACTGTTGCAGGTTGAGGCTATGTTTAACTACAGATTGACAAACCACCATGAGCAGTAAGGCAACAAGTCTTACAGAGAACTGTACTAATCTGATACACGGCTTCATTGTCCAGTAAACTTATTCTTAGAAACAAACATTAATTAGAAAAATAGACAGAAGCTGAACTAGACTATATCTAGGCTCCTTGATTCAAGGTACTCAGATTGCTTGCCTTCAGCTTGGAGGGACATATTTTAGACCCACTTACACAGACACCATATGAACCAGCTGTAAATGGGATCTGTTTATAAAACCCCAAAAGACTGTATAATATTCTTTCACAGACTCAAACTGTTTTAGAACTGTCATTCAAACTCCTTAGTGCACTTCCAGTCCTTTTTACAAATCATTAGGTGAATATTTGTTTTTACCTTGGGTTTAACATTTTCCAGCAATAACTGTGGTTGTTGTACGCTCACAGAGAGCAGGAATCACCGCAGCATTTGGGAATGCTGCTTTAACACGTTCTCATGGTAAACTACTGCAAAACAGGTGACACGTGAGCACGGTACATTGTCCTCAGCAGTTCGCATTTTACTGTGCCGACAGAATTACAGTTCCAAACCAGGCCAAAAAGAAACCGTTAACTTTACATTTTATGTATTTGACCTTAAAATTTCTCATCTGAGGACACGACTGGTTTTTTTGAAAGGTATTTCCACAAATTGTTAAAAAGTAATCTCTCTAAAGATTAGAAAAGCTTAATCAAAACTTTGTCATATGAACAGTAGGGACAAGCAGAAGTAGTTCTGTTTTTGAAGGAATAGTAACATTCACTACAACTGGGAAGGCGTCCACGAGGACAGCAGGAACTGACAGTTTGCAGCTCTTCCAAGGAATCTCACAAAAAAGATTCAACGGCTTACGGACACATCACTCTGCCACGTGACATGCCACTCCTTTTTAATCAGTCAGGTTTCCACACAAGGTACTGAATATTATTCCATTTACATTCAAAAATAGCATTTTTCTCTCTTCAGTACACAGTGGGGATGCCCGTAAATGAGTCAGTAGAAACCCCTCTAACACAGGTGGAGGACAGCTTTGTTGATCTCTGGGTTTGTCCAGTCGTTCCGGATATCATCCAGGTGATTATCAAAATCTACAAGCGTCTCGTAGGACTTGCTGTCCAAGAGAGATGCAGCGATTCTCTGGGCTTCAGTCCAGTCTTCACAAAAATCACTAGGATGTAAAATAACCAGGAATTAAAAGTAATCACAAAGAAAATCACCGCCGCCTCCTCCACTCTGGAAATTAAGCCACACTCTCTGCGGCATGGTTATGGTGGTCACACCACTGCCTGGCTGCACAAACTGGCTGTTCTCTCTTACTACAGCAAAAAACCCACCTTTAAAATCAGTCAGCTACACCCACTGCCCTTACCGTGTCACTCAGCTACAATCAAAGTTTTGCTCCTGTCTTTCCTTACTACCCGAACACAAATAAACTCTGAAGTTTACTCACACGTGTGGGTCCTTGCACCTCCACTTGTTCTCATGAAGCTCATACACATGGATGGCAGGCTCTACACACTCCATCGTAAACTTGGAGTTATCAACCTGTCGTGCAACAGAAAAACACCACCTTAGTCTCCTCCTCAAGATCCCAAGTAAAGAGAAGAAATAAAAAACAAAGTCAGTTTTTAGCAATGGGGCACCTTATACTAACTCATCCACTGTTCTACTTTCAAATGAGCAAAATTTTACACGTTCAAACTGCCAACACCCTTTGTCACTGCAGCAAGGAGGCAAAGCAGCCTTTGTTTCATAAAAGACAAGAGTTTAAGTCACAGAAGGGGGTCCGAAGTCATGAACATATGACTTCACTCAAGCCTTGCAAGCAGAGAAGGCCTCCACTTCCTCCGAGATGGCAGAGTTAACCACAGGCTCTGCAGTCTTTACTAGGAACTTCACTGCTACAGGTCACTGCAACTCTTCCCCAGAGCATTTGGAGGGAAAGAGAAAACGACTTACTTCAATATTAAAGGATCTAGAGAGTAGCATTTAAATGGCTAGTCCAACGCCATGGTCATAACATTAACACCAGAGAAAGGGAGAGGGATGAAGTCATTTACCATGATGAGTGCTGTATCGTTGAAGCCCTCTGCAATTCTGGAGGCCACCTTTTCTGCAACCTGGTTTGGGCTGCAGCAGAAGGTAAAGGTAACTGTGTTAGGTGAACCATGACATTTTAGCTGAAACCAGCAGGAAATATGCTTAAAGAGATGTGAAAATTACACAGCCTGCTTACAAACAGGAAGAAGATATCAAGCTGATGCTACACCTGATTGAAGTCAAAAGGCCCAGAAAACCCCAGCTCCTCTCTCCAGCACACTATCTGGATCTCAGCTACGCTCAGGCAGTGAGTTTGGAACAGCAAAACGCTCACTGCAGACTTTATGTGGAATAAACATTTTGCAGCCTCCTACCTTCTTCCACCAGACCAAAGACCTTTGCCCTGCCAGGCATCTAAAAAAGAAACTGAGTTTGCTCCCCAGTCTGCATTTGAACCCACTCACTGCCCAGCTTCTCTACCAAAACCAGATAATCTTTTAAAGGAAAACCTTTACCGTGTTTCAAAGACGACAATCTCTATGTGGTGCCAATTACCTTCAGAAATGAAACTGGAGTTTAAAAAAAACCCCAAGCCTGTGAGATTCTTTCAAACCTCAAACAGAACAAAAATGTCTCCAGCAGATTTATTTCCCTTGTAAGGAAAGGACAAATAATGCCCTTATCCCTGTTAGATACCTTAGCAGTCACAAGTATTACTTAAAAAACATACTTGAGACTGAAGGATATTAACAAAATAACTGGAACATAGCGTAATGCTTAAAAAAAGCTATTCATATTTATTTTAAATGCAAGTATAATGTACTCTCATTAGTCCTGATACTGGATTTGTCCAATAGATACAGGGGAAAATATTTGATACTCGTATCTAAAACTATATTGTGGCTCCACAGGAAGGCCCCTTTATTGCTTATTGAGTAATTCGAGTTAGCTAGCAGGGAAAAAAAAATTACTAATCCTGGAGAAAATAAGTGAAAAGAGATACTGCTGCTTGACTGATATCATCTTCCATTTCAAGAGCATTCTTTTACCACTTAAGAAAACGCTTCAATAAAACTCAGAGACAATTAAGTAGTTTAGTAAGAATTAGGTCACCTCTGAAAGACCTTCCAAAAGATACTCGGAGCCATTCGAGTTTACAAGATATGTATTGCACAAGCAAATGCGCCTGCAAATTTTGGCTATTTCCCTGACAACTGTAATTAAACTGGTTGGCAGTCGTTCAAAAACTGGCCTTTTATAGTATCCACTAAAGAGGAGTGATTCTGAAAAGACTGGGGTTTCTGCACCTGAACAAAGGCCATATCCACCAGCACCACAAAGACAATGTGAAACCAGATGACAGTTGTCAAAGTTAATCAACATGCATGATTTATGTCGATGATTTTTGTTGGCAGAGTACAAAGTACAACAGAAAAGAGCAAACAGAAGGAAATATTGCACCAACACACCTGGCATCTTTCACGCGTTCATTTGCCTGGTAATATCCAGCTATCACGTAGCTATTCTCTTTGCACCAAGAGTCAATCTGAAAAAGTAATTGGAACAATTAAGCCCAGGAAAAGAAAGAAAAAACCCCACAGAACACGGAAATCTCATGTCTGTCCTGCAAATAAAACAGTAATTGAAGCATTACAGTATCTTTGCCAACTGCTTCTTTAAATATATATGTATTTATATATATATTTATGTGTGCACTCATGCACAGAGTTTGGCTAATTTAACTAGATCAGAGAAACCAAACTGAACATTTGGAGAATGATGGAAAACATTCACGAAATGGATCAAAAGAGCAAGAAGGTGTCCCAGTCAAAGCCTGGCCTAAATTTGAATGACAGGACTAGTAAAGAGCTGCCGAAGCAGCGCTGTCTGGGAGAGGAGTCTATGTCTTACCTATCACTGTTTGTGGCTATTTTCTGTTAGTGTTCATTTGACAGAAGTTAGAAAACATCCAGCACGTGGAGGTGTGACTGTACTGTCATTTCAAAAACAGCTTGTTGATTTTATTTCTAATGTAACATTTCCAGGTTAAAGTGTAAGCATTTTTTGCCTTAACAAATAAAGTTTGGAAGTGCAAGGTAAATGCAAGGCAGAAAAAGTTTGTCCCATTTATCATTTTTTCAATCCGCTTTGTTACAAAAAGGCTTTTGTGATAAAATTGTTCTGAGAGTTCACCTGCAAGGGTAACTAACCACTGGAGCAAGTTATCAAACCATGTGGGTGGATTCTCCACTCTTTAAAAATCTTTCAATCAAAACTGAACACTTTTCTAAAAATACTCTCCAGCTCAGCCACAAGATCAGGGCTCGATGACAGAGCTATCGGTGTAAATTCTCTCATCTCTGTTATAGACACGGTCAGTCCAGGCAGCTTCTCCTTATCTAACACCTGTATGTAAATGCTTAAACATAAGCATTTCTTTGCATACAATTTACACAGCTTTTGATTTACACAAGTGCAAAAGTTTATGTAGTTTTGTAGGGATTTTTTTTTTTTTTTAAAGTGCAGTTTCAGCATGCACACGCTGCTGTTCTTTCTGCTTTATGCTGGATCTGAATTTCTCCTGCTGAGCCTGTCTTGCTTTGAAAATACATATATATATATATATGATGTTTCTCCTTATAATTGAGGATATCAAGTCAGCATAATACAGAGTCCTGAAAGACAGAAGGGAAGAAAGCAGCTAGAATCTTCCTTTGCAGTCCCTAGAGAGCATGCATCAAAAAAACCTGAACAGCTACATTAAAACCGACTCCAAAAATATATCTGATGCTGACCTGTCGCATCCTGTAAGTCAAATCAATCTCTTTTTTAGCAATAATTATAGTATTAGACTGCATAAACAAGCAAACAAACAAAAAAAGACGTGAATAATCCTTCCTCTACAAGGGATAACGTGGATTTACGTGATAAAAAAAAAAAAAAAAAGCTGTGTAGTCCTGCTATAGCTGAGGACCAACTGCTGTTTCAATTACAAACCCATTGTAATGGGTTTTGTAATTGAAACACCAGACTATGGTTTTAATTGTTAGTGGCTTGAAAGCTTGGCATTAAAGGCAGAAGCCCAGACACTAAAATTAATAATAACTTAAAAAAAAAGTCCAGCAATTTAAAAATTAAAAACCTTAGTTCTAAATCAATTTTTGTTGCGTACCAAAAGTGGGTTTTTTTTTAAAAAAGAGAGTATGATTTTTAAGTTCTCAGTTCCCTAAGTGGTAATTAAAAACTGCTTCCATAAAAAAAAAAAAAAAATATCTATTTTTGGATTTAAAGCTGTTTCCACCTGCAATTTCCAAATGCTCTCTAACCACGGCACTGCCACCACAGGTAGCCTTAGCATCAATTAGCCCCTGATATTTTTAGTCATGTCCAGCCCTGACAAGGACAAGCCAACGGGGGAGAAATCGAGTCTCGCTTCCACATGGCGCATGTCCCCCCTGAAAAAAAAAAAATCAAAAGTGGGCTGTGCTCCGACCCGCTGCAGTCCCCAAAGGCGGGTGGCAGGGTGTTAGAAGAGCCCTGGGAGGAGAAAGGCTGTAACCTACTGCCATCTGACCGCTGTTCCAGGCGGTGGGGAGCCAGCCATGCGAACAGAGGGGGAAGTGCCTCTTGGTTGGTTTGTTTTTTTTTTTTTTTTCAGAAGGTGCGGTTGCAAAACCACATCAATTAGCTGAGAAATTCAAAGGCACAAAAAACCCCCATGTGAAACTTAATTCACTTTTTCTTTAATGACTCCGTTTTTGAAAGGGATTTCAAACTGACACGCCAAAGCGCAAATTAAATGCACGCGCTTCTGCTTTCTCCCCTCCAGAGCTACAAACCTTCGAGCACTGCTGCGTGTTTAATAAAATCTAATTTCATTGATTCTTTGTACCCAGGCTGCTGCTAAAGCACCGCTCCCAATTTTTAGAAGTTACCACGTGGACGAGCCCGTTTGAAAGTGTACCCTCTATTTTCAGATTAAATCTGGAGACTGTTGCTCCCATTTGATGTTCTGGGATAATTCAGGTCAGAGAAGAGGAGGTGAAACTCGTGGGGCTGGTTCTAGGAAACCCTCACACGTACGACCAGTCCACGGGCCTGACCAAGAATCAAACAGTAACTGAACTCGAAGAGAAACAGATCCCGTCAAAACCTGCCAAAGCTTCGCAATCCCTCAGAAACAGAGGCACTTCGTTACAAACACCGAGTTTCAACCACGCTAATCTCACTGATTTATTCAGTAACCGTGCGTTATGTTGCACAGCACAGGCGAGAGCGCCCTCCTTTTAAACCTTACAACAATAAAATCCAATTTTCATAGCTGCCGTGCCAGTATTTATTGACACCTTTGCCTTTGTTTAAACAAAGAACAGGAGCAAAAGGCCTTGGGCTCTTGTCAAGCGCTGTGTTTTAAAGCTGCCAAGTATCACAGGAGTCATCAAATGTGACTGCAAACCACAATACGCCTCAGCAAGTCCTAATTAATGTGGGAAATGCCAGGGGTTTCCAATCTTTAACTTTCTGTATCAAAACCCAAGAGCAAATACGTAAGACACTGCCATCTCTTCGGTTCCATAATGATGTGCTTACTGTAGATGTAGCAAGATATTTCAGATGTTGCAAGAAACAGGATTTATTTCCTAATAATCTGATCCTGTAGCAAGATCCACACTAGAAAACTACACCAAAGGCCTGAAGTTCACAAAAATTCACTGCCACCAATCCTGTAGAAAGACATCTAAGCCTGATTTAAAGACAAACCCTACACATACTTTCTACTATACGTGTTATTCTGTACTTCACCAGAAACTTCCACTTACTCATTCACAGAGGAAAAACAAATTACCCTCGTTCAAAAAGGTAAAGTCAAGCCCTGCCTACATTAAAGCAATTATAGACAGTATTATTACATTTCCCAAGCAGCAGCATGAGGAAAACCGTAAGCAGAAAATGACTACACTACCAGCATACATTTCTGTGTTACTACTACACTGTTACACTGGTGTAAACATATTTAAGACTGACAAATTTTGCGTGCTCCACAGCTCTATGGCAAACCTAACCGGCCAGGGCTCAGGCTCTGTCCCCGTTCCTGTGCCTCTGGCTACATTTCATCACATCCAGGCTTCAAAAATATCTCAACATTCCCACAGCGTCGTGTTAACAGGAGAAAAATGGAATTTATTTACAAATAAGTAATTTTTGATGAAGCAATCTATTAAACTGAGGGGAATGCGTAGGCCAAGAAGTCTAGGAGAATCGGAAATTAGTTATTTTCACAGATATCAAAAACAGATGGGTTTTCTCCTGCTAATAATGACAAGTCTTAAAATGGATAGAAAAGTCCGGAGCCCAAATCACACCCGGATCTCACTTTAGTGGTGGCTACGCCTACCGTGAAAGCACTTCTTTGCCTCCAGATTTGCACCTGCCCACCCTAATTCCCTATTACAATAAAATCCAAACATGTTTTGTTCCCTCCGTCTTCTGGTTTTGACAAAGGGACTCTCCAAAAATGCCTGGCGGAACGGAGCTGTGGCCCAGTGCAGGATGGCTCCTGGTTTTCAGGACCAGGGGGTTTGAGACCGGAAAGCCCCAGCCCTACGGTCCTGACATGGTTCTTGTCCTGCCTATATGACAACAGGGGGAAAAAACAGATTATCCCACGATGACTTACTACAAGGCTCTTCCACAGCAGTGAGCAAGGGAGGGGATATGGTAACAAGGAGCGCTTGGCTGCCCCCGGCTATCCCATGGTTAACTAAACAACGGCGAGCTTGCAAGATACCAAGTGAGATTTCAAACCCAAGCCAGACTTGCAGTATGAAAAGACATCATTTTTTTTCCTATTTAGGTTAATGACTTCCATAAAAGGGGAAAGTACACCAAATTGAATTAAGAAATACATACTTGTGTGCATCTATAAACTCCCATTTGGAGACAAGCATACCCTTTACCAATTAGCTGATAATGCTTTGAAGTGCCTTAAAGGTAAGCTTAGAAAAGCTTTTTCTGCCGTAGAATAAGAACATTCCCTCTGGGATTTATTCAGGGATAATGACACCAATATAAAGAGCAGTTTCTCTGCACTGAAAAAGAAATTAGACAAAGCTACGAGGCTCCGTAGTTTTCTGCTGCTTTACCAGCGGAAAGCTGTACAGCAGATGGGCCTCGGGGGGTTTTCCAGTCTAGAAACACTCCGCTTACCCCACAGATTTGGCTGCCGCTAGCGCAGGGGACTTTGGGCGCTGGCGAGTCCCCTCAGCACCAGCCCTTCCTCGCCCCGGTCGCACCCCCGGAGTTCAGCCGGGACCTGGAGACGACACCCTCCCCCCGGGCACGCCAGTCCCTCGCTCCCAGGCCCAGGGTCTTACCAGGGTGAGGGCCACCTCCAGCATGGGCGCCAGGGCCAGGGTGCCGTGGAAGAGCGGGATGCAGTCGACGAAGAGCGAGGGGGGCCCGGCCTGGTCGCGGCGCGGGGCGCCCGACGGCCGCTCGGCCACCAGCAGCCCGTTGACGGCGCAGTGCGGGTACTTGGCGCTGTGCAGCACCATTTTGCAATAAGCCTGCGTGGTCAGCTTCATCCTGCCACGGCAGACAGCCCCGCGGCCGCCACCGCGTCCCGGCCCCGCCGCCTCCCCTCAGACCACCCGCCGCCAACTGTCGCCAAACGCCGCCAAGCGCCGCCGGCGCTGTCGTAAAAATCGAGGCGGAGGTGGGGCGGGATGGTCCTCCCGCATCCCGTCAGCCCCGCGGGCAGGGGCCGCTCCTTTGCGGCTTCTCGCTGGCTTGCGTCTCCCGGCGTGCACCGCGCTTCCGCTCGGCGGCTCCTTCCGGTCGCAGCCCGGCGTAGAGGACGGTCGCCAGGTCGTCGGGCCGCGGCGGGCGGTGGGGCCGGGGGGAGAGTCGGGGGCTGCTCGCTCCTCGCTGCTGGCAGGGCGGACCCTCCCCGTCCCCTCCACCCGCCCCGGGGGATGGCGGGCGGCCGCGGCAGCTCGGGTTAGGGGTGGGGAGGAGGGGGAAGGCGGGAGTGATGGGGGAGCGCTGCGGCCTCCCCATCCCGTTGAAGGGGCTGCGGCGTTGCCCCGGGTCGGTGCGGCGTCCTCTCGCCGGTGTCGTGTTCTGGCGGGCGGGCGGGAGGCATCACCGCCGCGGGTGATACGGTGGGGGGCGCCTCCTGGCGCCGTGAGGCCCGCCCCAAGGTCAGGCGTGGGCCGCCGGTTCCGCGCTCGCCTCGCGGGGGTGGTTCGTGGGGTTTTTAGCTGAGACCGGGGGCCTGTGAGAAGCCCGTATCCTCACTGCTCCCGGTGAGTCTTTGCGTGGGAGCCCGGGGCTGTGGGAGAAACCGTTAGCTGAGCGTCATTTCTTCAGTGGGTGTGAGATGCACTTAGATTTGGCTCGCTTGGGGCTCCTGGCTTGTGCCCAGTAACGATTTGTTACCAAGCAAAAGCATCCCAGAAAGCCGTCTGGAACAAGGGGATGCCTTTGCCTTCAAATACAGGAGGCTGTGGAGAAAAAACAGGGAGAGGAAGACCCATCCAAGTTGCTCTAGTCGGGGAATATCCCTGAGAAGCCCAGAGTGATTCAGTGTGATGTGCTGCTCTTTGGAGAAGGGACAGGAAGTCTCTAGCCTGCTTTTCTTTTTTGTAAACTAGTGGAAAATGGTATTATTTCACCTTTGTATTTGGTGTCTTCTCCTGACACTGACTTGCCTGCTGTTGTTTTGTGCCCACAGGATGTTGGCTTCAAGGGTGTTCAGCCTCGTTGGGAAGAGAGCCATTTCCACCTCCATCTGCGTGAGAGCGCACGGGCATGGTAGGTGGCAACTGCTTCGGTGTTTTAATAAGGATGATGAAACAAGCACATTAGAGGGAGAACACAAAAAGCTGCTGCTGGGGTTTGGGTAAGGAAAAAACTGGGATTGAGGAAGGTTGGCGAGGCTGGTGGCAGGAGATCTGAGCGGCCTGTGCCAGCAGATGGCATTGCCGAGGTGCAGGCAGGGCTGACTGCCTCTGGGGAGGCGGCAGGAGTTGAGGGCTAGGCAGAAACTAGGATGGAAAAGGTGTAGAGGACTTCTAGGTATTTTGTAGGAGAGGTGAGCAGTAGGTGACCAAACGGGTAGAGTACATTTATTTAAAAAAAAAATAATCAGAATTTCCTAAGCTCATTGATGATAAAAACTATCCAAAACTCCTAACACGAGTGGCCATGAGGAATAACTTGTCACAGAAAGTATATGTGGCACAGAATGTTAGCTGGAAGCAGAGGTGCCTGAGTAATTTTGGATGTTACCTTTTATGCAGATCCCTTTCTGCTTTGTTCTTGCGCTCTTAAATATCTCCCATTTTAAGTGCTTCATCTGGAAGTCTTCTCGTGGATTCCATAACTGTCATCCCTTTTTTGACGGAGCTGTTGTTTTTCTGTATTGTAACCAGTAAGAGATGTTTGCGCAGGAGTCAGAAGCTTGAATGGGTGTGTCTTCTGTTCCCATGTGCAGCTGGTGTTGTCAAAGCAGAGGATTTCAGCCTCCCAGCCTATGTCAACCGTCGTGACGTTCCCCTGCCTGAAGTGGCCTTTGTAAAGGATCTCTCTGCTCAGCAGAAGGCGCTGAAAGAGAAGGAAAAGGCGTCTTGGACTGCTCTGTCCGTCGATGAGAAAGTTGAATGTAGGTAGTGGGGGCTTTAAATAACCTTAGCAGCTAGCAAGGACGTGATCTGATCTGTTGCATGTTCATTATTGATGATTTTTACTAGAAAAAACACCTCAGACAGTGCCTGTTCGGGCAGCTGTTAAACCCGTCTCTTTCCAGTGGCTCTGCGTGAGCTGTGAAGGAGCTTCATTAATTATGATGGAGCTCCTTGTGTATATGTGAGTGGAGATCAGTGGTTTGTGTTCCTGGGATCTGTGGTGCTGTTCTGAAAGTTAGAAGCACCTGCTGTGGTGTCTGTTACATGCCTGAGGTCAAGCTCAGCAATTTCTTCCTCTTGCAGAAAACCGTAATTATATTTGTTTCTTGATTCCCATCTGCTTTCAACAAGCTGGGAAAAAAAAAAAATCTTTTCATTACAGCAATATGCAGTTGTTAGTCTAGCTGAGTAAAATGAACCCTGTGTATTTGAATGTTAATGACCACGGACCTTAGCATCACCAAATTTCATCTAATTAAAGAGGTGGTTTGACTTGCAAATAAAACTGCATCATCTTTTCTAACTGCTGTCACAGTATGAAAGTGCTCTGTCCACCTGTGTCAAAGTGAGAAGGTTTAAAACTCTTTTGGGAACTGCTCAAATGTTCATAAACACTCTGCAAATCTAATGCTGTTTTGAAATTCAAAATCTTGTGGGCTTTAGTGGCAAAGCTGAGAGAAGCCTTTTGAGATACAAGTTCAAATTATTTGTGCTAGGAAGCTTTATGGCCAGTAACCGCCCTGGGGATTGGAGGGAAGGAAGGAGAGCACCATTTCTCCTTCTGTCAGGCCTTTCCCTTTCAGTCAGCTTTAGGCTTTGGTCACCTCCCTCTGGAGAGTGGCGTGTTGCCTGCAAGTCGCAGGAAAAGTAAAAGAAATTATTTGATGCTTTTTTTTTTTTTTTTTCCCCCAGTGTATCGTATCAAATTTAACGAGAGCTACGCAGAAATGAACAGAGGATCAAACGAATGGAAGACCGTCCTGGGTGGAGTACTGTTCTTTCTTGGTGTAACTGGTCTCATCCTCATTTGGCAGAAACATTATAGTAAGTAAATGCCATAGAGTGGTAAGTTAAGCGCAAGATCAAGTGATACATGATGGGAAATGAGAGAATTCTCTGTGAACTGCTCTGGGGATCGGAATGGTGTATTGAACAGCCGTTCTGGTGACCTGTTGGTTCATCTCTGAAAACTCAATTCTGGAGTTGTAATTTCGGGGAGATCAGCGGATGCGTAGCGTAAATATTCAGGAAGCTGACTCGTAGAAAGGTGAAAGGTGGTGGAGAGAGCTTTGTTGGGAGGAAAGGGAGGGGAAAGAGTGGTGATGCTACTGATCCCAGAGCTTCTCCTCCCTGGGAAATCTGCTATCGCAAAAGCTTATTGCCACCTCGGTAGTAAACATTTGGGTTTCTGCCATGTTTGGCTTCCTTCCCAGCTAAGGATCCTACCTCGAGGGAGCCCTCCAGCTGCCGTGCGGCAACGCACGCAGTTAAATGAGCTGCTCTCTGTCATCTACCCGCGGTGAAAGTTTAGGAGAAAGCTGTTTTGGTACGAGCCTTTACTGATGAACGAAACGGCTAAAGAATCGACGTGGGAATCTGGTCGGAGCTGAACGCCTCTGAAATCAGATGTAGGGAAGATGATAGCGGGCGTGGGCTCCGCACTGATGGCTTCAGGGAGGGGGAAAAAGCTTTTTTGTTAGTGAAACTTGTACCTCGGTTCCCAAGTTGCTGGTTTTGTACAGCAAAACTGAGGTTCAATGAGTTTCACTAAGGCCAAATGCCGGGTGCTGCACTTGGGCCACAACAACCCCCAGCAGCGCTACAGGCTTGGGGAGGAGTGGCTGGAGAGCTGCCAGTCAGAGAGGGACCTGGGGAGTGATTGATAACGAGCCAGCAGTGTGCCCAGGTGGCCAATGGCATCCTGGCTTGTAATCAGCACTAGCGTGGCCAGCAGGGACAGGGAAGGGATCTGACCCCTGTGCTTGGCACTGGTGAGGCCGCCCCTCAATGAGTGGGTTCAGTTTTGGGCCCCTCGCTCCAAAAAGGCCATTGAATGGCTCGAGCGTGTCCAGAGAAGGGCAACGGAGCTGGTGCAGGGTCTGGAGCACAGGTGTGATGGGGAGCGGCTGAGGGAACTGGGGGGGTTTAGTCTGGAGAAGAGGAGGCTGAGGGGAGACCTCATGGCCCTCTGCAACTGCCTGAAAGGAGGGTGCAGAGAGGGGGGTTGAGTCTCTTGAGCCAAGGAACCAGCGCCAGGCCAAGAGGGAATGGCCTCAAGCTGCGCCAGGGCAGGGTCAGACTGGCTCTTAGGAAGGATTTCTTTGCAGAAGGGGTTGTTGGGCGTTGGAATGGGCTGCCCAGGGCAGAGGGGGAGTCCCCATCCCTGGAGGGGTTGAAGAGTTGGCTTGACCCAGCGCTGAGGGATCTGGTGGAGTTGGGAACGGTCAGGGTGAGGTTAATGGTTGGACTGGAGGAGCTTCAAGGGCTTTTCCAACCTTGAGGATTCTGGGATTCTGTGATGTAATGCCGCCTGCTTTTGACTTGCAGTGTACGGCCCTATTCCACACACCTTCTCTGACGAGTGGGTGTCGATGCAGACGAAGAGAATGTTGGACATGCGGATTAACCCCGTGGAGGGCATCTCCTCCCAGTGGGATTACGAGAAGAATGAATGGAAGAAATGAAGCAACTCAGTGGAACCTGCTCTGCTTGAATACGAAATGATTCCATCACCTGTGTGTGACCTCGTTGCTTATGTACTGGAACAACCTCTCCACCTACATAGATGCTAATAAATGTCTGGTTAACTTGAAAGTTTCCTTTTATTTTTTTTGTTTTATTTATTGTTTGTTGTGCTGGTAATCTGTAGCGCAAGCTGAGGGGTAGAGCTTTCCCAGATAATCTTGTCATGGTTGGTATCTGATCGGTTTGAGGGAACGTTTCTGGGGCACAGCCAGCCATCCTGCTGTGCCAAGCTGAGTTACACGTAAGATAAGCAGATCCCAGCTCCTGCGGGGGCTCGGCATCCCATAACCACTCCAAAAATAGCACGTCAGTGCTCCAAAAGGCAGCGGGACGAGTCAACCTGCGCTGGTTGTGTGGCGGAGGTGAATGCTGTTCAGTGCCTCTTGTGTGAGGTGACTGGAGGGGATCGCTGCAGCGGGGAGGGGAAAAGAAATGCTGCATTTAGTGGGAGCATCTCGGGGCTTTTATTAAACGCAGCGGTCTGAAATTCTGTTCGTGGTTTAACATTTTCAGGGCCTGAGCTGAGAAAGCTGCTGCCTTTGATCCGCCTGTAGCTGCCGAATCTCTGTGTGATCTGTGTCCCCAAGGCTTTCTGCAGGCAAACTTCTGCCTTCGGTTTAAAAACGCCCCTCTGAAGGCTAAAACAAGCTTCGAGTTCAGTTTGCTCTTTTCCTGGTGACAGCACTGGCATGGTTTTAAATCCATGCATGCGTTTAACAGCCGTGGTGGAAAGCCTGGGGGGTCTCGGCCACTTGTAATGGCCCCGCTGTGCTGGGGGCTGGCCAGTCTTCCCCTTTCAGCCAGAGAAATAAACTCTGGGAAGGTTTTGAAGGCGAGAGGATTCGGTGGGAGTTAAGCGATGAGCTCCCCTTCCCGCAGCTGAAAGATCCTTTCGGTGAAATGTTGGTCTCGGGTGCTGAGAAGGACGTTACAAGGATGATGGAGTTGCACACTGATGATGGCTGCGGGGTTTTTGCTGCGCTCGCAGTTTGTTTTTCTCTGCTCGTGCCTCGGGGAGGGGGCCAGTGAGCTGCTACGTGGCTCTGCTTTGAAAATTGATAGTTTGAAACCCGTGCAGGAATCGTGGCACTGCTTTATAGCTCCTTTCATCTCCCTTCCTGGAGGGAGGGGGAGGTGATGGGCTTATCCTCAACGCTCCATCAGCTGCGCGTTGCTCGTGCCATGCTCTGGTTTTCGAGGTAAGTGTCTTATTCTGAATTCTGCTCCTGTTCCTGTGACAGGGAGGAATTAGCACAAAGGGGAGAGAAATCCTGCTGAGAGCAGGGCTTGTACCACCCTGCGGCATCCCAGAATGAAGCCCGGTGAGCGTTGCTGGGACGAGGGGGTCATTCCTCCCAGGAACGTCCTGCTCCTCACCCTCCCCAAAAGGCAGCGAAATCCCCAGGGAGCCGGGGAGAGAAACCTGAGCCTCGCCACAGCCCCGGATCCTTATTTTATCCTCCCCCTGCCCAGCACCAGCCACTCTCCTCTGTCTCCTTCACCCGTCAGCACAGCAGCAGAGACCTGCTGGAGCAGCCTGCCCTCGGTAAGCGAGCTGAGTTTGCCGGGGCTCTGCACGCTCCCCTCCTGGAATGTGTTCCCCTTCCTCCTGCACTTGGCAGAGGGATGCACTGCTGGAAGGGGGCAGATCTCACCATCCTGTCGGGGATTTTCGGGTGTTTATTTGCAGATAGCCTTGGATACCGAGAAGCCACCTGAATCCTGACCTTGGGGAATGAAAAACCATGGGGAGTGGAATGAGCAAGGTACTGGGGGGACAGCGGGCTGGCCAGTGTGTCCTCCTTGGGCAGGACTTTTCTCCTGCAGCCCAGGGGGACGCCTGTTCCCAGATCACCATGATGCCCTAAATCCAACCACTTGCCTCCTCACTTTCTCATTCCCCTTTGAAACTTCAAGCACTTAAGAAAGGGAATTAAAAAAGCACACAGCGATCTGCGGATTTATATCCGAGGTGATGAGCTAAGTGTCTGTGGCTGTTAGAAAAGTGACAGCTGGCTTTCAACGCTTGTCCCTTGGGTGGTAAGGCCATGGCATTAGCATCCTCAGGGCTGACGGGGGTCCCTGCAGGGAAATTTCCTCCCCTTGCCACCCTGGGACGTGTCTGGGCCTGGCAGCCATGTACTGTGAAGGGGGAAGTGGGGACTAACTGCTGCTTGTAGCTCAGCTGAACTCCAGGGCTGGCAGAGGGGATTGATTTCTGTTGGTATCCTTAAATAACCACTTGGTATGTGTGTTCTCCAGTTTAAAATTAGACTCTGAGACAACAACAGAGAGACCAGATCAGGGCAAACTCTCTCTGCATGGCTCTGGTGTGGTTTAACACCGGGCTTTCACCTGCTGCAGATGCAGCCTGACCTGCAAAGTGGCTTTTACAGCCTCCCCACTGCCACCAAACCCTCTTGGGGAGCCTTTGCTGGTTGGTGCAGACTCATTTGTGTTGCAAGATCTGGCTTTGACTTGACAAAATGCAGGGCTTGGCGTCCCCCTTCTAGTGGTAACAGCTTGTGCTGTGCTGGGCACAGACGTTTGCTGAATCCAGGTGTTTGTACCCCAGGAGCGGGCTGGGGTTCAGCTGAATGGGAGAAGTGGGCTGGATGTGACCCAGTGCTGCTGAAAATCTTTCCTACAGCCTCTCAAACCAGGTGTCTTCTGCCAGATGGGTGCAAACAAGTCCAACTGGTAATCAGCTCTTCCTTTCTGTGCCACTGGGAACTGCTCTAGCTGGCTCTTACACCCCGTAAACACTCTGAGCTGCTCCTTTTTCTCCTTCGTAACCCTGCAGCAGCGAGCTGGAGACCAAATTTGCATACTTGACAGCACTTACTGCAACATCCTGGCCAGAAAATTATTATAAATAGCCTGTGCCTTTGCCTGTCTATCCCCAGCTGGAGAAGGCAACCTTTGAAACTATTTGGAAGAGGTGGTTGCTATAGAATAGCAAAACAAACCGGAGCTGCAGTGGGGCTGACCTGCCTCCAGGAGCCCGGGAGATGGGGGGTCCCTGCCAGGGTCCCCGTGCGAAGGAGGAGGCTGGGGTGGGCTAAGCTGTTTGGGGAATCCAGCCCCCAGCGCTGCCTTTCTGATAGCAACAGGACCAAATGCAAGTCCCTTCCATTTATCTGCTGAGTTTTCCTCAGCTCTGCACTCCTGGAGGGGTTTGGGCTCATGGTTTGAGTGGGCTCAGCCTTTGCTGTTCGTTAATGAAGATGATTCATTAACGTGCCTGGTTTATTGTTGCCTGGGGAGTTTGGTGCCAGATGCCCTGGTCCTGCTGGTACCACGGAAGCTCCCGCTGTGTCACATGCACATTGTGCCCGGCGCTCTCTGAAATCTCTCTCCTTTTTGTCACCTCCCAGGTTGTCAAAGGCCTCTATCTCGGGAACATCCGCGGTGAGTGCCTTCCCCTGCTCCACCTCTGTGTTGCTGTGGGATACCTGGGCAGCTGGTGGGACTGGAGGAGTCCCTCTCCTCGGCAGCTCCCTGTGCCTGCTCCCAGCTGGGGACCTCAGCATCTTCTGGAGATCCAAAGCCTCCCCATCCCAAATGCAAGTGGCCCTGTGCCCAAAGAGTGGTGGTGAATGGAGTTAAATCCAGTTGGTGGCCAGTCATGAGTGGTGTCCCCCAGGGCTCAGTTTTGGGGCCACTCCTGTTTAACATCTTTATTGATGATCTAGATGAGGGGATCGAGTGCCCCCTCAGTAAGTTTGCAGATGACACCCAGTTGGGTGGGAGTGTTGATCTGCTCGAGGGCAGGGAGGCTCTGCAGAGAGACCTGGCCAGGCTGGAGCGATGGGCTGAGGCCACCTGGAGGAGTTTCACTAAGGCCAAATGCCGGGTGCTGCCCTTGGGCCACAACAAGTCCCAGCAGCGCTACAGGCTTGGGGAGGAGTGGCTGGAGAGCTGCCAGTCAGAGAGGGACCTGGGGGGGTTTGATTGATAATGAGCCAGCAGTGTGCCCAGGTGGCCAATGGCATCCTGGCTTGTAATCAGCACTAGCGTGGCCAGCAGGGACAGGGAAGGGATCTGACCCCTGTGCTCGGCACTGGTGAGGCCGCCCCTCGATGAGTGGGTTCAGTTTTGGGCCCCTCACTCCAAAAAGGCCATTGAATGACACGAGTGTGTCCAGAGAAGGGCAACGGAGCTGGTGCAGGGTCTGGAGCACAGGTGTGATGGGGAGCGGCTGAGGGAACTGGGGGCGTTTAGTCTGGAGAAGAGGAGGCTGAGGGGAGACCTCCTGGCCCTCTGCAACTGCCTGAAAGGAGGGTGCAGAGAGGGGGGATGAGTCTCTTGAGCCAAGGAACCAGCGCCAGGCCAAGAGGGAATGGCCTCAAGCTGCACCAGGGCAGGGTCAGACTGGCTCTTAGGAAGGATTTCTTTGCAGAAGGGGTTGTTGGGCGTTGGAATGGGCTGCCCAGGGCAGGGGGGGAGTCCCCATCCCTGGAGGGGTTGAAGAGTCGGGCTGACCCAGTGCTGAGGGATCTGGTGGAGTTGGGAACGGTCAGGGTGAGGTTCATGGTTGGACTGGAGGAGCTTCAAGGGCTTTTCCAACTGAAACAATTCTGTGCAGCTCTAGCCCAGGACAGGGATGTCCATAGGGAGCTGTGGTCACCCGCCATGCCGGAGCACCGGGGAATCCCTGGCATGGCTGGAAACCTCCGCGTGTTTGCTGAGACAATATTTACATCGGGCCAATGTCTGGCTTTCTCGCTGGGGCCTCTGGGCAAGGGCAGGGCGAGGGCAAGGAGAAGCTTGGGTTTCACCCAACAGTGAGGACACAACAGCCTTTTCCAAGTTAGCAGTGTAATTTCTCATTCTGGGGGTGGTTTTTGGAGCCTGCTGAGCACCCAGCACATCCGAGGGGGATTTTGCTTTGAAGGAGATGCTCAGTCTTCTTTCCTGCATCATGTGGGGTGAAAGGCAGTGGGAAGGGGCTGGCACAGAGGTTGAGGGTGATGGATTCGGGTTTCTGGTGGGCGCTTGGTCCAGTGGATCTCCCAGGAGGGCGGGTGACTCATGTGCTGCTCCTGCTTCCAGACTCCGAGGACCGGGAAAACCTGCTGAGGAACGGGGTGACCCACATTCTCTCTGTCCACAACAGCGCCAAGCCAGTGCTGGAGGTGAGTGCCCGGCTTGGGGGGGCGCCTGGGGGACCATCCCGGGGGAGCAGGGGCTGGGAGGGTGCAGATGGGACACACGCAGCCTTCTGGCGTGGAGCAGAGAGGGGAGAAGCGATGCTGGAAGTGCACCGATTTACACCGATTCGCTCCATGCAGTGTTGAATTGCATCCAAAGAGGCTCAGCACCGACTTTCGGGGGACAGGGGAGCGGGGTGTTTTGGGGGGGGGGCACGACCACCTCCTCGATGGTCTTTAGGGCGAAGGGGTGTGCTGGCGGGGCCGGGACCCGGTGGGGTGCCCGGTGCTGCCGCGGGGAGAACCGCGAGAGGGCGGCGGTGCCCCACGGATGGCAGCGCCGGGGCCGCATCCAGCCCCGACGGGGCGGGGGGGGCACAGCGGAACGCGGGGCACCCCCTCCCGTTCCAGGACAGGGGTCCCGGGCCGCCCTGGCTTGGCCTACCCGGTCCCCCCCACTCCCTACCCCGTTTCGTGGGCTGTGGGTGGGGGAAACTGAGGCAGGAGGGAGCTGCCCGGTGGGTTGATGCTGGAGGTGCCGGCCAGGTCTTTTGTGCACAAATCCTGCCTGCACGGACCAGAATGGGGATGCTCAGGCCGTGATACTCATCCTGCAGCCGTCGGCCATGTGCAACTTGCGCTTCATCCCGGTGTTGGACCCGCTGCAAGCTCCCAAATCCTGGGAAAGGGGATTCCTTGGATGCTTCATCCTTTGGGGCTCTGATGGGCTGGGAGCCCCCACAAAACACCAGCTCAAGCCTTTCCACCGCTGAGGCATTGAGTAACGTGGAGGGGGGAGAGGGAGAAGGAAGGAGGCTGCATAAAATTGGTGCAGAGAAATGGCTCGTGGCTGGAGAAGGGGCAGCAGCTGGGGCTGGCGGGGCTCGGGGCACGGCCAGACGGGTAGCAAACCACAGGGTGAGCTTACAACATGGAGCAAGCCACTGGGCTGGCGGAAAGGGGAACCGGAAAGACATGGTGGGTTGAGCAATGTGTCAATCACAGCCCTGGGTTGGGAACCGCAAACCCCAGCACCGTTCCCATGCGTGGCCCAGCTCCCTGAGGCGGGATGGGGCCACCCGGCCCCACGGGGAAGGGGAAGCCACTGGGAGCCCGGCAGTTAGTCCAGGAGTGGGGTGTGGGTTGGGGTTTGGGGAGGAATAGGGTCGCTTTGGCTGCTCAGCTGGTTGCCACGGTGGCTTTGCTGGCATGGTGGCTCCTCGCCGCGGGGAGGTTGGCTGGTGCCAGGCATGGCGGGGCACAGCCAGGTTTTGGGAAGCCACAGCTCATCCCGTAAAACCTGCTGGTGTTTGCTTGCTGGTCCCTGTGCCCCTGCCTGGTGTGTGGTGCCCTTCCACCCACCACCCGCTGCGTGCCAGGGATGTGGATGAGGAACCCGCTGGCTCCAATTTTCCCCAACCCCACCCCGGCCTCTCTGGCAGCTTCTCCAGGCGGGGAGCAGCCAGCTGGCACGCCATGGGGAGCTGGCAAGTGACACATCGCTGCGGCACCTCGTCCCTGTCCCACAAGAGGCTGCGGGGTGGCGGGGGCGAGTGTGGGATGGGGCTGGGGAGGATGGATGGGATGGAGAGGTGATGCATGGGAAAGCCTGCCCGCACTCATCCTCGCAACGTGGGTCTTTCCAGCGCAGGAATATCCCCTTGTCCATCCGCTATGCCTCTTCCCTCCTTAAATAATCAGCTTTTGCCAGCTTCCCAATTTGCTGTGGGCTGCAGGGAAGCAAGGGTGGTCTGTGGGGTTGGGCTGCATCAGCCCAGGGGGGTCGTTTTGGCAGCGATGCCACAGGGAGCTGATGGAGATGGGGCAAACCCTGATGCTCGGCTGTTTCAGCTCTGGCTGGCAGGATTTCCACCCATTTCAGTGAGAAAAAAAAAAAAAAAAAGGTAAAAAAAACCCAAAACCCTCGGATGAAAAGGATCTAATTTTAGCTCAGAACAGGGAGGATCAAGGAAGGGATGTTTTAAAGAAAGGAAAGTAATCTGACCTACGCCAACATGCGGCAGGATGATTTATTGTGTATTAAAAGGACTGGGAGGAAATAACTCATTGATGAGTGTGACTTCATCAGTGCGTGTTCGCACACGTCTTCCTGATAGGACTCACTGGTCAGGCACCCGGGAAAGGGGTGGCTCAGTTTTGGGGGGTTCCTGAGGATCATAGGGGTTCCCCACAGGCTGGGCTCTTCCCCGGGCTGAAAGGGGGAGAAAATAGCCTGGAGTGGGATAGATGTGACCTGTCATGGTTCTTTCTACCAGTGGGGAGCAGGGTGATGGTACCCAAAAGCGGATTGTGGCTTTCCCCTCAGTGAGGGGTCAGCAGGGGGGAGGGAAAGAGAGAAATGGGGGATTTTGTGTTTCTTGGAGGTGTCTTATTACCGCAGCCATCTTTGTATTGCAGGACATGACCTATCTCTGTATCTCGGCCTCGGACTCATCCAGTCAAAACCTGTAAGTTGTTTGCCATCTTTTTACCTCCCAGCATCACGTGTTGGTAGTTGTCGGTCGATACAAGCTCAGATTCTGCAGAACGAAGGTTCAGTCCGTTCCTGGTGCGAAAACTTTGTGTCATTGCTGAGCTTGACAAAAGCTGCAGTTCGTTCTCAGGCGGTAAATGGCATTGTAGGGCTTAAAATCTGTTTCTGTGTGTGTTGGAGGTCAGTAAATTTAGTTTTGCATCAAATTTCAGAATTATTCTATTGGGCAGGGTTGAAAATTGGAGCATTAGAAAGACAGTGATTTGTGTTGGTCTTCCAGACATTTTCCTTGGAAAGAGAAATAACATATTTATTAAAATCAATGTTTTTTTCCCCATATAAAGCATAGATATTTGTAAGATTTTAACAAAGTTCTCAATATGAAGCTGGCGAGAGGTGCAGGTGCTGCTTGCACTCGGGGGGGTTGCAGCACCCCGCTGCTGCTTTGAGTGACCATCCATTGCAACCAGAAAATGGGTGACTCTGAAGGATTTTTCTCTCCAGTCAAACCCTAAAAAGGATCAAAACTTAATGTACAGCGGCCGGACCAAGCCCCATTTGTGGAGGTGCTGGTTTTCCAGCATCCTTGGGAGCAGCTGTGCCTGGGGGTGTGATTCTGCTTGCTCATGCTCCTGCTGAGTGGAAAGAGAAGCTTTACAAGAAAACCCTGCCTCAGCAAGAACTGGGTTTTTTGCTTGTTATTTTTTCTCTTCTCTCATTTCTTTGCATTTGTGGCATGTCTACCGAAAGGGGGGAAAAAAAAAAAAAAGAAGGAAAAAAAAGAAGATAAGACTGACTGCCGGAAGGAAGACTTATTCAAGGAACAATTTTCTGCTTGTCAGTTTTATGCCTTGGATTTCACAACCCTGGTGAACTTCGTGTCCTGCAGGGGAGACGCTTGTGACTCAGGACCTCAGTGGCTCTCAGCCCTGATCCCACGCTTCGAGGCTGGAAAAGCAGGGGGAGAGCTTTCTTCTGACTGGCTGCCTGGGGAAAAAAAACCCCGTGGAGTGGGTGAGGATGGATGGGGTGGCCGAAGTGCTCCCCTCCCTCCCTCCAGGATGGGTTGGGAGGGCGATGCTGCGTGCATGGAGCGGGCTGGAGGCTGGCAGCAAGCGGGCCAAGGGAGCTGGAGGCGAGAGCATCGTGTCCCTGCGAGCAAGGTGCATCCTGGTTGGTCTCAGCCAAGGGGCTGAAGGGGACAACTGGGATCTGGAGAGCATGGACCTGTGCAGGCAACACAGGCAGGCCCTGGGGGATGCTGTCTGCTCTATGAAGATGAATAAGATGAGGAAAAATCCCCCAGGACAAGCTTTTGGCAGGGAAACCCACCTACCCCCCCGCAGATGGTGATGCTCCATTTGTTATGGTGGTTGAGGAGGAGGAGGCACGTTTGTAGCCCACGAGGAGCGATGGACTGACATCTCCTCCCAGGGCTGAGAGGCTCAATATTTTTAGTATGATCGCAGCTTCAGAGATTTCCCCATCTCTTCTCAGGCAGCTATTTTTTAATATGTCCTTGGTTGGTTTCTTAGAACGCGCTGCTCTTCCAGGGCAGGGTGAAGAACATCCCCTTGGATGGCCTAACAGGGATGGGGGCAGTTTTGGAGGGTTCTGCCTTGTGTCCGCAGGGAAGCCGGCTCTGAGTCCCACTGGGAACGAGCTCTCGCTGGGGCATGGGGGGAATAACTCTGTGGTAGCTCGTGCCTTGGCTTCTGAGAAATCAGGAAGGCCGTGCAGGCGCACGCCCACCCCATCACGCGGAGGCAGAGGAAGTCCAGCACCAGGGCAGAGGTGCTGCCGCCTCCGGCACTCACTGCCAGGCAGCTCTGGCTCAGCTGCACCGAAGGGACCTTCTCCTCCTCCTCCCGAAAAAATCAGGACTATGTGCCAGGCAGTCAAGTCAGGGAGTCCATCAGCAGCCCAAGTTACCCAGAATCAGGTTTTCTGCCGCAAAACTACCCCAAGGCTCCGCGCGGCTGTGATGGTGAGCAAGGATGGGCAGAATTTATTGCAGAAATGTGCTGAGGAGCCAAATACCTGTCTCGGCGTGGGCTCTTGGAAACGCCCAATGTCTTCGAGAGGGATCAGCAGCAGCTTCCAGCATCCCATGCGGTGATGAGCAGGAGGGATGTGTCTCACCAGAGCCTGCATGACCCTCCCATGAACACCCCCCTCCATCTCATCAGTACATATGGAGTCATTTACCCTGTTTTCTAGGTCTACATGTCTTCAAAAAGATGGGTGCTGCTCATTGCTGAGCATCCAGGTCAGAAGCAGAGAAGCACCATAGTGTGTTGCACCTGAGCAGCCAAAAAAGCCCTGGATCCCTGCCCTGCCCTGTTTTGCTGCAAAACTCGCTGGTTAGGGTTAATGTGCTCCCTCTGCCTTGCCAGCAGTTACTGGTTATGGCAGTTACTGAATATGGCAGTTACTGGTTATGCTTTCAGGAATGCAGGCAGCTCTCCGGGGACAAGCCTGTACTGTTTCTGGCAGCCCTACATCCCTGGCACAGGCACCTCTCTGTGCCCTCCCTTGGGTGGGAAGGGGCCAGAGGGGCTACTTGAGATGAAGAGAGGAAGGGAGTTGCACCATTTTGGAACCTGCAGGCAAAACACCTTAGGAGCCACCTTCTCCCTGCCTTCTTCCCCACCAGCATTTTTCCCTTGGAGGGAACTGGGTGGTTTTGACATCGTTTGGGAATTAGGGGTGAGCTGATGGCTCAGGACAGTCTCTGATGTGGGGGTGTGCATAGCCCTTGGGCCCTGGAGCTGTCTCCCTGGGGCCCCCCTGAGCTGGTTTGGCTGCTGGCATCACCCTGCTCCCATCTCCATGCCTTGGGAAGCAGGAAATCCCCCGGAAAGTCTCCTAGGTCATTTCCTTCCTGGCAGATGAAGATCAGCCCCCCTGCCTTCGCCTGGCAGAGGAAGGATCTCGGATCTCTGCTCCCACCCCTCACCGGTGGCCCCAGGGTGGTGGGAAGTCCTTGGGTGGGGACACAACTGCTGCTGCCAGGGTGGCCTGGTGCCTCACAGGGGCGGGCAGTCCTCCCTTCCTCACCTCCCTGCCTCTCTCCTTGCAGGCTGCAGCATTTTAAGGAGTGCATCAAGTTCATCCATGAATGCCGGCTCGGTGGGGGAGGCTGCCTCGTCCATTGGTGAGGGCTGCTGTCACCGCTCCGCGTCCCCAGCTCGCATCGGTCCTCTGGGAGGTGGGGATGGGCTCCCAAAACGCATCCTTGAGGTCGAACGCCACTTGTGGTGGGGAGGAAGAAGAGGAGAAGACAAGGAACAGTGGGGAGGGCAACAGGGGAAGGTCTCCACTGCCAAGACCCATCAGGGTGGGTGGTCACTGACAACCTGAGCACCCAAAGAGGTGAGACAGGCTAGAGGAGGGGACAGGGGGAAATCACCTTGCCCGGGGCCACCAGTAGTGGCTTGCTGTCCACTCAGCTCCTTATCCCCACCCAACCCCTGGCTGGGGAACCCCCACTAGCGAACCCCAGCTATGGGGAGTGCCCGTGGGAAGCTGCATCCCATGGTTGTCCCTTGCTGCGTGGTCACACCAGTCTCTGTGCTGGGAACACCCCTCCCTGACACCGCTCCTTCGCGCTGTGCCAGCCTGGCTGGGGTCTCCCGCAGCACCACCATCCTGGTGGCTTACCTCATGACGGTGACCGAGCTCGGCTGGGAGGGCTGCCTGGCTGCCACCAAGGCCGTGCGGTCCTACGTCAGCCCCAACTTTGGCTTCCAGCAGCAGCTGCAGGAGTATGAGGTGACTTTGCTGCAGGAGGTACGTCCCGCGCGCTGACGTCCCCTTATATATGTGTCTGCAGAGTTTGCAAACGTGCAGGGCTCTTTTGCATGCAGCTCACTGCGGGGACCAGCTGTTTGCCCGAGCTGGCCTTTCTGCATGCTATTTATTACCTGGGGATTTTGGGTTTTGCATGCAAAAAAAAAAAATTTAAAAAAAAGTGCCTAGACATTATGCGAGTGCACTTTAAAAAAAGCTCTTTAAAACCCCAGTGATTTTCTCGAGAGTTCGGTTAGGACACAGCGGGGGGGACAGGCCAGCAGCAAGTCCCCCAGGAATCTCGGGAAGGGCGCTGGGCCTCTTCCCGGGAATGCAGAGCAGTGGGAGCCGGAGGCGGAAGGGGGGAGAGGAGAGGGAGGAAGGCTCTTGCGAGAGGCTTCGGGATGTCTGGATGTGCTTGGATCTGGCTGGGCTTCCTCTGACAGCAAGCCCTCTGCTTTTAGAGGCAGGTGACAAGAGCAAGCATTGATGGAGAGATTCTCCTCTTTCGTCCCCAAAATGACACAGAGCAGCAGATTTTAGGAGAGCAGAAGCCCTGACTGGGTGGGTTCTTGTCCCGTGCAAGGGAGGGATGTTGTTGTAGCTGAGCCGAGCTGGGTGCTGGCAGCTGGGAGCGACAGCGGCGTGTTTAATTGGGAGAGTGCTTTTGCAGAGATCAGAGCTGCACTTTTGACCCGGAAAGCCTTCGAAAGCAAAGGGAAAGGCCTTTAAAAGCACAGCTCCTGCCCGGCTCCCTGGCTGCCCTCCAGCCTCCCACGCTGGACCCTGCTCCTCCACCCAGCCCTGGGCGATGCAGTGAAGGACCGGGGTCCAAAACTGCCCCGAGAGGCTACACGGGCCACAGCTGGACCTCTGCAAGGAAGGAGTAACCCACAACTCGGCGTGTCCGAGACATTTCACAGCCCATGTCACCCCTAAATTTGGTTCTATCCCTGGAGGTGAATCCCCCCATCCGCTGCAGCCACGAGCATCATGCAGTGGCCCTGCGGCAAACGGTGGCGGGAACCTGGTGGTCCCTCCAGCCGCACTGAGCCCTTCAAGGGGATTTCTCTCCTCCCAGGAGAGAGGCAGGGACAGCATGTGACATTGGTCCAAATGTCAGCCCCTTCCCTACCACCAAGTTCCCTTCCCCAGGCACTGGCTGGAGCAGGCAGGCGCTGTCACATGAGGGATGCAGCCCTGCCCTGTTATCACTGGTTTGCACAAACGCCCCCAGAGGAGGGCGGAAAATGGTCCAAGGGATTACAAAACACCCACGGTGCTGGAGATTCCCTGCGGGGCTTCCCCCAGCCAGGCCGGCTCTCCCCAACCTTTCCCACGGTCTAGCCGCGCCCCAGCACGGACCGTGATGTGGGGTTTGCTGTGCCCCCCTCCACCCAAGCTATTCCTCCTACTCCCCAAAATCCTGGGCTCAGCAGGCACCAGACTTTCTTCCCTTTCCCTTAGATGCTGCTTTTTCATCCCCTCAAAGTTTTGCTGGAGGCTTTGCAAGTGTTTCCCTGAAAATACCAAAGGGAGAGCCAAGGGTGGAGGCGCTTGGATACGTTTTTCTCAGCTGCAGGGTTTGGCAAGAGCCACCTTTTACTTGAAACACCCTGCGTTCCCCACCCCCGATCGCAGCACCGGGGAGGGAAGCTGCGGATGGCTCTCGTGGGTGGACTTGCTGCTAGCACGGCCCCGGCGGCGAAGGCTGGGTGCTGGAGTGGGGAACACGCTGGCATTACTCACCCGCAGCTGCATTTGAAGAAGAGGAAGAGCCAGGATGGATGCTCCAACCCCACCGGCGATGCCCTTTTCCCAGCTTGCCCCTGCGGCCTCCACCTTGGCAAGAGGAAGGGACTTGCGGGAAGGTCAGCCGAGGTGGATGGCTGGGGGTGGGCTCCATAGGCATGGACCTGCATGGCCAGGAGCCCCTGGGACCCGTTGCCACAGGGCTCCTGTGCTTTGCTTCGTGCCAGCAGCAGTTGGCTTGCTTAGCCTGGCTGCAGGAGGTCACACTTTGTTCCCGTCTGTGGCTTTGGGGTGGTTTTCTCTGTGTGTAGGTAGGATGTGGGGGAAAGGGTATCGTGACCTGCACTTCAGCTCTTGCTGAGGATATAAAAGAGGTTAAATGTACCCATCTAGCACAGCTGCCATCCTGACAGGCAGCAATTTGGAAATGCAGTGCTTGGGAGCAGGCAGGGATAAGGGCTGGGCAGGCTACTCAGGAGGAAAAACCTCATTTCTTGTTGGTTAAAACCTGTGAGAAACAGGTCAGTCCTCCTGGGGACCTCCTGGGGACCTCCTGCCTAGGGCTGTGGGCGAGCATCCCTTGGTGCCTCAGTTTCCTTGATCTGGAGCAGGGACCTCAGATGGGACCCCGGGAGGTAGAAATGGGGAAGATGCTCTCTGGGACTGGCCAGCTGGCCCCTCGCTGCAGGAAACATGCCTCGAGCGTGCAGCTGTGGTTTTGAGCCAGCAAATTGTGCTTATTGGGCCTAGATGGATAAAGAAGGAAGGAAAGGACCAAGAGCAGCAGCAGGATGATGGTCAGGTTAGAAAAGGAAGTAAGTGAGCGCAGAGAAGGCAGTGTGGATATGAGAGAGGGCATAGATGGGCATTAGGGTGATGGACCTGTCCCCCCCCAACCCAAGGTCCCCGCCACGGTGCTGGCACACCATGGCCAGGCTGCCTTTCCCCGCTCCTGGTGCTGTCCCAGATGGGATGGATGCTCCTGGCCCCAGGAGAGAGGAGGAGGGCAGTGGGTTAGTGGTCAGCGCTGGAGGAAACGGGCTGTAACCACTTCTTGCTCTGGCTTTAAAAGGAAACGCCTGGCAGCAGCAGCAGGGTGCTTCCCCCGGCCTCCCGCCGGCTCCTTCCCTCCTTTGCTGGGTGGTGGGAGCCAACTCTGAGGCTGGGTGGTGGGTGCTGAGCCTCGGTGGGTGCTGAGCCTCAGTGCCCCGGCTGTGTCCCCATGGAGCTTCATCCCTCCAGATGGTTTGCATGGGAGGGATGCTCCCCCCATGAGCAGCTGGCATAGAAGCTTGCCCCAAATCCTGTCCCAAATCCTTTGGGATTCACTTCCCAGAGGTTGTTTTCTACAAGGAGATCAGGCTGGGCTCGCGGGGTCCACCCCAAACAAGGGGTCTTCCTGCTTGCAGGCGGCGAGTGCACAGCAGCCGTGGCGAGTCCCACTGTCCGAGGGAGTGGATTTGGGAAATCCAGACATTCCCAGTGGAAATCCCCTCTGTCCAAGCTGACTGTCCCCAGCTGCAGGATCAGTCTCAGAATCTCTCCTCTTGCAGCTCGTGGTCCCCGTGCCTGCGGCAGTCCCGGTAGGACAGGGCTGAGCTGCCCGTCCTGCTGTCCTGCATCCCGCACCTTTGCCACGAGCTCTGCCTCCCGGCCGTGGGGTGCTGCCCCGGCACCCTGGGATGCCGGAGCTGTTGCAGGGGCATCGCCTTGGGGGTATCAAGGCTGGGCAGCCCCTGGGGGCTACCCGCCCTCTCCCTCTGGTTCCCCTGGCTGCACCCCAGGCCTGTCCCAGTGCTACCCCGTGCCGGGGCTCCGATGCTCGGTCCCTCTCTGGACCCTTTGCACCCTCAGGTTTTGCATTCCCGACTCCGTGCCCTCCATCCTTTTTGTAAGGTCTTTGGTATTGCTGGGTGTGCTCCTACCACTCATCCCAGTAACTCCTGCTTGCTGGAGCAGCTGGTTCCCAGTTCCTTTGGAAGAGAGCAAAGCCCTGTCCGCTCCCCACGAGCACGGTGGGTCCTGGCAGAGCTGCCCGTTCCTGCCCGTGCTCTCGGGTGCTGCAGTCTGGGCCTGTCTGGCTGTTTCTCAACCCAGCAGTAGCGGGAAACATTTCTACAGACCGTCTCTCGCTTCCCAGCCATCTCTGGACCTCAGCCACCTGCCAGCTGGCCCCTGGCCACTGGAGCAGCCTTTGCAGCTGGCTGCAGTGGTGGTGGGGGGGGACAAGAGGCACCCCCAAACTGCCCGGCAGCGAGTGAGATGCTCTGCAAACAAACCTGCCTCAGCACGCAAGAGCCACCTTGGCTGTGCAGCTTGTGGCAGCGGGTGCAGCCTGTCCCCGGGGAAGAGAGCATAGGGAAGATTTTCTTACGGGAATTCAGGCACACAAGGAACAACAGCAGCTTCTTGGCAATGAAAAGTAAATAAAGCTGCCGTCCCGGCTGCAGCCAGCGTGAGAAGCTGAGGATGCTGCCAGCTCTCCAGGTCCATCTGTGCCAGGCTGGGGATGCGGGGAGTGCTCGGTTGCAGGGGAACCATCATATATCTCTTGTATGATGTGGTTGTGTCATGTGGTGTGTGAGCTCCTGCAAAATTGGGGCCTTTCTGCTTGCTGGCTGTGGCTGGAGATCCCCCGGCCTCGTCTGAGGCTGCAGTAGGGATGCAGTGGGCATTGCCCCTCCTCGGCTTGCTGCTTTCCACCGGAGCTGTTGGAAGCCCTGGCTCTTGAGCTGGAGGTGTCTCAGCCCCCAGTGACCCTGACAACCTCTTTTGGCTTTGTCCTGGCAGTACCGTGCCTGGATCCGCCGCGACTATGGCAGGAACCCGTTCAAGGACCAGGAGGAGCTGCAGTGCTTGCTGGCCCAGAAGGAGCAGCAGCTGGGGAGCAGGGATCGCTCCTGGCTCCACTCTCCAGCTCCCACCTACCCGCTCCCCTACCACGCAGGTGGCACTGGCAGAAGCAGATGGATGAACAGATAAGCAGCTGGCTGCTCGCAGGCAGACATTGGCCCTGGGCCTTGGAAAACTCAGTCTTCCCTTTGTCAAGTGCCCACGGGGGTTCATGTCTGGGGCAGCGAGCAGCCAGTGCTGGCCTTGGCCGTGGGCTGGAGGGTTGGAGCAGGGGGGTCAGGACTTGCAGACCTTCTCCTTGGCTGTCAGCTCTGTGTATACCTCTGGGCAAGCCAGTTAATTGGTGACAGTGTCTTGCTCTTTCCCGTTCCCCCATTTCTCAGTGGATTGCAGCTACCTTTCCATCACTCAGTGCAGCAGCAAGCCCCATCCCTCTCCCCAGCAGCACAGTACCCAGGCGCTCCTCTGGCAGGGCACAGGGATGCCGACGCAGACCTTGGAAAGCCAGAGCAGGATGAGATGGGGAGAGACCACCTTGTCTTCTGCTTTGCAGTGAAGCTGGGGGGCGATACAGTCTGTGAGGCTGCCCTGAGGAGGGAGGGATGGGTCCTGGGACAGGGGTGTGCTGCTGAGCCCGGCTGTCACCCCGTGGGATGGGGAGAGGGGCTGGAGTCTCCGGGGGCTGCAGATACCCCTTGCCGTGTTCGGACTTTCCTGGTCCAGCCTGTCCTTGGCTGATGTCTGTCTGGCATTTTTGTTTACTCACCCCCCCAAGGAGGGGGAAACCCAGCAGCGCCAGAGGCTGCCCATCCCCACCACCTCCATCCCCGGAGCTGGAGTGGTTCTGGGTTTCCCCTGCTGCCCAACCTGAATGTCCCTGGTTGCAAAAGAAGCCGATTGCTCGATTGGACTCAGTTGACCCACAGACCAGCTTAACGCTGTCCCTCTCCAACAAACTTTTTAATATTGAAAGACTATGACCGTGCCCCTTTTTTCATCCCAAACTCATGCAGTGCATTTCCAAAGCATGGGCTTCCTTTACCAGGGCTCCACATATCTGCCCTACAAGGGGGGTCCCAACTCATCGAGGCAGCCCTTCTACATTTAAACCTTCAACTCTTCCATGTCAGTTTGGCCTTTTACTATAAATACTTTGCTTCTCAAAAATATCTGTTCTGAGGAGAAAAACAAAAGGCTTTTCCAATATTTCTAGGAATCCCCTTAATGAAAATTTCTGGGTACTTGGAGTGTGACAGCGCTGGGGGGTGACTTGCCCAATTCCTAATAAAGAGGAGAGTGATTAAAACCATGAGGATGACTGGTCTTGATTTGTGGTGTTCCTGGTGGGACTGGAGGGATGTGTCCTGTTTCCTATTTTCTTGAGGAGAACCACCAGCAAACTTAAAAATTTTAAAGAATCAGTGTTTAGCCATTACGTATAGGATTCTGGGAAGAAAATTATGGGGCTTTTCCCTATCTTTTTAGGTTGAGAAAAGGATCCTTTTGGCTGTTATTCTACATGCAGGTATGCTGCGGTTCGTGCCTGCAGCACACCCTCTGCGAGCAAGGGCACTGGGCAATTCATGAGATCAAGGACCATAAATACTGCTGATGGAGTGGACTGAAGAGAAGTTGAGCAAACTGGGTTGATACTGGATTTAATGCCTCCATTATCATATTAGGAAGCAGAAAAATGGAACTTGCGTGCAGGAAAAAAAGAGAAGAAAGTTGGTTTCTGGTGTTAATAGGAAGTCATCGGAGATATGTGATAAGCAGAGATTACATTTGCAGTAGGTGTGATAACCTCCGCAGAGCGCTGCCGTCCTGCCACCTGCACCAGCCTGCATGGCAGTGACCCTTCCCATCCTACGACCAGCCATCCCAGGACTCAAACATTCCCCATGGAGCTGCAGCACCAAAGCAGCTGTTACCCCTGGAAAAATCCCCCTGATTTGGGGAATCACAAGGGATGCTCCCTCCAAGCTGCAGCATCACCCACGCCTGGCATCACAGCAACAACCGTTGCCCAAATAGCATCTCCTAAACCAAATTTCCCCCAAATTTGAGGGGTGGATATATATATTTTTCCCCTCTGGCTTACATCAGTGAAACCTGTGGTGGCTTTAGGATTTCTGGGCACTGGAAGGCGTGGCCTGAAGCAGGTAAAACTGGGCTAATTTCCACTTCTTTCTACATTGCGAAGAGACTGCACGCTTTGCTGCTCAGCTCGCATCACATCAGTCCTCCCAAAAGCCCGGTGCCTCTGGCACAGGGAAAATCGTTCTGCTGAAGTGTGAATGAGCTTCCTGGGGTGCTGCTCGCACACACGGAAATAGTCTGCAAGAAATTCCCTGCCCTGCTGCCCGCCCCAGGGTGTGTTTCGCGTTTTCCCTTGCCAGTCGCTGGCAGGGTTGTGGGGCATCTCGCTCCCTTCCAGCCTGCCACAGCCAGCAAGGTGAGCGGCTGAAAAACCCATTTTAAGGGGCTTATTATTTTATCTTCCTCCTTCTGGGAGCCCCCTCACCCCAGGGAACTGAGATTTTGCCTTTCCAGGCTGCCCATGAAGTCACGGAGCCAAAATGAAGCCAGAGGTGATGGAATCACCCAGCTGGCAGCAGGGTTGCAATTAGTCTCCAGCTCATTGGGCTCCAGAGGGGACCAGGGCATGGAGAGCCTTGATTATATGAAGCCCCTTTAAAATATCCCAAATTTGCCAGAACTGTTACAAAAGAAACAATTCTTTACCAAGGAGCCTCTGGCCGATATAGGGAGGCAGGACTGGTGCCGCAGGGGACAGCAATGCAACCCCCTCCCTGCAAAGCTTAACTTGTTTCTTGGAAAAAAAAAAAAAAAATGCTTCTAACCATATTTGATTGCAAAAGATGTTTTTGGCTCTCCCCAAATCTCATAGGGGGGATCTGATTAGGATCAGTCGGGTGTTTAAAAACAAGGGCTGTTACAGCCATTATTTATTAGAAATGACAGTAAAGGTTGTGTACCTTAGATCATTATTTTTATTATACCATCTGTGCAGCTCCATACATTTCCCATTTCTCTGTATTACCCACATGGGAGTAATTACGGTTTTCTTCCAAGAAATGTGTGTGTAATCTGGTAATCCCAGAAAAACCCCTCTGAAGTCAGGCTGCATATGGTCCTTTACACTCTGCTACGGCCAGTGGCCCCAGGCTGGGTGCGTCTGGGCTGGGTTGGGGCTGCTGGGCACTGCTGGGGCAGCCAGGGAGGGACGGAGCCGGGACCTGGGGTCCATGCGGGAGGGAACTGCCTGGGGATGGACTGATCTGGGACTGGGGAGACTGGTCTGGGACTGGGGAGACTGATCTAGGACTGGGGAGAGTGATATGGGACTGGGGAGACTGGTTTGAGATGGGGGATGGACTGACCTGGGTCTGAGGATGGACCGATCTGGGACTGGGGAGACTGGTCTGGGACTGGGGAGGGACTGATCTGGGACTAGGAGACTGGTTTGGGACTGAGGATGGACCAGTCTGGGACTGGGAAGACTGATCTGGAACTGGGGAGGGACCAGTCCGAGTCTGGGGAAACTGACCTAGGATTGGGGAGACTGATCTGAGACCAGGGAGACTGATTTGGGAGTGGGCAAGGACAGATATGGGACTGGGGAGACTGGTCTGGCATGGGGGATGGACAGATCTGGGACTAGGAGACTGGTTTGGGACTGGAGAGTCTGATACAGGACTGGGGAGACTGGTTTGGGACTGGGGATGGACCAACCTGGGACTGAGGATGGACCAATCTAGGACTGGGGAGACTGGTCGGGAGCTGGGGAGGGACCAGTGTGAGTCTGGGGAGACTGATCTAGGACTGGGGAGACTGGTTTGGGGCTGGAGAGGGAGAGATATGGGATGGGGAGACTGGTCTGGGACTGGAGCAATCTGAGACTGGTCTGGGACTGGGGACACTGGTCTGGGACTGGAGCGATCTGAGACTGGTCTGGGACTGGGGATGTCCCGGTCTTGGTAGGGCTGAGCTCAGCCCGGGGACGGACCCGCCTGGGGCTGCAGGCGGGGGGGACACGGGGCATCACCCTGGGCCCTTCGCCCCGCCCCTTTCCCCGCCCACCCCGCCCTCGCCCCGCCCCTCCGGCTGATTTCTCGGAAAGGCGCGCGCTTCAGAGAAAGCGGCGCCGGCCGCGCGCGCCCCTCCGGGCGGCTTCCCATTGGGCCGCCGGAGACAGAGACGGCTCCCCATTGGGCGGGGCGGGCATGGAGCGGCGGCTGACTATTGGCGGGAAGGTGCGGGGGCGGGCCCGGGGGCGGGCCCGCTCCCTCGGGGCCGCTATAAAAGACGGGCGCAGGAGGCGGTGCGGGCAGCGGCGCGGAGCGGCGTGGAGGGCAGGTACGGGCAGCACCGGGCAGCACCGGGCAGCACCGGGCTCGTGCTGCCTGCGGGGTGTTGGGGGGGGGACCCTGGGGAGGTGCGACAAGCCCACCCCGGTCATGGGAGGTGCGAGGACTGAGCCTGCTGGATGCTGAGAGCGGTGGGGTCACGGGGAGCACGGTGGGGTCGGGAGGGTGATAGGCTGTGGGGTGATGGTGCAGTGCTGCTTCTGACAGGCAAGTTTTGTGGCTGCTTGTCCTTCCTGGCGTGGGGTCGGTGCACGGGTCCCAGTGTGGGAAGGACTCCTGAAGAGCTTGTCCAGTCTTCTGTGGAGGGGAAGTGGAGCTCTGGCCTCTGCCCATTATGGGAGAAAGCTTCCTAGAAAATAGTCTGATTTAGAAGAGAGTCCCCTTTCAGCAAGTGTTTCTGAGGTTCTTCATCCTGGCACAGTTCAGGTGCAAGGTGTTTGGTGTGGGAGCCTGCAGAGGGGCTGTTGTGTACCCCTGTCCCTCTGGGGATGAGCTGTGGCTCGTGCTTTGGGGCATCCAGCTCTGGAGGGGTAGCTGGGATCCAGAACTCTGCCCTCGGTGTTGTTTTGGCTGGTGGTTTGAGCTATCACCATCCCTAAAAATAGAGGTTGTGTTGTGGCTGGCCAGGGAGGTCTGTGTGTCCTACTGTGTAACAGTAGGGCGATGGAGGAGGGACAGAAGTGGGTGGCACTGAGCTGGTATGAGTCCATGGCAAAGCAGGGACCACCAGGTCTCAGGCTGTGTTGGGAGCATCCTTGTCTTCTCCCCAAAACCTTCCCATGGGGCATTAAATAAAAAAAAAAATGAGGGAGAGGCAGTCCTGTAAAATTTGGAGGAGGGCCGTGAGCCCAAAAGGCCTGGAGGGCTGATCCTGGGGCTGCTGGTTCCTTCTGCCAGGCCACCAACCCCTGAAGTCTCTGTGGGTCTTGCCATGGAGGTAACGGAGGGTGCTGGGAGGGCTGAGCCTGGCACTTTGGTTCCAGCTGGGTAGGAGAAGCTTCCTCACGGGTCCTTCATGAAGTCACCCAGCAGTTTTGGCTAAATATGACCCAAGGTCCCCAGCAAGGGTGGCTTGACTTCACCCTGCTCCATCCTGGCATCGGTCCTCTGTTTGAGAGGGTTGGTTGTGCAGCCCTATGCCTCCCAAAATAGGCAGTGCCTGGCGAGAGGGGCTGCCATCAACTCTGGGGCAAACCCCAAGACCAGCTGGGGACAGCACTTGGCTCCTGTCTCCTACAGACACTGATGGGTGTCTGCCCCGGGGTGGCCAAGCGTTGCTTGCTCAGGTGACAGCACAACTGGGTCATTTAATCCCCATCCATCTGCTTCTTATGTGACATATCCCACAGCAAAAAAAAAAAAAAGGAATAAGCTGAGCACCATCAGCCTGTTTCTGTGAGCCAAGCTTTGACAGAGCTGGAGGAAGGATTTGTAGTGACTCTTAGAAAATTACCTTGATTTTTTTATTATGAAAGAAGGGGGATTTTAATGTATAGAGGTTGACATGTAGGACCTGCACTGCTGAAAGCTGCAGGCAGTGCCACTACCAGCTGTGCGTGTGGCAAACCAGAGCATGGCGTGATCCCTTGGACCCCAATTGTGGTGGGACAGTGCTGGGGGGAGCTAACAGGGCTTGGGCCTCCCGTTCCATCCAGGATGTGTGACCGCAACGGCGGGCGGCGGCTCCGGCAGTGGCTGATCGAGCAGATCGACAGTGAGCTGTACCCTGGGCTCATCTGGGAAAATGAGGAGAAAACCATGTTCCGCATCCCGTGGAAACACGCCGGGAAGCAGGACTACAACCAGGAGGTGGATGCTTCTATTTTCAAGGTAGGGACAGATGGTTAATGCCCCTTCTTGATAGTTTCTGGCCTCTGTGATGCTGTTTTTCCCCTTGCTGACAGTCCCACTGGTGGGAGATGTCCATGTTCTCTGAGGGTTTTGTATCTCTGACCCTTGCAGGAGATGCTTCACCCCACAATTGGTCTCCCAGGCTCTTTTGGGGGTGTTTGTTCCTTTTTGCCAAATGTTGGTACCAGTTTTAGGTTTGTTTTCAGCATGTTTGAATCCTGGTCTGACATGAGAAGAAGCTGGATGTGCTCCTTTTGACCTGCTCTAAACTTCTTATCAGCCTGTTCTTGATAAAAGGCTGGATTTACCAAAAAAACCCGAAAAGACTTTGCAGGAGGGAAGGAAGTTTTGGATTTCACTGAAAGGGGGGGGGGGGGATTTCCAGTTTTGGGGAAAAACTGGAAAATTCCATCCCTAACTGAAAAGGTCAGGCTCTTCCCCAGGAATTCCCTTCCCTCTGCCTCCAATTTCAAATAATTGTACTGGTGAGCAAGTTCACTTTCAGGGCGGTGACAGCTGGTTTGGAAGCACTGAGTGATGAGGATGGCATTGAATTCAGCCATTGGGAAATATAAATCTATACAATAAATATGCATATTTAAAAATAATATATATTTTGCAGTCTCCCTTCAGTGGTAAAATGTACTCTCCCATCAAAAGCACAAATGATGTACTGCTCCTAAAAAGAAACTGGCTTTCATTTATTAGTCAGGAGCCAGAAAATGAAGTTTATTTTTATTTTTTTAATTGGGGTGTTACCAAGTCATTAGGAACACCAGTGCTTCAGCTGCTATTCCTCGCGTCCCCCGCAGCTCCTGGCACTGAAGAGATGAAGCCGTGTACTATGACTTTGACCCTCTGCGTTTTAAAACTTGGGTGCTGCAGCCCTTCCTGCACCTGGGTGCATCGCCGGGGCAGGTGGTGCTGCTCTGCAGCCCAACACCCGTCCCCACGTGCGGCAGCTCTGCACGTGTCTGCAGTCTAGGAGCGAAATGGCGAATACACATGGGATGGTTGAGAGGGTGCGAGGGAGGCGAGGAGAGCAAGATGCAAAATGCTCTACCGCTGGGGTTGGGGGAGTTTACAGAGCTCACGTGGAAGATTATTTTTTTTGTCCTTGTTGCTTTGTTTTAGGCCTGGGCTGTTTTCAAAGGCAAGTTCAAAGAAGGTGACAAAGCGGAGCCAGCCACGTGGAAGACACGGCTGCGCTGTGCTTTGAACAAGAGCCCCGACTTTGAGGAGGTGACAGACAGGTCCCAGCTGGACATCTCCGAGCCCTACAAGGTCTACAGGATTGTACCAGAGGAGGAACAGAAATGTGAGTGCCCTGATAAGGGACTGACCCCCAGTGCAAGTCAGTCCTGCAGGTAACCACAGGCTTGTGCCACTGACCTACATCTGAGCGGAGCTTCCTGGCCAGACTCTGCTCTCTTGTGCCGTGATGCTTTGCAGAAGATGTCCCCTGTGTCACTGTGGTGGCAGGGAGGGGAGTAGGAAGAACAGGCTTTTTTTTCTCTTCCCCCCTCAAACAGCTGCTTAGGAAATATGGGATAACTGCAGCATCTTGTAAGCTTCCATCCTGTAAGGATGTTGTAGGGGTAAATCCAAAATCCTTCTCTGCTTGGAGCAGTACTTGAGCCCCAACCCCTTGTCCTCCCAAAGCCTGCCCTGGGTGGGTGGCAGGGAGCTGCAATAAATCCCTTCTCTGTTGCCAGCAGTGATTAGATTAGCAGTAGTTTCACAGAGCAGTCGCTGCTGCGATGTCCGGTGCGGTGCAGGTTGCGCTAAGTATATCTCTATTTGTGGTTAGGTGTGTGTGTGCTTTTTCCTTTTTTTTAAAGTAAAAACTTGTGAAAAAAAAATCTCGCTGTCAGGAAATCTGCCTTTAGCATCTCGGTCTCCTCCAGCCACGTTCACACAAGGGGCTCGCTGCTGCTATGCAAATGGCATTGCAGGTTCCCACCGGCAGCACGACTGCGCTCGGGGTGGCTGGCGGAAAAAGGAGAAGCAGCAGCCTCAGTCTCTGGGGTGCTCAGAAAAAAAACCAAAACACCCTTCTCTTCTGCTCTGTCTCTGTTACCAGCCAGATTTTTGATTTGCCTTGCTGCTGGTCGCTGCGCACTGGGGTGATGGATTGCAAACTGGTTTTTGGTCCCAAAAAGCAGCTTTGGGTAGAGCAGGAGGGTGCTGTGAGCCCCACCAAGGGGCTGTGCTGTGGTTCTCTGTTTCATAACTTTCACGGGGCAAAGGGTTTCTAAAACCCAGTGGCAAGACGAGCCGTGGCTGGGGGAGGTGTGTGGCCTCACTGCATCCTGGCCTCTCCTTGCAGGCAAAGTGGGTGTTGCCAATGGAAGCGGCCTGAATGATGTCACGGAGATGGACTGCAGTTCCTCTGCAATTGATGACCTCATTAAAGAGGTAAGTCCTCACCGTGGCTGCAGGTCCCCTTGGCCAGAGGTGGACTGATGGTGTTGAGTTGCCTGATTAAAGTGTTGTCTTCCTAAAGTTCAATCTGCAAAGCTTTGGGGATCGGCCTGGTGAGCAGCGCTGGGTTTTTCAGCTCATTCCTGGGCGTCAGGACGTGGTTGTGATGAACGGCTTCTGCTTTTGATTTGCATTCAGGCAGGCGAGACCTTTGCTGGGGGACAGAGGCTGTTTCGCAGCTTCATTCCCCTTCTTGGTGGTGTCACCTTGGGCTGCTTCTGCTCAGTAGCTCTTGAGGGTGTTGGAGTGTATGGCCTGGGGAATGCCAAACTTAATCTTTCTAACAAAAAAAAATTCATTGGCATCCCATGGCGTTGCTGTTTGGACCCTCTCTGAGCACTGCAAGTGTCTTGGCGCAGGGCAGCAGCTGCCTGTGGCATAGAACCTGCTCTGATCTTGGTGTCTGGTCTTGCACAGCCCCCCTGTGTAGACGATTATCTGGGCATCATCAAGAGAAGCCCCTCACCCCCCCAGGAGACCTGCAGAAACCCCCCGATACCTGACTGGTGGGTGCAGCAGCCCAGCCCTGGTAAGTAGCTGACTGTGTGGTGTTTGGGACTGAGATTTTTGTCTGGGGCAGAAGTGCATAATGGAAAACAGTTGTATTTAATCTTTCTTATTAAGAATGCTCAAAATACTAGTTATGAACACTGTGATTGGTACCAGGCACCCAACAGTGTGCACTGCACAAGATTAAATCCACCTGAGAGTATTTGCTGGCATCTCCTGTGTGGGAGCTGGGAAGCCTGATGTGCCTGAGAGAAAACTGGGGGCTGGTAGAGGGGGTATTGGGGTTTGGGAACTGGGCATGTAGGCTCAGCTTGGCTTTCTCTCCGCCCACAGCGTTGCCCCTGATGAACGGATACTCTGGCTATGAGCAGCATCATTCAGGTAAGGCAGCTCCTCTGCTTGGTTCTGGGCTGTGGCCATCAAATGTCCCTCTGAGGCCTGGCCTCATGTGTGTGGTGGCAGAAGGCAGCTCTGATTCCCCTCCTTGCCTTGGGGGAGGCTTTGCTCTTGGTTTGGGAGGTCCCATGCCCTCCTGAGTACCCACAGGGTTTGCACACTGAGCAGGGACTCATCCTGCCTGTTGTCCTGTGGCCACAGCTGTGGCCTGGGGGGATGCCCTGGGGTGCTGGGACCTTTGGCATGGGGAGATCTGTCTGCAGCAAGGGAAGTGTGGAGCAAAGGCAGGAGGAAGGGCCTCAGTATCAGGAGCTCTTGCTTGCTGATCACAGAATCATCAAGGTTGGAAAAGACCTTGAAGATCATCCAGTCCAACCATTAAATCAGTGCTGATTAAATCAACCTGATCAGCACTGCTACCAGGCTGAGTGATGAAGGAGATGTCTTCCAGCAAGTAGGTTTCCTCCATCAAGTGAGACTTGCTCTTGGGAAATTTTGCTGCTCTCATGGGGTTTGGGCATTTCAGTGAAGAGCAGGCAGGGTTTGTCTTCTGATGGGTGGTGTATGTGCCCATCCCCCCCCAGGTTACTCCCAGATGGTGATCAGCTTCTACTACGGCGGGAGGCTGGTGGGTCACATCACCACCTCGTGCTCTGAGGGCTGCCGGATCTCGCTTGGCCAGCCCTCCAGCCATGGTGAGAAGCTCTACGCCCCAGATGCTCTGGAGCACGTGCGGTTCCCCTCAGCTGACGCCATCCAGAATGACCGCCAGAAGCAGATCACCAGGAAGCTCTTTGGGCACCTGGAGAGGGGTGTCCTGCTGCACAGCAACAAGCAGGGCATCTTCATCAAGAGGCTGTGCCAGGGCAGGGTCTTCTGGAGTGGGAACATCATGGTCTACAAGGACAGGCCCAACAAACTGGACCGGGATGAGGTGGTGAAGATATTTGACACCAACTTATTCTTCAGAGGTTTGTAGGAGCATTTCACTCTTTCTCTTCATCCACTTGGTGGGGTTGAAAGGGTGGAGCCCTTGGCCTTGGAGCACTTTGGAGTCATCACTGTCCCTCACTGATATATTACCCAAGTGCTCTGGATGAGTAACTGATGGTACTGGATGTGGGAAGGAATAACCAGGTGTCTTGTGTCACTAGAAAACTCCTCCTGGTTGGAGGCTTTGTACAACAAAGCTGGCTTCTCTTGAGCCCACAGCTGTCTGCCATGGCAGGGTGCTTGGTCTTGAAGCTGTGTAGCAAAGGCTGGCAGCCTCCAGCTGTGCCTCTCTCCTTGCAGAGCTGCAGCAGTTTTACAACAACCAGGGTCGCTTCCCAGACAGCAGAGTCATGCTGTGCTTCGGAGAGGAGTTCCCAGATGCGGTGCCCCTGCGGTGTAAGCTCATCCTCGTCCAGGTACGGAGAGCTGCCCTTTGGAGCTCTGCTGCTGAATTTTCCCCCTTGTCTGGACCATATTGCCCATTTATTTTCCCCTGCAAGTAGGGTTCTAGCTCCAACCCCTGGAGCCACAGACCATTTGGGTGCCTGAATTGGTGGGGTGGCAGGTGTGGCGTGAGGATTGGCTTATCTACAGTCTCCTGAGAGGTGCTTGGGCTGTTGCTTGTCAGACTGCTTAATCTGGGTAGATCATGTTTGCAAACAAAGCTCCCAAATGGCAAAAGCTTTTCTAAATCATGAGGAAATCTGTTTTCTTCCTGCTCCTGCCTCTTGGCACTGGGACTGCTGTCCTCCCCTGTGGGAAATGGGGCAATAAATCCCTGGAATGGTTAAGGGACAGCCTGGTGAATGGTGGCGAACAACTGTGGCGCACAGCAGCGGGGTTGGGAAACCTTCAGAAGGATGAAGGAGGGGATGGGATGAGAGGGGTGGTCCCTGTGGCTCTGGCCAGAAACTTCTCCCTGGAGAAGCTGAAGCAATTCTGGGATCTCAGAGCCCCTGGGGTGATGCATAGGGTGTTTCTGGAGCCTGCAGCCAGTGTGGGGCCCCCTTGGGCCAGCAGGGAATGGAATGGAGGGCACAGGGAGGGTGTTGCATCTACCCTTGAGAAGCAGAGACCCACCAAGTCCGTGAGGTCCTGGAGGGGTTTTTTACAAGTTCCGAGACTGGTCCTGTGCCTCTCTGCACAACTTTCTGAGCTGGTCACCTCTTCTTGCCTTGGGTGTCTGCACCAGAGGGTCACTGCAATTGCTGGGATGTCCCCCAGCCTGTCCTCATCCCTCTATAGCTTTGCTGGGAGAGGAGCTCTTGTGACTGCTCCTCTTCTCCTAGAGGTGCTTGTGCCAAGGTGGTTTGTGGAGTTGGACCTGGCCACCTGGGTCTGTTGAGCACAACCACTTTGCTGTATCTCTCCCACCCCATACCCCGCTGGTGGGGGCACATGGCAGCAGCAGGAGACACCCAAAGAGGTTCCTTTTCATTCAGTGTCCTCATGACTTTTTTTTTTTTGTGTAGGTAGAGCAGCTGAGTGTCAGGCAGGTGGTGGAGGAGGCTGGGAAGACCTGCAACAGCAGCCCCATGCTCCCCATAGCTGATGAGACACAGCACGACCAGGTGTACAGGATCTTCCAGGACATCTGTGGGACGCACCAGCGGCCACTCTTCAGAGAAAACCAACCGATTGCTGTCTGAGCCTCCTTCTCTGCAAACATAATGTGATGGGTTGGGTTGATCTAGACCCAGTTCAGTCCCATTAATGCCTAAATTCCCCTTTTGGCAAGTTGGTTCTTGTTCTTTGCTGTTTCCAGTCCAGAGTCTGTATAAACACAGCAGTAAAAATTGCCATGAGAAAGTAGGTTGGATGCTTAGTGTGTCCTGCGGACACTTTACTGATAAAAATGAGTTTTGTACCCCTCAGGGTAGGTAGTTGGTGTACTGTTGTCTCTAATGGTGGGGGAGGAGGGAGTGTCTGAGCTGTGTGGGAAGGTTGGGGCTGGGAGTGTTTTGTGTTGCCTTTGTTAATGGCCAGTCAAGCAGAACTGAAAATCAACAGCTATAACGACCTGCCCCAGCAGTCTGCAACACGAACCTTGCTGAGGATAGTGATTTGGTAGCAGGTGACTCTTGGAAAAGCCTTAAAATGCTCAAATGCAGGAAATTCTTTCCAGAAACCAGTGGTTTTTTTTCCTAGAGTCCTGCTGATGGAGGTTAGGGTACGCCTTCCAAGGAGAGCCTTCTCAAATTCCTCTTTATTTTTGCTCTGAGGTCTATATGTTTGTCTGTAATACCAAAGTATTTTGAAACTTGGAAACCAATGCAGAGATTATATATGTAAATGATGAATATAAGAATCTAGGAATCTTAATTTTTCCAAACCAGAGACAGAGTTTATATAAATATAATATCTTTAATTTTAAAGATTGCAGCATAGCATGAATAGGTTGGCTTCACCCTCCCAAACGCACATGTTGGTCTCTCCCAAGCGTGACCAGGCAGTGGCATCCATGTGTAAATCCTCATTAACATACTTTGTGTGTGCACCCCCGGGGAGCTGCTTGAGCATGGGGCTTGTGCCTTGCAGCCAACACAAACCAGGACTGCATCTGTGTGTGCTACTAAGCTGCCTATTTATTTTATGCCTGAGGTTTAATTTTTTTTGTAATTTTTTTATCTTCCTGCAATTAAAGTGCTATATTTTGTATTTCTCTTGCACTGGGGTTTTTGGTTGTGATGAGTGGGATGTTGTGTATCTGGTGGGAAGAGCCTGGTCTCTCCATCTTACTCCTGCCCCAGTGCTGGGCTCTGTGTTAAGCCCCTGCTGTTGCCTCCCTCCTGCTCTGTAACTGCCTGGTTTCATCTCTGGGGCAGGAGGGGAATGAGCCAAAATGCTGTAATGTGGAGGGAGGAGAAGGGTATCGCTTGTAGGGCCTTCATTCCAGGGAGCATGAACCTGGGTGCCCTTAGCTCTCAGTCCTGGGCTGTGATGCCCCAAGGTCCTAGGATGGAGGGCAGTTATTTATGGGCCTGCTCAAAGGCATCCTCTGGTCCTTCCCCTATTATTGCTTGGTGGAGCCTTTCCCCACTGTCTTCTCCATCCACCTTTCTGATAGGGCTTCATCTAGTGAATGTGGGTGGTGTCTGGGGAGAATCAAGGGGAAAAAGGGAACATCTGCCTTGGTCAAACAAAGTCAATGTTGAGCAGGGAAGGCTGAGCATCTGCGCCCTCACCTGCCCGCACTTCAAGTGTGTTTGGGGCAGGGCTTCAGAGGTTCTGGAAGGTTGTGAAGACCGTGTTCTGTCACCTTCCCCCTGTGAAGGATCAACACCCCTGGCTCTTCCCTGTAGCAGGCTCTGCCCTGTGCTCTGGGAGGGAAGCAGCAGGCTTCATGGGGTGACCCTGATACCCAAGGTACAGGGGGATGTAGGCACTTGTGAAGAGGATGCATGGAGATCCAGGCAGCTGGAGGCTGAGTCTCCTGAGGAGATGGATGCAAAGCTGTCTTCCCTGCTTGGGTATCAAAGCAAATCAGCTCTTTTTTTGCTGATCTGCCTTTTTCTACTAATGATGGACACCTTCCCAAGCACAAGTGTGTGATCAGGGCATGGTTAAGCTGTGAGGATCCTGACCTAGGGTGAGTTGCCCACAGCTCACCTCTGCCAGGAGCTTGTTCTGTCTGCAGGATTGCTAGCTATTTTGTGGTGAGCAACTCAGCCTTCCCAGCGAAACCTCCCTAAAATAATTAAGTGTTCAGCTCTTGTGGGACTTGAAGCTGACTCCCCTACATCCCTCCAGCATAAGCAGTTACAGCCTCTGTCCCAAAGAGCAGTGGACAACGCACAACTTCTAGCACCCAAAAAGTGCTCTGAGATGGGAGACCCAGCTGCAACTTTGTGGCTATACATGAGGATTGAGGGAGGCCCTACATCTCAAGCTATTTATGCTATGAGGACCCCACTCCATGGCTAAGTTGTTCTCCATGCCCCAGCCATATTGGTGGGATGCTCATAGTCTTGCCTGCACACTTGTGCACATCCCTTGTGGCATGTGGCTTTGGCGCTTGTGAGCGGAGATGGCTGCAGACCAAAATTTTTGAGGATGCACCGGGATCCTAAGTGCAGTGAAGTCCCCAACTCCTGTAAGCTCTTACGGGATGCTTGGTCATGGAGAGGGGGATTGTACCTTGCAGGTGCATGGGTAGCATTCACCCTCAGCCTCTCCCTGCTCCTTCTGAGGACCATCATGGTGTCTCCCTCGGGGTTTAATCCTGTTCCAGTCCTTGGTGCTCCCTCAGAGTGTGAGGAGACTCACCTTCCCGTGGGTGAGGTGCCTGGCAAGGGGAGCCATTGGGAGGGAGGTGGGAGCATGGCACCCGCTGTGGTCTGTGCTGGAACAACACGTGCCCACTTGTGAAACACATGATGGACTGCAGGCTGGGACACCATAAACACCTTTTGCGGTTTCCCCAGATGTCCTGGTGCAAGTCCTTCCTCAGAAACCACCATCTTGTGCTCGCCTGGAGCCACCTGCTACGTATTCAGGGCTCTTTCAATTTCCACCCCAAGACCACAGGGGAGCAGAGGTACCTTTTGTTGGACCCGGCCGCACTGTTTATTTTTAGTGTTACCATTGTGTCTCAGAGCCCAAAGCTTGATTTGGGACTGTGCTGTGCCTTGCTCCATAAAACCAGCAGCGCAGCGCTGTCCTGAATGGCTTCCAAGCCATGTCCATGAGGGAACAACTGGTGCATGTGGAGGGACTGGGAAGGAAACTGTGAAACAGGGTCTTCTGGTAGAGGTGGGATGCAAGGAGGATAATGTGGTGGGGTATGTGACTGAGGACAAGGGTCCACTTTTTGCTCAGGGCTCAGGTAGGACTTGCAGTTGGGTTTTTTGTCTAATGCCTGGCTCAAGCTGGACTTCCTGGCTCTGTCCCACCCCCAAAATCCAACATGAGAGAAGCCTCTGAAGCTGATGCTCACTCACAGACAAAGGACCAGATGCTCTGGCAGACGGGACCAGGTTTCGAGGTAACTGTGCCAGAATGCACAAAGGGATGCTCTGGCCCAGACTCATGGTGGCCTTTGTAAAAGCTGGGCGGAATTTCTGCACATCTCATACTTTCCCCCCCCAAACCTCTTGGCCAGGCAGGCAAGGCACTGCCATCTCTACCACCCCAGCTGGGGAGCTGGTGCTGGTGGTGTCCAGGAGTGTCCCGACCTGGAGGCAGTGCCTGCATCCCAGGTGCCCACCCCGGCATCTTGCCTGGCCCCTGGCAGCTCCAGTAAGCTGCTCAGTGCAGCTGCACTGAGTCTTAGTGGTTTTGGGTGACCGGGGACTCAAATACTTTCGTTGGTTTCTGTTCACTTGGGTTCTTCTCTATGGCCTCACTGAAGTGAAACCTTGGTGCCTTGTGTTGACTCTTCTTCGTCAATGGTTCATCTATTGGCAGACTCAAACAGTGGCCCATGTCTTCTTCAGCTGAGGGTCCTGTCCTCAAATCCTGGGGATGCAGTACCCACTGCATATAGCATCTGTGGCACAGGCTGCATCCACTCCACTGAATGATCCTCACTGGTGTAGCAGGATCATGGATAGCATGAATGAGAAGCTCAAAGACTGTTCTCCTCAAAATGCTTGCTGCTTGCCCAAATTTTCCCACACCTTCAGCATGTGTTTGAGTTGGAGCACTAATGCCATCAAACTCCCACCTGATGCGGAAATATTTCCTTGCTTCTAGGGAAGGCCAACGCAGGTAACAGGTCCTGCTGCTCCTCTGGAGAGGGCTGCAATCCCTGCAGACATGGGAAGGTTCTTTCTGGGAGATATCCGTGCTAAACTCCTGCCTTCAGGAGCAGGAGAGCAGAGTGAAGGTTTCACATGAGGAGAGAGGAGCTTGGTTTCCATGGAGGAAGACTGACCATTACTTGCAGGATATACATGGTTCTCCTCAAGTATGTCTGGGAGGAAGCAATGTGCTTATCCGATCCTCCTATCAGCCAGCAGAGAAGGGTGGACCAGGGCAGACAATGTGGGGGAATTTTCTATCAGCCCCTTCTCTAAGGTCTTCCGACGTAAAGACATTTCCATGGTGTATACTCAAGTACTTTGATTTCCGGGTGCTGCAAAGGACTCGATAAACACTGCAGCCCCCACCTGATGTTTTGCTCACTGACTTGGGGTGTTATTTGGGTTCAAATCCAAGCTTAGTCCTGAGATTTGTCATGGCTGGAAGGCAGTTGTGCCGGTGGGAAACATTTTCCTTGGGAGAAAATGAGCCTAGTTATATCCTGTAGCGCTATCAGTTTTGTTCTTTAATGTGGTTCAGTAGTGTCCCGTGATATGCCCTTCAACAAATACAAAGAGGACCACTGCATGTGGCTTCAGGAGCAGAATTCAGTGTCTATGAGGACAACTAGCTTCTACCCATCCCTCCTACACACTTGAAATACAGTGTGAGGAGTTACCTGGTGACCAGTCTCCTGCATGGAGAACAGGCTCGCTGGTCTGGGGAGAAGGAAGGTGAAGTTTAGTCCAGCTAAAACCCCTGAGATTTAGCCCAGCTCAGCCTGGAGAAAGAGGAAAAGCTCTGCAGGCATCTCCATCCAGCTCTGGAGGCCAATTGCTCTGTGCAGAGGGAAGACCACAATTCAATCGCAGGTCCCAGCTCACAGTTGAACTGCTCAGGAATACAACATAAACCAGCTACAGCTGCTTCCTCCAACCTGCTGCCCCTTGGCGTGGGCCCCCACCGGCCCCTACAGGCGTTAGAAAACAAACAGTCACTTTTTATTTCTAGACACCAGGGTTTCCAACTGGTTTGATTGCTCAATGCCCCATTTCAGCACAGCAGCCTGTCCACGACGAGCATCTCTGGGCTCTTCCTGCGAGTGTGTTGTAATATGGGAAGCACACTCCTTCGCATGGTCACCAGCAGCAGGACATCTCCTCCCTGCCTTCAGGAAGGCAGGAGAGCTGCATGGGGGCTTGGACCTCCCTCTCCAAGGGGTTTGTACCCCCTTGGGTGGTATTATTGCCAAAGACACTTGAGTGATGGTGTAGGAAGTGATGGTGAAGGAAGTCTGACAGGACAATCCACCAAGAGTTGTCTTTGGTGGACCTCAAAGGACTTGCACCGTTGTGTGACTGCTCAGTGCTCAAACTGGTGTTATGTGGCACTTCCAATTCACACTTGCTTCGGTTGGTCACCCTACGTGGCTGGTGGGACTTGGTTCAGGCATCAAACCACAGCTCTCATAAAATCAGACCTGTGCAGGCAATGGGAGGGGAGGGATGGTCCGAAGGCATCTCAGCTCTGGGCACCGCAGCTGTGTCAGGGCTGGCTGAGAAGAAGGGAGAGTAGGTGGTGGGAAGAGCTGCGAGTGAGGAGGCTGAAGTTGCAGAATCTGAGCCTGGGGAGGCAGCCAATCTCCTGGTTTTCTCAAGCTAGACTTGGCTGCAGAAAGGTCTCATGCAGAGAAAAGAAGATCCCTAACTCCAGCAAGCACAACAGCCACTTATTTTTCTGAATCCATTTTTGACAGATGACCTCTTCCTCCTGCAAGTCTTTGCCGTAACACCAGATACAAGGTCATGAAAACAGGCTCCACCCAAGCCACAGTTGCAAAAATACACAGGGACGAGAAGAAATGCGGCGATACTTGTTTTGTTGTGTCAGTCTTTTGGGTTTATTATGAGATCAAGTCTGTGAAACCAAGGTCCAGACTGAAATCCCCTCCCTTCCCCACAAGTTTGCATGCACCTAGATGTTGTGTCCTGCTCTGAGCCTATTTTTAGTGCTTGCAAATAATGCAAACACCCTGATGTATTGAGGTGGCTGGAACCATAAAATACAGTTGGATAGTTTTTTGTGTGAGTCACAACCCACCCAGATACCAGGTAACCTGGGTCTTTGTTGCTCTTCAGAAGAGTAACATGGGAGAACTTCGACTCAGCCCTGAAACACTCGTGAAAATGGGAAGAAACAAAGGGACATTTCAGGCTGTTGCATGAAGAGATCTTCATTACGTGGCAATTAAAAAAATACTCCAAGCTGGAGAAACGTTTCTTTTCCTTCTTTTTTCCTCCCAGTATGTGAGAGTAGCTGGGTGTTCAGAAGAGTTGCTCCAGTTCCCATTGAGAGTATAGTTCACATGGCTGATGTAAAGCTTCATTACTTGTGCTGGATGTTTTACAGAGAATTGCAAATGCTAACATGATTTTGAGTTTTGGAGAAAGTAGGCTGCAGGTTTCAATAATATCAATCTTCAGTGTGCTATGGTTCCTGGTTCTTCTTCTGATTGGCTTCAAAGGGAATTTTGCCCCAGTTCATCTCCTGCATCTCCACTGCAATGAGCCAAAAGGAAAGATTCTGGAGAATGGTGCGTGGGTGTGGGAGCTGCTGCCATGAATCCTGCACTGCTTTCACATATGTACTGTTTTCTGCTGCAAGACTGGGTGCTGCTGAGCCCAACTGTGAGCTCAGCTGCCTTCAGGAAAAAAATAAAGTAGCCTGTATCTTGTAACTCGAGCCTGAGGGATTGCGGATGGCAGCGACAGTCTCCATTGCACTGTAGAGCAAAACGTGTGAACAGGACTTCTCCTGTTCGCCCTTGCCCACAAGCTGAGTGGACAGGGAGAGGTGTGTGGAGCAATTTCTATCACCCAGCTGGAGGGTGAGGTCAGTGATGTCCCTTAAACCACAGTCACCAGGCAGCCTCCAGCTGATCTGAACCTGGCACTTGGATCTGGCTGTGATTGGGGATTGCATCTACCTCTTAACTTGGTGTTGAGCTCCAGCCCAGAAACTGGAGTTGTAATTGAGTAATAACCTGTTTGCTGACCGAGGCCATAAAGGAAACACACATTTCCTTGACATCGGATGCCTTGGTGCACCGGAGCTAGGTCTCCACCCAGGCCACGCTGCAGAGGCCATGTCCGAAGGCCACCAAACATCACCTTGGTCTCTCCATGCCAGCAAAGTCACCTCCACTGGTTAATCCAAGGATGCCCTGGTCTCCTCCCACACCAAACAGCCCCATTCCATGTCTAACCTTGCACCTTAGGACAATGCCATGGAAATCCACCCTGGGACCTGAAACTTCTTGAGGCTCCCAGTGAGGTTCCTACCAAAATCAGCGTTTCCCCATTTTTTGCACAGTGATGGCAGAGCAGGTCCCCATCAGCCGGGTGCTGCAGCCCCCGGGGGAGGTGTGGGGTGGGGAGGCCGAGGTATGTGGAAGCAGCACGGTGGTTCGAAACAAGTGATTCCCTCGCCTGGATCTTTCTGTTCTGTATTTCTCTTGAGAAGTAACCACTTCTCCCCGAGATATATCTGTCTCATGGACACGGCTGCAGGGTGCAGAAGGCAGTGCATCTGCAGGTTGGTCTTCTAGTGAGCACAGCTAGAAAATAGAGAGGGATCAGTCTAGGGAATGTTTTTACACCTCTGCCCCAGAAAAAATAGTCTGTTTTTATTTTGGAGGAGGGTCTGGATACTTCTTTTGTAAAAATCCTAAATATTTAGAACTTGCCAGTTTGCTTTGCTGCTTCTACCCAAGTTTCTGCTCTGTTGTTTTTTTTTTTTTTGTGTTTGCTCCCAAATGCTCACCACCACTGCAACCTCCCATCCTTCCCCGGGGTGCTGCTGAGGTCTGGAGGAGACCTCCTCCCAAAGAGATGGTCAAAGCCTCGCAGCTCTGTCTTCTGGGGCAGTGAGTTTTCAGGTGGAGGAGGGAAGGGATGACTTGATTGCACTTTCAAGCAAGGAAGAAAAAGACAATTGAAAATGTTTTCTTGTGGTGTCACCAGCAAGGGCAAGGAGAGCCTGGAGGAAGGAGTCTTGTGGTTGGGAAGCTGGGCTGTGGTGTTCACCACCAAGCAGGAGATCGAGAAGGTGGGGGAAAGTGAGGGATGAGGATGGATGGAGGGAAAGATTTGTTACTGATGCAGTGAAGGACAAGCTGGTGGAAAGAAGTCAACAGAGAAGGGTGAACATCTGTTGTACCAAGGCCCACCAAATATCCACCCAGCCCAGGTCCTACACCCAACATCAGTCAGTAGATGTCTGGGATAGGAAGGAGCAAGCCTGGCAGATAAATCCAAAACCCAGTGGCTGAGGGACAGCCTGGACCACAGGTTGTGCCTGCAATGTGGTGGGTCATAGCCCACCATGGGTGTCTTTAATGCCCTAAACTGACTCATGGCTGTGGTGGCCAGCCCCTATGAAGGGATGGCCAAGAGGTGGATGGAAGGAGAGGAGAGGAGAGGAGAGAAGAGGAGAGGAGAGGAGAGGAGAGGAGAGGAGAGGAGAGGAGAGGAGAGGAGAGGAGAGGAGAGGAGAGGAGAGGAGAGGAGAGGAGAGGAGAGGAGAGGAGAGGAGAGGAGAGGAGAGGAGAGGAGAGGAGAGGAGAGGAGAGGAGAGGAGAGGAGAGGAGAGGAGAGGAGAGGAGAGGAGAGGAGAGGAGAGGAGAGGAGAGGAGAGGAGAGGAGAGGAGAGGAGAGGAGAGGAGAGGAGAGGAGAGGAGAGGAGAGGAGAGGAGAGGAGAGGAGAGCGGGGTAACCCCATCAGGAAGGATATGGTGCGAATCGCTCCTGGGAAAGGGGGAATCTCCTGGGTTCCTCCTGATGAGCCTGAGAGCATCTCTGGCGCACGGCACTGCCTTGGTTCCTCTTTCCTGGCCGCAGCAAGTGACAGTGCTGAGTCTCCTTTTGTGGGGCTGAGATGAAGCAGGAGGCAGTGTCAGGCCAAGCACGGCAGGGAAAACGAACCTGTTGTGCCCAGTCTGCATGGCTCTGCCCTCGGGGTGGATGTGGGAAACTCTCGGTCTTTACAAGAGACTGGAAATTCTGGTATAATTATAGCATCACCGTGGGTTGTGAGAAACCAAGGGGCTTTACAGGTTGCCATGCCGGGCAGTCAAAGTCACGGTGTGTAACTCCCCCAGGAGAAACATCGAGCCCCAGCTGAGCCGTATCGTGGAGTGGGGCAGGATCAGTGCGAGCCCTCTGGGACTATCAGCCATCTCCTGAAAACCCCTTTCTTTGGCTGTGTAGCCTTTCTGCCTGGGAGCTGTGTCCTCTCATGAAATATATAGTAGTGATGGCTCAGGGGACATTAGTTTTCAAGGAGGGCAATGGTTTGGTGTGTTTAGAAAAAGCGCTGGGAGATGTGCTCCAGGGTGGCTGTGAATGGAGGAACATATCTTCTTAATTTCCCCCCTATCAGCCTTTATGGATGAAGCTTCTCACCCCGAGGATGAGCCACAAAGCCAAGAGATGTCATTGCAGGAGGGTTTTGAGTAGCAGACAGACAGGCATCTGTCTGGGCTGGTTTGCTAACACCCATCCTAGCCTGGAGCTCTTATTGCCATAAGTCTGGAACGGCCTTTCAATGTAGGGTTCTAACGCTGCAGGTTTGCAGCTCTCGGCATGAAAGCAGGAGTGTGAAAACAAAACCTTCCTTTGGTTTTGTCTTGTTCAGAAATTATTTCATATTTCTAGTAAAGTGACAACATCAGTTAGAGCTGCTGGAGGAAGGGAGGTTGCTGTATTCATTGCTGCATGGACTGCTGTGTCTCTTCTCATCCTCCCTCCTAACTTTGGCTCTCGAGTAGTTTAAACGCTTCAGCACAATAGTGGAAAACTGAGGATTTCACCCTAATTTTTAGGAAACTAATATAGTTTATAACAATCTATTTCTAAAGTGAGAAATGGTAGAAATGATGACTGCAGCCTATGGAGTATTTTTGCACAGCAGCACCAACCCCAAGCGCAGGACCAACAAAAACTTTGCCTGTGCGTGAAGGTTTATTTGCCAAAGGCTGAATCATCCCGGGCCGCTCACGTCGCTTATCGCCTTGCACCGCCATGATTTCATTCATCTCCAAACAACGAGGAGCCATTCAGCAGGAGCTGATGCATCATGACCTGGCTCTTGAGATACCGTGTGCCTTATCATCCCCGGAGGACGATCGTTGGAGGTAAGGCTGGAAATGAGCCTCGTGAATTTAATAATTCACTCTTGATTTGCATGGCTGTCACTGATGTATGGTGAAGTCTTGCCAGAGGGGTGATCTGGTGTTCAGGGCAGGGCCAGATCTTAAAATAGGAGGATGGGAATGAATCGTAACATTTGTTTTCTCTTTTATTGGCAAGCTGTAAATGTTCAGGTCCAGCCTGAGCGATCAGCTGGGTATGACGTGGTAGTCCTGGCTTTCCTGGAATTATGCCTGTGGTGGCCTGTGGACCCGCTGCTGAGCTGACTTTAGCACATCTCTGGTTTTTCTTGATATGGGAAATATTTGCCAATTGATCATATCTCTCCTATTCCTTTCTTTTCTGCAATTTTAGCCATTTGTTAGGGTTTTTTTTCGGCCGGAAGAGTAGGCTGGTGGGATCAGAGCCGCTTTCAGCCAGCCCTGCTGCCCTGTACGTTCAACCAGCTTTTCTCAGGGTGGATTTGGGACAGACCCAATTCTCCCCAAAACCAGCATCTTTCCATCACACGCTTCAGCTTCTCAGGCTGCAGGTGCAGCTATTTCAGCTGGCTCTGAAATAGCCCCACTGCCTGCGGAAGATTAGTGCTTAGGCTTTGAAAATCCACTAAGCTGCAAAAAAACCAACCAAAAAATAAAATCCCCAGCCCCTTCCCCCTGATGCCGAGAGCTGCTCTCAGTTTTATATGCTGGCAAAACTTGGAGTTTCACTGAAACGAGCCGTGAAAATGCCTCCCAGTCCTGTAACCCCTGTCCTTTGTGCAGCTATTTATTGTGTGCTTTTGTTACAGCCTCCTCCTGTATCTTGACTTAAAGAGGGATTCTAGCTTAAGACCAAATTTTGAAAAGAAAATAGATTAAAATGAAACAAATGTGCTCCTCTGCACAAAACCCGTACACAGAGAAAAGCAAAATTCAGTAAATAAATGTTCATTCTGCTCGACTGAGCTCTCGTCCTGCTCCCTAAAGAGGCAAGGAGGACTTTTCCTGCTGGGATGAGCCACATCCCTGGGATGAGATCCCTTCCCTCTGACAACAAACCAAGCCGTGGGTCTGAATTTGGACTTTGGCCTCTGCCGGGAATTAATTAACCTGCATCGCGCTGCTCTTACTGAGATTTCAGCTCTTTGGTTTCCTGCTGCGGGATGCTGAGCCCGGGGGGGTGCCCCTGCTTTAAAAATCAGAATTTCCTCCCAGAAATTCTGGCAGAAAAAGTGACTCGATGAGACCTGGTGCTGACGGTGACGGGGTCCGTCCCGGGCCGGAGGCCTCGGAGCTCATTTACATCTCATCGAGAGAGAAGTCGGGCGTGAGCCGCTTTCCTGTCAGCGCCTGGCTCGACCTGAAACCCCCCAGTTCGTTTCATCTCTCTCTGGGCTGGCAGAGAGACCTCAGAGGGCAAAAAGCCCTGTGAGCTGACAAGCCTCTTTTCCTTGTGGGTGGATTCACTGGTGTCTAGTAATGGGTTTGAGCATGTGCTTCAACCTCTCCTTCATCACCTCTATTGTTGTATTTGTTATTTCCAGGAGGTTTGCAGGAATTGAGCATTTTTGAGGCTGTTAAAATTAGGTCTTTGGCCCCTCCTTCATCACTGCTATTGGTATATTTGTTGTTTCCAGGAGGTTTGCAGGAATTGAGCATTTCTGAGGTTGCTGAAATCAGGTAGAGCTGAGGCATCGAGGTAGATGCACAGACGCCATCACATGCATCCCCTGCCTTGGGAAACGAAACTGCAAACCCCCAGGGCTCGCTGTGCAGAGACCGCTCCTCCTCTCCCCAGGCCATCGCCCAGCCTGACGCCGACACTCGCAGCTCGTACCTGTCCCACTGTTATTTCTGGCCGCTGAGCCACTGGGGGCTTTGAGGGGCTCCCGGTGCCGCGGGCAGTGTGACGGCGAGGAAGCACCTGCAAACCCTCTGCTCAGGAAGCCAACAGCGTCCTGTGGCCACTGTGTTTGCTGGGCTCCCGCATGTGCTGTCCATCCCCCCCCTCCCCGATCTCTGTGCATGGGACCCCAAAATGATCCCCATCTTGCTGAGCCCTGCGTGCTGCCCGGAGATCTCCCTCCTCCTGGGAGGCTGCCTGGTTTTGGGGCACTTCCAGCAGTACCTCACCCTCTCCCCGATGGTAACCTCAAAAGAATTTAACAGCCATTAAGTGTTCGATGGCCACTGCCAATGACAAGGGCACCCCCAGAACCCCCAGGGGACCTCTCCAGGATTGGCTGGATAAATTGTTCCTGCTCCATTGGGTTGGTGCAACACATCGTCCGTGCCAAGCTGCACCCATCGGGGTGTCCCGCTGCAGGTCCCTCTCCTCCCAGGGGAGTTAGAGAAGCTCAGAGAAGAGAGGTCAGCCTGGGTGTTGGGGCTGCAACGCATCAGCTTGCTGCAAAACTCCTTAGTGGGTGGCTCCGTGGGTCCCCAGTTTTGAGGGAACATTGCAGCTCAATCCATGCCCTTATACATGGAGGGGACGCCTGCAAAATAATTGCATTGCACCCCCCAGCAGGCTGGTTGCTTAACACTGCTGGGATTAAGGCTGCTTTTTTGTCATCGTCTCTCCCCCGCCAAGGGCTGGATGGCTCAGAAGAAGTGGTAAAAATGTAGTTGGAGAGGAAACTGAGTGTGTGCAGCCTCATCTGTCAGTCTGTGTGCATAGCACCCCTGTTTGCATTGGTGAGATGGGAGTCAGAGGGGGTGTTGGAAAGGGAAACTGGGTATTGGCTCCATGACACACCCTCCCATCAGATGCAGGCTAAGAGTTATCAGACACACCCTCCCATCAGATGCAGGCTAAGAGTTATCAAAGCGTTTATGCGTCTTTGTCCATTTGAAATTCAGAATAAACAATGAAGGTAACTTTCTCCTCTGATTTCTCTTTGAAAGTGAAAAAATTCTGCAATTTCCAAACTCTGCCCATCCCCAATAAAGCTCAAAAAGGTAGTTTGCCTAAATGTCTTTAGGCCTGAAGGAAATAAAAGTGCTCTAATGGAGGGCAGCTGGTATTCCAGCTGCTTGCTGGGAGCGTGGATTCCCTTGGGCTGGCCCCGGGATGCTGTGGGTGGCTGTGTTCCGTGCTCCTGCAGCCCTGACCTGCTGGACACAGATGCAGGAGACAAGTTTGGGGACAGCAGGACCCATCTATGTGCTTAACAGAGTTAGTAGTGACTGAAGGAGCTTCCCTTACATCCCACACTTTGCTTATTCAATAAATACTGTGCCAGACAAGCTGCAGAGCCGGGGAGGATGGCTGTTATTGCCATGTTGACTATGCCAGTGAATGAGATATTTCCCTTTTGCTGCTGTTATTAATACCATTGGGCTCATCATCCTTTTTTTTCACCATTTTTTGATGCAGGATTTTGCAGGGTGGGGTGATGCATTCACTTTACTCCTGCCCTGTCCTTGTACCTGTGCCGGGCTGTCAAGTCAGAGCCGGGGGTCCAGGCGGGCATGCCCTTAGGGCAAAAGGAGGAGTTTGACAGGGAGAAAAAAAAGGGAGAAAACCAGGTCAGAGACAAATCCAGGCCTTGGGGGGTTTGCAAAATAGCTGGAAATCTCACAAGGCCAAGCTGCGTCTCATGAGATTTCTGATACTTCCCACTTCTGGCTGGGCCAGAAATACCGCAAGAACAACGCTGCGTCATCATCCTTGGCGCAGGCTTTGCTCTTCCCACACTCCTGGCAGGGATTATCCTCCCAGACATCCTCCAGGCTACAGATCCTCCAGCGCTGGCTGCATCTCCCAGGGCAGCATCGCTGAACGGCGCCCGGCACAGACGGCGGCCGGCTCTTCCTATTAAGACCCATGCATTGACAAGGAAGATATTTTTGGTCAAGAAATCAAATGACTCATTTTTGGATCCGAAGAACTATTTCAGGACAGAGCATGCGCCTCCCCGGTGAAGTCTCATGCCGATGCTTGCAGCCGATGGCTTGCTGAGGATATTAAACTACCCTGGGTAGGTGTGTGCAGAAGGGACATTGCACCCCCAACCTCTCGGATCCCCCCGGATTACGAACCCTGGAGACCGCCAGTGGCCAGGGATGTTGTGCAATCCCACTGTACATGTTTCAGTTCGGTCCTTACCCCTTCCGCCCTCCAGCCGGGTTTGTTATACAGAGGAAGCTTGTTAGGAGCCTCGACAAACAGACAGGAAACCGAGTCTTTCACTGCGCGTACACATTGTCTGCCCAGGGCTAATTTTGAACAGAAAAAGACCTTATTTATTTCTTTTTTTTATAAATCCTGAGCTTTGTGCTTTGAAGACAAGCACACACTCTTGGGCTAGGAAATGTGCAGAAGAGGGCAAGGGGAAGAGCAGCCGTCGTGACACGGTGCGGCCATACAAAAGCCCAGCGGTGGGATCACAGCAGGCTTGGACACTGTGATACAGCATGGGGTGATGTCCATGGGGTGACAGTGCAAACACCAAGGCTGGGTGGCTCTGAGTGACCAGTCTTGGGGTGGAGACTCCACCAAGGACCTCGCGGTCATCCCCTGTACCAATGATGGTGAAGGTGATGCTGGGCTGCAACCCACATTGCCTGGTGGGGGTTGAAGTCCTGGGTGGCTCTGTGTCACCACAGAAGTTTGGGTGATGGGGGAGCGGCACCAGCGAGGTTGGGTGGCCGTGGCTCAGGTCCATATCTGGACGCATCATCACTGGCCTTGGCCACCACCTCTGGAGAAACTGCTCAGGTCCCTGCCAGCATAAGAGGCAGGTCAAGGGCTGCCTTGCATCCACCCTGTGGGCTCCTGGCTCCTGCTGGCCTCTGGGGACTCTGGTGAGACCTTCAGAGAAATCAGAGTCTCCTTTGGAGTTGTTTTTTTTAATTTTCCGTGTACTGGTGGGTATTTCCAGGGCAAGGTAGTGTGATATGGGCAGGCAGATATTAGTCACCACAGCAGACTTTAAAAAGTGAAAACACGAAGTCGAAAGCTACCAAACCTGTGGCAACTTCCCAAATCCCACCCGAAAAGTAGAAAAACTCACCTAAAAAGGCGCAAAAAAAGTAAAAGTTCCATTGCTTTTTTGGGTTTGTTTTCTTTTTGTTGTTGTTGCTGTTGTTTTTGGAGAAACATCATGCTTTATTCTGAGAAAGGGGAAGTGTTGAGGCCATTGGCTTTGTGCATCTTCCATGGGTGCCCCTCAGGAGAGCAAAGATGGGGGGGTGAGCCCCAGCACCCCGAGTTGCATCAGGGCTTGGGCAATGCAACAGCGATGCTGAGGTTTCTGTGGCAGAGCTGGGAGGTGCAGGATGAGACACGCGGGTGATACTACAGAGGAGAAGCCTCCCCTTATCCTCACGTTCTGCCCTGTTAGGGCTTTGCACGGATGGGTTTGGGCATGGGGCTGCTCTGTTGGTCCCCCTCCTACATAGCCACATCCCACTGGTGAGCTCAGTCTCAGCTGCACCCAAAAAGACACACCGGCCATAGCAGCTCTTTTCTTTATTTAACCCTCCCTGACCCCAGGATCGAGGAGCCACTTCCACATTTTCCCCCGGCCACGGCCAAAAAGCCCTGGAGCCGTTTCTCCTCCTCCTGCCCGGCTGGTCTTGCTTGCAGATGCTCAAACCACATGCGTCTTCACCCAGCCTGGCCCGTTGCAGATGGACATGGCTAAAAATACCTAAAAATACCTCCTGGCCACAGGCGTCCTGCGAGGGTCTCGCAGCCAGAGCAGCTGGGACAGAGAAGATGGGCTAAAAATAGGGGTGCGGTGAGAGTTTCAGAAGATCCCGAAATATAAGGTGAAACTTGGTTCGGGTTAACGGAAGAGCTGAGCGTGTCAAAAGGCTTATTTCTGCTCAGGGAGGCTCAGCAGGAGAAATGTGAGAGCCTGGCAGCTCTTGTGCATGGATTCAGTGGGGCATCACCATCACCTCTATGCATCACCTGTGTTTGCTCTTTGGGGCTCACCACCCAGGCAACGGTCCGCCTTCTTGGGGACCGGAGGTGATAAACCTATGCTGTACCCACAGATTTTCTTTTGGGGATGAAAACCCCAGGGTTTGACCCTCTCACCTCGTGCAGCCCATCTGGGTTTGCATCCGGCCCAGTATCCCCCTGTGGCACCTGATTGCATCCGTGCAAATCGGTTGAGCTCCATCCTGCCCTGAGAGGATGCTCAAGCCCTCCAGGCTTTTATAAAGACGGCAGCTGGGGCAGGGAGAAATCTCTCTCTGATGATTCCAGCCATGAGCTATGAGCTAGTGCCATGCCTGAAGGTGTGCGGTCCTGTCCGGGTCCCCTTGACCCACCACCGAGCCCAGGGGAGCATCATGGCCCCGTCCCCCCAACCTTGCACAACCCGCCGGTCCTTCTCCTTCCTTGTGCTGGGTGAAATCAGAGCTGTTATTTCAAAGAGCAGCTTGTGATTTATCGCTGTAATCTCAACCACAAGTTGAGCTGGCAGTAGTTAGGGGAGCCACGAGGAATAAGAGAAGGGTTAGCTATTAATTTCTGCATCCTCTATGCTCTTGAGGTTTTTATTTCTTCAATACAAGAGCAAGGAAATATGGGTTTCTGCTGAGTAAAGAGGAGAAAATGAAAAGGAAAAAAAATTGCCCAGGATTTGTGCTGAAGTAGCTCATGTTGGGCTGTTTCCTTGCATACTGTTTAAAAAAAAAGCAGCTTTCTGAACTTTGAAAGCTGAGGTCATTGCAGAAACCAGAGGCACCAGGTCTTTCTCAGCAAGGGCAACACCCTGGGAAGGAGAGTGGGGTGGTGCTGGCGGGTCCATGGACAGAGCTGAGTGGGGTTTCTCCTCTCTTTTTCCCTTTTCCCCTTCTCCATAAGTCACTTTTACGGCTCTCAGCAGTCAGTCTGGGAAGCGCAGCTTTGCACCAGCATTAATGAGTCTTTAAATCAAAGGGGCAGCTGAAGGGTTGTGTTGGCCAAATCAAACATTACGGCTCCTTCCAGAAAGGGTCAGGCTGGGGATACACAGCCCAGGGTGTCAGAGATGCAGAAAACTCCCAAACACCAACTGTCTGTGAAGTTACAGCATTTTCATCTTTATTATTTGATTTTTTCTTATTTTGATCTTTATTTATATATGATTCTACAGTTTATTTAAGGCTTTAAATTCTATTTTCCCCAGCTTGGCTTTGCTTTGAAGGGACATGGAAGCATATTTTTTTGTTAAATATCAGTGAGATGCACATTCTCTTATATAATTTCAGACTCTGGAGATTGAATAACCCCCCCAAATTTCCCAACTAGTAGAGCCTGGTAGAGCCTTTTGGATCCAGGACTCTGAGCTCCCTATGTGCTCAGAAGAAACCCATCAGTTTTTTACTTCTTTTCCTTGTTTTACAGAAGAAAAGGTTATTTTCCAGGCTTACTGCAGACCGTGGAGGAGTCAGACAGTATTTTAACCCACTCTGAGGAAATGACAAAGCATTAACTCCCCTGCAAGGTAGTGGAATAGTTTTCATTAAATACAATCTTTGCAAGAACCCCGCAGTTATTTTCCAAGCCAAAAAAAAAAAAAAAAGTTGTTCTTTCTTGGCCTTTCTGGTTTGCTAATCTACTTTGACATTTATTAGCAATTATTTATTTCCTTCCCTGTTGGCTGTTTATGGTGCAATTTTTCAACAAAATAGGCATTACTCAATAATAACCTCTGCAAAAAGGCAATTAGGAAATGTGAAGAAGTGTGTTGCAGGGATGGCTTACAGAGATCGTGGGCCTTTTCCTGTGTACAAAATCTCTTTTTCTGGCTCAGGTGGAGCTGAAGATGCTGCTCTGGGAAGCTGACCCCGGCCGGCCTCTGGGACTGGAGCATCACAGCCTTCACCCCATCCTTTCTGCAAAGGACCCAGGGGCTTGTCCCTGCTGTTTGCAGCCTTGCAAGGAGCAGCAAGCTGAGAAACACATATTTAGGAAGACCTGTTTTCGCTGTCTCCTGGGTAATAATTTTCTTTCTTCCCTTTGGGTTTTGGTGATGAGGAAGATCTGTAAGAAAACAGGATTCTTGTTCCTTAATGAAAATGCTCCGCACTGAAAGACTCCCACGAGTTCCTATAAAGCCAGGAGGTAGTTCAAAACAAAAAAAAAAAAAAAAAAAATTAAAAAATAGCTCAACCTTTCAGTGCAGCATCTCGGGAGCGTTTCCCCATTCCCCCACTCCGCGGGGAGAGCTCTGTGCCAGCCGCCCACCCTCCAAAATCCCCCCAGAGCGGCGGCTTTCCCAAGAAAGGGCTTCACGGCAGCTTCTTGCATGCAAGAAGCCACAGTGGGGGAAAGAAAAAGCTTTGCATTGAAATAATGGAGCTTGTAAGAAAATAAAGCCCTTTTCTAGCTACACTTGCATGTGGCGCCTTGTACTGATCACCCTTCCTGGTGGGTGCTCATGGGGAGCTGGGGCACGATGTTGGGTGCTGGCAGGGGTTTTGGGCACAATGTTGGCCTCTCTCTCATCCCACCCAGCTGGGGATTAATTGCAAAAACCATCCCAGAAATCGCCGGGGTTGGGTGATGGCAGGAAACACGCTAGAGAGGGGTGAGAGAACAGTGGGTGCTGCTCGAAGGCGGGGACAGCCCAGTCCTGGTTCTGCTTGGCTGGAGCTATCACCTAAAATAATCAGCCTCACCACAGTATTTTTGATGGTTAGGGAAACTTAATTTTCATTTTCCGACCGATTTCCCGGCCAGGACACAGGCGAGGGCTGCTCTTGGTGACGGTGCTGGGTCAGGGGGCAGGTGGTAGCGAGGACACGGGGTTATTTGGCACCGAGTGCCTCTGAGCTGCGACTGGGGTTTGCTTTGCTGTGCGGGCTGCGGGGCTGTGGTAGGGTGCAAACCCCACGGATGGTGTGGGGTCCCTGCCAGAGTGTCCATCTGTCTGTCCAGAGCTGCTCCCTGACGCTGCATCCCGACGCTGATCCCAGCAGAGCCAGCCCAGGGCCGAAGATGGACAATTACATCATGACTGCCCGCGGCTCTGGCAGACCCATAAAGATGGGAGATGATTGAACATCATGCTGCTCACTCAGCAGTGGTTGTTTTGCACCACCACAGTCTGTTGGTCTTTCTGGGAGACCCGGACTTCTGTGCAGTGGGGCCATATATCCAGCAACAGCACAGTATCAGTTATATAATAACCCCCCCTCTAGGTTATGATAAGCTTGTTAAATCGTCTGTGCTCTAACAGGCGAAAAACATAAACTTTCCGTAGACAGCAAACACTCCTTGAGACAAGATTAAGCTCACCAATAACAAATCCAGCGGAGTTTCATCTATTTATACGCACCATAAAGGCATGTGGACAATCCACTGTGCATTTCTTTACGTGCGCCATGAATCGTGCGTTCCCCGGTGCTGTGCACTTACCCAGCCAAACCGCTCCCTCTGCTTATATTCAATATTTCCTCTGCACTTCAAGGGGCTGAAAACATTTCTCTTTGTGGATTCTTTTAAATTCCACCTCCAAAACAACCCTCTGGATCATTTAAAGTGTGAATGTTTGTACCGAGGATCCTATAGGGAGCCTGGGATTTATTTTACTGCTACAAACTTTTCTCATCTCTTATCAAAATTCAGATATCTTAATCCCAATGTTACTAAAAAAGAGAAGATAGAAGTGGCTTTAGTGTATAGATTTCTTTTTAGCCACTTATTCTTAGTAGTTGCCATCGAAAAACATGCTTTTCTGTTTGTAATAAATATGACAGCACGGCTTGCAAAAAGGAAAGATGACTTTTAAGCAAGCAAAGGCAATCTCTGAAATCAGGAGTTTCAAATCCTTCTGGAAAATGTGTGTGAGGATCATGGGGGAAAATATCTTGCTAGAAATAACAACCACAGACTGGAAAGTGAACAGTGGAAATAGTCTTACGTATGAACAGGAAGAATCCACAGCCATTGAAAACCATTTACAGTCAGGGTTAATTAGGGCTGATTGACTAAAAACAGAGTCCGACATGAGCTTGGCTTTGCTCACAGGGCTGCTCAGAGCCTGTACTGAGTCACTGTGAAAACCACATGTCAAAAAATAATATATATACATGAGCAGGTGGGATTTTCCATGGGTCTGAGTGATGGAGGAGCCCAGTATGGGACAGCAGCCCCAAGTAACAGAGGGGGTGCTGCCTGCTCCCCAGCACCAGCCCCATTTTGCAGCCTGGGAGAGCGAAGGTGGATGCTCTGGAGAGTGAGACTTTGCATCCCTGCCAGGGATGTCCATCCCAGGAAATGTGAAGGCAGGAACATGGATGGAGAAGCTGCACTCCCTGTGCAGCCCATGCCCTCAAAAGGGGGAAAACAGGGAATTTAGAAGCCCTCCTCCTCCTCCGTCCTGCTGCCGGCAGAGCTCCCGTGGCCGCATCCAGCCTCAGCGCGGTGCACGGATGGCAGCCAGGAGCCCTGCCTCAGGCTGCTCCTCTCTCCAGAGAAAGTTTTAGGGCCGTGAAAAACCACTTCCCCAAAATTGTTGCTGCTTTTTCACCATTGGAAGGGCTGAAGGGCCTGCAAATACCAGACAGACACACTGTGTGTTACTGGGGGGGCTCTCGCCAGCCTGGGATGCAGCTCCTCTTGGCTTTCGCAGAGCGCTTTCTGCACGCTCAGGGGATGGGGAGCCTCGGGGGCTCAGTGCAACCCCTGCTCTGCAATGAGGGGCTGGATCCCTGGGAGCCATCTCCCTGCCCCTTGCTCCAAACCCTGAAAGTCATGATTTCATTACTTTTCCGTGAGTTTTTTTGCTGTTATAAATTCATGCGGCTTGAACAACCTTGCTAGTGAGAGAAGTGCATGATCCTGGCTGGGGCTCGCGGTGTCTGCTGCCTTCTGCAGAGCTGGACCATGCACTGTGCAAGAGAATCTCCATCACTGGCTCTTATGGCTCAGTTTGGGGCTGGGAGATGAAGAAAACAAGCCCCCACCATCTCTCGTTGCAGGTTTTCTCGCATGGTTCGGGGCTGGTTTGGCTCTGTCCTCACGCTCTCCCTCTTCCCTGCACACCTCGATCCCCTTCCCCATGTGCTCCAGCTGTAAATGTAATGGCACGGTCAGAGTCTCGCTATTATTCACCATCCTGTTTCTTATATAACTGAGCAAACTGTTTGCTCTTTTGACTCACCGGCTGCTCCCTCCACGCGGGGTTTGCAGCAGGATCTGTGCTGTGAATCAATAGAGTTAATTCAGAAACTAGTCACTGGCATGAATAATTTAGAATATTCTCTGGAGTGGGCTGGCTTGTGCCTATGTCTGTAGGGCCCAGACTCAGGTCTGTTCTCTGCAGAGGGTTTTCATTGCACTGTCAAGGGGATGCTTCCCACTTTGGGATTTTTCCCTTAGAAAAACAGCAGAACAAAAATCCACCCCTTGCTCCAGGGAGCTGGCAGGAGAGGCGAGGGGGACGGGATCCATCGCTGCCCACCGGCACCAGCAGCCTCGGAAAAAGCATCCGAGCTCAGCAGCTCCAAACAGAGCACCGTGGGGAATTGCTGCCACAGACCCTTCCCAATAAGCTGCCTAATTGACTGTTTAACGATCTTTTTTACAGCGTTTACAGCGATGCCTCTAACTGTCCTGGCACTGGGTTTTAAAGCTCTCTACGCTAGCCTGGCTTTGGGTGTGTTTCTGGGATCAAGGAGGAGGGAACACGGGTGCTGTCCCTTTTGTCCCCAGCTTGGTGTCCCCTGCTGCAATCCCAGGGGCCAAGAGGGGACAACTTTGGCCAGGCGACTGGTGTCCAGGTCCAGGTGTGAGCTAAAGCAGGGCTACAGCTTGCTTTCCTGGCTGAGCCCTTGAGCAAACCCGGACCCAGGTATAAATGATGGTTTATTGATGACAGATGACAGAGGGTTTGGATTCAGGCCACGATGCAGCAGATAAAAGCCAAAGGAGACTCTGGGTGGGAAAGCTTCACCCTTATACATGGCTCTGCCCTTCATGTCAAGCATGTTCTAGGGCGCCCCCTAGAAAGGAGACCCCTTTTCTCTGCCTGTGCACAGTTTTTTGGGGTCCTGGAGCCGGAGTCGCTCCCTGGCATAGCTGCCAAGGTAGCTGGTAGAGGAACAGAGCGCGCTTACGTATTTAGGAAGTTAAAGGGGGACTGAGTTCCCTAAAGGGATGGACCCAGAGTGAGAAGGATGGCAAATAGGCAAAAGCACCCAGCTGCTGGAGCCAGGGGGACCCCTGTCCCCACTGTCCCCCTGTCCCCCAGCATGGAGGGGAGCACCCGGAGCTCCCGCCGCCCGGCTTTGCTGCGTCCAGGTCACACCGAGCCACATGATCTGCGGGGTCGGAGCAGCAACAACAACAGGAACAATCTGTGGGAGAGGAACTTAGGATGAGCCCAACTTCTCTAAAAGTATAAAAAGACCCCGGGGGCCGCTAAAGGCATCAACTTGCACGTCCTCTCCTGCCGCTGCTGCCGCCGCCTCGCAGCCCTGACGGTTGGAAGCCGGCGTTGTCCCGGCGTTGTGCAATACCGTTTCTGTGCACTTGGCATCGGCTTGCCCGGCCTCTTGCCTGACCTCCCAGAAAAGGAAACACAACCCCACCGATGCGTGAAGGTCCTTCGCAAGAGAGCAAACGGCTCCGCTCAGCCTCTGTCCTGCTCAGGGGCTTCACCCGGGTGATGCTCCCATGAAAGGAGTGAGCAAGTCTGCAAAAAAACATCCCGAATCCCATTAAAGAGCATTAGGGAAAAGAATTATAAGGAGTATCTCCACTTCCAATCAATGCTCATGCAGCTCAAAACAGAAGCAGGGCCAATTAATTTCAAGTTAAACAGATTTTCAGCATCTTCCAGGATAGTCACTCACCAAGCACAGCTACACCAAGGTGCATAACAGTTTTTGGGGTCCCATTCCCATCAATTTATTCTTTTTCCCTGGATTTATTGGCATTTCCACTTGCTGACCTAACCAGCTGGGGGTGGGGGAATTCATGTCTCTGGTGCACCACGGCTTTCGCAGCAGCTCTCGGCATGTGCCCTGAAGTCAGACATTTAGACAAGACATTTTAAAGCCTATTTTTGGCTTGAGGAAACACTAGCTCTGTCTGAAACCTTCCAAACTGCAGAAAAAGACTCACTGAAAATGAAGGCGAAGCTTGTCGGGTGGCCCTGCTCTGGACCAGCCGATAGAAAAGCACATCTTGCACTCAAGCCTATCTTCAACCCAGACCCAGTGGCACCCTCAGGAGATGGGTGAGATGCTCTGACTGTCATCAGGCACATCTATAGATGCTTGTGGGTTTTTTCATGGATTATGAGCTAAGAGAAAATATCCCATGTAGAAAAACCTTGCTTCAATCATGTCCTTTGGCCACCATGCTTGCAAGGCTGGGATATAAACCATGCAACGGTGTGACATTTTCTCCTAGCCTAGAGAAAAATGTTTTGCTGATTGGAGAGAGGGGAATAACAGAGAGGAAAATTTGATCTTAAATTTTAGGTATCTGGCTGCTAAAAAATTGGTCTTTACTATTAAGGCAAACTGATGAGACCAGGAAAACTCAAAACATGATGAGATTTAAAACTGTAGCCCACGGTCACTTGCAAAGCAGCTGTGGCTTATGTGTTTCAACACTTTTTCTAGTGAGTCACTTAAATGAACCAGGAGCTGAGATTCCAGGAATTTTAGTTTTTAAATTTATAGGAAAGGAGGAAGAAACAGATGGAAACACTGCTTCTGAACTAAAAATACTGTTTAGAGAAGGACATCTGCAATGCAGCTTTGAATGTCAAGGTCCTCAGTGTTTGGGCTGTTCTCCTTCAAATGTCACTTCCTGATGTTGGGAGAGGTAGGAAGACTGGAAAAGAAAGTGAAAGATTGCAACCATCCTCTTCTTCTCTTAGAAATTCTTGCTCAGCCAGAGGGGCTGCAACGAAATGGAAAGGAAATCTCATTTTCAACCTGCAGTGCAGGGACAGGGATGAGCCAGGGTGAGCTGGCACTCCCAGTTTGGGATCCCCGTGCAGTGGATCTGGACAGGTCCCAGCTGCTGGAGGACATGTGGGGACGTGGGTGTTGCCGAGAAGTCTGACAAACCATTCATAAAACTTCTGGGAGAGTATTTGTGAAATACCAAGAACATTCTGCGCCCCCCCCCCAGCATCAAATAAGTGACCTTTGTCTTGTCTTTTATTTTCACTTTCGAGTGTTTGCCTTCCAGAGGTCAAGCAGTTTAAAAAGCTTGGCAGAATTAAAGAGGCAGGATTAATCCTCCCAGTTATTTTATCTTGCTGGCCATCATGTCATGTTGCGTTTGCCAGGGTCAGTAATTATGCAAAAAATCAAAACGTTCCAAAACGCCACAAGTCAGATCCCAGAGAACCCAGATTACTTGTGTTAAAAAGCATAATCTTTGCAAAAATACCCTTTTGTGTCTTTGTCTCTCCATTCAGAGCGTCTTTGCAGTTCTTGTTTTTCAAAAAAAGGAAGAACGATTCTGATGTAACGACAGGACTCCAGGAGCTGGAGATTTATGGGGAAAAAAACTAAGAAATATTGTATAACTCATTGTAAAGTGGTGAGAAACCACCAGCGCTTCCCTCTGGTCTTGTTAAACCAGCTCTGCAATAAGGTACTGTCACTTTGTTTCTTGAATATGGTTTGGTTTATAAGATTATAACCATAATATACAAGGAGCAAGGAGTGTGCAAGTCAGGCCCTAAACCTCCATCAGCTATAGCGTGTTGTTCTTATTTAACCCCTAATTATTTAACCCCTATAGTAGGATGTGGTATCTCTTATCAGGACTCAGTGGGAACACCGCCTCCCTTGTGCACTGATAGCAGCAAACCCCCAATCTGGAGTTAAACATTAATGATCTGTCGGGACACTGGATTACCAGGAATCTGTTGAGCTAAGGTCATCCTTAGGGATGAATGATGACTTTTTGTAAAATCTCTCTGGGATATGGTGGGTCAAGGCTCATGAGGGAGACGTGCGTGGGCATCAGCAGTCCCTAGCATGGTTGAGGTCTCTCTTGGCTAACGTCAAGACTTCATCAGACGTCGTGCTTTGGTCTTGTGGTCCAGCAGCTGCTTCCCTCCAGATGTTTAAAGGAAAAAAGCAAGAGAGGCGGGGGAAGGCTCGGTTTCTGAAAGCCCTTTCTGCGCTGCTTTTATTACTGCTCATGCGATAGCACATGGTTTTCTTGTCATTCATGTGAACCTCTTCAGATGGTGCCTTCAGCTGAAGGGGCGTGTGGCAGTGAGCTCCCCAGTCTAATTACCTCTGCCAAGCAAAAGTGCTGCCCTTTGGCAGGGGGGTGGTGGTGGTCGGGTGTAATTTCCCATCTATTCCTTTCATCTAATGACTCCTTGTGCTTGGAGTACAAGCCATGAAAACAGCTCTTAATCTACCTCCTGCCTCCCACCAATTATTTAATACCTGGATTTTATTCCTTCTCATTTGTCTTTCTAAATACCCTAATTTTTCCAGTTTCTCTCATCAGCGTTTTCCCAAGCTCTTTATTGTTTTCTGATTGCTGTAATTCTGCAATATCTTTTGGCACTACAGCACAGCTCCCCAGAGGAAGAGGCTCATGAATTTATACAGCGACATTACACAGGCTTTTCAGATGAGTCTTGGGGCTGATTCAGATGCCCAGAAATGCTCCTTCTGTTCCTACATCTCCTGTCGCTGCATCCCTTTAATGAGCGGATACGCAGAAATTAGAAAGTAGAAATTGCACAAGTGGTTTGCTCCAGACTCTTGGTATAAAGAGTCACGAAAGTTCTGGGTTGAGATTTTTGGAGACTAAATGCTTGGTCTCCTCCATCCTCCTCACGCTCTACACCTCTGACCCGGCAGGGCATTTCTCTCTTCATTTGTCAAGACAAGAGTTTCAACCTGGGAGGAAATTTTCCCCATGGTACTAATTTCTTCTTCTTGCAACTGAAGCACATTTGAGAATTTGTTCCTGAAACTTCCCATGTTCTAATTTTACCTGACGGGGCTGTCAGAAGCAGCGCATGAGAGAAACTAGATCTCCTCTGCAGCTTTGGGGTGACTGCGCTGCCTTAGAAGGGGTGATGAAACTCAGAGGCCGTTCCCCTGCTCATTAATACCAAATTTCCTACATTGGCTCCAGGGGTTTTACATGACAAAGACTCAAACTGGGCCCAACGCAATATTCATTAAATCTTCTTTAAGCAATGCCACCTCTTTTTTTTCTCTCTTGGCAGAGGAATCTGCCTTCTAACCAAATACTTGAATGCGCTCATGTCAGGAGAGGAGTCTTAAATATGATATGTATGAGGGAATACATTGGGGTGCTGGGAATAAACATGTTCCCTGGGAGCTTATTTAACTTACAGGGCTGCCCTAGACAGACTAAGGATAGGATGAGACAGATACCAAGCATTGCTTTAAGGTTGCTTCAAGCAACCTTTTTTTTCCTCTTCCAGTAATTTGTTTCTCTTTCCATCTGAGAATGGAATTAAAAGAGTCACCGATTACGACGAGAGATTACGCTTGTGAAATATTCTGCATTTTTTGAAAGGCAGGAGCACGCAGCTGCATGGTAAGTACCGGTGGGTGGATCGAGATGTACGCACCCATGTCAGGACCTGGTGGAGTTGCACCAAGCAGAGATCAGCGGTTAGGTTCCTGATTCTTCATGACTGCTTCTGCTAGCTCATCCCGCTTGAAAAGACCCAATAATTGCAAATCCTGACGCTGGGGAGAACAAAATCTAGTGCTCCATAAAGGTCCCCCAGGAAGGATGCTCAAGGTCAGAGGGGGAAAGTGGTTTCCTTCATGGCTCGTTAGTTATCTGCCTCCTCTTGAGTGCAGGTTAAGATGAGCAAACACTTATATGTAATTATTTGCTTGTGAAACAGGAGGGGCTCAGAAATAACACCCGAAGATACAAACATCTTCAATTGTGGGAAGGTTTGGGTTGGCACCTGGTGGTGGGGTTTGACCTCTGTTGTATGTCAGCCAGGACCTGCAGTGTGAATTTGCAAACAAACCTCAGATCAGGGTTTGATCATGAATCAATCGATGTGGGCTTGAGGCATTGCAGTCCCAGGGGCTTTGAGACTGAGGTCTGTAAATGTCATCTACTACCCACAAACAGGAATCAGTGACTACCTGCTCCCATGATTATGGGTGGGAGGAGAAAGACCTTTTCTCACTTGGACTGAGGTCCCTCTGTTAGCATTTTTCTCCCATGTCAATTGAACAACAAGAGCAACATGTGTCCAACTCAAAGCCAAGCCTTGGAAGTCTTCCCAGAACCACAACCAGCATTAGTCATGGTGCCCAATACTGTTCTCCTGGGCCCCAATTAGTTGGTTTTCATTAGCACAGGTGGTCAGGGTGTTTGACAGCACATCCGCCGATGCTCTCCATGTCTCATCATCTCAGATGCCTGCTGGGACTCCATTTTTTGGAGCCCACAAGCATCATCACCTTCCGCCTGATGAGTTTTTTCCCCTTTTCTGGCCTTGTGGTGTTGACGGGAGAAGGTCATGGGACAACCTGTCATGTGGAACCAACCGACCGCATCTTGGTGCGGTCCGTTCTCACCTTTTTTTTCTCCTCAGAGAGGCCAGATTATGACCATAAAAGGGAAGAACGGAATATTGGGCGAGGAGTCCTGCCCCGATTGGCTGAGCACTGATTCGTGATGGTTTCGGGGGAAATAACCAGGTCGGAGTAATTTTGGGGCCGAGAATAAAAACAATGCAACAAAACCATGTGGTTCACCATTGAAACCAAGGCAGGACTTTCGGTGTCGGTGCCTCCCGTTGTTCTTGGTTCCACCTGCGCGAAACTGAAGCAGGGCCCTCACTTCCACATGGGCACAGCGGCTCAGCCGCACAGAGCTCCTGGTTCCCGTAAAGCATCTCTGCAGCCACGACCAGCTGATGCCACCTAGGGTAACGTCTTCTGGAGGTAAACTGGAAGGATCTGGTGGCCATGTTGGCCAGGAACCAGAACTGCAACCACCTCCTGCCAAGCTCGTGGCTTTTTGAGTTGGGAGAGCCCAAGCACCAGCTTCTTGTGGTTGAGTGTCTGCATATCCATGTTCAGAAACCAAGAGAATGAAGTTCCTTCATGCCTGAACATCTCTTCCATCCAACCCTTGTTAGACCATCTGCATGGTTAAAAACAGGACTCTAATCTCCGGAGACGCTTGCTTAAAATGTGCCACCAGCATTGAGTTACAGCATTTAATAAATACAATAAAAAAGGCTGAGAGGATTTCCTGGAAGCTTTGGCAGCCTTGTGTTGGGAGCAGATGTTGGCAGCAAGCGAAGTTCTTGTAAGCTGTAAAGGCATTTTCCTGTTTAATGATTAGCCTGAGAAATTTGATGGCTGGATTAGCATATTTGTACTCAGGAGCATGGAGAGCTGAGGTATCAGCTTCACCCCTTCTGGGAAGGCCGCACCCATGTAAATTCTTCACTCGTTGCCTTCATCCAATAAGAACAAGATGGTTTTATGGTTAATGCTGTTCTTGGAGTCAGAAATGGGCTCTCATCACCGAGCCGATGGCAATCTTCTGCCTTGCCTTGTGTGCTCAGGGTGGCAGCAGGACCATCTGCTATGGGGAGCGTCTCTTCTGGAGGCGAACCCAACCGCCTGCAGAATGAGACAGCAGCCTGGCCGCCACGCTGGAGGATGTTTGCATTAATCACCTCCCAGAAGAAGTGGCTCTGGCAGCCTTTGGTTCCTTCCTTAAAATGAAATGGGGTGTTGGTCCCCCCTCACTGACTGCTCCTGGCAGCATCAAGTTGATCGTCTGCTCTGTTGGCGAGTCTGTCCAAGTCCAGCCGTGTAGGCGGCTACGCAGACACTGCAGCCTGCTCTTTTCATCCCTTCCCTCAATTTTCCTCCCCATTCCTCCTTGCACCCACCCTTCCCTCCCAGTCTCCCACCATTCCCCCTGGGCAACTGGTTTTGGATAAGCACTGGCAATGCTGGAGATAGTCCTGCACCATCAACCCACCTCTCCCTCTCCATCAGGCCCCTTCCTCTGCTCTTGCCCAGGTCCCAAGTACCTTTTGCTCTCCCGCGGTAGCAGTGCCCTGGTTCTCCTCTCTTCACCACCCGCTACAATTCCTCTCCCCGTTACCACTGCAGCTATTTCTTCAGCAGCGACCGCAGTGGCGAGCCCCAGGACCTATCGCAGCATCGCAAGCCATGGTGCTTGGCCCCACAAAACCAGAGGGGAACCACAGCGTCTTACTCATTGGCACTGGAGTGATGCTCCCCCATCACCTCCTTCCCGGTAGGCAGTGGTTTGGGGAGAGGGGGAAGAGGTGGCTGTGCTCATTTCGGGGCAGGTTGCCTGCTCCAGGGCGTTGGTCTCCTCCATGGCCACCAACCCAACATCTTGGGGCTTTCCAAAACCAGTCTGGGCTGCAAAAGCCATGGTCTGGGTAACGCATCTTTTGTGAGGCAGGGATGAAGGTGGCCTTTGAAGGTTTGTTATCAGTGTGGTTCAGGGTAACTCTGGTGGTAAAGCAGCTCTGAAAACTGCAGCGGGGACCTGGGTAGAGCCAACCCAACCAAAGCTCTGTGCGGTGGTTTGTCACTTGCTGCATTTGAGTACGTAGACTTGAATCATCAGGTCTTTGGGTCTAAACTATGCTGTTCCACAGTATACATGAAAAAAATGGTTGGAAGTACAGCTTAAGCACTCTGGGTATTTCAGATATACCCTTGTCCTCATAATACCTCCCCGAGGCAGGGTTGTGCTGGTGTCCCCATTGCACAGGCAGTGAACGAAGGCCAGGGGACATGGAGGGATTTACCCAAGGCTGCAAAGGAAGCCTGTGGCAGAAGCACAGTGAATTTGCTTCCAGCTCCCACCCTGAGTGGGCTCAAGTCTCCCAGACCACAGGTTTCCTTTCCAGCCCTTTGGTCCTAACCCTAAACCAGCCTGCAGAGAGCAAGAGGGAATTGCACAAATGCCTTGGCTGCATTTCAGAAATGCTCCCTGAGCACTGCCTGCGTGCTCCCGGGATGCTGGCAAGCCCGAGTCCCGGGCACATGCAAGAGACACCCAGCCCTGCTCAAATCAGCCAGGGAGAGTAAACTAGAGGTTTTTAAGGATAAGTCAGACACTTCAAAGGACAGTATCTCTTATCTAAGGGCCACTTTTCCCCAGCAGGATGGGGATACTGCCACCGGGCCGGGCTGCATGCTGCACAGCACCTGCAGACAGGCGATAAAGACGAGCAAGATGCAGCAGGGTGAACTACAACACGCAAATGAGTACTGAAAAAAAAAATAATTAAAAAAAAAAAAAGCTTTAACTACATGGCAGCTTGGTTGAGACCCTGTTCCTGTATTTGCTTAGCTGAGGGCTATCTTTGTAAGTCCTTGCTACCAGATGTTCCCACATTTGCATGTGGGGTGAAGGGAAGGGATGCTCAGCAGGTCCCAGGGGTGCTGGCTCGGTGCTGCAGCCGGATGGCGATTGCCACCCAGTGGCTGCATGTGCTGTGCTGCCTTTCTGCCTTGCAAAGTCCCTAAAAATAAAGCGGAGATCTTTTGGCAGCTGAAGCTGTTGCTTTTCTCTTCATTAGCGATGCCAAAGCCTGCGGCACAGTCGTTCTGGGCTCAGAGCACTCCTCTTTCATAGCCAGGGTGGTTTGACTGTGTATGGGAGATATAAACCAGCTTTTTCTCAGTGCAAGCCGCTGCTGCTCCTGAGCAGCTGAGCCTGGCACTCAGGGAAACTCTTCAGCTCTGGCAGAGCTGAGAAAACCTTTCTGATACACCTCAGTCTATACTCTGATCAAGGCACTACTTAAGCTGGCAGACCCCATCCTCAGACCCCTCACCATCAGCACAGCAGGGTCCTGGGTGAAAGATGCTCACATCTCCAGGAGCCCTTTTTCCCCCTGCTGGGGTTGTTCCTCAGCTCGGGTCATGGCAAACAGCAAGTCTGGAGGTAATTTCTAAATCTGTGGCTGCTACAAGTTTCCATCACAGAGAACACAGTCAGAGACAGCCCAGCCATCAGGGTCCTGCAGGGACCTGGGCTTAGATGGCTTTCCAGCTAATCCCTCCTCCCAGGCTGGGACTCATTTTCTGCTCTCACTAACTTTCTGCCTAGAGCATAAACAGCAAAGCCCCCTCAGCAATCACATTTCTCTGCTTAAGCTCTCCTAGTGATCTTTTCCAGGTATATTTTATATTTTTGCATTAACGTTACCTTTAGAAGACATAATCAATAAGGAGAATTGCTCCTATTGCCTATAGCAGAGCTGGTTCTACCTCCAACGCAAGCTTTCTTAACCTTATTTCCATTACTTATATAGCAAATAAGCTTCACCTTTATATAGACACCTCCTCAACACGCTTATTTGACCACAGTCCCTTTAAATTCAGCAGGGTACACCCTGATATGGCTAATTAGGAGCAGGGCGCTGGGGGAAAGGAAGTGCTTTTGCTGCAGCATTTTATTTTTTCTCTGATGCTTCAGTGGTTGGAGCAGGTCATGTACATTGTAGGCTGTGTAACCTATGTGCCTGGGCTGTACGTGTTTGCTGAAGGGAGGTGAAAGGGCTGAGCTATGTGGTTCTTCCTTTTTTTCTCTTACAGCTGCTGCTGGAGCTGTTAGACCAGCATATTCCCTGAATTTCATTTTAGATGTACACTGCATCCCTTGGAAGTGCTGTGAGTGGGTTGTTCCTAAGCTATAGCTGTCTGAGCCTGGGGAGAGCTGTTTCAGAGTTAATGGCTGCTAGCAGATTTTCTTTAAGGCTTGCTGTTGAGCATAAATTACCTGATCCCAAAGCTGTAGGGAGATAAGTATTTCTTCAGAAATCCTTCTGGTGAGCTTAGGCGATGTCTGCCAGGGATGCTGCAAGTGGCGAGGGGCATCGGCTGTTCTTGCTCTGCCTTTGCAACATTTCTGCTCCTCTCGCCTTGCCAGTTCCTCTCCATCATGGGGGGCACAGGTGTCCCCTCTCCTTTGCTCTGTTCTCTTCCTTGGGGGTTTTCTGCTTAGAAAATCCCATTAGGCTGATCTACAAGTGCCTGTGTTCGCTGATAAATAGCGCTGCAGTGGGTTTGTGTCCCGGCAGCTGGTGGAGCTGGGTGTTGCAATGAGCTCCCTTCCCTGCTCCATCACTCAGGTAATGAGCCCAGCCCCATGAGGGCTGGTCCGTGACTACCTCAAGGTGCTCTTTCTCAGTGACTTCCTCCTTTACCAAAGCAAACTTTGGAAAATGAACAGGACTATTTATTTCTTAGGCAGAATTTGGGAGGACCCAGATGCTCTGTGTGGGTTTGCAGTGAGTGTCCAGAGCCAGAGCGCTTCAGTCTGCTCTAAGCCCTCAGACCAAACCCTGATGTCAGCACCAATTCTGGGGGAGCTTTGAGCAAGCCCTTGGTTAAGAAGAAATTATTTTCTCAATCATGCTTCCAAAGCACAGGGCTTAACCTAAAATCTCTTCTCAGCTGCCTGATTGCAGGAATCACCTGGTGTTTTTGCAAGGGAAAAATCCCAGTGCTGGTTGTTCCAGCATTAATTGCAGACTGGCTCTGAAGCTGCTTGGGCACCTGAAGGCACCACTGCAGAAGTATTTCATACACAAAGCCCATCTCCTGCAACAAAGCTGATCCCCTCCTGCAGAAGAGCATTCGTGGGAACAGCTCGGCCACTGCTAAACTTTCTCTCAGTGCAAGACTTCTTCCCTGTTGCTCCTTCATGTCAGCATTTAGTTTACACTTGGTTCATCTGAAAAAAAAACCCCAAAAAATAGCAGCCTCCAAACCATTTCCTCTTTCTGCGAGACGCGCTGCTGAGCCAGGGGACAAACACAGCTTGTGGGGTTTGACAAAACTCTGACCGCGCATCTCTTTCGGGCTGGGTTTAGCGGGGGTGAAATCAGCCTTTTTGTTATATAACAGCCTGGGCTGCTATAAATACTGCTGTGCTGAAATCCAGAGCATCGGTGTGGAAGGTAAGAGTCCATGGGTTCTCGGCTGTGCTGGCTGCACCGCCGGGGAAATCTGCCCTGGGCTCTTCTGGGGGGTTGGTGGGGTCAGGCACCTTCCTGCAACCATCTCGTGAGGGCTTGGTTATCCCAGGGCTGTGAATGCTCTTTGGTGGCTCCGAAGGGAGCCCGGGGCAACTTGTGTGTGCTGCGGGGCAGGTAGGACAAATCCCAGCTTGGAGAGATGAAGGTGAGGTTGTAGCAGAGGGAGACTTAGACCAGCTGATAGATGTCTGCTGGTGTGCCTGGCTAATCTGGGGCCAAACCAGGCAAAGAGTGGTCTGTGCACAAACATGTAGCCACAGATAAGCCTTGGTGGAGCCCTTCATCTGGAGAAGGGTTAGATCTCACTGGGATCCAAGCACGGGATGCAACCCATGTTTGTTATGAAGGAGAGCTCCTTCATGCAACCTCTGTGCCAAAGCAAACACGCAGCAGTGCTTAGAGCAGAGAGTGAGTTCTGGCCGAAGCTGGGTGAAAAGAAGCAAAAAAGTGGAGGGAGAAGGTTATGAAGGCATCAGACTCAACTTGGGTATGTATCTTGGGACATATCTTCCAAAAAAGGCTGCCAAAAGCTTTTTGGGCACGATGCTGGCTGAAAACAGAATGGGCCAGGCACCTCAGATGATCTTTCTGGACAGCCTTGAGCAGGAAGGCAGCCTTGCCTTTGTATGCGAGAGGGTAAGGATGTGGCACCCTGGCCCCACCACTAGATTTTCCTCCTTGCAGGGACAACATCCCACTCCTAATCAACTGGTAGGACCAGTGCACGCTTGATGCCAAGCCCTGTGGCTGCTCCTTTCCCCAGGAGCCGTTCAAGCTGGGGAAGGAATCCCTGCTGCTCTGCTGGGGGCTGTGCAAGGTGCAAGCTCAGCGCAAGCTACATGTAAGCTTGCTAGGTTAGATATCAGCTGGGTTAGATCGCTGATGTAGCACAGGCCTCGCAACACGAGCATCCTCAGCCCGATGGGAAAAGACTTGGGATGTGAGAAGCAGAGGAAAAGAGGTTGAGGTGGGGAGGGAGAGCCCTGAAGGCTGGCCGGGCTCTCCAAGGAGGGGTTTGGGGTAGGGTCGGAGCTAGGGAGCTCCTCTCTGCCCATGGCAGGGAGATAGCCTTGTGAGGCTAAAGCTAGCTTCCCAAAACCCCCAGAGGTCACACGGGAAAGCTGCAGTGGGAGGAAGTGAGTGCGGCCATGGGTTCGCATCAGAAGTCCTGGCCCATCCTTTCTCCCCGGGGACACAGCTCCTGCAGACTCTGGTGCTCCAGGGGCCAGGACGCCAACCGGTTCAAGGAGCCGATCCTGCCAAAAATAACCTTTCTGAATAGACCAATGACTATTTTTTTGGCTGGATCAACTCCCCAGGGTGGCTCAGAGCAGGCACAGGGTGGGAATGTGCTGCGGAAGGGCTCTGTCTCAGCCCAAATTCAACTGCAATGGCTTAAACTGCATCTGAAGAAGTCAGCCTTCCTCTCTTGCTGAGTTTGGCTCCAAAAACCTCTTCTAGGTCTGTACCTTAGAGCTGGGTAGAGACCAGCCATCTTAGGTGTTAAGGCAAGGGGCTACATGCAGGCATGAAGAGAGCGCTGCTTTGGGTGACCCGCTTGAGTTCCTCCTGGAACAAATCTGCTTTTAGACCTCAAATTAAACGGGATCTTCATTCAGAGAGATAAATCCCTTCACAGCTGGGAGACTTGGAGTCTGAATCCCCCTTTGAATTTTCTGAGCCATTTATATTAAGCAGTGCTTGTAACAGATGGTTGCTTAAACGTGGTGATTTAGGTGAATATTGTATTAGAATGCCTCGGGAGCCAGAAAACACAGTTTCTATGGGAGTTCCTTGTTGAGATTAAATCATATTTTCCCATTTATTGTTGCTGATTAGCAGCATGATATTTAGGATGCTAAATACGCACCAAGTGATACCTTTTAGCAACCACCAAGTTCGCAGAAAGGAGCAGCAAGGCAGGAGGAGCTCTGCTGTGCCATTTGCCTGGAGTTAAGCTTTGGGTGATCTCCTGTCTCTTTAGATAAATAGCTGTCATGAAATAAGGTCAGCTCCTAACGACCTCTCTCAGGGCTGTGCTAATTCAGCTATTTCTGCGCTCTTTCAGGAGAGTGCTGAGAGTATTTTAGCATCTTGGTTTTTTAGCAAAACGCAGCCGCTGAAGCACATGGGGAGCTGTTTGAAAGCACCGGACATCACAAATGGGCCACCCAAATTAGCAGCCCCTACTAGGCAGCCGTGCTGGGAGGGATTTTGCACAGATCTCAGCTGGAGGAGATGCTGCCCTGGCAGATGAGCAGCAAAAAAGCCACTCTGAGTGCTAACGAGAAAGCAGAAACTCAGCTTTTTCCCCTAAATCAGCCTAGAGAAGGCACTCTGGGGTTTCAAAACCTAAACTTCTCTCAAACTTCCTTAAAAATTTAACTTATTCCTTCACTGGGCTCTTTCTTTCCCTAAGGCGAGAGGGGAAGTGGAACCGTCTACCCATAGTGATTTTTAAAGTATCTGTTTTTATTCCAGACTATTTTACAAAGCTTCAGAAAAACACAGTATTTAGATGCAAAGCTGAATGTTTAAGAAAGAGCTTTTCCATCAGATCTTTGTAACTTTTTATACTCTAGCCCTCTGGCTGGTCTATCTGTCTATCATACCATTAAATGGTATATAACAAGTTGCCCAGCCTAGCAGGTATTTTTCTAGATACCTTAATATAGCCATTATACTGTCTTTTAAAAATTGTTCCCTTATTCTTGAAAACCTATTAAGAATGGTGGTATTTATATTTAATTTCTAAACATAACTACACCGTATTTTGTATATACATGTCTCGACATAAAATCTGCACATCTATATAGTAGGTATGAGTAATACTCTTCATAAAGTTACAAAGCTTTTAAAACATTAATGTCCCAGCTAAAACCCATCCCAAATCAAATTGATTTGGAGAAAAAATGAAGGCAAAAGCCTAAATTCTCTGCTTTTCTGCCCATGCTGCTATCTTTAAATGGCCAGTTACACACTTCTCGGCTGCTCTACGGTTATTTTTTCCTACAGAAAGCCCTGATGCAGTGGGAAGATGCATTTATCAATGCTATTCCTCTGTTCCTGCCTGCCCTGGCTTGCTATTAGCAAAGGGATTTGCAGTTTTATCTCTGGGTTGTAATGGGTGCAGCGCTTTATAATAAATTTAGGAGAGCCGCTATTTTCTGTGCTGGTATAAGCCACATCTGAGCAATGCTTAGCGTGACCTCGATCTCAAAGCACTTTCCATTCCTGCTTTAATCCACGCAGGACCGAGTTTCAGTGACTTTTCTCTGAGCAATAAGGAATGGAAGGAAACAGGGGTATGTGATCGGACTGAGACGGGACTCGGCTAAACCTGGATTCAGCTAAACCCGGAGTTCTCTGTGGAGGGTCTGCAGCAGCCAGAGAAAGGTCCCTGGGTGAGTGATGCTGGCACAGACTGGCCTTTGAGGATGGGAGGGATTAGGGGTCTTGAGGGAGGTTTGGGGAGGCAAGCCAGGCCCAGCCCAGTTCTCCTTTAGACTCTACGTGGCTCTTGCCAAAGCCTCTCTCTCTCCTGGTGAGTGCCGGGGAGATTCAGGGCCGGGCTGATGCCAGGCAGCTTGGAGGGAAGTGCCTTGCACAGGATGGGAGCACAGACACCCCAAAGGCTGCTTCATGTCCCCTCTCCAGGCGGCCTGGAAAGCTCTGGCTGCCCAGAGAGATCCTCATCGGGCTTCTCCTGGAGACTGCTTCCCTCTAGTGAGAGCCAGAGCCACCCACACGCTGGGCCCCTGCCTTCCTCTTGGGTGCTGTGCTGAGTACATCGAGGGTGCTGTGCACGTCTTGGATGCTGTGCTGCATGCACTGGGGGTGCTGTGCATGTCTCTGATGCTGTGCTGCATGCATCTAGAGTGCTGCATGCATCTAGAGTGCTGCATGCATCTTGGATGCTGTGCATCTGCATCTCAGATGCTGTGCTGCATGCATCGAGGGTGCTGTGCATGTCTTGGATGCTGTGCTGCTCGCACTGAGGGTGCTGTGCACGTCTTGGATGCTGTGCTGGATGCATTGAGGGTGCTGCATGCATCTTGGATGCTGTGCATCTGCATCTCAGATGCTGTGCTCCATGCATCAAGGGTGCTGTGCATGTCTGATGCTGTGCTGCACCCATCAAGGGTGCTGTGCATGTCTGATGCTGTGCTGCACCCATCGAGGGTGCTGTGGATGTCTCGGATGCTGTGCTGTGCCCATCGAGGGTGCTGTGGATGTCTCGGATGCTGTGCTCATGCATCCCAGGTGCTGTGGACGTGTCTGGGGTCACGCCTTGGACACTGCACAGGCCTCGAGTGCTGTGTGTGCCACAAGTGCTGGAATCACCAGACCCCCCTCACCCAGCGGTGTGGTGCTGCCTGGGGAGCAGGGGTGATGCCCCAGCTGGGAGCGGGAAGCGGTGCAGGCGATTCCTGATCCACCACAAGATCTGCAGCTACCCAGACGAACGGGCAGCTGCGAACCAGCAGCCTGAATTTATACCGAATTGGCGCTTTGCGTCAAGTGGCTGCTGTGTTTTTAATCTAATCCTAGAGCCCCCAGGCAGGATTTGTTGTGCTGCTGGATTTTTCATTTGCCAGCAAGGGTATGATTTCATCAAACGAGCTGTATAATTTCACCACATCCTCAAGGGTTTGCCTGCAGCTTAGCTCCTCCAGGCTGCCCTTAGCAACCGGCGCAGGCAAAACGGAGCTACCCGGCCAAAGGCTGCTTCCTACCACAAGAACATCTCCCCGCAGCAACAGGCAGGGCACGGGCAGCGCGTGAGCATGCCACGCTCCTGGTCCTTCCCTTGTCACAGCCAGAGCCCCTGCTCCTGGCACAGCTGTAGCCGTTGGCTCTGAAAGATTTGGATGCCATCCTAAATTGGTAGCAGGCAGCCGCTCTCGCTGGGCGACGTGCGGGAGAAATGCTGTGAGCTGCAGGGCTGGAGACGAGCAGGGCAGCGAGCTACGAGCATCCTCAGCTTGTCTGAGCTGACCTGCAGACTCTCGACCCTGCTGTGCGGGTGGGTGGAGCGGGGAATATTTATTGCCCCAGCAGCGAGGATCACGGTTCGTGCTTTTTTCCAGCCAGAGGAGTTAAGGCTGTTGCAGATCTCTTGGGGAGACGCGTTGCTCGCAGGGCCGGAGGGAGAGGGGAAAAACAAGATCAGCAATTCCCTAGCTCATCCTTACAAATAGGTTAATTCCCTTCCCACACAACCAGCGACCCTCGGGCAGCCAGCGTGCCGCAAATCACGCCAGCGGCGGGGGCCTGGGCGGGAGCCGCAGCGGGGTCAGTGCCGCTGACATGCAAACTGCAAATCTTCCAGCTGGGGAACATATGCAAGCGCAGCGAGAGGGGTTGTTTCCAAGCCCTTCTGCTTTGGCAGCTGATGGGGTTTCCAAAGGGAAATGTTGTTTTCAATGCCTGAAGTGAAAGGTGGCAGGTTTCTGTCGGGGATGAGCGTGGCAGCGGCTGGCAGCTGCAGAGGGTCCCCGGGCGATAGAGGAGAGAGATCACCCACGGGCAAGAAATCTGGGGAACGGCAGCAGACTGCAGTGTCTGTTTTGATCGCACTTAGAGAATGAGCAGGATTTATTGCACGGAAGGCAAAAAATAAATGAGCTGAATGTGCTAGAAAAATGGGGTCTGGAGAGAAGTACATGCCAAGCAGTAATGTTGCAGGGTATATGTGTGTCATTTGGCCAGCTAGCGAGAAAATCAATATGGTGGGCCAAGGCCAGGACACAGCTTTGTTCTTTTGGGGATTTGGAGCCATGACATGCTCTCCCCTTCCCTCCAGATTTGAGCCTATGTCTGGTTTTTTTCTGCCCTATGTTGAATATCAATGTTGTGGGGCTACCAGTTAAGCAGAAGAGCTCATAGGTGCTGGGGCCAAATTGATTTTCCTTGAGGAGACCTGCCTGGAAGTCACCAGTACAGGCACTTCTGGTTCTGCCACAGCTCAGGAGCCAACCTGCCTTGATTTCCGGCTGTGCCCTGCCAAAAAGATGTATTAATAATAACCACATCCACATCACAGGGGAGGTTTCCCCTCTCAGCCCACCTCTCCCTGTTCATCTCCTCCCCAGGCCACCTCCCAGCACCAAGACGGGATCAGTCAGGGCTTTGATTTCAAAGCCTACATTTTTTTTCTTTTCCCCCTTGTTTTACTTCACCCTTCTGCTAAATTTCCTCCCTCCTTGAAGATACATATCTCCCCTCTCCCAGTCTTGGGCTTTTATACAGCACCTATTAGCCTGCTACCTACGTGTCGATGAGGGGGAGCACAGATGTGCTGCAGCTCCCAGCCTCCCTCTGACCACCCCCCCGTAAATCCCCCAGGACTCAAGAGGCCTGGAAGCCGATAGCCCCAGTTCCCCTGGGTGCCATATAACAGCAAGGGGGCTGTTTCCACCAAAGGGTCCCTGACACACAGCCCAGCCCATACATCAGCGGGGGGACTTTGATTCAGATAGCGATCTGCACAGGGCTCGCCTTCAATTAAGGGCCAGGGATGGGTTTTATGACTCTGTTTTCCCCCAGACCGTTGCTCGTCGGCATCAGAGGGAATGGCATCAGCTGTTATCGGGACCCGTGGTATGGAGTAATGGGGGTCTTCTCCCGGAGGGGGGAAATGAGGGCTGCAGGGAAATCTGTGCATGGTTCTCTTTCTTTTTCTTCCCTCCAAGAAAATGCCTGGTGGTAATTGAGCCTGACCCACTCCTAGACCAAGAGTGTAGATTCCCTGTGACCTGTTTTGTTTAAAATTAGAGATACGTGGGGAAACAGGAGTGGTAGAAAATGTGTAAAGGCTGTATTTGAGCACAGTACTCCTCTTATCCTCCATCCCCTGCCCTTGGAACAGACACACCCCAGCAGCCGTACTCAATGCCTGGGCTTTTGTCTGAAGGGCAAAATTGGGGTAGGGAAAAAAAAGGGAGAAAATGGCCATTTTCTGAGAAAAGGCAGCATTTATGCCATGCAGTGGTGCAAATATCTGCAGTGCTGTTCTGTCCACTGGAAATTAACTGCACCTCCTGAAGGATTAACGGGGTTGGAGGCAGGGAGACTCTGTCTGCGATGTTTGACAGCACCCAGTCCTTTGCCCCAAGGTGCTCCCCTAGTGCCAAGGCTAGTTTCAGCCCTGGAGCTGGTTTTGGGGTGTGACAGCCAAAAAAGCACCCCCAGCACAGGGACTGTTTGCATCTATTCGCCTGCCACCCACCCAGACCCCTCCAGGTGCGTTAGAGACGGACTTGGTTGCATTTTGGGTCGCTTGCTTTCTTCTCATTGGAAATAAATCTTCAGCCAAATCTGTGCGAAGCTTTATAGGGGGGTGTCACCCCAACTTTCTGGGATCAGAGATGCAGTGGTGCAGCTCAGGGAGCATCTCAAGGTATGGGGCTGAGCAGCTGCAAAGCTGCGTTGCAAGAGCCGTTGCTCATCCCTATGAACAGCACCAAGCCATCCTCCGCCGAGAGGTAGCCAGCCATGTTCCCAAAGAGTATCTGCTCTTATTGCATTAATTACAGTAATCTAATGGGAAATGTAAACAGGAAAGCTCGGGGGGGAGATAAGGGGCGCGGGGACGCGAGGAAGGGCCTGACAAGCTCCCTCTGGCGCAAGGAATGGAGTTCAGAGGAAAGTTCATTTTTCAGCTAGCGGCTGGCTGCTGCTCAAAGGCGTTAATTAGGGTGCCCAGATAGCAATCGGGACAGTGTCCCCAGCCGTTTCCCCTTTTGGTGACAATCACATTCCTGGTGCTTGAAGTTCATCTGCAGAGACCTAACGCCTTCGGTGCATGAAAAGGTTGGGGCATTGCATTGCTGTGCAAGGGATTATTATTATTATTTTTTAAATCAGCCAGGTTTTAATTCCACCTGAACTGAGCGGAGTTGCTCTGCTGCCAGCTGGCTGAGAAAAGGTGGAGGTGGATGGAAGTGGCTCTTCCCTGGGACTTTCTCAGTGCCAGGCATGCATGGGGATGCATGGGGTGGGCAGAACCAATGAACATTCTGCTGGGGCTTTAAACCTCTCAACCTGCTTCATCCAGAGCAGAAACCAGCCCGCGGAGCTGCGCTTTTCCTTGTTGTATTGGTGTGCTGGAAGTGCCTGGATGAAGCAGGGTTTCCCGTGGGTGCCCACGTCCTGGCCCAGGGCCATCTGCTCTTCAGCCCTTTCCCCGCTCCTGTCAGCCCCACCAGCACTTCTGAACATCTTCTGGTTCTGCCTCTTGAGCTTGGATCCAGGGAAAGAGGATACAGGCTTGGGTGGGGAAGGAAACAAGATGGTGGTGAAGAAGCTCCTTCTCCTTTTATTCCATCTTCCCCTTTTATTTATTCTCCTTTAATTCTCATTTTCATGTCCACAGATTGGTTTCTTTGGCACTTGTCTGCCTTCAAGGCTTCAGCTTCTCTTTCTCCCTGGCTGTGCTTGTGCTCGAGGGAGAGGTGTGCTATAAGGGCTTTATTTTTACTTTTGGAATGACCCTATCCACCTTATCTGAAAAAGCCCTTTCTTAGAAGTTATTTTCCCAGAATGACAGAGATTTCCAAGCTCTGACCCTGCCTGGAAACCAAATGCCGTGTGCAGTGAAACTGGAGCTGGAATACCCCAGGAGCCATTTCTCCCCGGGGAAGGTGTGAAGGCAGGCACCCAGCTGATGGTCGGGAGCTCCTGGTGCTGCAGTAACCCCTGTGCACTGCTGGGGAGGTTTTGCCCCTATAGCCATAGGTTGTATGGGGGCAGGGTCCCCAGGTCCTGCACCTCCCCAGGGTGCTGGGGCCACGCTGCACTGCTGAGCTCCCCGGCACTCGCCTATTAACTCACTTCTCACCATAGACCTGTCTTGGCCGTTTCAAAACTGGGAGGAGGCAGATCCACTTTCCACCCCTGAGATATTTCTGTTCTTCTGGATTTTTTCCTCTTGGCCAGATCAGAAGGAAACCTAATTTTTTGATTGGAGCTCATTTCTCAGCGATGAGATTTTTTTCTTCCCTGGCTGCTTTTAGTCTGGGTAGGTGTGTGTTCGGGGAAAGGAGGCAGATGAAATTACTGTTTATGTCACCTCCTTTGGCATTAAAGCAGCTAGTCGGGAATGTTTGAGCTGCCAAAGCCACTTATTTTTGTTAAATCCAGTTTCCACAATAAGAAACACTCTCCATCACACTCCTCACTCCTGCTGCCGGATGCTCCCAGCTCATTGCATGCAGGTCCCAGGAGGATCTGACCCTTAAAAGAGCAGGAATCCAGGACAAAATTCCTTCCAAAATACCTGTGACTGGAAGCTGATGATCAGCAACACAGCAAAACCTGGTGCAGATCTGGAGAAAGCCTTCACTTGCCTTTGCATTTAGCTTGCACGAGATCTGTGTTCGGTGGATTTCCATCGCGAGCCTGTGCTGGGAGCAAGGAGCTTCTGGGGACGGCAGCCTGGGATGCCACATCGGTCCCTGTGTGCTCCTGCTTGGGTCTGTGTAAGCAGGTCTGCCTGCCCTGTGGCTCTGCTTCCCTGTTTGTGCTCCAGGAGCGATGACCTGAAAATTAAACCGGGCAAACCACTGTGTCGCTCAGGGCTGCAGCCAGAAAACGGAGCCAGCCCAAGAGGGAGCGAGCCCCAGCTTGGCAGCACTTACTGAGCATGCTGTGGTCCCAGTTTTAGCTGGACAAAGAGAAACCCAGTGAGCAGCTGACCCCCCAGAAGATGTTATCAGCTCAAGTTTGTCCTTAATTTTCTGTGATGAGCTCAAGGGGAGACGTTCTCAACATGGACTGATGGGTGGGAGGAGGAAGATGTGTCACAGTGCTGGTGGGGGGCGTTTCTTCTACTTACTGCAGAGATGTCATTACTGAGCTGCTGGCTAAACCCCAAAACTGATGCGTGAGGATACCAAAGATGCCACAAAGGCAAGAAAAAGAGCAGTACCACCACCCAATTTCCTCAACTTACTTGAGTTGGGTGAAAATTCCCTCTCCTTGCAAACCTTGGATTATTTTTTTTGCAGCCCTTCCACCAGAAGCATCCAGGAGCTGGGCAGTGATAAGTACATAGGTAGAGCTGGAAACCCTCCACTACCTGTGCGTGTGGATGACTTGAGGGAAGGGTTTTGCAGAGGTTGCATGCCAGCCTGATGATGGAGAGCCTGCCAAGATAAATGGCCACGCTTCTTACAAAGGAAAAAACTTTTTCTGAATGGCCAGGCAGAAGGTAGACTTGCTCCAGGGCAAGTCTCACTTTTGCAGAAGCATTTTTGGGGAGGAGAAAGTAAAAATGACAGAGCAGGCTTTGTGAGATGCTGCAGTGTTGCAAGCACCCCATTCAAAAATGTGGGGGATGAGGGCGGCATCATGGATCTGCTCCAAAATGCAGCTTTACTATTGAAAGGGAATATATATACACGCACACATTTAGGTGTATATGTTTGGGGGTGTCTATGTGTATAGCGAAGAGGTGTGGTTATGTTTCACTTCTCCAGAATTTAGCAAAACAGACCAGAATTGAGCACGAGACTCCAAGAATGAGTATTTGCCAATGAGCTTTTGTTTTGCCTTATGGAGCGGAGGTTTGCTGGGGCTCAGCAAAGCTGGGTGAGACGAGGCCGAAGGGCTGCGGGCTCGTGCAGGACCTTGCACGGGGTCCTGCCTGGCCAGAGCAACCTCCTGCCTCCTTCCCACCGGCTTACCATTACCACCCCATCCCACCTCACTAATCATATCATCAGAGCAAATAAATGAAAGCAGAGCCCGTGGCATAGGTGTAATCAGACCGGCTCAGCAGAGCTCTGCTTGAGGGTGAAGAGTAACCCTTGAGGATTAAAATTAGTGGGAGCATAACCAAAACATGTGTAGTCCCGTCTCTGGCTTTCCTACCCGCCCAGAAGACAGATTATTTATTTGAATAGGAGCTCTTGCAACTGGAGATTTCTTGTAACTGATATTTAAGATTTTTTGAGGGGGAGAGTTAAATACACAGAAGCCATCGTTGGAAACAGGCTGTGCACACTCTGGGGGAAATAAGTCATGCTCGGAGGCAAAAGCCCCTTCCCTGGGGTCTGTGAATGCCCCCAGCATCTCTTGGAGATCCTCGTTACATCCTCCCTTGGTTTGAAAACCAAACAAGTGTCATGATTGGAGTGGATTTTTAGTGACTGGTCGGAGGGCATTATTTTGCTCAAACAAAGATAAATTTAGATTTTTATTCTCAGCCTTTTTTCTTTGCAGGCAGTATTTGTTTCTCTCTCTGAAGATACGTTTCTTTTCATTTGGAGAAAAAAAGCCCTCTGGTACTCTCAGAAAACAATTTTCCTCTTGCTGCCCCCCACCCTGAGCCTGACCACATTGCAGAAATCCTGTGCATCTCTTGTCAAAGCCTAAATTAAATTAGTTTTATGGATTTTAAAGATGTTGGAGGTGGTGAGAATCTGCTCCTGTCCCTGCCTTTTGTGGAAGTCCCCAGTGCTTCTCCTGCTAAGCCTGTTGCTTTGACTTCATCTGGATTTATATCGGTGTCATTGAGAGCATAATGTGACTCTGAACCTCTTTGAACTCTGTTGTCTAGAGGACAAGGAAAGTGTGTAAACCCAGCTATTAAAAAGCCTCTCTTCTGGTGCTAGTCAATTTAAAATACATCTGGAACAATAAAAGGAGCGACCTTGCCAGCACTGCACTCGCTGAGCCATCACCCCACCGTCCTGCCGGCTGCAGAGCTCGCCACTGCCTCTGCCCTGTTTTCCTTGCTTTCAAGTTGTCTTCTTTATAACCAGAGAAAAGCGACGCGTCTGCCAGTCTGCTCTGAAATGCAAGGTTCCCAGAAGGTGAATTTGTGAATGGTTGGCTGGTCATTATGTGCCTTGGGGCCATCATTTTTTTTTTCTTTTTCTCCACGCCAGTTGAGGGAGGAAGTTTGCAGGATGTTATCAGCATCCTGTTGCTGTGACCTGCTGAGCAATAGCATGTAAATATGTCTCCCCTTCACCACACCCCAGTGTCAACCTTTTGGCTCCTGTCTGCTGGCCATGTTCTGCAAGATTAATGTGTTTTTCAGCTGTGGACAGGACCATATAGCTAAAAGGGATGGATTGTTATTTTTTCTTGGGTGTCTTTTACCAATTTCCCAATATTTAGTGCTATAAAGTGTTTCTGGCAGTGTTTCTGGTGTGTGTTAATGAGCCCACTTCTGTCACGGTGCAGGCATCTCACCGTGGGACATCCAGCAAACATGGTCAAGCTGTCTCGTGTCTGTGCTTTGTAAGGAAGGTAGGGAGAGATTTTGGCTTTCTGGTTAGATAGTCACTTATTGGAGAGCACCAACAACACCCCCCCCTTCCCCCCCCCCCCCCCCCCCCCAAAAAAAAACTCAACCAAACAATCCCAACAAAACAATAAAAGAGAATATAATTAGGAATCACTGTCTTCTTCTTGAGTGAGGACAAATGTTTGATTTTTATCTATTTAAGAGTTTCCTCCGGAGCAATCAATAATGCACAGCTTGGACAGTCCCTGCGCTGTGTTTTCACCAGCAGACACGATATTTGCCATTATCCACCTAATTTGGTGTTCCCTGTGCTGGAGCTAGTCAGGCAGAGCAGCTTTCCATTGGAAATAGTTTTGCCGCAATCGAATCCTTTGCAGGAAATGCCTTCGTTTTACTGAAAAATGTTGAGAGAAGAGTATGAAAGAGACACCCATTTGAGCCTTCTCATTTCATACTGATCTTCATGTAATTCTATAATCACAGGGTACTGCTAATATTAGCATAATATTTCAATTGCCCTGGAACAAAACATTCCAATGGTTCCAAATATATATTTTTAGGCGTTCTTGTTCTAAGGCGAAAAAGAGAAGAAAGTGAAGTACCAACTGTTCGGACTGCCTCAGGGTGAAAACAAAACTCAGAAACATCTCTCAGAAGATGTTTTTTTCTCTTTCTGCATCCCATGCCTTAGCCTATCCCTCCACATTTTTGGCCTCGGAGCATCATCTTCAAGGAGTTGGACCCACAGGCTTGGTTCTCTTCCAGGAGCATCCCTTGGGGATGTGCAGCACCCAGGTTTGGACAGCCTGGGCTTAGAAAGATGAAAGAAATTCATTGCCCTGGTGCAGCATCGGTGTCCAGGCTTGTCTCAATCCTCCCACCCTCCCTCGCCATTTCCAGATCTGATACCCAGTTTGAGTGCAGTTTGATGGAAGGATGGAGATTTTGGAGACCAGCGGTTTCTATGCATTTCTGAAAGTCGGTGAGTGGTTAGAGAAGAGCATCACCGTTAATATCCTGCACAGGGAGCCAGGCTGAGCACAACCCCCGTGAGACACCAGAGACCCTGCAGGGACAGGAGGAGTGTGAACAGCCCAGTGTGCAAAAGGCTTTGCCCAAAATATGGATCATGCTAGCCACCAGAGAAGCCAACCATGAGACTGAAATCCCCAGGGAGACATGTTTTGTTGGCTTCCCAGCTCGCAGAGCTACTTATGCCTTTGCTGCGTGGTTTCTGAACTGCTGCAATGCACCATCTCAAGTGGGCTGAGATAGCTGAAGGCTAGGACAGTATTAGGGGCAGGCATCATGTGATTTTCCTATTCCCTGCTTTGTTGGAAACAATATTCATCTATAAGGTCTCATCCATCCAGCTTCTGCCTTGATTTAGGGTTTTTCTACTTGCTGGGCCCTGCTGCCCCATAAAAGCCAGGTGGCTCTGGCAGAGAGGCAGAGCTTTGAGCAATTGGGTGGATGCCACCACTGAAAATTTGGCCGCTCAGTAGCGCTTTGTCTCATGATGCTCCTGCGGCTCTTTCCCGCAGCTTCTCCATGTCCGTGGGTCCTGCCCCAGCCATCCCGCCCAGGCTTCCCCACGTCCTCTCCCCTATCTCAGGCTCCCGGCTCTGCTTTTCTCCCCCAGCAGCTGTCGACTCATTGAGAAATTACTCCCCAAGGCTGCTTGGGAATACAAACGAACATGCAACAGAAACAATGAATTATGCTGACTGCCACAGGTCCTGCCAGGAGATGCAATAGCCGGGGCCGATTCAAACAGTATTAATTCAACATGCTGACAGAGGAGCTGCTGGAGTTATTGTTACCACAGTGCCTTGATGGGGCTGTCACCTCTGTACCAGCTGTTGGGGTGACAGGGTATGTTTAAGGGTACTTCCTCGGGAGGGATTTGTTGTTGTCCCTCCTCACCTGAAGGTTTTCTTTGCAAATGCAAAGCTGCTGGGGATGTGGGTTTGGCTTGCAGAGCAGCCCTGAAAATCGGGTCCTGCTATCCTGGCTCCCACCTAATGGGATCCCCATGGGACCAGCCAGGACCTCCAAGGAGTGACGGTCATCAAGCAAGGCGTATCAGCCAGCGTCCTCTGTGCTGGCTTGGGATTTAGGCTTTTTATCCTCTGTATGTGCTTAGTGTTAGCTCGTGCAACAGAGCTGAGGTCTGGGTGGTGGGTACATCAAGGGCTGGAGGCTCTGATGTGGTTGAGGCCAAGGAGAACAACTGGAGCTACTCTTGGCCCCTGGAGAAGCCAACATCAGCTTTTATCATCCCAAGGATGCTCAGTGACGCGCCAGCTGGATGTCCCAAGGTTGTGACACTGTTTGCCCAGGGCCCTTCTAATTCCCAGCAGAACAAGCTGATGTTTGTCATAGCCTCCAGCAGGAATAATTCTGATTTAAAGTCCTGTGTGAGCTGGTCCTCTCTTAAGGCTCTTCAGGGAAAGGACACTTCTAACCTCATTTCTATCCAGCAGCTTATTTTTCATGCTCTATGGTAAAGATACCTTGGCTGGTCCTCGCTGCCAGCGAGTGGGTCGGTCACGGCTACGCAGCCCTTCACGGGAGCTGCCAAGTAACGTCAGCTGTCCCTTTGCACCCTGCACCTGGGGGATAGTAAATCTGTAGGCAAACATTAGGCCTTCCTGAAAAACCTGACATTGCAGGGAGAAAATAAAAAAGCTGGAGGATTTTATTATCTTTCTCCTTATTGTCTTTTTTATTGCCTTTTGGAGTCACCCTGGAGAGCAATCTCCATCCCACATCATGGCCCTGCCAGACTTCCTCTGCTGTCGCTGTGACCTAAGAAATACAGTCCAATGCCTTCCTCTGCTCAGAGCATTAATGAATCCGGCCCCTTGTTAGAGGCCTAAACTCAGTGGAGACTTTTTTCTGCGTGATCTGGGGCTACAGTGGGTCTCCAGGGGCTTTTCCCCCCAAATGATCATCCCTTCTCCTTGCAAATAGGGGTGCGAAGCTGCTCTTGCATTTGGGAGGTGGAGAGGTTGCAGGTTCCTTTTCTGCAAGGCTGGTGGGAAGTCTCTGAAATCCCCCGATAATTCAGGGCTGGCTCCGAGGGCGGTCTGCGCGGGGGAGAGGCTCGGCATCTGGCAGGAACCCGGAGAGATGCTTCTTGCGGGGAAACTATGTGCTCTGCTAATTCATTAAGCACTTATCTCCTGCTCTTAAGGAAGACAGAGTTGGAGCGGAGGAGGTTCAGGGCAGACCAGACGGCCGGTTGCAACAGGCATATATATCCTTTAAAGAGAAGGTATAAGTGAGACACTGTTGCTGAGGTCAGTGTGAGATTACAGGGACTCCTTTTTGCCATTATCTCTCTGAAGTATGTAGCCTGGCCTCTGCTTTTCTGGGAAATCAGGAGTCGAATAAAAAATGTGTATTAAAATGCTGGGGTACTGATACTAATGTTCTCTTGCTGCATCCTGAGCTGGAGGCTGGTCTCACCTCTTAACGCCAAGCCCAGGAGGTACTTGATGCCTCATTCCAACGTCGCTGTGGTCAGCGGGGTTTGAATCCAGCAAGAAGTTATGCTCCATCGTGTGGTTAGTGAACTGTTGAGCAATGGATGCGATGGGGGTAACTTCTAGGGTACGTCCATAATGTAATTTCTTGGTGTTGACTGAGGTTTGGCTTGGATGCATTGTTTGGAATTTCTCCATAGCAACCAAAGAAATCTTTTAATGAAAAAAAGTCATCGCAATTTCCTCCCAATTTTTGCTCCCAACATTCTTGCTCCCCTTTCGGAGAAAGCAGGGGATTTTTCAGACTAAGAGGAAGGGTAACCTGCCATCAACAGGTCATCGCCCGGTGAAGGCTTGCAAACCTGGAGGAGACGTGTACCCACAGCCCATATTTCAACGACGGGGCTCTGTGTGGGTAACCAGCCTAGGATGTGTGTTTGCAGGGTCTGACCTTTCCCTCCCAACAGTGACTAAGACCCAGCTTCCTTTCCTATGTATCTTCTCCCTCTGGCAACAACTCTGTTTTAAATTCATTAATAACACACTTACACACCTGCTTCTGTGGGTGGAGTTGGTCCAAAAATGAGCTCTGTTTTGCCAGGACTTTTTTCTGAGAAACTTTTTCTGGCCAGAAAATGATCGACTGGATTTTCTTTCTCTATTTGCTTCAAAGCATGAGGCGCTGGGTTAGCTTCCTCAAAGCCTTGAAAAATTCGGTTTAAAAGGGAAATACTCTCCCAAAGCTTACAGTCAACCTGCTTCTTACCCATCCTTGTGGATGCTGGGTTTGATGGGCTGCTTTCACACAGATTGCAGCCACTGAGGAACTATTTTCCTTGGCTGCATCTTTCTGCTGGAAAACAGCTGTCCTCTCATACCAGAGCCACCAATGCTGCATTTGCAGCATGGTCAGACCTTTGTGCTCATCAGCTCCTGGCTCATCACGCTGCAGCTGGGCTGCTCCGTGCTCCCTTTACGTCTGATGACATTCCCATCGTACTTCCAAGGTCACCATTTTGGCTGACTCACTCAGGACCAAACCGGGGATTTCCAGAAGCAAAAGCTGCAGCATGAATATTTATTTTTTCTTTGGGTTTTTTTCTTTTTTTTCTTTTTCCCTGTGTGTGTGTGAAACTGGCTGGCCTGATTCTGCACAGCCTGGCAGCACTCAGCTATGTTCCAGCTTCCTTCTGCTCCTTCTGGGAAAGGTTAGAGGATGTCCACATTCCTCATGGATGTGTATGGAAATGGGGGAGACTGAATAGGTGTGCAGTTAAATGGAGCTTATAAAAACCCAACAACATGTTTTCTGATAATTTCAGATGACTCTTGAAGTTGGGGCTTCAAGGGAAACGGCAAGTGAAATATCTACAGAAATATCTACACGCTGTGAGCAGACCCTGGTCTGAGATCAGCAGGGCAGGACCCTGGTGTAAATATGAAGGGATTACCTGTTAATCCTGATCTATACTGACCTTGGCTCTTCCCCTCGACAAGCATCTGAGACAGGGTCTCACGAGTGTATCATGCTGTCAGGAGTGGTTATGGTCATATCCTGATTTCATCTGCCTTTGCACATCTCCCCCCAAAGCCTAGAGAAGTTCTTTGAGTTTGGAAAAAAAATATAAAATATCTAGATTTTCTCCCCAAACTTGAACCTGAGCACTGCAACACCTGCCTCGCAATTTCCAAAGTGCAATGTCACTCTCTGGCTGCAAAGAGCCTTTTCTATTACCCAGATGCTCTCCGAAGGATCCGAAGTGGAGTCAGCACTTGGGAAACTCTCCAGGAGGGGGGTTATTCCCTGGACTGTCCGATGCCCCTTCGTTACTGGAGGGAGCTGACAGAGCATTAAAAGGGGACAGGAAAAAAACATTCAGCTGTGGCATTTGCTGGTTGCGTGCAGCCGCAGGCAGGAACTGCTTCCTCTGTTTGCAGGCTTTTAGGGAAAGGAGAGCTCAACGGAGTTGCTAAATTAGAATGAAGTGAAAAAAATATTGCTGTGAACAACAGAATGTTTAGCCTTTTTTTTTTTTTTTTTTTTTAAACAAAAACACAAAACCTTGGAGTGATTTACATGGGAAAGGGTAGCCGGAAACAATTTTAGAGGCTGTTTTCCAAAATTGATGAATAACAGAAGATACAATGGTTAAAGCAAATGGCCCAAATTTCCTGCTCTTTTAAGCAGCTGAATAGATACTAAAAACAAGGGTACCCTGTTTTTCTCCTTATAGAGCTGGCAGAGAGGGGTTTTTTTATGGGTTATTTTGGTTTTGGAGGGGTTGGTGCTGCAGAGGAGGCAGAAGCAAGGCGGGTGCCGGGGGTCGGTGCTTCTGCGGCCGCTCCATCGGGCAGGATGCGCGGGAATTCCAGAGGTGGGGAAGAGTGGTGCGGGCCAGGAGAGACGTTTTGAATCATTTCTGGTGAATAATGTTGCAGGCATGAGTCATGAGGAGAGATCTGAAACTTCCTTTTGGACTTTTTTTATTATTTCGGCGGGTAGCCATTTGATTTCTCCTCTGCCTGAGGCTTGCTTTCCTCCAGACCTTCATGTGTTTCCTTTCTAACCCTTGCCCCTCACCAACCCCACTGGCTGAGGACACAGGTTTGGCTCCAACCAAACACAAGTTGGAAACTTTTATTTCTCCTTACAAAAGTCTTTGATGCTTCTAGAAAATATTCTTGTTTTGCTTTGAGAAAAAAACCTTGGACAAGATCCCTGCAAAGCTGTTGTCTTCCTTGGCTTAGTCAAGGTTCAGCAGCTACAGCGCTTGTCTGAGACACCACAAAGGATGTCCATGTGTCTAATCTCTCATCGGTGATAGAACAACCCAGGGAAGCCTCCAAGTGAGCATCTTTGCTATGTCCTCTTGCAGCCATTCTGCTCCATGTGCACAAAATCATGCAGCGGTGAAGTGATTTTGGACAAACTACAACTTTTTTTTTGGTAACTTTGCAAGCAAGATGTTTGTGTTTAGCTGGTGTGTAAAAGACTGAGGTTCAGGGGCACGGTGAAAAGTAGGAGTTACCTGGTGAGCTTCCACTCTTCTAGGTGGGAGAAGGTCTCTCAGGCCTGTCCAAACTGGTGCATGGACATCACTGGAAAATCTCCCCTGGTTTTTGGACCTGGTTAGCCAGGTGTCTGCTGGCCTCCTTCACTGTCCAGTGAAACAAGGCTTCTCCAGGTTACTTTAGGCTTTGAACACACTTGAAATAATGAATCGCTTTCCCTGTTCCCTTCTCCCATCTCTCCAACATCTCTTCCTCCCAAAAATCTGGGAACTCCACCAGGCAGCTGCACCCACTTAATCAAATAAAAGTAACCGCAGACGGCAAGCTAAGCTGCTAATTGCATTCAAAAAGTTATCTTGCTTTTCACTGCTGGGACGAACGATCATCCCTCCCCAGACACCTCCTCTTCCTCAGGCTTATGAATTGGACAGAACATATATTAAATGCGTAATGCAAAGCCACAATTACAAAATCCCTTTCTTGGGTTGTTTCCCATGTTAACCAAAGCCTGATAAATCATGTGGTGTATTTATGGACTCTGCGAGCAAATTGTCATTCAAAACGCCACTTGTAGCTTTCAAACCCAAATGAATTACTGCGTATGTGATACACACCTCTTCCTTAACAACACATTCAGATGTCAGGACTATGAGAAGCACTTTCCTCTCAAAGGCTCATTCAGGCCTCAGAGAAAAAAAGATTCAAACCACTTTGGTATTTTTAACTGATTCTTTCCCAGTGGTGTGGGCAGGCTTAGATGTTCTGCTGAGACATCATCCCTGTAGGTCTTCTGGTCTGTAACTTAACATGAAATGAAGGAAGATCTTGGATGCTGAGCCCCTGCAAAGACTCACAAAAGTTACTTGATTGTATAAAGTCAATGAGAACTTCTGGGAACTGTGTGGTCTCATCTGGGCTTGCATTCCCTACCTCAAACAGGGATCAAGCCTCAACCATCTCATGGGCTTCCCACAGGACATCCATGTGGCCAGCAGCAGCAGTGGTGATGCTGAGATGAAGGTGAGGCGAGGCGTGGACAAGAGATGGGTGGTTGCGGGGAAGAAGGATGAGTCCTGAGGTGGAAATAAATCCTCCTCAGGAAATACATCCTGGATGAGTGTGGAGAAGAGCAGCGAAGGCGTGAAGAAAGTCTGGGGTGAAGCAGTCACTGCATTTTTGTGGTCTCTTTATGATGGACTCGGTCTCGATGCTTGCAGCCAAGATCTGTGAGATCTTGCAGTTCACATTACTGCACACCAGCACTACTCGCTGCTGCAAGCGGGCTGTGTCCTGGTCATGAAGATGTTTTTGGCCTTTGGAGAGGCTGATGTGACCTACATTGACAGCTTGTTCTTCAAGAGGTCTTTAGCTCTGAAATAAAATTGACTGTCCCAAGAAACATGGCCTGTATTTTACCCTGAGCTCCCCAGGGTGCAAGATTTGCTCTGCTTAGTAGAAACCTGGTGTTTGGGATTGACACGGGAGTATGACAGCAGAAGACCACCATGAAGTATAGTCTGGGCTTTGGTATCATGACTGCAGGTACCTGATTTACCATGAGCTATTTTAGGATGTGAACTCAATCCTGACGTGCAAAAAGCCGCTTCAGATCTGGGTTTATGAGGAACAGTGATGTCTGGGAGGAGGGTGAGGGTGAGTGCCTTGCATTGTACAAGCCCTCAGGGAGGATGTCTACGACACGAGGCTGATGCTGCGCTCAGCAGCGGTACACGTTGTTCTGAACCATGTCGTACTAATAACTAATTATATACGTCCACTTAATGTCATTTGCAGAGCTCAGTGTGGGCGTGGGTTGCACACCCAGAGAGCCCTTTGTTCCATGGGCTGCCGAGCAGATGGAGACCAGTTCTGGCCCCAAGCTCAGGATGCTCAGGAGTTTCATGCGTATCCAAGGACAAAGGCTGGCAGGCGATGAAAGGACTCCTGCACTCGTTTACTGCACCGGCGTCTACACGTGTTACGTCGGTGAGGATGGAGGCTCTTGTCATCGGATGAGATGGGCACAACGCTCCTGACGTGGTGGGGCTACTCTTCCAGTGCTGTGTGGGAGGCAGGTGTTGGGATAGAGGTGCATTTACCTGGGGAGAGCAATAGAGCTCGGTGGGTTTTGAACGTTCATGGGATCTTGCATGAAGCTGTGCATGATGCACAATGTTTCGGTTGCCTACAGGGAGTTCCTACCAAGGGTGTCTGGTAATCAGACAACCAGGGTCAGCGTGAGAGTCTGCTAGGAAGGGGGAGGGAAAGTAGGGAGCTGAAGGCAGCTTGCTGAGGAAGCCCCACCGTAAGCATTTTCCTGCCCTGGGATGACCAACGTACATCCTGAGAAAAGGGCACTTGCATTGTGCGGCCTGCTGCTCTGCCCATCCTGCCAGGAACAATGAGGCGGCTCTTAAAAAAAAAAAAAAAAGGCATTTTCAGGGTTGTGGGAGAGAAAAACAGGGGGCATTGGGGAGGATGGGTGAGCAAGTGGGGAGATGACGCAGGAGCAGCGATGTGCTTTGGCTGCGTAAGTAGCTGGAGACGCAGCTCATGCTCTGAACGTCCCAGCTTTGTCAACAGGCTTGGTCCAGGCAGCTGCTGAAAAGTGGGGAGGCATGAAATCAGGGCCATGTGTTGAAAATAGCCTCCAAACCACCACCCAGGGGTTGGTTAAATCTTCTTCCCCAGAACTGTGGGATGCTGCTCTGAAGCGCGGGGGTGCGTGTTAGGGATGCTGATGGCATCTCCTCACTGTTCCCTGCTGGGGTCCCAGAGCCTGTGGCATTTGGGGGCCAGGTAACGAGCTGGGTGCCAACAAGGTGATACCAATCCCAATGTTGAAGACAGAAGTGGCAGCTGGGTCAAGCATCCCTTCCTAGCTGAATCCTCCCTTTTGCCTGACCTTTCTGCTCTTAAAATGCCTTTTCTTCCCATCACCTCAGCTGGATTCAAATGCTTTTGGGTTGTTTCTCTGACAGCAGCTGAATTTTCCATCAGTGGGAGCTCTTTGGAACAGAAAGCATCTTTGTGGTCTTTCAGAAGTCCAAGAGGGTCCTGTGAGGCTCACAGGCACCAGCAGTACAGACCACGCAGGTGAGGTCTCAGGCTGCTCATGGACTCTCTGGAAGTCTGCAAGGGATGTTTTCCACCGGAGTGGTTGGGATTGCAAGCTTTCCAACAGCCAGGTCTCCAGTTACAAAAACCACATCTGCCCCTGTGTGCTACAGAGGTACAATCCAGGGGAAGATGGACCTGAATGCAAAAGGTTTTGATTTCTTCCCCAAAACCAAGTGGTGACAGCCTCTTATCTGTCAGATAGCCTCAATATGTACAAATTAACCCTATGACCGATTTTTTCCATCCCAGCTCAGCCTCGTTGTATGAAAGATGCCCACGTGAGGGTGGAGTCAAAGATGTTGGCAGGGAAGAAGCTGCATCCCCTTCGCTGAGGAGAGTCCTGCCCTCTGCATCCACAGGCCATGGCCTCAGCAGAGGGAGCTCGTCCTCAGTGCTTCGGTGATCCCTAAATCACATCAGGGCTGACAGGGAGAATTTGAAAGGATATCACCAAATTTTGCTGTCGTTGTCAATTAGTCGTTATAGCTGGTGCCAACATTCCCGGCTTCCGGCAATTCCCCAGCAGCCTGGAGACTTAATGTCTTCCTTGGGTGATAGTGGCAGGGATTGATTAATTTGGGTTGGGGCTTTCCACAGGGGCCTTGGTGACAGAAATGGGAATTTTGTGCTTTGTGTGTGCTACTTTCAGCCCCCCCGGCTGCAAATCCTCCATGTACCTGAGAGCTGTAGGAGAGGAGTTGTAATTTTGGACTTGCTTTTTCTCTTAAAAAGCAGAGCTGCTGCGGGCAACAAAAGGCATTAAAGATTAATTTTCACAAGCGCACACGGAATTCATAGCAGCTGGTAACTGAAGAGCCTCCCTGTGCAAGACACTTGTGCTGTATCTACCATTAACTCTGTTGCACGAAGCAGCGTGTGTATAATATGTCTCGGTTGGTGATGATGAAACACTCGGCGCCGTCCCGCTTTGGGCTGGTGCAGCATCCATGGGCATGGCCGAGGATGCGGGGGATGGAGGCGATGGGCAGCCGTGCCCCTGGTTTGCAATGAGGTGCTAAAGCAGCGAGGCGGCGTTTTTCCGTAGCGGAACTTCAGGCACTTTACAGAAGGTTAAATGTCAGCTCTGCCTTTTACACCCGGGGAAACCAGGTCACAGAGCAGGAGGGGGATGTTGCCCCGGGGTCATCTGGCATCCAAGGGACACCGTTCAGGGCCGGGTCACTGCTCTGGCCATTAGCTGCCTCTGGTACAGAAAGGGCATCCTCCGAGACACTGGGGAGGCCTTGGGGGTTATTTGGGCAGAGATATTTTTTTCCTGGCTGTCTCAAAGACTTCTGCTCTGGCTAGGAGCTGCTGGGAGCTGCTGGTGGATACTGGTGGAGGGGAGGGTTTCCAGGGCACTGGCATGCATTCAGCACAGCAGTCTGTACCACTAACGTCATGCTGGCTGGCTAGCAGAGACAAATAATCCTCCAGATTTGTCAGGGCTGTGAGCAAGGCAGGCCCTGCTGGAAGGATACTGCCACAGAGGTTATTTGAACTACCTGAGGATTTTTTTATTTTATTTTTGCATTTTTTTTCTAAGCCCTAAACTATGTGGAACTCAGACTAAACAGAAAATACAGCTAAGAAAACATCTTGATACAATGCTGGGACTCAGACTGTTGCAGCGTGCTTCTGAAATCCAATTGTGGTTGTAAGGTGATCCCAGAAACCAAAAGATTACAACTGGAAGGCAGTTCACAAAAACCAGACCGTTAAGGAAGGCATCTTGGTTACTGAAGCCCAAATGATTTTCAGGGTCTGCTTGGGGACGGGGTGGCACCAGGTGTTTGGCATCTCAGCGTGCACTGAAGCATGAGTGACGTGCACTGGGTGCCAACCCAGCCTATTGGAAATGGGGGTGCCGGGTGCTGAATTGGAATTTCTGTCCAATGTTCTGTAACCCATCATGGTCTGTCCAGACTGGTGCACCCCCTGATGAAAGCAATCTCTTCCACTCTAATGCTCTAAATTTATTTTTTATATATATATATATGTATATAGATATATGCTCTAATTTTATTTTATATATAAAAATATATATAACATTTATAGATTATTATAGATTATATATCTCTCTGTATAGATTATATATCTGCAACATTACATATCTAGATCTAGATATCTAATACAACCTCTAAATATTATATATCTACATTAAATTACATCAGCCACTCTGACAACTTACTGATTTGCCTCCTTTGGGCTGTATCTGTTATTCTGCTTTCCCTTACTAGCTAAATCTTGTCCCTTTATTCCCCTGATAACCCTTCTGTTTCAATGACTGTTCCTTTACATGTTCAATATGTTTAACTGATAATTCCCTCTAAACACCAGTAATCCACCAGCCAAGTGATCAAATTAAGAGGGGGAAAATAGTGGCATAACCTTTGCTGTGTCCAGTGGAGCATTTCCACTTCTGTTTGGAGAGAAGCTGATGGTAACACATCTGCCAGAGCAGCAGCTTTGGCTTAAACAACTTCTCCCTGCTAAATGCAAAGGGGGTTAATCAATTCTTTATTGTCATTCATAAAAGACAAGGGTCACCATTAAGTCTGGGGTTTGTGTACTTCTGCTTCTGGCATTTCTGCCTTTGGAGTTTTCTTCATTTCTGGGACGTTTTGGGGATTCCAGCTGAAACCAGATGCACAGAAGTAAGCAAATATAAAATGTTAATGAAATGCTTTTCACTGCCTAGGACGGAGCATTTCCCGAAGTGCATTGAAGACTGGACGTGGAAAAAATGGAGTCATAAGCACAGGGCAAGGAACATAATCTCTTTGAGGATATCCACCAGCCAAAATGCCCCATTGCTGGATTTACTTTACAGCTCCAAATTCACTTACTAATTCCATCCCACACCTGAGAAAGAGGAGTTGATTGAGCACAGCCTTACATTATAGTATTTTTGCCCTGCAACAGTGTTGGTATTGAATGTTAAAATTTCCTGGTTTTGAACAGCTGAATTTTAGGACGAAAGTCCTGGTTACATTAAAGTTAATGGCAAAACTCCCACAAACTCCCAAGGATGCCTCCCCAGAGTGTCATCTTTCTCCAAAGTGATGAGCAGTCACAACTCAGCATAAAATTAACAGCAGCTGGAAGCACTTGACATCTTCAAAAATGAAGTTCAAGGTGTCCTGAACAAGAAATCCAATAAACCAGCACCTAAAAGCAGAGGGTGCTTTTCACCCTTCAGGTTTTTAAAACCTCTGGTTCCAGCCTGATGGATGCAAGCCTGGGAAATCGTGGGATCCTGCCTCTGCCTGGCCAAAAGGCAGTTTCTATTTATGTTTTGTAATGGGAGAATGAATCAGAGAGATGCTCTCTGTTTGGTTTCTTAAGCTGGTCTTCAGTGATTCAGGGGTCATGAAACATTGCAAGAGTGTAGGACAAGAAATTGTTCGATGCAGCTAAATGCATCATGCTAGTTTAGCCCTGGGATTTAGCTCGGATAGCTGATCCGTTTGTTCCACTTCCTTGTGAGTGAGGAAAGGTGGCTTTTTGCTTTGCAAAATCTGTGTCATCCCTTTCAGCCCCTGCACCGTGATGAGTAGGTGCAAGCTCAGCTTCTTCACACACGTCTCCTGAACTTGGAGAGATGATGTTGCAGAGTCAAACTGTGAATGCGGTTCGAGTTACTATTTGACACGGCAGGACTGCTCTCAACCTGCCCAGAACAAGCAAAAAGTTTGTGTAAGTTTTGATTCTGCTGGGAGACAGGTCCTGGTTTGCAAGATATTTTCCAGACTCGGTTAAACTGCTTTCCAAATGCGCAGTGCGTTTCCGCAAGACAACCAGCCTTCGCTGTAATAGGCTGGACAAAATAGCTGATGATCTGAAATCAATTCGCTACAGATGGTTTTAAAGCTGGCGCTCAGTTCATTTCCAAGCAGCTGCACATTGTTGTAATTTGCTAACGGTGTCACAAATGCTACTTTTTCCTTTCCTTGTAACAGCTCGTCTGAACAACAATAACTCCTTTAATTTCTGAACAACTCTCTTGCAGCCTTTGCCACCTCAAAGAGCACCAAGAGCACCTCCCCTTCACCATTTCCCTTTCCCTCTTAACCTTGACCTGTAATAGGCTGAAAGCTGTTACTGAAAACTACCTTGATCAGAAATGACATTATAAAAACTTGCTCAACCAGATGCAGCAAAAATCCAGCCATGGTAAAGATTCCCAGAGCCAACAATTTTAAGTTATGGACCTACCCTGTCTTGGAATACGAAGTCAGCTGCTTCAAGGTAGTAGCTATTAAGTTTTGTTTGCTTTCTTTCAGAGTGACTGTGCTTTGTAAAAAGGAGGCTTGGCTGAGTATTGGTGTGCATAAAAACACTGAGCAGAGAGATGCTTCCTGAGCTGGACTGTGAAAGCAGCAGTGTGGGGCTGGACTCTGCCGAAGGCACATTTGCAAGGACGGTTGAGATTTGCTGACTTAAATTCTGCTTTGCAGCCATGCACCTGAGAAGAGAAGCTTAGCCCAGATCCCTCAGGTCCTTCAGAGATCGGGGTTTGTGGTTTGAACTCAGTTCACACCTAAAAACACTACTTATGTGAAACCAGCTCCTAACAGCAAGGCTTTGTAGATCAAGGCTGCAAAGGGAACCTGGATGCAAGGCTGAGGATCAGTTCCTGTTGTGCAAAAATTGAGCGGGATCTGGACACCACAATTTGGCAAAGTTCTTGAAAAGCTTTCTGGTTTTGTTTTGTTTTGTTTTGTTTTGTTTTGTTTTGTTTTGTTTTTCCCCCCTTAAAATCTTTATTGTCTCTGGGAATGCTTTGCTTAAGCCTTTTCCAGACTGGATGGCAAATTCACAGACCCCATTAGTGGGAGATCCTTGACCCAGAAGCTTATGAACATCTGATGATTTGAATCCTTCTTCTACCCAGCCAAAGACCATTTGTGTATATTGAATTTTATAAGAGTTAACTTTTGGAAGGACTGGAGCCTAGAAATCGAAGCAGTTTTAATGGGTTCTGCTTGAAGCTTTTATTTACTGCAAACTCGTGTAGAGAAATCAAGGTCCAAAGCTGTTCCTACTGCAGCCAGTGGAAACAATCTATTTATTACGGTGGATCGAGACTCCAAACCTTAGCTTGTGTTCAACCTGAACTCCTCCAGTCTGCATGTGTTGGCAGTGAATGAACTGATCTCGGTTTCTGGTCTTTGAGCTCTGGAATTCTTTTCGATCCTGGAGATAAGAAAAAAGCCTTCTAAACAGATGCGTCATTGCCTGCTTAATTTTCCATTAAAAACAGAGAAGATATTTAACTCTCTCCTACTGGGGGGCGTGTGTGAAAAAGCCATGCTTTCTTCGTGCCAAAATGCATCCTATTAGTGGAGATACTGTGGAGACCTTGGAGTATCCATCCCTGTAAACATCATTAGTTGTGGAAAAGCCATTCATTAGTAACAGGCAATATGTTCTTCTATCCCCTCTTCTGAAGAATAGGCAGAGCTATCTAAATAAGCTGTTTCCTGAGAAGTTACTCAAAGTTACTGCTGTAGCTGTAGGCCAACTCTCCTCCCCCAGGAGCCGGACAGAAAGAAAGCTCTCGGAGAGGAAAGAGCTGCCCTTTAGTCCAGCAGGCTGTGCCATTCCTCTGAAGTTCTTCCTTTCTCCTCAGCCTCCTGGTTAATGTGCTCACTGTTGGTTTGTTTTTTTTTTTTCACCTCCTCATCATCTGCAAAACCAGACATTTCCATGCCTACACCTGAGCTGAAGGCACCAGTGACCTGACATCCCTCTGTGCTCTTGGTTTGTCCAAAAGCAGCTTGAAAAATCCTCCCTGGCATCCCATCCAACCCTCTTCAGATTCCCCTTGCTGGCTTCCCATGACCTCCTGCGACAATTCTGCATTCCTTGCCCTCCTCCTTCAGCATCCTCCATAGTAGCCCTGACTTCCCCCGCCAAGAAACCACAACCAGGCATCTTCTCACAGGTTTTGTCCTGGACTGCCCTGGCAGCAAGGACTTGGTACTGGAGGGGGAAAATTGGGAACGGCCCCTCCAAATGCCTGAGTGACAGCAGAAAAATACTTCCTGTTCACTTCTTGGCAAGGTAGGACACGTTTGTGGAATGCTGTCTCCAGTGGGCTGGTGGAAACCTGCTCTGATGGTGCTGGAGGGTGCGCTTGGAGGAAGGAGTCTATGTTTCTTTGAGTTGTGCCCTCTGCTATGTGTTACCAACACTTAATTACACCTTGTACATTAGAAGCGCTCCCTTGCCCTCAACAGTCCACTTCAGGAGGTGTTTTGGACAACATGTCAAAGCAGGAAAGACTCTCGGAGGAGAGGGCAGACAAAAGGACACAGATGGGTATTCCTGTGCTGTCTTTCAGGTCAGACCCATAGCCAGGATTTTAATTTCTTAGAGTTGCTAATTATCTCTAATTTTAAAAAGCTAGTGTGCTGGCCTCTCCGTGGTCATATTCCAACGGGAGTGAGTTGTTTTGGCTTTCCCTAAATTCCATCTAAGATCTCAGATGGCTATCACAGCCTCTCCTTCCTTCCCCTCCGGTTGCTGTCAGATCTCCAGCAGCTTTCTACTGAGAGCTTTGGGCTGTCAGAGTGGCATTCCCCACTTCTGCTAGTTAATATTTCTAACATGGTCAGGTTTTCTAGAAATGCAGAAAAATTAGAATGCTAACTGGATTCTCACTGGATAGGAGATGATAGGAAATAATTATGCTTGATGCAATGCACCTATTCAGCATTAGCTGTAAGGTATCAAATGGATCCAAGACACAAATCCAAGCAGAAGAAGAATAAAATGTAGTAGGTGCACCCTTGGACCACCAAGTGAAGAGGATTTAGTGTGTATAATAAACTGCCTGTGTATCATTTATCACAGCTCCACAGTGATTGCCTGGGGGTGATGATGGACACCATAAGTTGCAAAAATATAATGATGTGTCGTGTAACAGACCGCAGGTGTCTGTGCGGGGAGCTGGGAGGAAATCAACCTGACAGCCTTAAGAAAGCAGCTTTTGCTGGCATCCACACAGACCCCCGGGCACCCGGGTTCGTCCTCTGCCTGCCACGTCGCTCTCCCAATTTCCTGGCGGGAAGGCTCTGCTGAAAGGCTTCTTTCTTCCTTCTCTGTGCGGATGATTCCACCTCTTGGGGCAGCCTCTGTTTTCCTTTGGAAAGGGGAACAGCTGGGGCAGATCTTTCCTGCTCCAAGGGGAGCGGGCTGCGGCCGAGATCCCCTGCCCTCCCCTGCACCTTGCTCCTGGGTGGGAGAGAGAGAAAAAGCTTGCAAGGATCTTTACATTTCCCCCAAAAGCTCCATCACCTTGGGGATCACGCACATCCCCATGGGGGTAGGTAGCCCCATCCAAGGGGCTCAGGGGATGATTGTTTCAGTGGAGCCCCCCGATTCGTGGCTCCTCAGTCCATCCGTGAGCACCTCCGTTATTGGAGAGCCCCTGACCTCCCCTGACAGGTTTCTCTATTGTCTGCCTGACCTTACCATTATAAAGCATTTCCTACAATTTAGCCCAATGTTTTTCTTTCTTAATTTTAGGCCATTAGTGCTTGTTCTTCCCAAAATTTACTACTGAAAATTACTCTGCCTCCTCCCTTCCTCTCATTTGACGGATGGCTACAGAGTGACCCTCCAGGATTTATATCTCCAGTGGCAAGGCAGGACTCCTCTCCTATCTTAATCCCCTGAAGGCCATAGAAAAATAAAGTTGTTGTCTTTAAATCTGAATCTGTTACAACCTCTGTCTCAAAGCAGTGATGTTCTCCACCTCGCTGGAGTTCAGCTGTATTTGCTTTCACAGCTCTATCCCAGAAAGTCCAGGAATGAACTTTCAAAGATGCTTAATTATTCACCAGGGATTTAGAAACTCGCTGTATTGCCTCATGGTACACTAGTTAGAGATATATTTATCTTCTTTATTTTTCATTTCACTTCTTTATTTTTCTATTATTTTTTATTCTTTCTTATGCATATAATACAAACCCCATTCACTTTCCAACTAGATAAAGGGGAAAAGTTTGTCTCTCCCCTCCTTTAATTTAGACCTATATACAAAATTCCTTTTGGGGTTTGCTGCTTGAGCAAAAAAAGTTAAAAAAAAAGAAAAAGAAAGAAATAGTTTGGTGAGCAAAACACCTATTTTGTTAGATTCCTGGATTATTAATCATTTTAACTCTCTTTGGCTGTTAAATTTTAGAAAAACTCCCAAATAATAAAAAAATTATCATTCAATGTGGGAGTTAATGGAATGAATGTTCTCTTCTCCTTCACTGATATAAGAAATAAAATTGATGTGAATAAAAACTTCCTAGACCCAAATTTCAGAGATGTTGTTTTTCAGCAGATGAAATACCCTGACTAATAGTTTCTGGCTGCATGTAGGTGTTTCTACTTGAAGGGGCAGCGGTTGGTAGCTCCTTCAATTTGTCATATGAGACTGAGGAAGACTGTAGTCCAGCGATGAAGAGGTTGTGGGATGGAGGAACCCTCCTAGAAGGTACCGTTGGCACCATCAGTCTTTCCAGCTGAGACTGGTCTTGCCCCGCCCCCTGGGACCCACAGACATCCCATCTCACCTGCTCGAACAGAAGACGTTGGAGATGTTTGTAAATGTTGTGGCTGGGCTCATCTGAGCAAACATCATCCTGGGTCCTGCTTGGACACCAGGGTGGGAGAAGTTATCTCCTGTGCTCCTCCCAGGCTTGCAAGTCTGGGATACAGAGGGTGCGACTCCGCTCTGACCGTGGGAGAAGTGTTAATATTAGAAGATGGGCTTAAGCATGGGGAAAATGAACTTGAACGTGCGTTTGGGGTGTGTTCTTTGGAGCCCTGCCCTCAGCACTGCTCCTGCGTGGTGCGGAGCTTGCAGCGCTGCCGGACATGAAGGCATGAGTGGCTGTTTCCTTGGCTAGCATGGGCTCCCTCCTGCTTGGAGAGTTTATTTCTGGGTTATTTTAGCCATTCACCTCCAAGAGGCATTTCCTTCTCTGTTTGGCTTGTTAGGAGTGAGAAGAGAGGCAGCAGCTCCAGAGATGGGCTTTAAAAAGAGCCAGGAGCCTGCTCGGGAGGTTGGGAATCAGGGTGCTGACTCTGGTCGCCAAACATAGAGTTGTTGCCAATTTGCAACATTTTCCTTAAAAAGTAGATACTGATCATTTAATGGAAAGAGAGGTCAGGCTTTGCCCTGACCACTGAGCAGGGTGACAGAGATGGCTCCTTTGTGTCCTCTCGAGGGGTTTGTTAGTCTGAAGTTTAGTCCCAACATCAGATGAAGCATTTTCCAGGGAAGCTAATCCTCACTTGCACTGTGACGGAGTGGTTGGTGGCAGTGGGAGGGTGACTCTTTCGTGAGAGACAAATGACTTCCTCTCGACAAGCAGCTCTGTTTTAACTAGGAAAATGATGGATGAGTCCCAAGTAAAAACTTGCACAGGCAAACTAACATGCAAACTTCACGTTGTCAGAGATCCGAACACACAACAAAAATCCCAACCACTAATGGAAAACTGAAACCCTGTGATGGTGGGCAGGGATATGAGTTGGTCCATAGAGGGAGACTTTGGGTCAAACAGACCACGTCACCCACCACGCAAGGGCATGTGGACTGATGCCAAAGGGAGACGCTTGAGCTTTGGAGGCCTTCACAGAAATGGGGTTATGGGTTTGCCTCCAAAAGATCCCCGCTCGAGTTAAACCAAAGCCTTCCTGTGGCATGGGGAACCACAGCCTTATCCTTCCGCCCCTGCCGTTGTCCCTCCCAGACTATTGTTTTGATTTTCCTTGGCATCCTCCAGCGTAGCAGTGAAACTTGGCCACCATGTTTGGCCAAATGTTTCCCTCACATTTTTCTTCTGTGCTTACCTTTACAAAAGAAAAAGACCTTTTAAAAAAAAAAAAAGTATATATAAATACTTGGCAAGTGTTGGGCACAGCAGCTGCATCCAAGTTCCCGTTGTTAGCTCGGGGCATTTGTGTATCTCACTGTTGCATCTGGGAGCCCAAATCCAGCCTCCAGACTCCACTGCACTGGGTGTGGTACAACTGTAGATGGAAAAGATGGAGCGAAGAGCTGCAATTAAAGCCTGAAGGTTCCCCATGGGGGGATGCGAAGGTGAAAGGCGACTGTAGCCTCATCTCTTGCCTGCCAGTGTAATTCCACTGGGAATGACCTTGAGACCTGCTGGAGTGGGACACTGGGGGAAACCATCCCAGGGAGGGGAAGATGTAGGAATGATGAACTGGAGGAAAGGCAGGTCCTTGTCACCAGCACTGGCTGGAGAAACAGCGCTGAAGCAAGGGGTTTGCTCAACCCTGGACAACTTTGTTGCTCGCATAAAGCTCCAGCTGGAAAGAGCATCTATGTCAAAAGGCAAAATCTTAACTTGGGACCTTGTGCAACGCCATGGAGAGCAGCGAGAGCAGGAGGAGGCTGTGCCCAAAGGGAACAAGCGGGCACCAAGCATCCTGCTAAAGGCAATCGCTGCAGGTGGTTCCCTCAGTCCCTTCCTCTGTCTTTCCCTCCGCAACCCCAGATAAATCCCGGGATGTTTATAGACCTTAATACAATAGTTCTCACAATGGCCAGGCGATACGTGAAGACGTAAGCCGCCTGGCTGGCTCTTCTTGGATATCGGAAAACTTCCATAGCTCCGGTCCCGTTGTCGGCGGCAGAGCTCCTTATTATTTCACTGCTGAGGACCCAGGGATCTGACCTCTTTTTATTGATGGTTTTATTTATAGCTGCGGGGGGGATAAATAAGTACGTTGCCGTCTGTGACTGAGCTGAGGCTCATTTTCTTGTTTAATGCTGGAAAGCCTCTCGCCTGCCTGCTTTGAGTGTAGCTATGCCCGTTCATTTCCAGAATTAATTGCTGATCTTATTGATTGCAAGCAGGATGGCTGAGATTGCAAGTTATTTTCTTACACGACTGTTAAGTGTCATCTTTGCAAGGGAAAGGCAAACAGCAGTGCTGAAGCTGTAGAGTTGATTTATAGATATTAAACATTTTATAGCAATTTTTTATCATTTTCATTCCTCTCTGTTCCTCCTTCAGATGTTGTCTGAGCTGGAATAAGAGGGATGGGGAGACAGCGGACTTCAAACTGTCATAGCTCTTGGAGAAAGATGGTTCTTTGCAGGGTTGGGCAAACCCAATTTTTGGAAAGCTTTGCCTGTGCTCCCTTTTAAAAGGGTGTCAGCAACTTATCTCCCTCCTGCCAATCTGCTCCTGGGCGTGCATCTCTGCTTGGAGTGGGGAAGCTCGGAGCACAGATGTCTCCTGTTGGGTGTTATCTGTAGGCCAGGTATGGCAGAGCCAGCCGTGTCCCCATATCTGCCCTCCTGGCGACCCGCAAGGACCACCCTGCGACCAGGCTCTGGCAACGCCGACCTCCACAACGAGCCCACCTCCACCAGCTCCTGCCAGCACCCTGCCTCTGAAAAATGCAGAGCATCCCTCCGCTGAACACCCCCCTCCCCACAGCCACCTGCGTGCTTAGCCAGACTTCTTCCAAACACATTTCTCTTTAAAAGCCTAGATTAGTCTAAAATTCTGTTTGAGATAAAGCCTGGCCCTTTATCAGCAAACGCATCCAGCCCCTACGCACTCCCGGCGCTTCGCAGGCTCCGGCCGTTGCCAGTTACCGTGGGGAGCATTGCTGCTTTCCCATCAGCGCACCGAATCCATCATTGTTGGGGTTTTGTGGAGCGGAGCGATAAATCCTGCTGAGGCGAGGGGTAGGTGAGACCCAAATTCTTCTCCACCACACATTCTCCGGGGAATGCATGTCCACTGGCATGTGTGCCTCCTCTTCCAGGCAGTATTTCTCTTTCTCAAGGGATTCCTGGTCTTTCTGACCATCACCTAATATTTTTTTCTTCCCCCCCCCCTTTTTGCTTCACATATCAACATGCCTATTATGCTTTTGAGTGCTTCTCTCCCCTCTCCTGCTAAGCTGGGCAAGGCTCCTTGCAACGCTGCAGTTTAGTAGCTGGGGTGGATCTTGAATAGATGAAGGTTTTACAGGGCATAAAATCAGATTTTTTCAGAAATCAGACTGTAGTTTTCTTTAGCAATACTTAAAAGAAGGCATTACTTCAAGAATCTTGGGCTGATGGAAGAAGCCGGCAGAGCAAACCCTCCTGGTGCTGGAGGTGGTGATGGCTCTGGTTTGGAAAAGCCAAATCTGCTTTGAGCTGGTAGAAAAAGAAACATATTTAAAATAGAGAGCATTTTTTTACATCCCAGTCTGTCAAAATCCAGTGTATGACAGCACCAGGACTAAGTCAAATAAGATATAACCACTGTTGTGGTTCAGGAAAAGGGTTTATGGCATAGAAATACTTTCAGAGACAACCCTGTGCTGTATTTAAAATCCTCAGGTAATATGATAATATAGGAGAAATAGGGGTAGCGTTCCTCTGGGGATAACCTTTAAATCCACTGCGGTGAGCACAGCTGGGATGTGTGGGTGTCCCTGAACAGAATGCTTTCAAGGCCAAAAAGGCAGTGAAAATCTTGCACGGGGGTTTAGATACAATATATTGCCCGGGTGCTCATTTCTAGCTGCTAACATGACCTGCCGATTCCGTGTCTTTATCAATAAACACCAGCAGGAGATATTAAACCCAGCTGAGTTATGTCAGGGGGGTTATCAGAGGACAGACAGTAGTTCCTTTAGCCAGAACAGCGAAGGTCTTGGGGTTAAAAGCCAAGGGTCAGCACTGCCACTGCCTCATGTGGCATGGATTAAATCAAAAATTATCTTTGAGTGGCATTACTGCAAACTAGCCAAGAACATCCATCTGAAAGCTCAGCCGCTCCGAGCATAAATCACCTCGCCTGGAGGTTGGGTTGGGTTTTAGGGGCTGACTTGCCTCTTCCAGCACCGTTCCTTGGTTATTTGTTTTGTAAATCTGTTGTAGAAAATCCAAGTGAGATTCACTGAGTTAGGGAAAAACCTGATTTTTTTGCTGGATTGGGTTTTTCAGGGGCATTGCTGGCTGCAGCTAGAAGCAAGGCTTTAAAAGTCCAGAAACCTCTTGCTCAGCTCCCTGAAAAGCAATTTCAGCCTCTGCCATCCCCAGTTATATTGCTGATCGCTCTCAAATTCACAGCTCTTCCTTTTCAATTAATACATTAATCACGGAAGAGACAACCCTGCATTTGATTTAACCTATTTCTCCACGTTTGATTTTTTTTTTTTTAAATTATGGATAGGAGCAAATTCCTTAAACCACTTTTGACTCTCTAAAAATTCCCCTTGCTCACAGCTGTTTTAACTGATGAAATTATGGTTGAGAATGGATTTCATTTAACTTCTGGCTAAGTTACTGGCACTGAAGGATCCAGCTCAAGCAAAATTCATCAGTTCTCATATAATTTTGTTCTGTGCCTCCAAGAAGCAAGCCGAGTTTAAATTTGTTTTCAGCTAACTGCAATGTGCAGGAATAAAAGTAAGATTGGCTGTGAGTGTGCCTTGTGGGATTCATGAAAGCATTTTAATGCTATTTCCAAAAAGCTCCAGCTGGTGGCAGCAGCAATTTTTTTTCCACCAAAAGTAAACCAGAAGACTAAAAAGAAAAAAAAAAATCCCTAGAAATGATATCTAAAAGCAATGTTCTGGAAATCTCAGGTGTGTTGCTAAAAAATGAGATAAAAAATATTTATTGCTTCCTTAAAAAGGAAAAAAAAAAATATTCCTGGGGCATTTAAACAGCAGAGAGACCTGATGACAGAGTGCCCTGGGATGGATGTGTCCGTTGAGAGGAGGTGTGCTGAAAAGGCACTTGAAAGCTTCCTTGGAGCTATCAGGTGCCATTAGGGATGTAATGACCCCCAAGGGAACTAGATCTTCCCAGCCCTCCCTCCCTTGTAATACTCTAAAACCCTTCTGCGGGTAGAACGAGACCTGTTTTTTCTAGGATAACTAAGACGTAGAGAAATGCAAGCCCATGGTGATGGGCCCCCAAGGTGCTACCTCCGCAGTGAGGATGCCTGTGTGTCAGCTCCAGCATCCCAGGGTAAGCCTTGCTCTGCCAAGAGCCTGGAGGCTATCGAGGGTGGCCTCTGGGCACGTGCTTTGCTTCCCACATGGATATCCTTAAAGATTTTGGAGTTTTCTCTTTGTTTTTATGCTGGGTTGACAGTAACACTGATTTGCTAATGCTGAAAAAAATCATTGCTGCCTTTCTGCACTTTTGCAGCATGCAGCTTAGCTCTTTTTAGTCTGAAAAGCCTCTCCGGAGAAGTCGATGCCTTTATTTTTGTGAATTTTGCAAATGGCCCTGAACAAATAGTAATGAGTTATGTAATTGAAATGCTATCATCCTGGGACCGTGCAATCCCTTCTCGCAATCCTCACCAAACCGCACGGCTTGACACGCCTGTGAGGAGTGATTCATGTGCTGGTAGCAGAGACCAGCCTCCTCCCAGGCTATCAGTTGTGGTTGATGGAGGCATGTGCCCCGTGAACCCATCTAGAGGTGGCAGACCTCCAAAAAGGCCAAAGGCAGGGAGCAAAACAACGTGCAAAAACCCGGAGTAGGAGCAGCGCTGTGCCTGGCGAGACCCAGCGAAGATGGAGAGCGCAGGAGAGAGAGGCGGGGGGGTCACAGGAGGTTGGCCCCAGTCCAAAGCAGAAGGTTGGCTATCCCCTCTGAAATCATCTCTGTTTATGAGAGCACCTTTGGGTGTACTTGATATCTGTGTAACTATCCCATCTCTGTTCTTGGCTGCGGCCAGGGGTACTCTTCAGGTTTCCAGAGGTGTGGCAGCCTTTGCAAAACCACTGATGCTCCTTGCTGCTGGAGGAGGAGAAGGCCCAGGGTGACTGAGGTGAGGATGGCTGATGGAATCCTCCATCTCTGCCTGGGAGTGTGGCAGTGTCCAGAAGTGGTGGAAGTGATGAGGGTTAACAAAAACAAGCAGGTATTTAACAAGGGCATTGAAAACCCACAAGAGTCAGACAGGCGCTGAAAGGTTTGGAGCTGTTGTCCTCCTTTGGATAAATCAGTGCATCACCTCTGAGTTGTTTTTTAAATTGTGTAGGCAAGCTCTGAAAGAAGGGAGCAGCTTAGGCAGAATATTAAAACCATCTTTTTCCCCTTCCCTTGCCTTATTCCAGGTGTTTCTCAAGAGCTTGTGCCTTCCTCTAACCCTCTTATTCTCCATGGCAGCACCCCCTTTGCAGAATATCTTGGCCTCTGCAGTCACCTGTCAGAAGCTTTTGTGTCCATGGGTTTGTGAGGGATAACTACACTTTTCACCTATTTTTCACTGCAAGTGGTAACACTGACCCAAAAGAAAAAAAAAGTGAACTCTGATACTCTGATATAATGCAAATATGACTCCTCTTAAGTCTTCAGAATTCTCCAGAAGGACCATTCCTGAATGGAAAGCAACCATTTCTGGTTCATCAAGCCTTTGGTGATCATGGTTTGTAAGTGCCAGGCTAGTAAGGACCTCCAGTCTTGGGCAAGAGGTAACGTCTTGGTCTCTGGGAACTCGCTTTGTCTTTGCTCTGCCTTGGGTGCCTGAGAGTATCTCTGAAAGGGATCTGCTCCACAACTTAAGGGAGTTGATTTGTATGCTTGGCCTAGCTTTCTTTTATTCCTGCTCTTCCAGTCTGGGCAGAACTGGAGGCCAGGCAGCATAGGAAGCCACCTCAGACTCTTGTAACATCTTGAAGTTTTGTCCAATGTTGGGCCCCCCATTTCAAGAGGGATGTTGATAACCTGGAGAGGATCCAGCACAGGTCTCCCAGCATGATCAGGGACCTGGGGCTTGCGTGGCTTGTGAGGAGAGATTGGGATGCTGGACTCTTCCAGGTGCACGAAAGAGAGGTGAGCAGGCTTGCTGTTAGCTTACAGCAGCTTGGAGAGGAGTTATGAAGATGATGGAGCCAGGTTTTGCTTGGAAAGAGCAGAATCACAAAGGACAGCGGCCACTGTTTCAGGATGAGCTTTAAAAACAAATTCTTCACCAGGAGGGTGATGCAGCCCTGGAACAGGCCCCTGAGAGGTCAAGAAACCCCTGTCCTCAGAGGTGGATGTGCCCTCATGTACGTTATAATTTGGCTTTGGACTAGAGACCTCCCAGAGGCCCCTTCCAAGCAACATCTCTGAGTCTATAATTCCTTCAAATCAATTCTCTCTCTTCTCTCTTTCCTCCGTCTCACCTGTTAACATCTCAACCTCTTTGGCAGGATATCTCAGTTTGCATAAATCATGGCACTGCCACAACCAAGTCTTGTCCTCAGCCTCCAGCTACACCTACACCACTAAGTAATACATTGGTATGTCTTCCTACGCAGCCAGGCTGTCTGGGAAGGACTTACTCTTGGTGTTTTAACTCTAATCTCTGCATCCCTTTGGGAATACCTCTGTGGAAAATAAACGTTGCCTTACCATTGGCACTGTTTAACTCCCTGAGGAGATTGGAGAGAATTCTGGAGCTCTCTTAACATGCAGTCACAATCACGGCTTCTGTGATTGAGACGTTTCTCTCTAAATAAGTAAATTAACTCTAATACCCTTATTTGCTATCAACCTTATAAAACATAATAAAAGCCAGATGTCTCTTCCTTAACCTGATGTACTATAGAGGTTCAATGGATTATTTTTTCCAGACTTTATGAAAGTGATTTTGCACTCTCTTTGTTTCCTCTGGTGAATTCATTGCAGAGTCTAATGAGAAGAAATTTGGAAATGTATTAAAATGGAAAAACCTGGTATCATATGGATGCAGGTCTCAGCTGGGGGAGAACCAACCTTCCTCTCTCCATGTCTCATTCTGTGCTGTAAGTGGGTGGCTTTGAAGCAGGGAGGGTCTCTCTGGACCCAAGGAGATGGTTAATGATTGAGTGATTTCAATTCAAAACAGTGCAAAAGAATTCTCCAGAGCTGCTAAATAAGAGTCCTCATCCCCAAGAACCTCCTAAACAACCTGTCTCTTCCAGCTCCCCTGGTTGCGTTGGAGAAGAAGTCATCCAGGACTGGAGCCATAAAGAGGATTTGGTGTCTGGTGCTCGTTGATTGAGTTCAGCAATAGTTTGGGGCTTAAATAGCTTTGTGGTTTGAAGGCTGGGGTGCCTGGCAAGACTGGAGACAAGATTACAAAAAAAACCCAGCTCTGTCATTTTCTGTAATTTCCTTTTCCTTTGGGTGAGTTCAGCTGAATTGCAAGATGGTCTTTCTGTGAAGAAGGAGGGCTGAAGACCACAGGATGCTTTGTCTTTAGTCCCTTGGTGCTTGAATGGAGCTGACGATCTCCACTCAGCTCCCTGCAAAATGAGCACATGATCCCTCTGCCATGGTAAGCTATTAAAAGCCTGAAACATATACCTGGCTACCTCGCTGCTCCACTATAATTAGGCACGCAGAAAGCATGCAAAAACTGTAATCATGCTTAAAAACACTGCTTGGGATTGAGTTACCTGCACCAAGCCTGCTGCTGACAAGAGAGGAGGGACAGCCAGCCACAGGGGATGGCAAAGCCACGTCTACCGGGTCTACAGAAATGGGTCGGCAGTTTCAACACACGGATCTCGCTCCTCATCGTTAGCCCCAGGGCGGGAAGAGCTGTGGTGGTAGAGGACCCCCCCGAGATCATCGTTGTGTCCGCAGGGATGGTGCTGGCACAAGGATGTGAGTGGTGTGAGTGATGGAGCGGTGGGGCTCAGGCCTGCAGAGACAGCTCAGCAGCCTGGTCGGTGAGTATGGGAGAGGGTGGAGAGGAGCTGGAACGTTTCCTATTTATTTTATTGGCCTTATTTCAAAAAGTCTGAGAAATGAAAGGACCCTGTTCTGCAACTGTACACTCCAAGCTATGGGACTTGTCCATTGAGTAATTTTGACTTTCAATTAAACTAAATATTGTTTTTACGGAAATAGCTTTTTCCCCAGCTGGGGTGATAACACAGTTGAGATGTTTGGATGAGGTTTCTGGTGAGGCAATTTGGGGTTTCATGTCATTTACTGAGAGTCAGGCTAGTTCCTCATCCAAAATCATAATAAACAGGCAACGCATACCACAGAGCTGTTCTCCTGAGCTCAAGCAACCTTCGTTCAGGCACCCTTCTTCAGTAACTCATCCATATACTTCTAATTTGGCATCAGTCACCTTGACTGTATCTCCTACATAATACATCGATTCATACGTCCACGGGCATATTGCAAACTGCGAGCTCAGGCAGGACAAAGCCACTAAGGTTCATGAGTCGGGGCTGTCATTTCTTCCTGTGATTATATACTGTGGGTGTCCCCAGAATATGGGGAAAGTGCTTTTTCTTGTGACACTAACATCACATTTTAGCAACGTTGAGACTGACAGAAGGCCTTGCTGAGTTGAATTGGTCTTGAAACACCTATCGTCCAACAAGACTGTTTTCTTCTTAATTTTAATCTGATAAAACCAGATAGAGACCAGCAAGATGACCTGACAGTGATTTGAGTAGCTATTTCCAGCTTTGCTCAGTCAATGCTCTAAGACAACGCAAATTTTATAACTGCATCAACATAAAGTCCCTCCCTCCTGCATCCTTTTGCTCTGAGAGCACAAACGAGGCTGCTGGTTGAGTTTCATACTGCAGATTTGTACAAATCATGTAAAGCTTATGAGTGTGTCAGATGGCATTATGGTAAGCCCCTCTGCCTATCTGATTTTTCTGCATGCTGCTGATTTCCCTGTATCCCTAATTCCAGACACAAAATGCCAATCCAGCAAGCAAACCTTCTGCCTTTTAAATTAGAGAAAGGAAGGGAAAACATCTGTATCAAAATTATAGGTATCTCCGTGGTATTACAGAGGCATTAAGGGCTTAATCCAGTGAAGAAAGGTAAGATCCAAAAGCCTGCTGTGCAAAATTGTGCGAGATGTCAAAGCAATTTGTTCCAAAACCCCGCCACGGGTCCTGCTGGAGGATGCACAGTCCTTCCTCTAAAGGAGAATTAGTGGGAATCAGTTGTTTTAAGCTATGACCCCTTCGCTCGGCACATGCTACTGTCTTACTTGAACCATGTGAAGCTCTGTCTGTGCCCGTGGCTTTTAAACACAACATTTATTATCCTTCGCCCCCCAGATTAGGGGGATCCCTCCGATGGACAGCCCAGAGCAAGGCACACACATGGCATCTGGTTTTCATGTTCAATCTCATCTCTTTTACTTCGCCGTGAGGGAAGGCTCAAGTGACAACAGAACAATGCTCGCCCTGCAGACTGACTAATTAGGCTGCATCTGGAGCTAATTAAATGTGGAGTCGCCCGCAAGGAGAGTACTCTCCTTATCATACCAGCAGCAGGGGCGAGACAGAAGAAAAATCGCTGATGATATGCCTCATTTTTTCTTACAAGCAATTTAAACGAGGCAAAGGAGATCAGAGCGGATGGGCATTTCTCCCTTAGCAGAAATGGGAGCAGGGCTGGTCTCAGGATGATGAAGCAGGGTTTTTTTGGGTGGGGGGAAAGGTGGGAGCTGGAGGTATTTCAAACATAAGAACAATTAAATGAGATCATGTCTGAACTGTTGCTTCTGTGCATAATGTATGGCTGTGAAGATACCTCTTCAGCATTAGTATAATTTAATATTCTAGTTTCTGATACTCAGTGGCACATGTAATTAAAGTAAGCTGACCTTTACCAGATGAAATATGCTCTGATTTCTTTCTTTTTTTTTAAACTATAAAAAGGAATTTTTATTGTTAAAGTACTAATCTTAGTTTTGTTTGGCCAAAGCTGGGAGAAATATAGTTTCCATTGCTTTATCAGTCACTAATTAGTATGAGGCTGCACATTTTTTAATAGCTGGACAGTTTTATTCTGTGACCTTGGGAAACGAATGAATTCTTTTGAAGGTCCAGAAAGTGCAGAGTACAGAAAGGCATATGGGTTTAAACATAAAGAAGCAGGGTTTATTTTTTATGCCTATATTTTTCATCATAACACTTGAAATGGTAATAAAGGAAGAGAAATCCTCCAAACTCTAGAGATAAATTTGTCATGACTTGGTTCAGAACAGTAAATTATTTTTAGATCAATTTTAGCTCCTCTTTTCTGGCCTGGAAATGTTTCATTTCCAAGATGGACAACGGTTTAGCTGTGGATTCTCATCACATGGAGATTTTTTGACTGCTTTTTTGTCTTTTTATTGTCTTTTTGTCTAGAAGCCACCATCAAGAGGCCATGCATGCTAGGAAGTGCCCAGAAGCATCTGGCCCCACACATGGATTCACCCAGCGCTGGGGTTCCCACAGCCCTGCTCTACCTTGGGGCTCATTGCTCTTACCCAATCTGCACCATTTCAATCAATTTTGGCGAGATGAGCATCTGGGTTTCTGCCAGAGCTCGCTCAGGATCTAGACCTACAGATGGCTCTTTGTGCTGCCTCCAAATTCTCCTCTCCATGCTGGGAGTGTCCGTCTTTGAACATTACGCCTATCACGCTGATGGAAAAGTCCCGAAGCCACAGAAATCCCCCCAAATGGTTGATTTATATATTTTGTTTAACATATTGTACATCAAACTTGTTTAGTCTTTTGGGTTTTTGTCCTACCACAGAGTCATAAAGAACTCCAGAAGCCCTCTGCTCCCAGCCCACCGAGACCAATTCCGGACATCAAAGCTGCTGCTGGGCTCTTGGCTTGATCTCCATGTGCTTCCTTTCCCTCGCCCTGCCCTCCTTCATTACTGTCCCAACATTTCTTTCTTTTCCCTGCATTGAGTGTTATCCCCAGCACAGCCCAGCCACCACCCAGATGCTCACACCGAGCTGGGTGCATTTGGCAGGAGCAGGAGGTCATGGGCAACCAGAGGAGGCAGGAGGCTGCCTTGGAAGTGAAGAAAACATCTTCAGTCTATCAAAAAGCTTCCTAAAGGAATTTATTAGCCAGTCTGTGCTGTTGGCATCTGCAAGGGGTGGATGCAGGGGAAAAGGAAAGCTCTTTTATGACTGTAACGCCAGGCTGGGGTTGAGGGGTTAGGCTCAGCTGAACATCCAGATGCTCCTGCTCAAGGAGAGCAGATGCTTGGCGGAGCCCCCGTGCTTGCTGCCTTCCACTGCTCAGCTCAGCAATAAAGGAGGCTCCTTTCCCATGGGATTTGAGCAGCTTGATGTCCAGCTCCAGCCTGTGGTGGGGCAGGGAAAAATATTCACATGGATGCTTTGCATGCATGCAAAATTATCTGATCTTTCCTGAATTTCAAGGTTTTGGGATGTCCCTTTTCTGTAAGAGCAGGGGAGGGAAAGGGGAGAAAAGTTGGGACATCCCAGGCAGTTTTTCTAGTCTTGGCCCTCATCTTGAAACGAAGTGACATATAGGAGTGAAATGATGACTTGATTTGTGGTCTGTGTGGTTTATCCGCAACTTATGCGGATTGCTATTACATAAGTGGGGAACACAGGCTGGAGTTCAGTCTCGGTGACTTTCTTTGCGATCCCAGTCCCTGGGAATTTAAGGATTCTGGCACAATCTGTCATATTAAACCATTGAGTTTTGTGAACACAGGACTTGAGGATCGGATGGTTCAAGTTTTAGGCAAATGGTGTGTGTGTGTGTGGGAGTGAAAGGTCATCTTAGGCTTATCTCTAAATAAACCCAGGAAACTCAAAATCAGCTCCTTTTTTTATCCTGTGCAGGTTGGCAAATGGGCAAACCGGTGTGGATAGCTTTTTTTTAATATACAAATGTTCCCCACTGAAGCATGAACTCAAATATTAACTTTCCACCTAGCAAGACTAGACAGGAGCAGGGAAAAGGCACGTCTGTTTCTTATCCTTGATGCAGGGAAACTATTTAAAACTAATAATTTTTTAAAATTTTTTTTCAGCTCTGCATAGGAGTGTTTACTTTATTTGGGGGGATTCAGGGGGCTAATGAATGCAGGCTTTAGTGAAACCCACCTCATTGTAATTTTCACAAACTCCATCAAAACATCCTTTTCTCTCTCTGCCTTTTCAAAAAGAGCCTTTTTTTCCCCTCCCTCCCCCGTGTTTCTGCATGTTGTGATTTCACTGAGGCTTCCAATGGTCTTCAACAGTTCATTTATGCCGGGAGCTTTCTATAAACTGTACAGCCATGGTCTCCTCGCCCGGCCACCCACCGAACCAGCCTGTCTAAACAGCATCTGTCTACATCCCAGACACATCGAGCGAGTTAAAAATGGATCAAGTCCAGCTTCTTTCTTTTTTTTCCCCCTTTCTGCCCTCCTGCAAAGTCAGGGTAGGAGTTGAGGAGGGGGCAGTGAGTGTGCTGCCCCAGATCTGGTGGGGTTGGGGTGCTCTTCTTGCACCCCTAATGCTGCCTCCCCTCCCAGATTTGTTTGGTGAGCCGTGCAAGACCTCCATCCCTCAACGCCGGTGTTAGTCCTACAAAATCTCTCCATCGCTAGCAGATGCATTATTAGTGACGGGAGCCTATTTAAACTTAATCCCAAATGCATTACCTAGTGAGTTTTACTTGGCTTTTTGACTTAAGGTATTGGAGGTTATTACCTCTGGTATGCAGGCGTTGCTCTGAAGAATCTCCCTGGCGAACGGCTCCATTTGGTGAGAGGGCAGGGACAAACGGGGTTTTCCTTGCTCGTGCAATTTGGACACATTTTTGAAAGATTAAGTCAGATCAACCACTCGAAAGTCTTGGTTATGCCTCGAGTGTGACAGCACAAAACCCATTCCCCCTCCAAAGAGCCTTGCTCTGCTTGGAGGGCTGGAGGAGAGCCTGAAAAAATTAAGAGAGGGGTTAATTTTACTTGGCAGCTTGAAGAGATCTGTGTTCACCAAAATACTGCTTTTCTTCCCCTTTACCCTGCAACACTGTCAGAAAATATGCATTCCTAGTGAAGGGAACTGCCCGCTGCGGTCACTGGGCATGAGGTTTATTCACATCCGTGTCAACGTGGAGGATGCGGCAGAGAGCAGATTGCCAAGGGCTTGTTTAGGCTTCAGTCCTGGAAAGGTGTCATCTCTCTTAATTAGGGAAGCTGTCATTACAGGTAGATGGTATTTTAGGGAGAAAAGGTTATGTTTCTTGGCTGTCAAGGGCTGGGCTCAAAAATAGTAACTGGGTAATGAAATGCAAGGTTCAAATCTGTTGGAGTTATCAGTGAGGCTGCCCCTGGGTTCAACAGAGCAGGGATGTTGCGCTGTGTTTGGTGCCTATAGCCTAGAAGAGCTTTTATTTTCTTTAATATTTAGTTTTCAAGAGAAAATGTAAGCTTCTGGGATGATGCATGCAACAGGTTTGCCTTTTAGCATCTATCAAATGCCAGTTCCCTCTGAAATAAAACAAACCTGCAGTTTTTGCATCTCTGTCTTATTTGACCAAAGAAAGCAAACCAATAAAAAAGTAAAGATGAAATAGGAGGGAATGCCTCAGTTTGAAAATATTGTTCTTTAAATAAAGCAGGAAAATAACACATAAATGAACAGGATTCTAAAAAAAAAAAAAAAAAAAAAAAGAGGAAAAAGGAAAAAACCACTTAAACGCTAATCAGATGAAGGGGATGGGTGGATAAACTCATCACTTTATGGGGTGGGATCTCTGGGATAGACCACTGAAGGCTGTGTCCAAGGCAGGACTCTAGTTTAAGATCTGTCCCCCACCCTTATGAGCACCATCCCTGTCTGGGTGGCAGCGTGGGACACTGGTGACAATTCCTCCAGCGCCCTCCGACACGCTGCAAACAGCAGCCACCCCTCACAGCATCCTGCCAGGCTCGTGCTGCCCCGTGGCTTTGCTGCTGGTGGCTGGACCAGCTCTGAGACCTCCAGAGACCCGCGGGAGCTGCTTTACAGATCAGTTATTCACATTAACTCCATCCATAACACGCTGCGCTTCAAATTTAACCTCAATAATTTCTGCTCAGAGGAGACAGTACAGCAGGCTCCGACAGGCTGCTTATGCCTATGCAAGCTTCCCTGCATCACACAGAGACAATTTATTGCAAATTTCAGGTGCCTAAAGAGATGCAGGTTTTGCTCTCAAACCTATCACTTGTTTCAGCATCGAGGGGAATTTGTTATAGCAGCGCATGGCTTTAAAAAGAAAAGGATGGGATGTGCTCCCCCGTGCTGCTAATGGCACTTCATTGTTCTTGTGCCTCCTTTAAGCCCAATTCAGATTAGATTCACTATCATTCATGATTATGTAAAAGAAGTGATAAAATGTGGCTTTTAAAAAAATCATGTTTGTACAAGAATTTGCTGACATATTGCGGAGTGATAACACAATAGTGAAAATAGCCAGATCCTGCCCGGCCTGATGTCTGGAATCAGTAAAAGGAGGCAGTCAGGCATACTGCAAGCTAACTTCTGTTCCCTTTCCAGAACAAAATTGGCACCTTTTATTATTTTTTTGTAAACTGACCGATACAATTTTCATTGAAAACTTGCCATAATTCCTGGATCTTGGCTCCAGCCTGAACTGCATTGTAATCATTTCACACCATAGTCAAGGGGAGAGTTTCTGAACATATAAAAGGAGAAAACCTCAGGTCTTCAGCAGAAATGGCCAGCCAGGCTTGCCGATACAAACCGGAGAATCAACAGCTGATGCCGGAGGGACACAGTCGGTGTGTGGAGAAGGAGAGCAGAACTTAGAAAACTGGCTGGTTTTAAATTGTGATTTGCTCTGTGTTAGGTCCTATCACTTGCTACTAATACTGATGTGAGGTGCGGCTGCCTCCTGAGTTGTGACCACCTTCTGCTGCAGGCTCAACCTGGCTCCCTGGGGAAACGGGGTGTATATCTTTCACTTCTGAACCTGGCAGCCCACTTTGGCCAAGTCTGATAAACACACAGGAGTCCCAGAGATAACTAAGGTCTGACAAATTGGGTGAAAATAGGTCTCTGGGGAGAAAAATAACACAACTGGGAAAGCTGCAGAGCCTATGTTGGCCGTGGTCAATCTCACCAGGTTGAAGCATCACCATGTTCCCAAGACCGTGTTTCCCCGTCAAGAAAAAACTCCTCTTCGAGGTTACTTTATCATCAGTTGTATGTTACACACAAAGAGGGAATGCCCTTAAAGACCTGGATTCTTCTGCTGTAATTCCCCAGCTCTTAGCCACAATCTGTCATTGCATAAGTATTTGCATTTGGACTCTTGGTGGAATAAGGAAAAAGGTGATAAAGATGAATGGAAACGGAGGCATGGTTTTAATAACAGCAACAAGGAAAGGAAGTGTATGGACAAAATGTGCTGTAGGTCTATTTTTTACTTGCTGAAAGTCTCCACTGTATTTGGAATGTGTGGCCTTGGGTCTGTTGGTAACCATGAAAATTACTCATTAGGTCCTCTGCCCCTTCTGCCAACACTGTGATTTGTAGAGTATTAGATATCTTCAGTATTAAGGTTTCAATCCCTTCTCTCGGGGGGCTGGGACAAGCTTGGATAGGCTTGGCCACAAGAGAGGGATTTTCCTTTGCTTAATTCCACTCCATTACTCTTCATTTAATCCCTTTGTATCGCTCTCAGCAATTACCTCGCTTCCACAGGATGCTGCCTCTCTATGTATCAAATGACCAGCTCCACATTTGCTTTGTAATATCTTATTTGGGTACACAAATATAGACATATTTGACAATTATAGTAAGAGGAGAAGAGAGGGAAAAACTACTAAGGCGTGGGTGTGTGTGTGTGTTTTCCATAAAATGCTATTTCTGTAGTTTTATGGCTGATGAGGCAGTCTATATCTAAAACAGGAATCTTTTGTGTAAGGGGAAAATGCCGTGGAACGACTGGGATCCTCTTGCATCTGGAGGAATGTCCATGTTGCAATAGGTCTCTGTAAATATTTATACCTGATGACTTAGCAGCTGGCTATTAAGTGCCCCGATTGTTCCTGTAATGCTGCTAGCAAATGGAGATCTGGCATTTAAAGGATGCAGCACAAATTGTTCTGTTGGTCTTAACTTTTGGTCAGAGAATTTACTCACTGCTGGTGATATCACTGGTGAAGCATCCCTCTCGCCCCTTCTCCTTTCCATCTGCGTAGACCGAGCAGCACTCTCCCTTGTGTCAAAAGGAAAGTAAAAGCGGGAAAAACACGTAAAAAAACCCCTATTTTGGGTGTCCAAATAAAACATGTGGTTGTTGGTGGCTTAGGGAACCTGTCTGGGGTCACCTCCTCCCAGCGGGGTTTTCGTGGTACCTTGCATGGGGCGTTGCAGCCCCGGCTGCTCTTCCTCTGGCGTTGGACACCGGCCAGGCCACCGCGCCAGCGTGACCTCCCAGTGCCGGTGACAGTGACTCACTTTTGCCACGAATCTGCTCATGACAAAGCCTTTCCTGCCAGGTCGGGGCGGCAGTGTTAACCCCTTGCTGGTTGGGTGGTGCTGGCTGGGCTGTCTCTGCCCAGGGATGACCAAGCCCTTTGTGGAGTGCGTGAGGACATGACAGCTCAAAGCAGCTCCAGTGGGGATTAGGATTGGGACTACTGGGAGAGGAAATATTCATCGGGCAACAGGTTCTTTTCTCATGGATTTGGGAGCTGGACTATTGCTCCAGGGCTGGGGTAGACCTCGGGGGAAGACATTCGCATCCCCATGTTGTCCATCCTCACTGTAAATTCAATTAGACCCCAGGCACGTAAAAATACAATTGTATCATCACCGCAGCTAATACCAGTGTCAAGGAGACCTTTGTGGTCTCCTATTCTACGTAAATTAATAGTTCAACTGCACCTTTGGCTGGATTAAAATTAATCATGAGTTTGCGTTGAGCAGCCAGAAGAACTGCAGTGAGGGGACAGAAACCATTAAGAAACCAAACAAACCACAAAGTGCTTCATTCTGACTTTCTCCTGAAAGTAACTGCTTTCAAACTTCTCCTTTTGAAAAGATGTCTCATCGGTGGGCTAATTTTGAACTAATGAAAAATAAATCAACCCCCTCCAGGTTCGCCAACAGAATCCTGCATTTCATTCTACTGGAAATGAAGCAAATAAAAACAAATTAATCTTCAGAAACTGAAATACTGGCACGGGTTCCACATGTCATGGTGCCTGCAGATGGGGTTTTGCAGATGGAGGAAGCAGGTGATTCTCGCACTGCAAAGCCATGCAGGTAGAAAAACTGTTGATGAGCCTTTTTACTCATTTGATCACTCAGAAATGGTGCGGGTACCACTTAAAGCTGCTCCATTTCCTTTGCTTTACCAGGCTGCTCCTTCAAATTATTTAAATTAACTATTTTATATGCCTGTGGATGATGTACTCCTGTCATTGTACCCATGCTATATTAATCCCTACATTACAGCCATATAATAAAATGCTTTGTAGTCTTCTGACCCATCATGAAAGTCAATGAAATAATTTTTCCTAAGAATGTATTCCAGGAGTCCCTTCTTTCCTCATTCCCTGGCTGCATTCAGGCTCAGTTACTGCCTGCTTTCAAGGCTTTTTTTTTTTCTTCCCTGATTATTATTTGTCTCCGGGTGTTGACACTGCAACTGGCCGAGTTGGAAGGGGATCCCTCGGGTGGGCTGGGGTGTAGGCTGGGCTCAGGCTAAGGTTCACGATGTTAGGATACTTGTGGGTTTATCTTTCAGACCTTTCAACTTGGAAAGGAAACAAATTTATGTAAAACATCGCAGCTTAGATTTTAAACAAAGAGGATGTGCTGTGCTCTGTGTAAGTAGAATATTTACAGTTATAAGGCAGGATGATATATGCCCCTTACAAATAATAAATAAAGGTTGAGTGTTGGGAATAGGATTCATAAGGCTAAAACTAATAATGTAATAGTCTTTATTGAGGAAAATGAAGCAGTCTTACGACTGGGATGAAATCCCAAAATAAATTTACTGTTTACTAAACCACTGTAGAATGGTTTAGATGTTGTTATAAAATCATTTTTATCATCTATGCTGAAGATGTGGATCAGTAGGGCTGTTCCAGGTTTCCTAGAAAACTTAAACGCAGTCCTAATAGTCACAGAGAAGTCCAGACAGCTCAGCGGAGCCACTCACATTTCCAGAAATTCAGATTCCCACAAAACACCGCGAACGGTGAAAACAGGAGTTGATGATTTGACCTGGTATTACTAAATTTGAATTCACATCTCCAGACATTCCTTAAAATATGTCCCAGTTCAGCCTAAAAGAGCCAGCACATCTGGAGCTGTTAAACAAAGGGCTGCAAGGGGCAGCGAGTGCACCTCTTGCAGGCAGAGATATTCTTCAGGTTTCCCAGCATGTTCCCAGGCTTAGCAGGTCACAGCCTTAAACCCTCACTGGTGAGCCTGGGTACATGCTCCCAGTTAATAGCATGGCCTCTAACATAACTGTTTGTATCAGCTTCAGGCACTGAAAAATACAATTACCGCTGCCTTGTGGTGTTGTCGTACTTCTGTGATGATGCAAAATAATGTTTTACGTTCAAACTCAGTGAAAGATACAGAACACAAAATATATTGTCTTTTTATGCGTCTTCAGAAAAGGAAGAAATAAATATTGAGCTATCTCCAAAGTTTGTGCAGGTTCTTGTTATAGAATCTATGTACTAGGAAGGAATGCAGAAAAAGTACTAAAAGAACCATGTGGGAAAAGAAGATAAGACACATTGTAAGTGAATCCAAGGGCTAGCATCGATCAATCCAACACACAGCAATAAAGGATGCTGCAGCTCTGGGGGAATTAGTGCTTTCTATTTCTAGAATGACATTGTTCTGCGAGAAAAGGGAAACCTCAACATTTGCCGTAGGTTAATCCTGGTTTAAGACACTGACTACACTAAAAGTGTATTTCTAGGTTTGGAACATCCCTGCTGCAGAAGGGACCTGGAGCAGATACGCAAAACAACCAGTCTAGATCGCATGCTAGATGTTACCTGTATTTAGCAGGCAAGATTAATGCTTTTTAAAACTCCCTGGACTGGAGCAGAAGCTGTGGTCCAGCCCCTTATCTCGGGGTTCAGCGTGGTCTCAGCAGCAGATAGAAATGCTGGAGGAGGCATCACAGGGAGCAATGTTGCGGTGAGCAGGGTAGGGGTGCGGGATGGGGAAGATGAATGGCAACCCCAGCCCCACTTCTGACAGCTCAGTGTTTATATTTGAGGTGCCCTGCAATTTTGCACAGCTCCATGTTTCAGCTGGGTGGCACCTCTTGTGCATTAGCAGAGCCCAAACCCACCGCTTGTGGCCACTCAGGAAGCAATCTCAGTGTTGGAGCATTTATTATTGGCTTGTGTCATTATAGGAGAGTGCAGGAACCCCAAAATGGAGATTTAAAACCAGCTCCTGTCTTAGTTATAAGACATAAGACAAATGGATGTGAGGAGCAGGAGGGGCACGGACAGGGAATGAGCAATTTAAACACTTGCCAGTGTCGTGCTGGTCCTGTGATATTCTTCTCTTTATTTACAAACCCCCTCTCTGTTGAGCTGAAAATGTAGGTTGAGATGCATGCAGAGAGAAAAGCTGCTCTGCAAAGGGACAAGTGGGGCATTGTCTGTCCCTAACCCGCGGCTGAGCTCCATCCTCCTGGCTCAGGGATGAGTTATCTATGGGATCTCATCAGCTGTGGTTACACATAGAACACTGGTTTTATCTAACAGAGCCCCTTTCTTCTGTCTTGTCTGCCTCAAAATTACACCCTCTCAGCAAGACCTTCATTATGCAAGAAGAAGAAGGAGAAAATACAGTTTCTCTATCTGCCCAGGCTTCCATGTCTGCAGAAATGTTGCCCAAGGATGGCCACGAGGGTGGTGGGACACTGTGCTGGTGGTTCCCACACATGAGCAAAGAGGAGAGGACAGGATGGCAAAGCTTGCTGAGCACCGGAGGAGAGCAGCAGGTCCACGGTGGAAGGGAAACATCTCATGGGAAAGGTTACCTTTCAGCTGAAGGATAAGGCTGCACGCTGCCAGAACACGGCACCAGCTTCATTTTAGCTGTGGACTTCTTTTGTGATCTTGGGGAGGTCAGGGAATGGCTCAGCTCCTCAGTTACTGTAGCAGGCTTACTTTAATCTTCAACCTTTTCATCTTAAGAAGTTCAAAATTCATCAGTGTCCTGGTGCTGTGAAAATTCACAGCATTGTTATGGAGTATACAAGCGTGCTTGAAACACAATCGAAAGTGAGGATGCAAAGAGACTGGAAACTCGTGAAGGGAAATTTATACCCTCTCTGGTTTTTGTGGGGATATATTTGTAGGTGGAGGTATGACCGCTGTCCATGATATCCAGCTGTATTTCTCTAGCTGAATCCTTTCCTGGATCTGGAGCTAGGCTCAGTGCTTCAGCAAGAGTTTATTTCACTTACAGACACATGTAATATCCAGGAGAAATATTTCCTTTGGCTTCAGTGTTTGGGCTGGGCACTGCAGGGCAAGAGAGCATCTCCAGTAGCAACGCTGAATTCTACCTCCCTTGCAAAAGCCCAGGTAAACTCTCTGTAGACCCTGACACCTGCTTTGAAAATGCAAAGGGGTGATTTTTGCCCTCGCCGCACATTGTAAATCAGCACAACATGTACAAATGAGAAAGGAATATGGCAATCTTCCTTCTGCCGATGTTACATTACACAGCCTCGCTGCTAAAAGCATGGCTTAAGCTATTAGCCACCAGGAGAAATCTGATGCCTGTTTTGGAAAGTGTGTTTGTTCGCTAGGATGCCTGGAAAGATTTATGCACAGCGAGAGAATCAACCTGGTGATGGCAGATGCTCAGAGCCCAAGTTTGGGGGGAGGACGGGGATCAGGTATGGCCAGAAACAGCATTAGCACGGCAGGCATGCTTTGCAGTCCTGACCTCTGAATCCTGCTGCTGTCAGCCAAGAAACTGAGGCCTGGATGCATCAAAAAATGATCTGGACTGCCAGATTCATGCAGAATAAAGCCAGGCTTTCAGCGGGAGGACAGACGGACACAGAGCAGGTTTACCCTTGGCATGTGCGGGGGGTTGTTAGCAGCACAATGCCACAAATCTGCAGTCCTGTGGCAAAACAACAGTGACATTTGCTGTTGTGACATGAAGAGAGGACTTAAAATATCCTGGCTGATGCATTTTTTCCTCTCCCATGGTGCATGCATTCTCCTCTTGCCTTTTTAACATTGTTCCATGATTTTTCCCAGTCTTCTCTTTGGGTGTCTCCCTACAAACCTTCATGTTCTCTCGAGGTGCTAGTGGTATCACCGACTCTTGCAATTTTCTTGTGAAACCCATTAACGCGTGGCTGATGGTGCTCCATGTGTAGGACAGCCCAGGCACTTGGGTCTAGCAGAGGAAACCCTTTCCTCCACTGATCAAGAGTCCAAATATGCAGAGCTAGACCTAGAACATTCTTTTTTTGCTTGTTTATGTTCCTAGTCCTTGGTTGAGACTCTTTCTCAAGGCCCTTCTACCTTATGCATTTAACATAACTGAGCATATCCCAGTGCTTGAATCTCATGTTTTATGTGTTCATAACACGAGTGGTTCATTGGGCTTTCAGGCAGGGACCTACACAGCTTTTCTTGTGCGTAATGTTCTTCTCCTACAAGTTCCCATGCAACTCACCCTACCAGGACTGGCTAGTGCCCCGTGGAGGTAGGTGGCCAATTTATTATGCCTCAGCTGGAGAAATTAGGGAATTTGCTGAAATCCATTTCCTTCGCTCCTTTGCATCCCTGTGAACAGATTTCTTCATCATTAAAGTTAGTAGCAGCAGCCAAGGAGCAAAAATGGGTTGCAAAGACTTTCTGAGGTGACAAACAAATGATGGACCCAGTAGGAAGGGCGGAGTAGGGAGAAAAGAGGATTGCAAATATTTTTAGGGCCGCAAGGCTGAGAATACTCATAAAATCTCTGCTTCTGGTGTGCTAAAGGGGTCTGTCCAAGTGGTCGGGGCACAGTGCTAAATCCCAGGCCACGGGTGTTTTAGGTAATCATTATTTATTGTTATATTTTGCAACTGAGGGGGAAAAAAAAAAAGCTTTATCACTTGCTGGAACTGTGCTATTTCCTCCCTTTAAACCTTTGAGCAATAGAGATAAAAAGTGAGTGTTACTTGTGATACCGAGAGAAAGAATGCAATATTATATCTGTTACTGTCTGGAAGAGCCCCTATCATCTGGCCTTGCTTTCTCCCCTCTCAGCCCCAGGCATGGAGACACACGCACGCACGCATCTACTTAAGAGGTGAAGGCCACTCATTTTTAACGTGCAGTCCTATTTCTTGGCTTTCTTTTTCAGCTGGACAGGTTTCTATTGAATTGCAAAAGCGGCCAACATTTGGCACAACCGCTCCTTCCAAATCTCTGCTAAAAATGGAAACCCATCCGAAAAAATATGACAGGCCGGATGATGCAGCACTTTCCGATTGGTCTCGTTCTGCTAAATTGTTAACTTATGTTGAACGTTTCCCCTCTGCCCCTTGAGTGCTAAGACTCTTCTTCCTTTGGTGGGGCAGTTAAACTGGGGACCCTGTGAGAGAAGATAAAAGCAGATCTGTCTTTTGTGAGGCCAAAGATGCATAGCCAGCATCCCTGCTAGGACGCGAGGATTAGGAGAATACGTAGAATTTCCAAATTTAGAGTGGAGGACTAGCTTCCCGTAAACAAAGGCTGCTTTTTAAAATGAGATGCTAGCAAGATAATGCCAAAAAAAAAAAAGTTTGCCTTTGTGACTAAATTCTGTTATTTTGCAGCCAACCTTCAAATGGGCTGTTGGTGCAAGTGAACAAACGCTTCCTGTCTGTCCGTCCTCATGGGTGGTCGCGTTTTAAAATGAAATATACAGGCTGACAAATGCCTTTACAAAGGCCAGATTATAAACTGTAAACCTACTGTCAGCTGGGTAGAAAAAAAAATCCAAATGCCTCTTATACCATTTAAAGATTTAGTTTGGCTTCAACACTAAAGCACTTCATCTTGAAGGAGAAAGGAGCTTAGAGTTTATAAATTGTTGTTTGGGCTCTAGTAAGCTCTGGATAAGGGAATCTATCTGCTAGGAAACAAATGACCTTCCCAAAATTTAGGGAGCTCTGGGTATTGTTACGAAGACAAAATGCCTTGGAAAAATGTCCCCAGAATACAAAGGGATTTGAGACTGCTCTGTTACTCTTAACATACAGTTCATACAGCTGCAAAGGGCAAATCTTACAGCTCCAGTCTTTAAAAAAGGGTGGAAAAAAGTTAAACATATCACGGTAATAAAATACAAGCTGTTTAGATTGTCCCCCTCTGTCTAAATCGACTCTAGACTTGCTCTTGCACACAGTTGTTGACTCCAGGCTGAATATCCACGTTATCTTGGCCAAAAAAGTCTCAAAATAACCTATGTTCTCCCCACTGGTGATCACCAAAGGAAAGTTTTGTGGCAAACACAGTGGTGTATGGTAACATGGTTGCTACATTCAGCATTTTGAATCCAAACTGGAGGAACAAAGAAACTCCAGAAGTGAGGAAAAGCCATGGGCATTGCACACCCTTGCGTCCATTAAGTGAAATCTTGCAGCTCCTTCAGGCATTCCTGCTCACGCAGATCTCAAGGGGAGTGCCAGCGATGGTGTTTCAAATCCACCCGGCGCTTGGAAGCGCACTGCAAAGCTCATCCTTTGCTCTGCAAATGCCATCCATAGTTTCTTCAGCGGGTTGTGTTTGCAAGCACGCTTCTGCTGTAAGGTAGAAGGAGATGAACAAAGAGATGAGTATCTACATTAAAATGGGCCTTATTTATTTAATTTTTTTTTCACATCCTGCTTTTGTTTTGTGTGTTTTGAGATGGACCTGAACTGGCCATAGAATCTGGAGGCAGCAGAATGTAATGTACTCTGCAAATCCTTGCTGCGTTCCTCTTCTCCAGCATGGATTGCTGTTGTTTGTCAGGAATATTGCAGGTCATGCTGCCCTTGCTGGAGGCGAGCAGAAATTTCAGTTGATTTCATCAAATCCAGGAAGGTTGAGAGGACTGTGTGTGTTGGGTTGGGTGGGAAAGAGAAAGGAAAATCACCTCTACCAGGGGCTATAGAGTTTCCTTTCCATTCCCACCATCTTGTGTCAATCAGCACTGCCCTAAGACATCACTTCTCATCCCCTTCCCACCTTTATTACTGGTGTCCGTATTGATTAGCACAACTGTTTGACACTCTTTACTTGAGAAATGACCACCTCCATCTTTTGAGATGCCCACACTAAATCCTGGAAATCACAATTTTGTTGTGCTTTTCTGTTTTTAGGAGATTTTTCTTTGAACACTGCATAGCATCACAGTAATTATTTGAGATGACGTCAACTTTCCAGGGCTCTCAGCAGGTTTGAAAGGGTGTGAGGTAGAAGAGTGTTCAATTTTCTAAACATGCCTCATGCTCGAGGCTAAAGTGTGTCAGCACCAAATTCCATAAGACCTTTGGAAACGATGACTATTTCAGTGCCCATCAGATTGTTTTAATGCTTGAATGTGATTCACGCTGGGACTTGTACTATCGGCTGTCCCTCCTCTCCTATCCAGAGACCAGATGACAGTTGTGCAGCTGCATGAAATGCTTTTGTTAAAAAGGAACAAAAAGGAAATTACTGGAAAATCTTCACAGCGGATCTCCCTCCGCCCACAGAGTGGTGGGAATAAACATCACAACTTTAGATCTTGGTGAATGCAGATAAATAGAGGCTTAGCTGATAAGTTAATGACATACCAAAACCAGATTGCTCGAGGACTAAAATAATAAGCGGCCAATGAGCAGAATACTGGAATCCTGACAAAACCAGAACGTTTTGACGCTGTGTGCTCCCTTCTGCGAGGAGGGAGCTGCTGCAGTTGTGCGCAGCGGGGATGCGGCTGGCAGCATCCAGATGAAATCTCTTTCTTTGGCTTCTTCACCCAGGCACGTCTGAAAGGCTCCAATTCTCCTCACGTGATTTCTCCAGTATGTGCCCTGCCCTGTCCATCTGCACTGCTAGGTCTTTTCTCTTGACTCCCCTTAGCTCATGTCTTCACTGTTGCTATCCTGGGAGATCTCGCATGCTCGTGTTCGCTCAGAAGATTGTTCAACTGTCTCATGTCTCTTTTTTTGGTGTTTCTTCTCTGTGACATCTAATTCATGCAACTTCCCTTCCTTTTCAAACCCATTGCCATCTTCCTCACACCTGCTGTCTTTCACGATTGAAGTATGATGCCTATTTTATGTTGGCAGATAAATACAGTGTCTGACATCCTACACCTCCCTACCAGACTGAGCAATTACTATTCTGCCATAGATTTGTCAGAGCTACTCTTGGGGAAATAGAGGCTTAGGGAACCTAAGGAGTGCACTGAGTCACACAAGTACCTCCAGGTGGGTTGAATCCAGCTCCATCACTGACCATCCTTCTCAGCACGCCTCGGGTTCCTAAAAGTGAATGAAGAAAGCAGAAAGTTGGGGAAGAACATCTCTAAGAAAATATTTTGAGAATTATTCCTGCCCTGACTTTCTCCATGGTGCTCCAATAGATTGATGCACACATAGAAATCCTCCCTGGGCTATGCTTTTAACATGTTACAGTCATCAAGATATCCAAAGAAATCATCAAAAACTTCTCTTGAAGACCAATTTTATTCCTGCATAGACCATGGCAGAATTTGTGCTCCCTTTCTAAAAATTTAATAAAGATTTCATAGCTAAATGACAGGAAAACTGACCACCAGTCTCACCTGTGAAATGCTTCTTGGTCCTCCTTGCACTCTGGCTGGAGCTCCAGCTCTGTAGGTGAGGATCGAGCTATGCCGGTGAGCAAAACTGCTTCAAACACTGCTGCTGACAAACCAGAGCTGGAAGGTCCTTTTTAATGGAAAGAGGTATAAATGCAAAAGTTTTATTAAAATCCAACGACACTTTCCTGGAACAATTAGTCTATGTTTGGGTTGGGTGAAGTGTGAAGGGAAGATGATCCTAACAGGGGTGACTGGTGCGGTGGTTTTTAATGGAGATGTGTTGCTTTAGGGTAACTGTGGGGAGGCATCTGCTTCCTTTGCCTTTGTTAGACTCAAGCAATCACGCTCAGGACTGGATGGAGTAACTGAGATTGCTTATGTGCCCACAGCACACTGGGTTTGAGGCACAAATGACTGGTAAATGCACGGTTGCTGCAACTTTTGGGTTCAGCTCTGCAACTGGTGGTGGTGTCCGGAGTCCCCCAGTCCTGCTAGGAACAGTCAGATGCTCCCACTGACTGTCCCAGGACTCCACAGAGGTGGAGGCAGATCCTTTGCTGGTGGAAAATAGATGAGCAGCGCAAAAGCCAGGCAGCAGCGTGCACCAGCTGAGGGTTGCTAGCATTTCTCCAAGCCCTTCAGAAAGAATCTGTAGAAGGAAAACCAATAAAAAAATGAATGCTCATCTCCAAAACATTCCTCCAACTGCACCCACGACTTTATCTGTTTTCTTTCTGCACAGGCTATCTCCCCTATTTTTTTTTTTTTTTTTTTTTTTTACAAGCTATCACTGCAGCAGCAAAGGCTCTGTAGTATAAATCTGGGTTGAGACATGGAAATATTTAACATTTCACAGCAGCTTGCTCAAAATCCTGGTCTTCTGCAGCCTGCTTGGGATTGCTTATCAAGACATACAGCACAGGAGAGCTTTGCAACTCAGAGGAGCTGAATTGCTGCAGCGTGCCGAGCGCGGTGGCTTGCTCCAACATCCCACAGGCTGTCACAGCCTGGAGGCGCGGGGCAATAAGCCAGAAGCTTATTTTAGTCACCTTTTCAAAGGAGTGGGACTATTGAGAGCAACCAGCTGACGGGCGAGAGTTTGTTTTTCTCTTTCTAAAGGCAACTTGACACCCGTGGAGGGAAGATGTGAATGCCGAGAGCAGGTTGATGGGGCTGAACAGGAGGAAGCCGTTCACCCCTGATTTATACGCGCCTTCAGAGAGCGAAGGGTTGATACTGCCCGGCCGTGAGCGCTCGGCAGTTCACAGGATCGGGCCGCTGAGTAAATGGGGAATTCATCCAGAGATATCTAGGAAATACATGGAATAAGCTGCCAACCCTATTCCTAAAGCCAACAGTTCACTAATTTTAATCAACAGCTGGATATTTTTATAGGGAGTGAAGGGATGGAGGGGTATTATGACAGAACAAGGGAGGTGGGATTAGACTAATCTAACCCAGGCCAAGTGGGCTCTTCCTGCTCAGCCATGTGTAGTGTCATGACTGTGTGATTTAGACTACTGCGCACTCACCAACACTGATAAGGAGGACAATTATGGTGAATACACAACTCTTTTGTGTAGCCCTCAGCCAGCAGAGCAGGCTGGGTACCGCGGATGTCAGCTGGGGATCATCTCCAGCTCCAAATTAGAGTGGTCCCCATCCCAGGGACAGGGTTGTGTCGGGGAGTGTGCCCCGGGGCTCTTGTGGTGCTGCAGTAAGGGATCCTGGTGCTCATCCTGCTCTCAGATGGAGGTCACCCTTGCCCTGTCCCTTGCAAAAGTTCAAAAAGACCTTTCTGATGAGCCCTGTCATCATGCCGGTAAAACGTGGTGGGTGGCAACATCATTATCCCCCTCTCTGGAGAAGGTTTCTCCATGTTATGACTCCGTTAAGTCCCTCAAGGGCAGTTTCTCCTGTGTTAATTGTCGTGTTTCCCATAACTTCTGGTTCTCTCCATGTCCTTCCTCACCTTCCGCTTACTCATAGCCAGACGAGACTCGTGCCAGACTGTCGCTACCTAAATGCGACCCAGGGAGCAAGGCAAAATGCACAATGCCACCTCAAGTAGCCCCGGTTCAATCGGATACTCCTTCTAATAGCATGGGAAGAAATATTTGGAGCCAGGTTTTTCCCTTTGTTTTGGGGGTTTTTTTTGAATAATCCTCTGATTGGTGCATAGCAGCTTTTGTTGTTGTTTATTTGTGTAGCTTTTCATCTTAACGAGGATGTACGGAAACAATTACCACATGGTTCATTCACAATATCAACTCAAGCTTTTCCTGTCTGTGCAGTGATTGGACTTAGCCACTGAAAATTATCTAGCTTTGCAGAAGTCATGCTTTTTACTAATTTTTTTTTAATACATATTGTACAATAGGGTTTATTTTTTCCTGCTAAATAATATTTGGGATTTGTACCAGGTGGCTGGAAATGTCACACTGTTTCTCCTTCTTGGCAGTCGAAAGTCCAAAACGCTTTAAGAAGATGCACATTTTTTAGGAGGGCAGAGAGAGGTCAAGATGCACTGACTAATTCAAGATTTCCTTCACTGGTTTCCATAACAAATAATCATTTTTTTCTTTATTTAGCTGTACTCACTGGTAGGTTTTCATTTGCATCAAAGCTTTGTTCTGCTCTCATTTGGGCTGCCTCCAGAGACCAAACAACATCACAGACTACTCCCGGCATATCCTCCAGAGAAATGGGCCAAATTCAGAGCTGTAAGTTGCCTCCCACGTGTAAACCCTTTCAATACAGATCCTGGAGCAGTGCTTGGGGTGAATCTGAGAAAGGTCTGCGGACAGTCAATAGAGATTTCCATGGAGAAATCCATGGAGATTTAAAAGTAAAACCAGTTGGGCTTTGTATACTCTAGGTGGATGGGGCAGCCATGCTATTATTAAGTGGATAAGACCTTTCATCTTGTTATTCAGAAGTTGGTTGACTTTTTACCTCCTTGGGTGACATCCTTCGCACACGTGTCTCTTACCCCAGCCTGCTTTAATATTCTTATTATTCTTTGGGGAATTTCAATCCTAATAACTCAGGAAATGGGTCTTCAAACTCACCTCTGGAAACCATGGCTAGCTTTTCTGCATGAAATCCTGGCACTGCTGTGCTGTGGAAATGATCGGGGATTTGGCAGCTGCTGGCTTTCCTAGCGGTTGTTTGCCCTTTTCCCGTCCCTGCCGAGAGCTGCCCCAGCAGAACAAGGCGATAAGCAGTTGAAAAATTGTGTTTTGCATGGGAGATCTGCTAGGATTTGACAGCTAACTTCCCTGGAGATACTGGGTGTGCTCCAGCCGGGGTCGCGGGAGCTTGGATGGGACTTTCCGAGAGACCGAGGACACAGGCATGAGACCCAAGGGTGAGGAAAGTGTCTCTTGGTCCTCGTTTGGCCCCAAGTGCCATGGTAAAGGAGATGGCCCGGCTGGTGTGTAAAACATGTAAGAAAAGAGTTACATTAGAAGAAGATACAGGGGAGAGAGAAAATGAGTAGACAAAAAACAAATTAAATCCTGGGGTTTTAAATTTGACTGCAGACTGAAGAGGAGATGAGATAATGGGTGGGATAGCCAATATTAAAAGAAATAATAAATTAAAAATCCAGAATTGGAATTAAGTTTCTGCTCCAAGGACCCAACACATTTTGCTGGAGAACTCTTCAGTGCAAAACTCATCAACAAACACCACGCTGGGGACGGAGCCACATCCTCTCCCGCCATAACCACCAGGCTACCCCCTGCTTGGTGTGTGCCTCTCGTTTAAAACCGTTCACGGTCTCTGCTCATCAGTCCCAGCCACTGTCTTATTTTGAGGGGTCCAGCCATGACCATCTGCTGCCAAATGGCAACTGGGTTGGTACCCGGAGTCTGTTGCTCAAACTGGTGCTGTTGGGTGACTCCTGAATGTGTACTGGGAGGTGAGACTCCACATTTCCAACCTAGAGATCTCGGTCCTGCCTTCATCTTAGCAAAAATGTGGCTAAGGAATTGCTCACTGCCCCATCCTGGGTGCTGCCCAAACTGATTAGCAATGAAAGCTGCATTTATATTTATCTGATGCACAGAGACATCTGTTTATCATATGTTGCACGTCTGATAAGCAACTTTTTTCTTTGTCCCAAGGCCCGATTAAAGATTCCGATTAATGTAACTTGCTGGAAGGTCCTGTAACGCAGCTTTTAAATCAATGTCATGTAAACTTTGCTGGGTTAATCCTGCACATCTGAATTCAGCTAAAAACCAACACTGCAAGGTCAGGCTGTACAAATTGATGGATTTTTATTCCTTTAACCTTAGAAGTGTTGCAGAGAGGGTAATAGCAGCAAGACTTGCTCCTTCCAATTGCTTCTTTTTCCTACACAGGAAAAGAACCAGCAGATATTTTCCCTTTTCCCGATACATGTGTATATATAATATATACATACATATGATTTTTTAAAAAATGAGAGGTATTTAAAACAGCAAAACACTGCAAAAAGTTATTGCTTCTTTTCATGTGTATCTTATTTTTCATTTTTCTTGTGCATTGATTTGATAAGGGAGAAAAGGATTCTGATATTATAAATGGGTAAGCCTTTTGAATTTATTTTGGTAACACATCAAATAGTTCTAACAAAAAAATATCTCTATAAAGACATCTCAGAGCATTTTGTAGCTGAAGAAGGCATGAATGTTGCAGTAGCAAATTAGCATGAACTTGCAGAAAAAGTACTGTGCAATTCATGGACTTTTGTCTTACTTTCAGGGGAAGGTTTTTGCAGTATCTCTGTGGCACAGAAGTAACAATCTCTTATCAAAGCTCTTTAGTGCCTTTACATTATCATCAATACATATAAACAAAGGATAAGAAAGCTAATTCTTTGTGTGGATAACTTTCTGCAGGAAAATGCAGCCTGTAAAACAGTTTGTGGCAGAAGATCATCTTTACCAGCTTTAATCTAAGGAGTGTATTTTATTTATGGAATTCAGCACTGCAGGCATTCTTGTTTCTTTGTTTGACAATATTTTGTATTTCCCATATCCCATTACTTAGTTTTGTTCAAGCATAAACGTTGGCTAATTGTAAAGACCTGCTGGAGGCATTTTGGGTTTTGGCTTGGAAACCTGTGGCTTTATTTTCTCTCCTTAAACCTGAGAACTTCTCTGTAATAATAATTGTTTGTGAGCGTATACTAACTAGACCATTTCCCTTGAGCTTTTTCTTTCTTTCTTTCTTTCTTTCTTTCTTTCTTTCTTTCTTTCTTTCTTTCTTTCTTTCTTTCTTTCTTTCTTTCTTTCTTTCTTTCTTTCTTTCTTTCTTTCTTTCTTTCTTTCTTTCTTTCTTTCTTTCTTTCTTCCTTCCTTCCTTCCTTCCTTCCTTCCTTCCTTCCTTCCTTCCTTCCTTCCTTCCTTCCTTCCTTCCTTCCTTCCTTCCTTCCTTCCTTCCTTCCTTCCTTCCCTTTCTTTCCTTTCTTTTCTTTCTTCCTTTCTTTCCTTTCTTTCCTTTCTTTCCTTTCTTATCTTTCTTTCCTTTCTTATCTTTCTTCCATTGTTTGATATGAAATCTTAAAGCCAGCAGAGATGTTTCAGGGAACTCCTCCCACTGAAAAGAGAGCAATGCTGCCTTCGTGCCACTTTGCAATGTGTCTCCAAAGCCAGTGGAAACCAGGAGATTGGGTCTTGGTCCTTGCTTGAGTGCAGGGTACCACAAGGCAGCTGTCTGGCAGGACCTACCTTGAATGACAGCAGCCTGCTGAAATCCTACCAGCAAGATTAGTCGCTGCTTTGGAAAAGGAGAACACAGTCCAGAAGGTTGTGGTTCCTGCAGACAAGGACGTGCCAACTGGATCATCTGTGCTCCTCCAACCGTGCCTGCATCATTTTCTCACTGGTCCTGATCTGCCTGGAGCTTTGTCCTGCCTTTCTCTCCTCCTGAACTTGGCAGTTTCACCTTTTTCCTTTGTTCTTTCATGCAGTTTATGTACTTCATCGGTACCAAATGAAGAGTGCCAGGATTTTAGCTGGAGCTCCTTCTGCTGGCAGGATGACCCCTTTGCACAGAAAAATTCCCCTGCAAAGCCAGACAAGGGATTGCTCTCTTTTTTTTCTTTCTTTTTACCTTCCCAACAAAGACATGACCTTAATAAAAATATATACGCTAAGTATTAAGATTGGCATGTGTCTGTCACCGATAGTTTGTTATCACAGTGAGACGTATTTGAGCTCTGTGGCTCACTTTAAAGCAGGCTGAATCTTACAGGGATATTTTATCAGCTTCAATGGTTTTGGTATTGAGCCCGATGCTGCATGTGGAAATGATGGAGTCCAGAACTGTGAGAAGTCATGCTTTGACTTTCCTGCCCATTATTTCAGAATCAACTTTATCTCTCTGCCTGTGTTTTGTTGGATGATCACTCCTTCTACCAGATACTTTTGTCAATGACTTCAGCCTGGGCAAGACTTGGAAAGACACAAATTCCTGGCAGTCCAACAACTTAATATATCTGCCTAGTTATGCTTAGGCACGTAGACATTCCTGAATGTCTTAGGCACCAGTGATGTCTGAGAGGAGACCAGTTCACATCAGTCACCATCCAGCTGCCAGCAATGCTGTAAACTTATGATTAGATTGGTAATTTTCCATATTAAATAACCAAAACCCTGTCCCTTAGCTTGGGAAGCTCAGTAGCATCCCTTCCCTCCCAAATCACTGAGTTCAATTACCTTTGACTGTGGCTGTCCTGTGGCACTTTAATTTGGCATGAGACACTGTGGGATGCCATTATGTTGGTGAATTCATTAAACAATATTTAAGAGACTTATTAAGTCAAATGTCTCAGTAAAAGTGACTACACAATGAACTTTTCTGAACCTGAACTGGTGCAGGATCCTGACTGATGCATATGGGTAGCATTTATGCAGAAAAGTGTTCTGTAAACAGCTATTTTTCCTTTAAAAATCTGGGAACATTCCTATAGTGTTCAGTGGCTTACAAATGGTGTAGGGTACTTTTCCTCTCTTTATTCAAGGAATTCCCTTTCCCTTTCCCTTTCCCCTTCCCTTTCCCTTTCCCTTTCCCTTCCCTTCCCTTCCCTTCCCTTCCCTTCCCTTCCCTTCCCTTCCCTTCCCTTCCCTTCCCTTCCCTTCCCTTCCCTTCCCTTCCCTTCCCTTCCCTTCCTTCCCTTCCCTTCCCTTCCCTTCCCTTCCCTTCCCTTCCCTTCCCTTCCCTTCCCTTCCCTTCCCTTCCTTTCCTTTCCTTTCCTTTCCTTTCCTTTCCTTTCCTTTCCTTTCCTTTCCTTTCCTTTCCTTTCCTTTCCTTTCCTTTCCTTTCCTTTCCTTTCCTTTCCTTTCCTTTCCTTTCCTTTCCTTTCCTTTCCTTTCCTTTCCTTTCCTTTCCTTTCCTTTCCTTTCCTTTCCTTTCCTTTCCTTTCCTTTCCTTTCCTTTCCTTTCCTTTCCTTTCCTTTCCTTTCCTTTCCTTTCCTTCCCTTCCTTCCCTTCCCTTCCCTTCCCTTCCCTTCCCTTCCCTTCCCTTCCCTTCCCTTCCCTTCCCTTCCCTTCCCTTCCCTTCCCTTCCCTTCCCTTCCCTTCCCTTCCCTTTCCTTTCCTTTCCTTTCCTTTCCTTTCCTTTCCTTTCCTTTCCTTTCCTTTCCTTTCCTTTCCTTTCCTTTCCTTTCCTTTCCTTTCCTTTCCTTTCCTTTCCTTTCCTTTCCTTTCCTTTCCTTTCCTTTCCTTTCCTTTCCTTTCCTTTCCTTTCCTTTCCTTTCCTTTCCTTTCCTTTCCTTTCCTTTCCTTTCCTTTCCTTTCCTTTCCTTTCCTTTCCTTTCCTTTCTTTTCCTTTCCTTTTAAAATTTTTTCTTATCTTGACTCAATAAAATCCCACAGGGCAATAAGAAAAATTATTTTGCAACTTTAAAAAGCCAAAAAAAATAAACTACTCAAAGCCCTGGATATTTTAAAGTGAAAGTAAGGAGCAAGAGTAAGTGAGGCTAAAAGACAGAGCAACCTCCCTACGTGCAAGGAATATTTCTATGAGTTCCAATCTCACAGTTCCAGTGAGCTTGTATCTGAGTGACCAAATGTTATTTTCTCCTTGTTCTCCAGGAAAAGAAAGAAGATGCTGGTCCATGGGTCTGTCTAGTGTAAATGGGAACATGATCAGAAATTAAACCTTCATAAAAGGAGCTTTTCCCTTTACAGGGTCTGGGGGCTGGTGCTGGCAGCAGGATGCTGCTTCTTGGCCACAGCAACACCACATCCCATGGTGATTCCTTATCTTGTCTTGGAGAAGTGATGCTGTGTGCCTGGCCAACACTACTGAGTCCATGCCACCAAACAAGTCCCCTTTGCACATCCCTGCACGTTTTCCCATACATCTCCGCTAATGGACCAGGAAGGAAAAAAGCCAGCTCTGTCCTCTGTCCCATGAGGAGCTGAGCCTCACCAGCCATTTTTCTCATGCAACACCAAAATAGCCATTTGCTGGAAATGGCTCCGTGCCATCCTTGACCTAGGCTGCGTTTGAACTGGGCGACCTAGAAGTGAAAGGCTCAGTATCACGTTGCCAGTTCCCCCAACCATCTGTCCTCCTTCAGTGAGCTTCCTTCAAAAGTCCCCGCACACTTCATAAACATCCCAGCCCTCCTCACCCCTCCAGCTGCCCCCTTCCTCTAGGAGAAGCAGCAGTTCGAAGGAAATACCACTCATTTTTTTAATTTTTTTTTTTTCCAAGTGTGTTGAATCCAACATCCGTGATTTGGCAAAAGCGAAAGTCTTTCCTCTGTCCTGCCTTTTAAACCTGTTGGTGAACATGGAGAAGATAGGGATAAAACCCTCTCCTGGTGGAAACGATGCAGTGCCCAGTAGCAAAACCTCCTCTTGTCTTTGAAGACCAACAATAAAGCAAACTTCCATTTCCTTACCATAACATCGTCATGTCACAACCCCGCGAGCTCCACCTTCCCTTTCAAGAGGCTAGAAAGTGGAACTTTAGACAAAGAAAAATAGTCTCAGGTGGGTTCGCCATGGATCATTTTGACTATATTTTAAACATTTAAATGTCAATGCTTAGTCATAGACAAGACATGATTCTTATCTAGCTACATGTGGCTTCCAGTATAAAAAATTTTGAACCCGTGCCATTTCCTGTTGGAGAGAGCTTAAACACAGGGGTGACAAGGGCACATCTATTTTGGATCCCTATTTTAAAAGCCTCCAGATATCATAGAAATCAACTGGCACAAACAGAAGACTTTGAATTTCTTTCATGGCGGTGGCAAATTACGTATATCAATGAAACACATACTTAGTGAAGCGGAAGTGAGCACCAGCAATACTTCAATCAGCTTTGGCATATGTATACATTATTCTGTTTGATCTCATAGGGTGCTGGATTTAGATGATATAATACATTCTGGTTATCTTCCTAGAAGTTGGAGGGACGTAAGGAGATATCCACTTTCACAAGATAAAATTAGCACCTCTTTATTTTTCGGATAAACATTCCTCTTTTTTTTTTTTTTTTTTCAGGAAAACACTGATTAGAGTTACAAAGCATACCAATGGGTATGAGTTTACTCATATTCAACCCAAATCCTATTTATAATATAAAGGAAATAACATTGGTATTACACAGGGCAACTTGGACAGCCTAGACGTAGAAATAGCGAGCTATGCTCAGGCAGGTCTCTTCAAAAGCGCCGAAAGCTGTCATTTTCCAAATCAATGGTGGGAAAGTACACATTTTGCTTTAAAAAGGACAATTACACCAGAAAATGGTCAGCCCACACCAATTCTGTTATTTTACTGTATCTTTTGATAGCAGCTTGGAGCTATGAGCTTAAGGTACAAACTATGATCTTGAATTTTGGACACTAAAGATTGAACGCATTTTCTTCTGTACCCCATCATCTCGATTTAGTTCCCACCTACCACAAATATCTATAAATGCTGCCCAGACCATCTCACAAAACTCTTGTTTATGGATGAATTTAATGTTTTAAAGCAGCCCAGCGAGAAGTTATTTTTGTTAAGTCAAAGCATAGACCTCTTGGTCACGGGAAACGCGTTTCTGGGTAGATCTGTGTGAATAACGGATTGTTTGGTTCACTTGCCGCTCCAAACAATCGGGAGAGAAAAATGGTTTCCGGTGAATTAAGCCTTTTGTACAGCGTGGAAGGCCTTAATGGACCTTTGAACTTTTTAAAATAAAGAAATACATTGCATTATTTGCAAAGCTTCATTTAATGTCAAAAAGAAAGGTGGTGACCTTCAAACGTCTTTTGATGGCGAGAACAATTCAGCAAAATCAACACAATTTTTTCAAAACGCTTCGGTCAATTTGAATCACTGCATTGCAATTTGGGGGAAAAAACACAGTTGAGGTATTTTTGCTGCTATGTTTATGAAAAAACATCTCATGGACTTGCCAGGTTGGACTTCACACTAATGATCGACTGATTGATCTCCAGATATACGTACACACACATATCTTGTGTGGGAACACGACCATAATATCACTTTTTAATGCACATTGTCTCAGAGCTGGTGGGTGAAATGAGCACGGAGATCCCATCTCCTACCCGCATTGAGAAGGGTCTTCTCTGCAGCGCTGGATCGGAGATTGGCAGACAGCTCTCTTAAATACAACACAGAGAAATTTATAACAACGTGTGCAGAAACTTTTGTCTCAGCAAATCACCGTCGCATTCACATTGCAGTTATGAAATTAAGCCGCAGAAGATATGATCTGTTGAAATATTATGTGAGGCCTTCGTTATCAGGATATGATTTTGTACTGCTTTTCGATGTGAAGCTTTCCAGTTTAATACACGATGACAGAACAAGATCCTTTTACAGGGAGAAAGCTAGATCATTTTCAAGACCAAGTGTAGCAACTTCTCAAATGTCTGTTGTTGTCTGTCCTGTTAATTGGCTGTATGGCTGCAGTTTGTGTGGGCTGGCCATTATAATGTCAATAAATCCAGTGACTGGAAATGAAATTTGATGCAGAATGGGGCTGAGTGGTTTGTTCCTGAGAGTTTGACCATGTGCATTGGTCATGGGATTTCGGTGGACATCACTGAGTACCCTCATGTAGTGTAAAAGCAATTATTTCTGGAGAAAAAGTCTAGGCAGTAGCTTTTTAAATGGCATATCCCCAAAGAGTGGCCATTTAATCGTATCGAGGTTTTCATGGAGAAAAGGCAGCTGCAGAAAGGGATTTTTCTTCACTCACCTCCATGTCCCCGAGTCATTGAGGGCTTCAGCATTTCCTTGTGGGACACAGACAGGAGCTGATTTTCCTCCTGGCAGAGGAAAGAGCCCATTTTGTGGCGATCTCAGCACACAGAGGTGCTGTCAAGGGAAGCAGAGAGGGGAGAAGAAATAAATCAGACGGGGAGAAAACAGCCGCTGCAGTGCTGTGAGGGGGAGGATGCCCCGCAGAGAGCAAAGGGGGGTCGGGGCAGGATGCACAGCGGGTCCAGCGCGGCCGTGACTCACCCATCACTGGCATTTCACTTTTGAACACAACCAGCAAAAGGGCTTTTCTGCTTGAAAAGCCCCAATTTTTGCATTACCCCTACTCCCCCCTAAAAAAAAAAAGTCCCCCAAAACACCTTCCCTGGAAAAGTCAATTAATAGCAGAGAGCCCCAGCAATGGGAGAAGCTGGGAGGTGGCAGTGTGTGATGGCAGGCTGGCACGGACAGTTTTTCATGCCGACGTTGGATTATTAATAGCGAGAGCACACCATGCAGTGCTTTTTCCACTCATGCCGACAGCAACAGTTTGTCTTCTGTTGTCCAAATTGTTCAATTCATAGCAGTCTAAAAATTGCAATTTCCAAAGAAGCGCACCGCAGAAGAGGCTGATGGAATTCTTACATCACTTTAATAACAGGTTATATTAAAAAATAATTACCAACCGCATGAAGAAAAGTTAAAACTGCCGTGTACTGTGCACAATGAGATCTTGCAAAATCTGCAGACCTCGTTCCTGCAGAAGTCAAAATGAGGGGGATAAGAGAAACTTATTGTCTATACATGAGTGTTGCTATATGTTTGCAATCACAGCCTTTGCATCCCCCCGGGAGCTCAGATTTCACGGGGGAAGAAGCCGGATCACTGAGCCGTCCCACCAAAGAGCCACCATCGCTACAATTAGCTGCAGAAGCCTAATTTGGGGGTTTTCTCATTAACCTGTCATGTCAAATGCTGTATGATAAGATGGTGAAAATTGGGGGGAGGAGTGGCGGTGGAGGGGTAAAAGTTCATTTTGCAAAGCAAACAAACAGCAAGTCGCTTGATTTTACTAATTATCCTAGCCTGTGGCTCTTTCAGCCATTATTTTTCCCCCTCATCAGCGTATGAACTGACAAGATAAGATAGGAGCTGGTATTTTCTAAACTATCCTGGCTGACGGCATATACAGATAATATGAGGATTCATTTGCAAGAGTGCACAGAAGATTAATTGATTTACTTAATGTTAGAGTAATTGCTCATTAGAAAAATAACTGCTGGCATCTGTGGGTAATGGGTGTCAGGGCACACTGTAATGCCCCTCTCCAAGCAGTGTCCTAGAAATAGCATCTTGGGTGAAGAAGGGCAATTTATTTATAATAAAGGACAAATTATTTATAATAACCTGAAATTATAAATGTATTATTATAAATTCTGGGTCTGATCCACAGCCCAGTGACACCAATGGGTGGGTAAGAGTTGGCTTACACAGTCTATGGAGTGGACCTTTAATTTATACGTTTTAATGATATAAAAAATTATGAACTAACATCAGTGCACTTCTCAAACCTGCAATTTCCCAGGAATACTGGTGGGTACAGGCTTAGCTGGCCAAAACATCTTGACTTTTGCCAGTGGTAACTATCTAGATCATGTCTATCCTATGTTCTCTCTTTTTGAGGCCACGGTCTGCATTTTTTTTTAATGCAAAGCCCTCAAACCTTACGATAGTAGGAAACTGAGTGTCCTGAATGTGTCCCAGCTCAAAGTAATCTTATAACCCCACTTTCAGAGATGGGAAAAAAAGGCAAATTTAATGATTATGTGGTTTGCCAAGGACCTTACATTAAATCAGCATATAAACGTGAAATATGCACTGCTTTAGAAAGATAGCTGTCGTTTAATTTTTCATGATGCTACAACTAAATGGATGCTTGAGCATGTGTTACCTTTAAACGGTGCCTTTTATGAGCTTTTAGAGCATCTTCACTGGGGGAGAGCAATAGGCAGCTCTTGGCAGCCAGCTGCCATTGTTACCATTAAAGATGTAAAAATCAGAATGTTAACTTCCAATATCGGATTTTAACCCAAAGCCAGTAAAACGTGTTATGTCAGAATATGGTTAGATCTATAAAGTGTGTTTCAGCAACATGTTGCAGCTGGTGCTGTGTATTTATAGCTTTAGGAAAAAAAAAAAAAAAAGAAAACACAACAGCCAACACACACTGGAAAGAGTAGAAAGCATTTTAAACAGTAAATTTGTCAATGTTTTTCCTTGCTGCTGAGTCGGACTGTGGGTCGGCACTGGTTTAGATTAGCCATATCCCGTGCAATTTGACAGTAGCGACATGAACCTGCAGCGCATGGATCTGAAGTAAAGATAGGAGGAAGGAGGAGGAATTCAGGGAATGTTTTTCCTCGGGAACGCTGTGGAAGCGCCGACGGTGGGACCGGGGCGGCGGTGACAGCGTTAACACTTCCCAGAGCCGAGGACCCCGACGCTGGAATGGCATTGCCCACCCTGAAAGTGAGAAGGTAAAGTTTATTTTTTCTATTTTTTTTTTCTCCCCTTTCTCTCGCTCACTCTCCCATATACAGAATGTATCAAGACCACCAAGAGTGGCCCTTTTTTTTTTTCACGATGATGTACAATTCGCATTTGTTAATAAAAAAAAATTCTGCCTGAGGTCATCCACCTAGATTTTTTTTTTAAACAGGAAACGGGTTTCAGATGTTTATATGTTAAAAAGTAAGGCTGCTAATCTGCCTACCAATTTAACAGGCATTGACAACTGTCAAATCTTTTCTCTTTACATTACTGGCTTTTGAGTTGAGCTAAGTATTTCCTTAATATTTTTTTAAAATCGGCAAAATAACCACTATCATAAAATCACTCGCTTTCTGGATTTGTTTGTTAACACCAAGCAAAGCTGCCTTGGAAAGAGCAATCCAGCATTTACCGTACAGTGAATCCCAAGCTGTTATGCTTATTGAGATGAACTCTTCAAGGAGGGTCGTTTGAAGAAAAGTTTGAAGAACTGCAGCTTCGGCGGTGCTTGCAGATGGTTTTTGTGCCTGCGAGGTGCAGCGTGCACACGAAAAGCTGCAACTTTTAACTTGCGAGTGACTGGTGATAAATAGACAAAGATAAATTAATCTTCATTTCTAGATTTCCTTTCCCCTGTCGGCACTACACGCTTAGAAAGAAGTTCAAATAATTGCTATTTTTATTTCCTTCATTTTAGCCCGTGCAGGAAAGACTGATAATATTCCACTAATATTCTCTAGAGCAGGAATACCCCGACGGGCACTGCAGAAGATGCCTGAGACACTGAGCGATGTGGACTCTGCGTTGCCCTCGATTTCTGGTGTGGATTTGGCACAGCAGCAGCCACGACGTGGTTTTTCCCAACAGCTTGTCACACGTTATTCACATTTCTGATGTGCATGTTATTCCCATTTCTCATCTCAAATGTGCGCTGGATTTTTGCACATCACACGGAGCCCAAATCCAGTTCATGATGTTCTAAGTGCATGAGAATAAAATTAAATTGCTGAAGTGCTTCATTAACAAAAATTATAACAGATAAAATATCTGAGTTAGTTATCTTCTCTTGCGGGTAAATGCTGTGGACTTTCATGCAGATTTATCTGGAAAAGTGCTGAAGGATCATACAAATTTTCTATTAAAATCTATTCTTTTTGAGAATATTGCTGAACTGTGTACATGGAATTTTCATAATGATTTACTGTGATGTAGGTAAAAGGCAGGCGGTGAGAAAACATGCGTAGCATCTACTGGCTACGCTGAAAGAGAAGTTCTGAGTGCTAAAGGACAAGATTGTGCTATTCTAGCAAATGCAAACTGAGCCCCAGAAAATATTTTTCCTTCAGAATAAAAAAAACAACTTTCGAAGGTACTTTGTACCATCTAATTAATGATAGTTTTTCTTTCTAAGCCTTCTAGAAACAAAGACTGGCTTTTGACCTGAAATTTGAAGGCAACAATAATCCACCATTAAAAATCTATGCTGAACATACACAGTGTTAAAAAAATAAATTAAAAGAAAATGGCTTTATTTGCACCGTTTCAGCAACCACAGAATACATCCTATCTGGTTAATTTTGACTTGGTTACATGAAAAGCCTTGCTCTGCAAACTACAGTCGTACATGTGAATTACTTTAAGTCCACGTATGTAGCATAAATTTTCTGTGCTCTTCAAAAAAAGGTGAAGATGCAGAATTACAGATGTTTATCCCACATTTTAGGGTAAAGACTGGCTGCTTTACATCGCAATTGAGAGAGGCGCACCAGAAGCATGAGCCTGACAATCAGTTCTCCAAGCAAATAGCCTCATTTAATCTAAAATATGTACTTTGGGAATTTTACTAATTCAGTCAATCAATTCTCTTTTTTTTCTGAAAGCCAACAATCCATATCTCGCCAGCAAGTTAAAGAAAAAAAACCTTCTTCTTGGCACATCCCCTGTAACAAATGTGGAAGCTTGCTGATGACCACAAATATATTGTAAAAATGTGTAAACCAAAGGCAGTGATATTTTCCAAAAGAACACCTGGAAGGTGTAAATCAAAAATATTGTAAACACGTCAGCTGGGAACATACGACAGGCACACTGGGTTGCTGTGCACCCAGCCCATCGGGCTTTGGAAATCCAAATCGATAAATCAGGGGATGAACCTTAGACTAATAAACAATTCTTTTAGGAAAAGGAGATATTCTCTGTCCCTGCAGCCTAACGGTGAACCAACAAAAGATGAATTTGTTACGTTTAGAAAAATACATGAGGTCAGTTCTAATAATGTGATTTTTTTTTTTAAATTGCTGCTCAAAGGCACTCTCAAAATCAAGCTCATCTTGCTTTGTGTTTTGTTTAAATGAGGAGAAAAACTAATAACACTATCAGTAATTCAGCTATTTTCTTAGAAATACTCTTCAGGCATTTATTTCCCCCCTTAAGCTTTTTAATTGTCGATAAAATGCAAAGGTTATATTCTACATCTACATTATATGTTACATCTACATTATATTTTACATTTACATGACCAAAGGCTTGCAACGAACAAAAGGGACAGAGGAAGACATTTGGAGAGCAAATTGCTGAAAAAAGCGTTGCAAAGTGAAAAGACGGCAGGACCAGGCTCCTTGTTTTGCTGCGCTGAAAAAATTAAAACTGGGTTTCACTCTTATGGTTATCTTGGTTGACTGAAAGAAGCCCTATTAAAATGCTATCTTCTGGAAAGCGTCATAGAGGCATGAGGTTGGTAAACATTATAAAAACAAGCCCTAATAAAATTTTTATTGCTTTACATTTCTGTACATTTTACAGCCAGCGCGGGGAAAAGAAGCGACAGCGATTTCTCTGCCTTGATAGCAGGCAGGAACTTTTTTCCTTGCTTTCCGCTCATCAAAATAAATAAAAATGTTGAAGCCTGTTCATTTCTCAGGCATTCGGGGGAATTATTTCACGCTCAGAATAAACCAAGGGAAAAGCTAAAGGCTAAATGAACCTCGCAGAGCTAATCTGTATGTTATAAACAAGTATCATCCTTTTTGGACACGGCACTATTTTTGCATGTTATAAAACACCGCACTTTATTTTATATCCGTGTGTGTTTTCTGATTTAAAATAAGTAGGGAAAAACCTGCACATATGCACTCTTCGTACACCTACTTGTTATAATTATTAAGCCAGTTGGCTGATGAGACCTTTAAAATTGCTCCCCAAAACCCAGGGTAGACGTTTGCTTCCTGAGTAGGTATTTATAGCTTCTGAATGAATCAAGTCATGAACAAAAAAAAGGTAATTGTGCTTGCAAGTAAGTATTTAAATATTTACATTTTAAATATATTTGCTGCCAGCTTCTGTTAGCGAGAAGAAAAGTAATTTGGGAAATTACAACCCTTCCTATTTCCCACATTTTTTAAGATAATAAATGCATATCTGAATTTAGCATGCCCTGAAGCTTGGCTGGCCAAAGTTGAAGGCAAAAAGTGAGCTCAGGCTGATTATTTGCTCGAATAAGGGTGCTGCCAGGGAGGGAGGGCTGCTGGGTTCGGGACATGGCGGGGATGAAGACGTGTCTCCTTTGGGCTGGAAAGCCCGAATTGCTCAGGGCGGCTCTTCCCCTGCATGTGAAGCCAGGCACCGGCCAGCGGCTGTGCTAATCTCTCATGTTATGACCTCAAGCAACAAACCCTCAGGATACAGCTGGTCTGCTCACCCTTGCGCTTGTCCAACGTGCATGTTGGCAGGCACACGGCCTTAGTCATGTTTCCCCGAAACCCAACAGTGGGGTAGCATGAGGGATATGATGTTTGGCGTCACGTAGGTGATGCTGTACCCCAGCCTACACCCCATCTGAAGCCACACTGGAAAGTTCAGGATGCGTTGAAGCATCAGAAGGATGAGTAAGTAGGGGATGTCACGAAGAAATAGGGCAGATGTGTTGGTGGGTCAGGGCATCATCCTCAGCACCCTTCCTTCTGGAGGTGCTGCAGGTGGCCAGCACCCAGCACCCTTGCAGTGAGTGGTTTTAGTCTTGCTTGTTTCTTTTATTTATTATTGTTATGATTATTATTGTTATTACTACTTTTTTTTTTTTTTTTCTCTTGACTTCCTTGGCATCTATATAGAGGTTTTTTCTCATGGAAATTTCTGCCTCCTGGTCAGAACAAGGAAGGAGGCTCACTAGGGTCAACCAAGATGTGAAACCAAACAGGTGTTTTGGGTCCTTCCTGCTACTGAGGGTTTTCTAGTGAGGATCTGTTCCTTCAGATTTTTCTGATGTCAAGAAGTCAGCAAAATCTCTTCCAAAATTATATGCTGAGGTGACCAAGTCCCACACCACCACGTGCTCAGCACAGGCAGATGTGCCCTGTTGGCCACGGGGATGCTCTGTGACCAGACACACTGTGTGCTCATCCTAGGGTGACAACTGAATTTTGAAGTGATTTTGGTAAACCCTGATGGTCCATAGGATTTAAATACAGGTCTGCAGGAACTAAACCTTGCTTAGATCATTGTTCATAGCCTTGAACTGCATCAGTTCCCACCTCTCTGAGACATGGGACAGATGTCTGCTGGGACCCCTCCACTTGATCGAGTAACACTGGTGGATAAATTTTTGTGAAGCCTGTTGAGAGCCTCTGATGGAAGCTGCAGTGGGAATTGGAGGTATTATCAATACTATTCATCAAAACTGGTAAAAGCAGATGCTGTTTTCTGTTAGCCAGGGAAAACATTTCTTTCATAATCACCCATCCCACTCAGCCTGCTGGGTTTCTGCTGGTGGCCAGAGGGGACATTTCCATAGACCAAGAGGCTCTGTTTTGTCCTTTCTTCTTGGTTCATCTTTTCTCCAGGCTCTGCCCCTTCTGCAAGTCAGCCTTACGGGACAGGCGTCGGCCTCTCCCTTGGCCTTGGGGCGCTCACTGTATTGCTGCAACCAAAATTCATGCTAACCAAATAATCTTGATGACACAGTTTGTGGTCACAAATGCTTTATCACCTTCCTCATATGACGAAGGGAAAAAAACCAACAACCCTCTACAATGGCGTCAGTCATTGTTGATTTAATTAGTAAATATGTTCAGCTAATGCTCACCAGGGCAAATTGTCCCTTCTTAAGCCTGTACAAATAGCATAAGGATGCAAACACCAGAAAACCGTGCAAGTATGCGGTTCCTCTTGACATCAAGTTTCCTTCTGTAATCCAGTGGTTTTACTGTATTAAGTCTTTGCATAGTTTAATAGGTGCTGTTGTGTTTTTTATCCCCAGGCTGATTATGCCACCAGCTTGGGAAGGTAAGAGCCGAGATCTCAGCAACGAACTTTGCTTCCCTTTGCAGTTACCAAATGATCCTTGCCTCAACTTACAGAGGTTTTTCGGTAAAACTTGGACCTGTTAAAATCAGCGGCAACTTTCCCACTGACTTCAGTCAGGCTGGGATTTCACTCTCCCTGCTTTACCTTTTCATCGTTGCCTGCAGTGTGAAAAGCTTTGGTTGGGAGCTTACCAAAGCAAGAAAATCAGACGGACTCTGGAAATACTATTGTTTACTTTAAAGCACATTTTGTTTCCATTTTGCTATAAATATAGATGAAGTGAAAATCTGCTGTTGTGTAGGGCCTGTCACTTCAACAGCAGTTCAGCAGAATTTCTCATATGGTCTCTCCAGCCCACAGAAAATCATTCTGGGATGCTGGGCCCAACCCTGCAAGGCAATACAAGTGGGAGCTTAAAGTTACTCTGCCTTGGTCCAAAAAAAAAAAAAAAAAAATTAAAATCTCACCTCTTTTTCAAAGCAGGCTGAGAATGAATTTTGCAGAGGGGAAAAACAGCAGCAAAAAACCCCAGAAAGATGACACAGACTCGTGTTTTCAGCAACATTCATTTAATTACAGCGCAGGTTCACATGCGATGTATTTAGGTATTCACTCTGGTGTAAGAGCTTGGACTGGAAGTATTTTTCTTAATTAGTATTTAAATAGAAAACACAGAAGATGAGTAGGAAAAGCAGACCACTAAGAAAGCAAAAATGGAAAATAGGTGTAAGCCCCTTGTTCTCAACTTGCTGGAAGGCTTTTGTAATATATTCAGCTCTTGTTTATTCAAATTAAAATGTACCTGATCCTTGGACAGGCAGAACAAACCAAGTCCTGCCCTCGTCAGCAGCACTGGCACGTGTGGGGAAAGGCCCTGGTTTGGGTCCTGTATTGATGAAGGGTTGGAAGAGCCATGGCAGAGTCCTGGGAGATGTAATGTGTGGCTTTAACCCACTTTTGCACCCCCCAGCCTTGTTTTGCAGCCCCGTGTTGCAGCCTCTGCCTCTGAGACCCGTGGGAACATTGGGGAAAGACGTGATTGTTTCACCCCACATCTCCTGGGACCTCCCCGATGTCTCAAAAGTGTTATTCCCAGGACACTATTTTGGAAGGGAGATTACTTTTCACAGCCAAATCCTGCCTTACTGCCCAAGATCTGGAACTGAGGGGTACGTATGCTCTCAATGTGCTATGGAAACCTGCCCTAGCCTGGAGTATTTTATTCTGATTTTAAAGGAAAGCCTCAATTTTATGATGTAAATTCAAAACATGTAAAGAACAATATGAACCCCTTGGTTTAGGGTTTTCTATGAAAAGTCATCATGGTTTAAAATCAGCATCAGTGTGAGGAGACCTCATCCTGTTACAGGCATTTTCTCCTTGCTGCAAATGTAGAAACACCGTGCTGAAAGGCACATACTCTAGGCTCTGTAGACATTTATATGAAAAGTTATTGTTTACAGATCTGTCAGAGATTTAGCTTTGATGATGTAACGTTGGCAAATGTCATATGTAACTTCCCTGACACTGTTTTTCTAACAAATGGCTCTTTTTCTCTGCCTTGAATAGAAAAAAAAAAAAAAAGAGTTTGAAAGGACCCTGAACCTTAAAGCCATTCGAGTTTTGTTCAGCGTCTACCAGATTCAATTTGATAAAATATCTGACCTCACACTATAAAACCTGGCTCCTGGAGAGTGCTGTTGCTACGCTGGTGCTATCACTTACAGGAAAAAGTGCCCTTTTATTAAATATTGTGCAACACTGATTAAAACTAAAGTTAGAAATGAACTCTCTGCTGTATTTCTAGGACAGCTGAGGGTCTCAAGATGAACAGGGCTGGCAAGCTAACACATTGGGCTTTTTAGGAAGATCTCAGGTATCACAAATGGTGGTTCAGCAGGAAGAAAAATATCTGCTAAAGAATGGAGAGACACCTTCAAATGGCAGAGGGAGGAATTCAGCCCTGACTGGAGGTCTGGGGGAGGTCAATTCCCCCCATGCAACAGGAGTTGAAAAAATGGGGTGAAGTTAGGGGAAAAGGGAGCAAAGAAGGAGCCAGGAGAGCAGGAAGGGAAACAACCCAAAAAGTGTGACCAGGAGGCTTGCTCTTAGGGTTTAGCATCTCTTACTTTAGCAATAGAGACAGGCAAATGGGGAAGACACTGCGTCTCAAGGAAGCGTCTCCAGCCTGCAAAATACCTCCCACTGTTCCCCATCTGGTATCAATATCCCCTCCGTGTTTTAGGAGCTGCCTTGGGAGATGCCACAACCCATCTGCTTCCAGCAGTGGTGGGGGAAAGCAGGGGGATGGTACAGGTAAATTTTAGCACCTACTCTGTCACCCTTTTGCTGGGATGACATGCCATGGCTGTCACTTCATCCTGGGTCACTGCTGGAAAACGATCCAAGGGCTTGCCACAGCCCAGAGCGGGCAAGGAGAGGCAAAGCTGGGAAAAAAGGGGGTGTATAATTCATTAAAGATGTGTGTCATTAATTAAGGGCACACAGGATGAGTGTCTTTCACAACTTTACGAGGTTGCCTGCCGGAGTTTGGCAAAGCGGGACCAGGCTTGCGGTGGAGGGAAACTCTCTCTGACAGCGACACTGCCCACAGAATGCAAACCAAGGCCAGGAGAAATTCCTTGGTTTTGACCATCTGAGGCCTGTAAATGAACTGTCAACTTCCAAACATGCATTAATTTAGCCCACAAAAAAACCCCTTGTGCTGAGCAATTGAGGAAGAGCAGGCAGACACCTTGGAGGCTGCTTTTCAGCAGCCAAGTCGGCTGGGTCTGAAAAGCGGTGCCTGCAGAGGATGGCACCTCTCCACCATCATCCAAAGCAGCCCGTATGATGGGGCGGTTTTGGGGAGGAACATGTAAATCAGAGCGTGCCAGGTGAAGATGCTGGGGTCTTCAATTTTAATTCGTGTGGTCAGAGAGGCTCAGGCTTGGTTCACGAAGAAGAGGGCTCAGATTTCTTTGTAGAGAGGAATTCAAGATCTTGTTCATGTTTCTTCTTTTTTCTTGGATATGGGGAAAAAAATAATCCTCCTAAAGGTTTCTAGGGGTTTATTTGGACCTGGCCACCACCAGCGAACTCAGCACAAAGCTGAAGTGCTGCAGATGGGAGCAGGAAGGTGTTCCCTGCATCCAGCCTCTCCCTTCTACCTGCAAGAGGGAGACTCTCATCAAACTCCCATTTCTCTCTCCAACAAGAAAGGTTCCCTGGACATTGTCCAGAGCTGAACTCACTTGGCTCTGACAAAAAAACCCAGTCTGGGCTCCAAATTTATTTACCAGTAAAGCTTGCTATCCTTAAAAAGCACGTTACATTTGATTTCTGGCCAAACATCCAATTATTTATTTTTTTTTCATTGTCATTATTTGCTCCAGCTCATCAGTCCCAACAAACAGGAAATCCATTATTCATAGCAAAGTAATAGTGAGATGCAAACACGTCTCCATGGCTGTGTCAGTTGCGCATTGCAGGCTGGAAAAGGGCTCCTCTCCCTGCTGAGCATCACTGCCTTTGGTCTGAGACATGTTCGTAATTAGTGCCCTGCCCTGTAATGATCTCCATGGTAAAACAGCTCTCTTGAAAGGATTTTAGGTAATGTGGATCTGACTAATTTTAGTAGGAGGAGATAAATGAAGGGAGAAGGAACATGGTAGAAAGGGTCACTACTGGTTTTAGGACCGGTCTCTGGAAACACAAAATATCTTAGCTTCACCTCTTAAAAAATTGTAGAAATCCACTGTTTTCATGTTTGAAGTGTTCAGCACCCAGGAGAGGAAAACCTGTGTGTGGCTGGGAAGTGATGCAAGCATCTTTCTTCCCATGTGTTGCAATAAGCTCATTACTCTGACATGGCAGGGGCGGCTCCAGGGGCATCACACCTGATGAACTCCAAGTAGCTAAAGCTTGAGTTTTTTCCTTCCCTCCTCTGCTGCCTCCTAAACTGTTCAAGAGAAAACAAAATAATCCTGGATAAAGACGTATTTCACTAGTGCTTGAAATGAAGGTTGGCTCCATTGGTGGAGTCCAGCAGACTCTGGGTGGGAACCAGTGCGAGGGTTGGTGTTAGATGTTGGACAGAGCTGGGCACTTCTGCTACAGACTCAGAGCAGCAAAATAAACTCTGCCAGTGGAAACCGCAGCAGGTCCCCTATGAATAGTCAATATCCACCACTGGAGTCAGAATTAATCCTTGTGCTTGGAAGGACACACAAATGTGTGGTGATTTGTCATGTTTACTGGTGATTGGTGATCTTTCGACTCACCCATCATTGGAAGAAGAAGATGACATCCATCAGAGAATTTACCTTGGATGTTGCTCTCCATGCCACAGGACATCCCCAAGTGGTGTTGATGGGGAAAGGGAAAATGGGGAGAAAAAATGGCAACTTTCTGAAACACAGGGGGAACCTCCCCCCAAATGTCACTCTGAGCTGGCTGCCCCCTGAGCAGCATTTTCTTTCAACTTTCTATGTTTCCAAAGGAGAGTTTCTCCATGAGGAGTGTTTAACCACTGTTTTCCTGGTGCTCTAGTGAAGATGCTGGCATTAAAAGGATAAAAGCAAGTTTCTTCCCTCTGCAAGTGGCCTTTCAGTGGTGAGATAATGCTCTTCCCAAAAGTGCGTGTTCACTGCTGATGGGCCATGGCCAAAAGCAGCCTCCCCACTCCTTCTGGAGGTGACAACAATGCACATGTGTGTCATTTCCTGATCTCTGTGGAGATGGCAGGATTGATATTCACGACTAAAAAAAAACCCCTGCTTTGGAAAATCAACACGCACCCCCCTCAAAGACTCCACCTTTCAGATTGCTTCACTTCTATGTCAAGTGCCTCCGCGCATCTTGCTCTCCACTGCCAAGGCTGTGTCCTCCCCCCGAATGACTCAGCCCCACGTTGTCCGGCTGGTCCCCGTGGGAGGGGATGGGAGCCAGCATGGCGGCGGGTCAGGGATGTCTCACAGCCCCTGGGGCTGGTGCCCACCTCCTGCGCTCAGCATCTCACTGGGGATCTCCAGGGAATTGTTTCTAGTGCAACAACAACGTTTTAACCTAAAAAAATCCCTAAGTTATCAAAATATATCTAGGCAGGGCTGTATACCCCTGACACACCATGCAGATAGGCGCATCCGTTAGAGCCGTCCTGCATCCAAGATTACCCTGAGGCTCTGTGCTCCTGGACCTTCTTCAAATGTCACTCAGTCAGGAGCAAATCTGCCTCACCACGGCAAAATATTTGGGCTGTTGAAGAGAAGGGGAAGTTGCCTCTAGTTGTCCATTTTGCTGCTAGAAGTTTTCGGGGAAAAGAGTACTTTATGTAGTTATTTTTGGGGCATTGCACTCCTGGAAATGCTCCACGCAGTAGGAGCCTGAAGAAGGAAGGCTTGAATCTCTTCCAGTTGTTCTATCTTGTATCACTGCATTTTGGCAAAACACAGAATAAATGAGTGGCAAGAGTCAGATAAACAAGCTTAAGGTAAACATTATCTGCATGTATATCCTGATTTATAATGTACGTGCATCAGTTAAAAATTTACTTGAATTTACCACAGTGTTTTAAGTAATGTTATTAAGAATGTAACTTCTTAGGAAAACTCAGTCTGTTTTTAGCCCAGACATGCAATTAGGGGAATTAGTAATACGATACGTCATCTTCAAGAACACACAGATACGGTGGTCAGAAACCTCATGCAACCCTCTGGAAGGAAATTTTGCTCGCAGCATATGTGAATGCTCTCTTACAAGCCTCCTAATTCTCACCAAGAAATAATTCGACCTCTGAGCCAGCACACTGCCCGTTTTGAGTGCTCTGAGGATGAGGCCATGGGTTTAGTGTCCTCCTTTTTGGGGGAGAAAAGGGGCAATGAAAGGGTCTTCAAAATATTTACGCACAGTGAGGCATGAGGAATCTGCAGTGGCATGGGTGGAAAGAAGTAGACCTTGTAATTCACAGCTCTCTCCTCGAAGGCATGCAGGTGAGATCAGGGTTTGGTTCATGCTCCTTGCATGGATTTTTTGGGTGTCTTAGTCTGGGACAGAACTTACAGGAAAGTCCAGTGTGAGCTTTTGGACAGGGTTTGGAGGTGCATGATATAGGGCTGGCTTTGGAGAGCAGCACCATGATTTTGAAATATTCAGGGTTCCTGCACCAGAAGCATATATCAAACAACACCTGAGTGCCCAAACTCTACAGCAAACTGTGGCACATACTCCTCTTTTTGGGCCTAAGTGAAGGAGTAAAAGTTAGGGGGGACAGGTCAGGGCAAAGAGAGCATTAACTCTCCTGTAGCTGCTGCTACCACAATGCATGGTCTTGCATCATCTCCCAAAACTGTGACTCTGCAGCTCCTCAATCCTACCCCACCACCATGAGGGCCCTGTCTACTCCTGGGACCATTGAAAATTCCAGAAAAAAAAGCAAAATCTCTCCATCCCTGCTTTCTTCCACGAGTTCCAGAAACTCCGGATGAATTTCACAAATTCAGGAGACTTTTGGCTAGTTTGCATAAGACAGAGTCCAAATTTTTGGTTGCTGAACCAAGCCTTTGAGACAAGTCATTGAGGTTTCTGTATCACTAGCAACAATCTTTGCTTTTGATTTTGTTTTGCTTTAGGCCTGCAGCACTACTAAATGATGACCTGATCCTGCTATGTGGACATATGTGAGGACAGCTGAGAGGACTGGGGCCTTTTCAGTAATAGCTGCAAATGATAGAGGATCCGGCAAAAGTGCTGGAAAATATGAAAAGGCCAATGAAACAGGGAAAAGGAGTGATCCAAAAAGGGGTTTTTTTCTTCCCTTAAGAAATAATGCATTATCTGGAAATCCTACTTTATAGTTTGGAATTTGTTTTTGTGTTAGTTTCTTTCAGTGACCTATTCCGAATAAAGAGCAACCGCAGAAATCGTACACCAAAGCAACAGCAGTGGGTGGCAAATTTCTGCGTTACCACAAATATCCTTCCATACTTGACAGTCCAGATTGAAAACATTTTTTTGTTGTTGTTTGTGGATCTCATCTTCAATCAGTCTCAAAGAGGGGAAGAAACGATTGACTTGCTGGTTTCTTGACCCCCCAAAATTGCCTTCCGCTTCTTCCCCAAGACCATTTATGACCCATTGCAGTGTGCAATGCCCAGGGCTGTTCTCCATGGGAATGGTTATGATCCCTCTCTATGAGCCAAGGGTCAGATTTGCAAACACTATTGGTTACCGTGTGTGGAATTTCTGCAGAACTGGGGTTTCGAAAGCAAACATGGGTTTCTCACCCATGTTTCTCACTAGGACTTGCCTAGAGCAGGAGAAGTACAAAGTCACTGCGTTTTTTTAAACCTCAAGTTCTTGGCTGAAGATATCTCAGCCAGGGAGATGTTTCTACTCAAGGAGGAGGATCCATATCCCCCCAAAACGAGTATTTGTACCTCAAATCATGCACAGCCACATTGGCTTAGTACATACACACATCTCTGCAGCTGGGGTCTTGCACCATAAACTGTGTCAGGGAAGACTCTTGCCAGACATTCATGCAATACATAGCATGCTTGAGTCCTGATTTGTGCTGGGATTTTTGCAATGCAGAAAAACACCACCCTTCCCCACGTGACACAGCCCCAGTTGAAGACCTGTTGGGTCTGGTGTCAGCCCCCAACATCTCATTTTTACTACCAGACTCCCATGTAATGGAAAGCATCATCCACTTCCATTCGCAGATGTGCTTCTGCACAACGTCAAGGCTCGACCTTGAAAAGGTTGTTGCTGCAGAATAATAAAGCCACTGAAAGCAAAAGTTTATGACATGAGCTGCAATCCAGCCCTGCTTCCATGCCTTGTTGTGTGCAACTCAAGTGCACTTTAACCGACTGCAAACTTTGGATGTTAGCACATAGTGAACGTGATCTGAGACTAAAGCAGAGCTGCTCTGCGAAGGCCAAGCGTACATGACTGAAAGGGAAATAACTTCACAGAGCATTAGGCTGTTGCTTAACTTGGGATTTTTCTGGAGGTGGATACTTTTTTTTCATTTGCACATTTCCCTTGATTTGGAAAGGCTAATTTTTCCTGGCTTCTCTTTGAGGGTTTGATGTTGAGTTCAAAATTGAATCTAGGCTGTTAAAAATGTAATGGAATACGTGCTGTCCTCAGCTCTTCCCTTGCAGGCTCTCCTGCATTCACTGGAGTTTATGGTGAGAACAGTTTTCAGCTCAACAACAACTCTCTGCAGTCATTTATGCACGTAATTTCAAAGCATGTCAGCCCAGCTCTGCAGCTGCTGTAATTCCTCATCCTTAGCAAAACTCTGGATTTACCCAGCTCTCAGGTGGTCCCCTTGTAGTTATTACTTTTTGGATGATAGGCAGACAAGTCCAGCACAATCATTTATTTTTTTAGGGGACATGATACCTTTGTGGCCCCACAACTGAGTGGGAAGCATGGTCTCTCTCCCAAGCACTAAAGTTTTACCAGTATAACATCCCCGGTTGTTTTAATAATTATTCTTGATGTGAGGAAATAGCCACAAATGTGATTCATAGCCCTCTGTAGCAAGGAAAAGGGTGAAATTTTCAGGGCTAGGGGAAGATATTTTCACCAACCAATGGAATAACTTGATTTTGCTGTCTCAGATAACCAGAAACTCTCCTTGGCTGGTGTAAGTGCTGTGAATTGTCTTTAGGAAAACATCTCCATCTTTTTTTGCTGTGAGAACAGAAAAATCCATTAAATCAGGAGTCTTCCAGCAAGTCCCATCCTCTTCCTTTTGCCTGTTTCTCCTCCCATTTTGGATCAGTGCAGGGCTGAGAAGCGAGTCCCGTGACGCTTGGGATATGATGTCTTCATCTCCAAAGAGGCACCTTGGAAATCACCATGGGAAAAGCCATGGGAGCTCTGTGGAAGGCTCCAGCATCAACAACCCGATTTTGAGGGCTGGCAGTTCCTGTTAGGCAGAAAACAACCCAAACAGCCCCAGGCATCTTCACCTTGTTCCCATGTCAGGGCCAAGCTGGGATGCTCTGCCTCCCCTGCACCCCAGGGGACAGCCGGGACGGCGTGGTCCCCACTCAACGTCGTTCGTCATCAGTGGATGACGGCACCTTGTTTTGACAGAGGTGTGGAAGAGCTTTGTGAATTCGCCTGCCAGTTCAGCCCTTTTTGTTGTTGTTTTCCATGAGAACACGATATGTTTATCTAGCTTTGATTTTTTTTTTCTTTGTAGCTGAATTAACTGATTATTACTTTCATCTGGTTTTCTCTGAAGGGTCAGATGAAGCCCAAATAATAAGATTGGATGTGAGTGTGTGTATGTATTTATAATTAATAGGTTGCATACTGAAAGATGTGGGGTCCCAAAAGAACGTGTAAAGAGAAAATGCTCTAAAACTCAATCTTTATTTTGGTTCAACCTCAACAATTTCCTGCAAAGTATAAGCGGTGATATAATACGGGGCAGATCAAACCAAACTCTAATTCTCTTCTGCTTCTCATGCCAAATGTCATCCCCTTAAGATGTGCTTTTCTCCATCTGGCGATTTTGGCTTCTCTATGTTCCCTGTAAGTCTTTGGATCTTTTGCTAAAATGTTTGTGATATGACTCAGAATAACAAACAAAATTTGCAGGACCTTCATTCAGTCGAGCACAATACTGGCAATAAATGGAGCTGGCTCAACCAGAGGATTTTATAGGGACCCCACTAAAACCCAAAGGAGAGAAATAAATCAGCAACTGATGCTTTACTTGTTTTTTGGGTTTTTTTTTTTTTTAGAAAAATCAGAACTGTTTTTCAGTAAAGCTAGAACTTTTCCATGTTTTCACCAAAACAAACAGAAAGCAGGTGCGTGCTGAAAGAATTTTGGCCTGGAAAGCACAGAGAAGTGCATATGAGTTTTCCTTTGAGTGTTTACAGTTAATGGGCTCAATTTTGCTTTTAGCTATGTCAATGCAAGTTTTGCCATTCCCTTCAAAGGAAGCAGGCACGGACACCTACGGAGTCACGGTATTCCTTAGGGAAGTGAGTGTGAGACGTGCAAAGATAGTTTTCTGGTGGTCTGTGTATTTTAAGGGTTGTCACAATCCCATCCAAATCCTCTGTGGTGCAAAACGTTGCTCCACTCACTGAAATTTTGCTCCAGAAAGTAGAGCTTTTCCTTGCATTAAAATATATATTTCTGGAGAACAGAAAGAAAATGCAGTCTTATTTTCCAGTAGTACTCAGTCACCTTTTTGGCAGTAGTTTGGTTTTTGCTTTTGATTCAATGCTTGGTTTAACTGCAGTTGTAGAAGGTGGTTACGTTCAAAGCCATGTGAATTTTTCCATGGTTTTGCAGCTTCCTCCTGGGAATGTCCTTCTTTGTCCTGTAAGAGTCCATTTCCTACCATTTTCTATACAAGCCCGGGCATCACCGTCATTGCCATGACCACCTAAGGATGCAGGCCTGAAACTAGAGGCAGCATTTATTTATTTTTTTGAGAAACAAACACAGACATGTGAGAAGAGCCGTTAGCGGGCAGAGCACAGCTCCTTGATGATGGACGGCGCGGACAAGGGCAGCCACGCTGTGGAGCCTCTGCTTTGTGCAATCCCCGCCGTGGTCCTCTTCGGAGCACCTACAAGCTGTTGAGGGATGTCTGAGCCAACACGTCTTAATGCACAGAAATCCAGAGTGTTTAAAGCCTCCCATATCCATGACCATAAAAGTACAGCAATTCCATGAGCGTGGATGCCTTATGCATGTGCATTGCCGGGGAGAGGTTGCCCATTTGGTACTTGGCAGCCGATGCCTGACACGGGCAGTAAAACCCATTTGTCACAGAGAAGTATATTTAATCTCTGTTTATAGAAATCCTAATGCCTTCCCTCAAGCGAATGGGTTTTTCTGCCACAGACCTGGTGTGCTCAAAGGGAGAGCCAAGACCAAGGGCAGAGATTGAATAAAACTGGCACTGCTGCCATCAAAAGGGGGGACATCAGGGGTCAGGGAGCTCTACAGAAATCCCCCTCCAAAACACAGCCTCCCAAAGAAGACGGTAGCTTCCTGCAAGCAAAAGGACCACTGCCCTTTCCTGTCTCAATCCTGTCCTCATGACGAGGCCATCCCTCCGGGAGGGTCACATTTTTAATGTCCATCCCGCGAGGAATCCCTTCCTCTCTGCGGAAGAGGTAGGAGAAGACCTGGCTTCTGGCCCTCACAGTCTTTGGGAAAAAAGTAGTGAAAAGAGTGTAACTGAAATGCTCTGAAAGCAGAAAACAACAGTGCTTTCCACTTCCCCTGTATGGGATTTATTAAAGAAAGCCCTGGGATGTGAGGAAGGAAGAGCAGCTGGGTTTCAGTGCTTTTGAAGGCTTTATTTACCTGAAGGCTTGGAAAATAGCTCCACACCATGCATGATCTCAGCCATGTAATGAGTTGCAGAAGAGCTGGCTTGCCCAGGTGAACATGGCATTTTGCATCCATCACATGCAGTGCAGACCTCTGTGCTCAAGCACGAGCCCTTCCCAGGGGCTGCCACCACAGAGGGCAGCTGAGACACCTCCCAGTTTCCCTATGTGCCATCCATATTTTATTTCTTATCTGGGAACTGGGACTGCCTGGGTGAAGGTACCTACAGCCTTCAAGCAGGAACCTAATAAACCACTGACAAGCCATAAATTGAGGATCAATTTTATGGTCACTGACATCCAGACAGGTTCTGGAGTGCCCTTGTGTAACCCAATACCACCCTTCCAGACCTATTTCCCCCTTCTCACCTTTATAACTTGTATTGTTTACTATAATTGGATTATTGATAATCCTAGAGTTTAACCATGTCTCCGTAAAGGCTAATATATCAGGTGTGTAAGACTTTACACGGACAGCTAAACCATCCTGTTTGCCCATAAACTTCTGCTATAAATATGAGCAACTTCTAAACACAACCAAACCCAACCAGATTTTCAAGCCATGACTTTTAAGCCCTTGGGTAGATGCAGATGGTCAGTGGTGCTGGGGGTGAAGCGTAAGATCCCAAATTGGCCAGACAAGGAGCAGAAACAGCAAAACACGGTTCAGATGTGAGGGGCTGACTCACTGCTGTGCTGGGGAGCGAGATGAGGGCTGCGCTTAACAGCCCTGAAACCCTGCTGGACTGTGTGTTACAACCCCGAATACTTCTTTCCTCCTCTGCAAGTTTATAGACATGCAATTATCTACTGGGCTTGATTGCTCTTGCTTGAGGCAGATTTATTGCACTTCACTCCTGGTGGATGTGAGCTCTTTTCCTGCGGAGAAATCAAAGAAAAGGAAAGCAAGTCTCCAAGGTGGCTCCGTCGGAAAAGCAGACTGCAATGAGGTTTGCTCATATGCCACTGTGCAATGGCTGTTGCCTCTTTAGCTGTCTCCCTGGTTGTGTCTGACGGGACTGGAAGGGCTCCAGGGCAAGGGCTGCCTGGTCGTGGCATTACAGGCTGAGCAGGGATGCTGCTATGAGTTATTGCAGAGAGAAGCAGCAAGGAATTGTGTTGGGTGCTTTGGGTCGGGGTTGCTGCTCGGAGGGTCGCAGGCTCGTCCCGCCTGGTCTGCATCTCACAGAGGCTCCCAATCCATCCCATTTGCTTGTTTCACTTCTCGGTGACGCAGGGTTAGATCCTGCTGGAAATGGAAATGGATGGCTGCGCCGTCCCATCTGATAAGTAAGTGACGTGAGCGCTTTCATCTGAAAGGGTTTTAAAAAGACAGAGAAAAGAGTGGGCACAGACTACAGAAATCAGACAAATTTTCCTTAAATGGGGAATCAGGAAGAGGGGGTAGGAAAGCAAAAGTGACTGGGGAAGCTGTAACAGAATCTAAGGTTTGGCCAAGGGATTCATAATCAGAGGGATGCTTACAAGTTTCCAAACTGATTGAATGCACTTCCTTTTCCCCATACAGGACTGTGTTGAGGTTGATTGGGCTCTCAGCATTCAGCCAAACCGTGCTTTAAAATGATGATAATAATGGAGCGTGGCAGAAAAGAAAGTGTCACGCTGAGGGCTGATGGAAGCAGTGTCTGTGGGATGGGGGAATAGCTCTCATCAGGCCAACCGATACGGCCAGAGGGAATAAGCAGGTAAAGCTTTCAGGCTTGCAAGTTCTTTGTAGGGGACTTTTAAGCATTATTGGGATTGATGCTTTTCTCCCTGAGTCTTGCTCTGACATCATAACGCCCAAGCACAGTAGCTAATCATTCTCAGGGTGAGCTCTCCCAGGCTGATTACATCCAACCTGAATTTCTTCCTGCATGTTTCACTTCTTCCAGTAAAAGGTAGTGATGCTTCATATTTATAATCAGTCCCCTCTTTTATTCCTGGATGTTATTCACATGCATTTTTATATCACTATGGATTCTCTTCTTTGGAAAGTCCCGGTGGAAGTATCGGCCAAAATGAATAACAACCGGAAACAATAAAATGGAGAAAGATAAAATCAGGAAGAGTACACTTTGTTTATAGATGTGAACAGCTTTTCCAGTAAACCACCAAATAAAGAGGTTCTTCAGACTTGGAAAGTCTGAAAACAGGGCGGTTGGGAAAGCAACTGGGCTTGGAGGAGCTTTGGCTTGTGGAAAAAAAAAAAAAAAAGACCACGACTTTTTCTCTTGAGAGTATTTACTGAATGAGAGATAGGAGTGAGTCAAAATTTGTGTATCACAGACGTGGCATCACCTGCCCTAAAGCCAGAGGGGAAAAGGGGTGGTTAAAGTGTGCTTTCAGAAAGCTGCTCTTTGTCTCTTTTTGAGCTTGTGAACGCATTTATATAAGAAGATGAGCAAACACATTGTAGGAAAAAAAAAACCAAACAACACAACAGAGGTGGCTGCTGTAAAGGCAAAATGTATTTGAATCTATGTTTTTAAAAAAAAGGATAAAGGGCAGGCATGACTTATGGCAGACTAAGCATCATGAACGCATCTGCTCACACATGAAAAAAAAATAGTATTAATTACCCAATCATTCAAGTAATTCCTGTTTAATTTACAAAGACAGACCACGAGTTGTGAAAGGAGAAATACAAAGTGTAAGACCCAATGGCTTCTTTCAGCGCTTTTGCTTGCCTGGCATTGGCATGAGCTCCCCGGTTACCCTCTCTCTGGTGTCTCACCTTGGGGTCTTCTCAGTGAATGGAAGGAGAGGAGGGAGCAGATGTTCAACAAGCTCAATTTTTGACATAAAGAGGGCCAGCCCAGTGATTTTTAGTTTGTTATTAGAGTTGTGGTGATGCCTGCAGACCCCTGTGTCTGTCCTCAGTGCCTCTCCTTGGCGTTCAGAGCCAGGGGTCTGCTCTGAGCTGGTGGTCGTCCAACTTTCCTGTGGTGTGGGAAAAGGGAAGATGCTCCAGGAAAATCAACATTTTACTGTGAGGGATGGACCTGGGAATGGGATGGGACCCAGGAGAAGATCTGGGAGGGTCTCCCAGTAATGTTCAAGGCAGGGGCTGACTTCCAGCCCTTCCCCAGCCCTCCATGGCCACGAGCTCCCAGCCTGCAGGATGCCACTGGAGAACTTTGCCACCCTGCCAAGACTTCCCACGCAGAGGCGATGGGAAGGATGTTCTCCTGCTGCTTCCCAGATAGGCTTTCAGAGGCTGCTTCATCCTCAAAAAGCAAAGCAGAGTTTGTGGCCAGAAACAGGAGGATGTAGACTGAGTTTCTGCAGTAGGAAGCAAACCTCACCTAACATCACCTTGATAAGCAAAAGAGAGACTGAGGCTCCAGCAAGCTGGGGGGAGCATGTGTGCATGCACTCATGTAGTTAATATTTGGGGCAAGGGCTTTCCCCAGCCCCCAGAAAATGGAGGTAGACGGCTCCACACCATGGGATCGCAGTCCCTTTTGGTCTCGCTGCACAGTGGTGTGTGCACCTTTGCTGACAGAAGGAAGAGAGCTGGAGACAACAGTGAGCTTTGTGCTGCCAAAAAGGAAGACAGAGAGCAGGAGATGGAGGAGAGCGGGAGATGGAGGTTATATGGTGCCAAGGAACACGACTGGAGAGTCAGTGGTGGTGCTGATAGGTTTGACATGAATGTAGCTTGGTGGGGATCCAGCTGAACACAGGAGTAAATGCGTGTGTCTCCATATGTGCAAGTAGCTATTAAATAAGCCCCTTTTCCTTAGAGGAAGGGGCTCCATGACTGGTGTTGGCTGGGGATGTTGTCAGGGTGCTTTACAGAGGGAAACATACAGCAAAAGGAGGGGAACCCTTTGCTACAGGGAATGCACCGGGATTTTCTCCAACCGAAGTTACTAAAAGGAGCTCACCCTGACACACTTGCCCTAAATATATTTTATTGCAGTTCTTTGAATTCAAGAACAACTAAGCGGATCATCCCTCAAGTAGTGACTCTGAGCATCGCAAGCACAAACGTGTTGGACTCCATTTGCTGGACGGGGCTCGTAGTTTGTGTTCTGCACTCCTTTGCAGCATGTTGGCTCGCTTCTGCTTCTAATCTACGATGCCTTGTTTTCCCGACATCGTTTAATCAAACTTAGATCTAATCAGTGCCAGAGCATTAATAAGCGTGAGCCTCCGCAATCCTAAGCAGCCATGTAAAATGCTGGATACAGTAATTTTCCCTGTTGGTCTTTCTGCATCAGGTCCTGAAATCCCCCAATTAAGTTTTGTACCAAGAAATGAGTAATGTTCATTGCAAACTCATGTTAGTGAGACACATCCAAGCTCCTGCCTCCCACTCCTGCGACGCATTAAGCAGGCAGGAAACAAAGCAAAGCCCACGTGTGGAAGGACCCCAGAGCCTCTGGATTCAGGAGTCACCACTGCCACTCCTACGTGCAGCCACAGGTGACTTACAGCCTTGAGGCTGCTTTCCTATTGACCCCAAAAAGGTAGAATTAATAAAATAATCCATAAAATTAATAAAGCCCTCACTTTCTAGACTTTTTTTAAAGTCCATCAAACCAGTCACTAAGTGATAGGCACCAGGAGTACGGTTTCTTTTGGGGGCAGGTAATTCCATCTGCAGACGCGGCGAAGCTTTCTTTTCACATCCTGGGAAGCATCTGGTGCTGGCTACTGTCAGGGACAGATACAGGATTACACAGGACATTTATCTGGCTGAGGAATTTATATGATCCTAACTTCATCCTGTTAGCAGCATCTTAGGAGCTAAGCCTGAATAAACACTTTGACCATCCCTTTATCAAACTAGTAGGGAACAGAATGAGAGCAGGAGGGAGAAAATTATTATTTTTCTTCAAGGGTTCAAGCACCCGTGCCTTTAAAAAAAACTTATAACACAAATAGGGACAAGAAATAATTAGGACTCGAGGGCAGCTGCTGTGATATCTTGTATCCCTTCATTTAATTCCCCTTCATGGCGTGCTCTCTCCCAGCGCAGCGCAAGAGCTGGTCCAGCTCCCCATCAAAGCCTCCTCTCCCACGCACGAGCTGCATTGCGATCTGACCCTCATCTCTCTGCGCCGACAGTTCGCTGGTGCTCTACTTATCTTTTCTAGGAAAATGCCATTTCAAAAGGAAATCTGATGCTGCAGCAGCTTTCTGGTGTCCTCGGCTGCATCGATCCAGTGTCAGGAGCGTTTCAAAGGGGCTTGAGGACTCCCAGTGCTCTGCCTGACTCAGCCCAGTAGCCTGAACTGCTACAACCCAGCCCGTAAGTGTTTAAGGGCTTATTGTTGCTTTTTGTTATTATTAATATTATTACTGTGCTTGTTCTGGCACAAAACCCCTTTTCTATTCTCTTTCCCCGCTTAGAATTTTGGTCAAAGTTTAATTAAATTTAGAGGAGCTGGAAAAACCACATAATTCAAAAGTAAATGAAAGCAGTGGCTACTGCCGGAGGTGGCAGCCCTCTGCATCCTCCCCTGCCTGGCCCTGGGGACCCCGGGGGGACGCGGGTGCTGCCGGGGGGGGGGGGTGACAAGCTGCTGCAGCCCTGCCCCGAAATCCCCTTGGAAATGCAGATTTCCCTTTGCTGGAGGAGCGGGAAGGGGGCGAAGGGCTCCCCGTGGGGCCACGTTTGGAGGATGCTATAAGGTGTCCAGGCGGGAGGTGGGGACCCGCCGCGGCCCAGCAAAACGAAGCCCTTGTTTGTCCCTGCCCGTGCGGTCAGGCGCTGTGGGTGGGAGCGGGGGGATCTGTTTTCCCAGGCTCCCTGCCATCAGGAATTACTGAGCTGCCATGAAATGGGAGGAAATATTTCATTATAGGCACATGCGCTTCAATTTCACATGATGGAAACTTCAGGATCAGCTTTCCTCTCGCCCTCCCTCCCTCCTTCCCCCTCATCCTTGCTGCATCGGGGTAATGCCGGGCATCCCCAGCACGGTCCTCCTCCCCCCGCATCCTTTTGGGGGGGGCCAGGGTAGCCTCCTTGCAGCAGGACTCCCCCCTCAGCCGGGGGCAGCCCCATGGCACCCCCGGGAGGGGAGCAAAATGTGTACATGCCAAATGCAGACTCCAGCCCTAAAGCAAAAAAAAAAAAAAAAAAAAAAAAAAAAGAAAAGGTATGCAAGATCTAACAGAAATGTGGTCTGAGGAGCGGAGGATGAAGGGGAAACCCCCAGCCCCCCCTCGCCAGGGTTTGGGGGCTGCCAAGCACCCTGGTACACGGCATAGGGAGATAAAAAGGAGCTGCAACCACTCACCAAGGAGATATCCTTGGCTCTTTTTTTGCAAAAAGATTTTTATTTTGGAGTGGCAAAGCAACAGGGAACCCCCTGTGTGAACCCCCCTGCAGCGAGGCCGCAGGGACCCCCTGTGTGACCCCACGTGTGATTTCTGCACAGCGACAGGCGGTGAGAAATAGCCCAGACTGACCAAACCAACCTGGAGTGATGTGATTTTTTTTTTTTTCTTCCCCAGACTGTAACAGTTTTCTGCCCCCGAACTACCTCTTCTCCCCCCATTTAAAGGAACCCCCCATGTCCATAAATTGCAGCCCAAGCTGACAGAGCAGCGAAGCAGCAGGAGAGGGAGCGAAGGGCAGAAATTCATCTTTTTGCCTTGGCGGGCTGTGAGCCCCTAAGAACTGGAAGTGGGGGTATATCGGGGGGGCTGCACTCCCTCTGCCTGGGCTCCACGCCCGGGGTACGGGGGGCGGCGGGGCAGCCCCCGGGGGAGGCAGGGCGGAGGCGGCGGGGCTGCCCGGGGCTGCCCGGGGCGGGGGGGGCCGGGCTGGCTCGGCGGCGCCCGCCCGTGTCAGCGGGGTTAATGCGGAGGGTCGGGGGCAGCGGCTGGCGCCCCGGCGGGACCCTCCCCGGGCCCGGCCTCCCCCCGCCCGGACCCCCCTCCCCGGGCCCTCTCTCAGCAGCGGGTGCCCCCCACAGCCCCGCGTCCCCCACGGGGTCCCCCCGCGGCCGGCGTGGAGCCCCCGGGTCGGTCCCCTGCGGCGTGGGAAGGGGAAGGAATAGTGGAATGAGAAGAATAAGAATAAGAATAAGAATAAGAATAAGAATAAGAATAAGAATAAAAGAAGAATAAGAGAAGAAGAAGAAGAAGAAGAAGAAGAAGAAGAAGAAGAAGAAGAAGAAGAAGAAGAAGAAGAAGAAGAAGAAGAAGAGTAGGAAAGGGAAAAGGGAAAAGGGAAAAGGGAAAAGGGAAAGGGAAGGAAAGGAAAGGAAAGGAAAGGAAAGGAAAGGAAAGGAAAGGAAAGGAAAGGAAAGGAAAGGAAAGGAAAGGAAAGGAAAGGAAAGGAAAGGAAAGGAAAGGAAAGGAAAGGAAAGGAAAGGAAAGGAAAGGAAAGGAAAGGAAAGGAAAGGAAAGGAAAGGAAAGGAAAGGAAAGGAAAGGAAAGGAAAGGAAAGGAAAGGAAAGGAAAGGAGGGAAAGGGGAAAAGGGGAAAAAGGCAGAAAAAATCACATTTTAAATAAATATTGGTTACAATACAGGTTGTCAGTGTCTAAGGATGGTCATTACAAGGCTCATTTCCAGCCCATGGGATGAAGGGAGCAGAGCATCCCTGGTGCCCATGGCGTTTCCGCCCGGCTCTTGGGGCAGGACGGGGAAATCTCACACCCGCCACCCACCCAGCCAAGACCTGGGAGGTCACAGAGGGGCGGTGGGTGCCTGGGCTCACCCTTCGGCAGTCCAGCCTGGGTGGGAGCTGCCCGAACTGGGACCCACTGGAAGTTGCCCCTTCACAGCACAAGGTTTCCAGAGCTCCCCTCCAGCCGTCACTCCCACCAGTCCCTGGTTTCATTCCTTTGGTGTAGCTGTGAGGAATAACATTTCTTTCTGCATAAAATGATAACTTCATACCTTATTAAACTACATATCTATGAAGATTTTTCCAGTGTTGAAACCATATCGTATACACAAAGGCTAAGGCTGGGAGGAATTTTTACAGATGAGTAATAAACATCTGAAAAAAAAAGATTTATGATGGAAAGCTGACACAACCTTAAGTGGATAATTCAATTTTTACTCACTTTCTTTGTTCCCTACAGAGGCACTTAGAGCTACAAAGCCCAGGCACACACAGGGCTATTGATCCTGGGGCTTGGAAACACCCCAGCACTGTTTTCTGCCGGCCCCTGCCCAGGCACACTCGCAGCGTGTGCCAACAGCACTGATAAATATAGACTTTCCTTTTGGGGGGGCTTCCTTCTCTTTGCCACATGCATCTACACCTACATCGCTGCTTGGGTTTTGTCTGGCTTTTCTTTCAACATAGTTTTACTCATTGTTGGGAATGATCTCTGAACAGGTTATGGCCTCTCTGCCTTTCCTAAAAAATCTATAAATTAACAGGATGCAGATTTTTGGGTGCTCTGATTTCCTTTAACGAAATTCCGATTTCTTTCCCCGTATGTCACTCTGCCCCTTGTTCATCATCTTTCTAATCTTTTCACTAATGAAAAGCTTTTCAAACTGGTAGTGATGCAAAGATGGGTGCAAACCCTTGCAAGAGTATTTTTGATAAAGACGCAAGAGAAACCAGACTGGGTCAGGGTAAAATGCAGACATAGAGGGGAAAAATATCCTTCCCCAGACAAAAGCTCCTGGGTTTTTGTGGGTAACACTTTGCACACCCTGGGATTTTCTGGGCTGTTGCTTCCCATCAAGCTTCTTGTGAGAATAACGTCATTCAAAGAAGCAAATATGGAGAAGTGATGAAAAGGAGAAAGGAGTTTTCTAAGAATCCTGTGGCTGAGCATTATTTCCTCCCAAACTGTCTGGCAGGAATGAGATTATTTCCATTACAGCTGCAAAATTTACTGCTTGATTCCAAATTTCATTGCAGTGAAAAATCCCATAGCTTGGGCTTATCAGCTCAGTTGATTTTGAGTCTCAAAATTTAACCTAACAATAGCCTAGAAGTTTGGGTTTTCAGTAAGGAATTCCCAGCACGGAGTATTTGGGAATGATCAGAAAAAATTCTGTGGTTGATCCAGTCCAAAAAAATCAATGTATTTTCATTTAGGGAGCGTGTTTACTAAAGAAGGTCATGATTTGCATTTTTAATCCCGATTTTAAAAAAAGATTCAACATCTCAAACGTTCCACTGTGCTGGAAAAAGCATTCCCCACCTACACGTGAAAGGTACGTCCTGCCTGTACACCCTCTCGTGCTTGCGTGCCCACACAGCTGCTCGTGGCCCGTTGCCACACACAGGATGGCCTTGGCCCTGTGTGCACACACACATCAGCGCCTGGGAAATACACGCACGGACATGCGTGGACACAGCGTGCACAGGCTGCAGCACACGCGTGTGATTGCAGCGGAAGGATGCGGTTAGCACACACACACACACGCAATCACAGCCTGTACACGTGCAATCACGGCACACACGTGTGTATGCGGCCGTGGCACACGGGCATTCGCTGCGCACACGCGTGTGATCACAGCACAAACTTGGAATTACAGCAGGAACGTGCAATTGCAGCACCCATGCATGTGCAATTGCAGCACACGTGCACTCACAGCACACACCTGCAATCGCAGCACACATGTAATCACGGTACAAACATGCAATTGCAGCACAAACATGCACTCACAGCACACACGTGCAATCGCAGCACAAACAGGCACTCACAGCACCCACACACATGTGATCGCAGCACGTGTACACGCTCACAGCATGCATGTGCAAGCAGAGCACACGCATGCGCTCACAGCACACACACAGTCACAGCGCACACATGCAGTCACAGCACAAACATGCTATCAAAGCACCCCCACACATGCAGTCGCAGCACACACATGCAATCACAGGGCATACACTCGGCTCACACATGCAATCACATCACACGTGCAATCACAGCAGAAACTTGCAGTTACAGCACGAACTGCAATCACAGCACCCACACACACGCAGTCGCATCACGTGCAATCACAGCACATGCTCACACTCACAGCACACACACGCAGTTGCAGCACACACATCCATTGCAGCACACGTGCAATCACAGCACATGCATGCACTCGCACTCACCGCGCAAACTTGCAATTACAGCATGAACGTGCAATCGCAGCACCCCCACACATGTGATCGCAGCACGTGCACACACTCACAGCATGCACATGTGCAAGCAGAACATGCATGCACTCACAGCACATGCACATGCTCACACCACACACGCAACCACAGCACGCACATGCAATCACCACACAAACTTGCAATTACAGCATGAACATGCTATCACAGCACCCACACACATACACTCACAGCACACACATGATGCACTTACATGCAATTGCAGCACACATGCAATCACAGCACACACATGCACTCACAGCACACACACATACACTCACAGCACACACATACACTCACAGCACACACACGCACTCACAGCACACACATACACTCACAGCACACACGCCTGCACATCACCTTGCTGCCCCCCCGTACAGTCCCAGGCACGCAGCCCCCCCACGCCGTACTGTCTCACGCGCACCCTTACCCACACATGAGCACCCTGCACAGGCACCCACCTCTCTCCCTCCCCCTCTTGCACACACAATTACCAGACACACAGGCATATTTTTATTGCAGCTGTCAGGAACATGAAAAACCTTTCTGCCAGCACTCAGCACGGGCAATTTATGAGCCTGGTCTGTTTGAGTGAGGAGGGGGGGTGGGGATCAGAGAAGAAATGATGGGAGAGAAAATGGCCCATAAATTGTTCGCCATGATTTACACTGTAGTCCATTTGCAGCCTATTCTTTTTTTGGAGCCTCACACACACAGATCTCTCTCCCGCTCTCCTTCACGTTGGGGTCCTGAGCCGGCCCAGCTGGAGGAAGGCAGCGATCAGAGTTCAGTTGGTGCAGACAGAGCTAAAGTAAACAGACGTGGTCATTCAGCAGGCAGTTAGCAGCCTTTGGACAGATGAGCAGGGCTTTGCAGGACCACACACGCAACCCCCTCTAGACCACACAGGGACCGGGCTGCGTTGGCTTTGCACGCAACGCGTGCGGAGGGACCGACTGCTCCCGTTGAGCGGGGCTGGGGCTTCTCTGGGTCTCCAGCCCCCCCGGACACTCCGGGAAGCGTTTCCTGCCCCGATCCCTCCTGCTCGCTGGGTGATTAACTCTGTCACCCGTCCCAGAGAGCACGGTATACATTCCACGGCAGAAGACATAGTGTACTCCTGGAAAAATGCCACCGCTACTTCCACAGCTCATAAAGTCATCTGCTGACCTTCTCCTTTTCTCCCTTCAAATTCGGCCCATCCGTCTCCTACCTCACACTTTCATCTCCATCCTTCGCTAACGAGGTACCAAGCCGCTGGTAGCAGCCTGGCTCCTGCACTGCCCTTTTGACCAAAAAGCCCCTTTCGGGAGCAATGCTCTGTGCCGAGGCTGAAAGGCCTCTTGACCATTCCTGAATCCCAGAATCATCTCGGTTGGAAAAGACCTTGAAGATCCTCCAGTCCAACCATTAACCTCACACTGACCGTTCTCAACTCCACCAGATCCCTAATTGCTATATCAACGCTTCACCTTGACTGGGCAAACCCTCCCCTGAGCCAGTCTGCGTGTATAGTTAATTCATCTGGCAATATATAGGTAACCAGCACGCTCAGGCACTGCACAGCATCCTTCTTCCTTGAGCAGATGCCAGGATGAAGGTAGCAGCATCCTTGAGCCCCGCTGAGCTGTTTGCTCACATACTCCTCCAGTCCTTGTGGTGTTTGCAAGCATCCCCAGTACACATTCCCTCCATCCCAACCTCTTTTCAGATGATGAGCATTATCCCAGATCTTCCCCTGCCATGGTGTAAGTGGATTTTGTGGATGGGAGACTGTTGGTGAAGGGGTTGCTTGTTTTGGTGCTGGTCCTACCAGGATGGACTGAGTGGAGCCATGGAGGTGTCAGCATTGAAAAGCCCAAACAGTTCTTTGTACGTATCCTGACCCGTGTGTTTGGGGTCCCTCCCAGCTGCTCCAGCATTGCCTGCTCCCAGTCAGCTGAGCAGACCCCTCGCTGTAGGAGAAAATAGGGATTTCCTGGAAATGGCTGACGGGCTGGCAGTCAGAGGAAGAGCCTGCCATCATTCCCGCTTCACTATTTCTGGCTCCAAATGGCTCAGCAACCTTTCAGCTGGCACATCGCCTCTCCACAGCCTGCTGAGGTTTTACCCTGGTGGGGTGAGGACTCCCAGCTCGCCTCCTCTGACATCTCCCTGGGCCGCAAACCGCCCCCCAGAGCACCAAGTTCATCCTCCTTTTAACCTTCCTCATTCCTCATCCCAAACACAACTGTGTCTTTTAAAACGCCCTCTCCTCGAGAAGTGCCTCCAGGTCCCCCCGCGATCCAAGCGTAGCTCCGAGGGGAAGCTCCCCGTGCCTCCATCCCCTCCTCGGAGCTGCAGCCGGGCCAGCGCTCGAGCGCGTGAGATTATAAAACAGATCAGTGTTCGCTGGAGTGAACTCTGAGAAATTACATTTGCCTGTCAGTATCATGTTAAAGCATAACACAGACTCTCATTTTCCCACTACTTTGGCTCCGAGGGCGTTTCGGTCCCTGCTGAGAAACATGAAGGTCGTGGCCTTCAGGTTTCCAGATCTGCCCTTACACACCATAGGGAGATCTGACAACAGCCTTATTATTTATGTATCCAGGCAGGGGCTGCCTAATGAAACCCAGAGATTTTTATTGACACACGTTGGGGCTCTGGGTAAGAGAGAAGCAATCCGTCGGGTGGTTCACGTAAACACAGTGGCTATTCATTTAGGGTCAGTCCTACGGGTGGACTTTTCGTGCCAGGTTTGACAGCACTTAATTCACGCTGAGGTCGCACTTAAGCTTGCGAGCTGGTGATGTGCCTCAGTCGGGTGGGTTGCAGCCTGTGCCAAGGAGAGCTGAGTTTTCTGCTGGGTGTTTGGGGAGGATGAGTGACAAGGATAGACCCAATTCCCTGCTGTAAACAAGGGGTGAAAAGTGGTTTTATAAATGCAGTTGTTGCTGGGGCGGGGGAAAGGCGATCATGAGAAATGCAAGATTTTTCATGGATGATTTAGGAGAGGAAAAAGAGATGCAATTAATAACGTTTCTGCCCAGAAAAGTACTATGATTTCTCAACCCAGAGCTGATCCTTCTTACACTGCCGATAGACATGATAGAGGTTTTCTGAATGGCAAAGAAAAGTATTTTGGGTGTGCAGATTGCTTTGCTGATGCTGCAAAAGGCATCTACTTTGGGGTGCCCTGCGGAGTCCAGTTGCAAGGTCTCATCCCTTGTGCCCTGACCCCTAACTTTGCAGAGGGCTGCCTGGGTCTATCCCGGGTTCAGGAGGAAAGAGAAGCTTTTCTTGGCAAGGAAATGACTCCTAAGTAGTCTCCTCACAAACCAGGAACATGTAGGAAAATTGTGGCTGAGTACATTTTAGTCTGGCGTTTAAAGGACTGAAAAATGATTGCAGTTTCCTTTGGCAATTGCAGTGGGAGGCTGAAGATGTGACCTTTAAGGAGATTCTGTTTACTGCAGCCACAGGCTTGGAGCGTTGCGTGATCTCGGTAAATCTCTGTTCTCTGCCTTGGCTCTGACCCCTCCGCCTGCCGTCCAAACTTAACGGCAGTTAGCAAACAATAGAAAGGATACCTTGCAAATACTGGCTAAGATAAATCACGCTGATCCTTTCCCATAGGATCTGAGCAGATGAGAATTGCACATGGCTGTACATCCTCTGCCCAGCATCAGACGTCTCTGCAAGGTGCAAGGCAAAGCGCTCACAGCGTCGCTTTTTAGGCGGCGTGAAGGAGTCGATGCCATGTTTTGGTTTTAGAGATAAGTCGCCAAAAGTCGCAGAGCCAGGATTTTTGTGCTCGGAGGATAAAGTTAAGCATGACGACAGGAGTCCTCCCTGCTCCAGATTGAAGCCTCTGGGGATTTAGCAGCCTCTTGAATCACGTTGAGTTGCATTGGTGACTCTATAGATCTGGGAAACCATCTTATGGTCTCTGAGCAGGGTGCGTCGCAAGCACGCACTAAGTCTTGCCTTAGGAGAGCGCCCGGTGCAGCAGTACACTCCATCCTGGAGCCTGGCACCAAAAATCTCTCACCTCCTCTGTATTTCTAAGAGCTTTTGCTCTTACGGGCTTGAAAACAGCTACAGTTCAATTGCTTATCACTTAACACCCAGGTTCCCTTTTCTTCTCCCTCCCTTTTTCTTTGTTGCATTCAAAAATGTCCTAATTCTCAAGACTATCAAAAAAAAAAAAAAAATTAAAATTAAATCTGCCTGAAAGGCGCGTGTGAAGAATGTCATCCTTAATTATACATGGGCTGAAGTCCAGTGCCAAATGACTCCTCCTGCAACTTCGCTGAGGGCTGGAGCAGTATATTAACAGGGAGTTTGGACTGGTGGGATCTATTTGTAATTCATGAGGAAATCCTAGGACCTGCTTTTCCTGCGAGAGACTAAATAGAGCTTGTCCTGAAACAATGCTGAAAGGGTTCCCATTGCAAAAAACACTTTCTAGTAAATGGGAGATGTAAATTTAGATCTGGCCCTTCTGATGCTGCTTTTCTGTCATTGCTGGAGGCACCGATTGTTTCTATTACAGTTTGTTAACAATTACAGACCTACATTTCAGGCTGAAAAGAGCTATTAATGGCCAACAATGTTGTTCCTTCTTTTCCCTTTCCCAATTGCCTGTTTTATGGTATCCAATGCCTTCCTCTGGTGTGTGTCCGTGTGTCTGTGTGTCTGTGTGTGTGGTTGAGACTGGGGACAAACAGTCTGCTTAAACTTCCTCTCCCCGGTGAGTTGGAGCGGGTTACCTTGCAATGGAAATTTGGGACGGTTTCCTGAAATTAGCAGGAAAAATATCAAAAAATCTTTTTTTTTTTTTTTGTCCTTCTTTTTAGCTTCAGAGTCCTATTCTGGGGCACGGAGCGATCCGAGCACATGCAGCAGCACACGTACGCACCTATCCCCCCGATGCTTTTTTGACACTCACCCAAAAAGGAGAGCCAAAACACTACATGCCCATCCCTCTTTCCCCGAGCCAAATCCTTGTGGCTTCCCAAGACCCTGGGATGGGATGAGATAAGTCTGTCTGGAATTTGGAGGGAACCTCGCTTGCTGCCACCCCAAGACAAGACAGTGACCTTTAGTGGCCCATCCCGTGCCTTCTCCAGTCACGGCCACCTCCGTGCTCCAACACAGGTGTAGGCTTTAGGATATACAGATGCTACTGGGAGATGTTGCCTGGTGAAAACTCCATGGCTGAGTGAAACTAGGATGGTACCTGCTGAGCATCCTGTCAAAAAATAGAAACTGTCTCTGGAACAAGGACATTAGCTTCTCTAGGGAGGGCTGGTTTCACCCCCGCTGTGGACTAGGATGGCCAACAAGCAGGAATATATTTCTTTTTGCTGCCTTTGCCCATGGATAGAGAATAATAATTGCAGAAAGATTTGCTCCTGGGCATTTGTGAGAGCCCTGCTGGGAGGGTGAGGCACCTGGCTCCCTCCCGACCTCCAAAACTTCCCCCCTTGCCTAACAGGATGTTCTCAAATTATAGTGAGGTTTTGTGGAAGTCTTTGTAAAGATTTTATGGCAATTTCTCTTCTGTTTGCAAGGAAGGCCCACAAAAACCTGAAAACTCCATGAAGCAATTGATGTCAGATGGCACTGCCAGGGGAGCCAGAAGCCATCTCCTCCCTCCTGTCCCCTCCCCTCCTCATCCCTCCTATGCAAACAAAAACAAGAGGAAAAGATTTTAGCCCCAAGACTTTGCTAATAAGGTGGTGTATCTATAACATAGAATTATGCTTAGTGTCTTCCAGCTAAGTTTGAACACTAAACAAGGAGTCGGATAGGTTTTCTTGCAATTATAGGATGAGATCTGGTTTGCAGTTGATTTGGTAATGTATAATCTCAGTTTTATTAATTTCCTGTTCTGGTGCTATCTGTTGAAAATCAAGAGATCTGAGCAGAATCTAGTGTGTGACCACTCTCCAAACCAAGGTACCTCAAATATATGCATATATAATATATTTAGCTAACGGCACCGGTGCCCAGAGTTATTTTCAGGAAGGTGTAAGTGGAGATTCTGTCCTTCTGGCTGCAAATGGAGCTATTAACTCTTTCACCGCTCTGCAGTGAATCAAGAAGCTTCTTGTTAAGGAGGCACCATGCATGGTGCATGGTCTGATGGTTTACAGAGCTGATTTTGGATTAAGTAACCGGAAAAAAAAAATGTACGTGAGAAGCAAGCTTCATCTCTAGAAGATCCATCAATACCAAATGTGAAATGTATGGGGAGGATGATGTGTTGCTGGAAGACACTTGGTTTTGGTGAAGCAGGGAGCAAACCTGCAGCTGAGCCTCCAGATCACAAACAATCCCGCTCAGGGGCTCTGTGTTTGTGCTGAAATAACAGGGAGAAATAACTCCAGGAGATATTCACTTACCTGGATTATCAATGGGTCTGGAGCAACGGCAGTTTGCTTGCAGCTGTCCCAGGAGCAGAACAACGTGAAAGCCATTGAATGAACTATGCAGAGTGAATATTCACCCTGGCTTATTTAAACCCTCCTTCTGTGTATCTACTTAATTTTAAAGACGTTACCTAGCTGAAGTCAGAAGACTTGTTCTTTTGCTTAAATATTTGCAAAGTTAAACTTTTCTTTGCAAAACAGATCAAGCGACTGTGATGAAAAATGCTAACAATAATTAGCATTTATTATGCAGTTATTGTTGAAAAGTAATAACAATAGTCTGTCACTAATTTGCACGATCTATACGTAAGTACCCGTGCTGGCTCCATCACCTCAGACCTGGTGTGAAAAGAGTGACTTGTATTTATTTTGGTGTGGCTCCCCCACGCTGGGAGCATTTCAGAGGTGCTCTGTGCTGCTGTTTGACAAAAATAAAGTTGCTCTGCATCCAAAGTCCCTGCTGCTGCTGAATGAAGTGCTTCTAGCTTCAGACTCCTGGGCTCCTCCTGATCTCAAATCTAATCACTCTGGGCAGCCAAGATGTTAATCCCCAGAGACTCGGAGCTGCCTACACTAATAAATGAGGCATCGTTTGGAAAGTAGTGAAATTTGGACAGGACTCGCCTTGGCTCAGCCCGGCTCCTCACATTCCAGGCACACACAAACCGCTCACGGAAGATTTATGCATTCAAACAGGAGAATAACCTCCTGCATATTTATTAACATGCAACTTGGATATAGCTTTGTTTCCTTCCCCTCCACACCCTTAGTGTCTATAATTACTGCAAGGCTGAGCCCAGCCAACCTCCTGGCCCAAAATCCCCCAAAGGGTCCGTGTTTTAATGTGTTTAACGCTCTTCCTTTGCCCAGGTCAGCTTTGCCTTCAGTGTTTCTGCAAATTCATTTTCTCCCATCATCACAAATTCGGCCACATCATTTCTGCTGCTGCCTGCGTGTTTGCTTGCAGCATGGGGGTTTGCTCCTCTTCCTCTTGAAAAAATAATAAACCTGAATGGTCCTAATAATAATTACAAGCTGAATGCTAAAATTCAAGAGACAGAAGTAATGAGCTTCTCCAAACGCCTTTTAAACATCAGCACAGCACAAAGCGAACTACACCTTTTCTGCCGTCTGAGAAATGATGTCACTCCAGCAGATCCCGCTACCCCAGGAATGTGAATATTTGTTCTTTAAATAACTGGACTTTGACCAAACTCTGTGGAAATGAAAGAGAATCATTGATTTCCATGTGTTTGGAACAGCGTCCTGATTAAACTTGCTTTTTAATTAATTGGAAAAGCTAAATGAAATGTCAGTGTCATGCATCTGCTTGAAAGTCCTGGTCATGTTTTTATTAATTTACCCTCCTTGCTTTTGGATTCATCAGTCTAACGCAGCCTTGATTGCAAACGTAGGAGCAATTTGTCTTTTAGATCCCCTCCGACATGACATTTGTTTCCTGCTGGGATTACAAAGAATTTAAGAGTGAGTATTCACACCCAGGTTGTATTCCTAGCATTTACAGAGTACAGCTTTGACCTTTATTTATGGAGTTTTCTGTCTATGAAAAAACACGCTTTAAGCGTAGGTAGCTTCTCTGGATACCTGCTGTGTACAGAGCCTGATGTGTATCTCTGCACTACAGATTCCTCAGAAAAACCATGAACTTTTTCAATTACTGCTGGGTCATAGGGATAAAAGGAATCTGAGAAGGGAACAGAAGAAATTATTTTAAAAAAAGAAAAGAGAGGTTCTTATGATGAAAATAAAATTAAGAGATCAAGAAATATCTTGCTAGCTCTTCCTCCCTACTTTCCTCATTAAAATATACTTTCCAGACATAGCAAAATGGTTTATTTAAAGGAAATTAGAAATACATTTAGGGCTGCTGGGTTATTTCATTTTTGATTTGCAAGGAGACATGATCTGAAGTAGAAATGCTGCTTTTTGAGTGGAAGAAGGGTGAGCTGTAGCATGTAACTGCGTAAACTAAGGATTGAGTAGGCAAAGGTAGATGTTACTGTTTCACAGACAGGAACATTAAGGACATAGAGAAGATAATACCCAGATACTCGGGCGGGACGAAGCAAGGAACAAGACCTGGACCTGCCTTGAACAATGGTGCCAGTGTGTAGTCAAATTTTTATAATTAACCTGAGTCTGTATTTATGAATCCTGATTTCTTCACCATAATGCTCTAATAAATTAATAAATTGACCTGTACCTTCATTTGTATGTGCACATATGTATGTTTGTGTTTATACATGGATTTTTGTTATACACTATGTGCAGAAGATAGCAGTGAATTAGATATTAGATAAGTTAGTACGATCAAGAGGAGTTTAGAGTACATAAAGAGGGTCTAGGTCCCCTGTATTTCACTTTATATGGGTCTCCTATCACTGTTCTGGGGAAGAATCTGCCATCTCCCTCTTTTAAATCCCATGTTGAAGGCTAAAACCCTTCCTCCATCCTCCATCTTCCCTGACAGCCCTTGCCCAAGCGATAAACTTCTTTCCTTTCAAAACAAGGGAGGGATGGGGGAAGAGGAGGCTGAAAAGCCGTGTCTGGCCATGGGCTGCAAACCCCGTGATCCAGACCCACACCTCTGTATTTTACCCCCAAACATGTCCCTGCTTCCACAGCTGTGCATGGTGAGAAGGGACAGAGCCGGGTGAATTTCTGGTCCCCTCCCAGTCACGGGATTTGCTGCGCACTTCAGCAGGGTCGGTATTTCACCCTGTTATCTGCCTCTGCTGCAGGTCTGGTTTTGCTGGTGTTTTACATACTGCGGTTGAACGTGTCCATCTGGTTGTTCTTACAGCAATATTCATTTATAAGTTATAGCCACTAGTTATCAGATGATTTAATCCTGGGGTTAAATAAATAAGAATACATATATTAAGCTTTGTAATACTTTAATTAAAATGAATGAAATTTTTTATTTTTCCTCTCTCTAGAGCAATTAAAGAGATAGAGACTTCTCTGAGAGTCTGGAAGTTCAGCTTGGATCTTATTAAATCAATCCCAACCTTATCTAAACCTCCCTGGAATTGCACGATAACAAAATCTTATCACTCGTGGGTTTACAGCCCAGCAAGGAGAGCCTCTTCTTTTTTCTTCTCCGTTTCCTGCTACTTCTGTTGTCATGAGCTGAGAGCAGCAATGCCCCAAAATTTTGATCCACCTTTCTGAAATATGACTGCAACCACACGGCAAAATAAAAGGAGTTAATTGAAGTCCTTCAGGCTTAAAAAAAATATCCTTGGGGTCACATGCTGGTAAAGAGACAGGTTGATGCTTTTATTTGATCTCAACAGGTTTTTCTCATCTGGGGAGACAAGGTCCAAATAAAAACTCTCGACATTTTGAATATGAAATGTTTGGCAAAATCCAGACATTGGAACATCTGTTTAAACCTGATTTAAGTCCTCCTTTCTCCCACCACCCCCACCTCCCAGTGCATCTGGGATGGCTTTCTCCCTTATCTCCTTGATTCCAATTACAACACCATCTTGTCTGTGGTTTCGCTCTTCATTATGAAATCAAGTTTTATTTTTCAAATCCAGTGAAACCAACTTCATTAAGCGCCTCAACCTAGATACAACAGAAGGACTTTGCCCCTCCTCTACCGAAGGGTGGGAGATGAGAAGTTAGTTTATTACAAAATGTGGTGCATGAGTCGTTTAAAGCAGAATATGAGGGTTTTGGGGGGCTGTATTAACCCGTTTCAGTTATTGCAGAGATCCATGCATTTATTGGTTTATCCTCAGCTTTTAACCTAGAGGACAAAATCCCTCTCTGCTCTTATAAATAAGCAGGAATATAATATATAATTCTCCAGAAGAGAGCAGTGGTGCACGCCCCGCTGCCCAGCCTGGCCGTCCTGCTCCCCCGTCTACCAGCCACAGGGGCTCAGCGAAGCCCCCGGGGATTCCTCACCCACTGGTGATGCTGGTGTGGGCGGAAGCCAGGGCTGCGGGTGGTTAGCGGTGGAAAGGCGGCAGGGGAGGACTGGGGAGACACAAATGCCCACAAGACACTGATAAATGACCTAAATGACCGTATTGTTGCTCCCTGCGGTTTGAAGGGGAAGGGAGAGGGCAGAGGGAGAGATAAGGAAGGGGGATGAGAAGTAGAAGAGGCCAACAACAGGTCCAAACCAGATGTGATTTTGCAATCCAGCAACTTTTCTGAGGTTTACTTTCTTTTTTTGTTTTTTGGGGGTTTTTCTTCTGCTGGATTTGTCCTCTGTGCTGAATCTGAGGGGGTGAAAGGCTTCAGACAGAACAAAATCGATCTGAAATCCTTACTGTGTGGCACTGGAGCTGGAGAAGAGAGAAAATGCTTTTCAAGGGCTAGTTGCTACAGCCCTTTGCCAGCCAAAGTGGCTCCCAACAACTGCAAATGCACCCCAGTAAACCCAGACCTGCTTTGCTCTTGATTTACCCCGAATTTGAAAAAAGAGAATCGGAGCAGTCCAGGGCCAAAAAATCTAAATATATATCAGCTTTCCTCAGCCCCACGACATGAAAACATGGTTAACAAAGATCTTTTGAGGGGAGCAGATGGAGTTTGAACCTTGGAGCCAAGTCCAGCTCAAATCTCAATGAGGTCTACAGGAGGTTTACCTAAGTTTGAAACTCATAACGGGCTCTTTTATGTACGTTTCTGCTTGCATGTGCTTGTGTGTCTGTATATACACAGACACATGGAGGTCATCCTTTAAAAAACTTGTCGGTTGTTTTAGATAACAAAATAACGTTACCTCACTCTTCCACTGGGAACACTTCAAATGTTGAGGGAAGGACATTTATTTAACTAAGGCAAACCCGCAGAAGCCACGATGGGTGACCACTGTGCATGTGGGTACGTGCGTGTGAGAACAGCAACGGGGTTTGTTGCCTCTCTGGCTTGCAAAAGATTTTTAAAGGTGAAGGAAGTTTAAAAGGACACAAGTCTATTAAAAATGAACTCAAAAGTATCCTAAGCACAATCATAAGGAAACTAAAGGTGTGTAGCTAGTAGTTGGATCTAATTAATACATGGCTAGCAGGAGACAGCCACGAGGAAATGGGGTAAATAGTCTTCAGCTGGAACAATCCATAAATCAGGGCCAGCAATGTTAACAGCAATGTTCACCAGCTTCCTCTGGAGGTGGGCTGCATTTTTTGGCTAGGCTGTTGGATAGCCAGTGTCCTTTGCTTCAGCTTTTAATGAATTTTTCTTCACAAAAAAAAAAAACAAAAAAAACCCCACACCACCATATTTCCAATGTTTCACTGTTAATGGAAAGGAAGCAGAGTAACACAAGGTACTTTATGAGTTGTCTTTGTCCCAGTGTACATGTACAATGCACGGGGATGTAAATCTTTGTCTTCAAGTGCCCTCAAGATGCCCAGTGCTGCCAACTCACTTTATTCCCAGGGCTGTTTCATCTCCTGACATTAGAAGACCATCCACTGAGGAAACACCCAGTGCAAGGGCATCCTGGCCAGGCGGATCTCCAGAACGTGGTGGCCTCTTGCTATGCCCTGTCCTCAGTCACGTCCATCAGATGATGTCTGGGTATTGCAGGTCCTCTTTTCACCATCAGATGGGAGGAAAAAAGATCCCCCCCAGCTGTGAGATCCATTCAGGGTGTGCTTTGGGGAACAGGGAGCATGCAAAAACCAATGCAGCCCAAAGTCAGCACATTTCAGGATCGACTGGTGCATCCATCAATGGTGTTAGACCATTGACAAGACAAGAGGCAAACACAAGACCAGGCAATTGCAGCAATCAGATTTATGGAAGAGAGAAAAAAGTTAAATACACAGAAAATCTCTTTTCCACTTTCTTATCAGGCTGTTCATTTAATTTTTGAGCGTCTGGATGTTTCCGCTTACCCCTTCAACGCAGAACAACTGAAATTCTACATTTTGCCTAGAGAGCAAAACCAGCGGAGCATTGGACAGAAGCTAATTTTGTTATAAAAATAATCTTTTATCTGTCCATGACAGAAATATTTATTCAGGAAGGGTACACAGACAGCAGGAGGTCAGCGCTCCCACTGCTTGGCTCAAAGGCTCCACCATGCTCTTTATTTTATTTTATTTCAATTTTTTTGACAATTCTTTCCAATAGGTATTTATTTTTCCTGAAAAGTACATCTTTGAGTTGATTTCACCTCTCCTCAATACAAATCAATAAAACACAGTGGTTCCTGGTTGGGTTGGGCTTTTTGGCTCACAGTTTAGGTTTGTACATGGTGGTCCCACACTGACCTATCTTCACAAACAAATAACCTGCCCGTCCCCTTCCACAACAAACACAGACTTCTTGCCTTCGGTCTGAGCCTCAGGAGCTTTTGGTGGCTGCAGTTGTACATGCGCAGTTTCCTTGAACTAAAATGTGTTGAGAACTAGTTAAGATGTTGCAACTATTTCACTCTTTTTTTTTTAAGTACACGGCAATATTTTTTTATGCTGCTTCTTTTCCCCATTCCAGTCCTGGGAGGTGTTGATACCTCCTCTAGTGTCTCTCTAAACACGGTACCAAAACACATCAGTTAGGACCAGCCCTTTTGTCAGCACAGAGATGCCAAAATCTAAACAAAATCCGTCATCTCATTAAGAAGGAAAAGGAGAACTTGGCCCTCGGAGGTGTTGTCGTGTTCCCTTGGTGTACGCTCCATGATGTTTTGCTCAGTGGGTGACAGAGAGGAGACAAGATTTGGGGGATAAGAAAAGAAATTGGGTTGAAAAAGGGAGAAAATGCTTCTGTTTCACATGAACAGCTATAAACTTGAAGGCTGTGTTTCAGCCTTATTAAAATACTGCCTGTGCTCTAACAAAACAGGGCATCTGTCAGTGAAGGAACTAAGGAGGATGTTATTACAATGTTTGCTGTCTCCTTCTATACATTTTCATCCCACATAGTGATATAAGGCTTTTAGAGCCCTTTAAGCACCTGTAATAACATTAACCTTTTCATCAAAATGTCCTTTGAGCATAAGAAATTATGTTTATTTAAATCTTGCAACAGGGTAATGATAAAGTTCCTTCTCTATTTTCCTGCTTCTGTTACTTGCACATGAAAAACTCTAGCTGGCAAATTGTGGTTAATGGGTGCATTTCATTTACACTCCCCTCTCCCTCCCAAAAACATTTTGTCCTTCAGGTAACTGGGGACACAGCCCTCCCTGCAGCACCACATGCATGTGGGGATGGGGCGCCACAGCAATGCTGTGACATGCTGCTTACAAGATGCTGCTAAATACAGCAAGATAAGGATTTTTTTGTTGTTTTATTTTGTTCCAGTTTAACCCAGGCAATATAGTATAGTTCCCACCTTCAGTCAAGGATAACATTGCAGGATTATTTCAACTGTTTATGTAGATGGAAAAAACCTTTGCTTATAGAAAGAAAATAAATCCCTGGAAGACTCCCTGGGACTCACCTACCAGAGAAGCAAAAATATAAGACTTTTAGTCCCTCGATTAACCTGACTGTTTTTTTGCCTTGCTGCAGAGTTGCTTTGCACTGTAAAGAACACTGCATTTTGCTGATAATACACGCCTTGAGCGATGCACGCTTGTGTCAGCAGAGAAGGAGGGAGTGAAAAGAGGCAGAAAAAGATCTGGGCTTGATGGACTTAATCTAAGCCCTGCTGAAAGATGGGACTGAATCAGAGCACCAAGCGTGCCTGCGTCAGTCACCATCTTCTCGCCTTTCAAACCTCGGCCGTGGGTGTTCGCCTCTTGCCTTGCGGGACGGGCTCTATGGATCTTCCAGCCCTTGCTGGGCTTTACCACGCTGCCGGCTTACCCCAGGCAGGCACCAAGACCCTCTTGTGCTTGGGGCTGTAGAAACTCAGGATAAAAAACCAGTCCTTGCTCCCATTTGGAGCAGAAGGGCTCCGATCCCTCAGACCAGCTCCAAGCAAGGTGTTTTCCCCCCGGGGTGGCCCAAGGGGTGATTTTTTGCCAGCAGCAGGGTCTGAGCAGCCCTTGCAGCTCCCTTGGCTCAGCCTGCTGGGTGGTGGAGCAGAGCCTGCGAGGAGAGACCGTAGATGGATGAGGACAGTGGGAGGAAGCGCTCAGTTGATATTAGCACGATGGGAACAACAACAATCTAGGCTGCTGTCATGTTTTGTTTTGTCTTTAAGGCACCATGGTGGTGGAGAGCTTTACAGAGGGGGGCTGAGGAGGCTGGAGATGTTTTGCAGATGTTTAAGGGGGACCCCTCGCATATGGAGGAGGAGCCCTGCAGAAAACGGGGAGGTGCCTGTTCAAATTAAGCAAGGCAGGGATGGAGGTGGTCTCCCAGCAGATCCAGAGGCCAGGTCTTAAAAATGAAGAACAGAGGAGGGCACAGGCATGTCTGGGCTGCAAGGTGAGGACAGGTAGCTAACATCTGCTGTAGCAGAGAAGAGCCAGAGCATGAGATGCACAGAGAAGGGAGATGCAGCCGAAGGGGCAAGCTAGAAAAACATCCTTTGCAGAGATATTCTGGTGGGGAAGGAGCTGAAAATGCAGGGATGTGCCCAGACCAGGGATGAGAAGGGTCATATAGATGAGGGACTAGCCTTGGCATAGCTTGCCTAAACATGTCTTAGCGGTGACCCTGTGCGTTTCTTGTTCTTGAGCTTAGATATACTGGTTTGGTCAAGGAGGGGTGTGCAAGGGATGGTCTGGAGAGACCGAGGGTCTCCACTGCTGAGAGAAGAAAGGGGCTGAAGATAAGCCAGGTTCATGTCTCACAGGAATGGGTCTGGGGGAGCTGATCGAACTTGGAGGTAGACAAAGTGACCTCTTTTATCCCCCTTCCAGACCTACTTCTATACAAATCTGTGTATGCGCAAATAAACACATAGAGTATTTTCTGCGATTCTATGTATAGATAGGTATATTTATCTCCCCACATTTAATTTTGAGATTGCTATGTATATAGGCAGAGGGAAAACATTACCATTTGCTAGGTTTGTCTAGTCCTTTCCTGAACACATTTTGGTTTCTTTAACTTTTCTCCAGGCTTAACCGCTTTCATCAATATTTTGCATGTTACCCACAAAGCACACAACTGGGATTCATCAGAACTGCAAGTACTGAAAACGGCAGAGGAACTGCTGTCGAAACAAATGCATCCGTATTTCTGGTTCTGCTCTTGGCTGAACAAAAGGCGGTCAGCACCTTGGGAGTTTTGACATTTCCAATGGCAAAATCTGGATTCAGAAAATAAAATTACAGATATTATTGTTGTGGTTGTTATTATTATTATTATTAGCTTTGCTTTAGATGGTCCCAGGAAGTTTCTCCTTTAGGGTTTCTCCTACAATTGCTGGAAACCGCAGAGGGCTGTGAACTCAAAGTAGCTGATGGGGGCATACCTTGCTTTCTTGAGCAGTGAGTGTGTCACCAAACCCTTCCCAGGAAACAGTGATTGTAACCGAGCCTTCCAGCAAAATTTCACAGGGCTTTCTTCCCCAGCAGGATAAAATTAGCCGAGCTCTCTCGAGATGACAGCTAAGAAATCCAGCTTCCCTCAGATGACCTCAATGGAGTCATTTGTTGCTTAAATGACAGACAAACGCAGTAATTAGGTCTATTTAGTAAAGGGGAGGTGAAAGGTCAAACTACTGGGCAAACTGTCTCCACCGCTTGACTTGGTGACCAAACCGGGGATTTGCAGGAGGTAATGTTTGTACAACAACCTGACACGGGCAGCAGCCCGCCAGCAGGTCCCTGCTCGGCGGCAGGGGCTCCCGGTTGTGTTTAGAGCCTGAAATCCCCCGTTTCTACTAATAAAACCCTGAACTCACTCATTTGTGTCATAAGAGATTAGACCCAGAGGAAGGAAGAGCTGATGAAAAGATAGGCGATTATATTATTGGGTTTGTAGGTAGGGTAATCAGAAGAGGGATCGGCAGAGAGGGTTTAGGAGACACAGGCTGAGTTAAGTGGGAAATTACCGACCTTTCCCACTTTGTTTCCCTCTTCCTCCCTGGCAATACTCCCTTCTGTTCTCTGTGCTTATTTGTTTTCTGAACTTGGTTGTGCTTTATGTGAACAACCCGACAGTGCATCCAGCACGGCACAGACAAGCCACACCTGGATTTGTCCCTTCTGTTTTGGGTTGGATGCCACAGCATGGAATTGAAACATCACACATACATGAAGACATTGCTTTCCATACATCCCAAATCTCCAGAAGACCCCTGAAACAAAATATTTAGCAGAAGTGGCTATTTTTGGCAGAACAGTTCAGTTATGCTCACTCCTGCTGGCTGTCCATCCTTGGGGCTCACAGTAAACCTAGCACCCTTTTACCCATGGAGCATTTGCAAGGTTTCCCTCTCTTTATAAAGTTGGGGAACACTGCAAGATTTTCAAGTAGCAGAGACTGTAAATGAAGGGCTCCATTTTGCATAGAGAGGTGGTAGAAACAGCCCAACACTTGGGTTTTGAATGAAACCAGCCGGGAGTGCTCCTTGCCAGGAGCACTGGGCCAGTTGCCTGCTAAAGTGCTCCATTTCTGGGTGTTTCTCTGAGTTTCTGTTGGGTTCCCCTGCCATGATCTACTTCTGTACCTAGGCTGTGTGGAGATGGTGCTTAGGAATCCTCAAGGTGAGCCAGGACCCTTCCTGTGGTCCATCACTGCGGTGGTGGCTGCTCCAAAGGACACTTGGGTGCCCTGGAAGTTCTCCCCATGCCTGGCCTCCCCCACATCCTTTCCACCTGAGCCCCTGCCCGTCTTCTCCAGACACTGCCATAAAACTCCCCTTGTGAGGCCTCTTAACCCCTGTCTGCGGGGCCCCATGAAGAGGTGGTGGTGATGCTGATGAGAGAGAGGGTCACGAAGAGCTGACGTGAGAGTGAAAAGAAAATTAGAAAACAAACAGAGGGAAGGTGGAAACGCGCCCGCCCTTGAAGTGCAAAGACACCCCCCCCACCACCAAAATGGGCTTATCTTCAAAAAAGAGCCCTTGCGATGATACAAGAAAGAACAGACTTCTCACACCTTGTCTTCGCTTCTCGGAGATCCTATCTGACCAGAAGTGCCTGTGATCTCAGTCAGACCTCTCTACCTTGCCACTCGCCTTTTAAGTCTGCGGCAGCTGTTTTGCTAAGACGGAGACCTTCCCACTTCATCCTTTTCTTCCTCGGTGATGGCGAGTGAGAAGACAGGCAGAGTTTCTGACGTGCTTGGGGAGCGGTAAATGTCATTCCAGAGCCTTTCTTGTGTATATTTTCTCGTGGACAGATTAGTTTGTTTAAAGAGCATCTCCTATTTAACACTTCACTGAGCAAAAAACACGTACAGACAAGATTTTTTTAACCGGCTGCTTATAATGAGCTTAAAGTGCATACTGAGCACCTTAATTACTTGCTCAGTTTTCAGAAATACTGATCACACAGGAGTTAGGCTCTGGGTGAGTCATGAAACTTAGATGTTCTATAACAATATGATCCATATTTTTCCACTGTTTTTCTGTCCAAAAGCAGACAAATCATGACATTCTGGATGAATATTCAGGGTGTGAGCAAAGAATCCCAAACTGGACATAAGATCTGCAACACTGGTTTATTCTCCTTAGGATCTGGTTGGAGTCCCATGGCTCCTGTGTTGGCACCAGCAGGAGGGATGTCTGTAAGCCAAGAGCAAGGAGTAGCCCTTGTTCATATGGATTGAGTCATTCCTGCAGCATAATAGTAATATGTTGCTTTTGCATTGTACTTCTCGTTAGCCTCTGTAGACAGCAGTGACCCCCCCACCTCTGAAAATGCTGATGTTCTTTTAGGAGTTCTCTGTTCATCTGTTCCCTATCTTCATTTGACACAAACCACCCAGCAGGTCCTCTGTAATAGGATTACATGGATGAAGTCCACTTTATCATGAGATCTTTGAGTGTTTATGACCTTTCATTGGTCCTTTGTGACACTCCTGGGAGAGAAGTGCCCAATTCAGCTTGATGACATTCCTCTGCTGCTCTGCTAGACTTCCTTCAGAAGTCTTTCCATCAGCTGCACGGGGACTGCCCGTGGAGTAAAGTCCAAATCCCTTCCCATAGAGTAGGTCTCTTTCACAAAGCAGGCAAAGCCATTTCTTCCTTGGGGAAGAATTAGCTATAACGGCTGTCTCAAACCCTTCCAGCCCAATCAACTCTTATTTAGTGCTTTGTAGGTCACTGCAATTTCCTATGAACTTGAGGGGAGATTTTCTTGGGAAAAGCTCTTTTTTCTGTAAGTTTTCCAGCTGTTGATTTTCCCCAAGGAAAGTCAAATTATCCTTGAGCATTGTATCAGCAGATGTATGAAAAAGCTGATCTGTCACACAAGAAAAACCTGAACCAAACAGCTTCCTGCATGTCCTGGGCTGTGAACCTTAGAAAATAAGACCCAGATTATTTTTCTTCTGGCAACAAAATGTCCAGTGTGAAATCAAACTGTGAACCCCTGGGACCTTGGAGGACATCTGGGATTTGGTGACCTTGATGTGTATAGTCTACTAGTGAGGGGAAGCCATTGGCCAGAACTAGAGCTTTTCAGGGACCAGATTAAATTGTAACCATGTTCCAGGGAGCTTGCCAGGGAGGCTAATGGACTGATCTCATTCACCTTGATGTAAATCCAGAGTAGCTCCATGAAAGCCAATAGCACTACTCCTGGCTCTGTGCAGAGGTACCGCTGAGATCACAAATTACGCATTTTTAATGAAGACAAAAGTTAAAGGAACATGTGCCGCACATGGAAAGCGAGGGCGTAGCAACGTCTCAGGTCCCAGGCTTTGAATCTCAGGGGAAATGAAACTGGCTTAAGTATTAAGGATTTCGGAGTTGTTCTTCCATTGATTTGCTGAGTAAATCAGGAATGCTGATGCTAATTAATGCTATTCCTATATTTAAAAGCAGGCACCCAGATAGAAGCTGTTGCAGACTCATGTTGTCTGTGGCATGGTCCTTCCATGAGGGTGCAGAAGTGCTGACGCAGGAGTATCGTGAAGCAGCTGGAGAGCATCATCACAATTTCATTTCAGGAAGGTGTTTGTGAGCACACGTGCATTTACTATGTAGCACTCGACAAGGCAAACCTCAGGCACCCAATCCTCCTGTGTCTGGGCTTAAGCAAAGGGCTCTCACCTCCCGTAAGACCGTGAGATACATCCCTTTACCACAACACAACCGAGGTGCCGCATCTCAGGGATGTACAGGACCTGAGTTGTGTCTGAGCCCCTGGGGATGTGCTTCTCCTCCTTGCTGAATCTTTCCCCTGGAGATCCCCAAGGATGGCTTAAAGAGGGCTGCTCTCCCTATGCCCTCCCACAGCCTGATTAAATTGAGGCAAGGATTTCTCTTAAGTGTCTTGCACAAGTCCAAAGAGAAAGGCAGAAGTAAGAAAGGAGCACTGTCATGGACTTGTTTTCCAAAAATTTAGCTGAACATGGTTTTTTAAAAAAAAAAAAAGGCTGTGAGAAGCCTGGACAGGCTCCTTCCTTGGGTGCATAGAAAAAATTCATTGTGAAGTCCCCAGGGACACTGTCTCCCTGGTTTTAAATCTCATGCAAGAGAGGATAAATAGAGAGCCCCTTCCCCCTCCTCCCTTGACATTTCATTTGTGATTAAGGCACTGTTCATTGCCCCTCATCTTCCAAACCCTTTACTATTTATGGACCTGCTGTTTTTCCAGTGGTTGACACCAGCGTGCATTCAGCTCAGTTCTTTCTGCATCCCATCCTGTTCCCCCCCTCCCCTCCCTAAAGGCATTTCTCCATTTCGGTAGAGAAACCACTAGTGACTGGAGTGTCTGTGACCTCTGGGCTGTCAAACTCCCACTAACTAAATAAAAGCAGCCCAAGAGGGAGGGAGTTAACATAAATCACCTCCCGTGACAGAGACCACCTGGTATACGCTCACTGCACGGAGGTACCCAGTCTATTCCAGCTGCTGAGTTTGCACTTTCCCGCATTTTTATGGACACCGTTGGAGAGATACATGGTGTTTACACAAGGAATGGAAATTTCAGTTTTACTGCATGTAACTGATTTCCTCGGCTTGTAGTGGGCAAGCTCTTTGATTAGCAAAGCGATAAGGCCTATCACATCTTGGAGGTGTATTACAAGCCTGTTCCCAGGTGGAATGGGGCAAGCACTTGCCAGGTTTGGGCTCCTGCTCTGCTCATCCACTTGAAAGCTTTTGCCAAAATCAGGGGAAGTTGAATAGGTTCATATCAGAGGAAAGCAAGGTCAGACACAGGTCTAGGCAGGCTTGGTTGTTGTCAAGGGTGACATCTTCATTGTTCACCACCTTCTTGATCTACACTGAGAACCCCAGGTCATAATTCTCCATGTCAGGAGTGATCAGTCCCCTCAAATTCAGCATGTCTAAACTACCATGAAGCCTCCGGCTAATCTGAACATCAACAGGGATCAACCGAAGGTGACAGGAAGATCAGCTGAAGATCTGGGATCTGCCATTGCCGAGAGAGGGGCTCTGTCTAGGGTCAGATATGGCCATTGCCAATGGCTTCAGGTTAGTTTCTCCAAGTGGCTGTGAACAAAGTGGATTTGTGATTTGCCCCTGCCCTATACATCTGCAAAGTTGTTTAAAATTATTTCCAGACAGCATTGCAACGCTCATATGTTAAGGACTCAGAGTTTGTTATTAAGTAGCATCGCCATTTTTAAACAAAAAGATGTATATACCAAACAATGTTTATTAAAAAAAGACTTTCACTAACAACAGAATTTTGTTGATGGTCTTCCATGAACAAAGAAAATGGGGGCGGGTGGGGAACAACCATAAAGAGGCAAAGCAAAGGCCAGTAACATTAATCCTGTGAAAGGAAGTTTTAAGTGGAGAAAGTAGGCTTAGATAAAGGTGATCCAGAAAGGAGGAAGATGATAATTTCCCAGAGGTTTCTGAAATTTAAAAAAGAAAAAAACTGTACTGTAGTTGAAAATAACAACCAACAGGTGTGTGTACTTTCTTCTGATCACTGTTTTTTCTGACTGTAGACATTTCAAAGCAATTTTTTTTTTTTTTTTTTTATTTCATAGGGGGAATTCTTCCCATTAGTATCTTGGATGAACAAGAGGCTGAGACAGATTTCAGGACAGGAACATATTTTTCCATCTTGGAGGTTGCTGCAGCCAAAATGCAGCTAGGGGAACTCTGAAGCCAGCTGATAGAGTAAAACCCTAGGACTGGGTGCACAATTAATTTTTTCAGACTGGTTCCAAACCCAAATAACTCAGAGGAAAAGCAGTTTGGAAATAATTCAGGTGAGATCAGCCAGAAATGATGGTTTGCTTTTGCACGGGAAAGCAAAGCCAAAAATTAGAATTGCAGTGAATGAACCCATTCACAGTGAACCTGTTCACCATGAAACCTCTTCTTCTAACCAAGTCCTGCTGACGCTTCACACCACGTGCTGCGCCTGGCTTACTTTTCCTGAGAAACCCTGGGGGTGATGCTCAGGATGGCACCACGGATGGCTCAGCTCAAAGAGGAACGGCAGTCCCAGATTGTCCCTCCACTCCTTTCCAGCCCAGCCTTTCTCCTGCTACTGTGGGTCTCTCAAACTCTGTGCACTTCTGGACCTCAAAGGAGGAGAAGCTGGAGAAGAGAAGCTGGAGAGGAGTCTGGAGAGGGCTGGGCACTGCCCACTTGGAAGCTGGTGCTCTGAAGTGCCTTGAAAACTAAAAGGATTCATTTTCTGTGCCCCCTTCCCCCTTTGTATAGGAGGACCAAGGTATCAGTCTTACTTGAAGAGTGTCATGGGGCACTCCATTGGGTCTCCAAAATGCTGGAGAACTAAGAAAATCCCCAGCTTGAGGATGATGTCCCTCATTTTTTCCAGAGGAGATCTATTGGAGATGTTCAAGCATCTGGATATCCTACTAGGTTGATTCCTCTGGGCTGAGTGAGATCCAGCTAGATCTGGCACTTTGGGGTGAGCCATGGACACTGTGGTCCTCAGCATATGCTCATTGCTGCATGCCTTGCACAGCGTGGGGACCAGCCTTTCACATGTCTCCCTTGTCCCCTTGTCAGGACAGCAAGTTTGCTTTTTCCTGGAGTCCCTTCAGCTGTAGGATCCAGAGAGCATGCCAGAAGGAGAAAATTCTTCAATGACGTAAATGCAGTAATAGCACTTGTTAGTGGTATGTGTGCTCCCTGCCAGGCTAGGGGAGAGGAACTCAGGTTTTATTCAGAACAGTGTCTCTGTGTCCCCTTTACACAAAAAAAAGCAAAGAAAGCCTGAGTCCTTTCCACAGGGTTTACCAAATCCACAAATTTAATTTAGCGGCGTTGCATGTTCTCAGATAAGGGTTTGGTTTGCTCAGGTTTACAGAGTTACATTTAATTGGAGTGCTCTGCGTAACAAAAACTGAGAGGTCTCCATAAAGACTTCGGCAGCCAGGACATTAATTGCATTATTTTCTTTACAGATAAATCTTATTTGGTGGAGCCAGCATCATCAGATAAAAAATAGATAAGATCAAACCTTGTCTTTAAATTCCAGATCTCCTGGCTTGAGAAAATATGGAGATCAGATTACGGTGTAACTTTTAATGGGCTTCAGAGATTTCTGCCCAAGTGTGATGGCGAAAAATGTAGATCCTTCAAGATCCTGAAAGGAGCAGATACACCGTATTTGTGCAGTAGTCAGCAGTTTCAGATAAGGAACAGAGGATATTCAGGTCTGATTGCTGCTTCGTTGATGTTTTCCACATAAAAGCTGCACTTTCCTTCAGGAAAAGGATTTGAGTCTCTTCAGCTAACATGAAAGCCAGCCCTTATACCCGGTCTAATTCTCCTTGTCGGCTTTGATCCAAAACATTCTTCCAAGCAGGAGAAGGCTGGGGAAGGGAGAGGGGAAGGGACCGGGCAGGGGGACATTGAATAAGGGAGCCAAGAGCCTGCTCTGAAAAATCACGGCTGAAGTTATAGGAGGGGAATTAATCTTCAGAGGCTGTATGTAGCAGTTTCATCCATCAAGTATGACACTGGTACCATTATTAGAGAAGATGGAAAATTAAATTGCAAAATTATCTGTTCTGTTTCATTGACTTCTTTCTTTTCTTTCTTTCTTTCTTTCTTTCTTTCTTTCTTTCTTTCTTTCTTTCTTTCTTTCTTTCTTTCTTTCTTTCTTTCTTTCTTTCTTTCTTTCTTTCTTTCTTTCTTTCTTTCTTTCTTTCTTTCTTTCTTTCTTTCTTTTCCTTCCTTCCTTCCTTCCTTCCTTCCTTCCTTCCTTCCTTCCTTCCTTCCTTCCTTCCTTCCTTCCTTCCTTCCTTCCTTCCTTCCTTCCTTCCTTCCTTCCTTCCTTCCTTCCTTTCCTTTCTTTCCTTTCTTTCTTTCCTCTTTTCATTCCAGGCATCATTTGCAGCAATACCACTTGCAGTTGGCAACGGGTTATTAAAAGCACCTGGCCATGAAAGGAAATCAGATTACAGGGCATGTTTGGTAGCGCTGCAGTTGCAGAGCTATTGGTCCAAATGTGGCATGAGAGGGGGACCCAGCCGACGTGCTGGGTGGAGCAAGGATGAGGGGCCCCGTGTGGGCTGCCCCAATGCTCTGGGCTCCCAGGTCACCGCAGCTCTGCGGCACGGCATCACTTCCCCCGGGATTATGGCCAGCTGCCAGGCTTGAAGTCCTTGCCCATCTTTAAACATGGGGACAGTCAACCCAGCCAGAGTGATGCTGGAGATGAGAAACACTGACACTGGCTAGAGGGCACCTGTGTTATTATTATTATTCTTCCTCTCTTGTCCCTGATGCTCTTCACTTCCGTTTTTTGCTTTTTGAACTTTGCTGCCCACCTCCTCACATTTCCACCAGAGATATTTCATCTTAAATTCCCACTCCTTCCTCTTCCACAGTCTCTCCTCTGCAACTTCCAAACCCAATTTGATACCAGTGTGAATGTGGTCATTTAAACCCAACAACAACTTTAAAAAAAAATCCCCATTGGAAACTATTTTTAAACAAGTGACACCCACCTCCAACAACCATTTCTTTTGCAATCCAAACACAGAGACACCCCAGTGTCATGGGAATCCAAGAGAAAAAGGGACTAGCAGGGAGCTATTGCCCAAAATTCAACAGCCAAGCTGTGACCCTATCCCAAGTGATGTGGAAAGGGTAAACATGCAGAATAAAGCATGAAAAGTAGTTAAAATGATTCAGTACCCTTCAGACGCCAAGTCTCTTAGTAAATCAGAAGAAGAATTTATCAAGTAATGACAGGAGTGGATCAAGTCTTAATAAGTGGAAAAGTTCTCATTGGTTTTAAGTCCTGATTGACTATTATCTCATAAAAAGAGTAGGGAAAGAGAAGAAGCAAAGAAATGACCTAAGTATCTCTGAGTTGTGCTGGTGGAAAGATCAATTCATAATAATGAGAAAAAATGTAAATAAATTGTCCGTCTTGGTGGGAGCTGAACCCTTGGGTTCCCATAGCCTGCCATCAAAAATAATTTATTTTTGCTGTATGTATGTGTATATATGGGGGTGTATATATATATGTATACTTATATACATTTTTAATCACATAATAGAATTTGTGGGCATTTGGGGAGTGGCACCCTGGTGAAAGAGCATTATGTTAGAGACTGAACTGTACACAGCAGACAGTGAGGTTTGTACTGAAAAACCCTTCTCTCTTGTTTTTTCTCTGCCTGATTTCTGACTTTTTCTGGCTGTCGCACTGAGGAGTAATTTGTAGGGGTCAGGACATAGACTGCAACCCCAGCACTGTATCTTATGCCACTACTGTTTCACTGACAGTGGAGAGTGAATTCTGTACAATAACAACAATAAATAGTAATATCCAGTTCTTGCGAAGCTCTTTAATCAGAGTTTCTCAAAGTATTTTGCAAAGGGAAAAGGCATTAGAGCGGTTTCTCCACTTTCTCCTAGTCCTGATGGAAACTGGTCTGGCAACCATGACCCACAGTCACTTGCTTTTTGTGGCTGTCAGACTCAGCACCGTAACGCTATAGCCAGAAATCCTACAGGAAGGTTGGTCTGAAGAGCTGCTATTTGTCTGGAAAGGGACATAGAGATCCACATCACCTCCAGCACAAAAACTGCCTGGTCTTGCCTTTGGTATCAAAATACCTCATGGAGGTGGATGCTCAGGTTCCCCCAGGGGCTGGCTTTTCTGTTGTGATCAGAAACATCCCTCAAAGGGCAAGAGATACCTCTCCATAACATGATTCAGAGATGGAGAGGCTGAGGCTAGCCACTCCTTTGGGACCTGGTTTTTCTACCATCAGACTGGGAGGACACAACATCACAATACATCTTCTTTGCACTGATTCTCTCACAGTGGTGGAGAAATTGCTGCATCTAAAGGAAGCAACAAGACGTAGCAGAGCATGACCTGTGAGGTTCATTCCTCCCTCTCAGGCAGTGGGACAGAAGATCCTCATGAGGTCTGGGTTTCACAACCTGGTTCTCTGCAAGATTGAACAGCCTTCCTGGGGTGCCTATGGCAGAAAATATGAAGATTGGATGGATGGATGGATGGATGGATGGATGGATGGATGGATGGGACTTACTCACACAGCTCTTGCTTGCTGAGCTAGAAGGAAGATCAACATCTGAGCAACAAAAATACTGCAAAGAGAAAGTGATTCCCATTTTCCCGTTTTTCTCCAAACCTGCACATAACCAGACACAGCAGTGATGGTCTTATGTTAAAAACCAAGCTAGCCCAGAATACAAGAAAGCACAGTTGGAGGGTGGTGGTCAGTAGCTGGCTCTGGGGCTACTTATCTGTCTCTGTCCTGGCCTCTTCAAGTGCCTCCATCACCATAAAGAAGTCAGAAATGCCCCTCTGCCCTCACCCCAACCTCTGGTAATAAATCTAGGGGAATGCAATGTATAGCACAAGCAAGGGACTGTGCCAGACCTGTCTCTGGAGCAGCACAGCCAGGACAACAGTACCAGGAGAACATAAATTTCAGCCTGCTCTGCCTTATACCATGAACACTGAGAGAGAGAAATGTAATACAAGTCTCTCCCAGGCCATTCCTGTGCCAAACAGCAGCCTCTATATCATTTGTTGGTTTATTATAAACAGGCTCCCACTGCAGTTTTGAAGCAGATATTTTTTATGAATAAACGTGGGGGTTTGGGTTTTTTTTTTTTCCCTTGCAAATCCATTGCTTGCAAACCTTCACGTGTCAACGTCAAAAAACCAAGCACCCCTGCAAACCTTGGAAGCGCAGCGGTATGTTTGACTTCTGGAGTTGTGTGTGGGGCGCGGGGGGTTATTTTGGGGTTACTCCTGGAAATCCCGCTCAGAGACTTGTTATCATTTGCCTTTCCCAGACCCGCCTGTACTGGGAGGCTCCACAGTGTTCCCTTCATAAATAATTAGCAGCAGTTTTAATGTTCATACCCGGATTCCCTGTTTACTACTTATGCAGAGGCTTTTTTTTTCCCATCAATGTAAACACAGCTGATCATTTTATACCCTCTGTATATTGTTTCTTAATATGAATGAAGTGAAGCAGGCTAAGCAGCAGCCATTCAGATTATGGCCTAACATAAACTTACAGCGGGTCGCGAAGTGTTTGGTTTTGCAAACTGTGAAAACGGCTTAAACTGTGTAATAAGAACATGGTCATATTGTTAGCACTTAGCATTTGATATTTTTTAAAAAATTAGGGCAAGGATATCTTTGCTGCATACAAATTTGATCTGTTTACCTTGCCTTTTTTTTTTTTTTGGTCCTTTTAAACAACTCTCACTGGACAAATGTTATATCAGCTACTGCGTAATCCAAGACAAACAAACCTGCTGTGAGTGCATTTAAAAGAAGCAGGTTCTTGCATTTAAATGAGGTAAAGAGAAAGAAATATTTGACCTTTTTGCCAAAAATATTATGGCTTACATTTGTTTTTTATTTTCCTTTTATTAAATCACTTTTATAAACCACTCAGAAGTTTAAGTTTATTCTCTGACAATTAGTTTATGGTGTTTCTGAAGTGGATTTAGATTTGAGTGATAAAATTACAGGCCAAAATTACAACCATAATGGAAAATACTGGTTCATGTTTGGCTTTGCATACCACAACTGAAAGATTACTAGCCATTGCCAATAAGCAGGAGGAAGTAAAGATAATAGTATATGCATTTATAGACATGAGCTGGATTCCAGGACATGCCACAATAGATTTGTATAAGGTGAACTGGAATATTTTAACTGTGTTTCATTAATGGAGAAAAACCTGGCAGGTTGTAAAGAGGTAACTATAGTTCAGACACTTGATTTGTATGATCTTTCCAGGAAAAATGCAGGTCTTTTCAACCCTTGAATTAAACAGCTTTCTGAATCCCAGTTCAGCTGGTTACATCATGGTGTAATTCCCTCTTTCTTTTGTGTTTTCAAAAGAAAAGCCCTGAGGTGGCTGGAACGTTTTCTTGGGATGGATCTTGTTGTTTTTCAGGGGAACACTTACAAAACCAGAATTCTCTTCTGGGAATGGGAAATATCACCAAAACAGAGGGTTTGCAGCTCAGCTCGATGGTCCTGCATGATCCCAGCTGGTGCAGAGCCTCGTGGTAGTCCTATCTCCGGCATCCGTCCCTTTCTACCGTGCACTGCCTCTTCCAGGATGCTCCTTGTTTGCAAATCCCATGAGATATGTGAGTGCCAGTTAATGCCAATCAGACATGAAACGTTCTGGTGCCTCCTGTAGCAGGTTGGGTTCCTCTTTCCTCCTTCTTCCCTGAAGACCTGAAGCATCAAGACCTCACGAGCAATGGGCAGCAATTGCAGCCCATCTTTATTCGAGGTGTCGCCCTCTGGGTCTCAATCTCAGCCAAAACGAGTGTGTGTCAGGACTGCTGCAGGATTCACCTCTCTTCCTTTTCCCTTCTCTTTCTCTTCCATCTTCCTCCCTTTCTCCCTCTTTCCCCCACTACAGGCCATCTTTTTTCCTCCTCTGTTGACCTGCCTTTGCTTTGCTTTACCTGACCACCTGGCAGAGCAGAACCAAGAAAAGAAAGAAAAACCCCAAACCAGAATACTCTTGTTCTGCACGTACACATGAGAAAACATCCTTAAAAGCCTGAGCTTTCAAAGCAGTTTGACCTCCTGCTACCCTGTTATAAAACAGAAGGAAAACTAAGAGGTTTTCCACAACAAACTCTCTTTGAAACATCACAAATCTGAAAGTTCGCCCTGGACCAAGGCGGTGCTTTTTCACAATGTGTAAGCAGGGAGTGGAGCAGGCGCCAAACGCGTGTGCCCATAACTTCTCCGACGGCAGCATTTGCACTCCCAGCTCTGGAGTGAACACATCCCCCTGCCTGGTTCGCATTAACGCCCAGAGGAATGGGCGCTCGAGGGAAAGAGTGTTGTGCACACGCATGGGGTGGGTGGGTTTTAGTTTGGGTGGGTTTCAGGGCTGGTTGGACATGGCAGCATCCATTCCTCAGCCAGCATCTCTCTCTTTTGCTCTGGTGTCTAATAAGGCAGCGATACACTATGGTTACCCTTCAGTCATAGTGCAACTGTTAAGTCAACCAGCTACCAGACACAAATTCATTGCAATTTAACCTTTATTATTTTGGAGGCTCATGGGGCATATTGTCTAGGTCTGAAACTTCCTAAATTTGGTTCACCCAGAGTACATCCAAGGTGAAAATGAGCCCAGCTGGGCTCTTCAATTTTCCAAGTGTTTCCAAATCTGTTGTTACACAGGAATTATTACGCAGGACTCATGATCTTAAGGGTCTTTTCCAACCTAAATGATTCTAAGATTCTAGGAATTAACACAGCCCTTGGGCAAAAGAAAAGACAAACAGGTTACTCGGACTATGAGAAAGTGCTGTGGAAGAAATTCATGTTTAACGATCCCCAGGTAAGTTTGCTTTGATGGGTGCAGATGGCTCAGAGTCTTCTTAGTATCCAATTAGCTCTGGGAAGTGGGTTTTTTTCTGATTGCTAATTTGCAGATGCAGAGCACCGTGTGAAAGTTTTGCTGCTGAAGCGCTGCAATGAGCACTGGTTAAAAACTGTTCTTGGAGAACTTTGAGGAGGGTTTTTCTAAAAAAAAGAGCCAACTCTGTTGAGAAACTGAAAACATTAGTGGTCTGAGAGAGTGTCATTATTTTTGCTGTAAAAATGTACAGGGTAGTTTGGCATCTCCATCTGACATCTGCTCCTCATTGTCCTGTGCCAACGCAAACTCATCAAGTTAGAAAAGATGAAATATTCCCCTCTGCTCCCAAACCCACCTCTCCTCTGGCTTGCTCTGCAGCTGTCAGCAGCTCGGCCACCTTGGTTTCATTACCGACCCATTCCCCCCGGCCAGACACTTCTGCTGCTGACAGTTACGCTCTGAGTCTTGCTGAGCCTCTTTAAGATGCAGTTTCCCCATGGCTCTCCACATCTCCTTCCCTTCCAGCAGAGGCGTGTGGGACAAATCTCATGAGAAACCCCGTGTCTTAATGTAAACCCATGCTGATGAAGGTTTTAAGTTAAGAGTCTGGACTTCCCTTCTCTAGGGAAAACTAAGCAATATCAAACAAAAACATGAACTGAGAAACCAGAGGTCCGGAGAGATGGACAGTGTAGAAATGTAACCATGAAAGAAAGCCATAAAGGGGAAGCCAAACGAGAAGGAGAAAGGGCAAATATTGCAAATTTCAATTCATTAAAGATTTGACACAAGTCCACCTGGTTCATTCTCTCAGTTTTGCTTGAGATAGTGAGTGTTCTGTTGCCAATCGAATTAACAACCTTACACAAGCAGTGATCAAAAGGGAAAAGGTTGGGAGGGGGAGGTATGTCCCCAGAAAATGTTGGAAGGTTATGCAAAAATCCTAGAGCAACAGGAGTTGCCAGGAGAAGAGTTTGGGGGAAGCAAGCAAGCTCAGGAAGTTAATTTGTGCTGAAGAGAAGGGCTGAGTTTTCAAATCCAAAATAAACCAGCTTTAAAACAAACCAAAGACCCAGTGGATCCAGGCTTCTGGATATAGCATTTGAAAATGTTGGCCCCGAGTGATGCCTAAATGTATTGTAAATCCCGGTGATTGCATACACACATCCATGCACACACACACAGGGAGGCCCATAAAAACTCAGCTTTATGGGAGCTGAGCCTGAGCTCGGAAGCTCAAGGAAGCTGCAAGTCTCTCTGGGCCCATCTGCGCAGCCCAGACGCTGCTGCCGGTGTAGAAGCGAAATGCAGCTGCAGAACAGCTGTGCCGAGACCCGGAGCCTCGCGTGGCCCCACAGATACCCCAGGCCTGGAGCATCTGCAGAGAACTGAGGATGCCTGCTGGGGTGGGAGTTGCAGAAGGACCATCAGCCCTGCTGAAACCCCATTAATCCAGCAGCTCTTCATAACCCAAGCCCTGCAGAGGTACTCAAGGTCCTTGCCCAGCACCTGACCCCAATCATTCTCCTGAGGAGCACAGGACTCTCATTAGCTGGGACTGGCCTGAACATGCCTGATGGCTCCCTCTACCCATCAGAGAGGTGAGCCAATCCCATCATCCCTGTAGGTGGGGTTGGCATTCCTGGGGTTTATTTCTATGAGCTCAGCCCCAAGTGCCCTTCCTCACTTTGCTCTGGCTACAACTGGTTCTTCTGGGATTGGATCCTTGGATGGTGTTTTGCTGCACAGGTATTGCTGGTTCCTCATTGTGGTTGGACTCCTGGTTGTGCTTCCAGTCCAAGTCAACTGTGAGTAATGCCTTTGATTTCTTCAATTCTTCACTTTTTGTTACCTACAGTGTTGGCACTGGGATTTAAACATGGTTTTGTCTGCTGAGCTTGGCTCTTCTTGTCTTGGTCAAGGTCCTCTCATGGGCTGTATTCCCAGTATGCTTTGAAAGCTGTGCCAGGCACGAAAGGGCATTTACATCTGTGAGCAAAAGGTGAGCCTGGACTTGCGTGTGGGTTCATGCTCAGTCTCAGCGCACAGTTAAGACTTCACTGTGGTTTGTACAGCTTCATTCAGGAGTCCTTTGGAATCATTGCACCACTGTGTATTTGTTTTGGAAGGAGGAAATTATTGCTTGAGGTGCCTCTACCAGGATCAATTTGACTTCTTTGCATGCCCTGGCCATGTGTGCAGACAGCAGCCTGGGGTTAGGAATGTACAGCTATGAAGTGCTGAGATATATTTTTAAGACCTGAGATCTGGGGATCCAGACTATTGAGCTCCTCTCTTGGCAGGCAGCTCTTTAATTTTGGATTTTTCATGGCTGCTAACATTTATCCTGGTTTGGACTTTTCCACGTTCTTATTTCCATGTAGTCAGTACCATTTTTGAATTGCAGCTGAAAAGCGCAGTCTTCCCCCAAGATTTGCAAGCACACCAGCAAGCTGTCTATTACTTCAAACTGGAACATGTCCCAGATCTTTCACCACTCATCTCGGGGTATTGACAGCTCCAAGCATTTTCTCTAAACTCTTGATGTTGTTGGTATGGTTGTGATGTTTTCTCCTTAGTCTAGAACTGCCGTGCTTCATTTCTTTGTTTATGTAAGCCTCACAGTGTTCGTTAGGAAAGCCTGAGCTGGAAAAAATGTCTCGTGCATAAAGCAGCTTGTTAGGGGGAAGGAAAACCAAATCGAAGGCTATGCGGTGGTGGACCTACGCTGTATGATTTATACCACACCAGAGTTTCAGGGCACTGGTGGATAGGTCCAGAGTCGGTGCTGACTTAGTGGGTGCACAGGGCTAGCAGCTTTCCTTCCCCTGTCAGTGCAGCTGGAGATCTCCGGCTGGAGATCTGGAATGTGGGTTGCACCAGCGGGCCTGGTGACTGGGAGTCCTGGAAGGCTTTGCAACAAGCCTGACATGTCCAGACCCAGGGTTCTCTCTGTGTGTGAAGGATGTTTGAGTTGTCTGTGTTTGCTCCCTGATGTTGGGCAGACAAAGCAACTGCTGGCCCCTTCCCTGAAGGACTGCTAAAGTGGAGATGTAGTGTACAAGACAGTGGTCACCTGAGTTATCCAGCCTGGAGGCAGGAAAGGGGTGGTTGTGCCTTGTAGATGTACCCAGAGCAACTCTGGGAGCCATAAACAGATCTAAAGCCCTTTTCCAGACTTTTACAAGCCAAGGGGACTTCCCTTAGTTTGTCAATAGTCCTCTAAGGGCTCTGAATGCTTTCAGAGGCTTTTGTATGCCAAAGCCAGCACTGGTCTAGGTATTTCCTTTCTGTTCCATAGGGACCACTTCTGTCAGCCCAATTATCTATTGAGGGGTTAAGTTCCCTGTGTGAGATGCTGATTTCATTACAACCCTCAGCTATAAACGCTTCGTGCTGTGGCTCTGACTAATTGCTGGGTGTTATTGGCAGGTGGAAAAGTGTGTGCATGGGCCAGGAGATCAGTTCAGCCCCTTGCTCTCTGCCAGCAAGTGAGTTATCTCCATCTCAAGTGATTTTTATTTCACTTCTTGGTCTTATTTGAAAACGCGATCCCCTGACGACACAATGTATAAAAACTTGGCTTGCAGCACAATGTTGCTGAGATGAAGCTGGAAGGAGCTCCAAAATTCATAAGCTATTTTATACATGAACTTAAAATCCTTCTTCTTTATTTTCTCCCTGTTTGGACTTATTTGGGCTGAGTGTATGACTGAAAAGGGGAGATGTTGCTTTGTGATTTAAAGGAGAGGGTGAGGAAACATGCCTTGTACCTAGATGAGGAACTGGAACCCAGGTAGATGCTGGTTTCTTCTCCCAACTCTTGTTTTCCTGAGTCCTACTGAGTGGGTCACTTCTCACTTACTCCAGGTCTCCTGTTTTTTCTGTAAGATTTAGTCAAAACCCAGATCTGCCCATGAGAAGTTGCAAGGGTGATATAGTTCTTCTATCTAAAAATGGCTAAAGCTTTTGTTCAGCTTGCTGCTGAAATACTCTGTCATAGCTTGAGGTGATTATATGGGGAGGAAGGCTTCTGTTGAGCCTGGTCTTTTCTTGGCTTCATGCAAGGATGTGTTTAACTTGTGAAGCTTACTTACATCCACTTCTACATGGTTAAATGCATATTGAAAGTGCTGTGTCCATCTTCAGAGATCTTGAAGTAATTCTTTGATTCCAGGGAAAGCTACGTACATAACTACCTCTCTTGATCTAGTTTTGGTCAAGGGTGACTTTGCCTCATCCTCACCAGCAGCCATGTGGTTGTCTTTGCTCAGGTGAGCAAGTGTGTTAAACTCAGTGGAGTGGTTCTATATGTCTTTTAAATACTCGCATGAATTTCCTTATGATGGTCATTCAGGCAATTAACTTGTGCACAGCTGCTGTTAGACCAGCTGCATGGATAAAGCTCTGCAGAGCTTGGTGCTGCTGCCTGCTGGAGATGAGGCATGGGAGTCACCCCAGGCGTTGCCTCTAGGGCATCAGCTTGAGGGTTTTCAGACTGGAGCTGCCACTGTCAGACAGCAAGTCAAAAGGACACCCATGGATGTATCCTAGACAGAACAGTTCTTGTGTGTAGCCATATGTGGGATCTGCTCTGAGGTCTGTCAGGAATGGCGTGCAGAGAGGATCCTGCCTTGCAACAGGGAGGAGGGGATGGGGGCAGGATTGTCAGATCCTGGGAAATCCCTCCCAGCCTTTCTCTGAATTCATGTCCAGATACGGCTGGGAGATAACTGCATTCACCATCCAACTGCTAGGATTTCCTCAGAGCATGAGAAACAGACTTTTTATGCCTCTGACCTTGATCTAAGTTTGTTTCCTTTTAAGCTGCTATTTAAGGGAGGGGGTGGGGGGGTGGGTTACAAGAGAAAGAAGGAAAGTTTGATTTCTTTAATGTTCATGGAAGCAAGCGATTGATAGCACTTGCAAGAGCCAGGCAGAGAGCCAGAGGGATACTGCATAAGGCAGCTTTGCCAACGAAGTACAGCGCTGCTGGCTGGGGATGCAGAGCTCTGTTTATGAATCCAGGCCACCCTTCGAGATCCTCTTGCCAGTTGCTTCAGACTGGAGGGAGCACTGCGCACTGAGCTTTATGATCTGAACAAATGCCCACCAGGGACTGGGTCAGGACCACCAGCTTCATGGCCTTTCCAAGGTCTGCAGGCAGATGGCTTCCCTGCTGGGAGGCAAAAGGATTAACTCCTTCCACCTTGACTGCTACTTTCATGATAGCTTTGGTTTTGGGGGAAGTTGTGGGGTTTTGGGGTTTTTTTTAAGAAAAGAGGGGAGAAATACATGGAAAAAAATCAGTGGTTTGTTTTTTTCTGAGTAGAAAATAGTTCTTATCACAACTCTGGGAAACTATTGTTCTGATTTTTATAAATACGCTTGTATTCCCCTTGACTTTTTTCCTCTCCCTCCCCACTTGCTATCTCCCCTGCTGTATGCCCTTGGCTGCTTCCCAGACACTTCATGATGCAAGAGAAGATAAGCTGTTACAAGGAATAAAAATCAGGGGTGCTGCACATCTCACACTCCCCTAAATCAAGTCCTTGCCTGGAAGTTCCCATACATTCCGTGCAAAGCCCCATGTTTTCCACTGAGACCCAAATGATCCCAGCCACTTTCTCTCCTAGATGGAGACTTGCAGATCAACCTGGGGATGGGATTCTCATGGTTCCACCTCCCTGGGTGCACCCCTGCCAATGACATGTGAACAAAGGCTGGGTAACCTTCCCGGCATCTGCTCTTGGCCAGGTGCCCTTCGCTGACAGCCTTCATTGTGCTGGGCAAGGCCTGAAGGTTAGAGGGGAACCGGAACCAAGAGCCCCCAGGCATAACAAAATTTTCAGCTGTGATAAGAAATTTGGGGTGAGAGGGTGGATTTTCAGGGTTTTGGAAAGTGAAAATCCCAATGCCTTTATGGTGTTTTGAGGGCACTGTTTTGGTAATGTTGTGGAACAGTGATTTGGGGTGAGAAACTCCAAGGATATTTGAAAAACAGGAGGGAAAAATCGCTTGCCATGCTGTTTTCAAACTTTGGCCCCAAGGATTCAATTTTATTCTTCCGGTGACTCAGAGCATGACATTGGCTCTGTTCTCCTTCCTTGAAAAGGAAGTAAATAAGGCTAGCAAATAGATTTTAACATAAGATATCAGATTCCTTTTTGCAAAGTGTAATAGCTTCTCAGGGTGGAAGGTGCTGTGTACAAAGCCAAGCAGATTCAGAGGGTGTAAATCACTGTGGGATGAGGTTTTTAAGAATCCCTCGGTGATCAATCACCTGGATCTGTGACTCCCTTTACAAGACTTTGTATAGTTATCCTTTAACATATTTATGATCTAAGGCTTCTAGGGAAGATGGAAAACACCTATAAGCCAGCTTTTGGGGACTCTTGTTTGCAGACAGTGGAAGCAGATGGGTTTGCAGAAGTGTCTCATGCTCTGTTTGTAGCATGTGGAGAGTCACAGGGCTGGAGGAAGGAGCCAGCAGAAAGCAGTGATGCTATGGCAGCAGGTCAGGAGGGCTGGGCAGTGGGTGTTACATACCTTTCCTTGCAAAACCAGCCAGGAGGAGATGTTTTATGGAGAGAGGAGGAGGGGAAGAGCTGACCCCCACTATCGCTGTCATGCTGCGGTGCCTGCTCTGTGTTAAGGGAGTGGAGGAACAGTTATGTTGCTGCCCAGCTCACCCGCAGCACTCTGCCTTGCCTTAAAAGAGGCAGAAATCTAAATCCCTGGGTAACTTCAAAGCAACTCGGGGAAGATTAGGTTCTTTCAGAGTCAGGAGGCAGATGAGCAAGAGGGAGGAGGGATTCTGAGGTTCAAATGTTGTTGAGGACCCTTAAACCCTCTCTCTGGGGAGGAGGGGGGAGTTAGCCTCTCTGGTTTGGAGATGCTTGTAGCAGATCAGGACCTTGTGGCCTATGTTACCCCCTGCTTTCTATTTCCCAAGCTGCTGGCTTTTACTTCCTTTCTATCTGCTCCCTGCTCCTCTTCATTAGCAGCTCTCAGCAGTGCAAAGGAATCGTACTCAGAAGTATGAGTTCATCTCCTAAAACTTTGTACTGATGCCAGAGGGTCAGTCACTTTGCAAAAAGAAACTTCCCTTCAAGAAACACTATCCCTTTTGAGAAAAGGCCAACAAACCAGAAAAACAAACTATCAAAAATACTGCCTTCAAAAACACTCCTTAACTTGAATCTGTTTCTGGTCTTGTCCAGTTGGATGGCTGTTAGTACACGCAGAGCCTCCTGTGCTCTTGTAGCTCTGCCGATGACCTACAAATCTGCTTCTGTTGGGTGACTTAATCTGGCCACCCTGCACAAAGGATGGGCAGCAGTTTCTGGCAGAGGCAAACTCAGGTTTTTGCACAGTTCCTGTCTCATTAGAGAAGCACATATGCTGTGTGAGTTATTGACCACATATATCCACCTCTCAGCTCATCTTGGCTTTGGTCGGAAGGACTGTCTGGAGAGGCTGGTAGCTGCCAGTAGATTGCTACCACTAGAGCTGTTCATGCAGGCTTCTGGCCATGGGCCTTGTCCCAGGACCAGGATCCTTCTGGGGAAGGAGTCAGGGTATGTCAGGCTATGGGGTGGCACCAGCCCTACCTGATACTGAGCACAACATGTCCTTGTCTCATAGCAGTACCAGGTGGAGCTTTCAACCATTTCTCATCAAGCATGAGATGGTTATGTATGGAAGTCAGTGTCTCCTTTGAAGGAGTTGTGGTTTCAGCTTGCTCCTCTTTCTGTCACTGAACCCTGTGAGGAACAACACAGCCTAGCTAACACTTGGCTTGAAAAATGTTATCCCATACCTCCATGTCTCAAACCACTGAGACCCCAAATCCCAGAGTTTCTTCTAGTGTGTGTTACTTTATTTCCTCACAAAGTCCTCTCTGCTGGAAAAGATTTTTCACATTGAACAGCAACGAAGGCAGCTGAAATGTGTTATTCCTGTAGTGAAATAATGTTTTCCTAATCTCAGCATCTTTTTTAAGCATGTCCACATGTAGTGCACTTCCAGAGCAATGCAAGTCCAAGGCACAGCTGCAGAGAGCACTGAGAAAGGTTTAACTGCTGGCACATTCCAGTCCTGCGCCTCTCTGTGTTGGACACTGTAAGAAACGAGACTGATTACTTGCCTGCCCCTCTGCTTGAGTGAAGTTTTTATTTGTGGTTTTTGGTTATTTCCTCCTTGCTCTCCTGAACGTAAGCCAAACGCGCAGGTGGGCAGAGAGAGGGACAGAATGTGCTTTAAAGAAGAGCACAGGGTGAAGGAAGTGTTGGTAGCGTGGCAGCACTTTATCTTGGATTGATCAATCTGGCTGCATCAGAAAATTTCCAGCTCAGAAGTGTAGGACATCCAGAGCAGCTGCAGGTCATGGGGGCTCAGGCGGTGGGATGTCACACACCGGCACACTCACTAACCCTCTGTGGAGACTTGTGGGCAGCAGTCTGTGTGGGCACTCAGGTGCTGTGAGAAGTGATGTTGCCCATGAACTCTTTGATAAAGCACAACTTGTTTAGCTTGTTCTCCCTGGAGTCTTCACAGCCCCTGAGGTGCTGTATGTTGGGGAAGACCTTGTATTTCCAATTGCTTGAGGACCTGGGCAAAAGTGGAGACGTGCTTTCTGCTTTTAAGGTCAGTGGCTTTCAGCCAGGTCTTCTTTGAGATCCACTCCCAATCCTCCTTCTCCTCCAAACACACCAGTCTGAGTCACACTAACAGCATTGCTCTGCATTGAGCTTCTTACGTGGCCATGAGGAGGGGAAAAGTGACTTTGGGCTTGGGACCAGAGCCTACAGTCTTGCCAGCTGCCAGGACAGAAATCCAGACTTCAGGAGTTCGGAGTGCTTGCCTGTATCCCTGCTGATGCCCTTTCCTTGTTTTCCATGCTTCCTTTGGCAGGTGACCCACTGATACTCTTGGAAAAGAAGTTAGAGGATTAAGTTGAAATGGTCAGAATTTTCATTCTTACTAGAAATCTGGTCGTTGCCATGGCAGAGGGCTAGTGAGATGAGTTGGACTGTTGTAATTATGAGATGGTCATTTCACTAATAACAATTTTTCTACAATTCAGTTAAGTACAATCAAGTATTCCATGCAAAGAACTAAAACAGGCAGTCTGGATGGTGATGAAGGCTGGAAGGGACCTCAGGATGTCCTCTGTCCAACCTCCTGCTCAAAGCAGAGCCAGCTCTAATCTCACCAACATCAGGAAAGACTGGAAGTAATATCACTGAAGAGAGTGCTTTACCTGTTTAAAGACAGATCAGTTGCCTCCATCCATCTGCCAGAAATGGCAGATGACAGGTATTTTTACCTTGTTTTTTATCCTCTGGCTGCATCATGGAGAAGACTACACAGTGGTTCTTGGAAAACATTGAGTTATGATTTGTCTTTATCGCCATGCTAAATTCCCTAGTTCTTCCATTCCACTTCAACGCCCTGGCTTTCCAAATACGTGGAGGACACTTTTCAGTATTGTCTGTAACCGTAGCAATGAGGCAAATGAATGTGTTTTGTAAATAATTTATATTGATTAACTCATGTGATACTCACAGCAATCCTGTTCCTTAACTGAGCAGATGTTCAAAAAGCTGCATAACTGTCAGAGTCAGTGGCTGTTCCCTTGAGTCTGTGCTGATGTTATCAGGACCAAGGGACTTAGGAAAAAGTGGTAATGGAGTCACTTGAATGTCAGCTATCTCATACATGCTGGTTTTTTACCCCATCTGAGGTCTTGTGGCTCACTTTTCCAAGACCATGACGGTGGAGAAGAGTACATTCCATTTTTGCTTTGGCTACATGGTGAGTGCCACACCAAATGTGGTTACCTGGGTGTGCTTGAGGTCCTACCTTTGGCTGATAACAAGGGTATGGGATGAGTTCCACAGCAGGATGTTGGTATGGCAAAGCTGGTTTGAAGGGTGACTTCAAAGATAGGCAAATCTTCAACGGCCTCGACTTTTAATACATGAGAAAGGAGACCTGGAGAAAATCCAGCCTGGCCAATGTTTTAATATAGCTATCACCTTTCATTGCTGCCTTTTCTCTTTACTCTTCCATCGCTGAAGGGGATGCTTATGCTATTAGCTTGTCTAATTAATCTAGAATTGGATTTTTTAAATAGAACTGGCCTTTACCACTCCAGTGCAGTGCTGAAGACTGCAGTGTGCAAACCAGTGCCCTGACTCCTGTTGCCAAAGCCTGCCCTTGGGAATTAAGATGAAACTCCCATTTCTCCTCCTGTTTCTGTCTAGCTGGCCAAACTAGACCTTTCACAAATTAAATACATCTCATCCCATTACCACTGAATGGTACACAGCCTTCACACCTGGGATCTGGGCTGAGTTCTAACTTTTTCAAAGCTCACATGAGTCCTAATCCAACAGATTTGTCTAGCATATTCCCAGTAAGAAATAACTAGTTTTGATTAGTCAGCTGCTTTTAAGCTGGAGAATAAGCCTGATTGCTAAGTACTGTCAGCTGAAAAGGACTCTGAATAAAGGAGAATAAAGCCCATTAGATCTAACCTTGAGCTGCTGGAAATGAATCCTTTACTGTGCTCAATGTGTGTTTCTTCTAGATAACTACTTTATATCACCCTTATCTATTCACTTGTGAGTTGTAGGCCTGTAAAGCAGTGATAAAATACAACAGGGGACACGGATTTGATCCAACATGTCCATTTATTTTTCCCCATAGGCAGAGATGAAGATATAGCAATCTTGAAAGTATGTAGCACGTGCTGCTGTTTTGAGCCCAAGTAGACTTTTAGTGTCAACCCTTATCCCCTGTTCTCTTGAGGCTCTTAGGCTGATGTTGTATATCACAATCACACTTAAATCTATAGGGTACCACCTCATTTGTCACTTGCCACAAAGCATTTTTGCTGTCAGCCAGGACGAGGTCCATATTCAAGCCATGATCAAACCTTGGACACAGAGCATGAGCAACAGCTCCAGTGAATATTCCTGTCAGTACATGGATTAGAGTCTTCTCTAAACCACCTCCTGCCAAGGGTCTGATGTCATTTGTCTTCTCTGATCAGGGAAATGGTGTGAATTCAATTTTTGTGATGAACAAATCCCTTTCTATGAAAGCATTCAGGCTTGATACCAAGAATTAACTGATTACTTTTTTCCCTTCTCCCCTTCCCCCCAATCCCCACCCTTATGAGGTAGATGCTGGCGTTTACTGTGATTATAGTGTATATGAGGAGATGTTGATTTATATAATGATATTCTCTCAATGGACAAAACTTCTTAGAATAGTAAGGACTGGGCCTGAGTTTGAAATCAGCAATTTAGAACATTGAAATCTAAGAGCAACTGGAGGATATTGTGGATCCCATCACTCGCGTTCAGTAGTGGGCATATGCACCCAGCTGGACTTAATACCAAGATCTAAGCTACAAGTATTCCTGCTCCAGGTTAGGCTGTACCTCAGGCTTTGCTCTAAAAATGACATAGCAAGAGTGTAGGTATTGTTTTGTGAAAGCTAGTACCAGTACCTCCAACCCTACTGGACCCCTGTCTCAGGACCTGTATTGACAACTGCAACCACAATGAAAAACCTTAAATTCCACCCAAAGTCTATTGCTGGGCCTCATGCTTTCAAAAGTACATACCAAGTTGGAGACAGATTTGAAGACTTGCGTGAAATCTAGCCCCAGCTGTTCATAGCGTGGAGTGGAAGGTTGGATATGCACTAACTCTTGGATGTCTAAGCTAGCTGTACACAAGCAAGATGTGCTTACTAGTGATCCCCATGGATCTGGGACGTGACTAGAAAGCACTCTGTGAACAGGTATCATTGATGTATTTTCTATTGCTGGTACAGCCCCAGTAGACTAGATGTAGACTCCTAGTTTGGCAGTGACATCCCTGAGATCAGAGAGGAGGTCAGCACGTTATCAGGTACCAAAGCAAGTTTCTCAGTGTCCCCAGAGCATCTTCTTACCCACTTGGAAGCCTTTCCTGGGAGCATGCGCAGAGCATGACTTTTCCATAAAATTCATCAGCTCCGTGGGTTTTATTCCTCTTTGGGAACAAAAATGTTGACTTAATCCAGGTTGCTTTTATATTGCTTATCACTTTTTACCCCCTTGGTACTTTATTCTCTTGAACTGGTAGGGTCTAAATTAGGCAGAATTGTCAGCTGACAAACCTCTCCTGAGCTTTCTTGGGAATGCAGCTCGTGTTGCCCCATCCAAGATGGCTTTAAACCATGTAGCTCGAGGACTGCTGTGACAAAACAGCATTCAGTGTAAGCTAACATAAGTATATACCTAGCTCCTTGAAGGGGATTTACAGTTCATTTGTGTTTCTGCACTGAGGAAAGCTCTACTGATTTATGTCCAGCCTATATATGTTGATATGAGCTACAGCCTCCCTGAGGATCATCCCTAGCATTGATGATGGGGGGGATTGCATGATTCCAAGGGAAACCTGGCTCACAGCAGCTCAACATCTAGGCTTGTCCTTACTTTGGGTGACAGGTACAACCTCACCCAGAGTTCAAAGTGTTGCAGGGCTCTAATCCCCAGCTCAGTGTGTGGTTTGGTGACAATCATTTAAGATATACTTAAAATCTATTTTTAAGAGGTGTTGCCAAATATTAAGAATCACTTTTCAGGGTTTGGTCCCATCTCCAAAAAGTGTTTAACAAGAGCTGGACTGTTGCTCAAATCTTAGTAAGAGCTGCTGAAAAAATACCAGAAAAACATTTCATAAAATAATCCTCCTGTCTTCCTTCTGTCACTGCTACCAAGCTGAATAAAACCAGGAATTTAGGCCTTGATTCAGCAAAGCACTTAAATGAGGCTCACATTTTAGTGAGCACACTTGCCATGGGCAGTTTCTGTTCCAATGCATTGCTCTTGTGGCCTTTCCAAAGGATTATTGATTGGTTTTTTTTAGAATATACCTTTCAAAAGGAACTCTTCCTCCTTCCATAATGTGTAGTCATCAATCTGATAACCCTGCCTCCTGCAACAGAGTAGGTTGCAGAAATGTATCATAAGACAAAATAAGTGGATTTTGGGAATGCCTTCACTAAAAATGGATGATATATTTTTTTTTACTAGGAGACAGATTATTTGCTATATAGACTTAAATTTGGCAGGTGTTTTGACTATAAAAACCAAGATATTGCAGGAAATTGAAAGCATCTTTGCCAAACTGCAGAACTTCCAGTCTGGACAACTTTCATCTAGAAATGGATATAACTTTTAATGGGTTAAATCAAGCAGAGGAATAATTTAGAGATGAAATACGATGAAACCAGCCCTGTTTCAGTCAGTCCATCAGTAAAATATTCTTTTTCTTCTTGTGTAGGCACCAGTCTGACCAACCTATGAGTCTCCAAACTCAAGTTACAAGTGGTGGTTGCTCCACCAATTTTGTGCAGTGTGAGGTCTGAGGAAGCAGCTCATAAGAAATTGCAAAGTAACTTGGGATGAAGTAATGTTATTTGTCATAATAATTACTAATCCCTTAAGAAAGCAGAACAATGTTTGGATTGGATGTACAGAAAGATTAAAATTTCAGCCTGCACTCGAGTTTAATTCTGTTGATTACAAGCTGTTCATTAGCAGACTGTAAAAAGTAGTTTGTAATACACTTAAATCTGCAGTGTTTACAAGTCCAGAGGATATTCAAAAAGTTAGTTTTTCCTTCAGCAGACCCTTCCCTAACCGAATACCCCCCAACCGCTGGAGGGAATACCCTCATCGGAAACAGATAATCCTTCCCCAAACAAAACCTTCCTTTCCTTCTTTTTTTAATTCCTCTTTTGCAGCCGCTGCTATGCAGTATCATGTCCTGTTGTATTACGTTATCATATCTTGTCAAGTTGTGGCATGGTATAAAGCAGCTTAATGTGGTGGAAGGAATGCAACGCTATCTGAAGCCAGCATCTACAGTAATCCCCCCTGTCATCTTTCCTTCCCTGAGCCTGTTCAATGCATTTTGTGCAAAGTGGAATCGATCAAAGCTTCTCATTTTCATATCTACATGGTGTAATGTTACCTAAACAAGAAGAAAAAACTCTGTGTGAGATATCAAAGAACAGACCTAATTCCCAGAAGTCATGCCCAGTATTTTTGTTGGACCATCAATGCCTGCCTCTAGCCAGAGAAACAGCTTAAGCCACAATGCTTAAATTTTCCCTTTACATAGATTTGAAATGTGTCAAACATTTGTAGTGCCTAAATCCTCATCTTGTTTCCATTGACTTTGACAATGAAAGTGTGATCCTTTATAAGGATCTGGATGGCTTGCAAAAACTTGAGCCAAATCAGTGCAGGGATTCCAAACCACTGCAAAGTCTTTTGGGAGAGGGAAGGGAAACGAGCACCTTTGAGGTTTTGTTTCAGACCAGTTTCTCCCATAAACGCTTCTCAACTGTCCACTTCTACTTTAATTCCACAGGAATTTCAGTGACATCTTTACTTGCCAGTAAAGTGCATGGGGAGGGATGTCTTGTGTAACTTCCCTGCCTAAGTTGCATAAAAATCAGTTCTGCCAAGAAAGTGAGTGCATTTTGCATGCATTTGAAGTCTTACATCAGTTTATATGGGTTTTATTTCACTCATTGGACCTGTTATCACATTTCATCCTTAAAAGTCATTGAACTTCTCCTTATTTCTCCTCTTGGTGGGGATGGTAATGGGAGATGAGTACATTCTATTCTGTTTTATTTTTAGGTATAAAATCAGAACACTTAAGTCCTAGCCCAAGTGGGTTATAAACTTCAGAGTAAAGCAGGTCCCATTTCTACATTGTGCGTTTGTACAGCATCTAGCACAACAGGATTCTGGCAGATAACTACAAGCATTACGTTAACGCAGATGATGACAAAAGGGGCTTGTTCTGGGTGAGACATGATTTACCTTCTGCCCATTTCCAAATATCTCAAAGCTTTGCCAAAAAACCTCTATTTCAAAGAAAACTGGGATGTCGTATTTAAAACTTCTAGGGAAAGCTGTGGTCGAAGGAGGTAAATTAAGGTCAACTTAAAAAGAAGGAAGAAAGGCACAAGCTTCTGAGCTGTGTGTGTGCATGTGTACATACAGATCTGATATTGCTGTCTGGATAACAGACCTGTCCTAGGAAGAGACTTCAGCAAGAGTTGCATTCTGCTTCCCTGAAATAATCCTACAAGATGCTATGAAGTGTTCCCAAGCAATGCATCATCCCAGAGTGTATCTGTGGATGAAACATTAAACCTGTGCTGTCAGAAGAACAGTGTGCTTTCTAGATGCAGGAAGGCTCTCATCTGTCTTTGTTTTTTAAATTCAGCACCAGTTTTTCAACAGTGCGTTACCATTGATTCAACCTACTGCAACAATACCTCAAGATACTGCTTCAAGACTGGCTCAGCAGAGCCCTTCTGTCCCTTCCAGGGGGACACCTCCAGCTCTAGCAGTAGACAAAAAGGTCTCCCTTTGGCTCTCTTTATCCCCAGGACAAACTGGTCCGGTGCCTCTAGCTGTCCTGCTTTTACAGTGATGCCATCAAGCCAAAATGGTGATGGGGACTAGAGGAGAATCAGGTCTGCAAAGCAGTCAGCTCCCATCCCCCCTGCTGCACAGCTAGGTGGGATTTACATATTGTCTGAAGCTGGGCTAAGAGAAGGCCATCTGCAGAAAGCCAGAAGTTTGACTGCTGGTCCTGGGCTACAGTTCAATACAGAGTGCAAACAGAATTTCTCTAATAGCATTATGGACATTTCTTGGCAACCTGGTGGCAACAAATACCCTGATTAATTTTTTTTTTTTCCAGAATAGTTCTCCCTGGATTAATGCCAGCCCAAGTCCTCCAAGCTTGCAAGACAATTTAGGCTTCAGTTGCCCATACAGCATCAAACACTCAGCAGATCTCCTCTCTGCAGCAGCTTTCCTTGCATAGCAAGTCATGTGAGCCCAATCCCACGCACGTGGGAGCATATGTGCAGGACAGAGGGGTGCAACACTTGGACGGTGTGGTTCAACAGCTGAAGTCGTGCTTGTGGTATCACAAATATAAGAGTCAAAAACTGTTTAAAGAGTTTCCAAGTCAAACACTCAAGCACATTTCATAGCCTTTGAAATACAGCTGGCTGAAAACTCCTGACAGTGTGATCTATTAGACTGTGGAATAGTTTCCCCAGGGAAGTGTTGGAAGGGCTATCACTTGAGTCATTTAGTGCTGTGCTGAGGGGAATATACTATAGGGAACAATCCCTCATTAGCTGGACTAATGGATCTTTCTGCTTCAAATTCTAGTGCTTCTACAGAAAAAAAAATCCATTGACATCTTCTTGTTCTTCCATATGCTCAAATTGGCAGGGCTGTAGGGCCATTGGCTACATTTTTTAGCTTTTGTTTATAAGGCATATAAATTTATCAAAGGGGGGGGGTTTCATGTGTCAGGCAAAGTGTGTAGAGTCAAGAGCAATCTAAAGAAAACAGTCACGGGGATAAATGAAATGCACATACATTATTTTCTAAAAAGCAGGGAGACATGTAGATCCTTCTTGAGAAGCTCTAGCTCTGAGCAGGCTTCAGGAAATGAAGACAAGACAGGCAGCTGACTCAAATTGAACGTTGAGGTCACCAGCCACTGGTGGATAGCAGCTTGGCTGGTGTACTTTCAGTACAACTCATACTCTATTCAGGTTTGCTCCTGGGATAACAAAATTAGGTTCTATGTTGCCTTCAGGGCAAGTACGATGTGTCCTTTTGGTCATGTGTTGTTTCAGATTAGTCACTGTCATGTACTGGATGTGAAAGTATCCCAGGTCTGGTCCTCTGGCATTGGGTGTGGGAACATCAGCATGGTGACTTTGAAGAGCAGGCAGCTGCTTTTTTGGATGACAACTGCTCCCTTCTCTTATGATCTTCCTGTGTAACCTTGGGGATGCCACTTAGATCTTTGAAATCGCTTATTATAAGGTGTAAGATAACAGCTCTAACAGGCAATTCACTGCCTATTGTCCTAGCAGGCTGGATCATCACTGGCTTTGTGTTATTGATGGAGAACATGGGAACTGCCTCTCCAGACCTTATTATTAAGACCTAGCATGAGTATTGTGGCCTTTCTCCTGTAGACTGCATAAGTTAGACAAGATCTGGTCACTTCAGAGAGAACCAACTCACTTGCTTCCTCAACATCAGTGGCAGCCTGGCCTTTCAGAAGAGAGGAAGCAGTACTGACATAACTCCAGAATTTGCAGTGGATTTGGTTAAGGGCTATTTTTTGGGTGAAGCAGCCTTGGTTTCCCAATGTTTTGAATATTTTCCAGCAGTGATGATTTTCCCTTCTGTGCTTCTTTTTTTAACATTATATTTTCCAAGTGGACAATCCCAGAGGTGGCCGGTTTAACAGGGGGAAAAAGAAAAGAGTCATAGGGATATTTTAAATGCGACGTGAATTTTATGCCAAAAAGTGTCTTTTCCATATTTATAAGCCCCTGTCATCCCCTCTCCCTCCGCCTCCTCCTGCTTGAAAGGAAACTCCATTACAAAGGCAGGAAAGAACATCAAACAGACCTCGCTTGGCAGCCATGTCTATATGTGAAATTACTGTCAGAGTACAAAGGAAGACTCAAGATTTAGAAGGTAACATGTGACAAGAGAATGCCGTCCTTCTCAATGTCTTTACCTTTTGTTGGTGAGAACTGGGAAGGGGTGGTTGTTGGTGCTTTTTGTTTTTAGAAAAATCTTGCCAATTATAGAAAGCCAAAGACACAAATCACTGCGAAACCCCACAGGCTGTGGGCGATTTGGCTTGTTGTGAGCCACATAGCTCTGATTGCAGCAGCAGTGACTTCAGCAAGGTTTGTGTGTAGGCATGTGCTTACCCTTAGCTCCATCCTTTGGGGAGCTGGGTGTGTGTTTGGGCCACCCGAGGAGCAGCCGTTGTGTACGGTCACACAAGCCTTTGATGGAGCCACTTTGAGTGACTGGAGCTGATCCTGAATGCTCTCAGCTTGCCTTGACTATAAGGTAAAATGTATTTAGTTGAAGCAACCGGGTGTGCTTTACATGTGGCCTTTGCAACGGTTTGAAGAAAATGTGTTTTATTTCACTAATGAGGCAAATTAAGAGCTTATAGTTATTCCTGCTCTGTGAACAGAAATCAATTCATGGATTAATGTAGCAGTGGTACCCTGTGTCTTGAGGTAGCTGTATGCCTCATCTTTCTCTTTCTCTTGGAGATTGTCTTTATTAGCTCTTTTTTTATTCATGCTCTGGCAGGCCTACTTTTTAAGCCAAAACAACACTCATTTCCACTCTTTCCAAGTGCACGTGCTGTAGGAGAGCAGGGTGGCGAAAGCAGAGAAGCCACACAAGCTGCTGGTACCCCAGCCCTGATCTGCCCCTGCGTGGACACGTGGGATGGGAGAGATTGCAACGTACTGCTATCGCCAGCCTTGCCTGCTTGGGCTCTGATCACAAATTCAGATATTCAGGTGTTGTGACAGTGTTTGTAACCAAAAAAAAAAAAACCAAATCATAAAGCTGTCTGTCTCATTTGTGTTTCCCACTGTGAATGGGAGCAGCTGCCCTGCTGCTCTTTTACCTTGCAATCCCAAATGAAAGCTAAACTGACACCAGTTCCCAATCCCAGCCCTAAACTTGTTTTCCACTTAAGTATTTATAAAATGTTTGTGGTTTTAATCTGGTTCTTGCCCTGTGTGGTACCATGGTCCATCCACTTGTGGTACCAGGTACCAGAATTTCTGAAGAAGCAGCTGGTTCATACTTTGTGTGGCTGTTAAGGTGTGGGTCTCTTTCCTTTCTTCTTTGAAAGAGGATTTTCTCTAAAAACAAGGCTTATTACAAGAGACATTTTTAATCACTCTCAATCTTGAGAGCTATTGAACTCATCTGCTGTAATTAAAACATGAATTTAACTTTTCAAAGAATGGAAACTTTCTTTTTTGGCTGTTGTTGAAGTGTTTGCACTACAAGGTCTTTCCTCCTTTATTTTAGGGGACGGAGGTGTTTTTTGCTTGGTGGTTTGTTTTTTTTTTAATATGGCTTTATCCCAAGCTACAAGTGACATTTGTTGACCCCAGGCCAGACATTCAGAAGCACCGCACAGAATGTATCTTGTATCGTTGGGAAGAATAATGCCTCTTCCTCCTCCTTGGAGAACAATAAAATTAAGCCTTTTTCATTTTCCCTTGTAGGAACAGAACCCTTTTGAAAATCTGTCCAGGGAGGCATGTCTGCAAACCTGGTTTACAGGGCTTTCCAGTCTCATCAGAAGTTTTCTTGAATGAGGTGCAAAAAGTGGCTGAAAGCAGGGGGGAAGGGAGAAAAACTCTTCAGAGCAAGCGCACACACACACACACACACACACACACACAAGACAGAGACACTGGTTAGCAACATAAACAAAAGGTGGGTGGTAACCCCCGAGCTTTTTTTTGACAGCCAGTGGTGGCAGTGATGAATTTGTGAAGTTATCTAATTTTCCACTGTTTTAATTAGAGGCCTGGGCTATGAGACCTAACAGCTGGGTTCTTTGTACTGCTTTCTGTTGCCTGACAGAGAAAAATTTCTACTGTATCTTCAGCCAAGCTTTCAGTCTGACCTGAGCAAATGAAACTTCTGGGACTCATAAACTGTGGTTTCTGGGCAGATTGCTTTTTGAACTGCTCCTTAGCTATCCTAACATGCAAAGAACACAAAGGCTTACAAAGTGAACTCCCTTTGTACTTTAAAGCTAATGGTGATGCTCATTAAAGGGGTAGGAGGGGAGGGAGGAACTGTCCCTGGCATATTAGAGGACCTATCAAGTGTCAAGTTTCTTCTGATCGGATGCAGCGGAGTTTAGGCCAGTTGAGAAGTTATAATGCTCGAGCCCTTGGAAGACAATGGCTTTGGTTGCAAAGCACGACCAGTCGAGCAACTTAATTTATTACTCCGTTCCTGCCAAGTGATTTTTTAAAGCTTTACATTAGACTGAATGTTCATCACAGTTCATCACCCCTCTGCTTCTCAAGGCATGCACTATAACCACTTTCTTTCACTATAATCCGGAAGGAAAAAATATCAGAGGAATTTTTAGACCTGAATTCAGCTAAGTCTTAAGTCTTTGCTTAAATCCCATTGGAGTCAAAGGAATTAAGCAAGGCTTTGACTTAAAGCACATACTTAATTGCTTTGCTGAATCAGAGCCCATATTCTGATTTTCTTCTGCAGGAGAGCTTCATATGCGTAAATTTTCATCCTGTAAAAGGCCATTGCTCCTTCTTTCCCCACCTGCTCAGCTGTGGTGAACTTCCTTGGGGCTGTTTTGCCACAGGAGTCAAAGGGACTTGGTGATGACAAGGGTACTCAAGCCAATGCAATTTCAATAAACCAGAAAGTCAGTTGATTTGCAAGGAATTTAGTGAAAATAGCTTTTTTGTAAAGGCAGTTGAGTAATGACCTATCACTCAAGCAGTTGTGAAAGAAGAGCCCTTTACAGCACATAGGTGAAGAATGGTGCTTTTAATAGCCATGATTTCAGTCCTGGGTTGGACAAAAATTTAAGGCATGTCCAAATACTGCAGCAGATGAATTGTGCAGCACAGTGAGGGATTTCAGGCCTTCCATCATCCACACCAGGCATGGGACCACTGTCTGTTACACCCTCCTTCCAGCCCCCTGCCTGTGCTGCATCCCCACCAACTCCAGGAGAAAGCGTAGGGGAGTGAGTGACCAGTTCATGCTCTGGTCCATGGCTGGAGGGCGGTAAGGCACCCACCTATATAGACTTAGGAACTGGGAGACATTTTCCTCCTTCTCAGATGAAGGAGCATCTTGTCCTCATGCTCCTTCACACTTGAGACAGCAGCTTGGCTTTGCTCGTGCTGCTGAGAAATCTTGACCCAGCACTACTGTTGTCTTCCTCAGAATCCCATTCTTTAGAAATATCCTGAAGCTGTACTGCAGAACCTTGCTTGGAGAGCAGCAGTTATGTACACATGTATTTAACCTTGTTGAACATGAGGATTTTTGTCAAAAATCACATTAGCTGTAACGCTGTCTCTGCTTTGCTGGAGTCACAGAAAGTAAGTGGTGGATAGTGACCAAAAGTGACAGTGAACTTGGTCAAACACTATGATGGAGCATGGTTTTGGCCAAAAATGTCAGTCTAAAACTTTTACAAGAGCACAACTACTTTCAAGAAAAACCTTTTTCCCAATCTGATAGAAAGTGGGACTTTGTGGCAACATTCATGTTTCATTCTGATGTCATCACAGCGTTTTTCTCCATAAATTTGGATCCTGTTATATCAACTGAATTCATTGCTACAGAAGGGCATTCAGGGTCTGCTGATTCATCTTGTGTGCAATGTGAAAGGAGAGGGAAAGCAGTGTTCCTCTGTTGGGGGAATCTCTGTCTCCCTGATGTGCAAAGTGAGACTCCTTGCATGCACTGACTCTGCTGCTTTCCCTTTATATGCAATAGGAGAGGATGGAAAAAAGCCTGTTGTTACCTTCCCTGTAAATTGGTGGGTGGATTCCTCCCATGAAAAAAGAGATGAATTTCATCTCCATCCAGTCCAGAAAGGTTTCAGACTCACAGCTCCGTCTTTCATGGAGAAGTTCCGGCTCTACTGGGCAAAAGTTCTTGTTTTCTGCCCTTGTGTCTCTTTGGGTTTGTCCTGTGCAGCCTTCATGTTACGCATGGTCTGGGCACAGCTGTGCCCGTGTGGAGGCTTTGGGTAGAAAGTAGGGATTTTGCCTATCCTGAATCTAATTAATGGGACAATGCTGAGTGCATTTTAACGGAGGCTACTCTGTTGCCCCATGTGGAAACATCTGTACTTTTCTCTAGAATGAAGTGATGGCTGACATTAAGCAGTTTCCAAGTCCCAGGTGCCAAAAGTCCAACTAAGATGGGATTTAAGCCAAATTCAGGTTACATTCCAGTCTGTGATGAAAAGGAATTTTGAAATATTTGACTTTCCTGCAGAGCAGAAATTCCATTTCCCAATCAGCTCTAAATAATCATTTAAAGATGGACTCTAAATTGAGATTCTTTTGAATGTGTCATCTTGGTTTTAATTGCTTATAGTCCTGAATAAATGTTATCAGACCATCAGAGTCTAAGGGTGAAGCAAGAGCTGGGTGGTGATTCAGATGAGATCGCCTGTTGCCAAAGAGGAAGTCCTGGGACAGAGATGACTCTATTGCTAGAGCAAAAGACAAGACAGTGAACTCTCTGTTTACAGTGGGCCACTGAAAGAATGGGATAATTGCAATTATCAGAGTGAAGCAGCATTTTAATGACTGCTTCATTTTAAAAGTACATATGTAAATCTGAGATGGTGGAGAGGTGCCAATTTGCCCTGGCTGAGCAGTGGACCTATTATCTCCTTCAAAGACCTGGCAGCTTTACCCGTGGCAGAAGAGCCAAACATGGGGGCAAGCTATGCTCTGCTCAGTTAATGAGTCACAGCACCAGACATGCACAGACCACAGCAGGAATTGGAGGAGAGACCCACAGCAACAGCAAAGAGAAGAACATATCTTGCTTTCCCTTGTAGTTATCTCTGTCGATGGCTCCGGAAAGAGGAGGACACGGAAGTTTTTTTTGTACAATAACCTCCATTCATCTGTAGGAGTTTGATCTGGGGAGATGCTTAAGCGTTGGTGCTCCTCACCCACTGCAGTAGGTGGTGAATACTTCTGTTCCTACTGTTCTCCCTCCTTTTGTGTGTTTGCCACCCTGTTCTTACCGATTTACCTGCTTTCCCATTTCAAGCGGTTTTCCTTCACCAGAATACATGTGGTCCATCTTCCCTGGGACATAAGGGATCCCATATTTCTAAAGTCAGTCCAAGACACTCAGCTCTGTGCTCTAAACAACCTCTGTATTTGGAAAGCGAAACTTCGCTGAGCTGGACTTTGTTATAATTCCTCCCTCTCAAAGCTACTGATGCTAAATTTCTGAAGAGGCCAAAGGAATTAGGAGCCAGCACCCACTGGGTTAGATGCTTTGGGCCCTTTAAAGACATTTGGGTGGACTATCTTTTGTCCAACATGTAGACAGAGATATAGAAATGTTCAGCAACATGTTGAGAAATCAAGATGCTTCAAAGGATAAGACCTTTCCAGGGGTTCTGGCCAAATTCAGCCCTGTACTATGAGTAACTGAACAGGAGCTGCGCCCTTAATGCTGAATTTATTAGTCTTTTTGTTTCAAGGTCTTCAGTAATTACCATCATGTGACTGGGGTTCATGGAGTTAAGAATGTTACACGTCTTGCTATCTGGTGTGGGAGTTCTCATATACACAACCGAAAAATGCAGAGAAACCACAGATTTATGAGATCATGCTTTTTAAGTATGCCCTTGTCCAAGAAATAGTAGTTTCTAAATCACTCGCACTCTACATTCTTACCGACATTGAATTTGCTTTTATGAAGTAGGCACTAGTCCATGATATTAATTGCCATATTAGTAAAATATATTTAGAGAGGACTGGAGATTTGCCATGTCACTTTCTAACTCCTTCTCTTCTCAACTTGTGGAGGGGAGGAGGGGAACTGCCACCTGGATGCTTGCCAGGCCAAGAGGATGGCTTAACGCACATTGGATAGCATGAAAGCTCTCATTGAAATATGCTAAAGATACTTAAAATGGCTGGCCGAGCTCTGGTTCACTCATTTCATCTGCCATTAAAATCTCCCTCCCACAATAAAGATTTTCCCTCTGATTTCTTAGGCCCCAATGGTGACCATGGTGTAATCTGATGGGTCCCAAGGAACAGATCTTCACAGAAATTGGTCACAGCTCCTCTGAGTTTAATGCTGTGCAGTAAAGGAAAATTTGCTAGGAAAAATAAAGCACATCCACCTATTAGTCACCACCCTGTAGTGCCAGGGACCTACAAAAAGCATTGTGTGAGGTGAAATTCAAATTTTTTTGTTCCCCATGTCAATAAAGCCCATCTGTTACTTGCAAAATCTGCTTAACAGGGTTCTTCCTCTGCATTTTCTTTCAAAACAAGGCTTCCAAACAGGCAGTTTGACAGCAAAGATGAGATAAAAGATACAAAAATATTTTTCATCGAGGGTCCTGGTACCTCTACCCAAGGTACAAACTGTCTGTTACAAAACTTCTTGGAAATACTGATTGACCCCTACCTGTGGTCTGTTCTGCCGGCAGCGTTGGTTCTAGGGTACTCATATTTAATAGAGCATTTAAATTTTTAAAGCTATTTGTATTCATTAGAATGATTAAGCAACTGACTGAGTGGGACACATGTTTAAAGTTGAGCATGACTTCAGTGCTTTGTTATATTGAGTTTTGTGGGCTATACTCATGTGGGTGATGTGTACGGCTACTCTCTGTCCTCCCCTGACTTGTATTATTAATCTGATACCCTTTCCCAGCCCTTGCTGATTCATTCCTTTGCTGTTTCTTCCTTGAGCTTGTTCTGTGGAAAAGAAAAAAAAAAAAAAATGATCCCTGCACTTCTCCTGGCTCATGTGGGCACTTTGCAAAGCAAAGTGAATGGGGGCTGTATCCTTATACCACCCTCTCATTACTAGAGTTCAGGTATTACTTAACCTAAAAAGCCACAGTGGGGCGTGCAGTAAATCTTCCTGATAATGGATGGTGCCTTTTGTTTAAGCATATTCAATGGAATTGAGATTTTGCAGCTCTAATGACTCTGGGCTTACCCAAGGAGGTGATAAGTACCCCTGAGGTTTTGCAGAGCATCCATGGCAGCGGTGGAAGTGGGCAGCACTGCTCCTGGTAACCAGTTTTTACTGCTAGAGCAGACTCAGCCAACTCTTTTTTGCTGGAGAAACTTGCAGAATACTTAAGTTTGAATGAAATTGATGATAACCGAGTGTTTTTAAGCAAAACACAGGTAAAAGTTGGGTGAATGCTGGCTAACTGCCTGCCTGTTTGTCTCTGGTTTTTAGTTTGGACTTTTGATTTTGCAAAGCTCCTTTCCAAAGTTGCCAAACCTTTGCAAACCTGACCTGCATTTTCTGCTCAGGTTAATTCATGGTTCCAAAGATCCTATTTCACCCACCACTGCAAGTTTACTTCCAGTTTCTTGTAGCCTTTCAATTCTCAATAATTTTATCACTCCTGAAGTTCTGTGCCTGAATGCATCACATTAACTTAAATGTAGAAAGGAACATTGCTGCCCGTGCACAGACTTTTAGCGGAGAAACTCCCTTTACTCCCTAGAAGAATCCCAGAACTAATTCCCTCCCGTGTTCTTAGCCAAGACACATTTTCTGCCTATAGGACACCTGTCAAAGAGGAACAGACTTTTTATAAAACAAACAAAAATCATTTGGTGAGCAAACTCAGGGAAGAGAAAAGAACCAGCCAAGTTCCGGATATCCTGGACAGCAGTTTTCATGCTTCCTTCAGCTGTCTTGAAGAAAAATATCATCTCTTTCTAGCCAATTCTAGTTTTATTTTCAGCCTAAGGATCATGCTAGGAATAACTGGATAACATAGATGAAATTTTCTTTCTTGCCTAATGTAATCAAAGGCTTAGTGGACAAGGTAAATGATGACATGAGCTATAATTAAATGTCCTAGGGCTTGAGGTACCTAACTGATCTGAAAGTCAAAAGCAGGGTGAAAAATGAGCTGAAACGTGCGCAACAGATCTGCATGGAGATGTTCCTTCTCTCCAGGATGGACCAGGATTAAAAGGTCACATTCCAGCCAGCCCTAGAATGTGGTGATGCTCAGACCTGGCTCACAGCTTTGGGCTTTTCTAGTCTCTCAGTAAAGTTAGGGAAGGACTTTGGACTCCTCTTCTGGGCACAATGCAGCAAGATGAGCTGCACTCAGCTTCGTGGAGAGGCAAGTGTTGGGCCAGAGTTGGAGAATCAGCTGCTGACTTGTGTTGGGATTGTGGCTGAGTAAAGTCCTTGATGTCCAAGGCAGAGTTTTTACCTCCTTTCTTTATGGCTGGTAGGGTACCAGTGAATAAGCTTTATGAAAAGATGGTGTGGCCTTGTTGAACTTGCCCTGGGTCAAAAATTCTGCTGTGTGGTGCCGGAAATCTTTCTGATTACTTCTGATACCGAGCATAGACTTTCACACTTCATCCAAGGCTCCGTTTGTGGTCTGTTATGAGGTCCCTGGCCCTTGAGTCTTAAACCCAAACACCAGATGAGCTGGCAGATGGATGCAGACAGGCAGGATTAATCTGGTGTCTGTTGGCATTGCTCTGTCTCCCTGTTTAGTTCCTATTTGGCTTTTTCTTTCTCTTTTGACCTTGGTAGGCCTCTTTCCCTGCCCTGTGCTCTCTAAATAACACCCTCCCCTAAAACTGTATCTTAAAAAATATTTCCCAGATTCACTGTTCCTAATTCAGAAGCTCAGCCCAAATCAGGCAAAGAAATTGAAACAAAGACCAGAGCAGTTTAGACAAAACTGAATTGCCGCATGTTTTAATTTGCTGCAATTTTCCTGCATGCAGCTTGGGAACGTCTGGGCGTTTTATTTGGTAAAGTGTGAAATTACATTAATGCTGGGAGGTGGAGGCCTTTCTATCTTAAGCAGATACTGTGCGACTGTTTATCCACAAGCTAAGAGAATGTTTTTGCAGTTGGCTGATGTTCAGTCCCATGAATAATATTTTGCAGAGGAGTTTGCTCTCTGATTAGCACAAAATGATCTGTGCATGTCTAGGAACAGCTTTATGGTTATTCTGCTTAAAAGTAGAGCAGGTTTTTGAAACCCCGCCTGTTCCTTGGAATATCTGTGTTTGCCTTGGCATCCAGGCAATGCAGAAAGTCAGAACCCCGCGGAGGAGAATGGACGAACAGAGGAAAAGTTGCTTTACCCTGTGCAGATTGCGAGTGGAACGTGATCTCTGAATCAACTATCTCATTTCTTAGAATAACTGAAAAATATTTAATTACTCATGGTAGGGTGGAGCCACTGCTGCAGTCTGGCTCTTCTTGCGTTTGAAACCCATCAGTGTTCAGCCTTTATTTTCCCCCCTCTCAGAAAGACTTCTTGCATTCGAGCCACCTGAGCCTAATCCTGCTTTTATCCTGGGGTAAATCAGCAATCCATCATTCATTTCAATGGCATTTCCCAGTGATTTATCAGGATTCAACTTTTGGGGGGGAATTTTAGATCCCACTTTTCCCACCATTGCAGAAGGGTTTTAGATAGTAAATTTAAGATTGTTTACTGTTCTTGGACTCTTTAGAAGTGGCTCCTGTACATCCAAGAGTCTTCAGGCCACACAATGAATGTCAGTCAGGGTAAATGCAGGTTTAGGACCATCACAATACAAAGACTTCCTTGAATTTCATTCCCTTGTTCTTACAAAGGGAAACCTGAGACTCTCAAATCAGCGTCGGATTGTTCCACCCATATAAAACCTGTGTAAAGTTGGAGTAATGCATTGGTCAGGCTTCTATTTCTTGTTTTTTGTATTTTATTCATTGCTTTTGAAGGGTAAAAATATTTCCAGCTTCTGAAACAAGGAGGTTTTTCCCCATCTTTTTTCGATTTTGAAAGACCTCTTTACTGCAGTTCAGTGAAGCACAAATACTTCTATGCTATGCTGAAGCGTGGGCTTGCACTGGGTCTGAGCTCATGATATGCTTTGCTAGTGACTTTGTAGCTGGCTCTAGAGACTGAATGAAAACACGTGCTCAGCTTTGGGAAAGCAACGTATCGGCATAGAAGTCAGTAAGCGCATATAGCGGGCAATAGTACTGAAGGAAATGTCACATGTGGGTTTTATGATGTTACCCTTTAATTTTCTTACAGCACTTTCCTATGCTTCCACTCTCAGAAGCAGGGAGCCTGTTCATAAGTCAATTTGATAACCTTCTAGGATAAAAATACTAACTTTGCTTTTTCTGCTCAGAGTTAACAACTTCCTGCACTGTTTTCCAGACTTTTTTTCCCCCCTTATATTTTTCATATCTCCCAGTTTACCTTTTAGCTGAGAAATTTGTGCTATTGCAACTACAGCCACTGGGATTGAAGGGACCTGGTAATAGCACAGCCGAGGGAGCTGTACACACATATTTTGTGATGTTCTCATTGAGGGAACCTAAAGAACATGAAGACATCTCAGCCTGAGAGACTGTTTCAAGCTTTCTGGCCACCTTCAGAGTTTTTTGGAGTGACAGAGGCATGTAGCTTATTGTTTAAGAGAACTGAGTAATTTTCTGGAGGATGGTCAGATAAGAACACTGGCAAATCAGCAGATCCAACACTTACCTACAGCAGCTTGAGTCCAAAGCCAATCAAAGCTTTTCAAATACCTGTTGATAAACAAGATTTTCTATAGTCTGTTTACTTTCCCTATATAAAGTTAAAGGAAGTTATCTCTGGAAAAATTGAATGACTGAGCAACATGGACAAAAAGCATCAGAAGGCGGTGACCTGGGGACAAGCTTTAGAGGGCTTGTTCTTCACCTTTTTCTTGAGAGAAGCAGCAAAGTCTCCATGCACTTTTGACCAAATTTCTTCGAACTTTAGTCTCACCAACCCAGAAAGTGGTACACAGAGGGAAACAGTATAATGAACTGAAATAAAATCCTTCTCACTGTTTTAAGATCTGTATTGTGAAGAGTTTCCCATCTGAAATAATTAATTAGATAGATCTGGGAGATGCTTATGCCCGTGGAGGCCATCTTTGCACACACATAGCATCTCTTTTTTGACAGGATCAGACCTACCACCTTTTCTCACTCAAGATGACCCTACCAAGACCCCTGTATTATGTGCATATCATCATTTGAAAAACATACACACGCTTCATTGTCAGAAGGTCTTTTTTTCCCCCATGCCTGTTGATGTGTTTACGGTGCTTCTTATTTTTTCTGGTTTGAAAGCAGCATACAAAGTGTGCCTTGGGAAAATATTTGCAGAGACTTTGGCAAGGGTAGCCTTAGCTTTGCCCTGTGCTTCCTGCAGGTCCGTGGGGAACCAGGTCTCCCAAACAATGGGCTCGGGCTATCAGCCCTCAATGGCTTGACCTTTCTGCATTTCGGCTGCAAATCGCTGTGTATACACACATCAGCTGTACTTTCTCAGCCCCAATTGTTTGAAACGGCCTGAAAACTTCCTATTGAGCAAATGGATTAAAATGACCACATCAGTTTCCCTCCCCCACCTGCTTGGTATCTACAAAACAACTCAATTAGTACAATTTGTAAAAATTTCTACAATGGTGGTGCATTGTTATTTCCTGCTTGCGCACCTGATGATTTTGCAGCCCATGCTGACTCGGAAAAAAGTTATTTTTGAGTTCATTAAGACTGCTAATTGGGCTGAACAGAGGAAGACTTAGGGGTGAGACAAGAGACCTGAAATGGTCATTAAAGGATGATAGATAAACAGGAATGAAAGCAAGGGGATCAGAGCAAGCAGGAAGGGAGCACCAGCACTGGAAGTGTGTTTCCTGGGTCTGGGCACCTGAAGCTTTGGGACCTCTTTGGGCTGGGGTCACCCTCTGGATGTGTTGCTCTTCCTTGTCAGTGAAAGGATCTGATTAGCTTTACTCAAACAGAAAACCTGAGCTGTGGCATCTGCCTGCTGCTCTTTGCCTCGTCCCTTTTTCAGAATGCCTCCCCGTCAGGGCTTTCCAGAGGAAACCAGTTCTCTTCATCTTACAGAGGTGCAGAGGTTAACTTGCTCATTGCTGGGGAAAAGGAAGGTGTTACATCTTAGCACTGCAAGACCCACTCCAACCACTGAGAAATAGCCACCTCCCTCCCCAGGAGAGACACATGTCTATTGGCTGTAGCTCCTCTAGGTTAATTGGTGTCTGATCTTGCTTCATGGAGACCCATAGGATTGAAGGAAAATATAAAAGAGGATAGAAGTGGCTCTGTTCTGTGCAAACCTTCCATCTTGGAGGCTGGTCCTTTTCTAAGAGCATCCTCAGCATGCCCTCTGGAAGGTGGCAAGGGAGCAGCTACCACTCTGTTGCAGCTGACCATCCTGTGCTGAACCCAGGCAGTGGTTTCATTTTTGCTTTCCCTCCAGCTGTGGAGTTGTTGCACAGGTCCTGATCCCTGCAGTTCTCCTGCCTCGTGTGCACTTAGCAAAGCTTGTAAATTAAGATGTCATTTGAACAACTGGGTGAATGCTTCTTTAAGCAGAGGCAGGTAGAGGTGTTGGTGTATTTGTACTTTGCAAAGTCTGAGAAAGGCTGTTTGGTCAAGACTGGATCTCTTTGGCAGCCTCTTGTGATTCTGTCCATTTTCTTTCTGCAATTAAAAAAAAGCGGGGGGAATCCCTCCAGTCCTCTTCAAAACTGAAAGCAGAAGGTTGGAAGTGTGTATGAAAAAAGGATAAAAACCTGCCTCTGAAAATCACAGGCTGAGGTCCTGCGCAAAGCGATGCCATCTGCCAGATTAAACTAGTCCAGAAGCGGCCAACATGCAGCTCCTGGTTCTCATGGCAGTTCCCTAGCTGCTGGGGCAGTGAGGGGTCAGGCACCTCTGGATCACTCTGGGATCTGTCTGCATGATCAGTCTGGTCTAATCCTGCCAGAGAGCACTGCAGCCCCTGGGGTGGTGCTGAAATCCCCCCTGGACTCTCATCTTCCTGGGCTTTCCAAAATGGGAGCTAAATCTTGGTCAAATGAGGTTGTGCATGTGGTCTGCAGCACTGGGCAGGTTGGGTAATCTCTATTCCTGCATCCCCATTCTGCTCTCTGTTTAATGCTGAGATGTCCTGTGGATCCTGTCCTACCTTGATAAAACATCTCTCCTCCCATAAGCTTTGAGCAGTGATTTTTTTGAAGAATACTGGGATTATCAAGGTTTGGATTAGCAAGCAATTTCCTGAGTTTCTCAACATCATAAATGAGGTCAAAAAGGTCTTTTTGAATGGAACCCATTAATCTCCTTGTTGTTAGCAAGGAAACGTTGAAAAGTGCAGGTGTTAACAGTCGCTGTGTTATTTTTGGGAGAATGTGAACTGAAACACTCACAGGAAGCATAGTATTCCCCTGCCAGCATCCTGGAGTATTATTTTAGGCATCAGAACTAAGGGTTATGTTCAGGATTATGCTTTCATCACACCTTTAGGGCTAGAGCACTTCGTGTACAAGAATTTTGCCTGGAGCATTTCTTTTCTCTGTCTCTTCTGTTTTTGAAAATTAAAATAATCACTGTGGTCCCTGTCAACCAGCAGTGTTATGATGCAACTCCTGGGTAAAAGCAGGACAGAAGTGGGTCACCAGATAACAGAAGGGATGCTGCTCTGCTTAAGGGATCATTTCAGCTTGCTCTGAAAGACAGCAGGGCGGGGGCATTTGTTTCCCTGGCTGCTCTTTGAAAGGCTTCTTCAGCAAAGCCTTTTTACAGATATACTGCTGGAAATGAGCCCAGGTAGAAGCTTTCGGATCTGGATCCAATATCCAGCCTGTTTGCTGACTTTATGACCAGACTCTGGAATAGGTGAAATAAATGAATGGGAAATGATTGAGCATGTGGAGGTGAAGTGATAGGGAGAGGGTCCCAGAGTGCCTTAGTAGCAGAGAAAATCTGAATTAGGAAGAGTTTTAGCCATCAGACTGCTGCTGCCTCCTGCTACAGATTCTTCTTGTAATTGAACTCCCAAGCCCTGTAGCTAGAGCAAGATGTATACCCTCGTAACAGCAACGCAGGCTTGTGTTCCAGGCGCACATCTAAATAAGTTCACCAGTTGAAAGGTTTCCAAAACATGTGAACTTCTCTGTGTGCAGCTGACAGAGCTGTAAGATGTTCTGATGGCAAAGAAAACGGGGAGGGAATAAAATAAGAAAAAAAAAAAATGTTCAAATTAACGTTAAGGGTAATGAGTAGTAAATAAAGCAACTTGGTTGAGGCACGGTTTTCCGAGCATTGATGCCTTAATGTAACATGGCTGTGGAATTGCTTGTTCTTGCAAAGAATGACCTTATGTGGATGCCTCTGCATAGCCAGACAAAGTTAACAAAGCCACATCATAGGGTAAATGTCAGGCAGCATTGGTGGCTGAGTGAATGTGCTGGCTGGAGAAACTTTTCCCAGTGACATGAGATAGTTATAAAAAGAATCATCTCCGCAGAGATTCATAGGGAAGCCATCCAGGATCCCTCAAGAAATTAATGACCCTCAAAGATGAAGGACTTGATGTTCCTTTCTGATATAAAAACGCTGAGTGGAGGAGCAAAGTCACCCCAAACCTTCCCATTTATTTGTTTTGGTTTGTTGTCCTTTTTAAAGAGTAGTTCCTGGAGTACACCAGCTCCCCAGCCAATAGAACTGGTAAGGAAAGGTCACCTGTAACCTGAGGTTTTTCCCATCAGCTGACTGAAATCTAGAATATAATCAAACAAGAATCTCATTGCATATGTAAGAAATTTCCTTCCCATCTCCACCAACCTGTCTTGCACTACTGCTCTGGCGGGCTAGGCAATTTTCTTCTGAATATCTAGAATTTGAGATGAGTTAGTCATCTCCAGGCACTCTTCCAAGGAGTTCTTTATCGGCTACAAGTTCTTTTTTAGAGGGGAGTTTTGACTAACAAAGGAGGCGCAGCTTTTAAATGCTGCAGAAACATTCTTGGCTGAGCAAAGTGTGGATGCTCGAGGTCTGCTCCAGTCGTGCCTATGGACTTGAATTGGGTGGTGGGATCTCTGTGTGGTTGCTAAGTCTGTAGATATATGGTTGATTCAGTATTTAGCTTCATGTTGCCTCAATAATTACCAGATTTACATCCAGTTACTGTAATTATGTGACTAATCAGGTACATAATTAAACTCCCTCGCTTTTAGTGCTGACTTAGAAATGCCAGGAAAAGCTAAGTTTTTGCTAGCATGTTTGCCAAACAGCAAACAAAAGACCTAGGAAGCTCCAAAGAATATAATGATGGCAACTCTACAGCACAATCCAAATCTAACATTTTCCCCAGGCTAGTAATGACTCAAAATTTTCAACCCTCTATTGACTTAGTGTGTTAAATGTTGTTTCCAAAGGTGATGGAGACTTAAGCAGAGAAGGCTGATAGGCAAACATCCCAGCCCACCGGCGCTGTTGTGTTTCTGATAGGGGAACTAGTGATTGCTGGCCACTAAGAGGCAAAGGGAGGATAACCTCCCAGTAACCAAAGTCATAAATACTCTATTTCACCTTAAATGGGATTAATAAAGATACTCCCTTCTCTTAAATGCACTGATTTAAAATAATGCACTAACTCCCCAGCACATATTTTTTTTTTACCTGACATCTGTTCAAACATCTGTTCAGCAGGACAAGAGTGAATCATATTACACTGATTATATTTGCTTAATTCTACCATGTAGTCTTTGATCCACATCAGGTCGACATGTCTAGCCAGATACCGCGAAAACCAAACTTCAATCTGTGGGTTATTGCACCAAACAATTACAATAAAAGGCCCAGATTTTGATTTTTGGCTATATCGACACAGCAAGGGGAAAAGCCATTTCTTGTTCACTGGCTGCTGTTTCCAAATAGACTGTGTGTGTTAGGGGAAAAGCTTTTGCATCTTGTTGCTCACGTTTCTCCGCATGAAGGGTAGCCTGTAGCAGACTGTAGATTTCCTCTGGCTGAGGAAAGCTCTTCCCTGCTCCCACAATACATGAGGTTTTGCTGGACCTGTGCACAGACCCAGCGCCCCACAGGACACCATTTCCCTGATGCTCCTCAAGCACATTTGACGTCCGCACTGGGCTCCCCCAGGTCTGTTGCTTCATCAGTCATTCCGAAATCCTCATGAAGGCTTTGGAAGGGGAAATCTTCTTATTACACCATTTTGAAAGGGATGATGTAGTAAGAAGAGGATCACAAGCAATTTGATTTTTCCCTGTGTGTGCCAGAACCTTTGTCATTCAGTCTGAACGAGCTCTACACATGTGTGACAACTCTTCTCCACTGCTATATGGGATTTCCAGTGGGTGCCCTTTCCAAAGGGCTATTTAGAATAATCCTCTAGATACGTGACTCAGAAGACTTCTTCTGATTAAAAAATAAAAGGAGGAGGAAAGAAGAATTAAAAATCACCTAAGCCGAATGATTTTATTCCATGGTTTTAATTAGGTGGTTGGGAGCATACCAAAATCGAGTTACCGCACATTTGGAAGCATCTCAGACAGCCATACAAATTACTTAGTTAAAACTAAAAGCTTCAGAAATCCCATGGATTATGCGGAGGCCCAACTAAAGCTTCACGGGACAAGTCAGAAGAGGAAAAGCTGTTTTTATTTACATTTGTTAAAGTGCTCATTGGAGTAGAATATACAGTGCGGCAAGATGATAGTCTTTTATTTTCTTTTTTTAAATGTGTGTATATAGATTTTATTTTTTTTTTCCTAAGATGGTATCAAAACTCTCTGAGTCCAAGACAATAAAATGGAGAACTTCAGAACTGGAAAAGAAAGCTGGGAGGATCAAAATGAGAAGTGTCTATCCAGTACATCTTGTTGTTCTCTCCCAAATTTTCCTGTGATGTGTTGTGACAGACTGGAGAACTTCCCCCACTGACACTGGTCATGAAAAAGTTGCCTGCACCTTAATTAAGAGACAATTAATCAAAGGGCTGGGATGTCTGTAGATATGCAGGATTTTCATAGCTGTCAGCAAGGGTTGTTTCTAGCTCCAGGGGTAAAACAGGGCACACAAGTGGGAGGACATGCAAACACTCTGGGTTAGGGCATCTTCTTCTGTGTGCAAAGTGTGCAGATGAGCCCTTTCCAAAGTGCTGTTTAGAATAATCCTCTAGATATGTGACTCAGAAGATTTCTTTTGATTAAAAAATAAAAGAAAGAGGAAAGAAGAATTAAAAATCACCTAAGCCGAATGATTTTATTCCATGGTTTTAATTAGGTGGTTGGGAGATAGGCTGGACCTCAGAGTATCTTTTGATGTCAGCCAAGCTTTCTAGGTTTGCTCATAACCACGGGCTTTTTGTTTTATTTCATTTTTGTTGCCCATATTTTGAGCGATGCTTTCACTCTTTCAAAAAAGATCAGCCCAAAAGTGGTTAAAAATTAAAATAAAGGACAGTGAAAGCCCAAAGAATGAGGAGTTGTGCTGTAGAAATTATCTGGGCATCCCATTTTTCTCCACCAATAAAAAGGAGGAAAAAAGCCTCTATAAAAATCCATGCCCAGGGAAAACAAATGACTTCTCCCAAATGTCTTTGGTTAGTCAAAGCCTTGTTGTCTTGGAAAGGGGAAAATGTGTGTTGAATAGTTTCCAGGTAGTTTTCACTGGGATATCACTCGCTTACGTTCCTTAGAGGTTTGTGTCAGGGTCACCTAGAGCGGGTGGATGAGTAGCCTTTTGTAGCATCAGCAGGAGTCCAAGGTAAATAACATGGATGTTAATGACACTTTTTGTTTCCAGCCCTGACGTGCTAGGGAGCCCAGTGCCCTCCAAGGAGGGAAGGGGGAGCGGAGGACCGGCTGACGCCCGCTCCAGGCGTTGTACAGTTTCTTCATCTTGACGTGTTTGGGTGTTTTCTCAAGCCAAGTTTCCTTGCTTTTGTCCTGCTCCCCCACTCCTTTCCTGGTACAATTCACACCAAAAAAAAAAAGCTGTTTATAGTGCCTAAGACGCCTCGTAAATAAGCCAGGAGCTCTGTAAGAATTTACTGGAGCCCTGCCAGTACCTGCTAGCCTCTTGTGTTTAGATGTGGGTGTCCTTTGAAGGGATTTTCAGTTCTTTTCAGTCACAGGGGGTGTTTGGAAGTACTCTTGAAAAAGTTTGGATGCTGGAGGTTTGGAGCTCGATGCCTCCAGGTTTCTAGAGTCAAGTTAATGGGTTCTCCCCAGCCTTCCTCTCCCCACTTTTCTAATTCAAGATTCACTTGTAAGTCATTTTTCACAAGATATTGACTCCCTTTTGGGCTGGAGCGTTGCAGATCAGAGCCTGCCTCTGGGCTTTATCATCTTATGAACATTGAGGCTTCTATGCTAAAGCAGTTGTGATAGCCACAGAATAATTTAGGTTGGAAGGGACTTCTGAAGGTCCTCTGGTCTGTTGAAGCAGGACCAGCTTTGAAGTTGCACGAGGTTGCTCAGGTCCGTCTAATTTCTTACAGGCAGGCATCACACTGGAAAACCTTCTGCAAGAGCTGGCAGTGATCAGCTTCTTTCTGGCAGAAAAGCTGACCACTTTAAGCATCCCAGAAAGACAGATGGTTTCCTTAGTCCCCCCGGGTGCAATCCCTCCAGGCTAGGTTGGAGGCAGCTCAGCAGAGGGGCATGGTGGATTGAAGGTTTCATTCCTGGTTCTAAAGAGTAACACTTGTAACACCTTGCTCTGCGCAGGAGGAGGGGAAAGGAATTAAATATTAATGAAAAGCAAAGATCAATTGCCCAGTTAAATCATCCAATTCAAAGCAGATGCAAAAGGATGACAGTTTCTTGTTTGTCTGCTGGCCAATTCTGTTCCTCAGGATTTCAATTACAAACCTCAATGCCTGGAGGTGGCAGGAAAGGCTTAAATTGTTCCACGCAGAATTGCAGTTCAGATGGAAGAAAACGTATTTATTTTTCCTGACGAGGATGGGGTCACGGTGATTTCTCACTGAGTTCCTCGCCATGAACACGCTACAGGGGAAGTGTGGGCTCTTGTTGGGCTTCCAGAGAATTTACTTTGAAACCTTTCGCAATGCTTCTGAAAGTAAGAAAAATGTTCCTATTCATTAATGCTCTGGTGCAAGAGGGAGGGAGAGGAGAAGGAAAGTACATGGTCAACTAGAATAAATGCAGCATTGCTGGGATTAAAGGTAGAGAAAAGGCAGGGGGAACCATCATTTTTCATGGGGAAAGAAAAGAACTAAACTTTAAAAGGAATCATTTTGCCAGAGCTCAGTGCAGCCTTTTTATCTTTATTATTCTAACTGTTGTGAGTTAAAAGTGATCGTCTAAGATTTATTCTAGTCTGTGGTTTTGGATTCCTAGCCGATAGCTGACCACCTCTGAAACATGAGAAAACCAGACTGGATGAAGCCTCTACCCATGTGGGGACCAGTCTGTGCAGTTGCTGAAGTGGTTGTAACTCTGACAAGATGGGAGAAATGCCATTCCCATCTGTCACATCTCTTCTCTGTCACATCTTTTCTCTGTCCCCTGAAAAGCTCTCTATCCAGGCTTGAGGAGTAAGTTCCTGTCATAATAATAAATTTTTTAAAATTCAACCAGATCAAGCAAGTTTTTTGCCTACATCAGCAGGTTCTCTGCTGGACATGTGTGATGGCTTCAGTTTTTGTCGCAGTGGAAAGAAGCCGCTGGCTTTTTGTGTGTGTGAATAGGAGTGAAGAAACAACCAGAGGAGTGATAGGGTCAAAGATGGGATTTTGGCTGGTGCAGCCAGGGATGCGTCGCAGTGTCCCTTCTGCAGCCTCCTCTGTCCATCCTCATCACCGCGGTGAAGAAGCCAGGAGATCAACCGACCTCAGACCGTGCTTGGCACCAGGCTCAGCCCATCTGCCTGGAAAAGTGCCTGGCAAAACCAGCAGCAAAATTAGTTTTCTCAGCTTGCTAGCAAAAGAAAAACCATTATCACATTCTTCATAACCATAATTAAGGCAAGATTAAAAGGGACCATGTGAAGCTGTTGGTGTTGAAATTATACGGGGTCTGATCAAATGCTTTTATTAAAATCCCATTTAACCTGCACATTGCAGGAAAAGGAAAGCTTGTGTGCAGAAATCTGATTTACCCCTCACAAGCTGAGCTTGGCATTCATTTTACCATCTGAAAAGACCTAATTTTATATACTTTTATATAGATATTTATATATATTTCTTTAAAACATGCAGAGAAACTTGCTTGTTTTTCTGGGCATTGAAGCTTTCAGGAAATGTATCACCACATGATTTATTTTTTTTTCAACTTTTCCAGGTCTGCAATCACTTAGACTCTGATGCCGACCTTTACAAACATATTCCCATCCAATTTTACTCGTGTTGTTCAATGTATATTATATAGCTAGAAAGAAATTGTCAATGGAAGTGACAGGACCTGGCAGTAAACTCTCATCCACTGAGCAGCTTCTTGTCCTTTTTTTGCTTTCAGCAAGCTTATTAATCGTTAAATGAAGCAAAGCAAAAATTTCCAAGAAAAAAGTATTAATCTCTCATAATAAACATACTATTATTCTGAGCCCTTGTAAGGACCACGGCATCAAAGAGGCTTTTTTTTTTAACGTGCAAAGAAAGTCACAGGGAGATGGTGATCCAACACCTCATCCTGAAATCGTCTCCGCTGTACGGGCCCCCGTCCAACTGAAATTGTCAGCAGCAGATTTTCTGTTGGGTTGTGTCCTCTAGGGAAAGTTTTACTGAAAATAATAGCATACCTTGTGTCTGCTCGAGTCACCAAGCAAAGTCAAAGCCCTGTGCCCTTGCTAGCACCTGCAGTGACTGACATTAGTCACTCAGAAAGGCAGCGGTTTCTTCGTTTGGGACTGGGGATGCCTAGCTATAGATATAAGAACTGAGGACAGCTTGGTGAGAAGAGAAGTGGAGCGAGATCCTCTGAAAAAAAGAAGGCTGGCAGAGCTGAAACAGGCTTATTCAAGTGCAGGGGCAGAGGCACATTGGAGGGGGCTGAAGAAGATGAGCAGTGGTGAGGAGATGAGGGGTAGAGCTGGATTTTACGCTTACTGTTGCATGCGTACATGTTGTGCAATGTGGGAAAATGGGTTAGAGCAATCCTCATTCTTCTCGTGGCCCTAATTCCAACCTCTGAAGTCAGTGAGAAATTTTCCACTGACTTTGGGAAGACCAGGGGAAGACCCTACAGCCGTGCTGTTGTCAGGGAGATGTTCGGTCCCTGCCTTGACCCAGAGTGCAAATCTCCCACTGGCCATGCTAATGGGAAGGCAAATGCTCAGGGGGGTCCTTAATGTGTCTGTCACCATTGTTTCCTGGCTGGTCCTGTAAGGTGCAGAAGGATGCTGCTCTCCAGTGGGTTTGTGTGCTCCTGAGGCTGCATTGCTTGAGGGTGGGATTATCAAAACCTTTCCATGGACCTCATTCTGCTCCAGGACACGCTAGCAGGAGGTAGCAGGGGTAGCGCCAGGGAGCGGGAGAATTAGCCCTGGGTGCATGCTGCAATTTGCTTTTTGCTTAAAAATCAGCACACTTTTTTTGTAAGTTGGAACATTGCAAAAACATAAAAGCTCAGAAATCAAAGGTTTCCTGTTATAAATAATCTTGTATCCCTTAGGCATTGAAGGGGAAAATATAGCCAAGATTAGATTAAAAGATTTGGGGGGCTTTTTGTGGGTTTTTTTTAATTTAAAAAAAAAAATTCTAAAAATAACCTGTTGGTGGGAGGCCGAGGTAAATGTTTCTTTGCTGTTGTTTCAGAATATGTTTATTAGTATAGAGTGTCAGTTTGTCTTTCTGGCATAAATGTTAGAAATATGTATGTCTCCACCTCCAGGGATGCCGAATCTCATGCTAATGGGGTTTCTTTTTCCAGAAGGAAAATTTTGCACTGGCAAACACACAATAAAAATCTGCACTATTTGATCGCTTTAAAAATCAGTTGCAAAACATGAGGAACTTTAAATCAGTGGAAACAGAGCTGAGATCCAAAAGCACTAAAAGGTTTTTAGATATAAATATGCTGATTTTATTCACTGCTACATGTCTGTACCCAAATTTGTGATTCTTTTCCCAGTGGCAGCAGAGAGAACAGTGGATTTTTGGACCCATTTGTAAACTTGGTACCCAAAACATCCTTAGGGGAATGTTTTTTACAGCATGCAATGAAGAGGTGTAAAAAAAAAATACTCCATTTGTTTCAGAACCACTGCCTGATCACTTAATTTGAAGTTTCCAGCTTCTGAGTAATTGTTCCTTATGCCCTTTATCTGCCACTTATAACTAAATGTTTGTCAAATCTTCTTCCTCTCTTTTTAGCTTTCTCTTTTCCCAAGCTATAATTCAAGTTTTTCTCCAAGTGTAAAAATTTGAGCTGAGCAACAGTGAATTTTATCTGCCATTTTTTCATTTATTCATACAGTAGGATTTTCCTTTAATCCTCTACAGAAGATATTAGTTCTGGGAATATATTTGGTATCAGGAAAATCTGTCACCTTGCTAATCTGTTTCCTTTAATAAATATGTATGAAAATGTCTGCTGGTTTAAACAGCATCTCTCTCCTATCCTTTTGTAGATAGTGCAGGGATGAAGGCATGTGTAACCTGAGTTGGGAAAAGTGTAGCTGCATCCTGGGAAGGGTGACAGAATGGTGCTGGTTTATCCCTTCTGCTCTGGACTGTGGGGCGATACTTCTGCTGATGGCACAGAAGGAAGCGTTTTGACAATTAATGAGATAAACATGTCCACTGCCCCAAGGCTGTGTTATACCAGCAGCTGTGATGGCATGATGAGGTTGGGCTAATCTGTAATTAATACTGGGAGAGCAAGTGACATACTTGGAACCTATCTAAAAATATGTTTTGGCAAGAAGAAAGAGGTAATATTTCCATTTATGAAAGACATTTTACGGGGCAGCAGTAAAAACCTGCACAAGTCCCATTAAACCTGAGCTTGCTGGAGCACCACGGCTTTATTGCCCGTGAAGGTCGCGGTGCGTGCTGACACCGCGCAGGTGGCTCATATCAAGGCAGAGTCCATCACCTCCTCCCTTTGGGGAGCAAGGTCTCCTCCCGGCCATGCATCATTCTGTTGTGCCTTGGGGGGTTTGCTGATGGATGATGGGTGTCCATCAAGGGGTGGGCAGGCTGGGCTGGCATCAGAGGTCTTAAGACTGTTGCTCTTCCACAAAGAATAGATGAGGAAACAACTGCTGAGGCTTATTAGGCTAATGAGAAACTCAGCGATCCCATGGGAGGGTGCAGCAGGCGCGGGTCCTTGGCTCCACCACTGACCTGCTGGCTGGTCCTGGGCAATTCACCCCGGTTTTCACATGTACCTGTTCTCCATCCTAGAAGGGAATTCTCTTGGGCAAGACCCTGTGCTCATCCATGGACTCCTCTACAGCCTTCAGTCTGTGTGGCTGTACAAATAATACTGTACTGCAAGGCACAGTGATGCTCTTCAGAGCTGTGATGGTTCACAGGAACATAACTAGATGGTGTTGATAATTAAAAGGGACGATTAAGCCTATTCTTGCTATAAATCGTGTTGAAGAGCTTTCTCTTTTCCATCTTGACCACTTGTAGAGATTCTTGATTCACAGTCAAATATTCTACTGCCTGACCTTATGGCAGACCTCATGTCAAATGTTCATTGCCCTCTGACACCCGAGTTACATATGGGCAGGAGCAAAACTTAGACTTAGGAGAAGGAAAAGAGGAGGGAGAATTGGACTTAGGCCAACACTTTCTAAACTGTCAGGGTTTTTCATGGTGACCATATCCTCAAGTTCTCATATCCTTTGCCTCAGCAGCTTGTGTTAATGGAAATGAGTCCAGTGATGTAGGTATCAGTAGAAACAAGTGTCCTTAGATTTTTTTCTGGACAACCTCCAAAACATTTTGGTAGGATTATGTTTCTGTTTTATTTCCAGGTTTTATAGTATTGTAGATAATATAAAGTTAAATAAACTAGTCTCGCTCCTTTGGTCTGCACTTATTTATATCTACCATTTCCATGAAAATCAAGAAAAAATACACATGTACGGTCAGAGTCTTGTTCCATATCAAATTTGCCCAAAGTTAATTGAATTGCAGGGAATATCTAAGAGTGCTGCAAAAGTGACTTTTGGAGAGAGTAACCTGAACATGTCTTGAGATAAATTTTCAGTGGGTATAAAAAACGGTATGTGTGCATCAGAAAACTATTGATCCTTTCATGTTTTGTTTTCTTTTCCCTTTTTTTTTTTTTTTGCTTTCAGTTCATATATACTCAGGGAATGCAGCTTGAAGTAATTTTAGCAAGTTCTTCTCTGGCGAAATTTAAAAAGTATTAAGGGCATGTGCCAGTTTGTTGGAATGAATTACCTTTTGATACTAAATCCAAAGAAAGAAATTCTGCTTGGTAAAATGACCCGGTGCAAATTTTTTTAGATCTTGCACATTAGACTCGTAGCCAGCTATGTTACGATGTGATTCTTTATGACACAGCTGCAATAGCAAGTTATTAATAAAAGGATTAATGGTTAAAATCATAGTAATTCTCAGCAAACCATGTGATATGGGAATACTGGAATACTCAATGTGAAAACACAGTCATATTACTGTAAAAAATCTTGCACACTATGCATGCATCCATACGCACACATATGGTTTCATAATATATCCTAGATTGCAAAGAACAAATGGAATTTAGGAATGATTTGGTTTACAGTTCCCTTAAGTAACATTATCTTGTTAAAGACATTAACCTCAGGCCTTTACTGTTATATATTTGCTTTTATTGTTTTCATCCTGGGGAGCAACCTGTAGGAGAGACACTCAACAGGAAAAGAAGGTTCAAAGGGCATCAAAACATTGATTTTCAAGATGGCTGAACAGCTGTCTTGGGAGCACTGTGCAATTATGAAAAACAGACATCTCTGTTTAGCCTTCCTTATTATTAAAAATCTTCACATCTCTTTCAAGCACTAATAACTGGAGTAAGATTTAGCTTGGCGTCATCGATTTTGCTCAACGGTCTTCGGTACCCTCACTAAGCAGAATTTAACTAGATGAAATATATTCTCCTGTGCGCTATATACAACTGAGTGCTGGCAGAAAGATTGAAAATGAGTCAAACAGCCTCTTCTAAAAAGATTTCCCCCAACACAACTGTAATGATCTACGTGGGATTTGTTCTTTCTATTTACCCTCGGGGCTTTTATACAGTGTTTGTTTGCTGTGGGTTTATGGGTTAAGTATGCATAAATCTTAGAATAAACTTTAGGAATAACATTTCCATTTAAGTTGCTTGACAAGTCCATTTTAAAACCCCTCTGGAAGCCTCTGCATATGCTTTCCAGAATTGCTCCTATTCCTGAAAACAGGTGTTCTTGCCTGGTTTCCCTTTTCCTTGCTGAAGGCCAAAGAAGCTTTTTAAATGCCTTTGGCAAACCCTTCTTTGGCTAACACACTATCTAGGGACAAATTACATCTCACGATGAGTTGTGTCATTTCCAGAGCATTTGCCACAGCTTCTCACCTGTGCTTTAAATGAGCTGGGGATGGGGTAATGCTGTACAGTCCCAATTGCATCCTCCCCTCATAGGCTCAGATGTGCAAATGCTCTGAGCAGAGAGATCCTAAGCTGCCTGTTTTGACTTGATGTACCCACATGTGCAAATACCTGCTGGCTCCTTGGTTGCCATCCCTGAGCCCATTGCCCAGTGCACAGCACCAGTCTGGGGATGGAAGGGGCTGGGTCATTTCTGGAACCCTCCTCCCTGAGGCAAAGCAAGTGAAATAGAGGTGATGACAAAATGGACAAGACCATGAGAATGGGATATTCTGGGGAAAACCCAGCTGTTCCCAAGGGAAGGGGGAAAAAAATAAATATATATACGTTCTTTGAGTTCTATTACTCAAAGAGAACTCAAAGTTGCATTAATTTCTTTCCCAAGTAAAATAGCTTTCTCTGGAAAGTACTTGGTACACAGATGCCCCAGACACAATAACTTCCAAGCTCTTGCCTCAAGGTTTCCAATCTGGGGCAGTCTTTTCATGTAGTCACAGTTTCAAAGGTCATTTTAAGTATGCGATGCTTTTTTCCCATTTGCAGTTGTCCCCTCTTAGTTAAGGCAAAGACTCCGTTAAGCGACATCCATTCGGGAGGTCAGGGCACACAGTTCACAAGGACAAGCAGGCTCTTCAAATTTCTACCAGCTCTCATTTCAGGCTGCTTGCAAACTCAAGCACCAACCTCTTTAATCAGTTACAGCTGAAGGGTTATTTCTTTCCCACGGCCACAAGAGATAGAGATTGATTAAAAAAACAACAACAAAAAAAAACATATGCCTGAAACTGTGGGTTCTGGAACAGCAAATAGCAGATGCACTGTCTGAGAAGATACACTGTCAAATTGTGTTGCTGTTACTGCCTCCACAGGCATGACTGTTTGGGGCTCTGTCTTCTCTGCTGTTCCCCAAGGATGCAATTAGGATGCAGGGCCGTAGGTCTCCATTCATGGAGTTTCCTGGAGGCCAGCAGCTGTCCAAGGGCTTTTCCTTTTGTCTTTTCAATAGCCTAAGACTTGGGAGTTTAGAGCTATTCCTTACTGTCATAGCAATTTGCTACAGAGAGAAAATGAACAAATCCTGTGTCAACTGACTGAGGAAAAATCAATATTTATTCTGCATTGATTATGAATAAAGACATGTTTCCTAAGGCACAGATGAATAATTGTATAGTCAGATACTAGCTCTGTATTTAAAAGATACATTCACAGTATTTAAGAACATTCTGCCTTTTAAAAACATTGATATGTGGTTTCATCAATGAATGGTATTTTTTCCACCTTTAAAAAAAAAAACCCACAACTTACAAAATAAGCTGGAATACAAAGATCCAGGACTGGTGTATTTGAATGTGTGAAGTCATCAAAATATCTTTTTTCCCCACTTATCCAGCATGCTCCAATGATTTTTTTCCAATGTGCTTAGAATGAAACTGTAAGATTGTGTTGTTGGATGCTGACTGGTGGAAAATTGGTTATTTAAATTCCAGGAAATGTCTGATTTTTCAACTACAACTGGTTTCTAATTAGGGAAGAATCCAGCTGTCAGCCAGCGGAGGAATTATGAAATGTTAAAATCACTGGAGGCGATGGAGAACAATTAACATTCTCAGCCATAGTGTTGTTGTGCTCTCCAAATGCTGGGCTGCTTACCTTGCAAACACTTGTGGTCTGCTCAGCTGAGGGATCCTATGGGAGTTGTACATGACAAGAGAACAGTTTATTACTTAAACTCTTCTGGGGTCAGCAAAAAGTCATGGAGGCCTGGAGTTTCTTCTCATTGAAGTCAATAATCAAAGGTTTAGAGCCAAGTGAGTCAGGTGGTGTGTTTCAGCACAGCTCCGTTGGCTTCTGTGGCTTCAGTGGGATGTGCAGCCACCGAGGACCTGACACGCTGGCCTTGCTGGGAGTGGGATTATTGAAAAGCGGTTCAAGATTTCTCGTCAGCTTAGACAAAGCTGCGTGTTGTGGTCCAAAGGCTCCGGAACCAGAGCCAAGCTGGGCTCTTGCTGCTGTTGTGCTGGAAGGAGGAATTGGAGGAGGAAGGTGAAGGCAGAGAGACAGAGCCATGAGGTAATGGTCAGGGTTATGGCTGGGTTGGCACAAACAAAACAGCTGTAGCTGCTCAGCTAGAGCTGACTCAGACTTGTGGTTCTGCAAAGCTTTTGGTGGGACTGCCTGGGTGAGGGCAGATCATCTACCCTTAATGCTTGAACTTGGGTTATGGCGGCTGGTTCCTTGCTTAGTCCATGGAAACCAATGAAAGACACCGAACTGTGGAGCCAATCTACCCATCAGGAATCTGTATGAGTCAGTTTGGGGAGGTGTTATCTTATCCCAGACTGTGATTGTTATTGTTTTCTTACTCTGTACCTTCAGCTTGGATTTCTAACAGCCTAGTAATCAAAATGAATGTATTGATGCATTTTGAACTGCTATTAGTTTAAAGCTGCCTTTGTATTAGTCCAATTTTGTGTTATATGTAATGCTTTGGCACTATCGTGTTGTGCCCACATGCCTTGAGTGAGAAGCCAGTCTTGTGAGATACAAGATACATGCATCTCCCATCAGCTTGAAAAGGTACTGGCAGGAAGACAAAGTAGCTTGGAAGAAGTTTCGATGTTATCTGAAAAGTCAAAAAATCGAGAATGTGTTATAGTTGGAAACAATCAACAGAGATAATGCTGGACTCCAGGAGGTGGGAAAGAAGCAGCCAAAAGGTGACCTTGAGGGAGTGCGTATGTGCAAATACAGAAAGTACTGAGTGTTAGAAACGATGGTCGTTGCCTGGGACAGCGATGACTCCTTGGACAGGCTGGGAAAGGAGAGAAAGTCATGCAAGATCTGCTCTGCTGCTTTCATTGCCCAAGCTGGATGTTAGTTACAGGAAAGCTCAAGCCAACGAGTTGGATCTGAGCACCCTTGTCCAGATCCAAGTTTCATCCGCTTGATTTTGTTCATGTTTATATGAGAATGACTTGGCTAGCATCAACACTTTTTGCAATGTTGCAAAATCAGTGGAAGTGGGATCAGAATTTGGTCCAACCAGATCTATAGCAAGTCAATCCTACAACATCACATTAGAAACTCAAAGCTGAACTTGCAGTCATGTTCCCTCCTGCTGGTTCTGAGATGTTGGACCATACGGCACCCAGTCATCCTCTTGTCCCTTGAGAATCTCTTACAAAGGGTGTGCTGCATTCCCCTTGTGTCATTGCTCTGTTCAGTTCATCCGAGTGAAATCCCCAAGACAGGATGGGATTGCTTTTTCCACTGCTGTGCAGGAAACGGCATGAGGACCTCGGAGCCAAACCAAGAGACAAGCTTTCGGCGCTCAGTTTTCACCCTTCTAGAAACTGCAGGGTGAGCTGAGAACTTGGGCTCTAAACCTGGTTGTGAGCCTTGGCTCAGATCTACTGAAACCAGTCCTATCTCTCTTTTGGGGACGAGATAAATATTTAAAAGTGCTCAGCTGTGTGTTTTTGTAAGCAATATGTATAGTCTTGGATAAGATGAGTTACTATTATGAGATAGTGCCTGGCTGTTACTGGAACATTGTAAAGCATCTATATTAAGGTTATATTAAGGAATAAGTTGAATAATTATTTGAAGATGAAAAGCCACATTTGTCCACAAAAAGAAAATGTTAAGAGCTCTGTCACTTATTGTCTCCTTTCCAACATGAAGAGTTTCACAGGAAAGTACTGATAAACCAAAAAAACCCCCAAGGAACAGGTCAGAAAGTGTGTCCCATGTGCGGTGCCAGGAAACCAAATTACCATTAGTCGCTTATTAGATACTCCTGTCTTGGTAAATAAGATATGTAGGTACAAATTAAGAAGAGACGTTTGTGGCCAAGGCTTGATACCTCAGGGTAACAAGTCTTGGTGAAATACTGCCTGTCAGCCCTGTGCACAGACTCGATAGGCAGTGATGAATGGCAGCGACGTTGGGCAAGATGAACGGCAGTGCAATCTCATGCAAAGTCTGTGAGGTGGAGCAGGGCCTGGAAAGGCTGAAAAAGGTGAATTTTGGAAGAAGTCACCATTTCCAAGGATCTTCCTCCTTGTTGTGGTCTAGCAAAAGGTACAGAAACAGGACAGGTGAAGGAGTTTGCTGTATGATGCACAGAGGACATGTGAAACCAAGTGGGAGAAGGATCATGCAAAGGACTGTTGTGACTTTAGGACCAGTCCAATATAGATGGTGTAACTGGAGAGAGCTGAGACTCTAAAGACTTACAGATTTACAGAAGTCAGAGGGACCATCTCACAACACTGAGAACATCATGCCTCATTATTCCCATTGATTCAGACTTGTGTCTGCTGGAAAACAGGATTTGGGGTGACTGCACCTCAGTTTGCAAAATGTGCTTGGAGGAGCTGGTGTGACACAGCAGCCCCTGCACAGGGACACGGCCCAGCAGCTAGCAAGCACCCCCTGGGAGCACATCTCCTTAGCGTGGAGAGGACACTTCACAGAGAAAACACACACCAACTTAGTATATGTTTTCTAGCCTTTAATTTCTCTAATTATTTGACCCTAATAGGTTGTGATGTTTTCTAGCTTTTAATTTCTCTGATTATTTGACCCAAATAGGTTGTGAGTATTAATTAATTTGATAGTATACATAAAATACATATGAAGCAAAAGCTTGAGCGTTTTTTTATGGGAAATGTTGTGGGTAGATAGTGAACTGGGCACTAAGTGACCACAAATACTTGCTGCTCTAAAGGGCAACTTGACTTTAAATCATGTTGATTATTAATCACCTGTGTCAACCTTTTAGTTAGGTTAGGACCACAAACAACCCCCTTAAAAAACTTAAAAAATAAAATAACCCTCCTCCCCCTTCCACTGGAGCAGTCCTCCATCCAGTCCGATGGATTTCTGAGCTTGGAACATGGTTTAAAGCAGGGAGATTACATTACACACAGCCTGTCAGCACGTGCTTCCAGAGCCCAGGCAAAGCAAGACAGCCTCTCTCGTTACAGGTGGAAAAATGTTTTTTAAGCAAAGCTTTCGGAAGAATTACAGCCCCACATGCACAGCGGAAGATGACGTTTTTCTTTGCACTTTATCAGCCACGTTTCCGATGCGCACGGTTCTGCAATGTCAGTTTGTCCGCTGGGATGGGATGTTGGATAAACAGGTAGTTTGCACTTTGCTGGAGCCTTCCTCATCCTCGGCCAGGGAAATCTGCCGAAATCCAAGATATAAAAAATAGGAGACCAGATTAAGTTGGCATGCCTCCATATGCTGATTTATACAAGCTGAGAAATCTGCTCGACAGTGTGCTGGAATAAATAATATTTCTTTGCCTTGCTCTTGGAGGGGTGGGAAAAGGAAAAAAGTCATAATGAGGATGAAATTGTCATGGTTTTGAACAATGGCTTTGGAAATTCCTATTCTTGCAGCTCATGGGGAATATCACCTCTCAGGGGAGAGGGGAATGGCTTCTGGAGAATGACACGCCTTCCTCCAGTTCCGTTTTGGAAAAGTCTGCGCTCGTTTCTTCAATTCCAATCAAACACCACAATAAAACGAATCATCAAGCACACCTACTGCTGATGTCTTCTGCATTGCACAGGAAGATGCCAAACCCTAATAAAACATCCAGCTGTGGACTGCCTCAGGCTGAGGGCCTGATCCAGCAGCAGGACTGTAGAAGGGTGGTCTTCCACGGCTCCGAGGCTGGTGCTGCTGCGGTCCCCGGAGGCTGCAGCTTCCAGCAAGCCTGGAAGCACCCCCAGAGTGGCTGAAACCTGGGACATCTCCTGGTGCATCTTCCCAGAAGGCTTCCAAGATGCAGAGATGTTTAGAGGTGCTGCCAGCACAACAGACCGAACCAGGATTTGGGTATATTCTCTACGTTGCTTTAGAGCTCATCCTAAAACCATGGCTGACTAATGTGTGTTGGACTTTCCTGTCATAGTTCTACTCAAGGAGCTGGGTGGTTTTAGCAAACCTTTGTGAAAAAAATGCAAAATAAAAGGATATGATATAACTGATTTAGTTACCTTAGGTCAGTAATTAGTGAAGATACGAAGTAGCTTCATATTGTGGTATGAAATACATGATTAATCCATGGAACTCACCACCACAAGACACCACTGAAGCTAAAGGACTTAATGGTTTCAAACCCAGCCTGTAGGATAATATGAACATGGTTGCATTCAATTTGATTAGTTTGGGAAAAAATCAAAGCCACAGCAGTTTGGATGAAATGAAAGCCTACATGTTTTAGTGCAGGACTGAATCCTAAGCCAATGGGTAGAAAGAAGACAGGGAGATTTGTGACAGGTTATTCCATAACTTCCCAATTTGGGGTTTCTTCTTGGAAGTGAGATAACCGAAGAACAGGAAAAACTGCTCCAATCCAGTTGAGAGATTATCTAGGAATGTGCAAACCTAAACTCCTTGGTTTCGAGAGGTAGAAAGCTCTTCCTTGCTCCTTTGCTAACCTCCCGAACAAAAACTGTGGACATTTGCTAATGTTTTTGCTTATTGCAGCCTTCCCCCATCAGCAGATCTCTGCCGTGCACTTCAACTTGAACTTGACCATAAGTCAACAGGAGGCCTTGATAGATAGACAGATAGTTTTTGCGTGACTTTTCAAGCCAGTTCCCTTCAACAGGTGTTTGCTGTGTCTGAGGTTACTTTATTTATATAATCCTTGTTCCATTTAGAAGGATGAAAAATATCACTCCATTTTATTGTAAACAGACTTAGGTTCTCTTAAACACTAAAAGGAAAGGTTACAAGATTAGTCATAGGCTTCTCCCCCCGCCACCACCACCACCTTGCTTTGCTCCCCCTTTGAAAAATGCATCGGAGCCAGCAAACCTCCCCTCGCGCTGACGTCGGGGTGCGTGGCGTGGCTGCCGGAGAGGGGCGAAGCCTCCCCAGGGCTCCAGCCCTGCATGCTTCACCGTGCTCTGGACGAGGGCTGGTTTGCTACGTGGGGGGTCTTTGCGTGCCGCCTGAGTGCTGGCTATCAGTTTTCAAATACGAGCTTGGATGAGCGTCCAGGTTTTATCTTCCGTTTGCTGCCAACAATTCTCATTTTGATTTTTGTTTTTCCTATTCTTTTTTTTCTCTTGACAAGCGTCCATGAGTGAAAGCTCCATCACGGAAAGACAATCTTTTATAATGACAGAAGCAGAGCCAGAGATGTGTGTCAAAGGGCTGAGATACTGCCTTGCTGAGAAATCAGAGCAAGGGCTGTCCCGAGCTTGGTGCATGTGTAAGGTGCATTTGGAGAAGAGATGGGACGGGTGGAGCCCACTGGGATAGGTGTGGGATGTAGCTAAAACAGGCTGGCAACCAGAACTGGGTGGCTTTACTGGGGTCCCAGTGGCCCTAATGTAGACAGAGCTCCCCATGCCTTTCTGCATGGCCATACCCCAACCCCAGGGCAGCCAGTCCCAGGACTCAGGTTTCCCCTGGGCTCTGCAGAAAGCCCCAGTGATGTGTATAAATGAGCTCTGTGCAAAGCCTGTGCTCGAGTCCTCGAACTTGAAAGGGGCATGAGCATCTTGACAGGGCCTCCTAACATAAGGCATGTGTGCCTGAGCCATGCTATGAATCATCGGGGCCTGGAACAGAGCTTTATTTAGGATGCAGAGTCAGAGAAAATTCCACCCTTGCCCTGGGAGTAGGGGAAAGCAGGTGTTTTTTTCCATAAACTGTCCTTAGCCCTAAAGTTAACGGCCATAAATTAAACAGGGGAGGGGAATAGCAGATGTTACTCTAGGAATCCACATGCATGCATCTGAACGTGAAAGCTAAATATAGGTGTTTTTTGTCTTTTTAAATCAAAATCCAAAGAAATGTCCGTACCTTTTTCCTTTCCGGCTAACAGTCAGGTCACACGGGTTTGAGAAAGGCACCTTTCCTCCTTCCTCCCCGGACTGACTTATCCCTCGGCCCCAGCACGGTCCAGGCTGCAGGCATCCCGCTGCCCCTGCTCCCCTCTGGGTCCAGGCCCTGCTGTCAGATCGCTGCCTAGCACATCACAAAGGATTTGTTGCAGCCTTCCGGTTGGAAGAAACCCCCCGTATTCTTGATGACATCTACTTCTTCCTTTTTTAATTAAAGTCACCCAATTCCCCTTCTTCCAATCCCTCTCCTCCGTGAATCCCTGGTGAGGATGTGCTGGGAGGCTGCCACCCAGAACTACCCAGACACAGCCCCACTATTGCTGGCCCCGTGTCCCCTGCGCCCATGCAGAGAAGGGCCAGTGGTGGCAAAGCCACCCGGTGCCACCTGTCCCCTCGTCCCGTGTGGCTCAGGCCCCCTGGGACGTTTCCATCCCAGCCGTCCCTTCCTGACCTGGACACAGGCTGTAGCTCTGAGACAGCCACCCTGACGGACCTCACCGGCACCTCGAATGCCTTTTCCCCCCCTCCCCGCGGCTGGTTTACCTAACAGCCTGTATAAACACAGGAAACATGTTTATTTTTAAAAAAAAAAAAAAAAAAAGAATCAGTGCGCTGATGTTTTGCAAGAGTCACTCCATCAGGCAAGCCAGGGCTGATGGGGATGCGGGTGACACAGCAGGGACACAACCCGGGCCCTGTCTCTGCTTAGCATCCCCATGATGGGGGGGCACAAAAGCCCCCAGGGAAGCATCTGAGGGCAGGATGAAGAGGGATTGCTGGGGTTTCGGGGAGTGGTTTGCTATTCAGATTGGCTGGTGGGCTGCACATTCAATGTATAAATAAATGGGGAAACTGAGGCATGCTGGAGGCGCATTAGAGGAAGGGCAAAATAGCTCCATGCCCCCCCAAGCCCAGTTCTTGCTGGACCAAACCACAGCTCTTTGCTAAGCCGGCCAAGCCTTGCAGCCATGCCTGAGAAAACCAGGCGCCCAGATGCTGGGGCAATGGGCTCACTGTGTGCTCCTGGCAAGCTGCCCTCTGCCCACTCACAGGCCTCTCACTGCCAAGGAAGCTGGTTAGGTTCCTCCAGCCAAGATGATTCTGTGTCCTGCAAGGGGAGAGGGGGATGCTGCTAACCACAGAGGCAGCTCACACAGCACCGTTTGGCCCAAGGCTCGTGCTCCGTGGCCACCTTGCCTTGGAAAAAGCTGTCCAAAGGACATTGCTTCAAGCTGGGCGTTGAGGAACACCCCAAAACACCCTCAGCTTTGTAGTTCTGTCTGAATTGCTTTAAATTGTTTCTTTGCAAATTGGGACAGGGATACGGGACCACTACAGTCCACCACCGGAGCTGGGGAGGGGGTATCTTCAGCTACTCCTTTGGACTTTATTTCCAAGTTCTTTTCCAAGTAGATCTGCCTCTTTCCTGCACACTGCAACTCCCAGCTCCTTCGATGAAGGCAGCAGGAAAGGAAGGGAGGGGAAAAAAAAAAAAAAAAAAAAAGAGAAAGGAAAAAAAAAAAAAAAAAAGAAAAAGCCCTAGGGCTAAATTGAAGCCATTGGTAGCCTCGAACTGATGACAGCGCAATAAATTACTAATTAACCTTCAGGGCGAGTTCAACACCTTGGGGATAAGTGTGAAAACACGGAGTAATAAGCCCTGACAAAGGCGGGGAGCAGCAGCTCCCGCCGGGCCGGGCACGCAGCGCTGCCTTCGCTTTAGGGGGGATTTCTGCAGGGGGGGCAGACAGCAGCAAACCGGGGGCACCGGGGCTGGGACCTCGCCTGGCCTCAGTCCCGAGACCTTAAAAAAAAAAACCAACAAAAAAAACCCAACCGCATTTCTGCCTTGTTTTTGCAAAACTGCATCTTACTCGGATGTCTGGTTTAGTGCAGCCACACTTATAAATAAAAAAAATATGCCACCCGCCTGTGGGAAATGTCTTCAATTACAGAGAACAAGGGCTGGCTCTGGGGGATTTTGTTGCTGTTGTAATTGCACCAACGGATCAGTGCCTCGGACTGACTTTTTCAGAGCAGGCGATTGCCTTGAACCCCTGGCCAGCCTCGGGGGAAGTTTCTCCTGGGTCTGAGAGCAGCCCAGGCCTGGAGGGGAAGGGGCACCCAGAGCCAAACCCCTCGGCTAAGCCCTGCCCATCAGGTGGTTTGCCCTTGCAGAGGTTTCAGCACAGAAATGTTATAGCGATTAACGCTGCGCAAATGCCGACCTGATTAGGTCAATCCGCCTCATTAGGAGAGACGATCATATATTGCAAAGAATTTTTTATGTGCATAAATAAATACATATATATATGTCTCGCTGTGTTGCAAGAAGCAGAAGAAGATCATAATTACAACCTGAGCCCGGTCTCTGCAGGTTTTCTGTGGTTCTTGTTTGGATTTTATTCTCCGGCAAGGGGGGGAAATGCAATCCTGACCACCCATGAAGTGCACGGAGCTCTTGGAAACGTGAATGTGTCAGGGATGGGGAGCTGTGATCTCTGGGGACTGGGACGGGGCTGTGGCAGGGGACAATCCTGGGTGAAGATGAAGAGGCAACATGTGCCTGAGGCAGCAAAGGGCAGCCGGGCTCTTCCCACATCAGAAAAAAAATGCAAATTTACAGCTCTTGCCTGCCCTAAGGAGAAGCCTAAAGTCACCCCATTCTGTACAACCAAGAGCTCCAAGACCCCCCCTCTCTTTTTAATTTCCTTCCTGGTGCTGGGGCAAGTATTTGCAAGATTCATTCTTTGGCATCTTGCTGCTGATCAAGCAGGGGACTTTGCCAATAATATTGCATCAAGGTCTTTTCAGTTGTAATGGTGTATGACAGTTCTGAGACCAGATATGGCTCAACTAATCATATTTTAATAGTCCTACCTTTTAGGAATGGACTGGCTCGGGGAGTACACAGTAATATTTTAATTTCTGAGCTCTGATGAGCATAATTTTGAGCAGGTATTCAGTTTCTGTATGTTATAAATTGTGCTCCCAGATGTTCAATGCCAACGGGCTATAAAGAGCAACTGCACAAATATAATATTTAATACCGAATGTCAGTTTGGGTGTTCTACTCAATTTCCTGGAAAGATCTTTAAACTCGTCTTATTTAGCTTGAATACCCAATCAGTTCCATACTCCAGCCCCAGCTATGTAATTCCACATAACTAAGTTCTCTAATTTCTGAGATGCAAATGTAGAGCAGATGTAAAAGGGGAGTGGAGGGAAGGGGGGATGTTCCTGTGCTTTCTGCAGTGCTGGTTATCAGTGCCGGTTGGACCAGGGAGGGAAAGGGCTGTCAGGCTTTGCAAAAAGTGCAGATTAGGTCCATGTTTTGGACCCTAACTGAGGGCTGTTGGGGAGGAGGTGGGTCAACAAGGTGGCCCTAGCCCTGAGAAATCAGCCTGCTGGAATGGCCAGTTCAGACTGGCAATAAATGGTGGACCTGTCCCATTAAATGAGCCTGACCTATCATACAGGCTGAAAGGGGCGTTGAGATTTCAGGGGGCTGGGGATAAAGGTGAGCTTACGGCTTTCTTAGTAGTGGGATGGGACAGGGAAGGAGCTGTAGTCCTCTGGGACTTCGAAGTAGACGGACTCGCTTCTTGCTGGTTGCTCTGTTGTCCCTCATGATGTTCCTCTCTCAGTCTGTGGCCATCAGTTATCTCATCACCTATGAGGAACCTCTCTGGTCAGCTGAAACATCTGCAACTGCTGTTCGTACAGCTCCTAGCACTGCCAGTGCCCTGGCGTTACTCATGTGATGGGAATCAGTAGCAGCAGAAGACCCCTTCCTTCCTCGGAGCCCTGGCTGTCCCCTCCACAGACACCACAGCTCTGGTCCAAAGCGTTCACGCATCAAACCCAACACAGTTCCCCACTGAGCCAGTCCATGTGGGTCAAAAATCAGGGCTGGAGGAGTCCTGAGGGAGTAGGATCAGACAGGCCACCCACTCTAAGGGCTCGCTGGTCTGACAGAGGGCAAAGGGGGACATAACCCCTGTAGCAGTCCCTGCGAGCACTCCCAGGGCTCGAAATTTAGCAGCTGCCACTCGCAACACTATCCATCACCACGGGCTCTTTGAGCCTGGTGGTTATTTGACCTTTTTTTTCTGCTTTAAAAAGAAATACAATAAAAATGCGATTCTGGCTGCAGCTTCTAAAGCAGAACTGACCAAATACCATATATAGTATCAACTAAGGACAGCCACAGACTTCCTTCCATCTTTCTAAGCCATCCCCCTTCCTTCAGCACTATCCAAGCTGCATTAATCATGGGCTTCTTTGGAGTAAACGAGATTAATCTGCCCTCTCGCCATTTCCCTGATGTTTTGCAGCAAATCTTGGATGCACACGGGATCCTGTGCATCTCACAGGTCTCACTGGTGACACGGTGCAAAGGAAACAGTAGCTATTTCTATCAGGTCGAGCCTCACAGTATTTCCTGCTCCTCAGAGCAGATCTGTCCCAGGTGGTCAGAGCTCCACGCACACTTAGGTCAAAAATGCTCACTTTCTCCGTGCTTGCTTGCCAAGAATAAAAACCTTTTGCTGAGTGATCCATCCTACTTCTTCAGTTTAAAGATCTCACCAGCTTCAAAGGCTGCTTCTGCATCCTGGGCTTTGGGTATTTGTTCTGAAAAAGCTTAGAAAGAGCTTCAGAAATTGAGCTGTGTGAACGTTTCTAGCTACCTGTCAGCATCTTTGACTCCCTGGGAGTTTCTTGCTTTTCTTGCTCCCAAATGCATTTGCCAAAAGACTCCTTGGAGATGTGCTCAGTGTTAAGCAGACATGTGTAATGTAATGCATGTTTTCATAAACCATTAAAAAAGCCCCAAAACCTCTGTGCTTTATCTAAGCTAATCACAGTCTTTCTCTCACATGGGGGATATAGGTCCTTCATGTCATGTCCTAGTATCATTATAAACAAAACTCTTTAAAATGTCTTTTTCTCTTCTTTCTTTTTATTTTAATGGGAAAACTACTCATGTATTCTGCCACATGAAAGTAGATTTGCCTTCATTTGTGGCCGTGCTGATTACAAAGCCTTGAAGATCTTTAATTAAATCGCTTGGGTTTTGTGCATTTCTTTCAAAGAAAACCATCAAAATAGCATTTGTGACTCATTACAATTATAACAGCGATGCTATCATCTTTGCCTTCTTATATTACTTATTTTGATCAAAAACGCTGCGTGCCGCACATATCTTTAAGAGCTCATGAGTGTGCATCCCTCCTGCACGGGGAAGAGGGTGCTCCCCAGCAACGCCGAGGTATGGCCTTGGCATCTGTCAGAGGGAATCGAGCCACATCTCTAGCAGGTTTATCTCTGCTGAAAGCCATGAAGTCAAGACATTTTACACATATTCAAAGTCAAAGCCCACGAGTGACTGGAATATGCACAGAATTTATTCTGGACATATCCCTATCATAGGGATGTCCTGAAAGCTGTTGCATGTTGCTATCAGCACACTTGTACTGTCCTCTCTTGCTCAGAATTGTTCTCCAGAGGGTTTATCTCTTGCCCTTTCTCCTTTTTTTTAAGAGCAACAGAGCCCTGTCAAGGTAAATCTGTGTCTGCATTGCCTGCTCTGGCCCTGCCTCCAAGTGAAGCAACCAGCTATATTGACCACAGAGTCCCTGTTCTGCTAGAGGTAGTTGTACATGGTCACATATGTTAACTGTGCTGAGTTTTTTGTTCTCTGCATTTTTTTTCCCCCTCCATTATGGCAGCACATGCAATTCTTTTAGACAAGGAATGGGGCTCGTTCACTCCTGCAGGGACACTGCAGCCCAGCAGATAACTGATGCCACAACAGCCCCCAGCGCAGGATAACTTCAGAGTTAAAAGCTTTTTGGGGAGATTAGTCCCACCAAAACTAGCCATGCTTGATGTCACAGGGCTGTGTCGCTGCAAGGAGCCATCCAGCCTCCTGGGGCAGAGATCACTTCTTAAAGACAGATGTTACCTTGGAGGAAGACCAGAAATGAGAGGAAGGCTTTTAGGGGCACTACGATGGGGATGAGACAAAAGTCACCTCCCACTCGTGGTAATGTGGGACACTTTGTGGGTTGTATGTTAAGGGCAGACACGCTCTGAGTTATTCTCCTTAAGCTGGGGTCAGGATATTCCCCTGCTGTTGTTCCTGATGAAGATGCAGCAGAGGTCCCTTCACTTTTGCATGAGGCTCAGGGTAGCTCTGGCTAGAACCATGAGGGCTTTAGGAGAGACCAGGGATGGAGACACAGACTCCCCAGCTGATCCCACAGATCCCAGCAGTGGAAGAAGTCGCAGTGGGGCTTTGTGACTATGCAGGTTTATTTTCTCACAGCTTGAGGATACCCTAAAACCATCTTTCTCAGTTGTCTGTGGTCCTTCCAGGACTCCTCATCAAAGGTCGCCTCAAAAGCCACCCTTCACACGACCATGTCTGAGTGGCGGGGAGGACTGACACACCCCTCTTCCTACTGCTGCTTCCACTTACCAAGGCTGGGGCAGAAGCAGTCCTGTCCCCGACACTGTCACGCTGATGAGGATTGCCACTGGCATGTGTTTCCTCGCGTTCGGTTTCCGATACTGCGGGACATCCCTGTTGCCTGGCGAGTGGCATGTGGGTATAATCAGTCTCAGGCAATTTATTTTTACAACCCTGTGTAAACACTGTGCTGAAATTGTCACTGTGATTTAGGAAGTGCCAGATTTTTCTGTTAATAATTTTTTTTCCTTTCTTTTTTTTGTTCTTTCTTGACACCTTCCACTCCATCTCTGCAATGACACTTCATGAGCAGCTTTCACCAAGGATTTCCCTGGTGATGGGACATGCTGTTGAAGTCTGAGCTCTGTCTCTCCAGGCTTGCCTAGATGTTTTCTTGGAGACTGCAAGAAGGAGAGGACAAAATTATCTTTCTTTTTTGCCTGACAACCATTTTGTGCACTGAAAATAGAAGTATCATTTTAAATGAGCCACTCAGAGAGACATAATCACCCAAATACAGATGAAATCACTTAAAAATTTTGAAACTGGCAACCTCATATATTTTAATTATAGACTACAGTGATATTCTGCTGAAAGCAATTATGTTGTAGCTCTTCCCACACACACAGGCAGTCCCAGTTGTGCTCCACAAAGACTAGTGGTTAAGTATATAAGGCATCACGTATGTATTTTTTTTTTAAATCCATTTTTTTCAGCACTTTGAAATAAGGCAAGAGACTTACAGTTCTGCACGTGGCCTTACTGCATATACATGGGGTGTGTTTAGGTAGGCAAATGTAGGTACGTCGATTATAGGATCAGAAACACGTATCTGCCATGAGAACGACTTTTTTCCCCCCACTTTTTGAATGGCCTCTTGTTTTTGCTATGAAAATGGCCATCCCTGCTTCGTCAGTACTTTTTAAACTTGCCACGACCAGAAAAGATACTTCTGTTTAAAATCAGAGAAACGATCCACTAAAAAGCTTCAAATGAAAGATATCTATTTCACCGGGTTGGACTGGCCAACAAGCGTGGCTTGCTGAAATGTGGTCGAGACACTCAGATACAGTTCATGCTACTGATACCCCTTGCTCTCCCTTCAAAATTAGCCCGGATGAATGGGGCCTTTTGTAGTGAGGAAAGAAACGGGCAGAAATCACAATAATCTCTTTCTAGCCAGGTCTCTGTAGCACGGGGTGAGTCAACGGCTCTGCCTGGTGCTGGAGAAGAAGGAAAACAGCAATTTCTCAGCGGTTTCCTTGGCATGTTGGAAACTGAAGGCGATCTTCTCGCACGCAGCTTGTTGCACCTCGGGCCGGTTGCTCCCGTTGACTCTGTTCCAGCCATTCAAGAGCCACAGGGCTGGGGACCATGAATCGCATCCTTCACAGCCCAGCACCATGGCCAAGCAGGTTTGTCCTGGCCGGGTGCCCTGGGACCCCTCGGGTGGTGGGAGGTGTCAAGGATCTTCTGGCTTTGGAGCACGGTGGCTTTCAACTTTTCTGTGCACACTTCTCAGGCCAAAGCCTTTGCTCTCAGTGAGAAGTTATACTTCTTTCCTGTTATTCTAAAACTAAGTACTTTGCACATTTGGGAAGTATTATTAAGTAATAGTCTGAGTGACGGTCTGTGGTTGGAGTTAATTTCTTCCAGTTCTCAAAGTGTCTAATTACACTTTCTTCAATGCTAACTGTACAGATTGTTTCAAATGTGCAAAGACCTCTTGTTTAAATTTAAAAAAAAAATAAAATAAAACCCTCAGTTCATTCCTCTGGAGTGAAGGTCTGGGACTAGAGGCATAACCCAAATGTCTTTTGACTTCAGCACCATTCATGGTTCTGTACATCTTGCCCCAAGCACCCTTGAAAGAATAAAAACCAACAGGCCAGAAGCTACCTGGTGTAAATCCAGATCAACCCTTTTATACAGTTCCTGTATTCCCCGGCTTAAAGCTAGATCTGTCTTTAACTTAGACCCACATGCAACTGAAGAAATGGTTAGGCAAACGTAGGCAACCCCACTTTAAGAAGTTGTGCCCCACCTCACTTGCAATCCCCGTGGTGGGGATGCTGTGACCGGGTGCCTGTTCCTTGTCCAGGGTAATGCAAAGTGAAGTGGATACTGGAAAGGGCTTCAGGCTGATGTTTTACACACCAAAACTGGGGCAGGGTGGAGAATATACATGGGATCTCTGGCGCGTTGGCTGAAAACAGTAATTTCGTTGCATTTAGAGATCATTTGAACTTCCCTTTAATGGTTGATGGAAGAGCAACATAGCTTTTACATGGAGACACCTCTCAGAAGAAGGAGAAACTCTATTTGGAGGCACATTTCTACCTCTTTGCTATAGCCAGTTTAGAAAAACAAACATATCCTGCAGCTGATTTTTCCAATTACAGTTTAAAATGCATTAGGTGGGTGTCGAGGGAGAGAGGAGAGGGGCAGAGCCAGTGGTGGGGCTGTGAGAAAAGCCAGCGATGCACATCACCCTTTGGTCCCCGAGGGACAAGCTCTGGGAAGGCATCAACAGCTTGGTTGTGCTCACAACTGCTCCTCACCATCACGTCAGCCTCAATTCAGGCTGATCACAAGTTTTTTGTCAGTCTGTGACTTTGGCTAGGCTCAAAATAAGGGTTTCAAGGTTATCAGATTTTTTTTTCCCACTGTCAGACCGTGGAGGGCAAAAAAACCATGGAGAATTGGGAAAAGTGGGCAAAACGAGCATCCAGCTGACAACAATGCACAGGGCTTTGTTTTGCACAGGTGGTTTCACGCAATAGCCTGGGCTGATGCTGCTGTTTCAGTCACTGTGTTCGCTGACTTCTCTGAAGGATGGATATGTCCAATTTAAATGGTGACCTACAAGACTAGACGTGGCATCCTTTGAGACAGGGCGAGCTCACATTGTGATTTATTTTTCTTTCCTGAGGTTTGTGACTGAATCAGACGGGAGAGAGGAAGTGAAGGTTTGTTCTTTCTAAAGATTTATTTCGTTACATCTGCAACAAGTCAAGAAGAGAACAGGGTAGAAAGGCTTTTGGTTTTGGGCCTGGAACAAAGCTCAGTACTTGAGATAAACAAATGGGGGGAAAAGAATTATCAAAGAAAGAGCTGGCCACAGACTTTGTTATGAGCTTTACTGTAACAAGCTGAGAAACTTTGGTAACTTAAACCAAACTGAAAACGGACCGGACTTGCAGGGTAAAAGGGAAGGCAGACTGAGGTACCCCGAGAAAGAAAATGTTCTGTCTGTCTGCCTGCCTATCCATCTCTCCTACGTTGCTCTTATGTGTGGAGATACTTGACATGGAAAATATCCCAAGCTTTGGATTAGAGGACCCAGAAGATTTCTCAGGTGTGTGAGTTACCCTGCCATTGACTTTGATAGCCATGACCAAGATCTGTTGACTCAACCATCAAATGAAGTAGTGGTGCTCTCTTAGATTTTACAACAAGCATCAAGATAGCTGAGTGCAAGACAAAAATGTAGGTACCGATGCAGCCAGGTATTGCGTACCAGTGTGTTTGACCTGCCAGGTGTGATGTGTGATTATACACGCAGCCAGAAGATACATCTACACACAAGACTTTGAGTTGGCTGCAAAATTTTCAACTGTTCTATTGCAAGTAATTTTCAAAAAATGTTGCAGAACAACAATGACACTTTGTCCAAGTTTCCTCTTTGGTAAACAGGTGTTAATAATTCCTACCAAGTGCTCAGGCCAGTGTAGGAGGTGAATTACTTCGTATAGGTCATCAGAGATGGTGAAATAACAAAAGGTCTGAGAGATACAGCGTTTGTTAAAAGAACGGAATTTATTTCTCTGTGGGGGAAAAAAAAAAGGGGGGAAGAAATAATCAAACCTTCATTTCCACAGCGTTAAATTAACAACAGTAAAAACCACTCAAAAAAATAAACTGCATGTTAAGTAAATTTAAAAGAATTACTATAAAATGAATGCCAGCTTGCTTTTCTAGTGTTTGCAAATCCTGACTCACCAAAATCTGTTATAGCACCTCCTAAAAAGCTTAGAGGAGCGTGCTGGTTGCAGCTACCCTCCACATATCCTTAGGACCGCAGTGTCCCCCTTAGGAGGTCGGTGCCTCGGGCTCTCAGTGGGACAGATAACCCCTCCAAAAGGCAGCTCACCCCACTGCAGGTCTGACAACATTCACCAGTTACCTGTGCTGAGTGCTCTTTATCTCACTGATACCCTATCAGCCCTGTTCAGGGCAAGGCTGGCGAGATAGCAAAGTGGCACAATTAGCAGTAATTAGCTGAGTGAGAAACCCATTCTGCTGTGGTTCCTGGGATGGAGCCAATCCACGTCTCCTGGTCCCTCCAGAGAAGATGGTGGGGTTGGGTGGCCATTGACCTGGTAGCCAGGATGGGTTTTGTGCTGCTGGTTCCCTTTTATTGCTGTGTGTGCTGGGGCTGGGTTTAGGGGCAGAGCCCCCAGCCAAATGGGAGGATGGTGGAGGAGCCTCCACCCTGGGGTGGGAGGGTATGTGGGAGGCTCGCACTGCCACATGGGTGCACAGACAGACCACCCCACGGCATTATAGAGTCATTGGTCTTGCTAAAACTGGCCAGGCTGATCTTGCTCATGATGGTCCGTGAACATAAAGCACCTTTCTAGGACTTGCTGCTCTCTTTAGGACAAGAGGGAATGGCTTCAAGTTGCTTCAGGGAAGGTTTAGACTGGCTCTTAGGAAGTATTTCTTTGCAGAAGGGGTTGTTGGGCGTTGGAATGGGCTGCCCAGGGCAGGGGGGGAGTCCCCATCCCTGGAGGGGTTGAAGAGTCGGGTTGACCCAGCGCTGAGGGATCTGGTGGAGTTGGGAACGGTCAGGGTGAGGTTCATGGTTGGACTGGAGGAGCTACAAGGGCTTTTCCAACCTTGATGATTCTGTGATTCACCAGACTGCCTGGGATGAGGAAATCTCAGTCTGGTGGGAAATTCGGAGAACTAGAAAATGTGACTCCCTCTAGTACAGTGATACTGGGGGTTTTCTAAAGCAATAAAGCCCTTGAGATGACCCAGTCATCTCTACGTCCTGTAGAAGAAGAGGGGAAAACCTCAGTGAAGAAAAGGTTTGTGTTATTTCGTGCACACACAGACCGATTGGTATGGCAGCCTGTCTCAGTTGCCCGGGGCTGGGAAGGGTTGCCCCAATTACTTGCTCCAAAAGTTAGCTTTGCCTACACTTTCTAAGCACTCACCCTTGAGGTGAGGGTTGTCCTGTCTCCAACCCACAGCTCAGTCCTGCAGCGTGGTCAGGGATGTCCTCCCTCCTCCTGCATGCACACGGCTCGTGCATGGTTAAAGGCCCTGTGCATGACATCTCCAGATTAACGGGTTGGCCGTGGCAGTCATTGGCGTTGTTGGCCAGAAACCTGTAAAGCAGAAGGGAAATGGTTTTGGTGGCAGAACTACAAATACTCAATAAAGCACAGCTTGTTTCAGAGCTTTTTTATGTGGTTCTGTGCTGACTTTTCGTCCCCTAATTCACAGCAGAAGTGAAGCAGAGTGTAGTAGAGATTGAGCATGAATCCTTTGCGCTTGGTTAATGGGAACAATTACAGAAGTTTCTTCTTTTTCTTTTGCCAAGCTGTGATATGAAATCATTTGCTGGGTTCCTGTTTCCATGGAAACAATTAGTTTCATACCATTTTTATATTACACATCAATGAAGTGATTAACTAAATGAAGGCCAACACTTCATAAATGCATTGTCTCACGCAATAATCAAGTAGCTACCAAGTACCACAGCTAAATGCACTTAAGATGCAATGAAACCAGCTCTGTAAAACACTTCTGAGGGTGTGAATAGTTATTGATCTGATACAGCACATCATTTATGAGCCAAAAATACCAAAAATACCAAACGTGGGTGTTTAGGTATTGCAGCACTTACTGGCTTTTGAGTAAAGCTCATGTTCTCAAAGGATCTGGTTGCCTTGAGCCATCTCCAGGAAAGGGTTTAGGGACCTGTTGTGTGATGCAGATGGACTTCAGCTGCCGATGATGCCGAGAGCTGCCCATCAGCCACTGGTCCATCTTGCAGGCAAAGGCAAGCCAAGGGCAAATGACTTGCAGGACCTCCTAGCCCTGCGGTTAATGTGCTCACAGGGACGTGCCTGGTCCCCGGCCTTTCTCCAAGGACTCTCTACATATTTTCTCCTTAAAACAAAATATACAAAGAGTCCACCCGGCACGGAGTGGAATTCAGGACTCTGCCCGCTCCCTCCCGAGCACATCTGGGAGCCTTTCCCTCGCAGAGCTGAGCAGCTGCACGGTGAGAGAGGGAGGGAGGGAAGCAGGGAGGGAGACTCCCATGCTTTGCCACAGAGGAAAGCAAGGGCTGAAACATGAATTGAATTCAGGGACACTTCGGTGGGTGCCTCAGCCCTGAGGCTCTTCAGTGGGACAGGGACAGGATGGCAGGGAGGTGCAGCCTGGGCTGGGTGATGGACAGGGCTGACTTCCCAGACTTCAGGCTTAGTAATTTGGTTCTGAAAATGAGCCACTCGCTTAAAAGGCTCAGTAGGAGTTGGAGTAGCTTATTTTAATGAGTAGTTAGGGAAGAATTCACCGTGCAACCCTCTGTATTGGATCCTGAATCCTTATTTCACTGGACAATGGGTTGGAGTCGTTGTTGAGACCAGCCCTTAGAGAAAAGGAAATGACATTTTCCCCTTCATTCAAGAAGGATTTATACCCAAGTGGTTGTGCAAAAAATAATAACCTGATTTCAGTTTAGCAGCTTAAGAAAATCATAATTCTGCTTGGACCATTCTCTTTTTTCCCCTTTCCCTCTCTTTATGTCCTGAGAAAGAGGTGTAATGCACATAGAAACAGTCCCTCCCTGTTCCTGATGGACAGTCAGACCATGTTCAGTGACCCCTTCCATAACTCTTTCTTGGATGAAGCCATTTAGTTGGCCCTTCCAGACAAGTGCAACAGAAATTTCACAGAGAAACTTCACATGAAATGATATTTTGACCTGATCCCAAAGGACAATATTTCCACACAGTAGGGAATGGCCCCTAGCTGTCCAGTGCAATGGCATTTTCTATAATCCTTTCTGTTGACAAGCTAGCAGGTGGCAAATCACCACAACATGACATGAAAAGAAATGTTCTGTGATGGATGAGAGCAATACACAGAGCTGTATCTCCATCCATTTGAGATGGACACCTATCTACTTCCATCTGACAGAGCTGGTTCTCCCCTTCTCCTATGTGCTCCCCTGCCAAATGGCTTTTCTGCTTATTTATACTTCCCTTTGGTTATACCACAGCATCTCAGTGGTGGCTCATGCTAAAAGCATCCTTGTTGCCCTGCAAAGGAATCAGGGATAAGACAATGCCTAGCAGGGCTGGCTGCCTTGCGCGATCCTTCCTTGGTCCACTTGGACCAAATTGCATGACCAAGGGTGGAGAGCATGCATGGGCCACCCTCATCCAGAAGACTTTGAAGCTGGGACTGTCAGTGCCTCATGCATGTTTGCATGCAAACAATGCAGATGGGCAGCAAATTTGGAGAGGAGAACAGGCTCAAGTCTGCACTTAGTGGCCAGTGTAAACATCCCCCTGAAATCTCTTTGCAGAGCCAGCCTCAACTGTCTCTCTGCTATTCCCCACTCCCCTTTTACCACCCAACCTCCTGACCTTGCAAAAATATGTCTCTGAAGGGTCAGAGCTTGGGCCTGGAGCAGATGCTGATGCCTGGGATCAGGGGTGGGTGGCCTGAGGGCTGGAGAGTGCAACATTCCTGTTCAGGGTCTCTGGTTGAGATAAGGCAGCTCCACACTGTGATTTACTCCAAGGAAGCAGAGTTTGAGTGATTCCTGCATGTTCCCTGGCATATGAGGCAGGAAAAGTCCTGTAGAATTAAAACCTTTCGATCTGTCAGTAATGGTTTGGTTTAGAAAAACATCTAATTATATGTAGCTAAAAGAACCATGCTGGTCTGGACCACAAGCCATCGCTCATAGCCTCCAAGCCCAAACACACTGGAATGTACCAGGGACTGAGCTCATTTACTTCTGCTTTGGTTAACCCTGGGCCAAATCCTACTGGTTTTGCAACCTTCTCCTGGTTGGACTTCAGTAGCAAAGGTGAAACAAAGTGCAGCAGCACTTCCAGGTGAGAAGAGCCTATGTGAGATGCATAAAGTTCAGGGCTTTGGGAAGGTCAAGGCTTCAAAAACAGACTGATCTCCCCCACCAAGTTGACCATACACCTACCTAAAACCAGCAACTCCAAATGCAACTGCTTTGGGCCAGCTGGGAAGAGAGCAGTGACTGCTAAAGCAGAAGAGTGGCCTCCATCCCTGAACACCCTCTCTGAAAGCTGGTATCGGTGGCCTTTCTCTCCTAAAATTGCTCTGACATGGAGCCTAGAGAATAGACCTGCAATGGGTCAGCGACAGGTTCTCTCTTCTGCCAGAGAGTTTCGAGCCTGCAATTGCCCCCATGCAATGTGGGTGCTTCTAGGTTCAGACAACAGGCAAACCAAGGGTTTGGGATTGCAGTTCTGGGCTGGCATGCCTTATATCCAATCTTTTTACCATTTTTTGTAATCCCCAAATTACTGTATCTACAGTGTTTGAAAAGTCATAACCCATCCACAAAACAGCTGGCTGGAAAAGAGTGTATGAATTCCCAACCCAGAGGCCCAGCAGTATGGAAAGATAACACAGCCAGAGCCTGAATTCTCTCTCCAGGGGGAATTTCTTTGAGCAGTTTGGCAGGAGGATGGTTTGTATGTCCCCACCAGCCCAGCCTGCCATTCCCTTCACCTCATCCCTCACGTTCTCACCATGCTGCACACACTGAGCCAGCCCTGGGTCTGGGGGAAGGGGAGAGCCAGCCACAGTGCTATGCAATCCCCCTGGCCCGTCTCCATTGGAGGGAGACCTGAAGGCAGACTCTTCCAGCCCCATAGCAAATCCCCACTGGAGTGCAAATATAATCCCAAAGCTCCCAGCTAAGAAAAACTGAAGATATTGATGCTTAAACATGGTTGGCATGACCGTTAAGAAAGCTTCAGGCTGTGCACAGCATGACCACAAGATAAGATCCATTTGCAGAAGCAGTCACTCTTGAAGTAAAAGCAATCCCGCAGTTAATGCTCTGCCTCTGATCTCTCTACACCTGCAATGCTGGTCCCTAGGCCACCAGGTCCAGATGCCACCAGCCCCAGTGAGAACATGGAGCTACCAACCAACCGCTTTACCAGTTGCGACTGGTTCTTCCTTGCATCCCTCTGGCTCGGAGCCAGCCGATGACTCAACATCCTTGCCTAGGAAACATATTTCCAGGACTGGTGGGTGACTGTTAAGAAATACGTTCAAAGACAGAGGAGTCCAGATTAGGCTGAGTTATGACTCCACATCTAAGGTCACACTGAGAATGTGACATCAAACCCAGGACTGAATTCTTTTAATATATAAAAAAACCTTCACCGAGCACAACAGATGACTTTGGAATTTGAGCACTTACTTCTCTTTTCCCATATATTTCATTACGCAATTTCTTCTCCCTAGAAGAACACCAAGTTCTCAGTTTTTTAAACAAACTGAAAGAGGTAATACTAATAATCTGGTCCACAGCCTGTGACAGTTTCTTTCGTTGCTTCAGCGTAGGACAACAAATGGTCTTAACCCCATCTGAGGAAGCTCATTGAAATGAATCAGGTAACAAATAGAAAACATACAGTTTACGCAACAGCATGTGACTAAGAAATCTTCCCTTAGCCAAACAATAGGGCCATTGTATTCCCCATCTGAGCAATCGGTAAACTTTACTAGTGCGGGGCTGTAATGAATTAAAGGCTTTTCTACAGAAGATACAATTGCTGTTACTAAGAAAAGCACGTTGTCTGGGCATCTGCAGCACACTAAATGCATGTGTTCATGTTCCCAGCATAGTCAAAACTTGCAAAATCGTGGAGGAGAAGGTGATTACCAGTCTCGAGTGACTCAACTCTATGCTGATTTCTCCCGTTTTTCAATAACGTGGTTACAGGAACACTTGCAACCAAAAGAGCTGCTGCTTTGATAGCAGAGCTTGACAACCTGGTTGGATGGACACAGGTGCACTGACAGCTCCTCTGCTGCCTGGACTATTGATACTCATGACTGTTGGACTGTCCTTGGAGGTTTTCAAAGCTCAGCTAAACAAAGCCGTGGCTGACCCAATCTGGCACTGGTATGGACCTGCTTTGAGCAGAAGGTTGGGCTGGAGCCCTCGGACATCTGTCTCAGATACCTGCTGAGGCAGTGACAATGGGACAGTAGGTTACAGGATGGGATATCAAGGCACCAGAGCTGGCTTTGGGCAAGGTGCTAAATCTTCTCTTGACTATATTTCCAGCTCTAGTCAGTCAGCCTGGTCTATATTGGATGTGCACTCCTCTTTTGGCTGGAAGGACAGCGGTGGAGCCTACCTGGCAATAGGTATGGGGCATTTCCAGTGGGGTTTGCACCACCATGGGAAAGCTGTAGCTATCTGAACACCAGAAATTGTTAAAACCGATATGCCTGTAGCAGCAATTAGGGCTTACTGTGAGACAGAAGAGAACAAATCCTGGCAGTGGAAATTAGGAAGTGAAATGCCAAGAACAATAACTAGAACAATGTCATGAATTTCCTCCACCACAGCACTGAAGGAGTGTGAAGGGGAATATTTTGATGGGCCCAAATATTTCTGAGCATTGGTTTCACTTGGGAAATTCCAACTAAACATGATCAACGTTTGTGTTTTCTTTTTAAATGTTAGCAATGGTTTGAATTGCTATCATGGGCACGCGTCATTGGAGTTGATCCTGGGCTCCCATCTTGCTACTCCATGGGCTCCAAACCCATGAGCAGCTTAACAGAGCTGGGAAAAGGGAGCTGAGACCTGTGAGACGGGCTTTCTCCTGCATCCCCTTTCCCAGAGCACACACATACCACGTGTCATGTTGAAACTGGATGCACCTGCTATAGGAGCTGTGTGGGGGCAGACATTATACACCAGTTATAAATCCTTAGGCTATCAACAGCCTTTAGTAAACATTTGGACAATCCTTCCTACCTCTCGGTCGTCCAAATATTTGCATCGTGCGGGGCTGCTAGCCGTTTCCTGACATGCTGCATATCTAAGAATATCCTCGGATCGTAGGTCGGTTCCAGCGCACTGTGATGGATAGTCTTATTGGATGAAATAAATGGCTTGGGGAGAAAGAAAAAAAAAAAAATCTATCTGTCTCCTGATGATAAATCCAGGTCAGGATGGAGTGAAACAGCTTGCAGTCATGAATGGTATTTTTAGAGAGCTTTTAGGATCTGATCCGAAGCACCCAAGGGTTAATGATGAACAGCTTAATTCCCTAGTGACTCAGACCACTTTGGACCAGTCTCTTGGAGAAATGGTTGAAGATGCTTCTGAAAGCTCTTCCTTCCTGCAGTGCTGAGCACAGGGTTGGAAACAGCCTGAGCCAACTTTGGATATAAAATAGGAGCCCGCTGCACCGAAGCTGGGTTTGGCAGCTCTTCCTCCAGACCACAGCATCTCCCAGGTGAATGCACAGGGCTTTCAATGTGTGTGTGAACCCTTTAACGCAGCAGAGTTGCCAAACAGAAATAAAACATTTTTCTTCTCTCTCAATGCAGGGAGAGGAAAGCAGCCTGGAGCTTTAGCAGTTAACGGGGTTTAGCAGTTAATTGGGTTTAGCAGTTAATAGTCTTAAACACAAAATCTGTGTTTTGTGGTTAAGACTACTGTGCTAAATAACAACGCTGGGAAGATTAAGCCTTGCAACACAATAATTTTAGTCTTCTGTTGAATACATGGCTGGTATTTTATGGCTAAATATACACTATAATAAGCCAGTGGATTTTCTGATAGCGTAGTAGAGAAAATAATCAACCCTCAACTTAACTGCAGGATAAAACTGCTTAGGGTGTAATGTGGCTTTTCCACTGCAACTTCAATTTGGACGTTTTGTTTTCATCTTCTCTCCCCTCTCAATAACACCACCAAACCCATGACAAATAAAATCAAGGCGGCTCACTGTTCTGTGAGATAGTTGAGGCGGAGGGTGCCGTAAATGTGGTTCCTAATTGTGGTGCGGGGCTAAACCCATGTGGGGAGGGTTTGCTCACCCCCAGGTAATTCCCCTCTGCCACCCCCCAGTTTCTCCAGCATCTCCTCTCCCCTCCCATGGTCATCGCTTCCTTTTGGGAAGCCCAAAGCTCCGACCCCGCTTTTGACAGACTAAACAACATCTGCAAAGTCGCCTCTCTCCCCTCCAGCCCTCCTGGGGGAGAAGAGCCGGTCCCAGATGGACAGGAGAAAGCCGGTGTCACCCAGGAGGGCGAGCGGGGCTCCCGGGGGGTGCCGGGGAGCAGGGATGTGGCGGAAGCATAAAGCACCTGTTGGGAGGCTATTTAGGGATTAGCCAAGTGCTGACAGACAAATTGGCAAGATTAATAAGAGCAATCAAGGCTGTGTGGGCTCGAGTTGTGAGCTGACATTAATGTGACATCACTTTCATCTGCTTTCACCTCACACCGCATAGCTGGTCTGCGGCATCATTAGTGCTTCTAGAGAGCAGCGTGGTCGGATGTGGGGGTTAGAGGAGCGGGGGGGTGTCTGTGGGTCTGCGTACGTGTGCGTGTGTGTGCACACACGGGTGTCTGTCGGGGTAGGGGACAGCCCACTGTGCCCACCCTTTAGCTGGTCCCGACACTGGGGCTGCCCACAGCGACCAGCACAAGGGCTGTCCCTGCTACACGGCAGGCAGCAGCGAGGGGCTGTGTGTTTGGGGGACCCCTGGACCCCCCTGCCCTGCTGCCCCCGCCCCCAGCACCTCTGCAGGGCCTACCTGGCTCCAACAGCATGGGCTTACTTTTGGTGACATTTTCTCTGAAGCCATCAGCTCTACTGGATTGTTGTTTTGGTTTTTTTTCCCTGTCAATCCCCCCTACAGTATCGCTTAATGTCACTGGGAAAACAAAATAGTTTCCCCCCCCTCAAAAAAAAAAAAAAATGAAAGAAGATAAAAAAGAGCATCGTAGAATAAAGGCTAATTCCAGGTGCGAGGAAAGAACAAAGAAACTCCTCTGAAGTCGCGCTAAGCCCCACGCTGGGAGTCTCCCCTTTCCGCAGGGAGATGGTTTGACCCCCTAAAGATATTTTAAGGGAGAAAAAGCTGTTTTCAGAGCACTTCTCCACCTCCCAAACCCAGGGAGAAATCCCCCCTGCAGCTCTAGTGCACCACAGCCATTGCATGGGGAAAATTTTGGGTAGGGTTTTCTCATTTTTCCTTTTTTCCCTTGTTTCCTTGAATCCCTTCCCTGCTAAAGTTTTGCTCGCCCCGAATTTTGTTTGCATCCCCTTCCAATGGCAACTTGTTTACGCCCCAATTTTCTTTGTGCTTTAGTCAATGAGGAATTATAACAGTAGTAAAACATCTGAATGTACAAATCCTCCAGGTCTGCCTGGCTCTGCAGGAGAGGCTTCTCCGCCGAGAGCTTTTGCCCACAAAAGGAAAGTGTTGAAAAGGAGCGAGATGCCAAACGCTCCGCACACATTTGCTCGCAGAGCTCCTGGGGGGAAGAAACCCACTCGCTGGGACCCAAAGTGGATCCCTCCATGCGGGGAAATTATCGAGTGGGGAAAAAAAAAGGCTGTAAAAATCAGTTCAAGCATGCAAATGCAGATGGGGATAGAAACAGTTGGGGGGGGGGGAAGGAATAATTTGGAGAGATTAATTTTAACAATCTTCTTAACAAATTTTCCTTGTTAAGAAAAACAGAATGAGACTGACCCCAAAGCCAGACTCTGAAATCAAAGTAACAGGATGATGATTGTTGCTCCCCCCCAAAAAAAACTTGTGTATTTTTATTTTCATGTGAATTTAATAATTGATTCCTGCTTAGTTAACGTTTAAAAGGACTGGAATTATATATGTATGGTTTTACCATCCTAAATGGGTAAACTACCGGGGGTTTTGGAGCAAATTTCAGGCTCTGCCTAACTCCACTCGGCAAGGACAAACCCCTGAGCACGACCCATCCCCACCACGCCCGCGGTTCCCCCCGCACAGCCGAAGTTTTGGGGTACACACTCCCGTTTGCCACCGGGAACCCCTCTGAGGGGTCGGGGAGGGACTCGGGGAAGGCGAGCTGAACCCCCCCTTCCCTTGCCCTCCTCCAGCAGCCCAGGGCTCGTTTTCGTTGGGTTTTATGGCTGATTCTTGGAGATGCTTTTCCCCACAACCCTCCTCCATCCCTGCCCGCTACGCCGGGAACCGCAGCCCCGAAACCGGGGGGAAGAGGCGGCATGGGGCTCCCCAAAGATCCCAAATGTCTTTCTGCTAAAAATAATAAACTTAAAAGGAGAAAAAAAAAATCATATTTGCTCCCAAAACCTGATTAGGTTTAAAGTACACAGCTTAGACCAATCCGGCAGCAACATCCCGGGCATTCAGTGGTCTGTTTGTAATCTCAGCCTTTTTCATTAACATAAACACTACTTCAACAAAAATATACACGGCCACCTACTAAGCCGGTGAAGTAAATGAGGAGCCGGTCGCGCCACTTTCAGTGCGGGTATTAAGCCGGGTTTAAGGGGCGCGGAGCGGCCGCGCACCCCGGGGAACGGCGGGGCAGGAGCTGCGTGGAAAACCCACGCGGAATTCGGTGTTCAACCGCGGTTCTCCTCCGTGTCCCTGCCCCGGGGCGGGGGTGTACGGGCACCGCCAACTCCCCTCTCCGGGGCAAGATTAGGGAAACACTAAAACATGGAACCAAATCCCCTCTACCCAAACCCAAACCCGGGCTGGTTTAGGCTTTTTTTCCCCCCGTTTCGCGCCGTCCAGGGGCTGGGTTAACGGCACCGGGCACGGCAGCGGGCTGCCCGCCGTCGGGGCGGCCGGCACCGGGGGCAGGTACCGGGGGCAGGTACCGGGGGGGAGGAACCCGCGGCCCCGACGGGACGGGACGGGCAGCGCCCGGGGCCGGGCTGCTCTGCCCGCGGGAGCGCTTCCCTCCCTGCTCACCCCCGTTTTCCAGGGAAAAATTATATTGTCTATGTCCTATTACTGGTTTTGCAGGAAATTAATTTCCCTTTTCGTACTTGTTTGCTTGCTTTTTTCCTCCCCTTTCGTGCTCTCTCTCATTCTCCTCTTTTCTGCCATTCTCTCTTTTCTTTCTTTTTTTCTTTCTCTTTTCTTTCGCTCTTTTAATCATTCTCTTTTTCACTGTTTCTCTTTTTTCTTTTTCTCTTTTTCTTCCTTTCTCTCGCTCTCTTTCTTCTTTCCATTTTCTTTCTTCCTTCCATTTCCTCTTTCTTTCTTTCTTTCTTTCTTTCTTTCTTTCTTTCTTTCTTTCTTTCTTTCTTTCTTTCTTTCTTTCTTTCTTTCTTTCTTTCTTTCTTTCTTTCTTTCTTTCTGTCTTTTTCTGCTCTCTCTCTTTCTCTCTTTTTTCCTGTCTTTCTCTTTTTCCTTCTCTTTTTTTTATCTCTTTCTCCCTTCCTTTCTTTCTTTTGCTCTCCCTTTTTCTTTCTTTCCTTCTTTCCAGATTTTCCTCTTTCTCCCTATTTTTTCTTTCTCTGTATTTTTCTTTTTCTCTTTATTTCTTATTTTTTGTTTCCGTCTTTTTTGCCTCTCCATTTCCCTGTTTCCCCGTTCCTTTCTTTCACCCTTTCTCTCTCACTCTCTTGCTCTTCATTTCTCTGTGTTAATGTCTCTCCTTTTCTCTCTCCTTTCTCTCCGTTTCTCTTTTTCAAATTCTTTCTAGTTTTCGTTCTTTATCTCTTTCTCTCATTTTCTTTATCTTTTCTTTCTTTCTCTTTCTTTCTTTCTTTCTTTCTTTCTTTCTTTCTTTCATTCTTTCTTTCTTTCTTTCCTTCTGCAGTTCTGTATGTTGTTCTGTCTGTTCTGTCTTTTGTTCTGTCTGTGCTGTCTGTTCTGTCTTTCTTCTTCCTCACTCTCTTGTTCTCTCCCCTTCTCTCCCCTCCAGGACAGTCTCACTGTACCCGTTTATCTATTTCAGTATTTGGAGGCATTTCTCTTTTCCTCTTCTGGGGCTGCGGGACAAACCAGACCCAGGTCTCCGCTCCAGCTCTGCTCTAAAGCCTCATCCCGATGTAAAGAATGCCCTTTCCTGCTCTGCCCGCGCAGATTTCAGCACACGCCTGTATTGGGTTTAATCACAGCCGCTTCACCTTAACCGGGAGGAGGGTTCGCGTCCCGCCGTGGGTCGGACCCACTCCCTCCCCAGCGCCAGGGCTGTGCAGGCGGATTTCGATACGCTGTAAGGGCTCAGCACCCTGCCCCGACGGCACCCCGTGGGGTCCCACGCGTGGCGGGGGGACACGGGTGACCCGGGACTGCCTCTGCCCCGGCACCGGCAGCTCCGCCGACCCCGTCCCCGCAAGAGCTCCGCGGCTGCGGCTTCACCCCCCTCCTCCCCGTTCCGTGGGGGAAACACCGCTGTGGGGGGAGAAAAGTCCTTGAGCCCGCGGTGCTGTGAGTGAATCTGTCCAACTCGATCGTTTCTAAAGGAGAAACGAGTGATTCTCTAAGAAAAAATTATTATGCTGCAACCCAAGCCCTCGGCAGCATCTTTCTTCGCAGGTAGCCGGCAAAATCTGCTGCAGAAAGGGATTTGCTTCCAGCTCTTTGGGGGGCAGGCAGGAGTTTCCCCTATTCACCGATTTTAAGGCGGTTAGATGCAAAATGATTTTGCATATTTTAAGAAGTGGAATTTAAAGGAGATTCAGAGCGCGGAGCTGAGGGTGCTCTGCAAAACGCACTGGGAGTGTGTGGGGGGATATAACTCAACGGGAGATTCTGAAAACAAGAAAACCAAAACCATTTCTGGGTTCGTTATTCGAATTTTTAGTGAGTTCCACACCAATTTTGGTGGGTTGGTTTTTAGGTTTTTTTTTTTTACAGATTTCTTTCCCTTTCCTCCCCGGCTTTCGCACATCCCCTTCCCCAAGAAACCCAGATGCCCAACGGGAAGATGGATGTACCCGTTCCCGTTATCAGCCTGATTCTCACAAAAAGCCAGTTTTGCTGCAGAAATCGGTTAACTTCGGGGCATAATAACCAGTGCTGCGGAAAACCTTCCCACCTCGGGTCGAGCATTTCAAGTATCCACTGAGCATCTTTCCCGGGAATGCCAACCGAGCACGCTGTCCCCTGCACAACATTTTTTAAAGCCCCCCCCCCCCCAAATCGCTTATAATATTTAACTAGGGACCGGTTGTGCAAAGGAATCGATTTGCGACTCGGTCTTCTGTTTTTCTAAGCATCATGAAACAATTTTTGGAGTCTTTTGACTCTCTGCGCTGGTAACTGCAAAGCAAAGGGGGTCCCGAAGCTGCGGCACCCCGTAGTGTGGCTCCAGAGCCCGCTGGTGCGCTACAGAGCTGCCCGGGTGCAACAATTAAGGGATACATCATTAGCTGGGAGTTTACTCATTAAAAAGAAAATAATAATAACGATGGGAAACAGTTTTTGCAGGGAGAGCTTTCAAGGAAAGCCATCCGCAGGTCTCTGCAGCCAGGGGAGCAGCGAGGGGGGAGCTGCAGTTGTTCACAGCGGGGGGGTTTTCACGTTGTTTGTGAACATGAGTCCCGAAACCCCCCTTTGGGTTGGGGAAGGGAGGGGGGAGGACGGAGTTTAGATGCGGGATTTATTATAGAAACGAGGTTTAAAAAAATCAAGAGGTCGCCCTGGGCCACAGGCGGTAGCTGGGGGGGCTGATCTGGGTCCGGGCAGGGGGGTCTCCCCTTAGCCGGTGCAGTGTCGTCGTCCCCCGCCGCAGCCCCTTTGCCTGGGGGCTGCAAGGCCGCTCTGCAGCCCAGCCCCACGCCCCGCAGCAAAGGAGCCGGAGGAAGGGCCCACGGGTGTTTTTTTCCCCCCCAGAGGGATGCTCCGGGGCTCCCTACAAAGCCGCTTTTACAAGTGGGGCAGATCTGGCCGGTCCCGGGGCAGCGTGGGAGTTCCGTGGGCAGGACAAAACCCCTCTGCAGCCCCAGGGACCTTCGAGACCCGCCGGGGGCTTCCCCCCCCCCGTCCCGGCCGGGTACCTGGGCAGGTCGGTACCTCCCGGCGGGTGGCTGAGACGGTGCCAGCCTCGCCCGGATCCACCGGAGGAGCTTTGCCCTCAGCATCCTTCCCTGACAGCCGCATCCCTCCCCACGCGGGACCGCGGCGTCCTGCGTGGATGGCTCTGCCGCCGCAGCCCTCTCTCCCCTCTCGGCAGGCGACAAGGCTCAGTGCTGGGGACCCCAGGGCAGCGCTCGGCTGCTGACACCCCCTCTCCCTCCCAAGGCTGGGTGATGCTCCGGCCTCGGTGATCCCGGGTCCAAGGAGCCCACGCGGATCCGCAGCACCGGCGACCCACCCGGGGCTCTGCACGGTCGCCGACACCGTGCGGGTCCCCCCCAATATTCCTCTTAGGATTCCCGCTGCCCGCACCCCAGCCCGGGGAACCGGGGTACCCCGCACTGCTGTGCCCCGGTGCTCAGCAGCGGGAGGCCGGGTCCTTCCCCGCGTCCGTCGGGGTTTGTTTTCAGCATCTCCGTATTTAATCGTAGGCGAAGCTCGGTTATTATTTAGCCCGACAATATACCTTCCCCGCGGCCTTTACCACTCGTGGAAGAAAATAACCCATTCCTCCTTGTTTTGGGCTATTCCGTTTTCACTCCTCTCTCCTCTCCCTGCAGACGGATTTTGTGTGATACCCCGAAACGGGGGGCCGGTGGCCCTCGCCTGCCTGACGCTAAAAATCCCCCCTTGCCGCTCGCACCGCCACATCGGCGCGATTTCGACGGGGTCTGGGGTTAAAGTTGGGAAGAAAACAACGAAAACCCAATTTCAATAAGCCTGGAAATAAAGCTGAGCCCCGGGGAAGCCCCTCGCCCTCCCCGTTTCGCGGGGACTCCCCGGCCCGGCCCGGCCGGGCTTTTCGCTCCGGGAGACGTCGAGGGCCGGGGGTGATTCCCCACCTCAAAAAGCTCAGCGGATCGAAAGGTTTCTTCGGCACCGCTGTCCCCATTTTACCGCTACCCACCCCCCCCCCCACCCCCCCCCCCCGAGTTTGGGGCTAGAAAAGTTGGAAATGGCTACTCATTTGGTTTGCGTGCCACAAGGGGGGACATAACTTCCCGAGGGACCTGTTTGATTTGGGGGCATCCCCAGCACCGGCCCCGTCACTAGAGGAGCCCCCCCAGGGAAGAAAACGTGTCGGAGAAAGCACGGATGGCTCAGCGATGCCAGCCTGGATTTACACCTGGATTTACACCTGGATTTACACTTCGGGCCGCCTTTAAGGGCGAATTTGTTTGCTGAGGGTTGGCCGGGAGCATCACTCGCCGCGTCCCGGCTCTGCTCCGGCTCAGCCCCGCTGTTTCTCTCGGTACCCAGGTCCGCGGGTCTGAATCCCAGCCAGTCAAAAAGCATCCCTCCGGGAAAGTATTCCAGCTATCCGTCCCTGAGCAGGGATATAAATACCCGGAGATATTTTGAAGATCTCTGTGGGAAGCGATCGTGTCTAAGTGGTAGCGCTCGGAGCTTATTATCGCTGGAACCGATTTGTGTCGCGGGGACTGGGTCCTGCCAGAAAACTCCTAAAAAATCCCGCGCTGAAGCAGGCTGTAAATTCCTGTGCTGCAATATTTCATCGAAGGACGTCATGGAAAATGTGGGCTTTTGGAGAGGGGAGGGGGGGCGCAGTGTCGGGACAGGCAGAGGGGGGAAAAGGGGGACCAAGGGGGGGAAGTGTAAGATTTTCCTTTTTCTTTTTTTTCCCCCCCTTTCTGACCAAAGCCTGAACTTCTGCCTGAGACGCAGCGCCTGCCAGCCAGCCCGCACCTCCCGCAGCCGCGTCAGGCGCTTCGGCAGCTCTGCTTCGCACCCGCTCCCAATTTTGGCTTGTTTTTTCCCAAAACCTCCTCCAGGTCCCGCTCGGTCCTGGAGGCCGGAGCTGGGCTCTGGGTGCCACCGGGAAAAGGCCCGCCCGCGACCGGACACACGCACACGCGTGGGGCAAAGCGTTGCCGTGTGATGGACCCGCAAAAATGGTTGGGGGGGGGAATGTCCCCCCAAATACCACCTCTCCCTCGGTCCGTTCACACCTCCCCCGCAGCTCCGCTCTCCCCAGCCTTAAGCCCCTCGCTTGAACGCACCCCCTCGGCCTTAAATAAACATTTAGGGATCAATTTGCCACGGATTTGGGGCGAAAAAAAAAAAAAAAAAAACCCAGAAGAAAACCCCCACCAACCGAGGGAAAAGGGCTGGTGCTGGGGAAGGAGGGGAGGGGGTCTTGCGGGTGGTGTTAATGCAAAGCAGGAGCAGCGGGGGGGGGGACGGGGGACATGGGGCGGTCACTCCCCTCGCCCTGGGTGGTCCGGGCTCGCAGAAACACCCCGGCCCCTCTCCGAGCAGCACCCAGCCCGCCTATAACAATACTACCTATATACATTTCCATACTCGGATTACACCCGGCCTGGTTGCAAAGTTGACTTCACTTAAGCAATTAGCTAGTAAAAATACCTTCGGCGCAGGAAAAGGAAGAAAGCTCGGATTTGTCTATTTTTACACAAAACACTGCCGAGTTTCGGGGAGGGGGAGGGAAGGGGAGCGGGTTTGGGAAGGACCCGGTTGGGAAGCGCGGCGGGGCCGAGGGTGGTTGCGGGGAATATGCGGGGCCGGGCCGGCAAAACGGGCTCCAAACGGTGCCGAGATTAGCAGGGCTAGTTGCTCTAGATGATCTTTTCTTGGGTGTTTTTTTTCGTTTGGGGTTTTTTGTTGTTGTTGTTGTTGTTGGTTTGGTTTGGGGTTTTTTTCCCACCCCCTTCCCTGCATCTTTCCCTCCGTTCATCTGCGGGGGTCAACCTGCATCTTCAACCCAGAAACTTTCCCATCTTCTCCCTTCCAAAAACCCATCCCAGGCCCATTTTGAACCTGAAAATGCTTCTGGGACCTCCGCGGAGGTTTTATAAGCATTGAAGTGTCACCACCAACCCCTCTCCCGGCGTGTTTCTCTCCCCTCCATCCCTCCAAGGCCGACACGGTCCCTCCAGCCCCACACACCATCACCCCCCTCGTACATTGGCCCGGCTTTTCCACCCCAAAATTCTCTTTTCCCCAATTCACGGGGTGGGTTTAAAACCCTCCAAAGTTTCTGCTATTCCCACGGCGAGGCCTGTAAAACCCGGAGCGATATATTTCCATTTTTAACGTTTGCTGGCTGTAATAAACACATCGGAAACCAAATCATCACACTCCGAAAAGAGCCTGCGAGAGTGAGAAAGGGCACTTGTGCGGGGTCTGATATTCTTTGAAGGGGAATGGTTTGATTTTTGGAGAGTTTTTTCGCTCGCAGGTATTTTATTTCCTAGTGGAAATGCTGCCGGTGGCGACGGTTTTGAACGTGGCTTTTACACGAGCTCTTTGTGTTGTGTTTCGAGCTCCATCCCCGGGTGTTTTGGGGGCAGGTCGGGGAGATTCAGTTGCAGAGCGATATAAAGTAAAGAAAAACACCCTTTTCGAGGCCCGGGGCGGGGGGGGGGGGGGGGGGGGGGGGGGGAGGGGAGGGAGGCATTTGATGAGGAGCAAAGCTCAGGGTCAGCGATGCTCTCGCCTCGGAAAAATAAAAATAAATACAGCGAGAAGCAGAGGGTTTATTCTACACCAGCCTTCCCGGGACTGTAAGCACCTGGGGAAGGTGATCGTTTCCCAAAAAAGCGAATTTGGGAGTGGGTTTTCCCCCTCCCTGAGCGGCTGCTCTGCTCCTCGCGTTGCTCCGCGCCCGGCAGAAGGGAACAGCGGCCGCCGCCGCCCCGCGCAGCCGGAGCAGCCCCATCTCCTCCTCCTCTTCAAGCGAAAAACTCCACAAAAAACTGTCCCCCCCCACTGCCATCCCCTCCCCGGGTACCTGTCCCCGGCCTGAGGTTTGCCCAGGGCTGTCCCCCGCCTGTCCCCGTCCCCAAAGCTCCCCCCTTGCCCAGGGAACAGGGGGGCCGGTGCTTTCTGCAAGAGGATTTATTTTGCGGAGAGGGGGCAGACGGTGGGAAGGGGAAGGAGAGAGGGGGAAAAAAAAAAAAAAAAAAAGCCCCTGATGTGAAATCCCTCTTGGTTGTGTCACAGATGTGACAGGCGCCCCGGAGGCTGCTCACAACTCCTCGCGAATAACGCGGAGAGAGTTTGGGAACCCGATCGGTATCTATCTTTCTTTTAGAAGGTATTAAATTATCATGAAAAACTTTAAAAGCGAAACTGGAAGACGGGGGACTTGGAGGGGGGTGTCCCTCTCTCTCTGCAGAGGGAGCAGCGGGACGGACCCACAGCATTGCGGTGCGGCCTGCAGCGGGGGGGGGGGGGGGGGGGGGGAGGTTTTTTCCTTCTTTTTTTTTTTTTTTTTCTTTCTCTCTTCCTTTCCCTAATCTTGAAAGGGAGCGGGCTGCTGCAGCCAGCACATCTGCTCCGCTCCCAGCCAGCAGCCCTGAAAGCCCAGGCTCTCACAGCCCTGCCAGCCCCCATCCCGCCCCCCCCTACCCCCCTCCACCCCCGGAGCGCAGGTTTCCACGCGCAAGACGGTGACAAAGGTTTCAAGAGACTTACCTCGAGTGAAAGCTCTCCTGACGGGACGATGCTCAAAAGGGTGGGGTGGGCTTTTTTTTTGGGGGGGGGGAGAAAAGGGGTTCTTTGCCCCCCTGCCTTCCTATTCTCCTTCCCCCCACCCCTCACGCGTGACCGTGGCATCCGCCGGAGCTGAGCATCAGGCTCCTGGCATTCAACTGCAAACGTTCAGCATAGATTTATATACCCCCCCCCCCCCAAAAAAAACCCCGAAAATCAACCGTCCCACCCTCAACTCGAAAGAAGCCTCGGAGCAGGCGAGGGGTCCGACACCCGTTCCCATCCCCGGGCCGGCGGCGGAGGCAGAAAAGGGCATTTCGAGAAACAGCAGGAGTTTTCGCCGATTTCTTTTTATTAAAGCACCCCCGAGCCCGTGTTTACATTGCGCAGTATAAACATCCTGCCCGGGCCCGCCGAGCTTAAAAGAGCGCACGAAGAGGGGGTTTAAAGTGGGTGAAACTCCGCGCTGCGCGGCGGCCGCCGCTGTCCTGCGCCTCCCGCGGAAGCTGCCGCGCCTCGGCCCCTTCCACGGCCCGCGTGGGGCCCTTCCCACTCTCCCCGTGATTTTCAGCAGAGGCGGCGTGGGGGAAGGGGGAAGGGGGATACACACACACGCACACACGGGTGGCGGAGCCCCACGCAGCGCCGCGGTCACGCGTGGCACAACCCCACATATACACACGCCCCCCTCCCCTCCTCCTCCTCCTCCTCTCCCCCCCCCACCCGCGGAGGGCAGGGATGCTTCGCGCAGCCCCCGGGTCGGGCAGGGCGGCGTGGAAAGGGCTCTTTAAAAGCTGCCCCACCAGCTGGAGCGGGGAGCGGAGGGGGGCCGGGACAGGGCGGCGGAGGGGGCCGCCCGGGAGGGCGTGGGGGAGCGGGTCGGGGCGGGGATCTCCTCTCCGCTCTTACGTCTGTCAAGGAGCGGCAGACGCGGCTGCAAGGAGATAAAGTAAAAGGCGAACGGCGGGACCGGGGGCAGACTCGACAGCCACCGCCATGGGAAGCAGCTCTCCGCAGCACCGGCAGCGACAACCCAGCTAGAGCCGGGGCCCGGGGCGGGGGGGGGGACGGGACGGGACGGGACGGCGGCCCCGGGAGCCCGGCCCGCCGAGGGGCAGCGGGGCAGGCGGAGGCGGCGGCCGCCGGCTTCTCTCTCGCAGCAGCCGAGCTCAGATCGCTTCCACCCGCCCGCCCGCCCCCCCCCCCCCCCATCCCGCCTCCCTGCGGGCCCCCCCCGACCCTCCGCCTCTCGCTCGCCTTCTGCAGCAGGGCTCGGATTTAGGGATAAAGTGGGAGGAGGAGGAGGGAAAAGGGGGGGTGGGGGGGGGGTGTGTGTGTAGAGGGGGGTGTCGTCGCTTCCATTTGTTTATCCCCGGAGGGGTGAAGTCTCCCGGTGGAAAGAAACCCCGCCGGGGGGCCGGGAGGAGGTTTGGGGGTGGGGGGTGAGTGGCGGCGAGCCCCCAGCAGCGTGGCCTTTTGGGGGGGCTCGTGGGGGAGGAGGGCCGGGGCTGGCCGCCGCGGACCTGGCCGTAGATGACTGCAGAAGCGCAACAGGCTCTGTCCTCTCAGCCCCCTCCTCCTCCGGTGCAGAGCAGCTACGGCCCCATGTCCTCCGTGGCCGAGAAGCAGCCGCAGAGCTCGGCCATGGACGCCGCCTCCGCGGCCACCGGCGGGGCGACCGGTAGCGCTGCGGGCAGCGGCGGAGCCGCCGGCAGCGCCGGTCCCAAGGCGAAGAAAACCAACGCGGGGATCCGGAGGCCGGAGAAACCGCCTTATTCCTACATCGCCCTCATCGTCATGGCCATCCAGAGCTCGCCCTCCAAACGCCTGACCCTCAGCGAGATCTACCAGTTCTTGCAGAGCCGCTTCCCTTTTTTCCGAGGCTCCTACCAGGGCTGGAAAAACTCGGTGCGCCACAACCTCTCGCTCAACGAGTGCTTCATCAAGCTGCCCAAGGGGCTGGGGCGCCCGGGCAAGGGCCACTACTGGACCATCGACCCGGCCAGCGAGTTCATGTTCGAGGAGGGCTCGTTTCGGCGCCGACCCCGCGGTTTCAGGAGGAAATGCCAAGCGCTGAAGCCCATGTACAGCATGATGAACGGGCTCAGCTTCAACCACCTCCCCGAGAGCTACGGCTTCCAGGGCTCCGCCGGCGGGCTCTCCTGCCCCCCCAACAGCCTCTCCCTCGAAGGGGGTTTGGGGATGATGAACGGGCATTTGTCCAGCAACGTGGAGGGGATGGGCCTGGCGGGACACTCCGTGCCCCACCTGCCCGCCAACGGTGGGCACTCCTACATGGGCGGCTGTACCGGCTCCTCGGCGGGGGACTACCCGCACCACGAGAGCTCCGTGCCCGCCTCCCCGCTGCTCGCCGGCGGCGGCGTGATGGAGCCCCACTCGGTTTACTCCAGCTCGGCCTCGGCGTGGGCTCCCACCGCCTCGGCGGCCTTGAACACCGGCGCGTCCTACATCAAGCAGCAGCCCCTCTCGCCCTGCAACCCCACGGCCAACCCGCTCTCCTCCAGCCTTTCCACGCACTCCCTCGACCAGTCCTACCTGCACCAGAACAGCCACAATACCGCCGAGCTGCAAGGTAAGGCGCGGACACGCGTGGGAGAGACCCCGCGGGGGGTCGGACGGGGGAGACCGGCCGGGCGGGAGCGCTCCGAGCCGGCCACGCGTGGATCCCGGCCGCGCCGAGCCGCCCCACTTCGTGGGGTTGTAATGCACCCCCCGGGGGGGAAGCCGCCGTGTCTGTGTGTGTGTCCCCCCACCCCGCCCAGCTCCTCGCCTCCCTTCCCAGGGGCAACGGGACAGCCGTCGGGGCTCGCCGCGGGCCTGGGCCCCGCCGGGCCGGGGCTCCGCTCCCCCGGGGCTACCCCGGGCCTGGGGCCGGTGGGCTCGGGCAGGCGGGGAGCTGCGGGAAGGAGATGGACCCGGGGGGTCTTCCACCTCCATCGGGACCTGGAGGGCTCCGGAGGGAGAAAAAGAGGAGGAAGGGGGGGGGGGGGGGGGGAATTTCCACACCGGGGTGTCCGCCATCCGCCCCCTCCCGTCCCCGTCCCCCGCCATCAGCTCCTCTCCGGGGCTATGTTTTCCAGGCCCATCGCCTCCCTCCGCTCCTCCGCCCATGCGGAAGTCGGTGGCCCGGGCCCCCCGCGCCCCACAGCCCCGGCCCCGGGATGGAGTTGCCGAGGGTGGGTTTCCCCCGGCTCCTAGAGCTGGGGGGGCCACACGACACACGGTGTTTTGGCCAGGAGGAGGCCTCGGGAGGGACGAGGCCGGCGCTGGGCTTCGCCCTGCGGCCCAAACTCACCTCGGGGGGGCTCTCGGGGCACGGGGAGAGCCCTGGGAGCCGTGGCCGGGTGAAGGGGAGAGTTTTGGGGGTCCCTGCACATCACCCCGGGCCTTTGGGGGAGCGGGAAATGCCTGGCAGAAACGGGAGTGAAACGAAGCGTTAGCGGGTCAAAACCACGAAGAGGAGCGGGGATAAAGGCGTCAAACGGGCCGCTACGGAGAGGCCGAGCCCCGGTATAGAGCACCGGGCCGGGCCGGGGCCAGCGCCCGATTGTGGGCACCCTCCTGCGCCTGGGTGGGTCCCGGCTCCGGCTCAGCGCACCCAGATCCGCTGGAAAACGGAGGAAAAATCCGCCCCGAAGAGCCACGGGGCCCACCCGCGGCCTTAACAGAAATGCTGCGGATTAACACGCAAATTAACGGCGCCGGAGCGGCGGGGAGCGGCGTCCCCGGGCGGGCATTTCTCCCCAGCTCACCCCAATTTTATGGGGCGTTTGGAGGTCCCGGGGTGGCGGCAGAAACGGCGGGCACAGCCCCGCTCCCCGCGGCCTTTCGCCCTCGGCCTCTCCGCCACCGGCCCCGGTGGACGAATGTGCGTCCCCGCTCTGCACCCCGCGGACACTCCGCGCGGGCGGAGGCGATGGGAAAAGCAGCCGGCAGCTTCAAGAGGGCCAAAAAAACCCCCAAACCCTTTAAACCCAACCCAAATCCCGTCTTCTCGAAGCGTCCTTGGGCCGCGCCGTCCCGGGGCCGAGGGGGTTTCCTCCGCCGCACCTGTCCGCGCCCGCGGAGCCCCGGGACTGCCTGTGTATTTGTGTGCATGCAGAAATATACCCAATTCTGCTCTGAGACCCGGGGGCTGCGGAGGGCTTGGGGTTAGTTTGTTTGTTGGTTTTTTTTTTTTTTTTTCGGTTTGTTTGTTTGTTTTTTCATCCAGACGGCGGCTTTCTCCCCCCCGCGCTCAACCTCCTCTCCTAAATATAATTCCGATGGCTGACAATCTTTCCCCCCCCCCGTCCCGCAGGCATCCCGCGGTATCACTCCCAGTCTCCGAGCATGTGCGACAGAAAGGAGTTCGTCTTCTCTTTCAACGCCATGGCCTCCTCCTCCATGCATTCGGCGGGCAGCGGCTCCTATTACCACCAACAAGTGACATACCAGGACATCAAGCCGTGCGTTATGTGATACGGGGCGGAAAAAACACCTCCTGGGGCCGGCAAAGCCTGACCCAGGCATCGAGCCCCCCCTCCCCAGGACCCTCTCGGTGGAAGGGGGGGGGATCTCTGCAGCCTGGCTTTGTTCGGGAGGAGCGGGGCGTGCGGCCCCCGGGGCTGAGCCTGCCCCGCAGCTGAGCATCGGCCGGACCCGGCCTCCAACACGGGTCTTTAAATCACAGACGGTCTCTGCCTTCATCTTCTGCTTCTTCGCTTGGGGTTGGGTTGAGAAGAAAGCAAAAGCAGCCCCACCAACCCCCCCCCGAAAACCCCGACTGCGAGTTTGGGGTTAAGGGTTTGATAAATGAGGTTTTGATGCTTCTTAAAAAAAAAAAAAAAAAAAAAAAAAAGAAAAAAATTAAATTACTGATTCAGTTTTGTAATTGGCATGGAGCGATGTTGCCGTCCCAGGTGGTAGGCGCAGAGCCGGATCGGGCTGGGGGCAGGGGGGGGAATGGAAAGGACCCTGACCCCAAAGCCAGCGCATCCCGCGCCTGCGGCCTCTCCGCGCTGCGCCGCGGGGAGGAGCGGGCTCTCCGCCGGGGTCCCCCCGCTCCGACCCCCTGGGTCCCGTCTCACTTCGAGCCCCTTCTTCTGAAAAATACTTTTTTTTTTTTTTTTTTTCCGGCAAACACACAGCGGGAAAAAAATCTCTCAGAGGGATTTTTTTTTAGCCTTTTTTTTTTTTTTTTTTTTTCCTGCATAAAGACTGCAGGATCAGACCCTATGCAGAGAGAATAAGGCACTTTGAAAAGAGACAGCCATGCTCATTCTGTTATTTATTCTACATTTTTTTTGTTGTTGCTAATAATCGAGACACGAGTAGTCTCAGTCGATCAGTATTAAATCGGTGAATCTGTTGGCAATATTTGCCATATAGATTATTTTTTTTTAGTTAACCTTTGTAAATTTTAAACCGATCATGGTCTCTGTGTAAAGACAATCCTCCATATGTTTTTATAGAAATATATATATAATGAAGGATTATTCCCCTCCCTCCCCCTCTATATTTTTTTTTCGCCCTGACTTTGTACAGTTCGGTGACACCTATTTTAATTCTTTCTGCACTGTATAAAATTGTAATTATGTGGGTTTGTTTTTTTTTTTTTTTTTTTTTTTTCGCCCTGCCCTTCTGTGTACGTTTTGCCCCTAAAGAAAAAAAAAAATCGAACCGAAATAAAACATGTATGTTATTTGTACATGGGCTTCACGATTGTATGAGCAGCAAATAAACGAGCATGCGGTGTAACACGCGTAATTATATCTGAGGAGTCTGTGGCCTCCGCCGGGCGCTGCGGAGCGCTCCGCAGTGCGCGGAAGGGCCGCGGAGCGCCCGGCCCGGCCGCTGCAACCCTTCATGCGTTTGGTGCAATAATTCCCCATTTCGGTGTAGGGTCGAAAAGGCCTTTTTGGGGTTTGGCTGCGGCTTCCGAGGGGTCCCGTGTCCGGGGCTGGTCACCCTTTTCTCTGCGCAGAAATATTTAAAATGAGGATAATGAAACGAGGAGGGAGGAAAACCGGAGGCGATTTTTATTTTTATCTTTTTATTATTATTATTATTTCATTTTTTTCCCCCAAGGAGAAAGCGAAAGGGGGTTTTTGACAGCTCCTTGCCTCCTACTCGCAGACGAGGCGTGTCTCCGCAGGGATAGAGCCTGCGGCTTCTTTTCTCTCCTCCTCCACCCCGGGAGGGACACGCGCATTTTTCGGGCAGCCAGAGCCGCGCATCCCCGCGGAATTTCCGCTGGTAACGGCCGCGGCCGCGCCGAGGAGAGCGCTAAAAGTTCCCGTGGGTTTTTCCCCACGTGAAGAAAAAAGAAAAAAAATAAAAATTAAGCAGATGAACTCCTGCGCCATCCCCGTCCTGCGCTGGGCAGCGATAAATCCGCAGCGAGGGGAGAGCAGGCAGCGGGGACACAAACCCGGCTCATCTGAAAAATTTTCTGCAAAGTTTGGGTTTATTTGGTCTGATTAAGGGTACTACCTTATCCGGGAATTTTTGCTTTAATCCGTGGGCCAATATGTGTATATCAACACTCATCACAAATATACATGCACATAAAAAATAGATGCAGGCAAATTAATGTGCTTACTTAGCTGTGTATTTCTGTCTTTATACAGGGAAGTTAGGTTACTGCACACTAATTAGCCCAGTTCTGTGTAATCAGCTTAATTAAAAGCAAAGTAAGCTGGTAACAACAGAAAAAAAAATCTAATTATTCTTTAATTAAAGCAGGTGGGAAAGGCTTTATCAGAGCTGGTGGAGGCCTTTCTCAGAGAGTGGGATTTTTGTTGTTGTGGGTTTTTTTGGGGGAGTGGTGCTTTTTGGTTTTGGGTTTGTTTTTTTTGTTTGTTTTTGAGAGTAGATTCTTTAAGCTAGTGGCAATCAACCGGCAGTATTTATTGGGGTTTCCCTGTTTTTATGCCTTTATGGGTTGAGCCGTCGGCACTGCCGCCCATCCCAGTTGAGGTGAGCCGCTTTCTTACCATCCTTTTTATATACAAGCCGAAGGTCTTTGCTCCTGAAGCACATATCTGTGCTAGGTGTGGCTGAGATAAAGGACCGGGGTTAGGAGTCCAGTCTCTGCCAAGTGATTCTTCCTTCCTTGAAATCTCTCTGTCCCTTCTAAGGTTCATTTTAATCTTTTAGGTTAACTTTGGACTCTCGTTTGCCTGCAGTGCCAATGCTGCCAGAGCTTGGCCTTCGCTGGGCTGGAAAGGGCAGGCAGGTACCTTGCAAGCCTCAGGCCCAGCTTGAAAGGGTTTGATATCTGGTCCCCCAACAAAGGTTTATACGATTCATTTTTCCCCCCTCCCGTTGGTTTCCAAACCTGGACAAACAGAACCACTGCATACCGTGGACGCCACATATTCCTCAAGCCAGTGAGCGCAGTCTAAACAGACAGCTCTCCATCTCAGACACCTACATCAGGGAGGAGAGGATGAAACCCCACAGGCTGCTGCCCCCAGCCCTTCTTCTGCACAAGAAAAACTTGATTTTTCCCTGCATATATTGTCCCAGGGGATGGCAAAAAGCCTCGCCGCTATCACAAGTGGTGCCTTTGTACCAGCTCCGCTCGTACGTTTGCAGGATCGGTCGGGCTCTGGTCAGAGGTGAGGAGGAATAAGCTTGCTCAGAAATGCTGTTGGAGCCCTGTAAGAGGAGATGAGACAGAGGCTTGCTCAGAAATGTGCTATTTGCTCACGTAACGGCCCAGATCAGACCGTGGTTGGCTGCTGGGGCTCAGTTTGGTATCAGCCATCTGCTGTCCGCTCCTCACCACCCGCTTCCCAACCTGTAGGTGCTACAACAACACTGGTTTCTTTGCTTTTTTGGCATTTCTGCTAGAGGAAAGAGTTTCTCCTTGCAGATGCCTTATGCAGGCCCATGAGTTTTCTCCAGGCCTGGAGCATTTTGGAGCATGACAAGAAACAGGGCACGGTGGCTCCAGATGGGTTTGGCACAGATGTACCCCCGGCTCAGGGGTCCTGGGGGTCCCCAGATGTGCTGCACCCAGGGCCGTGCGCTGCTGTAGCAAGGATTGGGGTGATGAGACGCATTGGCAACATCGACGCTCCCCTCTGCTCCTCCCGGGGTGCTTCCTCCCACCCTTGCGGGGCCTCCAGGGAGCTGGAGCTCCTCATCTGGCGTTGTCACCTGCCTCTGGGCTCGTGTCCCCAGTGCTGCTTGTGGGGGGCACACGCTCCCACGGTGGGGGGGGGGAAACAGCTTGAGGGAGCGTGGGATGATGCAGGGATCCCAAAGCAGGGACAGGCACCCCCCCAAAAGGAAGTGTAGGGGTTGGGTAACCGGGAAGGGGGGGGGCGGGGGGGAAGGCACACACATTTGGCGTGATCTGCGGTCCATTTGGGGGGGGGAGGGGGCAACATCTGGGTGGGGATGCTGTCGAGGGGCCTCTTGGGGCAGGAGAGGGAGGTTTGGAGGGATCCCCGCCGGGGGCAGCGGGGACCGGTCGGGGGTTGGGGGGGGTACCCCGGGGTGGGGGGGAGCAGGGTCGGGGTGGGGGGGCAGTGCCGTTCCCTTGGCGGCAGCGCCACCTCGTGTCGGGGACCGGCACCACCCGCCCCTCGCTCAGCCCCGATTTCCCCCAAATTGGGCCTAAAACCAGGCCGGTTCTGGCGGTTTCTGACCTTTTCTCCACGGAGTGAGTGTGAAAGGTTTGCTTTCTTTTACTTATTTATTTATTTGTTTTTCCTCCTTCTGGCATCCGGCGCTCCGAAGGTGACTGTCCCTTTATCTTCAGGTTTAGCATCATGATACTGGTGATTAAATGTGCCAGGCAAAACTTGTTTATGGGATGTTTCTGGATCAGGCCTGTTCCGTGTCCAGGTGGGACAGATGGGGATATTTGGCACAGGATAGCATGAAGCAGCCCATGAGTACAGACACAGCACACGATGAGGTTGGTTACCCAGACTAGAAGAAAACTGGGCACTTTGGAGACTTAACTGGTGGGAAGAGACACCTTGAATCATGAACGGGTATTTGGAAAGGCCAAATTCTGAGTTTGGTACCAGCTTCTTAGCAGGTAAAGGCTCAGCTCCATCAGAATGATTGGGTGCCTGATTTCTCCCTCAAACCCAAGAAGTTTAGGATCTACTTAATCTCAGGGGATTTGAGCCACAGTTCTTGTCACTTTTGAAAAGGGGACTTTGATTTCTATGTCACTGAAATGCTTTTGGAAGACCACACCTGAACATTTGTTCCCTTTCCATGCATATTTACAAGCACAACTGCTGCCTGACACCAATCTTTGCAGGAAAAGACAGTGCTGGGGTGCTCCTGTGGCCTTTGCATTTCCACATCCCTGCCAAGAATTCTTTGCCACTGGGAGTCACCCTTGGGGACAAAATACCTGATGCAGGTGAGCGTGTGCCTGGCTAAAGGAGACCCTGTGATGAGCAGGAGATACCTCAAGTGCTGGCAGCAGCTTTGCAATTGTGAGCTGATGCTATTCATAGAAACTATTATCAGATTGGCTCAACAAGTGAGGAAAGGCACGCAGCTCCATTGGTTTTTTAAGTAACTTTCACCGCCAGTATTCATCTTGCCCAGTAAGAAACTAAAATCAGAATATTATTAAGGAAATAAACCTTATCGTTACTGAGCTTCTGGGTTGGAGGTCTGTCTATTTGCACACGCTCTTTCAGACCAATTTCCATTATCACAGGTTGCTCTGATCCATCAAACTTCTGATAAATGTTTTAAACCCAATCTTAAAATGAGCTAAACATTTGCAAGGGAGAGGCAGATCCTTCAGAAAATTTCACTGAGGTGAATCGCTGTGTCGTAAAGATGAATTTCCTCTTCTTGGACACTTCTTGCACATCCTTTGAGAGGTCCTAAGGAGCCTGCAGGCCACTGGTACAAGCATCAGAAAGCAAATGACAATTCTAGAGGTCAAACCATCTCTGCTTAATCATGTTAAGAGATGCGGGGACACTGGCAGTGCCACTTTACTTCAGCAGTTCTTACATGGTGTAAATATATGAGCCTGAACATAGGCGTTTCTTTATAGCAGCAGGAGTCGGAAAACCCAGAATGGTACAGAAAGTGCAGTTCTGTGGCTCAGCTCAGCTTCAGGCTAATTACTGAAAAAATAAGCAAACACACCTGGGAAAGCAAGATGACAGGGCCTGGAAAGTTTTGCAGGGACTTACAGTACCAAGAGTTCACTTGGAGCAGAACTTGCTACAGCAATTGTGTTCCTCTGTGGTGGTAAAGAAAAGCTGCTGCAGACCAGCTACCTGAGTAATTGCCTCCTTCAGAGAGATGGAAACACCACACTTCGGCCTCTGAGCACTGCAGGTGCCTGGAAACACTCTGAAAACACGATATCCCTCTGGAAAAATGTAAGTACTACTCTTGTCTGAATAATTATTCACTTGAAAATACTAAGGAGTGGCAGCAATGGATACACTAATGCCTAGAAATGGAGGAGCTTTTGCAGCACTTCATGAATGTTTCCCTTCTTTCCCTGCCCTTTTTCTTCTCCCATCTAACAGTTCTGTATGTTTGCCTTATTCCCTAAAGAGAGAAAATTAGCCGGTTAGCAACTTGAGTTCCTGCATGGGATGGGTGGACCGTAACACACCGATGGACCTGCTAGACCTCTGGAGGAGGCATGTTTTGGGAAAAGTATCTCAGTTTCTCTCTCATGTCTTGTCCCGCAGGGTGAGAGAGCTGCAGTTTTACGTCCCTGGGCTGGAAAGAGGCTCCTGTTGGGTGCCTTGGCTGGAAGGCTCCTCTGGAGCAGGAGGACCCGCAGGATCACACGCTTCCCAGCCATGGCAGGGCTGGCCGGTGGCTCTGGCCGGTGTGTGGAGACAAAGTGACCACGAGGCTGCAGTTCTTCTTTTGGAAGCAACAAGATGCCCGTCTGGGACATCAGGTATCTGTCACACAGAAAAGTCCAAAGGCCACCATGCTACAGGGGTGGGTTTTTTGAGAGCTTTTGATGAGTTTCCAGCCTGTTCTCTCCAGTTGTTTTCCAAAGTGGTAGGAATCACCCGTTGGATTGAGTCTATCAGGAGCCATCGCCGCCTTCCTCTTTTTCCCATCTGTAAAACGTGGATGTTACTGGGGCCACTGTAAAGATTGACTAGATAGGTCCGTATCCTGAACTCATTTCTCCCAGTGACTTCAGTGGGATGCCCAGCCCAGAACAATGGCAGGATACACGACCCTAAACATTTCTACAGTGCTTTGAAAGATGAAAAGCAGTGACTTTTATACCTGTGTCAGCATAGGGGCAGGGAAACGTTTCATGATGTTTATAGCAGACATCACGGACATTACACATGAAAACATGGGAAATGGGGCACTTTTCTTGTAGGGAGATAATCTTTAATAGATGGCAACAAGGAAATAAAAGCATTCGTACACAACAGCCTACCTCACGGAGGGGTATGTTTGCCTGAGTAACATGGCCACAGTCACAGATGTTTCCTCCAGAGCCAGAACTGCTGCACAGGGCTGTTCCTTCTGAGGAACCGGAATGAGAGAAATCCCAGCACATGCTTTTCCTCCCACTCCTCACCTCTTGCTGTAGTCGTGGAGAGAAAACGCAGCCCCAGTGCTAGATTTTTTCAATGGAAACATTCCCCTAAAAACCATTTGTTTGTCACTTTGAAGCAGTAGAAGACGATGAAATTTGGTGAGATTTTTTTTCTTCCTTTTTCTCTCCATGGAAACAAGCAATCTCTGACTCTTGTCACTCAGAGACTACACAGCAACATGGCTTGTTTACTCGCTGTTGTCTTCGGTGGATTGAAGCTGTGTGGCCTTGTCCTTGTTCCAGGAAATGCATGGACATAGCTGTCTGAAGGAAAACCCTAATGATTGTATAGTTTTCAGCGCCGAGTGGCAGTTAGCCACCTCGCTTTTATTGTTAACAGATTACAGAGTTGCCTCACTGCTCTGTGCCACACACCACGCTGTGACTAGTATCATTCAACAAAAGAAAATCCCCTCCAAAGTCACCATGTTCTGGAGCTTAATGGATCTGGTCGAGGCTCCATTCACCCGATACCGTTGTCTCTCCACACCTCTCCCCTAAGCAAGGATGGGAAGAGGGGCAGCACGGCCCCGGGGAGCTCACGGCCACACTGTAACCCCTCGGGTGGTCGCTGCTGGATCCCACACCATCCCCACTGCCAGGAGAGCGGAGCTGGGTTTACTCACACCGACCAGCCTCGGGAGCTGTTCAGCATCTTTCCCCACTGAACCCTCAAAAAGAGGGGCGTGCAATAACAACATCCTAACTTGTTTGTGCCATGAAAGGAGCTGGAAAGAATGCACTGAACCACATGACAAGCGAGGACATCAGGCTGCGCAGAGAATAGAAAGACCTCATTTTTAATTACTTCTGAACAAAGTTGGCTCAGTAAAGTATTTCCCATTGTACTGCTGAACTTTTCTTCTCATCACACAGCAGTGAAACGCAGGCTCCTCTGCTGCTGCAAGCGAGCAAAAATCAAGTCAGCGTTTGGGATCACTTCATTCCCTATTAAAAGCAGACTACCCATCTATCACCAGCGTTTCAGACTTTTCTGCAGCATCCAGGCACTCCTTTGTCACTGTAGATGTTTTTATCACGAGAATCTTAAGCAGCAAGGATGTCCCACTGTCCTTACAGAGAGAGACTGGGGGTTAAAGTGCTTAAAAATACCTTTTCCCCATTGCTCCAGGCACGAGTGCTCACAGAAAGGCCATTAGAGAACTGGCTTGAAGCACTGAGGCCTCTGAAGTCTTGACTTCAGTCACAGCAAGAAAGAGGGGACTCGAGGGCCAGTGCCCACCTGAGATGAGGCACAAACTACATCTCCATCCTCAGGCCACTACAGCAGGTACAAAATGAAGAAATATTATTCGAGCAAAGGTTCTCATCTTCAAAGCCTGTTAATTCACACTGTAAATTCTTTAGGGCGTGGACTTTATGGTTTGATTGTCAGTAAAATATCTTCATAGTCTTGGTCTGGGCCAAAGTAAAATATAACGAGGCTTCATTTCCTCGAGTTTTGTTGCGAGATCAGAGTCCAAAGATTCACTAAAATGTATCGCTTTTCAGAATTTTGTGGATTTAGGGAAAAGTCAGAAGTGACTCATGTATAACTGATGTCTTCCTGAGCATGCAGAGAGCCTGAAACAATAGATCTAAGAGATTCAGACTGCCCCATTCACTTTTTCTTCAAAATCTGCTGTTTCCTCAAGTAGGAACTTGGTCAGCCCACAAGAAAAAATCCACATCACACAGCTAACGACACCAGAAGGCCATGTAGGCGTGTGCCTTGGGCAGTCTTGCATTATTTAATTAAATAGCAATTTAGCATCTTGCATTGAAATGTCTTTTAGCTAAGGATGAGGAACTTCCCAAGCAGTAGTAAGGGCCCCATCCCTGTCACTGCTTCCCAAGACAGAAATTGCAGACCTCAGGGTGCACAGGCTCCAACTCCTGCTGTGTTGGTACACAATCCATTTCAAAAAGCACGAGCTGTGCCCTCCTCCTCGCAGGTAAGCTTATAGAACAGCTCTGCTGCAAGCTACGCTGCTTTTTTTTTTCAGAATGTAAATACTCAAGTTCTTGTTTTCCCCGTGGGAATCCTATAGCCACCCAAAGGGGATTTCGGAGGACTAGTTACATCTCCATGTAGCCACCTTCTACTAAACCTCTGCTCTGAACCCTGGTGAGCCTTCTGCAGCTTCAGGCTCTCCTTTCAGCAGCTGCCTGTACTAATTCCTTCCCTGCAGGTTGTTGCTCTTGAAGCAGAGGTGACAGCAACTTGTACCTGTGCTTCAGTTGCCACCGACTCACTGAAGCTGCTGGTGCAGGAGGGTTTGCTACAGGCTGCCAATCTCTGACCTGGAGCAGCTGCTCCTTGGAATTAAAAACACTCTTTAATGACTTTATGAGAGCAAGGCCCAAAAGACCTCACCGTTTATTAACAACCTGGATTAAAAATTACTACTTAAGTTGGAAATGAAACTATCATCACATCATTATTCCAGTCCATTCAAAATGATAATGAATGGTGTGTTAGTTTAAGCTTATATTAATTATTTTTCTTCTGAGCCTAACTACAGTTACATACCTCTGTCCAGTTAATATTTTCTCCTTAGCAGGGTTTGCACGGTTAATAGTCTGTTGGGAAAATAACAAGATACTAGGTAGTACTGTGAAATGTGGCCTCACAATACATGAGAGGAAAAAGTGACAGGCTGGAAGAGAACTGCAGAGATCTGCCCCCGCGGATCCACCCTCGCATGGCTCACCCTTGGGTTACACACAGAACCACAACCGCAAACAGAAATTCATCCAGGCAGGTTTGTCCAAACAAAACCAGCCGCTGACTGCATGCGGTGTTGAGAGCAAAGCAAGCAAAGCTAACACATTTACCTATCACATAACATGGAAACGCATCTGCACTCAAACTTCAGAGGTTAAGAAACAAAACAAGGGAAGAGGATGAAATTCTCACAAATTTGACCAGAAAAGGCTGGTTCCATCTGTAGTACAACAGGGGAAGTTTGAGATGCTGGAGGTTTTCATTGGCAGAAAAACTGCTTTTTAACTGCTTTTTAAGGTCACCTGGGCATCTTCACCAAAGCAAGCAGTATTGCACGAGTCAAAAAGAACACCAAATGATCATGTTACTTAATTTGCCATCATTTGGAAGGGGAAGGCAGTGATGCACAATTATTTTTTTGCTTTTCTTTCCTCCTCTTTCTAAGCTCATGATGTTTAAGTAGTAACATAACCCCTGACTCTTACCCTTGAAGTGCACAACTACCGAAACAAGACGCAGAGGACTCTGCAGTGCTTATGTTTTAATTCAGGCTAAGTGATACTGAAAATAATTTTGAACTGGAGAAAAAGAGAGCATTTTAGAGCACAGCACTATTTTTTTTCAGAAATCTTTCCTTTGTTCACCTTACAAGAAGCTGAAGCAATGCTTTCCTTGAGCCCCTCTGTACTGAGTACATGATAACGATGAGAACTTTTTATTTTATACTATATGAAATGTCTGACCCTTGAGGCATAATAATGTGCTTAAAATATACTTAACAGTACCCTCTGGCTAAAAAAAGTTTCCAACTCATACTTAAAAAAAAATATCCATTTAGATGCTTACTTTGACTATGTGCCCAGCATCAATGGCAAAAGTGCTTCTGTTTAGAAAGGATGGTTCAGCCAAAATTCAACTTGTTTTTCAGGAATAGGAAACTGAAGGAAAAAGAAAGTAAGAAAAGCCGTACCAAGTACATCATCATTCTCCTTTACACTGTAAGTGAATGTTCAAGTGTGTGCAAATCTAGCTGTTCAAGCTAGTGCCTGATAGCACTTTCACAATGAAAAACTGCCAGTGCTGCTGTCTAACCCTCATCCCTGTCTGACATTGTGGGTGCAGGAAGACCACACTGGTGGTGACAAAGGCACAGCAGGAACAGGCTTTGCTACTATCTCCAGCAACTTTTCAAACAACTCCATGCCAGACCAGTCACCCACAAGCTTTGAGCATGGTCTGTCTGCTTTTCATTTCCACTACAGTGATTAATAGTAATGTAATTTCACAGAGGCAATGGAATCACACCGAATTATAAGAGACAAGACAATCAGGAAAAACATCTATTTTATGATTATCTCCATCTGTGAAAAAGGCACCTGAAGTGTTTTGGGGAAAAGCAGAGGAGAAAACTGGTCTTCACTTTCCTCTGCCAGACTGAAAAAAGAAAGGTAAGGTTTACAAAGGGCTGAGTTACCAAAACAAAGCTGAGAAAGGGGCTACCATCTCTTCCACCTGATGTTAATAGCTATTACTAGAACTCAGCAGCTGAGCCAGTGTTTCCACAGCCGTTCTTCAAGAGCACAAAAAGGGCAACCTCTCCCCCCCAGCCATTTTTATGAAAAATATGCTGAAAACTCTCACTGGGCAAACCCCATTTTTCAGTAAACAGAATTGTAACCCTTAAGACAGATTTTCTCCAGCTGGCTTTTAAGATCACGAGTACAAATTTGCAGGTACAACCTCTAGATGACAGAACATAACCACCTCGCTACATGTGGCTGCACACAGCTACCAAGGGGCAGGTTTGTGATCCAGGCCTAACAAACACCAAACAGCAAATCAACCCACGGCCAATGAAAAACAAATAGACAGAGTGTGGGGACTTGTGGATAACCGTTTAGAGAAAGGGCCTCTCTTGACATCTGTCTTGACAAACACACTTTGCATGTACATGTGCAGGAAGGAGGCAGGCAAGTCAGCTGTGACGTGTATGCCTCATTTCTTTGAAAAGTTGGCTTTGCACTGTGTTGTTTAGCCTGCAGGAATCAGAAGATATACTAATATCCTTGAAAACTTAGGTCGCTTTCTCACAAAACGATGAAAACATGACTATTTTTCCCCCCCCTCTATTCATATTCACTTCTGACTATTGATTTCTACTTGCCCTTTGTTTCTCTGATTCTTGGCCAGCTCAACTCGCAAAGTATTACCCCCGAGGCTCAAGCCTTTCAAAGAGGATACAGCACTCTCTGCGGTTGCTTTATCCTTGTAATCGAGAAAAGCCCTGTGCTGTGCTCCTTGCCAATTCAGTCGTAAAGGAGTTGCATGGAATTCCCTTAAAGCACATTTCAGCTCGCTCACTCTTACGCTGGGAGATATGTTCCCCACATACACAGTAGTAATCATGCCAGATCCCTCTAATCTGGGACTTAAAGAATCACTTTCAACATAATGTTGTCCTATTTGAGCTGAGCCCGTAGCAGCCTGCGGTCTTGTATTTTCAGCCATCGCCTTCTCATTTAACGCTGCTGGTGTGTTGGCATTTGCCAAGTCTGAATGTTCATCTTGGAGGGTAACATCCTTGCCAGTCTGCCTCTCTCTGTATCGAAGACTCTTTAGGATGGGGATTTTTCCCAGCATCTCATAGCTGACCTAAAAAGGAGGAAGACAGATACAATTAAGAGATTTCTCGCTTTCCAAAAAAAGACGACAACCATCAGGATCCATCTGTGCCATAAAAAGAGAGGAACCTTATTATATTGCTACCATTCAGAGTGCCAGAGCATTCAAAATGTTACTAATTGCTGGCCTGATTCTGAAGTTGCTCCCTAAATACACACTGCAGGATAAAAATAAACATTAGTTACTCTTTAAGCAAGCAGCACAATGTAGATCCAGCAGGAAAATCAAAACCAAACTCAGAACTATTCGATTTTGACATTTATTTATCAGAGTGCTTTCAGATTTGCATTCGCATTGTTATCCCTTAATATTTGCTTTGACCGAGGGCCTGTGCTCCTGCTCTGGCAGGATCTTACATGCCTACAGTTCATCAGACCATCAGGCACTTCCATTCTGCAGACCTCCTTGCGCTCTTTTGCCCCAGAACAGGATATCCCGTAGGCTGGGTCGCACAATGGGGAGGGACGATGGTGTTAAGCTTGCAGCTGAGGAGCGTGCCTTGTAGCGGGGCTCCTCTGGGTGTGGGCCCAGCTGGAGGCACGTTCTCTGGTTGTGGCACATCACCGCAGCCTCCCTCTTGTCATCCGACCTCACACACCACCCGCAGCTACTCATCAGATCCCACATCAGTCTGCTGGGTTGGTACACAGAACGGAAGAGCACCCGGACACTCTACTTCAAAACTGTGAACCCTCTTTCCCTTCCATCCACCCCCGGTTCACAAGCAGCTTTTCTGGAAGGGCTCTTCCTCTCAACAGCTGAACCCTATCCATCTCAGGCATGAGATGCCCCAGGCTGCACTCAGTGGCTGGCAGGAAACGCAGTGGTTCCCCAGCTCATGTGGTCTAGTTCTTGGCTTGCAGACTGCAGTTGGAAGGAGGAATAATTCGTACTTGGCTGCTGGACAAGCAGAACATCCATCAACACAAGATCCAATTCTTAAATTTAGGGAGCAAAACAGAGCCTAGGGAAGCGATGCCTGAGCTAGCAGAGACCCAAGCTAGTAGCCCACACAGTGTGAGCGAGCCACTCTAGCAGGGTTCTGCACCCAAGCTTATGAGCCACTACTTCTGAGCAGGCTGCGCTGGACTAGCACCAGCATACCCTGGCTAGAACGTGCCTGCACATCTCCCAGCTCAGATCTCGCTCACCTCAGGGCCCGTGGATTCCTGGTCCTGCAATTACAGTCAGAGTGAGTTTGGATCTGGCTGCACCACATCAAGTTGAAAATGTACAGATCTCTAGGGAGAGTAGCCCAGCTCTGAAGTGACTCGAGTAAAATCGAAGACAGGGTGGGGGCAATGTCAGGTTTAGGTAATGGGAAAGCCAGTCAACAGAAGTCTCTTCAATATTCTCAAGGCTCCTCTTCTGAGGAGCAAACAAGTTTTATTTCAGGCTGAAACCAAACAAAAATGTAACTTACATAAAGCCTGTCCTAGCTCTGTCTTGTTAATACAATATTAAACAGCAGAATAGGACTACACCAGTATGGGTGGAGGCCACCTCCATTCTGCTAAACTGCAGACCCAGAGTCAAGGTGTTTGGGATCAGGCCCTTTAAACAAGCAAACTTTATGACTCAGAACAATTTCTGAATAACGCTGACCTGATCTGGCAGCCAGTACAGAGAAGCAAGGACTTCCTCTGGGGCTCTGGGAGCCTCCGCACTCTGAAAGGTACATGCCATTTTCAGATTTTGAAGAGTTATTGCTCTGTGGATTCTTGGACTGATTTGTTTTTCTCAGCCAAGAATTCAGACTGCTGTGTTTGACAGCAAACTCCCCTTCCCTGGGCGATACAACATCAAACCAATGGCTGAAGCCATCTTACTTTGTTTTTACTGGCCAACAATTAGGAACATTTGTTGTCCTCTGTCAAATTTCTATGTGAAATGTAAGCTCTATGCTAATTAAACCAAACAGGAAAAACATTTTTCTATTCTCATGCAACTAATCACTCCTGAGCCCAAAGCACAACTTCAACCTCTTACCAAGTGTACGTACAGTTCCTTTCACCCTGAAATTAAACTCAGTTCACAGGGCATAGACTGGGTGTTTAGTTAGAAAGATCAGTGCTACCAAGGGAAAAGCCTCACCACTTTGTAGATTAAAGGAATGAAAGAGATGGGCACTGAGAGCATAATCTCTGGAACTCCCAGTCTTTCAAGGCCAAACCAAGGAGAGGATTTAGATAATCCAGGGACCAGCATACTCTCTAAGAGACTTCAACTGGCCAGGCTTCAACATGGCCTCTCCTCTCACTAGAGTGACCAGGAGTTTTTGGCACCTGGCTGGAGCTCTTGGAGCTCCTGTTTCAGGCTCCCTGCAAACTCAGGAAGATGCAGTTACAACAGCATATATGGCTTTATAAGGGCTATGAACTGCTGCTTTCTGTAAAAGCTGAAGCTCTGATCAAACACCACCCTGAAGTGAACCTGTCATTACCTTAAATTCAGCCCTGTGCAGATATAACTGTAAATAGCCTTTACACTACCAAAGCAACAAAGGCAGTTGGCTTGGCACTTGGGATTTTCTGGTAATAGACAACATTCCATAAAAAACCTACATTAGACAAGTTCTGACACCGTCAACTGACAACTTTCTGCCACAAAAGAGAGGCAGAGGATTTACCTTAAGGGCTGTTTTCCCTGGGGTCTAGGAGAATCTTTCAGCTGGGCCAAACCTTCCAAGATCTTCCTTATTTTTCCCCACTTTTATGTCAAAGAATGGCGGAAACTGAGTTTGGGATTTCAGTTTCAATTCAACAAACCAATTCACTACCTTTTTTGGGGTGCGGGGGGTGAGAGCCAAAAGGGCAAAGGGGGCAGCGGGTGGCAGAGGAGAGGAAAAAGCTTGCTCTGCCCTGTTGCAAAACAGCAAACAAAAGAACTCTGTGGTAGTACAATGTGTTGCTAATTACGATCATGCAAAAAGTTTCTTTTGTCTTGTGAGCTGCGGAGGATTGCAGTGATTTATTTCCATGTGGAGAGAGGCCAAAGATATTCCTCCTCTCTTTCAAACAAGCTGCACGTTTCTTGGTCCTGTGCCGGCTGGTCCCTCCTCCCTAGCTTTGCCTACTGCTTTAGGCTAAGCCTTGGGTTCTACCCCCAGTCTGGTTGATCCAGTTATGCAGACCTGGGCAAACCCAGCGGTGGAAGCTTCTTCCCTTGCTCCCCTCATCTTTATAAAGTCAAGGCCAAACCATTTATTGATGTTTGTAAACTTTGTATTGAGTGTTGGGATTTCGCTAAATGATTGGCTTTGGCAGTGAAGCCAGCTGAAGAAGTTTCCTATTATCCCTTGACCACCAATTCCCAGGCCAGTTCCATACTTCAGCCCTCTGGGGTTGGCCAACAGAAGCGCTTGTGGGTCTGTGCTATAAACTCAGTAACTGAAGTGATTCAGGTTAAAAATAACTCCACCAAAGGCAATTAATCATTTAACAATCCTGCCTACTCCCTGCCATAGCTGGGAGAGCCTTGGGGAAAGAGGACAGCAGGGTAGATGAATTCTTCTGGCACACAATTACCGGGCTATGGGAAAGGAGCTGAGAAGGGAAATGTGGCCCCTTTCTGACTGAAACCTGAAGAAAACAGAGTCTTGGATGCCGAGTGCCAATACAAATCTCCCAGCACTTAACCCCGAGCATCCACTCTCATGACACCTGGTTTGGTCCCAAAACAACGCAGTGGCAGATGGACTTCTGCAACATCTCTGCTGGAACATCAGGGCTCTCTTCAACCGCTGTTATTCCAGAACAGTGAATGTAGCCACTTTCAATATTTAGTTGGGGAAAATGAAAGATGTGTTTGTCCTCTGACAGAATGAGTAATGCTGACCCCTGATACAGTGCAGGCCAAGCCAAACACCACTTTGATTTCCCTGGCAGCAGAGGCGGCGCGGTTCTGATGTACGGCAGATGAGGGAAGGACAGCTATAGGTTGGAGAGCATGCTAGGGCTGCTATTTAATTCTACTCCATGTAGCTACCCTTCTGCACACACCGACTAATGTGGCTCAAGATGGAGACAGATGCTGCTGCCCTGCCCTGGAAGGCTGCGAACAAGACCAAACAGTCTTTACTACAGTGAGTCCAATAGCCCTTCCAAGTATTGAGGCTGGTAGGCAGAAGGTGTTTGAAAGAGTCACCGTTGCCAATCCTGAGGGGTCTCTGACCCCAGACTGTTCCTAAAGGCCTCCAGGGCAGAGCCCACTTTTCATGTTGTCTCCTTCATCAATTGCTTGTTTCAAGGAGCACTGAGCTCACAGGGGTTTAAAGCACAGACAAAGCCAAGACAGCTAGGACGGGCCAGCACAGTCCAACGCTTTATCATTCATTTGTACAAAATGTCCAAATATGTGCACGCAATCCGAGGGCATATTTCTGGGAGCTGGCAGCCCATGAAGTCTGCTAGTGTCCCTCAGGAGAAACTTATGCAACCCACATTTGGAATTCACAAGCAAAAACTGATTCCATGGACTCCGCAGCAAGGGTCAGATTTGCAAAGGTGTTGAGACGTTTAACCATGCGTGGAAGCATGCCCTGCTCATGCTATCCCTCCAAAAAACAAAACATGACCAAACCTTGGCTAAAATAATGGCAATTTTCTTCTGATAGCAACACTGTGTCCCTGCTAAAGGTTTTGCCAGCTTGAATGTGTGAATTTTCTGAGCTTTAAAACTTTCCAAATAGTCTATCACAGACCCGAATCAAAAGCTGTTTGTTGTCAGATAGTTTCCATCTCTGCCACTGCATACTAAACTCTTTCAACATCAGACCCAGGGATTCTCCCCAGCTCATTTAATTTCGGGAAAAGTCTTTTCCTACTTCTATAAAATTCTCAGCAAAAGAATGATTTAAAAACCAGAAGGAAATGCTTGCTAGAATATAGTGATTTTTCCACCAACTACTCTCATTTCCCTCTTCATGACCCCAAATATTTTAATTGGTCTGTACAGTTTCAATTTAAAATAAGTACAGCGCAAATAACTTCATAATTGTGACAAATATAATAGACAGTGTCACAGATAAAGATCACTGCTACCCATACAAAATACTAAATGAGAAAGTAAGTCGTTTCATGAATTTAGAGTTCCCAGAAACAATGGGTTAGATTTTCAAGACAGATGAAGCCAAATAATTCTCCACTGGCATCCAAATAAAGTTTTCCAGAGTGCTCAGCTCTTAGCAGCTCTTGCTGTCCTCCAAGAGCACACACTGATTTCTCAAACCCCTGAACTCGGATGCAGAAAACTTACCCCTATGCACACTCCCGTACTGACTTTGTATTTAGAAGTGTTTCTAGAGTGCCCAGCACCGATACTGATAATGCTTCTTTGGTATTGATAATATTGTAGCTCTTAGACTTCCTTGGAATTCTTTAAATCAGCATTTCTGTGACTAAAATCACAGCAAGTAATTCACATATTCCTGTTTGGAAAACCTCGACAGCAAGAAATAGCTCAGCTGGAAATTCTGCACTGAAGACTGAAAGAAGGCAACTGAGGGCAAGTCATGCCAATTACCCCAAGAAGTGACTCATTTACTCACAGAGGAACAAGTATTTACCCCATCCCCATATCTACTCCCTTCCTACATAGCACATAAGAAAACCATGCCAAGAAAATGCAGTACCTCTTTGAGCACAGAAATCAAGCCCGGAGACATGGATTTTGTTTGCTGCATAAGTACCTTCTTACCCCTTTTGAGCTGAAAACAGCGTATGTATTAATGGCTATTTATCCTAACAGCTTCAGGAAAGCACATCCTTTACAACAATGCTTAGCTGTAATCCTGTGTTTGCAAACACCTTTAATTTAAGCTCTTAAATCATTGTCTTGGCTTGATCCAGCCATGTTCCTGAAGGATGAACGTTTTTGCAATGTATTTTACACATCACACATCTAAACAACAGAGTTAAGCTACTTTGTGTTGACAAAACACCATAGTTAGAAGTGGGTTATTTATTTACTCACTACCTCTTGGTTCATTTAGTTTTGCTCTGAGGAACAGGAATGCACCAGTAAATCCAGGATTTCAAGGAGAAAAGGATGTAGAAGCAGCCAGGAAAAGTCAAAGGACAAACAACTTAAATAACCCGTATCAAATCCTGCATTTTTAACACCCTGTCGATTAACTGGACCTCCCACCTCCAAGACCCTCTGTGCAGGAGTTGATCATACAGTTACCACCACAACCACAAACAAAACTTATACAAGTCGTTCAGCTCCCTGTGAAAGAATAATGCTCGTTTCTTTCTTCTTTATATAGACACAACACTTTGTTCTCCTCCCAAAGCAGAAATGTAATGATTACCCCTGCTCTGGCTAGTACCCTCCAATATTCTTATCTAATCAACACATGATCTGAAGAACAGCCAAAAGCAGTTTTAGGTGTTAAATCAACATTTAAACATTCAAATAAAGGCTCAATCGTGTAATGTGCTCCACTCTCAGTGAAAGCTGTAGAAAATTCAGCGAGTGTTGTATTTTTCAGACACCACCACTAATGCAGAGCTGTGGCAGGTACTTCATTAGTTTATAAGGCATATATTATAATACTGATCTTGATTTTTTTTTTTTCCTCTGAGAAGCAAAGAAACACAAAGGTAAGATCAAATTTGATATGTCACTTAGGACTGACTGACTTTTCATGAGTGGCAAAGGTTTCACAAAAAAGTCAACAGCCCCTGCAAGAGACTGTGTTCCCCAGACCTTTGAAAAATGTCGCTGCTAAAGGGAATGAGACAGAAGAAAAAAAGTCTTAGCAAGGCCACTTATGAGACTGAAGTCTGACACTAAGACAGACAGACTATGATCAAAAGTATGTTGGCAAGATGGATGGAGCACAAGGGGTAGGCCTTCAAAACAATTACATTCAATAATATCCTAAAAAAATTATGATTCAAAAATAATTCAATGGAAAAAATGCACTAGTACAGACAGAGCTTTTATTTATTTATTTATAACCTCAAATCCTCAACCACAGGCAGGGTAAAATACTCTCCCAGCATAGGAATAAAAATAGTACTGGCTAGAATTGTTTGTTGTAGATACATTACCTTAACAAATTTAACTCTTTTTGCTAGTTGGCAAGTGCTTAACAAACAACTCTTGATTTCCCTAGAAGCATTCACTAATAATTCCTCAGCGGTTTCTGCAAGACATGGGTGTACTATTCCTCATTTCAGTGTTCCTACTGTTACTCAGTCATGCAAGATGACGTCTGCTCCCTAACTGGATGATTTTAGGAATGAAAATCTAATGACAAAGAAAAAGTTTTCCCAGCATGAACTTCCAGTAAAACAATTCACTAAATGCTTTTCTGAAACCATTTGTGAAGCTGCTAAAGTTTCTGACAATCCTGGGGAGGTGGTGAGCCAAACCCATAAAACAATATTTGTCAATAATGATTCACGATTTTAAGCAGTATAAAGTCGCTATTCCTCCACCTGAAAACAAGCTCCAGACAAATTCAGCTATCCTTTGAAAGTTAATCCCATACAGCCACTAGGTAAACAGCAACATACCAGCCACTAGGTCACGTTTTCCTTTCACCACCACAGCAGCACATATTCCACCCATTCCCCACGGCCTAAGGCCATGAACTTCTCTCTGTGGTACCATCTCCAGAAAATGAACAGAGCCAATTTCAATGAGCACTGAGGAATAAAGCACATAAGGTGAAGAAGCCCCTCAGCTTATATAGACTATTATAATACAGCAAACGACTACAAGACATGATGTCTACCTTAAAAATCCACGAACGATGTTTCCAGGGACTCTCACCCTATAATTCATTTGATACAGCAACCTCAGCTTCAGTAACGTAGTTCTCCTCCTCACCATTACCACTTAAAAAGTGCTGAACACAGATGCCATTGTTTCATTCATCTGACAAACACATTTGCTCATTTTCCAAGTGTTTCTAATACAACAAATGTGTTTATATGTAAAAATGGGGGACTTAACAACAGAATGTCAGTACCAGTAAGCCACTTTTAGCAGAGGTAACTTGCCTTATGCCATATTATTTCTTGAGGTTTCGGTCGTTTGCAGTTAGTCTTGATAGTTCTCGTTGGAGTGAGTATATAATCCACGGTTAAATCATGATCATCAAGAAGCTCTTCTGCTATGTCAACCACCTACAAGGAACGAGCGATGTGATAAGTAGTTAAAACCAAATTCACTAAAATTGTGCACCATTCCTGACATCTCACAACATAGGAAAATCTGTCAATGACAGTGGAAACAAAGATGCCACTCCAACATCAGGCCAAGTCTCTTCTTCAGACACACCACTCAGCAGCACACAGTTCTGACTCGTCACTCGGGAGCGGATGTTTTCACTTGCCTGACAGTCATGCACAATAGTAACTACAGGTGTATCCTCCTGCACTGCACCCATTGACACCATCATTGCATATTCCATGTCTGCATAACCTTCCCCTTTTCCAATTCTCCAGCCTAAAATACATAAAAGTAAACAGTGACAGTAAACGCAGAAACAGCAGAGTGGAAAGGCTGGTAACTGTTAAAAGCATGCAGTCAAACTAAGCTGTCTGCAACAGATAAACCAAGCTCAGAACTTGGGAAAAATTCAGATCAGCATCTCTCACAGAATGCAACTTTCCTTGTAATCAGCACTGAAATTTAAATAATACATTAGTTTCAGTGAACTCCTAAAGGATCCCAGGAGCCTCCCATTGAGAATAAACCAAATTTAGTCCAATTCAATTAACACAGAAGCCTATTTACCCACTGAAATTAGAACCCTCTCTTCATGTCAAACATAGGTTAACTTCACGTGGGTGAAGAGGAGTCTGGGTCACATACAAAAAGCATGTAATTTTTAGACAATGGATAAAGTCAGGGGAGAATTTTTCACCACCAGCAAGTGTTCAAAATACTAGAAAACGCAAAATCTGATCCCCAAATAGATACTGAATCAGCAGCTGGAACACATGTCCTTTCACACACCCTGTGAGAGCAGAGCAGATCCTCTGAACAGGGAGCCCTCTTTGATTCTTTAAAAAAAAAAAAAAAAAATTTGTCTGAATAGTTCTACTGAAGGCCAAAACACCGGCCCGCATGCTCTAAACCACACTGCTGTGTGTCCACTAAGTCCTGCTGGCATTGTTGTAAAGCAGGCATTGATTCCTCCTGGTTGGAGCGGGATCAGTGACTTGTCACACAGAAGAGACGGAACTCAAGACCGTAATTCAGTTCCAGAGATAGGTTCAGGTCTGCCAAAAGGAACACGCAGTGTAGCCTACTGACACTGTGAATCGTGACTTGGGACCCTCCTCCTGAAAAGCTTACAAGGCTTTATCTTACCTTTTTCAGAGACAGCCACTGATCCTACAACAACCAAGTCCACTCGTGCTTTCCCATCAAGACCTACAGGCACACTGTATTCTTTTATACCCTGCAAGAAAAAGCATAATTGTAGGTTTGCAGAATGCACAGTCTTCCAACCAGTGAGGCAGAAATTCAGAATATTTTGATAAAACCAAGTAACTCCCCACATTTCAAAGTGTTTCTTCCATGTATAGCCAAGCTGTACATGTCTGGAAAGTTATCCTCAAGGGAATCCTAGAATAGATTCCCTACTACAGTGACAAGAATTTTGGCACACTTCAAGAAGAGCTAAAGGAGGTGGGCACTTTTTTAAGCAAGGTTACTTATTTAGGATCAAAACCTCATACTTTGAAACCCTTTATTGAACATTTATTTCTAAAAATGAGGGCAAATGACACTTCCTACCCTACTAACTTAAAGTTGTAATATGCAACTTCATGCCCATGAGGAATATCAGAGCACTACAAATTCTTAAATTAATTCTCACGTGCAAATCACAAAGTTAATTTAGACACAGCTACAGCATAAAGATGTTAAGCTGCTTTCCTGAAGTCACCTAAAATGCTTTACTGAAGCACAACCAGGCACAGGAGCTGGATCACTCTCCATTTCACACTGCATCCACCGCACTGGCAGTTTCTCCACACCTGCAGCTTTAAAAGCACCTTCCAAAGCTGCCTACATGTTCCCCGAGACCGCATTCCTCAACACTTTCCTGGGTGATCATCATTCAGGATGTGCCACGGCTATCTTTACCAAAACCTTCTATCTAAGATGCTAATGAACAGAAGAACACACCATTCCTGACAAGTGGAAAGAAAAACCTTACATTGCCCTGTCATCCTTTTTTTCTCCTCCTCTCTCCCTGCTTTTCCCCACCCAGCCCTCTTCAGGCTCCTCTCTAAAGAACACATGCCAACAAAATTCTGCCCAGACCTGCAGAAATTAAAAATGGTGCTTACTTAGGTTTTCAAATATCAGATTTAGAACTTTTTAAAAGATATCTTGTGATTTATTCACTCTTAATATATGTGTACAGCGTAATGTAAATCCTCCTCACACCAGCACAACTTTGTGCTAAGTTGGTCCTCACAATAAAGAGGCAATCATTTTCTGTGTAGAGCACAAAACCAAAAAGATCAGTAATTTTCCGCTGACTATCAGTAATAACGCTCATTATCCACTTCACAGGAGTGTGCTAAGAACTGTTTGCACAGTGCTTTGTAAATATAAACTGCTAATAGCATTTATTCATTAGTACCCTGGTTGAGAGAAAAACCAGACACATGGTGGTAAGATCACAGATCAGATATGAGGCGCGAAGCAGGTCAAGAGAAAGGTCTCTTTCAAAAGTGCTCTTCAACCCTGAAAAGCTTAATTAGTTAATGACTTTAATAGAACTTCCAACAAAGAAAGTCGCTACTAATTACCATCCATTTACAACCCTCAGTTGTATACAGGATTACTGTAGAACTTTATTGCCTTTAGCAGGAGCTAAAGAACAAAATAAAACCTATATAGCTGGCCTATTCATTTTGTACCAGTTACGTTTTTCTATCAAATAAAGATGCATATAAAATAACACAAGTTTCTCTGCCAAACGACTTTAGCTGTACAGTATGGTATTTTAACACCAGAGGGCAGCAACATACCACACTTCAAAAGAAAACTGTTAACACACTTTTGTACCTCGGTTGACACAAATGACAGAATTAATGTTTCTTTAGATTTAGGATTCTAAAAGAACTGATCTCTCCTATTTAGTAACGTCTAGTATTTTACCAACCAGATTAGGTGAAAACTGTAAACGCTGAAGTATTCCTTATAGGGTTCACTAGCTCAAAACTGCAGAATACAGGACTACTAATTCTAAGTCACCTATGAAAGTCGCTGAGAATGTTCCAAAAAGCATTCACAAAATATCGATACCATTCTGATAATAAAATATAGCAAAAAGACTACATTTCCTCATGATTTAAGTACCAACAAAAAAAAATATTAATGGGGGATGTGTACACAAACCCAGGAATAACATACTAGTAGAACAGTATTTCAGGTAGCATCTGGTTTTCCAACTTCTCGTTGGACTATCATAACTCAACACTCTTCACAAGTTAATTCAGACCCTTCCCGTTTTTCATTCCTACTTGAGACGTGGCACATATTCGCAGGATCTCCTTAGTTGCACCTGAAGGCGGAACAATCTTATTGAACAGCCCAGTTCTCAGACGCGGTGTGGGAACCAACAAAGTCTTCCTTGCCTGTGTAACAAAAGAAGTTATCACATTAGGAGGTGGGCTCATTATGCACTAAAGAAATATTTTTACCGTCCCGTAAGCCTTCACGTGGTCAATCATCTTACTTGCTACAGAGCAGTTCACACTGTTGTGTAGCGCTTGTAGATGAAGCCCCTTCAGTACAGCAAAATTCTAGATGAGATTTTATTTAAGAAATAGATGGCAAGACATACCTATTGATCTGAAGGGCGTGTCCACAAATGAGCTACTCATATAAGCCAGTGAACACGCATTGGGTTGAGGTAAGTCTGTCACACATTCACCTTGTGATAAACACAAGGCAAATTGAGGCAAGGCTACATGTTTCGGGGAATAAGAATAGAATGATGGTGAAACAGCTATTGCTCTGCAGAAACACATTAATTTCCCCAAACCCTACCTGCACCTTCACCATTTGCCAAAAAGGCAAAGACATCCTTACATTACATGAACAACCTCTCGAGGGTTAGGACCTGTAAATCTCCTGCCAGAGACATGGCAGGTGTCGACCATGAGCTGCTGCCGAGCGCTGCTCTGCTGTCCCACTCTTCTCCTCAGGGGTACAAAGGTGCGTTACCTGCAGCACAGCCAGCCGAACACCTTCTAGAGGTTTGTCAGGATCCACTTTAACCTCATGTGCTCTGTTGAACACATCCAGCTCTTTAATAGAGCAGCAAGCCTGGCGAGACCCCTGCGTGAAGAAAGGAATCAAGAGAGAAGAGAATACGTTCACTTACTTCCAGTGTTAGAAAGCGAGCGTTCTTCTGGGGAGCATCGGGATTTATTTTTACAGTATTGGCAGCTTTGAACTCCTGTAAACCCAGAAGCCTTGTCGCAGCGTGGGAGGCCCCCTGTTTTCATAAGATATCAGTGCATCACCAAGGAGTTCACAGCAGAGAAGGGAAATTTACACTCTCTCATCCTACAGAGAGGCTGATTTCCCCAGATTTCAAATATGAGGGACATACTGCTAATTTTGTGATGTTCTCTATGAGAAACCTGCACATACTAAAGGATGCTGAGCGCTTGATTAATACCTTGCAGGCCTCAGAAAAAGAGGGGATCCAGGTACACTCACTTTGCCTGACTTCAGCCTCATTCTCACCTCACTGAAAGCCAGAGATCAACTTCACTTTTTAGTGATGAATACAAAGAGATTCCTTTAAACACAAGCTATAGTCACAGATTCTTTTAGGTGAAGACTTTCTGGACAAGGCTCTCTCTTTAGAGAGACTACACTGAACTCAGAAGATTCACTTCTTAAGTGAGGTGCTCAAGCTTAGCAGAGCACACACTCCCCTTTTAATTTCAGCTCTCATATCCCCCTAAGGGCATGATAAAGCCTCAGGCTTCCTCCACGTGCTTCTGCACCTATTTTACCTCAGCGCCAAACTAAGGCTGAATATTTCTGCCAGTCCCTTGAGCAAAAGCAGAGCCAATCTCCTAATGCTGCTCATGGGCTAAAACACCCAGCACACATCCCCACAATGCTATTTTCATCATCATTTCTTCAGCAGATACGTGGCTGCACACCTTGAGCTTGGATTAGAACAGGCAGACGGTAAAGTGGTGCCCTGAGTAACTGAATACTTTGAAGTTTTATTTCTTCCTCCCACCCATCAAACTAGTGACACAATGAAGCCAGAGCAGGAGGAAAAGTTCTCTCCACCGCAGCCCAGCAACGCTTTACAGAATCACAGAATCATCTAGGTTGGAAGGGACCTCGAAGATCATCTAGTCCAACCGTCAATCTAGCACTGACAGTTCCCAACTACACCATATCCTTAAGTGCTCTGTCAACCTGCCTCTTGAACACCTCCAGGGATGGGGACTCCACCACCTCCCTGGGCAGCCCATTCCAACACCTAACTACCCGTTCTGTAAAGAAATACTTCCTAATATCCAGTCTAAACCTTCCCTGGCGCAACTTGAGGCCTTCACCCAGTGATAACTTGGCCACCACTCATGTTTTATCAACACACTGTATGTTCCTAGGCTAGGCCCTGTAAGATGGGTGACCTCAGCTGAACGGACCTGCTGAAGGCCCTGGGGAGTGAAATCCAGTTCTGAATGCCTCAGTCTCCCCATCCACAAATATTTTTATCGCCTTCACAAGGTGTTTTTGTGTTCACTGATAGAACGCAGCACGCACCTGCCACATCTCGTCGGGTACAGTTACCTGCACTTCTTTACTTGCTAGAGATTATATACACGTGCTGTTTGCATCGTGACGTTTTTCAGAGCTCTGCCGCGCTCTGTGGTCACTCATCAACGCCGTGGACCGCGGGGAAGTGCGGCTCACAGCTGCCTGGTTGGGGGCTGCAGCGACAGGCAGGGAGCAGGCAGGGAAGGGCGGGGAGAGGTGGGGGAGCCCGAGGCCTGGCGGGGGAAGAAGGAAGCGGCGCAGACCCGCTGGCGGGTCGCCGTACCTTGAAGTTGGGGATGCGGCGGTGCACGGGCCGCGGGAAATCGGCCAGGCCGCTGGCCTCCAGGTAGTCCCACACCTTCTCCCGGACGTCCCCCTTGGAGGCACCTGGAGGAGGGCAGAGCTGAGGGCACGGCCGGGCGCCTCACGGGGGAGCGCTTCGACCGCCGCCGGGCCGGGCCCTCCATCCCCCCCCACCGCTCCGCTCCCTCAGACCAACGATCGCCCCTCAACGGCCGCGCTCGCGCTCCCCCCGCGCCGCGCCGTGACGTAACGTAACGTAACGTAACGTAACCCGCCGTCCCGCCCCTCCGCGCGCGCACCCCCCCTCACCCGCGCGCAGCCGCACGCCCCCCTCCATGGCGGCGCGACCGGCGGCGGAGGCGAGGGGCGGAGCCTCCGCATTAGCCCCGCCCCTCCCTCTCCCGCGCGCGCGCGTCTACGGCGGTGCGGAGCGGTCAAAAAGCCTCGAAGGCGAAGGGAAAAGGGAGGGTGGATGGGAATGGCCGGGCTGTCTGGGCCGGGGAAGGGTCGCTCTTGGCCCGCGTTTGTCTGGATGAGGTGAGCCCCCGGGGAGGGGGAAGCCTGTGCTCCCGCCGGAGCCCCCTTCTGCAGTGTAAAACCCCTGAGGGGAGCTGGGCCTAGTGCGGGGCCCTTTCCTCAGGGCATCAGGCCTGGTGGGAGCGGTGTGTGCTGAGGAAAAAAACATTGCTGCACGCAAAATGCGCGCCTGGGACGGTCTCAGCTCCCTTGTCCGAGTGTCTGTGTTGGCGGGCAGCTTCCAGGCTGTAAAATTCCAGAGGGCTGCCAGGTGTCTTCCTGCTTGGGCTCAAGGTGAGCCGTGTGAGGGGTCACACCCCCCAAAATCTGCAACAGCATCGCCGTTCTTTCTGAAGTTAAACATAGAAAGGGAGATGCAGTACCATTCATGTGAGAGTGCCCCCCCCAGCGTTATAGAAATACCATGGTCTTTGGATCAAGTGTTATAGCTGGGGAAAAAACCACCCTACTTTTCATAAAATAAACTCCCAAATCAATTATTTTTCCATTTAAAATTGGTTGATCATGAATAAAGAAATATCCAGCCTTTAGGTGGGCTTCCAAGTCTGCCAGCTTTCAGAAAATACATTTCTCACTTGCATTTAATAGGATAGTAAATGATTTCTTTGCATGATTTATTATTTATAGAATTAATGTATTTGACAATTACCCCAAGAAGAGGGAGGACGTTGAGAATCCCGACATTCCTGAGCGGAGTGGGATGGAAGGGTCATGGGAACAATGAAACGGAGATTTATTTTAAAGTGTGTCAGGGAAGAGGGAGGAGAAACAGCTTTTGAATTTGGTTTCTAATCTGCTTGGCTTGGATGCTACCGATACACATCCACCGTCAGAGCTGACTGTTGCTCTGCCAACCAAAAAGCGGAACAAATTCGGATGCTCTTCTCTGAATAGTTACAGATGTAGCTGGGCAGATGCAAACGCCTTTTCTCTCTGCGGCTGCTGTTGATTGCTGAACTGTTTTTTTCGCAGTGCGAATCAAAGGCCAGGACTCTGCTGGGTTCAGGAGTCTTTCCCCCCCAGCTATGTGTGTTTTTCAAACTCGGTTTAATATCAGTGTATTGCGCTAAATGCTGTGGAGCAGCTGCGGTGAGCCTGAGGCTTCACCTTTCCACCGAAGTCCCTCGTAAGCATTCAAAGAAAGTGCTTAGAGCCCTGGTTCTGCAATGGGGTGCATTTAGGAAGAGCCTTTTCACTACCTCAGAGTGCTGCTGGAGCCAGTGGGAATCCGTCCAGGCATAATAGACCACCCATGTGGAGCTGGGCCTAAATGTTTGAAGCTCATTCCTCCACTTCCTACTCACGGAAAACTCCCAGCGACTTTGATATCTCTGCGGGGAGTTCAGGATCGGGCCTTTGGTGAGCAATTTACAACCTCTAATGTAATTCAGCATCGTGATTTGCACTCCCGGGCTGCGAGTGCTGACGCTGTCCGTCTGTCCGCTGTCACCCAAAATCGCCACGCCACAGCTCATGGGACTTGTTTCCACTCCAACACGCCCTCTTCCTCCTCTCCTTTGAGGAAGGGAAAGCGAGGGAGGTAGCAACAGTGCTGTTAATTAATACATTAACAATCAAGGGGGGGCTGAGATCTACCAGACCACCTACCTCTCCCTCCAACCTCCATGCAAGATGCTCAGTAAAGCTGTTCCTCACATGGATTTGGCTTCCAAAAAGAGAGCCTGAGCTCGCTTTCCAGAAATCAGGATACTTTGCCTTAAGCAAATGAGGAGTTTGCTAATAGGTGATGTCTTTTCTGCTGATTCCATTCTCTGCTTTGATTCTACAGGTCTGAAATTTGCTCCAAATTACTTTTCCAGGGTCTTTCCTATCACATGTACTTCAGCCTTTAGCATCAGCTCTAGCAGCCTGGTGCAGCTCATACGGATGCCACTGGAAAGCCTCTTTCTTCAGCGGGAGGCAGACAGGGCCACCAACATCCTTGTAATTGGAATTAGTCTACTGAAGGTGCCCGAATCACTTCTAATATCCATTTTACCAAACTGAATAAAATACTCTAGTGAAAGAGGTTAAGAAAAGGATCCTAGGCTTTCATACAAAAGACAAAATGCAGCTCTTGCTTGAAACACCCACAATTTGTGAAAACACCTAGAGAGAGGGACCACCAGATTAATACAAACCCTGTGAACAACGTGGAAAGAAACGCCTTGTGCTGCAGGAATCGTTTCTCTGAAGTGCAGGCTGAACACACAAGGGCAGCCCCGGAAAAAAGCCAGAATGCACCCAAAGAGGAGTGCTGAACTGGCGATATCACTCTGCTGGGTTTTCAATATTAAAATTAAAAATTGGCTACAGGTTTTAAAGGCAACAGTTTTTAACAAGGTTTTCATTCATACAGCATATTAGGTGGGTCCTAGAAACTGGTCTTTTGGACCACTGTGAAATGGATTTCCACGCGTGGATAAACCGTGTATGACTGAATTTCTGTGCTTATGAAATAACCCGGCAAAGGAGGCACATTAGGGCAGGTGGGGCTGGTCTGGACTAACCTGTTTGAGCCCAGCAACATCGCCTGCTGCTGGAAAAGATGTGTGGGGGCTGTGTCAGCCCCTGTAGCCAGCGGTGGGTGCCCTCTCCTGGGTTGGTCACCAGTACAGATGCAAAACTGGTGAACAAGCAGAAAGCCATGTGCATCGGTAGGTCTTAGCTGGACTGGTGCCACTGATTACATGGCCAAGACATAGCTTCTCCTTTTCTTTCTTTTTTTTTTTTTTTTTTTTGTTTTCTCCTTTCTTTCTCTCTCTTTTCTCTTTCTTGATCTTTTTTCTTTCTCTCTTTCTTTCTCACCTTCTTTCCTTCTTCCTCTCTTTTGCTCTTTCCTGCTGTCCTCTCCTCTTTCTTTCTCTCTTTCCTTCTTTCTTCCCCCTCTCTCTTTCTTTCTCTCCTGTTCTTTCTTTCCTTCTTCCTCTCTTTCTTTCTTTCTCTCTTTTGCTCTTTCCTGCTCTCCTTTCTCTTTCTTTCTTTTTTTCTCTCTTTCCTTCTTTCTTCCCCTTTCTCTCTCTTTTGCCCTCTTCCTGTCTTTCCTCCCCTCTCTCTTTCTCTTCCCTTCTTGTTTTCTTCCCTTCCTTCTTTTTCTCTCTTGCTTTCTTCCATTCTCTCTCCTTCTTTCTGCCGCTCTCACACTTTCTTTCTCTCTTGTTCCCATTCTCCATTCTCTTTCTGTCTCACACATTTCTTGCTCTTTCTTTGTTGCCTGCTCACTCACTCGCCCTCTCTTTCTTTGATCCTCTGTCTCATTTCCCCCCCTCTCTCCTTCTCCCCTCGCCTCCTTTCTCCTCATCTCTCCTCCTCTGGCTCCCTCTCCCCATCTCCCCTCCTTCCCCGCCCAGTCCCCCCGCACAACCGAGGCCCCGGGGCGGGCAGCCGGTGCCAGTGCGGTGCCGGGCCGGCGGTGCAAGCCCGCCGCTTTCCCCTGGGGGGCAGCACACGCCGCGCAGAGCCCCCGGGGCGGGCAGGTGAGCTCTGCGCCCGCCGCCGGGGACCGGCCGCCGGGGACCGGCCGCGCCGAGCACCCGCCCGCCCGGGGAGCCGGGCAGCCGGCGAGGGGAGAGTCCCTGAGGAGGGGAATGGGGTCAGGTTGTTGCTCTCGGGTGCTCGCCAAAGGCAAATAAAAGCAGCGGAGGGCAAACCGCCGCCTCCCCGGCCGCGGCCGTCCCGGTATCGCGGGCAAACGCGGCTCCCGGAGCCCCGCAGGGGAAGGGGGAGAGAAAAACCCGCCGTGCCTGGGGAGAGGGAGCGTTTTCCCCGTGCCTCGTCCCCTCTCGCTTGAAAGGACTCTCCTCTCTTTGCGCTCCCCCGTTTGGCTATTTTTCATTATGATGAATTTTTCTGTATTTTTTTTCTTCCTGCAGTTTGAAGTTTGGGCTTTTCCGAGCCCGTTGATTCAGTCTCGGTTAAGTCCTCAGCTGCAGCAAGCAAAGACCTATTGCTGCTTCTTGGTTTTCTGTAGAAATTCATCTCAGTAAAGTTTTCAGCCGAGGAGAGGTAAGATTCAATCAAGGTTATTTCTCGAGAGCGTCCCAGGCTTCTAGGAAGGGACAGCTCTAGGACGCCGCAGGGGTGGCATTCGTCAAGCTTTTGCAGTTAAAAATTCCTGCCTTTTAAGAAGTTATATTGTTTAATAAACCCCGTGTGTTTGTGTATGCTAAGATAACGCCCTAGTTTGTAGGAGAAATATGATTTCTTTGAAAACTGAAGATAAAACCGTGAAGTCGTTCTCAAATTATTCCAGGGGGAAAAAAAAAAAAAAGTTTTCTCGGTGGTCGTACATTTACATGCAAAGTATCAACAGACCTCGCAGAATTTACTATCGGTTTTTAAAAAAAAAAAAATCCCCCGGACGTTTGCTCGGTTGCTGAAACCCTCCCAGAACATTTACATTTATTTCCATCAAAATGAAATAACAATTTCGAAGCGTCCGGCGAAACTTTCCAAGACAATATTTCCACGGCGGATCGCTTTTAACCATACCTCCTTGTAGAAGAGCTGCCTCTTATTTTTTGTTTTTATTTTTTTTTCACTGCCTATCGCATAAAATCGTTTCCTTTCTTATTAAGAAAATCTCCGGTAATTAACAGCGCCGACGAGCTCCCACGGCCGGAGCCGGCCGCGGTCTCGTCCCATCGCCCCGGCTGGGAGCGGGGAACGGACTCTTTGTACCAGCAGCCAGCAAAAATCACAATCTGACTTTGGGGGAGAAAAAAAATATCTTTGTTTAAAGCTTTACGAAGCCACACAAATTGCAAGGAGGGAAAGGCACAATTACAGTGTAAGAAACCAAAAAATCACCGCTTAGAAATCAGAGCCGGCGCAGCCGGGCTCGGGGGAGGCAGCGAGAAGGAGCCCCGCCGAAGTGACAGCTAATTAATTACAACCTTATCTTAGTCTCTTCGGGCTCGAATCGATTTTGCAGTGGATAATTTATATTTTTTTTGGGGGGGGGGGGGAGCGGGGAGGGGGGAAATCGCAGTTTCCCACCTTTATTTTCTCGCTGGGCAGATCCACGCTTCTCCCGGGTGGGACAGGGCAGCTCGCAGCAGTTTTTCCCGATACCTGAGTTTACACTTGGTCGCCATGCGTCCCTAATTGTCCCCCTCTGATTGCCTCTAATGAAATCATTAGAGAGAAGGCAGAGGGGCGGATTTCACAGGCACAAGAAAATCCGCCTCAATGGCCGGAACGAAAGAAAAAAAAAAAAGAAGTCACTTCAGTGCGCTCGCTGTTTTCTTTTTTAAAAATATTGATAATAAAATACCCTCAAACTCCCTCGAAGCGCCGGAGGAACCTCTCAGCCCCCAGCGGCGGCGGGGCCGGGGTGCGAGGGGCAAAGCGGGGCGCGATGCCACTCGCCACCGGGCGAGCAACCCGGTGGCCCTTCCCGGCGTCAGGCGAGGGACCGCCGGGCCGTTTCACTTAAAATACATATATTTAGAAAAAGGGGGAAGAAGGACCTGCCCGGCCCAGGGGCACCGTTATGTCGGTGCGGGGATGAGCGCGGTGTCGCGACTCCCGCCGTCCTCCAGATCAACCTGGCTCCAAGGAAAGTGCTTAAAAACTTTGGCTTTTTGGGTGAGGCGCGAGGGAAGGTGCCGCGGGCGAGCAGAGCCGCTCGGCGCTGGCTTCTTTTGGGGCCAAAACGTTAAAATTATAGAAGGGGAGGAACATATATAACTTTTTTTTTTTTTCCTGCGTGTGTATAATTTTAGAGCGGCGCGCGCGCGCGTGCGTGTGTGAGTGTGTGTGCGCGTGTGGCGCGTGCCTGCGCGGGAGCCTCGCCAACGCCACCGCATCCCGCCGCCGCCCTCCCATTGGCTGCGGCGGCGGCCCCGCGCTCCCCCATTGGCGGGCGGCGGCGGCGGGGGGCGGGGCCAGCGGGGAGTAAAAGCGCGGCGGCGGCGCGGGGCGAGTTTTGAAGCTCCGCAAGCGCGGCCGAGGAGCTCGGCGGCTCCGCGCCACCTTCCCCCTCCCCCCGCACCCCCCCGCACCCCTCGCCAGGAGCCGGCGGGGCCTCGCGGGCTCCGGAAGATTTCGGGCGGTTGTTGTGACAAGAACTGGGTTTCCGCAAGGCTGCTTTTTTTTTCTTTTTTACATTTTTTCCCCTTTTTTTATTATTATCTTTTTTTTTTTTTTTAAATAATTCCCTTTTCCTGCGAGGACAGGGCCCCCCCGCCCCCCCCAGCTCCGCAGCAGCGCCCGCCGCGGGCCGTAGGTGTGTATACAAGAATCACAGTAATAAAGAGGGAGGGAGAGGCCGCCAGAGACCACCCTGCCCCCGGCGACCCGAAGGATGCTGCTGCGGTGCCGCTGCTAGAGGACACGCTGGGATTTAGCTCGCCTCTGAGACTCTCTCTCTCTCTTTCCCCCTCTCTCCCCTCTTCCTTCTCCGCAGAGGACGGGGGGTGAGGCCCTTCCACCCTCTTCCTCCTCCTCCTCTTCCTCTCCTCCCCGGCCGCGGGAAGCCCCTCTCCATGATGCAGGCTCGCTACTCCGTCTCGGACCCCAACGCTTTGGGAGTGGTGCCGTATTTAAGCGAGCAAAACTACTACCGGACGGCGGGGACGTACGGCGGGATGGGCAACCCCATGAGCGTCTACCCTGGCCACGCCGAGCAGTACGCGGCGGGCATGGGGCGCTCCTACGGACCCTACCACCCCCACCAACCCGCCGCCCCCAAGGACCTGGTGAAGCCACCGTACAGCTACATCGCCCTCATCACCATGGCCATCCAGAACGCCCCCGACAAGAAGATCACGCTCAATGGGATTTACCAGTTCATCATGGACCGCTTCCCTTTCTACCGAGAGAACAAGCAGGGCTGGCAGAACAGCATCCGCCACAACCTCTCCCTCAACGAGTGCTTCGTCAAGGTGCCCCGCGACGACAAGAAGCCGGGCAAGGGCAGCTACTGGACCCTGGACCCCGACTCCTACAACATGTTCGAGAACGGCAGCTTTCTCCGCCGCCGGAGACGCTTCAAGAAGAAGGACGTCTCCAAGGAGAAGGAGGAGGCCCGGGAACGGCTGCTGAAGGAGCAGCCCAAACCCCCCGGGCTGCCCGGCGCCGACCTCCCCAAGGAAGCCTCCTCCTCCTCTTCCTCTTCCTCCGCCTCGGCGCCGGCCTCCGAGAAGAAAGTGGTGATCAAGAGCGAGACAGCATCTCCCGAGCTGCCGGTGATCACCAAGGTGGAGACGCTGAGCCCGGCCAGCGGCGGGGCTTTGCGGGACAGCCCCCGCAGCGCTGCCTCGCCCCCCGCCGCCGCCTCCCCCGAGGCCTCGCTGCCCGAGCATCACCCCGCCGGTAACGGGCTCCCGGGTTTCAGCGTGGAGAGCATCATGACCCTCCGGACTTCCCCCGCGGGGGATCTCAGCCCGGTGAGTGCCGCCTCGGGCAGGACGGGCGCCGGGATGCCGTTGGGCTACCCACCGGGGCAACCGTCGGGCTACAGCGCGGCGTGTAGCCAGGCCCTGGACACTAGTGGGAGCTACCACTGCAGCATGCGGGCCATGAGCCTCTACAGCGGCGAGAGGCCGGGTCACATGTGCGTGCCCCCCGCACCGCTGGAGGAGGGGCTGGCCGAGCACCCCACGGGTGCCCCGTCGCCCCTCGGCACCCTCAGCTTGCCCTCGGGGCAGGAGGGTGCGCTGGGGAGCGGGCATCCCCACGGCGGGGGGGCGGCGGCGGCGGCGGGGGGGGGACAGCCCACCGCCTCCTGGTACCTCAACCACGGGGCTGAGCTGAGCCACCTGCCCGGCCACACTTTTGGCTCCCAGCAGCAGACTTTTCCCAACGTGCGGGAAATGTTCACCTCGCACCGGCTCGGGATGGAGAGCGCCTCGCTCAGCGACCACCAGGTGAGCAGCAACTCCGCCTGTCAGATCCCCTACAGATCCGCGCCCTCCCTATACCGCCACGCCGCCCCCTACTCCTACGACTGCACTAAGTACTGAGTAGCCGCGACCCCCCGCCTAGGGCCACCCGCCAAAAAAAAAAAAAAAAAAAAAATTAAAAAAAATTATTAATTATTAAAAATGATCAGGAGAAATAAAACCACACCAAACGCTTCAGACGCAGGAAAAAAAAAAAAAACAACCCAACGAAAGAACAAAAACCAAAATAAATCTGACAGCTTCCTCGTGGAGCTGGGGGCCACAGAGTTTGCAGATCCCAAGCCCCATTTCGGGCCTCCTTAAATTCCAAGCAAGTAAATTCTACTTGAAAAAGGGGATCTCTCCTAAAAAAAAAAAAAAAAAAAAAAATTAAAAAAAGGAAAACTCTATATATATATGTCTATCTAAAAGTGGCAAATTTTATATGCTAAAGTATAGGGGGTCTCAGAAAAATAAGTTATGGACCAATATCACAACGACCATTATACGTTTTAAAAGAAAAAAAAGTATATAAATATATATATATAAATATATGTCCTGGGTATTTTTTAAGTTCTCTGTTGTGCTGTAAAAAATGTGTGGATTTCTAATCAGGCTGATTTTCAGAGCCATTAATATAATATTTAAAGTTGAGTTCACTGGATTATTTTTGTCTCGCCCAATGATTCCTAACTTCCAAATTAATGACAAGTGATTTCTTCTTCTGTGTACAATTATGCAATAGTTTCTTTCGTTTTAGAGCTGTTCTTTTCGCAAGACGAGGAAATAATTTATTTTTTGCTGGTGGATTTTTTTTTTGAAAGAAAAAAAAAAAGACAAAGTATCTGATACTTTTTTATTATTATTTACGACGTGTGATGTTTTGTATAATAGATTTCACCGTGACCATTCCTAAGGACTATTTGCTTTAACCTGCTTCAAAGTTCGTTTGTCTTATGTGGTCCTAATTGTTGTACTTACCTTAAAATAAATCCATGCTGTTTTTTTCTGCTCCAAGTCTGGCGCTTGTCTGTGTATATACATGGGTTTTGCAGGTTTTTTTCTCCTTTCACCTTTCCTTCATGGGGAAAACTGGTTGTTTTCAAAACAAAGTCGTTTTTTCTGGAGCCTAAAGCTTTCTCATTATGATTATTCCTTTGATAAAAGGTTTAGTTCACGTGCAGAGCTGGAAAATACACATCTGCAGGGGGAAACGAATTAGGCACCGTGGGGGCGGCCGCGTCTGAGCACCGGCTCTCTCCCTCGATCCCAAATCCTTGGCCAGCTTGAAATTTAGGGACATTTTCCCAGACCTCCGAGGGGGAGAACTGGGCAAAGAAAAGGAGCCGCAGGGAGGAGGATTTCTGCTTCCCCTGCCCCGTCCCCGCAAGCGCAGGCCCTGCGCGGTGCTTCGCGTGTCTCAGCGCCCGGAGCCGGCTCTTTCCACTACAGAAAACAAACAAAATCCCCCCCCCCCCCTTTTTTTTTTTTTTTTTTTTTTTTGAAAGGCTACGAGTGGGTGAGGGTGATAAGAGCGATCGGTTGAACCCGGACTCACTGCGGAGTCGCAAAACAAGGCGGAAAGTTCACTTCAGAATCATTTAACCGTTTTTAAATCCTCTCCCGTGTGAAGATTTGGCTGATTTTAACCTTTTCTTTATCTATTTAACCTCCAATTCGCAGTGCAGGGCACTGACACATGTCGTGCCTTCTCCCCAGATCAACCTTAACCTGTTAAAGCAGCTTTACCCAAGCCCCGAAGCGCGGGGGAATCGCGATGCTCAAGGCAGGGAAATGCCGGTAAAACCTAAAGCAGACTTTAGGACGGCTCTTTGGGACTTCTCAAGCCCAGCTTGTTGGAGCCCGACTCCTTTCCCAGCTGCCCAGACGCTGCAGAGCCTCAGTCGTCCAACGTTTCCAGGGAAAATTTGCCGGCCGTGCCCCCCTTCCACCTCCCGCAGCCCCCCCAGTACCCCTCGTAGCCCCGGCTGGGTCAGAGAGCGGTTGTACCCGTGGTAGCCTGTTCAAATCGATGATATAAATTGGTTTTGATCGGGTAGATTTCACATGCGCTAGAAAGCTGGCAAAAAGCACTGAAACTCTCTATTTAAATGAGAAAAAATGTCAGAGCCTCACTAGATCTGTATTTTAAGGAACATTCTTGTAAAACTCTTGCCATTTTTCCTGGCTCTCAGAGGGTGTTTTATTTTTTTCTTTTCTTTTTTTTTTTTTTTTAATGCAACAAAATCCAAAGTGCTATTTCAAAGAGAGAAAATAAATAGGGTAAAGGGGGAAAAAAAAAAAAAAAAGGTAAAAAGAAAATAAATAGGGTAAAAAGATTAAAAAAAAAAATAAAGCGGGGAAGAACTTTTCCCCTGGCCCAACCCATTCCCCCGCGGGTTTTCTCCCTGCGTGGAGCCCGGCAGCAGGGGAGCGCCGGGTGGGTGCCTGCCCCCCCCTCCCGGAGCTGGCTGAAGTCAGGTGGCTGCTGTGGGTTTTCCCATGCATGTCGAGCAATCCTGGGGCCGCCGATGCTCCCACAACTTCCCACGCTGGTTAAGGGCGCTGGGCACACGGGGACCCTTCCCCTCGCTGGTGGGATGCCGAGGGGTGCGGGGCCGGGGTGTCCCCCCGAGGTTCTGCAACTCCCCCCCTCTGCTGCTGGACAGTTCCTGGGGGGGGGGGGGGGGCGGTGCAGCTTGAGGTGGGTTTGGGGGTCCCCTCTTCCCCCACAACCCCTTGTTGATGGTTTTTTTTTCCATCTTGTCCCAGTGGGACGCTCCTGTGTGGGGTCTGCGCAGCTCCCAGCCCCTCTCCCCCTCCTCACCCTGCTGCACACCAACTTTCAGAGATGATTTCAGGGTTTTGACAAAATGAAAACCCTTCTTTTAGTGCAGGCTGGGAGCTTGCAGGATCAGGCCGGGAGCTGCAGTGGGGTGGAGTGGGCATCCAGCCCCCTCCTCCCAGGGCTAGGGGGCTGAGAGCGACGTCCCTTTGCTGTGCCCCGTGCTGGGGTGGGGGTCAGACCCCCTCTGTCCCTCTCCATCAAGCCCCAGTCACCCCCACCACGCCGAGGGGAGACCTTTTGGGTGGACTGGTTTCGCAGGCGAGGTGAGAGCCACGTGCAGGACACAGGGATCTTTTCAGGGCTGTATGGAAAAGCTGAGATTGGAGGTCAATAATGCGATAGGCCTCTGTCGTGACAGGTGACTTCAGCCCGGCTGGGACAGAGTGGGAGGAAGGGAGGAAGGAGGAAGGCCCAGCGTAGCTGCTGCAGACAGCCGTGTCCGGGTTGGGCTCCACAGACCCTAGCAGTTGAAGGACCAGCTTAAAACCCCTCTGGAGCAGATCAGGAGGGCCAAGCTCGGCCCCGGGGGAGCCTGGCTGAAGCTGCTGCATGGCTGGTTATACCAGGCCAGGGCCCAGCGTGGTTCCGGGCAACAGATAAGGATGGTGGATGGGGGGTTTTGGGTGGGTTTTTTTCGCTTTTTTTTCTTGCTGCGCTGCCATTAACCTATGGTTTGCAAACCTGTATGAAAGCCCAGACAGCTCTGGGTCTTGGGAGGGGAAGTGACAGGGGTTTCCCAGCTTGTCCCCACCAGGAAGGTTCCTGCATGGGGTGTTCCCTCAGTCCGGCCAAGGGACAATTTTCCTTCTGCTGCAGGACCCAGGTAAAACACAGTCCCTTCAGGAAGCCCCCCCGGCCTCTGCACAACCCAGGAGCTGTCTGGTCCCCCCTAAGCCATCCCACCTTCCCTAGAGCTTGGCAATGTGCTGTAGGAAGGTGCCGGCCAGGAAGTTTGGGGAAGGCCACCAGCTCTTCTGTCACATTGGAGGGGACTTGGCAGAAAGCACCAACCAGGCGCTGAAGGGCTGGGAGAGGAGACAGAAATGCACCCCCAGGCCCGGGTCAACATCAAGCGACCTCGCAACCGTACAGCGCCGTGCACGGCAAGGGGTGGGCAGCTCCCACCGGGCCCCTCTGGGAGGTCGTGGCTGAGGGAGCCCAGGCAGGGCTGTGGTGGGAGTGGGGAGCACTGATTTACACCCCTGCTCCCCCTGGGTAGGGCTGCGGTGGGAGTGGGGAGCACTGATTTACACCCTTGCTACCCCTGGCCCAGGCTGCTTTGGGAGCGGGAAGCACTAATTTACACACCCCGATCCCCCTGGGGGCTGGGATGCAGCAAGTGGGGAGCACTGATTTACACCCCTCGCTCCCCCCAGGGGCCAGGATGCATCAAGGAGTGGGGAGCACTGATTTACACCCCCTGCTCCCCCCAGGGGTCGGGCTGCAGCAGGAGTGGAGTGCACTGATTTACACCCCTCTCTCCCCCCAGGGGCCGGGGTGCAGCAAGGAGTGGGGACCACTGATTTTCACCCCTGCTCACCCCAGGGCCAGGATGCATCAAGAAGTGAGGAGCACTGATTTACACCCCTCCCTCCCCCAGGGCCGGCATGCAGCAAGAAGTGAGGACCACTGATTTACACCCCCTGCTCCCCCCAGGGCCGGGATGCATCAAGGAGTGGGGCGCACTGATTTACACCCCCGCTCCCCCCCCCCCCGGGGGGCCCGGGCTGGAGCGCTCCTCTCTGCTGCTTTAAAAGGGGTTTCTCAGTTGGAGAGGAGGGGAAACACGTCCAGGAGCGCCTCCGCCGCCGTCTCCGCGTTTGGTTTTTTTTTTTTTCTTCCCCCCATTCAGGGTAAAAGCGACGATAACAACAACAACATCAACAAGAACCCCCCCTCTCCGCCGCGTCGCTCGCTTCCCCAGCTCCCCCCGCGCCCCGCAGCCGTGGGAGCCGCTCGGAGGCTGATCCCGTGCGGATAAAGCAGCGATACTGGAGGGGGACAAGGGCAGCACATGAGCTGGGAAGAAGGAGCAGAGAGAAAAGCCGCATCCCCGCCTCCCAGGATTTCCGACCGCCAAGAGGGGAAAACGAGGAGGAAGCCAGAATTTTACTGGGGGAGGGAGCTCGGGGAGTGAGCGGGACCCCGTGTGCCTGTCTCCTGCCGTACACGCGAGTATTTATTGTTTTAATAATCCGTGCTTGGACTGTCCCAAGGAGCGGGGGGACTCCCCGAGGTGGGGAGAGGAGGGGGTTGGAGCTGGGGCGGAGTGGGGGGGAGACCATCGGCAGCCTGCCCTGAGGATGCGTCGGGAGGGTTGGAGCAGCCCCATCCCTCCTCGGCGAGGATGCTACCGTGGCGGGGGCGGGGGAGGGACCTGCCCGGCAGTGCTAGTCCCCAGTATCAAGACAAGGGGATCCCGCACCACTCCCCCCAACCTTTCTTCTGCCTTCCTTTTTTGATTTATTTAGGGGTTTATTGCATTTATGGCACGCCAGATGGATCCTGCAGCGCTCGGGGGCCGGCGGGTGCGTGCATCGCGGGGGAGGGATGCGACAGCACCGGCAAGGGCGGTGTTAGAGGGGTGGGTTTCCCTCTTTCCCTCCCACGCGTGGGGCCAGCCAGTGAGCGGGGAGCCCCCCCCCCCCCCCCTCCCCGCCCGAGGAGCCACCTCCCTCCGCACCCCGGCTGTATTTCCCAGGCTCGCATGGCGGCTTTTAGGACTCATTTTGCGGCTCCACAGCCATCGCGTTGGTTTTTACCCCTGGGGGGAAGCCCCTTCTCTCGCTGGTTGCTGGGGGAACGGCAGGAAGGGAGTAAAAGTGGGCGAGAAACCCCACGGGTGAAGGGGAACCTGCAGGGAGGTGCGGGGAGGGGGGTGGGGGGCATGGCCAGGGCCGGGCGGTGCTGGGGGACACCCCGGACCCGGCTTTTACCTCTTCCCCTGCCAGGTAAAGGTCCCACCACGGCCGTGGGAGCTGCACTGACGGGATATTTCTCTCTGAAGGAAGAAGGGAACCCCCTCAGGCCTCCTCTTCCCTCCCCCGGAGAAATGATGCTCCACGGCAGAGTCTCCCCGGGGTCTAACGCAGGTCTGAGCCACGGGGGGGCTGGGGAAACAGCCGGCACCTCCAACTGCATCGGAATCCCTCGGGGCTCCGGATTAAAGCTTTTACATCAGTAAATTAAAAAAAAAAAAATATATATATAATAAAAAAAATCCAACAACAGAAAACACAGCCCCAAACCTGGACGTTTATACAGAAAAAGAGCATCACAAATTCCTAATGTAAGCACCGGCCAGCTGTGTGCACTTGTAAAGTTGTTATAATCCCCCTCCTTGTTATAAACAGGAAAGTACATAATATAAAGCAACAGGCCCGCATTCACAAATACTGACCCTCCTCCCCGCGCCTGCCAAATTCCCCTTTTACGAAGCTCCCCGCAGCCCCCGGGCGTCTCCCCCGGCGCGGCCCTGCCTGCCCGCGGCAGAGCCCGGGGCTCACCCGCCGCCCGCTCCCGGGTGGCCCGTCGCGACATGGGGAGGGGGGGACACACGGGGCCGGGGCCCGGCTGCCGCTCCGAGCCGGGTCCCCGCACGGGGAGGTGCAGGTCGGGCCGGGGAGCCCCGCCACACCTGAGCTCCCCCTTTCTCGGGACTCCAGACAGCCCCTTCTTCTTCCTCCTCGTCGCAGCGCTGCCTTGTCCCCTCATCCATCCCTTTTTCTACCTTCCTTTCTTTTTTTTTTTTTTTTTTTTTTTTTTTTTAATTTTGTCGTTTATGCCCCAGTTTTCCTGCGGGGATCCTTGCCCGCTCCTCCCCGAGCTCCAGCAGTGTACATCCTGCTCTGCTGTGTGTGCTTACAGCGTCAAAGGGTGGACGTGATATTTCAAACATCAGATCAGTGCGTTTATATATTGGGTGCCCGGAAATTTTTCCAAATAAACACAGCTTGATTCGACTTGGGTGGGCAGACTTATCAACAGACTAATTCTATAAACAAATGAAGGAATAACCCGGAGACCATTGGCTGGTACCAGCAAGACACGTGGAGAGAGCTTGGAGTTTTGTAGCAATGAAATTTTAATTAATGTGGGTGGGCTGAGAACACAAACGACTGTTTATCAGAGACAATTTATTTTCCAGTGCTAAGTCAACATATAATAGCAAACTTACAACAATTATTTAACTTTTTTTTTCTCCTTTTTTTTTTTTTTTTTTTTTTTTTTTTTTAAGAGCTATGAAGCAGGGACAGAGGCAGAGCGAGCTCCTTCAGGCAGGGCTGGGATCTGAGCTCGCACAAATAGCTCCCCGGTGGACTCGTCCCAGGTTTCTGCCCTTCCCCGTCCCTTCGCTCGGCTCCGAGGGGGAAGACCCGGAGCTAAGAGCTCGCCGGCGATGAGCCACATCTACGGCAGCCACCTCCCCGCCATGGGCAGCCCCTCCATGGTGTATCTCCCGGCCGCCCTGGGCTTCGCCCCCAGCGCGGCGATCTCCCGGCAGGACCCCCCGCAGAAGCCCCCCTACAGCTACATCGCCCTCATCGCCATGGCCATCAAAGAAGCTCCGGAGCAGAAGGTGACCCTCAGCGGTATCTACCAGTTCATCATGGACCGCTTCCCCTTCTATCACGACAACAAGCAGGGCTGGCAGAACAGCATCCGACATAACCTCTCCCTCAACGACTGCTTCGTCAAGGTGCCGCGGGAGAAGGGACGGCCCGGTAAGGGCAGCTACTGGACCCTCGACCCCCGCTGCCTGGACATGTTTGAGAACGGCAACTACCGCCGGAGGAAGAGGAAGCCCAAAGCCCCGGGGCCACCGGAGCCGAAGGGTGGCGCGGCCCCCGCGGCCGGCGAGCAACCGGGGCCGGCCGCTCGCCCCGACGAGCCTAAGAGGGCCAAAGGGAGCGTGGCGGCGGACTCGAGCGATGACGGGGTCCCCAAGACGGGGGTAGAGGGGGAAGCGGCCCCCCCCGGGCTGTCCCCGGCCCCCGCCGCGCCCCGGCCGCCCGCCGCCGCTCCGCCGCCCAAGAGCGGCCCGCGGGGCCGCAGCTTCAGCATCGAGAGCATCCTCGCCCAGGGGCTGAGGCAGCCCCCCCCCGGGGGAGCCCCCAAGGCGGCCCGCGAGAGCCCCGTCGGTTGCCTCGGTGGCTCCCTGGTCGCCAGCGGCGGCTTCGGCCCGGCCCTCAATGCCTCCCTCATGCTCGACTCCCAGGTGCACGGGAGGCTTTATCACATCGGCATCCCCTTCCTCTCCTGCTTCCCTCTCCACTTCTCCGAGGCGGTACTGAATTTTCAGTAGTTGCCCCATAATTATACCCCCCCCCGCCGTCTGGTTGCTGCTCTGGGGGCGCGATGGGAGGGGGAGACCGGACTCAGACCTCACCAAGCGGGTAAAAAACAAAAAAAAAAAACCCCAAAACCAGGCGATGTTAAAGGTGACTCAGGATTTCAGGGCATTTTCAAGGCACGTCTTGCTGCGGAGCTCTCTTTAGCGATTGCCCCCCACCCCCCCGCCAGATCGACTTTTAAAGGTAAAACAGTTTTCTTTTCCCGTGGGCGGTGGAGGTACAGAGTCAGGCGGGGGGGTGGGGGCGGGGGGCACGCTGGCCTCCAACCCCCATCACGTTTGCTCTGCACCTTTAGTCTTTGTATCCCTCCAGTTTCTCAGACCTGGTTTCTGCCAAGCCCTTTGGGTCTCTGATTTTCTTCTTTTTTTTTTTTTCTTTTGAAAATCAGACCCACCTCGTCCATCCCTGGGCGAGGAGGCTGAATTTTGTTTTGCCATTAATACCCACGGGTGCCTGCATGTAATAATTCCTGATATTGCCCTACTGGCCCAGTCTCCTGAGTGGGTAAAAGGCAGGTAACCAGAGCTGGAATAAGGGCAGATGAAACAATCATGGCTCATTCTGCACAATCCTGCTTGCTTTGACTCAGCACCGTATATAATTCATGGCATTAACGCAAGCTGGTTTCCTGCCTCGCACTTGTGCTTCTCGAGTATCGCAATTGCGTTTCTGTCTCACTGATGTGGCCAGAGAGAGGGGGATGAACGAGCAAACACGTTGTGAATGTGGAGATGCGGCCGATTTCCATGTCTTGCTGAGATCAGTTGCTTCTTACCAAAAAAGACTGAAGCAGGATTGTGGAGGCTGGTCTTGGCATTTTGAAGGAGCTGTGTTAACAACCCGGACAACTACCAGGAAAAAAAAAAGACACCAGCTATATTTCTAAAGTTTTCTTTTTTCTTAAAGAAGGAAGAATCCAGACACATTACAAGCAATCAGGAATATTTCTTTTTTTTTTTTTTTTTTTGCCATAAATAGAGGCTTTTTGTATATTAGTGGATAAATGCCCTTTTGGAAAAAAAAAATCTATATTCTCAATTTTCATTATGAAACCGAACCTATATCCAATAAAAATATTTTGTTCAGGACTGTGGCTGATGCGTTGTAAAACACCCCTCGGCTCGTGCAGCCCGAGGGCCGAGGAGCGAGGCCTGCTGCCGGACACAGCAGTAAGCTCTGGTGCGAACATCCTGGTGATGGCACAATGCACTCCGCTGCCAGGAGGAGGGAAAAGGTGGGAGAGGCTGAAAACAGGGGCCTGGGCAATTACCCATTCCTTGAAACTGAGAGAATGTTTCCCACAATGGTTCTGTTTCTCCTTCTCTCCCCTTCCTCCATCCCACCCCATCTCAGTAGCAAAACCTGTCCTTAAATTAGCACCTGGACTATAGGAAATCTGGGTTTCTCAGGTGAGTTGTCATTCAGCTTTTGCAGAGGATGGCTGGCATCAAACTGTCTTGACATCTGGACCAGGAGCTCAGGGGGGGTCTTGTCAATACAAGGCAAAGAGCTCTTGGGGGGGAGGTACAGAAAATCTCCGAAAGGTGGGAACTAATGTTGAGTTTCCCAAAAGAAAGATGCTTTTAGTGGACCCCTGGATGGGCAGAGCTACAACTTCTCACCAGGAAAAAAGAGAATAAAAAAGGAGATGGGGGCTTTTTATATAGATTTGCAAAATATACTTTATTTAAATAAAATCCCATATATGCTTCCTATTTCTGACAATTCCTGTTTGAATATCTATTAAGTCCATTCTTTAAAGCTATGGCACTCAATTACAAAAAAACACTTGTAAAAGTGAAGGTGTGACTGCCCAGTCAAAGCCACATGTCCCCAACATAATTTACAAGGCTGGGCAAGTGCTGAGAGGGTTAATGCTCTCTGCATGAAACCCGTGTCCCTGCAGTGCCACTCTTGTGTGTAATCAGACAGGTATTATAGCCAGTTCAGTGAGTGGCCACCTTGCAAGGAGGTTTCTGTCCAAGGCTCAGGGCTGACATCACCAGTCTTTTTGGAGTCCGTGTGGTAACATCACTCACGGGAAGCTGCAGGGGTAGGGAAAAGATCCAGCTTAGTTCTTGCCCAGCAGAGACCTCAAATCATCTCTCCACCCCCAGCTGCTTGCATGTGCTAGGACTTGGGCACGTGTGTGAAAGAGGAGGTTAATCTTACCTCCAAGGACTTGTAAAGCTGGGTCTCCATAAAGCTCTTGAGCCAGTTCCCACAGGTGGGGATCCTACATCTCTGGTCTCCCTGCAGCCTGGCCGACAGAAGGGTTTTACCCCCAGAAAGCAGTTATTTATGCTCTCATGGTTTTTCAGTCTCACAAGGTGGTTGATTCTTAGAAAAACCTTTTTGCTTCTCTAAAAACCCTCCCCTGAAGGAGCTGTGGATGTTCCCGTCAGGCACAGGGAGAGCTGTGTGGGGCAAGCAGCCGCTGTCAGCGAGGGCGAGTACTTGCTTCTGCATGCATGGGGCGTGAGGACAGCCCCACACAAAGAAAAATCCACTAAATCCTCCCCAAAGCAGTTTTAACCTGTGTCTTCAGGCTCCTCTACTTCCCTTTCTCCTAACTTGACACCCCAGCTGTGACCCTCCTGGTTTTGGCAATCTCTCAGCTCCTATTCCAGCTCCCGAAGTACCTTTTTGGACCTGCAAACATCAGGGATTTTACTCCTTTCCTGCCTGTACAGGTGCACTCCCTCCACCTCAGAGCCCTTTCTGTACAAGGACAGTTTTTAGTGGCAGGTCCCGGTCAACCATCTGAAGGAGTAAGTCTTACATTAGGACTGCAGTTTGATATGTACACAATGTATATTTTTATCACAGGCATGTTTTTTTGAGATTCAACTTCTTCTATGAAATGGGAATTTATTTTTTACGAAGCTTTGCTCATGGTGACATTTGATTTTATTTCTGTTTTGTTGTAGTGGAGTGGGACAAAATACAGCTGCAGTATTTAAAAGCCACACCGGGCCTGATTTTGGTTTCACTTGAGAGTAAAATTAGTAAAATTAACACACTCTGCATAAAAGTGACACTAACTCGGATGAACTCAGAACCGAGTGAATAGTTATGAGTGGCATTTTGGAATTCATTGGGATCAGGCCATTGATGTAACTTGCAGGGGATGAATACCAAGAAAAAGGATCTTATTGCCAACAGGCAGAATGACTAACCGCACACGGCTTTTGCACGTCATCTGTTTATATATAGAGGAGAAGAAGTAATGGTGCAATAAAACCAACAGCGCTTCAGTGTGGAGAACTAAGTGTGCTTGTCAATACACCAGTACCTGCCACTTGGATGTAACTCAGCATCCTTTAATCCTCTATACATCACGTGAATTTTGGTGCTGTGCAGCACAAACCAGACAACGTGTCATACAAATATAAAGGACTTGACAAGCTGCAAATAATTGATGCCAATGGTTTCACACCTGTTCCACAACCCAAAAAAGCAGCTGCCAAACACAAAACTGCCACCCAGTATTTAACTCATCCCCCGAATCTTCCCCCTCTCGGCTTTCCCAACCTCATGGTGTTGGCTATAAACACAAGTCTGAAATACTGTGAAGAAATGTAGAAAATAGCCTACGATGCAGTATAAACAGCATACTTCTTGTGTGGGCGATATATATGCCTTTCCGTTCCACTGGAGAGGAATGACCTCTACCAACCGAGCAAGGTTTCACGTCTCCGAGGTCTGCAGCCAATTTTAACTCATAGAGGCAGAGAAGAGCACACAGTGGAAGAGGTTCAGAGTGGAGGCGTTCAGTTCATGGAGCAGCTTCACTCCAAACACAGGTTTCTTATGAGGGGAACTGAAAATTTGGCATATTAAAATAATTCAGGAATTTAATTTCTCATAAATACAGCTTCCAGTCCTTAAATACGCTCAGTGTGTGTTCTCTTAAAGTTGGTCCCATAGCATATATAAAAAATAATCGAGTATTTACTTGTGAGCAGAAGCCATTTTCAGGACTTGTCACTTGAAGTTCATGGCTGTCCATCTCTGATTTCAAGGTGACACAGCTCTAAGGGACTTTGTAACAGCTTCTACTTTCCAACCACCCCCTTCTAATAGTTAATTCTCCTTCCATCCTTTACCAAGAAGACACCTAATGGAGAGATTATCCCTTTTCACACCAAAACCCACTGGCCTCCTGCTAATTGTTCCTAAGCCTGTTGTGAAGAGCAGCCAATACCCGAAATGAAACAGGGAGAAGGATCTGCCTCGTTACTTGATTCATAGCCCCGCACACCCAGAAAAGGGGTCTCCTGGGAGACAGCGTTTTGGATATTAAACAGATCACATATTTGATTTTAAGTGAAAGAGCAAGGAGACAAGATCACGGAATTAGAGAAGTTACAGATGGAAAAGGTCTATGAGGTTATGCAATCCATCAGTCTGGACATTACATAATTGCTCCCCACAGTATATTTTTAGTGCTTTATCCAGACAAATCATTAAGTGCTTTAAAATGGGCCAGATTCCTCAAACGCAATGCGTGCTAAGTCACAGCTGATTTCACTGCGGCTCGTAGCTTGCAGTGTCTAATAAGACACCAGAAGAAAGTTTTGTGTGGTCAAGGAGAACAGAATGGACTCCTCCAGAAACAAATATGGGTCTGGTTCGGTATTCTTCATAGGAACCTTTCCAAAATTGGCTGAATTAGATCTTTTAAATCCCATTTTCGGATTATACTGAATAATACATTATTACTTATTCAGATGTTCACTTAGTCCAAAGTAAAACATTGTTAATGTTCATGTGAATGCAATTTGTTTTAAGCCAGCTTCAAAGCCCGTTCAGTAAAGCGTAAAGAATGTTTATTTAAAATATAGTTGCTAAATTTAGCATGAGCTTGCTTAGCCTAAATCTTAGCGACATTTTTAGAGAGCACATTGCGAATCAGGAATGCATGGAGAAATAAATAAACTTTCCCACATTTTTGGAAATCGAGTAAGAATTTGCAAGTTATTTCTTGCATGGGCAATTTCTGTGGATTGGAAAGCATTATGAATAATGCAGATTTCCTAGTAAACAGACAGTTGAAAACACAATGCTAATAATTTTCATTGCAATTTCATTTCAAATAATGCTCCCTCAAGGAGGAAACAATAGCTGTCAGCTTTTGTTATAGAAATTACACAGAGCATCAACATGTTTCAATATTTACTCAAGCTCTTTGCAAAGCACCGAAAAGTGCAATGGAGCTGTGGTTGGCTACAAGCCACATTCAAACCCCTGCAAAGGAAATCTTATGTTTGAATTAGGTCCTGTGCCTCTTCCTAGTAATTATGATACTGGATTTTACACCCGCCCCTCGCACACTGGTTCCCAAAGTCCTTTGGCCAGATCCTCAGCTGGGTTAAATGCCAGCCTGCCTGCTGGCTGAGCATTTAGACAGAAGACAGATGATTTTAAGCTTTTCCTTTCCTTTCTTTCAGCATCACCTCCCTGAGTTTATGCAAGTAAAAGAGGCACATCTGGGCCATCTTTACGTTGAGTGACATTGCCTTAGAGAAACAAGCAAAGATGAGCAGACTCGTGATGGTTAAGTAGTTAAATTCTCTTTTATCAGGTCAGTATCAGAGGGCTGGAGCCTGGAAATTATGCTCAGTTTTCATCATCTCCCTCTGCCCTTTTCATCCTTTGGTTGGTGGGAGTGTAATACCTGTTTCTGCTCCTAAGGTGGGAGGATTACAGCTGTACTGGGGCTACAAGACAAAAGGAAAGTCCAAGTGTCGCCCAGTGTCACCAAAGATACCCATGGCCTCTAGTGGGATTGGGATCAGCTCCTCACCAAGCAGACAGGTGAAATCAGGGGGCATGGAAGAAAACACTGAGGGTATTATTTTTTTTTTCTCCAAAGACAGCGCTCTACTGCTTCCACTGGTTTTAGGCAGCTTCAAGCATCTACATCCTGATCCGAAGCGCTGTGACTCAGCTTTACACCCAAACGCCAAGTCCCACCTGTAGACCCATCCTCCCCAGCCACCTCGGATCCCTCTCAACTCTTCAGATGATGGTTTGCAAATGCACTGGCCCAACACACTAATTCCTGAACCTGCAGTGAGGTGGGCTCCTTAATTCTTCACTACCTATCTTCAACTGCTTACTAAGTTGCTGTTTTCATTAGAAAAGCAATATGTAATAATAGTTGTTAAAATAATTGTATTTCTGTTTTTACATCTGTAAAGATTAAGTTAAACAGTATGAAGCCCATTAAACTATTTCATGTCATGCTGCCATAAATTTCCTCCATTCCCATTGCTACTATTATTCCAGAGTAAACTCTGAGATCAAGCTGCTGCCACAGAGAGTTATTTATAGGAGCTCATTCATCAATAAAAACTTCAAAAGAAATCTGTTACTCTTCTATTGGGAAGCCAAAGAAAACTAACATAAAGACAACCCTGTTAAGAAACAAAGCTAAGGAGACCACAAGACATTTAGTTAAGGAAAATCCTGATTTCTAACAAATACCATGCAAGGAGGGGAAGAGGAAAAAAAAAAAAAGACTGTTGGCAACACAAATCCTTTAAAGTTATTTCATTCTCATTGGATGGTTAAAATAAACTGTTAAACAGTTTTATTTGTACTGGCTCAGCCCCCTCATTAGACTTCATGGGATGGATTTGTGATCTCGCAGTGCGTAAGGAGCTCTTCATCTCTTGTGAAAGCTGGCGTTGTCTTTCCGCTTGTCTCAGCTGCTCGTACATCCATCCATCAGCACAGCAGAAACCGAATGAGCGAGATGCTGAGTAGGCAACTGGTAGCATCCACTTCCCTAAAGGTAGACGTATAGTATAGCAAGAGTTTATATTTCATCTTCCTTATTCTCTTTTATTTCTTATTAAAACTTCCTCTGTACGCCTGAGCTGCGCAGCATTGGCTTTGATGGTCATGATAGGCCTGCAGAAACTTTAATATCTGAGGGGTCTAGTGCTGGACTTTCCTGTACCAGCACCCACTGCCTGTACCAGCACCAGTCCTCACAGAACACATCAGGTCTCTTTTCTAGCAGGAGTGATTGGAGCCACATCAGATCTCAGCATATTTCACTTATATCAGAGCAATTAAGCATAATTTGGAAAACAATCTCTCTCCTTTTTATCTGTCTCCCTAAGAGCTCCATGACTGAGATCTTCCTGGAGGTCTTCGCTGGAACGTGGACTCAGTGGTCAGCCATGTCATGGTAACAGCATTCTCAAACAGGGGTTTTTTTTGAGTGCAGCAGACAGACACACTTGTTTCCATCACAGGGATCTGAGTCCTGAAGGCAATATGGACCTCAGACTCCTGGTATGCGTTGCATAAAAGTATCGTAATCACATCCCCAAATATTAAAGCACAGAGGTGAGGATCCTGAGATCTTCCCTGAGATCTCTTTACATCTCTACCATTATTCATGCAAACCTGGGCAGGGCATTTTGCGTGGGATTCACCTCAATCGGCCCCAGTCATCTACCACTCAATCCCTGGTCTGAGCTGGCCATCAAAAGTATCTCCAGAATCTGCTGGGACACAAAGGATCTTCAGAGGGCTGAACTTCCAACCACCCGAGGCACAGGCTTTAGGGAGGGTAAAATCACCCTTTGATTGTATATGGAGGAGCTGGAGAAGGTCTGTGCTTTAGAACATTAGGGGAGGTGAAATCCACCTGCAGCAGGTTGCATCTTCCAGACCAGCTGTCAGCTTGGTTGGCAAATGCAACTTTTGCCTGAACAGCGTCTCTCTAAACTCATCCAAAAGGTTCATTTCATTTTCCTTAAAGCTGTTCTTGGTTGGGTTGTGCTGCAGTGGAGGTGAGACATCTCTGGTTTCCTTCTGCTGAGGAGTTAGACCAGTGAGTCCCAAATGAACCACTAGTGATGTGAATTAAAAATAGTCCAGCAGTTGCTTCCCCAAGCAGAGGTACAAGATAAAGAATTTTGCAGACACTCATCACATTATGGGCCAAATAAATCTCCTTCCCCATGAGATCTAAAAACATTACCCTCACTTTTGTCCATCTTTGTTACAAATTGAAGGTCATGTATCTGGTTTTGCACTGATATAATTACAGTTGTTCAAAGAGAGTGGGAGAGCCAAGTCAGTCATGTTGACTCGATTATGCCAATGAGAAAAGTTTTTATACATTGCTGTAGCTTATATTTGGAATTGGTCTAAACACTGTGGACACAATGATTATTAATAAACATGAAATATCTCTGTATACAAACCAGATTTATTCCAATTTAACTGTACCTACTGTTACATATAATTGCTTTGTTATGAAAAGGGCAAAGAGAAGCCCTTAATTGTGTCTAGTTTCAGATTAGATGCTACATAAATTCTAAGTAACAATAACAGTAATTGTGACCCACTTCTTATGGACTATTTTTCATTGATTTCTCCTAAACTGCTTTGCAGGGAAGGTCAATAGAAAGCCCCATTGTAAACATGGGGAAATCTCCTGATTATTTGTTTTGGATGGCTATAGAGGAAATTGCATATGCTTTCATGGAAAAAAATCCTCTATTATTATCCTCTGTCCTAAAAGGGGGGGGGCTTGGGGTGGAGGGGGAAGCCTGGTGACTCTGATTGTACTCTAAATTATCCTAAAGTAAATTCCTGGCAAACCAAATTAAGCCAGATGACTCTGGATTTAATGAGAGTAAATAGTAACAGACTAAGTTAAAGCTTAAAACAGGGCACCTAGCTGCTCTGCACTCCTTTGCAGCATGAAGGGTCTCTTAAAACCTTTGACTGAGCAGTTTTATTTTCTTAGCTTATTTCAGAGATATTTTCCTTATGACTTGAGCATCAGTAGGAAACAGCAGGTCAGCTGTTAGCAAAACAAAGTGGAAGAAACCTGTAGCTGTAGTTTATCTAAAATTAAGAACATAATTGTGTTTAGAGTGTGAAATGCAATCACGTAGCATAGCATGCAAAACCACCTTTGTCTGATAAGGCTTGTGGCTGAACAGAGACAGCCCAAGACCAGACTGAGATGTGATTCAGTCTTTTGAAGTCTCATGAACTAATTCTTTTCATATCCATATATGATTTCTGTTGCTGCAGAAAAAAAACCCCAAACTAAAGCCTTTGACAGAGGGAAAAACATTCATTTTAATTAACGATGTCTTAGAGAACTCAGAGATAAGGTATTTGCAGGGTGTGTGCAAACTGCAGGTTCCCAGCTTTGGTGCAGAGCAAGCAACTATCAAGTTAAATGCATTGACAGGAAAGGACCAGGAGCTGGTGTTGGAGGTGTTCTCCTGCCACTCCAGACATGGGGCTGGGGGACTGGCCATAGAAGCTCCTGCTGGTCTGTCTTCCTCAGGGCCAAGGGCCCAGAGGAGCAAGCAGGAGTGTTTGGAAGGGGACTCTGTTTCTCCTTGTCTCAGGGGTCAGGCAAGCTTTGCTGAGTGTTTAGTTTGCGATACACAGGCTTTGCCTGGGCAGACATCTAACAGGGCTTTGTTGGACTGGTCGCTCAACCTTGCTCTACCAAATGTTTTTGTCAAGTCTTTAATCAAGACAAGACTAGTCATCCTCCACCCTGGTGGCTCGGTGACTGTTGAAGACCTGTGGGCCTTTCCTTGAGTTTCCAAAGGTGTAGGCATGTTGTGAGAAAAGGTGCTGGAGAAGCTGGAGGGTTTTCTGGAGAAACTGGAATAGGTTTTCATTCCCATTCCTGCTCCTTAGCAGGACCACCTGATGTAGGGCATTTGACCAGGGTTTCCAGGAGCTCAACAGCCTGGACAAGTGGTCACTGCCCACAGGTACTTGCAAACCAGTCATGCTGTGGTGGGTCCGAGCCTCTTGGTACATCAAACTGATGTGAACGGTGCACGTGTTGTCTGAGATGTGCCTTCTGGTTCCCTTTCACTCTGCTTTGCTTCCATCCCAGAGTGGCTCATTCAGACTCCACCTTTCATACATAATATAAACAGATGCACTGGTGTATATAGACAATGTGCATGAGCTACCCAACCCTGCCCCACTCCAGGAAGAAAAATTAAATCATTTTCTCTCTACTCAGGTGGCTTTAAGGAATCAGTTCTACACCAAAACTGGCTTGTCTATCCAACTGTAATGAGAAATAAGTGACTCCATGCCCTTTTCAAGTCACTCATTAAGATTTCTTCAAGCTAGGACATGAGCATCAAGTCTCCAAATGCGATATGCTGCCTCTGCTCTTACCCTTGTGTATTCTTGCTGCTTACTTTAAAAATGATCGTATTTTCTTCCAATAATAAAATAAATCAATAGGAGAAAAATATCTTTCAAATGTCTAAAAAATGAATTTTCTCCTTGAGAACGTTACGCTACAGAGGAAACATGAAGAAACAACTTTGACACACATGACAAATATTGAGAGGGAGCTAAAGCTAAAAGGCAACTCCTTGAAGACTTTGGATCATTAAGAAAGTACACGAATGGGTTGAAATTCTTGAAAGAAAACCTCTCCCAGACTTACTTGGTTGGCTCAGTGCCAGGGCTGTGTGTTTGCCTCCCAAACTCTATCACAATAATGATGTCTAAGGGAAAATCCATCTCCTCTTATTTCCTAAGGTTGGGAAGGATCTGTGAGCTGACAAACTGGGGGTTCCTGTGTGTTTGTTTGTGTGTGCGCGTAGTGCTGAGAGCAGCATCTCTGAACGCATAAATCGTGGCTCACTTTGCCCCAGCGAGGGTAAGCCCAGCCACGCTGTTTTGGCCCACAGGATGACTGCTGGGGAGCTGGGCTGGGTTCCACAGCCCTTTCCCAGGCTCAACTTCTCATTGGGTTGCATTGCATTGAGTGAAAAGTGCTCGGATGCAAACCCGAGGTCATGGCTGCGCAGAGTCCCATGCAAATCTCTGCAGTCCTGCGTGTGTGACACAGAGGTGTGGATGTGGTGTTTTACACAGCGAGGATTGTATCTTCAGATGGTACCTCCTGCTTTTAAGAGAGAGCCCTGCCCTGGTGTCGAAGGTGAAGTCACCTCCCCTTCTGTCAAGGGCAGCTACACCCTAGCCCCATCCTTAGCTAATGAGATAATCATTTGGGTCCTGTAAGCGGTTCATCTCTCCTGGGTGGCCTGAGAAGAGCCTGGCTGCTCTCCATCAGCTCTCTCTTGCTTAGGCATGGTGGCAGGCGTAGGAGTTGAGCCCCAAGTGGGTGTCCGATGCAGAGGGTGACCTTATGGACCACGGAAACTTCACATGTGAAATATTCAAGACCGCATGTCTTCCTGTGTCTCCGCACAGCTTTCACACAAAGGGTCCTGTGTCCCGGGCTGCACACAACACCCCAACAACAATTAGGTGACTCAGCTCCCCCGGCACGGAGGTACGCACCCGGCCGAGCGGACCACACTCGGCTCTGCAAGGAGAGGGAGAGAGGAGGTTATTTGGGGAAGTGGGTGTGAGGGTGGTTTGGTGTGGGCACTCCGTGGAGAGGTCCATGAGTCTCGCGGTGGAGGGAGGGAGGCGGAGGGCAATGGAGCTGAGCTTTCCCATGGCGGTTGCAGCGATTGCAACTCATCTCGCAAGATCAGGCTGCGTCTGTCCTGGCATTCATGCTTTACAACTCATTTCCAGCTAGTTTACTAGAAATAGCCTGTACAGCCCTAAGATGTGAAATATCCCAGGCTGGCAAGCTAACGTCTTTTGCTAGCTGCAATCTGCAAGCTCTGAATTTCACAGCTGCGGTGAGACAGTATTTAAAATCTCAGAGACAGAAATGGCCCTCTGTAAAGCTGAAATTATAAGTTTTGGCCCCGTCTCTAACCTTTGGAGGGTTGCCCAGCTTCTGACAGTCTGTGATGATGTCTCTGTGGAGGAAATCCTACGCTGAAGAAAAGCATGTTGCTTTCTCCCAAAGTTATATTCTTTCTTTCATTCGGCCACCCTAAAGGACACTTTGTCATCTTGACAGATCTTAAATATTCCTTTCTAATTTTACGGGAGGCAGATATGGGGACAAAAATTAAGGATTATTCAGGAATCTTATTTATGGCTAAGGATATAAGGGATTTGAATGGAAATAACAATTAAACTCAGGAAAAAAATTCACACTACAGGTCACTGCAATCCCAACTTTTCCCCTTATGAACTCAAGCTGAGGAGGTTTTCTTCCCCTTTGTGATTTAGGCTTTGCTAAACTTCTCTGAAAATAGTTCATATATCATAGAGAAGAATTTCCATGGGGAGCATAAATACATCCGTGGAAAGAAGGGAAAATTTTTCCTTCTCTCTGGGAATGGATGAGAAAGAAAGACAGTTGACGCCAAATATTAATGATGAGTGGAGGAATCCATCCAAAGAAGCGATCTATTGAGAATACTAAAACTATCCTAAAGTCACAGACATATAAAAATCTAGTACGGAACAATGACTTTTCCACTAATATAGGCTTAGATTCAAGAAAATATTTAAGCACATGCTTAAGTCAGTCCCTGTTCAGAACAGCCCTTAAGTGAATTGTTGAAGCTAACTTCAGATTTATTGGTGCACTTTTCAGCTCTGTGGATACCAGCTGGCATTAAACACGCCTACAGTTAAGTACATGCTTAAGGACTGACTGGAGGGGAGATGTTTTCTTCTAGTGGGACCACATAACACAGTTTTCAATCTCTTCAGTAAGAATTTGTATTAAATTCATAGCTGAAGGGACAGCACTGGGGACACTCAGAGCTTACAGGTTTTGATCAATAGAGAAGGAAGTCAGATCAATCTAAAGGAAATGCAAACCACATCATTTAAATAGTGAGTGATTCATACACTGATATGTATGCATAGGTCTGTTGCATATAGGGATATATATGGACACATCATACCTGCACATGTGCTGTGCTTCACAGGCTTCTCACATCCCGAGGGTGACAGTCAAGGATAATGATAGAGGGACATTAATAGCTGGTGTTTTCTGGTAAACACCTCTGCAAAACCGTGCCTTGGACTTGTGGTCCCTCCACAGACAGGAGCGACTGGAGCCTCCGAAGAAAATGAGTGCGGCAGGGAAATGTTCCTGCCTTCCTTTGTTGGGAAACAGAGACACGGTTGTGTCAGCCATGCATGGGCATGTTCAGGCAAACCTGAGCCCTCGTCCTGCTTGCCTGCAGGTAGCCACAGCTGGCGTGGTAAGTGCCACGTACTTTCTGCACCATGCCCTACCAGCAGGCAGCTGCTGGGTTGTCCTACCATCAATGAAATATCATTGTTGTAGGCATTTAATCCCTCCCCTTTGCAGCCCACTTGCCGAGGCCTTGTGTTGATGTTTCCCACCTCAGAAAGCCGCGATCTGCTCCTGAGCACCTTCTGCCAAGTTTCATGCATGATCTCATGCACTTGTTTGCCTTTGCCTCCATCCTCATGCTGGGGAGGAAGCGGTCAGCTAGTACAGGTGGTGTTCATACAAGACAACTTTAGGTGTTAACACTTCACTGCCTAATATCGCATGAGATCGTGTCGATGATGAGCTGGGGCTAGGTGTCAGCCACAAGGACATCGCTTTGGCATGCTGTAACGTGGTACAAGAATTACAAAGCAAAACACACAAGCCTTCCTCAAGCAATTGGATTTGACATAGCTGGATGAACAGTTTAATTGGGTTATTAACACATCTCCACACTGACATCAAGAGCACTAAATGCTGTGTAAATAGATCGGGGCAAACGGCTCTGCCAACGTGCTGGAGGCGGGTGGGAATGCCTCTCCTGAGCCCCTCTGCAAGACCTGTGACTTGCTGCTCTCTTTGCAGCTGGGGCATTCTTTGTCTCCGAGAGGGATGTGCTGGGAAGGCAGGAGAAAAAACCACAGCTCCTTTCAGAGCTGTGTCAGGGTTAAGAAGAAGATAGGCAGGGTAGGGCCCACACCAGCCTCACTTGGCCTTAATTCTTCTGCAGAGCATCCTGGGACCCATATTGAGGTATCCTAAAATACTATAGACCACATTGCTACTGTAGTCATCTTTGGTTTCATCCCCAGGAGGTTAGACTGGCTTCATAATTGTCACAGATACTGGCTGCTTCTGCATCTGTTGGGGTTATCATCTCTGCTGGGATTTCTCCTTCTCTGCTCGTGGTAGAAGCAAAGGGTTGTCTGTCTGGATGGGGATTTTGGGCCACTTTCTGTCCACGTGCACGGCGTTGTCCTGAGGCAGCGGTTCCTCCACCGCCTTTGCTGTGAGCCAGCATCAACATTTGCGTGAAGCGATGTGGCCGTCACTCTGCAAACCTGTGCCTCATGTCCCGAGGGAGCAAGAGGATTAGCAAGGCACTTCAAAGCGTTGTGTAATTGCACTTTCACTCAACTCACACGGCTTTGTTTTCTTAATTTTTAAAAGAAATGTCAGGCGAGCCTCCAGGGACAGGCAAAAGGATCCCTCTCTTGGTGACAGGGGGTAAAACAGACTCCGCACATCATCCTCAGAATCAACTGGCTGGTTATGGGTTCATCTAGTGCCTGTGAAAGCAAGGGCAAATAAATCTGCTTTGGATTCAGTCCCTTTGGTCTTTTGCACTTGCAGCAGCCAGGTCTCACTGGTGCTCTGCACGTGTGTGCTGGAGATCCTCTCTCAGGCTGACTCAGTGGGTAAAACCAGGTTTCCTGCATCCCCCTTCCCCTTCAACCGCCCCACAGAGTGATGTTGTGATGGACTCAAGGCAATTTGCTGCCTCCCTGACCTCACGTTTGGAGGTGATGCTTCTTCTCACTCACGCTAAATTAGCTGAGGGACTAAATCCCTTTAGTCTCTTTACTGTGTTTCTTCTGAGTGATTGAAGCCTGGGACAGAGGCTTCTCTCTGGAGGTCCCCCCAGCAGCTGAAGGATCAGTGCCCACCTCTCCTTCTCCCTGCCTCAATGGAAGAGCATGTTAAAGGTTATAAATGTTTTGCTTCCACTTGAGAAACCAGCACACTAGAGAAGAAATCAGAGATAGGCAATGAATTCTCCTGGCTGCCATCTCATGGCATACTAACAGTGTCTGACTTAGTAGACTTACTTCCCGGTGCAGCTATAACCTCACTCTCCTCTGCAGAGAGAGGTTTGCTCAATGCTGGTACAGTCATAAACTCTTCATTCGTACACACCTTGGTTTGCATGCGTAACACAACTCAGACCATGGGATCCCTGATTCTGCACCCAGGTGCGGTAGGATTCATGTTTTTACAAGTTCTAGCATGGAAAACAAATCATCTGCCTTTGGAGAAAGTTTTAGGCTTTTCTTCAAAAGATGCAGATTGTGCTGAAATGACAATGGGAGATTTCACACAGCTCATAGGGAGGAGAAATTTGGATTGTCAAATCAAATTCTTCCTAAGCACAATCAACCACTTCCTGTGATCTTTTTCACAAAGAAGTCAATCTTATCTTAAACTTTCCCTGTTTTTAACCCCTCTTCATCACTGTGGGAAGGGTCAGACTTGTAGAAATCATCCTCTACCTTCCTTCCATTTATGACAGTTCATCTGCTAACTGGATACTGGCTCTGGGGGTGTTCTCTTTTCCTTTATTTATCTTCCTTTTTTCTTCCTTTATTTTATCTTCTTTCTGGCAAGTGGATTTTGAAGAGAGAATGAGCTATTCACTTAACAAAAATGAAACTGGTACATCACAGAAGATAAATATTGGGAACTGGTTTATCTGGTTTGAAAGTATGTTCTGATTTTCTTCTCCCCCTCTTCCTGGTGAAGAGTGAACTGTCTTCTTTGGCGGCGCTCTGGGCTCTTCTCATCTTGGTTGGGACTTAGAAGTGCAGAAATTGAAAGAAAAAAACCCCAAGAAAAACAAAGGAATGTTTTGAATGTTGAATCCTTTTGGTGTGATGCCATTTGGAGCTGCTGGGTGAAGGCATGCGATTAAGCACGCTGCCTTGCTCATCCCTAGACATATTGTTCCTAGTAAATCAACTTTGCTTCTGGTAAGTGTCAGGTGAACTCAAAGTGTGTCTGTCTTTAGAAATGCCACAAAACCTTCTCATCTGATAAAGGTTTCTCTTGCTAACTGGAATAAAATTCATAGGATTAAGTCACTGACATTAGCTCTTGCTGTTTTTACTCATTAAGATGTGGAAATTTTGGGTCTGTTGGTGCATTAAAGGCTGTCTATCTGCCTGAAGCATTCCTCCCAGCTGTGGAACCCAAACTAGGGGTCAGGACCCCAAGGAGTCTTGTGGCATTTAAAAGTGGGTTTGCAAGCCCAGGGGAAGCTCAGCCATGGAGATGGGACCTGCTGCTAGAACTGTGCTGAACAGTGTGCTCATCAGTGAAAGGATCTGAGCAGTTCAGTCACAAGAACATATTTTTTGTGGTTTCTATCTTCTATTTTATCCTGCATTTCCTTTTTTCTCTTCCTCTATACTTCTCTGTGTTTTCTCAGCCCTAGTGTTAATAAATTGGATTACCACTCACTATAGACTCTTTCCCCCTTCAGAGAGCTGCGCTGGAAGCTGAAATCCAGTCCAAATTGGAGGATTGTGATCTTTTTTAAGACAAAGGGAGGGGGAAATAATTTGGCTCTTATTCTTTAGAAGATTCTTGTTTTAAGAAGTGACAGGGTTATATGATATTCTCCCAATTTCTCCTGTTTACATGGGAACAGCAGCAAATCAAACATTACTCTGAGAGTCAGCGAAAGATTTCTTAACATTTCAAATTCTGACCAAATGGGGAGAAGAAAAAAAAATGCCCTTTCCCCTTGTTTTTCTGGCCAACTCTAGTTTACAGCATTTGGGAACGGCAAAGCAGATGACAGAAAAACATCACCCCGCAGTTGCTACCACACAACATTCACTCTCAGGGCTGGCTGCTTTCCTTCCCCACTTCCTGGGCTCCCAACACAGCGTGTTGCTTCCTGGGGTGCACTGGGCCGGTGAGCCCATCACTGCCCAGACTATCCCTGGGGAGATGAGGTTCATCACAGCGTTTTCTCACCAAACAGATGCTCAGGTCAGTAAACAAACACACCGTTTTTGGTAACTGAGCTCCTATGAAATGCAGAATTCACCAGCTATACAGCTTTGTCAAATAGATGGGATACTCTGATCCCATCTGATAAGGTGAGACTCTGTCCAAAACCAACACTGCCAGGTCCATGATCTCATCCACCCAACCAGGAACAGTGCAAAGAAGTGAAAAATGAATATGAAAAGGGAGAGAGGGAGATATCCAGGAGACAGCGTGAATAAACTCTCAGTAACACAGGAGTCACCGATAGCAATAATAAACCATGAAAAAACAAAGCTCGCCATTATGCGAGAGCTGATTCTGCTTTCACTTACATCAGTAGGAATCTGGCAATCGGTTTTGACGGCAGGAAGGTTAGGCTCAGGATGGAAATATTTTTGATCTGAACTTTTCACCTTGCAAGAACCTGTTCACACTTTAAGGGAAAATTTTGTTGTACCGACATGACATTCGTGTGACAGCATCACCTGCACAGAGAGAGCACTGTGCTACAGGGCCTGAACATCACAAAGCCCCTGTGCTGGAGGATGAAATGGTGAATGCACTGAATAATGAGCATAGCAAACAACCCTCCTTTTCCCTGCATGGAAAATTTCTTTTTTTACCAAAATTTAATAGAACAAAACAAAAATTAGCATTTTCACATTTTGCAGTTCCGTATCTGTTCCTAGCTGTGCTCTCAACCTGCTTCTTGTTGCAGCAGTGATATAGTCTCAAGTTTACTGTTGGAGGGGAAAATGGAGGATAAGGAGATGGAGAGACCCAACCAAGGCCACACAGCAAGTCGGTAGCAGAGTTCAGAAACCAAGGCTGAAAACTTGATTTCATTAAACTAATGAAAGGAAAAATCCCTGCTCTTGTGCTTTTGAAACAACAGCAAGTACTTTTCCTCTCAGAGGTGAATCATGAGAAACAGCAGCAAATATTACAGAAGCAAAATTCCTGAGACCCTTAAATAGTTTATTAATCCTGCCCATGTTTGTCACCTGTAAGTCTTTCATTTAGTGTAAGATTTGTGCCATTCCTCCTAGGTTTAGGGAATTCTACAAATAACCAAGTACATGTAAATATAGAATAAATGAGAATTTCTAATGACATCCATTGTATTTTTCTAGTGTTTATATTAATCTCAGAGATCCAGTCAGAATTTGTGGGTTGTAAGTAATCTTTTGCTTATTCCTGGTGCCTACCCAACATGAGGGAAATACGCAGCCAACAGCAGTGGTTTATTTTTGCATCTTCAACAGAGATGCTTATCATATTTGTTAAAAAGATTGTTGTACCATAGAAGGAAACAGAAAATTGACATGTTTTAAGGCCTTTTGAGCACAAGACAGAAAACAGCAGGAGAAGAAGGGTGGAAAGTTTACACAGAAATTACTTCTGAGAAACTGACACCAGGAAAACGAAAAACACATTTCCTCGGTGGAGCAAGGATTTGAATTTGCAGAGAACACATTGCGAGCACACCAATTGTAACAAGCAGCGAGGAAGAAAATGATGCATTTCCTGAAAAGAGAATAAAAACAAACAAGAAGTCTCACTGCAACTTGAGTGAGAGTAATCTAAAAGCGACCATGAAAATAAGACATAGTTGTGAATTCCTCATGGAGCCGGAGATGGGGAGGAAGGGACAGCTGAGTCCAATCAGCCTGGCCAGGGCTCTCGTGCTTCTCCTGTCACGGGCTGCTACTTGATGTCTCTTATCATCTGCATCGGCCCCATTGAGATGAGCTGTGTTCTTAATGAGCTGATATATGAGACAGTGATAGCTGCAGCTTAAAGCTAATATTGTACCTTCAGAGATGTGATTTTTCAAACTGAACAAATGGCCTCTGAAGCTGCTGGTGAGTTGGAGTAATGGATGATATGTCTGAAGGCACTTTTTTTTAGGCACGTGAGTCGAAATGGCATGTTTTCAAATGAGCTCTAACGGGAGCGGCAGGTAAGCTGCTGAGGCACCATAAACCTCATGCAGACAGGCTGACCCGGTGTCCTGGCTGATTTCCATTCTTTGCCTTGGGATGAGCATCACTCCATGTCTGGGGATACGTCCCACTGCAGCTGTTTGCTTGGAATGTCGTATGGAGACTAGGATCCTGGGAAGGGTTGGGGAATGGGTAACGCTATGCGTCCCTTAGCTTATTGACCTGCTACTTGAAATCACTAATTGGCCTTCAAAGGACTCAGGTCTTCTGCCTTGCATCTGTGCAGAAATATTTCAGTATCTATTTTTGGGTGGACTCACTCCAGGTGTCCATCTCCCTCCAAGAACATCCAGCCCTGGCGTGAGCATCTCCACAGACCAGAGCAGCCTTCCCAAATCGGGCATCCCTAGAGCAAATGTGGTTTTTAACTCTTCTGGAGCCCTTGTTTCTGAGCTCATGGACACAGGAACTTCTCCCCTACTGTCCTAAAATATCTGAACTGTGTGGCTGAAGAACTACAGACTGGTGAATACTTCCTTCAAAGCATTGTGAAGTTTCACCCAGGTGGTGGAGCAAACACGACCAAAAAACCTTTTGTAAGACAGTTACAATGTAGTGCTTACTTGAGAGGCACAGCATTATGGACACAGTTAATTTCCTTCCAATCCATAAAATTATTATAGTACTGGGTTTGAACAACATTAAGAAAATGATGCAATGGATACAATAGATGTAGTTATCCTGAAGGGATTTCAATGTAATAATATTCAGGCCGACATAATCAACAGAATCTCTGAACTGTTCAAGTTTCAGCCAGCATTGGCAATTAAGAAATCTTACCAAGAAATGTAACTTAACTCCTTATTAGCACTTGGATCTCTATCAGGAACAGTGAAAAAAAAAAAATTAAAAAAATATCCAAGAGCATTTTTCAAATTATCAGCCTTGAGGGCAATATAATATAAGTTCAGCCAGAGCGAATTGAGTAGGAATAGTTAATTTAGTTCTAGGAAACTTAAGAATCCCTCATCTCCTCATCAGCAGTAACTTGCTTGTTAAAGGAAGACAAATGAAAATGTTAATCAGCAAAGATTCACACTGGGGGATTGCTTGGAATGAATCACTCCTACCCGGCAGCCCTGGAGAGGTCATGTGTGTGTAACCGGCTCCTCTGACTCAAAAATGCTCCAAGCTGGAGAAATTTGACTTTAAAAGACCTGTGCCACAGCCTGCTTGGCAGAGAGGGTTTCTCATATCTGGACAGGATGGCTCCAGAATTGAGACCAGGGCTCATGGTGTTGGCAATGGTCTGAGAACTATTTTTACTGCTATATTTTTTATCCAGCCCTTGGTTAGGATTGATGAATATGCCCTATGTTGGATTTGACATTGGGTCCTTGAGCGGGTTTTGGCTGTGTTGTGAGCATGTTGTGCGTCTCAGGGAAGGGGAGGCAATGCCCTCGGCGGGGGGGCGGGGGGACGACGACACAGGCACATGGCCAGGTAAGAAATTCTAAGGAATTTTAGGACATTTAAAATCTTGTGAGTTTTTCTTTACTTTTTATTTATTTTATTTTTTTTTAACAGAAGAAACAGCTCTGGCTAGTTATATGGACCATAGATTTAAAAATAGCTGGGTTCCTTCCTGTCTGAGGTAGAGAGAAAGATATAAGCCTGATTTATTGGCTGTCCAGTAGACTTTATATTCAATTTCCTCTTGTCACATTCCTATCAAGTAACTGCATGAGTGTAGCAGAGACAGGGTGAGCCTTTACAGAATAAATACATTCATTTACATGATGAATACGTATATTCACATGAATAAAAGTCCCTCTTCAAACACTCAAACAAATAAATACTGGCCAAACATTGTTAGCAAAAAAATGGTGAAGAAAAGCCATTGCACATACCTGAATTCAGCTGCAGGTTAGAGTTAGCAAGCATGTTTGTGAATACACTTTGCTAGGATGAGTATATGGGATGCACTGAAGTGAGTGTCCTGCCGCATCCCATGTAATGAGGGACAAATCCTGCTTTCTGGAACACAGCCACATCTTTCCTTTCCTCCTTTTTGCTTTGCGATGCCCACGCTGGCTGATGCTGCACAACAATAACTCAGGACAATGGAGCACCTCGTGTGTCTGCGCTGCCCAGAGAGGGGTCTTGGGGGAGGAAAAACTCTCAGTGGGGTTTTGCCTGGGTGCAAACACAGGACTGTCTAAGCCAGACTTGCTCACAAGCAAGCCTGAGAAAGGAAAAAGAGAAAGAAATTAAAAGAGTAAAATAAATGAGGTTTAAAGTTTCTCTGCAAGCTGGCATCACAGTTCGAGCCAAGGCTTGCTAAACTTCTGCTGGGCTGAATGCAGAAGTGGATTTCCTTCATGGGATGCTTCCACTGAGGGTAAAGTTTTGTTTTGTGTTCAGATGGTCCAAGTGTTTCTACTTGGGCCATCAAGCAGAAACCACCGAGAGCTCCATTTTACATTTCCGTGGGTTCCAGTAGCTGGCTAAAGCTTCCAAAAACCTTGCATTATACATAAAAATTGTTATTATTTATCACTTTCATCATATGTAAAAAAATTTCTTCTTTTTGGGGAAAACTTGGCCTTTTGAAAATTGCTTTATGAACTCACACGTATTTATGGAACTGGGACAAACAGAGAACTGACAAGAACTGTTCGCAGGAAGATGGATGCAATCCTGTCTCCAGGGAAAAAACTAGGAACCCAATCAAGGAAAAACACTCTGGAAAACTTCACATCAAACAAGAAAAGGAAGGAGTGAGAAGAAATGAAACACATTTAAGATTATGAATAGGGGTTTAGTTAATGTCTGAGTTTTGCGTGATGCCCTGGTGATGCCAGTCAGTGTGGTGGCACCCAGGCCAAGCTCAGGATACGGCCCAGCACAAGGCTCACTGCAATGATCAGTTTAGGGCATTGAAATGTATCCAGCTTGATTTGCTCCGGTGAATTCAAAAATACTTTCCCTGTGTTGTATTAAATATAAACAAAGCATTCACTTAGATTGCATATTCTCCTGTACAAGTATGTTATTTTAATTTCCCCCAAGAGCTAAAAAAAGAAACTTTTTTTTTTTTTATTTGATATACATAATGTAGGCTGGCAGTACTAGTGTAAGTGTTTTCTATTCATGGTTTTCTGAAACTTTCTATTAGAAGTCTTTGAAATCGAACACCCTCCTTTTTATCATATATTACTTCCTCCCCTGGAACTATTCTGTCTCTGTGCAGCAATCCCATTAGGCTTTTAACTTTCATATGAAAAAAAAAAAAAACCTGTGATAAAAATGTATTGATGTTTGAACACCATCCAAAACAGTCAACTTCAAAAACAACACACAGACACACAAATTTTGTGAATGGAAAATAGGAGCTTGATTTACTGGGAGGGGAAAAAGCTTTGCATAGGCAGTTACTATGTTTAATGGACCGTCTATTGACTTTGGGTATATCCAGTACCACCAGTGTTTGCAACAGCATTTAAGTCAAAATTTCCAAGAGAATGGACCAGGGGTTTACACAAACCACAAGTGACACAAGTGACTTGTAGGCCTGACAATGTCTGCGAATTGTTTATTCTTGCAGCAGTCAAGGAGTCCAGGATGGCTGTGGTTCTAGCTGCAAACTCAGAGATGGTATCAAAGAGAAAAAATAGATTTGAAATACTTAAAAACTATCATACACAGTTAAGAAAATGAAAAGATGACCTTAAATGGATTTTTTGGTGTTTAAAATGCTACTTTGGGTTAAGTTTTATCAAAACTTTCTTTTCAGCCCCACTCAGGTCCCTGCTTCTTCCATCAGTATTTCAATAGACTCCGAATATCCTCTTTGACCAGTGTGATTTAATAATAAAAATGTTGTAAAGTCAAGGACATTGATCTGACCCATCTGAAATCAGCCAGCTCCTCACCCAGACTCTTGAGCATCCTAAAGGAGTCGGTCAAGTGTTTGGGATGTAAAAGAAATCTCCCAGGGAATAGAGATAAAGAGGAAGAAAGACAGAGGACTCAAGGTGTCCAGACTGAATGATCTTAGTATATGTTTATTGTTGGAGACCACGGTGTTATGGCTTGAAGGATCATCTACACATCTGAAATGAGAGTTGCAGAGGACACATGTCATCCGGGGTTGAGACTCTTCCTTTCCAGGCCCAGCTGTATAAATGCCCAATCTCTGCTAGTGGTGATGACCCCAGTAAGACCCCAGGCATGTTTGAGGTCCATCTTACCCCTCATTGCATCCTCAATTCACCCAATTTACAAATGCCCAAGTTGCCTTGTCTGATGGTGTTCAGTAGTTCCCACAGGACACCGTACCAGGACAGCAGATTACACTCACCTACTTCTGTCCTAATATGGCCATATTATTTTTTACCTGATGCTTCATGACTACTCAATATTCATCAATCAAGATATATTGGCCAGGTAAATCCCGCGATGCTGCTTCTGTTCCTTGGCTGGAAACACACCCAAACACATACCTGGAGAAGTACATTAATCCCGTTAATTTAACACAGCCCTTTCATGCATGTGACACCCACACCTGCAACAAAAATCATGCAAACACTTCCAGTGATAATTTAGAGAAAGACCAAGTTCAGGAACCTCAGAAGTGATTTCATTAAAATCAAACAAGCTGCTAGTGCTTGACATAATTAAGGGTGTTTGATTTGGCTCTCGAGCAATGAAACAGCTACGCACAGAAAAGTGGTTGCAGCTTTTGTCCTAACAAATATGAAGCATCATTATTCTCTACCAGCTTGGTACCAATCCTCTTCTGTTAAAATCTTTCAAACATTTCTTGTTTTTCACTTTTCCTGGCACTGTAAAGCAAAAGAAATGTTTGACAGGTATTAATTTTGAAAACAAATGGTAGATTTTCAGATCAGCCGCTGACGAGAAAGAGCAAATTACAGGTTGTTTTAATTGCAAACTGGGAATTTTATAAACAAAATACACACACGTATCATTTATAATCATGATCCAGGCCAGAGCAATAATTATGATAAATCCTTTGTCAACCCTACTAAGAAGTCTTTTATGAAGTAGTAGGAAATTAATTCACATTCTAGACAATGGTTCAATAAAATGCTTTCCAGCTTCTCTGACATATGGAATTCCACATGGGCTGCAATCAGATGTTCCCCAAATCACACTTTTTCATTGCTTAACTCCTTGACAATTTAACATAAACAAGTACTGAATTCATTAAATTGCATTTTTTAAGCTTTCTAATTAACTGAAACAGCTGAAGTTTGAATCTTCAAACGCATGTTAGAGGCTTAATTTTCAAGACATAAACCACGGTAAGACCTGCAGTTTATTAACCTTTGAGGTGTTCAGCAGAGTATCTTTCCTTGTGTTGTTCTTCATGATTCTTCAAAATGTAGACTTTCAATATTTTAACATAAAGTAATTAACAAAACAACAAAGTATCTAATTTTTATAATGAAAGACATTATTGCTTTGATTTGGAAACAACCTTTTTGACTATGAGCTCCCTGATTACTTTGTCCAATCTTATCACACTATCTTCACTGCTCCCTAAATAGCACATACTTAAGCACTATTCCTCAAAAATCAGGCATGTCCCTGCTCTGTGGGATTCATGCCATATTCAAGAGACAGTCCAGTCAATATTCTGGATGCAGTCTTGACCCCACAGAATGGTGCTTTAACCCATGAAAGTCTTTTAATGTTTGCTGTGACTTGGGAAATGTGCTTCTGGAAGCAACTAGGCTTTAATCCTTCTACAGTCTTAAATATAATTTATTACCCAGCAAGAATTGGCTAGGTCAGGAGACTGATAATATGGCATCATCCCTTGGACCTGCAGGATCCTTGCTTGCAGCCAGGTGAGACCGCAGAAATGACCTGAACACCGTAGACATTTGGTTGCTCCAAAGGTGTTTTTAATGCAACCACTTTGAACTTGAGATAGTCACATTTTAATTCTTAACTGAAAGTAACCACGGCAACAGCATCACTTTAAATAGGGGCAGACACAACATCTATATGATCTGAGAACCACATGGCCATGGCATGATGACAAAGATGCATATCAGAGCTAATGGAGGGGAGAAAGCCCTTTTAGCTCTTCTTGTCCCACCAGTAATCGCTATGATGGAGCCCATCCAAAGCAAATCTGAGATGACCCCCTGTCATGTTAGGAAACATTGAGCTGAGCCATGGTGGGACTTAGTTTGCTCAGCATGGAGGATGAGTTGTGCCCCTCTTCTCTCAGATGAGATAATAAATCTGACCCGGGCACCAGGTGCTCTGTCCTGCCGGCGGGTTTACGTGTGAAATGTGAAGAGAGGAGGAAATGACGGGAAGTAAAGACCATCAGCAAAACTTTCATGTGGGTTTTGTTCCCAGGAAACCACTTCCTCTGTTTGTACGGGCTGGAACGGGGATGGGACTGCATGGGGACTCTCGCTCTCAGCTAATATAGCCAAGCCAGAAAAGCCATGGCACCCAACTAAAATTAAAGGAGGTATTTTTCTATTATTTGTTTATCTGGATTCTGCTGTCATGGAGTTTTTGTTGTATGGGAATTTTTCTCCTCTCCTTTTTCCTTTCTTTCCCTTCTTTTTTTTTTTTTTTTCCCTACCAAAACCGATTACAGTGAAGTAAATATTCAAGAGTTCATTCGGACTAAAGAAAAACCCTAGAATCTTGTGAATGGGGAGTCAACACATGGATTTAAACCAGGGAGGAGCACAGTAATGCACAATTTTACTAAGATTTGGATAAATGTCAAGGTTCCTTAGTGATCACTGATTTCATTGATAGCTTACCTACTGAGGGTGGGGCACCAACCAAAGTTAAAAAGTACAGTAGCTTTCTGGCAAAATGTCATTCTCCTGTGCTCGGGTAAAAATGCACCTATATCAATGTACATTAATATCTAGTAATGGTTGGAAGGTTGCTTTTCTTTCCATTTTTAAAAATAAAAATATCTCTAGAGGGAGAAGATGAAGAGACATCTGTGCGGTCCCAGTGCTATTTGATTTCCCACATCACTGTGAACGGTATTTCTCATGCTGAGCTTGTTTTTCCCTTGGCCAACCACCTCTCCATGCCTCCAAGGGGACAGATAACAGAGGGGCTCCATTTGATATAATCTGATTATCACCATTTCGGCTTCTGCCGTAAGGCTCTTCTCTCCTGATAGAAAACTCTTTTTTAACAAATACATACCACCATGATGCTACCGAGGAAAAAATTGGCTGTTACCACATTGTGATGACACAAAGACCACAGAAGACAAAGGAAAAAAACCCTATTATTTGCTTTATTTTCTATATGTAGGCAATGGTGCAGTAAAGACTCTAAGCATATGCTTAACTGTAAGTCCAAGAGTGGTTTCATTGAAATTAGAAGGATTTCAGCTTATTGTTAAACTTTGGCATCTGCTTACACGCTTTGCTAAGTCAGCACTTCTGTGCCACTGGAGAAGGACTTAGTACTTTTGTACAACAGAGTGGGAAAATGAAGGTTAGGGTGAGATGCATCCAAGCACTGGATCACAATTTGGTGTGCGGTTAATTAGTATTAATAAATTTTCCATTGTGGAGAAGCTCTCCACAAAAGAGTTCTGTCATTCCGGAACATCTGCAATAGAAAATGTATGGGCAACAAGGTTTAAAGTGGATTCTCTGAATACGGGGAGGTTCTTATAAATCCCACATGATTAAAAAGAAAGAAGTGAAAATTATTTAGACACATTAGAGCATCATTCATTATCATAAAAATCCTCCAATATAACTCAGTTGTTTCTGAATGAAAAGAGAAGCGCTTTTATGGGGGACCCCTCCAGCAGCCTTGCTTTAGTTACCACCACCACCACCCACAAATAAAGCATTTTTAAACCAGTAAAATTCCTTGTTTCTCTCAGCATACAGATATTTATAAAGGCTTCAGGGTTGCCTCAGTCTAGAGCACTTCTGTGACAGGGCAGTTGCAAGGGTCAGCTTGGGGACTGCTGGAGGCCCTTGTCTTCAGGTGTGAAAACTCCAGTGGGTTCATGGCGAGTAGAGAGGGTGGGCTGCTGTTCCCGTGACATCCCCCAACCAGAAACTGGAGGAGGCTGTGAGAAGAGGAGAAGGAAGAAGAAAGTAATTTTATGGATCTGTAATCAGTGAATTTGTTAAAAAAAAAAAAGAGAGGAAAACTTTGTAAAGCTTTCATTTGTGATCAGGGGTCTTGCTCCGTAAAGCCTCATTCTAGCTGATAATGCCCCTACATTACATCAGGAAGCTGAAGAGGAGGAATAATCCTTAAATACAGTAGGAAGCCCATAAATAAGAAGCACAGACAAAGGTATCCCAGAAGCCTTGTGTCCTGAGATGCATCTGGAAATGTGCAGTGGGGAGCTGGTGCCTTGGCAGGACGCGGAGCCACCACGGCGCTGCGGAGAGCTGGGAACTGCTGCCTTTCCACGCTGACCAAGCATCCAGCCCCCGGAGTGGTGTTGTGTCTCAGCACAAAAAGCTCCTGGAGTGGGAAAGGGGATTGCGGTGGTGCAGCGTCACCTGCCAGCTTGCAAAATGCAAAACCGAGCCAAGCCGCATCCCGGAGCTGAAGGCTTAGAGAGGTTAGTCACCAGCGACTGGAACATCCCAAAATAAACACGTATGTGTTTTTTGTTCCTCGGTCGTACCCCATGTGCAGGGACAGGCTGGAACAACCTCCCTGGAGTCCCCCAGGATTTAGTTTGGAGTTAGAAGTAAGACCTTAAGTCAATTAGCAGCTCTTGGAAAAATCCATGTTAGGAAAGACATGGGCAAATTGTGAGAGCAAGTACAGCTTGCTTTGATCAGGAGAGCTGGGGAAGGTACTGTGGAAGGGAAGATCAGGACATGAGGATCTATGTGAGAACAGCAAGCACAGAGCAAAGCGGCTGCTTGAATTGCTGCTGCCCTGTCCTGTACCACCCTTCCTCCTTCTGCTGCTCTCCATGGGGATGCATCTTAGCAAGAGACCAGAGAACAACTGTCAACAGCTCTTTTCAGAGGACAATTTTAACCTCCTTTTCTGTTCAGGAATATTGCAAGGCCAATTACTACGCTCTCAAAGTGCACTTGGGCAAACTAATTTGTAAAATGCTTCTTCAGGTATTTTGCTGAGCATCCTGGTTGCAGACAGATAAACACTGTGGAGCTGTTTATGTTCCTCAGCTGGAGGAATGTGGGGCACTTCTGCTGTGAATAGTTGCACTTCAGAGCATAGGATTTTATTTCCCTGCAAATGTGCTGATGTAATGTAGAAATCCTCATCCCATGGACATTTGCTCCAGTGAAGTCCAAAGCAAAGCAGCTGCTTGTGACAGCAGAACAACCCTGGAAACTGAGGGTGATGGTGGCATTGCTGCCAAGGGAGGGTTTGGGATGCATGAAGATTTTCTCCTGCTCCAGACGTACTCCAGGGCTCTGACATTGTCATCCCACCCCAATCCCAGCACCGTTTCCCTTGTTTCTTCACTGTCAGGTGGAATAAAGGCTCCTCATCCTTGGGACAGCAAAATTTGTTTTTGTCTTCACCTCATTCCTTATTTTCCACAGTGTGCTTGGTAATTGTTTAGTTTAGTACTGATGTACAGAGGCATTGATAAAATTTAAAGATTTGAAACCAAATTGTGCCAAGGAGCACTCACTTTCCCTGATTTTGTGCCATTGCTGGAGATGACTCTGATCTGCACCCCCTTCCCACAGGCAGGCTGGACTTCTACCCACAGAATGGTTTTGGTTTTGTCACTCATTATTTGCAGATCAACTTTGGGCATAAAGACCCCATGATGCTGAGCCTGAAATTCAGAGAAGATTTAAAAGACTCTGCTTGCTTTAAAGAAAACAGATTTTCATGCAACTCTTCACTCTGTTGTGATACCCCCGTAGGCTAGAAGCATCCTGGGTGAGGCTGCTTTAGCGAGGTCCTGTGGTTTTGCTAAGAACAACAGACATGGGATAATTACACAAATAGGCCCTGACCTCCAGCTCTGTCTGATCTCCCATTACATCTGAGAGGTTTAGATCAGGATCAGTGTCGTGGCACAGGCTGAGGTGCTCTCATGCAAGATGAGGATGGAGTTTGTCTCTTGGCTGTGTGCCACTTGCAGTTCCACAGGTATTTTGATAAGAAGATGCTTGGCAGGAGTTTTTGTTGTCTGAAATCACATGTTGACAAGAATAAGGGGAAAACAAACAACGTTTCTGAGCTCTAATTAATTATTTATTAATAATGACTCTTTTAAAGGAAGAAAGTGCTTTAGAAAAAAGATAATAGATAGAAAAGTGTTAGCAAAAGCTCTTAACATCTTTGGTTCACCTGCTTAAGTTCTCTTTCACCTAGGGCTTTCTCCACTTAGCTGTGAAAATGCAGGTGGTGGACATCATGTTGGTGTCCAGGAAGAAAATGGATGTCTATTATACAACTACAGGCCTGATCCAAATCCACTGAAGTCACCAAAGCCACAGATGTCACCAAATCCATCTGTAAATATTTTCTGAAGAGAGGTCCATAACACAACCTCGAGGTACAATCAAAGCTTTGGATATTGAAGCTGCATCTGCTTCAAATTATGGATGGGCATTTTTCTTTTTTCTTACATGTTAGTTCAAACAAATATTGTAAGGACTTTTGCATAATGAAGAAGGACTACGTAAAGTGAGAGGGAGGAGAAAATAATTAATTAGGCTGAAAAGCAAAATTAATCATTCCCTTCCTACATGACTTTTTAGTGGTTAGAACTCTCAAAGTGTCTTCTGAAGAGAAAGTGAAACCACCAGTATGGTCCAAAAATCAAGGACAGTTAATAAGTGACTGCAGCTTCAGATTGTAAAACATTTTGGGGAGATGATGACTTCTTTGGCTCACACATACACCCTACAAAGCATTTAGAGTGTCCCAGAAATTTTTACCTTCGTTAAGAAACCATATGCCTTACTGGAGCAGTTTTGCAAAACCACGAATAAAATGTAATGAGTTCAGCATTTTCATATCATTCTAATTTTCTTAGCTGATATTTGAGATAAAAGACAAAGCGTGCCTTGGTTTCAGTTCAGAGGACGTTTTGTACTATGGCTTCACTTTTCTGAAATACTGATCAAAGCGGAGCTGTGAAATCTTACTATCCCATTGCTAACTGCACTGTTGACTTTGTGCATACTTCCAAAATCCCTGCTTCCCCTTAGACCTTTTGACCACCTTATTAAAAAAAAAAAGGCAAGATATTTGCATTTGGTACTGTTCAGTACTTTCTTGCTAGAAACAGTCTTACTAGGGAGCTGAAACATGATTTTCCTGTTCTATAATTAAAAGAATAAACCTTTTCCATGGTACCTCCAAGCTTGCTCTGCTCTGAAACATGTGTGATATCGTTTTGCCTACTGTGAGGGATGCAGTTCATTAACCTTGGAGACACCCCCCTCATCAAAGAAAGGAGAAAAACGACTCACGAATTTTCCTCTCAGATTCTCTGATTATATTAATCCCAGAAGATCTGAACTTCATTTTCTTCCCATCTGGGACAAGAATCCAGCAGGGAGAAGTTCAGGGTACCCAAATGTTTCCATAACTGTCTCAAATAACTTCATGCCTTTCAGCTCAGCAGCTGTGTAACCAAGAGCAGCGACGTGGGGCTCCCCATTAGGTTCAACCCATCCCTGTCCTTTGGCTCTCCTGGGAGAGGGACCATCCCTGGAGGGCTTAAGGGTGATGAGACACCTCACCCATCACCTGAGGCCAGCTGGGTGGGGATACTTCATGTCATGTTTTTCCCAATAGCTTTCTCCCTCCATAATTTAGTTTTTAAATAAATAAATAAAGGAGATGTGATAGTGTTGGGGTGACACTAAATCAGGCATAGCAAAGAAGTGGCTGTCTGTGAAAGTGGCTTTCAGGCAAGCTTCCCGGCAGGGAAGGGACCAGTGGGACCACTTAGACAGTGCGTGGTTTGAGGTGACGCTAAAAGCATCCTGCTGCTCATGGGATGGTTTTATGCAGTGGCTGTGGGGATTGCAGACCTACAGGAAACCATAATTTTAATTTGAGCCAATTTAGCATCCTGGGGACACCCTTATGGGTGGGGGTGATGATACAGGAGGCAGTCTGTGCGAGTCCTCTCAGGAGCTGGATGGCAATGCTGCGTGGGGTCTAACGCTGCAGACGAGGCATCTGCACAAGAGCTTTGGGCACACGGGCATCTGCGCCCGTAGCTGGGCACCCAGCTACACACGTGTGCAGGGGGTGACTGGGGGAGCTGACACCGTGTTCAACTTGTTTCTGTGGTCTCTGAACATCAGCCTTGAAGTCAATCTTCTTTTCTGGAGGAAAAAATAGTAGTTTTGACATTCCAAGAAATCCCAAAAGGAAAAATACTGAAAATTAAATGGGTTGGTCTCTGTCCAACTCACTTACTCATGGGAGATAAATGATTTCGTATGCTAATGACCATTCCCTCAAATCTCTGACATTTTCTTACAATGTACTTAAGTACAGTTTGTTTTGCTTTCTGTCTCCACAACAATTACAAAGATTTATATTTTATTGCTCCAGTTATGTTTGCCAGGACCACACTTCCTTTCCTTTTTAAAGGCACAGGGATATTGTCTGGTATGGCACATAACGGAGCTTTCTGAATAGCTAAAATGAAAATAAACAAGGCTGAACTTATCTTCTGGAAGAGGGCAGACACTTTCACTAGACACAGTGAAGCCAATAAAGGCTTCTGGCTCTTTTCTCCTCGACAGATCAGTACACACAGAATCAGCAGCAGTTCATAAGCAAGACAACTCTGTCACCTTTTGTGATAACTTAAAATTAATTCCCCCCTCTAACGTGATTATGAACAGCTAAAACCTGCCACCTTTCAAGGCGCTTCTGGTGGTAATGGCTAATTTCTTCAGCCTACCGTTTGGCAAAGGGGATGCATGTGCTTCGTGGAGGAGGGACTCCCGTGTTGGTGCAAGCTGGTGGAAGAACAAAGTCCTACTGTATTCCGGGGCAGGTAGAACAAACGATGATTGTTTCCAGTGACACCTTTCCCTGCCTCCTCCACCAGTCTCCCAGCCCTCCATGTGACTCAAATCTCCATTGAGGAGGACTGATGGGAGGAGCAGAGCTTTAGTTCGTGGCCTCCCTGCTGACTTTGCCAACCAGGATGCTGGTGCTAAATTAGCATTGCTGGTTTAGGTCTGCAGGGAACGGAGCTGAGGTCACAGCGTTTCAGACTGGAAACCAGATAATCCTGGGCTGCAATGGCACTTTGCCCACGGTTGTCTTTTCCTTTGCCCTGTCTTTGCCACATCTGAGCAGCTCAGCACCACGAGAGGTGCTGACCCCCCCGTGATACCTCTGTGGCACCCCACTGCCTGCCACTAATTAGTCCTCTGCTGTGCTCTCGTTATTTTATACCCCATGTTGTTTTAAAAGCATAATCCCCAGCTAGCCCCCCCTGGTGTGGCAGATAGCAGGGTGGTCAAAGAAGTCCTGCTTTGCTGGCTGGGACTGGCTGCCCAAGCCGTGGGCAGTGACCGTGGGAGCATCACTAGTCCTCTGCAACCCAAACCTTGTGAGGGGTGGCCGTGCGTGTGTGAATTGCCTTCACGGCTTGGTTCCAGACAAAAACGGGCTGCTAACGATGACCTCACGGCAGGTTGGATCCAGTCTTGTTTTTACAGACGGAGGGAGAATCCACTGATTGTGGCTTTGTTGGGAATCATTTGCAATCCATGAGTAATGTGGACCACAAGATGAAAAAAAAAAAAAAAAGGAGTCTTAAAAAAGAAAGGAGAAAAAGAGACAGTAGAGTCAGTGTTTTCCACTATGTGTCAGGAACATCTTGAACAACACTATTACCAAAAGACTCCATTCAAATAAGCTGTACCAGTTAGGAAATGGAAAGCCTTGTGAAAAATGATGTCCATAGATACCTCTCTTTCAGGATTGTAACCCATTTGCATGGGTTTCATCAGAAAAAAGCAAAATGGCAGAGACTGCAGTCTGTGACACACTTTTCCCCTCTCATTTAAACAGTTTAAAGTACTGCACAACCATTGGCAGTAGTTGGTAAACTGTCATAGCTAGCTGCAGGTCTTCTTAACTTCATCATTATTCCCTGTCTGAAACATACATTATTTAGGCTAAGGAATGTGTATTGCATATCATATAGCAAATAAAAAAAATTATCATAATTTTCTCTGTTGGTTGCAATGATGGACTCAGACCCTGAAATTCAGATTTTGATTCCTGACCCTTTCCTTAGGGTTCCTGTGTGACCTTGGGAAAGTCTTCTTGTACTTCCGTTTGTCACTCAATAATTTGGGAAAAGGAAGTAAGAACATGGGATATTCTTTTGTGGGATGCAAAAGACAGCCTTTTGCCAAAATTTGAATGAGAAAAAATGCTGATCACTCCCACAGCTGATGAAAGAGGAGAGGGATGCCATGAAGAATGTTGTCAAAACTTTAATAATTTCCAGTGGCTTTAAAGATAATTTGGTTTTCTCACCACTAGTCAGTCTTCTCCTGCCATTTGTTCATGGTGTCTTCCAGCAATTCCTTGTGCAGTGCTCATTGCAGCAGTCTTCATCTGGTGCCAGCTGAAATATGCAGCCATAATAATGATATTTTATTTCAAAGCTTCTTTCTCTGTTCATGGCCAGAACATCTGAGTATCTTCCACTGTGTTTCTGCTAATAATAATAAAAAAAAAGACAAATTGCAGGAGCGTCCTCAGATTGTGTTCAGCCTAAGCATGTTCAGTTTTGGTTTTGGGAGAGGGAGAGAGGATCTCCCTAGTTGGATTTGCTCCACAGGTTGAGGTGTGTTGCAGGCAGACCCCACCAGCCTCACCAACTTGGCACAGGGCAGGCTCGGAGGGCTCCACTGGCACAGCATACGATGGTGCGCGGTCCCCTGTGATGTGGCTGTGGCTTCCGTTCCTCATCCTCCCCCTCGGTGGGAGTGTGGCCAGGCCACCAGTGTGGGCAGCATTGCCATTTAGAAGAACAATAAAGGCTGAGCTCCTATTCCCAAAGGGAAAATGTAAATTGTAAGATCTTTCCTAAAAATATGGATTATGAAAGTGCATCCATTTCTATTGTTTTGGTGAAACATTGTGTTAACTGAACTTAATCAAACACACATTATTTGTCTCTGTGGATGAAATTCTCTGGCCCGTGTTACCTAGGTCAAACCAGATGATCTAATGGTCCCTTTGGCCTTAAACTCCTCTGAAACAATGAAACATGGGTTTCATTAATGTAGCTAGACATTCTGAAGAATGAAATATGAGCTACACATATCCTAATAATACATCTTTCAGATTCCTATGGCATTTGTCCATCTTTTTGCCAGACTGCAGTTTGTGGAGTGAAGCAGGGCCCTGATCTCTCTCCCTTGGGAATGAACTCCTCCTGACCCAGCTTTGACTATTGAAAGGCAGATGCATGCATGCTCTTGCAGGCCATTTGACCATCCAAAAGCAAGTCTCTGGGGATCCTCAATCTCCTTTTCTTTCCTTTCAGTCATGGACAGTAAAACTCCCGTTGTCCGTGCCGTGCATCGTGTCAAAAACCAGACCAAAGTCATCTTCTGCTCCTGGGGCTTTAGTTTCTGCATTCTCCGTGATGACCTGCTTTGACATCAAGGCAAGATGATTACCGGAAATGCAGTCCCCCTGTATCTACTTGCATCTAGTGAATCGCTGCTGGATTGTCCCATATGCATACCTTCTGCAGAACAAGACCCTTTGTGCTTCTCTTAGTTCATCATTGATGAAGGGAAGGAGACCAGAAGGTAGTTACAGCTTGGCAGACATGGAGTTAAGCATGAAGGCATTCAGCAGTGAATGCCACCAGCAACAGATGACACCAGGGGACATTGCAGCTGTCACCTCAGGGTTGCAAGCAGCCACATCCGCATGAATCAGGCCTCTTCGTCCAACTCCATCCCTTTCTGACTTCCTTGCTTAATGCCTGTGGATGCTCACAGCCACTGCGGAGAGCGTTCCAGCCTCCGGGAGTCATCTAATTTGCGTGAAAGACCAAGGGAAAAATAAAAAAGGCTGCAGAAGGATCTCATTGCAAAAACCAGGCCCCCTGCCCGGCCCAGGGCAGGCTGCGATTATAGACAATACCTTCCGTATTTCTCAAAGGGAAGTGATATATCCTTCCCAAGGCAGGCCCATGACGGCTGTCATGCTTTGTGGCTGCACTGGGTATGTGATGATGTCATTTCAGAGAAGGAATCAAAGATTGGCTTCAGTTTGAGAAGGCTTAGTTGTTTTGTTGTTTTTTAAACTTTGCCTTCATTTCCTTTTTTTTTTTTTTTTTTTTTTTTTTGCATTCAAAATTCACCCAGAGATGTTTCCAAACCAAATCTCTCTTCAAGAGCGTTGCCTCCCTGCTCCCTCTTTCCCTGTTGTCCCGTTGTCCCGTGCTGGCGCCGGTTGCTGGATCCTTACTGGGAAATGGGTAGGTCACACGGTTTACTGTCAGCCACAGAGACCTCTTTGGCCACTGCGTGAATCACTCTGGAGAGAGTCTCATTTTCTGCACCACCTCCTGAAATGTCAGAGAAAAATAAAACCCACTGTGTGACTGTAATGAGGCATATTCTGGTCCTGTTTATTTTGTAGGCAAACAGCCACTACCAGCAAGCAGTGTTAGCTATAGGTTCCAAAAAAATCTCCTTTACCAAGGATATTGTATGTGAAGGAGAACTGCCAAATTCTCCAGGCTGGAATGTCTGTTTTCCCGGGAACGGGCTTTTTTGGCGCATCTTGAGCAGTCCAGAGTCGGATGGCAACCAAGTGAGAAATACAAAGACCCTGCGCCAGCGAGATGAATGTCACTGCTGCAAGGGGTGAAATCAGATGTAAGATGAGTCCTGAATCTCTGCCCCACTCCCGAAACTCGTTAATCTTATCCTGAAGGAGGAACTGTCCCTGTCTTGGCCTGGTGCCCAAACCAATTTTGGCTTATCACTCAGCCAAGCCAGTCAGTCAACACCGGGAGTTTCCATCTCCGAGGATGGGCTGCAGGAAGCCAAAATCTGTCACTTCTTTCCTCTGCCTCATTAGATCCTGCCTTTCACAGGATACTGAAATCAAGGCCCTGTGTGTTCGCAGTCAGATAAATCGGTTCAGACCACCAAATAATGGAAACTTAAACACAAGCACCTATCTGTGGGTCTTATGTTTTCACATTCTCCGGTAAAACTTTACGAAGCGGTAAGTGCAATGGTTAAGAAAAAGTTTTTAAAAAGCACCAACTTTGTAAAAGGGCTCTCAGGTGCAAGTCTGTTGTCATGAGTGTGGTTTGCTGAGCCTCAGTGTTACGGTCTTAATGTCAGGAAGAGCTTTGGATGGGGACAGCAGGACTGCTGCAAAAGGAAGGCATCTCCCATCTCACCCATAGGAGCTGGACTGCTTTGACTAACATATTTCTGTAATTCAAGGCCCAACTTTTTAAAGGTAAGACCCAATGTTTAGCCACCAAAACCCATCTGCAGCTTTCTAACAGGAATTGGCCTAATCACCAGAAAGGTGAACACCCTTGAGTAGGTTCAGTTGACTTTTGTAGGAACTCACGAGGCTGAGGAGGTTTGTTTAGGTGGACTCGCCTTCACCAGTTGATGAAGCATTTGACCCCAAATTAAATGGTTTGAATATAGCTGATCTGAACAAAGCATCTAGACCAGAGTCCTGTTTCTGGCAGTTGTCCATAGAGGATACATAAGAAAATGTATAAGAATAGTGCAAATGTGTAATGCTGCCTCCGGGAACCCTCTCGCAGCCTCCAAAAATATTACTTGTATTAGGTGATTATGTGTGTTTGTGAACTTTAATCTCCTTCTGTCGGTCTGATCTTGGCAGTAGCCGAGGTACTTTGCTCCCCATGATTTCAGTGATCTTGCTCTGTCCCCCAGCTATCGGGAGCAGAGATCTCCCTCTGCGGTCTCTCCCTGCTCTGTGAGATCATCGACACATTTGCACTTATGTTACCAGATTACTTAAACACGGTCCTACCTTAATCAGCAAAGTGTCAATTCTCACACTTGGGAATGACAATTGTGGTGGTAATTTTTAAGGTATTTTTCATCTGCAAGATGCCAAGATCTTTTTAAAGTAGCAACATCAAGGGAATATTTGTTTAAAAAATTTTAGCAGAAGGGGCTGGCCATTTGTACACTTTATGTTTCCTTTTAACTTCAAGTCCATTTTTTGCTCTTTCAGGCAGAGTTTTCTGTGTAAGCAGTTGCTGTGTAACTCCTTTTCCTCTTCCCTGTAAATGCTGGGTACCTTATAGACCAATAAGCCACAATTGGGAATGCATTCAGAGACCATTAGTACAGGAAGTCGGGTCAAATCCAAAGAAACCATGAACCAGTAAGTTTGAAAACACTGTATGAATGGCCTTTTCATACCTCCGCTTTCAGGTGGAGTTTGTTTTTGGATTAAAGGAGTTTATTCAGGTATTCACAAATATCCCAGCTCTCTGAACTGGCTGGAATGTGGAAACCTCCAAGTCATAATCAATTGCTGTAAAAGGGATTGGCATGTTCTAACTAGGGAATAGAGGGATGAAAGAGTCATAATTAGGTGACACGCATTCAAAACGGGATGAAAGACCGAAACCATCCTCAAAGACGCAAGCAAATATGAAAATCTCAAATCACCTCTTTCTTTATTTGTGATCAAGACGTTCCAAAAATGTTGGTTTCAGATGTTTTGTATGTACCGAACTCCCACATCATTTTTCCCCCCCCTTTGCCTGCTTGGCTGGGGAATTTATAAAAAACCCAAAACAACTGAAATGTGACAGAGCCTTATTCTCTTCCATCACAGGGGCTGCAATAACTGAGATTACTGCATCCTGAATAATATAAAAATACACAGGATTAAAGTTTTTATGGTTGAGCTGTGATGCTATTCCAGCCATTGAAAATGTCTCCTTGGCAAGACGATGCTCAGAGATACACCCGCAATTTTTCCCTTTGGACATGTGAGGAGGGAAGCTGGTGATCTGGGTTCAGCAAAAGCAGGATTAGAAATCAGAGGAGAAGGAAACAAGAGCAGTCATCACCCCAGCAATCAAATGTGGATGGAAAACATCCTTGTGGGAGGAGAAAGGGAGTACAGCAATTTTTTCCTGCTAGGAGATGTGTAGGGTTTATCTCCTTTCTCCCCATCGTCTTCTCACTCGAGTCTCCAGGAATGGCAAAAGGGACCTTTCTGTGACCTGTGGGTGATGACCTTGATCTGGTTCAACAAAGACCTCAATATTTCCAGCACAAACCATGTTTGACTGTTTTCAGGGTTAACCCAGGTCGTGTGTGCCAAGTGCTCTGGAGATGTAACTTGCAACATAGATGTTAATTAGTGTCTCTGTAAAGCAGCTGAAAATGGGGGCTTAGAGCACAATTCCTAAACACAGGGAAGTCTGATCTTTCAGCAGTCTTTAGGATCAGCTTATTCCAAACTTCAGCTGCTTTGTGCTGTTGTTAATTGGAGGCTATTGTTTCCCAACTCAGTGTTAAAAGAAATAGAAGGTTATTGGGAACTGGCAAGTTTTCTGGAAATAAGTGAAACCTTCTTCCTTTCTCATACTAAGCACACGCTGTATGGTACAGCCATAAACACACATTATAAACAGCAAATATACGAGAGGAAAATCCATATTTTATACATCCTGAAGCACTTGAACCTCTGAGTTTTCTATATTTAGAGAAACATTCAGTACAGCTTCAAACATCCTTCAAAATAAAATCAGCTCCCATTCTTATTACGTAGTGGTAAATATTTGGCACTTACTAACTAGTACCTTAAATACCTTTTTTTTTTTTTTTTCCATTGCGGTCCTAACCACCCCACACTGCACACACATTCTGCTGAACCTTGTTCTTTCAAAACACTTGCACAAAGTGTCCTTTTCCCCTCCCACAGGTGCACAGTAAGACAGCGCAGGACTGGAGGATTTGAGTATAGCCTTGAAATGGGCTTAAAATATGGACTGACACTGGCAAGCAAGAAATATTTGAAAGGATGTTATTGCTGAAATTAATATAACAGAGTAGGACGTGTGCATTTTTGTGCAACGTTTTTGCTCTGAAAGATGCTGACCCAAAGTCCATTTTAAATCAATGATAGTCATTCTCACATCAACAATTTTTGGGTGCAGCTGGCCAACAGTTTTTGATGGAGCAATTTTCCACCCACACTGGGATATCTTCTAAATTATATATGAAATGCAGTAATTTGGGAAAAAATTTATAACTTCCAAAAAGGTGAGATGTAAAATTTTGGCTTTCCCACTTCTTTTTAATAATGACAAGTCATTTTAATTTAATGCCATAGAAACATTTAATTTTGATTTTCTTCCTTTGACTCATTTGGGTCAACTAGTCCATTATGTTTAATAGCATATTATTTTTACATTATGTTACATATTCCCTGGGCCAATGCTGGCATGCAGGGTGGAAACTTGTCCCTTCCACTTCACTCCATCCTTTGCGGCGGTTTCCATCAGCTCAACACTGTTGAAACCAAGTCTACTGCTTCATTTGCTAGAGCTTTTTAAAAGATTTCTCTTGGAGATGCTCTGATGCACATTTCCAGGCTCAGCTGTAAGCTGTTGTGTCCATCTTGGCAGAAGCTGAGTGCTGCAATCGCAGCTGGTTCCTGAGCTGACTTAAAAATTGCTTCCAAGAAGATGCTCTCTCTCCTGTCCGACACTTGTCCCCCTGCACTGACATGTGGCTCAAGTCCCCCTCTGGAGTCCTGCTTTCCCTTCCTGCAACATGAGAGTGTTTGATATTTATCTGTCAGCTCGCTCCAGCTTTACCAGCAGGTTTTCAGGGCTTGCTGTGGGAGTCATGTGTTGTCCAGCGTGCATGTCCCCAAAATATTTAGATATTCAGAGAAGAGCTGGAAGAGGACAAATTCTCAAATCTCTTTGCTGCTGCTGAAATCTTTCCATACTCTGCCCTGACCTCTTTGCAGTCTTTTTTTTTTTTTTTTTTTTTTTGTCTTTGGAAAGCATCTAGTTTTCTGACTAACCTTTCAGTGACTTGCCAGTTCTCACAGTCCCATGTATTAACTGCTGAGATTAGAGCTGCGTTGAAAAGTCCAGGCTTTATTCTGAGACTGTCCCTTTCTGATTTTTGTACATTGCTAAGTTTAGGAAATGCCACGATCAGCCATTCTAGCCTTGCTGTTACTTCTTTCTTGGGTGAGCCGGCCAATAATGCTCTGCCCAGGGAGGTGCGTGCTGGCATTTCCTGCTGCACAGGAAGCTCTTCTTATTTCTGAAGCTCTTTTGCTCTCCCAGGAGCTCAGTTTTGGGAGGTGTCACTATGTTCTGAAGAATTTTGATTCTATAACAGCTAGGTAAATGGTCAGGTTGTACAAAGAACTTATTCAAAATAAAAAAACCTGTGCTTAAATAGCAGCTTAGGTCGGATTAGTGAATACGTGATGAAAAACAAAGACGTGCATTTTGTCTCAAAAGGAAATAAAAATAAATTCATGCCATGGCTGACTGTGCATTGAGATCGCTTTAATGCTGTTGGCTTTTGCACATTTATGGCAGCTCTGTGGATCCTTAAAAGCAAAGGTTGAGATTGTGCTCATTTTAAGAGGAATTGGCAAATATGATCTTGCTTCAAGAAAGAGAAAACCAGAAAAAAGAATAAAACAAAAAAGGACAGATCAGTCATCTTCCAGCTGCTCACGGTGCCCACAGAGCTGCAGAGGGTTTTGCAAGAGTTAAAAAAGAAACACATGGCTCAGAGCTCTGGAGTTTCTGGAAAATGAACTGGAGCAAGTGTGCGGGAGACAGCACTGTATAAGGATAATATATGCTGCTCTGTAGTATTCGTCATGCTTTCTATGGTCTCTGGAGAAGAGAGCTGTCATCTGTAGGTCTGCCAGTTGAGCACCTCCTTTCTCTGCTGTAAAAATCACTTTGGGAACAGAAAACTGATTAGTTTTCCTACTATTCCTAGAGAGTTTCTTGGGCTTTGTGGAATTAGAAAGAGACCCTTTCTGACAGCTATCCCAACATCATTCTTTGAGAGTAGGTTTAACTGAGCAGGGAAGGATAGTTGAGATTTTAAAAAAACCATGCAAGAGTCTTCCCTCTGGTTTGGCGAAATCTTGCTGCTCTCATGGCCTCTGTTAGGAAATGTGAAGGATGAAGCAAGGGAGGGTCACAAGCTATGATGGAAAATGTTCTGATGTGGGGTTGCCAACAGGTTTAAAATAACAGGTCAGTGTTGAGTGGGCTTCTGTGATAATCTCAGAAGAAAAAAAAAAAAGACAAAGAATAAGACTCTACACCATTTAAACAGAGGAGAAAAAGGATATGTTATAATTAAGGGCAAATCAGACCTGAATCAGAGCTTAATAGAAAGAGAGCAAGTAGATGAAGAGATAAAACAAGAAGAAATTAAATCTTTCCATGATGACAGGCTTGTGTTAGCTGCTGAGGAAGAGTGAAAGATGGGGTTGAAAGTAATTTAATTTGGGGGACATATACCTCTCTTCTTCTGCCTTTTCCAAAACTTGACTTGCATATGGCAGTGGAGCTCCCTATCTCTCTGTCACCTCATCTCAACAAATCACAACCAGCCTCAAAAGTGGGGTTTGGAGAAATGCTTGCTGGTGGAGCAGGCAACACATTGTGACCACTGCTGCAGCCATGCAAATGAATGAATGAATGAATAACTGCATGGCTTATGCATGTGTTTTCTTTCTGTACAACTGCATGGGGTGCAAAGGCAGCTGGTGCTGTTTGCAGACTTATGGACATCTCGGACATCTTGCAGAGTTGGTTAAGCAGGTCTTGAATCCCTGAGGATGGAAGGACGAGGCAGTTGGGTTAAGGTAATGTTAGCCCCCTACTCAGCATCAGCAAATGGCTCACGCGCTTCTTGTACGATGGGAGCTGTGTCCTTCCTTGCTCCAGACATAAATTTTCATGCATGGTTGTAACAAATGGGTGTGTAAACACAGCAGGAGACATCTGTAATGTGAAAATGGCTAGGTAGGTACCTACAGAGCCATTGTGTATTCAATCCACTGTGTTAGCTGGGCAGACTGAATAATTATATGAATTGATATGGGGAACCAGCTATGCAGGCAGGGTTTTTCTTTTAATGCAGACCAATAGCTTCCTGTTTTGGAAATCTTGCCTCTTCAGTGCACAAATGCATAGTTTTGTATGTGCATAATTTGTGGCTGTAATTTTAGAGGCTCATTAAATAACTTGGCTGTGGAAATCAAATTGCCTTTCATCAAAATCCAGCAAGAGCTGAACTAGTTCTGTCCATCACAGCAGCCCTTCTGGTCTTCGTTACGTGGCTGAAAAGTACAAATGCAAATGGGGCTGCGGATCTGTAGCACAGGAAGGAGAAACAGGGAGTTGAGAAGAGGGAATGATGCCGGCAGCAGATTTTTAATAGCGAGTTGGTCATCTGAGGAGAAATGAGGGCTTCTCTGTTTTTCTGCCCAGGTAAAAAAGCGAAGGAAAGTCCTGAGATTGCGTGGTACTGCCCAGGACCATCTGACACGTACAGGAGCCCCATGGTGCTCCTCACTGCTCAGCGGACTTTCTGCCATCAGTACTCACCACATCCAAGTCTGGGATGTGAGGAGTAAAACCCTGCAGGTACCATCATACCAACATTCCCATTTCTGTCCACTAAGAGTAACTGCTGTGGACATTTCTGGCAGGATGTACCACGCTTGGTGCTGTTTCTGTGTTTGCTCTTTTCATATTGGAGAACACTATAAAATAACTAACTTACATGCTCATAAAGTCCAGATTTGTTATCACTGTAACATTACAGGGATGAGAATGAGAAATGAGCGCAAGTGAAGACTTAGATGGGGAGAGGCAGAGGCTTTTTGATGTTCAACAACGTTATTCAATATAGAGTGGAGATTTAAAAAAAAAAATTTTAATCATTATATAGAAGTGTTAACATGTTGCTCCTTTTTAGTGGTACTCACACTGACATGAAAGGAACTATGAAACAAGAGGGGAAACCTTTATTCTGCTGTAGCAGTGCTGCTTGGCTTGTACCCCATATTCTTGCAGCTGACAAAAAATTCAGACATTTTCTGGGCCTTCATCTTTATTCTGCACAGCTAACAACAACACAACCTCCTTCCCTCTAGCCACCCTCCCTTTTGTAATGATATTTACGTGGAGGAGAGAGGGGGTTCAAAGATGCATTGGGAAAGAAGGAAAAACAAGAAGCAATTTCAAAAGGTCCTATGTCTAAAAGAAAAGTTTAAAAAATGGAGACAAATAAAGAGATAAGACAGATGCTGTTTCCTGTGGAAGGGGAGACATCTCTTTGGCAGCTGATGAAGAAGAGGTGGGATTCCCCCTTCCTCTGATCCCTTCCATTTGGGGTTTCAGGTGTCTTCTTCAGAAACCCAAAGGTCACGCAGGGGACAACCCGCTCACCAGAAGGGCCATCGGGCTGCCAACGTGTCAGCGATTCAAAGACCGCTGACAGAGATAAGAATGCAGCAGAGGTGTAACTTAAGTGTCATCTTATAGCTACTAGGAGCTTAGATACACTTCAAAGGCAAGCAGCAGAGAAGCGGCCGCTCCGAGAGAAGGGAGCCAAGCAGACAGGCTTGAAAGCATGATTATGACTTATCGTATTCCACCATGAATGTGTGAAAATGGGCAGGAGGGACTCTCACGCTGCAAGGTAAATGGCAATGATTTAAAGAGATGCTTTTCCTCTGGCAGTCACTGCCCCACTAGTAAATCTCCTTTAAAAAACAGAGCAGCCTCCTGAAGACAATGAGATGCCCTGCTTGCAAAGGCATGAGCAGGCTGCTCTCCTCTGCACCAGCCCCACGTGAGAAGATGAAACGCAGCAAGGGAGGCAGCCAAGAGATATTCAAGATGGGAACAAGCTCACCAGGGAGCCTTCTTCCACCATTAGCAATTGGTCTGAACAGAATACTTATTTCATATTTCCCTGATGAAACATTGCAGCTGATGCCATTATAGAGCTGCAGGACAGGAGAGCTTCTTCACCTTGGTGGCAAGTCACTAGCTTTCAAATCAGAGGAACAATATATCCTGTTATCACATGCCTAAACTCTTAATTTTTTCCTGTCTTCTTTTTTTCCCTACTTTTTTTTTTTTTTTGAGTGTGCCAAGTACAGCCCTCAGCATCTACACACTAGCCCCTGGACTTTTCAAAATAGCAAAGGAAGCAGAAATGACTCCAAGCTTTTATCTATGCTTTCAAAAGAATGCAAATCAGGAAACTCAACCTTAAAAGCTCAGGCTGGAAAGAGCATCCTCCCCATTGCAAAACATTTCACCTTTAATATATTCGAACCAGCCTATGAGACCATTTCTCTTGCCAAGACAACTTTTCCTCATTAACTGTTGGGTTCCAGAAACCTCTTGGCTTATTCTGAACTTTTCAGCACTGAAGCAGAATACTAATGTTCAGATCACATAGATGAGAAATTAAATCACATTTCAATAGCTTGGCAGATGCTAAATGCTGATAAAGAGGAAAATCCCTGGAAAGAAACACCACTGTACCAGGGATTTCTGAAAGCCATCTGCAAAGGGAAAATCCTCATGGCCACACGTATTCATGCATGGGTTGAGTTTACACCTGCCCCTGCCACCCCATGGCTCCCATCGGAAGCGCGGTCCCACGTTAATGCTGACCACTGTCAATTTTAACTCACATTGATGCTCTTGGCTGTGAACTGGGGCTGTGATTAGCAGTCCCTGAGAACTTTCGCTGTGATAACTAAATCTAGATGTGATTGCTAATCATTGTCCCAGAGCTTGAGCTTATACCTGAGTGCTGGTGATGGGAACGGGGTTGGGCCCGGACTTCTCATCAGTTTGTGTTCAGCTGGGCTAAGAAAATCGAGAGGAAACACTCTTCCTATCCTGCTAGTAATGGTTTATCCACATTGGCTCTCACATGTCGTCTGACGTCCACCCTCTTGTAGTGTGAGAGGCAAATCATGGGAGGAAAGAGTTGAAGAAACTGATGTCTAAAACCTGATTTTTAACTCCATACTGAGATAATTCTGTGAGTTGCCTAAATTTCTGTGCAGGTCTTTAGTAGATGCCTATATTCTGATTTAGAAATACAGCTTTGACCAGCCAGTCCAAAAAATTTTGGGCAAAGCTTCTCTGTACCTCAGTTTCCCCAGTTGCTGCAAAAATGGGGAAAGAAATAGAAATTGTTGAGGGGCAGGTGCCATGCAAATGCCTTTGCTAAACAGCCCGGGTCTGCTCGCAGTGCCCGGCGGGGATTTGTGCCACAGTGTCCATGCTGTGGAGGAGGGCGACTTTAAAACGGGGCAGGGCAGGAAGCTGTGGGAAGCCTGAGTTTAATCTGCTCCGTCTGTGAGTCAGAGCCCAAAATCTTCACATCTTCCAAGGCTTTTTGCACTGTTGCCACGTTGGCTATGGCCAGCCAGCTTTCTGATTTGCCCGACTTAATTTATGTCAAGGCCAGTTTTCATCTTTTTCACATGTACTAATGAGAAAAAAAGTGGCCCGTGTTGCTTCATCCTTTCCCAGAAAGGTGCAATGGCACCCAGTGAGAGCAGGGCTGGCTGGATCTCTATTTCTATCTAGACAGCTCTTGTCGGGGAAAAGACAAAGAGAGAGTTTGTTTAAAGTGGAGCAACACATAAACAAAGTCCATGTAAGTAAGCTGGAAATAAAAATGCCATCAGCCAGCTCGCTCTCGCTCTTGAGAAGCCTTTGCGTTTGTCTCATTTTTTAATCTAATTTTGCAACTGTAAAAATGTGGTGGAAATGAAAATCTGGCAAAAACTACAGGCTCAGTCCCTCAGATAGAGAGCTGAGAATGTCTGCAATGATTAGCCGTCTATAAATCTCAGCATGTCTCTCCTAATTACTCCGACAGGAAAACATTTAATTATGTAATCAGGATACCCTATTTGACACAGGCACACATGTACCCCGAACACTAACCTTAACCTGGTTATCTTTCTTTGTTTCTGGACTAGTTAAATATAGATGCAGACAGACGGATCTGTCTGCGCAAACAGAGAACATGATGTGTGGGAAAGTAACCTGGTGTTGAACCTGTACCATCGCCTTCCCCAGCTGCAATAAGCTGCTTGGTTGGAGCTGTATTTTACAGGCTGTTTCTTCCTGATCAGATGCAATTTGTTAATTTGCTGCCGTTTACTTGACTGATTTGCCTTCTTATTCAGGCCTGGGTGTGATTTATTTTGGAGGGGTAGAGCTGAGTTCATGCCACTCTTTTCTTCTACGGATTTATCCTACCTAAACAGAGCTTTTTTAGGGGATATTAGATGAAAATAAATCCTGTAACAGCCCAGTAAAAAGCACACAAACTCTTTCCAGACTTGATTATATCTTCTCAGCCTTCATTATAGCCCTTATCCCAATTAAACATGGACACACTGAGTATCTCAGACTGATCTGCTGCATTTTAAGGGCTTTCCAGGAAGAAAGAGGCATCGTGTCATTCCTGGGTGCTAAGCCTTCAGTGCTGCCTGGGTTCCCCCTAAACGTGCTTGTCCTGAACTGCATTTCTGGCTCATGTAGGCACAGCCTATGACCCTCCTGGGAGCCCAGCTCTTCCTGGGCCTTTTATGGCTCTGATTAGCATCAGTTAAAAGTTTCCTATTGACCCTGCGTCCCAGCCCTGCAAATCCTCACCCCCATGAGGAACCCAACCGCCTTGCTCTGAGAAAAAAACAAATTTGCTTGCACTGGTGCAGGTGGGACTGGTGCCAGGTCTGCAAAGGGAGCTTCGCCTGGCAGAGATTTGCCTGTGAGGAGCAGGAAAAGGAGTCACTCGCTGATGGCAAAGGTCAGGAGCTTGTTAATCACGTTCCCTTTTAGTGTCGTGAGCAGCTGCGGGACTATTTCAATTCCATTTCTCCAAAGAGCAAGCGGGGGGAACAAGGAGTGACAGCTGAACCATGTGTGTTTGGGAGAGGGTGTCTCTGAAAAGTGCTGTAGGAGCAAGGACATGGGCAGTCCTGCTCTCAGGCTGGTGTCTCCCCTCCTGCAGTTCTGCCACTTTAACTGCTGTCTGGAGATGATCGGGCGAGAAAACAGCTTTTTATAATAATGTTATAACCTTATGTGTGCTTTCTGCTATAGAGGCTTTATACCAGTCCTTTTTCTTGCTTTGGTTTTCCCCTAAGATGGATGTAAAAAGTGATTTATGCTGAAATATAACTGCCTGCAGCTTGTATAGAAATTAATTTAACAACAGGAAAACTTTCTGAAAGTACTAACACTCACCTGACTGGTTAGCTTTTGGATTTTTTTGGATATGTTTCACTCATATTCCCCCATTTATAGGGACATCCCGACAGATATGGTATAGAAGGTACATAGCCCAAATGATTAAGCTGGCATGTATATGAAATAATTTATTGAACTGTGATTAGTGACATGCAAGTAATAGAGCAGCAGAGAGGGAGAATTGCAAGAGGAAGCTCCTTCAGTTCAGTGCCTTGTGCATCTTCTCCTCTGCTTCTTCCCTCCTCTCCTTCCCCGCAGCCCCACACACATCTGGTTCCCTATCAAGAGCCTGTGCCAGTGGGGGATACAACTATCAGTTGTATTTGATCATATGGGTAACTCCTTGAAAGTGTTACTACATTTTTAAATTAACAAAGCAAACAGTGAAAATCGTAAAGTTTGGCAGAGGACAAAGAAACCGCATCTCTCCCTACTCTTAGCTACATGTCATAACAAAACACTGGGCCAGATAATTAAGACAGTTTCTAAAAATGTCCCCATGATAGTTGCCAGGGTATCTGTCTCTCTGAGCATACACATGAGCATATCTGCAAGAGCTGCTTTAGTGCTTTATTTTAAAATAAACTGATTTTTTTTTTTTTTGGTAACACAGTGCACCAGCAGCGAATACTTCCTTTGCTCCAGGAGATGAGAAACTACTGTAAATGCATATAGAGCCACAAAAGAAGGTATCTTCTCCCTTTTGAATTTGGTCAGTATGATGTCTGGGTGGGTTTATCTGTTCGCAAACAGTTACCAGCAGGTTACCAGCCATCAGCTGAGCCATAATAACCCGCAGGGCACTGCAGACATGGCTGTGCACGCTGCCAAGCAAGTGGTTTAATGTATCTTGGGACAGCTCAAGACTAGGAAAGGAGCTTGTAAAATGATATTCCAAGCTATTTCACTTTTCTGATTCCTACAATTATTTACCCTTATTGACTCCTCTAACTTTAGCAAGCTTCTTGGTGATGCCTAACTCCATCAAAGATGCTGCTATGTATCACATACAGTATAACTTTTAAAAGTAATTTCAAATTCTTGCTGGCAATGTCAGAAAACTGGAGAATTAATTTTTTAAAAAATGCATGGTATATCATATCATATCATATCATATCATATCATATCATATCATATCATATCATATCATATCATCCATAGTATTTCAATGGAATCTCACTAAATAGCATCCTTTATGGTGAGCTTAATGTGTTGTAACACGGCCGGCTTTCCAACAGCCAGCGAATATCATCTCTTAGGAATTTATTATGAGTGTACTATGTCTTGTAATATTTTTTACGTCAGGTTGTTAATCATAGCAACAAGAATGTGTTGAATGCACGTTTGTATATGAAAGATTAATTTCACACTGACTTTTGCTGTTCAAAGGGAGGGAAAACGAGCGTCATTATCCAGTGCACTCAGCAAAACTGGCTTTAGCGCGTACAAAGGGATGCAGGAGGTAAGATAATAAACATTTATAATGAAGCCTTTTCCAGTTGGAAGGTGACATAAACTCTTATAGTTGTTTTTAGGAAAAGACATGCACAGCCCCCATGTTGTATTTTTTAATGCCCAGCATACATTCCCTTCTGATCCATCTTTCCATCTGTCTGCTCAGTTTAATTGCTCCATCGTGGGTTTTATACTATGTTTCTCACTGTATTATTTTAATGATCCTTTGACTGAGTCAGACTGGAAGAATCCCATAAACTTTAGTGACACTGTGGGTGATGTAGATGGGCACAAATCAGCCTGCAGCCTTGCTCGTGATTCTTCCCGGGGCTCCCAGGGGAAGGCAAACAGTTTCAAGATTTGACCTACAAAAACTTGGCGTCGGCTTGAGCCGAGTCCTACAAAAGCAGGCATTGAGGAAGCACCACAGATAGGTCTCCATCATCCAGATGCTAGATGGTTTCCAACAGCTTTCCTAGCTAGACCATGGGCATTCTCACTTGAAAAGCATTAAACACCTCTGCCAGGCACCGGTGCCAGGCAGCTCTGCAGAGCGCGCACCGGAGACTGCAGCAGAAACACCAGGAGACAGGAGGGGAAGGACAGCCAGTTAAAACATGTTTTCAATCAGCTTGACTATTCAGACGGGGAGATGCATGTTACATAAATGGACTGAGCCAACCCAGAAATGAAAACACTTTCAGCAAGGGAGTGAAGGAAAGAAAAACAGTTTCACCTGCTGCTCTCTTCAGGCAAAAGCTGCTGACAGAGCAGTGTGTGGCACACTGGAAGCGGCAGGTAAAGGCAGAGCTGGAGCGGGTGCTGTGTGGCAGGTTTATTCGGGATGCTCCCAGCCAGCCACAGTATTGCATCAGCTCTTCCAGCATTAATGCAATAGCTGTTTGGCTCCAGACACACATGGGGTGCGCTCCTTAGAGCCAGTGTCGTGTCAGCAGCATCAGCTGTAGTGCCCAGCTTAGCTTCATTTCACAGACTTACCTACTGCTTATAACAAGCAACTCTTCAACATCTGTTTCTAATTATTTTTTTCCCCCAAATAATTCAGGATGCCTGGGAAGCGTGGAGCCGCTGGGATTCATGCTGAAGTGCCGGGTCTCGTGCAGCCCAGGTGATGGTGTGGCGGGGCCTGAGAGAGGCCCATGAACATGCTGGCAGCTGTGGTGGTCCCAGGAGATGTGAGGAGGGTGAGTGGCAGCACCCTGTGAGAGGGGGTTTTGATCACTCTCTGGCTGGATGTCATGGGCAAAAAGAGGGGACAGAATCACAGAATCCCAGAATCCTCAAGGTTGGAAAAGCCCTTGAAGCTCCTCCAGTCCAACCATGAACCTCACACTGACCGTTCCCAACTCCACCAGATCCCTCAGCGCTGGGTCAACCCGACTCTTCAACCCCTCCAGGGATGGGGACTCCCCCTCTGCCCTGGGCAGCCCATTCCAACGCCCAACAACCCCTTCTGCAAAGAAATACTTCCTAACAGCCAGTCTGACCCTGCCCTGGCGCAGCTTGAGGCCATTCCCTCTTGTCCTGGTGCTGGTTCCTTGGCTCAAGAGACTCATCCCCCCTCTCTGCACCCTCCTGTCAGGGAGTTGTAGAGGGCCATGAGGTCTCCCCTCAGCCTCCTCTTCTCCAGACTAAACAACCCCGGTTCCCTCAGCTGCTCCTCAAGGACACTGTTCCTTGCAGGACTCTGCAACCTCGCCTCATAGCTACGGCTTGTGCGAGGCTCAGCCTGGCGCATTGTTCTGGGGAGCACCATGAGATGAGCTGAAATGTGGAGGGTGACACTGACTTTGTGATTTCTGGTGGGATCTTGGTGCCAGGTGCGTGCAGACAAATCCCTGAACTCGTGGTGTGTGCCGCTGGAAACACAGATGCCTGCTGGCCTGATGCGCTGCCCGGCTTAGGCAAGGGTTGGGCAGGGGTTTTGTGGCACTCAGTTTTGGGCTGAGGCACCTCAATAGTTGGAGAGACAGTGGTCAAGGTTTAAACACATTCTGGTGGGGATTTAGTGCTTACTACTAGTTAAACATTTGGGAGGAGGGAGGGGGTACAGTGCCGATGCTGCACACACTGGTGTAATTTTGCCAGCTCCAGTGGGGCTTATGTGCCTGGTTTATACTGACACAGTTGAAATCTGAATCGCGCCTATTATTTATGCATTCGTATTAGTAGTAATTTTGCTTTTTTTCTTAAACTCATCATAAAGAACAGAAAGAGAAAGATATAAGTAACACATTTTCAAATGTTCTTTCCTAGTGAGTTACTTGGCCTGACATTGGAAATGAATTATTTTCCATTGTACCAGTGACCCCTGTTGTGTGTTCTATTAACACCACATGTTAAACTTTTATATTTTTAGTAAACCATGACCTTGTACATTCTCTGTCATTTCCCACTGGCATAAGTACAACACATGTGGTATGAAAGCTAACGGTTTTCATTTGTATACAGTACTTTTATATCTTAGGCTTGTATGAAAGCACACAGGTCATGGTAATCAGGGCATCCTAGGATTTTACCAGTTACAAACAGTCACAACAAAGTGTATGTGTTTTCAAAAAACATATTTTTGGCATAATGCTCTCTTATGTGTTGTGCAAATCCAGATGAAAATGGGATCTTGAAAGGCTGTGTTAAATTTTTTGATCGTGCTAATCCAAACAACTGTCTCCAACACATGCACAAGCAGAAGGAAGTCTATAAAATGTCAGGTTTGTTCTAAATATCTGCAGAACAAATGTGGCTCAGGAACATGACCAAGTGTGCAGAACTCTTAAGATAAAGGATGATGTCACATAGGTTCGGTATTTTATTTCATCAAATAGTAACATTGTTCTAGACATCTAAAAAATTATGGATGATTTATGAATAGAGCCCAGGGTATGGAAGAAAGAATAACTCCTTCCAGTTGCTCAAATATTTTTTTTTATCTTTCCCCCCTCTTTTCCTTTTTCTCTTTTTTGCAGTCTGGACTGTTCAGATGTGAGTTTTAGGTGCACTGGTGTGCACTCTCAGCACATGCCTGCTCACACACAGAAATGTGGCCACATGTGTAAACACTGACCTATGTGGTCATTTGTGCTTTTTCACTTTCCTAGGCACTTTCTAGTACTGATCCATCTCCTTTTCTGGGCTGAGCCACTGGGCTTTCTGAATCATTGTTGTTTCCAATAAGAACTCATGTTTAAAAACAAAAAAGTTTGAAGTCAGGTTGAGGTTATCCTCACTTGCTTTGCTGGACTCAAGGTCAAGACACGCAGCATCATCCAGCACTGAGAAAGTTGCAGGTCTCCATGAGCCAACATACAGCAGCAGTTGATGAAACGGAAAAAAAGACTAGAAAAGGATGATTTACTTGTCATACGACAGCACTTGCTCCCCTCTTCCCTGGTGACCCTCAGTGGTTTCTCTGCCTGGGTATCTCAAATCTGTGTCTTTTTTATGTGATGGACATCAGGAGCTCAGACCTCTTCCAGATTGCTCTTGCAGTGTAGCCAGCCTTGGAGCTGTGCTCCTCTGGGATTCCACCTGCTATTTGCTTCCCTCTATTTTCCACCCATCACCTGTGTATTGGCAGCATCTCTCAGCACCTGGACTGCCCTTGCTCATCGGTGGCGAAGGGCCCAGTTGTACCCTGTATCCCATCCCTCCAAGATGCTGTCTCAGACTTCCTAGCTGGCAGCTTTGCATTACAACATGACATAATTGTGTTTGCGATGTAACACCATGTCTGCCAGGACAAACTTGCAATGTTTGGCTCGGGACCAGCCAGGCTTGAATTTTATTTATGACAAATAACTATTGGCTCAACAATCCTGTAAGGATTCTTTTTTGTCTCCTCCTTGTGCTGCAGCCATTGGGTAATGATCGGAGAGTTTCTAACATAAAAGCACACTCTGTGGTAGTAAAACCTTAAAACAAACTTATGTTTACAGTCATCCTGCGTCATAAAGTTTTTAAATTCAATTTGCCTTTTAGGATTTTGCCCAGAGTGGTGTTTAAAGTTCTCCCAGCACTCAAGTCAGAAAACAAGCAGAATTTACCCTGTGTTGCATGCAGAGGACCAGGCAGGTGGGGAACAAATACATGGGGAAAATCCATGACTGCTCAGAGAAGCAACCTCTGCCCGGTGTACAGGCACTGCCCTATAGCCACCCTGGGCAGCTGGGCTGGCCAGGATGGGAGGTGATTTTTAGCACAGAAATAGCTCAGGATTCCTTTATGTCTTATTTCTTTGTGCCTTGAAGGTTGCCTTTCATTACCCACTCATAGGCATTGAAGCATGGCAGGGCGGTATAGACACATGGTTTTGATCCATGGGGACCATTTCTCATACTCATCCTGTGCTGTGCTCTCAGAATTGCCCTGGTTTTGGGGTGTTTCCCCTCCAAATCCTTTGCTGGGTTCATATTTTTGCTTCTGATTTGCCAAGAAAATAACAATGTCGCTTTCCTGAGTCCCTTGCAGTCTCAGAAAGTCCACAATGGAAGAGGAGAGGTTGATGTGCTGGTGGGGATAACCAGAAAAACAGATTATTTCATGTATCCCAGTTATAAATATAATTTAAAATAAAAGCTAATAAATAAAGGGATTTCAGCATGTCTTCTGTGTAATGACAAACAAACAAAATCAACCGCATTTATCTAACAGCTTTGAAAGTGTGACTTGTCAGAGATGGAGGGAAATCTCCTGTCAGCAGAGATAGTGAGAAGGATGGCAGAGAGAATACAGCCAGGAAATGATGGGGGAACGAAGAGGAAGTGTAGCAGAGAGAAAAAGAACCCAAACCAAACTAAGGAGATTATGGGAAAAAAACCCCAAAACAAAGTCAAGGAGGAAATAGGAGACAGAACTGTGGCTATATACAAAATGTAGGATGTAGGGTACTCATCCCTCCAGGGTGTGTATTTGTGTATGTAGGAGGGGTGGTAGAGTTTTTCATTTCCTAATACATACTGCAAGTTACCTGTGCTAGGAAAACTGAAATTATTTAAAAGAAAAAAGAAAAGAAAAAGCTGAATCATTAGTGACAAAAAGAAGACATGGACTAAAATTATAGGAAACTAGTGTTTATTAAAGGAAGCTAGTCTGAGGGACTAAATAAATCCTTCAGCCAGACCCAAAGGCTGAGATGTTGTCAGCTGCTGAGCTACATGAGTACCTGTAGCAGATCGTTCAGGACTTGTTATTCAGACTTAAGACTGCTCTGCTCTTGAGGGTCTCTGGGAAAAAGCAGAAGGATGTGAAGATCTCTTTCACTGTGGGGATGCTCACTTATGTTGCAGCCTTTCTGAAAATCATTCCTGAAGTAAAGCCACCCCTGCCCAACATAAATCCCAAACTACATCCATCGGCCATCTCAACCTGGTCCTTGGGACCGATGATGATGATGGGCTCTCCCAGGCCAGGAGCTGGAGCTCATCAATGAGCAGCTTCACCGAGGGTTTGTAAATCAAGGGATCCCCTTGTCTGGGCATTTTCCTGACTCAGCGATGTCACTTGGGGTAGCAGTTCTATCCCCAGCGCGTCGCGTTGGCAGGCTGGTGGGTGCTCTCCCAGGGCAGCTCGCTGGCTCCCAGCGAGCATGCCTCAAATGACACAAACCACACTAGGACTTGATGAATAACAGAACATCAAGTCAGACAGACACTGGCTGGCTTTTCCACTGTAGCTCTCCCCCGCTATTATTTATATACCGTTTCACTTGCTTACACGTAACTTAAAACCAGCCCAATGCCAGCAGCCCAATCCAATGGCAGGCCAATTAGCCTGGAGTAGCCTTTGCTTTCTTTCTTTCTCTCTTTCTCCCTCTCTTTCCCTTTGCTTTTGCATGCAGGAATAAGGCTGGCTACTGTTAGACATTCCTGGTCGCAACCGAGAAAAGCCTGTGTGCCAGTTCAGTGGCTGAATATGGGTCCTGTTTATTTTTTCAGAGTGGCAATTTTGAAGGGGTTGGAATAGTTGTTAAAATTAGCGTAAAGAATTTAAGCCACAGAAAGGTCCTTTCACCTTATTCTTCAAAAAGCCAGTTGTTTTCCAGAGTACTCGCCCCTTCCAACCCGCCTGAAAGCCTCAGTTTCCATCTGGGAATAAAAATCACAGCCCTCAGACCCCAGAGCGGTGCTTGGGCAGGTTTTGGTGGGATTGGACTAATTTCTGTGTGCCTGAATGGCACCTGCCGGGGGGAGAGCATTGAAATCCTCAGAAAGGCTGAGCAAACCCAGCCAAGCTGAAAAGCAATTGGAGGGAAAGGCATGTCCTTGTGCTGCTCAGAGAGGATGCCAAGCAGATAACAAATCTCTACCTCACCATCAACAGAAGTAAACATCCCCTTCAGGACTGATGGCTTTTGATATCCTGGGGTCTGTGCAGCATCAGGGTGGAGGGAGGTGATGGTTTCTGACAGCTCTGCATGACGGTTGGCCACATCTACCCATGGGTGGAAAGAAATAGGGATTCCCTAACAATTTGCCAGCAGTAAAATGGGATTCTTCACATCTGCTCTGAGTCCTAGAGCCTTTCTCTCCTACTGGGAAAGCGTTGCTCTGGACCAGTCTCAGCCCATTCTGTGGGCAGAGGGTTTCATTTTGAGTCAGGCTGTTTGCTTTGTTTTGGAAAATGAATGGCAGATAAGCAGTCTGAAAACGCAAAGGTTTGGTTCAGTTACTCCAAAGTTGCTTATTTAAATTCTGGCCAAGGTCTCTTGAGTCAGCAAAACTCAGCGGGAGCGCTCATAAAAATAGGGTCTCTTTTGAAAATTCACATGCTTCCTGTTTGTGCAAACACTGTGAGAACTGGCTTTCCCATGGCATGTCTGCACTGGAACCAGGAAATAGACGGGAATTTGGAAACAAGAAATAATTGCTAAAAAAAAAATAAAAGATAGATAATCACATTTCTTTTTCCCTTTCAAGCTGAAAGAAAGTTTTATTTAGTTTCTCATCCTGTTAGTCAACTGCCCTTAACCAGACTGGATTGCTCCGACCCAGCTTCTTGCAAGTCAGTTCTGGAAACTTCATTAATGTGTTAGAGCATCACCACCCTAACAAGGTATATGGGTAGCTCGTCTTGCACCAGCCAGCTTCTGGGTATGTATCTGCACACACACTTCTAGAAAAGGCTGCAGAAGAAGTTGACTTGTGCTGGCCCTCATCATTTTTCTTTGCATTTAAATAAAAATTTTCTGAGGTTTTTAATAGCCTGGCAAAACCAGGGGAAAAACTAAAATGACCTGCAAAGTTGTTAGCAAGTGGGCTGGCTTTAAATTCAGAGGGGAGGTTCTGATGTAAAATCCAAAGTAACTCCACTTACCCAGTCAAGTTCCTCCAGATCTACTCGAGCATAATTGACATCATCTGGCTATTTTTCCATTGCCATGAATATCTAGACAATTAATTATCAAGTCTGAACAAACATATAAACCTCAGAGTACTTATATTGTTAGGAAGGATGAATATTTATGAGTATTTTTATTGTGTTTTCTTTTTCTTTTTTTCATTTCCACCATGGCCACATTCAAATTTATGCTTGTTGGACTACCCACTAAGGTCTGAGAATATGTATTTTGATCAACTTAGATTTATAAGATGAAAAGCATTTATGTTTTGGCAAGGTGACCTTGGGTAAATTATTAGCTGCTGTTGATGTTTAGACCATAGATAAAGAAAATATGTCCAGTTTAAAGTCCCAAGGCCTCTGAACACGTCAGTTGTTTTTTTTTTTTTTTCTGAACATTAATTCTTCCTAGATATTTTCTAGAAATTATGTCATCAAGAGACTGCACAGACTGTTTCTTTTTCAAATTCTGTGAGGGAATCCCCCACAAGGGGCATCGCTAAACAGTAGGAATACACAAATTGTGACTTTCCTGACATTACTAAGTTCAGAGCTGCGATTTTATGAGAGCCATGGGAACTGTGAAGGTGTTGCATGCTCGGTCAACTGGCAGAGAGAGAAAGCCCCTTTGCAGAGAGGGGCGCAGCACCATCCAGATGTGCTGGATGATGCTCAGCCCTTTCCTGCCCCCAGATTGTCAGTGCCTTAGTTTTAAGGTCCAGGGTGAGAAAGAGCTGGGACACTATAGGATAATTCTACATGAAACACAGCGTTTCCTGCCAGCACCTTCCGTACTCATAGAAAATAAAACACCCTAAAGAATTTCTAGGGAAAACGTTAGGAAGCAGGATAAAACCTAACTTAGGTTATTTTTTTTTTTTTGAGGTTTAGAAAGCAACAGGTTTTATGACATAGAAAATATTTACTCTCACATCAAGAATTTTTTTCCTGAAGTGTGATTGTCCTTCAGCACAGGGGGCAAAACACCACAAGTGTCGTGGTGGCTTCAGTGGGGCCATAAATTTTCACAATGACAGTGTTACCTGTGGCTCCCACTTCACCCTGAACCCCCGCTCAGTACAACAGTCTCCTGCCTTCACTCGTGGGACAATTCATTTATCTCCCCAATGGTCTTGCAGGGTCCAGAGCATCAAAGGTTCCTCCCTCTGGGAACCCAGAAGGGATGAGATGGTGATGGATGCCCACCACGTCAGAGCTATTTAAGTGTCTGGTGATGCGCAACGGCGCTTTGAAACAAATTGACTGATACTGATGGAAGCTGGCACAGAGCCACTTCTGCTGCTTTCTGAGCCTCCCTAGACACCCTCTGCTTATTTTAGAGGCCAGATCTTGTTGTTTTAGTCCTCAGATCCATCTTCCTTCTGAGTTGAGAAGAAGCGGTCGGGTTTATTTGGCAGACCTCTTTCTGGGACATCCCAATCCAACCTGACCGTAGGGGACTGGGTTGGCCATATATCCATTCCTAATGGCATATCTGTACCTGGGACACCTGCATGGGACTGGTAGATTCAGCACAGAAATTATTGGCAACTGGTGCTCTTCTGGAGCAACAGCTGGTGGCCAGATGTTGTGTCCCACAGTGCTTAAAATGCTCCGGGGACAACTTAATCCAATGCCACATCCATTTCTAGGACTTTCCTCCATCCTTCATGAGAGCTCTGCCCTTATTTGCCTTTCTCATCTCCCTGTAGCCTGGCTTGACCTGGCCTCAGCAGACCATCCACACAGCAGTGAGCTGGATTTGGCTCATATAGTTCCGACAACAGCCACAAAGTTTCTGCCTCTTCAGCAGCAAATTCAGCCTCAGTGAGTTGCAACCACTGAATTCGTCTGTGCGTGAGGATTTGTGGGGCTGTTCCCTTGCTTATACAACATGAATATAATATTTTTGAGCTCTGTAATCCCCCTGGTACTGACATTTGTCCCACTGCTTCCAGCAAAATGCCCCATTTTCAGCTTGATTTAAAGTCCACTACAGCCTGTGGAAAATCTTCCATCTAGGAACTATCTTGGATTAGAAATCTCTATAATGGGAATGAACTTTTCAAGCCTGTCTGCTGCATAAGGATTCAATTCTGCTTCCATTTGAAACCCATTGGGAGCTGGATTAGATGGATGTAATCACAGAGCACTGAGTCCTTAAGCAGTCAGTTGCTTCACAGCAGTGCCTTAGTAAAGACTAGCAGAGTCAAAAAAGTAAAGCTCACACTAGATATGTTGCATATAAAGTAAGTTTTCTTCTCTACCCACTGGTTGTGGTGCTATGTGGGCAACAAATTTTGGAAAGCTATGGAGATCTGAAACCAAAATGGACCATGACAACAGAACTGAGGAAAGTTGGGAGAACGTGACCTTTGAGGGAGGTCTAAGCCTTGGATGGTCCACTTCAGGGCAGTAGTATTTAACTTGTCTGCCCAGCGGATCTGCATCCTTTTGATGAATATTAATCCACCAAGATCCTCATTTTTCTCACCCACTTTGCAAGGAAATCTTAGGTACAGTCCAGATGTCCTCAAGACTTTGGATTGCAGGTTTAAGGAAAGCAGAGAAGTTAAACGTGGAGCTGCTTGTTGCAAAGAATGCCGAGTAAGAAGGAATGAATGCAAATGTCTGTTTGGTAATAGGACAAATTTTTCTCCTGTAATGATAGTTAGTGCTGAAAGCCTCCCCTGCCATATTGTTGCTATGAACTTGACTGCACAGCTGGTCTACCAACCCCTTATCTTGGCTTCCAGTGACTGGAGTCCAAAGGCTGGGGAAGAAGAAAGCATATATCATTGACCACGAGTATGCTAATCTCTGCACGCAGAGACATAAGGGTATAAACATTACTGAAACCTTTTCAGTTTCAGCTTTCTAAATAAGACTCTCCAACCCAGCCACTATCATGTGAAATTTCTAAGATGTAGTGATAGCTACCCTTTCCAGTGGCACAAAGAGAGAGAGTGAGAGAGAAACTCTGTATTTTCACTTTTAATTGCCTACATGAACTATCTGGCTGCTATTGGAGCACATTTCATTGCATAAACTTGTGGATGAGGGACAGACATTTTTACTCTACAACCCACTCCCAGAAATAGTCAGAGGGAATGAGCGTACAGTAGTTAGCCATGCTGGTTTGATAAAAGTCGCTAATAACACCCTGGATGCATGGGTGGGTTTTGCCTTCCCAAACCGCACCACATACCAGCTTTGCTGACACATGTTCCAAATAAAATTGGCCTCATTTTACTGCTAGAAGGACGTCGTTAGTAGAGGTGGGATACAACGATCTCCAGCCCAACGCTCTGCTGTAATGCCATACAGTAAAGCTCTCATTAGGACAAGAAGTTATTTTCTCCAGTCTCTACATGCTGTTTAGTTAAGAGATTTCCCAAGTTTCATGTTTAGAATATAATCTTACCTCCCCAACACCAAGGCTTTTTAGTTGATTTTTTGCCCTCATTCTTTATACCCCAAGAACTCTTCTAGATTCCCAAAGGAGAAGCACCTTCCCTGTCCTCGCCACCACCTCCTGCTCCAAACCACCAAAGGAGGTTCAGCCACTGTCTGGCATGGGCAAGGCTGCATGCTTGTGCCCACAGCATCTCACAGGGGTGTAATCAGTTGTGTCCATTTGGCCTAAACCAAGACTGGGGGGAAAAGTGCTCTGCACCCCTCCATTAAGTCTGTGCCCACATAGCCACACACACAATGCTGTCTTTCTGGGAATATTCCAGCATGCACGCTACTCTTAGATGCTATGTTTTACTGTGGCTGGATGCTTCTAGCACCAGACACTAGTTATAATAAATGTGACAGTGACATTATTATCAGTGTTCTTAGAAGATGCATTAGTTGAAACACTAAAGGTGTTCTTTGCTCACCAATGTGGAGACGCACAGGGACCTTCCTCGTGTATCAGAAATGCCTCGGGTGCTGGTGGTGGTCCTGACACACTGCAGGGGAATGTTCTTCGTCTGCCTGACGCATAGTGTAAGGGGTTATTGAGGTCATCAGCCAAAATGATTCTATTTTTATTTAGAAATGCAAATGTTTATTATAAATGCTCTCCCAAACCAGCAGGTCATCTGCCATATCGCCTAAACCAATGGTATAAATTATAAAACTGTCTGGATTACAGAGTAAGAGTAACCTTAATCTCACACAATCAACCAATAGCATGAACTGGATGCCTGCAATTAATTTTGATCTACTTCAGACTAAGATCCTGTACCTTTGCTGCTCCAGATTATTTTCTAATTCTTCCCTGCTCATCTACCTCCTCTCTCAAAGCATCATCCAGGACCCACAGAAGGCAAGGGGAGTTTTTCTTCTTAAATGAAATCTTAAGTAGACAGTATTTTGGGTTTTATTTTAAAAGGACTAGAAAAACAAGAATTATAAACCAGCATTTCAGCAACACAAGACCCAAGTAACTATTTGGTGATTCAAAATGTCAAATTCCAAGCATAACAACAACAACAAAAAAAGCCAGTCCCTGCGATCATTGCAACAGCTTGAAGTGTGGAGATATTACAAATGCACTTAAGATTCTTTATATGTGCTGCCATCAGGTGTTTGGTTCTCTGTGTCAGAAACAAGCTCCAAGGTTTTTTCCTTGTGAATAAAGAAGGCTGAGGAGACAACACTCATCGTATAACCAGATCGCAGAGCTCTGATCATAATTTTACACTTCCAGTAATCTCATCACTGCCACAACTCTACAAAAGGGTGACACAGAAGCCCAACATTTTTATCTGCTAGTCCATGAAAGCCTTTTATGGGGGAAAACCCCCATGAATATTACACAGAGCATAAAAGTACCAGTGAGTTAACTTCCTTGCTGCAGTTCAAGGAAAGTCTACAGGAGGGAAACCTCACAGCGATTAGCTCTGCTGTACTCTGAAAGCAGGAGGAACTGAAAATGCTGCTCAGTAACTGTTATTTCCTAGGTGTTGACAGAAGTAAGCGTCTTTCCCTTCTTTGTCTTTTCCTAAATACTGCGGGAGCAATCCTTGAACTTTTTACTCAAACGGTGAAATTCCCACTGGAAGGCTGTGAGGCTTGAAAGGTTCAACCCTCTGTTTTTACAAGAGAACAAATGGCAGTAGTTAAAAAAGAAAGCAGAAAAAAAGAGGCAAAAGGGAAAAAGAAAACTTTTCAGCCTATACTTTCTTTAAAGACAGTTATATAGGATTTGCTTTTCTTCTTATCTTTCCCTCCCCACTTTTCAAAGCTGGGGTTAAGTTCAGAGGGAGGAATTTGGGACTTCAGGGCGTAGGTGACCACCGCCGACCCAGACCCGGGGGGTCTATGTGAGCTGTTGTGTCTGCCCAGCTGGTTAGCGTTACTGGTGACCGCCGTGGTGAGGAACAGGGCTCACAAAGTCGTTATTCTCTTACGTGATTGCTGTGAACTTTACAAAGTGTGGGGTGTACCCCAAAATACCGATGTGGGAGCAAGAGACGAGCTGACTGCAAGGTCAGCAGTTTCAGGCTCTCACCGGGAACTCGCTGAGAGAAGGAACGCGTTATCAATAAATTCGTATATCCAGAGGAGCTGCATGCAAAACCTCAGCACACTTTCAGCTGGCCACAGTGGAACATTCATTCTTAAAAGGAACTTAAGGAGGCAAAGCTTCATTTCCTGAGATTTAAGGAACTTTATTAAATTTTTTTCCCCCCTTTACTGCATTAAGAGTTGGCAGAGGCTTTTGAGCAGGAGAAGCAGCCATAGTGTGAAAGGGCTTTTTAGACCCGAATCCAAACAATCATTAACCTAATAAAGGGAAAACCAAGGGGAGGACATTTTCAAGCCATTACAGTCTCACTGTTATCTAAGATGTACAAATAAAATAACTTTACCTATTACACAGTGACAGAGAGACCTATCTCAGAAACCCCATGGACAATGCAAGGAAATGGTCAATGGCCCCAGGAAGTGGTTTGGAACAGCTTCTGGTCACCAAACCACTGTTCAAAACTCTGATTGCCAAATGGTATTGAAATAAATGTGTGGTCAATAGAAATGCCATTTGGATAAATAGTAACATTTAGCAAGAAAAAAAAATAACACCCTTAAAGAGCTGAGTTTTAATAGTGCCATGATCCTCTGTTCATCCCAGCAAGAAATGGTGGGGTTTTTATTTCAAAATTTTTTTTTTTCAGCTTAAATGTGTGAGAGGACAGATGTTCTTTGAGGTCAAGCCCATAGCAGGATGCACAAATATATCATAGACCTTCTTGGCCAGAGTGTGCAACCATGTGGGTACCTGCGAGACCATCAAGCGTAGAAAAAAGCATGATTCTTTTCAGCTGTAGTGGAGCATGTTCAGAATGGATATGTGTATATCAGTCATCAGGAACACCACCTGCCCCAGCACAGGCCATGGTGGGATGATATCGCTTATGTGCGTATGAAATACAGCTCTTAATGTAAGTGATGGGTTTCTTAGAATGTGAACATGTAATTAGGGTTCATCCATGCCAGCTCTGCAATACCCTTTCCCTTCAGGTTGTTGACAGTGTGGAAGAATCTCTTCTTCCGAGAGTTATTTAGGCAACACTCCCACCCCTTCATTACAGGGCTGCCAACACTGGGTGCAAGCTGCAAAACATGGGAAACTTGTGCTTTGTTTTATGTTCTGCTTTTCACCCCATTATCTGTTTTTAAGGATATTTTCCTTATGGATTAGTGCTGATAAGTAAAAAACATACCCTGGTCATTGAAAGACAATTTGAAAGGCTTAACCTTAAGCTTGCTTTTTCTCAGATTAATATTCCATTATCTGTAAGGACAGTCTGTGCTTATTCCCAGGAGGAATGGGATGCATCAGGGCCATGGTGTTTTAGGCAGAGGGAAACAGTACTTTCCACTCACAGCAGCCTCCTCCGTCCCACAGCAGAGTGGACTTTATTCTCAACCAATTTTGGATTTTCCTCGCTCTGATTTCAACCATAGCTCAAGGACCATCCACCTGCAAAAAGGGAGCTTTTCTGCCAGTTGCTTATGCTGTCAACAGGTAGTTTGGCAACAGTTTCTTAAAAAAATAAAAAGGTTGTTTTGAAAGTTTGTGGCTACTTTTGCTCGCCCAAGCTTAGATATGTATCACTGCAATTAATAGTGCTGCAAGTCCCCTCTGGCCATATCTGCACCTCTGAATCACACTCCACGCACTTTCATCCACAGCTTTAGCATATGTGTATCATTAGTCGTTTCCCCCCTTATGAAAGTAATAAGGTTTTTTAGCATTGTGAAATGCTTTTCTCTAAGGCTGGTACATAAAGCTTTGATTATCCCTCAGTGCATTTCACTCCATCAAATATGAAAACCATAGATTTCCTAGGCTTTAACGTGCAGGCGATTCAGAACACTTAACAAAACATTTTCTGTAATGAAAAAACATGCAGGCTAATAGTTAGAGGAGGGGGCTGGAATCAGGTCCTTGGGATTTTGTTTCCATTTCTGCCACTGACTTAGCTTTGTGTGAGTTATTTAGCTTTTTCATGTCATCTTGCTGAATCATAAAATGGATCTTACGAATGTCAGGAGAATTTATGTTTGTTGAGTTTTCCCAGCAAACAGCACTATAAAACACAGTTTGCTCATTGCTTTATTGTACCTTGCACAGCAAATGTTGCTGTTTATGGCTGTCCCGTTCTCTTTCTCTGCGCCTGCTGCTATAAATGTTACACATCTCCAAAAGGATAAAATAGATCCTAGCAAGTCCTGAATATACAACTACCAGAAGGAGGTCATGCTGGGATCCTCAGTGGTGCAAAAGCTGTTCTAGAAGCCTGAAAACACAGTTGCCATCAGCAGGACGACCAGTTGCAATGAGACCTGTGCAAAATACAGCAGACTTCAGGCTCTACCCATTTTTTCCAGGCCAGCAGCTCTTCCCTTACCTGACCTCAAGGCTGGGGGAAGGCAAAAAGTGTTTTTTTCTGACTCTCACCTTCAGCAGAATGATAACTCAGGAGCCCCTTGGACTGCACTTAGTCTGCAATGAGTTTGGCAGCAATTCATTGCTTGTGCATTCAGAAATAGCAAGTGAATTGTTAACTGGCCAGTCTAAATGAATATCCAACTGGTCACAAGCCCAAAAGTCACAGGAGAACTGCTATAATGTGTAGAAATATGTCACTCAAATTGCAGTTCTTGGTAAAGAGTATCGTAGGACAACAGCAGAAAGAAATACTGTATTTTAGTCCTGTGAAGTTCTGGGATGGCTCTTTGACAGTGTCTTGCATCCTATTAGCTTTATAATCTTTCTGCTTTTTGCCACTGAAAATGATCTTTCATTTTAGCAACTACTGATTTTTTAGTTTTATTATATAAACTTTAAAAAATGCCTGTTTGGATTCTAAGCTTTTATTATTATTCTTAGAAAGTCATCAAGAAAAGGAAAGAGTTCTTGTCTGGGGGTTAAGCAAAGTGGTGGAAATCCATTCCAGCTGAAAGCTGGCGAGAGATCTCAGCCTGCAAGCAAAGTTGGTCATTTTCCCCTTGCAGATTAAGAAAAAAATACATTTGGCTGTGTTCGTTGTAGAAGAATGCAGAAAAATGGGACAGGGAGAGAGAGACAGAAGTAGTAAAAGAAATGTTTGCATGATTTATGGGAACCTTGCAACTTCAAAACCAGCACTGTGTTGTGACCTGTTGTCATGAAAAGAAAGAAACAACAACAAATAAATCAGCTAATGATTCATGAGGTTTATCACAGCACTACTGTGCAGCAGCTCTTCATAACTTTGAATTGCAGTGAGAAATCCCCCATTGCATGTGCACAGTTCCCAGCACGATGGAGTTCCATTAAAAGCAATATTGGGATACATTCCCAGTGGACTTTTACTACCTCTGTAATTTGGGTTAGAAATATCTGTTGAAATCAATAGAGCCGCCTTGTATTTTGGTCTATCCCATGACATAGTTACTTAAAATTACTGCATATGATTCACAGACTTTGCTATCCCATGGGTTTATATGGTGCCAAAGGAGGCTTATTGGGCTTGTCTCCTAATAATAGGCACAAGTTTTTTATTTTTATTTTCTTTATGCTACTGTATAGAAAGAGGAATGGATTTCTACCAATCTACATGCGGGCAACTAAGAATTGAGCATTTAAAGAGATTTCCCAGTACTGAGCAATCAGGAGTGCATGGCTTATCCACAGATAGGAACATGGATGTTGTCTGACTGCAGCTTGCGTTGCCTTACCGGTCATTGCCAGGGCCTGATGGTGTGAGTCAGGATTCTTAGACACCCCCTCTGAAACTTCATCCTTCAAGCTGACAGAGCAGCTGATGGCACCAGAGCAGGGACCCCAGGACAATCATTGCTGCCGCCAGAAGTTCCTACAAGGGATTGCAAAAATCCTTCTTCCTCTTCCTCTTCCTCTTCCTCTTCCTCTTCCTCTTCCTCTTCCTCTTCCTTTCCCTTTCCCCCTTTCCCTTTCCCCCCTTTCCCTTTTCCCCTTTCCCTTTCCCCCTTTCCCTTTTCCCTTTCCTTCTCCCACTCTTCCCTTCCCTTCCCTTCCCTTCCCTTCCCTTCCCTTCCCTTCCCTTCCCTTCCCTTCCCTTCCCTTCCCTTCCCTTCCCTTCCCTTCCCTTCCCTTCCCTTCCCTTCCCTTCCCTTCCCTTCCCTTCCCTTCCCTTCCCTTCCCTTCCCTCATGGATCACTGGAGCTACAATCTAACATATTTTTACATATAATTAACGGAGCTGAATTCTTGTTCCTCCCACTACTCCCAAATTTGGCTCAGATCAACTGTTAAGCAGTGCTGGGCAAATCTGACCAAAGTGATACATGACTGTTCATTTGACGTTTGAGATAAATATGCTTACAGCTTTGCTTTTGTTTTCGGCTATCGTTCCTTAAAAGGAGTTTATTGGCAGTGAAGCCTGTGGGAGCTGCACATTTCCAGCAGCCATGGGATTTCCATGGAGGAAGAATTTCACATTCACAGTTGAGAGTGTTTGCATCAGGAATGTTTTTTTCCCTCAATGATTGCACTCCATTAGAATACAAGACAGCCCCGGGGGACCTCAGTGTCCAGTCAAAACAGCTCAAATTGCACATTTCAGCGGGTCGACACCCAAAACAGCATTTGCAGCAAACTGGAAAAGTTGCTTTTAACTGTTAAAAGAGTCATTTTCCTGCTCGGTAGAAGGAGGTGGAAAGATTCTTCCATGTTTTGGGGTCAGAGAGACAGAAAGACCAGAGCTGATGCAGGGAAACAGTACCAATAAGAGAAATTCAAGGGCTTTCTCTTTACGCACAAGCCTTCATGGGAAATTTGCACCAACATCTCTGTAGAGAAGGTTGGCTGGTCTCACATGGGACCCATGGGGGACTCTCTGACCTTGACACTGTTTTGGGTTTCTTGTATCTGTTGGGACTGTTGCATCTGTCTGAGCCAATTTGCTTTAATTTTTTTAATAGATGATTTAAGAAGTTTGAGCCTAGGGTTTCTGGCTGTTTTGTGCAGCATCATGGCAAGATCCACCTACAACCCACTCTTTGTAATGTCCCTATTTTATTCTGTAATTCCCATGTTAGAAAGTAAAGCCCTTATTTGTGCCCTCTTCCAGTCTTGCTAGTGGCATTTGTGAAGCTATAAATAGGCACATTTAGGAAAGTGAAATAGGGACACACCTTTAAAGTCCATTGACATATTTTGGACCGTGAGAGCTTTCAAAGAAGGACAGAATGGAAAAATAAGAGATATTTTGCTTTAAAAAAATAGAAACTATCCTTCCTAAATAGGGACAGTTGGCATCTGTACCTCCTTCTTTGCTACGAAAGCCCATCCCAGTCTTTGCTTTCAGACCCATTTCATATTAAAAATAGCACATGGAAAATTTTTCTCCCAGAGTTTCTTGCCAGCTGACTGCTCGGTTGACTGGGTTGTTGCTTTCAAGTGACTAATTTAGAGCAAGACTCGACTAGAGAGCGCTAAGTGATGGCGTCATTGGTTTCCTTGTCACATCCAGGTAAAACAACACGATAACCCAAGGGGGAAGAGCTGTGACAAGCTCAGCCTGAGCCTAGTGGGTGAGCAACCGGCTGGGTTCAACAGCGTACTGCCAAGAAAAGAGCCAAGCAGATAAAAGTAGCGAGTGATGTTTAATTATATTCAGACACAGGCTGAAATGAAAAGCAAACAGTCAACAAGTTCATGCCTAGTGGTGCCTGAAAACTGAACTTGTCTTCAGATCAGAGTCTTGCAAAAATCTAGCCTGGGCCAACCCAAAATCCTGAGATGCAAATGTCTCTGAACCCTTGAGCTGCTGAACCTCAGATGTGCTGTGTGACTAATTTGCATGATTTAATTAGAGAGTCTTGCAACATATGGTACCTGCCTTAAAGCTGCAGCTCTTGGAGGTGATGAGAACCCCAGCTTTTATTCAATTTCATTTTTCAAGTCAATGCCTGTCTTTTATGTTTGCAGAACACACTGTGATGCCATGACACCAGCTGATGAAGGAAAACAACCCGGAAGTTGGGGTTTCCCTTAAAATCTCAGTTTGCCTCCTCTTTTTGAGGATTTAGGCAATAATTCAGCTGCGTTACAGTTCTGCCTACAAGTTCATTGCAAATGAGTGGTAAGAAACACCCTAAGAGGACAACCCTGTGGCTAATGTAAATAGGTGTAGCCCCTGCCTGCCTGAAGCTGAAATTTGGCAAAGGCAGAAAGGACTGTATATTCATCTGTTTCTCTCCCGGTCCCCACACCCGTAGCAGAGCTAGTTCATGATCCGCCCAGTGCAGACACCTCTCCTCCTGCTGTCAGTGGGGGGTGAGGAGCTGGGGTCCAGCCGGGCTCCTCTCCCAGCTCCAGGCAGCAGCTGTGTCCCTGCTCCCGCAGGGAAGCTCTTGGGAAAACAGCCTGTTGCTGCCTGCCCCGCAGCATCATCGGCAGTGGGCTGGAAAAAAGAGCCGTGATATCAGCTGAAACGGCTGCAGGGCAACAGCCCACCAGCAAACCTTCCCCAGCGTCGACACGGCGCAGTCTGCTGAAGCATTAAATATTATCCTGCTTTGGAACAACATTTTCTTGCTAGTGCCAAGCCTGAGGGTGTACGTCAGGTACTGTTACACTGCTAATTGGCCTCCATTAATAAGAGAGCATCTCACAGCACTACCCTTATGCTGGCAGGGATCAGGCTGCTGTTTTATTTTTTTGGGATGGCGCTGCGGGATCCCCCCATCTGAGCATCCCTGCTGGGGCCAGCAGCCAGAGCTGCCACTACGCCCTGGCAGTGCGGCCGCTGACGTGAGCTCCCACACTTTGCGTGACAAGTCGTGGTGATAATACACAACTATTGACTCAGCTGCTCGCACCTCTTTTCCCAGCAAATTAATCAGCGTTTGGGTTTCTTTCTTGTCAAGAGGAGCGGGAGCTGTTGGAGCCCCGGGAATGGAGAGAGGGAAGAACTGCAGTGCTGTGATTAATGCAAACTGCAGCCAGAAAAAGCGCTGTAGGCATTACCCAGCACAGCCCCTGCTGCATCTAAACCCTGGATTTTTGAAAATGCACTTTCTTTTGCTCTTTAGTACTTTAGTGCACTCTCCTTCTTTGCAGCATCAGTCAGAGATTACTTCTAGGAAGCGGGGCATTTCTTTTTCTGCCCACTAAAGGCTTAACTATCAATACCTGGAGAGCTCTAGATCAATCACACGTATCACTATTTTTGCCAAAACACAGGAGTAGCTGTGATATGTGATTTACATGAATGATCTGGGATCCCCCAACTCCCAGCATACACAGATTTTCAAAGGTATTCCAGGCTGCAAATAGCCATGAAGGGGAATTATGGAAACCAGGTTGACTTTCAGAGAGTGATTTTAGTGGGGATTTTTTTGCCAGTGTGTTCTGGTGTGTGAACAGCAGTTGTTTCCTTTCTGATCAACAGAGGACAGTATTCTTATATTCAGAGACTATGATACGTCTTCATCACACAGCAGCAGGCTACAGCACAAATGTAACACCATGCACTGAAAAAGCTAAAGAGAAATTAAGGGATCTATCTTACACATCTCCTCTGGGTAAAATCCATCCCGTCACAATTTGGATGATGGAAGCTGGATAAATGGGTGCCAAGTCTTGTAAAATCTGATTTACTCAACAAACCGTCACAAGATTTGGAATTACCATAAAATCTCATCATTTCTCCAGTTAATAAAACACTCATCAGAAGGGACTGTTATAATCCAGCTAGAGATCTGGCAATGATCTATGCATTTAATAGGGCAACACACACCAGTGCTTTCGATAAATAGCAGAATTCAAAGTAGTGTCCCAATTATTTACAATTCTCCATTAACGAAAAGCCATCTATGGCCCTGGGGACTTTATTTCAGTAAATAATGTGGTGTGGAGAAAACTTATTGAACTGAATTCCTGGAAGTTTTTAGAGATTTCCGAGCAGAATGGCCCTTTACACAGGATCCCAGTGTCTCTGGTATTTATACACCCAGGAGGAAATTCCTGCCAATAACAGATTTTTTGCCCCCACACGCAGGGCTGTGTGGGGATGCTCTTGGGTCCGAGCCATCGGAGCCTCTGTGCTGCAGGTGGCCTTTCTGCAAGAGGGACAGAGGAGCACGGGGTTAGGGTGGGATGGGTCTCTGGGCAGAAAATGTGCAGACACTTTTCCAGGCCATAGTCTCAAATAACAGAAAAATGAGGAGTTAGGCTGAACCCAGGATGGGTGGGAGTAAATTCCTTTCCTCTAAGGCCCCGTAGGATTCCCTGTATCAAGTTTCGTAACTCCTGGATTTGAGCTGGAAGGGAGGAGCTCACAAAACCCACTCTCCTTATTTATTTGCAGTGTCTTTTGCCCCCACAAATTTCAGCTCTCCCAATCTATCTAGCTCACTAAACTCCTGCTGTGCTGGTTCAGCTGACAAGCATCAGATAAAATATCAGTCCTTGCCACCAGCAGTGGGAAACTCAGTAAGTTGACTTGGGATGGATTTGTACTTTTAAGCAAAGTTCAGCTGTACTCAGCATTTCTTCTCTTTTGAGGTACAAATACATTGACTTATTTGCTAAGACCATGTCCATGACCATGTTGGAGCTCCTGGACCTATTCCTGCACAGTGAAACCAAACTTCTGCTTTCTATCCGATGATGAGAGCAAAAATTTTTAGATAAGATTCAGGACTTTGGGATGAATACCTGACCCAGTGGGGTGGCTCACTCATCACAGCTTAGTGAGTGGGGAAGTATCCTGTCCTCAGCTCAGCTCTGTGGGAACTCCTGGCAGGAACAGCTTTGGGCAGCAGTTTCCAAGAAGGAATTAGATTTAGCTTATAAATTAGTTCCTAAACTAGGGGCCAGGGTCATTAAAAGAGGAATCTGCCCTGGGGAGGCCTGTCTGTGTTCAGATTCCTTGTACACTTCTAGAAGTTGCTCACTCACATTTTAACCATGGATTTGACACAAAATACATGGCCCAAGCCCAGTGGAATTAAAGCTTAATGGGTTTACCCAAATTTCCTCCCCGCTGAAGAGAAAGCAAAAAAAACCCCTCAGCCATGTTCCTCTGGCAATGTTCTTAATGTGTTCTTCAGACTTTGCAGCCATTTATCTCACGGCATTGCAGCGCTCTCAATTCCCCAGGAAGGTCTCCCTGTTCATCGTCTTCCAGGGTTCACTTGCTCCTTGAAAAGTTCAGCGCGGGACCATCCCAGGCGCATTCCAGCATCCTGGCTCTGGATGAATACCTGCCCCATGTCTCCCACCGAGCTGCCGACCCTCCTTACTCTAAAGGGCTGATGATAAATGGTTCCTTGGAGCAGTGGCAATTTCATGGTTCGTTGGGCACAACCACTCTGCATTTTCACCCCCTAGATAATCAAGCTATTACAGGACAATGAGGAACAGATTGCATCTACCAAAGCATCCCAGAACAATGGGTCATATATCTCTGGCATCTCCCGCACTGGGGATGGAGGGAGGGGATATTTTGAAGAGGGAGAGGAGGACAGGTAATCCCAGGTATTTTAGCATCATTTTGTCTGCCCCTTTATCTGCTGCTGAGGGAAATCGCATCCCTGGGTTCAGCCAGGGCTGGGCTGGAATGAGCTGGGATTTTAGCCCTAGTGTTTTCCATTTATTTTATCTCACCTCTCACATTCCAGGATCAGTTCCTCCTCTCATCCTCCTCCTTTATGATTTACAATAGCCGCAGGCTTTTGCAGCTGATAAAAGCCTCTATGACACCTGAGCACCCCACAATCTTTGTCTTTCCCAAATGCTCCCTTTTGTCCCACCCCAACCCATAAGGATCCATCTCCACTGTGCAGGAAGGAAACTGAGGCATGCTTAGCTGTGCCTAACAGCTTCAAAACACACACTGTGACAACCCAGCTAGCCTCCTCATAGGCAGCTGAGTTGCAGCATGCACCATGTTTATGGGTGTCCATAGAGAAGCTACGTTCTCCACGTGTCCATGGGCATAGAAAGCATCCACAGAGAAACAAGGACAAGAAAATGCAGCTCTCCAACAGTCTAAATTAATCTCTTAAGCAGTAGTAGCTGTGGCAAGGGATGGAAAATAATTTTCATTCCATATCAGGATTTGGGCTCCTTTATTGCCTTCACCTTCTGCCTTTGCTTGCAAATCTCTGGTGAAATCTGCAATGGCTGTAACATGAATTTTACATGAGGAATACAAAGCTTTTCTGAGGTGACTATGACACAACAAGACTTACAGGTTTTTTAAGGTAAAGATGATATATTTAAGACAGCAAATACCAATATGCAGATTTGTTTGTTAGAAGTAAGGTTTGGAAATCAGGTTACTTCTCAAAAGAAACATAAGTCTGTGTACATAGTGTACTAAAAATTATTCTAGAGCTTCCACAGTAGAGCAATATATTACATCTTTCTAACTCCATCTGTTTTATGGCATTGCTGCTCCTTTGCTCTTTATTTAAGCTTCTGACACTGAGATGATTTTGTGCTCTTTGACTGTTCCAGCCAACCATACCATGTCCTAACGTTATCCATGGTAAATAAAATAATAGTCATAATTAAAAATAAACAGGGCAAAGAATGAGATACCAAGTCTGATGTGCCACTGAATCACTTGACAGAGGTAAAATATTGCTGTATCTTACGTAACCTTTAATCAGGCAAAGAATTTCATGCAGTTGTCTCCCTTTAACCTTCCCACCCCCTTCCTCTCCCCTCCCAAAGAAACGCTCTTGAAGTGAAATATTTATGATTTTAATAAATTAAAGAACACGGCTAATTAGCTCCACCATCAACACCCACAAGGTGGTTAAAGTGACTGAGAATGCTGGAGTTTAATATTGCTCTGGCCAGTGAAGCAGCCAAGCGTTTGGTTCACAGGACGGTCCGCACACGTTGTCCTTTGGGGTGTTCAGAGAGCAGCTCCTCCCCGAGACAGTGAGGGGAGACACAGACGCCATCCTTGTCTGTCTGAGCATTTGATCAAGCACTGTCATATATGGATAAATGTTTAACACCTAAATGAGCTTCACAGGGAGCAATCCTGCTTCTAAGTGACTGGTCTTACCATCCCACCCATGTATGAAGAACCATCCTGTCCTTCCACCAGCCACCAGTTCCATTCTTGGCTATGCAGCAATGGTTTTATTCAGTCTAAAAGCACCCTATAGCCTTTAGAAACAATATTTTAATAGACTAAAGGAAATTATTAATATCTTCTAATTTGAGTGGTGGAACCTACTAAAATTCTTGCTACATTTATGTAGAGATGGTATTTTTTCTCTATACACCATTCCACCAGACAAAACAGATCAAATGGCAAATTCCTCACACTCATCGTTGTTGAGCTGAAGTGACGGACATTGTTAATTGAGGGTGTCAAAATAATTTACTGCAAGTAATTAAATAAAATGGCAGGTTCCAAAGCCTGCTGAATTTTGATCTAAAGTCTGTAATCGGTGCTATAATTTAAAAACACCTGACAGGAGCTTTAATTAGAGAACAAAAATGTGAGCAGCCAGTAAAGCTCTGTGATGGATGGTGGAAAGTGGGGGGAGATACCTACTCACATCTCTTCTGCAAGATCTCAAACAGCTGGCTGATACGCTACACACGCAGGCGCTGGCTGCTCTTGTTTGAGGAGCAGAGCTCTTGCTCCCAGCAGTCTGAGCCCATGTCCGGAGCTGTGAGCGGGTGGCCCCACATCTGGGTCTTCCTGTCAAGAAAATTGTTTCAACTTTAGATCATGGCCCTTGGTTTTCCCTTGGACTGCCAGTTGTCTGAGAAAGGGATATCACCGGCTGCTGATAGAGCATGAGAGCATTTGCTGGTGAGCTCCCAGCTGGTAGAAGTATGAATTTTGTCACAGCACAGCTGCAGTCGGTGTTTGTAATGATTTTTCAGAAGGCTGCAAACATGGGGTTAGTGGCACATCACATTGGCCTGGTTGGCTTTGCATTTGAAAACAAGCGAATAGGTCAGACCCTTTTGGTTGTGCTCCCCAGGCATTTCTTGCTTCCTAAATGGTTCTCCTGGGCACGCTAGGTTCTGCAGGCTGAAAAACAGTTAGGTGTTCAGAGCTGGGACCTCCCAACATGCAAAGACACAACATATGGTTTATTCTTCATGAGAGTCCTGGCACCAGGGGGTTACCACCCATGTTGCTTTCTAATTCCCAGATACAGCCCTACAGTCTCCCGCTTGGGGGAAAAGGAGAGAAGGGAGGAAGGAAAGGTCATGGTTTAACTTTTTTGTAAGTTATCTAATATACCACTGAATTATGTCCTTACTAGGGGCTGTCAAGTCCAGTTATGTCAATGTGGATTTGCAGTTGCTGGCCACTACTCTGGGGGATGCATCTTCAGGGAGATGAGGTTGTTGCATTTGCATTTGCTGATGCCTTTTGGCTCATCCAGTGTGTGCAGGTTGGATCTAGTCAGGTCTAAGTTAAGTAACTGTTAAAATATCCCATGTCTGACCTGTAGTGTTGTAACACCCACTCTCCTGCTTTCAGCCTGTATCAGGATGAAAGCAAACCAGCAAGCACAAGGGCACGATATAGTCCAAATTCCGGAAAGGAGAAATAATATGATGCATTTGCAAAAAGAAGAAGGAAAGGAAAGGAGACCCTGTTCTTTCTGTACCTTGCATCAGGATCAACACTTGTCTAAAGACAATGCTACCCAAGGTGTTTGAAGTTCAATGTATAAAATCATGAAGTGCCCTGAACATCAAGCAAGGGAATCCAAAGCCAAAACTGGCCCACCTTTTGGCAGGATGAATAATCCTGTGCTGACTTGACTAAACTGCTCCCATTACTTGAGCGAAGTGGTTTAAGGCTCACTGGAGTACCTCTGTATTTCACAGCAATATGAACACACCGCCAAAGACAGAGTTACTGCACGGATCAGGTCATTATTAGTTTAGTTCATATGGGGCCCTGTAATTTCTGTTCCTGGCTGTCACATTCAAAGGAAGGATGATCTCTTTGATGAGAGCAAAATCTGAAGGAGAGAGGAGCCTGCAAACCAGGTGATACACTCATATGCAATTTCAGCTCTTCCTTAGTTGTATCAGCTGGGAAAGGGGTGGAAAGAGAGATCCTGGCAGCCCTGGCCAGTGCATTTTTACATACGTCAGTGGAATAAAAATATTGTTTCAGCAGTTATATTGACGCTATTAAAACAGAGTTCAAGGAATAGTGCCAACCTTCTGTTACCAAAACTATAATGCACTAAACCATCCAGCTTGAAGGATAACAGGGGGCCACTCAAAGAGGGAGCATGTGCCAGAACTGGAAATGCAACAAGTCTCTGATTGCTGGTGAGATTGAGAGAGGCTGTTTCCCTACAAAACCTCTGCTATTGCTCTCAAGAGAAAATATTTCAACAGAGAATGGAGATGCAGTATAACAATCACAATTCATTAGTATTATATCTGTGAATTTATTTCCTTTAATACGTCCTGTGCACAGAGGAAGCTCATTGGTCCTAATTCACTTTGCAAGAGGAGGACAAAGGAGGCAAATCCACACTTTTCCATGGTTTCAGTCTGATTCAGCTCAAGATGAGATTGATGGACACTCTTGTGTTCATCTTTAGGACCCCGCAGAAATTATAGAGGACAAGAGTAAGAAGTGTTTCTACTCTCTCCAGGCCCTCAGAAATACAGTGGTGACTATTTTGGTGGAGTGCAGCAAGTGCAGTGTGATAACGGAAAATAATTTTAAAAGATGAGGAAAAAACATTCTTGTTGAAACTTATTTCAACCTAATGATGTTTAATGAATTGGCAAAGCCCTGCTTAGGAAAAAAAAGGCAAACTTTATGTATCTGGATCTTAATGATTAGTAATTCTCCATGGTTAGGATGCCAGAGTAAACATAATTAACACTTTTCTTTTTAACCAATTGACTTTAGTTTTCCGTGGCCAATAAAGTTTGAAGAATTTTCTTTGGATCCAGTTACACGATCATTGCCTGGGAGGGATGACAGTCCACCGTATATCCACAGAGCAGACAAAGTAAATGGCCTAGAAAGCTCCAAAATGTGTTTTTCACATCAGTAAAGAGGGAGATTTTTAATGATGATGTAACAATGTCAAGCATCATAAACAGTCCTTGGAGAAACATACCTTAAGCTACTCAGACTTGCATGGAAATGGAGGCAGGGAGCTGTGTGTTGTGTGTTGACTTGAAACATTACTGTCTGCCTAACTTACAATGGCAGCACTGGAGACAAAAAAAAAAAAAAAAAAAGAAAGACAAATCAATTCTGACACCATTTTAAAAATAAGGCCTCAACTGGTTTCAAATTTTTAACATCTTCTGACATTTTGGAGACTTTTGCTAATTCTCCAAAGCTTTAAAAGCACTTTTCCTCTCACTGGCCTATTCCGATTTCCATTTAGATGACACTTCTATTATTTAAGAGTCCTACTAAAAATGTCAAAAATGTTAATCAAGCCATGACTCATGCCAAACAGCTCAAATGATTTGTATTATATTTGGAGACTGAGAATTAACCAACCGTTCAACTCAATGCAAAAAGAATGTTTCATATTTAGCATTAATGTTTAATGCTTTAAAACACAAATCTTGCTGATTTTGTTGGGAACTTGTGTAAGGTTCAGGGTTCAATTTTCCTCTCCTCCCATACCTTTCTCCTGTCAGAGATGGCCATGTGGGCTCTCCCAAATCCAGGTCAGGCATGACACAGGGTCTTATTTAAAAATGCATGGCTTGGAGCAATCCTGGTGAATTTGCTGGACATTGGGTTAGGAAATGGGCAGCAGCCTTCACATAGTAGGTGGCTAAGAGCAGAAGGTCACAGTCACATTTGGAAAAGACACATCTGGATCTAGGACAAGAGGTCCCTCTATTTACACAGATGGCTGTAGACAAACCTGTCCATGCTGTCATCTGGGCTGGGTATGTTTCTTCTGTGCCTGGAAGCCACATGGCTCTGTTACGGTCATGCTATGCCCAAGCTAATATAGTAAAGCAACTGTGCAACTGGCAGTCTCCTCCGACCATCAAAAGGTCTATATTGCAACATCAGAAAGATGGTTGGAAGGGTGGTTAAAACCACCAAAGTGGTAGAGAACAAGTCAGAAATTTCTCTCCTAGAAAGGCACCAGCAGACTTTTTGTTTGGACATACTCAGACACAGTCTAGCCCCTTTAACAGAACTCAAATGACACATTGCTTTAAAGGTCCAATATTTCATTTCTTTTTCCCCACATGGCACAAGCAGGATGCTGCTCACTTGCATCACATCTCATAGTAGAACTCCTGACTTTGTCTGTACAAAAGCACCCTGAATGCTCCAATTTTCCCCTCCCTCAACATCCAAAACAAATCACACGTCATGTTAACAAGAAGTGTTGAAAAGCTCAACCTTTGCAGGTTCACTGTCAGCAGGCGTAATATCTGCTTGATAACGACGACTGGGCACTGATCCACATTTGGCATATGCAAGGCTTTATTGCGTGCCTCTGTTTGCTCCTGTTCCTTCTTCCTCACACTATTTTTCAGTGGATGGCAGAGATCTGGGGGAATTACAAGAATTTTGGCAGCCTTAATTTAAATGCTCGGAGGTGATGGAAATGCAGAAGGACGTGCTTACCTATAGGAGCTCTTAAAACCTTCAGCAATGCATGGCTTTCCTGGAGCAAAGTGAAACCAAAGGGACTTGTTTCCTTTTAGCCCATCGCCTGCTTCCATGCCGCAGTACAAGCTCACCTATCTTGCTGTAACAACACCAGTGAAATGCTGATGTAGGCTATGGGGGCCCATCTACATCTGAACTGTGAGTCTCCTGGAAAGGTGGTTGTTCCTAGCTGTCCTTTCCTACTAGTGAACAGGACTGGTTGGGGAGATTTTGACAAGACACCAACTTCTTCAAAAGTTGTGTCAGCCTTAGAAGGAATTTTTAAAGGAAGGGACAGAAAGAAAGAAAGAAAGAAAGAAAGAAAGAAAGAAAGAAAGAAAGAAAGAAAGAAAGAAAGAATTAAACCCAACTCTAGGTACTGACTGGGGTCTCCGTTAAGCCGTGACTTGGAAACCCTACTCTTGTATTTCACTGTGCTGCACAAACAAATCCAAGAGGGAAGAGGTCTCAGGTCTCTTCAATCCAAAGCGAGGACTGAGCCCTAAGTCTGTTGTGTGACAGGTTATTTACCCATCCGATTTGTAGGATCCCAGGATAACTTGGACGACTTTATATAATGACTCTTTGTAGGCTATGGCAGCCCATTCACGTGTGACCTTGATGCTGAGCAGCCCTGCACTCTTGAGAGTGAGTTCACTCCTGGGCTTGAGCCATGGCTGTCTTTCCCCCAGGATAATCCTGTATAAGCAGACAGTTCCTTCAAACAGACTTCCTCATTGTGCTACACAACTGCACTCATGGCAAGGGAAATGCTGGTGATTTGAAACATTTTTTTCCAAGAAAAACACTGATTCAAGCTCATCGGCTTGGAATTAACTCATCTCAGGATGTGAAGGTTGGAGCAAAGCAAAGATCAGAATTACCAGAAAATCATTGACACAGGGGTGATTCCTGCTGAAACAAACTAAACATTCAAACTCTCAGAAACTCTTTGAAATAAAATCTACAATAATCTGGGCCAGGGTTGGCAGCAAAAAGGTATTCCAGACCTTCAACAATGGTTTTTCCATGATCTTACAAGGAGTTCATTGTCCAATAAGCACTATTATGCATTCAAACAAGGATTACTCTTCCAAGCCTTAAATGCATTGTTCTTTTGTTATATGCACTTTCTGTCCATGAAGTCATGGCAAGGCACTGAGGCTTCAGACTAACAGCAAACACTGGCTGTGATGTGATATTTCCACTTGGCTCCCCTCCCAATGGCTCCTGCTTGAGCCATTGTTCTCAATGATGGCCATCCATAAAAAGTGACAACAGCAAAGCACCTACTTCCCAAGTTGCTTGCTAAGTCCTACACATTTGGCATCTGCATCTTGAAATGGCGAAATGGTGTTCCCAAATCACTCCCAAATTTTTCAGGATTGTTACGACCCTTTTACCAGGAACAGTTTTCTCATGACTATGACTCTGGTAGTAATTAATGCTCTTTGCTTCAGCTGGGATGTTTCAAAATGCTTGGAGTGGTTGGGAACTTATGTTCTACCAGCCCAACTCCTATAAAAAACCCCAGCTTATCTCTAAAGAAACTATTTAGCCATGTTGCAGTGTCACTTTATTCATCTTTTAAACAGCCCTAACAGAAAACAACAAAACCTACTGCTTCATTTGGCACTGAAGGAAAGTCTTCAGCATGTGTAACCTGCCAGGGAGATCACCGGGCTGTGCCAGCTTTCACCAGCTGAGCATCGTACCAGCAATGGTTTCAGTGTTCGTGGACTTCCAACCCCCTGATGTTTGCTTCAAGTTTCAGACTGAAAGCGCACAAGAAACTCAACATAAAACTCAGACTGTAAATTTGACTTTTCCTTGGTCTCCAATCAGAACCATAAATCAACCCCAGATTTGCTTTGAACTTGGTCGCGCTTGCCCCAGAAAGTTCAGGAACTTTAATGATCCTTTGGGACAGAGTCAACCCGTTTTAGAGCATTTACAAAGAAAACATCAAACTGGATGAATTTTATGTGGTTTTGCTGCATGCCTTTGGCACAACTCTGGCAAACCCTGACAAATATCCAATTCAAGTAAAAATAAAGATAAACTGGGCATTCAGCTGATGTCATCGGACAACAAGCAAACAAACAAGTTGACAGCATCTTAAGGATTTATTTAGTTTCACTTTGCTAGAACTTTATCAGCGTAACGGGACCGGTTCTCCTTTCCTCTGCAATGATGTAAATCAGGAGTAAAGCCATACTTTAGCTGTGATGGTTATCAGGCCCAGATAAAGCTTTTCAGATCTTTCCTCTGTGGACTTGAAATGTCTGGCCAAACAGTTTTGGATCCAAGTTAATAGTCTCTCTGTGAAAATGCTGGAGAGCCCCAAAGGCATCTGTATTACTCTGCCGCACTGGGACAGAGAAGGTTTTGAAATACAGCTTTGCTGTTTAAATAGGATCTACTGTCACTTCTCAGGTGATTCTTATTGCTTTCATCCAGAGAAAATCTGAAGCAATCAAAGTAAAAAGTTGTCCCATAACGAGGTGAATGTGCTACTCCCAGATCTATCTTCCAAGAAGTGACTGAAGTTTCTTCTAAACATTCTCAATGTAACTAACTGTCTTACATTAATGTTGAGACAAAACAAGAGATATAATGTATTTTTTGTGGTTTATGAATGCATGCTATGTCCAAAAATCTTACAGCATGTTTAAAAGAGGCTTGCCAAGTGTTCATAGCACTTATCTTAAAATGTGCTTTTAGACTTCACAAAAATTCTAAAATTATACAAACACATACATACATGTATACATTTTCAGGTCAGGTGGGACTTTATAATAATCCTGTCTAACCTCCTTTTATTGTTAGGTAACTTTTAAATTTGTTTTTCTTTCTTTAAGCTAATTCTGCACAGAATTCTGCATAGAAGGGCTGTACTGAAATCGTCGGCTTTGTGTCGGAGTGCGGATATTGTTAGTGAGTTGGGCCATGCTTCTCGTTTCTCTTTTGCCTTAAGCATTCATACCTAGAAGTGTTAATAAGTTGTCATAGAACAGTACTCGGTAACGAGCCCAAGTTTCTGGAACCCTTTATGAAACATGAAGCTCATGACATGACACCCCGGTTCATAATATAAAGCATATTATTCCCCCTTACAATGTCAGAGGGCATATTTAAGAGTAGCTGCCATACCATTATTCACAAATGAAGTGGTGGAAAGCCCAGATCACCAGAATTCACATCTTTACAATGTTTCAACCTATAAACCCAGGGGTTGTGTACCTGTCTATCACCCTAATATCCAAGCATAATCTAAATTATATCAGTAGCGATAGCGATGTCTCTAGTGGATTTAGCAGAAATTTCCTGTATCTCATGGGTAAATATTGTGCTTTGGGTGATTTGTTTCATTGATTTATTAATTATGTGGCTTTCATCTGTTCATTTTTAGCTTTGTATGTATTTCAACAGTTTGTCTTGCAAGTCTTTCTTGGTTTTCTGCATTTATTAGGCTACCAACTTTTGGTGGTATCACCCCATAAATGACTGGTAGGAATTGGTCAAGATCCTTTGGTTTCAGTGGACCTATGTAGATCTCAAAGCTTATAAAAATGATCAAGACGAGTCACATATAAACTACTCACGTATAAGCTAGTCATAAATCTACCAAGAATTGCTTACAATCACAGTGAAGGCTGATGCGGGAGCTACATGTAAGAAACTCTTTCTATTTACGTGTAGTTAAGGGATACAAAGACTTTTCATCAAAATGCAGTATTTCCATTTAACTTTATCATCTGAAGAGGGGAGCTGTTTTTCACTGAAAATAAGTTTTAAGGGAAACAATCTGTTCTTAAATTTAACACAAGGAAATTAAGCCCTGAGTCTGAAGATATGTGAGTAACTTTGCTTATACGAACATTTCCGTTGATTTCAACAAATATCTTCACACAGGAGAATTACTTACATGGATAATTGTTCATAAGATCAGGCAATCTAGGTTAGTTAATGAAATAAGGGCACTAAATCATTTTCTAATCTATATTGTTCTTTTTGACTGCCAGAGTGCTAGCTATATTTATTTTTTATAATGCTGATAAGGAAACATTCCTAAAACATTAACAAAAAAATCCAGCTTGAGTGAATGGACAAAGTGAAACAAACATCTTTCAGCCTTTCTCCACTGCTGCTGATCTTTAAATAGCAAACTTGATCTTCTGTCAAAGCCGATTTTAGGTGGTTATACAGCAAGTAGCTTGACAAGATGGGATTGGAAAATCCTTCAAGGCCCTTAATCGGCAGTCTCTACCTCTTGCTTTGAGCTCTTCCCCTGCTCTTGCCTTTGGAAGAAGTCATGCTTGAGAACGTTTAATCCACTGCAGCCCTTAGCACCGTCCCTCTGGGAGCTCACTCATGCTTGTTATCGTATGTTCGCCATGTCAGAGGTTAGAGGTTATAACGTGCAACGTAAGCCAATCACCGGCTCCTCGCTCGGCCGAGACTTATCTATGATCACAGCCAAGGCAGGATGGAGATGTAGCAAACTCCTTCTATTAGCATGTAGTTTATAGATGGGGAGCAAAGTCACACACTGCCTTCTAAATATGGCCAGAATTTGTTTGAAACTTTATAAGATGTTTTCCATTCCGGGGTATTGACTTTGTAAATGATACCTTCTAAAGCTTTAACAGGCGTGAGAAATTTAAATATACAGCCCCCTTCAACCTGAAAAAGGAAAACAGTATATTTTAAACAATTGTGCAAGGAAAGACAGTGGCAGAACTGAAAAGGAGCTTGGTTGGACCTCTAAAAGCAGTCATCCTGAAGAGAGGAAAGTTAACAACACCCGCCTATTTGAAAGCTAATGTTTCTGGGAGCAGAGCTGTGGGTAATGTGAACCACACAGATATGGGATAGCCCAGGGGGGCTAGAGGAAGTTTAGCTCCATTTTGCAAAGGTCACGCCGCCACACTTCATTTTTATATTGTTACAGAGAAACCTACTCCTCCACTTAAAAACTGGTCATTCTTATTTATATAGCTCCTCACTGAAAGAGTTTTGAAATAATGAGCACATTGAATGCTTTCCAAGATGTGTTGCTGTTGTTTAATCTCTGCTTTTGACCCTCCAGATGCCAATTGTTTCATTCTCATTTGCCATGGGGGAAAGATGCGTCTTCCAAACACTCAGGAAAATGTATGTTGCTTATGAGAAATACTGCAATCAGATCTTCCAAAGAGGTTTTACTGAACATGAGTAATTTGCTGTGGCAACGTGTTGATGTAGAGTGTAGGACTGTGCCTTCCCTTTAATGGCTTATCCACACAGGGCAGTAGTAAAACACCACTGTCTTGTAGGAGAAACCTTCTTGCCTGTTGCCTTTAACTTGTAATGTGGTGAGACCATTGATCATGCTGGTGATAAAGCAGCTTAGGCTGTGACAAGCAATTGGCTGGGCACACTGTTTGCAATAAGGAATCAATGGTTTTGGAACACAACACTTGTACTTAAAATAGTGAAATTTCCTTTGAGGAAGAATCTTACAATATATGTTCCTTAAACAAACCAACCACCGAGAAAATAAAACCCATTTTCATGCAAAGTGAGGGAAAAATAAACTCTGGTTGCTCTGTAAATTAGTGACAAAGTCACAGCTTGAAGTTAATGACCTGATTCTGAATGGGCTAATTTCACTGCTAATCCACATTGCTCTTTTATGTACCGGGAAAGATAGGGATAAACCGAGGTTGCTACCTCTGAAACTGTGCTGCCTCCTCCTACAAATGAGCAGTCCAGAACCTGAAATGATTTCAAATGCTTTCATGGATGGCTAACTTGTGTTGTTGCACACACTCTAAATGTGTTAGCACAAATAACAGATAGGGAAAATACAGAAAGACAGTCACGAGTGTGTTGCCCTTCTGACAAGCTCTCATGTGATCCTTCACCTTGCTAAGATAAGGAGGGAAGAAATAACACACTACACAAACACAAACATCAAGACTAGCTGTGATTGCTCATCATCCACCCTGGATCTAATCCACATCTGCTCTGAACATCTACAGACATAAGCAACACACAACTTAAATGAAAAATGAGGAGGCAAGGGGTCTGACGTAATATGACAAAGAGTCAATGCTACATTAAAATAATGAAATTGTACTGTGAATGTATATTTCATTACCTCTGAAAATATGTATTTCACCAATCACCATGAAGAGTAGATCAGCTTGGTATGATTTATTCAAGCCTTTATTAACTTGTCCTACACTTAATGATGACAGCTTGATGATGTTTTCCAAGATCCAGTGGCTTCTTCTTGAAAAGAAGTCAAGTAGGCTCATGTGTAAAACATTAACTATATATGCATCCTAGAATTTAACCACTATGAGCTAATGACCGGAGCGAAGCAATATTTTGTTGGCAAATAAATCGGTCACCAGAAGGTGTGGTTTTGGAGAGATCATAACACTGGAAAATATTGTTTCTCATCAGATAAAACATTTTGAAAACACCAGCATTGGTCATTTAAACATTTTAAATTATTACATTTTGAGGGACTTGTCAGAAAAGGTAAGGTCTCTAAAACATGGATGGAAGAGGAAATATCCAGTATTTCAGGAGGAAATATGACCACAGCAGGCAGGTGTTTGACCTGCATTTCAAGAGCTTGCTCAAGTGCCCCACTTGGGAACAGTAATCAATGCTTTGTCTCTGAATGTTTGTTAGCAAGGATGACTTGGGTCCTATGAGCACCAGTGTGCATTCAATAAATTATATTCAATAAATTATTTCTCTTAACTAATTTCCAAGCAACATTTTTTCTGTTGAAAAAGAAAAATAATGTGTGCTGTTAGATGAGATTTCTTCCCAAAGCCTGTGGCTAAGAATCTCCTAAATGAACACCTGAAGTTCAGCTTCTGTCATGAATTCATATTTAGACTCTGTTTTTGCAAAAATACATGTTTAAACACTAGTCTGAGGGAAGTGCTTTATGTTTGTACGACAGGAGCATCTTAGAGTCAGTAGTTAACAGGACTGAGCAGGTGCCCAAACTCTGGGCACATGCTGAAATGCTTTGCTGCTTTCTGACCTTAAATGAGCGGCCTGACAAGCAGCTATATTCAGGGTGGTCTTAAATCTCTTACTAGGAGCTGGTTTAAATCAGAGGGAGGGATGAGGCTGGGGAACATAAATGTTCTCTGGGGCCCATTTTGGTTTTTATGAGGTAGGTATTCCAGCCAGAAGAAAAGGGCTAAGATCAAGCCAGCCATCTTCCAGGTGAGACTCCATCCTTTAAAACCCTTCTGTGAGGGCCCTTAATAACTTTGCCATGTGTAAACATGCCTGATGCTTTTCTTATGAGCTCAGAGTGACAACCAAAGCAAGAAGAGAGCAGCGGCTCAACACTTTTTGACGTCAGTTCTTATAAGCCTAAACAGTTGATAACCATGACACTCAAGAAACTGGGTATCACATATCATTAGAAAGCCACATGAAGCATCACAATAGGTTTCAGAGCTACCTCACCCCACCATTACAGCAACGAGCTCTGAGTTTACCCAGGATTTTTTTTGTGGGCTGTAATGACCGAAGCACAATTTAACCCCTTAACCTCTCAGCACACGGGTCACATTTCAGTCCAATAGAGGACACACACCAAGTGGCTCATGTTTATTTTCCAATTGTCATTTTCAGTTTACCTTGAAGAACCTGATCTTTAAGTTGGTAACAAATAGCTACTGAAACCAGCTGAGGATTTTTTTTCCAGCTATAAACCAGTCAGCCCCCAAAAAGACCCCATGAGAATGTAGAACGTTTGCTTCCCATGTCAGCTGAGAAGCTTCCCAAAATGGCAGAAGACAAAGTATGTCAGATGGCTTGTGTATTCCTGCTTTGCTCTGGCCATGCTGGGTCATCAAAGGATAGAAAATGTATCAGACTTGGCTAATTTAATTTTCAGGCAGAAAGAACATTTTACTAATGGTGCTCTGACTTATCTGTGCTCTTACAGCCTGACCAATGGACATTAAAACCAGTGAAGAGACAGCCATTGACTGTCCTCTGCAAACCTCAGGGAAGATATTTAAATTCTTTAATGCAGTTTTAAGAACCTTATTGTAGCAGCTTGACATTCCAAATAAGTAAGTTTGTTGGTAACTTCTTGATTCAAATAGGCATGCTGGTTTACACCCGAGCAGGTTCTCAAGTATATCTAGATTAAGAGAGGTTTCAGAGAAAATGTAGCCAAAGTTCTGCCCAGAGATCAGATGTATATCACACTTTGAAAAGTCAGTCTTTTTGTCTATGCTCCTGCTTAACCTATCTCATAATAGAAATATCCATGCTGACAGATGCTAACAATCCAGAGTATTATTTGAGCATTTAACTAGACCAAAATAAAGTAGATTTTGTGCATAATGCACATTGTCCTCTGACAAGTAGTAACATGTCAGGAAAACCTCTGTTCTGATGAAGATACTCTTGTGTTGAGCGTGGTCATTTCACTGGCTGATACCCACAGAAGAAAGCAGTGGCAGTACCAAGAAGCGAAGCCGTAACATCATGTTCCCACCCCATGGTCTCAGCCACAGGGCCAGCTGTCCTCTTCTGTGTGCCTGGTGCTCCCCAAGCTTTCTGAAGAATTTATTGTGATATGAAGCACTTACACAGAAAAAGCTAAGAAATCCCCAAGGAATCTGTTTCCATGGCTCCAGAGTCTTGTCTCAGTGTCAGGAACTTTGGAAACTCACTCTGGATTAAAAAAATGAATGCAATAAGAAGGAAAGGTACAGTAGTATACAGACTGATGAATGTGCTGTACATTAAGAAAAATTTAGGTTTATTTATATTCTGAGATTTACAGATGCAGTCAGAGCAAGTGATGGTGTTCAATTATTAGGGAAATAAATATTCATGTCCATGTTAGAATCATGCTCAGAATGTGGTTCACAAAAAAAAAAAAAAAAGCCTCTAGGCAAGTCTGATTTAATCTAGAGAACATGTTTACATGGATGGTGAAAGATAACTTTGTAAGCAAGCTTGAAACCGAGCAGTCTCATATCTGAATGCGTAGTTTATGAGACAGAATAAATCCAGACACGATTTTCCACACACAATCTCTCATCAGTTGTAAATCCCAAACCTACATGGAAAACATCCTTTGCCATCTGATTTAATTGGACCCAAAGGCAGACATTTGAAGGCTACCCATTTTGTGGTACTCCCCAGGCTTTGGGTCTTTTTTCTTTTGCTCTAATGCAAAATTAGAACTTTATAAAGATCCCCTCTAGTGATTCACCATTGTAAGTGCTTCCATATTGCTTTCCCAGTTCCTACCATGTGCAGACACTTGCATCTTGGATGCAAGTTTGTGTAGTCACATACAAATAGACAAGTCAGTCTTGCAGTGGGGCTGCCCCGATGTCCTTCCTGCTTCGTGTTGCTCCTACCATCCCTTCCCATCGAGGAAAACAAGAGGAGTCCAAAGAGGTGCGATAGTGCAAGAACTGTCCTGAGTTGTAAAGACCTCATCCTTTTTGGGGAAAATTGCCATGCCTAGTCACAGGGGACCTTTTCCTCTCTTCCAGATGCTTTGGCTTCGGCGAGTAGGTCAAGCCCCAAGGTTTCCAAGAGGTGCATGAGGTTTTAGCTGTGCAATTTGCTTTAAAGTCAAAGGGAGCCACGCAGCTAAACCTTGGCCAGCAGCTATGGTATGTGGCCTTTCATAACTATAACATTTATTGGTTTGGTGAGCACTATGAAATGCTCTTTGGGTGGGCTTGAACTTCCCCTACAAAAAAACAATTATAGACTGCAGGCTGATAAACACTGAGGCTTGCAGTGCTGCTCTCGGCTCTGCCTGCGAGTTGGCCAAACCTCTCAGCCCTTCGCCGCGTAGTGGCAGCTGAACTCCGATAGCATCAAATGCGGGATGAGGTCACAGCTTCCGAAATCCCACTGATCCTTACCCAAACACCGCACAAAACCTTCAAACTCTCAAAATCATATATAAAATATCATGCTTAATAAGGCTATTGTATCACAGCAGGGCCTGGATTTAAGCTTTCTAAATCCTGGCTATTTCCTTAGGCACTGATTATTTGGTTTTCTCTAATGCGGGATTCAGCGTGTTGTTTGTACAGCACATTTATGGTGCTGCACCTCTAAGCAAATTCTTTCTTCTAAGGAGCAGAGCTGGAAGGCTTTATGCCCCTGAATTTCTATCCTTTTTTGTGCACAGACAATAGTCATTCTGCTTTTAACTACGCATCCACATGCCCTCACTTCTTTGTCTGGGACACTTCAGTTTGTTTGTTGTTGCTATTTAGCAGAAAGTTCAGCCAGTCCACATCTATGTCCTTGGCCTTTGCTTCTCAAATTCTGTCCCCTCAAAACCCATGAGAAATTTGTCACTTAAATCATCATTGTTAGCATTTCACTACCCAGTTTTTACTCTGGAGCAAGACACACTCCTGAGGCTCAGGCTTACTGTTTAATACACATCAGCTGAAACATCAAAGCTCCGAAGGACGTGTTCACATATCTCCTCCAGCAACTCTGGTAGTGGCCACATCAGGATAACCTGATGTGAAAATAAAACAACAACAAGTACAGAACAAGAGGGTAATATTTTGATCGCTTCTTTTTGTTTTCTGCCTTTTACCCAACACAGGGAAGAAAGCTGAGCAAAACAGTGTAAAAATAAACAGAAAAACTAATCCCTCCAGCCTTAGCCAACCTATCCTGTCATCTTGGAAAAATACCCCCTTTCCCACATCTGCCCCTGTAGGCTTCCATCTGTAATTTGCTGCAGTGAAAAAATTATTCAGGTACTGTTGGGTCAACACAGGACTTATAAAGTAAATGAGAATGACTAATGTGACATTATACCCCCCCTGAACTCTTTCCAGTGGCCGTTTGCAAGCAGCTGAAGCCAATCCATCAGCGGATGTAACAGCATTTGTTTCTGAAACATCTGGTATGTATCAATATGTAAATCACACAGAGAGATTTTGATCTAAATGCCTCATGTTGTTGTTGTTGTTGTTGTTTCAAGAAACTGTAACCAGCCACTGCTCAGCATTACTTTTCATTTTCTTTTTGACTTTTGCCATAATACTACTTAAATATTCAAATATTAACTTGTGATGAGTATCCCAAGGAGTATTTTTAGCTTTTTTTTTTCTGGAATCAAAGTATTTTCTTACCAAAGGTATTTAAGCCTGTTGAATTCTGAATTAGACCTTAATTGTATCCCTTGTCAATCACTTCTAATCCAAGCGGCAGTTAGGGCAGGCAGACCTCACATGTTTTGGCAAGTCAATGGTAAAGCGACTTGGAAAACACCAAGGCAAGATGATACTGTGGTTAAATAGCCAGGAAGGGACTCAGTTCCCATTCTTTGAGGGAACTTTCTCCAAAATGTGCCAGATCTCATTTCCAGAAGATGATAAATACATTTCTGATGCAAAAATATTAAGGCTTCCATTTTAAACAGGGCTGGAAACTTCCTCCCTGGTCATGAATGCAGAACACTCAGCTTTTCTGAAAACCAGATCACCTATTTTATGCTTAAATATGGATCTGGGGGCTCTTCTGTCATATTCTTGACATGGAGGTGGAAATGAAAGAATGAAGACACTCAGATGTTCATGAAAAAAGAAAGTAACCAAAATACTTCAAGTAATTTTTTAATATATTGTCAGTTAGGGCCTAGGTATGGGTTGAATAGTATTTTGCAACATACAGGTTTTAAATGGTTTTTATTTGATTTGAAATGTTTCTCCTTGTCTTTAAATATTTCCATCCAGTACTTTCAATCTGAGAGAACTTCTGAACTGAGCCAAAGCCTGGGAGCCATAAAATGTAATTCACAAGAAATTATTATTACAAGAGGGAAAAAAAGGGTACTGACGAGCTGTTTTTCCTTATCTAGAGAGATTGAAATACGAAAAGGAAATAAATGGTTTTCTTGTTGTAAAGCAGGCCCTGGAAACTAGTCCTTGTGGGTAGATTCTGCATCTCTGCAGAATTGCTTGGAGTTGGGGGGAAGGGAGGAGGGAAGACGGGCAGGAGCGCTTGGAAGGATCAGTGACCTAGAAAAGATTTTTAAAATTCCTGCAGTTCTCACAATCAGATAAAAGCATGGACAAAAAACAAGTGTCTCATCTTCTCTTGTTTCCTTCTAATAGTTTCCTAATGGAGTAATTACAATGTACTAATTTGGAAACATAGAAAATAGAAGACAAGACAAGAAAAATCAAGGCGGGGGTGTGTGTGTGTGTGTGTGTAGGGGAGAAGCCTAATTAGCTGATCACTGCCTCCCCGTGGATCTCTTACCACTCTAGCACCCTACAAAGATCATGCTAAAATCAGACTTTTCTATATGCTTTTCTCATCCACACATAGACATGTAATTACCCATTAATTAGTATGATCTATTTGGAAGCCAAGTACACACTGTAATAGGTATGTATCTGCTGTGTAAAGGGCCAGGTAAAGTTTATACGAGGAGATAATTTCTTAATATCTGTTATTAGTCTAAGCTGGAAAATCAGACAAGCTCCCAGGCACACAGATCTGAAATAGAAACGGGAAATTTCTTGTCTTTTACCCAAGACCATCACAGCTATAGTAAAATGCCACCAGGAGAATATTCTTATGAGACCTGCTGAAATAAGGTCTTAGTGAGCTGTCAGAACTGCACATTTATTAAAAACAAATGTCTTCATAAATACATAAATGAACGTAGCTGAGAAACTTTTTGGAAAGTATGACCCAGACAATTTGGAGCAGAGAGGGAATATCCTGTACTGATTACAGTGTGCTTGATCATTATTTATAGTTTTCAGAGCAGGGTTTTAATTTACCTAGGGCAGTTCATCTGCATGCAGTTTTGGAGGGAGAGGGGACTCAGCTTGTAAGGAGGTGTCACCGTTGTTGCCTGCCTCGGCACCCAGCACGGATCATGCCCAAAGCAAATAGAATTGATGGGCCAAGACTTCCTCCTTGCAACCACACATGCAACTGGCCGGCAGCGTTGCTCCTGCTGACAGTACATCATCTGTAGCTGACAGAGGAAGCGCTGTGTTTCGGCTTGCCAAGTGTGCAGATGCTGAAGATCCACAGGAAACATGCAGTCAAGTGCTGGAAAATTTATCTGCATGGGCTGGTGGTGCACATGGCCCAAACCAAGCTGTGACCAGCGGGACAGACCCCACAAGTACTGGCAGCAGGGAGCATAGCCAGCAGCTCTGTGTGTATCTGTGGAGTCATCCCATCCACGTCCTCTTACAGCAGCAGGCATCTGTTTCTCCATCTGCTAAGGGAATGGATTTCTCTTTCGGAAAAAGCTTTGGGATCCGGAGTTGAAAAAAATGCTTGGTGGTCACTAAATCACAGTTACATCCTTTGCTACCTGTTTTGGCTTTTCCTTTGCAGAGGTGGAAATGAAGATGAGAATAAATGGAGGAAGAGACTCACAGTTTTTCACTAGAACCATAAATGTTATTTTAATCCATCCATCCATCCATCCATCCATCCATCCATCCATCCATCCATCATTAAACAATAAAAATATTATGTAACAATGTAAATATTTATTTAGCCAGAAAAATCACTGTCTTAGCAAATGAGATCATGAAATCTTTTTCATCTTTGCAAGCTGAATGAGGCAAACACCTAATTAAAGATGAAAAGTAAACCAGCCTCTTAAATTCTCCAAAGCTGGAATGGTAACACAAGTACATCTTGCTTAACAAGGGAGTTTTATCACGACAGCTACTCTGCCAATTTTTTATTAAGGCTTAAACTGTGTCCAAACAATTTTTTTCACAGGAAGAACCCACTCCCTTCATGTGTCTGCTGAGAAGAAAGCCCTTATTCTCCATTTTCCATCATCCGTGTACGTGGTCAAATTCTCCCTGGGCAACCGAGTGTGAAGCTAGCACTTTGGGCTGAGTTGCAAACGAGAAGTGCTCTCATATATTGTTAAGGGAGAGGAGCACAGAGCTCTGGTGGAGCTGGTTGGGGCTTGCACTGGTTTCTGAAGTCTTCGTCCTCCCTCCTCCCTTTTTCTATCTTCTCTTTTCCATTCTCTGTTGAGCTATCCTCACAGAAGAGCACGGCATTGCCAAAATTAGGGTCCAAGGGGGCAAGGAGATGAATGTTGTGTGTTTAAAGTTAACAGAAGTTGGTTTCTCAGAGTTCATGCTGGTGTCACAGCGTGTGTCGAACTCCTACACATTTTGAAACTTGATCTTACACCTTGCCTTTTATGAAGATGAAATCCTTGGCAGGTGATTATTTTGCTTTCTCACATCATATCAGACGGTTTAAGCACCAGTCTGCTTGCTAAGAGCCAGCTGTTGCAGAGTGAAAAAAAGAAAGAAAGAAAGAAAGAAATTCCTCTATGAAAAGCCCAAGCTTTCAGAAATCCCTCAGTGGCAAGCTGCTGCTGCTATCTCTGCAGTTTTCATTAGGTTTTATTGCAAAACAGTGAATAAGGGTGTTTTAAAACACTGGTCACTGTATCAATATTAAATTAGGAAAATTTAGAAAGAAGCAGGAAGCCAAAATTTTCTTTTCCTAGAAAACCAGAGTAGAGGCCGGTAACTGTGCAGCAGCGAGCCCATGAGCAGCATCCCATGGTTATGACCCAGCTGATCTCCAGAGAGCATCACCACCTCCACCACTGCCCCCCACACAGCGGTGGGAGGAGGCAAAGCACACCAGCCACACGTGTGCGATGGAGGTTGCTCCCTCCCAAACCCTCCATGGAGCAAGCTGGGAGTGACAAATCTCCTCAATCCTTCCAACCCTATCTTGAGCCCAGCCAGGATTATTTAGCCAATCCCAGCTCATTCCTGCACACACAGTGATTTATATCTCCTTGGAGAGGTGAGCCTGTGTGTGCTCAGCTCAAGGGAAGGCCTCAGAAATGGGAACATCTCCGTATTGCCAACGCTCCCGTTCATTGATTGTCTTTTCTAAAGTCCTTGTTCTGGTGCAAATGAGTCAGGAGATGGGCAGCATTTCCTCCAGAGAGAGGTGAAGGACAAGTTCATGGTGATGGCTGTGCCTTGCACAAAGCAGCTAACCAACCATCCTCACCTTCAGCAAGTTGGCTGCAACCTGCAGAAAAGATCTCAAATAAATGACCTGTGTACTCATGCTGTGCCATCCAGAGCAGCACATGAAACAGCTTCCAACTTGCTCTTCCTAACCTTCATGACTGCTTAAAAAAAAATCTTCCTTTTTGTAAGAAACCTTTCCTCCTGCCATGAGCCAAGGAGGACTGTTCTGGACACACCCACCCAGGAGAGGAGGAGAGCGATGAGAGACTCCCCTGGTGAAACAGATGTGCTGTGAGAATTTCATATCGGAAGCAGTGGGGCTAAATGGGACATGTCATGTAGCGTATAACGTATTGGCAAGGGTTACACAGTGTTTCCTTCACTGTTCGATAAAAATAAAATTTTTCATTTGCCAAGACTATCAAAGTAACTGTTTGCTCTTCGCTATGACCAAAGGAAACAGTGTTTCTTCCACTATCAACAAAAGGAATATATTTATGTCTCAAACCGGCTTTTCCACGTGCACACACCCCCTCAAAAGTCTCACTTTAAATCATTATGAAATGAATTCAGTGTTTCTGTGCTGGATGCTCATTTCCTTAAAAAAGCAACGATGGGACGATTTTTCCCTAGTGCATCTCTTGAATTTGGCCCAGCGCACGCTGTTGAACTGTTTTTCCTTCCTTTCCTCCCTCTAATGCAATTGCTTGGTTTCAGCTACTGTGAGCCTGACCCAAATCCCATTGCGGTCCATGGAAAACCTCATCTGGGCTAGGATGAGCATTAGCCCAGTTTTAACCCAGCCTTGTGGTAAAAGGGAAATGGAGGAGGAATAATTTTGGACAGCTGAACCATGTCTGGTACCAGATCTCTTCATTGCTTGTCATTATTAGCTCATTAAGCATGTAACAAGAGGCTACTGTTGTCTGATCACAGCAAACCTTGCATACACATTGTTTTCTCTATAAAAATACATTTGGACACTCTGTTAGTAAAACGAGCAGAACTCCCTGATAAAAAGGTTTTCCATGCATATATGCACCGTCCTCAGTTGTCACAACGAAAGCTTGATCTCTGTGAATGCCATTAGGTCTCCAGCTTCACTTGGAAGTAAAAATGTTGTTCTAAAGATATAATAAAAAGAACTGATTTTTATTATAAAATAAGAATAATACTTCTATGCTGTTAGCTCCTCACTTAATCCAAGCAGAAATCTAAGAGCATTGGAAATTTGGTGTGTTTGAACATCAAATATGCCAAACGCAAGGAGTGTTTGGCATCAACAGTCTTGCATGAAGCAAAGAAATGTAAATAAGTTAATTTTTGTTTTGGCAAATGTATGACTAAATTGATTTTCTTCTTCTTTGGAAGTAATATTGCTGCATTACTGACACGTCAAGGAACTTCTAGCTTGTTCATCCTAGATTTGGGCAAGCTTGGAAATGCTTGTAGTAGTACTTTTGCCCCTACCTCCAAGATCATAATTTTCCCAGTAGTAATTAATCTGTCTTATATGGAGGCTTAGAAGTTTACCTGAGTGTGAGTAGGAAAAATATGGAGTAAGTGGAACTAGAATATGAAATCATATGCCGAAAGCTGTTTTTTAATTTGGTTACATAAACAGAGAGGTCAGTAATGTAGAAATCTGACTATACATTTTGCTACGATGTTCAGAAAAAAATGTAGGTATATAAGGAAACATTGGAGTGATTCTAACCTATCTGACCACCATATTTTGAGTATTCATACATGTAATATACGCATCTTACACATATATATGAATACCTATTTATCCTCTTGTTGATTAAATAATATCCACAGCTCTTCTTCCTAAAGTTTGACCCCCAAAATGCAAAAATGATGTCTTTTGTAACTGTTTTCTTGTTGCTTGCTGTCCACAGTATTCCCAAGAACAAATACACACCCATGAGTGTATATACACCCACCCACATATACATATAATAGGAAAATTGAAGCTCTGAATTTTCCAAGTGCAGCTACACCCTTTGGAGAATTGTTTACAGCTTTTGTCACAGTTATGAATGCATATAAGAGAAAGTAATTTCTCCATAAGAGTCTTGGGAACCCAGGTAACACTGCTACCAGCACATGCCATTGCAACTATGGGTGGTGCACCTATGAGATGAACACATCCACCTCTGGGAGTTTTGTCTGTTTGTTTGCTTTAGGCAGGGACAGAAATAGCTTACGCAACTCTAAAAATTGCTTTGAAAGTCACTGTGTTGATTATCAGCCCAGAAGCACAACCCTTTAAAAACTGGAATTAATTCCTTCATATACATAGTCCTATATGTGTGTGCACGAGATAGTAGTATAAAGTACTCAATTAAGGCTTTTATTATGGAAAATAACAGAAGTGTCTCTGGTTCTTGTGCACACACTGCAGGTAGAATTTCAAGAAGTTCTTGGTTTCTTGTTGGTTCTGATGTTCATCGAGACATTCAGTGACTGACTTCAGGAAAGCAGAATTAGATGAAGATGGTAATTTCAGTCTCTCACTCTACATGTAGGACCAGCACCACTTCTCATAACAGGCAAAAAAAACAAAAAGAAAAAGCTTGTAGCTGAAGGCTTAACACCAATCAGCAGGAAAATAAATCGTTTGATTTCCAAGATACAGCCAATATTTTCTTTTGTGAGAAGAAACAAGGATTTCTTCTAAAAATGAGTACAGAAGACCAGGGAATGCTGGACAGAACAGTACATTTGTAGGTGGCAGGCTCATTATTTTGTTAACAGACGGATAAATCAAGGACTCTCTTGTTATTTTATTTTTGCAGTGTACTTTAAAAATACTCACACGCCCACTTAGTGCTTCCTCATCGATAACACCAGCAGCAGGGGGGAGACGGTGTCACCTTCCATAAACAGGTACTGTTGACATATGAGTTGTAAAATAGAACAATTTCAATAGGGTTAGAGCCAGCTCAGAGAAAAGGTGCAGATAACACTGCCTTATCTGACAGTATTAGCCAAAAAATAAGCCTGCGTATTTGAAGTCCCATATTTGTCTGATCCACACATACTTTGTTGATGCAGGGCCAAGACTAACAGCAGGTCTAATTGGTTGTACAGATCAGACAATGATGTTCAGGAAGATGAAAATAATATTGGCCCAATGAGATGTGCTTTTTGTCTAAAGGTTGTCGATTTTCTGCTCCAACTTGGGCTGGAGTCACAAGAGCTGACCGCAGCCAGCACTTAAATGAGATTTAATGAAGCTGTTTGGCTCAGGGCAAGGTAACCAGACACACACATAGAGCGTGGATGAGAGAGTGCTGCTAATGCTCGGTAGAGTCTTTCCAAAAAACCAGATTGTTTTTTCCTTAAAAACAGTATGGAGATGATATAATTCCTGAATTTTTATGAGGCCTTTCCCAGGGGTCTGGAGATGGTTTCATATGTAACAAACACGAACTTGGAGAGAGGAAAATGCAGAATACTGAGAAACCTACCAAACCAGAGAGCAATTATAAGAAAAAAATTGTGGGGAGGGTTAATGCTTGGAAAACGAGAGGGGAGAAGTCGTGGCATCACAGGTTTCCAAACCTCATTAAATATATCTTACTCATCCAGCCAGTAGCCCAAAGCTCAGACACTGGGGTTAGCGCTGTGATATTTCATCACACCAGAGTCATGCCCGTGGATGCCATTTCGTGCTCAGAAAATGTTGCCTCTGAAAATGTGTCCTGCACTTTTTGTTGAGTTTCCAACCAATGCTGGACTGTGTGGTTATTGTATCAGTCTGACTTTCTTTAATTTTCCCCACTTCTCATCCATTCTCTACATTGTTGATGGCTAAATCTCTCTGGAAATTCCCCCGCATTCATCGGTGAGAGAATAGGTTTTTTGTCTGCCAATACAACCCTTGGCAGACAGCGAAATGTCTCATGTATTTACTAGGTGAAATATCTGGGTTATTGTCACAGCGTTCAACAGAGGTGTCCACTCATGTATCAGCATTAGCTGTACCCAGAGATTAGTTAACAGGGTAAATGTCTCGTAAACAGGAGTGAGAACAGTTTTTATGAAAACAAATAGCCCTTAAATCAAAGAGACCTCTGCTAAAAAGCAACATCAAACTGTGATTGTTCATATCTGTGAGGATTTTATCTTGCATAGATTTGCATCCCTTAAATTTCACCCTCTAAAATTAGTCTAACCACCAAAATTTTGCCTGGCTTATGCTCCAAGTGTGGTTGAACCACCAACTTCCATCCCTGAACTGATAAATTTGCCAAGGCTGTCTCAAAATTGGACACTATTCATTAAAAAGTCAATCCAGTTTATCTTGAAAGGTTCCATCTTACAGATGAGCATGAACTAAAAAATGCTTTGTCCCAGGCCTCACAAGCTTGGTTATCCAGATAGAAGTCTGCTTCTTCTCTTATTTTCTATTCTTCCCTTTTTTTCCCCCCATTTTTTTTAATCGGTAATTTTCATAAGTGGAATTCATTGCTTTGGGGTTGGCTTTTTCGAACCACACACATTTCTAAGAGTCACTTGCCAAGAAATGTCTGTAAAAGTATTTCTAGATGTTTGGAATTTCCTAGCAGTAGTATGGAAGTTTGGTTTGTTTGAATCTCTTGCTCAGCAGGAGGAAAATTGAGCTCAACATGTTTATGAGTATAAAAGCCATCTGTTTGATAGGGATCCTGGAAGAAGACTGAAGGTCTGACTCTGAGATGATGAAGTGAAAAAGAAAGGTTTCTGTTTCCTGTTGTTGAAAATTAATTGTACTGTTAATAGTGTGTCAGAAGAAGTAGGAGTGCTTTAAGTTATTACTTAAGCCCAAAGAATAAATGCAACTTTAACAAAAGGCTTTCCTGAAGCAAAATCCACCATAATGTTTTAAATAGTTGGTCACATACCCAAAAATGTTTGTATACTGGGATGTTTCTCCATAAATGTGCTTTCCCCCACTTTCCATTTCTTTGTGGATAAAATACTGGGATTTCTGAGGGAAGTGGTTACCTTATGTGCCTGACCATCACCTGCAACCTTAAATTTAAGTTCTCACGTAAAGACCCTTGATGTCACCTTGCTCTTTGGTTGGATTTCTTGTAATTGTTGATGCTTAGTGGTTTCCCTGGGATGCCTGAAGGGAAGAGTGCTGTGAAATGAGATTCACCCCTTCGGTGGGACTAGAGGGTGGGAAAGAGAAATGGGACGTCCCTCACGAGAGCTGATAAAATAGTTCAATGAAAAAACCCACATCCGGAAATCATGGGGGAGAGCTGGGCTGCTTGGAGCCACTTCTTTGAGGAACCAAACTCCCTCTGCTCTTTATAGTGGGAGCCAAGGGAGACGAGGCTCTACTTTTACCACTGGAGCTGTGTTCCTTATGTTTGGGATGAATAGACTCAGTAATCCCTCTCTAAGATGTTATTTAGATATATCAGGTCAAAAACTGTTTACTATGTGATGACTTACTGGTGGTTTACAGTGAAACAGTTTAACTGCCACATGTCTATAGCTTTGAAAACCATCAACAAAGCACAGACTGTGGAAGCCACTATACAGCAGCAACTAAAAAAATCCGTACGGCACAGGATAACTGCAAACAGGCCACTTGCAGCGTCTCCTGCATGGGGGATTTGCAGGAGAATGACATCTCAATGCCCCTGAAAAGTGCAGAAACCTCCTGCCTTCTTTCCCTCTCCCCTCTCGTTCGCAGCCTGAGTTCACTCCAGCTGCAGGATCGCTCTTTTAAAATGCAAATTCTCATTGCACAAAGCTGAGTAAATACTGACGGCGAAGGTGGACAGGTCTGCTGTACTTTGGTACACACTGGCTTTGTCCCTTCGTGTGCTGGCATGAGTACCGAGCTCAGGGGTTTTGGAGGGCTGCCAGCGGGGCGAGATGCCACCAGTATTTTCTTTAGTGCGTTGTAAACCCCAGGTGAGTTTTGACACCATCCGTACCCTTGGCGGACACTCACTGTATTATATATGAACTGTTTGGAGCATGTTGAGTGCGGAGACTCCTGTAATGTCCAGAAGTATTTGGGTGTACAAAGAAAAATACAGCTGAGCTAACAGAGCTTTAAAAGACGCTGACTTGGGTGCTTGATAGCCCCTGCGTAAGGCTTGCTTGTCAACATTACCAGGCGAAATCTATGAAATCTATGCCTTCAACCTGAATATACAAGGAGAGCCAAAATAACACATTATGAGCGTTAATGCAGTTGAAAGTAAAACCGCATGTTTTCCAAAGGGTTTAAAAGCTCATTTGAAGTAGGGCAAAGGGTCAGAAAAGAAGGAGTCCCATTTATGTAGCTTTGGCAACTGTTTAAAAATGAAGAAGCCCCACTTAGAACATGTACATTTCATTATATCACTGCTGCTCTTGTCACCGGCAGGAAAACCGGAGATGCTCACCTTTGCTTGGACACTACAAACTCTGACAGTTTCCCAACTTCCCCCAGAAAAAAAGAAAAATAAATGGTTCTTTGTTAGGAGTGAGTGGAAAGAACATAAACCCCAAAAGATTTTTTGTTTTTTAAGGGGATTTTTATGCTTAGTCAATAGGAAAAAAACTGGGCATGTTTTACGGTGCTGTGTGCAGGGCTGTGTTAACTGCTGGGTGACCTGGTGTGCTGGGCACTGCTGGGCCAGCGAGGGCTCAGCACCTCCTGCTGCAGGACACAAGGGGCTGGATGAGCCAGGATGGGGGCTGTGCTGATGGGGAGGGCTTTGCACAAGGCAGTCTTGCTCCTTGCTGCCTCCAGTTCTTTATCCCATACCTAGTAGGGACTTCATGGCTTTCTGCTCATGCTTTTGCTTTGGCCTTCGCCTTGTTGCACTCTCAGCATCTGTATTTCCCAATAAGTGGTGTCTCTTGTAATTACTTGGAAACCTGTCCCCTGGCTCTGATGTGACCACTCAAATCCCCCTCCTGACTCCCTGCCAGTTGTAACACCTGAGGCACTGATCCTCTTTGGGCTGTCCCAAATTCAGAGGAGCAGGGAATGAGGGACAGGCAGGATGATCTGTGTCCTATACCCTATAAAACGCCAAAGTCTGCAGCCACCAGAGAGGACCACAGTGCCTGGAGCAAACTACTTTGTGTCTGGAGAGGCTCCATGAACCTGCAAAGATGTGTTGGAGAGAAGCTGTCAAGCTACCTGCCCCCCAGGACCACTGCAGCTTTCTTGCCAACACACCTGGCTTGTAAAAATACAGCAGGAACACCAGTATTTTGCCCCTCAGGGACAGATTTCCAGTAAATGCAGCCTTTGGTGTGAATTTCTTGGTCCCATTTTAAATGGCTGCAAAATCATCTTAGTGCCAGAGTCTGCTCAGAGTGAATCCTGCCCATCTCACTGTCCTGGGCTTACAACAAATCTCCGTGCGTTGAAGGTAAAATATTTGAAGCAAGTTTCTCTGCTTTTTCTCTAGGGATTTGAGGAAAAAAGAGTTTCTGTTAAAAAGAAACACATCCCTGGTCCACAGGCTTGAGCAGAGAGCAAAGGGAACATTTTTTGTCTGAGATTCGAGTTAAATCACTGGCAGGACATCACTGCTTTTCAAGCACTTTAACTCAGATCCAACAAAAATCTATAAAAAGCTGTTAAGTTGCGATGAAGGAGAGCCACAGAGGTAATGAGTTTACTACACTCCTTTAGGGTAAACTCCAGACTACTGCAGGGTGAGGAGTCTGACTGCTGTTCCCGGAGGGCAGGCAGGTACTGCTGCAATGTAATGTCCCTCGTGGACCTTCAGCCTCCCCTGTCCCTGCCAGAAATACTGGGGTAGATCAAGAGTAGATCAAGAGCAAATGTGAGGTGTTGATCTGTGTCTCCATTACAACATTCAGCTCTGTTCACAGGTTGGAAAGGGCCCTTGGCTGGAGCAGCAGGTTGGGCTGGTGGTTTTATGGACATGAATAGTATTAAAAGGTGAGAGAACTGGAGTGACAGAGCATGCTGTGGAGTAGGATCAAAGCTCCCTGGGGAGTATCTGCTGGGCACCAACCAGAGCTTTAGGAGGTCTGCGTCCTTCACATTCAACAGCATTTCATTCCCTTTAACATATGCATGGGTCAGAAGAGAAGAGAGATGAACCCAAATAACCTCAAATTGTACAGTTTCAAGAAAGCCAAAAGTTGTCAGACATGTGGGTAGTAATACAGTGAACTGCAGCAGCACAGCATCCCAGAAACCTGCCTATGAAGAAAAGGAGGAGGAAGAGTCCAAGTGTGCATCAGAGCTGTCTGCAAATGCCGCTTCTATTAGCAGGGCTGGGTGAAGACCCCTTTTCTTTGGGGCTGTGAGCCGTATACAAGCCTTTGGAGACCACAGAGACTCCTGGTAATGCAAGTGGTGGGAGACTTTTGCCCGGGGAGGGAGGTGATATTCCTCGAACATCACGGCAGAACCTCAACTTCTTAATTCAGTTTTGCTTTTCTCCTATGGGTACTTTACAGAAACTGGAGTGGCTTTTGTCATTCAATACCATTCATCCTGCCAAATCAATCCCAGTATGGATTCTGGGATTGCCAAATCAAACCCAGTATGGGATTGATTTAAATTTTTGCTCTAATATAGAAATGGCTCTGAGTTTGGGGACATTTGGGGATTTATGGCTTCAGAAAGAATAAGGCAGCAAGATAACCCACAGGTTGCATCCTGTAGAGCAATCCAGAGGGATGTCTGAGATGTTCCAGCTTTATTTATACAATAAGGGGAGCACAGGCAGACGGATACCGGGACTGACAAGAGAGTGACAACAAAGGCTACAGTGGATGGTGGCAGCTCCAGAGAAGCGCTGGCCTCTCACTTGCACATGGGTGGACCTTTTCTGCAAGCCAGAGGCTTTTGGCTTCTTGCAGCAGCAAACTCTTTTCTGTGTCAACATTTCCCTCTTGCTTTTGAAATCAGAACGACTTGAGGGTCTTTGCATATGAGAGTCTAAATTAAATATTGACCGAGAGGTTTCATGTGAGCTCAAGTGTTTTCAAAAAATCTAAATGAATCCCACAGGGCAAGTTTAGGGCTCTAAAATGGATTCAAGTAGAATAAAGGATGTATGAGTTAGAGACATAGGAAAAGTCTCAAATGGTAGATGAGTCAGCAAAAAAGGGAGACCAAGAAGATGCAGAAATAATATTAGGGATATAAAGAGGCTGGAAGTAGAGATAATTTTCCTGTACTAAAGTAAGGAAAGCAAGTTTATCTAATATTCCCCAAATTACTCCTCTCCAAATATTTGTTGGTTGATTTGCTTTTCCCTTCCAAAGCCTCAACAGCCTGATTTTATTTTCCTGGCTGTGTGGAGAACCAGGAACACCAGCAATATGGATTCCAACATGAAATCCTACTTGCTGGCTCAGAAACCTATACCTGGTGTTGAAGGGATACAAGCATCAATTTTTATTAGAACTTTTTTGCTACTTTTAAGCAATGAAGAAAGTCTGCTACAAAGTAAAAACATATGTCCCATGAAAAATATTGATGTGCACAGATAATGCTGTACATCCCTTGGGTACCAAGTGGATGAAAAGAGTCAGAAAGTCATTAGTAGGGAAGGACAAAATAATTATAAGACATGTTGCATTAGACAAATCACAGCTGAACCTCTTTAGTTCACTTTTGCTAGCCTGAATTTCAAATAATCCTTCTGTAACACACTAATGATGGAGTCCAAATATGGAGGTAAACCAGAATAGGTAAAATCTTCCCAAGTAACATACAGAGAGTCCATTTGTGTGAACATATTAGATAAGTGCAGTATGTTAAAGCTCAGTAAATATTTACTCTTTCCAGTAGTGGTCACAGTGGACTGATGCAAGTGTGTATTAAATACATCTTCACATCTTCAGCTTTGTTTTCTTCTCGCTTCACAATATTAAAAATGACAAAATAACATTTGAAATATTGTGGTTGTAAAATTAGAGAGCAGCAGCAGCTTTTTCTTCTGATAAAAATGACCGTGTTTTAGTACAAAGTCTTTTAAAAATATAGAGAAGAAGTTTTGGTCATTTCTGCACCTAGCCACAGAGAAAATCAGCAATGTTGAGGATTTCATATGTTTCTGATTAGCTTTTCCGGCTCATTCTTATTAAAGTTCATTTTGAGGTTTGACTGATTCTCCTTTTGCTCTGCTGTTCTGGTCCTCCCTCAAAATTTGGGCGGTTTGGGAAGCCTTTTCTTGGGAGCCCTTACTGATGGAGTGGTGGGACCTTTCCTGGGGTGGATGTAGCTCAGCTAACAGTGGGGACAAGTGGTCGTGTCTCACCCTGAGACGGGACACACACACAAACACTCACCCCACTGCTTCGGAGCTGACACAGCACCCCAGGGAAGACAGAGGTGTATCAGTTGCTAGTGACACATCTGAAAATTGGAGGACAGGGTATAAATATTAACATAAACATCTATTAATATCAGCTAAAAGTCTAGCGCAAAATGCTTTAAAAGTTTTCATGTGCTTTTTTTATTGGTGGTTTTCTCCCCCCTCCTTCTTTCTGACAAACCCTGTTGATAATATCCAGGAGCAGCAGAAATGAAGGGAGAAATGGAAGGAAAGAAAGTTTTTTGGATGAAAAAATCTTTCAAATCGCTGAAGAGACTTTATATAAGATTTCCACTTCCTTTTAGGTTAAAACCCCTTTTAAACCAAGGAGCTACGCTGTCAGTACTAGATTCAAATTCAAATCATTCCAGGCTGCCCTAATTAAAAAAAAATCTCCAGGGCTGGTGTCAAGGGACATTCAAAAGTCTAAGGACAGAGCCTATCCCTTCATCAGAAAACAAAGAGAAACCCTGAATATGTATGAAGATGGTCAGGAGCTTTCCCAAGCTCCCACTCCTCTCCTTGGGAAACCAAAAAGTATCAGCTTTAAATCTCGTTGGTGCATTTGTGAGACACAGGCAGTCATTGTACATGAGACCCACGGTATTAATCACCTCTAGATTTCCCTTTCCTCTTTCTGAAGAGGGGATTTTCTTTTTTTTTAATGTCAATAAATAGTCCTGCCCGAGATTAGACTGTCAGGGACATAATGCCAGGAAAAAAGCTGAAATGCCCCAAACTGGAGGAGCCTGACCTGTTTCCAGAGTCAGGGCTCAGTAGGTGCAGGTAACCGCTGTGGTTTTGCCCCAAACGCTACAAGCCCTGCTTTATGGCACAGCTGAAGAGAGTGATGGTCCCACTGGTCGGAATATGCAAACAGCTCTAGATTAAAAGAAGCCAGATCTCCTCCCAAACCAAATATTGAAATAGGTCTGGGATTTTTTTTTCCATCCCCTTTTTCATCTCACATTTGTACTGCTCTAGCCTCAGCTGTGTCACTGGCTTCTTTGTCCCCGCGTCCTGCAAAAATAATGAATATCTCAAGCTGTTGTTTGTGCTCAAGATTTCTGGTCTGTTTTACCTGTGACATTAATTCAACACATCACCAACAAATAAGCTTCTGACCATAGACCGATGAGTGCTTAGGTGTCTTTTGGACATATCTTTGCAGTAACATTATTTTTGCTGTGTGCTTGCTTGGTATGTTTTGGCTGTATGCCTTGATGAGAATAGATGTCTCTTCCTTGCTTATTTTTTCATGTGTCTGCAAATCACAGTGTCCTGCGTGGCAGAGTGGTACAGCTATGGGTGACCTTGCAAAGATTTTTATTAGGATGTTGAACATCCAGAAAGTTTGAGTCTAATCCTGCTCCTGCCCTACTCAAAACCACCCATTTTAGTACCGATCAGAAAGAAGAATTATGTCACATGGAAATGAAAAGAGAAAATTAAAATGCATTTGAACTTCTCAGAAATGACAGATCAGCTCAAAATTCAACTTATTTTTAAAGGGGGAGGAAAGGGAGTGTTCTTGTGATTATCAGAATTTATCCTGTGTATTCAGTAACTGGATTGTTACTGAATTGTATCCAACCTGGAGCAATCTTTTTTCACCTCCTTGTGTTTTTTTAATGGGACGTGAAGAGAAACTGGCCCCTTGAATTTTGACAGTTTTGTGATGGGACAACATTTTCATGCTACTGTATTTTAATATCCTTCTCAACAATGACATCTTCTACTCATTAAAGGTAGGTCACTGGGTGAATCTAATAACATATTTGTGGAAACATAAGGAGCTGAAATATGCCCTTGGCTTTTCAGGAAACAGAGGCCTTTCAGAAATGCCAGAGAAATGAGATTCTATTTTTCCAAGGCATCAAATTTTTTTAAAGCAACCCAAAATGTGCATAATCATATTATAGGCAATCAGGGTGCTATTCAGCTACTATATCAAACAGGCATGTCATTAGCGCAGCAGGCTAATTGCTTGAGCTTTCCTTGACCTAGGACTTCAACATTAAGGCTCTGGGTGGCCAAGCGATTTTCATAATTTTGTCTGTACTCCATGAGTCTAGAGGAAATCAAGGTCTGTGATTGCTTTGGTAATTTTCCTTTCAGAACAGATTGCTTGATTTGACATTTTAAGTACAGTATCTTGTAACTCACAGGCAGGGGAACCTTTCAAAGAAACTGCTGTGAGTGCAGTCTCCTGTTTTCCTTGCTATAACACTCTTCTGTGGCTTTAGAAGACTTATCTTTGTGAGAACACAGCAGCAGATCATGCGAATTAAGTTGCCACTGAGATAAGGTCATGTTATGTAGAAATATGAGCTCCTTAACCTCTGATCTTTCCCCCCACTTCCAATTTTGTAACCTTTCGCTGCATGTAGTTCACAGTGAAGTCAGGAGAAACGCCTGGGTTCCTCTTTGTTTCCCCATCAAGACCAGGACAAACTTACTTTTTTCTGTCTCTTAGACTTTTTGAAAATTTACATTGTGCTGCATTACAGGTTTCTAACTGGCTTCCACCAAAGAAAACACTTCCAACTCCTCAGACATGATGATGACAGCCATGTAAAATATCTGCCATTCCTAAAACCATGCCCAGAAGAGAATTTAAATTCTGACTAGTAGTAGCCAACAAAGGCAGCTGTTGACATTTAAGCAAAGCTTTGGGATGAGATATTGTGAAATGCCTGCATCCTGAAAGTTAGGGAAGGGAGCAGAAGTTGACAGTAAACTTGAGTTAAGCAGGGTGATTTTTTCACCACAACTTCAGTGTGAGATCCCAAGTCAACCGAAAATCAATGGAGGAGGTTGTGATCAGTGTTACACCTCTTGGTGTAAACTGATTTGAACCCAGTACTGGATTGAGAGTTTCCATTTCCCCTGTGTGTAAGAGGCGGGAGAAATGAGCCAGAGCCACTTTAGCTCCCTACGATAGGTGTGGAAAGGGAGGAAAACACTTGGCTGATGTTGGGAAAGTGATTTGCAGAAGCAGAAAGAGCAGCCCAGTTTAGATGTCTCTCGCTTGTCTCCAAATTACTCACTATTTCTGAAGCTCTGAGTTTCACTCCTATCCCTCTAATGTCTCTGCTCGTATGCAGTAGATTAAGAAATAGGAAAACAAGGTGTGTGAACTGAGAACATATCTAAGATACTTAGCTTTAAAATCACCTTGAGCAGCTCAGTCAGCCATTCACCCTCTTCCCTGCTCTCCTCCCCTGAGCTCTGAAATTTTCCAGAGAAATGAGAACATTTGGATCCACACTCCAAAATCTGCACCTGGAGCTAAATATGTATGACATGTGTAAATCAATTTTCACTTGTTTTTTGTTTGTTAAATTTCATTAATAGAAGAAGAATTTTAATAGCTGTTATAATCTCTCTTTCTTGCCCTTCCCTATGAGTAATGAGTTTGGAAAGTGCACTGTGCAGACCCATTTTGCAAAGTGATAGCATAGAAGGAAGACAATTACTCTCCCAAAAGCTTTGTATAAGTTGATGGCTACAGAAAGATTGTTTTAGTGTTAAAGCTGTATGGTGAGGTCACACAGAGACATTTACTGTACGGGATTAAATCTGAAAACTTGTATTATAATGTTATTTCATACCAATATTTTGCAATTCCTGATTTGAATCTTTGTGGTTTACCAGTTCACTAATGACTTCTTGAACTGGGAAAAAAGTGTTTCCAGGAACTTTCCATGAGTATCTCCAATACAGCTTACTAAACACAGGATGTTCTTTATGGTTTTAATGTCATCAGTGTTTTTAAAATATCAGTTTAACAATTAATGATCTGTGGTATTCCTTGAAGCAGGAATTTTCTGAGCTGATTTGTAGATTGCAATACTGGAGAAGGTGTCTATCTTTTTCTTAGTAATGATCCAACCAAGACTCAAGAGGGCATATTAGAAGTTTAGCAGAGATTTAATTACAGCTGGACTATTGTAAAGGAGAGAATGCCAGGCATGGCCAAAGGAAAATCTTCATTATATTACAGGAAACATATTTCCTTGGTCACTGCAAAAACTCTAAAAATTACTGGGAGTACAGCAAAGGGGACTGGATACATGAAGGACTTTGTTGACACAGACTGTTTGGAGAGATATTACATCATCTGTTTGGTTACTTCCCTGATATACATGAGTTGAACTGGAAGCTGGATTGGACCTGTGGTCCTGACTGGAGATTTGGGGACGGGTATCACCCTGTGGTCAGCTGCAGTGTGTGTGCACAACCAGAGCAGCCGGTTGTGTGAGAATCCCTGGGGCAAGTGGAGGCAACAAACAGTGCCTCATTCAGTGTCACAGTGCCTGAAAGATGCACTGAAATTTCCAGGCTGCTATCTTCCCGATCCTGCCCCTCAAATGTAAATAATATATACGCATCACTGTATATTCTATACATATAATATAGATGCTTCAGATATTTAGTTCAGCCAGTTCAAATGAGCCATGGCACTATCAGTTATTTGGTCTCTGTGTCTAAAATCTTATCCCATGAGAGGCTCAGGTTGCACACAGTGAGAACAGTTTATCCTTTGGTCTAACAGGATAATCTTATAGCTGAAGCAATAAAGTCTTGCAGCTCTGGATCCAGAGGTACAAGAGGTCTCCAGCTCTCAACTGGAGCTCTTTTTATGCAGAAGGATATAAAACCAAGCACGTGTATGCTGTGCCTTGGCAAGGGGAACATGCTCTCTTCTCCAGGCGACATGTGAGTCTGCTGCTCTTGCCACTATCTTAGACAGTCATCTTCTCTGTAGGAAGAATGGATTTAATTATATCACAGTTTCCAGTTTTATTAATGCTCAAACAATACGAGCATTAAAGTGAAATAATATGCCAAGTACTGTAGAGGCCACTGAAACGTTTCCTGTTATTGTGTTGTAATGGAGATTGCAGTAACACAGAGCCGTTCCAAATGACTGCAGCAGAAAATGTCTCTAACCCTCTCCAAGATCCGCAGCTCAGCAGAGCTCTCAGGACTATCGTTCTTGACAATAGAATTTCTAGGAATTAACATCTGAGGTGGCAAAGAATTTGCCTAGGAGGACTGGGCACGGCTCAGGCACTTCCTTGCTTTCTGCAAGCCTTTCCAATGAAAAGCAGACCTCGTCTGACAGGGCTGAGAGCTGCATTTGATAAAGGGTTACAACTTTCCCTAGCCACAGAGAAATGACCGAGCTCATGAGCAGAAATTATTGACAAATATAGGGCATAGAAAAGCCACTACTGTTATGAGAGAGTTCAGCTGGGTGGCAAATTTCTGGTAGGAGTTGGCATTAACGCCCACTTTCCCGGAGGGGCCATGCTCCTCACACAAGAGTATTAATCAAAAGAAGAATGACATATAGCAGTGGCTGTGATTCCCAGCAATGTTCTTCATGGAAGAGGAAGCCAGCCATTCGTGTGACATGCCTGTGAATTTTTATACCAGCTCACAGAATTTTTTACTCCCTCTGAAATGGGTAAATTAATGTGTAGCTGTTTAAAATCTGGCGGTCACTGTTGGTTTTGTGTTCCTACCCCTTCTGTGGAGGATGGTGTCCTTTCAGTCCAGGTGTGGAACCCATCTGAGATCCTTACCACCAAATCACCTTGGAAGTAGGGGTTGTGCTAATGAGAGATGCAGCTGAGTTTCACTGACTTCAGTGGTAAAACTCCATGAGGATATGATTTCCTGCACTGTGATTTAACCAAATTCACACACGCAACCTCTAACAGAGAAATGCATCTCTTCTACATTTTAGTCCCATTCTTCTACTAGACTTCAATGTTAACTTAATCTCTGCCTCCTATCTGACCTTTTTTATTCACCCATCTTTACTACAATGAAAATGAATCATTCAATCATTTCAGCTCAATATATTTTTCTGGAACGAATTCAAGGAGACATCCATGAAGATTGTTTCCTGCCGTAGACGGCAAGTGGTTTCTATGTGCATGCTCTCGTGATGCTTTTCCAAGGGATTTAAATTCAGTTAGAATAAATTACAGACCTTTGAATATAGCACTGGAGTACAAGTGAAAATTACAGTGTTCTCATCTATTTACATGGAGACTCTTTATAAATAATGAGTCAGTGGTTGCTCTATCATGCATTGCTTGGACTACCCACAAACCCTTAATTTTGTTTTTTTGGATTTGTTGTCACTACCTTAGCTGAGAGTGGCTAGGGATGGCTCAAACCATAATTTCACAGAGTGAAAAATTCTGAAAACAGAAACTGAGCTGGTTACAAAAAGTGGGCAGTTTGAAAAAATAAAAACATTAAACTTTTACTAATCATTTCATTTTACAATAGTTAGTCCTTGGCCAAGTGGTGACTGATGTCAGGGCTATGCAGGTGAATTTGTTATCAGAGGAGAAAACAGCAAAGCAGGCTCAGGTTATATTTTATTATAACATCCAATATCTATTTATAAGATGCCTTGGGATAGCTGGGGTAAACACAGACACCTGAGACATACTGGGGTCTTTGGACACTTGCAGAATATCAGTAATTTACATTTCATCACCGCTGGGAGGTGATGGGGTTTTTGTGCAATTCGGAAACTTGGTAATGGACTGTGTGAAATTTGTTCACTCTAATAAAAGTAACTTAATTGCCTGCACACAGAAGTGCCTCTCATTTTTGCCATTTCCCTTCTCATATTGAAGTACCACAGAAATGTTGTCTATGGACAAAAAATGAGCAATCAAGCTCTCAAGCACTAAAAATAGGGTGGAGGATCTATCCTGTTGTTGGATTTTTGCAAGTTGTGAATAGTACAGGAATTAACTCTGCAAAATACACATTTACAAAGGAATAAGGCAGTATCTTTATGTCTTCAGCTGAAGATATAAAGTACATACAAAGGATTAATTTCTCCAAATCCCCTTTCCTTCCAGCTGGACACTTACTGGGATTATGTAGTCAGTGCTGCACTTCAGGACAGAAAGAATTGGAAGGAAAATCAACAACAGATAAAACCGGCAGAAAATTAGGAGATAAGCATGCGCATAGGCAATAGAAATCACATTTAAGAAAAAGGGGGAAAAATTGTGAAAGAGAGCCAGACTGCATACAGTAGTCTTAGTGTTTGCACTGGTTAAACCCCTTTTATCTCACATTCATAAACACAGGCTCTCTATATGATATAAAACACATTTAGCTGTCATTGAAATGCTGTGATTTATGGAACAGGGCTGTCCCTAAGAGGGTAACAACACTTGGTGCTTATTTTGGCAGGTGCACTAATTCAAACTGCTGAGCAGCTCAAAGAACAGCTAATGCTAATGACAAAAGGTTAATGATTTTCTTTTCTTTTCCTTTTTTTTTTTTTTTTATTGGAAATATTTGTTCAGTTTAGGCACTGCTTCATATGTGACCCCAGCTCTAGCCAAACAGATGTCAGCTCACTTTGCATTTGGCAAAGGCAGCATTTGAAGAAAATATTATTTTAGTTTCAAACATGACTAAATAGCCATCAACATCACTGGGCTAATGAAGAGACATCTACAGACCTTTGCCTTTCCTTCATGTTTGCATTTAACAGGCGATAAATGATGATCTATTTCCCTAGTAAATCGGAAATGACACATCCAATAGAAAAACCAACATTAAATATATTCATTTGTCTCTCTATCTATCAGTTCTGGGTTACATCTTACAATTTTTCCATGGTCCTCTAATCCACTTGTTACCTGAAGCTTCTTCTGGCTTAACAGATTTGTAGACTTGTCTGTAACATCTTAAATGAGCCTATGCTTCCTGCTGCTTGTTAACTCTCTAAGTTATCCCACTACATGTTTTATAAGTGTTTGTGGTCATGTTTAGCAAGATGGAAACTCATATAGTCAAGTCCTGAACCTATTTTCAGCACACATCAAAACCCCAATTGTTGAAAGCAGGACACAAAAAGTCGGCTGTGTGAGTCTCAGACTAATGTTGGCTGCAGAAAGGGTCCCTGTTACACCCTGTCTGAGCTGAAGATTTTTACCAGAACAACAGCATCCTTCACAGATGGCATATTTATTGGTGCAGGAGATACCTGGGGTTCAGCTAACTGGTCCTGGAGAGCAACAGCAGCTGGGAGTGAACCAGGGATCTTATTCTCTCCAAAACTATGTTTTTAAAAATATGTGATGTAGTTTGGTATGGTTGCCAAAGCTGACGTGGGCTGGTCTGAAGACAGAGTTACCCACTCTGTCATGGGAAACCAGAGCCAAATTAGGGTAGCCCTGACCCCGGTTTGGGGAGAGGGTGGGAGGAGGAGGCCATATCCTGGGCAGTATGTCAGTCATTCATTAAACCATGTGCCTGGGCCAGGTTCCTTGGTGTCTTTCGTGGGGTATTAATGTCTTTCACTTCCTGTATTACGCTGGTGGTGATGAACATCAAACATCAGCCCATCATTTACTGGGAGCAAATAGGTGTAAGAGAAAGCCCTGGGAGCTCTGCATAGGGCTTACTTACTGGGCACAGCACTGGGAAAATAAAAAACAAAGAGTTTTTAAACCCTTTTGAGAGCTTCAGAGAATAGATCCTTCAAGTTGCAATGCTTTATTGTCACTATCAGCACGTGAGCGCCCAGAGAAGTACTGTACTCAAACACAACAAGGCCAGTCATCTGCCACAGGACAAAAATCTCATGTGCAACAATATTAAAAGCAGCAGAAAAGTCCAACAATAACAACAAAGCAGTGAAATCCTGGCCAGCAGTGAAAAGTAGGTCATTTTGAACACATCCAAGAGCCGTATCTCCACAAGGAACTGGACAGAAGCCAGAAAGGCATTTGTCAAATTAATCATGGAAGATCAGGTGCCCGTCCCCCTCCCCGCCCTCTCCTCATTAACCTTTGGCATAAAGGCAGGTTTGAGACAGACTCCTAATAAGTGTGATTTTTCCTAGATAGTCCAACTTATTATTATTATTTTCTAAACCACAGCATTACTCACAGTGAGGGCCATGTTCCCTTTGCTCAGCCAAGTTATCTCTGATACAGGGAGGGGAGCTGGGGAACTGGTTACACCACTGACTCTTCTGGCTCTTGATACAGCCCAACACACGCAAAACTGCTTCAGGTTCAGCTCTGGTCCCAGCTGGACCATGCTGAGGACCAGCAGAGCATCAGGGTGGCTGTACACATCATGAACCAAACCTGTCCTGGGTCTTGATTAGAGCTGGAAAGCCCTACAAGCAATTTCAGCTGGAAAGTCCCTACAAACAATTGCAATCACTTGGTAAATACGTTATGCCAGGAGAATTATCCACTGGAAAAATTAGGTTAGAGTATTCCTTTTTAATGCTCTCTGAATAGGGATATATCTAGAGTGGTTGCATTAGGAAAAGCAGAAGTGAACAAAAAGCCCCTGAGATTTAATGAGTAGGTGTTCAGAAAACTCGAGTCCATCAGTATTTATTAGGAAGGAAAGAAGGAAGCCTGGAAAGCATTAGGAACAGAAAGACCACCAGACATGAAAAATGGTATTTTTAATGCTGAAGTTAACAGCAGAAGAGGTCCTCAAAGTTTACAAGGAGAGTTTTAACAGTAACATCACAGCAGGACTTGATCAGTAAAATGTGCTTAAATTTAACTTTTTTTTTTTTTCTCCACCATTGGTCAATATTTCCCTCCCACCAAAGTCAAGAGCTATTCCGACTTTACTTCAATTGAGATGAGTAGATGACAAAATATGTGAGAGGATGACTAAAGCATTGGATGAAAAAATAGATTATGAGCACAGGGTATAATATCTGGTAATGCTGGAGAGTATGGATACCTAGGAAAGAAAAAGACAGTCTGGCCATTTTACTCAAGAACAAAGAGAAGGATGGAAATCTGGATGCTGTAAGTGAGGCTTCATCCAGGAATCAAAAGCCATAAAACACATTAGTTCTAGGGTGAACGTAGTAAAGAGTCTAGTCCAGGTTAGCCAAATATCTGTGGCTTCAATAGAAGCTTTTAGGAAAATATGCAGCCACTAAACCATTTTTATTCAGTGTCCTCCAAACATAAAATACTCTTTTAGCTCTTTAAGGCTAGTTTTTTGCTCCCGCTCCTCCTGACCTGCCTTACAGGGCTGAGTCAGGAGCAAAATAGAGAGCAATGAAAATTGCCATCTGCTTTTGTAGCCCCTGTAACCCTGGTACCTGTTGTTACTCGCTGGCCACATTTCTTCCAGCTTGTCCATCTAGGTAAGAAAACCTGTGACATTGACTCTGTGTTAAAAAAAGAAGAAAAGAAAAAAAAAAGGTGCTTTGCATGGAGCTTTTTGCATGGAAAATCCCAGAGTGAAGTGTTTGTTGCCTCTTTGAAGGAAGATACACCACTAAGTCACTGTAACTAATAATCGTGTGATATTGAAAGAGTGCAGAATTTACTGGTGCAGTGGGATTACTTTTGTTAAAGCAATAATGCCTCATTTGTTCTTATGACAGAGCTTTACAACAGTTACACAGGCAAGACTTTAACATCCATCAACATTACTGTCTGGATTGTATTATCTAGGAAATCCCAGAGTCACTAGCCTACAGGTTGAATTAGCTGCAAATTCATTTCAGATTAGAATCCCTTTTGTAAATGCTGCAGTCACTCAGGCAATACCTCGGAGAAAGCAGGGGGATGTTATTGAATTTTGTGTTAATAATTCTTTCCCAGCCTTTTTTTTTTTTTTTTTTTTCTGGTAACCACTGCTTCTTGAAAGGCATTAGGGCATTAAACTGACTTTAAAATAAGAGCAGCAAACACTTTTCCAAAAACCCTTTCTTTGTGTCCTTCCTACAGGAATGAAAACCTTTCAAATACAGTTTTAGCATATCTGTCCCTAATTTCAGGTGTTTCAAAAATACATTCAGCATACAGGCCCAGAGCAAATCACCCATAGACTCCTTTCCATTTTTTGGCCATGCTTCTGCACCAGGTTTCTCAAGCAAGCTTTGCTCAGGTACCTTCTCTATACCTGCCCTTACCTAGTACACCTTGGCTAGACCTCCTCTTGCAATCCACGGAGAAACTCAACTCTTCTTTCCTCTGCAGAGTGGAAAGATCTCAGGAGGGATGAGGTGGTCTTTTCCCTGCTGACATGGTTCTTTGCACCATGGAAGCCTGCTTTTGGGAGACCTGGGATTTTTTAGACATTGCTGCAGTGCACATGAGAATTAAACCAAGAATAAGGGTCTGCAGTTTTTCTGGTGTAAATGTAGAACAGTATTGCTGATCAGATCTGGATTGTGCCTGGATTGCATTTAGCTCTCTCTTGAATTTGCTTGCAAGTGGTATTCCAGCAAAGAAGCCTGCAGGCAGGAAAGAGTGTATTTAACTTGAGCGTTAGAGAATGTTTGAAGAAAATGAAGTTTGAACTCCAAACCACAACTATTCACAACAGAATCCTGATTCGGAGGATTACACCGAGCCAACTGCAGGGCAGAGCTGCCACCACATGACTGCTCAAATGTCACCTACAACGTTTGGATTTCGAATTGTCACTGCCAAACTCCTCCCAGGCAATCCTCAGGCCGACGTATTTTTGGCTAATCATTCTGAACAAAGGCTGTGTCTGAAAATTCATTTGTTGCCCACATTACTTGTGTGAATCGTTTGCTTGGCATCTTGTTGTAGAGAGAATGGAGAAACCCAAATTAAGGAGCAGATTCCTACCTCTGAGGTTCTTAAAGGATCCCTTCTGTGCAAGAGAGCTAGAGCGTGGTTCAAATGCCCCGATAAAGTCTGTGTTGGTAAAACCCAGGATATTGCCATTTTGATTCTTTAAATTTCTAACCTGCTATGTTAACATTTTTTATGTAACATATAGTGCTGCCCTCAGAGGAAAAAAAGAGAAAACCTCTTCTCTACCCTTTTTATAAATTAGTTTAAAGCTTTAACAAGTTGATTTTATGTTCTGATTGAAGAAATGGATGTTATTGTGCAAGAAACTATTGAAGCATCTGTTTAACTTGAAACTTGTGTTGGGTCTCCAGCCTGTTCTCTTCAGGGCTGGAGACATCATGAATATCTACAGGCAAATATAGGTCTTATCACCATTTTTCCTACCAAAAAATAATTAATTCTATTCTAAAAGCTCAGAGCAGGTTTTAGCCTGTTTTTGGAGACAAAGCTGCGGATTTCCTTCCCCAACGAACAATTTTTCCCTGATTTGGTAAGTGTGTATTTCAGGTGAAGGACCCTGTTTCTGGGGACCATAAAGCCCCAATTCTTACCCAAGACAGAGGTCTCTGCAACTACCACCCCCTCCCGAGACACACACACTTGCAGACAGAGAAATAATGGCTATTTTAGCCTGTCATTCTCTGAAGCCAAAACCTCACCTCTGTTCACTGGGGTCTTTACATAACCTGACCTCCAGAAGCCAATTACATCTGTTTTCTTTGTGCTCATGTGTTTCTAGTATTGACACCAACTTCGCTTTCAACAAAGGGTGGGTTCCCATGAACTCCGTCCTTTATTACCAGCTGGTTCTTATTAGAGATTAACCAATAAAAAATGAGTAATACAGTCAGCAGTGTGTTCCTACATGTAGCACTTTTCCATGTGTTTCAATTTACCAATCAACCAATAAAGCCCTGCCCTCCAATGAACTGCATTCCATACCTCACATTTTTTGCTTATTTTGATAAATGTAGCTTTTCATAGATAAAAAGGGCAAGAATCTGGCTAACACTGTCTACTGTTAGCTGGAACATTGATGTTGGTTAGATGAATTAGAGAATGCTACTTGATCTTTTCTCTGACAGCTTATTATGCCTTGGTTCCTGGGCTTCTAAAATTTCTCTTGCAAAGCTCCCTGTCACTATGCTTAGTTAAAACTTGTCAAAAAATTAACGAACCCAATTTCAGGCTTGTTTTGCTTATTTCCTTCAGCGCTGAGCAGGCAAGGGAGATTTTGAAAAGATACACTCTCGTTGCTGCTGTTGCAGAGGTTTCTGCAAGCTAAAATTCCTTATCCAGCATTATGTGTGGTATTAAAGGGTTCAAACCTGAAAACGGCAGTTCATAAAATGGGTCATTTCTAGTACAAACTTTTGGGAGGGAAAGTGCAAAAAGCAAACGGCAACTTAATGGATTCCTCAATGAAAGAATCTGGGAGCACACTTGTAAAGTTATTCTTTGCCACTGTATCTTCTCTCCTGAAAACCCTTACACACACACTTCATGTCAAGCATTTAAGCAGTTGCACTCAAGCCAGTAAATAGCTCATGTGCTTTAAAATAAGCACATGCGTAACTGTTCATTAATTTTCATTGTTTAACAGGAGTAGCTGAAGCTCTGGTTGAGTCTCAGCGGAGAAATATCCTGATCTTCACCGGGACCAGGTATGCAAGAAATATTGGCAGGACTGTGTTGCCCTTCACAGGCAGGAGAAGAGCCTTTGATATAGCAATGCTGAAATGTTCAATTTACGAAGTTTTATTTAGATTCCATCAGTACGTTATGAAATTTTAATTTCAGCAAGTTATTTTTGTCATTGGCACAATTTTAATAAAAATGTGCCCTACTTGTACCAAACTGTGGTCCGTGAAGGACTACACACGTCTCCCACCCGTAAGCAATCCAGGTGGCATGGATGTTATTAGACCCTTTAATTCTCCTAAATAGACCTTCCCTTTTGACACTGAATTCTGAACTTGGCTTCATTATCACTTTTCAGCAGGAGAATGAAAATACAGTAAATCTTTCCATTAAACCAAGCTGCTGAAAAGCGAACTTTATTGTTTTAAGGTAGTTCAAAGTAGGCTGAAAAACTCCCTGTAAAAACAGGCACAAACTCCTTAAACCCCCCTAAGGTATAAATGTGCTAACTCAATGCCTCGGTGCATCTGACTCCTTCGCTACCATTTTCCCATTGCAGGCAGGGAAGGTTCAGCCTGTAGGAGCACACGATCCCAAAAGTCACTGAAAGTTCACCACGTAAGATATGGAAACCTGACCTTGATGCTACCCAGCTATCATCAAACGGGATTTCCCAGGGTGTCTCAGAGACATCTTAATTCTGTTAGGCCTTCATGATTCAAGGCACTAAAGATCACTGGCCAAATACTTTAAGGTGACAATCAAACTAACAGCTACAAACCCTCACCCAGTCCTAAAGATGTGGGGGCTTTGCACCTGAATATACTCTAGAACAGTTACCACAACTTCAGATAGCAGCCATCATGAAATACCAACCAGAAATAAATTAAATACATTCAATAATGTCTTGAGCTTTTTCTTTTCCTTTGGGTATTTTTAGGGGAAACTCCCATCCTGTTGGACAAAACTTTTACTTCCAAGGAAGCTCCAGCAAAACAGGGACAGGTGTGGATTTATGTCCCTATAGTTATCCTGTATAAATCACTATGTAGACACTTCCAGAATAAGAGAGTTTTGGCTCTGCCTAGAGCACCCTCCTGAACTGTCAACCTTGAAGATGAGATTCCCTTGGTGGATCCTCTTCCATTGCCTTCTCCTAAGGCCCAAAATGCTCTTTCTAGGTGTTTTTCTCAACGGATCACAGCCTGTTTCCTAGGTGTTGGTATGACAAATAACTGAGGCCAAGATCGTGAAAGGATCTAGTAGATGATGAACCTATTGCAACTTTTGCAGGCACTGAGTTCCCCTGCTGCTGATGGGGTCAAGCAAGAGAGACTGGTCCATCTCTCTGGTGCTTTTCAGAGGAAGGTACTATGTTTGTGGAACCAAATTCTCCATTTCTAGTTGCAATTAAGGGAAAAGGTCAAGAATGGGCTATTTCCCACCCGTTAGTCCTTCCAATGCAATTCTCAACAGACGATTTTTGTCCTGTGCCCAAGATCCCAGAGTGTTGTTGCAGCTTTCCGTGAACCATGTACTTCCAGCTCTCCAGCTGAAGCCCTGTGCCATGGCTTCCTCCAGCACACAAGAGTAGTCTTGCTTAAGCGCAACAGTTATGTGGCAAATACATTCCATTTAATAATTGATTAAGTCTTACATGAAAAATAGAGTACTGCAGAAGATTCATTTCCAGAAAGGGATTTTTTTTTAATAATTGGAATTAGATTCTGGGCTGGAGAGAAAGCCGGGGATGGCTGATAACATTTTGACAATGATGAGTGAGGCTTTAGGAAATAAATACAGCCAGGATTATTGAAGTCTTTTCAGCAGCAGAGCCTCCAATTCAGTGGAAGCATATGAAAAAATATTTGCCTTTTTCAAGTCACCTAATCACTCTAGGAAGCTGGCAGCAATTCAAGTGATGTACACTTAAAATGTCAGGCTAAATTATAGATTTCAACCTTCAGAATGTGCTGTTGAGAATAATTCATTTGTGTTTTTCAGCTGAAAGAGTTTTGAACCTTAAGCTTCTTTCTGTATTACTTGTGGGGTTTTTGTTTACATCATGGAAGTACCGAAATAAATAAAGAAATGAAAACCACACAAAACAGGAGAGAACATGAAGTGACTAACACATTTTCTGGAGATCAGCAAATATGAAGGAAGGAGAAGGAAATTATGAAGAAAGAAGGGCCAAGTTCTGCCCACATCATTAAGGATATGAAATAAGTTCCAGGTAAAGACACAGCATACCAAAGTACTTGAGGATATCTTCAACTTTCACCACAAATCTTTTCCATTTCAATCCATGAGACTTAAGTATCTTGCTGAACTGGGCTGGGAGAGGGCAGTCAGTTTAATAAACTCTTATCACTGCACACAGAATAACATTATTGCAACAGGATGATTCATGTCCTAGGGGATGTTAGCATCATCTCTTTGAATAGAACTGAACATTTAAAATCTCTGTTTACATCACTAGGCAAATCTGAATTTGTGTGAGCTGCTACTCAGGAGTGGTGGGGGAAAATATTGATAATACACCATCATATGTATGCCTAGATCTGCACAGTGACATTTTTTGGATACCATTTTTCAGTACCTCCTGTGAATGGAGATTGAGATCTCCCTTGTTTTGTTGATCACTTCTCTTGCTCCAGCCTTTATTCTGATTTCTTCCAGTTGCTGTCATCAGGAATACACACCCGTCTTCTCATCCTGCAGCACCCAACACAACTGAGGCACATGCATCTCTATCTGAGATCCCCTCCATGGGACACCCTCTTCTTCCTCCCCTGCTACAGGTCAATCTATATTACCACCTGAACTAAAAATAAAGCAAAGTCCCATCCTACAGCGACCAAGAAGGTCTGCCAAATATCAGTTTTCTGTTTAACAAACACAAGGCCACTACCGAGAAGGGTTTTGTTCCAATATACAACTTATTAATTATTACTGATTCTGCAAAGGCACAATGATGTTATTCCCTGTGCCGGCTTCACATCTGCAGCTGGTTAGGAAACAACCATGAGTCTCTGCACTGATTATGGGGAAAGATGTGTTAGGCTGTGATACACAACAGCTCTGATTAAAATGTTATTGCTAGGATTATTCCTCCTGAAGAGAAGGAGGGGGCAGTCTGTCCACAGTCAAATGCTTTTGGTGCAGAACTGAATGTGAGGCTTGAAAAGGGGCAAAAACCAGGCAAGGCCTGCTGGTGGGCTTGGTAGTGCTAAAGTGGTGTGTCTTCCACAGAAGGAGTCTAAACTGTAAATAGTCTTTTAACAACATCATTCCCACTGTTGAGAGTCCTCTTCACCTTAGTCTAATCTCTGTGAGGATAAATGTCCTCACAGGAGAGAAGAGTTGGTCTAGTTGTTGCCTTCTGCACAGACACATAATGACAGGGCCACTCCCTTCCTATCTCTGCTTGGTTTGCACAAATCCAGCTCTGTGTTTTATATGCCCAGAATTCCCCTTTCTGCTCTACAGACTTAACTGCTACAGACCAAACTCATACCTGTCAGAAGAAACTCCCCTCATTGTTGCAGTGACCTAAAGGTTTTTGTAGTGAAGTCCAGGAGAGAGCAAAGACGATCTTGCAAAATACCTCTGCGTCAGAGGGAAGTGACATAAGCCTTGAATATCAAATAAATCGTGCCAGGTGGAGATTGCAGGTGGAGGGAGCTGGGTGTGATACCTGGTCCTGGGAGGTGACCACCTGGGACCCCCTTGTGTCTTGGCTATGGGGTTGGCTGAGGTTCTTCCCCATCAATGGTGCAGTGCCACCCATTAAGATGGGCTCTGGTATCAGTGCTACCTCGCTTTTTTAGCTTCCTGCTCCAGTTGTTGCTTCACAACCGCTCTTTGTATTTTCCCCACAATCCCTGGCCCTGATGAATCATGTCACCCAGAAAGGTTTTTGTTCCTGATCACTTCTATTATGCACCCTTGGTGGTGGCAATTGTTTGTTGTCATTGTTATCCAACCTTGTTCTTCCCCACAGAGGGAACAGAATTAAATGAAATGCTTCATTTCCAATTTCAATTTCTTTGGCTTTTTCTTCCATCCATTGGAATTCAGCTGTCCTCTCTTAGCTAGATTAAAAAGACCTTTAATAGATGTTATTTTTCCTTGGTGAAGATACTTATGTGCTGTAATCAAGTCTCTGTTTAATCTTTTTAATAAGCTAAACAGACCAATTTCCTTAAGTCTATTCCTATCAGACCCCTCCTACATTTTAAACAAATGCTTTTGCAAAGGAAAGCTGTATTTTTGCAAAGCAGCCTGCTCTACTTTCAACACCCATTCCAGACTCTCAGTACATCCTCTACAAAATAATACCCCAAAGAGACATTTTGAAGCTTGACTGCCTCAACTGCTCTCCATCCCTTCTGCCTTCAAGCTGAAGAGATGCCATCTGGCAATGGAGTTTTGGGCAATGAAGTCATGTAGCTTTACACGCCCTTTTGGGAGTTGTTTGTGAGATGGGATTGACTGAAGCTGTGTGCATGCTTTGAGTTTGCATCAGCCCTGATGCCCATGGTGGCCACTACTCCCCAGCTGCCCCGATGGATGTGCCATGGGAGGTCAACACCATGTGTGTCCCCATCCTAGGAGCCACCAGCGCCTACAGTCCATGGTCCTGTGAGGAAGGAAGACCCCCGCTGAAGACAAAAGTGACACAACAAGGATCCTTATGGCCCCGAAATCAGCATTGCTCCTTTGCACCGGTCAACAGCAGGGCCCCAAGACAGCTGTAAAAAAAGACAGAAGGAAAAGCCCTGGCGCCGCCGGGGTTTGTGCAGGGTCACCCTACAGCTGCGTGCCTGAGGTGCTGGTGGTGTCCCCCATCCCAGGTCCAGGGGCGGCAGGGCTGTGGGGGCCATGGGGGCAGGCTGGGGAAGAAGCGCGGGGGAAGTGGCGGGCTAGCAGAAAATAAATCACCGTGCCTTGGTGCTGTCACTCTCTGCCCCAACTGGTTTCGACAAACAAAACTTCACTGTCCACTGACAAGAACAAATAAACCGAGTCGGGAGAGACTGAAATTCACAGGGGATCTGAAATATTTACCTTGATACCTTATAAGGCTAATAACCACTTTGCTGCTTTGCAGCCACTGACAGAATAAAAAAACTCAAAAAACCAAACAAAAACCTACCTAAAATGTTTGGGGCTTTGACTAGTCCAACCTGTCCTGGCAAAAGCATCAAAGCAGGATTAGAACAAGGTTTTAATTATACACGCTTTCCCCCACCCCCCTTCCCCTTCTCCCCTCCAAATCTCTTGCGTTTGATTATGGAGATCAGTGGAGTCAGCCAGATATTGCAGCTAATATAAATGATTTCATTCAAGCTCCTCCACCAAAGACACAACGAGCATTTTAAAAGCTGTAGGTAAACCTTTTGCTCTCGGCCGTGCGTGTTCACCAAGATATGCTGCTTTCTTTCATAGTCTTGAAAACCACGTTTTACAAAATTACCTGTAAGATTCAGAAACCGGTGCGTGCCAACAGCTCCAGGCAAATAAATAACCCACCCTGGGAGGAAATATCCGTCATCTGCTGGACATCAAATAAATCTTGCTCCCCAGCATTTAGCTCCATTTTGTACCGGTTTTGGCCAATGCGGCTCAGCAATAAAGTAGTGATAAATAAAAATATGGGTACATTCACTTATTGAATAAGTATAAAACATGGAAAATGCTACAGTAGGGAGTAACTTCATTTCTCTCTGTTTTTTCCTTGACTGCACAATTGCATCAAGGCTTTAAGTAGACAGTTGAAATAATAGCTCGAATTAAAGTTCCTGAAGCAGCACTGTGATAGATTTGCGTCATCTGTGAATTGGACACAGTGGGTTAATTGTAGCACTGACACACTGGGGATTACTTACTTGAGCTGATCAAAGGAAACTCATCCAAAATGGGTGAGGCTGGAAGGGATTTAAATTGTGGATGGGTCTGACAGTTCGGACTGATCTCAGCGGAAGAAGTTGGGTGTTTCACTGTGTTGTGCATTAAGCAAATATTCAAATATGGAGCCTTATGTTGAACTCCTGATCTTTACAGTTGGGGACATATTCTCCAGTGAAAGAAGGTCAAAAATTTTAATTTACTGGGGCTTCAGATTGGATTACAAACTCAAAACTAGCTTTGCCAAAATGCCATTTTTTAGAGACAATCTCACTCCACTTCTGAACCAAACTAGCTTGGTATCACGTTCATGAGGATGAGGAAAGAAAAAAATCCTGTCTGAATAGTTCTGTCAGTGTCAGGGTGACCCTGTTTTCTACAGCCACAAAATCATGTGCCTGATAAATACAGGGTGAGAAATTTGCTTGAAACACAAGAACAAAATCAGAATTAAATACATCTTTTGGTTTGCTGCTTGTCAGACCTCTCATGTTTTTTTAAATAAATTTTTCCTCATATAGCCTCTCCCATTATTTTAAACTGTGCGTGACTCATAGTTGTGCCAGACTACCTTTACCCTGAGCATGAAATCATGGATTACAGGGCTACTGTACATGGATTTATTACTAAAAGTACTAGCTCTGCCTATGTATCCTGTTTTTACTAACAGTTAAAAAGAAGCAATTGCATGTGTGTGTGTAAACACATTTAAGAAAACCCACTTATTTTCTTTCTTTGTTTTTATTTTCTTTTTTAATCAGAGATTAAAGTTTTGGTTGGCTTCCCATCCCCAAGTCTCTATAGATGCACTATAAAAGGCTGCCAGCACACTGGAGGTTTGTTACCGCCGTTTGTCATTACCAGTCATCCCAGATTAGAACTCCCTCCCACCTGTCTTCAAGGCGCCCAGCCCAAGGGTCTTCGTTAACACCACAGTAATGAGCTGGGCAACCACGCTTTTTTTCCACTTCATGATTTTCAAATGCTTGAATTTTCAGCCTAATGACATGACTGTAGAGCATCTAATGTGTTGGTTTTTGGTTTTTGGTTTTTTTTTTGTGGGAGCACAGCTTTTTTACATGGAATTCACCTTCATAAGGACAATGCTGTTCTGCCGGTCCTGCCCTGTCCCTTCCAACCACACCTGTGTCTGTCTTGGTGTCACTGATTACACCCCTAAATCCTAATTCTCCAGTTCTTTGTGGGTGGGTGGGATGGCTTTCAAATTTCTGTCTTTTGGGAATTCCTCAGATTTTCCAGAAAGAGTGTAGGTGCCTGTATTCATAATTATTAATGCAGTGAACAGTTAAATATTAAAAATAATAATAATTCAGTGATGCATTATTGGTGAAGGCGGAAAGGATCATGAGACTGATAATATTTTTAGGATAATAGAAGACAAATAACTTATAATTTTTGGTTTAATTAAGATGGCAGAGTCTCTGACTATTCTACATCTTGAGTACACACAATTACTGGAGTAGGTAGCACAGTCAAGAACTGACCAAAAGGAGTAGCTGCATAACAGCTTATTTGGGGCATGAGGTTTTACTGCTCTTGGTACAGCACACTCACCTACAGGGTGCATGGGAAGAAGTGATGCAAAAAAGAGCCAGGATGCCTAGATTTAAAAAAGATGGAAAATACTTTGCTGAATAATTTTATTTTGAAAAGTAATTTTTTAATGAGAGCTAGTTTGGGAGGAAACTCCTCCAGGGAAATTTCAAGAACAATTTTTTTTTTCTCTTTTTCTTTGGTCTGCATGTCCGGTGGAAAGCACAGTCACTGGAAGATGGCATCTGTGCTAGCCCCAAATGCCCAGCGAAAGGCTAAAGAATGTGCCTCAAAATCCAGCAAAAGACCTCAGTGAAAAGGAGACACTTTCATTTCCCTTGAAGGTTATAGGGTGTATTTTCTCCACAGCCCACAAGCCATTTGGGGTCATTCCACAAGCCCATTCTTTAAATTTACGATCATTATTTGGTATTTGTGTTGTATGAGGGCAGAGAGCCAACTTTCCCGCTCCGGGGCCTTGCGGTGTGAACGTCTCCCAAGGAAGGGAACACCAGTGGCCCCAGGAGCACCCATCTGCCTTTAGCATTTCCTTTTTCCCCACTAATTTGTTTCTCTCCAGCTCTGGTGGGAAGGCTGTAACATTTTTTACTGATGAGGCTGGGAAAGCAAAGGGGACAAAATGTCCTGGGACAAGCTGAAGAAGGAAAAAGTGGGGACAGAGCAGCCCCAACTGTTGCACTAAGTAAATAGGACCAAAAAAGATTTGCAGACCTTCAGCAAGAGCCGTCAGGAGGAATTACACTAGATCATGGTCAGTGCTGTATATCATATCCAGCACAGAGGAAAGACAGTTTATGTTGTAGAAATCTTACAGGTTACTCTAGGAAGCCTTATTTATTAAAGTGACAGGGCGTTCAATAATGACAGCTTATCTTATGCTGAATATAAATGAATTGCTGGAGTAAGAACTGCATGCACAGAAAACCCACAGTGTGAGGGGCAGGCTCCCACAGACACCGTGTCACTACATTTCGTGTGTCAGCAGAGCACAGCAATATGCCCTGGGAGAAGCTTTTGGGTCACGTAAAATCATCTTACTGAGAACCATCAGGAGAGAAATGCAGGATCCCCTATATGTAATATTTGGGTGTTTGCTGCTGACACTAGATGGTCCCATCAGCTGCTCAGAGGCAAACAGGGTCACTTGGCCACATGGAGATCTGGATGAAAATTGAACTACAAAGGGGTTAAATTTAAAACCAAGTCCGTGTCTCCTTTGAAACCTGCCTGACCCTTTCCCTTACATCCTTTTGGTTTTCCACTGACAGGACACCTGGGAGCGAGGGGGTTAGGGTGCTGCCAGGTCCATGGCCCAGTGCTGAAGGCTGAGACCAACAGATTATTTGCATGGTCCAACTGAGAGCCATCTTTCAGCTTTCCCTGACAAGGATCCAAGCATCATTCTGCAGACACGAGGAGGCAAACAGTGCAGAGGTGCAATTTGTCCATCAGTGCAACCTGCTATTAAGTCATCCATTGCACACTGCTCCTCCTCCCTTGCTGTCATGTCCCTGCTCATTTTCATGCCTCTAATTTGTCATTCCCAAACAGGCTGAGAATGTTAGAGAGTGGGGACTTACTTTTTGATGTGGCCCATCTATTTTCACCCCAAAGTGTTTCTGCCATCACTGCTTCCTCTGAAAAATCCCACCTCGCTTGTTTCTGTGTGGCAAATAAAGCCGGATCGGGCTGTTCTGGCTCATGCTGCTCTGATCAACCAGCTGTGAGGAGAAGCATCCTCTAGAATTGAACTACTTTGCTGTAACAGAGGCAGCCAGAGATAGTCAAGAACAGAAAGTCTGGCTGCCTTTGTTGCCCCAGAGTTTGCTTCCATGATGTACAGCATCGGGTCACTGGTCTGGGAAAAGGCCCAAGTTCCAGCAGAATGATGTTTCTGCTACCAAGATTAAAAGATAAAAAAATCATTCCTCAAATTATTTTTTCTTTTGTCTACCTAATTCTCTTTTACCCTTTTTAGTCTATTAATATAGTCCATCTAGATACAGACTGTTCCCATTTATTAGATTCCCTGATTTCCTTTTCCCACAGCTTGAAATGGGAGGTGAATAATTTGACTTTACAACACATGCTGCTGCTATTACAGACCCTCGTCCTACAATCATGGGAACTTGAGTTTAAGTAAGTATCTGAGGCAAGATTGAAGCAGAAATCAATATGGTCTCAATGACAGTCTTTATCCCTCATACTTAGCCTGAAACAAGCAAGGAGGTTAAAGTGACTCCAATTGTAACATGCATTTTCTAATAGCTTTGCAACATACAATCTCGCAAGTTTTCTCAATAAATTAAAAAAGCCGAGTGACATTTTATAGGGGATCATTTGGTAAAAATACATGGTTGCTCCTTTGAAAATGTGACACTTGATACACCTCCTTCCATGATTCTAAAGAACAGCAAATGTCTTATGTCCTAGAACGTGAATAAACTATTTACATAAATTAAAAACAGACAATTAAATAGCCGGATCACATCCTGAATAGCCCTCTGAGGCTGAAATCAGTGCTTGAGAAATGGTCCAAAATTCCACAATCGTTCACCAAATGGCTGAAGCTTCAAGCATCTGGAATTTAAAACTTTTAACATCTCTTCTCCATAAATTTTAGCCACCTCAAGGTCTTTCCGCCACAACTACAACTTTCCTGACATGTTTTAGTGCTTGAGATTAAAAATCACATTTTACCTCAGCTCTGTCAGGGTCAGATTTGTGGAGGGTAATTCTGTTGGACAAGATATCTTTGAGATTGCTTAAAAATCTGTCACTTGGGGGAAGAAATAAGAGTTTTCCACAGTCCCTTTGAAGAAGAAGCTATTCAAGCAAACAAAAAGGACTGGCTTAGCTTGCAACAGGGGAAAGAAAAAGTGAAGCTAAATTACCGAAACAGCATCTCTGCTCTTTGCAATATGGCATTGTTTCGCAGCCAGATTAAGTGAGTAGATTAGAGCCTTTGCCAGGGTTAATACCAGTCACATCAAGACTTGAGCAAAAATTAGCGGGTAAGCCAATTTTCCCAGAAATCTCCAAAGACTAGCTTTAGGAATGATGGTTTTTCCATTCTACTTAGCGCTCCACAGCAGTTTCACAGAGCTTTTCAGTCATTCCAACATTCAGCTTTAATGGGTGGTATTTCCTATTTTGACTGGTACAGAGCTCATCTATACATCTATTAACGTATGTGAAAGGTCTTTTGCCAAAGCCTTCTTTTCTCTCACCCTCCCTTCATGAGGCTTAATGAATAGAAGAAATGTCCTTGCTCCCGTGTCATGGTCCATGTGCCATCTTTACTTTTTTCAGCATTTTGTGTTTCACTTGTGAAACTGCAGCCTGTTTAAATAAAAGCAAGAAGGTGAACCATTGGCATCTTAGCTCATGGTTGAAACACCTGAAGTTCTTAGTAGGAAAAAAATACCCAAACCCAGCCCCTAAGGAACAGGATTGCTCTTAATGTAGCTCAGCTCCAAGAAAAACTTGAGGTGTGGTCTTTTTGGAGAGAAACGTTCCAAAATTATTGCTTCTGAGTCTGGTTAGGGTCAAATTAAGAGCTGCCATAAAATACATTTGTGTTAGTGGAGAGATACCCGGTAGCTTGTGCTTCCAGCACGTCTCGCAGATGGGACAAGCCCAGAGATGTCTCTTATGCCTATTGAAATCAACTTTTTTTAAAAAAAGAAAAATCTTGGTTGTTGCTTGGCTGTGTGGAGTTTTTTTAAACTCTCCCTCTGTGTGCTGTGGTGTGGGATGTTCACGGGCCGCAGCTGTTTGTGCCTTTTGTCCTCTTGTGGCCTTCTTATGCTTTCTCATCTCAGAAGGTGGACTATCCCAAGCAGATGCACACTGTCAAGAAGAATGACAACTCTGTGGCAGAAGACCAACAGCCCTGGGCTGAGGAGCAACAGCCTCACTGTTTGTTTATTTGGTTCTGGCATGTCAATGAAGACGTATCAGATCTTGCTCCTACCCATTGTGTTCCTCCCTGGCCTTGGCTCAGGCGAGAGCTTGCATGCATTGTACATGATGGCCCAAGCCAGGAGGTTTCAGGGAAGTTCCCTGCATGTCTTCTCAGCTCAGAGAGATCCTCAGCTGCTTCTGGAGTCCTTGTGAAGTTGTGATGTTAACCTCGATGTCCTGGACAAATTCCAACGTAAGTAATTACAAACTGCCTATCTTATTTCAGCCTCCTATGTCAACTACATGGAGTGTACTTTGGCTCTGACATTTTTTCTCAATTTTTCTGTCCTAAACAGTTGCACAGCACTGTGAAATTACCCTTCTTCCAGCTATGGAGGTTGTTCACTTTGTGATGCAAACTTTGCCCCACAAAGAAAAGAAGAACAAATAAGTGTCCCCAGATTCTCACTGTACGTAATGCTCTTCAGACAGTGGGAGACATGACTTCTCCTCAAGGTCTCTGCCTCCTGACAGAGGATGGATGGGACTGGGAAGTTGGCTGCCCTGTTCCAACTATTTTCAGTTGATTGATGGCTCTGTAATGTTGTTTGCAAAAACTATCATTCAGAGCCCTCCCAAGAGGACTACAGAACATAGCTGCCTCCAAATCAGGGACCTGCAGTCAGCCTTCTGACACCAGATAACTCACACAAGGTAAAATCTCTCCCCTATCCAATGGTGAATCACAGTGTTTGTGATGCTCACAGAGTACCTGTGAGGAAGGGTGCAAAAAAGAGGTTATGCATTTTATTTCAAGCTGCTGTTCAGCTCCTCTCCACAGCAATGAGGTGAAGGAGATAAACTATCTTCTGAGTAGTCCAAAAATTGGAATAAATACCCCTTCTTGCTAACAAAGAAACTTTCCACAACCCTTTCTGCTCTGCCAAGCCAGCTCTGCCTTCCCTGTCACAAACCAGCCTGTCAATCTGCCTTATCACACCCTGATCGTGCAGTGCTCTCAGCTCCAGATTTCCCCCAGGTCTTAACATCTCTGACCCTTGGCCAGACAGTACAGGAAACACGTAATAAAAAAGTTACTAGAACCACTCAACACAGTAAATGCAGGGACATTTGTGCGCCCTGAGAAAAACCACAGGCGCAGCTGCCTAAAGACAAGACATTTACTCACCTTCAGATATTTATTATTCCTTTCTTCCAACCTGCTTCCTCGCTGCCATCTGTCTCCGAAGCAGGAGGAGTGCATTCCAGATTATCCCTGATGCTTAAAATGCGGAAAGACAATGACACAAATGGCAAACTGTCTGCTCAGAGGTCACGGACTTTTCTGCACATCTCCGCTGGCCACCTAACGTCTCTGTCTCCCAACCATTCCCAATTTTGTAGCATTTCCATAAGGCTTCTTTAGAAATGAAGGAATGCTACTTCAGGCCCATCTCTAGTAAAAATACCCCAATCTTTATGTTATTATAGCAGGAGGGCTAGAGGTGGGTGATGTGGCAGGATTCAGTGATGCTTGGGGATTTGGTGTCTCTGCTCTGTTGTGACAACCTGTATCCAGGTACATCAAAGTCCTTGAGAGGTTTCTGCATTTGTAGATCTTGTTTCTGCTTCATTCACTTCTGCTCAGCGCTTTTTTTTCTGATTGATGTGAATCAGATTGCCTAATACAGTGTTAGTGGGGCATGAGAGCTGGTTGCAGAAAGGGTGAATTTCTACGTCCAGTTTAGTCTCATTTTGAAAACTCAGCCTGAGCAATTGCAGCTACACAGTTGAACATACCTAATTCAGGTGTGAAAATAAGGTAAATACACATGCACAAATACATAAATGATGAATAAATAGACATAAAATGAATAGTTTTCCAGCTAGGACAGGTAGCTGTAGCCTTTTTGAGGATAAAAGTTCTCCTCTGATCCACTCTGCTTTGTTTTGACCCACTGTACCTTGACAGCATGGCATCAGTGGGAGATCCTACAGCCAGAGCAGGCTGATATATTAATGTCTCTATAGCTTCAACATTGGAGGGACAACTCTTTGAACCATGGCCTTTCATGCAATTACATGTTGTCATGTAAGACAGTATTCAAAGTAGTAAGTGACTGTGTTTTATTACAGAGGAAATAATGAGTCTGAATCTTTCCTTTCCCACATCCAGGCACTCCCACCTTGTCTCCCCATTATGCTGTAGAGGCACTAAAGGCCATACACATGAAATCTTACACTGAACCTGCTTCCTTTTTCCACCGCCATGTAATTTGCCACATCAATGCAGCTCCCACTCTAGGATCTGGAAATTCTGTATCCCTTTGCAGAGATGGCCCTTTGATTTTTCTTGGACCCGGCTGTGTTTTTAAGCCTTTCTAAGATAGCTGCACAGGAGCAGGAAATTCTGTAGACCCCACTCTGTCTCAGGAAGAGGAGATGGAGCCAAACTCCTATTAGCTCTTCCTTTTCATTTGAGACTGTTTGGAAGAAAAAAAATCATCAGACACAAAAGCATGCCAGGCACAGGCATTTTCCTTTATCTTCTTTATTCCTTTTCCCTTTCTTAGAGTGTTCAGCACAAAATGTTTCCACGCATGGTCCGTGCCCAGGTCAATAGCCACCGATAGGCAGGCGGAGGGTATCTCTCTGTCAAGCAGTCTGTGGGAAAGCAGAGCAATTGTTAGTTCTAGACGAGTTTTCAGCTTCAATGCATGAATCAAATACCTGAATCAAATTATTATGTGCAGCTGTGAAAATTGTGATCGTGAAACCTGATTACAATTCGCCCCCCTCCCTCCAAAGGTCAGTGACAATATACAAAAGACCTTCCCTTCTCCAATGTAAATATTTCATGAAACAAAGATGACTTTCTCCATAAGCTTTGCGTTTCTCAGGGAAGGAGGCTGGACAGTGCCAGCAGAGTTCAGAGCTCATGGGAGGTCAGGACGGAGACTCACTCTTCTCTGGGCGATTGGTCACTGATTTTTGGAAACTTTTTTCCCTTGGCTGCTTGTCTCCCTCACCTCACTAACCATTTCAAGACAACTGGTGCTAATCTCTAAATGACTGTGTTTTGGTTTGTTTTTTAACAAATAAGCTTTTAATTTGACCATGACCCTCTCCACATCCATTTTCTGTGCTGTGAGAGCCACATAACCCTCTACCTTCAGACCTTTTCACTTGTGTGTAAACAAGCACTCTTGTTTCCCTAGAAAAGGTATGTTGCAATGACACATATATGAACACAGAGACTTCCTGCTCATTGTTTAACAACAGTGCATACTTCAGCAGCGTAGTGCTGGTTAAACTTTCATGCTCCAACTAACAACCTATTACAGAGGATGCAATCTGAACCAGATGGGCCCAGGTTGTAATACTTGAGGTCCTTCACAGTGAGATCCAACCTTGGGTTGCATCTGAAGTCTTACTTATCCATTTGCTGGAGTGAATGGATCTACTTGTTGGAGTAGAAGCAATTCACACAAGTAAAATATTACAGAATTAGCTTTTAAAACATGTGTGGAGCTATAAACTGCACTAGATGCAAATGCTTTCCGTATGCAGAACATCTGCTGCTGCTGGGCTTTCCAGGCGGTCTTTGCTGACAAAATGTCAGCTTGGTCTTCTGGTCAGGCTGCTCCGCTGGGAGACTGGAGACCTGGCTTCAACCCTTTGCATGGCACAGACATCTTGAGTGCCTTAGGGAACAGCAGTCTGTAAAGACAGGAGTGGCAGATGGAAACACGGAAAGGGTGGGACCTTCTGGAGAATACACAGGGATGTGCTGTGTGTTGTCCCTGCTCGGAGGAAGCACAGCCTTCTTTTGTCCCATCTGCCCCATGACTCCCACCAGCCGTGCGAGTGGGAGCTGGTGAAAGTGGTGGGACACAAGGGGAATGTAGAGAGAGACAAGGCCACCATGGCATAGCCTGGATGGATGTCTGCAGGACCTTAATGTGCGGACTCCGACAGTATGTAGAGATCAACTGTGGAGCACGCAGGTAGTAAAGCAGCACGGTTAAACAGGGAGGACCAGTACCACCTCCACTGCCCTTAGGGTTTTCTTGTTACAGGATGAAAGCCCCAAAGCTGCTTGTGAACTTGGGCCTTTGGATTGGCAATTTGCTGGGCTCTCTGCCAAGCCACGAGGCCAGATGTTCCTGACGTCGTTTGAAAACCACTGTCTCAGTCAGTAAACATCACATCAGTCCAAGCTCAAACCTGATTAAAGGAAACTTTGGATTTTCCACTTAATGAAGAAGGGGTGAAAGGTAGGAATGTACAAGGGATTGCTCTTAGCCAAGAATGAATCAAGAAAGTCAGTGTCTTTATCTGACTGACTACAACTACTGTGTAACTTCAGACCTGGTGTAACTTCAGTGTAACACAGTCACCAGCAAGTCTAAAAAATGTTGGGTTTCAGTCAGAGGATCCTCCCAGAGTTCATCTGGTTCTCAACGCTTATAAATACTCACATTTCTTAAGTTAAGAAACCTGGGCTGGAAAATTGCACCAGAACAAGCTGTATGTGAGAAATTCCTGCTCCTTATTGCTTCCATTCCTGATGCTACAAAGATAACTCCCTTCTTCTTTGGGGTGTGACATCTACTTGAGTCCAAACACATGCCAAAGAAAGGTATCCTAGTATTTTAGAATGACAGAAAGATTAACTGCTGCTTCTCTTTTGAAAACCTAAATAAACCTACAGGCAGCTCTTGTTGGGTTTTTCCCCCCTCCAACTCTTCATCTTCTGCCTGTATCAGAATGACAGGGGCTGGACATCCTTTTGTGACAGCACTGCTTTGAGATGATCTTGAGGCAGGCTCAAAAATTATAGCTTTTCTCCCATTATTGCACAAAATCTTATGAAGATGCTGCCTGAGAGGACATACATGTACGCGTATTCATGAAACACTCCCAGCAGTGTTTGTGAATAGTTCAGATTCAAGCTAATCTGAGCAACTTTCTGCAAGGATATTGCAAGTTTTAAGATCCTAAAGGGCATTTTTTGTGTTGTTTTAAAGTGTATTTACAAGTATATCCTAGACTTGGCAATCTCTATTTCTGAACAACCATCAAGAGAACTTTCCAGCTTTTATTGGGATGACAGCAAGTGTAGGGAAAGTGGGTTGTTAATGCTAATATCACACCAATGACCTGTATGGACTTGCTGTGTGCTAAGATGTAGGGCTTGGATGCAGATTTATAGTAACTGATCCCAGAGCTTGAATTGGATCCAGCATGTCCAGCAAATTTAATACATCTCACCCCCAGAGGTCTGTAAATACGGATAGGAGAAGGGAAGCTTACATGTCAGCCCAATATCACTGCACTGCCTACCCTCCTGGCAGTGCTTTGCCTTTTTGATTTTGTTAAAAGTTAAACTTAAAAACCTACATGTTTTCACTCAGTTCAAATTGCCATGAGTATAAAGTAAAAACAGAATATCTGAATTTTCATATGTGCTCAGCCCAGCTTGCACACTCAGATGAGATTTCAATTAGTGCATGCTTGGTTACATGCTGAACAACAATCTTCTGACGACGGCTTGGACTGCATCGAAAGAGCTTCAGCATTTGATGGGCAAAGAAAGAAAGTGAGTAGTTGGGAAGGGCATTGCTTGCATTTGCTTTGTGTTCAGCTGAACTATCAACCCCTCTTTCCTGATCTTCTTCCCTTAGCCATGAGCAATAAGACATGACAAGATGATTAACTGGCTTTTAATGCATGCCTCAGGTGCAAAGGGGAATGACTTCAACCACCTGAGAAGTGCATTAATGTCTGGTAATAAACTGATAGGGGAACTCTCCCACAGGAGGGCTGAGAGAGGTGGAGAAAAGAAGTATCATTGCTAAGTGCTGCAGGGGCTCAGGAGTCACGCCATGAGCTGAGGAGCCCTATGCAAAGTACTCATCATTTTCCACCAAGCTGCCATGGGTCAGGAGAGGCTGCTGGGATGTGAAAGGAAGGCAGATCATGGAGTCCTGCCCACCTCCTTGTACAAAACTGTCGGAGTCACCATTAGCCGGGGTCCTTATTTCTCCGTGCGGGAACAGAAACGACGCAACACCAATGTGATGATCAGGTCGTCCATCTTTTATTATAGTTATTGTTCTAGTTTTTTCTTCTATTCCTTTTCTGGTTACATTTATACTCTACTAAGTTCCGTACACGCACTCATCTATCTTCTAATAGGCTACAGGTCATCTACACGCGCTGTTCATGCGCCTCTACAAGCATTTGCATTGGTTAATTGCAATTAGCACGTAAAGCCCAAAACTTGCCAAAACTCCCTTATCTCATACCCTGTTTTGCTCAGACTTGTGTGCTTTTGCTGACCACAGGTGTTTCTCACTTATCTGCTATCTTGTGTGTTTTTGCCAGCCTTATTTTGCTGGCCTTGTCTTTGTCCTTGCATTCTTCTGTCTGCACTAACTTTCTCCCAGCGCGGCCCAGACTCCTACACAAAACCAAAGGGGATATGAAGCCCTGAAGCCCTTGGTGCAGACCCCCAATGCTCTACCTCAGGTTGTGACAGCTGAGGGTGTGGTTCTCAGCTGAAAGGGTATCTGGCTGAGAGTTATCTCAGGTGGTGCTGCTGTAGAACCTTGACCTTGCACAGACTAGGCTGTGGAGCGTGTTCTGTGGTGGTGAAGCTGATTTGAGAAGTTCCCATCCAAATCTTTATTTACCAGCTCTAAGGGGGCTGTGATGCAAAGGGAGATCTGGAATCATCTAGGCAAAAAAAAAAGCTCAGAAATGTCTCCTTTAAACCCAGACTGTCTCACTGATATTTCTATGCAAGTGGTACCACTGAGGAAAATGTGTATGGTACCTCGCCTGTAGGCAGGTATGAAATTCATTTGGTAAGAGCTCCACTGAAAAGTGTAGGAGCTGGGAAGAGAGAGGCTGGGGATTGGAGCTCTTTAGGTTTTATTTCTTTATAGAGGTAGATCGTTGTATAGATTTGTGCTAGAAATGGATCTTCAAAGAGTTGACTTGGCAGGAAGGCAGGGAACGGGGGGCAGGGGTGGGAGGGACAGTGTGGCAAGGGCTTGGGAAGAGCAGGCAGCCAGACTCATCCTTGCCACCGGGGAAATCCCAATGCCCAACTGCAAGTTGTGTGCGAAAGAACAGCCAAAATCACATCTGAACATGGACTTAAAGCATTAAAAAATGTAAACAATTTCCAACCATTTTCAAGGTTGGAGAGAGGGCCAAGTGCACGTGACTGTTTGCACAACCACGCAGGCTGGGTTAGTTATTATTATGGGGAAAAATCCATCATCTTGTTATTTTTACTTTTTAAAATTTTCTTCCCTTGGAGGGAAACTCCTCCAATACAAGAAACCCAGAAACTGAGATATCAGGTAAATTGCTGAGTATAAAAGTATAAAGTTGGTGGCTTTATCAAATTTCGTGGAAGCCGTAGAGAAGCCTGTGCACATATGTATTAACTGCTTTAACAGCAGAGCATGGATGTAATTTATCCTACTTTCATTTTACTGCATGCAATGCAAAAAAAGTTCTGGGCCCTAAATGAAGTAGTAAAGCAGATGAAATCAGATCAACTACTTGGTGAGAGTTAAAAATGACTGTAGGAACATTCAGAGGCATTCAACAAACCATTAAATGCTTTTGTTCCTGGCAGCCTGTAACGGTCAACCCGATAGTAGAGAAGTAATTTATTGAACTACTTTGTCCTCCACATGCACATGTGTGATGTAAACAGAGAGATAATAAACAGCAGCTGGGGATCCCTTTTTCATGCAAAAGGGAATTTGTTTGAAATTTTTCTTGCTCCCAACTGTAAAAATGTTTACTTTTTTCAGGCTAGGACAATAGCCTTCGTTTCACAAAACAACGTTAATCATCCTGAGTGACGGCACAGAGACAGAGAGATGAAAAAAGGGTGGAAGCTTGAGCCATTTGTGATGGTTTAAACCAATCACTTGAAATCAGACAATGTCAGTTCAGTTTACTACACATTTTTATGTAAGTAGTCAACGCTGCTATTAACAGCTGGACTTCAAAGTTCAGATGGAGCAGGAGTCTTGAGGTCTGTGCAATGTTACTTTTTTCCCCCTCCCCGTCCGTGTAGTCATTAACAAGAGTTGGTTTACATGAACATCAAGTGCTGATAAGGATGTCTGAGTATTGACACAGAAATTGCTCAGTAAAGAGAGCAATTTATAGGAAAGCCAAGTGTAAGACATTAGTCATGCACTATTAGGGGACAGCTAAGTTTTACAGAAGGATCTTTTGAACTCGATTGGACTTGAACTTAATAAAAGCAAATTCCAGAGGAGAGGTTTGCTTTATGTTGGCTAAACATATTAAAACAATATTGCTCTGAAGGTAATAATAGGAATTCAATTAACCTAATTCTACCTTCATTGGAAATACAATTATTGTGAACAATCAGAACTTAATTGCAAGCTTATTACTACTAAAGAAGGTTGAAGGTTGAAAAAGAGTTATTCTCTAATGTTTTATCTGCTGATAAATGAAAAATTGCAAAAGATTGCTGCTATTGCAGCAAAATAATTGAAGTATAATAGTATTTATAATATAACAGAATTTGATAGAAATAATAATATCAAAATAGAAATTGTGCAATAATAAAAATATTTTTTTGTATTTAATTGTCATCTTGAGGCAGAAAAGCCAGTCCCAGGAACTGTGTCTGATTGACGCTACCTGATTTCCAAGCTGTTGGAAATCCTGTGGAAAATTTATTTTAAAATTATCTTCTCCTGAGAAAAAAAACAACATAGAATTAAAGTCACATTTAATATTGAGATTTAAAAGAAGCTTGAGTACTTTTCACAGAACATGCTATTAACTTGTAGAACTCATTGCCACAGGATTTTATGGAGACCAGAAGTAAAAATTAATTTAAAACTAAGAAAAAGCATCCATCAGTGACTATTAAAGTCCAGATACAGACTCCAGAGCAGGAAACCCCATACCTGCTGACTGCCAGAAGCTGAGAAAGTCCAGGAGGGAAAGATCATTTAATATTTCCTGCCCACTGATATATTTTTTCTGAGGGTATCTGCTGGTCCCTGGTAGAACTGGGATGGCAGGACAGAGAAGCATTTATTCTGACATGGAAAAACAGGTTACAATTTTCTATCACTTGATGAGCATTGGATTTGCCTCTTCCAGGCTGTGAATGACAAGTGTGGAGTTTATACATTAAATAGATGCAAGGAGGTTTCCCGGCATCCTGCACTGCAGGCTGGACCAGTTTCTGTGATGACATTTATTCATGCAAACAGCAAAATCAGCAGTGAGTGGTTTAAAAGGAAAAAAATCTTCTGAGTCCAAGCATGGACAGGGGAACAGGGGTGAATTTTGGAATGTGAAGGACCTCAAGCTGTGTTCCACGGCACAGGGATGCTGCTCAGTGCAGATGCTACCCAGGGATTGCTGCTCCACGTCCCCGAGGTGCACCCGCACCAGCAGACTTGGATTTTCAGTGTGACAGCACCTGTTAATTGTCCAGTTAGGTATTACCTATTAAACATTTACTGCCTATTTCCTGTACATGTCTGGTGAGGCTAGCAGGAAATTTAGAACAAATTAAGCAGCAGCTGTAATCCCTCACACTTCCAACAGCCCCCGATATTATAAAATATTAGAATTTGATGTCACGAGCAGCAGACACTTTTAAGGCAGCAAACTTCCACTGTGTCCCCAGCCTGGCCAGCCCAGGAGGTTAAATTACTCAGCTGGTATCTCTCCGCTTACGCTCCCTGTCTCTCCACCCACACTTTTGGTATGTTTGATGGGGCTCTTTCATCCCCCCCCACTGTTCCCACACAATTTCACATGTGGTCTGAGTGGGGCACTTCCTGCCGTTAAAAAAAGCAAAACCAAGACCCCTGCAGAAACAGCCTGCATGCAGAACACCCAAGTTGACAGAGTGTGAGAGAGAAGGACTAATCCATACCAGATGAGCAACAGCAATAGCCCTACTGAGCCAGGCCAAACACAGAGCAGAAGACAGAACAATCCTTTTCTTCCCCCCCCCCGCCCCTGCTCCCTCTTCAAGTGGACACTTCAAAACACTAGGAAAATATTCCAAGGAGCATGCCCCTAACTTTAAACCGATATTGTTTGGGTTAAGTTGCCTACCATGCAATGTTCTTTCTTCACTTTCAAAATAAACCGTAGGAAGCATTAATGCAAATACTATATAAACACACATTCATTCCTACATTTTAAAATCTGCCCCAGTGCTCAGGCTTGAGTTGCTGTTTAATTTGATGCGAGAACCAGATGTATCTTGAAATTGCAGATCTTCACAACCTTCTTACATGTAAACAGGAGGAAATCTGATCCATATCTGAGACAGAGACCTCCAGAAACAGGCTATCGAATCCTACTGCTTGTCCTGGCTTTTGGATGTGCTTATCATTGGGTTTATTTCATTCTAACTTCAAGTTATCAGACTGAAGAAAGGAAGTGCACCAGAGTCACATTTTTTGGACAAAGCTCAGTAAGAGCTTTTGGATTTTTTTTCTGAGAGTAGTTAATTAGTTGGGACCTATTAAATACTTTATTTTTTTGGTATCAGAAAAGGAGGATTATAAGTTAACCCGTGTTTTCAGTAAAAGAAGAGAAAGAAGCAATCTGAAATTTAAAACTAGTTGTGATATGTTCTTTAAAAAATACTAAACAAACTTTGAAGGAATACAAATATATAAAATGAATATATTTATTAACTGATATAATCATTTTAATATGATATTAATTTTTCAACTGTCTTTCTAAAGAACATTGTTCAGCCTAAAGTAATTTTTAGTTCATTGAAAATAAATATGATTTTGTCAAAACATTCTGGTTTTGAAAAATTAACTTCTACCCTAAATCTTCAAACCTGGACCTTTTTTGCAGCCCCAAGGTATCATATTTTGTGTATATGACTTTATGACAAAAAAGTCATAAATGCAGTGAAAGTGATCATCAGAAATTTTTTGGGAAAAAGCATTTTTTAATTGAAACAAACCTCTTGAAAAAATTCCACCACCTTCTCATAATATGTTATAAATTAAATGCTCAGTTGGGCATTTGAAAATTTAGTTATTCACTTGTAGACTGAGGTGTGGTTTCAAAACTGTTCCTCCCCACAGGAACATTGTCTCATCCCTCCCAGGTGCTGCTGCCCTGGGCCCTTGGGCACCTGCAGCTCCCCAGGACCTCAGGGGAGCATCTCAGTGTCTCATCTGGACCATGCTGTGGTTATAAAGGAGCTGTTAAGTAGCAATGTGGACCTCCACAGGATCTTTCCCTTTTTGAAGGACCCATGTAAAGCAAACTCAGGTCTCTCCATACTAACTCACAGTGCAGAGAGAGTTTTGAAGGATGCACCGTCCCATTATTGAGCATTGAAGGAAAAACCTGACCCACTTTGAAGGAAACAAGCCCCTGTTTTCTGTGGTGGCTCAGGATTTCACCTCCCGCTTGAGCAAAATCCCAGCCTCCAGAGGAGGCACTTATTATCTCTACATCCCTCATAGGTCCTTACTTCTACAGGGCTGAAGCTACTCTAATTACTCTTGGATATGCCAAAAATGATGCATTCCCGCAGTCGCCAGAAGGAGCTAAATAAAGCCAATTGGGTCACATATCCACTTCCATTAGAAGTGCCTGAATATATATTTACACAATACTACACCCGATGACAGCTCCAGAGCTATTACACTCTAACAAGCAAACAGTTCACATTAAAGCTGTGCTTCGCTATACATTCGTCACAACAGACACACTAACGATCCAAAATCCGCTTTCCCTTTCACAACCCTTTTGTGCTTATGGCCAAAAAGAATATGAAAATTCCCCAAAGAAAGATCAGAAGCAAAGGGAAACAGCATTAATCATGTGTAACGACGCCTGGGAGATGATGTAAGCATGCTCCCTCCTCCCTGCTCCCCGCCACTTGACGAGGATGGGGAGACACAAATCAAGCTCTTCGGTGCTGTTGTAACAATGTTCATGGCAGAGCAACAATTTATTTCCTATTCTTGCTGTCTCAGTGCTGGCATCTCATGACTTCTCAGAGCAACATGACATCATCTCTCCTTTCCTCCATATGGACTTTTCCTCCCTCCTTCGGACCCTCCTTTGGATGGAGGATGTCATGCCCAGCCATGGGGACTGCAGCTACAAGAATGCACCCACTCAACCCTGCTCGTACGCCCATCAAAGTCATGTCTATTGAACAGCAGGGGTTAACAAGGCCTGTCCAAAACAGGTGACCTCTTCAGGTGACTTGGTCATCCAGTTCTGGCTCATCCAGGGTTTGGAGACGAGGGGAACAGCTGGGACAGGGAGATTAAACAGAGGAATTGGAGAAGATGGGTTTGTCCCCTGTATGAAGGAAAGCAATAGATCTTAACTGATTTCAATTTTATACCCACTGAGAAACAAGGTGATTCATTTGTTTCTCCATCACCATGATGGGATAGGAGTCATCCTCTTGATGCTGAAGCACTGCTTCAAGAAATGCTGTATTAAAAAGTATAGGTATGCAGACTTTTGCCTAATATTACTTCCCTGCATAAATATTCGCTGTGGTTGCACCAGAGAAAGGGCCTTGGTTTGAGAAGAAGAGGAGACAGGCCTGTACCTACTCTCCTTACAGAATTGATCTACATGGGAGAAAAGCTAGAAAATCTCAGTGGTTCCTGATCCTAGAAATAATGTTCCAGAAGTAACGATCGCCACAAGGCTGAAATCTCCAGATAGGCATTATCATTGAAACTTTTCCACTTGTTATGGAGATGAGTTGTTTCCATATCTCCTCTTTCTCTTCTCCTTTTTTTCCCCAAATGCAGGCATGCTTTTGCTCCTGAAAGTGCTGAAGACACAACTGTGGTCACTGGTGTGCTTCAGTATATGATTCACCAAAACGTGAGACATATGTATGGCCAGATCTTTCACTATAGATTTTGATGTATGAAGGTGCAAGGTTTTTTTAGATTATTAGAGTATATAAATTGCTCACGTAAATGGGAGCAGATTTGTACCCTGAAACTAGTGTACTAAAAAACCAGCCAGCTAAATATTACATATGTGCATACATACCTTGGGTCCCACTTCTCTTACCATTGTTTATTGTGCTATCCTACTTTTATGTAAAGAAGGAAAAAGTTCACTGGCAGTTGCTCTCTCCTATGAACAAAACCCCTATTCTACATTTTTAAAGCCTGCAGCTGAATAAACGAGAGAACCTGGCCTTTCTTTACAGGCAGGGGCTGTCAATATTATATGATGCTGGAGAAACACAGGGAGAAGTGAGGCAAGGAATGAAACACCAAGATTTTCTGTTTCAAATACCAAATGTCTGAAGCCAGTGTTAGGCTGTGCCAACACACTGAGGAATGAGTGAAATGTGAAACATGATCTCCCTAAGACGCTGGAAGACATAGAGGCTGGATTCTCAGAGTGTTGCTATTAAAAGCCCATTTGAAACTCTGGGTTCTCCTTTGGGAGGATAACAAGAAAAAGAGTTTGCTGGTAAAGATTATATTTAATTCCATGTTTAGGATGCCTGGGCAGAATATCAGGAACAACAATATATTCTTGGTGTTTCTCCCCTCTTGGGCTTTCTGCAAGATTTTTTGTTGTTGTTATTGGTTCTTGGGGCAGGGGGTTGCCTTTCTCCCTTGGGTGCATGAATGACCGAAACGTCATTAGTTGCAATAATTAATCTTTGCTTCTGTGCAGTTTCGAGAAGCAGTGGCTTTATTGAATAGCCTTCTATTTAAATGTAAGCCAGATGCCGTTCTCGTAGCCATCACAAACACAAACTATTAGTTTTAGTTCAGGTCACGGCCAGTTTAGTTATTTGAACTTCTCTAAATGGTTGTGCCTCCCAGCTCTCCTGCTTGGTGAGGCTGGGGCACCGAAGCTAAATAAAGCAGAAGATGGTAATTTTTTTAACTGAACTTTAAAGTCAGTGGAGAGCCACATTATTAAGACCAAGCAAGAGTTAAAATTTTCAACTCAACTATACCAAGATACTAACTTTCTTTTTTTAACTTCTCATGTTTTCTCTCAGCACCAGTGTTCGCAGCACATTTGCATCCACAGTCAGGTGGAGCCAGTCCTTGTGTTACAAGTATTTCCTCTGAAGGCAGAAAGTTTTTTGGGAGCTGACTTACCCCACATGAGCAAAGCCCACTCAGCTGAGGACCTGGCAGATACTTGTCTGTATTTACACACACCTATCACATAGACATTGTTTATAATCCTTCTTATGGCTCCATATCTGACATGTACATACCTGACTCTAATTAATAAAATCACTTTTGCTGGTCAAAGACCTGTCCCAGCAGCTCTGGGTGGAGCTTGGTTTATGGGATGAAAGCACACAGTCTCTGTCATTCCTCTGAGACCTTCAATGAGAAAAAAAAATTGGTCTGCAAAGAGCATCAGCTCCAGCCAGATCCAGACAAGTGGTGGGCAATGTTTGCAGGACAATTGCCATGCAGTTGAGATGTGCTCTGCGATGGTGGCATCCACAAAAAGTTCAGGGTCCGCTGGGCTGGAGCTGAGCACAACAACCCAGATGTAATGAAGCAGATGTCTTGCGTCCGGAGCTCTATTCACAAGCCTTTCTTCGTGTATCTGGATAATGTCATCTAAGGAATGACATGAAGGAACTTCTTCCTTGCATTTTGCCAATACAGGCTTGCAGCGAAGCAGCATGCATGAAGGATCTGGCTCTGGAATCGGTAGAGCTCAAAGCATGTACAATATTTTCCAATTTCCTGATGGGTTCCATGTAATGCAAACAGAGTTTAACTTTTTAACTAGATCATTAAAAGTGTTGGCAAGAAGGTGTCGGTCATGTCACTGAGCTGGTTGCTGCATCACTGTAATTGCTATTAATCAATAGCATCTTGGAGCTGTTTTGCTCAGCTAACAGGTTCCAAATGGCTTGACATTGAAGTGAAAACAAAGAGGCTTTTTTTTCCCCCTTGTCTTCTTTTTGTACTTTATACTACACATTAAAAATCTACTTTCTGGATCCTGATATCAGTATAATTAATGCCTGAGAACATTTGTCCTCTGCCTTACTTTAACAAGAAGGAAGTGTGATATTCAGATTCTTTCTTTATTAGAATAAAAAAGAAAATATATTAAATATTAAAGTCAATAATTGGTGGAGTAGTAGCTATATGGGTGTCAAATTCTATGAAGGATGGGAAGAAAAGGAAGCCCAGGGACTTTATCCCAAAAGCAGATCAAAATCCAAGTGTTCAAACAGTAACTTAATTACTGTAACCCATTATTGCGATGAAGTGATTTCATTCTTGCTGTCCTGTGAAACAAGACTCCCAGCTACTACATGGTGAGGAACAGATGGAGGGGTGTCAAGAATGATAAAAAGTTCCCAAGTATAAATGTAACAAATAGGTTAACAGAAAGGGATGGCGCCGTGCATATCATAAAACCCTGCTAGGCTTCTCATGTTCAGATAAATCTTGATTTTGTAATGGGATAACATCGGAGCCCCCCGCTTTGGGTTTCACAGTGATTAGATCACTGATGTATGGGGCAGGGGATGGGAGACGGGAGGAAGGGTCATCATGGAGAGGCCTTAAATGACCTCTGCTAGCTGCTCTTTGATACGGAGAGAAAAGCCTAGCTAGATGGTGCAGGATTGTTATTATTTCATTGTCAATTTTGTGGCAGCCTCATTCTAAAATGAGTTTAACTGGTAATAAACTTGTTGAAGCTTGTGCAAGGAGACCTGGTGGAGGGTCTGGAGGGGTGAAGAGCCCATCCGGAGAGTGGAGCAGCAACTCTCATCTGTTGATTTTACCCAAATTGTGCTGTCCACCTCCAGGCATGGAAGGGCAAGGAAAGGACTTTGGCAGACCCTGGGGATGGTCTCAAGAAAGCTCAGGAGAGATGTAAAAGGTCCTCCAGCAGTGTGGTTGAACCCCAGAATGATTTCCCCATCATTTCTGAACAGGAAAAACAGCATCTTCCTGCTTCCCTGGGATGCAGAGCACCATCCTGAGTTCAGCATTTTTATATCCCACTTTCCATCATTTTTACATCCCACTTTCATCTCCCTTTTTTTTTTTTTTTTTTCATCGCATTGTGAGAGTGAAGCCTTTTCTCAAAGAAAAAGATCTCTGAAGACAGTGATGTATAAACAAGCAAGGCCTCCCTTTAACAAGCAAGAAAAACATTAAGCTTTATTTTGGGCAAAGCACCCACCTATTCATCTTTCTTCGCGCTGTTCCTTTTAACACTGAAAATACCCCTGAGTTCTTGAAATCCTCAAGGTATATTGGCAATGCAGAGGTCAGTAACTTGATCCCAGCGCTAAAAAGACACTAACAGTTCTTGAGGGTAAAGGAAAGCTCGTTAATGATTTTAGCAGATGAACCAGAGGAGGGGGGGAGGGTCAGCTGGTAAATCCCATACTACCCTACAAAAGATAACCTTTGACTTCTCCTGACTCTCTGAACTGCACTGCCAGCAAAACCCTGAGTCCTTGTGGGACCAATAAATCCTTGGGTGTTCATATCAGAGATCCTATATCCAGGCCGTAAAACATGAGAATCCCAACACAGCCCAGTAGTTAAAAGTCACTGCGATAAACCCACTGGATTTCGTTTACCAGCAGGCTGGGATGTGGCACTGAACTCCTTTTCTTCAGAGAGGAAAAAATCCATTTCTGTGCTGGGATTGCAAAATAACCAAAGCAACACATCCGTAGGCCAAACGCTGCCCTCAGATATGTGCCGGCAGCTTGTGGAGAAGTCAATGAGCATTGGGAGTGTTTATCTGAGGGCAGGGTTTGGCACCAAGCCCCCTTGCTCCATTTATTCAGGCACGGAGCACACTGCTGAAGGCAACCGGCCCCAGCCATGCCCGAGTGTCCCTCAGAAAATGCAATCTATCAAAAGGAAAATAAAGACTTGAAGCAAGTGGTGTTTGGGTTAGGAAAATCAAAAGATACAGCTATTTTTATTTTGAGGAGCAGGCAGCATCCACAGGGAGCATGGGATGTTGCTATTTGGAAATTTGTGTTTAAGATGTGTTTCCCTTCCCAGAACGAAGCTGTGATGTGATGCAACTGTTCCGACCAGTGAGTGCTTTCACGCCAATAGCACAACCTTTCTTTTACAGGATGGTGAAAGTGCTTCTTTAGTTTCTGGTTGGCTTCTGCCGGGAGCTGAAAAGTCAGTCTGAGACAGAGACCTACCGCTTATTCCTAGTTCCTCTCCTCCCAATCTGCCCATGACTTTGAGGCCTGAATTGCTCTGCCTTAGCTGGCCTCTCCTTAAAACAAACCTAATAATCATTTCCCTTTCTAAACTGCAAACACCCATTCTCTGGGGTTTGGTGGACAATATGCAAAAAAATGCAAAGGCATTTCTACGTTCATGTTTGTGGTGTACGTCTGGTCCATGACCGCTCTCCAGATGTGCCCAGAGGAGCAGGGAATGTAGAATCAAACCCTAACTGGTTTCAAGATGGAGCTCAACAAGACTGATGTGGTAAGCTTTGATAGCTGGCAGTTAGATTTAGCACTGAGGAGGTCTCTTCTGCCTTGTGTCTTCTGCTCACATTTGGGTTTTCACACTCATTTAATTGGATTGAAAACACACACACACAAACCCAGTTATGTACACGGAAGAGAGATAGTGTGACGGGTCTTGATGGTAATACTGCATAAATTACCCAAGAGTTCCTCTCCTTCCTTATTTAAACACAGTGATATAACAGTGAAATAATTACTGCTGTGGAGAACAGTCCTATTCACTTCATAGCTCTTTCATGTCGCCTTTGCCAAAGAATGATATACCTGCTCCACTCAAATTATTATTATTTTTTAAATCTGAGAGAAGCTTAACAGTACAAAAAGAAAATGTTTGGCAAAGTAAAATAAGAGGTAATCATTGGTGATTTCAAAGGTCTTAGTTGTTTTATATCATAATGCCTTTTTTTACAGTTAATTCTGGCCTGGTAAAACAACTCAGTTTCACCAAATTAGAATTACCAGATCACCAGTGGCACTGTTTGTGGAACAGGGAAAATAGAGATGTTATTCAATATTACGATCTTTACTAATGATGGTAATGAAGATTATTGGTTTATATCACATAAATATGCCAGATTCTTGTCCAACTAATATTTTCCAACAATTTTTCTTTCCATTTTCCTGATGATCATCATATGAACTAAAATGTAATGAAGAAATTATAGAAGAAAGTAAGTATAAAGATCAAGGGTCATGAATATTTGCTCTTGCACTGAACCTGAAAGGAAATCTTCCATAAAGAAGTTTTTCCTGAAAGTCCAGTGGGAAGCTAACAGGAGCATTAAGATGGAAGATAGGATACCTATAAAAAAGTTATGTTTCAAAAGAAGGATGTGGGAAGAAAAGGAAGTAGGGAAGGAAATGGTATTTTAAACCATATGAAAGTAAGAAGCAGGTTTCCTAATTCTGAAAGCCTTAATTAGTCCCCTTTTAAAAGTTAAGCAAAATGGATTAATCCCAAAACATTGCATTAAATTTGCCACAGTTCCTGCCCTTTTATTTGTGTGGGTAGGAGTTTCACAAAAGACCTCAGTAATAATAATCATAAAACAAGGACAGCAGCCCAACACACAGTGAACAACCCATCAGTAATAAACTGGAGTGTGTAGCTTAGAGCAACACTCCAATAACAAATTAGTTAGTGTGCGCGGCCCAGCGCCGAAGGACAACCCAACAATAACAAACCAGTGTGTGCAACCCAAAGCACTCAAGAGCAACCCAACAATAACAAACCAGTTTGCATGCCTGATGGGAGAAAAGAAATTCAGCAAGGAAACGGATTTCAGTCTGAATTTTCCAAGGGGTTATTATTATTAACAACAGAGAGTTAAACTATTAATGTTTAAATTAAGAATAATACCTTCTGGAGCCCAATCCTGCTCCCATTGACTTTAATGGGACTAGGAATGGACCCAAAGTACCCTTAAGGGATTTAGCCAGTGAGAACAAACTTTTACCTGTAACTAATGAGCCCACCATGGCAAATGGAAATTTTGTTCATCTCCGCTGGATAATGTGAGCTGGTTTTTATGGGGAAATGGAAACTGTTTAACTCCTGGCACCAGGACTGTACTTGTGGTAACCTGCTCTCAGATGCTACTGAGCTGGATTGGGGTTAGATCACCTAAAGTGAGGATGTCTTTTCACTTCGCTGTTTTCTTACTATGATGAAATTCCCAGACGGGCCTTCAGATGGGATAAAAGGAGGCTAGATCCTCTACACAGCCAACATAAATCATGCCTTATTGCATGAACCCCCTTCCAGCATTCCTTCACAAACACACGCACACACACCCCATTGTATACATTATGGTGTAAATATATTATGGTTACATTTTCAAGTCCAAATCCATCATCTAGGCCTCCCTGTGCAGAAACCCTCTGTGTCAAAGCTAGCTCCCCCACACCCCGCTGAGCAGTATCTGACTCCTGAGGTCCTGAACACAGCCCCGAAAGCTCAGACCCAGCCAGCCTCTTCGAACTTCACAGCTTGAGATCACCTCTGATACAGTTTATACCTCCCAGATGCAAGCCTACTGAAACAGCAGACATCTATCAGAACTGATCCTTAGGAGGAGGCATGGCTAATTGGAGATAAGGTGATATCCAGCCTGAAATACATTCTTTAACACCTGAAATATGTTCTTTGATAAGTGAAGGTGTTAGTTATTCCCTTGCTGTCTTTCTTTTCTTGTTGAGAATAAGAAGACCAGCTCTATCCCTCCCCCCAGAAGCACAAGTCTCAAAAATAGTCCCTGTTGTCAGTCTGGGATTCATGGGGAAGAGGCTGGACAGAGTCATCCAGAGACGCAGGAGCAGATCCAGCATCCTGTGACTGTGCTCCATCCAACACGGTCATTCTCCTGTCTTGGTATCTTCTGACCAAGGGAGCTGGGAAAGCACCTTCATAAAGAAAACATTCTGCTGATGAGGAAGACAGGGAGAGATGTGGATTCATAAAGCAAGGCAAATACAATAGAGATTATGTGAGAGTTTTCTTTTTCCCCTTGAAAGACATAATCCCTAATGTTATAAACTGTGGTTTGGCTCCCACGTCAATTTTGCCCAGCGATTACTGCAAAGTGAGTCTTGATTCGGACCAGTTTAACTGGAACCAGAATACAGCTGAAGGTGTTTGGAAATTACTTTCAATCTTCAACACTCCAGAGACCTGGCTGGGAATGTAGCAAATAGATCAAGGAAATTAAAAGGAACATTAGGGTCACTACTAGAGGTCAGGAGAGAATGAGAAGAGTTGACCCTGATTAATCAGAAACACGATGCTGTTGAGAAGAGAAAATATTTTGGGGTTTAGACTCCTGGCAAACAACAGCAAAATACCAACAACTGCCATTGGCTGGATTTTTTCCTTCCAACCAAACCAGAGGAAATTCCTGAACTGACAATGAACAGGAACAATGAGTGAGTCAGTACCCTCAATGCCAGAAATTCTCTGGATTTCCTAGCCAGACTGATGTCTTTGGAAGGTCATAGCGATACAGAGATACATTTCTGTAAAACTTGAGGGTTGAAGATAAGCCAAGCCAAGACACAGATAATTAATGCAGAAATATTCCAACTACCCATAAAACATCACATCTTTGGTGAGAGGGAAGACGCCTTTCTCTCTCGTTCTTTCCTAAATTGTTTGCTCATTTATAACATTATGTTGCTATTAGTTTTATATGAAAGGTGCTCAGATGCTGTCTCTGATGATGACCTTGTAAACCACCTAAAAAGAGTTGTAGGAGGATAATGCTAAGAAATTCTGATTATTAGTGCTTTCAACCTGTCTGTTCTGAATCCAAGAATTTTTTTCATTTTGTAAAATGGGGTCCTGGCAATATCTGACACCAAAGATGTGTAAGAGCCAGAGGTAATGTTAATATTGCTTTTTTTTGAGAGTGTTTATGCCTTGCTGTGCTATGTCCTGGGTTTATTCGTGCTTACCTCTAATACTCATCAACATAATTGTGGATACAGTGTCGGGGCATAGGGCTATTCTCAAAACCAGACCAAGTACAGTCACGTATAAAAATAAGTCTAATCAGTATAATTAGGATCAGCATTCAAAATTCAGCCTGTTAGGGGCTTGTGTTAAGTTTACCTTCTACACCTAAGGATGGCACAGATACATGTTGACACACTGACACCAGCTCATTAAGTGCAGTATAAGTGGTGTAAGCCCAGGAAGTGAGGCAGAAGTGGGCAGCCAGAGGAGAACATAATTTTTTTTAAATCCTAATGTGAGTCTGTCCTCTGGGCAAAACATTTTTTATTTTTTTTTTTTTTTTACCATATGTTACTCATCTGTTTACTTGCTCTTAATTTAAATAGAAAACTGTGAACATTATCTATGGGACATTTTTTTCCCCTGGTAGCCATAAAGTCCCTAAAATCCCAGTTCCCAGTCCAGATCTCACACTGTTAATACCATTACTAAACACACACACACGATAGATAGAGGTTCTGAAGATATCCAGACACACAAAGCAGATGATACACAATGTGATATTATTACTGGCATGCTACGAATCTCATTACTTTCAGCAAGTATCAACGAAGTGACCTCCTTGCAATGTGAACACAACCAGAAACCGCAGCCCCCAGGCCCTTTTTCAAATTGAAATTTCCTAATCTCACACTACTGTACCAAACACACAAATATGCAACAATGGATGGAAAGAAAATAAGGTTTCTCTGTATGAGGGTTGGATTAGAAAGGAATGGCTGGAAAACCTAAATTGTAGTAGAAGAACATTCCAGCTTGGGGATCTGATGACACTGGAGCTGAGCTCTGCTCCTGTGGTTTACAGTACCACCAGACTGGATAACCTTGAACTGAAACAGCTTCATCCACATTGTCCGTGTGTTGTTTTCCTCCACCATAATCAGAGCAGCTACTGTTATCGTTAGATAAAGATGAAAAGTTAACCTGGGAAAAACAAGGTGGTTTTATTATTATTATTTGTTTATATCTAAAATTTCAAAGGGTATAGTGGGAGCAGAAGATATCCTCTGGAACACACTGTCAGGAACTGCAAGTTGATACAGATGTATTGATTTAATCAGCATGTATGACACCATTTATTTATCCAAAACATCTGTGACAAAAATGTGGTACTTTGAAGGCACAGTGATATGCGCCTGGTCTTGTCTTGCACATGAAAATGTGTGATAAGAGCATCCACGTAGCTTTGAAGGGTCGATTTTAGGGTGTATTTGCTTTATGTGCCACCTATACTCATATTATGCAGGGTAGCCCAAAGCCCAGGGAGGCTATAAAAGCCTTTTCAAGGACTGCAGTAAATTTTAGATATGAATTCAAAATTTCAATTCAGCACACCAGATTTAAATGGGCAAAGAAGCTGGAAAATACAAATGTTAAAAAAAGGAAAAATAGTGTATTTTCCTGGCATATATTAGATACAAAATAAAGAGTTTTTTAATCCATGGGAAGGCAAAACTTGTCTGTAAATTTAAGAGATTGCATAATTGAAGAGAATATGGGATTGTCATCTCTTAAACAACAGTATGAGAAAATATTTGGAGTTCATACGTACACCAGCAAAAGTTTACATGATAAATCAGTAGCTTGAGTGCTTCCAGAATACTAGTACATATGAATGTGTTGAAACTATTGTTTCTGTTGTCTTTTTAATGCTACTGGGAAGCTTTTTGTGGTAAAGCAATAGAGTTATTGCCAGCTACATTATTACAGTCTCAGTCTAACATCTGCAATTACTATGGAGTAAACGGTTCGCATCCCATATGAAATATAAAAAAAATGAGGAACAGATTTCACTATTATTCTCTCTCTGCGAATTCTGTGACATTTTTTACTGTTTAATCGTGCCTGGGCAGTTTAAAGGTCTGGGAGAAAAGGAAGCCAAAATGCTCATTTACAATTAGTGACGGTTAAACATCAAAAAAAAAAAAAAAGGGGGGGGGGAAAGAATTTGGTGGTTCAGAAAAATGTCAGAAGAGTTCAGATGATTATCAGAAAACTATGGAAACTCTCTCTAGAAATCAGACTTTACTGGATTCCCCTTCTCTGTCCTGTTCAGCCCATGGTGCTGGGTCCCCCTTTCCATGCAGTTCACCTCCTGGCACTCTCGTGTCTCCCTCTCCCATGACCAAGCACCCACCCGTACAGACACCCACTCTTAACAGCACCATCCATCACCCCATGTCTTACATTTTCTTTCTCACACCCTGTTCCTCAGAGCTGGGAGGAGATCCTACCATAAATATCCATCCAGCTAGCTTATTTCCTTGCTTCAAAGCTCTCCTTTAACATTTTCTTCTGCCACAGTGCCTACAAAGAACAATATAATCCATAAAAAGTTGGGCTTCCTGGAGTGAGGAAATAATTTTGCCAATATTTCTGACCAATACTGACTCGCCTCTTTCTCTGGCAGGCCATCTTTGAAGGAAGGCCTTCAGTATGGTTGCTCAGAGAGCAAAGGGTACTAAGTGTGCAAAAAATTCATTCTTTGCCCTATTTTTGGTGCCTTTAGGATGGGATCTGTTGCACAAGGTGTCCAAGAAGCTGGACTTCATGGTCAAGACCTCATCCTTGCTGGGATGGTTTGGGCCATTCAGTGGCCCAACAGATGGTGCTTGCACTCACTTCTTCCGGCACAGCGTGGCCTTGAGGCAGGGTTTAATTTGTGGGAAAGCCTTAGCCAATGAGCGTGGATTCCAGCCTTTAAAAAAATGTATGAAAAACCTGCTTTTATGGAGTTGCCAAGATGTGCGTTTCTTCTGTGTTGACATCGCAACCCCGGATAGGCATTAGACAGCAAGCCCTCGACGCGATGCAGTAAGCCCTGATTCCATATTGGGTATTTCTAATGCCAAAAACTACTCCAGAAGTAGCCAGTGCAGGCCTTAATACACATAGGATTTCCAAAACACTTTCACATCTTCAAAGCACTATGCAAACAGGAGCTAATTAAACTTTAATTAAAGTCTTGATGAATAAAAATTTTTTCATTTTGCTTATTCATTGCCAATGGAAATCACCTAAGACCCCAACTAAAACATTCTCAGGGTAAACAGACTCTGATTTGCTGCATACATTTAGCTAAGAGCTGAGTGAACACTTTTTTTGTAAATGTATTTACTTATCCTTTTTTAAAAAATATTATTTCCTTTTTTTTTCCCTTCACAAAGATAAATAAATACCAAGCTGGAATGAAATGACAGAATATATGTAAAACAGAGGGGAAAGGTTAAATACCAAAGTGAAATTGGGCATTAAAACAAAAGTCCATTCTCAGGGTGTAAACGAAGTGTCCAATCCTTTCATCAAAAGTGTTTACAGCTTATTTTTGTAATGTGAGTCTAAGTGGATAATGTAGCACACAGCATGGGTCTGTGCATAAATACGTTCCTGTTTGTGATTTTAAAAATCATAACATTCTTTGAAATATGAAAATCCCGAGTCTTGATACAATCCATATTACTGAACTGGTGCCAGCTACCTATATGTATTTGATTAGCTTGCAACAATCCAGGGATTTGATATAGACCTGTCTTAAGAGCATAGCCTTGGTAAGGTGGCAATGAAATGACAGAAACTCTCCAGTGATTCAAAAAGGTGCTGAGTGCTTCCTTCCTCCCTACTTAAGTATCAGTGAAAATGCTTAGTCTTCAGTTTCTTTGGAAAAATCAAGTCATTGAAGACCAAAGAGATGATTTTCAGAAGCAAGATGTGACTTAGAAACTCAAGGCAAGAAAAGGTCCTGGTGCCTGGAGGAGCTCCAAGATCTCATCTGCCCATCTGCTTTTTAAGAATCCAATATCTCAGTGCTAAGAAGCTTCTTTCACTTGTTCATGGCCAAAATCAAATCCTAGTGCAACAGGTTTGTTGAAGGCCTCTCCTTCAATCTGCTGCATGGTTCCTGTTGGAAGAGAAATCCCCGAGGACACCTCAATTAGATGGTCTTACGCCCTGCGAGAAACACAGCGCACCATGGCCCACACTGTAGCATAGAAGTACTTGCTCTCTGACTCCTGTAATGGAAGTGGTTTTGTGGCAGGAACATGGGCCCCAGTGCCAGGTAGGAAGTCCATGTTTTGCCTCCTGCCAGCTCTAAACAGCTTCCAGTAAGAGAGTGAGGCCATATGGTCATGTGGATGTACCCTGGTACATATTAACTCCACCTCTGGTTTGGGTGTACCACAAAGACAACATGGGAATTGGTGTCCACATTTGGGCACCTTGTTGGGAATTCTGGTCAAAAACCACTTCAAGAAAACTGGACCTGGACCAGCTTGTCCTATATCACCTGATGTTTGTGGTGGGAATATAAATGATGCTCCTTCCCTCTTTTATCACACCTCTTGTGTTCTCCCAACTACAGCATGTTGGTGGTGTGTTCTGGCAGGGTCTGCTGAGAAATATTTTGAAACCCTGGAAGGAGGAAGGACACAGCCATAAGCTCTCAGAAACCCATGTTTGTTTGTGACTGAGAACTTTCTGGATACACTCACTACATTTTTAATAACAAGACCATTGGCAGAACTTTCTAAAATTGCTGGTCTGCTGCACCAGAAAACAGAGAGTGCCAAACCCTTTCCATTGAGTTTGCTGTCAATTGTTCTTGCTTCTTGCTTTGCTACAGGAAGATTCAGAAGCCAATATCTTTAATAACTAGGATCCAAGCTGCTTTCTCACATCTCTTTGATCTTTTGTTCAGACCAATTTATTTTAAAAGTTTTGCAAATTCTGATCAAGTTTACCATTAGGAACAATTCCTGTTATTCATTCAACATTTCCCTTTGTTTGATTTAATCTGATTTCTCCTAAATTTCTTCTTATGCCAATCAAACAATTTATTTCCTTTCCTAGGGGTTTACAGCCCTCGTATACATGCAGACAGTTATCATATCCTCTCTTAGTCATAATTTGGCCAATTTAAACATATTTAGATCTTTTAATCTTTTCTTGTAAGCCAATCCCCTTTGGCTCTTCATAATTTTTATTACTTTTTTTTCTTTTTCCTTTTTTTTTCCTCCCCTGAGCTCTGTCTGTGTTGTTGGTATCTTGCTGAGATTCCCTGAATAGAATAACATTCAAGAAATTAGACGATCACCATTACCACACTTTGGAAAACTCTTATATCTCTGGTTGATGAAACTTCATCTCTATGGAGTCCCCGTAAGTGACAAGTTTTCCACTGCCATATCATACAGCCAGCAGAGATCAGATGTGCTGCCTCCTTGGTGGTCACATACAGTTACCCTTACATGCATGGAGGCTCTTTCTGCTGGAGAAGACTAAGCCTGAGTTATTGAGGTCTTGCCAGTAGTTCAGCTCCAGTGTTTTTCACAAATGCTTCCCATCCATCTGCAAACCCAATGAGCAGTTTCCTGTGTCTTCCAATTTATTAATGAAGAAATTAGATAAAGTTAAGCTTAACTCATTTTCCTCTCCAACCAGAACCTCCTTCATCTCCTCAAAACTGGCATGTCAAAATTTATCTTAGTTTATGGTATTTCAGCCAATGCAGAGACCACAGACCAGTGCTTATATCCAGGACAGATTGAGTCAATCTTTCAAATAAGATTTTATGGGACTATCAAATGCTTTGCTAAAATACAGATATATTTGCCCAGAACCCAATGTAGCTATTTTAAACTTCCTGGCCAGGCAATTAAAGTTGGAGTAGCTGGTCACAAGAGTGTCAATACCTCTTATGGGGGTCTTCTGCCAGTTTAAAGCCAAAATTAATGTTTTTAAACTAGATTTCCTCTCTGCTAAAATGCTCTGATCTCCAACACAGCACATCAGAGTTGTTTAGTAGGAGTAGGAAGTCTGGACACATCTCCTTGACCAGACAGATTCAGCCATTTCTTCTGTGATATTGAGATGAAAAGCCAAAGTGATCCTAGACACCATATCAACCTTGTTAGCGTCCTGCTGTGCGTTAGCTACATCACCTTGTCCCTTGGTTGCTGTGCCACAGTATGTGGTGTTGAGACTGGCAGAGGGAGCTGATGTCCACCCATGTGGACACGCCCCTACAGCACCTCTGGGTTGCTCTGGGTCATCTTAGCCCAGTGCAAAGGAAACTAAGAACTGGGAAAGGAGAAGTCCCAGACCTGAGGCCACTACACGTTGGCTTGTCATCACCTGACTTAATAGTTAACATTATTATTGGATTTAAGAGAGAACATAAGGAATGCATTTGTCTGGAATTACTTATCACTTCGAAGTCTAGGCTCACAAGAAGAAGATATGAACAGCTTTAGCAGGTCAGACTGGAAGTCCATGCCAAATAACCTTCTATCTGCAACAGTAGTGAGAGCTCAGGAAAGAGTACAAATGTAGGTCAGTTCTACAGTGATACTTCCCCAAAATACTTGCCCAATCTACAGTGGTTTCTGGCTCAGGCACTTTCTGAACCAGACGTGGCGTCTTTCTGTTTAATACAAAACCCAGATGGATTTTCAAAACCTCCGATGAGTTTTTCTTTCATGAATATATCCAGTAAACTTCTAGCACTCCTAGTATCCTGTGGCAAGGAGTTCCACATGATGACTAAGCATGGTGTGAGGAAGGATTTCTACTTCTCGGTTTAAACTGCCAGCTACCAGCTTCATTTCATGCTTCTGAGTGTTTGCATTAGAATGAAAAACAGTGAACAGCTGCTTACTATTCTCTCCTTGTCATTCATAATTCCTGAGAACTCCATCATATCCTCTCAGTCATCTCTTTTCTGGCTGAAGAAACTTAGTCCATTTAATCGTTCTCACACTGAAGCCTTTCTAAGTCTTTAATTATCCCTGGCGCCCTCCTCTAAGCCTGTTCCAGTTTGACTAGTTCCTTTAGGAGCTGGAAGCTTTCAGGTATTTCAGGTGGAAATGCACCAAAGATTTATAAAATAACACCACTTTTTTTTTTTTTTTTTAATTCTTGATTTCTTTCTTAATAATTTCTAACATTTACTTTGCTTCTTGAGAGCTACAAATGGAATCTATTTCACAGGATAATCACTTTTATAGGATCCTCTATTATAACTCTTAACTCTCCTCAATGAAGCTAGTTTAGAGGATTTCCAGGATGCTCCTCCTTCCCCATGTATATCACTTAACATTTATCTACCCTGCATTTTACCTGATGTTTTAACACTCAGCCATGTGCTTCCAGATGGATTTTTGGCATCTCATCAGTCAGCCTTCATCTTTAGCCCCTGAATAATTTAGTACTATCAGCACTGTGTTCTCACCAGTCTGTCTCCATTCTCATATTATGACTTTTCAATTTTTCCTTGCATTGATGCAAGATCCCAATCTATCTGTCAAGTGGAGTGACCCGTACAGAACTATAGCATTAGTGACTGGTGAAATGCCTTGGAAAGCATCTTTCCCTGCTAGGATGAGTGATGTGGGAAGAGAAGTAGAAAGAAATTTCCTCTTATTCCTGGAAATAAATTACAATTGTTCTTAAAGTCTGCAGACGTCTGGCTATTACATCATCTGAGGCTCTGGTGTTTCTAGCTAACAATCACTAACAAAGGAGATGCATTTCCTTCAAGGAATTTCACCATTTAGACATCTGATGTTAATTCATGTTGGGCCAAAGCAAGAATAGGAATAAGTGACTTTTCCAGTTTATGTTTACTTTTTCCCAGGCCACAAAACATCCATTGACTATGAAACTTAAATTTACTGCATAACAAATGCCTGCTTTCGTAATAAGTTAATAAAGCTGTTTCATAAATAACAGCACGAGACGCTACAGATGTAGCTAAGACCTAAGGAAAAAAAAAAAAATACAAGCAACATTCGGTTTTAATCTGATTCTTTATTAAATATTTATCACAGTATCTGAGAACTGAAGAAATTTGGTTCTCCCCAGTTGGTCATTCTGAGATGTTGAAGTCAGCAAAGAGGTGGCAAGAGGGATATCTCGTGCCTCCTGGGAGTTATAAATCGCACTTAGAGACTGCAATTTGGTTGTTTGCTCCTATTTTCCCATCCCTGAGACAGGGAGGATGTTTCTTTGCTCACTTACATGGGAGAAAGCATTAATTTGGAAAGTGCAGTGGAAAACACAGAAACCGGGATCCACAGTAGCCCTTCCCAAGCTTGCTGGTTATAAATAAAATGAGCCAGGAGCAAATCCCTAGCCCTGGGGTGGTAGGGCTTGTAGCCCCATAGAATCCGAGCCATTGGGACAGTCCCTGGGATCCAGGCATTGCCTGGGAGGACTACTCAGACGCACACATCTGCTTGCCCCACCCTGCACAGATTTTCTTGATGGGCAGAAAGTGTGGCTGAGCAAATATGCACGTTGGGCCAGGAAGGGGAATAAAACGCGATGTTGATTACAATCTAAATATTGCCCCCTTTGAAGTGAGCAGGTCTGTGTTTGGGGAGGATCGAATACTCTTTTCTCACAGTTTGAGGCACATCATGAGTTATTTTGTGTCCTTGCTATTGTGAACATTATTTCCTTACAGCCTATTGCACAGGGCTAAATAAGGTAAAGGGCAGGGGAAGGCGTTAGGACACGGACGCCCTATGGTCGGCAGCCTGCTGTCTGGCTGAAAAATGCCTACACTATAGCACAACACAGTCATCAGCTGTCTTCCAGCACAAGAGCTGGGTGGGGAGGGCAGGAGGGGTCAGGCTGCCTTCGGTGTCCCCTTCTACACTGCCCTTGGCCAGGCAGCCCCAAGAGGGGGTCCAGCAGGCAGGGAAAGAGTACAGGTGGGACAACTGTCCAGGGAAAATCTCACTGCAGTGCACCGCCCCTACTTGCTCCTTTATTGAGTTTGAGAGGCTGAGATTTGAGCTTTATTCCTGCCTGGGAAGGCTTTATTCTTTCTCTTTCTCCTTATTCACCATCGGGCAAGCAGTAGGATAATAAAGTCAGAACAAGTGGACTTGCACACAATCTGGTCCATGCTGTACTCAGTCCCTGCCACACAAGCACAGTGCCCTGCATTTAAAGGGTGTATTTTGGAAATAGGCCTCCTTTTTTCTACTGTTTATTCAAATTCTCTTATTTTTCCCTAAGCATCTGTTACAGGGAAAAGTCAGTGGGTGTCAGTGTCATTCAGGATCAGGCCGGGACAAGCAGGGCTCTCCTGCGTCAGTGTTTTTCAGGGTTTTACCACATTTGGATGCAGTGTGGAGTCAGAGATCTGGGATGAATTGTTCTTCCGCATCTTCTTTTTGTGCCATTGAGATATAAAACAGAAAGCATCAGCTTGTAATAAATTCACAGATGTGTTAAGTAACACACAATGGAAGTCCTTTCAGCAAACTGTCAAAAGGAAAAGACTACGCTGGGAGTAGGAAAGGGCAGGCTGCCTCTCTGCTGAATTTGGCAGATTGGATTTTAATCTGCTCCCCAACCTATTACAATCTCATTTATCTGCTTCATCCCCATCCCCTGTCCTGCCTCTGCTGCAGACAGTGGCTGGGCTAAGGCACTCGTAAGGATAAGGGGTTTCAGCCCCTCCAGGGCTGCTGGAGCTGCAATAACAATGCCACTGCTGAGGAAAGTTTCTGATAGTTTAAGGGTTTTGGCAGGCATTGTAACAAAAAGGAGGGAAGTTTTCAGCTCATGAAAGGACCGTTTTCCACAAATAGATCGAATATTTGGCATTTTCTGAGTTGCTGCCCTCCAGAAAGAACAACATATGACTGGCTGTGTCAGGATCAAGTGTAATGGACAAAGGGAAGAAAAAGGACATATCTATGGCTCCAAGCCTGCAGCAAGCATTTCCATGCCATGCTGAAGACTTGGGCTGGTATGCCCTCAACAGAGCTGCTGAAAGATATGTTTTTTATGGCCAGATATCATTTTCTTCTGAATACAAAACCCCAGAGATAAAAAGGTCTTTATTTCCAAGTACTGGAACAGAGAGGTTGTAAACTGCATCCCCGAGCCAGCAAAGATTTCTGTACTGGGGTGAGAGCTGACTGGGAAGTCAGTGTCACTGGGTATGTTATTGGGAATGGTCCACCACACTTTGCCTCTGACAATTCTGGCCCCTTTTGCACTTTTTGCCACTGGGAGCCTGTGAATTATGCCTGTATGAACCCATAGAAAGAACAGAAATTAAGTAGCATCCAACTTTTCACTTATCCCATACAAGCTTGATCCTCAACCATCTCTTCAAAAGACATTTTGGGGTGGCCCACCTAACTTGGAAAGTTATGGGGCACAGATCAGGTGATAGGGGAGAGGAGTGATGCAGTGCCAGCTCCCCTTGCACAAGCAGTGATATGACCCTCTGTGTACCCCCAGCAATTCAGGTTGGCAAATCTCAGAAGCTTTCTGGTCTCATAAATGGCGTTATTTATAGCATGTGCAAATAAGTGCACCCACTGATTCTGTTTTGGGGCATTTAAACAGGAGTCACGTTTTTAAAGCTTTCTGTCTGAAAAACGATCTGAAGGAGGTTTTTTATATGAGTGAAACTCCCTGACAGGAGCCTTCCTCCAGTTATTCCTGAATACTGGGACAACAAATGTGTCTAGCTGGGAGTCTTGCCACTTTGTTTCCTTCCATGTAGAAATAAGGGAAAGGTTGAGAACTGAGGTTGTGAATCCCTGCTGTACCCCTGTAAAGTAATAATAGCAGCATCAGTAATAGCTCTTAAATCAGGAGGACTTGCTGTAGCTTGCTCCCACGAGGCTTGCATGACAGCATTTAATGTTCACGGGAATGACATGTTCCCAGCAAGAACATTCTCATTTGCATTATGGCAGGACATGGAGACCCAAGTTAGACTTTAAGTGTTGAGCAAACCTGATGTGACAACATAGTCCTTGTTTCCATACTATGTTTAGTCTAAGCTAACCCTTTTCAGACCCTCCTCCCTGCTCCGAATGAAAGCTTTGTGAAAAGGCACACGCAATGCAACAGCAAGGAATAAAAGTATAAAAATGAGAGAAAAGGAGGCAAAAATCATTTGAACCTTCATTGACTCTAGAATTCCTGTAAGCCCTCAGACTTCCCTGTTTTCTAATAAAGCTAATGAGATTTCAGGCTACTCTGTTAATTAGCAGAATGTGGAATGAACTCATATGAGTAACATCATTGTCTATTTTCAAAAAATAATAAAATCAAAGTCAGGTTAAAAATTTGTTACATTTTTCTATGCAAACACTGCCAAAGCACAATGTTTTATTAACACATGGGTGAGAAATAAGCTGACACGTGCTGTGTTAGCCACAAAGCCAGTGATAAGTCCAAAGCACGTGGAGGAAGATATCATTATCAGACCAAACTACACTCTCCAACTATAGTCTGAACTATTCCATGGGTAACTATTCCTGATTTTGCAAAATGATAAAATTCATGTTCTTATGAAAGTACAGCCTCCAATTTGTAAGGAGTCCAGTGTTCAGATCCAAATCCCTTTACAGCAGATAGAAATGACTCATTAACTTCAACATGGCTTGGATCAGTCTCCTATCTGGGAAACTCCTTAAAACAGTGGTGAGATTTTACATACGTACAGTCTACGGAATTAATCTTAGTGTTTGATTTGTATACTTGTGTAGGTAAAAGCTGAAAAGTAAAGAAGCTGATCTATTCTCTGGAGACAGAAAAATAAGGGGAAAACTGTATCCTAATAGAAAACAATTCTTGTGGGATGAACATTTCAAAACAGAGGACCGACTTAATGTTTTTAGGATGCACAAATCCCACAAGAGATAATAGGACTTCACTTTTAATTTAGCTATATACCTTTAAAAATGTTTCCCCTAATTATAAAGCTGTTCTTATGGGTATGAAGTGTGCATATTAAGTATACACAAAGGAAGGATAATGTGCTATACTCATTAAAACAACAAGAAAATATTACGCATTTTAAAGAAATAACTCAATGTGGGGTTTTTTGTGTTCAGCTTGAAGATTACCTAGCAATCATTTTAACTCCAGGAAATTGTAAGTAAGATTATTTTTTCTACATTTCTTTTTTTTTGTAAAACAAAATATAAAATTAAGATATATATCTTTTACTGCAAGAAATATGCCATTAAATATAGTAATGTTGTACAAATTACAGCCAACTAAAAATAGGTTCATAATAAAATATAATGCAATAAGTTTCTGCTTTTCATAAATAATTATGATGTAGCATAGAAAAAAGTTTTAACTATCAATGATTTTTTAAAGTACTGTACTGTGATTTTAAAACAGAACTGATATATGCAACCTCAACAGTAATATAATATAAACTAGGGTTTGTATCACTGTAACACACTGGTTGTTAATGTCATTTTGTACTGAGAAGATTATTTTATAATGTTCATTTTCTATATTGTGGCTGTTAATGTGTTCTATGATTTATGACTGATTTTGTTTTTCAGATCGGGAGTTCTGTGTTTCAGAGAAATATTTTGCCAATGTTGTTATTCAGTTTTTAAATTCCATTTCAGTGTTAATGTATTTTTAAGTAGTGAAGTTAAAGAACAGAAATAGCACATATTTTCTGAAATCTATACAGCCTTGTATAGTTTTCATATACAGCCTAACATTCATCATCATCTCCCTGCTGCTTTATAACCACTAATGTTATTATTCCCTTCTTTTTTTGCTAGGTAGAAATATTAATGAGATATCATTTCCCTGCTTTTGTAAAAATCTCTCTCATGTTGCTTGTTCAGTGGATAAAAACTCAAAAATCAATAAGTAGTGAGACCACCACTGAAACCCCATACTCTGGCTTTCAGCTCCGTAAACTCACAAAACAAGCTTCACATTTCACTCTTGTTCCCTGGTTTTGCTTTAAACTGCACTGAATTTCAGAAGCAAAAATTCTTCCCATCCCGCACTTTCACCATCAAAGGATCCAATATGTTACGACTGAGGCAGATCGCAAAACAACACAAACAAACAACCGGGCAAACTGATTAAACACCAGCAAAAAAAAGTTCTTAGACATCAGATTTCCTGAGCTTTTTCCCCTCTCTCGCTGCACTACTTACTTGTAATTACGTCTGGGGCCATTCCTTCCTATTCCACAGGATAAACTGGAATATACTGCTCGGCAGTTTTGTCTCTAGCTCTTTAAACACTAGAGACCTTATAAGCAAACAACCTTTTTCTCTGCCTGTTATGAAATTTTAATGATCTTCCAAGGCTCTCAAAATCAAACCAACTTTCTTCCCTCCCCCTGCCCCAACAACTTGGCTTCTTTATACCTTTTGTTTCAGAACTGTGCCCAAACTAAATATACTAAACCAGGAGGGAACTATAGCTTTAAAACAGGGGTTAAAGTGGCCCTTGTTTTCCTGCATCTCTTCCCGTTTCTGGTAAACTGTGGGATTATGCTTGGGGAGCGTTGGAAAAAGGAGGTTGGGGAGTGGAAACTGGAGCAGAGATGCGGTCTCTGGACAGAGAGTCCTCAAAAGGGGTTTCATGGAGGGGATGAGAGTGCCAGCACCGACATACGCCAAACAGCTTTGTGATGGATGTGTTTATCCTTAAAACTAAGCTCCCATTCAACGCTGCAATAGCCGGGCTCAGGCAGGCGGATGGCAGGAGAAGTGCGCCGGGTGAAGACGGGGTGTATGTTAAGGTGCCTTGTTTAAGTACTCTCTGATGTGTCAGTGCAGCAGTTCATATTAAAGGTGAGCTGTAGACCTTAAGGATCACCGTAAGGGATCCCAAAAGGGCTGTATTATGCTGGGAGAGAGGACAACCTCCCTCCGCAGCCTTCCCCACCTCTGGGCATGGCTGGACTCAAAGGACCGCAATGTACTAACAGAGAATCTATGAAGTGATGATAAATGCTGTAAAATAAGTAAAATGCTCGGTCAGTCCCTGTTGTTGGAATATATTTTCTCAACTTAGTAGTTGCCTGGAGATCATGGGTAGTGCCCTAAACTCTGCCAAAGGTATCTTTGCAGTTCTTGTCAATCCCCTTCTCCTCAATACCTGTAATTTCATAGTATTTGACTCCTCTAAAACACCTCTTGCTCCCAATCCTATGTTGCTCAGATGTAGATGGAAATTACAGCCTATCTGAGCATTCCCTAATTTATGCCAAGTGCTTTTAGCCAGAGGACCTGTTTGGAGAGCTGGCTGGGAATCTTAAAATGCTGTTTTGTACCCCTGAGATACAGCAAAGCAGTCATTACCAGCATAGTTAGCAGGTTGAAGCCCAAATTTCTTCACTTCACAATATGATGTCTGAAGAGCACTAGCACAAAACATGACCTGACTGGAGGCTAGTAGGAGCGAAATGTTGCTTCAACAACCCATGGAGCCCCTTCTGCTTCCAAGGGTGATGTGCAGCACTTGATGTGACTAGTAGAGATGTGGGAAGAGGGGTAGGAATTTCAGAACCTTCGAGAACGTTATATTGTCTCTGTGTGAGGAGATCTGACTTAACTGTGTTTGGCTGAAGAGGAGGAAGATGTTTGGTGGTTGTTCCATCCCCATTTTATTGTCCCCCTTAGTCCATTGGTGTATGAGTGGGGAAGAAGAGAAGAAATAGCTGTAAGAAAAGTCAAGGGAAAGCATTTGGGGTAAGAAGGAGAGGAAGGTTTAGAGGCAGTAGGCTAGGTCATGGGTTGGAAATGGAATTTTAGGGGTGTTCAAGAAGCCCCGGAGCATCCCCCTTTACAACAGCTCAGGGAGAGCAAGTGCCATGTCCCTATATAGGGGGGAAGGGGCTGCACTTCTGAATTGTCCCCAGCCCCCCTCATTTAGCATTTAACCCGCTGCAAGGGACAGCACACAGCTGAGCACCGCCAAGGGCTGGCCTGGGAACGGGGTCCGGGTTAGGATTCGCACACATCAGTAACTCACTCCCACGGTCCTGGGCAGCATTGTTCTCTAAAAGCAGACATGTTTCCTTCCAAGTAGCAGACATGGAAAGAAAAACACACACAAAAACAAATCATCTCGTCCTTCCTTCTCCGGATGGCGAGCAGCCCGCTCCCGCTTGTCACTGAAGCTTGAGGTGGATGCGATCCCAGTCTGACAGAGGAGATGAGGGGATGAAGAGGAAATCTCCCAAGTCCCTTTTCCCTGGAAAATCCACTCCTAAGGATGGCTGACCCTAGCAAGCTTTGTCCTCGAGCTCTCCTATGTGCATCTCCCTGTTACCAGCTCATCTCATCACATCTCAAAGGCGGGCATGGGATACTTGGGGGTTTTCTGTGTGTCAAACTCTTTCTACTCTGTTGGGAAGGATCTGAATTATCTCATGGCTATGTCAGGCTTCTCTAATATTCACCCAGAGGCTCCCTGTCTCTCTGTATGGTCTGGAGCTTTCCTAATTTCTTTCAGGGTTTTCAGGCTGCAAGGCTGTGGCCAGTAAGAAATCACTGCAGAAAGAAGCAGAAACAGCCATGGGCTACTGCTCCCCTCCTCTTGGGCTGCATCCAGGCCTCATGTCCTGAAGACATTGAGACACTGGGTAAATCTCTGAAGATAAAAGGTCCTGGGTGTTTTGAAGGGGATAAACCCATCCTTTGTGATAGGATCTCCACCACTTGTTGCCCTGGATCTGTTATCTGTCCCTCATCAGCTATTTTTTTAAGCTTTCCCTCCTCACAAAATAATCAGTAAATCATAACAGACTAAAAACACGGTTGGGCATCTGTCCTGCCGCTGGGGCTTTTGGCTGCTTTTAGATCATTAAACGGGCCTGGCTCTACACAACCTGACAAATACGAGGTGAACTTTACCCCTGGGTCTGCCACCTTCACACAACAAGGGCACATATTCCACAGCTGGGGAGCTGTTATTCGACTCGGACTGTACCACAGGTCAGAATTTATGACTTTGTTATTATTATGTTTGTGAGTTTTATGGCCACATGGGTCCCGCGGGAACCCGCAGCACTTTCGCTTGGCCATGTCAGTCAGACATTCATAATGCACTGAAGAGGAAGCATTGAAAATGCTGGGAATATCCTGTCTAACACTGTCTCTCATCTCTCTGACCCTCAGGTAAGGGCCAGACTTTGTTTGCACCCAACATCGGAGGAAGCTGATAAAGGGCATAAGAGGAACACAGAGGGGGAGTGAATGGTAATGAACACTCAGCAGCGTTACTGCCAGACACCTCTGCTGCCCTGTTTGTTCCCTCTAATGACACATGTCCCAAATTTCCTGATCATAACAGTCATCATGTTGCGCTTGGTGTTTTATTGCCCTCTGATGTTGAGCCAGGAGCTTCACAATGGGAGTTAACCTGATGTTAATGAGTTTAACCACTCCAGTTCATCTGCTGACTCCTCAGAGTGTTAATGGCTTTGGGGGGGCACAGAGAGGTATTTTGACTCGTGTACAGTGTGTAAACACACCACACTCTGACCAGATTTCACTGTAAGCCATTGACAGCAATGACAACAACTCAAAGCTTTGTTTTTTGTCTTGTGGACGCCTGTGGTTTGTCAGGGATGGTTATCACTGGAGGAGTAAAGTATCTGGGGTAGGAGCCTTTCCCTCGTATGCGTGATGGATGGATGCTGGTGAGCATCTGTCAGGCTTCCTTGTGGGGACTGCAGAGTGAGCAAACCTCTCTCTTACTACGTATGTTGTAGGGCCACTGACATGGTGGCATCTCCTACTGATACCCAAGATAAAAAACCTGCTGAGCAGGACCAAGTCATCCAGTGTGGTTAGCTGCTGGAAATGCTCCTGTTTGGCCATCTGATCCCCCTGCAGCAACATGGTCCTTCCCTACAGATCTCCCCCAGCCCTCAGGGGCTCTTCACACTTCAGAAAAGTCAAAAGCTTCCCAAGCTGCAAATGCTCTCACCCCCAAGGAGCACTGGCATCTCCCACCATCCACAGCCAAGAGCTGATAGCAGCTGTTTCATCATCTCCCTTCCTGGGGACATCCAGGCCAGTGACCAGTGTATCTGATGGAGATGTTGTAGGCCAGGTCTGAAATCTTTGCCTGACCCACTGGCCTCTGAAGCCATAAAACACCAAGGCCAAACTATCCTGAGAATTCCTCCCTTTTTCCCTCCTTCCCTGATCCCTCTTTCACCCTCTCCCAGGCAGGACAGTAATACCCAGATCTCCAGGAGCCACCTCTCTTAACAGGCATCATGTTAAGGGCAACAATGACATTGTATTTTACAAGACCTGGGGTTTGTCATTCCTCACATTTGGACACAGAAGATATTCAAGCAATGTCATCCTTTCATTGCCTGTCCATCCTGAATGAACAAGGGTGTGCAGATTACCATTGGGATCCATAAACCTCTGATTTGCGAACACACCGTGCAAGATAACCTTGCAATTATACATCAGACTTAAAAACCTATGTATTAATAAATGTATAACTCCCTGGTATCCAATGATATGACTGTTCTGTAGCATAGGATAAACTTTCTAACCACTTTTTTTTTTTCCTCCTATCTGAAGAAATGATTCTCTTCTCCACCTGTCCAAAGAATATATCATCTTAATTCAGCATACCTCAGCTCCTGCTGGGCAAAGGGAATGGGATACCCATAAGCAAAGGCCAAACCAGGAGTCCTTTAACCTAATAAGGCAGGCAACGCTACAAAGGCATCTACAATTCCCCTCAATTTTTCTCTGGGGAGGCAGGTGTTACCTACCCTTGAGGAACACAAACATCTGACATGGCCATGACTTTGTGTTGTGCATTTCCCTTGCTGCTGCATGTTTCTGTGCTATGGCAGTTGCTGGCTTTCCTCCAGAGATGCTGAAGTCTTTGGCAGCCATAACCCAGCGCACCTACAGTGACTGGGTTAGTGTAACCACCACCTGCCTCCTGTCTGCAAATCCCTGTCTCAGCCGCTTGTGCCGAGGATGACCCTAAAAGCTTGATGATTGGCCAGGCTGCATGCACCAAAATTTGTGTATAGCCATAGGAAGCCGGGACTGATCCTCTTGTCTCGTGTCACCACCTGCAAGTCCCCCAGCAGCACCTGGGATCACGAGAGGAAGAGAAGTACCCAAGGATGGAATGGTGCTGCTACCAAAATGACACCGGGAAGGATTTGCCAAGGACTTGGGGCAGTGGTGATGGGAGAACAGGAGAGATTCGTCGTCCCCAGACTCTACGGGGTCTCCCACATGTGCCGGCAATTCACACCCTGGCTTTTATGAGGTGAGAGGAGCTGCTGGAAGGCATTTCCCCAGCTTGCTGGGGAGGGTCATGCAAAGCCCCCCTGATGAGGGCAGGCTCTGCAGCCCCAGGTGTGAGGGACAGTGGTCAGCAGAGTTCCTGGAGTCTGCACATGCCAGCCTGGAGAATGGACGTGGGAAAAAGGTCAGCACTGCTTTCATAAGAAATGTAACATCTGCTTTACCAAAAAAAAAAAAAAAAGCCCTCTGCTCCAGTACATAAATGCTTCTCTGCATTAGGAGAATTTATCTCTTTCAGGACCTTTTGAATAAGGGAGCCAAGATTTTCAAAAGAAAAAAAAAATAGAAGGAAGATGCAGATAAACTTCACCTCTGATGCTGCAGGCAGTGGTTGAATGAATGTAATCTGCTTTTCTGACACTCAACAGAAAGAAAGGCAGAACTGAACAGGAAGAAAGGAGGATCTGATTTCATGTGTTTCATCTTAATGAACCCAATATCACACGTGCCCTTTACAACAAGAAAATGCTCTGTAGGCACTCGAATGCCTGCATATGGATTTGTGCATACGTGTGATATACTGAAGCACTTCAGGGTGGAGCCTCATTGTTTAAGCACAGCTCCCCGCTTGGGCAAGTAAATTAATCCTTGTGGGCGCTTGGATTTGCACTTCACACTCTCAGCGAAATGTTATACGTTTGTGTGCTGCGTGAGAGGGAAAAAAGGCAGCGTGTTGCCTGGCAGTTCGGGGTGACCTGGCGTTATTTCGGTCCTGGCACCCCCCAGACCCACTCACATTTTTTTATTCCTCATTACATCCTGCACAAATTCCTTCTGGTCTGAGAGTTTCCATTCTTGATCTCTGTCCAAAGGTGAGCGTTTTCTGTTGAAAGTTTGTTCTAAATTGATTTAACTATTTTTAAAAGTTACTCATTGCTGAATAAATATAACTTTCCCCCTGCAAATGTATTTCCCTGATTTCCTCCTCCAAAGGGAGCAGCAGGGATATAGTAAAACATTTTAGAAAGAATAGTCTGGTTGATACCAAGGGAGTTAAATGAAAGAGAAACAAAGAAAGCAAACAGGATATTTATGGTAACTGTAGAGAGCTCTCTGTATGTAGCCATTAAAAATAGCCCTCAAATGAACAATATTGGCTTTCTGCTCTATCCTCAAATACAGAGGACAACCTTTGAAAGACTCGTACGCACATCCAAGACCTGTGCGGGTAACTGTGGATTGGCAGGTGAAAAGAAATAATTCTGAGCACGTTCTTAACCCATGTAAAAAGCAGTTTGACTTGTGCACACACTGGATAACACACACTGTTTTGTTTTTATAGGTAGCTTAATCATTCACTACACATTTCCTTGGAGAAAGCTTGAAGTTCTTCAGGGGAAAGAAAAATGTAGCAAAATTAGGCAGCTCCTGTGCCTTTTCCTGCTTCAAATGTTGAGTTGCTATCCTTCCTTTTGAAAAAGTGAGTAAATAAAATAGTCCCAAGAAAAAAATTCTGTAGTTTTAATTTTCTAAATAAATGCAAGAGAAAAACCATAGAAGATTTACATAGTTTGCAAGTCACTCTTAAAAAAAAAATCACAATATTTTCCTAATTTAGGCATCACTAATTTACAGTGAATAGATCTTGCTGCATTAGTAATTTTCATCTCCAGTAAATGTCTCCAAAAGTGTCCTGCACTGCCCAAATGTTCATTTTTCTGCCAAAAAATAAACTGCTGTTTCACTTTTGGTGTGCAAGAGTTTGTCACTGATACAACCTAAGGTCTTCCACTGTTGGTAAGAAACATGCTGAAGGAAAGTATTGCCTGAGATAATCTTCCTTAGGCAGCTTTGTCCTGTCTGCTCTTTTCTCCAGTAAACATATCAAATACTGCTTTAGAAAGCTGGTTTGAACAAGTAAGCCAGTGTTTCAGCATTCATTCTATTTTTCCAGCTGAATTTAAATTTTTTTTTAAAACATAAATGGCTTCATTAACGTCAATTTGTGGATCTGTTAAGATGTAGGTGGTCTGATGCCTTAAATATGACTGTACATTTGTTCCACTCTACCACTCTGAAAAATGTTTCACTGGGATACGACGTAAGGGATTACCATCCAACTTATTTTTTCTTTTCTTTCTGTTTTCAGAAACAGCTGTGTCACAGATAGCCCTCCCCTCCCTTTGCTCCTCTGACCTCTTATTCTGCAATCCTCTTGGATTCCCTCCAGGGAGGGCAAATATTCCCTCCACCTTCCCCCAGAGTTATATGTTCCTTTAACCTTGGAACAATCTTTAGCCACTAAAAATAGACTCCCAACTCCAAACTTTGTCGACTCTTCTCGTGTCACAACTGCATTTTGACATTCTGTTCTCCTCGGTGGATCACATGCCAAGGCTGACAAAAGCACAACGTGTCACCAAAATTTTAAATAGGAATTCCAATGACCAGACGTTTCTGAAAAAAAAAACCAAAACCAGCATGTAGAGAAGCATTTTCATATGAAGAGCAACAGAGAAAAAAATTCAGAGAATTACAAACTCATGGAAACTAGAAATGGAAAGTTGATTAGGTCATCCAGGCTATTTCTTTTCCAATTCAAGATAATCCCCTATGTCACTGGCTGGTTTAAAAGCCCTAAATGAGAGACCTCTTACCAGTGTTTGAGAAGATTATTCACACCCCAAGATATCTCCTGGTATTTCTGACATTTAGGCTGAATTCCTCCTTTCAGAACATCATCCTGTCCCTTCACATCATGGACCTCATCATCACCAGTCTTTCCATCCCATTTTCATGAAAGGACTTGAGGTATTGAGACTTTCTCCATAAGAAATGTTTTTGGGTTTTTTTCCATGAATATTTGTGGGGTAATATCCCTGCCTGGTGTTTTATCAAAAATGAGGTAATTAAGATAGGTTAACTTTCAGCTTTTCAATTTTCCTTTGGTTTTGACTGTTCTTTATCTTTGTGTTTTCTTCGAATATCACAAAATTGTCAATGTTTTCCTGGTGATAAGGAACAGCAGTTAGTGTGGTGTGAACTGACCACAGAAGAGCAGTTATCTCCTGGACGTCATCCCCCATGTGCATCCCAGTAGTTTGTTTGCCCAATATTAATTTCGACTTGCAAAAAATGACTGACTTGCTGTTTGTCAGCAATATCTCAGATTTTTGTCAATGTTATTCTTTTTAGGTTTTTTCCCCTTTCATTGAATATTTACCCTGTTAACTACATTTTTCTAAAGGGCTTGCTGATTTTTTTTTGTGTTATTTTTGTTCTTTTCTGGCCACTTTTCTAACCCCTTAGAGCACTAGAGGAAGATAATAGGAACATCAGGTCTGATGTGGGACCTCAGTTCTAGCACTGAGTGAGACATGGGAGAGCCAGAGTGATCTCTCTGTCCTCCAGCAACTCATCTGTGATAGTACCTCTGAGAATATGTCACATCCTTCTAACATGATTTAAGATGTGTAGCTGAAAAATGCTGTAAGTGTAAAATTTTTACAATAAGTCTATTACTTGAGTATTTCTTTGTTATTTCTTCCAGAGGTAGCTCCCAACAGTGCATTGGCACTCTTGAACTTCCTCGTCTCCTTGTGCTCTGTTCACTCCCCGCTCTGCTTCAGTGTGGTGTTTTGCAGAGACCCAGTCCTAGTCCCCATCACACACTTCAGGTTTCTCCATCCAAACACCTGACAAAGGGTCTCTGTGAAGACTGTTCTTAAGTCTATGCATGTGACAGTCCCATTTCATCGTGCTGCTCTGAGGGCCATCCCATGAACCACCTGTGAGCATGACCTTTTACAAGATTCACAAATTATCCTTCAAGCAAGACACAAAGGAACAAAGATGTCTGTCTGTCTGAGGAGAAACTGATTTAATTGTTGCACAGCCATAAGGTATCTATAAAAAGTACATATACACGGAGATAGCCACAGAGAAAATTATAACAATGTAGGGATGCCCTCCTGGATTTTCCAGATTTGAAGCACAGACAGAAGGTGAAATTGAGTTTCCAAGGTGTTCCTTGTGGCATCAATATTATGTCACCCCATCCCTGCTTGAAATCAGTCACTCTGACCCCATCAATTGCTTGCATTTTGGAGACATAAAATGCTTGTGTTATTCAAGAGCACCACAATGAAAAAGGGGGTGAAGAAAGGCAAATCTGAAAACAACACAGTGGAGAGCTCCGGCAGGTTGGTGGTCTGGTTTGGTTAAATCTTCTCTTTCTGGGTTTCCTTGCTGCTGGGAGAAAATCCTCGGGCCTGACGGCCCACAGCTCCAAGTGAAACCATTTGTATCAGTGTCCTGGTAGCACCATATATCACTTTCATTTGAGAACTGTCCTCACAATCCCTTCTTGTTCCTGATCAATACTTCACTACGAATTATAAAAGTGAACAGAACAAATGGAAAAGATTTATTAACCCTGCTGATATGTTAAAAGCATTCTGTCAAAGAATTTGAAAAATGCTTCTCATATTTAGTGTTCAGAGACAGAAAATCCCTTTTGAGAAAGGAAAGGTATGTAAAATACATCAGTACCTCAGTGTGGAAATCCAGACCTGGCTCACTATATACATTACTGATGAATAGGTATTATTGAAAACTGCATGTGGTTCTTAGCAGGGAGAGCAGCTCCACATTAGAATGAGAAAGCAATTGTCAGCACTCAAGGAGAAACACTGGTCACATCTTTAAGGGAGTTGAGAGAATGGGAGGCTTTAAGATGGTAAAACACAAGATTAATGGAATTGGGAGAAGCTGTTGACAGAATTTCTTGAGGGGAATGAAATTGGAAAGTGATACTTGTTGGGACGTGGCCCTTGGAAATTTGCAGCAGTCTAAAGCTATATACAGATCTACTCACTGTAATAAAAGTATGGTCTGAAAAGAAATGAGTATTTGAACCGCATGTCAGAAAGTCACTGCTGGAGTGTGATTCCAAAAAGCACGTTGCAATGCAGCGAATGAATCACAGACCACGGGGTACATAACATATGCTAAATGAATCCAACATGATGCACTGCACTACAGGGCAATCATCACCTTCAGCATTGTCATCAGAAAGCAATAACCAGCTTCAACGTGCCACCTTCTTCCAAAGCATTTTGCAAAGGTTAGGCCAGCATGCAGTGTAAATAGGGATGTCTACAGAGGAAAGAATAACACCTCTGGCCAAATCACTTTCCAGTTTGTGCCTTTGGAGTTTACTGGAATAGCATAAAAGAAGAGGGGTAGCCTGCAGCCCAGATCAGACTAATGTGCCACTACTGGTGTGGGGTAAGAAATGAGAAAATATGTCAACGAACATACTGGTTTTGCATGCAGATGATATTCTAGTAATTTCTTAGCAATGTTTGCAGTGCAAAGGAAAGGAGAATGGCAACGCTAAAACATGAAGCAAGTTCATGGCCAAGACTTTGAAGGCAGGTCTTTTTTCTTCTATGCCTGGCAAGGAGGCAGGGAGTTTTATTGGAAGCAGACAGTTTCCATGCCTTTGTCAACTCCAAATTAGACTGTTCTACTGGAGAACACCTTTAATCAACTGGAAGCTGGTCAACCCACTTCATGTGTTGGGTTTGTCACTGGAACAATATAGTAACAACAGAGGCCTGTGATCTGTGCTCCAGTTGGAGTTCTGACATTTAAAGCTCTAGATGGCTTAAGCAATGAGCTTTTTTTTACATATATAATTTCTGAATAAAGGGAAATGAGTAAGGCTTTCTCCATAAAGAACCTTCATCTTTGGAAATAACTGTCCTTACTCTGGATGGAAACACCCTCAGATGTTGACAGGATATTGGAGTGAACAGGCACAATGCTCACATAAAGCCATTTGGTGAAAGAGTGGTCAAGATCTTGAGAAAGCTCAAGGAAAGCAAACCCTTCCAAGAACAGATCTGTCTCCTGGGACACTGATGCAATACCTACTCAAAGCTAAGAAGCTATTTTCTAACTAAAGGGACAATGTTCACCACTGATTGTAGGAGGTCTTCCCTGTGAGGTCTTCCAAACCCCTCATGGCCATGTTGAACCTACCCAGACTATGAAAGCCAAAACCATTTCAGGCAAAGCAAGTACAGAAGTAGGAAAGTCAGCTGGAAACATACTTTTTAAAAATTTCACAACATAAAGTGAATAAAGTTTGGTCATTTGTTCCACAACACTAGCCTGGAATTATCAGGGATTATAGCTAGATGTAGCATGAAAAGCTTCTTACTGTATTTTACATATTTGTCCTCTTCAGGGAGCTGGGGAGGAGGATTATGTAGAAAAGACGTAAGTGTAAAATAGTAATTTTTCTTACAATGACCTGCTTGGTTTCATAAACAAAGTGACATTGTAACACTTCACGCTAGATGGCATTTTCTGCCTCTATGTTGATGTCAAACATGCAAGTATGTCGTTCCTCTCTCTTGCATTATAATCCAGCACCTAGGAACACTCAGCCAGCTGGATCATTTGTTGGACAGACTATTCCAGTAAGTCCTTCAGAAAACAGATGTCAGGCCAGGCATTGGAAAGGTTAGTGAAGACCTCCCCACCACCACAGTTAGAAGAGGTTGTTTAGAACAAAACAGGACAAAGCAAAGGGTTGGGGTTTTTTGTGTGTGTTGTGTTTTTTTGCTTTGTTTTAAACGTAGAGCTAAAATAGGGAATGCAGAATGCAGGGGCTGAAGAAGATTCTGATGATCTGGACAAGCAGATCTGAATCTTGGAACAGATATTACCTTTGGTCTCTAACTCTTAGTGAAGACTAGAAAAGATGAAAAATGCTATGGAAGAAGCATCTGTATTCTTTGAAGAACAGAGATGTTTTTGGTTGAAGGAGCTCGAGCTTGATTTTTTGTGAGGGAAATAACAGATGAAGGAGTAAAATGGCTAAGAGACAGAAATTCTCAATGGAGTATCAGATTTTCAAGTGACTCCCTGTCTTCCATCATAACTCCTCACCACTAAGACAAAATAAATTAATATCAACCTCTCAAGATCTCTTCTGAGGCAAGAGTGGGCTAACTTCACACAATAAGTTGTCAAAGTGGGGGTGTGAGCCCTCTTCCATCTGCTCTCCCCAGTTGTTAGAGGTTGCTGTGGTTCCACACAAGGAAATGTTAATTACACGATCACACTGTGTTTTTTCCATACAACCTCTTACTTCATTCAAAGCCTTGGATAGAAAGTACAACGGGAATGAATCCAGGCTGTGCCTCAAAACGGACTAGTTTTTGCAGGTCTTGCCTCTTTTTTCACAGTAGTTGGAAGGGGCATGAACTATAGCAATCGGATATTTAAAAGCTTTATAGAATGGGGCCAATTTAAGGTTGCTTGGGTATTCTGGATCCAAGCACTTCCTAATCTTCTCAGAGCTTGACTTTACAACTTAAACGTTCCTTAAATGCTGATTTTAGATGTGTTGCAGAGTTAAAACAAGGCCGGCACTGTAGGAGATTGTGATTTGGTATTGTATAAAAAAATGACAAAGAAAAAGAGCAATTATTTAGGATAATCTACAGGGATTATACTGAGCAGTGGAAGTTAGGACTGACTGTCTTACTTAGTTGTTACCCTAATGGAGTATTTATATAAAGTAGATGGGACAAAGGACTTGAAAAACTTAATTGTATGAAACAGTCCTACAAAGATCCCATTAAACGGCAAAAAGAAGATGTGTCATATCTTCATTTTCCTCCTCAGATAAATGACCATGTGTAGTGCTTTGATGCCCATGCTCCTTCTGACTTCCACACAAAAAGTGCCTTTCCTATTGTGGGCACTGAAAGTCTTACCCCATTCAGAGTGCGAAAAGACATCAGGATCTGTCTCTGTAAGATTTACAGGAGCAATCAATCAATCACCTCTACACTCTTAGTGAGCTGGGCTTGCACCAGCATTGCCTGCCAGGTTCAGCCAAACAAGTATTTGATCTGAATATGCTGCAGCAAAACCCAACATTTGTGTATGATTACCCAAATTACAAAGCCATTTTGTAATATGCCCATAACAAATTAAATGAAAAAATATGTACAATAATGAGGTCTTTATTTTCCAACTTTTATTTTTCTATAGTAAAAGAATAAATTGAATGATCTGGGCACCAAAACCTTCAGCCCACCTTGCCCTAAACAAACTATGGAGTGATTGCAGAAATGAAGAGGTAATTAACTGGGAGTTAGCTCAACCAGCTGCTCTCTGTATTACTGAGGCAGGCTAAGCCTTTGGCAACTTGGTTTGGTAACACCCCTCAGCAATTTTCAGCATGTCTTTTCTCAGAGTCTTTAACGTAGCCAAAACCCCAGGAATCCACAGGTTTTTAAATGATCAGATCCACAATTTTGCCTGCCTGTCATGTTCATGCTGCAGACTTAGCAGATCTCTTAGAATAAGGTTTACAGCACGTCTTCTGGATTTGATTAGAAGAAAATCTGTACTTCATCTTAACTCCTCCACTTTTTCTGCCCTAGACCTGAGGAATGCAATATTGGCTTCTCCCTCAGCAACTCCCACGTTTGTAGCAAACATTATTGAGCTGGGTTTCTATCTAGAGTGTACTATTTTAAAATGTTCTTATTCCCACCTGAACACCATGGCATCTGTAGCACTAGAAATCTGCATTAATTCATATATATTACTATTAATGATGTATATACTTCATAGTTTGCCTTAAGCTTGGGAACCTATCATGCGCAAAACTGCACTGTCTTCCAGGCTGCATTTATCAAATTAATTTTGCACACTGAATAAAGAAGTACTAATGTCAAATTCCCTCTCTCCACACAGAATATAAAATGTAGGTGATTAAGTAAAAAAGCTTTACTCATTTAAATTTATTTCTAGAGATTGCCCAAGAGCTTTCCAATTTGTTTAGACATGCAATACAACAGAATATGTTCACTTTTTTTTATGGCACACATATAAAAAAAATACAAACCAAATTGTTTTGGAACTCAAAATCAATAGTTTATGGCATGTTAGTCTCTCCCTCTTGATTTTTCGTTTTTACTGTAGTACATGCAGACTATTTAGCAACGAACATCAATGTTCCAGCAAATGCTGGCATGAGGCTTTCAATAAATGTTAAATCTCCTCTCAGCAAGTCAGAGGAATGTTTTTCTCAATTTCTGTGGCAATATATTTTGGTGGGTCTCACGTAATCAGAGTTTTGAGAAGTTGTGTCATCCTCCATCCTAATATTTTACCTGTTATGTGATTGATCTTAATTAAGCTTCCATAATCAATCCCCGTATCACCACTCATGTAAATCACATCTTATGTGCACAGAGAGCATGGGTGAGAAAATTTCCCACACAAAAGTTGCAGACGTGTTGGTTGGGAAAGATTTCTTTGCTGTCTGCTGATAATAGCCACTGGAAGTGAGTGGAAGGGGCTGAAAGGTGATATTAGCAAAATGCAAACAGATAAGGGAAGAAAAATGGGATATGTTTATCATTTCTGGCAGGGATTCAGTGTTCTGTGCTGTATGAGATGATTCAGATTCCAGGAAGACTATTGCATAGGTGTAGATTGCCCTGAAAAAACAGACTTGGCGCCTTTGATTTCAGTTTGCAGCGTATCCAGAAAATCAAGTACTTTTTCTTGCTGCAGGTGAACTATCCAATGGGGGGTCCTGAAGTCGATCAAGGCTTTGGTAACTCACTGCTCAAATTATAATTGCAAGACTGTGGGCACTGAAAAAAGATCCACACACATCTGCAACTGAATGGAGACTAAAAATGGCTCTCATTCTATTATTCAGCTATTTTGTGTACCTAATTCATCTTTCTTAATGCTTATGAGTCCTACTCATGGATCAGGAATTAATCACTAAAGATGGTGTTAACATGAAGCAGAAAAAGGTGACCCCCAAGGAGTTTTCTGAAGCTATTAGTATGAAAAGAAAGCAGAGACATACCCATTTCTTCTTCCTCTAAACTTGAAAGAGGCTTAAGCTATGCTGGTTTTCAACAAAGAACTACTGTTCACTGAGATATATTGATCAGTTTTTCCTCAGTTGGAAGATTTATAAGAATTAAAAATGGGATAATTGCTTTAGAAAATAACTAACACTCTTTATTACAAATCTCATGCCAAGAGTCGGGTTGGTTTGATGGTGAATGTTCAGGGTAAGCTCCAATTCCCAATCATGTCAATGAAACACTAATTACTTCAATGCAACCACAATTTCATTTCTGTGCAACTTGAATTTTTGGTACCAATTAGCCAGGAGTCCTTTGCATAAGTCTCAGTTTGTTTTTGGTAAGAATGCCACATAACTCAGGATTTCAGGTTTGTCTGCAAAAACAAAAGTGAAACTCAGTGGAGTCCACATGATTTCCTACGATTTTGTTATCCAGGCCCAGTCTCCAGCAAGCCTAGGACAGTTGGAAACTCAAAAACCATTCTGATGAACCTTGGTTGACTTTTCAGTTTCAAAAAAAGCCCAGATCAGGGCAATTTTTACCTGGTTTCCAGTTTCATAGGTACAGCTGGTTGAAATTTTTCAAATAAAACAAGTCATGAACACTTGGCTTTTCTCCAAACATTCATATTTTTTAATGCAAAAAAACCCATTTTTTGACCTCACTACTTTCTTTGGAAAAAATTCAAAAAAATTATTCAAGATCAAAAGGGAAAAAAATAAAGACCTTCTCAGTGGCCTACAAAACACATCTTTTGTTTACTTCTAGGCATTTTTTGGTTTTGTTTGGACAGCCACAGCAAGTGTTTTGACTAGTTACCTCAGATTGTTGTGTGCTTTAAATTTCCTTCCATTCATAGCTGAAACGCTTTGGGTCTGATTTTCCAATGACAAAGCCAAAAATATTCTACTTCTGGTCATCATCTCCCAGGTTTTCTGGGGCAATAAAAAATGATTTATCATAAAACAAAACAGGCTGAAAAACGTTATCACACTTGTAAATGTCCCAGTAAATCTTTATACCCTGCTTTTCACGCTCTGCTTTTAAAGAAAGTTTTTCTAAGTATCAGTCAGGAAGGTCACAGCATATCATCATACATATCTTAGGCAAAGATTAGCTTCCATTTCTTGAAGAGTTCATTTTAGATTATGTAACAGATGCTGTTGAAAATCCAAAAGGTGCAATAAATCCCCCAGCCCAACTCCGAGAGAAAATAAGTTGAGTGACCGCAGACGGTGGAGTGAAAGGTCCCTGTGTTGCACAGCTCCCCGACTCAAGCCTCGCGGTGACTGCACATTGTCACGAACAACCTCTCCTCCCATGAAACTATTCCTCCTCTTTCTCCTTCTATGAAGACTGCAATCTGCACATTTTATGAGTGAGTGCCTGGACCCCCCAGCACGGGACTTGATCTGTCCTTCAGGGTCCAGTTGGAATATTTTTCAATTAATGGGTACTTGGTAGACGGTTGACACCTTGGTGAGCATGTTCTCTCCAGCTGCTTTTAGCCAGAGACACACAGCTTAAGCTTTTCAACAGCTGCTTTATCTCTGCTTCTCACCCCTACCCCCACCCCAATTTAAGTTTAAGATGAGCCTCCACCCCTGAAGCCCATGATATCTCACTCCAAAGTCCTGTCAGAGCCACAACCAAGGCCATAAATTTCCCAGCTGGGTCACAGTACTCCCTATTCATTTACTGAAACATTATAAATGTGTCCAGGCTCCAAGTGAAACCTAATCCCGACATTCCCCGCATGGCAATTCCTGCAACTAATGGCAGGGTCATCTGGAATTACCATCACCTTATCTGATTGGAAGCTCATCACCTGCGTTTCAACACTGAGGGCTCAGTAATGCCTCATAAAATTGAGCCCTCTGCTATTTCAGGTCTGCTGTTTTGTCACAGAGCAGGCATCAGCCATTCGAAGTTACACGGGGTGCTTGGTCCTCAGAGGTGAGCTGGCCAAGAGTGATGCTCTCAAGCACATCCAAGGAGGATTCATAAGGGGAGAAAGGATGGGAAATGTCACCTCAAGACAAAGAACGGTTACAGTTCAAAGCTTGGCAAAGCCAGAGCTCTTGAGGAAGGGGAATGTGTAGCTGTTGTGAAGCAGCATCATTTCACTGAGACTAATAATTTATGTTCTATTTTAGTTCATATGGGACCCTCACCATGTTGTATCTAACATCTTCTAATAGTGGTTACATGACATCATGCAACATGTGTCTTTCCTTTCTCTCATCCTGTCCATGAGGGAAGCTGAACCTGAAGTGCAGTGGGTTTTTTTGGTTTGGTAGGAGAAAGGTTCAGATATGGGCTTTTTTAGGGTTTTTCTTCCATTTCACCCAGGGAAAATGAAAAAGCCATAAGGAATCACACCTTGGCCTTCATGGTCTGAGTACAAAGATCTGCAGGGCAGTCACGTTTTGAACCATTCAACATAAACCCAGAGTTAAACGCTTCAAATCTTTTAAACACTGCCTGAGGCCCTGTGCAGGTGCAGAAATTATCTCCAGGTAACAGCAGATTGAGCTGCAACCCTTCCATCTTCCAGTGCAACGCTATCTGTGTTACTTCCATTCCTAGATATGAAACAGCAAGTGCCTCCGAGCTATATGCTAAATAAACACAACCCAGGAAAAGCTCAGACCAAAAAGCTTCACTTCCAGCCAACATTCCTTCCCCCGTGCCAGCCATTCATTCCTGTAATATTTAGTGGATTGCAAAGAGATTTTGGATTTCCTGTCAGGTTTCTGTCCTTCAGGGAGTTAATTATGACTTGGGACTCAAGGAATGGTCTCTGCTGTGGTGCCACACTTGTGCATGTGTGGCTGCTCTGATTTATCATTGTGCCCTTGTTTCTCTAAAAGGTCTTGTTCAAGACTCTGAAGAAAAGCAGTGAATTCACTGAACTTGACTGATTGATTGAGAGACAGGAAGGGACAGGAGGTTTGATAACTTGGTCTGGACTAGTGGATGCTTACACAGCTACAGGGCAAAAAGAGGAGAGAATGCAAAACCCAGAGATTTTAGTGTCTCCACCTTTTACCCATCTCCCACCGCATGATTCAATGTTCTTGGCCAGTGAGCCCCTCCCCACAGAGCAGGGAGCAGGCAGGAGCAGGCTTCAGCCACTGCCAGCCTTAGAGACACAGATCAGCTCTCAGGATTGCCCCAGCCCCCCTGCATCACCTTGCCTGAGTCATTCAAACCATTTCTACCCTGCAGGGAGTGCAAGTAGATGCACTTAAGCCTGTTTTCAATGAATTAGCGTGGGTACTCCTGGCATTGACCGCTGAGCTACTTGCCCAAGTATTTACCCAGCTTCTCAGGTGGGTTTTCCAGCCATGCTGAATTCCGTTCTACTCAGTGACTTCCATGAATACATACACTTAAGTCTCTCTGTGAGTAACTTCCCCAGCTGTAAAATAGGGACAGTGTATCTCTACGTTGCAGGGGTGAAAGGAAAATAAATATGCTAAAGCTTCTAAGCAGCTTAGGTATTAAGAAAATGAGATACATCTGTGGCTAAAATTTATAGATAGACCACTTGGATACAATCTGATTAGATTTATCCCCTAGTAAAGTATTGTAATTTCTGTAAGTTCAAGAATGTTACTTCTGTCCCAGTGAAGTAAAAATCCCTGCCAGTTCCTAGGCTTAGGCTATGTCAGCTCCTGGAGAAACATCTGAATGAAGCAGCTGGTCCAGAGAGCCTCACGCACTTGTTTTCCACCCACACTCATGCCCACCCTCAGCCGCAGGAGCGATTTCCCACACGCCAGAGTGGCAGCTCACTGACGGCTCGCCGTGGGTCTGCACACTGCAAATGCCTTCGAGCACTAGACACTGGCTGTGGGTCAGGTGTGGATTCACTGCAGCAGTGCTGTCTCATTTCCCAGTTTATACTGGATCAGTGCTTCCTGGGGTTTAGCTGTGGCTTTTTAGATCTGGTAAAAAAAAAAAAAAAAGACAGAAAGCAGTCTTTTGCTGTGTTGGTGAAGGTAAGCTGTCATTGCAGAGCCTGGAAGGAAAAAAAAAAAAACAACCCTAATTTAACATAGGCTGTCTAATAACAGCGGGACAGGGTTATTCCAGCATGTAAAGGGCATCAGCCCTTCAGATAAAATTTATTGTCAAGGCAACGTTTTTGAAAATACCACAACTGAAATGACCAGTTCCCAGTGCTAGGGTTTTCCTGGGTTTTACTGCACAATTAGCCGAAGCCATGCCCCAGAGTAAATGAATACCCATCAGCCAGACGCTGGTGAATTTTTTCGTCTCCCTCTTTTACTGGTGCTGGCCACCTCCCTCTGGCTCGTCATGGCCTTGCACTGCAGTGGCATCACTGAATCCCTGCTCCCACTAGCTGCCCTCCTCACCTTCAATTTGATATTTATTTAGGCTTCACATTTAGAAAACAAAAAAATAAAAAAACAGCTTTGAGAAAGCCCCAACCATTTCTTCACTTGTCCACTCCAAATAGACCCCAATGGCTCCTCAGCCATCTCTGCACCCCCCAAATTTTCCTCCACTTCCCAGCACATGCAGACCCACCTTTGTCATCTTCTCCATTGTAGCACCTCATATCAGCCATGCCAGAATTATGGGCTGTTTAACTGCTTTGTGACAATTCACTGGGGTGCTCAATCTGTGGAAGCCCTATAGGAGGCATCAGCCAGGGATAAACAATCTGTCTGCATCTGGGGAGGTATTTTGTACAAAGCATGGCAGTTCAAGTGAATCTGTTGGCCATCTCCAGCATGCTGCTGTTTCCTTATGCATAACCATTTTTATTAGCACTCAGACAGCACTTCCTAAAGCACTTCTGTCATCTAAAGGCTTTCACCTAGTTGAAAAGTTTATTGTGAATATTATTTTCAGACCATTAACAAAGGAATCATCATCTGTTTGGGGAAAGCAAGGTGCAATAAAGCAAGAAACTTAGCCAGGGCCACTGAGAGACTCATTGTCAACGCTGAGATTAAACTTCCAAAGTTGAAGACAATTTTTTCATCAGGCCATGTAAAAATATAGAAATAGACTTTAGCTGGAAGTAGGTTTGTAAGCAGAGACTGTGCCTTTTCTTAGACAAGTTGTGTGTCCTTGGATCATCACAACTACAGCAAAAGACCTCTGGAGAGCTAGTAGAAGGTTTGAGTGGTCTGTGAGTAATCAACCTCAACTCCAAAAATAATACAGTTTACAGGATTAGTCCGTAATTGTTTTACTCTCAGATGAAAGCCAAAAGAATGCCACTGTCTCAGTCATCAGGCTAGTTGATTAACATTATTAAATTAAACTTAAAATGATTGGTTTTGCCTAGAAACTAGCTTGAAATTTCTTGCTTAAGACCCAGAGATCTAGCCTGTCTCTGTGTGTTTCAGCTACATCAGCCTGATTAATAAGAATATATTGTCTATTGCTAAAACCTTGTCTTGCTTTTGTCTTTCCCCCATCACAGCAACAACAAAATGTTGAAATTTGGTGCATCACAGAATAAACTCATAATCCACCTCCTCTGACACACTCTGTTTGAGAAGGTGTTTGAGCAGGTACAAGAAGGGTCTGCTGATCTCCAGGTGTACCTGATACACCCAGGAGATGTGTAGCTACCTGCAAAAAAGCAGCAGAAATTGCCATTTTGCATGAAACTTCAGAAGTAGAGAGGTTTAGCCAGTTCATTTTTTCACTTCCCTGCCCTGTATCTCATCCACAGCAAAGCCAGACACCTGCAACTGTCCTTGGGAGCATCGCATGCAGCTCTGTCATTTTGGACACATTTAGTTCTTTTGGAGGAGAGCAGGGAAAACCTTTCCCTGGAGATGTCCAAAGGACTCAGTTGGGTTTTCTCAGCACCAAAGTCTTCACTGAACTCCCACAGAGTTGAGCACACCATAATGAAGGAATTTTTAGCAACGCTACATATAAAATTGGAGCAGGTGCTCTCAATAAAGAAAATTCTTAACCTTGCTCATATTTATTTCAGTTCCTCTCTGTCTGGGCATAAAGCCACCATTTCAGTTTCAAGCTTTCCTGGCTTGCTGGAAAGGGTGAAGGATAACCTTTTTTTCTTTTTTTTTTTTCCCCCCACAAAAAAATGTGGAAACAGATTTTTACATCAGCCCTCAAAGGTTAGGTGATTTGCCAGCAATACTTCTGAAATGAACTGCTAGGCCACCTAATTAAACAAACTCCTCCAACATATTTTAAGGTCCTCTTTCCCAGAGTACACAGATCGATTTTGTCCCTTCGGCGGGTGGCATGAAAAAGGGAACTCAAACAGCCTGATCCTGGTTGTCTCCAGGATATGGATTTATTTGAGAGATGAATACCACCTGCTGAAATTACCCCTGGATCCAGACTCTGACTGCAGGATCCAGATGCTGCATGTTTGAGCATACTCATAAGTGGAGTTGGAGCTGCTGGGGATGGAGAGAGCTTTTGCGTTTGAGTTATAGCGGGAAATACCTATTTAAATTTGACCAATTATTTTTCCTGTTTAAGCATGTGAGGTGCCCAGAGTCATGCATCCATGAATAAAAGTGGTTCCTTGTCCTCTACCTTTTCACAAAGAAGAAATTTTACAGTGAAAAAATAAAACCCAACAAAGCGCCAACATGCAGGGTACAAGTCAGCAGAGCCATATTCATGTTTTCATAATTCATGTGAGCTGCCATATCTGCTAAACTGCTTTGGGCCACTGGACAAGTGTGGGGTGAAAAAGGAAGGGAAAAAAAATAAAATTAAAAAAAAATGGGCTGCCAGGGGAGAGGGAGACAAACAGGCCATTCATAAAGGCATCACTGTAGCACTTTATGGCATTTCACGCTCGCAGAGAGGAATCACTGGGAACACTGGGAGGAGGCTCCATGTTAACCACGGCACAGGTCTTGAACTTTCCTGCTGTTTAAAAATAGATGTCTGCCCCCACCCCACGGCCAGTCTCTTAAGGTGGACCCCGCCGAGAGATGCAGTGGGTGGGTATCGAAGGGGAAAGTTTTGCTTTTCCCACTTTGCTGAAGTGCCCAGGGCACGTTTGGAGTTCAATCATGTTGCTATTTTTATTATTTCTAACTTGTTAGAGAGGGAAAAAAAAAAGATGGGGCAAAAATAAAATAACTTCTATTGATTTGAGGCACTGTGTATGAACACTGAACTTTCCTAGTGTAGCTTTTCTTAGTTTCCACAGTCACCAGATTGGGTGACTTGAAGGAAAATACTTCTTTCTTGAAATTATTATTTGAAAGATTTCACAGGAATCTTTCTTTTCTCCCCCAGAATGGATGGGCAAGTTACCAAAGCAATACTATCAGCTGGGAAAGAGATGAATATCATTTTAGTCAAATAATTTAGTAAAAGACATATTGTAAAATCTGCCAAAAGCATTGTCCTATGAATTTATTCAACAGACTCCAATCACTGGTGGATCTGATGGCAATCAAAATACTGCAATGCTTTTTTCTGCCAAGGAAGCGGATCTTTTAAACAATTGGTTATATGCTACTGAAAAATCAAAATTGCTTATCTGCATACATGAAACCTACCATTTGTAGCAGAACTAGTTTGCTGCTTAAACCCACCCCACAAAATAGTTACAAATTGCTTAAGAAATTTAATAAAGATTTAAGTACTCCCTCCTGAAAATAAATGATAATCTAACACAATTAGATACAAGTTTAAAACAGAATTAGGAGTACAGCCTGTGTCTTTGAACATCGTCTTATATTTATCTCATTGCATTATTCGGGCTTACAGATCAGTTTTTTTCAGTAGTAGTATGTGAATTAAATATAAAAAGTCCTCAATTAGGAAAATACGGGGAACATTAAGTAAATATGTAGAAGTTTGGATAAGAATTGACTAAGTCTAGAATTGTGAGGAAAACATTATTCAGTGAAGCAGAGAGAATTTCAAATATTCAGCGAATCTGGGAGATTTTAGTTACAGACATTAACAGCACTGAAATACAACAGTGAACACAGTTAATTTTTTACCTTGTTTTCTTTGATCAGAGAGTGATGAACTACTAGGTAGAGAATCTATTTTATCTTTTCCTTTAATTTACATATTTTCCCCAAATTCAACCACAGTAAGACTGCACTTCATTAAAGTGACATTTAACTTTGTCATTTCACGCAAAGATTAGCTCAGAGATCTACCTATAGTATCTGACATAGGAACTACACTTTCAAGGTATCAAATATTTTGTCATTGCTTTCTCTAGAGAAAAAGAACCAAACCCACTAAACCCATAAACATTCAACTATGCAAACTACACCAATTTAGGAAAAAAAAAATAGCTCCCTAAATATAACTACCAGCTTCTCAGTATTTGTACACTTAGGTAGGCTTCTTCAACTTCCTCAGCAGCTCAAGTCTGTGAAACTCTGTCCTTTCTGATAGTAGCTACAATTTAGTGCTTGAGGAAAATAATGCCTCAAATTGTTAATCATAATACTGAAAACTCAATATACCCTTTGAATTTCATAGCTTAGCTCTTAACAACAACTGAAACCCCATTCCTACTAAGTGCTACAGAACTTGTCTAATTTCACGGTGGGGGCAGCCTGGTCATCTATTTATAGCGTTGAGATGAACATTTGCTGACATACACATGGAAACAATTGGGAATGCAAAGTGGCTCATGCTGGGTCACAGACTGACACACATTTGTTAATCCCCAGTTTTGCCTTCACCTGAAATTGGAAAGAAATGGTGATCACACTTTAAGCTAAACATCTCCAGCGAGCATTTCAATTAGAGCTGATAAGACACTTGGCGTGTTTCAGTTACATAGTGAAGGCACTGTAAAAAAACCTAATTAAATTTAATTGTTGTGCAATGGTTTAATCAATGTGGTTGGTAATTAAGTGCAAATTATGCACATAATATATTACAGATGTGGAACCCTACTTTTGAAACGTAGAGGCTATTATGTGATGCAGGGAAGGTTGCAAGGAGGGCAAGAAATTTGTTGCTAAAGTTGCAGTAGAGACTGATTACACAAGAGTGAGGTTATATATATCTCTGTATATCATAGTAGTTTTAACACTAGAGCTTATTCTATCAAGAATCTTCTTTGTTGTTTGTCTTTAAACCAACAGAAAATGTAGAAAATTCAAGCCCTAAAATATGGGATGTTGGTGAGATTTGTGATGGTTATTAGTTTCCTCAGAACTTGAGTAATACTGTAAACACAATAAACTCAAGTTGAAAGAGTCATTCCATTCTAACCCACTGTTTTTATATCTTCCCACATAACTTTCTCAAAAAAATTTCCTTTCTGGCTACGATTTCTCATGTTTAGTCTGAACTTAGAGGTGACTTTTGTTTCTTTCAAAGCTGAAATAAAATTACGTTGGCTATTATAAGGTTTAAGACTTGAAGAAGATTGTTGGAATGAACTACTTTGTATATACTGCTGGTATCATATAAATAAATAGCATTTTTGAAAAGGGTTTATGAATTTTTCTTTTTGAATTCAGCTGGGAAAGAGTAAAAAACTTTTTAGCAATGGGGTATGATACAGTGAGGAAAACATTTTTGGAAGCTCTAAAGAAAATTGATTAAAATGAAATGATTTCAGAAATCTGTTTTGACTCTGCATCAAATATAACTCCAAAGAGAAGCACTGGACTGTGTGAGTGTGCACAGAGCTCACTCGCTTTGAATCAGTCACCTGTTTTATTTTCAACATTTGTGAATGTAGCATTGTCCACCATATTGTTAAGGGAAGAACTCTGAGTAGCAGTAGGGTAGAGGCATAAAAAGATAATCCTTTTACCAAAAAGGCCTGATTTTCAATTTATTTGAAGAAAAATCCAGTTATCTCTCTTACGTTTGTTCACCTGAAGTTTACCATTGACTATATGTTCATAGCTCTTTGAGAAAGGGAAGTTTGATAAATCCCATTTTACAGGTGGGGAAACTGAGGCACAGAGGGAAAAAAGGAGTTGATTATAGTTTCTCAGGAAGTATATGATGGTATCAGACTGACTCACCAAACTTCTCCCATCTGTCTACCCTCAATGCTTTTTTCCTTCCTGTATTATTTTGTCCTTTTTTACCTGACCTAAGTCAACCGAGCAGCATACATACAAAATAATAATTTTGTCACTGGGCGGACTCATGATTTTAAGCCTTCTGTCAAGCTCTATAAGATTTTTCAGCTAGAATATGAGGTGTGAATAAAAAGAACTGTTAAAACGATTGGGGTCAGAACCTGCCCACTGGATACGAGAACTCCTGTGGACTTTAATGGGATTATTTGCGTGAATAAAAAGAGCAGGGATACCCCATGGCTTCCTCATTTATTTCCAGCAAATGGAAACCTGGTGTTATATGACCAGAAGAAAATGAAAAAGAGGTGGTTGGAGTGTGGTAGTTCTCCAGTGATTTTTTTGTAAGCAACTGAAAAACTGAATTTCCACAGAAACATTCTTGTTTACTGACAAAAACCCCAAACCTAACACTTTTCCAATTTTTAACAACTGTTCTTCAGTTACTTCTGGTTTCTGAAAATTAAAGCATCTTCAGATATATTCATTTTTTTCTCTCTTTTGGTTTTTAACCACTCCTTCTTTACAGAATCCAATAACTAAATCATCTTAGCAGAAATATAAATTTTAGCCAAAAAATTCAGTTAGAAGAAAAAGGCCCTTTTTTGTTCCAAAGAAATGCTGGAAGACAACTCAACTTGCGATAATAATTGTAATATCAGACAAAGGTTCGAGGCAAAATGTCGCTGCAGCCCAGCCCAGGTAGAGCTGTGCAGATGCCGTCAGTAATGTACCCCAGCCTGCGTAAGGAAAGGTCAACGGGAAAGGTATCCCCATGCCCTCCTCACTCTGCAGGACAATGAGGTCCATATGTTGCGTGTGCTCCCGAGACCATTGCGACTGGAAGAAGGTCAGCAATGCAGAATTATGGGGAGGAAAGTGAAAAAGCGAGAAGAGGTTTACAAAGGCCAAAAAGCAAGGCTTTCATTTTATATTCAATTTATCTTTTCACCTCTGAAAAGGGCGCAGAGGTTGGAAATTATGATTGAGTTTTTTAATTTTATTAATGGCAGGCTTTGTGGTTGCTAGGGGAACTTGACCCAACCAGGGAAAAAAAATGGCCCAACGCAGTATTATCGGGATTAATCTGTTGCCTTGAAATAGTTGGATCTCTCTCCATTGGCCTCATGAGTCCTTCCTGCTTTGCCTGTATCTCCACGACCACCTTGTTGACATGAGCCTACTGCTTAATCCTTGGAAGGAAACCTAACCCTTGGCCTCGGAGAGATGTCCCCGAGAGAGGGTAACCGGAGTGCAGCCGTGCAGGAGGTGAACCCCACCAGAGCCGCCGTTCAAACCTCCAGGCGGTCGGTCCCGTCAGACAATAAAGCAGCGAGCACAAGCGAGACGCTAATTTAACAGGAGGCTTGATTACACTGCGATAGGGCCCTGCTGGTTGTTTCCAACAGACCCCTTTATAGTATTAGTATTTATTACACCCCATATTATAAGGCATGGGGATTTGCTTCTGTAGGGCAGTTTGGCTAAGCAATGAAACATAATGTTTCTTTTATTGCTCAATAAACACTGTTCTCTCTTTCACTGCCGCTCCAGCCCAGCTTTTTCAAGCCCGTTAAGCCTCTAACACAATAATCCTACCGGCCAGCAATGAGAGATCACAGCTTCTAACCATTTTTTGTTACTTCTGAGGCCTCCTAGAGGTGAGAGTCATGGATAATTCCGTCTCTGGGACTTTTGCGATCCCTACCTAATTTTATTTTTTGGAAAGGCTTTGGTCTTCTAGATGGAGAGGTTCAATGGGTTCTCCTCTTCCCCCAGAAAGAGAGAAGAAACCTAGTGTTGGTCTGAAGGACATGGCTGTAGAGCATGTGGTATTTTGTTTTCCCCTCTGTGTATATCCACGTGTGGGTTTGCATCCCATGATTTAACATGCCTGGTCTGGGCCAGGCGAAGTGCTGACAAGCAACCTACAGGCATCTTCCACACTCCTCTGCCAACAAACCTCAATCTTTTCCTGTGACATGCCCACCTCTGAGCTGTTCCCAACCTGGCCTTCTCCTCTGAGGAGACCAGTGTCTGTAGCATATTAATTGATAGTGTTATGAAGTGCTCGGCTGTCCCACCACGGTCAACAACGAGATTTTCCAGTGTCGACTTCCCCTCTGCATTAGTTAATGTTTGGAAACTCTGTACATCAACACACTGGACTCCTGCACCAGCCTCTCATCACCTTGTATGGCTCCTAATGTGCCAGACCGTTATCCCTCATGCTGTAACGGGATACAGCGATCACAAATACACCTCCTTGCAATAATATTGCGGACGGGTAGCATTTACAGCAGTGAAACTGAGCCATCTTAGACACTGGTTGTGTAGGGCAAATGATTAAGGACTTAATAAAAACACTATACAAGCTTTGAGGGCATGACCAAACATTGCAGACAAGGATGATAGTGATTACTAGAAACTTTTACAGGTTGCTTAGCTTAGAAAATCTTGCACAGGATCTGTGTTTAGCATGATTTACCATGAATGGTGACAGCAGTGTGTGCCCCTGGAAACCTACTTGCAAGCAAGTGGCTCTTTCTCTAAAGTTCTTGAAACATAACCTTTGTATTTTCCTTCACACTGGGCCATTCTAATTCTGTCTCCTCTTTTTATTTTCGTCATCCTAAATAATTACTCTTGATCACTCTTTTTCATATATTTGTAGATCATTTTAATGTTCCCATAGGTCAATGCCAAGTATGACTACAGTCAGCAGTTTCAATCTTTTCTCTTTTTTCAGTCCATGCAGCTATCCCAGCAGGAATCTTATCCATATGCTTATGTTTTATGATGCTGTCCCCCTCTTCTGCTGAGTGATATGGTTTTTGTTTTAAATACCAAAAGTATAATGACAGAATTATTGTGCCCTCTTCAATGAACATCATGACAATTTTCATACCTGCCATGATGCTGGCAGCTTGTTCTTTCCCAGAGATTATCAGGATACTGGATTTCTCTTTAAATGCACATGCACACATATTTATATAAAACTGTACTGCCATGTTTGTCTGTTTTAAATCATTTCTATAGTTTTCTATATTTTGGAGGAAAAAGTATACGTTCAACATTAGCATAAATCAGGAAGAAGAGAGATTTAAGTTTCCGCTAACATGTTTTCTGGCAAATGTAATGTGTTTAATTTCAAAAATTATATTAATAAATTAAGAAATATTACTGTAGGAGCAGCTTCTCTGCTCACTTCTAAGTTGATTTAGTTCTGCGTAGGAAATTTTGTCTTCAAACTGTGCAGGTGGCCTTGTTCCTTTGATTGCTAAATATTCCAGTGTTTCTTTAGGGGATGTTTGTTCTCATTTATTCCTCTCCATAATTAGAAATAGTGCTTAGAATATCTCTATGGATCTGATACAAAACCTACAGAGGTCAGCTGGAAGATGTGTGTTGACCTCCCTGGGTTTGAGCGAGCCCAGATTACCCTTGAGTTCTTTTAGTTTACAGGCAAATGTAACATCTTTAGTCCAAGCCCCCAACCACTTTTATACATAAATGTGACCTCCTGGACCTGAGAGCAGTGGCATCACAAACATTCCTGGTCAGAACTCTTCCCCCGTCAAAGAATCACACATCTCTATTAAGTGCATTGTCCTGCCAGCAAAGGGTTAAAAAATACACATTTTGAAAATAATCCCTTTGAATCATGGCAGGAGAGGGAGCTCAAATATTTTCTCAATGGAGAGTTAGTGGAATTGTCTATAGACCTGGGGTGAAAGAAAAGTCTTCAGAAACTCTCAGAAGAAAGATCCTTTGAAATGGTCCGACTTCTGTTATGATAAGCAGTTCGATAAGCCCACCCATGGTAAAGTTATTAGGAATTCATATCATATGGATCCCATTAACCTAAACGTTTGCTTTTAAAGTAAACTTCTCGGTACATGACTACCACTAAGTCCAAGCACTTTGGGTTTGAGGATTGTGTTTTTACAAATGAATCTGGGGTTATCCAATCAATTAGCTGAATTCCCTGTGTAATTGTGCTTTAAATGAATCACCTGGTACTAATGAGATTGCTTACCCATTAAAAAAAAAGACAAAGAATATCACTGCCTTTAAGGGAAACACTTTAAAATCTGTGGAAAAAATATCACACAGTATATAGTTAATCTTTGGCACTCACTGCCTTGAGATATAACCAAAGCAGGTAGATTTGAAAGATTAGGCAGAAGGATTTGGGTCATATGGAAGTCAAAATATCACTCAAGCTATTTTTAATTAATTATTACAAGCCCATCTGAAATCATTATTGAGATCAAAGCCACATTACTTAGGTGATAATAAAAATATAGGCTAAGAATAAGGTTGTAGCTTATTCTTCAGAGGCAGGAAGCAGAGCAGTGCCATCGAGATGACAGATAGAAGAGGAGGAAGGAACTGAGGCTCGCTGAGGCTGACTGACTAGTGCCGGTTATGCAGAAATTCAGCTTTAGAGCTTGGAAGAGAACCCAGTTATTTTAATCATCTTGCCTGCTACACTCTGTTGCACTTTGGAAGGGTTTAATACATAAGGTTTTGCCATGAAATAATTTATCTCTGTGCTATATTATTGCGCAATTTAGACATATTACAGGCCTTATAGAAGCATAAAGGATTCCAGACTAACTGGGCTATTTGTCTGCCCCAGTCAGGCAACACTTAGCTATCAGTGGTTTAGTGAAGGATTTTATCATTAACTTATATTGTGTTTCTAAATGAATTCAGTTGAGCAAAAAGAAAGAGAGAAAAAAAGCAATTAAGGCCATGCTATAAACAGTGGAGTCCGCAGGCAGGAGGCTGCAGCGAATTATACGGAGCATACTTCTCCCAACCGCAACTTGATTGAAACAATTTACTGGATGTGTGCATTGAACGACAGTGGATCTGAATGATGGATGGGGGAGCCCCGTCAGCCCTCCTTCCTCCCACCCAGCAAACACTTGATTCTCCTGTTGGGAAAGGGTCAACACTTTGTCCCGCTCCACTTCGTCCCAGTGCAAAGTGATGTAGCGCATCAGATCCAAAGGGGCCTCCAAATCAGATATTAAGCATATTGTTGAAATTATTGCATGGGCTATTTTTGGTTCATTCAGAGGTCAGTGCCCTTTCGTGAACAGGGAGTTATTAGATATTCCCCTGGACAAACAAAGAGATAATTACTCAGCAAAATAAAAGAAGGTGCTTAGAAGTTGGCAAACCAGAGAATATTTTTGTTCTAATTTAGAGAAAGTTGTGACACATATAGCTGGGATTTCTGGCATGTAAAAAGAGTCTGATTGAACATCTACCCAAATGTTTTCAGTGAAGTGGAAAAAAACAAGAAACATGCAAGAAGTACCTACTTTTGGTCACCAAGGTGTTTTGATCTCATAAATTATGTCTGAAATTAGGCATGAGCTGGAAAATGTGAGTGTGTTTTCTCTAGGTCTGGGAGCTTCTTGTTTTGAGAGAAGGAGCATTATTCCTCTACCTTCACTAAATACCTTTTTTTTTTTTCCACCTCTGCTTTCTAACAAGTAGGTTTCTCTTGCCATTTATCAGAGGTGTCATGAGTATAGAATGGAGAAGCACCGCATACCTCTCTCTCTTTTTGCTTTGGGATTTCCTCAGTCTAAAACTCAAGCTTAGATCCAAAGAGACCTGAAAATGTTCCAGTTGAAGGAGCAGGTTGACCTGCAACATAATCTCATCCCAACTGTCATAACACTATGTTAGTCATGCACAGCTAATAAATCATAATAATGTTAGCTTAATGGACCAGGCTTTGACAGTGCCAGGATTAGAAGGGCATACAATAAACAAAGAGTGTCTGAGTAGAGAGGTACAGTAGAGCAGTGAAAAATCACCAAATGATGCAACAAATCTTCTGCCGGTATTTCTATGGGCCTCTGCCATAAGCAGTGTCGAGGGGAGCTCAGCTCCCCCCCACCCTGTCCTTCTTTCCTCCTCTTCTGTCAGATCCAAAGGCAAGGCATGAGAAGAAAAGGTTTGGTGTAGGAGTTCAGCCTGGTGTAACGTGCAGCTGAAGAGACAGAATGGGCTGTCTGGAAGGGTAGGAGAGGAGGCTGGTGAATTATCTTGCCTCAAGCAGAGCTTTCCTCCTCTATCAGAAAGATTGCTCACTGGCAGGTCTGGGAATTCGTGGCTTCATAAGGGGGAGCACAGTCCATCCAACCAAGACGAAGCACTGCCTTAAGCATGCCATGTCAATTTAAATAGAGATAACGAATAAGGAGGGAAAATCACATCAGGAAAAGATGCCCAATTGTTAAAGATTCTGGGATGTCTTACTGAATAGACATGTGCACAAAGAAGTTTCCCTGTAACTTCTACAACTTCTGAAGAAAATACAAGCATAGGTAGAAAAGCTGCAGAGAAACTTGCTATCTTTTTACTAGAATGCTTTTGGCACTGAACTGTGCATCTCTTGGATCCTGAAATAGATTTTAACATTGTTTTCTTAACCCTGTCATGGGGAAGAGGGTGAATTTTCCAACCTTTGTTTATGATGGACAAGCCTGAAGACTTTTGATCATTTACTTTACAATGGGTAAATAGCCAAAGTAACCTTATCTGAACTAGCCAGGATCATTGGGTTTGAATAAAGAAGCTGAAAGTCTCATGAGAATGGGACTTCTTACAAGATTTCCATTATTTCCTCTTTCCAGTAGAAAAAGTGACACAAAGAGGATATCCTATCTTTCTGTATTTCAGCACCTCTGCTTCTCCTTGGAGCTGGAACCAAGAAGCTGCAAAGTCATGTGAAACTAGAGAATGGGAATCATTTAACTGACCTTTTTGAAAATATTAAATGTGGCTGTAGATTTATCTGCATAACCACATAGTGATAGAGAAACAACATTTCTTTGATGCATTTCTTCTGTTAAATCTATTCATTTCAGTGGTGTTATTTCTTCACTTACATATTTTGTTAAGACATGAATCAGATTCCCCTTTATCCCCTATTCTTTAGCAATATTTTTGCTGGTAGAACTGGGACTTTCTTAACAGAGGAGAAATCTTAATTCATCTTGGAGTCACCCAGAGAGGTGAAAGAAGGATCTTAGGTTACAAGTTGAAAGAGTAAATTTTCAACTCAGAGGAACTAATCTTAAGCCTGAGTGAGCAAAGTGTGGTTTAGCTTTCAAACGTGAACTTTTAGAATTGCTAGAAACATCCCTTTGCTGCAAACCCTTGGATTTCCAACATAAAAATTAAAACAGTGCAAGAGTAGAGTTCTGCCTGGCCTGCCTACTAATATGGAAACGCACCATTTGTAAGCGGTCTGAGCTGAAATAATAGAGAACCTGACATTAGCAAAAGTGTGCACCTCCAGACAATAATGGGACCTTATGCTTTAAATTATGTGTATTCAGAAAAAAAGAAGGAAAGGAAGAAAAAAACAAAGGGAAAGAAGGGCCATGATCCATGCTGATGCCTGCATTTTTGTTATTAGTAGTGGCCCTGACCCAGCCAGCAACGTATCACATGCAGAAATCAAAACTAACCATTGAGCAATACATTGCGGGGCTGGGGGTTGAAATCTCCATGTTTGGGTTTGTTCCAAGATGAGCAGAATAGTGTGATCTGGATCCACCCCTGCTTCAGCGACTTCAACAAAATCTGTTCACGGGGTTTTTGCTTATGGTACATGCCAGTGTGACCCAAAGCTCTCTGAAATGAGCAACTTTCAGTGACTTCCTTGGTCTTTGGATCTTGCTCTTTAGAATATCTTTGACCTGTAATAAACGTGGGTATTTCCCCCACTTCATGCAAGGAGACACCATCAATGCAATGGCTGTAAAGATTTATAAACTTCTGTGGTTCAGGCAAATTGGCAACTGTCTTTTGTCAGCTGATTCTTCAATTATTTTTTTATATGTGGAACTGCTGGAGCCTGAACCCTTGGATTGCCTCAGGATGGCTGTGCTCCTGTAACATCTACCTCTACCTAGGCCAAAACAGACATACAAATCAAGTCTTGAACATTTTTGTGTGCTCTATTTTCTTGCATACTAACTTTAGTGTGGGTGCAGAAAAACCTGAGTTAGCTCCATGCAGATTCAGATGGACTCTAGCTGGGCTTATTAGCTCAGTCCAGCTCTGCCTCCACTCAGAGACAATCAAGGTTCAGGCTGAACTCCAGTTAGTAAATCGCAGAGGCTTGAGCCCCTGCAGATGGGTATCTGCCCATCTCCCAGTGGTGCCTTCTCTCATCCATCCAATAATTAAGAACCTGGTGAGTTAATTGCCCATTTTATGAGCTATTGAGTGGAGTGAACATGTGACTTAACCGTAATTGAGTTTTAACTGCTAGAAAAATATCTCATTTCTATTTGGGTACTGAGTTTATTGGTTTCTCAAATTTTTATCAGTTTTTTTTGTGTGCATATACTGTGTAGCTCTGATTACTAAGAAATGGGAGAGGACACTGTGAGTTAAGAAGCATAAAAAGGAGGAAATGTAAATTAGTGACGTTCTCTCCTTCCATAAATAAATATTTATGACTCCACCAATAGGTTATCCTGCCTCATCCTTGTACAAACACTGTCTCCAGCAGAGGTAATCTTGATTATAAGCAGCGTGCCCTCAGATGCAGAGTCCTGGTTCTCATTGCCTGGAATGGGACTTAGCGCAACTCAGCTCCTCACAGCTTTAAGATTCTTTGATGCTTGAAATACATGTCCATGTGCTTTCCAGGCAACTGGGAAAGTACTTTATGCAGATCCATTTACACAGTATGTCCTGAACCTTTGCAGCATTAGTCTTTGCAATTGCTGTCACTGAAAATTTATCCAAGCTATTAAATGAATCACTGCAATGTCGCTCAAATTCCTTGACTCCTGTTCCCTCAACACACATCTTTATTTAAGAGATCCTGTCCCTTCAGGCTACCCCTCTTCTTTCCTTATGATGTTTCAAACCAAAGTGAAACGAAGACTATCCTCCTGTTGACATTCTGATTTTGGTTGTGAAGAAGGATGTTTTTTCTGTGAGAGCTGGAGTTTCCGCAGGCAGCTAGCTGAGCTTGTTTATTCCCCAAGCATTTCAAAGCCTGCACTGTCTCATGGCTCCACGTCATTAGGGCAGCTTTAGTGCCTGACAAAAGTGCGGAGGAAAACCCCCTTGAGCACTGGATGTTACAGCCTTCTGCAGAGGAGTGGCCAACCACCTCAGCCTCCCAACGCTCGCCTGCCAGACCACGCAGTGCTAAGATGCTAAAATATGTTCTTTCCTGGCAGTGCTCGAGAACGGCCAATTTAGTGGGAGAAGGAAGTTGGCAGAGCTCTGTCTGTAGAAGACTTTGAAATATTATGATTTTTATCAGAAATGACAACAACAAAAAGAGCATAAGCCAAGTGTGCTCCAAAAGCTACGCTTGTCTGCTGCCTCCCTCTACTCTCACCAACGTCATGGAGAGAATTTCCTTAGGTTTTCTCCAGGAGACAAGCAAGACTCTGTATAGAGGAGCTTGACTCAGTTACTGCAAACGTCTTGGGTCCTTATGTTTCTAAGGGACAATGCGTGTTTTGAGTAAATTATTGACAAAGCAAAAGTGTGACTCTTCTGAGGTCGTTTAAGTGCATGAGGCTACATTCTTTCTTGCAGAGCTGGTGAAAGTAAACAACATTATTATAGATTTTGGTCATGCCCTGGCATCAGTAAGTATAGTTTCTGTGTTTACCATATGCTCGCATTGAACTGGAACAGCAATGCATACACAGGGAAATTGTTTAAAGAGCCAGTTCAACCTCAGTACTCGCTGTCAAAATTATGATGTACACGATTCATTCTGCTAACCACAAAAGAGTTTTTGTTTGTCAAGTGAAATAATGTGTAATTTGGTATATCATTTAGGAAAGCTTTTTTTTTTTTTTTTTTTTTCTTTTTTTCAATATCCCACCGCAGGCCTGGAGACTGCAGCATCGGATTAGTGGATAACATCCTGCAGCTCCCTGGGACGACAGCGACTCGACGTGAGATAGCAGACAGAGGAGGCATAAGCCAAGACTTTAAACTGTGATTGCAGAAGGAGGCTTGCTGAGCCAAATAAAGAGAAGAGGGAAAATTGACACCCCACAAGACATGGACAATTGTTGCCACCGGCTGGGAGGCCTTAAATTACAAACCCATTTTGTATATCCAAAAGCTTACACTTTCTATTTATATATCCCACTTCTTCTGTGCACCAAAAGTTGGATTTGGCAAATGCAGCTATTCCCTGCAGGCGTATGGGTGAGGTTTTCTGCAGAGAAAATAAACTTGATTGTTGAAAACCTGTGTTTGCAATTACTCCGAGTTTCAATATTCTGAGGTCAAAATAGATCCTTTAAAAAATCATAATGCTTTGAAACAGATTCATTTTCTTTCTGAAATGGTTATTGGATTAAAATGAAATGCTGAAACATTTTTGGTAAGCAAGTCATAGCAAAACCTTTCAATAGAAATTATAAAAATATGGAAAGAAAGAAAGAAAAACAGAAAGAAAATATACAAGTTCAAAAGCTTGGGACAAAGATTTTTTGGGTTAAAGAAGACCATTTCTGTTAAAAATCATTAGTTCTAAAAATGACAACCAGCAACCTTAATCAGTTCAGATACACTGAACAGGCCAAACTAGGTTTCCAATACATCTTTTGGGAGATTATTCTACGGACTGAGAGATCTTTGCTTGGCAAAGGAGCAGGTATAAATAGTCAGAAACATTTTCTTCAGGGACTTTGGTAGACTGGATGAGAATCTTAGTTTGTAAAATTGTCACAGAAAACTTTGTGACTGTCTTTGGACAAAAAGCCAGATTTTGTAGCGCATTTAATGTGCCTTAATTTCCTTAGGAGTGAGGAACACAGGCTGGCATTTAAAAATAAATGAAAGGTCCCAGCCATGACTGAGCCAAGGAGGTCTCAGAAGCCGGGAATAATCTTTAAATTCTAAAGCAATCTTTCAATGGGACAAACTATTTTTAATCATCGGTTTGCTGTTTATATTTCAATGACATCTCCAGAGAGTGTCAGCACAGCTTCCACCTTGGATGACCAGCTCAAGGTGAGTTTTCGTCTTTCCAGCAATAAAGAAAGAGTAAAAAAATCAGAACTTCAGTAGCAGGAATAAAAAAACAGATCCAGAATAAAACTCCTAAGTAATTATTTAGGTCCTTGAGGCATAGCAGTGCAATGCAAAAGAGCTTCAATAGGACTAAGAGTCAGAGCCTTTCTCCTCCACCTCGGACTAGAGCTACATCTGGCATTTCACCCTTGTAAGAAAACAGTGAGGGACTTGTTCCAAGGAAGGTGCAAGGAGGGTAGTGAGAGCCCGCTCTGCATGCTCTTTGCCTTGAAATATTCCTTCACTGCATGCCCACTTGAAGGCCCCTTTATGCTAAGGAAACTTAGTGTAAATAGGAATCAGACTCAAAGAGCCTGGAAAGCCATAGCACGAGAGTTCAAACCTTTTCAGTTCAAACTCTTTCAGATCAGAGCAGCCCTAAACCTCCACCCAGATTTCACCCCACCGTATAAAGTTATGTGCGCTCATTAGGTCTGGCTGATGAGCTCTGCTAATTACCTTATGCTTGGGACTGCCATGTTATGGATAACAAGAACACCAAGGGTATGTTTTTGGAAGAGAGGAGGGGACGTCTCTTAGTTCGTTCTCTTCAATTTCTTGAAAAGAAAACCCTTTTTTTTTTTTTTTTTAACCTTAAAGTGTTACTTGCAAATGGAGGCCAGAATTTAATTTCAGATAGTGTTACTCCACCTTGTGCAAGTGATTTCTCTTGACACTGCACTGACTACCCATGCACAAAAAGCCCTTTATGACTTACACGCCAAAGAGCCTGAAGTATTTTTTGCCTCTCCAAAAATGACATTTCATTCCCCCCCCCCCCTTTTTTTTTTTTATCACCTGAACACTGGTCTTAAAACCACAGCACGCAAAGGCCCCATGTGAAGTAGGGAAAGGCATTCAGCATCTGCTTATATCCCCAAACTGAAGCACCAGTGTGCCTAAAAAAGCTTGTATTTAAAGGCATTGCAGCTGCATCAGCTCATATTTCATCCAGCCACCAATTTCCTTTTCCCCCTGACAAACAGGCCTCAGAAAGAACCCAGGCCAGAAATTCTCCACGTTAGCGAAACATTTCCTCTTTCCCGTTCTCCCTTCCATTAACATTATTACGCTGCTCCTGGGAAAAGATGACTTTTCCAATCCAGGCAGCATACTTCTCTCTTTTCTTTTCTTTCTGTCTGTTTTCTCCCTCTCTGGGCTAGCGGTGAGGATAAAACTGGGGTGGAGATAACGGGGAGAAGGAATATGGGGGTGAAAAGAAATAGAGTGTTTCTTCAGGAAGGAGACCTTAAAATCTTCCTCCCTTTTTGCATGCAGATGCAGAGAGATAGCAACTCCTGGCTCTTCCCTCTTCTGAGTGTGGGACACAAAGAGGGAAAAAAACACAGTGTTGGTGACAGCATTCATCGAGGGTCAGGTGCTCCCTCTGGGATCAAGAGCTGCTTAAAGCCATTTGTCTGAGCCAGGGGTTAAACTCATCCCAGACCTGACTGCCAAATCTACCTACAGCTAGTTAATAAGTCAATATTTGCAGCCCTCAGGATATTATGTCTTTTTTGTAGAAGTCCAGCAGCCTTCATGATTTGTGCAATAGCAGTTGTGCACGTCCCACCTTGGCCAAAAGTCTCCATCCTCCCACCTTGCAGGACCAACCCTATGGCAGCTTTAACTCATGTGTCTTTACTGCCTGACATATACCATGACCGTAGCAAATATGTTCAACCTACACAAGACCAAAACCAGATCTGATTCAGAAATGAGTGATTATACTGGGTATCAGGAGAGTTGTGCTCATATCAAGTCTGATTTTACCATGTGCATGTTTACTCCAGCCTGTTTTTACTTTACTTCAAGAACTGGAAGGCAAAGTCCCAGAGGACAGAAAATATCTCACTGAAATTAGTGGCAAAGGACAGCCAGGTCATAATTCCTTGCCAAGGAGCAAGCGTGTTGTGACTGAACCTAAATTTTCTGTTATGCCTGTAAAAGAGGTGAAGAGCAGCATCTGCTCACTCAAAATGCCCTCTGGCACTATTTTAAAGTCACTTTACCTTATTCTAAGGTAAATAACTCAGGAAATTCATTCTTGAAGCTGCTCTTATAAGTTCTAATGGGGAATTGTTTCTTCTTTATTAGTTGCCTAAAAGTCCTAGAATACTTCAGGTTCGTCATGTTTGTTTTTTGAGGAGTCGACCCAGACAGCAGGTACATTTTCTGAAAAAGTAGATTATAAAGGAAGCAATTTTCCAGTAAAGAACAAGCTTGACAGAAAATTTCCTGCAAGTACTAGTTGCTTAATCATGTACTAGTGGCTGAATCAGGTATTTTTGATCTATTAGATTTTGCATAGTGTTTTAGCAATTCTTGGCAATAAGTACAAAACATGGCTGCAGAAATGGGTGAAAAATCAACATTTAAAAAAGTCCAGGAATGGTTCTTTTCAAGAGATCAGACTGAGCAAATTTACTTTCTGTTGTTCTATTCCACTTTGACTTTGTAATTTCGGCCTAAAAAAATCTTCTGCATAAATTGCTATTTACAGTGAGAACAGCAAGAATTGCATCAAGCCAGACCCCTGAAGTTTTTCCTCTAGGATTGTCAGAAAGGGGCAGTTTCTCTAACTGCTCTTTGTTCCCCCCCCACCCCTCCTTTTTTTTTTTGTTTTCTTACTTGCTTTTCTGTTTTTGCTTTTCACTCTGAGTTGGGAGCTTTGTTCAGACAGACCTTCCCTTGTGAATGGTTTCAGTTTCAACAAATTGCCATTCTGTGACACCCCGCCAAATAAGTACCTTGGAAAATTCCCAACCACCTCTAGTTTGTACGCTGAAGAACATTTCATTTCCAAATCCTCGTCTAGCTATGGACCAAGCCATCCGTGGGCGTAACTCCCTTGACTCCAGGGCATCCCCTCTGCAAGGGAGCTTGGCCCCACGTTACAGGGAGGCAATTTGTATCTGAGGAGTGCAATCATTTTGGAGGTGAGATACAGACTCAGTTTAAAGCTGGGGAGGGTGTTATTCAGAAATTTTGACAAGAACAAAGTAATGATATCGTGTCTGGTTTTGATTTAGAGCTAGTTGCAATGCCACATTTAAAAAATTAAAATTATTCCTATTTTGTAGGGCTTGAAAAGATGAATCTTCTACTTTTTAAGGTTGAATGCAGGCAATCTTCTCAACTTTATGGCTTTATAATTTTCAAATAGACAATCCTGTTCTATTTAACAGTGCAGAAATATGAAGTCAATAATTTTTCAAAAGAAAAATAAAAGTATTGATAATGCCAACTTTCTGTAAAAAAATGTCATTTTCCAGAAAGGAGTGTTTTTCAATGATAACAAGCTTACAGTAAAAAAGATGAGATGAACTTAAATGTTTTTTTCACTAGGTGTAAAAAGAAACCTATAATTAAAGTGCAGGTGATACACCATGATAATATGTATATAGTAATACAATAATAAAAACATTAGGTGCAGATGGACTCAGTTAGACAACCCAGGTTAATTCTTTAGTTGCGTATTATGCATCTCTTGATGACCGATTCTATTCAGATCCCCTGAACGTGATCCTTGACCTATTTTTTTCTCTTTAAATTTACACTGGAACAGCTTACACAAAAATTTTGAACTATGTTTTCACTGATTTTTTTTTTCGTCTTACCTTACATGGTTTCTATGGCCTATAAGAATAATAAAAATAATAAACCTGATGTTAAATCTATGCCTGGAGAACCTTTACTTCAGCAGTCCACCAATGTCAAAATACCATTTTTAGCAGCCCTCATTCACTGTCACGTGGCTAAAGAGTTTTGCTTCATGCCTTTCTGGTTAGAGATGTCTTGTTCGAGAATTTTATTTCATGCATGTCATAGAACAAGTATGTTTTTTATGACATTTATGAATGTGACCAGTCTGGGAACATGCTGTCTGTCTGGTCGGGTTTAAGCCAAACTTTAAGTCATTGTAACTAGAATTTCCAATTTTGGTGATAGCTGATACATCAGCTGGGGTCAATAAATTGGCAAAGTCATCTTTTATAGTAGGAAAAGGTAACTTGTCTTCTGTCTTACAGGAATTGTCAGAGCGAGGTTTTAATTATCTGAGATATTAATCAGAAAGACTCCTTCTACCTTCCCCTGCCTTTCCTTTTCATTAAGCTAGTCCTATAAAATTTATATTAACAACTGTAGGATTAAAGCAAAAAAACGCATTTAGATTCTGAATGCCTGTCACAGTTTTGTTCTGAAGTGCAAGAATCAAGCCTGTAGCAACAAAACATCAAAGAATTACAGTTTTATGTTGTATTAAGACCTCCCTGTCTTATTTCAGCTATTCTAACACTCTGAAATACGTGATTGAGAGCTGTTAACTCCCAGCGATATGCTCCTGGCAAGCAGACTTGAGGTTTTTTTAATATTTTATTTTAATTATTTTTAGTTTATAGCTCAGCAACTCAACTGACCCAGGGGAACACTTAAACTAAATTTGATAGATGTCAAGTTAGAAAAAATAAAGACAGCAGTGTTCTTTCTCCCTGCAATTACAAATGTTTGCTGGAGACTTTTCTGACAGTATTAAGCATAGCAGAGACCTGGGGAGAGCAGAGAGGGACATTGTACCAGTTCGCTGAGGTCAGTTCGGCTGATGTTCTCCAGAACCTGGAAGGGGAGGAGGACTAGTACACCTACCAGTAGCAGTTGCTCCTAACTCCAAATACAGTGGTTTGCCCTTTTTTTTTTTTTTTTTTCCCTTTTGCCTGAGTCCTGTTGTATCTTGCATCAGCTGGGGGAGCTAAAAAGAGAGTGCTTGTTTTTCCAGCTGACATTTGGAGCTGTGAAGACCTGTGAGATGCCCCATAGATGGGCTGAAAAACCCCCAACAAAAACAAAAAAAATGGAGCTTAACGAGCTGCGAAGAAGCAAGGAAATGCTCCAGGAAACCATGCAAAAGCCTGCTTTTGACAGTCTACCTGAAAAGCAAATATCAGAAACATCAAAAAAAAAAAAAAAAAAAAAAAAGATCTTTTACTCTTCTATTCTCTTCTAATCTTTTCAAGCCCTTTTTTTTTTTCCCCTTGTAAACCAAAATATAAGAAGATACTGTAAAATGCACTGATGCAACCAGTGAGAAAGAGAGAAAAACTGGCCTTCACCAAGTTCTATAGGAATTATTCAGAGGGGAAAAATGTTGCATATCTCCAGTCTAATATGCTGGCTAGCTGCATCAGGGAAAAGGAATGGGCTTTCCAGTCTTTTATCATTAGATCACTGGCTCAAATCTCTTCTAGGGATTTCATCCAAAACTCAGCGAAATCAGTGGGAGTCTCATTATTCTGAATGAATACCCAGGTACACAACAAGAAATGACTAACAGAAATTATTAGGAAAAAAATAATAATTTTCATGTTATTTTGAAGACGTTCAGAGCTTTCTTCCAATGGCAATAAGGGGAGAAATTTCATAACGGTCTGATCTTTTCATATTTCTTTTCAATTTTTGTTTTTGGGTGATCCCAAAACAAAATGTAAGATTTACTTCTTACATTTTGTCACTGGAAAAGAAGGGGAGGCATGAGCTGGGAATGAATAACCCACACACACCAAAAATTGGGTTTAGTTTGAAGGTTGGAAACCACCCCTTTTTGCTGCTTTTCTTTTTATAATGAAAAAATCAGAATTATATCTATGTCATTGGATCATTTTTCCCATTGAAAGAAAAGGCTGAATAAGAAATGCTGCGCAAATTGCTGTCATATGAAGCTGCTTCATGATTCATGTGAATTCATCTGATGCTGGCCTGACTTAGTGAATTTTCTGAGTGAGATAGTGTTGCCAGAGAGGTGACCACAGCACAAAGCTCAACATCAAAAATGTCCTGAATCCTACATCTTTCTAAGCATAAAACTTGAACTGCATTTTCCTGCTGGAGATGTCTTTTCCATAGTGGGACCCAAGGGTGATACTACACTTGCTTGTGATTTAGAGTGTTTTAACTATCTATTTTCCAGTCTTATTAAGTAATTTTAAGGTAAGCCCTTTACTGAATGAACAGGTATTTTTATAACACATTGAAGAACATGTACTTAAAGTGAGATACAAACTGATTTGTTTCTATAACCATAGAGGGCAAGACTATTCCCTCCATATTTTTCTTCCCAGCTTTTAGACAAATAAATCAACACACATATATATATATTTACAATTCTTGGCAACAAAAAAAAAGTTGAGGTCATCTGAATTATTTCATAATCAGGCAGGTAAAGTGGCTTAGCAGATTATGAAACCATGCCACTGCCAAATTGTTCCATGATGATAATTATTTGCTTCTGTTCTTTAATTCTGGGTGGGCAACACTGCTTTTCCTCTGTCCACTGGAAAAAAAAGCAGGATGGCTCTCCCTATGGTTTTTGGCTTAACTGCACACATCTGGGTTTTGTATCAAAAGAAATAAATATCAGACCTAATTAATCCTCCGAGGCTGCTGGGTACTGACTCCTGAGCAACACAGACTTTAATTACAGCTTCAGCCAGGCATAGTGATGGAGTCAGTCGTAGAAGGCTGACTGTTGATTTAATGCAGTATATCATGTCTAAAAGTATCTGGAACAACATTGATTTACATCAGCTGAATATTTAGCTCATTTGAGACTCTCCTGGGAACGAGAGGGGGGATACCTATAAACATACATTCACCCTAATTTGTTCATGTGCAGTGTGTAGCAAACTGTATTGCAAAATGCTTATGAAATCCAGAGAAGCTTTTATAAATGCAATTTGCTGAGATTAAAATGTTGAAATTGCTTAATTGGGAAAAATTAACGTGATTATATATTCTTTCAAGAAATGCAAACTGCTTGATTTACTAGTCCTTTATAAAAGGTTATTTATAACTGATAACTTATATAATGATTCTACCAGAAGATAAAGTTCCTATATTTCAGACAAAGGAGTATCTAGATGGCAGTATTCTGATTAGTTTTACATCTTTTCTAATTCAGCTAATTTAAAGATAGACTTGAGGGATTTAGTTGAACAGCAATAAAACTTGTCAGGAATGGGGTCTGTTATATGTTTTACTATTCAAAAGCTGTCTCTCTGTTTCTCTTTTACTCCCTCCCCTCCCTCCCTTTTTTATTTAAAAAAAAAAAAAAAGATTTTAAAACCATTTTGATTGCAAATATATGAGTGAATTCAGAGCAAATGAAAGTAAAGAGACTGTTAACACTGGCCTTGGTACAGCCAGGTTTTGTGCAAACTTCCCCTCCCTGCCAACGCACCTCAAGTCTAGCTTGCAGTAACCCTTGTTATTCTAGTCCTGGATTTATCTAGTGAAGAGCTGCCAACGGTACCAAATCATGTGGTCAGTTTTTGTAATGAGGACTAATGAGACCACCGTACTTATTTTCCCTCCCAACCAGAGACCAAACTGGACCGACATCCTCAGAAGTTCATACCTGGTGTATTAATTCCCTGCAAAATTCCTCCTGCCTCCCCACTATGCCATCTGAAGTCGTACCCATGAATCCAGGCTCATTTTGTTGTGCTAGGCAGCGCTGTGTTTACATGACTATCCATCTACTACAGGATATTATTTTTCCAGTGGAGAATATTTCAAATATTTCCAATGAAGATTTTTTTCCTGCTTTTTTATTGGTATTATTAAAAATAAAAAAGGAAAGAAATAAAATCATACCACAAAAATCTATGGTAAAGTAAGAAAAGCAGGGAAAATTGAGAATTTAAAGATGAAGATGATGCTGATTCTTGCTCAGCTACATGATGGCCCCAGTTGATGCACATATCCTAGTCAGAAACTTTTAATACTTGAAACATTTTCTAAGATTCCTTGCACGTGCCTTAATTTCACACTTTTTGCGTACTTATGAAATATGAACACAAAGCAAGAGAATCTTCTAAATCAATAAATAATTAAAATAATTATAATTAATGTCAGTGCACAGTCTTGCTTTCTGAAAGGATTTCATAAACACTAAAGTCCAGATTCATTGGTGTAATGGCAGGAAATCAGTGGCAGAAAGAACTAATCCAATTGTAGAAATCTTCCAGAATCACTGCTTTCTTGTGCCTGGTCTGTACATGTTCTTTATGGACAACCCCAGATCTGCTGCTAGCTCTGATTTAAGTTTTTAAAATCCTTCAATAAAAGGAAGAAGTAAAATCACAATCGTCTATACAATAGTTCCTGATGTTCTTGACTACCAAAGCCCTTGTGAAAGAAAAGCAATGGCTGCAGAGAGGTCATTACCAGAAAGCACATGAATGCCATCAATCCTCCTCTATCAGTCCTTCCCAGATGATAAGACTCTCTTTAGACCCTTAAGTCAAGTTCCTCTTACCCTGACATCTTCAAGTGGTCCCTGACATGCTTCTGTTCTTCACGTCTGTCTGTAGGGTTGTGTTTCTCTCCCAGTTTTTCTTTTATTTTAGTAGCTCTGGAGACAGGAAAGCGTGGCCTCATTGGCTGTGTTCTTCTCCATTAAGAGTGTATCTTCTACCAACAAAGACCAAGGGCAACTTTTTAATATGAGTGTGCAACACCCATATTTGTATTTAAACGTTCGTTCTACATTTATCAATGATATATAAGTGTCTGGTTTTGGCACATACAGAGAATATGAAATTCTTTCCTGACCACCTTTCTCCATGAATGGCACCATTAATTGTGTTTTAACTCTATTCACACCTAAAAACTCATAGATACAAATGTGTGTTTGGGCTCTAGGGCAAAAGGTACCCAAGACTGCAACACTTAATTTGAGATTTTTCTTCTTACTTACTTATTTCTCCAGCTATTTATGGGTTCAAGCTACCTGGGATACAAATTTTAGTAATATGGGTCCTGCAGTAGTTCATTCCACCTACTCTTTGCCATTCTGCTGAGCTAAATGAAAACCTGTTATACTAATGAATAACTGTATTTGGATTCTTTCTAGCCCCCCATTACACAATATCTGAATACTTCATTGCTTCTAAACATGTATTAGCCTAACAAGAGAGATGAAATGACCCTATTTCACAGGTGAAGAACTGTGGGACACTAAAAGCTAACAGAAAGGTAATTCAGCTCAAATATATACTTGTAAATGAATTATCAACATTCAGCAGAAATACTACCGCTTGTGGAACCACAGCCTAAATACCTTGTTTGGTCACTCAGAAAAAAAAACACCAAATAATTGCAGGGTCAGAAAGCATTTTTCCCTCAGTACCTTGTTTTAACTGCAGATTTCTCCTCCCTTTTATCCAATACACCATTTTCAAGAACTATTCCACATGGTTCAGAGACTGGTACACAGGGAGGAACGAGTGGTGTGAATAAAGGCACAGAAACTTGTTCATTAAGTCAGCTATCTTCAAAATTAATTTTGATGGTCTGTTTTCATTTTCTGTTTGTCTGTATAAACAACACTGAAAGGGGAAAGCAAAGTTTTTAGCACTTTCATGTAATAAAGGAACAATGCAGGTTTGGCTTACCTAGGGAAAATTTATGTTTAGTGCAGTGAAATATTCATCAGAGACTGCATTTCTCAGAGCTACTTAAATAGCACAGAAACCCATCTGATTAGGCACTTTGCAAATAAAAAAAAGTCTTGTTTGTTAAAATAGGCTTTAAATGTCAGATTAAAGATTTATGACTCAGAATTGAACACAAATAAATAGCTGGCTGCATACTTGGAACAAATTCTTTTTTATTGTGCAATTAATATTGCTGAGATTGCTATTTGAAACGTGAATGAATTTGTCTTTCTGGTTTGCACATTATTGTTAGCAATGGTGATGGCAGCATTGAAAACATTTTCTGGGATGTAATTTTGGCAGAGGGCAAAATCTGGGATGTGAGAGACTGGTTGAATACCCTGCACCCTTGGAACCAGTCTTAAGGCACTGAAAGTGCTCGATTCTGCCAGCAGACATGACCATCAGGTCCAATTTCATCCTGTTTGTTCAGCTAGCAAATATGTAGTTAAGGTGGGACTGGCTGTGATCTAATTCTTCTGAGAGAGACTTGCAAAATTATTTCCAAGAGAAGCAACAAGAGGCATTGTCATCATTAAGAACTGGTAAGTCCTTTGTTGGTGGTGCAAAGATCATCTTGAGTGAAAATACAAGTCAGGTGGATGCTTCCCCTGAGATCCCATTTTAACAACACTCAGGCACATATCTGAAGCTCAAAGACACGTTTAAGCATTTGCTTGCAGTCAGACATGTGCTTAAATAATTTACTGCATGAAGATACTTTGCTGAATTGGAGGTCAAAAAAATGTCAGGATGCACTTCCAGTATGTTTCTGCAGGAAATTAATTGATAACTATTTTGTAAACTGCAGTCAAGGATTGCAGCTGATGTAAATCAGCATTGCTCCATTGGTTTTGAGGATGGAGAAGTTGGCTCAGTCTTCCAACTAGTTTATCCACCAGGGATAATTAAGAACAAAATGGCAAACTGTTGGATCTCTGGTGTGTGAACATGCAGTTGCTTTACATTATGCCATGTTTCCATAGGGACTTTTATATGTCACAACACAACTGCATAATAAGGTTTAGAACAAATACAGTCTTTCACATTTTCTTTGTATTATCCGCATAGAAATTCATCTCAACCAGATGTAATTTAGAAAGTGGAGGAGGTTTTCATGGTTATTGGTTACATCATCCAAATCTACTTGAGAAACACTTTGTGAACGTCAGAGTTTGGCACAGATTTGGAAAACTTCGTATCCCTTTGGCAGAGGAAGCTGACCAGAAATATTCAATGATCAGATTTTCAAAGATGTTGAACCTCTGCAGCTCTTCACATTTCCATAGCAGTGTTCCAGAGTTTGACAAAGCTGAGAATCTGTTCGTTATCACCTATCTGTTTCTTTTATGACCCCCTTAGAAAAAATGAATCACTGCAAAATGCATCTCCCAGAGAAGAAATACTGCCAGCTCTGCCTGTGCCCTTTAGGAGTACATGCAACTTAAATCCATGCTCATGCCAACCTCTATGTACTGGCACCCCCAAACCACTGCCTGACTTCACAGCCTGTACCAGTCTGAAACTTGCAGGTCTTTCTACTCTCTTGTTTATATAGCTATTTTTTAAGCATGTAGTTTTATGAGAAAAAATTAAGGATTTGTGAGGTGAGCTTAATTTCTTGCCCTGAGGATTTACATGTGATTTCTACAGCATGGACATCCGCACCAGCTTTCCCTTTAAGGAGAATATTAAACCAAATTTCTGCCTCTAACTATTTTTATGAAACATGTAGGAAGTTAATATTTTGGGAGACTTTGGCTCATTGATCAAATTTGACAGATGGATACACAGATACAACACAGGCATAATGATTGCATAAGCCTTAAATCCCTACAGAGACCAGCTAAAAAACATTTTGTGAGGAGCAGACTCACTTATTTACAAGCAGTTGCAGAACTGCAGGTGGGATTTCAGATGGACTGTGTAGCTTTGTCTTCAGCCAGGAGCGCTTTGGCAGTATAAACGAAAAACAAAATAGACATTAAAAATGTGTGAAATGGGAAAATCAGAGCTTTCAGTAAATTATAATTAGGCCAGAAAAGATGTTTGCACACATCTAATCTGCCTGCTCGGTATGCTACATGCTCTTATTTGTGTGAGATGTGTGTTCTGAAAGGAACACCTAAACATGTTTACAAATATCCACTGATAACTTTGCTTTTTTCTATTTATTTTTTTTTCATCATAATCAATTCTTTCTTTTCTATTATGACTTGATTATAAATATGGCATTTTGGCGATAGGTGACAGAACCACTCTGGGCCAGATGTGCTGGCTGCCTATGAAGGGCTTGGCCATAGGATGTTAGTGGTTTAAAGTAACAGGAAACCTGAGGAATATCATAAATCAGGCTTCTCTGACTAGGTTTTTTGTACAGAGTATAACAAAATGTATTGAATAACTTAAGTATGTGTGAGCCTCCTGCCTACCAAATTACTGGGGTCTGCCAGTGGAAAGCACACTAATTTGATGTTGGCCTCAAACAGAAAATTGTTAAACGAAAATTAGGTTTCAGCATTTTAACAAAAAATCAACTTGGAGTTCAGTGTTAACAGGAGCCTAAGGATTTAACTAACTGTAATGAAAATAAAGAGACAAAATTCTTGACTTTCTAAGCCCCAGTCCTGAGAAAAGGTTTCTACTTCTGGATCCCAACACAGCATGAGGGACAAAGCAGGTACCAAAGGGTGGGTTTCCTTTCTTTTCTCTCTACTGCCATGGATTTCAGTACACATTTTGTACTTTTCCACACTCCTATTGACTTTTATTAACAATAAACAGAAGGTACTGGGCCAAAGTCATTGAATCCATGACAGAGTGTTTCAATATATTAAGTCTCCCACATACAAGGACATCAGAAGGGACTGAGCTCAAAGGTCCTCTCACCTGGTGCCCTGGCTCTGCCCTGGCCAGTGCAGGGCACTTAAGGAGAGGTGTGATAACCACATCGGAGCTATTCCCCATTGGGAAGTTCTTTCCAACCTTGACTGCTGTAAACAATCACATTTTAGTGATACCCCTGGAGATAAACCTGCCTACAGCAGTGCAGCTCCTAGTCTAACCAGCTAAAATTAGTTATTGCAAATTGGTTCATCCAAGGTCTTAATTGAAAGATGATCTATTCTTATTACACAATGAAAGGTCTTAAAATGTTGCCTATTTCTCTCCCAGCTCTTTCCTATTCTAGTTAAATAAATGAAGTACAAGAAGCCAAATGTGTTTTTTTCCATCTCATAACCATTCTTTTTTTGGGAGAAGCAATTTTAAACTTTCTTCAGTCTCCTCCTTTTGACCATTTTGTGGAGACAGTCATGACATGCTGATGTATTCTTGTTCCCTGAAATATAGGTCCCACATCAGTGCCTTAGCAGCTACACCTTCTCAGATGCCCATGTTCTCCCTTTCAGAAACCACTGTAAAGTCACTTTTAAACTTATTAAGTTAATAGACTTGCAGTGGATTGGCCCAAGTTTTACCATTTCCTCCATAGTTTAGATGGTTTTTGGTCAATCTGAGGTGCTCTCTCTCATGCCCTTCCTCTCCCTTTCTCCACAGTGTCACTACATGATATACATGTACACGAACCTCCTCCTACACCAACTTCTCATGGCTGTGAGAACAGTTAATACGTTAAGAGAGAGCTCCTACTTGAAATGCATCCGCAAACCTTAGTCCCGGGCCATATTTCTTATACATTTTTTTAATATATATTTCAGTTTCTGGCAGAGGTACAGGGAGCGAGTGTGGCGTGCAGTGTGCAGCCTTTCCCAGACTGTGTAGCTTGGCACCAGAAAATAATTTCTTCGGAGTTCAAAACCTGTCAGGATGCTCTCTCGAAACCGCTCCACATTTGAGACGTGTAACACTAAAATGTCACTTTTGGACCCCAAACCAGAGTGCCTTCAGCTTTCTGATTGGCAGAAAACTGACGGTTAAGCTCCAGGGAATTTCTACTACAGCTGTAAACTTTCAAAAATACTTTGCCGCTGCAAAAACTATAGAGTGTGGTTTACATGAACAATATGCCCTCTTCATACCTCATCACCAGAAAGAACACGCTTTCGACTTCAGCATGAACAACTCATGGTTTGATTTTATTTTTTTTTTTTTCACTCACACGAAACAGGTTAAGTAGTTTTCAGCTCGGTTTCTACCTGTCACACAAAAAGGACTATATTCCAGACATCGCCGGGGAGAGATGATACAGATGCTTGTGCAGATGTTTGGATCCTGTTCTCTTAATGCTCTGTGCAGGACAAATTTAACCTCCTTATATGCCTCATAGAAGACTAGATCACGGCTCTATTCCATCCCTGGGATCTCGGAGAAAGCCAAGTCTCTAGCTAATATGTTTATGTGACATTCTGAGCTTGGCTCTCCTCCGCCCTTCTGGGCCAAATCCTAATATGACCCAGTGCTCTCTCACATCAACTGGAGTTTTGCCTGAATAAAGTATAAGTTTAAACTGAGCAATGCCTCCAAGTTTCAGGCCAGCGATTCCATTTCACAAAAACTCATTGTATTATAAAAAGATACATCGGCTTCAGACCACTGCAGCATTGTTGGTTTTTTTGTTTTTTTGGTTTGGGGTTTTTTTTGGTGATAATTTTTAAAAATCTGAAATAGAAGAAGGCAGGTCTTCTCCTCCCATTCCTGGGGCTACACCCTTCCCTGAACAAACCTATGCTCAGCAGGACCGGAATCCTTCCTGAACCAGTTTTGCCTTCAGGAGCCAGAGCTGGTTGGCACCCTGCCCTACTGCAGTTGATAGAAAGATGTCTCCTGAGGTTGCCAGGGTCTGGGTCAGGTCTTATTTACTTATAAACAAACCCAAACTTTTATTCCAGTCTTATTTTAATGTTTACTCTTATGTTCTCTCCCTGCACTTCATTCAAACCCAAGAAATGACTAATGGTTTTATAGGAACAATCCTGACAAGCAACACAGGAAGAGCTAAACAGTTTTGGAGAAGGAGATGACAACTCTCCAGCTGAAGAAAGGCTACTGGAAAATATATAGGCTCAGGGAAAAACCTCGAGCACTGATTCCCGGTGAGGGTTGCACGCCTTGGGATTACCTATTGCCTCCACAGTGTCCATACTTGTACAGCAAATTCTGGTCATATATCTCATGGTTCTCAATGTCAAGGCTCTCTGGACAGCTGGGGCTGCTGTGGGAAATCTGGGCTGTCCTTTGCAGGAAAATGTGAGGAAATTTGCTGGAGGACTCTCAGCCCCCTGCAAGATACATCAATCCCAGTCCAAATTAGTGGAGACCCCAAGTTTGAACCTACTGGCTGGATGAGTTCCTTTTCATTGTAAGGCGCAAAAACTTGAGATGGCATCACCTCTTTGGATGGACCACCGGTCTGTAGGCCAGGAAACATTGTGTGCATGGAGATATCCCTGACGTGTTTGGTGTAGTCTGGTTATATGGCCTCTGGTTATATGGAAAATGTTCCCCCCTTGCATGGGGGTTGGCTTCACCCAAGACTGGATGGGGCACAGCTTTGCTGCTTTCTGAGCTCTCTCGCCAGCAACACTTAAAATAATTGTGAGCCCAACGAAGACAAGAAAACAGCCAAATTCATCTTTGATGTCAATCTCTTATACATATATTTTGGAGGTGCTGTTGAGTCGATAATCACAGTGCTTCAGCATTTTAATTGTGCCTTCTGCTTTTGAAACACATTACAGCCAAATGACTGAGTAATCATCACAATCCCATGAATGAGCCAGATAACTACGATTGCGCATGGAGAAACTGAGAGAGAAAGAGAGACCACACAGCAAGTAGTGTGAACCATGGGATTAGAAACTGGGATTTCTTTTTCTCTATGCACAGTCCACGAGGCCATGCTACCCTGTATGATCTCATGAAAGAAGTATATTTTCCATCTATGAGGAATTCCTAACAGTATCAGTTAAGTGCAAATTAGTATGATCATTAGCCACTCTGAATGAGACGGCTGCCAGGAAGCCTGTGTGTATGTTTGAGGAAGAATTCCTAATGTCTGTGTGTCTGGAGGAGTATAAATTCTTCTATTCCCCTCCAGTAGCCTAATTAGATTTTACTCTGTTTATTAGAAGAGTTCAGTTGCTAGCTTAACATGAAATAAAATCTTCATGATTAAGAAGTCACGAGCAGTAAAGCTTACAGTATGCTGTTAGAAATTTTCCTTTCATATCAGCAATGATGAAATCCTCTAGTGTTAAATAAAGTGAAAGCAGGAGTGTGTTTAGATCCAGCAGCCAGGATCAAAACCAGAGTGTCAGGGATGGAAGGAGGGTGGGAAGGGAGCATCATGCCATTCAAATGGTACCTGAAATGAGAGAATTACTGGAAAAGTTGCATTTTTAACCACATAACAGACTGGAAGAAACATCCTTTATGGATTTTCACTGTAAAACGAGGATTGGAAAGTTGCCCTTTATTTGAAAAGATATTCTTCAGCTCTCCTCACCTCCTTCTGTTGACACAGCAGTATATCAAGAGCCAAGGGTCATGAGAAGATGAGGTAATACCTAGATCTAAGTATTCTTGAACATCTTCAGTAGATGTCCAGATCTAAGCCCTTCAGCTGATGGCCTTAGTGATGTAAAATAGCCTTTAGGAGTAGCTGTATCCATTAGACATTAATTTTTCTGAAGTGATGTCTAGTCTTGATCTTGGAACAAAAAATCCATTGAAGGCAATGAGATGCTTGGGGTTAGGATCAGATCTTTTCTTGAAAAATGCAGAGGGTCTATGATGAGCAGCTAATAACCACCAAGATTTCTGAAGTTCAGAGTTTGCCTCCCAGTTCCCAGATCTGTGGTGGCACCGAAATCCAGGCATATATCCCTCAAAACCTCCATGTAACATTTGAGGTATTGAAGGCTGGGGAACCAGAAAGGAGACAGATATTCTATTTCCACTGACTTTGTTGGGAACAGCTGGCAGCGTGTCACACACAAAGTCATTAGCAACCTGCAATAAAGAATTTTCCAAAGGGTCTTTGAGTTGATGACCCCAAAATCCTACTCAAAAATATATCTCTGTATCCACTTACTTGTGGAAAGAAAAATATAAAGTGTTTTTTCTTTCCCCCAATAATCCGAGAAAGTAGCCTTTAATTGCAAGGTAGGTTATTCTTCTAGAGGACCTCCATTACAAGAAGCAGCTGTGTCTAATGTAGGTTTGCACTGATGCTGGGCTGCAGCTTCTGAGTCCAGGCTACCCCACTGGTAGTGGTAACCTGATCTATAGCCACAGATATGATGAGGTCCTACTTCTTGTGAATCATCTAGAAAGACGTTAGGGCTCAGAGTCGGGGTGCAAATCTGAGGGCAACGTAGGAAGCCTGGTGTAGAAAGTAAGTTCTGGAGCCTGAAAAAGAAAAGAGCAACCTCAGAAGAGAAGGTCTGGAGTCAAGGAAGGAGACTCAAAACCTAAAGCCTTCCCAAAAAAGCAAAGGGATTTGTGTAACCCAAGGGACTAAAAGTACATTTTGGCCCACGGTCTGGTTTTCCTCAGCACGTGCCCAGCCACAAGAGTCCATGTGGTTCTTCTGTTTTCCCAAGTCTTTTGAAATATAGATGCAAGAGTCTCGAATCCCTGCACTTCCCTGCATTCCTCAAGAAATTGGCCCACCAAGTAGTTGTAATTCAGGATACCACCATACACCCACGTGTAAGATTCCTTAACAACTATGCACATTTTTAGTCTCAAATATTTTAGAATTGTTTTCACTGTGCCTGAGCTGTAATTGGCTCAGCTTCCCAAGTGTTGGATCATCTAACTAGAGTGATTTTTGACTCAGAGCCCAGGCACCATATCAAAACATTTATCAATTAATCATAAAAAGTAACTAACATTGTTGTCCACCCAAGAAAAACTGTCACTTACAGACTCATGTATGTTATTCCTTATGAAAGAGCTGCTATATAGAAGTTGATTTCCTGCACAGACCAGGTGGAAAATCTGCTAAAGGCAGAGGTCAAATCTAGTTTAATTTTATACCCTTTGTTAAGAATGTTCTCTCTCTCTCTCCCTCCCTCTAAAAAAAAAAAAGAACCCAAGAAAAAAAACCACCCTTGTGTTCCTTTCCAAGTTTTCTAAAGTTAATTCATGTGGAAGAAAAAAAGATTAGGATAAAATTTCAAATATTAAATTCAAATGCAGGATTAATGAGTTTTATTTCAAAGCCCCAGAGGTTGTCTGGAATTTAGGACATTTTTTTAGTAGCAGACACGAGACATAGCCAGATGCAGTCGTGTTTTGGACCAGCTCAGCACAAATTTAGCACCTTGAAGGAGAAATTTTATGTCTGTTTTGTAAAGCAAACATTTCAACTTTTTCAAAATCCGTTGTCCAGAAGATATTACTGTTGCATTGGATGAAAGAATGGATTTAAAATAATGCTAACTTGTTGCTCTAGCACATAGTAATTGCCACCCCATCACCTTCACTGTAGGTGATATAAGTCCTCTGCCCCATGCAATACATGCATATAATTCTCTTTTTTTTTTAATAGTGTGAAGCAACCCAGATAAAAAAATGAATTAAACCTTTTCCTGAAGCCAAATTCAAGACAGTCCTTGCAACACTCTGCAAGAAAGAGCTTTTAGCAACTTGGTTTCTTAAAGACCAGCAGGGAACAGCTTGGCAGAGGTACAAACACAATTCTTCTCACGCCCTTAGAGATAGCATGGCAAACCCATGGATGATGAGCTACTTCACACCCGGTCCCTGAGGCAAAGGAGTTGTAGGCCAAACCCGTCCTTTCATTAAAAGATTTTTTTTTATTGTCATAAAAATTAACAGCATTCAACTTCCTTCCCAAGCAGGGTTGCTCCCAAGAAGCACCACACAACAGTAGTGTTTCAGGTCACCATTGCCAGTTTGTTCAGCTGAGAGAAATTCCTGTTTTCAGTCAAGACTGCAATTTACTGATGACTCAAGAAAGGCCAGTAATACCTGCAAAGCATAGCCTGCACATCCAGAGCAGGTTATCTGGACTGCAGTGGCTTTTGGACAGCCAAAAGTGTTTAGCATTGGCCTGATTGTGCTCAGCCTGAAATCAAAGAATAAAATCCCTGTTGAGTTCAATGGAAGAAGGCGGCGACAACATCGAGTTTAATGCCTTATACATCAGCACTGAAAACTTGACGGGAAAGGACCAAAACCTTGCAATGAACACCTTCAAACATTGGAATCTTGTCTTGAAAGATTCCAATTATAGCATGAAGAAAACACTGGCGTTTCAGTTTCAGATTCTGGCTTTTCTTCAAATTGACATACCACAGTCTGTAAATAGAACCAAAACTAAAAAATCATTCTGTTTAAATTCCTTCATTGCCTTAGAAGTGCGCCTCACCTATGGAGAATCAATGTAATTAACTGTAACACGAACAGGTAATTAAGACCTGGTGACAGGCAAGCTACAGATGAACTATTCAATTTAGAAAAGCACTCACAAATGTTTTATTCTGATTTCTTTCTGAGCTGGAAATCCTTCAAGAACAAGTTTTCTTTCCTCTTCCCACACCCCCTGCCTCCCCAGTACAGAACAGAAATAGTCCATGGAAATAGCCTTGTCTGACAATATTTCTGTTTATGGTTCCTATCAAAATCAGTGAATGTGATGGCACACAAAAATATTATGCAAAGTAACAAAGGTACGTAAAAAACTCTACAAAGTTTTGTTTGAGTTGCAATTAAATTTTCTGGTCAACCACAATTTTATCCCATCCAACTGCTCAGAGTGACATCCCATCTCTAACCCTTTTTAACAGCGATGGAAGTTTGGATTTCAAGCTTCTTTTTCAAATGGATTTCTTTCATCCATTTTATTTTGGACAGGGTGGGAGAAGATGGGCGTAATTGTCAGGAATTTTAGATTATAACTGCCTTGAGCTATTCTGAATGCAATGCTGAACCATCACTAAAGGAAGGGAAAAGCTGTGCAAGGCAATGGCAGCTGCACTAACTGCAACCAGATTTCACTTACATGAGGCTAATGCCTCTTTTTGGCCTTTCTCATTCTTTGAATTCAACCCCTGATATTTTCTCAGCATTTTAAGCTGAAATATGTCTTAAAAGTCAAAAATTTCTCCCAAATTTGGTGAAGACTTGATGTCTTGCCTGGTTTAACAGAGAAAGCCATGCTATGTGGTATCAGTGGCACAAGTCTGTTTGACTTTGGGTAAACTAAGAAATGTTTTACTTCTAGACCCTGCTTTGCACATTTACAATCAGTATCAATACTGCACAGTCTGACCCAAAACACTCGTGTCCACAAGTCACCCCCAAATCAGTTGTATCTCTATGGCTTATTGTCCAAGGACAGCTAAACATGAGACTCAGCCAAGGGAAATGCTATCCAAAGGAAAACAGCAATAGCTGAAACATATCCGATGCACCAACAGGATGTGAACCTTACACAACATCTTCCTTTTTTGAGAACGTATACTCTTAACACAATAAAAATATTGGCCTGTGCTCCCACCTGGCCTGAGTACCTCATAAGGCTGCTTAGCTGAACAGATTTGATGGTTTTCCATTCTTGGCCTGGACTTCGGTGTGAAATAATCCCACAGTCAGATGCTCATTTACACAGTGAACAAACAGTGAAGCATCCCAGTGACCAGAAAATAGACACACACGAGCCAAACCTAGGACTGGGTGGAAGCCTGCTCGGTGACCAGTTGCTCCACACCTGGCTCAGGGCTTGGGGATTTCGTTCACAGTGCCATGAGGTTTTATGGGCACTCCATCTATCATTGCATCAAGAGAAAAAAAAAAGAAAAAAAACAGCAAAAAGAATAAAGTGAAGATTTTTATGGGCCTAGGAGGAGCTAACCTGGAAATATCATTGGCACAAATAGAGCTGTTCAGCAGACAATAGCACGCTGATATTGCCACAAGTTTGTTTACCCAAATGTGGCCATCCTCATTCTCAATTCTCCACCCTCCTGGTCCCCAGCCTGGTGAGCGTCCCCACTGCCCTCCGGCTGGTGGAACACAAGCACCTCTGTGATTGCCATGCTGACAGCTTTATTGCCTCCCTGACCTTGCTATTTTTAAAGAAACAGGTTATCTCGGTGATGTAAACAGGTCTTCCTGATGCAGTTATGTTATCCCATTGCAGGGAGCTGGAGCCTTTGGTCCTCACTCACTGGTACTGTCATGCCAGCTGTTTCAGGTGCCCAGGAGCTTATGGCACTGGTTTTACAGAGAGCTGCCTACACTAATGAAGTGATTGTGTTTTCCCAAATCACTCAGAAAACACAGCTTTAGATCTCTTCTAATTTAGTTTACCAAAATTGTGAAACTACCCAGATTCTGGCAGCCAAAGCTTAAAAAAACATCAGTGCATCCTGGCTGGGGGGAGAGGGGAGATGCTTACGTGAGACACTGAGTTGAGCAGGGATCAGTTAAATGTGTACTCCTGTTAGAAGTGACAAAGTGCAAATACAAGTTTTAGTGCATGAATGATTCTCTGGATTAAGTGCAATAAGTAGATAAATGACAAAATGTCATTGTAAAAAATGGCACTGCCCTCTCACTTTGGAAGTGCTCATTGGAAAATGAGAGTGGACAGAATGGCTAGATGCTTAACTAGGGAAAATAAAATATTTCAGCTGGCTGACTGATACGTATTTATTAAAGACTTGATGTCTAGATTATCTTTTCTGGGGCAGAGATGGACATGGTTTCAGAAAATGTTAAAAGTTTGGGTTAAATTAGAAAAATACTTGTTGATTTAGTAACTATTTATCCAAGATTCTCCGTATGTAAACTATTTACTCAGAAGGATAAGAATAAAATGGAAAATGGCACAGTCCCTCTCCTATTCTAAAATTCCTGCCTCCAGTCCTAATTCCATAAGCAAAGAAGTGCCCACAGCAAATGTTAGACCCTCTCCATCAGGAGGCCTTTCTTCATCTCCCATGAAAACAGAACATTTTTCAGTCTAAGCTGAAATAAGGAAATTAAATGGAAAAAAAATCAAATTCTTCTTGAACTAATGCAGTCCAAACATGGCCAAAGGTATCTAAACTATCCAAATCGTTTAACCAATCTTTATTCTTGTTGATCTCAGTGTCAAGAAGGTTGTGAGACCCTACCACAAAACTGCCTGGAGGATTTCCTTGGTGCCTCTAAGCCTGCAGGGAACTTCGAGGGACAGGCATTAAAGTGTCCCCTCCTACTCCACTGCTACTGCTTAGCCTTTGGGAATGGGAAGAGGAGCTTATGGGTCACTAAGCACCTAGAGGTGATGGAGATAGGTGCATCTGAGGCCTCCAGGGAGTAGCCAGTGGGTGTAAACTACACAGTGACACCGTTCCCATAACGTCAGAGCAAGAAGAGGTGGGTTAGAGTGAAACCACAATTCAGTTGCTCACCACTCACCCTTCTATTTTGAAGGAGTTCAGATAAGCAAATTGGAAATGATGTCATAGCTCCCATAGGACACTGCAATACGTTGTCATTTGTCCAGCCAGAGTACAACTCTTATTAGTATGATATAACACAGTAGTTGGGAACTCAATAGAAAAAACAAAGCTGGAATTTAATAAAAAAACCCTATAGCTTTTAACTCATTGCCCTTAACACGCAGAGCTACTGTAAGTGAGTGCCTTAACATGAAAACTCTGAAGACCAAAGAATTAAAGTAAATGCAATCAGCAGATTACTAAATACCAATGGGAAATTTAGAGCTATAGAGCAAAATCCCAGAGCATTAAAGGATTTACCGCTTGGCATTGATGAGAAGCAAATCTTTGGATTTCCATTTCTATCCTTAATTAGTAACTGAGGTTTATTTTAGTCTAAACTAAGTCACAAAAGATAACACACCCTAAAAGAAAATAGAAAGCAGTGCAATAAACTTTATAAAATGTCTTATTAAAAAATAAGGAGAAAAAAGAATAGATTCAAATGGAAAATCAATTTCCAGCACTTCCATTTCCTTTTGTTTTCTTGTCTTCCCACCCATACTCAGCTCTTTTCTAATAACATTCAGCTCTTTGCTAGAGAGGTTACAGAGGGTGGTAACAAAGATAGCATTTTAAACCCGAAAGGGAGGCTCCCTTTTAGAAGGGACATTTTAGGAGTGTTCTCGCTCCTTCACAGCTTGGGTTTTGAAAGTTTGCTGTCTCCCTGCCCAGTTCCCAGGGCCCCTCACTGGAAGTAGGACCTAAAATGGATGATCCGTGCTTCTACATGGCTTCGGGTTTGAAAAAAACAGCTGTGTCAAATGGAGCATTTTTTATATAGACACTTTGGGACACGGGAAAGATAAGGGTCTCCTGGTTAATCAGGAGACCCCTAGCTTGGTTATCTGATGTCCTCATCTGCCGTTTGCACCCCTGGTGATGTGCTGCCAGGAGCTGGCTCGGCGGGGGCACCCTGCTTTACTGGCAGCAGCCTGGCTGGGCTGGAGCGTGCCCAGCTGCTGAGATGCACCAGGGATTTGGTGTCTGATTTTCTGAACTGCGATACAGACTCCCACTGCAGCATTTTGAGTACAGCTCTTGCTGTGGCTTCAAGTAAAGCTGTGAAATTTAAGCAGCTGGCTTCAGAACAGGAAAATAAAAAGAGCCCGTGAGTAAAATCTGAAGAAATACATAATAAAGAGCCCAGTCCCAAACCAGCCACATGCTTCAGCAAGAAAAAAGCTGAAGTACCATCTCCCTGCTGTTACTCACTGCCTGTTTTCCTCCCTTCCCCAGCGAACTCAAGACTGCATTTGGTCCCCATAAAAATTTACTGTGGGGTGGGTTGCATGTGATTCCTGGGCTGAGGCTGAAAAACGATGCCCAGGCATGGTGGAGTAATGAAAGGGTGGCATGCTAATGAGGTTAAGGCAGAGAAGATAGACCCATTTAATGAGAAAGATTTTAGGAAGATGCCCTGCCTGTGTAGATATGGGCTCAGTATATCCGTAGGGTACCAAGACGCGCAGCAAGACACATCTGAGCTGTTTATTTCTTTGTCTTCCATGTCAGAGGAAAGCAGGATGTAGGACTGGAAGGGACCTCTTGAATCATCTGATATATCTCTTTCTATGGCAGGTACTAGGTCAAATAATTCCCATCATAAACTCACTAAACTCCCTTAAAAAAGCGATTCAATTATTTGGCCTGTCTTTACCTACCGCAGCTGCACCAGGGCCTCATTTTAACATCTTTTACTGCTTACTACTCACCTGTGGAGACTGTTAGGAAAGGTGATAGTGAGATGAGGGAATCTTAGGTAAAAGGATTAAATACTTGCAGCACAAAAGCCAAGGTCAGCAAGCTTTGTCCAAGAGTTAAAATACTCATAACAGACTCATATGTGCAACAACATAACCTCTTGATTTATCTGTTTAGCTTGGGATGTATCATGCTGAATGTCAGTGGGTCATTTTTGTGCTAAGCCCAGTAGATAAAAGATTACCTTTTGTATGAACCCAGCCTATTTAGCTCTGTTGCATTGCATTTACTGACTTCTTACCTTGATCCTAAATTGTCTGGAGCCCAAAATGGACCACAGCATAACTACGGTCATGCTTTTGAGTTCCTTTGTCTGCATTTGGAAGCTGAGGTGGGACTGCCTGCTCTCTCCTGCCTATGTTCTCCTTTCTGTCTCCTTCCTCCTCCGCAGTTGCTATGATGTGAAAGAAAGAGCAATGCTGACTCCACCTGAAAAGTCACCGTTTTGTCCCAGGGTTGAGCCATAGTTCAAATACTATTTCTAGATGTCTTACCTGGAATTCAACTTCACTCTTGCCAAATGCGGCCATAAATTTCCCTTTGCTCCCCTTCTCCTATGTTACAGTGTGGCTAGACTGAGCTTGCCCAAACCAAAAGTGTTGAGGCCAGAGGCGGGGACGAGGGTCTGCTAATCCCCACTGTGGCTGGTGGGGAGAGCAAAACTGGGCTCACTTCATGTATTTACCAGTTAGCAAGGAGCCAGCAAACATGTGCAGTGCCCCATATGGTCCATGGGCTTTTGGGGTGTGGGGACTCCAAGGTCCAAATCTACAGATCTGCCCCTCCAGCAGCACAGTTACACATTACTTCACAGTCAAGACTTCGAGTCAAATCCAGCCCCAGCATCAAATATGTCCTCTAAGCTTATGAATCATCTAATGATCAAAACTGCATGAAGTACAGCCAGCCCCAGAAGTTTCAAAGTTGGTATTTAGGCCTCAGATACTATTGTATGGCTTAAAAACAATGAGTTTAAAAAACAAAAAACAAAACAAAACAAAACAAAAACAAACCTTACATTGAATTAATTTTATTTGTCTTGTAGTTTCCACTGCCTTGGATTGAAAACTGGGCACCTGATGCACAGTGTCAAAGTTTTCATTACAAGCTAAAAGAATTAGAGATATGCATCTGAAAATGAACACTGACTATAGTCACATGATTGCAGGAGCTGAGCCCTTAAGATAAACCATCAAATACCGCGCAAAGTAAAATCACAAGTAAACTCCCTTTCAACTAGTTCATTCATGGAAAAAAAGGGAAAACAAAACCAAACCAAAAGAAAACTGGAAAAACCCCCACAACCTGTTTAATGAATTACTCGACAAGTGGTGATATTTCATTTTATGGTTGTTCACTGGATCCTTATTCTCGAGGTGAATTGTGGTGTACTCATTTTGAGGCATTGATGGATATCTGCCCATCTGAGTTAGCCGTCCTCTTTATCTCAGTGCTTGAGCAGCTCACAGTCTTTAATGTATTTTGGTTTTGTGACACCTCTGCTATCGCCAGGAGGAAGACTGCCACAGGGGAATGTGATGGACGAGCACGGCAGAGCTGTGAACTGGCACTACATCTCCCATCTTACAGGGTGCCCCGTGCTAGCTCAGAGAGAAGAGAGAAAGCAACTCCCTCACTTGTTTTTTTAATTTGCTAAAATAACAGCTCCATATTCCCAGGGGCAAATGTCAGGAATAATTGCATGCAAATTGCACTGGAGTCATGCTAACGCACCCATTGCCACCCAAGGGCTCCTGAAGGGTTAATATCGAGGGCTCGCTGGACTTCAGTTAATTTACAACTGGAGACCTTTATCATCTCACACTGACATTGAGGGCTCACATTTCGCACTTAATTACTTGTTCAGCAATCACGCCTGGAAGAGATAGATGTGTTTCTGTGTTTAGCCCATGCAGCTGTGAATTGTTTATTTACTTATCGTCAGGCCGGGAATGGCTGTAATTTAAAGGTTCAGATCTCTGCTACCCTGAGTGGTGCAGGTCTTCCTTTAAACACTTCCATATTGCTGCGGTGGAATTTTGCTGGAGATGCCCGTCTTCTCCTCCTGTTCCGGGTAATAAGCCAGCAGGTGTTACTGGTTATCGGCAACTGTGATTATTTATGCTAAACAACCGCTGCCAAGTTCACAATCATAACGAAGGATCCGCAGAGATAAATTTTGGAAGGTAAAAAACAGGCCAAGGAGATGAAGCAAGATGAATTCCAGTAACTCAGCTTCTGGGGAATGACCCGATCCCTATCTCGGCGCTGGAATAGCTGAATCACGGCAGCTTCAAACAGTGGCTCACAGCAATTCATAGGCCAAATGGTGTAATTACAATTTAAGCTGTCAAATGGTGACCAGATGGCTTTATCTTTCGCACCAGAGGCCTAAGAAGTTGGTAGGTGTGACCTTTCCACATACCAATCCACCTGCGCAGTGCATGAGATCTGCGAAAGCCCGCGGTCCTGGCATGCCCAGCCATGTGCACTGACACCCAGCCTTGGCTTTGATAACTTTTGAGTAAAGCTGTGTAAATTCAACAGCATCAGTTTTCATGGGGCTCCCAGGCTGCATCACCCTTAAATGCCAAGAAAACAGCCACCAGCAACATCATTGGACTACTTCATCACACATGGATGCAGAGGGCTACTGGAGTACAAAGAAGGGGGGATGCCCCCTGTTATTGCCTTGGGGGGAATAGATAGACCTCCCATCTACCTAGGAAAGAAAAATTTGTGCGGGGCAAGAGAATGTCAGTTCAATAGTTGGTTGACAAAATATGCCTCAGAAGGAAAACTGGTTAAAGTCCCTTCCAAGAGGGAGTAGCCAAAATGGTCCGTCCTTCCAGGCATCGCCAGCCCATGCGTAGGCAGAGCTGCAACACAGGGATGCTGTATTGCGGCTGTCCTTGTGATGTGTATGATGGGGGAGAGGTTGTTGGCAGAAGCAGGCCGGACACACCACCTAAAAAAGCCTAAGGTAGTTCCTGAGGAGTCGCCTTGGGCAAACTCTGGTCCAGTTTCCCAGCAGAGACCAGCTCCAGAGGTTGGGTGCTTGCTGGGTAGAATGTCCCCATAACCTGTCCCATGGCCAGAGGCAGCTCTCTCCAGCCCCCAGGAAAACCCAGACTGGTCCCACACCAGCCAGAGCCCGCAGGGAAGCACACTGCTTTGCAGCAGGTCTCAGATTAGACCAGTATTAAAAATAAGGGCTTTGGGTTTGATATTGGGTTGGAAGAGCCAACATACACCATCAGCAGCAGAGCTTCTGCCTCAAGACTCTTGCAGAAGCCAACTGCTTTCAATTTAAAGAAAAGGCCTTCCTGTCCCACATTCTTATGAGAAACACACATTTCTCCCAGTCCCAAGGTTATTTCTATCTCAGAGATGAGAAGGGGATGCAAGCTGGCAGGGAGCATGGCAAGGAAGGCTAATGCAGAGAGATGGTGCTTCCTAATATTTTTTCCTATTATCATGACCACTGCTGCTGTAACAAATTACCAATGTCTGCAGATAGAACATCATTAAAATGGTTTAATAGTAATGTGTAGCAAACAACAGATCAGAATTTTCTGGTTTTGAAAAAGTGTAAGAAATATTATTGGGCATGCACAAACAGAAATGCAGATAATTGATCTGAATTTTCTCAGAGACAGAAATACAATCTTATGTGTCGCTTGAGTAAAGCCAAAGAAAGAAGAAAAGAACCTAGATAGGTATAATTGAATTACACAAAATCCTGGAATTTGATGAGAGATAAAGTTACCACTAATTCTCTTGAAAAAAATAAAAGAAAAAAAGAGAGATGAAACTAAAATGTCAAAAGAGCAGTGAGCTTAATTGAACACTCACTTTTTGGGTGCATTCACGGTTGTGTTGGCAGTGCATCCATGTACACACTGAAGTAAAAGCACTGCAAAAATGGAACACCCCCAAAATGCAACTTTTACAAAGACTGAAATGAACAGCTCAGAAATGCTGCAGGATTTTCAAAGAGAATTGCGAGGCAGAAACAATTACAAGCAAAAGCTGAGCCGTAACAGCCCGGTATGTTCAAGCGTGCTGGGGCTGGGAAGAGCTCTGCGGGCTGGATCCGTGCGGGTGGCACGAACCAGTTGGACTCGGCCAGCTCCCAGGGTGGCCACCTCTGCAACGACGCACTGACACAGAGAACAGAGAGCAATATTTGTTTCTTTCAGTATTTTGCTCTTTTTCCTCCTTTATTTTAATTTCTGCTTCTGCTGACTCTGGTTGGACGGTTAGCAGCAGCACGGGTGCTCGGGGTCACAGCCTCAGCTTAGGTAAATGGGGATTTTCAGTGAACTATGAAAATTTAACTCAGATGAATCTTGCCCTGATTTAACAGATACAAAATGACAGAAGGTAACTATTGGCGATAAGAAAGCTTCCCAGACCATCAGAGGAATTATTGCCAAGCTGTGAATAACCTGCGAGCGCAGCGATTAAAGGCAATGGGTGCAACAAGATATTTTGAAGGCACGTGCAGAGGGATACAGAAGATCATCCCTTCTGCCAGCATCCCAGCACTGCTGCTTCAGTCGGGCTTTTCCCACACTTCATGGAAAGCAAAAAAGTTCACCGAGAGCCTGAGGGCATCTGAGGAGGCAAGGTGGGCTGGGAAGGCCACGCCAGAGTCCTGCTGGGTGCCATGGGATGCCGGCCCAGATGTAAAAAATACAGGGAGAGAGGGAGAACCCCGCATCGCTGTGACACCTGTATTATTTTTGTCCTGAACCCACACAGCACTGGTAATTGCAATCAACTGGCTTAGTAATAAGATCATTCTCAAACACATTTTTTGCACCAGGCGTTTGTAGCGGAGCGCTGGAGAAGATGCACTTCTGCAGGCGATGCCTCTTCGGCTCTGGGACCCAAGGGCAGAGGGGGGATCATGTTCTCTGACAGTTGCTCATCACCACCCCACGTTTCAAAGAGGTTTTATCTCCCTGGCACAGAAGATTTCCCAAACTGTTTATATTAAGAGCAGCTTTTGATGCCAGCAACGAATATTACTATATTACTGAAAGGAATCAAAAGCTAAAGTGCCTGCGTGTACAGTTAATCTATCCAAACAGAAAATGTTTCTTAAAAAATTACAGCACTATTTTTATAACAAACCTCAGCCAAACTCAAAACTGAATAAATATAATATGTTCTTTTAAAACCAATTTATTTTTTTAATCATGGGCAAAAATACTTTCCTTGCTTTCATTCATCAGCTAATACTTCACCCCCCCATATTCCAGCCCAGAGATTTGCCTGTGACAGGATTTCTGCTTCGGAGGTGTTCAGCTTGAAACACCTCCTGAGGCTGGCGAGAGGGCGGATGCGAGCACATTCAGTTAGCATCACGGCCAGTCTGTGGTTTCCATCTCTTTTTAACAGAACCATAAATAAGGCAAGAAAATGCATCAAAGTGGCCAGTAGTGATGGGAAAGGCAGTCACCTTAAAGCCTGATCCACCAAGAGCCTAAATAAAGGCAGAGCCATATGTATTTCTATAGGATTATGCAAGGGCATCTATTTCTACTGACATGCTGTTAAGGCAAGAATAGAGTTGCCTTCTTCATGTTATTAAAAACTGGCCTGTATAGTCATTACCACAACGTAATTTTCATTATGGTTTCTTATAGCAGAGTTTGGCCCTTCTATTTTTTTTTTATATTATTATCATTATTACTATTTTATTTTAACTAGAAGGGCTGTGCAGAACTTTTCCTGGAGTTTTTAAGCATTTATTTAGACTTGCATCATTGCCCAAGACCACAATTTGAATCTCTCAGGCCTCATCCCACGATCTTTTACTCCCCTAAATGCTGTGCATATTTGATTCTCTCATGAAGAGGAGTCTAACCAAACAACTGCAGCGTGCAAGTACCCTAAAATGTAGTTAAAAATTACTAGAGGAGACAGCCCTCAGTGATGAATAGGCAAGTGGGGTAACCTGACCCCTGAGAGCTTACACATCCCCTTTTTGTTTGTTTGTTTGTTTGTTCTGCTGAACTTTCCAGGAGTTTCAGCTGCAATCAAACCCGGGGCCTTATCGTGCTAGAAAAAGCCATGAAAATGCTTTAAATACTATCACCATGTTGACCATTTGCATATGCATTTTTTAAGAGGGGATGATTCTAGTTGCAAGCCATCATAGAAAAATATATTTACATTTCTTCCATCTGATTTTTTTTGTATGAAAGAGAAACTGTGTTTGGGTGCCGTGTCCTTCCCCCAGCATTTGTGTGCTGCTTATTCTGCTGCCCTGCTAAAGGTCAAAAGCAGGTAATGTATGTTGAAATTTCCACAGACTGGGGTAAGCTCTGAGGTTGTTGACTTTGATATCAGTTTTCTTCCACCCGGGGGGAAAAAAAAAAAATCACTCCAGCTCCTCATTGATTTTTCATGGAAATTCACCAATTTCTCCTAGTTTAAGATCTGGTCTCTGATTTCTCCCTGATTATCATATCCCTCTGCCCCCAAAATGAAGTCCTGCTTTGTTTCAGCTCAGGATGATGATATCATTATTACTGCACTGAGCACAGGGCAAAAATTTCAGTTTGCTAGAACATTGGAGCTGAATGACAGAGGTTAATTCAGGAAAAAAAAAAAAAAAAACACAAAACCTCCCAGCAAATGCACCTTAATAAAAAGGAAAAATAATGAAAGAAACCTTGAAATGGGAATGTAACATGCAGAAGATGCTAATAAGGTCGTCATTGCCGAATTAACCACTGTTATGACTTTAAATTCTCCTTTTGGAAATCACACTTTGCTCTGGCTGCTTGTTTTGTTTTAGCTGACTGTCACTCTCTTCCCTGGCTTCAGCCCTTCTGCTTTTAGCTGCAAACTGATACAAGGGGAAAAAACTGGTTTGCATTTCTACAACTTTAGATAATACAACACAAAATGATGGAATGAGCCATGTAACTTTATGGTCCCACCCCGACTCTGCAAGGGGCAAAAATGACCTTTAAACAAACAAAATTTCAGTCATCAACATGCTTAATTGGTGCAGAACTGGATTAGGATGTTCCCATTGGGCTCCTGAGAATTAAAGCCACTTTTCTTCAGATATATTGATATAGATGTTATTAATGGGGGTCTTGCAGATGTTATAGGGAAAGTATTTAAAACTTACATTTTAAAATGCATCTGGGACATGAACGCTCAATTTATTATTGCTGGAGTCTAGAAATCTAAGGTATTGGAATGAAAATTTTTTATTAATTGTCATCGACTCACATATACAAATAGAAATGCCATTATGTGCCCACTACATAAAAAAAAAGCTTTCAAAAACTTCAGTTGTCAAAATAACCAGAATATTCCCTCCCATGAGAGCACAGGAAAGCACTGAGTTATTAAAAGAAATCCAACAAATCAGACTTTTAACATTTTTTCAGATAGTTAGTCCAGGGAAAGAAAGGTACAGTAAAGAAGAAAAAACTGGAAAAAAAAATGATAAAATGTCATAGACTAAAATAAAAATCCTTTTTTCTAGATAAAACAAAACAAAAGCTTTAAAATCTATTTATCCATTAGCATGAGCAGATATTTCATCATATATATATATAAAAAACACGCTAACATTTCCAATACAGCTTACCAGTCATAACTTTGACAAAATATACAGTTCAGTCTTCATGAATCAGGATGTTTTAAAGCCATTCAGGGAAACTCCTTCTTTAAACACAGTAGCTTGAAATTAAAATACAGATTTAATTCTTTAGAACATTTTTCCCAAATGAGTATAAATGTGAAGTCTGCCCTTTAAATTAAATGACAGCAAGAAGTCAGGGGAAAAAACCAAACCAAAACAAACAATAGCAAACAGTTTGAGATTGATTCTGCTCTCACTAACCTCATTGTAAATAAGGGACTGGCTCTAATTTAGTTAATGAGATTTCACCAGTGTAAATTAAATTAGGCTAATTATTTTATGATTAAAATGATCTCTGTCTTTGCAGACAAAATAGATTATTTTTAACAATTAAAGGATTTTTCCACATTTTAAAAAAATTCTGGCATGAGATGTAAAAGCAGAACTCCCACAGACAGAATGTTACTGTGGGTAGAAAAAATATTTTTGTTGATTGATTTATATATTTTTTTTTTAGAATTTTAATTATTTTTATTTTTTTAGAATTACATCTATAATCTCTCAGATCAAAACCAATTGCGTTCTATACATTTAAAAAGCGTTTTTTTCTTATTGCCATCATGGTTTTGCGCAGCATACAACATACCCACAGTTTGTAAGTGTGTAAAATTCCTTTGCCAATGCACGCAGCTACCCCGCAAGATAAGGGCTGAATTACCTTTAGAAAACAGGAAAGGGTTGTGTATAATCTGTTATACATTATGTTTGACTGTTATGGTTTTTAAGTGTTATATGGTAACTAATTATTTTTATAATGCCTCTAATTGCATAAAAAGCAGACACAGTGTGCACCGTTTAGGGCAAGTGGGTATTGATTTTCATTCTTGATACAGAAACCTAGCCGATAAAATTATTAAACTGGGTGTTGATAAAGCAAATTGTACTAGAAGTATAGAACAAGTGCTGAAAAGATAAATGCGCTTTCAATGGCGATGGAAATAGATGTCCCGGCAGTAGAAGGTGACCAGCGCACGAAGCCCCTTCTCCCTCTCGCACTGCCAACCGAGCAATGCCATCTAATGGAGAGCCCGCACCTAGCACGGGCCGAGCAGGCGTTTTCCCTGATAGCAGTCTTCGCTTAGCTTTAACAGCTCAAAAAAAAAAAAAAAAAAAAAGGCTTTACAAAGCAATAGTTTCAATGGAAGAATAACAAAATCCTGTAGCAAAGGCTGGGCAAATATTTTGATTGCCTTGCTGGATGTCAACACTTGAAGTGAGTAGCGTTGTCTCAACCCATCCCTGTCTCACGGGCAGATGCACGCGGCCCCTAAAGCACGAGTCGTGGTTTTATACGGGGTGCACGGCTGGTGATTTAGAAGCTTAGATTTATTATCTTCATAGAAACCCCCCATTCCTCTTAGGCAGAAAACTTGGAGATGTGGCCTGCTCTCAAAGCAATGGGAAAATACACTCGGCTGCACTAATTGCTGCTCTCTGACGCGTGGTTGTGACACGCTTTCGCCTTCCCCATCGCTCCCACCCCCACGCTCCGGCTCACGCATCCCCATACACACAGGCACACACGTCCACGGCTGCTCGCACGTGGCCCTTTGCAGAGAAATGCCCATGGAGAAACCGAGGCCGGGGTGCAGAGACGAGAGAATAAATATGCCCTTGCCTTACACTGCTTTTTGCAGGTTGTAGCTGCTTTCTGCAGCATCACAAACATCTGCGTGTGTGTGTGCACCTTCCCAGGAATGCTTTTCTGTACGCACTCGTGGGCAGGCAGGCATCACTGCTGATAAATGGATGCATGGTTATCTATACACACATATATAAATACAGGGGTGAATTACTCTGCGTTTTCACTAGTGCAGCAAACCAGGTCTGACCAACTTTTAGGACTGACTCCCAAACCAGGCCCTAATTTGAAGATGATTTAAGATTTCCACCCTAGTTAAATACCCTTGGACATAAGACTATCAGAAAGCAGTTTGGATTTTTCTCTCCCCTTTCCCCGTTGCAGCTGAACAAAGCACCATTCTCTCTGACTCATGCATGTTTTCCTTTACACTGTACCCAGGATTTGCCTTCTAATTTATTTCTGTAGGGGCTGACCCAAAGCTCCCTCTGATTTCACGAGGTCTGGGATAGGGCCCTGCGCTTCTTCAGCTCCTGACCTGCTGCAGCCAGGTCTGAAATCAGTGCTAATTTGAATGATAAACATCAGGCCACACAAAAATAGTTTAGAAGGGGGGGGGGGGGGGCTGGGGGGGAAAGACAGTAATTTTCTATGAAGTGTGCTATTCTTACAACAAGATTTGCGCCCCTTCCACCACCTATTCCAAGCATATTCTAGTATGGTAAGTTTAGGGATAAAAATCAACTTTAACAAAGATACAGTTTTAAAAACAGCAGGATTGGAGGCAACTCTTAGAGCCAGTAGAGCTGAAAAAAAAAAAAAAAAGAAAGAAACAGTGCAAAGGGTAGCTTTGCTGCTTTCAGAAAAAGAAAAAAATCGAAAATAATAGTAAAATAAACTCAGACAAGCCCAACAACAGAAACCCCGAAGCAAATAAAAGCGAGTGGAACAGATTTCTGTGTTTACTTTTCTTTCTGCAGTTGGATCCCTTGTTGTAGCCACAAGAACTGCAAGGATAGGACGCGAAATGGGAAATAAAAGACAGGAAAAAGAAAAAAAAAATCATTTAAAGCAATTTAAGGCAAAGGAAGCAAATCCAAAGCCTCCAGCCTGGGCCAGCGGAGCTGGCGGAGCAGCCGCTCTCGGAGCAGCGGTGCCGCTTCCCCCTGCCCAGCGCTGTCCCAGGAGCCCGGCGGGATTTTTCGAGGCAGAAACTCGGAGCGAGGAAGGGGAAGAAGAGGAAGAGGAGGAGGAGGGTTTCGGGAAGGGGAGAGGGAAGAGAAAAAGTCCAGTACATACAGCTCGATGAGTCCACCAGCCCCCAGCCTCCGCTTCTCTCTCTCTCCCTCTTAAGTCAAAAAGGAAATGCGGTTCTTTTTTTGCAGAATCAGAAAATGAACCATCAGGAAGTTGGCAAAATCTCTAACTAAACAATCAATCGAGGAAATGCAACAAATTCGCGCGGGCCGCGCGTTTTGGCAGGGAGGGGAGCGGGGGCCGGCGCGCAGTCCCGCGCAGTCCCGCGCAGCGCAGCGCAAGCAGCGCAGGGCGCTGCGCACGGCGGGCAGCGCTCCGACCCGCGATACCCGCTCATTGCTGTATTTTTACCCCACGGAAACTCATCCTCCGGGGCCAGGTACGCGGCCGCGGATCCCCAGCATCTCCCGCGGGTGCGGCCGCCCAGTTTTACCGACTTTGATGGCTGCGGCAGAGCGCAGGGCAGGGCGGGGGGTGCCGGCCGGGCCCCTCCACCAGCCCAGGGACTGCCTGCCCGGCAGAAATACCGACATCAGCCCATCTGTCCCCAAAAGGAGCTGGAAGGCAGCTCCCCGCACACCCGTGCGGGTGCGCAGCCTTTTCCGAGGAATTATCGTCCCTTCCCACGGGCTGGGATAAGCAGGATGGGGACATGACGGAGTTCCGTGCTGGTATTTCTTCCTAAAAGTGCATTTCGCACAAGGATGAGTGTAACAAGGAGCGCTGGGGGCTTTTTTTGTTTGGGTTTTTTGGGGTTTTTTTTGTTTTGGTTTGGTTTTTTTTGTTTGTTTGTTTGTTTGTTCTTACACAGCTATCGCCCCTGCTTTTCCTAAGTTTTCCACAATTCACCCGTTCCCTCCCCTTTTCTTCCCGTTTCGAAATGACGGTCTCTGCCTGCTGATACGGACCGAAAGTCTTTCCCCCCCCAACGCCTTACGTAAAACAAACAAATACACGAATAAATAAAAGCTCCGTGAGCGGAACAGCCAGCCCGGCGCAGCCCGTTGCTGTCCTCCGCGGGCAGCGCGACGGCATCGCGGGGGGGACACACACACACACGCTCCGTGGGCAGCTGCATTGCAGGGGTTGGGGGGGGCAGGTTGGCTTCTTGAGGCTCCCATCTGAGCGAAGATAACCCCCCAAATCCCCGCAAGGGATTTTCTCCCCGCCAGATGCTGGAGACACCCCCCCCCCGCCCCTCTCCTGCCGCCCCCCCCCCCGCCCCTTTCACCCCCGGCGGGTGCGAGGCCGGGACTGCGGGAGCCCCGGGCAAGGGGAGCTGCCCTCCCCCAAAAATGCGGGACACGCTCCGGGGTCACTGCTAAAAGCAACACAACTCCGTATTTTTTAATAAAGAGCGTTCTCTTGCGAGCTGGCTGCTTTCCACCCACCCCACGGATGAGCTGGCTCTGTAAACACTGAATAGAAGATTAACACTGCTGTTATAACCTCACAGAGAGAGCTGTGCCTTAGGAAAGCTTTTACTGCTGCTGATCTATAGGCTCCATAATAGCCCTTTTGTTTTAAGGGTGACAACAGCCCCGAGTCCTGCCATCCTCAGCGCAGCCCCAACCCGGCTGTCCCGGCCCCCCCGGCCCCTCTCCATCACCGTCCCTCCCCTGCCTGGGTGTCACCGAAGCTCTGGGTGTCCCCCACAGCAGAGGGAGCGGCTGCAAAAATCCGGCAGAGGTGTTATTTTATCTTATTTTTTTTAGTATTTTAATTTTTAAAATATTTTTTACGGGTGATATCTTTAATTTGGCAGCCGAGAAGAGCTCGTAACAACTGACAGAGCGAGCTGCCAGCAAGGTTTTCCAGCAAACACCGGCCTGTTGCAAGAGCTCCTTTACTGACCGCCTGTATCTCGGGAGGGGAAGAAAACAGCGCTATCTGCAAGAGGGAGTGCGGGACGTTTATTATAGAAGCTTAGTTCAAAGGTACTGCTCTGCAGCTCTGTTAATTGAGCTCCGTATTTGTGAAAAGGCGGAGGAAAGCTGGAAATGGCAAATTCATTAGCCCAGGAATCACACAAACACACCGCAATCCCGGGGGAAGCTGCGACCCGCACTGATGAGATGTGGGATGGGGAGTGGGGGGGGCTGCTTGTTTTTTCGCTTTTGACAAAATAGCACCAGGCTTGGGGGGGACAATGAAGAGTAAATCAAGGAAAAAATCCTGGAGGAAGAAGCGAGTGCCCCGGCCCCGGGCAGAGCTGAGCACAGGCGGGCAGCAGCGCCCGGAGCAGCCGGCAGACTTCCCTCCATCCCTCACTGTCACCCGCCAGCGCACCGAGCTCAGCCCCCAGAAAGCGTATTTAGTTAGCAGAAAAAAAGTTGAAATAAGAACAACCAGGGGAAAAAAAGAAAAAAAAAAAAAAAAGGAAAAAAAAGAAAAAAAAAGAGCAAAAAGCGGTTCTGCTCTCCCCCCCCCCCCCCCCCAAAATAAGACCTTTACACAGTAAAATATTTCCTTGCGTAAGGATTTTCCCCAACATCGTTTCGCCCTCTCCATCCCCGTAATGCACGAGACTTTTGGGGTTCCCGTCCCGTCCCGTCCCGTTTGCCCTTTCCGAGTAATACTGGCATGAGTTCGCTTGAGGATGATGGTTTGGCTTGATTTGACCACAAACCATATGACAGTGAGACTGGGGCATTTAAAAACCATATAAAATGGGAATAAAACAGCAGATCGAAGCTGGAGTACCCGGAAAACTGTCAGACAAAACACTCTGTAGTCAGAATGGGCTTTACCTTTATGAGACGCTACAAGTTGCTGCTATGGACACTTTGGAGACCTTTGAAATCCCTTCATTGGCTATTTGATGCATTTGACATCCGAGCTGATTGTACCCCCGAGGCGTCCAAATCCTTGAAAACCAAGTTTTATTAACCTAATAAAACGCACGCACACAAAATTCGGGGGAAAATTCAAGAATCAAGAAAGGCAAAAAAAACCCTGACTAGTTTCTGGAGATTTTTCAAGCTTGGATTAAGTGTGGAGGAGACGAACTATTTATTTGTCAGAATAGGATTGTTTTTGGTTTTGTTTTTGTTTTTTTATTTAGGCATTAGTTTTATAGTGGAATTGCTTTATAAAAGAAATCAAGCATTCATTTATATTCATAACTGCCAAGCTGTCTTCGTTTCCATCTTTATGATATATTTTCCCTCTTCCTTGATTCCTGCATTATGCAATAACTCAGTCATTTTTATGAACAAAGGGGAAATATAATGAGAAACATTACAGCAGCAGTGTGCATTTTCTGCCCACTAGCAGAGCGGTTTGCCTGTAATATATTTTGTTTCCAGCCAAAACTAACGATCTTAACGTCTTACATGATGGGAAAGGACGTATTTACAGTGTAGCCATTGTACGCCGGGATATTGGGACTTTTTTGTGCCATAAACATCACCTGGGCGGAGGTCCCGGCTCCGCTTCCCACCCCTTTGCGGGCAGCATCCCTTCTCCGGCAGCATCAAGGAAAAGGGGTCCAGAAGTTTTGCCCCTGGTCCTCTTTTCCGCAAAGAGAAATTGTTCATCAAAAAAAAAAAAAAAATCATAAAAAATCACCTTTGTGATCGCTTTGACCCAAGAAATCTAAACAAGCTCCAAGCTCTCTCAAACGCAGCTGTAATTCAGCTCTAGCCGCCTCCCCCCTGCCCAGTGCTTTTAGTGCCCAGGGCACACGTTGCTCGCTTAAAGCAGCTGCTGGCATGAGAAAACCCTCTTTTTCTATCAGATACCCTCTAAAGCGCTTGTTTCCACCAAAAAATCCCGTCTGGGGCTCGCTGGGGCACGGCTTGCTCCCTGCCACTGATAACCGGGGCTGTTCACACCGTAATTGAGGCACAAGTGCCATAAACCCAGTAGCCATTAGCAACTGGTAAATAAGTGTGAGGACTGTAAAGCTAAGTGTTGTATCCTTTAGATAAGGGCTTATCTATATGGCCATTAAAACCCACACTTGCCTCTTTAGTTTGTAGAGAGGCTGGGGGTGTCGACTCCTATAGGAAAATATTTATCTAGTCCCTTTCGGACAGGATTTAATCCAGTTTGACTTGATTTGCCAGGAGAAACCCATTTCTTGTTTTTGTTTGGTGGGTTGTAATGCTGTGGATTAAAATCCTTAAAAGCTTGCTGTTTGCCCGCAAAATAAATAGAAGATAATCTGGGTGGAGTGGCAGGAGTCTTTAATACATGGTGGCTTTTCTGTCATTCCTTCTTAGTAAAGTTCATCATTTGATCATATACACAGGCTGCTGATAAGAGCAAGCCTTATATATAAAAATAAAAGAAAAAAGGAAAGAAAAGAAAAAGAAAAAAAGGGAAAATAGGATCTAATTCTGCCAGCTGTCACTGAGGCTGGAGCACGCACGATCAGTGTGGTCCAGCGGAGCTAAAAGCAAAGCCAGCAGCAGATCTCCCTCGGATCGGAGCATCACCCGGATCGGGCCCCGGAGAGGGACACAGCAAGGAAGCAGCTGGGGAGAAGCTCCCTGAACTGGCACTGCTGTACACTGCCTGTCTGATCCACTTTGTGAGGTCAGTTCAGAAAGTGCTGCGGTGTGAGCTGCATGGATTAAGGAGAATTAACAAGATTTAGGTCCTGATCCTGTATCTTCAGTCTTTCTCCTTAGCAGAGTTTTATCTGCTTAAGGATGTTCTCATGCAGTGTGGACTGCAGAGCGCTGGACACCTGGAACACCAGACTTTTATTAATGCAACAACAGCAGCAAAAACTAGTCTAGGAGGTAACTAGAAAGACGTTCTTTTATTTTTCCTAGTTCTTTTGTAACTCCTGTAAATGTCAAAGTTTAATACAAATATTAGTATCATTTGTTTTAATTTTTATAGATGAGGAAACTGAGGCTCTAGGAATAAAAGAGGTTTATCCAAGGTGCGATTTCAATGGTGAAGTGCAGGATTAAAACACAGGTAATTTGCATCCCAGCCTGGTGTGTTTACACCAAAGCCACATTGACTTTCAAATAAGAGTCTCTGTCTGGTTCTTACTGAAGTCAATGGAAATTTTAGTACCGCTTTCAAAGAAAAGGCTGAGGAGACTGGTAAATGATCACTTGCTATCGATCCTTTCTGAACAGCTCTCTGGGGTTTTTTCAACATAAGCAAATCTCCCAGCCCCATCTGGGGCCCGGCATTCAGAGTGGCGGGGGCGGGGGGGGGCTGTAGAAAACTGGTATTTGGTATGCTTTGGTCCAGAAGGAACTAAAATAATCAGCAGTCTTCCAAGCAGCATTTTCAAACAGGGGACAGCTGCAATCTGAACCCTTTCTCTCAACTGAAACTGTACATTTTTAGAAGGGTACCCTTTTTGATCTGTCTATAAAATCCTAAAATATGACAATTTTGCTGGCAGCAGAATACATAAGAGCCACAGACTGAATTATTCATGTGAAAGCAGAGTCATAACTTTCCATGATACAGCATACACAAAATTCAGGTCATATATGAGTAGAAATTTTACACGCTTTAACTTAATCCCAGTATAATGGAACTAGATTACAAGAAGGAAGGTTTTTCTCAGTAGCTGTCAGCTTTGAGGATAAGGCTGTGGGTATCATCTCACTATCTTCCTATCCGCATGATGAAACTAAAATCCGGAGCTCCAGAAAGCAGGGGGAAATTTTGCCACTGAGCGAAGTGAGAAGAGATGAAATCTCTTGATAAAATAACCGTATTCTATTACAATTGGTTTTGGCCAGTTACTGTCCTGTGTTTGCAGTCATCTTGCTTCAGCCATGGTCGTTTGGGTGCAGGAATTTCATTAGCTTCATCAGCAAAGCTATGTCAGGCAGAATTGCAGCAGCAGGGCATCCTCTTATCACTCGTGGCAGTGAGATTGGAGGGCACCGAGTTCCGTGCAAGAGAAACTTTTTTAGGCCAAACCTTCAAAGGTGTCCTCTGAGAGCTATGGGAAATTAGATGCCCAAAGGAGACGGATGCAGCCACGTGGGTCTGTTCCCCTTGTGCCTACATGAGCATTTAGCTGAGCCTTCCATGGGGTCCCATCTGTTATCTCACCGTGTTTACCTACTCTCATTGCAGTGAGCTGGATGATTGACTGATAAGATTGAACTACAATAGGATTTTCTTGCCCAGAATGTTATTCCTGAGGGCCTCTGACAGCTCCCTTCTGTGATCCCATAAAAGCCATCCCCTCTTCTGGTCCTCTCCTGCATTTGGTCTTGCAAACGTGCTAAAAAAGAAACCAACGGGCCAATAAGTAGTTTATTGTTGTCACTCATTGGGGATCCACAATGACCCCGAGTACCCCCTGCCTTGTAATCACATTAGATTGTGTTAGCCCTCAGCCTGACACAGAAAGGTCTATTTCATGTATTTCTGTGCTTTAAAAAAAAAAAAAAAGTGCCGAGGTAAGACATCAATTTTCCTGCCACTCAATATTTCAGGCTGTAATTGCTGACTTGTTGAGTGCAACACAAGCCAGCAGTAATTCCAAAGGCTCCAGATGATTTTATGCTTTTTTATTTTTTTTTTTCCTGGTTTGTAAGAAAAAGTCTCAAAACAAAGCTAGGTCTTCAGAGCTGAAGTTTTAAAAGACTAGAGAGCTTTCTAACCAGCCAAAGGAATGAGGAGGGAGAAGAAACGAGCCCAGCCGGAGGCAGCAGACGTTATGGTTCCCATAAACGCCCTTCTTCCAGGAGTATCTAATCAATATGAATCAAAGAGCAGTTGACCCCTTTATAATGATCCGTTTTTTATTAGGCTAAATTTCCTGACTGGTGTCTTCCTTTCCTCCAGCTGCAGGTGGTTTCTGACCTGAAGATGGGATTCGAGTGGCATCCAGCCAGGAGCGGCCAAGGCTGCGCTCCACCTGCCAAGCCGAGCGCATCCCGGCTGGATGCAGCCGCTGTGTGCTGCGCTGCACAGCTCCCAGCTGTACCCTCTAGTGGACTCTGTGTGCATTGGCTTTTGGAAAAAAAATTGGGAGAAGAGTTTTATATGCAACTTCCATCTTCTCCGAGCAAACTGCAGAAAAGGTCTGCGACACCTTCCCTGCCATGCTGGAGGGCTATCCTCATTGTTTCAGTACCTTACCCACTGAACAGGCTCTAGCCTGACGTTTTTAAAAAAGGATCTAAAAAACACAGAGCAAGAAAGAAGCTCGCTGAAGCAAACACCTTTTTTCCCTCATGGGGAGAAAGCCGAACATCTTTTTCATTTTCCAGGCATGAAAGGGCAGAGAGAATTCCAGCCTAAAGCAGAGGACTAAAGAAGAGTTAATATATTTTGATTATATTTTATAACTGTATGGATCTTATTAAAAGTAATCTTCCTAAAATAATTCTCAGGCTGAGCACTCGTTTTGTGAGGGAAAATATAATGATAAAATAGTCTTGTGAACAGAACCAGTTCTATTATTCAGGAGTATGAAATTTAAACAATGAATTAAAAAAAAGATGAAAAAACACTTCCAATTTGCTCTTTACCATCATCACACTGACTTTTAAGCCAGTCACAGTTACAAAGAAAGTATATAAAGTTATGAAAATTCTGCCCAGATTTAAAACAACGATAGTGACAGCACTTGGCTATAAAAAGGAAATCCAGCATTGAGGGAAATGTTTATATTAAGTGTTAAAATTTATAATCCAGAATTGCTTTGGATTTTACTTTCCTTTAAATAGTGCAAATTACACATATGACAAATGTAGGGAGGAACAGTCCAGAGCTGAGCACTTAATAACATACAGTGGGGAGAAGGAGAGAGGAAAAGAGTGGTAACATATACAGATTTAAAAAAAACTCCACAAACTAGTGGTATCACTTCTCCACAAATCCCTAACCTGAAGAAGCTGTAAATTCTTCATCTCTTGGGTATATCCAGGTAGCTCAGCTCCACAGTCAGCCCAAAGTGGTGACAGCTCAGTGAAAATGTCACTGTTGGATTGCTCTGGGTCAGAAAGACCCAAGAAGATTTTTTACAAGGTCATGTAGAGATAGGACAAGGGGTAATGGCTTTAAACTGAAAGAGGGCAGATTTAGATGAGATCTAAGGCAGAAATTCTTCCCTGTGAAGGTGGTGAGACACTGGCACAGGTTGCCCAGAGAAGCTGTGGCTGCCCCCTCCCTGGCAGTGTTCAAGGCCAGGTTGGACGGGGCTTTGAGCAAAGGTTGGACTAGTGGAAGGTGTCCCTGCCCGTGGCAGGGGGGTTGGAACTAGATGATCTTTAAGGCCCCTTCCAACCCAAACCATTCTATGATTCTAAGGTTCAAAGCAGATTTAGATTCTGATATGATTTTCCCAGGACTTTGCAAGTACCAGGATCAGCTTGTGCCTATGTGTTGGGCTGGGATTTTTTTAGATTTTTTTTATTTTTATTTTTATTTGTCTTTCAATGTCAAATTCATGCTCAGCAACCAAGACACGACGGGTGCGTAGACACGCGTGGCAGGTGGTATTCTGTCCATGGTACCTCCCGCGGGGCCACCCGCAGTCTCCTGGCACCACAACAACCCCTTCCTGCTGCAAGCACATGGCCTTAATTCCACCCCTCAGCCCACATGAGGCACTAAATTTCAGTTTTATTGCAGCTGTGCTGGAGATGTCCCACCAAAAGCTAGCGTGGGCCAGACCATGTAGAATGACGGTCAAGAGCTGACAACCCAACTCTCCTCCTCACCATCTCTTCGACTTGCTGAGTTAAGGAAGGAAGGAGGCAAAGCAGAGGCAGTTTGCCCTCTTTCCCAGCTCCTCAGGGCTGCCTGGCAGCTATAACTTGAGGTATGTTCTCAGAATAGTTAGATGCACCAAGCTTGCAAGTTGCAGGACAGTAGTAGCAGAAACAATCACATTATAGCCACACCACCTTGTGTTTGTAAAGGTCTCCAGTCAAAGGCAGCTCTCCTTCTGCAGGCTTTTTGCATTGAACACTCATATTAATTTTATGCTTTGTTTATTTAATTGTAGGAGGAGAAAACCAACACGCTTCCCCATTATCAGAGGAGAAGGAACAGTGGCAGGAAATTAGGTCAGTGAAATTGCCCTGCTGTGCAGAGAAGGGGTTTTGTTCCTTAAGAAATTTCCACTGGAGAAAACAAGTATCCCATGCAGCAGAGCTGCCTCCTTTGTTTCATCTCAGGCCCCCTTCCCAGCTCTTTGCCATGGATCCAATTACCCTTCCCTGGGAACAAGATGTGGCTCTAAATTAAATCAAACCATTTATTTGTCTGGGGCAGCTTGGCTAAGATACATCATGCGGTTTTCAGAGAAGCTGCTGCCATCTGAAAGTATGTCTTTGCAGTTGTCACTCCTCATCAAAAAAAGCAGAGACATGGGTGCCTGTGTCAGGTATCCCTGTCTGTGGGCATTTTTTTTCTCCCTCAAGGGAAATGGTCCCACACAGGATGGGTCTTCTTTTCTTTATTGGTGCTATTTTCCTGTCTCCATTCATAGTCATCTTTTTGAAAATATATTTTTCTATGCTGGGGACACGCAACTCTCCAGGTACCCCAAAATATCTTCTTCCCAACGTTTGATTTCTTCCAGGCCTCTCAAAACAGACTCTATGCAGGTAAAGACCTAAGAACTGTGTTCTGGGGAAGAATCCTATGAATTTGCCTGCAATTTTTCCAGGCTGAAAGGAAGGAGGGAGTTTTCTGTCCACTTTGAGACTGAAATAAACCCCTCAGTGACTGTCCAGTCTTTCTCCTACAAAGCTCACTTACCATGAAGATGCCCCAAAACCACATCAGAAGGCTGTTCCAGGACTTTAAAACCTCCACCTTTTTCTATGTATGCTCCCTTTTTGATGGGATCTCATCCATAAGAGTCCTTGGGACTCAAATGTTGGGGTCCTCCCCCTGTTTATAGTCTAGAGTGGGTTTTATTTTTTCTATATATATAAGCCACTTGTGATAGTGGGCTGCTGGAACAGCCATGGTAGCCTTTGGTCCTGGGGGCACAAAAAGGAGCTCACCAGACCCTCCGAAGAATATTTCATTAAGGAATGAGATGCAAGGAAGTAATGCAAGTTTCTGGGGATGTGTTACTGGACATAAGGACACTTATGTCACCAACCAAGCTGTCATACACAGAGATCTTCAAAAGAATTTCCAAAAGCATTGCAGTGATCTGTTGAAAAAAGCAAGTGCCTCCAGGACAGAGGGAGAGAGAAGGCCAAGACAGTAACTTTCCAGTAAGCCAAAACCATCCTGAAGACAAACAGATGAATCTGAACGAGACAGAGACCCTCAGCTGAAGGAGTTGGCACTTCAGGAGGCAAGTGCCCTCCTGGGCAATAGGGCAAATGTTGACAGGACATAACATCCAGTTTTGCATTTACATCGGTGATTTTCCCCATCCCTAATCCAGACTTCTGCAAACTTGCAGAAATAGTCCCCCAATGGGACAACCCCCCGACAGCGGGTCCTTGCCACAGCCCCCGCTTTACACACGATCCATTGTACTGCTGTAAATACTGAGTGATGGTGAATTAGAGACACATTTTGGAAACCGGCTCCTGCTTCTGTGTTAGGTTAATTAGTGGTTTGCTAGTATGTTAACTGCTCTGCACATTGACCTCAGGCTGGTTCGTCTCTAATGAACAAAAGCAGTTCTTCAGCAACAGGTAACCACTGATTTCTCAGGGACTATAACTTAACTAACAAGCATTGAGTTACTGAGTCTCCCATCTGGCCAAGAAGTGAGAAAATCCTTCTTAGGAAATTCACCCTCTCCATCCCCTAAGGAAAGAGGTTATTAGAATGATCTCGAGTCTAATTTAAAACTCGAAGCCTGGGATAGTTTCAAACCTTCCTTGTTTCTTTTCAATAAACTTCCCCGAAGCTGAAGTGACTTTTTGGACCATAGTCTGATGACTGCCAATTTTGTTTTAATGGTAAAGTTCATCAAGAAAGAATTCACCTTTTGTAGGAAACCCCATTTTGATCAGGAAATGTATTTTTGCCAATGTTAAGTCCAGCTAGACAGGCTCTTGTCAGGAAGTGGGATAGGGCCAGGCTGAAAATCCAAGACTTTTTCCCTTTCCTGTTAGGATGTCCTTGCACTGACAAGTTATAAAGCTGAAACAAGCTCTGAAAAAAACCCCCAAAACCCAACAACAACACACAGAGATGGCTCTTGGGTGACCCAATGGCCTGGTTCCCTTTTTTTTCCCTGGGCTTTAGGAATAATTGCAAAGACTGCCAGCCTTTACAAAAGAAATACTGCAAGTTGCAGGCAATGCTGACTGCGTTGGCTGCCAGGAGTTTCGAGATGATCCCTGGAAACACATTTGGTTTTAATCAGGCCCCTGCACTGTGGAACATCCTGTTTGTCTACACTTATTATTACTGACAAATTATCCTCCTCCAAATCTCAGGGAGCATTCACTTTATCCTCACATTAAACCTGATTGGAAACAGTAGGTTTAATTGGACTCAGCATGAGGCCCAGTCGTAAACTGCACCAGTTCCTTTTTTTATTGTGGCATTCACTAGATGTGTGAAAATACTATATTTCATATACAGAACCCAATTTGCTACTGCGAGGGCTGTTAAAGACAATGCACAGATGCCCTGTGCTATATGAGCAACCTCTACCCACTCTCAGCATACCTACGGCTGGGAAAATTTTGCCGTTCTCAGCAGTCTGTGTATATAATAAGTCGTTTCAGAGGAAAAGATCTGGCCCTAAAAGTCTGAGAGTTGTCTTCCATCACTACCTGAGCCCCGTGGTTTGCAGGACTGTAAGAGTCTGCTCTGCTTCAGCCAAGGTCTGGAGTTTGACAGAGATGGAGATGGTGGTGCAGGATGTGGAGGACTGTCCTCTCATTAGTCTTGCTGAGTAACATGTGCATCTTCTTCTTCCCCTCATCAGCTGGAGACTCTTTCTTAGGAAAAGCTTATTGCAGTAAGCAAACCTGAGAGCTTAAAAAAGTGTATGAATTTAGTTTAATATATTTGGATCTTGTGCAGATGGTTGATTATATGGGAGGAGAGCTGAAACCTTTACATCTGCTGAAGCCCACCATTGTTGGCCTGGCATGATGATTGAGGGTAGGGTTACATATTTGGCTAATGCTCTGAGATCTTTCCAACACCTCTGATTTTCCCTTGCCACGGTTGACTCCCCAGCAGTTGTGCCTCATCCAGGTGTGCATTGCAGAGAGTGTCAGGTGTTCCCAAATCAGTGAGAAAGTCCAGTGAGGTGTCATGTAGTGTTAATCTTGGGTGGAAGCCCAGAAAGTGAGCTCGTGTCCCACATTGTCGAGAGCTGCTGGCAGGAGCTGAACTATTAAGTAACCTCTTTCCAACGTCCTGGGTGTGGAAAAGCATGAGACAGCACGATCTGTCTGGGTTTCAGAGGAAGAGGAAAAAATAAACCAGCAGAAGACAAACAGAGAACCCAAACTCTTTGCTATTCATGTTTACACAATTTGAGATTATTCATTAGGATCTGGAGGTGGGAAGGACTGTGATCTACAGCTTTTCATGACAGTACAGTCTCTTCTAAGTGGGTAAAATAATGCCATTCAAGGGATTATCTTTGGTTAGATATTATTTTAAACTGAATTTAAATAGCATTTACATGTGCCATGTATGTGCTTGGCACGTGTATATATACCTTGCTCTGGAAGCAAATCTAGAGTTCATTTGCTGTGTTCCCAATTTTTAAGCTGTTTCTCCCTGTGTTTTGCCAAAAAACCCTCTTGGAAATGATAAAAACATCACATGGATTGTTGATTAAGGCTCCTTACCAGAAAAACAAATAGAAAAGGAATTGCAAAAGTAATGAATATACATAAGATGGAGACTTGTCCCAAACCATGCTAGAGCAAAACTCTTAAATCTTTCTCCAGAACGGTCCTTGACAAAATCTGTACCTCATGCTGTCTGTCAAATAGTGTCACTGTAGTGCTCCTTCCAGGGACACAAAATCTTTAACTGTCAATCTTGACAACTAGCTTTGCACTTTAGATCGTTTGCTTGATCAGCTGCTCGTTGTTTTTTGGAGACTTTTATTGAGATTTTCTTAGGGGAACTTTTAAAGAGGTCATGGCAGAAGGCTTTCTTCTAGGTGGCTGTGATGCTGGGCATGTTCAGTTCATCTGAAAATAACGCCCATCTGCTCTTCTGTTAAATACCTTGTAAAATATTGTTAAATACCCTGTGAAGGTATAAGCAGGTGTGTCTTCCTGGAGTAGTAAATCCTCAGTGTTTTTCTGAAGGCCTCGCGGATGTAGCTCTGGAGCTGGTTGCCGCTGTCCCTCAGATCTTCCTTTGGTGTAGGCAGGAGATGAGCAACCAGGGTCACCCCACACACATCCCACCAAAGCAGGGTCAACAAACCAAATATGCAGCCTTTCCCCCTCTCTGCTTCTCATAACCTGGAGTATTATTTTCTACCATGTCATTTTTGGGTGCTCTCTTCTTTGTGTACCTTATTTTCTTTGGCTTAATTTCTGAGGTATGTGCCCGGCATGTGTTACTTTGGGGCACTTTTTAAACAGACAAATCTACAAGTGACTTACGGCTGAGATACCAACGTACATCACAGAGTCAAGGCACCCGGCTTTCATTGAAAATTGCTTATATCTTTCTTGATGCAATATGTTTCCTCTATGATATTTTGAAAGAAAACACACTGCCGTGGTTAGAAGAGATATAGAACTTCTTACCAGATGGAGGTGGCCTGACAGCTTGTAAAAAACCCTTTGCAAACAGTTAGCAGTAACGACAACTGACCTCAATTACTGAAGCCTTTCATTTCTCCATCTGGGTAATGCACTCACGATTGCGCGATGTTGGGGTGATAAACAGGCTGGAAGGCATACGGAAACCGTCTGTGTAAAACCATAGTGCTTTTGAAAACATATCCCACAAAACAAATCCTTTCTCATGCTGTATTTTTCCCCCAGTTCAGCTTTGGTACTGAACTTTCCATTTTCAACTGACCAACATAAATTAAAGCCAAACATTGGCATAGAGAGGAAAGATGGAGAAAGTTGACCATTTCCCTCAGGAGGTCAGCCACAAATTCCTGCTGTTGTCTGAGAAATGATGAGCTACTCTTTGGAGACATGACTTAGATAATTTAGTGTCACAGGGAAACTTTTCAGGCGTTTCAACAAGGGTTGAAATATGTCATTTTTTTTCCCCCTTTTTTATAAATATAGTTTTAGACTATGTGTGTTCTTTTTTTTTTTTTTCTTTTTTTTCTTTTAATATAGTCTTCTATACAAAAAGTCAGTTGTGCATGGTGCTATTTCCTCTGGGCGATCTTACAAGAAATGTTCCCAGCTCGCTTCATGCCACTACAAATATCTCTTTACCTCGGAGAAAAGGGCACATCACTCACTTTGCAGGCCTAAACAAATTTGACTGCTTAGAGCTCTAACAGCTCTGGGTGACAAAATACGTCAAGGAAAATATGTCATTCCCCCTTCATCATTACTCTCACTTTCATTATTCATAAATATAGGATATAAATCCACTGCCTGTAAAAGGGCTATCTGTCATGGGAGACAAGCTAGCTGGCTATTGCCTCCCAGTCCACCCCACTGAGTTTCGAGACAAATTTCCAATCAAATGGAAACTCAAAGTGCTAAGGATGGAGGATTTAGAAGATCTTGTCAGTGACATTTCCAGACAGAAGGAAAACAAGCTTTCAATTTCACCTAAAATGATAAATAAGGAGAAACAGTTTCGAACCTTCAGCAGAGGCTTTTCTGCTTTTCACATTTACGACGGCTCCTTGCTGACTGACTTAACAGATGCAACCCGTATTTAGGTAGGGATGAGTAAAATTGTTCAAGACGCCGTAAATGTTCATCAAAAACTCACACAAAGCCTGCAATAAGCTTTCTGCTGAGGTTCTTGAAGCTGACTTTTTTAATTCCTCTTCATCATGTAACGGCTCTGGCCCCACTTTCATCCCTGGATTTCATCCAGGGAAAGAAGTCAAAGAAATTTCTTCTGCTGAGATATTTATTGCATTTGCTGTTCTAGGAAGTATTTGTAACTTGTTCAAAGTTCAAAAAACCACCTCAAATCTTGCAGACTGACCTCTGAACCTGTTGCAGATTCATTTCTGAGGGTGTAAAATACAGGTTTGAAGCTTTTACAGTTATTTGGGGGAGGAAAGAAAGGTATAAATAAGTGCTCTTCCCATTAATTCTAATTTTGTATAAATGTCTAAAAACAAATAAGTAAATCCCCCAGGACATCAATAGTATGTTGGTCTTTTGCTAAATGAAATTAAATCTTTCTTTTCACTGTCTCTTGTAATCACAATGGGCTTCCACTTGACACAAGGGATACAGATGCCAGCAGTGATCACCTTATTTTTTATCTGCTCGTGAATTGTGGTAAATCCCACTGGTAGGATACTGGTGGCTTAGCCAATAACATCAGCATAGTGTTTATGCCCTTGACTTAAATAATAATTTCTGAAGCAGGTGCTGTAGAGTTTTCCTTTTTGCATTTTTGCTGTTACAGATTTACACTTTGCTCCTCAGTTTTTTAAATTATCCACACCCAGTGTAAACCCTCCAGCAGTTTTAGAGGATGCAGATCATTTAATAGAAAGAAGCATCTGCAGATGAGGGGGAAATCCCTCCATGAACTCCCAGGCCCTGTTTCCCTCTGTGTCACCTCCATCGAGACCCAAATGAGAGGCGCTGAAATAAGGAAGAAAGTGTCAGGAGAAGGTCTCTGAGCACCGCGCTGGGCGGCAGACCACCCCGTGTGCATCCAGAGGTCAGTGATTCAGCCTAAAAACCGAAAGCAGACCTGAGCACATTCCCAAGCAACGAGCACCAGGAAGGACTGCATTTTACCTGATTAAGACCATCTCTGTAACATGTTTTTTTCCCTTCTTTTTTGGGAGGAAAAAAGGCCTTTCAATTGTGTTTAAACTATAGGCACAGCATTAACAATGGTAACAACATCAGCAACATTAATTGTGGTCACAAATGACATACTGCCTCGTGACTCCCCCAAACCCCTGTTTGGAGCAGGACACTGGTACCCACGCCTGATAGTAGGTTTGGAAATAAATATTGTCCATCGTCAGTGCAAGGGCATGATGGCCCTGCATCCATAAACATGGGTATTTCTTGAAAAGGTTTTTTTCCCACTCTCCGGTACATTTGCTTTAGTGATGAAAGCAGCATATTCTGCAAATAGTATGTCTAGGAATAGCTTATGATGGCTCATAGCTGAGCATCACTGAATAGACAGAATAAGAGATGGATATTTTCTGTACCATTTGTGAAAAATTTAAGCTTGCTGTGTCAGGATATACTCTGGCACTGAAGGTGTGAAAGCTTAATCGTCATAAAAAGAATTGTCTTAATGGGCATATTAATGCATAGCAGTGTGAGTCTGTGGTGGTAAACAGAAAAATCATCAGACATGGAGCCTACTTGTTTTTTGATACAAGAACAGACACACACCCTTCTGCAAGAAACCTTCATTCCTTTTCAACATAACTCCTTAGCTGTGGAAATATGGGTTCAATTTGTTTTAAAGGTGCATTATGAAGTTGGAGTTTGAAATTAGGCATTTACAATTTCAAAGAAAAGACATCTTTGGGCAGGGAGGAACTTGTAATTTTGTCAAATTACACAGAAAATGAAATTGGAGGAGCAATAAAGTGCCTGAAATGAGGTAGTGAAATGTTCCACAATGAAAAACCCCTATGTGCTACACACACAAAAAACACGTTTCCGTCGCCTTTACTTAATTCTGCACATTTCTCCACAAGCAATAATGACATAGTCTTGCTTTCACTCTTAAATACATGGCTCTTTGTTTAACTGGTTTTATGTTAAAATGGGAGGATAACCCTTCTCAGTTGCATTTTGCCTTTCCCTCTTCCTTAACTGTTCAGATTCAAACAGCATAATTTAATTCAGACAGGTAAATAATCCTTATTCTTACAAAAAAAAAAAATAAAAATCAGCTGTCATGAATTAAAACCAATTTTTCCCTAACCCCAAATAAACATTAGTCAGCCTGCATTTGATTGTAATAACACACTTGTCATTTCAGATATAGCATGTTAAAGGGTTTTTTTCTAAAGGCTTTATTGGAATTCCTTGGACTGAATTTGCTGTGGGTTTATGATGGCTTCATTAAAAATCAGAAACCAGAAGGACTCCGAAGAGTTTGTAGTACAAACATTAAATAAAAATAGCTTGCAAGATTTTCATTTTAAAGCTGCTCCTGTTTCAGATGCCCTCTAAATTTGTCACATAGTAGTAATTTGGGGCCAAATGTGAAGTACTAAAACACTTACTAAATTTATTTTGAGTTGCCAGCTATAGTTGAGATTCATGTGGAATATTGCTTCTCCCTTACCTACAGTAAATCCAGAGTAAATCTGCTCAAATATTTAAGTTTTCACTGATTTTACACTAATACAGTGGAGATCTCAGGGAAGATCAGAATGGAAATCCCACTCATTAAATAAAAGTGACATATCTCCAGTAAAGAGTTTTATTTGAAGTAATCACAGCTTGTATTTAAAACTGTCCTGATGCAAAGTTATAGTCACTTTTATGAAGTGTGATTTTTAGGTTCTTCCTAATTTAATCGCAGAGCAGAGCATAGCCCCGAGGGAGAAACATGGGCAACAGCATCTGAAATTATAGTTTTTGGTTGCCTTTTTCTGGTAACAGTGGAGTAAAAGCAAATTTCAGGCTTTGGCTTCATCCTGAATTTAGTTAAATCAGTACTAGGTGTCCATTAATTAAAATGGGGCTCTAATCAGGCTATTTGCCATACTATCAGTGTTTTAAGTCTGAGTACCCAAAAACTGCTGCAGAGAGAATGGAGTGGTATCTTCTTTATATTGTAGGGCTGATGGGACAGGAAGAAATGGGATTTCATTACAGCAAGGAAGACTCAAATTCAAAATTTAAAAAGCTTGCAAATGGTGAGGGTGACAAAACATAGCATTGCATTGGCTCGGGAAGCCGCGGAGCCATGATATCTGCAGAGCTTTGAGGAAATGCTGAATGTTTCTTCTGACTGAACATTTTTATTTTGCCATTTCTGGGTGTCAACTTTTGGCTCTGATCATTTTTAGGTCAGTTTTACCTTGTCTTCCCATTTTGCAGTGAAGTGGCAAAACAGTATCCAAATATGTTCGATGTCCAATGACTAATAATGTGAGTTGTAACTCATGGTGGGTATTTAGATGGCAAATGGTCATGACATGAAGCTTTTAAGACATAACCAGTAGAGGTGAAGGGGAGCAGAAAGTGAGCAGAAGTTAAACACGTAACCTTCTTCCTCAATTACCTCCTAAATCCGTATGTCCGGTATTCACTAGCCCTCATTTACACTAGAATAGACCCATTTTACTTTCCCTTTCATATTTTACCCTGCTGGAAGGTAGCCCACTCTCTTATGTCAGACCTGACAGGATGTGAATTATCTCCATCCAGCCTTGACATAACTTTGTGCACAGTGATGTAATGCTACAAAAAGTCTGGTTAAAAAAGAGACGGTACTTATTAACAGGAAAGGAAACAAGCCTCTGTTTGACAACCAGTGGCTGAATATCAAGGAGAGCTTTCTTAGGGGAAAAAAAAAATCGTTTATGACCATATGAATTACTATTATTTATTCAAAGGAAAGAAATGGCTATTGAATTTTTAACTAGAATCAGCTGGCTAAGCAACCTACAAGGACCAGGTATTTGGACATGACTTCCAGGTAGATTCAGACAGGAAAGGTTCAAGCCTCTTCCCTCTGGGATCAATAAAACTACCAGAAATTGAGCGTGAGGTGGAGCAAGCTTAGCCTACAATATTCCCCTGCACTCCCCTTGCCCCCGTTCTGGGGGAATCTACCAGAATAGCATTACCCCACTCCAGCAGTCCCCTTTCTCTCCTTTTTTTCCCCATCTCCTGTGGGTGCAACGCGCTCATGTGAAACCCTGGCTCTGTCACCCCCTCATCCCTCCAGCTCCAAGCCCTTGCATCCAGGGCTGCATTCCAGCGGTGCGATCTGAAACCGTATCCCTCTAAGTTCATGAAGTATTCGGCATGTGTGCGTGTGGACTTGTGAACTTTTACCTTTTACCTATCAGCAAAGCAGCTCGCTTCACTCTTTCCTTCCCTTGAACTCCCTGGAAGTAAGCGGTGGAGACCTGATCTGCACTGTGTCATGGAAAGGTCTCCAGCACAGCGTCATGGCAAAACAGCTCCCTATCTGCATGATTTCCTTGCTGTGTTGCTCACCCCAGGCTGACACTGGAAATACTGGAGAGTATCACAGGGACCTTAGATGGATTTGCAGATTAAAGCACATTTTGCATGGTGTGGGGTGAGCCGGGCAGCCCCGGCAGCTGCCAGCTAATGTAGCATCTGTGCAGGTGACGGTACCGGGCAGAAGAGGAGACAGGAGACCTTTTTCAAGAGTGGTTTGAAGTCTCTAGGACCAGTGTGGCAGCCAGAGCTCAGGTGCTAGGCCCAGGGTATGTGTTCAACCCAGGGAGATGGAGGGAATTGATCATTTTTTGCAGGATTTCCTTCACTGGGATAAATTCCACACCAGCTCTGAGTTTGACATTTTGAGAAGTGGGAACTGCAGGACATCCTGACTTGCAGCCCTGCCTGCGAGACACAATGTTTAGGGACTGTATGGCAGTGTTTATGGATTGTAACCCAGGGATGATGAAAACCCATTTTGTGCCAATATTTTGCTCACATTTCTTTTTTAACCAGCAGAGTGCTGCCTGAAGATGGTGCCTGAAGCAGACTATGGGGTAACGACAGGAGCCTGAAGCAGCTTCTTGAGCTGCCCTGCACTTTTCCAAGCACCCTTTTATTTCCTTTCTGTTTAGTTTGCATCACTGCAGCCCACCGCTTTGTTAGCTGATGGCAGCGCGCTGGGCTGCCCCAGCCCCAGCCGTGCGGTCCCCACCGTGTCCATAGCTCCCAAGGGACATCCCCACCAATGCTTCTCGGGAAGGCATGGTGGGATTGCAAACCTCAAGGGACTCCCAGCAAAGCACTCAAGAGTAACTGGGCCATGGATGTGGCTGGGTTGACACAGTGCTTAGGGATATGGTGTAGTTGAGAACTGTCAATGTTAGGTTAAGAGTTGGACTAGGTGATCTTTTCCGACCTAGATGATTCTGTGATTCTGTGAAATGACAAATGCATTTTGCAAATGACAAAGACACATCTAACATATACCTGGCTGCTGCTGTGCGTTGCTGTAACCCATCCTGAGCTGCATTAACATCAGCTGCAAGGAAGTAATGCAGTGACGAATGTCTTTAATGCATATGTCTTTAATGAGTGTGTCCAAAATGGTCTTAAACTCAGGTCTTTCAAGCCTTTCAGCTAACACTATTCAAGAAAGGAAGCAAAGAATCGTGGACAGATATCCTACTATTTCTGATCTACATATATCACTTCTATTCTTGCAAACCATGTTGATGCTCATATATGTGAGGTTTTTATGGAAGAGGTGGCGTGTGTGTCTATATATATGCATATATGATTACACGTTGGACATTTTTCAGCTACTAACTTAGATGCCAGTTTGCTTTTACTTTCCCCTGTTTAATTACAAGATGAATTTGGTTCCTGGGGAGGTCAGTCTGACTGCAATGGTTACAGCCAGACATATCGCAATGTCAAGCTTTCCCACGCAGAACTCTGCCAATGTCTCCCAGCCTTGACCTTGAAACACCCTCTGCCATTCCAAGCCCTCAGTGAAAGCTGAAAAATGTGCTGACACTGAAATCCCTGCTGTACACAGATGTGCAATATTCAGGGACATTTCAGAACAATCACATTTGTTTTGCAAACCTGCTCCTAGGCTCCAGGTGCTGGGCAAGAGCTGTGAGAGCTGAGTGCTGTGATAACTGTGTTTTGTCACTGTCTTGTTATTTACACACTAATGACACTTAAATCCAATTGAGCCCTATTTATCTCTATTATAATCTAAAGTGGACTGGTTAAATCTCAGGCCCTTAATTCGGGTTCTTTTGAATTAACAGACAAGTAGAAGAGCTGCAAGTGTGCTCTGACTCCAGGGGGACTCCAGTGATTTGGGAACCTGGGTTGTTATCTCTTGTCAGTCCTCCACAAATGCATTTGCAATCTCAGGGTCCAAGTGGAAATATTTGTCAGTGCCCCTTACATAATACCAGGTTTTATGGAAAAATTGAACCCTCCAGTACATGCAGAGGAAATTCCAGAGTGAGCTTACTGACAGACATGTCTTGGAAGTTAGCTAGTTATTTTGGCAGAGACCCAGGATTTTTTTTTTTTCTTCCCCACCACCCTTTTAAAAAAAAAAAAGGAGGAGAGAATTTCTTTGGAGCAGAGGGTCTTGAAACCTGGTAAACCCAGCTGGTGCTTCGCTTTCAACTCTCTTGCGGATATTTGTTGTGAGTCAAGATGGTGCATGCAGAAAAAAATGTCATTTGTGAGACAGAAAGCTGCCAATAAGAGAAACCTCTGGAATAACAAGGCTGCCTCTTTGGTCTTTAATATATGAAAATTCCATGGCTTCTTTGATTGAATTTAATAGTCACAATCCAGCTGATAAGTCCTCAGCGGAAGTGGGCTATAGCAGCTTAGTGTGTGTTTTAAGGAAGGCAGAGACCTGCTTTTGCTGTGCAAGAAAAGGAGCTGTAAAGCCTGGGACCAAAAGGCTCTCACCTGGTGTTTAGCCCAGAGGCTGAATTGCCACAGGAATGGAGTGGCAAGAGCACTGGGAAACTGAGTCAGCACCAGCTACAGGCAAAATGTGCACTAAATCGCTGTGGATGGAAGTCCAGTGGGGCTGTGAAAAAAACAGAAAAAAAAGGTGTTTTTTAAAGTGGGGTGGAAGAGGGCTGTGTCTGTGTTAAAGCTGTAAATGCTCCAAAAGTGCGTTTGTTCTGATATTTTGGAGAATAACCTAAATTCAGTTATCTGTAGGAGCTTTTCAAGGTGATGTCCCTAAAACTCTGATTTAAAAGACCCCTTCTATTGAACTCCTGTGGACTTTGATCAGGCACCCAGCCACCCTGTAAGCATGAATGAGTCTTGCCTTGCATTCCCCCCCCCATCCCAAAACACTCGCTCATTCAGGTGTCCTCGTTTTCCAGGTCAGGGAAGTGTGTGCCTGAAAGCTGAATACACTGTAGGTACAAATGACTTCCAGCTGCAAGGGACATTTTCATCCTTCCCTGTTCTCACTGCACTCCTCACCTTAACCAGGAAGGGCAAAAGCAGCTTCGTGTCCCCACCCCCCGCCCCCGACGATGCCTGAGGTGACACTGCTGTGGCTGGCACCCCTCTGCTCCTGGCGTTGGGCATCTAACAACAACACGGGGGACCAAATATCGGAGAAAGTGCACAAGGCGTTTTTCATAGTTTTCTTGCTCCCTCACTCCAGTCCTGGTCTGTGGCTTTTCTGAGTCATCTTGTAAATATCAGTCTCTGCAGCAAGCAGGACCAACAAAAAAGAAAAAGGAAAAAAAAAAAAAAAAAGAGAGAGAAATGGAGAAAAACGAACCCCTCCTCCTGCTTCCCACCAACGCCCCTCACATTTGTTATTGCATAGGATCTTCCTGGCCAGACTTGACCTGCAAACAGTGGTCACCAGTGAACCATCAAAGGCCTTTCACATCTCCAGCAGCTGCAGGGAGGGTTCCTGTAAGTGCTCCTATCACTTTGACACCTCCAAAGCCGACAACGCCAATGGTACACTGTCATGGGCTGTGTTTCAGGGACCACCTTCAATGTTTTGGCTCCAAAGACTTGCTTTTTTCCAATTCATTGACACAGGGGGATATATATCTAAAAACTTGGCTGCAGCAGTGAGTGCATGCCTTGAGGATTACATAGCAAGTGAACTTTGTCAGTGTAAGCCCTAGTCAATAGGAGGAATTAAGTAGAAAGACCTCTATTGTTCCAGCCAGCCTTCTGAAGGCACTGATTGGCAGTAAAATGTCTTAAGTGACAGATGTAAAGTAAATATTACCTATGCCAAGTCTCTATATTACTTTGATTACCCACCATCAATCAATTTGTTCTTTCCCTTGTAACAATAGCAGCTGCTGTTATACTTCAGACCCCTCTGATGAAGCCCAAAGTATAATTGATTAACAAACTGAAAAGAAAGGTTACACAAATGACAGCAAAATGTATCTCAGAAGAAAAATGAGAGCATTGTCTCTGTGCACATGCGTGTGCCTTAAGTACCTTGCCTATTAGAAAGAGAATAATATACCTTCAACAAAATATATATACACACACACATGCATACACATACACACATGCACACACATATATCCTTTAAGCCAGCCAACTGGCTCATTAAACGTCAGGTCAGTATTTGTAATATCCCCACGGCTTTTACAATGGCAAAATGTCAGGAAGTACAAGGAGAACTGCAGTACTGAGGTTACCTTGTGAATGAAAGCCAGACTGGAGGGGAAGATGTTATACGAGCAGGAGATACCCACTGCATTTGATGCACAGCACATCTACAAGCATTAATACAATTTCTTGCTTCCAGGGGTTGCTTGGGTCCCAGTGCAACATCCCTTTTCCCCTTCATTTGTTCTAAAATTAGCGGGTGCTCACAACGTTGAAGGTCTTTTTGTACTACTTACATGACAGGGGAGGACAAAGAATTTTCAACTCCCTCAAGGTGAAGGAAAACAATTTTTTTGAAGAGTCCACACACTCAGTTGAGGGTTTCTTGAGGTGACCCAGATGCAGCCATGCCCAGGTACAGTGGGAAATACTCTGCACACACAGTGCCTTAGCAGACATTCCCCAATGCCTCTACCCCTAAAACTTCCTCCCACTAGCCATGACAGCAAATTTAAGGCATTTGACCATGTGTAAAGATGTAAGAATGGCCACACAGGATCGTGTTTTCTTCCTCTGACAGGCACTAAGGGAAATACCACAAAAAAAGAAAAACTAAGAGTAGTGTCTTGAATATTCTCCCAGTTTATGGATAGTACCAGTGCAGGGATTTCCTCATCTGGAGGCTGCATATGTGTCATTGCTATTCATGGTCACTGATGGATACATCCCATGGGCATTTCTCTAAACTCTTTTTCAAGCCATGTCTACTCTCTGATATCCTGTGGCAATGAGTAGCACAGGGTGTGAACAAAACAATACTTTCTGGATTTGTGCTTAAGCCCTGCTATCTGCGAATGTCACTGCATGCCCCAAGGTCAGCACGAGCCCACAGGGTTCCTGTCCTGCTCCAAGGGCGATTGCAAAGCTCCTCCGGTGACCCAGTGGTGGGCCAGCTGCCTTTTACCAGGGGCTCGGGGCTATCGTTTGGACTACCTATAAAAAATACCTGACAGAGAGCTGTAACTTTGAAATGTAAGAATAGGAAGGCAGAAGCAGCTGTTTCAAAGGGCTGCTCCATCTCAGAAACCTCTCTGCAGTGAGAGAAAGCCCACCACGCTTTGTTAATAGCTGATACTGGTTAGTTTTTGACCCTTATTTGTGTTTATGTTGTGTTGCAGCACTTTATCATCCTGTGAATCATGACAATCAGGTACCTTGCTTAATAATACTGAAAATGAAGTGTATTTCAGGATTCACTTCACATTTCGGGTCCCTCTCATGGGTTGGTTTGGGATGAACTTTTGTAGGCAGTGGAACCAAATTGTCATGACAGTTTATTTTAAACCTCTTAGTCCTAGCAGCCTTGGTTCAGCATATGCCTAAGTAAAGGAGATAAATCCTTTCATATTTCATGGTGTTCTTGCTCTTTTCTCAGTTACTGTGTTTGTGAGGTTTATACAAGTGTCTTTGATAAATACATTTCCTAATTTTCCCTAATACATGGGGGACCAGGCCAGTGACAGGCTGAGGAGACAACGTGTTAAGAGAAAGATAAATTTGGGAATACTAAAAGATCAAGGAGGAGGAGAAAGCAGGCATGGGAGAGCAGTTTGGAAACAGGATTAGTTGCTATCCTACAAGTCATGCTCACCCTTTGTGCCTGGGTCCCCATGGGGACTTCCCACAGCTGTTGTTAACAAGGTGGATCTTCGTGGTCCTTTCTCGCCTTAAAGTCTGAGAACCTCAAAATTTTCCATAAAGCTCCAAAGGTTCAGGAGAACTGTAGAAAAAAAAAATCTCTACACCACAATATCATCCCTGCAATGAGTGGGGTGACCCTATACCATGCAGGAAAGGATTCCAGATAATATCCTATGAACCTATAGCACATGCTGTCTCCTTGGTCTTCTCTCTGAGAGGAGATAATGTTGGAAACAGCATAAAGATCGAGCTTCCCGTGTGACTTTAAACAAGGGCACCACAGTGGCATTCGTGCCAAGACAGTTTTAGTAGCTTTAATGTTGCTGCTCTACCACTAATAACTGCTTGGTTACTATATTGGTTCATACATGACAAATCTAGCTACAGAATTAGCTGGAGCGCCTGATATATGTATTTTTGGAATTACTTTTATGGTTAAATCATTAAGACCACCCACCAACCAACATATGATCTCCCTATTGGCTTGGCTTTGATTAGAGGTATTGCCAATAAGAAGCTAAACGTTTTCCTGAAAATAGCTATTGTTCAGTGGCCTTCAGCAGCAGATGGCCACAGCAGCAAGTACTTATTTATGGCTGCTGTGCAGTAGCTCTACCTAGTTAACTTGTTGAAAACTTATTTTCCAGCCAAACTGGGAGCCCAAATGACTATAGAAATGGTTGATTAGGTGGCCCCAGCCTTGTTTGCTGGCAAATGGCTTTAGTGCTGCCTGGCTTGCATAGATGGCAACCCAGAGAGACGTGAAGTGCAAAAAAATCAATCGCTGAACAAGTTTATTATCAGTGGATGGATTTCTTCTCACCATTTTGCGGGTGGCTGTATTTTTCATATGGCACATATATCCAAGGTGAATTAGGAGAGGGAGGTAATATGACAGTTTTCATCAAAGTTTAGACAGATTTCCTTCTGAAATAGACACTCTAGGGGATGGCCCTGCACAGTGAAAAATGGCTGCAAGTTCATATAAATAAAAGGGCAGTGTGCCAGAGCAAACAGAGTCACACAGCTCTGCCTGCAACACGGAATTCTGCCCCCAATTCCTGTCATTCTCCCACCCAGAAGCCAAAATCTGGTTTTGTTCTGGCAAATTCCAGAGCTGAGCATGGTGAACATGTTTTGCCACATTCAAAGACCTGTCTGTGCACTGCAGGAAGAAAGGTGAACTCAGGCTGGGTGTCTTTTTTTCCTTTCTTCCTGATGAAAAATGAATGGCTCAAGAAGGATGCTTCTGTATGTCACACCCGATATTTTCCTTATTTGTCTCTATGAAAACTTCTGACAAAGGAGGATGAAGATTCCCAGCTGTAACCTCGCTTCATGCTTTGTTCTTGGGGATTTTTGCCAACATATGAAGATGTTGAAGGTGACACAATAAGAAATATGGCTGAATTACAAAATAGGAAGGTAAAGACCAATTTTTTAGCGTGCATTCTTACACTACCTGACACAATGGTGTCTGCGGTCATGTCTGAGGCTTCTAGCCTGCATTGGGGTAATGAAAACATAATTAAGAGCAACATCCTGATTTGCTGATATGAAGCACTAAATCACCCATGTGCACACTTCTGAACAGGAGTGTGTGGAAGAACATTAATTTCCAAGATGTAAGGTCAGAATTGGTGCTCCTTGGAAAGGTATTGCAGTCACAACTGCTCAGGAAAACTTCAGCACCTTCCCAAATCCAAGGAAAATATTGTATTCCTACTAGGACTCAGCTAAAGCAGATGCTGGGCATGAGCATGAAACTGATTTTCGAAATCATAATCACCCTCAGATTCAGGCTGAGACCTATCTCTGCTTCCCATATTTGTAAAATGAAACAACTCTTATGGTTTAGATTTGGCTACTTATGTATCAGGGGACCATGGTGGTCACCCTTGGACAGGTTATGGTGGACACTGGTTATAGTCCAAGTGCAAACGAGAGCCAGACCAGTGATAGATTAGGAACGAACTCATATACACTAAAGACATAATACACCAAAGAAAAACTTCATTAATGTTTTTTTCATATTCACAAATCTTCAGTGGAGCAATCCCAACATTCATTTAAAGTTTAAACATTAGGACAGCTGGCTGGAACACTAGAGTCCTGGCTTATATTCCAATGTATTGGGTGATTAGGGAGGATTTTTCTTCTTTTTTCTTCTTCATGCCAGTATGATGAGCTGGATGCAGTCATGGCAAGTGGAAACAGCTGGAGGCCAGCCATGGTAGGGTGAGAGAAGAGCAGGGTCAGCACCATGTCCCCGCCTGGCTCAATGGATGGTTTGGGGTGTGCTATTTCAAATCTGCGTAGATCTACTGGGAAGTGAAGAAGGATTTTGAGAAAATGAGTTTAAAAAATTGCAGCTTTTGTAGTTGTGGGCCAGTGAGCTACCAGGTTTTGACTGTAACTCCATTACATTGTGGCATGTATCATTTCTCAGCCTTCATTTTGCCAGATAGCAATCTGTTGATCTAATTTTATGTTACAACCCTTCGTTATACCTAAATATATCAAGAACATGGACCTCAGCATTCCAGAGTCATAACTCACGTCAAGCTAACCAAAGTAAGCATATTTAGCTTCTGATGGCCCACAATCTATCTCAAAGGTCACCGTAATCTCCAGGGTCTGAGGAAACCCACAGCTGCTGCAATGTCTGTTTTCTTTGAAATACAGAAAAAACCCTCTTCTCCTGAAAAAGAAATCTCTTTTTGTCTTTTTTTTTTTTTTACCCCCTCAGACCAGGTGATCTGTAATCCCAGATTTTTGGGGGAAAACAAGAACAAACAGAAGAATAAGTATCAGATAAATCAAGCAGCCCAGTCTTCATTAAGCAAACACAGTCTGCCAAGTTATTCCGGTTGTATCTACTCCATGAAGGAGCTGAAATTCAGAACAGCAGACTGGAAATGAAACACAAGCTGTAAATTTACTTTTGGTGCCAATCAAGGAAATTAATACAACTTGGCTTGTCAGGATTCTATGTGTCAATGGCAACGTGAAAAAAATATGGGCATGGACCAGAGATTGCTTGTTTTTCTGAAAAAAAAAAAAATAATAAAAAAAGAAAGAAATAGAAAAAAAAAAAAGAGATTGTCCTCAAAACATGGTGCTGATTAAAGGTTCTCATGTGAGCTCCCCAAGAGGGTGCATAAACAGAAGGGTAAAGGGTGTTTGTGCTTCACAAGGAAAATATTTAGACCTTGTACATAACCATAGCTGAGAAAAATTGTTCAAGGTCTAAATAGCGTGACTACATGAATTAAACTGATGGCTGTTCTGGTAGGCAAAGGGGATATTTGGTGGAGTGAACCTAAAACTGCAGTAGATGCAGTGCAGCAGCCCAGAGCTGTGTAAAGCATGACGCTCTGTAAAACAGACCTGCACCAGGGCAAGGTGAGTACAAAACTGCCTTTGCAGTAAAGTCATATGCCACTGGGAGCCATCAATGTTTTTGTCTATTTTTATAGCAAATTATAAAAATGGCTGAGGAATCTTTCTCCTCTCACAGGAGGTTAGCATGTGCTCATGTATTTTTTTCCTTCTAGAAGAGCAACTTCATTAAAGCTCTGTACCTAAAATAAAGATCTGTGCTAGGGGGAGAGATGTAAATTAAATATTATATGCAAATGTAAAGGGGGAAATATGTAAATATGTAAATGACTGGACAGCAGCAGCATCTTCCCAAAACACTGCCATTGTTCATCAGCTCTTCTGCATTGCTCCCCACTTTTCCTAGGACAGTGGCTGAGGCAGATGAGAGCCCCTTCACTGCTAAGGCAAAACCAGACGGTGTCAGGGGGAAACCTGAAGCACAAGACCCCCTGTTTGTTATGCAGAAGAATTGTGGATATGAGCAAGAGAGGTTTCTGTGGAAATTATATCAGTGGTGAACAATGGATTCCTTCCTGGCTCTTGCAGAGGGGACTGCTCAGTCATGTAGTCCATCATGATGCTGACAAGTCTATAGAAGGAGAACTAGAAATACATCAGGGAGCCAGACAGCTTTTAAACACCAGCACTTCAAGTCAGAGAATGACAGGAAGGGAGTTGAGATTCATTCCCCAGCTCTATGCCTGCATTATAGCTCACACTTGATCCTCATTGATATAGTTGGAGGAGTATTAATCACCACCACTTTGCACCAAGGACTAACCCAGAGGCATTGCCCTTGAATCAACTATTTTCAATGCTAATATGTCTGCTGCACTTGCTACTTGGATAGTAATCCTTGGCAGAAAGACAAGGGACACTGCAAGGGTCAGTGGGATCTCAGACAGCAAGAACTAAACTTGTCAGAGCTCCTCCATAAAGTTTTTTCAAGTGGCAGTCACACAAGAAGTCTTTGGTAGGGCTGTGACAGGAGTCAATCACTGCCCTAGTTGAATAACTGGCTGGGGCAGGACAGTCTCCTTCAGCTCTGGACTGCTTGCTCACCTCTCTCTACTGCTCCACCAGAACAGATTCCTCCCTTCCATGGAGTCCATTTTTCTTGTGATTTCCTACCATAAACCAGTCAAACCTTGTTCTGTGTTAGGTTAAGCAAAGCAGTCATACTAAAAAGACGTAAAAATGAGTGACATATTACATATATATGAATGCATACTATAAAAAGTCTCAATCAGGCCAAGATTTTCATTAAATAAGAAAGTTACAAGATTTAACAGTCTGGCAGCCTCCACCTGCTGCCTTGCTCTGCAAGTTGTCCTTCTGAGGTTTAGTCATGGACAAAAGTGTTACCAAGCAGGAGTGAGGGAGAGAGAATCCAGCCCCTGGTATCCTCAGGCAAAAGGCTGTGTGCAGTGCAATCACCAAGTATTAATGTTGTTGTTTCAAAAAGCTTCAGTCACCCACTGCTCCTTCCCATTTGCATTCTGCAGGATACCCTGTTGGAAGAGGTCCCTTTTTCTAAGTAGTAATGTCAGGCTTTAATCTTTTCGAGTCATGGTTGAAATGAAAAAAAATGAAAAAAAAAGAAGAAAAAAACCCCAAAACGTTACAAGTATTGAGATTGGGAATAAGAAAGAGAGGCAGATGCCAAGACATGATGAAAAAATTCTGTTTCTTCTGCCCGCTGCTTGTACCAAGACTCATGTTTCTCTGAGAGTGGAACTGAAGCTAATTAAAACAGGTTTCAAACATCAACTTCATAGCTAAGGCTTGCATGAGAACATATGCAGATAACATGAGGCAGAGCCTCTATGCTAAGCATCACACACTACCTTGGAGCTAATTTCCAGCAAAGTCGTTGGGAGTCTTTGCACTGACAGCTGAGAGCGCCAGATCCAGCCCAACCTCATCCCATGAAACCTAATGCATACACGCCGTTCACAATGAGAGCACTCCTCAGGATCTCTTGCACCTCAGCAGATGCAGGAATGATGTCAAAAAGGATCTTTCTGAGGCAGTAACTCAGGCATTTGCACAAAGTACTGACTGATGTGGATGTACGTGTTAATGTTCAGACTTGAGTGAAAGAACTCAGCAAGGCACCCCGCCTTGAGTCCGCTTTTTATGTGGCCCAACTCTTGCAGTTTGTCATCTTTATTAGGAAAACCTTTCTCATCATTCCAAAGACGCTTGAGTGAAGAGGTTAACAGGAATCAAGAATTACAGAGACATCTGGCTTTAAAAAGCCCCAAACACTTTAACTTCGGCCTTGGCAGAAAGCTGGAGTCCACTGGGGATGATAGTTTATAGATTGATTGCAGAGCCCAGAGTCACGGCGCCAAGCCCTGATGCTACAGCTTGGATGTGTAAAGAATATTGTACAAGTGTTTGAGCGATCAAGCGGTTAGCACACTGGTGTCCTGAACAAACTTCTCCTTCTTTGTCAGAAAGCTTCTACTTAATTGCACACATGTGACATAAATCAAAGTTTGCCAAAATGTTTTCCAATCTCCAATGTGCTCCAAAGAGGGAGATGTTTGGGAGACTTGTTTTACTGGCGTTGTGTACCTGTTCCTTTGCCTCTCTGATGAGAAACAAAGACAGTCTAAGTGCTAAGGATGAGAGGGAAAGGGCAATCCCATTTAAATTTCTTTCAGTGTGTGTGCGCTGTTTTTGAACTTTCTGTGCTAGCTTAAACAGTTCCCATAAGAGCTATGCAAATGTAATGGTTAATTTGACAAGCTTGAATGAGTCATCTTTCAAAACCATTATCGTACAAAATGTAACATGGTTTGGAACTGTCTCCTGTCTGTGTAAAGTGATATTGCTTCTTTTTGCCCTTTTCTTGAATGAAAGGCAGATACAAAAGTCAATGTTTCTCTACCTATACAAATGCACACATGCAGAAGTGCCTCCTCTTCACACACTGGGATTAGGAGCTGGAGCTACAGACTCTGCAGACAGTGATTCTTAGGTAAAGACTCACTCAGAGTTCTCTTCCAAGGCCATCTTTTCAAGGAAATAACTGTAGATGAAAAATATACAATTTATTTTTCAGTGTATTTTGCCATTAGTATAAAAATAAATTGTGGTATATAAGTAGACTGGGTTGGAGAACAGGTGGTGCTAAAGCAGCCAGTTAAACCTACTGAATACTAAGAGGCATTTCATTGCTGCCAACCTATGACGAGTCCAACGCTACATTAGTGTTCTGTAGCTTTTGGACCTCCAAAAGGAAGTGTGTAGCAAATTCCTTGCGCTTTGAATGAAATAAGAGGGAAAAGGAGGAAGTGCTGGGTGTTTTGTAGAGGAATACCACTTATCCCAAGCATAAAAGAGAAGTCAACAAGGAAAAGGAAAAGTGGACTTGTGCCTTTGCATTGCAAAGAAAAAAGTCAGAAGACAGTGAGGGGATGGACTCCTGAATATCCCAGTGTAAAATAAAGTTCTGGCTTGCACATTGCCTCTGCCAGATGTTTAGTGCAGAGAGTCTAAGTAGGTAGAGCAAGAACTGTGAAATCAGATAGCTGCTTAAAAGACAACTTTAAGGTTGCAGGTGCTGACAGAGGGGTTGCAAAGACAGAAGTAGAAATGGGGCCCTGAGGGAAAGAAATTAGAAAGAAGTTTTATTGTGTGGCACATGACCAAGACTGTAGAAGTGCTAATTTGAAAAGAACAAGTTGGACTTGATGAGCAACTGCTAAATGGGAGGAACAAATAGAGAAGGAAAAGGAGGACAAGAGCAGATTGGGATATTTGTCAGACCAAGAGGACACTGTGACCAGGCAGGACTTTTAGGTAGGAAGCATATGGAGAAAGAGGAAGACATAAGTTCCAAGGCCAAGCAAACATGGTAATGAAGGATGCTAAATAACTGGTCTTAAAAATCCTAGGAGAACCAGAAGAGACTAAAGAGTTGGATGAGCAATTCCAAGAGAACGAAGCCAAAGAGAATGTTGGGAGTATGGAGGAAAGGAAGTGCCAGCGGTAGAAATGGCACAACGGGGAAACATCTCCATGTCCAATGTTATTTCTCAGAAACCCAGAGTGAGAGCAGAGCCAAGGCTGCAGAATAATCGCCTACAAAATATTATCTGTATGGACTGTTAACCACAAACATAGCAACTAGGGTATCTGAGATACAAAACAGTATACCCACTGGTCTTACCTCACCATGTCCTGCTGCCCAGGGAAGAGTGGTTTTCCACCGCAGGATGCCAGTCAGACCTGGTTGTTATTCTTGAACATCTGGAAATCCCAATGAGTGGTACTCAAGGGGTTAATCCGTCCTTATGTTCTGTGACTGGATTAGTCAGCTCAGTTTATTCTTGTCCCCATACCTCCCCAGTGGTACTGTAGTGTGTTTATAAAAATAGCAAACAAATCATTTGACAGCAAGGCTTGGAAGTAAAAATTAAAAAATGCCATACTTTCCCTATTAAATTTTGATAGTCTCCCAAAGGCTTTCAATATATTGCACACGTCCAAGCTCTACCGCAGAATAATTGAATCATAAAGACTAATACCATGTGTCTTTGGAGCGCGTACATGAGTCAGGGAATGCTATGGGCAGGCGTGAGAGTACAGGAGGACATGGCACGGTTATCTTTGAATTTCCCCAAGTGGATTGGAAAGCGATACATGTCTTCTTGCAGCCCAAGGGGCCTCTGCTCTCTGAGAAGGGAGCTCTGCTATGGGTTCAACCATTTTTTAAAACATAAGTGTTTTCTTCGCATGGATCAGATATTTTAACCCTTTAATTTTATCTGCTCTTCACAGGCTATTTTTGGGGGTACTCTCAAGTGAGGTGACCTGCTGTGGGGTAGCTGCACTACAAACATGGCAGAGCGGTGATGGATCTGTAAACTGCCCAGGGCTGTTCTCCAATATTTCCTTTTTTGAGACACTGGTCTGAGCTGAGTTTCGGACTCTGGAAATTGGTATCTGGCTGAGCTCAGTCAGCAGACGCAAGTTCCCAGATCTGTAGGGAGAAAATGGCTGGATTCAAGTATTTTTAGGCCTGGGCTTATGTATGAGTCCTGTATAGAAGCAAAAAGTTGAAAATAATAATGGCAAGGTTATACAAAGCTGCTATAGCTGGTTATAGCAATGCTGATGCCAGTGCAGTGACACCAGTGGGAAACCCATGAGAGATAGAGTGTTCCACAGAGACCTTCCACTGACGAACACCAAAGCTCACTCGCCCTCTTAGGTGAACTTGTTGGCTCTGTAAAGCATGATAAATGAGAGAAAATAAAAGTAAGAAAACATTAGCAGCTATGTTACAGTCAAGAGGATCATGTTCCATAAGTCCAAGTTTTGTAGGTTCAAAGCCAACGCGAGGAGCGGGACTTCCCTTCACTTAGACCCCTAATAAAGCAAAACTCTGCAAACATCTCCAGCTGATCCTGCTTTGGAGCTGCTTTGAACTTTCCCTAGAGAAGGAGGGGGGCGTCATTTTTACAAGCAATGTAAAAGATCTTCACATTAGAAAGTCTGAGGGAAGCTTTGGCTTCAGTCTAAAAGCTTCGATGCTTTATTCCAGAGATGACAACACCCAAATACAATGTGTTTGTAATAGCAACACTGCTGGTTAACGGGACAACCAAACTCTGTCTCTCTGGAGCTGACCTTTTTTCATTGATTTCACTGAGCTAAGAACATGCAACAACAAATGAATCTTTCTGAGTATCTCTTTTTTCAATATATTTCTGAATAGGAAAAGTCTGGACTTGATCCAAAACCTCATAGAATTATTTTTCTTGTGCCTTATGGACTTTATGATCATTTCAATTAAATTTCACCTGTAACCACACACTGCCTAAGGCTGTAAGTGTTGGATGCTCCATTGTATACAGGGTTAAGCTTTTCCTACTAAAGCATTTAACCCTATTGAATGTTGAAATGTAACCTAAACACCACTAGTTTTCACAAAAGCATGAGTGCACTTAACCGATTTAATTTCTGCATTTGTTGTCATGAAGTATAAATAATTATAGCTTTGACCTTTTGGGTAGGGGCCAAGCTATAAGTGTAAGAGGTAAACACAATAAATAAATACATGTAAAATACAATCCCCCTGCTCTGAAAACAGTAAGTATTTTCTGCATTTCCAAACTAGTTGTGAGAGAGTTAGCTGAACACTCGTGCACTTCATAGAGTCACTGGTTTTAGTTACTAGAATAATAATGCAGGGACTGTAAATAGGGTTTATGACTTTTTATGAGAAAGCCATGTGATGCTTTTACAACTCTCACAAGTAATAAATGTCTACATCAATTTGATTGTTTTATGTGGGTTTTCTTCTTGCTTTACACCATGGAATGGGTTGAACTTCACTGGAAGTCCACTTGAAATTCTGACATTTCAAAATTTGGTTTAGTGCCAAATCAGAAAAAAACTTTTGAAAACCACATTTTCTCTTCAACCACGTAAAAAAAAAATATTATTTGGAATGAATTAAAATAGCCTGTTCTGATAAAACTAAATCAGAACAAAATACCTTCCTTTTTAACATACATTATTCAAAGTATAAAATTAAATCACTTTTGTTATGAAAAGACACTTAGGCCAAAAAATCAAGTAATTTCACTCCAGCAAGGTCCAAACACAATACTTCAACCTAGTCAAAACAATACTTTTTAAAAAACTGAAACAAAACTTCATTGACAGCAACATACTCTGATCGGAAGTCTTGATTTCAGCTGGATGGCATTTTCCATTGAAAAATTGCCAGGGAAAGTTTTTTTCCTGCTAACTCTAATCTGATGTTATCATGTACAGCAGCACTTGGAGTTAAAAATTACAGCACATTTTGAGGTCTCCCAGAAGATATTTTCTCTGACTCCAGCAGCACTGCTGGGCTTTGCCAGCTGTGAGGTAGAGCACTAAGCAATGGAAACTATCTGTCAGCAGCCAAGGTGCTCTTACAGATGGTTAATTAATTGGTAAGCATCACTTTACAGAGCACTGGCATGAGGTTAGTCCCACCATGGAAGGAAGCTTTCCAGAAGGGTCTATGGTTTGTTCCACAGAAAGAGATAATCTGTGAATACTCTCTTGAAAGACCCCTAAGATGCAACTTGCAGTCCCTGCTGTCTTTTCCTATGCTATGCCCCAGCAAATTCCCCATAAAGAAGTGGGAAACAGGAGCACAGCCTCTGGAAACAGGGACACAACTTTTCTTTTTCCTCCCACCTGGTTAAACCCACTAGATCTACTACCAATAGCGCATTATGTGCATGGATGATGACTGATCCTAGAGAAGTTTTACTATTCATTGCTAGAAACCATGCAACTGGCTCACATCAGTGCTCTGCAGCTCCGAATAGCCTGACCATAAAGGGACTTCACCTTTAAATGACAACTCATTTAAATTGGTGGGGAGCCTACAGTTGTGCAGACAGAGACATGTACAGAAAAGTTATCAGAGATTTTGTTATGGTTAAATCAGGGGAAGTGGTATCAAAGTAGGGTTTATTCTTTGGACCAAGATCAGTAGGGTATTTGGTGGTCCTTAGGTCCTATAGAGTTGGAACATCGTATCACTCATCACTAGCTACATCTGTCTGGGAAGGAGGCACAGCTGTTTTTATAAGCAAACTGTTGTATTGCTGAAGACAAGTCCAGGAGATTGCAAACCTCTGCATACCTTTGAGTACTTGCAGCAAGTACCCTCGGCAGCGTTGATCCCCAGGCAGGTCTCGTTTTATGTGTTATTTTGAGTCCACATGATGCCAGGTTTGAGGCAAAAGTTTACTACTACAACTTGAAACCCCTTCCTACATAAAGTAAACTCATTCATGCACACAAGGGATGGGAGTCAGTATTTGCATTTGAGATCACAGTTTTCTGTGCAAAGGGGGCTAGATGAGGTGACCCTTTGGTACTGGCACAGATCCTTTGGCCTCATGGTGAACCTGCTGCTCCACAACATCCTTCATTCTGCTCAAAGGCTCAAGGATGCTTGGAGACACCGCAACTGCTCCAGGTTGCTTGATGGAGCAACTATCCAGAAAATACCCTTGGAACAGTGTGATAGCCCCAAGTGACCCATAGGATCCCAAACTTTCATTAAAATCTCAGCTATTGTTCAAGCTAGAGCTCTTAAGATGCCATGAAAGGCAGCGAAGGATCATAGGGAAAGATGAGCATTGTGGGTGGGAGAGAAATAGCCCCAAACAAATGGAAAAAACTGTCAAAACATTTATAGACTCCCTGATAATTAAGCTAGGGTGGGGAGGATCAATTTACAGATAGTGTCTCCTTCTCACTTCTCCCTACAAGAAAATAAATGATGAACTGAAAAGGAGAGCGAGTGAGAGAGTAAGTTTTGGAGAGAGTAGCCAAGAGTTTTATTACAAGCCTGTTCCTCATTAAGGCTTTAGCAGCCTCACACACAAAAGCTAATTACTGTTTTTATGTCATGTTATTTTGATTCATATTTCCTGTCTGGAAAACAGACGGGAGTTTTGGGCAGCCGGCCAAGGCGAGGGCCACGGTATAGCACAAGCGGGAACCTGCCCCAGCCATGGAACAGAGGAGAAAAGAGCCTTATTTTTTTGGATTTTTTTTGTTGTTTTGAGGAGGAAATGGGAACTTTCCATGTAGGCGTAGTTTGCTCCCAAAAAGTTGTTGTTCTCCAGGGGTAGTGGAAAGAAAGAGATGTCCCACCACTCGTTTCTGGTCAGGAAGTGCCCCTGCAGACAGGGACGTATGGCTTCTCAATCCTGGTCACGTCTGGCGTTACCCATGCTCGGATAAAAGGGAAAGTGATAGCTTCACAACCAGTGCAGTTTTTAGGAAATAAATGAATTCTCTGAGGACCAAAATGCTATTCTCGTCCCTCTTATCAACACAGGATACCATGCAGTGCTCTCCACAGGGCTCATGTCTAAGTGCTGTGGTGGGAAAAACAAAAAGTCGCCACTGCTGATGCCCGGGGTTTCCATGAGGTGGCAGCAAGGAAAAAAAAAGGTCCCTCCTTCACAAGAAATTAATCCCAGAATATTTTCTGCTTATATAAATATTTTTCCCTTATTTACACCCTCATTTCAATAGCATCCAGGTCCTTCACAAGCAGACCTGAAGCCAACCTCTTTCCCCACCTTCAGGGAACAGAGTGGAGTTAATTTACAGATTGTGAGAGAAAGAACAGACTAAACGAGTTATCCGAGGCCACATCATTTTGCTTTCCATCCGATCAATAAAACATCTCAGCCTCAGCAGCAGTGGAGCTCTTCTGCAATATAGTATTCCAGACTCTGTAAATGCAAAGATACTGTGTATATTTTTAGAGCTCCAAATTTTAGCTGAGAAATGGTGATGGCTTTGAAATTACTGGTCAGAGTTATTACAGATATCTACTATAAATGGGTAACAAAAATGAAAAGATGTTATATAACCCATAATTAATCATTCCATTGCTGAATGTCACCTCCATTTCTGTTTGCTTATTTTCTGAATACTTCTTGCTTAAGTTAAATAATTAATTACTCCTACTAAGTTAAAAAAACAGTTTAAATATATTATTCAATATATTTTTCACTGGACAAATAGATCACAGGAAAGCTTTATTGTTTCTGACCTGAGAAGCAGAATTCTAATTCAATAATTTATAGATTAAACTTTCCGTGTACGCATCCATCACTACCTGTTTTCTTGCATGATATGCGGCCTGGAAATTCACCCCTTAGGCCGGTGATGAAGAGCAGGAATATGAACGTTTCTCTTTTAAAAATGTACTTATCATGGGTATTTTTCACTTTTTCTTTTTTTTTTTTTTTGCCAATGTTAATAACGCTATATGTGATAAACTCATTCAGACTACAGAAAGTGCATTACAATGCTTCAGGCAGAAGTGAGCTTTGCTCTGAAGACTAACAATAGGTGGAGGATCAAGATGAGGCAAAATCCCAGAATAACGCATTGCAACACAACTTTCATATTCCCGGAGTCTCTTATCACTGCTTTCTAGCCTGTGCTAGCAATGGTGGCTAATGGCATCCTGGAGTGTTTGACCAGTCAGTTGGATTGCCCTCTTATTCCCATGGCTCAGTGCTGTTGCCAAATTTCTACCCTCCTCTGACCAACACATCCTAAGAGGAAAAAAAGATGGCATCTGGGGGAACCTTTTTCTGTAATCTGCAGTTTTACAGGTCAGAGTTCATCTCTAGAGGAATTTAACCCTTTTTTTTTTTTTTTTTTTTTTTTTTGGTGCATTCTCCACTGAAATGCTTCAGCTCTAGGTTGGAACACACCAGCTTTTTAATCAAGTCCTAGGACAAGCATCCAGCACAAACCAACAGGCAAATATTTGATGGGGAAAATATCCAATTACTCATGTTGGCACCTAGCCAAACATCAGGTGCCATATTCTCACCCTTGTCCTAAAACACCAGGGGATATTTAATGCTTTGTAAGGAACCAGGATATGAACTTTATTTCTGACTTGAGACATGGAGATGTAATCAGTGTATCACCTCACCATGGTCACTTATTGGGGGTCCAGTGTCATGGCTCTTGTAGGCAAAGCTCATCCTTCCTCTTAGACCCTTAAATCTCTGCCTGCTGCCTGACAGGCTCCTGCCATCAGAGAGGGGTAACTGCCATGTTCAGAGGAGGCATCCCAAGGAGGTGACTTGGATATCTTGAGGGTAAAAAGGTAGAAACAGTGAGAAGCTACAAAATAAATATTACAGAGATTAATGTTACAAAGATTACATTGCAAAGATTAATATCTGACCCCTGTAGTTTTCTGGAGTCTGAGCTCTCACCCGCTTTGGAGACACCACATTGTCTTCCAGACCCCATCCCTGTGAAAGTTATGGGGATGTCAAGAAGCTTAACATGAAAATTAGTATGTTTTACACCAGAGGAAGAAAACAGTAATTGGGTTTTTTCTTCCCCAGCTATTTCTGTGGCTCATTCCTCCTTTCTCTTCTTTCCATCTCCCACCCTGGCAGTCCCAGTGAGTTGCATCACCCTTTCCAGCCTGAGCACTGCTGCTGCACTGAGTAAGCAAGTGCTTTACGAGCAGACTCCAACACAGTGAAACATGGGTCTGCAGAAAGAGAAAACTCTGGTTAACTTTAATTAAGTTTGCATTACTTTTCCCAGTAGGACCTCAAATTTAATGGTATTACGTTTTAAGCTGTTTGGCAAGCCTTGAGAAAACAGTTTAGTGTATTTCACTAATAAAAACAAAAGCTGTGTAATAAACCAGGCCTCTGTTGAACCAAAATAAGAAGACATTGATCCTTTTGAGCATGCAGAAATTCCTTTTGAAAGATGACACTGTTGACTGTGTGCCGGGACTGAGGGCTTCTTTCCCAGTTTGTCCTTGTTTTGCCTTGACTCAAGCAAAATTGCCATCGGCTTCATTGTGAACCTGACTTGAGAAAGTGGGCAAGAATTTCACAAACACTTTAGAGAGACAGTCTTTTCTATTTTTTCCTCTTTCTTTTATTTGCAGCCCCCTAAAAACTCTCTTCTGCTTGGTATCATGATAAGAAGGGGATAAGTAAGGCAAGATGCACTTCTTGCAGCCTGCTCTCCTCCCTCCTGCATACTGGGTCATGAAGTACAGAGCCCTGGATATGCTGGAATGGGATGGAGGAGCTCATTTAGAAGTCAGAAAAGCCAAATGTAACCACTGGATGACACCCCAGCTATCACCACTTACCCTATACTGGGAACAGGAAATAGCTGGAGGACTCAGATATCACTTCTGGTAAATGCTGACTTGCTAATGGTGACTAAGAACCTGGTCTGAAGCCCACTGAAGTCAATAGAAAAGGTGTCCCCTGACTTCAGTGACCTTTGGATGAATCTCTAGCATGCTGGAGCTGTAACTGCTACAACTCTGTTGGAAAGAGAAGGGGAGACGGAGGCTCACTGGCAGGAACAAGCTGCATCTCTGGCAGCGGCTAGGTGTAGAGATTTAGTGACCTTGTTAGCAGGTCAGAATGGCCTCAGCTGTTTGAAAGGACCGAAAAAGAGACCTCAGAGCCTCATGTGATCACCTGAAACTACTGCAGAGTAATGGTAAGTCAAGATGAATGAAGATGGCTTTGCTTTGCTCCTCCCTGGCTTGTCCATGCCATGCAACTACCTTCATGGTCCCTGGGATGTATGACCTCAGATAAAGTTGGATTAAGGGAGAACATTTTCTCCTGCAGTGACCTTGGGTCCATCCTGTGAAATGAGATACCCGAAGCTGTGTGGGGCCTGATCCAAAGCTCACTGAAATGAACAGGAATGTTTCCATTGGCTTGCCTGGGCACTGGATCTCTAAATATTTGGTAACTCAAATCTAAAATGAAAGCTTTTTTTGAAGCTTTAATTAAATTCCTGTGCTAATTCAGAAAAAGGATCATTTCAAGGTCAAGGACACTGCAATTATTTCTTTAAAATCTTGTTATGATTGACTGTTTATGGGGTTGACTCTTCTTTTTCTTCCTTTTTTTAAAGTCACTGCAAAGATCCTTATTTAAACTATAAATTGAATTAAAAACTCACATTTAATATTTAGTTATGATGTGGTTAAAAATTTTATGTGCCAGGCAGTTGCTCTTTTATTTGCTTACAATGTTGTCTTTAATGAATGCCAAAACCATGCAGCTCAAATGAGCAAGCAGATGCCAAGTTATTAACAATTATTACCTTTTACAGTAATTTTTGGCAGCCTTTCACTTTTTTGGTGGTCTAATAATTTCAAAACAGGGAACTTTGAAATATTACACCAAGACCAAACAGCACCGTGGATTGGTTGACTTCCTCTTTTCTGACTTATTCCAACTTGTTTCCTATTGTGAAATATTTTTCCACCCAACATTTGCCCAGCATGGAGTGAGGTTTACCCCTGCAGCTAAAAGCCATCTTCCTGATGAAAAATAACAACTACAGAGGTCTACAGACCATGTCCAACTACTGTGTACAGCATACAGAAAGGACAGTCAAAAGCACAGTGCAGGACTCAAAGGGAGTCCTGAGCTCACTCTCAAGGTAAACAAAGGTGCATGAAATTAATGAATCCTCCCAAATCAGGATTAACTCTGCTAAGTCAAAGGCCAGATTTAGAGCCCCAGGTGAGGCCTCTTTATTCTGCTAAAGCAAAGCAAAAAGTCCCAAGGCCAACACCACGAGTGTTGCTAAAAGCCTGCGTGCTTTTTGGAAGAGAGGGATGCTTTAAAGCTGGATTGAAGTTAATCACTGCTCGCAACTTCGGTGTATGAGCAGGGCCATGTAGTACTGTGTCATCTGCAGAGGCTCTGAGGATCGCTTTTCCATCCCAGGTCTCCTAATGCTCTTTATATGGTCTTCAGAGCCATTTTTTGATAGTCCATCAGTGTGCTGGCTGGAAGCAGGCAAGGCTAAGTCATGCTGCACCCACATATGATACGTATCTCATTTTCTGTTCTGGAACTACATTACTGTTAGTTGCCCACGTGATACTCAATTCCTCAGTAACAGCAATTTCTCCAGTTTTCTTCTCTTTTCAAGGATTTTTCTTGATTTGTTTCTGGTTCTTCTTAGATTTTATTATGGAAAAAATCATGAGCAATGTTTACATGTCTTCTGCTTACTCTCAGGTGTTACATCTTCCTAAAGTAAACATTTCACTCTTCATTTCTTCTTGGAAAAAAAGAAAATTGCCTAACTGTATTTATTAATTACAGGGAAACCTATTGGTAATTACACTGTTTTATAAATAATATTGTTGATAATGGTCAAAATCGATGAAAAAAAGTGGGAAAATCCTGGAAGGCTGTGGTGGTGCCATGCTCACTGTGGGGGGGAGCTCACCCACATGCATTTGTGTGGGCAGTGGTATTTAACAACCAGCTTTTCCTTCCTCCCTCCCTCCAATCCTAAATAGCAATTAGCATCCCCTTGTCTTGGGACCCATGCCCAGAAACCTTGCCTGTGAAACCGCAGCAGAATGGAAAGCAGGATCAAGGGCAATGTTGAAAGTCACAGAAATAGTGGTGTTCACTCATGAATGGCTGAAGAGCTTGTGCTTACTTCTGAAGAGCTCAAGAATCGTGGCCAAATTCAGGCTTGGCCTTAATGGGGACACCTCCTGCTTTTCTTAGGTTTGAATTTGACCCATACTGTTTATGAACCCTGGTGTTAATGCTACTTTGAATCTGCCAATCTTTTTTATTGCGACACTCATTCCTTTCAGTGCTGTGTCTTGGATTCCATAGGTTTCCATAGGTTGATTAGTTTTCCATCTGCCTCTGGAGTCAGCACAAATGCCTGTTTCTCCATGGTGGAGACCAAGGCTTTCCATAGCCATCACTATGAATACTTGTGGTAGCAGTCACGCAAGGCAGAATGGGCTTATCCAAAGCCCCAGAATTTATCACCATATTGACAGAAGAAGATGTTCAATTTTTGGTCAATAGTCACCTCCTATGGGAGTAATAGAAGGGCACAAAGAGGACCACAGAAGAAGACCACAGAAGAGTGGTCATTCGACTTTGAAGCTTTTTATTTCTCCTCATCTTCAGGTCCTGAGCATTGTCATTTACTAGAAGTCTCTTTCTGGGTGGGAGTCTTGTATCACTATTGAAATAATTTGATTCTTTTTTCTTCTTAATTCTTGGACTAGAAGATTTCAGGGCAAAACATCTTTTCTGCACTTCACTTTTTTTAAGTTAGTTTGTCAGTGTCATAGATACTAGAGTTTTAGGACAAAAACCAGATGCTGAATAACATGAAAATGAAATACTGACCCTTATTATCAGCTATCAGTGCTGCTTGACTCCCTTTTGTGTGTGTCATATTTCATTCTGAAGAGAGGGTACATTTTATTTATTTATTACACTTTAAAATAACTTGAGTGGATTAAATTCTGTTCTTCTAACCTAAACATTTGAAGGATGTTTCCTATTGCAAGATGATGTTGCATAACCAAAGCAAGATTTAAAAAGTCACTGGGGTAAAGTCTGTAAAATTTATGGTGTAATTTATTAAAGGGACACAGTCTGCTACTTTTTATAGTGATGTGAGTATGTGCCGTGTACAAGGGTAGCAGTACCCCGGTGAGTAGCTCCGGGTGGGTATCGAGAGTCAATGAACAGTTAGCATTTACATAGGGTAGCAGTTTATTAGGAAAGCAGTTTATTAGGGAAAGAGATTCAAATATTTAAAGTTCCACGGGGGGAAGCCCTGAACCCCCCTTTCCCAGATTTAGAAGAGAATTAGGGAGCCAAGCTCAGTTCCTGAGCTTTCCCATCCTATTGGGACCAGGCACTTTCCATGCAAATTGGTCCTTCCAACAAAAAACTTGTAGACATCAGGACAAGCAGCCACTGCAGATCTGTTTTCTCCAGTATATGGTGTGACCAATGCAAAACCTTTAAGTAAAATCCCAGAAGAAAAGCAGAAATTGCAGCCACTGTGTTCATGACATGTCACTGTACATTTATTCTTCTTTTTTGGTGCCTGTAACTGCTTAGAAGCCACATGGCCTGATTTCCTGAGAAACACCTTCCAAGGTGAAGCTCTTCTACTTAATAATCCCTAACTATTATTGTTATTTTTACTATCGTTATGCTCATCAATAGTAATGCTCCCACACATGATGCAATTAGTTACTGTGTTACAGTAGCACCTACTTAATCCAGGATTAAGGCCTCGTTGTGCGAAGCGTTGCACGGACAAATAACAAAGAGGTCCGTTGTAACGATTCCTTTGAAAACAACATTTCCTGTTTCTATGCTGAACAGAAATGAGACCACACAAGATTTACAATGAGGGAAGAATTGATTACAGATCTTAGCAGCCATTTTCATTTTTAGGTTTATTTTTATTGTTATTGTTATTATTAGTTCTAGGCTAAATAATTCAGGAAGAATATACTTCTCACTTGGACTTTCCAGCTCACAAAGAGCTTTTCATAGTACTGATAATTTGCAGAAGTTAAAGAACAAGCTATACACAGTAAAATACCTACAATTCTTTCACATGTGGTGTTTGCACCCTAACCTGTACCCACTGGAGATTTACAAGAGATCAGGTTTGGTCCTGGGTAAATTCTTTAGCTTTTGTAACCACTTACAGCACTGGAAGACACCAAGATTATAGCCTTGACGAGCCTAGAAAATATATTTTAGACATTTTTATTGAAATTGCTCTTTCTGTAAATCTGAGCCCTGTATACTTATGGAGTCATGAACTCCAAGCAACAAAAAAATTACCACTGACTTCAATAAGGGCAGTTTTAATCAAAGGTTATTGGGGGGTGTTGGCTCTTTTGGCAGGGTTAAATGAAAAGTAGTTTCAATAGTTCTACAGCAACCTTCAAAAACCTCCTTAGAGATTTCCTGCTGTGCGTGCTGAGGATGTGTGTTGGTTTGCTGTGCTGTAGGAGAGCTCTGTGCTTTTCACATCCCTCCATACCCCCTGGATGGTTTCAGTGTCTTAACATACATTTCCATCCTCATCCCGACAGCATGCCAAACCCACACCCTGGTATTGCTGTGTCCTTCCAAATGTCTGATATCCATTCTCACCTGTAACAACATAACCTGTGCTTTGAGACTCAAGTTATGGGAAAAAAAATTTATGCTGTTATCAGAATGTGAGTTTTTATTTTAAATTTATATTTTCCTGAAAAAGGTTATTTCTCCCCCTCTCATCTTTGGGATTATTGCAGACAGAAGAGTCCACCAGGCAGCGTGAGCTCATCAAATTGTCTTGAAGAATTGAAATTTAGAATGTGTCTACTTAGAGAGAGACAGATTAAATTCCCTGCATCAGTATGGGGTGGGAGCAGGAGGATTTGTAGTGTTACACACCGGAGGTAAATAGCACAAGAAAATTACTACTAATTGCTTGTGTCCCTGGCATTTTTCAAAATCCTTCAGAAATGGAACTGTTTGAGAAAGCCACTGGAGATGTTGGGATCTTTGCAAAGGAGAGATATATTTAGTGGAAATTCCCCTTCTCTGTCCTGTTCCCAGGTCTGGACAGGAACTTTCAGTCTGATTTGCATTCTTAGATTTAGCAGCCACGCTCTGACTCCTCTTCCCTTTTCTTGTCATTTTGCTTTCTTTATTTTTTCTTGTATTTCTTTTCTTTTATTTTGCCCTTTTCCGTGGGGAGGGGATAGAAGAGAGAAAAGGCTTTTCTAGCCCCCAAAGTATGTCACATCACTATATTTACAGGCTGGGGGGACATGAAGGGGGGATGCTCCCTGCAAAGTCCCTCTCGGCAGCCAGGGAAAGGGGAGAGAAGCAAAAGGGCAGCCTTTGGGAAGTCTGTTATAACAGATTTCTCTGGGACTGGATGGTAAATATCTTATAATCTAGATGATGGTGGAAAATTGCTTGGGGGCCAGATGGAAGTATCCTACTGGCTGCATTCGAAGCACTAGCTGCCAGATGGAAAAGGCTGGCTGCAAATACACCAGTGCAGTTAAAATGGAATAAGCATTCCATATAGGCAGTTATATCTGCACAGATTATCCATGAAAACGGAGAGGAGTAAACTGTTCTCGTGTAAGATACGTGCAAAAGAGCACAGACACAGCGAGCTTGCAAATGCAGCTCTGGGTTGGCAGAAGTTGGGGAGAGAAGGCGGAGATGCTGCAACTGTGTGATGTGAATTGGAGTTCAAACTGGTGCTAATCGGGGGGATTAAAGCCATTCCTTCTCCCCTGTAAACTTGTCACAGCACATTAAGGCCTACTTTACAGCAGTATTGGTAAAAATCTGCACAACTATAGCCAAGGATATTGGCATTAAACCATAGGTAGTCCAGATCTTAAACGTTGCACTAATCCTTTTGCATTGGAGACTCTGTCCTTAAAAGAAAAAAAAAAATAAAGAAAAAATGAATAATAAAAAAAAAGTAGTGCCAGTTCATTTAGAAATTAGAAGAGAGAGCAAATAAACAATTAAATTATTCAGGTATCCAAAATCTGAGCACAGCAGTCATATTTCATAGTAATGCTTCCCTTTGTAAACAACTTATAAATGGCAAATAAATATTTAAGACATTTTAATACGAAAATTGCAAACACGACTAGAATGTGTCAAACATCAGTTAAAACACATTAATTTGAGTTTTCATAGCTAGTTAGAAACCAGGGTTATAAACAAACTTCTGATCTCTACAAAAATGATTTGCCATTTATTAAAATGGCTATTTGGTACAGATAAATAAACTTACTCTTTATTAACTATTTATAAGCGCATCATTAATAGACAGTGTTATTATACTATAGCAGAAATGTTGAATTTCTGACCTGCTCACTGCCAAGACTCGTAACCTGTGAAGACTGGCAAAGCAGATCCCCTTGGTTGAAGTGCAATCTGACATCTTTCCAGTAAGCGTGCAAATGCTCCAGCCCCATCAGAGGCTACAGGCTTGAAAGTGAGGCACAAACATCTTTGGCCTGCATTTTGCCTAGGAATAAAAAGGTGACCCCCATCTGCAATGTAATCTGGTAATTTTATGTGTCAAGTTTTAGGACTCCAAAATTTGCAGTGCTGGGGAACATAGGTGTAGGGTATTTATGCTAGGTCAGAATAAAGCTAATTCCAGCCTGTAAGGATTTATTCCCCCTGGGAACAGTGGCCGAATACCATCAGCTGCCGTGGTTTTGAACAGATCTTCAGGGTTTCTGCCAAACCTGCCTGGCGGTACTTGCAGAGGCAGGGCTGTGGATAGGAGCTCACCCGTGTATTTCAGGGCATGTCTTTTGCCTCTCCCTAACCCCCTCGTGATCTGGAAAGTGGCCCTAAGGGCACATACCATTGTTCTGAAGTCAAGCTTTATTATTTTTTTTAAGAACAGGCTACTTGAGACCTCGTTTTCTTTTGAACTAGGGAGAGCCCATCTGTGAAGTAAAAAGATCCTATATATCACCCTGCTAATAAGTTTTCCTCAGCAGTTGTTAAAGTCAAGTGTTGGTCTTCAGCTGGAGTTTCATTAAAATAAAATAAAATAAATAAATAGATATCACTGGCTAGGAGATGAAAAGTATCCTTTCAGCCACATTATAAACTTACCTCCCACCCCAAAAAGAATTAATATTTCAAGTCATGTAGCAAAAGGATTTCAGGGCTTCATGTGGCAGAGGAGAGAGGGTTTTTAGGGGGGATTTAGATCTTTTTATCCCCTGAATAAAAAGATCTTTTACAGGTAGCTCTACAAAGCAGAACAATTAACACTATATTAATGTAATGGCTTTTCCTACAAATTTATCGTGTGAAATAACATAGAGAAATCATTTTTATGATGAACAGCAGCCTCCAATAGGAAGGTCATGGAGAGAACATTTTCTTGGAGATGTTGACACATTCATTTTTACAGGTTAGACACTGGCAAGAGGAAAAGATTGAAGCCTTTTTTCTTCAGAGGACCTTGCCACCATCTGATTTCTGATGTTAATGCAAACACAGTTGTCATCTCTTTGATATATTTTTTTCTCTCCTCCATTTTCTTTGAGGGAAGTCCAAGTTTTTAGTGCTGGGCTGTGAATTAGGACTCCATTGTTATGTGAACTGCAGGGAAACCTATGGAAAGGCTTAGTGAAGTCTCCAGGGTCATAAATCCCCCTCAAACCCATCTTAAAAAGTCCTCATCTTAACATCTCGTGCTTCATGAGTTCCCAAGGCACAGTCTGAACCCCCTGGAAGTGGAGCACATTTCACCACACCCGTTTAGCTACCTCTGAGCTGATGTGCTTGAGCTGGCCACCCTTCCCAGCTTGCTTTCATTGATGTTTTGTAACTGGGAAGTGAGGTTTTTAATTTTTAATATACATTTCCGCTATAGAGCTGGAGAGGACTGAATTCATCTTGAAAAGGAGATTAGAAAATGGGGTTAATATAAAATATATTAATATTCATATACATCCTCTTGAGAAAAGTACCATGGTATCATCAGGACCTGAAGGTATTCAGAAATCCAGTTTTTGTTAGGGATCACTCCCAGAAACACTCTGTCCGTCAGCAGCATCTCAGCAGGCAGGTTGCAGAGATCTTGCAGGCTGGGACTTTTCATTTGGAGTTTACCAACCCCCCTTGGAGGGCTGTTGCCGGTGCAGATCCAGTTGAGCACTTGCTGGCCAGCACAGAAACACACTGCTGTAAATCTCAGCAGACAGTCCTGGGGACCCATACAGGACCTTGTTGCATATTTCTCAAAGTTATCATTTATTTTACAGTGCAAATAATGTTCCTGTGTTACCTCTGAGAAGAAACACAGAACATAATCCTTCCTGTGCCCTATGTCCACCATGTCCTCACCAGCCTGCTTTGTCCCATGACTACCCTTACTGTTGCTGGACCTGCTTCAGGATAAAATATCTGCTTGTAAATTTAGGGTGGAAATTTCTAGCCACTACAGCAGGATCTACATTTCAGTGGGATACTTGCATCTTGCTTCCCAGGTGACCTCAATATTAAGGATGGTGCTGTATGAAAGGTGTTGTGTGATAGAGGGAGGTCTCCTGGTTTGGACTTGTTGACTCTGAAGAGCAGCAGATTCAAGGTGTTTGTCCGTGGCTGAATTAGGGCTGTAATTAAAACACCACCACCTACGCAATACAGTCACATAATTACTGCTTACAGTCACATTTAGCCATGGTTCATGATGTCAAACATATAACATGCACAAACCCCAACAGTGACAGGAGGCATTTATAGCAGCTTGTTTGGCTTTGAAAATGGACGATGTTGGGTAAAACCATCTCTTCCACTGCAAATGGAACAAAGAAATAAATAATGTCATGAAAGGAGTGGAAAGCTTTCTGGTGGGATGTGCCATCTGTTGGGAACTGGAACAGGACGGGCTTTTCCCTGGTGGGGGACACGGAGCTTTCCGGGCAGACGTTTGCATGAAAAGGGACTTGTTTGTGCATGCGGCCCAGGGAACCCTCTGCTTGACTTAACACAGGGATCGCTGTCTGCCTCAGACAGGTTTCCAGCCTATGCCTCCATCTGTCACAGACGCTGCCCCAGGGGCCCGATCCAGCTCTGAAACGCTCTTTCAGCTGGGGTGGACCCAGTGCCAGGGAAGGCAGGCAACAGCCATGACAGTAGCCAGAGCACCTCCCAGCCCCAAAAAGCATGGAAATCGCACCTAAAATAGTTACCCCTCCTGAGTTCTGTCTCTATCTGATCTTTGAAATGTGGCAGCATTCACAGCATTGACATTGAAGTGAGGAGCTTCCTCATCCTGAGTGGGCTATGTCTCAGCAGAAATGCATCCCTTTCGCTGTCTTTTAATTTGGAGGAGATTTATTGTGGCGATGGGCTCTGGCCCCGATGCCTGTGATGTGGCAGAGCTCATCCTTGGTCTCCTTAGTGACAAAATCTCCCAGTGGCTTGATGCAGAAGGTGAAGGACTATGTTTCCCATTGGGTAGCCACAGGGGAGGAGAGCCTTCTCAGGGAAATAATATATATATTTTTTTCTCATTAGACATCTAAGTTTGCTTACTGCTTTACCTCTTATGGAGCTGCCTGGTGTGAAAGGCTTAGTGACACCATTCCCCTTTTGCAGTACCCTGAATGGTCATGGGGTTGCACACACATCAGTGAACTTCTCTTCACACCTTCAATGCATATTTATTTGAACAGGAACACAGCAATATAGGGACATAAAAAATACCATCAGCTCTGCTGCTCTGTGCTGCATAGGCCACCTAGCTCTTTTGGCAGGCTCCTCTTGCTGTTGGCTGAACCCTGAGGTCTCTGTTAATAGGATAGCACTGTTTATTATCTCATAGAGATCATTATAAATAGATGCTGTTAAAGATAATGCCACATTGTAAATAAAGGCGCCATATGAAATCACAGTATTTAACTAGCTGCTGTCGAGGTATTTCTTTTCAAGAGAAAAGAGTTGAACAGCCAACACTTTGTTGAGGTGAAGCCATCCAAACCATCTTGGTGACAGATCCTTCATAAAAATCATTTATACAAGAAATAGCTCCTTGTGTGTGTCTTTTTTATCTAGTTCAACAGATGTATTGATTTGGAACCCCTAACTGATACAAAACCTGTCATTTTTAAACCCTACAAAACCTTGTAACAGAAAGTTTGTTCCTCAAACAGGAAAACTGAGACACGGGAGACATAAGCAGGTCATGTTGGCACCAGTTTTTCTACCAGGCTGCACCTTCAGATTCAGATTTATTAGTCTGGAGACAAATGTCTCCTTAGGGGCAATGAAAACCAAACGGGGGCAAATATCTTGGTCCCAGTCAGCACTCTGCTTGCCAAGGACATGAATGGGATGGTTCAGCATCATGGGGAGGCCTCAGAGCTGAGATGTGTTGAGGATTGACCCTGCTTGTGCAATTCCCACTGAAGGTTCACAGAGAGATGACAATCGCTCCAGGAAGTCTGATAGCACAGAGAGGCTGGGGAGAGGGCAGGGGGGCAGAGGGGAGGGAAGGTTAACTCTTGCATCACCTGAACTAGCTCTAGAATCTTCTTTTGGGGTCAACAGAAGATGAAAGCTCCTTTGCATTCAGAGTATTAACGTTAGACTTGAGCAGTGCTGGTGGCACAGCCCTTGGTTCGCAATGCGGTGTGTACAACAGTATGATTCCCAAGAAAACACTGGAGTCTGCACTCCTGGCCCAAGCTGTTTGTAGCTTTGGTGTACGCTGCATGGAGAAGGGGGTTGATGAGTACCTGTCTTCCATATCAAGAACATTTCTATGACAAAGGAATAGAGCAAAGCCATCATGCAAAACTGCTCTGTTGCTCAGTGAAGACCTGTGCATAGGTAGGACATATCTCAAACTTTTATCCTTGCCAAGTGATTCCCACATCAACATCTGCAGAGACCAAAATCCCCAGCTCACATTCTTTGAGCTGTCAAAGCAACCCTCAGCATCAGGATGAAGTTATAATTATGCAGGATGAAGAATTTCACTTAACAGACCCTAGAGGAAGCCTGACTCGGGCAGAAGCAGCAGTATGATAAGTCAACCAGGGCAAAAGGTCTGATTGCTATTTCCCTTCTAGAGAATGGGAATAGTCATCTGGGCAGGGAGAAGCACTTATTGCCCTGAGTCAGCCTGCAGTTTTTCCCTGTAAAATACCTACGCCAACAAGAAGTGGCAGATGTTTCATGTAAATCTGCCATAGGACAGAAATGTCCAGAAGGTTGGATGACCAGATGTACAGATAGAGATGGGGAGACGGAGGAAACTGCCTTTCCCCTGGAGGAGTACCAGGAAGGAGTTTTCATTAGTACTTTGGATGCAGGATATGCAAAGCCTGAGAGCTATTAATAGACATGGCCTCTTACAGGGATGCTGGAGAAGAGCGGGCCTCCAGGAATGAGGAAATGACAAATCATTTTAGATCCACAGAGGTTGTTTCACACATGAATGAAGCTGCAAGAAATTCCTACCTATGTCCTTCTACCAGGCTGCTGGCATTCAGTTCACTTTGCAAACACCGGTCGATGTCTAGGAAAGAAGAAGGCGCAATTTGGCTGTGGAAATGCTCATGAGAGCATTTATCCAGAGCCCATGAGGCTGATTAGGGTTAACACAGACAGGCTTTTCAAGAAAGGTGGTTGTCTTTGGGGAGTGAAGAGAGTGTCCCTGAAGATGGGATGTGAATTTGGGGAGAGCAAAGGGTGGCTTTTCAGGAGTTTCATCATGGGTGCCAAGGTCTTGCTGACCCATATGCTTTCTACAGTGCTGGATAAATTTGGGTTCTGACTGTGAAAAGAATTTAATACAGGTTCTTGAAAACTGAATAAAACCTTCTGCTTTGTCATGAACACCTTTGTAATTGCTGGGGCTGTGGGGGAAAAGGGACACAAGCATATTTGGCTGCTGCTGTGTCGTTCCTATAACCATTTATCTTGGGGACTTGCCTAAATCATGTGGTCTCTCATTTCCTAGGTTTCCCTTCATACAGAGATGTGAGAATAAATGCAATGCCCAGTTCTGCAGAGAGTAAAGGACTCACCATTCATGGTCAGGATCATCCCTGTAAAGATCCTGAAGCAGGTTGATATGTCTGTGTCAAGATTAAAAAAGAAAAGCCAAGAGAGTACTTTACCTTAATAATTGCATAAGGCGGTAGAGCATCCCTAGGGCTTGTCTTTTAGTCCTGCAGGGAGTACTCGTTGTCTCCTCCCAGCTGCACTGTAGCACTAATGTTCTTTATGATCCCAGAGATTTACTCTTCTTACTTTCCTAGTCCGTGAAATGGAGATAATATTTAGCTATTGCACAGATTAATGTCAGGCTACTGCAGAGATGTAAAACACTCTGCTAGTACTATGTAATTACATTATTATGGTCCTATAATAACAGAGGCAAACCTATTTTATTTAAGTGTTGGCAAGGGTAACATCCCACTGTATGCAAAAGTTCATTCAATTTCTTTCCAGTCTGCTCAAACGGCAAAATAATTCTACCTATTCCCTGTGGCAGTAGCATTTACAGTGGTTAAAAATAGCAAAGCAAAATTAGTTCAAAATAATGAAAACAGAGCATGATATTGTCATGCTACCTATGTGGCTGTTGCTGAATAGCTGGCATTGAGGAAGACAGAAAGGAAAAACAACCAAAAAAAATTGTTTGACACTGCCAGCAGAATGTATATATTAAAGACCTTTTGGGGCAAAGTTTCAGTTTTCCATTATTCTGTGTACACCAGTTGTTTCAGACACTTTAGCTCATCTGAGCAGAGAAAATTACAATTTTATGTAATTCCCAGATATGTGACCACTTCCACTTGTCACCTGTCCATTGCCTCAACAGACCTGAGTCCACCCAAGATAAAATCATGTGGATGTCTAAAGGAGGAGGAACATGATGGAGATAGAGATGCCTACCCCCTGCCAGGGGTGGGTGGGGGTCCAGGTGGTGGGTGGACACCAGTTTGCCCCCCACCATACTTCCAACTAATCTTTAATTCATCCCAAATTCCATTTAAGATGGAAAAAACTGTGCAAAGAGGAAAAATCTGAAGGACAGGTTTTCTAGAGATGATTAAGGGAGGACACCTCCCGCCTGTTTGGTGTGGTTACCTTAAAAAAACGCTCGTCTGTGCCTTGAGGAGAAAATGATGACTCATACAGAATAAACCAAATTTCTCCAACTCACAGGAAGACACAAGAGCAAATGCTCTTTATGGTATGAGAATAATTCCTGATAATTTTAGCATCTCCTTTGCTTTGAACAGTTTGCACTGGTCATTACCTGTCCCTGTTGGACATTGAATCAACGGGTTTTTGGGGGTATTAATCAATAAAACTGTCTTTTCCTGATTATTTTCCTGGTCATGAAGGTGTTAGTTAACTTTATCCAGTCTGGATAACCTGAAGAAGCCAAATGTTTATCCACTGGTGCATACATAGTACCTACAGGTATGACATATAACTCATTTTATTTTCTACTTTAAAATGCCACCTCTCTAGGCAGCAAGGAGAAATAGGTCTCCTTCTCCCTGCTCTAGCCCTTTCTTTTTTTGAATTGTATTTTCATGAAAAAATCTCACATTTTTACTGTTTTTAAAAAATACTTTCTGCAATAATTCAGTGTTTTCTTGTGACTTGTATTAATACATCCAAGTGCTTCAGATGAGACTGGAGCACTAGGACACTGGTGACCCCACAGAGATATTTACTGAAGGGTTTTCAGCTCTGCAGACAAGTGATAAAAGGTAGCACTGGGAAATGGAGACAGGAGGGGACTGCCAAAAACCAGAACTACTGTTGGGTTTTCTCCAGCCTTATTCACTTTCAGGTATGCCATACAATATGCACGTAGCCTGTTAGGTCTTATAGGGGAGGTGGTTCTTTGAGTTTCTTATTGAATTGCAAATGTACAAATAACCTTTTGAAATTTCAGAAAAAATATTTTCCTTTTAAATTTTCTCCTCCTTATTCAAGACTGTGAATTACCCTGATTTGAACTATTAGCTTCTCCAGCTTCTCTACCTATTTGTCATATAAATCTGTTGTAGCTTGTCATGGACCGAAATCTGAGCCTTTTCATGGGTTCTCTGGACTTTTTATCAATTCTGTGAATTAATGACTGAACTTTATCGGCTTCAGTAGAAGCTCATGCGTAAGGTCTAATCAAAACCCTGCTGGAACCAAGGACCTTTCAGGTAGAAATTACTTCAGGGAACCAGGCACTCCGGCGTAGAGTCTGTGATATTCACGGGGGTCATCTGTGGAAATCCTTCCCAGACCACTGAGGGATGGTGAATCCTTTCTCTGGGGGTGTTTGTCACTTAACATCTGATGTTCCTCAAGCCAAAACAAGATCTGTTGGGCTTCACTTCATAGAAGTCAGTTCACTGAGGGTCGCTGTGCTTTTACCCGACAGGGTTGTAGTTGTGCACTGCTGAAACATACCTGCAAAATCTGAGCATCTTGCATACACATTCATGGTGAGGGAAAAAAAAGAAAAAAGAAAAAAAAAAAAAAGAGAGTGGAGAAATATGGTAGATTTTAGGAAAAATAGACTGAGTATTTTTCCATCTTGGCCTGGCCATGTTCAGAATGTGTGATTTTACTGGCCTATGCCAAGGGCTCATTTTTGGGGGTTATTTTTGTTTATATAAAGGAATATATTTCACTGTCAATATTATAGCAGAGAAGAAAATCTTTTGGAAGAGACATATGTGTTCAGTTGCTGAGCATTATATCCTCTTCTTTTCCTTGCTTTCTATTTCTCATCAAGCTCTGTGCTCTCTCACTACGGGAAGTCATAACAGCTCTCATGCCAACAACCATCTTTCTTTTTCTTCTTCCTGAGGAGCTTTCAACTTTCCTTGCTGTCTTCAACAGCTCAGTGCCATCAGAGGTGAAAAAGGCCTTTAACTGCTTCCTCTGGTGGCATGATTGAAGGATGTTCCATTCTAAGAGGCATCACCAATCATGCTTCTTGGGTACCTGATTGACATGGGCATTGTCAGCTCTGATCGAGCTGGCCCCAGATAGACAAGCACCTGAATTCACCTGTGATCGAGGAACATGCATCACTACTTGACAGCCTGAGCCCCATTAGCGGAGGAAGGGTCATTAAAGAAGTAAACTGCTGGCTTGTTCTTGCCATGACCGTGTTTTGTATGGTCCAACTAAAACAAATGTCCGAATGGACATTCCAAGCATAATAAAGAGGTTTCCATATCCGTTGTACTTTCATTGCACAACACCCTTCAATAGAAGTGTTCAGCTAATGGAAAACCAAAATCGCTCAGGAAAAAAAAAAAGAAAAGAAAAAAATTGTCCATTTTTTCAACATCCTCTTTGCTTTCAGATGAGAAAGGAAAAGGGGATGTAGAGAAGAATGCAAAGAGCAAACATCTCAAAATGCCAACAAGAGCCTTTTGGAAGCTGATTAGAACCATTTGTGTGTGGTCAACAAAAAAAATTGAAGTTTGCAGAAAATGGAAGGGAGACAACCTCTGCTCTGTTCTGAGTAACAGAACAGATGCCAGCGTTTCTTCTGACTTTACAACTTTTTCTTGGCCTATCCGGGTGAAAGACTGATTAAAAATGGGGGCTGAGAATGCTTGTTGAAAAACCTCCCAGATTGTAATCCTAGCACAAGGACAAATGCAGACTTGCAGTAAATCATTCCTGGCTGTCTGGATCACTTATCAAATACAGCGAGCAAAGACACCCAGTCACGGACATAGGAAATTGCACGTCCAGTGGCCTGCTCCTTGCAAGGGGCCTTTGCCTTGTATTCAGTGGGAAACAGAGAGTAGAAAACAGATTATCTGATTTGTAGCTAAAAGGGAAGGGGGGGGGGGGGAAAAAAAAAAAGAAAAAAGAACAAGATTTTCTGAAAAAAAATCATAGACATAGATGGAAAGAGATTTATCTACTCCAAAACCATTTTTCCTTCAGTGGTGTCTTAGGTAAAATGAAATAAACCAAGAGGATTGAATTTCACTGGGAGAATGACTGTGAGGTCTGCTGTGCAAGCCAGATTTTCCAACCATACATTTAAAAGCGGTTACTCAAGTTTGGGTAAAAAAAAAAAACACTTACCCAATTTCCGAGCAGTCTGTGAATCGTGAGGTTCGGAGATGCAAAGAAACAGAGCACTTATTTACAACTCACACAGAGATCTTTCCGAAAGACGAACATGTCAGGACTTTTTTCGCTGCCCTCTTGACCTCTCAGGGGGTTTGTGTTGCGCTGTGTTTTATTTTTCACCATCAGGGGCTTTAGTGAACATAAAATTCCTTTCCCCATGAATGCTCCCAAGAAAAATGGGCAGCCAACACAAGCTGCCAAAGGTCTGCTAGGTGCAACAGCCATGAGCATTTTGAATTACTGGAGTGCCAGTTAATCAAAGACAGCTCAAACTGGAAATATCGTGCTCATGGTAAATTTAGCATCCATTATACCCACTAGTAAAACCAGCAGCAGCTGAAAACACTGGAGAGGGAAATTTAAACTTCAGAAATCAAGGAATCTCACTCAAGAAGAGTGTCCTTTATAAACGCAAGAGGGTTAAAATCTGGAAAGGGTAAAACTGAGAGCTCAAGGAGCATTGATTTACAAGGTGAAAGAACCATCAAGCACGGGCAAAGGAAGAGCCTTTTTTGTGTTGTTGATTTTTACAGGATTAAAGGAGATGATTCATTTGCTACAACTTCAACCAAAAGAAAAAAATGAGAGGTTTGGCCTCCAGAACTGGTGATAACAAAGTGGCTGGGAGTTAATACTGATCCAAGATTCAGACCTTCCACATTACCCATGAGGTTTGCTAAGTTTTTCATTAGCAGTTTTTAGTAGTAATTCAGTCACGCTGGCTCAATATTGTACCAAAACACAATGGCTAAATCCCTGATGGGGATTTCAATCTATGAGACCTTATTAAACTCCAAAAACTGGCATCTGTTTTAACCTGGCATAACAACTTCATGGCACCTGTGCCTCTATATGGACCAATCAAAAAATTGCATATATTTTTCTGGTTGAATGATTTTTCCTAGCAAACCTGGCTTCTATATTTAACCTGATTTTCAGCAGCATCACCATAGATTTTGTTTTCATACTGAATGTTTGTAACTTTTTGGCATATCATAATCTCTTGGCACACCCTAATGCTTCTAAATGGTGCTAATATAAACCACTCCTTAGCATTTTTAATCCAAAATGCTTTATGACTTGATCTGAAATAATGCAGTTGCTCAAACTATCCAGTGGTGTTGGTACAAAGCAGAGGAAGAAACCCAAAATTTGAGGAGGAGATAGTATTCTTCACCTCTTTTCCATAGTTTTAATGCTAATCGATATGAATTCAGCGATAATGAGAAGCAAATATATTCAAAATCAGAACTGCTGTAACAGAGAGCAAGATGGGACACGGTTCAGTTTTATTGACTGGAAAAGGTGCTACACTCAGGATCTCTGAGCCTGTTGTAGGAAAGGTTTTCCCAAAATATAGGATAGTTACATGGGAGGCTTATTTACCTTTTAAGATTATCACATGGTCAAATTTCTCTAATATCTTGCACTTGATTCCTGAACTGCTTTAAAAATGGTTATAACATTTGAAATTTGTCTGCTGTGAGCAGAAATCTAACAAGGAGAAGTTATCAATTTAACAAAATCTATTGTTAATGCCTCCCTAATTCTAACACTCCTCAAAGCTTACCCCAGATACCAGAGTGGTGAGGCAGTGGATATGCTCATCAGGTATCCTTATTGAAATAATTAGCATAACTTTATAGGGGTTTTTTTTCATCTCTTTTTTTTATTTCTACCATGACAAAACAGCAATAACTTAGTCATTCTCCAGCACAGGAACTTTATTTTTAACCAGAGGTATGGGCAAAGCCTTTTATTTGTGGAAGAGCTCCCCTGTGTCAGACTCACACATGGAAATGCCTAAGATGGGCGGAAGGGGAGGACTGTCCATCACCAGTGCATGTCCCAGTGGTAGTTCCAATCCTGTCAACAACAAAGGTGCTTCCATGACACACCAGTGGAAACCACCACTGATACTAATTTATTTCATCAAACAGCAAGGGTTTGACATCAACATGCATTACTGAAAGAGCAGGTGGGGCAGGTTTGCAAAATAATTGACCCTTGCACATAGCTGCATTAATGGGGACAGGAAAAAAAAAAAAAAAAAAAAAAAGAAGAAGAAACCAGGTCATTATCTGAATTTTCTCCATAATTTCCAGCTGTCTAGATGTTAATGAGGCCTTTATAAATTTTCTCAAGTCACTCTTCGCAGCCTTTGTTCAAAGGAATTGTGGTGAAGTTGTCTTGTTGTAGGGTTACCTTAGCTAATGTTGAGGGTTTTTTGTCCGGGACTGTCCTTAAGTTAGTGCCGGGTACCTTCTGCAGGCTTAGCTGAGAAGCTTCTGACAAAGCTTCTGTTTTCTGCCCCAAGGAAGCAGCTTTATTTTTATGATCCTAGCAGGGAAAACTAAAACTCCAGACACTTTATTTTTATGTAGGTATTTTGTCTGTCTTTCCAGCTTCAACCAAGTTGCAGCAATACTCTAACAACCAATAACCTCTTCAAAAAGGATTTTTTTCAAGATTTTTCTTTTTGCTGCTAGGGGAGTGGGAAAAGAATTCAGCTGTATCTCTTTATCTTCACTGGAAGGAAAGCAATTAGACAGATATATTACAATTCTTATCTTATTCCCTGTGTCTCACACGTATGTTATTGGAGGGAAATTTCAGTTCAGGGAACATGCTAAAAGTTAAAGGAGGATAACTGTGCTCAGGGGATGGAGATGAGATGGTGTCTCTGTGGGTGAGAATCCGGCTGAAGAGAGGTAGAAGCCCAGGGCTGCAACAGGGATAACTTCAAGTTACTTCTCTCTTTATATGAAAAGGAAAGAAGGAGCTGCCACCTCCACTCTTTCCTCTTTTTCCAGTTAAAAAGAAATTTGCTTTCTCTTACTAACTCACTGAGAGTGCAAAGTGATTCCTCTCTGCAAATAAAATTAGTGAAAACACTTACTTCCTCAGAAATACTGCTGATGGGCTCACCTTTTGTAATGAACCCTAGCAACATCCTGTTCGCTTATGTTTTAGTTCTTGGCTACAAAATTTGGCTTCTATTAAATGGACACATATGAATCTTGCAGTGATACTGGAAAACAAGTTTTGTCCGCTGTCTTAATTCTACATTACAAAACCACTCCAAAGTTGTACATATAAAAGAAGCCTGATATCAAAAAGGAAAATATTGGCATGCTTTAAGATTGTGGCATTTATTCTGCCTGCCAGCTCAGAAACACCCTAATCTATAGCAATACCCTCCCAGACAGCAGAGTGTATTCTATACACCAAGTTTGCTCTCCTGAGGACAGATATCTTTGTTACTCTCTTTGAAGAGAAAAAAATATTTTGCTAAGAGATATTAAAGTCAAGCCTCTAATGTTTTTTTGCTCACTTGCTGAGAATTCAAGAAACCTTATTACTGCTGAGGGGAGAGTCACGGATATAAGCTGCAGGACTGTGCAAGTGTTTGAATCATTACAGACAGGCGTTTCCAAATGCACCTCCTTTTTAATAATCTGTAGAGTGCTTCCTATTTTTCATATTGAATATTTCAGATAAATTATTTTGGAAGTGAAAGAAAATGGGGTGAGGAAGTGATAGAGTCATTTTTAGAAATTAAGACAACATCTTCATGCCTGAAGAATTTTAATGTTTCTATCTATGGGGGGGAAATGCATTTCATATGAGTTCTCCTTTCTTATTGAGTTCTATGCCATGATGTAGAAATATGATGGAAAATTTGGGAATTCTGTAATGAAGATGGACAGTTTCCACAGATGAGCTTTGATGCTCAGTAACCGAACCTGAAGGGGACTTGTTTGCTTCCAGCCAAGGCACCCACAGAGTAAGTGAGGTTTCAGAAGCACAAAGGACAGAGTCACCTTCCCCTGACCTTGTCATCTTATTAAAAGGTGGATCTGTATTCAGCTCCCTGTTGACTCCTTCGGGTCTCAGCTTTCCATCTCTGGCAGGAACTGGTACCAATGCCAACTTTTGCATTGACAAAGATTTGAGCTGACACTGGTGGTGATACTTTTTCAATAAATTTGACACCAGACACCAGAAATGTTTGCCACGAGGCAAGACTGCTCTCCATCCTACGAATGCAAATACATCTCTTCTAAAACTGTGTCAACTTAACTCGCTGCAACTTCTTTTGCAGTAATAACAGTTTCCTACAAGGGGAAATCCAGCAAGTGAGATCTGATTGTGGAGCACCGTCAGCCTGCAATGGCACTCAGGAGAGTGTGTCAGCATTTCTGTGTTTATAAGCCACCTGATGTAATGGTAATAAGATGCTAACATGAGAGTCCACCTCTGCAATCTGCCAGCTGCTGGCTGCTCTATCCCTTTTTGGTTCAGGAGTTTTAACAAGATGTTTCTGGTCTGTAATCAATGTAAACTTCCCATACAAAATCTGGTGGAATGTTCTGATTCCTGAATAAAACAGTGCTTCGTTTTCTGTCTAAGCATAATGTTGCCCTGCTTTAGCTGCAGCTCTGAAGATGAAAGAAGTTTCTAATCTTCTTCTGTCATCTAACTTTTTCTAAAACAGGATGGAGCTGGCAGGTGAGATATCAGAGACCAGCCAGCACAGCTGGAATATCTTGGAACCAAAATGCATCTCACATCCTTATTGACATTGTCCGCATCTCAGACTGAGTCCTGTTGATACCCATAAGCTTTGGTTTAGGTTTCTCTAACGCCAGAAAGCTGTCAGCCTCAGCGGGACTGAGGCATATGAGAAAAGTTATTCACATGCGTAAATACTTACAAACACAACCCTCAGTGTGTTCACAGATGATATTTTTTAGTATTGTTGTCACTGTCAATAAATTAACTAATAATTAAGCAGCATTGAAAATATATACTCATTCTGTACTATACTTAGGCACAATTTATTATGCATTTTTGTGTCATTTTATTGGGAGACTCACTAGCTGTTTAATAGAGTGGTATATTTGATGGTATAACCCAGCCTGACCTCTTGATGTTTGCAGGTGTGCAAGGGTGGCATGTGAGCAAGACACTCCTGAAAATAAAGTTCACCAATTCAGCAGTGATTTAGAAATTAAATCAATGGCATGTCAGGAATACCAAGTTGACCTAAACCACAAAACTATATTTGCATTTGACTCTTGAAGGCTTTTGTGATGAGGATGGATAGTCAGCAGCGTGTGCCCAAAAGCCTCAGCTGCCCACAGCATGATACCCTGTGGCTTCCCCTGGGAATCAGGGCTGCTCCCTGTGCCAGTGAAACCTCCAGAAACGATCAGGTCAGTGCTGTGCTCAACCTCCCTTGTAGTCTCATATCGTACTTGACAAAGTCATGTCCTTTCAGGCAGGTTTCTGGAAACAGGTTTGCTTTTGTGCCTCCTCCAAGGGCTCAGAGGAATAACAGTTCAGAGGACAGAGGCACGAAAGCCCTTTGAGGACTACCAGTGTCCCCAGCAGTGATGCTCTCCCAGCGTGAGCTCTTGTAGCACAAAATTGACTTCTTTTTCCTGGGTCTCAAGCAAAGCAACTCAACGTTGCAATATTGTCCCCTCTTTTGACTGGAACCCAGGCCTCCCAGCTGCAAATTCAATAGAAAGTGACTGCTTTCTATTGAAAACTGCTTAATTGGCTGCTGTTCTTGCTCCTCCAGCCGAATTTGCATTAAAGAAAGACCTGCGATCTTTGGCATTCCCTATGCAAAACTCCATATTTAGCATATAGAGCTGGCAGTTCTCTTAACGCCCACATCTGTCTCTGCTCGCCACAGCTGATTTATGTTTAATATCTCAAAGGCATGTGGTGCCAGTCCCACGTTGAGCTCTGGATTGTGGTGGTCCGTCTGTATTTGTTGAAATTGGGCCCAAAGAAGCTGGCTTGGAGCAGAGACTGCGAGGAATGTGAGCCAGTGGCCGTCCAGACAGCTCTGTCAGCAAGCTCAGGAAACTGGCTGAAAAATACTGGGAAGAGGCCCAGATTTCAAACAACCTGTGGAGCTCTCATGAGAACACACTGTTTTAAAACAGAAAGTTGAGTGATATTCTTAATTACAGATTTAAAAAAAAAAAAAAAAAGAAGGTTAATGATGTCCCTTGCCCTTGCAGAATGCAAGGCATGTTCCCCAAATCGTGACCATGGAACAAGCAGCCTTCATCCTTTTGCATGGAGATCTCATTTTCATGCACTATATTAAGCATTTTTTCTTCCCAGACAGAGATAAAGATCAGGACACTCTTGGGGTCCCACAGTTATGGGTTGAGCTGTAGATCTTTACAGCAACACTGGCCATATAGAGAAATCTTTGGCTCAGGAGTTGGCATTCGTGGACTTGTGCAGGCCATTCACCGCCATTCCCCATCAGTTACCTCAGAGCTGATGGTAGGCTTTGCTTGTTAAGGCTGTCATCCCATAAAACAGCTATCAGCCCAAGAGCTTCAAGCCCAAAGGGCAGTTTTATCTCCTGAGCTAATGAGCTCCATGGTCTTATGTCAGGGACAGAACAGCTTGAGCACAGATATGATTTAACTAAGCACTCGCTTTAGGGCTCAATATTGGACCAACGGGGTGAAATGCAAGAGTCTGCGTTGTTTGCTTGATGATCTAATGGTCCCTCTTGGTCTTAAATTTTACGAATTTAGACTCTGGATGGAATCTGGTGTATTGTGTCAGTCAGAGTCTAGCCTGGGAGAATGAATTACAGCTTTTAATCATGAAGAGGCACCTTGTACCCTGTCTGCACAGTTGAAATAGCACTTAGATGCTTTCTCTTGAGAAATCTTCATTGGGTTTTTTCTTTTTTATTTATTGGTCATGTGATTGAGTCAGCATATCTGGAGCTTGGGAAATTGCACAGATTTAATATTGGGCTGCAATTCATTATATCTGAGCATTTAAGTCTATATATGTTGAGACAGTGTTTCATTGCTTTTTCAGGCCAGGAAGTGACTATCCCATATCCTGACTTGCACAGAGCTTGCAAAGAAAGATGAGTTAAACCTGTGTTCCTTGGATTTTATTCATAGTTTATTGATTTTAAAAGATTTTATCTCAATTAAAAAGTACTCAGAAGATAAGTTTTAAAACACTGAAAGGCGCTGCTCATAAAATGTAAATTGGGAAAAACCAAAAGCAGACTTGGTAAGAGCAAACTGTTTTATTTAATTTGAAAATATTTCATATGAATGGAAAGAGATTTTTTCCTGTGTTTAAAAACTGATCTTCTCTTTATTATTCCACATGTCAGTGGAATACAAACTTTTTTGAATGTCAGTGATGACATTAGGAAGTGGAGTAAACAGAGAAAAACACATTAAAAATAAGCTCTTGATAGTGACTCAAGGTTAAATAGGATAAAACCTTCCTTGTAACATTTGTTAGAGGCTAAAATTATGCGGCTATGTAAAACTGTAACTATCGCTGCATTTCACAAAGATTATCTGTTAAATGCATGCTTCTTTTGGTCAGCAGCTTGGTGGCAATGATTTATGCCAACTGGCCTAGAAACCATGAAAATTAGTTTATGGCTCAGTCCTGATTCTCTGTTAAAAGTGTCGGTTTGAAAAGCAGTGTTGGGAGGGAAGGAGAGGACTTCAGAAGTTTCAAGTGGAATGGAAACCCAGTGTAACAGAGCACTAGACTATTTAATATCTATATTTAGTACCTCCTGATCCCTGATGGCTGTTATATGGACAGGTATTAAATGCTGGCCTTGACGGAGAGATCTGCACAACTTAATAAGCTCTGGACAAAGCCTCAAATTACTGGTCCAGAAATAAGGAACTGTGAAGAACTTCTGGGGCCTGTTTCCTCTTTTTAATTACTTTGCTTCTTACTCTGCTCCTTCTGCAGGAAGTTTGTTCCAGAGCTTCTTGCTGCCAATGGAAATGACTTGGTCTGAAGAGACCACCAAATTCAGCAAACTAGACATTTTCAGATCATTTGTTTTCCCTCTAACCCCATAAATGTCCTTCTGGCCAGCATGTGCCGTGTATGCCAATACTGTTCTTTATCTGGCAAGTTCTTCCTCCATGCCAGCACGTTTCCCTGGATGCAGTCGCAGGGGACAGTTGTGTCCCTGCCCCATTGCTGCTTCGCTAAGCTAAAGAGAACAAGGTCTCTATTTCACCCAACATCCTCATGCCTTCCCACTGCATCTATTCAGGTTCAGATCACTGAAGGCACATGGTATTCCAGGTGAGGACCAGTATCTTTCACCATCACATTCTTATTTTCCTCTTCTCAATGCATTCATTAGTGTTCCACCTGTCTCTTTCAAAAACAAGTCACACTAGCAGCTGGTAGTCTTATTGAGAATGAGTATATATGTCAGGTGTGTCTGTTCCTCTATCTTTTCCCACCAATAAGAATAGAATAGATTCTGACTTGCAAAAATCCTCACTCTCATTCCCTCAACTTCATATCTTGCAGTCTTAAATCTAATGTCTTTTATATTAGTTTAACCTTCAGGGTCCTCTAATTCTTTCTAGGAACTATGCTGAGCCTCTTTTGTAATAATTAGGTCTCCAGGCTTAATTTTGCTTCTTTGTCAAATCTTGTCAGAACTTTGGTGCTATGGTTCTTGAGAAGGACACTTAAAATTAGTCTCAAGATGGATCTCTGGGAATTGCCTGTAACCTCCCACCATCCAACCATTCCAGACAATGTGATTGACTCCCCTTTATCAGGTTTCTTAATGGGTTAAAATTTGGTGCAAGATTCCATCTTCTTCACTTTAACCAAAGACAACTTTGGAAGTACTACATGCTTTTTTAGCTCTGCTTAGAGAATGCAAAAAGATCAGGGAAAGACTTTGTGTTAGAACAGGTAAACTCACACCACATTTTGTTTCTTTTCTTTACCTTGATGTCTGTAATCACCCTTATTCTCTCCTTTTTTTCCTAAAGCTTTTCAGATTAAGGAGGACATCTGCAGGCATTTGTAGTTCATCAGGTCACCCCAGTTGGATACATTTATTTCTATTCTGCTTAATGGACTCTGCCAGTTTTTCCAGTATTCTGGGTGATTTTTTTTTTCCCTCTGTACACTGATTTCAGCATATTGAGTCCGCTGAGTTTTCTTCCCACCTCAGATGTGGCAACTTCCATTCCCAGCCACTCATGAGCCATCCAGCCTTTACCCCATTTTCTATACACTCTTCCTTACTGAAAACACATGCAATGCATTCATTCAATTTTGGGAATTCTACTCAGTTTCTTTTAATCTCATCGCCATCCTTACTGCATAGCAAACCCACGTCTTCTTTTCTGGTTCTCTTTTTATTCTTCTGGTTAAAGAACTTCTGTTGTTTATTTTAATATCCTTTGCAAGGTCTAACTCAGCTTGACTTTTGGCAGTTCTCACTTTACCCCTATGCTTGCTGACCTCTAAAATGCAGCTTCCTTTGTAGATTCATCTCTTTTTCCATTCTTATCCCTAACAGACCCTATGAAGTGAGCCAGTTAGCTCTGGACCCTTCAGGTTTTGACTCTCTCATTTGCAATGTGAGACCCACATCAGTTTTCCACTTCTGGTGCACAGAATTTTCAAACATCCTGCAAATACAAGTCAGCAAAAGTTTAGCTGGATCTGATTGCCCTAATTAGAGCAAGCAGACCTGATATCTACAAATTTTGGGAGTTTTATTTCCTCCTCTGCTTTGGGTCAGCTTATAGTGGCTGAAGTTTTATTCTCATTCTCAGTATCCTCTTCCAGAAGATTGTCTCTATGTGCCAAAAAAAAGGGCTTAAAATGTATTTAATTTTGCAGTTTTCTGGTAAAGATATCTACTGGTAATTACATCTCAGGGTAACCATGTCTTGTCATTACTGGTAGTATTTGTCCTCCCATCTGTATCTGGCAGTTATGGTCTCACATGTTGAAACAATTCCTTGTGGTATTACATTTTCTAATAGTATTTCAGGTCTTTATTCAAACCCTAAAATGTGAACAATTTTCTGAGAATTAAAAGATAGGGCACTACTTTGAGCTTGACACTACTATCATGGTGATGGATAACAAGGTATTCCTTAAATAACAGAGCAAGGTACTACAAGGGAATGAACTGGGGTGTTATAAAACAAGTAAAATAAAGCTATCTCTGACTGAGGAGCTCACCAACAAAATCTAACAATACCAGCATTGAACCTGGGAAGATCCTTCATATGATATGGCTGTTTACATCCACAGTAACTTGAATCCCTATGTTTAGGCATTAGAGTTTAGAGAATAAACATAAATTATGTTTAGAGAATAAACAAAATTACAGTCTAAATCTATTGTCCTCCCACATATAGCGAGTGCAAGATGTATAATTATTGACTTCAGAGCTGCTATCGCACTTAAATGAAAGGCTGTCCCACTGCCTGAAAGCAGGAACAACTTCCTTGCTTGAAACTTCTATGATATTGTCTAAGGGTTTGATCCCTATAAGGAAGTAAAGAAATGAAAGTTATGCATTACTTGTGTTGCCTGAAAATATTCTTCCAAACCATTTTTTAAGCAAAAATTAAAGACTTTAATTCAGTGAGTTTTTCCAAAAGGTGTCTGCTTTTGTTGCCTTAATTTTTAATTAGAAACTTGCAAGGTTTCTGTAATATTTTCAATGAAAACTGAAAGATGTGGGTTTTCCTAGTAATTTTTCATTTTTTGCACTTAGAGTAGCATTTTGCTTTTGTGTCAATAGAAGATTGTAAATGCATGAGTAATTTTTAGGAAAATGGCCTTTTTTTTTTTTTTTAACAAACATATCCTAGGGATAATAATGTGCTTTTGTCCAGATTCTGTACTGAAATGAGCACCATTTTCCCTTTCCAGTGATGCTAGCTCATACAGTGTTGAACAAAACTGAGAGGAACATGCAGCTCCTGTCCTACAGAAACACCAAATTGCAAATGAAACCTAACAGCTGAAACTCCCATTGTGATACATGAGGACTGAGGTTGCACAATCATGGCTTAATCCTATGTTACTATTTGTTTTATGCTTGCAAAATCTGAACAAATATCCAGAGATCATATTTATTCAGCATCTCTGCCACAGAATGTCATGGGGGCCAAAAGAATGCTTTCAGTAAGAGATTAGACAAATTAATGGTGGATAAGTTCACTGGTGGCTACCAAACATGGGAGTCTGGATGCAATGTCTGGTTTACTTAGTTCCTAAACTGCTGGGAGCTGGAAGGACAAACCAGGGAAAGGATTGTTCTGTTCTTGCCCTTGTTTTTAACCTATTTTCCCTAACCAGTAACTGTCTGCTACTAACAGAGCATCATTATTATTATTACCAGTATTATTATTTCAAATGATCCATGTTTAATTTAAAATTAGAAGTAACTACATTGTGCTACATCTTCAAATCCTGTATTTTCTCATGTCTCTTGAAACTCTGAAGCCTTCCAATCAAGACTAGGTTGTTCAATCAAATATAATTTCATCAAGAAAAAAAATGTTCTCAATAGCACACTAGATATCCTCATAATCCCATCTGACTTCAAAATATCTGTTATTTTAACTTTCATCACTTCTCAAGATGGAAGAGTTTAGATGGAAGCCCTTCCTGATTTTGATGTCATCTAAACATTCTTGGAAGTTACCAATAATCCCACAGCTGTTATTTACCTCATTCCTTCTCTCTTATGACTGTGTCACTAATTTTACTTCCACTAGTAGCTGTTCTGGGATGAATTTCTCACTGTCCACCTGGGACAGTCACATTCCCATCACACTTCACTTTCAACCCCGATTGGTTTGATCTAAACGTTAGTATGTGATGGAATTTGCTATGGTGGTGAAAAGTCTCATCGTTTTTAAAAAGTGCTCCTTCAGTTGACTTCGGGAAAGAGTTAAAGTTGGTGGCACGTATGGCATTGGTGTCTTGCTTTTCTTTCTGAATCAGAAGTGAGTATTCAAGAAGAATCAAATTCACCAAGATGCAAATAGAATGGTGTGTGGGGAGGAAATGCCTTTTTTTCACTGGGGGGAGCGAGTCCTTTAAACTAAATTTCTACAGACATTTTGAGTTAAATATTTCTGAAGCATAGAATCATTTTTTGTTTATTTGTACTTTAAAAGTATTTCTATCCATGTGGGGTTTTTCCCTCTAACTATTTAGAAAGTGTATTGATCCTTGGACAACATTCTACTCTATTACAACTGTCAACTGAACAGTAGAGGCATGATCCAAACCCGCTGGAACTGAGCAACTTACATGCAAAAACAATGGTAGCTATCAACTCACTTGTAGTTTGACTATTCAAACTGGATTAGAAGAGAAAACAAAAAAGGAAATGTCATTTTCAGCCAGCCCACATGATCCTATATCGCACCAGTTTCATTCTTCCTCCCCAAATATATAAATGTTTGCATCACTTTACTCAGATTATTAAAACTGCTTTCAGAATGTATAATGAGTATGTTGGTTTCTGGTTTACCAAATAAAAACAGAGCAGAAAGAAAACCCTTCTTTTTTAACTGAGTAACATCCAGCCAGACAAAACTGGATTGGTGGCCACAAAATACCATTATAATCAAATCTGATATAAAGAAAAATTTTTTATTTTCTATATGCCACTGGTAATTTATGCCCTCTACCAGATAAAAATTAACAGCAAATATCTAATATGCCTTTAAATGTGTTTTTTTACAGTCTCATGGAATATCTGTGAGCAGTTTGCCATGCCCTTGAATCCATTTGTTCTCCTGCTTTGTTTGATGACTAACTATATGGATATTTTATTTCATCAGACCCTAAGTTTGTTCAGAAGTGTTGGAATTAGAACTTTGTTGCTCAGTTTTGACAGACCACATAATATTTTTAACGGAAAGAGCATAGCAAGGATATTTGAACCTACAAATTTAAGGTCTGGTTTCTACAGTACCTTGCAAATTGCTTTCCAGACATGTTTTCCCAGTATACTTCTATTCTTATAGTCCCTTATAAACCAAAGTGCTTAAGGATTTATTTAGATGCTGAAATGTGTTGATGAGTGGGAGATGGACTTAAGAACATGCTTAAAATTAAGTACATAAGTAAATACTTTACTGAATGAGCCCAAATGATTGCAAAGTGTGACTTTTTTCCCCACTCCTTAAATTTAAATTAATACTCACGGAAATATTTTGCATTAATTTCCCATATGGTATTTAGACAAGCAAGAAGGGAGGCAGCACAGGCTACTGTAGCCACAAGTAAATACTGCAAAGAAGGTTTCATGCTCTGGACCCATCCTTCCCAGGGGCAGACCGCTTGGGGAATTGGGAGTCCGGTGGGTTTTGGCACAAGGCAGGAACAACAGCCCCAAGGGAGCTGCCTAATTACTAATTACCTGGCAGTTACCAGCTGAGGAACATTAGCTTGATCCAAAGAAGACACAGGCAAAGATTACTATTTATATTAAAATGCAAATATTTAGGAAGACCCTTTTAAAATAATGGTTATATGCATGAGCATAAATGTGCATTATTTAGATCACTTGCTTCTTTGGGAGCTAATTGTATAGCTAATTATCATATTTCCTAATGCTGTTGTGATATAGTTTCCTGGATCATTGCACTGGAGATGTAAAACTGTGCCCTTGCTGAAACAAATCTGTTGTTCAGCAAACTTGCTTCAGGCTGTAACTTGATGGCCATGGGCTCACTAATGTCATCCTTACTCAGGTGAGCTTTCTGCTGGCTCCAGAGAGCATTTTGCCTTAGTAAAAGAATAATTAATCCTGAGGATCAGGCCCGGGGCTGCTCCCAAACAAAGCAGCAAGTCTTTTAAAATTACTTTGTCTGCTATACTTCCCCTGCACCATCAGTGTGTTTTGCAGCCCCTTTGTGGAAAGAGAGCAGGAGGAAGGATTTCTTTCCAGAAGATGAAGGATTTCTCTAACCTTTTTGAGGTCTGTCATGCCCAAAGCATGGCAGGTCGGCGGCTCTTGTGCTCTTGCTCCTACGACTGAGCAATGGGCATTCACTGCTTTCCTTTATTAAATTGGAGACCTTGGTGGGCTGCTGGAAAAAAAAAAAAGATTGGGAAGGGGGTACTGGGGAGGGGAGGGCAAGCGCGTGAGAGAACCACATGTTAACATTGCCTGTGTATGAACAGCAAGCTTTCTGGCTTGACATTTATTGAAAAAATAGATCTTACACTGTATCCACCCAACACCTGTTGAGAAACACTGACCCCATTACAGAGGTTGGATTTACACTGGCTCTGTATAACACCCTATAAAGGAGGCCACTGGTGCAAAAGATTAAAGAATGCTGTTAAGTAAGTTGTTTTATTTCTTTTGAGACTGAAAGAAAGCTGCAAAGTGAGAGAAAGCTTTCCTCGGTTATTTACTCTTCATTACTGGGGATCTTGAAGGGCCTTGTATAAACTGCTCTAGTCGGGTCATGACAACACTTTATAAGGTGCAAATGTTGAGGTGGAGCCAGTGCTATACTGCCGGGGAAGCAAATGGAAAGGTCCCTCCCGACTAAATGGAAAGTTAGTGCTAATAAAAGCTCATGACTCTGGCACAGCTTCCCAGGCACAAGGGGCCCATGAACACGGGTTTGCACCAGGACTGCCGAGCCCCGAGCAAGTGCCCCAGCCCCGCACACGGCCGATGGCAGTACGCACTGCCCTTGGTGAAGTTTCTCCACGTGAACTTCATAAAGTCCTTGTTGGAGCTAAAAATCATATGTTTAAGGGCTGGGGGAAAAATCCCTTCTTTTTTACTAGCTGCTGTATAATGAATAGCCCATTTCAAGGAATGTGTGAGTTCCTATTAGGACTGAGTGAATGCTGCAAAATATTTTCAGTCAATGTGTGTCCCAGTTTTCAAACAAATGGCTTTCTGTGTATTTGCTCCCCTCTGCTCTCTGCCCTCCCCAGTCATTTGTGGCATCTGGTTCTACCTGGGCAAAGGCTGACAGAGACGTCTCATCTGCATTCACCAGTGGTGGGATAAGGCTGTGCTTGCCTCTCACCCCGTTTTGTTCAGTGAATTATTGCTTGTGATGGGAACCTCCAGCATTTTGGGGCCAAGCAGGTGAAGTAAGGCTTGCAAGGGGTCATGGACATTGAGTAGTTAGGTCCAAGTAGGACAATGAAGGATTGTCTTTAATCCAGCCATAGACTTTTGAGGCTTGAATATATTGCCTTGAGACATCCTGAAATATGAGACTGCCAGGTCTGATGCAGGACCTGTGGGAGACCCACATCCTTTGGGAGTAGCTGTTGGAGCCAGAGAGACCCCTGAGGAGATCCCAGATAGCATTAAACAGCCACATGTGTGTTGATAACTTGACCCCTTTAATCACCCTCTGTTCAAAGACTGGCTGGAAGTGTGGGGACTCAGAAAATCCCCAGCCAAAGAAGATAAACAGAAAAGAGACGTGTCCACTGCTCGAAAGATTAAAATACAAAGGAGACACCAAGGCAGGAGGTGTTTGCTTTCATCAGCAAAGATGAAGACTCCTCAGAGGGGTGAGGACCCTGGTAGGAGACTGTTTCGCTCACTCATCATTCCACAGAAACCTGCAGCTCTTCTGCGCTGCCTCAGAATAAGCCCTTTGCTTCAGAGAAGATACAATGCAAAGCCTGAATTCCTTCTTCTATTTTCCTATGTGTCTGAAAAAATTTGAACCACAGCTACAAAAAGCTCTGGAGAAGTGGACAAAGCAGCTCAGAAGCCTCCGGAGGTTCTCTGCTGGTTTCAGGATGTCTCTCGTTTGAGCTGTGACACGTTGCATCAAAAGGGCCACTTTAGGCAATGAGTTCCTGTCCCTCCCCCGGTTGTTCCCGTCACCAAGCACTCTCTCTGGCTATGGGCAGGGATGGATGGACTCTGGGCAGCAGATGTCAGGGTGTGAGAAAGTCTCCCTTTATTCAGTGGGCCTTTGAAGCAAGCTTCTTTCTCATCCCACCCTTTCCACAGCTCTGTTTGGACACAAACACAATTTTTGTGTAGGAATAATTTCTTCATAGCCAGGAAACATACTTTCAATGAGACCTTCTTTTAGAAAATAAAAAATATTTTTTTTAGTCCCTCTGGGCTGGGAATAGTCCCTTATTTCCCACATAGAGATGTAAGGCTGGCATGTGCTCTGTATTTGCAATAGGCAAAGCAGCTGTGTGGAGTTGCAGAGTTGGGCTCCTTGTATGTTAGGAGAACTAAGCCCTGCAGGTTCAATTAATAGACTTTGGAAATGAACCAAGGCCTGACGATCCCCAGGCTTGTTTTAAGTGAAGGAAGGTGGCTGCCGGAGAAGAATTAGACCTGCCAGGGTCTTAATGCAGCTGGGACACACAGCAAGAGCCCGAAAAGCCAAGAGTCTGGAACCTGTGCTCCAATGGCTGCCGAGCCAAGAAGTCCCATTGCTGGGACAATAAACAAACAGGAACGGTCTGTGCAGATGAATGCCTCAACTTTTGGTTTGCATGGACTGTAAAATCCATATGCTTCCCAAGTCACAAGCCCCAGTATTTAGCTCTGAGGTCTTTAATGAGAAGGATGAACAGAAAGCAGTTTCACAAAGTGGGAAAATGTTAGGATTTATATTTTTTAAAAAAAATAAAAATCCAACGGTGCTTTTCAAACACTTAAGGGCCCACTAAGTTAAAAAATCTTTCCATTACTAATTTCAGTTAATTACCATCTTAAACAAATAAAAACCTTGGTTACTAGGATCAAAGGCTGGTGCTTCAAACTAAGGCAAATTCTCTTGAAGTCACAGATTTGGAAAAGTGCCTAAACACACAGTGTGGAGCTGGTGATGCAGAAGGCCAGGGAAGGTGAGCATCACGAGAGCTGATGGGAAAGACAGACCTGTCCCCACAACCCCCCTTCACCTTCACCTGGAATGTGGGCATGCTCCCCTGTTGTTTCCACATCCAGATCCAGAAGAAATCATGGGGCTATTTGCCGGCTGCTGGTCGGCTGGGTGTTACTCTTCCTATCCTTCTCGTTAAGCCTCTGCATTTTGGCTCCGGCAAAGCCCAAGGTCAGAGTAAAATGTACTTGGTTGCTGAAGACTGATGACTAATTTGGGGTGAAAAGTCCTGCGTAAGGAGTTTTCCATCCAAGAACCTAAATTCTCCACTCTGGCACTACTTCTTTTAGAATAAGCCCATTCAAAAATCAGATTTCAGGTTGAATCAACTGAGTGAGAGGAAACTGGCATGCCAGCTGAATATTTAATTGTTGTATCTGTGCAAGCAGTAAAAGACGAGGAGGGGAGAGGCAAGGAGGGAGGAACAGAAATACTCTGGGATGACCGGGAAATGCACAAGTTTTTATTTATCAACTCTGTTTACTTTAAAATACATCCAACTGGAACTCTAGGTGCAGACATAAAAATTAAAATAGAAAACATCCTGGGCCAGGCTCTTAGAGGATGCAAATTGACATGGGACTTCCCATGGCTTCCAGCAAAGCCTGCTGCATTCACACCAGCTGCACGCAGTTGCTCTCAGTTAAGTCAAATAAAGTCAGCTCTGTCGCTGCCATTGATTTTGCAAGGAGAGAGACAGAGGGAGAAAGAGATGAGGTCTCTGAGGTACCTGTGAGCTGAACCATTCGGGGCATGGTGAGTCTGAATGAGACCAGAAATGAAGGGGAAGCCAACTAGGGTCAAGGAGCGCAGGTGTGCTCCAGATATGAGCAGTGCTACGGCTCGCTGCCATTCCTGGGTGGTCCAAAGGTGTAGTCCCACCGAGGGCTCATTGCAGTAAACCAAGCCCTTGCCTCCTGGACTTGCCATGGACTCGAGGGAAGCAAGTTCAAGTGAGGTCAACAGAAAGAATACGATCATTGAGTGGTAACAATGCATACAAATTACCAACAGACCGTGAAATTCAGCCTCAGTCTGTTAAAAATGCTGGAAATGTGGAAAAAAAAGAGTACAGTTAAACTTCATATGCTCAAAAAGTGATGTTGAGGCCTCTCGTAAAGTCTGCATGATACTTGTAGCACATTGTTCATATGGTATTAATAGGAATAATCCCATGTTTCCTTACTGCATGGATTAATTCCTTGCTGAAGTGTCAGAACAGCTGGACCAGGCTGAGATGGGGCTCTGCGGGCCACCAAAAATGCCTACAAATCTGTGGCAGCCCTGGCAGATTTGAGTAACTACAAATGGCCAGATCTGCAACTGGAAACACATTTTCCCTCGCCTCAAACAGAAATCTTTGGGGAGACCAGCGGTGCAGAAAGATCATGGTTTAGTCTCATCTGGGCATTTCCATCAATTTATAAATATTTTGCTCTTGTCCTAGCAAGGACTTCGCACTTGTTGTGGCGTGATGGAGAGCTTTTTCACAGGGAATGTATGGACCTTTCTGGATTATACAGTATTACATCGGTGCTAGTGACTGTGAAGAACTGAGACAGGCACCCAAACAGTCCTTTTCCAAATGAAGCCCCGCTAGTTTTTAGGTACGGAAAGCAAAGCAGAACCATTTAAAACTGAACAAAAGATGTAAGAAATAGAATATTTACAGAAAAAGCTCAAATGAAATTACGGTCAATGCACATTTGATCAGTTTTGCCTGCTTAATGTACCTTTATTAGCTGAAGATAAGAGCCAGCCGACTGCGCTTGCAATAATACCGTCACAGAAAAATGCCCCAGTGAACTCTCTCTGAGATAACATCTTCAATAATCTTTCCGGTGTTAAATAAACACCTAGAAACGAAAACAAGAATGGATCCAAATATTCATTTCTCCCTAGCAGTTGTGTTTTTGGGAGTGGAATGGTTCTGGATGGAGGATCCTACATATGGCTTAGTTAATGGTTCGTGATATGAGTGAAAACCTTCCTAAAGAGGAATTTAAAAATAAGGGCTCAAAGAAGAGCCTTTCTTGTTGTAATTTATGGGCTGAATGCTTGCTTAAGGAATGCAAATAATCCCTGTTTGGCAAATAATGCCATTGACACCTATGGGAGCAGGCACCTCAACAAGGGGAGCTGGGTTTGGGCTGCTGAGAGAGACTAGAGAAATGTGATGGCATGTGGTAGTGCCTTTAAGGAAACTATTAGCTGAGGAAGCGAGTCACGTTTCTCTAATTTTATTAGTATTGGCCAAATCTGGGAGTTCTCACCTAGACTTTAATTGGCCAAAATTTCTCCTGAAGTCAGTTGGAATTTGCCTGAGTTAAGGGCTCTGTAACAGCTGAAAAAGGTCTTCAGGACTAAAACCCACTGCCCTTTCTTGTACCAGATGCTCTGATTAAGTGTCAAGAAGTCACCACAAGGCAGTTTATAGGCAAAATATACAGTCTTGAAGCTGTAGAACCACTGTGGCTGACTGAACAGTATTTTCCCTTGCATCTGAACACTATTAGAGAGAGAAAAGAAGATGGAACAATACTTAAAAATGTGAAGCACAAGCAGAAATTTAGATGGAGACATCTCTGGGTCTGCCAACACCATTAAGAGCACATATTTTGCTGTTTCGTCTCAGTTTCTACCCTTTTCCATAAAACAACATCTTAACTTATTCTGGTCCTCAGGGGTGAAGGTAAAGAAATAACCTCCATGAAAATTAGCCACTTGAGGTGCAAGGACACTAAAACTTGCCTTACTTTTTTTTTAATGGGTTTTCAGATTTTTAATCTCCATGATGAAAAAGTCACTTCTCCAAACAATGCCTTCAAAGAGAAAGGGTCAGAGAGTAGAGAGGAACTAAGCTTTGCCCATGATCCTTTGGGTACCAAAGGTAGCTTATCTGCAGATGGAGCACAGATTTCTGCTTCTTAGGCACATTTGTAGAAAAGGAGAGCACATGAAGTTCATGATATACTCAGTCCCTTCAAGCATTCCTTCTGAGCTGGATCTGAGTCAAGATTATATACATTTATGATAGAGCCAAACTCTCAGCCATTTCTCTAAGCAAGATGCTGGAGTGAATGAAGACTGTTATACATTTGTAAATGAGATCTCTAAAATCAAAGCATGAAGATAAATAACAATTTAAAAGTGAAGAAAACTAATAATGAAATGACTACCAAAGAGAAATCTTGACAAAACCTGGAAAAAAGATTGAATAAAAATTATCAAGCTTTTCTTCTTTTCTCGTTTGACCCCCTGAGAGCCACTCACATGTGAGATTTGGGGGCCATGGAAATCAACAATGAATCCAAATGAATGAAATTTGGAAAGAAAATGCTATGGATACATTTGGGACTTCCAATGGAATTTTTTTAAGACCTTTAAAATAATGATGGGCACAGTTTCAACTCCACTGAGCTATGCTACTTATACCACTTCTATGCTTGACCTAAACAGCTGTTTGATAGCTTATATTTCAGTGTGTTTTATCCACTCTCCTTTTCTCTTTTTTTTTCATTTCCCCATAGCTTTTTTGTTATAAAAACATCAGTGCATGTGTTTTGATTTAAACAGCTAAAATGCTGGTTAACATTGGTTATTTTAAATGGTTGAGGCTTGTTTAAATACATGGAACTTTCCTTTTCTATGGAAAATTGTAAGAAATTAAGACAATGTTCTTACCTTGGACTCTCTAAGCTTATATATATATATATATATATATATAAGATTTGGGTGGTGGTCTTGTATGAATGTGTAGGCACATACATATATATGCATGTATGTATGCATGAATGTGTATGTGTGTGTGTGTGAACGGAGAAGAACCTTAAACATATTGGGAATTTCCTAGTAGTAGAAGTGGTAGGCCACTTTTCTTAAGACTTTTATTAGGATCTTTTTTTGGGCTAAGGTGTGAAAATTGGCAGCTCATTGCATTTTCTGACAGACTGCTGAAGATTGGCTAATTAGAAATCAAGCCTGATTCCAAGTCAAACAAGCTGAGGCCACTAAGTCTTCATAGGATGTTTGTGTGAAACATTTCGGTGAGCACTAACATTCTCAGAAAGAACAATATTGTTAACCCATGTTCACAAATGCAATACAGGACTTGTTATAAAATAAAACTGGTATAAAATTTGCTTTATGTGAGTGATCAGTCTTCACACTTCTTCCAGCCAGGAAATAGAGCCCAAACCATATGATATGGTTGTTATTTATGTAGATGATAACACTGATTTAAGTGCAGAAGCTAGGTTTTTAGCAAGGGTTTGATGGTCTATTTGGTTTCCCAGCTAGGGTGATTAAAGTCAAAGGATTTCCCAAAGGTCACAAATCTCGGTGATGCACCAGCCCCCGTAGAAGCCCCCCATCCTCCACCCCTTGTCATTCAGCTGGCTTCTCTGTGCTCTAACAAGCAGCACACCAGTGAGGCTGAGGACAGAATTTTGGCCCCATTTCCTCAACCTTATTAATTTCAAAGAGCTCTTCTACTAAATACACACCACGGGCTTCACAAATCCACATTCTGGCCTGAGAGACCTGGTAGACAGTGAAATAATTTTCCCCAAAGACGTGATGGAAGCTTCATAACTCAAATCATGCAGAATTGGGTCTGACAAAGCATGGGCGAACACACTAGTGTGAACAGAGTTACTTTGGCAGAAGGAGTCGGAGCAGAGGACTTAACATGCAATGTGCTCTCATGCACCATTACTCACCCTGTGGTCTGCAAACCACTGGTGGTCCATGAAGCATCAGAACGTGGCCCAAGAGATGATCAAAATTGCTTTGTTGTGGGTTTTTTTAATAAAAAGGCACATTCTGAAATTAAAATTAATGAAAGGAGAGAAAATGTTAAGTCCAAAGCACTTAAAACTTAGCCTTGTTTTCATTTGGTTATAAAGGAAAGCCCTCACTGCAGCACCACACAAGATGGCCCTTGGATTTTACATCCTGCAAGAGTGACATTGTTCATGGATTTAAGGATGCTGAAAGGCACTGAGGCAGCAGAGGAAGATGAAGACTGGAATGAGAGAAGCCTTCTCATTCTGCAGTGGGGCACTGGGAGTGATAGAAAACTTAAAATGATTGGGTCACATAATATCTCATTTCTGTGTCATATCAAGGTGTTGATTTTAATATTATGTCCACTTTGGGAGTCAAGAGTTCTGCTTTCTTCCCACCACACCTGCTTTTGCTTTGCTTGTCACTCTACATGACTTCTTGTGCCTCTATTTGATTGTAGTAAAATCAGGACTGTTTCAGTGAGGGTCACATCCTTCTACTGTTTTGAGGACTGTCTAAACAGTGCAAACCATCTGCAAATTTCTGAGATGCTGTTGGAAGGTCTCTTCCAATCGTGCTGCCTGAATGTCCAGTCCATCACAGCCCTTTAATATTACGAACAATTCTGCCTGAAAGGTTTGTGATGAACCTCTGGATTTGGTGGGGATGGGTACTATGAGAAATGAGATTATTGTGAAAACCAGCTTTGACAATTTGCATTTTTCTACAAACAGACAAAATAATAACTCCATTAATTGTGATGCTACCTGGATTCACAATCACAACACAGAGGGGATTATCGTAAAGTATATTAAGAATGAGACAAGGCTTTGGGAGAAAGCAAAGAGGGAAATTCTTTGTGTGAAATCAGCTATTTTTATTCATTCCATGTTGAGACTGAACCCACACAGAAAGTCACATCCATTTTTTCCGCTGTGAACAGTTAGCCAGAATAATGCCAAAAGAATGGGAGCATCCCCCAACCTCTCACACCAGAACTGCTGGATTCCTTAGGCTTTGTAAATCAGCATGATGTTAAAATGATATTAAAGTGTCTGTGATTTCATGGCCACCATGGAGCCATGCTGAGCTGGCCTCAGAGGCAATCTGCATTCCCGGGATGTGTGGTCTGTACCATGCAGGCTTAAAAATGCTCTTTGTGGTGCAGAAGTTAGCCTTAAGCCCGTTTTATTTGTTCTGACCATTTAAACCACTATCTCTTTTTGAACATGGGCATTTTTTATAGATTGTGAAGATCATTATTTGTACAGTCAACTGCTCGTTCTTTCGTTTCTGACTGTTTTTCTTATATACATATGAAGTACTTTGGATCCAGCAGAGTTCATAGAGTACAAAGACTTGTGCTGAAAAAAAATATTTGCATTTCGCTAGTATTCAAGAGAAGGGTCAATAAAATAAAGCAAGATGAGAAATCATGGGGTGAAATGCTGGCCCCACTGTAGTCAATGGGAGTTTTGCCATTGACTTTAACGGGGGCCAGAATTTCACCCATGTTGCCTCAGATATGGTGAATGACTCCTTTTTGTCCACATATTTCAAGCCTTAGGAGGCAAATGGAATAGAAATAAATCAATATTCCATCAGAAATGCAGATTTCACCTTGTCCTTTATGTTTCTGAATCCATGAAACATAAATTCTGGGCAAACTTTGATCTCTGTGTTTGACTTAAATTTTTGTTATTCCTTCGGATTTCAGGAAGGTTGACTATTGCAGACGTTGCCTGGATGGGCTCCATAGGTGGAACAACCTGAACAACAGAAATGTACAGCATTCTTATAAGATGAAAGCATCCTTCGTATAGATCCAGGACCGGACAGGCTGTCTGCTCCACACAGTAACAAAGACTGAAACCATATTGGCATGGTGCCTGATACAACACTAAATGCTTCCCTGTGGCTTTCTACTCCCAGGGAGAAAGAGCAAAGAAATCAGCAGGGAGACCAGTGGAAGTCATGGTTTGACAACATCAAAGAGCAACTTGGACCCTATCCTTATAGAAAGAAAAAGGTTGCCAGGATCCCATGAGTTGGCTGACTAATAAGTGAAGTGCTGCCAATGCTCTGTTTCAGGACGACTTAGGGTGACCCAGTGAGTGATGGCCATTGCCAGTGGAAGAAGTTAACAGAAAAAAGCAGGGACATAAAGAAAAATAACCAAGCAAATACAGGAATTGAGAATGCATAGGAGCACAGGGGGAGTCGCCTCTTGAATCAGAAACGTCTGTGTTAGTAGTAAGGTCAACAGTGACTTCTGAGAAGGCATTTGCAGCCTTCGTTACTGCTTCCGTCCTCTGACAGAGACACATCGGTGTGTGGTGCTATGTGTCTTGTCCACACTGGTCAGGATAACGGACAACGTTGGGGAGGAAGGAAGAAAATACATCATTTAAAATCCAGGATGGCCAGATGTACATTTTCACTGGGATTTCACATACTGCATGTGGGTCAGCCCTGCTAGTTATTATAAATGACCTTGTGCTCCTTTATGAAGACCAAGTCCCCAGTGAGGGCTGAGTGACTTGATTTGCTTGTTTGTGTGAGAGAAAGCAGCTACAGCATGTGACAGTCCAAGGCAAGCTGCTACAGACAAGGGACAGGCAGCTGTCTTTGGGCAAAAAAAGGCTTAGTTGGGTGAAGGACTGCTCAGGGTGTTTAGAAAATGTTTCCTAGATATCCAAAGGCTGAAAAATCCATAAAATGGATGAAAAGTATTGTGATCTTGAAGTTCATTTTCCAAAATGAAATATTCAGAGGAATGTGATGAGCAGGGTGGCTCCCAGTTTGCCGTAAATCATTTCTCCCTCTGCTATACGCCAATATGCTCTGTCCCTGCAGCTCCTGAATTTCAACTCACGTTGAACAACATTGCAAGACCTTGTTTTCTCCAAAGGGGATCTCAAGGCAGTATTAAAGTCAACATCTAAGAAAGAGGAATGATTTTGGCCACAGCTACACCTGTGGCAGCTGGGTCTTGTCTTTAGCTGGACCACTGGGTGACCAAAGCAATGGGGAAGGAGAGCTGCTCCCAGCCTCCTTATATTTTTGACAAATCACTTCCCTGTATTTCCATACCTCTGATTTTTGCCTTAGCTGTTTAAATTGTCAGCTCTTCAGAGAGGTTTTGTACAGCACCTATTGCAACAAGACCCCGATCTCTTCTAAGGCCTCTGAACACTGCAGTAATATAAATAATAAGAAAGCATTTCAAAGCATACAAAGGAAACTCTCTGTGCTTTGATTTAAAGCATGTAAAATAAGTCTTGGAAAACATTCCTCCAAAGGAGCAGAGGATTAATTAACACTTGCCCAGTCCATTGTGACCACAGGCAGTGCTAGGAGCCCTCAGCACCCACTGACTGGTGGCATCAGGATTAGCTTTCATCAAGATGGGGTACAGGCACTGGATCTTTTGCAGGGCGTCACAGACATAACAGCATCTCTTTGTTTTAACTGGGTTTGTTTTTCTGCACAAAGAACCCAAAAGAAAATAAAGGGGCAAAAAATTATGTCAGATTTAAAGAGATGAGGGAGGAATAGTTTAGCAACCTTGAGACTTAGAGTGCTTATTGCTAAACTTTGATACCCTGCTGCATATTTGATTAACAACCATCTTCAGAAATTGAAATCGATGAATCTTCTCCTTGATTAAGGTGCTGTCCCCTGACTTCTCCACTGCAGGTCTGGAGGGAGCTGTGCTGTGACACCGAGTAGCATCCATGGGGACATCGGGGGTCCTCGCAGCTGCTGAGAGCCGAGTGCTCAAACGCCATTTGGTCTGAGTTCATCAGTCTTCCTCGCTTAAAGACTCAAAGTTGGAGTTTATCATCTCAGCTGGTTCAAATTGCAGAGCACAAGAAGAGAGAATGGTTTTCCAGCTTTTACGCCAGGATAATTTGTTTGCTTTTTTTTTTTTTTTTATTGTAAAAATGGTTTAATTCCATCAAGTCACTCTTCAGAGTTATAGAGCTGCAATAAATCCTAATCTGTTTGGACTCAGTTTCCGATTAATTTTTTTGCCAAGGACCCTAATAAAAATGGATTAATTTAAAACTATATGGAGAAAATATATATAGAATTTTACAGCAGCCATTTCTTTAGCTGGACTATGCTTTTTTTGTATGCATGTTTGAATCATTATAATAGCAACAAAAAGAACTGGTAATTACATTGCCTGTAAAAAGTCATTAGACAGGAATGGAAATTTATAAAACCCCACAATTAATGGTAGATGAGTACATACGCACACACATACACATATGTACTTGAAAAAATATTAATATAGAGGATAATTATGGGATATGGACAGAAAAGGAGACTGCTCTGAGGTTTAAATGAGTTATCTTCTAGGTTTGTAGGATTCTAGCAGTCTTGAGGAACCTCATACATTCCTTAAAAATGAAATTTTTACCACCACCAAGCACATCCCTGCAGCAGATTCCTGGGCAAGGAGCAATGTGGAGTGCATGGGGATGAAAACACGATGCCCCATTCAAGTATGAGGAGCATCCTACCCTGCAAAACTTGCTGGATGGGAATGCCCATGTCCACAGACAATCCTGAGAGCTGGATAGATGGGTTAAAATGAGGAGGGACTGTGCCATTTCTGCAGCCAGCCACAAAAGCCACATGCCCTCATTTCTCAAATGAACTTTGTATAAAACTATAAATGCCAGGGCTTGACATTTATTGTTCGCAGTCCCGATCACTGTCTCGATTCAGGGACAGCAAATAAACACTCCTGGCTTGAAAGAATTAGCTCTCTGCAGAGACATGAGTATTTCTCCCTGGGAGTGTTTGTGAACCCCAGTGTGATAGCCACCGCCTGGACAGGCAAAAATTATCCTTCGGATAATCTGGAAGCAAATGCAGCCTGAGGTAGGGTTTTTTAGCCTAAGGGAAATGAAATGTTGCCGACCCCACAGGACCCCTCCACAATTTTGTATGGACATGAGGGTGCAGCAGGATCTTGCGGAGCGTCCATTCCTTCCCTGCCACAGGGTGTTACTGGCATCCTGCATGTGCAGATGATGGGAAACCACATCGTGGTGTTTTGGTCGCGGTTACGGGGCAGTGGGGCTGGAGCAGCCACCCCCTGCCGCAGGAAAGGACGGTGGGAGTTAAGCTACGGGTCTTGGGAAAGAAGAATCGGTGTCATCTCTGTTTAACTACTCAGCTTCCACCTCTCCAGAGAAATGCACTCAGGAAAGATAGGGATATGTATTTCAGGGAGTGAAACTGTGGAAAGAGATAGGATCCCGTCACCTGGGAGCAAAGCAGGGAGACCTCTGGGTTACACCTCACGTAGGTGGTCTGGGCTTTAATGAATACATGGGAAATGAAAAGAAAAGGTCAGGGGAGAAAATCATTCTTCTTTCACTCAGCCATCAGAGTACAAAAGGATTATTCTTAAACTTATGCTTTAAAAGCATTGTCAGTCCTTGAGGCCAATTATTAAATTTTAAAGGAGCAGCAGAAGCTCAGAAGTTGAACATGGGGGTTCATTTACATGTTCAATTCAAAGAAAATTTAAAAAAAAAATCAAACTTCAAGAAAAATAATCTCAAACAAGTGATATTTTCTTGCCAAATTCATTCAAAGGATTTTTTCCCTCCTATCAGCTACTCTTGTATCCAAGGACAATGTTCTTTTCCCCTTTTTGGAAAAGCTTTGGACTGACATTTGTTTATCATATCTTATTAGAATTTACTAAAATATTTTCATCATCAGACCCATTTTTCAACTCATCTTTCCTCACTAAATCAATAAGCACGCATTAAGGCACAACGCGTTGGGCTTCCTGTTTACTTCCACAGATGGCAAACTAATGCGTGCTCATTCCTCCGATGTATTAATCTCGCCTTTTCCCACATAATCCGTAAATGAAGCCCAGATGGAAAGAATTAGCTTGAAATCTCTCCCTTCTCCTGCCCCCCACCCCCCCAAATGTTGGGAGAGGGGTTTTGCTAGCACTGATTACACAGCAAAATTGTTCTATGATTCCTTAAGTTCTTAAGTATATTGCTATCTCCCAATAGCAATATAGGATTATACTGCTGGTGTAATATAGCACATGATATATTATGGTTCCTACGCTACTTCTCTGCTTACAAGACCAGGGATATTAAAAAGAAACCATTGAAAATTTATAAAGCAAGTAGCTAGAAACTAACAGACACTAATCCGAGCTCAGTGAATTCAGTGAAGAGACTTCCAAACAACAGACATGGGATTAAACTTTTCCAAGTTTTACAAAGCTAGACTTGGTGTAGGTTGTAAACTCTTACATTGTTTATATGCTTTTGACAGTGGTCTTGCTGGATATAAGATTATGTTCTATATTCCTTATTTTTCAAGGGCAAAACTTCTCATGAGATGCCTATAATGCCTTTTGTAGATAGCTGCTTCAAAAGCTTCGGATAGCTGTTCCTTATGGTATCTTTGCCAGGTGACAGACTATCAGATCAGTATTATCAGTTATGTTTTAATTACACCGGTATTTCAGGTTGCTTCACAGTGTGTATCTATCCTGTAGTTTACAGGACTAACTGCATGATGGATGCCTTCCCCACACGATTTGGAAGTGGGGAAATCACAATGAGAACTCGTGCCCTAAGAAAAGGGACTGGGAAGAGAGTCATGTCCAGCACCCTCTCCTCCACACCAGATTTCTTGTGCCAGTTAGGACACACCTGTCTTATTAACAATATTCACCACTTTCCAGGCTTCAGAGGAATGCCTGGATCTCTTGGTACTCTTTCCCTACCTACCCCATGCAGTCATCTCCAGCTCCAGAGTTGTTGTGTTGATCAACCTTTTAAGGGTGGGGATATCCCGTAGTATTAATTTTCTGCAACCACAGTTATGTCATGGCCAGTTCCTGATCATCCCACTGGGAAGATCTGAACCTCAAGTGAATCTGTGCTTACATAAAGGCTTTCCAAACTGACAGTGAATTTTACCTGGCTAGTGCATACCATGGGAAAAATTCATCAAAGGGAGTTAAAGAACTGGTCCAGCTACACATTCATATTCTAGTAAAAGCAAAACCACAGATACATTATTTTAATCCTCAATTATTAAATTGCTTAAAGGAGTTTACTGCAGTGGGGAACTCTGAAACATTTTAGACACGACGCCAGCAATTTGTTTGAAGCCCTGCGTGCCACCGCATGCACTGAACTACCCATGAACTCGGGATGGCTTCGACATTCCTGCTACCCAGGTCATGCAGCAGCATCAGTTTAGACCACAGAGGAGTTTGAATCCCAGGCGGAAGGAATTGCTTTGCAGAGAGTGCAGGAGCAGACACAGCTCCGAAACCATGTGCCAGGGATTGAGCTGACAGAAATATAAGCTGAGAAACCACTTCTTTTTGGTTTTATACCACCATACTCACCTCAAGGCAGGGCATCTTCCTGCAGAAACTGGTAAATGAGATGGAGAAAGGACTCTTTCTTCAGTAGCTAATGAATAGGAAAAGTTGAAAGATCAGAATTAATTGCCATGAAAATTCCAACATTTTAAAAAGGATTTTTATACGGGTGACTCTGGAGTTCTCTGGAGTTTTTATTCTATTTTATGAACATTGTAATAGTCAGAAATGACATTGTTCTGTTTGAATGTCAGTGTTTCATTTCAAAACATTTTTTTTTAACTTGAGAAACACCCCCCTCAGTGAGGAAACTGAGGAAAACAGAACTGAACTGAAAAGCAAATGAAAAATGAGAATCAAAATGAGCAAATGAAAATTACCAAAAATATAGAAGCAACCCACATTTAATAATGATCAGTGACCTTTATTTTAAACTTCAAAAAGGGGACAAATATCTAGACAATCAAAATGTTTGCAAGAAAATTTGCAATAAAAATACTCATCTCTACTCCACTAAACATCAAGGTAGGATCCAGTGGAGGGTCACTATTTCTTGTCCACAAGTGGTCAGAAAAAAAAGAATAAAAGAAGAGTTACGCAACTTTAGTCTGGGTAGTTAATTGTTCAAGGAAACAGAGTTTCCTCCAAGATTGATAAATACCATAGGCTATTTCAAACAACTCCGTAGTAAATCAAAGAGAAGTGCTGTTACATTATACAGTGAAATCAAAGTGATTTGCAGAACTCTAAATGTTTCTTCATTACCCTTAATCCTATACCATTAAAGTAATGAGGAACTCTGATAAGGTTTTCAGACAGTGACAAGGGAACTGGAAAATTATGGGCATTTTTATTTAAAGCATTTTCTCTCAGTGCTTTTGGTTTAAAATATAATGAAATATTGTAAATACTTTAATGAGGTTTTAATACAAAACCCCTGTAAATGAACCTAAAACAAGCTTTGTCAAAAGTTGAGAACAAGACCAAGTTGTGCTGTTATCCTGAACTAAAAAAAAAATAGTATTTTATAGCTTAGCATACTTTTTGCATGACAAAAATTCAGAATATTTAAAAAAACCCAAGCCATTACTGTGCAGTGGCACAGAAAACTTACTCAAAATGTAGATAACTAAAAACTAGTTTTTTGTAACCAGTAGAGAGAAGACAACTGAATAATGAGCTGTTTCCTTAAATCGCAGATGTCATGTGCAATTTTGATACAATATTCAGGCATACATTACACTAGATCTCTGTCATATATAGACATGTACAGAATTACTTGTAAAAATATAATATAGTTAATTTATGTAGTGGATGTGCTAGGATAGAGATCATTCCTATTTTTATATAAACTAGTTGCATGTACCATCATAGTGGGAATAAATATATGTTGTGCTCACTTTATGCTACAGATTTAATGACATCTGTGCTGGCATTTTCATCTATATGGCTATATACCCACATACAGAGATATGGAAAGGAATTTAGAGCATCAGGCATGACTTCTTTTTTCACAAAGCTGGGCTTATTTCCTTGGCAGGAGAGGGCATTGCTTACTTTCTGGTTCACTTTGGGCTTTGCCGACTCCTTGGAGATCTTCACGATAACAGATGATTTTCTCCATCAAATCAAAGTGGGGCTGCACATGTGATTAGGTCTGAGCATCTCCTCCGCACGCAGCAAGAGGGGACCGCAGACAAACCCTTGTGACTATTTACTGGCAGCAAAATGCCTCCTGGGCAGAATTTAATCTGGAGAGTTTATAAAATGCCACGCTCCCCGATGCAGGGAACACTGCTTTAATTCTTCTGAACTGGATTAAAAGAAACATATGCTAATAGAGGGGTTGCTGTTAGTGCAGCTGCTGTGTACAACTCTGCGTAGCAGTGACAGAAAAGCCATAACTCACTGCTACTAGTGAGCTTTCTGCTATTTATTTATTGAGTTCAGCCAACAGACTTCTAAGTGATTTAGATGTTCCTCAAGATAAAAACAGTATAGTAGTCAGGATTTTGTACAAATCTAGCATTGCATCAGCAACGGAAAGGGAGCAGGCGGGAGGGCAGAGAGGGGGAAATGACTTGGGCGTAAATGGGCATGGTTTAGTCTTTCTGCTGACCAGCATTAGCAAAGACCAGGAGGTTTTAATGCTCTTCAGGCATGTCTTTTATTTGGTTTTAGTACAGAAAAAGAGACAATATATGTGCAAAGGGACGGAGTAATGCACTAGTGGAATGGCGACAGTTCTCCTAGATGCCAAGTAAAAAGAAAAGTAATAAATGGCGAGAATCAAAACAAGGGAGGCTCTGGGGAAAGGAAAAAAATCAATTATTAAAGGGAATAAAAGCATCACTGTCAGAGGATGACAGGAATTCCTAATATAAGGGATTTAGCAGTGAAGGACAGATTCCTTTTATTTTTTTTTTTCACTTAAAGGCAAAATACATGTTAACTCTGATGAGCATTTTTGAACTTTGAACTCTCTGACCTTTAAAGCCTCCAAAGTAAAACCCGGCCAACTCTGAAGAAATGGCAACAAACAACAGAGTCAGTCCCTCGGGTGGCTTCGGCAGCACACCCGTGGCATCATTTGGCTGCGTCCAGCACCAACGCGGTGGCAGCGGCTCCTGCGGACAGACAGACAGACAAGAGAGCAGCCAAACTCTGCTCCCGTGCCCCAGCCTCCAGCTGCAGTCACCCCGTGGATTCTTCCAGGATTATCCCGGCATTACAGCATCGGGTGAAAGAATTAGGCTGGGGAGACAGACTGTTATTATCTCTGCTTTACAATGGATACCAGAAAAGTCACATTTTGCCCCAGTTTGCACCTTTCTTCCCTTCTCCTGTTTGTCCAAGTGAGGTTACAACACAGCATTAATCACGGAATAATTTATGCCAAGGTATAAAACACCCAGAGCCATTTTACATTAGAGAGACCTTTAAATCCTGCCCAGCAGAAAAACAGCTGTTCTCAATCACTCCATAAGAAACTCTGGGCCTCAGAGGAATAAAAATGTCACCCCTTTTAGCAAGTTCCTGGGAGCAAATGAGATCATCCGCAGCAATTTGCAGCGATCCGAACATTTTCCGAGCAGAGTTAGCTAGAGATGTTTAATAAGCACGTGAAAGCATCTCTGCCTTCACGTGGCAATGGGAACCAGAAGTGACAGAAATTCGTCCTTAAACCTTAACCTTTTCAAAAGGCTCAGTACAAGCAAAGGGAAGAGAGGAAATCACACGGAGCAAATCCCTCACCTCTTCTACACTGATCTTGGTGGAGAATTTTTGCATTGAGTAAGAAAGAGGAAATCTGTGTTTACAACATCCCCTGAGCTTTACCGCTCCCTCCGTACCTGTACTGTGTCCTCATAAAGTATAAAATAGTGCCATCTACTGACACTGCATTTTAATACTTCCCCCAGATGGTTGAAACAACCGTGTACTCAGCATGAGACCCTGAAAGCTGATTTTTCTCTCTCTTTATCATTGTATTAACTCTCTAACCGGGGCATGCCGCTCAGATGGTACTAAAGCAGCTGTAAACTGATACGGAAGAAAGTATGCTAGTGCTAGCAGGGCTGTTGCAAGGGATTAAACCTACTGGTGTCAATCCAAAGCCCCCAGTAATAAGGCAAAGATATTGGCCAGGTCTGAATTTTCCTCTGCAAAACGCAGGAAGATGGAGCGAAGAGTAGTGGGGCATGCAAGGATGGTTAGGTGTCTTTAGCAACGCTCACGAGGCGTGTTGTTGTGCGAGGTGCACATGAAATCTCTTGGCACATTATTTAAGACAAGAGGAAACACCTGAAAGGAAGGTCCAGAGACGAGGCAATGTGGCTTGTGGCAGTAACATGAGCGGGGCCACCCGTGTCTTATATATGGGGAAAAAAATCCTGCTTGGGAGCTGCACACCTGTGGGGGAGAATGTGTCATCTCCTGCCATCCACTGTCAGTTAAAGCACTTTCTCTAAAGTTACTTCACAGAGTTAATGTGGCCCAGATAGGTTAAAAAAAAAAGAGGAAAGGGAGCAAGATTTCACTGGTTTGGAGATCTGTGGTTAGAACCACATATCTCCGTATGAACATTAGTTTCTGATAATACCAAAATCACAGGGTAAAAATGAGATCAGCCCCAAAGGTAGAAATACTTTGCATACTTTCACGTTGCTCGTAACTGCTCTACACCCAGATGCCAATCATGAGAGAAAAATAATGTGCCATGTGCATACCTAATAGTGCTGAGGAGGGTTTGTTTGGAAATACACACATAACCTAGGTTTTCAATGCATATAAACCATATAGAGAACTTGTACACATCACAGAACCACCTTGATTTGGGAATAACTTTATCCTGCAGCACCTACAGTAGCATGTCCCAGAGGGTGGTTTCCCGTTTCCCATTTCCCAGCAGAGTTAGTTAAAACTCGACGTTTCCCACATCCCCCTGTGCTGGGTGAGGTGCACCCCATGCCTGCCGGCACGCAGACCTCCTGCAAACCATCCGCATTACTGCTCCTCCATCCTCCCACCCATCTAATTGCAACAGGCTTTGGCTCCTTGTCCAGAAGTCCCCAAGTGACAAATGAATCTGTGTAACTTTCCATTTACCAGCCTCCTCGAAGAGGATATGCAAGCGCTTGATTACAGCACGTTATCAGATACCAGCACTGGGATTTTTCCCTCTCCTGTTGTTTTTATGATGACGATAAGTTGTTACAATCTTTATTTTACAAGACAGCGCTCACTGGCCAGTCTGACTGAGCGGGGTCGCTGATTGCCGCGACTTCCCTGCAGGTATAAAGGCTGGTGATTTATGGCAGGGGAAATTCATATTAACCATAAATATCTTAATAACTAGCCATCTGGGAGAGAGAGCAGGCTATGCATCCAACACAGACTAATTGCTGTTTAATGGGCAGCATCTACAGCACTCTCTAAAACAATGCTTTTGGCAGCGGGTGTTGCTGAGGTTATAGAAAGGGCTCTTAATCTGCAAGAGGAACTATGCCACAGTGGTGCCGACTGCTGCTTTCGGCTCAGCCCTGCTAGCCCATGTCCCACAGGAAATGATTATCTTATATTAAACAGAGAGATGCATTCTTCTGCCCCTGGCTAACAACTGGACCCAAAACACCCAGCCACAGCTTGGTCCGCCCTCAGCTTGGCCATGGCCACCCTCTAGCTCTCACATGCCCAAGAGGGGACTCGCATCTCCCAGCCTCAGGATGAGGGTTGTAAACTCAGCTAAAGGCTCACTAATATTTTGGATGTCCTTCATTCATGAAGGCTTACAGGTAGTTTGGTGCTAAGTCAGCAGAGGAGGGGGAAGGTGGACACAGGGACACCATGGTTTTCTACATGAGCTTCCTGCACAGTAAGATGGGATGTCTGGACATCTCTCAGCTCTGCGTGACCACTCTGTGGCCTCATGTCCAAAAAGAGCTGCTTCTTACCAGCTCACCCATTTCTATTTTGTTCTTAACCCAGGAGAGACCGCTCTTTGGATCAGTGCCTTCCCCCAGATATCGACCTCCCTGCTCCTCTCTTAACTCAGACTTCAAAGGAACCAAATCCCTGTGGCACTTTCACTGCAGGGGGAGATAAATGAGTCTGAGGATAGTTCTCATTTTTTAACATAAATCCCATAGCTTTTGGTTCACAGGGTCTCTTTCAACCCATAGGGAGGTTTCATCTGTATTGCATCCTCCGCAGAGGTCTAAGTCAAAGGACCTCCTCAGGGTTTACACCCAACTAAGGTATTAATGAAAATAAAATGACTGAGATGCAACCCATGGTTCTGCCTAGATGTAGGATCATTTACAATTTCTTTGAGATCAGCTGAGGTCTGGCAGGAAACACTGCTCATGTATTAAATATGTCTCCTGCCTTTCTATTTGGGATCATTGTTATGAGAGAGTCTTGTGCAGAAGTGAGTGATGAAGACCCACAAAAAGAGTTCAGAGGCCTGGCCATTTCCCTGTTTAGCCACACTATTTGATGAAGTGTAGCTGAAAACATTATTAAAAAACTCTACTGTTCTAGCAAAACTCTTCAAAGTTCCTTGGACCATGAGGAAAACAGCTTTCCACCAACCTTCCCTTTCCTCACTTCTGATGAATTTAAGAGCAAGAGCTATGAAATACTTGTTATGAAATTTTTTGGACTTCAAAATGAATCTAAAGTTCTGGAAAGAGTCTACAAAAGATTGTTTGGGCTACCTGTGGTACCTGAACAGTAGACACTGGAATAACTAAATCCTGGGGTGACTAGAAAAGTCTATATAGAGAAAAAAAGAGACAAGAGAACCAGTGTATCCTCGGAGAGCAGAACATGCCCTTCAAGGTGTTCACGAGGCATCAGGTTTCTTTAAGCTAATGGTCAAAACAAGATGTCACCAGGAGTAAGGCAGTTGGTGAAACCCTTGTGGAAGGTGACAAATGCTCCATCATGCTGTATTTATTTTCCAGTCCTGCAGTTGGTTTGTGTGCGCTGCACACAGCTGTCCTGAGGTCAGGCAGGATCCTGGAGAGCATGTCCTCAAACACACCAGAGCAATAAACGTGGGCTGCAGATGCTGCTTTGTGGGACATATGCCCAACAAATCCCTTCTGATTAGTAGAGGTGTGGAGATGTTGCTCCTCCTTCCCCATGCCTCTTTTTTTTTTTTTTTTTGCAATTTGTCATTCAGTTCTCACTCAACGCTTTTGCTTTGAGCATCAGTATTGACAGAGCCAGTGTGTTGGTTGCAGATAATTATAATTGTTTTAGGTGTTTAAATCCTCTCACAGCCTCCCCAGCATCACCCAGAAGAGTTTAACATGCCAGAACCTGATGGGAAAATTGCCACATTCATCACCACAAGGTACAGAACCAGCCTTTCCACAACCACCTGGAAAAATAAAGGCCAGATCCAATCTGCCAGCAAAATCAGTGTTTCCTGCAGAGATATTAGTGCCTAATGCTGCACTCTGCAACTGGTGCACTGGATGGCAGATGCTGCCACAATTTGGTGCTGGTTTTCATGGACTAAAAAGCAGCATTTTCAGCTCTTTCGAAATCTGGATGCAATGCAAAACCTCATCAAGCTCCAACTTCTCCAAGTGAGGTGACTTGTCTAGGTTGAAGGTCAGTTACCTGCATGAACAACCTTTCCATCAAAGTCATTTATTGGAAGTGAACACATCACATCCCTGCCCCTATTTAGATGATCAGACTGCAGATGACTCCAGTGCAGTTGCTTATATGCCTTTTGGAAGCAAAGCCCCTGCGAGACCATCAAGAAGAGAATCAAATCACCCGACATGTGCAGGTTAAACATGCACCTGCACCATGGTGCACACACTTGTGTGCCAGGAAACAAAAGGGTGGTGAAATCACATCGTTTCATGTCATGGCTTTTTGGCTCAGCACTCCTAGACATCAGAGAGAATGTGTGGTCCCACCCAGCTATAAAACCGCAGCAGTATCTGTGCCTGGGAGGTGCTGCAATTGATGTCACACCCTGCTGCGGGGCATCGCTGGGAGTGGCGGGTGGAGGACACACAGCAGTGGCACCTTGGATCCATCTCATACCTAAAGTCTGGATGAAAACCCAATAAAGCAGAGGCAACGGGCACAGCCTGCACCTTAGCAAGTACAGCCTCACCATTTTGCCTTTACAAAGCTACCACAGACCCGGCATCAAACTGAGAGGAGAGGAAGTCAATGCTGCCAGCGAACGCAGGAGGGGGACTCCATTACCTGTCCCCCTCCTGCCTCCCTCCAGGTTGACCTTCCCTGTCCCCTCTCCAGAGGGCACAGAAGACCTCCAAGAGGCAGGTTTAGGCTCCCTGGATGCCCACTCCCTGGAAAGGTTCAAGACCAGGTTGGACGGGGCTTTGAGCAACCTGGGCTAGTGGAAGGTGTCACCTCTCAAATGAGGAGAGGTGATGCTCCAGGTGTGCTGACAGTGATCTCCATCTGGGAGATGGACCGAGTGCCACCATAGCTGAGTTTACTCCACAGAAACACCGAATTTTCTCATCTCCATTATGGTTTTGCAGTGGGACAGCTGATGTTCTACCCAGGGGACTGGAAAACCAACAACGCTATCTTCCCTAGCCAAGACAAAGACTGAGAGGGGGAGGTTTACCAAGCTGTTGTTGTTAGATGTCCTCCTAAATCCATGTCTCAGCAGATCTGGAGGCTGCTTTTCAGCACTTTGCCTGAAGTTACAGCACACCCAGCTTTTTCTCTGTCCTGCAACCAATGCACAGCAAATGCACGGGGCAATACCATGCCCGCGTAGGCTGTGCACTAACCTTCCCTGAAAACTTCACCACAATTTGAGCCATTTGTAGCCCACACCTTGTTTTCTTCTTTGAACTAAATCTGACATGAAGCAGTTGAAGAATTGCTATGATAAATGAACAAGTAGATTCATGGCATGAAGGGTAACCCCTAAGAGGAATGAAAAGAATAGTTTGGCAGTAAAATGGTGGGCACTTGGTACATAAATTTCTCACAGCCATGAAGACAACTGGCAGGCAATGTCAAAGGCATTAACACCTACCATTGAATGTAATTATTTCAGTCTGTTACCAGTCTCAGGGTTAATATGCATTTCAAAAACTCTGCAAGAAATCAAAGCCTGGGAGGTCTGTGCAAGCCATTTCAGGAGGTTGTAAATTTTATTTTAAAAGGAAGAATTTAGAATTGCATAAACAGTGAACCTTTTTCTACCAAAGAGTGGAGCATTTTACAGCATCAGGTTTAGCCAAAGATCAAGTTGTCTTTTCTATTTAAAAAATCTTAAAATTCAGAATTATATGCACATTTCAGAGAAAAATACTTACAGTAAGACTAAAACACTAACAGAGAAAGCCTCAACAAAATGTCTCTTCCCACATACATGCTTTTCCTTCTAAACACAGTGTGTGGATTTTGATAAAATCCATTTGTAGATGCTTTACTCATGCAAATCACTCCTATTCTCAACAAATGTTATCCTCAGATACACCCATTTCAGCTACTTGTGACCACCAGGGACTTCACAAGCAGCCAGCTCATGAAAATGTCTTCTTCCAAGTAACAGCAAGTATAATACTTTAACAACAGTGGCAACAGGAAAACCTCAGTTGATGGCTGCCGGGAGGATTATCTACACTGAATATCCACACTGCAGGGAACAGCTACTCTGCTGTCAGTGTTTCGCACTAGTGTTTTACACCTGGAGATCAGCTATACTTAGCTACAGCAATGGGAATCTCAGGGCAGGCTTTAAAACTGCTCTGAGATGTGAAGTACCTATTTTGGAGTTTAGCCAGTGACCAGTTTAAAGCTGACACAGTTAGGGCTAATTACACCATGGTCACATCCCAAGGACTTCTTCTGTGACTGTGATCTTAGAGAATTTGAGCAACCATCTGTTGGAAAACAGATTCTCTGTCTCTCTTCTGCCCTATGGAAATCCCATTTCCAATAAGAACTTCTGTCTTCTCCTTACATCGGTTTTACTGATATTTTTATAAAGATATTTTCTGCCAGGTTATAGTCAACCTTATAAGAGCATTCTGCCATTGCAGCAGGTGTGCAGGGAAGAGGGACAAGATTGCTCATCAGCAATGGAAAACACGTTGTTTTCTCCAGAAAAAAATGGAAAAGGCAGACTATCCTCTATTCTGAAGGATGATCCACAACGATTTCTGAAGAAGTTTCTACATAGAAGTGATACAAACTCTATCAGGAATGAGAGTGGAGTACAGGAGCTCCAAACAGCAATTTAAATGGTGATTAATAAGCATACAAATAAGGGAAGAAAGGCCAGTGGTCAGAGGAGACTATTTTTTTTTAAATAGGGGATTTTAAAAAAAACAATTTGGTTTTTTTCCCTTCATGATTTTGCAAAAAACACCCTGGCACCCTTGTCGTGAGACACACTGCTCTTCATCTCTGCTCTAACAACAATCTTTTTGTATGCATGAGGGAAAATCCATCAATTCTCTAGCAGTCTTCCTGCACTTTGTCCTTTTGGAGTGAGGAGTCACAGACAGGAACAGGAGAAATCTCTGTCATTCTGCAAGACTCTTATCTCAATTTCTCCACTTCACTTCTGACACATCTTTGCCCTCTGCTATCCGCAGCCCCGGGGATGCCAGTTGCAGGCTGCAGCACCACCAGTTGCAGAAAGCTATATTTATTAGTCTCCATAGAACTTAATTTCTCAATGCCAAACACAATTTTACAAGGTTCAGAGACCATTTTTCCAAATACCAGTTTCATTGCTTTTTTCTTTTTTCTCCTCAGCCTAGGACAGCAATCTGGCTGCACTTAAAACACTTCATTTCCCATCTTTCATCCCTTGGAAGGGACTTGGAAGGCTTATTGCATACTGTGATCTTATCACCAGCTACTCCAGCACAGTCCTTGGTATTAAATGGGGAGGGCGTCCAGGACATCCCATGGCAGCTGTGATTGCACCGTGGCATCCATGGGAGGGGTCCTTTCCCACCACAAGCTACTGCAAAGTACCTCTGCACCTATATATATATATATATCTCATCCTTTTCAAGCAATGTTGGCAGTTTATTTCAGCACTGAATGGCCACTGGAAGGTTTTGATGGGATATTTATGAGGTCTTTAAACTACTTTGTCATAGTAATGGTGATGTTACACCACATGCTGAAAGCCTTCCAGCTAAAGGCTGTTCAGCACTCCTAATGCTTATGGCAGCTACGGCAGAAAGAAATTAATCTCCTTTTTAAGTTATTCGTGTCATTAATTGTTGGCATAGCCGGTAGGTTGGGTAGCCCTAATGTATCAGTTACCCATGAAATAGGTTTAATATCTGAGGAGCAATGCTGAGAAAGGAAATAAAGCTATGTGAAAATTATCTTCTTTCAATGTGTTCAGTGCCTACCAGGATCTGTTTATGCAGAGGAGGATATAATTTCATATTTTCCAGCATACAAATTCACCAAGATTAAACACCATGAGCTGAATCCTTGTCTGACGGAAGCCAACTTCCGTGGGCTAATGTTGATTTACACCTGCCCAGGAACTAATTCTCTGAATTCAGCCAGAAACTTCTTTCAGATCTTTGAGAAAAATAAAACCAACAACAGCAATTTGATCTATTAAAAAAAAAAAAAAAAAAAAGAAAGAAAGGATAAATAAATTAAATGATACACATGAGGAGAAAGAACTCCACCATCCAAAATCAAAGCTCAGGGCAATAGCCAAACAGAAATAGTATTGTTTAGGGGCAGATGAAAGAACATGTAAGTTCAGCATGATGTCATGGCTGTTTATGCTGTTAAATCGCTCTTTATCATACACCAGACACATAATGACTTTCTAAGGCTCCCACTGGACGGATGGTCCGTCTCTGTAATAAATGTTGACAAGTTTTATATAAAACTGTATATCATTTTCAATTCCCAGTGTAGCCATTTCAACCTGTGATTAATAACCTCGCAAATCTTATCTGTTTGAAAATAAGAGGAGCTGGGTTTGTTTCCTTCAGATTAGGGTTCAGGGCTTAACAACAGGAAAATAGCCTGCTGAGATCACTCTGGTTTTCATGGCACATAAAAGTAAAACCCAAGAAAATAGAATTTAAAAATACGCTAAACATTCATATCACAAAGCAAATAAGATACTTCACGAGTCGTGATAACATTGATTCATGAAGTCTGTAACCAAACAATTGTTTTATATCAGGCAGAATAACTGTGAACAGAGAGATAGGCACTTGTACATTTAAATTAAAACACTAATTGTCCGATAAGTTGTACCACAAAAAATAATATCCAGACTCAGACTTCTTGGTGGTTTGTCAAACTGAGATGAGAAAGCTTTAGGCAAAGATAGGGAGCAAAATGGGGTAAGAATTTGGGATTCCAGATCCATGTTTGGCCTGGATACAGCTGATATCCAGGATTGCAATAAAAGGGAGAAAAAACAGAAAAAAAAATACCACATTGCTCCAGACTTTCCCTCATGTCTGAAAAATACCCAGCATTTTATTGTGAGAATATGCTGGTTTACAGTCAGCACAAGGACAAGAATAAATTAAAAAGTGGTGTTGAAATTACACAGGTGTAGGAGCTGAGTAGAGCAACCTGCTGAAGAGAGAAATTTCCTCTAAAACCCACTTAAAAATGTACTTAGCACAGTATATAAAGCTTTCCTAGTACGGTTTGGGAAAAGGAGAGCTAGCTCTGGACCTCAACAGCGTTATCCTCTTTTTCCCAATTCCCCCATTAGAGCTTTGCACCTACAACCAAAGCCATGAAGGACAATGAAAAAATATTGCCAGGTCCTTTCCCTTGCCGAAAAAGGGTGGAAAAAAATTTAAAAGGAAGCACCCAGTCTGTGTTTTTCCCCTGGCAAAAATTAAAGTGTATTCAGCTGAAATATGTCCCGCTCGTTTAGTTTTCAGCTCTCTGGTACACTGAAATTTTCCTACAAAATCAGGCACTTCCTGCCAAGATTTTAATTTATTTTTGAAATGTAGCTTTCTGTTCAAAATTGTCAGCAGACTTTCTCTTAAAATAGCTTAGAGTTATTGCAATATTAAAAAGAAAAATTACCTTGCCTTTGACTTCCACACAGTGGGCTGCTCACAGAGGCTGGAGATAAGCACTGAGAACTGAGTGCATTCTTTAATTATATCTCCTTAATATAAAACTTTTTGTCTGCCTTTAATTTTACGGCACTTTCATGCAAAGCCAGGGCAGTGAAGAAAACAGTCATTTCTCCTTATGCTTTTCGTTAAGTGAAAACATCAAGGGTCACCAATAATTCACCTAAGTGAGGAAAGGATAGAACTGGAAAATGAGGCGGATTGTGGAAAAAATTGAATAATCTCTGGAGAAAAAGCAATTTATCCCTGCTCTGGCAGATGAGTACAGACGTGGATTTTGGTATAACACTTGTCTCATAGAAGGCAGTTCCTGGGGCCTGGACCCAACCAGGTTAACACAGTTCTCAGGGAAAAATTTTGAACTTTTTTCATCAGTAAATAAAAATTCAATCACTGATTTATTTCTTGTATAAGAGTGATGGTTTTCAGCCATTGAACACCTTCTGCCATCCTGAGAAATGCTCAGTAACCCCCAGCTTTCTCTCTGGATGATGGAAATTTTCTGTGTTGTGACAGAGGAAAAAGTTGTCAATAAAAAATGAGTGGAAAAAGAGTCAACAAAATTGATTAATATTGATAGGTTTTTAAGATGAGAAAAAATACCACATTCCAAGTAATTGATGTTCAACAATAAATACATAGGAATAAAATTTAGTATTGTTGTTTTAATTCTTCCTCCTGTAGCACCTATATTGTCTAGCAAGTTAAAATATTAAGAAAAACCAAACCCGTTCCGGTCAAGAGCAATAAGGCAGCTATGTGAATTTGAACAATATTCACTGCCATACACCACTTCAGAATACCAAGAACCTAACATAAAATAAACTGCAGAACAAGGCAAAGTGGGAAAGTAGATAAAAAATATTCAAAATGTTATTTGCTTGATCGTCACCATAGGACCAGAATCAGCCTTTGCGTCACCACAGACCGCTGATAAACTGGGTGAAGGCTCGGAAAATAAATGCAAAAATCTGTAATGCAAACATGTAACATCAAGGAAACAAACGTGTTTGTCCACAAGAGGTCTCTAGAGCCCTGTATAATCACAGGATATTTTCAAGTATTCCTCTTTTTCTGCTTTGAAATGAGACGGGTATTTGTAGAATCTCTTCTCACAATTTCACAAGAGAAGATGATGTTTCTTTCTGTTTGTCTAAACAATAATTCGCAAATCGTTGACCAGTCCCAACCCAGTTGGTATATTGTTTCTTCAGCCTCAGTAACTGCTCTTCTGAGTACAGGTAGGACTAAATCCAGTCTCCACGTAACATTCCCACAGAATATATCTCCTTTTTGAATAGCTGGAGCATTCTCAGTACCTGGTGATTCCTTTTACCACCCTGCGACCAAAGGCTAAAACAGAAGGCACATATTAAACAGCTCACTTAAAGACAGCAGACTTTATTTTTGGAGCCCTTCACTTTACTGTGACTCAATGACTGGGATTCGCCAAAGGTAGGAATGGCGAACATGAAGGGAAGACAGAAGCTGAAACACGCTGAATTAATGCTGATTTTACCAAGCACTTTAGAAAATCGCGGCAACCATTTTTGGCTTGTCCAGCCTTGGTAACTGTTAAGTGTCATCAAAGGGCATCACGAGGAGAGCAGAATTCTGCCCTAGGAGTTTTAAAGATGAATAATAGAAGTCTTTACCTATTCTAACACAAATTTCACCAAATCCCTGTTGGCTGTCATAAGCAGGGCATAAATCTCCATAGCTAATACCTTTGCATATTCTTCCTTGGAAATCTTTTTGCTTGCTTCCTTTACCAAAAATGGAAACATCTCCCTGAAAGATAAACATTGTGTGCCTGAGAGCGGCACCCCCACCTATCCCTGGGCGAGCGGGGTCTCAGAGTCAGATCTCAGCACAGACTTCCTCAGATCACGGCCCCGTGGAGTCTCTGTGAAGACGGCAGCCCCCAGAAGATCTGGGCTTTGAACAATGAATGCCTTAAGTGTGGTTTTCAACTTTTTCTTTTTCTTTTTTTTTTTTTCTGATTTGTGGACCATTAAAAATGTTCCAGCGGGGATACAGGATACCCTTTAAAATATGGAGATTTCTGTGTAGCATATGTGAACTCTTCTTCCTTACTCCCCTTTCATGGAGCCCCAGGGAGCTGCTAGAAAAGCTGGCCCTGGGAGATCAAACAAGCTCAGGCTCTGTGAATCAGACAGGGGAAACAAATTCAAGAGACAAGGTCCTCCCGGAAACACCCTCCAGAGTCGTTCGAGAAGACAAATTGGAAGTGCAAGCCCCAGCAGACTGAAGGGGGAGAGACAGCAAAACCATCCCGAGCTCACAAAAGGAGAAAGCAGCAATGTGAAGCGAGCGGAGGCAGCCAGGGTGATGCTTTCCTCTGGGACTGCATCGCTGATAGATGCAGGAGAGCTTTCCTCCAGGACTTGACTGTGCTGTGTGAACGCAGCTCCAGCTAACGTGGAAGGCAACGAACACATCTGGGTGCTTTCATGCTCCTGGCAGAAGTTTGTCCATGTACATGCCCAAGATTGCCCAGGGTCCTTGCTCCTCTGTCAGTGTGAACTAATAAAGTGCCATAAGCTTTATTGTTTTCTATGAATGATTGCTAAATAATGGTAACAAATAACATTTAAATCAGATGTCTGGTGTCAGTGAGGAAAAATTTAAATAAAATAAATGCAGAAGAGAATCTCCATGTAATGATTTGATATTTTTTTCTTGAGACAGAGTCAGTCAAGTCCATGTAAAAGAGGGTGCAGAACCAGAGTTCATCAATGAAGCTGAGAAAGCCTGAGGAAGAAAGAGATGGTTAGAAATGCATCTTCATCATCCAGCTTATACCAGTTACAGAAGAGTCTCAAACATCAGCAGAGCTCTGTGCTCCAGCACTTCCCATATGTTACCTGAGCCTTTGAAGGGCTTAGTGCTGGCCAAAGTCAGGACTCAAGAGCTGAAACCAAGCGCCATAACCACTTCCCACAGCAGAAACATTTAGTATTCTGATTGTATCAGGACTAGCTTGTCCATGGGAAACTACCATGTTCTGGAGATCATAAGTGTGAAAGCAGATCCTGAGTCGTCTTATGAGCATCACTCCACGCCTGTTTGTTTGTGTGTAGAGCTGGACCTCCTTCGTGTGCTTTGCCACTTTTTTCTGAGACAAATGTAAAGCCATGGGAATAATGCTTAAGGAACAGTTTATCCACAGTTCATTAAGATGAGGGATAACTGAGCTAATCATCATTAATTTCAGTGTTTTTCCATCATTTCCAGAATACCAAATTATTCAGGACCAATGTGCTCCACTAAATCTCCAGATAATGGTAACTCTGCTGCTTGATCCAGTCATCGCTATGAAACCCAAAGACTAGCAGTGATTTGAAGGAAAAAACCTTGGCATTATCATCATGGTATGATGATATTAAAACCGAGGATTCTTCATATCCATTGGGCTCTTCACAGTCCAAAGCAATGATTTCCAACTAATAACACACATCACAACTTCTGCAAAGATATGTTGTCATTCTTTGCAGTCACAATTTTAACTATTTCACTGGGGTGACTGCACAGCGTTTACATGATGCAACGCACATCAGGTATTAACAGCAGTTACTACCGTGTTCCATTCATGGTTTTGACTGTGTTTTACTTCTACAGACTTTCCCCCCTTCTTCATCTTGCCTGCTCCATGTCCCATCCCAAAATGTGTAAAGGCTGCTGTAGGTCTGGGCAGAGCTCACAAGAGACTGCGAGCTGCAGCGAATGTGAAGTAAACTCTTGGGTTAACATTTAAAGAATGCTGCTACAGAATTGGCCAGGCAATTCCTTCGCTGGAGTTTTCCCATGGGTAAAAGAGAGACCATAGCTCTTCCTTCCCTTGAAAGGCACTTTGATCTCCCTTGATGAAATGCTTTATGTATTTTGGGAGTTTAGCGTAATTGGCTGTGATGGCTCAAGGCTCTTCCCTGTCTCCAAAACTTCTCTATGTCAGTGTTTGTTCTGAAAGCCTCACACAACACACAGCTCTTCTAAGTGCATGAGAGATCAAGAGGACTGTATTTATGGCTTTGGGAAAATCTCATTAGAGATAATTTAAAATACTCCTTCTTCATTACGAAAAGCATTTTGTGTGGCTGCTTTGTCTTAATGGGAGTCAAACCCCATGTCATCAGAAAGCCTCCTGACATGTACGATTATGAATTGCTCAGCAGCGGCTGCAGAAGGACTCAGTCATGTCTGACGGGACTTATTCTTAGATATTTGGACTAAACATTATGTCACCTCTCCTGTCACAGCTGAGGGTTGCCAGCCCACCAAAGCAGTGGTGCAATAACAGGGCTCCCGCGAGGAGAGCGCTGTCAGGAGAGCAGAACATTTTCCATCAGCATGGAGATGCACAGCTACATCTTACATTGGCATTTACGATGAGTGACTCTTATTTTCTCACCTCTCCGTGAGTTATGACATTTATTCACAACTATTGTTTTGGTGTGGAGAGTATGGCAAACAGGGTTGTATCTGAAAAGTCACTTATTTTGTTAATCTAATAGAGGAAGGAAAACATTCCTGGCATTATGGTTTTATCAGCTTATAAACATGTGGTAGAAGCCTACGTGCCTTAGAATAACAGCAGAAACAAGACTGGGAAAGGAAACACTGAGATCTGGATGCTTTAGTAAAGACAACCAGCAGCACAGCACATTGTGTAACCTCAGAGCTTTTGCCACTCCTCATCTCTGCAAAATACTATTAGATATTCTCTAATTCTGGGGGCCTGTAACTGATTTTTTTAAGTCCTTATCAACTGATTAGCCAGCCCTTACCTGAAGGACATTTAGGATTGACAACAAAAGCAACAAACAGTGGAATTTCCCGTGCTTCATCCAAAAGGAAGGTTTTACAAGTTAATCAAAATGTATCAAGTGTGCATTATTTGGGTTGTCTTGCAGAAAGAGAAAATTGCGATTTCCACTGAAAAGTGGTGATGAGAGTAAAAAACAGTCATCGTCTCCTTCCCTGAATTGTTGCTACTCTCCCAATCTTAAGGGTAGAGAAAAAGTTTGAATAGCATTTTTGACCTGTACAAAGGTGTAAGTCAGCTCCCAGATGTCCTCATGGTCACTTTTTCTCTGTTTATAGATGCATACATAATATTGGCTCATGTCACCACAGGGGTGTGCTTGGTACCATGCCTTCAGCCATGACACTGCTCTTGGCACTGTGGCTCACTGGACTTTCTGGGCAGGCAAATTTTTATCCTACTGTTGCTGAGTTGCACAGTCCTGTCTGAATGTCTTGTATCCTATCCCCATTGCCATGGGACCTGACCAAGCCTGGCCTCAATCAACTTTTATGGTTTTATGGTAGAACTCTTTCTGAAAGAGATAATCATCATTTTCACTTGCACCCAGATATCAGCATATTGAGTCACCCACAACAGCACTTTTTTTTGCACTGGATGCAATATGCAGAATGCAGGTGTGTCCCTTCATGGTGCAAACAGGATGAGACCAAAGGCTTTTCATCCTTTTCCCATCCTTTTAATTCTCCCATGAAAAGCATTCATGCCTCCTGACACATGGAAATTTGCTGGGTTCAATGAACAAACTCGAACGACAGAGTCATATGAGGGTTGAAACCAAGGCAGCATCTGTGCTGAGGTTTATTTGCTTATGAAAGTCTCCATTTTTGATGGTTAAAGGCACCACCTTAAGGCTACTGTGATTATTCAGGGCTGTTTTCTCCTTGTGTGGGTGTTTTTTTCACCAGTGGTGGAGTACATGTTTTGGCAGAGATTGGCTAAGGGCGCCTTTCGGCCCTATTTTGAAAAGTTAAACTTTAAAGGGATATGGGCAGTTATTTATCCTTGCAATTGAAAACATGTAATTAGCATTTTATAAAGCCAGTTCTATGGTGTGAGCTCTCTACGTGCTGCAGAAGGTTACTCCATAATCATAAGACCACAAAGGCTAGAAATTTACAACATATTTTCGAAAAAGAAAAGACAAACAGATGACAATTAAAAAAAATCCTCAAAACCAAAAAGATGCTTCAAGCCAACAGGATGGGTGGGAAAACTAAGGTCAGCTCTCAAGCAGAAGGGAAAAATAAGCCCATAGTGTTGAGGTGGTGGGGCCCAGATGTGCCAGAGATGTCCCTGAATGCAGAAATCAAAGTCACTTGGTTGCATGTGAAAGAAATTTCCACCTTGTTGAGCGTCTCCAGAGAAATAATAGCAGAAAAGACACTCTGTAGAGGTAAAACTTCTTTCCCTCATGCCCCAGACCTCCAGGGCTGGCACAGCCATGGGTGGCACCCAGACCCTCGCTCCTGTCAACATCTTCTTGCTCAAATGGCACCTGATGTCCAGATCAGATGCGATGCAAATCACATTTCTAACACCTATAGCAACCAAAAGTCCCTCACAAGTCTCAGATGCCCCAGGAGATGTGACAAGGACTTCAGCCATGAACCATTGCCAGGTTCATTTTGCACAGGGCTATTTCTAAGTTCCTTTGACCAAAGCATTTGGGGTCAGCACTTAAGACATGTTGTCCCATGCACAGCTACCAAGCAGTGTAGGAGGACACTCCAGAAGAGCATGGCACTCCTACTTTCCCCTCTGCATCTTTCCTGGAAAACATGATAAATATGTGAGCGAAGCTGCTGAGACATGTCAGATATGCATCTCCACCCCCTTGCTGTGGATTAAGAAAAAAAAAGTCATTCACCTCATATTTGGAAAGCATATTTGGAAAGTCTCTTGTGCACAGAGCAGACACCTCCAGACGTCTCCATTGGTGATGTTATTTATAAGTGGACCAAACAGCTTGTTAAGCTAATTGCTCCTGGAGGGATTTAACTCTATTGAGAAAGCTTGAACAGGCTCAACTGTTCCAGAGCATTAGCTGCCACTCCTCCCTTTGATTTACATCCCTCATAAAACTTTATGGCCAGATTAGAATGAACTTCACTTGCACTGTGTTTTTAATAAAGCTTTTTTATGCTGAATAAAAGCAAAAATCAATGCTGTAACTAATTACAGTCTCAACCAGGAAAGGAAAATACCTCAAAATGGAGGGGGGGGGGGGGGGGGGAAGGACACAAAAAGCCACCCCAAACAGATCCCTTTGGAGGCCTTGCTTCAGGCACCTGAGCTCTGAGTCTAAGTATGTTAGGAGAGCAGCACCAATAAAAAAGCCACAGTTCAGGGAAGAGCAGTTTTGGTTGGAGAAAGACTGATGTGGCTTTTTATGGTAAACAAGAGAGAGTGTGAGGCAGTCGGGGTTCCAGTAAATGGGAGAAGGGAGTGGGTGGTTATCAGTCATTTTGTCTGGAATGTCTTTGAGTCATTTGGCTGCTGAGCTTGTTCTTATGGAGGGAAAAGTCTACTTCTGAAATAATTGGTTGCTTTGCAGAGATAATTCAGCTATATAGTGCATTTTTTTTGATAAATTACAGAACTCCCTGGGCTACAGTTTGCTTCACCAACTGTAAAGCTAGGACATAAATTCAAACAGAAAAAAAGATTTTTTTTCTTCCTTTCTTTCTGCCAGTGAAATACAATGTCACTGAAAATGGCCTTTATATCTATACTATGAATACATGAAGGATTGCAAAAAGGAAGGAGAATAAATAAGCCTAGTAAAATATTTACCATTCTAGACATAAGTAGCCAAGGACAGATTGATGGGAAATGCTTAGTTTGGGGCTGACAGCCTTTAAATGACCTCTTTAAAAGTGCCTGAATCTTGAAATTCAACATGCACGTGAGCTCCAGTGGGACGTGCAAGTATTTTGTGCAAGTATTTTGCCGTGTCAGGCATTGGCCCATTGACAGCAGCGGGAATTACAGGTGTTCAGTTCCTCCCAGACGTGCAAAACGCAGATGCTGGAAAGTAGCTCATCCCGACAAGGCTCCAGCTGCCTCCCTTCATGCCGCATGAGAGCAGATCATATGCTACATTTCACTTCTGGCCAGGACTTACTTCCATTTACTGCTTTTTTGCTCAAAATTAATGCTTTTGGGCTGCAGAAGCATTTCCCAAGATGGATTTTTCCACTGAGAAAGGAGCCGCAAGAGAAGGACCACTTCATATGGTCAAAGCGTGGGGCTTGGTAGATTTATTTTAAATTAAATAAGTTATTCCATGTGTCCTGGACACAAGCTCACTATAAACTAATTTGAAATCCAGGGAGAAAACCCCCAACAGTCAATTTTTCAGTCCTTCAAGCTGAAATACCGTACCAGTAGTTCATCACCTGGCAAATAAACCTGCCAGCTCAAAACTTTATTAATCATTTTCTGTACCCTGCTTGAACTTTTCCAAACTGAACTCAGGAGTGCTCTAATTCTCCATCCACTGGTACCAAAAGAAACAAGTAAAGAGGACAAAAGGAGAGTGATGAAGGCTACGTCATCCTCCTCTGCCTCCTCCATTGCAGAAACACGAACTTCAGAAACTACAGTTTGGGGGAGATATCTGCTATTTGCCCCACAGCATCCCTAGTTGTAGCCCAGTTTCTGTGAGTCAGAAACAGCCAGTCCAATAACTTCCTTGATGGGATGGAATTTTAATTTTTGGCCCAGACAGATAATTTTTTTACAGCAATTTCTTGAACTATCATTCCAGAATAATAATTAACAATTTTTCTCATTGTCTACGTTCTCCAACACCTCCAAAGACCTTGTTTGATTATGTGCCTGTATTCCTTCTTCTAAATGTTAATGTTTTAGTCTTCAAGAAAAAAAAAGGAACAGATGTTCCTGAGATCATAGCAATACAAGCCACATACTTAGTAGGGACAAACTGTGATGTATAACATAGTTATTTTTCTAACCTTTCTAAAATTACCTATTTGACTGATTTCTTATGTGTAAAAAGAGGCATAAGGCCTTCCCTTCTGTCAAAGTACCATTGTCTTAAGTAATTTAGAAGCTCCCTGTTTCAGTGCATCGAGACTACCAACACACAGACAGATTTAAGACATCTTTAAGTTTGTGCAAGACTTACAAGAATGAGTTCCTTAATACCACTGTAACCAGAGAAGTATTTATGGAAGTTCAGCTAAAATCCAAAGCTCTTAATCAATGACTATCCAAAAAGAAATGCAATCATAAGTCTGCTTCACACATATAGCTGATGGTTTGGGGTGCTAGGAGGGGCATGGCACTCACACCACAAATCTGTGTTCGGTGGGGTACAGCTCACAGGCTCAAATGCAGAACAGGGACAATATTATAAATCAGGGAGTAGGAATCTCTCTACCCTACTGCACAGCTGCAGAAGGGACAGCTGATAAAATCAGCTTGTTACATCATATCAGGCTGTTGCTTGCATCATCCCAGCCTTGTTCAGTAATGCATCCCAAATTTGAACATGCAGTCATTGCCGTGATATATATAGGCTGAATAATTTTACATTCATGGCCCTAATCTGCATATAACACTGTTATAGTAATAAGTGTAATAACTATGTCAGAAAGGAGAAAGTCGTCTTTAAAGTCTATTGAAGTCTCCTCCAATGTCAACCTAAGCAGAGATTATAAATATATATATATATGCACCCAGATTTTACTACTTTCTTAAATGGAGTGGAGGTACTATTTAACATATCATTATGATGCTCCCAGCAGTTGCATGGCGTTGCTGCCTGGTACAGAGAACGAGGCATCTTTCCTTAATTCCTTCAGATCTTCCACGTAACTACTTTTTCTTGACATATTGTAAGTGTATTTAATTTTCAGTACTTAATGGCAAGATGTATCTAGGTAGGGAATACACTGCGGGCTACCTTGGGCCAGTAGCTATCAGTGACTAACATGGATGTTGTGATTAACATGGCATCTCAGTTCAAGTGAGTGAAGAGAAATTCAGATCGTTTTCTGAACCGGACTACCAGACCCTGAGTTTCCTTCAGGCAAGGGAAAAATGTGTTTGCACCACTTATTTCATTGTCCCTTAATGCTATTCCTAGAGGACACCTCATTTAGATGTGCCTTCTCCTACTTCTTCCAGTTCAGCTCTCATATAGTCATAGACGAGACAATCAAATCAGTGTAGTTTCCTGTAATAGCTTTTTCTCCTGTTTTAATGACTATAACAACCAGCGAGTTCAGAAAGACAGAGCTTTTATTTCAAAAACAAATCTGAAAGAACAGAGGAACTGCTGAATTGGGTCAGAGATCCACACAGCCCAGCATCCTGGTCTTCACGATGGGGAGCAGCTGGCAGTTTAGGAAAAATATCAAAAGGCAGAGCGTAGCGTGATCCCTCCTGGTGCACTCCTCCTGCAATCAGCTGTTTAGAGGTTTCCTTTAAATTGCCTCCAGACCATCATGGTTAGCAACCACTAAGAGCTGCACAACTAAAAATGTATCTCATTTCTCTCCAAATCCTTTTATACCCTCAACCTCCACAGCATCCTGTGACAATGAGTTCCACACTCAAAACTGTGCATTTTGCAGGGAATAAATTTTTTTTTGAAAGCTGCTGCTTGCTAATATCACTGGGACAAGCTTGCAAATGCTCACAGGGGAGAGCCGTCGGTCACAGGACACCAAGAGGAAAGGTCAGGTCCTTTGGCTTTTGAACCAAGATGTAAATTCGGAACCAGCGGGGCGACTTCATCCCTGTAAGAAGAGCAGCGATGCTGAGTTGGCATCCTGCGGCGAGGGGGAAGAACCAGACACCCACCCTTTAATTTCTAACATGGTTTTGATTTGGAAGCAGATATGACATGGGACCCTACGGGAATTTTGTCAGCATTGCCAAATTAAGCCTTCGTGGGGCAGATCTAGAAATGTCCAGGACTGTCCAGACTTGCAGAAAGTGCCTTGTTTGGGGTTTAGCTGAGATTTTCCATGCTAGGACATTTCCTCCACTGCGCAGGTTTTGACAGCCAGTGAAGGGAGTGGAGCACGAACCTGGCAGCAGCTACAGGCCACGGTTTTCAAGTTCACTCAGCGGGCATTTTGCAGTTTAGCGGCCTATTTTATGTGTTTTAAATGTGTCTGGTTTTCCAAAGAAGCTGAGCTCTCAATTTCCTGAAAGTCATCTATGGTATTTCTTCTGACAGCCAAGAATTAGTGTTTATTTTAAAAAGCAAACTAAATGTAAACAACCAAACTTGCCTTTTTTTAATGAGAGAAAAGACTCAATAGGAAAAAGGCTCCAGTAAAAGACTGTGACAATCATGTGGCAGGAGAAAGCGCACTTCACTGAGAAGCACATACTTTGTCGATATAATCCTTTCCTCTAGAAGAGGCATTCTTGTATTGATTTTCTGAACATTTATCTGTTCTGCGTTCTAGTCTGACAAATACTCGTGTGAGCAAATTTTACTGTGTAAAAGGTTAGCCTGCTGTTTGGAGTAGAGGACTTATTATTTTTATAATGTGACAGATTGCCTAAATAAGACAGTCTCCAGAATGGACCATCCACTAACTCATAAACCTATATGGAGACCTACATAAAATTCTACATAAACCTGTATAACAACCAACTGCAAAAGTACCCATGGTTTGTCTGCATGTATGAAGTTCTTGCACAATCATTCTTTTTCAAATAATATATAGAGTGTTTGTCAATTTAATAACCACATTAAGCACTAAATGAACAACATTTCTTTATATCAAATACAAAATCTCTTCATTTATGCCTCAAATATCTATTGGGCTGTAGCCACATAGGTCAGTATAGGAGGATGGGAATTCTTTACCTCTTCTTGCCTGTCATTATTTTACCTGTAATAAAATTCAACCAAGCCCCAGCCTTGCGTTAAGCCGTTCAGTCGGAAATCTGCAATGCACTCGTGGAAAACGCCACTTCCAGTCAGGCCGTTATACACCACGGGGCAAGCCTGCTCATCCAGGGTTGCAGCAACATCAAAGTACTTGCCACCTTTGATAAAAGTGAAAAAGGAAGAATGTCTCCAACCTTCAGTAGTATTTTTTTATTTTATTTGAGTATTTTATCTCAAAAAATCCCAAGATCTATTATTTTTGTGTATGGTTTCTTCTCATGCTTTTCTAAAGAGCAATAGTTTTCCTGCCTGCTTTGTAAATTAAGTAAAATCGTTGATCAAGCCGTATTTCCAGAGCAACTGAATCCACCTCGTAACATATGTTTTGACACACAAAAAAGCAAAAAACACATCATTTATCTGGATTAGCATAAGGAACAGTCACCACAGATAGAAACTGTAACTCTCCCTCGGATACAGCTGCCTGAGGCCCTGATCCTGCAGTGGGCACACAGCGTTTCACCGATGACACACTACACATATGACTTAAGCACAGAAGTAAATTTCTCAGGGTGTAAGATGACGCATTTAGCTTTCAGATTTGCTCCAAGGATCACATGGAATTCCACTGAATAGTCTTTCCTCCACTAAATTAGCTGCATGCCAAAAAGCTGAAGGCAGATATAGCTGGGCTACACATAGCTTACCGGCAGTAAAACTGACTCCATATTCATCCTTGATAACACCATCATCAGCCATCTGAGCCAGCGAGGCGTTGGACCACTCAATGCCAGCCTTCCTCCCATCGGGGAAAAAGACATAACCTACAGCGAGGCTGAAGGGGAAAGCAATGGAGCAGATTTAAAGTTCAACCAAAACTCAAATGGACCAGAACATTGGCCTTCTGCGGGAGCTTAACGCTGGGCATGGCCTTCATCCCTGGAAAGCAGCAGGAATAGATAAAAAATGTTATATTGTGGGATACTGCAAATGGTGAGTGGGGGAAGCCACACATGCAGGAAAGATGAGGCTTGCAGGATGGGTTGTGGTGGACAGGTGGGACAGGCAGGTCACTTGGTCCCACTTGGTCACAGGGCCATGAACGCTGGTCTTTAAGCTTCCGGATGCAGAGAGCACTGGTCAGCAAGGCAGGGCTCGCTGCATAGTGCCCCACCACAGATGGACAAACCTCCTTAAATAGCTGGGAGTGCTCAATTTGTACCTCTAAATCATCTGGACAGGAAGACAGGCAGCTGCATGAGCCAAACAGTTACTGAATGGAAGGGAAGAAATTGAAGGTAAAAGCTGTCCTTGTGACTAACTGCAAATGGAAAATTGGGCAGAGGGAGTGGGGAGCAAGAGGGTGTGGATGAAAATAGGGCTGTACAGGTTCAAAGCAAGAATGTGCATATAGGCATCCTGCAGAGCAACTTCTGACACCTTTAAGACATACGTTTTTAGCGGCATAAACTTCCTCGGTTACTTACTTAGTTGTGGTAGCTGGCATATTAATAACTGTTAAATGTGCCGCAGTCCCATCCTGTAAGAGAGTGACAAAGAAAAAGCAGCGTAATTTGTGCAGACTCGTTTCTGTGGGTCATACACTGACTTGACCAAGGAGACACTGGATATAACTCAGGTTATGCAATGTGCTATAGCTTTATACTTTTAAATCTTCTCAGTACATCTTCCATGAAAATCTGGCTGCAAATGAGAGTTCAAAAATATAAACCAAACACATTAAGGACAAATTAAGGACATTAAGGACAACAGAAAGTCCACAGCAAGCAGGCATAAAAGGAGGAGGGAAACAATACTTGCAGAGATGTCAGCTAGCCATGCTCAAAACTGTTGGGCAACCTATCAAAGTTGGCCCTGCTTTGACCAGACATCTCTTCTAGCCTGTATTATTCTATGCCCGAGAGCAGCATACAGGAAAAGTGTTAAATAAGAAGGAACTGGAATCTCATGTTTTTATTCATTTCTCTTCCATCCTGAAGTCTGAATCCCTTCATGCTTCACTTGGGCTGCTCTGAGGCAAATATAAACCTACGCTGTGATGTTATATATGTACAGACACTTGGGGTATGAGGACTCAAAACTTCAATCAGTGATAAATTTTAATTCCTTCTTAACAAACAGTCAGATGGCTTTTAATTAGGAGGGGAAGAGACACAGTTATTTTGAGTCCTGAATAACTAGGAAGAAAAGGGAGAGGTTACTACCTGATTATACACATCACAGCACAAAAGCACAGCCTTATTAAAAGGTACACAGGCATATGTTAAATCACAGCAGCTACTGGATCTGCACATATGTGGGATTTTCCAAGGTGTGTTTTTGTGCCAGCCAGCACATATTCAGGAAAAGAACTTTTATTCTGAGTTCAGTCTTAACTCCTGTGATGCTCCCTATAATGGAGAGTTTAGATTTCTTTATGCCTGTGTTGGCAAAGGAAATGTCTTTTCAGGAGCATCTGTTCAGGTTGCATGCCAGCTTGTAAGGCCAGCATTCAGCATTTCCCCAGGCTGTGTGCTCCCAGCAGCCACAGCGCTGACTCTCCTCCAGCACAGCCACAATGGCAAAGCAGAGAATTAGAGCTCAGCACAGGCAGAAATATTTGCTGACTGCTGTCATGAAGGCTTAGGATGCCTTCAAACACCTCAGGCTCTCAATTAGTGTGAATCAGCACTGCATCAACTCCACTGAGTGCTGGGTATCTGCGGCAGCTGAGAATCTGTCCTGTAAAGCTGCCTATCTAATTTTTCTTTTAAAAGCCAAAACAAACAGTTTCAAGTTATCAAAACAACTTTTGGTTCAGCCAGTGTAGCAAAATATCAGTTTTTACACACGGGGCTCTGCTTCTGAGAGCTGCTCCCAACACTGGTGTGTGCTAATGATGGCACCAGTTAGTGCTTCTGACTGATTGCACACCATGGATGCTCCCAGTGCCTTATTTCTGGTTATTTAAATATGACTGACAAGCTCAGGAACACCTCCATTTTCATGGTTAAGTAGCATATTGGCATGTTAATACCTACTTCAAAGTGTGCCAAAATCATGACATAACGGTAAATCTCAGACCAGTCCCGGATACCTGCAAAAAAGAACACAATCACCCAACCTAAAGTTCACCATTGTTGGAAAATGTGAACTAATAGTACCTGACTTGCCATTAACTTTGGATAAAGAAATATCCAGTAATTGACAACATAATAAGCACATGCCTGTCCCCAAAACAGTAACGGTACTTCCTCTGAAATGTCTTAACTTCATGCCCAGTCATGAAACTGGTTATTTTTAAAGACAATCTTTTTAAAGACAATTTTTAAAGACAAAGTCCCACTGTCCTGCCAGTACCAGCTATAGTGAAGGTAGCCAAGAGAGTGAATTTTTTCTGGTGCTGTTACCATAAGAGTGGCTCCGAACACCTTTGAGGGAAAGTTCAGTTTTGTCATGATTTTTTATTTCAATTTCTCCAACAGACTGGCCCCACTGCTCATGTCGGAAATGTTCTTCCCTTTGTCTGGGAGAGAGAAAAGAGTGAATCGACAGGCAAAATCAAGGCAGCTCCAATGCCAATCTGATAAACTTACATCCCAAAATGAAGGAAAGATTTCAGGGCATCTGGATCATGGCTATGCCAGATTTTACACATTAGCAAACACTTCTACACTTCCCAGTTATTGCTACATAATGTCTACTCTATAGCAACAAATGTCTAATCTATAGCAACAAATTCCCACCCTGGCAGACTATAAAAATGCCCTTTGTTTGAAAAAATGCTGTACTACCTGTACTACCAGGCAGTTGCTGCTTAGAAGTCAGCAGGTATCATCAAAGACAACACACTATCGGTATACGTATTTTCTGCTTGTATTTAGACAAGACACTATTGATACTCATATTTTTCTTGCTGTATTTTCAGCTCTCCAAAGGTTCTGCAGTATTTAAAACACCAACTTTAGCCCTCCTTTCCCATGATTATATTTGATCCTTTGCTTAGATACACCTGCATCATTGACTTTAGAAGCGGCCTAAATCAGGTTGTTAGCAATGAAAATAAGACAGAATAAGAAATATTGCTAATGCTCAAAGTTTTGCAAATGAAAACTGTGGGCAGGTCCCTCCACTCACACGTCAGGAAGACACCATCTGTGTGCAGGATCCTCCTTAGAGGCTGCCAGGTCTGGTGTGGTAATGAAACCAAGAGATACCTGACAGGAGGCATGTCCTTTATCAGCTCACTTCAAATTAAACCCAGCTTCTAAAATCACCTATAACAACACACAACAAACCCTGAAAAGATCTGTAGAAAAATTACTATTAACCCTAGAAGAAATTAATCTTGCCTCTCACTTTTTGACCCTTTGGAAGAACTCGATGGTCCACGGTTCCTGGGCAAAAGCACGTGCAAATGTGCTGGGGTGGCTGTCGACCCTAAAGTTAAAGATTTCTGTGAAGTTCTCCCAACTAGGAAAAGAGAGGGAAAAAATAACAGACATTATTGGCTTTCAGGTCATACTAGGTCAAGTTGTGCACTTGCTACTCTGACAGTGGCAATCTTTGTGTTTTACCATTATTGGAAAATTCTGATTTTTGTCATTTTAAATGTTACTACTTTTCAAGGAAGCAAACAAAAGGAAACCAAGATGAGCAACAACGGCCTGCAAGAGTCAACAGATTACCTAGGAAGGGAAGCTGGCAAGACAGAGCCGCAAGCAAAAATGTGCTGCTTTCTCTCATGTAGTCTGTTTAGAGGTACAAATGCAGCTTTAACTCCAGAAATGCTGTGCTACTTTGACAGGAAATAATTTTTATCAGATCAACAGAGTCCATAAAAGGAAAAAGAAAGCAGAGGCAAGGGCTTCATGTGTTACTCTGCAAACATAGCCTTTTGAAAACAGTAACCATATCTCTAACCATGAACTCACTATACACCCCAAAGCAAATGGGAAACACTCTTACTGGAAAGAGAATTTAACTGGTACGAGTTCGCCTTCCTCTTCGCTCCACTGCTGTCGGTAGGGCCCTTTTCTGTAAGGCAAAGCACTATAATTTTGTATCACTCTAAATAAACAGCAAAATGTTTCTTACATGTTTGAAAATGGATGCAATGGGAGACACTGCAGAAGAATGACACTATTGTGTGCTAAGGTAGTAGTAGCTGTATTTTCATTCCATAAAAATCAATGCAGGCTGTTGTTACCAAATAGTTTTTGGTTCAGGTCAGTTAAATATATTTCCAGATAGTGTTCAAAAAGCCATGGTCTTAAGTGGAGATAAATGAAACTATAGAGTGCTGCAAACCTGAGTAATCCGTCAAAACTTATTTTCCAGCGTGTTTGGGGCTCTAAGTATTCAATAGTGAGTCCTCCTCCACTCCAAATCTCTTCAGATTCATCACTCACCATCATGTTTGGATGTTGTGGGTGCTAAAAAGACATTTTGGGAAAACATTTGCTTAATTCAATTATGAGGATGCAACATCAGTGAATTCCTGCTGTGATGGTCCTCTGCAGGAGGAACATTTATTTGAATTGGCTTTTCAGTTCTACCTGATTTTTGGTAATCAGATTATTAGAGAGGGAAAATTGCATCTAAAATACCTGAGTTATAAGATAATACATTATTGTTTCAGATAATACAACTGAATTACTTGTGTGAAGGGAGGTCACTGCAAGAGCTCAGCTCCTTAGGCTAGTAACTGTCAGGCTTACAGCCAAGCTGATGCAGGGCTTTGGGGTTAAATCTATTTTTAGACTGAATTTGATGAAACTGTAAACTGATTTAAATTTCCAGTGCATACAAGCTCCCAAAACTCTTCAGCTGCTCTTGTGAAAATATGTCATTTCTTAAATCTGCCACCTTTCTAAAAGAGAGTTTATGCTTGTTGCTGTAGGGAAGGATCCAAGAAGGTCCTGACTTTGGCTGGCAGTTCTAAGTAACAAAGTCACGAAGTAGTATCGTTATACTAAATATTACTAGAAAACAAAATAATGTACATCGGTCCTCTCTTTTTTTTATTTTCTGCAAATAGGATGACTCCTGCTTTTTCGGGTCATGGCTACTTAGCAAAATAAATTTGTGAACATAAAGGTAGTTGAGTGCAATGGGATTTGTGCCAGATCTTCCCTCCTTCTCTACCATGTAGTCAGCTATTAACAAAAAAGAAAATCCACAGGCAAAATATATGATTAATACTGTTTTCTTTTTAGCAAGAATAAAGCAGATGTATTTAGAACTCCCTAAAAGCTTTCCTTTCTCTTTTAAAGAGGCAATTCCACAACGGTTTTTATAGCATTCACTCATTAAAAAAGGGGAAAAAATCAACCATAACCATACAACGTAACTTATTATCCATGTGTGGCACATCATCAGAAGGACCGAGTGCTTAAATTCTTCCTGGGAGACTTACCAAGACATTTTTTAGAAAATATGCTATGTTTTGTGCACATTATGGGAAAAAGGAAATGAGTGTTAGATACCTACTCAAAAAATTAGACATAACCAGTAATCTGGCCAGTCCTACCACTGCATTTGGACTCGGCACTGATGTTAATGTGGTGAAGATGCAGAGAATGTTAATTTTTGCTTGAGATCCTAATATGGGTTCAAGACAGGAGCTAAGCACTGCTCTTGAATGTCATGCCACATCCACCACTTACTTCAAACTCTCCTATTCCATCCACCCTCAGGAAGAGCCACATCTCACAGATCCCATCGGGACGTTTTGCAAGACGAGCAATCACAAAGGTCTTGTTGGTCTCTGCAAAGCCAGTGAAGTAAACCGAATCAAGCGCCTAGGGAAAGGGAAATGGATTTCAGCTCCAGCTGGAGGCAGGAAAGGAGGGGGAGAAGGTGAGTAATGCTTGGTTTTCCGTAGGCTTCTTCTCAGGAATCAAATTTTACTTTCACTTTTTATATTCAATAGCAGGCACGCCAGCGACCAGCCAGAGAGTTTTGCTAGCAGCAGTGAAGCCTCATTCATGAGACAGGAAAGTCCATGTGCTCAGAAAATGACGGAGATCCATGAGATTTAGTCAATCTAGTGTACAATAATCACATCGTTCAGTGACACAAAAACGTTTCTCCTTTCTTGTTTGCCTGTTTCCTCATCAGGGCAGACACAGAAAGCAGAGAGGGAGCAGATGAGAAGCAGTTTTAGAGAGGGAAAAGGGAACATAATTATTGCATGATAGCCAAGGTGAAATATTATCCTGAATGATTATTTTGCAATAAAATAAAAAAATAAAATAAAATAAAAAATAAAATAAAATAAATAAAATAAAATAAAATCTTTGTGAAATGTGTGCTCAGAAAGAGTGTCTGTGAGGATGAAATTGAGCCACAATCATGCTGTTTCCCCATCTAGCTACAGATTGTATGTAGGACAACTTATACTTAGGAGAAACATAGAACTAAAAAGGAAAAAGGAACAGAAGGAAAGTAAATCATAGGAAACTCAGCACTTTACTAACATGATTAGCAGTTGGGCTGGTATAGGGCCAGTTAACACCACAAATCTCAAAAACCATTAGGCACAGAAGTCCACAACTTCAATTTCAGATGTACATTTCCATGTATTTGTACAGAACTCACTCAAAGTGAAGTCTTACAAGCTGGAACATGAAAATTAAGATTTATGAATGCATTTTTGGGCATGGATGAAGTTCTTCTGAAAAACTATCCATGGTAAAGTGCAAAAAAGATACTGAAGTCAGATTATTATAGCCCTTATGCATACAGATAAAGGGGGATTTTCAGGGCAGAGTCTGGAAATACACACAGAGCGAGCTTACTGGATGCCAATGCAAAAATTCAGAAACATAATTTCTGGAAGTATTTTCCAGATCCGTTTTTAGACCTCTCTTGTAAGTGTTGCACCAGTGTTGCTGCTTGGAGGAGCAGAGAGGAAAGCACAGACCCCTTGGCTGTATCTCAAACCACCTTGGATGTCAGTTTGATTTGGAAGATGGTGTCACTCCTGCCTTATCAAATCTGGTTGAGATTGGCAAAACACTTCAAAACGCTCCAAGAAGCAGCTTAATGAGTAGAAAAGAGAAGCCAGAGAAAACAGCTGCTTTTTTTAAAGGCTAAGCAGAAGCCTCAATGCATTTGTTAAATAACATGACTTTGGATTCCCAGAAGGCTCCAGGAAATGTTAGCAAGAAGTTGATTTTTCACAGAAATTACTTAGGATCCAGAATCTCAGCTGGCATCTGCATACCGAATCTTGATGAGGCAAGGAAAACCGAGGGAAATCCTGTCTCATCAGCCTTTCCGCTACCTCCTCTCACCAAAAATACAGCAAAGCCCACCCAAACCTCCCTGTTAGGCACAGTGGGTATTCTGACAGGATGGTACATGAACACGGGCAAGGTACAGGTTGTAGATAGAGGGTTTATTACTTATTAAGCAGACAAGTACACCTGGAAACTTCAGATTCAATTCACCAAGAGTGCTAAAGTAAAAGGCTTCTGTGTCCCATAGTGTGTCTGCTTTTTCTCATCGACATCAGCTGGTCTGATTAGAGGTAACCCTTCTCCCTGCGAGGGACAGCCAAGGTGACATCCCCAACCTGCCCTCTCTGGGATGTGTTGAAGGGGAGGGGAAAGGATGGGGGTCCTGAGGCGTCAGGGGATGGGGGGTGGGGGGTGCCAGGCACCAGGACGCAGGGGATGGGGGTACCTGAGGGATGCAGGTCCCAGGGGGATGCAGGGTGCTGGGGTGCAGGTCCCTGAGGGATGCGGGTTCTGCAGATGGAGGTGGTGTGGGTCCCAGGGGATGGGAGTTCCGGGGATCGGGGGGTGGGGATGCTAGGGATGGGGTCCCGGGGCACAGGGCGGTGCTGGGGGCACAGAGGGGTCCCGGGGGCACAGGAAGATGGCGGAAGGGGGTCCAGGGGAAGGGGGCTCCAGGCTTGGGGGGGGGGGGGGGGCGGGGGGGGCGTTGGGACACTCACGTGGGGGTCAGGGCGGAGCGGGCGCGGCCGCCGGGGCTCGGCGGGACCTCCGCCGGCCGCCCGCTGCCTCCAGGCGCCGTGGAAGAGCAGGAGGCAGCCCAGGGCCCAGCGCTTCAGCGGGGCCCAAGCGCCGGGGGGGGCCGCCCGCCGCGCCCCGAGCAGCGCCAGCAGCGCCAGCAGCGCCAGCAGCCCCGCCATGCCGGCGCGGAGCGGGGTGCGCAGCGGGGCGCGGAGCGGCGCGGAGCGGTGCCAAACCCCGCCTGGGGGCCGCTCCCCGCGGTGTCCCGGGGCCGGTCGCGGTCATTTCCGCGAGAGGCTTGTCCCGGCTGTCGGCGCGCTGAGGTCACTCTGGGAAGTTGCATTTACTCCTTTTATTGTTTTTTAATTTTTTTTTTTTTTTAAACTTTTCTCCTGAGAAACGTGGTCTCCGCGCGCGTTTCGCCCGGCTGTATGGAAGCGCTCAAAGGGAAGCTCAGGCAGTTCCCCTGGAAGGGCACAGCCAAGTTTCTAGGAAATCCTGCGGGTTAAGTGGTGTGGTGCAGGAGAGGTGGGTTTGGGGTCTCCCCCCTGGGGCTATCGCGGGGTGTGAGGGCGACTTCGGCGGCTCTTTCCCGAGGCTGCAGGTTGTGGATGCGCCCAGGTCTTTGATTGGGATCGCAGCTCGCGCTGATGATTTCTGACCCTGGTTTATTGGGTTCTCAGCGCAAGTGGGTCCTTCGCTTGCCCCCGCTGCCAGCTCCAGCCAACGGGCAGGGAAGAGGCTTGGCAGCCCATTTCACCCAAGGCACACACAAAAAAATTCGCAGTGGGCATCCCGTCAGCGTCTCTTGTAGGTACCACTTGTAGAAGCCTCATTTTTGAAGGCTTTTGGCTGGCTGCACAATAGAACTTTTTATTCCTTTTGCAATTAGCAAGCATCAGTCTCATTTCCCTACGCTAAACCAAACCCAGCCTCTCAGGAGTGGTTGAAGCGTAGCTGATCTCGCTTTGGGCTCTCAGAAGCTGTGCTTTCTTTTGTCTTTGGAGTGTTTTGACTCGCTGTTAGCTCTGCAGACTTCCCAGTGGACATTCTATTACTTGAAAAAGCATTTATTGAACATCTTTATGCCTCGTCTCAGTTGTCCCTCAGTTTGGTTTTACAACTACCTCTGCTGTGGTTTGTGTTTAACGGATCAGTGCTTATGGTTCTTTCGATTTTCTTCTCTGAATGCAACTCATTTTTAATAACCTTCTTAGCTCTGCTGCTTCTTTTTGCCCTTTATCTAGTCTATTCTGGTACTGATGTGCACGTACTCTGCCCCTATGATCATGTCCTTCAAAAGCTTTTAGTGTCTTAGATGTTCCTTTTACCTTCTTTAAAAGCTTCCTTATTTTTACACAGTTCCCCTTTTCTGAGACTGGGCACAACTGTTCTGTATTGCTTTATTGCTATCCATGGACCACATCAAATCAAAAGTAGAAGGGCAGGAACTAAAAAGCAGAAGGCGCCAGAGATTAAGACAATGAGGTTCAGAAATTTATTTCTGTAAATTGCCATTTCTTCAGTTAATATTCAAGAAGTACATCTTAAAGTTAACCACACAGAGTAGGCAGAGTGCCAGACAGATAATAGGTTGTTTTCTTGCTTCAGATTGTGTCGTGGAGGGACTGAAAATGGTCTAAAAATAGGAGATGTGTCACAATGTTATCACCCTGCACCTGCAGCACAGCGGATATAGTTCAGTCCAGAGAAAGGCTGCAAGGGGAATAGATTATGAAAACCAGCTTTTCTTTTTAGTTAAAATTTAAACACAGTATTGCCACAAAGCAATATTCAATGGGGAAAGATCCACACAAATGACAAACCTTTGGGACTTTACAAACATGCGCATAATTAAACCCTCAGCAGCTCTAGTCTGCCTGAGATGTAAGAGCGTATGGCAGATGACATATTCTCATAAACTTCCTTTTTTTTTTTTTTTCCTAATGCAACCCACGAGCAGCTTTACTGCCCTTTGCCAAACTGTTGGAGTCCTTATACAAATAATTTGAATTTCAGTATTTGATTTTCTGAGGGGAGGATAAGTGGGGCATGAATATTTCATATGTTCCTCTGATATGTGAAGTATTCAAAAACTTCCATCGCCTAAACAACACATCAGTGAAGGTGTTGTGGCTGTCTCTGTGGAATCTGTACCAGAGATAAGCTCTGTTCCTTCCTACGAGGACAGGAAGCATGGAAACAATTTGCTTCGTGCAGCATTATGTTTCAACATTTCTTAGGTAATTTGTTTGAGGACTTGAAGTTATCTCTGGCAAACAATTTATCTTGGCAATATTGTTGGCTGTGGAAATGGGTTCCAAACCAGCAGAACTCGAAGAACCAAAGTCTTGACATGTCTGGTAATGTTTTTAGCATGGCAAAACCAATGCTGTCCATATTAAAGCAAGTCTAAGATCTGCTCCACACGCTTAGCAAAAATGTGGGGAGGAAAATATTCAACTGATTTTGTTTTTAACTTCAGGAGGAAATAAGGAACCTGCAACTGATACACAGCGCTAGAAATGCAGAGAACAAAGCAAGCTGAATTTAAGAATTTCTGGTTAGCATAAATTTGCTAACTTGCTCTTAAGCATCTGCAATATTGACCATCAAACTTCTCATTGCGTAGTGAACACTTCAAACAGCATTGTCTCTCTTAAATCCAGCTGCCTGGCAAAGGAAATGGGTATGTTAGGACTATGTTCCATCAGAAAAAATATTTTGGCACCCTCAGAAATCAAGGGCCTGCAAAATCAGATTAAGTGTAGCCTTGAGGTCCAAACTGGTTCTCAAGATCTTTGCACTGCAGCAAGCACCGTGTTTGCTGTGCAAAGCTATCCAGTCTCTCTAGCAGTGTTTGAGCAGAAATCAAAGCCAAGAGAAAAACAAATGCACCATGGCTTCTCCTCCTCAGAGAGCTGCAAATGAAACTGGATTTTCAGAACTACGTCCAGAAATAATAGCCACACACATCTGTAGTATGAGACCCAGACACGCCTGTACTTCAAGCTTAGATCTGGGAATTCCCTGGTTTCCGCCTATATTTAGGTTACGTATCATTATATGTGATGTTTCTTTAAAAAATTGACAAATAACTGCCTTGTCAATACACCTTTTCACCCTGCATTTGCATCTGGGGATACGCTGTTCGCCAATTAACACTGTTTAGGCTGCCCCAGGGCTGCAGAAATAAGCGATGCACCATCCAGTGGACAAACGCACTAGTTACACCGTGGTGACAAGTTATTTAAAAACATCAGTTCCACCGAAATCGATTGCAAAACTTCCACTGAATTAGAAGGTCTCAGCGATAAAGCATGTGTGGGAACTGCTAAAGTGTACGACTGCCTGGATGTGACAACATGCAGACACTGTCTAGTTGCTACTACTAAAAAAAACCCCAACAGAAATAATTAAACTTCGTAACTTCTGGGTAACGGTCACATCTCGGCCATCCGGAGATAAAAGCACGAGGAAGGCAATGCATTTCAGTTTTCTCAAGGGTTCAGCTCACTATAGTCAGCACTGCACCCCCATAAGTATGTACCCAAGAAAAAATGCTTTTCTTTGTTTTCATTCCCAGATCAATGACGTATTAGCTGTATTAAGGGAAAACGTGGAGGGAAAGTTTTAGAAAAAGATGAGCTCTTACGATTTTCTGTCTATAGATGTTTGCACACTTTTGTTTGAATAGCAGAGACACTGGCATAGAGTATTTTAGTATGTGAAACCCAGCTGTTGGGAAATAGAAGAGTACACACAAAACCAAGCTTTTCTAAAGTCCCTAATATTTCAGCATAGAAGCAGAATGCAAAAAAAAAAAAAAAAAAAAAAAAAAAGAAGCACACATAGACATGCAGGCAGCTGTATTTTATTGTACTTCTCAGCGTACAGAACCCCTTACGCACTTACTGCCCGTGTCCCACTAGATGGTGTTCATGCTACAAGAAAAAAACAGGATGCAGAAGCGTGCCCGGGCTGTCATAATTTGTCATCCTTCAGCTTTTTTATCTTCGTGTGTTTTAGACGTATCCTCAGCTCACACGCTGCGAGGTTTGCTATTTTGCACACCGAGTATATATTTTTCCTAATACGCGCTGTGGAAAATTCTGAATGAGTGTCACGCAGAAAGACAATGTAAGACAATTTCCATGTAAGACGATTTTCATGTAAGACAATTTGTCTGATTTAACTACTTATGTTGACGCCTAGGCTGACCAAATTCAGAACACGGCCACAGAACAGGCGCGACTTGGGGGCCAAATCACCCTCCTGAGACTCCGTGAAGTAGCGAGGGAGTGTAATGAAGTATCACCAGGAAAAGGTGTAACGCAAAAACGCTTCAGGGAAGAGCTGATTCATCTGCGAATCCAATCTTATCCTTAAATTCTTTGAAAATCTGAGCTGGGGGGGGAAGCGCCCCGCTGCCGCGGCCGGCGGGTTCCAGGCTGTGGGTGCGGGCGGGCTCCCGCCTCGCGCCCTGACGCGCCGCGCGCATGCGCGCCAGCGCCGCTTCCCCGGCCGGGCCGCCGGCGCCAAGGGCGTCCCGCTCGCAGCGCGCATGCGCACAGCGGCCCGTGCCCCCGCCCGTCTCCGCCCGCCGGCGCCTGCGCAGCGCGCCCAGGGGCCGGCCCCGCCCGACGCGGCGCCTGCGCAGTGCGGGCCGCCCGGCTTCCGCCTCCTGCGGCGCTGCCCTTCGCGCTTCCGGGAGTCCTCGGCTCCGCGGAGCGACCGGCGACGGGCACGGTGGCGGCGGTGGTCCAGCGGCGGGGGCTCGGCCCCGGCTCGGCCCACCGCGGCGCCGGCACGGCGCCAGCCGCAGCTCTGAGGGCAGCGGGGCCGCCGCCGCTGAGGTAAATCCGCTCTCGTTCCCCTCTCCGGGCCACCGTCCCCTCGCCGCGCCGGGTCCCCTCAGGGCGCCTGCCGCCGCGGGCTTTCCCTGCGCTACCCCCACGGCCCTCGCGGGGGCCCGGCCCCGCGGGTGGCCCGGTGAAGCCCCGGTGAAGGACGAGCGGGGAAGGTTAGCGGGGATCAGCCTCCTCTCGTGGGGCAGGTCGGGCTGAGGGCTGCGCGCCCCGTCAGTCTCCGTCCTTGCGGTGTTTAGTGTCAGTTCCTAATAGGGTGTTTCTGGGTCTCGGCTGTGCGCCTGCCTCTTTTCGGGTTATTTAAAAAAATAAAAATCATCTGACAGCAGCCATGGAGACAAGTGCATGGAAGTGTCCCTGTGCCCCAGCGCGGTTGTGTTGTAGAGCCTCAGCTGCCGCCGTGGGAAGCTGAAAGGGGAAGGAACAGCAGTCACTTGACACACCGCTCTTTGCAGTAATGTCCTACACTTGCTCTAGGGAGTTTTGCTCATTGACATGGTGCTGGTTTTCCTTCTTTTCAGGAGGGAAGAACAGTGCTTACAGGGTGTGGGAATGCAAATAGTTCACACTCTGAAAAAGGAGAGGGTAGATTCGTACAGCACAGCACATATGTGATCTGTGCTGTAAAAAAAGGATTGGGAAATCAGTGGCTATTTCCTACCCTACATATACAGCTGTATAATGGTATCAGGGTGCTGAATTACAGTGGTGTAACTGTTTGCTTTGCTGAAGACATAATTAGGTTGAAGTCAATGTGACTGTTCACATTAACAGACTTAAATTAGATCTTTTGAAATGGGTATTCCCTGACTTTGAAAATTTACAGATAAAGTAGAGTCATACTGATTCATTAGTAGATGAAACTGATGTAAAATTTTAGTGGTTTTAGATTAGAGCTAAATAGCTGGAAGCTCTTTGTGACTAAAAGAAATTGGTAATGCTTTTCATCTCTAAAACTTTCTCCGTTTTGCTCTAATATAGTGTATTTTATATCGTATATATCTGATGGATTTTTTATGCCTTTTACGAAGACATAGAACTTTTAAGGAAGTAAATTGATAGAATTCTGCAGCAGTTGAAAGGCTGAAGATGAAGAATATAGGGGAAATGTCAGGCTTTGTATGTGTTTGGTATGAAACAAAGGCTTTAGCACTTCTTTAATCAATATTGAAAATTTCTAGTGAACATAGTTCATCTTTGATGTATGACATTACTTTTTGGAACCCGGAAGGAAGAATCACAGGTGGATATTAATAACTGACAGAAAAATGTGCTTGCCAGCCCGATACCACAGTGCAATCAGTAAATGTGATAGCCAGGCTATCTTCAGTTGAGTGTGAGGGTATAGTGTATTGTGATGAATGCAAAAATTAGCATTGAAAAATTAAACTCTGAAGCAGAATGTGGTTCATCCAGTTGCTGTTGGCAAAGGAGTAAAACTTTCAGTTTTCACCTAGCAGTACTGATATTGGTTTAAACATCTAGCTTTCTGGAGTCTAATCTGAGTTAGAGTTTGTGGCCCTGTTCCAAAAGAGGTAAGATACAAAGCCCAGCCATAGATTGTGTTCATGTCCTCCTCTCAAGTAAAGGTTGTGCTTTAATCCAGAAGCATCTGTCCTTGCTGTTGTAGTTTAGTGAACTCTTCATTTATCGGATAATGTGTATCTTTGCTGGGTACCAGAGTCTTGTGAAGTATATTTTCTTTAACTTCCATATCTGTGGGGGAAAAACTGTTGCCAAAAAGATACCTTGCTGAATATCTCTGATGTTATTTTTGTGCTTATGGAAAAGTGACTTGGTATCACAAATCTACCAAGTTTATTGCTGATAGCAAAGCTCTTCAATACTTTTTATAAATGTGTGTTCTGAAGACATGCATAGATTTTTTTCTTACATTTTGAATAACTTGCTTTACTCTGAATTTTCATTGCTGGGTTTTGAGGATGTTTATAAAGGTGCTACTGGCATAAAGACATAAGTAGTTAGATGACCAGCTTCTTAGTAAGACATCCATGCTTATGCTTAAGTACTTCTATATATCTCTTTTCTGAGATTATTTAGAAGAAGCCCATCCTCTTTTCAAAGCTGAAAAGAAACAATTCCAGTGTTTTCCTACGGCCTGGCACTTGTTGTGTAAGAGACTAGGGTAAGGAGAATCATCACAATAGCTTGAAACTTGACTGTGTTAAGTAAGTATTCCCTGAAGGTTGTCTCCTGAACATGTTGCTGGGTGTTTGCATATAAAAAGCATCACATCGTTGAGGTGTTTCTACTGTAAAGTGTCACTGTGTGCCTGCACTGCAGCAGGTGTGGGTCAGTACAAAGAAGGGCTACCAGGCATGAACAGGAAGTTCATGAGATAAATATGGTGCGAAATACATTAAGTTAGAGCAAAAGCAATAAGGATTTAGGGAAATGATGAGCTATGCCACCAAGGGTATGGGATAGGTTTGGGGCTAAGTTGATAATAACACTTTGGGATTGTACGGTGGATTCACATCACAAGCAATTTCAGCTGCTCTTTTCCAGAGTTGGGTGGCACTGTGTTACATATGTCCCACATTCTTGACACTGGGCCTATGTCTTTGTAATTACAGATAGCAAAAGTTGAGTCTGTCAGGGCTAAACCGGGATTGTAGATGATGGATTGGGTCTTCTGAATACTTGCTACTCTAGCCGTTCTCACACGTTGTGGTTCCTGAGAAGGGTCAGCCTTGAACGTAGCAGAGGGCTCCTTGTACAGAGCTAGGCCCTTGCTGGGGCTGAGCTAAAGGCTTTTCAGTGTGCTTTACTGGTTGTTGTAGTTACTGGAGTAGTTTTATTTGTTTGCTGTGAGGTTGTTTGCTAGATCAGTCACTAAGAAGTTGAAACAAGCCACAGTTTACTTATTAAATGGCTTTGCAGTTCGGATTGCATGTATCTGTAATAAAAAGTAGGTTATTCACCTAAATTAGGCATGATTATGTCTAGACATTATCTGATGGCTATTTATCTGTCACAATGAATGGTTCACGTTGCCCATGGAATTGGATGTGATAGTAGGTATGTTCATTTGGTTTACTGAAAATTTTTGCAGTTACTGAAGTTAATGTTCACACTGTAACCTTTTAATGAGACCGCAGTTCTGTGATTGTGATTTGCCATCGATCCTGTGCTTTCTAGGTAGGATTTAAATCCGTCGTACATAATAGCTGTGGTATTATTGTGTTAGTGTGCAATATCTGTTAGTGTCCCTACAACTACTGACTACGCAATCTGAAATTTTGAAATAAAAGCATTCTCTTTACTGTTCTAACTGAAATATGAGGAATTTTAGGAACTGTCCGTTGTATAACTTGAAGGAAAAAGCGACCAAAAAAGATTTAGGCTTTCACAGCTGATGGATTTTTAGTCTGTATATAAATTCTTATTTGTATATCTGTTTTTTTTTAAAAAAAAAAAGAAAAGTTAGATTTTTTTTCCTACAACAATGTTTTTCCTTTCTTCCTCAGAAAATAGCAGGGAAGAGGACTCTGCTTAACCCTGAAGTGCCCTTTTTTTTTTTTTTTTATTTAAATGATAGCACAGGGGCCTCATGATACAATAGTTGTATCATTCATCTTCCTAATGCCTGTGGTAACCTTCCAGTAAACTTAGAGAAAGGAGATTTGCTGTTGCAGTGGATCTTCTTTAGCCCCATTAGAAAACTAAAAACATCTTAGGCGCAGTCATTTTACAAGACCATCTTTCCAATGATCATGGGTTTGTAATGCAACTTCTTCAAGAGTTGGTTTTTTTATTCCAATAATATATCTGCATTTTGGGTCTCTATTACATTAACTATTCTATTTCATTAGGTGCAGGTCAGATGAGACATTCTTAACCTGACAATTCCAAGTAACACCCAAGAGTAGAACAGCATCAGATTAGGTTTAATATAATCACCTGTGCAAACACATGATATTTTGCATGAAACATTGAGTAATTTGTATCTTCCAATGCTAGATAAAGATTTTTAAAGGGTCAAATGAAAAACTGTTGCTTGACATATCAAAGTGTCATGCTTTGTTCTGGAGGTTTGTGCTTTAAGTATACAACAAAGGCTCAATGTAAATTTGGTTAGGACAGGCATTGAAGCAAATAAATTAATAGTCTAGAGGAAAGCTGTGAGCATCTCAGTGGGGATGCTTAGCTTTTCATAAAGTCTTTTCAAGCATTGATCCTCTTCCCCTTGCAGGGGACCAAGGTAGGGGGGTAATGGTGTAGGCAGCTGGAGAGGAGAACGACACACAGGAGCAGGGGAGGGAGAAAGCACATGAGAATGACTAAATCTATTATTCTCATGAAAGCTGAGCTGTGGTGGCACTTCCACATAAACCAATAACTTGTGAGGCTATGATAAACACTGAAATTTTGCACAGAATTAAATTTAGGATTAGGTAACTGACGGAACAAATCATGTCCCTGTCTTGTCAATGAATTCTCTGTTAACAATTTCAAATGATGACTCTGACTTTAATATTTCACCTGCAGAGCCTTAACATGTCATCTTCTATTGCTTGTCATCTGCAACGCAGAGAATGGGTGGGTGACATTGCAAATTAATGTGATACACTCAACCTGCCTTCTTGTGTGTTTCTTACTTAGTTTCCACAAAATGCCATGTCGATGACAACTTAATGATTGTGGAATTCACAATATTGTGAAACTTGTTTAACAAAAGTATAAAAGCTTATTTATAAAGCAAAACAGAAAGCAATCAGTAGCTTTATGCAATTATATGTGCATAATAAGCATTTGCATTACCTTTTAGGCTTGCAATAGAATATATAAATGAGTTTAAATAAGACAAGAGGCTTCTTATTTTCAGGGGAGGTCTGCATTGGTATAGTTACCCTTGATTTGGGAAAATTTGAAAATGTATACTGAAGAACTCCATCATTAAATGTCAGAATCCTTACATTACTCTCAAAATATATTAAAATTTAAATTAACCTTCCAATTAAAAGAGTGAAGCTTCCATGTCACAAAGCTTATTTTAAAAACTAGAAAATAAACCAACTGAAGAAACAAACCTAGGTACTTCTTTAGCCAGCTTTAATCAGACACAAATTTGAAATTCCTACTCCAAGCTAGTAATTTTATTCTGTACCATATAAAACAAAGCAAGAAAATCTTCCTTGATCACATATTGGGGATTTAATTGCCAGACAGATGTTATAGTTTGCAGCAGTAGGACTGGGTGAGAGGACGGCAATGGCAGTCAATGTTGTTGTGCAGAACAGGGGTCCCAACTTAATTTGCCAGAAGCCAGTGCAGCAGCACTTTCTGTGCAGCATACATGTGGCCACTAATTCTTCCAGTCAGAAATTCGAGCCCACCCCTCTTCTGTTCTTTTCCCCAAATAAACATCTAACTGAAGCTTTTGTGCTGCAGTCCTGCTCTAAATGCCATGTCATGGTTTCCAAAAGTTAACTGCTAAAACTTTGAAACTTTGAAGTACCTGGTTTTCTAAATAAGTTCCTCTTCCTCTTTTATTATGAAAAAGGAAATCTTCCACTTTCTACACATCTACTGGTGTTCTCTTACTTTGCACAGTCTGTGTTGGATTTGAGTGTTACGTCCTTGTGAAAAGGAAGGAATGGGATTCAAGATTGTGGCACATTTGTATTGTAAAATCAAGCATGGTTAGAATAGCTTATGCTAGCATTTTAGTCCTTATTCTGATTTGTATATCGTAAGTCCTATGGTAATTATTTGCCTATATGGTGGAATTCTAACAAGGAAAGCTTTCGAAGTGCATATTCCCTTTGGCAGAATTGTGGGCCATTTTCTTTTATAAATAGCTTCTGGAATGAGTAGCTTCTTTATTTTAAATTGGCCATAGTTTGATCTAATAATTAGAGTTAAAACAATCTTTCTTCCTGTGTTATCTAACAATTATAAAAATACTGGTAGGCATGCATGCTTGTTATTAATAACCTGGTACCAAAAACCTTGCTGTAAGATCTGAAGACAATCAAGTAAGATTATTATTTTTTGCATACTCTAGCTCTTAGTCATACAGGAGTGGCAAACAGGAAAAAGTCTTTGGATACATTAGATTGTAATGCTAAAATCTGGATATCCAACTCATCTTAAAACCGAAACAGTGTTACTTGAAACACTGCCTAGAGTTTTTTGTTTTGTTCTTTGATAGCTTAATCTAAAAGATTTTTCCTCTTGATCAGAAGCTTGTTTGCTGTAAGTACACACAGCATATTTCAAAGTACTACTATCTATGTATATTATTTGTGCTTAACACTATTTTCCTGATGAAGCAAGAGTGCTTTGCTAATCAGTTTGTTGATGGTGTCTTTTCAGATTACATCAGATATGACTATGTGAATAGACTAGGAGAGCCCAAAGGAAGGACATGATGTCAGAATAACATAAAAATATTTGTGAGGTATGTGGGGTTTTTTTCTGTTGTGCTAAAAAATTTCTTGGTTGTCCTTAATACAGTTAAACAAAATGAATACAGTAATTTTGTGCCATTTTATTTGTATGCTCAAGGAGCTGCTTGCAGAGTTGATCTAAAATTCGTATTTGTAATGACCTACCCAAATATCGATTTCCCCCCCGCCCCGAATCTTGGTGTCTGTTCTGATTTAAGGTAACTTGTTGATTTGAGCAGCTGAAAACTTGCTTTGATTGAAAAATAGTTGTCGATTTCTTCATCTGAGGTATTGCACCTTAGCTGGAAGGCATTCCAGATTTGTGTTCTGTAGGAAGTTTCAGAATTGATGCATTGGTTCCTCTCAGATACTTCAGAACATCTGTGCAGCAGGAGGTCTTGAAGGAGTGGGGTTTCTAAACTTTGGTGGAAAAAAAAAAGACATTTTCTTTGAAAATAAGTTCCAAATGACTTATGCATTGACTTTTTGAACAAAAAGAATTGGGGAAAAAAGAATACTAAAAAAAAAGGGAAATTCTAGTACTTTTGCTATTGTGAATTTGGTTGAATTTACCCTAAATTTGAGTTAAGAAAAACAGAACTTGCAGTGAAAAAAATATTCTGATGACAAGCCAGCATGTAAATGCATTGTAGTTGACTGTGTCTGCAGTACCACTGCTTATGTCTTTAGAAGTTTGATTCTTTAGAGCATTTTTGGGGTATTTTGTGTGTGTGACAACTTTGACTGTCAGCTCTTCATATACTTAAAGGCTTAGTTGAAAGTTTACTGTACATACATTTTTATGGGTCCTTTTTTTTTGACAAAGTTAGACGATAACATTTCTTAGAAGTTTTATATGCCCATTTTTGATTAAATAATAGCTGCTTTGCCTAGTTATCTTCGTGTTCTAGCTGCTAATTATATAGGCTTCATGAAACTTGAATTTTCTTTTTCAAGTCTTGACCACAAGTGGTTGAAGTTCTAAAGTTCTATTGAAATTAATTGGCATAGATTGTAATTTTAACTGTAAACATTTAGAAAGATTAGGATAATTTAAAGTGGCAGAAAAAGACGGCCTTATCTAGGTTAAGTTAAGCTTGAATTGCTTTTAAGGAAGGTGAAGTTTATTCTTTTTTAAAAGTGTTTTTCAAGTATGTGGCTACCTTCATCCATGGCTTAGTAGCCATACTCTGGTAAGAGAGGGGACTTCTGTGTAAAAAAGACAAACAAACCAAAAAACCCCATTGTGTGTATAGAAAACACAGTGTAACTAGTAGAAATTGTAACCTTGCCTTGTTACCAGCAAGGTGTGTTTCGGTTTGTTCTGTTTCACAACCAGAGAACGTAGCCCACACTGAACTGTGTCCTGTATCTCAACGAGCTATTTTATCTGTTGCTCTGGGATCTCTGCACTACAATCTACATATACTTGCTCTCATTTCATGTCTTGCATTATTCCTGCCTAGTTCCAGCATTAAGGCTTAAGAGTCAGAAAAATTTACTGGGCAGAGTATGCTTATCTGATTCCTGGTAGATAGGACTGAGAATTTTTTAAAGGGTTTAGAAATACATAGTTTCATCTGAAAACTATCTCTGTGTGAGTTTCTTTATCTGGCAATGGTAACTTTGACCATTTTAGACTAACAAAGTGATCCTATATTCAAGGTCTTGGGATGTAAATTAGAGTGCCATAGTTCCTCCCAGTCATAGGCTACCGTTAATAAGGGGTAAAAATGGAGACTTCTGCGTGGCTGTCATCAATCAGTATAAATGCTTTCAAGTTTCTCTCAGCCATGGCCTTTAATAGCATAGATCAATATGATTTTTAAAACACAGTATAGTTTTAAAGTAGCAGGCTATTCTTGATGCATAATGTTTAAGCTTTATTTTGTCTCCTGTTTGTTGATAGCACTTCAGTTCTGCCATTCTATATCTTTGCTTGTTAGAGGTGTCTGGAAAATAATTCTGTTTTCATGGAAACTATTGAGGTTTCAAGTCTTGGTTTTGTTCCACCTTGGAACAACAACAAAGCCCTAAAAGAGCTTTCATGAATCAGATTTTCAAAAACACATTCATTTAATTTCATGTAATCCACTGCCATGCTAATTTAACCACCACCATTTGTTTCCCTTAAGTTTGGTCTGATCTGAGACAGTTTTGTAAGTTATCCAATATATCTTTGCAACAGGTTTGTGGTTTTTCCAACACAATAGCACTTTTGTCAACAAATTTAGCTGCTTTCTAACTTACTGTGTTTTTTGTTGTGAACAATATACTAGAACAGCTTTATTTCCATTCTGTTTTTCCCTTCTGCTCTTCCCTGGGTTGCTGGAGTACTATGAAAAGTCAACAGTCTGGTGCCATAATTTGCTGTTTTCTGAGAGACATGAGCTGTAATTTAATGAACACTTTGCCATTTTAGTTTGAGATAAAAGAAAGAGGTTGCATTTTTGACAAAAGAGGAAGAATGGTTTACAAGTACAGCAAGATGGAAATGAAACCATTCTAAAATCCCTTTGTTGAGCATTGAAGTTGCATGATTGTGGTGGCTTGACCCTGGCTGGACACCAGGTGCCCACCAAAGCTGCTCTATCACTCCCCTCCTCAGCTGCACAGGAGAGAGAAAATATAAAAAGGCTCGTGCGTCGAGATAAGGGCAGGGAGAGATCATTCACCAATTACTGTCACGAGCAAAACAGACTCAACTTGGGGAAAATTTATTTATTACCAATCAAATCAGAGTAGAGTAATGAGAAATAAAACCAAATCTTAAAAAACACCTCCCCCCCACCTCTCACTTCTTTCTGGGCTCAACTTCACTCCCTATTTTCTCTCCCTTCTCCCCCCCAGCAGTGCAGGAGGACAGGGATGGGGTTGTGGTGAGTTCATCACCTGTTGTCTCTGCTGCTCCTTCCTCCTCAGGGGGAGGACTCCTCACACTCTTCCCCTGCTCCACCGTGGGGTCCCTCCCACAGCAGACAGTCCTCCATGAACTCCCCCAACGTGAGTCCTTCCCACAGGCTGCAGCTCTGCCCAGACTGCCCCAGCGTGGGTCCCTCCCGCAGGCTGCAGCCCTTCAGGCACAGCCTGCTCCAGCGTGGGTCCCCCACGGGGTCACAAGTCCTGCCAAGAACCTGCTGCAGTGTGGGCTCCTCCCTCCACGGGGCCACAGGTCCTGCCAGGAGCCTGCTCCAGCGTGGGCTTCCCACGGGGTCACAGCCTCCTTCCCCTGTGCTCTGGTGTGGGGTCCCCCACAGGCTGCAGGTGGAATCTGCTCCCCTGTGGGACTCCATGGGTGCAGGGCACAGCTGCCTCACCAGGGGCTGCACCACGGGCTGCAGGGGAATCTCTGCTCTGGTGCCTGGAGCACCTCCTCCCCCTCCTTCCTCACTGTCCTGGTGTCTGCAGAGTTGTTTCTCTCACATATTCTCACTCGTCTCTCCTGTCTGCAGTTGCACAGGTTTTTTTTCTCCTTCTTAAATACATTATCCCAGAGGCACTACCAGCATCGCTGATGGGCTCGGCCTTGGCCAGTGGCGGGTCCATGCTCTGTTGGACATGGGGGAAGCTTCTAGCAGCTTCTCACAGAAGCCACCCCTGTAGCCTCCACACCCCCCCTCACTACCAAAACCTTGCCGTGCAAACCCAATACAATGATTAAAAAAAAAAAAAGTTACGGGATTATAAAACTGAGTAAATGGCTTACAGAATTGTTGATGAAAATTTGTAAATGAGTATCTTTTGATTACAGAAACATTTGCTTTTTATGTAGTCATAGAATTCAGATTTAGATAAAAAAAATCAGTAATGTATTTTGAACTTGGATATATTTTATCTTACAGAGATGAAAAATGAGAGCCACCTCTATTTCCAGTTTCCTCATGCATAATAATGGTATCTTTGCTTCCTGCAGGGCAAGGCCAGAAAACCATGCAGTCATCAGGGCACAGATTCCGTGATGTTGAGCACCACCCGCTTCTTGCTGAAAATGACAGCTACGATTCCTCTTCCTCAGAGGCCGACATGGCAGAGAGGGTTTGGTTCATCCGAGATGGCTGTGGTATGGTCTGTGCTATAATGACATGGCTTCTGGTTGTCTATGCAGACTTCGTAGTGACTTTTGTCATGTTGCTGCCTTCCAAAGACTTTTGGTACTCTGTGATCAACGGTGTACTCTTTAACTGCTTGGCAGTACTAGCTTTGTCATCGCATCTGAGAACTATGCTAACTGATCCAGTAAGTATGCGATTGTTCCTTGACGTTGGATTGTTCTCTCACGTAGCTCATCGTCTGCAGAGAAATTTGGAGAAGTGGTACCAGTCTTCTCCTGCTAGGAAAAGTAGTGTTAGATTCAAAACTCGCAAGGGGAAGGGATGATATCTGTACTTTCCCTGTTGTTCTGTTAATGAAACTATAAATAATTTTTTCTTGAGGAGCAGGCAGTATAAAAGTAATTTATAAAGGAGAGGTAGGCTCGTGAGAAATACAGTTTATTTGTAAAATATTAACCCAGGTTCTGAAGAAGCTAATAAAGCTTCAGTCTTTTCTGTCCCAATTTTTCTTTTTTTCATCAGATATATTTTCAAAACTTCATAAGAAGTTGTAGTTTCATCCTGTTGTATCATTTGAAATGTATCTTCCATTTATGGCACATGAAAGAGCTTTTAGAGGTAGACATGCTGAAAAACCTCAGTCACATAGTGACGTAAAGTAAGAACTATTGTCCTGCATGGTTCATGCATTGTTGTGTTTAGGTATTTGGAGTCAGTGGGAAAGGAGATTTAAGTTTAACCCACATTGGAATAGTAGGTGTAAGAGGTCTTGAAAGTACTAATTTTTTCAGACTTTTCAATTCAAGTGTTCCAAGAAATTGCTTATTTTGTACTAAAATCTATTACTTTTTTTAGGGAATAAATCTGGAGAGAGAGGGATGAGGGGCGAAACGTTTATTTTCTCCAAATTTTTGAGACAGCAACAGCATGTATAGAAATTATGGAAGCATTCAGAAAAACATCAGGGTGTTGTAGTTAATGGTTTTCTAGGTCTTTGATTTACTTCTGAGTCCTCACCCAGTGATAAAATGTTACGACTTCTACAGACTATGACAGCTAAGAAGGTTACTAGTTTAAGGATAGATCGCTTAAAAATACGTCCTGGTAAAATTGTGTCTCTTTCTAGACCTTTGTTGTTCTTTATGGATAAAACATGATAGAAATAGAGATGAATCACTACCTTTCTTTCTCCACTCCTTTCCTGCTGATTCCCAGAATGGAACACAATTGTGTGGTAGAAACTCAGCTTGAAGGAAAAAAGGAATAAACTGCCTCAAAACATATATGAATTAAATTTACTCTTATGAGTGTAAAAATAGATTTTTCATTGAAAGGAATTGGTGACCAACTGAGACTATGAAAGATGTTTTTGAAATAGAGTATAATTTTATCAATAAAATGTTAAAAGCATGCCTGAAGTTGTGATCCTTAGTGACAGGGGAATAGGTGAATGTGAGATGTGTTTTATAAGCATAAATTTACCTGGAACAAGGTAAATTTGTGCTTTAGGAGTTCTCTCTGAAATAATTCACCATGTTTACACCAAAGTATTAACTTCAGTGAGAACATACATATTGCAAAAAGCACTTCAGCAATACAACATGAGTGTTCAAGAAACTGGCTTTCGGTTCGTACCCCTGCAAAGGCCACCTGGCTCAGGTTTGAAGCACCACTTAGCTGGAGTTCGTCTGAGGCAGAACTTGGGCTGTGTCTCGGACAATACAAACACAAGATTGTTATTCCAGGCCATAGGCAACAAAAACTTTCTGCCTAAGTACAGAAGTGTTTTGCAATTGAATCTGAAGTGCCTGCTGCTTTCTTAATTCTGTCCTGAAAACTTCCTTAAGGTGTCTGTGTAAGGTGATGATGCTGCCAGTGGGGTTTTTTTGAACAAGGAAATAATTATAGAATGTTGCAGGTGATTTAAGCCAACCTGGAGAAGGCTATCCCTGTGTGAAGTAAGAGCTGGCCTGGAGGAGTTGGTACAGAAAGACCATTGCACTTTCATTTCACATCCCGGTTCACTTCACAATTTCTTCCTGTCACAGATAAGCCTTTAGCTTTATAAATAAGCAAGGTGACAGTGGTACTGTCCATTATTTTCTTCTTACTAGTCGAAAGTTAGATTCTGTTCTCAGCAGGCTCTAGATTAATATTGTTACTGGAAGAAGCAATCCTGCCTACTATTCCTGTCTGTTCATCATCTTCCTCATTGCGCTGAAACAGCTTCTAATGCAGTTCAGTGGTGAACAGCTCAGAGAACTAATCACTAAAAAATAATTTCTTTTCCTGATGGGTTATTTTTCTCCTGTATCTATTCCTTCAGCTGTTTACCATATAGCTATACAAACTTTCACAGTAGCGGTGGGCAGCAGGAGATGTTAGATGTAGAATAAAGAAGTCAGTGGTGGTTCATGCTGACAGTGTCCAAGCTAAAAACTTAAGTATAAAGGAAAAAAGGATGACTGTTGGTTCTCAAAAACTTGTGTATGTGGGGCAGGTGGCTAAATCTTGGATTCAGAGAGTTGAAATGACATTTTTCAAGTAGTTGTTGCTGATTTAACTTTTGTGGATGGCTTGACCTAATAATCGAATGTCACAACAATTAACATATGCTGCTGTAAGAAAGCACATCTCCTTTAGTAGTGCTTGTTCAGAGTAACTTCTCAGCAAATATTGTAGTGCTTTTACCTGCATGTAAAGATGTCTTCCTCTTCATTTTATGTATGCTGGTGACAGTAGATTCTCTCAGAGTTATGCTAATACTTGGCCATAGATGAGTCTTGCTGAAATGAAACTGAATTTGAGGTCAAGCAGAGGTAATTTATTCATTTGGAAATGATTCTGGCTTATGGCGGACTAGCTTTGAATAAATGAATTTATTTCAGCAATTATCCTGAGATTACTGGTATAAAGTCTATAAAATGTATATTTAAATGCTCTCATACCATTTAAGAAGCTTTCTCTCCTTTAATTGAAATGATTTCAGGGGGCTGTACCCAAAGGAAATGCCACTAAAGAATACATGGATAATTTGCAACTGAAACCAGGAGAAGTGATCTACAAATGTCCAAAGTGCTGTAGTATCAAACCTGAACGTGCACACCATTGCAGGTATGCCATAGTTTTCTTTAAAGCAGTTATGCGTATTGAGCCTTGGAATAATGTCCCTGATACTTATGTGTTAACTTTTTTCCCCAAAATTTCTTTTGGTATCCAATAAACTTTCAAGTTCATACATTGCAGAGTATTTTATAAATAGGATATACTATGGCTAAAAATGAATGTGGGTGAGGGGAAAGAAGCAAGAGACTCGGGAGTTTTAAAAAATAATCATACTGAGGTATTTTAAATACTTTTTTGATTTGTGAATATTCTTTCCTGTGCATCATTCTAATTATTGTGCCATACTGTTGATAATGCAGGGCAAAGGGAAGAATCTCAAGGACATTTTGGACAGAAGGTGATTTAAGAAATGACTCTGCAATCTTAATTTAAGAAAATAGAGATTAGTTTTAAGCTATCACTTTAATTTGTGTCTTCTCGTCTTCATAGTGCGTCATTTTGGTACGTGAATTGGCAGATTATTTTCCCAAAGTTTTATGCATCGTGGGTTAAATGCACCTCTGCTTATTGAAGATTCATTTTAATAAGGACAGAAGTGATAATAATTTAAACTGAACATGCTATGGAAGAGATAGTAAATTTATCCATTTTTAATTAATTCTCAATCTTTTGAGTTTTCAGGCACTGTGGATATGCATTTGTAATGTTTATTGTGTGAGAGTTGAAAATAGATATGCCTGCATAATTAAGACTTACATAAGTATGTAAATGTTTCTGGTGGCTCTCTCTAGGTGTGAGGAGTGATGTGTATTGAATTGTGTGGCGTATTCAATTTAAGTCTCTGAGTTAGTGCCCGTTAAAAGAACAGAGTGAAGTCTTGTCAGGACTCTCAAATTATTCTGTAAATTTGTGGTTTCTAAATTAAATGTCTCCGTGTATGTCACTTATCTGTATGAAAGTTATGGCTGAGAAGCTATTTCCATTATAAATACTCCGCCTTGGCACTGAAATCTTGTTCTTCTCTCAGATGCGAGTGGGTTTTTGTATCTGGAGTGTGAAGGGAAAAGTTTCATGTATAAATAGTCAAGTATAGGATTATCTTCAGTTAGTTTATCTGTGTTGTAGGTTAGTTTCTTGCATGGATGCAGGTACCAGGCCTGCCTTCCTGTGCAGCGAATTGGATTCTGGCTGGCTTTATTAGCTCTGGTAGAGCAGTACGTGAACAAAGCTGTGCCTCTTGCTCGGTGGGCCTGGGGGTGGAAGCAGTGCAGCTGCTTTCTTGTGGCAGAATATAAGCTGTTCATCTCTGGGGATCCAAACGAGCTTTGTGCAGTCTGTTCAGATGTCCTGGCACTGCGTTCACGGGGTGCGCTGGAGGGACACCTGAGAGCCTCTGCTGAGCGTAGGTTGCATCTTGCTCATTTTCTCATCTTGGATTTAGGCTGATTCCTGCAGAGACTTTGCCGGAGTCTTTGTAAAGTGTTTCTCACATCTTCAGTCCCAATAGGATTTACCAATTTGGAAGTGACCCTAAATGAAGACATCTTATATTGAACTCTGCGTATGAACAAAAAAGCTGGAGTACTGGAGAGCCTGGAGCCCATGCAGCTGCATGGCTCTGCGTGGGCAGTGCTCACCTGTGAGACCTGGGGCTTACAGCTGTAGAGGCTTCAGACAAACCCTGCAGAGTCCCTTGGGTGCCTCTGGGCCCTCACCCTCAGCAGGTGCTGAGTTATTATCTTGGATGTTCTAGTAGCCTGTGATCCCAGTTAAGGCGGTGTCGATTGCAAAATTATTTCTTCATGGAAGAAGAATAGAAATAAACTTAAGTAGGGAATTCAAATACATTGTTTATGGCTAGAATTTGGATTACATTTATTGTTAGAGCAAGAATGGGTAGTGTCTACAATGAAGGAGATCTGTGATGCTTACAAAGGGTTTGTTTTCACTAAGCACTGGTTTAGGGACCTGGCTTTGCATGTCTTGTGAATTGTTTTACTACTTATGCCTTGGTAAAATACACTGTGAGATGTTCCACGTAAGGGTAAAGGACGCGTTTTGGTGCTTGCACAGTGCATAGCTGGCTTCACAGAACATCTAAAAGTGTATGTACTATCCTTTTGTAAGCCTGCTGTCATGTTTTGCTCAGCAGTTGGATATCTGGTTTAATTGTCTTTGTTTCTGTTACTTGTACAATACGTGCTACTAGTTGTTGCTGTTTACTTAAGAAAAACAAAGGATTTTTTTGTAATTTCTTGAACATTGAATACATACTGCATAGACAGGTAAATGGGCTGGAAACCAGCTACCAGAATCTGATTCTTTGCCATAGATTTAGCACTGCAGAAGTTCACTGAATAGAAAAAAGGTTTGTTTGATTATACTGCCAACTTTTTATTGGCTTACAAACCCATTCCAAGGACGTTAAAAGGATGGGCTGGTCCCAAGGAGTCAAAGTGGCAATTTGCTGATAGAAGAGGCTTGAAAATGGAAATTAAAGTTGGTTCCTGTTGGGAAATACTTACACTCAAAGCCACAGTGTATGTTTTGAATAGTAAATTATTAACAGAAGAGACTCTTATGATGTAGTTATGAAAACTGTTGTGCAACACTGCAGCAGAAGTTCTTTTAAGGAAGAAAAATAGTTTCATAATACGCATTAGAGATGGGGAAAAAACCCAAACTTTTATTTACAGCTAAATATCTAGCCTCAGTGAAATACATTAAACTGGTATTTTACTAAGGAGTTAACATTTTCAGCATAAAGAGGTGGCTTATCCTGAGTGAATGCTATTTTGTTTTCACTGAAGGAGCACAGCTGCCATTATTTCTAGCCTATTCTGAGTGCCTACATTTGTATGTGGGGAACTGTTATTCAGAATCAAGTCACTGAGATGTTTGCATCAGTCTTCCCGTGAATTTCTGGTATCCAGACCAATTTCTCTGAAGCCATTAGCTGTGTCTGAATGTTATCTTTGGCATTCAAAACTGTAATTGCACCTGCAGTTGCCTGAGCGGCATTCAGCAGCAAGGCCAAGCTGGAGAAGACCTTCCTTTGTCCACAGCTGCTTGTTCTCACTCCCAGATTGCTCCTTCCTCTTGTGTAAGGCGTGAGTGTTCCTGCACAGTGAAGTGACCCAGGTTGCAGGTAACACAGTGACTTCCCCAAACTCTTGCCGCATGAACATCTGTGCTTGGACAGGGGAAGGAGTAGAATACAAGTGATGGGGACAGGAAGAAGGCAGAACCACTGTTCTAAGCATTGCTGTGAGTTTGATGGCTGGAAGTGTTCGCTGAATCGTGGTGTGAGATTAGAAATGAAGGCAGGGTTCCAGACATCTGATGTCTTGGAGAGAGAGCTCTGCGTGGGCTTGTGAGAAATACTGAATGAGCAAAAGTGAGTCCTGCCAACCTCATATCCTCCAGCGTTTGGCTTGATTGAGTCTGGATATGATTTTACTCAGTACTTCACATTAATATTCTTTTTAGAGTGACAGTATATATTCTGTGTTGCGTTAGGAGGCTTGCATGGTTGTGATAACTGGAATTAGCTCACCTTCCCACAGAGCTTGGGAAATTAATGAGAGGCTGAACTTACAGGTAGGAGGCTGTGAAATGAAAATCTCTTGGAGAGCCTTCTGAATGCCTTCTCTTGAATGATACCTGTTTCCTCTGCACTAGAGAATGGTCGCAGTGTTTAGTTATGGTATTGGGATTTTCATGTGTAACTGGCACTATTTAAAAAGTAATTTGCATCAGAGGATGAATCGTCTTTAAACAAGAGGCAGTGGGAAGGTAGAGGCTGGGTTATGATAGCTTCGGAGGAGCAGTGAGAGATTTGGGGTTCTTTCATATAACCTGTGCAGGAGTATGTTCTGCCTCTTGCTGAATTAGCTTATAATCATGCATATGTGATGTGCCTTAAAAATTATTTTATGCCTCAGAGCATTGATTTCCCCTTCACACACACCCCTTTCCTCACTCCAGTGACAATTGTCTAGCTTTGCTTCGTAGCTTGTCACTGCAGCACTCACAGATACCTACATAAATAAGCATGCATTAAAAAGAAAGGATTTTGAATAGTCATGCCTGCATTTTTTAGGCTTTTTTGGCTTTGTAACTGCTGAAATAAAAATGCTTAATATTTTGGATGTTCTGCAGGAAAATCTGGAATGCTTTGAGAGTGTGGCTATCTTAAGTACAAAACTAGAAAAATGAAGTATCAGCATTACTTAAGCTATTGATTTATGGAAGAACTTCAACACATGTTGCAACTTTTCTGTTTCTCTTGTATAACATTGGCTGCAGATGGAACTGAATGTAAGAGAAATGAACCCTCTGGTGCTGTATGGCCTAGCATGTAAAATGGAGCTGTTGAAATATTTGACTTTTCTTCTGGAAATAACCTTGACTCAAAACTGGGTAGAAACTAAGCAATTAGTTGCAGAACTAGCAAAGAATGGTAGTGTTCAAGTATTCATTAACAAGTAAGCAAAGAATGTGTGCTGCTTATAGTTTCAATATTTTTGTTTTATGTTGAGGAAGTGAAGTGTGACATTGTGAGCTGTTCCTTAGTTGAGATGTTGATTGCATATGTTCAAAATTGTATGGTCACTTGAAACCTCAAGAGTGACAATTTCTCTCTTGAAGATGTGAATTTTTATTTTTTTTTTTTCTGAGTCCTAAAGTAAATTTACAACTTGAAAGTCTGTAAACTTGAAATAATTGCTTTGTCTAAAAAAGCTGCTTCAGAAGGGAAGGGGTTTTTAACAGTAAAAACCAACTAAAATTAGAAAACAAAACCACACACTTTGCTCATTCAGTGCCACAAGTGTCTAAAACAAGTTACTGGATTCGCTTGACTGTGTTTGGATATGCAGTGATTCTCATATTAATACTGGTTTTCTTATGTGAAGAATGTCTTATGTTCACAGTCAGTTTTGTGACAACCAAAAGCTGAGTTGTGAGCAAATAGTTTCTTTAAAGAAATGCAAGTAAAAATCACTGTTTGCAGTTTGTCAAGAAAGATTTCAGCACATCATCTTATGACCACTGGGTACCCTTGTTTCTACATTAAAACGTGAAGTGTTGTTTCTCAACAGAAATCTCTTTTCCTTTCCTTCAGTATTTGCAAACGATGTATTCGAAAGATGGATCACCACTGCCCGTGGGTGAATAACTGTGTGGGGGAGAAAAATCAGAGATTTTTTGTTCTGTTTACGGTAAGTGAAAATCAACAGCAGCTTTACCTCCGTATGAATCTACCTTGATTGTAACAATTTTGGTTGTGCTTACTAGTGAGTAATGGCTTAAGGGCACAATTTTTTTGTGTTGTTTGTTGGGTTTTTTTCCCCTTCTATTCAAGATAGTCTCCAAGCAGGAAGATATTTCTGCTCATACTCATTTTAGTCTTGTAAAGTGCTGTTATTTTAAACTATCTTAATTCTACTGTGTTTTATGTAGTAACAGTTAGTGAAATGGTACGTAAACTTTCATTATTGCCCACATTTTTAGATTCAAGCTTAATTAGAATTTGTTTTTTAACATCATTGTATTGAATTGAAAATTGAAATAGGAAAGTATATTCGCTGTGCAGTGGTGAAGGCTGGCTGAAAGGAATGTCTGGTTTACTACCTGGCAGCAGTCAAAAGTAAGCACTCTCTCTTATTTCCAGATGTATATAGCCCTAATTTCAGCTCATGCGCTCATACTGTGTGGGTTTCAGTTTTTCTCCTGTGTCCGAGGGCAGTGGACTGGTAAGCAAATACTTTCACTGTCATAATCTAGCAGATATTAAGGGAAAGTCATAGCGTTCCACCTATTTCCGTGCCATGTATGAAATATTACAAGACTTCAATATTTTTAAAGTGAGGTCCTGAAAATATTTCATACCTGTTTACCTATCTCTCTCTTTTTAAGACATTCACTGTGAGAGCTGTGACTGTCAAGGGCATTCTCACTCCCTTTCCACATAGTAAAAATTTACTGCCTCTGTAATAGGAAGGAAACAAGTAGCTGGTCCTCGACCACCTCAGCACTGTACTACCTGAAGCTGCCAGCTGGGCTCTGTGTGTCCCACCATAGTTCTGTGAACAACAGCTGAAACTTAAACAAATGTTTCCCTCATTCTGTTATTGGAGCCAACTGTGGGGGTCCCATAGAAAAGAAATTTCCTAATTTGTTTGTTTAGGCCTCTGACTTACACTTCTTAATGTTCCAAAGTGCCTGAGCTCATTCTGATCTTGGGCATTTGGCAGAAGAGGGTTGATCATATGTTCTTCCTGGTACCAGAAGCAACAGGGGAATCCATGTGACTGTTTTTTGCGGAATATTCCATTAAATGGATGGAATCTTAGTCCTTTTTTTACCTGAATGTTCTGCTTCCTGTATACTATCCCATTTCTTCTTTATTTAACTATAGTTGAGTTAATCAGTTGATCAGAGGATATCCAGAGATGTGACTGTAAATCAGAACCTGGTTACTTTGTGTGGTGAATTAAAAAAAATAAGACAATTGCAGCACAATGGGATGTCTGGATTAACTAGCAAGTCAGAGCTGACAGTGCTGATGGTTTCTACAGTGTTTGTCATGCATGAAACTTCAAGCTGTTCTCATCTTTATATATGTGCAGTTCCGAGTACTTAAATTGTTTCACGTACAAACGTTTGATATCCTTGGAATATGAGGCAGCATTGCAGTAGTGCAGTACCATATGCTTTATAGGATGCCAAAACTGTTACTTCCTTAGAATTCTTTATTTCCTTGGGCAGCAAATAAAGCTGCTGCAGTGCTAGGAATTAGAAGTTTGTTTTAATTGTGAAATACACTTTCAAGTGTCAGATGCTTAGCTTTTATTGCTGTTTTTATTGAAGAGGGGATGTCTCAGTATGAATGTACTCTTTAGATTTTTTAAATTTTTTTTTTTATAACTACATACATCGTTTTCACAGAATGCAGTGACTTCTCCCCACCTGTAACTGTGATCCTGATGATCTTCTTGTGCCTTGAGGGTTTTCTGTTTCTCACTTTCACTGCAGTCATGTTTGGCACCCAAATCCACTCAATATGCAATGATGAAACGGTAAAGACTTCTACTTTTGTATGCTCTAACAATTATTCTAGGAAGGTGTGTTAGATGGTGTTTTATTTGCATGAGGGAAGACTCTTATTTTGGAGAAAACCTCGAATCTGAAATAGCTCATAATTTTTATTTTCTGCAGTTGTAAAGATTGAAATACTTTCTTGGGGTTTGCATTCTAACAGAAGTTCTTGCATTGTTTGCTTTTCTGACATAAATTTTATAATTAGGGTTTCAACTACAAATATTGCACAGCTTCTGACTTCAGTTTAGACTTACACTTTTCAACCGTCAGAAACTCCTGATAGGTGTCATGAGAAATGTCTGCTTTTCTCAGGTCTACACTTAAACTAGCTATCCTGTATCGACCCTTCACACTTCCCTCTACTTTGGTACACAGGGAAGGTTTAGACTGGCTCTTAGGAAGTATTTCTTTGCAGAAGGGGTTGTTGGGCGTTGGAATGGGCTGCCCAGGGCAGGGGGGGAGTCCCCATCCCTGAAGGGTTGAAGAGTCGGGTTGACCCAGCGCTGAGGGATCTGGTGGAGTTGGGAACAGTCAGTGTGAGGTTCATGGTTGAACTGGAGGATGCTCAAGGGCTTTTCCAACTGAGACGATTCTGTGACTTTACTAGAGGATAACAGTAGTTTAGACCTGTGGCTCCCTTGCCCTTAGATCTGCAGTGTTAAGCCTTGAGAGAACATTTTGTGATAGATAATTGTCTGGAAACATAAGGAATTTGAATCTTGTGGCTCTTCAGCGACACTGTTTAAAAGTGTACTTTTGTACTGAAGAGTAACTGTGAAAAACAATTAGTAAATGTGGAGCCTTCATTAGTGGGAAGTACAAAAAATGATCATCAGAATAATGCATGTGGGAGAGTAAGCCTAGCTTCAGTAATTGCAGTACAAAAGCCTTCTTGGAAGCCTTATTGTCTGGTTTTATTAACTGAGTAAGCAGCTTCTAGTGTAGGTATATTGCCTGCAGATCCTATCCTGTAACATCAGCTTTGCTGGTCATTTTGTCTTTTACTTTGAGGGGGGAAGAGCTAGAGGTAGACCAACCCTCTTGTACACAGTTTGTGTTCTAAGTCTTCTGCCCTGCACCCACAGGACTAAATCAGCCATTCTTATTTCTTCCTTACTAAACAAATAACAGTCAGAAACTAATCATCTCACTAGCTATATGTTAAAAGAATGCAAAATAGTAATCATTTTTGGTAACTGCTGTTAGACTTTACTAAACTTTAGACTTAACAGTGTGTCACTGCATGTCTGTTTATGTACAGGAGATTGAAAGACTGAAGAGTGAAAAGCCAACATGGGAGCGGAGACTACGTTGGGAAGGAATGAAATCTGTTTTTGGGGGTCAGCCTTCACTCTTGTGGATCAATCCTTTTGCAGGATTTCGAATCAGGCGACTTCTACTGAGAGCAAAGAAAGGAGGACCTGAGTTTTCTGTTTGAGCCTAATTATGCTGGAACTTGCAAGAATACTATATAATATTTATTTGGGGCCAGAGAAGGCTGTCTACATATAATCTGTGACCAGGTGAAACTGATATCGGACATTTGCTTGTAGCAAGCAGAGTTTTATACGTTTCTCGTCACAGACATCTCATTAACTTTCAGAGACGCGAACTGGATCTGTAATGGTCTTAACAGCAAGATAACAAAGGAAAAGCACGTGGTCACACTAAAGAAGCCAAATGTTGTCATGCTACTGTAATTTATTTTATGAGATTAATTATCCATTTTTGTTAAACCCTTTTTATTTGATAAATGTTTGGGGAATTACCTGTGTGTTTTTATAAAACGTATATACTTAGGTGCAGTTGTCAATCATAAGGAGGAGCATTATGGTGAAATGGATCTCAAATGAGACCTAGCCTTCTAAATCCAGTTTTCAGGGAATAGTGGTTTGTTCAGTTTTAATTTATATTTCAGCTTGTCCTAATAAACAGAGCTGTACTCTTGTGTCCCACTTCAGGCACACATTCCTCATATGCAAGTGATTCAAAGGACTGGTGCACACAACAGCATAACACATCAGAGGCACTGTTACACCGCTGCCAAATGTCTTCCCAGGCTCACAAAAGCATGTCTTGTGTTTGGCAGTATTAATCTCATATGGCATTTAGGTAAGTTCTAAACCTTCAGTAAACAACACTTTTAACTAACAGCTGTGGGCCAAATTCTGCCCTCAGTTATGCATCTCCAATTCTTAATGCATTGATTCTAGAGGAACTTAAGTGTAGGTGTTTGAGGATTATATCTAGTCTTCTGTGCAGGAGTAAGTGGGACCAGTGACTATCCTCCTCTGTGAGATTGAAATGAACGTACTGCAGACTGGAGTTAACTAACTGAAAACAGTTGTCTTTGTAAGGTCTTGCTCTGCCCCTTTTTTATTGTACAGACTTTTCATAGAAGGAAAGCTGTTGACTTCATGATCCCTTGAACAAAAGCATCAGAGGAGTGAGGGAGGTTGCCTCTTTCTCAAGTAAAACAGAGCTTAAAAGTAGAAAGATCTGTAATAGAAGCAATTATTTTGAATTTAACCATTTGCCAACCAAAACTACTTTCAAGAAATGAGAGCAATATAGATCTAGAACTGCTTTATGTGGGCCTGACAAACAACAGTAGTGCTAAGAAATGTTTATAAATCTGCAAGTAATGAAATAAAGCTGCAAGTAACGAAATTCAGCTAAAAGTTGATTCTTTAAAAATTAGATTTAGACTATTTTTTGTATTATTGTTAAACTGTTCTATAAATTACTGATAATGTAAAGGATAAAGCAGGAGCCTTGATGCATAGCTTGAAATTGTGCCTAGAAAGTAAATAGCTCCCTGTTCTGGGACTTGCCTTAAAATTGTCCTGTTCTTGCTTTTGCTTTGCCAGTAGCACTGATGATCTGTCCCACCTCAAGCAGTTCAACGTGCTGAAGAATCTTGCATTATAAAGTTTACGTACTACAGAAGCTATACTTTCTTTTTTCAGTAACTTGCTTCTCCATTTCTTTGTGACTGTTTGTGGCATCTTGATTCCAGCTTCATCAGGTTTTATACCATTGGGTGGGTGAGATTACTAAGGGATCCATTTATTAGCTATGGCCCTGCGAACAAAACTGTGCAATACTATGTAATATGGTCACTTTGCGTGGGGGAGATGGTGTGTAACACTGGACAATTTCTGGGTGGACACGTCCAACAAAATTGCAGTCAAATGAACAAAACTACGTCTCATGTAACTGAGAGGAAAGTTGGAAGTTCCACAAGAATCTTTGCATATTCAGTTGCACATCTTAAAGATTGGGAAAAAATGTGTCTGGCTTTGTCATGAGGCTCTTAATGTGTATATTGATTAATAAAATATCCTGATGAAAATCAGAAAATATCACTTCAAGCGGTTGAACCCTGTGACTTAGCAAATGTGTGCGTGTGTGAAATCAGGTTTACTTGGCTTTTCAAACCCTTGTTACGTTGTAATTTTTTTAATGTAAAAAAAATAAAGTAATGAAGTCTTAGTTGATTAACTTCTGCTCTAGATGTTGCTCTTTTTTGCACATATATGTGCATATTTGCATATATTCAGATTACAACAACTTCAGGGTAATGGTCTTGCATCCTTTGGCTTGTAATTTATATGTATATGTGTATCAGGTAACAGATGATACTGCTCCAAATTAAAGATGATACTCTGCTTATTAAGGGTTTCAAGCTATGCTGACTGCTTAGCTGCTCTTGGGCATTTCGTCTTCTGCATCCTCTGGTGTAACTGCTTATCTCATTAGTACCTGTTTGTCTAAGGCGAGTGGGAAAACAGGCAGTGAATCCTACCTATTTGAAAACTCCTGAGTTTCTTGGGCTTCGCACTTTCAAGGTATTTGTGTGAAATAGAGGTTAGGTCTCAGGTCTCCCTAGTTTCTCTGTGCAAATGTTGACTTTTGCCACTAGTTCTGTAGCTTCAAATACAAAGACAGCCAATTATGCAGCCTAGAAAGCAGCAGTTCGGGTACTTGTCAGCAGAACAAGTGACCCAACAAGGGTGAGGGCAAGGAGGACACAAGGCTTACAAAGGCAGTAAAAGAGGGAGAGACAGGAAGCAGTTTATTTCCCCTTTGCAACAACTCTTAAAAAATACTTTGGTACCTTTCCTGGGTGTAGTATCACACTTCTATACACTGCTGTTTCTGTGGAGAAAATAGCTCCAAATATAGTCATATAAACTATGCGCTGCTGCTTCTTGTATGTTTAAGCAGGTTAATGATTTGATTATATTTGTATGCCACAACAGTTAGGCAGTGCTGTGTTTACATCTATTTTAGGGAAGAGTTTGTTTACTCTCCAAACGGAACAGACCTAATTTATCTCCTTTTTATTTTCTTGTTTAATTTCTAGTAGTAATGTGAGGTTGCTTCATAAACCTTGTCTGAAGTCTTAGCTGGCAGCAGTGAGCGAGAAAGAATTCATTTATGGACTTCTTTATGCCTACCCTGTGCAGCAGTGCTGTGTTTCTAGGATTGTTCTCACTTCTTTCTGTTGGCACTGTGTTAACATGTGAATGTATTCGATGCTATTGGAGAAAGAAAGTGGCGTAAGAGGCTTTGAAATACAGAAGTTGGACTGTAAAATGAGTCTTGAATTCTGTTAATAACACTAAAATGAAATGCACCAGCATTACAGTTCTGTATATTTTTTAAGTGTTATTCCACTGAACAGAGCAACAGTTCAATTCACGCAGTGTGCTTTGGGGTTGAATATGGATTGGTGCTTCTTGATCGATGAGACTGTTAAATTTTTTTGCTTGTGTCACTTTTCATTCTTTTTTTTATGTTCTGAATTTCTTCATGGAAAAATACTGTCATTCAGGTTTTGCAGTATTTCCTGACTCTATTGCAGTAGCATAGATGCTGCTGTAATGCACGTTACTCTTGGAAAGAGGTCTGCAAAATAGCCAGCATGCATCACAGCAATCACAATTACTTTCTTAATAAGTGAAACTTTGCACCTCCAAAATATTACTGCAATTTCTCCTCATACTGTAGTGCAGGCTAAAGTTAATACAAGACCCAGATTCAGTGTTAATAAAGCCAAATGTTATAATTGGCAAAGAAACAGATAACTTACAGAGAAATAAGTAAGATTTTATTACTTAAGATATGTGATTCGTGTTGTCCTGACAACTTTTGTTGCCGCTTTTGTTAAAATCCTAATTCCAATAATGCAGAAATGTAATAAAATAGTCACTTACAAGATACATTTGCATAAGAATATGGGTTTAATTTAGAGTGGGGTTTGACATAGGGAAGCTAGAAAGAGATTTTTGCCATGAATCTATTCTGACCCTTAATACAGTGAATTATTCTTGCTGTAAACCTTCACCGGACTTGCTGAACACTGGAGGCCGAGGCCAATATCTACTTGTTCCCAAACAATTTTATTTTCTTCTATCAGATAATATCTTAGATTGTTAATTACATCAGTCTCAAGTGAAAGCTGGGCTTTGCAGCCCTAGGTGATTATTTTAGACAAAAAATAAATCCCTAAAGTGAAAATCCCTAAGGTATTTGCATTGGAGAACTTGAAAACTTGGTTTTGAATCAAAGAAAAAAGGCAAACCGTCCATGTGAAATATGAGAATATGGAATTTATTTCCCCCATAGATATATTTTCTTACCATTAATGAGTATAAATGTACATTTAATTTCTAGAAAAGTAATGTAATCTACATGGTGGAGGAACTGGAAGCAATGTTAGCCGAGTACAGTTGCATCTGTCATGCAGCAGGAATGCTTGCAGTGGAACCTGGTTTCCAGATATAGCTGTTTCAAATCAAAGTTATCAGCGTATAATGTCAGATCAAATTCATCATAGACAGTAGAAAAATAAAACATTGTGATCCTAGGTGAAATTCAACCCAGTCTTCAATGGTTTTCAGATCTCTTGTGCTGTAGAATGGCAACTCTAAAATATCTCCCCAGGGAATGAGAGACAAAGTATTCCCCTTTTGATGGAAGTTCAGGTGCTCTTCCCAACTTCTCTTTCAATTAGATCACATTTCCATAGCCTCCTCCATCTGAGGATCTCAAAGTGCTTCACGAGCATTAGTGACATAAGCTTCACCAAACCAGAGCCGGGCACCATCACCTCATTTTTGCCATGCATGGGGATGCATGGGGGTTGATGGAGCTGTGAGCTAAGAATTCTCCATCATGTCCTACTCTTCGGCTGCTCCTGATCCCTCAAGAGCTCTCTGATGGAGATCATTGGAGTTGTATACAGATGAGCCTAAGTTTTGTACATGTCTGACAATCTACTTTATTCTAATAAAGGTCCATTGCTTCAAATAAACACCATAAAACAATGACTGTGCTTTAGGAACGTTGGAGGGTCTATAGTCATCTAGTGGGCTTATTTTAAGTAGTTAATATGGTTAATGTTTAATGGTTAATAGTTGGTCACCTACCACTGATTAAGTTTTACTTTAAGTGCAGAAGCACCTTATGTTTTAAATGCAGACTTTTTTTAAAATGATAAATAGCTCATAGGAGACCTGCCTCTTCCTTTTTTATCTAATTTAGAGCTTTGAAGTTTAGGTTGCAGACATTGCAAAGTTACATAAAACTACAGCAAAAGCATATCTGTCTACTGGAGAAAAGGGTTTTTTGGCGTTTTTGTTACAACTGTTGCTTCTTTCAAATACGTTTGCAGTAAAAGTTTGCAAAAGGTACAAAACAGTGATTTGGTAAGTCAGCAGCTTCTTGAGCTTCCTGCCAGTTGTGGGTTTTAGTAGACCCAGCAGCCGCGGTCTGATGCAGAGATCCTTGCTGTCATCTTGGAGCTGCATGAGATGTGCACACAAAGCAGAGGATGCATCGAATGACTCACAACTGAACTCTAGATATACTGGAAATTATGGAGAATGTCAAATTATTGGCATTCCAGATGACAAATAATTGACCAGCATTAAAAGTTAGCTGGTCTATGTGGAGCAAGACACATCTGTGGAAGGGTTGGCCTGTGAAGGGTTATGAAGATATTCTTCCTAAAGCTTAACACGCAGCAGGAGAAATGGGAGTGTAACTAAATTTTTAATGGGAATAGACCTTTTCATACTGACAATTCAAGACACGCCGTACTCACTACAATTACCAGGAGCTGTGTAAGGCATTTGGTTTTAGGAAGACAGCGGCCGAAGGCTTTGAAAGGGTTGTGATCACACCAAGCTGGGAGATAACGAATGTGATCAGAAGCCCTGCTCCAAAGAGCTTACAGTCTTGGTCTTACTGCAAAGAGCATTAACCCGAATCTTCTGTGAAATGAGGGTGACGGTGGTGGGAAAACCCGTGGTGAGAGTCCTGCTGCAAGCTGGTACCTGGTGCTTGACTCACGGATGGGAAAGAGTGTGACCGACAGATCCGGCTACAGGCAGGGGGTTGCTGTGCTTTGCCTCTGCAAAGAGAAAGGGCCCGTTTCACTTTCAGCACGGTTTTCACATTGCTCCCAGCTTCTCCTTCCACCTCTCCCTATAAAATCTCCTGCTTGGGTATCACTGTCTGAGGCAAGAGCTGTGCTACAACGTTGGGTCCTGTGCTAGAGCCTAGCTTATAGTCTTCACTGCCTGTGCTTGTAGAAGGAGATGGAAGGGATGTTTCAGGAGATGCTGTGGGAGAGAAAAGAAACAGAATTAAAATGGACTTGGACACTGTTCCATGGAGCAGAGCCCGAATAAAATCAGCAAACCATCCTATGAACCAAGGAGCGGGAGCTTGGGGGATGGGGCAGAGGGATCCATCCCAAGTTCAGGCATGTTCAGGCATATTCTTCCTTCCTGCTTGTGATGAGGCACAGGGTGGACTGATAAGGCACAGACCACCTCTTCTCAGTATTTTGCACTTGGGAAATGCCCCCAACTGCTTTCCAGTCCTCCCTCTCCTTGTCAGAGGAGAGCTCAACCTGCTGGCCACTATTCTTCATTTACAGAACACAGCATCTCTCTAATCTCCCTTGCTGCAAGGTGGCTTAAAAAAAAATTTAAAAAAAAAAAAAAAAGCAAGCAAGCTAAAATACATGATGCCAACATTTATATGGCTGAGAAATAGCAAAATATTCTACAGGAGGTAGATGATCGTAACAGTCAGAAGGAGACTGTGTGTGCAAGACATTGTGAGGACATGGCAGTGGCTGTTAAATTGCAACTCATGTTCTACTTTTTTCTTTTAATAGCATGGTCCGTTTGCTGCTACAGTGGATAAATGCCTTAACAAATAGCCATTGCCTAGCAGCAGTGCCCGGAGTGGTTGAAGACTGTCTTGTATTCAGGTCATATTGTGTTCTGGTTGACAGCAACCAAGATGCTTTGCGTAGGGAAACTCTTGCCACTAATAACTGTGTGTGCTGCTTTGTGGTATTTCCCAGCATGGAATAATGGGTTGCCATTATTTCATATCTCACACAGATACAGCACGGCCTGTATTCCTAGAAACACAGTGTCGCCAATCTTGATTTCTTTTTTTTAAATTTTGTGATGTTTAGTAGCATCTCAAAATCCCTCTGGATTGTGCTATTACATGAAAATCCCAGCTTTTCTTTGAAAGCATGTTTCCAGACTGCGTAGTAAAGGAAGTCAGCAAGGGGGGGGGGGTGAACTCTGATTAAAGTGTAATGCTTAAACATAGAAATAAATTTAAAGGTCTTTTTCTTAACTGCTTCTCCTATCCAGTCCCTTCATTATGCTCACACTAATAGTGTAAAAATGGACACGTACGGTCTGGAGCGGTGTGAATCACAGAGCTCATGTTGCTCGGGAGGACATGCCCTGGCAGCGGTTCCAGGCTGAGGTTGGGAGGTCCTGACTGGTACTGGAGATCAATGGTGGTTCCTGCAGTGGAAGCGGGAAAAGACATCATTCTTTGCATAGTTACCGAGAAGCCAGATGCTCTGGGCCAAATTTCATTTTTTTCAGAGAATGTGGAAGACCTCTGTGGGTGGGGGTTAATGTCCTGGCTCATCTTTGCTTCCTTCCTGCTCTGGCTGTCCTCTTTGCCCTCAGCCTTCTCACTTTCTAGGGACAACCCCCCAGGATGGCTGAGGTTTACTCAATTACTGCTGTTATCATGGTTTCCTGTATAGTTACAATTTTTGCATATTGCTAACAAAAAATGTGTTGTCTTCTTGCAAATCAATTTGCCTAAAAGGCAAGCGCCTCACTGGTGTGAAGCACCACAGAGCGTACCCATTTCTATAAAACTGATCCTGGGTCAGACTTTCAGAGACAGGCTGGAAACAAATGGCTTGGGGATTGGACTGGAGTGAGAAGGATCCATGTTCAAGCCACAATTCAATCTGAACCTTCATTTCCCACCTCCCAAGACCAAGTTCTCTCCACCATACATCCTCCAGAGAAGGACACAAACCCAGACACAAAGCCCTGTAATGGCTTTGAAATAAAACAACATTGCTGTCCTTTCTCAGCAGGGTTTGTACCTCCCAGCAGCATCTCCTGCAGCAAGCTGTCGATCCTGGCCACACCGAAGAGCTTCACGAACTGGACTTGCTCTATCATCTGCCAGGTGATGCTCTGCAGTGGGGGCAGCAGGAGGAGGATGTCGCTGAACCGGCCTCGGGAGTCGTACTGGCGATCATTGATGTAGTCTTCTAGGTTGACTTGGACCTGGAAGCGCATGTTCTTCACCTTCCCGGGCTCACTCAGGCCTTTGCAGTCTGGGAGGGGAAAAAACGAAGTTAATTGCTGGCCTGTGTAACCAAAAAGTCTTACGCTGTCAGTCAGGCTCTGTAGAGGGAAAAGGGTGAGATGCCAGTGATCCTCTGATATTATCAGAGTCTCCAAGTTTATCTGACAGATTAACGTTGGGTTGCCATTATTTCATATCTCACATAGAACACAGAAACAGTAGGGGGAATTTGAGGGGAAACAGTAATTTGAGGGCAATTTGAGGGGAAACAGTAAGAAAATAAGAGCTTGCTTCAGATGGATGTCCGGTTACTGCCGTTAGTGAAGAGGAAGGATTTAGAAGTTGAACCATATTTGTCCTTCCAAGCAAACAGCCTGGAATTTTCCCCTGAAAACTTTGAGTCCCAGCTACTGCCATGCTGGTTTAGTTCCTATGTGTTGCAATTATACCTGCTGCAGCATCAGATTCTTGTCTTCATTTCCTGTCTTTGACCTGTGGTCAGTACATTTTTCAGGGACCTCTGATCCAGTTTTGCTTAAGCAAGTAAATGTGCCCTCTGGGTAGGGTGAAGTGCTGGGATTTACAGCCTTCCATTCCTGTCTCTCCTGCTATCTAAAACTGGGATTTCTGTCTCACTGGAGCATTTCCTTCAATATCTACAAAGAATCCACAAACACCACATTTTAGGGATCATCATGCCAAGAGATTAAATTAAGTGGTTTATGAATTATTGTATGTCAGCATGTAACTCTGTGGACGTGCCTACTTGTTAGCATGAACGCGTTTCACTTCTGCAGAGCCTCGCACTTTTTCCTTTTGGATGAAATCACAGCGCCTCACTGTCGCAATGATCTAAAGCTTCACTGAGATACTGATCAGCCAAGAAGGTAATTTGTCAGACTCAATTTGATAATACCACCCTTACTCAGGTTTACAGCAGGTTCTCTGGCGAGCCACAGTTCATGAGGTTTGTAAAACTCCCGTATCTTGATTTCAAATCAGCGAACACAGCAAAAAACAGCTAATGGAAGATACTCTAATTTCTCCATGCTAACAGATGCCAAAGACAAAAGGGCATTGTTCTGGGTTTGGGATTGGTCCCCCATCTCTTCTCCAAGCTGCAGGGCAATACACACTAAAGGGACTCGAGTGTTGCAGCGAGAGGCAGTTGTGTGTGCTGTAGGCATACAGAAACAGGAGCGCTTGAGGGGAACCCGGGCTGAGACAGAACCCCCCGTGTTTGTGGAATGTGAATACAGCAAAGGTTCAAAACAAGCTTTCATTTGCCTCTGTGTGTTTCCCTGTTCTCCATCCTGTGCGGATCGGCCCTGACCTCGGTTGGTACAGGCTGCCAGCAAGATCCATTAACAGACATCCTTGATATTTCTGGGTGCTCTGAACAGTCCAGCTCGCTGTGGTTTTTAATGCTGCTTTCTGAACTCTGCTGGATGCTCCACGCTGCTGCCTAGCTGACTCACTTCACTTATGCATAATTCAATATAGGCATATACGTCCTTAATAGTCATCTCCTTCATTTCAGACTGATGGGCTTTCCTGAAGCCAAGCTACAGAAGCAGCAGAACTCCTCTAGGGTCTGCAGAGTCTTGCACATCGGTCTGGCTGGAGTTACTGCTTGCTAAATAGCGAAGTGTTCAGGAACAGGTCACTTCTAACATGTCCTTGCTGCACTGCTAAGTATTGCTCATCAAGGCAGAGACAGAGTGAAATGCAGAGCTGATGCCAAGGGGTTTTCCTGGTTATTGGAGAACCCTCAACTCCTTTCCAAGCCCCATGCTTGGCAGTCAGGAAGGAAGCTTACCTGGATCAAAGAAGATGATGGCTTTAAGGCAAGCGTACTCATTGTCATCAATCTGGATGTCCCGCAAGGGCTTCACCAACTCGTCCAAGATTCTGGTGGCCACACGAGCGATTTCCAGTTCTGGGCAGTGCATTGGGATGATGAAGTCATTCCCTGGGGCAACAACAGAAATTCACCGTCACATTTTCACTCTAGCTCTGCGGACACAGCCCCACCCAGAAGTTACCCCAAGGCATGTTGCCAGGTAGTTCCAGTGCCCATGTGCAGCAGATTTCCAGTGTGCAGCTTCATACTCAGATTCACAATTGAGAAGCAAGTCGTAGATCTCATTCTTTGGTCCTTAATTATCTCGTTTGCACACGTTGGTGCACCCACACTGTACACAAAGCCTGCTTCACGTTCTGCTCTGCTTTACCCTTATTATACCCAGCATCTCTTTACAAGTGGTGTTGCATCTTTATTTTTGGTGTGGTTTTTTCTAAACAAAGCTCTCCCTTCCTCTTTTCTTTAATGTGTGGCTTTCAAGGTCAGTATTTGTATTTTTCCAAGAATAATCCCACCTGGGATTTTGGTGGCAGAGAGCTACATGAAAAGGAAATACCTATTTGCAGTATAATTTTTAATAGACCTTTCTGCTAAGTTTTTAAGTGCTGATATCCAAATACCTAATTGCCTGTGTCCTGGTAATTTCAGTTACAAAAACAAAGCAAAGCAGTTTGAGATGCTATTTAAATATTGGGGGTTTTCTCATCCACAATTTCAAAGCAGTAAGGGAACAGTTGTAAAAGTCTCAGTGAATTTGCTTGCTCTTTTTTATGCTTCTCCAGAGACGTTCTCAAGCACTTAGTCTCAAGCCAGATGTGCTAGACCATGCGCAGGAGCACAGAGAGGATTTCAGTCAGGCAGGATACTTGGCAATGATTCAGGCGTGCGAATTATAAAAGCATGAGTGTGTTTCACTACTTTACCTAATAACAGAAAATCGGTGTATGGTATGGACCGCTTGGCTACCCCAAGGAGCAGGTGTTCCCCTGCGTGGGCTCTGAGCAAGGCAACCTGGAGATGGCATAGAAGAAAGGAATAATACTATGTTTGAAAAACAGAGAAGAGAACAGTGAGCTGTTGCTGTTTAGATTAAGCTAAATTTGGTGTTTGCTTAGATATGTCAGATCTACAGATAAAGTACTATTAAGAGCTAGAAATTATTAGTATATCTTCACTTTTCAGAAGTGCTACATTTACGGCAAAATAAATAAAAAGGTGTTTTCAAACTGAAACAAAGAGGGGCTTCAGTAATTTGAGTTCTTAGGAAATAAATGGTACCAATAAAGGGAAAACCAGTACTTTTTGTCTGGATCCTTGTGCAGACCGGAGTGACCAACTCTATTATATCTGGGGGGACTTTGGCTACTCAGCTTATTTTTAATTGATCCCTTCTTTTATTATTCTTTCTCTCCTGCTAGTTCGTTGCTCTGCATAGGGAGATCTGTATGTTAATGTCACCTTCTCCTGTTGAAAGGTATGACTGGGATTTCCTATGGAGGGTGGTGGGTTTGCAGGAAAGAGGCACTCGCATTTTACCTGGTCGTCAAGTGGGAGCTCACAAAATGCCGGGATGTATTTTGCCCATTCAACCAGCACTAGAAGCTGCTGTTTCATGGATTCACACACATCGTTGATGGTTGCAACCTTCTTCATAGCAATGTCCGCGCTGTGCACCGGACTCAGCGATGAATACTGAAAGAGAAACAACCCAGTTGCATTGGGACTAGATCTATGCTGTTTTGCCATTCTCTTTAACAACAATTCCTTGATAACATGGGGAGCCTTCGCAGACTTTAACCTCATCAGGTCGCCATTGTGGTTGCACATTTATTTGCTCAGCAGTGTATACTGTCCAACGTACAGCCCATGGTGAAACCTCCACGAGGTGGTGCTCAGTCCCAACAGACACCCCTCCCTCCTCCGCCTCCTTCCCCACTCTCCAGGCTGGCTCAGGACAAAAATCTGATTAATATTCCCGTTTCTAGCAGTAGCCAGCAGCACTGGGTCTCAGCTTCCCATCAGTCACTTCAGCCAGCCAAATGCATGAAATGCATCCAGTCTTTCTCCCCCAGCTTGCTGTCTGGGACACAAAACACCCTTTTCAATCTCTAAAGAGCTGCATGGGGAGGGGAGAGAGAGTTAAAGCATAATAATTTTTGAAAAGGAAGTGGACACATTGCCGCATGTAATATGCAACATCTGGACCGTATGTTTCAGTGGAGAAAGGATATTTGCATAAGAATTTAAAGGACGCGCAGGGTGAAATTCGTTGTAGAACATGAAATAAGAAAGCTATCAGCGTTACTTGAAGCCCAGTGATTTTATTAGCTTTATTTTTCTCCCCTAAAATTGTTGCCCTGGTAAAGAAGTTACAAGAAAACATAAAATCAACCATGATGGGAACATTATGTTCTGAGCAGGACGGAGTGTGCAGCAAGGAGGGGTAAGCTTCTGCGTGAAATGCAGTGAGTTTTTAGGAGTGCAGCAACAACTCAGGCTGGGGGCAGACATGGCCCAGAGTCTGCAACATCCCTCAGTCCTTAGAATTTCAGCTTTGCATCTCCCACACCAAAGGCTGCATCTGCTCCTAGCAGGACTTGTTGTCTTGATAACGCACCAAGGATTTTTTACTGTCTGCCTTTGGATCTCTCTAACGCATTTTCTTCCCTGTGGCTTTCTGCAAGAGCCATCCAAGGGCAGCAAAAGATCCAGCCCTGGTTGGTTTAGGGAGTTTATATGGAATAGCTGAGGGCCGTGTACTTGTTTGGAGGGCTGTCCCTGCATTTCATACCTGCTGCGCCATGGCCTCGGCCTGAGTGAGCACGTTGATGGAGAGCGAGCCATTGTCCTCGTAGCTGCTCCTGCGAATGCTGATCCTGTCACGCTCGTTCTGCACAGCTGAAATGAGAGCGAGCAGGGTTTGTGTTAGCAAGAAACTTCCCACACAACTGATTGCTGTTACTTGTGGTCCTCAAACAGGAGTGGATGGGGCTTTAGTGCCTCCAAGACCTTCCACTCTTGTTGAATGCTTGAATAGGATTAGATAGGCCTCAGGGGAGGGGAAAAGGACACCAGAGAGGAGAAAGACCACGCACAGGAGCAACAGAGGGAGATAAGGCCCTTTGGCAGTCAGACCACACCTTAGCTTGTCTCACTGGGTGTGATGCAGCTCAGGGGGAGTTTGGGGATTTGATGTCAACTTTTTCACTTGGCAATGCACCCACATGGCTGGAGACCTGCCCTTCAATACCCTTTTTGCCATGTCTGCACTGAGGACTCCTCTCCTGAGCTCCCGGTACAGTAGGATGTTCTTGAGATTGTATCTCGTCTTACGGCAGCACTGGGAAAAACATCCTCTGATCCCACCTCAAAGCAGCCTTGGATATCTCTAATGCATTTTCTTCCCTGTTCCCTTTCCCGTGGTCCCTGGGGGACATCTCCAGAGCTGAGGGGGAGCTGGAAGAGTCACCTCATTAAGGAAGCTCCAAAGAAAGGAAGCTTAAATTTGCCAATTCCCCCTTAAAACCATTCCCTCAGCCTTGCCCATCATGCTGCGGATTTCAGTGAGCCTGTAACCCTGACAGCGATGCCGGCACACAGCTGGGCAACAAACCAAGCCAGGGTTTGCCTCCAGCTCTGCTGGCACCCTGTGCAAATTGCTGCTGTAAATCAGCTCAGAGTGGCTGAACTGTTAATAACAGTGATACAACGCTCCTTGGACAGACTATAGCGACCACAGCAGAGTGAAGATCAGCCCTGGGCTTTCTGCAAACAGAAAGGTATGGCCATGCCATGGTGAATTAGGAAAAAAAGGCTGATTTTCTGAGGTCTATTCCACTCTTTAAACCAACCTTTTCCCTGAAGCACAAGCCACATCTAGGCCCATGCTCTGTCAACCCTGCATGTTGAACGTAAGGGATTTATTGCCACTTTGGCAGCTTATTTTTGCAACACAGGCTCCAAGAACTGACTCACCTCAACTGCAACCATCAAGTGAAACAGCAGCAGAGACAAAAGCAGAATTTAGACTTAGTCCAATCTTGTTTTCAGTGTTAGTTTCTCCCCCAAGCCCTATTGCCTCCGTCCAGCAGCAAACAAGCCCACGTGGGGCTGGAGGAAGGAGCCTGAATGCAGACTCAGCGTTTCCCTGACAGCTCATACTTCTTGGCTACATACAGCTCGGAGAGGCAATTGTCAGGTCCTTAAAGCAGAGGGAGCGGGAAGATTTAGCATGTGGTGATAGTGCAACACATCCCTCCTCCTTCCTACATCAATTCTAGGCTCCTTTTGGTTTTATTTAGGAGGAATGACGCAGACATAGCTGTCAAAGAGCGACTCACTCTGCTTTAACCCCTTGGATGTGAAATATTGCTGGTTTGGCTCAAAAGTGGCCACTGGAGAAGATTTTTTCAGCAACTTTTTTTTTTTTTTTTTTTCCAGAGGCAGCAAAATCATTTCACCATCACTCTTTCAAGACTTTACCTCGTTGCTGGGCCTCACTTTAGAGCAAGCAGCACTTGTTGCACAGGGCACGTTTCTCTGAATTCATGCACAGGAGGAGATGTGGGCACCGTTTCGCACACAGGGTGGGAAGGTGGGGGTTTTTTGTCAGCTCAGGTCCAACCACCGATTTGTTTTCCTAACTGGCCTCTGATGAGAGGCCAACAAAGTGAAGGGGCAGAAAACAAGCAACAGTGACAAAAATCAATATCTCCCGTTATCAGCAGGAGCATGGTATTTATTTTCCAGGATTTGAGGCTCAGCCTTGCTGTCAGTCAGGACCCACTTGCTGCTGAGCTGGATGTGCTGGTGGGGATCTGCTGGGGTCCAGCCACCAAAGCCATTTTGCACCTCGGTGCCAACCTTGCCTGAATGGCTGTAAGGGGCCGGATGGGTACATTGATTTGTAAAAGATGCAACACACATATATATTACTGGAACCTTTTCAGGCTATGGATACTACATAGTGGCAATTAGACATCAATTTAGAGAAAAAACTACTACAGCCCTTTGGAGTCTCTGCTAACCTACTTTGGACAGCAGCATACACTACCCTATGCATGACAGGGAGTGATGGAAAAGGCTGTTCAGCTGGGGATCCCCACCAGTCCAAAGGTGAAGGTGGTTATAGGGACCATAATCTATAACTAATCTTCAGAATGGATTAACCCTTCACAGCTTTTTTTTTTTTGTACACCAGAAAGACAAACAGCAGCATCCAGCACTGAGTAGAAACAAGGTCATCACTGATGTCCTTGGAAAGTCCCCACCCAACTTTCCATGCCTGGTTTCATATCAGATGCTCCCCCACGTAGCTCTATGGCGGTGATGGGGGTCTTTTTGTCCACTTACAGGAAAAGGTACAAATTTTGCCTTTCCAACCAAGTTATACATCTTATTTTACATAAGTCCTACAAACCCAGGGAGACCTGGTCCTACTTCCCAATGACAGACTCCTTTAAGAAGCCTCAGCCTGTTTTTCTCCGGAATCCTTTTATGGCACATATTTCAGTGCTTCCCTCATGCTCTGATAAGCTCAGTCTTCAAGTGTAAGTGGATGGTACAGATCAACTTTCTCAAGGTGATTTGGGTGTTATCACTGAAAGTACCCAAGATGTGATGGAATTAGATACAAAAGGGAGTTAATGTTTTACCTGCCACAAAATTAATCTATTACTGTGTGGTAATTATATTGCTATATTTATTGTGCTTGTAAAAGGGAAGGGATAGGTCACTTGTGGTGAGGCATCAGGAATGCTCAAGGGGTGTGCTGACGCTGAGGGTGCTCGGGCTTGGACGTGATCTTAGCTTTGCAGTCAATAGAACTCAGCAAACTTGCAGGGAGGACTAAAAACCCAGTGCTGGATCCCACTGTCTCCTGGGGACAATTATTTATAATATATGCCTGGCAAAAGCTTTGCTCGCCTATTTTTTTCCTCTAATTCTGTCCTCTGCACAGCACTCCAGTTCCCAAAGCAAATAAACGCTGGCAAGGGCCACTGCAGCCCTGCAGAAGGGGACGTCAGAGGGAGCGAGCCCCCATGATGCTGCCGGCCAGGGACAGTGAGGTCCCAACCTGGGCTTTCCCCCATACAAAGGGGAGAGAGGGCAAGATAGTGCTCGCGTGTCCCTCTGAGGAATTGTCCACAACTATGGCATGTCCTGACTGTGGGAAGCAGCCGGGAAAACAAACATATTCTCCATCTGACGTAGAGGAGCCATCAGAGAGGGTTTGTTATTCAGAGCAAGCCCTGGCCCTTTTGCCACGAGTGCATCAAAGATGCCGGCAGCAGAGCACGCACAGTGGCTCTTGAACAAACAGCAGTGTGTTTGTGGGATTGCAACAAACCCGTGTTTCCCAAACATTTTGTCCTTGCTGCCTTGCCACATAGGTACAGAGCCTGTGATGAGGAACCTCCGGGGAGGCCGATAAAGACGGGCACAGGCATTGATTGGAAGGGGACAGCAGCAAACCAGTAACTTTCCACAGTAACTGCAGAGATTAAAGCCCTGCCTACATGGGAGTTACCATTTCCATTATTATTCCTCTAAAAACATCCTTGTTTAAACCCAATGGAGTTGGAAATGTATTAATAAATGGCATAAAGAGAGAGCAGGAGGAGGGAGGTGCAAACGCCGTAGCACAGTGCTGGCATTCACCAGTGCTCACAGTGTTTCTGTCTCCACCAATAAATTTATCCCTTCTGCTGGCTGATTGTATGCACAAATAATTTTTTTCCCCAAGCTACCTCTGATTTTGTAGGTGTAGTATATTTTATTTGCAAATAAATCCCTATGGTACATGCACATTTAATCACTTCACAGGCTTCTGGCCTGATTTATGACTATCACAAAGTGGGGAAGATGCTTTAACTTTTCCATCCATCTTTGCAATAAACTGCAGTCTCAGCCTTCTAAAAGCTGGCAGAAGAGATGTACAAACAAAAGGTATGAAACAAGATAAAGGTTCTGTGAAACACTAATAAAACTGTCTTATAAACCTGTCCAATTTAACAAAAATAAATAAAAAATAGCCTCAAATCCTTCCACTGAATTGTGGCCATAAGTGATACAATAATTCTGTTTAGTTCTGTGTAAAACTAAAAGAGTTCATGTACATTCATAAATTACTTTAAAGGGGGTGAGAGGTTAAATATTAACCCCTTTTTTTTTTCATCAGCAAATGGAGTCCTGACAGTGCAGTGCTGGCATTTCGAAAGGCTTCCAAGTTTTCAGATACTCGACTCCATGTGAGTAGATGACCTGGCTTACTTGAAAAATCATACCTTGCTAATTTATTCAAGGTTAAACATGATCTCAGTAAGATGCTAAAAATAGTACTCTGCTGTTTTCTTTGGGTGCTTAAGTATCTGGTGCACTCCTCATTCACTGATGCTGTAGTGAGCAAAAACCTGTCTGGTAGCATTGTGCAAAGCCATAGAAATCAAACCTTCTCCTGTGCAAAGAGAGAAAATCAGAGAAAACAGCCAGAAAATCCCTGAAACACTCAGACCACCCTGTGGTACATTCCCAGCCTTAACCACAAAGCAAGAATAAAGGAGTGAATCTCCTGTAAAAATCTTAAATCCTGGTCATAGTGGCGTTTTAGGGGACAAGAAGGGGTTTGTGTTTAAGCAAGCTTTTTCCTCTCTTTTCTACCTCTCTTTAACGATTGTTTACTTGTAGTTATTAAAGTGAATTCTTGATACCAAAAATGTAATTCAGATAAGAGTGTTTCTGAATGAGCTAATTCCTAGGAAATCTAGGGACTGGATTTTCCACACGACTCAAGTTTTGGCCCATTCTTGCTCTTGCTGACACCGATGAATCTCAATACACAAGCCGAGAGGTGGAGGGTTTGTGTGGGACAGTCCTGGTCCTTTCCGAAAGCAGGATCAAATTCAGAGTGTACAAACAAGACAATCTAAAGCACCTTATTGATGCTTTTCTCAACAACCTCTGCCCAGCTTCCCCAAACCCATAACAAACCTATAACCCAACTGCATGATGCTCTCAGGACCAGCTCACATTGAAACCCTCAGCCCTGCACTGACACTGCTGCCCCTATAGACAGGCAGTTTAGAGCTAGCTCGGGTATTTGCATCACATAGGTTTTTCTTTTAGCAGAAATTTCCATTCTACCAGGCCAGATAATATAGCTCCTCTCAATCTCTTATGCACTAGAGTTGTTTCCAACAGGGGAAAAAAGAGAGAAAGAAATGTCCAGATGTGTCATGTCATGTCTTACAACACAGGAAGATTGGAAAAAAATATCACTCTGGATCCAAAATTCCAGTTTTTCAGTGAGTTTTGCTGGAATAAGAACATTTGGGGAACCACAGGTTTTCCAATATTGAGCACACACCCATCGAGCAGTGGGCCAGTGGGGTGCCAGTGGTGGGGAACATGCGAGGGTGACACAACCCTGCTAACTGCACCCCAGGTGTATTGTCACAGACAGGCTGGGAAAAGGATGTTTCCAGCTTCTTCCCTTCTACTGTGAATAAACAATGCTATTACCACACCCTGGAAAGTCTGATTGCTATTATAGGGGCTGACTGAAAAGTGGTGTGTGCCAGAGAAAGAGAGTGTCAAACTCTTGTGTGCCAGCGCTGGAACAACGGGACACACTGAGTGTGGGTGTCACAGCTGTGGTCTCCCAACATGAATCAGTGCATGCCATCAAAAAATTATGTACAAACATTTGTAACATCCTTATACTGCTCTGTACCAGGACATGGCTTCTCTTTTTCCCCTAATGCTTCGCAATACTGTTTAATATTAATCTAGAACCACCCTAAAGCAAATAACTCTGTTCCTTTTGTGCACACAATTGTGCAAGAAAATTTATTTCACAGTCCTGCACACATGCTTTGGATATAGCTCTGGTCAGCTAAGCTAATTTCTGCAAAGCAGTTGCTCAAGGTGCTTTAAAATCTTCCTTACCAAACACATGAGCAGTCTGTGAGCACACAACCTGACTGCACTCATAAAAATGTTTCAAAGAATGTGACTATGTGGAACTTGAAATGAGTCATCTTTCACCAGGCTACAATCAATAATGAAGGCATGAGCCAAGGTTTTATAACTTTTACCATAAAATAAAAATCATGCTTCAGCTCAAAGAATGGAGCTGATAACCAGATTTCAGCCTTTCCAAGCTGTGGAGCTTGCTGCATCGGCAATTGGCTCCATCCCCATCTAGAACTGACCAGATATGCTTCAGTTTTGTCTTTATTACTTTGAGGGCTATTTTTTTTTCCATCCATTGTATTTACTCCATTTCTCCTAAATTAAACCAGAGGCATTTTTGCTACATCCATGACCTACACTAGATTGCAAGACACCCTTGTTGTCCAGGAAAACATATGGTCAGAAGGTTGGAAAGATTTTTTCAACACCAGTGAAATCTTATGAATTACCAGAAATCAACGAGAAATTTCCCCTTGGTTTCAGTGGAATCATGATTTCACTCTTTGGGTAAGGGCTGTTTAACTCGGTGGCATGGAAAGAAACTCTCAAGTTCCTTCCTAGCTCCCTCACCCTTTAGCTGTCGGTGGGTTGGAAAACGGTACGAATGAAGGGTGAAGAGTGCTGAAACTGTCACCCAACTACCTGCATGTCAGGGGGATGTACTGTCAGTTGTGGGTTGGGCCCCCACTTTCCCAAGTACTCAGCGTACAAAGACAGTTTCTACACAGAAAGCTTGGAGTAAATAAAATGTGGTTATCAGCATCCATGCTCTCCCACCATGTAAAAAACTGAACAATCAGAGATCAGAAATGCTATGGCAGGTCCCAGACTTCCCCAGGGAGGCTGGCTGTAGGGATTTAAGACATAGGTTAACAGCAGTGTTTTTTCTCTTGCTTAGCATTAGGCACTGTAACATTTAGTATTTCCTTCAGTGCATTGGAAGGGCAATTCCCGATGATCACTGGTAGCCAAATGCTCTACAATACTCCATCCCCCTTTTAATACAGCCAATGTAAAGTGCAACAAAAGGCATCAACCAATACTGGATTGGTCATTCACAGTGGTTCTATAGACATGCTTATACCCACCATGAGGACAGCACTACCAAAGGGTTTCACTCTGACTTAGGTCCAAGCTCAGGGGACACAGGAACCATCTGCCTCTGGGAGCACTGCCTGTGTGCCCTGTGCCATGGAGGAGCCTCTCTTGAACCATAAGGCATCGTGTTCAGGCTGTACTTTGCCCTAAGGGTTGCACTAAGCTACATAAGGACCAGCAAAGTCAACCACCAAACACTACTCTGCATTAGTCAGTTCTTGGCATTTATGAGAATGAGGATGGCTGAGATTGTCACAGCTGGGATTAGGAGTTGCACTAGCAGGTATGTAGCAAGGGAATTTCTGTTGTGAAACAATAAGAGACTAAATAAACCCTGAAGAACCCCATCCTTTTCCCAGTATAAAAATATCCTAAAGAGTCCAGCATCCCATGGTGGGTGAATATTGTCACAAGGCTCTAACTGAAATTTCCATCTGATATGCTAGGAAATGGGGCTTTCAGCTTCAACAACAAGAATTTTATCACTGCGACACACGAGCATCATCTCCCTGGGCCAGGGCTGCTGCTGCTCTCCATCATGCTCTGCAGTGGGAGTAGGGACAGAGCCAGCAGCAGGCAGTTTTGTAACGTCTCTTTGCACCTACCTTCTTTCTTCATGCCTGCTCTGAAGCACTTCTTCAGCCTGCAGTACCTGCACTGGTTCCTCTTGTCTTTGTCTATCACACACTGTCGACTGAACCTGGGAGGAGATGGAAAATAAAACACAGAGCAACCAGCCTGGCATCTGCAACCCACTCACACCAAGCAGCCCCAAATACAGTCCCAGACCTCACTGAGCTACACATTGCCTGAACCCAGAGAAGAGCCAAAAGTTTGCAAGAAGTGGATTGAATCAACGTTGGCTTGGCCCAGTTCCTCATCTTCCCCATCGCCGTTCCTGCCAGCTGGGAGCGCAGCAATTTCAGACCACCCACCCTGTGAAGACTCTGGTGGTGTTGGCTGTGAAAGCGTGACTGCGACTCAAGTTGTGCTGGTGCCTGGCAGTGTAGGAACTCCATCTCCCTCTTTCAGACAGTTATTGGGTGTTTGGCATCAGGACTCATTTGATCCCCTTTGTTAAGACTGTCCTGATTTGAGTAGAATAATTACACTATGGACCACAAGCTCTTCTGTGTCTTCAGCCTAGTTTTGAGGCATGTGGCTTCCTCCTAATTCCTAGTAATTTCAATGGAGGGTTTAGTAACCCATGTGCTGTTCAAGGGTCAGCCCACATAGATTTGGCAGCTCTTGCCATGGTGGGTCAAGCGATGGAAGAGGAATCTGCCACGCAGCGAGAAGGCAGCGTGGGTTGCTCCGAGACCATCATCAGGTTGTAAAAGCTGAGGCACTTTCCCAGACTGGTAAAAAGCCAAAGGTACAAAGGCCAGAAGACTTTCCAAGGAATTCATGTCTGCGATAAACAACAGAGCTTGGAGCTGGGCTAAATACAGCGTGGCTCACCAAATAAGGATTTGCAGACAAGCGAGCATTTGCCATTTGCTTGGCTTCGATGATGTGGATCTTCCCTGAGCTGCCAAATATCACAGAGATTCATGGATTCCTGGGGAGGGGCAACAACTCTGCTCCCAGGAGACTGATAGCTGAAATTTCAAAGAAATTAGTAGTAGCTATTTGCCTCCTCCTGCAGGGATCCTGGGGTGGGCACTGTGCGGGTGGACACTGCTGTCACCTCGGGTGTCTTTCATGGCTGGTGTGTGTTGGAGTGATAAGGACCCCAGGATAATTTTGCACAAACAGGGTGACTCACGTTGCAAAAATTTGGAACGCCCTTAAAGGAGGAAAAGTTCTGGAACAGAAAAAAAACTTCCAGGTTTTAATTAGAGATGAAGGGCTTGAGTGTATTCAGGTTTTTTTTTCCCCCTTCCTCCTGTGTTAAAATAAACAAATTTTTCTAAGGTCAACGAAGATAACTGCTGTATAATTTATAGCCTCCTCCTAGCAAAAAAAATCTCTCAAATGTATACCTATGTGCCAAAGTGGACGTGAATCATCGCTGGTCCACACTAGGTTCTCAGAATGACTGTAAAATCATTAGTGATATGTCAGCATACACAGTTTAATGATTTCAAAACAAAAATGAAGACACTGGGGGGCAGGTAGAGGCTTGGCAGGTTCTTGGATGCTTGTTGCTTTTTACCAGAAAAGGTAAGAAACACTGCATTTGAGATTAAATCCCGGGAGCTTTTGTCCTTTACCACCTTGGCTTTCCCTTGTCAGGCTGTGATAGGTTATAGTGTCACTCCGCACCCAGAAGGCTCTACTTACGTATTATACACCCCAGACATACCTCAGGTCTATAAGTTTCCCTGGATTTACACCATGGGGAAAGCAGTTACAGTGAACTCTTGAAATGGATGGCTTGGTGTGACAAAAGATGTCAGGGTCCAAGATGAGATAGGACTTAGCTTACTCCTTAGCTCTCTGTCTTCCAGTCAGAAACTAAACTGCAGTATTACTCTTAGCATTCGCTGCATGTTAATTCGGCATTTGTGATAGGGGTCCCGTTGTACAACCTAATTTTCACCCCAAATTATTTACAACATCAATAAATTGTACTTATTTATTGCAGAAGATGCAGGTACCTGCAGGAATAGACATGGTTCTTGCGGACGCTCCTCCTGAAGAAGCCTTTGCAGCCATCACAGCTGGATGCCCCATAGTGTTTGCCAGTCGCCCGGTCCCCACAGATGGAGCAGAGGGAGCCAATGCCGTTGGTGAGCAGGTTGGCATTTGCCGATTCGGCTGCGATGGCCTCTGCAGGCAGAGAACAGGGATCATTAGACCCCTCTGTGATGGAAACTAGAGTCAGCTGACAGCAAGTTGCTTTTTTAAGCAAAGCACACACTGACCCAGCCACCCACACACATGCACATGCAGTATGTGTTGCTAGTAAAGCCTCCAGGTTGATGGTGATGCTCTTCTCAACCACAACTGAGAGTAACTCAGTTGCTTTACTTCTGATATTGGTGTTTTCTTTGCTTCAGTGAACAGAGAGATTTCAAGCTGCATAACCCAACATGCTCATGAGAATTTAACAATTACCACTACTTTTCTTGACAGATGGAGAGAAACCTTACCTGGATGTGAGATATATGCTTTTGGGGGATGGGGAGTCACTTCCCCAGTTAGGCACTTGGAAAACATGGTTCAAAGCTGGTGCCCACAGAAGACAGTGGAAAACATCATTACCTTGAATAAGTAGAAAGCAGCAAAGAGACAACAAAGGCAGGAAGGATGAACTACTTTGTCCACATGACAGAGGTGTTGGAGATAAAAGGCTGCTCTTGAGAGCGCCTCTGCAGCCAGAAGACAGAGACAGCAGCTCCCACTCAGGTCACTTTAGTTCTCCGAAGTCTAGGTCCTGCTCTGAATTGCCCTCTGAAGAGGCTCATTGCTTTCCACTGGGAAGCAATAGAGGGTTGTGGGAAGATTGACCTTCTAAATTAGGGACCTAAAATTAGGTCATATGAATGCCCTCTGTCAGGTCCTCTGTTTGCACCCACTCATTTGGGGCAGGAATAGCTCTGCTCCTGCCTGGCCTGTGTATACACTGCTGAAAACTCCCCTTTAAACTTCTCCCTTGGCCTTAACCACCAGACTCACTGCCCTCTTAATCCTCCTAATTTGAGGCACAGCTTGGGGAAGAAAAAAAAAAAGGGAAAAAAAAAAAAAAAGGAGACACTTGAGAAGATGCAGATGACACTGTTTACATCTCACTGAGAGGAGGAATGTTTGCAGAGTCTGTCCTGACCTGGGCACTAACTGCAAGATGGTTTTATGAATTTATCGCACCTCTGGGAGCATGTTCTTTGCTCAAGGGGAGCCGATCTCGTGCTACAGTGACCTCAGCAAAGTCTCTGCAACAAGACGCATCCTGCCTCGCAGAAGAGATGGGCAGTGACTAGAAACGCTCAGCTGCTGTTGTTTTGAACAATGAGAAGTCTTAGAGAAAATTACTCAAAGGGAAGGAATTGGCTTCTGATCTGGACAGTCTAAAGAAAGTTTTCTAATGCATAAAAATAGCTTTGGGTAATCCACACACAACATGTATATATACAGAGAGAGAGAGAGAGAAGGCTATTTTTGCGTATGAATACACATCAAAAAGTTAGAGTGAAAATATTTACTATGCAATTAAAAATGTAATCAAAAGCCAAAAAAAAAAAACCACCAATAAAGCTTTAGTTTTTAAAAAACTGGAAAATTTTTTAACTAAGGCTAAGACTAAGACATTTTTAGCTAAGACTTCACAAATGCAAAGGTCAGCCTTCCCTTCACCCCCTCAAAAAACTCTTTTGATCTATATTTTACCTTCTAACATGTGGATGAATAAATAAGTAGGTTGTAGCAAGATGGGAGCAACATGACAAGAAAGAATGACACCATCAAAATCATTTTTAGGTCATAATGACAGGCACTGAGATTTACCTGTTCCCAAAACTCATGTAAGATTCTCCCAGCTCTGACATTTGTCAGTAAGTGGCGCTTGGGTCCTTTGGGAACATTGTCTGTGTCAGAGGTGCTTAATGGTAATTTACATTGATTTTTAGTTTTTTTACATTGATTCTTCATTTTATTTTGCTTGATAACTCAGTATTAAATGAGCTGTAACTAGAATATGCCTTTGAGGGTAACTGTACTGCTAAACATTCGTACATCTGTTGCTCCATCTATTTTTTTGAAGGAACATATGACCATAAACAAATGCGCCGAGTGTGCTGGATTCCATTTAAAAAAATTGCACAACAAAAATACAGATAAGAAGGCAAATTTTCTCATTCTCCACTCATGCTTTCTCTACTGACTTCAGAGGAATCAAGCCGAGGTCATACAGTTTGCGTGTCCAATGGACCATTCATCCTTCAGCTGGGTCCAGATTGCAAAATGTTACTAATGCTGGAAAGCATTTACTCACTAGAGAAGACTTTTTTCCCTATGTGAGTAGGACACATGAGGAGGTGCTTGCTGATATAAGGAAGAAATTACTAATCTGGCCTTAAATCAAGTATTACTGGAGGAAGGACCATCAGCCCTGAACATGTGAGGGCCCGTGGAAGTTAGCATTTTGTCCTCACTTATACCCATGAAAATGCAGACAACCCCATGGGCTACAGCAGAGTTGGGTGGCTCTAAGTTAGGACAGATACATAGCTAAAAGTTCAGTCCCTGTTAGGTAGCTATGTGTCCTTTCAGCTTGATTAAACGTGAACAGAAATTTTTTAAAAATAAAAAAAAAAGCAAGCCCTAAGCCAGTATGCACAAGTTAATTATAATGATAAATTTTAACTACAAAATCCTGTCACCAACTAATGATGAATTCCAAATGAGAATTAGCTCAAAGAAGAGCAAAGGCACAACCAATAACATGTGCATCAGAAGACTGTTTCGATGTGGCTTTCAAACCTACCCAGTATTTGGGGAATATCTGGGTTTTCCCTGGGCTGATCACTGCTAGGAAAGGCACAGGAAAGGCAGGATCCCTGCCAGCACAGTCACTGCCTGTGAAATCAGCTGAAAACTGTAGACCGTTACTTCAGCCCTGACTGACACGAGGTGATAACCTGCTCAGAGCTTCATTCAATATGTTGTGCCTCTCTAGAGGGGTTGCTACCTGGAGCTCAGCACCACACTGAGATGGGCTCGAGGACTGCTAGGATGGGTCTGGTCAGAGTCCACCTGGCTCACAACAGCTGAAACAAGCTCACACTTTTTCTCACCACCCTGGAGAGAGAAGCTCAGAGATGTGTATTGGTTATAGACACTCATCACGGTGGTATAACAGAACAGTTCCTAAGCCGTGCCACAGCGCCTCTGAAATTTCTCCGGGACAGACGCAACTGATGATGCTCTCCAAGAAGAGACTGTAACTCATTTTGACCTTGTGTAGTTCCCAGGCTGAGCTGAAGACCCGTGGTTGTAGCCAGACTCCTCACTAGCACTGTCCTGGACATTCACTGGCAGAAAAATCTGAAGTTTCAACCATCTTTTGTGAGTTATATATAAGTAGCATTCAGATTGGAAACTACAGCCTACCCAATGCTAATGAGAGTGTCCCAGTGGCTTCACCAGTTTTGGGGTCAACCAAGATCACAACCAAAATGCATACAAATTTTTGTTACCTTCTGCCTCTCTATGTAAATCATTACCTAACCAGGGCTGAAATGAAGATGCCAAGTTTTACAGTGATAAGAAATGACAGTGAGGATGGTCTCAGTGAGGATGCTGCCAGGGAATGGTATCTGGCTTCCATTCAGAGCTGGAGCTCTGCACAATACCTAACCACTGCAGACCTCTTTGTTGCTTTTCCTTTCAGTTATGTTACTGGCTACATCTCTTCTGGATGCACATTGTATAGGAGAATTACCTTACAATACTTTCCAGAATGGCTTTTGCTTTTATCTACCCAGAAATCCAAGCTAGTCTTGGTGCACATAATTTGTAGCTAACAAATCCCTGAATTACACGTGCTGGGCTAGAATGTAAAGAGATCATAAATGCAGGTTTAGGGCATGCACATGCAGTCAAACTTGGTGGCCAAAGCCAGCATTGCAAAACCTGTGCATACAAATGTCTGGATGGATGGGGGCTAGCACTGAAGTCCTGGCCATGTGCAGGTCAGCCGCTTTCTACATTAGCAAATAGAGGGGGAGTTTTTGAGATATAAAACACTGCTTTGATTTAGTGTTCCCAAATCCTACATTAACAATGCTGAAGAGGCCAGCTAGAAAGGCCAGAGTCCCTCACAAGCACTCTGACAGCTTGAGGGATGGTCAGGCACTGTCAAAACATCTTTGACGGCTTTTTCATGGTCTGAATTGGGTCAGACTGCAGCAGGGCTGGGAGAGGTTCTTCGCCAACCTTGTGCCAAAGTCCCAGGAATCAGCATGGTGTTTGAGTGCTGAGACAGGAAAACGAGCACCACTGCAGGAAAAAGTGTTCACCGACACTCAGCTAAAGAATTAGCGCAATATTTCAATAATGCTTCATATTTTAAGCAAACCAAAAACTCTGACAAGAGCGTGAGGAAATGGGTATTAACAGCACATAAAACCCAAGTGAGAACATGGCTTATAATGCCAGCCAAGGTAAAGGAAACAAGTTTGTACAGAATGGGAAAATTTCTGCAGTTGCAACACATGTTTTATAAAGGAAAGATAGGATTAGCATTGATTTTTGTACATTTCCTTTTGTCATTCTTTATATTTAAGACAGACAATTTTTTATACTCCTCTTCCACTCCGATAATGGATTCTGTTCTTTATTTTGATTTAGTCTCAAAATATGTGGCAAATTATGGTCTACTTAAAGGTGGAAAATCAAAAATATATATCTAGGCAAACCTCGAAATGATAGCAGCTTCCTGAAGCAGAAAGCTTAGTACTGGAAGTGCTCTACATCATTAATCAAACCCAAATTTTGATGAAATAATATTCCAAAGAAGGAAACAGATCATTTCAAGAAAGCATGACCTTATTTGAAAATATTATAATTTTCACTTTTAAAATTGTTCAGAATGTCAGAAACAGTCCTGAGTGATTTAAAATAAATATTGCACCCCTTCCTGTTCATGTTTATAAAGTGCAAAACTGCCATTAGATTTAGTAGGGGAAATAAGACAGATGAATCTCGCATAACGGGAAAGATAACAAGCCAGTATATTTTTAAAATTACTTAAAATGAGATTATTTCTTGCTTCTAAGAATTTTTAAAATATTTCTGAAACTACAAAGTATCTGTGTGAACTGTTATTTTGAGTTACCTATGGGAACTGAACTCAGCTGGTTAACAATATATTTCCAGGCATGGACATTTCAGGTCTTTTTTGAAGTTATTTTTACAAACTGTAGAAGAGGACACTTACCCAAGACAAACAAGTTAATTTCAAAACAGCTAGTTCCTGAGGGAACCAGTTACTCATTAACAGCTAGACAAATAACACAATACTGATCTAGATAAACTTCAGAAAAACTCAACCTGTCAGTTCCACTGCATGAAACAACAGAGAGCCCCAAACAGGTTTTGGTAGTTAATTTGCAAAATTATATTGAATTTTGAGGAAATTTACTCTAGAAAGTAAAGAATATCTCGTTGTTCAGCAGCAAATGACAAAGAGAAATATCTGTGTTACATAACACTTTTGGAGTAGGATGGCAGATGGAAACACTTCTGTAAGAATAAGAAATAAGATCCAGTCTATCTGGAACTGGCAAAAAAAAAAATTGAAGATCCTTTATTTGGGAACAGAGCTTTTCTTGAAGTCAACTTTAAATTCAAATTTCTTTGGGCCTTTTAACTTTGTTTGTCTCCTGACATCCCTCCATGTCCCACAATAATAAGTCTAATCATTTTATATTGGAGACGATAGCCCTACTGAAACTCTGATTTCTTCTGATGAGACAGCTAATGAGCAAACGTGAGACCATGAAAATCCCATCTTAATTTCACTAAGCTTCTTGAAAAATTACATAAAAAGCTGACAAAACTCTCCAAAGACATTGCTAATGTTGGAGTCTCATTCAGTTACATGCTATATGACTAAAATGCCCTTTATTTTTCACACAATGAAGAGTTAATTTCACAGAATAATGTTCGCTTTATGTCAGAGTACTTTTGACTGCTTAAAACCTAAATATCATGCAATATGCTTTATTTCGGTGAGCAAAGCGGAAGTCTTTGCATATAAACACTCACGCCTCACAGCCGAGTTCTTTGTGTGCTGTAAAGGCTTTTAGACCATCTTGGTAGCCAGAAAAAAATATAAGGCAAGTAATGATTTGGATGTTGCTTCTCAGTCTAAGTACCTAGGAACAAGTTAAATTGGACACATGGTGTATTGTCTGCGTAATAGGCAAATGCCATTTGAGACGGCATTTTTTTACCGGCATTAAATATGAACCTAACTCATATATGGGAATGAAACATATTTTAAGGAAGAAATACTGGTAATAACTCCTCTCACAAGTTATACAGGGGGACAAGTCTATGGCGTGCCATGAAGAACGCTACAAACATTTGCAATATGTTGTGGGCTCTTCAGGACATGACGCTCAGCCCACCAAAGAAAATAACAACTCAGAATAGAACCAGCAAGTGAAGGGGTCCCATTTCAACCCAAGCACAACTGCAGATGCAACACAAGTTGACAGGTCAGCTGCTTAAATACTATTTCTTCCACCCTTTGCCCCACACCTCCTACCTGCCTTTCCTAGGTGCTCAGCTTTATAACAAAGGTTATTCAAGAGGAAGCAAACAGAAATCTCACCGGTGTTATTTGGGAGCACTCGAAGGTTGTCAAATTCCAGCATGGTATAAGAGGAGTCCAAGGAGTCGACATAATCTGGCATATCCATGTCCATGATGGACTGACAAAGCTTCATTATTACTTGTCAACAGCAAGGGAAGCGGCAAAAAACAGCCCTGCTGTCAATCACGGCCAAGGTTTCCTCTGCAGAGAGAGACACCCCAGCTCTTGCGATGACAAATCATTACCCAGCTCTGCCCGCAGTCCCCTCCCCGTGCCAGGAGAGAAGGTACGGAGCCATTCCCTCTCGCGCGCGCAGTCCCCTCCCTTCCTGGGGTGCATCTGTGCTCTCTTGGTCCTGATAATATGGTGTAGATAAGGCCTAGACTCAAACGACTTGGATTGCATCTTCGGGTCAATACAGCCTGGTTTATGGCTGTTCCTGCGCAAACATTTTGAAAAGGGCTGCAAAGAGGCGTTCACACACATGCACTTCCAGAGCAAAGGGGTGGTCACGTCAAATAACACCTGTGCCGATGTCACCTTGCTCAGCTACCAGGCCTTGGGAAAAGATCAAATGATGTCACTTGATGTTGGTGAAGACAATGAGTCAGTGTCACCACTGGCTGAAGACTGTCAAGATAGGTTGGCATTGAAAACGTGAGGCATCGACGTGAGACACCAACAGTGCTGCACACCGGATCACACCTTGAGTTACTACTGGAAGGAAAAAACGAGGCTTTATTGCAGCCATCTGCACAGTTTCACCCTATCTCAGAGAAAGAGTGGAGGTGACTTCTCCCACCCACCACCCACCATCCCTGTCACCTGCATCATCCCCCTCCTGACTCCAGACAGCCCCAGTGTCCCAGAGTTCCCAATGAGAAAGAGCTTGGTTGTGGTTGTGAGTTGTTAGGGCAGAAGGTTGCAGGTGATGGTAAATGATGAAAATGAAAAAGTCTGGAAGGAACCAGGCAGACTCCCTTGCAGATGTGTGGTGTTGCATTTCACGCTGACCTATGCCTGGCTTTTCTGGGAAAGGCCCGTATTATGGAAATACAATTCCAGTTTTTCCCCACAGGACTGTGGGGTTTTTTTAATTTACTGAATTTTGCACAGGAGTTCTTCCCTTGTTAAGACTCATCAGCTGTACTACAAAAGACTGGAAATAAAACACAGCCACGCAAAGTGGTATAGCTTAAAGTGCTTGGTCTTTTCCTGGTTTCACCTTCCAGATGCCTCCCTGACATTACAATTCCCTCTCCAGTGACGTTGTTTTGTGTCAGAGGGCCTTTCCTTTCCATGAGCTGTTCTGCAAGATCCAGTTCAACATCCTGTTGAATCTGGAGGAAAAGAAGTCTTGAGAAATAGGGAGAGGTGTTGCCAGAAAAGGAGCCTTGGCCAAAAGAAGAGGATTGCCAGACTGCCTGAACTCTCACTGAACCAAGGAGCAGGGCGGCCCCATGTATCTTAGCAATCTCCAAATAGCAAGAAATACGCCAAAACTGAGTTTTGAGATGTCTTAAATATACTCATTTTGATCCAATTCCCTTATTACTTTTTTTTTTTTTAAAATGGATTTTTCCATATCCTGGGGACTTAGAGTGGACATTGCAATGGGTTAACCCTAGATAGGCTTTTCCCTATAAAGATTGGGTGCAGGAACACTTAGCTTTATTTTCTTATCATTTCTGGGGCATAAAATAATTTCATGTGCCATAGATATTTTTTTTCCTTCTTCCCTTTTTTAAGAACATGTTGTAACTAGTGGTGCACAAATGACTCCTTGGTTAGATAAGACGTTATGCTTTTATCCTTGGACTATGTCCCCAGGCTCTCAGTAATGCCAGCATCAGCTAAGTTAGCATCTGATTAGTCGTTCTTGCCTCTTACTCAATGTCAGTCTTGATTATGCCTATTAATCTGGCACATTTTTTTGAACTGAGTTATGGGCACAATCCTCCCTGATTCTCAGCATTCTGCTACTATTGCAGCTAAGAGTTCTCACATTTCTACAATTCCAGGGGGGTTTGTATGAGTTTCTCACCATTAAAAGAGCCATATTCGTATTCACCATGCTTTTGGGCTATTGTGGCTCACAGAGAAGAAATCTGGGCTTCTGCCCTGATATATCTCTGCTCTAGAGATCCCTCGATGTTCTTGATCTCTCAGTCCAAAGTGAGGGTTAAGGCTTATTTCCAAAGAAAGCTGGGCCATGAGGACACACTAGGACAATTTTCATTCTGGGTATGAGAAAAGGGTATTGGGAACAAGGAAATGTTATAGAGCAAATTTCATAGTTCAGGACCAGATTTCAACATCACATCCATATTGATAATCAGGACTGACTTGTTATGGAAGGTGGAGTTGGAGTGATACTACGTGGCATTTCTATTTCAAACAGATGTCAGTGCCCTGTTCCAAACCACTCCAGCACAAAAACAGCCCTGAAAAGTACCAAACTTTGCTGAGGGGTTGAACAGTTTCTTCTTTTTCCTCTGCCTGCTTTCTTACATCACTTTCTGAGTCACAGCTGCAATTCAGCTATGATCTATTCAAAGCTGGGACTGAGTTCTATTAACATTAGGAGAAATCTAGCTCACTTTGAGGTGCCCTCACATCTACTCAGCACTCTTCATTATCGAAATGAAGCGGACACCTGTCCCAGCCAAGAGCCAGAAATCTCTAGCTGATTTCTTCATTACCTTACAATGATTTAACCTAACAGAGCAGACCAGATGGGGAGCTAGGGAGAGATCTCTCTCCAGTTGACCTCAAGAAAGCATTCAACATAAAAATCTGCCCTTGGAAATCTCGCTTTGATGTGGGAAACAGGCTGGTGGCAGGTGGGAGAGGGCTGGTGTTTGGCTCTCAGTGCTTCGGCATCACCCTGAAGGACAGCAAACCTGCAGTCCTTTTGCTCTTCTCGCCAGCATCTCCCAATGTGTCCACAGGACATGCATCAGCCTCTGTTGGTCTCTGGAAGAAACACATGACAAGTACACAAAAGGTACTTTGGGGACAGGAGGAGTCTCAAACCTTTCACAGAGCGGGGCAACAGTAGGGAAAGATTTTAAGGTAGATATTTGTGGGGTTGACCAACAGCTCTCTGATGAGACACTCTTCCCATGGGGCACAGACATGGCAGCTCTCAAGGAGCTGCTTCAGCTCCATTTGTGTGTGTCTGCAGGCTGTGTGCAGATGTTCTGGCCCTCGCTGTAATGTGCTAATGTTGAGAAGAGCCAACCAGGTCAAACAAGGGTTACTACACTGAATGCACAAGGCTGTGGGAGAAACTCCTGGCTTCTGGGGTTGAGAGGAGACCTGGTGGGACAGAGCCAGGCTCTGATCTTTCTCTACCACCCATTTCTAACCTTCACTCCATCCAGAGAGAAGGTGGGGGTGCTAAGGTCCTTGCATAAGCCAAGGTAACTTCAAGGTAACTTCAACATGACTCAGAGATATTAACCCCAGTAAGTAAATCTATGGGTTTGAAGACCATTCACCAGAACAGACCAGGAAAACCAAAAACCATCTGCCTGTCCCATATTGCTCCTTTTTCTCACCCAGAGGAGGAGGAGGAGAATGTGTGGGGAGCATGTGCTCAGCACAGATGCCTATGCTGCTGCTGGGGCTGCCAGGGGGGAGCAGCCACCCAGTTGTGGGCCACACAAGAAATTCCACAGCAAATATTCCTCCCTGGGGTCACTATGCCCCACACACCAGTCTTAGCAAGCAGCTTTACAAGAGGGGAAGAGCTTCTATGTAAGAGCACTCCCTCTGGGCTGCAGAACTGATGCTTGCGTAGGTGAGTTGATCATAATGCCTTGCGTACAGAGAAAACTGCATTTTTTTTTCAAAACACCTTGATGGTTTTCCACTGAGGGGACAGGACTGAGGGTGTCTGTCCTTTCTTTGGGTTCCTGGACACTGACTTACCTGCAAAGGCATCTTAGCTGTATGGATAACCAAAGGCAAAACTGTATGGCATAACACAGGCTTCCCAGTTTGCAAATTGATCTCAATCCTCCTCCATATGGACATAAGACTCTTTTTAATATGTTTTCCATTTATTCTTTTTTTGACTCAGTGAGGCTGGATATAGCTGGAGAGTGCAGGGGAAAGGGGAGAAGGGAGAAAAAAAAACAGAGTTATTTTTAATAAAAATAGTACGAATGTTCAAAGATAGTGCTCTGAGAATAAATCAATATGGTTTCTCATATGTACTGCGGGGAGGACAGAGGGCAAGCTCTGATGAACACATGGTCCCAATAAGACAACACATTTATTCCTAGAAATAAAATTCGGATGCTTTGGCGAATGCTTATTAGACAAGATGAAGTGCAGAAAAGATAAGAACTCTTTGATTAATTAAGAGAGAACACAAAGTACCATGAGCAAGCCACCAGAAACAACATTTCTTTGGCAAGGTAAGTGGTGGGAGAAGATGTTTGCAGGCTATGGCAACGGCACATCGATCTCTGGAGGCTGTTTTTTAAAGTTACACTATATTGCACATGGGAAGAGGTCTCTGAGACACTAAAACCTATCAAAAGTCCTGTTGCTATGCAAAATGATGAGGCAGACTTAAGCCACTAACTGTATTTTTGGCACAGAAGTTTTATTCTTAGAAGCACATTTAAAAGCCCTACCACTTCAGATTTTCTCCATCTGAAATGCAGCTATAATTATACTCTGTCCTGAACTTGCAGGGATTAGTGAACATAAATCCACCAATATTCAGGTGGTTCTCAGGTACCAGAAGCATCAGTAACCATAAAACTACCTACTTGGAGAGAGGGTGTCTTGATAAAAACAATAATTGAAAGACAGAAGCCAGTAAGGCCTTTTTTCTGGGTAATGTGTAATTAGAAACAGTATGCTTCTGAGATTATAAGCAGTGTGAAATCATATCATTAGCATATAATTACAACAGCAGACATGCCAAATTTATCTAGACCAGATGTCTATTAAATCAGTTCCCTCCTTTTATGGGTGCAGTTTCTTATGGTATATGTCACTGAATGATACTTGTGAAAATACTAAAACCTCTCTATATTTTCAGGTATTTCTTGTTACAATGAACAATGAATTTGTGAGTTCATATAACTTCCATTCTTGGCTGCAGCACGTTTGGCCCAGGCCAGAATTTCAAAAGTGTTAAGTGCTCATTTAGGTTTCTAAAAAAGAAACAGATCTGGAAATCTAGAAATGGGAACTCCCACTGGGAATAACAACTGGATTTGCAAATATATCTTCAGGTAACCACAGGTCACTGGTGGTGGACACCTGAGTAAAATCTGAGTAAAACCTCATTTCCCAATCTACATGGGGTCTCCTGGAGTCCGATGCCCTTTACAAACCTCTCCCTTTCTGGCAAAAGCTTCATAGCAAACACCTGATACCTGCATGCACGAGTTTGAATTTCTCTTTGTTTTTCATAAGCAGGAGTAAGTTCTCAGAAAGAGGAAATGTCTGCAATATTTTTGAAACAACATATTTTTCCTCATATCAACAAATACCTCTATCAGTGGGTATTCCTTGGGGATATTTCAGAGGACTTCTTGTTTCTTTTCCTTTCTTGAAAGAGATCAGCTGATCAGCACTTGAAATGATCATGAAAAAAAAGGGAACAAACTTCATTCTTTCTGGGGAAAAGAATATTTGTTGGGTTCAAAATTATTTCTACTTTGTAACTGAACTTTGAATGTCACAGAAGAAGGGAGGGAAATTAAGATATTTAGTAACAAACACAATGAAAAGTACTGAAAGAACAAAACCAAAACATTTTTGTTCTTACTATTGTTTGCAAACATTAGTCATGGTACCAGCTTCTGACTTAAATTTGAGACCCTTGGCAACTTGTTTTCTGCTCAGTGCATGTGACTGAGATTTCAAAAATCATAATCAACTTTATTTTACTTTCTATCTTCTGTAACTAAGAGGAAAGTTATGTCTCAGGTAGCAAAACCAACAAATTTGGGGGAAAAACACATTTCATCTGAAAAGATAAGAATTTCAGAATAGATTGTATCTATCTGACACCATAAACTCATCAAAGCATTACTCCACTCTATCTGACACCATAAACTCCAGCTCACTCCCCAGAATTAACATGTAACTTGTTTCAATAAACTTATTTTAGTGTCTCACAGGTGAGACTTTTTGCAATGTTTCACCCTCTGGCAGGAAAAAGTTCTGTTTCCACTTATTTCCTACAAAGATGACATCCACTTCTTTCCATGTGAGTCTTTCCTAAGCCAGGCTTACATGGGAAAATCCAGACTCAAAAAATCACGAAAGTTTGGGCCAAGCTCTGCTCTGTCTTAGACTGATCCAGCACAAACTCCTCCAAACTGTCAACATATTTAACACTGAATAGAAAGCGGAAAACACACACTGGAGAATGCTATTTGGAGAACAAAAACATGTGAAGAAAACCAAAGGAGAAGTACCCAATCTTCCAGTCCTTCCCTCATTCACCCACTTCATTGCTCTCAGGATGAGATGTTTCACACACGCTATGCCAGTCAGAGAAATACATCATTGCAGGAGACGACCTGTTCTGGATCACTGTCTACCACACCAAACAACTGAGTTCTCCTAATTTTCACTATCCCAGACTAAGGCATCATATCTGGATTGGAAACGTCAGTATCTCTGCAACCACTAAAGAAAAATTGGCATGTCGTAGAACCATAGAATCATTTAAGTTGGAAAAGACCTTTAAGATCATTGAGTCCAACCATAAAGCTAAGTTCACCACTAAACCATGTCCCTAAGTCTCACATCTACACATCTTTAAAATACCTCTGGGCATGGTGATTCAACCACTTCTCTGAGCAGCTTATTCCAATGCAACTCCAACTTTCAGTGAAGAAATTTTTCCTAATATCCAATCTAAACCTCCCCTGGTGCAACTTGAGGCCATTTCCTCTCATCCTATGTCCAGAGAGTGATTCATCCCAAACTAAGACAGGTCTCCAAGGGACTGGGGATGAATTGCATTGCAATGCCAATCTCTCTAAACTGAGCACATGAGGACTGTAGGTGACTTACACTCAACCTGCAATTTTTTTGAAAGGTGAAGTCACATAAGATGAATTCCCCCTGCCAACAGAGAAAATGACACAAAGCCATCAAGAATTAGGCTGGATTCCTCAGCTGTGGGTGATGTAAACCTCTGACTAAAGCAAATACCCTCGCCTGAACCAGGGCTGACAGCAGGAGAGGAGCCAGGGAGAGGGGAGCAGCGTTACCTCACCCGCTGCTACTTGGAGTAGGCATGGGACTCATCTGGAGCACTTTGCTGCCTGTGGGCAAGTTTGGGGCTTTTCTTGCTGAAAACGGCATGTCATTAGTCAGGGGTAACCAACCTTGAAAAGAGTATTTGCTACGACTCCCATCTCCCCTGTGAATGACATTCCTGCCGCTTTGAGTTTTTTTGGTTGCAGTGTTGACACTTCTTCAGATCTGTCATTAGCTCCGCTGAAGAGAAAACAGAAACGCTATTCAAGACCCAGATCCGATGTGGGAGGTTAGGAGTGCAAGTTCTCACTTTGCACTGAAAGCACGATGAGCGTTTATGTTTCTGCTGTTCTTTCTATTTTAGGGGATGCCGTTATTATTTTATAAGCCCTTTTCTATCGTATAAAGCACCCTTTTTAAGGTATTCTTCTATCAAAATCATGCTCATGTATCTTAAAATGTAATCTTCCACATTCCCAAAAATTAACCCAGGACTTAGATTTTTGGCTTCTAACTTACAAATTCCTAGTTCTGGGTGTAAAAACATTTACCTTGTTCTTCAGTTTTCTTTTGCATTTTAAGAGTTCTGTGGTGGAATCTAGATCCAGCTTTACCACTGTGAGGATTCAAATTCCACCAAAACCCACCTTTTCCAGTTGTAAGGATTTTGTAAGCCATTCTCTGTATCTTCACACTATATTTTTTTACATGAGATAAACCAACAGATTTTGGCTTAGTTCCAGAGAAGCATCAAGAATGAGTTGACCTTTGGCTGTGATCATAAGAATTGTCATCTGTGATACAGTAAACAGAGGAGCTGAAAGCAAGTTTCCTACCAGGGAAATTGTGCAACATTTTGTTGGGTGGTTTTGATTTCTATTCTTGTCCCCTAGATTTTCTAGCTTTGCGGTTCTTCAGGTAAATTAATAGTTCAGGACAAATGTGGAGTTCCTCCAACTTACTCCTTTCAGCTTTCTCTTCTAAGCAAACCAAGTGCAAGTATAGAATCATACAATCATAGGATGGTTTGGGTTGAAAGGGACCTTAAAGATCATCTAGTTGCAACCCCCCTGACATGGCAGGGACACCTTCCATTAGATCAGGTTGCTCAAAGCCCCGTCCAACCTGGCCTCAAACACTTCCAAGCTCAGAAAGGATAGAAGACATACCACTTCAAAAAGAAAACAGGTCAGGTCCACTTTAGCTGCAATAACCCATCATATATTTGCACATCTGATCGTGCAGCTCTTGCACACACACAAAGATCTTGTTGGAGCTCAGCATCAGGGTAAGAACAAAAGATCTTCAACCAATATGTGTAGTTAGTTGAAGTAGTAGTTGGTTGAAGGTTATAGTCTCCTTTCTGGAGAAAAACCTTGCATTTATGCAAGGGACTGGAAAACTTAAACAGGCACAAACTGAAAGAAATATTGATTTTTTTTCAATGATGGATTATCTAAAATGGCTATCATATTGAAATTAATGAGGCTTTGGGGACAATAATTATGAGTCTTAATGGATAACTTCAAAGGGATAAGCTAAAAAGAAAAATGAGAAAATCAATAGGAAAAGATAGCTTAGTCTACAGAACTGAAGCACAGGAGGAGCCCCTATTTTATCTGTTTTTGCAACAGGAGATGAGAAAACCCAGTAGTTCCTAGGAATCACTGCCCCTCTCTGTTTTACAGCTACACATCCAGAAGTAGTCATTATAAACCATCCATCTCAGCTAGACATTGAAAGATAGAAAATGAATATCATCAGCAAATATTTAATCCAGCACTGCCATTCAGTAGCTTATCCTGCGGTTCCTTCACAGACCAAAGCTCTGGGTAACATTAATGACACTCCAGTCTCTGTGAACACAGGAAAGAAATGCTGCTATTGGTGAGAGTGCATATTACACTTACATCTTTAGTACACTCTGGTGTATCTATCATCTCTAACAAGCTATCGGCCCTACATCCCATGGGGACTTTTCCATATTTTCTTATTTCTAATAGGCATATCTTTTAAAAATACCTTAGTGAGCATGAAGAAATCTGATATAACATAGCGATTCAATAACATCCATAAACCAAGAAGTGGTTGTTCATCAAAATCAATAGATGTCAACTGCATCTTACTCAACTCCTGGAGTTTCAGGATTACTGTATTCATCTATAAGTGGATAAATTCTGCTTCCTTCATCCAAAATGAGAAGCTATTTTAAAAGTATTTGGGGCAAATTCAGGCTGATTTTTCTTTCTAAAAGATTCTCTCACCAAAAAGTGGTAAGTAGTCATATTGACATGTTGGAAAGATGCTTTTTATGACTTTAAATTGGAGAAATTATTGTAAACATCATACTATATTTTCCCCATAATATCCATTTTTGAACACTTCAGTCTCTTCCGTACTGCCTTACTCATAATTGCTGCTCTCCTGGACTAGTGGGTGTAGTAAAAGAAAGTGGCTCTTTATGGAGTGACAAATACACACATATACAAAACTCCTAGTTTCACAGATATTTTCAGGAAGCTATAACCCCTGATAAATCTTTGCAGACCACTAAGATGAATAATATTTGTGGATGCATTTTTGAGGCTACCAAGCTGGAGAGGTATTTGGGGCTGTGGGCTTTGCCACTCACATGGAAAAGTATGTTTTCCTTATATCCATCATATAGGCTATATTTTGCACATCTGTCTTTAATTAGACCAATTTCATATCTTAAAGAGTATGTGACATCAAACGAATCATTTAGAAATTGGAGTTAGTCAGCAAATGACACAGTCCTCTTTTTTTCATTCATGAGTAGCCACAGTGTCAAAATTCCCTCAAAGCAGAGTTTTTAGCCAATCTTCTGAACCCACATATGTAGTAAATGTCACAGTGTCAGGGACAGATCTGATACTCATTTTTATGCCATAAACTAATTTACATGACCAGTGGTCACACAGAACCAGTCCTTTTATTAGGGAATAGCACTGAAATCAGGAGGGTTTTTCAGATCATAATCTGATCCACTTAGTTCAGTAAAACGATATGGATTCAAAAAATATTAGGATCTAGCCTAAATCTAATCTAAAGGAATACACTAGCTGGCAAGTTGCAGAAAAATCTTCAATTTATCAAAATGACCTCATGTATCTGAACCAGGTTTCTCCATCGTCTACTTCTCAGTTCTGTGCAAGTCCTCTGACAAGCAAAATCCTTCCTAACCTGGAGACCTGAACCCATTGAGAGCAACGCGTTTACTGTAACGGGTCTGATGGCTTTGGGAGGCAGTTGGAAAAGACTGCAACAAAGGAGGAAGCTCATCTCTGTTCTTAACAGACCTATTTGGAAAGAGATTTTTTTATCATTGCATTGAATATGACCACAATGATTTAGGCTGAGTGAAATATGGAACATCCCTCAGCATTCTTCAGCCAGTTCTCTGACTCAAAAATGGCCATCTGCAAGCTTCCAGATGCTGAACTCATTCTCAACCTGTATCATTGCATGATCTTTTGCCTTTGCCTAAGAGTAACAGGGAGGTGAAAAATTATGTCTCATGCCAGACTTCAATTTCTGAACAGTGACAATGTTTTGGAAAACGTCTCTGACAACACTGCAATCCATGCTGTTAAACTGTGAATAGCAGGAAACAAAAAAAACCCCGATTTTTCTGCTTTCCTCTTTTCCCTCTCCCCAGCTTTGGTTGTGCATTCACCCACTTCAATAAAATTTCCTAGAAGGCTCAACACTTGCTTACCTTGACAGTCAGGACAGTTACACTTTGGTTGTTGGTAGTTCTGCTTGTGCAACAGTAATCCCAGGGAGAAAATCCCACCAGTCTCACAGAAATAGTGCCACTGGTTTACCTGCTGTAAGTCAGAGGAAAATAAGGGGGAAAAAAAAAAGGCAGTGATATTTACAACATATTTTGAGAGAGGGAAGAGAGAATATATACCATGTTATAGAATTAGGATTTTGCAATGTTTTGAGAATTTAGCTACTAGCTTTTATATATATGTGTGTATACTGTATATAATATATAAAATACATATAATGTGTATATATTTTGTGTATAATATATATAATATGTATATTATATATGAATCTAAGAACACACATGTGATATAAAAGTCATCTTTCCCATCCTTGTTTTGCCTACTGACTTATCTGATGGCCCAGAGCAGAGGGGACAGGGAAGCCCCTCCTTGCCCTGTCCTGGGTTTACCTTGTGGCTGCCAAACTCAGCAACAAGCTGGCATATCGGTCATTTTATTTTCTATCATCTAACCTGCATCGATCCTGCCTCCTCGCATTATGTAAAATTTTGAAAGAATTAAGGAAAAATTTAACAGAGGAAAAAGTAATGAAAGGTACATGGAAGATCTTTACCAGCTCTAATAATACTTACTTTCAGGAGCCCATGCACAGTGGAAAGGAGGGGCAGCATGCGTGCTAACAGGATGATCTGTGGGGCACAGCTAAAGTGCAATACCAGGTAATGTGCTCAAACTCCCAGTACTACAACTATTTTTCCACTGCCATGTGAAATAACTTAATCTGTCCTCCTGTTTGTTTGAGTTTTTTTCCCCAGATATTTCAGGGGGTGAAGGGGGTAACCAGCCTTAAATCCCAGAAGAGCTCTCAAACCCAAGCTTCATTTCTTATTTCATTTACATTTAGAGCATAACATGGCTTTGTTATTTTGTGGTCCCTTGCTGAAATAGGTCAGTGTGGCCCCCTCAGTTAAAAGCTGCCTGCCAATTATACTTTGCTCCAGGCCCAAATTCTGCATAAAAACACCAATGAAGTATTAGCACAGGGGAAAGGCTCTTTATTGCTCTTATTTATATTCCAGCAGTCCTTAGGGGATGGATACTTCTAGACCAGGTGCTATTCAGAAATGCAGTAAGAAACAGTCCCTGTTTATAATAAATGAAGTAGACAGGAGTTAAACTGAAGAGGTCAAGATCTTCTCAGTCCCAGATGCATGTCTCTCCCACTGGATCTTGCCACTGTATTGTGAGATGCACGTGAATCCAGACCTCACAGTGTGAGAGAGTTTAATCATGCATTCAATTGTTTTAATTTAAAGAGGCACCAAGGAGCTGATCCACAGTACCGATTCCTTTACGCAAAAGAAGAGAGACCATGGCAATTACTGAAAATTATTTAGCAACATCTTACGAGACAAGAGACTGTTAATGAACTTAAAGTGAAACACCATCACCATGGACTGAAATCAGTCCATTTTGGCCAGAATTTCATTGATATGTATAGACGGTATATATAAAAGAAGATAACTAACACTCTCTTTTCCCAATTTTATAAAACAGGTCATCTCATATTTTCCTGGGACATCTCCAGCACCACTGCTTCTTCCAGTTGGGACTTTCTAACTTACATTGGTCCCCATAAATAACCAGCCTGACAGCAATAAACAGTTTACACTCCATAGTTGCAATATTCTGTTTATGCTTTTAGGCCCATTATTTTCCTTAGAAGAATATGCAACACTAATTACATACAGTTTTTTTCCCAGGAGAGTTGATAGAAACACATCCAAAATGCCTATTTCTCTAGGCAATAATTTGCTTTAATAAATTCTTATTGCATTGGAAATATTTGTATTTTGATCTGTAAAGCAGAGATTAGGCAAAAAGAGTTCTACTATTACTTAATCACTTCATGCCAAGCAACAATTTAATTATACTTTACAAAAAGAGTGCAATTTGTTACTTTTTGTCATACTAAAGGAGGCTGGATACATTTCTTCATCAAATGGAGTTATTCCAGTTGTATACTGGCATAACTGATAGATGAGTTTAGTTCAAGATATTAAGAAACCAACCAACATTTGCTGTATGCACAGTAGATGACACTCTGATATGCATTGCTAAACCCCACACTTCTGCTCCAGTATATTTAATCTTTTTACAGAAATTTAGTCTAATCACCGCTTGAAAAATAAATCCCAGAAAAGAGCAATAATGGTAAGGGGCTTTCAGAGAAAGCAATGCATACTCAGCCAAGACCACAAGTTGAATAAATTAAATAATGAACTCCACAGCTTCAAAAATAATTTTTATGTCTATGTTCTGTTAGGAGTCAGATCCCTATACATCATGATAATCTATAGACAACTAGATTCAGGCTGCTGGCTTGCTTACCCCAGTGAGACATTACCAAAACTAGGGGGAAAACCATTCTCTTAACTATACACATGTAGATCTACACCAGCACTACTGAAACTGGCTCGCCTAATGCAGTGTTATTCTGGATTTACCATAATTTTGAACAGAATCCAACCCAATTAAATCCATCCAGAGCATAAAGAAATCATGTAATAATGCATGAGGCAGGCACAAAAAAGCATGCAAAGTGCAGCATTTACATTTCATTTGCTATTAGTTTTCACTAGCTAAAGGACACTCAGCATCAGCCACGGATACCCTGAAGCACTGCTGAACATGGCAACCTTTCCTGCTGCAAACAGAGACTTTACAACACATTGCACACTAGATATCAGTTTGGCCTGGCTGATTTAACAAAATCCACTTTAAGCCACTTGATCAAACAGGAAAAGCTTGATCTGATGCTCAGACTTTCCTCTTACTCAAGATGGCAGCAGAGATATTATGAGTCACTCAGCAGAGCTGGCTCCTGGATTTATTTTCTGCACCTCTAATAGGACTCTTCTCAAGTCACTGAAAACAGATTCGTTTTGAATTGGAACAAGGCAGAATCTGATAGAAAATAAAACAAGAGGGTCAGGGGATGTTTCCAGATGTTACTTATTGTGTCCTGTTGCTCCTGGCCATCTCCACTTCTTTCCACAGAGGAACACATGATGTTTGCACACCCTCATTAGAGAAATGTCTTGTCCCCAGGTTGCAGTATCAGAGAGACAAACTGGAGGAGTATCTTGAAAAAGAAGAAATGGATGATGTGAAACAGATGTTTCCTTTCATTGCTTATTGCAGATGCAGCCCAGTAACTAATCCACCTGCTATCTTCCCATAGGGATAATTACTCAGCCTGTGATCATGGCCAACTGAATTTATGTTTTCCATGCCTCATTATACCCATCTCCACTTTGCCCAACAATATGTACCGAAGTGCTGAGCAAGTGCAACACTTTTATAAACAGCTATATCTTTCTGCACCTCTATGTACAGTTAGGAAGCTTTTCCTGGTTTTCCTTGTGTCACCATTCAAATGTAAAACCTCTCATACAGCTCTTCCCCGAAGGCATTGCACCTGGTTAGACCTTTTGGGTTCATGAAGCTTTCAAAAAAAGAAGGTGTCTAATCATAAGTGAAGCATCAGTAAATACAGGCATTTTCAATGTGATTACTTAAATACATAGATTCATATGGCAAGTAGGGTTTTCCAAAGAACCTACAGATGTTAATTAAAGATAACAGTGGCATCAGGATGGTATATGCGAGAGCAGAGCTTACATGTCACGACAGTAAATAGTTCATGTCTGAAATCCTTGTTTCTTCTCAGACCACTTTTGTCATAAGAACTAATCAGAAAGACACAGCAAAGGTTTCTGAATATCCAGGTTAAGTCTGATTTTTAATTTGCTTATATGTTGCTATGCTAAAACACACAGCGTAGAGCAATGGCCAATGTTTACCTATCATTTTCCCCATATATTTCAAGACTTGTACTCAGTGATGCTGGTCAGTGAGGACAGAAGTACTCGCTAGCAAGTTCTTATTGTGCTTAACATGTAATTAACAGTTAAAACCAGTTAATTGTATCAAGAACAACATCAGCTTCAAGGAATCTCTGCTTGTCACCTACACAAAGCCACCCCTGGAAGCAAGAGAAGCTCATGTCTCTGACTCTCCAACAGCGGGACTGGCTGTCCTCACTGCCAAGGAAACTTGGCTTTGGTGGAGTTGCTGGTGGGCAAGTGATGGGAGTTGAGAAATTGTCATTGACTGAACTTGATAGGACTGGAAAAAGAACGTGACCTGAGGTACAAGCTTTGTTATGGTCCTCATTAACGCAGCCTTCATCTTTTCTTCTTTTCAAGGGAGCTACTTATTTCTGTGCCTGAGGCGAAAGCCAGAGCCAGCTGGAGATAATTTAGTCCTACTTCACTAATGTTGATGTCTCTGGTTTTAATATTGCCTTTTCTGGAACCCTACTATGACTCTTTGGCTTGGCGAGGTGGCTCAGGTAGTTATCCTGAGCATAATATTTTGTTAACCAACCAGCTGCAGATCTATTTCAAATATGAAACAGGAATCTGGTTGTCCAGGACTAACAAACCTCCTCAAGCTCTTCCTCTGCTTGATGCTTAGCAGCCCCCAGCTCTGGGGAACATCTTCAAAAGCCTTTCAGTGAGCAGCTTAACTAATGCCTGCTGGAGAAACATACAAAAGCAAAACGAAGTCTTCAGAGAGAAAAATCTGGTGGCTGGAGAGACGGGTGAATGCTGCTGGGAACGGCGGAGAGGGAGCTGCTGAGAGCAGAGGCATGTGTTGAGCTCTATCAGCGGAGGTCACCATGGACTTTGCTCAGCAGAAGTGACATCCAGATTCAGCCAGCCCAAACCCCACTGCTTTCCCCAAGCCTCATGTTTCCCAGCACCCCTGGGGGCCTGTGAATACCTGATTCAAAGGACCTAAGCAATGGCCTAGGGAGAAGCTGGGAGAGAGCCCAGATACAGCAAGTCTTAAGAAGAACAGACAATAAAAAGCCTAGGCACATCACGACAGCCTTTGTTCACGCTGTCGTGCCTGGGGATGGGCATGAAACCATGAGTTGAAATCCTGCTGAACCAGAAAGCCAGAGTGGGATTAAAAAAATGTCCCATGCAAGACTGCTCAGGTAATATTTTACCTTCACTGTTGCTCATCAGCACTATCCAGGGATGGTATCAGCCTTGTGTTGCCTGCTGTTCCTTGTCTGCAGGATAATTTGGTACAGAAGCACATTGGTGATGAAAAGGAGATGTTAAGTGTGTCCTCATCAGTGTTATATGGACCATTTGTGTTATCAGAGGACCAGGGCAAAGATGGAGCATATGGAGACATGATGATCCACGGCCTGTAGAAACCAAGCTCCTGTAAACTTACAGTAACTTGACATAACAGCATCTAGACTTCCCTCAAACGTGATCAGCAGAAGAGCAAAGTCAAATACAAAATAACTTCTTGATTTCATTTCAAACAGTTCAGCTCCAAATTGGTGCCTGACTTGTGGGTGTGATATATATCACAAATTGAGATTTTTTTATTCAAGCTCCTCAAAATCTCATCTGTTTTATCAGTAGCTGTTATTACACCCACTGACGCAGGTAACTGCATTTCTATTACTTGCCAGTGGTGTGGAAAGACGCTGGACATAACCCAGCAGTTTTGATGCCTGCAGTAACTGTACTCTACCTTCTTTTTCATGGATAAATATTAGCTACAATACTTGAGATAAAAGAAATAAAACCAGTATGAAAACCTACCGAATTGAATTAAATGAAAGTAGCCTTTCAGACTGCCTGTTCTGTGAATAACTTTATCGTCATGTTTACTGACTATTTGACAGAAGTCTAAATTATCCTAAATTTTATCAGAATAAATCAACTAAACAAGAAAAAATCCCTTCTAAACAGGACAGACATTCTTAATAGCCATCTGGAATACATTATTCCTTTCCAAGTAGCATTGTTGATACTGAAAGTGTTGTAACAATATCCTTTTTTAATGTGGTTATGCTGTGGTTCCATCCATAATAAAACTAGTCAATGCCAAAGAATCCACTTAGTATGACAAGATCCCCAAAACCTGGATTATTTGTGTAAAACTCTAATTTGACATTCTGAGTTTCATGGTCCGATGAAATTTCTTATAATATTTTTAAAGGAAACTGAAGAATGAGCAATATCTAATCTGGGGAAATGCTTTTGCTGAACCATACACCCTCCAAAATCTTGTAAACCCTAAACCCCACTAAGGAGAGATGGAGACTGAAAATGGGGGAAACCTTCCCTGTTTCCTGTCTTGCAAAGCCTGAAATAATCATACCTTTTTTATTTTCTTGAGTATTTGGTCAGTTCTGCAGTATGGCTGCATTAAAAGCTTAATATACATTACTCTTGTGGATGAATGCCACTCAAAGCACAGCATCTTTACACCAAGATATTCAGAAGAGTCTAATAATGTTGAGGTCTTAAGCAGGGGCAGCTGAGACAAAACTACCCAGCAGAAAGAACAGAACATTCACCATTTTTTACCTCAAGTAGATCAAAACATGACCTGCCAGGTTCCCAAATAAAGGTATTTCTATCACATTAATGGTGGTCAGAGCTGGGAAGGTGTCTTTTTTCTTAAAAAACATCTACACTTCTGCCACTTTGTAGATATTTATTTGTAGGTATGTCTCATTTCCTAGCACTGTTCCATCTCAATCCTTAAAAAAGTGATCAGGGCTAGAGAGATGGGTACTGTAAAACTAATTTCCCTAGGATATTGGACTTAAAATTATAGAAGTTTCATTGACTTTGTTGCAGCCAGGTTTTCACCCTATTTTTTCACTCTCCCTTTGCCCACTTGCTGATGCACTATCTTATCCTGTCCTATTTATATAACCTCAGTTTATCTAGCTGTACACATTCACGATTATGTAAAAAATAGTTATTCTTTGTAAAAGTTTTTCAGAGCTTCATGGGGGGAAACAAGGAGTGATTGCAAAAAAAAAAAAAAAAAAAGAGATCATCATAACAGAGCCTGTTAGATGCTGGAGATTACCAGTTCCAGCTGTTCTATCAGCCAAACACTTCCAAGCAATTTAGCCCACAGCAGCAAATCTCATTGAAAAGCTGCTCAAAAAAGGGGATGAGAAGAGTCAGAGCCATTTCAGAACTTCTTTGAAGTCTTAGTCTTCACCATCAGTCTGCTCTTCCCTGAGGTCCCTTTGCTGTGCTTCAGCCCAAATGCCATCCCCTCACAGAGAATTAAAGAGCCCTGGGTGCAACTTTGCATTGTTGTTTGCCCACACTGAGAAACGAAGCCCATGATTTGTAAGAAGCCACAATACCAGCAAGAAAATTTTGTCCGTGGGGTTGTTGGCAACTGTTGGGGTAAAATATGGTTTGAAGTCATAAGAGGACCTGGGGTCCCTTCCCTCTACCCCTGCCACCCTCACTAAGACCCAGCTGTGAGCCTTTCTTTTTGTTTTCTTTATTCTCTGTGTTGTCTGATAGCAGAGGTCCTGCCAATCTACAATTAGAAACAAGAGAGCTGTGGCTTTGTGTTCTGACTGCCCAGAGATAGGGCAGTAATGTATCTAGCCAACATGCCAAGGGCTGGCCGACAGCGTCAAAAGCAAGTCCATAATAAATTATTCTTCTTGGGGCATTTCCTTCACTCGCTGATGGAGGAAAAGCAAAGAGAAATGACAAAAAGCCCTGCTCCTTTTCTTCAGACAACTGTGATTTATTACAGGCGAACAGAGGAGGATTCCAAAAACATTACTCCTATAAGGGAAGGTAACTCAATCTCCAGCAAAAATAAACAGCCATATTTAAATAAACCTTTTGAGAATTGTTACTGCTCTTTCCCCCAGAAGTCTGGGGAGCATTTCTTTCCTCTGATATTGTGCTACTGAACAAGATGTTGCTAAGTGCCTGCTCTGAAGACCCAAGGATCTCCTCTGGTTTGGGTGGCCTGGTAAATCATCAAAGGATAAAAGGCAGAGAACAAAGGGAAAAATTAAAGTATTATGAGCTGCAGTTGAAGGGCCTGACAGATGTTCATTTGCTACTTATGGGAACTGCCTTTCTGCATCAGAGCAGAGGTCCACCCAGCTCAGTGCCCAGACTCCTACCCTGGCTAATGGTGGGGTAGGGAAGGGTAGATGTGCGAGGTCTTTCCCCGATACACCCTTCCAGAGGCCAGTGGTCAGTGGTTTAGGGACTTCCCACAGCTCTTCCATGAGTAGTGAAGTCAGTAAATCACACTAACACTGAGGTCACATACCCTGCTAGCATCTGAGGACTTCACAGCAGTAAATGACATCCCTCATGGAAACCTTGGAGAAAAAGCTCAAGACAATGAAATAGAAATGGCAATACAAGTCTACTGATGCAGAGTACTTAAGTCCACTTTCAAAATGCACATACAGAGGTAACATCAAGCCCTACACAGTAACCTTCCTGACTCACTCAGGAAGCTGGGCACCTTCTTTTAACTTCTCTCCACAACCAAGAGACAAGCACCTTTTCTGCCCACGGGAGCATCACATCGTTTTCAGGGCTGTGGGCTCTTCTGGGTGACACCATGTAAGAAAAAAGTCAAACTTCACTAGGCCAGAAAAAGAGCATTAGCAAGAGCAGAACTGCAGAGTATCAGCTGAAGCACTCACTGAGGAGATAGGTGTCCTATTTTCAGGAATCACTCCTGAGACTGTTTCATATTGCTCCTTAGTGAAAAAGGACTTCACAAAAGGAAAAGAAATATCCACATTTAATTTCCCCTATGGAAGGTTAGTTCTTCAAGCATTGCTGCAGAGACACACCTCACAGTTTGGGCCCCAGCACCCTTAATGTCTTGGCTTCACCTTTCAAAGTATTGGGGTCCACCTAGACTTCAGAGCTTTCAGCAATACTAAGAAACCCAGGGACAACAACCGTCCCATGGCTCAGAGGACAGGATCCAGCCCCTCTTCATTGAGGCTTCCAGACCTTCTTCTCTCCCCTGTGAGAAAATGAGAGGGAGCAGGTTAAATGCCACCTTCTTTGCTCGTCTCCTGCTTTGGCACCATGGGAGCAAGTTGCTCAACACGACCAATAGCAAATGGATTAATAAGAGTTTGAAAATAAATGCAGATGCTCAAGAAAAGTCATGTCATGGGCATCCAGCCCAGTGAAGCTTACAGAGAAATAGCATCTACCTGTCAGTAAAGACTGCCCACTGCTATTTAGGTCATGCTTTTCTTCTCTTATTGTTCACGCATAACCCCAACCTCTCATCCCATGAGGTGTTGAGAGCCCCAGCAAATTGCCAAGTTCCTCAACGCCCCTTGAACATCCCACTGTGATTTATTGCCTTGACTGAGTGTGATCTGGTTTGCAAGGCACGCCTTGTGACTCCTCTCTTATTGGCCTTGCTCTTTGCTTTGCTTTCTTTTTTCTGAACCATTTTTTCGTTAGCCTGAGCTATTAGGAAAGCACACTGCAGTAATGTGAATCCCATTCTCCCTGCCGAGATAAAACACAATTAATGACACAGGGCAAATTAACCATATAGTTGCTTGGGATTGTTGTTGTTCTCTTAGATCCTGTAAACATACCACCTAGACTCAGGGCAGATTTTTTCTTATTAAGCTTATTGTGCTTTACAAAGTTTATTCCTTTACAGTTCATCAGCAAGAGAAAGGTAATTGCAGCAGCCCTTTTTACTGCACCTAAAAAACTAATAGGATAAAGGAGTGGGGAGAAAATCAGCAAGTCCTCTCTTTATGGATTTATGTGATGATGAAAAAGTTGAAAAGAATAATTTACTCATGAATTAATAGTGAGCTGAGCTCCTCTGGTCACCTGAGAACCAGGCTAAAGACCAGAGCTCACACATAGCTTCAGGCAAATCAGGCACGGTTAAATCCCCTGATGAGCTGAGGCAGCCGGGACATCCTATGGTGCTAAGCAGATTGCTGCTGCCAAGGTTCCTTTTCCAGTCTGTGGAGACATCAAGACACCTTGGCCCAGGCTCCAAGATAGCTGGCATGGAAAGCAGGGAGCTGCTGGCCAAGGGAAAACGCCAACGGAAGAAGTATGCCTTCAGCCACAGCCCTCGTGGTGAATTAGGTACTCCAGTTGTTGGCTCCCAGTCTCACTGTGACAATCTCCATGGCTGCATAAATGCCCCAAGCCAGACTCCTCAACTGAATCTCAGCCCTCACCTACGCATTCACTGAGCTATGTTGTTAAAGGACTCACTCACCTTTGAGGCATGAGACATCTCTCTCATCCCTGGGCCAAGAATTACTTCAGTATCTTATGCTAACTGTGTGCTGGATCCCGAATGACAGCCCTTGTCTCCACGTTGGCTGAGCAATGTAGTCATGCTGACGGTCGTTCTTTGGCTCAGCACACAATAAACTTTCCATGTCTGAGCTTGATGACTACAAAAGCCTTGGGAACACCCTTCCCTTGTAGCCAGATACCCCTGGAGAAGAGAGGCCAAATGGAGGAGGACACAAATGCTTCATAGAGGAATGTCCATGGTCCAAGGGTGGGAATGAGGAGAGACAGACATCTGTATTTCTGCTTCCACCTTTCCTGAGGGCAGTGATAGCCATTTTGCCCAGAGACATCAGCAGATAAGGTCCTAGAATGGGCCATCCTGATGCCTCAGCATCCCAATTGTGAAAATAGAGGTGCCAATAGACTTTCAGGCAGCAGCCAAACAGGGGGAGATTAAGAATCTGTACTTTGGACTGAGACGTCTTGAGCTAAACTACAATCAAGCAACCATTTCCCTTTGTGGCTTCAGCCCTAAGTGCCTCAGTTGTCTGCTTATGAGATTCAGCACATCATCCCAAGGCCCTGTGAGGCAGGGAGGTAACACCTGAAACCCTCTGCAGCACTCCTAAACCACACAGGCTGGATAAATAACCCTGCAGAAAAGCTCCATTTCAAAATATTTTGCAGCGAAAGTAAAATACTTCAGCATGAAAGTACAACGTGTTCTTCGAAGTACATTCTTGTAAGTACACGTTGTTGTGATCTTTTTGTATCATTTTCCAGATTGATTAAGAATGTATTCATTTAAAAAAAAAAAAAAAAAAAAAAAAAAAAAAAAGATCTACGGAGTAGTTAGAAAAGCCCCTTCTGAATTATGTCCTCTTGCTTCTCAGTCTGGGCTCCCTTGGTGGCTTCTAAGACCAGTGTGAATTGTCTCATACTATCTAATAGAGCTTCAAAAAAACCACTTGAAAGAACTCAGAAACCATCATCATAAACTCACTAAGGGAGTATTTTAAGAACTCAACTCAAATATCTTTCAGAGACATATATCACTGAGCTACAGGGCGCTTTTTTTTTTTTTTTTTCACAGAATAGGTAGTTTTATTCCCAAAAAGATGGAATGCTAATGCTTTAGATCCCAGTTCTCTCTGGCAGTCTTTCAAGTTTCCATCATTTGGCAAGCTAACAAGGATTAAGAGACTTCGTAATGTCCTCCTCCTCTCCGAAAAGGAACACATGGCTCACGTACCCTTTTCTGCTTGTAATATTCTGGTACACAATCAATGGGGATGTCTTACCTGCTTTCCATTTGGTGTTACTTCTTGTACTTTGCCTACTGCACTAATCTGATAAAATACAGTGCTGATGGAACAGATTTGTATCAGGGAGTACTTTAGCCTGACAATGAGCATCCTCTCCCCATATCAATTCCCTGCTCCTAAGATCTTTTAAGCCTGTGAAAACACAGCATAGAGCTCCTAATAGGGAGAACAAAACAGAGGAAAGAAACCATACATTTAACAAGGTAACAAATTCACGATTTTGCTGGATTGGTTAAAGTATGGAGCACATCCAGACTATTGTGAAGAGTTGGTACCTCCTTAACAGTTCCGGTTCAGAAAGTACCACTTATCCTGGGCCTTTTTGGACAGATCACCACAGAAAAAGAGAATGCAAATCCACTGGTTAAAGAGTATATGTTTGCATTACTAAAAGATAGCAGCCAGCCATAAAACTGCTGTAAATCATTATTTCATACCTGATCACTCTAGTAGCCATAATCCACTTGTGACACTCTTACATCTCTGATCCTTGACATCTTTTATGACTTTATCTGCAGACATTCCCAGTATCTGAATAATCAGGGTGTTTTCCAATGACATCAGAAAACCCAGGCTGAGCACCGTTTTGCCTGCAGGAACCCGCATCTCCCACCAGCCAGGCTTCGCAGTGTCATGGTAAAAGCACCCACCATGGGAAAGACAGAGGTGTGGGTTTTGTCCCTCTGCCAATAAATGCTTCATACAAAGTATCTGAGTGCTAATTTGAACAAAGATTCAAATGGGGTCTTCTTCCATAAATGCCCTTACCTCTAAGTTTCCACCTCCTCCAGGTCATCCTTTGGGGCTGCTCTGAGGTGGTCTACCAAGTAATCCCTGCAGGTGAGACAGCCTTCTTTTATGATGCTATTACTAAGTTTAAAACTTCCAACTCCTCAACACTGCCATATTTTAAGCAATTTTATGGTCCCAGGCACAGGTATTTAGCTGTTTAAGAACATTCACTTGTGGAAAGTTAGACTTCTTTGGCAGCTGAGCACGGGATTTGAAGCTGTAAAGTTTAATTAAGACACTTTAGGAGTGGCAAGATAGGACTAATTCTTCTGCTCCAGCTTAAAGTATCTTGGCTGACATCACCTGTGCAGCGAATAGAAAAACAGAGGTCAACATATCTCTCGCACTTGGCTGAAGGCTGGTGCAAGGAAAGACAAACTCCCCATTGACCCCATTGAGTCTGCGCACTCTCCACAGCATGAACAAGAACATTAAAGTCTCTCAGAAAACTACAGACCTACCTGCCCTTGAGGATCATTTTTCCTGTTTAAATTGACTGCCCAAGAAGTTGAAAGTATAACAGCAGTTTCAAACTGGTAATTACTTGGTAACTGAATAAACTACAGCATTGCTGGACCCTGAAAAGCTAGACTACCATGTAAGCTTTCATTATATACTTTATTCATACTTACTTTCTAGAGAAAGCCCCCAAACTTGAAATAAAACAGAAGGGAGAGTCATTATGAGGAGAAAGTGCAAGCTAAGGGCATGCTATTTTTTACTTTTAGGTGCTCAGTTATGGGCAAGAAGCCAGGAGCGAGTTAGTCAATAAACGTTAAGCAGTGTTATGATTTTGCTGTCTCACTACAATGGTTTTCAGATGGATAGACATAAAATAATCCCACACCGAACTATAATCAAGAAATGTGACATGCTGTTTACAACATGCCTGCCATCAGGTATGGTCCAGGAGAGGCAGATACGAAGGAAGTGGTGGAAGGGAGGGTAAGTCATCTAGACAAAACCCACTCCTAATTCATTTAATTCATTCCAGTGAGCAGGGAAGATTATTAACATCTGCACCTTGCCACTCAGTGATACTTTTCAGGATATTCTTCAAGCAAGATTCCCAAAAGGTGGCTACTGACAGAAGCATCCTGTTGGAAAGCCTGCCAGCAAAGAACTGCGAGAAAACCTGGTCTTCCAACAAGATCAGAAGCTGGGTTGGGCAGGAAGATGCTGTGGATGACACCTGCTATGTTGAAGATAGACCTCAAGCAGGAATTACTGTTGCTCAGAAGCACAGGGAAGTAAACTGCACTTAGATGCAACCAACAGAGACTGACACTGCCATTGTTCCTCTCATTGAAGGAACATCAGACAAGCGTATTCCCACAGGTCCTGTCAGGTCTTTGGTCAATCCAAAATTCAGGTAACCAGAGTCTGACAGAATGGCAATAGGGAGAGAACAACACTGTTGATTGTAAGACAAGCCTCTATTCACTTCACTATGAAAAAGCCACAGACACTTTAAGCTCTTAGAAGGCCATGGCTAACAGTTTATGAAGTTAAAAATCAGCTTTCATGCTCCCAATTGTGAAGACACCAGCGGTCTTCTGTTTGTACTAGCTTTTACTGTAATGATATAAACAAGAAAGACTGGCTGGAAGTGTTAGACTCCAGAACATTATGTTTAGAAACAACAACAAAAAAAAATGACCCACCCAAAAAACACCATGGAGTCTTTTTTTTCAAATGTATTGTGGACAGTGAACATGGTTGATGGAATTGCTACATCTGCTTCTTGACCTGTTTTACTGAAAGGCTACTTTAAAAAAATCTGAGTCTCTTTAATCCCACTCATTCTTTCCCAGTGTTAACAAAGACTTATAAATTACAAATGACCAATTTTCAGCTAAAGCACAGAATATGAAGAGAACATATTCATCCAAAGGTATGTTGCGGGTCAGATCTTTAGGGGAGGCTAAATCTCTCTGAAGTCCTCCAGTTCCTCCTTCCATTTCTGTATTTGCAAAGGATTTTTATTCCTTTAGCCATGACCAGTAAAGCCTCCTGACCTGGAGGTACTGATTCAGAAGAGGGGTGTGAATTCCAGCAAATATCAATGGAAGACCAAAATTCCTGTCCCTCCCAGCTGCAGGAGTCAAAAGCCAAGCTCTGTCTATTCCAGATCATACATTTCAACACTTCTAGGAAACAAGTTACCCATAAAGTTAGGCAGGACACTCAGACACTAACTTCCATCCTGAAAAACAAACAATAAGGAGAATGAATTTCTTGCCTTGCATTTCCTGAAATCTGAATTGCTGTTTACAGGCCTTGTTGAACAACAAAACCAGGGTCATATCACACACAATATCTCTGGCTTCAGCAGAAGGAAGAAGGAAACCTGCAATTTCTGTCTCCAGAGAGCTGCCCACTTCTGACATTCTCTTGCCAGCCACAGGATACACCATAACTCATGCTCTCTACCACAGTCTTTTTAGGAGCAAAGGAAGGTGTTTCTCCAAGACTTCCAGGAATGAAAATATAGGATCAGATTTATTCATGAGTTTCCTCCAGGGATGACAAAAAGGAGGAGTTGGAAAGGAGCAAGCATTCCCAGTAGGTGAGATCCCTTCTGAAAGGTTCATCATAACAAGTCATATTATCCTAGAGGCATAGCTTGCACTGAATATTTCCTTTTAGCAAGGAAATTAAAGGCTCAAATCTGAGCTCATATGTCCCTGCTATCTTGAATACCAGAATAAAAATTCAGCTATATACATGCTCTTTATTGTTTCAGATATGAATATGAAATAGGAAAATTTGAAATTGCAACCAAAATGCTGACTTGCTCTGTAGGTAGCCTCTTTCAGGTGTAGGGGGAAAAAAAAAAAAAAAAAGTCTCATTGAAAACCTACCATTGTTTTAAGTGTGTTTGAAGACTATCTAGTAGACCACTTAATCCCTTATTCTGGAATTTTGTCCTATGCAGTTGTTGAGTATGTCCCAGGGCATGTCTAAGGGTTGTTCTACCCCAGCTGACATGAAGGACAGCTGGAGCTAGTCTCACTGCAGTTTCATGGCTTGCATGTTGCGTAGGGAACCATGCCCAACTTGGTTAGTCCATGTCCTCTGGCCAGCAGGTCTCCACCTCATGATGCAGGATGGAGTCACCAGCAGGAACATCTAGCCTGGGCATTTCTCTACCAGGAATAACCAATTAGTATTGGTGATGCTTTAGATTAAAGAGCTTTTTGGAGCACATACTGCCTCTTCTTACTGTATTATCTACAAAATGAGTCCCAGGTCTCCGCAATTTTTTGGCTGCTACAGGCATGCAACACAATACATCCTTCATGATATTTAACCTCCTCTGTGGGATGGCAGGAGGCAGGGAACAGAAAGACCACAGTGGGTGTGCAGGAGGAACAAAGTGACCTACAGCTCTTCTTATATGGGTGTTTATTACTTTCCCAATATGAGAAAGCTGAGATCAGTCCCTTTCATGCCAGCACTACTGAACTATTATTGTTTCCTGCATGTGGAGGTGGAAATGTCATATTTTAGCCCTGATTTTCTTTTTTCTTATTTTGTGGTTTCCACGTGCTAAAACTGACTAAGAGGAGTAATGTGTCCTCTGTAACGGTGAGAAGCAGCTGCTTTCATGTGATCTCACAGCCCATTAAGCAATGCCAGGCTTGAAGGTGTTATTGGAGGAAGCATTTTTACTGCCAGGATTCTTGTGTCTCTGGGGTTGAAGAATCAGAGCAGACTGTTACCACTGCTCAGAGCAACAGCAAAAACCCTTTGCAGCTATTGAGACCAAAACTGGCAGAGTTTCACGTTAAAATGGGTTTGTGCACATTTATGATTTGCATGGGATTTTATCACAGCATGCGAGTCTTGGTTTTCTGCCTCAGTGCAGAGAATTCAAACCCAAACACGCATCTCTTTCTGTCTGCTTCACCTTTCTGGAGCCAACATTGGCACAAACAACACTCTTCCAGTACTTTCCTTACCAGACCAGCAACTTATACCCTTTTTTTGAAACCAGCTGGCTTTGGTTTTCATTACAGTAAGGGCTGATTTACCTGGCATTCACTGCTCTTCACTTCATAAGGGCATGAGGCCATCAAGGACATAGAGTAACAGTGAAAGTCACCAGAGAAGGGCTGTGCAGAAACCAGCTGCCAGAAATAAGATTTAAAACCTCAGCATCTAAATTATTATCCTGTAATACATAGGATTAGTTTAATGAATCTGAGAAATACCATGTAAGGGAGAGCTGGGCAGTAAAGTCCCTGACCCAGTGAAAAAACGGGAGCAAGTGTGACATTAGTAGCTATTATAATTACATCAGTAATTTTACTAGGGAGATGATTTCTACTTGTCATGACAGATGCAAAAGGTAGACTTCAATTTATCTACTTTCAGTTACAAACATCTCTAAAATGGCAAGGCCTTCAAGGATGCAATAGATATCCTATTTGCACATATAATTTGCCTAGAGAATGATCCACATCTTTACTTTTACATAAGCAGTTACACATGACCCAGTGTCTGGCCAGCCAAATATCAGCTAGCCTGTTATCAGCACACCTTTACTCTCCCCTGTGAGCCTAATGGTGCTATGGAAAGACTGAATTGGCCCAGATCAGTTCAGTTTTTCTTAACTGAGGCCTTGTTTAATAAAACAATTGTCATAAGAAATCAGATTTCCTAAAACTGAAACAACTCACTGAGCTACTGGATTGAAAAAAGATCAGATAAAAAAAAAAAAAAAAAAGATGAGTCTGGCAGTATGATTTCTTTAAGACGTCAGTTAAACTTGCAGTGGGGACCAGCTCGCACGACAACAACAGGAAAAAAAGCAAGGGCTCCACAATGCAGCCACTGTTGCCCTGATATAATGTGAAAACATCTGATGGAGCAGAGAAAGTTGAGCAACTAAAGTCCTTTCTTGCAAACTTACAGCCCAATTAGAGGAACTCCAGGGAGAAAAAACAGCTCTTCTTGACAGAAAACCTAGGAACTAGTAAACTCCCAGCAGAAATTACCAGACTTTCAAAGACATATGATGTAATTTAAAACATCTGTTCAGATACTGAGTGGGGGAAGACCTTCCATAAGAAATAGATCAGGAACTTCTTTTTATTCTCTGTATTTTAGAACTCTCCAAGGAAGGGATTTTCCTATTATTCTTAATTTTTAAAGTATGATATCCTCATCAAAAGCTATTTTATCTAGAAGCTTTTTCTCCAAATAATTATTTTAAAAATAATTTTAAGGGAAGAATTTTATTTCCCTGATTTCTGGCTTCTTCAGTTCCTTTAGTCTTCCTGGGATGATATTGCAGAGTGGTTTACATGTCCTTTAGCGTCTTCTAAAAATACAAGAAAATGAATAAATATTCTGTCTTTCAGGGTTTTTTTAAAACAAAACCAGAAATAACTCCACTTTGCCCTCTACCTTTGCCGAAGTACTTCAGAAACATAAGGCTTCCTACAAACCAAGATGAGGTGCTAACGGCAGAAATAAATAGAAGTGTGTTTATTGCATTGTAAACATAAATCCAATAGTGACTCAGTGGTTGCCAAAGTGTCATTAGCGATGGGCAAATCTCATGACAGCGGCAGCATCAATTGGCTGAGGTATAGCACCCGGCACGGCATACATGGCATGGTGCGAGGGCCTCAAGTCGTGACCAGCGTGGTGCTGCATGGTGTATCCTTGAGCTGTGGCACGAGCATATTGAAGGACACCCAGGCAGCCCTTAGAGGAGGCTCTGAAAGGTCTCAGTGCAATGGATGCATCCCCCATCACTTCTCAAACTGGGCCTTCTGCCAGCACATAGCTGAAGTCTAACCGTTTAAACCACAAGGAATTTCTCTTGGTCCAGTCAGGAGAACTCAAATGTTCCTTTTCTTTTTTTTTGATTTTTGGTCTGGAATTTCTCAATAAAATCTTTGCAATGACAGAATGTCTATGGGAAAAAAAGTTGTGCTTATCCCTGCCAGGACTGAGGGAGACCTGAGCAGCTGCCACAGTTGTGAGGGTTTCTGCGTCCTCTCAGTCCTGTGTCTCTGCACATCCCCATTTGGGTCCCCTCCTGCAGCAGGGGGACAAATGTAATTCCTTTCCCCTGGGCTGTAATTGCTTATGACAACTGTCCATCACTTTCCAGAACCAGCAGGTTTAGGGGTGTAGGGATGCTATTTTTTCAGAAGTCAGATATCAGGGATACAAAGTCTAAGATCATGTTTAATCAAAGGAGTTTTAAATGAAAGTCTCATTTCTGCAGTTAGATAAATCAGAAGTTCATAGGAAACAGGAGAAGGCATGACTATGGCCCCTTTTGGAAGCCAGGCTAGAGCCACTATGGCTGTTTGCTGAGGCACAGCCTCTTCCCATCCTCTGCAGTTTCCCTAAAATAACTCCAACCAAGCAGTAATTCATGGTTCTTGACTAAGCTATAGAAAAATCTCATGGGAATCTAGGAGATAAATGGCCTTTGGTTTTCCATAAATAGAAGTGATGGAAACAGATCATTTATGTTGCCTTAGACACTGCCAGAAGGGTTTGCAGCTTCTCTGCAAATCTGTAGGATTATATTGCTCTGTGCCTAAAAACATATTTACACTGGGAACAACAGACTGTGTGGAAATGGCATCTTTTTATACTGACAAACCACTGGAAAATTAAGCCACAGTCCTTGATAGACTTTTGGACTACACTGAAAAGTAGAATTTAGGAAAACATGAAGAAACTTGAATTGACATCAGTAACGGTGAAAATCTCTGGCTTTGTTAGCAAGTGTCCTTCAACAGCAGCTCCTAATTGTGTCTACCCTCCTGCAGCCCATCACTTCGATCTCCTCTGCTTGCCCCCTATGGAAATCTGATGCTGAAAGGACAGATATCAGATATGACTCACCTCTTCTCTGCTAATTTTTACCTTTCTGGGTAATACTCAGATTCTTACAGCTAGGTATGATGTTGAAGCAAGTTTAAGTCTACTAAATACAATTGCCTCTTTAGTTGCTTACAAGATGGGATTTCTTTTGCATGAGCAACACTTTGTCCTTGTTGCTACAGTTTTATGCTTTCTTTTAAATCCACAATTTGGTTTATAGACATAAAGGGTGATTTTCCTTGAATTGTAACATAAGTTCTACGTGCAGAGTAAGTATTGGCGTGTGATCAGTATTAGGTCTTGTAGTCCGTGGGAACATGTAACAGTAGCAATACTCACTTTTGATTTGGTGCTCATGATGTTTCACTGTCCAAACACACTAGATGAGCAAATGCTGCATCAGACTGAAAACTGACTTCAGGTGATCCCTGCTGTGTCTTCGGGTGGTGACATGTGAAGGAGAACCTGTACAGGCAGCAGCAGACCTATGGTGTCATCTCCCCTGATCCCTTCTCAGCAGTTGCAGTAACATGAAGGATACAACAAATTGGGTCCTTCCAGCCCAGAAGCTAAAATACAGAGCTCTAGGAGTAAAAAGTAAAGAGTTGCAGTATGTTGATTCTCAGCACTGATTCATGCATGCAGCCTGGATGTACATCAAATCCTCCACTGAAAAAGCTGTATTAGTCATTGTTACCAGAAAAATAGATCTTGCAGCAGACACCACAATGTACCTCTTTCCTTCTGCAGTTACTCATGCAATCATTACTTAGTCTTCATTGGCTGATTTGAAAAATTCAAACATGAGATTAGTTATATCGGTCATTAATTACCCTGATCCTGGACAAAACTCCCATACACAAAGCAAAGGCCACAGAATCTCATCTGACATGACTGAGGGGTCATGCTTCTTTATGGGTTTGCACAGCTCTCCCTAAGGAAAGGGATCTTTCTCCAGGAGAGAAAAAATACTTGGCAAGAAGACAAGAAACACTCCAGGTTTTCTTTTTATGTCTCATCCCTCTCTCTGACAACATTTCCCCTCTTCCAAGGGCAGGGCTGACAGTTGTTGTGCTTCCAGGTTTCAGCTGTAATCCCTCTTTGAACAAGATGCCATTGCCCTTCACCAGGACTGTTCTTCCTGATGCTGGTAACGTTTATTTGTCATGGCTGAGGAAAAGAAGTGAACTGAATCACACATATATCCATTTCTAAGAAAGGCTTTTAAAACTCTCCAAGATGCTTTCCTCTAAGTGTTCCTATGTATCATCTGAACAGCAGCCAGACCACCAGCCATGAGGCACTATCAAGTGTAACAACTCTTTGTTATTTTATATATTCCTCCAGTTGGAAATAATCAAATATTGCTAGCGTTCTGTGGAAAAGCAGTCTTGAAACATTAGTGATGTTTTAAGAAAGAAATAGGACTTTCATCACGTAATAATAGGCAAGACCATCTTTACATCTGTAATTTCTGCCACTTTTCCTAGAACACCACTGAAAGAAAACATATTCAAATTTATCTTAGCTGGACTAGGTATCACCACCACCTTTCCTTCCAGTCCTGCTGGGCTTGAGTAATGTTTTTTCTGTAAGTATAGCTAATATAAAAGATTAAAAATATAAATATTTTCACAAATTCTAAATGTCTTGGATCATATGAGCTCTTGGACCTTGATAAATGTGCAGAGAGCTACTATTACCATGACAAAGCATGACCAAAACTCCATTTCTGCAGAGAATTAGACACTGCAAATGCTATTATTTTATAAATACCTACCTATTTCCGTAAGTCTTGATATGCTTCCACTTGCACATACTTTGCACACATATTTTACCATTTCCTCTGCATACCTCAGAGGCTGCAGTCATAACAGTTCTTTCTAGAGCATCCGCTTTTGAATAACAAGCTGTGACAGACTCAGTGAAATCAGTAGGAAAAGAGGTAAGTGTGTTATGAAGATCTCATCCTTGTCCAGTGCAGGTTGCTGCCAATTCAACACTGTATTTGCATTTTCAACTTACTCAGGTGCTCTGGAAAGACTTCTTGGTTGAGGGACAAACCACAGGATTCTCAATACATTCAGGCATTTAGTTGGTTCTAGTAGGTTGAGGAGATGACCATTAGTACCGCCTGCTGCTTTCATTCCTGGTGATCTAGCCCAGATTAAGTCAATGATATGAAAGAAAGACTACCAAAATATATCCCTCTTTTGCACCCCAAATAATTTACAGCTGAAACTAGATTAGGCAAAAAAAAATACAAGAAAATTAACAAGACAGATAAGATATGCAACACTTCCTAGGGAGAACAGGAGAAGGAAGATCTCTAGAGAAGGTATTAAGAGAGGATTTGAAGGGGAGGAGAACATACAAGGTATAACAGCTGTTAGGGAAATGAACTGAAAACATTTCTTCCCACTGTGGAAAAGGTTGGACCTTTGCTGAAAAACACAGAAATCAAAACAAAGAACCTTTTGTTTTCAAGCTGTGTCAAAAGCACTTTCAATGGTTTTGACAACTTTTTGAGGAAAAGGTTTCGACAAATCCCATGCTCAGCCTTATGAATAGAGATGAGAGGGCAAAGGAGAGCAGAGGTACTGGGGTCCAGTAAAGCCATTGCTGGGGGCAACAGCAAGGAACCACAGAGAGACAACACCAGGAGGAGTGAGGTCAATGATATTTGTGACCCACAGTCTGGTTTTCCCCAAGATTTTTTTCTTTGGAGTTGGGAAATCATCTTAAATCCTCTCTTTTTTATATTCTAATAAGTGATAGAAAGGTCCACACAGCAACTTTTCCAGCTGCTCCAACAGCCTACAGAGCAATTAAACCCTTTGGTACAAAAGTTTGAACTCACACACACAAAGATGCAACATGCCACAGGAAAACAGAAAGCAGAAATGGAATGGCCATGTGCTCGGTTCTTTGTGACATGGAGCCATGAAGGTCTAAAAGCCAGCTTTGGGGGAAGCTGACCAGGCTTCTCTTTGCTGCTGAAAGCCTCATCACCAAAGCAACATGAGGATTGCAGGAGACAATAACTGGTCCTGATCGCAGTGATCCTCATGAGTTTGATGCAAAGTAGTGAGAGGATGGACACGCAGCGTTTTGGCTGCTATAAAGAGCACTTTGGAGAGGCTAGGTTTAAAGAAATAAAACACAGAAGATAGACTGTTTCTGGGGGTGGAGGGTGGGTGTGAGATAAATCAGTGCTGCCTAAAGAAATTCTGTAAGCTGCTCTGCATGCTGGTTTTCAGGTCATAAAAAGAAATATGCTGCACATGAAGAATTTGTTCTCAGCTCTGCTTCATGAACAGCCTTAAAGAAGTCACTGTTGTTTTATAGAAAGAAAATATTTTAACGAGATGTTCTGTCCTTGGACAGGGGCTATCCCTACATCGCTGGGCACCTGATCCCCAGAGCCAAACCGAAGTGTGTGGGACTGGGAAACAAGCAGATGAACGGCCGCCGCCTCCCTGCAGCACACCAGCTGCGAACAGGAGCTGCTGAAACGGGCTTTCTTCTTGTCAAACACAGTGTAAATCTCTACTGCTGAAACAGCTCCCTGAAAACCGGCCGTTCCTGCCCCTGCCCACCGGGCTCTGCAGCAAGGCAGGCTGGTGAGCAGCTCCGTGGGAGCAGGGAGCATCACCACTATGGACCAGGGCTGCCGGCTTCAGGTGCCTTGGGCATTTGATGCCTCTGCCAACCCATTTGCAACATCCTTCCACTGCTGCTACCTCCAAGCATGCTCTCAGCTTGGAAAGGAAGAACAACCCCCAGGATAAAGTTGGTGCTTTCTCATGCTGTGAACATTTTCTGCCTCACTGACAACATCAGGTAAAATTCTGCTGGAGTGTAGGCAGGCTCCCTCCAGCCACCATCTTCTAAAGGGCTGATGGACCCATCTGGGGATTAATTATCCCAGCAATATGCCTGTCTCTTCCATTGCATGAAGGACAGGAGATGGATTATCTGCTACCAGTCTGTAACACGTCCTCACTGATGGCCTGCCCAGATGATCAAGGCATCATCCCTTCCTCCCTCTGCTTCAGCCACTCATTTCCTTGTGCTGTGGGTACAGCCACCATCCTTGCAACACCCCACAGAGGTTCTTATTTCCCTTTAGGGATTAATGGCCTAAATTTCCACACTCAAGGGCAAGCTGGCAAAAAAGCCACATCCTGTGTGAGTCAGGTGCAACAGTGCATGTAAAATGTACAGTGGCCTTGTGGTTACGTCAAGCTGTGATGTGACATCCTGGGCAGATTCGTCCTGTTTCTGCATGTCCTGTGTTTATGAATATGCCAAAGGGTAACCCTGTCCTAGCAGCCTTAGTCAGACCTTGTAAGCTCTTGAGGGTTTTGGCAATGAATATAAATACACTTGAGTTTATTCAGAAAAAAATATAAATAAACACAGTGTTTTGCTCACTGTTTCTGGCTTTGACATGTGTAAGACTTTTGGGTGGTACAGCATGATGCAAGGATGGCGATGGGACCATCCTTTGGGACCCATCAAAGGCAAAGCATCAGTCAGAACATTTGGGAAAAATCTGTACTTGTCTCCAAGTCACAGCATTTATTCAAAGCCCAGTGTAAAGGTATTTTTCTTTCCAACAGCTCATGATTTGTGCTAGGTTATTGTTGGCTACTCTGTATTTGTAGATATTTTCACATCTGTTAGCCTGTAAAGAGCAACATTGTTCTCTCCTCTCTCTATTTCTGTAGGTGAGATTGTTTTGGAAAGGACACCTTCTAGGTTAGATAGGCTTTACCTTGCCCTTTAATCATGTCAAACTCAGGTGATCAACACAGCATATATATGTAAAAGAAAGACCCAGTTTCAGGTTTGGAATTTCTCAGGATACCAACCCTTGTTTATTGCTGTCCATCTGTAGAGTCAAAACACTCCTGGCCATTTTCACCACATTCTCTGGGATGACCAAGAGCAGTTCAAAAATGACAAGAGCAAATGTACTTTGACTGCAATATGGCTTAATTTTAACCAGCAGGAGTTTCAGGGGGAAAAAAAAAAAAAAAAAGAAAAGGAACTTGTTGACATGAAGCATGTGGAGTCACTCATCTAGCATTGTGTAAGGGCCATAAATCTGCCTGGAAATGAGGCATGAAATGCATCATAAAAAGTATGTAATCAAAACTATACAATCAGTTTAAAATTTATGGTAGGTAACCTATGGAGAGCATTGCATGTCTGCACTTTAAATCAAATTCTCTTCAGCTGTATATTTCTGCAAGTCTCTTATTTCCCTTTACTTGAACAAGTCTAAACATTAAAAAAACCCCATACTATTTTCTATAAATTCAGCAGTGAAATCTGTGTAATCTGAAAGACAATACAAACCTGCCACAGAAAGTGAGTTAACAGTAGAAAACATCACTGGTTTACACTTTGGGGAAAAACATCGTTCAATAATGTAAAAGAATTCATCCTCTCCTGCAAAGATTTCATTGATTCAACTAATGCAACTCTCCATTTCACTTATTACTTTAAGACGCTTTTCTGACCTCCATATCCCCACTATAATTATCTTGTTGGTGTTAGTTTCTCTCTCTTCCTCTCCCAAAAGACTACTATTGTCTTTCTGTGAACAGATGAAAACCAGATGGGGAGGATAGGGAGGAGATACAGAGTTTTGGGCTATCCACCTGAATTTTGCTGTGCCTGGCGAGTATGGGTAAGTATTATTAAAATTAAAACATTAAATTACTCTCTAAAACTTAGTAGAAAACTTTCTTTTGGTTTTAATATTGTGCCAACAGAGTGGGAGTCATGATCCTGCCAAATTACATGGGGTCAGAGTTTTATTTAATCTAAATTTCTCTGCAAACTAGCCAACAAATTGCCCAGCACAGATATACAGAATCTCTCTTTGTCCACAGTGATTTGTCAAGAAAAGGCTGCAACAAGCAATGCAGGAAAGATCGCCTACGCATGGAAGAAACACAATATAGAAGCAATTTCTAAAACAAACCAAAGGCTCATATTTTTCTGCTGATAGCTCTTGTAGCTGGACTTTTTGATATTTGTCTGGTAATTCTTGAAAGATTGAGAATCACAGTCCTTACACCTGGTACATGGAGAAGTTCATGGTAGGTACATATATACAGTTATGAAATTGTTTCATCTAAATGCTAGTTGTAATCTATCTGGGATGCTCTTTCCCTTTTCCCTGTTGTTTGGCGCACTGGGAGACAGCGTTGTGCAATCTTTCATGCGCAGTTACAGTTCTGCCAGTTATAGTGGAAAAGTTTCAGTAAGGAAAAGTTCCTTGGCTAGACACCAAACACACTCTTAAAAATTAATTTCAGGGTTTTGCTAAGGCTCAGCATTCGCAGCTAGAAAGAGCTGATGTGCCCTAGATTTCAGTGCATCAAAGCAGACTGCTGACACCTTCATCCCCTCTTCCTGGGACTGTCTCACTGTGCGTTTCTTTGCAGGGGTTACCCTCTGTTTGCCTCTGTTCCCCAGAAGACTACAAGTGAAGTCTGGTTTTGGTTGAGTATGAGTATTTCCTTACTTTGACAGATAATTTGTAGCTTGCAGCCTGATGTTATCCTAGCAATGAGTTTATGGTCCCATTGCCATCATATGGTAGCATCTTCCAAGCAAACAGAAACCCTTTCTGTGATCTAATCATCATGCCAAAGCCAGGTTTGCAAGCCAAAGAGCAATACAGAAGCCTCCACCAGACAGGATATAAACTTTGTGAGTAAGCTAATTCTGTGGCTGAAAATAAATACCCATGTTTGAGTCAGACAACCCAAAAGCTGCTAAAGCCTGACCTGTTATGAACATGTGACATATGAAATAAATTCTGCTGAGTATCTCCAGATTAAGCTGGACACTGCTGCCACTGGGCAGTCCAGATGGCATTTAGTATTAATGAGCGATTCAATAAGTAGAGCAGAAATTTGGAATTTATACATGGGCAGTAAGTCCTTTGCAATCCCTGAGTAAGCAGGTAGTATGTAGCTGTGGTGGCTCAGGAACTGTGTGACCCCAAGACTCACAGGCTGGTGCCCAAGGTCTCTCCTGGCCAAGGGGAAGAGGACCAGATGCTAGCTTCATCTCTTGTTCAGCCGCACTGATGGGCTTCTCAGTCTGCATGCAGAGGCAAAGACTTCCCAGCCTTCATCTACCTCCAGCCACACATGGGAGAAAGCAAAGCAGTTTCCCAGTGACTCTTCTTCCCATGGCAGTGGAAAATCCTGGGTAGAGGAGAGACAAACAGCCCCATGATCCCTTGCTTGGTACAAAAGGTTACCCTCAGCCAGGCCCTAGAAAGAAGCTGGCATGATCACCCAGAGTGATAACAAGTTTTGCTTGCAAGGCCTAGGAAATACTAGAATAAAGTGAGGGTGAGACATGGAAGAAAAGCACAGGAGTACAGACAGAAGGCAGAGCCAGGGGGAAAAAAATCCCCAGCTGCCAAATAGCCAAGTATATGGTCTATATATCTTCTTTTACAGAGTTACTACATTATCCCCTGCTATCTGCACATCATACCCTACCACTCACTCTCCACAGATTTACACAATGGATTTTCTCCCCTTTGGTGACACAGTGCTTTGGCATTTGGACTGGCAGGGCAACAAATATTGATCTCTCTGGAGTGACTCCTGACTCCAGCACACAATGTCCCGCACTGCAGTCCAAGGCTCCGGCTGTTTCTTCTACTCCACTTTATCACTGATGTCTTGGCTGCATCTTCTGCTTCTTTTTTTTTTTTTTTTGTACTTTTGCCTATTTCTTTTTTCTTTTTTTCATCAAGCTTTCCTCTAGAAATCTGTTGAAATGAATAACCGCTCTGCCATAGCGTCAGCTGGAATAGCATTGTACATGAAGCTGAGATTTGTATGAGCTCAACGCTCGGACAGTTGTTCAGGATGGAAAATATTAACCTTCAGAGTCTGACAGTTGATTTTAAGCAAACCTCTCTATCTAATCTATTTATATGAACCTTCTCACTGCAGCACCTTTACATGTAAATCTTGTAAATGTGTTCACCAACAGATACAGCACTAGGAGATGCAAAGACTAGCAGCTAGAGTAGGGAGTTTGGGCTTGAGCCCTTTATTCTGCTGGCACCACTGTCCATACCCCCCTAATGCCTCAGTTTCCCTACAAGGTCCCTGAATGCATTTGAGGCTGGATTTTGCTTGAGTTGAGGACTATCCACCACTTCTACAAGCATTTGATCTGCTCAGGAGTATACTTAGCTAAAACGTGTGAGATATTTCAGGACTTTACATCCAGATTTTGAAACTGCTTGAGATCCAAAATATTTTTCAGATGCTCCAATGAGAGCAAAGTCTTTTCAGTCCAGCCCATCCTCACCCTTCACAGTCACATAACCCCAGTGGCTGTGGCACAGGGAATGTCCCCAGGCCCTTCAGCTGCAGTGAACACAAGGGAGCAAACCTGCTGGAGAAAAAGGCGAGCAAGAGACTCCCACTGGCATCACTTCCCATGACCCTTCCAGGTACTTTGGGACCTCTGGCACATCAGTGTAGCTCCAGGTTCTGGGAACAAATTAGTTAACACTTGCTGGTTTGATTTTGGGGTTCTTTTCTTTGCAACGAGATTTTCCTTGGCTTTAAAAGAAAAGCATGAAAGAAGGGAAACTAATAGTTCCCTAGGGAGAAGACGCTATCTAGTAAGAACATAAAAATTATTAGATTTAAAAAATACATTACTTTTTAAACCATTAATTTGAGGGCTGGTACTGCTCTTGTTACCCCTGAAGGTGGAAACAGCAGGCTCAGAAAATTCAGAGTAGAGGCAGGAGGATTAATGACCTCAACTCTCTTCTCCCAGAGGGATATTACAAAGCTTAGTTAACTTTTTCCTCCTTCTTTCCCAACTTAAAGCACCTGAGGTCACTTCAGTAAGTCTGAGTCAGGTCAGATAGGAAGACATTTGCAGGGGAAGAGGCCTGCACCAATCACAGGGGAGAAAAGTTTAAGCAAACAGAAGTTATTGCTTCGCTGGGAATGAACAGGGCTGCAACAACATGTCCCAAGGACTGGAGGGGTTGTCACTTGTCTGCCCCCACTCCGCAGCATGCAGGTCCTACTGCGTGCTGCAGAGCACTGGGAGCAGGAGGCATCCTGATTTCGGGTGAGGAATGCCTTGGGGGAGTCCTTGAAGGGCTTTGAAGGAAAGTCTCATGTTTGTGATTCCCTTTGCATGAAATAAAAGGCAAGACTGACTCTGGCCTGAGCTTGGCTCTTTGCCTGTGGAAAACATAACAGTATATAATGTTCTTCATGCCAGTGGACAGCCCAATAACTATTTTAATTACTGTTTATGGTAACTGAATCGCAATAGAGAATTCAGTAGCACATTTTTAGGTTCTTAACTCATAGTCAATATATTTCTCTTCCATATCCTGGGTAGGATGCTGTATTCAGGACTATACTGGTTCAGAGGCACTTAAAACAGTATGTCTAAGGGTAGTCATGGCACACTTATCCAGTCCCAAGCAAATTCTACTCAAGATTCTCCCAATCAGTTTTGGTTAGTTTGAAGGACTGATGAGACCAGAAGTACCTTGCAACTCCAAGCTTTTTTGACAAGCCCACAAAAAGCAACCACACTGTTCTACCAACCAGTTGAATACCAGCAGAAAAATTATTTGAGAAGGATCATGGAAAGCATGACAACTTTACAAAACTAAGACAATTATGTGACATGCTGGTGGGGCTGGTGAAAAGGAGCTGTGAGGCAGAACTACTGCACTGTCCTACTGCAATCACTGTCAAAGCCTGCACAGACATAGCCATGATTGACAGGTTGGTGATTGACAGGCAGCAAACAGAGGACTCAGCATTAACCACCTCACTTTTCCTACCACTCATCCTTCAGACAGGACTCACACTTTCTGGTTTTAATGTTGTCATCCCCTCATTTTAATTAATCAGAGACAACTATAGAGGAAACTGTTCACCTGTTCCCCTCAAAATGCAGTGGAAGTCCATTAATAACCAAAACACGGGACACGTGTAAGCTTTCCAGCAATTAAACGAAAGCCTAGGAAATACCTTGATACCATTGTCCCAGGGAACACTGACTTTGGTTTCTGTTCATTTCTCTAACATCTGGTACGAGTTGCTGGGGAATGATGCTCTGCTCAGCCTTGGACTCCTTCCACCCTGTGGATTCAGTAACAGAGTCAAGACACCTGTACATAAAAGCAAAACCATCCAAGTCTGATCGGATATGCTGCCTGAGAGATATTATTCTTTTCAGAGGAGAGGTAACTATTAGGCCCTGGTTATACTGGAAAGACAACACTGTATTTCTTGCAAGAACTGGGATATTAATTTCTGGCACAATTCAGAGTCAGGACATATTTGTTCTCCTAAAACTCCCCCACCCTGAGTTTAGAGTTGGTGGTATTGATCTTTATTCCCCCACCAAAAAACACAAACTAAACTTCCATTGCTTTGCCAGTATCATCTGGCTGTACAGCCCCAACCCAGAGTTACAATGGTGAAGGAATGTGCTGCAATTCTGTGTCTTGCCAAGCCTGAGGTAGGATTATTCTGGCCTCTCCGGGCCTTTAAAAAAGGCCATACTTTGCTACTTACCCCACTTTTCTGTTGAAGGCAGCTCTGCAGCAGGCAGGAGGCCACAAGCCCCCTCAGATGTGTTGCCAAGAAGGGGATATATGCTGCACCTCGGCTGGTGGGGTGATAGCACTGATCTCCAGAGAAGGCAGGATGACGCTGATGGATCAGTCTGTGATTTGGCACAGCTAAAAAAATATGCATATTTTTGCAGCCACCATTCTGGGAGTCACCCTGGGCTGTCTGCTTGCTCTAGCCCCAACGGTGGCTGTTGCTGTGATGTAAAGACTAAAGAAGAGACATAGCAGTGACAGCTCAGGTCACGGAGCATCTGTGATGGAGGAGCTGCAGCCACAGTCCCAGACAGGTGGGATCATGAGCTTATACAGCCAAAGCAGTATATTTTACAGATGCAGTATTATCACAGCATAAATAATGGTGCAAATAGAAAACAGTTTAATTTATAACAGTCAAAAGCGACACTCTAAATCTCAGTCTGTCTCCAAATAAAACCTCTCGATGCCATTGCTAAGATATGCACTCTCTACCACAGGCTTTGTCTAATGAGCACAGGGGCAGACTCAAATAAATACCACTTATGCCAAGCTCACAAAGCATGACTTCCCAGTCTGGGGGTTGGACCACCCAAGCCAAAAGGCAAAAATCATCTCAGGTATATCTGAATGCCTACAGGCATTGAACAAACAGTTTTGCAAGAGCCGAGTGCAATAGACGGAGTTATTTATCATAGGCAGGGGCCAGAAACAAATGAAGTGGCCTGTAAAACCAAACACTTCTGTGGCTCTGATTGAAAACGCGCAGGATATGCCTGTTCCAGGATCCAACACAATGGCTGTGTCTAGCCGGACATGCCTTTAAGTGATTGAACTCAAGCTCTGTCTGGGCAAGGCATCAAACTCCACAAATCTCTATCCAAGCCTCACACCTGATGGCACTTTGAGCCAGTCCAGACAATGATCTGGAGTTTACATTCCGCTTCTTCAACCCCCTCCATCCCCACTGCCAGCTGCCAGCCAGCCTGCCTTCATTCAGAGACAGCAGAGGAGATCAAATGTAAGTGGAGCATTTCAAGAAGTCCTGCAAAAAAATCAGGCTTCTGGCACGGGTGCAGATCTTAGACTGAGGAGGTGTGAAACCATGCAGCCGGCAAACACCTCCAGGCATCGGCTGCAGGAAACGCAGCCTCACAGAGCAATGTGGGTTCAAAGGGGCCTCTGGTAGTACCAACTCCCCGATGAAAACAGGGCTAACTTTTAAATTACATCAGGTTGCTCATGGCCTTGTCCAGCCAAGCTTTGAAAATCTCAAAAAAAGGGGATTTCACAGCCTCTCTAAGACTTTGTTTCAGCATTTGAGCACACTTGCTGAGTAGCCACCTCTCATTGTCAACTCTCGTATGGACATAGCATCACCACTCCCTGCTGATTCTTATTCCCACTAGACAGTACATTGCATAGACACATCAGCACTGAGCTGATGCTTCTGTCCTAAGGGGACAGAATTAACTAAAATTTTAAACGAGGCCTTTATGGATGGATTCAAACTATTCAGAAGTCAAGAATATGCTAGTTTTGCCATGGTCACTCTTTTGGGGATTCCTTCTCCGATGTTACTGAAGTGTCAGGATTGCTGTCATCTTGGCAATAATGCGTAAAGTCTGCAAATCAGCTGAACTGTCACTGCATTTGACACAGACAAATGACTTCAAGATGAAAGGAGAAAACACAATTTCCCTGTTGTCCCATTCACCTCAAAGACATAAAAGAAGAACTGAAGTCCTGATTCAGACAAAATACTAAACAAAGTCAGCACCTAAGTTGCTCCTGAGCAACCTGCTCAGTGACCTTGCTTTGAGCAGAGATTCCCTCCAACCTCAAATATTCTGTGTGAGAACTTAATGGAACTTAAAATAATTTTTCACATTGTTTTGAATTTAACTGTATTTAAACATGCATTTATGTGCATTCCTGAAATGTAGTATTAGTGGGTAACTTGCTGATAAAGCCGTGGACTAAAACCAAGACATTTTTTACAATCAGATTTTATATAACTCCAAGCCTGGTCTGGAAATGAGTTTAGTTTCTTTAGCATTTTTCTACATGAGCTTCCAAACTCCTACATTTACCAGTGTGACTGTATGGATTTCATGGGAGCAATGATGATTTACACTCTCTGAGGCACTGACCCCACTTTGTTATGCCCATACTCACGTTGTTTCCCTATCAACGCCACACACCTTTTTTACTTAGTTTATTGCACCAACCACTGAAACTCTATAACTCCTCTGGATTCTTTCTAAAGCCTTCAGATAGATGACATTCAACAGGAAAACAAAAAAGCCAAAGAAACGGAAAAACATCCTTCTCACAGAGGAAGAATAGCCTGCAGTCTTATATATGTGGCTTCCAATTTTTGGCAGTAGCAAGCCCACAATTTGCATATTCTAATATGCATTTTGATAGTATTTACACTGCCTGATATGTACTTTGAATGAGCCATCCTTGGTGTCCTGACACAGGGAGTTTCCAGAGCAAAATACTACCTGTTGTATCCTTAGCAAAAGAAGGCTTTTAAAATGTATAAAATGTTAAGTCTAGACATTAAGTGCTGGGAAAAGATGGAGGTTGAGGGAAGGGTAAGATGGACATAGATATGGATTAAAAAGGGAGAGGACCAGAGGGTGGGAAGGTGGGGGGTCTGGACATAAATGAATGTGCTGCACAGGCAGTGTTATTGCACCAGGAGACATCAGCTGCCTCATCTTCTGCTCCAAATGTCCCATCAGTCCCACATTTCAGTAAACCGCAAACATTTCCAAAACACAAATCCTTCTGCATCTCAGTTCATACTAGAGAACGATTTGGTTGGAGAAGAGGTGGGAAGGAGGTGACTTGCAACCTGAAGGTTTTCCCAGTCTTCTGAAAACTGTTAGAAGGACCACAAGGCAACTGCCTGTCCCTGAAGATAATCAAGTCCTATAACTATGACAGAAAACTGGGAATAACCCTGGCAACAGAACAGACAGTCTCTTCCTGGGGACAAAAGCCAGAACACACTGATTTATGGCAAAGGAGGAGGAGGGATTTTTTTGTTTTTTTAACCAAGCCAATTTGAATCATTGTAGAGGCAAGAACTTAAAAATAAAGACCAGATCCCATGTCCTTTCTCAGTTTAATTGCCGTCACTTTAACAGGATTTTGTTTGAACAATGATGCCTGATGTTATGTCTACTCCAAAAAGAAAAAAATGTTTTTATTTCAGTTTGGTCAACCCCAATGAGCTAGCTTAGGTTAAAATAAAGGTGAAAAGACTACAAGACCATAAGACTGTATGGACTGATTCAGATCAAACGTCCTTATATGCTCAGGGAGGAACATGTAAGCATGGGAAGCAGTGACTAATTCCATACCATATTCAGCCCTTAGAAACCCACAGCTTTAGAAACGTTTGAAGTCAGAGGTCCCAATCCCACAGAAATGAGTTCCTCAGTCAGATAATGGACTGTGGAACAAATAACTGCTTCTTAGTTGATTTAAACCTGCTGTATGGGCACCCCAGCTTCTTCAGTTATGAGCAACAGTCAAAGAGGTGATTTGGGTTTTAGGTAGGGGTTGAATTCAAATTGCTGAATTGAGTGAGCGCCTATGTTATTTTTCCTTCTTTTTCTTCATCCTCATTTTCATTAACATTAATTAATATGAATTGGTTAACTGTCATTAAAAACATATTTTTCTGTTCCTGTATGTGTATAAACATACCTTAAGTTAAAACAGAATCAGCACGTAGATATGAACCAAGCCAAGGATCCAAGCACACTTTAGGCTTAAGGAAAGCTCATGCTTCAATCTAAAAAGTTTGTGCTTGAAATCAAGAAAAAAAATATTTCAGATTAGTGATAACAGTTTATTAGTCTACAGAATATTAGTCTACCTTGTTTTTAGTTTAGCTGAGCCAACCTGATTGCAACAGTGATGAATGACTTATTTACTAATTTTTTTTTTCTAAGGCTCCAATCCCAGTGGCATACATACCTTCATTTTTCTTTCTTTTTCTTAAATATTTTTGGCAAATAAATTCCTTCTTTGGTTTCTTACACCGTGATTTGTATAGAAAGACTAAGGACATGCCTGGCTACACAAAAGGGTCACCATCCAGGTTACAGATTAAGAAATAGTACAGTTTGTCAACATTTGGCCCTCACAAACTTTTGAAATATAAATACAGATGGTTTTATTTAAAAGAGAAAAAGTCCAAATTCTACTGAAGGTTGAAGCTTGTTTTCTTTCCAATCTCATTTTTTCCCTGAATGTTTGGTACATTGTGTTCCATTGTTATCAAGTTTAATCGCATTTACATAATAAAATGTAATTAGGAAATGGAAATAGAAATTGAGAGTCCTTTGGTTTTGTGGTTTACTCAAAAAAATCTTAGCCCAAATTGAGCAGAATTCATATATGTCAAGTATTTCTGGGAATATATTCCCATGTTCAGAAGGAATAAAAGCCCAAGTAAAGTAGAATAGAGATTATAACTCATCTAATTACTACATCTGTGGACCAGACAATTAATTCCCTTCATTTGGAGTTTGTTCCTGAACTGCTGTGGGTGAACCGCTCTTTGCATGAGCTCTGATCCTGTGTAAGTTGCACAAAATCTCAAATGCAGTTCACATTTTAGCAGTTCTTGCTCAGGCAGAGATTTCTACCCCAGAAAATATAAATTGAAACCTTTACAGTCCAGCTCTGCAACATATCTCTCTGCATCAGAGTCCACAGTCTGACAGTGGGGTCCTGAATTACCAAAGGAAATTGCACAATAAATTTTACATAACAAGAACAAACTCTCCACCAAATGCCTATAATTCAGGCCAACATAATTCATGTTGATAACATATGACTTTCAATAAACCGTGTGATCCAGTGCTTGAACTTCAAGAAATCAGTCTAACGTGTCTCTCAGGCCTGACACTTAGTGACCTTTGGATGCTACTACTTTTAAAATACCATATCACGCAAACTTCATGCCCCAGGGCTAATAATCCAATAAATCCACATCTTCTCATTGCTTCCTGTTTTGCTGAAGCTTTTAATCTCTCTCTCTCTCTCCCCTAACAAAAGCAAAGGGATTCATTTGCTGTGTGAAGCATGGAGTAGATGACAGCTCTGTGTTGAATAAAGTAAAAACAGTGTTATTGTTCAAAAAAGGGACACATTGAGAACTACCGAATCAACACTGTGAAGAAAAGACCTGGGTTAAAACTACTGTTTTTATCAAGAGAGGTGAAAAAATATGGCATTCCTTAGCTAAGAGTTAGATAATGTTCATAGCAGGACACCAGTGAGTGTGGAGTAGAAACAAAGTTTTGGAGATTTATTTCCCTGGGAATCTTACTGGGACTCTGCATGACATTTGGATAAGCTAACATGGGTAAATACGGTGAAGACAAAACCCCTTTAACATGAATGTGAAATTAATTAAAACATCCTGTTCAGTTTTATCAGTTCAGAGTCAGGTCTTTGGGGTAGACCCATGAATCTGTTCTAGGTAGTGTTTGTGCTCAGGACTTGGATAAAAAAACAAAGAATGAACTTGCAAAGGCTGAGATTGTATCGCAGTAAGAAGGTTTGCAAGAGGTTTACCAGCCAAGATTAAATTCCAAATATTCTTGGAAAACTGGTGAAATGGGCTGAAATTAAAATCATCAAACTGTACAAAGAGCAAACTTAGAAAGGAGAAACAAAGTGTGAATCTGGAACTGGTGACAGGGGCTGTACTTGAGTGTAAAAAACCCAGGAGAAGATGGAGATGCAGACTGAATGAGTCAGTGGGACGAAGTTGCTTGAGATAAAGCCAACCTAGTGCAGGGTTGCAGTAACGTGATTGCTCCAGGGTTACTCCATCCTGCTCAGTGCTGCTGGCTCTCAAACTCAACCATGGCCTTTGTTTGGGAATGGGAAGGTGATGAGAACAAACTCAAAACAAGACAGAAGAGAACAGCTGGGGGAAAAAAAAAAAAAGACTTTGGAAAACACAGTGTATGAAGAAGAATTTAATTTGTCTAAACTAGAAAGTGGCAACAGGAGATGGGAAATGTGTGTTCACAGCTAAGCACATAAAGATCGTTATCAAGGAAACAGAAACCAGCAGTTCTCCAAACTGCTGCAAGGAGCACATGAAGCAATTGGCTTTATTCGCACCAGATACCCTGAACACTTCTTTGGCCTTAAGCACTGTATATAATCGCTACTTTGATAGGATTTCCCCCCCCCCCTTTACCCCAAAAATCCTAAAGGCAGCAGTTAATATATATATTAATATATATTTTTATATATATAAAATATATAATATATATATATTAACAACATGCTAGCTTAGTCACCTGCACCATAGAAATGCTACAAAAACTTCAATTTGGCACAGATGCAAAGACACTCCAACCTCAGGAAGAACGTGGTCCATTTTGCCTTGAGGACACTGTTTTCAAAGCACTTTTTGTACTGAGCCCATAATAAATATGATACCTGTCCCCTTGGACCAGTAGCTGAAGGAGCAACGAGTTACACATTGAGTTTTCTGTCACCAACATGCAACGCTGGTTTGTGTTGTGCAGAACGCATGGTCCAAATGTACCAAGCAGCACAAAGCATGAGTGATACTTCATGGTCAGATATTTATTAATATATGTTTTTGATTCTCCTTAGGGTTTTGAGACATCCATCTTTAAGAAAATTAAGAGTCGATCAGAAGGGGAAGGAGACAGCGTTTATTACCCTGCAACTCAGAACTGGAATGTCAAAAGCAAAAACTTGTGTTTGTGTTTCCTGTTTATGTATGAAGAAACTTTAGGGTTTGTGATTCAGCTGTGATTGTGTGATCTCCTCTGGAAAGAGTTATTTATTTTTAAAAATATATACAGAACTAGAAACCACATTTGCTGCAATGCTAAATAAGGCAGCGTGGCAGCCCTGCTGCACCCAGTGGGAAGACTATGAGCAGCAATGCCGGGTGGAAGAGCCAAGTCCACCAGCCAGCCATGGACACTGCCTGGTCCTTCATGACTACCCTGCAGCACATCCTGCTAATGCACTTGAGGAGCACAGTGACACTAGGGTGACATTTGCACCCTTGTTAACTGAATGGAGACAAAATATATCACAGAGGCAAGAGCTGAAACTCCCCTGAAGCCCCACTAGTGACCTCAACAACCTCCAAAGCATCCGCTGCACAAACTTCAAGTCTCACCCCAAAATGCTGATTTTTGTCCCCTGCTGTGCCTATGGTTTGCAGAAGCAAAACTCTTGCAACACCTGCACTCCTGCAGCGCCAGGCAAACCTCAGGGGACAAACCCAGCTCCCAGCATAGAAAAAGCTCCACTTTCCTCAACAGGATTCAAATAGTCAAGTTTTGACTATTATGACAAAAAATCCACATTGGGCAATGTTTCCTGAAGCAATCTATCCCCCGATCTAGATGGGAGGTGCTGTAAAAGCTGACAGGGGCTGCAGCTAGCAAATTATACCACAGATTTAGGAGCTTGTAGAAAATATTCCTGAAGCTTTCAACTCCGTGTGCAGCTGCAGCACGGAAGGCAAACAGGATGTCGGTTGCACTGATAGAGGAATGTAATATAATTGAAAAGGTTTGGTTATTACTGTATGAGGAAATGATAAGATCTTGTGCAGAGTATGGTTTGGTCAAGAAATTATACAGGAAATAAATGATATCAGTTCTCCAGGCTTAAAACAGAGAAACATTCAGGACAATGGACTTATTCTCATTTCTAACAGCTTCTGGTAGATGGACCAGCTATAACGGTCAAGAGAATGATGTTTTGTATCTGTTTGCTTTGTCCAGCTGCCAAATGTGAAAAACACTTTCAAGCAAACTCTCAAAAAGTTTCCTGTCAGCACAGCTCTGCAGCCACACACCCAGCCTCACCAGTGCTGCCAGAGCCGGCTCCAACATCCAGCACTGCAAAGCACCTCTACTCTGAGAAGACTTCAGTGCAATGCCACCAGAAATAGTCCCAAGGAGAACCTCAAAAAAATAAATAAAACGAAGAAGCTGCCTCAGCATAAGGTAATGCTTAGGGTCACCTCTGGTGACGTGACCTCAGACAACTCTGGTTTTCATCTGCAGATGTCATGCAGAGGACTGTGCTCCAAAGATCTCTGAAGCAGCAAACCAGTGCCAGCTTGGGCTTCACCCTGAGCAGCATTTCACGCTTTGCCACATGTAACCCAAATATTTTGCAAACATTGCTTCAGCAACTCACCAGTGAAAAAGAGAAAAAGAACAAAATAAAACTGTTACTAAATCAAGCAAATGACGTAAGGTTGATTAATGAAAGAGATGACTGCTATACTGTTGGCCTTCTGTGAGGTCAAAATCAGAATGTGTTTGTTGATATACCTTCAAAAATAGATGTAGCAGCAAGAACAGATGTACTCACACTCATGAAAATACAGTTTTGGACAGATGTTAGCTTTGCTGGGTCAGCCACACATGATGATTTGTCAACCACGGTCCTGAAAAATTTTCATAAAGACACATACTTAAACCCATACATCTATAATTAAGGCAGAACAGCTACTGGATTTGGTTACCAAGAAAGCAGCAATGATGACACCTGGAGATATCAAAACCCATTTTTCAGATGGGATGACAGGACCTGGAGGGGCTTGTGGGATCCCTACAGACCCTGTATCTCCCCTGGTGCTTCTCAGACAGCCAGGTCCAATAACATCACTAGTGGCTGCCCTTAACACCAGTTTAAACTGGCTTCACCTCCTTGTTCGTCCCATAACACAGAATTTCCTTACCTCAATTTAGAGCTGACCTCTTTAAGATGAGTCTTCAAGTGGCTTGTAAAAAATGAGAGATCCCATCTAAGGTAATGAGCTGTGCTCCTTCTCTGGTCTCTTAGGCCTTGGGGTCCTCAGGGATGTCTGTCTTTTTCCAGGGATGCAGAGGGAGCCCAGATACTCAGCATAGACCATTTGACTCTCATCAGATGCTAGAAAGTACGTATGATCTTGTGAATCCCCATCCAGGCCACTAAGCCATAGCAAGTGCAGTTACAACACCGTCCTGGAATCTTTGGTAATAAATGCTTCTGCTATTGAGTTTTCTTAAGTCACCAAACTGCTCTTCTCACTGTTAATGGGCATTGTTTTAAAAGGTTTGGTGGTTCAGTGAATCCCCTGAAGCTCGAGCAGTTGTCTAAAACTTTGTGTCTACCAAAGCCTTGAATGGGTGATGGGTGCCAGATTTTAGATCCCTTATTTCAACAGGGAACATGTGACAATAATCCATGGAAACCAGTGGAAATTATCATGGTGTTGTCTAGTGCTTTGGAGTGTTGCAAACTGGTCAAGCATAAGAACAAGCTTCATCCTTCTCCATTTGACCTAAGCACAACTACCTCTTTTTCTTTCTCCTCCATATTTCAGTACCTGTTTAGATGATAAAAATGGAAAAAAGAAACCAGACCAAAACCAACAAAAACACAAAATCAAAAACAAACTCCAGAAGTAAATGTAGAGACATCAGGTTTTCTCAAAGCCTCAGTCGGGTTTTTTCCTTACTTTTACTTATTCTGAGTTTTACATATCAGCTCTGGTTCTTCTGGAGTATACCCTGATTGCTTTATACATTTTCACAGTAGCAGATATTTCACACAAACAGCTTGTGCTTTCTAATATCTTCAAGAGAAGAACAAAGAGAAAATTATCTGTTTGTGATTTTTGAAAGCATTCCTTTTGCTCTAGTTTGCAAAAGACCAGGCCAGATTTCTGCCAGACAAAAATTCAGCAAATGAGACAGATTTGAAGGAAACTGGAAAGTGGTAGAACAGAAAAGGAAAATAAATTAAGGAGATTTATTTTAGTCTATTTTTTCATCTCTTAAGTCTTATAATTGAGCATTATCTGACTATAGATATAGACACAGGTCATTTTTGCTAAAGCATTTAGCTGTTTATCTTTTCTGCACTGTACACTGTGATATTTCTGGCCAGAAAAAAGTTATATATCAAATTCATACCTTTTTACTCATGTCTTAATAAAAATTAGCTAATTGCATCATCTCTTCTCCTTGCCAAATAGAGACTGGCGTTTTATTTGGCCTACTCCAACTTGTTTTCTGTAGAAATCATGATATTTCTGGATGTTTCTTTCTCATTTGAGAAAATAAACTTTGCAAAATGGCATAAAACTTCCACAAACACAGCTGATTTGGACCTGAAAAATGCTGTGTTCAGACTAGGACGTTTCTACTGAGGCCAGTGGAATTATTACTCAGTGTTTGCCAATGATACATTAAAAAAAAAGCACGTTTAAATTCTGTCTAAATTTCTTCAGATTGTATTACATGGACTTCAATGTAGTGCTTCAATACTTCAGTAAAGAAGTTGAGTGAAATAAATGGAAATGTTTGCTGACTCAGTAGATCTTATCTTGCAGCCCCATCAAATTAATTGGTGCAATCACAATCATATTTTAGAATATAACAGCCAAACTTGGCTCAATGACTTCTCGGATTATACAATTTGTTTACCTCTTCTGCACAAAGAACACACGAAATATTTTGTGTTGTCACTATTACTTTTACCCTTCCAATTAGCAGAAAACTATGTTGTTTTTGGCATCTCAAGGGTTTTGGAGAAACACTCAATAGAAGATAAAGGAGCCTTAGAGGATGGGTTTTGCCTTGTACTGCCTTTTGAATGACAGCTCAGCTACCCTTGAAATATTGCTGCTTGAAGGAGCACAAAGCACGACTGAAAGACAAGCTCTTGCACGAACCTCCAGAAGCACACAGACACATTACCTGCATGTGCAGCTTCTCCTCCTGGCTTTGAAATCACTACCAGAAATACAATCATCACAACCCAGTGATACATTTCCCTATGTGCAACTATCAACCCTAACAGACGTATCTTCAGTTTGTTGTGCTTGATCATGTTGGGTTTGTTTCTTCTAGTGACTATCTCTAATGCTGGCACCTGCCTCACATGAAACATGACAGACATTGGGACTCAAGAGCCTTTAAAAACCTCTGAGGAGGTAAATGAAGTCAGGTTTGTAGGAAGATAAACAATAATACTTCATTAGACCAAGTAATTTGGTTGGAGAAGTAACCAAATGGCAAACTCTATACTAATACAGTGCTCAAGATACAGCCACACAGGAATACTCTGCCTTCCTTACAGCCTTTCTTCTGGCAGCTTTTTGGAGAAGGAGGGGTCTCTTGCAGTGTGTACATACAGTATCGCCAACCACCTTTGTGATTAAAGCACTAGTGGTCTTATACGTAATAACAGAGTTAATACAATATAATTATTTCTCATCAGCCTTTCATGTGCTACCGCAAATTTGTGTTTGATGAGTATTTATTCTGCAGGCCTTCTCATGACCCAAGTCTTCTGCAACTTCTATGTGAAATGATGAGACGTGAAATGGTGCCCATACCTCCCCTGCAAGGCACCGAGCTTCTTTGTTCAATTACTCACAACTACTTTGAATAATGTGGCCCTGCTTTTTCCTTCGGGAAAGCCTCGTCTGCCCATATCCAAACAGGAACCCCTTGATGCTCATGGGCTGCAATGGCTCTGAGGCTGCCAAAGCCAACTGTCAATGTGCAAACAAGAACAGACTCGTTTGTCCCACCACAGTGCCCCATCTGCAGACATTGCCCTTAAAGACATTTTCTTTGAGCTATGCTCTTCCATCAGTTATGCAGCCTGGAAGAGAAGCTGGGTTACTCACACAAGGACTGGGCAGCAGAGGAAGGCACCATCTCGCTCTCCTGCTACAGGGCTGATGGCAGCCTTCTACAGACCTTGCTATAATTAAATGGGGTAGCTGCTAGGATAAAGATAACAGGCCATACATGAGTGAATTCTGTCTGTTTCTTTTATTACCTCCCACTGTATTAGCTGCCTCTCTGTGCTTGCATCCCACTGAACGGGCCAGGATGAGCAAATCCTCAGCACAGGCTGAGTGGGGGTTAGGCTGCCTTTTCCTTCGGTACTGCCCCGGGGACCTCCACACAGACATGGAGGGCTCCCACCAGGAACAGAGCTGCAGTCCACACTGATGCATCCTCTCTGTGTCTATGCCTTTGGTTCCCAGCCCTCTTGGCTGCATCCTGCATCCTCAAGAGCAAACCAGAGGACACCTCATTAGCATTTCATCAGTAGGATCCAAGACTACTGCTCCCAGGACAGGCTTCCTCCTGCAGAAAGATAAGAAGAAAGAATGACAAGAATGCAAATATTAGCACTTCCAGTGATACTGGAAGTATCCACTTTTGGGATAAAGTCTTCCCTTTCTAACTCAGACACTGAGAGGTTGAAAATGATCTGCTGCTGGAGTTTAGCCTGGTTTTCTAAGGAAACAACAAAATACTGCAAAGGCAGTGAAGGTTGGTGCTGGAGTTGTGGGGGTGTTTGGCTGCTTCTGCGTCTCCCCCTCCGCTTCCCTCCAACTCCAATTTCAGCAAACTCCAGCAATGTGACCCAGGCTATCTGCCCTGGTTGCTCTTCCAAAATACATTTTGCTTGCAGATGTCCTTAAATTCGACTCTTATTGATTGGTAGTGTCCAAAAGTTTATCCTGAGCTGGAAGAGCCAAAAACCTCCGCAGTTCAGCATGGTCGGTTCACCTCCACAGGCACCTCCACTGCTCCAGCCAGTGGAGGGTCCCAACACCAGCCCTCACATTGCAAACTCTGTGCTGCGTGCTAGTGAGAGGATTTGGCCCAAAAGTTTAGAACAAAGCAAAACTCTGTGCAGATGCCCGGAGTCAGGAAAGCACAAACCGTTTGCATTGGCTGGCTGAAATATTGGCCATGTGGTTCAACTGTACCGTTGCACACCAGAAGGAATAAAAAGCAACTATGCGCATTTTATTGCTGAGGTCAGGTTCCTGTCTTCCCAGTCCTGTTTCTCATTCTCTAATCAAATCATTACTCTTAATATGACTAGTTCCTAAGAGCCTGTTTTGCTATAAACTGCTTTAACCTTAGAATCTTATTGACTATAACCTTAATTGAAAGTTTATTCAGACTTTAGTGTATTCAGCCAACAACTCAAGGTCAGCAGCAAGTCCTGGGACTAGAAATCAGCTGTGCCAAGCCCAGCCACTCTCAAGGCAACCTTAAAGTTGGTTGAAATAACACTCTCTGGAAGTGTAGAACAATACAGCAGAATGCAGCACATTTAGAAGAAAGCATCGCAACTACAAGACCAAAAAGCCTTTCATAAGCATGTAAGACTAACCTAGAATAAGTTGGGTCTGGACCACCTCATTTACAGACATAATTTTTCAAGGTCTCTCATGGTGAATCCCGCCTCTGTGCCCTAGCTGGGAAAAGGGACCAAGTATCAGGCATGCACTCAGAAGTTCTCCCAGGGAAAAGGCATGAGCTGGTAAATAAGAGATTTTTGTGACCATTTGTGCTGCTGGGAGCAACATAGCAGGGGCACTGAAATGCCATGGTCTGGTCAATCGTTTCCGAGAAATGATTATCACAAGAATATCTTACTCCAGGCCACTGACGTGTGTCTGAAGGTACCATTCTTTCCTATATATCTCAAGCTATTGGTTTGTTATACAAGATGCTTTTTGCTGAATTTAATAAGAAACCAAGTGAAGTTTCTCATGCAAGTGGCTTTATAAGGTTGCTGGGCCTTTTTACAGATCACACGTTGGTTCCCTTACTGAAAGATATTCTGCTCAGCAGGAAACATTCAGCATCATGAACAGTCATGTCTTTATAGTCACAGCTTGAACTTTGCACGGCTTTTAAAAAAAAAAGTGTGCCCAGAACATGTTTTCTGGAAACATTTTGATTTTCAAACTATTTGGGTATCCTAAAACAAGAAAAATACTTGACAAAGAAGAGCTGCTTGTTGAAAGCATTACTTGCTTCTTATTTCAAAGAGAAAATTGAAAACATTTATGAAGGGTGTAGCTATTTACCAGTCAAGAGTGTTCTTATAAACAAAATAATATAAAACATATCCTCTTTGCTGTTTTGTTGTTTAATATCTTCCAGTGTATCACCATGTAGAGAGCAGAACAGAAGAGGAAATAGAGTGTATTTCCAAGAAGTTTTGCAAAAGATAAAAAGGGTAAAGGGCAATAATGTGGTTTAGTTTTATATGCCCAGGAATCGTGAGACATGAAACAGGTATCAATGTTCCATTAGGAAAGCTGAAGGGAGTCTCTGATGATATCTACCTGCAATTCCAGTTGGGCACATCGGGAAAAGTGAAGAAACCTGAAGGCCAAGAGAAGAGTTGAGTTCATCCAGTGGACAAAAGCATGCAGGAAATCCTTGAACTTCTTTGCCAGCTTCTTTGCCAGCTTCTTTGCAGAAATTCAGCTTGAGAAAACAGAGCAGTAACAAGAAAGTCAAGTTCATCATTAAATTATTCTTATTAAACATAGTTTACCATTTTATTTACAACTCTTATGCTCATCAAAATTGCTTTACTTGCAATTTTACCCACAAAGAGCTCTGAGACTATGAAAATAATATTCTCGTATAAAGCCTAAAACACATCTCTTGCAGATGGGTTTCCAACAGTGAAAGCATGGGGAGGATATTTGTTCTTTCTACTGGGGTGGAGAGGCTGTGACAGTTCTTAAGAGACTGCATGCTGAAGAAGTGAAGGAGCTGGTTTGTTTTAAAAAGAGACAGAACCAAACGGCTTTCTATCATTTCACATCTGTAGAACAGCTGAATTTATCCTGTGCTTCATCCAACCATTTTATCAGGTTTCTGTTCTTTTTAAACCAAGCAAACTTCTAGAAATAACATTACAGTAAGTGAAGAGTGATGCATTTGCTGATGCTGGTCTCTAGATACACCATATACCTCAGAGGAGCAAGCCGTCAGCTAGAAGAAATGCCATGTGGAGTTTATTTCTCTTTCCAGGTCCATGTGATTCCCTGGGAGAGGGCAGCTCTGCCTGAATCCATGCAGCCTTTCCAACGCTAACAGGAAACCACCATCAGCAATGGCATAATTCACAGCTAAGACTTGCAAGCCCCACCAGGTCATGTTCTGTATCTTGGACAGTGATGAGATTGCTTTTAGTCTAACTGCCCCTGAATATGGGGCTGGGTTTAACATGCATGACTTTATGTATCTTACTCTGTTAGCAGCAACAGTGTGTGGTTTTTTTAGGCTGTGAACACCTACAGCCAAAATGTGAAGTAGGTCCATCAGCTGCAGTGAGGTTGTGCCAGTTTACACCACCTCAGATACTGCAGGTGAGGGTTTACTGTGCCTTGAAAAACTGAGTGTCCCATTCAAACCTTAAACAAGTCATTTACAGTTTCAGGGATAACTTATGGACAAGAACGCAGTCTGAGCCAGCTATTCAAGTGCTGCAAATCCAAAGCAGAATATCAGTTTTCTTTCATTAAGGAAAAAGAAATTTCCGAGATGAAACTTTCCTTTAAGATTCTCATTCATTTGACTAAGAAGTTGAAGTAGGATTACAAATTGTATTTCCCAGATACCTGGGACCCGTTATACAGATTCTCTAAGACATCAAAACAGATCAAAAGATTTATCACAAGACAGAGAAATTGTGCCTTATCAGGACATGTTCCTATCAAAATCAGAAGTACCCCAATATAATAATGTTCATTAGTAATGGTCATGACCTCCCTCTCCCACTGTCCAAATCCCTATCATGCAATGTCAGAAGCCAGGGTGACACACCTATGGGACAGGTTGCAGGAGTTTTCTGTAAAGCAAAAGAACAACACACGGTAACTGCCCACCAGCTTCCTGGAGCACGGAAGAAGTGTTTCAAGCAATATGTAACTTCCTTTAGTATTTAGATTGGGCATGCTCTCATATTCCCATGAGACAACTAAAATTTTCCAGAGAAAATGTCAACTTCTTACTTAAAATGCCAGAAGATTCAGATGTCAGAAGTTCACCTTTCCCACCAAAAAAGTTTTGATCAGAAAATGGCCACGCCTTAGACCAACATTGCTAGAACGGGCACCAAAGCTCTCCAGATGACTTGTGCATCCCTGCTCTGTGCTATACAAAGAGCTACTGCATGCTCTGCTGTCCATTGACGAAAACCCAGTTGCTTTCTCGGGGCAAATAATTAATAAAGGAGACCGCAGAGTTATATTTATCTGTTCTATGATCAAAAGAATGTCCTGAGTTAACATGGTTTTTGGAGACGTCCCAGGCAATCTTATATTCATTCCAAAAATAAATCTCAGATTGATACTAGTGGACACTGTGTCAAAGAGAACAAGATAGGGGTGAAAGAGAGTACAAGACTGGTGGAGTGAAATGTGCAGTATGGAACTGTTTATTGTCTGTATCCTTTGATCAGTACTGATGGAAAGTTTTAGTTGGAAATCATCCACACAAGGAACTTGAGAGTTCAACATGGTGGTTTGGGTGTCTTGCTAGCAGTTCGTTTTCTGAGCAGGCAATGCCTATTTCTCTCTTCCCCAAAGTTATGAGTCAGGCTGTGTACAGAGATCCAACATGAGTAAAAGCACAATGAAAGAAAATCTAGTAAGCATCAAAATGTGGCTGCCTTTTCTACGTCTCAGGACATGGCCCTAGTTTCTTTGGCTCAAAAAATGCTCATGGTTAAGATTGGTTCCTCTGGGCGAATGAGGATATGAGCAGCTCTTGCTTTTATTGTGATGAGGCACAAACACTGGAAACCTTGAATCAGCCAAACAGGGCTACAAACAATGTAATGACATCTTTGACATTGTTGGAAAGATGTTTCACATCTGCCTTCCCTACTTCTGGAAAGGAATAATTGGCCTCATTAATAAGGAGACAAGCAACCATTCTTCTTCCCAGCCCTCCTGTCCAGAATCCATATCTCATTGACCCAGAGCAATATGGGCTCCTGTTGACAGTCAGTACTTGGAGGCTGATTCTACCTCCTGGCCCATTTCCCATGGCACTTCATGAAAACCTCCATGACTGTATCCTCTTGGTACAGTCAAGAACTGCAATAGTTATGTCACACTCTCTTGAGACTTTTTTGCTTTTCTCATATATATTTCATCAAAATACAGTCTCTCTTCTTAAAAGTTCATTTTATTCCCTCCTGTCTTATTATTAGCTACCCAATAAAAGAAAACTATACCCATGTCCCTAGAGCACTAACTCTAAGCCCTGCTACAATAAGTTCATGGACAACTGTCCCAGCTGGTGTGAGGAGGAAGAGTGACTGGATGTCTAAGAGGGTGCAACCAGCTGTCAGACTCATCACAGTAATATCCTGTGTCCTGAAGTCAAAACATACTTGGAAACACCCTTCTCGCTTTTGCTGTGCATCACAAGTCATCTCTCACAATGCCTTGATTCTGGATTTGGAATAGTGAACACCTTTCTTGTTCCATAACTCCCGTTCCTGCCATAAAACAGGTTAAGACACCAAAAGCTCACATTGCACAGTGGGATGGGGTGGCAGTGTAAGGTGTGACGCCATCTCATCATCCACTGACTCACTTTCCTGAGGGTTGGTGCCCTGCCAGCAGACTAATGGGGCTTAACGAGGGGTGATTATGCTCAGGAAGAGGTACTACCATGCCCAGAGGGGACCGTCTGTGCAAAACACTCCATTCAAATACCAAATGAAGCAACACCCCGACATTGCTCCACATCAGCCCACCAACACTCCGCAGTTATTTTAACAATGGGCCTAAAGCAGACTTCAATAAAATAAGCGAGGAAATGAGCATCAAGATAGCTGCGATTTAGTAAGCGGCTGTTACCAAACAGTGCATCATGTATACGTGAATCAGAGCAGTGCAGTTTGCAGACTAGGACTTACTCAGCTGCGGTTCAAGCCTGTGGGCTTCCTATGGTGCCTGATTGCCTCTTCTTTTGCCATGCAATATCCTCCAACAAATTGTGAAAAACCACTCATGACCCTTTAATTAGAAAATTCATTGGTGAGCCAGTGTTACAGACCCCTTCCCACAGCCCTGTGGATACCCACAGGAGACATTGCCCACACCTTTTCCTTAATGTCAGCTGTAACAGCACAGCCATCAACAACCAGAGGCGTGGTTTGATGCCATCTGCTGTCCTGCTTCTTCCATGGTGGAAATCATTTGTCCTGTAAAGACACCCTCACCAAGATGCCACCACTGCAGAAAATTTTCCTGCCTGTCTGGTTTAGAGCTTCTAATTTGTACAGAACTGGTGTTCATGTGCAAATGCTAAGCAGGCAGACCTGAGCAGAAGTGTGATGACTAGCTCAGGCCCTGGCTTAATGGTTCTGTAAATGAGATCCTGACAGCATTTTGTGAGTCTTCCTTTTAGAAAGGGGATGTGTCTTTGCACCCTTTGCAATGCTGGATTCCTGTCCCAGTCAAAACACATGTTGAAATCTACAGTAATTTTAGTACAGTCATTAAAAACAAATCAGTGGTTCATTTTTGCTTCCTCTTCTAATAGTTTTCTTGCCATCCTGCTCTCCCAGGAAAGATTTCCCCCACTGTTAACGTGACAGCGTACTCTGAGCACAGCCTGTGTCTACAGATTGCTGCCACTGCTGCCCTCCATGCTCGACACAGCCCTGCCTGCCCCTCTCTGCCACCGGGGAAGGGAGAGGCGGAGGGTGAAAGTCCCAGGGGTTTCTGGTCTGTTTTTAATTAAAGGTAGAGATCACAGACGACTAGACTGGTCGGTGTGATAATAAGAAGGGACGGGAGAGCTCAGCACAGAGCGAGGCTTTGATGAGAAATTCACATCTGCCAAGATTACTGTGCCCAGAGGGCTGGTAGGTAAAAGGTGTTGGTGGGAACAGGATTTCCCTCTGTTTTGCACACTCTCAGCTGTGGGAATGACTCCTTTACCCATCTACTAAAAACCAAGATGCTCCCACGGATGGGATGCAGTTTACCAAGACACAAAGCCTCGCTGCACCCCAGCAAGGGAGCAGAGTAGCATGCCTCAACACATGGATGCTTAAACCAGGCCTACAAAGGGAGTATTTACAAGGGACCATCCACTTGTCAGTGATCAAACACAAAAATAATGATATCTGTCACTAGTGTAACAGCAGAATTTGGGCTTTTGTCCAGCTTGTAATCCTCGGCAGTTTTCCAGATTGCATGTGCCATTTGACCAGCTGAGCTAGCTGTTCCACTTCATTTTCTCTGAGGAAGGCCCACTGGGAAGCCAGTGATATGAAGAGGTAAAAACAACAGCCGTGTTGTCTGCCCACCCACTGAACTGGAAAGCCACCCGTTAATTTCCAGAACGCCCAAACGTTAGCTCAGGAAAAGCTAGGCTGCTTGTGGCTGCCCCTTCCTAGTGAGAAATTTCCTTTACATTTCTTTTAGCTAGAAGAGTATCACAATCTGGTATCTCACAGAAGATGGATTTCCTGGAACAAGGCAAAGCCAATAGTGGTACTCTTCCACATGCTTTTGGGGGAAGGGTGAAGGATGTCCTCAGCATTTTTGGACAATTTCAGCATCATGTGAGAACTTCCAGTACAAACTGTCTTGAGCAGGTTTGCAAGACACGGATTTATCTCCTACACCCCTGAGACACTCAGGCTAAGAGGAAAGAGAACTGGCTCCATGTGTAATCTCAGTTTAGTAAGCAGTATTTTCCCTAGAGCCACAGTGTGCCTTTTCTCTTTGCATTGGATCAAATCCAGGGTTAAAAAGCAAAATTTGAAGAGGAACATCCATTCCCAGAAAGGGACTTCCACCTGCACTGACACACAGGACCAAAGAGCTACCACCGAGAGGTACAGACCTTCAAGCTAACGTGTGTGCTAATTAATGAATCAACTGCTCAATGCAAAAAGCTCTCACAGAGTCCTTGTAAAGTTGGGGTTTGGCTTAAAGGGGCTGAGGAACAAGAAGCAAGAAGTAATTTGGGACCACCTAAGTGGCAGCAAGCTCCCCACTGCTGCACTGGACCAGCCTCGGCAGGATGGGCTGCAGAGCCAGAGCACAACATCGTGAAATTAGGCACCGATGATGAAACTGAGTCTTTCATAACTGGCAGAATAAAATGCTTTTCTTTTGGGAGGAAGAGGAAAATGTGTTTGTGGTGGTTCAAAACATCGGGATCACCTCATATACTGACTTCCACTCACTTCCTGGTTTTTGGGGACTGGCTTTTGTTCAGTGTCCAAGGCAAAACTGCCTCAGATTTTAAAAAAATAAGGCATTAGACTCCAGTTTGAGTCTTTATCATAGCCCCTTTTGACTCCAGTTCAAGTCTTCATCATAGCCCCTTGCTCTTCACTCCTTTTGCTCCATTTCTCTGAGAAAAGCCTTTCTCCTTCACAGTTCTGACCAGAACATCCTTTTTTTTTTTTTTTTTCTCAGTTGACACTCCTTTTCAACTTTAAAAAAAAAAAAATTGCTCCCCTCTTCACCCAGGCAACACCTCAGTCCACCATGAGCCAGCAAATGCCGGTCATACACCATGGGTAGATAAAAAATAAAAAATACTGATTAAAATTTTCCATTAATGTTTTTCAGTGCCAACAAAATTTCAGAAATCATGCTTTCAAACATGAACAGAAATGACTGAAATAACTGCAATTTCACTTTTTAAAATGCTGATTTTTTTTTTTTTCATTTTGATCAACAAAACCACTTTTCACTTAAAACCATCTTGTTAGAAAAATGAAGGGTGGCTCTTGCTCCATTTTGCTCCTTAATGCGACAAAAGTGCTTTGGGGGATTGGGTGGTTGCATAAACTTTGCATAAATGTGGTTGGTTTGGGGTTGGTTTTTTTTTCCAGAGATCAGTCTGGTAATGAAAAAAGAAATCCTCGTTTATCTGTAATTTTCAAGAATGGAGTCAAACCCTCCAATTCCCCAGGAGTGCCCCACTACCAGACAAGGAACGCTGCTCAACACCCTCCCTGCATGGGTCCCTTCCAGGCAAGTTGCTCCTCTCGTGGGACTTAGACACCAACCAGCTTTGCTGACCCAAGACCTCGGAGTGGCTCCAAACCTGCATCTCAGACGTGAAAGGTTGGCACACACAAGACCAAAAAAAAAAAAAAAAAAAAAAAAAAAAGAGAAATTCATACCCAGTTCTGTAATATTGCACATAAAAAATGCCTTACAGATTCTGCTAATATTTCTGTTCCCAATATATGAATTATTAATATTTAGTATCTGTGACTCACTAATATTTGCTTTAGGAAGTATTTTTATAAAGTTTGACTGGTTTTCTCAACGTAGGAGCTAATGGAGGCTCCTGTTGTTAACGGCCAGGGAGCCCTCCCTGAACAAACTTTTCTGGTCACTGTTTAAACTGGGTTGCTGGGCTCTTTTATGGCCCTGAACCTCTAAAGCCCAGCACTGAGGCTGGCAAGGATCGCTGCCGATGGCTCTGCTGAGACACAGCTAATTTTAAATCTGGATCTCAAGGCAAAGGAAAAACCTCTTTTACTGGCAAAACTGTCACAGTCAAACGCAGTGTTCAGATTACGGGAAGAGGCTGCGAGAGCACACACAATCCCTTTTTTGGGTACTTGGCATTAATTTTATCTGAAGTCATGGATTATATAAGAGAAGAGCAGAGACCTCACACAAGTTTCTCCTGCGTCAGCGTGGGACACCCAGAGGGGGCGGGGACCCCCTCCTCACCAAGCCCTCACCATCACGCCGCGCTGTGCACATGGCCAAGGGGCCAAGGCTTGACCATTTTTCCAGTAACTCCTCAAAAGAGGATCACAAGCATTTTCTGGAACTGAATCCTGCACTGTCCACAATATCAACTAGAGTTGGCTCTTTAAGTTCTTTTCTTCATCTAGACTAGGGCATTTTGAGCTCATCAAAACTCAAGTGTTTTCATAATTTTATTGCTCTTGTTAAAATTGTTAGTGCCCAAACAAATTCCAGTTTAGTGCTTTGGATTGACAAAAATCATTGTTTTCTGATAAAGAAGCTGTTCCCCAGAAAAGCCTTGACCAGCAGTATGCTACTTCGCTCCGTGCATCTGTTTTGCTGTAACAGTTTAAGACAGCTTGACTTCACTCATGTATTTGGAAAGGCAAATGCAGCCTGCTGAGCTGGCCAGCTGCCCCCAGACGCCTGAGATTGTTTCATGACTCTGCAGATGAGAAAATTTCCATGGTCTCCATCTTCCCACCAAAAGCCTGTCCTCAGATGGTGCTACATGCCTGGCACTGGTATGAGATGCCTCCTCCGCATTTCAGTGGTCCGTGCTGCTCTCCAACAGCCAACACTCAGTTTATATTACTCTGCTCAGTGACATCCCTACAGGGATGCCCTAAATCAGCCCTTGCCAGCATTTCAGATCAGCATTTTTCTAGGGTTGTCTCCAGTACTTTACCTCAGACGCGGCAGGAGATCCACGGGTCCATCTGCAAATCCACCTCAGGATCCCACAGGATTCATTTGTCTCCCAGAAGATCTACAGGGGAAAAAAAAAAAAAGTCTGAACCACAGTTGGGAGAGCAGTGACTAGTTTTTGTTATCTCAATCCATACTGTCATGACGCTGAGCACCTTTGCCTAGGCCACTTCTACTAGAAGGTCATCATCTGTATCACCCAGGGGACAGTGCTGATCCGTGATTTTGCACCATCCTGGTCCAAATAGATGATAACACTTCCCATGTCATTTCATGTTTCCTTTAGCCTTGAAAATTACAGAAATTACAGCTGGGAGGGCCATCAAGACATTTTCTTTTCATTAACAGCATGAAGCAAAACTGAAAGGTTTCTCACATGTGTTGCAGACTGTGTCCCTCTCTGCACATCTGAAATGACATTTATCTCCTTGGCAATAATGTGATGTTTTTGACTTTTTTATCTCAGTTGGGCTGAGTTACTGCCTTACTGGTTGGTCTCCATCTTTTAGTATTCCTTGTATTTCTCTCTCCTGAGTGCTGGCTTATTTTTGCAGACTGTTTCTCCAGCTTTTAGAGTGATTTTTGTTTTCCAGCCTTACCTTTCAACATACATTCAGTCCTTCTCAGCTCTGTGCCATCCACCCCTGTGCAGATGTAATAAGCATATTCTCTGTTACACCACACAGATTATTAATAAAATTATTAGATTTAAATAGATGAAACAAAACAGATATTAGCTGTGAACAATTGAGAATTACTCTCCAGACATAGTTACTGATCCAGTTTTGGAGTACCCTTGCATTCATCTAAACCATATTTTGCTTAAAAGCACAGTAAGTGAGATGAAACAAAAAGCGCTCCTACAGTCAATCTGTATCAGGTTTTACTGTTGCTTTTTTTTTTTTTTTTTCCCTACTCACAAGGCCTGTTAAGCTGGTAGAGGACATTAGACTGCTTTTAAGATTTGTTTCTGACAAACTTGTTCTCTGGCCCCTTGGCACAGTTCACAGATTAAAGATGGATGTACAGAAATAAGCCTTGAAACAGCTACTGAAATAAAAACCTGAAGATCACTGTCAAGCACTTCTCAGGACAATGTGTGTGTTGCAGGTTCTCTCCTGGGGTCGTGGTCACCCACAGCCCCTAAACCAGAGGAGCCTGAAGCCTGTAAGAAGGAACACTTATAAGTAAGGCATTCTCAAGCACTGAATTTAATTTACAAGCTTGTGCTCCCATCTCCTTCAGCTTTCAGCTATAATATTCCACTCGAGGCTCCTGACTTTTAGCCTGCTATAAATAGCCTTGTATTCAATTTGACACTTAATAGCACTACGCTGTGCTGGGCTATGCAGTGGATGAGGGAAACTCTGTATAGCCCTTGCCTGCTCACATGGTACGAAAGGTGAGGAGCAAACACTGCAGAGAAGAGTGCTGCATAAGGGAGACCTTGTCTGTTGATTTAACTCCATAACCCTATTTTAACCACTGTCAACAAGATATAAGGGTGGTTTCTGAGGCTTCCTTACACTGCTCTGTCCACACCCTAAAGTGGCATAAATGTCTTCTAAGTGCCTTAAAGTAGGTCCTTAGTATAAATGAGAACCAACCCTGTCGTTTGCAAAATGGCTTTGAAAACATTACCCGGGTGCATCCTATAAATGAATGTGGGTTTTTGGAAGAACACCCATCCCAAGGTAAGCCCATGCTATACATAGCCTCTGATGAGCTCAGCATGGGATGAGGAGCAGGCAGCAGGAGGCAGAGCAACAAGCAACAAGACACCTGAAACAGCAAGAGGGAGAGCCCTGCATCCTGCTGATCCCAGAGGATTACCAGCAAAGTGAGAAAAAAGGGTTGTCAGGTCTGCTCCTTTTGTAGACTGCTACCTTCACTCAGATCCGCGTGGGTTTCTCTCTCCTTTCCACTCTATTTATATTCAGGCTTCCAGTTTTTACATCCTCTTCACTAAAACATGAACCTGAATCCCACACCTATCTGGGGGGAAAAAAAAAAAAATTTTTGCTCCTACCTCTTTGAGTTGCTCTAAGTCTTCACTCACCTGATTTGCACAGCTGCTGTATGGAAAGAAGACACAGCTTTTCCTGCAGCATTGCTCACACACAGCACTCCTGATAACACCATTTTTTTGGTTGCCAAGCTTAGGGTAAAGCACATGGCTTGAGCAGGAAGAGACAACAGTTGGCAAAACCAGAGCCAGAACCAAAGGGATGAAAGCTAACACAAAGGATGGGAATATCAGCCTTAAATTTTGGATATTATACTGTTTTCCTCCCTGTGACAACGCAGACCTAAATTTTGCAATGATATTTTGAGACAGTTTGTCGTGTTAGCAAATAGGAAGTCAAATAAGTGTTGCAATTAATAGAATGGTCTAAGCAGCCTCAGCATGACCATGAGCATTAGTCTCAATACCCTTCTCTGCTTACTTTTAAGCTCATTAAAATCTTCTCCAACATTTTCAGCAAGGGAGATATTCAAATGAGCAGTTTATAGCTGGAGAGCATGCAATAGCCATGAATCTTTCCTTCTGCAGAAATCATTGGCAGCTCAATACCCATGTTACCATGTCAGTCCTTGGTTTGGGTTTTACAAGTAAATACCATTCAACCATAACTGTATCAGACCAGCCTTGGAATAATGCAAACATCTCTGCATTTTATGTTGATCTTGTTGTATATGTAATGGAAAACATAAAATTTCATGGCTGCCTTGTCAATCAGGACTCCCTCCCGTGGCTCAGTCTGCATTTTTGGTCAAAAGCCATATGGTGCTCATTGCCTGGAGGCTGAGTTGTAAACCTCCTTGTCATGTTGCTCTTTAACCAAGATGGTGTTGAATTACCATGAAATAACTTGGTTTGATTTGTGATGCTGTCAGCAAGTATGAACTTGGAGAAAATTTTAAGGGGAATTTAAAAAAAAAAATCTGTATACTTTTCCCTTCAAAAAAACAAAGGTACGTTTAACAACAGCCTAGTCAGGTGAGGAGGAGTTCATCTCAGTCGTATTTTGCACCACTACTTCATAAAACACTTTTTCCAACCTATCAATCTACTTCAGCCCTTATATTGCAAGGGCTTAAGAGACAAACACTGATTTTCCCTTACTCTCAGGATGTTTCAGGGAAAGATACATCTTATTCTTGATGGGGTGAAGGTTGACTTTTAATGCTTCGGACCTGGGCAGTTCTATTTTTTGTTTGTGGAACAGACTCTGCACATCCCGATCTCACTGGGGCTCTCCAGGGGATACTCTAGTCCCCAGGAGTAATCCCAAATAGCACTTCTAAATACAACCCCAGCTCTGGCTGAGCATTAAAGACAAGGGAAGCATTCATTCTGGGAAGGTTTTATTTCACAAATAATTCAGAAATCAAAAGAAAATGGGGGGGGGGGGGGAGATATTTTACAATTCCGTATTTAGAAAAAAATTATAGTTTATAAACAAACACACAGCCCCTTGAAAAACATGCAAAGGCACACAAAAATTTACAAGAAACTTTTATACATAGGAAGTAAAATACATCATTTTTCATAGAAAAAAGCAACTCTATGAACTGGCCCTAAATATTTAGACTGCACAACCGACCAACTGGGGACTCCTCAATCAGCTGTTGGCTGAACATCTTAAAATGAAGAAATGAATGGAGCCAACAGACCCGACAGCACACCGGCAGCTGCGGAAGCGCCGTGCTTCAGCTTTCACACTGGTTGTGTTTTCTAGAGATTTGGCTATGCTGAGCCAGATGCTCTGCAATGGCAGTGTCTGCACTGGCAGGCTTGGTTTCAAAAATAAATTTATTGGGAAAGAACAACCAGGCAGCATCAGCTTTGCCAGGGGTTTAACCAAACGCTTCAGTAAGGCTACACTCAGGTGCTTCAAGTTGGCACATGGTTACTAATCTGCTGAGCTGGGGTGTAAGGAGAAAGGGATCTGGTGATATAAAGATGTGCTGCATCTTTAAGCTGCACTGAAATATATTAGGCTGAGAAATGTTTTGGTATCAGAAATAAAATCAGCAAATATTTGGCTAAAAACTGGTACTGTCCCACCTATATATGAATAGCTAGCACACATGATTGCAAGTACTTGATATATCATGACTGCCTTGGAGGACCTGATCGCCCCTAATTCTGGTGGAGGTATGTTTAAATTAATAGCACCCAGGACCTCGAATAATATTTGTGTAGTAAAGTCACAATTTCTCTTTTGTACAACAAATACAAAAATAAACAGATACAGACTTAAATTAACATCAGTTTCTAAAAATCCAAACCAGTTGGCTGAAGATAAAAATATGCAATTGTAACTTGAATTAAGCATTTTAGGATATTTCTGTTGGAATAATAATTCTTCCCTCGCTCCCTTTTCATCAGGTACATACATCCCAAGCTGTTTGGATTTTTATGTGCTCATGATAATCCCCTGGACTTTCCTCCATGAGCCTCACAATTTTTTCCATCATTTTACAGCGTATGTAATTATCATGGACAGCATATTAGAGGTGGGATTCTACGTTAGCATCGAGGCATTTTATGTGCTCTTGCAGTCCCCATACCTGATTGCATCTCTTACACTTTCCAATTCAATAAATAGCACTGTGGCTACCATTGGCCCACGGTGGTCATAGATTCATGCTGCAGTATTCAATGGGCTTGAACCAGACCATGTATAGCATAATTATTCACAGTGGGCAGAGACAGGGAAGCCTTATCTTACTGCCAAGATCTCTAGCACTTCCAACCACCAGCTTTTCTAAGATTTGTTCCAGCTGTTTTTAATATCAATTTACCTAGTAAGAAAAAAGTCATTCCATTTTCTTATCTAAAGCAAATACTGTACAGCTTGAAAGACAATACTATATCAACAACGGCAACACAGAGTCCTTTCTCTCTATCCACCCCAAAGGTAGGTTTGCTGTGCAGCACTTTTGGAGACCATGCAAAGCAGCTCCAATTTCATATTTTACAAAAGCTCTCTTACCAAATTCAGATTTCACAGAGAAAGAAGCCCCATTGGTGGGACAAACTGAGTGATAAAAGTTACTTGCTTGATGATTTCATGGTGTTTACAGAATTAAAGAAGTGCTTAATCATATAAACATTTTTGGTCTGTGTTTTGAAACAGCTTGAAGAGATGGCTTTTATATCTGTCTAGATTAAACCAAACATAGGCTGAGCATAAGAGCATCTATGAGACATCTGCCAATTTGAGGGAAATATTTTCCCATTTGTTACACAATATTACAATCAAGTTATTGAGCAGAAGGACTATGCATTTATAAGAACTGAAGAACTAGTTTACGTTGCCTTCTCATGACTAATGAAGTTACTGGATGTGTGTGCATCAAAAGACAACCAGATTTGTGTTTAGACCAATTCTAAAAGTTCACTTCCAATATAAAGCAGAAACTACTCTCCTGCCTTAAAAGAGCTGGACATGCTAGGCTCTTCTCTTGGCTTTGAAATGCCTTTGGATGCATGTTGAGACATAAATAACAAAATATTAAAACAAATCATTACAACACCTATGCATTTTGCAGAACATACCATCTGGGATACCAAATGCTCATGGGTACAGCATTTACACTGCAAGTGGGGATCTGTTAGTGTTCCAAATTGAACAGGAAAAAATTTGTCTACCCCAATTTATGCCATAGCTTTAAAGTCTCAGAACTACACACACCAAAGGGCTTCACAAAGGTGAATATGCTTCCTATGGATGCAATCATTCCTAGCAGAAATAAGATTAACTTTATCACTACTTAACTACTATAGATAAAACAACCAGCACTGCTGTATGAAACAATACACTGCATTTAACTGAAATTTTATTTGAAATGGCATGTAGTATAGGATGAGATGTGCCAGCACAGGAGCCCTGATTCATGGACTTCTCATAGGTTGCCAGATTTGCAAAATACCTGGAATGTTTGACCAGCAAACACTAAACCTGCTGTTTTGATTATCTGGTGGCCTCATTTTCTGCAGCAAGGATCTCTGCCACCATTTCACGCCCTACTCCAATCCCCAAAAAGTCCAACAAGAACATCCTCTCCCAAACGTGACACCATCATACAACGTAGCCTAGCATGATGCCCCAGCAGCCTTACACAGCAGTGCCACCTTGTTGGGAAAAGACCAAATTTTCTCTTCTTTTTCACAGAAAACATCAAACATACACAAAACCACTCTATCAAAGCCCAGCCTCTCCCCAAAAGATGCAACTTTTAGAACAGTTTCTCATTTCAAAGGGTCCAGTGCCTGGACAGTCGCTCACTTCTGAGTCTGCTCGGCAGTGCACGTCCTCACGCCCATGCTTCACACCCTAAAAATGCCATCCAGGGCCAGGCCGAGATCCCTACATCTGCTGTACATTGAGCCACCGCCGTTCTGTGTAGCACACCTCCCCCATAAATTGAAAGTTAGAACAGTTTATCATTGCTGAATGCCCCTAGAGAAACAAAAACATGAAACGAAAAGATACAACGCTGAACGGGTGCGATGAGATGCGAACAGCTGAGTCAGAACCTGGTGTCTTTTTTTCTTTTTTTTTTTTTTTTTTTTTTCCCTTTTCTTTTTTAATTCCCTGAAAGAGATCAGCAAGGAGGGTACAGTCAGAGCTGATGCTGTCAGAGGAGCTTTCCTGTCTCTGGACATCAACAGAGCATGCTCCCAAAGAAACCTGCACCTTCCCTGGGAATTTACTGCTTCACAGCAAAAATTCGGAAAGCGTTTCCATCTGAAGGATTCTTCAAGCTGAAGAAAAAAAAAAAAAGAAAGAAAAAACACATGTAATGAACCAAACGCAGTCACTGCAGGATTCAAATTGCAATAGACCTACAGGCAACTCCAAATCTCTTTGGAGTGCATTGCTTCAGCACACTGGCTCTGTGCTGATGAGGCCCTACCAGGAGCAGGAGAAAGATAAAGGATGAAAAAGAGGAGGCACAAATCCACTAGTTCACCTTTGGTTTATGTTTCTGGTCCAAATCTACAGTGCTAATGCCAATAAAAGGAGCTGGGAAGCAACAGCCTCGCTTACTGTGCTAGCTTTTATCCAAGGAACACTGTGCTCCTTTATGCAGAGATTCAGGCATAAAGAGGAACGTTTTCCTAAAAAACAGTTGTCAAACAGGCTGGCAGGTTCCCAGGGCCTGTCTGGCCTCTCTCCTAGTGCTAGCTATGGGAGTAGCCAGATCAGCTCATGTTAAATGACAATAACTATGGATGCTCATTTTCAACCTGCAGAGGTGTCCCCAACAGCTCTGACTCCAAGCTGCTGGGGGTGGCTGTGTGCATGGGGACAAGGGGCTGGTTTGGTTCCAAGCCCTTATTTCTTCAGTCCTGCTGGGCTGCAAAACCCAAGGAAAGAGGCAAAATTTCATATTCCTACAAAATAAACATTCCAACAAGGGTAAAGTCTCAGTAAATCTTAAAGGCAACCTTTTCCCATACCTGTTTGGGTATGTATCTTTACTGAAGGTTATTTCCAGTGTCCTAAAGGGTAAGGTTTTCATGTTAATGTTTGAAAAGTTATTTCACTGTCCAGTGGATCTCACAGCATGAAGGTGCTCCTTATTGCTAAGTGTAAATAACACTTTCTAAATCTTCACGCTCATCCCTGCTTGCGAGAACATCTTTGGTTTCCCTCACCTCCCAGAACAGCACCTGGTGCTCATATTGCATGTCACTGCTAGTGGTAGGGTTTATTCTTAGCTAGGGCAGAGTTTGCCATCCAAGGAAAAAGTTGTCTGTTAGCATAAAAGATAAGTGAAAGCAAGGCAGAGAAGAAAACGCATACAAACAGGAAGTTTGTGACCTAAATCCAATCTACCAAATTGCAAATCACACAATTACAAAGTGTTGTCCCTGATAGATCTATACTAAAAAAGCCCATATTTAATGCCTATAGCTTTCCTGTCTTAGTCTATTTTTATTTTCTGAGTTGCTCTACAGCACTCTGGGATATCTATTATTAGAATAAAGCCAGCAAATTTGTTTGGATTTCTTATCATAATTATAAAAGAAGAACTACATAGAGCAGACAGAGCCACATTAGTAGTGACAAAAAAGTCCCATAATAGTGGGAAATTCTATGTTTGCAAAGATAGCTCTGAGAAATCAGTACTATCACACCAATATCTGAAAAAATACATCACAGACTGAAACAGAAGATTCAAATTAGAAAGGACTGAGTGGCCTGCGACTTGATCATTGCGATCATCCAGAGGTGCAGGATTTTGGAAGTACTGATTTGCAATTGTTCACTGAAATCAGCAAGGTTGGCCTAAAAGAAACTACAAAAAAAATTTCAAGGGTGGCAAATCCATCTTTAAAAGCTGACCATCTCTCAAGAGGTTAATTTACTCATGCTTCTTTCCAAGAGAACTGAGGAAAATAGTTAACAAGTACAAATGCAAATGCATCCCACACACCAGAATTGAATGGAAATCCCAATTATAAGCCTCAAAGCACGACCCAGGCTGAAAGCTGCAGAAATAACCACGCTTAACTTCTAATGTGTTAAACACACACAACAAAACATTAATATGGACTCACACTGCAATAAAATAAAACAATCCTTAATAACAATATTTCATACCGTTCACACCAATCTGAAAGCAGCTCCTCACTTGTGGAAGGTAAGAGTAGGACAACACGCTCTATTTGTTTGGGTCTCAAAATTCCCAGTGACACTGTTAAGTCACATATTTCTAACCCACCAGCTTTTCTAGCTGATATCTGCTGACTTTGACATAAAGCTGAACACACAGTTAAGAACAAGAAGAAAGTACAAAGAAAAAAATCCCACCTCTCAGACTGAACTCCATTCTTTAAGGAGCCAACATAAGTTTTCTTCTTTTCTACAGGCATCACATCCACAAAACCACCACTTTCATCTGGAAGGACTCCTGCATGCACTGCAGTTTTGCAGATACTGGAGCTCTGAAAAATATTTAATTATTTTGACTTACAAACTGCCTGTGTTTTATATCTGGAGATTTACCATCTCCATAAGCATCAAGGAAAACCAGGGAATTAAAAAGAAAAAAAAAGAAGAGTGAAAAAGCTGTGAAACAATTCTGTCCCTCTTATGGACAGACCAGGGATAAAAGATGTCATGAACCAGATCTTGCAGGTTTGTCATAAGCCCCGGCTGTAAGAAGATCCACCACCTCTGCAGAGGACAAGAAGCCCTTCCACCACTCCTGTCTGCGGCAGAGCTGTGCCTGGGAGATTATCCAGGGCCAAAGCTGAATCAAGGACAACTTTCCAGCCAGTGCCTCTTGGGTCTGCACCAGAGAAACCGCTGTGGTAAAACTCTTTGCTAGTGACCAGCCACCTCAGCAAAGTTTATTCACCCAGTTGCTTGAAAAACAGACGCTTTTCCTGAATTAAGGTAAATGACCACCATTTATCCAGGACGGTTCATGTCCTTCTTTCTAGGAAAAGCGGGAGGACTGCATCCATTGAGCGGTGTAGTTTTTGGACAGGCACTACCCCATAAGACAACACCAAATATGGAGGGAGATTAACACTTCTAAAAAGACTAAAGTTTCCCTATTGCACGTTGCGCCGTTACCCTGCTCTCCAAGATGTGCAGAGTCAGAAGAGCTGGAGGAACACAAGACACTAACAACTGATGACTAAGCTCCCAAAGCATCCAGAAAACAGAGCAAAAGCAGAGAGGGCTTAGGCATAGTATAAACTTGGCCATCAGCTCTCTAGAGGATTTACATACAGCAAACTGGAATAACAAAAAGCAAAAACCAGCTTTGCAGAGGGAACTGCAGCAGGTGAAAATCCCAACCCCATAAACTCCCTGATCGCTAAAAATCAAAGCGCCACAAAACCACTGCCAAGGGCAAATATTCTCATCGCGTACGTACAACACGGACCGTGCTGTCTCATTCTCGCAGCCATATATGGGAGGTTTGCCTTGTGCCCTATATATTTATCACTTTGGATGGCCTATCTCTTGGCAGCTCTCAGAGTTTTGAGTGCCACTTTGGTATTTTGCTTCTATATATGGTCAAGGGAGCAAGGGAACGTCGCGTTTGGAAGACATGCTGTGAATTTGCCCTACTATGCGGTGGGAAATCTGTAAATCTAAAATTGGCTCATAAAATTAAGCTGTCCTGAATCAATTTGCAACATTCTCCGCTGGGAGACATCCTAAACAATGTTCTTTTCAAGGCATTCCTGGTTTTTTCCAGGACTTGCTGTTCTGCCGCTTACTCAAAGCTTTGACCAACAGACTTTTTATTGTCTCACCCCAAACCTCCTCTTATCACTCTGTTGGATTAGAGCCCTCTTACATCCCAAGCCAGGCTTCACTTTGATGAATTGATTGCAGAGCTTTTGGAAGATGACACATTATGAGAATAAGGCTTTCCCCCTCAAATTCAGAAATACAACAGCTGTATGGACAACACAACGGCTTTCCATAGGATGCCTGGGAGTATTTCCTAACAAAGGGGACTCTGAGGCATACACCATAAAATGACACTAGTTTTTATAGTGGGCTATTAGCAATAGTCTGTGACTATGAGTTTAATCACCCATAATTTCCTCATTAGTATGACTGGTTTAATCATTAAGTTTGTATCTCCTGAGAGCAGAGCAAACCAAGTTGGGTGGCTCTGGTGATAAACACCTGCCTCCTTATTTCAGTGATCTATCCTCCTCCAACTAACTGCTGCACAACTATGGATAAAAGACCTTATCTCAAGACCAGAGAGTTGTTTTCCCTCCCAGCTCCCGAGCAGGGATGGGGATGGGGTTTCCCTTGCAGCCTTGTGTCACACTAGGAGCCAGGCAGAGTGACAAATGTCAGTGTATCCTGAAACTTAGAAGCTCTTTTACAGTCTCGATAAAGACCCCTGGATGTTCACACAGTCCCTTATCACCCCAGAACTGGTCCTGTCCACATTTGCAAGAGCTGAGTTCTATTTCCTAGGCACAATCATGAGTTCATAGAATTATTTTTTTTTCTTCCCATTTACATGGCAGTGTAAAGAACTTTGCTGTAATGTGCCACCAGGGAAAAGAGGCAACAAATTTTCTGTTCCCCTGCCAGCTGCTTCTTGCTACTAATTTCAGCACTGGGAAGATGTTGGATATGTTCCCCCGTGTCCCCACGTGACACTTCAATCTGCAAACCCTGCATGCAGGCAGCAAGTCTCTCACCGAACAGTAATGCCGTTCAGTGGAAAGACCTGGGATTTGAGCATCAATTTTTCCTATAGCATATTTTCTATTTTGTTCATTCACCCCAAAATTTAAGGCTCCTCTATGTCCCTGTTCCACAGTCTTACTAATTTCACCAGGAACAATTTCTTGCACTGATTTTTCAAGCAAAGGCTGCCAATATCTCTTTGTACTTTAAGCCACCAGGAGTACCCAGGAGATAATCTTGCAAACACACAATCCAAGATAATTTTATAATGATGAGTAAAAAAACCCACCCAATCTGAATGCATCTAAAGCGGGTAAAAACTCCTTAACTCAAACTGAGATAGTGGCGCCTATGCCCCCTGAATAACAACCAGACTCATCTCATAAAAAGTGCCAATTCTTCATGTTACAGCTTTGTTCTTCATGGCAAAACAAATTTTCACATGCCTTCCTGGGATCGTGTACACGTGAACGCTATCTCAGGCCAAAAGCACAGCGAATCAGGTCGTTACACAGACTAGCTGAGCATTTTTGTCATCACAGCTTGGATTATCAACTCCTTGCCTGCCAGAGCATTTAGCAAATGGATGTTTTGGAGAAGGTGCTAAAAGGCCAGAGGGCACCTTGCAGGGAGTGCAGACTGGCAATGAGGCAAAATGCTTCATTTTCTTTTAGATAACTTATTTAAGAAGACACAGTTGGAGCACAATTCCCCCCAGGGCAACGAAGGTGCCACTCTAGAGGTGAAGCCAAAGAGCCCTCCCAGAAGAGCAGGACTTGTCTCATCCAGCTTTTTGCCTGCTTTAATTACTTCTCGGCCGCGGGCTCGGGTTAATTCACAGCATCCCCTCCTGGAGAGCACCCTGCACAGCCCACGCTCCCCGGGAAAAGCCTGTGCCCAATTCTCCCTGCTCGGCATGCCTGCTTCTCTTCACAGCTTTCCAGCCTGAGCATTTCTCGGCATCAACCCCTGTCCCTTTGTAGCATTTTCACAGCTGCCTCAAACTTTTTTCCCGAGCTGGTTTCACCTGCTTTTCTACCAACTCACACTCTCATAAAAACCTAAATGCTTTCCTTATGACACCCACACCACCCTCTAAGTACAGTAGTCCAGAAGAAGGTTAACTAAACCCTCTAGGAGTGGCCAAATACATTTTTTTTTTCTTCCTATTTTATTTCTCTCCCAAATCACAGTCCATGGCCCCATTTATGAAACAATACCCAGGGGGTACAGTAGGAAATGGAGTTTGCGATTCATTAAAGGACACTAATCCTTTTGCGTCAGTACCAATCAGGACACAATGCCAGCCTGGGATGCTGGTCCTCGCCTAATACCTTTGCAATCGCAGGCCCTGTTCGGGGGTAATCCGAGGTAGTTCTGCCCTCAGTAAATGAGAGAAAACTATTTCCCATTTCCTGCAGGTTGGAGCATGCACAGAGGCAGGTGTAGGGTGGCAGCTGCCCGATGAATTTGCATGTGAGCTAGTCTAGGCTAACCTGTTTGTGCAGCTCTACCTTTAAAAAAAAAGTAGTCTCAAGTAAAATAAATTAGGAATTTTTTTTATAAATTGCTTTCAGAATTGCCTGCTCCAAATTGTTGTATGATTTCTGCAGGATGTTTTTTCTCAGGAGTCTGCAAAACTCCACGGTGATCCCAAACTGCAGGTCGACAGTCTGCCAGCTGCTTCCCCTTGGCCTTCAAAAAGCACGTTTTTACAGGCTACACACCAGCCAGGAAGCTGGCATTTCCCAACACAATCTCCAATGAAAAAAAGAAAAAAGAAAAAAAAAAAGAAAAAAGAAAAAAAAAGAAAGAAAAAAGAAAAAAAGAGAAGAAAAAAAAGAAATAAGAAAAAAAAAAAAAAAGAGGCACCCGCAAAAGGAAAAACTTTGAAATCCAGGTTTTAGAGGCCTAATATTAAGAGATTTCAAAAAAATGACTCTGCCTACTTTTAGCATCAAGTCTCTGCTCATCCCCATAAGCAAAGTTTAGAAAAACAAACCAATAAAACCAACTTGCATGCTTTCTTTCCACTGCTCTGCACTGTGTCCCGACTGCTCAAAAATGCTGGTTTGCTCCCAGAAAGAGGACAGGGGAAGGAGGCCTATTTTTGCCAACTATATAGTGCGATAGTATTTAAGAAAAGCCCTTTGGTGCTCATTTGTAGATCCCAAAACACTTTGCAAAGGCAGATAAGCGCTACCATAGGGGCACGGAGTGGTTAAGTGACATGCCCAAGTACATAAGAATAAGTCAGTGTCAGAGAGTGGAAGGGCTCCCCAAGCCCATTGACCTCAACCTGCTGCCATAGCTGTTGGTGCTACTTCTTCCTCCATCCGCATTTACCCCATCCCCACATTGCAATGTTCATGGAGACTTTGACTGCCTTCTCTAAATCGCAGAGCATGGCCCCGGCTCTGCGATACAGCCAATGTGATACACGGGTCGTTGGGGAAAGGAGCATACTCACATCTGCATAAACGTTTGTGCCAAACACCGGTGCCCAGTACGATGGCTCATCTTTACAGTGGGCTGGGCAATAAATCCTAGAAAACAATGTATTCATATTTATTCTCTATATCAAGGCTCAACAGGAAAGCAAGCTGCATTCTTGGGAGATTTCAAGTGCCTGCATCTGGTCTACAGGTGGCAACAGTGAATTTAATTATTTGTTCCCCTCAGATGACATTTGATAGTTACTGCACAACTGCAGATAAAGGGGCTTAGACCTGTAAAAGGAGGATTGGTCTGTTACAATATTTTCAAAGGGGAGTACCTATATTTTTTGCACAACGTCGTGCACATAATTATTTACACATTTGTGCCTCCCTGCCCTGCCACGACTTACACCTGCACAAAGTAGCTTTCAAGAACACACTTCCTCCATGTTTTCAGGTGGAAAGGAAAAACCACATCCAAAACCCAGCAAGTGCAGGAGAATAAAGGCAGAGTGCGAAGGCACACGCTCATACGTAGGGGTGTGCTGAAACAGAATCACATAGCCTGACTTAGATGTTACTGAAGCGGTTCAAAAACTTAACATGAATTTTCTATCGTGATGCCAAGAAAAGCACGGTGGCAGGAGGAAACATGCCGTTCCCAACTCCCTCCTCCAGTTAATCTGGTAAAATCGGTTCCGTTCCTGCGAGCCCTCAGATTTGGGGACCTCAGCATCCTCCGTTAAGCTGTCCCTGCTCGGAGCAGAGCGGGTTTAAGCTGAACATAAGCAGGCTCGTGTTACCTGGGGCAATGGGTCGCCGGCTTTTTGAACTGGCACAGCTCAGCTACTGTAGTATAGCAATCCAACGTCTGTGCTGCGGAGATAAATACGGAAAGGCAAATTACCAGACCTAATAGCTCAGGCAGCTGCAGAAAACACAAGTCACAGTCACACAAAGCAGCTGGTGAGACCCACGTCCAGCTGAGGGCACCAGGAGGAAACCTGCTCGCTCCTTCACCAGCAGCATGCACCCAGGAGAGGGCTGACCCGCTCTCCAGCAGAAATCCTGCTACCATACTACAATGTGGCCTTAAAAAGGTCACAGCTTTCAAAAGAGAAAAGCAGCTGATCCACATGATGGTGTATTTTTGCTACAGTTTCAGATGTGGAGTCCAAATGACCTGACACCTATAGTTTTCCCTAAAAATGGCTCAAGTGGATTTAATCAAAATTATGATTATATGTAGGAGAAGAAAAAATATTCAGAAAATGGGGATTGTTTAAAAAGTAGAACTCCACAGTATTTATTTATATACTCATCATAAATATGATGACTGACTGTTATAAACTGATTTCGTATGTATTATGTGTTTCATTATACTATTGCACTATGATATTAGGTACCTTTTTTTTTTTTATAGTATTCACACTAGATTGAGGCTTTCATACAAGGATGGCTCATCTTCCATCACTTTACTATCAGCAGCTTGTGACACTGCATTGATGTTTGGACGGACTGTGATCCATCATTGGGAGATGCTGCTGGAAATGGCCCATTATCACCTTTTTCTGTACCTTCCTCTTAGATCTCCACAGAAAAATGAGGTGGTTGATGGTGGAATTGCCCATAGCGGGTGATGGATCACCACTCTAGGGTTTAGTTGTGGTACTGAACCATTTGACATGACCACTTAAAATGAAAAAGAGCACTGTAAGGAACGATGATGTTTTCAAGTATCCCATAAAACTCTAGCAACAATGGTTTCTTCCTGACTTTTAAAACTTACTTGTGACTTTGGAAACCATGAATGCATTTGAAGGCTTACTTTTCCTGCAAAACAAGCAAACAAAAACTTTTATTAAAAAAATAAGCATACTAGAATTACTTGAATCACTATGTCTACCTAGGAGTAACAAAGATGACTGAACATCTGCTTACATTTAAAGCAAATACAAAAACTTTTTCATGAAGGTAGTACCTAAAAGACTCCACACCGTTCCTGGTAGACTTCACAAAAACTGGTGTCCTCCCCTTCCTCGTGATATCAACCAGTCCTCCTTTATTGTCCAGGATGCCGTAATGAATCGCAGCACGACATATGCTTGATGACTGACAAGAGCACAAACACAAATAGTGTGTGAAGTAAATCTCATTCACAGAGCAACACCGACCAACCACTGTGCAAAAAATGAAGAAGAAATGAAACCGCCACCAAAGCTCCAAATGGAAAATAAGCTGAGTACACTCCTTTGGAATCTGGTTGTTAAATCTTACTCTCCCAACACAGCCGTATTCTTTTATTATTATTATTATTATTATTTTAAGCACTGCCTGGTTGAATGGCAATCTTTTTTTAAATAACAAAACCGTACATTTAGATACAATTTAGAAGAAAAACAGCATTGGAAATTAACAACCAGTATGAAATATTTCCAGTTCTCAACAAAATATTCAAACCCAAAATATTTCTGCTGAAACCACTTGGAGGAGGCGGCTGTCTGCAATCACAGAAGTTGCAGGGCAAATATGTATCATGGGCGATACAGTCATGCACAAACAGTGAGAATGGGGAAAGCAAACATGCTTTTACACAAAATCCCTTTTATCTTCAACCTTTCTTCACCCCAAAAGTAGTTTTGATGGGAAAACAGTGCCAGGCTTTCTTTATAAAATATCTTGCTAATTCAAGATCCAGCAAATCAGCCCAAAATATTTAGTTGCAACATTTAACAGTGTTTTTTGTATGAAGTTTCTGTTCAGCATGACAGCTGCCCACACTAAAGAAGAGATCTTTGTAAGAACTGTCTATTGATCCCCATCCCTCACTTTCCATGGTTTCATTGCACATCAAGGGCATTCATGATAAAATCATGTCTGGAATCACTTTGCCTTTCCAGACTGCTTCTCTTTTTTCATCACCAAGATGAGGAAAATATAGATAATCTTTATTAGCACCATTTTACAGCACCACAACTGGAGAATACGAAATGCCAAATTACACTAGAATTGTTGGCATTTCCCATTTCTGTTATTACCACTAACTCCCCACAAATTACATCTATGAGCTATTAAAAGGTACTTACACTCTCATAATAAAATGTTCCAAAGATCTTTCCCTTACTGTACAAGCAGCCAGCTGGGCACAAATACCTAATAAAGATATATATCTTTGAGGGTGGCGAAAAAACAATTCAAGAAAAACAGATTTTGACTCTATTTCATTTAATAGTCATTCCATTCATTTCACGTAACTCTTCCATTTAAAAACAAGATTGCAAAATAGCTACTTTTTAGAACAGTTTCTCCACCCTCCTTAAAAGCCTGACCAATATTTAGATTCTGTGGATTTGATTTTTTTCCAAGTGATAAACTGTCCTGTTCTTTGCAGAAACCTTAACCAGAAGTTCTTGACTGGCTGGGAGGGGACAAGCCATGAATTATTCGTCTGTCTTGGACAGCAGTGGAATGCATGAAAAAGGCTCAAAAATTACTCTGCCAAAATTTATTAAATAATTTTGGATACCTGAAACTGTGGGTCATCGTGGCTGAGTAAAATAAACTGAGTCATCTTATTGCTAGGCTTGGCTGAAGGGTTTGTATTAAGGCTTTTTTTTTTTTTAGAAAAAAAAAAGAGATCTACCTAGATAGTCACGAAAAATAGTGTAGCCTATACTACATTTGCAAGAACTAGGCAACTTTTAGGCCGTTTTTTTCCCACAGCGCTCCAAGAGATATCAATGAAACAGTACCTGTTGCACGTTGAGCCTCTGCATTTGTCTCTCATCTTGGTTTCACAGGTAATAACTTGTGCTGGGGAGAAAAAAGAAAATAAATAAATATTTTAAAAAGGAAAGAGACTGCCACAGCCTGCTCTCAAGCTACGGAGATGAGCAACCACTGTGCGTCTTTCCTGGAGGTCTTTGGTGCAGCAAGATAAAATCTTATCACAGACCAACCCAGCCTGGAGCAGTTCATGGCTCTTTAGCCCTTCACCTGAGACAGGTGTCTTTGGAAATAACTGCAAGGAAGAAACATCTGACAGCTGAAGGCTTTGATTTACAGCCCCAGGTCTGCAGCCAGAGCTCTCATTCTCCATTTAATTACAGACTCTCCAGATGCTGGTAGATAAACTTGAAAAGGATGCATTGGCTTGCCTCACCTTGTTTTCACAATAAGTCTCTTTTAATTAACAGTGATTAGAAAACAACTGAGGAAGTACTAACAGCTCCACAACTAACTGCAGAAATCTTCCCAGGCAAGAAATAAAAAGCAAATCATCTAAAAAACCCAGAAATGCTGCAAAGCAGGTAACTGCTGAGTGTGGAGTATTTTAAATGGGAAATAAACCAGTATTTCCTAAACTGATTACTCATCAGGGGACCTTTGGTTCATCTATACATCCTTGAGATGGTTTAAAAAACCCAATAACTATTGCAGATTGACACGCAGAAGGCACGAGTGGCTTTTGAAAGCTTTGTTCCCCATATCTGGCAGGCTTCTGCTATAATTAAGAGCGAATTTTCACACATATTATCTCCCCCTCCACTCAAACATCCTCCCAGTTGTTTTTTCCCCTGAGCCTTCTCATGGCTTTCCCCACCTTTTCCCATAGAGGTTCTTTAAAACTTATAGGAGCTGAAAAAGAAAGAGACCATCTTACTCATGTAGGAGTCTGGGATGATTTTCTTGGTCTTGATGGATTTGCTGGGCTTGCTTTCCGGAGGGTAGAACCGCACCGGCTTTTGCTCCGCCACCTGCGAAATCTCCACTTCGTTAGTCTCATCCGTCTCGGTGATGATGGGATCTTCATAACGATAATCTTGTTAGAAGAGGGGATTAAAAATAATTACAGCATGTTCACATTGATGGGGAAGTCGGACGGGTTCATATTTTGTGAGAAGGTGATTTAGTTTGACAAGGATCTGCTTTGTAATAGTTGGAAGCCCAGAAATGCTGGGGCTATTGCCAGGGCAGGTACAGCAGCGGGAGGGGACACTGCTCCTCTCCCACTCCTCTGTGCACGAAGTGGCATTTATAGCATCTTACAAAAAAATGTTTGAAATGATCCCCACTAATTAATGAAAAAAAGTGCTGACGTTTCTTCATCTGTTTCACGTACAGCTCTTTCTCTCTGGAGGAAAACACAAATTTGCTGAAGGGCACGTGCAAAAAGAGGGCCCTAGTGTTTGGGAAGGTGGCTGACACCTTTCCTCCTCCCACCTGGGTTTGCTTCTCCAAATCACCCCACGAGCACAGCTTCATCCCATCCTCTGATAAAGCACGGGTGCTGCTGCAGTGTGATCCCGGCTGTAGCACCTGCAGCGGGTTTATCCCTCGCTTTACCTCTGCTGGAGAACAAGCTGCCTGCTGTTGCAGCCAGGCAAAGGGATTTGGTGCCAGCAAATTTCATTCCTCTCACCCAGTCGTACCCAAAACGCTGCACCGCTCTTGTCCTCTGAGGAGAGGAACGATGGAAATAAAGGGATGATGGATGGTGGCTCTGAGAGGGCTTTTTCCCTCTTGCTGTACCACCGGGGCATCCCCTCCCCTCTCTCTTCTGCAGCCCACCTGCACCCTGGGGTCCTGCCCCCAAACCCCACAGGCTAAAAAATGATAAATGCAACGTTGCAGCAAGATAAGCCTCTGCTTTGGGCAAGTCTCCAGGGAACCTGCCTGTTTCTAAGAGCCCAGTTCTCTGTGAAGCAACACACATGGGAGAAGAAAAATGCCCTTAATACATGACCCCAGAAAATCCTGTGTGCCATGGGGATAGCACAGCTTTGCTGGAGGTTTCAGTATTAATAATATTTTTCACGCTATTGATCTCTATTCTGAGAAAACTCCACAGATCAGGAAAAACTGTCCACGATCCCCTCCTCTCCTCCAAGAGACACGAATCACTGTATTCATTTTGCAGCAGTGAAAACCAAGGTGGGGAGAGAGGGAAACGCTCCGTCCCTGGCCCCCGAAGGAGCGGGGCAGGCGGCCAAGCTCTGCCCACCCACGTCGCCTCTGCTAAGCGCTGGAGAACATTCCCTTCCCAAACAAACCCCGCGAGGACGGGATCGCTCCTGCCCGCAGCCTGCCAGCACTCAAAATCCCGCCGGAGTTCCCGAGCCAAACCCATGTAAGCTCAGAGCAGCTTCCCCCTGTCCAAGTGCTCACTCTTATTTTCACCAGGGAAAATGCGCCGAATCCGAGCTCCAGATTTTAAGCATTTCAGGGCTTTTTGGTTTCAGCAGCAGCCACTGATTTACCGCGTGTCATGATGTCGAAATATTAAGGATGACTAATTAGAAGGTGCATAATGCTGCGGCTGCTTCTAATTAGAAGTTTCCCAGCATAAGTTTGCTGCAGCCTTTTCCCCCACCCAGGACGGTGCCCCAAGCCCCCCACCACGTACCTTTGTAGCAGAGGTTGTTCTGGCAGCCTCCTCCGTAGCTCGGCGGGCACTCGGAGCAGGGGCGGCCGGTCTTGTATGGGGCTTCTCCTATCCAGTTGCCTCTGCGAGCACAGGAGCAACATGCACCCATCAGACACCCAAATACTCATCCAAACCCCAAGACTCCCTGGCACTAAGGGAGTGGGGAAAATGGGTGTTTCTGCTGCGCTCATCCTTGGATGGGGGGCTGTAAATGGGGAAAAGATGACCTGTCCCCACTCTTTCCATCCCCACTGTTGTTCTCCAGTGATAGCTCAACAGCTTTCTGCCCTCTGCCTCTATTTGCCTGACACTTGTCTTCACCTCTCTTGTTCATCAGAGTCACAAGTCTCCCACCATTTTCTGCAACACCCCCAGGAGCTGCCCGGGACAGGCTGAAGCGCAGCTCTTACCCTTTAAAAGCTGCTCCATTTTCCACCTGGAACCATTTCCAAACAGAAAAACACCAGACTCTCACTCATGCCCAATCATCTGGGAACTGGAGCAGCACTTTGCACTCTCTCCTCACCCAATCTGGCCATCCTCAAGTCCCCAATTTTGCCTCTGAGGATGCAGAACCACCATCCTGGCCCAGAGCAACCAAGCAAATACTAAACAACCAGTCTAGGAAAGCCTTTTAAGAAAAATGTTCCTCCTCATTTTACCTCCAAGATGACATTTTCAAGGTTTTACTTAAATAAATTGCGTACAATATCGCTTTTACATTAAACTCCAATATAAATACTGTGATCTTATATAAACAGAAGTAAGTCAATGGATTACTGCATTTTTCTCAAGAAACTACCCAGAAACAAAAGCCCTGTTTGGCGCTGTACGGCAAACTTTAGGGGCTGAGAAGGTTGAAGGGGCCGGAGTTCAGGCCATGGCTATGAACCCTTTGGTTATTGCTCTTTCAGCTGTCTCCACCTATAAGGCTAGATGAGGACAACGTGCACTGATGCCAGAGCAAAAAGATTAAGCAGAAACTGCAGAAATAGAGTATTTTTCCATCCAGCAACCCTGAATGGATGATGTGCAAATAGCCCAGCCTGCTGCAGGAGCTCCATGAGAGACAGTGCGATCCCATGCAGGAGCAGGTTATTAAATCCCACTAAACCACAAGCAGAACATGCTCAGTAGTTAATGTGGGGAGAGGGGTTTAGACAACCCCCCCGTAGGGCTCTGCCTGGATCATGCTATCAGCTGCCAGCTCTGTACCTGCACACCTTATCTCCCTGCATTATTCTGCCCTATGATCTCCAGAAGACAGATGCTTCCCAAGCCACTCCATTTATATATAGTGATTTCCCTATTTCACTTTGTTGTTAAGATTCAAATCACCAAGGACTGGGAACGTTTCTCCTATTAGCCATTAAAGCAGAAAATACTAATTGTCATTGCCAGGGAGGAAACTTCTCCTGGATGTAGTAGTCAAGAAATGGGATTTTCACTTTGAAATTTAATCCAACCATTAAGTTAACTGCATCAGTCAAGATTTAGCTATTTCTTTTCTTTTTTTTAAGAATGGGGAGCTCGCTGGGTCTGGGATTTATCTCTTCACAGCTCCTTGCAGCGGGCCTCAGCTCGCTTCGCTTCCACCAGCAACTGCTGCAGGGCTGGCTTTGCACGACGCAGTGGTGTGTTTAAACCAGCAGATTTAGCAGGGGGAGGATGAAGACATGTCGTGATACGGCAGCCTACCTGGCTGAGCACAGAAGCTGCTGCTGGAGCGGTGCTGAGCAGCATTAATCACCAGCCCATCCCCTCCCACCCTCCGAGCGGCAGAGAGCGAGCAAGCCTCGCTCGGCAGCCACGCCAGCTCTGTCCTGGCCATCTGCTCCTCCTTCCCATGGCAGCAACATCAAAGCTCCAGCCTGGCCCCAGCCCCTCATTCAGTTTTCCAGGCAATGCTCAGAAGTCTTGAACTAGCTCTGCGCTGCCGTCTAAAGAGAAAATTTAAAGCCACAACCACCAGTCTAGACTGCCTGAAATCTCTTCCCCAGATCCCGGGCTAGTTAAGCAACCTGCCAGTTTTAGGAAAGCTGGAGAGAGTCCAGCTCATCTGCCTTACTTCGGCGAGTAGTTGCAGACCAGGTAGACAGCATTCTCCCAGATTTCTCCCCAGACATTCATCTGCTTGCAGACGTTCACAGCACAGCCAATCTTGTTCGTCGTGGCCCAGACTATCTGCAAGTGCAACGCAGTTATTGAAAATAAGGAAACTACCCCACTGTGGGCACACGTTGCAGTGACAACCAGGACATGGGGGGATGCAGAGATTATAGGTACAGAAGCCCTTCATCTCCTTTACCTGGGTGTAATGTGTGCACATAGAGCCGGTGCATTTCTCTGGGCACCACGGGTTGCACTCGTGAGGATACGGGTATGTGTAATCTTTAACTTCATCATACCAAGACTGGACATGGAAAGCTGGAGACCGATACCTGAAGGAGGAAAGACAGTTTAAATCACAAAGTTCTGGTAGGAGTTTTCAAACAATACCTGTAGCGTCCTGCCATATTGGAAGCCCAGATTTTTTTAATACAGGTTTTGCTAATTTTTATATGTTTGTTAAGGCAAGTTCCATTCATTGAGAAGCTGTTGCTTAAAGAACCGAGTAACATGGTCTAACAAACAGGGAAAAAAAAAATCTAATTGGAAATGTTAAAGATTACTTTTTCCCTAAGATTCACAGCCTGGTCTGACTTTCTGTATTATTTATAGGTTTGACATGTCTTTCAAGCGCCGCTGACCTGAAATGTCCTCCTGACTTTTCCACACAGCTACAAAAAACTTCTAGTTTGGCGGAAAGTTGTATTTTGAAAGTAAACAGAAGTTAAGGTTTACCAAACATCTTAAACCAAAAGCCATCGTGTACCTATTTTACCACCAGGCAATTTGCTAAATCTGGAAGTACACTAGCAGTTAATACTGTAAGACCTTTGAAAGGCAGTGGGCTTCTTCACCCTCACATCACACCAAGAGTTAGTGCACTACACACGCCCCCCACCTTTTATTGCAGCAATTTCCCTCTGCACCAAGACCCCGCTGTGTGGACTTTGTGCAAACTGTGCACCAGATATTGCAGTCTGTGGCAGCCCTGATGCTACTTGTGCTGTTTGGGGGAACACGAAGGGTGATAAAACTACCTGTAGGAACTCAGATGCATTTTGCATGCTACGTACACAGAGAGCAAACAGAGCGATCTGCAAATTCTGTACCAAAGCAAAGCAGCGCTTCAAACCCACTACTTTTTATTGCTTTCAACAGCTCACATGAAGCAAGCAGCCAGAAATACAAATGATACCATTACCAACTGGAGTTTGTTCTTTCAGCCAACTCTTCATTTAGAATCATTCATTAGAGGTTATTTTAGAAACATTAATCTCATGATGTCATTAAGTGAATACTTTCCGAATCCTATTTTACAGGAGAGGAAATTGAGGCAATCAAGTTATGGCCCGTTCCTGAAAAAACTGAGATAAATGCGATTTCTTTTTCCTCTCGGTGACTGAAAAGGGAACGAGATTGGATCTACTTCCATCAGTAACCCATGGCCATCTTGAACACTTGTAGGAGAGCCAAGAACAGCACGATCTTTTGACTTTGTTTCCAATGGATTAACCATTCTACTTTCCAATCATTATTTAATCCTGCCAACAAAGATGGGCCCGATTTTTATATCGGGCTAATTTCACACCAGCAGATTTCCATTGCTTTCAACCAAGTTCTACCTGATTTACAACAAACATAACTGCATTTCCACCCATTAGGGCTCCTGAGCACGTACAAAAAGTTTACTGTACAAAGCAGGCTTAACTTATAACAGGTTTAACAATAAACAAATTTCACCATGAGATGGAGAGGGAAATCCATTTGGAAGCCTTAATGTCAGCTTTCCTAGCTGGGTTAACAGCTCTAGGTTGAAAGCCTTCCCCAGGAAGTTGAAAAAAAAAAAAATCTGCAAAGTGTTTTCAGTAAACAGAAATTAGGAGCTGGATAAATATTTATGAGAAATACAGCAAGAGATAATTAAGTTCTGAACTAGCAGCTGAGTCCAGACATTGTTCCTGAGAAACTTCAGCTTTTAGCCGGTTCTCAGCATGGTGCCAGAAATCCCCCTGAAACCACAGATTTAGGAGCTGGGGTTATGACTTCTATAACTGTTTCCTTAAGGAGTAAGGGTGACCTTGAGCACATTAAAGCTGCATTACCCAGAGATACCAATAAATGGAGCAACCCACATCAATGTTGGTTTGCTGGGAACAGTCAGCTGAAGGTGGCTGCAGATGTTCCCGCTATAACCGTTTCACCACAGCAATAGCAATTCAGCTTTTCTCCTGTCTCCCCAGTGCTCTAAGCATCAGCAAGACAAACCTTTCCAACTGGCTGTAAAGAAGGATCAGTGAATTGCTCTTTGCAATGAGTTTGTAGCACCTCAACTCTTACCTGCCCCAGTGAACCGCCAAGTTCTGTCCAATTGACCTGATGAGGGCGCTAGGCCCATGGTCCCAGATGCACTGCTGAGCCCAAGCGTGGGCTGATCTTTCCAGCTCATCATCCCAGGTCTTCAGGGTGTGGGGAGAGAAAAGAACAGGTTATTCATCATCTAATGCTTACTAGATCAAGAGACTCAACCAACAGCAGTTAGCAAAGAAAGATTAAATTGCAGCTCACCCCTGGTGTCTGGCCTGTCCTTGTGAAACCAGCACATCTCAATGATGTGCCCTAACCCAAAAGCAAGTTTCTCAAGATGTCCCCCTACCATGGAAATGCAGGGTACTAAAGGGTCTATTATTTTTCCTCCTTGATGCCATGGTTCTTAGGAGATGCTTTGCACAGGTCAGCAGAAAACATACCTGGGAGGATCTTAAGAACCCATCTAGACTATCCACCCTAAAGCACAAGATACTCTTAGCAAGTGCTTTTCTAATCTGTTCAAAAAAAAACAACCCAAAACAACCAAAAACATCAAGGGTGGAGATCCCAGCACTTCCTCATAACACCTATTTCAGAGATCCGGCATGCAGTCAATGCTCTGATGTAGTTCAGCATGATTTTCCATCCATTGTCCTTCCTATCAGGACACTTCCATCATGGGGAACTCCAGCAGTGGATGTGCTCCTGCTCTCCACTACCAACACATCTGGAGATTTTTTTGCCCAGCCTTTTAATCAAAGGGTGTGGGTCTGAGCCTCCTGGTCCCATCTCCCTCTCTCCTTCCAGAATAACTGTTGAGTCCACCAATGGATCCAGTCAAACTTAACAGAGGTGGCAAAGTCCCAGAGCTGTTAAGCCAATATCACTCTCACTGAAACACACATCAGGTTAGAAGTGACAAATCCCATTTATGTTTCCACTGAGGGAAGGACATTGGTGTGAGATCAGTCCTCATTGAATATCACTCAGCTGTAAGCCAAACAAGAGCTCAAACATGATACAAAGGCAAATAGGAAAGCAGGTTTCATTGGCTCCACTGCCCAGGAGTGTACTTGTTTGAAAGGCCAAACTTGTTGAACCCAGTAGACAGTGCCCTGAATTCATTGTGTAATTACTGACGGCTGGTCTATTCAGAACAGTCCTTAGAGAATAACTCGTTGGGATTAAAATATTATCGCACATTCCTACAAATAAAACCAAAAGGAAAAGAGGTCTTGTAATGTGTCTCCAGCCCATTCACGTGCCAGCGCAAGATTATATCCCCTTTGGACACTTACCATCACAACCAGCTGGTCTTTCCAAATACTGTCCTCTCCAGAAGAAAAGCAACTTCTGATCTCAAACATATCAAAGGACCTGTCAGAGCCCGTTTGGAGAACTAGAGGGCATTTAGGCTTTCAAACACATTTAAAAAACGTCATGGGCTCATTCTGAGTAAGTGTCTGAACACAGTCTCGGGCAGTTATAACTGGGATGGGGAGGGACTGCAGGTCCCTGGCTAAGACAACAGGAAAACGCAGATTCTCCTGGAACTTGGTGTGTCTACCCTATCTTCGTAAGGCAAACATGAGCTCATCTAACTGCGCTAACAGCGCAGACCTCCAAGAACAGCTTATCATCAAGCATGTTCAGCAACACAAATTCCAACATCCCAGACCTGCTCTGACCTCATCAGCTTGGCTTTGAACTGACCAGTGGCCAAGCAAATTCATGTCAGTCTGCAAAACCCCGTGCAGACACAGCTCTGACAGAGGGAATAAAACCATTTTCCGACTCAGCCCTCCAGCTCCTTGAAGGTGTATGGGATCTGACCCACCACACACACATTTCCAAACCTCTATTCAAGCAGACTATTGCAATTGTGCCTAGACACACAGCTTTTTGTGGTCTCCCACTTTCTGCACTAGGCAATGACCAGCCACAATCCTCCTTCTCATCCAACGCATAAGCCACAAAACCTCTCCCAAGACGTTATGCGCTGCTCGTACATCAGACTTCATAGCAGAGCATTATTCCCTGCAGCCTCAAAGGAAAAGATGTTCCAAATCTCCTAATTTAATGCAGAGATATTATGAGCAATAGACCATTAAATGAAAATTGATGTGAACATATGCATTATATCTTCCTTTGATGCCTACGGATAAAATAAATTAACTCGGACAAAAGATACTCAACAGGCAATTGGGAATGAGCTACATCTTTGCATGGCTTTGTGTTTGATGAGTAGAGAAGCTCATTTCTGCAGGTGTCAGATTACAAAGCCTTCCCATTTAAATTAGAGCAGTTATTTGCCTCTTGCTTCTCAGACATGAATGTGGTCAGGAGGCTGGAATTATTTCAGAGCAATAAACATATTAAAAAAAAAAGATATTTCGGACTTTCCCAGCTATGCTTGCAAGAATTCTTTATGCCAATATTCAAAGCAGTATTTAGGAAGACTACTGAAGCCAGAGAGACAGTGTACACCTATGCTCAGTTTCCTTCTCAAGCAGAGATTGAGAAGCCTTCAGGTATGTGGGATTCCAAGTGATTTAGCACATGGACTCTCTTTTTCACTCCTGCAAATTTGTAATGGCCTTTCAAACTACAGTATACACTGTGTATGTAAAATACATGCATGGATACACACACTATGCTACAATTTGTAGGTTCAGATTTAATAATAATATACCCCACAAGGAATCTACTTAGCCTAAATAGTTTGTAAACCTAACCCCAGACACCTGAACAGTGATCAGGTTACTCACTCATTTTTCTCCACAGCTTAGACTTTGTGCAATACTGGCAATTTACTTTTAAAAGCGGCATGAGAGTCTAGGACTGACATGTACTGGCAGAAGCTTGGCTATGCTTTGCTAACCCACACAGAAATACCATCCCATCCTGACAAGGAAAGTCACCACCTTGCAGTTTAGAGGAAGGATGCATACCTTATACATGAAAACTAACTATTTACCTTCCAGCAATCTGTACTGAGAACGACTTAGTTTTATCCAGCTGTCTTTGAGGCCTCCACAAGAAGAAAGATTTCTGCCTTTCATCTCTGCTGAAAGCCATCTGACTAAGCCATCTTAACAGGTCAAGATGTCTTAGGAACTAATATGTCATTTTTACTCTGGATTCATTAACAAAGAGTTTGTTTTGGTCTGGGCACCCATCCACTGCCATGACTGCTGATATGAAGTCCCAACACACAGTGAAAATGTCGGCCATAAAGCTGTTAGAGGGGTTAAGGTAATTCTGTATTTGACCAACTTTGTCAGGAAGATGTACACTGCTCACTCAGCTTCCATTAACACTGAATACCTGTGTTAACTTTCAATTATACAAACCCAGCAGCAAAACTCTTTGTTTCTTAATTTCTTCACTTTACCTTTATCCCATATGTTCCTAATTCTTTTGATCTCCAGATAAGTCATGGGACTTACTGTGTTATTGCTTTCCTATTAACAGCCTCCACCAACTGATGTTCATCCTGTAGTAGATAAATATCTTCCTTTCCTGGAATACATTAGATCACTTAAATATGTCAGATACGGAGCTGGGAGAAAGGACTTTCACAAGGCAGTGTTTGGAGATTGATGGGCAAGAACAACTTCTACCTACTTATCCACAGATTAGCACCACATGTTGCCTGTGACTCTCCACACCGGCACCAAAGGAAAAGAGAAAAGTTTATCTACAGTACTAAAGACAGACCATCCTCTTACACGAGTCCAAATGAGAAATGTCCTATGCAGAACAAAGGATTAAAGTGAAATTCACGTTCAGAATATACACAGCATTTCCAAGTAATACTGGGTAAACACGAATACATGAAAGACTGATTATAGCCTTTCCAAGTAGCACCATCTTATACTCAGCTTCTTTCTTCACAGCATATAAGGCCCTTTCATTTACCTTCAATCGCCCATAAAAACCACTAGAAAAGCACACTGAGCAAAGCAAATATAAAAGCATAACCACGCTGCAAGTGTAAACAGCAGTTGGCCAGTGGACAGTCCTCAACGGCAGCCCTCTCAGATCCTCAAGCCAGCCAAAACACATTTGGCTTTCTCAGGCTTTGTGTTTACTTTTCTGGAAATTAATCAAGTCACCTCTTCTCTGGCAGTACCTTGCCTGAAGGATGGAGTGAGAGCCCACTGAGAGATACACAAAGCACCGGTTCTTAGAAAGGCATGCCATTTCTGACAAAAGTGGGATGAAAGACCAGCACTGTGAATGCTCGTGGCAACCAAGTGATGGACACTTGTCCTTCCTTATGGTCTTCTGCCCTCTCTTTTCTTTTCCCTACAGTCACAAAAGGCAGGTTTTCCATTTGCAGCACTGATTTCAGCACAGCTGGCAAACAATTTTATACTACATTTAGCGTACTTTTCTTCTACCCTTTTAAACATGATCTTAACAAATCATTAATCGTTTAATCTGTCAGCAGGAGCACACAGTTGAAGTCAGACTAGTTTCAGTCATAACTATATTTGCACATTGGGAAAAGGCACACACACAAAAAATTATTTGCCTACACCATTTTCTGGCCCCGCAATATTTTGATGGCACATCAAAAATAGCTCGAAGTAGGGTCTCTGGCATCAGGTGAAAAAAAACTATTCATCTGAATTGTTGATGGTAAAGGCATTTTTCAAACTCATACTTTTAAATTCTCCCTCTGAAGTGGGAGAATACATTGACCAAACTTTTATTTTGGTTTCTTGAACTACAAAAAGCCAGTAACATTGACCCATCCACGCATGAACTCCCAAAGTTTTTCCAGCTATTTCCAGTGATTGAAATTCTTTGCAGATGGAGCCACATTCCTCAAGCCCTGTTTCTCTAAGGTCCTGAGCAGATTCCCAGCAGCATCAGGGATGCTAGGCTCGCATTGTTAATCTCTAGCAATCAGTGTATGACAAAAGGGCAGATGCTACCTCCAGCACTAGGTGGTAGCTGATGGCAACTCAAAGACCATTAGAAGTTTCTTGGAGCAGACTGTGGTGTCCCAAAACACCAGTCACAGCGGTCTGAAAGCTTTCACAGGGAGAACGTGGGTTAAACACTAGGGAAAATTTGATGCTTTTATGACATTAAGGTAATGGAAGAACCTGCTGAGGCAGACTGTGGAATTACCATCACTGGAGATGTGTCCAGGGCTGGGCCAGACGCTAGTTTATGAATAATGGAACCAGTCCTGAAACTATGCAGCGGATGGACTCAATGACCCATTAGTGGCCCTTTCCAACCAAAACAGTCCAATGATCTAAAGCATCATTCACTCTGGAATGAAACTGTTCCAGGAAACCTCTTGAGAAAAAATTACTTTAGAGGAAATTTGCTACAACTCTTACACCGTAAGGAAAATTAAAATAAAATTTGAACAAAAAAAAAAGTAATAATAAAGTTAGGTATCAGGAGCTAGACTCACCATGTATTCCATATTAGAGGCCACTGGGTACACCTGACCTCTCAGTTTATTGTGGAGCATCAGTATCTCCTGTCTGTCTGAGAATAAAATTGCTCTCTTGGATCTGGAGTGAGCTTCCCCGTCCTGATATTTACTCAGAATGCTCTCCAAGTGACTCGAGTTGGGCAAGATAAAGCATTCAGCTGCCTTTGTCAGGAGCAGTACACATCCAAGAGGAAGGATCCAAGGCAGGGCAGGATTCATGCCGCCTCCTCCACAGCCAGCAGAAGCGGAGATGAAGATGACTGTAGGTTTTCTTGCAGGGTCTCCTGTGGCTCAGCGCGGGTCTGGATTTTGGGGAGAAAAGGCAGTCGGATTAGTGCCAGAGAAGCTCTCAGCACGTATGTCCCCCAACAATGAAGCCACACAACCCAGATTTTTTGCTTGGAAAAGAGCGGTGCCTACAGTCTAAACAATTATCGTTCACCCCAATGACAGGAAGACCTGAACACCACCATAAGTGATGGGAACTCAGTTTACTACACCAGGGAACTCCACCGACATTGTGTCAGGAGTGAGCATTACCCAGGCACAGCAGTGGATGCCTTCTCCTCCAAAGATGCCAGGGTGCAAGTGTCATCCAGCAATGCCCGGCAGCTCTGAATAATCCCAGCTCCATCCCTTCACATGCAGGAAGGGGAGACATTTGAAGCTATTCACCCAAGGAGCATCTGGTAAAGTGGAGAACAGATAGGAATAAAAGGGAAAGTAAAATTCCCAGCAAGCTGGATCACAGAGGTCAGATATCAGCAAGAGCTATTTTGGAGGCCCCCGCTCTGCCAATAGACTCCAGCAGAGCAGCTGCCAGACTCTGTGAAAGCAGCTGTTTATTGGAAATGTCAGCGTAACGTCGAACAACCAAAATCCCCGCTGGTGAATGACGCACCGGGGTGTTCTCGCTGACGCATCGCTTTACGGCGGGCGGGAGCGCGGCCAGCAATATGAATTATGACAGATTAGGAGAGGAGCCGGAGCACCCGGCCTCCCCCAGCCAGAAGATTAGGTGTTCCCATGCACGCTCAGTAGCCATCAGCACTGAGGGCTTGGAGAGATGATCTTGATTTGGTCATTGCTGGGTTTGAATGGCTTCATTTAATCCCCGTCCCCTCCCCTGCTCCATGGATTGCCAAACTCTTCCTCCCTTCCTCTCCCCCCTGCCCTGACTTCTCCATCTAATGAGCCTTGCATGTCTTGGCTGATTTTATTTAGATCATGAGCTATTCAGGGAAGGAAATATGTGCTGCTGCATGGCTCTGCAGCACCTAGCGCTCTTCAGGTGGGGTCTAAGAGCCACTAGAGCAGAATAATCCATCGGGGCAATAAACATCGTACAGACGGTGCAAACACAGCATCCTCTCTCCTTAGAGCTAAACTTTGAAAGAAAGCTTCCTCATCTGTCTTCAGCACCAGGCAAGGATCTGGTTTTGACAGCACTGTTAAAAGACACGCTTGAAAGCGTTCTTACGCAGCGTCAGGAAACAAACCCCAGATTAGCAGGAACTATCCGAAAAGATTCAGACCAGTGACATGGGATTTGGGCACACCAAGACTGGACAAGTTGGAAACCATCCAAGGCAGGAAGCTCCCAGCTGGAAAAGCTACACTTGAGCACAAAGTCCCAAAACCCTGTTCCCCAGACTCAGCACAACAGCATCTGCAGAGGACAGCCAGCAATCACAAGGTGCTTTGCACAAGTGGAGACCCCCCAATAAAAATCTCTGAGGCCATTGAGAACCCCTGAAAACTTCTTTGCTCTCTACTCAAAAGAGACAAAGTCCCTATTTGAGGCTTCTTTCTCGTACTATATTAAGGCATATGAAAACCATCTGCCCCCAGCCTCTCTCCAGGCAGAGCAATAAGCCTTTGCCTCAGTAGAACAATGCAGAAATGTAATTTGCTCAGTTTAGGTAACAGCTTCTCATTATTTCCTGCTCTGCAGAGCAAGTCGAACACACACGCCTTGTCCCCAGCTTCAGGCTCACCTGAAAGACAGGACGTTCGGTGGCGTCTGGACAAATATTGTTTTAACCTCATCCTCTTCTCAGCCCTGTTTGTTGGCATTTGCCCCCCACCCACCCACTCCCCCCCGAAGTAGAAGCCCAACTTTCTAACCCAGCTAAAGAGTGGTAGGGGATGCAAAACGAGCTGTTGCTTTTGTAGACTGTCTGACCTAAATTCAGGGAACAATTCCTACTTTGAGGCACTTCCCTAAGAGTTTAAAAATAGATGCTCTGCCACAGCCGTTTACAATGTGACCATTTAGCACAGGCAATTTTAACTGCAGCCTGCCCTGTAGGTAGAGCAGGCAGGAACACACAGCTAATATACGCTGCAGTTGTACCCCTTCATTTGGCCGGGTGCCCTTTGCAAAATAGGAGACCGTATCCACCACCCATTTAAGGCAAACACTGAACTTACAGAAAGGGCAGCTTGAAAAAATCAGCTGTAACATCTGAAAGGCCAGAGGAGCTGCCCCACTCACGGCTACGCAATGAAGCCAACACGTCTGGCTTCGTGATCCAGCCAAAACCTTGCAACAGATGGTGCATTATTCCTCAGGATGTTCTTCCCTGTATCCCATTTGTGAGCGAGGGGATACTAGCACCTCTCTAAAATTAAGTCACTTTGGCACTGTCTTCTTTTTCACTTGGTGTGTGAAGGTCCCTTCCTCTGCTTTGGCTCGAGGTGGGGAGTGCTGAGCATCCAAAGGAAGGATGAAGTGATCAGAGGGGGACAGGGAGCAAAGAGCTCCCTGACCAGATTAATTGAGAGCAGCAGAAAGATGCTCACATTTCAGCAAGCACTCATTGATTTCAGATGTCCATCCATTAATGTCCTCGTGCCCAGGTGCAACAAAACACTCAGACATGTGTTAAAGCTCAGCCCAAGTGCCCTGCAGAGCTGGGGCAATGCCTCCAGGCTGCATCAGGAACTCCTCACCAGGGAAGATTGAAATGTTGCCTTTGAGTTGGGATTTATTTGGAGAAAATTATCAGCTGACAGTCAGCTGAGGAAGTCTCTGCTGTTGTTTTCAAGGGTTCAAGAGGAGCATTAGAACAGCCTCCCTTTAAACACATCAGGCCCTTGATACTGGTGCCAGGTAAACATCTGGGAGCAATCAGAAACAAGTGAGTCAGCAGAAACCAACCTCTTAATATGCTGTAAAGCCTGTCCAAACTGGGGACAAAGGGGAGGCCTTCTTCTGGGGTCTGAGGAAGTTAAAAAGCAGCACTGGACTTTGGAAAAGATTATTTTTAGAAAGCTATTTCCCCAGCTAATGGATGGTGTCTGCATTTCACAGAAAGCAGAAGAGCTGGTAGCATTTGAAGCCTGGCATGCAGCACTGCCTGCTAAAGCCACATGCAGGCAGACTTCTGTACTTCATTATGTCCTCACTTCACCTTATTCCTTATGGCTATTGATCTTTAACTGCCTCCCAGGTAAAATATACAAGTGGGTGTCTACTCCTTGATTATGGATGACATTTGCAGCTAAAACATCCCAGGACCTGCAGAGTTATACATGGAACAAGCTGACAAGGCAGGAAAATGCAAGACTTAGCAGGGGATACCAGCAAAGCATCTGAAACAGCAAAGCAGAAACAGCTTTTAACCTGTACAAAGAAATCCAGTGATAAAGCTACAACACACTTAATGCATTAAACACCAGGTCATCTGTTTAACCGAGATACACACGCTTCAAGCTTTGAAGAATCGTGTTGGCTTCAAAAGAAAAGTGGGATGACAAGTTCCTTGACACAGGACATAATGTTGTCTGCACAGAACACACTATGCATTCAGCCTCTTCGTGGGCCAAAACATCTGGATCTTCCATCACAATCCACTCCCACAGAACTGAAGTGGGTGAGTTTCTACGCAAAACCACATGGAAAACCCACTGGTAACAGACACAACATGTGGCAACACTGAAATTCCTTTTAGGCAGAACTTTAGAGCAGAGTTGCATAAACACAGGCTTCCTGGAGCAGACTAGGTGTGCCCATGGGTTGTCAGCTATTGGGGACTGCTACAGCATCCCTTGGATATTTTCTATTTGTGTGGAAATCCACCCTTGTACTTGCAAACTCCTCCCATTCATTCAAGATTAATGTTTATTAATCTTGCATTAACCTCTGCAAAGCATACCTAAGGGAAACTCAGACAGCATTGTGCTATTCTATACCATTCAGGCAACTTTTTGGAGAAGTTACTAAAATTGTGCCTTCTTAATAGAGACATTTCTTGCACACACCCCCACCCCTCAAACCACAGTTCAGAAGCAGGGACCAAAGCTTACACTTACCTCGTCGAGTATTTCCTGGGGACTTGGAAGTTGTAGCTCCTCCAAGCCTGCTTGTGGAAAATAAATTATATATCTGAAATATTTAAACTAGGAGGAGGGGAAAAAGGATGAAATAAGCCTTAGGAGGTGCGAGGAATGCAAGGTCTCAGCTCAGCAGCTCGTACCAACTGCAGTCTCACAGAGCTCCCCAGTGGTATTTATGCTCTCCAGGCAAAAAGGACAACCCTGGATCATCCTGTTTGGCAAGGGGCCTGTAGTTATAACAAAAAGAAGGGAGGGGGGGGGGGGACCAACACGAAAAGGAGGCAGGAGCAAGGAGGAGAGGGGTGTCGCTTGGGAGCTCAGCAGTTTGAAGATAGTCATTGGGACTCAGAAAATTAGGACCATCCTCCCAAAGGCTGTAACGCAACACCCAGGGAGGGGGAGAGGAGGAGGAGTGCAAGCAGATGATCATATAAAAGGTTTTGCTTTGCTTTCCCCTGCAGTCAGCTCTCAGGCAGAGCTCGCAGCCCGGCGGGGTCCCAGGGCCACAGGAGCATCCTCCCTGCTGCCAAGGGGGGACCGCGACACCTCAGTGAGGGGCTCTGGAGATGAGGGAGGGAGAATTCAAGAAAGGGGTTTTTCTGGAAGAGGCTAAAGCCAGCTGTTTCCTCTGAGCTGCCAGGTCAGACATTTCCCGCTCCCCCCAGGAAAACCCCACAGCGCGTCCCGCTGCTCCAGGGCTGAGACAGCTCCGCTGGACCCCACGGCAAAGCGGGGTCCCCAGCTCTGGCAGTGGTTGCTGAGCTGGGTTCCAGCTGTGGTCCAGCCCCTGGCAAACCCCATAGAATCCCCCTTTTTTCCAGAGCTGGGCGTTTGCTGGGAAACAGGAGATTTATCACTCTCTGCCATTTGTTCCCAAAGCTCTCCCAGTGCTGACATTCCCCAACTACATGCACGGTTCAGCCCTGCTGCTCTGGCGCCACAGCAGGAGTTTCAGAGAATAAAGAAAATAAAAAGTTAGTGAGACATCTCGGCAAGGCTCACCTCTGCCGCTGCACAACTGATGCCCAAAAAGCCCAGCTTTTGCATCAAGCTCCGTGCCGGAGTCCACTGTTGAAACACGGTTTTATTCACTGTGAAAGGAAACGATTGAGCAAAAGACAAGCTGAAAGTTCCTTTTTTTTTTTTTTTTTTAAGTAAACAAACAGGAAAAAATAAACCAGTATCATGAGTAACATAAGCGTACTACAGCACTTCTGCTGCAGCAGCCACCAGCCCGCAGCAGGATGCTGCGGTGCTGAGCGCCCGGAGTGAGCAGGTCCAGGCATCACCCCCCATGGCAGTCCCGTGGGGTCCCCAGCCGGCAGCGCTGTGGGGTCAGCACATCTGGTGGCACACACCTGGAGTGACCCAGCCCCAGCCCGGGGTGTCCCCCCATGGAGGGGGCACCAGCGATGGCCCAGCACGGAGGCGGGGGAGCACCCATCTGCTGGATTTGGCACATCCAAGCAAAGCAGTATGAGTTTTCAAAATCCACTGTCTAGTCCTCTCTCCAAAGTTATTGGGAAAATAGTCCTTCCATAAACAGTCAATATTTATTTTGTTGAGCAAAACACCATCCACTTTTATTTACTGTTTACAAGAAGGGAGCTTACAAGATATTCTGCAGCTGAGCAGCTTGTTTAAACCCCAGCAGTGCTCAAAAAGCAGAATGACATTTATCAAACTTGTTCAACAGCACGTGAGCAAAGCAGCAAATATTGGCAGTGAAGAGAGCAACTCCACTGAGCAAAGAAAACAACCCCTCTGAAGTCAGCTCCAAGACATTATCTACTGATTTAATCTCTTACGCCATTTTCCTAAGAGTTTTTCGAGAAGTAGCAGATTCTCATCGTTTGGGATGTATCTTCAGCACCATTTCTGGTCTGGGTCTTTTAAACTGAGTTGTAGCTGATCACGGGGGAGACAGTCCTCGCCAGTCAGCCCCAGTCCTGCAGTCTGGTACAGCCACGACACCCTTTCTGGCTGCTCTTCCCCCCTGGCCACGTTTCTCCCAGCTGTATTTACAAAGAGTTTCTATTTACTTCAAAACAAACTGTGTATGTGAACCGACAACATATGGGCCATCATTTGGACCTGGCACTTCTACCCTGCTAAGAGTGATTCAGTGCAATTTGGGCAGCTCGTGCCCAAAAAGGCTCCTGTGCTGCCACCAACATGAGCAATTCAGAGACCACACAGAGCTGGGCTGACAGGAGGTTCTGCACGGCTTTACTTTAAAATCACTGTATCCTCTTTTTTTTTCTTGCTCCTCTGATTCACTCTGGATCAATGAATTTGCTGTATTTACAAAAGGCTTATTTCATCAGCTGAAAGATGCTGCAGGCCCCAGCTTCCTAATTTCCCTGAATAACGAGGGCCAACAGTGGTGAACCATCGTGCCCCCACACAGGCTGCCACCCCAAAACCACGCAGCTCCACAGCCCTGACTCATGGCCCTCAGAAGGTGTTGTTCATTCCAATTACCAGAAAGTTGAATTAACTCATTTTAAATCTCATGAACCGACATACAGATGATTTCCAGATCTCAGAGAAATTCAGTATTCTGTAATCTCCACAAATGTTCCTATGGGAAATTAATCCCTGTAGGATGGTTTGGGCTGTCTGACTTCTCCATCAGCCCTGCTGCTTTACAAAGATTTGATTTATTTTCTTTTAATATACACCAGTACGGTGTGCTTAGGGATGAGCACAGTCTGGAAGGAGACTTTTTATCTACCTCATTTTGTTTCGAGTCAGCAGTTTCAGGTCATACATTTGACCAAAGCCAAAACAATCAGAAGTTACTTTTAATCATTCAGCGTTATTACCGCCTTGATTATAACGTCTCCATTTCATATGTGGTAAAAGCCACATAAAGCAGGCTGCATATATAAGTATATATTAGGAGAGAAGGCTTTTAATGTAATAGCCAGTGAATAGGAAGAAACACAGATTTCACTATGCCCTCCTAATTGAACAGGCAGACAGCATGTCTTGATTTTCAACTTCAACTGAATTCCCCTTTATTTCCTATTCAAATAGTAGCTCAGTAGTAACAGCACCAAATCTGAGCAGGGGCAGAGCGAAGAACAGGGCGAGAGACTCAAAGCCATAGTGCCAACTCCTGGTACTACCTGGTTTTGATTCCTGCTCCAGAACAGAGGGTGTACAAAGGGGATAATAGGGATGAAGCAAACTGGGTGGCAATAGGAAACACACGGAAACTTGGCTGTAATCACTTATGACGAGAGAGTGATGGAGACGACCAGCAGCCCATGAGCGACTCCAGACGGGCACCGGGCAGGCAGCGGCACGGCTCGAGTTTGGGGGCACCATCCTCTGCTTTGCTGTCTACTTACATTTCCCCTCCTGTCTGGGCTTTGTCTCTACTGGAGGATGATGCCACGGGGTAGAGGTGGCCAAGAAGCTGCTACTGTGTCTGTCGTGCCCTCCTGCAGGGACAAGACGAAGATGCCACGAGTCTCTTGACCGCAGGGCACGTTGCTGCCTTGGCATTGCACAGCGGCTGCTCCAGCAGATGAATTAACAGCATGGGGATCCTGAATCACTGGAGTGAAAGGCAGACATTTACAGATTTACTCCTCAACACAACTAATGTTTGGGCACTGTGAACCCCTGTTTATTCTTTCTTGCTTCTCTCCTTGGGGCAGCCTGGACTGTGACCACCCAGGTTCATTTGCAGCTTCTCTTCCTCCTTCTCGTAACAAAGAACATTTCCCCAAACGTTTAATCTGCTGATGATACGCAAGAAAACAACTCCCCACAAAACTTCCCAAAGCCTGCGCTGTTTCGTGAGTGCCCAGGTGAAAATTGAGGTACAACAAGGAAATAAGCACACAAGCAGGAGTAGTTTCAGAAAATGCTGGGGACACCACTGATGGCACTAAGTGAAACGTGAACCAAAAACTACAAAACCCCTCACCTTGTTATTGCAGCTCACCACATTTCCTGGTTACATCTGCAGCGAGAAATGTAGAAACACACTTTTTTAATACTAAAGCAAGCAGTACAGATGTGCAGACTGAAACAGTTAAGAAATATTAAGCCAACACTCATTTTTGAAGATTTCACTCCCGAACAGAGAAGGTGAATTGCAATCACAAGCTCTGCAGCTGTTACATCTGGTTATTTGCTAATACAGATTTTCAAAATCCTTTGGGTCAACAGAAATAGCCTGGAATAAAACCCACAGTTGCACGAAACTCTGAACATCTTGGTAACACCCACTGCATGTCAAAGGTGCACTCTTCATTCCTATTCAAACCCAGAGAGATTTAGAGTACATTTATGGAGATAAAGCCCTTGCCGACAGCCCGGGAGCTTTAGAGCTGTAACACCACAAAACTCGGGTGTGCTGCCACTGCCCTCTGCTGCAGCGCGTCCCCGGCCCAGCCCGCCTCGGGAGTGACATCATCTCGGGGGGATTTTGTGGAAAACAGTACACTTTCTTAACTAAAAAAACCACACAACCCCCACCCCACCCCAAATACCTTGTGCTTTTGATAATCTTTCTCCCCCACCCCATCAAATCATCCCCCATGCAGACCTGGCTTACGGTGTAAGATTTTTCTAACAGCCTTTTGGTCTTGCACATCCAAATTTTCTAGTTTTGAAAACTTTACGTCTTAATGTGCGTTTTTTAAAAAAACATTTCTTAAAACCTGATTTAAAACACCAGCAACCAACCACCAGATTTATGGTGTATTGGAGGGGGAGGATTGTCTTGGGTGCTGTTTTTTTTTTTCTTTTACATAATCACTCACAGACAAAGCAAATAATCAAAAGGCTGCAAAATCTTTGTTTTGCAACAATGGGAGGAGTTTAATATAGAAAATAAAAATTGTGGTTATGTGCTCACATCAGACTGTTGCCACATACTTTTTACTCTTCTCTCCTTTGAGTAATACACTGCAGAAGACAGATTTTGGCAACAAGTGCATTTGTAATATCCTTAGTGAAAAATCAAAAAATGAATACCATCTGAACAACTTCCATTTCAAACTAAGAGAGGATTTCAATACTTGCTTTTTAAACAGGCAATTACTCATTGCCATGTCTTTAAAATAACTAATAACACTTGTAACCTGTTCATGTTAAGCGAAATGTAGAACTCAATACACAGACTGAATTGCGTTTTTGCAGCAGGAACTCCTCTCATCTTCTCTGATCCTGACAACTTCTGTAAGATGTCTGTATAGGTCTTTTATGAACAGGAAAGGTCTAGGTTGTACACCAGAACTTGAATTGTGGTATAAACTAATTTTCTATTCTTTCACCTGAGGGGATAATGCTCAAGACATAGGAAAAGCCCTTGGAGCTCCCCTGGCTGCGAAGGAACACAGCACTGCTCAACACCAAACACACCTATAGCAAAAGATGTCAAATAGGATGTTCTTAGGACCAAGCCTAGATTAGGTAAAGCTGTATCAGGTGATTAAACTGTAATTTAAATACTGTAATATTAATCCATCACATATTCAGCAACTCTAAGCAAACCTCAGCAGAAGCGCAAGCACAGCTAAATGAAAGAATACTAAAATCTCATTAATTGTACACCAGTTCGTTCTTTCTCATCCTACTCTTCATTTCTTCCTCTCCTCCTCACTTTACCCTTCTTAAGCTGTTTCTGCTGTGCTGGACTCCACTCAAAACTGCCCACCACAGGAGGGTTCTGCTCCAGGTCGAACACTGTCATTTCTGAAGGTGACATGTCACCCATAACCAAGACGACTCGTTTTGTTATTCATAGGAAGACAGACTAACACAGTGTTTCCTTTCCAAAAAGATAATAAAATGCAAGATTTCAGATAGCAAAAAGTTAAACTTCATTTCAATGCACATTCCTAAGCCCCAGGAAATCCTTGCAGGGCTGCTTGCAAACAGCAACCATCCCCCAAAATAAAATGATTGTATTATACCTGTATTTTTAATACACCTGTATTACAAACCCATCCACAACTGGTTAAGACACCTGTAAAGAGCAAGAGCTTAGGAAATCCCTCGCCATTAGTGCAAGAGTAGACCAACAAGGGGTCCACTTTGTTTCTACTAAATATAATGTCCTACCTGCAAACTCAAACCTATAATTTTTGAGTAACGTGGGCCAAAACTCATCAGCCAAACATCTTGTCCAGTCAAAACCAAAGTTCATGGCAAGGACCCAATATCAAGTAACATATTGATTACTGATCACCTGCAATTTTATGGTAAGACTACACTACCAGCAACACACCTTTTCACAATTCACTGGAAGTACAGGTAAACAGTCAACACAGCCACAAGAGGGGAAAAAAACCCAAAAAAACCCGATTTCTGCAATACAGAAAATTACTTCAAGCAGGATGCAGAAACAGGACATGAATAATAACCAGTACAGAATAGTAATTTCAAAATCCGCTTTCCTATTTGGAACAACCCCCGCACCCTCCAGATTTCAAATTCAAAGCAAAACCAGTGTCTCACCAGCACTAGCTCTGGGGTAATTCCCAGCATGGGCGGCCCTGCATTGGGAAATGCTGGAAGCCCCGGCCCTTCGGCAGCCCCCTGGCACGTTGTCTTGGTAGCCCCAGCTTCAGGGCACCCTGCCCAGTGAGCAGCCAGGAGTTTTCCCTGCAACTGGCCAAAATCAAAACAAGTTTTGGATAGAAAATTGTTTTGGAGTTGGTGGAAAGTCACCAAAATCAAGAACAGTGTCTCAGTCACAATTTTCAGATCAGAAAATACTAATAAAATTTGCTGCTCACTGGAAAAGTAACTATACATTTGGATATCCAAACAACTGACAAAACACTCTAACATCTTCTCAGCATCAAGATCGTGGCATGATACAGTTAACACTGCCTTGTAATTCAAGAAGGAAACAGAAGATCATCCAGCTGAAGATCACCCAAGATTGAGCAGGAAATACAGGACCACCCCAAACAGCCTCACCCCAGCGGTGCACTCACTCCTGACACAGGAACAGCATCACCAGGAGCAATTCAGAGGCAGGAGAGGGCCAAATTCTCCACAATCTGATGAGAGGGTAGAAAAGTCAAGAGGGCAAACCAGGAGGACTTTCTGCAACAGGTCTTACTGCTCATCCAACACCCGGGCAAGTCGCAGGGATTTTGTTTCCGTTAGAGGAGCCGCGCATCCAGCACGAGCACCCCGCGCAATGAAATCAAGCAAACCGCAGTCATGACTTATCACCTCCACCTCTGCCTCCCCCCGGGAAGCAGCCACGAATGACCTTCCCATCTTCCGTGACGTGACTAACTGCTGACTGACTTGGGCAGAACACACAAGAGGGAAGCCCGTGCCAGTGGGCGCGTGCAGAAACCCGAGGCATTTACAGGGCTACTTCCTTCTCTTGAAAAAGCTAACACCGTTTCCCACCAAACACCTGCACCTGGACAGATGTTCACAGTAAAATGAAATCAGCAGTTTAAAGAAATTCTAAAGGAATTTATTGGAACACGGTACCTGTAAAATTAATGAGGCTAACTGTATTTCCACAGCTTTGCAGAGAAAAACTTTTTTTTCCCCTCCCTAAATGTCACCTTTAAACATTGACCAGTATTTGGTCACAGTACGTGCAGTTTAACCTTTTATTGACAATCTGTGCTAAAATTAGCCCTGTTTTTATAACACTTCTCCAATGATGCAATAAGCACATAGCACCACTATCATCAAATTAGGGATTAAACTAATAGGGGTTTTTTATCATCTGCAGCAGCAGGGAAGGCAACAAGAAGCTGATCAAGGGAATATTTTACCAAAGTTTTCAATGAAAATGTCAACCTGCTAAAGAAAGGAATGTTTCAGTCAAAGGCAAACTAAACAACATCCACCTCAAAGAACAACCGTGCAGGGATTTCACATAAGACAAGGGAGGGATCCGACTCCCCTTTCTGGCTGATGGGTGCTCAGCCCCACGACCACCGCGTCCCAGGTGCAGGCCCTTTCCCTCTCCCCTCAAAGTTCAGTTCCATTTCAACGCCAAATGGGAACACTTCTGAAGTTTCAAGAAATAGTAAAAGAAAAAAATCATCTGCCCGTCATCTGGGGAAGTCCATCTACACCTTGTCAAAGTGCTACATAGCAATTCTATGAGTTTCCAAGGGTAGAATTTACACTGGAGGGAAAACAAAACCCACACACACACCTTAAACCAACTTTGTGACTTTTATTGATGGGCGACAACTTTATACTTCTAGATATCACTAAACTGTGTACAATTAGGAACTCAACATTATAAGAGAGCAGACAGCAAAATTAAACAAAGCAGACTTAAAGAAATATCAATCTTAATTATTTTGCCCATTTTTTTAATTTCATGTACACAGAAGCATAAATGCAGCTTGAGATTTCTTAATAGCAATAAAGTTACAATCACCCATCTATATAGACTAACATCTTAACTCCAAGTATTTGATCTGCAATGTGTACTTAAGCAGTTTCTCATCGCACAATTATTAAAATGTGTCTTCCTATTAGGAACCAGCAACTCTGCATTTTGTACGTTTGTACATTTTTTGAAGCACATAGGACCATTTCCATCTCATACACATCGGCTCATATTTTACCACTTATCAAAAACTATTGGGGAAGCAGAGAGCGCTTTTTATTTTTTTTATTTTTTTATTTTTTTACTTAAGTAAAGATAAAACATTTTCACAGAAATCTACAAGTTCTGTTGCTGGTGCAGGGTTTTCTTCTACTATGCAATTAGAAAGTGGGAATCAAATGCAAATCCCCTTTTATTATCTTAGGATTCAGCATTAACTCAGATTAATTTTTTTTTTGTATTTTTGTGATTCGTGAGACAGTCTTTCAACCAAGTGACTTCATTCTGCAACGTCAAAAGTCAACACAAACTATGTTGTGCACAAACCCAAGGTAGTTTCCTTTATCACTCTATCCCATAGTTGCAAGGGAAAAAAAAAAAAAGGAAAAAGAAAAAAAGATTCACTCAAAAGAGCATTTACAGGAGAAGAAAGTTAGTGATAGTTGGCGTTCTACAAAGCAGGTATCTTGCACACACAGCGTAAAAGGGAGAAGTTTCACAGCAGGTCAACTCGGCGGTAGTACAGGAGGTAGGCTGTGCGTTCTGCAGACGGCTTCACCACCTGGTACTGATTGATCACTTTGACGGCCTGGTCATCGATGCGTAACCAGCCGTTTAGACCAATTTGGAAGACGTCCGTAGTGTAATGGCCACCAGTTGCGCTGTTTCCATGATGATAGACAACTGCAAAGAGAAATTCGTGATGCACATATACACTATGCATAGATCTATATCCACTGAAAAAGTAAATAAAGAAAAAATGTCACATATTGCTTTCTTCATAGCATGCTCGTGGTTAAGCCAGATGATGTGATCTGGCTTAAGCAAGAACCTTTAAGCGTTGAATGCTTGCTTGCTTACGTTTGTTGCTATGTAAAATTAGTAATGTTTCTCCAGCATACAAAATCTCACGATTCTAAAAGAAGGCTTAAGTAAATTAATAATCAAAATTGCTTTTTTACTTCACAGAGGATTTTCTGGGAAGGATTTGCCTCACAAAGGCCATCTGCAACGGTGCAGCACGTCCTTCAGAGCTTCCAACAGGTACTGCCATGCTTAGCGAGATACTCTAACCTACATTCGCTCCGTCTGCTGATGACAACCGTATTTTACTGAAACTATTAGCAAAAAAAAAAAAATCCAGTAAAGCTATGTAGTCTATAAAAAAAAAAAAAAAAGAGTCAGGCAAGACTTTTCAGACTGTATTGATTACAAATATTCCCCCTGTAACCTGTGACCATTGTTTTCATTTTGTCTTAACTATCATTTTATTCTGAAAATAGGTTCTATGGAAGTACCAATCCACAAGTTTCACATTTATTAGTGAATAAGATTTATTAGTGAATAAAAAAACCTTAAAATTGTGAACTTCTGATTCACTTCTAATCCTGCTACTTCCAAGAGAGAATCAAACTGGCTTCTTCCCTCAACCATCTCTGTTGTCGGAAGTGTTCAGCTCTCCTTGCAGAAACCAAACCCAAAGCTTAACGCTGAGCTCTCAGTGCTCGGTGTGACAACCGCCTCCAAACAGAAGAGATCTTTCATGTACGTAATGCTAGAGATGTATGTAAGAAATTGCATTTAACTCCTTCTAGGAATATATGAGTCCTAACCATATATTTAACAAGGACAAATGAAAAACAGAAGGAATTGCCTTATTTGACACAAGAGCAGAACTATATAATTATGGAATTGTGTACACTCTTTCAGACTAGAGTCACACTTCAAGATGACTCAGATTTTCTTCACACTTCTATGAAAACAAACATTTTAGAATAACTTAAGCAAAGCATAAAGGCAGAAAAAGTATATATATATCCCCATCTATACATTCTGGGGAATTTCAGAAAGAATTTTTTTACAGTGCTTAAACTTGAATTATTGATGTTCTAAAGTTTACTGTTAGATAGTTAGGCAAATCCTGGATATATGAGACTTAATTCTTCAAAAGCTTATTTTAGTAATTCAAAGTTCATCTAACAAGCTCAGTTTCTGTGGATGAGAAGTCCCAGACTGACAGAAGACTGAAGTATTGTACTTTTCCATAGGAGTTAGAAAAAATTACAGCTGTACTACATTTTTCTCAAGCCACCTTAAATACACTGCCTAAACTTGTCCCATGAAAACCACTATCAATTAAAAAAAATGTACACTGCCAGAAACAGTCCTGAAGTTCCACAAGAGACAGGTATGTTATTTCCTTCTGTAACCTCAGCGGTCACAAAACTGGATCCAAACCACCAAGTCACATAAGGCCACCAGTACTGGCAGAGATTTGGTAACGCAGAAGTTAAGATCTCCGGTCCTCCAGTTTATGATGTTCTCCTGACACCAACATAAATAAGCAGGTGCAAATCGTAAACTGCGTAGGAGTTTTAAAACTTCAGGAAGTTCATTACTGCCCAGACACTGTTTTGTTCAATATTAAAATGCTGATTCTGAATTCTTACATGAGCTTCCAATCTTAACTAGCAGTTTCAGTGTTTTGTATACATCACACACACTCTTAAAAACATCATTTCCTCACACACAAATCATCATCTCCTCCAAGTCAAACTTTTCCACCTACAATATGCCATTCATACCCTGCCAGCAATACTCATCTTGAGGGTTCAAAGGGATGCAAAGCCAGCAAGCAGCCATTTCAAAAGACATTTGAGACATTACTCTGAGAATATATGGTGTATTTTAGGAATAGTTATATTACAGCTGTATTGCAGCTTCTGCTGGTATTTTTCAGCATGGATCTGTTACAGAACTCTGTTTTTGCTCTAGCTTCAAGCTGGATCAAATATATAAAGATATAGCAATATATGTATACATACACATATGCAAGAAATCACTAAATACAAAAATTTGAAACCCACAGGTTACTTCAGTGTAATTTTAAAGAAAAATATTTTACATAATCCAGGAAACTCTAGTGTTTCTAGAATTCTATATGCAGAATTTGTATTTGCAATACAGGAACTAGAGGCATCTAGATAAAATACCTGCAAAGAGCCGGTAGGTTCTTTGGCCTTTAAAAATTTTACTTTTCACACCAGGAGATAGTAGCTCTGGAGGAGGGAAAAAAAGTCACAAAAGCAATAGTTAGAAAATTTAGAAATTCAATTTCAAAGGGATCAATTATTTCTAAGAGAAACTAACACTACCATAATTTAATTAAAATGTCTTCTGCAGCCTTTAGAGAATGGTCATGGTTCTCATACTTGGTTTGCTGACACTAACATTTACGGAAGGTTTAAAACTACCACAAAAAAAAAAACCTCAAGAAAAAAAAAGAGGAAAAAGATCAGATTACTTATTTCTCTTCCTTGCATCCCGCTGTCAATGACAAAAATCAGTATCAGATCCCATGTCATACTACAACCAGCTTTGTCAGTCAAAGCAAATTGAACTAGTTCTACAAATATCCATTCTTAAGAATCTTTAAAATAAAATACTAAGTAAAATAAAGGTGTACTGTCTGACAAAGTATGTATTTCACCTAAGACATGAGTAATCATTATTTTTTTTTTCCCATTTGAACTACTGGCTGGTTAACAGTCAATTTGTCAGATCAAAACAAAATGCATTTAATTTGGCAAACTTCAGATGCTGGATTATATGAAAGTTTTCACTCTTTGTAAAATCGGTATCTGTTAAGGTATTTGTTAAAAGAAACAACTTTGTTGTTTAACCTCTGAACTACAGCTTACTTGTCTGCCTTCAAGCTGCATTTTCTATAAAATGCACTTTCCTTTCATCAGCCATTGTTTATAACAATGATTTGCTACTTGTTTGAATGAAGTCTTGAGATAAAAAATCTAGTATTACTTGGCAACAGCCTTGTATAGGGACATACCCCTCATTCAATAGGATCACTTCCAGTATCTGTCCTCAGCTGTCTATAACCTTACTCCTTAAATGTGCAGGAAGTTCTTACTTGGCCAGCCCCATGTCTAGGATGTGCCAATTGCCATAATGTTCTTTGCAAAATGGATGCCCAAACTCACATACAAGCAATGTCAGGTTCGGCCAGACTGAAGCCAGAAACCCAAATATATTCTTTTTATGAAGGAGAAAAAAAAAAATACGCATACAAGATACTTATCCAAATTACTAAGTTTCCAGATGACACTGGAAAAGTCCTGTGCACAAGAAGAAAACTGAAATACAGATACCGCTGGGAAATACAGCATTATCGTTTCCCTAAAGAAGGGAAAATTCTGTTCTAAAATCTTTACCTTTACTAATTTCCAGATCAACAGGATACTCAATATTCTTAATAAGTTTCTGACATCCACCAGTCTTCTCATATACAAACCGCTTGAGGTGTAAAACAAGAACAGGGGGGAGTTCTTCTAGTGTCACTCTTCGACTGATCTCCACCTAAAACATACATAGAACAAAGATGAAGAAAAACTCTGATTTTTTGTTAACTGCTCAGAATTACTCCTCTAAAAGAGGAGTATTTCATTTTAAATACACTATCAGAAATAATACATATTTTAAAAATTAGTAGTATATAAAAACTGCAATTTATGACTTAAAGCACATTGGATCTTCAATCAAAATGTTGTCTTAAAGGAGAACACCAATACCTTCTAGTAGAATGCAACGTGTTAGAATGAGCAGATATTTAGGTACTGCAGTACTAAAACCAGCTTGCCGAGGATCCCCCAGGAGAAACTACTCATGACAGTTTAGTGATTAATCAATTCTTAGCAAGCTATTAGACTCTAAAGAAAGGTCAATAACTTGTAACGCATGTTGCTGAATTCAGAGAACTCTGAACAGTAGAACACAACAGCACACACCTCAATACCCGAGGCAAAAGTTTTCATTTCTAAAAGCAGACATGTTTTTACAAAAAAGCTGAATAGAAGGAAAAATAAGAACTAATTCAAATCACTTCTTAATTTTCAATTGGTAAATTAATTATAAGCAAAAAAGAATCCCTATAAAACAAAGGCAAACTACAAAAATAAAAGATTTTGGTGTAAACACCTAAAGCTACATTTATCTTGAGAAATTTCATTGAATGCTCCAGAAATACTGATTGAACTGCAAAAGCAGTATTGCAACTACTTTGCTAAAAAACTGGAATGCTGTGTTGTTTTAAAGAGTGTCCTGAGCATACCTCATAATTCCCCACTGAAATACCAGTTTCTACATCAGACATCTCCAGTTTTAACTGGTACTATCTTTATTCCCCCCCTTCTCACCAAAAAGAATCCTAAAAAACTGTTGAAAAACACCTTCTCACAATGGTATCATTAAAATACAAACCTATTCACAGGGAGGATAATAATGATTAATACATTAAAGAGATCAGTATTGCAACTGTTCAAAAGTTTTCTTGCATGAACTAGAAAATATTTGTCGTAGAAGTTGTTCCTCAAAAAAACAAAGTGAGCTGTTATGTAGGCTTGTCATCATGACAAGCTGTTATGGAAGAGTTTGGTAATTAAAGATTTTTCTTTTTAAAAACATATGGTGAGTTCTTTAAATGGTTCTGAAGAAAATTCAAAGAGAAAAACATGTGTTATAACCTGTTTCCTACCAAATATTGATTTTTATATAATTATAACCAATCTGCAAAGTTACTGTCTGAAAACCCGAAATTGAACTCAGAATTGCAGAAAAAAAGAGGTTTTGGCTTCCTAGAAATTATGACGTAAAAACATTTCTCCAAATAACTGCTTTACGTTTTTCTGAATTTTTTTACTGAGAAAAAACTCTTTTATTGTAAATCATCAGCATATTTTTTTTCAATACAGGGCCTCATTCTGCTGGAACCTATTAAGTGTGGAATAGAAATTCATGGGGAAAAGCTATTACCTCTTTCCAAGCTTGAAAAGTAAAACCTCTTAGGAGACCGAAGCAAGCAGATTTTGTAGGGTACTTGATTTCCTCATGGATGTGAGCTGATCCAATTTACAAGAAGTAATTCTACATTTGAAGCAGAAACAGTCTCTAAAACTATGTAAAACTTCACCTGCATCTTTAGGGTTCAAAATATGCCCCTTCTGCATCCAAAACCCATCATAGCCCTGGCAACAGCAGCAGCTTCACTGAGCACTGAGAGGAGATTTTAGTGGTTTTGGGGGGTTTTTTGTGTTTGTTTTTTTCTTAAAACCAGCAAGCCAAACAGGACCCTATTCTTTTCCATTCAACAAGTGCCTGCTGGTGCCTGCCTCCAGTATTTCCAGGAAGTAACATGCGGAATAAGAAGTTAGAAGGCAAACCCTGAAAGTAAAGGTGACAACACAAGGTTCACACAATTCTCCCATGAACTCATGAGAGAGTGGATCTCCCATGTATCTTATCACGGAACAGCTTCTGCTTTTAGGGAGCAAATCCAGAAAGGCTTTATATAGGGAAAAAAAAATATACTTGATTCACCCCATTACTACTATCTCAAGATTTTCCTCTATTGAGCCTTCTAAATCTCAAATCTGAAGTCTCTGAATTCAGAGTTTTGTGCAAAAAGAACTTAACAGCTCCCAGCCCAGACCAGGAATAGAGGATGCTGAAGAACATCATCAGAGTGGTTTAAGCAGCTGCCATTCCCCATCCTCAGTAACCGACCTGGCGTAGTGGTCCCTATGCCAGCATCTCAGCTGCACGGCTCCCTGTTTGCTTAAACCACAGATCAAAGCAGTTCTGTGTTACAGTGCCAGGCTGAAGAGCAGCAGCTGAGGAATAAGCACATGTTCTGCTGTCCTGTGTGAAGGGGCCCTGATTTCTGGCAGCAACATTACCGGCTAAAAGTGCCACAAATGTTTGTTTGGTGAACATGAGTCACAGTCCCAAGAAAATACTTGTAAGATCCTCAAGGAGCAGTTTGAGAACTCCAGGGGATGTGAAGACTCCTCCTAAGGAGCATGTGGAAGGTAACCTGGGAAAGTAAATGAGGTAAGGCTAGTTTTGTTACTCAGAGTCCACTCTTGTCAGAAAACATGAGCAGGTCTGCAAATAAGAACAAGAGACTGAAAAGAAAATCACTTTCGTGAGGACAGAAATTAAGCCCTTTTAAAAAAAAATTAACTGTTGAAATAGTCAAGATTTAACAAACTGATATGCAAGACCAGAAGGAACCAAACCAACTTTTTTCAAAATGCTAGGGAGAAAGTGAAATTGAGTCAGAAACAGGAAGAAAATGCCACTCCATTTTAAACACCTATTTTAACTTAAAATGCCTAATTATTTTAAACACTGCATGAAAATCTGACTGATATCCTGTTTATATTAATACAAATATAAAAGTCAAAATCAGCTCAAAGTCATAAAAAAAAAACTTTAAGAGAAATCATTCACATATATTTGGAAGATTATTTTTGTCATATCTATTGTTTATGCCCACAACTTGTAAAGAATACAATCCAGATTAAAACAACCTGAAGACGGTAATAATCTTTAATTATTATACAATTTTTAGCTTGATCAGTAGTCCTGAATTCCCCTTCTGTAAAATAGAGATGAAATAGTTCTTTGCAATACATTTTGAATATTACTATCTGCAAAGTCCTACGCTTGTTCTACAGTCAGTGTGTCCAGTGTTTTCACTACAATTTTAATACAAGAACAGCTATTTCAACGTGAATTTCTGTTGAAAAAAAGATCTAAAAGACACTGTGAATGCTCGTATTTCTATTGAGACTCTAAAATATAAGCCAGACCAAACATCCAGCACCTCATTTGAACACCCATTTCTTCCAAACCCCGTAATTGAACACTGGGTTGTCAGTGAAGAAGTTAAAACCATCTGCAGTAAAACCCAAAAAATGAATGACTAGCAAAACAAAATCTATGTGGTAAATCATGATGAGCTTGCACTGCAGATGTTTCTTTTACATGGAAGACAACTGGAGAAATAAATGTTCTCTAACATTCCTACTGGCTATACAAGGCAGACAAATTTCAGCTATCCACCTTTAGCTCTTCAAAGAAAAAGGTCCATCCTTTCTTTATCTAACCATATTCTCATTTGGGAGTATTTAGAAAACTTACAGATACAGAAATGAATGTCAGAGAGAACACCTACGGCTCAAGAGCCTCTTTCCATCCTGGCCTATTGAAAGAAGTTATGAACACTGTACACAAAATTTCCATCTGAGCAATCCATGCACACCAGAGATGATGTTCTTTACCAATGCACACCATAACAAGCAACGCAATACCTTAGTGTGGAAAAAGTTTAATTTGTTACCCTACATCACAAGTTCTCAAACCATAACGCCAAAAGCATGCTTTTCTTCCTATGAAGTATTTTTCTATTGCAATTATTACTATTATATATTGTGTTATTTGAAAAGTAAGATAAAAATATTTGTAGAGCTGCGTGAGAATACAGAATAAAATGTCCCAGCACTTAAAGTGACGGAGAATCAGTATGTAAAGACCAGCTAAAATCTATTTTACTCATAATAGTATGTATTATTACTACAGCTCATCCTGTTAATTTAATATACACGCCAGTAAAATCTCTAACCAATTACTACACCAACTCAGAAAGCAAATATTTACAGGCATGGTTTTAAGAGTTAGTTCTCTTCCTTTCAGTGTATGTGTTCAAGTGTAGTATGTTTTCTGCTGCAGGACACTTTGAAAAGGTTAGTACATCTCTTGTTAACATAAGTAATAATATTCAAGTAACTATTTGTAAAGCAAAAGCTGTATAAAAACCCTTTTAAAAAGTTTAGTATTTGACTGTAAAAAGGGGTCAACAGAACACACCTCTTGTTTGGTTTTTGTGGTATAACCCTGGACAGACTCTCTTGCCACCAAACTTTCCAAAGCATCCTGAACTGTGCGTATCTTGTCTGACTGGATATCCAGTTGCAGAGTGAAGAAAGGTTGCAGTGTAGCAGACTCCTTAGAACTCTGCTGGTAAACAACAGATCTATGGAAACACAGAAGTTAAAATGTAATAAAGCAGAGTGATTTTCAGCAATATAGAACCTTCAAGTAAGAAAGAACTGAAGTCTACTTTAGTAACTCAATTTATAGTTAATCCAAAACAACACAAACACAAAGGTTAGGCATAAGTTTCAACAATTTGCACTCACTTTACTGCAATTTAAATGATTTTCACCTCCACTTAGAGCATACCAAATGGGATTATATGTATTTTATTTATGCAGGGATTAAAACAGTTATTGGATAAGCATCAGAAGTTTAAAGAAAAATACTGAAATTTTTGATAATGCATTTAAAGATTCACCTCCGCACTCTTTGTATTAGAGTTTTGAAATTATGTTTTCCAAAAGATCTTCAGAAGTGCAAAATACTAGTGCTTATCTAACTGTACGTTCTACTGTAAAAGTTACAACTGATTCCAGATTCTCCAATAAAAATACACCGATTTTTTAGTCACTTCACTAAGACCAATTTCACAGTGATTTTAAACTGTTTGCTTAAATCTTGCCATAGGAAATATAAACTCTGCTCCATCCAAGACTGGCATTTCCTTTTCCTCCCATCATTTTCTGTGACCAGACTTTGTCCATGTACTCCTTTGTACATAAATTGGAGTCTTTCAGAAAACTGGCAGGAGTAATGACCTAGGGCAGGAGAACATGCTTCCTGGTTTTATTTTTGTTTGAAGTGTATTCAGTTGCAGACTTTAAGTAGCTAGGTTTGGTGATCATTGTTCAGTGCAATGAGACAGTACAATCTTCAGCCACAGCGTCACTGCACTAAGAGGACTCTTCCTGATTTTCATTTTTCTTAAACTTTGCTGAAAACTTAAAACCATCAAACATGGCACAAGAATTTTTTTTATTCTGAAAGCAGTATTTACATTAAAATGCTCTAGATGCTACAAAAATGTGGTTTTATACAGCCAAAGAAATAATTCACTTATTATATTGCTACACTTGTTGCAGTGCCTTACAAAGCTTGAAATTAGTAAGATAATTAACACAGTTCTAATCCACGTAGCCATGCTGAAATTTCTCTGGGTCATGTACGAAATGCCAATGCACAGGTTTAATGCCTGTACTGCAAGCTCCAAGAGTTCCTTTGACTCAGGCAAAGCCCTGAAGCACCAACAGAAAGCCAATGCAACTTTATATTGGCAAATATATATCCTTTAGAGGAAGTAGAGCGTATGAAAAACAGTAGCATCTTTATTTCATTTTAACACTTCCTCTTTGGCTATATTTAAGGACAAAACCCTCAACACATGGCAGGCGTAGTGTTTCAATAAACAAACCCTTCACTGTGTAAGTCCTGCTGCTTTTGGATCCACTTCCCAAACCCTTTTTAAGCTAACCATTATTTAGTGCAATAATCAACAGAAAAATGCTAACAACTCTAACTGTCTTCAAGTCCATGTATTAAAGATTTAATTAATAATACCAATTATATTCTGAAAAGATAACATATGGGAATTTTTTAATTATTAGAAATTAATGTGTAACATTTCTTCAAAACATTTTCTTCAAAAAGATATGCTTACATTGATTTGATAGCAAAACCTTTGCTGGACTATCATTTTCTAGAACTGTATCACTTAGTAGAATAATTACACATTTCAATTGGTTAAGGGAAAATGCAGCATTATCAATGAATAATTACTCCTGGGTCCTGTAACTCTAATCTTCTTACTCTACAGTAAGAATTTTTCAGGAAAATGGGCACTGCCCACTGCTACCCTGCCTAAACGACAACAATGTAATTGATGTATTTTCTTTTAAAATAACAGTGCACTTGAAGGGAAGTTCGTACTACTTACAGAAATATTTAGCAGACTTCTAACTGGCTTGTGAGCTAGCCTGCATAACAAATATCTGAAATCCACACAAGCTGAAAGTCAAAAGGGACTCTTGCACATGAACAAACCAGGTCCTAATAGAACTGTGTGTCTTTGTACTTATGCATTTAAGTCTCACATTGCTTAAGGAGGACTTTTTGGTATTTTTTTTTTCTTTTTTAAGCAGTTATGCCTAAATAGGCATTTAATAGACAATTAAAGCCTCAACAGGATAGCCTGAAGTTTCCCAAGCCAAAAGATGACCATTCAAACCACGTTTTCCTAGCTGCTTTTTCCATTTGATTTTTCCAATTTCTGATGCTTTCACTTAGTGGAATTCTACTGGCAATTCTGTATTCAATCCTTCCTATCTCCACCCTCAGAGGATGAAGCTTTCCAACATCACAACATGGGATACTGTTTCTGTGGTAAATTGTGTGACCTTGTTTGGAGGCTGAATAAAGTGGGTGTGGTGACAGCAGACAACAGATGTTGGATTGGACACTCTGGTTCTGCTGCTCAGCACATGTTTTTGCCTTTTTTCAGTATTACCTTTGCTTTATGTCATTTTCTGTGGACTTCCACATAAGACTATACTCTCTTGGTATTTTTAATTTAAAAACTAATGGAATCATGCAGAGGACTAAACAATTCTGACCACAATAAATATACTAATGGTATTAACAATACCTTGCGTACATGAACACAGAATTTCATCAATGCATACAAACATCTGTCTGACAATTTCTATGGAAAATATCTTTTTATTTGCCAGCTGTCTGACTCAAATCCCAGAAGAGTAATTTCAGTGCATGTCACAGGCAGAAGGCACTAGCCCACATTATTCACACCTCTAGACTGAATACCTGGCAACACAGGCAGTCAAGCACTAGCAATTAAGTGTCTGTCTCCAACTTAAAAATAATTCTTCAAGTCTAACATTTTTGTTTTGGAATATGTTTTTAGCAAGTGTTTACCTTGCTTTCATTTTAAATTACACATTTCTCCAAACAAGTCATGAGGCTTCCTTTCCAAAAAATATTCTTTCAGTATCTACTTTCTGCCTTCATCTGGTATCAGACCTGAATATAGGTAACATCCCACATTCTCTTCTTTCCTGTAACATCTTGCAGAATTTACATTTTCCAAACTTCTTTTGCCTTTAACATTTATTAACTATTATACATAACTTTCCTGCCTCTGGGAAGCATAAGTGTTTAAATAACAAAAAGTTTACAATTTGTTATTCTATTTCATTCTACTGACCAGATTTAACTCTTTGCAAATCTCACTATCCCTTAGCATCCTTATTTACAAAATGAGTCAAGAGTCCTCAGAGGTCACAAAAATAGGTAGTTCTAAAAGTTATTTGGAATTCTTCATACATTAATATACAAAGCACACATATTTCAAACACCTTCTCTATATGCAATTCAGGGCTTTTGTTCTCTAAACAGTCTATTCTTTTAAGATGTTTAAAAAGATTCAGACTCCACAATAAGTCACAGAATCATCTGATCGTTGATCAATCCCTAGATCATTCCAGTCCATCTTCTGAACTCTCTCTTGCATAACAAACGCTTCATGGTAGAATGTTCACCTGTCCTGGCCTGAACAAACTGTGTAACTGTCTCTTCCATCCAACCATCCAAAAATGGCAGAGGAAAAAGTTATCCGTAAAGGTAAAGCAGCCTACGGTCTCAGGAACTTTTATGGACAAGTACTATACCTTATATGACCACCAAAAATATCAGTAATTGGAGTCTGAACAAAGTCAGCCTGTCGAGTGACTGATGATTTGTTGCGAGGTCCCACTTGCTCCCATTCATCCTCACTGCCTTCCCCTTGTTCATCTTGCTCCTCTTCTTCATGAACAGTCTGAGCCTCTGGGCCATTGGAAACTGAGAGTTCTTAAAGTGAAGAAAAAAAAAAGGCATTGATTTTTTTACAAATAAAACATGTATACAGATAAAGAACTTGAAAAGAAAAAAACCCTATACAAATAATTTTCAGAGAAGTGTTTTCATAGATCATAGATTTGCGAAAGTAAATAAGAAAAAGTATACTCCAGGCTCACTCATAGTTGGACACATCCATGTATTAACAGAATGCAGCTGATGACTGTATGTAAACAGATGTAGTTTTCTAGCAAAGTTTGATATACTTTTAGTAGTAAATTTATGGGGTAGAAAAATTAGAAAGTCAAGAATTATTCCGGAAGCATAATTATGCCATTATTAAAAACAACTCCTTTTCTGCACAGGTATTTTACAGGGAACCCAAGGCTTAGCAAATATTTTCTTTGCAAGTGCCAGTCAGGAGGCTATAAACTGCACACAACTCAAGAACAAAATACGGAATTATCACTGTATCATAAAAAATTTACCCTACTAAAGAGAAATCAGATAACTAGTGATCTTGATTCTATACTTGGCTAAGACTAACAGTGTTTTGTTTCATTTTTAATAGGGGGCCCAAAGATAAAGCTAGTGTAAAATAAAGTTGCATTTACTCTGCATACAAATTCTAATACTTCTTCCAAAGAAAATTTTTCTCCAACTTCGTCAATACGAGTTTTAAAATAATTTAATATGTTCTGTTTTATATTAGATATAAATCAGCCATTAGCCTAGAAGTTTCCACTTCAAAAAAAGATCTTAACAGCGGTTTAAAGATCAGTGAAAAAACACATTGATGTATTTCTGAACTACCGTGGGGAGAGCCAAAACCCCAGTAAACAACTGACCTTGCAGGTATTATGAATGGCAGGCAAACATACCTACGCTTAAGACAAGACTAGTCAGCTTGAGTTAACCTGAAATAATGCTCAGATGAGCTCAATAAAAATTTGTAATACAGAAATTTGTTGTTTAGGAGGACCAGGTATATGACATTATTACTGTCATTCAGAGTATTTACAGAATGATAATGCTTTTCCAAATCACATCTAAATCCAAATACCCAGTAACACTTCAGATCCTATGTAAACTGACAGAATGGACTAATTTTATCCTTTGGATAGATTTTAACACAAGATTATTTGTTAAAAATTTGTTAAAAAGATGGCATTCTAACTCTACCTCAACATTATTCCAAACGTTACTCTGTATTGCAGAATCACCACAAGAAAATGAGAATATCTGAAAGAAATTAAGTTTGCTACCAAAAAAAAAATCCACTAACTTTCATTATGTGGAGAGAGAAGTTTCTTTAGGGTCAGCATTTCTTCATGTAGTCCATTAAGAATAAATCCCAAGTATTCTTCAGCATCCTCTTGCCTGCCCTGAATAAAATAGGTTTTTTTCAGTTACTTTATGACATTCTCATATTTTCATTTTATCAGAAGTTTTATAGTACTGAACATGTAGCTTTTTTCTATTAACTCAATTACAAACTACTCAGTCTAAGTTCTAAAGCTAAATAAAGTTTAAATTTTACTGTAACAACCCCTCATTTTTAACCAGTTCAAAAAGAGCCAACACATTAATTGGTAACCTGCTGTAAAGCAGCAAGTACACACATAAGCTTCACCTAGATACAGGCATTTCTGCATTCTTCTCAATACAAATTTGATGTATCATGTGAGTTGATTTTTTTTTTGCTATTTCTTTTAAAAGTAGTATTAAAAGTTGCTGTTAAACCACAGCCAAATCAAAATATGGTTTCAACAATTATATTTTCTTCAAACTGAAACTAAACCTGAAATAGTATTTTGAAGTATCAGTGCACAACCTTCGACCATTTCAAGCTGAATCCCAAGCAGAAATGAACTGCTCATTTCTTAAATATAAATCAGTAGGTATCTTTACAAAAAGAGATGTTCCATTCCAATTGTAATTTTTCCATTATTCTGACATATCAAACTGCCAAACTTAGAGAGATGTTAATTACAAGTCCCAAGACCATTTAGCTTCATTATAATGAGCTATCAACTGGCTGATTTTAGTGGTATTTAGGCACAGAACCTTATGTATGCCTTTACATTACTTTAACGACAGTGACTACCTTGCAATGCAATTATAAAAGTCAAAGATTTGTAAGTCACACCTTTTCTGACAGACTTGACTTTATAACCGTCAAAAGTCTATAAATGTATGTAGGTTCAAAGGCAGCTCCTGGTCGGATGTCTCTCACAATTTTATCACCTAAAGCTGCAAGGCAAAAGATAAGTACATATAATAACAATATATAGAAGCTTTTCTACACTATACCTTAACATTCTCTTCACACATCACTAGGATTTTGGAATCCAAAATTATTTTTTATTAATAGTTTTATTACAATTTTAGTGACTCAAGCTCAAAATTCATAAGATACAACTCTCCTATCCATAAACTTTTTTTCAAAACATCTTATGTCATCCTACATAGACTTACAGATTGGTCTGGAAAAGTTAGTACTTTTTATAGTCGGCACTCTGAAGCCTAACAAGAATACCCATAGCCATCATAAAAGAACAATTCTAGTTCTATTTAAATTTTTGTACTTCTTTTGTATTCAAAGAACACTTCCTTAAATCTTTTATATATTTGTAATTCTAGGAGATCATTTTTCCTCACTGCAGAATCAAAACCAAAAAAACAAACAAGAAACAGTTTGACTGAATATTCAACCTAATGGAAATACAAGGCCTCAGAAACTATATTTGAAAACTACACAATACAATAAAATGACCTAGAAGTATAATAAGTTGCATAAGACAGTAAGATTTGTTTTACAGAAACAAAACTTAGGCAGCAAACCACAGAAATGTCTGAACTGTTTGGAAATCACTGGAACAACCAGCTCCTCATGATATTTTCTTATAATGTTACATAAACACATTCCTGAAGCTGTTTTTTATTTCTATAAGTTTGTAATACAACAGATTTGGAGATTTAAAAAAAGAAAAAAGAAAAAATCAAAGCTACAAAATAATTTATTTGTATCAAAAAATGTTCTATTCCTCACTACAAAATCATCATTGATCCTAAATATATATTAGCAAGCATCATACACTTTTAAAGTTTTCACATGGAAATAGTGCCTAGGATGGGGAGGAATTAAAAGCAATGATAACATGCCTGCAGGCACTCTCTAACTGCTAGAGACACCTATTATGGCCCCATTTTGTTCTGAATGAATAAGTGTTTTGTATTTAAGGATGATAGAAACGAACAAGTTGACAAAACAAACGGCTGGAAATATGTAAGGAAGGAAGTGGAGTAAAATACAGTGAATATCAAATTATTTTGTTAGAAAGGGCATGTACTCAGAAGACATCTTGACGATTAAGCTAACCTTCAACAAAAACTATTCTTATTGCACTTGTACTTGGTCTAGCAAATAGAAGAAAAAGATATAAGGTGCAACACCTGTGATTTCTTGACATGAATCACTAATAAGGAAAAGCATAACGCTGACAGAAAAGCAAGAGCACACTTTTATTTATCAAGAAACCCCAGAAGTCCAGAGAGCCACGAAGGGGATCGAGCACTAGTATTTAAAGTCCTTAAGTACATCACACAAGGCAGATCCTTACCCCAAAGTCTTTTTATCATGGTTTTAAGACTTTTCTCCCCCTATTCCCACTCACCTTGTTTTGCTTTAGGAGGTACAGGCATATTAGTGAACTCATTCATTAAACGAACACTGAAACAGAATGGAAGGAACAACTAGACATGAGCAGCAAGTTAAGACTTTGAAGGACAAATCATAACATCAGATCACTGTCATTATCGACTGCCAATAAAAAAACAAAACTGAAGAATATCATAATGAAGTCTAAGTAATTTTCAGACATGAAAATTAACCCGATCATTGCTAATGAAACCAAGGTGTTAGGTTAGTTCCTGCAGCTGTCATGGTTCATTTTTGCATATTAAACACTATTTAAAACTGATATTCCTCAGGCAATGGGACGTATCTTCCTTGACTGGCAATTATAGAATACCAAGTTCATTATAAAAGCCATATATCACCAAAAACACACATTAAAAAAGACTTCTGGATACGTATCAGCTTTCAACAATTGCAGCAAACAAACCTTTGTTAGGTATTTCTGAATGAGCTTAAGTCAGATCACAGATTTTTATTACTTTTAACAAGCTACTTACAAACTGTCTATCATTGGTGTTGAGGTACACGGCCGCTGCGATTTTGAATACATTGGAATGGACTTCATTAAATGATACATTGGAGGGCAAGCAACCAAGGCTTGCAGGGTCTATGCAGTGGCATTAAGGAAATATTCAGAAAATGTAATTTGCATATTAACCAACTATTCAATTATATTTAAAATTATATGCAAAACAAAGCTAGCTCCTTATTATGTAGATCAATCCAATAACTAAATAGGAACAGATGAATGGACTTTTATCACATTAACTACTAATGCACAGAAGTTATACTAAAAAACCCCAGCATCTTGTAACATGCAGCAATTTCACTGACATTTTAATAATGTCAAAAACTAATTAAAACGGAAGGAAACAGTCTAGGTGCAGGAGAGAGAAAGAACTTTCATAGGAAAGACTATAAAATTAACAATTTGAAAGTTGGCAAGTGATAACATGCAACATGTTTTCTAAAGAGAACAGTAGTAGTCAGCTGACATGTCAAGTTAAAGGTGATGATTCACCCCCATAACCAAACCAAAAAACCCGCCATGATGTGAAACATTCTGCAATGTAAAGATGAGTTTGGAACAACCAGTAAAACTACAGTCTATGTTGGGAGAAAATACTTTAAAAACATTAAAAGCTGTGCTACTTGATGAGAACAATGAACAAAGTAAAAAGATTCTGGAGGGGCAGGGAAATGACAAAAAAGGCAGCGATCTCAACAGCTAGAGAGATATATTAACTTGACCCCTACAGTGTGCAAAACTTGAGTAACAAGTTTTAAGCCTGAAAAAAATCAGAGCTGATAACATACAATCAGATGAATGCAGAACTGGTTATTTAAGATAAAAGCTGAAGTTTAAAGCACAATCGCTGGTCTTAAAATAGGTTATTAGGTTCTGCAATGATCAGTCTTGAAACTGGTCTTAGTATTTTTTACTTGCAGTGAGCCACTACTAACAGAGGAGGTACAGATTAATAATAATTTTTAAATTAATATATAAAACTATCATAATACAGCAGTGAAGAAGGAAGATTTCTGTTACCCAAGATAAAAATTATTTTTACAGGGGAATACAATTCTAAAACATTAAAAGTGAGCTAATCTTCCATCCCGTTGTAAAGGATTAAACACTGCACTTACACAGATGATACAATAGCGACAGTCTGCTCAACAGAAAACCAAATGACCCACTTACCAAACTGCCAACAAAAAAGCCTAAGAGTAAGAATAGTTACTTCAAGTACAAAACAGAAATAACAACTTACGTTGATACAAAAAGAGTCGTGAGTAAACTTAACCAGAAATGACAAGAAGGTTTTTAGTCATGAGAAAGTTACAGTTCTGAAATATTTTGACAGAAGTAAGAGACAAATTGTGAACAGGATTGTACAACCAGCTGCAGGGAACCCTGGACACCGCGTTTAATGATCGTATAAATACCCCTGGATTCCTAAATGCCACCCTTAAACAATTTAACTACAGTAGTAGAATGTGGGAAGACAAACACTTTTATAAAATACTTACCAGAATAATCCAGAAAAACTTTTGACAGATATAACATACAAATTTTAACTTAAGTGTATTAATTTTTCCCAAGGTAAGGATACAGCATTGATGTAGCACCAGTTTCCTTTGTTGATCAGCCCTCGCGGTTGCAAAGACACTGGTTTATGTATTAGCCTTACATTTTCCAGTATTTCTGCAGAATGAGAAACAGTAAATTGAGCATCAACAAAATGCACATGTAGCCATCAAAACAAATATCTGTTGATGCATTACAAACGAATGAAAATCAATTAATAAGATTCCCAGAAACTTCAGCAAATCATTTTCGCCCCATTGAAACACTGCTCATACTTCAAAACAGGCACATTTCTTCAACTGAAGACATCCAGGAATTTCTATCAGGAAGATGCTGGTACAAGAACTATCATTGTAATTTCAAAACTGAGAAGACCTGTTTGTTTTTATGTTTTCCTAAAATCAGATACTTTTATTTATATACAGAAAGACATATATAAGTATAAAATCCCATTAGCTGCAATCCCTTGCCACCAATTTAGGAAGTATTTCCCAAATTATTCTGCTCTGAAGAGAGATGAAGTTGATGTAGCAATCTCAGCTTACAAGTTTCAACATGCACTATCTTACAACAAAAATATCTTAGTGCAAACACGACAGAGAGATGTTAACATGGTCTTCTGAACAGTGTGTTTTATTTACTGGTTTAAGACTTCCAAAATCTACAAGATAACAGGCTTACATAATATTATGCCTACTGTTTTCCTGCCTTTAAAAACTTCAGCAATGGCCCAAGTTTAAAAATTAGAAACCACTGCACATACATAAGTCTGTCTCAGTTATGAAACTGAGAGCAACAGGGGGAGTTTTTCCAGGAAGTCTGACCTGTTATTTAGGTACCTAAATGAAAACTGTTTAAGGAAAATATTGGATCTGGTATATTTTAAATTTGTGAATGAATGTCAAGACGTATACAAGACAGAATAAAAAGAATAAAAAATGCAAATAAACATAACAATTGTCTACCATGGAGACTACTTATTTTTATAATAAATGTGAGGGCCTCTAAAGCCCTTATATGCTACATTGCATAAACTTGAACAAGTCTGAGCTGTTGACTAGAAGGACTATCTAAACAGACAAAGTAACATGACAAGTGGAAAAGCAGAGGCCCAAAGCCATAACTAAGCAGAGGAAGTGGCAGAACTGCAAACAAAATCCATGTCCTTCTACTTCCAAACTTTACCTGTAAGATCCTATTTCCTGCTGACACCACCAGTTCTAACCAAATAAAAACATGCCAAAAAATATAAACTATTTAAATCAGTATTCTATTACATAAAAGAACCTGACACCTGAAAGGGCAGACAGCAAAAAGATGTAAAAGGGAAGACATTAACACCTAGCACAGATGCAGATGAAAATTATTTTGTGTTAAAATATGTGTTATTATATTATTAATGCTCAAACATTTCAGAATATATTGTTAAAGCAGCAAAGTTTGAAACATGTTCTGCACACATACAATCTTTCTGTTAACTAAGCACTGTTGAAAATTAGGATAAAAATAATGAAAAAAGTATTTATGTTTATGCCTGTCAGTAACTTTTTATGTTAACTGTATTTTTCCCCATTTTTGTTTCATACTAAAAAATATTATTAGGACCTTTAGCATCCTCTTGTGGTCATAAAACTGCTTTGTAAACAATGTCTAAAGCAATTACAGTGAGTTTTCTTTCTTTTAACATAATTAGTTTTGTGTACAGCAATTACATTCAATACCACATTTTCATCTAACATTTACAAAATAACTAAACGAACTTTTACAAGAGTACCAGAAAAAAAATGCACTTACAACCATGAGAAAACTTTCTTAAAATTTCAAAACCTGTTATAAAGCACACACCATTAACCAGAAATAGTTCACATTCCCTTTGGAAGATACTGACTTGTGAAACACAGCCTTGATTTCAAAACATACCTAGAACAGTATTATCATCTTTAGAAATTTCTGTTGGTAAACAGAAAACATTTTGCTGAAGTTCATTCACCAGGTGGTGTTATTACAAATTTTTAAAAAACGCAAACCAGTAACTGCCTAATCAATGCAAGTCCAAAGTTTATCACAAGAGAAACCATGTGGATATGGTCTCCAAGCAGAAGAGAGACGTGTTACAAGTTCACAATTTAACACTTCGCTTGAGACCATTATTTGGCAAATATTATTTATATCACTCAGATCTTTCTTCAAATCTGAACAATGATAAAAAAATGCCAGGACAACACTGCTGAATAACCCTACACAAAATCAGTTTCTGCAAGAATGCTGATAGCACAATGGGCTAAATTTCTGAAGTTTATAAAAAAACTCCAAACCTCACATGACTCCATTCCACAATTACTTGCTCCAGCACTTACCTAGTTTTATCAATAAGAAAAAATTTTCTACTATGTAACACTGAAACATCTTTGTTACAAATTAAATTACGTTGTTCTTGTCTTGTTGGCTAGTCTTGGGACAGCAGTGAATCGCCATTTTTTTTATGAATTTGTTTTACGTATCTGAAGTTACATCCATGATCACTCCAACAATCTCATCTGAGACAAAGTAAATCCAAAATCTCCACTTCCGCTGAAAAAGTATGGTTTTCAAATCTTCTGTTTTTGCTGCTGCACTATTACAACTTCCTTGAGAAGTAATGCCCAAAGACTGGCAACAACAACAGAATTATAGTTATCTTCCAACTCTTCCATGTATATTGGTACTAACACACACTGGAAAAAAACCTGTCTTCAGCTTTAGTAAGGACCCTTTACTACAACTTTACTAAGGACCTAGAACTTCCAGATCCTTTTATTCTCTAATATTATTACCAACCATTTGTTCTTCATACTGTATGCTTGCATTTGATTTCTGTTCTGGTATATCCTTCCATACTTGCATTTACTGGATTCCCTTCCTTCTAATTTAAAATCATTCCAGATTTAGTCAGACCTTAAATGTTTGCGTTCGATTCATCTGAAATCCTGCCTTTTGTAAGCAAATTTTACGTGCACTGTTAATTCCATCATCCACAATGAAAACGCTGCAGAAAAAAAAAAAAGATTCAGAAAACCTTTTTTAGACTCTTCCTTGAAATTCTTCCTAAAGTTACCAAGGACAGTTAAAAGACTACTCCGAATTGCTAGTATTCCAATTACTTATATCCCTCGCTTACTTAGAACATTACATAAGGCATTATTAACTATTATCAGGTTATGCATCAGAACATAACTGTGAAACGTGGCAAGTGAAGCCTGAAAGTCACTTTTTTACTAATATGGACCATTTGTAACCTTACTATCCCTTAGAAATTAATTACTAAAATGTTTGTCCTAGCATCTAAATTAGGCTAAGGTGTATAATTAGTACAGTTGTCCCTTTCTAAACATGCAAGTGCTGTAGCTGCGCTTCTCTACCATTCTGATGTTATCTGCCTCGAGTTTTGCAAAATAAATATCAATGGTTCCCAGTTTGCTTCAGAAGTTCCTTTAACTTGTTCACTAGTTTTGCCAGTAAAGCTTCTCAACCTTAGCCACTTGCTAAAATTAACTTCAGTATTTTTTTTCTCATCAAGATTAACATTAAATTTGTTTGTTTTCTTTATTTTCTACTCCTATCTTCATATTTCCTTATCTTGTGTAGCTTTCATTTAATTTGAGGACTAAGAAACCACAGACTTTTTTTGCAGGTTAAATCAAGTAGCATTAAACTATCTTCAAGGTTCCTGGGAATCATTAACCTCCCTTGTGAAATTAAGGCACAAACCAGCAAGTTGTCCCTGGAAAAGTAACTTCTCTTCTTGTGTCTTGAGCACCTGTTCTAAATAAAAACTGTACAGAAGGGGCTCAGAGCACCAACATTGTCAGGATATTTGCTAATTTTGCTTGCTAAACTTGAGATGCTTTAGGTCTAGATTTTACTTGTGTTTAGCACCCTATGGCACTTATGGTCAAAAATTCATTCTCATTGGCATGAGTTGAAACTGGTGAATTCCCAGCAAATCCAACAGGATCTCAACTTGGCCACACAGAAAAAAGGAACACAATCAGCAGCTACCTATGAAAAACATACAGGATTGCTACATACCCTTATTCAGTGATGTTCACCTTGGCAGAAGATTTGAAATGAAATACGTATGGACAGAGCAAATGATCTGACTGAAAATCATAAATTGAAACCCGTGTAATGTGTTTGAGTGTGAGTGTATGAACAAAGCACTAATGTATCTATTTTTCCAAACAGGACAGAGAACATTAAGAAAACAGACAGTGAAGAAAGTCACCTTATTCCACAGAGCAAAGCACTGACTACACGGCATTCAGATCTTCAGGTAAACATTTTATACCAAAATCAGCAGCATCTGAATTACAGGAATTGCATCAACAGAACTCCTACCTAAATCAGCTAAACTGAGAAGATTAATTCTTTTTCACTGGAAAAGGATCTATACTCAAGACTACTCCTCTGCAAAAATAGATAGCTGATAGTGAAGGTGCAGAAGAAAACTTTATCAAAATTATATTGCTATTTTAATGCACTAAGAGACAAAACAAAAAGCTCTGCTCCCACCTGGTGGCAAGAAATAGTACAGAAACAGTAAAAGTCTAGAAAGTTAACTTAAAAGCTGAAGCAACTAGGACAAGATTAAAAAAAACCTTTTGCACCTACAGCAAGCAGTTCCAGCTTTACAGTTGTCACAAAACAGTTTTAAATTAAAATTCATTATCAAACAATAGCTTAATTTCAGAGTACAACATACTCCACGTGGATGGGTTCATACAAACCATAATCACCTGCTTATATATATTTAATACAGTCAACTGCGTTTGTGACACCTAAGTGAAAAATACACAGAAATATAAATTATTCTGACAGTTATCTTCTCAACAGACAATTTTAAGTAATGAAACCATTACTGAGTAAGGAGGGGATGAGAGGAAGGCATATACTTCTAGGTATTCTGAACAGAAATGTCCATCAGCTTCTGGTTAGAGTAAAAAACTTGAAGCTGTCACATACAAAACAAAACACCACTGTACTTGCAAATTAGCCTGTAGCATACATAGCAGGATTTTGCATAAGTCTTTTCATATAGAGGCTACTTCTCAGATTTAAAGTAATTATTTTTGCTCCAACCCCCATGAGTCAGTGACACAAAATGTAACCAACTGGATATTTGTCTTCATGTTTTCTGACTGAATCTGCAAAAACAGTCTTAGACACACTCTAGTATTTCTCAGCAGAACCACAAATATGACAGGACCGACGGTCACAAAGCCTTTACATCAGGCACTGCCTTTCCTGATGGACCCGCTGGACAGTTTCTTATGGTTATTCTTGAACAGGCAATAGCTAGCATTGCTTCTGAATAAAATAGCACTGTTTTTAATGGTTAAGGATAATTCTTCAAAATTTGGAAGAGAGACCTCTTAAAGAGCAAATCAATAAAAACTATTTCCTAAATCAGAATTTCTGAAGCAAGACCTATTTAGATGTCAACTTACGCTACTGTAAGTGTCCAGGAATTTCAGCTACTTTGGCATAAATATATTAATACTCTTCCCTTCTTCTAACGGAATCCATTACAAGATTGTAAATACTGGATAATATAACACACCATTTTCAGAACAAACCTTTCTAATATATTCTCCTTATCACAACAGCACACCGGAATGCAAGCAGTCTATTTAAAATCACTGATCACTCAAACATACTGTTTGACAAGTAGCAATAGTTTTACCGCATCTGGGATAATGACATGGTAATGTCTCGTTGGAATGTTTACTCAGGGGGATACAAAACTAGCTTATTTAAACTACATCCTTCACAGCAGTGCTTGAACAGTCATCCTATTAAGAACATTAACAGAGGAATCTTCTCTATCGATACTGCACACTCCTGTTTACAAGCAGAGTTAATACCCTTCCAGTGTAACATCCACTCGTGTGTATTAACTATACCTGCAATCTTTATGGCTACAGGATCCTCTGAAACTGGAACAGGTCCCTCTTTGACTTCAACCTGTTTTTCAGGGACCAGAGTAGATGTGGCAGGAGGGGTATACTTAGTCTCAACATAGACCACAGATGTGGAAGCAGAGGGCTTGGAATTGTGAAAGAGACTAGCCCACGATTTTGCAGGCTGATTAACAGGGACTGATCCTGCAACCGGGACTGTTGCCTCAGTAGTAGGTGAAGCTTCCTCAGGCTTAGCTTGGTCTGAGTCAGTGCTTTCCACAGTGTGCAATTCTACCCCATTGGCAGCTGTGTCCTCACCAGAGGATTCAAGTGTTTGTCCATTAGTAACGCCAAGATTTTCAGTAGTATCAGTACCAGCATAAGACTGTACAACAGCTGTCCTTAAAGGGCTATCTCTGCCAGTCTCTGAGGGGATGCAAAACTGTTCAGAATTAGTAACACGGCATACCTCAGGCTGCCCTGCAGTCCTGGTATTGTCTAGTGCGCTAGAAACAGAATCATCAGAGACAGCTTCATTAATGAAGTCCACAGAGTTGTCCGGGCTGTTGCAAGTCCTTGGTGTGGCCAGGGAGGGTATGTCTCCCGTCAGTTCCGTATCCTCTGTGCTTATACTGTTCAGTCCCGATGAATTTGCATGGCCGTTCACAAGAGCTTCTGTGGGAGCGATGCCGTCACTGACATCTTCCAAGTAACTGTAGTATCCAGGGGGCCTTTTTTTCTTCTTTTTACGCTCCCTTTGTCCAAGGCCTCCAGACAAGCCATCGTTTTCAGCGTTAGAACCGCTGTCCAAAGCGAGGGTCGGATCAGTGAACTGGCAGTCAATGGAGTTGTAGTTTGTTTCACTGAGAGTATCATCAGGGGTTTTCTGAGCAGGTGCACAACTGAGAATGAATTCTGGAGCCTGAGGATTCAGAGTACTTGAAATACTGTAGTCGGTGTTATTTAGTACAGACGACTGTGTCTCAATAACTTCATTAACACCAAATTCAATTCTCTGATACTCTTCCCCTGGACAAGAGAAAGCAAACCTGAGTTAGTGAATGACATCTAATCAAAAAGCTACAAAATCAAGGAAAAAGCACCCACATTTTCCTGCAACTCAGAAAACAAACTACATCCCCTCAAACAAAATAATTCTTATTCTCTATCTCAATCCTGAAGACTATTTCAAAACATCATTTTCTTAAAGACAACAGAGTATGTAATTTTCCAAATCACTGCACAGTTCCTGCAAATAACACCTATTAAATTCACCTATTGAGAAAAACTATTAAAGCCCAGTGACTTTAGCAACAGTCTGCATTAAGTTAATTACTGGGTAATTGCATATAAAATATGGTGCAATATTTAACTCCACGCTTCTTCTAAAGCCAGTGTTTTCCACTGACAATTACAAAATCCAAGCCTTCACCTGTTTAACTTTTAAAAATAACCTCTACATGTGGAGGGGGGGTGGGGTGGGGTGGTGGTTTTCCTGGCATAGAAAGATTTATCATAATCCTTAATAACTGAAAAATATTTTCATTAATTCATTAATTGTATGGAAACACTACAATTACAGCTTTTGAAACTCTACTCATTAATATGTTATTTAATTTTATCACAGTTGAATTTATTACTATATGAGAATATGATACATAGGACTATATGATTTTATGACAAGAAATACAAGAGATACACCTCAACATAAGTAGGTGTTCAACTTGTACATACAAGCAATATTAACAAATTTATGAACAGGATTGGGTTTGGGGCTTCTTTTTGTTTTGAGTTTTGCTGGGTTTTATTTATTTATTTATCTTGGAACTTTGATATCCTCTTTAAAGAAACACTGAGAAATATTCTCATGGCAGGCTGCAGTATCACAAAACACTGTCAGTCGCAGAGTAATGCAATTCCATGGCACTTAATTTTATAATGTGTGCATTGTAACTAGTAACACCGAATACTTAGTTACAACTATTTCCGTAACTATCAAATAAAGAGATAAAATTAATGAAACTGAATCTCAGGAATGTTAAAGGTAAACTTAGATTTTAGTACTTGTAAGCCTTGTAGGTCTTTCTATATGTATGTTACTGTCTCAAAGACATTAACCTTTATATTTTCTGTTTCTTCAAAGATGAGGGGCTAAAAAAAAACCACATTTCAAATTTTTAAGACTGTTACTAGAGACCCAGACAACACTAGATACGATTTCCAAAGAAATATAAGTGGATACACCAAATTAAAAACTTTAAAGATTTTGTGCAACTTGCATTTGCTGACATGTGGTACATAATGTATCTTTTCAAGTATAACACAGACACTCACTAAAAATGAAGTGGTTCGTTGTTTTTTGTAAAAAAACACAACAAAAAGCAAGCAACAGTTCCTAAGGAAAGTAAGTTATTCACACACCTAAGGAAATAATCCTATAGGAGGACAGAGTCTAGTGGAGAATGTTTTGATACGTAACTGTCCACCTGTTTTGAAACTGTCCAAATACTGTCTAGAGAAGTCTGCTGACAAAAATTTTAGCTTTAGAAAAATGTGAAAGAAACAAGAATTTACACGGTATGTATTTTTTAACATCAAATGAAGAGTAACATTCAGTGTGTGTTGAGGTCTGACTTGCACATGCAATACCAACGTATTTGGAATTAATGAACAAAAGATATGTAATACAGATGTTAATTGCTTTTTCTGTTTTGATCAATTAACCAAACAAAATGAGAAGTAAACACATTTCAATCTTGCTACCAGTCAGACTAAAGGCAACTTAACAAAAAGAGAAAAAAGTCTCCATACACATCTAATTTCTCTCAATCATGTTAACAAGAGCCTGAATTTCAAGTTTTCTTCACCTCTCCCCTACACCCATGAGAAAGCATTTTATAACACCATGCCTGTCAATCCACCATTCACCAACTACTTCTGCAATCACTGACTAGCTATCACCAACCAGAAAAGAGGGCTTAAGTTTCTTTTAAAAAAAAAATCAGCAGCCTAGAGACAGGGAGGTGGAAAGCTGCTGCCTGATCCCCACTTAAAGAGGGAAGGGCTGGGAGATCTCAGGCATCACCTAACTGTTTAGCGGCAACACCAACTGGCTATCAGGGCTATACATGATGACCTGTCAGACACACACAGCTCAAAACCAGACACAGCTTGATTTGTTTGCAAATGTAGAGCATGGAGTTTTAAGGGATATGGGACACAAATCCACAACAAAACTACTCCTCGGTAGTTCATCTGCTTATGGAGCAACTTGTTAGTTCAAGCATGGACCAAGAGCTAGTTCTTTACCCTTTGTTACAACAGTAAAAAGCACAAGCGACAACTGGTAACATGTAATATTCCTCCAACCGTGATAAGAATGAATTATTGGGCACATTTCAAATCCCTACCAGTTCCAAATAATTGGAGACTTCTGCTTCTTTTCCAAAACCCCAGTTAAAAATAATAATTAGTTTGAAACAAAGAAGGTGGTTTCCCTTTGTGGGTGAGTTAAGTCTACCACAGCCAAAAGTGAGAGTTCTCACTTCTGCACTCCTGTCCTACTCCTCTACGCTCCAGCAAGCTTCCAGCACTTGTGTTACCAAAAGCTAACCTAGCCAAGAAAACCCAAAAATCCAAGCAAGTTGGGGTTTTTTTTCCTGATTTTTGGTGAACTTATCAGCTTACTGTACACCAGACAATCACAAGAGCCAACTGAGGGCAGATGGGGAGCAGAAAACAAAACACATCCCTTACAATTATGGCACAATGGTAATTTAGCTGAAGGTGCAACATGAACATTGTAGGCTAAAATCTTGCCGAGAGCATAACTGATATTCTAGCATTTAACAGACAAATCAGGAAGTTACAGCTGAGGAATTAAACTTTACACCTTACAGCAGGATTAGAATAATAAATACCAGTAGCTACTGTATAGTTAGTCTATGGAATGATTGGCAGAAGCTCATTTGCCATAAGATTGCATCAAGTTCATCTGAAAAAAAAAGAGAGATAATTTTTTCTATTTGTTTTGACTTCCCACTTTGCTTCTGGGCATCTTTGTTTCAATCTAGTTCACAGTGCTTTTTCTGAATGGATTGAAACAGATACATCTGTCATTAACAACATGACACGCATATTGAAACAAGTATCAACAGATGCTCCAAGGACAAAGTCTATGTACAGTAACAGAAGCTGTGAATACACAGTACTAATTAGTCTATACAGAGTTCTGCATATTAGAGCTTCAGCCATGATTTGATTATTCCTAGTAAGTATTAACAGGTCTTCTAATTTCGTAATAAAGTTAAATACTGAAGATAAGTATAGAAAAAAATTAGACTGTGGGGAGTGACAATATGGTCAGTGTACGTCATCTTATTATAATTATAAATATTCTGCATAAGCATAGCATTCCATTTTAGTTTCCACAGCTTCTTATGCAGCCATCACAGTGATCATATGCATGCACAGTACAGTGCAAGCTTGTTAAAGACATTTTTCAGGCAAAACCTAATTTGCTGTCATTACCTAATCTCAGGGCTGGGAGGGGTTCTCTCAGGGTCTAGGAATGATCTGAAAAACATTTGTACAAACCAACTTTCTGTATGGCTTGTGAACATTAAAATCTCAGTCTTAAAGAACAGAATTTAAATCCATAGTTAAGACAAAGCAATATATGACTGGACACCCCTGTCATCAACAACAGACAATTCATACCATATGGTCCTTTTAAGTAGGAGTTTGAAAAGTTTGTTAAAACTACTCAGGGACCTAAAACTGGTCTTGTACTAAATAAAGCTCCTGAATTTTCAGAAACGTTGCATATCTGCTTTCAAATGGGACCTGTTGTCCTTCTTTATGACTGGCTATCTTATCTACCTTTAAATGCAAGGCCAAAGTCGCTAAGCATAATGATCAGGTGTTCTTAAACATTAATATGTGCATTTTGGTCCTCTTAAGTACTTTTGAGAAATGTTCAGTCAGACACTTGCATTATTTTGAAGTAGATCTGGATATCATTTGTATCATTCTCATATACATCTGGGTAAGTCTCAGCTTCCTTGCTCTTCCCTGGTTCAGGGAAAAAAACAAACACTAATTTACCTGCTGCTTAAAATACTGTGAAAGTTCGCTTTAAACTATACAGAGTGAAGATCATGTGCAACTCCTACTTAACTGTCAACTTTATATAACTATGAAGTAAGGCCAGGTTATAATGTGCATGGGTTGAGACAGAGTAGACGTGTGACTGTTACAGCTTTTAAAACAGGAACCCTGTAATGCATTTTTACATCAAGAGTCATACTTTCACCAAGGGGGGGCGGGGGAAGGATTTTCCAAAAAATAGCTGAGCCAGAAACAAGAGTCAATGGGAACACTGAACAGAGCACTGCTTGCAGAGCTGTCTTCAGGTTGCAACTGCCAGAAAACACTTATGTAGTGGCTCTTACAGGAGGGCCTGCTGAACACCACACTAGCTACTTATTTCTTCCATACAAGTTCTCTAGCAAACTTGAGCCCCCCACACTTTTACAGCTACATCCTGCAATATTTCCGCAAGACATTAAGATTGTGTGGTAACACAATCAAGGAGTACGCATGTCCATGCTAATTAGCTGAAGTTGACTGCAGCGTTTTCTAACACTCTCCATGGATCTCATTCAATAAAGATGTTTAAAAAAACCAATCTGCCAGATATATGTATACACACCTGCTGAACGAGTTCTAAAGATTAAATTTAAACAGAAGTTGTAGTAAACCTAAGGAAAGTGTCACAACCTTTTAAGTTGAAAAATATGGATGTCAATTCTTACCATTGTGAAACTTACCTGTGGACTTAATACCACATGAAACTGTTTCATTGTATGGAGGGAGCTGTACAAAAAAGAAATGAAACTTATTTAAAGACAAAGCAACTCCATTAACATTCAGTACCAGTTTCATTTGAAACACCTGAATCCTTTAAAAATAACATCATTATTAAGGTTTGATTTTCTGAGAGTATGTCTTGAACTCACGCTTCTATATTTATCAAATCCCACCCTGTAGCTTCAAGTGTCCTTGCAGATTACCACAATTACTGAAAGATAATCTTGGTTACACACCATAGGCTCATCAACTTCTCAAGCAATTCACCTCACAGCATCAGGATCTTCCTTCATCAACAGTAACTCATCATGATTTTAAAATGAGGAACATACCCTCTTTTTAGACAAAAATGCAAGATAGACCAAACTACCTGTGAAAGGATGAAACAAAGTTTTGCACAGACAACAGTCACACCTAAATCTTTTGACTCTCACCCTGGTTCAGCTGTAGTGTTGCCCATGAAATGTTTAGCTGAGGTGTATTCTTAATCATATTTCACAAAAACATAAGGGTTGTTTTTTTTTTAACATTAGCGTAAGCATGATGGAACCACAGCATACAGTTTCCATCTGGATTGTAAGATGTCTGGTGTAAAACACTGCCATCATTTTATGGACTCTGGTTGACAGAACCCCTGCTATTGGGTAACCACAGGTGGGCAATTTCTAATCCCTCCTTGTCTGCCCCCAAACTCCCCCAGCAGCTGAAAGCCTTCTCGAACTGTGCCTGCATGAACTGGGAGCCATTGCTACACTGCAGTCCAGCAGCTGCCTGGAGAACACCTGAACTGTTTCTGCAGTGGGAGACAAAACATTGGGAGTATAGCCTAGTTTTGTAACACTAGTCTAAATATTAATCGCAATGGTGTAACAAGTATCAAAGACTTCTCCACTGAAGTCTTCAGTTCTCTAAAGCTACAGATACTTACATATTGCCTTCTTAAAGCACTGTAGACAACAGTGCGTCAGTGGCACAAAAAATATTCCTAAAATTCCATTATAAAAAAGTACATGAAAAGAACACATACTGTAAAATCCATTTACAAACCATAATACATCTTAATACATCAACTTTCCAGGTCAAAAATGAGAATCAATAGGTCAGAAAGAGGCTCCAGGCTGTTAAGAACCTATTATCCATATTAATATTGAACACAGATTTGATACAGTTTAATAGTTAGAGGTAAAAATGTTACTTTAAAAGTCTACAGTCAACAGTTTATGATAAAACTTGTAATTCTTGTTTTTCTCCAATTCAAAGGGCTTAAGAAAATACAAAGTGGGGGGGGGGGGGCGGAAGTAGTCCACCTATTGGTCCCCTACATATCTGGTTAATCAATAGCACCTTTGCAAAGTATAGATTTCTGAGTTGACCTGTTTTGTACAACTGGGTCATCTGAACCATCTCAGTCAACACGTGTCTGACAACATGTATTAAAGATCTCATGTATAAAGAGACATTCTAGACAGCTTTTAGCTTTAACCAGTGCCTTGCCTCAGTCCACCCTTCAGTCTATAGGTAAGGGACTTCAGAGGACACCAGCATCAACGTATGCTGGCACTCCCAGAACGGGCACTGCCCCCAGCAGAATGTGTGTCAAACACCACTGCAGTACTATCATCTCAGTCTCGTCCTTCTTGAATTTCACTGTTTTTTTTCAGACCACTTTTCTCTGAAATATCTGCACAGTGTAAAACTCATAAGCATAATTTTTATTTCATCATCCAGATAATTAAAAAACATTGAACTGAACCAGATCAAGGACAAACTTAAGGAACATCATTCAACACAGTTTTTTACTCCGACAGCTAACCAGTAAGTAGTACACTTGAGACAGTTATAAAATGAAGTAAGACTGGTTCTAATGCTGTACGTTCATGCTTCCTCAACATACCTTATGAGAATAGCTTTACAGAAGTCAAGATATGACATTTTCATCTTCCACAAGATAAGCATTAGGATAGCTGATGAAGGACACTTAAGGTGACAGTGCTTCTACTGCTTTTAATGGTGGGAAAACAGCAGTATCATCAGAAGAAACACGTATTACCTGAAGATCTATTCTGCATGATTTCCCACCTACCAGAGAAGATACAAAGCTACCCCTAAAGGCAAGTAGAAGCTATCTTTTTCTTTCTAAACTTCCCCCACTCCACCCCATTCCCTTCATGCACTTTTACTGTTTAGCAGTATACTATACTAATTATACTTGGAAAATTAAGTTACAGGAAACTAAGTTGCATTAACAATGGTCGTCAGATTTGTAAAATGTGACAAAAGGATTTCCCCATCTACAGTTGAAGTGTTCATTTCCTTTATGCTGAGGGGGGAGGACAGAAGCATGACTACAATATTTGAATGGAAATGTTTGGAGGAAAAACATGGAAATTGACCTAGAGGAAAATTATTTTGCAAGTCTGGAGATCAGGACAATGGCATAACTCTTTCCTACAAAGGAAAATGGTTTCCTCAATCTCTGTGAAGAACTACAGAAAATAAGAGTCTACAATACTATCAGTAGTAAATTATGAACTCAAACACACAAAGACAACTGTTTCCACTCTGTGGTTCTCACTGCCACTGTAATTAGTTCATTATTGATCCACTTCTTATTTCTCAGACCTGGCACACAGCCTTCCTTGTAAGCATAGCTTTGATGGTTAGCAGTGCTCCGCCTGTCAAAAAATACTAGGAATCCCTGTGCTTCAAAAGGTTCACAAGACTCAGAAGTCCACCTTATAACCAAGAACACTGCTGAAAAAGTTTTTTCTATATCCACCTCTAAAAGAGAAAAAGCAATCAAAGCTGCAGTAATAGGGCTGGACAACTCACTTTCAACATCCTATTACTACTATTCCAGCTCTGAAAGATGACAAGTAGAAGGTGGAATAATTAATTTATTTCTAAAAATTGACTTAACATCCACATACACAGGAAGAAGACTCTTCTTCAATATCTTCAGTTTGTAAATTAGCAAGCTAACAGAATAATTAAAAAAATAACTGTATTGTTATATTTCAAATACACAAAGAGATGACGCTTTAAAATGTTATTTCTAGAAGTAGTTTAAAGTAGATTCTTACCTCAACAGAGCATCGTGGAGTCACAAAGAACTGGTTAAATTCATCAGGGCTGAACTCCCCAAAAATATACTAAAAATAAAAAACAAGGTTCTTTGTTAAAGGAGGATTTCTATTCAATATAATTAATAAATTCATGATCAAATCTATTAAGATACTAACATTCAAGACGACCTGTATGTTGGGAGCCAGAAACTCACCTGTTTGCATCCCAACTCTCACCTTAATTCCTTCCCAAGTCCTTAGCAAAGCACTTTAGGCTCTAAAACTTTATACAATCCATTTTCCTTCAAATTCCCACTAGAGATGATCACAGCACAAACTGCAGCTCATCCCGTGACCAGTTTTAAACCAACATGTAGGGCAAGAAGTTGCATCAGAGTGTGCATAAGCCCTAGACACAAGCTGGTTTACCTTCTAAAACAACACAGATACCTACCCTTCACAACAGAAAAAACAATTACTTTTCCAGAGTTCTGCTAAACTAATGGGTTACACAAGACTAATGGTACCACACAAGCACAGAACTGAAACTGCCTAGGGTGTAGGAAAATACACAAGATCTAAATATCATCAATTTTGGTACAGCTGCTCTTATAAATTTTGTTACCCGTGTGCCTGAAAAACTGCATAACAAACCTAAGATGAAACATCTTTTCCCAGCATTAACTTCCTGCACCCTTTTAGGTATTTTGCATATGTATTTCTATGACAAAAAGACAAGTACCTAAAATGACTCCCAAAAAAACCCCACCCCACACTAAAATGAGAGTTTATATCCAGTTTACAGCAAATGAAACACTCCCAATAAAAAGACCTGGTGTGTTGGCATTTCCTAGCACCTGGAAGCTTCTATAAAATTCCACCGCCAGTTGCAATTAGCTGAATAGCACCTGAACATTCAGGACAGCAGAGAGATACTGGGACAGAAAAGCTGAACAAGGAGTTGAATAAACTGACAAAATAGACAAGAGAACTGGAAAATACCACTAATAACACATTCTTGGCATGTGGAAGGGATATTCACATTAAGAGTCACTAGTCACAAATATTATGGCTATGGATAAAAGCAGGTCGGTTTGGTCCAGCGCTTTACAGCTTATCACTCTCATTCATCTTCAGCATACTCTGATGAGCATTTAAGACAATTCTTTGCTATCCTCCACCCTTCCACGAGAAAACCGCATCAGACACCAGCTTTTCCATCAGGGCCAAGTCTTGCTCATGGTAAATCCTTAGCTTGGCTCAATCAAGATACAACTATTGGGAACTGAACCATAGAAAGAAGTTCTCAATTTGAAAAATCATCTCTAGTGAAGTACAGGCTTTTGCCACAAGCTGTAGATACAGTAATTCAATCACAGGTTGGGTTTTGGGTTTTTTTAGACTTTTAGGTGGTTTATTCCAATAAAACTCATATACTTGCTGTTTGTATGACTCACAGCCTTCTACATTCATAAATTTCAAAGCTTAAATTTAAGCTAAATTCCACAGCAGTTACAAAATGTAGTTTTCTTACACAGAAAGTGATTTATACGTATATCGCTTTGATCTGTGGAGTTTAACCATTTTAATGGCCTTCAGTGTTTTTAAACAAATATTAATATAATCTTGTTTAGTCAACAAACAATTCTAACAGTCAAAATAAACCAGAACATTTGTGATACAAATGTTTGAAGCACAGTGAACAGTCAATGCATTAAAAAAACCTTCACATAACCAACTGCCAACTACTAACTGCAACAAGTACAACACCTGAACAGAACAGGATCCCTAAATTGTACTTGAGTGAATGGCTTCACAGTTCTTGGCACAGGACTTAATCTTGGCTTATGCTCTCAATATAACCAAGTCATTTTTATTCAGTAACATAACAGCTTGAATTTATCATATTCCAAAAACACGCCTAAGAAAAACACTTGCTGAATCATAACTAAATTATCTTTTCAGGACATAATTTTTGATACAGTCATGCAACAAAACAAAACAATAATCTCAACTATAGGCTATTAAGTTATATAAATCGAACCCTAATTTCTCCATATAATAATACAGTCTTTTCATTTACCCATGTTTTTAACTGAGGTATCACAGGCCCGGTACTTCTTTCTGAAAAAAAGAAACTGCTTCCTTTTTAAATAGGGAGCACAAGATGAAAGTTAAACAAAGTGATCATTAATACTATCTTAATGGAACTCTTTTACTATAAAATGATGTATTCACATAAGGAAATGTTCCATGCAACTGTTTTCTTTATAATTTAAAACAGGACATTAAAAAATTTACCAGCATCTAATCCTAGTCAGACTTACAGCACAAAAAAACCCTATCCCATTTGGGCCTGATGAAACTAGAGTTTTATTTGATTTTATGAGGCTTTACTTAATAATGCTTTACACCTGCAAACACAAAGTAAACCAGTTAAAAGATCTCTGCATAATAAACTGAGAAAAATACTGTTTCAAAATAAACTTTTTAGGCCATGACTGATGACATTAAACCTACCCAATGTAACCGACCTTGCCGTCCTCTGCCTCATCTCTCAAGAAATATATTTCTGCAAGCTGCACACACAGTACCCTCTGCTAGCATGACAGAATTTTCCAACCTTTTTAAGGCACAACTATGTGCTGAAGTGAAAAAGAACCGAGATATCACATCATTTGGCAAGTATAACAATCTCTACAAAAAAGGATGCAGGGGGGAGGGGGGGGGGAAGCCATTGCATTTTAAGCAACTTGAAATACAGCACTAGCTCCAGCCTGCTGTCCATCCATCCTACATCCCAATGAATCAGTGTGCCTGGCGCTATACAAGTTATCTCTGTGTCAGAAAATACTTGTTTTAGCTGTGAAACAGCTTCAGAAAGACATCCCTGTAGTACTTACTCTGAACCATTAATTCAAATTTAAAAGGTTTGTCTGCAACTGAAATGCCTAAGTAATGCGCTCTTGCTTAAAAATGCTTACTAGGATTTCATAAAAGCACACACCCTTGCAAGAAATCATCTCATTATCAGCATGAGCTTTTTGGGGTCCTAGCTGGTACACTCTAAATTATTCCCCTTAATTTCAAAAGCCTCAAAGTTAGCTTTTTTCCAAATCTAATACTTGGAACAATCAAACAAAAGTTTACGTTATTGACAATTCCTACACAAGCTACTCACAATCAGGATTAATTTACCCCACACTCTGTAAACAACATTTAAAACACACAGCACAGATACTCTAGCATGTGCTATTAACTTTGCCAAAGCTGTTTCAGACTATTTTCATTCTGATTTTAGTATTTCCAGGTGTGCATTTGCATAAGAAACACACCCATTAGGACTACATCAAATTGATTCCTTTAAACTGCCAAACTCTAACCTGCCCTACACTATCCATCTCTAAACTTGTGTGTACATCAGGTACTTTGAGGTCCCAGTCGTGGATAATAGACTGAGACTTCACCATACAAGCTCTGAGGGAAGAGGGGGTTTCAGATACAGACTGCTTATGGTCAGCCCTAGTGCCGGCAAGAGACTGATTTGCTGGGAGGTAAGCTGCTTGTCACACTGACATTACCAACATGTCAGTGCATCAACAGCCTTTTACTTTACAGTAGCTACAACTGTACGTTACCTGAGCAAGGGACGAGCACAATCGCTATGACAATGCATATGAACAGACAGCTGAATTGGCCCAGCTGCCAAAATCCATACCTATTACCATCGGTAATACATAAACTGCAGTACGTATGGTGACACACAAACACAAAATATTAGAAGATATTACCAGTGAAAAGTTGAAGTTTAATTACTCAGAGCCTACGTAAATTTCAATGCAAAAAATCATGGCTTCTCCAAGCATGAATTCATTACACATGTAGCATTCAATTACACATTTAAAAAATTCATTTTGATGTATATCCTCAGACAACAACGCATCTGCTTGAAAAGCATGCTATATAGTAAGCAGTGGTGTAGGTGGTAACTCATAAGGTAGAGCAGGAACGATGCTTAGAAGAGAGAGTCCAGTCTCATACCAACACTGGATTTGGATGAAAGACTGGGAGAAGTTTTGAAAATTTCTGATTGAAATGTTACCCCTAGACTTACTTTTAAAGATACATAATCCCTAAGAGGCTTAATTCAGAGTCAGAGCTGATCTCTCTCTCCTTCTCAAACCATCTCTGCAACCTACATAGAAGCCTTCTGTTCTGGCTCCTGGGAAGGAATCCTCTTTCACTTTTTCAAAAGCACATATTTCACACCGCATTTCTCCCACTACTTCCCAGATTATTTAACTCTGCAGAGCAATCATTAACCTTGCATTAAGTGTATTCAAGGATGCCTTAAGATACCACAGTCTGATGAGCTTGATTTCTGCCACAGATTAAGAGCAATGTCAAAACAGTATTATAAAAATTTCAGCAATCTTCCACTTGCAGCTGTGTAAGAAAAGCAGAAGGAAAATAAGCCTCCTCTGGGGGGTGGCAGGGGTATAGGGGTGTGGAGGACAAGGGCTTTGTGGAATTCTTGGAGCAGGAGCAGGGTAATCTACCTCTACTACCTTTCCACTTGTCAGTGTTTCCAAACCTCTTCTCTGGAATGGAAAAACAAAATCGTAAACCTAAAACATACTATTCCATTCTACAATTCACAACTGTAACCCAATTTGACCACTGAGCAGAGATGTACATTATTAAACATATTAAAATTAACATGATTTTAACTGATGTGAGTAAACATATACCAACATAACAAAATGTCTTTCTTACACTGCATGATGACTAACTGATGTGGGTTTTTTTTTCCATCTAGTATCTTCCATACTGAGGTTTAATGACCAATCACTTTAAACAGAAAATTATTCACAAGGGTTGGTTTCTACCCTTTTTTAAAATGCTAGTTTCAAGATATACAAGTTTTAAACTTCTGGGAGTTTTCAAATGTGAATGCCTTCTTGCACACTCATATCTTGCTCACAAGACCAAGGATGAAAATAAAAGTAAACAATGCCTGAATAAACTTTAAAAATGAGGCGAGATGGTACACAACACACAGAAGATCTCTCCTTTCAGATGCTGACACTAACAACCAGCACATAAATTTAAAAAAAAAAAAAAAATCAATGCAAAATTGAATATACTTTGTGCAATTCTAAAATGGTATCTCTTTTCACATGAAGCTGCTTGTGGCATGGGTGCTTCAGTTCTTAATTAAACTTTATTATGTTACCAGTACGTCAGATTTATTTGCCTTATTTCCACCTATCAAGATTTTGCAAATAAAGTTCAGGAATTTAATTCAAAACATTCTCATACAGCTTTGGAGAGTACCAAAAGAAAAAAAAAGTATAACTAAATTCCTGAAAATGTTTGAAAGAACCGGACACAACTGTAGTTCTGAACTCCCTCCTGTGGGACCGAAGAGAGAACAACAAAAGACCTGTATCTTTGCCTTCTTCTTGAAGAACTTAAAACTGTGAGTTACAAACACCCTGCAGATAAGAAGTTTTTTTAAAAAGCGTATCACATTTGCAAGATATTTTCTCTATAATACAAGTTAACAATATTGAATGACTGAGACTGGTTCAGCAGCAAAGACTTTCAGCCTGTGTTTCCAAAACTCTCTAGTGAGCTGGTGTCACCAATTTTAGTGTCCAGTCTGACATGCTGGAAGGGATCAAATTCCTTGTGTCAAGTACCTGCCTCCCAACATTAGTTCTCTTTAAAAAAAACCCTCATGTTAAATACCTCTCTTACGGCAACATCCCAAACCACCCTGATTGTCAGTCACTGGTGTTTCCAGTTGCAACAAAACTGGAATCAGTTTCTAAGTTAATCTCTATAATATGATTACAATAGTGTAACACACACTTGCACTCCACCAGATTTTGCACCACTTTGAACAAAACATTTAATCAATGACATCACCTTTACATCTTCGAGATACTAACTGCATCTAGATTATAATAAAAATTACATAAAACAACCAAATAAATCTACAGCAGAAAATTTGTTCTCTGCCACACAGGAATGAAAGTAAGAATACTTTGTATTTGTACATTAACTCTGATTACTATAAGCGACCAAGTGGTATCTTAACTACGCAGACAAAAGCAGCAGCAACAGAATTAATTTCAAGAAGGTGGGGGGGGGGGGGGGGGCGGGAAGTTCTCCGACGACCCCAAAGTAATTAAAATGCCTGACCTGCAAGCTCTCCCCATGTCAACCGTTTTTTGCTGTGCTCTCCTTAACCACTTAAAAAAATGAGTGTTAACATTACCCCACTGCAATGAAATCTCCAGTGGTATTCCAGTCTAGCAACATGAATGCTCTCCTGGAGGAATACAAGGAGGAGGAGTACGTGTTACACAGCTGCTTGTCCTAGAAAAATGGGTAGAAATAGCACTGCTGATGCATCATCATCTCAGCATCACCTGTGCTGCAAGAAAGCTAGGAAAATGAAGTGCCAACTTCTGCTTTCAAGAAGCATTAACGTGGCTTTCATCTAATAACCAACAGCTTCAGATCTTCCAGTCAAATTAGTTTAAGCTGCAAATACTCCCACTTCAACTGCTTTTCCACAAACGAGTTAAAAATACAGCTTTTACTTAATGGTGGCAAGGAATAATTCAACTGTATCTAAGCAGAAGGCCTAACAAGTCAAAACTAGTTCACATAAACTATTTCATCATTTCAATTTATATGTATACTATAAGCTATACAATCTTGCTCACCGAGGTACTTCTACAAAGTGTACTTATTCTTAAAGCTGTAAGGATAGGCTGGAGTAGAGGAAGAAAATGAACTATTTGGACAGTAGTCTGTTTTCTGGCAAGGAAAAAAGGGCACATGCATATGACTGTGCTTGGGTTTTATTAGCAGAGAAAATGCTCTTACATTAGTCATCCCAGCAGCAAATAAGGTATGTCTCCCTCACCCTTCCTCTTCCATTTTGTCAAGATTTGTCAACTTTTTTTCTGGAAAGTGTAGGGAAAGACAACCTTCCCTCAGGTTCTCCTTCCTTTTAAGCTGAAACCCACCAAGTCTTAGTACACAGATGATTACTTAATTTGATACAACAAGGTTTTCTAAATTCCAAATCCAAAGAAACTTATTGGTAAAATGCTTATAAAAACACAGACAAAATTATGAGTCTGAAAACCAGGTTGGTTGGGGTTTTTTTTTTTTTTAGATTCTGAATTTGCAAGCAAAAACCCATAACCAGATGCTATGAAGACCACTGGCCAGGTATTTTCATCTGTATCACAGCCTAAATAGTGGTATTCTAGGCAAATCTATTTCTGAAAAAATCTTACGCTAATCTATCCTCTTTATGAAAAAATAAAGTCCATTTTTATAAATAAAAATGTGTGGAAACGAAGCTGTACTTTTAAGGCGGAATAGTTGCATATTGAAGTTTTTAACAGTTGAAAATGCAACGAATCATGAGCAAACCCTTAGCACAGCTTACAGTCCTTTATGACTAGCCTGCAGCTTAAAACTAGAACATTAACAAATCTACATAGTGCCTGGAGAAAGATCAGAGCTAGGTAAATGTAGGTCAGCTAAGCCCATGAGTCAGTGCAACTCTGCCTGCCTACCATTTAAGCAATCAAAGGCTCAAAAATATAGTGTGTGATTGTACCTTCCCTTTTTTTTTTTTCCCCTCCAGTTCAGAGTTTCTTGGGTGTTATTACAGAATTCTTATAGCTGAAAGTTAGTCATTTTCCACACATTTTACATGAATTAATCTAAGGGGAATTTATACCATTAAGAAAAAAAAAAAAAAGAACGATCATTCTTAAATGCTCATTTTCTGATCAGAGGAAAAACCAGATCCCTGGCTAGTATGAAAGCACAAGTTGGTGACATTTCAGTTGCAGCCACAGCATTACAGGAAGGACAGGCTGAATAAGAAAATGGCCCGACACTATCATGGAGGCACAACGTGGATCCGAGCAGTTTATCCTGAAGATTGCAATTCAAATATTCACAAGAGCAGAGCAGGTTGTGCTCTTTCACTATTATTAGTTTTCATCAATAATGTAACATATTTCAAATAAGAAAAGCAAACCGAAATAACGATACAAAACACAAGACAATTTCTTACACCCAAACAAATTCTGTTTATGTATTCTCTTCATTCCATTACCAAAAATGAGGTGCTTGGTGGCATTCTTCTATCTCAAACAAACAGCAGCTGCCACAAAGTGCAACCAGCCCAAAGAAGCCATCTATAAAGTGCTGACTGTAGGTAGTGGGGGGTGGGGGGGGAAGGGAGTGGAAGAATAAAAAAAACAACCCATCATCTTACACAGACACCACTGCACTATGATTACAGTGTACCTTCCCCAACTACAGAAAGACTTTTATCTCCTGGTCTCCAAAGCAGGACTGCTCCAGCAAAAAAACACTTTGCCGTTTCATATTTAAAGCTTCCCCCAATTGATTTTTTTTTAATCTGTTCTGCAAAACAACAAAAAAGCACTCTCAAAACCAGCCACAATTTTATTTTGTAAATAATACAGTATAAAGAGGGAATGTAGCTGTGTATCTCTTATATGTGATCATAAAGCAATGGCCCAGTGACAGGAGGATTGTATCGACATTTTATATACCTTTTAATTTGCATCCTACAAGAGAGCGTCGGGTATTCTTGCTAAGAAAATATCTTCCCTGTACCTTCCACTGGAACCCAAGGTAAGAATATACATTCACATGTTATACATACAAGAGCTGCAGCGATGAGCAGTCGTTTTGGGACTACAGCAGGAATACCTGGAAAGTACACTCTGGACATCAAGCAAGAGGGAAGATAACAACTGAATTGTCAGGGCTGATTACATCAATTCTTAGCTCTTTGGAGAGCGAAAGACGGAATTTCTGACACTTTTACACCAGCAGCTCCACCACTACAAGCCCACAGAACATCTGCCAGTGATTCAGAGAAGTAACATTTTCCAATCTATTTCCTTGCAATGTTAAATCAAAATAAAAGCCAAACAAAACTACTTTCCTATTAAATTCTCCACACAGGCAGTCCTTGCAAATATCAAAAGAAAAAGAAATACTTCCAAAACTGGTAGATAGGTCCCTCTTCAGTTTTGAATTCAAGAACAGTGGTTGGTAAAACACCTATTGTTAAACCTCTATCTTCACACCCTCAAAGAGTTTGAAAACACCAGCTTCAAGCTGGTTGCTCATAACTGAGCAAACACTTTTACTTCAAGCTCTGCAAGCTCTGCTTGCACTGAACTAGTTACTGAGTCTAATGGGCAAACTGTAAACTCTTCCTATAATGAAGAACAAAAATAATTAAGACTTGAATTATTCTGGTTTACTATAGCATGATAAGCACTGAAGAGAGAGAAGCTGAAACATGAAGTTACTCAAGAACACAGCCAGTTTAACTACTATTTTATTATAGGTGGGGCAGGCAAAACAATCTCTTATTAATTTTATCTAATACTTCCCAGAAGAAAAAACCCTTGGTATTAGCCATTTTTTTCTCTGCCAGACTAAAATCATTAGGGCTGCAACCTTTTGTGCCAGATACCTACCTACAGCAGAACAAGCTTCTAAGAACATGGTAGTAAAATCAGTTTTGCATCTGGAGAACACTGCTTTAGCCACATTAAGTAGCAAATTGTCTTTGAACACCTCACAGCAGTCCACCCAAATTCCAGACATGCTGTATAAATCAGCATTTTTTCTGAGGTTTACAAAATCTTTATTTAGCAGGTATTTTAGGAACTAAGATTTTGAAGGCTTACTTTCAACGAGCTTCTCAATTCCTCCAGGTGGAAAAATAGCACATGCACTATCTTTTCTACCATCCACATAGTTCATAGCATGGAGGAGCCAGTACATTCCTAACTCAGCAAGGCAGGATGCTCTGGGCTACCAGGACAAAGAGGCTTTCCCTGTAATGGCTTCCAGCTAGCAAGCTTCAGAGGTGCTTGGCAGTGCCCTGGCAGAGGAAAACCTTTCTTCTTCTGTGCTTACTATACCTGAATTTACCTCATAAGGAACTTTTATCCACCAAATCCATGATTTAAAACAGTAAAACTAACACATCTCGACTTGGATGAGGTTATGAGAAAGGAAAGACGAGGTAGAACTCTGGGAAGAAAAAGTACAATAAGACCCTGAGTTTTAAGAAAATAAACAAGTTTGACTATAAGCACATTTTTAAGTGGTTCAAGGAGATTACAATTGGCTTGATGAGGTCAAAGATGAGGAACAAGAGTTAGATGAAGAGATGACACAGGATCTGAAGTTATTGGTAGAGACAGCACAAGAAAAAGAAATGGAAAGAACTGGTCTGTGCCTGCCAGACCACTCTCCTCTTCAAAAGCTGAATTACCACCCCAAATTCTGGAATTGCATAATCATTCTACTGTTAGTCAGAAGGCTCTTTAATTCAGATACAGCAGCACGTATCTCAGCCTCTTTAATAATACTCCCTCTCTTGTGAATTGCTCCATGCGCTTGAATAGTAGACGCCCTTTCCATGTACATAAAGGTGCTAACCTTGCAGATACAGCATGAGACAATCAGGATGGCACCCTATTATTTAAGATAAGGATATTACATTAAAAATTATGCTTCTAAAATCAAGTAATCAAAAGCAAAGCTGCATAAAAATTAAGACTGCTTGTATTTTCATTTGATTCCCACTAGTTTGTGTATGTTCGATATTTTCTTTGCTTATTTGCACTACTCACGTCTTCACAGAGAACTAACACCTCAAGGATCAATACAGACCTGTCCCAGAGGACAATTCCACCCTGGGCAGTAAGGAGACTGTTGTTCCAGTTTGTCAAGCAAGCTGAAAAATACACCAGAAGATAAAAGTAGGAAAAGAATGGACAGCCTCTGAGTAACTGTAGCTCAACGTCGTGGAAAACTAAAAATCTATCCCTAACAGCACCACAGCTAGACAAGTCACCCACACAATGCTTTTCACAAGCAATTACTCAGGGGAGGAATTACAATGGCTAAAATTAGGTGAGGTAAAAATTAGCTATCTGGACTCCATCCTGACAAGAAATACATATCAGCACCTTCAGAAGGCAATGGAGCCCACCCACCCAGGACTGATATGCCCCTTTTGAAGGCCAAACCACATCTCAACCCTAAATTTCAGAAGTGCTGAATGCTTGAAACTACAGCTGAGTGAGATTTAACCTAGAAAGTTTAGTATTAATCTAAATGTGGTGCAAAGTCCTATCAAAACCACACTGGCCACCAAGAATAAAAAAAGACAAGGCAAAAGCTAATGATACCCAGAACTGGTACAGGGGTAACCACCCTGGCAAGGCACTACACATTTAAAAGCGACAGTAAAACACTGGCTGATCATTAAAAACAAGCACCACCAGCCTCCATTCACTAAGGCCACACAGGTTTTACTTGCCTTTTCATTTTGCTGGATTCACAATCCCACCTCTTTTGTGCCAGTTCTGGCACAAGCTGAATGATCAGCGAGATGACTATAATCAAACCGAGAGGAAAATAATCCAGATTTTTTTTTTTTTTTTCCTGCACTGGGGGAAGGAGGGTTAAGAAAAGATGAGGAACCAGCGTACAGCAAAAGATGCAAATGGCTAGGAGCAACAATGAATGAGACTTTCCCCTTTATGCGTTGTGACCTGCCAAAAATGGGTTATAAACTCATAAAGAAACAGCCAAAAATAAGACAGAAAACTTGCAAAAAACACAATGATTGGTACATGACTCAAGGGGATCACAGAAACGAAACACAATTACCACATAATAAAGTCTCCTGTATTTTAAGCTCTGTAACTGCTGGAGTTTGAGAGTAATCCTACAGAGGTTCTTACTTAGTTTCTCTCTGCAGGAACTCGAGTCACTTCCACTACTTCTCCACGTGACACACGTGTATGCTGTATGTCCCCCGGCAGACAGAAACTGAGGACCCCATCTATTGTTTTGACTCTCTGTACATACACAGCCGTCCATCTCCTCCACCAGCCTGACGTGTGGTAGGTGGCAGGTGGAAACCCAAGAGGATTTGGCACTGCCCCTGCCAGCAACTTTGTATTTTGAAGTGGTATGCAAGTTACAATGAAAATTGGGACACCACAAATGCCACCCTCTCCTGAGATAGTTTTAGAGCATAAGTATCAGTAACACAATTTTAAGTAGATGCAAGATAGCTGTTAAAACAAATGCACAGATTAATACTGCTGCAACTAAAACACAGAGAGTGAGCATATTAAACACCCATATTTTATAATGGCAGCATTAAAAACTGAGTACAAATATGGCACTAGGTTTACTGCATAACAATGCTGTAAATTAAGACTTTTTTTTAAGGTAGCTCATTTTAGAAGAGTAATACTGGTGCTACTTCATGTCTGTCTGCACACAAGATCTTCTGTTAGTGCTCAGATTTCTTTTGCACCTACAAATGAACAGAATGCAAAACAGAGCACTCAAGGTATTTCCCAACACACAATATTGAAGATAGTGAAATTCTGCTTTCTGAGGGGGAAAAAGGGACTAAACCAGAGTATACTCTGCCATACTATTACTGATAAAGCCCACAACACTATGAGATGAGAGCACACAACTGACAGCTCAGGGTCCCATGCAGAGAGGAGTTAAGAGTCACCACCTCTCTGGCCTGCCCACCCAGCCATCTCCAAACGGGAAGGGCTCTTCAGCTCACCCACTGCAAGGACAGAAGCAGCCGCTGCCTGCAGTGTCCCTGCTCACACCCCTCACCTCCACGGGCACGCCTGCAACTCCAGCACCTTCCACCCTCGCCATCATCCATCTACAGTACAAAGAACGGAAAGCATTTTAGGGGACCCCACGTAAATATGAGCAAATTGCCATCTAATCTGCAACGCAGATCTGCAAAGGTTGAGCAACAACAATGAAACCACACCCTCATATTTCAGCCTGCGTATTGTGAATTTATAATACTTTCCACTTTCAAACACCACCAATTTAGGCAGCTTTTGAAAGAACATGCTTTCTCATGTGGCTGTACGTTACCTCCTTTGGTCCCAAATCCAATTAAAAAATCTTGCAAATCATAAAAACATTCAGTAAACACGATCAGTCATTCATACTATTGTTCAAAATGGCTGTTTGCAAATAAAAGAGAAAATACAAACTAAACTAAGTTTCATATTAGTGATGTCTGCCATTTTCAAATATGGCAACCTCTGGCTACTCAGTAAACACACTGGATGCGTCAGACACTCATCTGACCGTCAAAGACGTATAGCAAGCAGTCGTTCACTAATTACAAGCTTTTTTTTAAAAAAAAAGGTGTCATAAAATAAATAAATTTGAAGCACAGACACAGCAGATTTGGCACGAAAACCAAACAGCTATAAAATACCTTAGCTCTTAGCTAAGCCCTAAGATTTTTGGCTAGAAAAAACTGTGAGAATTCAGACTAACTGTAAAGTCATGCTACAGTGAAAATATTGTCCATGCTCATGCTATGTAGCCCAGCACACAACTGAGCACTGCTTCTAGCAATGAGGGATCCCTCTAGCCCACTGCAACTTCTGGTCAGGTGCCCACCATTACCAGCAGCAGTACAAAGCAAAGCAAAAAAATGCCTCCGGGTTGAACACTGATGAGAACTAGGGGAAATCTCTATTTTAAGGATGCAATTACACCGAAGCAGAAAACCGTAATTGCCTTTATGTGACAAGGTGTAATACATATCCATCGCCTTCACCCTCCCCAATTAAGGAACCTCTGAGTCTTTGGCAACATCCAAAACCCCGCATGACAGCATCTGGTATTTACAGTCATTTTGACTCACAGCAACAAGAGTGACCACCACAAATCAGTGTTGTGTTTGAACAAAGGTAAAGTTCAAGAGACTGAGAATGCAAACCTGTTGATATAAGCAAACTCAACAGCTTTATTTCTTCTGCTCCAAAAGCTGACTACTCCTCTTTCACACTTTTATGATTCTGCTGCACTTACATTTTCTGTCGCTTGCAATGCCAGGATGATAATTTTATGTATCTCAGAAAGCATGTGAACAACATAAATCCTTTTTTTGTTGTCTTAAGTTTTGTTAGGGAGCTTTCACTATCTGTGATTTGTGGAAGCTTAAACTCAGCCTTTAGCTGAGAAGAAGAAAATGGGTATTGGGAACTGCCTAAATAAATTGTCTTTGACTTTTTTCCAACTTTGTATCAATTAACTACAGTGCTCCGCAGAAATTTTCAAACAGTGGCAGCTTTGGGTTTGTATCCCAAAAGTAGCAGAGGAACAGAAAGTGAGGTTTTCCATGCTTTAAGGACATAAGAGCATATTTTTTTTTACTTACTTTGGTAACAGCTAGCTATTATTAGAGACCATATGATTTAATGGGTAGACTGAAGTAGACTGGAACTCAAGAGAACTTGATTCTTCTAGCAATTCAGCTGTAACTTGTGCTGACAATGACTCTTTCTCCCTGCTTTATTTCCCTCTCCTTTTATCATACCTGGTCATACTTAAAATGGCAAGACCATCCCAGATTACGTACTGGTATAGCATCATTTTTAACCAAATACTCTCTTAAGTAGCACAGTCCAAAAGCATTATTTGAATACAATTAATCTAATTGCCTGTTGCTACCATTAAAATAAGCAACTGAACTTCCTACATTTCCCTCTCCATCCATCCTAATGCTTGCAGCAAGAATCAAAGGGATTATCAATATCTTGCCTCTATCTCCCCTTTTCTCCTGTCAGAGACATTTCTTTGTAAAGGTTAGCTTCAAATTAATTTCCCTTTTTAAAACTTACACCCAGCCTGTTCAAACAAGAGCCACGTGCAAGCAGGAACTCTGCTTCACCAGACAACTAGGAGCGAGAATACCCATGGTTTGATACCACATACAGCATTTGAAGTTGATACATTCACACAGTGAAAGTCAGCACATCTAAAGCCACTCTTGTCATCTGACACCTATAATCCCACCTGCATTGTAGGAGTTTTCAATGCTAATAACAGGTATCTTCAACTTAAAACACATATATATATTTTTGCAATACAGGCTAAAGAGCAAATCATAAACATGTTCCCGTCGAAACAGGTATGTGCATATGGCAAAGCTGTTTAGGTACTCATGAAGAGAAGAACATTACCTTGACACTACAAGAATCACTAATGGTAATATGTTGCTACACTACCTACAAAGGAATCCCACTCCAACAGGACAAAATATTTTAATGACAAAAGCCTTCACTTCTTTGTATGAATCATTTACAACTTCTGCATTTTAAGTTACACTGGTAAATCCATTGCCAGTCTGCAACATTCACGGGGAAGAATGAGGCAGGAAACCTGTGAATCACTACAGCAGGCTCTAAATGTTGTATGAAAAAACATGCCCACTGCACTGAGGGAATACAGAACTGCTATTTCTGCTGGTATGTTCAGTTTGATTCAAACAAAACAGAGAGAAGTCTTTCATACACAGAATTCTTTGAAGAAAACCTACTTTCTCGTATTTTTTTTAATGCATCTTTTCACACAACTTTTAGCGATATGTTCTTTGCAGTTTCTTACAGATAGGGCATTTTTCTCTTCCACCTCAAAGCTGAGCCCCAATTGGGGGGCTTACTTTTTTAACAAAGTTAAAAAAATTACAGAACCCTTAAGTGATTTTCCACTCACTTTGTGTTAACGTTACATTCAGTGGAAGCTGATCCATATCCCTTTCTTTCCTACTACAATTCCAATGCAAATAACATACAATGCTTCTTTTAAAACTTCCATACATGATACGAATTCACATACAATACCATAAGCAGCAAAATTCCCAAAAGCACTCTTGCACATTTCTATCAGTTTGTACAGCACTAACATTTGAAACTATCATAGGATCTCAAGAAGGCCTTTCTTAATTTTATGTTAAACATACTTCTCCATAAGGTGTCTGATTTAAATAAGCCTTAACATACACTCTGTTAGGGCTACTGTGATTTAAGCTACCTCCTGCCTAACTACAGGTGAAGAAAAACAGACCTTGTAGCACACACCAAAGATCAATAAATCCTATGCTGTCAAACAAGGAGGAAAAGTTCTTATATGTATTTAAATATCAAGAACATCTACAATTAAATTAGGTATTAGAGAGTCAAATACAAAATGAAAAAGACTAATGTACTTCAAAGTTTTACTCTATTAGAGTGTTAATGAATATATTAACATGAGTGCTAATCTAACAAAAACCTTTAAAGTGTTTTAAAAATAATCAACACAGAACCACTATTGGGAACACTTAAAACACTTAAACGCATACATTACAGTTTCATAAAATAAAAATAGGGTTTAGAATCCCAATTTTAAAATATCGGACTGCTCCATTATGGAGTGTTTGGGGGTGTGTATATATATATATCACACACACACATGTACACACACACTTTTTTCACCATGAAGCATAACTCTTTGTTCCATAATCCCCAGTTGTATGTTTAATGATCACACATAAAACACTTCCATCAGAAAGAAAAACCGCAGTTCTAGCATGTTTAATTCTTTGGAAATGAACATCTACATTGCTGAAATGGCATTAGAGTGACAAATGACTGTAATCCAATGGCCCAAGGCCAGCAACTTCTATTACAACAGATTTGGCTGTTTTGTACGACACAGCATGTTGCATGTATATCACTAAACAGAAATGAGACTGCTTAGTTTACCTATAAACAAAACCCCACTTAACTTGACAAGTATTTTAACAGCTACACAAATGCAAAAAGCAGTGTGTCTAGGCAACTGCCTACAAAAACTGGATTTATTAATAGGTAAATGGCTGGATCCATTCAAAGACGTCTTCAAATCAGTGCTATAGTCTAGAATGCACAGAATAAATAGCAGTGATTCACAAAACCTGTGGGTTTTATTCTATTATTTGCATGCTGCCATATAGTTCCAAATTTAAGTTCTATGTCAGTTTTCCCAGACTATTTTTTTTTTTTTTTTTAAGTTAACCAACCCACATTCACCCACTGTACTCTGCATGGATTCACCATTCACATTTTAGAAAGGCAAATGATACCTTCTGGCTACCTAAACTCACAGCTTCAGCTGCAGCCTGAATTCCTGAGACCACGGAAGCCTAAAACAACTACTCACTCCACAGGCAAAAGCTCTTGCAAAAGGACAAACCCAGGCCCTTCTGAGCAATGAAATCAAGACTCAGAAGAAAAAAAGGGGGGGGGAGACAAATCCAGATTCTTCACTGCTTTAAAGCACACAATAGCAACTGAGCAGGACAGGGGAGAAGCAGCAGCTACAGCACGATGATGCACTCCAACACCTCTCTCCAAATCCACCCATGGGCAGCCCTTGCCCAGAGCCACCTTTCATTATGTGGTCAGGGTGTCCCCCATAGTTTTCAGCATATTCCACAACCCTGACGGATAGAATCCGCACTGTCCTCTCTCCAAACACTTCTGGCTGTAAGGACACTGTAACATTAAACACATCTGCACGGATTCAAGCAAGCTAGCACAAGAAACTCATCCAGCTGCATAACAACCATTTTTTAAAGATTTTTTTTTTTTTGAGACAGATCAATTTCCTAATCAAGGTCACCCACAAACGTCAGGTAGTACGCTGCAAAGAAAGCATAGAACAAATGCCTACAGACTGCTGCCTTTTCATTTTATTTCTTTTTCTTCCAGAAACAGCACTGGCTTAAGGGAACATCAAACTACACCCTGCCAGGGAGCAACACTCCAAGCCAGCCATAAAAGAGGTAGTTTGCAGTGCAGTATTTCAGGGAGTCGGATTGCACGCCATGTTCCGAGTTCCAGTTATTCTGGTTGCCAGGCCAGACACAGGCTTGGGTGAGGATGAGCAGCTTATGAGCTCGTTCAGTTTTTTCTGAACTCAATACCTATTGGTTTTTACTTCAGCTGGGTTTGGGGGCAATACAGTACATTTAAAATGGCACTGAGTTAATTTGACACCACAGAAATGGTGAAAGAACAAAACAAGCATAAATGATTCATTCTGCTATGGTATCCTTTCTTCTGCTTAACTTGTTTTCACAAGATTTATAAGTGATGCGTTTGTATTAATTCTTTCCATGAAAAACAATAGGAAAAGTGGCTAAAACAACTGTTTATACAGTTCCTACACAGTATTACTCTTTTCAAACAGGGAAATAGTTTTTAAAATGTCTTTTTTTTTTTAATGAACATTTTTAGATGACCTTGATGACAAATGGTTCAACTATATCCAGTGCTAAATCAGCTCAACATCTGCACTGTCATACAAAACCTGTAGTGATACAGGTTTACTTGTAGCTCACCTTACTGAAAAAAAAATCTTACAGATTTTGAATATACTCAGAACACGCCCAGAAAACTGACAGCACACTTAAATATCTCATTAAACGATTATGAAATAATGACACAGAACACTGAGGTACAAACGACCAGTAGTATCTAAACTGTGTTACCATATACTCATGTGCCAGCTGACTAGCTGGCCATCCCAAATTAATGCCCCTTTGAAAATGTGCGATATGGTCATGTTTCATGATTCATTTGGTAGAATGTGCTACCTGACTGATGAAATATTTCTGCCCACTGTTACATGAATCCATTAATTGGCAGAAATCTGACTACGCATTTTAGCTATTAAAAGAGCGTGATTTTCTTGAAGATTTTTCTTCCCCGTGTGACAAAAAAAAAGTCTCAATTACAGTACATTCAAATTACAGTCATACGGAAAAACGAAGCACTTTTGCCTAGGATTCTGCATTATGACACAAACATGACTAAATAATGTTATTTAGTCTTGTGCTCAGAACAGACAACTTTTATCAAAACTCTCTAATTTTTCTACTGATCTGCAACACTACCACCCTAAAATAAAACGGAAACGTGTAAAATTGCATCCCTGAACTTATCTTCAGGTTCTCCATCCCAGAGAATGCAAAACATTGTTACCTTAGTTCAGTACTACAGGACTATATTGCTGTAGAATATGTATTCACATAAATCCCAGACAGCATTTAAATAAACTGTTTACAATAGAGAAAAAAAAAGACCACAAAAATAGGCTGTGTTTAATGACATGAACAAAGCATTAACTGAAAGGTATCTTACAGATTTGCTTCTGAATTATATATAAATTTAAGCAGCAATCCTCACGAGACCTAAATATCTACCTCTATCTATAGAGTTGATTTAAAATAGTCTATGTACAAGCTAGTACTAAAGATTAATTTACAGTGTAGTTTTAATTACAGCTATGCAATGCTTCACCAATAAATCGTCAGCTGAACTCTTCTTTTTGTTTCAAGGTACACCAACTTAATTAAGTACAGACACAAAAATGTCCTTAATTCTTCTAAAGCAAGAAAAAAGCTGCAATGTAAAACGGTCTTATCAAACCGACCACATGCACTGCTGTCTAGTGCTGAGGGGAGGGGAAAGCAGCGAGTAAACCAGCTTCCAAGTTGGACAACGAATCCTTCTGATGCATGTGCATTCTAACTATCATTCATTAGGGCAGTAAAAAAAAAGTCCAAAACTAAGTAAGTTTCCTCCACTTAAAAAGCAAAGTTGAAGGATACAAAATTTTAAAGCCATTGTAAATTTTAAACTCCAGAAGGTGCAACTGCCCTCAGAACACCCACATAAAATCACATCCCTCTCTCTCTCAAACATAAATAAATCAAGCTGAACAAGAAATGTCACGATAGTTCTCACCGATTACAAACTTTGCTTTATAGAAAAATCATTGTCAGTGCCTCTGCTGCACAACTTTTTTACATGTGTCCCTTAACTGCCCTTCAGAAGAAAAAACAAAACAGAATTCAGAATAAAGCATCGCCTTGTTTAAACCACTTAAATTTTATGAAATGTATTTTGTATCACAAAATACAGTTTCTTAATAAAATTAACACGATCAAATATTTCTAAACTTTATTATTTGCTAACGACAAAGTTGTATGAAGTCTGGCAAATATACACCTCGGTACACCACACACCTTGCCTGACATTTTTGCTTTAAAGCTTTTTGGGAGAAAAACTTACAGTGAAGAAATAGTGAAGTTAACCCATTCAATCATTTGCCCTAAGCACACACTAGATTAGACCAGGAATCGAGCTTTTAACTTCCAGTGAAAAACTACCACGATTGCAGTTTTTTTTTTTACTCCGTGCACAAATCTTCTGGCTGGTTTAGTTAGTGGGAGACAGGGAAACTGCACACGCATCCCCATGCATAGTAATCTTGCAACACTCAGCCCTTTGCACCCCAATGCATTGAGGTTTATTGAGTGTTTGGGCGGAGGGGGGGGGGGAAGGATTAGTTTACAAATCTCCTTATTCCGTTCTCATTATAGAATCGCTTCTGTCTCTCCCCCCTTTAAAAAAAAAAAAACAAAACAAAAAAAAACCCACAAAAAACCACCCAGCTATCGACTCTGTTCCAGCCATCCTCTCTTCGCAATAGCTCAGATGGGGGTACAGCACCGACTTCACCCCGCACGGGACTTCCGCAGGCCTCCTCCTCCCCTCCGCTGCTTCCCCCTCACCAAGGCGCGGTGACACCGGCGCGGCGTGGGGGCGAGCCCCAGCATGCTGGGCCCCTTCGCGGGGCAGGGCCGCCGCCGGGAGTGCGGGAAACCGCCGTTCCGGCCGGCAGCGAGGCCCCTCCACCGCCCTGAGGAGATTCAATGAAGCTGCAGAATCACCCTGGGCCTAGTCCCGGCCACCACGCTCCCCCCCTCGACGAGCCGCGCGGCGGGGCCCGGCTACCCCTCGGAGCCCGTCAGGGGCCCCCGCAGCGCCCCGGGCCGGCAGCGCGAGGACAGCCCGTACCTGGGCGCTGTTTACGGCCATGGCGCCCCGCGTCCGTGGGGAGCTCGGCGTCTCCCAGGCGCCTCACGCTGCTGCCCCCGCCGCCGCCATCTTCTCTCTCGCACGCACCAGCCGGGCGGGCAGGCGGCGCGCACTGCGCCTGCGCAGAGCGCCGGCGGGAGGGGCGGGGCCGGGCGCGCGCGCCTCTGCGCCTGCGCGCGGGCCGGGCGGCGGCGGCGGGCGGTGGCGGCGCAGGCGCGGTGGCGGCCGAGCAGGGGGCGGGGCGGCCCTGAGGAAGGGGCCCGGCGGCGGGGAGCAGCGGGCGCTGCAGGGCGGGCGCCACCCGCGGGGCTGCCTCCGTCGGGGGGGAGAGGGGCAGCCCGAGGCGGGAAGGTGGGCGAGGCTGCTAAAAAACTTCGTCCTTCGGCCCATAGGCATCGGCTGGGGCCGGGGAGCTGCCGTGAGGTGGGCAGCCATGAGGCGGGCCCGGGCTGAGGCGAGCCCGGGCTGAGGCGAGCCTGCCGCCTCCAGAGCCGGTGGCGGGAGCCTGGTCCCACATCGCCGGAGCTGCAGCCGTGGGCCCGAACGAGTAACCTGGGCGAGGTAGCACGGCCGGCCCTGTGCCACTGGAGGAAGGTGGTGCGGTGCAGGAGAAACGCGGCTGAAAAAATGCAAGTGTGCAAGGAGCCAGGCTGCCCCCAAGGAGTTCATCGAGGGTTCACCTCGAAAGGCTGTACAAGGCCGCCTGCCAGGGGTTACTCCGGCGGGTGAGAGGTCGGCTGCCTGCCCGTGCGGTGGCAGAGCGAAGCTGTCCCGTGTCCCAAATAACGAGAATGGGAATGGGTTCAGCGTTTGTATCTGGAAAAAAGAAAATTAAGTGATTAAGCCAATCTCATGATTTTGAGAGGACTGAGTCATAACTGAACGCTGAAAGCCCCAGGCAAGAATGCATTAAAAGAATCGCTAATTTACTCCATATTTTTTTCCTTAAACAACCTACTAAATCCTGCAAAAGTCTACTTCAGTTGGGAAGCAAGCGTTAGGGAAAGCTTAACGTTACTGCGAAAGTTGCAGAGAAGAGCAGGAAATAAAGAACTTTGTGTCTGGCTGTTCAGGGAGGAGGTTCACTGGAAGTGGAAAGAAAATTCATCCACCTCTGTATAAGGACATTTCCCTCTCCTTTTATGAAGTGCAACACTTAATGTGTGCTCATGACAGTAAATGATTTTCTGTATCGGCTTCTGTCCTTCTAGTTGACACACCCTGCTGCCGCTCCCTTTCTTTTGTTTCTAGCAAGTGTTGCTCTTCTGTCCTAAGGCAGAGAGAGAACTAGCAGTGAAAATGGCTGTTTAATATTAAAAGAGAGAAACAAAAAAGGGAGACAAATGTATAGGCTTTTTGCATACAGCATTTCAAACATCAAGCTCCCTCTCCCCTCGGGAGTCTAATTTACAAGGTAAATGATGGAGTGAAAACCCTTACGTAGCTCATCTAGTTGAAGACAAAATTCCCTTCTGCCCACAATACTGCCTAAGTAAACTGACTCTTTTTGCTGGAAAGACTGCTCCTTCGAATGGCCAAAAATACAAACGAGCACGGTGCCTCCCGCCTGAAAACTAGTTCATTCAAATAGCAATACTGTTAAAAGCTGTAGCTGATGGTGAAAATTGATGTGGGCTGGAAGGTTGTCACTGTCTTGACATCCAGCAACATTTAAAACACCTTCAGTTGTATCCCATCTTAATACAGTTTCATTGTAAAGTCTGTTAACGTTTTACCACAGTATTTTGTACTAATATAAGTTTTGTAAGCTTTACTGTAATAGCATGCTTTGAAGAAACTTACCTGTACCTCAGTTCTGTCATTCATTTTTTGCCATTTTTAGTGGTCTCTTACTGCATTAGTGCTTACTGCACTGCACAAATCAATTTTATTTTCTTCTATCCTTTAGGCCAGAGGCTGTGAATTATAGCTCCCAAACAACATGTCGCTTTTCTGACTTCAGAAAAATGGTGCTGTATTTTTCTTTCTGCGTATCCATGTTCTTAAGATTCATGGAGTCGAGTAATGTTACTAACAACATGACTTAATTATTTTGTGAATTGATCACCAGCAGATGAGGTCCATGCCTATGGAAATAAAGGATTGTCTGACATTAGCTAGTGAGCTGAATAAACTACTCCCAAGTTAGCTGCCTCCCAGTAACTACTGTAATTGTTCTTATCCTACCATAAATGCAAAGTGCTTGGGAAGAGCTCACCCTCCCACACCACACTCCTCATGATTGCACTAGATCATAAGACCTGTGCTCATGACAGTGCCCAGTAGGTGAACGATTTATACCTGGGACTTTCCTGAAGCAACTGGGACCTGCACATCCATTCTTTCAGGGGCAGAAGGGAATATCTTCCTGTAATGTTGCAAGAACTGTTTGATGTCTGTGGGAGGTTACTGCTGTCCATGTAAAGCTTCCTCCTGGTGCCAAGAGCTTTAGGAGCTCTGAAGACTTAGATGCAAAACTTTTTATTTCGATAGTTTCTAGGTACAATAAGGGCTTTGCTACTTCTCCAGTCACTCTGGTAATGAGATTCAACTGGGAAAAAAAACCAAAACAAAACAAACAGTACTATACTGTGTTTTGGGAGGACCAAGATACAGAAAGCTAAAGTGGCTGCTGTGTAGAGAAAAAACAAAGATTTTTTAAAGCAGCAGGAGTCTAAGGGACTGTAGCAGTACCAGCCTTGTGCCCATAGTGGCACAGAAATAATGTTGGGAGGGACCTCTGGTCACTCCACCCACAGCGTTGCCTACCATAAAGTGTTTACAAGCAGCAGCCATCTTCCCTGGTTGGATCTCAGGGAGGGGCTTCTGCTCCTGGGTCAGCTGGCTCCTTGTATTTTAAGTTTTCAATAGAAAACCGGCCTGCTGTAGGCCAGCGTCCCCGGAGACGTCACTGGCAGAGGCAATCACAGGCAGCTGCGACCGCTCCTCCCGCGTGAGGTCCACAGACGCCGTGAACTTCGCCAGAGGTGAATCGAGCTGTTTTCACAGTGGGCATGGGGGCATGAAAGCTTTGGGTCATGTGGTGCCCATGGAGAAGGAACAGAAGTTGCTGCTGAAGGAGGTCCTTTTTGCTGCTCATGGTTATAAAAAACATTTTTACTACCCCGATAAAGTACTTCTTCCTTTGTAGAACTTGCTTAGGTCCTTCTTGTCAAACCTCTGTTTTGGACAGCTGTTCCTGCTGGAGAGTCACTCCTGAGGTTTTCCCAAAGCCTCATACTTCAGAGTACCCTGAGTGCTGAAACAAGCCTGCAGAACAAGTTTTGAACTTTCTGTGGCCTTGATTGCACAGGTCAGCAAGAGCCATCCTGGCGACTGCAAAGGGAAGTCGAGACAGCAGCAGCGCAGGAAGGGTGGTGCAGGTAGAAGCAATGAGCTGAGCAGCACGGGACACCAACAGGAGGGGTTTCGTTCTGAAAATGCATTAATGCAGACTTGACTTCAAACTCTGTATTCCTAAATTTGCTGAAAATTTGTAACAAATATATTTAATTTGTCAACGTAAGGAACTTAAGTGTAGACTAGTTCAAGTTAACCTGAAACAAATTTGAAGTCTGGACAAGCCTTTAGTAGATCACGTGGATACTTGACTCAATGTTCTCTTTCAGTTATCTATGCGGACCTTTTGGCTGAATTATTTGTGACTTACTCATCCTTATCTTAAATACAAGCATCCTCTCTTCTCATGCAATCTATTTTAGGACTCCAGTCTCAAAAGAACCTGCAAGTCTCTATCTCGCCTTCCTTTCATGTTCTGTCACCGAACCCATCATGATAAAAACAAAGGTACATTTTTTTCCCAGAGCTACTCTGAGTTGCAGAAAGAGCCTACGTGATGCTAAAAAATGTGTGTGGTATCAACAAACCCGCTGCTGGGCTGCGTGTCTCTCAGTAGCAGAGTTATCAGGAGGGAGAAGGAAACTGCAAGTAGCTGGAGCTCGTCCATGCTCTGCCTCGCAGCGCACAGTGACAGAACGTCTCCATCTGGACCAGGGGTGCATCTGCCTGACCTGGGCCCTAAGACAACTCGAAGCCGTAAGTTCGTGAAGGTGTAATTAGCTTCTCTCTATTATTCATGAGAACTGAAATATGATGAGAAACTGAAATAAATTCATATATAAAGCTTGGGATTTTTTTCCATAGAAATTCTTGCCGGTCAGAGCTTCATTAAGATATGTCAGCAAGGTAAGAATCACAATTAGTATCTAGAATCTTTTTCTGACAGTTAAACTATTTCTTTAAAGTCCCTAGACATGAGACACTTTCTTGCTGCCATTTCAGAATACTGAATCCTGACAGCACACAGAAAATCACCAGTATTTGGAAGAAAGCAGTCTGATCTTTATAGAGACACTCAGGCACATTTTTCTCAATTTAAGGTTTCAACTTGAGAACAAAAAATATTTCCAGCTTCTTTCTCAAGCCTTCAAAACAACTGCATCTCACACCACAGTGTAATTTTTCCGCAGGGTATCTCGAGGGATTTGTGTTATCTAACGTCAGCATTACAGGCAGCAGCTCCTTGACATGCTGATGCCAAGATACAGGCATGGAAGTGTGGGAAGGAGGTTTTTGGTAGCTGTTTTGTGTCAGGTAAAACGAGCTTTCCTCAGAATTTGGCAACAGGAGCCTTTTTAAAAATGAGGTAGAGCAGTAGTTATTTTTCCCCAGGGCAGGAAGAAAACCATGCTTCCTGACAAGAATTAAAATGTTTTACAAGGCTTAGAGATGAAGGTAGTGGCATGTACAGGTGCAGGAGCCAGGCTGATTCCCTAAGAGCACAGACGAGGATGATACCCCTTTTCTCTACCTTAATTACTTGCTGAGGGGGCTGCCCAGACCTTGCAAATTAAAGTAGAAATCCACTTGTGCCATACATGTTCTCCCTTTCACTTTTGCAGAATTCCAGCACGCTGATTTCAGAAAACAGTTCAGCACTGGGGAGCTCAGGTTATTTTCAAGCCTTGTTGCTTTTCACTAACACATCTCGAGTTATGATAAGCCACGTCTGGGTACACAACACACAAAATATAAAGGCACGCCCTCTCTGCCAGACTGTGCTTTTAGCAGTGCTTACTACCACGGGTCTCAGACTTGCAAATGGCAACCACTTGTTCCTTTAATAATGGAAAAATGCTCACAGCAACAACAGGTACAATACCCCAGTGACCTCTAGTAACATGAGAGATGGCCCAAACTCAACCTGTGATTTGGAAGGGGCGATAAATGGACCAGGAAAAATAAAGCTGACTTTGATGAGTACTGAGGTTATATTTTGCCTATGCAATTAAGTTTAATGTTATGAAGTCATAACTGTGTTTATCTACTCCCCATTAAACACTGTCTTTGAAACCACTATATAAACTGGATTGGATCTGCTGTCACAGCAGCAAAAAACATGAAAAGTAATTTCTGACTGTCTGGTTTGGAGCATGATGCAGAAAAGGTGGATTAGCCAACTCAGTTATATTTCTACTTCATATTGTTACATTTAGCTTCTGCCTATTAAAATGTTTCTACCATTATCAATGCCACCTAAAATAATTACTAAATTACTTCTTTCCAATTTGTCAAAAAGGAAAACCCCAATCCAATCAATACACAAGTCAGACTGTGATGAATACAATATTCTAAACTGGATTTATTGTTTCCAGACATTAATGTAATACATAAACACGTTAAAAGGGGGATATAGTAACAAGCAACCCATTACAGAAACAAAGGAAGTCTTTGAAATTTTTGTTCTATACTTACACATGAAAATGTCCCAAAAAGTTAAGTAGTTGTCAGTCAACATAGCAAGGATTTCAGATATAAAAAAAAACCCGAGCAACTCATTAATGAGTTTGTCATAACCAAAATGTTTGGTTTTGTTTTTGTTGGGTTTTTTTAATTTATTTTTTGGATAAAAAAGAATACCCATTACCTCATGCAGTGTACAAAGGCTTTAAAATAAATCCGTTAATGCAAATAAAAGACTAACCCCTGAGGTTTTTTTTTAAGACCAAAAAAACCTCAAGGAGTTTCACAAAATAAATTTTAACTAGTTTTCTTAAATCCTTTCTTAGTACTGAAGAAGAAACCTATAACTTCCTTGCACTCCAGAAATTTATTCAGAGGTACCTCTTTCAATACAAATATGTTCTTGTAATGTATCTAAGCGTTCTTTCATTTACAAGAGCTTCAAATGAAATTAGGTGCAAAAATGTTTTCTTAGTGTTTTCCAATTATTGAGGTAAATAGTTGGGGAAAAAAAAAAAAAGAAAAAAGGCAGGTAGCAGGATATCAACCGTACATATACCAGATAAAGAAAAGAAAAAGGCAAATCTGAAATACATGGATATGGTGCACAAGAGAGATGTGAAAGGACTGCAGAAGAAATAACAGCTACAATCAACAGTTCCCCAGCAGAACTTTAAAGCAAAGCCCCTGAAATCCACTCAGCAGATGACCGGTAGCTGACAATAAAGCATGTTTATTAGCATGTCTGGCGAGCTGGACTATCGGGGAAGAGGCCGTACAATAGTCACAGTTATAGCTGACTGCCTGACAATGCTGAGAATGTAAATGCTGCTCCAACAGCTGCATCGCATCCCCACCAACTACACAGACACTAAAAGATCCACCAAAGGATGAGTTCCTGACGGCAGCAACGGGGTCACAATTACAGAGCAGCAGCTTCTATAGTAAATAATATAATATATGGCAAACAAGAGACTGAATTAGCAAAATGTGTTATAAAAAAGTATAAAAGTTGTTTTTAAAAACTTTCTAAAAACGTCTTCTTTTGGGAAGGAGGAATATTAATCTGCGGCTTGGCATTACTACAATAACTGAAGTGGTTGTATCAGATTGCTGGTGATCGACTTCTTGCAAATCAGAGGTGCATTTGTAAAATGCCCCAGGGTGAATGCCTCAAAGCTGGCCAGACAGTCGGGGAATTTTAGTATCTGCAGCAGAATCAGCTGTGTTTGTAGAGGGTGGACTAACACTTGGGTCGGAAATCTCTTTACTTGGTATGCAGAGGATAATGTGACACAGAGGATCTAACAGACGATTTTCAGTTCAGTCCCACTGTCTGGATCCCAAACACAGTCCTGAGCATATTTTGGGTTTCTCCCTTTTGAACCCGTCTCGCTGGGGAAGGCATTCAGTTTCATGCCTGATAAGCCATGGCTTCGGTCCCTGCCAAATCCATCAGAAAAGGCCACTCTCATGAAAAGACATTTTGATCTTAAAAAAAAATAATCCCAAACCCCAAGAGGAAAGTGTCAGCTATTTGCTCAGGTACAAATCCAAGTTGCTGTTCTTCAGGATTACTGAACCCCAATTAATCATTGTGGGTTAATAAGCTTTTTGACAGCGGACAAGTCCAGTACAGGCCCCTGCTCACACGGGCTACTAGCTGTGACCACTGTGAGGCTGGAGTTCAGTGAAGTGGATCCCAGTTTCTACAGCCTGGTAGGGCTGCTGAGGGACATCTTCTTGCTTCCAGGTCACCTGAAGGCTCCTCCTGCCATCTCTCCCCACCGTTACTCTGTCCAGCAAACCCCAAACTCTCAGTGAGCTCTATCAGTTCCATCTGCTTTGAAACCCAAGGCAAATTGTACAGTTTCCATTCAAATCCTCAAATCTTTCGAGTTTTTGGACAGATTTTTTCCCTCACTCTGGGGCACGTTTTTAAAACCCAAGAAAAACTTGCTATTGTGTTTAGATATGAAAAGCGCCACAACAAGGGATGCAGAAGTCATCTTGCCTTTCCCAGATTTCAAAGTTCACACTGCTATCAATCCAAGCCCAAGTCAATCCCATCTATTCTTTAGCCACACAGTAAGGTCTTCTTAAGCTTAAGAGTACTGTGGAGTTATTTGCTCTTCAAGCTGATCTGACCTGCATTCACCAAAAGCAATATTCTCTTTGAACACTCACGTGTTCCAGAAATCTGATACTAAGAACTCAAGAACGTATTGTAAATGAAATTTAACGTTACAAAAATTCAAGATTTACAACATCGAACATCCATTTCATTTTTTCCTCAGCAGTTGCTTCTGAACTCCTTTGAACTGCTCTGTAACTTCAAACCAGACACTTACTCCTCTGCCTCTTCCCCCTTGACATTATCATCTCAGCCACAAATTCAACTTTATTTTAAAAACGTCAATATAATACGATGTATGTGGAAATGCCATGAACCACAGAAGACTAAGCCTTACATTCAGGAGAGCAGCATGACCTCTCTTGCCATATCTCCCCTTATATAGTAGGAGGGGGGTTTTTTGGTTTCTTTTGTTGTTTTTACCTTAAACATGATCTTAATCCAAAAACCACATTCAACTGTGTATTTTCTGAGGCTTCAGAAGATGCCTCCCCCCATTTAAAAAAAAAAAAAGAGGAACGAATCAAGGTTAGATAGAAATGATTAAATACAAGGTTTTTTTGGAGTCCACCATCAAAGGGTGGTTATCCAGAAGTAGTCATCTTCCTCGATCTTGATGTTTTTTTGTTTTCGTCTTTTTCTTTTTGTCCTCTGTTTTGGGTTTCAATGCACAGACACATGCAGACACACCAGCGATCGCTTTGGGTAAGTCAGTTCCTTTGTACCACTTATTCTTCTCCTTATCATAAACCTGGACTGTTTTGGAGAAGACTGTTTCTTCCCAGCTGTAGCCTCCAAGGATATAAATCTTGCCTTCCCAAACTGCCACCCCTGACTCACTGTTTGCTTGCAAGAGAGGAGCAACTCTGGTCCACTGGTTACACTGAGGGCTGTACGACTCCACACTCAGAATGTCAAACCGAGCCATGGTTTCGATGTTGTCATCGCTGCCACCAATGGAGTAGATATTGTCCTGTAAGGTGCACATGCTGTGCCACCCCCGGGCAGTGATCATTGGCCTCTTCTCCTCCCAAACATCTGTGCGGTAATCGTAACACAGCAGGTTTTTTCTGTAGGGGCCAATTTGGTAATCGTGGCCTCCTGAAATGTACACAAATTCCTTGTAGACTGTTCCAGCGTGGCCATAGGTAAACCTAGGACAGGCAAACAAAAAAGATCCAACTTAGTACTTACGGATTTTATCAAGATACACAAGCATTCAACAAGGACTGCTACTAAAGAAGAAAATAAACAGTAACTAAAGACAGAAAAATCCCTAATCCTGTTAGTTACCCAGTAACTATTCTTATTCATACCGCTTCACCCTGCGCTGCAGAGTGCTAAGGTACGACAATCACTTTTTAAGGCATCCTTTTCATACCTGGTCGCTACAGAGCGCTAAGGTATGACAATCACTTTTTAAGGCATCCTCTACAGTGTGTCATACAACAGAAGTAACCCATCCTGCTCTAGTTGGCATGGCCTTCACTCCCATTTTCCTGCTCCAGTGCTTGGGTTGGATCAGTCTGAGAGGGCAGAGAGGAAAAAATCCACATCTCAGCAAGGGTTTCTATGACAGAAAGAGGAAATAATCATGATACCTCTCAGACTTACCAGTCGTGATTAACCAAGAAAAACCAACAAGAACACTACTGCTGCCTTCCCCTTCCACAGCTTCAGGATCATGAATCACGTTTCTTACCCACTAGTGCTCACAGCCCAGTTTATTTGCAGTCATGATACACGTAGCGTTCTTTTCACGAGATATCCACCTGCTCTACCACTTCTGCTACACAGGTGGTAACTTCTTTGGTCACCCCAAGACAAGGCAACAGACCTCAGTCAATCATAGATCAGAGTCCATGTTTGAAATAAGACAAAATGAGATGGTAGAACCAACACCACGCATGCTGCTTCCACAGGGCAGAGAGAAAACCCCTTTGATCAGATATAACAAAGCCACTACTAACCTAGTTCTTAAGGCTGTTCTTAACTTCACACTAGGATATTCCTGACCAAACCCCTTTGAGCTCTTAGAATTGGAATGCTAAGGCAAGGGACAGCCTCAGTTTCTTTGAACGTACACTTCCTGCACACGCCTGTCTTTCTTTTTTCAGGTGTGGGGGGTGTCAAAAGGTGTAGCTGTGGCGGCAAACTGGCTCACACACTGGTACAAAAAGCTCAAACAATTTAATACCCATAGGGCTGCAGAGCAATATACTCATCATGCTGCACTCATGAGCCTCTGCTACCATCCTTTGTAGTCAAGGACACAAGACAACTCAACCTCTATGGCAGACAAACCTATGTTAGCATTACTTTAGCCTGGAATGCTTTTGAACCGTGCCTGAACACGCTCAAATCTCAACGTGGATAGAACCTTGAGCTGTTTTTATTTCGCATGGTAATAGTTTCTCTCAGCTACACAAACGGTACGGTAACTTCTTCCACACACCGAAGTGCCAAACACTTTTGTGCCAAGGGAATAGGTGGAATAGAAAAGAAAACCCACATTTACCCTGAAAGCACAACGCTTCTGAGAAAAGCTAGATGTTTATTAGTCTAGATGCCTACCGAAGCTTCTGATCCCTGACCAGTGTCTGAATCAGATATTTTAACAGGCTCCTGCTACAAGAAACAGAAAAATCCTTGACACACTTAGCCTAAGAATGCTGAGTGACCGGGACAGACCTTTCAACTTACAGGGGCTGAAGCACCATCCCTGAAGACCCTGCAGGGATGACTTCAGAACTGTACTGCTTCTTAGCCACTCAGGAAAAAGAAAGAAAGGAAAAAGAGAGGGCTAAGGCATAGCTATGAGACTTTATCCAAAAAGGCAACTCAGAAATTCCACAGCTCACAATCTGCATAACCATGGAAGCCCGTAACTCACGCTCAGTGCTTCTGTTTGACATGAAATCCCCTGAGCACAGGCACTCCAGCCTTCACACCTGCCAGAAATGCTACAGCAGGTGTAGTGTGAGCAGATGCTGCTCCACCTTCTTTGTGGTCTTTTACGGACAAGAACCGGGAGCATATCCCTCCAGTGGCACCCAGTCTGGTTGCTATCTCTGTATACACAGAGTCTTTGCTTCTCTGTATACACAGGAATGCGTCTTAAAATGTAGACTACCTGTCTGGGAAGTGGGATGGACAACTTGAATTCATTTCCTTTCTCAAACTGCACTGGATTTTAAACCCACATCTAACCAGCAAGCTACCTGGAGGACGTGCAGTGCACTCCACTGTAGAGGTAGTGTCAGGTAACAGCTGTGAGGAGTCAGAAGGAGAAGAGTGCAATGACACTGAATCCAACACAAAGCTCAGGGTTATTGTACTGCTGATAGCAATCCCATTACATTCAGCATTTGGAATTTAAAAAAAAATGACTAAGTTACGAAAAACTTGAGTGACCTTTGGAGAAGTAGGTTAAATGTTTTCCTACACTAACAGGAAAATGGAATTCTGTACAGGTAAGCAAGCAATAGATATTTTCTCTAAAGCACGTGCATGCAGTCTAGCATAGACAGCTACAGAAAAAGCACTGATGCTTTTCTTTTTGCCTCAATCAATGGCTATATCTAGTGAATAGCAATAGCTACAAAAGTAATCTGAAAGAGGCAATCATATCTGAAGCACCAAATCGACCATCAATTTATTTTTCAATACAGGAAGATTACCCGTTGAAATACACTAGAGGTGTTTCACTCTGCCTGACTTCAGAAGAGTTCATCCAAAATTGCACATACCCGGCTTCCCGTTAATAGAAAACTGCATGCAACACAATGCACAAATTGAAAACGATCAATAAGAATCCTTTCTGCAAGCCCTATGGTTTAAATAGAGGCATTTCTAAATAGGCAACAGAACAGGACACTTCAATACAGTGGGTCCAGACATCCTCCAACAGAAAGCATCAAGTGTTTTGGCAGCGTTATCTGTAACAGTGCCCGGAAAAAGATAGAGGCATTAAGGAGAAAGAAGTTTTGAGGCAGAACATCTGCTAGAGCCAGTTGTGGATTCTGAAGAACTTACCTAAATACAATGCTGCAAAAATGACAGTTTCTGACACAGTAACGCCATTCAGCAAATGCTAGAAAACCTACCATTTATTTTCTTAAACAGAAGAAGACTTAGCCTAACTCGAGAAAGTTTTGGGAATCCCCTGCTCCAACCAAAGTCCAGGCGAGCTGTGGTTGCTCTGAATCTCAGTGTCCACCTGCTGCAAACCCTGCAAGATTATTCATGACACAACTAGCAGAGCAGATACCATCATTCGTTAACCTGTTCCAACGTATTCCCTTATACAACTGCTTTCAGTTGTTCTGCCAAATTTTAACCTAGGGCCACTCAATTAATTTCACTGATGTCTGCAGCAGACTTTTTCATGCTCTATTCACGATGAGAACACATTGCACCAACTTCTGCTCTGCCAAGCTTGTCAGCTACCGCTGCTCCCTTCCGGGCTAGAAACTATGGCAGGAACTGCTCCCAGAGAGCCTGGGAAAAGGGTGAAAAATATAAAGGACCTCTCTGAAGAATGGGAAAGGTATCCCACAACCAAGGACCCGACTGAGAGTCAGGCAAAATTCACTTGTAGCAGACTTGGACCAGGTCCACCCTTTAGATAGCTTGGCTGAAGTTTTCCATGCTAAGCATCTGCCTCAAGTGGCTGTGTTTGCTTCTTCAGAAAAACAGCATTATTTCAGTCAAAACAGTTCAGCTCCTTCCAAGAAAGTGGTTAGGGAAAACAATGTGTTGTTTTGGCCATGTTGGGGTGAGGGAAAAAGAAGAGTGAAAAAAGAGCTTGCAAACTTCTTCCTCAGAGGAGCATGACCGTGCCTGTATACAGCAACATGGACAGAGGATTTGGCAGTGGACAGGAGGCGTGTGTATTCAAGGACACAACCATTGCCTTTCCCCTGAAAATCTCCACACACATGGCAAGCTATAACCCTTGGGGAGGAAAAAAAAAAAAAAACACAAAACATTTTCTGCATGTTCAGAGTAGAAGCTTTAACAAATACAACTTCTGAGAGTCCAACCCCACGCAGCTCAAACTGAACTACGCAAGCCTACACCCCCAAATGACCTCAACATGTGCCTGTCGCTCCAGGGAATAGTCTTCCAGGCAGCTGCTGGCCTAGAGCAGTCAGGAACACCACCAGAGCTGCGGGCAGGGAGCCTGCTTCTGGTGGCCATGCACCCAAGAGGACAAAAAACCTGCCCATTTTCTCTTCAGAGGGAACACGACAGAAAAATGCAGGGAACAAGACAGCCACATTGGGATGTGTTGCCTGATCAGGCAATCAGGAAGCAGAGGATTTCATGAGGAAAAAAAGACTTGCTGTTAGAATAGAGCTGGAGAAGATGTTAGCTGGGTAAAAACAGTAACTATAATCAGTTTGAGAAACAAAAGCATGTGGTAGGGAGGAAAACAGAGATCACATCAGAGTATGCTGAAGAGAAGACAGGAGTACACAGAAGGAACTGTAGCTAGCATGCTTTCTTCTCGTCTTGACTAGATGACAAAATTCTCTCTCATCCTTCCTCTGCTGCCAGCAAACCCATCTGAAGTAGATCAGGAAAGGACTGCCCGCGTCCCTTCCAGCAGCCACCCACACCTGCCAGAGCCACATATGTCTCTCTAGGCTCAAGCAGCATTCCCTTGTCCCTGCACCCAGGAGGTTTCTTCCTGCTGTCCACCTCTGCACTGAGTTTTGCCTTTTGCAACCTGCATAAAGCTCTTAACTTTATTCCTTCTGTGCAGAAAAGCAGTTCTTGCAAACAATATACTGCCCAATGCAAAAGTTCTCCAAAAGGAGAAAGAGGGCTGAGAAGACAGAAAAGCTGAAGATACTAAGTGTCCATTAAGATCTAACTAATGACATATTAACATGCATGGGAGCAGCTACATGGGAAAGTGGGAAAATATCTAGTTCACTACACAGCTGCACAAACACCCAAGCTGGCGCAAGGGACAGTTAGCATGGGACAAGGACAGAGCAGGCAGGAAGAGAGGATGCAGAATTATTTTTCTGGGATGCAGCAATAACTTAAAATAGTCGCTGTACTACAGCCTAACCCTGCAGCTTAGCAACCAGCTAAGTCAGTATAAGCAGGGTCTATCCCATAAGGGGGACTTTTGCCAGTCCAAGCGGATCAGCGAGGCAATCTCATAAAAAATTAACACCCCCCACGTCAAAGTTCATTTTTGCAGCTGCAAAATTCCCAAAGCCAACACACAGGTAGCAGTAGGAACATGCAGAAAAACTCCCCTTTTCAGACAGCTTACAGCCTGCAAGCTTCCCCAGGACCACTTACATGCTGGGAAAAACAGATCCATACTGGTTCTAAGGGGAGTGTTTTCCTAACAACATACAAGGCAGTCAGGTCACATCTAGGTTTCTTTGAAAAATGTTTAAAGAAAAAAAGGAAAGCTGTGCTACAATTTCTATGAGATGTTACTGGGATCTCACAGGTCACCCCAATTAACAGAAGGGCTTATGAACTGAAGATACTCTCCTACACAGCTTCCCAGGAAAGACTGTGGTGTTCAGCCTCAACTGCTAGATCTGCCTATGTGAGCAGAAATAAAATGGAAAAAAAGCATCCTGCTTCTGAAGAGCACTCGAGCCCAGCTGTTAGCCTGGATCAGACTCGCATTGCAGCACCTGCCCAAAATAGAATCGGGCAAGAGGCTTCTGTGCCTTCACTGGCTGCCTATAGCTCTGCAGCTAAGGGAATAAGGGAAAAAAAAAGCTGAACTCTCAAATCAAATTGCGAGTATCTTGTTCGCGATGCCACTAAGAAAACAAGCACTGCTGCTGAAGTTGCAGGTATCAGACATCGTGAAAATACCATCCATATAGCCAATACCCCTGTAATCTCCATGAATGTGAAATATTACTAAATCTGAATAGCTGTTTGCAAATGAAATGTTATTGTACTGTTCTTATGAAGTCACCACCCAAACGTTGATTCAAAATACTAGCAATGTCTTGTGCTGCTGTTACAAGAGCAGCTGCAGTACTAAAGCCTCTCAGAAGTAGAGCAGCTAAATTTTAACTCAGATTGAGAGAAAGAGAGGTCACATTTGCCAGGGTTATCTATTTGCAATGCAGGTAAACGTGGTTTATCTGCAACAGCCAACCTGAGCAGCCAGAGGGAAACACCTTACAAGGAAAACAATCAAACCAAAGTAAGGCCAAATAAATTATAGAAGCCTTTGATCAAGATCTAAATATTGCCTCTGAAAAGATTCTACTCCAAGTGACCTCAGTAAAATTATTTTAAGAATAGTAGAGTGAAATGGTAAGAGGTCTCCCTCCCATCCTTCAGACGTACCTCAGGACAAAAATTGAAACCAGTCAAGCTGACGTGAGGCACACTGCCTGGAAGAGATGATTGCTCAAATACCAAACGCTGATACGGTTTGTTACTTGTCGATAGCACGTTGGTTATACATCCCCCTGCCTCCCTTCTAGGGATACCCATTCATCAGCTAAAGTCACACAAGCTCCCTTTTACTACCGTTCTTCAAACACAGGATAACTTTCCAAACATCTCCATTACCTGGGCAAGCCTGCTATATAGGACCATGAATCCTTCTGAGGACTGTAGGTCTCAACTGAAGAAAGTGCCCCATTTTCATTCCTGCCACCAACAGCTACCAGCATGTCAGTAATAGCTCCCAGGTAGAAATCTACACGGCGTTGTCTCATGGAGGCAACCTGTCAAAAAAAAAAAAAATAACATGCTGACATCTTCAAACATCTGGTAAGCAAGCTGACTTAAGGTATATTCATGTCTGAGGATAAAAAAGTTGCTTCTTGCCATTTATTTGGAAAGGAGAGCTACTGGTTTCGACCATTATATATTCATAAAGTACTTTTGGTTTTCTGCAGTAGCACATTACATAGCATTCATTTTCAAAAAAGGGGACAATAGGCAGTATCCAAGAGACAGGTTATTCTATAAATGTTTGTGTTACATGGGCCTCCTTCCAAAACTCTGCAAGGAACATATATTGGAATCACTCAAAACCACAGCTGAACCACACAGGATGATCGGTTCCTATAGGAACCTGCACTGCCGCAGGGTTTTACAGCAGGACTGGAAGTGAATAGCTTGTTCTAAGAGACATTTAGCACAGAGACATTTCACAAGTGTCAGAGACATTCGCTTTTTACATCAGACCCATTTTTTATTTAGTTATAGGTGCTACTGCTCGAGAAAGATGAACTAAGCAATCACCTCTGTAAATCCATTCTAGCATTATTCCCAAAAGTAATCTAAAGAGTTGCAGGTGGATGCTGACCAGGAATTTCACAGATGAGCTGCCCAAATCCCACTTGAAGTCGAAAATCTGCCCCAGACTCTTTCGCTGTGTGTGTAACTTAAGCATTCCCACAAAGGATTCAAGTAGGTGCTTTTTCAACTTAAGTAACTTGAATTTCCATTTCTGAGTGGTGCTATGCTGGCTATTCTAATGAGCCCTGTCCTTCCACCTAAAAGAAGAAAACACTCTAAACATTAAGGACTTTAAACAGAGAAATAATACAGCTTAAGTCTCACCTTTATCCACTGGTTACAGCGGGGATCATACCTATATAGGAGATTTGAAGCTGCATCCCCTCCATTGTCTCTTGAAAAGCTGCCTCCGGCTATGAAGATGAAGCCTCCCAAGACTGCAACACAGTGGTGACTTCGTCTGGCTGGGAGAGGGGTTTCTGCTACCCACTGCCCCTTCCTGATGTCCAAGAAGCAGGTATCATCGCTCAGTTCCAGGCACCGTTCGGAAACCTCCCCGCCCACAAAGAGGAGCCTTTCCTCGCAGGTCCGCAGAGCCGTCCGTTTGTTTTGCAGCACTGGCTGAGCCGTGACGTTATTATGATAGTTCACCGCCTCCTCTATAAACCCCTCACAGTTTGCTTCTTTGGGAAGAAGAGAGCAGACAGCAGGCTTGACTCGATGGAGGAGATCACTTTTAGGTATCAAGGGAAAATGAATGTTGTCCAGAACCTGGTAAGCCTCGTTCTCCCTTTCTGGGTACTGGGTAAGCCACTGCAAGGCAGCCTGCAGCAAGTCGTGCTCACACTCCTGCTGCACGTTGCTGCTGTCCAGATATTGGCACAACTTCTGCAAGGAAATGTTCTGCAGGAAATCCGGGGTGAAAGAGAGCGTGCCGAAGTTCTGCAAGATGAAAGAATCAATGTAGGAGTCAAGGCGCTTCAGGTTGTAAATAGAGGCAAGCTCTTGCAGGTACAAATAGTTCTCCTCGCTGACTTCATTCTCCAGATACTCGCAACAGAAGTCGACCACCTTCCAGATCTGCAGCAGGTGAGCAGTTTCGAGCACATAGTCGATATTGCCTCCATCTAAAGACAGCTCACTGCCATACAGGAAATCCACCACAGCCTTGAGACCGATGTAAGAGGCTCCAAAAAGTTCAACCTCTTTTTGGTGGGCTTCTCGCATACCAATGGTGAACATCGAGTTGAAATAGTCACTGCAAACAGCGAGGAGGTTCCGATGGGCAGGGACTCTCTGTTCATCCACCACGAGGACAATGTCACAGAAGAGGCCTCGGTGCCTCTGCTCATTCAGGCTCTGAAGAACAAGGCTAGAGTGGTCATCCCACCTGTACACCTGGAACAAACAAAGAGTATCAGGCAGATGTTATCTTCACCAAGGTAAATTTCAGTGTGCACAAAGTGTTTTCCCATTGGATGTAGTCATACATGAGAGAAAGAACGCTTACTTGTGTTGCACATCTGTAATAAATTCTGACCTGAAACAGCTGGTAAGCAACATAGTATGAGCCCAAGCTCCTCACCTTCACTTTGAAAGGACTGTGCAGACTCTTACTGCTTCCCAATCCGCTTTTTTATAATTTAGTCCTACCTCCTCCACAACGCTGCATCCAAACCTCCTGCCTGATGATTTATACAGGCACAATTTTCTGAAACTCTTCCACTCTTTGTCTTCGAGACATCCTGCTGACATTTCCTTTCTTACTTGTCCCCCAAATGACTCCTTACAGAGTTCTTCTCAACTAAGCTACTCGCTAAATATTTGGAGTGGGAGACAGACATGCAGCAGTATGCCAAATTTTCATTCAGCCCATGTATTGTTTGGGTTAGTGCTTACTTGACAGCTACCCCCTCTTAAATCTTTTCAGAACTCTAAGCTCGTTAGGGTAAAATCCCTCTCTTTCTTTCCATATTATTCCAGGCACACACACTGCATTCAAAAATAATAGCTGTTTATTTATGTGCAAAGCCACACATGTGGATAACTTATTCCCATAAGACTTTGACTTGCTTCCAGAAGCCGAGGTAGTTTTTGTTTCAATGAATATGACTAAATATTTTTCTTTTAAAGAAAGGGGAAAATGCCCTCAGAACATGTCCATTAAGTGCCCTTCTGGGATCCCTCTGGTCCGGACATTCTTCCCACCAGCTCTGTACGTGCCACAGAGCTTTTCAGGCAAACACTGGTTGCCTCTTTCTCACAGACTCACGTTACCAGTCTTAAGAAGAACCAAAATGGAAACACTTTGTTGCCCCTTGAATGTCCTGCAGAAGACAGCTTTTAGGACCATCCTTCTGGAGGAATGGAATGATTGACGGTACAGTCAGTTACCTTGTGATCTCTCTTAATAAAAGCCAGGTTAAGTTAAATGCAAATACATAACTTTAATTACCAAATCCAAAACAGACAGAGTTGCAGAGCCTGTAAGAACATGTAAGAGAAACGAAAGGAGTGGGAAGGAAGCACATCTTTGTATCGTACCTAAGTTAGCTCTGAACAGTTCTGGCTGTAGGTCTTGCCCAGTGCTACACCCTCAGACTGCATTCCTTGACGCCCTGAAAAGGTGTCTCAGTCTGTATCTACATTGAGAACAGTCACACTGATGACCTGAGGTCTCTTCAGGCCTCTCAAGCATTCAACTTTTCCTTCACCAAGCTGTTGCTTCTCCTAGAAATCCCATCTGTGGCTTTCCTGCTTTCCCCAACAGAAAGCACATGATTATTGCTGTCTGGCTAAGCTATGAATGGGTTGGTTAAATTGTGGTGAGACAATCTCTCTACCCACCTGGATGGGAAAGGTTCAAGTCCTAGAGCCAAGTTTTTTCCCCCGTGCGCAACCCTCACTCTAGATACGCACCCTGTGTACATAATTTGGTAATTGTTCTTCTCTACGATGAGATAACCAGGATTAACGCATGCAGCTCACCACTGTCCAGACGTGATGGCAGCCAATCATCCTGAGCGAACACCAACACTGGGAGCCTGACCTCCCACGTCTGCCTTTTAGCAGTCAGTGGTATAGCAACAGGCAGGCTGCCAAAGATGAGACCCAAATTAATAACCAAATGTGCTGCTCTTAGTGTGATATCCCAGTGGTTTCTCTTTAGTTTTGCTTACCCTCTTTTCTAAACAATGGAGACTAAGCTGCCAAAAAGCCTTCTGTTGGAGTAACTTTGTACATACAAGTGTACAGAGTTAAACCAATCTAAGTCAAGAGGCCTCAATAATTACAAGTTTTCGAGGCCAAAACTCTTTAATTTGCCTTATACTCATTGCCTCATCATATCTCTGAACTTGAAAAGGGATCTATGGCATAGACAACAAAGTAACTTCTACTGAGGAACAGAACTGCCAGAGATCTGTAACAGAAAAAATTGTGCGGTTTAAGGACTGAAAAGTTTTTAATCTTCATTTTTCTGAGGTCAAGAAATGTTCGTATCATACAGGAGCCCAAGCAGATACCAGGGGATGGAGTAAGCAGGACAAAGAATAAATATGGCAAAGGACAAACCACACATTTGTGGCAACTATGATAAAGCACAGTGGATGAACAGACAATAACTAACATCTTACAGCACCCTCTTCTGAATCTGACTCATGGGGGTCAGTTATTGGATTAAAGCAAAAACACATTGCCTCTTGTCTCCGTAAATTAGCTGATCATTTCTCTCTAATATTCCCTAATACCACCACTGCGCATAACAAGATTACACCAGAATATAAGATTTGCCAGAGATCCCTATTTACTTAGCTGGCTGTCGAGTCAGCAGCATAATCCTGACCGCAAATACGCCTGACAAATTGCACTCCTAAAATCCTTGTTGCCATGTAGAACTGCTGCTACTTCAGAAATCAAGCATAAAATCATTACATATGGCATTGGATGGACTCAGAATACATTAACATATTTCAGCCACTTAGCAAGTTCATTCGTTCAGTAAGCCAGTAACAGAAGCTGATAGCTGCACATTTCAAAACCAAGACTAATTTTATACTAAACACGAACATCTTTCTCAAGCTATTTATATTCTGTAAAACAGCTTTAGCATTATCTAGTAATTCTAAGTTTAACAGATAGTGACAGCTGCTGTCTAAGCAAGAAAATAAAACAATGCTGTCAAGTTAATTAATTTTTAATGTGATGAATTATTATTACATTCAGACTAAACCATTTAAATGGCAGACAGGATCAGCACTCAGGGAAAGATTTTATTGGTAGGGATGCATTTAAAAATTAGTCCTATTTATCTTTTATCAATTGTATTAGAGCAGTATTTTATCTTCCTTCGGATTCAAAGATCTAATTTCTTTCAGATTGTTAATGCAGTACCACTACTCGTCAATGATGCAAAAGAAAATGGGATCTGTCTCGTTCAACTTTGATAAGACAGATACAGGCACTTAAAAGTTTCTCTTTTCTAGTTGTTGTTGGTAGCACAAGGTACTTGCTCTGCAGCATCTGTAACCTAGTTCTCGCACTAGAACAGAAAAGCAGTTTTCACTTGTATGAAACAAAGTGAACATACTAATTACAGCTGGTATTAACATAAATCTTAGGTCTTCATCCCGATGACCTGCATAAAGAGCCACCTAAGATGGACTTCCGTGGATTCCCAACTAAAATCAACGTATTTGTGCAGACAGAGATTCCACACAAAGAAACTTAACCTCACAAACCTAAGAAAATCTCTTGACTTCACTGGAATAACTACTGTTTGCAGGATCGAGACTCCCATCTTGTACAAAACAAAGAGTAAATCTAAAAAGTGATCTCAGCTTTACTTCTGCAATTAGCTTGGATTTTATGAGACGGATCAGTACGAAAAATTCCCAAAATAAACATAGAGCATTTAATGACTGAATTTTTGATGTAGGGAGAATACTGTGCTGCAATGATGTGGGTTTCTTTTTTAAGTTATGAGTCATGACGAGCAGATGCCCATTTGCTGCTGCTTTTTTTTTTTTTTTAAATCACTAGCAACTTCTTATATCAAAAATATTTGAGCAGGTAGACCACCGTTTTCATATCTCTTTTTAAAAGCTCAGAATATTCACATTCCTTGAAAACAGCCCATCCAGAGGAGAGCCTTTACCCCCCCGCCCCTTGTTATTTCCGTAACTTGCTTTTTTTGGTAGGCAACACAAAATGCACAAACCTTTGAGGATTCACTTATCTTGTGTGGACGACAAATCCTGGTTTGCCTGGTTCCCTCCATGACCGGCTGATCCGCAGTACTTCTAGAACAAAAGCAAAGATGTTAGCAGCATACCAATCCTTCCAGAGTGCGGAAAACCATATTGTGCTGAATAAATAACACAATTAAGAAGACCTGCACATGCTCATCTGCAGCTTGAAAATGCCAGAGTTAAACATTATTTTTTTTTTTCGCTCCCTGATGTCGGTTTCTCATGCTGTTAATGCCTGGTTGTGTCAACAAGTCGGGTATAATCCCAGACTAGCGCGTATATTACTGACGGGAAGTGATTTACTTACTGCTAGTCCTCGCTATCGCGGCCGGGGGTAAAATCATGTCCTTGTCGCCGCCAGCCCGGCCGCGCTGCGGGCCCCAGAGCCCCGGGGGCAGGGCCGGCCCGGGCGGCGGGGCTGCGCCCTGGGCCCGGCCGCTCTCCGGCGGCGGCTCATCCTCCGCCCGCCGCTTAGCCCGTCCTCCGGGAGCTACATCGGCTGCGCTTTCCCACAGCGGTTGTTTAGCCGGAAAACAAACCAAAAAAAAAAAAAAAAAGAGGGGAAAAAACGCAAAGCGACAACAAATACCAGGAGGCGGGGAAGCGCCCGCGGAAAGGGACCTCGCAGCCGCCCGCCCCGTCCCGTCCCCCGCGGCGGGAGCGGGAGTTACCACAGCGCGGTGTCCCTGCGGGCGGCGGGCGGCCTCGCCGGAGGCCCCGCAGCCGCCATGGCCGGCCCAGGAAATGCCGGCGGGAGGGAGCGGGGAGGGACCGAGGCGGGGCGGGAACCGGCGCCGGGCAAGCGGCGGGGCCGGGGGGAGGCGCCGCGGGGCAGGGCCAGGGCGCCCTCCGCTGACCTCGCCGAGAGGAAATGGCGGCCGGGGCCTCGCCGAGGGGCTGCGCCGGGGCTGGCAGCTATGGCGGTGCGGCCGCGTCTGGGTGTTTGTTACAGCGAGCGGCGGGGTCTTAGCGGAGTTATTCTGTAAAGCTGTGATAAACTCTGCGGAGCGGGAGGGTGTGCATTAAGGTACAGCGAGAAGCCCTGTCACCATCTCACCTTCCTTACCACAACGTGAGACTATCTGACCTCAGAAACGCCTAGCCTGCTACTGGCACCTCTTCAGCAACGCTGCTCTGGGGCTTCTTCTCATTGATTGGGCCCAGGAGGCTTAAAAGTTAATAAAAACCACCGTAGTGAACAGCAGGGCTGAGAGTACCCTTCCTTCAGCTGTGGAGTAAGAAGCAAGGATTTTGTATGCAGAGCCCGCCGAGTCCCCTTCCAGTGCAATGGTCTTCACTAAAGCGCTGAAAAAAACCCTTTGTTGATCCAGCACTCCTGGGTATCTTCCAGAGGTTATCGTCAGGACAGCACAAGCCAGCAAGATTGTGCATGTGTCCAAGCTCCATCTGCTCTCACCGAGGACAGTCCAGCCCGGACACGTGTCCTACGCAGTGGCGGGGCAGTTGTTACTGGCAGAAGATGATGTGTAGAGCGTGGAGCAGCCGCGTTTTAAACAAGGGGAGTGTACCAGGGCTGCCTGGGATGTTGGCACTGTCACCTACCCCAGCTGATGTCCGTCCCTCAGCTGCAGGTCACGGCTCCAGCACGGGGGCAGTAGCATCTGGGCAGCTGTGTCTGTTCTTCATAGAATCATAGAATGGTTTGGGTTGGAAGGACCTTTAAAGGTCATCTAGTCCAACCCCTCTGCAATGAGCAGGGACACCTTCAACTCGATCCAGTTGCTCAGAGCCCCATCCGACCTGGCCTTGAATGCTTCCAGGGATGGGGAATCTACCACCTCCCTGGGCAACCTGTTCCAGTATTTCACCACCCGCATCATAAAAATTTCTTCCTTATACCTAATCTAAATCTATTCTTTTTCAGTTTAAAACTGTTACCCCTTGTCCTATTGCAACAGGCCCTGCTAAAAAGTTTGTTCCTATTTTTCCTGTAGCCCCCTTTCAGTCCTGGGAGGTGGCTCTAAGGTCTCCCCAGAGCCTTCTCTTCTCCAGCTCAACACCCCCAACTCTCTCAGCCTGTCCTCACAGGGGAGGTGCTCCAGCCTCTGATCATCTTTGTGGCCTCCTCTGGCCCCGCTCAAGCAGGTCCGTGTCCTTCTGATGTTGGTGCCCCAGAGCTGGACACAGCACTGCAGGGGAGTCTCATGAGAGCAGAGTAGAGGGGGAGAGTCACCTCCCTCGACCTGCTGGCCACACTGCTCTGGGTGCAGCCCAGGACACGGTTGGCTTTCTGGGCTGTCAGCACACATTGCCAGCTCATGTCCAGCTTTTCATCCACCAGTACCTGCAAGTTCTTCTCTGCAGGGCTGCTCTTCATCAGCCAACCCAGAAAAAATGAGGATGATGATGGGTCTCTACTAATCTAATTGATTATTCAGTCCAAAGACGAGAAGCAGTTTTTGCTAGCTTCGGTCTCTTCTGTAGCCCTTGTGACCATGGGGACCCAGGATAAAGACCTGCAATTCCTGGACTGTTTGAGTAAAAAGCTACTTTGGTGACAACCCTAATGGTAACTGTGATCTGCAAATTCACAGCAGCCTTTTCCTGAGAGAGGGTATTATTCTCTCTGTTGCTGTTTCTGCCCTTGCATAGAAAATACAAGAGATGGAGAAGCAGGATTGGGGACAGCCACATAGAAAGATCAGAAAAGAAGCAAAAAGGTGTGACAGCAAAGAGCCCCAGGAGCAAGGCACTAGTGATATATTTTAGAACAGCTAAGCCTCCTGTAGGACCATCGCTCTGCAGAGCCATCCTGTTTGCTCAGCTCCCTCTACCCATTCTGAGGCCCTTCTTGAACTTCATTAGTACAGTCGAGACAGCTGAAGGTCAGTCCAGATATCCAACATTTTATTGAGGAAGTCCATAAGTCCTCTTTAAATCCTTTCACTTTCCCTGTTCTGCGCTTCCTCTGTGAGGACTCCTGTGAGACGGACAGACACTTCTGTCAGGCCAGTGACATCTTCCTGCACAGGATGAAAAGACCCATGTGTGGAAGATGGATGTCTCAAAACTCCCATATGAAAAGCAAATCAGAATTCACCAAAGCCAGACAAGTAGGTTTTCCCCTCTCCAATTACAGCCTGATAAAGCTGAGCACAATATTTATTCCTCCGTGCATTATAGGAAAAAATCCATGAAAATATGTCAAAGACAAGGCAGAGAAGCAAAGAGAAGGCGGCATGTATTTCTGAGATTTGAATCTGGCACTTAAAAGTGTGAGGCATGAAGTTCCTGATGAATATAATTCAAACACTCCAGCCACTGGGTCAGAGACCGAAACAAGGTTGAGATTTTCTCCCTCTAAGGGAAATGACATTTCAGCCACCCGCCTCTGCTCTAGGAGACATCAGAAGCTAAGGAACAATCTTGAAGAGACAAGGACAACCAGCAGCTGTTACAGGTATAAACAACAGCAGGGTAGTGCCAAAGGATGATAAATGCAGACTATTAAAAAAAATATGTTTATGAGTAGATAATGGTCAGCATAAAAGCTTTTAAAAAAGAAAAAGTGTTCCTAAAGACAGTTCCAAAAGAAAATCAATAGGAATTCAGAACTATTAATGTGTGATTATGTTATCATCTAGAGCCTGCAGTCTACAGATACTGAGCGTGATTGACCCAGATGCCGTGTCCTACACTTGGACTGACTTGAGAAATATTTCTCTCTTCCCTATGACCTCATCTAATCACAGAGATGCACTGCAGCAACACGCTCGCGTTTTGGGCCCTGATGCTACAGGGAACCTCATGTCACTCAGGGCTCTCTCTGGAAGAAGCTGCATGCAGGATTAGGGCTTCTTATTGTACAGCAGCAAATGATGTATCTTAAAATTAGCACATGCTCTGGTGATCTTGTTCCTTGAGATGTCTGAAAAGACCAAGTGTGTGGTAATGAGGTTTCAGACTTCACATTTACAACATATTGGCGTGAAATAAACGACAAACATCTCACTGCAAACTTTAAAAGAAACAAACTGTGATACCTTTTATCACGAAATGCAGTTTTTATTAAATTTGCAATATCCAGCCCCCCACGTTTAGGGCAGAAACCCACTAACATGTACAAGGACTGGTTTTTTAGAACTCTGGTCCTTGGGCACAACAACATCTGGTGACATTAATTTCAAGCCGCAAAGCAGAGGACCTGTCTCTATTTCCGTGGGCACGGGACTGAAGTGCAGTCTTAGAGACAACCCTTACCCTTTGGTCTAAACCCCAGCAGCTCTCACCAGCGCATAGCCTTGGCTTAGGCTCCGTTCTGAGCCGGCAGCGCCGCGGTGCAGCCCGGTAGAGGGAGATCGCTCCATCCGAAACGGGGTAAAACACGCTCCCGCACACGCCCCCGGGTACCCCGCGCCCGCAGACACCCCTGAAGCAGCACCGAGCTCTCACGACTCCCAGTCACCCTCCCAGATCCCCCCCTTCCCCCCCGATGGGGCGCTGGATGGAGACGGGAGCGGTGCCCAGCTCCCACCCGCGGCTCTGCGGGACGATGCTCTCCTCCCGCAGGCTCCCGAGCAGCGCTCGGAGCCGGCCCCTCGCCTTCCGCCAGCCCTCGCCAGCCTTCGCCTGCCCCTAGCCAGCCCCCCGACTGCCCCTCGCCAGCCCCTCGCCTGCCCTCACCAGCTCCTCGCCAGCCCCCCTACTGCCCCTCGCCAGCCCCTCGCCAGCTCCTCGCCAGCCCCTTGCCTGCTCTCGCCAGCCCTCGCCAGCTCCTCCCCAGCCCCTCGCCAGTCCCCCGACTGCCTCTCGCCAGCCCTCGCCAGCCCCTCGCCAGTCCCCCGACTGCCCCTCGCCAGCTCCTCGCCAGCCCCCCGCCTACCTGCTCTCAGTCCTGCCCGGCTCCCTCCCGTGCTCCGGGCCCGGCTCCCGGCCCCGCCGCGCAGGGCAGCGGCTGCTCCATCTTGCGCATCTCTGCTCCCTCCTTCCTCCTCCCGGCCGTCAGGGGCTGGAAAAACATCGGGGGGGCTGGAAAAATATCACCGGCCGAAAAAAAACCAAACAAACTCCGCATCACTGCGGGGGGTCCTCCGCGCCGGGACGAGCCCCTCGCCCCCCTGCCCGGGCAGCGCCCCGGCTTCGCATCCTCAACACAGGTGCCCCCCCCATCCCCACCCCCCCACCCCGTCCCCGGGCTATTGCATCACCCCGAAACCCCCGCGCCGGGGCCGGGCGGGGCGGGGGGGGGCCGGCCCAACGCCCGCCGCGGAGCCATTGGCAGCCCGGGGCGGAGGCGGGCCGCGGGCCGCGGGCGGCAGCGGGCTCGACACTGCGCGGCACTGCGCGGCGCTGCGCGGTGCGGGGCGGCAGCAGCGGCAGCAGCGGCAGCCCCGGCGGCGGTGGTGGTGGTGGTGGTGTGTCCCCCCCTCCCAGCTCCGCGCCGCTCTGCGCTCCCCACCCCCCCACCCCCCCCCCCTTTCCCGGCGCGGCCGCCCCCATGGCCACCAAAATCGACAAGGAGGCGTGCAGGGAGGCGTACAACCTCGTCAGGGACGATGCCACCGAGGTGAACTGGTAGGTGGCCCCCGGCATCTCCCGGACAGGCACCGGTGCTCTGTGATTCCCCTTCTTCTCTCCCCCTCCCGAAAGGCTGACTTTTATTATTCCCCTTCTCCTCTCCCCTCCTCCCCCTAAAGGATGTCTTCTTACAGTATATTCTTCCCCATCTCCTCTTTTCCCTTCCTAATGGCTGATTGTTCAATATATTATTCGCCTTCCCTTTCCTCCATCCCAAAGGACGACTTTTAAATGTATTCTTCCCCTTCTCTCTTTCCCCTCCCAAAGGGTGACTTTTAAATACAATGGCTCTACAATCGTCCCTGGAGACCAAGGGGTAGACTATGAAACCTTTAAAAGGAAGTGCACAGGTAAGCTCCTTGATTGCTTTGGCACCTTGCCGTGTTTCTTGCTGCTCGGTGCAAGGGGGGAAAGGATGGGAGAAAACTTGGGTAAACTGGAATTAGTGCTGCTGCTTCTCCGGGTCTGCCCGGTCCTGCATGATCAGGTTTCCACCCTCCAGAGTGCAACTCCCTGAAGTCCATAGTCCAGCCGCTCCTTTGTCTCACCCTTAGACTTAAGGTCCTTTGGGCTTTTTCCCCCCCTTTGCACAATTTTCCATTGCTTCTCGGTTATAAACAAGATACACTGCTTGATTAGCAATGGTCTCCTTGTTTAGTACTGCAGTTTCAAAGCAAAAAAGACTCAAATTTTTGCAGCTAAAAAGATGCAGTCATACAGATAATTTTGCAATAAAATTCTATAAATTGTATTCATAGCGCTAAAGTAGCTGCAGTTAGAAGGCTTGCTCGGATTTTTTAAGAACAGGAAACCCGAGAAGAGAGTGGTTATGCCAGAGATCGGCTTGAACAATACAGCACAGAAAACAATCCTATATGTGGGGTTGCACAACCGCAACAGTTGCAGCTCTAGGTTTAAACGTGGCAGTTGATTGTTGAACTGTTAGTTGTAGAACATTAACAAGAGAAACAAAGCCTGGGGAAAATGAAAATAAATTGAGGAATATTTAACTTCATCGGATCTTAACTTCTGATGTGTTTTAGAAATGTGGGCTTTGATTTTTCTCAAAATAACTTCTAGGGGGGAATTGTGTAGCTTTTCCTCCTACCTTGGCTGCTATTTAACAATATCACCAAGTGACACGAGGTACGAAGCATTTGTAACTAATACTGGACTATAACAAAGTCTTCCTCACTTACCTAGTTACTCTACAATCAGGTATGATGGTTAACCTGTACTTTTAGGATTCGGTATCTGTACTGTGAAGGAAGGGTGTATTGAGCAGTCACTCCCTTCTCCAGGTGGGGCGAGTCCCGAGGCGCTGTGCTCAGAGTCCCACAGCTATTGAAACACCAGTGCCTGTCCAGATTGGTCTGTCAAGCCCTAGGGCTTGGCTGTATTTTATTGAGCTGGAGGGGAGGACTTCCAGTAACTTAAATGAGGGCAGGACCGGACTGATATTTATCAGTCAATAAATATCATAGGAGAAAAGTACATTTTAGCCCTTGGAAAGCAGCCACTGAATCAAGATGGTTCGGACTGCTCTGCTATGACATTTGCAGGGAGGTCTTGCTAGACTTAACACAGCTACTTGTTTCCAGCTGTTCTTGAGACCTTTGCAGGGAAAATTCTCAAAACTGAAAAGGATCCTCTTGTAGGTGATGTCAGAAGAGCTGATACCCTGTACTGCAAGAACTCCTTCCCGCTCAACTCTTCTTAATGGGCAACATAAGGAAAAAAGCAATTACCTGGCACATGGGGAAACCCAGGGCTCGGTACTTTTGAAGTTCATGCCAACGTTATCTGAAGGGTTAGTAGTTTTCTTGGGAGGTCAACGGCTTCAGTATCTGAGTGCCATGTTCTCCGTCTCCCCTGGTGGCCAAGATAACTGAGCATCTCCAGGGTCTCCAGACATCTGGGGCTTGCAGAGGAACCCTCCCCATTCATTTTTTTAAGGAGTCAATGTCTTATTTTATCTGAACTGATTTTTAATGCTTTGTCTGGAGTGGCACCCTCTCAAGAAGAGTTCCTATCTTCCCTTCTGTAGCAAAGACAATACTTTTAGCCAGTGGCTAAGCAGGCAGGGAGGCTTTTGCAGAGAGCAGGCACCGGTTGGGCTGGGTAGGATGCGTATAACAACTAATGGAGGAACATATTGCACTTTGGAACATGGCCAGTTTTGTTTTCTTGCCATCATTTGCATGTGCCAAACCCTTATTTATAAACAGGGCATTAAAACAGACAGAGTTTAAGGAAACCTTGTTTTATACCAGCAAAGTGCCAAGCTGGCCCCACTACTGAAGCATTTTTACAGCAAAAAGGAAATTTTGCATATTTTAGGCATAAGTGTGGTAAGGGGAGAGTTAAATAAAGGGCATCTGTGGGGCAGACTGTGGCCTATTGTTAGCCTTTAATGTGGAGCTAAATCCCTTATAGCTGCTCCATTGCTCCCTTTCCCTCTTCCTTCCCATGCACCTGGTATGGGGCTGCTCCTCAAATCTACCTCTGGAGCACAGTTGTTGGAGGTTTAAAGAACTAGGGAAATTCAGGTACCGGGTTCTTGGCTAAGTGCTAGAAAGGATTTTCCTCCACCCACGAATTACAGTGCAGCAGTTGGGGAAGCAAGAGATGCAAGTTTCGGTGCCTCCATCTGTGCAGCAACCCTTCGCCTGGACCACTAGACGTAGTCAGAAAACAAGGCTCGTGCCAGCAGTGAAGTTAGAGCTTTCCTTCCCATCTGGAAGAAAGGTGCCAAATGTTACTATGAAGTAGAGGTGGTTGGAATATTTCTAGTGAAACAAAGTCAGTAAAAAAGAGTGTGAAGGGATGGGAAGAGCTGCTGAATTATTATTCCTTCCTATTGCTACATCTCTTCCCTCCTGGTCCACACGCCATCTCCTTCTACATTTTGCAGGAGGGGAGAAGAGCCACTATCAATGCAAACAGCTTCAGAAAATGTGATTAAAAGGTTAAAAAACCCTGGCATCAGAATAAACTTCCTTCCTTGTTTTGAATTCCTGTTTTGTGAAAAACACTGCCCTGAAAGCCACAAAGTACTGCAGCTGCCTCTGGTAGAAGCTGAGCATAATTTGGTGGTTGAAGGTGAGAGCGGGAGCTGGAATTGAAAACCTCAGCATGCAAAGCATCACCAAGCCCCTCCGTCAGAGCTTGTTCTGTTCTACTTTCTGCACCATCTATTTCAGTGCTGTTCTGAGTAGCAAACGTCTGCATTCCCTGCTTTCTTTAATAACCATTCTTATTAAAAGCACCTTCGGCATGCGGTACATATTGCTTCCCTCCAGGGCATTAAATTACAGAGCAGGCGGTGTCAGTGTGTGCTAATTCATGTGGCTCTGAGACCAAGAAGGTCTTTTGTACCAGTTTGGAAGACATTTGCCTGTGGTGGATATCCTGCCTTATGCAATGACAGAGGTTAGGAAGGGCTGGAGGGGGTTGTTGGTAGCATGGTTGTATTTTTGCTTTTTCTTCCCCCCATACATAACTCTTTTCATGCAGACCATGGCCCAACCCATTCCTGATTCTGCCAACCTCCTCGGGGAACGAGAGTGGTTGAGGACAAAGGGAAAAGCAAGAAACTGAAATTGCTTCTTTTAATGGAAGTAGCAGTTCAAAAAGACTGTTAGAAACCAGCTCTCTGCAAACCTGCAGCAACGCTCTGTGGGCTGCCATTGAAGGAACACATGACATAGTGGGGTGCTGAGCTCCTGGGCAGGCAAGGGCCGTGCCCTGAGCCAGGAACTGCTCTGCAGCCCCTCTACCTTGTGTGGGTTTCATTACTCTCACTGCTCTACTCTCAGATACACATTGAGCATCAGACCTACATGGCACATATCCTGGGGTGGAGGCTTTTCCTTCCTAAACTCTTTACTAAGCTTTGTGTACTAGCAGAGGAGTTAAGGAACTGCATAATCAAACTATCACCCTTTTCCCATCCCACTGTTTGAGAACAGCAATTGCCACTCTTAGAGGAAGAAAACATGGTAAGAAAAGCTTCAGTGCCCTTTTGTTCAGGGTCCCGGGGTTATGCTGCAAGCACAGCCTGAACCCTGGACTTTTGTGTATCAGTCACTGTCATGCTCTTTCTGTCAAGGTTTGTGTCAGGCCACAAGACGACTCAAACACTTTGGCTGGGAGGTTGTAGACTCTTCTATAGTCTCAGGCAGTAGTATTCTCTGTCCCCCAGATGTGTGAACACCTCTCCTCCAGCCTATCCCAAAGTCAAGTCAGGGGGTTGATTTAAACCACTGGCACAGTCAAGTCCTTACACGATTAGGAGGTGGCTGCTGGTGGCACTTCCTCTTGCAGTCCTGAGTAATGACCGACATATGGGGCTGCATTGGCCTTTGTCTGATCCAAAGAGTCTGGAGACCAAAGTTGAGGACATTAATTGTGTCAGGGTCATTAAACACACAGTGTAGACACCCCCTGTGTTTTCTGGCTAAGGACTGTTTTGGTTGGGCTTAACAGCACAGATTACGTCTGCATTAAACAAGGACTTAATTCAAGGCTTTTGATCCATTTTATTTCACAGTTATAGCTCTTCCCTCTGCAGATGGCATGAGTCCAGACATAGCATTAATTTGTTGTTTAGTAGTACGTGCCATCAGTACACTTTTTAAAAAAAAAGAAAGAGCTGAGCTGGTGGATTTGAAGCCAGAAACAGATAAGAGTTGAAGGTTATTGTACGGAAGGATGTGAGGACTCTTGGGGTTTTTTGTTGTTGTTTTTAATTGCAAAGTCTCATAACTGGGCTGGTGATGCTGTTGCTTCGAAGAGTAGAATGACATACAACTGAGATACTGAACTAAAAGTCTGGTCAAAAACATCCACATAAACTTTTGTGTGATACCTGACTGTACCAGACAGCTTGCCTCAGTTTCTGTACTATGAAGCAGCAGAGCATTGCATTGTCTCTGTCTGTGGGTTACTTTAATGTTTTTTAAAGTATGTATTCTGCCATTAAGTAACAGAGAGGTCAGGAGACTGTATTTCCCCCCATGCCACATGTGAACAGTTGTTTTTCAGTGCATCTCTGACAAAAGAAATAATGAGCCTTTTATTTGGAAAGCCCCAGTCCAGATAAATAATTGCAGTGACAGCATGAAATGGGATAGTTATTCATGTGTCTGCAAAGATCAAACCAAAACCATTCTGTGCATTCAGCACAAGGAAGAACTGAAAATCTTTGGTCTGAAATAAATACCCTATAAAATAATTTCTGGTTGACATAAAACAATAGGAAGGAAATAGAGATAGAACTGGCTCCTAAGACAAATGCAAGCTCTTTTGGGCTTACGACAACTGTCCTATAAAGCCTGGCCTGCATATAAAATTTAGGAGCTAAGAGTTGAGTGATCACCAAGAATATGTTGGCACCTTAAGTTGTAGGAAAGATTTGTAAAAATGCACGAGGACATATAATGAGGTAGGTGCTTATCTGTATTTGGCTACATCTTAGGTTGCTAAAACGGGCTTTGTAAATCAGTCTCCTACTGCTTTTGTTTTTCTTCTTTAATGTTCGGCTTGCCTCCTTTCCCTTAATATCTATTTAAAGGAAGACCTGGGGCCATGGGTGGCTTATGGGAATTTCACACTGTCTTTGCAGCATTTCCCTGCTCCTGGGCCCTCCCTGCTCGCTGTGAAAGTTGTGCTCGTGGGAGGGTCAGCTGAAGTGGCGTGTGTTTGACAGTGATCTCCTGGCTGCCAGCTGGAGCTGTGGCTTAGACTGTCCCTTGCAACGCACAGGAGGTTGTTTTAGGCAATATCCTCATTCATTTTTGTGGGAGTAACTCGTCAGGTTGAGTTCTGCACTGAAATAGTAACTCTTTGCATTCAGTTTAGTTTTGTGATGCTTAATTAAAATAGCATGGCTGTGGGTCCTGCGTTTTACCATCTTCTGCTAGGTATAAGAGCAGGTAAAGAAGAGTGCTGTATCTTTTGCATGTCCTTTGATTTGGGGCCTGCCTGGCCCTTACTTCTGGCTGACAAACGCAACTGTTCCTTTCTTCAGGGAAGGGGAACAAAGATTAGCTAGATCCCCTGTTTTCTCCCACTCTGCCCTCCAGTATATAACCAGATCAGGGGAGAGACCACTACTGGACCACTGACACTGGGGTAGCAGCAACTCATTCTGATGAAACACTGCCGGGGCTTTCACTGGACCAGAGAAAGCTGGAGAAGTCAGCGTGGGGTCATTGTCCCCATGCACTTGTGTCCTGAGTACCCTGTACCCGTGTCAGCCACCCTGTGTCACAGGGAGAAGGTTTGGTACCCCACTAAAGCATGCCCTGGGGGCCAAACTTTTTGTATTTGTCTTAGAGGACTTAATGACCATGTCTGCATGGTGCAAGGCAGCATTACATCAGACGTATGTCAGGGCTTCAGCACAGGGTTAAAGAGGGAAAAACCAGTGTTTTCTGTCTGCACTTCTAGTCACATGACTACAGGGGTGGAAAATTGACAAATTAATCTAAAATTAATCCAATTGAAACAAACAAAATAAATCCTTCATGAAACCTGTCACGTGCCATCAATAATTCATTGTTGGACAACACAAAAGCAGATCATTCCATCAGCTGCCTTGCTGTATGTGACCTTGATTTAGCAGGCAGGTGAAGCTGGGAGCAGTGGCCTTATCTTGGCATGTCTCTGGCTTGGCCATTCAGAGCCGTAAGACTCAGAACCGTGATGCTTTTCACAGTGTATTTCATTCCTGCAGCTATTATCTTTTACTGATGATTCAGTGCATTTTAATCTAATGGGGAATTTTTTAGTACAGCTGAACCAAAGGGTTTGAGTGGATGAAAAACAGGAGAATACCATCAAGGAAATCTCTGCAGCTTGGCATCGAGCTTTGTTGACAGCCAAGGGCAGCTTAATCAGTATATTTGGAAAATCCTGCCTACTGATAAGTAAGGGGTTTGGAGAAAAATACTAAGTGATGCTCATTAAGGCATTCATTGTACTTCTCATTGTTTGTATAGCCCTATTGTCATGCTGTACAACCATACTTAAAGGAGTAGTGATATTAGTAGGAATTAATGTTGTTAATTTCCGCTGTTTGTAACTTCTGAGATCTTCTCAAATAAGACTGCTATTTCTGTTCTACCCAGATCTATTATTTGCTTCTCTCTGCCCCAAAATTCATGGCTGAGTGACTAGGAAGGTGGTTGCATAGAGCTAGGCAGGATTTCCTCTTTCAGAGGAAATCTACTGTCTCTCTATGATTTGTTACACTCTCCCACACACCCAGCAAATTCCTAAACCCACTGTAAGCGTGAAGAGGCAGGGGCTGGGGGGTAGATATTAATGCCTTGAGATTTCTAGGGGAGTTGGCACTGCTGGCATTGATGACTTCCAGCACAGCGAGGTGATCTGGCAGGGTAGAACTGATTAACTGTGAAACAGGAAATCTGGGAGTATAAAAGAACTTGCGTTTTGATCCCATTATCACTCTGAACATGCTTCAGACTACTTGTGAAACTCAACCACTTCTGCTCAGGGGTTTTGGCCTGCACTTGGAGGGGATCATACCCAGGCTGAACTAGCGCTAAAAACCTCCACATCTGTCCCTGTTGCCCTTTTAGGAAAGGAGACATGTTAATTGCTCAGGGCTCCAATTCACGTTCCCTCTTGGCTTTTTCTGCAGCTGCTGAAATGCTCCTCAGCTGCTGCAATTCACAGACTGGCACATCAAGTTAAAGCCTCACATATGGGTAGTTTATATGAAATACACTGGACTGAAAATTGTGGCAGCTGAAGCGCCTGTTCTGCCTACTGTGGGGAGACAGGAGGAGGAAGCACGCAGCTGGGGTGTAACTGTTCAAGCCCCCACAAGTAAACCAACCCCAGGTAAATCCTGCCCAAGATGGTGACTCAGAGCCCCACATCCAACCTTAGTTGCTCATTAAACTTACTGGGACCTGACATGATGAAGTAAGAGTTGCTCATAGTCACTGAGTAGTAGGTGATCTAATAGATAAAAGCCCACATGGAATTGCTGGGTTTGGCTCTCTTCAGTGCCACTGATCAAGCTGCTTTCAGACAGGATGGGAAAACACTCCAACCTTTCTGCTGAGAAGCAAATCCTGCTGCTGCCAGTGATCTGTGGGTTCATGTCAAATTAAAGTTCATGCGACAGAAAAATTCCTTCAACCTGCTTGCTACATTGCTATGAAAAAGCACTGCAGAAAAACTTGGAATTCTTCACATTCATTATATTTTTGCGTTATTTTTATTATAAATGGGCATATTCCAAAGCAGTCTTCAGGATCTGTAGCAGCGTTTGGTAGAAGGGGCAGGGATGAAAAACCTACATAGTCAAGGTGGAAAGTGATGGGTCCATGGGAAAGGCTGCGACACGGTTACAGTATAGTAGGGGCCAGGACTTGATGACATTAAAGTGCCTTCCAGCACTGTGTTCCCATAGGAACCACAGTACAATTCTTAGCAGAGTGTGGCCTCCTTTCCTGTCAGATCTGGGAAAGCAAGTTTTTTTCATAGAACTGTTAATAGTAACGCTGGGGGATTTACTGTCTCTCTTCACCTTGGGTATTTCCTGGCTGTCGGTTCATTTATGGTTCTAATCAATCTTGGGAAGAGGATTTACTGTCAGAAACAGGAGTCTCTCTGTGCGTTTCTTGTACTTGCCAGTAATAGTGTATCTGAGAGAATTTTGTTTGCCTGCACTGTTGATACACAACTCTTACTCTCCTTCCAAAGATCCATGTGGATTTTTCTTCTGAGTAAGATCTCTTTCTTTCTCTTTGTTTCAAATTTGAAACCTTTAGAAGAGTTTGTTTCAAATGCTGTACTGGCTCACACACCCCCTCCATACTTTTTCCATTTTTCCCCAGTAGTCCTCTGTCAGTGGCAAAAAAGTACATAGAGAACAAAATAGGGAGAGCTTGGGTGGGGGTTTTTTTTCAGACTTTAAAACTTATCTTTTATAAGGGGACGTTGTCTTTACTCACACTTCAGCAAAACAAAGTGTTAAAGGAGCTCTGAGATCTGTCAGTTTTCAGAGAAATCCCACTTTTTTGCACTGATTCCTAGCAGCGTATTTTCCGGGGATGAGCAATTTAGAACTGCTTCTCCCCCGTCCCCAGAGCTCCTGGGGCTGTCCTGACCGTTCATGGAGCGTGCTGTAACGGATCCAGTGATGGGGATGTTGGCAAACGTTACTACACCTGGAGCCTACGTTTTCACCTGGCAGTAGTCAAGGCGGCGAATAACTATAAAACATGTTGAACTGGTCACAACAAGTGTAACCAGGATTAACATGATTCTTTTCAAACAGCAAGTTTGTTCTTTCGTTTTGAGTCATCTCATTTCATTTAAAAGGTCTTGAGTGACCTGTAACAGATGAAGTAGCTATGATTAGGTATATTCCACGATTGCACAACTGCCCATCTGCTCTGCTTTTCTGCACAATCCTGGTTGAAGGCTCCAGCATCGTGCATGCCACCGAGGCTGGGGATATGAGTGGATGGTATCACACGCTTTCTAAGTGCCTGTGATCATGAAGGCGTCCAACTGCCTCGGTTGATGAGTCACCCTGCAATGAAGGAACGAACTCTTCGAGACAAGGAGTTTACAAGGTTTTTATGCATATGGCCAGACTAAATAAGTAGTCTGGCGTGATATAGCAGAAACCAGCTGTGAAACAAAGATCAGAACTGTTCTAAAATCCAAGGCCTTTCTCTACAGGGCTTTGGAAGAAGTAGAAAAACACATCTGGGGAAGTAATTGCAGATTTTTATTTTGCTCCTTCTTCTCCCCTCCTTCTTATAAACTCGAACTACAGGTGAGCCAGAAACGTTGCTGAAGGGAAGGAGGGGAAAGGATCAGATTTGCACAATGGCCAGTTTCTGGGTATATGTTACAAAATGTGACCCTAATCCTGCTGTCCTGTAAGAAAGAGACACTGGGAAATCCTTTCTTCTCTTCTTGACCAGTGACCTACAGGTGACTGATCTGCCTGAACGTGTAACAGGGGTTAGCTTTGTGCTCTTGAAGTGCCCGTTGACTGTATTTTAGCCATTTCCAAACTCACTAGCAGCACACTAATGTAGCATGGGCTGGCCAGCACAGCCAGTTTCCTCCCAGTAACTGAGAGCACCCCAGGAAGAGGCAGGCCTAACACTGGCAAAGCACACCTTGCAAGCAAAGGGCATATAAGCAGCGCCCCTGTATTGCCCTGTTAATCCTGAACGATGGTGTTATAACACAGGATCAGTGCCTTGGCTTGGTCTTTAAGTTGCGAGCAATAGTCTCACTCTGAACAACGGCAAGGCAGGGATGTTTCTGGTTTTAATCATTTTATCCTTTTTGCTTTGTCTCTCCAGATGATGTTCGATTGTTTGGCTTTGTCCGATTCACCACCGGTGATGCCATGAGCAAGCGAGTCAAGTTTGCCCTCATCACTTGGATTGGAGAGGATGTCAGTGGCCTGCAGAGAGCCAAAACTGGGACCGACAAGACTCTGGTCAAAGAAGTAGTACAGGTAACCTCTTCCTTCTGCTTCTAACCGCCAGTTCTCATCGCTTTTAGCTCTACAGACACCAGCAGGAGAGAGGGGGAAGGATTGGATCATCCTTCAATTTAGTAGTTAATCCTTTAAAAAGAAGACAGTTTCCTATTGCCTGTCTTCCTACTAGGAAGACTTAACATCCGCCCTTTGAGCACTCAGGCATAAAGAAGCACGTTTGAGCTTAAGGCTCTCTTAACTATTTCATGAGGAGGAAATATATGCACTCCCCTCCTTGTCACCATTAAGATGTTTCCCATCTCCTTCCTTGATATGGAAATAATATAATATTGAATGGCAGAGAACAAGGCAGTATTAAGTTAAGCAGGTAACATTAAACAGAAAACCCCACGCCCTTGTTTAAACTTCTCTTGAGGCCTTTTGTCTCTGCACAGTGAATTCGTGGACCTAATCAACTGAAGTCTGAGGCCCCTATCAGTACCAATTAACTAACAGCTCTTAATAGATAACTAGATTTGAATAGTCTTATGTTTGTCCTTGGCGTGTCAGGGAAAAAGAGAAGTGTGCTTGGTACACACCTTGGAAGGGCTTCATTTGAATTTGTCTGCCCCAACTGAGCTTATCATTTGACTCAGCCAAGGCCTCCCAGCACACTCTGAGCCAGGCTTGCTCTGTTGGGCTCCAAGCTCAGTCCAAGTGAGTGAAAACAAGAAACAGCCACAAGAGAAGAGAATTGTGGAAGGCTGCAAGAACTGCTGCCGAAAAGCTGACTTTAATGGAAAAGATGCTAATGTTTAGCAAGTTTCCTCTGAAGAAGTATTTAAAGTAAGATTAGCTTTTTCATCTAAGCCTAGGGCCAGCTCTCCAATGCCTGAGAAACGGTATTTGTTATGCGCTTGGAGAACAGGCTGATTATTGAAATAATCTCTTAATAATTGTGTTCTTGCCTATGTAAAGAAATCTCCCAATAGGACAATATGAAGGATGAGAATGAAGTCCCTCTCAATTCATTGTTAGTTTGTATGATACAGAAGATTATTTTTAGATAAGAAGCATGAAGAATGTAATAGATTCATAAACTTCTGGAAGATAAGCACTGGTGCTAAATGTTTCAAAATGGGAACTACGCAGAGGGGTCCATTCTGAAAAGAAAGTTCAGTAATGACACCTGAGAGATAGGAAAGCAAATCTCTGTTCATGTGAAGGAGCTGAAACTGTAATTGTAGCTGAAGATGAAATTATAGAGTACGAGTGAATGACTCATATAGGAGTCACTAAGCCCAAGATTTTTTAAAAAATATGTTTAGACAATTTATTCCCGTTGAGTTGAATAGCATTCCTGAATGCTGTTCTAAGATCTGTCCCTCAGGTCTGTTACATATAATTTGCAATTTCATTTGTTTCATCTTTGATTCGTAGTCTGTATGAGTTAATAATCTGGTGGAACATTAACCTTTCTTGGCTGTTACTTAAAAGCTTTCACATTCCAATTAATCTGTACTAGAATATGAAAACAATACAACTTGGGCTTCATATACTTTTATTGAGCAACCATGTCTATAACCCTCTCCAAAGCATTTCTGAATGGAATGTCAGTGGTGATCTCCTTTCCATAAGAAATTATCTTGACAGCTATTTTGAATAGTTCTACATGTGCAACTGAGTGCCTCTGAGTGGAGTGGGATAAAAGCAGAACTATTTTCTTCTTTTTATGCATGTAACCTTGCAGATAATCCGTCAAAAAAAAAGAGGACAAGAAAGTCCGACTGAAATTTAGTGGAGGGAATTTATCCCAGAGCTATTTCACTCTTACTAGTTCTCTTGACCTTCAAGTACATTCCTAGTCACCCCACTGCTTCTGATTTTTACAGAGATTATTTGAGATGTGAGTTACACATAGAAGAATTCAGTTGGTTGTTTACTGTAATGATAAACGAGAAATCTGACTCAGTGTTGGTTCATCATTAGGAAAAAGTTTACCCTAAAGTGGGAATGTTTTTCTTTACTAATGCTGAATCTAGGCTATTGACACAGTTTGTTTCTCTGCAGTTTTACCTGCGTGCATGGCCCATAGGTGCACTTCCCCCATGCGACATGGCTCTCCTTCCAAGGAGGTGTGGCACAAGGAGGCTTCTTCTACAGCAGATAACAGCTTTGATTTTGTGAGATATATATAGAAGTGATTGGTTGGGATTCCAGAACAACAGCTCTTCAGTCTGAGAAGCCCTCAGTAAAACTTGAAGGGCTCTCACTATCTTGTAATATTTGCAAAAGCTAACTGTGGCTCTTTATTTAAGACCAAAGCTCCAGTGTGAGGGGAGGCCTGCTTTATATTCACTGCTATGTCGTAGATGCACTGAGGAGCTACGGTTGAGCTCTGCTCAGAGCTGAACAAACGCCAATAAACGTTGTTCTTCCGCTGAGACACTCAAAGTGAAAGACAGCTTGAATACCGCCTAGCAAGCAAAACCCACCACGTTGCATCTGTAGAATAAAGAGTGTCCACACATGGTGATTATTAATGGTCTCCTAGAAGCACCTGCCATAAGGAAAACGCAAGGGATATTAACTGTTGAAGAGTAGATTACGGGTTTGTGAACAAAAGGATGATATATTATAGAGCAAGGAGAGGAACTGGGTTGCCCTCACTTTTGTATTCCTGCCGTGGAAGGGGGAGCAGGTGCTCTGAAATCTATAGGGAGGTGGCTTGGGAAGCAATGCTGATAGTCAGCGGAGGAGGTTGCCAAAAAATCTCTCAGGAAGAAAGGACAATTGATTTTAGCTGTAATAACTGTAAAATTACAGGGATGGATCTCATCTGGTGCAAATAGCCATAGCTCTCCTGATCTGTACTAGCTGAGAATCAGGTCTTCTTGCTTATTTGGGACTATCCTTATTACCTCTTTAACACTGTTGGAAAATGGGTTTTGCATTTATTGTATTTGTTTTGGATTGAAGAAAAATTCATGTTGCATTTAAGGAACATTCAGTAGCTTTTTTTTCACAGCCATTTATTTTCCATCTTTTCCTCTTTACCTCAGCTGGAAATTTTGGATCACGTCTGTGACCTGGTCCAAGTAGTTCAGCTGAGAGCAGGTTAGAAGTAAGACCAGGATGGGGAACAAGTCTTTATCTGTATCTTCTTTAGGGTACAGCTAACGCGTGGAGACTTTCCTGTGTAAATGGAGACGTGGAGTAAGGTGATGCAGTATCCCACCTTTTCTCCATTAAGTTTCTGTCTAGGCCAAGGACAGACCTTGGGGTGGGGGGTGGTAGCATGCAACGTCCCGTGCTTTGCAGACTGTTGCTTAAGATGTTCGGGAGTTCATTTCTGGGGTACAGTCTAAACCTAAATCTAGAGTGATCTAAACTTAACAGCTGGGGAACTTTATGAAGCAGTACACCAGGATGACTTAAACTCCAAGGCGGCATGGACTGTGTCCTCAGCAGCAGCATGTCTCACCTTGTGCACGTGGGTGAGCTGGCAGATGAGCCACGCATGCAGCAGACCCCCCAGCATTTGTGTCTGCACAGCTGCAGTTCTATCACTAGCTGTCATGCCAAGGTTGTACCCAGCTGGCAGTAGATACCAGCTGAACGGAAAGGCTTTGGGCATATTTTCTACTTGGCTAAAAAGGAAATCATCCAAAGCTTGTCTTAAACTCATGCTTTATGTCCTTGGCAGTAAGGACGGTTCTGCCTTTTACCTCCTTTATATGCACAAGCTGTGGTTCATTCAGCCTCAGGACAAATCCGTCCAGGACACTCTCTGTGCTCTGAGGGCTGTTGTTTTGACCTCTTTTATGCCAGAGGCCCAGGAGAAACAGGTCGGTCAGCTTAAGCTGAGAAATCAAGGCTATTGTAAGCTGCTTGTCATGGTTAGGAACAGCTGCCCACATGGGGTTGGCTTCAGCCATAAAAATTCCTGCAAGGTGAAACCTGGCAGCTGTGGGTTTTAAGTACAGGAGTGTCAGACCTTCCAGTGAACAGCCCCCTTCACTTTGCAGAGAGGCAGAGGGATGATGTTGTGGTGCTTTTCTTCAAGTAAGGACAAGCTCAAGCACAACAGTTGTGGGGCTGGGAGCGGCAGCCGGTGCTGGAGTGGTCCGGTTTTGATGTAAATGCCGAAGAACTGAAAACAGGACTTGGTTTCCCTCTGAGTGTTGCTTCCTCTCTGTGAACTTGTTGCCCTTCATGACTGCATTTCCTACCAGGAGATTTTAACCCTTAGGCAGTGAGGAGGTCTTTTTCCTGACAGGACTGAATTCCCCTGCAGGGCTGTCTCAGCAAAGGGACTCCCCAACCTTTGCCAGTTATTTTTTTGCCAGTCTTATTTTCCATGAATTTTGACTCTTCTCTGTTTTTTTCAGCACTCCTGCCCCCACGAAGTCATGTGCTCTATTATTTGCTTAAATCATATTCAGGGTAAAACAGCTCTGTTTCTGTGAGCAAATATTTGTGGCATTTTATTCATTATTATTTTTGGTGAGGAATTTTTCTGACTTTAGTGATGTCAGCAAGTTTACTGAGTTCCTGCTTTGGTGCTCATGGCCACAACATTTTTTGTTCACCTTTTTCTTTTCCTCTGGATTCCTCACAGCACTGATGCTGGTACCTCATGAGGGAGGTTCCACTTACGGGGTTACTGTCCCTGGTCTTGGGACAGATACAGCCCATATAAACTCCATGTATGTGCATTAGGTTTCCCATATTAGTACAGGGGCCTAAACAGAAGATGGTTTAATAGCTTTGTTAGAGGCAGTCAGAAAATCAAACTCATACGGTAACGGCTATATGGCTTTGAGACAGTCTTTCTGAGGAGGGTGAGTGAGATCCTGCTGGGAAGACAAACAGAATTGTTCTTTTTGACTGTTTTTCATATTCTGTTTTACTGTGATGACCATACCAAATGGATATGGATTTACAAGAACTCCTAGTCCTAGTCTAGAGAAGGTGGTAACTTTATAAGCAACTTCTTCAGGCCAGAATAAGCAGCTTCTCATCACCCCACATCTGACACACAGCCCCGTGACTTTTCCAGTGGGATGCAGCACAGATAGGAAGAATTTGCAGATCAGCTGAAATGTAGTTCCCATTGCTGAGAGATGCGTTTGCCAGAGGTTTGGGCTGGCTTCTCCCAGTGGCTGGAACTGGTCCACGTAAAAATTGGCAAGGAGTAAATCTGAAGAGAGGGTTTTTACTGATAGCTTGGACTCTGACAGCTGATTGCTGGACCAGATTTGGTGTAGCCAGAGTGGAGGGCAATGCTACTGTATTGCTATAGCTGCTTGTTACTTTATAGCTCTCCTTGTATTCACAGAAGCCCTGCTAGAAAATATCTCTGCTGCAGCCATGGGACATGTCCTTTCTTCCCCATGACCCCAGGTCTAGGACTCATACCATGGTGGAAAAGAAACATGGGAGATGTCTTCTCCTCTGTGCTGCATCTGCGCTGAAAATAAGATGACCAGTGGATGGGAGTGGTGACATTAAGCACAGTGGAACTGAGGACTCTGAACATCAGTGGAGGCTGCTGCAAGCCCCAATGTAAATAAAAACAGCAAGAAGCTGCTCAGCTACCTGGCACTGTCCCTAGCTGCTAAGAACCCAAGTGTCTGTAGACGATACAAGGATTTTCCTTCTGGCTTCAGGCCTACCCATGCTGGGATTTATAAGGGTCTCTGCAGACCTATTTGGTACAGTATCTGCACCAGACAGATTTTCCCTTGGCCAGCTTAGGGAAATTTTATGGCCCCATATGCTAAACATTTAGGGCCTGGAATAGGAAGAAAATCTACTCCACCCTTTTTTTTCCTCCCATAAAGTTGTCTGGAAGAGAAAGGCTGGACTGAGCTTGCTGTAGAAATTTCAGGCATCCCAGGGAGAGATGCAGACTCACTCTTTGCAACCTGACCTGCATGGCTGGAGCCCTTTCTCTTTGTAGTGTTGCATGGAGGTTGACACTGGGATTGGATTGCAAAATTGTGACCCTCTGCTACTTGGGCACAAAGTGAAGCACGTGCTAGATAGGTGTATTGAAGGACCATGAGCAAACCTTACTTTTTACGTTGTGGTCAATGATTTGAGGGGCAAAGCAAAGAGACTATGGTCACTGTTGTGTCATGAGAGTGATAAAGATAAATGGCATCATTGTTTTTGTTATCTGTAGGCTGCTGGTGACTCTGGGGTGAATACAAAGGCTAGAATTCACTGGCAGGGCTTGCTGCAGTTGTAAAAAAGCTTGGGGATAGGGGGAGGAGATGAGAAAAGGAAGTGGAGGGTGTAAACTGAAGATGCATGTCAGCAAAGCGAGGGTCCAAGCATCAGAGTTATTCGCTGCGCCTTAGGCAGCTATAACTTCTGCAATTCTCTTGAAAGGCATTAGATATCGGTATGTGTGAGAGAAGAGAAAGCAGGGACTTTCCCCACCCCAATCTCTTAAGGGCAGAAAGAAAATCTGGTGGCAGAGCAGAAATCTGGCTGAAGTAGGATGCCTGTTGGCATTGCTGTTAGCCACTTGAAGCTAGGAGTTTTTCCAGTGCTTTGTGGAGCTGGTTTGCTGTGATCAGTTATTTCTAATTGCAGGTGACAGTCATGCCAAACAAGGACCATTGCCTGGTCTAGCTATCAGCCCCAATTAAATCAGTTGGGAGTAGTTTTACATTCTGGCAGTTTCAGTGGGGTCAAAAAAAGAGTGACCTCTGAATAAGCTGGCATTCAGCTGAAATGTGCTGCTGTTGATGATGGGTGCCCAATCTCCTGATCTGAGAGACAGAGTCCTTCCTGTCTTTCTGCCCTGATGACACAGGAGGCAGTTTCAACTGTCTCTAAAATACTTATATGCCTTTCTTCCCCTTATGATTTGCACCCTGAAAAAAAGCTCAACCCCAAAGAGCTCAAACAGTGAATTCAGAGTGTGGAGGGAGGCTATGGATGAAGAAGGGTCAAGCAGGATATTGGAATCAGAAGTTCCAGGCAGCAAACTCACCAGAAGTATCTTCTCCCCTTGGGGCCAGGCTGGATGAGACGTTGGGTGAGTAAAGCCAGTATGAAGAACCAAAGAAGCTGCTGACAGCACCTGCCAGCAGAAAGGAAGAAAGCAAAGTGTTATAAATAGCGGTGACCCAGACTGCACTCTGAGGGTAGAAATCTGGCACAAGAGGAGGCCCAGTCAGCTAAGAGGATATTTAAGAGTGGCCAGGAACAGAACCCATCTGGCCACTGCTAGGGGTAGATTGTTCAAACCTTGCAAGGTGTCTCGATGGCATTGACAAGAAATAGGGGCTGGTGCCCACAGATCATCACCCAGGAATCACCTGGCTAACTGTCTAGTTGACAAGACATTTGAGTAATTATAATTACTTCATGGTACATATAATTTAGTTCCTCTCTGTTCATGCATGAGTGCACTTGCAGTTTTCATTTCAGAATCAGCTGGATTCTGCAGAGTGGGCATTGAAGAAAACCCTCCCTACATTTATAAAATACATACACTTTTCATGGAATCCCTCTCAGAAATTATTTTATGGGCCTGCCTTAATTCTCACTAAAGTCAGGGCAAAGACTAGCACTGAAGTCGGGTAGTCCTGGACAATCTGCTCCCTGAGTTAAGGAAAATTTGCTAAACCTGTTAGCACAGCACATAGAAAAGAGATGCAAAGGCTCAGCTCAAAAATAATGTAGGTAGCACACCTCAGTGAGCATCAAATAGTTGAACTTGTTTGGTCTTAGCAAGAGCTGAGCTTTGGAGAGATCTCACACAGGAGATCTGGAAGTAGGACATTTGTGAACGTGACCAAATCTAATGTTTTGGGCAGTTTGCCTCTTCATTTCCCATCTCAAAAAAAAAAGGATTTTTTTCTTTAAACAATTTCTTTCCCATTTTCCCTGAACTCTGCTAAGGCGTGGATGAGTGCCTGTAATGTCTGTCTGTCCTCACACCAGAAAAGCTGACCATTGAAGCGTGGCGCAAACGGTGCTGTGAAGCCATTATTATTTCTTAGGACTTTGTTTAGCTGCTGATAAACTAAAGCAGAGCAGACAAGGCTTCTCATAGCTGCTATGAGCTTTTTTTCTCCCCGCCCCCCCAGCGACTCTTCGGTAGTGAGGATTTCCTACAGTGTGAAACAGGATCAGCTGCAGCCTGGGAGACTGGCATGGGGGAGGGAGCTGTTTTGCTCTCCCTTCCATTTCTTCCACCGCATGAAAGAGGTGCTGAGGCTCTTTCAAGCTGAATCCTTCTCCACCCCCTCCTTTACCCAACTCAGATCCCAAACTGAAACCCTTGAGATGCTGCCAAATAGAGAGCTCTCCCATAGCTTGGAGTCTGAAACCAATTAGAAATCCCCCCTTCATGGTTGTGCCGGGGCTGTTCCAGCGCCAGGGAGACCTGGACGAGATGACAGCTTCTCTCTCAAAGCATCTCCTCATTCTCCCAGGCAGCCTCCATCACCTTTCGGGGCGCTCGCCACCGAGGGAGCCAGGCATTGCAGCTTTCCTGAGACATTGCAGCAGGGCTGTTGGGGTTTTAATTCTTTTTTTTTTTGGTTGTCAGTTTGCCCCTGGCCCTGCAGAGTGCAATGGATGCTTGTGTTGTTCATGCTGTCTAAAACCTCTGTGGGTTGGGGGGAAGGGAAAAAGACACATGCAATGTTTGCAGTTGTGGTTAGGAAGGGAAAGAAAATGCTAAAGCAAGAAGGAAATGTGCATGTTTGGTGAAATGTCTGTGCACACACGTGCATGCCACCCTTGCTGTGGGGCAGGAGGGACAGCCCCCACAAAGGCACAGATCCCTGACTGTAGTGACACAGCCCGAAAGGCACCCTGGGGTCCCATTCACAGCGATCTGCTCGGAGAAAGGTTTCCTCTGTTCACAACCTCACATCACAGCATGCTGCCTAAGCCTTGCCCAGCCCCCGTACCTTGCAAAGAGCATTCAAGCAGCAAGATAGCTGCCCTGCCATACACAAGTGTATTAATAAAGCGTGTCCTTAAAGGTCGCTGTGGATCATTAGACCACAGAGCATAGTGGAGCCTATTAAAGACACCAGCAGCCTGTCTGGTACGGTTGTTTTTGGCCATGATGTGTATTAGATAGTTGAGAAGTCAGTAAATCTACTGAAGTAGACACATTTGCTCCTGATACCATCTGCGTGTTGCTCAATCTTTAATTGAAGCATCCTCCTATAGCTGGTGGGGTATGATACTGTAGTGGACTGCAGTGTAGCACTGTTCTTTTTTTAGGACAAGGGGTCCTAAAAAGGGCACAGATAGGATTAGTGGCTTGCCCAAGATTATGCTGAGGGTCAGTGGCAGTTAGAAGGTCAACAGTTTTGAGCTTTTTAGTTAGCAGACTACTTAGGAAACTTGACCTAACCTAGCCTGTCCATTTATCACTAGGAAGAGTTGTTGCATAGGGCAGGATTTGGTCTTGCAGCCAGTGACTGCAGAAGTAGATGCATAAAATTTTTCTAGGTTAAGTGTTGGATTTTGCCATCGCTAGTCTTCTGTCTCATCCACCACTTTCTATTTATCATTCCTAACACAATAGATAAGGGTATGCAGCTCATACAGCCAGGAAGCTGGATAACCCATCTTTATTCAGGTACTTGGACAAGTATCCCCTTTTTAAACAGGCTTTTTCTTTATCTCTTGCAGAACTTTGCCAAAGAATTTGTGATCAGTGACCACAAAGAGCTGGATGAGGATTACATCAAGAATGAGCTGAAGAAAGCAGGGGGGGCTAATTATGATGCACAGACTGAGTAAACGCACGAACCTCCTGGCACCATCACCTGGATCTCAAAGGGAGGGGAAAGGCACAACAAACTAACACAACCGAGAGATGAGGCAACTGAAATCCCCAGCTTTCTGTGTGCGCACCTAAGACCTCCCTTTCTTTGCATACAGTGGACTTTTATTTTCCATTCCATCTCATGAAACATCCCTCTCTGGGGTTCTGTTTTTCTTTTTTCTCCATTTTTTTACTTACAACTCTGTCCATGTTCTCGCATCTGTGGAATTTAGGTTTGGCTCTGCTTTGGTCCTATTCAGCATTGTGTTTGTAGAGGCTTGCCATTGAGTCCTTCTTCATATGTTTGCATGTCTGTGTGTTTTAGTTGGGTTCAACCTGGTCTCTGAGGGGAGAAAGTTTGGGGAGAGTTCTGAACATTGATTGTTTTAATTTTTTAAAAATTTGTTCTGAGTGATATTCTTGGGAATAATATTTTTTGCTGTTCTAGGCTCAGATCAACTTGAGTTGACTTCACTCAAACTTTGATTAAATTGTCTAAGCTTAAACGTCCAGCTGAGATGTCACCTAATTGCTTAAACAACAAAGCGAACAAAGAAAAAACTCTTCAACTCTTAATAAATGGGAATAAATTTGCCTTAAACATTGTTTGACAGTTGCTATGCTATGTGCTACATCTCTATCCCTCCCTCTTAAAAATAAGATCCAACATGATCCGAATGTGGGGGTTGTTTTGTTTTTTGGAGTCATCATGGCACAGTAAACTTGAGGGGTTTAGAAATGTCTGGACACTTGTTCACTATTTTGTGTACATTGGTCTCTGGGTTTGTATTTGACTTTCCTAATGCTGGGGCTCAGGAGGTGAAACTGAAATGCATAGATTTCCTTTTTAAATGATGTCTGCAAAAATAGCAGCCGCTGAATCCTAGCAGCCTTCTCTGCCCATGTCCCCCCTGGTTTTTTTGCAGTTAAACACATCATCAGTTATTTGGGGCCTTCAGGCAGTGAACCATCCTGCAGCTGCGACTGAGGGATGGAGCAGGGCAGCTCTGTCCCAGTCAGGATGAAACGTTCAGCAGCAGAGGCCCAGAGATAACATGGGCACAGTTTGTTTGGTACCAAATGGTTTGTTTGGGGGGCTTCTTTGTATGGCTTTTTTTCCCATCAAAGGTAATTGTCCCCAGAATTATGTGTAGGGGGAAACTGTGTTGTACTGGGGCTTGGGAGTCAGTGCTATATACCCATTACAGAAATAAATGTTTTTCAGGAACAGTTCTCAGTGACTCTGTTGTTCTTTTACCTTCCCTGCAACAACAAGCCTATATTTAAGAGGTCTCTTAATCCTGGGTGTAAGGCTTTGAGCTCTTGCAATCTTGGGGCTGTTACGAGAATTAAACACTGGTTTAAATGTAAAATGATCTCAGTGCCTGCAGCCCTTGTCTGCTCGTCTCCGCTCTGAAAGGCAGAGGTGACCACAGTGCATCTGACACACTTTTTATTCAGCAGCTCTACATCTAAATTTCCAGCACCAAAATGCCAAGTGGGAATTATAATTAGGTCAAAGAGAATTTCACACCCACGTAAAATAAATGTAGAGAGGTCAGGAACAGATTTGGGAGCAAGACAACACTTTCAGAGTGAAGTTTTGCAGCTTCCTGCACAGGGTTACATGGGTGTTACAATTCTGGACTGAATTTACTAAAACTTGAGAGAAATGGTTATTTTTTACAGGACTGACAGTAGGGACAGACATAACTAATGGGGAAGAGCTTTGCAGAGAGCTTGTGATGCTCTGAACCTTTGCCTTACTGGTTCAGTGACCACAGTAAACTTTTATTTGACAGCTTGTGGGGTAGTGAGACAACAATCTCAGTCTGGTCTTGAAGCCTGGCAGCAGTATCACAAGAAATTCATCAGCACCAGCTGTGATGTGGGGTTTGATGCACTGATCAAGAAAGAGCTCAGCACAGAGGTAAAACAGCTTTCTCAGCCGCTCAGGCATCTGAACAAGACAAAGCAGAGCACTTGTGCTGCCTTTGGCTGGCTGGCTCCAGGGATGGAGGAAGTGAAGGCATCACCCTGGCCTCCTTGGTTGCTTTGCTATCCTCAGTCAGCATATGCCTCCCACAGAGTATTTTTCTAAAGACTTTCTAAATATTTTATAAATATTTGTCCCCTCCAGGTAACTTCTCCAGGTGTGCCTGCTCCATGCCCTCTGACAGCTGCTGTTGGGGCCCAGTGCCCTGCATCCGGGGCTGACTCACTAGCAGCGACTGGGCATACTGGGAGGGGAGACACAGGGCTTGTCCCTCCCTTGGATTTTCTCCTGACTTCTGCAGTGGTTTGAAGTGGGACTCCGAAGTACTCACACAAGATAACCATCCCATTTGCCCTTAGTCCAGTTCGCAGAACGTAAAAGATCCCGTATTCCCTCTTTGAATCGCCTCCATGATGTACTGGCACATGTGGTCCCATTTTGACCACAGGAGTATCAAGCTTGTAGTCACTAGTACAACAATTGCATGAGCAACATTAGATAAACATGAGAAAAATGAGGAAGAGAAGGAATTACTCATTGTGGTAAGACATCAGGATAAATCCTTATGGAAAAAAGTAGCCTAATGAATGATACTAATAACAGAGTGGGGTTTTGTTTTGTTTCCAGCCTCAATTTCATCTGCTCACCTAGTGATACCATCTTGCTAGTGCTCTGAAGAACTTTGTGGGGAAAATACAGGATGAGATGTACAAAAGCACTGCTGCTGATCTGTCTCTGGCCTCACTGGAGCACGGTTGGGTCAGGTCTGAAAAACCCACCAGGGAGTTCTTGTTTGTACAGTCCTGTTCCTCTAACAACACTGCAACAGCCAAGTTAATCAAGTTCGTGCTTGTCAAACCCTCAGTCAAATATAAGATTATCTTTGTCACAAAGAATGTCTTAGAAACACACCCAGCCTTGACCCCAGCCTAAGTTGATGAATGTACATCCCACATGGCTGCCTAAACTCTTTGGGGCAAAATGTGTTTCCAGAATTCAATGCTTCCCTCCCTCTCTACTCATCACTCCTGTAAGAGTAATCTGAATTAAAAATTAAATGGCTTTGTTTTTAAAATGTTGATTATACTTCAGCATTACCAAATGGTCTTCATTTTCCTCAAGAGAGTGACTTTATTGGTATTATGTCAAACTTTTATGTTTGTAAGAGGAGCAACTCAGCTAGTCACAGGGGCTGTACATGCCTGGTGTAACTCATAATCTGCTCTGCAGGCGGAAACTTATCTCTGGAGTCTGCTGTTGCTTGGCTGGAAAATATTTACCCCACAGTGCTTGCATGCATTATCCTTCCTTGCTAATAATTAAGAACGCAAGAAACAATTGACAAAAATTGAGTAGAAGAAAGACTGGGACATGAAGAGTAAAAGTGTAAGACCAATTATTCGTGATGCATTTGGGAGCTCACACTTGGCATATCACAATAACACAACATAAATTGGAAACTGTCTCTATTTTAAGACTCCAGGCCTCCTCGGTATCATCCTTCGCAGCACATTAGTGTAGCTGGATATCTGTAAGTGGCTAATGCTCTGATCAGATATATTAGGGAGTCTCTTATGGACTGTATTTTGCAGCCGGAGTGGTGGAGACAAAGAAGGAATTAAGAATACCTTTTTTTTTCTGTAATACTTCTCATCAGGAGGTCTCAGAGCGTTTCAGAAAGATTAGTATAAACCAGACTGTACTGTCGTTCCTGGAGCACAATACCCTTGTGTAGAAAAGGGCTTTTTACCATGGAATTGAAGCAGAAATAGCAGCCCATGTGTTACAGGGCCCCACAGCCCAGCCTGGGGAGTCAGCCTCTTAAGATATGCATTCCTAACCTTATCAGAGCAATGCTGAGAACGCTCCATCCTGGGATTTATGCTAATGACCATATAAGACACGGGGTTTCTTTTTCATTTTTACTGTATTTTTTATACAGTTAGGTGCCTTGTTTTGTGACCAGTTAGTATTCAAAGCCTGGTTTTGCCTTATCAGCCCTTTCATCAGGCTTTAAAGTCCTGCTGCTGCACAAAGGCTTGTGGGCTGCGTTACTGGAGCCTGCAGTGTCCCTCGCTCCGCAGCTCAGCAGGGGCTTCGCCGTATGTCGGGGCTCGGGGCCAGGGAGACTCTGCTCTGCCTCTGACAAAGCGAGGGAGAGCATGAGCAGCGGCGACAGCACGCTGGGGGCTGTGTCTGGCAAGGAACAGATTGAAACGGTTCAACGGCTGCTTTATATTTGGTATCGCCAAAGGATTTTCTATTCCTCCACGTTACAAGCACAGCAGATACGAGGCAGCATCCACTTTTAACAGGGAGGGAGCAGCAAAGCTGAGCAAATTATCCTCCAAAATCTTCTTGATTAATACAGAGAGTCAGACACAGCAGATGACTTCATTTTAGCAAGCCCAGATTAGGGGGCTTTTATGCAGTGCATAAAATGGTAATAAGGGATGGGGTGAATGCGTGACCCCCCAAGAGATGTTTAGGAGGCCATGGTAGCCATCAGGGAGAAAAAGGCTCGGTACCCAGGGGCGAAGTTGTGGTTTAAGCATGGGAGACAGCAAGGCTGCTCTGAGTCATAGCAGGCTGCAACACATGAACAGCAAATTCTCACTCTGAAGAGTAAGTGGGCCTTTGCAGAATAGAAAATAGCTGAACCAGGCAACCCTGGCTGCATGGACTGGCCCATGGAAACCGCCCCACGGTTTTATAGACTGCTGTCCCAAATTGTGCATAATGCCAGATTACTGGCTGGTGTTAAATAGGCTCTGCTGCATGGACCCCTGGGGTGATCTAATCTCTCCAGCTTGAATTGTTGCAGTTATTTAGCAACAAGGCACTGGAGGAGCTGCAGAGAGGGGTGAAGAGGAGATGCAAGATATTTAGTGCATTACAGTATGAGTCTGGCTCAGTTCAGTGCTCCACGATGCAGCACAAAAAGGGACATTGTTTAATCGCCGTCAATACATGAGCTATAAGCTCTGTTCCAGGCGTGACGACAGCAGCTCATTTTCTTGCCTCGTCCTTGGCGGACGCGTTTCCGTTACTCCTGGCACTGCACCTCTTACAGTCGCAGTGGTGCTTGGGTGGGGGCTGAAAGTGGGGAACTGGGGGATCTCTCACAGATTTCCCCAGACTGGAACCACGGGCTTGTGGAATATATCTCTTACTGAGCTATGAAGTGAGGCCTCCTCTGCCCCCAAATCTCACACTTTCGGGACCTCTCTGGTGTATAATGGGAGCAATGCGTTAATGCAGTCCTCATCTAAGGCTTGGCTTTACGGCCGATGAGGCAAAACACTGAAAGAGATGGTTTAATTGCAGCATGATGAACTGCGTATTGCTCAGTGGGAATGAGTGCAATAAAAGACCATTCATAGCCCACTCAGGCCTTCATCCCTGGAGCGGTAGAGTCTTTCCTAGTGTGATTTGCACCTATGCTGGCAATCCATCTGCTAAAACCATGGTCTCTTCAGCTTTCACAGACATCTGTTTCTGGCCTGGAGTAGCTCACTTTTCTCATCTTACAACGACTGATTGATTTGTGTAAGTTTATCAGGGATGGGAAACAAAGAGAAACTTTCCAAGATATTTCACCTTTCTCCCTCCCTCCCCCATCAAAATGTCCAATAATGTTTTTCATTAACCTTAAGACATCTTCAGAATGAAGGCGCATTTCCATGTAAATGCAGCTGAAGGGGAACAAACAGCATCTGTTCTGTAAATATTAAATGCAGGCAGTAGATGAATAGACTTATCTCCTTTATCATGATTAGCCACATTTCTGCCTTGTAATTTTGGCCTATCACTCAACAGAAACTGTAATCAGGATGTAATACATCCTATTGGCAAATTACAGCAATGCAGCTGTTCCAGGCAGCAGCTGAACCCTTCAGCAATTTAAACTAGGCTTTATTACACCCAGGGCAAGACTCCAATAAGTATATTAGTGACATGATTTAAAAATAATAAGAGTTGAATCTTGTCCCACTGAAGTTAATTCTGACGTCGGTTTTCATGGGAGGAAGTGTTTTGCCAAAATCAGAAATCAAACAGGTCTCAGGGGTGTCCTCAGTGGAGTCAGAGACTCTAAGAGCAAAGGAACTGTGATGAGATCATCCCTATGCAAAGGTGCGAATGCTGCCTTCTCACACTGATTTCTAGGTTACTACGCACGAGGAGAAGTTTCATGTGAGGAAATTTATATGAAATGTGACTACAGAATACAGGGCCCAAATTAAACTTAAAGTGTGCTGTGACCAAGTCTGAATTTTCAGCTCTCTTCCACGTAGAATGTAACAACAAAGGGTGTGTTATACCAAACAGCACAAAAAGTGTATTTAACTTAAAATTTCACTATTTCAATTTTGCTGAGTTCCAAACCAAAATAAAAATAAAAGCTGTCACAATTCTTGAGAGCAGAAATCCTGCAAAACCCCTAAGGGTTTATGCAAAAATTACTAGCATTTTTTCAGAAAAAGAATCACAACTCTCTATTGCAAATTTATATTCATGTTATAAAGTGATATTCTGTTATCTGTAGGCTATTAAAAGCATTTGAAAATAACTAGTAAGAATAGAGAGAAGCACTCTACTGTTTTCCGGATGAAAAGTGACTCTTGTCTATTTTGCAGTGGAAGGGTTTCAGTATCCGTATCAATGTATCAGTATTCACTGTACTACCTAGACAAGCAGCTGTTTTCAATACCCTTGTGTTGGCTGTCATCAGATACCGTATTCTGTTTGAAAATGTTTTGACTTTTTTTTCCCCCAAACACCTTCAGTTCAGGTAGAGTTACAGGGTTAACAAAAAACATTTCAGGCAGAATCACAAAAAACTTTAAAAGTCTGAAATAAGCACTTCCTTTCTCTTTTAAGCTGTTTTCCAGGAAGCATCTTGCATCCAGCTATATCTTCCTTCTAACACACTTAGGCAAACTTTCTGCAGAATTTTTAAGTTTCCAGAATCACACTGTCACTGGGTTAATATGGATGCAAATACAGGGTGATCTGATAGAGAATCTTAATCATGATCTGTACAGAGCAGTATATCTTACATCAGAGCTGTAAATCAAAAACACTACAAAATTTATTACCTTCATCTTCCTTGTTTAAAAGCTAGAACCTGTCAGATGAAACCATAAATCTGCTAGATGGCCCTTCTTGAACCAAGCCTCTTAATATTCCAGTTCATGTTTTTTTCTGAAAACTCTCTGCCAACGCTTCATTTTCCTCTCATACTGATACTTAATGCCTTAAGTGCTTGGAAAGATAAACACTGTCTTTAAGCAGTACAATCTCCTGATCAGTTTATCTGAGGATTATTACACAAGTGCACGGAGGAGTCAGTCATAAATTGACCACATTTTTGCCCTAGCCGGTGATTTAATTGCAGTGAATGGGATGGTATATTCCAAGAATACCTGGTGCTGGGGGATGAAGAGAGAAGATGATGTTTTGCTGGGGGCTGAACTGATATCTTTTAGCTGAGCACAGCATGACAGAACAAGAATCAGACAAATTGAAACAACAAACTAGACATGCATTTTTATAAGAGAAGGTGATTAACCTCTGGAAGAAACAGTCAAGGCAATTTGACTGATTCACTATTTCTTCTACTACACAAAGCAAGAACACTCTCTTTCTGGAATAGATGCTTGAACAAAATCCCAATTATTGGGCTCAACAAATGGGGGAAATACAATTGTCTGCCGTGCATGGATGATTAGATTTGATCTCATTTCTCTTCTGATCTCCAAGCATCTTCACTGCCTCAGGTACAATAATACAAGAACTAATTCAAAGTGTTATCTTCACTCAGATGTATTTGCAGTCACAAGGCATAAATGAGCCAGCTCTACTCTAGACTCAGCGGAGGGACAAAGCAAACAGCTGAAATAGTAATGTCTTAAAGTGTTACAGCTGGATCCAAAGACAAAACTTGTCTCTCACAGCGGAAAAGTTCTCAGCCTTAGATAGGGATACACAAGCCTTTGTTTGTAACAGTGCTCTTTTTTCCTTTCAGCACCATTTTGAATAGATTAAGTTGTCTGAAGTAGGGTTTATGACTTATGCCAAATGCTACTTTCAGCACAGCCAAAAAAGCTGAAGCCTTCCAGTGGGAAAAGAACTTAAGAATTTATGTGGAATTAAATTAAACCAGCACAAGCTCATCCTCTTAAATGTAAACCAGGCAAGAAACCAAGAAAGTTTGGTTTTAGTGCATGTTGGACTGAAATTTAGAAGAGTCTGCATGATGTGCTAGGAAAGAGCTCCAATAGAAATGTAAGGACAGATTAAAACAAGGCATGGAACTGGTCACTGGCCCCCAGCCGCCTGCTCTGCCCTCCTGGCAAATGCTGCCATCCCAGACAACCGTCTCTGACTCTGCTTGCAGATCACTGAGTTTTCCTCTCAGCAAACTGAGAGAAACTGAAAGTCTCTGAACAGGGTAAAACAGCAAGAACACGCAAAGACTTCACTTAATCCAGAGGCACAAGACCGAGCAGCAACCCAAATGGTGCCTGTGGAGCTGGGTGGAGAGGTTCTGGTTGTACTCCTGCTATGGACACCGTAAAGTAGGATCCTTCAACTCAAGGAAGGAGGGCACAATGCTCAAAAAATTGAAGTAAAAGCAGTGAAATGTATGCTGAAGTTTCTGTCTTTTCCATTCAAGCATTTAAACTGCTCCCAGCAAGTCAATCTCACTGTCAGCTGAAAGAATGTTGCTTACCAAACCCTTATGCAGCATACAAGGAAAGGGGAGGAGGTTGCTCACTAGTTATTTCACATAGCGAACCCTGTGCAAAATGATAATGATTGAATCTTAAACTAAGGTCAGAAGAGTCGTGTTAGGGCAACTTCCAATTAATTATTGCCCTATTAATACAACTATCCCTAATATTACTGCACAGCTATAGCTTTTCATTCTGCAAGGATATTATTTTGGTGAGTTTTAAAATCTGGTTAGTGGAGAAAGTCCACATTCTGCATTCACCAGCTTGCAAACACCCCACACAGGCCAAAATTCTCCTGCGGTTTAGCTTTATTGGAAATGTAAATCACAACAAAAAAACAGCTTTCACTGTAAACTTCCTTTCCAAGCTTAACTGTTCCCAAGGTTGCTCCCTGGTGACACTTCTGTGCCAGTCTGCAATTTCTCTCTTTTATTTGGTTGCAACTTGTAAAACCAATCTGCAAGTGTGATCCAGCAATAATTATATTATTCCTTTATGCAGGGTTTAGTATTTGAATTGAGTACTGCTCTGCCTTTAAAAGCAGGTTGTCAGAATTACTACCCAGTTACAAGTTACCTTCTCAAATATACACAAATAATTCTTCTGAATTCACATTTTACTACATTATTTATATCCACACATGTCAGGGCAAGAACACACTTGAGTCCTTTCTGAAAACTGGTACTAATTTCAGTTTGGGAATACATTTTCCTAATGAAAAACACGTTAGATGCAAGGATGTTTTCAAAGCAACTGGTTTTGGCATGTTACACTTTGAAACTAAAGATATGCTTTTTTCTAAAAGGATTCCAGAAGATTCACACATACTTGGGAAAACAAAAGATCTTTTTGTGTGTGTGTGAAAATTGACCCATTGCTGGACCAAGAAATACAAGCTAACAAACAAATCTGCAATGGCAATAGATCATTTGGAGACTTCTTTACAATTTAGATTCTTGGACCATTCATAGCAGTGATTTTTGAAATTCTTTGCTTTTGAAAGGTTCTTTGTGAGGGAAATGTGGTTTAGATTGAACCGGGGATATGGGAGCTGGAATAGGGACAGAGTCCACTTTCTCATTAAACAGAGTACTTTTCATGTTACAAGCATGACGGACCAATACAAATCACAGATAGGCCTGAAACAGTATTTGAATCCACAGCCAGATTTGACCTTCCACTCCATTTCAAGGGAAGGGAGAAAGATACATCGTCAGTTTACGTTCAGATCCAGTCAGAAATCACTGAGCATTAAGAAGGGACCAGGGAGCTCCTGCTTCAGCAGCCTGGTGTACGAGATCGTTTGGTGCATGAGATCGATCCAGGATAAACCTCCATGGAGCCCTGAAAATATCGGAGAGTACTCAGACTCTCCCAGGGACCTCCAGTATTTTCCAGGACAGAACTGGTAAACTCTTATCTGTCTCCTCACACAATTACACCTCCCCTGTGGCTGGACACCCTGTAGGTTGCTGCAGTGATTAACTAATGTACTTCCACAATTGCTTTGTGCAAGTAAGTCACAGCAATGTCTCCTATCCTTGTGTCATCTGATACAAGCTCTGTTTGTTACCCCATAATTGAAATTGTACCTCACTATCCTCTTCTACAGAACCTTTTTCACTTTACCAGGCTTTCCGATCCAGATTATGTTTCAACAGTTACAAATGTGGTGTGGTAAAAGCATCACCAAAGAAAATGTCTTAGAAATAGTAATTGAGTACTGTGTTACCCTCTCACTTTTTCAGAGAGAAAGGTGATGTTCATTTCAGCAATGAAGTACAGAAAAAATGATAAAGACCTTTTGTTACAGGTCACCTGGTCCTTCTCTCTGTTCCTGTTAAGTGGAAAGGAAAAAACCAGACTCAGAACTGTGATTTTTTTTTTTTTACTGTGCATTCATAGTTTTATGTTGGATTTAACTACATGAATTATTTCTGAGCTACATCTGTTAAAGAACTGTCCAGGTGAAATCAGCATCTATTGGCTCCTGCTCAGCTGAAATCAATAGGCTTTTTGCCATCAATTTTTATAGGACCAGATACAGAGATACTGCTGTAATGTGTAAGGGTAAAAAATTCGGACAGGCAGACAGATACAATGTGTCTGTGTAAACTGAAGCCAAAGCTTTTCAGCCTTAATTAAGTACAAAAAAGAAGGATAATTTGATTCAGAAGTAACATTATCTTTCCTCTACCTCCACTCACACCAGAAGGTACATTTGGTTTCACCATAAATCAATCGCACAGAGCATCAAGCACACATCTGCGATGCTGCAGAGCTTCCCCACTATGCTGGTTAAAAACAAGATCAGATTAATCTAGAGCACAGGGCCAGGTGTCCTGAACTAGTTTTCAAGCAGTGAGTGCTACAGAAAAGATGACTGGAGGTTGGGCATCATGCTGGGTATCTATTAAATTTAAATGGTGTTTCTCAGCAAGATCACTGAGCCAAGATGTTCTGCTTGATGAGCTCAGGAAGAAACGATCACTAAAAGGAATGTATTATAGTGCTGTGACACTGACAGCTTCATCACTGCATCATGGTTGCATTTTTACGCCTTCCATTCAGTGTGACAGCTTCATATTGACAATGGGTCATCTCCACGGGTCTGATTTCTCTGGTAGCTGTAATCTCCTCTTTGATGTAGTTTCTTGAAAAGTATCTTACACAATGAAGTGTTTTTTCAGGATAACATACAAATGTAGAAGTGATAAGATTTTTTTTGTTTTCTTCAGTCATTGATCTTTGCAAAGCCTATGACAAAGGCTTTAAAGAAGAGCGATATTTTCCGTATTTGCTTGCTACCCAGTGATAAAGGGGAGAACATTGAGAGTTCCTGTACTTCCATCCTACCTGGGCACTTTCATAACACCAAACCAGTGAGAAAATGATGCAGATAAGTGATGGCAGAATCATCTGTACATCATCATAAAAGCAAATCAAACTCCTAGAAGCACACCTTCTTCAACATCACCACAGTAGACAAGCGTTGCCCTTGGACTCCAGCTGCCCAGTATATGCAGACACTTCTACCAGCTCACCTTGAATACCTTCGAGGTGCCAAGGCAAGGATTCAGTCATTAGTATGACATGAATCTACTGCAGCCTGCATTTAAAAGGGAAACTTCCATCCGCATTGAAGGAAGACTGTGACTACATAATCAGAAACTCATCTCTAGGTGTTGTATCTGACATCATATATTGTAAATTAGATTGTTAGGATTAGGCTGGGTGGATCAGGTTGAGGGTTGAACTGCTGATTGGGGGTTAGATCACAAATTCCTTGGTGGAGGGACTGCTTTTCTATGGCTGTACAATGCTTTAAACCACATAAGCTTCGCTCATGAGCAGACTTCAAGATGCTTCCACAACTGATGCATGAAAACTGACTCTGACCCAGCAATGTGCACTCACAGCCCAGAAAGCCAACTGTGTCCTGGGCTGCACCCAGAGCAGTGTGGCCAGCAGGTCAAGGGAGGGGATTCTCCCCCTCTACTCTGCTCTCATGAGACCCCCCCTGCAGTGCTGTGTCCAGCTCTGGGGGCACCAACATCAGAAGGACACGGACCTGCTCGAGTGGGTCCAGAGGAGGCCACGAAGATGCTCAGGGGGCTGGAGCACCTCCTCTGTGAGGACAGGCTGAGAGTTGGGGGGGTTCATCTGGAGAAAAGAAGGCTCTGGGGAGACCTAAGAATGGCCTCCCAGGACTTAAAGAGGGCTACAGGAAAGATGGGGACAAACTTTTTAGCAGGGCCTGTTACAATAGGACAAGGGGTAGCGGTTTTAAACTGAAAGAGAGTAGATTTAGATTAGATACAAGGAAGAAATTCTTTACTGTGAGGGTGAGGAGACACTAGAATAGGTTGCCCAGAGAAGCTGTGACTGTCCCCTCCCTGGAAGGCTTCAAGGCCAGGTTGAACAGGGCTTTGAGCAACCTGATCTAATGGAAGGTGTCCCTGCCTGTGGCAGGGGCGTTGGCATTAGATGATCTTTAAGGTCCCTTCCAACCCAAACCATTCTGTGATTGTATGTTTTCAATAGAAGACACAACAATGGTTACATGGGAACCAGCCTGACAAAGGAATGTCAAATGTGTTCAGAAAAAATAACTGACCCCAAAAGCATCACCAAATATGATAAAGCAGAAGATGAAAGGAATGTTGCTTTTCAGAGAGAAAATCTTCAGAAGGCCTTTGGAAACACAGATGAGTAGAGGAGACTATTTGGAGTTCACTAGAATATTTTTAGTAAGAAAATTAATTCGGTAGCCACAATTCTCTACATGTCCAACACTCTGGGAAATTTCACATTAACATTTATGAACAGACATGCATTTTCTCCCTCACTGAAGCATTTTCCCTCTTCTATTTTCAGAGCGCTCTGGAGTGCTCAGATAACCCAACTCTGTAACTCAATCCCAGCGGGAGACTATTTAATAAGAATCTTTTTAAGATAAAATTTTTCTACAAAGGTGGAAATAATGCAATACCCTACAGTCCTTTTCAAAAGGAACAGCATCAGAGAAGTTAGATGTGGAAAAACCCTTTTTGATCATCCTAGTCCCTTTCTCATTACTGCGGGATACAGGACTCCAGACTATCTGCCCAAAACACAAGAGACGGAGGTGCAGCTGTGGTGTGTGATATATGACCATGGCAATCACTGAGACTCATCTGGAGACCCTCCAATTCCGTTATTCTGTTCCACATCATTGCCACTGACCCTGTAATGTCCTTGCACCTACACAGATCTGTCTGAGGGTGGCTTCAACTTATTTTGGTTGCTAAAGGGCCACAAGAAGAGCTGGGGTCTGTGCTACAGCTACTGTGTTTGCCTTCCTGCACCTCTTGATGGTAATACCAAGGATAAGTAACAGAGGAACCTACTTTGTCTGCTCCAGTTTAACAGAAAATCCTCTCTACTGGTGTATCCTCACGTGTCCAAATATACTCATTGCTTGAGTGGGCCTGACTGTAATATAATTTGCCAATCTGTGTCTTGCTTTGGCAGAATCAGATGGTTTAATTTTGCTCAGCCACAGGCAATGGTAGTTGTGCTTGACTTCTCCAACTGATCGAGTTAGCATTTTCTGTCTCAGTATCTTGCTTTTGAACTGAATCAGCAATGGAATTGTGCATGTGCCAAACAGTTTGCAGCGTCTATATTGGTATGGGTTTGCATTTTATTCTGTACTGTGGAGAATTGTCCTTGTTCATGTAAGGCACTTTGGTAGTTGTGTTGTTTATTTGCTATCTTCATCTTATAATTGCTGAGCACGTTCTCTCCAGCCTTCAGAATTTCTTTTCTTAAACATCAAGAAGAAACATTTTGACACCTTCCCTCAGCAGGTGTGTCTGGGCAGGTATTTCTGGCCCTTGAGTGATATTAACATCCCACTTGTGTTCATATGTGCCTGTGGAAAGCCCAGCACACTGGGCTCTCCTGAGACTTGGTTCTGCCATCCTTTCTTCAGCTGTGACCTACATCAAGGAGAAACATCACTCCCCCATCAGATAAGCAATCTGTGTTTCAGACAGGAAATCTTCAGGCTTTCATGTCACCTCACAAGCAGGGAAGTCAACAGTGAAAAATGTGCAAGGTTTCATGTACTGTCCGACAGCCCAAATTGCCAGAAAACAGGAACTGAAAGTCTTTACAGATTATTCATTAGTCCCCCTCTTTCTCCCTCATACACCCCCAAGGTAACAGGATATAGGACATATCACAGAATCATTCAGGTTGGTAAAGACCCTTGGGATCATAGAGTCCAACCATCAGCTCTACTCTACAAAGTTCTCCCCTACACCACATCCCCCAACATCTCATCTAAACGACCCTTAAACACACCCAGGGATGGTGACTCCACCCCCTCCCTGGGCAGCCTATTCCACTGTCTGACCACTCTTTCTGTGAAAAATTTTTTCCTAATGTCCAGTCTAAACCTCCCCTGTTGCAGTTTAAAGCCATATATTCTGTTTCAATTTGACTGCATTTCAAATGATGAAAGTTTTTAAACACAGCCACAGCTTCAGAAAACACCCATTGTTTAATGAAATCACTACTGTCTCAAAGCGTGCAGCAAGTTGAAACCTTTGACTAGGCAGGGTGCTTAGTGTAGACACACCAATGTTTACAAGATACTTCCTCAGACGTACGGCCTTACATTTGCACAGTGTAAAGAAAGCCACTTCTGACTGCTGTATTTCCCAACCCTGCAGCTGCTACGTTTACCGAGTTTAATGAAAGTTGTGTTATGTCACTGGCTGCAAGCACAATTGCAGCAACTGCATTTTGCATCAAACCCCCAAGGAAACCTGCAAGCTGTTGTCTGCCTTTTATGATGTGCTCTGGTCTCCCATTTCAACCAGTTCTGAAATAATCTGAGAGCCCGGTCCTTCCCCACCTTTTCTTGTGTTAGGCAGTCACCTTTCCTCATGCACTCAGGAAACCATCTTAGTTGTGTCTTTATCTTCAGACACTAGGCACTTCCCTGGCTGTTAAGAGATTCACCCGGAGCTAAAAAAAATCGGGGAAAAGAATGCCACAGGTCTGCAGGAAATAAAAAACCTAACATTTCACATTGTTCACTTAAAATTGATCCAGATCCTTGGCAGAAGGGTAAAAGCCATTTTGGATTACAGTTTTCTGCACATTACAATCTGTCTCTGAAGTGATCTGCACTGATGAATGGCTGCTGAGATAAAGATTAACTCTGAAAGATGTTGATGATGAGGGAGGTAAAGATGGTGAAGGAACACTGGGCAGGGAGAATAAGAGAGAGCAGCTGAAAAACATGGACTTGGCAAGTGAGACACTGCCAGCGTTGGGCTGTTCGTCACCCTGCCTTTTTGCCTTTTTGGTGTGATAAGTATTTTTTTCTTTTCTTTTTCAGTTTCTTTTTCAGATGATACTTCACAGAAACAGTCAAAAAGCAAATCAACACCATTAGCTTCCTCATCACCACAACATCCTGCATTCCCCAGCCCTGCTGTTATGGCTGACTGACTTCATGGGCATAAACATGAATTTGAATTCCAGGATGCCTGGGCAGGAGAATCCTCCATGCTTATCCTTTTCCAACTCAACTTCCTGGCATGATGCTGTGCTGTGGTTTGAGAGGAGACGGTCACAAGTTACAAAAAAGGAAATTCTGATCAAATCTAAGGGGAGAAAAATCTTCACAAAGAGAGTAGTGAAGGACTGGAACAGGGTTCCAGAGAAGCTGTGGAAGCACAGTTCTTGCAAAATTTCAAAATTTATGAGGACAAGGTCCAGTCCTCTGCAACCTGATCTAACTCAGAAATTAGCTCTGCTTTGGACCTCCAGAGGTCCCTTCCAAACTCAGTTTTTCTATAAGGCCCTAATTCCCAATTTGCTTTGTTCCAAACTGAAGACCAAAAAGTTGTGATGCTTCTAGCAAAGCAACATTTTTTTTTGACAAAACCAAACTGGTTTTTGTTGATTTCAATACATATGTATATATATAAAGAGCCATAGAAATTGGCTCTTAATAGTGACATATAAGAATAGTGCCTTAAGAGTGACATTTCTTTTATTGTTATTTCTGCAAAAAGTAATAAATAAAAAAAATGTAAACAATTCAACTTATCTTTTTTTTTCAATACTAAATTGAATTGATGCATTCCTGTGGAAGGATTTAGTTTTGCAAAAACAGTATGTTCCAAGGAATTTTTGTCCCATAGGAAAATTTTTATCTACTTGCATCTGGTAATTGTTCTATTTTTCACTTCGAAAAGACCTCAGTTTGATCAGCTCAGCTTTTCTATTCTGGTTTACATTTATTTCCAACAGGAAGACATATCTGTCAACAACCGAGCATTCTGCTAGCAATCGGAAATCTAATGCAACATGCAATATCTTTTTCTTCTTCTAGCACATTGCAAGAATGGAAAAAGGGCGTTTTGGACAAATTAGAGGTATTAATATGAATGTGTTTCACATACTAGGCATTGCTGAATTGCCATGGCAATTATCTCCATGGAGATTTCTAAAATACCGATTCCTGGGTACAATGGTAAATGTTTCCACTATTGATCAGTGACTCATCTGGAGACCCCCAAATTTGTTGGTAATATGTGCATCTTAGGGGCCCTGGTTTCAAAGGAAGTAGAATTAGCTTGGATGCAATTTTGATTCTGCATTCCTGGGTTGGTTTAGGAACTGTTCAAAGTTCACTTTAATTCACTTTCACAGTTTTCATTCAGCATGAAAATTTCAATTATTTCATTTACTTTACTCAAAAGAAGATGACAAGAAATTGGGTGGCACAGAATTTCTGCAGCTGTTAGTATTTAGTGTAAATATCCAAAAAATACTGAAGATCAAGAATGTATAAAGAGCCTTCTAAAACACAGGCTTTCAAATTGTAATTTGCAGACACCTGGGATTCCAAGGACTACTAAGAGATCCATGAAACACTACTAAGAAAAGCAATCCTATTGTTAGTAGGCTTAAATTCACTATTCAGGGACCACACGTCTACTGGAAAACCTACAGCTCAACAAATAGCTGAAAACCTCTGCATGGAATAGATTTGCAGTTAAGTATGTGAGTAGTATGTGTCTCATTTCTGCGAACAATGATTTATTTCACAACAATCAGTCAAGAAGGGAGTGAGGTCCCGTCACATCAGTGTGGGAAGAAGCTGGCTCCGGTTCTATTTTTGCTGCTGCCACTAAGCTATTGTCTGACTTGGGGCCTGTTGCTTCCTTTCTCTGAGCCTCTGTCCCTCCCCAGCCTCTCTGAGTCTTGCCTTTCAGAATATAATTTCTCCAGTCTAGGGGCTGCATCTTATTATGTATTTATATAAGACTGAGCAAAACAAAGCCTCACTCCTGACTAGAATCTTAATCACCTGAATGTTTCTGTAATCTTTCCCATCATCATAATCCTAGCTGTCTTGCTTAAAAAACAAACAAATCTTGATTGTGATTATTTTACATGTCCAGGTATCATTCTCTCTTTTTTTCTGCTTCTCTGATTTTGCTTTAGTGCCAGGAATCCATCCATTCCAGGAGTTCTGCAACTTTTATGGACTCCAAGAGACTGAACTAGTATCTTTCCTTGCACGCCTTCATTCTGTTTGCTTTTGAAGAGGTTTTTTTATTATTAAAAAAAGAGTCAACAATAATAACTGACTGGACACTTTGCCTCGCAGCAGAGCAAAATACTCTGCGTAGTTCAGAGCATCAGTGTTATGACATGGGAAAGTCCTGTCTCTGGATCTCTCCCCCATGGGTTGCTGCAGTGGGTAAGGCCTTGGGGCTGCCTTATGTTGTGTGCTCTGTACACAAACTGTGCAAGAAAACAATGGTCATTATCACTAATGAATTAATTCTCATTTTTCCCTTTCAGCAGAGATTATCTTTAACAGCTATAAAGTCAAAAGAGCTGTACTGAGGGACAAATAACACCATAGTTCAGAAAGGACTCTGTCCCTAAATAGATCAGTCAAAACCTTCAGATTTGTAAACACTGTAAACATCCATGTTCACTCTCCATCGGGGATGACCTGCAGGAGTGCTACAATAAACTGCTTCAATTCTCTATGGCTCATGATGGACTGAGCTCAGTGTGAAATGACTCTTTCTGGGAAGCCTCTCCCTTGTTTACTGCAATTCCTTGTTTTCTGGAAGAGACTGCAGGATTGTTCTGGCTACTGTGAATGTGACCTCAGATGTCTTAGTTATTATTCTATCACTGTGAGGATTTAGGAGTATGGTCAAGGGACCCCAAAGAAATGTCCCCAGTTAGTGTGAAACATTCACCTGGCACCTGTGTTGCACAATGAAGTTACTCCTTGAGTCAAAGTACCCAAATGGAAATGGGTAATAAAACCTCATTACACAATAACATGTCTCCCAGAGAAAAGGTGTCTTGTTGAAATACTGAAAGCAAATGCACAGATGGCTTTGGGCCACAAAAAAAATCCAGAAAAACTCAAGCAAATTTGCAATCAGGGATCAATTATTTTTCTCAATAGGAACTCGGTTTGGAACTGCTACTTGCCTTCCATGAAAGTATAATTTATTTCCTTAAAATCAGATGCTATTAGCCAAAGAAATTTATTAAACTAATCACCTTGATTTACTAAGCTTTTCCTTGCTGCGACAAAATATTCAAACTATTTCAGGCCTGACCGCTTCAGTCATTTACCACCAGCGAACGTTCGGCAGGGGCCAGCCTAGGAAATCTTCACGTGATGGACTGGGGAGGAACAGCTCTCCATTCCAGCCACAGCTGGAACGTTCCACAGCTGCTTTCCCATTTGGCAATATCTCCCTGGACTCTTAAGTCTTTCCAATACTTAAGGAAGAATTCTTTACAGTGATTTGCCTGTACAGCTTTGCTCGCTTCCCTGATGAAAGGACCAGGAGAAATGGCTACCCTGATCTTCTCTGAGTGTCTCTGAAAAAAGCACTGTTTCTTTTTTCAAGCATCTTCCCACGCTTTTGGACTGATGCCCTGGTTCTGTGATCATTAATACCAGACCTCTGCACTGCTGATCTGCCAGAAATACACATTTGATGTGGATCAGACATTGGCACACGATCATATTTCTGATGAAGTAGCTGGAATGCAGAACACAGGGTTTACACTAATTTTCCCCTACCTAGAAGGGGACAGACAATTTCTGATAGAGTAAAATGTTGCAGCAGTAGCTGCAGAAGATGCCTCATCTAGGAGTGAAACTTCTGGTCCAACATAAACTTGTCGTTAGTTTTTAATACATTTGAATAGGCAAGTTTGCTTACTTTGGATCAGTGCACTGTGTGATGTGATTCTGTGTCACAACTTTTCTGATCCAACACAAGGAGCCCTTAAGCTGGATTTATTGTATTGTTGAATCATGACCTCAGGGATTTGTAAGAGAAATGAGCTGCAGCCAAGTGCCAAAGATTTTAAGGCAATTTACAAGTGGAATCTGGGCCATACTGAAGTCAACAGCAAAACTCTGTATTCTTTTCTGGGACAAAAACACTTGATTGCTGAAACATGAACTTTCTGTAGGAACATATAGACCAGGTTCAGCGTGGCTTGAATTTCTGAATTTCCAAGTCTCCAAGGAGAGGAATATCCATTCCCTCAGAATGATGGAGAGCCCATCCCACCCACCTTCTTTCACTGACAAAGCCGCTCTGCAGTATTTCTGCCCCACTACTGCAATTTATGGCTCCCACATTTACCCTGGTTCAAGCATTAGCTAGGAAACCCTAGAATGATCTTTGTTTTGGAGAAGGTGTTTAAGCCTCCTCTCTCTCTCACAGGTGTCCTTCCAGCCACTAAGTAGTCTGAGCTAGATAAAAGCCATTTCTCCCATCTCTCCCTCAGATTCTTCTCCTAGACATTTTGAAAGGCCCAAGATCCATTCCACTGCAGAATGGAAATATTTTGGAAGAGGAAATACAATGTGGCTTATATATAACTGCAGGATGCGGAAAGCACCCCCATTCAGATCCAACCAAAACTTTCATGAATATTGACATCCTTAGAAAATTTCCCACTGCCAAATTTTCAGAACCACTAAACCAGCTGGGTTACTTTTTAATGTTACTTTGATTAAAACATGAGTTTTCTTTCAACCAATAAATGATCTTAGCTAGAAAATGATTTGCATTAGTAGAGTGTACTGGTTGACTCAAAGACAAGTTAATTACAGAATACAATGCAGAAAACCTTTGCCTACTTGAAGGAGACTGCTACAAAAAGAAAAAAAAAAAAAATAGGCGTTATCTCTAATTAAATTGCCCGTTACAGGGGATGGTACTTTATTCAACACGAAACAGAGCATAGATGAAATAAGGCAGGAAAAGAGAAACCAAGACTAAGAAGACGCTGGGAGAAGAAAAAATAAAAACATACTAAACTAAATTAAAAGGCTAAAGGAGAGAATAAGCATTTTTTGCTGTATTCTTCAACAGGGTCCAGGCAGGACTATGGTAACACTGAGAAATGCAAGAAGGAAGAGGACAGAACTGAATTGGTGCTCTATACTCTGCTAGTCTAAGGGAATTTCTGATACAGTTGCAGCAACTAAATCACAGCTGGGCTCTGATTTATACCAAGAAAAGGAAGTTTTTAACCAAAACAATTTCTATGCAGCTACCACAGACTCCCTTGTAATTGTGCTTGGGAGCAAGGCAAAACCAAGGCCACAGCCTGAGCAGACTAGGCTGAGCCTTGCTTTCAACTCAGAAAATCTTCATGCAGAACATATAATTTCAAAAACTAGCTTTAAAAACTAGGCTGATCTAATTCTGCTCTGTGTTGATTCCTTCCAGATTATATATGTGGATATTAATTGTGTAAATACATTTATCATGGATTCAGTTAATTACATGAATTACACATGGTCCTGAATATAAACACGTGTGCCATGTCAAAGGCCTGGAAGAGGCCCCACTGAAATTCAGAACAAGACCTTCTGGGCCCACTTTAGTATGACAAGAGCCTCTTTGATAAGATCTCTGGAGAAGCCTTTCTGCAGATTAGAGCTACTTGTTCCAGTATCGGACCATTGAGAACTGAAAAGTATTCCCAGGCTTGACCTCTCAGGTCTGAAAACGTGGTATCAATAAAGGAATTCACCCAGAGAAGAAAAGATAAAAATTGCAAGATAACTTTTCCATAGCCATGTGTGCAGGGCGTGCTTACAAAGAGTCCAATAATTTTTAGGGTCCTTGTCTTCAATTTCAGTGCACAATCCACCTCAAACAAGCTACAGGATCTGAAAAAATCCATGCATGAATTCAGATCAATATAATGAATACCAGGTTGTCATCTGTGTTTCCTGACACTGCTCGTACAGGATAGAAAATTATAACATTACTGTTACAATTATGTTATCAAAAGCTAGCTAGATACCTGCACTTCGCTCTCTTACTGCTCTTTCCTCATTCAACTTTTCATTTATCCAATATCTGGAAAATGAATAACACATGAACCAAATGCCACTTCACATTTGATATTCCTCCAAAGCTCAGTCTAGTTTGATTCATTTTTGAATATACCTTCAGCTCTAGGTCAGACAACCTGTGGTAATGACAGCTTTTTAGAGTCATTTCGGCATCTCGCATAAAAAGGGATTTACTGTTTCTCACAGTATATCACTTTTACTGTCTGTATGGCAGGTCTGGACATGCCTGAAATCTCTGTCTCTCAGCCAGCCCTGCTCTAAACCACTATTTGATCGTAAGTAAAAAAGGAAACTGTTCCTGTAAATATCTGGAGATTTACAGAGGTCTAGGAGTGCAGTGGGTTCTTTTTTTTAACAGTGAATCAGTACATAGTTTATGGTCTAACCACCACACAAACACAACACTTTTAAAGCCTTTCCAAGGTGCATGCATTTTACACATTTGGATTGTCCTGTGTTTTGTAATGACAAGCTCTAAGAGAACCACTGAACACTAATTTCCACGTGTTTTCATGGCTGTAAAAGATTAATACATAATCCTATAATCCAAGTGATAGACAACATCTGTAGATGCATTTGCCTATTTAAACTTCATAGATCAGGAACGTCCTCACAATTAATTCTCTGAAAACAATAAAATGATTCAAAGATGTCATTAAAGACATAACTTAGTCTAATGAACCATCATTACAACATAAAACCTAGCTTGGCTCAGAAATTATTGCCAATTTGCACCTGAGTCTAGCCTTTCCTTGGGTGTATATTGGCAAGGCAGTATGTAGGTACAGGCCTGAGGCAATTTGGAGAGATTTCCCCGGCGAAGGGCAGGCCTGTGCTCTGCACTAATGTCTGTCCAAGGGGCTTTTATTTGCCTCAGTCGCAGTGGTACTGTGGGACATGAGGCTCTTTCTAAAAGCACCCTGACATGTCCCACAAGGATAGAGGGAGTTGTGTAAAGCTTGAGGAGCTGCGGGGCAAATGTTTGGTTTTTTCCAAGACCCAACTTATTCTAAAGGAATTCTGAACAAGAGCAAAATACCCAGCATATATAGACTCTAACCTAAAGCAGTGAGGTTCCTCACCCAAACAGTTCTCAGGTGTTTAACATCTGAGTGTTGACCTACTAAAACTTTACCCAAGAGCTGGTGACAGAATAGGGCTTTCAAAGCCAGTCTGGTGTCTAGCTGGGATGTGCTGGCTAGCATAAAACCAGCCATGCCTTAACTGGTGCCAGCGTTCCCATCAGTATGGAGGATGTTGGGGTGGATACAATGCCTGCCATGTTTACATACTCCCTTCACTTGTCACTGCTTAACACTGCCTAATTAGCAGCTTTACAGAATGCCTTTGGGACATTCTTATATCTGAGCAGTGCCATAGAAAAGCAGTGTTGGATAGGTCATGTATAGCATCAAAGTCAGAGCAGAGCTGAAGAAACAGAGCACTTTAACCTTAATTTGACACATTATTAAATTCAAAAAGGACAGGAAAAAAACATCCTCGTGAAAGGGGACCATGATGAGTCTTTTTTTCCACAACCCGCCAACAGTAAATTAGTATTCAGTGCTCTGTGAAGGAGGAATGCTTTTCTTGTGCTGTACCACTTCAAAAATGGTTCTTCAGAAAGTGTTTCTAAGCAGGCAGGGAATAGCTGGAGATCTTGAAAGGAAGGAGTGCATTCAAACCAGCAGTTGGCTCTTGCAAAGATTTTAGCTTTCTATGACTCCAGTCCTCCTATTCTTCTATAACTACCATCCAAAAAGAAATATTTTCATCCAACTGGCCTCCCCTGTAACAAAATAAGCCAGGATCTTTGTGAGAGGTACTGTGTTAATTTGTAAACTGGGCACTTCTCTGGGATTTGGGTGCTCCTAGCTCTAATTTATTCCTTCACGTGACATTTATTCCCAGAATAGTGACATTGGCAAGTCACAGAAGGGCTGTAGCAGGCCTGGCTCTGGCCGAGGCAAGGTAGGCAGTTACGAAGGAGAGCCATGAGCTTGCTGTCCTGGTGGAAGGACTCAAATGGCCACTGCAAGGGGCTGCAGGGAGAGCAGTTTTCTCCACCCAGCTATTGCCAGTCCTGCCCTCCTGCTGGCAATGAAAGCATGAGTCCTGTTCGCCAGGGATCTCAGCTCAGCCCTTCACATAGCTCTGTCCTTTCTCTCTTCCACCCTTTCCATGGACAAGGGCCTCCACACCTAGACCATAGTCTCAGAGTGGCAAAATTCACTTTTGCCTACTAGAAACCTTGGATAGATCCAAGTTCCAGCTAATTTCCACGGCTTTGATTTAGCTTGACAGCTGGTCTTTAATTCCCCTTAAGCTTTGAGTTATTTTACAAAATTAAATCATTTATTTGTCTGTTACTGACCATTTTCTTATTTTCCTTCCCTAAGAGATGAAGTGAGATAGTATCTCTAAGCAGTTTGAAGGTATAAATAGTGCTTATTACTGTATTTGGAAAGTCAACAGAATCATGAAGTTATAGTGTACAAATACTTAACCCCAGACACCACCTCCTGTCTCACCAATGCTGCTGGATGCTGGGTCCTTCTGACCCTGAATTATGTGCTGCTGTTTATCTCACAAATAGCATCGACTGTCCAGATGAGGACGAAAAGAGCCAGCATCGAATTTGGGATCTCAGTTCATTCCTAAAGATATCCTCTGGGATCCTAAACTTCCTTTTCCCTGAAGCAGAAAGGGAATTTTACATCACCAGTTTCTGGCCTTGCGTACGTAAGTAAACAGCTCTGGTTTCATGACTTGAATATCATGGCCTACGAATTACAGCATGATTCAGGATACTGCTTCATATGCGATTCATCCGTCCCTTCTACGAGATTATTAATTGCTGGGAGCTAGACAGGGCAGACTGCTGGCACTTGGAACTTCAATTTAATTTGTTAGTGCCTGGGAGCCAACACCCTGAGGGAATGGAAAGGAGGTGCAAGGTGAAGCCTTTTCAAATTTAGGTCAGGAAGAGTCATAAGAGTCATCAGACACAGAGCACCTGACAGATGGATTTCCTTGTTCTCCAGCCTACAGTAACTGAATTGGGCAATTAGTGACAAAATAATATAGAGCAGAAAATAGATTCAGGGAAGATGTTAAAATTGAGGAGGGGATATTGAAGGTGCAAAAAGGTGGACCATGATGTCACTTGGTTATGTTCCTTTATCTCCTGGACATAATTAATCCTGGGGGAAGGAATAGACTGGAACAGGGACCTTGCCTTCAATCAGCATTTTTTGCAGCCAGGCCTTTGAGGGCTCCTGTAATATGAATCCTCAGTCACCTGAACTGTACTGACCTCCCTGTATATTTTAAAAACTTGTTTTCTTCTTAAAGGTCTCCCTGTTGGCTTTTCCTGAGCTTATCCTCAGACTTGTCATCTTGGAAAGATTTCAGCCAAACCAACCAGAAAAAGAAAGAAGCCTCAATTAGAATTGTTTTTCATTGCTCGTATGTGACGTGTCTTGCCTACCTTTCAGTGAATCTATTAACCTTGGTCACCGTGACACTAAATTCCCCAAATAGCAAGGAGAAATTAACAGCCAAAGGGCCTCGGCTGCAAAGCTTTCCAGCACTGGGCAATGAGGTTGCAGCTAGAATGTGTGATTGCACTCCGTGAGCTACTGGAGTACAAGGTTCATCCCCGATCCACATCGCAGCAGCATCCAGAACGCATCACTTCGCCTCCAAACGCAGGAAAACAGCATCTGTTTAAGTGGTAGGAGCTAACAAGTATCAGGACCCTTTTCTAGACCTTAGAGAAGTGCAGAGAATATAGCAAAGGAACAGCAATATCCGCAGAACTTTGATTCAGGTATTTAGTACCTTCTTTACAAAGCTTACAGAGCTTTTCTAGGGTAGTAACTGTCTCCAGAGCACTTTCTGATTCTCTGACGCAAACCCAAGTCCACTCAGCTAATGCTTTTACAATCCAAAGAATTTATTTTATCTGATTACTTTTTGGACACTTGAAATTAGGTTTTCAAACTGCTCTTACAAATGAGCCATCTGAACTGATAAGAATGTGAAAAATTAACTCAAGTGCTTTTCAGAGAAATACCCTGACAATCAGCTGCTGCTGTGGAAGAAACTACTGTACTAAGCCTAGAACAGGAAACATCAAGATCTCTTTAGCTCCTTTTCTGTGTCTAAACAGGAAATTGTGTGAGCATGGTTTAAGGAACAAAGCGGAGAGCTCTGAGATCTGAACTCTGCTCAACCCCAGAGATGGTGGGACTGAGTCTGCATTCTTGATTTTCAGCAGCTTGGAGTATGCAAGAAAAGGCTGTTCCACTGATCTTACACACAAGGATACGGCCAATAATTCAGCACCTTGTCTATGTGCAACAGAAGCAAAAAGAATTTAACAAGAATATAAAAGGTGTTGGTTTTAATTCTAGATCAGTGATAAGGAATAAGGAAAACAGTTCTTTTAATGTGCTGTCTCTATGGTAACTCTGTAACAGGGCACTGACTACAGGTGTTTGCTCACTGCTTCTTGCGTTGCACAGGAAACATACATATATCTTCTATATGAACTCCAACATATGCTGATTTTATTAACTAATCACACAAAAGACCAGAAAATGTGCAAAAAAAATGAAATTATCTAATTTCAGATGTCCATTTTGGAGCTAGACAGCCCAAACCCCCTTATTTTAACTAACCATTTTTTTTTATCAGTGGCAAAGCAATGAGTAGGAGGGAAATACTCCCTCCAGTGAAAAAGTCTTGACCTTTGTGGGCAGGAGAAGAAATTTTTTTTGCCTGTGCCAGAGCTGTGCCTGCTTCCTCTTTCCTATGCCCACTGTGTCTCAAGCATGGATGTAAGGAGGAGGTGTAGATTTTGTTCCTCTGAACAATGATTTCTTCCTGGTAATACACAAAGGCAGAGTGCCTTTTGCTAGATCTATCCGCAGCTTGGGGTTGAATGCATGGTGTGATAGGACCACATGACAAGCTTTGAGGGAGTGGATGGGACAGCCTTCCTTTAAAGCCATCTCCTTCTCTGAAGACAAAAAACATCAAGCAAGCATTCACAGCTGAGTTTTCACTGGATCTTTCTGAAATTCATGGGACTTGTCTGGACTTCCATAGTCTCTAGATCTGGCCCTAAGGGAAAACTTTTTATCTGCAGATATATCAGCACTTCAGCTTTTTTCCTAAGTGTGGTATTTGACATCATTTCAGAGTGACAGAGATGGAAGGAGAGGGTGAGAACAAAATCATAGATAAAAGCAGTGATACAGATAGACACACCTGTAAGGATGAAAGGAAGAAAACAGCTCAGGATGACGAGAACCTCTTTGGCTGTGTCTGACTTTTGATGACAAAGTATATGACCTGGGGTATCGCCACAATGACCAGAAAGAACTCCTCAATCTAAAATCTTGACATTTTCTTTAAATGTCAGACAATTTTCTGTGGCTAAAGCACATTCCAGCATAAACAAAGCCTCACCATATAAGAATATTATTTTTACTGTGAGGCAAATAAATTGAGGTAAGAAGCAAGTGACTCCAATCTCATTAACTATTCTCCCTACTGAAACAAAGAAATTAACTCAACAGTCAGAATCCAGTATAACTGTTAAGCAGGTATTCTTTTATTTGCAGCCCTGGGGATTCTCCACCATAAGAGCTCCCAAGAATTAGCAAGGGACATCAGTTTATAGACACACAGATCATACATATTCATTAGATTTCCTAGAAAGGGGTGTCTTATGATAATGAGTTCCCAGAATTCATTTGCATAATCCAAGCATGCATAGTGAAAATAGGGTGAGGGTCTTCAGTGGTCGGGGGAAGAAGTAAGTAGTCTTCTTCACAGTGTTTGCTAGCTGACCCTCTTTCCAGAGCAGGTACTGTGAAGTAAAGTCCAGGTGTCTCCCTCCTACGTCAGCAAAATCAGTTTCCCTATAATAGCGTCTCTGTGTCTCTTTGTTAGAGCCCCCCTTATCTCATTCTAGGAGTTGCCCAAGTGTCCACTGAAGGCCTTGAGTCTGCTATCAGTGATTTACATAGGGAGCCTACAAGTGTTTCAATCTTACCTAAACAAAGGGACCTAAGGAAACAGCTGAGAAGTCAGGAGTCCTTGAGAAACAAACGAAGCAAAACACAAGCAAAGCTTTGAAAGAAATGAAGCAAAGCACAAGCAAAGCTTTCATACATCACATCACAGTTTTAGTCTTATAATTGTTGGAAATTCATTTGTTTGAGCCCTTTCATTCCCTTTCACTATTACAGTCATCTACTCCAGGGTAGTGCTATAAAGTTTAACAGTGAACATGTGTGTGACATGCTTTCAGCTCAAAGATAAAAGGCTGGAGAAAGACAGTGTCATTGTGGTAGTGGTTATAATCATTAACCATTTAATGATGATGTAGTTCTGAAAATAGTACTGTGAAAGTTTTCTTCTATACCACACTCAACAGCAGCAGTAACACTGGGGGCTTTTGACCGTGTTTTTGTTATATGCTTCAGTATGCACTTCCCATTAAAGAAAGTTTCTCTCCTTTCTCAGTTCCCCTCAGAAACTGTTGCCTATCTCAGGCTGCCTGTGTCATTTCAAGTCTGTGCTTACACAGAAAGGGGCTTTACGCAACATGTATCCTGGGAGACCAAAGGTCTCTATCGCTAAAGCTTCCCAAGACTGCAGCGTGAATGTAGCCCAGAGACAAAAGTGAAAAGGAACAAAAAATGATAATGATAAGAAACAGAGTTCCAGGCAGATTAATTTGCAAGGGGATTTCCTACTTTTCTTTCAGTTGAAGTACAAGGAAATTAAAAAACAATTAACCTGCTTAATTTACTCACATCCTGAAATCAGTAACAAAATCATTTTGGAAGCCAACTGAAAGTGAGTGTATAATCTCTTCTTAATTCTTGTAACTTCTCTGGCAAATATCACAGTGAGCTCTGCTCTGGGTTCAGACACTCACAGAGTGGCTGCAGGAACACAGCACAGTAACTACCAAGTCCTCTCCAAAATCCCAGGAGTGCTTTATTCAAGATATTAAGCTATGGACTGCAATCATTCTTGTGCTTATTGCAAGTGGTTTTAAGTATATAATGTCCTTATTTCAAGGAATCAGTGGCCCCAGCTGGCTCCAGCACTCGTAACTCAAACTTTTGCTAGTGACAGAGAGAAGTAAATGTGATTTAAAAAGATTTTGGGTCAAGTTCATCCATGTTTAATGCATCAGGGAATGATCTGGCCCATTTTGTGCATCTCAATTTGTTTGACTGTTTAAAACAGCAGCTGTGCCTGTATCTGAGCAAAGAACAAGACTTATATAGTCAAACATGTATAATTCATTTATTTTACTGCACTAATGAAAATGCAATGGCTTCATGGCCGTGACCTGACATCAAACAATGTGTTTTTACTGTGAATGGCTGCAGCTCACTTTAAGTGTTACACGGAAAGGAGTGAGAGCAGGAATGTCAGCATGGCTGGGGTGCTGATGAGACTGGATTTTTGCCGACTTCCTCTTGGCAGTGGCTTTGTGCTATTTCCTGTTTCCAGTCCCAGGCCTTCTCCTTTCTGCTCATGGCTCCATCCCCTATGCTCTCTTCTTTCATTCACCGACACTCCACCTTGACACTTTCCGCTGCAGAGCTTTATCATACTCTACTGCCACGTCCTTTAGTAGCAGCAGCTTTTCTCTTCCTCTCCAGCCACCCTCCTACCTCCTGTCCCATCCTTCTTCAAATCTGGGGTTTTGACACTGAATTCCCTTCTGATCCCTTCCTATACACATTTCTTGTTTCTTGTACTTATCCCTGAAATGTTGGTCCCACCTTGCTGTTTTCCTGCGCTTGCCTGAGTGGTGAAGGGAGCCTGCCCCGGGTATGTGCCAGGAGCTCAGGTCATATGGAAGATCTAACAAATCACAGCGTGTGAAAAAGGGCAGGTAAGGGCCAAGCACTGGCGAAGGATGAGGTTTAGTAAAATGTTTTCCATAAAAACACAAAACAGATAGCACAACAGTGACAGTAAGTGCATATTTCACACTCAGAGCAGACTGAAAATAAGATGTGGAAGAAAGTCTAGTAAATTTAGCTAATGTTGATTCAGCTGATGTCCCCAGGGTGATCCACTAGATCTGCCTTATCCTCTGCAGTCTCCTTAAGCCACTGCCTCATCTTGGAATCTTCATAAAAAAAAAAAAAAAACAACACACACAACCCTTCCCACCACCAAAAAAACCCCAAAACCAAACAGGACTTATATGCATGAATGTTTCAGTCTGTGCTCTGTGTACTGGTCTGTGCTGAGCCTTCCTGGAGGACATGCAGTTCAGGAACCACTGGTGTGTTTCAGGTACTGGCTGACCAGCTAGAATCAGGAAAACAAGCTGGAAACGTTCAAATTTTCATTACCAAGTGTTTGGCAGAATTATGAGCATTCATTCTCTCAAGTCAGTGATAAATGCCAAGAAATTCTGAAGTTCTAGGACTGCCTATTAAAGTGCCTACAATGACCGCATCACAGAGGATGTATGTGTGCTAAAATATCTGATTTCATCTAATACATATCTGATATGTATCAATAAAAACGTTTTAAAGTGATGCTATAAAATGTAAATGAAATTTACCAGTTCCTCTCCCACTTTATCCCTACAAAGGGATTTTTAAGTTTATAAACATACCGTAATGTACCCAAGACACGCTGTGTATCCAGTGATACAAAGCTAACTTGGATGAAGCACAGAAAGCCTTTAAGAGTGCTCATAACAGCAACTGCTCATTTAGGATATCAGACCAAGAATAGTATCCATTTGAAACACCAAGAAGAATTTAGGTCAGGAGAACATAATTACTCAAATTGGAGTTTGTCCAGGTTATCTGGATTACAACTGCTAAAAAAAGCAGAATAGGACCATCAGTGAGCACAAGTGATTAGGATCTGTGTTTAGCAAGAGCTTTTAAAGATCCTAATGTGAATTAAGCATCCCATTCCAAACAACTTTTGGTATGAGTTGTGCATCCATTTCGTTAAAATCTCCCCTTTATGCTGTGGCATTCAGCTGCTGCTTTCTGACTAGTCACAGCAGTAAATGTAATCTCTTTCTCCCTAAAGATTAAACGCAAAAAATTACACATCATTGAGGTCTTCCGCATTATATAAATAAGAACAAAAGTACTAAATGATAAACAACTGACAGCTAGTCATCTCTTTTTTTCATTTTGTTTTGGGCTCTAGATGGTCTCAGTCCTGCAAGGAACCTTCAGATTGAACAGGATTAAGGGCTGTCCTTCCTATGAGCCTTAAATTGGTATCTCCAGCTCTAAACCTATTAGAAAGTCAATCAGTTCCCCCAAACCTACTGCAATATACATCTGTAAAGCATAATATATTTCCAAATGTAGGTTAAGAGGGTAAACTGGGTAGCAGACTTTGCACAACAGGTGATTTGGTAGAACATCCTTGTGCACAGTTCATTTCTGTGCTCATGCCAACTCAGTCAGGCTGACCTGCTTTATTATAATCTGTCGCAAACCAACACTTCTCTTTGCCTTCTGTGCACTTAGCTTTCAAAGAAATTAAAAATAACAAGCCTCTCATTCCCAGAACAACAGTTATTGCTAAAGGAAACAGAGGCAGACTTAGGCATGTTCAGGGTTGAATAATTCCTGACAATTTTGCTTTCTGTGCTGGCCTGTCCCTTGCAGACCTATTTGCTGACTCACAAATCCTTCCATGTGGCAGACTGAAAAGACTTTATTATAAATACACTAATAATCTGAGCTCTCACTACTGCTAGCTGCTAAGATCCTGCTTGGGGCACTGGTAATAATGAGTTCTTATATTCCTTTATTTTCCATGAGGGAGAGCTAAACTGAATGGATTTGTTATCAGACATCTGCCCTGTAGGATTCCACAGCTACTTATTCCTACTTCCACGTTCTGGGGAAGGGATGGATTGCCTTGGTTATTTTGCTGGCAGACAGAAAAAAAGCAGCTAATGCTCCCTCCTTTGTCTGTGTGAATTGTGTTATTCAGCAAGAACTGTTGCAGTTATTTATTCTGGAGGGTTGTTGTACTTAACACAAGAGCCAGGGAACACATATCTGTGACTCCACAGCTTGTCAAGAAGCAGAGCAGTCATTTCTCCATGACTTTTAACATGAGCAATGAGAACAGGACTGTACATGCTGCCTTGTGTCCTGGAGACAGACCACAACTTCAGTTCAGGAAGGAGGCTGTGACTGGAGTTTTGCCATAAACAGGGGAAGAGGAACATGCTAAGCCTCTAACCAGCAAAAGTTCATTACCAACTGTTATATCTGCAAGGCTTCGCTGCCCACCCCTCAGCCTTTCTCTGCTCCTTCCAGCTCCTCAACCTAGAGGCTGGCAGAGTAGAATAGCTCCCCCATTCATATTTTTATTCTATGATGCTAATCAAGTAGGCTAATTATATAGATATGCCAGGGTTGACATTGGCAGGAATCATGAAATTAGAACCACATCCCACCTCCTCACACTTCTCTTCTGTTCAGACATGGACTATTATTAATCCCCTAACACCAATTCAGTTTAATTCTGTTCTTACAGTCATGGCAAACACATGTGCAAATTAGACTTTTGCCCTTAATTTGCACATGCACCTGAGTTTTGAACATTACACCTCTATAGATCCCCTTGGGAAAATGGGTCAAAATTCGATGACAAAATATTCTGCTGCTACAAAGGACTGTTTCTGCAAAAACTCTTCCTTTGAGAACATGTTGATTTTCATGTGTTAGCATGTAAAAAAGTCCCCAAAACATGAAATACTTTGATGTGGTTAAATTATTCTGCCTTGGCTTCATACCAAGGAAATATTGTGGGATTTTGTACACATAGTTCTCTTGTGCATTTTCATTCAGAAGTAATTGCTAGATTGCTATGCCCTGCAAGCATTTGCTGTGTTGTATGCTTGAGACAGAGAGGGGGCAATCACTTCTGAACTATTTGTGTTGGAGAGTCTTCATGCTGCACCAGTCATTTCATATGCACTGCAGTTTATTAATTGTCAGAAATATCACTTGAGAGAGTACAGCTGCTCAGACCTGGGATCAAAACAAAAAGGAGATCTTCCCACAGAAGGCACCAAGGGCATTACTGAACCAACCTCTCTATTTAACAAATATATTCATAGAACACAATCATATAAGATTGTATGATTAAATACTGTACATTCTGTTCATTAAAGCTCAATCAGACAATAACAACATGACCCCTCACATCACCTTTACTTTCTTTTAGTATTTAGCAATTCCTCAGATTGTTCCTGTTCACTTTCGGCCATGCTGATCTGCTACTTCTGTTTAAACATAATAATAATAAAACAACAAAGATATCTCTTTTCCTTATATTAAGTAAGAAAGAGACAATCAAAGCCAGATTTGTATGGAAGCTCACTGAAACATGTTCTTTAGAGAATTGAAAAAGTCTTTTTGGCTGAATTTTCCCTATTTCCTGTTTTAACTGCTGTGATCCAGGAAATCCCCCCACTCATATAGCTGGTTCCCCTTTCAGCCAAAGGATGCAAGTGCAAATGTGTTTTTCTGTAAGTTGTGCACACCACATCCATTTGTGTAAGATCTTGGATGGACTTGGAGGGAGTTGTTCCAGCAAATGGTCAGAATCAGCTGAGATAAATCAGGGAAATTCAGGTTCATACCTATAAAGGTCCTCCAGTTTCTGTCAATTGATAATCTTGTAGATTCTAGGCAAGTAGCAGAAGGGTGAATTGTGTAATCATGGAGCCACTGATAACATCCAATGTGACTCAGAGCAAATAAAGAAGTTTCTCTCAGAAGCTGAGAAAATATTAGTTGTGTAGGAATTCCTTCTGTCCTCCAAGGGCAAGGACATGAAGGTCAGCTGGTTGAGCAGAATTGCTTTTCACATTTCAGTTTGGCAGAAGATGGTTCTGAAGTTCATTCAGCATATAGAGAATAAAATATGTAGAGAGATTTCCTGCCACCCCCCCCCCCCCCCTCTATTCTGCTACAGTGTAGGCAAGCAAAGGAATTCCTCAAATCTCCTGTTCATCACAAAGCTCATCCGATGGACGGAGCTTTGTGTAAATATGTTATTTGCATAAGTAGGATAAGGATAGAAAAATTAAAGGTGTGATTATGCCACTGTAAAGAGATATCCAAAGATGGGAGCAAGCAAGCAGCTAGAGACACAAAACCATCACAGTCCAAGAGGTAGCCAGCTAAATTCCCACCCACAGAAGCTCACAGTACTCTTCTAAGCTGAGGCTAAAGGTGTGCATGTAGTTAATGAGCAATTGTTTCTGCAATCAAGTCAGTAACTTTTTGGAGCAGGGTGTAAGGAATAGATGAGGCAATAATCTCTTACACCACTCCTACAAGATTTAACAGAGCTCATCTCCCAGGGCCCTAAAATTTTGGCACACAGAAAATGCACCAAAGCTTTTATGGGTGTAGTAAGGGAGAGTCTTTCCAAACAGAGCAGTGCAAGACCAGCAGTTACTGACCTCCCCCTACCAAGATATTCTGGAACTGAAAAGAGTCACTGGACTGGGTGATTTCATTGCAAGGATCCTCCTGATCTGAGTAACTGGAAAACAAACACCTGATATTCCCACCGACTCCAAGAGCAGCTGCATTTGCTCAGCCTCAGCAAACCAGGGAACAAAGGGCTCCAAGTACACAAAAGGTCCATGATAAAGCTGCTATAGGCCCATCTGCTCAGAAGTGATTTCTGTGATGGAGAAAATAAGAAAGAGGGAGAGAAAGAAAAGCCCTTAAAGTGTGAGCCTTTTTGGGTTTTAGCATGAATCCTTTACAGTTTGTGACTGGGGTTGCCATAGCAATCCTGAGCCTTTCTGAATAAAGGTAGATCTGAAGCAACATACAAGTAGGCAGTGTTTGTGCCCTCTCTGGTGTCTGCACACATTCAGAGCAGCCCTCCCGTAGCTGTCCAGGCACCTGCAACTGCCTAAAATATCACCAAGCAGATGCTTGAATCACAGACTTTGGGTAAAGATTAGTACAATTAATTAGCACAACGAAAAAGTGCCTTTTAAATACAAATTCTTACTTCAAAGCCTGTTCCCAAGGCATGATAAGCCACCTTCTTTCTTTGGAGAGGGACAGGCAATAGAGGTTGCTGGGCACTGGCAAAGCTGGGCTTTTAGAGCAGGTTTTCAGGGTCTCATGGAGTGGTCTGGCTGGGGAGATTCAGGGCACAGAAAACCTGGGATCGAGACACTTGCACAGTGAAATCACTGAAAGTCTGAAGCTACCTTCAGAGAGCAGGACTGAATCCTGGATGGGGGAAAAAAAAAAATAGATACTAAACTGCCCCTCCTGCCCCACAACACACCAAAGTTTTTCTGCAATACAGAACAACCAGCACCCACTTGCTTGGTAGAGCACACTTGGAATCCCAAAGGGGACCTTTAGCTCCCAGGATAGATGGAAGGTGAGCACATAATCCTTCACCCAGTTTCTCTGGGGCCATATACAAAAGACAGCCTGTAGCTCTGCACTGTTATAAAGGAGGTAAAGATCCCATAACAACTTTTATTCTGCAACTTTCAAACAAACTCTTACAGCAGGGAGAAGGAGGGCATGGGAGGCGGGTGTAAAACCACAGCCATGACACATCTCTCTCCAGGGTATTTGTGTTTTGCTCACATTTCTTGGCTCCTGGTTTTATTGTTATTTGTAGAGGAGCTGAAGCCAACACTTCTGCAAGTCTTTCTGATCACTAGAGAAGGCACTAGCAGCTACAGTTCCAGCTCAGAACCAAAGAGAAGCAGCTGTATGTTAAACCAAAAATAGAAAAGGTCAAATCAGCCAGCTCCACAGAGCTGTGAGGCCCACTGGCATTAAGAGGAAAGATTTGCAAGGTTGCTGGTATAGACCTGTTCTTCTTGGGCATCTTCTTTAATAGACTGAGACCTGGCATTTGTTAACACAGCCTTGTATGTCCCAGGGGTTACCCCCTCTCTAAGAAAAGCTGAGCACTGAGATAAGATGCAGGAAGTAGCCAGGTTACCCCAGCATCTTTGGAGAACTTTGCAATGCAGCAGCTTTTGGTGCAGAAGTTAGTGTTAATGGGCCAGGGTGGCAAACTCATTGACTTGTTTCTTCTCAGGTAGGGTTTCTGCACCTGACAGTCTGGTTTATGTGGGTGTTCTCAACTCATTGCTATTTGGAAAGGTTTTCCAGAGAACACATTTCTGAAGAACTCCTGGGAGTTTAGTGAGATTGCAGTAATAGTTACACAGTGGGTAACACAGCAAGAACAAGCTAAATGTGATCTAGAACCATCTCTTCCATTGTGCCAGAAGAAGCATCTGTCTGGATAAGCTAAGTGAAGGAAGAGAGGAGGCTATATGGGAGGGGGGGACAAAACAAAGTTTTTTAAGTAGTAAATTTTCAGCCTAATCAGTTCCACAGTTCAGGACACTGGATGGTCAGAGCACTGCATAAGCTGGCATTGCCGCTAAGACAAAAACACATGTCAAACTTCCTCTCTGGCCCTTGCCTAGTTACTAGATCTTTGACCCATCACAAGTCATGACAGGCCTCCTGGAGAGTGAAATCCACAGCCCTTCTTTAAGCTTTGGTACTTAATTTGTATAAGATTATACAAGATCTACTTCCGGGATATGAATGTTAAAGAAGCAAATTATGATTGCTGTGAAAACTCACAGTGCAACCGGGACTGGCTTTTGTCTTTCTTCACCAAGTACTTGGGAGGTAACGTTCTCAGTGACAATGTCAGAACTTTTCACGATGCTAGGAAGGGGAAAGAGTTTGCCTCTATTAGCCAAAAAACTCTGCAGTAACCTTGATTGAGAGATCAGCATAGTGTGGCCATTCAGGAGAAGCTGGAAGACAGTGAGGCTGAGTACTAGAACTTCTAACACTTGAGACAATGTTGATCCTTTATGTGGATCACAGAATGTGTTTTCTTCTACAGACTTACATGTGTTTTTATTCTGTTGCCATAGAGTTCACCTACTTTTGACTCAAAAGCCAAATAGCCTGTGTTGTTAAACCTCCAGCTACAAGAAGAACAGCTTTTTTAACCAAGCTCTTGTTTAATGTTAACTCTGGTATAGTGGCTTTTTAATAACCCCCTGGATTCAGTATGCTTCGTGTGGCTGCATACTCTGAAAGGGCAGTTATTGTGCACATTATATGGGTACTGCATTAAACATCTGCTGTGTGAAATCAGCAAACTCTCCAGCTGAGCAAATTACTGGGTGTTGTTGGGACTGTGCTTGGTGCTGTGGTCATTTACTTGACTAGAAAAAAATCCACCTCTCATGTGAGCCTTAACAAGGGACTCCTGTGAGTGCCAGCTGTCAAGATGGGAAAAGACTGTAATTGGAGTGATTAAAAGCTCACAATGGCAACAGACATGCTTCTCCATTTAAGGTGGAGTGAAACTGTCTTATAATAGTGACATGGCTGCTCTTGTAAAGCCTGCAAAATTGTATGTCATCTTTGCACCAGTATTTTTAATTCTGCAAAGCTGACCCCCACGAGTTGACATCTACATAAACACCTTCAATAAATACTGGGGAACTGAAGCATAAAGGGGTCTGCTAACCTCCAAGCTGTACTATGAATCTGTGTTTTAAAAATATCCTACACTGATATATTATTACAATAGTGGCAATTTTGGTACCTAATGAGCAAGGTAAACACAGGAGGGCTCTTATTATTACAAACAGTGTAGGAGCAGTGGTCTGGGAAGGAGAAACTTCCACATGTATTTGATAAGACTCAGTAAGATCTCAGAGGTAAGGATCCAGAATCTCAGTAGAAATTAGTGCCACTCAAAGCACTGGAATTACGGTTGACTTGAATTGACTACATCAGTGGGCTTTTGCAATTCAATCTGCCTCTTTGTCCCTCAAAGAGTGCTGCAGTGTCAGTGTGCAGAATATCTGAATATTATCTAGAGTTTCTGGTAAATAGTTTCACCTGTCCCAAGCAAAAAGGAGACCTTGAGGAAAACCAAACAGTGTTGTTCTCCATCTCTGAATGCCTTCTCTCCACATACATTTCATGCTGGATAAAAATAGCTTTAAACCCTGGGTTAGGTAAGCTTCTTATATTTGAAAAAACCTGTTTCAGGTGGACAAAGGAGGCACAACTGAGACACCATAAAGAGACCTTTGGTTTCAGTGTCTGCAACTTGAAATGCCATTCTGGTATCATTTTATGTGTCCAAGAGGGAACAAACTAACATTGAGACACTGATTGCAAATAGCAGAGTAAGCATGAATTCAGAGATGTGTGGAAACAGGGTGTGGCTGTCTAGTTCTCCTTCCTACATTTCTCTCTCAAGATCAGACTAAGTTCCCTTTCAAGACTAACTGGAAGCTGTGTGAAAAGTTACTCACAGGGAAAAGACAAAAAATCTATTCTGCATATCTCAGCAATACATCTGGAAAAGATAGTAAACTTACAAGTCGGTCAAGATCTTGGCTACAGAAGAATCATCCGCAATCAGGCCATTTCCATAGCTTATAATTGAAACTCTTACAAATACTGAAGTATTTCTAGAGCCACACACTTTGCTTATTTCTGCTGTAATTATTTCAGAAAATAGTTCACAGGAAAGTTGAGGAAAATCAGAGAACAGGATATAAGATTGCTTGGTACATTTTTAAACAGTAATGCATGAAGCACTAGAGATCTGTAGATTGAACGGACTGAGAAGGGAACAAAGAACAGCAAACCCATTGTCTTGCTAAATTTATTAATCAAGGGTCCATGAACAAAAAAGGGTGAGAGAAAAAAAAAAAAGAGCTAAGCAAGATCTTCAGAGACCTGATTCTTTTGCTCAGTTCTATTAGGCTCCTAGCTGGCTACAACATTTCAGACAAGCTTGTTTGCTTCAGTATGTCTCAGTTTCCTCCCAAACACACCCCTCCACCCCCAAATGACCCACCAAAAGTCAGAAGACTAATCATCTCTTGCAGTTACTCACACTAAGATCACCTTGGAGAATTATGCCCCAAGTCCTGGAAATTGTTCTTTGCAAGACTAGGAACTAAAGCATTCTCATTATTTCTTATTATTACTATTCCCCTAAGAACCCTTTTGACCAAAACCAAGGTAGAAGCAGGACAGGTAGCTAGCTGATGGAGGGGACTCATAACCATCCTAGAGTACACCTTTCGCACATCTGAATCAGGGCCTTTTGGGATGGCATCCAGCTTAAATGTGGAGAACTCTGTTGGATCCCACACCACACCCACTTAATTCTAGGTACTACAGCTTGCAGAGGCCATGCTCCACCACTGGCCATGAATAGATCAAAGTCTAGAAAGGAGAAAAGTTGGAAATAGTAGCCAGAATTACTTCTACCTTTTTCCAGTTTTTAATGTATGGAACAAGCGAAAGTATTTCACATTAGCAGGTAAAATCTTTAAAATATAGATGTGTAGGAAACAAAGAGCAGATGCTGTATAAAGACATGAGAATGAGACAGAGGAGTTCTTAGTGGACAAAGAAAGAACTTAGTGCAGAAACTGGTCTCAAAGGACTGCAGAAGGGAATCTGCCCCAAAACCAGGGTTTTATGAACTTTCAAGATACAGCTTCCTTTGAGGGAGCAAGTCTGTGTTAGCAGTACCAAAGAAATCCCAAGTCAGATCCATAACCCACTCAGTCCAGAACTCAACGAGTATTCCAGTGCAACAGTCCAAACTGACAGTCCCTTACCAAACTTAAAGCAAAAGTCAGTGCACAATAAATTCACACAATCTATTTCTGAGAAGAGATGCTCCAAGACCCTCTCTCCCAGCATCACATGCACTTGGCATTGTTACAAATAGAGTCACAGCCCAAAAGAGCAGGAAGCTACATGAAAATAAGGTGGGTGGACAGAGCTTACATGTACTCTCTTCACAAAACAGAAATTGCTTCTCTAGATAGAGGTGCACCTTCCTAGCAAACAACCCTTCTTGGATTGATCTCGGGGTTGTGGCTTCCTTTTTGTAAGCGACTGTCCTCTTGGTCAGACTTTAACACAGCTTCCAGAAGACCTGCAATATTTTTAACCTGTTCAGTACTAAGAGCCCAGTTAACATCACAAACATGTCCCTTAGACTGGATTTGTGTGGCTAAAGACTTCACATCATGTCACCAGCTCATGGTAATATGACCCTTTTCTTCCTCATAGGTGCCCAAGAGGCCACAATATGAACCTGTTAGGAGACTGATCTGGCTTTTAAAATCAGATGATTAAGATGGATCAGTTCCCTGATCCACTTTGCTGTATAATAAATTCCTCTGACAAAACTGAGGGTAGGACAAAAGCAGGAACAAGTGACAATGGAGGAAAAAACTGGAAGGGCAGGAATACAGTAAACCATCATTACCACTGAATAAATTCATTCAAATCATAAAATCACTACAGAAATCATATTACTGTGCCTTAGGTAGATTTAGGTAATAATACTGATAATAAGTAGTTGTGGAAAAGTGCTTGTGCCCTCAGTCTCAGAAGACTTCAGCTTGAGAAACCCCCACTTGAGAGCTACTGAATGCTTTGAACCAGAACAAGCACATGCAGCCATTCTTTCTGAACATGACAGTGTTTAAAACAGCTTAACATACATAAAAGCCCCTTAACTTAGATTTTTTACATCCCAGCCTCATGTACAAGATGCACGTTAGCTCTGAAAACTCTCAGGTAGGGATTTCAGAGTACCATGTTTTTAATTCCTCCTCTTTCTCCTAAAGAGTTTAATGAGGAAATATCTCAGAAATCCTGGAAAAGGACAGGCCTCCTGTGCCTATTCAGTAATGAGTCATGGGCCAAGCTTGCTAGTTTGTTAGTACATGGAGAGGGATTTCTGCTCCTGTCATGCAGCCCAAGAGTAGATAATAAGGAATTATGGCTAATTTAACAACATACCTGAATAAGCCAGAAGTAAGCAATGCAAAACTGTAGATATGCTTTGAATTTTCTTGAGAACTTTCATGGGAGATTTTGCTGGCACAGAAGAATCCTTTGAAGAAAAGGAAAAAAATGTACAAGTCACTTAAAAATCTCTCCTTTTAAACAAAGAACTGAATTACCCACTCTAGTGGGGACAGGTATTAGGCTGAAAACCATAACTCTACTGCTTCAGTGTGTTAGTGTCTTGGAAGGTAATTTATTCCTGTTGTTCAGGCATGCTGGCAATGTCTAGAGAGCAGGGAAGCTGCCCATGCAATGCTTTACAGGACCTAAAACTGGAAGGAAGGGAAGTATGACATTACTAAAGAAGGAGAGGAAAAAAAAAATAAAAAAGAAATTGCACTTCCAGTCTTCATTTCTTTCAAAACATAGATGCACATTCAGTAGGATTACAACAGCTTTATAAAATAGATAGGACATGCCTCTTCCCTACAAAAATCAGCAATGATACTGAGCAAGTGAAGCCAGCTGAAGATTGTGAAAGTATTCAGCACATCATCACATAGCCAGTGACAAGCTGTACCTTTACTTGAGACAATGGCTTCTCAGCATGTTGCTTTGGGGATGCCAGCCTGCCTAGAACTGATAGAGTAGTGTACCAGCTCTGTACAACACAGACATGCCTACAATTACTAAAATACACCACCTGCTTGGGAAAACCAAAGAGTTTAAAGACACCTGTGTCAAGGGGAAAAAGAGGGAATGTACAGTCAGAGCATGATTCTTGGGCTTAATGCAAGAATTACTAGGTGAAACTTTGTGGCCCCCATTATGTAAGAGGCAGGTTAAAGCATTATAATGAACTCATTGGCCTAGAAAAATGAACATACTGCAAGGTAAATGAGGAAATAGACTGCTGAAAAAACACAAAAAAAGAGCACTAAATAGATTGAACAGCTATCACATTCAAGGTAATGCAAACAAATGATGCAGGCAGTGTTTCCACACACTACATTGATGCTTTCCTGAAAACAAAACAATTAAGTTCTCTCACTCAGACTAAACAGGACACAAGATCTGGTTTGGACTTGAGCTGCATAACATGCACAATGGAAAGATCATACTGGTGAATACATTTTGTACCAATTTCAAACCCTCAGTGTAAGACATAGATTGCTCATCTAATTTTTTTAGCAATTTCTTTTCTCACATATTAACAGATCTTTCATATAAGCTTTTAAACATTGCTCTCAGTGGGAATTTCACCTTCAAAAGCACATGGCACCAGGTCTTTAAGAATTAGTAGAACGATGTCTGCACGCTATGGCAATAAAAAGGCAGCCAAACAAAAGGCTAGGAAGCAGAAAATTTAGCACAGGAAAACATGGACTGAACAAGAAGTTCCTAGAAAAAGTATTTGATACGCCATCATTTAACATTTAAATCATCAGCCTTTCTATTTATTTCTAATGCATATCATAATACAGAAAACATTTCTACTTTTTCCTCCCCACTAACAATTGCAGGTGATGGTTCTCAGCTTTGAAAATTTTATCTGCAAAATTGTCACATATCTGCTTTCTTTTTACACAAGTGTTTTACTAGAGATAGTCAGAGAAAGCTAGTTTCCAACCTTGATTTTCACCTTTTGCATTTAAATGTATAACTAAGAACATGCCAGGTATTAGCTAGTTCTAGAAGCTATCCAGTCAAGAAATCTAAATACTGCAGTATTTGAGAAACTGCCACACCATCAGTTTATACATGCCTTACTCCCAACGAGGGCAGCCTACTAGCAACCTGGGATTTATTTATTCCCAAAATTTATGAATAATTTCTAACAACAAATCCATCAGAGAATTTTGCAATTTGTCAGCAAACAAAGAAAGTGGTAGAATTTCTCAGATAAATTAGTTTTAATGAATTATTCACCAAAGCTTCCTGTATAACAAAGTATAGAGCAATTCTACGTTGATAGACAGATCTAGGATAACAATCTAACAGATATTTTTTATCTTTTGTTTCTACAAAATGACAAAGGCTAGAATCATATGCATATCCTTCACCACTGCCTTTAGCACTACTATGACCCAAAGTAGATTTAACATAGAGCATATGATGGAATATTTACTCACATAGCATTACCTCACAAGTTTTTACTTTTTTTCTAATAGAGCAAAAAGGGATTCTCACAAATATAAAGACAAATTACAACAAAATACCTCTAAAATCTTTAAAAGATGTTGTCACAGACTAGTTTGTGAGAGAGTATTCCTTCTAGCAGCCTTACCCCAGGGCCTATTCAAAGACAATCAATCACTTTCTACCCTCATCCTCATCATTTCCTTTTAAGCAATAGCTGGAAATAGCCCCATCTGCTTTAAAAATCAAAGAGCAGCAGCTGGCGATCAGTCCTCTTTATAGAAGCCTGTGAGACTTAAGGATATTGTCCTGAGCAACTCAGTCAATATTAATTATAACCTAGATGGAATTAATTAGAGGCTATCTTTATTTCATCTCCATTGTTATGCAGACAATTGTTTAGCTACTCCTCACATGACTTAGTAATTACAGTAAGATGAAACCACTTAAAATGAAATGTCCTGAATAGGCTTTGATTTAGATTTATAAGAACGTTTGTGAAGGTGGGGGAGAAAGAATGCTGTTTGTTAAATATATAGTAGATCTACACACACAAAGATTTGTCAGTTCTTGTTATCACTCAGTTGTGACATCAAAACAGAAAAGTTACTTCAGAACAATACATTTCAGCAAATGTACATGAGAAAACCAAACAGCAGGTTATATAGTTGGGAGAACATAGGCCCATAAATACATGAGTGGTATAAATGACAAGGACTTTGATACAACTCAAATCATTCATATGGCTGAGGACTCTGTATATCTGTTCTGAAATTAATCCATCAACACAGCAAAAAAAAAAAAGAAGATTGCATTTATCCAGTGTATAAATATACACAGCTATAGGGGCATGCTCGAGTGTGTAGATATGTGCTTATAACATATATATTTATTTTACAGATACATTCACATATGTGTGCTAACTGGATAGCATGGGGTTATTTTCTGCCAGTAGGCATTCATTTGTTATTTATTAGGTGTTTTTATAACATGATGATCAGATGTTAAAATACTTTGCAGCTGGAGATGAGAAAGATGCTGGTAATTTGCCAGATTTAGTGAGAAGATGTCTTAAATTAGAGGAAAATCCAGTCTTATATTCAGAAGTGGCTTTTTTTGTTGTTAATTAAAAAGAAAAAAAAAGCTAGGAGCAAGTTATCACAGAGAAACTTTGATGGAATTCTGTTGTAAAATTTAGAAGACTTTAGATTCAGGAAACCTTCCTCTTATATTTGAAGGTGTAAGAAACCTCCTGAAATCTGTCACATGTGAAGAACTAATAGTTTTATCTTGCACTGTGGGAGTGACTTGCTCTAGGCACTTTAATACCAGTCCAGATCAAATGGCTCTAATCAGCATTTCCACAACCTACTATCAAGGCAGGCATGTGCCTACTAGTGATGCAGACGCTTCCCAGACATGGGTTCTGTGGATTTCAGAGACAGCTACAAGGAAAGAGTCTCATCAGGACTGAAAAGTGGCAGTTTTCTATTTGGTTAGTAAACACTGCTCTCGTTACTAACATCTTTGATCAGATTACAGGGATCAGATTCTCTAATTTGATAATATAAAAAACATTTGAGAACAGCAAAAAAAAACCCCTTGCATTTAAGAGAGATGAAAACCCACCCATCTAGTCATAATCTATTGAAGTGACTTCCCCCTGTAACACAGAAAAGCTAAACTGTTCTAAAATAATTTGGAACTAATAATGTCTCTTGCACATGGGCTTGTGGGAGGCTAAATGTGAGATGACTCTCCCAATGGACACAAGTGCTTCATGCTTTCAGGGGTAATAAAGAAAGTATTCCTTGTTGTAACTGGCAAATGCATGCTTGGCACTCCTGGGAATTAAGCTAAACTGAGTCTATAGCACAAAAGTGAAGGTGGAGCTGAATGCTTAATTTATGTGGTGCCTGCTACTAGGAAGACCCAGAGGCCCTAGGTCATGAAGACACTATTTTTAGAGAGTGAAATCCTATGAAATTATCATGAGTTTCAGATGTATAATACATGAGGAGGCAGGGAAGTCCAGGCTCAATCTGGCTTTTCTTACACACAGTGGTTCATGTCCAAATTTTTGCCTCATCAGTTACATGGCAACCTCAAGGGAAGGAAGGAAACAACAAAGAAAATTGCTTCTTCGTGATAGCAAGAAACTGTTCTAAGTGGTCAGCTTTCTCCTTTCTGAAAAACTCACACACAGGAGTAACATGTTCAGAAAGTGAAAAATCAGCTAGTTTTTGGGACAGGTTATAGTTACAGGTGGAGGCATTTCAGTGGGAGCCCTCCAAGGCATTCTAGATTAATCCAAAACTTTTCTAAGAGCAATTCAAGTTAAAATGGACTCTCTGCACCTGTGTAGCCATCTCTGGTACTATACTACTGATTTTCACATGGATGTGCAGAGTTATACATAATATTATGACTTCATGCACTAAATGTTGCCGGTTATACAAGACAAACACAAAATGTTCAGAAAACTATTAAACTGGAAAATTACATGAGTCTCTTATGGTTGTCACAAGTATGCAGGAACAACTAACTGTATCAGTAAATGAAATAAAATATGAAGATGCATAATTTCCTTAGACCCTGACAATCCTGTGACAATCTGATTAGATTTCAAAACATACAGATTTTTTCCCTTTTTTATCCTCTGGACAACAATTACTGTTTATTGAGTTGCTTCCCAGATACACTGCAGTAAAATATTGAAACTATTGTAAGCAGGAAAAGGTCATCAATTACATTATGCTCAGTAGAGCACAGAAGAACTTGATAATTGAAATAGATGTGGTTTTTAAAATTATATCTTCCCATTATGTAACTGGTTTAGTGAATAGGAATTTTAGTCTAAATCCAAACTGGCCACAAAAGATTCTCTATAAATTAGCAAAAAATCTGTGATTTATTTATATGTGCAAAATCCTAAATATTTCACACCATTGTTCAAAGATATCTTTCTGTGATACAAGTCTCATTTTAACCTTAACAGTGTAAGTCAGACTATTTACAGTTCCCCCTGCTCTAGAAGAGGATTAAAAAACCTTGTGTCCCAACCAGCCACACTATAATTTCCCACATTTAATTAGAAAATAGATGAGATCAGTTTATTTAAACTGGTACTTGAAGTAAGCAATTAAGTGCTTCACTTAATAGGACTATGTGCTGTAAATCAGGCCTTTCATTACATGTACAGTTCCTAGCACAATAGGTTTCTAGTACCAGACAGAAGCTTGCAGGCATTGCTTTAATAAAAATATGCTATTTAAGAATATTGTGATGTATTTCCACTGCCTCTGGGAGACTTACACTAATACAGCCTATTATCTGCCCTTATTACATAGAACAAAATATGCAATTAATTGCCAATCTGTAGTGGATTATGGAAACATTCCAGATGGATGGGGATTTACCACAATATTTTTCAGCAGCAGCTACTGTAATTTCCTAAATTTGGGACACTAAATTTACAAGAATTTATTTCTTTGTCAGGTAGGTCTTCTGACAAGAACTTCTATTTCCTTTTACATCAGAGGCAACAGCTCAAGATGTAGCACAAAGCATCTGTGAGATAACACAATATTGCTACAGCAGACAAGTCTTTGTGATCAGACACACAATAGGATGTGTGGGCTGAACGCTCCCTCAAGAAATGAAAATGCAATCAATTGACTTAGTTAATATTTTGCTCTGTGGGAAAAACTCCATCAGACAGTCTGGAGTTTCGTTAATCTGTGGCACTGGATGAGCTGCGGCAGCCTAAGCAAAAGGAGGTTGCTTTGTGTTTTATTCTCCCCTTCGTGTTTTACTCATCCTCCTTAGCAATTTGGGGGCAGGGGGGAGCTGTTAACCTTTCTAGCCTTGCCCTCCAGTGCCACTGTGGTTCGGTAATGCAGAATAAAACTGGGCTGACGGATCTGGAGCTCTGTCACAGGTGGCTCTGCTGTCACCGGGCCTGTGGCCGTCGGGAGGGAAAGCTCTCCTGGAAGCTGAATCCAGATGACATCCAGAGGAGGCCAGCAGACCTTGGCAATACATCACAGCCTTGCACATATCACTCTCTCAGGGACTGTTCTTTAAGACATTCAAATAAGATGTTATTGTTGTGCACAAAGCTTGTCAATGTAGTCTTTTTTTTTAGGGAGATAGACAGAAAATGTATGGAGAGCTGCTTCTGTTCTTGATTTTTTTCAGCCATTTTGAATCTATCAGAGCACGCGCTCCTGTTCCGATGCACAGTGTCTATGCAGCAGAGGGAGAGAGCGCAGGAATAACCCCTCCCATTGTATCACCCTTTGGGGCAAATTCAAACAGTTCCTTTTCTACAGTAGCAGTAAGTGTTGTCGTTCATTAGACAACCTAGGCTGGTGTAGATAAAAGGTCACCTTCAAATAGCACTCAAGTCATACAGCAGCTCTTACTCCGTGGTCTCAAGACTTCTGTTTTCTTCTCTCAGCATAAATATACAAGAAGGCTACTAAAATGCATGGACGAGAGTTATATTCTTGTTTGTCTAGATATACAGTTCCCTGATAGTGAATAGCTTACTGCTTTTTCTATACACTCAGCAAGTATCAAAATTCTTGTAAAGGTTTATAAATGCATATTTGCATGTTCAGCCAGGTAATCTAATACTGATGTGAACTACACGCTCTGCTTCAGGAATTTTCACTTTAATGTAAGTTAAGATATACATCTGACTGTAAAATAAACTCTTTTTATTCTTCCAGTTATACCTAAGCCTTCTGCTGATTCCACGTCCTCTTTGGCACTTACCACTCTCCTTTATTTTCAAATTGATAATTGCCCCCTTTACATTTCCATCAACAGACCCACACACACTCAGTGAATCTCCAAATTGCTTCTGCCATGTGTTAGCATTAATAATTAATGAAACCAGCTGATTGTTTCAAGTGACCCATTATCATGTCAGGGCAGAGATAAACCAGAGAGAAGACAGGATTAATTTCTGAACCTCCAATTTCAGTATCAAAGTTCAAAATCAAAACACCATCAGCAACATAAATCTATTTCTCTCAAGAGATCTATTTTTTCTGAGAGGTGGCCAGAACAGCCCCACAGCCCAAAAAGCAGATATGGCCATGCTTAGGGCTTTTTAGACATGAACTATTGTGTTCTACTCCAGTATGTGATATTTCTCAGGGCTTTTCTGACATTTAAATATCATCCAGGCATTTAATAACAATAAAGAAGAGAAAAAGAATGGGAAAGGGAAACATACATTATCATGAAAGATTAAGGGAAATGAATATGTATAGGACACAAAAAAGAAAAAAATGCTGGTATACAATGGGATGCCACAGAGCAGAGTGGGAGGGCTTCTGTTGATTAAGTGTTGATATAATGGATTTAAATAAAATTGAATAAAATCCAATTTAAATGCTGGAATAAAAAGACTTGAACGACCAGCTAGGGAACAGAATGGGTTTTTACCTCTCAGAGGTCAGATCAATTGTTGACCGACAACAGCTGCAGATGGTCTGACAGCAGAAGCCAGCAAAAATAAAAAATTACAGGGTTAGATCAAGTCTGCTGGCTCTTTTTAACCCCATTCTTTGCTGTTCTTCTAACATGAGTTATCCTCTAGCACAAAAAAAAGTACCTATCACAGATGTCTTAACAGAGTTGTTATCTTATTAATTTTTATCATGTCTCAAATTATGTTAGCTTCTATGCGTGTGATCCTAAGACAGTATTATTCAATTTTACAAGAATAATTGATACTTCAGCAACCAGACAGTAAATTCTCCTGCTGAGAAAAAGCAAACAAACAAATAAATGACAGCTCATAAATTTATTCCAAGTCATGAGAAAAGCCTTACTGGAGATAGCACTGAAGAGTTTATTATCAGCCTGCTGTTAATGTAGGGCTCCCTGCTTTAAGATTATTTAAGGATGACTAACTCATGTTACATTTATTTCCTCCAGACTTGCCCTGGGCTACATGAAAAGCAGGAATCAGTTAACTATTTGGAGGAACTTTCAGACAGTGCCACAAACAAAATTTAGAAATTCAACACAATACTTCTGTGGGGTGCAATGTTACATGAAGTTGTACCACAAGAAATGAAGACAAACCCAAACATGTAAAAATCATGTATTTTCAAATGCCCAAGGTTATAAAACCATGAAAGTGTTCTAAGTGTGATAGCGATTTAGAGAAGGAAAAGTTGGTATCTGGAAAGTTAAAAGTGCAATATTCAATTGCGTAGGTTTCACTGTTTCCAATTGTGTCTACTTTCTGTGTCCTTGCTTTAGTCAAAGCAAAAATTTATCACTCACCACTCTTATAATTAGCCTTCACAGAATGCAAGAGCTTTCTTAAGAGCCATCCTACTGCCACAGGATCAGTATGTTTTCCAGCAAATGACTCACTTTTTTAATCCCCTACACGTAACAGTAGGGCACAGAAAATGAGCCCGTTTATATTGTTTCTAGTTGGCTGTGCAGCTAGAAATTGTACTGCTATGACTTCATTCTCACCAAGGGACTTGCTGTTATGGCAGGCTGATCATCATGTTTTAGTCATGACAAAAGGGAAAACCTGTGCATGGTTATTTAAGGCAATCACTAAATCACTTTTGTGTTGTGTCTGATATTGATTCACTCTTAACTGTGCTTGGTGTTCAGTGATACTTATGTATGGTTGGCAATCTCATCCTCCCATGAGGTGCATTAGGTCCCATAGTTAGGGAGCACAAGTTCTTTGTTTAGGATTCAAAGATTAGCCTCTAAGGTAAATTTCTGATATAGTCTCTCTCTGCACAGGTTACAATAATTTGGATAAAACATGCCTAAATGAGATATTCATGCATTCTGTCTTAATGGAGAATACATCACCTGCACTTGGATCTTCTGCTCCAAAAGATGGGCTGGAATCTCCAGCATTCAGACCAAACACTTGGAGCCACCCTCAACTAGTTTGAGGAGCTGACAGATGATTTATCATGCTGCTCCCAGCAAAAATGCAAATGAGATTATAGTGCCACAATACAAGGGTTCCATAATGTCTTTTACTCTCATAAATTAAGAATAATTCTAAGGTAAGTAAAAGACAAGCACTCCATGTGCAACCTTAGTGGACTGCACATTTGAAGGTACTTATTACCCACAAAGATGTAGGTACATCGTGATTCTTCTCTGCAGGAAAAGGGAACCAAGACCCTCTTCAGGGATTTTCTGAGAAGTCTGCAAAACCCACCTCTTTATCATTTAGAACAGCAGTTACTAAATCACTTCAACCATGGAGTACTAGCAGCTGTCTATCTTCAATTTCCTGGAAATGTTAAAAGTGAGAAAACCCACTAGAAAGATCCTTGCAAAGCAGCTGTGGATTATTTATGATGCCTTTACTACCCACAGTCTCAAATACACTGTTTCACATTGAAGGGATATGGTTGACCCGTGAATGATCTATGAAGGAGACAGTCCTAGCAGTCCATTACTGCAAATGGGATCTACTGAGGGAAAAAAATATAGATAGTCAGAGTCTGTTTCAAACAATAACGTGCATTCAGTACTAATTCATCTATAAAGTTACAGTATGAACAGACTGGCTAGATCCTCTTTGTTTGGTTATTGTCCTACATGCCAACAGTGTTATTCAGGGCTACTGGATCAGTTTGTTAAGTCCATCACAGTGTGGTATATGACTAAATTTCCTGGGGTTACATATGCACTTGTCTGTCTGAGTACTAAAAATCTGACTCAAGCCTGTACTAGGTTTGTGATGCCATTCTCATGCATTTCTCACTTGTGTTTCAAAAAACTGGCTGAAGTTTCTGGTTTCAGGTCTGCAGATTTTCCTTCAGGCAATCATTTTGCTTGCTCATCGCAGTGTTACTGGAAGGGGACAGCAACTCTTTCCCACCCAAGATGAAGTAAGGGGAAGAAATAGCCTCAAAAATCAGGCCTGTTGTCATGGAAACCAGAACAAGGATTTTTGAGGCCAAACTGGATGCATTTGTAAATCAGAGATGAGGAAAATCCTACCCATTTATTACAATATATTAAGTGGAAAATGTTATTATAGGAAGTCTGATATTTACTAGCTCAACAAATGCTGCAGTGTAAAGCAGTACATGAGTAATTATTTTCTATAATACAATATGATCTCATCAGAACCAATGGTACGTGTGTTTGAGAGAAAGGCAGCAGTAGCCATAGAAACAGCCTGCTCTTCCTGAGTGGCATAGTGTATCGTGTAACACACAGTTTTGGTGGTGGCCTCACACTCCTGCCAGCTGAGTGGTTGCTTTTGAGTGTGAGGGGAGTTTTGGTGGACCTCAAGCCACTGGAACCAGCACGTTTTATTCTGCATAACTTCACCGCTTGGCAGGTGCTCTGGCTCTGAAAGGAGGGACCTAAGGGAGGGGGCCTCCTTCTGCAGGATGAGAATAAAAGGTGGCTCCAGGGGTACTTGTGACAACAATGCTATTTTTTCCCTGTGTTGTTAGAAAGCATATTGCTACAGCACTTGAGTAAAATCAGGGCCATTGTACCCTGCCCTCTTTCAATACTTGTATGGACAAGCTCTGCCACAGCATGCTTGCAGCATGACTACAACAAGCTAGGGATGTACAAGAGAAGAACTAATCTGCCTGAGGCCATAGAGCAAGACAAGGACAGACCTTGAAGAAAATGTTTTTTTCATTTTTCACTCAGAGTTTTCCCACTTCTTAGTTCAGGAGCTTATTTTTCCTCCCCAGTGGCTCCCAACCATTCACACAGAGCATTTCACTACTTCACCGTCTTTCCCCCCCCACCTTGAATCTCCTCTTCCTGTCAGCTGCCAGCAGAGAGCCCAACCTAAAGGCCTGGCAGAGTTTGTTGGTTTGGACTCTGCTCTGTGACATACCTCCTGTTTAATTGTTGGTAATCACCACTTTAAACTGCAACTTGAGCCCTCTCTGGGGACACACATGCTCTGAGTCACCTCTAGCAGCCCTTCAAAGCTATCACAGCTCTCTGTTATGATCTTGATCTCACTGCTACCTTACTCAGTATAAAAGCACATTATGTTCTTGCTTGTGCAATGCACAATAGGGCTCAAGCTGTAAAAAGCCAGTCTGACCTTCAAGACAGCTCAATATACTCTGGACAATAGTTGGATTTACAGTTTAAGACCATTTGTTGTTAATGACGGTTTCACTCTAATGTAATAAAGTAAAAACAGAAAATAAAGAGAAAGCTGGTATGTTCTGCTCTGGAAAGCATCCATGAGACACAGATCTGCCACACTTGTTTTGTGAAGGTACTGGACTGCCCACACATGGCATAAACACAGAGATTAAAGCAGTTTACTGCCCCACCTTCCCCTCAGAGCCGATGGCTCTGGTAGCCAGGACAGCTGGCCCACGCAGGAAGCTGCTCCAGAACCAGGCTTTTATAGCTCAAAGTCCGGAAAAAAAACCCCTGTAACTGACTGGAGTAACCAGGCGATGCTGAAATGCACAGGCACATGGATGCATACTACTGTTGCAGCCATGGAGGCAGCAACCTCTGGGAAAGGCATGAGGCAGGAACAGCTTCACCTCTCACACTTTCATCTGGTGCCTCACCTTTTACCAGATACTGTTGGAGCAGAGATCCTAGCACTGAGCAGTCGCAAACAATGGGGTACTCCATACTCTGCACTGGTTTGGCAAGTATTGCTTTGGGCAATAACCATCCCATCATGGGCACTTGTTTACTCAGCGAAAGGTAAACTAAGGACTTTGGACTCTGATAGTCACACTCTGCTTAACCTGGACAGAAACATGGGAAGCAGTCAAAAAGATGAGCTACGCTGAAAAATAAACTGCCCTGCACAAAAAGAAAATGGATAAAACCCAGCCCAGGTGGTAGGGAGGAAGCTAGTGATATGGGAAAAGAAGCTGCAAATAACAATTAAAGCAGTGCAATGCTAGTAGCACAGATACCCTAAAATTGCAAGAAAATTATTAATTTACTTAATAGCCCTTAAAATCACACAAGCCCTGATCATGTTTCCATCACTTCTTTTCAAAACCTAAGAGTTCACCATACAGCAGATGACAAAACGCTGGTTTCTTGTTACATGGTGGGTGTAAATACTGTACAGTGCCAAGAAACACAGCTGTCCTGCTGAAAAAGACTTCCTTTACTAGTAACTACAAATCTAAGATGTTTGTACGGGGTTTTCTCCCACTGTTTGGACAAAGAGAGAGAGTCTGTACGCATTAAAGAGGTGAACAAGGGTGAAAATGTGTTCAGGAATGTCACTGAGATTTTCCATCTCCTACTTTTTTATTTGCCAGATACAAGGCTCTAAAATTGATTTTTTCACTGTATTTCCACCTTATTGTCTTTGCTGGTGTTAACACTTCCAGGGTTTTGGATTGGTAGACCAAATAGTCTGACCACAAGAACACAATTGTGATAGCACACTGTGAGACTATGTTCATATCCAGTTCAAAAAACGTGGGCCACAGTGCTACTGTCGTAGTGTTGCCCACGTTACAATTGAAATAGATGAAATGCAGGCTGTGCTGTGAGGAAGTGAGACCTCCTGTTTCTGTCCGGAGCAAAAGGATCCTCTGCTTTCCATCCTGAAGTACTATGTATGGAAACAGCTAAGAATTGTCAGACTCTATGGAAAACTTCCTTATTAGAACAAATTCTAAAATTCCTTCATGGGAAGCAGCCTTTTTAAAAATCAAAACAAAAGTAAACAAAAAAGAAACAAAACCAAGGACTGTTGATATTCAGGGACAGAATTCTCCCATTTGACTCCTTTATTCAGTTACAGACTTGCTCTACTCCTCTACAGTTTTTACTAAACACAGATTACAAACCTTCACAAACAATACAGAAGAGTTAGATAATGCAGTAAGTAATCTGACATATTTAATTCAAACTAGGCCTGGGCTAAGCAGAAAATAAACAGAAGTGGTTGTGTACAGTTTCTAAGCATCACTGATGATTGCAAATTTCACGGAGAAGTTTCCCTTGTTAGGGATTATTTGCCTTGCTAAATTTACTCTAGTTTACATGAAGATTATAGCAGATGGTTTCTTAAAGTAAAAGATCTCATACTCCAACCTGGGCCATAAGCCTTGTTATGGAATAAGTTATGGAGTAAGTTATAAGTGCTCTATATCAAACTACTTTAAAAGCATGCTAAAATGGCCAACATAAGTATCCTAAAGTATCTCATAAGTGTCCCCAAACTGGGAAATGCCAGAGTTCAGGACAGTTTGTCAGCTAGTCTTATCACTGGATGAACCAGGAACTCTCCCGGTGACAGGTACAGTTGCAGAGCAGCACAAGCCTGACACCCGGGGCACGTGAAGGCCTTACAGCTTCCACCATACAGCCTGCAGAAGTGGAGAGGACTTTAGACGCGTGTCCTGGCTAAACTCTCTCTGCCAAGTGAATCCCCCTTCAGTTTGAAGTAGATGGATATTCTTCCAGTTTGATGCACAATCATATTTCTCAGTTGCATGAACAATCACAGTTGCATGCCCAGCAGGAGCAGCTATATAAACTATATAAGCTATACTGCTTACGCGTGTATCTTATCAACATCCGACCCAAACTATATTCTCTCATATTTCAGCTGCCCTGCACTTCCTACATTCAATAAACTGAAAGTAAGCCGACTTGTAAAAGACATTGGAATCAGCTTTTTCTTTATGTAAATTTCTTCTGAGAACAACAAAGTCCTAGTTCAATATTTTTAATTGTTAAACTATATAAGTATTTAGGCTAACTGATAATTTGCAGTGTTTTTTATGAAGAAAAATCTGAGTAACAGAAGAGTAATGTCTTCCTCCAAATTTTCCCAAAGTAGAAACAACAAAAGTATCTCTTCTCACTCCAGAGAGCTTGTTTTTAATTTGTTTTAGTTCTGTGGGGTCCAGAAGTCAACATGGTCAACATCTCATATCATCATTAGTGCTCCATACATAAGCCCTAAAATGTTTTCACACATGAATTATCCCACCTTTGGACTATTTGATCTAGCTATATAATAATTCCACATAGCTCTTCCCATGAAACAGCTCTGAATCATAGAATAACACAGGATGGAAAGGATCTTGGGTCCAACCCCCACTCAAAACACATGCTACAGTATTTCAAGGAAGACAAGGCTAGGGCAGCCTAGGAGAACTTCATACTCATATTCTCCCCTCACTATGGGTCGTGCATTTCTTCCAGTCACCAGGATCTAGCCCACAGCCCAGAGTAATCTTTATGATCTATATACATGCAGGACATACTACAATTTAATTTAGTAAATTTAGGCATTGCAGTTTTGCTGTAGACATAGAGGCTGCATCTTGGCAACAACATGTTTCCTCTCAGGTAATAGACTGCCAGGAGGCGTTTATCCCACCTGTAAGTACATTTTGTAAGATACCACATATTACCATCTTTACTCATAATCAGATTCACCCTTTCTTTCTCCTTTTATAGAAGGGAGTTGGTTACTAGCAGGCAGAGGTTTCTGTAAAGGGAAGTGCAAAGACTTGCAAAACCCAGAACTTCCTTTGTGACTACCTAAGGACGCGGTTCTGATTAGTCAGATTCTTTCTTTTAGCCATATATGGCAATCCCATAAAAGCCAGAAGACAAATCAGGTAAGTATGCAAGGTTATAGCTGTCACAGCAGCCAATTAAATGTAGAGTTGAATAAAACGTATATAAAAGGACATCAGTGTGTAGGTTTGGACTACACCTTTTAAAGTCAAAGGAGTTTTGTGCTGAGGTCACACTACAGGACGATCAGCAGGCTGAGCCTACAACTAGTTGCATCAGATATCAATATTTTTGCAGGATTCCACTTACTGTGACTGTAGACGCCTTGTAAAAATTCAAGTCTACACCAAAACAGGAAACACAGAACCTGATGGCACTAAAAGGGCGTACAATGACTTTTGTGTTCCCTAGAACCTAAAACAGCAATGAAGGGTCTTTTATAATTTAACTCCACTGTCAAGAGGTCACATTTGACCTCTTCTGCAAGGGCCAGATTTCTGCAATATAAGGTAACTAAAATGCTGAGTAATAACTGGGAAGTTAAAAAGTATCAAATGTGTTTCCTCCATGTGACTTAAGATACTGCTTATCTATACTACAAGCTGGAAGAGAGTTTTGAAGCCCAACAGCTTTTTTTGAAATATAGCCTCAATCGCCCCTTCCCAAAAGGGGAATATACCCCAAAAGGGGAATATACCCCCAAAATACCCTGCTGAAAAGCGCCATTGATGTGATATCACCATTCTTTGGATTTCACAAAATTCTCTGATGCCTGTGGCCCGAGAGGGCTGGTTTTCTGCTCATTGCATGTGTGAATGCAGCTAATTATAAGCTCTTTGGAATAGAAATCATCTGTATCTCTCTGTCTGCATAGTCTTTGGCACAGCAGGGTCCCGTTCTCAGCTGGCCTTTAATAAGAACACAGTGGAAGGTGTGTATCATATCAAAGGCGAATCAGAACGATTCTCTGCATCACTGCCACCAGAGGGTAACAACCTTAACATAGGTATACAAAACTGATGAGCAGCAAAATTTCTCTCTGTTCTAACTCAAGATAGGAAAAAAAAATAATTTTAAAGAAATTAAAAGATAATCTAAGTAAAACAGATGTGCTTGATATAAACACACAGCTGCTCAGCTCATCATTCACATTCTAGGTTGTTACCTTGCAATAATTCCCTTTAACTGAAAAAGAGCATTATTAGAATTACCTGGAAATAAGGCCATTTATATTTTCTATAATTTTGGCAAACTAATAAAACCAAAACTGCTCCATTTTATGCAAGTCAAAAATACACAGTGTTTTAAGTAAAATAGTTTGGGGCTTTGTGGGTTTGTTTTTTCACTCTGCAAACCAATACACATCTATCACTAGCTCACAAAATTAGCCACAACTGTTTCCAGAACCCTCTTGGGTCTTCTTCCTCTTTTTTTTTTTTTTATACAAGTATATTTTCGAATGTCCTTAAAAGGCTTATTAGCGTATTCTCGCTTTCTTACTGGCAGAAACAAAGTGATTTGAGATGCCTAACTACCTCAGCTAGAGCATGTGAAAATACACGTGAGGAAGCGACTAGTCATTTAAAGACTGTTGCAGAGTATTACCCTTATGGACCAGGTTTCTAGTTTGACTTTATACACACTCAGTACAATAAGGGTGTTAGCCTGTGACCTGGAAATTCCCTCACAGTAGGAGCATAATCTATGCGATTTAGTGTTAGTATCTTGTGGCTTTAAGAGTATGTCTACCCTGCAGATCACAGCTGAGTGTTACAGGCAGGTGTCAAAATGCCATCCAGTAGCAGCAGGGAGCTCGGTTTAGATTGACAGGCAGGGCAAATAAACCCACAGTTCCTTACAAATGGGCAGGACTTGAACGGAAGAGGGCAAAGCAGCACACGTCTTTGCAAAAGCGGCTGCTTGGAGCTAAAGAAGGCCAGGTACCCTTCAGTAGCTTTTGACTGGTTCTGAGCTCATTAGTTTGTTAGTTAGTTAGCTCATTAGTCATGAAGTCACCGTATGTTTGTAAAAATGATACCAGTCAGTCAGTGTGCCAGTCAGTCTTAGTGCAAGGTCACTTAGATTAAAATCTCTAGTCCTCTATTTTCAGACTGAAAAGATATCCTACAGACAGAGCTACAAGATAAATGCAATCCTTAAAAAAACCCCAAACAAATCCAATTGCATGTGAAAGAATACATCCACAGAAGCATTAGCCTTTAAAGCTAAATTAAAGAAGAAAAGCTTAACTTGAATTCAAAAGCTTTGTTTTTTTCATTCTGTATGTTTCATTTTTCTCCTTAGGCATCAGCTGGAAATTCATTAATACTGATATAAACCAAACCATCACAGCAGACTTTTTCCAGGACCTGCTTATGTAGCAGAGGGAGGGAGCTTCACCAAGAACAGCGTTTTGTCCTTATGGTCCATATTATGTTTGCGGAGTTAATGTGAAAGAGATGAAAATAATTTCATATAGGAGCTTCTGCTTCTACACACAGGCAGCCTATAAACGTGGGAACCTAAACACGCTTTCAACAGTGTTGAAGCACTCGGTGTAGGCTGCACAGCTAAGTTTCTAAACATACGATGCCACCGCGTGGACAAGTAAGTCTCAAGCAGTTTCTAGATGAGCTTTGCTGAATTTGTGCTCACATTACATGAACTACCCATTCATTTCCTCAGGTTTTACTTGCTATGTCCTGATCCTGCTGATACAAGCTGGTTAACTTCCGTGGCTCTAGTGATGACCATAACAAACCTGAATCAGTACCCATTTATTCAAATGTGACCATCTTGGAATACTGGTCAAAGTGTTTCTAACTGTGAGCTAGCAACAGAAAGAATATTATGAAGGTTTTTATGAAGTTTTGCATACCACGAAGATTTTTTTTAAAAAAAAGGTATTTTTGGAACTTTATCAGGATTTTTACTTGGTTCAAAAGAACAAAAAATATGGGAGTTCTGCCATGGCTTGCTTTCTTTTTTCATATAAAGGAACATAGAGGCTTTCTGTTGAAAACACACCGATCAGACTATAAATGAAAGTTAAATACCAAAGCTGCTAACCTGTTCCATGGTATCTGGTTGCAGGAACACAAAGAGCACCAGCTTTGTGGGAATCTGCACATCTTCCCCCTCACTGGAAGGAGGCTTAACTCTCAGCTCTGGCTGCAAACAAACCAACCAGAGTCAGATGAACCGCAGACAAACGAAGCATCACCGCTATGAAGGCACAGGCCTTGATATATTACAGGAACCAAACACTGTGGCTGAAAGTACGAGGGGAGGTCTGCTGAAGTAATGTAACTGAGATGGAAAGTTGTTGATTGGAAAAAAGTGAGTTCTGGGACTAGTTTTGCAACCACTGAGGCTATAATTTTTCTCACAAGTATTCACATCTTTGACTGAAGGTATGGCTGATCCCCAAACACTGTCCCTGTAACCTTGTGTTTGTCCCTCAGCCCTTGTACAGATTTTTTTCTCGTTATCCTGCAGACTGGCATGATTTTGCCACCCATGAGGTAACAGTTTAACCTATTCATTGAGAAGTTTTTATGTTTTCTCTCCACTCCCTATTGCCATGGAAATTCACCTGAGCCTGACTGTATACCTTGAAAATGACATCTATGTGCCTGCGTTATGTATTACACACAGGCACATCCTTCTCCTTCCCAAAAGCCAAGCGCTGTTTCCAGCACAGATCAGAGCCAACACCACCTTTTCCCACAGACCCCTCTGGGACTTGACACGGCACTTTTTAGAACCCAGGCTTTCCCTGACAGGGGCCACCTGGGGTAGTCAGTCTGCCCCAGATACAATTCTGAATTTTTACCTACTTTTTTGAACCACGTTTTAGGGGGAGGGGGCCTCAGGGAGAAAGGGCGGCCTCAGGGAGGAGAGTTACCTCAGGGAGGGGAGTAAGGGCCGCCTCAGGGAGGAGAGTTACCTCAGGGAGGGGAGCCACCTGAGGGAGGGGAGTAAGGGCCGCCTCAGGGCGGGGAGTCGCCTCAGGGAGAACGGGCCGCCTCAGCCTCGTCGGGCTCCGGAGCTCGCCGACCGCCGCCTCACCGCTTCCCGCAGCAAGCTGCGGCCCCGCCCGCTTCTCCCCTTCATGTGGCGGGGCCGAGGCCACCGGCCCCTCCCCGCCGCCTCCCGAGAGGCGGCCCCGCGCGGCGCCATCCCCCGCCGCGGCCCCGCGCCCGCCCCCGCCGCGCTCCGCCCCAGCCGGGCGGCCTTGCAGGCGCCGGGTGGCGCCGGCCCCGTCTGCCGGGGCCTCTGTCCAACTCCAGGGGCCGATCCAGGGGGGCGGAGAGGGGCCGCCGGTGCCCCGCCGGTGCCCCGCCGGTGCCCCGCCGGTGCCCTGCCGGTAAGCAGAGAAGTGGGCCCGCTGCGCCGCCCCGCACCGGGGCGGGGGTCTCCCGCCTCAGGCCCTGCCTCGTCGCCGGAGTGGGGCGGGGGGACACGCCAGGACTGATGCCGGCCGGGTGGGGAGGGGTGGACTACGCCTACCGGGAAATAAACCGGCCAAAGGGCAAACCGCGAAGCCTCTTGCCCGGCCCTGTCACGGCGGGAACCTCCCCCGGCTTATGCTTCCCCGGCCTGAGGGAGAAGGGTCGAGGGTCCCTTTCCTCCTGCGCTTAAATTACAGTGTCTTCACGGTTTGTCTTCCAGGTTACAGCCGTTTCCATTAGCCCTCTGGTGTTTACCCCACGATCGACATTTTCCTCCCAGGCAAGCTAGGCTTTTGGGCCTGTACTGTTCAGTGAAGGTAAAGAAGCCCTGCCCAGCCTCTTATGTACAGTTTTTTATCAAAGCCAGCATCAGTTAACGACAGAAAGATTGCATTAGGCTAAACAAAGAGTCCTTCTGAGGCCACTGAAGGGCTGTCTGACAGGCTTGTCTGCAAAAAGAGATGTCGGCAGAACTGGGAATCCCAAACCAAAAGTGAGGTGCCAGAAAGGACGTGGAATTTGTGGAAGGAAAACCACAGTTCTGCTTCTCATCTTTTTTATGTTGTCACCCCAGGAGTGTGTCTACACCAGACATTTACAGTGGTGACTGTCATTGTGGTCATGGTGGAATTTGGGATTTTAGGCCCTGCTGTGGCACTGTTAGGTCTGTGTCATGCTGCTCCAGGCAGAAAGCCGGAGCATGTGGCCCAGACAACACTAAAAAAATTAGTCTCTGTAATGCAGGTGTATCCTGGGACAGTGAGAGAAACGATAGTTGTATCATTAAATGTGTAAACCAACCAAACAAAAATATCCCAAACCAAACCCCGTCCCAGCCAACCTTAATTCTGTGGGTACCAGCTCTCAACAGTTTATTGACTTCATATGAATCCATGGGTTTTTGATAGGTCTAGAGTTGTCTTTCCAAATGTTTTTCTTACTGTGGTTTTTGGCAGCTTTTTGAATGATTTTTGTATTGCGTTCTTAGAAAAAACGTTCTCATGTCATCTTCAGAGACTTTACTGTGATTCTGTTTTAGTGCCACATATTACTGTCAGATACAGCTTCAGTCCATTAATGCATTAGAAAGATGCATAATCTGTGTAAATAATCCATAATCAGGCTATTCCCTTCATGTTATTGATGTATTCCAGTTGACAGACTCATGATCACTTTGTACAGGCTAATTTAATCATTAAATCGTATTGGTTTTTCCATTTGATAAGGTTTGAATGAGGTTTGAATTGGTAGACAGGGTGGTCTTAGCAAAGAGCTGACAGATTGTCATTGTTTAAAGCACAGTTACTGTTCACAGATGTTCTTCAAGTTCATTAAGTCGCAGTGACTACAGAGACTAAACAGTGGTTTTAATAACAGTTTCCTAGAAGGCTAATAATTTGCTCTTCTTCTAAAGCTTGCACTGGTATGTTAGTATGTTTGATATGACTTACATGGCCATTGTGATACCTTTCTGTGTTTACTGTTTGGGTTTTTTTATTGCTTTGTTTCAGATTGAAAAGATGGGAAATGCAGAAAGCAATGCCTATCGGAATCACCTTTCCAGATTTCTCCCTGAGGAGCAGTCTGACATTGATGGAGTATTTGATACTTTATCAGGACTGAGTGGCTCAGCTGGAGCAAAAAATGGCAAAGCTACAAAGAAAACTGTGACTCTGGCAGCACTACAGGCAAGACAATCTATTATTCCTGATATATCAGGGATGTGGTGCATTAAACATAATTCCAGAAATAAACTAAAGATGTGGCAATAGTTACTTTTTAAGGATTGCTCATCTCAATTTTAATTCTTAGTGTTCTGGGGCAGGATGGATATTTAACTTTTTCTTACAGTTTAACATGAGTAGTGACTTTCAGGTTTGTATTTATCTCTGTGCTGTTGGGTCAATTTGCAGCTTTCCTGATTCTGAAGCAAGTCGGGACATATGGAAATATTTTTACAGAAACCTGAAAAATAGGAAGAATATTCTTCCCCCTGGAGTCTATAGTGTGTGATTATTTACAGATTTCTTGAGAAGCTGTCAGAAAGTCAGTTTGTATTTGGTTATATCTTTCTCCCTCAGTTGCATCACATCTGTAATCGTTTCACTTGCATTAAAAGGAGAGAATTCAATTTTGCTTGATTAAGCTGTGGCTCCCTGTTTTAGCTAATTAACATACATTATGCTTTCTGATTAACTTTGCATTCATTTTCTAATCAAGAAAGGAGAGGAAAATGATTCGTTGCAATACTTGATAACTTCAGTTAGGCAGGAACCAAGTGGCCAAATGAATGTAGTATTACAAGTGCATTTTTATATATGTTACACAGTTAATGGAATCAAATTAAAACTCGATGAAAGGAGCAGATTATTTTAATGTATTTAGCAATGTGTCTTCATACAGACCAGCTTTAGCCTTCCTCCAGCCTGGCTGTTAATGAGCTGTCACCAGTTTAGAAACAGCATTGCTGCTGCCCAGCTTTTCAGCCTGTACTGGGTTTGTGTGGCCAGGTTTTGGTCTTGGGGGGGGGCTGCAGTGGTGGCTTCTGTGAGAAGCTGCTAGAAGCTTCCCCCATGTCCAACAGAGCCAAGGCCAGCCGGCTCCAGGATGGACCCGCCACTGGTCAAGGCCGAGTCCATCAGCGATGCTGGTAGTGCCTCTGGGATAATGTATTTAAGAAGGAGAAAAAAAACTGTGCAACTGCAGACAGGAGAGCTCTTCCTAGCTTTGCCCCTATATCAATGTGACGTTTGATGAATGTTTGTCTTTTCCCTTCCTGCCTTTTGTTTGCCAACTTACATCTTTTGAAAGACTGCCAGTAGGTGCCTGATTCCTTAGTGCTGGGACTATTGCAATGCCAGGCCTGCCTTGGAGGTGTCTGCTCATGCCTGAGCTAGATTGATACGCAGCGGATTTGATCTGGCAACAGTCTGGTAACATTGCCGAGGCCCCACGCATAACCTCATGTACTCTGCTTGAGCTCAATACTTTACTAGAGGGAAACTACATGCCTTCTGGACCAGAGCAGGCTGCACTGCGTAGCTTGGAAAGCAGGTAGAGCAGGTATCTCTATACTTTCTTGAAGCCATTTAAAACAAGGATTCTAAACTGTCAGGTGTGAGTTTGCTAGATGTTTATTAACGATTCCCTTTCTACAGTTCTTTCATGCACCCCAGCTCTACTCATTGGAAAAGCTATAAACGTAACAAAACAGCACAACAAAGGTAGTGGTAGGTGGGAAGGGGTAGGGAGTAGGTAGTTAATGCTGCAGTGTGAAGTAAAAAGCCCTTGAGTATAGTGTTTTTAATTATGTTCCCTGCTGCTTGCTCACTTCAGGCTTAGGTAGTAATTTTAGAAAGCCTCTTAAAGACAGCTGTACCCCTGTGACCATCCCTCCCTCAATATGAAGCACTAATGTGCACGACTGTGGCTGCGAGTTCTGCTTCTACTGAAATCAATGGGAGTTTTACCACTGACGTCAGCAAAAGCAGGGTAGAGCTTGGCATATTGGATCTCACCCTGTATACACAGCAACAACCATTAACAGCGAATAGGAACGGCCCTGCTGGCTTCGGTAGGAGTGGTGTTGAGCCAGCAATAGCTTGGTAATAGCAGCTCCACTGAGTAGAGCTGGAGTGCTTTTACGCAGGTGGAGCTCCAGTGATTGCAGCATAGTCCCCACTGGGCTACACCCCTCTAGATGAGTCAAGTCAGGGGTTCAGCGTGTTAAGCACGGTGCTTTGCGCAGTGAAGACACTGTGTAATCATGTCCTAGTGTATGGATGCATTTTTGATGATTTATTTTTAAACCATGTAATTATCTTGAACACTGTGAAAGTTTCTTGAATCCCGAGTCAGATCTTTCCCACTGTGTTGTGATGTAAGATGATGTATAGCAGTTAGATTCCAATTCAAATGCAATTCATGCAATTTAGATGAATAAGTTTTGATTTTGACTGTCTTAACATCAGGGGTGGCTTCTAAAAATCAGGTGATCTGAAATTTTTTCCATGCTTGAATTAGATGTTACTATGCAGAGGAAAACTCAGAATTGTTTCTACGTGTGCATGTAGGGTTAAACACAGTGCGTGCATTGTCTTACGACCAAAACTGAGATATGGAAAAAAATTATTTTTTCTTTGGTTTTAAGTGTCACTATCAAAAGCAGAGTTAAACCACAATTTTAAATGTTGGACTGGCAGAGTTGTAAACCTTAACACCAGTTATCATATAGAAATCCTTTGCTAATATCCTGTTAACACTATACAGTGTTAGTTTTTTAAAGCCCATGGCATTTGTAGAAAGCCAGGATCAACTTAAATCACTAAATAATACTGGAAAGGAGATACTATAAAAACAGATTTTTTTTTTTTTCTCTCGGAAAACCAGTCCTTTGACAAAAGTTCGTTGCTGATAGTAGATACTTGGTATTGAAATCCTTCATTCATAGTGGTATACCTCAGCACAGATTAGCTGGAATATATCAGTTATTCTTCATTTGTAAAATATGTTCTTTGCTATTTTTCTCACTGTAGGCGTATATGCGGGAGCCGTTACCAGAGCAAATGACTGTTCGGTTATACAATGGAATGAAAAGTATTGACCTGACTGGGAAGTCATCTGGGCTGAGTGAACAGATTGCCAAGGAGCAGTTTGTAATTTTTATGTCAAACCTTTTAAAAGGGAATGCAGATGAGAAGATTACCATAATAATGAGAATGATTTCCAAGGCAGAAGGGCCTGTGAAGGGCAAACAAATCCAAGAGGTAAACAGGCAGTTAAATGTGTGTTGGGGTAGGTAATTTGAAGGTAATCTTTAGAGCACAAGATTCAGAACAGCGATTCCTGATTTTTGTATTTTTTTTAATCTCTTTACCTCTAACTTGCTGATCTGGGACAAACAGTGTAGGCAAAGCAGGTTATGTGAGGTGACCGTTTCAGCTGCAGCCTTTCCACACTGACTTCCCTACTTTGAGAACCAGGATCTGGATTTTGCACTGGTTGTTTTGTCTGATGGTTCACAGGCTCATGCTGAAGAGTGCAGAGACTGGCTGTATTTAAGAGCCAGCAAGGGTTATGGTGTGGCTGGTGCTTCTGGGAACTGAGCAAAATGCTTTCTAGAGCTTTAGTTGCAGAATAGATGTGTGAATCAAATACGTAGCTTGAAAGGTGGAAGAATGGGATCTCACAAAACAGCAAGTCATTAGCAGCTCCCACCACTGCAAAATTGGACCTCCCCTCCCTCTTTCAATGCATGTTTTATGGAGATGCTTTGTGTAGTAACATCTACAAAATGTCTTGAAAAAGGATACTTTTCAAGACCTATGACACTGAAATAGCATTTCTGTTATTTCTGACTCATCAGGAGAAGAGATGTTTCTGCCATTGGGATTACAGCATCAGTACTACTTGACTTTATTTTCAGAAAGTCCTTTGATGCTCTTGGCAATTTTATTTAAGAAATGCCAAAATGGTGATGTTTTAACCTTTTAAGTTCACAGAGGATCTGATCATGTCTGTAGTCCATGTGCTGAGCTACAGGAAGGAACTGAAAGGTTGGAATTTGGAGAACACTAGGGATTCTGCAAGTGGAGTAAAGGCTCTGGCTTCTCAGCTGCTATCAGAATTGAAGCTTGCAGGTAAGCAGCACCGATGTAGTATAGCCCAGAACGGCACAGAGCTCATGTGGTCACTGATCTCACAAGATGTTTTCTCTTCAGGTCACATCTTTGAATTTAAATGGCAAGACCAGTATTTCAACCCTAGACTTAGGAATTTTATTTGTTTACCTTACTGTCTTTCTCCCCTAAATTCAGGAGAGCTTTGATTTGAGGTCCCAGATTAAGTGGACGTGCAAAACTATTTGTCATGGAACATATCTGTTTTACATACCTGACTTGCAGGTGACAGGCATTTAGATGTATGTGCATCTATTTACGACTATATGTCCTTTTATAAAGTGCAGGTTTATCTTTGCACTGTTGTAATAATAGATTTTTCTGTCTTGCGAGAACATCTCCTGAGTTGTAACTTGGAGTCCATGTTTCTTACCCATGACAGCCCAACCAATGGATGTCCCAAACAAATGTTTCTCAGCTCTGTGGATGCATCTGCTTAATGTCGTTGACACTTTACTGTCGCTGGCTCCTTTCATATGTGGTTTCATGTCCATTAAAATAGTGGAATACTGTGTTTACACTTAAAAATCAACTGATTATTTTCCAGACTGGGAGTCTTACTACTGTTCCTGTGTCTCTTATTATTTAGATGGGACAAAACCTGTGGGTCCTCAGCTGATGGAGACAAATTTTGATCGAAGTGTCATTGAGGATTGGGTGTACCGAGTTCCACAGATCTCAATTTTTCTCAGTGTTGTTATCAGGCAAGGCCTCCATGTTCTGCATTCTCTCCCAGACCAAACCAAAGACATACTCAACCTGGTTCCAGGCTGCAAAGGCATTAAGAGAAGAGGACTTGTCAGTCTCTTTGACATTCCAGCCATCATATACATCAACTCCCATCTGCCTGCAGAGCTACAGCACAAGTGGCAGCTTTTATTTTCTTCCAGGCTTCACGGAGAAAGCTTTTCACAGTTTTGTGGGCATATAGTGAACAAAGGTCCTTGCATAGTGATCTTACAGGACTTAGATGGTTATATCTTTGGTGGGTTTGCATCTCACTCCTGGGAGGTGAAGCCACAGTTTCAAGGTAAATTCACTTTTGTTTTTCTAGTATCTCATGGCTCAGGTAAACGTTGCCTATTCTGTACAGGTACAAGAATCCTGTCCACTTAATGGATACTGTCATTTTACTTTCATGACACACAGTATTTCTTATACTTCCAAGCATATTTTCCTGTGTCAAAAATAACACTAATCTTTGAAAAATATAAAATACATGCTAAGTTATTCCTGCTTTGTACCCAGACAGGCATATTACTGATTAATGTTTATAGTTTGTCTGTTATTTGATAAGGCTTAAAATTGCAGGACTTATTGATCATGGAACAAGTTTTCTTTTCAGTGAAATCTATCAACCCTGTAGCTGCATAGGTTGAAAATGAAATGAAAACGAAGGAAATAGAGCATAGAGGATGAATTAGCGTTTAAATAAGGTGTCCAGCAGATGGCAATCTTCCATCTCAGAACAGCTGAGCCAAACAGCGGGTTGAGCCCCCTGTTGCCATTTGTGCACGCTGTCTTTGTATTCCTTCTAAAATCCAGCAGCAAAAGAGTCCTTTGGGCAAGCTAAACTTTTTGTTCCCTTGAAACGTCTGGGGAGAAGAGGGATTTTTTGTAACTCTTTGGAAAGAACTTCTGTAATGTTTTTCTGAAAAAAAAATTACAGACTGGATCTTTCGTCCTGCTGGGAATCCTCATTTTTGCTACATTAAAAACACAGTTCCTATATTTAATTAGTATTTGATAATTACCACGTCAGTCAGTTAACATAACGTTATGTTATATTGATTTCACAACACTTTCCTTGTATTTTTCCCTCATAGAATAACACATGTAGCATACTAGACAATCACACCACACGTCCCTCTGAATACCAGACTGGGCTTAATGAAAATTGTACTCTAAATCATTGATCCTAAACTGATCTATATATCAACATAGTCAGAACTAAGGCTGTCTGCACTCATGTCAGTTTGTACCAGTGTAGTGGCTGGCCAGTTTTAGATGATACAATTCAAGCCTGTGATAGGTGTACCCTTACATAGTAATGTAATGTACTAGTCATGCCTCTGACTCTGCCCTTGGTCACAGCCGTATAATCACATTGATTTCTGTGATCCTGCACAGAGTTAACTGAGAATAAACAATAGGTCTAGATCTTGATGAGAGATAGGTATTGGCTTTCTGAGATTGCAGCTGCTGGTTTTGATTTATTTAGCTGTACTTCAATATTTTTTTCCTATCCTATTTGTAGGCAAGTTATTGCTTGGCCAGTTGTCTGACCTCAGATGCTTTTCTGTTTACAGGTGACAGCAGATGCTTTCTGTTTTCTGTTTTCCCCTCTCTTGCTGTATACACATACACAGGGTATAATGACCACTACATGTATTTGAACCACGGCCAACAAACAATGCCAAATGGACTTGTAAGTATTAAGAAATGAAATTTGGAAATTGGATTTGTGGCTCATGTTCGGAAGTGTTTCATGTTTTTCTCTTCTTTTACTGTGTGCAGATGTATTTCACTTATTCTCTGAGGAAGTTTTCATCCCTTCTCTGTGCTATTTGTGCCACACTTTTAGTAGGAGGATTTTTTTTTCTTTTTTTGCATTAAAGCATCAGTGTAAAGTGTGAACTATGGATAATGATGGAGAACTACTTACAGTACTGATAGAATCTATACTTGTCTTTACAGTTGATATGCATATTGAAGTACTGAATCAACTAAGATAGAATTTATTTGTGGCTGACCCAAGTAGGTGGGCTTTATGTAGGTTAGCTTAGATTTATGGAGGGTCCGGGAAGAAATCTTTTTGCCAAGTTTGGTTATCACGCAAGCCCTTGTAGCAGTCCTCCCTGTTGTCTGGAAGAATTGACTGCATGTATCCACATCACTGAAGCAGCAGAAGCTAGCTGATCTATGTAACTGAGGATCCTGCCACTGGCTATTCTCACTGCCACACTAACTGCTTTTTAAATTATGGAAGGCTGAGAAAGCCCAACAGAATTAGAGTACAAGAACTGCATGTCGGCTGGTGCTGTTGTGTAACTACAGTGGCAGAAGCTCCTTTTACTCAAGTCCACGAATGAGCTCTCCAGATGCAGAGGAGTTTCTACAGAGCTACAACACATTGCCTATTTTGAAAAGTGCCTTACGGTTTTGCGGCATTATGTGCCCATAACTTTGGGAATTGCAGCAGTCTGGAGTAAATTTGCTTGAAAGAAAGCAAACATCATTAAATTACATTATTTGTTTGTGTAGATACTTTTCTAAATGGAAAAGAGGCAGCAAAACCGAGTGCTTCCACCCTGTTTAAAATGGAACTGTTAGTCAGTAAACAAAAGCCAGTGAGCTAAATTTCTGGCACAAGATGCAGCTGAAGTGCTTGCAGATACTGGTATTCTATAAAGCGTAGAGGGAGGGCAGTATCACTCAGGTGAATTCTTGTTTGTCTTCAGGAATACTGGATGTTGGTACAGAAGCCCAGGTTCACTCAGAATACCTTTTTTCACCTACCCATGGAAGCGTGGCATAAATACTGCAAATTACAATTTATACTCTAGGTTTCATACCTTGCCCAGTCCGTTTTACATGTGCAGCAAGTGCTTAGTGTGGTGCTTTGGTTCACAGGGTATGGGTGGACAACATGGATACTTCGGACTCTGGATAGACAGTGACTATGGGAAGGGACACAGCAAAGCAAAACCTCGATGTACCACCTACAACAGTCCCCAGCTGTCAGCGAAAGAGGATTTTGCACTGGATGCCGTGGAAGTTTGGGCAGTGGGAGACCTCCCTGACGGTGCAGCAGTAGGTGAACCTATGAAATTGTGTCCTGATAGGAATGAGAGATGCGAATGCAAAACTTACAGTTGCAGTTTTCTGATTAAACACTGTCTCTCCACTTTAACTGGCCCTGTGGTGCCATATGTAGTGGAATTATTGAGGGTGCCAACAAGAACAAACATCAGGAGCCATGAGGTGATAGAGTCAGAAGAGCAGTACTTTATTCTGAATTTCAAAAGGCCTTTCTGATATTGAGGAATAGTCTCCAGGAGGAACCTCCTTGGAGGGGGTCAGTAAAACTCAGTGTTTGTAAAAGAGAGAGAAAGCACTGGAAGCTCACAAGTAGAGCCTAATCTATAGTTCAGGAAGAGAACCCAAAAGATTTCTTTAGCAGTAACTTTAAACTTACTATTGTTTTACAGTAAATTTATGTGAACAGATTTATGCTAGTCTTTCTGTACTTAGTTTATTTCTGGGAATGAGTAGGAGGCCTCTTTCCAGTCTCCTCTGTCCCTGTAATTTATTCTTTTATTAAACTGTCTGGTCTGCACAGTTTGGTGATGGTTTTTTTTAAATTTTTATTTCTTTTCTTACTAAATTCATGTGCCCTGTCTGTTCGCTAGACACATAGCTCTAAATGGAAACAGAACAAATTGTTTACGAAAGATGTTGAATGGTACTTGAAGCTCTTCTTTAAAAAAAAAGTTCACATCTGCACTTCAAACTGAGCTCAGGTTAACCAGGATGTTCTGGCTGCTTGTAACCTGAATAAACTTGAAGCAGTTCACTGTCATCTTAGGAAAAGTTTATGACTATTTTGTGTAATGGCAGCAGTAAAAATAATTTGCTGTATCCCAGTGAATCTTAAACGCCTTACTTGGAAAATATGTATGCTTCATTGTGTCAAGCTTGCAAACCACATTACTTGTGGACTTCTGGGTATGTCTCTTTCTTGTAGCTTGATATTGATTCTTTCATAATGACATTTTAAATTGACTATATTTTATTTTGTTTTGAAGACAAAAGGGAAGAAGAGTATCCTGGATGTAGATCCTGAGGCTCAGGCCTTATTAGAAATGGCTGGAAAAACTCGTCAGAGCGCAGGTCTACGAGAACCCATTGAAGAGGATGATGATGATGATTTCTAAAAGAATCACAGTAACATGAAAAACCTTTTTTTTTTTTTTTTTCCCCTGAGTGTTAATGTTCCTTGGACAGGATTTTTTTTCCGCTTTTTTTTCCTTACATTTACCTAATTATCTTGGACGAAGCTTAAGCCTTGTACTTATGCAATATTTAGGTCCAATACAATATCCTGCCTGAAGGGTTTTGTTTGGGAAGGACAGAAAAATTAACTAGGTACTTAATCATTAGACATCTCTAAGTTCTAGCTGAATATGAATTTGCTAGCATTCCCGATAGGTCCTCTCTGCACACAGAATTAAAACCAAAAGAAGTTATTGACAGTAGGGCTTACTGACTTGGAGAATTGATGTGTATTTATGTAAAGACTGTTCAGGACACTGATTAAGGCTCTTATACCTCAACATATTTATTTGCATGCAGTGAAATTAGTGAAGCTTGCAAATCGTAATGATGTCTTACATTGGTAAACATAGAATAATCCATGGGATTCCATATGAAGGATGCTGTTAATTTGCATTGCTCCAGTTAAAGCATTAAACTTCATGTTTTCCAAGTCAGATTTTCAGCAAGTGACTCTATATGGGCTGTAAGATGTCCAGAATGCTACATATACAGCATCCAGTTTTGTAATACTTCACTACACCTTAGTGCATTTCGTTTAAGATGTTTCTGCAGAAATTTGCCTATTGCTTTTTAAACTTAGTAGAACAGACCCGTTGGAGTCATTCAGCCATATTTATCCTAAGAATGGGCCATACCTCCAGCAGAAATGCTCTGGGGAAGGTACCTTCTTCAGTAGCCTCACTTGAGACTGGAGTAAAAGATCAGGCTTTAAAAAGGATTAAGTAAGAAGCGTCCACAGTTAATTGGGAATAGTATCTGCAGATACCTTGTAAAAAGAAAATAAAAATCAGGGTTATGCCTGTAACATGTTTAAAGACGACTGCTGTAAGCTTTATTTCCATATAATGAATCATTACTGTAGTATGGAAAAAAAATGCCCACAGTGTGAAATGTAACTAGTCAGTTGGGGTTTTTTCCTCTGTTTTGTTGGCTGTTCACCAGTCAACACCAGTTTTGTCAGGTCTCTTATACTCAGGGCTTTTTCTGCTTGAATCTGTTCACATCTATCAGTAAATATTAGTCCGACCTTGCTAATTCTATATGTAATTAACTTGTCAAAAATAACTCTGATTTCTACCAGGGACTGTCATTTCTAACTCAGCAAACTGTGTTTGGTTATTAGTATGTATGATTGTCAGTCTTCCTCCTCCTAAAGAAAAGGACTGTAGCAAATCCCTTTTGTCCTAGCATGAGTTCATCTTCCATGCAGCTTAGAGAAAAAAAGTGTTGTAACAGTCTATAAAACTACTGCAATTCCTGATCCTCTGGCTTTCCTTCAAATTCTTTCTCTTAGCATCTTCTTGTATGTGGTCTGGGTTTTTTTCCACCTGATGTTTTTCATAGGGAGCCAGATTTGAATATTCTGAATAATCTACACTTGTGCCTTAATGTAGATCCCGTTTTTTAAAATTTTATTAAACAATATGAATTTAGCCTTGAAAGGAGAGCATGAAGAAATCGTTCCAGCCAGACATCCTAGGACTCAACTCTGCATTTTGTATGCTACCTGCACTAATGATTTGGCATATATGCTGTCTGTTCCACTACGGAGTATGCTGTGAAAGGCCTGAACTAATGTCCTTTTATCTTCTATTTGCTTAAATAAACCAGATGATAGTCTCCCAAGTTTGTAACACATAGAAAAAAATGTGAGCATTAAAACAACTACACTGATACTTTTGTATAATTTTCTTCTCTGTATATTTTAATAAGAATTTTAAATGGTACAAAGTAGGGAGTGCTATATAGACAGCAAGTAAGTACACGATGCTCTCCCTAAGTGTGGTGATGCTGGCTTTTGTTTTAACATTCTCGAACTCCCACTGTAAGTCTTAGAGGTATTCTTCACTTAGGCTCTGACTAAGCATACTAAATACTTGAAGTGGATTGCATACAGGAATGAGAAATAGTTCAATATCTGCAGTTACACATAAAATAGACAACTAGACTTTCTTTTCCTTCCATTACAAGGCAGAGACTTTCCTCTGAGGACTGCAAGGATTTTAAAAAACTTAGTGAGCAGACACCTTTGCAGACTATATCTGGGGAGGGTGAATTACACAAAGCTACTCTTCACTAAAAATATTTCAGTAGCCAGGTTTTCTTTGATTTAAAATAAGTATCAGTATAGCTGGTTCTTTTTAGGCTGTGAATCCAAAATGTAATCCTGTTTAAACATCATCTTGTGAGGATCAGCATAGCATTTTGACCTCTGAAATTGTGGGTTTTTTCAAGTCTGTATCTGAGAGTCTTCATCTTCACTTTGAAGTGAAGGTGTTAAGCTGGGGCAAGAAGAAAACTGACACTATGGCACTTACAGCAAATGTATCAGTGAAGCATTATTTACTAGGACATTACTGATCCAACCAGCAGATGGGGTTATTCAGAATTGTTCTTTAAATGTAAAAGATTGCCCTGGAGGAGACTCAACATTTATTTTTTTTCCTGAACCTAATGATTAAGCAATCTGTGCTTCGTGTTCATGCATCTAAAAATGTCCAGAAAGTGTTTGTCAGCAGTGGGCTTAGCTATGATCTAACCAGCTCTCAATCACTTTCATGCAGCTGTTGATCCCAACTGCAAAGCTGAACATCCCTGCTATGTATGTGAGTCATCTGTGTTCTCATGTGCCTGTGAAAGTGATTCCCTTCCCCATTAAATCCATCCACTCCTGTGCACCAGATAGAATCCCTTCTGCTTTGCTCCTGTTAGTCACACAGGTACAAAAGTACCAGTGCAGTGTCCAGCAAAAGCTGACAGCCAAGGGTTGGCACTTTAGCTCTCTACTCTTTGTTTGACATCTCCTCCCAGTTTCCTTGAGTCTTGCTGACTCATGGCTCGATATCTGGGAATCTAGAAACACAGATTGGCTATAGGAAAAGAAGTGCTAGTGAAGGCAGGTCTTTTCCAGTTCTTCTAATTTAATAGAAAGGGATGGGCCAAATCAAGAGTCTCATTCAGATACTTGTCAGTAACATTTTAAAATGTGGATTTTATTAATAAAAATCATTTTGATTTAAATAAATAAAATTGCAGTTTATGCACAATAGATTTTTCTGTACAGGTGTGAAACTCTGTTACTTTTTCTGGGACTATCACAGCATTCTTGACATATGGATCAATGTTATAAAAATATACCTGATCTTGGTTTAAAACAGGAGCCGCTCCGGAGGTTTCTGTAGACAGCTCAGACAGCTTGGGTAGAGCATGTGGAGGGAACAGACTGGTGTGAGAAGGACTGTCGGTACAGATTCACTCGAGTGTCTTCAGAAGGGATGTGTGGTGTCGGAGAACGGTGCATTTGAATTATCCAGCATCACAGCTCCGTTCCAAGTATATCTTTAGAGGAAGTTTGCATCAGTTAGGACACGCCTTTGTGTGCTTCGGTCGGCAGCAGCGTTTTTCACAGAGTTTGACGAACTCAGACACAATGAAAACTGAGGAAGCCAGTCCAGTGAGAAACAGCAGGTCTGCCGAAAGGAAACAGAGTGGAGATGAACACAGTGACCAGCTGGGCTGCGGGCTGGGCAGGAACCCCCAGTTACGGGCCTTCCTGCAGGAGATATTTGTGCGGGTGTAGCTCTGTAGCCGTCTGGCCCAGCTATGCTTTTGCTAGCTGTACAATTAGAGAAATGACTGCGGTAGGCAAGGAACACCCATGGTTGGTGTAGTCCACTTGATGGGTGGAAATCTCTCCATTAATCATTTGGGATCACTGAACCCTGCTTCTAAAAACATGCCTAACGCAGCAGCAATACCATGTCATGTGGCAGCGTGCGTTTAGACTGATTCAGATGGTAAAATATGCATTGCCTTTCAGCTAGAACACGTTCACCCCGCTTGTTCAAAATGGAGTGACTGCATAATGATCCTAGATAGATTTATGTAGAGAAGTATCATAAAGAGCTCGTGAAAAATTTTGGCATGTCTCCATCTACATGCATTTATGTGCAGTAAATCAAAATTCAAAACCTAGGCTGGGATAATATCATTAAATGCTACTACTATTTGTGTATAGCTATGTGTATGTATAGGTATAGGAGCTGTTGATTGATCTCATCTACCAGCAATCTGTTGGGAGCTATCATGTAACAGTTTGGCAATCATCTTACCTGGCTTTTTAAAGTAGCTTTAATGAAAAAACAACATTATTTATGTTGCAACTTACCTAGCACTCCTAAATTCTCTGTCTGGAAAATCTTTTGTAATGGAGGGACGTATATAACAGCCAGCTGTCCCAAAAATGACCCAAGCACAGAATACAGGAACATGCGGTTTCGAAAAAAGCCGATTTCAAATATCAGCTTTGTCTAGAGAAGGAAAAAAAAAAAACCACAAGAGAAATGTGACACTTCCCAATCTCCTGTTTGTACTTGAATGTCACACCGTTTCTTTGCATGTAAATTCCATTACTTTTTGAAGTTACATGAATGCTAACTGAGGCAGAGCTATGTAGTTGTGAAAGCATAGTTGCAGTTGAACTGTGACGGATAACTTTATTTATAACGATGATAAAAATAATTCTGCTTTAAATTACATTAGAAAACCCTTCCTATGCAAAATACTAGTATTTGAATGTTTATGTTAGTGTTTTGCTGACAGAGCGATCTCACCTGAGAGCGGCATGTCAGGGCATTGAAGAGGTCAAAAAACACAAAACAGGTAAATGTCATTGTTGTGGTTCGAGGAGTTATGCCACTTTTTGGATTCTGAAAGCACAAGTAAAAATTCAGGGGTTAGTTAAGCCTTACAAAAATATGTCAATTCAACAGATGAATTAAATATTTCCTTTAATGACCCCAGTCAGTTCGAAGGATAGTAAACAAAGGAATAAAACTAGTTCTAGCCATTATAGATAGCATTAATTTCTCTCTGCTAATTGTTGAGTTTATGATCTTATCAACCGTGTTTTAAATTCTTAAACTGATGTAGAATTTGAAGAATATTCTAAATTAAGTTACTTAAACTGTTATAGTAACAGTCACTATTTACTAACAGCAATCCATAGTACTAATGTACTTGGTATTTTCTACTTACATGGATGTCTAGAGGTGAAAAGTACCTTAAAGCATTGATATCATAATAAGTAATAGTTTTCCCATTCTAGAGAGGAAGCTCCAAATTTGAGGCAACACAGGAAGGCAGAAGCAGAGCTAGGAGCTGACCCTGGTTTCATAATCCTCTGCCCATACTGATCCTTCCCCACTGGACGTATTTCAGAAAGTCCTTTATATGTACTTCAGAAATTGCCCTTCACTTTGTTCTCCACCCTGATGAAAACAAGATATGATTGCAGATTTGCCTTACCTCCTTCCAGAAGACAAAGAGGGTTCCACTGATGATAATTATAGCTGACATGAAGATTTTCAGGATCAAAGATTTGCTGAGTATAGTATCCGTGATACATCGGGGTGGCTGTTTGATAGTATCCTTGTCAACAGGTTCAACTCCCAAGCTGCCTCAAAGAGAAGCAGAGGGACATGTTTAGCTAATGCAGATAGTCCCAAAACAGTGTTGATAAAACAGGATGGATCTGGAGGATGAAATGCTTTGAAGTACGGCATGAGAGATATCAGTATTCTGGCAGGGTTACGTAAGGCCCCACATTTGTCTGTGACACCTATGACAAAGGCCTTTTTTGTATAACGAGCTGTGAAAATTATCTATTAGACTACCATGGTGCATCATACCGGTATCCCATCCCAGAGGGAGAGCTAGCTGTGAGATTGTGGCCAACGCCTCTTCCACATTGTGAAAGTAGTAATTCTAATCAGCAGCAGTTGTAATTAGCAGTTGGATGAGATTCCCAAGTCATGTGATTCTGGGGCATATACCCTCATACATACCCAATATTCCCTTGCCAGGCAGACCTGCAGGGCTACTATCAGGTGATGCACTCAGGATAACAGACCATTCCTAGTCAAAAAGTGGAATAGCTGTTAAGTGATTCTACCACAGAACAGAAACGTAAAACCTCAAGTCAACCTGAAGTAAATGCTTTTGGAGGGACCAGGAGGGAACAAAAGTACAACTTGTCTTATCTAACCACCAGATGATTGGCTCATTGATAAGAAATCATAACAGCTTGTGTTTCTAAGCCAAATTCAGACATTAAAACCAAGACTATTTTGCTCATTTGACCCTTCCATACCTCTGGGCTGGTGGCCCATCCATGATGATGTTGATCCATAAGATCTGCATAGCATTGAGTGGATTTGGTAGGTTGAGCACTGTTGACAGAGTAATTAGGCTCAAAGCTGAAATGCTCCTGCAAAGCACAGAAGAACATTACTCTGCATGGCCTCACCCAAAAGGTGCTTTCACTGCAATCAAAGAAAACAGGAACTTACGTGCTCAACTGGAACCGGACAAAATTTTTTATGTTGTAAAATATTCCCTTTCCCTCTTCTATTGCATTCCTGGAAGGAGAGGAAAGTTTATTAAATAACTAGTACCCACACTATTTTACATTGAGCTCTCTGTGACACTCAAAACACAAGTTGTCTTCTCTAGCACTTATTTCAGTTGAAATTCAGATCCCAGCTTAGGAGGAGGACATCAATGCAGCTTCTCAGTTAAAATTACTTTATCAGAACTAGTAGATCTGAAAACCTGGTTCAAATGGCCAGGTCTTGGTTCATAAAGCAGGTGTGTGACCTATTTATATCCTCACTCTACTCTGCCTGCTCTGTCCGTTGTTATGAACCAACAGAGCATTGCAAATGATGTCTTTCCTCTGAGCTTCCTGAGTGAGGCAGAGAGCACAAGTTATGATCTAGCCCAGACTTCTAGACGCTTTCAAATCCCTTGTAAGCTACAGCAATGAGAAACCAGGGCTTTCGGATGAAAGGTAGCTTTGTCACCACCACTTGAAACAAAAAAGTCATTGCCATGTATGCAACTGAAAATGAGCCAGACCCACACTAGGTATCTCCACTTACTGCCTGTTGACTTACGTGTCCTGCGTCTTGCGTCATTTCCAGGGCTAGGCACACAACAGGCTTGTTGCAACGGATAGCCAGAAAGTGTCTGAAGTAAGAAAGTGTCTGATAGTAAGAAAGTCACTAAACCTACATTACTGTTGAGAAGTCATCGTCCACGAGAATCATGTTGGCAGCCTCTTTGCTGACGTCTGTACCAGCTCGTCCCATTGCAATCCCGATATCGGCAGATTTAAGGGCCACAGCATCGTTAACACCATCTCCTGTCATTGACACAATGGCGCCAGCCCTCTGCAAAGCCTGTGAGAGTGGAGAGATGAGAGGCTCTGAAGTCAGGAGAAGATAAGTAAATCCTGTTGGCAATCACAGGATTTGCACGTAACATTGAAAGAGCAGAAGTGCTATGTGTCTTTGAGGGTAAAGCAGACTCAGCAGCCCATTGAAGACAAAACTCAGACCAAGAATTAAGAGACTGGATTTTCAGGAGTATGGAGAATCTCACAACGCCAGCAGGAGTTAGAAGAGGGGAGTAAAGTCCTCAGAAATTATTCTTCTGATATTACACTTGCTAATATCTCACTAGTGTCTTTCAAATGGCCCGGGCCAGATCTGTAAGAGAAATGCTAATACCTTCAATGTAAATAGTGTCAGTGCTCTAGCTGGGGTTTTATGGTCCTTTAGTTTGAGCTAATCCTGCCTTGGAAGACCAGATGGTCTAGAGAACTGAGCCCCACCCTTATATGTTGTTTTTGTGAGGCATACAATGGATTTGAGAGGCTCTTAGTACCTTTATGATTTTTAGTTTGTGCTTTGGACTTGTTCTGAAGAAAATGGAAACCTGAAAAACAAAAAATAGAATGTTGTAATTAGATGGATGTTACTGGAAATAGGCCTTGTTTTTGTAATCAAAACCATTACATTTTTGACAGTGGATGATAGCTCTGCCTCTGCCAATTGGTCCAGCTCTTCCCCAGACATGGCTTTCAGCTTCCCATTGCAGAGACCAATATTCTGTCCTGCAAAGAAAAGTCCAAAATGAGATCTGCCCATCAGCTCTGGAAAAAGCCAACTATTTCCTGACTGACAGAATAGGGGCAGCCATTAAAGAATTTCCTGGGAAATATATCTGAACCTAGGGCATCTGACAGGGCGCACAGCTCCCTGGCTCTGAGCTGGGCTGCTCACCCTGTCCCTACTCAACTGGAGTTACAGAAGCAATACAATACCCAGAACTGGAGCTGATACTGAATCTGTCGCTCTCTTCTCTCCTGCTTGCTCTGTGTAATTCTAACAGCAAACTGCAAAAATGGGAAACGCAGAGACACTCACACTCCAAACATGAGTGGATTCTATAATCCCAGCAATGCCATCTGTCTCATTTAAGGGTCTTACGCTGAGATTTTGCCATTTCTGGTGTTAAAAGAGTGGAATTAATTTACTGGAATTTGGCCCATAGTTCACAGCTACTCTATTACTGCACTTAATATGATTTGTTTAAATGGAAAAGCAAGAACTCAGTGGCATTTAAAACCTCTATTGCATGCACAAAGTTGATTATTAAGTGATTGTAACATTTGACTGATCTGACAGACATAATATAGACCCACAGAAAAGAAGTTAAGTTTGCTACCTATAGCCACAGCAGTTTCCAGGGCATCTCCAGTTATCATCTTTACTGATACACCAGACTCAAAAAGGACTTGAACAGCTTCTCTCACTCCAGCCCTCGGGGGATCAATTATTCCCACCAGACCTAAAAATGTGAGTTTGCCAAGTTCTGGACCTGAAGCCAAAGCAAGAACTAGAAACAAAGGCAGGGGAAAAAGAAGACAAGACAAAATTAATAATAATGTGTTTCCATACATTAAAATGAACATTTAGATGAGATATTAAATTTCCAGTTTTCCCACAGAAAAAGTCATTAAAACCAGATTTTTAGTCATTATATTCACATCTTATATAAATACAAAAATTTGGTCCACTCAAATAACACCAGTTTATCTGAATCAGAGCATTTCTGTTTCACATGTTTCTCTTGGGATTTATTTCTCTTTAATTTAAAGCTGTCTACCAAGTCTCCCCTAAATGCAGATGGATTAAATTGGGACAGTGCAGTTTTAGACCAGACACTATTAAACTACTATGTTAAGCAATAGCACTCCTGTAAAAACATAAACATTTTTCTTTTAATCTAAAAATGTGAAATGTAAATTCAGTTAAACCAGTGAAACTTCCATCTTATAAACACCAAGGCTCTGAACATTTTGTTTCTGTTCTTGGTGCCTAACCATATCATTCAGTCGTTCTTAAATCACTCAAGGATATTTTGCTAGGGGTTCATGTCAGTGTTGCTTTGATGATTGAATCACAAACTTGCAGCAGCTGCCTGAGCTAATCGCTCTTCTTCAGAGTGGTAATTTGCCATTCACAATGGCAGATGATTCAGATACTGTAAAGCAAGCTCCGTACATGAGTTACTAACCGCAAGACACAGGGCTGGAGAATATGTATGTTAACTACACCATCTTCCAGACCCGGCTGCCAAGACTTGTTCATCTACTTACAACCTGGGAACATGCACAGGAGATGGTGTCTTTGTTATTGTGTGAAAGTCTAAGACATTTCTGAAAGGATGTTTCTAGTGATGAAGGAAATGACACGTGTATAAAAACTTCTGTGGGCTGTGCACTGACATGCAGTCAGGATCAAAAGGAGATCATTAGATTTGGTCCTAATAAAGAATTGAACCAAACTTCAAATAAAAATCTTGGTTCCCAAATCCGTGTTTTGGACCCCTTTCAAAGTTGCTTTTTGTTGCTCTTGAAACAGCTTCTCCAAAAGCAAAACTTGGCAGAGCAGTGCTTAGATCGGGTTCAGCACAAAGCTTTCCAGTGCAACATTCAGACCGTATCCCAGGCAATCACAACGCTCCATGGAAGAAAAACATTCACCATTTCCAGTGCTTATTTTCAGCTCCTTCCAATCTCATTAATTTAAACACAACAGAAAAAAGATCAGTGAAAAGCAAGCAGCCAGCAGACCTAAGACATGGCCCTTGGCAAACTCTGGCATTATGAAGAGGTCATGCAAGTGATGCTAGGGACTGAGCTTCTGTCCATCCTAACCAAAACAGAGCAGGAAGGTATTAGGGCACGATAACCTGTAAGCTTAAGGGACACAGACAGTAATGACTGACCTCGTAGACCTGAGGAGCCCATTCGTTTTTCTTCCTGCTGGTAGAAGGCTCTTTGCTGGGGTGTAAGTGATAATGAGATGCCACCACTGTTATAAAGAGTGCAATATTGAATAACTTCTTCAAATGCTCCTTTCATGAAGTAAATATCTTCCTGGTCCTTTAAAGTAAGGAGATAATATACTTTATCAAGAAGAAGAGCACATTTTGAAAATACTGATAACACATAAGGCTTTACACCCTAGGTAATAAAGAGCTTTTGTTTGCTCTTTTACCTATTTTGTAAAATGTGCTGGTGCATGTATTATTTATAGGATGTGATATTTTTGCTCTAGCCATTTTCATGTTCAGCCACCACTGACAGAATGGTAATGAAAAGGTTGGTGAGTTTTTAAATCGGAGTACAATGTCAGCCAAAATCAGCTCCTTAACCCGATAAGGGAAAAATGGCCAACATTTTCCTCCAAACATCGTATCTTTCTTCCCCTGTCAGTTATCTCTGAAAAGCTTTTGTTTTCCTGCTTAAACCACTATGTAAAAAGTATTATCTTCTGCCATTCAAACACAGCTTTACAAGCTAAAATTACACCCAAGTTGGGAATTTTGAGGTTTGCAGTTTTCTCCTGATATAGTTAACTTCTGAAAACATTATTTGCTAAAGAGATACCATTTCATGCCCATTGTTGAGGTGCACAATTAGAAACACGACACCGGCCAACACCACTGTTTGCTTTACCTGAGTTTTCAGCGTGCATTTCACAGCCATCCACTTCTGCTCAGAGCTAAATGGAATTTCCTTCTTTCTTACATAAATATCTTTTATGTCAGCTAGTTGCATCTAAAGTAAGGTAAGACAAAAAGAACACTGTAATGCTGAATAATGCCAAAGCTTGTATATATTTTCTATATTACAAGCGCTGACTGTTGATCATGTACTTCCAGGCAGTCATATACCATAGAGCTCAAGAGAAAGCATGGGGAGAGTAAAGTCATATTTCAAACCTATCTTCTTCTTTTGGTGCCTGATATGGTATAAATTACACTAGAGTTTGAAGCTTGACTTTTGCAAGAGCTGGGGAGCTGCACTGCTGTCTTGGTTGGGCTTTGGGTCGAAGGAAGATCAAGTCCTTTCCCTAAACCTACGGCAAAGTAATGGGCAGAGCAGATTTCTTTCAGCCCAAGCTCAGGCTCCTCCACTTTGGTTATTTCCCATCCACCCTCCTTGGAAGAAAAAGGAAAATTTCAAATAACTGAATGGTCAATCATGGATGTGGTTTCAAATTATTTCCTGATGAATTAAACTCAAAAAACAATTCACCACAAGATGACCATTCAGCTATGAAGTACAACAGTCCACATCAATGCACTCCTGCTTTAGCAGCATGTGTGGGTGCTCTAGGTGAAGTGGTAGTGATCAGAAATAGCTTCCAGTCTCTCTCTCCCCCAGCTCCCACCAAACTAAAAAATAATTTAAAAAAAAAAAATAGAAGAGACAACCTCCCTTGTATTCTGCTATTGCTTGGCTACTGAATGGCAGAGCAGAAGGAAGATTTTAATTTAGCATTTAGGGAAATAAAATGTCATAGCTTAAAAAAAAAAATAATCATGGTTTCACTGTTAGAGTTACAAGCTTTAAAAATAAGAGGTAAGAACAGATGTTTGCAGGTGCATCATTTCCTCAGGCATCTTCTGTGCTTTCCAGTCCACCCGAGGTCTGTGGACCACAGGCTGTGTAATGCTGATTAGATGATACCTTGAGGTGTTGTACAGCCCTCTGCATATTTTTTCATGAATGCAATATTCATGAAAAAATATTGTTTTACATAATCAAGGCTAGAAAAAAGTAAAAGCTAGCAGATGACCCAAATTGAGGATGACCCTCTGCCATGCTTCCTAGTATGGTTTGTTCTTGATCATTTTTCACTCTCCTGTCTTACTCCTGAACCCTTAATTGACATGTGCAGAAAATAGAAAAAAGGTGGTCCAGTCTGAGCCTGAAAGAAATCCATTATGCAGCATAATTGCAGAGATTAACCAAGCAAAACAATTATTACTGTTAGCACAGAAGCTCAGGGAAGGTGTTTGTCTGTGACAAAGAGGTTTATATGGGAGAGGTGTACATCTGTGACCTTGGGGAGAAAAGACAAGGAAAGACTAAAACCAGTCTGGGGACTTTAAAGAAGCCTGATCACTGCTGTAAGAACTAACAATTCCAGCTCTTTTTTTTTTTTTTTTTTTTTTAATTTCTGGAAAATTTTAAATCTTAACAATCTTACCTTCATTGCAAGGGCAATGAGAGCTCCTTCTGTGGGCTGTCCCATTACACTATTTTTTCTGATAATGGCATTATTGACTACACAGCCAGCCTAGAGAAAGAGACATATTTACATGGGGTTTTTTTTTCATAAATAATTAATAGTTTTTTCATCTCTTTAAATGAAATAATGAAAGATTGGAGAATGAAAACAGCCACATCCCAAAAGATGTTCTATTCCCCATAGCAGCATCTCTTGAGATCAGTTCTTGTGCTTTCTAAACCCACTTAATCCATAGGATACACCAGTATTTTGGTAAAATATGTTTTGGGTAAATTAACATCAAGCAAAGCATAATATATGTCTAACAAGCTTGATAAATCACAAAAATGAAATCTTAGTCCCTCCTACTATTGTTTCTAATGTGCAGTATAGATAAAATAAGACCTAATCTCCATTTGAGATTCCAGCTCAGATCATTTCACTACCCAAACAATCTGCTTTAGCCTACAGTTGAATGTGCAAGATTTTATTTAATGCTAACACAAAACCCAGAGACCATCACAGTACATTATAAATTGACTGTGTAGATAAAGTCTAAAATCTGTTCCCATTAAAAACCTGAACATGGTAAAATTAATCGGTTTCTCCTCTGCCAGAACTGTATTTTTATCCAAAATGTCATTGACACTTTAAGCTGATGACTCTGGTCTCTCCTTACAAGTCTCATGATTACTACCTTTCAGCCATCAGCTTCAGGTATTATATCACAATTACTCAGAGCCTTTCCATGAGAATGCTCTAGCAAGACAGTTCAAAATAGTTACAAAAGTGGCTTTTTTTCACACTTATTACACAAAGTGATCTGTGCAAATGAAAACTGAATGTAAATAGGACAAGCTGGCTCATAGTTTAGACTTACCTCCACTAGTTTCCCAGCTGAGACGTTGGAAAATTCTTTAAGAATCTCCTTTGATGGCAGAAGATAAACGTTTCCTTCTCCATTGTAGCCCACCCCGCTGACCTGAGGAAGGGGGAGACAGAAAGAGCAAATTTCTCAGTGGCAGGCAGGACTATACTACATCTGTGTATGTTGGGGTCCAGATGAGCAAATTTTTGATTTTGAAGGCATGCTGGGATTCTTCTCTCCAGCTCAAAGCAATGCTTATAGGAAAGGCTGCAGGTAGTGAACGTATAATATTACAATAGCTCATATAGAAACAAAAAGAATCAGCTTGTCTTACACAGAACCTGTTTGCCATGATTTCAGAAGTCTCTTGCAGCCCTTTGGTAGCAGTGGGTTCACTGGTTTTGTTCAAGCCCTGCCCTACTGATGACTGGCCTATCTCTCCACTGCCTTACATTTTGCATGCCTACATTTTTCACCCACTTTGCACACAGGTAAATGAACAAAGCAGAAGGATCAAGTCACTCATATAATAAATATTTCTACAGAAGATGGACCCACAAGGGCCAGTGGCAGGTTTCAATATTTACAATTGCAGAGAACTGCAGATCATGTCAATGAACATCTTTGTTTATTGTATCTGAGCAGCTTTTGTACACTCAGCCCCACCTCTGACTGTCTCCAGCATTGCAAAAGTCCCTTCTCTTTAATGGAATTGGTAATGTGCAAGAAACTGCTTGTTCTGGGACCGATTCAACATCCCTCATTTGGGCCTAATTGAACTAAAAGCAAATCAGCCCCACTGAACTTGAACAGGAAAGTCCGTATTACACCTCAGCCATACCTCTGCCTGGAACCCATCCGAGGTCACAAGCCGAGTCACTGTCATCTCGTTGGCTGTCAGAGTGCCTGTCTTATCTGAGCAGATGACATTGCAGCAACCTGATGCAGGAAAGTTTTTAATCAGAACTAATAAATAATGCAACTGAACAGCAAGATTCAGGGCTCCAGAAGAGGGAGAACATGTTTTCCCAATGTTACTCAAACTGCACCAGTGAGAAAAGGGAGAAAATACCAAGAAATGGATGAGTTTCCTAATAGGGTGTTGAAAGGATCTGAGCACACATCAGGGTATGATGCACGTAATTTGGATATGAGATGTGGTAGGAGACATCTGAAGAGGGCTATGTTGTCTTGAGCATCATATGGTGGGCAGAGAAGGCACTGATCTCCAGGGAGTCGATCAATGCTGCCGAGCTGCAATATCACACAGCAAAACAGCTGTTCTATTCTGAAAAGACATATCAAATTCCCACTCTGCCACATGCTTCCTCAGATGGGCCATTTAACCCTTGCTTATCTAAATCAGGAATAACAGCCCTTCCCTGCCTCACCAAGGGACTGTGAGGGTAGATGTGTTAAAGACTGTTACCGAAAAATACTTTAAAATCTACAGGTAGGAGCAGAAGCTGCCCCACTCGTGCTCTGCTTTGTGACAATCCTGCTTCAGTAAAGCACATTTCTTCCAGGGCCCATTTACACCACAATACAGCAAAGGAGTGAATTAGCAGAGTCACCACATTCAGGCTAGTTTCCACTCCCAAGAAGGGGAAAAATGAATTTAATGCAAAAAAAGAATCAGAGTCCAGCTCCCTTCTAAGTCTGACTATCTTCCCTGGCTCTGGAGATGATCACACTGCTTAGGCACAGACCCCAGGAGCACGATGACCATCAGGTAAATGCTTGGAGAGAATAAAGCAGATTGGGCTGCAATTAAAGTAACTGCAGTTTTGAAGGATTAGCACAGACCAAAGCTATCACCTCCAATATTTCATTTTTAGTTACTATTAAAGAATCAGATAAAGAAGAAGGGTTATTTTTTCAGAAGTTAACAGACACGGCACAATTAATGTGTGGGAGAGTACAGTTTTCGCTGTGCTTCGACTATCTTGCAGTGTACCCGGGCATCTGGCAGTTACACCTATTTGGGTGCAGCCCTACCAGAATGACATTCTTCATGAGATAAGGCTGTTTCAGATGTCCTGGGTCAGGGTAGATACAATAAAAGAAGGGTGATAAGATTCCTTAACTGCAGAACAAACAAGGGCAATTCGAACAATAGCACCATTTCCAGGGAAGACAGATTTTAGCTGAAGGATCCGGTTGTGGAGTAGATATTTGTGACTGCATGGGCCAGGCTTGGCATTTAGTGTACTTTTTAATGAGTGGTACTAAATATACAACATATCTTCTCCTTCTTATAACTGCCACACTGACCAAGGTCAGAGTAGAAAAACCTGGAATACAGTGACCTGGGAATAAGGGCCAATTTGAAGGTAAGGGGAGGTGGAAGAATAATTTCATTACAGATCATTCCACCCTGCAGTTGTGAGGATGGGCTGGAAGCCTTCTCAGGGTCTGCTCTGTCCCTGTTTTCCATGACTCTTTGGATATCAGGCAGATGGCCACACAGGCTGCAGAAGGATAAGTGGTTTTATTTATGCCACCAGGCTCTGCTTAAGGGGCTGCAAAGTTTTTTAGCCAGCCACTGAAGAAGTGGACAGGATGGACCTGCAGGATGATTCCACAGAGTGGGGAGGAATTGGAAACGAAGTCTTTCAACCCCAGCAGGACATGCATGCCTGCAGAGGGGCTCTGCTCCCCATGGGTCAATGCCATGGCTTGGGTTGCACCATTCCTAGCACCTGTCTGTGTTATTATCACTAAAATAAGGGAAAAGGGTGAGAAACACAGGGTAGAAAAAGTACTGAAGTCTGAGTGGGTTGCTCTAGTGCAGTAAGCATATTCCATTTTTACTTTTTTTCTCTAATCAGACCAAGGCTTACTTGGCCAGCCCATTGCTATTCGGTTCAGATTTTGAAGCCTGGCTGATGACCAAGCTGTGTGACCCCTTTTCGGCCTTACCTAAGGTTTCTACTATGGGCAGCTTCTTCACAATCACCCTTTTCTTGGCCATCCGGAGAACGCCCAGCACCAGCGTGACGGTGACCACGATGGGAAGGCCCTCTGGGATGGCAGCCACCGCCAGGCTGGGGACAGCAGAGACACAACAGCTTCAACACAGGGGCCAAACTACAGGTACTGACCAAAACGTGTCAAAGGGATTTCCATGGGGTGAGTTTTCCTGCTTATATGTGCGTATCTGAATTAGAGAGTTTAGTGTTAAACACTGGGACTCCTCGTACACTGTAAATACAAAAGCAGGATATTTATCCAACCCTTCAACCTTTCTCTGGATGATTTAGACAGAACTATTACTTTTCTTCTTTACATTGCCAAAGAGCATTAATTTCTGGCTAAGCAGGGATTTAGGGGTTAGATTTAATTTCATATATTTAACTTTCTGAGGATGGAAGTTGAATATTCCTTGGCATCACAACTCACATGTTAGCTACTGGCTCCTGGCCACACGCAGCCCCTCATCTCTTCTCTTACATGTGGGTACAAACTATGGTGGGACAGAATCAGCTCCCCAGATGTCCCCATGCTGCATACATGAAGCAACAGCAAAATCTGAAACACTTGATGTGCTAGAAAAATCCAGACACAGTCTGTATCTGTCCCTTAGTTATTCCTTGGGTAACTCTGAACACTTCTAGGTATGTACAAAAAGTAATCAAGGAGGACTATTGAAACCATGGGCTGCTCTCCAAAACTCAGGCTTAACCACTTTTCTTTGCCACCACATCCCCCCAGGAGACAGGAAGGTGGGCACTGAGCCACCTTGGCTTCTCTTTTATCTCCTCAACTGTGGTTTTATTCTTAGGTCCATAGAAAACTTTTTTCTTTTTTTAAAGGATTGATTTTAGAGCCATGACAACACCAAACAACAGACTTTATGGGTACTACTGAAAATACATGCTTTATGATGTTTGATTAAGAGGCTGTGCATACTTTTTATGTCACATAAACTGTGCATTCCTATCTTTAGACGTAAATCCAGTAAGAACAACAAAGATTAATATTTGCTGTTGCTACACTCCCACTAAATTCATAGTACAGATAGGAAAGGACATTCACAGCAGGATGAGGTAGAAATGCCAGGGAAGACTTTCAAAATACCAATTTGCAAAATTAAATAAACCCTCAAATTTTTTTTTTTTTTTACCTAAACTCTGTTGTAAAGCTCATATTAATTTCACCAGTACAAGATCAGTAGATATTTATGAAGGGTCTTACTTAAGCTCTCTTTTGTGAAATGTCCGTTGTTTTGAACAGGGAATTCCCTGTGACAGGTTTCATTAGAAATCAAAGAGAAAGGTGCTCTCCAGTCCTCACCTAACTCCAATTGTGAACATGCTGAGGAGATGCTTCCCTTGTAACCAGCCAATGAGCATTATTAAACCTGGTGGGAGAAAACCATCTGATTAAAAAACTTCAAGAAATTAATAAACCTCTAACCTGCTTTAGCTGTTGCTGGAGAACTGAGTATGCAATGAGGCCCCCAGGTCTCTCATTCAGAGATGTCTCTGCTTGAATCCCCAAAGTCCAGGTAAGCCACATCAACAAGTACTTTTGGAAAAAGTGGCCCTGGAGCACAGAGGGCTTTCGCAGCTGACCATGCAAGTATAGGCATTGCGTCCAACTCACCAATTATGCCAAAGGAGAAAAGAGTGAGTTGCTTCCCCAGTCTGTCCATGCTTTTCTGGAGAGGTGTTTTGGGAGTCTGGAAACATTAGAGAATAGCTGGTTTTCTTTGCTTGTTGTATGAGATGAGATGATGGTCAGCCCAGAATGACTGACTCACACAGCCTGCAGTGGTCCCTACAGCTGCCTGCTCTACCCTAGTGCTTACCCACCCCAAACCCTCAGTGGGGTCTGCTGGGCACAGACTGTCCTGCAGGGAAAGAGTCTCTGCCTCAATGCACTCAAGACAGGCAAAATAGTGGGGGAAGAGATGAATTACATTTGCTTACAGCTGGGGAGCCAAGGTAGGGACAGACCAAGGGCTAAATCTGGAAAGAACCTTAGTGATTGACTCCAGGACTGGATAATGTGTATGCAGAGCCTCTGGGACAGGGATAAAAAGCCTGAACCTCCATCCTTCATGGTCTCTGCTCTCTAATCCAGACCAGGGTCATTGTCTGTGACCTGGCAGACCTGAGCAGACCCTTCTCCTCCACTGAACCAGCTCAGAGCAACCCCGAGCTGACACATAGGATGGACCCTGGGAGGTGGTAGGGTTTGGGAAGTCTGAGTTTCAGGCCAAGGAAGGTACCAGACTTGAGCTCCTATTCTGCAGCAGCACTTTTAAGCACTGCAGAGCATCACAGACCTGCATTAGCACTGCAGATGCATCACAACATCTCACATAGTGGCTGCTTCTGCTCTCCTGTGATTTCTTGCATTAATGGATCAAGAGTTAACTGGTTTACAGAGCCTCATCTGTGTTAGTTCAGAGATCTGGCCCATGAAATTTTTGCATGTGTAGAAGCAAAAAATTTATAGACCTAGTCGAAGGTGTGTGTGTGAAATAAAAAAAGAAGAAACCATGAGGTTTAGGTGACTACAAGGTTAGATATAAGCTAAATATCACAAGTCTGGATTTAGAAGCCTAAATCCTGTTTATAGCCTTCTTTTTTGGATATAACACTTTGGCATCCCTCAGTCACACAAATATGTTGTAGCAGAAACAGAAATGAACCCAGTGCATTAGCTCTTGGGACCACTCCTGCTCACAAACTTTCACCCAGGACATCCACCATTTCCACAGACATAGACTGCTTTACCTCTTCAGCTTGCATCATTTTGAACACCTCTCCAAACTGTGAATTTTCACCTGTCCCAATAACTACACCCTGAAAGAAAAAGAAAAAAGAGAGACAGAGATTAAAAAGTCTAGAGATTCTGTAACCAATGTCAAGGAAAAGACCAAAGATGAGAGGACTCACTTTTCCCTTCCCATACCGCACCAGGGTCCCCATGAAAACAACATTGCTCAGCGTCGTTATGTCCCCGGCTTCCAGTAATACACTGTCAGTCTTGTTGCAAGGCTCAGCTTCTCCAGTAAAACTGGATTCGTCCACCAGCAGATCGGTAACCTAATTAAAAAGATATATTTCTGGCACTGTTAAGACAAGAAATTTCCAAACAGGCTCTCATATTTATAGCTGTATTTACCTCTATCAGCCTGAGGTCTGCAGGAACCCTGTCACCAACAGACAGATATATGATATCTCCAGGCACAAGCTCTCGCGCTAGAAGATGCTGCAGTTTTCCTTCCCTTAGGCTACACGAGACAAATGGAAAAAGAAGAAAGGAAAGCAGGCTGTGAGGTTTTTATTCCTCCTGCAGGCCTGGGAATGTGACTGGCAAGAAAGCAAGAGTCCTGACCAAAAGAGCTTCCAATGTGAATAAGAACATAAAATCTTCATAACAATGAGGAGAAATGATTATGTTCACCTTGGGCTCAGTTTTAATTCATAAACAGATGGGCAGGCTATGGAAGACTTACATTTCATCAATAAGTGACTTAAACAGTACTTATACAGTAGATAGGAGTGACAAGGTGTGCTTCCCCATGACTCACTCTTTAAATAATGAAATCCAGATTCTTTAACCTAAAAAGAAGCATTTTAAAGCTAGAATTACCACTGGCATTTCACTATTGCATTAAAAGTACATCCTTTCAAGTGGTTAGATGCTTATGGTGTCATATCATAAACAAATAAAGAACGAACAGTCGCATTTGTAAGATCCAAACCTGGGTGAACTTTGGACCAGAAGAACACCCCACACTTCTTTTGCAGTGCAAGGTTTCTCTGAGCCTCACAGCTTATTTACGTTGGCCGTGACAAAGCTGATTTGCAAAGACATAAATAGGAAAAGTGTTTCCTGTAATCTAAAGCACTGGTACTAAACATCAAAGCAGTCAGGGAAGCGGGATCTGATACACCCTACAGCTGCTCCACAGGCGATGCTGTGACTGCACTCATACGTGGCCAATCTGCGCCAAAATGCCTGGTGTGTCCGTGCCCGACACGTACGGACAGCCACGGGCAGGCGTGGGTGAGGAAACCTAGCCCACATGCACCTCCAATCATAAGCCATTTTGTGCCAATTTCCCGGGGACAAAACTACCCTAAAGCCAAAAAAATACGCAAGTGAGGTTTTCCCTGCACAGGGAGTCAGCAACATAAAAGAGGCTGCAGGGACCCTTCTGCAGGGTGCAGAGCAGGACATTTCTGTGACCCTTCTGTCTCTCAGCATTTATTCAATTCCTCTGGGTGCCTACTTTAAAATTCAGAGTTATTTCATCCCCTTTCATCATGCCTTATAGCTGCACCCACGCATGGTGCCAGCTCTCTGGACAGCGGGTTCTCATTACGTGCATGACAACCAGAAGTAATTTTCTTCAGCCGTCAGTTCTGCCGTCATAACCCAAACCCTGCTAAAACCCACTGAAGCAGGCATTCCTCACCAGTTGCACTCAGGGGGCACCAGCTTGTTAAGTTCTTCCAGAGATTTTTCCGAGCGATATTCCTTTTAAATGAGAAAGGAGAAGAAAGCCAGGTTACACGAGAGGGCCCGCTCACGAGAGCCTCGGTCGCGGAGCCGAGCTCCGTCTGACGTACCTGGATGAAGGCCACGGTGACCACGATGAGCACCGCCTGCAAAGAAAGAGGCGTTAGAGGTGTGGGCACACCAGCTTCAGAGAACGAAGGGCTGGGTTGCAGGAGAGGTACCACTTACCATGGCGATGCTTGCAGCGTCCTCATATTCTTTCGTGATGACACTTACTAAAGCGGAAGCCAGCAACAAGAGAATGAGGGGATTTTTAAACTGAAAAAATAAAAACAAATTGCAATATAAAATGAAACATGGAGTTGCTGAAGCTGAGCTGGCCTCAGATCTCATCAGACATGATGGTTTTGCTGCAGGGACCCTCCTTGCTCATGACAACACCATCACGCTGCCTGGACAAGGAGGGTGCAGCACCTGTGGTCGGGCTGATGCTGGGTCCTGTCCCCATACAGGAGATGGATGGCGTCAGGGACCAGCTGGACAAAGGCTCATGCCAAAAGACATGAGTTTCTTCTCTTTTCCCCTGTTTGCACAGGCAAGGCACGCCTTTGCAGGCATACAGCGTAAGGCTGACTCTAAAAGCTCCTGGGAGGCAAAATAGGTACAAACAAAAACTTTATTGTCTTTTTAGAATTTGAAACCAAAAATCCTCTTTCTGGTTTTTTTTGTTGTTGTTGGGGGTTTTTTTTTAAATTTTAATTAATGTGCTAAACTCTGTGCTATACCCAGGGCTGCAGGAGTCAGATCCTCACTTTTTTCACTTTTAAGCACAGATTTTAAGGACCTTTCTCCTACCTGAGAAAGTTACAGCACTGTTTAGCTAATGTGGGGGTTGATATACGGGAATTAAGTCAGGCAAAGACAAGACTGCCTGTTTTGGGTAACAGGAGTGTGGCAATGCATGGTAGGAAAGCCAAGGATTAAATTTATTCCCTGCTGAAGCCAAAGGTGAAAGCCCCCTTTGTTTCTCTTTAGAAAGACTGGGCCAAAGGGGATGTTTTACAAAAACAGCAGCTGGAAGAAGCCATGTCAAGTGTCTGCTGAGGGACTGTGCTCAAGTGCAGAGGCATGAATGGTGTGGGACTGCAAGCAGCTCTTCCAGAGAGAATGACAGGTTATGGAGGGATCAGAGATGCACTAAATAGTTTGTTTGGTGTCCCTGTAGCAGAAACAGCTTGTTAAGAATGAGCAGAAAAAAAGCACAATCTCACTTTCTATTATGAATAAAAGAATCCTTGAAGAGACTTAGTGATGATTACAAAGTGCTTAAAGAATATTGATCACATAGGAAAAAAAGGATAATCCATGAAAGTCTTTCAAAGCAACTAAAATCTTCATAATTCAGCTAAGCAAGAAGAAAATCAGTTAAATTGCTGATTGAAAATTAAAAAAACCCACCCTCCTTATTTGGTTAAAAGCTCTAAAAGAGAAGTGAATGATGCATTAAATACTGATGAGAACCAGTCAATAAAAGCAAAACTCAGGGATAACTCAGCTGGGGAAAAACAAGATAGCAAATACCACCTTCTGCCTGACTTTTTGGGGCATCTGGTTTGAAATCGTGGTAACTGAAATCAGAAAGGCTTTCAGCTACTACTGGCTTTCCTCAAAACTTTCATGATTTTATCACTTGCCTTAAAGGGAATGAAGTTCAACAAAGTCAAGTGCAAGGTCCTGCACATGGGTTGTGTCAATCCCAAGCACAAATACAGGCTGGGCAATGAGTAGGTTAAGAACAGCTCTGAGGATAAGGACCTGGGGGTATTAGTGGATGGAAAACTGACTCTGAGTCAGCAATGTGCGCTCACAGACCAGAAAGCCAACTGTGTCCTGGGCTGCATCAAGAGAAGTGTGGCCAGCAGGTCGAGGGAGGGGATTCTCCCCCTCTACTCTGCTCTCGTGAGACCCTCCTGCAGTGCTGTGTCCAGCTCTGGGGGCACCAACATCAGAAGGACACGGACCTGCTCGAGCGGGGCCAGAGGAGGCCACGAAGATGATCAGGGGCTGGAGCACCTCCCCTGTGAGGACAGGCTGAGAGAGTTGGGGGTGTTCAGCTGGAGAAGAGAAGGCTCCGGGAGACCTTAGAGTGGCCTCCCAGGACTTAAAGGGGCTACAGGAAAGGGGGGAGGGACTCTTGATCAGGGGGTAGGGATAGGACAAGGGGTCACAGTGTTAAACTGAAAGAGGGGAGATTTAGATTAGATATAAAGAAGAAATTCTTTACTGTGTGAGGGTGGTGAGACACTGGCACAGGTTGCCCAGAGAAGCTGTGGCTGCCCCCTCCCTGGAAGGGTTCAAGGCCAGGTTGGACGGGGATTTGGGCAACCTGGGCTAGTGGAACGTGTCCCTGCCTGCGCAGAGGGGTTGGAACTAGATGGTCTTTTAAGGTCCCTTCCAACTCAAACAATTCTGTGATTCTATGAATAAACATGCTCCAGAAATCAGGTCACTGATCTATGTCTTTTGATTTGTGGGCTGTGTGGAGATAAAAATAATTTCTTTTTATTTTAAGATTTTTTTTTTCAAATTAAATGACCCCCCATCTGAATCTCACAATGGCTTTCCTGAGGAAACAGACAGTTTCTGTATCCGGGGCACTGCCTGTTCCAAGGCTGGATCTGTGGAAGTGGAAACCCTGAATATTTCAGTGTAGACACACTCTCAGGCCAACCCAGCCAGGGGTTTTTGCCAAGAAATGAGAATCTGTGCAGAAAATCCTTACCTGATCTAGATATTTCTTCCATATTGGTTCTGTATTCTCTACTGAAAATTCATTCCAGCCATGTTTTAATCTGCGCTGTAGCACAGAAAACTCAGAGAGTCCAGTTTGTAAGTCAACCTAGAGGGAAATTTAAAAAACCCACAAACAAACATTACATATTGTAGAATAGTTATAGAAAACTTCTTAAGGCAAATTTATGTTAAAAACTTATAAGTACACTGGGCAAGATGTTCATGGTTCAGTCCCCCCCAAAAAAAGAAATCTATCCACTATTTTTCTGTTTAGGTATTTATTTTTGTTAAACTATAAAACTTTACCACCAACCATCACAGAAAGCCATAAAGTAAACACAAGTTATTTTAAAAAAAACTTCCACATGTGAGAAACCATATAATAGATGACAAATTAGAAATCTAAAGTAGTAAAGGAAATAATTGATTTCCGCTTTCACTGTATATTTAAAGGAAAAATAAAAATACCCCGGCAAAATTCAAAGAGAACAAATGGAGAAAGAATAAAATGTATCTTGCCCGGATTTTAAAAAATAGCAAGGTCAGACATCAAAATATTGCTAAGCATTATAGCTTTCCCTGGTTGTGGGGACTCAGCTTTTCTAAATTTCCATGTTTTTCACAGATGGGGTTAAGCATGAGTTATAAAATGAGATTGTTTCTCTTCCCAAGGGTGAACTCCGGTGCAGACCAAGTAACTGGAGTTTCCTTCCTGAGCCCCGGAGTCCCTCCATCCCTCCGGCTACTCTGTTCTGCAGCTGCAGGGAAGCTCGAGTGGGGCCGGGGCAGAGCAACCCATCCTGCCACCACAAACATCCCTGCCAGGGCTGATCCCCCCACTCCACGTGGGCAAACGGGTCCCAGCATGAGCCGAACCAGGCAACGGCTACAGCTTTGCTCTTTGCTTGGGGTGGGGATGGCGAGGTGATTTTATATCTAACAATTCAAGCTGCAAGCAAGCCTTTGAGAAGTCATCTAGGACTATAAATGTGATGAGTTTTGCCTCTGAAATGAAGTCTGCTACAAAAAGCAGGGAAAAATTGCTGCATGCATTTGCACAACACTTTTCCAAGGAGCTGCTGATAACTGGGGTGGCTGAGCTGTGCAGCCTGTGCCCAAGGCTCCTCTGCCAGCCCTGGCAGAGCTCTGCGAGCGCTTCATTTTCCAGGCTGGACAATTGGACTCTTTCACCTGCAGCTCACAGAGCCACTCACTTCAGTGAAGTCCTACCCTGGGACAAAGTGAAGCACAAATGCCCAATGCTGAGCCTCGAAGGCAGACAACATGAGGATTTGTCCCACATAAAGGCAGAGGAATTGGGCACTCCAGGAGCTTGCATGTGAAACCAAAGACCAGTTTTGCTGCTCAGTCTCTTTCTCACAGTCCCATTACACGGACTGCATTGCTAGGTTCACAGAGACCTGTAAAAACTCTTACGTTTAAAGCTTTTGCCAAGTCTTCTTTATGGCATTTACATGCGTCCTTCGGGGGCAGAACTGTCACCTCCTTCTCCTGCTCAATTATTTTCAGCTCACACTCCTCATGGGTCTGAGCAAACGAGATAAAGCAATCGTTAGGTGAGAGCAGAGTTTGTAACAGCATTTCAACATCACTTTGCATCTTAATCCCATTCCCTTCCCTCACCTTGCCACCTGTGTGACTTCACAGTTAGCTAAAACACTTCCTAAATCACAGTGCTTTATGCCATTCACTAATTAATCCTCATTACAGCCTCAAAGCCAGGTGCACATTCTTGAAGTGGAATTAGGAGCTGGATTACCAAAAAGACAAACCCACGCCACCACTGTGGCCAGAAAAGCATGCCAGGCTCTGCTCTTTGCAGGTATCCTGCCCAAGGTGAGTATTTTTCCATGCCAGTGTCTCACAGCCCATTGCACGCTCAATGCTCAGAGCAAGGAAAAAACCTATTTTCCCTTGTTAAAGACATAATAAATGAACAGCAAACATGAGATAGAAAAATCTCTGAGCCAGCAGGAGAAAGTAAATGTTTCTCCGTCTCCACGGCTCTTTTCCTTCACCACTGGCTCTGCAAACACCTCTGAGCAGGACAAACCCTTCCTGCTCCATCCAGGCTGCCTGAGGGTTACACTGAGCTCCCAGCACCCCGACCTCTATTCCCTTTCAAGATCCCTTGTCTCCTTTTCCAAAAGGCTCTTTCCAGATCAGCAGCGTCCCCTGAAATCTCAGCCAGGCACATGACGGCGGCAGTGTGACTGCTATTGCAGGGTAAGTACGGAGAGGTAGAAATCTCACCCTTCCCAAGCGACAGGAAAATCCATTTCCATTTACCTTCATTCATAAAGCACAAATGTTCATTACAAGAGGGATCCCGAGAGACCGTGGTGCTCAGCCCCGCAGCAGGCTCTTGCTCGGCAGGGCAGGAGGAATTTGGCACCGGCTCCCTGCTACCAGCACACTGGAGTGTTTGCTGAGGGAAATGTTCAGGTCCAGCTCATAGCAACACCTGAGCAAGGGTTTGGAGGACTTCATGGCTGCCTGAAGTGGCATCTGGAGAATTGGCCCTTTATTAATATTCAGAAGGTTTCTAGGGACACCCAATGTTTTGCAATCCAGAGCTTGAGATAAATGCAGAAAATCTCTTTGGCTGTTTGCTCATGCTGGTACACAGAGCTGGCTTCTGTCTTGTGGCTTCTGGAGAGCTTGTAGCAGATGAGATAGGAACATCTTTAAGCCCTGCTTCTTAAAAAGGCTTTTGCCACTTCCATATGTTGCAGCCCCCTTTTTATCTCTGTTTACTAACCCACAGTACAGCTGCTAACACAGGAGATACCAGCACCAACTTGCTCCAAGCAGAATCACAGGAGAGTTTGCTGTGATCTCTTGGTCTGTGTAGTACTCATTTAGAAGCCATTTTGCCCCAGGAACAACCTGCCTTTCTAAAACCCCAGGAATTTGCCCAAGATTTCCAAGGATTTTCCTGCTTCCATATTTCCCTCATGCTGGTAACCACATTCTGCCCAAAGAAGCTGCAGTATTTCTCCACTATTTTGAGGCATAGTAGCACCGGACATTATCCTTATTTCAACATTCCCTTAACAGACATTCCTAGAAGGGACAAAATAGTCCTTCCATGTTTAAAACTGATGATTTATTCCTACTTGTGCAAATTCATCAGTTCCCTGAAACTTTGTTGACACCCAAATGCTGCAAGACCGAAAGCCACCCATGCATCCAGGGAGATGGAAAGACTTGCTAGGAAGAAAACACACAGCTGTCACATATAGACACATACCTTACATTCATTACTGTGCTGATTTGATTAACACGGTTTCTACAGGCCCCTCTGTGCTGCCAATGGCACATGCAGGTATCAAGGTACAGCCTCATCTTGAAGGAGTTTAAATTTTAATTAAAGGAGCTGGAGGGCCAGAAGAGACCCAGGCATGAGGGTAACATGCCTACGGTCCCCCAGTGCCAGCGGGGAAGCCATGGCCCAGCTCTATCACCAATATTTACTTTTGAAAAGGTGTGGAGGAAATGAATGACAAAAGCACATGGCGGGGATGTGTTGGAGCCCTGCGCAGCCAGTGCTGGCTATGGATCAATAGAAACACTGGCAGGCCTATGCCTCTTACACCAGGGGCTGGTGTGAAATGAACAGCTTTATTGGGATGAGTTAATTTGCATTGATTAGCTTACGCCTGTAAGTGATTTCCCCTAGACAAATGTGGCACAGCTTTTTCTACCAGCTGAACAGCCCCAGCAATGCACAAGCTGGAAATACATCAGTGGAGCCTCATCTCACTCCTCCTCTGCAAAATGCTGCTGGTGCAGAGCCCTTTTACCCCTAAATGCATCCCACCCCATGTCTGTTAGGCACCAGGCAGCGTCCTGAGCAAATCCCTTCATAAATGAACCTCTCTTTGTGCATTACTCTATTTACATTGTAAAACAAATATTGCCTATCAACATTATCCGTTTACATTTTTAACCTTTATGCTTTAGGCATAACTCAAGCTCAAGAGTGCACGACTCCATAGAGCAGGGCAGAAAGAAGTAAAAAAAAAAAAAAAATTAGTTTATCTATTGCTTTGCAAGATTAGGAGATATTGGAGGCTGTAAAGAGCTGCTGGTCATGGCGGGGAGCCATGCAGCAGCCTGCCCCAGCACACCTCAGAGCGTGCCTGGTGCTGTCAGTACCTACGCTGCTGCCTCCGCATCCCTCACCCCGAAACAACCCATCAATTGTTGCACAAGCAGCCCACGCGGGAAGGAAGGAAGCATGGGGCTTTCTGCAGAGTGCATAGCCCTGTCTGTATACTCTGGCAAACAGCCCAAAAGATCAGTTCTCGGGATTTCCCCCCACCTCTGCCTTTACTGAGGTTTTGCATATTCTTTTCCCCTCCATTTTAGATTATTTTGGATGAGCTAATGTACTGTAATACAGTCAAAAGTGGGCTGAGTTATTTAGTCTAACAAGAAGCCCTTTAAAACATTAAGCAGAAACCCTCTTATATATTCTTCATCCTGCTAAAAGAAATAAAACAAACCCTTCCCTCAAAAGCCCTTTGCTTTGCTTTTTTTGGTGCACATGGCAGGCAGAGGACCTGCATTTCAGGGGTGCAGGCAGCATGCAGAAACCAACCCAGAGCAAACCCCAGCCCTGCAAGTGAGTGGCTACCTTGCTGGGCTTCCATATCCGAGCCCCCAGCCCATTCCCACCCACCGCAGTGGTTTCAGCTCCTCTCACACACATCGCACGGCTATCACAGAATTGCAGACTTTCCACATGAAATAAAGCCTCTGGCATCCCTTCTTGCACATATAAACTTCAAAATAGACACCGTGATTGTTCAAAAAGCCAAGGGTTTTCCAGAAAAGCTGCTTTAAAACTATTCCTTGGATTTTAAATTGCTTCAGGTGTATGGGAGGGCTGACTCAGGCTGGGCGGGCAGTGCCCAAACCCTGGGCTCATTGCCCCCAGCTGCACATCCCACTCCCCTCACCCCACTGCTCCTTTGCGCCTGCTCAAACCTGGTCTTTTTTTTTTTTTCTCCCTCTTAATTAAAAAAAAAAAAAATCTTCCAGCTCCCTTTAATTTCAAGCAAAACCCCTTGAGCTGAAAGATGACACTGCCATTGCTGCAGGAAAACCCAGTCACTGCAGCTCCACAGCTGACAGTGATCCCAGCGGAGGAGCCTCCTCTCTCACCCAAACCACTCCCACACAGGCCAAAAAAAACCCCAAAACCCAAGAGTTTAAGGCAACTTCATATACAAGGTCTCTTGGGAGGGAGGTGCTGCAGTCCTCAGTCCAAAAACCTGTGGGAGCTGGAGGGAGGGAGTTAACTCCATGCCTGCTGGAAGTTTTTCAGATGCCAGAAATTAGGCTTGACATCTCTAAGGGACTGAAAACACATGTGTAAGTGAAGTCTGTGTCACTGCTGTGCTGAGGCAATCCCATGGTCTCCCGTTTTTTCCCTGGAAGAAAAGCTGCACTATTTGGTTTTATTTTGAGGGTACATAAAAAAATAGCTACCTGTGTGATATTAAAACTACTCTGATAAGGATGTTCTGCGTATCTGGAAGGATAGGGAGCCTGTGACACTCTCCAGGAGATAAATGTTCATTGGTGTGAAACCTGACATGGAAAAAAGCCTCGACCCAAACTGGAATAGTGATTTAGCCCTGAATGTAGGACAGGGCTGGGAAACACCTGTAGTCCATCTCATGGTTACCGAATCTTGAATGGATCAGGTGTTATGGAGGAAAGGATCAAAAGGGGTTCTGGTGAGGAGAAATGGAACAATTGCAAAGGAAAAGTCCTAGTAGCTCTGAAGGAACTCTAAGGAAGATCTTAATGAACTAAAATCTGCTACCCAGATGTGCCTTGGGTAGGAGCCAGCTCTTTCTAAAGCTAACAAGAGAAAAAGTCCCAAAATCACAGCAGGTCCCCAGTGGATTTGCAGTAGATCACCATGACAAACTCTTCTCCCAGTGGCACCATGTGTGGAAATGGAGGTCACCCCACAGTGCAGACATGGATAGGTTGCCCTGGACAGTGTTACAAAACCCACCCATCTCATCAGGTTAAAAACTATTGGGAGCAGAAGGCTGCATCCCCTCGGGAAATCTGCCCTTGACTGAATCCACTGGGTTCACTGGGTGCTATGGGCGTGACCCTGGGACATGGTCAAAGGGAAAAGGCTACGCAACCCACGCAGTGCACAGATTTTTCTCTCATTTGCTAACACACATACACACAGAGGTATGTGTGCTTGTGCACATGCACACATACACACACACTTGGATGGTCAGAAGAAAATTCTTTGGATGTTCTTCAGATTTCTGCAGGAAACACACGGTTCTCATAAACTGCAAATTGGCACCACAAAAATTCCCGGTGATTCTGAATGGGCCACTGTAGAGAAAGAGTTGAAACTGTATACAGCAGAGTCTAGACACAGGCTGTGCTTAGCTTTGATGTGCAAGTTAACTGTTCTACCCTCTTCAGATAACACCACCACCTCACAGTTACCAGCGCTCGGGCTTTTTCTTCACAACCCACAATCTGTGTATTTATCCTGGCTTGAGTCCCATCAGGTCACCTGGACTCACATCTTTAAGGCCCAGGACAACCCTTTGACCAAAATACATAAGATCTGTAAGACTGAAAGTGCTCTGCAACTATTTTCAAGTAAAGAAGCAAAATACCTTCCTTAGAGGAAATGTGAGTCATTTACCAGCCTAAATCATAACCTGAGAATACATTATTGATTTATCAAGTTCCTGTTGTCATTTCACTTTGCTGCCTAGTCCCTAGGCCAAAACCCCATTTCCCTGTCCTGTTATAAATGTATCACACTCTGCACTGACTAGAGCTAAAATTCAAGAAGTGTTTATATTTGGAAGGAAATATGTATCATTATTTATTTTGATGCAACAGAAATGGTACTGCCAAAGAACAAGCCAGACCATTTGCTGGTGGCCTCCTGCCTATGTACAATCAGAAATCTCAGCTTCCTGTCAAAGCGAGATTCCAGATACTTTCTGTAACCTCATCAAGATCTTCCTTTTCTGGTATTTTGAGCTGTGTTTGAGTAGTGTAGAGCAGCATCGCACAATGCACTGTGTGGTGCATAGGGTAAGAGTTCAATATCTTATTTTCTTCTCCCTGTAGCACTGACCAACCCCCATACTGGAAAGACAAGACTCAGAAGAGAGCAGAGGATTAGCTGAAATGACATCTGAGAAAAGACCTCAGTCAGGCAGTCACAGAAAAGAACATGAATATCTTGAAGTGTGTGGATGGTTCTTGTTGGGATGGGACTAAGGGCTAACCCCACATGCTGAAGGAATTACACAAATCAGGTTTATGTGGGAGGGCACCCAACCGATCTGTCATGTGGGAGAAAAAAATGGGGCTTGAGCAATGGAAATCCCTGTGCTGAGCAAACCTGATAATAAGATAATCCCAGAGCTGAAGGTTTTGTGGTGAAAAAACAAGAACAGCAAATGTGTCACCTAAACCACCACTGGCCACTCTTTGGCCCATCTGCACTGAGGGGAGGTACTAAAAGCAGGGAGGGGGAAATCAGTGTTCATACACCAATATTTTCCAAGAAAAGAAAGCATTATTTTGAAGCGGGCTTTGCAGGTCTGAGCTAAAGCTCTAGTCATGACTGCAGGAACAGCCCAGAGGACAGCCCGAGGGGTCACAGCCCATCCACCAGTGACCCGCACCGGTGGCAGGGTTTACCCCTGGGGACAGGGTTAGCCTCGCTCCTCATTTACCCTCTGCTGAGACAGACAGTGTTTGCATTTTGTGTGAGCACTCCAGAAAGCCTCACACAGCACCCATGGCCCGCACGGCAGTCTCCCTCCTACGCGTTTCGTTAGTTTTGAACCTCCTCAGTGCAGAGAGCAATGTTTCTGGCCGGGACTTTGGCCTGAGCTGTATGTCCTGGGAGTATCACATAGAAACAAGTATCCCCATCTCACCCCGCTGCCTTGTAAACATCATTAATCTCGTCCCCTGTTGTACAGGGAACGGCTCAGAGCAGAGAGAGGAGAGAACAGCGGCAGCAATATCAAGTTACCGGTGGGACAAAGCAGACAAAGCAGACAAAATTAACCCCAATTACACAAACTATTTCAGCAGGTCCAGGCAAGAGGCATAGGCAATCCTCACCTCCTCTTCCGGCTCGCCGCTTCCAAGGGGCTGATATTTCTGCATGAAGCGGAAAAACGACTTTTTCTGGAAGAGTTTGGCAAAACCTCCTTCTACCATCTTCACTGCACAGTGGTGGGAAGCTCCCCGGGAACCACCGGGATGGTGCCACCCGCTGCCGGCAGCACTGGCTCGAATTCCCCTGCAAGCACGGGGCTATGGTTACAGGCAGGGAGAGGCAGCCTTTACCTGCCGCCAAGTCACGCCTTCGGCCGCAGGTGCCGGAGGGAGGCTGCGCACCCTTCCAGCAGCAACGCAGGGTACTTCGCCCATAAAACCCTGCCAGGAGAAGCCTGTCAGTGTTTAAGACCGTGGCTGAGAGAGGAGTGAGGTGGCCCTACGTGTGTGCACGGCCGGCACCCGAAGAGCAGGTTGAGGTCTGGCAACTCTATCTTTTCCTCCGCCCTCTGAAAAATTGTTGCGGGAGGAGCGTCGGTGGGTGCCACATCTCGGGCAGGCAGATAGGGAGGTTGTTTTGCCAAGGCCGCTGCGTGCAGAGGCAAGACAGGTTACACACACTGCCGAGCCTGTTTGTAAACTTCCAGGCTGGGGAAATCCTCCTTGAGAAACGCTCCAGTCAGCATAATGCCGGTATTTATAAGTATTTACATCAGGGAGATGGCATAAATGCGTGATGTGTGAATTTATGACACTCATTTATTGAAACAATGCAGTCTTTCATTCGCTAGAGGGGAATGCTTTCATGGTGGATCTCAACATATGACTAAAGTTAACCAGTTACATCTTTTCTGAAGATTTATAGCCACCTGTCAGGGAGCATCATGCTCCGGTTTGTACCAGGACATCTACAGCCTCCCCCAAGCATCATGACTACAGGATTCACTTAGGCTTAAATTGTCTCTGAGGTGTAAACTGTGAGATTACCATCCTCCTTTGACAGTAAAAACTGCATTGAGGGAATAAATGTCATTCCCAGTCAGAGAAAAACATACGTGCAATTTTCTGCGGGAGAGTAGTTTTCTCCTAGGACATCCAGGTGCCAACTTCACAGCTCTGGAGAAGTGGGGGTGGTGACACCAGGACCATGATGGGGCAAGACCCCAGACTCTCACCTGTGTGACAGCCCACGATACCCAAAACCTGGCCAACTTCCATCAAACTGGTGTTTTCCCATAGAGCGTTTCAGTGTTGCCTATTTGCATCTGCCAGGTCCCACTAGCTCTAGCAAAAGCTGATGAGCCCTGTGGGACACCACCAGCACCATGTAGCAAGCAGCTACAGATAACACACGGTGTCCCACTGAAGTGGTGTGGAGGGAGGACTTCTTTGCGGACTGAGGAGAAAAAGAAACGATTGGGAAACACTGGCAAATAGCCAGGTTCTTGTAAAACACAGCTGGGGCTTCCTAACTCCCTTGGCTCCTGATTGAGAAACACTTTCTTAATGACCTAAACTGGATGCGTCAGGCAGATGAAGGAAGTTCCTGCATCGCTGCAACAGCCCTCCTTCCCATGGGAAAATATCCAGGGATAATGCTGGGCACTGATTTTCAGGCAGCTCACATCCAGGCCCTGCCCAGGGTTTAGATAAGGTGCTTAGCCAGGGCTCGAAGGCAGCCCAGGCTCCCAGAGGCATATAGAGATTTAGACCTTATCGAAATGTATGGGAATTAGGTGGCAAAACATCTCTGAGCTCACATATGCTTTCGAACCGGTCCCCTCCTTCAGTGGCTTTTGTAAGGCTCTGGAGCACAGCCAGCTGGCTCTGCCGCGTGCTGATAAGGCAAAGCAGGCGCCGCTTTGGGAATACATTCCTCTGTTCATCTGAGTGCGTTTGTAGTAGTCACAGCCTTGGGATCATACTGAATGTTCCTCGTGTCTCTGATAGAAAAGTGAAAAACATCTTCCTCCTCTCTAGGTAGGTAGGAAAAAAAATTTCTCTGGTTTTGTTCTTGCTTTTCTCATCCCCCAAACCTCACCCACTATCTGTGAAGCCGGGCATCCTTCTGGGGCTCTGCTGTGTGCAACGTGTGTGTGGCCTGTGCAGTCCCCAGTGTGGCTCTCATTAGCCAAGTGCTGCTGACAATACAGCTAATTGAGCAACAGGCTCTCGCTGACCATTTCCTTATTTAACTTCCTCCTCTTGGCTTGTGGAAGCACATGTAGCTCAGTGCTGTGTACACAATCCAGAGGAGAACCAAATCCAGAATCTGCGTGATGTGGAAAGGGGCCACAACACCACATCCCAGGTGCTGCTTTTGATTTCTGCCTGTTAGGAAATCTAATGGAAAATTCATGTATTTTGCTATCTCATAGCTCAGAAAGTGCTAGGAATAAACTGAATAAAGACTATAATGTAAAGAAGACAACACTAATACAAGTTGTATCTCTTCATTCTGGTATAAGACATAATGTTTGACACTATAAAATATAACTTACAGCCTTATTACAGTACCTTTATAGTATTTCCTATTTGATTGCATAACAAAGCTCAGGGTCAGACTACAGTTCTAAGTAGGCTATTTGGAAACCTTTTTTTTTTAAAAAATAGAAAATACCTGTTATGAAGACACATACAGCAAAGCTGCTGTAATCTTAGACTATGTGAGTCCAAAAGGTGGCCGCTGCGAAGACAGGGTGTTGCTTTCAGTTCAAAACTCACAGCTCCTTCACCTGCTTCCCTCGCTGTAACCAGGGCTTGTCACACTTTTGTTCCTCTTGTGCCACCTTGAGGGAAAAAACCTCTGGTGCATGGGTCGAATTTACTGAGTTTACTGCTACCTAAACCCCCAGATATTCTGCTTTCAGGTCGGGTTTTTCCCAGGCCCCTGGGCCGAACATCCACTGCTCCTAGTTGTAAGAGCAAAGAACAAAGTTTTGGGCCATGGATCCTTTCCATCTTGTCAATGCTACTGATAAAGGCCAGGTAAAATCCTTAGGTCTGTCCCTACGTGTGTCCCCAGGAAGGAAGGGGAATTTAATTAAATCTCTTGGTTTCTGTTTTCACAGTCTCCACTGCTTAAATTGAGAGACTCATCTGGTGGAACACCTCAGGCTGGGTAAAATAAGCCCCACCATCCACATCTCCATCTTGGAAACTGCCAAAAGGTCTTTTTTGTTTTGCACAGCTTCTCTCATGGTTCTTGCTACTTTGTCTACACAGAAGGTTAAAAAGAAGGAGAAAATAATGGGAAGAAATGGGACTTACCTCTGTAGACTCACCAGCAAAAGGTGTCTTTTTTATCTATCTTTAAAGGATGCTAAATGATGCTGTAAATCCTTTTGCCATAGACAGACAATTGATGTTCACCTGACACCACCTCCAGAGAAAAATCTAGCCTGCAAAGACAACATGAGGTGGGAGAAGTAAACAACCCCCTGTATGAACAAATCCCTGCTATGTAGTGGACAAAGAGAAATTGTCAGTCTCCAAAGATTTCTATGGATTGTCTCAACCTCGTAGGCTTCTTCACTGCTCATGAAACTATGGAACAGCTTCTTGAAGGTAACCAAAACACTTCTCCACCATAAAGCTTAATGGAGCTCTGAACTAGGCATGTCAAAATTACACCAATTTTTCTTTATTATTCTCATACTTACAACTTCTGCAGATTGCTGACCTAGAGATGCACGCTGTGGTTTTAATGCAGACTCCTGACTTCTTGAAGATCTATTATGTTTGTTCTTCTGTTGATTCTGGCTGTTGGGTTCATGGATGCACCAATAGCACTTCAGTGTCATCTGCAGATGATGCCTTAGGTCACACAGTGGTTTTTCCACAAAGACTGTCAGCCAGTTACATCAACAGAAACTACATTTGCTTGCATTAACATGGAAACAGGTTGAAACCAAAACATAATTTTGCGGTGTTCAACAAATAGATCCTTCTCTTGAAAGCCACAGCAGTTAGTCTACCTCACATTTCACAGCAGGAGGCACGAGTTATGTACACACATCCCATAATCTCCCCATCCAAACAGGCCATATGACCATTGCCATGAGAAGTCCAAGCGATCCCAAGGGCAACTTCAGTGTCAGACCAAAGAGCCGCCCTGACACCTAGTGCTAGCTAGCTGGCATCTTCTCAAAACCCACAGAAAACCTTTCCAAAGCAAGGAAACTCACTGCTATTCCCTCCTTGGCTAAATTACAGGCAGTTACTCTCTCCCTGACGCCTCTGTTATGGTTCAGGGCAGAAAGGAAGCAATACAGGACTCCTGCCCACTCCTGACGAGCAGGTAGAGCAAGACCAGTGTGGGTGGAGCTGGTGGGATGGTGAAGTCTTGCCTGCTCCTGGAAACATGGTGCTCAGCAGCCCAACCTCTCAGCTCCAAGCTCCTCTTTCAGCTCCAGTATCCTGCAGCAGGCACCAGCCCAGCGCTGGCCTCTGACTTGGTTTGCTTTTCCATGCTTCAAGTGAGCCTTGGCCTCCTGCAAAGCTGTCTCAGCAGCCTCTTGTGCAAACCGCCTGAGCTGGCAGGAGAAACCCATCCAACAGCTCTGAATCAACAGGGAAAATGCCTGGTCAAACAAAAGGGTCACCTCCTACTTGGGTCACCATCACTATCTTCTTTACAGTACTGTCCATCAGCACCTCTTTGGCCAATAGAAATGAAGGTGCCAAGAACTGAGTGAGCATCTGACCTGCAAAGGTGGCCCCTCTGAAAGGGAACACTGTTGGTAGATGTGTTTTGGGGCTCTGTCACCTCCCTTCCAGTGGACAAAATTACTTTTGTCTCCCTGTGCCTATGTTTCCTGAGCTCCCCCAACAACTAACATTTAAAAGATTTGTCCTTTTTTTCATAATTCGAAGCCAAGCGTATGTCAAGAACACACAACTGAAACTAGACAGAGTTGAAAAATATACTGGTCACTTTTTATTGAGCACCAAAGTGACAGAACCTGTACATGTCTAAGCACCAGGGGCATAAACCAGGAAGGGTCTGCCTGGGGTTGCCGCAGATCCTCGGCTGCTGCAAGGCAGAGCAGCTCCGCTGGCAGCACCGGCAGCGCTCGAGGATCTGGAAGGCCACGAGCATTGCTAGCACACAGTGATACACGTAAAGTTATTATAGCACCAAACATGCTTTAAAGTGTACATGGAAACATTAAAAACAACCTACATTAGTGATTTCCTACTGTGCTTCACAAGACTGTTGTTAAGCCATTTGTCTTTGGAGAGAAGACAAGCTGAGGACAACTTATTTGGTCTGTGTTTTCATTTCAACGTGTGATGGATGTCAGTGTTGAAAACACAGCATTTAGACAAGTCTCTTCTGTGGCTTTTGTTTCTGAGTTTGACAATTAATAACTTGAAAAGAATTAACTTAAAAAACCCCAAGCATTATAGCACCATGAGGAAGGGTGATGTCTTTGATAACACCCAGTAAACAGAAATTCATCAACAAATTATTAATTTGTCAATTTTCTTTTTTAAAAATTCCTTTTGCAAGTAGAAAATATCTTTACCATCCTATCCAGCAAAGTGGTCAGGTTATGTGCTTTTGCAGCTACAAAAAAGCAGCCACTGAAGTGAATGTGTCCACTCAATTTAAGCATATTTTTGGATGCTTTGCAAGATTAGGTTGAGATCTGAAGTTTTAATCTTGCAAATTTGTTAATGCTCAACAGAAGTTTTCAACAAGATCCTCACAGGTTTTTAGGCGCTGATTTTTTTTTTTTTATTTTAAAATAGAACAATTTGGCATTTAGTCTTTGGGGCTTAGCAGTAACAACTGAAGGGCTTTGCTCATTTAACCAGAATTTGATTTTTCTGCAAAAAGTAATGCTGAAAAAAATCATTCCATTTCACAGAGCAGCACCTAGGAGCAAGGTTGCATTAAGACTTCCGTTATGAGCTGTGTTGCTTTAAGCTGTCAAGAAATGCCAGTGGCAAAGCAGCAAGTTTCTGCCCTAAACTGAGATTGGAACTATAAAATATGGATGGACTCCTGTCTCTCAGCAGGAGTTAAGATATCATTGTATGAAGTTGTATATGATAAAATCGTAGAAATAGATCTGTTCGAATGTGGTGTTGCATTTAATACCTAGAACTTGGAACAAAGACACAAAGAAGTGAATGGAGTTCAACAAATGAAGATATTTAGGAAAATGTGGAGCCCTTCATCTGTTCCCTTGCTCTGTAAAGCATCGAGGAGTGTGCCTGTTTATGATAGGAAACAGAAGAGAACTTTGGCATCTTTCATCTCTCCAGCTGCAAATGTCATATGTAAAGTATCAAGTGTTTTATAGGCGTCTTAACTTTGGCTTAAACCAGTTGGTGAGTGGAAAAAAAATCCCATAGTTTGAGGGTGGAAGCAGGCACTTGTATTTTTGAATTGAGTATTTATATATAACGCTACTACTCTGCATATTAAAATGCTAATTTTATGCATGCAGATGGGTACATGTACTAAACAAGGGAGCAAACGTGGCTTCTTTTGCCTAGCAATTCTGGCAGATTTGTCAAAATGAAATGCAACTGTCCCTTTAGGACTGCCACAGAACAGGAAATAATTCATACAAAATGTGTTTTCCATTTTATAATGCTAAACAGCTAAAAGAAGCTGTAAGGCCCAAATACAAATAACTTGACTTTAAGGGTTTATGGAAGTCCATATAAAGGTACAGGACTTCTAAAGAATGCCAAACGATCCTTTTAATCACACAAATTTATCCTGCTTTTGCTTTTCTAATATCTGCCACAAATAATCCAGACTTCAGCTCTCTTGCTGAGGTTTTGCAGGTACAAAAACGCAGATGTACATTTTGGGAGTATTAACTGTGCTGGCTAAAAACAACTTAAAAAGACTGGCACGTCTGTGTGTCTGCTTAGATATTGTAGAAAGAAATCTATTCCATCATTAGATCTTGATCTGCTGCTCACCAGACTGAGAAGCTAAAGGAAAGTAACTTTAAAAAAAACATTTATAAAACCTGTTTTGCTCCTAGTTCAGAGTTCCTCAAATTCTTAAGATTTCAGGTTTAGGCTTGTAGACTGGGTGTCAAACCTGGTGAACCCTAGGTTTAAATAGGAAAAGAAGAAACCTGCAGGTTTCTTTGAACTTTAAGTTTATGAAAAGGCTTATTTAAAGTAGTTGTTCGAGATCAGCAGGCACTGGATTTGATCCAGAGAGCACCGTTAGTCTTACAGTCTTGCCTATTTTAATGCAACTTAGATATGATATTTAGGTACAATTCTGACGTCACTTCATTTTTATAATACTGAGTTATGATCATGAAATCTGAACCGGTTGCATAGCACGCACATAAAAGGCAGGCTCTGCTCCAGCAGCCTGATAATGGCACTTGTGGCTTATACGGATCCGCTTGGAGGTATTTGCATTTCATTGGTAGAAGGGCAGCTCAGAAATGGTGTGGTTTCTTTCAGGGGATCACATTTCTCCCCCTCCTGATAGGGTTAAAATCTAGACTCATCCTGTTCGATGAATAGTGAAGTCTTTTTATCACTGATGGGCAGGGATCAGGGTAATGCTGGAGATGTGCTCGTGGAGATTTGGGACCAGAGTTCTTCCAAAACACAAGACTGTTGGGTAAAGCATTCCTTGACAGCTGTTTAACAGAGTAGTCCAGCTGGGTGAAAATCAAACAAAGAAGAAGAATTAAAATATTTATCCTTCCTGGGATGTTTGCACAGAACTTGTCCTTAAGTAGCTGTGTAATCTTAACAGTCAGCCTGACGTAGGTTCATAAAAGACACACTGAACTGCTTTGTTTTCGTAACTGCCAGTTAAGCTAAAATTAGTTTTAAAGTGAAGCTGAAAGTGTTGAGAAAACCATCCTGGGAGAGAACCTTCGGTGTAATAAATATTTTCATTCTTGCCTAATTCAAAGCCTGATAAAATGATTGGAGCTTTTCCAGTTGGCTTTGCTCTGGCCAGATACATGTACATTCACTCACAGGAGTGCGTCACACTGTTCAGTGCAACCGATCACAGACATAAAGTTATCCCACAAAATCACCCATGCACCTAAGTATTTGCAAGACTGACCCTTACTGCAATCAGTCCAGAATAAAGAGCTTTTTAATTTGTCTTGCAGGGGCAGTTATACCTCCATTAGAAGAAGCCCCTAAACAAAAAGTTTAAAGTCTTAAGGCACACGAAGTTTTGAAGCATCTATTTTTCATCCTGAAAATCACTCGATCCTCTAAACACCCACAAGGCAAAGGTTACTCAAAGAAATCAGGTGCATCTTGTGAAATTAGAATAAAAAGTGGCAAGGGGAGAGAAAGAGTTGGGAAAGGCATTAACTTCTGCATGGACAGTTTGCAGAGCTCCATCTCCAGGGCCACAGCTCCTCGGGGTACTTCCACAGCACCATCTATTTGTTGGCATAGGTGTTTCATGGAGCCAGCACCATAGTTTTAAGGTGCTGTCCTTATACTGGCATTTTGATAAGAGGTAATCTCACCCTCAACCATTTCTTTAAATAATTGCACACTAAGCACCAACTATTTTCACCCAGCTTCCCCTTTACTCACAGGACACTTACCCAGGCACACCTCTGATTAGCCTAAATGCTTCTGCTGGTTTTTCACATAGCCAACCACATTGTTGGAATTGCTCCCTGTAAAACAAATTACCAGCAAAGTTAGATTTTAAGTTAGTGTGTGGCAAATGTTTTTTCAAGATTCTCTAATCAGTACAGCTTCACTGGTCTCATCATTAGCAGTTCTCTGGGAGAGCTGCGATAGCCCACTGGACAGAGGAAAGGAAATAATTTCACAGTTTTATCAGCTAAACTGGCCAAATTTGGCTGTTCATAAATCTCATCATATCAAAGATATCTAGCTATATCTGAGTATCACTTCCAATCTGATCTGTCCCCCACTAGATCCAAGAGTTAGCAGAAACCAGGAGCTTTGAAGCCATGAGAAAAGAGGTCTTCTGGAAGATCCTCCTCCTTTCTTTGAGACACGTATCCATCAATTTGTGCAAGGGACCTGACACCTCTTGTGGTTGCAGATAAGAACATGGGATTGATTATTGGACTCCAGTCATCGCTTATCACATACCACAATACAAGCTCTTGGCAAAAGACCCTGCTTTTGGCAGAGTTCTGTGTTCATCTGCAAGGAGTCCTGAGCCATGAGCAAAGCTCCAAAAATATACTTAAAAATAACAAAAGGTTATTGGATTGGGTGTTTCTCACCCCTTGGGTGGGAACCCCTGGTAGGAGGCTGCACCATTTAACATATTGTATCACAGCTGGAGATACTGATTCTCGAGAGTCCACAGTCAGGGCACTGCAGATCTTAAAACAAGATCTTTTGACCCAGCCATGGAGAACTGGGGCTAAAGAATCTCTTTTTGTTATGTACAAACCTTCATTTCATAAGCAGCAATTTCCCTGTAAGCAATGCAATAACTATAAAGCTTAATAATATCAAACACTTCGTGCGAGTGTCTTACCAAAATATTCCTTGTAATACTTATGCCTCAGGTTGCGTCCATCTGAAAAAGAAGGTACCTAATAAGAACATATCCAGTCAGCCTTCATTCTTTGTGTTAAACTCCAGTGTTCTGTCTACAGCACAGAGAAATTATAGACATGGAAATAATAACCTCACAAACAGAAAAATAAAGGATCTCTGTGGCTCAAGTACTGTAGGCTGCTATAAAACTTTTATAAAACTGTTTAGATTATTGAACTATGTGGACATAACTCACTTTCCCTGAGAGTGGTTAACTGCTGGCCACTAGCATGTTATGTTCTTTTCAGTACCTATGAGTCAAGGAATCACAGACTTTCTCAAATGAAAGAAAATTTGGGTAAAATTTCAGACCATCTATTAGTGTTTTACATAGTTCAAGTTCCAGCTAGGTTCTTCTGTTTACCATTTATATAATTATTTAAGCTCTTAGAAATACCTCGTGTCTAAGAGCCATACAGCTACACATTACATTAGTTACCACAGCTGTCATTAAAGTTATAAAAGAATAAAAAATATGATCAAAAAGCCTGGAAAAAAATCTTAGTCTTTTACAGAAGCAGTTCAGAGGCCTGGTTTGATGCTTCCCCTGGTTTTTACAGTGATCAGATGGCAAAACTTATGTCTCATGTCTCTACTCTGAGATGATTTGTAGCCCAGGGCAGACATACATATCCTACCATTCAATGAAGTTACACATACCTAGACATGTTATGAGCTTTCCTGGAAAATAGCTTGGCCTATATAAGTTCCTTTATTGGGCAAATGTGTCAGCAGAATAAAGGGAACAGTGTTTTGGATGCAGAAAGCAAAGTCAGAAGTCAAAACTGGAATTTGAAACTCATATTTCTTAAACTGTGTAGTAATATATAAGATTTCTATATTTTGTGCTGTGTAATAATGGCACATGCAGGTTACTATCTGCTCTGCTTACACAATCCCAGAGGACACCAGCATACAGACCAAACCAGAAGTGTGTCCCCTGCTTCTGGTATTTCACATTGCTCAGCCAACATCAAGGGTTTTAGAGACCAGAGGTTGGTGCAGAGTGGGGCCTGTCTCCCAGCCCAGCTGTCACACTGCCCTGGGGCCTTGGGCTGCCCAGGAAAACCAGGAAGCCCACGAGAGCAGATGTACCACCAGACCTCCTTCAAAGTCAGTGACAGCAGCATCTCTTAACTGGTGTTTGCACGACAGAATGAGAAAGGAAGGGAGTTTTCCAGTCAACTGGCCTGGATTTCCACGGAGCTTGATGCACTGGCCCCTGTTAGGGATTCCTTCAGCTGTGTTACCCGGGTTGATGATATGGCATTCATAGCCCGTGGGGCAATGCAGAGGCTCATCTCCATCCTCAGTGGTACTGCAGGCCTCAGCTGCAAAAGAAGCCTGCAGGTCATAAATCATGACTTTAACACCCACAGGTAACCAAAATAGGACAACACAGCCACCTTCCTCTGTATCTCCTCCCAAACAGGATCTCAGACCACTTCCCACGCAAGGATACCAAGGAGCTAACGCCTCCAAAGAGCCTGGGCAGAGCGGGCGATCCAGCTCACACCTTACACAAAACCTGATGTGTCTAGCTCGATACGGGGAGTGCAGGTCAGCCTGATTACCTGTAACAACACCCTTCCCACAGCCCGTTGTACAGAGTGTGAAGACACACCACCACTGCCCACCACACTCGTACTGAAGGGTGGTCCCTCCACGCAGCTATTCCCTCCAAGCAGCCGTATCAGTTCAAGCCAGTGTTTCGGGCTGGATGAGGAATCAGGGGAAACGTGACCAGGAAGCTGGCAGTTTGCCACTTTGTTCTTTGCTCCACACCCATTAACTTACTGATGAATTTAAACCTCAGATGTGACTCACTATGGAGTAAAGCAGTACCACCCCTGTTACAAATGGAGGCTTTAACTGGATATCCAGCAAGTGCAGAGCAGAATAAGAAAGTAAAGCAGGACTCACAGGCAGTGGTTGTGTACATTAAAAGTACAGACTATGCAGGGACACTCCACCCTTTATGTTTGCCAGGATTTTAATTTCAAGGACCTCTGCTGTAATTCTCATGTCATGACTGATGGTTCTTATTTCACTAATTACTCCCTCAAGTGGAGATGAAGGTGTTAAGATAAGAACAAACAACCATGACAAGGATGGATGGGGAGGAATCTATTTTATCTTATTTTTAGCAGTGCAACTCCACTGAGCTGGAGGCAGAATTTTCTCTTGAAGAACTAGGAGTTTCCATAATAGATGAGAGTCAAGGTTCGGCGAGTCTGATACCATCTGTGTAAAATCAAAGAGGGTAATTTATTGGCACTACCTGTGTCTGACTAAAGCTGATCAAAAGCTGGAATAGCCTTTCCATGAAGAAATTAAGAACTTCAGGCATGCATACATCTGGGAATGTCTCATAAAAGAAAACTTCTCTTCCCACCTGCCCACTCTCTCCTTGTTTCAATCTGAGGTATTGGAAAAAATTAATTAAAAGATCTTTCCCTATGGAATTAACCCGAGAAGCCAATCCATTAGCAGTCCCCAAGTTTAGATACTCCTAGCTCCGTGTCAGCTTGACACAGCTCTGCAGCAGTTTGCCAGGGCTCTTGTTCAAAGCAGCCTTCAGACCCAAGAGCCACAGCCCCAGCCCAAGGCATCTGTGCTATGAGGACACTCTGGATTAAAAGATCTCCTAATCCAAGTCCGCCCACAGTCTATCAGGAAGCTGGCAGAAAATACATGTATGCTGACAAATCCCTTTTCTAAAAAAATATATATTTCTACTTATTTCAAGAATGGATACAAATCCAGTTCCCTGGAGTATTCCCAGTGCTCTGCTGGATAAGCCATATCCATAAAAAGCCACTGATTTACTGCACCAGAAACTAACCCCCAACAGCACACAACGTTATTCCTACAGAAAGTCCAGGCAAATGCCAGCATTCCCAGCATTCCAACACCCCTGGGAAGCCCTGTGTATGATGAATATATTATTTAGTGCCTTTGTATAATTACCAATATCGCAGAGAAGACAGTGAAACATGCTGTACCTTGTAAGACTTCCTCTGGGCCATCTAAAAGCCACCCATTTCCTCCCAGCCAGCGGGGTTTGGGCTGAACCAACCAGTCTAAAACTGTAAAAGACAGAAACAAGAAACCACAGCGTCAAGGTGGAGCAGCCATAGGGCACACAGTTATGGAAAAATCATGGATTTCCTCTAACAGCCAGTGATGAGGCTGCCAGGCTCCTGAAGGATGGATTTGAGTTTTCAGCAATATACTTATATTCGGTGCCCTTGTTGTCTCAGTGGCAAAAGAGCCATGGATGTTATCCGGGGCCACAAGGACCTGGTGTCATAAAGTCAAAGCAGTTGCTGTTTCCCATCCTCCATTCCCATGGCATGGATCAGGTGAGATGGCTGCCTTGCTTCTGCGAGCACTAATTCAGATTGGGATTACTGCTTTTCCTAAATACATAGTTCCAGGAAAAGAAGCGGCCTCAAGTGATTTCTACTATTTGTGCTGGTGGAAATTTTGCAACACCAGCTGGCCTTAGATAATTTTTTGATTCAGCAATCACCCCAGAAATCAGAAGTATGAAACTGAAGCTATATCCTCAACCCACACTCAAATGATGCCTCCCACCCGAGACCCACTGCACGTGGGGATGACTACCATAATTTCTGCATGCTTCTCTCTACCAGTCTGATTTCTGGGTTCACTCTACCTGGCGGTGGCTGTACGGACTCCAGGCAGGCGTAGATGCACCCATTGTAGCAGCAGCGCTTGTGCCTTTCACACTCTGAATCCGAGCGGCAGCTGGGCACCTCACAGGCTCGCTCAGGCAAAGTCTGGGGTGGTGGGGGGCAGCGGTCATTCTTCTGGTAGTGGGAACTGTGAGAATGAAGAGGGTACTCATAATCCTTGCAAAGAAAAGAAAAGGAAACAAAGGTTTGGCATAAGGTGAATACCAAACATCCCATCATTTGAAACTGAAGAGGGATTTTCAAAGTGGTTTTCAAGTATTTATTAGAGAGAAGAATTAACTGTTCAGGTCCCCCAGCCCTGTCTTCAGCACATTGAAGAGAGAGCTATATGATCACCTTAGCACACTGCTTTGAAACACCAAACCACCAAATTATTGTGTGAAACTCATTTTATAATTAAGGTTATTGTAATGACAATGAGGAGGTAAAAAAAAAACAAACAAACAAAAAACCCACAACCCCAAAACCGTCAAAGTCTTTTACACTTCTCTGGGAAACAGAGAAAGACTCCAGGCATCCTCATGATGAGCACGCCAAAACACTTTGACAGTAAAGCAGTGGAAATGATGATACTGTATTCTTTTGAGGTTACATCCCCAAATGGGACCTGGAACAAATGTCCCAGGTAGCACCTGTCTCCTCAATAGGCTCCTTCTGCCTTCATCATCTTCTTCAGGACCAGAATTTATAGGGGAGTCTTTCAAGTTTATCCACTGTGGGGTCCTGGGTTGTTAAATAAGAGACCATTTCTAAAACGTGAGATGACCTGAGTGAGATCTATGTGGGTGTTGTTAGTCTAATCCCAAAGAAAATGAGGCTGTGTTTGACTATAGCAGAAAGGAGCCCAGCTGCTCATTGCATGCTGAAAGGACAAGGGAGATTTAAAGTGGATTAACAGGCACAGGATTTTACCAGAAACATTTATAAGAGGCAGCATTCAGATATTATTCACGCTGGTGGCATTTTAGCAAGAAGCCAACTCCCTCCGACAGAGAGGTGAATCACCCAAGCCCACACCTTTCTCACCTATGGCTAAACTATTCATCTCTGGGCTTGAGCTCAGCTCCCCAGAGCTGCAGAAAAGTACTCAGAAAGGGCAGTCAGTTCTCCAATTTATTAACAAACATTAATAAGCTCTAATCAAATCAAAAGATGGCTTCTGGATTTGCACTTTTAAAGCAGATCAGCATCTAGCCAGGGGTATGAAGTGAGCACTGCCATGCACTCGCTAGCAGGCTGTTGAGTTTGAATCCTATATGTACTTGGCCCGGTCACTCCTGTGTTATGAAATCAGTGACGAACAACTGGGGTTGTTATTCCAAGAAACAACATGGTGCAACTGTCCCTGAGGGGGTCTCCAGGAAATTTCACCATCGGGCTATGGAGAAATTTGAGGTGAGACTAATATCCCCGAATATCTTCATGCTGCTACATCCTCATTGTTGAAACCTCCCAATGGCTTCTGTGGAGCATGTGTTTTGCGAAATAGCATGTCCTCACATGTACTTTCCAAAAAAATGTCCTAGGAGAGGCTCCAGGAGGTCCATTGCCCTGGGGACTGACCACTGGCCCACACGGCCTCTGCTCTTACAATGTGACCAAGGAGCAATAAATTATCCATAACAATGAAAACAATATCATCTTCACTCCCTTGGGATAATTTGTAATGTAGAGAATGAAGGCAAGCCCAAGGGACACCCAAAGAAATAATGATGCACACTGTTTGTGGGACTGATGTGAGAAATTTTACTCCCATATTGTACATAGCGTAGAATCGCATTGATAAGGTGGTGGTTTTCACACCCAAGCTGACCTCCTTTCTTTAAGCCATAGCTAGGGGGAAACGGAGAGCGGCGGAGTGTCTCCACTGCCTGGTTGCACAACGATTGAGTGTCAGTATAGAGAAAAGTCAGGATGATTAAAAGTCTAATTTCTGTTACAAGGTGTACGTTAAGGAAAATCCATATCCTGGTGATATCTATAACTGGTTAAATAATGTGTGTGTGTGTCTGTGTGTGAGAGACAGAGAATTCCTAATATATCCATAAACAACAGCCTCCTGCCCTATTCTCGTTATCAGCCTGCCCTGTTCCAAATATCAATAAATAATTTTCTTCTGCTTTTCCTTAGTTGTTTCCACTCAGTGAACTGCTCAAAAACCCTTCCATGAGGTTGTTTTCCCATGAATTGATAGGCTGTTTGAACCACAAAATAGGTTTGAAAAAAATATTTCCTAATTTTGTTGCTGTTTTCAACGTTAAAGTGTAAAACAAGGTGTAAACTATCACATCATCCCATTCTTCAAAAGCTGAAAACACTCCAGCTTAGAAATAACGTGCATTTGAATTGAAGATATTGCAAGTTCAACTTTTTTTGCTGTTGTTGGATTTTAAATAGAGAAAATGCTTAGACCAAGTATAATTTTGTGACATAAGAGAGCATTTAACAGTAAATCTATGCAGTTCCAAACATTTAACAGGTCTCCTTGTTGGAGGGAGGATTCATTCTGGAAGGTCACAGTTTACTATTGTGTTATTTGAAATGTCAGCTGCAGACTGAAATGTGACCAAAATAATACTGGCCAATAACGGATACATAAAAAAAAAAACCAAACCCAAACCCCAAACAATTACTGCGGTTGCTTCACAGATGATTCAGAAACCGAGAAGCCAAAAGTGCAATGAACAGTTGGCTCAATGAATGAGATTTCCGTTTGGGAACAATATAATGTTTTCAGCCAAATAACTTTGTACTTCATGACCTCCCTGCCCATTTTCTCTGTTCACCTATTGCTCTGAATGCCTTTCTTTCAAAACCTCATGTTCAAAAAAGTATTTTTTGTGCATTTGATCTCATAAAACCATTGCCACTGGTATATGTATGCATAAACTATCCCAGTGGGAATCAGGATTCCCTCATTCCCAAAATAGCTTGGTTAAGGATACCTTCAGGTATGGGTTACAAGGTCTTTTTAAAAGCTCTCCCAGGATTCACAGCTTGGCTCTGAGCATAGCTCAGATTTATTATTTTTACAGATTGTGACAACAGTCAAAATTTCCTCCTTTAAGAATATTTCTCAATGCAGAAGGGAAACTGCTGTTTCCCATGGAGACTTATTAAATCATTTTAATGACAATATCTGCCTTAGAGATATCCAGAAACAACGTAGGGGGAACAGTTCAGAGTTCAGTTGAGGAACCCTGGAAGTCAGTAAAGGTGACTAGGAAAAAACAGAACGCAATCACTCACTTTCAACCCATATTTTCAATAGTAACTGTGTGATGCAGTCTGCCTCCAAAAAATCCCAGATCTGTTCTATGATTTGTGCCTGAAAATGAACCCCAGGCTTGTGACAAAGCACAATCCTCTGCTAATTCATATTCTGCATGGCCCCCACCGAGATCATGCGTGAGGTTTGTTCCCAGCTTCCAGTCACCAGTTCTGCCCTGGCAGGTATTTCCAAACACTGGCCATAAACCACCTTTTCTCTGAAATGATACACAGTCAGGAGGATTTAGAGCCCTCCAATATTTCTGTATTGGAAGATCTGTAAAAACACAGATCATCAGTGATCAAAGTTGCAAATACGAGACTGAGGGCTAACCAATCTGAAGGACAAAACCAAAACAGTAGGAATAATATTCTCCTGTTATTGTCCCTGGATTAGTAGTTTTGGTTCTGGTGTCTGCAGTACCGGAAGATTGTTGCAAAATTAGGGTGGGCTCAAGGAAGATGCACAATAGCGATTAGAGGACTGGAAAGCTGGGAATACAGTGCGAGACTTAAATGTGTGTGTGCAGGTTTCAAAGGGGAGGCTGAGGGCTGCTCTGCTCATATGTTACTCTGAGGCATATGTGGGACAGAAATCTCATGGGAGGTGTGCTAATCTGGTAAATGAAGAGGGTATCTCAGTGTTGATTTATGACAGCTAGCTGGAGGGTAAATTGTTTGAAGAACATTACAGCAGCTGTGAGGAATTCTTCATTTCTGGAAATCTTTAAAAGAAGGCTGGATTTTTCTTCTAAAATGCTCGATGCAGTTGATACTGCAACAAAATCAGGACTGCCCCAGTTTTCCCAATAGATATGTGGGTGTCCTGATAATGAATTGAAGCCCAGTGCCAGGTAGGTCCCTCCCTCTGCCCTTTGGGAACACTCCACAGACTGTGTGGGGGCTGCAGAATACCAGCTGCAAATCACTAGACAAGTGTCCCTTTGGCTGCAAAATACATGGATTTGCTAAAAGCTGGAAGCCCAGCTCGTCCATCCCACTGTGACTGCCAGTTTTTCCTTCTCACTGCACTCCCTCTCCTCTTTCTCCCTTCTCCGTTCCCAACCAACACCCGTCCTCAGACACCTCAGTGAAAACCTCCTGGCCAGACTTCAAGCCAGCTCCTCATCGTAACACCTGCTCGGCATTCTGTGGCCAGCAGTTTGGTGGATGCATTCCTCCTGCTTTAGACTCAGATTTTTTTGACTCAGACAACATAACTCTCAGTCAACTCCCTACCCCTCACCATCTCCTCCCCCACAGACCTTGCCCGTGTCCTCCTGGGGGTCCCACAGGGATGTCTTTGGCCATCTCCTGTACGGCTGCATGTTACCATAAGCACCTCCATCTGTTGTCCCTCTATCCAAGTGACTCACAAATCAGCTGTTCCACCCACAGCCTGATTGTTGAACTGTAGGGAACATACAGCATTTGGTAGAAAAGAAAGCATCTCTCTGAGAAAACAAGAGGGGCTGCCAAAACAGACTCTAGGTGGACAAGAGGATGGAGAGCAGATGCCTTCCTCCTTACAAGGCTTTGAGGAGAGGGAAAAAGAAAAGCATTTTCTGTTTTCCCTAGATAAGATGTTTCTGTCAATATGAGCAATTCTAGCTGAACTTGCCAGATCAGTAGCACCTGGATTCATAGCTGCCAGAAAAAACAGTCCTTTGAAGAACTGCAGATTGAAAGAAGAGGATATATCCTCAGGGGAGCAGGCTCTGTGCCTCCACAGAGCACATTATCTGAAGATCAACATGTAAATTCCTGTTGTACTTCTGTCCTATCTCTCTGGGTCATTTACTTCATAGCTCCTATTGAATTTGAGCTTTGCATTGAAATACGACAGAAGAACATACTAATACATACACTTTCCAGTGAGTGATTTTACAGGAAAGACAGCTCTTCATATCACCATTTTGCAATTAAAGTGCAGACCAGTTGATACCCTGTCCCAAGGGAGGCTACTGTGAAGAAAATTTCTTGTTGTAAAATACTGGGGTGCCTTTCAATGTTTTCTGCAAAATTTCATGGAGACAAGAGCACTGTATTTCAGTTCATTCAACACAAGCAAAAGACATGTGTCACAATTCTGAGTCGGCAATCACACAAACCAAATGCAGCTGTCCCCAAACATCACTCTAGCCTTGGGTCAGTGCTGGCTTCTAAGGGGACTTTAATGGAGTAAGTCAAAACTTCGATTTTTGTTCTTTCTAAACAGCAGGTCCTGAAAGTCGAGCTATCAAATTTTTTTCTTCCCCCCCCCAGTTTCCTCCATTTCTAACAGTCTTTTGGCCCAGACACACCAGAACAAGACCCAACACCATCGTTTTCTCCACTCACAATAACTTGTTGCTGCTTCAGTTTCAATTCCAGCGCTACTGCTCTAAGTACCATCGCAGATGTGGAAACAGCACTCTGTACCCCATGCAAGTCTGCCAAAAGCGGGCAGGGACAGACGGTGCCACTGAGCGGCTGCCAGGGTGTGGGCAGCAGAGGGGAGCTCTGCTCCCTGTGAACGTGCCAGGCAACTCACAGCCATGAAAATGGATTTCTCTGATCAGCTCCTTACGCCCGTTAAGGTGATCAGCACGTTACTCTCACACTATGGATCTGGAGATCTCCATGCTCCAGTAATTTATAAAACCCTAGGCAATGCCTCTAGTGTACATGCCTCTAGTACACATTATCACTAGGAGTTGGAGAGATTTACCCAAAGCTACCCCAAAAGGCAGTGGAGGAACTGCACAGGGAAACCTCCTCCCTGCTCTAAGCAATAAATCACATATTATCTTCTTTCCATTAAATCCATCCCCAGACATGTAGGTTTTGCATTCCCCTTCTCCCCATTCATGCTCCCCTTGCTGCCCTGTGAAGTTTCATGGAAACGGCTGCCGTACCAATCTCTTCTCACTGTTCCAAGTGTGCTTCACCAGCTTCCCATTGCAGCAGCTAGGTGGCAAAAGTTTAGTACAGCCTGGGAAACTTAATGAAACCCTTTTGTAAAGAGACAGCCTGCATATTCAAATACTTCTTATTCTAAAATGATACACACATGTAAAGAAAACTCCCCTTTCATGGTGAGCACACCCAGCTCCCCCAAAATCACCCCACCACACTTTACTCACATCATATTTCTCCGTCATTTTCAGATGTAGAGCACGCTTCCAGAGATTCCTTGCACAGCCCGAATCTGGCAGCAAAACTAAGACACACAAGGCTGCAGTGAAGATCTTTTTACAGAAATGCATCTCTGACAGCGCCCTGGAATCCATTTTCCCAAGGAGAGATCAAATAAGGAGCCCAGCTTTCAGGATCCAGACGATTCAGAGTCTTGGCAAGGAGGGAGGGAGACGGGGAGGGAGGGAGAGCAAGGGCTGATTGCTGGTGAGAGCCGCTTTTCGCTGCGCAGCTTCTGGGAAGGGAAAGGGGAAGGGGAAAAAAAAAAAAAAAAAAAAGGAGCCCACAAGCAGAAGCCAGGAGCTGCTGTTGAACTTCTTTACTCAAAGTTAGATCAGGTTCTCAGCTCACATGTTCACACGAAGCACATGCTCTCCTTGAATGATAGATGGGAAGATTATTCGGAAAGATTATTTTTAGACCTTTGTTCCCAACATCTGGCATCCTCAGAGAGCCCCATTCAAAGCCAAAGCGTGGGATCAGATGACAGCTGCCGCAGGGGGAAATAAAGGTCTTGGAGGGGTGGGCTCGGCAGCTTCTAGCAAACAGCTCACCCAAACTTTCCAAGCTACTTGGCTCTCCCTTTGTGTGCTTCCCACTGTGCCCTGAGCTGTGGTTTTGGATCGTGTTTTGACAAAGTGATAATCCCATATGAAGACTGCTTGAAGAAAATTATTTAAAGACATGATAAACATGCAGGGTCTTTAATTAAAACAAGTTGATGTTAGCTTTCTGCAAATGATTTTGAAGAAGGGGAAGATGTGGCCATTAGGGAGAAATAAATCCATATGCATGGGTGGGGAATAGGGAAGGAAGGTGGTTTAGAAATGACATGACCAAATGGAAAGCAAGGAAGGGGATGTGAGTCAGGCTGTGCCTGACAATGGGAGAGACGGAGACACTGGATGTGAGGTATTAGACACCTACATGGACATTCAAGCACCCAAGTGCCTGAAGGACAAGAATGAACTTATGAAGTCAGGCTGAAAGCATCCCAGCATCCTGCCTGGGACAGAGGAAGAGGCAGGTGCCAAAGAAAAAGTATGAGAACAGGGCAACTGTTACATGTACACAAGTATAGATACACATATATATATGTATATGCATGCATGCATATACTGTCACAGCCTTCAGTAATGTTATTCAGGGCTTCCCAGCAGCTTGTCCAGCCTCTACCTGGAATGAAGGAAGAAGTGGAACCACAAAGTTAGTCAAGATACGAGCACTAAGCCCTGCTTGCCTTCAGTTTACCCTGACTGGCTCTATAGCCTAGGCAGAGCAGAGTAGAGGCTTGCTGGATGCATTGAATTTATTTTACATCTGCTGTAAAATGGGTCTACACAGGAGTGTTAGATCCCAGACAAATACAAAAAAGTCTTCCAATTCTTCCTTATACCTGAAAGCTGTGGAATGTCACTTTGATCCATACCCAAGTGTCAATAGCTGCATGTAGGTGGTAGCCAAAGGATTTAATCTCCAAGTTTGCCAGAATATGGTGATGGGAATCTGAAGAACGAGTGAGGTGTGGGTTTTAAAAGCTCTGTATTTAATGGAATATAATCGATTTATTTAGAGATAAGGAGCTTACAGGGTTTCTAGCAGTAACTGTGCTTTGGGACAGTCCTGTCCATATCTCTACTGCTATAGAAAGCTTCTTAAGCAACAAAACCTGTTCAGTTCATGCCAAAGAATTTGATTGGTAAGAAAAGCCAAGCAGGAACTCCTGTTACAGGAGGAAAGTGCAGAAAGAAGGGTGGGGAAAGAGAAAGAAGAGTTAAACTGGGGACGCTCACCTCCCTCAGCTGCAGCAATATAAGGAGGCCCTCTGGGATGGCAGAGTAAGCTGCCTTGCCTCTGCATGGAGTCTGTGGACTCCCAAAGGAGCTCCGATGGCAAGCGTCTTGGAAGGGATCTCTGTGGAGATGCAATGACCACATATTGCTCTGGGTCTGTATAATCTTCATCACTGCTTGATCCATAGCTTGCTCGTGCAATAACATGACAGTCGCTCCCTAAGGCATGAGCGGGGCATAAGGGGCCTGACAGGATTTGGGGGGGACCCCAGGGTACAGTTGGTTCAGGCACAGACAGGGACAAGGAGTGTGCATTTGGGCTGAACAGCCTTTCATGGCACAGGAGCTTCATCACCTTCCACCAGGCTGCTGAGAAGACTCAGCAGAAAGAATGGCTCCAGGTCCCCTTCACCTGCTTTGCACCATCCTGCCAGTTCTCCTCTCTCCCAGAGCTGTAGTCACCCATTTAAAACAGTATTTATCCCAGTTTTCCTTTAAACAGGTCATTTCCCTCAGGCTGTCTTCTCTTCTGCATTTAATAAGGACAACTGTGGACAACTCATGTCCACAGGACGGTTTACGGCTACACAAAGTGACTCCCTAATGTGAAGTGTTATCTTCAGCTGAAGGCAGAGCTCAGCACCTACAGGTCACTGTCATCTCCTCCCAAATCTCATCCAAATGTCATCTGAAATCAGCAGTTGTGCTGGAGTTAGTGAAAAACACACTCAGACATCTTCAGTACATCCAGAGAGGAATATATCACTAACATAAGACTTCAACTTGTGGCTTTATTTTTTATTGCTCAGAGAACTTTGTCTGACACAAGAGGATGCCTCCAATTCCTTTTAAAAACAAATCTCCCCTGTTTGTTGCAATAATAATATCTGCACCTTGATAAAACACCTTTCAGGCACAACCAGGAGCTCCCACCAATGTCCTGACTCCTGTGTTGTAAGGTGACAAATGACATAGCTGGTTGCACAGAATAAATAAGATTTTTTCTTAGATTATTCCTACTTAATTTATGTCTTTGTGCTGATATTTCACTTGTCTGTGCTCTTGCTGAAACCCAAACCAGCGTGAAACAACAACTCTTCACAATAAATCTCCCTAATTTAATTTAATTTTTGCTGTTTGCTTCATATACTTGCAATCTGGACTTGAAGCAACTAATTCTAAAGATTAATAGGTACTTCAGACACCATTTACTGGCCTTTCTTTTGGCAGATATACAGCTTTGACATTTACCCAGGAGAAACTAGGGTCTGTGCATTACAGTTCATGGATTGTATGTCAAAAAAGTGAGAATTCTCCTGCAGGACTAAACTTCAAAAGCTGGTCATGGTCTTCACATAAAAATAAACGTTGATGTTTTAACACTTAGGCCTCCTGCACACAACCATTTCGCCTTAACTTCTCAAAGTACTGCATGCAATGCCTGGACTGGATTATCTCTACTATCAGCTGGAGAAACTGAGGCACAGGGTGGGTGATTGCTGAAATTAGACCTTCTTCCATCTGCATGACCAAACCGCTAGAGTTATAACAGGCCAGCCTAGGCCAGGGCCCTGTGCTTTGATGCTCAGTGCTCACATTCAATCGGGAATTCTTCATGCCACCAATTTCCATTCCTCACATGCTTCATCCTCCAGTCTACCTCAGAAACTAGGCAAGGCATTTTACATTTTTTATAACGTTAAGAAAAACTTCTTTAACTGGCAACATTGGAAAGAATATATTTCTTACCTTTTCTGGATATTCTTCTTCCTGGGAGTCCCTGGCAGGGCTGTGTTATCACAGGACAATTGCAGAACAGCTTTAGCTCATTTTGTATCCACATTGCCATCTCATTTGGAGCCCAGTGCACACCTAAACCAAGAGAGACTTTAGTCCACTCAGTTATGGAGGCTCCATGCTCCCACTGCAGAGCAGTTCATGTCTCATCAAGTTGACTTTTGAATGACACATTCAGGGGAAAATAGAGGTTAAAAAAAAAAAAAAAAAAGCAGCAGCTTTGACTTTCTGAAGAATTTCTTAACAGAGCAGTTCTCGGCAGGTTTATGGCTCTAACTATTAGTATAAAGCCTTCTTAGCAGCTTGTGAAGTAATTATAGGAATCAGGCACAAATCCTTAGCAAACACAGCCACTGGCAATAATTAGAAATTTAAAATTTACTGCTAAGTAGATTTCTGAGTTGTGTTACTCTAAATGCTAGGTATTTGATGACGTATGATGTTTTTAAAACTGTTATTACAAGAAAGAGAGAAAATTTAACTGCCATTTTCTCTTAAACTACATCTTATCTACACACAACAGTTGGGCCCCAGACATTTACTCTAAGTGGAGCAACTCCCTCTGGTGATGGTTACATCCATATAAAGTTGCTGTATGGCTATCCTATGCAAAGTGGAATAAGTGATGCTGGTATAAGACATCCTTGTATTATTATAATGCCTTGGCTAGATTTGGCTCCTGCGTGTCTGAAATCTTGGGCATTCAGCAGGCAGGCAGTTAGACTGACAGCTGGAGAAAGGCAACAACTATAGTAACATATATAGCTGTATCCATGCTGAGGCATTAGCCCAGGGAAAACATTACAGTGAAAAGCCACACATCTAACCAGCACGTCTGGCCCAGTGCAAAATGTGTGTGAACCAAGCAGTAAGCAAATTTTCTACTAGTGAAAGTTTACAATGTGCTCAACTGTGTCATTCATAATAAAATTATCTTTTTCTATATGCTTGTCCAGGGAACACACAGAACATCACTAAGTCAAGACTTCTCTGCTTCAAGATTTGTGGTGCAGTTCCTCACACAAAATTCCCACTGCCTTAGAGAATGTTAAATGAGATCGCTTCATACATCATCACTAAGCAAAGAGTCATCTTCTGTGCATGAATTTGTGCAAATTTCCATTCCACAAATGGTTTCAATAAGGCAAATTCTGCAGTAACATAAATTGCTGTCAGATGACAGTGGGAGAACGTGGCCGAGACTTGAGCATCATCCCAGGACCTGCGAAACCTTCAGCATCATTTGTTACAGGGAGGAAGATGTATCTGAATAAAAGTACGGGCATTTTATCAGGCTGGGAGAATAAAATCACTTTTGGAACCAGGATTTGTGCTGCCTCATTAGAATGAATTAAATAACGGTTTTTAAAAACGTTCTCAGGGAGGTTCTAAGTGAAAGTCACAGGGTGTTTGTGCAGTCAAGGAAAAATGTCTTTCTTCAGCCAAAACCAAGTGAGGTAGGTCAGCCTAAGCCAAGACTTCCTCTTTCCCAGAGGAAAGATCTGACTTTTAAGGGAAGATTATGTCAAAGAGAGAGTTTCCTCAGAGCACACAACTCCAGCAGCATGAGGTGACTCATTTTAGCTTGATATAATCACAGTACCTTCATGCCAGGGGTTGCTGCAATTCCTTATCCATGGCGCTTACAGACCTGCTGTTTCCTTGCCAGCTCTGTATAGGTTTTGTTGCCAATAGCAAAGGGCAGTGGTTTTCAGAGATTGTTGATATTATCTGATCCGGTGGGAAGGCGAGGTTACAGCTGCTCTGCCTCCCCCCATGTCCTGCACGCCCAGCTGCTGGTGGCCAGCCCGGGGGTCCTGCCTGACGTACCACTCAGGAATGGGGTTTATGTGGCCTGGGGACAACCTGCAGGTGTGTGCTGGGATCAGCAAAGGGTGATAGAGCACTTCCCGGGGCTTCTTATGGCTCAGATACATCAGGAGAACAACTCCACTGATCACAGTGACAAAAAACCAAGTTAATGCATCTTCCTGCTACTCCCAGCTGCCTTGTGGAAGCTCAGCCCTGAGGGCTTACCAGACTTCCACTCAGTTTCAGAAAATCCGCAAAACCAAGTAAATCCAGAGTGATTTTGTTGTGAATATGAGCAGAGAAAAACCATTACCCTGATTCAGCTTCCCTCAACTAAACCTGCCACGTGAAATTCCAGGAAACCTGCAGGAAGTGCCTGGCTCCCCAGCGACGATAGATGGCATCACTTTTATCTGTATGGTCACCCCTCCAACCTGTGCTTTGTGTAAGATATCCTAAAGCAGTAATGTTGTAATTGTTACCTTTGTTTCTTGCCTAAGAGCCCAGCCAGTGATTGGGATTGTTCCCTGCATGGACTAGCAGGAAAAGGAGTCCCTTATGTGCACCCACCCAGGGGGGCGAATGTGATAATCCATAAATACAAGAAACTGCTGCATCTCTTGAGGGGTGACACTGAATGCAGGTGATACACCCCTTCACCCAGGGGGTCATTTTACAGCCAGCACTACAGGAAGACACCAAATCTGCTAGGTTAATGGTTGGACTAGATGATCTTCAAGGTCCTTTCCAACCTAGATGATTCTGTGATGATTCATTCCTTCTCTGAGCAGGAAAAGCTGGCTATTGTGTCCGTGCCAGATGTTTGCTACCAGTGAACTCCACTGGGAATTTATAGGATAAAATAAAAGATCAAAAGCAATTCAAAACACGGACAGGTGATTCTCTTCAAGCATCTGGCCTCAAGCCCCCACAAAGCCTGGCAGAGGTCAATGTTAAGTGGCCCCTAACCATTTGGAAAGGCCTATAAAGAAGAATATAAAGTGTCTCCACCTTTAACTAGCTTTATTGCATACAAGATATAAATTAAGCAGATGAATGTTATTAGAGAAGCACTCTCATGAGTGCTGCATCCCACTAACAAAATTAGCAGGAAGTCTTCAAATATATGATCACAACATCGTATTAATTACGAGGCAGAAAGGTACGTAGTCTGGGGTGAGGCTTGCCTTTGGGGCGCAGCGTGCAGCCGTGCCTCCGCTGTGATGGCGTGTGCCCCGGGGAGACCACTGTGAATCCCGAACAATTCCTCTGGGTGGGACCACCAGAGCTGCGGTTCTTGCCCACACAGTCCCTTGTGCCAGTTCCCTCTGGGGCATTGTTGTCCCGAAGTCTTTTGTCTCCAAAGAGACCTCTGTGAGCAGTTAGTGCCCCTGCAGGGAGGCAGGAGAGGAGGCTGGAGGGGCTGGGGGGGAGTGGGAACCCTTTCCCTCTCCAGCTGGTGGGGATTGCTGCATGTTTTGGATGGGGGGGGGAACCCAGGAAGCTCTCACACTGCGACTGCCAAGAGAAGCCAAGTCACAGACTGGAAACCTCAGAGAAATCTCCTTGGAGAACAGATTTCACCCTAAAATGAAGGACATGGGGAGTTTGTCTGTGGATTTGCATGTATTTTACAGGAAATCTGCAGCCCTTTACTATGCTCTGCACAGCAGCCAGATTGAATTCCCTGGGGGTAGCAAGGCTGCACTCAGGGACCCCTGGCCCTAAAAGAAGCAGAACTGCTCTGGGAGCTCCAAAGCAGCATGGGGAACATGATATCTTGCTTGGACCACGATAAGGCACAAGTCAGAGCCAGCAGTCACGTCAGCATGGACACTAATAAAACCATCTAAAAGGCACGTGTGATTAACAGATTCACAATTTTATACATGACATTGAAACAGGGGTCATTTGGTGGCTGATTCCCTGCGCTGACCCCCAAAGGCTTGGCCAGGGCCAAGCAGTTTGGTTTTGGGGCAGCATCTCTCTGAGTTTGAAATCTGCCTGCCCGCAGCCCCGGAGACAGGTGGTTTCCCATAACAAAGTGTCTTGCCTACATCCAGAAATAGCAATTTAATAGATAAAGTGCCTGTCAGCGGCACCTGCAAACACTGAACAAGGCAGATGAAAGGCCAGATATATATCAGCATTGTGCTTGCATATGATTTCCTTTATGAAATCTTTAACCTCCACATCCCACATACTATTACAAGTGAACTCCCCCACTCTTTGCTGTGGCTGCTCTGAGGCAATGAGTACTTTGGCAAGGACACCAAGTGATTTCCCAGGTTCAACCACAAGGCAAATGTCTTAAGAGCTCTGAAAAAACTGTCAATGCTCTCCAGAATAGCTGGTGATTAAGACTTACAGTCAATAATGTTGCTTCAGAATTTCTTAGAAGAGATCCAAGGATTTTGGAGCCCAAGAGTCACATTTGCTGTATCATCTCATTGCTCTTAAGGAGTTTGCTATAAGAATATGTTGCTATGAGATAGTTTTTCTTGTCTTCTCTTAACCAAGGACCAGAGTTAAAGAAGCTATAGAAAATCCCACTTGTCTTTGACCTTTTGATAAAAGTCTTATCTAAAGCTGGTTGAAGTTAGACAGCAGTATTTTAAACTGTTGCAGACTGGGCTTATCTGGGAATGTTCCCTTTTATGTCCTTCAGCAGAGTGTCTGGAAGTCAGTACATATGTTTCCATCATCTACCTGGTCTGAAGGGGACATGCAGAATCTCTCCTATCCAACAGCTCTGTTAAGTGGGCCGGATCTCATTCATCACTGACTCCTGGTGCCCAGATGAAGCTCGGTCTCTGGCTTCCGTCATTGCACTCTCCCTAGGCATTGTTTTGATTCTTCTCTTGGCTTGGGCAATAAATATAATTAGATATCACTTGAAAACCAGAAATCAAGAGATGCAAAAACTTCCTGCAAGAAAGTTCTGAAAACTGTTTGCTGACATCCACATGTGCCCTTGAACACCTGGGGCTGAGCCCTCTCCAAAAGTCTTCTGGGCAGACAGACAGCTTGTACAAGCTTCAGTGTGTCAGGAAAACACAAGAGAGCTCAGGTAGTGTCCTTTTTTGATGTATGTATCCCTCATTCAGAGGATGCTTCTCACAGCTTATATCTTGGCCAATTTCATTCCTCATCTGAGCAAGGGACTTTTTTTAGCAGTCAGACATAGTTTAATTTTTTGAAGGTGCTGGAAGTATATTAGAAGGGGTTTCCTCCCTTTGTGTCTCCGTGTGAGGTCCTCAACAGCAAGGTTTAGTATTCCAGCTGAATTCCTTATGAATCGTTCATCAGGCTGGGAAAGACACATGAAGAGTTTCCACCTTATATCTCAGCACAAAACATTCCATCTGAATAGAGTCTCTTTAATGGGAAAGTTATTGTCCTCTAGTGAGCCACTCATTTTTAGGATGACAGTAACTTGCATTTTGCCACAGATGTTGCCTATTACAACGTTTCCCATTCCTGACATAAAAGGGAAACATGAAGGTACTTTGGACGCACTGTGCCTCAGCCGCAGTCAATCGATGCTTTGCATTCCCTGCCACGTTCAGTTCACTTCCACGCTCCGCTCTCGTGCAGCTGCAGTAAACCATTTGGGCAAGGCAGGGAAAGGAGAACAGAGGAGGACGTTTATGTTATGGGAGAACAACAGCATGAGAAATGGTGACATCTCTATTACAAAGACAACGTTTTGAATATTGCACGGCAACCTCAGCAATGGGTGTCCCTAATTCTGCAGCAAAACAATCTGGACATTGTTAGCTAAGCACAAAGCAAAAACACTCTAAACACCCTGTTAGCACCAGGCAGAGATTAAAAGCACTGCTAAAAACCAGACTGTATTACAGACCTGGGTTCTGTCATTATTTAGCGCTGAATGTGGCTACAGAAGTTGGTCACATCTCTAACTCTCATGAGAATACACTCCCAGCTCTGCAAGACACAGCTGCTTTTGCCATTCACCATGTGAATTTTATATGCTGGAAAATGTTTATTTCAGTTTTGGTTCAATGTTCTAGTTAAATATTATATAAGTATATATGTTATATAAAGATAAATTTTACATATTTCTATATATGTTTACATATACATAAACTTTAATCCTCAGCATGTTTCTTGTTTGTTCATGCCCCCCCTAGCCTGACCGCTCAAAAAGTAATGGAGAAACATCATCAACTCTCTCTGTTTGATACATTAGAGCTCTTCCTAATACAGGCTACTTAGTACCTGCAGAGTGGGTACAGGACTTGCCAGAGTTTGGGTTCAGAATTACACTCAAGTTTTGCCCTACTTGGCAACTTTTTTGCTTCTTCAGAGTTCATTTATCTGAGATTTCCAGTGCCCAGCAATTCTGGACATGTTCCAATGCAAACCATTTCTACAGAGAAAGTAGTTTTATATTTTTGTCCAGCCTGACACATGGCCACCTAAGTCCTCTGTGAATAGGTATTTAATTAGTAGGAGCAGGAGAACATTCTCAAAGTATTGTAGATATCACTGAACACACTAGTCCCATGGGCCAGTTAGTTTTTGGTGGAATTTGTGCTGATTTTGCCAGTGGTTTTTGGTGGAATTTGTGCTGATTTTGCCAGTGGACTCATAAATGTTTTGCCAGTCTACGCCAAATGATCTGACATAGACATTGAGGTGAGGGGCCTGCCCCCTGCATTAGGCTATGAGGCATGTCTACGTGTGGAGTCATATGAAGAGTGACACTCAAACCCCACTGTTCATTCAGGCATAAAACAATCCAAGGTCTCTGCTTCCTCCTTGTTTGCCAGAGTTCCCACTGTTGTGCCTCAAAATGGGAAGCAAAGGAAAATGCTATATCCTAGGCAAAAGAGAAGGAAAAATCAAGACCCTCCAAATTACTATCAGGACACTCCAGAAGTGTCCGGGTCAGACTAGAACATCTGGTTTGTTTGGACCATTCTTTCAGCACGTCTTCATAGTATGGGATAAACATTTGCAGTTGATTTGGCATGAGTTCCAGATCCCTTTCCACGTCTACCTGTCTTTCAAATCCATTAACCTATTCTTGAGTATAACCAGCCCTAACAAATCACTTTTTTTTCTGCCTAGTCTTCCCAAAGTAGCTGCATTATTTCATCATGCATGTTTTCTGCATTCTGAGAGTGTTAAGAGAACTGGAGGAAGTGAATATTCAAATACTTTTTCACAATATCTCTCCAACTTCTCTTAAAAGTCTTGAATTTGAATTTTTTGCCAACTTACAACCAGCAAGCTCTTTGGCAAGAGAAAGCTCAGATGAGGCTTGAGTCCTTAATTACATTATTGGCAGACTGTGGCATTCCTTTGTTACTTTCTTGTTCTAATTCCCCCAAAGAGCTGCAAAAAGGAGAATGGTGGATTAATTTAATCATAGCTTCTTGTGTGGTTAAACAGCAGCTCCTTTATTGTCTACATACATTTGGGTGCTCTGAACTTCATCTCTGCCACTCAGAGTGAAAGCCTCTTCCTCTTACATTTTTTCCCTTCAGACTTTATGTCAAAGGAGCGATGTAGACTAAAGTCCATGTGTTGGGAGTAAGTAGAGACTCAGTAGCTGGAGTAGAGGATTCAAAGCATTTCTTGTTCCATCAAGTCCTTCAGGGACAAAGCAGCCAGGCTAATTCAGCTGATGGCTGAAGGACACCTCCCACAGATCCTTGGAGCAGCTGCAGGCATGGGAAGGGTCCTTGTGAGGAGAATGCATTGCAATGTCAAAAGTCAGTGTTGGAGCAATGCATCTGCTTGAGGGTTTTGGGGCACTGAGGTTTGCAAGACTCAAGTTCACGTTTTGCTGAGCAATTATGCATATATAGAGGGAAAATCCTTCTCATGACAAGGTAATGGAGACAACTGCTGTAAACCCCCTTTCATCTGGGGCTTTATTTCAGCAGAAACTGCAGTTATTACAAACTTTCTGTCTCAATTAACTCAACACTTCTGCCAAAGGAACCCAGGACATGCTGTTTGCAGCAGGGCAGATTTACTTTTCTGTGCAGATTTAAACAGCTGTTTCAGACTGTGACTGAAAAGTTATGGCATTTACAGCTGAGCTTTTCCAGACTCTTAACTGAAATGCAATAGCGGAAGTGTTAGCTGTGTCTCTTCATCTCTGGATGCATGTCCCTCAGATGTGAGGCCTCCTGTCTTTGTCTCAAGGGGAGAAATCATACCAAAATAGCTTTGTAGAAAACCTATCTAGCTCCATCTAGGTTCCCATTCCTCTAGCTCCTTCTTTTGGGAGCTTGTTGCCAGCACTAAGTCCAAGGCAGCCTTTGCAAATCAAAGTATCATTTAATTTGAACGCAAGACTCTAAGAGTGAGCAACAATTAGCACCCTCTGCACAGCTATTTATTGGATGATTACCAGCAGGATCACTGGATAGTCCTGCTTCTAGATAGCTTCTGGATAGTCCTACCTCTTTCAAACATCTTCCCAACAATTGCTTGAGCAGAGGGCCTGTCATTCTCCATTGTCAACTCTGTGTCAGTGTTGACAAAGCAAGCTGCAAAACTGGGCTGAAGGAGGTTCTTCCCAACTAATAGCTTAGGATTTGTTGCTGAGCTGCCTCAAGGAGGGGTCTTGTTTGGAGCTGTGGTCTTGAATTCCCATATAGGTAGCTTTTCACACTGCTGTTATTAACCTAAACTGGCATATTTAAGCATGTCAATAATCAGCTTATATACAGTAATTGTGAATTACTACAAAGCAATTCCTCATCTTCAAAGAACTATCAAGGAAAACAGATTTAAACATTGTTTGGATCAGCAAAAGGAAGTTACTCATATCAAGGGAGGATGAAGACTAATAAACCACTCCTGCAGTCTATGCTATTGGAAGGCACCATTATATCCATGAGAAAACACTGGAATTTGGGTCAGAAATTCTGTAACAGGTCACACATGACCTGGCACAGCAGACAAGCTCCTACAGTCTTCCTCTCTCTCTTAGGAAGAAAACGTGCTACTCTCCTTCCTCTACACCATCTTAGATTTATAATTACATGTAACACGGTATCATCCTGGTTGCTTTGCAAGTGTTTGCTAAGAGATTAGAACAGATAATAATTGAGAATATAAGCAACTTCCTTCAAGTGAATATTTGCAAGATCAGCCCATTAGTGACAGTCACAGTCAGCAATTTTCAAGCAGCTGCTGGGACAAATGTGAAGTCTCAGGAATGCATAAGCAAATGCATTAGACACAATACATCCACTGGAGCAGGGATTCATTAACAAAGCAGCTTCTGGAAACATGGAAAAAACATGTTCAACACAGGAATAATGAATGGCTTTTCCCCCCAAAAGGGGAGTAATTATTGTAAATCATCACTACTTATAAAGTGACCACCTAAACATGTATACTTTAGGTAGTAGTACTCAGTCTTAATAAAAATCTTTTTGCCAGGTATATCACAAACCCAAATGCCAATATGTTACATTGGTTTCCAAATGTTCAGGAAAAAAAACCCTATGGACTTCAACTCTTTGCGTGGAATGGGAATTTCAAATAGAAAGGCTGAGAGTGTGCCGACCAGTTTCATCTAGAGACATTTCAGCCAGTTTCACCTTCTCCTCGTTATATACTAGCTCAAAGTGGTTTAAATTTCCATACGCCGTGGAGAACAGATGCAGAGAATAATTTCTGGTTTCTCTGAAACATGAGCAGCATATTTTTGATTGAGGGCTTTGTAAACCAGCTCCTTCCAGATCGGAGGTTTGGGGCCACCAAGAAAAGAGGGGCTTGCTGATCAGAGATTAGCGAGTGCCCTGATGCACTGCCCAGAAGATGAGGGGTTACTGGCAAAACCACTGAGACATGGAAAGGGCCCCAAGGAGCCCCACTGAGACTGCAGATCCACAAGAAATCTTGGCCTTAGCCCTGCATATCTTGGGACATGAGTAATGTCTGCAGTTCCGCTGCTGCTCTGGTCTAACAAATGCCAGGCTAAATGGCTAGATCATTACCCTTCCCAGTATGGGACTGATCCAGCTCCCACTGGAGCCAGCTGGAGCTTTTCCATCGAATGAAGTGGGGGTGGATCAGCCCCATTGCTGCTGCTGTTTGTCCTTGTATGGTGCATGCTGCCTCCCTCCCACCATGCTGGGAGGCAGTGGGAGACGAAGGTCGGGAGACGAGGGCAAATCTTGGAATCTGCAGCTATTCCTCAGAGGGGATGAAACTCCTATTTAAGGAAAGGAGAAAAACTGAGAGAGGGTTTTACGACTAGGTCTGGAACGAGGCAAGGAAAAACATTAATGCGAACCATTCAAATCAAAGCAGATGGTCTTTATGCTTCAGTCAGCCTGGACCTTGAGAATTAATGGATGGCAGTGCCAAGGTAGACCCCAAAATGTGTCCCCGTGAAAATGTTTTATCTGCTGACATTGCAAGTATGAGTGTTACACCAGGGAGGTCTCATTGCAGAGCAAGAGTTTGTTGTTTCAGCTACTGTACAAAATGAACACAATGATGGTCCCCACCCCAAAGCACAATTAACACTCAAAATTGCAATTATCCTGTGTTCCCCAGTCTGCAAGTTCTGACCCTTGCTGGGGTCATGGACCGGTAGAAAGGGAACAGTGAAAGGCTGGAAGAGCAGTGATGGTTGACAGCAGACTGGTGTTGACAGCAGATGAGTGTTTCCAAGATGCAGGGATGAGCAGGGGTTGTGTTTACAGGCTCTGAGGGCTTCTCTGGGTCAGGGCACTCTGAAATGTAATACAATCCCACCCAGGATAGGGAGTAAGGATTTACAGCAGAGTATGAGTGAAATTCTAGTTTATGGAAACCAAACTTCATTAGAGGACTCTATATTGATCCATCTGTGCTTGGCCTCTCTCTTCATACATGGAGAATATTTTGGGATTGATTCTCATTTATGACTGACTGCCCTTGCTGTTTGCAGAAAACAACAGAGAAAAGAAAAACCCTGACCCTATAAAGTAGGAATGTGGGGAGTGTAAAGTCAGGAAACTGACAACAGGAAGAGAATAACCTGAAACTATTTCTAATTCATTTTTCCAAGTGGCAAGATTTCAAGTTATGTCTCTCCTGCCTTAAATTTCCCACTTAGTAGCAGATCCTCAGCTGGGGTAAACTGCTCTGGGACCATTGTATTTTTGGATGAAATCCTGTTCCCATTTCAAGTGAAATTGCTATTGATTCTCACAGCGCTGGGATCGCAGCATCTGTGCTGAAATCTGTGGGTTTCACACTTTGCAGGGGGGAAAATATTGGCTTCAGATGCAGTTTTCATTGAGGATTTAATGCAAGGAAACATTCCAGTTGTTCAAAGGCTGCATAAAAAAAATGCTGGTTCTGCAACACTTCTAATTTGGAGCCAAATTTAAGTTAATACTTACCATTTCCCCATGCTAGAATCAGCAATATGGAAAAAAAGGGATAAAGGATTTCTTACTAAAATCTGAGAATTGGGGTCACAGGGTCAAGGAGCTCTGGAAAACAGAAATCCTTTAGATGCATGTCTGGTTAGTTTTGTCTGAATGGGAAAGTTGCTTTGTTTGAGCCTTTTAAGTGACAGGGTTTGCAGAATGGAAACAATGGCTACTGATAGAGATGAAGAAAAGCCCCACATCTGAGAACAAAAATGGAACTGAGACTCCACCTCAGGGCAGTGTCGATATTGAGTGCCTTTTGTTTTGGAGGAACTGACCCATAGGGATTCAAAAGTCAAATACTTGACCTCAAAGAACAATCATAAAGATGTTATTTCTTTTTTATTACTGCAAATATAAGGCCCATACATAAAAATGCAGATTCACATGGCTTTCTTGATGAGGAGACATAGTAGTCTGCCTATTGATGCTCTGCAAAAGCTTCTGTCAGTGTCAACACATGCAGGGAACTGTAGTCAAAGTGTTTCAAAACATGGAGGAGTGAGAGAAAATACCTTGCCTGCCTCCACAGGATGATGTGATTAGCTCCAAGACTCTGCCTCCTGAATTCTGTCCTTTCCCCGACATTCTGCTTTTTCCTTCTGCTTTTTGCCACTCTTTCTCCTCTCCCTTGAAAAAACAGCTTTCTTAATTCTACCTTCCCAGCCTGGGCTGCTCAAATTGCTGGTGCATCAGGATGGACAAGGATGCGGATGCGCCAGTTGTGAGAATTTCAAAGGCAGGAGCCCCTTGGGTGCTGATTTGGCAAAGGCATCAGGACCTCTTTCATGGCAATGACGTGGAGCTGGTGCATCAAATTCTTACCCAGATAGGGGACAAAAGTTTGCAGGCTGTTTCTTTTAAAGAATGATCCAATGTGCATTGCCCTTGGATTGCAAGTTAAAATATCTTTTGAGAAAAAAAGACATTGGTTGTTCTTATTTTCTCTAGGATATGTTGTGTAGGAGTATAATTACCTTGAATTAGACATAGACCATGAAGGAACAGATGCTTATTTCTTTTAGAGATTAGACAACCTTGCAGACTGCCCAATAGGAAACAGAGTAGAAAATAGGCAATGTATCTCATAAGCATCAAGCAAATTAGGACACTGCTCAGGAAATAAGTAGATTTTACGACTGACAGAAAAAAAAAAGTTTGTTTATTTTTAATGCAGGCTGTAGCAAGATTTCATTCATTTTCAAGTTGCCAGTCTCTCTAGCAATTGTATTTTGGCCAGCTACACCTTCTAGTTCTGCCTGGTAGTTTGGAAGAGGAGAAAAAAGGTTTTTTCCTGAAACCACACGCAGCATCTTTATCACAACAACCATCAGTCTTTCCTGAACTTGCCGTTTGAGGATTTCTGAGTTCAGGTTTTTTAAAGAGCTGCTGATCATCACTTGCATGGACTTCAAAGCCAAAGCACCTGTTCCCCAGACTGGATCAGTCCTAAAAGTAGCATTTTGCTTTCAGGGTTGACTGACTATCATAAGGCCAGCTTAGGAGAGGTAGGAACCTTAAAGCATCCTTCTGGCCTCTGCTTAGTAGAGATTTTCTGGTTCATTAAAGCCTTGATACATTAATGGCCTGTGCGTGATTTCAGAGACTGGTGCGCCGAACTCCTGCAGCTCATGCCTAGAGCTTGTTAGTGTAATTTTCTAAAGATTAGCAAGCATTGATTCCACTGGGAAGCCTTGGGGAAATGCCGTTAATCTCTTTTGACTGCTGCGGCAGTGCATGTTTATGGAGGGTGCCTACTGGGGTTCTCGCTGCTGCCGGGGAGATGTGATTCTTAAGGAAAGTTTTCCCTTTAGAAAAACTGCATCAATTGCAATTGAGAACCATTAGCTAATGGTAGCTTCACTGAGTCAGACACTTCATGTTACTTGTCCCAGGTTGTCTGAGCCCTGGAGGCCTTCCACAGAAGATAGATACTGACTCAATTCCGGCTTCAGTTTCACTAGCGTAACTGCTATTAACCTCAACAAGCTTGGACAGGTATGAATTAGGTGGAATTTTACCTGCTGGAAGGACATCATATATATTTTAACACAGAAGAGTTGTGTATTATTACATAGTGGAAAAAGAAAACCAACCAGGGTAATTCAATTTCCTAGCCAAAAGGTGGAAAGTACTAAAATTAAGTAGAGGAGATAATTCAATTTTTTGGTTACAAACCAGAACATTCTTGGTAGAATTAATGAATGAATGCCAGGTCCTGGGCCAGTATTTACAAATCCAGTCTCACAGTACACAGGTGGGAAGGGACAATAAAAAGCCTAATTTTAAATTAGGGCCACCAAAGGAGGAGCTTGGAAGCTGGCTTATCTTTTTAATAACTTTTTACCAATTCTCTATGAGCCACGGAGTTAGGGAGATGAATACTGCCCTTCATTATCCTGTTCCAAATGCAGAATTATTTTCACCAATTTTCAGTTTTACACTGGTATAAACATCAGCAGAGCCTTACCCCAGGGAAAGTATTATCAGTTGTACGTCAGCAATCTCCAAATCAGGGAAACAGTGAAACCTAGAAAGAGAAAAGCAAAGTGCCTAAAGAAAGACAAATTGTTTGGATAGTCCAGACATTGTTGTCTTATCTTTAGCTAAGCTGGGGAAGTAGATTTGTTGGTCTTGACAAAAAAGCCCTTTGTACATTGTAGGAGAAGGAGACCCTGGGGGATGGAGAACAATAGGCTTCCTTTGACACAGGGATTGATTACCTTCAGGAAGCGCATGTGGATTGCTCAGAGTGATTGAATTCCAGTATTGCTTTTTCAGGATCATCTAATTATATTACAGACTCTATCATAGTCCTTTAAATGACCACAAGCTCTTTTACCACAGTAATGAAATAACCACTGCTTAAAATAATGATTTTTTTTTTTTTAAATGGGCTTAGCAGCCAGCACGAGAGTATTTTCCTCTTTGACAGTGAAGAGAGCTACAGGGATGTGTTGCAACATCCATGCAGCAGTGTGGTGTGGATCTGTCCTTTCCATTCCCATATTTCAGAGCTGGCTAAATCATGTTTACAGGAGCCTGTGGGACTCAGACAGCTCCGTGGTGTTCCTCTCCACTCACAACCAGCAGTGAGACAGTTGCTGACAGACATACAAGAAGAAAGAAACAACGGGGTGGTGCTGGGGACCCATTGCATCAGCAGTTGCATGAGCTTTGAGGACGTTACGGCCATTCAGAGTTGGAGGAGACATAACTGGCATAAAACTTTTGGTAATGAGGTGAGACGTACCGGCAAATGCCACTGGCACGTGGGGAACCCGGTGGTTCAGCTGGCCCGTGCTGCTTTACAAACCAATGCAAACCTGTCTGAATTTGCCAGCAAAACACCAGGCTCACCGCTCATCCTCACAAACCAGGTTCTTGCAAACTCAAGACTTCTTTCTTAAACAATCTGGTTTAAGGAAGTTTGCCATTTCCCTTTTCCTCACAATATTTGTTTTTAGGGAGAGCCTCTTTGCCCCATAGTTGTGGCAGTCATGGAAGACCTTGAATGCGGGCATCCCCCATTGCTCGAGGGCTGCCCTCCCCACACAGCAGCCATCTGCACAAGCAGGCCCTTGTGAAGAACAAAGGAGATTCATGTCTGTTTGCTTACAAACTTTTAAAAGCACGACTGTAATTTATGACAGATTTCCCTTTCCCGACATCAGTGCTAGACCTGGAAGAAAGCTCTGGGTTGCTTACTGCAGCTATCCATGGTTTATGTGTACACAGCCCTTCGATGCTGAGCTACCAAGGACATGTTTCCTGCACAGATGCTGTTTTTTTGCTGAAAGTGATGAATTCCAGAGATCACAAAAGCTAGAAAACTGTCAGCAAAGAGCTTGTGGCTCAGGGAAAGAAAATGCAGCTGCTGGGAGCACCTCTCCCTGCGGGGCCCCTGCCGTGACCTCCACCTCTGGCAGGGAATCTTTGAGGAAGAATGGTATTTCAGTGCACGAGCTAGCTCCCACGTGGAGGTCATCAAGAGCAATGGCAGAGATGTTTGGGGATGAGGAGGGCTCCCAGACTTTTAAAGGTTTGTGAATAAACACCGTGGGAATGGTTTACAAAAGATGCTTTACTAAAAAGAGAACTCAAATTGCCAGAAATTCCTGCCCACCATTGCTTCCTTGGTATCACAGCAATATGTCACAATTTAATTAAATTCATTTTTTTCTGATTTTGTGCAAAAAATGTTTGTGACTTTACAGCCTGAGGGGCTTCCCAGTTCTGTGAGAGCAGAGACAGGATCCGTGTGTAAATCATTCCTCCTTTCAAACTGACCTTTTGCTACGGTGGATTAAAATCTCCACTTTATTTACAAACTTCAGTTTACTGAATAAGCTATTGAGGGCTGTAACTGTTGATCAATGTTAAGGCCATCTGAAACATCAAAGCAAAGGCTATTTATGAGAGAGGATTGAAAAAACATGGCAACTTGCCTCTTCCTTTCTAGCTATGTGCAGCAGCGATGGCTCAATCAGTTCAGCTTCTGTGAGCGTATTTTAGAAGTACAGGTTGCAACTTTTATGGGCTGAAGAATAAATACCAAATGTAGTCTTGATGGCAGCAAGCACAAATCTCCTGATTCCTCAGAGTTACAGTGTCATTTACTTCTGTGCAGTGAATAAATATGGCAGTGCAGACAGAGGAGATGATGAGGAGGTTAGACCTGGGTTTTGAAGCATCAGGGTTGGATCAATGTTGAAGGCACTGCATTAGCATAGTCCTCCGGGCTGTCTTACTCCAGCAATTAAAGTCAAGGCACAAGAAGTCAAAATGGCTTTATCAATATCATCAGAATGACAAAATCCTGCTCATTTCTAGCTTTACGTTAGCAGAGGGATCCCTTTAACCCCTCAGTCCTAGGACCTAAATCAAAGACATACCCTTGAGATTATCTCCCTCAGCTTTCCCAGGTTGCAGATCCGACAAATAACATCAGTCAGGACTTTTCCCCCACCAGTTTAGATTTCCCTCAGCCCCATTTGAATCAAAGGGTGGTTTGTTGCTTTTCATTTAATTTCACTTTTTTTTCTTCTTCTTTTTTACCTGGCAGGTTGAAAAGATTAAAAGGATCAATTCATTTTTCAGATAAAGTATTTCACTGAACACCCCCTAGTCAAGAACTGGGACGCTTGTAATAGATTTCAGATTCACACAAGCAACTGTTCTCTATTTTTCTTGCAAAAACACAAATAAATATGCAAATCAAAGCTATCAGTGGCTTAGATTCTCATCAGAAACCATAAATAAACATGCAGTTTATTCAGAGGAAACACATTTTGGAAAAACTTTCAGCTTTCAAAAAGGCTACAGTGCAAAAGGAGGGGAAAACTAGGCACAGCTTCCTCTTGCTTCCACTCCTTTCATATTTTACCTTGACATTTGTCATCTACCAGATAAAAGATTTGCAACAAAATTGAAATATTTCCATTGATAAGAGAGGATGTGCACAGTCCAGAAGAATACTTTTGAGGGTGGTTCCTTTCTATGTTTGGCTACTGACTTCAGAAGATTATTTTCCACTGTGAATGACACTCAAATATAGCTTGCAGGATACACTTGGCTAAATATAGCAACCCAAAGCCAAAAAGGCATTTTTATAAAAATGTGCCAAGACATTGATTTCACCAGGCATTCAACAGGCACCAGTCTTTCAGCTTTGTTTTCAATCAAAAAAAAGTTTGGAAAAATTAGTTACTAACACATTCTTATGACGTTGACCACTGGACGGTAATGTTACATGGTCTCTCTAGTTCTTTTCCTTGCCATGTGGGCAAATAGCTCAGATCTGGAAGCGAACACTGCATTTCTGTTGTTAATTATGGGAGGGAGCTGAGCCTAGCAGACCTAGAGTTGGTTCAGAGCCTTTACCTCTGTCAAAAGCTGGTTTTGTGGTAAAGCTACTTCTTGGAACCTGGGGGTAGATGTCAGATCTCCAAAATGGACCTGCTTCAATTACTGTTGGCAAAACCAGTCTGATTTGCTTGCAACCACAAGTCCCATGTCACTTCAACCCTTGGTAACATCCTCCCTCAAGTCCTTGCACTTTCCTGCACCTCAGGTCCCTCTCTTTGCTACGTATCTTCCTTTGAACTTAGGCTGAGCCACGGAAAGAGAAAATTAACCTGTAACCTCATGGAGCCAAAGAGGAGATACTCTGCCACACACAGTTTCTTACAACTTCCTCAAAAACTCTTAGCTATGTCCTTGTCTTGCCTTTTGAACTAACGTCCTACCTTAGCTCCTTATGTCTCCATCACACACTAAACGCCAAGGGGCCCTCATGTGAAGACTGTAGGCTTCTTTCACTTTTCTAATGCAATCTCCCCAAAAACCCCCAAATTACAAGCCTTGAGCATTTCAATAATCTTCAAGTGAAGGTCACTCATAAGTGTATAAAAGCAGAGAATTTTGTTTATACAAGGCTTTATGTATATGCTTAAACTTAAATGAGTAAGTTCCAGAGAAGGGCTCATACACTTAAATTTACAGATGGGACGTAGGATTTTGCTGGTTTGGGATCTTGGACCACAAAACACACAAAGGAGGTCTGCCAGACTTCACATGAACCACAAGGCAAATTTAATCTCCTTAGAAATGTGCAGCTGACTTGATACAGATTTTCTGGTGCACAGATCAAAGTACATTGGGCTAGCATGTGTCTCCATGTGTGAAAGAGATGGAGAAAAATGGAACAAATGTAAGAAAACAATGGGGTTTCAATCTATGAAAGATTCCTTACATTTGGTAGAGAGACTCTGCCTGTTAGCTAGTAGTGAGGGCTGGGGAATGTAGGAATTTTGTTGCTGTCTTGTGACTGCTTCAGACAAACCCCCCAAACTGCTACAACTGCTGGCCTGAATAGTTTGCTGCCAACTTCTTTCACCTCCTTGGAGAAAATGGGTTCTTTTAGCCTCCTGGGAGAAATAGTTAGGCAGAAGTGATTCCAGCTGGGAGAGGATGGGATGTCTTTTGTATTCACAACATCTGTACAGCATAGGACAATCCAAAGGGCTTAGGGCATTAGGTGACAAGTTGTGTGGCTCTCTGAGGTTGCTGTTGAAATGAAAGAGTAAAGAAAAAAGCCAGCTTTGTGGCTTCTGATCTGTTTGGAGTCTCTGCTGTAGGCATGTGACGGGCTGCATTGCGCCTCACACAAAACAGTCACAGACACACGCTCCCAGTAACATAACTTCAGGTGACATGGCCTGACCAGCAGGATGTTTCCATCAGCCTCTCTTCTTATCCCAGAGGAGATAGGGTATAACTTTGCACCTACCTGGGCCACTCGATCTAGGGAATAAAGTAACAGTGTTTGTGGAAAAATTTAAGTGGCAAAATAGAAATGTGCTCAGAGCAAGAATGTGAAGATTTGGTGTTTCTATGAGCTGTCATAAAGCAGTTTCTGTATCTTCCCCCAGACAGAACCTTGACAGCAATCAATAACTAGAAAAATGAGGCCAATTGTTGGCAGGAGGATTTAATATCTCTTCAATATGGTACTTTGTTTTATTTCTGTGTCTGTTATCTGCTGGGACAAGATCTGGGAGAAGAGAAACAAAATCCAATTTTTGTTGTATCTTCCACAGTAGGATCAAGTCTGTTTTGTACCATGAGATGAGACTGTACACTTTACAGAATAACTGCTCTGTCCTCTGTTTTTTCCTCACCCCCAAATTCTCGAATTCCTCCAAAAGGTTAAATATAGTTCTGCTTTGACCTGGAAAACAAGATATGTCTAATGGATTTTTAAGGATTAACTTTTCCAAGGTGCATTATTTAACTCATTACTTCAGTGCTCAGCTGAACTGTCAGATTTGGTCTCTGTTGTGACACTTGGAACAATCTGCAATTAGACACAACAGATTCTGCTGGGAAACTGGACATAAATCAGGTAGTGCTGAGCACTGAAGCTAAATGGGCAGACTAAGCAAAACATACACTCAGGGGTCCCCTGCCACTCTGCATGACTAGACATGATGAGATTTGCCAGGAGGTATGTGATGTGGGCCAGCAGCAAAGTGTAGGTGTCAAATTCTTGGCACACTTGCCTTGCAATGTGAGGAGACACCAAGCAAATTCCTCAGCTTTCTACAAAGGCAAGGACTGTCTTAAGGGCAGACACGGGGCAGTGCCCGGCTTTCTGCTGGCTCCGTGGAAAACAGCTGCCTCCGTCTGCAAAGTCACAACCGTTTCCTTGCATGGGTGAGATACCGGCGTTATCAGTACGAGAGGGCAACAAGTGACACAGAAGCATCTGCTTGTTCAAAGCAAAACAAGATCTGAGAGTCAGCAGCTCTTCTGCACAGAAATGATACAGTGTTATTCAAGGGGCCTCAAAGCGGTGCTTACTGCCTGTAGGGAGGGCTGAGGCGCCCAAAACCAAGGCTGGTGTACAAAGCTGTGAGGACCTTTTTGTTCCGAGTGTTTAATAGGACAATCCCTGCTTAATCCTAGACTCTGATGTAATTTTCATGTTACCAGTTGAGACTGTTTATTCTGAGACTTCCAGGACTTCATACTACAGGGTTGGTTTTTTTCTGTAATTTTGTATTCAGCCCACACATAAAATGTCATTGAAGGAATAAGTAACAGATTACTTGCCTTACAGCACAGGGCAATCCCAGTTATCCTCCCACTCAGTCCTGCAGTACATTGAGGTCTCTTCTCACGGCAAAGTGAGCAACAGAGCAAGTAAGCACACACTTATCCAACATCTGGTATTAGAGGTACAAGACTTATTCTTCTGATTAGTTTTAAACATGAGTCCTCACCTTAAAATAAGTATTACTTCCTAGTCTCAAAGAAGTCCTGCTATGCAGACACTAATACTAATCAATGCCACTAGTCATCATCAGTGTCAACAACAGCTTTATCTGGAATTCAGAAAGGTGATAAACAGATATTTTCATGTTTCGTTTACAAAATCTCCCCTCCCCCTATCAGAAAAATGTATGTTTACTAAATACCTCTGATGACATGAAGCACTTTTTATTGTTTGAGTTAAATGTATGTCATAGACCTAATTAGTTACACATTTCCCTAGGAGGAAATGGGAAGCCATTAAACCTACTGCATTAAAATATCCCTCAATTACTGCTTCTTTGCAGATGATTTCAATTTTGTTCATCTGCCTTTTCATGCCGAGTGGTTTCAGCAGAGATGTTTGAGGAGCAGCACAGGAGCTGCACCAGAGAAGTGCTATTTGCAGGTCCCGCTGTCCTGCCACGGGTGCCCACATCTCCTGGGGCTGGGAGCCGTTTCTGTCCTGGCCCTCCCCATACCACCCCTTCCAACAAGGACTGTCACTCCATGCTCCCTTCATCCCTTCTTACCTCCCAGCCTGACACGTCCATTCAGTATCTCAGTTCCCCAATCCCATGTTCCCTAACTCGTCCCAGTCTGTACCATTCCTCTGTCTCCAGGAGGAAAACCATACTTATTTCCAAAACCCTGATCCTCTGGACACCTTGTGTGCCCACACCCCTGCAATTCTGGCCTCCTGGTGTGCTGGTGCTTTCCTGTCACCTACAATGCAACAGGTAACATTCAGCCTTTCGATTTACAGTTCTCCACTTACTTCTCCACAATAAGAACAAGCAAAGAAATACAAAAGGCAAGAAGAAAGATGATGAGCAGACAGAAAGCCTTTTAATTGTGCGAGTTCAAAGCAACATGCTCAGAGGATGATGAGTATGACATACTGCTCATTTCAGTTCAGGGCCACGTTGAAATAAGCTGAGTGATTTAACTAATGATTATACTTAAAACAAGGAAAAGAGGGATCACTGAGAGGTGCAATTATTTCAACAGATGCTGCAAATAAGGTCCTGTCATTGCTCACAGAAGGATTGTGCTGCACATTGTAATGCAGGGACTCCACAAACAAGCTCTTTTTGGGGACTCTTGTGCCTTGATTGTAGGAGCTGGAATTGGTCCCTTCACTGGGACTTCATTCAGGGACTTTTGAGACCTCATCAAAAGCTGAAAAGTGTTGCATTATACTATCATACATAAAATGGGGCAAGAATGACCATCACAGTTTGGATTAGTGAGCTGAGACAGGACCTTAGCATCGGATTCTGTTTGCTTGAACTCCTGATCGCATTCTTGTTGAACACGTGAAAGGCACATGCAGACAGACACAAATGTGGCCAACACCATCCCAGGGATGGTGGATGCAGTAGTACCTCTGTGGTGTCATGGTGTGACAAATGAACAAGGGCCAGGGCTTGTGTATCTTCTTAGTCAAAGGTGATCACTGAAATTCTTTAATTCTCTGCCAGTGCAGATTGAGAACAGCACATCTAGAGAACCGAACTCTTCCTCAAAACAATTATCCACGATTTATGTCATCTCTAGCATTTAATCCTTTTCATAAGTCAAAACATATATTTTTCTCTTTTTTTCAGAGTACTCTAGATTGTTAGACAAAGTTCAGAATAAATCCTTAAATTCCCTGAAATCCACCTGCTCTGAGATTTGAGCTTTAAATTCAGGCTCGCTTTGTGCAAGTGTAAACCACAAGCTTCGGCGGTGGAGGCCTAGAAGTTAGGGCTCAAACTTTCTTGAGAAATTTTCCATTTGAGAAATAATGTAGAGGGAAGTGTGCATTTTGAGTGAGGTCTGATTTTGCTTGGAAATTAAATCTATTTACACAAGCTCTTTGCAGCTTAACAGCTATGGTTAAATCTCTTGTAACCCCACACAGCATTATCACACCTGTTTAAATAAGGTACTGGAAGCTGCAAACTCACATTTTCTGGCTTCAGAAACTTGTTTACTTTCTCATTTGATAGCATCCTATCTTTTCTGATGTTTCATTTCTCCCATTTCCAGTTACAACTGACTCTTCCATTACTTCAGGACTATCAAATATTGCAAAAGATGAATTACACAGAAATAGATGTTTGGTTCTTTGTTAATACTACTCAGCAGCAACAATCCAAAAAGCATTTTAAAGACTCTAAAAGGCACTCAGAAAAATAGATAACGTTCATGTAATTTATTTTAGTGATGCTGTTAGTGTCATCCTCAAATGTCATAGCATTTTTTCTTCTTTTAAAGGCAATTGAGGATCTGACTGCAATTCTGTTAGCCATTTTCCTACAATTGTCAATTTAACTTGAAAGAATGAGTGTTTTTATTGTGCAGAAAATGTCACAATAGAAAGAGCCTTGCTCCAGAATACAAGGATCCTCCACCTTCTGAAAGGATGGCATGGCACTGCAAGCTGGAACTGGCCTGGGGGCTTAGACCCACTTCAGAATTAGACTGGGAGACATCTTTGCTGAGACATTTAAAAGTGTTTTAATAATTTTTTAAGAATGCAACTGTCCCAATCAAAGTAAAGAGGTTTTTTAAATGAAGATATTGGAATGTTCATGCATATGATGCTTTCTTAATAGGAGGAAGATGCACAGTCTTTGCTGACTGGCTACAGTTGTCCATGTAATGACACATGAAAACATCTGGATATGCAAGATGAGATTAAGGAGCTATCTGAGAACACCTGCTTCCAAATGGCAACTGATACATAAAATCCCAAGGTGTGGAGACTGGGTCCTCAGCAGCATCTGGGTCCTTAGCCACCACACAGCAGCTCTCCGGCTTGGTTCCTGTTTTGCTGCACTACTTGCTCGTGCAGACACTGTGAGGTACCTGGGTCACCATCTATTTTTCTGCCTTTTGCAGCATTGTTTAATGTCAGCTAAGAGTTTTGCACTGACTTTCACATCCCATTGACAACCTCTGATTCACATTTGTCTCCACAGACATAAACCATGTGTTCGACAGAAGAAAATAGGACAGATGAAAGGCAATGGGATTTTGTTTTCTTTATCGCATACTTCTAAATGCATAACCTGATACTGATGTACTGCCATTTTTACCACTGAGTCTCCATCTGAAAACAGAAGACACTACACAGACATTAGGAGACCTCTTAACATCAGATGGATATATGAACTGCTTAAGACAAAGGACTTTCCCCCAGAAACTTGTATGGCCTCCCCTATGTTAAAAGAAACATCTATCCGTATTTCAACGATAACCTGAAGCAGTACACCTATAGCAGTTACAGCTACTGCATTAACACAGTATCATTAAAAACTACTTAGGATAATTTCTACAACAGCCATTACCCTTCCTCATGAAGCAGTCACACTACAGTTGAAATGAAAGGACTGTTCTTCTGATGATCGTGCAGTGATGTTCCACAGTTGAGTGTTTCAAGCATCCTCATGTGAAGCAATCTTTTTTTCAGAAATATAAAGTCACTACAAATGAAGGGGAATTACTGAATAGGTTTGGAATTATCCACACTAAGCACAACAGGTTAAGGGCACACATATCCCTTCAACTGATGATGTAAACAAGCACTCAATTATATTTAAAGCATAAATGGAAAAAAAATAATGTACACTAAATACAGGAAAAGCACTTCAGAAAGAGCTCATATGAAACAAAATATTTATTAAGTCTCAGAGAAACCTACTGGTGAGAGATATCTGACTTCCAGCATCACCAAGGAAATACCCTCTTACAAGCTTCTTGGAGCTGGTGAGGACTTTCCAAGAATATTCTTAAAGTTAGGCCTAGTCCAACACATCTGCTCTTTAAACTAATGCTCCTTTGCTTCTCCCAGGTTCCCTCATCGTCCTACATAGCCAGCAAGGAGACTCTGCCTGAGACCTTCATCTCTGAGTACAACATGGGAGCAGCTGGATGGGCCACATGGAACCTGCATACAAAAAACCAACAAAGGCAGCAAACACACCATGGTGCCGTGAAAGAGACCCAGTTATATCCTTTGTCATCCACAATTAACTTTACAGATGAAACTAGAAGGTATCTAGTCCAAAAATGCTGATGAAAGGGAAAAGTAAAACACAGCTAGGAAAATTTCCTTCATTGCAGTGCTACTGTGAGCAAAGTATAAAATCAAGAAACCAAGTTTGATATGCTCTGTATCTGCCCCATTAGCCTGACACATTATGTGAGTTGTCACTAATGGAAAATTCAGTTTATACCAACAGGCAAGCATTTGGGCACACATTTGTTAATCCACACTGGTTTTAAAGCAAAGTTTTAGCAGTTTAGGGGAGAAAGAAATAAAAAGAAGTGGAAAATATGTTGTTCTAGAAGCTGAGCATTTAGAGAACTTCTGTTTGCAAGTACAGAAATAAACAACTTCTTGTAGATACTGCCCTCATGCTGCCTTTTGATTGAACTACATAGATCAAGGAGTTCTATGGGGAAGAGAAAAACAAAGCAGTGAGGAATTTAAATGAGTTTTAGGAAGGAATTAGGAAAGTCTCCAGGACACAGTTGTAAATATCACAGATCTGAGTACAACAATATAATGGATTTTCACATATACTGCTTGCAGCAGCTCTTACAGATGCTTGTGCAGATCATCCCCCTCAAGCCAGACCCCACATGCTTTACTCCTTTCTCACATGTTATGGATCCCTCTTGCATGAGCCCCCAGTCCTGTCGCAAGATCCGTATGTGTGGATAACACCTACACATGTAACTCCAGCCGGGATTGCCTGGGATGTCTGCTTTATACGAACCACTGAGGCCTTCTCGGACTGCTAATTCTTCTAGACTCAAACACACATTCTTAAAAGACTCCCTCTTCAAAGAGGGCTGGCTGGCCCCAGGAATAAATCACTTGGTTACAGGCAGGCACTTCTGAACATTTTACCCACGGTGAAAGGAAAGCACTATGTTATGTTTTCTAATGAACTATTCACGGTTATGACAAACTTTGTTAATCTCAAGGTCAGCTCCCTCTCCCCACCTCTTTCCACCTTGCCTAGCTGTTTCATTCAATGGCTTCTTCTGCTTGTCACATTGAGTGAAATGTTCTAAAAAACCAAATAGTCTCTTTACTTGCCTCTTGCCATGAGGCCTGAGCTGTAACTGGAGATCCCAGATGCTACCAGATAATAATTTTAATGATCATCTTCCAAAGAGTTCAAAACCCAAAAAGCAAAACTTGAATTCCACTGAAGTCAATGGGAGATTTGCCAGAAACTTCAATGCTGGCAGGATTTCATCCAACATTTCTTTCCCATTAGATTTAATTAGTGGTTGGTAATGAGGTACTCTTAAAATTCCCCACCTCTACGGAAAAAGAAACATGATTAGATTAGAGTGTACAGTTATAATTCACAAATTGGATTGTTAGAACTAGTTTTCCTCTGCTTTTTCCCCTCTTCTTTGCCAGGAATAACACAATTAAACTCAGAGTCTCCACACATATTTCAGTCAGGAATGACTAAAGTAAGGTTGTGTTGAAAAAAGCTGCTGCAGACTACTGAAATGGAGGCCTGATTTAGGGTTCTTATTTCAGACTTGAGGAAAGTCAGATTACTTCACATATGATACTTTACAGAAGATTACAAATTAACCACAAGTCATCCAAGAACATGCCTTCAGATGGAAAATAAATCAAGAGGAAATTAGTCAAAAAGTAAACACCTCTCTTCTTCCATCAGGTTAATGAACACAGACCATTCTTCTTGCCAACAGTGTCCCCAGCTGAATCAAATGAGGTTGCGCTCCTGGGAAATGAGCATCCCTCAGAAAATCTCAGCTGTAAATTCACCAGAAATGTGTCTCTGGTCTTAAGACAGGACCCACAGAAGCCAAGGTGGTGACATCCACTCTTCAATGCCATGCCACACCACTGCCTGCTCAGTCCAAGCCATAGACTGGCTTAGCCCTAATAGCGAGGCTTGTTGAACCTTACATTCACCTATCACAACACTGAATTCCCATTTGATTTACTGAGTCTGCCAGACCTCTCCTCTTAGGACCTCCAGGTATTAGAAACTGAACAGAGGACAGCATCTCACTTATTTTCTGACACTAAGCTGCAATAAAAATGTACAAATACACATCCAGAAGTAGATGTTGCATTGGAGTTACAGCAGTGGTTGTTTCAAAAAAGGGATTCTGGTGAGAATCCACCCAGCAGCTTCACAGGTCCATGCAGGGATGTCCATGCACTGGAGAAGGAATAAATAAGAGTAGAGTGGGGTGGCATGGCTGGCACAAAAGATGATAATGGGATAAGCCCGACAAGAAGGTTGCACACATTTGAAGAAGAGGGAAAATGGGGTAATAAACAGAGGAAGTTCCGAAATCTGGCATGTAATTTTCATATTTCTTGGAAAAAAAATACAAACAAAACAAGTTTGTTTATATTTGAGGATTCCACAGGAAGCTGTTTCTTTGATTTCCTAAGCAAGAATTTCCTTGGTCATGTCAAACTCCTCTGATATTCCAGGTCAGAAAAGAACAAAGACTGGAAGTTGAACTCAATTTAATACTGCTACATAAACCCAAAGTCAGACACTAGCTGTAATAATGGTTGGAAATATGGATTTTATTTCCATTTGCTTTCCTGAGTAAGTGCTCCTGGTTTTCATTAACGTTTGGAAGAAATCATGCCGACTCCAAACCGATTAGAAGGGGAAGCCAGTAAATGTAACATGGATTATGGGATCACTGTCTGGATTAAACTGACCAGAGAATGGCTACAACCTTCACTTTCACAAAATACAATAGTTTCCATTTGCGAATGCAAATGAGTGAACAGCATAGTTACAGCTATATTATTTTATCCAGGACTATTTTTTCTTTCACTTCCCAGAGGATTAATACTTTTTGCTTAGAATAATAAGCAATAAAAATGAGTAGGCTGTAAAACCCAGTGATCTGGATGGATTTACCCCCAACCTGCTTCAAAACAGCTAATATTCATGAGCCCTGGTGATGAGACGCAGAGATAATAGACCATGGCCAGAAGTCTGCAGCAGTCCCGGGAAGGACAGACACTCACAGACTTCCACACTCACAGGATGCAGAAGCATGACTGTATAGGTAGTCTTCCTCAGTGAAAATGCACATTTTAAGATTGTTCCTGCCCTTCAAACATCCGTTGCTACATCTGTGGGGGTGTGGAAAGGTGGTATTTGTTTCACTATATAGCCTAGAACAAGAAGTATTGAGTTTCTAATCTGCTTTTGCTCAGTTAAAACCAAAATGAGCAATGACATTCAGCATAACCGTAAGATCAAATGTCATAAATAGCCCGGTGTCTTAATTCTGCCCTGAAGGTATCATATTTTCATTCTCATCAAGATATAATTGTGCATATCTACCAGTGTCACATCCACAGGGAAAAAAGTCGACTTTGCACTTTACACACAATCTGAGATGCTGTCAGTGATGCTAAAGAAAACTCCTATCACTGTGTAGGCCATTTGACACAATCAGGCTCCCATACAATTTACATGAGTCTGTTCCTGGCATCAGCTGAAATCTCACTAAAACCACAGAATAGTGGTTGACCTTGCATAAGCCTTTTTCTGCTTAGGAAGTACTTATCAAGAGTAAGTTTGTAATGAAAAGACTCATCTCACTTCTCCAAAATGCTTCTGGAAATATGCAGCCTTCAGAAAACAAGGTGATACTTTATGCTCTGAGACTGATGAGCAGCTAAGCAAATGTTATTCTAATATTTCATGTTGTTACTAGAAAGAGGTACACAGACTTCATTGAATTCTTGACTGCAATGGTAAATCTGGGGGCTTTATCCTGAGATAAACCACAAATCACACCAAACTGTTCAGGACAAATAGAAACATACTTCTGAGAAAGCTCCCCTATATATATAAAGTTTCTCCCTGTATAAAACAGATACATATCCATAAACCTTAATCCATTTGTTCAAGGAATGTTGAATATATAGCCTGTATGTATCACAGTCTTTCTCTTTCCCAGAACCTGGAGCACCCCAAAGAGCTGTATATATAATTTTACTGATTTGATAATGTTATATTATAGAATTGTACTCTGTCACTGTCTGGCCAGGCTGTATGATCCAGAGGGAGTGAATCTCTGCAGAGCCTATTTCTGTTCCAAGCAGAGGAACAGCGCTGTTAAAAATTAAGTGCTGTCAGTGTACCGGCCTTTTCTCAGGATCCAGGTCTGAGAACAAAGATGTTTCCCTCCAGCAGCAGGGCAGGGAATCTGAAACTTAAACAATTGGTTCTTCTTTCTGCAGGACTTCTCCACTCCAGTATAAGAGCATGCCTCTCTTTCCAATTGTTTTTAACTTCTCGAGAGCAATCCCTTCTTCTAATGGAATTGATGCCAAAACTCCTGGGAGCACAAGTACTCCCCCAAAAAATATAAATCCTTCTCCCACTTTCTCTCTTAATCTCCACTAAATCCCCTTACATTATGCTGAATTAGATAACAGGGAGGGCATTAATAATTCTGCAGATAAGAAATAAGCTGCCCTCAGTTAAACAGCCCCTATTATTTATATCCATGTGAGCAACGATCATGGTTTAGAAGATGCTGGCTTCCCTGGCTTTTTTGCCTTTTTTTTTTTAATCTATTTGCATATTTCAAATAAACTTGTGGAGCTGGGGACAGAAGCTATTAGAGTAATGGGAAAAGCCTGATGGAACAAAGCTGATCGAGAACATGGATTGAGGAATATTATATAACTATAAAATGTTTCCCAAAAGCAAGTGAATAGTGCCCTGAATCTGCAGAGATGACATCACCGCCTCCTAAGAACTTAATTCCCACAGATCCATTGTATCTTATTATTATTTACAGGGAAAGCACTGAGTGAGATTGTTTCCAAATCGCACTCTGTGTGCAGCCATTAGGCTTAGGAAGTGCTGTTGCCTGTAATGGCTTCAATAACTGGGTTTGCGGGCTTCTCTTTTATTATCGGTGCTGCTGAGCTGTGGAACCCCTTCAAATCCACCTGCTTCTGCGATGGGGGAATTGACTGTTGTTGATGGCTAGGTTTTTTTGAGCAATATTCATTCACCTGTCAGGACCGAATATCTGAATGAAGGTGGAAAAGGCTCTTTAAATATTTTCTCCAAGCCACAGATGGGAGCATTAAAAACTCAAGTAGAAAAGTACAATTTTTTTATTCTCATTTGAGCAGAAAGGTTAAGTCTGAACTGTAAGCATGGATGACACAACCCCAGGTAAAACAAAATTCATGTAGCAGCTCAGCAGGAACTGTTGATGAAACAATTACCAAATAAACTGCCTGAATCTGCATTTCTGAGGTACAGGTCTGATTGTCCGGCAGTTAAATTAAAGGCCAGTTGAAAGCAAAGTGCTCAAATGACTTAACAGAATATTCATTTGCCATCAGTAAACACATACAACAGGGGTTAGATGAGAAAATCCTTGAAATTAGCAAGATCCGGGAAAACTACCTGTAATAATTTCTTTGATGAATGAAACTTTTCCTCCTTGGCAGAGATCACACGTCGTAATTGTTCTGAATGTGCTTATTATTTTAAATTGTTTGTTCTATTATTACCTCAGCAAATGAAGGTAAATGGATTGTTAGGAAAAAAATACCTGTGGTTATTCAATCTGTATGTTTAGTCACCAAAAGTGCATACTTTTCTGTTCCTGAATAGAAATCTATTCTTCCCCTGTAATATTTGCTAAGTGTTTTCTTCCAAAACAGAATACTTTTGCAAATAGACATAAAGAAGAAACAGTAACAAGCAAACCAAGGGTTTCCCAGTCAGATTATTGCATACTTTTATTTCTGTTCAGCTAGCCACTACACGGGGTAGCCCTGCTGACTTGTTTAATTTCAAACTATGAATTGCATCCACTACTCTCAGTCTAGCTCATGTATCCAGATCGTTCTGCCCCTCAGTCATCCTCGTTGCCAAAGAAATGAACCTGCAAATTCCCTGTTACCCTACAATTTCAATAAACTCAATGTAAATCCAGCTGTAAAGATTTCACAGCATCAGGCAGGGAGATCATGTTAATAATTTACATCTACAGTGTTTAAGCCATATAAATCTCTGCAGGACTGATTATGTGCTCAGCTCTGGCTTCAAACATTGCTGTGCAAAGGAGCATAAAGTTAGACGAGCAGAAGGAAGGTGTCTTTCCTCTCCTCCTCCCAAATGTTGCCCTCTCCCCTCCCTGGCCATATAATCAATTTTTGTCTGAGCCCTGGAGAAGTTTTGGGTGTAGTCAAGTGAAGAAATAGCCTGACAGACTGCTCCCTGTGTCTAATCCTGCAAATCAGGACCAATAATCGTCTTAACTGTTCAGCAGATCTATTTTTAATGAGTGCCACCCACTATCTGACTTTCGGCTCCTGATTCCAGATGTGAAGCTATTGGCTGGTGGCTAATACTGGACTTTCACCCGGACTGTATAATCTGTTGGGATTATTCAGTGAGACGCTTCCCTCCTCTTCTTACATAACCAAGGGGACCTTTCTTATTTATCATCAGAATTGAGTGTTTTCTAAATTCAGGCCAGAAAAGCTGTTCTCTAAACTCACCCACTGCACACTGATATTTATCCATTTATAAATACAATATACTGAACTCAGATAACAAGGCTCCTAATTTTAGGGCTTTCAGCTTCTCAGTAATTGTTGCAACTAAATCTCAAATAATAATATATTTAACTTTTCATTAGATTCAAATTTTCCCTAGAAAAAAAATAAAATTTTAATCCTAGCCCAAACCTTATATAACTCTTCAGAAGATGATTCATAGTACAATTGCATTGGATGACAACTGCATTTTGAAAGATACACACAGACATTAATGTTGTCTGCCAGAATATCAATTTTCTTTGAAACATATAAACTCACACTGCCTTCCTTTGACTGAAGGAAGAAATCTGTCAATGTTTTTAAAGTTCAATATGAAATACCTCCATTGCAACAAGAACTGAGTGGGAAGATTTTTCCTGTTCCCTGAAGAACTGCAAGATTTTGGAAATGGTTCATGTTGTGCATCAGTACAATCTATCAACACTTTGAAAATCTTCAAGGAACAGAAATCAGATTTCTTGTCATCGGTTCTGTGCGGCCGAAAAGTTTCATTCCTGTAATTTGAAAACATTTTGTTCCTATTTGAAACATTTACATTTTTTGAGCTGGAGATATTACCTAAAATATTAAAATGAAAAACTAGTGCCTTCCAGAAAAACACCAATTTTATTATTTTGAAAATTATTTTTAAATTCATTAAAAATTAAGCCAAGAAATTCCTATAAGAATTTGTCATTTACCAAAGGAAAATTTCACGTAAGAATTTTTCAGGGCGACTATTTCTTTAGGAATCAATAAGTCTGTGGACTCAGTTACCTGTATTATAGTGTTCAAACTAAAACAGTCAACTTGAATAAGAGCCAGAGAGAACAACTATACCTTGGCATTGTATTACCAGTGCAATATCCAGAGGAATACAGGGAACAGTGGAGGGAGCTGGCTGTGTTACCTGTTTAATGAAGTAGACATATGTTTCTACCCAGGAATCTTACAATTACTAAATATTCCTCATGGTTTAATTACGGAAAATACTGCTACATGATTTTGTTTTGTGGAAATTGGAAGTTTACAGAGACAAAAGCTGTCCCCATTTTGACTGTAATGTTTTTGGCTTTTTCTCTTACTCTCTAAAATCTCAGTCTAAAAAAAGTGGGATCTTTTCTTTACAACCTTTCTAAAAGATAGGGTTTTTTTAAAACACCCACTCAATATATAGTCAGAAGTGTAAGAACCAAGCGATTTCACAAACAAAAGCATTAATGAAATATATGTGTCTGGGTTTGACTTTTGTAATTGAAAACAGAAAACACTTCTGTGATTTCTTGACTACACCTATACTATGTCTTTCCTTCACACACTCCTTCCCATTCTGTCCTACCAAGTATTTCTGCAGTGACCTGCACTTTGCTGATGCCAGCCACAGAAAAGAGCCTGCAGAAGTTTGACACGTGCCCTGCCCACACAGAGTTGTGGTAGAAGCTTCCTAACTCCATTGGTGGGTTCACTCAGCCAGCCAGGGGACACAGACAGACTGGGTAATTGCAAAAATGGGTTTCCTAGGAAACCAGAAAATCCTGAAAATGCAATATCACTTGATGAAAATAGTTCATTCAGTGATTTAACTACTTCCTCTAGATTTAAATTGGTCTCAATTACATTTTTTTTTAAAATTTTGACTCTTTAAGTAGAAAAAACCCCCTCATTTTACTTTTATCCACATTTTTAAAACTACCTCACAGATCGTTCATAGGACTTGGGCAAAGATACAACAAAGGCTGCTGGCAGGACTGGAGAGTGACCTTTGATCTCTTGACCTTCTAGACCAGTGCTTCAACCTTTCTTTAGATAATTAAAGATATATTATTTTTCATAAATTCTGTGGTTCTATTTAAAGGGTCAGGCTTTGTCATTATCATGTTTCAATGACTGCAAGGGGTTTCAAACCTACGGCACAAATTAGTCACAGTTAAATGCAATGAGATCGCTCTGTGTGCTTTGTCCTTGATTACCTCTACATTACAGAGTTGGAGATTTTTTTAACTCCTGCATTTTTTAAAACATTTGGTTAATTTTGAAAGGTCAAGTAAAATGTTTTCCTATGCTTTGCATTTAATATCACTTGAACAACGGCTGGAACAAATAATTATGGGATGTAGCAAGAGATTATGCGTGTGCAATCAGTGCTTGGGAAGAGCTGGATGTAGACGCCATGACTCTTGTTGTTACGGTGCTGTCTGAACGAGCTATCACATACAATATCCTTTGTTACTTTAGGACAATCCCTAATGGACTGAATCACTACATCACTGTAATCTGATTTAAAATGAGAAATAGCCATAAACATCTGCTGCATCACTGTCCAGTTTGGCTTTACTAAACTCCTGTGTGTATTGCAATGAAGAAGCCACTATCTGTTGCCAAGGTCTTGCCCTTTCCATCTTCTGTGCCTCTACTAACAATCTCCAAAACCAAGAAAATCCATAGAATGACTCAGAGGTAGAGCAGGACTGAGACCAGAGCTCAGTGGGAGATGTCACATTGCATGGTAGGTCACAACATCCATGCAGTCACTCACAGCTACCCACATACTCCCACATAAATACATGAGTGTACTTGGAGAAGTACTTGGCTGTGGAGTCATCCCACAAACATCTGTGCTATTTGCTACACTTCCTCCTCCAAAGGATCATGACAATATGGGTCATATTTGGAGGAAGCTAATTGACTTTTCTGAGCTAAGAGGGGGATGAGAGAAGACTGACTGTGAATCCATACTATGAAATAGGAATAAAAGCAACCCCAGTTGCTCTATATATCAATATGTTCATGTCATATTCTTGCTTATTTTTCTACTGTGAGAAAAAAATAAACTATAAGAGATCCATCAGCAGGTTTTTCTGACTGCTTCCAGCTATGCCTTTATAAATATCATGAATTTGGAGAATACATATATTTCCTGACCTTCCCAGTCAGGCTCCAACCCCAGTGAAACTCACGGGCAAGAGCAGCAAGTAGCAACATAGACCACTTTGGGGGTTATGGAATACCCTTCGCCCTGACAGGCCAAAGATTTTCCCCAGCATTTTAGTCCAGCCTCAAACATTCATTCTGGATCCCAGTGTTTTCATTTTCCAGTGACTTTTGCCAATGGTAGACCTCAAAAAGTAGCCAGGGGCATTATGATGTAAAAAGAAACTCCTCTGCAAATTATCTTCTAAAAAACCCTGTTATCTATACACTGAACTAAAAATAAAACACATGCATGATAGAAAAAGAGAGGAAGGAATGAGTCACTTGCCTTTGCTGTTTGTCTTCTTGTGTATTGGCTGTGTTGTGCAGAATATATGATTCAACTCCCCCAACATTTTGCTTTCATGGGCCTAAGGGCCTTAGGATTTCAGCAGACAGTTCTTACAGTTTTTTCAGTCTTAAAATCTCTCTGCTAAATAAATTTATGCAATCCAGTGACAGATTGGACTTTTACTGTGTAGACAGAAGAAAAAATCAAGTACAGGACAGAAAAACCCAGGCACCCATATAACTTTACTGCCAGAGAAACTAATTGGTTTCTTAAATTGCACAGAACATGTCAACAAATAACAATAATGTAGTGAACTATGGCATGAAATGGCTTGATCCCTATTCCAACACAGTGCTTGGCTTGTCCACCTCAGGTCTAATCTTGCATCTTTGTGGTCAGAGAAAAAGGAAATGCAAAGTTGCCGCGAGTCTTGCACAAAGATTTTGGGGCAACAGAGATGTATTTCATCTCTATTTCATCTCTCATTGTATATTTCTTTGGTAGTTAAGTGGGATCAATTGTGGAAGGAAGACATTTTTACTTTCTAGTTTTCCAGAGGCTGATTCTTTTTAAAATAAGGTCTGTTTACATATGTTACAGCTCTCTGACCTGTGGCACACAGGTTAGCACATCCGTAGCACAGGCAAGGCTGGCAGCTCCGTGCTGGGAAAGGCTGGTGATTCATCTTGGCAGCAAACTCATTCTCCCTTCCCATTGAGGAAATCATGGAGATGGGAATCTGTTCCCTGCTATATACTTTCTCTTAATTACAGTTAAACCCAGACCACAACGTTTATATGTTTCAAATGTCACCTTACAGAACTCCTCCCTGTGTTAGCACAGGCTCCCCAAACCCAGCGGAAGACACCCGTCTTTTGTAGATGATTAAATACACTGTACAATTCAACCTTCTTCTCCACAGAAGTCAGGGGCTACCCCCAGAGAAGCTGCTTCTCTTTCCAACCATGCATACAAGAAGAGAATTGAAGCTGATCTTAGCAGACCGATCTGTGATGAGCATTTCAGCCCAAGACTCTAAAGTCTTGACTTCATTGAAAGAGGCAACAAAGCTCTCAAGAGCTTAATAAAGCCAAATCTCATCCCAGTTCACTGTTTTCCAAGTCTAGGGCTATTACATCTGTCCATGATCCTTGTAAACAAGAGATAGTTTTCCACAGATAAAACATTCAGCCATTAGAGCCAACAGACTGGATTTACCTGGGTAACTTTCTTCTAAATAAGCGTGTGAAATAATAGATGAGCAGATACTTCTGCTGTTCACATTTACAAACAAACTGGCATTTGTCATGTTGTCTGTACCTGCCTTACAGTCACTGCTCTAACTTAGAAATGCACATTCATCTGCCCAAAGCCTCCAGCATGTTTGGATGGAAGGAAAGAAAAAAAAATAAAGGCAACCACTCTTCAGTGCAAGGGCCTGGGACATACTGATACAGGTGTGATCCTTAATATCTCGTGACAAATCACGGGCTCCAGCTGTACTCCATGAAACAGGAGGGAGGTCAGTGCCTGTGCAGCAGATACTGGCACCTGATAGACACTGTTCCCTAAAGAAACAAATGGAAAATGTTTTCTTCTGGCTACTGCTGACTTCGTGTTAACATCTACCTTCCTCCCCATGTCCTGCCTGCTTTTTTTCTTTTATTTTGTAATGTTGCCTTGTTGAACCTGGATGGCTGCAGGCTTTTGCAGCCTTAGGCAAACTTTAGCACATCTCTCCATTGTTTCTATCCAAACTATTTTTTTAATACTTTTTAATTGGGTTATTTAACATAATGTCACAGAGCTACCTTTTCAGTTAAGAAATAACAAATATTTTAACAGAGTTTGTCTCCCTTGTCTTGTTTTTCATTCCCTGATGAGCAGTACCTTGATCAGTGCCTTCTGGAAAAGATGTTGCAGAAAGGTTACTGCATCCCTCAGACACTTTCAACTCCTACCCCTACTCTCCCCCCCCCCCCCCCCCCCCTTTTCCTCTATCCCATGTGATTTTGTTTTCCTCCTCCTCTTCTCATTTTACTCTGTTTCCTTTGATTTTCTGTCTTTTTTATCTTTCTCCTTTGTCTTGAGCTGCAGGTGCCCTGCAATACCCCCAGTCCTTCCAGCTGCTTTTGTTTTTCAAATCCGTGCAGCTGCAGCCAGGAAAAAATCAGGAGGGATGAGAGTCTTGCAGTCACATACTGGGAAGCAAGAGGGGAGCCAGCAGCCAGAGGTGGGCAACCCAACTGTGAGAGACACCAGCCTGAGAAATGAACATACTGTGAACATAATTTGAAAACATAGCTAAAAATTATAACCAGAGAAACTGAGGGGGCTGAGGGTGAAAATGTCCATTTAATTTCAGTGCCTCCTGGATTCCTCACTCCCTTAAGATCCTTTCAAACTGAGTTAAATCTTGTGGTCCTCAGACAGGCAACTCTCCCACCGACTATTATTAAGTATCCTACTCACACACGTCCTGAAGGATGCATCAGACCCTGTTTCCACAATGAAGAAATTACTTATTCCAAACTGACACACCAGATGGACATACAGATCTCCAAAGATGTTAATGCCAATACCCGTCCTCTAGTTTGTTTGAGGCAACCACAGTAATGAAAATAAATGCCTCGGGCCTGACAGAAAGCAGGCGTTTCATTACATTAACAGCTAGTCTTCCAGCCAAAAGTGGTAACAAATTAAATAGCCATCTGAGATGTTAAATAATAAACCCATGTATTCTGGCACAAAGTGCCATCTGTGGCTTGCTCACTGAGGGTTCAGTCTTCAAAGGCACTGAGAGCCTTAGTCTGGATCCAGCAAAGCACGTGAGCGAGCAGTTAGTCTTAAACACGTGTAGTAGCAGCGAAGCCCAAGAAACAGTTCATATAATGAACATTAAGCCTGTATTTAACTACTGTGCTACAATAAAGGCAGAAAATTCCACTGAACATATAATACATATGTGAACACGCACCTCCTTAAGGAAAGCAAGTGATGAGTCACTTTAAATTTGCACTATTAGGAATAATATCCTGCAGTAGATACAGATAACCTCTATTACTTTACAATAGTTAATATTTAAACCTGAAGCAATAAAATTATGGTAATTCGGAGAAAAGATTGGACATGAATTTCTAATATGATTATTTTAGCAGATGCCACAAGCAATGTTTCTTGTAAAGGGTGATTTCATGTTTCTGAGGTTCACAAGCTGCCATGTAAACATTTGCTCTGCACAGCAATGTAGCTGAAGAAATGTCAGTTCTGAAACATAAAATCCCACTTCGTGAGGTCTCACAGGTTACTACCCAGTGTTCAGGTTCTCTCCACGGTAGGTAGCTTTGTGTGAAAATGTTTCAGCTAAAGTCATTGCTGCTAAATAAAGGAAAAAGCCAGAAATCACCAGCTCTGCAGGTGTAAACTATCTGTCCAGCCTGCAAGTCGCATTTTCATTGCAGCATCACTGTATAGAATATATCCTTTAAGATTTCACTGCAGCAATACCCAAGATTAAAGCTTGTAGATGGTATTTTCAATTTTATTTTCCACTCTCTCATGCTTTTCCATCTTTCTTTAAGTTTCAGGTCCAGCAAGTTGGTGGTTCTGAGAGTTTTAGCCCACAAAACAATTAAAAGAAATTCAATACTAAGACTTCACAGTTGCAATGAAAAGATTAAAAATGTAGCCTAAATATGCCTTACAGAACCAAACTGGAGGTATAGTAAGATATCGTCTTCATTTTTTATAAACCAGTAATAATTTAGGAAGCTTAATCTGTGATTTAATGGCAGGTGTTGGCAATACTATTGTTAAGCACCTGTTCCATCCGTATGAAATCCTGTTGACTCATTTGACTTGCTGACTTAAATTTAAGTATGTGAACAAGTGTGCTCCTAAACCAGAGCTGCTGGTAGGAAATATCTCACCAAGACTAAATTTTAAGGTAACTGATCTGAAAACTTCAACAAAATTCCCTGCTCTACCTTCCTACAGAGTCAAACTGAAACAAATTCTGTATTAGAAAGAAAAGCAGTTGTAGATGATTTTGATCATTGTTTTTAAGCACTGAAGAGGGAATTGCAAAAAATTTCCAATAGTTTCAATACCGAAAAAATGTGCTTGTTCTTTATATTAGCAGTGTGTTCATTCCATATTTAAAATCGAGTGCTCTCTAGCGTGAATGCCTTGTGAGAGTGCAAACGTGACATTGCACAGACATGCAAGTGAAAAACAATTTTGTCCAGTTAAGTGCCCATGGCAGATGCTCGATTCCCCAGGAAACTGTGACATCAAGTGAGATGGGATCATGCTGATTGCTCATTGCATGAGTGTCCGTGTGTGCTCCTGCAACACACTGTGTCTACTGAAGCTGCAATTAATGAAGAGTTATTAGTCATCTTGCTGCTATACTCACTTCTGCCATCCTGACTTTGCACTTGCATTAAATAGCACCTTATTCTGAGGGCCTTCTTTCTGCCATATTTCCAAATGAAGCACTGACTTGATGACTGCTGAGACATGTGTTTCGTGGTAAGTCCACACCAGTTGCGTGCTCCTTCAGTCCTCACCAAAGAAGATCTGCTTCTAGTCTCTGCCAGCAGAGATCTCTCTATTTGCAAACATTCATTTCTGTTCCAGCCCAGGGACAGCCGATCCCAGTGGACTTGTGCAGAGGAGGGCCAGCAGCTGAATTATCACATCATGCAACACATGAGATGTTCCTTTGACTACAGGGATGGGTCAAAGTCCCCTTGGCTCACTGACAAATCCACATGAAATACAGAACTGTCTTATGCATCAGAATATCTTTGGGGTATCTTTGTACCAAAATTAATACTATAATGCCAAAAAATATTTATAGTACTTTCATTATAAAGGCTTTGACAACCTGAGTCGTTTGTCTGTATATAAATTCGGTCATTCTGATTTTACTAACTTTCTGCACTCATCAGTCTCTTGATTGTCTTCTGCTACTTCACCATGTGCTTTATGCTGTCATTAAGAAAACAAACTAGTAACACCTACTAACTTTGATGTTGTCCCCTCTGGCTTTATATTTAATTTCCCTAGAATTAAATGCAATGTTTAATTTCTTTGAAATGTTGAGAAGATGACTTAAGGCAGACTACGGGACAAACCCTTTCATTATAAAAAAATACCACAGTGACTATGCTGCATGTTTATCATATCACCGGGCAGATAGATGATACCAGGAAATGCTGGTCCTGCAGTTTCTCGTGATCCCATGGAGAGGGCACTCAGCACAATTTCTTTTTTTTCTATGCTGTTGCATTTTTTTTAATAGATGGCCACCAGTTCCAGATGTCTATAAAAATTAGAGCATCTGAGAAATTCAGTAGTCCCAAGTACTAGGACTGTGTAAGCAGAACAGATGGCCAGTCCTACAGCCTTGGACGTACATCCTCCTGACGTGTGAGAGGAAAACTGCAGCGCAGGAAAAGTGAGGTATTGGGCTTTCTATTAGCTTTATCGGGTGACTGACATTTTGCTGGAAGACAGTCAGGCTATTTCTGGTTGCCATGTGTGCTGCTGCTCATACCTAAAATGGAGACGAAATTGTGGAAAGATGTGAAAACTGTCGTGATGCAGCAGACAACAGAAGGATGAAAGTCACTGGTCTAGACAGATTACTATAGAATCACATATTTTTGATTGAATATTGAAGGACATTCCTATCAGCATTGGCAACGAGTGCTCCATGACAAAATAACCATTTGGCACTATACAAAGAAGTGGTATTATACAAGTAGCAACAAATGGTAGTAAATATATAAAGGGATATTATGGGCTGCTTGCATCTAAATGTCTAGATTAAAAGCTGTAGATAGACATACATATAAAGAAATAATATCTAGACAGGCAATCAGCTGTCAAGGTTTTAGTGCCTTGGTACCTCTCATTAAATACAGGCCTAGAGTCAAATTTTCTCCTAACTTGCATATTACTGAAATAAAAATGACAGAAAAATAAATTCAGCCCTGCCTTAGCTTTGTGATTTAGCATCTCTGATCAGTAACAGGTTTTTCACAAAACCTTTCAACATCTCTGTTTAGAAAACCTAAAACTGTGACTACGCTCATTTATTCCATGATTAAGTCTCTATTTTCAACAGTTATATTACAAGAACAACCTATTCTCTGAGGTATTACTAGAAGCACAGTATTTGGATAATTTTCATATCCTAAACTTAAGAAGAATCAGATAAAAACTTGCTGCCATTATACTTCTATCTTTCTGTCCACATAGCAGGGGTCAGTTGGGATCTTTGCAAATATGCTGAGCTATATGTGTAAAAGCCCCCATCTCATGAAGTGGCTCAACTTTGCAAGGCAGGATTGTGTTTGCTTTTGATGCTCCTTATTGCTGCCTTTCCCCTTGCATTTAACTTACAGCTTCAGCTCACTGAACTATTTGCTTTCTCTGGGAAACCAGGTCATATTCTGCATGTGAACTGGTCATACTGTGTACTGCTGGAGGCAGTATAATGTTTATATGTGGAAAGAATAAATTTTTTTCTGCAAATAACAAATGCTATTTATCTTATTCCTCAAAAATATGTTTCATTGATAATATAAAATACTGCAGCAGGGTGACATAGTAACAGTAATTGCATATTAACATTCCTGTCTGGCATGTTAATCCAATTTCCTTTAATAATCTAACGGGACTAACAGGTGTGTTAAGTCACCTTGAGGCAGAATGACATCTACACAAGTTATTTGCACAAAACTCTGGTTTCTAATTTCTGAAGTCTTCTGCTGCTTTTAACTCATATTCACTCTAAAAAATGTACACTTTAAATGAAAAGCTTTAGAAGTTAAGTTCCTCTGCTATATTTCCAGAAAGGATGACTAAACCTTGCTCCAGTGCTCACATTAAAGTTGTGTTGACATATGAAATGAATGAATGATGCTTTATGTTGTCTTCCATATACGATACTTGGCAACAATATGCAGATTAATGTCTTGGAGGCTGGGAAAGTGAGAAGTAAGAGTACCCCTGAGATTGCTTCCAGATGCAGTCACAAGATACATTCTCAATAGGACCAGGGTCAGTTAATTTTATAAATATCATTTACAATCCAGGCATTTTCCTGCCAGCTATTCTGTGTTCAAAAATTATTACATCTATTCCTATCCGCAATAATACATTATGCAAGCCAAACCCTGCTTTGCAGACTCAGCATGTTACTGGGTTGCCTGAACTGTTGCAAACACTATGCGAACAACCTCAAGGGTTTGATCCTTTCCTAAATTGGAACCAAAATTTCCATTATTTCTGGAAGTGCAGGATAAAGCTCCAGTTTTGGGGTTGTGGGCCCCCAATCAGACTGCTATGTGAGGTGCTGCACAACACCACAACTTCCCATTTTACGATCTGTTTTGGTATCTGTAGCCCAGGGGTGTAAAGAATATTATAGTGTGTCTCTTGAAATAAGAGGAGAGCAATAAAGCTGATGGGAGAGCTGGAAAACATCACTTACAAGGAAAGAGTGGAACTGGGAATGTTTGGTCCAGACTCTAAAAGAAGTTATAACAGCCTTAAGCTACATGAGATGATTTTGCTGACTGCTCTTCTCTTTGCAGTTCTCCATATCCAGCGGCACTGGGCAAGAAAGAGCAGGCTTGAATTGCAGAAGGGAGTTTGAAAACTAGAAAAAAACAAACTGCCTGTCTGCTGTTAGAGTTCAGCACCAGCAGCACAAGAATGGATCAACACAGGATGTTCTCAATTTGCCATTATAGCAAGAGAGGGGGAATGGACAGCAAGGGGATCAACCTAGGCAAGCATCTGTTAGAAATGGGATGGAAATAGTTTAAGCCTGCTTTGGGATCAGGCTCATGTGGCCTCTAGAAATTCTCTCCCTCCCTATTTTTTATTACTTTGTGTTTAGATGGAAGATTTCTGCAGTCCCTCTAGGCATAGATGATTCTGCAACTGCTCAAAGGCAACAGTATTTCTCCCAAGGAGAGTTTCACCCAGCAACAGGGGATATATGGGCTGTATTAACTATTCCTGTGTTCCTCAAGGAAGTAATTCATGTAAAGCGCATCATTAAGTACCTCCTCCCTCAGTTTCTTAACAAAAATAGTTGTGGTTAAAGCAAACTGTTAGGTACTTGCAGGTCTCTGGGACAATCTAAAATTAAATGCTTTACAATAAGAGTTATCTCCTACTTTTCCAATCCACAAATAATTTTGAGTCCCACCTGATGTTTATAAACCTCCAGTGTCACACTGTCCTCCATACTAATGAAAACAACTACAGTACATGCACATTTTCCCCCAGCATGTGTACTTTTTGCCAGTGTGTAGCTTATGATCTGGGTACTAGCCAGACTGATGGTGTTTCAAAATTTATCACATTCCCCTTGCTCCGTCCCTCTGAGGTACTCTCATTAGGCTGAAATTATAAGCTAGGTATTTTGTTTTGCTCCATTATACCTCTTATTTTAGAAAGACATCCAAAGAAAGAGGGGAAAAAAAAGACAATATTTTTTTTTTATTATTTGGAGCACATCACTGGAGCAATGTACTCTTGATCTACCTGCTTCTTTCTTAATGTTTTACAATTTCATTATTTAGTCTTGATATAATACGTGAATAAACACAACAAAATCCAATGGGAGATTTATAGCAGTGAGAAAACTAACCACTGAGCAACTTTGCAGTGAGAGGAGTGAATGCTTTGGGTGGCCACAAGCTAGTGGGATTGACACAAGACCAGTGAAATCTGTTTTGTAACTCTGTTACACAGATCAGAATAGATGCTATAAATCACTTTGGTTATAAAACTCTTTCCAGTAGTCATGTACAGACAGAGGTATAGGGACAGGTATTTCACAGTTCTGTTAATGGAGCAAGCTGAAGTTTCTCAGCTGGTCTTTCAGAATAGTTATTAAGGAGAGAGCAGTATGGATGCTTGAAACAGTACTGATGCTGGGAGACAGTCATGTACTCAGCCTTGTAAGTACTTAAAATTCTAGTATGCTGCAAGAATACCATGTATTTGAGAGGAAGCGTTGGCTGAATCATGCCCTGCAGAAGCCTGTTGACAGGTAAGAGTGGCATAATCAGGTATCAGATGTAATTATACTTGTTAGAGTAAGCTGTAGTCACATGACTCCTTCATTCAAAAACTACAGTAAGCGTTGCCTGTGGATATACCAAACTGCAGATGAATGCCTGGGCACCCTTATTATTCCTCGTCATTGAAACAAATGCTTTTATATTTAATTATGGAAGAGAACTGTCAGAAGAACATGTCAGACAGAGAAAGGTAAGGATCAGTTTCTTTTTGCTTAATGAGCACTGTGTTGACAGTGTCAGGTATACAGAAAACCAATCTAGAGATCAGCTCCACATACAATATGGGTCAGCAGGAGTAACCTGAAGAGGCTCACTGCCCTGTAAAGATCGGCTGTAACTGAGCACTTCTAGTGCTTAACAGTGCACTCACACGTTGCCTTGTGCCTTGCACACAATATATAGCTAGAGTTTGCTTGTACATCTGCTCTTCCTTTTTCCTTTATAGATCTTATCTTAAATGGACAATAATGGTTAAAAATATAACCCCTTCCTCCAGTTTCAAACAAAAATTAGCACTAAGAAATAAAACATATTCTTAAGTTATTGCAAAGGCTGAGTATTAAAGCTACCACGTTAAATGGACTGCAATGCTGCTCAGAGCTCTGAATTCAGACCAGAAATTGGGTTTCATTATGTCACTTATTGCAAGAGAGATATGACAGTTGTACCAGTTTGATGAACTTGTCAAATAGAGTAATTTAATTAAGTAACTGCTGCCTTGCTCACTATTCTGCTGTTCCTGAGACCGCTAGCATCATCTGAGCACAATAATAAATGCACCAGTAAAGTTTGCTTCTCCTCTGAACACTTAGAAAACCCCACTTAGCTTGACTAATAGCCATGCTTGGAACAACAACCTGTCTCTAAAGTATCTTACTATTGTAGGAACAACAGCTTTAGATGACCAGAGATTACAAATTTCCTAGTGGACTACACAGCAATTAACTTGCTTCTAGCCCTTAAAATTATAAGATACCAGATGACACTTTGTTTATTAAAGACGTTATTGAATTTGTTTTAAAATTTAAAACCTGTGACCAATTTGTCCTGAGTCTTAAAGACAGCTACAAAAGCTACTTAATAAAAACACTGGGAATGTTTTAAAATTCCTCAAAATGTTTTTTGTTTTGATCAGTGCTGGATAATGTGGGCACAGCACAGGGTCCTGGAGGTGCTGTGGTGACCACAACATGCTCAGAGCATCTCTACAGAGGTCCCTGGTAGGGATGGGGCATGAGGAACACACCAAAAAGCATATATTTAACCTAGTGAAGCGCTAGGCTACTGCCAAGTGTGGTGGGAATGAGGTGAAATAACTTCTTCCACACATTTTGGGCAGCAGGGTGAGAAACGGCAGGAACAGAAGTACAAAGTGAGACCATGCTCTGGCCAAGAAAACCCATCCAAGAAGCACCACAAAGTCACATCCAGTTTCTCAGTGGTCCTGAAGTCAATAAAAGGTTTCTGTTGGCTTTACCGGGCTCATGCTTTAAAAAATACACATATTTGTTACGCTTTCATATGTCACATAATCTTACATATTAAGGCTTGCATGTCTAAAACTCCTTACAGTTAAACAAACATCACCCAATAGTTTAATCTCTCAAACATTGTGATTATTTTGCTAAGCAAGTCTGTAACTACTGGACCCAGGCTCATGACAGTCTGAGAGATGGGAAGAAGTACATGTTCCTTTTCATTCTTTTCAGACTCAAATATAATCCTGAAGATATTAAAATATTCATGATACTGAATATTTAAATTCTTTCACCCTGCTGGTCTGGATACTTCTACATTCACCAAAAACGAGAGAAAAAAAGAGAGTTCTAACAAATGCAATAAACATACATAAAAAGCTAAACAGAAAAAAAAAAAGTGTGTTCAGCAAACAGAGGTACCTGGAAAATAACAGCTTTAGTCGAAGGTTGATGAAGCATTCCCTGTGAAATAGAGATGAATACGTTACAAAGGCATGACAATAAGAAATTACCTTTCTCACTGGTCAGTGGCAGACAGAACTAAGGGTCAGGGTCAGCTCATTTTACAGACCTTAAGAGTTAGATTTAAAATTTAGACCCAGATTTGATTCTAGAGCTCTTCAAACTTCAGGGTCATATTCACATGCCAGAGGCTTGCTGTCTTTTATTAACAACACATACTTTTCTTTCTTGGAATATCCAAATGTGGGGATGGAAGGCATTAGTTACACTCACAAATAGGCAATGGGCCAGTCACATTCAGGTTTGACTAGAGGGAAGACCTATTGAAAAATATAAAGCTACAGATCCCAAGGTGAGACAGTTTTCCCTTTTTTTTAACAACTTATTCACAGAATAAGAGGGAATTCACAGAATAATTATTCAGACAATAGAGAGGGGAGAGAGAGATGTGAGAGAAGGCATTAAAACCAGATACTACTGGAGAACCCAGATATAGAAAGCCCCCCTTGATAGGAATTTCCAACCTAGGCACTGGTGATTGCCATATCCCAGGAGCAGGCTTCAAACCAGACTTCAGGTAACATGCAGGGTTTCAGGTGAGGGAGTACTTGCTTACGAAGGGAACTGCCCCTCTCTCAAGCAAGAGGGATATTCTCAAGTCTTGGTGGGGGACCTTTTAACAGGGAACACTTACTTTATGAAATACATTTTAAGAACCACTAGATTGAGTCCAAAATGACCTCTTCTCTTTAAATATCTATTAACTGACACATCCAGATGCCCTCTCATACTTGATTTTTACTGGTCAGCCTTCACGTTTTCCAAAAACACGAGCCAGAATGATCCACAAATTCATGAAAAAATGTTGATGTCAGTATGCTGAATATAGAAAACACACGAGCAAACATCTTCCAGATATGTTATTAAAGCTAAAGTAATAAAGTTTATCCAACTCTGAAAACAAAGACACAAAAAAGCCAAGCAAATAAAAGGCTAGTTTAACTTTGGCAGTTTGACTTTCAAATGCAAACCCAAAGCATTCAAAACAAATGGAGCATTTCTTTCATTTCCAACCATGTGAGCGATGCTGAATTTGAAGCTTTCCTCAAACATTAGGCCTTTGAATACAATTTTTTGTTCTTTATTTCTTTCTCCCATTCTCTTTTCTATAATCTTGGGGTATATGAGGTACTTAAATCCTTTAGATCTTCAAGGTTTTATTCACCTTGATACAGCTGCAACCATATCACCAAGTCACTTTATTACAATACCAAAAATTTGTACTATTACTCGTTACACTGTCGCAAGCAACAAGAATTCAGAGCTCATAGGGAAGAACTAATCAAGAGTATGTAATTTTCCAGAATGGTTTGGAAATACAGTTCTTAGAATTTGAACTGAGGGCAAATTGCCTCAGGTTATGACATTTCAGAAATTATTTCATTTTTAGGATTTTATATGAACCCTTGGGATTTTCATTACAAACTTTTAAATCTAAATATTTAGCAATCTTAAACCCCCTGTATTTTATGAAATGTTTAGAGTACAAAAAAGATACAACATTATAAAATGTATAAAATACATATAAAGACACAGGTACTTCGAATTTCATGTTGGGTTTTTTAGTTTGCACAGACCTGTGGTGCCACGTGTTTCACATTTGCACCCATATAGCTTCAGTGCATGCACCCAGTGTGAGCAAAGAGCTGTGAGGAGGAGGGAGGACTGACCTTTGCACTGCAGTGAACACTATTCATGCCTATGTGAAGCTTTTTGTTCTTTCTCTTAATTTGATCTGCTGGAACTGGTTTTGCTCTGACCAGTAGAGCGTAGGCAGGAAGTCAGCTTTTGCCAAACAACAGAGTGGTGGTTGAAAAAGATGGTGGGGTAAGTAGTGTCCTGAAAAGCAACTCTGTGGCAAGCAGGCACATGTTCAGCTCTGACCCTACTGAAACATGCTGGCAGGAACCTGAATCAGCTGACATGCCTTAGTTGATCAATACAGCTAGTTAGCATAAACAACAGCACCAAAAAATCAGGGGGGAAAAAAAAAAGCTATTTTCACCCTTTGCATAAAGAAAGTGATTCCTACCCTTACACTTTTGATGAGTTTGAACTGGATGGTTCATGTGCATGTTTTGAACCCAGAAATGCTCTGCAGAGAGGCACGTGGAAGGTGCATCTCATTTCTGGGTCCCTGTTGGACTTCAGCACAGCATGAAGAAGCAGAAGCAAATCACTGAGCTCCTCAGGAGATTTAAGAACTCAGGTAGCTACAGAGGGCAGCTACCTCCAAAAGGGGATGGAAACTGAGTGTGGGTTTTTAGAACTGTAATTCCATCATCCACCATTCATCCCCCCACTTCAGTCTCATTTTCAGTACTGGTATCATTCTCTCTTACCCTGTCTCTGCCTATTGCACAGACTGGAGGAGCACTTCCACATTCCTTGATCCAGGTATTCCCTCTGGCTGCACTGCAGCAAGATCTGGCAATGTGGGGGATGACTCCTCACACCATGGCTCCCAAAGAAGGAAACTGGTGTGTGCAGGAGGTACAACATGTTCTGCACAGGGTTTGTGGTCTCGATAGTGAGGGAGTGAGGATTCTGAAGTGCACCACAGGTCACTCCAGGAGGCAAGAAATGGTGCAACCTCTGCTCGTCTATCCTCCATAGAAAAAATGGGGATTAGAGTTCCTTACCCCTCCTGAAATTGCAAAGGTATTTGCATTAAAGCTGGCAAGATATTCAAATCCCGTGATAACGGACCCATACAAGCAACTCAGATGGGAAGAATGCCATTTCTAGACAGCAATCTCTCTTTACTTCTTTTTCTATCAAGATAAGCTTTAGCTCTTACACAGTCAGTTCATTCACTAGGACTTTCTATGCAATTTTCAAAACCTTCCACACTGCCCCAGAGATACTCAACACAGGAAGGCAAAAGGGGTGAGAAGCCATGTTACACGACTCACTCTCCTCACCTTTCCTTAGACAAAATGCTTAATATGAGTACAATCTGCCAATGTCACCCACATGACAGTGCTCTGCATCTGTGTGGCCATATGATTGCTTAATCTGCCTGTTTCATAAGATAATTACTGAATGAGACATTAATATTAGACATAATCCATAGCCTCACCAATTGCAATGGCTGGTGTTTCGCTAGCACATCTAAACTAGTCAAGTTCGGAGATAATTTTGCAAGGAACTTTGAACTCTTCATTGAACATGGAAGTTGAAGGACAAAATTAGGACTGAGCCTGAAATCTGCTGCTTGTGAGCCCCAAGTCCATAGTCAGTACAACCCTTTTAATTGTTAGCACCAGACAAGCCAGTGTGAATAATCCATCAGCCATTTAAATAACTTCCCCTTGATTTCTCTAGCTACTAAAAGAGCCTTAACCAAAATAATTGTATTGAAATAGAAAATGTTGTGAAGTATGTTAAATCTCTCTACAGGAAATTATAACACTGAAATGTTATGCAGAAAGTGATTTCTGCATTTTGTGAATTAGTCCTGCGGAAAACGGTGAAGAAAAAACTATTCCTGCCTAGTGAGAGCCCAAAGATTTCTTAAAGGAGGCAGAGCAGTGATTTTTGCCTCCTTCGTTTCTCAAAACCAGGTATGATATACCATTCATCATCTGTGACATGTCTATATCCTACAATGGGTGCGTATATGTATTTTTATTTACACACACATACAAATATGTTCAACACAAGTAATAGGAATTAAGAAAATAAAGTCATGCAGTGTTACACAGTAGGGGTAAACAATAATTCTTACGAAACATGCATGAAAGTGATCCATACAAAAAATGGCTGTGAGGAAATGTTCTTTATACATCATCTGCTGCATATACACTGCATGAAAATGAAATGTTTTTGAAATTACATAAATATGAGTATTTCTCATATTCCTATCTCTGTAAATAACTGATTCTTGCCAATGCAGGAAAAATACTTTCATTCCTGACAAAATGGTTCTTTACATGTTTTCTTTGGATATATTTTGTGACTGCTACCAAAACCCAGCGCTACTCTCCTGCAGAGCAAGGGGGCCTGATCTGACACCTGGCGATGCCGTTGCACTGCCAGGTTTCAGCATTGTTAGGGGGCAAAAGGCAGGCAGGAGGGATGCAAGGGCAAGGCAGAAGAGCAAGATCATCTGCTCAGCAAACACCACCAAACAGGCCAATTTCAAAATAAACACACCACTGAAGAGACGGGCTCTTTGACAAGAGACTTCTAAACCTCCTCTCCTGGAACGATTCTTTCCATGAGCGAATCACTAGTTTTATTGATGATCTCTCACTGCTCATGACTTGAGAGAAGACCTTATTCAAACCACTGCTGTTTGATTAAACCATTAATAAGATATTTGACGCAAAGGGGACTGTATATTAAAAAGAGGATAAGCAGCCTTTGGGAAGAGAGGTGTTTTTCTTCGTTAAATGTCAGAGCAGTTCCAAAAACTGAACAAAACCAAGACCTACCAATGAAGAAAACTATTCCTGTCACGTAACTACTGATTCCAAACAAAAATGACAAATTCACAGAACAGGATGTTTTAAAAGGTGTTTGAGGTGACCTCAAATTTCTGACCTCTCTAGTTGTTTGCTAAAGAGATGAAGCTAAGCCTTGCCAGAGCAGGCACCTATTCACCACTGGTGTAACCCAAGTGTGGATAGCTGGTGCGGCTCAGTGGTTGATTGCCTCCCAAACACTTTGGGAGCATTCCCACTTGATTCCTGCTGGAGAACTCGCTTGATTAGGTCATTTTAGGAGCCAGACTTCCCCCTCTGAAAGAGTGGGGTATCTGTCATGGGTCAAATGACTCAGAATCAACTTTAATAACAGATAAATAAGAAACAACTTTTCCTTAAAACCAGTAAGGTTAGCAACAGCGGAACTAAACTGCAAAAGGATGAAGCAATGAAAATTATTGACAGTAGCATCCTCTTTACATGCTATCAATGACAGCATTAAAGGCAGAAATACAGACGATAAGGGTTCGTTCACAAACGTGATGACTCCATTTGTTTTGCAATAACATTATTTTGCATAAGTGAACAATTCTTAAAAGAACATTAAATATACAGTTTAATCAAAATGTATCAATGCAATCAATACATTTCAAGATCCCTGCCCTGATTTTCTACTCAAATCTCTCTTAGCTGGTGTAATCCCACGGAATATAACAGCTTTGTTCTTGAGGGGATAAAATCAGCTGCAGAAATGAAGTTACATCTGGAAATGATTACTTAAAGTCACAATATAACTTTCTCTCCCCTGTGCAAGGCGTCAAAAGAAACTGGCAGAAATCATGTGACTACATTTTTGTCTAGGTAAAAAGACAAATGAATAGGCAAAAATTAAAGGTCATGTTGATAGCATTAGACAATACCATCTGAAATACTTCCAGGGAGAAGTGACCAAGAAATAATATATAAAATCCAGAAATACCCAAGCAAAAAGTCACTATCCTTAAATATGTGCCTTCATTTTACCTCCAGCATGGGCCAGACATTCCAGACTCTGCAACTTTGAATACACAAGTGGACTTACTCCTTACTCAGGTATTAAAGCATTTACATCCCTTAAAAAACTAAATTCTAAATGCCAGGATATCAAAGGTACTGCAAGTTTATTCACTGAAGCAGATTGAGTAAAAATAAAATATTTTTAATCCCTGTCATTTCCACATCCAGCATTATTACAATACAAACATTGCTCTAGAAGGACAATATAGAATATGAGTTCAAAGAAATACCAGGACCCTAGAAAAATCACCCTTTTACAAGATCCATGAAACTGCCTTTCTTAAATGAAGAATGTTAGCTGTCATTCCGCAGCTAGTTTGCATGAGAGTTCAGTCTCTGATCAGACTGCAGTTCATCTATTCATGCAGCATGAATTCCCTAAAATGAGTGTACTACCTACCAGCACAGAGAAGGGAAAGATTCAGCAGTGAACACTAGTGTAAAAAACAAATACTGGTGTCACTAGTGTAAACCCAGTATTTCCTGCTCCACTATGGAGAGTTTGATGTGGGAGAAGTGCAACTTACACAATAAAATAACGTTGGGCTACAGTGTGAGTGCTTCTGCACCAATTTTTGTCATGCATTTTGCTATATATATGTATCTCAAAAACAAACTTCCCTAATACCCGATTGCTGTAGGGTGTTTGGATCAAAGCCCCTGTATATTGCTTTAATTGGTTTATTGTACTGCTGTCTTGGACAGGTTCAGAGGTAGAGTCCCCCTCTTGTCATAAATATTACAGAGTTTCCTCCAAAACTTATTTTCTATTATTTCTTTGTTGAGGATCTCCTAGAGGTTCCTAGAACTCACCCCTTATGTACTAGGTCTTGTGTAGACACGTACTGAAAGATAAATCATCTCCTAAAGGCTTTAAATCTACAGAGAGAAGAAACATCAGTCTACAGATGGGAAACCAAAGCACAAAGGGTCAGATCTTCATTTAAGTGCATGCCTGGGGGAGCAGGAGCCTCGGGAAGCAAAAATGAGGTTAAGACCAAACACGTTATTTAATATCCTCAGGTAACAAAGGAAAGCTATGGCATCAATTAAGCACTGAAGGATTAAAATCAGGTTTCCTTGAACCCACCCAACAGGACAAATAAACAGCATTGCATGTAACTCCTTTAAGAAGATGAAACTGTGGGAATAGTTTCATGTATTCTCAAAGTTAATCTATCCACAAATGAATTTGGCTTTTTTTTCTCTTGTCTTTATTTGAAACAAATGCTACAAGGAATAGCAATAAAACCACTTTCCTGTCAATTATGTATTGAACTGTGAAGCAACTAACCGAAGAGGTTATGTTTTCTGCATAAAAATGATCAAACATAACAATAAAAAAAGTGCTTTGGAAATTTTTTTATGAGTAATGTCATGAAAATGTTAATAATAAGCTAACTGGCACTTTTTGAGGCTTTCTCATGAATATAACATCTTAAATGCGTTAGTCATGAGACTGTATTTTTGAAGAGTCCACATTCATACTAAAAGATGATATAACTCTTAGTAAAATCAAAAGGATGGATTGGTTCTATTTTCATCTTTATGCCAGCCTAAACAAACAACTGTAGCCGAGTACATCTGGAGAAAAGAAGAAAAACATTTGTTGATACTGTGCCATGTCCCCCATGACCTCATCCTACGGAGGGCATGATAAAGGACAATCTTGAATTCAGGAACATGCAGGGCAGTGGGGCTGGTCACAAGCACTCCGCTATGCCAACAACACTAAAAGGGCCATTAGTAAATCAGCATTATATATTCTGGGCATGCTTGGGATCAGTAATTAAAAATTGATTTTTAAAAACTTGAATTAAATGGAAGTACAAGGATATGGGAAGATAGTATCTCCACATTCCATCTCCAACCAGAACAGTTTGCCCCTTATAACAAATTCACTCCAGCTTCCATATACTGGGCACATAAAATCAAAACACTTATCGAACAAACACTAAGTGTTGCACACAGCTTTTTATTAGAGTTGTAAAAATAATGAACTTAAAATCTTTTTAAAACAAGGTATTTTGAAGACTACTGAATCTTTTATTAAGGTGTGTAGCTTCTGACTACATAACTGCAATTTGCTCTTACTATGAAGACACTCTAGGGGAGATACATGGTGTGAATCTAACAGGACAAAGCTTCAGAAAAGCAAAGAATATCAGTGGAATTTATTATTAAAGGATGAACTGCAAACATATGACCATTAGCCAATTTAGTCCATTGTAAATAGATTCTGGAAGGGACCACAATTCAAAGGACTCATTAACTTAATATGTGCTCTTATCAGCCAAAGACTCTTTTAGTACCTGAAGTGAATTTAAAGTTGAAGATATATGAACGATACTAACACTTCTTCTCTACAGACTTTTCTGCATATGATCTACAGTTCAGCATTACTTTACTGGAGTATAAATCATCCAGCTTTGGCCTGGGCCTGAAAACATATGGTCCTTCTTTTCCTCAAACAGGGCTGGCAGATTTTGCTTGTCATGCCCATACGAACATTTTCTACTCACAATTAACAGGACAGCATCCAGTACGACTGGAATTAACAGAATAATCCTGGGACAGAGGCAAACAGGATTTGGCCCTTAAATTATACATATCAGGCAATTGGCCAGTTAATGACAATTAGGGAAATTCACTTGAGAGTCTCTCAGTGAAACTGGAGACCCAATTTTGCCTTGAAACTGGTAAATGTTTTCATACAATACTGAAGTCCAAACAAACCCACAGTGCCTGGCTTAGTCTGTTGCATCTATTTCAAGGGTGAGCTTTCTGAGACAACAACCATCTGTTTGCCCTGTGTTTTTACCAAACAAGAGGGTGTTCTATTCCTTGGATTCTTAAGCTCTGCTGCAACACCACTAATGACCAAGTAGTAGCAAAAACATTCTTGTCTTAGATACCAGAGAGCCAGCACTGATTTCTAGACAATACTCATGTAACAAAACATTGGTTTTTGCTGGAAATCAGAGCCATAATATAGCAAAAGCATCACAGAAAGTACATGGCAAGGTAGATGCGCTACAGACATGGTTGTATTCCAATATCCTGAAACACTTCTTTTGAGTTGCATTATAAATTTTGAGATAATATCAGTTTACGTGAAAATAGTAACACTTCTGTAACAGCAAAATAATTATGAGCACTACCAGAATGTGAATCCAGAATCTACTGGTCCTTCCAAAGCCCTACAGCCAGACAAAATATGTTGGAATATGAAGCTTCACAAAGCTGTTTCTTAAAATTAAGATCTCATCCTAAACCCAGGAAAACATTATACCACTTCTGTGTTTTCCAATCAGCTTTAGTTCTTTCCTTCTCATATTATCAGTAATGAAGAACTTACAGTCCAGGCTATGCCCTTAGTGCCCTTGGGTCCCTTTTAGCTCTCGTTTATCATCAAATTCTGCCTGAACTCAGTGACCAATTCTGTTGACAATGCACAAAAAGGAAGATGATTTAGCTGCTTTTCTGCTAGCAGGATTGCCTCCCCAAAGCTGGAGGAGAGCAGCATTATCAGTACCAGCAGCAGTTCTGCCTCTGAGTTCAAGTAGGGAGTCGGAGGTGCTGAGTAAAGCAGTGACAATTTTTTCTTTAGTCATTGTTCAGAGTAGACTGCCCTTTCAACTGATGCCCTCCGTTAATCTTGTGTTTAGATCACATCACCTCAAGTACTCTACCTAGTTTTATCTGCATTTACAGATGAAAGAAGTCAGTATCTTCATTCATTTTACAAGCTTTTGCAGTAGCATGTGATCAGCAGGGCTCAGAGGAGAATACAAGCAATAATACATTAAACTGTCACCTAAAGAATAAAAAGATGCATTATATTGCCTGGTTCCATCAACATGGACTGATACACCAAGATGACTCCTGAGAGGAAAACAGGCTGCTGAAAGGACAATTACTGCAGTAGTAGCATAAAATGGCAGCACCAACAAACCACAGCAGCAATCAGAGTGTGGAGGGTAATGAAAACTCATTAGGTATATGATTAGGAACCAGGGAGTTGCAGGAGCCCATCAAGAATTATATCAGGGAAAGCTTACTGATACTTCTGGTCCCTGTATTACTTTATGAGCTTATGACAATTTAGGTTATTTCATTCTAATGAAAATCTTTTCCTATTTCTAATCTCTTCAGCAGATTAAATATTGCTAGAAGGATTATTGACACCCGCGCACAAAGCCTGGACTCATCCACTGAGTTTAGTTATCTATTTAAGGTCATTACAGTTGAAAGACAGTCCCTTTTGGTCAACTCTATACCCAGTAGAGGACAAGCAACAGGAGAGAGACAGCCTTTCTGAAATCTCTATCACCCCTTAAGTAATTGCTTGTTTTCTGCTATCCAAATAAATGCTCTGGAATGAATATATTTCAAATTAGCCTCCTTCGTTAAGTAGAGATGGATTTATGCCAAGTGCTGCCATTTACTTAAGTCCTTCTGCAAGACTGTTAAAAAGGGAAGTTCTAAGCAGCAACATCTTGGAGACAGAATTTGTCCTGGGCACAGTCTGTGAACAAAATGTATGCACTTATGTAAAATCACCAGGGACTTAAAGTTTCTGCAGCCTGTGTCTAAACCAAGGAATTTTTATTGAGGGTAAATCACTTCAACTAAATATGATGATAATTTCTGCTTACCTCAAGAAAAGGGGTGCATGGAGACATGTTTATTGTGTTTTTCCGCATGAAATAGTCAAAATGAACTACAGGAATTCTGACTTAAATACATGAAGAAATATTACAGCCAGAACGAGCCTTTAAATTCTCTTTTCTCTCTCGCTTGCTGCCACACATTTATATGTAACACAACCGCCTGGTTATTTCCCAAGCACACAGTAAGAGACCAAGCAGTAATAAGTTACCTCACTCAAATGTCAGGTGTATTTTGAGCCACGGTAATATCTCAGCATCTCACATACCTTTCATGTCCCCTAGTTTAATTATCAAAGGAGCACTGAAAAGGAGCACAGGAATGAGGTGTAGATGAATATGAATTATTGAAAGGGACTAGGAAGAAAGCACTGCAGAAACAGGAGTATCTGTCATTTAAGCTCCATGTAAGAGGTTTTAAAGCACAAATGAGAGCAGTGAATGTGAAAATGCTTTGACTGGTGTTTGTACTGCTCAACAGAGAGTAGAGGGTGTTTGAGCTCCCACACAACTTACCTCTTCACAGTATGGGGAGGTCCAATATTGGGGGAATACCCAGCAGTACCCAACATGTGCAAGCCAGCTTCTACACAGCTACCTCCTCTTGTCACAGCTTCAGGAGGCACCTCAGTGAAGGACTGGGGGATACTGGCATTTTCCAGTGCCTCCTGTCTGTCTGACCTGCCCTTCAGGACCACTACTTTTGCAGTTTACAGCAGTGTATCTTGCCCTTACTTAACCGAAGGGTAAAAATCATTCTCTCAAACAAGATTCTCTCCTGTTTATGCCAAGGGCTTGCACTCATCCAGACCAGCCACTGGCTGCTAACACCTGGCAGGACAAAACTTCTGGGTAGAAGAGCTGCTTCATTGGAAAAGTTCCCCTCCCTTCAGAAGCCTAAGTGACCTTTTAATTTAAGAAGTTTTCTGTTTTCTAGCTCAAGCATTCAGACTGAAATTTTGTGTCTTCACCTAATCTTCAAAGCAGTATTTCCTTTTGCTTCGTGTTAACACTCATTCGACAACTGTGGATGGTTGTCATGTCACTGATAATCTTTTAAGGTCTTAATTTCTTTTTTTTTGTAAGTCAAAACTTTAATGTCTTTAAATAACTTTGCCTACCCCAGTCCTTTCAAATTCTGCAAATCTTTTTCAAACAATGAAATCCAAAACCACAGGAACTGAAAACTTAACCCTATTTACATTTAATCCATGATCCGTAGCATCAGCTTTTTAAATATCTCTACAAGCATCTTTTGATTAGTTTGGAGGATGGACTATGTGAATGGAGTAATTTTATGTTTTGCTTTATGCTACCCCATCATATTATAAAATCAAACAGCATTTCTGCTTTCCAGACACTTGCTTTTCATTGCATTCATCTCTCTTCCTACTTTATGGCTGTTTTGCTTTAGATTAGCCCTCCATAGTGGACATATTAGTCTGTTTTTCCTCAGGTTCAGTCTAATTTTATTAATGCCTACCTTTTCCTCTAATCTCTCTCGCTCCGTCTCTGTCTATTGATCCTGCCAGACATTTCCCTTGATTTTATCATTAATTAATGCATCTTTGTAGTGTTTACAACAAAAGCTGGGTTATAAATGTGAATCACATACCCATTTGCTTCCCAGCCACTCAGTCACACTTGTTCCAAATCAGTATGCTGATAATTTTAAGATTATAGTGAATGAAACATTTTCTGATTACTTTTCCCCTCCAGTCTTTCAGCATTTGCAGCTGATAAGTCCTCCTGACTTTGTAGGATAGGAGGAGGTAGGGAATACAGACTGAGAACAGAGTGATCAGTTTGCAAAAGGTAATGGCCCAAAATGTCAGCTTCGGGCAGGGAAGCTCAAAAGGGGCACTTAGACCTTCCTAATCCTTATGCTGTTGCATGCCAAGCCAGCTCGCTAATGTACCTTAAAACAGTCCAAAACATCTTCTACATGAAGGGCTGATGAAGCAGCCAGACATCAGGGGAAAGTGGAAAATACTTATCTATTGACAGCAGGACAGGAACTTGAGCAATCCTTTAGGTGTTGCAGTACTGAAGCTTTTCACTGCTGAAGCCTTGCAGCCCTGTATGCTGAGAGGAGTCTGTCCCTCAGCTGCCAATGCCAATTTCCAAACCAACAGGGAAAGAGTTTGCAGGGGAGGAAAGTGCAAACCAAGGGTTTACTTTTGAAAATGGCTCTGCAGCTCTTAGTTCACTTTTGAAATACGAACCTGCGAAGAGTAGGTGTTGTCAGATGGACTGAAAGACAAGTCCGATGAGAGCTGTTGAGGGAAGAGCTTAGTTTCTCACATGATGGTGGGCTATTAAAATATGTTCAGTGTCAGCCTAAGAAAGTTGTCCCCAAAGCAGATGGTGGAACTCCCAGAACGAGCACAAGGAGGAAAAGTTCTTTCCTTTCCTCTCTCAAAGGGAAAAGTGAAACAGCTATTCAGAGCCCAGTGGATGGGGATATTCCCACGGGTTCACAGAGACTGCAATGCAAGCACACAGTCTCTTTCTAATAGTTTCATACTAGTATGATCAAATCATAATATCTTTGTATTTTAGCCTGAATGAGGCTAACATTGCATTGATTAAAATGGGTAACAGATCTCAACAAGGAACTAGATAAGTTATTAAGAGCAGCTTAAGGGTACTTCTTAACACCTGGGTGGTACTGTATGCACAACAATGTCTTTTACGCATATTGCTTTTTAACGCAAGGTCTCAAGACTTAGGAAGAAACATAACTGGAATGATTCCTTTTTTGACTTTTAATGCATCATAAATGCAGAACTGGATTTGTATGGTAATTCGTTTGAACAGTATGGTGTTAGAAAAAACAAGATGAAGTAATCAATCTCACCAGTAACAACTCTAAAAAAATTCTCAGACCTTCCTTCACTAGTTCTAAATGCTTCGAGAAATAAATCCTAACACGAGAGGGGGGGGAAAAAAAAAATCAGCATTCAGTATTCAAATCTACCTCACCTGCTTAGCAATTCACATTTTAATCTGGCAGTTCGTCACAGTAGCTAATGTAATTTTAACACTGTTTCTATTTGAAAACTGAAAGCATTGCTGTATTTTATTCTTGAGCTACATAACTTTAGATAATCAGTCTTACTAGTAACTTATCCACCTATTAAAAACAGTCTTCTCCAGCATAGCTAGTTGAAGATCAACTTTTTAGTATCTCCTGTCCTTCTCCCCAGATGGGAGCTTGCTGTCTTACCTTGGTATCATAGAGTTCTCCTTACCAGACCACAGTAGTTACATTTATTTGATTTGACTAGGAAACCAAGACACAGACATATTAAGTGATATGCCTGGGACAATAAAGAATTTTACAACGGTAAGAGATAAAGAAAGAAGTTCTGGATTGTAACCACAATATTACCTCTTCTCTTTCAATACTGCACTGCCTGATGGCAGACATTTTAGCATGCACGGTAAGTCAGGTGCGTGTCTATGTATACAGACAGATACCCACTACCCGGTGATCTCCAAAATCAATGGCACTTACAGACATACGCATCCCCCGAGTGAGCATTCTCCTCAGCATGAAACAACAGCATTCATGGTACTTGAAACATCTGGTTAAGTGTTCAGTTTTTCTTGCTAACAAATTCGCAACACCTTTTTCTGCCTATTTCCCTCTTCAAATTCAAAAATGGGTGTTATTTTTCCCTAACGCATGGTGGCACAGATACAATTTCTCTGTTACCTCTCCCTTTGCAGATACCCTTCAGATAGCTTCTCTCTGAAGCAAAGCTTTCTCTTTCTTAATCATGTCTCTTGTTACTTACTGTAGAAATGCATAAAAATGGTAGAAAAAACCCAACCTCAGCAGTCAAATGGCAGTCGAATATCAAGTTTTAGAGGGTCTTCAGAAATAGTAGACGTTATATCTGTAGAGCTGTACCCAATACTATATATTGGGTATTTGTGATATTTCAATGATCCTGAGGTGGATTACTGAAATGACTCTTTTAGTATCAGTCATTAAATTGGTGTCATTCATAAATGCTTCAGAATTTTGAAATGAAAAGCACTTGCTAAGAAAAATATCTATATTGTTTCCAATTTTTATCTCACCAAAGGTTTTACATTGTCAGGATGGTTTCAACTTTGATAGAAACATCAAAATGCACAGTCCAAATGTGCCTGCAGAGTAGGAGAGAAAATGGAAGTTTGTATTCTTGAAGAAAACTTCCATTTACCAGCAACAGCCTCATGCTGATTACCACCAGGGACTCTGTTTTAATTCCCTCAGTTGCTAGGCTCTCAGTGAGGTCAAAAATGCAGACCGAATTTTTTTCCTGATGTGCATGCAGTTAGACAGATGTGCCCTTTGGTTTGGATTCCAGGAAGGGAAGGTTGCATGTGTTTCCCATAAAAAGTTTTGGCACCTTCTAATGGACCGGTGCTCAGAGACAGTAGAAAAACTTCTTCCTCAAATGCTGAGCTTGTGTGTGGTGCCCAGGGTGAGACTGATCACCAGAACTGCAATCGGGAGGGAGTTATTCTCCAGATCAGGTTATGAAAGACTTGAGATTGTCTTCCTCTAAAGCATGACTCTCACATTACCTGGGCATATCTCACTTAATCAGTCTCTTGCTATGTGGAGAGATAATAGCACTCAGCTCTAAACTGTGGCATTGAGCTCTCTGTTCCCTCTGCCCATGTCACACAACATTTTAATCCCCTAAAACCTTTTAAACCTAAGTGATTCAGCCCCTATGCAAAATTCATTGGGATCAACATAGAAGTGTTTATCCTTTTGAAATTAGTTTCCTTGAGTACTGTCCATTAACAGGTATAATTTTCTGGAAAGCACAGAAAACTTTGGGAAACTTATCTGAAGTTAATTCCTAGGTTCAGTCTTCACGCATGGAGAAGAGTGAAAGGACACAGAAATTTGTGCATTACATGTCATGAACCTTATTTTACATTTACATAGCAAAGGAATGCTCCAAATAGTTAATTTCCTTTAGTGGCATTTTGCCTACTGAGAAGTGACCCTGTTTGGCTTTCATCAAACTCGACAGATAAAAAAGAAACAACTTTTACAAAGACAGGGATGGAAATAAGGAATAAAACACTGCCAACAATATGTGACTCAGTCTTCTAATACAGTTTGTGGCACAACAGGAGCATGGACCAGGACTGGGGTTTCTAAGGGCTCGGATGACCTAGCAATATATTATAAAAGTGCTTAACAAATTAAGGGCACCCAATGCCTGATTTACCACATACTCCTGGGCAATTGCAGCATTATTCCACTGGAATCAATAATGCTGCAACTCAGTAAGACTTGAATAATGAAGAGGTGAAGCTAGCCCTTTACTGTCAATTTAATTATCCATACAAACTAAGCATTTGGCAAGAAAAGGTATTTCTATTGCTCCATGAAGACAAATTATGAGGAAATAAACAGGAACATGAAGTGAATGTTGTTGGACTGAATAAAATGTTGGCATAAATCCTGAAAGTTTACTTTCTGGACTGAATAAAATGTTGGCATAAATTCTGAAGGTTCACCTTGCAATATATAATGTCATAATTAAACTAAGAAAAGAAGGCTAAGCTATTCTTTATGTCCAATGAGTAATATAAAGACCCGAAAAGATGTTGAATTTCCATGTAACAAGGCTATCTAAATCCAATTACTTCCAGGAGTGTTAACCACCTGTGAACACAATGAAATCATTTAAACTAATTTTTGTGTGTTAAAATGCTCCTTTTAATCCTGTGTCAATTATTTTGCAAATAAATGAAAAATTATTTTATTTATCGTAAGAGTTCAGATGGCACAAACATAAAGAATCTGGGAGAGGCCAGGGCTATACATTGGCTAAGGCTCAGAGAAGAATTAGCCCTCAGACAAAAGGCCATATACTCAATTGATAAAAGAAATAGCATCCAATAATTTTGCGATGAAATTGCACCAACTGGAGATTCAGCACTGGGCTAATTTCTAAGCCAATGAATGAAACAGTACAGGGTTTTAAAATTAATTTCTTTCATTCTCATTTTTTCTCCTCCTTTTCAGTGCATTCATATTTCCTTAAATAATTATTTTGATTTACACTTTTGTTTTCTCTCTGACTTTAAAAGCCTGAAATGCATCTTCTGTTATAGATGCCAAGCAAAGTAATTACCTTTGTATTATATTTAAGCATTACAAAAAGTCCAGTTGGGAAGGAAGGAAGATTGACAACAGTGCCTTTATTAAATTACATGCCTGCTCCCTGCAGAATGATTGGAAGACCTACAAGCACATACAATTTCAGAGTGTAGTCTGCCCCTCTGTAAGACTGTCCATTATATACAGACATCACTAGTCTTGAATATATATACGTGCACATACATATCTAATCAGTTTTGTCTTCAGCTCCTTTTTGCTGTTCTGACAGAGAAGTACTGTCAGGTAAGTAGTGCATGATCAACCCAGAAATGCATGACCAAACTATTAGAGCCTAGGCCACCCTCCTCAAGTTTCTCAGCATAAGAAATTCTCCAAAAGGTCACACCAGGGTCTGTGCAGCCCCCATGTGCATCGTGTATCAAAAATCCAGGAAAAAACAGAGCAGGGAAAGCATATACATTGTGATATTTCCACTAAAATATCTCCCTGCTGCTGAGTAATACTTTCCATGCCAGACATGGGATCTATCTGGTGGACTTTCCTTGCATAAATTTGCTCAGTCCTTTTCCGAATACTTTACACTTTTGGCCACCACAACATAACGTGCCAATAAATTCTACAGTTTTATTATGTGCTTGGTGAAAAAAGTGCCTGCTTCTTCTGTATATCTATATTCTGTATGTATCTGCTGCTTGATACAGGATTTTGGCATAATTTCAGAGAACAAAATACAGGAGAAGAAATCACAGGTAAGCAAGCTATTAAAGCCCATGATATTCACTGGCTTTCCTATTTTCTACAGCATTTAACTATTAGCGATATCTAGATACTAGCCCTGCAAATGATTTCATTATTGAACTATCTAATAAAAATCAGCTCACTGTAAGGGATGTCTCTTACCAGATTCTCCTCTGCATGTCACAGGGACATGATGACAACTGCACCATCACACCCACAAGGTTTCAAGCCAGCCTAGTAGATCTCTGCTGTGTGTGTTTGAATTTGAATTCAGTAAGAGTTACACCATCAATTACCACACAGCCTAGATTGAGGCTTTAATCTTGGTTTACATGGGGCTAGGCTTAGTCCAGCTGAGAGAGCTGTACAACAGTGTGCAATGGCTTCATCCCTGGGGCCATCTGGGTAAGAACTCTCTCTTCTGCTCAGCTTTCTTCTCAGCAGTAGCATGTTGCCATTGTTGTACAAAGGAGATGCGAGAGGCAGGTCTAAAACAAATTACAGTAGAATGGCAAAACAACAAAAGGGGGGAAACAACAGCAAGGAGACAGGAATGTCATTCATGTCAACAAATAAATGAAGCATGTGGAAACTGCATTTAAGGCATAAATGGCATGTAAAAGAAGTTTGATACAACCATATGGCTAAGGAGCAAGGAGACAGCAATTCCAGAAACTGTAAAGGAAATAGAGGACAAGAAAAGAGAATAAAGATTATGAACTTCATACTGAATAGGGCAAATCCAAAGGGAATTTAACAGGAAGACTACAGCAGTAGTTATGAAAAACAAAAAAAACAACCGTGAAAAACCCAAGTCAGCAGAGGTTCAAATTGAGCCAGGAAATATGCCCTTCCCACCTGGGGAGGGATTTCAATTTGTGATGTCAGCATTAATAGCTTTAGATACTCCACTGCTAAGGAGGAGCTCATACAGACACGGCAGTAGGGCCCAGGAGAGCAGAAGGCAGAGGCGGGCCAGGGTGGAAGGACAGCTCTGGAGGTAAGTTACATGTTTAAGATCTTCAGAGCTGGGTTCAGGGCCTGGCTTCCTCAGACAAAGTAAAGCAGTTCTCTTTTCTGTACCTTCATATCCAGTTAATAGAATCAAGATAAAAATATTTCTATCCTTTCTCTGTCTCACTTATGAAGACAGATGACTTAAGGACTGACGGACAGTCACTTGTATGATTCTAGCTGGCAATGAGGTCCTGATCTAGCTACAGACACTGCTGCAGATCTCAATAAAGCAAGTGTTAGGGTGCCTAGTATTGGAAGTGTAGTCTTAAACATTAGAGTATATGTATTTCCTGATAAATAAGTATAACACTCAAATTACTCAATTATGTATGATATTTACTCATTGTTTTGGATTTATTCACCTTCTTGTCAGCTGATTTCAGAAATATAACCTTCAACACCACCACACAAGGACTTCACAAGGTAAGAAGGAAATGCTAATTGGTTTTATCCTTTTGTGAAACAATCCATCCGAAGTTAATTAGAATAGGTTTGCTTCTTTGCAGAAATAATCCGTAAGAAGCACTGATAGGCAGAGCAAACTGCATCTTGCACAAAGGTAGTAGGATTTAAGTGATTTTGAGCTGTGCTCCCAGAACTCAGTTGCCTTCAGGCATCTCTCTGGTCTTTCTCTGTGGATGGCATAATTAGGACTTGAGTGAAAACCCTAGTGGTGAAGCCTGATAAGAAGTTAATCTTCTGGGCACCACGTGGGCCAAGAGAGATGTGCCAAAAAGTCCAATTAGCAAAGGCTTCCCTTCCTAGGTTGTGCCATAGCATTGCTCAGTGCTGATAAACAGCTGCAGCATCTGCTTCGGGGGAGTGTCAGCTCAGCTGCACACAAGTCCCACAGCCATTACGAGGGTAAGTAGCATGGTGCAAGCAAAGGGCACCACCTTCTACCCACTGTGCAAATGGCAGAAAAGCAGCTCTGCGATTCAAGCTCATAACACTTCTCCACACGACCTTCACACTCACAGTGGGACATGTAAATCCTACAGATTCACACACCTCTCTAGTAATAGGATTCAGCTTCAGTGCTTTCAGCCACACTGGGTATAGGCATAAGCTAAGGCATTTCTTGCTGCATTTGGGAGTACCACAGAGGGTACTTGTCAACAGGAGCTGATCGTAGGTTTCTTGAACCCTCTGACTGAGGCCGAGCAAGCAGAATATGGGTCAAATCCATGTCATCCCAATTTTAGACTGAGGCAGCCCAAGACCTACTGGCAGTACAGAACCCAAGAGCATTACAGCAAGCTCACCTCCCCCCCAGCCATGTACGAGAAAAGCAAGAAAAGGGTTATGTTTGATTTCCCATCATCTGTAAAGAAGAAAGGAAAAAGTTCTTGGCTGTTGGAAAAGCACTGCAGATCTGGAAAAGAGAGTGCTCAGCACCTATTCTTTGCAAGCCAGAGACCCTTTTGTTCATGGGAGGACAGCACTTCCCTAATAGCCAAAGGAATTCTGAGGGCCAGCATCCATGGACCCAAAAACCTTCCCTCTCCATCTAAGGATATTTAAGAGCAAATCCCAGTGTCAGGAGGGATGCAGGACATGGAAACTGCTCCTGAAGGAATTTGACTGGTGTCTCCAGAGCAAGCAACTGTGGTATGACTACAGTGGAAGGAGTTAATAGACATTGAAATTGTTTTATTAAGTAGGTTTGCCAGAATTTACTTATTATTAAACCTCATTAGTCGGAGACTGTCCTTGTACTTCATGTTCTTACCCAGTTGCTGCCTGCTGAATAGACAGAGGGATGCTGGAGAGATTATTCCTAAGCCCTTCCCCCTTCCCTCTCCCCTCCTCTTCCAGGACCACACTGACAGTCCCAAGGGAAACAGAAGAGAGACGGGGAGAGGGCAGGATCCACCAGCTCTCATTCAGCACATTTCACCTGGAAGCCCCAGGAGTCCAGAAGAGGTGCTGCCACTTCGGACACTGTCTCCTTTGCAAAGGATCTATTAGTACGACATATATTACATGAACACATACGAATATCTTCCCCTTCTAGGAAAGAAGGAGAGAAAGAGGAAACAGACTACGATCTCCAGAGTGCTATAGTGATTTTTCATGTAATCAATACTGTAAAATATCCCCAGGTCTTTCTGCTGGATTGTAACTCAGAGGACAGCTGATCAGCTTGCGGCATGTGTACTTCACCTGCGGGGAAGCCAGGCACTGGGCAGCAGCCCGTGGCGCGGTGGTAAGTAACTTCAGGGAAGTTTTCATGCAATTTTTGCAGTTCGCTGACTTGGGGTAATGAATGCCTTTGAATCTATAGAGATTATGAACAAAACCAGGGGCTTGTTCCTAAGAGGAGGAAGCGAAGGGGGGGTGTCTTTCAGTTGCTTCCCCTCCCCAAGCTGATAAAATACTTTTCTTTCTGTCCTTGTAACAAAGTTTTCTCCAGGGTGGGCAAATGTTCCCTATACCTTCTCAGTAATTTGCAGTGACCAGGTTGATAAGAATAGTCACCATTTATACAGCACTTTACGTCTTAGTGCATTTTACAAACATTACTAGTTAATCCTTGCAATATCCCTGAGAGGCAGGCAAAACAGGCATGCAGTGAAAGGAAGAAGAATTGCAATCTGAGCGTTCAAGTTAAAGCAGTTAGGAACTTTGCATCCAGTTGATGGCAGGTAATTGACCACTCTAATAACTATTAAGCAGCTTAGTTGAGTTAGAGTGTATTTAAGGGTTTATAGGAATAAGAAAGCAAAGTGACAACCACTGGAAAATACAACAATCTAACGATGACCGAGATATGCTTGGAGAAGAGTCGGATCTGTTCGCATTCGGATTTGCAGGCATCCGACCCTTTGCGATAATTATGAATGAGGCTTTAGCTCTCCTCTGTGTCTGTGTGTTGCCAGACAACCAATGAGGCTGCAAAGCAAATCGTATTCACAGGCTGCAGATTTCGGGAAGAAGCATAGAGGTGACTTTTACTTACAAAACAGGGACTCATTAATTTTGTGATTTAGGACAGTAGCCTGAAACACCTTTTCTCTTACAATAACCTCTGCTATGTTTTCTCCTCCTTCCTATATCTTTCGGCTGACAGATAACCCTGCTCTGATGCCATTTCGGATGTCCCAGTGAGAACTCTTAGAGATGCCTATTCTTTCCAGAGGCAGTGACCAAGACTATAGTAACATTAGCTACACTTCCTGTAATTCCTTGAGCCGCTTCTTTCCTGTCTCCGTTGAAACCCCTTCTGTCAAAGGGGTCCATTACCAAAGAGCCAGGAGGATTTACCATCCTGATCAAGTCTCTGCAGTCGATCTAAAGACAGAGATCATGATAAATGTTGGAGGCATCAAGTACCTGCTACCTTGGAGTACTTTAGATGAATTTCCCCTGACCAGACTGAGCAAACTTAAGTTTTGCAGCAGCTATGAAGAAATAATACAGCTGTGTGACGATTACGATGAAGACACCCATGAGTTCTTCTTTGACAGGAACCCCAGTGCTTTTGGGATGATTGTCAGCTTTCTAGCAGCAGGGAAGCTGATGCTCTTAAGCGACATGTGTGCCTTGTCTTTTCAGGAGGAGCTGAGATACTGGGGGATTGAGGAATCCAACCTGGAGAACTGCTGCTTTCGAAAACTATTTCAAAAACTACAGGAGCTGGCTGAGGTACGCAAAGAAGAGGAGCTTCAGAGGAGCAAAGAAGCTACGTGTGTCTTGGACGAGAAAACCAAATTCGGACAGTTTATGAACAGACTCAGAGATATGGTAGAAAATCCCCAGTCAGGACTCCCAGGGAAAGTCTTTGCTTGTCTCTCCATTCTCTTTGTGGCCACCACAGCTATAAGCCTTTGTGTTAGCACAATGCCAGACTTAAGGGCTGAAGAAGACAGGGTAAGTCAGTCCTTTTTAACTGGTCTAACTACAGAATTAAAAGAAATTTGTCTGTCTTGCTACGCGTACATCATTAAAAAGATAAAAAAGATACAAAAAATCCATAGCGATGAGGTTCAAAACTGTCACTGGTAATGAAATGGTCTATAGCAGAAAATCCAACAGTGGCTTTTCAAAGTGATATTCAGCTAAGAATCATGTGTATTTTACTAATTGTTAGCTAAAATACAGGACAGAGCTTCTGGACAGAATAGAGAGCTGCAGCTCTAATACAGTATTGTGTTTCCTTCTTAAGAAGCAGTTGCCAGTGTAAGTTATATTAACTTGTTAGCACTGAGACTCTCAAACTGACATTGTGGAGTTTTCAGCATGCCTTACTCTCTAGTTACAAGCAACCTCTCATTTGGACACATCACCTAAAGAAATATTTTGCTCTGAAATCTTTACTTTTAAAGGTATCTTCCCTTGTGATAATACAGTCAAATCTTTAGAGAAGAAGAAATATTCATTAATTTTTATAATGTTATAATGTTACATTTCAATAGCTGCGTAAAGATTACAGGATGAGAGACAGATGAAGTAATTTTGCAGATACTGATACTTACAAACTGCACCTCCAAAAATCGTAATTCCGTGCTAACAGAATTTTGTATTTGCCCACACAGATATGTACATATTGTAGGAGTAATGCCAAATACTAGCTGAACTGCTAACTGCATTTAAACCCTTTTCAAGTAAGTCACCCACATTAATTCAGGGCAAATAAATCAAGCCTCTTCCATTCATGCAGCATCTTCTCTATAACACTGTTGTGAATGTTTCAGCATTTTAACAATTTGTTATTCTAATAATAAAACAGAGGAAAGTGACAATCTAAAGTTACTTCAGAGGTAGTAATGTCCAAATTCATCAAATAACCTTGACTAATCTCTTTAATGAATCCTGCACTTCATTTGCAACTGCCCTTCCAAAAGTGTTGAGGAAATCCAGGGCAAATAAACTCCCTGCCCCAAGCACTACTATAAGATGAGACACTCCATGGAGTATTGTATGCTGATGAATAAAGTCATTTTTACATTTATAGCACAGCATGGCATGCACAATACAAAAATCTGTATATGTTTTATTGCTCAAGCAGTAAGTCAAAGCAGCACAGTCATGGTGAAGAGACGTCATGATATTTGATATCTTTGAATAAAACTAAGGACTGCACAGAAGGCTGAAATTTAAGATCATCCCCTGTTCCATTTAACCCCCTGAATATTAACTTACATTTGCATAGGAAGACTTTACCTTTCAGTAGTAAGTCTGGTGCTCTTGCAGCCTTCCACAGCTATTACTTTTGGCAGGAAAAACTGTAACACTGTTCCAATGCTTCTTCCAAGGAAGTGCTTTAAATATAGAACATCCTTCTTGCAGCTAGATGTAAAAACACTACAAACTCTGCTCTAGCAAGTGCTTCCTACTAACTTTTTTAATGGAAGTAGCCCGATGCATTTTATCTTAATTTCACTGCAGAAAAAGCTTTTATAAATACTTTTCATGCAAAAGAAAAAGCACATAATGTTTCAGAACTCAGCTAGATGTAATATGTTGTGTGTTTTAAAAATAATTAACCGTATGTTAGAAAGGGAAGCACATTGAGGGTTATAAGTATATCTGGTAGCTGCAGTATAGCTGCTGTTCCTGGATTTCCTATAAAACACAGATGACATTCCTACTTAGACATTTGCATATATATCACTACTTTAAAAACAAGCAAATTGGATTGAAACAAGCTCAAAAGATGGAATGTTTAAAGTGCAGAGGAGAGGATGAAGGATGAACTTGAGCAAAGGACCACATTTGTCCAAATATTTGGAAACATTACATAATTTACACTTACAGCATCAGTCTAATGCACTTTGTCATTGTGTCCCAGAAGCACAGAACAGAGTATTAAAAGTCTTATTATTTGAATCGTATAACATTATGCCAGAGAAAACATAGGGGAATATATGAGACAAAATACTCATGCCTTGTGGAAAAGCTGAGAATATGAACTACTGAATAGTAGGTTTCCCACCCCTAGGGATGGAAAATTCTCTAAATTTCCATCCCTGCAACACCTAAGATTTTCTTACTGGGATCTCAAAAAAGCATTTTAGCTAGAACTAAACTCGGAGAACTTAACTGACTAAAAACACTGCTTCTTGGTTGTGGCCAAGTCATACTCAGGCAAATTGCAACTCTACGTTGATTTGTAACACAAAATTGGTCACTGGCTAACCTCTGAAAGTGATTCCAAGATTGGGCCACATTTACCAGCAACCTGGGACAGGCATGCAGAATCTGAAATTTTGGGATTTTGTGCTGAACATAAAGATCACACGATATCTGTTTGCTCAGTGACAGAAAACAGTCAAATTCCTTCAATAAAGTTTCTGAACAACCTCTAATTCCACACCTGAATTCAAAGATGCACTATCCTGAGGTTTATTTTTTGAGTTAAAGCTTGGCAAAACCTCTATGGTAAATGTGCTTACAAGTACTGCAAGGATCCATTTTCCAATGTCACAAACACTGGAAATTGAATTTATCCATTCTGAAATACAAATAAAAAAGGCTTTACCTCTGCTGCATATGTACCACTCTAGGGTCCTTTTTCTCATCATCACAGCCACATTAAGAGAGTGAAAAATAATACAAGGTGACTTCCACTTCAGTCAGAGGCTTGGCTGATCCCACCCTGCAGGCACATGAAATCACTTCTCCTTTTAGCAGTTGTTAAACCAGATCTGCTTAGAAGGGAGAATAGCTGCCTGGGCAGGCAGAAGAGCAAACAGGAGTCCTCACCATCCGAGGGAAAGTGAAAACTCCAGTCTCCGGGAGAGGGATGGCAAGGAGCCAAGGCAAGAGCATCCGCATCATGGAAGCCCAGTCACCCTGGCAACCAGAGGGGAGGGAAGGAGCCATCTCCATGGGCAGCAGAAAAGGGAGGAGAAGGTTAGCTTAAAGATAGGGATAAAGCTGAAATTAAAATAAAGAACAAGTTATAATTGATACCATGCACACACTCTAGAATATGTCAAATGACATTTAGGAACCTCCTCATTATTGATCTGCAAGAAAAACTCAGATAGATGGGCAAAAAATTCTGTAACTATATATCACATAGCACCTGCCATGAATCCCAACTCAGAGCAGACAGCCCCAGGCGAAGGAGGCCAAAAGTTCAGGGAGAGCAGTAAATGTATAGCTCTAGTGATGTCAAGTTTAACTCTGACCATGAAACAGATATTCAAAAGGATTTATCATACATGATGCCAGGAAAGAGGACTCATTAGTAACAAATTATGTTATTTGGGCATAAAACAACTGAAATGTCACATCCTCCAAAGGCAATACCTCCTTATCTGTTCTTTATGGAGACCAAACTGCCTTCAGTAAGAAAGCAAATGTAATACCACCAACACGTAGTAATCAAGGCATGTGTGTATGCAGAGATAGTAAAAAAGCCATATTTGGAGGTGAGAAATTCTGTTTACTATTGTTCTGAATGGGTAGCCTGAGAGATCTACAAATCTGAATCAGACACCACACAAATAGGATAAGAAAGCTGAAGCGACAAAATGTACCAGTATTTCCCTCAAAAAAAGCAATTAAGATCATCCCACTAGAGACAAGGCAAAAGTCCCATCAAAGTCCCACAAAAGTCCGAGTCCCACATAAGAGTTACAATCAGGATCCAAATAGTCACTGCTCAGCACATCTAACCCAAAGAAAAAAAATCATTACACCAGAGAGCTATGAAATAAAACCACCACAGAGCTTGGACAGGGAGACTGCTTTGAAGCACTCTTGGGATTTTCCTTAGGAAGAGCTATTTCTTTTAATGAGTCCCTAAAATTGGCATCCTCTAGAGAAATGACTCAGCAGAAAGGATACAGCAAGGTCATTTCTTCAGGAAGGCAAGTTAATTAAGGTCAGGGCGGGGGGAAAGAAGAAAAAGAAACTCAAGACATTTCCATCCCCTGTCCCTCAGCACCGGTAACAACCAAATCATTGTCTCCCAGTGTAGAGAACTGACAATAATTCACACTTACATAATGTTTTATGGAAGTGTGGTTTAAGAGAGAGGGAAATGTCTATTCTCTGTTCTCCCCCTCTTCTCTGGTGATCAGTGAGTGGTCAGACCTTGTTACTACTAATTGTTGTATTTGCTCTTAACTGACCTTGAGAAGCTTGTAATTGCTTTATGTACTGTATATAACCACTTAATGAAACATAACTGACATCAGCTGCAACCCGTATTGTCAGATCTAATGATTTTATCTTGAAACTTAAAATATTCATTTTTTTAAAGCTCCCATTCCTGGGGTTGTTTGATTATGGGAGAATCTAATTCCTTTTAAAAGAGTAAATTTTTAGTCTCTGGTTGCACTGAGAATCCAGAAAACATGAACAGAGGAAGAGAACCAGGTACCTAATATGTAGAACCATTTTTAAATGATTCTTTCTTTCTACACCATTATTCTGGAGGCCCTGACTTCCATTTTTCAATGTTTGATGTTGCTGATGTTGTCTGTATGATACTAAAACCAGCATATTTGGCTTCTGCTCTAGAGGAAACTGCTGAGAAACACATTTTCTTTAAAAGTGGAGTAATTTTTATAGGGTAAAAGCAATTTATTGGTCTTACTGTGAAGAGAAAGAAAATCAAACAAGATATTTGTTTCATCAGGGTTACCATTGCCACAGCTAACTGCGTTGATTATAAAAATTCACATTGACTTGTATCTAGCCAGTTCGGTATGTGAAGATATGCTTGCAAGAGGTATATCCTCTTGCTCAGTATTCAAGCTATTAAATCCATTACAAAAGCATTAGATTGTAAAGCTCCAACCCTGCCCATAACCTGCAGATAACATTAAATATCTCTAGTGAACTTACTAAAGGAAAACCCAAGAACTTGGGAGTAACTGGAGGAGATAATAATCCATATGGAGAGTGTCAATCAGAGGAGTGTAAACCTAGTCCTGCTGCTCACATAATCTGCAAAGATAAGACTCTTCATCAAAGTGTAATTTGGCCAACTGTTAGAAGCAATTACTTTTGGTAAATTGAATATGACAGCCAGATTTTGACAGATACTGCTGGCTACCATTTTTATAGCTTTTAAATAAGGGGGTCTAAATGTTGATCAAAAAAGAATTTTCTAGCTGATTAGACAGGGCAAAACGATTCCTACTGAAAAATCTTTTTCCATGACTAGTACAGAGTGCTACTAATGAAGTGGGGCACTATTCAGAATACACCTGAAAAGCAGGGGTATTTCACAGTAACTTGGTGTTCAAACTTCCCTTCTAACACAAGCATACACCACACAAAGCATGGCCCAGAATGACCTGCTCTCTTGCAAAGAGATTAATGAAACCCTGGCTTTCAGAAACACTTCTAATGCTCATTCAAAAGCGTAAGACTACAAAGGCGTATGTGTACATGCCTATCTATAAATATATTGGTATATACATATGACTTGAGATTACTTGGGACAAAATAAAGCTGGATGTGCTTTGGTTTTATTGCATCTGCTCAGTATATTTTCTAGGTTCTTATCAGGACACTTACTGCGGACGCTCACTCTCCTGAATTATCTAGTCATCTAGTACAATTCTGATTTCTTCTAATCATTTTGGTCAGCAATGAAAGTATTGCAGCATTTTAAAGTAGGAAAACATGCTTCACTGAAGCACCAAAAACCTCCCAGTTTACTAGTGTACTCGGCACAGATTTGCTTCATGGATTGAATTAGTTACATTAATAACAATTGAAAAAAACTATGAAAGAAAAAGCCATTAAACAACAGAAATCAGAATATTCAAGCCTGGGACTTTTATATATATATATAAAATTATCGTTTTACGGGATCTGCCTTTTTTTGAGGTTTGCATATCCATTCAGTAACGCCAAAAGCTTTGACCTTGAAATTTCTCCATTATGTTAAGACTCTGATTTCATAGTTCCACATTATAAGCAACTGCTTTCCAAGCATCCACAAACAGAATTGCATTGCTTCAGCATTAACTTTAATACGTACAACATTGATGAAGTTTCTATTCCTCAAGCCCTGCTCTACATCACCAAAGAGGTGCACCAGCGGGGGGTAGACATTGCTGAATATCTGTGTCTCAGCTTACCCTCACTGCTACAGAAAACAATTTTCTTTAGAAAGTCTGGACACTCCAGTGAGTAAATGGATTCTGCATGGTTTTTAAAAGCTGGCTCTGGCAGTACAAGGTCCAATGTTCAGAAAGCACAATTAGACATTATTAGTTTGCCTTATGTTCATCCAGTTTTGGCTGTATCCCAACAGCTCTAAGTCTCCTGGCTTTGCACGCTATCCTGGGGGACACCCAGCTGTTCTAGCTGCTCTGCAACGGGCAGTCACTCAACTGCTACTCAGTGTGCCAGCACATGTGGTCCTCACCGGAATCATGCTTTCTTTTCCCATTTGCTGCTTTCAAGTTTGTAACACTTGCGACAGGAAAAAATCCTGTTCGCTTTCCTCACTTGACTCATCTCAAGGGGTTCAGCACAGATGATTACTTAATAAATGCCTTCTTTGGGAAGATGGGCATTTCCTCTGACAGAGGCACTCTATCTTTGGAAAATGCTAATTGAAATCAATGCATCCTCCAAGTTTGTAGCAATAATGCAACAACTATTAAAAATAAACAAACACCCAAATTTGTATGTGATTTAGAAATTCCTCTTTGAATATGATCGAAATCTTTGAGGACTCTTCAGTCTACTGCTGCAGTCAAATCCACAATCTGGTATTTTAATTCTGAGCAAATCTAATTGCTAATTTCACTGCAGCATCAGGGCTATGAATTGCTTATGTTGTGTTTATTCCCACAGTGTCAGCACCTCCTATTAGCACTAGAATTCTCCCTTATAACAGATTCAACCATATTTGGGACTCTGTTGTACATCCTGTACTACACAGGTACAATAACAAGTAGTTGCTGCTCTAAAGAACTTACACCACAGTAAGGAAAGAAGCGGAGGAGAAACAGTAACAGGGCAAATGATCTGATCAGCAGCAAAACTGGAAATTGAAGGTCATCCTCTTGAGTCCCAGATAAATACCTTGTCATTTTGACTATATTGTGCTTCACAGTTACAAAATGAAGTCTATTAAATTTCTTACTAGAAAAACAAGAAAAAGATAATACTTCCACATCTTTCTCCTAACACAAACACCTGGCATCACCAATCAGTTTAAATCCAATTCAAATTCTTCAGACTACTTCTCACGGTGTTTGCAGAGTAAGGACCCAAGCTTAAAAGTTAATTGAAATATTTTATTTTAGTTACACTTCTGCCCAAGAGGAGATAACTATGTGTTGGATATAGAGATAATAATTTCCTTCTATGTTCTTCCTAATGTCCACATTAATGTATTTCCAATATTAGTTTAGTTTCCTCAAATGTACTAGTTGTAATTGTTTTCATAAGTCCAGGCTTCTTTCCCATAAAGCAAAGTGAGTGGGAAATCATTCTCTGATCAGAATACGCAGCACTCCTTTAACAAGCTCATCATTCTGTAAATCAGGTTAGTCTCTTTCTCAGCAGGCTGTAAACCTTTGGATTTTATTGCATCAGTCTGTAACCATAAATCCAAGTACTGAAGTGATCCATAACATAGGGTTTTCAAGTTCTCCCTAACCATCATTTGATTCAGCAGAGCATGGTTTAATTATTCAAATAATAGCAGCAATGCGGTCGCAGTGATTCAGCAGTACCTGCAGCACTGGAGCTGGATCCCCCAGCTCCAGGTACGCAGGGAACACAGACTGGCACAACACTTCCTAACTGAGTCATCATTTTACAGCCAAAAGGTATTTCTCCCCCCATCTGTTAATTTCCTGGTGCAGACTGGGACAAGAACAGCCAGGAGCTGGTTAGGTATCTTGGTTCCCTACACTGAGGTCTTGGTCAGCCTCTGCTCCTGCCTAACCACTCTCCAGACTTGTAGCCTCACCCTATAGACCCACCACTTTGGATTTGTGGGCAGGCAAGAGCAAGAATCGAAGCTTGTTTTTTCACTACTATATTAGCTCGAATTTTTTTCCACAGAGGGCATTGCCCAGGGATAAGCTGTAGACCAGAATGCACTGTCCATGTATAACCTTGAGAAGTGCAAAAGGCAGCACCCTGCCCAGGAAATGTCAGCCTTGGGCTTAGAGAGGAAAATTCCTGAGAGTTTTGCTTCTAACTCCTCCACATAGAGGACTGAATGTTTTTTCTCTGAGAAGGCCAAAAGGCCAGACTGCAAGAAGAGCAGTCTTGCTGAGATAAACCTCTCAACTAAGTGTTGGATAGCACAAGCAGGCAGAAGGTAGGTCGATAGCCACAATACAGACTGATCCCATCTGCTACCACTTCAGCAGACACTGGCCTCTGTCCACAAAACTGTGTGGATCAGAGGGAAGGATCTGAGCAGTAACTGGCTGTACTTGAATGTGCCAGACAAAATCTGGACCTGCCAAGGTAGGTTTCACAGATGTGAGTTGGGACCTTGCATCAGCCACCGAGCCAGGCACGTTTCTGGTGTGAAAGATAACGTTCTGGCAGGCTATCCTTCGACTACAGGGTGCTAAAGCAGGTCCAGGTCCTATGTTTAAGGAAACTCTCCTTTAGGACTGCAATAGGACTCTGAATCAAGAAGAGTCAAGCATACTGCTTTATGAGTTCCTTCCCTCCTTTGTTTTGAGACTGTTTAGTATGGGTGACTGAACACCAAAACAGCCTTTACTCAGAAGCAATCACTACAGCATCTAGGGTGGATGTAGCTGGGAAGAGGTTTCAGATCCTTTCTGCCCATCACTCATTTGTTTTATGATGAGCCAGCTGGTTTCCATAAAGGCAGCCTGGGAATAACAGTGTTATTATACAGTGGTTCAAATCATGATGTCTAGCTGGGTTCAAGGACTTTTATCAACTTGGCTTCATAAATAATATTAATTGCCTTTCTCAAAAGTATGCTGTATAAGCAACATATATACATATTGCTAACGTACATGTTGATTTCCACTCTAAACCTTTGAAAATATTAATTTATGTAGGGATGACGTGATTCTGAAATAATTCATATACTGATCTAGCAGTACTTACTAGCAAAGCACTCCACAAGCATTGGTGCAACTTTCACCATTTAACTAGGAAATAGATTATATGACACAAGAAACACTTAAAATCACTAACATAATCATGAACAGTGTTAACTGGCAAGCATAGAAGACCATGAGAAATGCTGTGGGTTTGCCTGTCCTGCATCTCAGACTCCACCCTATTTATAGATTGTGCCAAATCCCAAATTACACACCACGGAAGACAGGTTCAGATTTCTGCCAGAACTTCCACTTAGAGTCAGTCACACCAAGGGCAGAAAATTGGTACCTACCCAATTCCCATCCCAATCCAGCTGCAGCACTGCACTTCCAATATAATGGGAATTACAGGATTTCTTTCCCCATTTTTCCTCAGATTAAGAGAAACTTCGCATGCCTCCCTCTGATGTTTTCAGATAGTTTCAGTTCCCTTTTTTACATTTCAGAAATTGCTTAAAAAGGATTTGTTTGGGGTGGTTTTTGTTTGTTTTTAAGAATCACTAACAAAACACGAACAGTCTATGGCCACAATACAGAGTAGGTGGAGATCCAACACCCCTCTTCAGAAAGGTGCCAAACTTTACTACCCTGCTGCTAAGTAGTCAGCATCAAAACTGTGCCACTGATTTCCACGGTGCTCTGCAGAGGGTTAGAAAGAACAGATCTGTTCCAACTGATACTGGTGAGGGGACCAGAGGTAAAACTTGACACCCTTTCTCTCAGTGTGTAACACAGCCTTCAGTTGCTAACAGGCCAGACAGACTCAGGTTCAGATGTTCAGAACCCTCACACAGTTTTTATGAGAGGAGAATATCAAAGTGTGCGATTTGCAAAATACAGATTATCGCTCTGTTTTGTGTTTGCCTTGGCATTTATGGAAAAACACATTACAATGGACTAAAGGGTAAATATTCACTGCAAAAGGTATTGGGGTAAATCTTTGGCAGTAGGAAATTAATTGTCAGATCAGGTGATGATTCAGAACAAGTTTTCCAGAGCATATTTTAATTAAAAAGTGTCTTAGAGTGCAACCAAGTGGGACACAATGGTCAGCACAAAGCAGACCCTGAAGGCCTAAGAATAGTTCCTTGGTATTCTCATCCAGTTATCTGTAAATAATAATATTTTTCCTTGTCTAGAATATGTAACAAAGTGGGTTGCATCTCAAAACTAAGGTGAATAAACAAGACATATATATTCTGCAGAAGAAATTCTGATTCAGTCTCCCTGGGCATTGCTACAATTATTGATGCATGTAAAGATATTATTTTCACTAGATGAGATTTATATCTCTTGTAAGATAGGTTAGTGCAGCATAACTCTGAGATCTGATTTAGTTTATTATCCCAGATGTCATTACACTTTAACTGATGTTTCCTGGTAAAGCAAGAGGGCACTTGGCCAGGAAATTTATCTTATTTATCTTGTGAGTGGCACATATCTCAAGTTCATTTAGGTTGAATTCACAGTTAGTGAATAAATTTTCTTCTCTGTAAACTCACCTGTGCAACTGAGGTCTGAGATTTATCTGCCACATATTACCCTGGCCAGTCCTGACCTCAGAGATGCTGAACTCCTGAACCTCAGATCCTTTCAGAAAAAGGTACTCTGAGAAAGCTGCAGTGACACTTACCAGAGTTACCCGATTTCTCACTATCAGAAATACCACATTATAAGCATTGTCCCTACACAGATCCAACTTGCTTAAACTTTTTTAAAGAGCACACAATAAAAAAAAGCAAAATTTATGGAATTCTTGATGATAAACTGGATATAAATTTGATTATATAACTTACAGCTCACCCACGCTTTAAAACTGCAGTCTCAGTCCCTTCCACCACAAAAAGGAAAAGGGCCAGAGAAAGGCAACAAGGATGGAACAACTTCACACAAGGACTAAGGCAGGCAGAATTCCTCAGGATGGGAACAATCTGTGACAGTAGCTGCAACAGAGGGCTACAAAATCACAAATGGCAGGAAACAAGTAAATAGCAATCAAGTAGCCAGAGTCCCTTCTAGTGGCAGAGCTTAGGGGCATCAGATGGAACTAACAGGAACCTTGTCCAAAGCAAAGAGGTGAGTCTCATGCAATAGGGAGCAGACAAAAGAATGACCAAACTCATAGAAGAGCAGTTCAGTTCGCTTACACGACCACCACCTTCAGCTCAGGAAGGTCTGGAGTGGAAAATAGAACCTGGGAGATTTGCCTTGGGTGTCTGTTTTCTCAGGCTGTTGGAATAAGGCACCAGGCTAACTGGACTCAGTACTGCCATATTTTATCATGAGCCTATTTTGCCATATCTAAAGAGAAGTTAATAGAAGTATCCTAAAATGAGCAATTTTACATTATAAACATTCCAATGCATAAGAGAACCCAGAAAATGAGCCATTGCCTTATACAGCAGAAGGCAATAATGAAAAAGAAACATGAATTGCTTATTATCTCTGGTGGTACAAAAGCTTGAAATAGCCACTTTGCTTCTTTGAGGTGGTTTATAAATTTAAAAAAATCACTCAGTATTTCAGGCATCAGGCTCAGTATATATCTTTTTACATACAAAATATTGTTTCCTTTATTGCTGAGCCAAATACTCTTTTCATACGCAAGATCAATACCAGGCACTCATTTTATTACATTTATATCATACGTTGTAGAATTTCAGCTAGAGACAAGTTTCTTAAATCCTCATAAATTCTTGCATTGTTCAAAAGTAAATCTGCAGGATGAATAAAGTATAAAGAGTTAGATCCTCACTCACTGGCTTTGTGATAACTGTTCATCTGTCAGAGTCAATGATAGTTTGAGTACTGATTGATGCTACAGTAGTGTAAAACATGTCAGAGGGTTTTGTGGAAACAGTCCACTCAAAATACGTTGTGGTCAGTTATAAATAAAACCTCATCTTCCCCTCATGTTCACAGTCAATACCACACTAGCTTGGAGCTTTTAGAGGTTCCACTACACCATGGTACTTTGGTTACAAAAATGCAGACAGGAGAAAGACGTCAGTGACAAATTTGACTCAAAGATCTGAAAATAAAAGCTCGGAATTCTGCTCTAGTTAATGGCGAGGTCAAGAGAGAGAGAGTTGTTTGGTGTGGTTTGTGTTGGCAGGCACTGATCACCAGAATTTCCTAAATGTGTTTGCTTTGTTCAGAAAGAGAAAATATGTAGAAGTCATTGTGGCACAGAAATTCCTTTATTGGCCATTTAGGCAAAAAAACCCTTTCATGTCTCAGAGTATTTGGGCCATAATTTGACAGTTCACTGAAAGTAACCAACATCTAATGGGAATTTGGTGACAACAGCAAAATTGAAATCTACCACTGACATCAAGACATCTGTATTTTGGTAACAACATAATATCTGAAATCAGTATGTTATTCTGTCTGCTCTTTGGACAACAGTTGTTGAACATAAAGTACTCTGACATCTAAAAATCATCAAAAATACTGGGGAAAAAATGGGAATTGGCTTTAGTACTTAATATTCCCTCTTTTTCCCTCTTAATCCAATATTTGCTGCTTTTGAACAAGATGTTCGAAAGGATCAAGAATCTTCAGAGACTGACATTAGAGAATGATATTTTATATAAACCATACCACATATATTACATAATAGATACAAATATTCCTAATATATAAAACATCCACATACAAACTCACTGGATGAAATTGAACTCCCAATAGGAAATTAATGAGCATGTTCTCATTAAATACCATAGAGCCAGGGTCCTACACTCTCTTTCCAGACACTGGTGAAAGACAAATAAAGACCGGCAGAGAAAGAGTCTTGGAAGTTTCTGGCAAATGTTGTGTATGGACTAAATCATGGTATGTCTACACCAGGTAATGGAGTGAAGTGGCCCTGCTGCGAGATGGTAGCCCAGCCGCATTATTTCTAGGGCTCGAGTTAGTCACCTCCATACAGAACTACTGTGCCACATGGATAGATCAGTTCCCTACGAGGAAAACAGGGATGGTTTGGCTGCATGTCTTCATATAGTGTAGGTATGTCTCAAGCAAACACATCCTTCCTTTTCTGTCTCTTCCAAAAAAAATGAAGTCCAGAATTCTCTGCATTAGTCATAGTGTCAGATACTGATATTTTCATTCTTTTGTTTGTTGCAGCAGAAAAAGGGACTGTGGTTTGAATCACATGCAAACATTTCTGAAATGTCTTTTGCAAAGTACATAAAAAAGACAAAGTGTGCTAACAGGGGAGAACTCACCGCCCTTTACATCCACAACTACACACAAAGGAAAAGTAAAATGCACAGTAACATTCCTGAAAAGTTTGATTTAAAGGATGCTTTTCTGAAAAATGAAATATGCATTTAGGAAGCTAACGGCACAAATCGCTTTCTCTAAATGTATATAACTTTCCATGGAGAATACTGAGGTAACTGAGGATGGTGAGAAGAAAAAAATCTCCCAGCTAGTCCTTGCAATGCTACACCCTGAGGTTTCACACTCAATTCAAAAAGACACCCAAGATCTTAACAAATTTTCCAAGGAAGGAATAGTGAAAGCTACGTGATGATCTGAGCACAATGTCACCTGTAAATGTATAAAGGTAAATAAGTAACAGATGTACTGGACATTCAGCCCAGTTAATAAAAAATAAAATAAATCTTGATAGGAACAATGAATAATTCACAGGCCACATCACTAAAGTGACCACAGGCAGGTCTGTGCAGAGTCCAGGCTGCACTGTACAAATAATTTACAACTGAACACTGCATAACACAACTGCTGACCGCAAGCAATCTCATCAAGCCAAGTCAGCAGGTCTGCAAACATCAATGCACTCCAGGCGCTGCCATGGCAATGACTTCAAATGGAGCTCTAACCTGATCCTGTACGCGTAACTCTAGCAGGGTCAAGTCTTCATTACCTTTTGTGATGTTTAAGAGACAAATTATGATCTTGACAGTCTACTGTGCAGAAAGAGGAAAAAATCCTCAAATGGTGCTACAGAGCTAAATTGTTCTGAGGGTTAGACAGGGTAAAACACATACCTGAGGGAGATGATACCATTTTACCTGGGGAAACTCACGTTGCCAACCATATAAATGCTGCCTGAACAAAAAGACTTGTTACTCCCGAGAATAGCTGTAATTCTACCACAAGGGAGACTCTAAAAAACCAACATCGCATTGCAACACAGAGGGTAACTGAACATTGGTAGTAAGTTTAACTAGTAGTAGGGGTATGTGTTTCCTGTGGTGTTTTTAATCAATAGTGCTTGTGAAATTTGGCTAAGAATGGATAAGACTGTATGAAGAACTGTTCCTCTAAATTGCTTCATTTCAGAGACAGGCTATCAGGAAAGACACGTACAGCAACCCTGACTTCATTCTACAGAGGTTACAAAAAAGTCTTTCACAAACCAAGGGGCTGCAGTTATTCCTGAATAACACATGGCCACTCTGCTCTGCCAAAAGGAGGTTCTTTCTCTGCACAGATCCTCCTTCATCATCCCTAATTCTGCTTGATCTTCTTCTGCAGTTCTGAACATGTCAGAGATGCAAGAATACAAGGAGAAGACTCTTCAACCTTGCTAAGCCTTCATGTAACAATGTTGTAGCGGAAAAAAGCTATTTGCTAAATATTCATTTTCAAGTAGCTTAAAAATCTAAAATGAAATTACCGCTTTCTACATTTGGGTTTTCGGAACATGCAGAGACAACCCATATTCCGAGTCCAGCCTGGGATTTTAAAGTTGAGATACTGGTCAATATCTTTCTCTGGTTCCCAGTAATAGCCAAGATTTCTCATCTTCACCAAAAATTAAAACCCCGTACACTTCATATGCCAGTCTTTTGATAACACGCACAGCAAAGAAAAGCACATAAGGCTGCTTCAGAATCAGAGTCCTTTAAAGACTCCAGTTCGCTTGAACTGGTTTTGGATTAGAACTGTAATCCAAATTTTTGCGCTGATGCAAGAACTTAATGTAAATAGCAGCACACCACTGTGAAAATATACAAGTACCTGGTAGGTGGAATTCTTCAATAAACTTATTCACAATGCTTAAGAGCAAAAAAACAGCATTAGTCCAATCACAAAACCAGGTTTCTTAAGAACATATTAATTCTCTGTACAGGTACAGGAATGTATTTATCAATAAGATAGATAGGGTAAGAAAACAGTGACACCAGTATTTAAGAACAATGTGTTCCTTTCATTGGGAGGTGTCCAGCTGCTAAGCAGTACACACTACTTTCACTGCTATTTCTTATCTTCTGCAAGGCAAAAAATGGTGGCAGGACCCGATTTGTTTTCTGTCAGCTGGAATGCAGTAAGCAGACACTTGTGCATATGAAGGAGGCAGCATGTACACCTCAGTCCCTGTAACCAACGTGTCCATCTGTTAGTTTGCTCTTTGGGTGGATGTAACCTAGTGGCCCTCCATCACTAAAGGACAAAGCTCAATCTAGCCTCTTGCTTACCCAAATTATTACAAGTCAAATTACATCTGCCTCTTTGTTTCACTGGAATAGGCCAAAAGAAGTCTCATTTTTTAAGCTCAGCTCAAATATAAATAAAAAATGTGAATCCAAGGTAGTTCAACTAAAGCAACTCCTTTGATAACAAAACTGAGAAAATTCTGCTTGGAGCATGTGGCCTCAATACTGGGAGAGGATTCTTCAAGGCAACTTTCACGTACTGGGTGGTTATTTATTTTCCTTTAGATTAAAATATTTGCATGTATAGAAAGAAACAAGATTTATATATGGCATAACTGAGTCAAGGATCCAGATGACTTAATATCTCTGAACCACTTTTAACTGCACCAGAGTACACAGCATTTGTGAAAGTACCGTGCATTGAATAGCACCAGAAGTTTACTGAGACATTCAAACATTAATCTTTTTGAAGAGAAAGTGATTTTTGTACAGGCTTATAAACCAGTCAAGATTAAATTAATTTCTGTTTGAGAGCAGAAAGTGGGACTTATTTGGGACTTACAGGCTGCATGCCAAGACTTTATACAGAGACTAGTTTCATTCATTTACACTGGAAGAAACAACATAATAAAAATAAGCAGGTAGATATATCTGTTCATTCAGATATTTCACGTGCTCATTATTGTCCCTACACCATTGAAAGGTGGCTGCAATATGACTACGTGCTAGCTGGGATTTGTTTATTTCTGATACCAGTGACTCAAGCAGATACATATTGCATCCTCCTTAGTGTTTTTGGATGCTGGTTCACAGACTGTTCTTTTATTTAATTATCTTTTTGTTTTGTGTCAGGGCGAGTGTTCCCAGAAGTGCTATTACATCTTCGTTATAGAGACCATCTGTGTGGCTTGGTTTTCCCTGGAGTTCTGCCTTCGATTCATCCAGGCAAGGAGCAAATGTCAGTTCTTCAAAGGACCCCTAAATATAATTGACTTCTTGGCTATTTCACCCTATTATGTTTCCCTCATCTTCTCAGAGGATGACTCAAATGAGGAGGACGACAGGCCAAGCAGTAACACATATTTGGAAAAGGTTGGTTTGGTGCTACGGGTTTTACGTGCCTTGAGGATCTTGTATGTAATGCGCCTTGCCCGACACTCCTTGGGCTTGCAGACTTTGGGCCTCACAGTTCGGAGATGCACACGGGAGTTTGGTCTGCTTTTACTCTTCTTATGCGTGGCTGTCACCCTGTTTTCTCCTTTGGTCTATCTTGCCGAGAATGAATCTGGGAAGGTGCTTGAATTTACAAGCATACCTGCTTCTTACTGGTGGGCTATCATTTCAATGACCACTGTGGGGTATGGAGATATGGTACCACGGAGCGTCCCAGGCCAGATGGTGGCTCTCAGCAGCATCCTCAGTGGGATTCTCATCATGTCTTTTCCTGCAACATCAATATTCCACACTTTCTCCCATTCCTACTCAGAGCTGAGAAAGGAACATGAACGACTGCAGTCTCGGCTAAACAGAGTGAAAAATGGCAATAACTCTGATGACAGCGACACATTCAACGAGACAGACAGCTTGATCCTGGAGGATCAAGCATCACCAATCAAATACATTTACACAGGGAACTAAGCCTGGTTGTAAAGCATTCCCAAGAACAGGAATAGAAATATACACATATATACATCAACATAATACACAAAACAAGGCAACAACATAGGTTACGATGCTATTCTTCTCTGCCAGCATAGGTATAATAAGCAGCCAAGCCAACGCAGCTAGCTCCAACACATCATTATGGAGCAGGAGGTTTTGAGAATGTCAAAAGTCAGAGTTTATTCAATAATAAATATTCATTCTTCTCTATGACTAATAAGAATAAACTTTGTCTCTGCCAGTCATGTATCTTGCTGAATACCTAATATTGAAAGAGTAACAAACAAACCAGCTTCTGCTGGCACAAATACACTTGTTATTTTACTTGTCTTTGAATTTCCAATATTCTTGCAATTAACATCTTAAGCCAAGCATTAGAATGCATTCTTTCAGGGCTATGCACCAGTGTTGTTTATACAATGCTCATCCACCAGGCATACAGAAGAAGCCTCAATACAAATCTGAATTCTGCATCTAAAGCCACTAATAAGCTTAAAATAAAAGCACTGTATGTGAAAGCTTTCAAAGTTTGCCTGTGGCCAGACGATCAATCTATAAATAACAAATTGCACTGCTATTGTATAAAATACATAGTGCTTGCAAGAGAATTTGCTTAAAATGCAGCTGCGGTCTGCAAACTGTAAACATTTCATACTAGACAGCAAAAGTTTTCAAACTTTTTCATATACTTATTTAAAATAATAATGAGGAATAAAAAGCCCCAAGTTTATTGACCATATTATAATGAGTTGGTGTTATCTTTTTCACTGAATGGTGATGGCTTCTCTGGAAGAAACATAAAAAAAATAGAGTTATTGAAAATGAGATGATAGCTCAGAAGTATCCAAAGGTATAAATACTAAAGAATAAGGCAAATGACTGCCAGAGAGGCAATGGGAATGATTTCCTAATGCAAATAGAGGATGTCCTTTCTGGGATATCCAAGTGCAGCCAGCAGAAAGCGACAGGACTACACAGAAGTCACCAATGCTACTTCATGGGATAGACTAGATGTTCTACAATTCGACTTTTTAGCTACTGTGAATGCAGTCAGTGAAAACCGATACCAAGACAGGAAGGCTGGGTCTGTGCAAACACCTGGGTGTCCAGGGCCTGCCTCGGCTCACAGGCCCTGTTTGTAAGAGGCCTGGTGATACCCACAGGACTTTGACACGCTGAACATTGGGCACATATTTAAGTACTGAGATGAATCAAGGCCTGAATTATTTTTTAAATCAGTTTTTCAGCTTTCATTATTCCACTTCTTAAATCTTACCAAGGTCCCTACAACCTTGTGATGGAGTAAAGCTCAGTGGAGTGACCATTCAGTTCCAGTTTTCAGCAGGCACCATTGCTGCACAGTACGGCACAGTCTGGAGCCCAGGGTGAACTTCAGGCGTTGTGACCTGTCTCCCACATGGGTATGCAAACACAGTCACTTGCAGAGTTATGCAACTTCATGCAGGCATTTGGGAGTTTCGGTTTTTAGATACTATCCTCACTGCACTGCATAGCTTAAGCACAGAAAAGCACAGTTGCTGGCACAGTTTGGATCATGTGACTCAAATTAATCTTAGATTTATTTTGCCACTGACCCTATGATTTAAACCAGAGAAACTGTAGCAGATTATAGATCGGATGTTCCAACACAACTGGAACAGGTCCACACTAGATAACAAGCACTTATATTTGCCACATAAAGGATAGCATTTCTGCTGGTTTATGCATAGGTCCATCTGATTTTTTTCTTTTTTTTTTTGCAATGAGCATTTCTTTTTTTTGCCAGCAATTCTCTACTGTAGGACAACTTAGATGGTAAACCCAACCCCAACCCAGACCATGACCCAGACCTCTCCAGGGTCCTATGCATGGTGATGCCACCTGCATTTCTCTGGGAAAGTCTGGATTTCTTTACAGTTACTCCAGTTTCTTAGGAAAAACAATTGCACACTGCCACAATACCCAGCACAGTCCACTTCTGTCCCTCTGGTCAGGCAAAGCCAAAGACAGTGCTTGCTCCCTGCTGACCAATGCCTGCTAGAACACGTATCCTGATGCAGAGTAGCCACAATTTTAAGAGACATTTCTCCCCACTGACACACACTTTGGTAATACAATTAGGTAGTGCAGCTGATTTGGTTTTTCTGATTAACAGGTTTTTTGCTAGTTCAGGAGTTAGTCCAACATGGTCCCCCAGAAAATTAGCCCAGACACATTGTTCTAAACATGCAGATAGCCGGAAAAATATTGGGGCTTTTACTGTCCAAGTACTTACAACAGCTTGATGTCCAACAGGTTCTGTGATGTAGGTGGGGTTGTGGACATAACATGCATCCAAATTCACAGCAATCCAAACCTTGACTCAGTCAAGCATTTAAGCTTTTGTAAGTTCTTCCAAAACACAATGCAATAATGTGCTGAAACATGGAGTTAAATCACACACACAGAAATATCACCAATGTTTAACAGTGAAGCAAGTGCCTGTACTTTCAGCAGAATCAGAACTGTAACATATATTTCTGTTTCTAACAATCTCCTCCTATAGCTGGGTCTGGACTGCACCAGCTTTCATAGAAAATGTCCTTCATGATTCACTTGTTACTAGGGAGGGAAAAAATATGTTGAGAGGAACATTTAGTTCCTGTATAACTCAACTGAGTAACAAATTCAGAACAAGCAGTTACAATTAGCAGATATTGTTGTTGCCAAGATCATATCATTTCATAACCAGACTTAATTAAAAGAGCAGTTTAGGTGCCTGGCATCTAGCTTCTCTTAGTTCAAAGCCTTTTCCCTAAATCTAAATCTGAGAAGCAGCTGAGGAACAGCCCTCACTGATGCATTACATCTCTTTTTCAGCTTCTAATTGCTAGTCTGATATAGCAGCAACTCCTACTGTATAATGAAGGCACCCACAAAACTCCCCACCATGCTGCGTTAGTTTGGGGAAGACAATAGATACCCTGCTTCACAAACCAGCTACAGACACCAGAGAGAGTGGTAGAGTCACATGAAAACGCAATACAGGACCCTTCCAATTACTGATCTGACTTGGAACTGAAACACAGTGAAAGGGTTTTGATCACGGACTAAATGCAAATTTTCTATGATGTTAAAATTGCACTGAGAGGCTAAGACCTTTCCTTTGACCTAACTCATTTCTTCAGGGATTCTGCAGATTGTTTCAAATTCTCATTGCAGTTCTTGCACCTCCCAGCTATTCCTTCTCTTTGCCTTTCATCCATTATGCTGGTAGAGAAGCATTACGTAAGGTGGACACATTATTATTTCAGTAATGAACTCCCATTAGTTTCATGGGTTGAGTATTTTATTATTTTTACCTACTGCTAGATCTCCTGAAACTTGCTTTTCATCTGTCTTTGGCAATCTGAAGTTTGCATGCAGTCACCAGTATTCATAATATAATTAATGTTACCAGGTTTATTATTTAAGTCACGTAAATTCATTGGAGGGAATAGTACATTATTTTAGGGGTAAACTGCAAAAGAATTCACGGTGTACTGTATATCCTATGTATAAATTGTAGCAGAACTATTTAAAACTTATATTGATCAATATTTTTATTTCAAACATACCCAAACAGTACACTGCAGTTATTTTGCACAATTAAGCACATCTGCTGACAGAAATTACACTCAACCTGCCCCCTCTGATTTTATTCCTAATGATTTTTTCCCTTTTTTTTTTTCAGAAAATTATTTTAATACATTGCAGTAGTCTATAAATAACGATGAAAACCTAGAGGGTCAAGGAAACGAAAAGTACAGCATATTCCCTGATGGAGCATTAGAAAGTTTTTACTTCTACAAGTAATAAATTAATAGCCACATGTTAAAACTGATAAAAGGCTGATATAATACTCATGTTTCCTAAATGGAATCTGGTTTCTGCATGGTAAAAAGCTAGATATTCTAGCACACTTCACTGAAAGTATTAAATTCCTTCCTGTGAACCATTTTGCTTCTGTAGCAGTGGCTTATCCAAGCTAAATTGGGCTTTCACCACTTCTCTGAGTTGTAGCCATGGCACAGTACCTGGCAAATCCCTAAGAAACAGGACAAGGTTGTGAATGTATCAGGTACATAGTATGCACACCGGGTTCTCTCCTGGCCTCTGACATAGGGCATTAAACTGGATTTTCCCAGCAGGCAAAGCACAGAGACTGAGCTGAATACTCCTCTTTCCTTATGGGACACCAGCATTCAGCTCACCTGAGGTCTGCAGAACTTCCCCACGACTTTGGGCAAACCGATTGTTGCATATGGGAAGCAGACCTTGTCAGGAACTTAAAAGTTCTTGATTTGCAATATCAGGATGGAACCTAATATTCTAGGTTACTTTAATTGTTTTTTTTTCTGGATGACTAAAATGATACTCACAAGGAAAAGATGAAGAGAAAGAACTAAGGTGCTTCCCTTCCCTCCATGCTCCTGTCTTTACCATTTTACTTCTGATAGAAGCTACTTCTCAAACACTTGTCTTCCCCAGATCTTAGTGTTCCAGTATTTCCCTTATGCCAGTATCTGATCACCATGAAAAACTCACACAGAGGTGAAAAGAATCTGTCCCAAAGCTACCTCACTGTAAGAGAGATCTGCATTCAGAATAGTACCAAGGAAACAACTCATGTAAAAATCACAGGTGTGGATCACAGCACCAAGTGTTTAAGGAGCACCTTAGCAGAATATTACAGTAGATTCAGCAAAAGGGATAAAAATCCAGTTTGGATTTCATTATTTCCATACTTGATTCCTGTCATACTACACCAGTTGTAAAAACCAAGCATACATCTAAAAGTGAAGGGCAGTAGAAGACCCTTTGGATGTCTCTCTTCTGAAAGTTAGTCTGTTTTATCACCAGTAATAAGTCCTATAACTAAGTAATAAAACTTAATCATCCTGAAACAACACTTAAAATTTTAAATCTTAAATGAAAAGGTCTACTGCTTGATACCTGACAATTTTGTTTAAAAAAATCATTTAGGACTTCATGTATTAGCGTAGAACTCCACACATGCATATAATAAAGTCATAATATCTTCCAAAATTTCCTGATTGCCAATTCTAGCATTCAGCCAAATATTAGTCAGTTAGACACTAACTACAAGTAAACACGTTTTATCTCACTCTCTTCAAAATAATCTCTTCAGCTTTCAAGAAACTGTGACTCTTCTCAGGAAGAACAAATGAAGTGATACTTCTGCCTGAAGTTAAAGCAGATGAGGTACAATTTATCCTGACCTTGCAGGGCAATGAAGCCCTCACAATGCCTCTGAAAGAATCCAGTGATGTTTCACTTGATTTCAGACAAACAGCACGATCATTCGCTGATGTTCCACCATTTGCCTTTAACTCCACATCCAGGTCCACATCACCTCCCATAGACAGGACACAGCCCAAGTACCTTCTGAGTTCCACAGCTTCTTTTGTTTTCACCTGCCCACTTTGGAACCCCACATCAGGAATTGTTCCTTTGCTATACAAAAAGCCATCTCATTAAAGATCTTTCTTATTAAAATTCATAACCTTAAAGGTACCATGTGACAAATACTAAAGATAATTGGATTGCACTCATGAACAGAGAAAACAACACAAAGGGAGTGCTTTCATGTCCTTCAAACAACAGGACTTACACTGTCCTTTAAGTGTCTTGTACTGTTCTTTAAGTGTCTTACACCACCTTTTAAGAAAATATCCATTAAAATATTCTAATTAAAATTTCACTTGCAAATCACTGCTTTTGAAATATCTTCACCAGAAGAACAAAGCTGGTAACAATCATAAAACATTATGCCTTGAGAATCTAGTTTTCCAAATTATATAAATTTTCATTAGTCTGATGTTTTACCTAGCTATCCTGAAGCTTTCCTAATTGCCAAATTAGGAAACACACCAAACACACCAAAACACACCAAATTAGTTAGAGCTGTGCTACCTCTGAGAGACTTTTATATGAGAACTTCACAAAAATCATCTCAGCTCAAAGATAACAAACTCCAGGAAATTTCAAAGCTTCAGAGAGACAAAATATCTGTGAGCTACTCATGATTAAAAAAAATTATTACTACACAGTTTGGCAAAGATACACGAATAGACTCATACAGCACAATTACTATGTTTTTTACAGGATATTTTTAGGAAAAAGAAGGTGAAACCATATAGGTTGAAGCCAGCTCTATCTGTAATTCCAGGTCTGAGACACAGGTTCATACCTTGAAGAGTGCTTGCAGGAATTAGTACAGTCATTTCCAGAGTTGATAAAGATAATGCGCTCATTAAGGTGTAAGCATGCATGCTTAAACAAATTAAACTAATTTCATACTGATACAAAGATACCCAAGGAAAACTGAAGGTCAAATAGATTTATGCCATAAGTGATTCAGAGATTGTGAAATGTTCTAACAGAATTTAAAACTGCATTTTGTCTACAGAATTTCAAGGGCAAGGATATTGGAGGGAACACTACACAGAACAAAAAGATAAATCAGTTTCAAATTATCTCCCAAAAGAGCAAAATATGTCAGCAGCATAGGTTTGCTGCTCTTTAATCACTGTTTGTTGAAATAACAGCAAATTAAAGGCCCATTTTTGCAGGTTGTTGGATAATTCCTGTAAATTGCTACATGCCTGTGGCTTTGTAAAAGTCTGAAGAGTTTGAATCACCCAGTACACTGAAAACTCTAGGAAGTGGGACTAAGTAACTGAGGTACTTAAATTTTATCCTTGACTATACTTTATTTCATTGAAGTAACACAGATTCTGACTGGTTTTAGAAGAGACCTCAATGTTTCACACTGTCTGCTTCCATATCTCATCTTGGAATACCAAAGAAAAAAGAAAAGCAAAGCAGCCTAGATGTGGTGTAAATCAGTATCACTCTTAAAATCCATAGACTTAATTCAACTTACCACAGTTGAGAATAAGGCTGTAAGCACTTCTACATTGCTGCAATACGTTCACTGTCATTCTCTTCCTTCATCAAGTGATTCTGAAATGTAAAAAAGTCAATCAGAAAGCTGAAGAGAAAAAGCAACCTTCCTTTTACCACCAACTGTGATCAACACTTCAGGCTTCACAAGTTTTGTTGGACTGTGATCCCTGCAACCTGCTGACAAGACCTGCAAACCCAGACACAAACACAAGCCTTTGTATTTCCATTCTTATCTATACTCCTACCACTGTTTGCTGTAGTTTTATATGTATGTTGATCTTCCTAAAAACACTGACCGTGCACTCTCTGAAACAGCTACACTGAACTCTCCCCAACACCTGCATTTCCAAACGGGAGGGAGTTTCATAAAACCTTCAAAGACTTCCAGCGTGGCTGATTCTGAGTGGGAAACTGGAAGAAGAGGGGTGAGATTATTGACTCATCCTGTTTCCAACAGAGAGAAGAGGGGCCACCAAAGGGCTTCTAATAGGAAGGAATATCCCAACCTTAAACCACTGTTAGACAATTGTGTTCCTGTTCATGGGAGAGAATAGGCTCCAATTACAAGTAGAAGGAGGTGCTGAACCTGCTCCTTAAGGGCATGCTCATTTGAGAGAAAAGCTGGCACAGTCATAGCTGTTTGCTTGCCCAACTCTGGCTAAAAAGCAGCACTGAAGACTTGCCAATATTTATGTGATTCTCCCATTTTATGCAGAGAGCAAGAACAACCAGCCAAAGAGTCTTGGAGCACACTGAACATAACAAGGCAGCAATAGCACTCATTTCTCTTAACTGCTTTTCTGCTGAATAATTAAGCTTATATTAGTTTTGGAAGTTTTCCTCTACCAAGATGTGGTGGGTAAGTCAAGTGGCTTCTAAACTGAAGACTCTGCACAGAGTTTAACCCTATCATAATTTATGCATGACTGGGTCTCATGAGATAGTGGTGATGCAGGTCTAGAAGAATGAGTACTAATGGAGGTTTTTCCTCAGGAAACCTGTGGATTTGCCCATAAGTAATTACCCCAATTTCCACAGCTCACTGGTTGCCACAGATACAGTTTCCTCTTTATTTCCCCTCATGCCTTTTGTGCTGCATGGGGACAATCCATTTTTTATTCATAGGCTTTAGGAGGATCAGTAAATACACTGTGCCATGGCAGACAGTTTTTAAGCTAACGTCTCCCCAGCTGTGACCTGCAGTCACACATTTGAGGAGTGAAGTGTATATCTAACACTGCATTGGCCTCCCTCCCAATACAGTCACTTGGTGTACTTCTGACTGAAGAAAATTATTGCAGTGTCTGATCAACATATGCACCAAATGTCCAAATGAGTGTAACTGAATCTGCAGGAACACCGCTTTGGTGTCGAGCCAGTATTAAGACATCAGTGTTCAGGATTTTCTCCCACTCTTCCTGTCCATCAAGGAAGTGAAGCACACATGGATGGATGATGTGCTTGCTCTGCAGGGGCTGTGTTGCAGCTCTGTTCCAGCCAGATCTGAGCCTAAGACTAGGGGCCAAACAGGACCCCCACAGTCAAGTCACTGTCACAGTGCCCTTCTTATTTAAGATCTTCTCTATTTCGTTACTGCCTTCCGAGACAAACACTTTGTAATATCACAAGGCAGCTGTAAGATACCCTTCTAAGGTTTTTATAGAAATTATAACACTACACCGAAAATAGGAGAATGCTCCAGTGATTGAGCTCTTTTTGTCTCTAGAACCTCTGTCTCTTCAACATATGAACTACCAAATCAGAGTTTATTTAACCCAACACCAGTGGCTCATAGAGATGCCTCCAGCCTATGAAACCCCATAGCAGACCACAAGCACCCTGACTCTGAATGTTGCTTACCAAGCCAAAACATTAGTCCATTTATAATTAATAGTGATGATTTGCATCACACAAAGACAATTCAGCACGACTAAGTCTTCTTCCCTCCCCCAAACTTCCTGGTAGTTAAGACCCCACCTCAAAAACACTTTGTAAAGGCCCTGCATCAAATCCTGGTCTGCCCTGGATGCTCTCCCAGAGGTCCTCACACCTTCTGTCTGACAGCCATCTAGTGGTACCCGCACTGCTTAGCAAGGGAAAGGAGCAGCTAACTCAGTGCTCAGACAGATGGGTCCTCTCCTGTTAGAGCTAGAAGCTATTCTGGGAGGATGGAATTTATACTATTATATTATACTATATTACTGTGTATTTCTATGCATTAAACACATCACCACAATGCTGTTCATGGCTGTCAACTTTTTAGGGTTGCTAACTGCACTCTCTGATGCACCCTGCCTCTGAGGTGATAACAGATAACAGCCAGCACTGCTGCTTCCTTCAAACAAATGTTGGTGCACGACCTCCCTCCGCCCTGCAGCCAGGCCTCTCTTCCTCTCCGGGGGAAAACTAAGTACAGGGTATTCCTGCTTTCTTCCTGCACTGCTGCCCAGTGGATGATTGCTCCAGAACATATACAAGGTATACAAGTGGTTCAACCACAGACACTGAAAATGCCACTCTAGCCTCTCTACAAGTCTTGCTGAAAGGTTTTCATTATTAAACGCACCCAGCAGTGATTCTTCAGCAGCCTTTAGCTCTGCTTACTCCTCCTCGGTGCCACTCTTATTCCTCCCCTGCTTTCAAGTATACATCTTGTGCAACCCAATTAAAAGTTGTCCGATTCCCTCTGCAGACTAAGGTCCTTGCTACAGTAATTTCCAGTTGACTCAAAGGATTTCCTGCCCACTGTAAGAAAAACAACCTGAGATTTTCTAGTTCCTTCCTCAGTTACCAATCACATCCTTTTGTATTCTAAATGCTGATTTAGACCACCTGCCCAGAATCACCTAGAGACCTTTCTCATGCTTTTGCCTTCACCTAACCCCTTCTGTAATCTCCTGCTTCAGCCTTGGCCTGAATTGTCCCCAGCAGAAACAATGAGAGATAGAACAAATCAGCAAGATACTTTGCATCACAAAGTAACAGAAACCCATGTAATGCTGAGCACATTTCTAAGCTTAGTAGACCATTGCACTCATTCCTAACTATAGCCATCGTTCACCAGTTTTGAGACTTTACAGGTGATGCACTGATTTGAGGTTCTGAGAACTGTGAAATTAACAGTAAAATATCTTGGGTAGCTTAGCATGAAGGCAAGAAGATTGCAAATTAAGTTTTATTCAGGTTTACCCAGAGGGCAGGAATGTATTCTAGTGTTAAGGGAAGAAAAAAAAAAAAAAAAGGAAAAAGAAGATTTAAAAGAGTCAGCATGAGTATTCAGAGTTGGGTGTGATTATTCCATATATCATGAGCAACCCAAAGAAAACTAACTGCTTCCAGTGTTTGCCTGCAGCTGCACACATAGTTGTTAATTCACAGTACACAGACTGAAACAGTTCAGGGGAACACCTCACTGCCAAAAGCACAATTTGACCCCAGAACACAGTAGCCAGTCAAACTACTATCCAAGTGGCATCAAGCAGATTACTCAGCCTAGGGTTCCTACTAGAAAGAAAGGTTGTAAATAGGATTTGAAGGAACACAAGTTCTGGTCAGCTACAAAGATAAAGGTATTGGCAAATCTCAGCATACTAGACTTCAAGCTTGTTTTTCCTCTAACTTCAATACATTCAAGCCTTAGCTTAACTAAACCCCTCAGCCTATCTCAGTAGGGATGCCTTGTAGACAACACATATGCAACACTTTCCCCCAGCACTCAGAAGTGATACATGAAACCCTACGACCAATAAATAATGCAAGAGAAACTAGTTCTAACTTTAAAGACTGACAGAGAAACACCTCCCCTGCCCTTATTTCCTCCAGCCTAAATTCTCTCCAGAAAAGAGGATACCTTTCCTTCTGTCCACCAGCATACTGACCTCCTAGGTGTCTGAACTTCGCGTGCTGTTCCTAGCAATATATAATGATCCCCAGCTGGCCCTCATCCCCCAGCCTGATTAATTAACACAGAGATGTTGCTTCACTTGCTGGGGCTCTATGTCTCTTTGTAAAGTCTTCTAAGCAACCAAAAGGAAGAAGATAAAGGGAAAAGCTTTAGCTGCCCCCCATCCAAGCATATACCTTTGTGTGGAAGATAATATCCTGAGGGATGAAAAATGACACAATAAGTTTCCCAGAACATAGTGCAGCAAAAGAATGCTGTGCTATGCCCTCTGAGAAATTCACTTTCAGCTTTTTGCCCCTATTAAAAAAGGCAGTGGGTTTTGTCAGAGACTTTATACCAGCTCCTTTCACAGTTCAGAGGCATCAAGCACAGAGAGGTTTCAGGACTGACCCTCCTTCACAATGAATTCACACTGGAAGAAGTAGACTTGATTACTGATGTGCACCTTTCCAGAATGGAAGGTCCCACTAATAGCTCAAAAGCTACCTGGGAGCTCCTGATGAAACAAATTATTTCTTTTTTTACTGTATCAGAGCAAGGGGATCAAATTACAGAAGTATTAAAGAATAGGCTAGTATTTTGTCATTTACGAATGCAAATACAATGTGTGCAAGCATACAGAAAAGCAAACAGATTACTCCTTATCGCTCTGAAACTTGAAAAGGTGGGTGGGAAGAAAACATAACAAAAGGAATTGATCTTTACACCTCAGCCTTTCCTCTGCAGATAAATCTCTGTTGAAATTAAACACAAATAAACCAGATTAAAAAAATCTAAGCACAAAACCGAAAGAGAATTCAAGTTAATAAGAGTGATAGGAAAATAGGGAATATTGAAAATTAACTCACATCTTTCTATTGGCAAAAGATTAAATGTCATGTTTAAAAGATTTAAATCCCTTCCTCATGTTTTTATATTACATTAAATTTAATCTATAATTGTCATATTTTTGACAATGGTTTGTTTTTACACTGAGTAGTGTGATATTCAATGCTATTTGAAGTACAGCATGAAATTCTTAAAACAACTATTCTTGAACACAGTAGTTACTACCTTGCCATGTTACATGGACAAGCACCTACAAATGTGGTTCCATTGAACTGGAAGTCCAAACCCATGATTTTGATTATCCAGCCTGGCCTGTAGATTTTTCCTTCACATTAAGCCACTGAAATGACTGAGTCAGAGTCTGACACAGGGTAACTCATTGCTAATTGTCTGTAGGTCCAGCAATGTTGTACACTGAGTGTATTATCTATAGAGAGAATTAAGATGTCTGCTCAGAAGAGTTCACAGTCGATGCAAAAGGTAAATTTTCCATGTGTCTTAGTAGTTCCACATTTTTATGTAATGTTCTTATTTTCAGCCATCTATTTTTAATATGTCTCAGAAGGATGTGCTAGCAAGTGAGTCAGTGGGAAGATCTGAAGGAGGCAAATTAAAAAGAGAAAAATGAAGCACAGTGGACAAGGTTAAGAAGGCAAGTCCCTGCACAGGGAACTGGGTTGGAACATGTACAGTGTAGGAGAGCTGTCTCACTGCCATAAAAGCACGCTCTGAAATACGGCTTTAATTGTAGTCCTAAAGCTTGTCATCATCGGGTCTCACTGATGTTCACTCTTTTACTGACTTGCCTGTGAAGTCCCGTCAAACCTGCATTTTGTGTGGCATGCACCCAACAATAAAAATGTGACCATTTCCCCTCCCAGATGACAGCAGCAAATATGCAGTAAGGTTACCAGTAGAAGCACTATGTTCATTGGTACTACTTAACAAGTAGATGTCCCTACTTCAAGAACAGTGCAAAATCATTAATTACGTTACTGACAATATGTGAAGATTCAAATCCTGGGAGAGCACCACACAAGATTTTCACAAATCCCAGATGAAAACCAAAGGTGACACCTGACAAAGTTACAAAGCTCAATCCTGACCCAACTCTCTCCTTCTCTGCCCCTTACATATTAATGTACTGAAAAAGCTCCTCAGCTGGTTCAGTCTCACATACTAAGCATGCAGCAGCACAGCAGGACCATGAAGAGTACTTTAAAGCATTCATTTCACTCTGATCAGACATTTTGCTGTTGGCCTGGTAGTTTTTAAAATTATTTAAAGTTATCTTTTTGCCAGCTTGTATGATTGCTGCTGTGGAACCTGGAGTCTTAGGATGATTTTTTTATGCAGAAAATGAGCAGAAAGTGGCAGATTAGGAATATATATCCTTTGAAGTAACGTAACACTGCTGAAATGTGTTTAAGAGAAATTGTTGATATGCCATTTTTGTCTCAACCTGTCCTTTTTTAAAAAAAATTATTTTTTCCTCATATCAACAAAAAGTTTTAATGACATTTTGCAGATTTTTTCTACTTATAGATTTTTTTGTTTTGTTTTTTACCAAGCAGACAATTAAAATTGTTGATTTATGTGAAGCTAGATCAGATCTTTAGACATAAACACCACCTGTAATTAACAGGTTTTTTCTTACTTATTTACTGATGAAGTGAAAGGGTGGACCTTTGGTATGTTCTAAGAGAATATAAAATGAAACCCAGTAACAACTGACTATCTATAATGAGGATGCCTGAAATAACTGAGATTACTGTGATGAGAGAGTTCACCAGAAAAAAAAAAAAAATTGAGGAGAAAAAGAAACAATTCTTTTTTTTTCTGTAACAGCAGAAATTTTAACATAAGCTTTTAGCTGGCAGCAGTAAAACATGAATTGTTTCTTAGGCTGAGTTATCACTACATGTTTCATAAGGATTAACTAGTATGTCGTTATTAGAGTAGTCAGTGATTCAGCATGCCAGAAGATTGGAAGATTAAACAAAAGCTAATCTCTAGAACAGTAGGACAAAATCCTTTGTTTCTTTTTCAGGAAAAAGAATTCACAGCTTGCAGGTTCTCAAAAGCTGGCTTCCCCCTTGCTGTCTTGGTAAGACAAAGTTTTTCTCAACAGCAGTACTTTCCCATCCACCTCTCCCAGGGGAATGCAGCTTCCAACATCTGTGTATTACAGAACATTAGGGATCAGGAAGCACCAGCAGTGTTTATTTTTTTGACAGCTTAGCACTAATAGTAATGAATTTTTCTATAAATTGGGTAACTTTTGTTGCACTGGTGGTCAGAGTTTGACACAACTGGAAAAGGCTGACACGTCAGATTGCTGCAGTTTCACGAGGTTTGCAGCAAACCGCTGATAAACAAAACGCTGTGAAAAGTTTTTATGTGTATTTTAAAGAAAACTGTTGGCAGATTCAACATTTATTTTAACTTAAATGCACAATATAGAGCATATTTCAAGTTCTCATCACTGACTTAGCAGCTGTAGGATCCATCTTGTAAGAGAACAAGATCAGTTTGACATGTGTTCTACCAAAAATCCCTCACTACAAGGGACTGGCACTTTCACATAACTGAGAGTGCTGCCAACCTTTAATTATTTTCAAAAGAGAATAACAATCAAAGTTATGGATGCAAAATCTGAAATCAAATTACTCCAGGTTATAAGCAATGCCTCTTTATTCGCTTCTTGTGTTTCCACAAAGGTCTGTGAATCTAATCCAAAGCAGATGCATGTTCAAGCCTTAGCTTTTGGCACTCTGTTTCTAAATGTAGAAACAATGTACTATTGACATACTGATGGAAAAGGTTATATCCAGTTCTTAACTAGGCAGCAATGTCACACTGTTCAAAAGAACAATGAAATAGATAAATTTTCATTTAGCACGATATTTAAATAATGTTAATTTTTTTATATGAGAAAGATGGTGAATTTAGAGCCAACCTCCTGGTACAATCCTAGATCAGGTTTACCTTTTATATTTAAGTATTACATTTTCAGCAGCACCTCTCACCAAGTTCTCTATTGGAAATATCAGTGGCATTCAGGACTGATAAACAGGTAAAAGATAACAATGATATATACAGTTCTTGCTAACATAAGACACAGTCAGAGAGCAACTGATATGCCTCCTATGCAATTTTCAAAGGTGGCTTAGGTTCTGGACATTTTAAAGAAATTTTTAGTATTTAAGGAACCTTTGACAGCTATCAACAAAAAAATCCAGGAGTTTAGCATTCAAATCATGAAGAAAATTATGAAAATGGTCTAAAACAGCCTTTGATATGTCCAAATATCTTCAGTAGCTCTGGAAAATATTTAGTATCATGCTGTATGACAGAGAAATGCCACATATTACGTAGACCTCTGGTATACTTCTATTAAATATTCTCCTGCACTTGAAGAAACTTCCCATCCAAGTGCAAGAGTTTGGCCAGGAATGGCAGTAGCATAAATATCGCAGCTCCTGGGAGGATTCATCTAGGGGAGAGTGAAGCTTTAAAATATTTTCATTTCCTACCTCAGTGATCTCTTACTTTCCTTCAGGCTCACTCTGGAGTCATGTTCTGCTAAGCGTCCCAATTAAACACATGCAGCTGCTAAAATTAGTTAACAGTGATGCATTGGTTCGTGCCTCTCCTTGGGATCAAAGGCACCTCTGTGGGACTCTCTGACAGCTGGAAAGGTCACCTGGGAAGTTCCTGCTCATCTGCTCTGGGGTCAGCTCTCTCCCATGGCAAGGTCTGGGCCCAGCAGTTGGCAGTGGGCACTTCTTGCCTTCAAGGAAGTTCTGACATGGATGCAGTGATCTGCTGAGAAACTGGCAGCAGCATGACTGGGGTCTTAGGTCTGCACAGTACATACTCTTCAGTTGGGCTATGTTGGAAAATGTAAGAACCAACTTTGACTTCCTGAATTAATTAATTTTAATATTTCTTGTCAGTCTTGCAGCAAACAACTGTCTATCCTTTGAGACTGAAACTCAGCATAGATGGACAAGACATAGGTGGAAAAATGTTAAGACTACTTATTAGAAATAAAGTATATGAAACATTCATCTCAACGGGATTAGGCAAATTAAAACAAGCCTCATAGTCCTTTTTCCTTTTATCTCTATTTTGCTTTGCTCTCCATCTCCTATGTATCACACTTATGGTACCTGACTTAATGTTGCCTTGTACTGCTCAAGAAACATGAACCAAATCAGTGTTCAGTGAACCCGTGAGAGGCCTCTTACTGATTTGTAGCTTCAGTGAGGTCCATGTGTTAAGCATCATTGCATAAACAAGTGAGAATGTGAGCTAGCTTTAAACTCAGGGTACTCCTGGCTAAGGGCTAGTATGGAATGTTTATTAATCAGATCATATATTCACTTACAAGCTTGTTCTGTTCCCACAAGGACCTCTATTCAGTCCCTTAAAATTAGAGTAACCATTCCTCAGCAATGAATAAAGTTTCTAGAGTTTCAGATCTCACAGTAAAAAATTAACTGTTATCAGTGTTACAATATTTAGCATCTGCTGCAAGTCACTCATGGCTAGTTATCAGCTCTTCTGTGGCTCCCTAATGATCTTCTTACAGAGGGAGAGGCAAGGACAAACTACATTTGATCCACAGTGAGATGATTTAGCTCATGCTGGCAGGCAGATCTGGCAAATGTTTCTCTCGAGTGACATTTTTGATGGACATTGCTGCAGTGACACTTGCCAGAGTAGCATCTGTAAAAGAGTAAGGGATGAGCATATATACCCGTGTTCTATGCAGACCAGCTGAAAAAAACTGTAAGGAAGAACTTAGTAGACATTACTGTTTGCAAACAGCCATTCTGGAGGAATAATAGCTCCTGTAGCCTGAATAAAATGGCAGAGCTGTTCTTTTTCCCACTGGAAAATAACTTTCCTAACAGACACAAAATCAGAAGGCAGAAGATCTGTTCAATTTTACACGCATCATTCTAATTTCAGTGAATGTTCCACTTTGAAATCAAAGGTATGAACAGCATAATTTCCAGGGTGCTTCTGGCCAAAATGGACCTGCATATATTTGATAGGTAGGGCCTAGAGTCCTTCCACACACAACATATCTCAAAACCCACACAGTCAAGAAACTTTTATTCACATTCAGAGGGATGTATTCCCAAAATACTGTATTTGCAGTGATTTGTGGAAAATCCAATATCCACCATATCCTCAGGTGATGTAAACCAACATAACCCCACTGAAAAACAAAGCCGACTTCTAACAGATGCAGCTAATAATTTCTTAAATGAACTGTATGAGATTTCCTCTGTGCAGTTCATTTCTAAGGGACAAGAAAGATGACACAGTGATGTCTCATTTTTAACAGGCTACAAAATGAACCCAAAGCACCTTTCAAAATTATTAAACAGGGATGACTTACATCTCAGCAGCTGACCTCATTCTGTGACTCAGGTATGGTTACCTGCCTGCTCTGTTACTTAAGTTTTCATTGCATAATGATTTTGGTTGACACGGATTCCACCGTATTTTATTATTCTAGGCTCACCATTTACTTGAATAAAGAAGCTGAAAAATTGACTATTAATGTAAAGACTTATGGAGTGATGTTACAAAGTGTTTTGTTAACTAAACACACGTCAAGACTTAGAGTTATGGTGACAATTCTTAGTTTTCCTGAGACAGCTGGAAATTAAAAGAATGCAGAATCCAAAAAATTTTATGACCTTTTAACTAAACATAAATTAGACACGAAAAATCATTTTCTGCATACTGATTTACAGTTACCTGAAAGTTCAGGCTTGAAAACAGGGATAATTCTTTCAGAGACATGCTAATTGTTATTTCTCAAATCAGCTTGTTTTCCCATACTTTAACAGTTCCTTGGTGGGCAGGTTTTTTTCCCTGAAAACATTGCTGATTTATAATCTACTTCTGCATGTCCATACAGTTAAATGCCATAAGAAGTTTTTCTGTTTACATCCGAAGTTGTAGTGACTGGTTGGATCTTAAAACACACAGTAGGGCAGCTATCCATCAGGAACGCCTAGCATGGCCTGGAGAAGAGGAAAATATCATGGGCAAAAACCAGTAACACATCCCTCCCCCAAAATCCAAACACAATCTTACACAACTGGTAGCTTTTGGAGTAGATCTGACCAGAGAAAGATGTCCCACCAATACACCATATCCACATTCTATGGAAAGTTGGAGGATGCTTTGACCAGTGCTCCCATTTAGCTAGGTAACTGGGGTCCCAAATCATCACCATTTCCACTAATACCCTGTATCCTTGGTATTAGGAAGGCTGAACTACTATTTATGACTGTTACTCAGGGTGAGGTGCTTTAATAAGGCTCAGAGTGAAAGGGCATTAGAAATCAATAAACCTGACTTTTATTCTTTGCATTTGTCAGAGGTCCTAAGAACACGGTTATTCTGTACTCAGTCTACTAAATGGACATAGAAAGAATTACAGTTCCCTAGCTGTGAATGATTGAGTACTCTCCTTGATTTCTAATTTTGCCAGAGTAAATATTTCAGGTTCTGGTCTTGAGGTTGTAAAATAAATCATAATATAATTATACCTTGCCAGTGTTTCAGAGAAAAAAAGTGCATGAATTTATTATTTCTGATAAGCAGTCTTATAATAACAGAAGCCTGAGGTTTACCAGCAAGACAAAAAAAATTAACTTCTATCCATACATTTCATTCCAGATTAAAATGGATAAACTCAGAATTTAAAACTGATCTACTTCATTCTGGAAGATGAGCAGGCTAGTGCTTATAGACACAAGGACAAACACTTGTACATTTGGAAGGCAGCTAGTTTCAAGCTATCAAACAGATCAAGCCAAACACATTCACTGAAGCATTGTATCTACTGTCAATGGATATAAATTGCTTTATTTTACATAATGAGAGTGCAATTTGTAAAGCTAGTGTTTGGAACTCAAGACAGTGAATTTATGTTGTAAGCTACCTGATTTTTGGCTGTCAAGCTAAAAACCTGTCTGGAGAGGATGGAAGTTAAAGGCTGAGATTCACTCAAATTCCAGAGCGAGCTTGCTGTGACAGACTGGACATAAACTGTGTGACAGAAGAGAAAAACACTTAATAGTATGTGATAACTCTGTATGCTTGTAGTTGGGAGTGTAATTTCTTTGTAACCTCATCACTGTCTGGCTCCAGAGATGCCTGCCTCTTCCTTTCCTTTTCTTAGGCACACAGGTAATAACTCTCCTCCAGTGCATAAATAGGAGTTGGCCTCAGTCAGCATGAGAAGCAGAAGAGTGCAGTTTGGAAAGGCTGGATGAGCTCAAACACTTTTGTTTTACCCAAGCAAAAGAATGAAGACTTGATCCTGAATTCATCCTCAGATTCAAGAGGCAGACACTTCTCTTGGACACTTTCCTACCCACCCTGTTGCTAGAAAAACTGGGCCTTACTCACCAGGCATGACAGATAATAATCTAGCTATCTGAGTTAATGTATACTCACTCAGCCGGAACAGGACTCTGCTTGGCAGTAATCATGACCCAGACCCATAACAGCACTTAATGTCACCAGTCATCTAAATTTACTGTGATAAATGGAATATTTCAGTGAATCCCTAATCATTTCTATTACACGAGTATAAAAGGTAGAGACCTGAAAAACCTAAATCACACATCTCATTGCTATCTGAATGATAATAGCTGTGCTGCCTGTTTGCCTGGCAGGCAGGGTGAGCTGCACAGTGTAGAACTGGCAAGCTCTCACTGCATTTCTTTTCTCTAACCCATTTTTATCAAGTAACACTTGATCTGGGAGACATTCATATTATAACTGGCATATTATCAGAAAGCAAAGGGAACTGCAGGTTGAAGCTGGAGTCCATGCTTGCTCCGGACAGCAGGTAGTCTCTCAGTATGGATTACTTTCAGCCTTCCAGTCTTTTAACTATTTTTCTCTTTTGAGAAGTTCTGAATTATCTCCCAATATCTTTTTTAGCAATGGAAACTCATTTTAACCGCTCTGCTTCCTAATCTCATTGCAGTTGTAGCATTCAAGAATGAAAGGGTCTCAAATTACATTAAACTCATCAGGAGACACTCTGGGAAATGCTATGATTTAAACATCAGATAGCAACCTGAGCCATAAATTCAGAACAATGGACTGTACTAACTAGATAAGAAAAAGAAAGTTAATTTCAAATTACCTGATTTAAAAAGACACTCAGATGTAGTCTTCCTATAATCACCAGACTAATTCTTTAAGGACTCAGCTCAGTTAAAGCATGTCATCTACCAAGTATGATTCCTGCTGTACTTTATTTCTTACTCATTTCAAAGATATGGGATTGTTAGATGAGCTCTGTGAGGTTTTTATTACCTACCATCAATCCTTCAAGGGGGGAAGGTATGCGAAAAATTAGGGTTATGGAGCCCCACATCCTTCACAAACACAAGAGATTGAGTATCTCACTTGATGCAAGGCAGGGGCACATTGGCATGATCAGTGTGGGAGAGGAAGTGAACTCTTTCCTTTGTGCTGCAGGGGGGCTCATTTCCAGCTGCACTTAGAACTTATCAGAAGACATCACTGATGTGGGCAAGATCAAGAAGATCCTGCTGGCCATGACAACAGATCTTGCTCTGCACTGGCATTGGCTCAATTGAAAAGTCCTGGAAGGAAGATGAAAGTTTAGGAAAAGCATGATCTCTCAAAAAAATAGGATCCAAAGGTACTCAAAGCTCTAAAGCTCAAGTCTAATATGTTATATGAATATCTAAATTCACATATAAAATAATATGATTGGGTCAAATCCAGATATCTGGTGAAAACACTCGAGAGTTTTGGCTTAGGTTGCATCCAGTTTGAAAATGTATATACTTAAAAACAACTTTTCACAAAACTAAAGGAAAAAGAAGAAAATCCCCAACAATACTATTTTTGAATGCAATTAATTTCAAAGAACTACACAGTCTTATACCGGTAGACCGAAATTTACTCATAGTGGGTTGAAAAGAGAACCTAAGAAGGACACTGATGGAGAAGAGCTTCACTACAAGCCCTTGCTCAAGGCTGAGTTTCTCTCTGAATGCCTAATTCACTGTAGTGCACTCTGAAAAATTCCTACACATCCAAGGCTTTTAAAACTCAAATGATCTCTGAAACTGGTGACTGGCCTCCATATTCAAAAGATTCCCCAAATATCAATTCAATTCTCTCCTGTTTGCTTCAAAACTTCCTGTTTTGACAAAGACTGCCAATTTCAGAGCACCAACAATGATGCAGTGATTGTCATCATCTAAACCATAAATAGAATTGCTCAGGTGGTGGTCAGACTGCTACAGTCATTCCAGATTAGAAGACTGCTATGATTCACTATGGATATCTATTCAATTAATTAGAAGTTCTGTACAATGTATCTACAAAGATGTAAAGCTAAGTGGTGATTGAGGTGTAAATGGGTTTAACCTGAGGTTAACATTAAATGAAAAACAAAGGTAAATGACATGGCATTTGAATGAACAGTAATGCCAAGAAAGAAAAGTCTACTACATGGAAAAGGAATTTTAGAACAAAATCTTGTGTTAAAAAGCTATTGACTATTCAAGGATATTAAAAATAGATTTCATACAAGTCACTGCTAGGTAATGTAATTTTGTAGAAACACCACAGTGAATTGAAAGAGTTCATATAGTGGTCAATGGAAGATTAAAATAATGAAATTTTGACCCCACGAGATATTTTAAAGCATACAATTGGGATAAGGCAATCCCATTATCTGGTTCATCATCTGATATTATTGAGGAAAGTAGCTAAGAACAGTTCAGAGAGTGGATTAGATGCTGTGAGTAAGGACCTCAATGGCTGTGAAAAAAGGCCAGGGTGTGGAAACCTTAGTCTTTGCAGCAAGTCAGACTGCTGAAAATAACATAGTGGAGTGACACTGAAACTCTTACATGCATGGATGGATGGGAAATAGATGAAGATCCCTAATGATTTTCTTAATGATTTCCTGAGAACTTGACATTCTATAAAAGCACTGGAACCCACAACGATGAGGATATCTCTTTAGCAACAACCATCAATAAAAGCATGTAGAATAAATAATAAATGCTAGATCCTATAAGCCATCAGACATTCAGAAGTCTCGTTTTCCTTTACAGGAACTATGAACATAATAAAAAATTCAAAATGGCATTACACAAACAGAATTTTGCAAACACACCTGCTACAGAGACAAATCCTATTGACCGCAGAGGATTCCCAAGGTAAGACACAAATATATTCCTCCTCAGATCAACATTCAGGAACACCGGTGAACAAAAGGCTTCACACTAAATGAATCTGAGGCCCATTATTCTTAGCACAAATTCTGCTATTGAACGAAGGCTCCTTCTACAGAATATCCCATTGCGGAGGAAAATTTTGCCCCAAATTGATGACTTTATTGCCATTGAAAGCAGACTTTTAATAACAAGAAAGCGTTTTTATGACAACAGGTTTCTGGTTCACAACCCAGGCTACTTAAGGGCTAGAGGAAAATGACTTCTCTGCTAATTCCTTCTTTACACTCAATGTTTATGAGAAAACAGAACCATGATTCAAATACTGAGAAAAAGGAATTTCATGACAACCACCAGCACTATGTATGCTTTCTTGAAAGAGGAAGTTTGGGACATTATCTCATCCTTCCTTTTTTCCTTGCTTTGTTAGTAAAGCACCAATGTTAACTCTACTATACTAGTCACTTCTATTTAGCTTTGTATTTCAGATAAGACTTATCACCTCATTTACACATCTGTGGCCAGCATTGACAAAGTATCTTCCTTTTCAATGCGCATGCAAAGTCCGCAGCAAGCAGCATTGATCATTCTATTATCACTCTGTTATGCTTAATTTCCTCTTCATCTTTCAAGTCAAACTCTATCTCAGACTACATCAATAGTGGTGGCAGCACTCTGATTGATTACCCTTGCCTTTGGCAGGCATGCGTGCTGCAGGTACTTTGTAAGATTGCTTTTGTATTAGCCCCGCACAACTGAGGTCTCCTAAACTATTCAAAGAATCAAATTAACAAGTGCATTGCAATCTTTAAGCACTCTGTTATGACTTTGTAACAAGCAATTAACTGACACAGCCAGCCAGTTTGACAACGCACTAGAAATTGCTGCCAAGAGGAGGACTCTGCTGAAAGCACAAACCAGCTTCAACATCCACCTGTGCAGCTCCTCACCTCAGTTCTGCCCCGGCCAGGAGCAGGCAGGGCTCGGTGATCTGACCCGTTCCCAGTCTGCCAAAGGAGGCAGCGTGACTGCAGGACGGAAAAACAGGGGTAGACATTCAGTATTCTCCCCTCTGAATAAACTAAGGCAGAGCAGAAAATTAAACGCAAGAAACTTTGTGAAATGAAGCAACTCCTTTGTCCTTCTAGAGAAAAGAGCTTTTGGGAAGGGATGTCCCTAGAGTTCCTCCTGACACTAGCAGTAATTTCCTGATGAAATCAATGGTTGCCATTGGCTTTGATTTAAAGGATGAAAGAAGTGCTTTTCTTCTTCCTTCTCCTTTCCAGATCCAGCCAAACCCCAGCACTTGCCTCATCCTTAGCCCAGCCAAAGGGTCCCATTGTCCTATGGCCCCAGAATTTAAATTACTGAACACTGTGGATATTGGGATTATAGGAAATGTCAATTAAAAAAACCAAAAAAATCTCATCAGTCCATCTTTTCTGATATCTGAAGATCCTTTGAACCTTTGGCACTTCCAAACATACTCAGGATGTTATCAGTAACTTGATTTCACAGTTTATTAACGTTGTATCTTGCAAACTGTCCTGCATGCCAGCAGTCCATAGATATGCAACTCTGTAAGCAGAACAGAAACTGAACAGCAGGTCAGCAACACAGTCCAGTGACCCTTTCTTGCTTGCAAAGCTTTTGCCCCCTCACACTGAGCTGTGCTGGCTAAGGCCCAAAGGAGGGGAAGTCTGCTTCCCACAGAAGGACTGGTATTACCCATAAATTCTGCTTTCAAACCTGTGTTGTAACCTGCAAGCCAGTGGCAAATAAGGGAAACTGCTCTATTCCAAGATCAACCAATTGAAACAAGAATATTCCACAAGGTCCTTGTCACCAGAGCAGAACCCTCACTTGCAAACTGCAATAAAGAAATAAATCCTTTTTAATTGCCATCATTTTTTAACATTTTTAGAACATTTTAACCAATTCTCTTAAGATATTGGCACATAATAATTGTGGTATTCCTCAGATTAGTACATGTAGAAACGCAATGCCCAAATTGCTAACAGCATTTCATCCATCATTTACCACCCTAAGTGCATTTCTTCCCTGCCTGCCTTTTCTTTATCTGATCTATCTCCATACCATACACACAAGTTACAAAAGCATTTGAGAAAATTAATTAACAAGAGAACTTTTGCTCCATTTCTTCTGGCAAGGTCAATTTAGTAATTTGCAGTAATAATTACAGGTGCTTTGAGTCTACTACTGTTAGTGTTCCCTAGACACACACCTACTGGTGCAGATCAGAACAGGCGTGATAACTAAAACAGCCAGCACACAGTATTATCTGTTAATGCACTAGTTTAATTTCAACAGTCTTTGATTATGGAAAGTGCAGTAAAATAACCCCTAGCTTTAGATGGAGTTTTATTCATGGCTGGCTGAATAACTAAATCACAATGTGCACAAATAACATGCTGACAAGTATTGATTCACAAGTATTTATCACATTGTTTCTAGGATTGTTTTCCAGTTCCAATTTATTTTCAAAATGTGCCTCCTCTCAGTTTCCATCTTTCTCTTACTTACATGACCATGTGTTACTGACCCTGCTCAAGTTACGTATTTTGACATCTGAAAGTAGGAAACTTATAGTATATTACCTTAAGTCTTCCCCTGGCAGTCATGCACACACACACACCATTTTTGAAGCAATACATCGCTTGAAGTTTTTCAGCCCATGTAGCCTTACAGCAGGGAAATGAAAGCTGACCTCTTCATGTCCCTTTCAGGTTATGCTTCAATGGATTTCTTCTATAGTTTAAGATACATTAAAAACGTTTCTAAGATAATGTAACCAGAATTATAAGAGTTGAATTTTACTGCCATGCAATTAGGGTGCTGTTTAAAGTTTAAATCCATTTCTTCTTATACTTGCTGGTTGTTTTGTCCAAATGGGCTATGACTGTGTGATCCTTTCAATAACCTTCTACTTGGCATAGACTTCACATTTTTGCACAGAGCCAGACAAACTACATTCATGCAACAGGAGATTATAGCAGTAGCCCTGCATACACTTTTATAGCTTGATATTGTATATATATTGTTATGCATTTTACTGCATAAATAAGCACTCACTATTGAATATCAAAGGAAATGTATGGAAATGTATTGCATCCAAGAACTGAAAATAATCATGTACTATCAGTGCAGTCTAAAAATAGGCAGTGTTTTGAGACTCTCACATGCAGACAAGTGTAACTCTCATTTATCACATGCTCTGAACATCTTCATACAGTTTATACCAACATAAAGAAAGAACTAGTTCCTTTCAACATTAGCCACTCATATTACCGATGTAAGTGGAAGAGAGATCAACACGTTAAAACCTGGTCTTCGTCATATCTGGCAGGAAATAGCCCTATAACACATTCCTAGCACTGTGTCACAGATAGAACAACACCCTGAATCCAGCGTGAAGAACACAGCTTCCCATAGGAACTGCTTACTTAGAAACAGGAGAAATTTGGATCAGTGAATGTTTTTTCACAGCCATGTGTTAACCGCTTTCCCTGCACTGAGAATCTTATTTATCTTAGCAGAGACATAAGTCCAATGTTAGGACCGATCTGCTGTTAAATTCACATGAGGAGACCTTGTTGCTTTATGATGAATACAGACAGAGCAGCATTGACATAATCTGAAACTGAGATACAAATTAATGAGGTGTGGTATCATAAAATACTAACAGGATCTTCAAATGTATGTGTGGGACTAATAAGTAGGAGTAAGAAAGTTATTTTTCAGCACAGCTGAGGCAGACTGGAGGACTGTGCAGTCTGGTAGCCACGTTTGAAAAGGATATTGAAAAATCCTGAAATGATGGATGAGCTGTGGCTGGTACCCGGGGTTCTCTCTGACTGTTGCGTGGCAACAAGGGGCGCAGGCTTTCGGCCCAGCTCCTGTTCTCAGAGGAGCACCTTTAAAGGGAACAGATCTGCCAGCTGCAATCTTCCCTACAAACCCTCCTCCATCGTCTGACCTACTCCGTGGCTCGTCACAGTCAGGCTCAGGAAAATGGTGAAAAGTTTCCATATCTCCTCCAGATAAAGGGAAGGGGCCCGAAAAAGAGGCAATCTAGGAATGTTATGCTGAAATGAGATACCGCCTATAACTAAAGCAGATTTTTTTTTTTTCTTTGAAGCATTTTGTATTGCCAGTTATAATGTGCTTGGAGAAGTACTTATTTTTCACTAGTGGTATTTCTAGTTTGTCTGTGATAACAATTTTCTGTATTTTTTCCACTGAAGACACATCAAGCTTTTCCTGAGGAAGAGAAGGAATTAAACCAATGTTTTTTTCCCTAGCATTAGAAGAAAAAAAAAAATCCCTTGTGCTTTGTGCTATCAGTTTTTGCTGTATGGTAGAACAAATGATACATAGGTGGCTTCCACGCCACATTTACAATTTGAGGAAATCTAAATCTCAAGGCTTAAATTTTACAGTACCATTTTGCCATTTTTTAAACACACAATCTTCCCTTCCTGTGACAGGGGCAACAGTACACCCTCCACCCCATTCCTTACCTCCTGACTCTAGGGATGAAAAAATAAATCAGTCTCCCATACTGAGTCAACTGTTACAATTAGTGTCTAGTGCCAGCAGCTTGAAGACTCAAAAATCCAAAGTCAGACTCCAGAATTTATCTGATTGCCCCCAAACAAGACATGTTTTACTGAAACAAAAATGATGCTCATGTCCACATATGTACTGTGTCTTTCTGCCCCACCATCTGTTGAAAAGGATCCATGTGAGCCCCAAATCCCACCAGGGTTACTGGAGAGCCCCCTTTTATTTCAGTGGTTTCTGGTGTGGATTCTTGTGAGCAAACTGCCTTTTTCTTTTCTGATTCCTACTCATTCTCATCCCAACTTGATCTAAGCTGCACTACCATCAAATGATGAGGATCTTGCCTTCACTTTATTAATGCCTCCCTTGGCAGTGCTAAGGACAGACTGGGAGAAGATGATCACATTATCAAAAGCTCTGTTCCTCAAAGAGACAAGTCTTGAGAGTTTGTTTACATCAGATGTAGTGACTGAATTTCACTTGACATGTCACAAGCATCCAGTCTGTTGGCCACAGAATAAAGTGAATAATTTAGCAGAGAACTGCTCTATGCCAAGCAAACAGGTTGTAAAACAGTTCTGCACAAAATCTGGGGAACCAGCTGTCTAGATCTGAGGCACAGAATAGTATTTATTGCGTATGCATCATGCTGAATTGCTAACAACATGGCCCAAAGTTAGGAAAAGGATGATGCACATGGAGGAATTCTTTTTTGTTGTTCATCGTCAAAAGCTCTTTCAGCACATGGACAACTACGGGGAACTACAGGCATTACTTTTAAGGTTGCTAAATTTAAAGAAGTGTATACCAAAGCAGATATATTCATGTTGCAAACAGGGGAATATCACAGTCTACCTACAAGAGATGAGACAACCGCATATTTTTGTGTGATGAGAGCACTGGTGCACAGTTTGGGCAGGAAATGAAGAAGTCATTCTAATGAGTAAGTTGGGAAGCTAAATGCAGACCCATGTTTGCCTGGATGTTGCAGTTAGAAAACCTTCCCTTTCCTATCATGATACTGAACAAACAAATGCCAGTTTTATTCATTCCTCAGTAGGTGGATTTTGCAAGAAAGCTTGGCATTGACCTAATTGTGATCATGACAGAATCAATGGGAATTTAACACCAGATTCAGCCAGAGTAGGAATTGGCTATTGCTGCCCCAAGATGTCCAGTGTTACAGATTTACACATTCTGTAAAGCCATTATAATTACCCCATTATTCAGACTGGCTGCATGACCATGTAACTTCCCCCTTTTCTGGTCTGGCTTCCACAGTTGTCCATTTCTTTTCCAAGTGGCACCTCTGTCCATTTACAAACAATGCCTTTCTCCTGGCTTTATCGAGTTGGCTTTGGAAGGAAAGATTTAAAATTCAATGAGGAAAAATTTTGACTGTCCTTAATTTTAGTCAAGGATATGTAGTTGTAAATTTGTGATTGATTTGCCAAACTTCTTTTAACTCAATAACAGAGGGAAAAAACATCTTAGTGGAGCAGACACTGAGAATAATTACCTATTCTCCTCCACACATGAAGTATTTATAATTAAATATATCCGTATCCAGCTATGTCTATTTGAAGCAGCAGTAATGCCAATGAATTCTTTAAAAAATATTCAAGGAAATGTCATCCTTTAAATTTTCAGTTAATTCTGGGTAGATTGTTAACATTCAAAAGGTAAGACATACCTAAACTTTACTGCTCATCCAGAAGAAGACAAGAAATAAAATAAAGGAACATTTCACTATTATGCATAAAAAACTAAAACTGGGAAATAAATCATTATATTATCTTTGTGAAAAGAAATGAAGACTTCAGCAAACAAATTGTAGATGGAGATATATTAAACAGAGGCAACAGCTGTAATTCAAACAAAAATGTATAATCATTAGAGCAGAGCAGCTCTTTTAATAGAATGACAAATATAATGAATGGAGTTAGAAGACACGAGAATAATGGTATTGATGCCTCTCAGAAAACTAACAATTAACAATTATAACAATTTTTCAGGAAAAAAAGGTGAACTAATCTTACCGTGTAGTTATAGTCATTGTTCAGGTATAGTTTACAACACTTGAGCCTCAACAGTCATTGGATGGAAATTCCCCCCTCACCCCACTGGAGTCCATCACCTCCAAAGCACTTCTCTTCCCATACCCCACACAGGATGTTTACACAAGAGTAAACCAACACAATTTGTGTCCGTTACTGAGGTTGCTATTATAACCTTGTATTAAATTGATGGTTTGCTCTTCAAACCTTCCAGCTGAGATTAAACATTATCACCTCATTTGTAGCCCAAACATCTCTGCAAGCACTTTTAGTATTTAAACCAGAAACTGGCCAACATTTAATTAGTGTCTGGCACACTCTGTAACCTACAGCGTCTTCCCCAAGGAAATGACTGTAGTTTTGCAGGCTGTGTTTTTGCCACCTTCTGTGTGACACTGACCTAGCCCTGCAGAACAACCATGGTTCAATCCTGCTGTGTCATGAGGAGCTCAGCACCTGCAATTCCACGTGACAGCTGTGGATTATCAGTAACGTGCAGGATCAGACTCTTAGTAGTCATTCTTTTTTTGGCAAAGAAGTAGATAGGGCTAAATAACAGCATAAAACTGTAGAGACACAGGCTTATCTATGAGTTAAATCATAAAATAACTTCATTGTACTATACCCTTGTGAACCTTCAAGTAATTCCCTGACTTGATTGATTACATTTGAAATGCAAAGACTGCAAAACCAGCATTCAGTTGTTCTATTTGTTCTAATTTCAATTTAAAGCTGCAAATAAACTAGCCCGCTGTCCAAGGGCAATTCCAGTTCCTCTAGCTCAGAAAAACTACTGCAAAACTAAATACATTATTTAGTACTTACTGCCTATCCTTTGCTTAATTTGGGAGCGTGAACAGGGAGACTGCATGCTCAAAGTCAAGTTCAAAATGGTTTGGCTATGTCTTCAAAAACAACAAATTTTCACTGAAGTGGGCCGGGTGTTAGTTTGACCTTCACCTTTGAGTGCTGTGTTGGGTTTGTGTGTGGCAGTTTTTTGGTAGCAGGGGAGGGGCTACAGTGGTGGCTCCTGTGAGAAGCTTCTAGAGGCTCCCCCGGCTTCAAGTTGGGCCCACCTCTGGCCAAGGACGAGACAGTTAGTGACGGTGGCTGTGCCTCTGCAATAACGTATTTAAGAAGGGGAGGAGGAGGAGTTGTGAGGGAAATACCAGTGCAAACACCGAGGTCAGTTGAAGAAAGGAGGAGGGGGAGGTACGCTGGGGCAGAGACCCCCCCGCAGCCTGTGGTGGGAGGGCAGGCTGTGCCCCTGCAGCCCATGGAGGTCACTGGTGGAGCAGATGCCACCTGCAGCCCGTGGAGGACCCCACACTGGAGCAGGGGCTGCAGGGGAAGCCCACGAGGGAGCAGTCTGTTGCTGGGAGGACTGCACCCTGTGGGAGGGACCCACGCTGGAACAGTTCGGGAAGAGCTGCAGCCCGTGAGAAGGACTCGCATCAGAGAAGATTCACAGAGGAACTGTCTGCTGTGAGAGGGACACCACGCTGGAGCAAGAGAAGAGTGTGAGGAGCCCTCCCCCTGAGGAGGAAGGAGAAGAAGAGAAAAGGGGTGATGAACTGACCACAACCCCATCCCCTGCCTCCCACGCCACTGCAGGGGAGGAGGGAGAGAAATTAGGAGCAAAGCTGAGGCCAGGAAGAAGGGAGGGGTGGGGGGAAGGTGTTTTTAAGATGTGATTGTATTTCTCACTGTCTTACTCTGTTTGACTGGTAAATTAAGTGGTGGTGGTAGTGTTCAAATTAAATTGATGACCTTTTTCTTCCCCAGTCGAGTCTGTCTTTTGCCCATGACCATAAATGGTGAGTGATCCCTCCCTGACCTTGTCTCCATTCCCGAGCCTTTGGTTTTATTTTTTCCTCCCCATCCCTGGGGGGGGGGAAGGAGGGACCAAGGGGCTGCACGGTGCTCAGTTGCCCTCGGGGCTTAAACCAGGACAACCATTCAGCCCCAACACTGTAATATCAACCCAATGTTTGCAAATAAAACACTGAAATGTCTCTTGATGCATAAGTATATCTCTTTGTGGTTAAAAGCCAATTCTCCCTGTGGTACAATCTAGAAAACAGTTTTATCTGCCTCTGCTCTGAAGGTGCATCAGCAGGAAATTCCAGAATTCAAGACAAAGGAAGATTACTTTCAATGATCCTGGACACAAGTTTCATATCTCACTGGGGCCTCACAACTCCTAGGTTAGGATGACAATGGCCACTCAGATACCTCTGAACTCAGCACAACAGTGGCTTTAACAGAGGTGGTGATCTGTACTAAAAACCATCAAGAACAACTACCTGCACCACAGCCAGACCCAGCAAGGTACAAAACATTTCACTGGCATCCCTACCTGGAGAAGAACCTGAATCTCCATTAAGAACTTCTCTCTTTCTGCACTGCAAATCTCCTTTTGGCACAGAGAATTTCAGCCAACATTACTGCTAATTACTTGACTGAAAACTCCAATCACTTACATTTAATTAGCACAACAAAATTATTCCTCATATCTGTGGTATGCTCACTCTTTTCAGGAACCTTAATGAGACACTCTCTGGAACACTTATAATTGAAGGAGAAAATGAACTTCAAGATTCTAAAAATGAAGGTCTTCAGGCACTGTAGGTCATAAATGTCAATGTATGTGAGAAACAAATATTTCATTTTGGTGCACAGTCCATACTGCGCATAGCTACGATGAAAGATTTGTATCTCTCCATTAACATTTTACCTGTAAGGTACTGGGCATCCACAGAGCTCATTCCCTTCCACTGAAGTTGGACTCTGTGATTCTCCACAGAAAAATCAGCTGGTATTTGGTGCTACAGGGCAACAAATGAGGGATGGACCTGAAATTGGCAGTGAAGGAGAGGTTATCAGAGAGACTGTTATCTCTAGAACTGCCCAAAGGAGACTGAGACAGCAGTACTTTGTGTTAGCAGAGTATGGCCCTTCCTCTTCTCCTCATGCTGCCTTAGCTTCAGTAGTATTGAGGCAAGGAGCAGCTCAGACAACTTCACACTAATGAAGACTTTCTCTTTTCAACAGGAATTCCTCCTGGTCCTCTGGTACTCAACTGAAACCATTTCACAGCCCAATTTTTCTGTCATGTGCAGATGCCTATCAGAAATAATGGGATTCTGGACTCAGTGGTCCTCATGAAAATTTATCAAGGCAGAGTTAGAATTGGAATGTGCAGTTTTAAAGTCAAGTCTCTTTTTTGAGGTCCCTTCTACCCTTCCTACCTCTTCCATCTTGCAGTCTTTTCTCATGCTCAATTTAAAATGTCCCCCCACATGTAAAATACCAAAATTCAAATAGTTTTATAAAGTTACTACACTTTTTTGCTCTTGTACAATCAGACATTTCTCTTGGTGAATTTAATTACTGCATTTAATGGACTGCTACCAAACAAACTGTACATGTGCTGATCATGTAGATCACGTACAAGTTTTTATACATGTGCTGATGGTGGATTCTTTGACCAACATCTCCAAAGACTGAATCTACCAGAGGACAGATGGCCATGTGAAGAAAAACATATCTTAATAGTTTCTTTTAAGGCTCACCTGTCAACAATGGAAGTATCTATATTTAGTTGGCTTTTCTACTAGTAAAATGTCTGGGTTTGTACATATGACTTGTCCTTTTTCTTACAGAACTACTGGTTCCACTAAAAATAACGAAGTATAATCTTATAATCTCTTCATTGTCTTCTTATAGGTTGTTCCTTGAGCACAGTTCCTCTTGTCCTGGCCCTAGAGATGCCAGTCAGCAATACCATACACTACCATGAATTACAAAGCAGTTATTATTAGGCCACAGATACTGCCATGCATTGCCACACTTTAGCATTGCTTCTGATTGCCTTCTGCTGCTGAAAGTTTAGTAAATCTAAAGGAAGAACAGTGTAACATCTTTCTCCTTCCACCACCTCAGCAGGAGTTTTGGAAAGAGCTTTTGGCTTTGTGGTCACTGATCATCATCAAGCTTTTCCCTTCAGGAAAGTATAGATTACAAAAGCTTTTCTTCTCTCAGTCACAGAGGGTTTAGTAGCAATGCTAAAGAAGTAACATTCTGAAGTGTCTGTGTACAAGAATGAAGTGGGAGAGCAAGGAGGAATGAGACTGTGAAAGTGTAATGTATGAAATATGATAACATCCCTCTATCTCCATCTCTTACCTTGCTTGCCTTCCTCTGGTCCGACCTCCTAAAGTGAAATCTGTCTACTCTTAATGAATCCCTGTTTGTCCTTCTCTTCCCTCATGTGGCCCAAAGGATCTGAAGCGCCCAGAGAAATACTCCTTGATCAGTTCTGATGGCAGGTAACAGCAAGCTAATCGAAGACTGAAAATGCAAAATACAGGATAAATTACCAGAGGGGAATAACTACCACAATTTCATTTTGTAACAGGAGTTAACTTCATGTGAGAACTACTCATACAAAAGCTATTTGTTTTAGTTGCTGAAGAATAATCTGAAAAAAGCACTGTGGATTGTTTCTGTTTTAATACAAATCACTTTCACATTTATTCTAGACCTGGTTTTGCTGTTTCCATAATTTGTGCTTTATCCAGTTAAATATTCACATGAGTCATGATGCTGAACATTTACTTTTCCCTTGACAGTTGTTTTCTAAGCACAGTTCTTTGTTTAATATGTTCTGACCTCATGTATATTTGACAGCCTCTGAGGAGTGTTATTCCCCTAGAAGTAATAAATGAGTTCTATTTGTTATATTTTTATATTTTCTCAAGAATTTCTGCCATGAGCAACTCAGGTCGCAATTGAAATATTAAAATTTCATTCTCAAGATTTCATTGTAAGTCTTTGGCTTAAATAAAAAGAAGATATCTGTGATTTTTATGTGCTGAGTATCTTAAGATCCATAAATCCAGCACATTCAAATAAGGGAGCAGGCAAGAACAGTTGCAACAGTTTGCGTGAACAATCATTGTATGAATAATACTCAGAACTACCACAATTATCTGAAAGTCATCAGGGAGCCCAAAAAAGATTTGAGGGTCAAAGCAATTTAAGTATAGTTGCTGTTTATTGCCTCACAGAATACACAGACATAATAATAACGTCTTTTCTAAGCTGTTACCACTGAGCTAATGCACCATAATTGTACTAGGTCCTCTGGAAGAGCTGTTATTTAAAAAAGCTGTAAATATAGGACTACAACTCTTTGAGGTCATTACAAAATTGACAACAGTGCTTTTGGTAAGAACAGGGTCTTTTGCAAAAACTTTCTTTGCAAAAATTGCCTTTAGGAAATTTTATTCTGCCTTTTTAAACTTCGATTTCATTAGATCCCTCCCAATCCCTGTGTTGAGATTTCTGGAAAGAAGGCCTAACAACAAATATACAATTAATTCTGCAGCACTGACTATTTAAGGTGATTTTGTGCCAGTTAATGGCACAAAAAAAAAAGCTGTTAAATGAATAGCCTTTTTTTTTCAAGTTATTGAGCTGTAACCCTGCGTCACCAAAGGAAACAGGAGCTGAATCAGACGTAAAGAGACCAGTACCAGAAATCTCTATCAGGTTCCCACAAAGGCAAAGTTCATTTTGAGTTCTCTGGAAAACTGAAAACGTGGCTGCTTTTGTACAAATCCTGACCATGACTTACTGCTACATGAAGTCAAATCATTCTGCATTGGAATTACATATCCCTGCATTTTAAAGGAGTTTCATTAACTGTTTTTAAATTTATCTTTGTAAATTTCCCTTGATTTTAAGGAAAACAACAGGCTCTTTGTAAATTTTAAAGGCCCTCCTTCTCTGTACACTTTAAATTAAGACTTTGTCAGTAAAAAGCTAGCAAGAGAATTCAGCCTTCTACAGCTCCATTCATTTTAGTAATCTCTGAACATTACTGTGAAAGGATCATTAATCCTACCAGTCCTCCTTGCATAGCATTTTCTTTCAGTCCAGTCTCAAAAAGGAGACAAAACCCTGCAAATTTTCAGTCAGTCATTGTTTAACTGTGCCATGCTGGGAAGCAAATGAATAATGAAAATGTTTTATCCTGACATGAAAAAAAAAATCCTAAAGTTATGAGAACAAGTGTGCAGCCATTTGACACTTACTAAAAATCTTAATGGCCCGAGGAATCATTTTGTTAGTCAGATCTGACTCCCTGCATAACAAGAACTGCTATGCTCATTTAGTGGACACACATTTTAAGTCAAAACCATCTAGGGCCTGTCCCTGCCCCAAAATGGAACATAGTATTGGGACAATTGTGCTAGAAGAGGCACCAGCTGAATCTACAAAGCATCTTATCTAAACTTGCCACAACTGGTATCAGTTTGGTCACAAAGTAGTGAAGTCAAATCAGTAATGTCGCATTCTCAAGGTCAAGCTGCAACAAAACCATCTACAAGAACAAAGCTGGAGAATCAGGCCAATCCATGATTTTTTTTCTTCTTAAATGATGGAGAACCAAGAAAGGCATGTGCACTGTCACCTGTTGAAACTCCCGGAGGACTGCTGCAGGGAGAGGGCTTTCGGACATATTTTTTTTCCTAGTTGGCATCTAGCTACAGGCTGGAGCCTTGACACCCTGGTCACGTGGCTAGAAGAGACAGAAATGGCCTCCAACAGCTTGACATGTCAAGCAGCTTCTCCCCACTGTGTTTGCATCTGCCGGAGTCATCGCAGAAAGCCAGAACTGCCTGACAGAGCAACACACGGTGCAGACGGGGGAGTCCCATGCCAGCGAGCACCGTGTCGCTCCCTGAACAGTCCAACATTCAAAAGTGTGCTGGGGGAGACACAGTCCCCAGACAGACACTGCAATAATACCACATCCTTCTGGGTGTGGAGCAGCCGGGCAGCAGCCGCAGCCCGACCCCGTAAGCATCACCACTTGCCATGAGACTCACATCAGCGCTCGGGGGAGCCGAGAGATCTGCACTCTGACGTGCCCGGGAGACCTGATATGATGACCTTTTCAAAACAACAGTTTATGTGATTCAAATAGCAGCCATAAAAACAACCGCCTTTTGTAAACACATCAAACAAATAAATGGGACTTAATTTCTTAGCATTTTTCAGAACAAGAAGCCATAGTTACTTTTAAACGGACAACAAAATTTCCCCAAACTGGCACTAAGTAGTTTTTTTATTACTACCGCAGTGCTCCAAAAGGCACATTAATAATGCAAATGCCCTGTATCTCACATTTGTTACTAGTTATGGGATAAGGCAGAGTGTGTCAGCACATTGTATTGGCTTTCAGGCAAAATGAGACATTTGAGAATCATCTACGGCTAATGGGAAATGTTCTTCATTTACACATTCATATACAATGTTTTTGTTAACTTCAGTTTAGATCTTCTCTCAGTACACAATAACCAAGTCATGTAAATATCAACTCACTTCACAAAGGAAAACTACAAATGAGTTGTTTAGGACTAAAAAGCCTATAGACTTACACTTAGGAAATACTTATCCTACGTCAATCCCCACCGCGAAAATCCAGTCTATGAAGCTTTACAGTCTTAAAGACCATGTCACTAATCTGTGGCAGACATGAATTTAATCAGCTGTATGCAACTTAGTTATTTGTACTTTCTTTCATGAAGACAATATGCCACAATAATATATTCCCTTTATTCATCAATCCACTTACATAACATTCCAACTTCCAGTGCTAATCCCTAATGCTGCCTTGCCACTCTCCGAAGGCAGATGACCTGCAAATGTTTGCTGGCCGGGCTTAACTGCTCATTCCTTTTTAAATAAAACCATAAAAAGGGGGAAGGCCTCTTCAAGCAGCACCATTTCTCATGCTAGAAAAATACATTTGTAATCTCCAATTTGCAAAGTTGATTTTTTAAGAGCATGAGCAAAACTATTAAATCTGTGTGTGAGGAAAGCTTTTACTCTAGGCATAAGATTACCTGTAAACTTGACACTTTGAGGGGAAAAAATACATTTTAACACCTTCCCCTCCCATACTGCTGTGCCAGTGCTCTGTTTATACCAGACGTCGCCTCCTACACCGAGTGACCCCACACGGAGGAGGCCCACAGAGTCCTTATTTCACACCCCACAGCCAGCAGCGGAGGGGGATGAGGCCGGGCCGGCAGCCTGGGGGCCCGCGGCCCCCGCCGCCGTGGGCAGCCTGGCAAGGTGTGAGCGGGCTGCCGTGCCCTGCCGAGTGCCACCCTCGCTGCCTCAGGGTGGGGAGCGGGGACAGCCTGGAGACTGGGCAGGCTGTGGATTTTCCCGCCCAGCGCTGCCCCGGCCTCGCCCCTCAGGCCGCGGGGAGGGGCAGCTGGAGGACTACGCTTCCCAGAATGCCCTGCGGCCGGCTATTCTCGCGAGAGCGGCGCCGGAAGTGGCGGGGCGCGGCCCGGAAGCGCCGCTGCGCTAGAGCCGGGAGCCGAGCGCCCGCCGAGCCCGCCATGGCCGAGACCGACCCCAAGACCGTGCAGGACCTCACCGCCGTGGTGAGGCTGCCGGCACCGGGCCTGCCGCCTTCGGGGGGAGCGGGCAGTGCCAAGTGGAGCGCCGGGCCGGGGCGGCCGGGCTGCGGCCTCCCTGAGGGGAGGCCCCGGCAGAAGGGGGTGGAAGCCTCCGGCCTCGCCCCGTTCGCGGGCCTGGGCGTTGCCTCCTGGGGCCGGCACGGCCGGGCTTGGGTGACCCGCGTCTGCCTGCTGTGGAGGGGCTGCTGGGCTGGTGGTGTGGCCTGGGCCTTTTCCCCGGGTCTTCTTATAAACCGCTTCTACTGTAGAGTTGTTTCTGCTGGGTCCCCCGGGAAGGGCTCAGGTGGGAGCGCGGTTACAGCCGTGTTCACCCTCGCAGCACTAAAGCTGCTCGCTTATCTGAAGTGCTCTGGGCTGAGCCAGGATAGCCGGGGCCTTCGTGTGCCAGGAGGAGTTACCTGTGTCTGGGTGGGATGTGGATACAAGCAAGGGCTTGGGAGTGTGGAGAGGAAGGCTGTTATGCTGATACCGAAAAAAGTGTCATCGTGTGAGTAACAGGATGCTGGAAGCAGCTGTTGTGGGTTTAGTCCTGGTTGTGGAACGCAGGCGTTTTCTAGATCTTTAAAATTGTTTACTGTAAGCCTCAGTTCTTCTCTCTGTACATATATATATGTAAAAATGATGCTTAAATATGGAACTGTGTCGCAGAATTTGTGCACAGGTGAGCTCAGCAATGAAAGAAAATGTATTTGTCTCACTACTTGAGATCAAATACTGTAGCAACCTCTTTAATGAAAACAAAACAGACTTCTATTTTTCCTTTCTATTAGGTGCAGACATTGCTTCAGCAAATGCAGGACAAATTTCAAACCATGTCTGACCAAATAATTGGAAGAAATATCCTTTTTTAAAGTCAGGTGCTATACACTGCAGAATCATAAGTATTTTAAAGTGTATTGATCAGTGGGATTTGTAAGATAAATTTAAAGTGACCAGAAGAGTTTGAGCAAAGCTGTAATAAAACTGCTACTAGATTGCAATCACAGTCCTTAACTCCAGTGAACTTGATGACATGAGCTGTCGCATAGATGACCTGGAGAAGAACATAGCGGACCTCATGACGCAAGCAGGAGTGGAAGAACTGGAAGGCGAGAACAAGACCCCTGCTACTAACAAGAGTTAAAGTGAGACAATTGCTTGCTAGCCTTGAAACAAACCCTTGGGTCACTTGAAATTACTGACTATAAAGTAGATGGACTTTTTCCTTTGATTTGTGCAGTAGCCTGAAATTCATTCAGAGCAGAATTATATATATATAATTATATATTATAATACAAGAAGCCTTAAGAAGTGCTCCTCAGCAGGCTCCTACTAGCCTCTTCACTGAGGATGTTTTCCTCATCAGTATTGGGAGGAGAGGTATGTTCTTCATGTCTAGTTAGTTCTGAGGAAGTGCAATAACTGCGTTCATCCTCTGGTTCTCTGAGTGAGATCTGAAATAATGACTGGTTTTGCAGCACGGGAAGGAGAAGAGATGAGAAAAAATACCAGTAACAAACTGAGCTGGTTTTTTGTTTTTTTTTTTTTCTCATCATATTTGAACGTTCTGTAAAGGACCATAATCTCACATACGTTACCAGCATCAGCTCCCTGAGCATGGTGCTACTCTTCCATCTTCCACTGCATCCTGTAGAGTTCAGCTCCCACTAAGCTCCTAAAGACTCGACTTGCTGCCATGCAGAGGGGCTGATGAGTGAGTTACTGTTGATCAGCTGTAATTCCTGCTGTGTAAGTTCGGAGCTTGCTGGGAGCAAGTGACTCTCACGTACCACTGCAAAGCAGCAGGTCCTGACTCGGACAGTGTAAGACAACACTCAGAGACACAAGACAAGATGTATTCTAGGGCAACGCTTCCTGGAAAAAGAAATTTCTTATTGAGAGATAAATGTGATGATATTATCTATTCTTCTTACATAATTTCTTAATTGATAACCTCTCCCTATATTACACAAAAACATTGGAGAAGTAGATGTTTCATCTACTTGGCAAGTAGCCTTTTGAAATTCAGTAGAAAAACATGTAAATAAATTCAAGTGATCAGGTGGCACCACACACAGCATTTACAATTGTTAAATGCATTTCAGAATGTGGGGGCAGTGCAAGAGTACTAGAACTGTTACAGCATAAACAAGGTGGGTGTGTGGTGCTTAATTATAATTATATTAGCACTAAGATTTCACTTCAGTTTGTATAGAGCTTGATTTTTGTAATGCATGGAAGGCAACTGCTTACTAAAATACTAGATGTATTGTGTTAGATTATTTTTGAGGTGGCTAAGAAAGGCATGTCTCAGCCTCTCAGGCTTGAAATTCTGAGGTCACATCCAGAATACTATGTAGCCTGTATAGTAGGCTTGTATGTTTGAAATGGGAGTGTCTTGCCTGTTAAGGTACCTATTTTTTGCGATACTTTGACAGAAATACAAATTATGGGCTTTGTTGCACCCAGTGCCAGTTCCCATAGCCTGAGCCCCACAAATGAAAATTTCTGATGAGCACGATTCTCTTATTCTTCTCAGTAATATATTTTTTAAAATTATTTTTCCCCAACAGGTTGCCAATAACTTAAGATGAATCCTGGAAGACTTCTTTTTTTTTTTTTTTTTAATTACAAATCCTTGGAATTGCAGAACAGCTTTTTGCAACTACTGTGTGTAAAAGCATTTTTATATTGTTACAGAGCTTGCATTCCTAATGTATATTGTATAGTTAGGGATAGGTTAGTTTATATTTTGATTTGTGTACTGTAATTTCACTTTGAATTCTTGTTATGAGGATCAATTAGTTGTGTTATTAAAACACAGATCTTATGGATCTCAACTACTGGGTATATATTTTTGTGAAGTCACTTTTTTCTCTTTCTTATACTTTTTCTAGACGTTTTCTTTTTGATAGCTAAACATCTAGTGACTCCTATGGAATGGAAATCTTAACTTGTCCTATGTAACTTTGTGGAGTGAAGCACAAGATTGAAACATAGCATTAATTTTAGCTCTAAGCATCAGTCACTTAACTAGTTGAGGACTATATGTTGTTTTCTCATAAATGTAATAAGGTGATTTTGGAAACATAAGACACTGAACAGCAAAATCCTGTCTCCTACTCCTGGTGTTACCTTACCTGTGTGTTCCTAGAACATAAACCAGAAACAGAGATTAAACATTAGAGACATCGGTACACAGCTGAGCAACCACTGCCGTTCAAATCTGTTATATTTAGACAGACAAGGAACTATTAACTATGAAAAATCTTGCTATGGGATTTAAGTTTTTTAACACTGTAAAACTACTTTGAAACTGATATGTCATTTAGCATCACCTTTGAACTATAATTATGATTAGAATAGTGATACAGGACAGAATAGGGATGGGATTGCAGGCGTGTCTGTGGGCTTTCAGTTCAAATCACTGGGTCGTACAAAACAGTTTGCTAACAAAGCAGTGATACACTGAGTAACAAAAAAAGGAGAGGATCCAGCTTCTCTTTGAGTAACAACTAGCTGGAACTGTTCAAAATATTTGGTTTAGAAGGGTGTTTGCTTTTATAATGATACCCACCTTTATGGGCCTGGAGTTTAATGATTACATTAGAGTATTTTGGCAATGAAAAGTGTATTTAAAGAGTCTGTACTATGTCACTTGTGAAGAAAAATGACCAGTGTGGGATATTACTGACAATCATTGCAATGCTCCTCCAGCTGGAAATATAAATTTAAGAAAGCACTAGTGGCAGTCAGCAGTTATACGTGGACCATGCTTAAGACTGCTCTTTGAACGCCACCATGTTAGCGCCTGTGTGTTGCCAAGGCAATATGACAGGTCATTTTTCAAAACTGAGGGGAAATTGTAATGAAAGCTCATAATAATGGGAATTTTGTGAACACAGGAAATGTATCAATATGCTTTGTAATACCAGCCTTAGGTTCTTTGTAATGTCATTTAAAAGATCTAATAAACTATTATGTGGTAACAAATAGTCAGGTCATATATATTAAAGCAAAATCTAGTGTAAGTATATCCTTGTATGTGAAACTGTATTTAGTTATACATTACAGAAAGACTTTAGCACAGCCGCTGCTTATAGAATATAGTCTAGAATGTAGTGTGTTCTGTATATTAAAAGGGTGAGCGTGATTCATGCCCTGTCAAATCTGGATTTCACTAGGTAATTACAATATAGACCAAATTCACAGGAGAGTATGTTAAAGTGGAGGATCATTTTGTATGATTTTGATACAACTATAATTCTCATCTGGCCTCCTGTGGGAGAAATGGTCATTCTTGAATTTGCTTGCACTGTCCTGTACACAGCAGTAGTAGGCCTGCTTTCCTGAAGTTTATCGTGTCAGAATAACTTACTGGAAAATTATTCAGCTTTAAGAAGCTGCTGGATTCTTCAAGTCACTGGAAGGATTCTAATCACTAGTCAATAGGGATAGTTGTCCCTCATAAATTTAACAGTTAACTGATTTTGGAAAGTAACAATTCAAAACTTCAGACAGGAGGGTATTACTTGCAGCCCTTTAAATACTGCTTATTTTTGAGAAACATGTTTTATTCTTACTCAGAACCAGTGATAGAGCTTCTGCATATAAACAGCATATGCAGGCCAAAGTACAGTCCTTTTTAGCCACATTTTCTTGAGGTACAGTTAGTTTAGTAGACAAAGCAAAGCAGAAGATGATGGTTCTTAAGTGTTACTTTATATGGATTTGATAACACTTTACAAAATAATAGTGTTCTTTTTTTTTCCTGAATAATGCTGGTTCACATCTTACCTGACAAATACTTGTCCCTTCCACTGGGCTGCTTCACTTGCAAAGAAAAGAATCAAGCTCTTGAGTAGGGACTGTCTTTGTTACCAGAATATGAAGAAAGTTGTTCCATATATTCCATTTAAATCAAACTACGTGCTGTGTTCTGATCAGGATTGTTTGAGACAGCAACTTGCATTTTTTAGTTATTTATCTCTACGCTAAAGTCTAGATAAGCACTTTCTACTTCAAGAGAAATTTTCTGCTACCTGTCATCATGGTAACATACACTTGGATTTTATCATTGACATATTTACCTCCTACAGTTTATTTTCACAAACAGTTACAGATTAACTGTGCCCTGCTGTGATTTCCTTGTACAGACAGGCGTGGTGGATGCTGTATTTTCCAGTTTGCAGTTCAAAGCTGGTGTAACTTTGAGCGGACCTGCTGTAATTCCTAGGCATAGCCAACCTACGCTATGGCAGGAAAACTGTCTGCTCTGCTTGTGTGAGTGAGGGTGGGCATCTGCCCACGTCTGCCTCCTGCCTACCTGCAAGAGGGAAGAGGGTTTCTGGCATAATCTAGGAGGAGGTGAGATAGATGGAAGATGCACTGTGTTGAACTTCCCGCTTCCTTCTTTCCCATCCTAGCGCAAACAGCAGGTAAGGGGATAGCAAAGCTCCTCTTCGTAAGCAGGTGTGAGGTACGGAATTACACAGGACAAGTAGAGTCTAGGGGTCCTGCGCTTACAGGGAAAAGGAAGAAGAGCTAAGGGTGGAGAATACTTACCCCCCCCTCAAGTTCCTTAAGCTCTCCATTGTCTCTGCTTTCACCTCTCACCACCTCTACTCCAGATTTCCATTGCCCTCACCCTCTTTAACCCCTGCTTCTCTTCCACTCTGACTCTTCAGAACCCAATTTCAGCTGTTACTGAGGAAAAAGCCAGTTTCCAAACTACCTCCAGGTAGCTACTAAGTACTGATGCTCTTTCACAAAGATCTACATGAGGAACAGCAAACAATCAGGTTTTTTTCTATGACAGGAATTAGAAGTGACACCATGCAAGTCTAAAACCACAGCTTTCCTAGCCAGTCATTAATAGCAGTATTGTTTTGTGAATGCTAGACTTAGGACCTGAGAACCCAGAAACAAGCTGAAGATCTCAGGAGCTGTGTGGCCTATGTATTTTACACTGGGCAACAGAAATAAATCTGAAATGCCTGTCTCGTCTCTTCTGGTGTCTTAATTCCCATTTTTAAAGCAGGAATGATACTCTCCCAGTACAGAGGAACAGTGTTATAATAAATCCATGTTTTGAAACACTTAGGCCCGCTGATAAGTGATCCAAAATTATGGTATCCTTAAGAGGATTTTTCATTTAATCTCTGCCCTAAAGACAATGTATGGTATGTAAGATCGCACACAGATAGCTCTTCGACTATCACCATCTGGTCCATGCACTAAGGGAAGCTGGTTATAGGCCAGAGAGATGCACCCAACTGCCACACTCACTGTCTGCAGGAGCTAATTAGAAGCCCCCCTTTCCCTGAGTTGAACCCGGGTCTCCCAGCCACCTGGCAAATACCAGTGCCTGCACTGCTGCCTGCTTTGGGACGGAGCTCATGAGAGATTACTTGGGGTTTATCTTGCAATTCTCACAATCTTTTGTTGGCAGGGGAGACAGCGAACATTTGTGCAAATTCATGTTATCTGGCCTCCTTTAGACTTACTATCTCAGCACTCCCAGTGAAGTACTGTTGGTTCCTTTTAGATGAATGAGGCACGGGGAATTGGTTTGCCTGAGATTACTATGGAAATCAGTAAGAGACCTAACCCGCCTGTCTTCCAAACCCAGGGGGAGCGCTGAAGTCAGTGGTTCTTCCTCCAGACTTGAAAGCTCATGAAATTCATTCCTTCATATTGTAAATACATTTGACACTGTGCCTTCAGAAAGAAAATAATTTTGATTCCTTATGGTTTTGCTGTGAAACACCTGTAATCAAGGCCAGAGACGCTGTCCATCTTCTCTCTAAAATTACACCTGAGTCTGCAGTTTTTCTAGAGGTATTCACATGAAATTATTTAATGAAGCTCTCCACTTTTCCTCAAGATCATTACTTTCTAGCAGATAGTGCCTTCTAGTGGGCACACTCTCACTAGTAGAAGAAACAGTACTCAGATTAATTATTCGGTTACCTTCAGTGTACCAGTTCAGATATTAGGACTTTAATGAGCCACATGCTGCTTTGAAATGTGGTTATTACACAAGACACCGAGGCTTTGTTTACAATTAAGAAAATTAATAGAATACACAAATCCCTTCCTGAGCTGTAAGCCTTACTGTGTTTTGAAAAGACCTGATGCTCGCTGAAGTTTTTTTTCTGCCTCCAATGTAGAGTTAATGAATTTAGGTCATTAGGAAAATAAAGCATGGGAATAGAGACTTTACTTCTTATAAGCACTCTGAGATAAGAAAGGTTAAACAGGAATTGTGTCTCTGAAAAATGCACATGTATTAATAGAAAGTGTTCTTTCATGCCATTTTGCCACAGACCTGACATTTTTATTTATCAGGCTCTTGTAGTTAGATACATATGTAAAGAACTCTTCAGTTTACAAAGCTGTAGAATATACAATTCTTGCTTGAGAGATTAAATTCTGTTCAAAATAGCAACCATAGAAGTGATGGAGTTAAGTGTTTCCCAAGTCTCAGATTCACGGGTGTTCATATGACAAGTCTGGATGGAAGACCCGTGACCCTTTCGTGCAAGCCCCCATACAGATATGGAAAACAGCAAAAGAATCCATCCTCTTATGGGTAAAATGGAGAAAACAGGCAAAGGGCTACCTGAAAAGTGGAGGCAAAAGATATGAGAAAAATTACTTAAGGCTTCACAGCAGATCAGTGGCTGAGCCAGGTCTTAGATTTAAATCTTTCTTAAGTGACCTGCAAAAAACACTTGCCTGTCTCCCAAAACAGGTAGGCAGGCAGGTATACTTGCAAAAAATGATCTGCTCCTTCACATCTGAATTCCCTTAAGAGTTTAGATCAGAAAAACACGTGCTGCGTAGTCTGCTTGTCTTCAGCCAAAGGTATCCCACATTTTGATGCAGCATAGCGTTCTCTTTTTACGTAGGTGTCAAGTGGAGAAATGTTTGTCCAAATGCCATCTCATGGGCACGTAGGAATATCATCAGCTCAGGTGGGTGGATTACTGACAAAGACCTGCCTGGTATTCTGCCAGCTGACATTTCCAGTTGCTCAGGCTCAACGTAATTCACCTACAGGGCACCTCAGCTTTTACTTGTAACATTCTTCCTCAGTCCAATTTCTCCTTCTCTAAGAATATGAATTTCCCAACAGATAAAAGTTTCTGATTCCCACACAGCTCTAATAAATATTTCACTTATTTCTGTTGCAGACATGTTTAGTTTTGAAGACCAGATCCCTCTCTGTTTAAAACATCTTAGGGAAGATTTTTGCATTTTATCCTGCACCACCACACTGGAGGAAATCACTGCAATCAGCTGTTCTCTATCCACTGGCACAGAAATATCAGTTCCTTAGGAGCAACACAGGAAGGTTTCCAGGAAGTTTTTGTTCGTTCATTTATTTTTACAAGCAGATTGACAAGTCAGGAGGCCAAGGATATCCAGGACAGACATTGTGTAGTTTGGGAAAATTAAAGTAACTGATAACACAGAGGAAAAAGAGGCAAACTTTAAGACATGAGGCTAGCTGCTAGTTTCTAGGCATTTAAGACCCCACATGTGGAGACTTTGTGTGATGAAGTGTCCACCATGGTCTGAGCTCTGACCTATAACACATCCCAGGGGCAATAATGAAGGAGCGTTCGTTAGCTTCCCAAGAGGCTGCTCAGCAGAAGAACAGCAATTAATTTAGTTTGCCAACTGCTATAAAACAGGAGAAGTTTTGTATCGTACAACAGGTGCTCAATTCAGTTGTTAGGCTGTAAGAGGCTGAACCTCAGCCAAATCCTCTCTTCAAAACATGTTCACTCTAAAAAGTATTCTTTAGAGCTAGAAGGCAATAAGAGAAAAATCAGAGAGCACTGCGATAGTTAAATATCTAAGTCCCAAAAGTGCAAATGTCATTGATTGTTGTGAACAGATTGATTCTGCAAGGCCTTTGTTCACTCCTGAAGTACCAGAAAGAAGATGCTTCAAGGCTTGTCACCAGATCTTTTAGGAAAAAGTATGTGAATTTTTTCCTGGCTCTACAGAGCAGTAAATTTTTAATGCAAACGACTGGTCACCAGAGATAAAACAACCTGAGTGCTGGCTTGCCTAAATTCATGCTGTGAAACACAAGTACAGGACTCAGTCATGTTACAATCTTTTAAAAAAATACCTAGGTCCAACAACTGGAAAAGTGATTGTTAATGAATGTTAATGTGATAGAAGGGGGGAAAAAACCAAACCAGAACCTTACACAGTGAAGCCAGCACTCCTGCTATTGACACACAAAACATATTATAAATCAGACCAAATCTTAAAATATTAATGCAACTGCAAATGTTAAAATTGATGACAAATGCAATCAACATTTATGAGAAGGGACATCATTGGGATCTCCAACAAGTCAGGCAAAAAATTTAATCAGGTTCTTACCAGAGGGTTACAAATAGATGTGTCATTTTAATAAATTTGACAAGTGTACCATGCAACTGAGAATTGGGTGCATCTTGAAAGACAATTAACCGTAGATCCTTGAACAGGATTCAATGCTCTGGCAATTCTTTGCAAGTCCTTTTCCAAATTATTAGTGTTACCCTGTCATATGAGAAGGTACAGAATTGTGCTGCTCTTCATGAGTAGCCCTAATTCTCACCTTTTTAACTGAAGCTTTTAATAAAAAAATATATTCAGAACCAGTACAGAATTCATAAGCAAGAGCTCTTAAATTCTTTGAGTGTTGCAGGTGGCTGTGGAGGAGATGATTGGGGTACCTCTGATAATCTGGTTTTAAATGTTCTTATTTTGTTTTTCTACAACGTCTTCACATTAACATTGTTTTTCTTTCAGCTCAGAACCACTTTTAAATAAAAATCAAGACAGCGGTTTAAGATTTTACTACTGAGCAACTGTGGAAGTGAATATGACCATGAAGGTTTAATTGCTTCACAGAAATCCCAGGTATGATCAAGGCCTTCCCGGCTACATCCCCACTGAAGACACTCTTTGGGATTCAAGGTGATTGACAAGTTAGATTATCAGTGCCACTCATTAGCAAGAAATGTAGCAAATTGAAGCCCTTGAAGGAAAGGTTTGTCACTTGAACAATAAAGCTCTTGTTTAAATTCCATTTTGAGCACTTCTAAAACAACAGGCAACAGTAAACAATATTTAGCAGAATGACACCATCTGCCTTTTTTTTTTTCTTTTGTGTCATCTTTCCAGCGTTTTAAGCAAGGATTTGGTTATAAATACTGACAATTGGCACTATAAATTATGATTTTCTGCTCTCTGAATAGTGAGGAGCAAAAACAAATAAAGTGCAGATTTAAATCTGAGTTTTCACACATTACTGAGCTTGTGAGATGGGTTTCCAGATTAACATGCTTCTGCCTCATGTTCATGGGAGGGGATATGGTCACTGCTGAAGCACATTCACTGAGTTTTGTAATTGGTTCTGCATTCAGTTGGGCCACCTGGAACTGGAGATAGGGTTCTGCTTTGTAGAGATAACGACGAGATGAATGGCTGAAGGAGTGCAGCAAGACAAACCAGTCACCTCTGCATCTCTATTTGGAGGCCCTTTACATCCCAGTGCTGTTCCTTCTAAGGCAGAGACTAGCAGAAGTGTCCTGTTCTTCCAAATACTGCGAAATTTATAGGAGCTCTGTGTTCTTCCAGTGATACAAGACAACAAAGAGAATGGAAATTTCTACTGTCTTTACACATTTGTAGCCTCGTTGATCCAGAGTGTTTTAGGAAATCCTGCTCAACCCCCCTGAAAGCACTGAACAAAATCACTGTTTCACACATCACACAAAATTAAAAACAAATTTATTGAACCTGAGGTGTATTTAAAAATCAGGAGGCTTTTCATGCCGTAAGTTATTTTAAAACATTTTTGAAACTACTCCATAGACTGAAGTTAAACAATTAAAATGCATAATCACATTTAAAAAGCAGCACCAAAAATGTAAGTCATTTTGTCACAGACACTGCTCCAGCATGGTTTGATTATTTAATGTTATGCTCTAAAACCAATTTATACCCTATACCCTTGATCTCTATTTCAATTTCAGGATGTTAATGCATGCACCGTTGCTGTATTAGCTGATAGGGCAGAACAAATACTTCAGGAAAAGTCATGATGAGAATTTGAAATCTCTCTCAGCCATGTTTAATACCCAAATGTACTCACCTCACTGGCTTTTCCTGCAGATTTTCCCCACTGGAATCCCATGTTTTATACCTGGAAAGAATGATTATTTAACATCAGTAACAGGTGACCGTAGAGCTCTACAGGGAATATATAGATGCAGTCACTCCTGCCACGAATACTAAAATTATCAGGCATGAACTAAATCTCTTCAAACTGAACTGTTACACAGACCAACAGCCCGGCTCTCCGGGCAGGGAGAGCAAGCAGTCACCACATACCATGCTACAGAAATCTTAGAATCCAGATAGCTGAGTCTGATCTTCTTTGCATTACCCTCACCTCCAGTTTCTGCACTTTCCTCTATTCTTTGTTCTGACTTTGTTGCACCATGTACAACCCTTCAATGCGAAGACATTAGGGGGTTTGGATCACTGAAGCACACCACATGTTTTGAAGCCTCTTACACGGCCCCGAGTTCCATTCATTCACTACTAAAGGAAACAACACGCTAGATAAACAAGGAGACAGAATCATCATTGTAGAACAAATGACGTTATATCCCAAGCATTGGCAAAGAAATGAGTGAAATTTGAGGAGAAGCTTATTTATAGGAATTTAGCCGGCAGGCAACGTTAACACAGGGGCTACTATCCCCTGCATTATTAATGCTTTATTAATTGCGTGCATACAGCCAGTAACATGATTCATTACCTTTTCTTGTTCAAGACATATTGTGTATAAGTACAGCCCGCTATTGGAATATGCACTCCCAAGCATCTCAGCCTAACTGCTTGTCTAGCAGGAGGATGTAACACGCACTTGCGCTCTTTGCAGAAGGCACAGAGGATGTTCACATCCTCTCCCAGTTCCTCCAAGAAAGGAGGGATATTGCAGATGATTGCTTGAAAGGCACAGGGAGATGGGGACAGTGTCGAGCACACGTATTCACGTCTCAAAAACCAGTTGGCATAGATGCAAGTCTTTGCCCCTTCAAACGAATGTGTATAAATGATTTAGTGCCAGTTACCCACAGGGCAGCTGCCATTTCAGGTAGCAGAGGGACTTGCACTGGAACTGGGATTTACAAGGCTGGTGCCTGCCTTGGAGAAAGCAGAAGTGCAGTGCAATACTTCATAGTGGCACAGCAAAGACTGTAGGAACCCTGTGCAATAGGGCTGTCTCAAAAACCCTGCTAAATAAGCCTGATTCCTATAAAAAGGAGCAGATAATTTGAAGGAGACAGCTTTGCCTGGAATTAAGTGAACAGTTATTTTCACTGCATACTCCAAATTCACTCTTAAAGATCTGCCTGGTGTTTGTGTAATGAATCTTCATTCCGAGGACAGAAAGCTTTCATTTTTGGTATCAGTTAGTCTTTTTCTTACTGTTTTACAGCTTGTCTCTGAAAAGGATAGAAATGTCTCCCTATAGCAACCTCTTAAAAACCACAGAACCAAGTGGCTCATTCTTGATAGCAAAACCCCTGTATTTTCTGAGGAAGGTTTACTAAGCAAAGGGACTATGACACTTTGCAAAAGTTCTGCAGTTTCTCTTGTACAAGATAGGAAGGGATGGTAAAAGTACAGAATTGTCCTTCAAGTGCCCTTGCCTAAACAAAATGAACAGCTTGAGTGCCTATCATTAGCAGGCAGAACACCTCTGCAGGAGGCACACGGCTTGAAACCCAGAGAATTCTGCATGATTACAGCTAAGTAACTCCACAAAAATCAAGCAGAAAGTTTTCCTGAGGGAATTTATCTATGAAAAAATGTTTACACTAAAGTTAGCATGTATTAACTGAGTCTGAGTAAAAAAAATGTTATTTGCAGATAAACAGGGAGTTTCAGCTCTCAGAGGGAGAAAGAGTAGAGGGCGCACACCCTCGCTGCAAGGACACAGATGATATATGCTTCACCTCAGGGTACTGTGAACACTATCTCCAACTCCAAGGTGATGGGTGAAAACACACTCACAGCATAAATATACAATTATTGGAAATTTTCTTTAAAGATGGGAAAGACTATGAGCCTCGCAATGCAAGTCTACTTGAAAATGGTCTGTTTTAAATGGGAAATTGGAACTGCTAACCAAAATTATGCCATACCAGTTTTTCTAGCTCTGTCTTTATTTTCTATTCTGTCTTTAGAATCATAGAAAAAACAAGAAAGTACCTTGAGAAGTCAGCTATCTCTTGGTCTGCTCCAAAGCATAAGTATGCTATGAAGTCTGACAGATTTCGTTTAACTGTTGGTACAGATGCTCAATAATAGAAATTTCAGTCAGTTTTTGTGATTCTGGAGCACTCCCACTTGATCATCCTCTTGGAGCCGCCTCAAAGGATGATGCTCAACCTGTAATTCTTCGCGCTTTGGATGATGCATGCCAAGGTGGAATCACAGAATCAGTGAGAACAGGTCAAGCAGGTCAACTTTTTATAATAAACAAGGCTCTTATACTTCTGTAGGAGGAGATCTACAGGTTAAGCTTTATCACAAACTAAATACACACAGTATAATTCCTCAGAATTATTGCACAAATGTCACTAGAATTTTTATTTAACTAAGGAATTTGGATCCATGACTAAAAGTCTTCTAATCTTCACCCAAATATCTGCTGTTGTTTAAACATCAGCCCATCTTACTTGTTACAATGACTATTTTTTAAATCCTAGTCTTATGGTAATGTTAACTGATTAGATTCCCACTGTTCTCTAGCACATAGAAGTGAATTGTCAGCTGGGTGGCAAAAATCTTGCTAACAGAGAAAATCCTTCTATAGGTTGAGTAGCAGAAATACGTTTTTTTCTGAGCTGACATATTTGGACTGGTGCTACATTTTTATTACAGGAGCTTATTACAACTGAAGTTTTGCTTCAGTGTGAAATTAGTCCAGGTTTTTGAGAGTCCAGGTAAGCTGGCTTGCATGTAAAATACATAAATCTTCTACTTTATTCATTGCTTTGATTTTACCACTTTTCGGGTACAGTTGTTGGAACTGATTAGCTCTGAAGAGATCACATCAGTGAGCAGACACATAGGCCAGACCCAACCTAGCCTCTGAATTTTGATAAGGTTCAGAGTCAAACTTCCCTGTCTCCACAACCTTTAGCAAAATAGATCAGCTACAATTCTACAGTTGATACACTGGAGTCAGAGCCTCATGGTGAAGAGCAAGAACAATCCCTTGATTTTTCCTGTTCCAAAGAACAGGAACAGATTTATTGCCTGAAGGGAAGGAGTGAAGCAGCACTAAAGCATTTACAACTGTCAAACTTGGAGCCGGTGGGATAGCAAACCTCCCAGGTTACATGAAAAGAGCAAATCTCATCCATTTTCCCCTTTAGATGACAGGTGCGTATAGCCTTTAAAAAAACCCAGGACAGTACTATTTAATTCATTAGCTATAGAAAACCTCAGTGTTTGCTTGAGTTAAGAATCAGTCTCCATTTACTGTAGGATTCCGGCCCACCAAGTAGATCCCATATTCCCTTCCTCTCTCAGAACAGCCATGTTGTGGGTATATTTGTCAGTATAACTGGGAAGCTTCTGAGTAAGTGGCATATACAATAATTGTTCACAAACAGCTAAGAGTTCAAGAGATGAACAACTGCAAAAGAGCTTAAGAGCTGATGGAAATACATGTGATTTGGATAAAGATTAGACATTTTCTATGAAATCTGTCAAAAAGTCTTCAAAATGACACAAAACTGTACAGGGAAGCGGTTGGAATAACGCGATTTCAAAATTGCTTGTGTGACTACTCTGTACTACTGATGCTAAGTTATTGTCCATTATTTATTGTTAGTGTATTCAGCTCTAGACAGAACATACAGGAGGGCTCAGACCAAGCTGAAGGAGCGGAGAGTGCTATCTTAAATGAATCGTCAGCAGAGAGCACTAGGATAAATCGATAAATGTACAAGATCGTTTCACATTTTTGAGGAAGGTACAAAACCACATTGTCAGCCTGACTCAGTAGATGGCACTCTACCCTCTGTAATGAAGCCATGCTTCAGCACAGTGTTAAGGGAAGAATCAGGTTCTGGATGAGAAGTATAGCTGAGATCCTTACTCCTTGTACTCATTAGATGCTCAGATACCGTGGCAGTAAGTGCCACTGATAGGCCTTAACAGATGGCAAGATCCAGGGTGCTTTTCAACTCCAGGCTTGATAGCCCAATGACCTAGTTGTAGACTGGGTATTGACAATCTGCCTCCCAAAATTCCTGTGAAGTTGAAATTGGGCATAATGGCATCATTCATTTCCTGTCCTAAACTCCTTGGTCATCTCAGTGCCACTTCTCAACCCAGCAGTGAACTGTATTCCAGGCTGTGCTGAATGATTTCTGGATGCATAAATGTAACACTTGGTAGTCCACTGGGGATGAAGAAATATCTTGAAAGATGTCAAAGATATTTCGCTTAGGCTTAGGGGAGACACTTTACAAGTTACATAATTAAGCAAATGAAGACATAGTCCTTCAGTTTTTCACAGCCAGTCTCCTTTTTTCAGCTCTTTTGTTGCTAAGGAAAGTCATTCTCTGACCTCAGTCTAAAAGAGATAGACAGCCACATTTCAAGAGTGGCACCTTTGTGAACTCATTTCAGTACAGGGTCAGACTGCAACCAAATTCCTGATGGTGTTAAAACTGGACAGACTGGTATCCTTTACTTCATATCCTAAATCACTGGTGACAGCAGTATTCCAACCTAGGCTGCATATCAACTATGGATAAAACCATGTGGGTATACATGTGCAGCATTTTAGGGATGTAATGGGGGTGGGAAGGTAATGCAAAATTGAATACGAGCAGTACAACAATCAGAAGGTATTTTACTTACTATAAATTTGGTGACTGAAAAATGAAATGGGTCAGAAACTTGGCAATGAGATTGTGTTGGTGACCAAATAGGAAGTAGCATTTCTGGCCCACTTTGTCCTGCAAAAATAGATGTAGAAGATCTTAAACTTCTTTCCAAGCAAAACAAGAATCTGTAGCATCTCTGTGTTCCTCTGCAAAAATGCTATTCGCTTTTTAATAAAAGCACAAATCAGAAACAACTCACTTCAATGAGGCAGAATCAGAATGGGTGTGAGGAAATAAACCTTTTTGTTCCTGAGGGCTGGCATGATGAGTGAGGTGGGATGGATGGGTGCATTACTGATATTCTCCTCCTCTCAGCTCAGGTGACAGTTCGGAATATTAAAGACCCATGACTCTAGGGATGGTGAGGCAGGGAATCCACAGATGAAAGCCGTAGATCACACTGTTATCTCACTTTTGGGTGAAAATAACAACCTTCTCTCTTCTTATATTCACTTGAATTTCAAACCACATCCTGACAAGCATAGGATAAGCACAATTTCCAATTACAGTGAAAGTCAAATTTATGTTGTACTTTATGCCTGCACTGTTCCACTCTCGTAAGCAAATACACGGTCAAGAGAGATGATGTTCCACCCATCATGCTACTCCCAACTCCCCAAGTAAAAAGGAAAGAATGGCAGATTCAGTGTTCTTCTGCTGAGAATTCATTCCTGCCCCTAGAGTTTTTGTGTTTCAGACCAAAAAAAACCAATCCTCCACTTTAGCTTTGAATAGTGATTTTTCAAAACGAACTCATTCTGCCATGATTCTTCTTATAACACTTCCATGTTTTTTCCACATCAGCAACTTTCTAATAGAGGCACAGAAGGAAAGAAGAGCTCCATAAAATAGTATTAAACAAGGAGGCTCATTGGTAATTAAAGTGGGAATGAAGATAAAGGAACAGTGGGTAAAGCCTGCTGGAATACCTCTTTGGGATATTTCAAACAGTTTTTTGAAATAACATTTCTGTCTTTCTAGAGCTAATTATACATTTGCTGCACACTAAGCAGAAGGCTAAATTAATTGGAAGAACAAAGGTAATTTGTTGAGGGTTGGAATGAGGCCATGGATGCTTGTTTCCCTTGTGGGAGAAGAACTGATGACCTATCCTAGGTTTGTTATTGACAGAAGATGGGATGCAGGACCAGAACGTGCATCTCACCCAGCCCACCATGCAGCAGTACTACCCTCCAGCCTCCCCTTTATCCCTAGCTGTGCCAGCCACTGTGACTACTGACTGAGGAGCAGCAGGTGGAATGTCCCTCTGCCTCTCCTTCCAGCCTCCCTCTATTCTTTCACCATCTGGCAGTAGACTGCTTCAATAAGAGCTGCCAAATTCAACATGTCAATATTAATCACCAAAGTCACAATGGAGTATTTGTGAGGCCCATACTCACGTTCTGCCTGTCAAATACATCATCTCCTTTGCGCTGGTTCTTCATAAACAGCTGGAGATTTTTAAACACCTTATTAAAATAGAATAGATCATCAGCAGCTGGAGCATTTCAAAGATGAATAGGCTTTATGCCAGTAAATATGGTACTTGCCAAAAAACAGGTGGCAACTATAACTGTAACGCTCTACAAGACTGCTGCCCTTCCTGCTGTATATATTGATTTAGACAGGCTTTACCATGTGGGACAGGTATTGAATACCTACCTCCTTTTCCCAGATTGTCAAAAGTTGCAAATATACAACACGTATTCTCAGGCTTCCAGAATGTCTGCTTAAATATGAAGAAATTCAGTAGTTCCTTCTTCTGATGGGGGAAAAAAAAGTATGATCAAAAAAAAAAATCTGCTGAACATTTGCAGAAAATCAGTTTCTCTAAGGTACAAGAGGGCCTATATTGCCAAACTTGGAAGCCATTCAATAATATACATTTCAGTTTGAGGTGTTAGTTCTTTTTTGGCAAAACATGCATATGCTGTTGGTGTCTTTAAACTCAATTTTATTCCCCCGTGAGAAGGATTTAATTGGCTTCAAATAAGAAATCACTGTTTTACATAGTACAATCTTTCACTTAATAACCAAGAATCCATGTCATGTATTTAAATTACAAGTAAAATACTTACTAATGAACTAATGTTTTGCAAACACCCACAGAAATATTTGAACTTAACCACTTTCCTTTTAAACAGGACATGGTGTAGAGAGGGAGGTAGCTTTCTTGGGTAACCGCAGTGTTGGTGAGAGAACAGGGCTGTTACACAGAATTGTGGCCCTTCATTTTCCTCCTAGCATTTCCCTCTAATTCACTGTTTAACTTCGGGAAAGACACTTAACCTCTACACGCCTCAGTTCACCCGTCTGTAAAATAGTAGATAAGTCACCTAATTCACAGGGATGTTATGGAGATTAATTAACTAACGTCTGGAAAATGACTCAAGATCCTTCTGTGAAAGGCATTATAAGGGCAAGGGATAGTAGTATAACCATATGCAAAAGGTTTTATCACTTGGCACAAGACAGTTTGGTTTTATCCTCTTTCCCTCTGCAACATCACTGAGTATTTTTACAGGGACCATTGACTAACAGCAGAGTCACGCAGCTTTGCAGAGTACCATTATCTTAAGTCAAAGGATATGTTGTTTCAACCTAACTAAAATTGTATTTAGTCAGCTCCTGATACTGCTTCAAGATCCCCAGTGAGATCAGAGTCCTGGCAAGCTAGATGCTGTACACAAAGTCCTTGGAAAACAGTCCTTGAATATGTGAGAAAGCTGCAGCTTTTTAACATAAGAGATCTTTTTAAGCTAATTTAATTGAACTGACAAATGTGCTATGCAGGCTGTCTTTAACAGTGGTGTATTTTCACGGCCAGCTCTAGGTAGAGGCGAGGCAGGCAGTTGCCTTGAGCAGCAGACTGCTGTGAGTAACAAAATGGCCACGGGCTTCCTGCCAACTTTGCCTGTGCCGGATCCATGAGAAGTCTGACCAGCTACTGCTGCTTCCTGACAAAGAAGAGTTGGGATGGGATGGGATGGGATGGGATGGGATGGGATGGGATGGGATGGGATGGGATGGGATGGGGCATTCGTTAGTGACTCCTTCTACCCCAAAAATCAGTGGCATCAGGCTCCCACCCCTGCCCTTGCTTTTCGTTTGCCATTCTGAATATGCTGAAAGAACAGATTGCAGCTCTCTGACATGAGTTTGGGACAGTAAATTGAAGTCAGACCTTTCATTAATTCAGCTTTGCAGTACCCACAGTCACTGCTCTTTGGTGCTTGCCACATGAATAGGAAAAAAGAAAAGGCAGAGCAGAACAGGGACAAAGTGGGGAAATGATATGCCCTTCAATAGCATAGTCAGAAATAATTCCCAGAGTCCCTCGTCCCTAGTGTCCTAACTCCCAGATCTAGCTGGTTCCTAACATATATTAGTGATTTGTCTTGGTCTACCTGCTTTACCATCAACACTTCCTTGTATTATCTGATAGGGCTTTTACCAGGAAACTGAATTCTTCCACCATGTCTTCTCCACTGAGCTCTGCATGCAGCTTGACATGCTCCACTCCCCTTCACTTGTTACCTGCTCTTAAGAGCCAGTTTTAAAAAAGGAAAGTATCTGTCACAAACATGTTGCTTTCAACTGTAGCACAGCACATTGCAGTAAATTTTTATATTAGGAAGAGAACTGGAAAACTTTGTTTTAAAGCAGCTGTTTATCTTCCTGAGCTATTCTGATTCAGTTTTCTCTTCAAACAGCAGACCTGGAAGGGCAAGGGAATGGGGAGAAAGAAAGGTTTGGTCACAATTTAGAGTCATTTGTTCCTGTCAGAATTTATATGAGCTAAATCTCAAGCCTGGACAAGCCTTAATAACTATCATATTTAAAGTTCAGCTTTAACAGGGGAAGACTGTGTGGCCCAAGGGGATAAGTAATAGAATATAGAATAGTTCACCTTTCATATGCCCATTCACACCCAATCCAGCAAGGACAGGCTGGTGCTGGCCTTTCAGAAGCATACATGACATGAATTTAGCAGTCTTTAGCTAATCCCATTGGACCACACTACTGCTAATTGGTGTCCTTACTGGATAAAGTCACTCAGCAGGTCACTGACAAAGTCAAAAGAGCTAGCTTTACTGCTAGTTCTGTGCTGGAGGGATGGGAAGCCTCTACTTTCTCATGATAAATTGACCCACCCAAACCATTTTTAATGTTTCTATACATACTTTATCTTTACAATCACACAGGGTTTGTTTGAAGAGAATGCACCCTACTCAGACAGTAATCTAAAAATAAGAAAAATCAACGTGTGAGTGGACAGGTTTTCTGTGGAGTGAGGTGCACTGTGGATAGCAGAGACATGGAACAGAGCCAGAGATTCTCCTCCATTGAGGTGTCACAGGTCACAAATGGAAATGTCCTCACAGAAAACTCAGGAATGGCTTTAGCATATTTTTACCACTGCAGACTGCTAAGAAATTAATGATGGCAGAGCAAAGCAATAATTTGCCACTTACCCCTTCAGAAATTGGCCATAAACAAAGATGTGTCTCCCATTATCAGCCTCTCAAGTTCAGAGTTTCTCTGCTCAAGACTACATATTATATGTTCCTGTTCCAGAACAGAGGAGAGCTAACACAAGCACTAGGTCTTTACCAGAAATATTTCAATTTTAGTTGATAGAGGCCAGTGCCTTCTGTATGGAAGGTCCCAGAGTTGGTCCCTGCTGACCTGTTGTTGTGAGGTTTACAATCAAGACATGAACAATACTGCTAAGAAATCCCCCTTGACGAAACTGCTTCTGACCCTAAAGCAGAATTCAAAGCTAGTGTGTTCAGCAGTAACCTATTTCTTGTTAGTGGTTCAGTCACACAAGATATCCACAGCGGCAGTCAGCATTCCCCATGGAATCTAATAAAGGAGTCAGCTGGTACAGGCCAGTGTCTTTTCAAGAAAGGGGTGTGGTAGAGTAGAAGAGAGACCAAGAAGAGGGGAAAAAAGGAATTTAGGAATAAATTCAGTTGGGCAACAACCTTGATGAGGATGTGATGAATGCTAATAGGCTTGAATTATTAATGTGTAATCTGGTGTGAAAAGGTTCAGCCCAATAGCCTTTTGTGGTATCTCTCTGGAGCAAGAAATCTCATTAAAAGCAAGATCTGAGAAAGAGACTGATCTGGTGAGAAAACAAGAGCAAGAGGATCCTCCCATAACAGCTGTAGCTAGAGAAGACATATTTCTCCAGCACTAGAAGCTGACAGCTTTCTGCAGCTCTAAATTTATTTTGGCAAAAGGACAAACACAAAGAAGAGGTCTGACATTCTGCATCGAGTCTTTAACCTCTCTCCCCATGTCCCCAGCTTCTGCACGTCAGGCAGTACAGAAATAGATCAGGTGAATCCAGACAGCAGCTTCCACACGCAGGTTCACCTCACCCCACCACACTGGACACAGCTGCAGCCCAGAAGTGCAAAGGCTTGTTATTTCTTATTGATGACCAGAGAGCTCCCTGTTCTTCAGTGCTGCCAACTGTTTCTGTGGAGGGGCAGCAGCAAAGTCTGAGGTTTGCAGACCACTGAACCTTGTTATTCATTACAGCCACAAGACTGCCACAGGGTATCAGTCCACAAAAACTTGCCCATTTTATTAGTCTGCTGATTGGAGTCCTTACTGGAGAGGACCCTCTTTGTATCTCCCCATATAAAATCCTTCAGGTGGAAGCTGGGACCTTGTGAGAAGCTTTATCATGTGCTTTCTATTAGTGGGAATCCACAGTGAAGTCTATGTCTGCATGAAAGATAACGTAGGGGAAAAGAATATTTCCTTATTTTTTAAAATCAATCTCATAATTTGTTTTAAAATCTGTAAATTGAAGCTGAGGCCAATTTACAATTGTTAACACCAGGTTTGCATAGAAGAGAGAAAGAAACGGCTCTAAAATTAGAAGACTAAATAGTCTCTGGTTTAAAAGCATCACAAATGCTGGTCTTGTAAACACTCTCATCAAGAGAAATACAAGTATGCTTGCCATGTAATTGCATATTCAAAAATAATATGAAGAGAACATTTTGTAAAGAAATGCAAATGTAGTGCTCGCGAAAGGTCCTGTCTGGCCAGCCTACAGAACAAAGCTGCTCTGCTGACTCACTAAGGTGATAAGGCAGTAAGGCAGGTCAGTCTCCCTTCAGTTCTGCTCACAGTGGAACAAAATCAGTGCAAACAGCCCCTCATTTACACTTGGCATTCCTGTAGTTCACTCCTCTTGTCCCAGAGGTTGCAAGCCTTTGTTACACCATCACAGACAGCAGATAAGGATACAAGTTCACTGATTGTCCTTAGCCATTTTGCCTCAAGAGGTAGCTTGTCAATGAAAGACAGAAAACTACTTGCTGTCATAACTTCATTTCCTTAGACCTCCAGTCTACACAACATTCAGACAAAATCCTTGTTATGCCTCTCTTTTACTAGTAACTCCATATTTTTCCAAATCCTTTTCACTCTGAATAAAAATTAATAGGGATAGTGAGAGAGATTTCAAGATGAGGGATTAAAAGGGGTTAAAATAACCTCAATTTTCAAACACTTCAGGGGTCTGGTGTAGGCTAAATCTATCTCCAGATATCTCTAGGGCTTCTGGGAGGTTCAGGATCCAAACATGAATTTAAGTAAGAGTCACTTCTGACTCATCAAACTGGAATACATTTTAGCTATTATGAAACTGAGATGCCGCTATTGCAATGATCTAAGCCCAGACAGTCCTACTGGTGGGTGCTCAACCTTCAGACCCAAATGTTGCAACTTTGAATTATCTTCATTTTTTTCATGCTTACATATAATGTTGAGTAGGGGACGGATCCACAGAGCTGCTGCTCAACAGAGGCATATTAGGAGGTTCCTCAGAAACCTTTACTCTGCAGCTTCAATGTCTCAAAAGTGCATTTGCTAAAATAAACCAAAACATCACAATTTTAAACCTCTGCTCATGGCTTTCACACAGGTCTAGGATCGGCACAGAGCTACCAGATGGTGTCATATGCACTTACTGAGCTGCAACTCAGGGACCAGACCAAATTGGCTTAAAAAGCAATGGAAAAAACCCCCTGTGTCTGATGTAAATAATAGATTTGCAACTCTTGCAGCAGACATTCACACACAGACATGTTCTTCAAATAAATTCTGAATCTCTGCTATAATCAAAGGGTATTGAGCAGTACATTATGCAGCTTAAAAATAGACCCAGAGACTGGTTGTACCAGTTACTGTAACTTTAATCTGCAAGAAAGTTTTTTACTGAGGCATAAGTAGTGCCTGTCAAGAGCATAATACAAATCCTATCTGGTAAACCTTAGCAATTTTGATCCCTTTTGAATATATGACCTCATTTATAGTGTGTAAGACCCAAAACCGAGTCCTGCTGAACAGTGTTTTCCATGTTAAGCTTGAGCACCATTCTTCCAGACCGATTCTAGTGAAATATTGGTTTATCAAGGGAAACTATACAAATGGAATGGATGCATTACATTCTCATTGACTTTATTCAGCTACTTTGGTGGATGCATTTTCAGTAAGAGCGAGATGGAAGCCGGTGGAAAGCAGTATTCTTTGAAAAGGCACTTTGAAAATACTTCAGTGGGCACTTTCTAATGCGATTCATGTGATAAGATCACTTGTAACTCTGTCTCTGCAGCTGTGTCAGTCAGAAGCGATAGGAAGCGATAACTGCAGCAGTGGAGGTCTCCAAGTGTTTCCAAAAGGAATTCTCCATTTTATCGCTTTCTGTGTGATATTATGTGTTTGTAATAGTGCCCAAAGACTTCAAAAAAGCTTCCCCGAGGGCCTGCCATGCTAAATTCTCTAGATTTACCTAGGAAGACACACACCCTGAAAAGCTCAGACTTATTTAGCCTTGCTAGTACAAGTATTGCAGTACCTGTATCAGGAATGGTAACACAGGGTGAATAATAATTTTACTGTCATGAATATGAGTTGACCATCTTTTTGAACAAAACAGCAAGGTTATATGTAGCTGAGAGAGTTTAGCAGCATCTACCATGATTAATCAGGGTACAAAGAAGGGGCATTGTCCTGCCTCTAGTAGAGGTTAACACCATCCAATTATGACAGAGAGCACCCCGGGGAGTTCAGCCACCTCACCCTTAAGGGCTCTTCCATTCAGACAAATAAAACCAGCTTCCATTCTGCAATACAGACATTTGAAGCAAAATTTATGAGTGATATTCAGCCAGAGTGTTTGCTTTGCACTAACAACCAACGTGCTTACATCGTAGCTCAGATCAAACGTAGCACAGAGTATATGCACTCCCTCTGAGGATTAATCATCAAAATAGGGCTGGAAGAGAACCTCAAAGGTCATTCAGTCTATCTTCCTGCCTAAGGCAGGCTCAGCTACACAAACTATTCTTGACAGACGTTTCTCTAATCTCTTCCCAAAAGCCTCTAAGGATAAAGACTTCACCACCCCCAAGGAAATCTCTTCCATGCTTAACCACCCTTGCAATTCCAAAGTTTCTCCTAGTAAGTAAAATCTCCCCTGGTTTAAGTGACTCGTGAAATAGCAAAACAGTGCAAAATTAGGTCAGAGAGATCTTCTTGTCTCCATCTTGCACACTTCATTGCAATTTTTATTTTTTTTTTTAACCAGAGCACATGGCCATGACATATTGATAGATCCCTGTATCTTGTCTGTCCAAGACATCAGCCAAGTGATAGGATTGTCGTGACAAACTTCTCTCCAGTTGTGACTTCATCTTTCAGATTGTAATGGAACAACAGAAAAATGTTTAAAGTAGAGCCTGTAAAAACAGTGTATCTATGAAATGAAATGAATTTGAATTTTCTCTTAATCTGATTGTTAACTAGGCCCTTTTCACATTTAAAGAGTTCACTATGTTTCTGCCTAGTTTTGTTGTGACACAGGCAGAAAAACATTGACTCGAAAGAGATTCTTTTGGCAATCATGCTTATGTGCACTCAGTTTTTAAAGACAGGCTTTTCATAAGGTTTCTCTTGACCTGAACCAGCATCAATCCATCCACAAATCTCTCCCAAATCTCAAGTCAATGATATAATCCCATATTGGACCAAAATAAGGTCCTTAAGACCATTTCTTCTTTGGATGTTCAGAGTATTTGAGAGGGAATTGCCATTTGGTCAAGATATACAGATTTTAATGGTCAGAAAGCAGCCCCGAAGAATTACATTAAGGCCAGAGAACTAAATAAGAGCCCAGAAAAGGGAACTCACTGCAAGAATACAACGAGTAGCAGGACCATGCAGAGAAGTACCCAAACCCAGCTAAGAAATGCAAGCAATTCTGAAGACCCTCCCCAGCTCTGCCACTAATGAACAAGTCAGAAGGCCACGCCTGCAAAAGCAAATGAAAATAGTCCAGAGAGAGCTTTTGCATTTGCTAAATAGAAAATGACGGCAAGTCCCCCAGCAGGCACAGGTTTACAAGCTTTCACTTCTCCATAGCGATCTTCCCTCAACCGCAGTACTCCCAGAAATGGAGAGGCATGATATCCAGAAGATGGTGCTCTTGGGTAAAGTACAATCTGGACAAAAGTTTCTTTAAGATTCCCTTGGCTTTCATGGTATAGCAAGGATTCCTGCACATTTTGTTCTTAATTCACAGAGGAAGCCCGTGTAATAATCACCAAGCAGCAGAAAAGAAGGCATAAGGAGGCAGGCAGATTAAGGGAAATAGCACTGTGCCACTGAGAAATGCCCCTCACCCCTTGCGAGTATATACGCACAAACCATAAAATAGCAAAAATAAACAATTTTGCTGGCAGTTTGATCAAGATCTATTCAGGATCAAGGGACTACTTGGAGTCCTCCTCTAAAACCCAGAGCAGAAAATATGGCAGAAATTGTGTGGGGAAGGGAAACAAATACACCATGAAGACCATGTCTAGCAATTCCCTCAGTCATCACATAATCTTTCCTGGGATACTCATCAGGGACTCTGGTGTGCAGAGAGCACCACCTCTGACTGTTCTCCACAGAGGAGGAGGGGTTACTCCCAAGGAACCAGGAAAGGAAGCAGCTGCGTTATGAAGCCTCATGAATCAGTATTATTTAGCCACTGTTTCATTTTTTAAATGCATCTATCAAATAAACAACATTTTCTCTCAAGGATCTCCAAGTATTTTACATAAGAAAATAAATATAATTATCTACATAACAGAGATTGAAATGGAATTATTTTCACTGCCTTCCTTTTTAAAAGAGCAAAACCATAATTGTACTGTGGAGATGATGCATTGGAGTAAGCTACTGTGCCTTGTTCCTAAATTTCAATGCAATATATGAACACTCCAGAAAGAAAGAAAATATATGTTTATGTAGATAAACATCTAAAAGTTTGATTCACAGGAGTCTAGTTGTGCTTGCATCTGAGGTGTAGTGAAATGAAAAGCAGATGGGAGACATAATGGATATTAAGGCAAGCTTCAAGTGACTCCCAAGGCCGGATCTGTGGCAGTGCCAAGGGTAGGGCATCTCGCATTCAGCTGAACCCTCGCTGCCACCTTCTTTAAGCTCTTTGCTTCCAAACAGGCAAACACGTCAGCCAGCCTTATCGTGGGCGTGCGGTAAAGCCCAGCCTGCCTTTGAGCTAGAACTGGGCCACCCAGTGTGATGCTGCAAGCATCTTTCTATTAATCTAAAAAGTGGTTAATAACTCTCATCTTTTTATTTCTTTTAGGGTTTGGGGGTTTTTTTTGGTGGTGTTGGGGTTTGAGGGTTTTTTTGGGTTTGCTTTTTTTTTTTTTTTTTTAAATAAAGAATAACCTTGTACCTTAGTCCTGGGCTGGAAGAAAAAAATACTTCACCAAAAATAAATTAAGACCAGACCAGCAGGCTCAGAAACCTCTATTCCCTAAACTGAGAGTCAATTAGTTATAATCAATTAAATAAAATTAAGGAAAACAAAGTCACATGGGCTTGGGAAAGGAAAAATGATACATGAACTACCATTGTAGTCACTTGGGGAGAAAAAAGTCACCATCAAGGAGAAAAAAAAATGGAAGCAATTAAAAAAGTTAAAGACTTTCCTTATTGCAGGGAGACGAGGGACTGTGCCAGCCCCCCAAGGTTTTTGTCAAGACTTTTCAATTCATTTCATTTTTGTGTCTTTGCTGATAGTTTCTGGTGGGCTGTGGGAAGTACTTAAGCCATGGGGCCCAGAGCCTTGCAGAGTGCCCTACTTTGCAAACCCAAGTGTAGCTGCCATCACTTGTGCTAACACAGGCCAGATGTTTACAGCTGATTTCAACCCAAATGTTTTGTCCCCATTATATTTTAAGAATGCCCTCCCTGGGCAAAGAATGATCATAGAGTCTACACAAGTGTCAACTTGAGAAAATGTATATTCAAAGCCAAGAAAATGACTAATTAGACTCTATGACTGCTTACTAGCTGCATTTATCAGACTTCAGATAAGACCCAGAGAGAAAACATTTTAGATGAGGCATGCAGATTACAGTAAAAACGAACTCAGAAAAGTCCAAGGACATAGGGTGTCTTTGTGATGATACCTCTGAAGCCTGCACTCTCTGGATTTAAGTCCAGACAAATCTGACAAGTCTAGTATTAATACATCTCACTTTTAACATAGATGGAGCTTCCATGACACACTGCCAACAAGAATGTCAATGAATAGCAGCCTTGGTGGTAGGTTTCAAAATCAATATAATCAGCACAGTGTTCTATTCACAGCTTCTAAATTGCTGTCACAGTGGCTAAATTCACAGTCCTATCAGTTCCAGAAGCCTTGTTAAAACTGCCTGTGAAGTTTGCTGGACAGAGTTTTGTCAAAAGGTATTCTGCCTGAAGCTTAACATGGACACAATATTCAGTCTCTGCCCAGAAACTGCCCACATGGCAATAGCAGAGAGGCCACAGAGGAGAAAGAAAACATGCTGACAAAATTTCAAGAGATAAGGTAGAAACCAAAGTGGCATATTTGGAAACAGAAGTTATTTCCCCTGCCCCACAAAGAGGCATTCTTAAAGGCCATGAATTTGGGAGTCTTCAAACAGAAGAAAAAGGTAGAAAAACAAAGCAAATATCATTTAGTGTTTTCTACTTCAGCAGTTCACATTAACACCACGGACTTCCAGACATCTAAAAGCACATGAAGACTGAAACAGGCTATTTTTCACCACAGGACAATCCTACACCGCCCACAAGGCATACTTCCTTTCAACATGAATTCACATCATTATCAATCAACTAATTTAGTCTTTCACCTATCAGGTAATTAGGTGAAGAACTCACCACCCACTTTCAGTAAGCTCTAATATTATTTCAGGATTCCTGTGCTACGTGCCTTGGATCTGAATTTCACAGTATTTCCTAATTTTTCAGTCACTACTCCAGAAGTATCTCATTTTTCAAAGAATTTGAATAAATCACTTCTTGGTATAGTTCCCTTGATTTCAGTTGAGTTATACCTTTCAGTTTCAAACTTGTCAACATATTCTTAAAGTTTTGAAGAATAAAGTGCAGTTCTTCCCCCAGACAATCCCTTAAGGCCATAATGTTTCATCATGACCCTTAGTGGTGAAGTGTCATTTATTAAAATATTTCTCCTCTATTGTATCCTTTATCCTGCTACTGTTAAGATCTTCAGAAATCAAACCACCACCAAAACAAGGTGGAAAAGTAGTATTGCAAATCTACAGGGAGGGAAATAGACACAGATAATAAGTGATTTGCCTGAGATAGTTGAAGAAAACTGTATCAGGGTTTGGAAATGAAGTGATGCCCCTTGGCTCTTCATTCACTACTTTATTCTCAGAATCACTCTTATCTTTCTCAGCTTCAGCCTGGAAAGACAACACTTAAGTGCCTTGGGTGGTGTCACCTCCTTTCATTCAGCCCTGCAGCTCCTGCAGCAATGACAAGCTCAGAAAGCATGAGTCACTTTCACGGACAAAGCAAGCTCTTGCTTTTTAACAAGAATGCCTCAGTAATAGGTTTTAGTTTTTTTCTTCCCAAAAGATTTCAGGAATTTTAAACCACAGAGATTCACCCATTATTCTTTGGATTTTCTCTTTCCTTCACAGTGGTGTTGTGAAACAGATTAAATCTGTTGTCAAACTCATGATGCCAAAACACCAAATCACTGCAGATATGAGCTTTCTTAGGTAACTTGGTATTTCTGCGGAAAGAGATAGACTACATAGGAAATATCCAGTATAAAAAAATAATCATCTATATTAAAAATACCATATATAAAAATATCAATATAGTTTAGATTCTTAGTATATGAATTTGGAACTGAACTGGTCTTTTCTCCATTTCTATAGATAGAAATCCTTGGAGAAATTGTATAGAAGTACAAAAGCAGCTTGCTGGAAAAAGGAATCACAGATCACTATCACCTGTCCATCATCTTTCCTTCCCTAAAGGACTGTAAACATACACAGTCCTTATTGGTGATATTCTACTCTAAATGCAGAAACATGTCCTCACTTTCTTTCCCCCTGCTGATTTGTTTACAGGTATCTCTCACCTGAAGAGATGGACAAATACTACCCCTTTTGTACTTAACTAAGTGGAAAGATAGAAAGTGTCTGCCATACAACCTGACTAGAAAGCTGAAAACTACACTTCCCATTTTCACCTCCTTTCATCTCATTTCTGCAATCTCCTATGAGCCGTCACATATCTACTGTAAATTTTCTTGTATACATCTGCCTGAACTTTCTCAATTTTTTTCTGGAATATTTTTCTGCACTCAGAATGGGAGTCACATGAGTGCACTTTGCTCATATCCTTCTGCATCTATTATCTCATGTAACATTGTGAACATTAGTGATAGACTCAATACAAATGCTTTCAAACATCAGCTGTCATTGTTAAGAATACTAAATCAAATGAGAAAACAGATCTTGCTAGATTTTTACCATCCATTTTCTATACGATCTGCCCCACTTGCTCACAGATCTCTAGCAAGATAGTTCTATTTAAAGATAAACCTCCACAATTTCTGCTATAATTTTTCCCCCCTTCCCAAAAAATACATGCTCTCATTACTTCAAGCTGTATTGCTGCTCATTTTCAATGTGCTGGAAATATCTGCTATTGAGGTCTTTCAAACAGGACTGTTTTTAGTATGGACAAAAAGACATCTACAGTTCAGCCTCACATCACATCTGCAGTCACTACACAGGTAGACTCCTAGGCCTCTTTCACAGAAGGACCATATCTTTTCAATAGGAATGCAGGAATTTTTTTTTTTTTCCCTGCTGAGTATTATCAACCTTGCTGAGTTACTCATACCATCTAGCTCCAGACAAGTAATTTCAAGTGTACCGTATTGCATGTTTGAACCCAAACGCATGGCCTTCAGTAAGCAAACCTTCTGACCCCTGGCCCTGCAGGCAGTGATGGATGCTCCTTACAGAGCGATGTTAGGGATCAGTCTTTGCAGAGGTGGAGCCGAGAACTGCTATTTTTCAGTCACACAGGGACCAGACTTGTCAAAACATTCTCCTCTGTTTATGCTCACAAGAAAAGCTCATAAACATCCTCCTACTCTCATCTAAGGCATCAACTTCCAGCACTATCTTTTAGTCACTAGATGCTGGTGAGTCTTACTTGCTTATAAAAAAAGAGAGGTACTGAGATGTCTGCTTTTCCTACAGTGTACACCTCTAAGGAGGCTTCTAAGCATTCTCAGAAGGGATGCCAGAACTGGGCATGAGACTGAAATATTTGAAAGCTCAGTGGAACTGAATTCTACCTTAAATGCTGGCTTGATTAACTTACTGGGAGCCCTTTCTCACCACTGACTTTGCAAAGAGTATAAAGACCTTCAGTGTCTCCTTAGGGTGAGATTCAAGTCACCTACTCCACACTGATCCGAGTTGGGTGTGAAGCCAACTGAGCCTAAACTAGTCATCTGTGCTGCCTCACAGCAAGCAATACAGAGGGGCCTCCAGCCAGCAAGTCAGCCACTCTTTTAGCACAGAATAATCACCTGCTGGGCATGCCCAGCTTCCCATCTGCCTATAGAAAGCAAGCTTAAAGAAGATACCTATCTGAGGACAAGTAAAGTTAGCTGAATGACTCCACCCCTAACTTCACTTTCATAGACCACCCTATATATAGTTCACACCTTTCTGCAGTACTGAACACATGATTCTGTACACCACAGTATAAATATCTGTTTTTCTAAGGAATTAACTGAAGTAAAATAAAAATCCATGTTCTTTTCCTGGCTTTTGCCACTGATAGTGTATCTCACCCTGGGCACATCACTTTATGTCCCTTAGCTAACTTAGTTTCTCAAGTGTGAAAGTAATAAGAGTGCCTCACAATAGCAGTGCCCAGTGTAAAATTAATGTCTACAGAGAACATTCAATCCTCCCATGAAAGAGGCAGCATAAAGACAAGGCATCACTTACGTGGATATTTTTAAAGAGGCAAAGGCTATAATGCATCTTATTCCATTTGACAGGTATCACAGACTCAGATGGAGTTACCCTGGATTCCAGCACAGTACTTTTCTATAATTATGCAAATGAGTCTGGTTACAACCACTGGATATATTCACATAAATGACCCTGATTTTTCAGAAACAGTCCTCTTTTTCAGGTGTAATTTTGCATGCACAATAAACTGTGGATTTCAGAGAAGCACTTTAAGCATCTAAATATCAGACTGTGCCTACAAATTGTTTAGACAGACATTTTAATACTGTAATTTGTTAGTGCAATTACTTAAGTAGGGAAGACTGTGTGCAAGGAGGCAGTAAATAATTAAGACCACCAAACTGGAGCCTAGGGCACCATTTAAAAATCTTTTATCTATTATCTAAATCTGGCAAGTGGAGGGAAAAGGTGCTTAAGGAGAACACACATAGACAACCAGCACATAAGCCTCCCATTGCACCATACAATCTAGTTTCACTTATTGCTGAAGATTATTTTTGAATGCTCTGATTCTAAAGTTATCAAAATTGGCTATTGTAAGTAGTTGATGCTGCTTGGCTTTTCAAAGCCTCATCAAGTTTTTAAAAACACAGATGGCTGTTCTACAATAAAAAAGAATCTACCTGCAGTGATGCATTTACACCAGAATAATCAGGCTGTAACAAGAGAAAGAACAAGCCATATATTCAATATGGAAAGTTACATCCATGAACTCTAGTGCTAACTGTCAGTATAAACAGGTGCTATGCTGAAAATGTAAAGCCTCATTAATGCATCATTTAATAAAATGCCCCATTTTCTTATATTCCAGGTCTCTTTACATCTTCCATAAAGATTTGCTTTTCTAAGTTAACTCATCTCAACCCAATGATGTGATAGATCTTGAATCTCAGAAATGGTTCTGACTACAGCAGTTGACAACATAAAATGCCATACAAAAGAAATACTAAAACCTTTATGTATGTGATTAAGGCTACTTGGAATGCTCCATCTATAGCCCTGAAAATAAAAAGCTTCTTGCTGCTTGAAAATGTTGCTCCAGCAGCATTTTAACTCAACAACTTTGCAGGAAAAACAAGAGACAAAAAGCCTTCAACAATCCCCCTTGCAGAAAACCCATTAAACACAACAAATTTCACAATGTCAAATCAGTAGCTTGCAGCTTTTTCGCAGGCTCAGTATTGTAGTGGGGAAACTGTCCAAGCCAACAGAGCATGGTACGAGCGGGTCAGAAAAAACTTGCAGAATCAGTGCAGGAGAAATCCTGCAGCCAAAGAAAATGAGAGGCAGTGGGGTGGAGATAAAACCACCATTTGGAAAGTCATTTCTCTGTGGACAGTGAAAAAATCCCTTTAGAGTCAGCTAGCTGAAAAAACTGTCCTCTCTGTTGAAAGGAGGTGGGCAGTGTGGTCTCTCTATGGGCACAGTAACAGACTTTCAGCCTCTGGACATGAAGAGGAAAAAGACAACTGGTTTGCTCTGACTGAGATTGTTCCCAGGAAACAACGGATCTACCGAAAAAAAAGTGAATTGCAGCTTTAAAAGCTTAATTTTTCCTCATCTCCCCAAGTTAAAATAAGTTTCTGAATTGCTTCTGGATTTCTCATCTTGAAAAGCTTATACCCTGTAAAGCTCAAGAACTCTGGGTTTTGAGATGCAAGTATCCCCAAGGATTTCAGATCTTTGAACAGGAATTTTCCCAAGAAGTCTTCACCTTTCGCAGTTTCCACAAAATCTTTTTATCAAGACGATTAATAAGCTTCTGTAAGCATATTTTGATTTCACAAGGCTTAGATTTAATTGCCTGGTAGAAGATTCAAACTTAAATCCTGCTTCTGGATCATCTCGATTTTCCTGTGGAGCTGCAGTACTTGAACAGGACCTGCTCTTCAGTCATCTCTTGCTTTGTCTTTCTACATTCCCCTCGGTAGGCAAAGGGTCCACAAAGGCCTGATGCATGACAGTGTTGGACTTCCATAATTTCTCACTGCCACCATGTCTCTTCCCACCAAAATCAGAAGCAAAATTCCCCTGACTTCATGTAGAATTTATACTAAGGGCATCTTCAAATTCAGAGAAAGGCAAAAACGACCAATCTGACGAAAATGAAATACTTCAGAGATAAGTTCAAAATGTAGTGCAATAACAGATACCTATTTTGGTAAGAAAGCCTATACGAGTAATAGGAGTAGGAGATATATCTGTTGTATCTTCATAAAAATATTCTTTACCTTGTTATCAACAGTAATTGGTTCTTCATAAGACTTCATAAATCTAGGTTATCTATACAGCCTAGTGTAGATTCACTGATGTCTGACAACGTGGCTGAACTTATGTTGCAACCTTTTCCACTGTAAGACCATCCACTGGGCTTTCTTCTCCCTGCCCGACCACCTACTTTCACAGAAGTGTTAACAGAAAACATCACTGATGCCACCATACCTCTATCAAGTTTCATCGAAAATACCTAATAGGATCAAAAGTTGCTAGAAGAACAAAGAAGAGACAATGAATTTATAAATCTTGTTTCTTTAAGAAACCAAACTAAAAGAGATAACATGCTGTATTAAATAAAAAATCCTGTACTAGAAATTGAATATTTCACCTGTTGATGATAACGATTGATTGTAATATGTATTTTAAGAAGTGCCTTTCAGCCACTTTCCTTGAGGGGGTGGATTCTCATTGCTTAAAGTTATAAAGTTAAGCTGTGGTGTCCCAACAATCTCTTAGAGCACAACTTCTAACTTAATGAGCTAAGAATCTTTCATTGAAATGAGGATAAATAGGTGGCTCAAAAAGAAGAAATCTTTTGTTTAAACAGAGATTGTCATCATCTAGCAGGTACAGTAGAAATATTCGGGCACTCATTACAGCTGGGCACATATTTGTTTGAAGTCATGTTGCATAGCTTCCTTTAGGATATGAGAATTTTCCTTTTATTAACTCCTTGTGTGCTGCACTCTTATAAGTAAGGAGAGATTGATGTTTTAAACTGTATTCTTATAATAAAAATTCTGAAGACTTCTAGAGACAAGCATACCGTTAACTCATATCCTAATACTTAACTGAAGAGTCAATTAAATAATGTTATATTAAGGGGGGGGGGGGGGTGTGTGGTGTGTGTGTGGGAAGCCAGAGAGTTATCATTTACAAAATATTCAGAGATCTCAAAATGAGATCTAAAGTGGTACTGCATTACTACACATTTTGCTAGCCAAATCCACACCCACACTTTGATGAATGAAACTCAGTAACACTGATAGTGTTGCTTAACTGTCAGACCGCCTAAAAGTTGTCAGATTTTGTACAGTGTGCTTGTTATGTTTCTCCATCTTAAAGTATACTATTCTCTTTTATCCTCACATCTCAAGGTAGACAGAATTCATGTACCACTTAGGTAACCTTTTCTTCTCTGTTAGACCAGGTGTCCTTGGAATCTTAGCACCTACTCGAAATGGCAAACGAAAATATCTTCAGGCAGTTTGTTGGGTTTGGTGGGCGTTTTTTTGTTTTTGTTTGTTTGTTTGTTTGTTTTCCTTTGTTTTTTTTTCCTGTTGTGGTGGGTTTTTGTTTGGTTGGTTTTTTTTAGCATCATTTAGAGTTATGCCCTTGTCCTCAAAATAAGCCAGGAACATTCTATGTTGAAGTTACCAAACTTTTCTTGATAATAATCCAGAACAAATTCCTGCACAGCTTTTTCATTTGCTTCCTTCATTTCCTTATAGAAGAAAAAAGGGGTATCTTTAAGGCAACTGAAGCCAGTCCATGGCTGTTCTATGTGTTGTAATATATAGGAGACTCAGTCAGAATCAAGTCACATCATGTTAACAAAACCTCATGAGAGATCCCTTAGCCCCAAGGAGCCTGCCATATCAGAGGAAAAACATGAAGAGGAATGGGAAAGTGGACACACTACAGAAAGATATAACATGCTTGAAGGAGGAGAAAACAACACGATGAAGGAGCTTTAGGGTCCCTACACGTATTTCTAGGAAATTCTTTTTTGCTAAAAAAATCCATGAACAGTTTGCATCTATATTCCACCTTATAAGAATTGCTTCAGTCTTAAAGCACCAGAAATGCTTCACACCATTACCTCTGCAGGGACTTTCTGTCATGTCACTACTGACTGAAAAGGAAAGGAGAAACAAGTACGTGCTAGGCGAAACCCATTACCTCAGATAAAGTAGTGATTCTATTTTAGTGTGAACCATTCATATTTTTCAAATAGAAGAAAAAAATAAGGCTCTTAAAAACAGATAGCTGACATACACTTTGGTTCAGTGTGTGACATTTCTTGGCAAATTTCAGAATAGAGATAATTTTTACCTTTTAGCTGAAGTATTTGGGGATGGGGGGGAAGGAAAGGAAGTGTCCTTAATGCTGATAAATCTTTCAAGTAACAGGAGCATGGGCAGAGCTGCAGACAGACTTCAGCACAAAGATGAGACCCACAACCAGAACAATTCTTGCTAAAGTGCAATCTTTGATAATGACTGTTAACAACAAATAAAAAAAAACACAACAGGAAAGGTTAATGCCCCCTTTTCTAGCATTTTCCTAAAGTTTATTCTTTCGTGCAAAATGCTTAAATCATGCTGAATGCTATTTTTACTTTAAATATAATCAGGGAGAATGAGAAACTAATATTCTCAAATTGCAATTATGAAAGAAAGTATGTAACATTTTAGGTGCTTCATTTAGAGAACACTCCAGGTTAATTACATGATTTTTCTAATGAAGATATTTCCATGAATACTTAGGATTGTTGCATTCATCTCATTTGGTAATGAATAGATTGATACGCAGATGATTTCAGCATTTCATTAAAACAGCTGCAGAATAAATGCTGAAATTCATTCAAGTGAATTGAGAATGTTAGTTCCAATTATGCTTCTTCCCAAGTTTAATTAATAAGTTGTATTGTTACAATTAATCATAGTCAGATGGTTACAAGAAGTGAGTTTTTATGATCTGAATGCTTTCTAAATTCATATTGTGATATATCTATATCATATAAGTCCACATGCAGTAAATCAAGCAATATTTACAGTTATATCTAAGTACCTGGTATGACAACCATGAAGCTGCTGTGCAACTCTTTATGTTGAACTACATGCTAACCTGCTTTTTGGAACAGCTTTATCTAGGTGCCCACCTTAATGATGTCATTTACTGTAATAGGAAGTTGTGTGTAAAACAAGTGGGACTGGGTCCCCAGGCTCATCTCCTGCCAGAGCAGGATCATAGAAAACAGGATGCAAAGTTTGAAGGATCAAGGGCTAGAATAATTGAATGACATTTGTACTGGGTTGCTGAGTTTGCCCATATACACAAATGAGCAGAGGAACGACAGGCAGACATTCCCAGTATCTCATCAGAGCAAAGGCAACACCTTGAGCCTGCTCCTCTCTGGGCTACCAGAGGAGGATGGTCAGGCCAAGATCCACATGCGTCACCACGTGAATCAGCAGTTGAGGGTCTCACCAGTCACACATAAGCTGGTGTCTGGTCTTGTGCAGCCATGCCCTGCACCGCATCCCAGCAAACTCTCCTCTGCCTTTTGTTCAGCTCCATTTCTATTTGTTTTCCTGGGTGAGGGGGTCTCAAATCTGTGCACCTATGGAACAAGTGTCAGCCCCTGAAAGTGGAGCCATGGGTCATACAGGTCCACGTGCTTCAGACACCAGCAACTGGATAGACCAGAGTACATACACACAGTGTGAGTGTGCATGATGTGTGTGTATTTGCTGTGTGTGTATTTGGTGGCAAGCATTAAGCCAGCAAGTGGGGTAAGAGGCTTGAGAGCCAAATATTGGAGTGGCCATAAGTCTGGGGTGGATACTGGAGAAAACAGGTGATCTGAGAGCAACCAGGGACATGCATTTGCACATCTGTGTGTGTTTCGGTCTCTGCATGGGGCAACGGGTTGATGAGAGGATCCAGGGGCTAGCTACTGGACAGACTGTCTAAGACCAGCTTCTGAAGGGATCTGTATCACACATAGATATCTGTTTCCCACTAACAGGCTTTCATCCTCATCACTGGTGCTGCTTGTGTTGATCAGGGGCAATCAACCACATGCACATGTATTCTTTGCACGCATGTCTAGTGGGAAAACAGGCTCAGCGTCACTCCTGGCTGGACCTAGGGACACAGAGCCCCTATTAATTAGGCTACCGCATTTGGCAAGTCCCAACACCAGTTATTTCAACTGGCCCTGCTCAAAACAGATCTAACTGTGTCTAGGGGAGCAGGCAACTCATATAGATAATATTTGCTGGAGGAAACCAAGAACACTCCCCCACAGGTTTCTTCTCTATTATTTTCTCCACGTGCATGAGGAAGCAGGGAATTTGCAATCTCCTCCCAGCATCTGCTAAAAATCTTGGCTAACCAACTGTACATACAGCCTGGCCATTTCCAGGCACCTCCACAACTGCTGCTTCTGGCCTTCTATCTTTTTTAAAACCAGCTCTTCTCACTGTTTCTTACCTGTCGGATTTCTCCCCTCCCTTTAATTTATGTCATAGCCATAAGATTAACGAGAGCACTTCAGATATGGTTTACACTGATACCCATTACCTTGAACTGGAGTAGTAAAAGTCTTACTGTCACTCTCAATTGAGGGCTTATTTCTAACTGTAAAACAAGTGACCTTCTTTTGACCTGCTAAGAAAGCATTTGGTTTTCTACTTTACCTGGTCATTCTGCAGCTTTCTAACCCCCCATCCTTTATGGTGCATTAAAAGAAAACCTCCTTTTGACACTGCATCTGAAAATGAGTTTTAAGAACTTTTTGCTGATAATAACCAAGGGCTTGATCTAAGGGACAGAAATGTCAATGGAAGGACTTCCATTTGTTCATGTCAGTGGGCTTTAGATTATAACTTTGGTTTACCAATTGGTTTTTAATCCTTTCCATGTATATTTTTGTCACAGTTCTGCATAACTAAGGTACTTGCATTGTGAAGAGAGAACACTATCAAAATAGGAAGTAAACATTTGTTGACTTTTTTTAAGAGTTGAATCTCCAAGAGTAATACAATTGTAAAGGGATTATTTCAGATTCCCTTCCTTTTTTATTTCCAATTACAGTTCAGATATTAAATAACACCGAATTGCAGGCTCTTCTCAGAAGATCAAAGATAAATTGCTGTAATTGGATTCTGATTGGTTGAGTACAAAAACTGTGCTAACATTTACACATACCTTTATCTGTAAAGAACACCGAGGTTTCAGTTCTTCAGCAGAGTGATACATGGTTTTCTAATAATGCTCCTTGAAATGATGTAGTTTGTTCTTCATTTCAAAACTGCCATAATTCAGGAACTCCTGGTCCTGTAATTTCTTGAAGGATGATCTGTTAGCAATGTGTTGTTTTGACATGTTATCTAATTTGGAGTGGACTTGGAAAAGCAAAGATAACTTGAATAACTAAGCCAAAGTTATTATCTGATAATGATTTTTGTCTGAAGGTTTAGGCCAAATTAATTTTAACACCATTGTGATTTATTTCTGGATGCCTTTGTGCTAGATATGATCATATTATTTCTATCAAAAATTATTTGGTGATAAAAATATACCTATTTTTAATAAATCAAACTATCATTGGCAACTTTTCATTCTAGTCAGAAATGATATATATAATTTAAATAGTCTTAATTTTTGCCTCAAAACCGACTATTGAAAAAGAAATGGAGACTACAGAAAGGTTACCGCTTTCATAATTGTGAAAATAAAAAACTACATAGGAAAAATATTGATTCTTTTATGCAAAACTTTAAAGAGGAGGAAGAGAAGACAAAAATCCCACCCTTTCCCCAAGCCTGGCTGGATACATGTGTTTCATCTACCTTCTTGTTAAACTGTTCAAGAGGTTGAGATTTTTTGGCCCATGTGTCATGACTCCTGACAATACTTTGCGAACCATGATGCAATTGTCTTCTTAAGATCTCCACAGAAATGCTGCCTGGCTAAATGGTGTGCAAAGCATGATTTTTAGTCTTGCAATCCTCACAATTCCCTTTGATCTTTTCTGGAACCCTCACATCAGACAAGTTAAAAGTGACCCAGCCAAAGTGAGGCTTTGCTGCATGACACGCTGCTCCAGTCCTGCATTGCTTCTACAGCCTTTTAGAAGTAAATGTTTGCTTTAAAGATGTTAGTGTATAATTTAAGTTCCCATTATCAGATTTGCTACTCAAACACCTAATGAGTATCTGGTTTTGATATTCCATACACAGATGTGCTGAAGGTCAAACTAGAATATCTAGAACAACTTTAATATGTTCCAAAGATCTGACTGTAAGAGGATTCCTTGGCTAAAGGATTTCTAGATTTAAATGCTCATTCAGAGAAGATTCTAGATGAAGAATTAAGGAGGCAGAAGACACTACACTTCAGTAAGACCTCAGTTTAAACTATTCAATCATAACAATACGAGGCAGGACCAATAAGGACTTCACTCCTAAGAGGTGTCTTTTAAGACAGTTGGGAAACAAGTGTTCTGCAGAATACACACCACACACAGTCTTGCCTAGGCACAATTTTAGATACACAAAGTATAGGTAGTTTGGCAACCACACAAGCTTGCTTTAAACATTTTTCACCCATAGGAAGGGAACTTGACAGTACAAAGTTTGATGTTATCACCTCATTCAAGAAATATAGTTTCTTCTCCCTAATAAGCAAGGGCAGTACAGCAAACCCACCATTGACTAAGATGACTGGTCTTTAATAACCACTTCTCTACATTTTATACTAGGTATTGGTGACCTACAATGGACAGTCAAGTTCCAGAAACATTTAATCAAGTCCAGGAAGCGTAGCACCTTGGTCACACCAAAATGATATAAACTGAGAATTTACTTTCTACAGCAGTTCCTGCGGGTCATTTATGTTAAAATGCGTTCCAAACCATTAGTATGGTATATGAGAAGATACTTACATTTCTGGGAAGCTCCATTATAAAAATAATAATAAAAAGTGATGGTTTTGTGATGGCTTTCCGCATTAATTGGTTGATGTAGAAAAGGATGTGCAATCAAACCACATCACAGCACTATGATTTTTTAATTAAACAATAAATTAACAGTGTGGCGATCAATACTCAATTCCATTTGAAAATGCCAGATGGGTCCAAATTCAGAAAAGGTCACACACATTGTAGATTAGCTCTCCTGAAATAATTAGTAAAAGAAGATGCAGTCTAGCCTCTTAATTTGGAGCACATTTTGAAAAATGTGAGTAATTACTTATTTTTAGTATTAGGAAATTAATACAAAGATTATTGAAAGGCTGGAAATTTTACAACAGCTTGAAGAATGTGAACTGAGGGTTGCAAGATGGATGCTACATTTAAAAGAAAAGTTTAAAGCTAGCTGGACAGAAGTGGGAGAGGGATGAGGTGTTTGCACTTTTGTTCTGATCTCCTTTAAAAGAACTGTTCAGCATAGACACGCAATTTCAAGCCCTGTAGAATTTCTTCTTTTCAGAAATGAATAGCCAAACTCAAGCTTATCTATCTAAGCAAAATATAGGTAAATAGAAAAATAGCAGGAAGGAAGCTAAATAAAATTATAAATAAATACCACCTATGGGATCTCAAGTGATCTGGCTACCTTATTTCTATAAATATCGAGATTGAAAATGCAATTCTAGATATGTTTGATGCACTATATTTTACTATATATATAATGACTACAAGGAAAATCATACTACTAACATCGGTTTTTCCATATACTTGTGTGATCAGCATTCTAATAAAGCTGAAATCCAAACTAAAGATAACTTGATCCAGAGACACCAAAAGCACCAGAGGAAACTTATACCAGATAAGAATATACTTAGGCGTCTTCTGACCGCCAAAACTGTGTGTGGCATTGTGCAGTCTGGACTGATTTTTTGATTGCTTGTGGACAATTAAGCCCACCTCCTCCTGACATAGGCCAAGCAATCCAAGCCCGGTAGGAGAGTTCTTTGGGAGGTTAGGATCTGCCGTGGTAGTAGGCAGATGCAGCGCTCAGGTAGTGCTACAGGGGAGAAATAGATGAGCATCCATCCCAGGACAGTCAAACCTACACAGTAAGTTTTCCCTTGTTCAACAGCCAGTTCAACATTATTGCTCTTTTCTTCAAAATCCTGAGCAAATTGCTCTTTTAAGGGGGGCAAAAGGGAGAGACCCAAACCGTTTACCCCAAGTACGCAAATCTGGATTCCAATCCCTGTAAGAGAGATAGGTTCCTGTATTAGGCATTTCAGAGCATGAGTTTAACTTCAGAGTCCTGCTATTTATCATATTAGAAGATTAGTTTCTCTAAGCTTCTAATACATATTACTAAAATTAGGCAGTACTAATCTCTCTGCCTTTCCCATTCTCCCAACTTCTTTACTTCTAAGGTCTCATATTACTTAAACATCACGGATTACAGACAAGAAAGAGGGTCTCATTCTAGTGAAAAGTTCCCTAGCATAACTGACAGAAAAAGAGATGCCCAATTATTTTAAGCAGCTGTATTAATGGGACTACATTCCAGGATACAGGCAGACTTCTGAAGCTCAGGCTAACTTCGGAGGACTTCAGTTTACTCATATTAAGAACCTAGCTCCAGAAATGCTGAACACAGACTAGCTTTATTACTTGAGATTCCTTATGTTATTGATAAAGAAGATACTATATTCTTCAACAGAGCTTAATAAGGGTAATAAATGGAAGCATACACCCTGTAGAGGATTTCTTGTGTTTCAGCAAGCTAGAAACACACCTTCCACCTCTCAAGTATCATTCTCTCAAAATGAGTATAAGCCTGCAATTTTCAGGCAACAGTCCCTGCAGATAATTAGAGAAGTATCAAGCTGGAATCACTACTCAAGGTGGGAATGACTAACTTAGCAACAACTCCATCATTAGTACCCTCGTAGCCACAGGTCCTAATCACATCTAATATTTTGAAGTCTATTAAGTATCTGATGCAGTGTTCAAAGAAAAGTGCAAAGAAGGACACGGAAGCCAATGAGCAAACACACAAATGAAGCATGCCATCTTCTATGAGAGGCTTTTTTTCTTCCTCTTTACAAAGCAAACTCTGTTCTACAACAGATTGGAAGATTGATTTCACACAGCAGCTGATGCCCTTTTTTTTTTTTTTTTTTTTTTTTGTCTTTTCAAAAAGAAAGTGCTATTCGACCAAGAAGTAGGTGCCAGTCTGTCTGACACCTTTGGTAGAATAAGTACTCTTGCTCTCTCTTGTACCTTTTAATGGCCTGAAAACACAACTCTCAGGTGGGAGAAAACTAGAAGAAAAATGTATGCACTCACCTAGAAGGCACAGAGACTTCAGTCTAAAAAAATGTGTACTCTAGTTCCAGTTCTTTAATTTGTATGGATATGACTAGGGATTGAAAGAAAACACATTTGACCATGGGGCATCTTATCACAGTATACGAAGGAGCTGAAACCTTTCTTAAATAGAATTAGCATTTAAGAGAAATAGCAAAAGTCCTTGAATTTGGGTCCTAACAAATTAACAGAACTAGACACTTCTCTGTCAATTACAAAAAAATACAGGCTTTTCCCTCACCTTCACTGTATTACTTCAGTGGTATTTAATGGAAAAATCTGTGTTGGAAATCGCTGCACATTTAAGGATAATAATTAAAAAAATGTAAGTAGTTGAGCAAACAGGAATGTTTGGGAAGGGGCAGAAAGAATCTGTGCATCTCACTCAGGCTGGTAACATCAGCACACGCCAAACAAGAATCTGAAACAGGATATGTCAGATGTTACATTTCAGCTCAAGCTCCTGAAAGGCCAGTTTTCCCTTACAATTCTGTTTCTAGGTAACCGAATCCCTGTCACACACAGCTTTCCATATTCTCACTGAGGACACTGACACGGGCAGCACAGAGACCCCTGCTATCAATAGGTAACGCTATATCTTCATCTTTTTATTAAATGTCACGAAAATGTAACATTACATTGTCACCTATGACTGGGGGTAGAATAGAGCTGAGACCGGGCTACGTATGCTCGAATGGTTGTGTGCGCTGCAGTAAACTATTACCTTTCTGTAAAAGCACTTCACAGGGCTGGAAGGCAGCAACCTTAAGATCTGCAAAAGCATTCTTGGTTGAGCAGAACTGTGCTGTCACAAGAATTAGCCTGAAAGTTGTGAATGCCTGGCAGACTTTGAGCTATTGCCATCTGCAGGACGAACGGGCTGATGAGAAAGGAGCTCAGAAGTCAGCAGTCACTTTGTATGGCGATGCCAAAGTCCTGTAGTAGCAGCTTTTGAGAAGGGATGACTGTTCTTACAGTTACTCAACAACAGTCTGGCCCATAAACAGCAGATAGAGCAAGTCAGAAAGTAGCTAATTGGGGGCTGACTGATACCACCCAATAGTGTGCAGACAGCAGCATCACTTCGGCTGTTACACGGCAGAATTTGCTGCATCAAATCTGAGGCTGTCCCTGCAGCAAAAGGCCACAACAATCTAGCGGGAAAGGCAACCAAGCAGCTGAGCTGCTTCCTAGCATGCTGAGAGAGGAAGAAGACGACATTGCCAAGAAACTCCTCATGAACAGTGGAAGCACAGAGTGGGAGTGAGGATGAGTAACACAGCGGCTGCATCTTTGATAGTTGTGCAGCTCAGATCAGGCCGTTACGTGGGAACTTCAGCTTCCCTGTTCATGCTGCTGCTCACCCACTCCCCTTGGGTGCCTTTAAAGATTAATTCCAAGCCTAGGAGTGGTACTCATGTCAGATGCAATACTATTTTAGAAGGCCTTTTCCATGAGGCATCCTATGTTCTCCATACATAAGAGCCCCAAAATATCATGAGTTGAAATCCCATTGTGAATAATATCCTTTGGATGGGAACTCGAAGATGTATACAGGCTATCTGTACTTTTTAAGAGTTACAACACACTACTACTGTACTTTTACTAAAACCTTTTTAGCTTAAAATAAAAATAGCCAACAAAAAGAACTACATTTCAACCAGGAGAGACTGCCAGGAGGCATTATAGCATTTATAGCTTTCATCTAAGCACCCTCAACAAGCTCTGTAATTGCTCAACACAAGGCAGTTCCTCTCCTACTCTCAAGACAGTATCTATCTTAATACTCATTGCTCAGAGAGATGCATCAAGGCACAAAGTAGTAAAATAATAAGCCAAATACCAAACTATTCAGGCAGTGCTTAGACCAAATGTCAGAGACCTACTTTCTGGCAAATAACAGAAGACTAAAGGCAGTAAGTTACATTAAATGTTTGAAACATAAAACTGGTGAATACTACTAGAAAAGGAGTAAATTTAGGAAAAAAACAACAATGTTTCTGTCTTTCCTACAGAATTATTCTTCATATATGGATCTATTTGAAAACTGATATACCAGAAAAATACCCATAAACTTTTAACCTCAGTATAAAGACTTCATTGCAACATATCCAAATTGCAGATTTCATAAGCTTGAGGTAAATATTTGCTGAGAAATTATGTCTTTAAAAACACATCAGAACTGGGTCAAAGAAATTAAATGATTTATTGATGAAAATTATGTCCATGAAAAAACAATTACTTTGCACTCAAGTCTACATAAAAAGCCCAGGAAGCCATCCCTGTTTCTCACGATCAGGTGGGTAGATCTATTTTTAAATACAGACAATAAGGGGAATTGAATTTATCTTAAGGTTCTTCACATCCACTTTAAAGTTTTAACGCTCTAGCAGTAACAAAATCTTAGTGTCTCTCAGCAGTGATGTCCCCTCTCTCTCCTGTGAATCACACCAAATGTTTGGTTGCTGTCATACCAGATGATGGCGTGAAGAAAAGATGAGAAGTGAGGTGGCATTTCAGCCCAAGTGGAATAGGCAGATTGGCCGGAATAATAAAGTTACCAAGATAAATGTGGCTTTGAAGAAGCCCTCAGCTTTAGTCTAGTCCTGTTATCAGTACTCACTGCTGCTGCTGCATGTGCCTGAGAAGAGAGGCCTAGATGAAAGACAGCAGGGGATGGAGAGATCTGACACAAAGGAAGGAAAATTGACAGGGAATGAGTTGACTGATCACTATTATTCAGCTCATAACCCTTAAATGTATTAAGCTGCAAACAGGTTACATGGATTGACAACAGCACAGCCATGACAAAATCTGGAGTCAATACAGACTGCAAAACCTGCCTGCCATTTTGGTAAAGCACTGAGATAGCCAACTTTGGTGTCTTTCTCTGCTGCTGAAACCCCACCGCTCTCCAGGCCCTATTACCAGTATGTGAATCACTTCATTTACAGCTGTTTTGTCCTGCAGACCTCCTATTCCTGCAGGATAACACTAACACTACAAGATGACAAGTCTTTAGATGGGTAAGATTGCTCAAATACACAGTATTCATACATATACAGCTATTAACTGCACTCCTACCATTCAGCTTTAAAGTTCAACATCTATCTTTCAGAAATTTGTTACAACACATGTCATTTTCTTCAACTGGACCCAGGAGCTGCTGGGTACATAGTTCAAAGGAAAAAAAAAAAAAAACAAAACACCAAAACAGCAAGCAAGTCCATGGATTTAACTAAGAAAAAATTTACTTGTCATTTTATTCTTGCAGCAAGTTATAAAACTTAACTCAAACCCTTTTAAAACTACTAGAACAGTGAAAGGTACCTTTTTAGACTGCTCTTGTAGCAAGAGCCTGCATTAGGTTCTTGAATTTTCAGCTCAGTCACAGCCTGTCAGACGTGTTTCTACCTCTTCCACTAACTTTTATTGCTCAAGTTTGTACTTTTCCAAGATGGATATCCCTTGTGGCCAGATTTCTGTCTGAATATTCCCATGATTCTGTTGCAACGATGACAGAGATCTTGTGACACCTGTGGAAAAATCAGTGTACCTTATGCGTCACTAAGAAAAAAGGTGTTCCAGTGCTGATGAGGGTTAGAACACTGATTCCCACCTGCAAGACTATGGGGGGAGGGAAAAAAAGCTGCAGGAGAGAAGCAAAATCCTTGAGTCAAAAGACAACATACTTCTTCCACTTTCTGTCTGAAAATGTCACTTAGGAGAACTTAAAAAATCTTGCTGAAATCGACTGGGTATCTACTATTTTTCCTGTAGCCACAATTGTTTTCTCTATCAAAGAAATAAACTAGAGAGATTTGTCAGGAACAAATTTTGAAACAATGTTGGTTCTTACTCATCTCTTTCTTTTCTATTTTCACAATAATTTGGTAACTTTTTCAGTACTTCTCTGGGAACAGAAGCTAGCCCTCTGAGTAATGTCCCCTCTTCTAATGTTTCTAGCACCTCATCCGTTCCAAACAATCACTGCTCAATCACTAGAGTGACTAAAGCCATCTCAGGTAAGAGTTCTGTCATGCCTGTCTTCAGGATTTCTAAATAATATAAATATTCCGTAGCCTGTTCTTTGCCGGCTTTAGGTAGAGGAATTCTGGCATTAACTGGAGTAACAATCTCATTTGTTGTAAATCACCTTCTTTGTGAAGGACGAGGCAATATAAAAATGCATAAACACGAAAGTTTATTTGGATCAGTTTGTAAACCTTTTTTTTTTTTTTTGTCAGTAGCAAGCCAACATTGTCTTTGCTATTTCTCTTATTACATATATACTTCTATGATGATCAAACTAACATTACATCTCTAACATATTTACAATGGACTATATCTTTCCAGTTGGTCTAGAAGTCAAAGTGACAAAATTAGAAGAAGCTATTTATGTCAAAAGTTTTAAATTGGTGACTTTCTCCTCAGACTTTTAAGATACTAACACTTTGCCATGCCCTCTTCTTCACACACTGATCCAGTTATACATCAAGCATGCATTGTCCCCTGCAACTATTTCACACATGGGCAGAATTTACTAACTTGGCAAACAGCGTTAACATCCGCACTGCTTTAAAAGACAAATTCAGGACAAAACTTGAGGAAGTTGGTACCTATAAAAGGATACCTGGGTGAGTGGTTTACTTAGTGTCTTCAAATTATCCAGTAAAGCATCTGACGAACACAGATGCAGAAGCTACTACTGAGAAATATCTGGACAGGATTCAAGTTTGCTCTGTTTTGCTCTTTTAACTACAGGAACCAATGTGATATTTAAATAAAGTTTCCAACAATAAACTACATTCTCAGTACAGAGAGATTATTTATGGGAAAACAAAGGTGAATTCAAAATGGTTTCAACTCCTCAAAGCCAATTCATATAATACCATAACCATTAAACGCACAGAGTATAGCAGATTTATTGTTTGTAATTTGTGCTTTCCAGCTCCGGGGTTTATGGTGATATTGTGTATGCATCACTATAAATGAAAAGACCATTTTTTAATTCATGTGAACTCAAGGCACGGAAAGGTGCTGCTCTGGCAACTGAAGAAACCACCCCTCTGTTTATGCTAACAAATACAATACTGAAAGCAACTCATATTTCTCATGGGTTGCCTGTCCCTTCTCACATTAAACAGAGTTTTAACACCAAAGCTGTCAGAATTTTCCATTCTTTTCTTTTATTAGAACTTAAATTCACAAAGATCAACAACTTTTCTTTTCAAAACGTTATACCAATTTCTTGTATACTGCAACAGTGCAGTGGAGTCTCTGGCCAAAACAGCCAATAATGCCACAGCTAAGGACACAAATTCAATTCCCTGTTGGACCAGACTGAACCCAGAACCTCCATCTTCCATATGTTAACAGAGGGTCCAGACTACAGAGCTACAGAATATTCAGATTGCCGCCTTTCTCAAAATAAGAAAAGACACCTCATTTTTGTGAGAGCACAACAGTCATTTTTAAAAAAATATTTTTTGGCAAGAGAATTGGTGAGGGAAGGTGCAAGAGCACCATGTATAGGAAGGGAATTACTGCAACCTTGGTACCTATAAAAGGACTTTCCTTTCATGGTGATATCAGATCTTCTATTTGAAAGTTGGCTTCTAGATGATATTAGCAGCATTTGATTTTTCCTAATCCTAAAACTTTGAAGCTGTAAAAAGTATATCTATTTTGATCAGTATGTTAAGTTAGGAAGTATTTTCTGCTGAAACTGTAGAATCATTCCAGTAGCCTTCCTTATTCAGCTACACTGTGACTGCTATTACAGTAATGCCATTTTGTCAGTTGCCCTTTCATCTTTTTTTTTTTTTCTTAACATGGATCCATTTTTAAATCTACCATAGGTTTTATGACACACCACTTTAATGTGTCATTTATACTCTTCCCACTTGAGTTTCGGCCTTTGTCCAAGACTCCAAAGCTACATGATAGTCTGCTCAATCTTAAAGCAAAGCAAAATAATCCCATTTCACTTACACAGGAGCAACCCATTTTACTTTGAAATGTAAATAATTCTAAGTGTGGGAGAAATTTCCTCACACAAGTTTCCTATTTAATAACTGAGAAAAGAAAGTTCTGTCCCACCGCCACTGAACTCTAAAAATTCTGGCTGCAGCTCAGCAGAATGGATAACACACGTTTAAATCCTGCTGATCAATACGGGACTTACGTGCTTTGCCAGATCAAGATCTATGCAAATACAAGAGAAGTTATCAGTACCTCCCTATGCTTCACATTAACGAAATCTGTAATTCCAATCCACAAACAAGCATACAGATAACTAGCACACAGATAACCACACAACATATGCAAAAAAATAAATATATATATATGATATCATTCACATGAGCCAGTATTTTGTGGATTGGTGTGTTTTTGTGTTATGCTGCAGCAACTGCAGGGCAAAGTAATTTATTTCATCACATAGCAACAAATGTGCTTACAGCTAGCTGCAATTATCCTTGGGGAGCAACAGAAGCCCCAACTGATCTCAATTAAACTAGCATCAATTCTGAAGAACCCCAATGAATCCAGGCTGTAAGTGGAGATGACATTTAGCCATTTTTATACAGGTAATGCATTAATAAAACTTGCAACATTCTCTCTTAAGTTCATAATTTAATAAAATTCCAGAACAGTTTTTCACAAAAAAAAAGAGATGTTTTTAAACATATTTATTCTTAAAACACAGTTTTAGTTAGAGCTATCAACAGTTTAAGATGATTCCGACATATTCTGAAAAGCTATTCAAGTGTAATGATATTAATAAAGCAAATGCTGTTATTCTGGAAACACCACAACATAGTTTTGGGAGCCTTTGTTTTCCCACAACATATTTTTGCTTTTAGTCCCAATCACTATTTACTGTCATTGGCACTCAGATATGGAAATACAAGCCTAGCAGAGACTATTTTACAGACAAATCAGAACAGGCATCACATTATTTATCAAGGTTGGCACCCAGTTCTGCATTATGTATATAATACATTCAGAAAATGTCTTCACTATAAAGCAAGTTGAATGTTCTTCAAAATTAAGTGAGATTATTGGCTGGAAAGGTTTGTTATTGGTCCTACGCAGAGAAATACTGTAACATTTTATTGCTTTTTCAACAGCTGAAGAAGGTCCTGTTCCCTCTGCACTTTCTAGTGTATTATTTTTCAGATTTTATGAGGCATTTTATTATATGAATTATGGGTGGTAGATCTGACCTTGTTGCAATTTAAATTGACCAGTCATGGGTCAACATTTGCAAAAAATGCTGAGCATCTAAAGATTATATGAATTTTTGAAGCGAGTTATAAAATAATAAAATTAGTCAAGAACAGCAGCATTTTTTAATTCAGGTTGAAAGAGAGATAAAGTGGAAAATATATCAGGATTGATGCTGCTGAACCTAATAAAATTTTAATTTCTTCTCTCCACATGCATCACCTTTTGTTTAACTTTGAATCAATTGCTAAATTCATGCAAAACTCAATGGATATACAGTTGCACTACCTGATCTGAAAAATGCTCAAAGCTTATTATATGGGGGGAAAATCAGCAAATTGGAAACTTCTGTATAAAAACAACCCCATAAACAACACATTTATATTTAACATATCAAAAGCCAACAAGAAATACTCCAGTACATGTTCAGAACTTATTTTGACAAAGCTCTGACATTTTAGATCCAGCCTCATGTGTTCCTTTAGTTGTCTATCTGTATGAGGATGTCTCTGCCACATCATTATAAATGGGGGTTACTCTAATAAAAAGCTCAGGGATTCCACCTTCCCACCCCTACTCACTTCCCTCCACACAAACAACCACCACTATTACACAGGTCCAGTCTAAAGCCAGCTAAGATAGTAGATATATTTCAATTATTTTGACAGGGTTTAGGTCAGAATTGTGTATGCACATTTGTGCCAGAAAACACTTATTATATGATTTATGAATGAGTACTGTTCTATTTTTAGAGGAAAGCATGAGGTATGAAGGGAAGGCAGTCAAAAGATGGTTTCAAGAACCTTTAAAATAAGGTATTTTCCTACTACTGATCTCCCTTCACAGTTCTTTTATTAATGATTACTCTATAGCAGAAAACAACCTGCTTGGCAGAGTTGAGGCATTAATTTTTTTTTTTTTTTTTAATACACTATCATTAGTTCATTCAGCGGTAGGATCTCTTGGAAAAGATCAATTATATAAACTACTAAATTTGTTTCAGTGGCTACCCTGATACCAAATAAAAACCCATACTGAAACAATTAGTGCTCAAAAGCTCATTATACAATTCATAATAGAGAAGGTAAACTTCCTACAGACACCTACTGGGAGCTGTTAACAAGACAAGTACCCCTCTAGTGGCTAAATAAAAGAGGTTTTTTTCACCTTATTACCTCTGGCAAGGATGTGATGAGATCCTAACTCCCAAAAAGACAAAGCCTCAGAATAGGAAAAGCCAAACGCCATCCTGGCTGTTTCTGAGTATTCTTTTATTTACACCATAGATAAGGAAAAAGCCACATTAACTTAACCTAATGTCACATTAACCTATTATGCAGGCTAACTTTAATATCAGAGGAAATTATTCTTACAATATATGAAATAATTATTTCTCCTACACTTCATTGTTATTGAAATAAAGTGTAAGGTCATCGCGGGTTTTGTCTCTGATGCTTGATTTCAGAACCGTCTACTCTCTACCCCAGAACAAAAGCAATTATTTCTGGCACACACCACCCTTTAATATCACTCTATCAAATTCAGCTTTCAAAGTTTTTTATGCAACACCAGGTCAAAAACCTGACAAGCTCTTCATCTCTGAAAGCCCAAATAATAGTTCTCAGTTAAAAGTGAGTATTGAGAAAGTATCTTCATTTTACAGAAGAGAGAACATATATTAGTCACTACAATAATACAGAGAATCAGTTCTCCAAAATGCTTTTGGCAGTAATATTTCCAGTATATCAGGAAATCACAACTTCCAGGTTTTGCCTAGATCACCAAACAATATCTTTTCATGAAAAGTGAAAAAGTCCGGAATTAATGTAATCTAATACAGTAGCATGTCATTAATAACAACTTGTCTGTGATTTGGCACTGATGTGACTGTTTTGCAGCTGTTGCTCTTACCAGGCAAATGATGCAATACTACTTAGAAAAATGTTCCATGAGAAACATGCCCTGTAAATAAGTATTGCTGCTTCAGGTAACACAGCAAATTAATGTGCAGAGCACTGTGATGACACCATCACTAAAGAAGTTTTCCTCTGAAATTTATTTTAATGTGTATAGCAGAAGGTTAGCTAAAGAAAAATGCTTACTTAAAATATAAAGCAATTATTAGGACAAAAGCACAAATTTGTAGGTTGTTGTTGGATTTTTTTTAAATAAAACAATGAGTTATTTTTATTAAAGCTTTATTCTTGCATAAGTGTAAAAGCCCTGGAAAACCCTGGGGAGCTGAATACAGGAAATGTTTAATAATTTTTCAGTATAGAATATTCTTAAACTGATTATTATGCTAAATTACAGTGGGTGGTTGAACATTTAACAAAGTTGAGTCATTTGGAAGCAAGTTTGTGAAATTACCTTTGAACTTTTCATAGTCACACAAACAGGGAAGAAAAATACTCTAGACACAGGTCATCCTATTAGCAAGGAATACTTTCTGAAGAGAAGATTCATCCGGTTTCAGCACTATATTACCACTATGGTTCCTTCAGTCTGATTGTGCCACTGACTTGGGGCCACACTGGGAAACTGATCTGCCTTTAAATAATCTGTTGCTCTGACTCCCCAAAGTAGGAGGCTGCACTGGCAGTATTGAGAAGGCAGTGTGTTTATCCTGAACTCATCCAGGGTAAAATACCCCACAATCATCTTACAGGATCCTTAGGCTGGACTGGCCATTCTGTCTGAGCTATCATGGATGTGAAGTGCTGATACTGATTTATAAACAGTTATGAGATTCAGCCATATGTACCAACCATATCTTTTTCTAACAATAACCTAATAGTTCAAGTAATAATAACCTAATTTCAAAAAATATGGAAGAGTTTGGAAGTAACAATTCATTTATATGACTGTCATCCATAAGCTAACTTTGGAAAGTTTAGCTTTTTTTTTTTTTACTTGATAAAAGCCAACAAAATAACCATAGATCTATTTACACACATGCCCTTGCATGCAACAGTTAAAGAAAAACATGATTTGGGACCTTTGAATGAGAAGAGAAGACAGAATCATGGAGAAAGTTTATAGATACAGAGTGGGGTTTAATTTCCTCATTTTCCCCTGTATGCAGAAGAGAGTGCAATACACAGATGCAAAATGTGCATGAAAAAGCAGATTTAACCTGGCAGAGTAGTACTATGCAGTCAAACAAAAAATCTCATCATTACTACAATGTGAGGCCCTAAACATCTGTACAGTGCAATATGATGCTCCTTAGCATCAGACAGTAGGAATATGGATACAATAAGGCTTGATAATCCACAGGGGCTGAGTAATTTGAAAGGTTTTCCCATTCCTTGAGGCAATAAGTGTAAAGTGGTGCTTCAGTACAGTTCAAAAATTATTGTTAGCATAAATAAGGCACTGGCACATTGAGGTGAGGGCAGATGGAAAATTCCATCATGTTCGAGGGGAGGTGCGACAAAACAAAGAAAACTGCTTCCATCTTAAAGCTGGAAAAGTTTAACAGCTAGACAAGAAAAAACCCCACAGCTTAAATAAGAAAACTAGTTTTTATTTGCTCATTTGGAGCTCTCCTAGACCAGCCATCTTGTGAAGAGCTGCCTTTCTGCTATAGATGCGTGGGGACACTGCCACAGAATTAGGAGGCTTAGATTTGTTGGGTCAGTTCTGTCTCCTGGTGTTTCTTCCATCATTCAAGGAAGTCACACAGTACTCGGCTCTCTGGTTCTTTATAATCAAACCTCCGTTTAACATGTCCCCAAAATTTGGAAGGGAGGAGAGAAAGAAAGTCTATATATGAAGGAAACAGCATTTCTAAAAGGGAGGAGAAAGACAAACTATTTTCAATGTCAAGCATTAGGAATGCCAAAACATTTGGGACCAAACCTCAATTACAAGGTTTCATATAAACCTGAATCACAGGAAAAGCTTTCATCTGAATCTAAGTGCTATCTATACCCTGGGAGATACATGCCTCAGAAAAGGTCTCCAAAGTGTAACTGGAGTTAGATCAAGGAGAGAAACTCTTCCTTAAGACTGGAGGAGTTACTTGCAGCAGAAGAATCAAGAGTAAATAACAAACCAAGTTTGCTTCTTACCTGGGCAATATAGCTTCTAGCTATGTTCACTGCCAGGCCTGTAACACCAAACAGGCAAGTTTAGGGGTAAATAAAAGTGAGTAAATGGCCACTTCCGAGCCTCACCGAGTCTGCAGGAATGATCTAGTATGTCATACTCCAGAGTCTTTCCAAGTAAATACCAAATGGTTAAGCACCATGTGCTGACTGCGCTGGAATCCAGAATAAAGCATTAATAACTACATTTTAGTGGGTGCCATAAGATTCAGGAAATTTGCTATAAGTAAACAGCTTTAAAAAGTGATTAATATGAAGCTGATCCAGGAATAAAAACATCCCTTTGTCTTCCTCATTATAATTCTGGGGTGACAAGTCCCAAAATTGCTAAGTCAAAACTTTGTCCATATTGAGTTTACAAGAACTCATTTGCCTCTTGTCTATCAGATTTGATATTGATTTAGTAGAATAACCTGTATTTCATTCAAAAAAGTGGCAGAACCAGTCCCTTTACAACTCTGAAACAATAAAGGATATCAAAGATGAAAACCTCTACTTTGCTTCTTGTTTGGGAAAACAATTGAATTGAATTCCTACTGAATACTTGCTCTAGGGAAGAAATCCAAAACAAATAAATACAGGTGGAATGTTATCTACAACATAAGAATTTAAAGTAATTCATAAATCTGGGGATCAGCCCAGATATTAATTGCAAATAGCACAGATCAGGAGAAGAAACATTATGAAACAGATCCAAATACGTGAGTAGCAACTGTGTGATGGAGAGCAGCTTTCGAAGTAGCTTATTGTGTCTCAGTGAAGCTGGAGGCGGATAGAAACAAGTCCTCATTTGGGAAATGGGCAACATTTCACTTTAAAAAACTCAAGTTCCTCCACTGAGATAAAAAAACTGTTTTGTTATTCCCCTTACTATGCATTGAATGATGTCTCTGAAGCGTAGTGCTTGGAGTTCAGTGAGCTGTAGTTTATCTCCCCAAAGACTGACATGGTGCAAATTTATTTTAAAAACTCTCTCAAAAGTTTCTTTGGAAAAACAGAAAATAGAAGTCACTTGTACTTTGACATACATATTTTTATCCTTGGTGGAAGACCAGTAGGTTGACAAGCAAGACCTTGTTTTCACTATGCACATTTCCTTATTTTGTTTTTTCTTTGTTTAAAACTGTGCCTCCAAAAGGACAGAGAGTATGTCTCAAATACAGATTAGGCATATTACAGTTGAATCACAGTCAGCTCTTCTCAAATTCACCTTTTGCAGTGACTTTAGGGTTTAGCCCAAAATATGCCCTGGTGTTATTTGACTTTTATAACATCCTTACCAGGATTTCTGAATTTAAGTCAAGTTCATCAAGAAGTGGGAAAACTTTCCATTCTTTTTAACACACCTCACAACACAAAACGCATCAAAAGGAGAACTGCTGTATACATGAAAAATTGGGAAAGGGGATTCTTATGTCCAGGTGACGGAGTCAAGCATTTAACGGTGTTTGGAAATAAACTGATAGTGGAGCATCACATCACTCAACTACTAAATGATAATGCAAAAAGAAAGTGTTTACAAGTGAGTCCTCCAATTTTAAATCAGTAGTACAATATGTACTAACCTGGCAATGAACTCTGGTATTTATGGGTAATTGCTTTGTGAAAAAATCAAAGCATATTTGCATCGATCGTGGGTGCTGTATGGGGAACACAATTCATTTCAAGAGATAACAGCAGCAAGTAGCTGGAAAGAAGAATTTTAGTCTGCTCCAGTGGAAAAAGAAGAAATAACTACAAGTAGTGGAGTAATGCAGGAAGCAATTTGCAAACGCCTTTGTGATAAAGTAGTGCAAATTAATTCTTTCTATACTTATATCTGTAATGTCTGTTTAAATATTTTCTAATAGATATTGGTTTGTCTGAAAACATTTATGAACCCTGAAGCTGCAAGAATGATATTTCAATTGAAATATGTTTTTAAAAATGTCCTTTTCAACTTTCACTTTTCTTTAGGAAGACTCAGTAAGCCAAAATGTAAAACAAAGACCTTTTGAACTCAGTAACAAATCACACAGAAAAGTCTGACACCCCAAACAGTAGTTTGGCGAAAATTCATAGTTTGGAATTTATCTGCAAGTGTTGTAAATTAATCAGAAATATCAATTAATACTTCCAAATTTCCCCCTCCTTATGAACGAGAACATGGAAGACTTGCAAGATAAATGACTAAATTCATAATTATTTAATTATGCAACGTGATCTCTACTCATCTTGTTCTAACACAGGTAAAATCTTTAAAGTCCTTATAGAGGATACATTGCTTTAACCTGCTCGCTTATTGAAGAGAGACTCCTTTGAGCAGCAGGAACAGAGAAGAGGAGAGAATTTATGGAACTACAGCAGCTTGACCTGTAATGACCATGGACACATTGCTTCCACGAATTGGAAACATAATTCTAAAGCCAGACAGTAAGGTTCCCAAAGCTCATTTCCCTCCTGCATAAACCATCATTAAAATCTTTGTCAAACCCCCTCATGCAGAGGGGTTCAGATTACTAGACCTCAGAAGCTCTGCTAGTAAGAAAATGGGAGATTTGGGTGTCCTGGATGGAGAAAATTTGCAAACCTCGACCCAGTGTAATTCAAGTACAGACAAAGTGTATTGTGTTCAAGCTTCTGCTTTATATCCAAATCACTGGCCTGAAATCAGCAGGATTTCAGCAGTGCACAGCCTTCCTCATGTTCTTACAAAAACATAATAATTGACCTTGTGCCTACGCATTAAGACTATGCTGTGTGGTTTAGAACTAGCAGATTTTAATTTGAGTAATCTTGATTCGGCAATCTCAACATCCTCTAACACCTTCATTAGCCTGAAGAGTCAGTTCAAACTCTGCACACTAAAGGCAGATGAATCTGTGTCGTGTCTTGGAGGTTGCACTAGATAACCTTTAAAGGTCCCTTCCAACCCAAACTATTCTATGATTCTGTGATTCAAGAGTTTATTTTTAAAATTACTAGAACAGCACATACAAGGCTTGGAATGCCAGACAAGAAGAGGAAATTGAGTAGTCAGTAAAAAATACTATAGCAAAGCTGCTAGCTTTCATGCTAAGTTAGGGCTGAAAAACATTCAGGTTTCTGAAGTGGAAAGTAACAGACTCCCCAGAGAAAAAGATCACATTTTCCAGGTATTTTATTTACAAATGCTGATAAGCAACTTATTAATCTAATATTAGGAGACAACGTTTTCCTTTGTCTTGTGTTCCATATTTTGGTATTTGCTTTTATTCTACTGAAGGATTCCAATGTTTTTTTTTCTTTTTCCTCCTTCCTAAAGCCTACTGATGATGAGACCAACAAAGTACTTCTCCAGGCACTAGGTGAAATACTTCACCAAGTCAGTTTTCTGCTGTCACGGCTGATGGGAGAGGTTTTATAGTTATATTAACTAAAATATTCAGGGGCCTTAGCCATTTGCAGACATTGACCCACCCATTAAGGCTACTGAAAGCATAAACACTGACTCTCCAATTGCATACCAGTCAAGAAACAGCAGCATATCTTTTATTCCAATGCAATTACCATAAAAGTGTTTTTTTCCCCTAACAGTCTGAATGGTTTTGATTAAATGACATTTACTAACTAAGCACTTTCTCACTGGATTGTGGCAGGTTTTCAGTGCTGCTACATCTGTGGAGTGTTTTCAAGTTATTCTCTTAAGTAAACATAAGACTATAAAATGTAAATATAAACATAACAGTTCTATAACAGTAAAAGCATAATTTGAATAAATAGGGAAGCTAATGAAACACCATTACATGTAAAAGACTATCATCTCCCTCTATGCACTAAACAGTGAACTTGCAACTGCAAATTCAGAAGTAAAAGAATTCATTTGGCTCAATCTTTTGATTTTTATGAGAGTCACAAAAAATTTGTTCCTATACATTAGCTATTAAAGCTACCTTGCAATTTTCTTATTGTTATTACCTTTTCAGCCTTGACTTACCAATTGAGAGCAGACATAGGAAGTGAACCATTTATCTGTAAACTAACAATCAGGACAGTGGAAACAAGCAATCACCAATACAAACTGCAAAATGAAGACAAAGGTAGCAAAATATTTTCAATAGGTTCTTCAGTATTGTCAAACATTATCTGTCATTAACAGGCCAGTTTTTTCAAGAATGTAAAACCAATGAACTAACAGTGTCTGACAAAAAATAAAGTCACATATACATTATGCATTTGGATCAATACTCACTCTGATTTGAGTGCAACAGTTCCATTTGCCTGTTCTTTAACACATAAAGAACATCAACTTTAATTCTGAGTCAAGATTACTTTTGAACCTTCCTCCCTTAACTAAAAATTCAGTGTTATCTGCTACATATTTAAGCCTTTAGGTCTAGTTGTCTAGTTATAAGCAGAGCTGAAAAGTGACATCTACAAACCCATACAGCATTATAAATTATATCTCTAATAATTCCGGTACTCTTCAGGACTAAGATCATTCTGGTCTAGGGGTTTGATACTTCTGTTTATGTTTTCTTAGATAGAAAACATTAATCCACACAGTGTAGTAAAAGTGCATTGGAATGTTCTCCTTACAGGAAATAATAAATACATGAAAAGAGAGAGCACCAAAAGAACAAGACATCTCACTTTGTTACAAAACCTTCAGGATTCTATGTTAACATGTTTTGATTCTGTTGACAAAGCAAAGTGGTAGAATCTACTGTTATGGGGACACTGGGGACTGTTTGGGAAAAAAAAAAAAAACCAAACCAAAAAACACTGCTACTTCCAGTCAGACAAAGCAATTTAAATCTGTAGAATTAATTAGACATGAAGAACTAAATATAACTATTTTTTTATGGTTTTGGTAGCTTTTATCACAGTGATAAATTTGAGGAGAGGTAAGCGTGCTCAAACGGGATTTTTAAGTGTAACTGTGATTGTCAATTAAAGAAGAGATTACATTGTCAACAAAAGACAACTGTATCTTTTAAAATGCAGTTTGCATATACTTACCTAGAGTGCTGAAGAATCTGTGACTAGATTTTCCTCATTTGGGTGCTTTACTGTTAAACCAGAATGTAAATTCTAATATGTACTTACCATTTCTTTTGTTGCTCTTTCTCTCACTTTAATTTCAAGGCAGAACCATTTTCTACTCATCCCTTGGCTTCCCTTTTTACTGTTTTCGATAATTCCCTTCTCCCTTTAAGTACAGACATACATACACACATAAGAAAACCTCAGGAAAGGAAAATGTATTGTGCTGCCTGAAGTCATCTATCACATAACAACCATAAAATGTATTGCTCTAAAAGGTAATAAATGCAGCTTTGCTTTACAAAGCAATAGTGAAGAAAAACCAGGAGCTATAACAAAGTGGAATCTTTGCTACCTCATTCTCTTTGCAGCCTCAATACATTAAGAGAAATTTAAAGATACTGCTTTATTACTGAATTCTCAAACATTAAATGTTTGGTGTGTAAAACAGGGAAGGGGCCTAAACTTTCTGAAAAGTAGAAGAACACATCAAAACCAAGAATGGCCACCTTCTCTGCACCAAGTCACAGAAGACTTTCCAAAACAAGACAGCCTGGCCCTCTATCATCACAGAAATTAAAATGCTCATACACCATGCTGCACTGAAAATCTGAGTTCCCCAAGTCAGACAGTAGGATTTCAGGTTGCAGACCCAGAATTTGCAATTGCACTGAGGTTCTTGCACCCAGCTATAATCCCTGGGCTCCTACAGCTACCCAAGAGCCATAAAATGGCCTGTTGACAGATCAGGAGCACCTTTTATCACTAATCTAAAAGGAGTAGCTGCTTCGGGGAGGAGGGAGATTTGGAGGCAGCAACCTATTCAGCCAGTGCAGCTGCAGGATGTCCACCCTTCGGAACTGCTCCTATAGTGCCTTAAGAAGCAGGTGAGGAATAGGCTTTTAGATTAAGGAAATAGTACAAATTCCTCATCAAGCCGAGCAGAAGTTCAAAACTGTTTCTCTTCATTTTCTGGCTGTTTTGTTAGGAAGAAAGGTTTGTCTGCCTCCACCTCAGTTATGACAGGAGGTTTCCATTCCAAATAAGTCAGTGACTTCAGTGCCTATGTGTTTTTCTACCAAGTAGAAGTATTCCTACCTGCTCTGAGAATTGTTAGGAATTGTCTCTTACTCAGAAAGTACAATTTACCTTGAAGTCAGTTAAGCAACCTTTCTCAAACCTAGACTATGAACAAAATTCAAATGAAAGCACAATTAACTGCAAGTATAATAAAGAATGAGCAGAAAATGTCTTCATCTACTGATGAGTGGCATAACACCATAGTCACAAATCATCAGTCACATGGTACAATGAAAAGTGCAAAATAAAGAATAACCCACAGATATTTACCCAAGTAAGTTAGACTAGGAACAGAAACCTGCATTATAATTTGGCCTTAATGTTTATCTCTCATTGTTTTAGAATTCAGAAAATTCAGTTTTAATGCACTAAACCACATTACTTCTTGAGAATTCACCTATCATTGTGTGGTTTTGCTTAGTACTCCTACAGTTTCTCAAGAGAAACTTAATTAAACAATAGTCATAAACTGGCAGGGTTTTACAAGCTAATGAACAACTGCCTTTCTGATGATTAAATGCAGATGCCATTGATTGTAAGAACATAATAATCAGAAAAAAAAGTTTATTTCTTCATAAACTTCTGTCAGTTGTTCATGGACACCACACCAGTACAGGGGATACTTATGTCCACTTTTAAGATTTCTGGGCAGCTTTTGTGGTAGCATACTTTCCTGAAGAGGCAGATGAGAAATTAAGAAATTGTGCAGTGTTCAAGTCTCATCTGGGGCACTTAGAGACATTTCCCAGGTTGGCACTGATACACAGTTTAGATTCTACAGACAACAAACATATTCTTAGCTTGGAAGACCCATCCTAGTAAGTCAGACAGTTCAGACATGTTTGCAAAAACCAGAAGCACACAATCACATCTTACTGTTGCTTTTTAGAGATGATCATAAGAAAACAAGGATATAATCTCTTCGATAAGATTCACAGAGACTGACTGCAATGAATAGGAGTGGGCCATTATGTACAGACTACAAAGAGCACTTCTTTCAACTTTTGAGTAAAATAGTAACTTTCTTCTTGAAGAGTTCTGAATATTTGTTCAGAGGAAACAAACTGTAGCCAATACAATATGGCTCTTGGACTTCCCACTGGTTCAAAAACAAGAAAATCTAAGACCGGTAGCTATATTTTTCAGATGAATACAATTATTGTAACAGTTGTTTCTCCTCTTTTTATGCTTAGGTGACAGAAGTGGATTATTTAGGCGGTTTTTTTGCTGGCTTAGTACCACTATTTCTACCCATTATATCTTCTTTTGTTGCAAGATTACTATCCTCTGGGGGGAGAAATTATAACTCTCTTGGTCTGGTACTAAAACACTTTATGTAAATTGAATACAAGACAGCTTTTGTATTAGGTATAGCACTTTCTACAAAATTAGAGCAATCATGAGGCCTTTTATAACTCACTTGGCTTCACTTCCCTAGCTCTCTCAGGGATATTATTATTTTTATTTGTTTTTTAATCTCCTGAACATTATGATCATTGAGGCAACTGCTCTCCAAAACTCATAGTAATCAGCCCTTTTGGAGAAAGGTCTTGTGAACATTGCAAATTGTGCCCAATCAAGGGATAGTTTATTCCCTCCAATTCCAAACCTCCATAAGAAACTTAACTGTATCTGCATTTCCAGTACCTGCTCCTTTTGAAATTTGAAGCCTAATGGGACTTAAGCTGGCAGCAGAAACATGATTTTATGACTGAATCAGATCTGTCCTAAAAAAATTTCACTTTTCCCTGGAGAAGTCAACTAAGCTTCACTGGAAATATTGTGATTTGCTCACATGGACTTTCCACGTTATTCTTCCCCTCTGCCCCAATCAGAAGCAGTTCCTGATCTGAATCCTAGCAGACCAGCCATCATTTACTGACACTTCATCACTCCCTGATGATGTAATTGTCTCAGAGAAGTATAAGGAACTAAACCCAAGAACTAACGAATAAACAGCTCATGATAGTTTGAACAGACTCAAATGACAGTTCTGAATACATGACCATCCTTCGACTCAAAACCAAATTATCAGTTAACTTTGGTATTGGCTATTTGAAAACAAAAAGAATGGAAAAAAATCCTTGGCTTTTTTCTTTGGTGATGATTTTGTTTAAAGAGGTTCACTCAGCTGTGCTTTTCTCCTGAAAGTCTTGAACTGGAGATTGTTCTTTTTGTGCAGCCATATTTAAGCTGAATCAACAATGATAAAATTGGATACAACAGTTCATATTTCCTCATCACTTCCATTAGCAGAGTGTGCTTTTCCAGTCAGAAGCAATTCTACTTCAGTGTGATCTCATTTCAGCTGAACACTAGGGAAATACATATATATTATTTTTTATCCAAAGTACACATTAGAAACTTAAAGAATTGGAAATCCAGCTGATGAATACAGTAGCTACTAACTTTGTAATGCAGATTGGTGGCATTTACACCTGATCTTCCCTGTCTTTTTTTATTATATGGAAAATAATTTGCAAAACAAAGAGCTTCACAGAAAAGAAGATATGTGAAATAAAAAGGATTTTTTTACTAGCATTTTCTATGCTATATTTAACATCATCAAATCTGAGGAAACCTAATCTGAAGAAGCCATCTTGATGAAACAGTATCAATGCACATTATTCTCTATGATCTATAACCAAACTCAGATTTAAAGTTAACCTGAAAGCGTTGCAGCCATTTTGGTGCCTAACATACCTGGCCACGTAAGAGCTATTCCCTTGCTGGTGTGATTAGCACTGCATTAATGGCAAGGATTAGAGCAAGTACAGACAGAGAAGCTTTGGCAGTCATACGTGAAAAGGGCACAGGGGAGTTCTGACTTCACCTAGCCTGGCTCTCCTTCACGCTTAATATCTTATTGTTGCATGCACTTAATTCACTCCAGACATACTAAATGTTCACTGGCAACGATTGTGACAAACCTGGCAATCTATGTTTAAAGGTTTAACCTGATGACACAGCAAGATATGAGCTCATCCTTTCTATTAGGTCAAGAATAAGATATTTCACAGAGCCTTTAAAAATCAAAATACATGATTTAGTATTAGTTTTGGGCTCAGTGATTTTAAAATATTAAGTACTTAAGTACATGGTATTAAAACAGCATGATAAAATGTTCAGACTTGAGGTTTAGAAGTGAGAAAGCCTCCAAAACTGAGATAAAAGACTAAAGACAGAAAAAGCAATGGCTTTCTGACACTGATGTCAGATGGATTTGTGAAGTGTTCTTTATCTCCCATCACTGGTTGTTCCAGCCAGGCTTTGCATCTTTTCACTCTAGCCTTACTCTAGTTATCCTGCGTGCCTTGCTTTATCCATTCAACCTTATTCTGTTTAGCAATATGTCACTTTTTTTAATACCTTTGTCCTTGCATACATCCAAGATGTGAATTTCACCAAAAAAATTAGCACAAACACCTGAAGAGCCTGTATGAGAGTGTAAGATATTCTGATTTTTAGCCCTGGTCAAAACCACCAAAAACTTCAATTGTGAAACCAATTTTCATCCCAATTCTCCTCTAAATTTGCCACTTAAAGAGTTTCCTATAAAGATAATATTAGGCATTTTGAGTCAAGAGAAATATTTCAGTATTATATTTTAAAATATATATTATAAAAATTAACACACTTGGAAAAACCCTAGAAGTTATCCTTCAGAAATGTTGACATTTATTGAAATGACTCATTTTGACTTCTCTTTCACAACCATATTTTACTGAAGTTGGTATGGACTTGTGGAAAGCTTCCATGTTGGCAAAACTGTTTTCTTGTGAGAAAATGTTCTGTTGGAAAGGTTTCAAGTAGTGATAATTGCTCTGTACAGGCCACTTTTTTTCCCCTGATCCTTAAGCTACTTATTTAGATTCCCAGCTCTGAAGCAACTATTGCTTGCTTTCATAACTGAATAGCCCCAAACCTCACTGAGGATCCTAAACATCATGCTGATAAATAAATGACCATTTAATAGCAATGTAAGATTAATCGTCAATGGGATGTGTGTGAAATCAGTTCAAGAGTGATGATTTTATATGAATGTGTCTTAAAAGAGCCTACACAAAAATAGACTATGGTGGTAGAAAAACAGGTATTGCACAAATCTATAGCAACAAGTTCTTTCCCCAGACTAATGTCTGAAATAGAACTTCATGAAGGAATACATACATCCATAATTTTGCTGAAACAGTGTCTCTAGTTCTATCCTTGTATTTCAAATAAAAGCGATTAAAGTTGGAACTGCTTATTCAAGCTCAAATATTTGAGTGTTTGAAGCATGTAAAATTTAAAGTAGTACTTAACTAGAAGTATTAGTTTTAAAAATCGCTAAGCAAGTTCTGAGTTTTCCATGTCTCTGTAAGGATAGCTTATAGACAATATGCTGTCTTCATTACATGTTGTTGATAAATACCATAGATACAATTAGCAAGGGAGCTAGCCTTTTGCTTTAAAATAATAATATCATAGGATTACAATACAAAAACAAAAAGCCAGAAGTAAAAGGTTGTTTGCTGCATATTGTCTATTCTGCAAATACAATATTTTTCCATTTTCAGATCAACAGTATCTCTTAATCTACTAGAAGAATACCTGTGGATAAATGCATTTATCACATCACATAAATATCACATTGTCTGCAATGTACTGTAGTATTTCTGAACTCCCAAATGCCAACATGTAATAAATAGAAAACATTTTTACAAGAACTAATGCCTGTCACAGCAAGAAGGATTTTACACTAGAGTTATATTTTTCAGAAAGTTCCTTTCCTGCAGTTGTGTAGAGAAGCTTATTTTATATTGTTATTAAGATGCACTTAACTGGAGGAGTCATGTCTTCCCTCAGCCACAATATTAACAATCTCAAAATTCCTCTCTAACTACAGAAACTAGCTTTGTAAGGCTGTTGCATGCTGCCTTTTCTCACTCTTCCAGAATCCTACAGAGAGCAAAAACCCCAAATCATAGTGCAACAGGAAACATGTTAGTCAAAATAAGTGTTACAGTAGATACTTTTACACCTGTCTTACTTCTTGGCTACAGTCAATGCCCTGAAGTCAATGTCTTGATTATCAAGACCCCTGACCTACACTTGGATTGGCGTGATAAGTCTATGACAACTCGTGCTACTACATCAGATGAGATATTGCTCTGCACCAGGGCTCCTTTAGGACTCTGGCATCACTAATCACCATATGCCATTTACAAAAGCAAGAGAAAAACACACTAGGAACTTATTTTTTCAATGTCTCGCAGTTTCTTCACTCCTTTATTTTTTATGGTATCACACATATACAGTTGTCTTTCATAGCATTTGGTTTTCCTCTCATCTGGCACATACTGCAGAACAGACTAACCTCTTTTACTCACCTATGCGTATCTAATACATAGTCTGGACATGATCTGGAAAGATTGACGGTGATTTCAAATTAGCTTACACGTCTTTCATCTCTGAAACAGCCCTTGGCCTCTCTTCTCTTTGCTCTCTTTGGACAGGGATGAAGTCAGAATCTTCTGTTTCTTCTTTGATTGGCTTTGAACTGGAACAATTTTAAGTTTTGACAAGAAAGGAAAAAAAAAAAAAGATGTCCTTTAAAGTAATAATTCTGTACTTCATAAGGATCAAACTCTTAAGATTCCTGCCTGAAAAAGGGAGGAACACCACACGAAAGAATTGAGGTAATGAACATTTCTGTCACTCACCTTACAAACTCATTTTTCTTCTACATTTTATTAGATGCTGCCTTGCTCTCCTCCTTAAACACAAATGACAGATTATATTAGATGCATAAATTATATGGATTATATTTCTGTCACCAGTAAATTAGCTGTTAAATTTAGTTTGCGTGATGCTATTGACAGGTCCCTGATTTAAGAACCTTTTTTCTTTTCAGTCATTTTTTCCACCTTTTCTTCTTTCTTCTTTTGTCAAGATCTCCAACACATTTTGGAAGAAACCAGTAAAAGTTGCAAATATATGTCAGAGACTTACAAGGACAGAGAGGCCATGTTTCTCTTAAAAGGGTAGGGAAAAGAAGGCTTATGAATGAGTACATAAATTAAGTAAATATTATGGCCAATAAATGCAGCTCTCAATGCAGATAAACATTTTAGTTAGTGTTTTTGTGTGTTTGTTTTCTTACTTTTTGTCCAAATTTTTTCTAAGCCTAACAAGTGTTTCTGTTTCAGATAGGAATCAGACAACTTCTGATATGTTTAAATAATTATTGAGATTTAAGCTTTATTTAAGCTTTATTGTTGATTCCTCAATTTGATTTTGTTTCCAGACCTCAGGGAACAATCCCTCTACTATGAAACCATTTCGACAGATCACTAGCAGCTGACAAGTTACAGCACAGTTCATTCAAGCTCTGTAGGTGTGAAGTTCTGCCATGTTAAGTGCAAGCAAGTTGCAGCAGGGTGCGTTTGCTTCAGCACAATGAGGTGTGATCCAGATTGATTTTTACTGGGGCTTGAACTTTCAAAGTTCAACAAATACCTACTCATTATCACCCATGGTTAAATGTCACAAATGCAATAAGTATTTTTTGAGAGACTTGATGATTCGTATAACACCTCCCAATTTGTTGGGGTTCATGAAGTACTTTAAGAAGAACACAGTCAGCATGTCCCATCCAAATTACAGAAACACTGTTCTGTCATCATCGCTGCCCAATTAGATAACACAGCTATGCCTCAAGTTGTCATTTTAATAAGTTATCAGGAAGAAGACAAGCTGTCGTCTGAGGGGGCGTGCAAAGCCAGATGTGCTGTTATGAGCAGTTTGCTCAAGTCCAGCAAATTGCAATAACACACTGTTAAAAACTTAACAGATTCAGCTCACTCTGCATTCCAGTATTTTCATGCCAAATCCTCAAATCTCCTCCCCTTTAATTAGACTGTTGTTGGGGAATCCTCAGGAAGTTATTGGCATCATCAAGCTTTGCTGATTCTATTATATGTGTGAACTAACAGAGTTTTTATACACACAAAATTTTAACGAAAAGATCAGTCTAAAGATGAATAGTTTCTCCTGGGTTCACTTTATCAAAAGTCTTAAGTATTAAATTACAGTAAATTCAAGCAACTGAGAAACAGACTTTCCATGAAACTATTTCTTTACTTGCACAGAAATATTTATTCTTTCAGGATTGCTTCCTGAAATACTGCATAACCTTAAGGCAACTGTGATCTACAAATTTCATGAATAGATGTTTTAATGTCTGGGTTAAACTCTGGCTCCAACATGCAAAAAATAATCTCAAACTACTTCACAAGAGGGATACTACTAGAAACAGATGTGTATTGTCAAAAAGTTCACAGCAGTGGTGGTTCTGAACAACAAGAGTTATCAACTGGTCATTTGATTTCTGGGTGATATTTAGAACTATTTATGTTGCCTCTGGTTTACCTAAGAAGGATAATTCTGTGGCACGGCACAGCAGAAAAATAACCAAGGAATTCCCTTAGTAATACAACATACCAAAACTGGAACTTTACTGTCAGGATCATGATGAAAGATCTGTGCTCCAGGGCTCTTTTTGCAAGAAAGGGTGAAAATGCTTTATGAAGCAGTTAACTAGAATAAACACTGGAGGTTGAAAATGAGTCTGTTTCTAAAAGCTTTTAAATGGGACATATGAAGAAATCTGTTCTAACGGTTTTTGTAATAAACACTTCTTGAGCAAAAGTTTTAAAGTTGGAACCTTAAATGTGTTTTTAGCATGAAATAAGTGCAATAAAATTTTAAAACAAAACAGCTCAAGTACTGTTGTTTTGTCAATGCTTCCACAGATATAAGTATTCTACAGACCAAGTGATATTTGGCAAGCTCGACTGCATAAGAATCATCTCAACATTCTTTCAGCTTTTGTTTCTTTTATCAGAAGGAGTCCTGCTTGAACTCTGAATGGGTCAATAGATTGTTTTGTGCCTGCACAGAAAAACAGGAGTAAAACAGGGGCAACAAGTGCTAATTAAGACTCTCCCCTCATGTAGCTTCCCCATCCTTTAACAAGCTTTACAGTATAAATAGAAACCAACACATTGTAGTAACCACCCAAAGAATCATGGGCATTTAACCCCTGCAGCACAACAACAACAATCATTTTACTACTGATACGTATCCCTTTCAGGGATTTTCTGGGGACTAGTCAGGTTTTGTTTAGAAGCAGTTCACTGGAAGAATCAAATTATGCTTGACAGTGCCAACTAAAATTATCAAAACAGACATATAGACAGACATTTCTTAAAACCTTCAAATTTTCACACTGACTCTAATCTTCTTACAGCAGCAATTTATATGAAGGTTAAAAATAAAGCATACATAAATATGTCTTTTGAGTCGGACTCAAGTTTTTGCATTCCCCATTTATGCAAGCATGAATTCCAAGGGGACTGAGCTACCTACCAGTTGTATAAGGAAGGAAGCTTTAAAGAATTTGTCCTAACAGTTAATCTTAAATTAAAAAGGAAAGCCAAAAGAGGTGAAAAATTGTTTCTTTCCTTGTATGCCTATGTGGTTTACTGTGGACAGAAGCAACTTTACAAGAAAATGTTTCAGTTTGCTAAAATTCTTAAGAGACACACAACAACAACCCCCGCCCCCTTTCAGGCCCTGTTAAAATTCTCATCTTTTAGGGTTTAAAAAGTAAGTTTTAATCCTGGCTCTGCCAATAATCTTCTGGATGACCTTGAGCAAATCGCTTTGCCTCTGTTCTTTCAGCCTAGCTGTAAAGCTGGATTAATTCTTACCCACTCATAGTGGTGTAAAAGAAATGATTGTCACGCAGTATTCTTAAGCACTACAACATGCAAGAGATAAGCAAGACTTACACTAGGCTTTGCATGAACTTTGCAAAGATAAGCTTAGAAACAACTGTCTATGAGGTCTGAAGGGAAACTATCAATATTCTTATTCAAAAAGGTTTTCATTTTACATTCCAAATGAATACTACCTGAAACTCAGCCCGTTTATATTAAAAGCATTTAAGACAATATGCACAACTTTGATTTGCGTCAATAGGAGTAAAAAAACTAATTACCTCTTTTTCCTTAATATTGAATTTCCTTTCATGACATAAGGCTCTGGGACTTAAGCAGAAGTATGCACTGCTTCAGCCTTGTTTCAGTAGCATTCAAAAATTTTAATAAAGCATTGAAATAACTCAATTTTGCAAAACCATGCAATATCAGACCACCATTGCATTGCACCTGTAGCACGACAAGACACCAAATAGTGCTGGATGATGGCACAAATGCTTACTAATCTCAGTCATTTTTCTAGCTAGTAACCAATTAATTTATATTTTGAAATACAGTCACACACTTGTTTTGCAAAATATTCCTATTAAATGCAAAGCTATATTACCTAGTGTTCCCAATAAGAATTTTAATTAAACTGTCAGCTTTTTGAAGCCAGAGTTATCTAAAGGCTGGTCTCTTATTACAGCTGGATTTTGTTTTCATTAGTTTCTTTCTTGTGGTGGCTTTATTCTCTACTCTCATTACAGTGAAGATTCATAGATCAAAACGACACTTTTGCAGGAACACCCAATTCAGCCAACACTGTATTTGCTCATAAAAGATACAAACCTGCTTATCAGGAACTCTGCATAAATGAACACAGAAGAATCACAATGACCTACAGCAGTGAAATTATTAAGTGTCAATCGTTCGCATGGGCAGAGAAAAACTGTTCCAAAGGATTATCATCTTTTTTGTTTCTAATTAAGAAAGCAGTTGCAATGTATACCAGAAAACCAAACCCAAATTTTCTATACACATGGATTATATAGTTTGAAACAAAGAGTTTATTTTCTCACATCTCAGCATGCAGAACTGCTCGTGTGCTAGAGATTCCAATTCCAATAATCAAGGAACTGCCATTTCATTAAAAAACCTTCTCTTAGCAAGTCTTCATTCTCATTGTTTGACTGCACTTTAGTATCTATTCTCTTAATACAGTGATAGTATATTCATGGCAGGACACTCTTAAGGCAGTGATTGCTTACAGAAGGAGATGAAAGAAAATATTCATAAGGTGAAGAACCTCAATAATCAGGCATCATAACAATTGACTCAAAAGGTCTTAAGACTAACACAGTGATGTTCCCAGATGAGTTAGCAAGATTTCCTCAGTCCCTAAAATCATATATCAGTCATTTCAAAACTATTTCATGTGACCTTTTCTGTACAAGTCCTTGGGACTAATTGAACACATTGAAATCTCATGCAGCTTCATATACTTCTTGAAAGTATTCTAAAATCTCAAGCACAGTGTCTCAAGGGAACAGGGTGAAGCCACTATCAGGGTTGTTCTTCGGACTACTGCTGAGCTGAGTTACAAGTTTACTGACCTTCGCAGCATGCACTCACTCCCTTCCTGCGAAGTGTTACTATCCTCTCACATCTGCTGACAGAAGTGCTTGTGTAATTGCTCTGTATCCTAGTCATGTCAAGTGATCCTGCTTTTTCTTCTTTTAAAAAAAGGACTTGCTATTAAAAGTGGACAACAGTCAGTTGAAATAGAAAAGATTTTCAGGAAGCCACAAAAATCCTAGAGCATTCTGTGACTCCTCATTAAATATTCCCATGACTAAGAAAAAAGGAACTAGAACAATAACAAAAAGAATTAAATTAAAGATTCACTAGGTCTTCTGCTAAACAGGTAATTTTTAGGAGGTGGACATCCAGTGAGAGTAAAACCAACAGACAAAGTGAAGCGTGGCAGATTGAATGCAAGATAGGTATGAGAAAAGCAAAGCTCTTGTGTAAGAACTCTCTGAGTTTGTCTATGGGAGTTGGACAAAAGTAACTCCACATTATTGACCATCACATACAAACCTTTTACAGACTGCTTTGTGTATTGCTGGCATTCTCTATTTTGTCAAATAAGTCCCTAAATTGCAGGGGAAAGTCTTTGGGTGATATGTTTAATGCAGCCTTTCTTCCCTCTCTAGTTAAATGCTATTGCTCTTAGTATTTCAATTGCAAGATATTCAAGACAGGCACTATTCCCACATACACAAATAAAGCTGTAGAATTACATTATTCAAGCTATTCATCCTGCACATGTTGTACAAACTTTTGTTACCTTCAAACTGTAGAAATAGGAAAACAACACATTTCCATCAGTTTCTGCTCACCAATTCAGTAGCCTTCCCCATCTGTACATCCATTCTAAAAGAATGTTTCCTTTAATTTAAAGTTTCATAGCACATCTATCCATCAACAAAGAGACTAGCTTGCCTGCGGCCCAGTGCTGGTTTTCTGTGAGTAGTAAAGAAAGCTCCAGCTTACAGCAATAAATATGCATTTATTCCCCAGCAAAGCCAAACAGTGATGCGCTTCAGTCAGTGACTAAGAGGACCAGCACTGAAAGACATCCGAGTACATTCTATCAACCTGACAAGTTATCTAACGTCTACATGAACCAGAGAACAAGGGGAAAATGCAAATTCAGTCACAAACAAAAGAGGTCAAAATAAACAAATATAAGGACATCAGACCATAGACTCATAAGATACCTACATGAGGTTACATATATACTTGTAGTCAGAAACCGACCTACTTTCAGAACTGCTAAGTGTATTTCTGTCCTATCACAACTTACTATTGTTAAAAAAATCAACTTAACTATGCTTAAAACAACCTGCTTATTACAAGGCCCTATATATTTGGTTGTATAATCAGAAAATGGTTGGTTCTCATCAGTTTATACACATTCTTCAGCAGGTCACACGCACAGAATTAATTGTGTGTAAATAAAGGATTTGGGTGAAAAGGTATTTGCTTTTCAGTGAAGATACACAATAGCAGACAAAATGCATAGCATGCAAAAGGCAAGTTCTAGTTGTTTATCTAACTTAAAGCTTCCAGAAATACATTACTTTTGTTTATAAACATGTATTGCACAATACTGTTGAGAAGCATACACAAGTACTTAGTTGGATTAAACACCGCACACCCCTTCTAACAATATAACCTGTCTGCAAAGAGAAATATTTTTTTCAGACTACGCAGTAAATTAATATGAAAAGTATACCACTTAAATACAATTACAGTAACTCATGCAATATCTAATAAAATAGAGTCAGCCTACACTAATACAAATGTTGGGGCTGTCACTACGTGTATTCTCCACAAGTTTTGTTTTATGCACTCATTTAAACTGTACACATGAAAAAAACCAAAGAAATCAATTAAATGTCAAAAACAACATAAAGAAGGTTAGAAGTGGAATGGAATTTTTAAATTATGGTATTAACAGATATAAAATTAGGGAAGAGCCAATAGTTACACATTTAAGGGGACAAACTTTAAAGTTTTGGGGCTGAGAGATATACTAGCTCTATATTTAGCTATCACTTGGACTACAAATTCCAACAATTTTGGAGCCAGGAAACTCAAGCTACCCTTTTCATGTGGGCATGCCTCAGGGATGGCAATAACTGGAACAATTAATTCCCGGAAGGAGAAAAGTCAGAGAGATATTTAGAGTGGTGTTCATAATTATCAAGATGAGGTAATTAGTCTTTTTTTCAGTCCTCTGTATTTGTTCCCATTCTTTAGAGCATAATAAACATGAGGTCATTTTAAGTTCAAAAAGGTTACAATCACAAAGCAGCAACATTGGAAGCTTCATTACTGCAGAACATTGGAACAAGGTGGTTTCAAAAGGCATCAAATGACAGGATGATAATAAAACATTATCGATTTGCTTCTTCAGAAGGCATGCTGAACTCTGTTTTAGTAAATTAAATAACTCTGGACACAAGAATAAGTCCTGTGTTAATCCGTGGCCCCAACCCGATGTTGGGCTCATGTGGGAACAGGAATCAGACAATATAGTAAAATGCCAAATTGGGATTTAGGGTTTGCATTGTTTTCAGCTATCCATAGCTTAATTGTACTTTCAACTAACTGGCATTTCTAAACCATTTCTGTTTACTTGGGGTCAATGGCATGAAAACTGTGAAAGTCACTAGAAATTAATCTATGTATACTATCAGCACCTGTGGCCTCTTGCAAGAAGCTTAAACTAAACTCTATTTTTACAAAAGTACTCTTAATTTTCCATTTAAAACTTGTCTGTAGTAAGCTGTCGAAGACAATGACAGGTTTGCAATGATCATTAGTGTCTAGAAATATTTCAACCTGAATTTAGTGCATTTCGAAATAAACATTTTAGGAAGAAAACAGCTATCATTTAACTTTATGACAGACAGTCATGCATTAATCCCTAAGCAATGTCCTAGAAGATCTCAAAAGTATGAAAATATATTTCTGACATACTATGTGTATAACTGCTTTTATGGTGGCACTCCAGTGAAAGCGTCGTAAACCACTGAACACCTAACAAATAATTTATAGCCAATAAAGGTATGTGTTGATCCCAACTGCAGTACAAACTTACTTTTTGTCCAAGTTCGTGTGCCAAAGCACTAAAAAAATGCTAAAAGTGGTTAAAAAAATAATTTTAATGCGACTGGCTTCACAAGTATCATACAAGGAAACCTATATTCTTCAGTTATATGAGCTCGCTTTGAAGAAAAGAACATGTTTTTCTTTTATTTTTTTTGTTCTTTAGACATGTCCTTGGGCTTGAGTAAAAATAGTCTGTGTGTCAGTGAGTTACTACAATACTCTCATTTTTTTATATTAATGTATTTAATGGTGCCTAGCAGTGTCAAAAGAATAAAGAATGGTACACATTTATGAATTGTTCTTTCCTATATGGCATCCACACCATCTTAATGCATTTCAGCCTGGGCCACTTCATATCTCAAGCACAGCTCTCCTTGAGGCCACTTTCCATAGTAACCATCATAAGTGTCAAGGAAAATTACATATCATAGTCCTACACTCTCTAAGTGAAAGAAATACTTCTGTTGTTGTTACCATGATCTGATATATGGCTAGAACGAACATCAACACTAATAAAATATTTAACAGCCTAGATTTAACTTGGCTTGCTATAGGGTGCAATGAAGCTTTTGACTTGATTAAATATTCCACTTCAGCGTGGGATGCAGGTTTAGCATTTTTTAATTCTTCCCCAGAGCACCATGCCAGGTTTTCATATAATTAAGTGGGTACACTCCAGACTGTTTACAACTGGGATCCCTGATGAGACTACTGTCTGAAAACTTTATGTTCTTTTCAAAACTACATATAGGCTGTCAAGTTCCTTAATCATTTCCTTCATAGTGGCTGTTTCACAAACACTTTTAAGCAATTTATTATTAAGTCAAATAGATGCTCCCCCCTTTTATTTTTTTATTATTATTATTTTTCTTTTCTTTTACTTTCTTATTTTATTCTTTGCTATGGGTTTATGGGTCTTAATTACAGGAGTAATTAAGAAAAAGCTGAAACAGAACTAGCTTAATTTGAGGCATAGAAATGAGCCCATTTACAATATATTAATCTGTGGAATAATTAAAAAGAAAAGGAGAAACCTTTAGTTCCTTTAAAAAAAGAGTGACTAACAAAGCTATAGGAAGAGAATTATGTTTGATACATTAAAACCACACTAAATCTGAAACACTGTCATCAAATACCTGAGACTGCAAGAAAATAATCTAATAGCATATGAAACAGTTCTCTCAATTACTTTTTTTTCCCCCACAAATTTAATAAGACGGAACAGCTCCTTTATTTACAGGTCTTCAAGCTTTACCAGTCTGCTACCCCCCGTCACATCTTGTTAGGATGCAAGTAAAAAAAATCAAATGGGAAAGGGGCTTCAAATAAATACTTCATTAAGGAAAGCACAACAGTAGACAAGGTAGGAAGTTGCTGTACAGAGCAAGTCCTACAGTTAGAAAAAAGACATTACTACATACATTGTCTTTGTTCAGTGACACAGATGACCCAACCAGCCAACTTTAAGTGAATTTGTCTGCTCCAACGAATCTCTTCCTTAGCATCCATGAGAAAATACAGTCACCATGGAATAAATTGCACTTCAAGTTGCAGGTGATGAATTCACAAAGAAAGGAAAACAGAAGAAGAATATAACAAACACTTCCAATAAGTAGTAGCAAAACCTCCATGAAAGAATCACAACACTGAGCCTTCCTTCTTCTTTTCTTTCACAAATAATTACACACCTTGAATGCCACTTCCAAAGGTCTTCAGCAATTCCAGGGATTCACTGCTTCCTAACAAGGATCTTAGATTTTCCACATGCTGATCTCAGTCAGAATATCAGGTAGGTAACAAATTCAGTTGTTCTTCCTACAACCCATCTACAGAGTAGACATTTGCCTATTAACTATTTTCAAGATAAAAAGTAAATTCCATTAATTATAAAAATATCATACAATTAATTGTTACTCTGCAACTTAATCTTTAAGCGTTTTCTTGTCCTGAATGAATACTATACAAAGTATTACAGTTCATTTTTTTAAACTCCTATATTAATCTTTGTTAATCCATACAAATTCAACTTAAACTGGTGATAAAAGCTTCTACTTTGAAGAAAACATCAAACAGTACAGCAATTAGTATGTAAAATAGGATTATTTCATTTGTTCAGCCTCTAGATCCTGTATTATTCCTCACTCATAACCAGAGCATATAAGCACATTGATCCACACACACCAAAGCCAGGTGATTCCAGGTGGATGCAAATACTATGTATGCAGGAACGAAGATCACTCAGTTATCAATGCAAATCTACACTTAAAATCCTGCACCATAACTGCAGTGGAAAACCAGAAAGGTCATTAGCCCCAGTCTCCAACCATTGTAAAAAGGAAGACCAGAAACACTGCACATCCTCGGTACCGTGCTCAATTACAAGGACTGAGATACAGCCACACACCAAGAGACACAAAATCACAGTTTTGCCCTCAGAGGTGCATTTCCCAAAAAACCTTTCAATTTCTAATTTTGTTATGCTCTAAATTGAGGTTGTGGCCTTGTCTTATTTTTTTCTATCCTTTTGAGGTTTCACCAGCCACCAGTACAGTATTTGCAAAAAACCATCTGCAGCATCAGACAAGTCTCCCTAAGTTTCTACTCCCTCTTGTGTAACTATATTTACTATCACGTTAAATGAAATACACCTCTGCACAGCAGAGGTTTTCATGTTCCAGTTTGTGGGTAATTTCTTCGGGGTCAGTAATCAATAAAAGCTTAAATGAAAACTATGAACTGTATTAGATCTCTAAGTAATGGCATAACAGCACTTTCATACATGTTAGTATAAAATTCAGAAAATATTCCTCCCCCCACCCTGTCTAAAACTGGACACAGACATTTACATTTCAATTTTTGCTTACAAGCCTTACGAGTATACATTAACTGCATCAGCTGCATGCAGTGAGGCTTAAAAATTCAGGTCTAGGAATAAGGACTACATCATAGCCAAAACTTAATTCTGAAGGAGCTCCCTGCATTGAGTACATATTACATTTGAGCCTTAGCCCTTGGACCGATTGACACAGAAGTGTCTGTTTTTCACCGTTCTTTTGATGACAACTCAATGAGCAGCTTCATTTGAAATTCAAGTGTTTGCTGGTGTAAGATACTTGCTCAGGCTTATGGATATGCTGTTACTTAATTATGGAATGTGTTCGGCATTTACATGAAGGCTTTTTCATACGTTTCAAAACCACCTCCTTGCCTGACATCACAGTGTTACTGAATGCAAGACTGCTCCTAAATATTATTCACAGTAAAGCAGAGAGTGCAGGTCTTAAGGTAAAAATGGTTTTGGAAGCTATGCAGCAAAAAGGGTACTCGGGACAAGCTGCTGACATCTGTCCTGAACTACTGTAGTGAGCTTCCGCAATGGGGAAAAATTGGCTCGAGCCTGATAATAAAATTATTTGCAACTCTTGGAAGTAAACACACTAAAGAATTTTTAATCTCCAAGATGCATTTTATTAGCACATAAACTAGAACAAGATCCATTTTTGGCAGGGAAAACAAATCTACCAAGCAAGAAAGATTTAAAGGTTTAGCAACAATGGCTTCTGTGCCCACTGGGCCCTGGCTGATGGGTCCATACCTCCAGTACTGCTCAAGTTCAGTGACTTCCACTGGCTTCCTGACACAGCCTCCTCTGGAGCTTAAGAAAAGCTCTTCCCACTCTCCGTGAGGCCTGACTGTGGCCTGTTCCTAAAAATTATGAGCGTTACATGAAGTCTCTGCCCTGTGATCTGAAGGCATAAGAGGAATAAATACTAGCTACTTTGCTTGGGTAACACTGACTACAGACACCAGGATCTCTCTACAGTCAGTGGAGAGAGATGAACACATTTAGTTACCTTCTTGAAGAACCTCCTTCCTCCCATTGACCGTGGGAGTAAACCTGGTGAGATCAGCAGAACAAAAGCTAATCTGTATGTATTTCCCACTCACCAGTAACAGCTGCTTTGCAAACATCATTTAACTGGCTGACAAAGCATTGATTTATTTTTTTTAATTCCACAGTTGTAGCAAGTTTAAGTAACTAAACAGTATGTAGTAAATTCACAGAAACAATAGAAATTACCAAAATAAGCATCACCTTTTCCTGACTGGCAATTGATATGTGGGTAACTGTGGGAATAACATGGAGACACCTCAATGGTAACTGAGCTTTTAGAGGCCTTTAGAGTTAGTGACAGATTAATAGGTCAGTATCATAAGTGTTGACATCGTTGCAATTTCCGTATTCTTGGTTTATACACAAGCTAAACGCCGTAAACACTTCGTGCATCAGCTCTAACATTACACATGGGATCAGACCACTGGTAACTTTATGAAATAAGACCACGTGTGTATTACCATATCACAGAGTAAGTCAGTGTACAACAAGAGAACTGAGTCCAAGCACCACAACTATTCCAACAGATTATTTTTTTAAAATAATTTCCTCAAGGAAACTCCAGCAACATTAAAAATCAGGTCTGTTGAAGACAACAATATAAAAACACTATTTTCATTGCCACTAGTATAACAGCAAAAGATTTTAAAATACTTTGTTTCCTGACTGTTAAGTTCCATGCTGTGTAAAGCAATTATCACATCTCTCAATTTCCCAATCCTTGCGTTATTTTATTAAAACTAATGAATGTTTTTAGCATACAAGAGACTAAATAAATTTGCACAGAATTAGAACAGCCAGCCTACAATCATCCCTGTAGACTTAAATACTAACTGTAAAAGAAGTAACATTTGCACAGTAAATAACTAGGTTGCATCCTGAATTCCTCCTCACATGATCTGGTAAACTCTTTAACTCAGCAAATGCCTGAAGCTGAATTGGAGGGGGCTGGCAAAAACACTCTAATCGCAGAGAGAGAGCAACTAGTCATCTAGGGCAATACCAAGGTCACTCATGGACAACAGAACACTTTACGCATAACCCAGTTACAGAAATCAGGCTTCTACTTCAATAAAAAACTTGGATTGTCAGTGATTCGGGTCGTTTATTCGCCTAAGCACTGCAGAGCTCAGACTCATTGGGCTGTATTGAGCTATTCATCTAATCTTTTATGATGAAGAAGAAAAAGGAGAAAGCAATGAAAAGTAGAAAGTTCACATAGTATTCTATGCTGTTCACAATCTAAATTAGAGCACAGGTGAGTTCAGTCCAACATCTATAATCCTCTCATGACAGATGAAAAATTATACATCCTTCCCCAAAGAATCTCAACTATTTCATTAATTTATCATTCAATTTCTGTGACTAAACACATAAATAAAACACAAATTACTTTTCATAGTCCCTCCATATTTCAATCATGCAACTTCCCCTTCCTGATGACCTCTGTTCCTCTTCCTCCTTGCTCTCTTCCATTATGTTTAAATATCTAATAATTTTTACTTCAAGCAGGAAAATGGGGAGATAACTTCTTACTCTTACATCCAGCCTTATTTCTGCAGGCTAGTAGGTAATTTAATTAAGAACTCACTGTTTTGATATCCAAATTCATGCAAGTGTAAAAATCTGGCTCAGCAATCAAGAAGAAAAATTACAAACATCAGTTTAGAAATAACTATTATAAGGAAGAATTTGGTACTATACTGTCTGATTTGTGCTATAAGCATAAAAGTTTTGTACAGAAAAGATTAGCTTTGTATGCAGTCACTGCAGGATTCTGTCCACCTTACATTAGAGGCAGCCATAAATAGAAGTATCTGCTTAAATCTGTGGCCTCATTTTCCTCTAATTTGCCATCTGAGCCTTAACAAGAATGAATATCAATAAACTGAATGAACTGGGTAAATACTAATAGACGTATTATCTAGGAACTGAATCATCAACTAATACTTCTTAAAGTGAGGAAAAGACAAAATAAGGAAAAAAGGACTATTTGTAAAGGTGGGGGAACAACTTTGACTAACATTCACCTTTTATTTTTCATACTAAAACAGAAGTTAGAGTTTTGTTGCTGTTTCTCATAAGCCCAACATTAATAGGGGGGGAAAGAGCAGCTTGAAGCCTGTATGCTGCCAATCTCTGTGCTAATTATAAGGATTCTGAGGTAACAAGGGTGAAGTAGGTTTACATATAAACCCATGTACTATATTCCACTTTTATTTATTATCAAACCCTGTAAGAGCAAAATCAAGTATCAGACAATAAAGCAAACCAAGTCAATGTTCATAACAACATTTGCAACATTCAACATAGTACTTAGGACCTGTGACTGAAAATAAAAAAGTACCACATTCATTTTAACTATACACTGAAATCCCAAAGACATTGCTTAAGATCTCCAGGATTTATTTTCCTTTTTTACAAAAGATAAAAACATTTAAATCCGAGAAATAGAGTCAGTCCCTATCAGTTATAAATATTCTTAAAGTTGGTAGAAGACATATAAACCAGAGTTTTATCATGAAACTTTTGATTCTACAGACACCTTAATAAGAATCCTTAACTTCATAGCCATTACTTCAGAGAACTACTCAATATAGAAAGATTAATCACTTGAAACAAGTATTACCATGATCTGATCTCAGACACCTATTCTGTTCAGTACTTCATTTCATTACCTAGTGAATAACCCATTGCAGGCAAATTAAACAAGCACTTGAAGATCTGAAGAATCAGGAACAAAACACTGAACCCAGCTAGCCTTACAACAGAACTCTAACAAAATTGTTCAGTTGAGAGTATAGAATTTATTGTATAGCCTCTGTGTCTCATGTGCTTAAAGCCAGATAGTTCTATAAAACAGTATAATATTTATCTAAAATTAAGATTAAAGCTAAACACTGGCTACAGCTCTGACAATTGAACATTACTATCTAATTTTAAACCTACGGCTTTGGGAGTTGTAACAAAACAAGCCTCAGAATTGCCATATACAATTGCCTATCTAGAGGGTCTAAATAATTGAAGATCTAGGGCAAAAGCTGAAAAGATCCTGCTTTTTACTAAGTAACTAGAGCAGATTTTCCAATACCTTATAAGATTTATGAAATCTTCAAAATGGGATACTCGCATTTTACAAACTCTTTTCCAAGCTATTGCAAAACACATTTAGAGCTCACAACACAGCTTACCACTGTGCTATGGCACTGTAAGCACGGCTAATTCACCAACCTTGAAAGAAAAACAGGGGAAGAGGCCTTTTATCACCTCTCAGCCTTTGTTCTAATATCAACCTGAAAAGGGCTGTTTTTCAGTTAAATAGGTTTTTTTAATATTTTCTAATAGATATTAGAAAAAATCTTTAGTTTGAGGACAATGTTTAAAAAAGGAAAATTTGTGTATAGACCCCATTATTACCACAAGAATAAAAGCTTAGTCATGACACCTTTATGATAGGTGGGGAGTAATGTCTCCTTATAAATCTCCCTAGGATGAACACTCTGCAGGCACAAAGATGGACTTTATTGGAAATGCATGGCTCCATTTTGTTTCCTTTGAAGTTAATTTGAAGTTCTTTTTTGTAGTAGTAGCACAGTCTGTTCCTCATTTAAGACTCTTGTCCTACTTACGCTTATATGGCATTCCACACGTAAGTGCAAATACTCAAAAAACAAAGTAAAACCCAAGCCACAGGACTATATTCATATCTAGCATAAATCAGTCTATCTTCATTACAGCAGAATTCTTGAGCAGAGAATCCAGGACATGTATTTTATTTTTACTTAATGTTTGAACAGACTAAATAAAAAGGAAAAAAGGATCAGATTTGACTTTCCAACTTTATACGCTTCTCTTTTTGCTTGGAGACAAAAGTTACAATTACTAAAGTGTAATTAGTCGCTTTTTAATCTTCAATTTTCTGATAACATTCAGTTTTCAACAAAGCCAAAAAAATTTCACTTTAGAAGAATATAATAAATTCCTTTCCAAAGTGTAGCAAGGTCTTTGTTATTTCAAGGAAAAATAAGTTCTTGTACCTGAACAATTTGCTTATCTACCTTTGCTTCAATGGTCTCATTTGTGTAGGGAGTGTCAAGGAGCAGCAGGGGCTGGGTGCTCCCTACGGGACAGGGAACTGAAGACGATAACACAGCCCCACCATACCTGAGCAAGGCGAGCAGGGTGGGCCCAGGTAGCAGCCAGGTTCAACCAAGAGTCCAGATCAACAAGCAACTTCATGGTGTAAGGCCAAGACAGGAACATGAGTCAGGATCAGGCCCAGATAGAGAAGTGATAGAGAAGTCAGACACAGCCCAGTAATTGCTAGGCATGTCCATAGCGCCAAGGCAGGTCCAAAGTCAGGCCAGAAAGCAAGTCTAGAGGTTGGGGTCAGACACCTGCAGCCAGGCACAGGCATAGCCGTGGCTGAACTGGAGACCCACACTCCTACAGCACAGCCCAGGAAGGGACCAAAACCCCCCAGGCTGAGCTGAAATGGACCTCCTGGGCCCACAGGAGGGTGTGAGAGAAGGCCCCTGGTGAGGCTGGTCAGGGTCATTAAAGTCTATTAGTGCCCTCAGGTCCTGACAGAAAGAGATGTGTTTTCATTTTTCAAGCAGCAGCTGAAGCAGATAATAGTTTTCCCTTGGGGAAAAAAAGAAGTAGTAGAAGATTTCAAAAGAAATGTCTTACTTTACAAAGCCTTATAACTTACACCACAATGTTTTTTTGTCAATGAACAATATAGGTAGCTAGTTTTTATGGCCTGTGGGTTACACAGGAGAACTGTTATTGTAAGAATCGTAACCAAGGCCAATCTGAGAGGGTTGTCAAAATGAAAAGAATAGAAGCGATTTCTATGCAGGATTTTTCAAAGCAAGAAATGTTGGACTTGATCCTGAGAAATGCTGACCATTTCCTGGGAGGTCGTAAGCCCTCAGCGTCCATCACCACTCTCCCTGTATTAACAGAAGCCCACTCTTGGGCTTGAAATTTCCAGAAATCTCTGAATCGTACAGAAACTTAACTGGTGCATAAGGCTTTCTACTAACATTTTTGTAAATGCCTTAATGCTTTGTTTGAATTCATTTACACAGAGTTACAAGAGTGTCTTAAGACACTAAAGAGACATTGATGTGTCTTCCTGTGAATATGGAGGTCCATAGGGTATCTGGTTTTCTGGCGTTTGAGTTGAAAGCTGCTGTTTTATCCTGATAGTTTCAGAAGCTGATGTGAGCTAACCAAAACTGCCACAAAGACTAACTAGGCTCATGGAGACTTTTAGCACAATTTTTAGGCTTATGTTAACCAAATCTGCATAATGGATTGTAAAATTATATAATCATATATATGACAAATACAGCACATTAAAGATCATTATTAAACATATAGAAGGAAAAGCTCAATTTCTAGCTACCCTTTATTGAAAAAAAAAAAAAGGTTGTCCACCTCTTGTTATGAAGCGTTGCTAAAAAAATGTTTTAGTTTGGTTTTCAAATGGAAAAAGATGTATTTGGCTAATGGATACCCATTTAAAACTGCACAATGCAGTCTATAAACAGTGAACATACAAATATCATCATGTTACTTCGTGAAAGTTCTTGCTTACCCATTCCTTTGTCTCTGAAAATATTAGCTTGGGAATCTGACATAGAAGCTTTCTTTGACAGCCCATTTCCTCTAGAGGTGAAGCAGAAGGACTAATCAGCCAACTTTTGAGAGCTTTCACTTTTGCTGAAAATGAAGTTATAAAGTTGTTAGGGGAATTTCTGAAACTTAATTCATTGCCTGGGGGATTCAAATGTTTTAGAAAAAGTATTTTTCATATATTGTAATCCTTCTGAGTCATGCTTTCCCTCTCTTAAAACTATCTTTGCTTATCTTAGTTTATCTGTAAGTGTCTTAGTTCCCCAGGGCTATGCAGCTCACACGGCTTTTTTTTTCCTACCCCTTTCCTTGGGAAGCTCTAACATACTGTTCTAGAAATTTGTAATTAGGTAGTGCTCTGGTTTTATGTTTGTCTCTTCACTAATAGAGAGGGCTTGATTCCCTCCTCAATTCTTAGTTTGAACGTTGAGAATCAAGAATTCTCTGCTTCTGAAGGTCAGAACGATTGGTGCTCAATTCTGACATTAGTCTGACCTATATCTTTTGTTTTAATGGGCATGTAACAATAGTAATGACAGAGCACATAGGATGTTAAAAGGATACAAATACATTTTTGTAAGACTGAACTGGGAGCAGTATGTATGTTTAGGTTCATTCACGAATAGTCCTGATGTGCTTTAGAGAAGTTTGGGCTCATGACTAGAATTTTTTGCAACAGGTCCCAAAGGGCACACTACTTTCAGGGCTGCGTCCTCAAATTACACAATCAAATTTGTGCAGTTTCCTGCACTTCAGAGCAAACAGATGCCAGCAGGCCTGGCCTGGGCTGGGGCTGGGAAGTGACCCCTGTACCCTCACTGTTCAGCCGCTCGAACTGACTGCCCACAGGCTTCCCGGAGCCCAAACCTGCTAACCTCCTAAAACCATGGGGACAAACCTTTTCAGGTGCCACCACTATCCTTGATACCATCCAAACTCTGTCAGGGCCTTGGCCTTATCATGATGCCTGACCTAGAACACGCTCACCTCAGGCCTCTCCCTCTGGTGCAGGTGGGCTGTGAGGGAAACTGCGGTGGATAGGGCGAAAACGGGAATGACAAGTCAGAGAGATACAGGGGCCAGCGGGTTGTACAGTGAAGGCTTGGGGAAAATGCACTCAAGGAGAGAAAAGCGCCGAGCGATGTAGCAGCGCTGGCCACCGCGGGAGGAGGCGCAGCCGCCATGAGGCAGCCCAGCGACCCCTCTGTCGGTGCGCCACACTCAAGATGGCGGCCGACACTATCCCAACCCCGCCACACTCTTCTCGCTTCCGATTGGCTAGAAGGGCTGGCAGTCTGTGATGCCAGCCAATCAGCCGGCTGCTACGGCTGCGGGGGCGGTGCTGCGGCCTGTCCCCTGGGGGAGGGTGTTCTGCGGCTGTCGCAAGAGGCGAAATGAGCCGCCTGGGCCCGTGGTTGAGGCCGCGGCCCCTCGGGTGTGGGCTCTGGGCGGTGCCGCGGGGGCTGCGTCGCGTCTTGGTGGCTGCCGGCCTGTGCCGGGGCCTGGCGGGCTCCAGCACCGCCTCTGTCGCGGGCATGGAGGAGCTGCTGAGTCGCTCCGTGCCGCCGTTGCCGCCCTACGAGACCAAGGAGAAGGCGCCGCCTCCGGCGGAGCTGCGCAGCGCGGAGTTCGTGCGGTACTACCGCGGCCTGGAGGCCGGGCCGCCCAGGGCCGAGCTCCTCACCCGCCTGGCCCGCGACTTCGGCGTGGACCATGGCCGGGTGGCGGAGTTCAGCGCCAAGGTGCTGCAGGCCCGGGAGCAGCAGAGGGAGCTGGGGGCCCTACTGCAGGCCGAGGACCGGCTCCGCTACTACCTCAACCCCCAGTACAGAGGTCTCTTCCAGCACCTGGGCCGCCTGGAGGGCGGGCTGCGCTTCCTGGTGGAGCTGAGGGGCGACCTGGTTGAGGGGCTGGCGACCAAGGCGGTGGATGGGCCTCATGTCAAGGTGAGAGGGCTGGGCTGGGTGTGGGTGGCTCTGAAAGGGAGTTGGGGGGAGGCCGTAGGGTTTGGTTTGGGGCATCTTGCTCATGGTGCTACTCGTTGGGCTGGAAAGCGGCCCGCGAGCCTGATTCACTCTTGGGGTCACCATGGTGTGAGATGACGGAACCCCTTCCCACAAGTGGTGGCACCAGTGGGAGCTGGCCTTGCGGACAGCTCAGGAAGGGAGCGGCCCGTGGTGTGAAGCAACAGGCTTTGCAAAGTGAAGTAAGTGGCAGTGGGAGGCTGTGCTGAGGGCTTGTATTAGCAATAGCGTGGCCGGCAGGGACAGGGAATGGATCTTATCCCTGTACTCGGCACTGGTGAGGCCGCACCTTGATTACTGTATTCAGTTTTGGGCCCCTCACTACAAAAAGGCCTTTGAATGACTCGAGCGTGTCCAGAGAAGGGCAACGAAGCTGGTGAAAGGTCTGGAGCACAGGTCTGATGGGGAGCGGCTGAGGGAACTGGGTGGGGTTTAGTCTGGGGAAGAGGAGGCTGAGGGGAGACCTCATCGCCCTCTACAACTCCCTGAAAGGAGGTTGCAGAGAGCTGGGGATAAGTCCCTTTAACCAAGTAACAAGCGATAGGACAAGAGGTAATGGCCTGAAGCTGCACCAGGGAAGGTTCAGACTGGCTCTTAGGAAGTATTTCTTTCCAGAAGGGGTTGTTGGGAGTTGGAATGGGCTGCCCAGGGAGGTGGTGGAGTCCCCATCCCTGGAGGGGTTTAAGAGTTGGGTTGATGTAGTGCTGAGGGATATGGTGGAGTTGAGAATGGTCAGTGAGGTTAATGGTTGGACTAGATGATCTTCACGGTCTTTTCCAACCTTGATGATTCTGTGAAGGGCTGGCGTTAGGGCAGTGGAGGAAGGGCCATACTGATGCAGTGTGACATAATGCAGCTGATGTTGGGACTGCCAAGCTGTGTCAGGAGCTCCCTGCAGGAGTGATGTGCAGTGGTGTGATTCCTGGTCCAAAATAGGGCCACAAGTGACGTAGGAGCTGTGTCATGCTAATGATGAAGAATATCAACAGGAGAAATGAGTTGTGATTTAGCTCAGTAGTGTGTAGAAAATAGGTGAGGTGGAACATCCCCATGGTGCAGTGAGGTGATACGGGTGTGGAGGAAGGAATGATGTAGCAGATGACAGTGGCAGGAGATGACACAACTTCCTGGAAGGCAATGAAGAAAGACAGCAAGTTGGTCAGATGCACTGACCATAACTTGTTTGTCGATACTCAGATACAAATTAAGTTTGACAAGAAAACGATGGTTTTTATGTCAGTACTGTCAATTAACCACGATCATTGCATAACTGAAGTAGCAACAGCATTGGTAAGATTCCACATCCAGTTGGACCATCTTAAGTAAAAACAGACTGAATTTGCAAAATTAACACGATAGAAATGTGTAAAACAGCTGAATGTACATGCGTCAAATAATACAATATGTTCAGAAACATACTAAACCCATTTGAAAGTAGGAAAATACTGTCTGCAGAACTAAAAGCTTCAATAAAAGGGCTGTCATTAGCATTCTGTTATGTCATTTTCGCAAAATATTTTTTGAAATGTTTGGATTCATTGTATGACTGGGCTTAGTTCTACATATCTGTTCTTGTAGTTGTTTTTGCTCTTGCTGATTGGTTTTATTTTTCAAATGTGATATATTGTAAAAATAAGAGTTGGTAATAAATAGCACATAGTCCAGAAAAGATAAAGCTACAACTGGTTTGCATTCGTTTTTGTTTGTGACTGTATTGGCTTTAAGGATTTACCCTGGATACTGTTTCCTTTCATTTTGGAGTTCCGTTTGGGTCATTCTCAACTGTTTTGCACAGTAACCAAGACCTAGAACTATGTGCTATTCTAGTGTTCTTGCTAGTGTGTCTGGGAAAGGTGTTATTTCAGAAGCAAGACATAAGCATCTTGCTTGGCCTTTAAAATCTATTTGCTTCTATTGCAAATAAGCGTCAGAATAACTACGAGCGCTCAAGGGAGCACCCAACCCGCAGGAAGCCTTGACAGTCTCAGCAATGGAGCTGATTGCTAGCTGGTGCAAGGTGTTTGTCAGGAAGTGGTGTGAGGACATGTGTATTTAATTTGATACCTTAAGCCGTAGATGTGAGGGTTTTTTTATTACCTGTTCTGAGGCTAAATGTCAAGAACAGAGAAAACTATATAGCAGAATACTGAGGGGAGGAGGTGGGTTGTTAATTTTTTTTTTTCTTTTTAATAAAGAATCTGAGTCTTGAGTAGAGAACTGTTCTCGTGATACAATGTATATTTTGGGATCTTGTAGTGAACAATTTCAGAGTGGTTCTTCGCTAGTTTCCCTAACTGCAGGAAAGAGATGAAAAAAGGTAGAGGAAAGACTCTGGAACTTGGGATGGATGTTAACATGTCAGGATTCACTATTACATATGATGAATTCTTGTCTGTCTGAATTTCATAAGGTATTCTTTTAAAACAAGAAGATGCAAATTACCTGATGATTGTTTCTCCGCTGGTTTCAGTGTTCCTGAATCATTAATAAAATAGATTATTGGCTGCAAACTGGTGTAGTGTTGTCTTCAGTTACTCCCAAATATACTCATCTTCATAATGCCCTCAGTCGTCTTTCATAAATCACCTCTTAAGTTGAATTGATGTTGCAAGGAAAGGAAGAAATGCTAATGCCTAACTTATTCTGATTTTATGTACTGCGTGACATGTGCCTAGCTGCACTGCACTCCAAAACGTGTCTCATTATTAGACTTGTGAAAGATTCTGAGCACTGAAGTCGCTGAACTATTTTAGCAGTGTCTATTAAATCAGAAGTCATAGTGCCCTAGGTGTCAGGATCCAATGTAAGGCAAATTGGGTTGAAAAAGCTGACTTACAAGAAATTGAGAAGAATGGTGACTACCTTACTGGAAGAATTCTATAGATCTTGAACATAAAACCCGAACAATGTATTGGAAATGCTCAGAATGATGGATTGTGCAAAGAGAAGGAACATGCTGCAAATAAAGTTTAGTTTATATTTAAGTTAGTTATTAGAAGGCAGAATCGTCACCTAGAGCAAGGCAGAAAAATTACAGGTATCCTCAGTGACAAGTTGTTAAGACATAGTAAATGTCTTTCTGTGGATATGTAAAAGATGACAAATACTCTTGACACAAGTCTCTTGATAATCAGATGGCAAAAATTTAGTGGTAAACTGTATTTTTGAAGCTATACAGCCTTTTTTCCGAAGAGTCTGCCAAAAATATGTGCAGGGCATATTGTGAAGAGAAATTTTTCTTCGTGATCTGTCCCAGAGATGGGTTTTCTTTTCTGTTACATATATGAATCAATTATTACTGTTTTAAGCCTCATGGATAACGTTAAGATAACCATTTAAAAAAACCAGTACTGGCGCATAATACGTTGTTTGAAAAGTTAAATTAGAGTAAAGCTGGGCCTAATTATTTTTGATTAAGCTGTTTGAATTTTTTTCCTCTCTCTCTTATGTTCTTTTCATGTATTCTGTTTTCCACCAAAGGACATGCATGTTTTCCAGCATCTTCATAAATGAGTTGATTTTCTGATGAGCCCTTGCAGTGCACAGAGAAATTTGCTGAAAATCTGTTTCCTGAGTGTAGTTCTTCCTGTTACTGTTCAGAAGTACTTCACCTGCAGTACTTCTTTTTCTGTGCCAGCATTTTCCTCTTGAGACTTTTTATGTTTTGCTTGCTTACTCAGTTTCACCATTTGAAATATGGACTATGGTGAAAAATTCACAACTTAATTATTTCAGGTAGCAAATCATTCAACTATTGCTTTTAAAATACTCTTCATCTTTCCATATGATTCAGAAACAGTCAGTGGAAGGTTCAGGTTGCTGGTAAAAGATAATGGAAAAGATAGCATTTTTGTCAAATTGGTTTATAAATAAACCTGCTTCCATAATTAAGCAGTAGTTGGAATGTATCTGTAATCTTGTTGTTCTTGTATTGGTCTATAGAAAAAAAGAAATACCATAACTGTTTTGGGTATTTTTCCCCTCATAGCAGCTGTTCCTAAACACAGCAAGGACCTAAAGTTGGACTTTTCCTTGAATTATTTTTTTTCTTAAAGCTTTCTCACAGATTTGAATGCTGGCCTTCGTATAATCATGAAAAAAAGGTTTCAATTTTAGTAGAGGAATTGGAAAAAGTAAAACAGGCTTTAAGGGAGAATGTTTTGCATGTGGGCTGTACATGGCTTTCTGGGGAGGGGAAATATTTGTGGTGATAGATGTCTTGCCTACACATGTCCACAGAGGGATGTGTTCATTTCACCCAGTTGTACTGCCTTGAAAGAACTGTGGTCTCATTGATGAGGATTCATCAATGGATTAGAATCTCTCTTCACTCAGGGGAAACAGTGGCTATATGGAGAATCTGAATATTGAAACAGTTTGCTTTAAAGGTCTAAGAAGTTCTTAACTAGAGAAACAAATGAAAGTTAAAAGTTTTTCTATGAAAAAGTGTTTGGTATTTACCTAGCAAAAGTCCTGTATAGCCATTTTGTTACTGTAGATTTGATTTAAATTCTAACATACATAAAGACAAATGTGCAACAAGAATTTTGTAACTTCTGTGTATTTATATGTGCACTGACAAGGAAATGTGAAAATAAAATTAAATGGGTCTTCTTGGTGCTGGAGGAAAATTGCAGAATGCATTATATGGCCTACTGGGATTTTGTTTTTGCCGAAACTGTCTAAAATATTTCTTACACAGTCCTTAGTTTTTACTTTGCATTTTGAAAGACCTATTAAAACAAGGATTACCCACTGCTGTGTTGTAAATATAAAATATTTTTCTATTTCCTCAAAACATATCAACACAGAAGCAGTTTGGACTGTTAGATACTGGTTGATGAAGCATTTCTATTTTGTGTTTGCTCAACAGATTAAGTAGAATAACATATACAGGTGATTAAGTCACTTGAAAATGCTCGTGCACTCTTTACTCACTGTCTAAAAGAGCAAAAATGGAGGGGGGGAAGGGAAATAAAATTATTTTAGGAATAAAACATCATACAATACAAAACACAAGAGCCAGGGAAGTTCTCAGTGCTACCATTACCACTGCAGTAGTTACTGTTAGCAATAAAAAAAGGAGAAAACCAGTCCCCTTTTGTTTGTGACACACTATTGAATCCCGTTTCGCGGATGGGTGTATTTTTCAGTATCTCACCAGGGGTATTCTGTATGTATATTTTGAAGCTAATTTGTAAAAAAAAAACCCAAAGACACCTTTAAACACTTGGCAATACCGGAGTAGATCTGTAAGTTAGTATGCCCAAATGAAGCATATCAGGTTAAAAACTTCAAATGCTCCAAAGCCATGGAAAAACTGGGCTCTTGTGAGGCGGGCAGAATACTTCTCTTGTGGCCCTGTCAGATATGTAACCAGCAACTAACAATAACTGAGCCATCTGTTTGATATGCATGGAGTGTTAGTTACTGCTGTTTCATATTATGTTTATCTGTAAATATCTGCATATGAATTTTCATTGTAAGGGGTATTTTATTTTTTAGCAGTTTGAGAGGGAAATTGAAATAGTTACCTCATCAAGACAAGCAGTTTTTCTTACTAAAAAAAAATTGATTTAAGTTTTTCTTAAGGTTTTCCCATTTGTTGCCCAATAAATAGGGACCTGTTGTGAAGATTAAAAAACCTGTAATTTGCTGTCTTGTAGGAAGAACATGGAATGAAAAAAAAAAAAAAATCACAATTTATTATACTTGGCTAATAGAAACTGAAGTATAACTGGTAATTTTAAATACTAATCTGAATATGTCTTGTTCAAATTTAAAATTGGGATACTGAATAATAAATGTGGCTTTTTTTTCTTTTTAATGAAATGTTGGATGTGTAATTTGATGACTAAAAAGGCCTCGGAAATGAAAATAAGAATTTACTTATCACTAAGTTTACAAAATAAGAGAACCTAACTTGAGACTGTCATTGTTGGAGTCAAGCCTTTCAGAAACTTAGCCTATACTATGGTATTGAACACAACCCAAAATTTTGATAAACACAGTTTTGGATAGTATAAAGTGGTTTATGTCTTTCTACACTAAGAAGTTTTGTCAACATACACAGTTGCAGTTGGACTAGATGATCGTTGTAGGTCCCTTCCAACTGGAACTATTCTAATTCTTTGGCCTGCAAGCTGCCCTGTTGTTTTATAGAGCATTATTATTTACAACTGACAGATTATTTGAATTGAGTTGTAATTCCCCATAAACAATATTCCTGTCTTCCAGAATCGTTACTGAGAGCACATCTGCTTCACTTTCTCCTGTGGTTACAATTGCATTGCTTTTATACAGCTCTATCTTGGACCTAAAGCATCTCTGTAATGCATTCTGCATCTTGAAAAGTAGCCTTCAGTTCAGTTGGGCATCATTATGTTCTGTTCTATGGGGCATGTTTGCTAAGTCTATAGGTGCTTTAGAGAAGCAAAATGCATGATTCCTGTGTTTTCCACTTTTACCAGCTTCCGCGTAGTGTAACTGGCTTTCTCCCAAGTCACTCGTTGCCATCTGAGCCATGTTACTGCCAATAGATGCAGAGCAGTGTGTGCAAAATAATGACTAGGAGGAGCGCAGCCATCAGCAGTTTTCCCTCCTAGCTGCTAGACTGCAGCTTGAAATGGTGTCCCAAAAAACAGGTGGATGACACGAGAGCCACAGGAATCTGTTAGTTTGACCCCAGATCTGACAACTCTAGCTTATTTTTCTGGTTTACAGTGTGCCCTTACAAAAGAAAACAAAACAATCCTGAAGACTCTTACTACACCAAGGGATATTTGACCAAAACGATTTATGATTATTTTCTAAAAGCTTCAGAGCTGTGCAGAAACAAGGATTCACAAGGGAGGTACCTTAAAACCAGAATAAACAAAACAATCAAAATATACTTGTTTAGGACACTTACACCTCTACAGTTCGAGAGGAAAAATGTATTGAGAAAAAAAAAAGACAAATCTGTGTATGAGAGCGTACTTGAACTAAAATTCATCATTTCCCAATAAAACTCTTCAGCTGCAAGCCTTCTTGAGGTTGTAGGCTGGTACCTGTTCAGTTGTGCTGCCCAGGAGTTGCAATTCCTGCATGACTTATCTGTGCCAGAAAGAGCCCTTTTTGTGGATGCTGTAATGCAGACAATTCTGGGCTCTTTTTTGGTACAGCCTGTTTTACCTGCTGCTTTCTCTTTGATCCGCTAGTCCAGAAGCCTCAGCCAAAACAGCTTTGCCAGTATAGCTTACAGCTACTCTAAATGCAGTTGAGTGATGTATTGTCAGAGTGCGACAAGTGTTGAGGTGCCCGAGCCAACAGTAATTATGCATTTTTCACAGTAATGCCATATTATAGAAATATTCTACTCTTCTGAGGTAGTAAGGCAGCACGGGTTTAACATGTGTGTCTGGTAAGCCCCCCAAATCATCAGACTTGCTATAAACGTGCAATGGATCCTTTCACTAGGGAGGGGAAGGCATACTGTGTATGTCCCTCTTAACTATCCTAGTTGCAAAGTTTTGACACAGCTTATCTGGTTCTTTTTAATGTCATCTATTATGTTACTTCCTCCCTTTGCTATTGTGTAGAATAGTGTTACCTTGAGACAGAGGAGGCAAGAATATTTTAATCACAGCGTCAGTGAAAACTTGTGAAGACTGTCCATACCCAGGGTGGATTTCACCGAGTGTGGTCCTTCATTTTTCTCAGTTCTTCAGTGGTACTTGTTGCAGATAGTCACATATGTGTATTGTTTTCAGGGGTTTCTTTTTATGCTGGTGCCATGCATTATGTGGCTTCCATTGTTTTTCAGTGGAGATTGCTTACCCTATAAATGTACTTAAGGTGAATTTTTTTTGTATTGTTTCAGTTTCATATTCATTGAACAACTTTTTTTACGAGCATATGCAGGCTTTGTTCAGCCTTGTACTACAAGTGCAGATGGAAGTAGAACTTGGCAGAAGACAATTTGGCAGAAGACTTTGAGCACAGTTTATTATATAACAAAAATCTTGGGAGGGTTGACCTCATGGAAGAGTTCATGGATACTCCCTGTGTTTGGAGCAATGCAATTGACATTTTCACATTTGAAGTATATGTCAATTTATGCTTCAATAACTAAGCTCTTCTTTTCTTATATATTGGAGGATGCTTTTGAAAAAAAGTAGAAAGATAGCATAAAATTTTCATGCATGACAATTGTTTTATGCAGATGAATGACTGTTTTCTTCTGGATCATTTGTATAGCTGCCATTCCTGCATAAACAAAGATAGATGCCAAACAAAAACCTATATATTTCACTAACACAATTTAGTAGGTGTAGAAGGAGTAGGTAGGAAAAAGGGAAACTGAAGGAAAATTTGAATCTGCACTTCAGGTATGGAAAAGAGCCAGGATTTGTTAGGAATTTACGCTGCAAACTTCATGACTGTGGTCATTACCATCAACTGTAGGAGTTTTTATGGGAGGAGTTAATTCTAAATTTGGGTGGATTGGTGTAGATTGAACTATCTGATCACAGTTGGCTGCAAGCATAGTCAGGGTTTGAAAATTTTAGTTTTTCTAGTACATTGAATTAAAGAATAAAACTGTCCTTTTTTTTCAGTCTTGGAATCCTTGTAGCCATTACTTTGGCCAACAGGAACCTTCTGGAATGTGTGTCTCTTGACAAGTGCCTCTATGAGTTTCCTCTTTGTTAGGTTACAATAGGAAATATTTTTGCTTTTTTTATGAAAGTCCTGAGACTACATCTGAGCTTTGGAAGGATGTTTTAAGTAGTGTTTTCTGGATAGTTTTACATCTTTCTTCTGTTGCTTTGCTTAAATATAGCAAGCTAAAGTACACTGGAGCATAAGTTTTGTCTATGTACAGCAGCGACTATTTAATAAAGGCCTGAATAGAAGATGAAGTATTTTTGTTTTTAAATAAATGATTATTGAGTTAGTAAGCTTACGTTTCTGATTAGGCTGTTGGTAAGTTGGTGCTGGTGTCACAGTGTCCTGCATACAAAGCAAATGTAAGAAAGAAAAAGAAGCTCTACAATCTCTTTAAGGGATATTCATCCTGTGCTGAGTTCAAGAATACTATCTAAACTCAAACAATTTTAGACAGGAACATCTTTAATAATATAGGCAGCAGGAAATTAGTAGGGAATATAAGATTCATATTATGATGAATGTTTCTGAAAGTATTTGATATTACAGTTGGCTTTAATTCTGTATCATACTGTTCCAAATCTGTTATATTTGAGTTCTGTAGTCTTACGCTGCTGTTTTTGTTTTTCTTGCTCAAAAAGGTTCATACTTACAGAGAAGAAAAATTCTGTAAAGCCTATGTTTTTTATCTGCACCCTGTTGAAAGATACTAATTTTCTAATTTATCATCCCGAGTGGGCATGTGCAGCTCCTGTGCCGAGTTCTACATTCCATGCTAAAGTCCAGACTGAAGCATTTTTATTGTTTACTGGTGCCTAAATGTGTCTGTAATGGGTTTCAGTCACCTCCAGTATGTATGTTATGTGCCTTGGAAATCTGTCAGAAGTAGAAAGTTCCATGTGTTAATCATGGTGCAGAATGTGCAGGAGGAAATAGCTATTCTGTATCTTTCTCATAAAGAACAATGGAAAAAATGTTTAATAAAGGAGAGGTGACTCTAAACATGGATAGGAACTAGAAGATTTTAATTTGGTGAGTTGCTTTCTTATATTAATAAGCTAGTACTAATAGTCTTCCTAAAGCATGAACTGCTGAATACTCCGATTCAGATGTTAGAAAATTAGAGTGAAATTAAAGTCCTTATTTACATCAAATTTCACATAACTTTTTTTCATGGTATTTAAATCTGAGCACCTATGCAACTGCGGCCTTATGGTCAAGACTGCTCAAATACTTCTACTTACTGTTTTCAATATCCATTGTTTTGCATTATCTTCCTTTTCCCTGTCTGCAGTTTACTATAGACAGTGTCAGACATTTTCGTTGACCTAGTCTTGTGTGAGGAAAGCTGAACTATTAGTGGTTAATCTTCTCAAACAGATGCATTAGTTTCCTTGGAACTTCCCGGTGTTGTAGTTTGAAATATCAAGGTTATTTTTACTCACAGTTGTATGTTCTACCTAGGTTATTTAGCAGATAAATCCCATCTTTCTTCTGTTTGCAGGAAATGAGTGGAGTGCTAAAGAGCATGCTTTCAGAGTGGTTCTCCACAGGATTCCTAAACTTGGAGCGGGTCACTTGGCAATCACCTTGTGAAGTACTCCAGAAAATTAGTGAGTAAGTGCTAAAAGTTGCTAATGATCCTTGATGAAAAGGCATGAAATAAATGGTTGTGACTGCACAGATCCACTATTTTCAAGGTTCTGCTTTTCAATACTCAACCATAGGCAAAGTATAATTAAGGAAGCGTTGCATTGAACACACTAAAGAGCACACTTTTAAAAACTGAATTAAGTAAACAGTAAAGGGGATCATTTGTCCCATAATTTGATCCTTTATCTCATTTGTAGACTGTTGTCTCTTCTTCCAACCTTCTCAGTTACTCCTCCCACATTCCCAGTGGTGCTGATTTGCAGCACTGCCCTCTCGCATTCCCTTTCCTTGCACAGGTGCTGCTGCGGCTGCTGCCTCCATCACTGCTGCCACCTTCTTCTCCCCTCAGCTTGCACCAGCAGTGTTGGTGGAGAATCAGTATTTAAGTCTGATCCAGCATGGGGTGCCCAGCACTCAAGAGCATGTTTTTCTTCTCATGTACTGAGACTCCCCTTCCTGGCTAGAACTGTTGAGGTGCACAGAATCACTTGTAAACAATATGTGAAGAGAGCACCTTTTTTCAAAGCATTCCTTAAAATCTACAACATTTGCTTCTGAATTTCTGTCAAATATTTGAAAGTTGTAGTGATGAAGATGACTGAATCAAGGTTATGTTGAGTGGCATTTTGTCATATAAAAAGCTTGTTATATAAAAAGCTCGAAGAAAAATGAATCTCTAAAGAGTTCTGAAAGTACGTGGCTTGATGAGGCAAAGAAAAGAGATCTTACACAAGCTAAATTTTCAAAATAAAAATAATTAGTAATATTTTACTTAATCTTCAAGGTACCTTGGCAAATACACTAGACTTTCAATATAATAGAGAAAAGAATATTTTGAATAATTGGTTGAAGACATGGCTGTGGGAGTGCTAACAGACTCTCTGTAGCTTGGGAAAGCTAATTCCTTAGAGGTGTATTCAGATTTCATTCAGTGACTTAGTTATCTCAATCTGATATCCTGTACTGAACAGTAAGTGCAAGTGAAATCTCAGATACGTAATAAGCATATCCCAAAGAAAACTAGAGAGAGTGGGTATGCAGTGCACCTTTACATTGGCACACTTTGCTGATGAATTTTATTTTTTCACTTGCAGTCTGATTCTCCTTTTTTGATTGGAGAGTTTTGTCATTGACATCAATGGGAAAAGTACTGAGCTTGTAGGGTTGGCAGCTGACCTCTACTTTTAAATGGAAAAAAAATATAATTTTACTTTTTTTTTATTTTTTCATTGAGTTCTGAAGCTGTGCATCCTGTTAGAAACTGGGTTGATATGAAGCGTCGAGTTGGGTCATATAGAAGATGCTACTTTTTTTCTCACTGTGCAATCCCAGGAGAACCATTGATAGTCTTGCATGTTGCACTAACCAGTGATATCTCCAGCAGCATCCAGGTACAGTCACTGATGCATTTAGTACACAGCAAGATGCTCAAATTGCAATGTACTTATTTTAAAATCTGTAATTCCTTGTAATTTGGTAATATTTCTTTTTGTTTCATTTTTTTAAGAGATGAGAGAATTGACACTTAAAAATTACAGAGATAATCTGTATATATCCTGTATTACGTAAATTGAAATTTTGGGATTTTGCTCAAGTGCAAGAAAAGTGGGAAAAGGTAGAAAATATGTAAGAAAAGATAGCAAATGAGATTAAAACTTCAGCGCAGTTGTGATTACTTCTGAAAGTTTTAAACCACGTTACAGTTACTTCCTGCACTTGCTAATGGATAAGCAGCTCTTCTTTCTATGTTTTGATTAGATTTTTCTTGTTTCTCAAGGAGGGTAATGAATAAAACAGCGGGGGAAAAGCGTTAACACATTTGAGAGTTAAAAAGAAAGGCCCCGCCCCCATGATGGTGATAGCTACTACTAACTCTTTTTTCTAATTCTTATTTTCCCAGGCCATAGTGAGAGAAGTGCCACCTTTAGAAACAGAAGATACAGACAAAATTACAACAGCAATTTTCTACTCAATCAGTTTGACTCAGCAGGGACTGCAAGGTGTGGAACTTGGGACTTACCTCATCAAGCGGGTTGTAAAAGAGCTGCAGGTAGGTTTGGCAGGGTGTACGTGAGGTGCTGTTTGGCCAGTGTGTTCCCCTTACATTGCTGTTTTCATTTCCATTTTGTGTCATTGCTCAAGGCAAGGAGCTGCTAGGTCTTCCCCTACATTTGTAGCTTCTTACCAGATCAGCCTTTGAAAGTGTGTAAAGAGTTGGAAGAACATTTTCTGCTATTGGTTAATGTCTGCGGTGTAGGTACTGTTACATAGTTGGCATGAATTATTTGTGTTTGCCTAATCATGTGCATAGGTTGCCTGAAAGTCAAATTGGTACATTTCTGTTGAAGGTAGCTTTAATATAGCTGTATTTTGCAATGTAGTGTATTATATGATTCACTACTGTGTCTCAGCTGAGTGAGTGGGACGTTCTTAATGCATGCTAACAGGCTCCCTTCCAGGCCCTGATCAACATTTTCTCTCTTCGATGTACTTATCTGTTCCTTTTTCAAAATCTTATGGCTGCTCCAGTAGCAAAAATAATTCCTGTACATTAATTAATTCATTTTCTTGTTTGTTATATTGAATTGCCACTGGTTATGTGTGCAATTTGCATGCTTGCTTTGAATATATCTATTTAAAAAAAAAAAAAAGAGAGCTTTTTCTTGCAGTATAGTAACGAAGATGTCTTTAACATTTGAAAGTCACAGGAATCAGTTACTTTATGCAAATCAGTTCTGTGAATTTATATAATATTACATACTATGGGATTATTGTTAATAGTTTTAGGACTTCTTGTAGAACTTTCTTCCAAGTAACTGGAGAAAGGAATGAAAATTCATTAATTTACATACAGAGTGGTATGAGAGAGTTACATTTCTGTGTTGAGTACATTATTTTAGTTAATAGTCTTTACTACTTAAATGATTAACAAAGCTACCTCTTAAAGGTAATGATAGCTACTTGTGTTTCTATTAATTGTTCCAACATCTGGATTAGTAATGATGTCTGGAAAATTGTCTGTGATTTAGAACTTCAGTTCTACTTACAAAAATAGCTTAAAATTGGATGCACCAAATTTCTACTACTACAAAATGATTGATTAGTCAACTACTGAATCATAACTGGCTGTCCTGAAGTTTTTTATTTTATCTTAATTTTAGTGGATATTTTGGCTGAATTTTGTTGCTTCTTGCTTTCAGAATGGCTTTCAGATTAATTGTCTAAAGTGCAGTAGTCCAGGTATAATTAGGCTGTGCCATCTGTCTGATCTTGACTGAGAGGAAATTGGAATGAATTCATGCAGTTATCTGCTTTCACATCTGAAAAATAATTTCTGGATAATTGAGTTGCTCTCATAAAGTAACCCTATTGATAACGTAAACTAAATTGCTTACAACACCAGAAAAGTTATGAGTGAGTTTATAAAGGAAAATAGACATACCATACTTAGATAATCTATGTGCAACTAAAATTTGATGTATCCAACAGAAGAATGTGTTTTATTTATAATTACAATATGGGTCAGGGCAATCCCAAGCAGAAATACAGGCTGGGCGAGGAGTGGATTGAGAGCAGCCCTGTGGAGAAGGACTTGGGGGTATTAGTGGATGAACTGACTGAGCCAGCAATGTGCGCTTGCAGCCCAGAAAGCCAACTGTGTCCTGGGCTGCACCCTGAGCAGTGTGGCCAGCAGGTCGAGGGAGGGGATTCTCCCCCTCTACTCTGCTCCTGTGAGACCCCCCTGCAGTGCTGTGTCCAGCTCTGGGGCCCCCAACATCAGAAGGACACGGACCTGCTTGAGCGGGTCCAGAGGAGGCCACGAACATGATCAGGGTCTGGAGCACCTCCCTGAGGACAGGCTGAGAGAGTTGGGGGTGTTCAGCCTGGAGAAGAGAAGGCTCCAGGGAGACCTTAGAGCGGCCTTCCAGTACTTAAAGGGGGCTACGGGAAAGGTGGGGAGGGACTCTTTATCAGGGGTGTAGGGATAGGATGAGGAGTAAGGGTTTTAAACTAAAAGAGGGTAGATTCAGATTAGATATAAGGAAGAAATTCTTTACTGTGAGGGTGGTGAGACACTGGCACAGGTTGCCCAGAGAAGTTGTGGCTGCCCCCTCCCTGGAAGGGTTCAAGGCCAGGTTGGACGGGGGCTTGAGCAACCTGGTCTAGTGGAAGGTGTCCCTGCCCGTGGCAGGGGGGTTGGAACTAGATGATCTTTAGGTCCCTTCCAATACAAACCATTCTATGAGTCTATAAAGTTTCTACATTTCAGTGTTGTAAAATCCAGCCCTTCAGTGCTCATCCAATACATGATGAATAGGAAACACTTTGGCTGAGATGCCTTTAAATACAGTCTAATCATAAAATTATTGCCTCAAGGTTAAATAACTTATTTAATATTGAAAGCTAAGTGCTTTCCATACGGTGCCAAAGATGGAGGTCTTCCACCCTAGTTAAATTTCATACACTGCTTTAAGATGTTATGAAAAATGTGCTGTTAGTAGGAAGGTTTTATATGGTGAATTGGAAATGTCCTTAGTTGACTATGAAGTTGTAGAAAAACTTGAACTGCCTATTTTTATTTACTCCGTAACTACATATATGTAAAAGGTACAACAACCTCCATGGATTGTCTCTACACCATTTCTTTTCTTGATGACAAACCTTGTTGGGGTACCACTGTAGGACTAAAAAAGATATAAAGGGTAATCCAGGAGTGTTTATGCATGATTGATGTTGTTCTCTAATAGTTTTTCTTCCACTCTTACATGTTGTTAATATTTTTTTATTTTCTTTTCTTCCCACTCTTTTGTGCTTTCTTCCTCTTCGTTCCAAAGTATTGTTCTTGAATTTTGCAAGAACCGTCTCCCATTATGTGTGGTACATCTGTGAAATGACCCTAAATCATCATACTGTTGTTATCAGAATTATTTGATTCACTTCTATAATGCCTACTCATTCAGCTTTTGTTGTAAATGTTGTGACTTCCATCTTTGTGGACTTTGCCTTGCAGTGGAGAGAAGCCCTGGGTATTTCAGCTTCAAGATACTTATACTGTGAAATTTCTACAAAGTTAGATGGTTCAGGGCAAAGGCAGGGCATATGATGAGTAATACAGCAGCAGGCAGCCTGTTTCACCTGTCTGCCAGAATTCTGAAAGTTCTACTTCAATGCATTAATTGTACACATGTGTTCTCTTTCTCTCTGGTCAGGTGTAAGCAAAGGACTTTCCAAGGTTGTCTGTGTTCAGGTTGGACATAATTCTTTGGAGCAGCATTATAGTCACTTACTTTAAAAGGGACAAATGGTACAGTAGTAGTGCTGAGTTGACTTGGTGACAGCAGCTGAAACAATACAGCCTCAGCAAAAAAATGTTGGGTCAAAAATTACATCTCATTAAGTGAGCTTCCATCAGCCTTTGTAAAAATAGATACTTGAGGTCTCTGATAGGAAGAGGATTTTTTATATAACCTTTGCATGGCTTTGCAATAAACAAATCTTTATTTAAAGTGCTGCTAAATCACCAAGTGTTCCAGGTTACACAAGTAGAGTCTCTTTAATTTAACTGGTAATAAAATGCTTTGGGAAGAGACAACCATTTGTAGGCGTTGAGGATTTTGCTTTTCATTATATTTGCATCATGGATGACTAATACACTTTTACATCTTGCCATTTATTTGAGTTAACTTTTGTGGACATTTGTTTGATCTGCAGGATGTTATTTGATTTGTATTTTCTCAAGGCACTGCAAACTCCTAAAACTTTTTATCTTCTAGTAAAAATCCTTTATCTGACTTTGCCTTAACTTAACCTGCTCTGACACTTCTACTTGTAAGTGCCATTGTAACCTCAAAACTGAATTCTCAGCTGTCATTCTTCATAAGAAAAACTCCCAAATTGGACCTGTCATGAATGTATATCATTAGATCAGAAAAAGACATGCACTAAGTTAGAAATATGCTAATAGCCACACTTTTTTTCCACTGTTAAAGCCTTTATTTGGCAAGATTTTTTAAAACTGTACTGAAATGTTGATCTAGCAGGTATCTACACTAAAAAGTTATGTCTATAAATTCCATTAGTACCAGATTCCTTAAAATCTCGTTAATGGACAATTAAGATAGAGCTTAATTTTTTAGAAATCTTGCTAATTTGCCTGAACTGCCACACACAGTGCTAAACATGAACGTGTGTAGGGTAGCATGTCTCACCTTCAAAGAATGTCAAGTATGGATTCCCTCATGAAAGTATTTCTTCCAAATGGATTTTTATTAGGACTGTTACGAAAACTGCAGCGGTAGAGGCTCTGGTGAAGATTACAACCTCAGTGTTAAGCACTGTTAGTTTGAGGCACTGCATAGAAGTTAATGGCCCCTGCTTTGGAGTCTTTCACTAATTTAAGCAGATGGAGGACGTATGAAGTTGAGTCACAGAAATGGGTCCTCAGTTTCATCTCTTTATATGTGCACAGTTAGCAGTTTGAATGCTTAATCTCTACCTAGACATTGTGATCTGGCATTTGCCACAGGTATTGTAATATAATTGGGGAAAGGGGAGGGATATAATGGAGATCAGAATAGGACCTTGAGGGGTGTAGCTTCTGTTGCATACAAAGTCCTGGGAGAAAGTGTGCTACTCTAAATAGGAGACTTTTCTTTTTTTGGTACTTGCTTGACAAAAGTTTGCTACATCAGTAACATAGAACGGTTTTGTAAACAGACTTCTATTGTTATATGAGCATCTCCTGTTTGGGTAAGCAGTGGGGTGAATTAATTAGTCCACTGATACTACTTTGGTTCCAGTTCTCCCTGTACAAATCTGAGAACAGGCTACCTATGCTTTCTGTGTAGTCTCTCTATAATTAATGTATATAAAGCAGGGAGCAGACACCTGAAATAATCTCTTGTATTTCTTAAATTTAAGCTTGCATTGTTCCCAGAAATGAATTGGATTTTGAAACAGTTTCAGGCAACTAGTAAGAAAACAAACCTTGAATTGGGTGCTGGAAGAGAAGCAGGCAGATGCATTTCTAGCAAGCTGATAGGTACTGGTGCATGTGTAGACAGATAGATTTCTCATTAGACAGACATTTAATTCAGAATGTGTTTATAGCCACTCTAAATGGTCTGTAGCTCTGCAGAAGGTACATCATAGCAATTCAGTCTGCAGATGACAGACACAGATAACTGTGGTGAAGCCTTTGAGAAAACTGCTTAGAATTTTATAGCCTGTGGCATTTGAGGAAGAAAACTGATAGCTACTATGTGACTCAATAGAATGCTTAACAATTGGTGGCAGATTTTAGCTTTCTGGTTGGGCTGTTGATAATTGCTACCTTAATTTGATCTAGGTGACCTGGGGAGATCATAATTTCCAAAACAGACTTTGCTTTCATTGATGAAAAATGTGACCTTGGACTACAGCTTTCAGAGTGCAAGACAGTGTCAGATGAGATATGGATAATAGGAGAAATCTGCACTCTTCTGCAGTGAAAAAAAACCCAACTAAAAGCCAACCAAACCCAGAAATCTACCCCAAAACAAAATGAGCAGCTGTTTCTTAATGGTGTGTGGGTTTCTGACAAGAAAATAAACATTAATGGATCTCCACCAATAGCCTTAGAAACTAGCACATCAGTTTAGCAACAACATAAATGTGCACACTTCCCTGCATCTATTTATTTTTCTACAAGAAATGGCTGCCTCAGATAAGCTCCTAAACTCAAGCATTTATCAGATATGTAGCAGTCTGTACTGTAGCTTCAAAATGGGGTCACTTTCCCATGCCTTATCTGTCCTAAGAAGTAAAAAATATGCACAATTTCCCATTTTGTATTTATTAATAGAGTAGAAGCTACTAACTTCCTGATAAGTATTTTGGGTTGGGTTTTGTGAACAGGTCACTCCTGAAAGTGAATGATAATCAAAGAGCAGTCGACACCACAAGGAAGAAAAATGTCAGTTACTGAATTAGGAACTCTGCAGTGGTTATTATTAATACACAAATATGGGAAGAAATAGTTCATTCTCACGGTTTTCATTGTGGAATGTGGATGGGTACCCTCTTGGCTTTGCAGGCTGGGAGATGAGATTGGAATTGTTACCCTACGGAAGCCATGGGTGTGACTCAGCTCCTGTGTGAAAAGCCCTGTTTGTTAGCTCTGTTCAGTAGCAAAATAGTATTTTCAGACACTGTGCTTTCTTAGCAGAGATGGTGCAGAGGACTTCCAGACTTGACTTTGTAGTAAGCAGCCTTTTCTCTTGGTCCAATCAGTTTTTACTTGAAAGAAGAGTTTCTGCTTCTCAAATTTCAACATTACCTTCCTTCTTCCCCTCTCAGGTTTTAACCCGAAATATCTGTGCAGAATTTATGAAAGAGACCTAAGCAATATGTTCTCAAAGGCACTATCATTTATAGGATGAGTAATATAGTTAGGAAAAAAGGAAAACCTTTAAGGAATGTAATCCCATCTTTGGGTCAAAATGAAACACATCCTGTATTCCTTGAATCCATACCTAGAGGAAAATAGCCTTTAACAACCTCCTTCTTTTTCTCTCTCTCTTTTTTTTTTTCTTCTTTTTCACTCCCACTGCACAATAGTAACATCTGTACTCCCTCTAGCAGCACATGTAGGATTTCTCATTGATGGGTCATTAATTTGAAAACTTTTACTGATTTATCCCTCTCTCTTGTATTCTCTGTGTGGTGGACTAAAGAAGAACTTCAAAGCACAACAGGAATGAAGACATGGAAGAATGAAACCCCGTTTTGAAATCCAGTCTCTTTTGGGGGGAGCTTGCTGTTGCTTAAGGATGCTGACATGAAAAGAGTACTTCTCATTATAGATTACAGGTTTGTGTTTCTGCACCTAAAGGTTCATTTGCAGGTCTATCACATCCTAGAAAGTTGCTGAGTTGTCATCCATCATTATTGTGTGGACAGGCAGAAGGGTACTGGGTCATTGAATCTTCAGAAGGGAGTTGTGGCCCTCCGTTCTGGGCAGAAATTCATCTAGCTGCAGTAAGAGCTGACATGCAAAAGGTCAGGTTTCTTGTCAGCAGGCTGTCCCAGCAGCTCAGCTGCGGCCGGTCACAGTATTCACCACTGGCCAGCTTTCAGTGTGCTGAGGCAGAAATGAAGGTAGCAAGTCATGCTGCTCGTTACCATCTTGACAAAACTGAAAGCTATCACCTTTTTTCCTGGAACAAATATCTTGTAGTATTTTTTCAGTGGCCTTTAAAAATTCGCGTCTGTGCCATCTTTCTCTCTCCTTCTCCAGGAGATCTGTGCTTTTGTGCTAGCAGTGTTGTCTTCAGTAGGAGCTAGTGTTAAGTCAAGGAAAGTGTAGCTTACGAGGAGGCATCTGAGCATAACTCTCTTCTACCATACTAATTAAGATCCCGCTGCTTTAAAGAAAAGTGGATTCCAGATGTGATGATTAGATACACTCCTTGATTGAGAGGTGGATGAAAGGTGACTAAAGGAAGATTTAGTGAGTGCATTTGATTCTGTATTCAAATTTTATGAAGTTATTTTGAATTGATATGTGCATAAATAGTGTTTGTACCCGTGAGGAAGTATTTAGCATGGGGGTTGGGAAGGGAAAGATTTTTGAAGTCTATAGAGTTGCTTTGTTCTGTTCTCATTTTTGCCCTTTTTCTGCCCCCAGATATTTTCTTTTTTTAATTGTGGTCATTGCTCTCTTTTTCAGAAGCAGAGGGGAGACTTTTCTAAAAAGGCTGAACTGTCTACTCCAAGAAATATTCTTTTAATTAAACCATATTTTCTATATCCATGCCTCTTGTAGCCATGGTCCACAGTAAGAGCACAACCCTAATAAACTATTTTGTTTTATAAATGCTGTATTGTGTAAAATTGTACAAAGAGGTGTAAAATATCAGCAGATACTCCCTTCCACAGACATCTCTTTCCATATATTTACAAAGAATATTTTTCCTTTTATGAAATTCTCATGTGATGAAACCTGATAGTTGTATTTCATGTATCTTGTTACAGACTTATGCTTCAGAATTACTCTTAAAAATATCATCACGTCCTTTAGTGGAGACTTGAAAAAGTGACAGGAGATCAACGCTTTACTAGTATTGCACTATCTGCCCATGGTAGTTATAGCAGTTGATAATGGGACACAGTCAGGATCTCCTGGGTGCTCTGATTACAAAAATGGTTGTTTTGTTCAATAAGATACAGAAATTAGTGTTTTTATAAAATAATTTGCTTTTTTCTTTCTCCACTCCCCTAAGGAGATGAAATGGGGTGTTTCTTTGTAACTTGGTCTGCCTTTCTTGTTCCTGTCTGGTCCCAAAAGAAGAATTCTTTGGCTTACGTATCTGTGTAATAGAGAAGCTCAGATGAGGGGAGCAAGTGAGGCTATCCAGTTTATGTAGTTCTAAGTCACAAAACTGAAGAGGTGGTAGATTTGAGCTGGCTGGTGTATCATAGTGCCGGGAGCCAGCAGAACAGCAGTAAGCCAGTTGGGAAGCTCTGTGTGGGAAGGAAAAAGATGTAAATAACCACCTGAATATTATTCCAGTTATCAAAGTTCCTAGAAATGGTGGTTGGCTCCAGCCTGTGACAGAGGTGTGTGAGGCCCGCGTTCCCTGGCTTCTGCATCCTCATGAAACAGAAGGCAGACGGAGCGTTGTGTGGAGCCCGGCGTTACCTGAGGGTGCAGCAGCGCAGGTGCAGTTCACACAAGCTAGCAGCGTGCCTTCCATTAACGTTTGCTGGTGTAAGGTAGCATCTGAGTGATGATGGCTTTTTAATGGTTATCTCAGCTATGCTCAGAGTAGAAAAAACTGCATTTTGTAGTCATTTAAAGACAATTTTCTGTTGACATTAAGATGCTTCTGTAATGTTGATAAATGTCTTGGTTCTTGCCACTTCTTCCTATATGAACAGTAATTAAAACAACACTGTGGTTGTTTCAGTTCAGCTCTGTCTTCCCTCTGTTCCTTGCCCCCCTACTCCTTCAGCAGGGTTGACTGATGTAATTTTTGTTAATTCCAAGTGACACTGAGTTTAACAACCTTCTCTGTTCACATTGGTGTGCCCCAAAACTAACACATGGTTTTCCTTACGTATGTTTTGCTTTCACAGTTAACAGTTTTTACTCATATATTAGTAGGAGTAGAGAAGAAATTTTATTAAAACAAGTATTAAGCTGTGTGATTAATTTTTTTTTTTTACTGGAAATATGTATTTCTTATCTTGCTATTTTATCTGTGTGGTCCATAGTTTGGGAGTAGCATGAAAAATAGCTGGCCTGTATAAAGAACTGCTTTCATAACTTCAGAAAATACTTATTTCCCTTAAAATCCAGAAATCATACCTCTTCTGATTTTACAATAGAATGAAATAGGAAACCGCTCTTGATTTTACAAAAAGACAGTTACATTTGAAAAATAAATGATATTTAAAAGGTTTTGAAAACTTGTATGGTTAATTTTTAAAAAAAAAATATTCCTCAGAGTAACTTCTTTATGTGATGTGATTGTTTATTTCTGCCTGTAAAATGATATATGAGAATGTAGTGTTGTAAGTAGTAAGTACTGCATAAGTGCTTTTGTATAGAGCGTGTGTGTGGACTGTAATTCAGTCAGAGTTAAAATTTTCTTTGTGCTCCAAGTGCTTTCTAGTCATTAACCTATTACTGGCAGATTTTCCCCTCTATGTGTATAAGTTAATTTTCAGAATCCCAGGCTTCACTTGACATCAAGTAAAGGGTATCAGCTGTTCTTTCACTCAAACTTCTCATTGTCAGTCATGACAAAACTCATAAATTTTTTTTCCTCTCTTTTGTCTGCAGAAAGAACTTCCTCAGATAAAAGCTTTTTCTACTCTTTCACCTATCCCAGGATTCACAAAATGGGTTGTTGGTCTCCTCTCCTCACAAACAAAAGAACTGGAAAGAAATGGACTTTTTACAGAACCAGAATGGCAAGAAATCTCTGAGATCACAGGAGACTCTACTACTGAAACACTAAAGAAACTCCTAAATAACAATGAGTGGGTGAGATCAGAAAAATTAGTCAAAGTGCTTCATTCACCATTTATGAGACTCTGTGCATGGTATTTGTATGGAGAGAAACATCGTGGCTATGCTCTTAATCCAGTAGCAAATTTTCATCTTCAGAACGGCTCTGTGATGTGGCGGATAAACTGGATGGCGGACACAAGCCCTCGGGGCATTGCTGCTTCCTGTGGCATGATGGTAAACTACCGGTATTTCTTAGAGGATACAGCCAGTAATAGTGCAGCGTACCTGGGGACTAAACAAATTAAAGCCTCAGAGCAGGTTCTTTCCTTGGTGTCTCAATTCCAGCAAAATAGCAAGCTTTAATTAAATATCATGAAAACTAAGAGCAAGTGTTCCTCACCTAAAAGAGCTGTAATATTTTGCAGTGTCTATATTTAGATGAGAATGTCCCTCATAAAACAAATTCACTCAGTACAGAACAATGCAAAGTTACCTAGATGATCAGTTGTCTTGCTTAATTGCCATATATTCAAAACCTGACTGGCTGTGACTGAGTCACTATGAGTTCTAGACATCTGTTATGTGCATATGGGTTGGAGGTATCTATTAAAAGGTGAGTAAAATTCTCTCAGTCAGTTTCAACTCAGTGGTAACTTGAATGGAAAGTACTCGAGCAGTACCATTATTATTTTGATAATAAACCTGTATAAACTGTGTCTCTGAAAGGAGCTGCACTTTGTCATAGTACTACTATATATAGCTCAGTACCAAAGTACCTGGAAAGAAGTACCAAATGAAGGTAAATTTTTGGTCAAGTACATTAGAAAAACAGCAATCTACAATTTTATTTCAATAATATGTGTCTTTTTCACCCTCAAAAATGCTCATGTAAAACTTCTTGGTATTTTCCTTTTTCAAACCCACTAAAAATCTCACTGAGTCCTTGCTTTGCTGGAGCATGGAAAAGCCTTGCATTAATGTTATTGAAAAATCAGGGTCTCAGTGCAGCAGGTATTGTTGTATTATATTTGCACGTTTGTCTGCTAAAATATAATGAGAAAGAAGGAAGTGTTCAAATAGGAGAGGGAATAAAGAGAGCCTGATACTTATGAGAATTGAGAAGTTTTCAAATATATATATTATACTTTGGCTCTGGTATTTTTTTAAGTTGATAAAGAGCTTTTTTAATAAAGAGGTAGGTGTGACCTGTAAACCAATAAAATAAACTTTCTCAGTAAATTATGTCTTGTGTATTTCAGCATGTACCTTCCTTTGCTTAACAGCCCTCCTTGGTAACAGTATCACCACAGCAGAAGGACCATAGTAACAGAATTTCATACTGTTTTGTAATTTCTGATTTATTCCCTGTCTGGTCAAATTCCAGTTCTGTTTTCAAGAAAAGAATTATACAGAGGAATTGAAAGTGATAGAGTCCCTGCTTGTGTATGAAAACAGAAGTGAAGAAAGCTGTAAGTGTCCAATTAGCCTTTCTCCTAGAATGAAATTATGTAATTGGATACAATTTTTTCGCATTCATTATTAGAAAAAAATCCCATACTCCAAGCTGATAACCTGTTATGGGAATCTGTTACACATATCTTCCAAGCAGAGAAAAGCTTGATTTAACTTCTGGTCATGGTAGATTTTGCAAGGAGAGGGTATGTTCACTGCCTGTTACTCCCTTGAGAGCAAAGACATTTTTATACAGCACCTGGTCATCAGTGGCAGTGATACCACGTTAGCAGTGGCAACTCTCCTCTGCCATGTTGCCTTCATTATGTTTTTAAGAATAGTTCCAAAACAGGGGCACCCTATTTAGTCAACAGTTTTCCATACATCAACAGCTTAGTTTATTGATTTTGATCAGATACATTTTTAAAAACAAATCATATCATCCCCTTGCAGGGAAGATGTGTCCAGCAATTTTTCAGTGGCTAAAACCACTACAAAAAAGTTGAGTTCCCCTTGAATTGTGGTGGTGGCATTCTGGTGCATATACCAGGAGCAATATGATGTAAGCCAAAATATAAGTTCTTTTTTTTTTTTTTTTTTTTTTCTTTTTTTTTCTTTTCACCTCTGAATAGCTTGCTGAATGGGCACTAGGAAACACTGTAAAAGTATAAGGAAATCTGAATTTGATTATACTTTCTTTATTCTCAACTGAGGAGCTAAGGACTAAGGATTAAACACTCAAGGTGTTGGAAATTTAGTGAGAGACTTTGAGCAAAGCACCTGCATCCTGGCCAACCTGGGGAAATAACTTCAGAGTGATTGTTAATTTTTGCTTTTGGATCAGTAGTTATGGTAAGTATTCTGAACAACTGTGCAGGTATGTATATAGTTTTTATAATACTTCATATGGAAGGTTTTAAAGTCTATGGTTCATCCTCAAGAAATGCTGGAAGTTGATCATGGGTGTGGAACAATTGTATGTCCAGAGGAGTCTTCAGGCTGGAAAAGAGACTGCGGTTGAAGGCAGCTGGACAGTTGGAGTCAAGTGTATATAATTTTTTGGATTATTTAAGACCTATCTTCTCCTGGCATGGCATTAATATGTGAAGAACCTGGTTGCCACTTCTATCCCAAATCCCACATTTTTAAGAAATAATTTTGTTAAAAGTTCCATCTGAATTTTGTTGTGTAAGTTTTAGACCTGGAACATGAACATAAGGGAGTACACAGTGTGTGTGTGTGTATATATATATGCACATGTATATATTTAGCACCCTGTATGAAAAACTTTCTAAAAAGTAGTTGTCTGCAGTTTAGAATATCAGACCTGTATCAGAATATCAGACTGAACAAACGAGTTGGACATTGCTTTTTCTTTTCTATGTGGCATGTGCATTTTGTTAGGTTGTTACACAGAGCCTTAGGGCGAACACATGCACATACTGTATTGGTACAGAAGTTTTCACCATACAAAGTACTGTAGGACACACTAATTCTGTTTTTAACAGTGGTCAGAAGATGGCTTCATTCTCTTGTTTGTTTTTCTAAGCTTTGTAAACTTTAGAATTCAGGTTTCAAGGTGAAATTTAGCTGCTTATATAAGTATGTACAAGCCGTTCTTGGCTGGGAGGAATAGAGAAAGAGAACCCTTTCTCTTTGTTATGTTAAGCTTCTCAAGTTTGAGGAAAGCAGGTCACTTAATTCAAATGACAGAGTTCTGAAAATGCAATGGTTTTGAAAGATGTTTTTATTTTGAAACAGGAGGAACTATGAGGGCAATTTACTGTGCATCCATCTGGCCATAGTTCAAAAAGAGCTAATGCTCCTACTTTATTGCAGATGGAAATAAAGCATAATCCTATATTCTTAACAGCTGGAGTCAAAGGATAATGAGTTTTTTCCACTTGTAGCCCCAAACAAATGTATGAGAATTGGTTCAGTGACATGAAGCGATAGTAGCTTATAAGGAAGAAAAACCAAAGCTGCTAACACTTTGTTAACACTTCAATTATTTCTCTAGACCTCTGCCTTCTTGTATCTAATACAGACACTACAGATACATAGATCTACCCTCAGCTTAAGGGAAGCAGGCATATCTGTTTTTTTCTTCCTATCAGTCTTAAAATCAGGAAGATGGTATTGGCATTTGGGCATGTCAGACCAGCCGTAGGAGTTTCAAATTCAAACCTGTACCCTGTGGTGCCAGACTGATTGCTCAGCTGCTTACCAGTGTAGTTTAGTTCATGTGTCATGAACAGGTCTACCCCTTCTACCTTACCTCACACATATGCCACATTTCTCTAGACATTGAATTACCTGTCACTCCTGCACTAGCAGTCAATTTAATTTATTCATATTCATGGTAGCTGTTCTAAGGGGTTTGAGATGTGGGGCTGAGAAGTGGATTACAGGCAGAGATGAAGCAGCATCTTACTGGAGCTATTATGGATGAGTACATTTGTTGCATAACATCTGTTCTCTGTCAGAACCCTAGCACCTGCAGAGTTATTTCCTTTTCAACGGTTGTTACGGTTTTGGTTATTGGTTGTGTTTTGCTTTCTGAGGTCACTTCATCTATTACATTGATAAATTAGCAATGTGAGGCCAAAAATTCCTACAGTGAGTACTGTGTCAGAATCACAGTACAAATTTAAGTGCAAAAGGATCATTTGAAGATGAGGGTGGGACAGTCCGCTCATAAAAGCTCTCAGCTGTTAAGGGCTATTAGTTTTCTTTCATTAGTCATTGACTCTTAAGTCTCTAGCAGTGCTTGGATTTTCCAACATGCTACTAAAGAGTGATTTTAGCATGAAGAATGCTGAAGAGAAAAAAATATTCACCATCTGTGCTACTTATAACGACAGTAACTATGTCAGAGAGGGATCTTATTCTATCAAAGTGAGTCTTCACAACGGAGAAGAGAGTTCAGTTTCTTTTTCTCCCCCTCAGTGTGTAAAAATTGTTATGCCATATCTGAAGAGCATGGACATAAAGAAGAGGTAACTGCCTGTCCTTTAAGGAAGCTGAAAAGTTCTCAAAATCATTGCTTCCTGTTACTATAGTAATGTGTTTCAAACAGTGTATTTTAAGATTAATTTAGGGTATGTAATACTGCACTGTGTTTCACTTTGAAATGCCAAGGCTGAAATCATGAGTAAATTTTCCCTTCCGTGGATTGTTCTTTGGATAAAAAGCTAATAAATACTTTCCCATTTTTCTGAAAGGCTTTTCAGGTGATTTCATTTCCTAGCAAATACTGATTTATTGCTAGTGATTGAGAAGTCTTGCAGCCATGTGTGGGTCATGTTACAAAGCTCACTGCACTGCAGTGTGAGCTCTGAACTGTCCTGCGTGAAAGCTGCTGTGGTACCTCACAACAGAAGCTAGCACAGCTTGTGTGCATCAGATCCACCCTACAGCCCTTCCCCCTACCGTCCTGAATATTAGAGGCTTCTTAAATCTACCTCTTGGGAGTCAACTGTTTTGCGACTGTTACTAGCAAAAGTGTCCCTATAGTTATCAAGGCTTAAGTTGTTAGAAGCAACGGTATTAATAGCTGTAGAATAATACGCAAAGGTATGTCTTATGGATGGAAAACTGGCATTAATAAAAGGGCAACAGCTTAAAATATATCACTTCTTCCATTGTTTGATTCTAAAATGAGGCGTAGTAGAGACTGAGCATTATTTGTTCAAGTTACAGCTTTCTACTACTGGCTTACATCTACTTTTCAGCAGTCTTCAAAGTTTGAATTTTATTCTATTATTCAAATAGGGTGACATGCAAGTTGCTGGGTAGGGTGCAGTGGTTCTGGGTGCTGGTTTTTAACCAGCACTGCTGAAATGAACGTAACACTCCAGGTCATGATGTAACACTGAGGCAGTAAACAGCGGTGCAGACCGTGAAGTGTCTGGACTGTTCCATAGCACTAGAGCCAGTAGGACTGGACTTCAACGTCAGCCCTTAAAGCATTGGGAGGAGGCATACCATGTTCAGGTCAGGGGCTGCTTTGTTTTCTACTGTCATTTATTTTCTCAGCTGCCCTGCTCAGTGCAGTTGGTAGCAAACAAACTATTCCTAAGTTATACAGTGCCATTTCTTCCTCATAGAAACCCACCTGACTGCAACTCCTGCTAGAAGCCCCTCCACGATGAAGTGACGTGATTGCCTAGTTAAAAGCACAGGTTTTGTCAGTAGGCTTTGCCAACAACCCTGGCCCTTCCACCTGCATCCCTGACTCACTTTTTCAGGACACCTTCTGTTACCATGTGTCTAGAAAGAAAAGGTGGTGGCTGGTTTCAGCAGCTGGCTTCCTCAGTAAGCAATGATAGCTGCTGTGCAGCATGCTAGGTGCAGCATATAAAAGCATCAGAGTTTCACAGCTGCATCCCGCTTTTGAAAGCAAATCAATAGAAATGATGTTACTTTGTCACTTACGCTTGTTTTATGATCAACTTACACTGTTTTCTTGTCACAGGAGTAGGGCCTCTCTTTGTACAAGTTGTATGGAGTTGAGTAGGACCCGTGTTCTAACATGTGCCCTGGATAGGAAATGAGAGGTCAAAATATTGCTTGAATGGAGGATATTCAGTTTATTTGCAGATGCAGAGCCATCACAAAGTCCTGTTAAAAGAAAGGAATGAGTGCTTCTTGAATCAGACAAACTTTCCCTGTATATCACTGTAGTTTATTTTAGTTATTGACTGTCATAACCTACAAAACATGCCTCCTGTGGTCTCCTTGTGGGCATGAGTACAAAGGTTTATTAAACCAGGTGGAGTAAGGTAATGGTAGTCTGATCCTTCAGCCTCTTGATAAGGAAACTCCCCTAGGAAGGGAGAGATCAGGGTTACAGTCAGCATGCCAGGAGCAGTTTACACATTTTTAGCATTTTTTTTTTTAGTAAATAAGAAATAAGCAATCACATTTACTGTCTTTTTTACTGCTTCCAATAGCGTTTGAATTTTTCAACAGATTTGATAGAACAGCAGATATCTCGGACATACTAATTTCCAGACACAACAAAGATCAGGTGGAAGAAAAAGACTACATGAATATCACTCAGAGGTGAAAGCCCCAAATATTTCTCAAGCAAGTGTGCTAACCACTAAGATGTCATATAGGTGTTTGTCACCATTTAGTACATGTCTTCAAAAGAGGACTCATAAATGGACCTAAAGGAAGGTCCTGTGTCACAAGCCAGTTCAGATGTGCTCCTGCACTTAGTCACTTACTCCTCCCTGTTGTTTGATATTTTTCCACATGCAGCTGCCATAAATCTTCCGTCAGGGCATTGACTACGTGGTACACTGGGTGCTAAGACAAGCTGAGTTGCCTTGATGTGTCCCTTCCAAGCTAGATGCTTATCGTCAGGGAACTAAGCGTAGCATAAGTGGGTTAGATTCAAGGCATTTTGTAGTCAGATTTAAGTTTTGTTTTTTACTGAGGATACTCGAAACTGTTCAGAAAAAAAATCACTTGTTGCCACATTATATCTAATAAATGAACACATACTCATTCCTCTTAAAAATAAATCTGTACCAGGACTGATAAGTATTCGGAGAATGCTGAGATACAGCAATATGTAATCTGACATGCTGGATAAGTTATTAAACCTCATACTCAGATTGTAGCTGAAAGCCCGAGGACAGCTTAACGTGGGATTCTGTCTTCCAGTCACTGTTTTCAACGGTGGTTTATTACGGCAATGCCTGGAAGCCATCACCCTCCTGATAAGCCTTGCAGTAGAGGGTAGTTCATGCAACACGTGTCAAACCCTGCTAAAGTTGTCATGACTCATTGGCTTCTTTGGATTTGATACCGGCCTACTCATTAGCTACTACTGGAAAGAGTTTGGGCTGGTTTCCTGAAGTTCTCTTAATTCTCTCAGTGGTGCAGGGCTGGAAGAAGAGCTTCTGGCATTTGATACTAGACCGTAATGCTTCTTGATAACAAGAGAAAAGTTGGCTAATTTTAGCCAACTTTTTCGCTTGTTATCAACAAGCATTACAGTCTGGTATCAACTCCAGATGCTTGCTATCTATGCAGACTGCTTAAGGTGAGGCTCAGAAGCTCCCTTTTAATTTGGCTTTCTAAATGCTGGAATCTGCTGTCTTAAGTGCTGCCATTGTTGGAGTCAATGGGAAATTGGTTTTCCTAAGAAGTGTGGGATTTGGGTTATATTTATTGTTCTGTCATTGTGGCAAATGCAAACTCAAGATCTATGTGATAACGAACATGTGCAAATACAGATTTTGATATTTTTTTGAAAGGAGTTGCATTCATTTTCCATGTGGCTATTTCTGGAGATGCAGTAACTCCCTACAGGATGCATTAGCTCGCTGCAGTAGCTCACCTATTGAAAAACAAAAGAAGGTTGTATTGCATTTTTATATTATGTATAATATTTATCAATATCCATCTCTTCCTCTTTATCATCTCTTAATTGTGGGTAGAATTAGCAGTTGTAACCTCTGAAAGGCAGCACCTGCAACTAGTAGCTGAAAGAGATAAACTAGGCAGGCATTGGGTCACTAGGATTGCAAGGAAATAAAAGATACTCTGCTTTCTTTTTTAAGAAATGGCAATCAAAAAAGCAATTTTTACTACAATTGTTTAATAAACCCTTTTTTTTAAAGAATGGGAAGTACAAAGCAGAATTAAGGTAATCATTTGCTGAAACAGATATGTGAAGTTCTCCCCCAAATGTGATTTTTAAACCAGATAACTCATGAACTCAATTACCGGGGATTAGGCTGGAATAATTTACTGAATCTTAGCCAGAGGTGGAATTTGGGAGTGCTCGGGGGAGTGGTGGAGAAAGGGAAAGTATGAGAATTAAAATTACCTGGGTTGTTTCTGCTTAATTACAAAAAAAGGAAATGATGCAAGAACTTTAAATAGTGAAAAAATCATCAAGTTACTACAGTCTGTATCTAAGAATATACTTAGATAGGCTTTATGTTCCAGAACAGTAGTTAAAATGCAATTTAAATATTGAAGATATTTTTGCCTAAACTTCTGAAACAAATGTTGTGGGTTTTTTCAAAGAATATTCTCTTGACAAAATGGCCTTGAAAGTTCATATACTTACTGCAAGTAAAGCTCTCACAACGAGTTACGTTTAAAGTTAAGAGGCTGGCTTTAGGGAAGGGATGAAGTTTCAACTGCATTTTTGAATAATCACCTTTTGAGTTCTCACCAAACTTCAGATAGTTCTGTGTTTGAAATACATATTACACCATAGATCTTTGATCTCATACTCAAAATCCAAAGCTCTATGCTTTATTTATGGCACACTACTCAAGCCTTTCTTAACATGAGAGTTGGAGATTTTGTCCTGAGATACGTGTCACTGCGGTGCGTGACAGAGTTGTTAGCTCTGCTGCAGTAGCAGTGGGGTAGCTGCTACAGAGCTGGGCCTGACAGAAGCATCGTGCTAATTCTGAGAGCCCAACATGAGATGACTGCAACTTGATTCTAGCTAGTGCTTTTGTAGCACATTATTTGTGCAAAGTGGAGTTGCTGTTTGTTGACTGTAGTCTACACTGCTTGACAACTTTATGAATTGGGACTCGGCTGTCTCTTGCTTGACACTCAAAAACAATGAAAAAAACCTCCAGCTGTACCTGTGAAAGCATGGATTGGGGCTAGTTCTTCAGAATCTGAGAGAAAATATGGGAAGAGGCCCCAGTAAAATTCAGCTCCGTGGGTGGACACCAGATCTCTGTTTCTCAGCTGCCCACTGACCCCCTTACAGCACCACTCTCCTTCCTGCTTTGTGTTGGTTACGCTACCCCCGCTTTTTTCTTTTGGTGATCAGCAGCAGAACTGGTCACAGAGTCACAGAATCATCCAGGTTGGAAAAGACCCTTGGGATCATCGAGTCCAGCCATCAGCCCTACTCTACAAAGTTCTCCCCTACACCATATCCCCCGTACTGTCGCAGGGGACAGTTTGCTTGCATCCAGCAGAAGTGCCCAGTGCTGTACCCTGCTCTGGGTGCCAGGGACACAGCTGTAGGGCAAATTCTTACTCAGACCCTGCAATCCCAAGCAATGGAGCATGCTGGGGATAGCGAAATGCTTCAGAGAATTTAGCTGTCTGATTATTTTTCTCCTGAGCCTGTGCAAGCAAAGATTTTCTGAGGCTTACAATCAGGACAGATTTGTCCGTCTTTCACAGGAGTGAGGTGATCTCCCGGTTTCATCACCAGAGCACTGAGGGGAGGGAGAAGGTGCTAAAGCATCTCTGTGAAATAGCAGTAATATACACTTGAGCAAAACAATACCTGTTCTTTGTAACTTTCCTCTGAAAGAAACATCTAGGCTTTTCTCCTTGCTGAAAATTTTTACCAACAGATAGTTATAGTGGTGTAAGAGTTGCACACGAGCTTTCTAGCTGAATGGACTACTTCAGCTTGGACACAGGCAAATGAATGTACAGTATTTTTAAAATAATACTGGGCTAGCCTAATTAGGGACATCTGTCTACTGTTTCCATCCTACCTTTTCCCAGTCAGCCTGTGGAGGGATGCTTGACAGATCCATGGTTCAAAAACAAAGGTTATATTTGATTATAAGAAATTATTCTGTGGGTCAGAGTAGCATAGGTCTATTTCTGTTTTTTATTATGCATCTAATTAAGATAACATCACTCAGAAAAATTGTAAAACCTAAAAAGGCTACTGTTGTAGACTCCAGTTACACGGTTTGATCAGGAGCCTGTGAAATGCTAGGTGAGAGAGAGCATTAACAGAATGAATGATGTAGGAGTGAATGCTTTTAAAACAGAACAAGGTTGTTCTTGCTTCTACATAGATTTATCATTTCTTTTCCAGAAGGAAATGATTCTGAGGATTTGAGTATATTCAGGCCGAAACAAGTGGCTGAGAAAGGGATTATTGAAAGAGCAGTTTTTTGATACAAAATACATTGCAGTAAGATAGCATGTGAGCACCTTGCACTTCCCTGAAGTGCAAACTTCTATGCTTAGGCCATTGTTAATGTAATGGGATTTATTAAGGGGAATTTATTTACTATGTTGGCACTTCTCTTGCTGATTCTCCTCCCTCCCTAATGCAGAGTGTGTATATACTACTGGTAAGTATTTGGTAGGCTTTGATGCATACATAATAGAGAAGTAGAGGGAAAGAAAACACTCATATTGTCTTGTTTGTAGAAAAGTTCCTAATTAGAATAACTAAGTGTTTGAGATGAATACATGTTTGGGTCTGTTCCTTAAAGTAATCAAGCCATTTTCTTTCTTTAGCCCCTACTAAACTCTAGGGTGGTTACAGGTTTGTATGAGGAAAAGAAATACTAGTAAAGAGAGTGAATGAAGTCTCAACTATTAGCATGTTCCACTTTTTTTTTTTTTTTTTCTCCTCAGTGAGGTTATTTACTGGCATATCGGTGAGTATCATTTCCCATAACCAAGTTTATAAAAGTGAGTGAGAAAAGAACAATAATTAGATAATCTCTAATTTTTATAGGATTAAAAACTTCTTGCCCACAGACAGACAGCTGAAATACTGATTCTGTTGAAATCAACATCGAAACTCCTAATGACTTTCATGGAGCCAGTAGTGATTTGTCTGTCTGCTTGCTCATTTGGTCTATCTTGATTTATCTCAGGTTTGCTCTTCCTTTGTGTGCTTATTGCTCCTGATGCAGCCTATCAAGCCATGCAACCCCCTATGATAGCTCTGTGGAGATATATTTAATTTGATTTGCTGCTGTCCCCAGGAGTTTATTCTCTGTCAAACAGCTGCCTGTTGCAGTGAAACCTCAATACAGAAGAGCATAATGGTTTATGGATGGAGCATTTAACAACCACCACTGAATGGCATATGTCTGAAAAATATGTTCAAAACATAGTCGTGGCATATGTAAAGGCCATTGTTCTGAAACAGTTATAAGGATACATCTACAAATGCAACACAACAGAGAATTACCTGACAAATGTATTCAAGAGTTTACAAGCACCTCTGCTATTTGAATGTTTCTGTACTGTACATTTTAGTCCATTATTTCCAATCAGGTTCTTAATATAAGAATAAGGTAGCTTCAGTACTCATTCCTGTGCTTTTTTGCTCTGCCATTCTTAAACTCTCTCCATCACTGCTTATTGCTTTCTCTTCCCTCTACCTCAAAAGAAAAAAAATGAAATAAATGTCTACTGAGGATGACTGAAAAAATCTCTGTTAACAGGGAATTAACTGAGGCTGCTAAAGCAAAAAAGACACAGAAAGGCACATCATTTGCATGTATTAATGGGAATAAGGAAACTAAAAAAATAGAAAATGCTGTGCTCCATCACTGCCAGAGCAGTCATTTGTAGCTACCCAGACAGTGATCCACTGCCAGTGGCTTTATGCCAGAGTACATCCGGTAAGTGAAGTCCTGCCCTTGGTGAAAGTGCATTGATATTAATTTCAATAGGGCCTGGATTTTATGCACTTATTTTAACAGAGTGATTAATTCCTATTATTCCTATTTGTATGTTGTTTCTCACACGCTCTCGGGATCATATAGATGAGCAGTAAAACTGAAAATGGAAATGCTGGATTGTCGTGTTAGAATGACATTCTCAACTGGGCCTAAAAATGTTACCTTAAACCTTAATGAAGTTCCATGGGAGCTGGATGCCACATTCCCTGACAACTTGCCTGCCCCTTTCTTTCCTTGAGGTGCTACCCACCCACATACCACTCATCACTTCAGGCAGTTATTTCTCCCTAAGACCTTCCAGCTCAATGGCTGCCAGGAATATTCACAAACATATTTCAGGGCTCTGAAGACCTCACTGGCATTTAAATCTGAGCCAAATCAGTTCACTGTGAGAAAAGCAATCTCTCAGGTGGCATGTGAGAAGAGGTACCAGCCTCCAGCAAGAGGATACCAGCGTGCAGCTCGGGCGTTCAGATGGTAACCTCTTTGGCCAGCATAGATGGAACAGGAAAAGGTGGTGTGTACAAACCTTATTACTGTCCTCTGAAAATCCTGACCCCATGGATCAAAGCCTGACTTCACAAAAAGAAGAAGAGATGGTCTGTGTCTACTAGGACCCTTCCGAAATTAAGCTGAGCGTCACATATGTGGAGTCAGATTCGAGTTTGCCTTGGCTGATTGATTCCTCCCGGTGTAGCTGTGTTGCTGTTTGGCCCCAGGACCTTGCTATTTCCCTCCAGCTGATTGACCGCCTGAATTTCTGAAGTCTGTATTCATCCAGGTCCTCACACACTGAGGAATTACCAATACATGGCTTAGGTGCTCACACAGGTACAGCTCTGTTCACTTGTAGGAGCATCTGAACAAATGCAAAGAAAGGCTTGATTTCTAGATCCCAGCATCATCTCAGACTGGGCAGCCAGTACATTGAGTAAGTATGGTCCAAAAGCCCTCAGGAGCCACCTCCAAAGGGACATTTTTTCACAGCTATGCTTCAGTGCCAGAGCCATACTTCTGGGGCAGGTATTTACTTCTTGAATGTTTTTGGTGAATCCCAGTTCTCAAAAAGCCCAGAATTCTAACAGATACTCTTAAAAAAAAAAAAAAAAAAAATCAGCTCAAAAACCCCAAACCCACCCCAGTTTATTTTAAAGAGATATCTTCTTTCTCAGATAATCCATGACAAGAGTTTTATACTTCTGTTAACTGGTGAGTTATGCACTTAATGGCAGCTGCATGCTAATGATTGCATGAAAAAAAATGGCCTGTAAAGTTATGAGGGTTTACAGGAATATATATTCAGTTTAGATGCTGTTAGTTTTCTTTATAGGAGGAATCAACATTTGTCCTCAAAATGTTTTGGTTTTGAGGACTAACTACCAGTAAGTAGCATCATAGGCACAAATTTGTCATCAGAATTTCACTGGGGTGAGGAAGAAAAAAAATCATGCTTCCTCACATGCTGCCAATCAAGTGACTGACACTTATATTACAGTTACAGCTGAACTCTTCACATGAAACTATGGCATATTACTGCAAACTTCCAGGGAATTGCCCTTTTTAAGGAGGAAAAAGAAAGGAAAAATGATATTTACCTTCTCTCACTAGGGTATGTCTGTACGCAGCAAGCAAATTTCATAAGCTCGTTCTGTGAGTGACAGACTATCCTAGAGTGGTCACACATGTTCTAGCAATAAGAAGCATCGAGACATTTTGAGGGGAAAATCTGCAGAATAACTAATCCAAGTAAATCAAAAAATAGTCATTATCAGAAATATGATTAAAGCCCTGATCCAGATCTTCTTTCATAATTTTTGTAGGAAATACTGTTGCAACATTGCATAAACAGTGTAGCAAATACCCATGCCAGAATAAAAGAGATGAATAATTAAAAATAATAATAACAACATTTTATTTAGTTATTTTGAATTTTTAAAAAATTATTATTATTTTAAATATATGTGGAGGGACCAGCTGTCAAGTCCCCCTCGTGTCTCCTGGGGTCTTCTTTGACTGGTGACCATGTGCAGGTCTTGAATGTACCTTTTTTTAACCCTTTTGAAGCCCCGATGAGCTGCTAGTCTGAGTGCCATGAACACAGGCTGTTCTCAGACCTGCTGTGTGCTCCTTGTGGTGCCTCCACAACCAGATACTCCCATTTGTTCTCCATTCACACCAATATTCACCTTTCCATTGTGGTTCTCTATGGTTCTACCCCAAATCTCAAAGAGGCTGTCTCAGTTGAAATGCTCAAAAGAAGTCTGTAGACTGTTAGAGAGTTTTCAGTCTCTGTGGTAGCCTTTACAGTTCTCTCATACGTGCAGTTTTTTGTTGCGCACTGTAAAATACTGCATTGCTGGTCTTACACCTCGCTTTAGTAATTGTTTTATACAATACTTCAGACAGTAAATCTTTTCTGTGTAATAGTAATGCAGTGTCATCTGGAAAATTATTGACTATATTTAACCAGTTTTATGGGATGTATGTACCCTCCTGAATAATGAGACTGTGGTTTGTGTGTTTTCAGTTGTGTTTGGTGCCTTGGGCTTCAGGTGTTTTTCTGCTTCTCGGAGAGTATAGAAGCTTCAGGATATAGCAAAGAGGTCTTCGGAACATTTCAAAATAAGAACAAAGTTATCAGCAAAGGAGAGTAAGCAAAAGGTGATTGTAGGAGAAAACTGGATTAAAGTGAAATTTATCACAGGTCTCACTTCTGCTGGGTCAGTATCAGTCTGTCCTGGATCTTCTGATGTCCTTGAAGTTTTTCTTGAGGAATATGAAATGTTGTTTCTTCTGTGCTCAAACAAGAAATGTACTTATGTATTTTTAAACAAGGTGTTGTTTTGTCTGGATGTATTGTTCTCCGAGTAGAATGTTGCTGTGCATTTTGAATGGGCAAACAATCCAATTAGAGAAGCATGAGGAGGTCTGATACACACTGCTTGAAGTGGAAAATGAAAAATGTCTGGAGGCAGAAGCAAAACATATCTTTTGGATGCTAACAAAAAAGCATTTAATACTTTATGGTAAACCATTCACATCTCTAACATTCTGGAGAGGACATGAGTACATGTTCAGGTTTTGTATGTTTATTGCATATTGTTATAGGAGTGATCTGGTTTATATTTTGAAGCCTTTCTTATGAATAGAGAAGTGTGACAGAATGTAATATGTTTAGTTTGTAAAAATACCAGCTATAGAGTGAAAATCAGAGGAACCTTTAGAGGAATTAGCACTACCTTTTTGATTCAGTGGGACTTTTGCAGCTTACCCTGGCTAGGATATAACTCAGTAAGTGTAAAAAACCACATTAAGACACATGAAGATATGAAACAAAGCAGCATGAAGATTGTTTTTGTAATCCTTCCTTAAGTGGCTTAGGGTTACTGTTTTATAAGTGAAGGAATTTGTCTTGAAATTTGTCCAAAGGGACAGGGAGCAGTTGAGCATGGAAATCATCAGAAGGGAACCCTTAAAGCTTAAAATTCCAAACCCTCATTTTTCTTACTAAGTTTCCCTTCATGAATCCAGGTAAGTCTGCTTCACTTCTTTCTGTACCATGACAGTACTTTATTGGTAGCTATATTTACTAAAACATGCACACTACCTGTTTGTAGCGGTTTTTTTATCCAGTAGCGTCTGTAATTCTTTCTAATCTACTTAAGGGATTTAACCAAAGTATTAACATGAGCCAGAAGGCATAATGTTGTTACTTCATCACAGAATAACATGAATATCCTTTAATATAGGTAATGTCTATGCTTCATACCTCGGCTTTTCTGTACTTTACCATTTCCTTCCTTTCCATTCTTTGTTTTTACTTTGGAAGTATGTCAGTTATCTCCATCTCTGTTTGTTTACTTATATGATCAATAATTCAACGTAAGATATTTCCCAAACAACCCCCTGAAAGAGGTCTAGGTGAGACTAAATACACTGTCAAGGGATCTTTCAGAGTCTTCATTTTATCAGCTTCAGTGCAACAAGCTGCATAAGTGTGTGCCAAGTCTTAAGCCTAGAGTGGTCCTGTTTCTTTGACTTAATTAGTGATGTATCCTGATGAACTAGGACTACAGGTTGTATCAACGTTGTATCAACATTTTATCAAATATATCGGACAAATCCAGCCTCCACTGTCTATGCCCCAAGCTGGGCAGATGTGAGCTGGCTCCATTTTGCAAACCATACAGGTATGATAATGAAACGATTGGTTGAGGCTCATAAGCTTTGTTGATGGGGTAACTTGGGCATAAGTCTGGACCCATGTGTTTAAACAGTTTCAGATCAGAGGAAGCTCACATCCCACCAGTTATAACACGGGTAATCCCTGTTTGCCATTCTCTTACCACTGCAAAGGGGAGGTTGATCAGATGGGACAAGCAATGAAGCCAGTCAGTGTGCGCGGGTGGGTGCCTTACCCCGGGCTCTGCTAGGTCTCCTGCTCGCCCAGCACTGCTGGACCCAGAGCTCGACTTTGTGTGTCACATCCTTTGCAAAACCTGGACACATGCTGACAGTTGGTCACCCTAGTATAGCATTAGGCTGCTGTCAAACTGGGAGGGTTCTAGACTGGTAGGCACTAAGGCTGATGCAATCCTTTTTAAACCACCTTCCGAGGCAGAAAATACATTTTTTCTTCATTTCAGTGCCTCTGCAAAAGATCTACTATTATCCTTGTTTGCAGCATACAAACATACCCAGAGATTCTAAGGTTTGATTTGGCAATTGAGCTTATAAAATAACAAACATAATCCCTCCATCCTCCACTGAACAGCTGGTGCAAACTTATTAAATGGCAACCTCATTTTGCACTGGCTTCTGTTGGGTTTTTACTTATTCTGCTCTCTGCATAGTGTACTCCATGTCTTCTTTCTTTTCTGTATTTCCACTAGCCTTTCCTCTATTTACTTATTTACATTTCAGTACCTACTGTTTTGTATGATGTTTGATGCTTTGCTTCATGTAACATTACCTTTGATCTACTGACTGCTATCACCCCAAATACTGTCATCATTCTTGACTTCCTGCTCTATGATATTTCTGAACTACTTTTAAAATCAACGCTTTGTAACCTTTCATAATTGCACTGCCTCCCCTTCAACTCTGTGTTTGAAAACTTCTCATTCTTATTACAGCACACCTCTTCATTCCTGTCTTCCCATCTGCTTGCTTTTCTTCAAGACCTCAGCCTATTCCATACACAATTTTATATACACAGATAATCTGTGTTAGTGTTATTGGTCCTCTGTGAACCAGCAGATATTTAGAGAGCCTTGGTGTTCAGCTTTCCTCGGATAAGATATAAGCAACACAGAATAATGGATACTTTTACTTAAGCTCCTGGGAAGAGACAGTCACACACAGAGTGCTCGTGATTACCCAGGTATGAATACCTGGCTCCCACGTGACAAAAGTTTAGCCTAACTCTGGAAAGACTTTACCTCACGCTCGATATTCTCTCATTGCCTGCTGCAGTTTTAGCCGTAATACAGAATCACAGAATCGTCTAGGTTGGAAAAGACCTTGAAGATCATCCAGTCTAACCATTAACCTAACATTGACAGTTCCCAACTACACCATATCCCTAAGTGTTATGTCAACCCAACTCTTAAACCCCTCCAGGGATGGGGACTCCACCACCTCCCTGGGCAGCCCATTCCAACGCCCAACAACCCGTTCTGTAAAGAAATGCTTCCTAATACCTAGTCTAAATACTTACATTAATTTACTGCTTCTTGACTAAACAGTGCTTTCATATATTAGGGTAAAATTTTTAAAAGTGTAAAAGTGCTGTTTAATGGTTTTCCTATAGTGGTGTAAGTGTGGATGCAAGTATCTTGCTAAATACATAAACATAGATAATCCTTTCTTTCTCTCCTCTTCCAGGCAACATTTTTTTTCTTTATAACTCATCCCTGGAGAAAGGTTCATGAGTGAAAAATCATTGCTAACTTCATTTTTTGCCTTCACTGTGAATTTCTTTCCTGGAACAATAATAAGAAATAATGGGGGTAATGCTTTCCTTCAGAATCCATAGTATATAACAAATTGTCTGTTGTTTTATTTGATGTTACCATATTAAATTTAAGTGTATTAATTTTCTTCTTGGCTTACCTATTTTATTTTAAGTTCAGAGGGTCTTCCAAACCTTTTTGTAATACTATTTTAAGAGCCAGATCAGTTGTGTAGTTAGATGCAGAAACTAAGATTCAGGTCTCAGGTCTCCCACTTCCTTCCTGGATTAACTTCAGCAGTTCCCATTATTTTTTGAGCAATCACCAATAACCAGTTGTAGATGTCCAGCTTAATGAACAGATTGTAAAGCAAAATCAATCAGAGGCTACAATTTAAACCAGCATAAGAAGACAGGCATTTTCTTGGTGTTCCCAAAAAGTAGACCAGCTGAGACACAGAAATCAATGTCTTGTTAGTCTTAATCCCTGTATGTCTCAATTTACCTTTTTATAAAATGGTTGTAATATATAATTCACATGGAAAGAATGTTCAGTCTATTTAAAGCTTGTGAAACACTGCACAGCTCTTAAGTGGATTGCATTTGATGGGTGCTAAGTTAAATGATGATATTATTTTCTGTCACTGTGAGATGGTTCTGCTTAAAACAGATTTGGAAAAAATGGCTGGATGGGCAGATTCTTTTGTCATATCTCAGCAAATTTAGCAAATCCAAGGACAAAAAGATCTCCTCAGTTACATTTTTGTGACCCTGTTTTCTTGATTAGTTCATCAGTTAGAAGAAGAAACATCTATCTGTAAGTGTATATGGTATGAATAATAACCTAGTGTTCTCTTTTTCATCTGTGGGTCCTACTTATTTTGACAAGTGAAGAATCTCATTAATTACGGATGGGAAAATGGAGATTAGAGAATCTTAAATCTGCAGAGTCTGTGTCAGACTTGCTGGGACCTGGTCTGTGCAGATAGCCTGTGTCCAGCTGGAGGGACAGAGGGACACACAGACTACCCTATCTTAAGTGCTTTGGGAGTGGCTCCATCTGAGCAATGCAGTCACAGAAGGCCTCCTTCTTCATCCTCCTTCAAGGCTAAAGTGGCACTCAGGTGCGAGCCTGATCCTTTGTGCTCTGTGTCAGTACTGCAAGAAACACCTCACTGGCCTTTATCTCCCGCTGGACACCCAAACCATTCCACCATGCTGCGGAGATCTAGGTTTGCCTGTTGGCCAGTCGGGTAAGCATCAAAACACAGAGGAGACTTTTTATGTATGTTAAAGAAAACAGGGTTTGTAGGAATACAAATTATCCTTTGAGAGCTCTATCAGAGCTCTTAAATAAAAAAGGTAAATAACACATTAAAATGTTAGTTTAAAAAGTCTTTTCAGTATCTCTTTAGATCCAAAGAGAATATATCTGTTGTCATTTTCTTTTCTGCTCCTTTGGGTTTTTGAAAATATACAGCTGCTCACTCAACAGAGGTAATGGATTTGAGGACAGGCATTCTTGATTATGCTGCAAATTACTGAAGACCTTTCTTAAAGGTTCAGTTTTACACAATCACTGCTTGGGCATTTCATCCAGCAAATAGGTAGGAGCTCCCATTTCGTGGACACGTTAAGCAGTGAAATGTAGTTTTAGGAGCATAAGCATGGGAATGATGACTGCTGAGTTCTTTAGGTTACAGGCACAGGTTGGCGTGGGGGTGTTTGTTTCCTCAGTTCTTTCTGGCTAATATTTGCTGAGTGATTTTTCAGAAATAATCTAATCTCTTTTGGTTCCTTTGAAAAATGGGTAGCATTCTGTTCTTATTCACATAAATGCTGTTTGATGGTACACTGAGATCCTGGAATGAAAGCTGCTACATAACTTCAAAACATTGTTGTTAAGCTAAAAGTGAAGCAGCATCATGAAGTATGGATTCAGCTACTAAAGCTGGAGACTGAAAAAATACAAAGGAGTTTTACTCTGGTTTTCTAGATCTAGGTGACTTGTCAGGACCCTAACTAACAGTGCCTCATCCAAGCAGATCCCCAACAAAGCAGGGCAACAGTTTAAACAGAAGAATTTGAGGTCTTCATTTACAGCATAACGTTTAGTATAGACAGTAATTTATTTCTTTTTCTTTGGCTTCCGTTCCAGACGGGAAAGTTTTGCCTAGTCAGCTCAGTTTCCAGGTAGTTCTCGCATTACATTTTTTTGATGGCAGTAAATTGTCATGCAATTGCAGTTTACGCTGTATGAGAATACTATTATATTTGCAATCTTTTAATTTCTAAATTTCTTCTCATAGCTGCAAAACAAAAAAAGACTGTCTTTCTTTTCTTGGGGAAAATTAAACATGCATTTTAGTGTATTGTTATTAAATGCTACTTATGTTATTTCACTTGTTCTAAGCAAAGAATGGACACTTTAAAAAAAAAAATAATAAAAACTTACTTGCCCTTAGATCCAACCTATGGGTAATCTATTCTTCAAATTATAAAAAATATTTGTAATAATCTTTAAAAAATTTACACATCCCACCAGTATTCACTTCCAAACCCAAGCTACAGTTTTTTTGTGTCACCTATACATATTTAATATACTGTGGGACTTATAAAACAATATGTCTTAGGCCAACAAGCACACAGCTGTTCAAAGCAGGTTTTAAATTATGTTCTTGGCCTGTAGCTAACAGTATGCTTATAATATACAATAGTAAGAGTAAATAAAAGGCAAAGAAATAACTGGGAAATATAATCAAGAAAGAAGAAAATAATCTCCCTTAATAAAAAGGAGATTTCATTACATAGTCATGACTCCAAGTGCCATTAGGGTGTTGGGTCTCCATTATCTATAATACCTGAAATATTTAATTTGCAGCTATGAGCAATCTTTAACACACGAAAAGGCAGGGCTCATGCAAAAGTAATTTGGAAGTAGTCAAATGCCTCAACTTTCAGCCTTTGTTTATTGTCTGAGATATGATTGCTGTACTTTAGAATGTATTTTTCACACTGTCAGATTACTTGCTTTGTTGTGTAACCTTAACTACGTCTTCTTTCACCCTCCTTTTTTGGAGAGGGGGTGTTGGTGAGTTGCCATTAAGGGAAAGACTGCAGTGTCCTAAAAACCACTGTGAAGTCAGGGACTCGGTCACAAGATATTAATGAGAGGGGTAGGTATAAAATCAGGAGATTCAAATCAATGAAGCCATCTTATAGGATGAATATTGGTACTGTATTTTCCAAGGATGTGTTATCAAGGCCTTCATTTGCACAGCCATGAAGAGCTGCATGTTTACTGAAGTGCTTCATTAAATTCCCACCTGTGGCATCAATATACGTATATTCATTGCCAAGATGTAGCTCTGAACATTAAAACATTCTCACGGGGACCTGGAATTTCTATTATACTATGATATTTCAGATTTTACAAGCTTGAGTAAATTTGGAGTTAGGCACCTTTTGCAGAACTGATAAGGAATGCAAGCATGGGAAATAAAGAATAAGATTTCATGCTGCAACACTGAGGCAGAGTTATATGATTTGGTGCAACAACTGTGCTAGTTCGTCCTGAGGATCCACAGGCTGGCCCCTAAAGTGACATAATATGCCTTATTTCTGTTGATGTCATTTGAATTATGATGGCTTACTCAAGCTGAGGATCTGATCCTATAAGTTAGTGGAAAGATTATTCCCCTTGGTGACTTTGAGACGAAACAGAATAGAACTGTGACGCTGGGAAAATGAATTAGGTGATAATTCAGGAGCACTGGCCTGAAGCTCTGCTCAGGGCACAAGAGGGGATAAGGCAAGACACTCCCTAGTTCAGGGCATGAACATAAGTTTTGTGCAAGTTACGCTGCTAGGAAATAAAGCTATGCTAGCGATGTTGTGTGCTTTTAACCTTCAGTACATTTATGTGAGAAAGCAGAGGGAATGAAAATGTGTAAATGTGCCTATGAGAAACCTTGATCAGTCTGGGAGGTTTATAATATGCTTGTAAAATATACTGTGGTCTATGGCTTTTATGTGGTAGTTCTTAGGATGGAATCACAATTTTTTAAATAACTGATATTTAAGTCATAGGAGAGCAAGTCATAAAGTAAATTGTACTGAGATATTTTTCTCATGTTAAAAGGCTTTGTGACTTTAACAAACGAAATGTTTCAGCCTCCATCAGGCAGCCTCTTATTCTGTACATATTTATTCATATGCTTAACCCTGGGCTCTGTGAATTGTCCCATTATCGGCCCCCCTGATGCCCTGCCTTAATATCAGTTAGTTAAGCTGGGTAACAGCAAGAAACCCTGGAGAGAGATCAAGATGCTATTGCACTAAGTGCTGTACAGACACACAATAAAAAAGGCAGTCTCTGCCCCAAAAGTCTTCCAGGTAAAGCCAAGAGAAAAAAGATGAATACAGAGATGCAGGCCCAGATAGAGCATAGAAAATGTCAAAATGTTATGGTCAGTCTGAAAGTCAAAAGTCTAGCCAGGCCTGACTTTTGGTAGGCTTAATGTTACTGAAGGGTTTAAAAGAAGACGAATAAATTGTTTCAGAGGGACTTGAAGAGTACATGCCCTAGGGGTAAATCAGTGAGAGGACAAATGAAAGTTCCCCCTGGAAAACTTAAACCAGTGGGATGAAAATTATGCATATCCACAAATCTTTGCAGGACTGGTGCCTATGTGTTCAGGGTGATTTTTCACATGTTTCTCGTTATGTATTTGGATTGTATAGTCAAATCTTATATGCTTAGCTCTGTGGGGGGAAATAATTAAAGATTAATAAACAGCTTCAGCACAAGAAAATTCTAATTATGAATAGGCTGAGTTCTTCAGCTTGGAAAAATGTAAGAATAGATATATAGGAGCTATGTGTGAATAATTCTGATAAGATTGGTATTGCTTAAAGGCAAATATAGCTTTCACTATTTATGATTTATCTTGGATGGTTGCTTTGGTTTTTTTTTTTAAAAAGTTGGTATTTCCTTAATTTCTTTCTTTTCCTTCCTATTCTCTCTATGCCATAGTTGAGGAATTGCCACCATTAATATTTCATAACCTCCAGAGTACATGCTGAAAACATGGAAATGTAGAAACAAATCACCTTTTGGTATTAATGCAATATTGCAGGGTGTAGTTCTCAAGGCTGTGCAAAGAAAGGATTAGACTTTACAAGGGAAAAAACCTAGCAGTAAAAATGTGTCTAGGAAAACACATTGAGAGTTTTTAAACAGTTTAAACAATTTTATCACATCCTGTAGTGACTTATTAACAATGTCTTCAACCTTTATATATCCCAATAACAACCTGATGTCTTCATCTTATCTTATGGAACTATAATTGGCTGAATCCAGGTACCAGTGCCTGGAGGCCATACAGTCTTGCAGACTTTAATGGCTCATTAGGTATTTATTCACTTTAACTTAAACAGCTCAGCCATTTGTGGAAAATGAGCCTTTAAAATAGAATTAGGGTTTTTTTACCTAAGTGTAGTGTATAGCCTGAACTGCCACTGAATTTAAATTTCCAAATCTGCCAGTTCAATTTGGCCTTTCGGTCTTCCCTTTTCAGAATGGGTTATAGCTTTGTAATAACTTCTTATGCTGAAGAAGTATGCTGGTGGTACTTCAACCAGCTTGAATTAAACAGAATGATTCCTTTAGTTAAAAAAACAAACCAACTCCCACGAAATGTGTGGTTAATGTATTTCGATAACTCATGCTGACAGGTGTCATCTCTAGCCTTTAATCATCAGAAAGCAGAGACTGGAGGGGTCCTAATTAATCTGAATTTTAGCCAGGGTGGTGGGTGGTTCTACTTCACTGTTCAAAATAGCACAAGCCTCAACACACACGGTGCACCTTGGGTTGTGTCCAAAAACGAGCCTATGAGAGAAAGAGACTGTAAAAGATCACAGAGGACGGGGAGAATGGGATGGTGAGTTGCCTTTAACAGTTTCAGCTAAAGCCTGCACTTTGCATGTCCAACAGTTGTGACACAACAGGCAAATCTAGTCTCCTCTTTTGCTTATTGATCTGGAAGGCCTGACCCACAGAAAATCGTGGTTCATGTGCACGATTTCACGGCACTTCCTGCCTGATGAACCACATTCCTCTCTGGGAAAGCTTAACTGTGGTACAGCAGGTAGGGGTGAAAACTGAACCCAAAAACGGAACCCGTCACTACCCAGGAGTGGTTTGGAGAACGACTCTGCTGGATGCACACTCTCTCTTGTCTCCTATTCATGCAGATTCTCTCTGAACATGGTGAAGGTGACTGAGAGTCAGGTCCTTCCATACTGTTTGGAGTCTCTGTTTTTTTCCTGGAAAAATATAGTTAGTTCAATGAAAATAATGCCATAACCATAATGTTGTTGAATGGTTTTGTTGCAAATTATTATACAAGGGCTTAATAAAGGAAGTTCATTTCTGTAATGTGGTTGGCTTTATGTAGCAGCCACTGATTGTTTCTTGGTGCGTGAAAGTTTTTTTAAAGCACACTCTTGTCCTTCGCTGCCCAATGCTGCCATGCTAGGGGCAATGACAATGTGGGTGTATGGCATGTGAAAAAGAGCATTATGTGAAGGGTGCCATGGAATTTATTGTGGCATTAGGCTGTTTGGATCATCAGGTTCTCTGTAGGAAGGATGAGGAAGGCTAGGGAGAGCTCTTGCCCCTTGAGATGCTGACTTTGGTAGATTAGTGATAATGACAGGTGAAAGTTCTGTTCTAGTGCCAAGCTACACAATTTTTCATTCTAGTGCATCTATTTCTTTCAGACACCTATATCATTAGGCTCCAGCTTCACAACCTGAGAGAAGTTTTATTTTATAAATGCATAACATAATAATGGCTGGAAATTGCTTTTAAGCTGCCATTTTTTCATCTTTCCTTTGTTTGTTCATTTCCATTATTTATATGGTCTGAAAATTTCCATATTTGCTCTATCTTGTTGAAAAAGATGCTATATATTTTGCCAGGGAAAGGGGAAAATATAAAGCTCTTAAAATGCTTAGGAAACAAAATGGTATCTTTAATGTGAACAGATTGTGATGGAATATGCACGCTTCAGACTCATGCAGGCATGGAGGTGGGGACTAAAATACAATATTGTTAGAGCAGTGGTCTAAAGAATGAACAGGATGAAACTGAGGAAAAGCAGGTGTTGCTTCTTCCTCCATTTAGAATTAAAGAAGCAGTAAAATAGTGAAGGATTCTGTCTCTTCCAAAGCGATCATTAAGGTTAGTTAGTTACTTTAATTCACTGAGAGTGGTGCTTAAGGACAATTTGTTCCTGATTCCCCCCTGCCAGCTGAAGCAAACGGTTTTCTTTTCTTTTCCTCCCTTTTTACCTGATGAGACGACAAAAGGCATTGTGTGGAGGGAACTGCCGGAGGCAGGAGCCTGGTTACTCATGCCATGTCCCCTTTTCATTATCCCGTGTCTGTTTTCTGCATGCTGAACAGGATCTACAACTTTTAATACCCAATTTAAATTGATTTCAAGTAAGTGACACGGGCATGCATAAGAAGTGAACTCCTTCATGTCAGGGAACAGCAGAGGCGGTACCTTGGTGACCCTTTCTTTTAAGCTTGTATAGTCTCTGATGCTGCCTCCATTGATCAGCACCTTTGACAAATGAGTCCATTATTGTCTATATGAAATGTTTCTATGAACCATTTTTTAAGAAGCAATATATCTACAAAATTAACCTCTGGACAACTTTTAGGATTGTCCCTCTCCCCCAAAACACAGTTACACTTAGAGAAGGTGCCTTGATGTTTAATTACTGCAGAAAACTGGGATGATGTTCATTACCTATGCTATTGAAAAGATAACAGTGATAGCATCAGGACTGAATGTAGCTATGATGCACATAAAATGCTGCTATATCCTCTACCATATCAGAAAGACTGTACCCCAAATCACATAGTGAATAGAGGTGCCACAGTCCCTTAACCTCTTATTTTTTCCTGCCAGTAGATCCATTCCACAAATCATTATTAGGATAATGGTTCTTCTGGGGCAAGATAGTTACCACTAAATCAACATTACTTCCTAATGAATCACGGTTTTCCACTGAGCTCTTGAGCTGGCCCTAGCTCTGCTTAATTTAAAGTAGCTGTGTTGACATAATATATTTAGACTTCTGTAATGTGTTTGACTTAGTACTGCACAACATTCTGATTAAAAACAATTATCGCTATACAAAATCGGTGTTGTACATATTAAACGGCTCCCAAACTCTCTCAACGATAGTTTGTGGAAGGGAGCTCTAAATCAGGAATTGGCACTTGGGGGAAGTTTCCAGTTCCTCCAAGGTCTTGCTGCAGGTTCAGCACAGAAACTCCAGTGCAGGTGTGCTGGCGTGAACGAGGCAGAGGGCTGATTTCAGTAGCAACTCGGGGTTGTGTGATGGGAGGAAGTTGTCCAACATCTGCTTTGAATATAAGAAGACCCAGGCTCATAATTTAGGCTACACTTCTCCAGTAGGTGCTGCATAATAGAAGAGAATTAATCTTAAAAGGTGTGGAGGACATCGCGCGTACCCAACTGCTTGTGCCTGCTCAGAGTAATGTGGTAACTGAGGAAGCCTATGCCTCGAGGAGTACAATGAGGCTTTACTCAGTAGTACTGCTTTACTAATGGCAGAACTGATCTTGTGGCAGAGGAACACCATGTCAGCTTTTGGAAACTGCGCCTCTTTTTTTTAAAGTACAGGGTGTTGGTGTGTGGGTGCTGGCAGCGGGGGCTGCAGGGCCTTGCTGAGGAGAGGCGGGGCTGCGCGGGCGGGGCAGATCCGGTTCCAGCCGGTTCCACAGCTGCCCCACCACAGGGCACAGCTGAGCCCCTCAGCAAGGCTGGAGGAGCCTCTGTGCAAGCCTTTAAAAAAGGGGCAAAACACCACCTGGGAGTGAGGGGAAAGAGTGTGAGTGAGCAGTGTGAACCCCAGGGGTGGAGGAAGAGGAGGAGGAAGAGGCTCCAGGCAGTGGAGCAGGGATTCCCTGCAGGCCCTGGAGGACCCCACCCCAGAGCAGGTGGGTATGTCCTGAAGGAAGCTGCAGCCCGTGGAGGGGACTCACGCTGGAGCAGAGGAAAGTGTGAGGGGGAAGGAGCGGCAGAGAGGAGCCATTATGAACTGACCATAACCCCCTGTTCCTCATCCCCCTGTGCCGCTCAGGGAGGGGAGGCAGAGGGGTTGGGAATGAAGAAGTGAAGCTGATTCTGGGGAAAGGTCAGGGGGAGAGAAGGTGTGGTTTTGTCTTTTTTTCACCATCCAAATCTATTTTAATTGGCAATAAATTAATTTTCCCCAAGTCAGATCTGCTTTGCCTTTGATGGTAATTGATAAGTGATCTCCCTGTCTTTATCTTGACCCATGAGCTTTTTCATCTTATATTCTCCCCCCTGTCCAGCTGGGTGGGTGTCTGGATGCAGCCCAAGGTCAACCCACCACTACTTCCTTTCTGAAAAGGTTCAGAATACACGTACAAGAATCTGATGTGGAAAAATTAAAGTAACCAACTTATTAATCTGATTGTAACAAAGGTTTTGATGTAGTTTGATTAAAGCCTATGTGAGGGAACAGCTCATATGAGGCACAGCAGACATTTTCTTCATTTAACAAGCAAAGTCAGGATAGGATCCAGTTAACTTTGCTTAAACTGTAGTGAATTATTCAAATTGAAGATCTGGCCCTATAGGTCAGTGGAAAAATAACTGCCCTGTGTTGACTTTGAGCCAAAATACAGTAACTTAGCAACTGAAAGAAAGATGAGACCTGGTGGCAGACAAGTGGAGCCAGCAGAAATTCAGGTCAGATTTCAGGTGTTAAAATTTCACACAGAAAGTAACCAAATATTGGGATGATTTGCAGAGAGCTATAGAAGAGTTTTCATTATTTCATTTGTTTATCTTTCTAAAAATCTGTCCTAACTCCTACCACCAAATATGATCGGGATGCAGGAGTTTCCAAGTTACATATTTAGACCTGAACTATACTGGAAGTCAAATAGATAAATGTAGTTTTCCCTTCTGGTATAAAAATTCCATGAGGCTGGATGAGATCACAGCCTGCAATGGTAGCTTTTGCTGTCTCCTAGCACCACAAATGATTAGAAGCAGAATTATAGCATGGTGATTTTGTGTCAGAGGACAATGCTTTATTACTGTTTGATTTACTTAGTAATATAAGTACATTGAATCAGAGCAGGGGAAAGTGCTTTAGAATTAAATTTTTCATTAGCTCAGTTATTTTTGTTTTGTTCTGTCTTTCTGGTGACCTTCATCTGTGTGTAAGGAATCCTGTAAACCAGGGATGTGACTGTTTTCTTTAAGTTACGATTCACCCAAATATAGCACTAGTGAAACAGCAGTCTGCCAAGGGGACAAAGGAGATTCAAGGGACTTGGCAACAGATTGATGACCTAAATATTAACGTAGAATGGATTCTTTTTGTAATTTCCATGAAGATGATAATAGCTACTGTTGATGACTAGGTGGCCCCTAGCTGAGTCACATTTATGTACTCGGGTGAGAATTTATACCATTTAGTTTTCCCATGGATAAGGTAAATCTGGTCTAATTTAGGAATATAGGTTCTCTCTACAGTCCAAGGAAAGAATTAAACCTCTCCAAAGATGATCATCCCATCATAAGTTTCTGAGATAGGTGGGCTAATATACCTTCTAGAAATATCTGTATTACTACATATCATTAAAGGTATTCTAAACAGGTGCCTAACTTTTAGACTCCACCAGAAAAACTGCTCAGTGCTGGCTTGAACTTCCCTGTCTCTCTACCTGTGGTTTCTCATTCCATGCTGCCAATTTAGTAGTGCCAGCTGTTTGTTGAGCTGTGACATGAATTACCAGGGAACTGTCCTACTCCCTGCTGCAAGGGCATGACAGGAGGGTGGTGAGATGGTGGGGAATAATTAGAGCAAGAAGACGAGTAGGTGGGGGTTGCTGCCCAGGAAATCTTTAACTTTTCATTAAGGCTAATTCAGTATTTTTCATGGGCACTTAAATTCACATAAAAATACATTCTTTGCTAGTGTACGGCTTCTGTCAAATTAATCCCCGAGTACCCCACCCACAGAAGTAACATTGTTGTATTCCATGCAGCAATATGACACCACATCTTCAGTGAATGCATTGCCCGTGGGTATACCAGGGGTTAGTTAAGCAGTATTTCTGGATGTTTGATTACCATGTTGAGTTAATTAATGGGCTGCATGCGATCTCTATTAATTAGACCATGCTCAAGCCTTGATAAAGTGTATGTCCTTATAGTACAGCATAATAGTTTCACAAATCCCCTACAAACTGTGGTTAATTACAAGCTCATCATGATTTCAGGATTTAAGGGAAGAAAAAAAAGAATACTTTCTTTTTAATGGTTGTAAAATGGTTTTAAGAAAAATCTTCGGTGAAGTGAAAGAAAGGATGCTTTTTTGCAGATGAAATGATTTGGTGGAAAGAAACAATTTTTCTTTTAGAAAGATAGCTTGACAGCTTTCCTCTAACTGCATCACCTGTGGGAGGAACAAGCTTAGGAAGGAAAAAAAGACAGGGGGGACACATTGCTTCAGTGGAGGGGTGGAAAGACAGTAACCTATAGTTACTATTTCTTTAAATTTGATAGTCAGCTCTACTCAGCAGTGTAAACTCCCCTTTCCAAATGCTGTGAGAGCACACCTACCAATTCTCACATCACAAGTTCCCATCACAGAAAACCCCGCTTCACTCCTACAATTAAGATTTCATCCTAGTTGTCCTTGGTTTCAACCCATTTGACTGCTACACTCTCATGGATGCTCAGAGGCAAAGACATGACCAAATTTGATAGCAGGGCTGTACTGCCTACTCTTCAGGCAGAAGATCGCATACACAGGTTTGGTAAAACAGCTACTGCTTCTCTGCCAACTCTAAAGGGTCAAATTCCAGAGTAAATAAGCAAATTAAACTGAGCTAATTGATGACTGCCTGCAGTAGGCAATCAGTAGCTGCCAGGCAACTTGTATGTAAAATTCTAATGCACTATTGACACATTTCTGAAAATGCACCTTCAAAAAGAAAACAGCTAATTAACTTTTCACTGATAGTGTGTGTTTCTTTATTTTGATGTACCTGCCATTTGAGCCGAAAAGCAGGATTATCAGTTCAATCTCGTCAGTTTGGCTTTTGGATTTGTGCACTCCCACAAAGTCCTTGTGACTAGTGTGGGGTCCAAAGACCAGCTTCCCAGTGAGCATAATTATTTTTGTTGCATCTATAGAGACTTCCACATTTTTTCTGTTTGTATTGATCCAAACCCTGAAGTTCTCTGCCCTTATTCTGGCACAGCTGCCCTTATAGTCTACAAGAATTTAGGTTGAGCACAGAGAAGGACTTTGTCCTGCAGAGTTCAATAAAATTCTTAAAAAATAATAACATGTAATAGTAAATATAATAGTTAATGTATTTATTATATACACATGTGTGTATTATATGTAATAGTTAATAAAATTAAAATTGATGAGCAGTGTGGAACTGACCATGTTTAAGTTACAGTTTTGCTCTTTCCTCAGCTATCTGAAGAAGAGTCCTTCTGCAACATTAATAATTACGTATTTACACTGATTCACTGCAGCATCATTTGACCTCTTCAGTGATTCCTCTCCATAGGATGAAGGCTTACTGCATGGAAACACCAATGCAATGGTAAGCTCAAATATAAATTTAAAAATATTATCAAAGCAGATTAGAGAGTATCTGTTCAGTTATTGTCTACTTAAGTAATTTTGCAGGACATGAAAAGCAATCAGCTTCATTTTAGGAGTGCTGTTTCACTTACCAAGCACCTTGATTAAGATAGATGCAAATGCAGCTCTGGCTATCTTTAAAATGGTGGCTGATCATAGCTCTTTTCGTCTAAGACCTCATTTAAAATTACTACAGGAAATGTAATAGTTGCTAGAGAAAAAGTAGCATGTGCCACCCAGACAAAGCACTTGTCTGGGGAGACAAACAGCTTTCAAAAAGAAAAAGAGGAGAAACCCAGAAAAAAAAGCAGAAAAAAAGGAAGAGTAAGAAAAAAAACCCACCTCAGTAGGAGCTGAGATTACTCAATATTTCTTATAACAAAGCAAGAATGATTCTCAGTACTGTTGAATCAAACCATCGTAAAAGAAGTTTTAGTGCATTGTAAAAGCAAGATAAACTTTTCCATTTCCCTGTAGAAACAAGCGACAGTCTTGCAACACAACAAATTTCTCCTGCTTTGACTTCCTTTTCTTAAACTTAACTGGAGTGTGGCCAGCAGCAGGACATACACCTAAGTAAACCACTCGCTCACAAAAGACAGGGGACCTGCTCTTCTGTGAACCCAAGCCTGAACACGGAGGTTTCTTACTTTTTCCCATACCAGATAGGTGGCAACGAACAACAGGGGTTTAGTATTCACCTGTACCTTGCAGCACAAGGAAGGACAGCAAATCAGAAGGGGCTGTGATGTTGAGGGGTTCGTTCTGGGGAGGCTGAAAGCAGGTGAGCGAGGTGGCGAAGAGGAGCAGAGAGCGGCGGCTTCCCGGTAGATGGCTCTGTGACACACCAGACTGTCCTGCAGCTCCTGCACCTCTCCCCAGGCAACCTGCGTTTTGTCTCAAGCAAACCTTTTAACACAAAACAGATGCACAGATCTTTGCCTTTTCGTTCGGGCACCAGTGTCAAGCGTAGGTGTCTTTTTTATTATTACTAGTTTTCCCCCTGATCACGACATGTAATTATGAGACTACTGTGACAACAGAAACTTTCACAGTTAAACCCCAGGACACAGAATAAACCAACACTTGGTAAACTGATAGGCTGAGTAATGACTAATAGCTGATGTAAAGTTCTACTGAATCGTTGGTTGCACATCTATTCAGATAAAATTTAACAAGGCCAATTAAAGCCTTTTGTTTAACGCAAGGTTACTTCACAAATGGTATTTCCAATTTCAGAATTTTTGTTGGTTTGTTTTTTGCAAAGAGCACAATATGGGATTGATGAGTCTTGTTATTTTGCCTATAAAGAGAGGTCTTAAATGCTTACAAATGCCTGCCAAGTGCAGCCATTCAGTTCTACACCACAGAACTAGATGAGTTTTGCTCGAGTTATAAAATGCATTAATTTAAGATTATACCCCTGTATGCTGTGGAACATATGTAGGTACAGCACAAAGCTGACAATTTGTCAGGCCCTTCTCCAAGCCCTTTTCATGAAGAATGAGATAGCATTTGGATCAATTACAAGTGAATAGACATTATACACTCAAAATCATGCCTTTGTTGCTTAACAGTGCAAAATATTGTTTCTATAATTATTTTTGTGCAGTCATCTTGCCCTGTGGCATTGATCCAAATGTGATTCCAACTCTACCTGGCTGTAACCCAAGACCACTCCACATAAAGCCCTCAGGATCCTAATTCTCTCATTCAACTAACTACGACCAGTGCCTGTGTGTTTTTGGTTCAACATACAATGGTACATGCAGGGAAATCCAAATATTTTTCTAGTTTCTAGTCAGTAGCCTTCTGCAAAAATTGGTACAAATCTCTTGTACAATGCAAGTTCTTCATAGATTTCTCCTATGTATTTGATACACTTTTAAGTTCTATATTCCTGAATGTCTTTATGTAACACTGTGTCTCCACTTTGGCCCCTGATATTTTTGGAGCTATTATATCATTCTGATTTTAAACTCCTGATACATCTGTTACATTACACACAAGCAGCCATGCATGCAAATAAAGTAGGTTCCCAAAACACCTTTATTAACTGGGGCACCAAATCCATTTTGAGTAGCACATAATTCAGAAGGGAGATGGAGCATATGACATATAGGCAGAGGGTGGGGGAACTGAGTTTGTTTAGCCTGGAGAGGATAAAGCTGAGAGAATTCCAGCCTTTCAATAGATGAAGGAAGGTTATAAACAAGTTGGAGTTGATTCTTCTCAGAAGTGCACAACAGAACAGCAAAACACAACAATTACAAATTTTAACAAGAACGTTTCCAATTAGATATGAGGAAAACACTCTTCACAGTGAGGATTTGTAAACACTGGGTTAGGGGCCAAAAGACTGAAAAAGAGAGGGGCCAACATTCTCATTTTGGACATTTTCAGAACTTGGCTGGACAAGGTCTTTGGCAACATTATACAAGCTCAGACCCAACCCTGCTTGGAGCAGGAGCTTGGATTAGATGACCTCCTGAGGTCCCTTCCGTAGCATTTCTCCATAATTCTATGACCAACATTTTTCCTGGGTTGTTTTTTTCACTTCACCTCACAAGGAAGGGGTACCTAATGTATTTTTCTAGAAGTTTTGGGTGAAGAAAGCTGGGACAAAACTTCTTGGAGTAGAAGGACTTGGAATTGGTGATGCTATTTAGATCTTTGGGAGGGAGGAGGGAGACAAAATCTAGGTTTGGCTAGGACAGTTAATTTTTCTACAAAGATGTGTATTATAATTATAAAAATTTTCTTTATGACAGAGAAGCAATGATGTTTATCTGTGGCACTCATTCTCATGTCCTCATGTTGTCCACAGGCTATTGAATGTGTTGTAGGTAATACCAGTCTACCAAGCCTCCATTCTTGCTTCCTGGAATCCTCAAACCCTTATCCGTACTTTCATGCCTCTAAAAATTGAGCAGAAAACAAGTCTGATGTCTTATGTTAGACCATACTGCTGAGCTGAGAGATACAGCTTTCTGTATTGACTGAAGTATGGTAACAGGTTCCTTCCGTTCCTGTCCTAGCAAGATTAATTCTGGACCCCCCAGATGGTGCAATTTGACAGCTCACTCTTTGACTAAAGCTAAGGCTAAGAGGCTCCTGATTCAGGAGCGTGTCCTCTACTTTGATGTATCTAACAGATCCCACAGAGTTTCTCTGATGTTTTCTAAAGAGTTGGAGAGAGGTGGAGTTGGGCACTACAGTCACAGGAAAACCAGAGCTTTGGAGCTTTATGCTTCAGTATACATCTTTAGAGGACACAAAGGAGGTATTTTTTACATTTACCTGAAACCTGTTGCAGCAACATGGAGGATACTTTTTCTCTTATCAGACATTACAAACAGATAATCGAGTCCAAGCTTTTCTCAGAAATAACTTTCAAGAAACAGCTCTTCATGCTACATATACATAAACAATTGCTAAAATATGCGGATCAGGAAAACTAATGATGTGTAATACTATAATGTTTTAAATGTCTTAATTTAGTTTATAGGCACTCCAAAAAAAAACTCTTAAGGAGCCAAGCATCAATAATGTGAGCCTGTGCTGGCTGAGTAATTACCTCTCGGTGCTGAATTCTTAAATATTAATTTGCTATATGCTATTCATCATGTGCAACACTGTAATCTGTGACGGCAAGGCAAAATCAAGGCTCCAAAGTAAAAAGAGAGAGTAGCTTTTCCAGCCAAGGTTCAGAGTTGCCAGTTCTTCAGACTTGCACCTCCCCCACTTCTTGACAGTGCCTGTTTTCATGGCAAGTGCAGATACTGAGATGACATCACTACATACTCTTCAAAGCACTGTTGTAACTTAGTTACAGAAACCAGCTTAATGTGATGGTTGATAAGGGTAAGGTGTGAGTGTCTGAGACTTTTACAAGTTTACCAATTTGCTCCTAAATTACTGCAGTGTTACTTTTATTTCCTTGTGAGGTGGCCAAAGAAATACTCATGGGTTTATTTTTGCCCTTAGCAAAGGAGTGCTGTTGCTGTTGTTAGTGGGGTCAGTGAATGTCTTTGCAGAACAACTTCTATGTAATCAAATTAGGGTATATTTGCATTGCAAAGTGCAGTATAGTAAAGACAGCTAAGTTCAAATGAATGAGGTCAGATACTAAAGGCACTTCAGCTGCAGTAGTATACAACAACCCCAAGTAATTTACTCTCTTGTAGACTGTAAAGAAAAAACCCCAAGTATTTAACTTTGAATCCTGAATTGTCGTCTTTGAAATGGATCTGACATTATCTCTCATGCTTTTCCACTAGGAAAACTTCACTTCTTGGACTTCAGTTCTTCCTTGTTATATGAGAGAGGCAATCTGTATCCAAGACATGTAAACAGAGGGGAAAATTGATGTATTTCATATTCCCTGAAAATAAATAAAATTGATTTGGAGAATTTTCTCCTAGGCTGAGCAGACTATATTGGTTGGGTAGGCAGTCTTTTAATGCAAAGCTACATTCTGCTGCTATGGTTATGGTCATGCTGTAATTACAGTTCATTATGGTTCTGCTGTGGTCACTATTGCGAGCTGTAGCAATCACTAGGATAAAAGATTTCTGACTTGAGAGAGAGGGAAACTTCAGTCCTGATGGAAATCTCTAGTTCTGCTATTAAGAAGATTGCTACCGGTACACCAGTGTGCCTTACAGACAATGCCAATAAACACTGGGGTGGAAAAAAAAAAATCTGCTTTTACTACTCATTTGGTGTAGGATTCTTGATAAGTGATTTCAACCACTTAGGGCCTCAAGGGTCTAATTTAAGTAGCAAGTCTCCGCAGAGCCTGTGAAGTTACAATACTTAGTGGCAGAAATAGGTATGAAAATCACTCCTTTTTCATTGTGCTTCATGTTAAAATGTGACAGGAGAGATCCATCAGGGTGGGTTTTGTTTTCCTTCACTTAGAAAGCTGTGGACATGCAAAATTAGTCAGAGAGAATGCTTGCTCCTTTTTTCTCTTTCACAATGGTTTATCCAGTAGTAAAATAAGAATAATTCCACTTATGCTCTCACAGGAGTGCTGTGGAGTGCAGGAGTTTTCTAAGGTCCTTCACAAATTTCCTGCAGAGTTTTACACTGGGTCTACAAGCCAAGATGTAAATCCGTGGGTGGGTATTATGTGTCTGAACTGTCGGAAAGGCTATGGCGCTCTTCCCCTTCTGGGTGTTATGAAGTTGAGGGTGCTTTTGATCCTATGAGAGGACAAAACTCCAGGTAAAATCTACTGGAAAAAATATCTCTACATGGGCTCAGTTTTAAGATCTGTAGACTTTCAGCTAAAAATCAGAACATGTTTGTCCACCTTTGCTTGTGCATTCCCTTGTCCGCTCACGCTTCTTATCACAGCCGCCTTCATCCTGAGCCAGTGAGAGTATCCCAAGAACGTGTGTGTGTGCCAAAAATACGTCCTCTTATTAAGGAGCAGCTAGTGGAGAAGTAATTGTGTTCTAGTTCATCAGTTCCTCAAAGGCAAAGTCTCTTGGGAACAAAGATTGAGAATTAAGACAGCATACTCAGACCTGAACTTTTACCAGCTGATCTCAGAGAGACACAGTGTTCTCCTTGGGCTGATCCTTCAGGAAAGCACGTTTTCCAATCCTGCATCATCCATTTTGGAAGTTGTTTACCTTTTTTAACACAAAATTTTTAAATGATACTTAATCACACCAAAGAGCTTTCTTTTCCTCAGACAAATTATGTATTTACATACAATTCTCTAATTGCTTACAACATGTTGTCTTCCAAATGTAACACCTGCTTAGGGATGCTGCTAATTTAGATATAACAAGATAAACAGTAGAGTTATGCATTTTATAAGGCAGGAGAAAAGTAATTTTAAAAATATAATTAATCAAGATTACATAATAATAGGGATAAAAATATTTTTTTCATATTTCATAGCAGCTTCTATAGAAAATGATTTATTTTTCTACTGATTAAGGGCATATTTCTAGGAAAATTTGGCTTCATTCTATGACAGAAATGAAAAGGAAAATCATGCCTCCTGTTTAAAAATTAGGATATTTTAAAGATATGCAACTTTACAGCAAAAATAGCGCATATTATTTGGCATATGCAAATCAAGGAGGAAGAACTCGTGTTCTGAGAAATTGGCTGCAGTTCAGTGCAGGTGCATTACCTGTCTGCAGAGTGGCATCTGCACTTCAGAACCCACTTCAGAGGTGGGATTTTGTCCTGGGCTTTGCAAGGGCACTGAGTAAAGTTGTTGGTTTAGGGCTGGCAGGGTCTTTGCACCCTGCTTCAGTGCTCTTGTAGAGGCAGACATCTGTGTCTTTGCTGAGTGACAGTATTGTGATGAGTCCCTCAGCATATGCTTGATTTCTGTGTCTGCCACTGTCACTTTGCATCCTTGAGTCTTTCTTTATAGCTGCTGCTATGCCCACCAGAACTAAGATGAAACATACTGAGTTTTCTCTGTCTCTTCTTTTTGCTTTCTTTCACTTTCCCGGGTCTTACTGCAGAGACCTCTCCAAAACCTTTTTCTTCCATTTGCAGCTGCCTGCACCGTACAGTGGGGAGTAAACGTTCTTTGACTGTGGGGGCTTCAAAGGCAAGGTTAGATAATTGTTGATAGGTAAAGCTGTGTCTGTCCTAGTGGAAGTCTTGCTGCTCATAGTTTCTTCCTTTATTGACAAAAATGAGTTTGTTACATTTAGTCTGCTTGTCTTGTTCTGCTCTGTGCGTCATAAACTAAAAGGCCTATCTGGTTGTGGCTGCAAAAATGTTGGTTGAGATAAAGCGTGGGGAATTGATCTGGGCTAGGAAAAGCGTTTTGATTTTCACTAACCATGTTTTGAATATTGTCTGAGACCATTCATAGAAAATAACTGTATAGGGAAGTTGTGTCATTTTTTTATCCCTACCACTCAATTTCATTTGCTGTTTTTTCTTCCTCCCTAGGACATAGCTTTTCTTTTCTGAAGATCTAAAAGTGCTTCACAAATTACTGTTTTCTCAAACTCGTACGTAGTTAAATGTAGTTTGTCTCCTTTTTAAAAATGGAGGGAAAATAGGATGCCTTCTTTGTCCAATGTGTCCAAGCAGATGGGTTCTTGCCTCCAAGATTGGTTTTGGTTCATTGAATGAGTTTCTGAGTTGCAGCAAACCCAGTTTCCTATGGCTCCAGAAATGTTTTTCCTTTTTCTTTGTGGCCTGATTATCTGCTCTTCACATTCTTAGCATGAGTCACAGGTTCTCGGCTGTGCTGCAGATTTCCTGCCTACCATCCTTGAAACCCCCAAAGCATTCTCAGCTGCCCATCAGAATCCAGCTATGTTCATTCCCTCCCACTCCCCATACTTCACCCCAGTCGTTTTAAAAAGAAATATAACACAACCTGGTAACCAAACAAATCCATCACAGAAAGGGGTTTAACTGATCTTTGTGGACTCACATACGAGTCTGAACCGGAACTCAGATCCTGTCCATACTTTTCATATCAGATTTCATTCCTGCTTGTGTAAAGATGGCTCTATTAAATTTAGTGCAGTGCCTTTGATAACTGTGCTGTGAGAAATTGTAATCATGCCACACAATGCAATGCACTCTGATTTCTGTGGCCTGACAATATTTACAGAATTCTATAAAGTCACTTCAGATTTTTTTTTCCTGAGGAACATATTTCATTTTACATCTGGGTCTTACTAAATCCTAAATGAGCATATATGGAAGGGGCAGAAGGGGGCCGTGAAATAATAGAACCTTTTCCTTCATACTTGAAGTCCATTCTGTGCTGTAACCAAGCAGATAGCTTTGCCACCTGCAGCCGTTTACAAGCCAAAATGAAATGAGCTGATGTTCGCTATCCTATTCCAAGCATACAGGTGTCCACTGTATGAAAAGTGTTATTGCCATTGGCATCATTGTTAATAGTGTCAGCACAGAAACCAAATGGCTCTGTTTGGAAATTGCCCTTTACACTGAACTGGGGCATGCTGGCTGGCAGTATGGATGAGCTTTGTCACAAGGCTGTACCTTGTTAGCAAGGAAACAGGATTTCAGGCTTTAATGTTTGTAGTCCAACATCAGCACCCAGAATATGACTCAAAGTTCATTAAATCATTGTGATCTGTTTATTGAATGCAAAGACCTTTAAACAAGGTCTTGAAGTCCTTTTTATAATGGATACAGAGCTTAAATTGCAAGGTAGACCAGACTTCCTCCTATCCATCTTCTTGTCTCTGATAGCATTGTTACCCACATTTTCTTAGAATCAGGGAATCATAGATTAATTTGGGTTGGAAGGGACTTTCAGAGGTCATTTAGTCCAACCCCTCTGCAATGAGCAGGGACACCTTCCAACTAGATCCGGTTGCTCAGAGCCCTGTCCAACCTGGCATTGAATGTTTCCAGGGAGGGGGGCACCACTCTCATCATAAAAATATTTCTTCCTTATGTAGAGTCAGCAGAACCTGTTGGAATTTTGCTGTGGCAGAAAAGTAGTGCTGTTGAAACAAAAACTTTTCATGGGAATATATTTGCTATTTTTGACAGGAAGGATGTCTCAAATCTAAGGTAGAATTTCATTAGTGTACTAGCCTAGTCACAAAGGGAAACAAGGCAGCGATCAGGGCACTCCTTTGCCTGCTCCATCTGTCAGTCAAGATTCCTCTGACTGTGAGGGCAGGGGGTTACCATGTTGACAGAACACAAAGTTTTATTCATATGTGCTTAATTCATAAGCATATTCACATATCAGAACAAGCTGCCTTGCCTCCCTTCTGTTGTACCTGAGAATCTAAACATTTTCAAAATTTGAAACATTTTCAAAGGGCAATTAAACTGTTTCCCTCAGCACTACTTTATAATTCCTGCCCCACCCCAAAAGTCTTGGACTTTTTTACTACTGTTGTTTTTTTTGTAACCTAAAGGTAGTTACTGAATTCAGCTCTGAAAGCCAGATTTTTAGAAGTCTTATTCTTGTAAATCTTCTAATACTGTTATTAAATCTGGTGAAAGGTGAACATAATTTCAGGTGCCGTGTCAAACTATTGGCTATTTTGTCTTATTATTGGCTTCTGAGCAACACCGAAGAACCAATACAGACTGTGAAAGCAGCATCAGCTGAGAATCCCCTCTACCTGAATTCTGGTCCAGTTCAGAGGTAAGTGTGAGAGAACTGGAAAGTAAAGGCTGTGCAACAGCAAGGGAGTCAGCAAAATAAGAAAGCCTGGCTGAAGCAAGAGGGAAAAAATAACAGCAATGCAAATCAAAGCAGATAGGCAGGTGAAAAACACACATTGAGGCAGTCGAGTTAATAGGAACTCAGAAAAATCATGTTATCATTTGGTTAGAAACCCCATCAAATGTACTTGGCAGAAGAAATTTATTTAGATATAACTTCAGAAAATCCCACAAAGGATCCATTCTGACATGTGAATGCTTCGCATTATCTACGAACACACAGGTGGCCTTTGGATGCAACATGCTGCATAACAGATGCCTTTGCCCGTGTCTCAGGAGCCACTCTTTGTGCATTCATTTTGAGCCAAAACACTTTGACAATGCAAAAGATTTGGGAAAGGCTGCTTGGCTGATGCTTATGATGTGAAGCGAGCATTTAGAACAGAAAATCTGGATTGTTTTCATTGGTCATTAGAGGGTAGTTTAACTAGCTTACTGCTTACTGCTTTTATTCCCATAAAACTACTTAAAATAATTGTGGAGACTGAACCACTGCAAAATAACCCTTGTTTATATGTATGTATATTGACATCACTGTCCAATTTGGTCTTTGATACAAATTTCATTAGCACAGAATGCATAAACAGAAGTCTCAAACAGCAGTCAATACTTCACTAATATGCCATAAAGTGCTACATCATACATTTTCACAAATGATTAAAACTTCTGCTTTGTTAATGCATACAAACTTGGTGCAGTGCTGATAACAATGCTGCACACGCGGCATTTATTAGCACTGTCTTCAGCACTACTAAAGTTCAGAGATAAGGCTCAAGAAACTGCAGTAATATGTAGCCGCTAAGTAAGAACTCTTGCCTGCAGTGAGGGAGTTCTACTCAAAGAAATGCAGTGGGTTTTTTTTCCTTTTAGGGATGACAGTGACTGTGAAAACAAGTCAATCCCCTTGTCAGCTGTTATCTGTTTCTGGGCTCTAAGACTGCTAGGGTTTAGTTGCTCGCAACAATTCTTTTGGAAGAACAATTCCGTCGTCATTTCAGTGATTTAAATGTGTAAGGGAAATGACTGTTGTGCTCCTGGCCCACAGTGACATCTGTAACTTAAACTTTCCTCTATACGATATGGAAATATTGTAATGATTATTGTGACCTCATAGTCCTATAGTTTGGGTGACACAGGTGGGAATGAATCACATGGGACATTATCAAATCCATATACCCACAACTACAGTTTGCACATATTTCAGGAGGATTTGGATTAGCTCCTCAAAAGAAAAGGGGTTTATCCATCTGTATGCAGTCCCCACCTCCCCAAATTCACAGCATCCCTCTGAAGTATTTGTAAACACTTCAGTATTTCATTGCTATGCTACTGCATGTCCAGTCTTTCACAGAAATACATTCTTATTTCCCATTTCTGGAGGGATGTTTGCTTATCTTCTTTCAACTGCCTTGGCCTTCAGGAAATTGAAACAGAAGGGCTAAGACCCCCTGCAAGAGACTTTGTTTCACAGTGCTATGGTACTCTTTATTGCTGAATGATGAATACCAATTTAATTATACTTGGGAGCCCTGGCTGTGTTTTCTTTTGTTAAGTCAGAAGTGTGGAAATTAGTTTCAGCTACTGTTAAAAAAATGCTACAATAATACTATGAAATATAGAATGTCCACTGTATCTGGCTTGTTCTACAGCCCTTCTAAATTGAACTCAATTAGGCTGCATGTCTCCTTTACTGTCAAAGATATAAAACTGCTACAGTCACATGTGGGATGTGGTAATGCATTAAATCAGGAGATTTGTCAATATCTCTAAACCGTTTCTTAAGGTGCCCTTTGCTGAAATTCCTTTTAAACTAGTGTGAATGACTGAAGGTATAATATATACATCTTTATCCATATTTAAGATATTTATTGTTGAATGGACCCAAGGGTATGCCATAAGATGAAGAAGAATTTTGCTCCTTTAAGACCTGTGAGCAGTGTATGTGTGCACAGATGGATAAATGAGTATTGATCGCTGTGAAATTTCTGTTGTGACATGGGTAAGGAACCTTCATATAGACACATTTTGCTTGAGTTTGGTCTTTCTGTAGAAACACTGTAGACAACATATGCTTCTAGCATAAGCTGGAGCATTTCCAAAGATTTCAGTGAAGCTTCATTACTTAACATTGGCAGAAAATTTGACCTTGTTTTGGAGAAAACAAAACAAAGCAAAACATGTAAGAACCTGATGCAAAATTCCTTTAAGTTCTCAGAAAGTCTCAGTGACCACCATGGGCACTTCATGAAGCACTAAAACTATTCATAATATCTGCTTTTGAGTAATTTTGTCTCTGTTATTGCTGGTTCTTTCCCCACCCCCTTTAAACTTTACTAAGCAACACTGGTATTGAAGTAATATTTCCTAAAATATGTACTCTAGCTGACAAAATGTCAGCATACTGTTAAACAAAAAAAAAAGAAAAAGAAAATGTATTTATTTTTTCTGAAGAAGTGGGATAAGATGGAAAGCCCCATTGTCAGAAACCTATCGGAGCAGGCAATTAAGAAGCAGCAGTATACTATTCACATTCAGAGCATAATTCAATAAATACATACTGCATACTCACATTCTACAACTAGTAATTACAAACAGATGCAATCAACAGGTCTTTTTCAACATTTTTACAAACCTCATCGAACTGTTAAGAAACCTCAAACAGGAGTTAATTCAAAAGTACGCCCACAGCACACACTCTGCTGAAATGTGTGTGCTTTTAGCACACCTCACCCCCCACTCCCAAATAAATAAATAAATGAATAGAGAAACAGAAATGTGTGGGCAGGAAGCATTTATATAAGGAGAGAATGAAAAATTCAGCATGATTTCAATTACAGGAAAGTGCCCTGAATGTCAGCTTTTAAAACAGATTGGGCCTAGATTCATAACTTCCCATTGTGATGTGTAAACCGCAGCACAGTGGTTGCCTTTGAGGAGGATGTAGTTACTCTATGATGCAAATGTGGCAAGTCAGAAGCAGTCCCTGTGCCTGAGCTGCTCTGTAGTCAAAAGACTATGGGGAAGAAAGTGTTGAGGAAGAAGATACGTGCAAAAGGAGGTTTCCTTCTTTTTCCTCGTGGATGTAAAGATGTCATTCAGAAATGCCACATTTGCTTGATGTGTGGGAGTGGCAATGCCTATTCAAACCTAAATATTATTTTCATACATTTTAACAGCTGTTGAAACACAACTAACACTTGCAGTTCCACCCGCAGTTTTCCTTCTGCACCCTTGGACAGCATCAAATAAGAAATTGGAATTACAAGACGTTGGTTTTTTTGCTGAGTGGTGTAGCAGTTTATGTCACAAGAGGCATAACCTAAAACATGGAGGATGTTGTGGAATGAACAGCAAATATTTCTGTGAATAAGCTCGAAGCATTATATAAATTGACTGGTGTGAAAATGCCCCCTCACAATATCAACATAGTTATCACTTAATGTTCCAAATATAAAGCAATCATGTACCCTGTAATGTTGTTCTGTTTTCCTGTCTAAAGAATAGGATGCCATAGCATTGTCTGTTGGCACCATGAGCAGATAGATCTGTCAGGGAGAGTGAGAAGTCTCAGATCCCTTGTTATGAGGAGAAGGTGAAAGGTGTAAGAAGTCCTGGTGACCCTGAGCAGACCAGGAGGGAATGATCTGGAGAGATTCGGGTTTTGTTACAGTTTTCCTTCCCATAGTTCTGAAAGTTTGTAACTTCCTTATTGCTTTCCTGGTTCCAAAAAGAGCAGGGAATTTTCCTCCCCTCTACAACGTTGTTTGCTGCAGAATTTATAAAAAGTTGTAGCTAATAAAAGAGGGATCTATGGAACATAGATGGATAAGGCACTAGTAGAGGCATCAGGAGCTCTAACACTGATTTATGGGGCAAGTGACTTGGGGCCACATGCAGTAAACAACTTCAGCGTTGTTCAAAATCTTTAAATTACATCCCCAAACTCTTCCAGCTGAATACTGTAATCACCAGGCTATGTTTTCTAGTGCTCCCATTTCTGGCTTAATGCATCTTGAATTCCTCTCTCACAGGGGCCAGCTTTAAGAGGACAGTTGGAGGGCACTATTCATTTTGTGACAGTCTTTCCTCCTCTGAAATCTCCTCCTTGAGACCCTTTCCTAGTCCTGAGGATATAGCTGTTCTGGGAAACCTCATTGGACTAAATCTCTGAGAGAAATGGCTAGGGAGACCACACCAATACAGTCAAAGGGATCATTGGTGGACATCTAATCTTTGCATCTGATCATACTCAGTTTCAGGTGGGAGCTGTTCCTAGGCCAGGGACTAGAAATCTGTCATAGTGTCACCAAAATGGGGTAAAAGAACTTATCGACACCAATGTGATATAGATAAGCAGACACTCCTTTATTAATGGCCAGATGCGTAGGGGAGTTGTCTCACCAACAACGTAACTCGTGTAGCATGCTGATTATACAGGATACAGTTATACATAATAAGTTCTCATACATAAAATGGTAATTCCTGTAACTCATTTTCTTATTCCCACCTCTTTCTGGTCATGCGCACTTGAGTCCTGAACTGAGTCAGGGACTGAAGTGAGTCAGGACCACTGACTCAGAAAGAAAGACCCTCCAATGTCCTTGACTCAAGGACTTTGGCTCATATTGCAATTTTAACATGCTTCGAGGCCCTTTCACAATGCATCTTTTAGAACACCTGGTCTTTTAGAACACCTGGGCAATAAATCGTCCTTGCTGAACAGTCTAGCAATGGTACCTCATCATGAGTCTTATTCTTTGAATAGAAATCTAGTTAATAATTATTACTAGCCTATGCAGCCTTAGCCTGGGATTTTACAAAGGACTTTGTAGCAGCATAACTGGTTGTATGGTTACTCTAAACTAAATACAGTATTTCCATGACTACTTAAAACATTATACTACTATCTTTTTATAAAACCGATACTCCCATAAAATTTCATTTAATTGATTAGGCCTAATCATTCCTTATCAAAATCACCAAAAAATCATTAAAATCAGCTCAAATTAATAATAAATCTGTAACAATCAGTAACAACAGTAACATGCAAGACTGTATTTTTTTTTATTTTTCCCAAATTATAGGTAAGGATGGTATTAGAAAGTTACAGGGAGCTGGGACATAATGTATCTCAAAGGGATAAGCTACTACCAATCAGGTGATGAGCAGTATCATCATCCTCTCTGCAAGGCAGAGGCTATCTTGTTGCCAGGTTTCACCAAGTTAAAAATTTTGCTGAATGCTGTGTTTGTAATCATGTTTGTAAGTTGTTCAGCCTGAACTAGGAGCAAGAAATCCATTCCTCTCAAATAAAGATGATTCTGCACCATATGGTGTGAAATATAATTTTAGATACCCAAGGAAATGCTGAGTAAAAGATGTATTACCTCTGGGAAGGGTGGTCCTAAAGAACAGGAAGAGGAAGCATCAGTATACTTTGTACTTAGGCACCTATATTCTGATTCAGCCTCATTTTATAATGTTCAATAATTGGATATAGTTTTTCTCTATCTCTTAAATGCTCATTTACCTTTGGAAAGGATTTTGTGATCAATGCGTAGAACGTGTTTATTAAGCATGAATTATCACTTTATTTAGTTGATGATTGAGCTGAGGGCCTTGTACAGGTTTATAGCAGAGCATAAAGCAAGGCAAAGAGAAAGAAACAATAATTCTGTTGAATTACAAATAAAGAGAGGCATGGCTTTGCTGCTGATTTACTCTAGCTGTATGAAATGCACATAATCTTCATTATCTCTGGTAACAGAGGAGGAACACTTGCTTTCTTCAGATCTTTAAAATATCCCAGTTCCAGAGCCTCCTTGTAGCCTTTGTCACACCCACCATCCCAAAGTGCTTTCTGTACTGAGAGTGTGTAGGGGAATCATTTTCCTGAGAGGAAATTCCCCACAGGACAGAAGGTGGCAATTGTCATTGTGAGCAGGACTGCTCTGGACTGCCTGAGGCAGGTGGGGTGGCCCTGAATCTCAGAGTTACCTGAGGGCGAAACTGGGCCTATTTTAAAAAAGGAACAGTTAGGAAGTTCTTCATTCTTCTCGAAAAAGACCATTGCAGGTTTGATACTAATTTCTTTCTGGGTGATGTTCACCAGACTAGCTAGAAGGATGAGAGCGCCTCCAGGGTGTTTGTGGTGATGGCACATGGTCAGACTTCAAAATGGAGCACCAAATCAGCTATATAGCAAGCGAAATTCCCACTGATTTGAATTGCTACAGGACAGGTCCCAAAGGCTTTTTATATAACATGTTTCTGAAATGAGCAGCAATCCTGTTCTCCTCATGCTGGCTGTGTGGCCACTGAACCATCAGCCTTTAATTTGCTATAGCTCATCTTTTCTCGTCAGATCTGCACATTCCTCCAGTATGCTGAAGTTTTCTCATTTCACTTTGTTTCCCTAAATGCAGCCAGTCGTAAGCTCATAGATTCAGACACACTCTTTTAAGGAACCCCCTACCTATGCTGCTTCTGTATTCAACTAGACACAAGGGTCAGTAGTTTTCCGCACCACCATTTCTTTCTCATCTCTTGCTCTGCTTCTTCGAGCCTGGACCAATTTTTCATTAAGGAGAGCTCAGCAGTAGAAAGAATACATGCGGCAGCAAAAGCAGAGTGGCTTTTTCCATTTCCCACTGCCATACGATTTTTTATTTTGAAATCTAAGCACAACATGTGGCATGCTGTTCTTCAACTCAATGAATTGGTAACTTGCTTCTCTGTATGTTGTCACTAGCAATCATGAGCTGGGCAAAGGCAATCTCTCCCAGTACTGTTCCTTCCTAGGCAAGGGTAATAGAAGCCTTGCCTTCTAGATGAAAGATTATTCATACCCTTCTACTCAGACAGTCTCATATGGTGATTTTCTTTGGAGAATACAAAAAAGTTAAAATTTGCACCATTGGGATCCTGTCTAAACACTGCAGTTTATTTCATGCCTCTAAGTCAGAACTGTGTTAATCAAAATACTTGCTATAGGATTTCTAACTACCACTTTACTGGCTAACCTAGGTTGCTCCCTGAAATGTTCACGTGTGGGTTAAATGAAAGATAGAACAACAGAGTTTAATTTGTCTTTGCAGACTTTTATTTTTTCCTGTATGAGGAATAGTACATTCTTAATTGGGGACATTTCTTTCAAGTAATCAGACGCCTTATTTGCAATCAGAGGGACTGGAGTTTGAAGAGGCTCTACAGGTATGGCCAGATGATCAGAAGCAATTGCATTCACAAGCACTGCTGCCCATCTGCTGAGGATGGTAATTTTCGTCTAATGAGTGGTTATGTCTTAAGATGCGCTAAGTTGGTCTCTTGTGATCATCTGTCCACATTCTTACTCTAGTTGAAGATATGGTGTTGAAGGCTTAATTAAGTCCTAAGTCTCTTAAACACTAGGGAGGGAATTCTGCTTCCTTCTACAGACTTTCTGCTTCACAGCCCACAGTGCTGTAGACAGAACAAGGCACCCTTAGAGCAAGTACAACACCAGGTTATGGTAAAGGGCCACATTCAAATTCCAGCAAAAGAGGGAGACTCGTGAAGAGGTGATCTACAATGGATGAAGCACAGAATTAATAGTGTTGTGGAAATGCTAAGCTATACCAGGCCAGGAGGCAGCCCACAGGTAGAGCCTGAAAATCTTAACAGGAAGAATACTGAATTCAAAGCACCTCTTGTGTACTTTGCTTAGGCCTCCTGGAGAATCCCCTCCCAGAAGTAGATGCTGCCATGGGAACAGAAAGAAAGAGCCCTTTAATATTCTGTGCATTAAGTAGACTTGTTATCAATATGCTTTTAGGATGGTAGCATTTCTGAGTTTAACGATTAAAGATGCAAAAGTATGGTTTCGTTTTGTACTTCCCAATGAAAATTAGACCCTCCAGAGATTATGGATAAATGACTAGATGTCCCAGAGCATAATTTGAGCAAGTTCCAGACCACTGACCAGAAGAAAATTCAACTACTGAACACAAAGACATGTTTGCAGCAACGAACACTATCTGACAGGGTAACTAGATTATGTCAGATTTTGCTTACAGGCAACTGAAAGTAAATAAACCTGAAAAATTACTTTACAGTGTATGACTGTAGGTGGTGAAAAATACCACTCATGAAGAATTATGATCCAAGCCAGAATTACCTTTATGTCCCTAATCTGCTCTCAAGGCTTTCTTTTTGTCTTTAAAATAAAAAAAAAGCTACAACCTTAATATTTCTTACATGTCAGCTCAGACCCCCTTGGGTTAATACATTCTGCAGTCTTGTTGTTTACTTCTCATTAAGCTAAATGTTTTATGCAAATCATCTGACATAAAGCCAGACGACCAATCTAGAAAGGCTGTAATTCCATCTGATGAGTTCATTCAACTGAAATCTGTACTTAATTTCCATAATTATACTACCCTATTCTCATAATGTGAACTGATTGCTGCAAAAACACAAAATAACTAAAATGCATTCAGATTTAAAATATGAAAATGATATGTCCCTTTGGGCACAAGAGTTATGTTTTACAAACAGTTTCTCTATTTTCTTTTTTTTCTCCCACAAAATATCTCTTTATTTAAGGCTGTGCCAGCCTAATTTAAAGACTATTAAAATGATAAGAGCTATTTCTAATGCATTTTTGTCTTGATAGAGAAAAAAAAAAGAAGAAAGGAGGAGGGGAAAAGAAAACAAAATTGAGAAAAAAAAATTACACCAGGGCATTAACAATTATATTAATGTATTATGCTCAGAACCCTGAAGATTGCTATCTTCCTTGTCATGGAGCTTAAACTTAGAACAAACTGACTGTGTTGTTGCTGACAAGTCTAAGTATCTTCTTAATTATAGAATCAGCCAAATGAAGTTACTACTGCACCAATCAGGCTGTAAAAGAGCTAGCGTAGCTGCTTTTCACATGGCTTGAAGGAGCTGACAAGGGTCTGAGCTTTCCTTTGGGAAACTCATGCCTTTCAAAACTCATGCTGAAACATCTTGTTTAGTTGCCCAGAACCAGAAAGGAAAGCTGTGTTGCGAGCTTTGACTTGGATTTATTGTGGTATTTGAAGGAATCTAGTCTAACAAACAGTCATATCTATTCAGCATGCTCCATCCAACAGGTTCCTAAAGTATTCCAAAGTTTGAGCTCAGCATAACTCCCCTAAAAATGAAGTCACTGAGCAACCAGGTGGCCAGGCTTTTTGTCTTTTTTCTGTCTGGTTCTATAACCACAGTCGTCTTATTGAGAACAACAGTTACAAAAAGTTGTACTTAAAAAAGTGAAGCAATAATCAGAAAACCTGGTTCTAAGGGCAGGATGAAAGAGAGGCATTTAAAGAGGTTGAATGGCATTAACCAGATGGTGTTACCAGCCCCTGTTGGTGCAGCCTTCTCCATCAGTGATTCATGAACAACCTGGGGAATGAAACTTGTGGCTGTTAGCCATAGAGTAAGAGCAAACTGATCACTCCATCTCACGCATGCTCTGTAGGAAGGTAGTCCGATATTGAGAAATGTATGCTTCTGTTCAATACGATGCATCTTATTATCTTTCTGTCTCCTGCATAGAATAAAACCACTTTTTCCTTGGGTTACTCAGAAAGGTGGTGGCTGTTTTTGGTAAAAGTCACTGATTCCCTCTCTCAGGTTCTGCCAGTTACCCAGGTCTGCCTTCTCCAGTGTCAACTGAGAGTCCTTGAGTCATGATTTGTGATGGCCCATTTGTCTGTCTTCTAGGATTTGTGCTACCAAGTCAATTTTTTTTACATAGGTAGATGTCCTTGACTGGTAATCTCTCATTAGGAAGCAATGCTACAGCAATTCAGCTCTACTAATGATAATTGTAATACTATGATTTGAAACCCAGACTCCTTCTCTGTGGGGGGAAAAGTAGAAATTGCAGCTGTTTTATTCCTATTATATTTTTAATTGCTCTTGTCTCAGATATTTCTTCTTCATCTAAACTTCTTTTGTGTCTAGTAGCTGGTTTTAGGATTTGCTTGAACTCTGTGTGCTCTTAATTTACAAGGAGCTGAAAAATGTAGTTCAGTTTTCTAAAATCTTCCAGAGGTTTGAGTGTGTAGAAGACAGTTATATATGATGGATGGTGAAACCAGTTAAATATGCCACACCGCTGTAAGTCTGTGCAATAATATTGCTGCAGGAATTCTATAGAATGCAGATAATTCTGCTGTTACCATGATGACCTTTCTGGGGAAAAAAGAGAGCAGAATCACATTATAGCTTTCTAATAAAAATAAGAAGTAATCCTGTTAAATTCAAGCTCATCCAGCCAAATCACTTTAGCTTTCTCATATCCCTAGTTTAAATATCCTCAGCTGCCTTTCCTGAAATGAGAAATGCTCACAGATAAACAGCATCAGCCATTGCTATGTGGGGAGACGGATGGCAGCCCATCTGTCATCCTTGCCCAATAATGTTGAAATATGCAGACTTACATCCTTCTTTGGTCAGAGAGAATTTGATAGGGCACATGCATTTGGGAAGTGATTGCAGAACTGGGACAAACATGGTACTTCTGTGAAGTTGCCTGAGCCTCCATTTAATGATCTGTACTAAGAAGATATGTGTAGTTCAACAGAGCTCCTTGCTGGGATGCTTGTTGGTTATGCTTCAGGAGAAAGAGTGTCACTTACTTAATTGTCAGCATCACTTCCTGGAGCAACTGGTTATTCTGGAAGAATGAATTCTAGCTTATTCAATTAGTTTAATGGACTGGAAGTATCTAAACCCAAATGCTCACTCCGGCTAACTGAAAAGCTTTCTGTACTGAATAAAAAGGTTGTTCATAGCCTTACGGATTATTAAGTTTATACTTTTTAATCAGAACTGAGAAGAAAATATTGTTCCATAAGCCAAGTCCTATGAATTTTACAGTTGAGAGAAGTCCCTTTAAGAAATTAAATTGCATTTTACTTGTATGCAGGAAAGGCTAATGAAGCCAATTTGAAAAGGATGTCATTTGTTCTGAACAGTGTAGATTCCTTCATCTATTGGAGAGAATGACCTAATTTTACACAAGATGAGCCTAGTTCTGGATCTAGCAGTTTGGTTTTGCATGCACTGAATGAATCTACTTTTACCGGGTTTATTTGCATGAAGCAATTTGGATGCAGTTTGGTCATAAAAAGACTCTTGCCTGTATTTCACTGGAGTTTTCTAAGTGGTAAAGCATAGTAATTACTTAATGAGGAATGTAAGAATACTTTTTCAGTGTCTATGGCTCCCTGGAATTTACCTTGAATTGATCTCAGTATGTTACTGCAACAGTGTTCACCAAATACATATTTTGCTTGTTTTTCTCTTCCCTTCCTGTTCCTGCCACTCAAAATTACATTAAATCAAATGGATTTGTTTTATACTACATAAAATTTCAATGGGTTGCAGCACTGATTTGCCTACCAGTTGAGCAGACTTAACAGTTAATCGTAATTTTATTGGGGTTATAAGTACTACCACTTTAATTTACTACACAAATACCATTTTTATCTTTAGCTTGAATTCTCTTTTTAAGAGAGAATTTTGTGTGCGTCACAGAACTTGCTGCTTTGTGCATCTGAAGAATGGAGTAAACTAACCTGCTGTGAGCACTCTATTGCCATTGCTCTTCTCCTTCCAGTATCTTGTAGCTTGTTTACAGCTAGCTTCTCTGTCTGTACACTGTTCTGCAGGCTGTAACACAGGCACACTCAAGATGGTTTTGCTAGTACAACTCAGTATAATGATACAAAATCTAGCAGATAAAGCATTGTAGCTGCAGACGGCTGTTGCTGGAAATAACTTTTCCTTGTTCAGCCAGTTTACAAAGTGCCCGGTTAAAGTAATATCCAACAATTAGTAACAGAAAATGTGGGTCTTAAGGCTTAGCTGCAGATCTTCTAAATATCAGACCTTGGGAGCAGAGGGAGTTGAATAGTCACCAAGATAATGACTCAGAAAAGGATTTTCAGAGTGACTTCACTGGCTTCAAGACAGCAGCTCGCTAAGCAGAGCCTTCCCACTGAGGATGCCTTGAGCTATTCTCAACCCAGTGTTAACCTACGATGATAAAAGACCCAAACTCAATTGGCTTATGGAGATACGCGAGCAAGTTACTTCATTTTCTTGGCCCCAATTCAGCAAAGCAGTTAAGCATGTGCTTCTGCCTCATTAGTGTCCAATGGGGCTTTAAACCCATCCCTTAAAAAGGAGTTTTAATGTTGCTTGCACCAGGTGGAACAAAAATAGAATGAAATAAGCAACTAAAGAGAGACTTGGGGGTTAGCAGGGGAACACTATATATAGAGAAAGCGTTTAGTATGAAAATAAGTATTTATGAACATGTGCAAATATTATTGCATTGTACATGAAGCACCTCTGGTAACTTAATATTTTTCCAGGCTAAAGGGAAATTCAATAGTAGAAACTTCCCTTTGCTAGAAGATAAGCAATGAGAGTGCAGAAGAAGGGGGGAAATAGAGCTGCCTGTGGGGAAAGAAAAGGAATTAAATTGAGGGGTGTGGGTGGAAATCTGCTTTGCAGACTCACACCGATTTTAGAGACCCCCAAATTAATGAAGTGATTCAGGGAAGCTGAATTGGAAGGCTTTACTCACTCTTGCTCTGCAAGTTCTCATTGAAAATATACTTCCCAAATACTAGATGAGTAATTGGAGTTCATGTACTGGCTACTAATTGAATGGCTAATCAAAATCTATTACTGCAGCTCCTCCTCACAAAAAATATGTTCTGGAGTGTGATTCAACTCAACTTATCCACCATGTCCATAGATTCAGCCCTCCTAATCTTCAGAGAAACAACTGTGCAGAGCAAATATTGACACATCATGTACATGTCAAGTTGCCATCTCCATTGCTCCGTTTTTTGCATTTCATTTAAAAGATAAACTTGATTTTAATTTTTCTCTAAACCTCATATGATAATCCATGCATGTTTACTTTACAGAGCAGCTGTCTAATTAGTAGACTTCTAATTAAGTTCATATACAAAATGGTTATATTTGGTCAACATTTCAAGCAATAGGAGCTCCCAGAATTGCTTGTGGCCTTGAGTGGCATCCCCATTTGTGTGAAGCAAACAGTATTTTAAAGTACTGATTAAGTTCATGTGCCTAACAGTTTTAATAACAAATCTTGCACTGCTGTTACAAGGTTAGCCTAAAAAAGTGATGCCCAAGATCCTTGGGATGGTTATGAGACATCAAGATCATCACTGGCTGTACATTAGCAGACAAAACTAACCCCATGCACGTGATTTTGCAAGTTTATGTAGGTGAAGTTAAACATCTGCCCACAAGTCACAATCATGGACACTCTGCAACTAGCTCAGAAATAAAATTAGAATTAGTAATTATTTTTATACTGCTAGTACAGCACAACGAGTGATACCCTGAGTGGTAGGTTTGCTCAGTAGAGCATAGCACCAAGTGGATATGGTAGATTAGGTCTTGAAAAAACACTGTTGACACATCCTTACGGTGAAGTCCCTGTGTTAATACCTAATCTTGCCTATTCACCTTGCTTGAGTGAAATACCTTGCTAGCAGTTTCCTAGTGTCAGAACTTACTCAGTCTCCACTGCCTGGAGCTGTACATTATGTTGCATTGTGCAGAGTAACGAAATAAATCCATTATTTACTTAGTGTCAGTGTTGACAGTATGGCCATACATAGTGAGAGGTGGATTTGGTTGTTAATCCTTCATATGCAATTAATTTCTCTTCCAAGTTTATGTCCAGTTTCTCTTTGAGTCCATATAAATTTTTGGCATCTGTAGCATCCTTTTGCAAAGACTTTCCCCGATCTGCTACCTGTAGTGGTCGGAATTGCCTCCTTTCAGTTGTTTTGAACGTGCCCCCCCACTTCACTTGATGCCCCTGTTCTTGCATGAATGAGATAGTGAACAGTTAGTGAAAAGTTACTCCCTCTCCATCCTTTCAGAATTTTGTACACTTTTATCATATCCTACCAAATTATTCTTTTCCTAGGTTGAATAGTCCCAATTTACTCTAATTGCTTTTATGGAGAGTTGTTGCACAGCCTAGTTTCTATTTTCTGAAATTTTTCCACTTCTAATATATTCCTTTTCAGATGAGAGTACCAGCTCTATGCACAGTACTCAAGGTCTTTTTATAATGCCTCTTTATATGGTGCATATGATTGTGTCCTCCTTTTTCTCTAGGCCTGAGATGCTCAAGTCTCTTAGATGTCCCCTTCAAGGGCTTTTAGACTAGCTTTGTAAGAGTTTGGCTTTATTAAGTAATCTCTTTTGTTTTCTCCTTTTTTCCTCTGAATTCTATAGGCATCTTAAGAATATGCCAGCAATATGGTTATGTCTCTTTAAGCAAGTTGTCTGTATGCTTTTTGTGCTGCGTACCCTTTAACAAATAAATTTATCAACAGGAACCATAAAATAATCACTTGTCCACCATTCAGAGAAGCCAGCAATTCACCTCTTTGTGAATTGCTAAGGAACAGTTACTTGGGACCTGGCTGTGTCTCTGGGGCTTTTCCTATTATTTTTATTCACTGAAGGGCAAAAAAAATGTGAAAATATGAAATTTGAAATTTAATTTGCTATCAGCCTGAATCTTGGATCTCCTCTTGCTAGTCAGTCCTTGTCATGGATGCAGTCCAATGCCATCCATTCCAGTTCATCTAAATTTGCAACCCTATCAATGGCAGATGAATTGTTGGAACATCCACATCCACATGGGTAGTTTCTGGAGATTTGGCTGCCAGTAGGGCCAACAGCTGTGCCCCAAAAGGTAAAACAAAAATGTATTACTTACTTTTCAGGAGTACCCTCCAGATTACCTTTGCTATGGTTCTCAGTGATGCTTCTTCCACTGCTTGTGAAAGAACGTTCACCTGTGAGACTGTAATGAGCAGCTTATTAGAAGCCAGAAATATTCTACTTTGATTCTTTGGAGAGATGACAAGCTCCCTGCATAATCGGAACGACTTGAGCAATCAACCTCAGTAGGAGCTGATTTTCTAGTTCTAGTCCATTTATAATCCATACATTATTTCACTGTACTTTCGCTAAAGACATATATTCACTTTTATATATATTTTATATGGACTTTACATTATGGCTTCTTAGATGAGAGTCTTAATGTGAGATCATGCATACATTACCCACATACTAATAAATTATACATGTTCTATTAATTCTCCGTTTTCTTCATTACCTATCATGTATGAACCAAGATACCAAAAATATATATTAAATGGTTTGCAGTGCTTCTTAGGTTATTCTCACTTTTCTGATACATTACTTATTTCTATTTATTGGACTAGAATGAAGATTAAAATTGGAAAAGATATTTTCATAGTTTTTCTACTTGGGAAGAGAAATCAAACAGAATGAACTGATTACTGCATCAATGGATACATAGATTTAGTGTTAGATTGTAAGAGAGAGACTGACTGGAATGAGAAATGATTTTGGTTGGTAGCTTACATTTATGATGGATTATAAAATACAGTGATTTACTATTTAATGCAGGGGCAAGAAATTCTTAAACTTTGATTCAGAGAGGGAATGAAATATTCACACAATTTTCAGCACACAAGTGTCCCATGTTATTCTAATAAAAGTCCTCATAGGTTGTAAGTCAGGCACCAGCCTTAGTTGTAGGTAAGCCTTTGTAATAACCATGATATCATTGACTTTTTAATAGCAGCCACTGGAGTAAGGACAATCTGGAATTAAAGATGCTAAAGTGAATCATCTGTTGACTGACTGGGTAATTAACCCCTTTCTGAACATAACCTTCTAGAGGACTTTGAAACATTAGAACGACTTGCTGCAAAAAGACGAACAGCAGAAAGAGCTTGGAGTCATGATGAGCAGCCTGTAGTATTCTCCCTGTAAGCACAATTAAGAATCTTGTTTTTCCAATGCTTAGATAAAAAAAAAAGTGCTAGATATCCATAGATTCCAGGTCAGCATTTCTTCCCAGAGTGATACTCTCATACCAGTAACTGTAGCCATCTATGAAATGCGACAAGCACAGAATGACTGTCTCTTCCCAGTAAATGCATTTCAGGATGTTAATTAGAATTCATTAGTGAAGTGCAGCTACACTGCAAAATATATATGCCCTCAGTGCACACTCTGGGGTTTGGATCAAGAACATTGAGGAAAATGGCATGATTTTGATGCCTGACTATTCTGCGTACTGGGCTGAAGGCTGGTAGAATACTTTTCACTTTCCACTCCCACCATCTCTCTTGAATACTTATTTAAGTTCTGAAAAGAACTTTCATCAAAATTGAGTTCAGTCCATGTTCAGACTTCATTTCTTGCGAATCTTCCACCAAGCAATTTTAATCAAAATAGTCAACCTAAGAGTAATTTTAACAGAAGGCACATTTGTAACTAACAGTGTTCATTCTGGAAACCTTGATCTAAATGTTAAGTTTTGGGAAACACAAATATACAACAAATTCTATGTATGCAGCTGAAACAATTTATATTCTTAATACTGAATATTTGTAAATGAGCACGCAGCCAATAACTATTCAAGTAAATTTATTGGCACTGATATAATGTCAGAAACTTATGAGCTGTTCATGTACAATTCACCAGAAAGAAAGAGAAATTGCAATTGAAATAACTTGCAATTGTAGCTTGAATTTTCTGTACCAAGACATTCTTTCTTGTTCCCTCTCTTTCCCTCTATCTTTTTTTTATCTCTCTCCATCTCTCTCTTTTTCTTTCTGTCTCTCTCCATTAGTAGCAGAAGGATGAAACCTTTCTGGAGAGGATTTTCTCCATGCCAGGGTGTTGACTGTGTGTGATAATATGCTGGGACATTACTAATAAGAAACCAAGCTGATTCCTTAGATCTGATTCCTTAGTGTTGCAACCAATTTGGGTTGTGTGCCTGGTGTAAAATAGCTCATTTTCACCCTCTCCCTCTAGAGATGAGTTAGATTATGATGGGAGGGGAAATCCAACTCGGAAAGGGCTTCTTCCAGGGAGACACTTCAGTGAATGTTTGCCACTTCATTTTCAACACTAACCGTGGCTTAGAGAAATAGGACTGTGGTTTAGAGGAATAGGGTGTGGTCAAATCCCTCTTTCAGGCCAGTTGCCCAGATAGGCTCTAGGTAGCATGCAGCCAGTGTGGTGCTGGCAGACTTAAACCCAGCCAGAGTTCAGGGAACTTCAGACACAACTTAAAGCCACCTTTACGCACCACCTCCTGCTCTGCAGTGTGTTTTGCTCAGCAACAGTTGAGAATCACGTTTCTTCATAAGTTACTTTTAGTAAGAGACATATTGATCTAAATTGATTGTCCTCAGTTCCTAAAGCAGTCCTTGGCCCTCCTTGTGCATTCGTTCTTGGTTGGCAGTACCCACACAGGACCTAAGAGCATTCATCTCCTATTCATTCGCTCTGTGGCATGGCATTGTGGATTTAATCCAAATGCACTGCCACAATTGTTTTTGGGGAATAGGCTCATACAATAGTTACATAAATAGGAAAAAATGCATTTCTAACATGGGTTAAAATGCTGTAGATATAAAATGCATTTCCTTCCTGTAATGCCATTCAATAAGAAAACAGTCTTCCAACATATTCTGTTGTACTGGATGCAGTACAATGGAGTCCTATACATTGCAGTCCTCATGCACCTACATCCTTCTCCCTGACCTCATTATCTGGATGGCAGCACTCTAGAATTAAATTTTCAGCCTTATAGAAATAGACTGTACTTCTTACAGTAAGCATTCCTTTCCAGTAGAATGGTTGACCACCTTTTCTTTCTTTTTTTTGTGCAGCAGTAGCTACGATCAGGCTTTTCACATCTGTTCATCCAATGGCCTTAATTTAAAAAGGGCCATCTCCTTCTCAGTAGATAGTATTCCCCTTAAATACTCAAGTCTTTAAAAAGAGTAAATGTGTCAATAAGGACAATAAAATAAACTATTGGCAAATGCAACGTGGAATCTAGTAGCTTTATTCCAAGCTGCAGGTAAGGTCAATCACAGATGAGTGGATTAGTCACACCAAGGTGCAAGCAAACCTACATATTTTCTTAAATTTCTATAAAAACATGCATAAATCAATTTTTAAATACTCCGCTTTTCACCAAAGTGTGAAAATGTCATTCAGCCCTGATCTCATTTTTGGATGTTCTACTTCCCCTATTCATTAGCACAAACAGAAAAGCAGATCACCTGTGACTGAAGAAAAGCTATTGTGTGGTCTCCCTTTTGAAGGAAGCAAACTGAATGAAAGACATGAGTGGGACCTGTGATAGTTTTCTGTTGGACTCAAGTGTCTAAGAGCAAGATTTGAATAGGTTTTTCAGGGAGAAGGATTCTTGTCTCCCCAAACTTTAGCCCTGCCACTCAGCCAAAAAGAGAGCATCTGAGAGCAGTTAACATTTAACACAGCAGCAGGAGTGGAAGCTAGCTTATCATAGCAGACAAGAAAATCTTTAACAGGAAAACAAGACTTCTCTGGAAGGAGAATATTGCAGAAGACCTTGTATAGGGTCTAAAGGCAAAGAAAAAGATACAGCATTTGATGTTTATGTCAAAATAGGTGTTTTCTTTGGTTAAAAAGTTTATTCTTGAAACAACATGGCATGATGGCACTAAACCATCACACTTGTCACATACTCCAATTTCAAGTACAGATATTGCAGATATTTTTAAAGTACATAGCCTTGAACACTGGAGTACCACAAGAAGTCACCATGAAAAGAAAAGTTGCCTGGTTTTGACTCATTTACAGAGCATTTGCAGAGGATGCAGTGTAATATCGAGAACAGTCGGTTGACTGCCTTTCTTCCTCTTCTTAACTGATCTATGGAAGCAGAAGAGGCATCCAAAATACTCAGGTATTACCCAAGAGTTTTTTGCTGCTAGAGCAGTGTCCACCACCTAAAGGAACCTATGTTTACAACCTCTGGAAAAAAGGTTGTAGGCTGGGTGGAAGTACCTTGTAGGTTAGATCTGTCCTGTGACTGCACCTGGCCTATACTGATCTAAATTTTCCATCTCTAGTATGAAAGATCATGGGTTTCTCCCATGCTGCTTTTGCTGAGGAGTGTTTTACTAAAACACCTTCTGTAAAGACACATCCATACCGAATCTGAAAAAAATTGTTTCAAAGTTTCGGGCCTCTGTTCCATTCTCTTATCTTCCTGTCTTTTAGTCCACCAGATTAAAAAACTAGAGGACATGGCATTTTTATCTTCTTCGTCCTCAAGACACCTTTTTTCTTTTTTATGATAAGCTAAATGGAGTGAGCTTTTAAGCCCCTTATTGTAAAGCATCTATTTGAATGCAAGAATTTCTCTATCAGACTCTTGAGTGTTTGGTGAGGAGATAAAAATCACATTTCTGTTTCTATTCACATTGCCTCTGTTTATATAAAGATTTCATTAGTTCTTTTTGGTACAGCATCATCCTGGAAACTCATCCATTCAGCTCCATATCCACTTTGAGCAGCAAATCTTTTCGGAGTAATTTCTTTCCAGGCTATAAATCCTTCGTGTGATAGGCATGGCCACCATTCCTTGTGCTTAGCTATGTCCAGTTGCATTTGGCTGTGTATAAGTGTCCTTTGCTTGAATTCCCCCAATTTACCAAGCAGTTCTGTTCAGGTTTCTTACCAATTTTTCTCTCAAGCAATAGCTACAGGAGCCTCCAATTTTCTCAATAGTGATTTTATATTTAATTCTGGATCACTGATGAAAAGATTGAATTCTAGTAGGCAGTGATGCACTAAAGTTCCATTTTTCCATGACAACTTTCCTTGAAAATAGGTTTGTAAAATCTGCCACTTAATGTTAATCCACTTAATGTTTATCTTAAGAAGGTACAATACTAAATTTAAACAGAATATTGTGCATTACAATACTCTAACATGACATTTATAGGAATTCAAGTGTGTTACTTCCATAAACTGCACTTGTAGTTTATCAGTTTATGAAATAGGTTAGTCTGGCAAAACTTTCTTGCACAGAACCGTGTTAACTCACAGTCCATTTTAATTCTTTATCAGATGAGTTTCTTTTCAGATTTTTGATGATAAGGTAAGAAGCCTTTGCTGAGCCATTTCACTTGGTCTTCCTGAATACTGGCTCGACATTTGCACTCTTACACATTTCTAAAATTTTTCAGTGGTTTATTTGGATAGTCTAGGTATGTCCTAAGTCTGTTCTCATTGAACTCTTGAAAGATATCCATTCTTTCTGATCTTTGATTTTCTGATATTGAACATGCTCTTGGAAAGTATTTAATAATCCTTATGACTAGAAAGCACTTCCATGTTTCTTTCACTGCAGCATAAAAAAACTTATAAAAATGGAATTTAGGTAGAAAGTCAGTCACTTGCTGTTGAACTCTCCTTGCACTTGTGGGTTTTGTTTTATTTCTTTTTCCTGACCAATTAAATGGAAATACAAGAATTTGTTTTGCTGAAAGAACCCTTCTGTCTCTCAGGCTTTCTTCCTGCTTGTACAATTCCACAATACTTGGTTTAGAAAGACTTTTTGGGTATGCTAATTTCAGTAAATTCAGTATATATGTTCTGTTTGAGCTGAAGTCAGCTGGGCACTGGGAATATAAAAGAGAAACCACAGGAACAAAACAGTTTGGAAAGGGGAAAAAAAATCTCCTTTGAAAAGCAGAGAGTTCTTTTCCTGTTTTTTCCCTGGTTACATTTAATAAGAGGAAAAAGACTCTTGCAGTGACACCTAATTGCTTTTGTTCCTGTATATTCCCTCTGCAAAACATTAAAAGTTGCAGATCTTTTTCTGGATTTGAGGACAGCTGTGAATCACTTTTCACTGGCAAAAAGGCAAAGGATCATAGCCCCCCCCACGCAAACAAAAATATTCAGACATTTTCTGTATTTCCCGGCAAAGTATTTTTTCATATTTCTGGACATACACTCATTTCATACATCATGTTACCTCCATCACCTGTAGGACTTGCACCACTGGGTCAAAAAATGCCCCATATTGCATGGTCGCCCTTCAGGTGACAAGATGTGGCAGAAGACGGACTTGCCAGGTGCAATAGTCATCTCATTTGAACAAATTGATAAGCAAATACTCACAATTCCCCTGATAACAGGGACCGTTTCTTCCTAAACTTGAATATGATATTGCTATTAAAGTCTTCTTTACACCTTGGTCTATGCGACAATTTTTTCAAGCTTTAATGTTGGTCTAGAATTGAAAGGAGAACAATGTTTACTTTCTAATTGCCCTACTTATTTTTAGTTTGATCTCATTTATTTAGCATTAAAATGAAATCTTTCCAAAGCAACTGCTCCATAAACCAAAGTGACAGCACTTAACACTGCTCCAGCACATATGTCTGTCACTCAAATAGACAGCCGTCTGTAAACACATATAAGCAACTTCATTCTTCCATCAGAAACCTTGCTGTTCCCAAGTCAAAACAGAAACATGGGTAGAATATAATTGTTTTGCGAACTTGTTCCACAGTTTCTGTGCTGCGGTAGTGGCCTAATTTCACTGGGGAAGAATAGAAGTTTTATGGAGCTGGGAAAACCAGTGTTCAAAAATTACTTATAATTTATATGTGCCAAATGGCACTTCTGGCACCTTAATTATTCCTTGTTTCATTATCCCTGGATTCATGATAGCAGACTGATTCATAGCTTTCACTTTTTCTCACCCTAAGATAATACAGGGAGAGGCAAAGCAGCTGCTGTTTGCAGCAATATCTGTCACGGGGGAGGCTCCTGAGTAGCGCCTAGGGGAGTCCTTTGAGGAAGGTCTATATGGTATGCTGGCCTCTTTGAGGAGTTGTGGAATACTTTGAAAGTTAGTTTAACGATGCTCACTATTTTGTGGGAATGAATCACCTGAAATTCAGCATCAATAATACCTATATTCATAATGATGTCATTCTGCAATACATCTCAGAAAATGGACTGCAGGCAAAAGGCAGTGCATACAGGAACACTCTGCCAAAGCCAAGCAGTCAAAACACACAGAACCATCTCTTCTAACAGCCATTGCTTTTTTTTCCTTGTAGTGAGTGAGCATCATCCATACAGGCTCAGAGTTCCTCTCTAGTTTGTAATCATATTCTGTATATGGTGACTCTCTACAATTTAGGTAGCAATTGCAATTACAAATTCATCAGTCTGATGTGATCTCTGACCCATTTTTCTGACACATCAGTGATTTATGAGTCAAGCTGCCAGGTTTGGTTTCAAAAGCCGGAGCCTGTGGTAGACATAACCACCTCACACACAGCAGGAATGGGAGCAAGAGAAGTTCTCAGTGTGTGGGTCCCTCCTGCTGCCAAGGAACCTGCATCAAATCTTCCACTTGCGTTGGTCCAGGAACTCTGAAGATAGTTCATTAGGCTGGAATGATTGTGCTTTGAGGAAAAAAAAAAAGTTCATTTTGAAATTCAGCTGATGAACAACCTTGTCCGCCAAATTCTGTTACAGTGCAACAAGATGTGTTAGGTACGCTCCAGGAGCTGTGAAGTGGTTCTTTAGATCATCAAGGCCTTGTCCAGCTCCACACGGAGTAGTCTGCTCTGCTGCATTATAGGTAGATGAGTGAGAGTTTTCTGGAGCCTGATTATATTTCTGTGGCACTATATAAAAAATTCCATTCATGGCTGTCATAACTCAGCTCAATTTAAACTGAATAACACCTAGCTAGAGAGAGAGTGACATACTGTACTTAACCAGATCTGGCATTACATGATGGCGTTTGTAATGAATGCCTCTTTTCCTTCATCACTCACTCCTAAATTCTTTCCTTCTCTAAACATTCTTTTTATTTGCAAAATTGAGTTGAAATGTCAGTGCTTCATGCTGACATACTTCAGTTTCTGATGGATTCATTTCTTCTGTGCTTCTCTGTGTTTCTTTTCATTTGTTCTATATAAGAAAAAGGTAATAACTAAATTAGATTTCTAGGGTTAACATCTTGTGTGTAATTTATATTTTGAAGGGCCTTACATAGTGCTAAATGGGAATAACTCTTTGGGCTGTTCAAAAAGATTCTCTCATATAACTTTTTATGATTATTTCCTTTGGTTGTTGTGATTTCTTTGGCAATTACTTTTTCTTTTTTTTTTAAAAAAAACCCCTCATGTTAGCAAAATATACTAATTTTTGCTGAACGCTTTCACTTTCCTGTTAATAAAACACATTCCCCCTTTCTAAAAGGAGCCCAAAACCTAGCTAGAATAAGGAGAAGCAAGAAAAAGTAATTTTTTTAAAAAGAAATTCTTAACTTCCTTACAGCATAGGCATAACTATGCAGTTTCATTTCAATAATGGTCCTTGAAACCGTTCAACGAAAGGTGCTCTAAGAAGGCAAATTATAAAGAACCTGCAATTTGCAAGGCCATATTGACACCAAGTATTAATTCCCTGAGTGAAGAGTTGGGACCTCGGTAAAAAGAGGTGAAAGCCAGTCCTTGTAAGTTTCTTTGTACTTTTTTAGTTATGTCCAAATTCTAGCATTTATTTTTCAATAACGTCTTATGCATGTCTTTGAGCGTATTGCCAGTATCATTCTTTTGCTATCAGAAATTATCCAGGCTTTCTTCTATCCACAATTTAGTTCCATGTTGCAGTTGTAGGAGGCATTGATTCTATGTGATTTACATAAGAGGTTCTGGGGGTTTTTTTCAGCCTGTACTCAGAATTCTCCCATTGTTAATCAATAGGTAATAGAAAGGACAAAGCATGCTAGGTATTCCTCCAGTTCCTTTTGTAGTCTGAAGTGATTCTGTCCTTTTTCATTAATTCATTTAAAAACTGTGAATTTTAGACATGATGGGTAGAAGACAGTATTTTTCTCATTTGCTCTGGGTCTGTCACATACAAATGTGTATGTGTAGTTGGACAGTTCCATTTCTGACAGGGTAAAAAATATTGATCACATTATGCATTTCCTTTTTAAGTAGAAGGACAATTTAGATTACAGAAATCCCCAAGACTGTGTATTATGGATGTGAGACCTGGTGAAGAAGATAAAATGTGAACCAGACTCTTCCCAGAATGTGAGATGAATCTGGAAGAATAGGTTTAAAATGGCTCAGAGATCTTGCAAGTATTCACTCCCTTACAATCCTCTATCTTCTCCTTCTGTGAAGGGCAAGGGACCTATTTTTGGGAGCTGCTTAGTGCTTGCAACCTTCTCTGTATTCCCTGGGTTTTGAAGCTGAAAAGTGAAATTCACCTATACACTGAAAGCAAGCACTTTTTCATGCCATTTAATGGGTCTCCTATATAGGAAAAAAAATAGTAAAAAAAGTCAGATAACTTTTCAGTAAGCAGAACACAAAGATGTGTCATTTTCACTTGCTGCTTAAATTACTTAAAATTTCATTTAGACAATTTAAAAAGGTGCAAAAGTGTAATCAAGAGCTGCCAACCCATATTAAATTATTCAGATCCTCGATTGGAAGGGGGATGTGAAAAAATAAGATTTGTTAATGTTTCTAGTTTGTGTTGTCTTGCTGTGGCAATTATACTTTCAAATATGATGTGCCTGGATACCAAGGACTATGCGCATAACTGATTGATTAGAGAAGCTGTGAATGAGCTACCTGTGCTGCACTAATTTGAGACAGACAGAAGGCTCCAGAATGGCCCCAGGCTGGGGTTTGCCTGGCAGGTGCCCAGGGCTGAGGGTAGAGCTACGTACCTCCTGGGGCAAGCTCTCACAGATTTGCATATATTTTTATTAGCTTATACTAAGGAGCTTGTGACAGGAAGAAAGTTCTTGCTGGTAGTAAACCAGTTGCACATCTTGCAACAGTTTAAAAAATTTTATTTCATGCCTTGTGAAGAGGGAATGGGCTCTTCCTTGGATCTCTCTCCCTCTTGTCCTTCAAGCAAGCGTACCAAGAACACCAAATAGGCTTTACAAATTCTGGAGCTAGGTCTGATTAGAAGACAGCCTAGAATCATGAGCTTTTAAAAACAGAGAAAATTTCTAAGTGAGACAGAGTAGCAATGTAAACAACTCATCCTGCTACATACTTGTGACTTTGCAGCAGCTGCCCTTCTTTTCAGGTCTGCTCTCAGGCTGGCAATCTCCAGTAGCATCCTGAGCTGCCGCAATCTCAATACACTTTTCTTTCATATCTTGAGATTTTTTTTTCCTTTCCACTGCATCTAAAGTTTGTTTTGATTCTCTTCTCTCCTTTCCTCAGACATCTCCTCCTGCATACATTGCAGGGTCCCTGCTGGCAGTATCTCTTTTTCCCTGCCCACATTATCCTGCACTTCTGTATATTAGTTCCCTGGGCATTATGATTTCCTCTCTAAGGAGGTGCAGTGGTCTCCCCACACTGTGTGCAGTAGCCATCGCAAAGTAGAAAAGGAGGCCTTCTTTTCTGTGGTCCAACCACAAACCCTTTTAAAGAAAACTACACAAGTATAAGCAGTTGCTGTGAGCAGATACATTAAATCATTACACAGTCTAGTGCAAGCAATGTTCAGTGTCAAATCACCAGTGCACATGTTACACAATCAAAGGAAATGATGGGGTTTAGAGGACTTTCAGCACAACAACTGAAATTCAGCTGAGTGGTCACCAATATTTTGAGATGAAGTTTACCAGGAAGAGAAGGAAGGAAGGATGAAAGGAAAAAGTTGTTTTTCCAGTAAAGCTCCAGAAAAGGTGACACAGTAAAGTACACCTTAAGAAGTAGCCTTGCTTAGGAGTAGCTGGAAGAAGGTACTGTGTGGGGATAGTTTCTGTTTACCCTTCCACCTACTCTGAGGCCTTCTCTCTCATTCCCTTCACTGATGAGGAGTCGCACTTGCTTTCTTTTTCTCCTATGTGCAATCACTGCATTAGTTTCTTTTCTCATGGGTGTAATTTCAATGCCAGGCCTACTTCATATTTTATTCTTGAAAAGGTGTATAAATCCTGGCTGAATATCACAGGCTACATCCCTCTCAAGCTTGATGAGAATGTGAAACTGAATGCACACTCTCATGTTAAAAATATCTTCCTCTTCTTTTACGTGTATTCTAGGATGCATTGCAAGGAGCAGACACATGTGCTTCTGTCCAAACTAATCAGCACATAGGGACAGAGTATCTTAGATGCTGAGGGGAGCTAAATGCCCAGCTCCTCCACAGTAATTTACCTATTTAACACCACCATTACAGCTCAGGCTGTCTCCATTTAGTCTTTTCATAATTGTTCCTCAGAATGTTCCTCCAAATAAATATCTCCTGTGGCTTGCATTGAAGACAGGTAACACCTGATTATTTGGCTGTCTATTTGTGAAGGGCCATATTCAGCTGTTTTGCAAGTGGGTACAATTCTGGAGATGTTGCTACAGTTCCATTCACTGTCACAAAAAGGGTATTTAGCCCATCATCTCTTTCCTTAGAGAGAAATCTCATCCTGGCTTTTGTTCCTCCTTGATGGATTTATTTCTCTTCCTGCCATGTGTCCTGGCAGGTAAGAAGCAGGATTAGGTTATAATGAATACAAATGGATTTACATATTGAGGCTGCTGGACACAGATAGACTCTGCTTTTCCACCTGGCTTTTCAAGCTGCCAAAGGGACTGCACATGCCGGCTCTGGTTTGTGTCACCACTTGGAACATCCATCCTGAAGGCAGCAGTCATTGAAGGGGTGATGCCACACTTTCAGCTGCCTTGGTTCTGCCAGTGGACTGTGGCTTGTCCCTTATCATTATTGTTAATGCCTGTTTGGGGGGATTTGGCATATCATTTTCCACTGTGTTTTTTCCCTTCTCTCAAACTGTCAGGGATCCTCTTAATAGAAATGGAAAATTAATTGCTGCTTCAGAAGTTGCTTTGAAATAGACAATATACTGCAATTTGATTTTTGGTAGAGCATCTTTCTTACATACTGAATCCATACCTCTTCAGTGATTTTGATATTATAGAAAACAATGAATAGTATAAATTATCCATCCCCCTCTCCCCCTCCCAGTTCTTTTAAAAACTTAGAGAATAGCCTAAGGAGTTCATTCTTCATACCCACCATTTAGAATCATTATCATCAAATCTTTTACAGGCTGGACATTATCTTGTCTTAGCATCACTTACCAAGATATAAACCACTAGGGGGTTAATAGTGTAGAGGAATGGCTTGCCTACAAGAGCTTATGGACAGACTAGTTAAATGACTCGGTTATATTCTCCATAAAAAGAGATTTTCATGCATTACTCCCAGCACACTGAGACATGAATGTGTCTTACTGTCTACATCTTAAGGTGTCCTTGAGAAAGTTTCCTATGACAGGAATGATTTGTTCTATGAGCTTCAAAAATTCACATCCAGGAAAAGACAGAAACAATGGCAACAACGAATACATATGTGGGATTGAGGCAACAGATACAGCAAATGAGACTTGTATTTTCACAGATGCACTATTTTCAGGTAGGTAAAGCTGAGAGCTCAGAAATGGAGAGTTTCTGCCCTTTCACATATTATTCTTTCTTTCTTAGCCCTTAGTACTTCAATGCCTAGCCTCAGTTTCTCTGCCAGATGGCAGCAAGAGTACTTGCATATTTTAAAGGTGAATTTGTAATTGAGTGCTCCACAAGACTCCTTAAGAGTACTTGATGATATGTACATAAGGAGCATCTTTATTGGTACTTCTCAAACTGCAGCTGGTTCTAACTAAATTAAAAGATCCAGAAACACTGTGATAGTTCCTGGCACTTCCTTTTCCTTACAACATAGGTGAGGATTTTTAAGGTGGCTGTTTATGTATAAGAGAGACAGAAGTGATGGGGAAAGCAAAAGGAACAAAACAAATCCAAGAGTTCAAATTCTGCATGATGTAAAATCATTGTGGATTGGGAGAGCAATAGAAAAGGATGTTCTGAAATCAGAGCTGGCTTTTAGGCATGCAGAAATGAGGATATATTGTAGTATGCATATCCAAAGTGAGATGAATAAAAGACCAAATCAAATACGTGGCTGAATCATGGGGGAAATTCTGCAGTGTGCGTGACTCTCATTGCACAATGGGTGGGCAGCCCTCAATCAAAGCGGTCAATTCTAGTCAATGCTTTGGAAAGAATATTATGGCACTTGAAAAAAAAGAGGAACATGAGAGTAAAGCATTGACATTGTTGCCTTCAGCTTTAAAAGAATGAGTTATGAGGACTAGTTTAAAACCTTAACCTCAGAAAAAAGTTGAATAAGGGAATCTAATTAAAGAGCTCAAACTCTATAATGGTAGAGCTAATGTCAGCATTATTCATAACTCAATGCAGAAAATTTGACAAAAGAGCACAAATGGAATTTAAATTGAAATAAAGACACAGGGGAGCATCTTTTCTGTCTGAAAGTAATAAATGTTTGGAGCGAACTACCTGGCAAGGTTTAGGAGGTGATGACACCAAGGGCATTTTCAAGAAGCACCTAAATTTTGCTCTGTGGAAACAAGTTATTAATATGGATGAGCTCAGATAAGCCAAATAGCCAATTCTTATTCTCATATGTTTGCTGCCAGCACCAGCAGCTGCTTGATCTCTAATGAGCAGGAGATTGGCAATGGCAAATGGTGTCCTCTTTCAGGCTCATGGCCTGAGCAAGACCCTGTAACGGATAAAGACATGTTTACCTTGGATTCATGTTTGATCTCTTCTTTACTGTAATCTTTATGAAAATGCTTTTCTCCCTGGGGATACACTGGTTTCCTCTCCATGTATATACCCCTGAAATATTTTACAGACAAGAAAAAAATGGTTAATTTCTTTCACTTGTCACAGAGCTAAAATAAGCCATTTATTGCTATTTATTCATAAAATGTAATAAAAATTAAGAAGGAAAGGGGAGGAGAGTGGTTTGGAGTTAGTTTTCCTAAAAGATACTGTAAAGACCAGTTTTTACCTTTTGCTGCCCCTTACTAACACCTTTTCTCACACATTAGAGTTTATCATCTGATCCCAGATGAAATGCTGCTCATATTGACATTTGAGCTGGCTCTTGAAATGCATACCTCTTCCATGGTTTAGTATTTCCCTGCTGTCTCTGGCCTGATGAATCCTGTTCTGGTTTTGATTTTTTTTTCTTTTTTCCCCCAAACTCAGGCCACTACTAAAATTTTATGAGTCTCACAGAGGAGTTTAATTCCATATAATGGCATGATAGTAGTTGCTTTGACAGCTCTTTGAAGATTCAGTATAAACACAGGTGTTCTGAAGAATTGCACAGTTTCATTTTCATCCATAAATGCAGTGGAAATTAAAAATCTTTAATCAACCATCACTGGTCATTATGAGTTTCCAAGAGAAAAGGACTGCGTGGACCAAGCAGATCTCCCTTGTATTTTAAGGTGCACATTGCTCCTTCTAGTTATACCTTCAGAACATATTTCTGGTGACTCTGATGACTGTTTCTGGGTATAGAGTCTGAATTGTGTTCGCTGAAAGTGTAAACCTATCTCTTTATGTAAATTTCAATAGAGGTGATCCCAAAAGGCAGCTGTTGTTGATATGAAGCAAGGCTATCTACTGAGTAGCACAATGGAGCATTAAGGAGGTTTTGGGGGTTCTATTCTTGATTTTGCCACCTAACTGTTTTGTAACTGTGGATTATTTGTGGATTTGGGGACATCAAAGCCTGGTAAAGTCAAATGATGTCTTTCAAACTATTTCAATACACTCTGAGAATGGGACCTGCTTCCATTTAGATGAATTGATCTTTTTTACACAGATACAGATTAATAAAATTCTTTCTGTAAACTTATTCTGGATTTCATGTAAAACCATGAATTCAGTGCCTTGAATTTCTTGTCTTTTTTCTAAGTTCCTTTGCATGCTTCATTAAATATTTGACCATCTAGAGAAAGTTTCATGAGAATCACCAAATGTTTATTTTTGCCAGTTTTTCTGGCAAAAATTAACATACAAACAGAATACACATGGTTGTTTTCTCAGCTGCCATAAAAATCATCATTACATCCATCTGGTTGTGTCTCAACATTATTTGTTTCAAATAAGCTAATTCTGAACCTATTTTCAAGTCCAGACTCATCTGACATCCATATTGTTTGCGTGAGACACATGGACCAGCACAGCACATGCACTTTATGACCAAGCTGCAGCCAGATGAGTAGGGGCCCACAAGGCCGAAATGCTGCAGGCCACAGTTTCCTGTCCTTAAGTCTTTTCATGAGCCCATTCTTAATCCTCTAGTACAGAAATAGCCGGGAATCTGTAGATCCCAAATATATGATCTCCCACAACTCCTGTAAGAAATTAAGGTAGATTTTAATTGGGTCCTTGAGAAGCTTTATATAATTGCACATCATGTCTGTATCAGATAAATTGCATTTGTTATGGTGCTTTCAAATTATGTTCTACAGTTCTGCTCTTTTCGGAGAAATTCCCCATAGCCCTAAACACCAAGTTAAATTGTATCTTTGTCATCCAGGTCCTTAGAGGTTGTGTGCAATTTCACTGCTTTTATAAGTTTGGTCCTTTATGAAATGCTTTAGATTGCTCAATAGAGTGGGAGACAAGATTGTGTAAGAAATAGCTATTTTTTTAAAAAATTGTTCTTTTAAAATAATTAACTCCCTGCAAGCTGTATTTGTTGGGCAGGCAAAATGTGCAGAAGTGTAGCTTTCAGAGAAAACAAATTAAGGTCCTATAGAAAAATAAAATGTTGCTAAGGGAAGCTGCAAACACAATAGAAGAACAACTTCCTCTGACTGATTTCTATCTTCAGCCGTTTTTTCGGTTTGCAAGAGTGGAACTGTCAGTTCAACTGGTGCAATACTTTGAATTTAATCACCTTAATTTATTCACATTGACCAGAAACAGAAGTACAAGGTTCTTTAATTAAATAGTAGTCCCACAGAATGCAGAAAAAAGTGATATCCATAGGGGATTATTATTCCACCTTTCCTTCTTTCAATAAGGACTTTCAAAACCTCAAGAGTCACTTCTGGTCCTTTCCTATTAATGAAATGATTAATAGAACATCCTAATTACTCTTTAACAAGGCAAGACATACTTCCCTCTGAGCCAAGCAGAAGAGCAAAACAAGGATTGTTCTAAAAAATTTGGTCAAAAAACTGAGAGGTAAAAAGAGAAAGATAAAAAAACCAAACCAAAATGCAAATTGCATTCAGCTCAGGTATCAGATCCTTTAACCTGTTCCTTCACAAATCCCACATGAAGACAATGGTTTCATGCAACCACTTGTATTTCTGCAGGACAATATGAATTATATTGAGTAATTAAATTTTAGCATTTACTGGAAATTGTGAAATTTCCCTGCTCTTTCACCTCCATTTTATTTGTTCATTTTCTTGTTAAAGTCAGACTATATGAGTACTTAAACCTATGAATAAGCAGTGAACTTGAGCTTTAAAATGATGTTCTGACAAACTTAGAGAACATTTACCTGCCGTATTGCAGAGCCAAAAGCTTGACCTCTAGAAGTTCTAAGAAGACATAAGCTTGCTCTACCTCGGTCTGAGCTCACCAGAAGTTGTTACTGTATTAGCATAGCACTGAGCCCAAGCTAATAAACCTGCCATGTGCTCAGGTATTAAATGTGCCTTTAGTCACGTCAAAGGGTTCCATACTCTGCAAATACTTTCACTATAGCCAGTGGATCTAATTTCTACAGTTGTAAATCAGCGCAGCTTCAGGGCAGTCACTGGTGCTCTGGCAAGTTATATCAGCTGAGGCTTTGATTCATTATGTCAGGAAATCACAACCTTGACAACAGAAGGCTGTGTAAGAGTTCTTGCAGAGTACCCTTTGCTGCTTGAAGCCTGCAGATCTCCAAGCATAGTCCTGTCCATCCCATGGATAACAAAACCCATGCCGTGTTACCATTAGCATCTTCAGAGTTTATATAGTGCAGTATCACCCTGTGCTGTGATCTTGCCATACTAACCATGATGAGCTGTGCTGGATCAATTATCGAAACTTAATACCAAGATTTTGAAAAGCACCTAACTCTCCTGAGTGCCTCAGAGACTAAGAGTAGAGTGTTCTGTGACATGCAAGGGAAGACTGCACAGATTTGTAGATCCAATAAAGTTATAGAGGCACCTGGAAGCTGTGATGTGCTAGGCTGAGTGTAGAAATTAGGAGACTTAAGGAGTCAGGCAAATTCTTTTGGAGACTTGCTGTGTAATTTTGGGGCAAGTCACTTAACCCCTTCTGTCTGCTTTTGTCATCCGTTGAATGGTAGTTAATGGCATTAAATAAAAAATTCTGGAACAAAGAGTATTATTTAAAATAACACAAGGGAAGAGCAAGTTAGCTCATGCATTTCATGTATTTTATTCCTGGGTGGTGCCCTACAAAAATATCATGTCTAATAGGCAGTCTGTCTCCAGGAGTCACAAATTACTACAGTTAGAATGGATTATAAATCTCAAGTAAAGCCTAGTCAATTCTACAAGTGATATATTTCTTTTATTACTGACCCTTTATTGCTTCTCTCTCTCACATACATCTATCTTTTTTTCTTGGACAGAGTGGGTGTCATGCTGCATTAATATTCTTCTCAGCAGCTCTTCTAGTTAGTGCCATTTTCTTTCCTTCTTCTTGCATCAGGAAACGTGAATTCACTTTTTTTTTTTTTTTTTTTTTGAAAGTGCTTGCTTGGGTATGTAACAAAATATGAAAGGTATTTAAAAAGGCAAACTGGGAAATTCTGACATTTTAAACTCCCATTTTTTACCAGAGCACAAGGATTCAGTTACTACCACTATTTTTTAGGGGGGGGAAAATAAAAGGTCCATTTCACTTGGACATCAGAATGACAAACCTTTAAATTAGGGAACACTAATTTAATTGGTCTGGGTTGAAATTATGATAATGAAATAATTTGCTGTTTCTAAATAAACATTCCTAGAAATATTTAATTCCCTGACAAGTTTTTCTTTTCCAGTTTTCATCTTAACTCACCTTGGGGAAAAAGAGTTGACTCATCTCTAGGTGTTGCAGAGCAGTACCAGTGTCCAAGTCTATTAGCTGCTCATAGTGCTTGAAGGAGTGAGTTTCCAGGGATGTAGGGGGTCTGGTATGAGTCCAAATCTAAGCACTGAAGATCTAGGATGCAATGGCCTCTCTGGTAACTGTGGTCATGAACAATAAGCTCCGAGTCAGTTATGCATAGTTGTTTAACAGCCAGGTTGGATGCTAGACCTTCAAGCCTGAACAATCAGAAAACTGTTAAATTAAATCCACTTAGGCACTGAAAAAAGGTGCAGGGTCCAATCTCTACTACAGGGCAGAGAAACAGGGTAGATAAAGCCCCTCATGCCGGGTGCAGGATGTTGAGGGACAATATAGACTCTTTATACTACACAAGGGAATCTTGATCCCCTCCTGGTAACAGGTAAGTTCTGCAAATCTCTAAGTCCATGCTATTTTGATGTCTGAATGTAAAAATCTCTTGAAACAAATATACGAAACATGCTACGCTGGAGAGAGACAAATCTCTCTTCCACCCTCAGGGACTGAATGCAACTTACAACTGCTGAGTGAATAATTAGTGTTAATTAGCACTAGAAATTGATGCCTTTGGAGATAGTCTGCCAAGTTTTTAAGCACTTTAATACTAATGGATTTTTTTTTCTCTGGGATAAATCTTTATAGAGGAAGCAAGTGCAAATTGATTTTTAAAGAGTCTGTCCAATGTTGAATTTATCTTACAAAAACATTGGTTTTAAAAACAATTACATTTACTTTCACTGTATGTTAATGCTTTTTCCAGTGGGTTCATTTCTCTTTAAATATTTTTGCCGTCACTTTTTGTCTAGTTTCTTGGAAAATGAGTATATGGAGTACATCTTTATAAGGTGTTAGGATAAAATATGACACCATGTCAACCTATTTCATTCCTAAATCATTCTTCAGTTATAAAAAAGTATTCTGCTTTAGCAACAATGGTAACATAAGCACACTTTGAATCATAAGAATAAAGTTTGCTGAGCAGAGTAGGCAAAGACCTAACTGTTAACAAAATTGTGCATGCAATTTTATGCCTTCTCAGTCCAAACAGTTGTTGACTGAACTCACAATCTTTATTTAGGTTTCTTTTCAGATCCTTCCAGCTAAAATCAAGTAGTAAGGCATAGGAGTTGGAACAAGGACTTGAAACTATCCCTCTAACTCATATAATGTACGAGTTCTGGGTATTTCCATGGGGAAATAAACATTAAACTTGTAACTAGGGCTTTAGAGTTGGCACACTGACAGGCCAAGGAGTGGTGGGTCAGGCCCTTATTGCACTGCTGGCTTGGTGTGGGGATAGGGATGTGGTTATGTGCAGAGTCTGCTTCCAGTTGCTTACCTAATGAATTAGACTGAAAAGTCAAAAATAGATATAATATCTTGATTTCCAGAAGTTTTGGGCACCTTGACTTCTCCCTGAAGTTTCTGAGAAAGGCATATATTCAAGACTTCAAAACTCTGATTGGAGAAAGCTTAGAGATTTTTCCAGGCAGTGATACGAAAAACTCTAAAATAGCATAGAAAGAAAGCTGTCTTATTATATTATATGGTAGCCAGGAGTCAGTGCAGTAAATCAGTGCAGTAGTTCCTTTGTTGTTATTACCAGCAATACACTGAGGAATTTCTGCAGAAATCAGAGCTGAAAAGAAGGTTTGAAACATATACATGCTAAATATTAAGTACATTAATTACTGCAAAAGTATGTAACTTTTATAACAGGTGGTATATGGATGCCAGGTTCAGTGAAGCAGTCTGCTGTGGTTTTTTAACACTGTTCAAGTTGTGCAGACAACCTACAAATCAAATTAATTTCCTGCAGCAAGAAAGAAGGACCAATTTTTATTTACAGGGGAAAACGTTTTTTTTTCACTGCCAGCTTGAGACATCACAATATTTGTTCATGGCAGTATAAATATGAGAGTTACAAAATTAACAAAGGCAGACCACAGCCTCTCTGTTCCTCCTTCCCTTCCATTTTTAGAATAGACATATTTTCTTATAGGCCGTGATCTAAAACCAGCTCAAATCCATGAAATACCATCAGTGATTTCCACAGCCTGACTGCCTACTCCACAAGAGTAGATAATTCTCTGACCCCACAGGGGACCTGTGTGGACAGTTTACATTTGCGTTTGCTTTAATGACAAATTGAACCTTTGTTCATGAAGTGCATAAAAGGGAGACAAGCCACAGAAATTACCTTGTGGACTGTAGCAATGTCAGATTAAAACCTGTCACTAAAGCCCAAAGACCATTCTTTACAACCTAGTTTCTAAGCACACTGAATTTATAAATTGGAGGGTTTTTTTGATAAATGTATTTTAGTGTTTGTCTTCTAGTTGAATGTTTTGTGCACCACAGTGGGTTTCCATCCAAAATTACAAGCACATGGACCATAATGTGCCTGTGACAGAACAGTGAGACAAGGCAAGTATGTGAGGCATGGGAAACAGAAATGCTCTATTGCTGGCCCAGCCTGTGTGTCATCACTAGGAAGAGGCTAGCATTGGAAAATTCCATTCAGAACCCTCTGTGCACATTTTCACCAAGGAACACAAACATTTCACAAGTGGAGAGGCCTTTGGAAGTCTTCAGATTTACAAAAACTTTAATTCTGAGATACACTGAGATTCTGTATAGTTTTAAATCCTGAAACACCGTAATCCTTTGTGAGAATGTGCGTAGTTTTGTGTGTATACTTCAGAATAGCACTTGGACAACCTAGATAAAAGGATGCCTTCCTTTCCTGTTGTATTTATTTTCCCTCTTAAAACCTTCATACAGACAAAAGAGACTTGCTTTTACTGTGAATAAAAATAATTAATGTAAAAGGTGTTTTACCCAAATAATCTCCGCTTCAGTTTGTACACAGACAGTAAGAACACGAAGCCTCAGCAGACATACTTTTTTCACCTTCACTGTTTATTATCAGGAGATACTCCAGACACGCAGTTGTGAAGTTGTACACTTAGGCTAGTTCGGGCTCAGGTTCTGTAAGCTCTTTGGTTGTGAACAAAACATCAAAGGAGACAAAGAGTAGACACTGAATTATTTTTGTTTATTCCAGCTAACACCAGAGGCCTTTGGGATCACAAATATGTTGCATGGTGGTATTAGGAAATTCACTACTTTATCAAAATTTCGAGTTTAGATTCTCCTTGAAAGCATCAGTTTTCCCTATTTTCCAGTGAAAAATTCTTTTGAAATCCAATACTCTTTACTCACACCTTTCCCTCTGCTGCACCCCTCCTCCTCCTCCATTCAGTAATGCCCTTTGCTCTCCAGGTATATTAAGTACAGCATGATTACTCTAGAGATTATTTTCTCCTTTTTTATTGCTTTTGAGTCTTTATTACTGCTCATTAGAATGTTATTAACTTGGCCTCAGTTATGACAATATTCAACACCTGCTTCATATAATAAGCACATTTCCTTTCCCTTCCCTACCATTGCACACCTGGGCCTTGAATTATTCCCTTTGGCTGAGTTGAAAGAAGGAGCGTGAGAGAGTGGGTCCTTGATTTTTTGAGGTAAGAGGCTTTTAATTTGTGACTCGCCATGAATCCTGTTATTATTGATTCTGCAGTATGCTTTTCATCCTGACTGTATGTAGTGACTGACACTAACAATTATTTTGGAAGAGAAGTAACGTGAGTGGTATTTCAGTAGGAAAAAAGAGGCAGGATTTAGTCTGCTTTTAACTGAATGGGATTGTTTGCTGAAAAATCTCCATGGTGAGAACATAGACATGTACAGACCTGGCCGTGGCTTGACTGGAGCGTGTAATGTGCCAAAGGCCAGCAGTCTTCTGGAGCTCTAGCTGTGTTTTACTTCCACCACTGTTAGCAGCAGGTCGGAAACAGAGGGTCACTACTTTTTATGCTCAGAGGCGGCTAAGCGAAAGCCAGGATTTCTCTCCTTGCAAGTAATGTCTCTGAACCTGATGCTATTAAATGCTAGCAAAGCAGAGACCTATAAGAGAAAAGAAAAATCATGGAAGAAATGGAGAGCATCAGATGAGATTATCCTGTGATAATGTATGTTATCTGAAAACTGAGGAAAGCTGCATTGTCTAGGACTGTATTGCAGAGAAATTCTTCCCCACCTCTCTGGTGATGGTTACGACTTACAAATAAAGACCACAGGTGTTATCTCATCAGGGTTCTTGCTTTTCCCTTTATTTAGTCTGGGTTTTTCAGTTTTCAAAAATGGAATGAAATCACAACAATATCCCATGGAGAGGACAGTGAGGGCAAGGGAACAGGGACAGGATAGAAATGTATCCATACAATTTAGATTTTGTTTTTATCAAATTATGAGGTACCAGAGCTTCTGTACTTCATGCACTGATAATCCTGAACCAGTACTGTGGGAATTGTCAGCATTTGCAAGGAAATAAGAAGCCACTGAAAGTCTATTTTTACCAGCATGAGACATGAGGCAATTGGAAAGTGAAGCTGTAATAAAGAATAAGTTTCATAGCCCCTTTTATCCATTAAAATTAGCCATTTACTTAAACAGGTTTGGGATCAGGTCTGAACTCCAGTACATAGGAAATTCATGTCTTTCTTTTTCAAATACAGTTCTTATGTGCCAAAATTCTTTGAATCTGAAGAAAGCTATAATTCTTCCCAGGCTTTCTGCTTTTTTTTTTTTTTAAAGAAAAAGTTGAGTCAAAGTCAAATATGCAAATAATGAATTTCTAAATGCACAGTTTGGTATTGTAAAAGTAGAAAAATAAAGGAATTTGGCTGTCTTCTAAAAGGGCCCTGTTGTCAAAGGAAATTTGACATTTCCTTGGTAAACTGAAAAAATATAATTTGAAGTTATTATAGTTTATCTGCTATGAATTAGGTTACTTTTAAATAATTATAAGCATCCTAATTAATCGTAGAATGGTTTGGGTTGGAAGGGACCTTAAAGATCATCTAGTTCCAACCCCCCTGCCATGGGCAGGAACACTGTCCACTAGACCAGGTTGCTCAAAGCCCCGTCCAACCTGGCCTTGAACACTGCCAGGGAGGGGGCAGCCACAGCTTCTCTGGGCAACCTGTGCCAGTGTCTCACCACCCTCACAGTAATAAATTTATTCCTTATATCTAATCTAAATTGACATTTCTAATTGAAAAATAATTTTTAATTGAAAAATAAACCATATTTTCTGAGAAATGTAGCCACTAAACATGTATTTTTTTACTGTTCAGAGTGGAATGGTTGAGGTTTATTCAAGAAAAATTGGCAAAAAGTGACGGTTGTTGGATGTCGTTTTGCCAGTTTGTACCCAAAGGTAAAATTTCTCTTAATAGTAAAAGGATATGAAATGTGATCTGTTTCTAAAATTGAAATAGGGAAAAGCCCAGAAACTCCAAAATGAAGGGTCACTGTGGAATGATTCAGGCAATCTGATTTCACTTGCACCAAGAATTTGTGAAATATTGGACTTAACCTCCTCACTTCTTTTAAGGTCTTTATTAAGTAGGCAGAATGCCTTTACAGCAAACAGCAACACCGAATCTTGATATCCTTACAAAGACCTGAAGGAGAACCCATACACCTTTTGTGGTTATAACAAGCCTTTTGAAATCAAGGGGATGCTCCTTTAGTTTGTCCCATTTTTAGATCTCAGCTGAAGCTGCTGATGATTAGGTAACTCTGAAAGTCAGCATCCTGGAAAAACTGCTCTAAGGAGGAGGACTACCTAATCTCCTTTTGTTGATACATGGTTTGTTTTCTGGAAGGGGAGTTGACAGAGTTTACTGCTTGTCTGTTGATGTCATAGGAATAGAAACACAATGTGTTAAAATACATGATCTCTTTGTGTCTCAATATGTATTGAGAATATAGGAATTGTTTGAAGGTAGTGAACATGTATGCATGGTGTCCAGTAGACAAAATTTTAAATTTTATAGCAAGTTACTAGGCAGCTTTTAAACATTCCACTATTTGTGGATACATTCATTTTCTAGGCACTATAAGATGATAAAAAGATCAGGATTTTTCTTTATAGCCTCAACTCTTTGACCCATTCTGGCTGTATATCTTGATGTCTGGAAGTGTGAAAAGATTCAAAGCAGAATATTTTCATCCTAGGTCAACTTTCTCCAGTACCTAATGCATACAAAGCACGCCTTCAGGAGATTTCGCACACACTGGAGAGTGATATTGGAAAGTATATGCTTATGACAGCTCTAAATGTAACATTTGTCACTGAGAATCCTTCCCAGCTGTACACTATTTTCTGTTGCCTTTCAAAAGAAGAGAAGGAAAGGAAATTCTCAAATGACCAACCCAAGATGGCACTAATGGTTTCCTCTCCCCTGGGTTTCATGAGAGCAACTGCTGTTGAAGTTACCTATGTAACTGTGTTAGCCATAAGTATTAATCAATATTTGTCCATCTGAACTAAAAATAAATTAATAGTGGCCTTTAAAATACAAATCTGTCTCCCATTAGATACCTTTTTTATTTTATTTTTGTCATCCACTGATAGTAATGGATATTTATGTACAGTTTTCTTTGCATTTCTCACCACCCATCTTTTGCCCCTATTCATTCATAATAACATGATTATTAGTCACAATAATAGCTGGAGTAACTGATTGTGCTGCTGGAATTGAAGCTATACCGATTTTTCTGTAATGAGCTGCTTTTTTTTTTTTTCTCAAGGCTTTAAGTGAGCCATGAAATAGCTAAGAGTGAGGCAGCAGAAGGTCATAATTTGGGAAAGCTTTTTATTTTTAAAGAAATATTGATGCAGTGGAATTGATTGTTTTGAAGTTAAAATGAGGCAACAGGCACATTTTTGTTTGTTTCTTCTTTTGGATGAATTTTGTGTCTCAGCCTAATAATGGCTTTTCTTTTTCCTCAGATAAGGAAAAGTTACTTTTTCAGCCTGAAACGTTGTAGGTTGCTTTAAAAATAAAACGGATGTCTGTGGAAGTAAATTTTTTGGGGGGAGAGATGAATGGAATTATTATGTGATATTAGTAAAAAGTAAATTTGGAAACAGGAGAGATACCTGTATTTAAACATAGTTGCACAGCCAGCAGTTTGGCAGGGCAAGGCTCTGAAACCCAGGAAGCCTTGGGAATGTGTTTTAGCTTACTGTTTCAGTATCTTTAGAAACCTCTGATTCCTTTGTTCTCCCTTTAGAGAGGAACTGCAAAGTTTACTCATTTAGACTTTGGTAGAGCAGCCTCAGGTGTGCAATGCTGGGTTGGTTTTGTACTTCATTATGAAAGGGAGGATACACAAATCTCTAAACTCTGGTTCTAATCAGTAGGGCTGGAGTGTGTGAGGTGGGTTACTGTTAGCAGTTACAGCCACACCTGGTGCTCTGTGGTATTACAGATTTATTGTATCTTTTTGTCTTTTCTTTAAATGCAACTTCTGTTATGCTTTAGTGAATCCTATAGCTGTAAAAGTTACCAGCTAGGCATTACTAAAACATGGAAATGAAACTTCTCAGCTGGCCGAAGCTGTCATGGCTTCTGTGAAGCTACGTCTGTTTGTATGAGCTATGTATTTGTGGGCAAGCAGAGGAACTGCAGGGGCAGAGCAAGCATGTTATGAGCTAGCCAGTTCTCAACAACTCATACCGAGAGGTTTATGAAGGGAAGGGTAAAGATAATTGTGTTGTCTCAGCATGGTTGAATCCTACTGAGATGCCCAGTAAAACAGGATGTGTTTTTTCACTCACTTAAGCATGAACAAAATTCTTGAAATAGCAAAAATATCAAAGGCAACTTTCAATTTGGAATCATGCTTTTCTCCATGACTAAACTGGCAAACAATGTGATGATAATTGGATGAAGGATAAGTTGCAGTTAAACACCACTTGATGTTTCCTTTAGCAAAAGAACCTGTCATGGACACATTGTGAAAGTAAAGCATCTAATCTGATAAGTATAGCCTATTTCAGTCATAGGAAAAATACAGCAATTAGACAATAAACTATATGTGTTCACACCATGAAATGTACCTGATTGGTACAGGAAAGGCTGAATGTACCTAAATATTTGTTAAGAAAAAAGAAAGAACATGAGATTTGTGTTTTGTAATGCTTGCAGTCCAGTCTGAATAATAAACAGTCATTCTAAAATACTTCTAGTACATTACAGCATATTTTATGTCCATTCAGTTAGAACTGTATTAGCACTTTTGACTGTGTGCCTGGATCACATATCGACAGATAGATTTGTACTCAATTGGGAAAGTTATTCTTGATTTTCATGAAGATGTTTCCTGTACCTTATGTTACATCAGAAGAACAAAAGGACATCCAATAGACTCCTGTTTATTATTTTTGTATTTTTCTTGATGCATAAACCATTGTTTTGTTTTCTTTTTTTTTTTTTTTTGGGGGGGGGGGGTGGGGGAGGTGACTTGTAAAAACAGGTCCTGAAAGAAACAGGCCTGCGAGAAACATTTGTCTCCCTCATCTGAGTGGGATGGGGGGAGTGGGGGGGGGGGGGTGTGAGATAAAGTGGTATGTATTATTTTTAATTGATTTCAGTAATTAGAATCATAGAATGGATTGGGTTGGAAGGGACCTTAAAGATCATCTAGTTCCAACCCCCCTGCCATGGGCAGGGACACCGTCCACTAGACCAGGTTGCTCAAAGCCCCGTCCAACCTGGCCTTGAACATTTCCAGGGAGGGGGCGGCCACAGCTTCTCTGGGCAACCTGTGCCAGTGTCTCACCACCCTCACAGTAACAAATTTCTTCTTTAATCTAAATCTACCCTCTTTCAATTTGAAATCGCTACCGCTTGTACTACCCCTACACCCCTTGATAAAGGGTCCTTCCCACCTTTTCTGTAGCCCTCTTAAAGTACTGGGAGGCAGCTCTAAGGTCTCCCGGAGCCTTCTCTTCTCCGGGCTGAACACCCCCAACTCTCTCAGCCTGTCCTCGCAGGGATGGTGCTCCAGCCCCTGATAATCTTCGTGGCCTCCTCTGGACATGCTTGAGCATGTCCATGTCCTTCTGATGTTGGTGCCCCCAGAGCTGGACCCAGCACTGCAGGGGCATCTCACAAGAGTGGAGTAGAGGGGGAGAATCCCCTCCCTCGACCTGCTGGCCACACTGCTCTTGATGCAGCCCAGGACACGGTTGGCTTTCTGGGTTGTGAGCGCCCATTGCTGGCTCAGAGTCAGTTTTCCATCCACTAATACCCCCAAGTCCTTCTCCACAGGGCTGCTCTCAATCCACTCCTCACCCAGCCTGTATTTCTGCTTGGGATTGCCCCGACCCACGGGCAGGACTTTGCATTTGGCCTTGTTGAACTTCATTAGGTTCACATGGGCCCACCTCTCCAGCCTGTCCAGGTCCCTCTGGATGGCACATCCAGTGTGTCGGCCCCACCACACAGCTCAGTGTTGCTGGCAAACTTGCTGAGGGTGCCTTGATCCCACTGTCCATGTCGCCAACAAAGATGTTAAACAGCACCGGTCCCAACATGACCCCTGAGGTCGCCACTCGTCACCACTCTCCACTCAGACATCGAGCTGCTGACCACAACTCTCTGAGTGCGACCATCCAGCCAACTCCTTATCCATGGAGTGGTCCATCCATCAAATTCATGTCTCTCCAATTAAGAGATAAGGATGTCATGTGGGACAGCGTCAGATGCTTTGCACATGTCCAGGTAGATGACGTCAGTTCCTCTTTTCTTATCTACCAACACTGTACCCTGTTGTAGAAGGCCACCACATTCATCAGGCACGATTTGCCCTTAGTGAAGCCATGTTGGCAGTCACCAATCTGCTCCTTATTTTCCCTGTGCCCTAGCACAGTTTCCAGGGGGATCCGCTCCATGATCTTGCTGGGCACAGAGGTGAGACTGACTGGCCTGTAGTTGCCCAGGTCTTCTTTTTTTCCCTTTTTATAAATTGGGGTTATGTTTCCCCTTTTCCAGTCAGTGGGAACTTCACCAGACTGCCATGACTTTTCAAATATGAAGGATTGTGTCTCAGCCACTTCATCCTCCAGTTCCCTCGGGACCCACGGATGCATCTCATCAGGTCCCATGGACTTGTGCACCTTCAGGTTCCTTAGATGGTCTCGAACCTGATCTTCTCCTACAGTGGGTGGTTCTTAATTAGTATGTATAATGAAATCATCCTGGTTTTCCTTACTGTCCTGTTATGAAATCCTAGTTTAAAGGAAGCCTTTGGGAATTATAGTCAGTGAAAGGGGGTGGGAATTTTATCTAAGGTATCCTGAACTGAGTATCTTGCCTAGAGATGAAGCAAGCCTCTCGCTTTCAATTTGAACACCAGTGAACATCTCCCAGGTTTGTCAGACCCAGGTATCTCAGTTCTTCAGAGCTGCTGGTTATATTCAGCATTAGGCAATGCATGTGCTATGGGGCTAATTACAAAATCTGCAGACCGAAGTGAATGACAGTTATGTGTCATGGGAAAGAAAAAAGAACATGACACATGCAAAAAATTAATTTAGAAAACCCAAAAGAGGGGTAAAATATGGATAAGATATACTGGAGACACAGTTGTTCAGAAATTTCCCAAAAGAGAACCCTTTCTTTTTGCAAAAAGTGTTACCTGAATTTTTTTACTCTTGGAAGATTTTTCCCGTGAGCCAGTTATCCGCCTTTTTTGAAATCCATATGAAAACTGTTTGCCATGTATAAACTTTGACCATTAATAATACCATGATGTGAATCTGTTACCACTACTCACACATCCAAATACAGAGATCAACTTCCAATTTAAGAAAATGGAGGAGCGATTTAGAGGGAGCTGAGCCACCCAGTACACTGAGCTTTGTGCCACTGTGCTACTGAGGAACTTGTGGTTTCTTAAGAGCTATTGATTGATAGGTTGTTCTAAGTTGTGATGTGCTGGATATGTCCCACAAATGGGAATATTTTGCAGTCCCACTTAGTTTCATTACATCCAGATGTATTTTGTTTAGAAGACCCAGCTGAAATGTTTGAGTTAAAAAGGATTTTTGTTGTAGATTGGAATGCTGATGGATTTCTGGTTTTCCTTGAAAAGGACTTGGTACATTTCAGGACAGCTCGTTTGTTAGTTGGTGCACTGATGCCAAAATATAAAAGTAACAGTTTTGTCTATCTTTGATTTAAGATGGCTTTTTCCCAAACACCAGGAGATCTCCAGAAGACCACACCCTTCTAACTACTGCCCCTGTGCCTGAATGTGTCTGAATTTCCTTGTTCTTCTCTTGAAAATAATTCTCTTCAAAGATCATTACTATATTGGAGATGGCTCATGCAGAAAGCCCTAATGATCTTTTTGGGGGGCACACTTCAGTTGTTCACTCAGAATCCTGTCCATCCTTTCTCTGCCTCATGGGTATTCCAGGTTCTAGAAATGAGTCTTCGGATTTTTGGGCATTGAGAGCATCAGGTGACATACAGCTGATCCATTTTTCCATTCAGAAAACTGGTCTCTTGTCTGTGCAGTGGTTTTTTTTTTTTTTTTTTTTTTCATGATTCAGTGGGAGATAATTGGTTTTCTGCATAAAATACCTGCATATTTTTGAAACAAGCAAAAAATACTTCACACACCAGAAGGCTTTGCTAATCAGTGTGTAATGTGCAATATAAAAGCATTTGCCAGCTTTTAGTCCTGGAAAATCTGAAGGCTGACAGAATTATGCCATAACTATAGGGCCTGAACAGTTTTGTTTATTTCTCTCTTTTTAATATATTTCATTAGGTTTCACATTATGCAGACATGCAGAACAAACCAGGGAAAATGGCTGTAAGCCTAAATCACCAATGAAGAGAAATGCTAGTTCTCTTCCTTCTTCATCCGTTGTTTTTACAGAATAAACACCTTAAAGATTGCATTTTGTTAATGTCTTATTTTTCTCACTGTTCTTGTTTCCCTTCTGATTCCACAAAGAAATCTGTTCATTGGTAATGTTTTGTTTTGTTTTTTGGTTTATTGTTTTTTTGTTTTTTAACCTGGAATATATGTCTGTGCACATCTTCATGTACTGTGTTCATACACAGACAAATTCCATCCCTTCTCCCAGGTACCATTTCTATATCCTTAACTGCATAGTTCATAAAATTAATTTCTACTGCTATATGTATATTTTCTAATGCTATTTGCTGCAGTGATCATAGTACAATAATGCTTTCCCAATAGAAATGTTTATGGCAAACTATATTATTGTTACAGAAACAATCACTCTATTTTGATTTGTATGAGGAATTGACACATTTCCTGCAGACTTTATTTTCATTTCCCTTAGATACCATGAAAGTCAAATCAAATCAAATCACCTCCAATTTATTACAGCATTTAACACCAACACAGCAGCAGCACCCGCTATTCAGTTGTTTGAAACTGCTTTTTAAAAGACAGTTATGTCTGTGTCCCCCTCCCCCTCTCTTTGAATAAAGCAGTAACCATAAAAGAAACAAGGATTCTAGTACAGGACGATAATTTGAACAGCTTCTTAGTCTGCTGCCTGAAAATTGTCTCCCCAGCCTATTAAAAGGAATTGGAGTCTTCCCAATGCCATTGTGTGCTCTGGGTCAGACCTGAATTTTCTGGAATATGCCATCTCTGGTGAGCAGGCAGGCTAGATTTGCATGGGAGAGTTTCATTTACTGTGCCTTAACCATATTGTTTGTCAAGTTTAATATTTTTTCCTACATTTTGATATGTTTGAAGTGTTTATCAGACAAACTTACAAATTAAATTTTATCAGTCTTTCAAATGCCAAGACTTTTTGTGTTTTCTCTGCACATGTATACAGAATGAAATTACTGCAGCGAGCAATGCTGGGAGACGAGCCAGAATATAGCTTTGATTAATACTTTGAACCCATTCCTAGATTAAAAATACATATATATATATGAAAACATTTAATAATAACCTTTTTCCTGGCTGAGATGATGTGCTTAGCATTTTATTCTCATCTGTTTGGGGGCTACTGGTTTGATTTCTGAGGTTAGATTTTGAATGCTGCATTTCTCAGGCCACGGAAATATAGATGGTATTTTAGTTGATGAGCTATAGGAAAATGTATTTGCAGCCGTACTAGAATGGTTATAGCAGCAACACAGGTTATTATTCATGTGGTCAGGTGGTGATGTGGTAAACATGACTATATGTTACTGTGCAGTAATCCTTTTTGTCAATGTAGTTAGCTTGGAGACATTAAATACTCCCTGCAAAAATAATATGTGGCATTTCACAGCAACTAATCAAACTTGCATGACTTGTATCAGCACTACAGCTTATCTTAGCTTTCTTTCTAGCTGAAATGCTTAGTCGTATTATGACTTTATACTAAGGCAACCAAGAGAGGAAAGCTTGTGGTCTATATGTACACAATAGTATGTAGCTGGTTGAGGGAACTTACTGGCACAGGAAATCACCTGCCATTGGATGGATTTAAACAGAAGATTAGGGTATTATGTGAGAACATATTTAGAGCAGAAATTATAATATTTTGTGTAGCATAGTTTAAGCAGGGAACCTGTGTACAGCGAATTACAGAGGTGAGCAAGTGTTGTCTCAATGCAGGACCAACGTGGAGAGACTTTCCACCTCCGAGTCATGAATCAGAGGTTATTTTTGGAGCTGGAATATTAGGTGTGACAGGCTCTTATCAGAAAGACGGGGCAGCAAGGCCATCACTTGGAATATACTATTGCACAACAGACTCTTTCCTTTATTAGATACTCCGGCTAAGCAATGTTGATACCCTTTAATAAAGGATGCTGATTAATGTCACATAGCAGGAATGTTTATGCATAACTGTCTGTACATTCAGCTGTAGCCCAGGTGACTCGGAGGTGCCTAGTGCTGGCAGCACACAAACTTTACAACTTCTATTCTGTACTTTTGAAATGTTAAAAAATTAGACAAATCCAACTAACACAAGGAGCTCACAGATTTAATATGAAGCCTGAAACACTTGCAAGAAAGAAACCAACAATATTATTTTTTTCACTGATAAGATCCCCAAATCCCTTGCAGTTGAAAAATTACAGAGGATTTAAAAGACTTCATGCTCTAGGTTATAAATTGACAGTGAGCCAGTCACAGTGAGAAGTTCTGTCTTACAGGGACACTGAACCACTATTACTTCAAGCTTTCTAATTCTCTGCAACCTGAGTCTTGACAGATGACTGCAAAGAGAAGCCAGAAATGTCACTTGTTCCACCCCCTATCATGGTTTAGTTATTTACTTAAATGCTTCCTACACCATCCTTCCAGAGAGATGGAAGAATAATGAAAATGGAAAGGAAATCTTTCTTGAAAACACAGTGAGCTCCTCCTGAGAATTCTGCTTCACTGAAGCACAAGGGTGATTCCTGAGGGAGAAAAACTATCTGTTTGCTACATTGTTGGGGAAACCACAGAAAAGAGGGTGTTCTGCCTGCTGGGCTGCAGTAGCACAGACTTTGGGCTAGGCAAGCGGAGTATAGTCAATGCTATAGGCTGAGTCCAGTCTAAAACTCAGCAGCCACTAAAGGAGACGGTCCCATTAAGAGTTCTTGGTGCACCTCTTCTGCCCATCAGGTCTTGTGCATTTACATGGTGATGTCATCTAGTTGAAACCAACCTTGACCTGTTGTGGTGGTTGTGCTTTTATGAGTGCTAGTGCCAGCAAAAGGGAAAAACAACACAGAGCCAGCAGCAGAGAAAGGAGCACTGCTGTTGGGGGCTGCACAGGTGGAGGTTAGTTTACTTTGTGCAAGTGCACCCACTGACTGCTCCCGTAGAACTGCCTTGGAGGAGGGATTTTCTCCCTATTGCTCAGCCTGTGTATTCTGAGTTGTGCCATTCAGTTACACTGCACAGAGCCCAAAGGGCTTTGAGCTAACAACAAACAAATTTCATTGGCATTTTTATATTGATGGGCAAGATCTGTAGTAAATGCAGAGGAAGTTTCTAGGAATAAACACTGTAGCTAACTTTCATGCAAGTCTCCTTTTCAGTTCATTCATTTCAGGTCCCAATAAGTTTAATGATAGAACAGGTCTCTTCTAAGGGTTTTTGCAGATATGTAGACTTTTAAAATTCTTTTCAGGCCCTTTATTCCCTGAAATAACATCATCCCCCAATCAGATTAAATGGGTCCATCAACTGCAGACCCTAAGCAAGAGCTCAGGTGGAGGTAAGCTGTAGTCATTACACTGAAATGAAAGCAGCTGTGCTGACTTGCACCAGCTGAGAGTCTAGTGAGGTGCGTAGAAATGGTTTCTCTAATTTAAGCAGTATCTGGGATAGAAAAAATCACTTCCCTGGAGACAGCCTAGAAACTCATGCTAGGATCATTTCTTGCTGTAAGTGCAGGGAGCTATTCTATACTGCCTCTCAGCTGCAGTCCCTAAAGCACAGCAAGATCTTCAGCAAGGTCTCTGGTGTGTTGAGTCAACACATCAGAACTCGTGGGTATGTTCAAGAAAGCATAACTTAATGATGCAAAACTGCTAAGTTCTGCATTTATGAAAAAGGGAATGCTAATTTAATGAGTGTATGTCTCTCATAACTAGTTTCCTCCATGGGTTTTTTTTCCTATTGATATTAGTTACACTCTAACTGCCTTCTTAAGCTCATTCTTACTGTAAGTTCATCAGCATGTTTTTATTCATAAATGCTTTGTATTTAGCTATTTCATATGTATATCAAAAACAAATGTAGGCCTCCCCTGAGGAAAATAAGGGCATTATTTTGTCTAAAATATTCTTTTTCCACGTGGATTACTACCCACATGCAACAGCTCAGCTGACTCAGGGTTTCACTACCTTCATAAGGGTTTTCAGCATAGCCCATATGTGTAAGTGCTTTCCAAACCTTAATCAAGGCCTTGTAAGTGTTTTCCCCTGATTGAAAAGAGTAAACACATGGATCAGCCACCTGAAATCTATTAATATTTTGTGGAGGGTAATGCTTCTGGTGTAGTTAATAATCTGCAGAGATGATATGAGGTTATGGGTGTTGTAGCAGGATGAAAGTGCTACAAACCTGGAGTGAAATGCTTAGCTAGTAATTCTTCTCATAAAGACACACTTTCTCTAGGAAGTGTCTGTGCTATTCTTGGATTTAACACTTTTGTTTCCTGCTACTGGAGGTCTCGGATAGCAAAGCAAGTGTTTGGCGTATGGATTTCTTATCTAGCTCTCCATTAAAGGTGAGTGAGATGCTAACTCATAACCTTTACATATTGCCAAGTCTGTAGTTGATAACTGAAATCAGAAAGCTGAAGTTGGGAATGAGAGATAAAATACTGATTAGCCCTTTAACTGCATTTTTTTCCTCATTTTGCTCAGCTTTTTCTGAAGGTTTTTTTTTCGTGGGAGTACAGAAGATAAAGTTACTTATGGATAATTCATGAACTAGAGACTGAATATTTGGATTAAAGGTTTAAGATTTTTCTAAACATTTTAATGAAATGAGCAAATAACATAGGTATTTTTCTTCCTCATGTCAATCATTCTCAAACTATGTTAGCAACTTAATTTTTTTTTTACATGTTAATGACATCTCATTATTCCATTAATGGTGTGCAGCAGGATTATCTCTATTTATTTTCCATTAGTGCTTATGCATCTTGGTATGCCTGAACAAGTATTAGAAAGTTAAGCTTCATTTTTCCTTGGAAACATGGGAGAACTGAAGCTTCTTACAGACATTTTCTCAGTATACATATTTAAATGTTAAGTTCTAATTTTTGTTTTCTATTCCTGTAAACTTTATAGTTTTAATTTTCCAGTCACTGAGTGATTGAGAATTTAGTGGGAATAAGAGCTGGTATCTACCAGGCTCCAGGACAGAGTTTTTAAAGTGATGTGAATGGATATTCCTCCACTGATCGCTAGAGCTCTGCTCACTTATAGTGGTTAAGAATCTGGCTCCACAGGCTCAGTGAAGCTGTAAATATCCTGTAAGTCCTTACAATCTGCTGAAGTAGGTTATCTTTATTAGTTATGTCTGTAGAACATTTCTATTAGGAAAAAGTGGAATAAAGTCACTAAGTTTACTTAAACAGTAAAAAATGGAGCATTTTTCAGTTTTCTTTTGCATTTATCATTGAAGAAGGTTCTGGAATCCTATCTTGGCAATGGTGTAGTGTTTTCCCTTGTGATCTCCTGAACAAGTGTTTTCCCAACTTGATGCAAGACTTGACAAGATCAAAAAGCTTCTGGAATAGGTGTGTGGATTGGAGTCAGTGTTATCCACTTGAAAATATTTTCTAAATTGTGAATGAATATCTATTCAGAAACCATTGTGCTAATGCATCTAGCACAAGGAACTGGAGGTGTTGAATAGATCAAGTGTGACCATTTCAACTTGGCAGTACTAATTGATGCTAAAGATTGTCATGAAAGGAAATCTGAGCCAGACAGTGACCTGTTCTGTCCTGTTGTCACAAAAGCAAAGTAACTTGTAACTTTAGAAAATAGGGCTGGTGGCTTTTCCAGGACTTTAAAATAATAATGAAATATGACACTCAGTGAATGGTTTCCCTACATGTTGTTCCTGTTTGTTTCATGCTTTTATCACTGTTATTTGCTGTTTTGGTTGATTTTCTTCTCCATAATGATAAATCTTTCTGTGTAATACAAATTAAAACCTGTGCAATGACTTTAAAAAACATCTTCTCTGGATTAAGTCTCCATTTAAGAGAAATTTAATCTCAGCTGGTTTCTATTTTTGGAGGATGGTACTACATTTTGATTCATGAGGAAATCCTCTGCTTGAGGCAGGAACTGAAGCCAGTGTTGAATGTGTTGGTTAGTCCAAAGCAGTGCGTTTCAACAGTACCTTCTTCATCTTTACTGATTACAAATTGTTTGTCGGACTAAATAAAAATTGTTGCTTTTGAAATATAAAGCCCTGTATGGGTTGGGACTGCACTACAGAAATTTCTCTCTTGTATTGCAAGCATAGCAATAGGTAGAGACACTTGCATTGGTTCACTGCTGGTTTTGCCTGAAGTGGAGCATTAAGAAACTTCAGCTGTTAAGCAGGCTTTCATCTTGATTTGCAAAAGCCCAGGCCTGGTGATGTCCCTGTTTGTACTAGATCCTATGGGCTAGGTCTTTGAAAGAAAACTAATATATGTGGTCAAGATGAGCTACATGTCCTGCAGGTGAGTTAAATTATTGACTTTGAGCAAGAACAGTCTTTCAGGTGAGTGTTTCTTCAGTAAGTTGTTCACATATGACAATGTTAGGCTTTTATAAAATCAGGTTAATGAGTGGTAAGGATTCAGTGGTACTGTTACAGGAAATCAGTAAACACAGTTGGGTTTTTTAAAAATCTTTGAGCCTTTTTCCAATTCCTTTAAAAAATTTCTCAGACTGACCTTCTTTCCCCTCCCTGTGTTACATACTGCACTTACTGCAAGCTAACTAGACAGTCATTTGCTTTAGCCCAGCTGATTTGTGGTATTTCTATTTTGTGTGTTAGCTGTGAGGTTCCTGTGATGCCTTGGAAAAGAACACACCTTATTTATTCCATACATTTATCAAATGAAGCCTGACATGAAGTCATTGGATTTGACAAAAGATTTATGGTGGTTTCAGTTGGCTTTGCATTAGCCCCATGATATTCTGTGACAATGTGTTGAACAGAATTGGTTAAAGAGACTTTTTTTTTTTTAAGGCCTCCTGTCCCATCAGGTTTGTAAAAAAGTTCATAGAATATTTGCAGTCTGACCCCTCTAACCCCTATGAAATTTACACATGTAGTATAATATTTTGTTGTCTGTCTTTCCAACTTCTGCAAAGCAAGTTCTATAGATTTTTATCTACTGCTAGTCTTTCTGCTCTCCATCTTGGCACTTGACCACATGGGTTGCTGTTCCCCCTCCCCCCCACTTTTATGCTGCTTATGTCTCTCCAAAAATGGTCTGAAGCCTTGGAGAAATGCATTTAAAGTATGACTTTTGGCTCTAATAAAGAGGAACAAGAAGTGGTAGAGAGAGGGATGGAAAAGAGACAAATATTACAGACATGGAGAACATAATGCTCATTCACATTTAAGTCCTTAATGTTTGGTGACCCTTCTGAAGGAGTGGTCAGCATCATTGTTTTGACAAAAGATTCACCATCATTCTGATTCTGACCTTCTATGAGACCTTTAAAGTTGAAGCTTGTCTAAGAATAAAATCGGAGATCTTAAACTTTTTTGAAAAAGTGTAATCCAAGATGCTTTGACCTTTAGCTTAGAGTAGCCAGCTTGGGCCATTTAACAAGTGATTATAATAATGCAGCAGTCAAAAAAACCCCCAAAACAACCCACCCCCAAACACTTTTTGATCTTGAATGTAGACTTTATGTGCAAAAGCTACCTATCAGTGAACTGTTAAATATTGACTGCTTACAAAATTTCTGTGCTATAAAACTACCTCTGTAATATTATAGAACATGAAGCATCAGTCTGATGGATAATTCCTTCTTTCACTAGGGCTTGGAGTGAGGGTCTGAATTTGCTTTCTATACAAGAATATCAGAGTTAGGTCAAGGCAAGCTGATGTATTTTCTGATGTCTGTCATATTTCTCATAACCTTTGCATCCAATCTGCAGCTAATTTACCTCTGAGAAAGAGAATACTTCCTTCCCTGCAGCATTATATCAATCAGAAGATACTAGAGCTTGCATTTTCATGTGACCTTGACTTGTACTATAGTTGTGTCTAATATCTGGTTAGAGGGATAGCTAATTTGGTTTGGTGGTGACTACCTTTAAGAGCTACCTCTCCACCAGGAGGGGCAGGTGATGTTTTAGTGGGACTCAGTGGAAATTCTGGCAGAATGGAAATAAATGTTACTGTGGGAGGTGTTGTCTATGCCAGAATTTACAATGCAAATCTAGTGGTCTAACTATTGAACTGTTCTGCATGTCTAGTCTTTTCTTGATTTTTGGATCCTTCTTCTGCCTACTTATCTGTAGGTGTTTTACTGGGGCATCAGGAACACGTCAAAAATGAAGTTGCATCAAAACAAATTCTGCTGTGAAAAGTTGCGAAACTGAATGTTGATGTCTTTACTTTCAAAATGATAAAACTGCAAAATATGTCCTACAAGTCGGCACCTCCTGTATCTAAGAATGGTTTCAAAGACAGATGGCAAAATATAAATGCACAACAGAGCTACCTAAGGTGGTTTTTGGCTGTGATACAGTAAGAGAGTAGAAATAAATATGTATTCAACATAGAAATTAAGAAAAATGTTTTCCTGAACAAAAAAAGTTGGCACTCTGTCACTACACCACACATGCATCAGCCAAGCCACTGTTTTCAAGAATATCTAAATGATGTAATGTTTGATTTGTCCTTCTCCCAGCTGAATTCATAAGGCAGACAGACTTCCTCACAATCCCCTTATAGGAAAGCATACTAGAAAATACACAGGAAAATACATGTAACTCTGCTGCCTTGGTGCAACATTTGAATAACTCTTCTTGACTACAGTGGAAAACAATCTCAAATTTATTGTACATCTCAAAAGCAAGCACTCACCACATAGCTTTGCAGTATTTATTCTTTCAGTATCAGTAATCAGTTGCACCACAAGTTTATTGGACCATTTTACCTTTCTCTTTCTTTGGTTCTGTTTTACATTACCGCATTGCATTTACGTAGAGATGATTTTTACCCATCAGTTTGCAGAAGGTCCCACACAAGTTGTAAATAAAGAGCAGACCATAGGACATTGTGGAATAATTCTACCTTTACCTCCTGAGTAAGGAAGCCAACCTAATTAATGACTTCACCCCCAACTGGAGAGGTACAGAATAGTAATTCGGATACTGGCAAACCAGGGATTTATTGTCAATTCAGAAGACTGTGAGTGCCAACTCTGCAGTTCTCTACATCTCAACTTACAACTGGGATCAATACTGCACTTGCAGCTTCCACTTGTATATTTTATTTATGGAGCACATATTTTGAAACTTTTTCCCTGTTGTTTTTAAAGAGTTACTGCCACTACCTACTTTGATTTAGGCTAGCCAGAATTTACTTTGCTTTCTTTTGGAAGTAGGACAACAATTGCTAGTGATAATGGGATATGCATTTGGGTGTATGTAGTTAGAGGTAAAAGTATATGTAAATCTGTCAATTAAAAATGAATTTAACTTAATTTCTCCTTCAATGTCCCCTGGCAGTGCTATTGTCATGAACATATATCATGACCAACAGAATGGAATAAAGTCTTTGGGATGTGTGAGAAATATGCTTTGGATATATCTGAAAAATTCCAGTGAGCTTTATATAGGCAACTGCAATTGATGGTTTAGAGGTACATTTAAACCCAGGTCATGGAGCTGCAGAGGTGATTTCCTCCAGAGCTGAGGTCAGCATCTCTATTCAAATCTTCCACCTCTTTCCATGATGTGCTGACACTTAAAGGTTATGCTCGATGTTGTATTTACTGAGGAATTATATGTTAAATGATCACTAAAATGGGAAGCACTACTTCCAAATCCTCCGTGTCGTTGTGTGTGTGTGTATATATACTTATATTTGCAGATATGCTTTGGGTAGACACTGGAGGTATCCAGGTTCACGGTGCTCTTTTTGAGTTACAGGTGCAATATCACAGTAAAAATTAGTTACTCTAATGGGCAAGGGGATGAGATAATGCATTTTTTTTTGTTTAATGTCTAGCATAAAAATCCCTGGTTAACTATGTATAGGCAATGGGAAAACCAGGGAATTTTAATGTAGAAGCCAAATGACATAAACTGTACATTCAGATAGCAGAATGACGCTTTGAATAAAAGACAGAAAATACTTTAAATTTAGTCTCTGGTATATTACCTAGCTATGTAGTGTCACTGATGCCGAAGTATGTGAGTAGGGATCAAGCAGGAATCATCTACCAGTTTTGTCTTTATGGGAAGACAGAAATAAACCGGTAAACCAGTCCATTAGTCCCCTTTACTCTCACGTGATAAAGATTTGTAGGACCTAAAATTATTTAGCAGTACCTCTGTTTTCCACTTCTCAACCTTAATTTTGCCTTTTAAAAAAAATGCAATTAATGATTACCTAATTAACCTGCTTACAAAAGGGTTTCTTGCATTTTAATTTTGTTGCATTACTATAGTGCATCTGTGTGAGGGTTTGTATTCCCTAGTTATTGTTCTCTATTAAATACCTGTGATTTTTTTTTTTTGGACCAGGCAAAGAGTAATAACAACCAAACCAAATGGAAATCGGGCAGGTATATTTTTCATCCTTTACAGTTAATGCATTTACATTCTCTGGATTATGCACTTTACTTGTGACTACCCTGAACGCAGTCATTGTCACAATATCCCTAGATCTCAGAGCTTCAAGAAAAACAGCTAGAAAATTTTAATTAAATCCCTCTTTTTACCACCAGATAAAATAGCCTGTCCCCCCCGTAGGGTATTTTTTGGTTTTCTGTTCTATAAACCACAGACTATCAGCTTAGCTGTTGCCTAAAAGGTAATGTGATGGAAGTCTGGCTATAGATTTGATATATTGCAGGAAGGCTGCGTTCATGAATTGTGAATAAGAGCAACAATTTTTCAGATATATATTGTCAAAGCCGTTTTCTCTCCAATAACATTGCACATAAAATGTTACAAGTGTAATGGCTATTTTACTTGCAGTTAAAAAGTGCATACAATTGTAATATATCAGCTGTTGTTAAAATGACATCTGGGAATATATGAAGGTTTTTTCTTATCCTGTCAGACTTCTTTACTGCCAGTATTTCCTGTTAAAGGTATTAGTGTTAAAGAATTACTAGAGAGGACAGCACCTACATACATATATGTGTGTATATACACACATATATATGTATTTGTTCTTGGCAGATCTTGGTACTTGAATTTAATGTACGTTACTGTCTATTAAATGACACAGTAATTTTTCTGTAGTTCAAACTGGACCTCACTGTATACTTTCACTCGCATCTGTCAAATACTGAGTGGCCATAGTTGGCCAATGCTCATTCTGAATAGCTATTTGTTTCCCAATCTCATGGAATTCAATGGTTGATACTTGCTGCTCCAAAGATCGCAAAACTGTAGGGATGATCTTGATTCAACTCATCCAGTGAAGTCAGTTGCAGTAAAATTAATTCTTCAACTGCACTTCAAAGGTATTCTAATACAGGTTGTTAAAAGCTCTAAAGGTCTGACAAAGAAATTCAAAGTGACTTATAAAGAAGGATTTCTCTATTATGAGCAGATAACATGCAGTCCTTGATCAGTTGAGGACAAATGCAAAGCTTTCCTTTTGCTGAGGCCAGGATTTCATCCACAGTATGGGATTTTTGAAAAGTTCTCATCATAGATGTTTGAAGTCTTTAATAGGAATACCAGTGTTGAAAATCCCTCTTAATATGCTGTGCATATGGCACACACAGAGCATCATGTTCCTTTTACCCATCATTGAATAAGTCATTGCTTATCCTTAATGCCTTATTTCTGCAGTTTCTCCTTGATCCTGCATAGGCATCTGTACTTGCAGGCTACACACTAGAGGTTCTGAAAGGATCTATGTTAGCTACTTCTACTTTGGACGAAGGTTTTAGCAGGCAAACCCTTGAGAGTAGGAAACTGCATTTATTAATTTAGAAGTCTGTGAAGCTCCTCTCCTTAGTTTTAGGACTAGTGCCTGACACTGAGAAATGTGGTCTGGGCCTACTGGATTAGTTATCTGGAACATGTTTCTCCAGTCTTCCCCTGCTTGACCAGCAATCCTGGACTAGCAAGCACAGTTTCTTGCATAAGATGACTGCAACTCCCTTCTGTGATCTGGGATGGAAATGCAACTGAGCTTCCCTGATCAACTTTATTTTAGACCCTAGAAATAAGAAAGCTAAAAGCAAGAGTCTATTATGAAAGTTAACATAGTTGAATATTCCTGCTTAGTCTGAAGTTGCTGCTTTGTCCTTCTGCCTGTGTTTCCAGAGTGCTTTGATGCTGCAACATGCACTTTATCAAGCTCTGTTCTGAACTGGTTACCTCATTAGGTTTAATGTTTGATTAGTGAGTCATTAAATGCTATATAAGTCAGAACACAGAGTGTATTCAGTTTTCCTTTTTCTTCCAGTAATGATTTGAAAAATGTTCAGAGTACGTGTGATATACCTTTGTCATGAGCAGGACAGAGGGAATGATAGTTTCTAAAAATCAATTCTAGCCAAATATTTTATAACACAATTTGTCATCCAATATTTGTAGACTGAAATTGCTAGTCTAAGGACATTGTTATTAAATTTCTAGTATGATATTTGACAATAAGTTGTAAATAGACCTTTATACTTGTAGTCTCTGGTGAGTGCCTTTCCTGGTTGTGCTCAGCTGAAGAATTTGACTTTCACAGGATTCAGTCCTTTGAAGAGAGAAGCAGCAGAGGTTAACATCATACTGAGTCAGGGATATGACACAAGACAGTTTGTCACTGACAGCATTCTTGAGGTTTAATTGTTCTTCTCTCCCTTCACCCTCTTCTTCACATCCTTCCCCCAACTGGTTTTCCTGAAAATAGTTTAATACCAGCCATTCCTAATACAATCATACTGAAATTATGGAATAATTGAGCAAAGCTATGATCAAAGGCCCGTGAGCTTTTTTTCCTAAGCAGACTGTAGGCTGCTTTTGATAATAAAATTACATGTGTTTCTGTCAAAAAGAGAAATTGCTATTGTTTTGTGTGATGTTATTTTAGTGGTGCCACTTAAAAATTAAGTTCTGCTGCTGAAACACTAGCTGTGAATAGTGTTTCCTAGGCTCCAACATGTCTACCAAAGATGTACCTCTTGGGAACCGATCAGCGGTTAACATTGAACAGTATACTTGTTTAAACTGTAGATGACAAGCTCAAGAAAAATGATTCACTAAATTCAAATGTAGTAAAAACAAAAGTGTGCTGATGCTAACGAGTGTGCATGGTGGCATGTAACTGCATGCATATATCGTTCATGGGTAAATGTTCCTCTGCCCCTGCTTTCTGTGGTGAAGGAAAAGTGAGGAGCCTCTGTCAGGACCAAAGGTGCTGTGCTCCTGGTTTCATTTTGTGGAGCAGCAGTGGTGTCTTGGGCTGTGCTAGCTTTCATGAGCAGGGGAGAGATTAAACACTCTTAACAACTGTGACTAATCCATAAAGTGAGAGAGGATTATATGCTGTCCCATTATTCAAATGCTATTTCCTCTTCCTAAATAGCCAGAGGCTTTTTCTGGATCGTTTGTGGTCACTTCACTGTCCACAGTGTTGTCCGTTTCTGTCACAGTGTTACAGTCAGGGCATGTTTCCCCACAAGCAGGCCAACCAAAACTGTTTGTACTGAACCACTTGGTTTTCTTGCTTCAATGGGAGTAGGAGCAGCAGAATCTGGATGCGTGTGGGTTGGATAGTGAATCTCAGTATGAGCATTAATAAAACATGTGCAAAGTGCTAGCTCAGGTCACAGAAGCCTCTAGCAAGGAAAAGAGTATATTGCCTTGCTGTAGGGCTAGTTGCTGGCTTGGAGAGAAAAATCCGTACAGTAATAAGCATTCTGAAAAGTTGTTATTGTGTTACTTGCATAAAAATGAAGGCTCTGAACTATTTTTGTTTGTCATTGTATTAAAAAAAGAATAGAAGACACTTGTTCCTGGGCAATAGAGAGTCAATAGTAAATTGTGGAGGTGATAGAAGAGTTGATGCAGGTGAAGCTGTGCAGGAGGGGAGAAGGGGAGAAGCATGCCTTGTTCACAAGCAGCAGAGGATCTGAAGAAAAGGGTTATAGCTGGACATGGCAGGATGTCCGCTGGCTTTGTAATTCTGCATAGCAATCTTTTAGGATCAGTGCTCTTCGGCATTTAGCAATGAAGTAAAAACCCCAATCTATGTGTCCTAGAGCAGCTGAAGAGAAATGTCAGAAGTTCAAAGGCTCCAATTGAAGGCTTAGTCGTAGTGGTGGCAATGACAGATTCGGCAAGAGTCGCACCGTGTTGGTAAGTGGCTTTACAGTGTATCCTAAAATGAGGCATGAGAGTTGTGAGTGGGGGAAGCAGCAAAAGAATCTTTGTTTAAAAGGAATTTGGTCTAAATCAGTATTTGGCCACTGTTTCAGTTTCACTTGAAAAAAACACATTGATGTCTCTTGAGAGGTTATTCTTAGAGGTTTGGTTTGTTGTTAAAAATAGCAGTAAACTCCTTGCTGCTCTGGTCGTAAGGAAAGTTTTGGAAAATGATATGACCGAAGCTGAGGGGTTTCTGAAAGTCTAACGAGGCTTCATGTGTTTTGATTATTGCCTGATATTTTCACCAACTTTCCGCTGGTTTTAACTTTTACAGTCCTTACAGAAAACCATACTGAGTCATCTTTGTAGTTACCTGCAATTTGTGAATTTTAAGAAATCATGAGGAATCGTAGAACTCTACAGGTTTATTGTGAAGGTAACCTGATTTTGGTATGTCCTTATATATGTCCTTCTTTAATCTGCTCTTTCTCCAAAGAAAGAGATTTTCCCAGTCTCATGGCATTGTCTGGTCTTGCTCACCAGATGAAAAATTTCAGGTGTTCATGGGGTCTTATGTATCATGCACTATCTTTTGATGAACATCTGCGAATTTAGTGTGATTATGCTTTCATCTTAATGCCTTGCACAGCCACAGGTCTTATCTTAAAGGTCAGCTATACTGCCTTCCTTCAGTCCTTTCCCTCAGTTGAAGCTCTAACTAGGTGCTCATCTTTTTCTCATGAAAACTGTTATTTATTCCAGATCACTAAAAGATTAAAGCCATAGGTAAAAAAGGAATACTTCAGTGTCCTTCTTAATGTTGTGCTCATGGTGATGGACGGTCCAGACAGTGGGAGTGGGGAGGGGGTGAAATTGGTGATAATTTATTCCTCTCTTTTCATTGTAGGAAAGACATTTTAATTTTACAAGAACTGCCTTCATAAAAAGGAGGAAAAAGTTTGAGTAGGTAGGGGACATAAAATTACCTATCACGAGGAGGCAAAGCAGAGATGAGTAGGACTTTTCCATGGGGAATCCTTCCAGCAGTAGCAAGTAGGGGCAGGAAAAATAGCCACAACAAATTCAAAAGCAGGTTCTGGTCAAAAAGGAGTGAACACATACTTATGATTGAATGCACATCCCCAGGGAAGATGTGGTTGGGGAAGCATATGAATTGCAGATAAGTACTAGAAGAGGAGGTAAGGAAATTGTGATGCTGAGCTAGTAGAAAAGAAGATATTACTAAATATAACTGGGTACAAATATGATGCTGATGCTCTTATTTTACATATTTCATAGACATCACATGGGGAAATGACGCACAGTGGGATAACTGCTGGGTATTTGACAGTCTTGCGTTGCATCTTGCTTACACAAAAAATCCTGTTACAGTCTGTAGGTAAAGGCTGTGCAAAGGGAGTAAGAATTGCAGGAGACATTGTGATTATGCACCTGGCCCATAAACAGCTGCTTCCATAGAGGGAGAGTCATAAACCCAGACTGTCTTTCCTTTGCTTCCCTATAAATCCCAATGACTTCAGTTTAGTATGCATAGGTGAAAGAGAGAGTAGATCCACCAGTACTCCTGTCTGTCTTCTGTTCTCTAACTTCCCTCGGGTGGTAATTTTTAATGTTTGGAACAACTGCTACTGTATAACCTGTGCTGTTCTTGACAGGTCCAGATGGTTGGTAAGACAACTTCATCTTGATGGGGCCAGAGGAGCTCTAAAGTCCAGTGTGATAGCCCTCTGGGGTTGGCAGGAAAGATGCTCTGGAACTACCTCTGCATTGTCTGCCCCTTGTTGAGTTTCCTGCTCTGTCAAGATCACAGCTGGTTCAGTCTCTCAGCAGCAGGGGGGCTTGGAGGCTGCATGTGGTGACCATGAAGGACATACGTAGATAACTGTTCTCTTTTGTCCCCTGTTTTCAGTCAAGGGGATGAAGTAGCTGGGGTTGGTAAGGAACTTTCTGGATTAATTCTGCTATGTCATAGCTTTTCTAGACAGTAAGATTGAAGTAGCAAGAGTGGGGAGGGTGGAGAACTGCCTTCCTCTGTGGGAGGAGAGGACAGGGTGAAGATAAAAGAGCATCTTGAGCTGTGCATGAGGCCCTGCAACAGATGAACAGTCTCAGGGCTGTACAGCAGAAAGTAGTGTTAGCTCTTGCAGGTGTTCTGGGGGGAGGACTTCCTCACTCTGAGGGACTCTTGGAGGGATGCTAATTAATTGAAAGGTGGGTTTACCAGCAATCCACCAAAGGAGCTGTTAATGTTGTTTGTAACTGATTAGGTCTATTTGTAGTGTTTCTCCTCTCCCTATATGTTTAATTTTTTTTCTGCTAGATTGCTGCAGGCTTCCTGAGCATTAAAGCAGCGGTTTGGTAGTGGTATGATATTGTGCCTGAGCTAGAGAGCAGCAAATTGACAGCATCAACATTCTTACTCCCTAGTTTAAGCTGCTGTACAGAGTAGGTGAAGTCAACATTAATGTCATAATGTTATAAATGCACATTTGTTGGAACCATACTGTTGCCCTGATACTTTTTTCTCGCTCTAATGACAGGTGGCTGCATGGCAGCACTCAAATATTCATTTTGATATTTTTTTGTTATCATAAAGCCTTTTTTAACATCAAGGATTCATTTTCTGACACATTCTCAGATTCTAGATTACTACCTTAATCCTTTCCTTTATCATTCCTGAGTGCTAGGGATTGACTAACAGCCACTCTGTTAAGAGACTTGGCCACAAGAGACTAGGTTTAATAGTCATACTGGTAGGAAGTTCTACTGAGCTCTGGAGGTAGAATATCGTTTGTAGTCTTTATGGCACTGTGTGGCAAACACAAGCTAAAGCAGCGGCTGTCTATTAATTGAGATTAATTTTGATTTTTCACCTTCACTTGTTGCCTTTTTACCACTGGTAACTACAAAGGAGCAAAGACATTTCAAGATGAATTCTTCTTGAAGTTCCTTTAAGTTCTTGCTTGATGGGAAGTTTGGTCTCTGGGAAAAAGAACCAGGAAGATGAGTGAAAGCATTTGAATTGGACTGAAGTCACTGCTGATGTGAAAAGAAGAGAGCCAAGAGCCTTTAATTAAGGAAAGGATTTGTACTTTGAAAATTTTTAATGGCAGATGAATAAGCAGTTCTTTCATATCTGCCTTAAGAGGCTGAGTGGTGAAGGAAGACAGGTATTTTGTTGAGCAGTGAATTGATAGAACATGGTCTTTTAATAAGAACGTTTCTGCGTGATTGGTATTGTAATATCACGTTACAGCTTTCCACTGTAGAAAGACAACTTCTGGTGTCTGACAATATAAGTCGTATTCTCAAAGGAAAAAAACAACCCACACCACCAACAAAAAAAAAATAAAATCCTAAAACACACTCCCAACCAAAAACCAACAAAAGAAAATAAGTCCTGAGAACGCAAACAGAAAAGTACATCTAAGACATCTGCACTGAAAATCTCTGCCTTATTTTCTTTCTATTATCATAGGTTACAGTCTTAAAAATTTCCAAAATAAATTCATGGAAAAAGACCAGTATTTCCACACAGATTTCCATATGTGTGTACTGCTTTTCTTCAGAAATAATCTGATGGCTAACAAGATATTTGGCTGTCTTACTACTTGAAGGTAAGACTGTTTTATGAAGGTTGTTTTCTCTTTTGATTTTACTATAGATCTTTTGATCTATTGATACTTATGAATTTTCTAAGCAGCTATATAGGAGAAGACCTATCTTCTAAAATAGAAAACAATTATTTTTCTGCAACTTTTTCCTTCTTGTGTGTGTGTGTGTTCATTCTATCCTCTTTTCCGCTTTTTCATTTTGATACATGGGAGGAGAAATAAAGGGCAAGGCAAATAACACAAATTTTGAAAACTGAAACACTTTAAAAAGTTTTCCATAGAAAAATATTTCCTTTTCACCTTGCTGTAAGTAAGGGACTGAACTGGTATGAAGTTGGCTCATCCTTGCTTTGCTCAGAATCCCTGTCATGGGATCAGGAGTTAATGACTCTTCCTTACCATTTGAGATAGTGGCTATTCTATTTACCGTTGTCCCTTGTACAGCTAGGGCAGAAGGGAATGAGAGAGGATGGGATAATCTCTTGGAAGGCAGCATTTAACACCTGTCTGGTAGGAGATAATTGCTGCATTCCTGGGGGATTAGTGCAGTGGAACTTTATTATAGTGTAGTGAAACTGTACCCAGCTATCTCTCACCAGAAGGATGTCAGACTACTTTGTCACAGAAGACACAGAGCACAGAATGAAAGATGCATGAATAAAGCATGTTTGTGCAGATGCAGTGTGGTTTGTGACATCCTCTCTGCTTCAAAACTGGGTAGAGATTTTTCTCGCTGCTGTCGTACTTCAGAACTGTTTGAGGAACACTTGAGAACGACTAAAGCGGTGTCTATATTGCAGTCAGAGGAGTGATTGTGTAGGAGGCACAACTATCTGTCATCTAGCCTGAGCAACAAAAGCGGCGTTTCATAGCAGTATGGCTTTTGGATAGGTAGCCCAAAAAAGCAACCTCAATAAGAAGTCTGGGTCATTGTGCCTGCATTGCTTTCCACTGAGCAAGTAAAGTTAAAGATAGCTTGGGAAACATTCGCTGCTTCTGTGGCCAGTTCCTGCTGCCATCCTTGGGGATTTGTTGATACAGTGAGCTATAGACCAGTGTACCTGAGCCACTTGGGACAAATGACTTTTCATCATCGGTACCCAAAGTAGTATCTGGGGTGTATGTCTTACTCCTGCTATGTAGGCATAGCTTGACATCTTTCCACTGCCTGTCCTGCTTTTCAGTGGTACCCTTTAATGTGTAAGATCCTTGTGGCTTACAAATAAAAATAATTATTTTCAAATACATACTAAGAAACTGGAGCTTTCTTATAAGAAGGAAAGCCCTTTGACATCTGATGCTGTAAATTAAATGGGGTGTGTTTGTGCATTTTCAGTAATTGTAGTTTGCCTATAGTTGGATCCTCAGCATGAAGTTTGAATTGTGTTAGATAATATACTAAGAGGCAAATAAAACATACAAAAGAGAAAGGAAAAGATGAAAATTTAGCAAAAAAATTATCAGGAATTGGTATATACTCTAACCTACAAATATGCTCTGCTAGTTGGTCTGAATGCCAGTTCCTTGCATCAGCAGGAAGAACAAATTGATAGCTTCCTAATTCTGCTGTTCATTTGCTTTTTATTTGAGTCTGTTCTGCCGATGGATTATAAAATACTGCATTGCTTTTTCTGTAAGCCTGAGTGTAGAATTGCATCACTTGTCGCTACACTGGGTTTAAGTCTCCCAGGGAATGCTGAGCCCGTAGTCTGATTATTTAATCATACCATGATATAAAGGAAAATATTTTGCAATTTTACTGTCTACCCTCTAACATCTTCATGCTTTAAAATTGGGTGCCCAAAATGAGAAACTACTTAAAACCTTGCTTTGCTGTTCTCATATTGTCATACTTAATGACCTTCACTATACATAACAGTCTGAGAAATGAAAGTTACTGAGAGGTTTGTGATAGCAGCAGAATTCCAGGGGAGAGGAAAAATTGTTTACTATTTTCCTGAAGAATCAACCCAGAGCAATACAATACTTAGTGTGCAATGTTTTAATTTAGTAGTGAAACTAAACTCCAGTAAGATTTACAATTTCCATTGTAGCTGTGTGACCACTGTCAATACAGAGCACTAATAATACTGTGTAAGAGTAATGTTCTTTACCTGCTAAAAGAAACACGGATATTAAGTTTCTACATTGATTGGTCCTGTGAAGAGCAGGGAGTTGGACTCTGATCCTTGTGGGTCCCTTCCAACTTGAGATATTCTATGGTGTTGACTGGCTAATTGCAATGGAAGAAGACAGCCTAGTTTCATGGAGTTTATCCTGAACTTGATCTACTGTTTATTTTTCATTATAAACAGACTTGTATAATTTTGTAGTGATCCTTGTTGAATGAAGTTATAGCCTCTGAAACATAACTAGAAATCTGAATACAAATCTCTTACTGTAATAACATCTCAAGGTGAAAAATCTTTGGATATATTGGGTTATATGTATCTGTCATTTCTAATGCCATCTCAAATGAAATTGCAAATAATTGTTCCAAATGTCTCAGGAGTAATAATTCTAAATCATCTTCATCCTGGAATCCTTTGAAAATTGTCTTCCATCTTGCTGATGTGTTGGGAATTACCTCTTGCTTAGCAGGGAAGATGAGTCATGACCCAACATACCATCATGGCCTGAAAACACCTGACGTTAGAATAAAGATTTAATCACAGTGGGGAGGCGAAAAATGAACTGTTTATGTTACAGTTGCTTTCCTGTCACACAGTGTGAATGGTGTTAATAGAGAGGGGACCATAACTACCAAAGGTGTTTTCAGCTAATGTGTCCTACTTTGCATTTGTAATAGACAAGGAATATGCAATAAAAATTGCTTATTGCATCATGACTAAATGTAGCTTCTTTCAGAATATCAGTTTAGTTTCTCATCACATGGGCATAAATGGAGACAAGCCTTATGCCTTTACATGCTTTGAATATGGCTTTTTTTTTTTTAAACACACCTTTATCATGCTGGAAACATTCAGCACGAATACTAATTTCCAGTGAAACCAAATGATCAGAAAATAGTGAATGATCTAGTAATCAGAATCAGCAAATGGAGTTTAATTCATTTGCCTGTAGAGTGCTTGCCAACACTGTCATGTAGAGCTCACTGCTGTTCCAAGAGCCACTTGTGCTTATAATAATTAGAGTTCCAATGATCTGGAACTGCTTGATTCAGCTGAAGTTTTGGCAGGTGGTTGACACACTGAAGCATATTTAAACACTCTGCTAGCCTAGAAAAAGTCACTTCAAATTATTTTCATGCCTGTAATACTGTTACAGGCATAAAAAAAATAGCCAATCTATCAGCTATAGTTGTGTAGTTATCATTTTCTGTCACATAAAACACATGAATTCCTGATTTTGGAGAATAATTGCACTGGGAAAGCTCAATTGGTTAGTTGCATTAAAAATTTTACTCTTATAAATTAAATTGTTCCTATATTTATTTTGATAGATGATAGCTCATGCACACTTAGCACTATTAGTAAGCGTTCATAACTGGAATTGTGCCTGATGAGCAGGTCTAGATGTGGAGTTACCAGAAAATGGATGAAATATATATACTTCCTCTTCTACTGCCAAAAAAAGCACAAAAAGCTCATAATAAATCCTTCATTTAATTTTTGAACCTTCTTAAATTTTTAAAGCCTTATTTATCAGAAAATGTCATTTTGCCACCAGATGTCAGTTAAGACCTAAGGAGCTACTGTTTTCCTAGACTGCTAAAAGCCAAGGTACTATTGAGATAATTTCATCTGTATCTGTTCCAAACAAATACTAATGGACTTTTCAGGGTTATTTTTTACCCAAACATTAGAATATCTTTTAGGTTAAGTATAACACATTTTTTCATATGATTACTGACCAGTTAGCTGATTTTGCCATTGTGTCTGTGTAAGATTGTTTTATACAAGCTTTGAGGGTTTGCTTGATCTCTTGCTATTTTTTGATGTTACTTTGGGGAAAAGATGAATGCAGAGCTATTGTTCTTAATGTGCACTTCAGAACACACCAAAGTTTAACCTAGGGAAGCTAGATCAGCTCTGAACATGATGATTTTCCCATGTAGTCTAGGAGTTTAATAGGCATGAACTCTCTGTCTGCTCAAATTCCTGGGAATTTGTGTTCAGATAATAATGTTTGGGCTCTTTGCGTTCAAATTCTGTATTCCAGGGTTAATGAAATACTGGTTACACAGGAAACCAGTGTGATGAGCTGAAGTGCAATAAAATGTTTTTCTTTAGGATAGAAACATTCATGCCAGTTATAGAGGAGTAGTTGGCATGAGACACAGAAAAGGGAGGAAACAGTTGGAAAGGAACTGAGATGAACTGAGGACTGATGACTCTTTACTGATGGCTCATTGGCTCTTTTGACATGATCATAAACTTTCTTTTGAGACCACATGGAGTACCTGCATAAAAATGGCTGTTAACAACTCCTACTGACTTAAGAATTGGGGTTTTCAGCCTTAAAGGATCTGTCTCCTTCTCTGTAAAATTTTGTACACCGTTCCCTGTAATTAATTCTACTATGTCAAATCATGGTACTGTTTCATTTGCTGTCAACAGTCTTTTGTGATATGTTGTTTACTAGTCACAAGTTCTCTAGGGGGAGAGAACTCAAAGTGCTTTGCATTTCTCATCCAATTCATTTGTTAGCAGCAGTAGATGCTTATTTAGGAGACTGATAGGCAGAAAAGAAAATAAGCTTGTGGCTTTGTTTTTCTAAAAATTTTTTTTAGTTGGATTTTTTGTTGTTTTGTTTTAAGCTCTCAAAACTCAATACTAATCCAATGTGAAAGCAACTTGCATTACTACGTTTCTACTAAGAAAAAAAAAAAATTACAGGCAGTTTTTCATAAATGTTGAACTGCTGAAAGCCAAAAAGCAGTACAAATAAGAACTTGCTATGCAAAGATGCCTGTTTTGTGGCTTTTTGATATTTGAGTCATGACATAATGTCTGCTTTGTGAACTGGTACTGTCCACATGCATTTTATTAGGTACCAGTAGGAATGTTTCTTGCACCCATTAGCAATATATCTTTTGTAAAACCTGTCCTGATCCACTAAACGCAACCTGTTGCTTTGTAGAAGTCACCACTGAAAACAACATATTGGATTGTGCAGGCAACATTTGTTAAATACTAATTGGCACCAGCATATAAACACGTTCTGGCTGGGTGGGAAGTCTGCACCCAATTTTGCTGCAATGCAAAGCTTTGCAAAACGTCTTGCTCCCATCAATAACAAAGACATTGTTAAATAATCAAAGAGTAGCTGTAGATTATAACAAGAGGTACTGCTTTTCAAGAATTAACTGCATGTCCGAATTAAAGGTTCAGAAAAGAGCTCTGTGAATGACTTGCACTTTGGGACTCTAGTCCTAATGTTCAGTCTTTCATTTATGAAGATACATCTGGGGAACAGTGAACAGTTTCTTAATCTGTGCTGGAAAAGGTATGATTAGATGCAGTGATGGGCTGGAAGTAGATAAAATTGGACATGTTTCAGAATGGATGACTTCCTAAAGGGTGTGTTAAAGATCCAGCAGAAGTTAAGTGCCTGATGCAGAAGCAAGAAGGTTCTTGAGCCATGTCTGGGTAGAGGACTGAAAGAGTTCCTCCTATAGTCTTAAGATCAGTGAAGAAAGCTTGGAGTAAATCAGTGTTTTAAGGAGCAATAGCTGTGGTTCTGCAGTAGATAAGCCCAAGGCTCTGGGCTCCCGGATTCAGTTCCTATGCTACAGACCTTCTGGTGATGTTGGACAGATTCTCCATTGTGCTGCACTTCAGACTTTTCTCTGTAAACTGACCATAGAATCATCTCTGGGACGTCAGGCTGTGGATTAACTGCAGAGTTTGGATATGGAAGTGCCAATGTTGACTCTTTAGGAGCCAGTTTTCCTTGAGAAGTAACACATACTCCTATGTGCAGTGTGTTATTTGCCATACAAACTTAGATGCTCAAGTCAGTGGTGATGTGGGAATTGTACTTTGCCAGGCTCCCCAGTGATGCTGATCTTTATCTTCGCCTTTCTCCTCACTATGTCCTCCTTGTATGTCTTTCTACTCAAACTTTTGCATTGTCGGTGTTTTCCCTTTGTCTAACCCTTAGTCCTAACCCTTCCCTCCCTCACTGGCTTGGATAATAGAAAGTTGACAGAGACGTGAAGTTAACTACAGTAAAGGTTGTGAAGTACTTACACAGCTTCTATTGTGATAGTGTGTAAGTACCTGAGAGTGATAGATAGGCACAAGACCTCATGACATACATACTTATTCCTGGTATCAGTAACATCTAAGCTTCATTCTTTATAAAGCCTGGTTGTATAGCACAGTAGTTTCCTCAGTCTTTTATCCATTCTGACTCTAGTACTCTCTGAAAGTCACTTATTCTCTGTCAGTGTCATACCCCCAAAGAAAGAAAATGTAAATCATGCTTCAGTCTTTTCAGTAATAACATAAAAGTTGGCTAGTAAGAGCCTGAAATGAAGTTTGAAAATTGATTCTCTGTAGATGTGCATGATGATTTTTGTGCACATAAATGTCAGGTTCCACATTACATGAACTGATTTGTAATTTTGCAAATAAAGCACCAACGGGCTTTCCAGTGTGCAGCAAGAGAGCTGAAATCTTGTCTTCTGGACTGATTCATCTCAGCCTTAATGTTCAAATGTGAATGCATACAAACCATTCCATGCACTCAGCGCAACAAAACTGGAAGTGAAATGTGCATGTAGAAAGTTGCACGTGCACAAATTGAGTCTGAACCAGATCTCTTTGAATATTCAGGCCTTAATGTGTAACATTTAATCACTAAATACTGAGTTTAAATAAAGCTCTTTTGATGATGATGATGAAACAATTAATAAAGTGGTCTGAAATGTAGTTCAGAGCCTCTCTCTAGGGAGTCTTGCTTTGCCAATTTTGGCAAGATGGCCTCCTACAGCAACAGAATCAAAAATGCCAATTGTAATTGAAGTCTTTAATTACATTTCCTGCTTTATTTCAAGGTAACAAGCGTTTTGTTTTTCTTTTCCTATTCTTTGAATTTTGGTAGTGCTGAAAATGTGTATAAGCTTCCCGTGAGCCCTTGGTTTTCTGAAAATAACAATAACAGATGAATACAAAGAAAAAATGAGTCCCTTCCAGAAATAACTATAGTGTTTTGCAAGCCTTTTCAAAGTTCTGTCAGGCCTTGTCAGGCATGCTACAAGTTTACTTAAATATAATCTTCAAATTTCACTTTATGTTAAAAAAAGATTTGTGCAAGCAGGATGGTGCAGCTGAAAAAAATAGTATGTGCATGGGCTCTTCAACCCTCACAGCATGAAACATGTCTGAAATCATAAATCATGAAGAAAGGGCAGAAGGAGACAAAAGCAGCTAAGCCATTTCTTAGCGAGACAATTTCTTTACTTCTTATAAAAGGTTTACACTACCATCATCCTTGTCAACACAAAGGAATACAAAAGGGCCCCTGGAAGGATGGGTGATGTTACCAGGAACAAACCAGAAGAGTAGAGAAAATAACTCATACTGAGCATCAAGAAAACATTGCAGCCTGGTCACCAGATGCTGAACGTACACTGTGTTTAGTACTGCCCACAGATAGTGTTCTGGCCTGGTATCTAAACTATGCTTTGCTGCACTTAGTCATAATGTCACGTTTATGCCAAATCATTCTGATGAAGCTATTTAGGATTTCTACAGCCCTGAAATAAAAATAGCACAGCAAAAGGCAAGAGACATCTCCCCAAATTGTTTTTCCTACTGTTGCCCATTTATAGCAATATGCAATTAAATTACTTTAGTTACAGACAGTTGCTTTCTGCAGTGATGTTTTTTGCATGTCTAACCATTTTTTTAATGTACTAATGATTTGAAAAGGTCAATGGGGAAAAAAATAAAGCAAATTGTACTTTTGACGTTGAGTAGTCATTCAGTGTCTACTTCTCAGTAGACCATCAGTTGGCTTGATGGATGTCAATGGTGCTCACATGTGGACCTGCTTGATAGTTTGCAGCAAGGAACATACTAGCCTTTGCTCTGGTCTGATATTAAAATCCTGTGAGTCGCATCCTTTTGTTTCCTTTCTGTAGAACTGAAGAGGAAGAAAGTGGAAGTAAGCCTTTGTTCTGACCTTGCTTTCCCCTGTTTTCTTCTGGTGCACGTGATCTGCCACAGAATTTCTCTACTTGGAGACATCTGTCATACCTGTCTTCAGCAGTGGATTTGCTGGTGTTCATAAGTTGCTCTTCTTTTTCAGATCTGCTTCTCGTCATACTGTTTCTTCTGGAGACTAATACGATTCAGTGCTGGCATTACCAAGTGTAGACCACAATATCTGTATATTGGTATTGTGATGATTAGACTTTCAGATGGGTTTAGTTCTACTTTTCCTACTGAAATAGAGCAAGCAAGGCTGAGGCTTTGGCCTGAAGACCTACTGTTTGACACCTTTTACATTTTATTTTTAAACACAGTTTATTGTTATGCAAGATGTCATTCTGACAGATTGTTGGTACATAAAGCTAATGTGTGTCTTCCTGAAGAACTCCTGTTAACTTTTGTATTTCAGTTGCCCGTGGCTTTCAAACTGAAGACATGAATTGTTTCCTTAAGGAAATGCAATGAAAAGCATCACTTCTGTGATGGTTTTGTTTGTTTGCGATAAAGCTGATGGCAATATTTCTTATACGTAGCGGGGTCAAATTCCTCCTTCATGTGTCTTTCCACCTCAGAGATGTTACAGCAGAAATTTCCTTCAGGCTGTGTTGTCAAAAGATCTCATCTCCTATTTGAGAACCAAAGTTGTGCAATTTTCAGAATATATCAACACAGCAAGGACACTTTGGACACGGACTATCTGTGAAAACATCTGGAGTTTCTAAAATTTTATTCATTTTTTGGATGCGTAAATTGTAGCTTAGCTTTTTACAAAATCTTGTCTTGGCAAAAGTGCTGACAATCTTAAAGTCTGTGTTTGAACATCATAAAAATTAAGCTCTTTTAAATTTAGTCTAATGAAGTCAGTAGCTGGTTTTTACATTAGAGATTCCTGTAAGTATACACTCATTTTAAACATCTCATTTAGAAATATAAATTATGAATTTCAATAAACTATAAGTGTTCCTTTGGAGGAAAAATTAGTTTTTGAGTCCTTAACAGGCTTTTAAAACTTCCTTTAAATTCTACCATGTCTGGGAAAAAAAAAAAAAAGTGAAAATTATTTAGCGTTCCTTTAGGTATGAATTTGTATAACGAGTGTTTTAAGAGATGATATGGAGAGTACAGTTTTTCTGGGGACTTGAAATATAAAAATGTTTCTATCCTTTTTTTTAAAGCAGAATTCTAGGTTTTTATTTATTTTTATTCATTGGTTTATGCTTTGGTTTTGGCTCCATTGAGACACCAACTGCAACAGAGGCCCTGGAGTGCTTTGTCTGTGTTTTGTTGGTGGCTGTTTTATAAGAACTGCCTCTTGTGTGACAAAGATGATTTGGGTTAAGGCTATGGAAATTCTGTCCCTGGAGAGGTGGTCATTGGAGAAAGTCTTTCTTTATTCTAATCGTATGTATTTGCTATACATGGCTTCATGTGGATAAACCACATTACCAACTTTTAACACTTCCCCTGAAAAACCCTGTTTGCATTCTCACCAGGGAAACAATTAGTGACTGCAGGGGGACATGGCAACACCCAAAGGACTACATATACCAGTATCTGTAAGTTGTTGCTCTCATGCCCTCACTTTATTCTGCCAAAGGGTGATGCAGCACTTCAATGTCAGAATAATCCTTGACATGCCTTGCTGCTACCATTTCTTTTGCAGCTGTGAGAGGGAGCATGAGGTCGTTGGAAAGCTAAAGCCTAGGGAGCACACAATGTTGTCCTTGCTGTGCTGTCAGTGGCCAAATGCCCAGCAGGTGACTTGGCTGGGATATCTGAATTGTGTTAATAAAATCTTCTCTGGTACACATGTGCTACCATTTTGTGTGTGGGAACTTTGCTTACCACCTCTTTAACATCTACTAAGGAATTTCTCATTTTCAAATAGGAATTTCCTTTGGAGATGAATGAAAACACAGCTACCAGCTTCTTTCTTCCTTGATGATGCAGTAAAGAAATATTCATCAACAGCAAAAGCCATTTTTATTTGCCCTTGTTCTCCTTTCCCTAGAGTTTGCTGTGCCTCACTTGTGCTGCATGCATAATTATTCTTCAAACTGAAATGAAAAAGCAACTTTATTTAAGAAATTTTCTTTATCTGAACATAATACTCCATCCCAAGGCAACAGTTACAGTTTCAGATGTAACTATGACTTAATGGAAACGAGAGAAAAAGAGGCTGTATGTTGTAAGAGAAACTTCTAGTCCTGTTTGCAAAAGTGAACGTTATATCTTTTTTTTCATATTTTTCCTAAATTCTTATAGTCATACTTAGCTTGAATGCTCATATTCTTTTTCTATAATGTCTCTGGAACATAACCTTCCTTCTTAACCACCCTTGCAGCTAACCTTTTCAAGGAGGTTCGTATATAAGCTGCAGCATCTGTCCCTTTCTCTTCCCTTGGTGCTCATGCTTGAATCCATTCTTCTTCAAACACTTTTTTTCTTATCTGCCCCTTGGACCATGTCACTGCTCTCTTTACATGCCTTCTTTGCCTCTTTCTTTATCACACCAAATCAAACCTCCGAGGTTCACTTTTAAATTTGTTTGCAGCCTCTCTTTGCCTTAACCCTTATCTCAAGGCTGGTATCAAAAGTCAGCTCCCATATCTGATCAGCCTCAGATGCCAGCCCCTATATCCCAGCTGTTAAATATTATGAGCAAACAACTTTGTGTTTCTCCCTCATCTCCCTCATCCTTGGGAAAAGATTCCTGTGCTCACAGCAAAGCCACATCTTGGTTCTCTTTCAAATTCCTCTTTTAAAACAAATTTTTCTTCTAAAACTCTATTTTGTTACAATGCCACCAAAACTCCTGAGTGGTTACCTGCTGCTGCTGAGACAGACCGTTGGCATATGATGTGGATTTAGTACTGGCTTGTTTATTTCTGTTCCTTTTTCTGTCTAAATTAATCTGTTTTCTCATGTGTTAAGTTCTTGGCATGGGCCATCTCTTTCTTTTGTGTCTGTATAGACTCTAACTGGCCCTAAACCACACAGAAATGCAAATAAGGTATGCATGTAATAAAAACAGAAAGGTTTATCCTTAAACTCATGTTCCTTAAATATCTGTAACATTAGAAGGTAAGGATGTTCTTTGCAGCATGAAATTTCTAATGTTTCTTATAGAGATGCTGAATTTCACTGTTTCAAGCACTTAATTGCTTTTAGCTCCATTTGAAAACACCAGTATGAAACAATTCATCCGCACCCTGTTGGAAAGTTAAATTTTAGCACTTTTCTTGGTTTTGCTTTGTTTATTTTCAGGGTGTATAGAGGCAGACAGAAACTGTTAGAAAAATACAGGGGTGAGAAAAGCTACCTGCTTCATTGTGCCATCACTGTGGTTGCACACAAATAATGGAAGCAATCTGGCTGAACACTGACCCAACAACAAAAAATAACAACTAAAATGAATGACAGCCACGTAAGCTTTCTGCTGTGACTTGCTGGGAAGTCGTGTGACTGGTGCAGGCACAGGGATGGGGTGGAAGCAGAGCACCAGCCAGAAGGCAGGGGCCAGCTATCTCAGCACCAGCCAGCCTGTGGATTACAGCTATTGTGGATTGCAGCTGCAACCAGAATGCTAAAAATTAAAGAAAATGGGAACAGCAGAGGTACAATGAACAAAAATAGTGGGGTTATGAGCTGGATGGTATAAGCATCGTTGCAGTGCTCCCACAATGAAAACTAGCTGGAAATGTCCATCTTAGCATTTGATTGTGACTTCTGTCTCATTGACAGAGCAAGGTTACTTAAGGAAGCACTGTATTTCCAGAGTTCATACGTGTGTATGGTCATGGCCTAAGAACGTGATCAGTACAGTATGAGTTTTGATACCAAAAGCAAAAAGATTATATGAGCAGGACTGAGTTAATCTCAGGTAGGAAACCATTCTAACAGACTAGCAACAACACTTGTGATAGCTTGAGAAGGTGAAAAGAAAGGGTGTTTGAACAGAGGTTATTGCAGCTGTTTTTATGGGAGAAATTGCGTTGTGGATTTTTTTAAATTTTGGTTACATATGTAGATCATCCAAAACAAGTCATACATTAATATTGAGTCTGTAAAAGTGTCTCGGTCTTCATAGGAAAAAGGTTGAGAACTGTTCTGAAAAACTGAGAAAAGGTTTGTTTTTACATACTTTAAAACTTTTATTCTCTTGAATGACAGTTCTTGTAATACATTTTTTGAATGCAAGTGTAACAACTCTAAAACAAAATCAATTCATATTTCAAACAGAATGGTGTGAGTTTAAAGCCAAATGCTGGGAGTTTGGAGGCTAATGGAAGCATAAGAAAATCTTGTTTGGTCTTCATTAGGGCATGTAAGAACAACCTTCCCTCTGGTTGTAGTGGAACACTTCTGGGGAATTGTACAAATCTGATACAAAACCAGTCCTTCTCAGACTGCTGCAAAGAAAAGGGAAATTAGGATGCCCCTACGTAACTGTAGACCTAGACTAGATCTCAAAAGATCATCCTGTCCATACTCTTTCCCCATCAGAGTCAAGCATACTTTCAAGATCTGTCAGACTCTGCAGCTTCTAGAGGCAGACTGTTTCAGTACATTACTTAGTCTGAGAAGATATTTCTCATTACCGAACATGACTCTTCCTTTTTTTTTCAATTTAAATCTATCACTTCCCTCCCCAGCTTTTATGTATTTAAAGATCACTACCAGTTTTCTCTCCTGTTTTTTAATTCTTCAGGCTTCACAGACATGTTAGTCCTCTGAGGAAAGATGGGATGTATTTTTGAGACCTCTGAGCCTTATCAGAAGTTAGTATAGATGATTGTTCTGAGCTTGTATAAGACTTCACTCCCTCTTTTCTACTCTGAAGACATAAACATACTTAAAATAATATGCAGCTTCACAGAAAATTTCTCTGTCTTTACAGAAGTTTAAAGCTTTAATGAGTAAAAAGGAAAAAAAGTTTGATTTCCATATGCAAAATCAAGGACTTTTCCAAGTCCTGCAATCCTACATGGAAAAGGATTTCACTGAGGAGAAGAGATTCTGCAGTGGAGGGACAAATAAGCGATTGAATACTTAGTTAGGAATTCAATCACCGTATAGATTCTCAGTAGGCCTTAATTATACTCTTCCATGCATGATCCGGGAAGCCTTATGCAAGCAAATTTTCATTAAAACTGAAGAGAGATTTTTATTGCTTGAGAATTATAGATTTAGTCTGTTGGCGTGCATTGATTTGTTTGGTTGGTTTTGTGTGGTTTAGGTGTATATCCAATACTTAACTTTTTTAAGCTCTGTGTTTCAAACATGCAGATCTGCCTGATTTCTATGACGTAAATAAGGACAAAACTGTGCTTTTCAGACCAGTGACATAGAAAGAATTAATACCTGGTTATTGCTGCTGATCACTAGACTTTGTGTCTTCAGAAAGAAGCGCTTGAAAGAATATGACTTCCTAGTTTTGCCAGAAAATTTCTCTGATTGAAGGAGGCAGTAAAGCAAATACAGAAAAATAGTGGGCAAGATTCTGCATAGGTATATAGGCAACAAAATCTTAACAGGAAGCTAAATCAGGTTGCAGAGCTGGAGCAGTATGTTGTTGGAAAGTTCTTGCTGGTCTTCATATAGGAAGTGTAAAGTAGTGGCAAATCTTGCTAAATATTCAGCCTCATAGGGACTGCAAGCCAAGTACACAAGTTCCCTGCCATGAATATCTGCATGAAGCTAGTTGACAAGCTTTCCTTTGCATTCTTATGTAAGGCTGGGTAAAAGTATTTGGAAAATATCTTTTCAAAGCTAGAATACTAAAAAACCTGAGTTTTCTGTATTTTAGCATAGCTTCATTTTTTTTTTTTCCCCCCACGATATAGAGGTAGCCTTATTTTCTGAAAATGCCAAGGAAAAAATGATAAAAATTCACTGTCTCCACTTTCCATAGTGATGGAGGGGGGTATTTTTGATAATCTGTATATAAATAGGAAAGTTTTTACTTGTGTGAGAGAGACGACACTTTAGACTGAATTTTCAAATCTTCACTCTCAGTCAATTGGCTATAGGATGGCAGGGTGTGCGTTCAGGACTGGAGATGAAATGTTGGGTTTGAATGAGGTGATTCTGTTTCTGGTTTCTGATTTGGGTATTTCATTTGACAGTGCGGCAGAAGCAGTAACAAATGATACTGAAGTTTGTGGTGGTCTGGTTAAAGTGCTGTGTGCTATGGAATGAGTTAAACATCCTGTAGCATTTGCAGTTGAAATCATTTGGAAATTATTCACATAAGTAATATCCAAATAATTGTGTATAATTGAATGTATTCAGTAAGGTTGTGATTAGAATTGGGTAATTTGCAAAGGCTGAAGAACAGGAGGAAGGATGAAGGTTTATCTTTGAGATGCATGATCCTCTTACAGAATTCACTTCAGAGAAATGAACCTAAGGATGGGGCAAGGGAAGAAAAGTATCTGATTGGGCAAAGTATATGTGTCTGGCTGCCCTTGAGTAACAAGTGCTGGTCAAATAAATCTATGGCTCTGGCATCTGGCTTCTGCATTGCTAGCAAAATATGGGTCTGCTTTTGTGCCAGCACTTAGGGCTGTGACAAACACTTCTATTCCCTCAAGTTTGTGAGGTGCCCCATCACTTGCCTTACCTGAGAGATTGTCTGCTCCAAGGAAACATGTTAGTTTCCTTAGTATTGAATCAACAACTGGTGGGTTTTGACTGGGACTTGAATCAATTAGAGGTAATTGCTATTCTGCCCTACGGAAGCAGAAACTCTGCCTGGCAGTCCCTGGTTTGTTAAATCAAGCTTCCAGAGACTGTTCAGGGGACCATATGCATCTACCTGTAGTGTTAAGTTTGCTATCTTCTATATTATTTTTTCCCTTGGTTGTTAACTTCAGTTCATTGCATTGGTTTTCCTTTCTTGAAAGAGATGTTTTCACAGGCGTTAAAAAAAAAAGTAGAAATTAAAAAAAATAAATACACCATATATATATATGAGAGAACTGTTCATTTGTTCACCTGTCCTGAGTTTGCAGTTCTTACTAATATTTTACAGCCTAATTCTACTGATTCATCCCCTCTAGGAACAAAAGTATCCTGTGAAGGGAAAAAAATTTCCTGTGTTTGTTTATAATTGGTTACAGGTTTAGATCTTTAAGGACAACAGAACAAATGTTTCTAATGTATCAAGAAGGAAATACTTTGAAGTTTGACCTAATGGTAAAAAAAATAAAAGGGGAGGATAAAAACTTGATGTTTCCTTGTGGGTTTTTTCCCATTGTTTCTTATGTTACCTCTCTAATCTTTGGTAAGCGTTTTGTGGGGCCAACAGCTACCTCCATCACAAAACAAAATGACATTTCCTAGGCTCTCATGAGAGCTTGTATGTAAAGACTTAAACTGTGGCACAGGGCCTCAGGCACAAATGTGCTTGCAAAATGATACATAGAGAAAACTGCCTTATTTCGAATATCTTCAGTGTTGCTTAGGACAGAACTGTGTAGTACAGCACAGGAAGTCACAGTTACTTAACCTGTATTTTAATATTTTATGCATTTTCATTTGGAATAAGTTGGTCTGTTATACATGCTCAATGAATCCTGTGTCTCCAGGCTGGGCAGCAAAAGACTTAACAGCGTATACGTTTCTTGCAAGATTCCCCTGTATTTAGTCATCGTAAGGTGTATGTGCCTGTGCAGTTCAGTCACCACTTGGAGTAGAAAGGGAGCAGCGGCTGAGGGAGGAAACAGGAGGAGGTAAACAGCAAACCCCTGTGGTGTTCAGGTTGGTGTATTCCCTCGTGCCCAAACGAGAGGACATGCGTCCTACACACACTGTAATACAGCCTGCACATATGGTAACTAGGAAGTGCAGCCTAGCGCGGGGTGCTCACAGAAGTGGTCTTGGTTTAGTGCATCACTACAACTCAGTCTTTGCAGTACCTTTCTGTTCTAACTACTACTTGAAAGGCATTGGAAATAGGTGTCTGATTTTTTTTCTCATTGGTCTTTCTTGAGGGCTGTTTATTAATCCAGGTCTTATTCTTAAACCTTGGGAGACATTTGGCTCTGACTGAAACCTTGTAGAGTGTATACTTATTCCTTGGGAAAGGTCCTGATCCACTGTAAGATCAGGCTAGTTCTGACAGATCTGCTTTATTTATGGTTATAGTCATTGACAAGTACTTTGGTAACTATAACTACAGACTAATTAGGCAGAAGCACTATTAAAACGCTAAATAGATAAGGGAACTAGAATTCTTTTAGCTTGTCAAATTGGTCCATTAAATCTGTGTGTGTTGTACCTGTAATTGCAAAGCTCCAATTATCATACACTTAGTGAAAGGACTGATAAGGTTTTCTGGAGTGGAAAGTGATAAGAGATAAAAGTGAAAAGTTGCCTAATAATAACTTTTAGTAAAAGCTATTGACAGCAAATGTATAATTCTGATAAGAACCAGAAGCCAAGAACTTTAAATCCTGATATCTTCAAGCAAACAAAATGAGGGAAAGTAGAAGTTGGAAGGCAATACCATCACCTCATTTGTACAGGTGTTTTCAACAATGTAAGACCCTCTAGTCTTCACGGCCTACTTGTATTGCTCCTGTTAAGTTCTGCATTGGTGTCCATGCAGCACTGACATCAAGGGACCATGGCCTTTGGAGAAGTTTAGTACTTAATATTATCTAGCATAGAGTCATCTTTCATAAAACCATTAGAGAATGAAGGATCTATCTAAAGTGACATTCTTATTTCTTGCTGGTGATTGGTTTTGGCTGTAATCATCCCTGGGAGACAGCCAGCTCATAGGGATGGCTATAGTTTGGTTTGAAAATAGTGCTGCCTTACCGGTTCTGTTGAAAGTCTTTGGGGTAAGATGGAGAGGAATGACCAAAATACAGGTATGAATTCAGGCACTGATGAAGACTCGAGTTTATGTAGAGGAGAAGGGAATTAGAGGTGCTTCTGTTTTTGCCATAATTCGCAAGGGTAGAAAGCTGGATAAAGGTATATCCTGTCTCAGTACCTTTCTGTTGATCTGAATCTTTGAAGTGGGAGCTGGAGAGGTTTTTTGCAAGCCTGGAATCAATTTGTGAAGGGGTATAAAGGTGAAAGATTGTGTGAGGGACCAATAATTTTGAGAAATACATAAAAGGAGGAGAAGGGTGGCCTTAAGACCAGGAAAGATAGAAAAGATTGTTGTTGTTAAGCAGAACTTACTTCACAGAAAAACAATACTGAACTGACTGCTATTTGTGAGAAGGGGGGGAAAAAAAAGAATCATTCTTTTCTGAGAACCCAAGAGGCTTTATCCATTTTAAAACCAATTCTGTGTAAAATAAAGGCAAGCGAGCATATGTATTCTAAATGGCACTTCAACCTCTCTCCAAAAAAAGTCATCAGTGTTAAAATAGGCATCATTACTCTGTGGTGTTGCTTTCTTTTTTTCTTTTTCTGTTGGTGGATTGAAAATGACAAGCCTGACTTCTAATTGGTTTTAGAGATATTGTTTGCAAAGTTTTGCATATAAAGGGAAGGAAGCTGAATTTCTCTGCTTGTGTCAAAAGAGGAAAAAATGAGAAATGATACAGATAAAAGACAAGAAAATTTCTGCAGTTAGAGTGGCTTTGGAAATTTGACTTTATATGAATGAATGTTTTCTTTTGAATGGTTGAGATAAAACAATGAAAAGTGTTTGCCTCTGAGAAATCAAAATGTTTGTTCCAAGTTAGGGAAGGCTGACAGTCAGATGGTTAAAATTGCACTTCTAATGACTTCCTAAGCTGAATTGTATCCACGCAACCGATGGCAATCATGCATGATACTCGGGGTTTATAGGCAGTTGGAAGGAGAAGGACGGAGATGGGGAAGAAGAAAGGAAAAACATGCCATCAGATTCTTGTATTTTCAAGATTTAAAAAGAAATTGGTGTACCGTTTCTCCAATTTTTGTTTTGCAGAACCTTAGTCTGAAAGGGATTTATTCTTTTGAAACTTAAATTTTGTAATAAGGCTTAAAGAGGAAGGAAGCAACAACAGCCTTGTGCAGAAGATGTAGTAGATGGCAACAAATGAGTCTGTTGTGTTGGAGAAGGAGGAATGTTTACACTAATGTTGTCACTTATGGAAACAATTGGTTTAGACTTTGGTCTTGAAAACCATGTTTGTTAAAATGTAGGGTCTATCTATCAGCTGTAGAGCTGAGGATTTTAAGGGGAAAGTCTTCCATCCCAGCTTTTCTGTACTTAAGCCCATTGGCGTGCTGCCTGGGTCTCCTTGTGACTTCAGTGTCAAACACTGAGAGATGTAAAGTGCTTTGCACCAATTCCTGCAGGAAATAGATAAAGGGGAAAGAATAATTAGTTGAATTCACTCTGGAATATGTGTGTTTGAACTGGTACAGAACATCCCTGCTGTGGTAGCGGATGTAAGCAGTTTGAGAGGAGGTGTAACAAGACAATCACCATTTAGTTGCTTTGGCATGATTTTTTGATTGGCACATCAGAACAGTCATTTCGAAAGGAATCTAGCTTCATAATAGGATGACTTCAATAGCAGTGGTCCTAAAATTATAGTTCAGCTGTCATAATATTTGTCTCCCTGTTCTTGTAAATATATACAAGTTTTTCAAAGGTTATTAGTAACAGAACAGTTTAAGAATTATTAGATGCTGAAAACTATGAAACCTTAAATTTAATTATATTTCCTTAAGTAGTGGGAAGATCTGGTCACATTGTGATTTATGTTTGACAGACTGCTAATATCCTATCTGACAGGACAAAGCGGAAGGTAATTACTCAATTTTAAAAATTTTATGATACCTTTTCTGTATCTTAGGTCATAGCAAATGATTCCTGGGACAATCTAATATCAAACTAATAAATGAAGAATTTAGGCACTGACAGAAGGGGTGGGTGGTGAGAACTGGCTGAAGATTTTCGATGATGTGGATGTGATCTCAAAGAACACACTTTTCCAACACCGAAGACTGTGTCCAGATCCATGCTCCCCAAGAAGCAAACTGATATTGGAGAAAGGGACAAGCTATAGCTGTTCCAATATTCTCTTGATAGGAAGCCTTCCACATGGAATAACAACTAAGCAATGTACTTCTGTAAAGGAAAGCAGCAGCTTCATTGTGGTTACACCAGGAATGTGCTTTTGGTTTATGCAAGTATATCTGCTGAAAGTAATTTCTGCTAGTTATTGTAAAATAAGGTGTCTTGTTATTCCCTTCTTCACTGTGGACCTCAATGTCTCAAACTTTTGAGTAATGTGCTTCACCTACCTGAGTAACAGCATGCCTATAGTTTGTGATTGGATCATGGGATCTATGACGGCTGGCTGCTGCTCACCCACCTCTCTCTCATCTGGAGGAAGCAATTTGTTTGTTTATATGTTTGGAGATTCTGTGGGATAAAATATAAGAACTTCATAATAAAAATAATAACACCTGAGAGGCCACAAGTATCACTAGGGACTTCGATTTTATTAGCTAACGTATATTAAGTGTAAATTAAAAACTAAGCACTGCATCAAACAAGGGTCTGCAGTGACACTTGCAACAAACACTTCTACAGGATAAAATAATTTGTCTTGGGCAATTTTAAAAATAAAAACCTGGTGTTTAAATCCAGGCACTTTGTTTGCACTTTTTTGAACAACACTTTTTTTTTCTTAGTAAGTGAGGTATGACTTTTAATCACATAAAGAGGTTTCTTTAGGGAAATCAAACATTCTTGGAAGGCTACAAAATCCCTTCTGAACTGCAGCTGCAAAAGGAGAGCTTCAGACTACTGTGTCATGTTAAATGTTCACAGCAGGAAGAGAGCCAGGTACTTGAACTGACATGATGGATTCCCCCTTCACCTGCTGCCTCTATCTCATTAAACTGCAGTGATTAAAGAGTTATCAAAATTTAATACTTCAAAATGACTGCACAAAAGCAACTTTTCCTTATGAGAAGCCATCTTTATAAACTGTCACCCATGTACACAGAATTTCTCCCACAAATCTCTTCCTCTGTGCACCCCTTCCCCCTGCTACACATTCAGTCCTTAAATTTATGAGGAAGTGGTGAAACCTTTAGCCAGCAAGAACCACTCCTGAGAACAAATATGGGCTCTAAATTATTTGAGCCCATCGGGCATATTTGTTATTAAACCTCGTCTGGTGCAAGAGGGCAAATGGATGTGCTGTGTCATTGCCAACTGTATTAATTGCATGTTAAAGATTTCAGTTTTTTAGAAATATGGATCGGAATTGTACCATGATTATTCAGGTGATGCTGTCAAGCTGTAGTTTGAGAGATGTATTGCAACAAATTAGGAGCAGCTTAGTTTGATCAGGCATTGAATGTTGGCACTTTGATGCTTTTTTTTCTTTCTCCCTTCTGTGCCATCCATGCACAGGTGAGATTAGTTCAACAGGATACAGATATTAGAATTTGGTGATAAAACAACTAATTCTTAGCACTTTTCCATCAGTAGATCTCAGTAAAGTAGATCTGCCCCCACACCCATTACTCAAGAGGAAATGCTAAGAAGCTGAGTGACTTGCTTAAAGCCACTTGGAGAGATGTGGCAGTGTTATGTATAGAGTCTGTTTATCTTGAATCCTAACACATTGTAATGTTTACTAAGCTATGCTATTTCCCCATATATAACCCACTGACATGAAAAAGTACCTCAAGAGAATGGTGCCTGGCCTGAGGATCAGTGCAGACCACGCCAGCCAGTGGCATGGCCCCTGGACAATAACGTTTGCTCATGCCAATGAGGGCACCTTGGAGCTCTCTCTGCATCAAGCTGCAGAAGCAAGGGGATGAAAAAGTGTGGGGGGGGAAGCTTTGGAGCATCCAATTCGTCAAATCTGCCTGCAGCTGACATAATGTGAATTTTTTCATGGATAGCAATAGATCCTGTGAATTATGATACAGTGCCTGGAAAAATTCAGCTATACAACATGGGTACTGATAAAGCTGACAGTCTAGGGTGGGGTCCCTCAGTACTGCTTCTCGTGCGCTGCAGTTTTACCATTTTGAAGTTGGATACCTTCTGTGCTTAGGTGTATAAAACTTTTTCATTAACTAAATTCCTTGTGGCAAATAATAAAAGAACAACCTGTATGTAAGAGGAGGAAAAACTTCCTGCAGAAACCCAAAAGTAAACAAATATTATAGTACTGCTTTTGTAGGCAGCAAAAGCATCACTATTCAGCAATTCACAGTATTAATAACAGATCTAAAATATTCAGGGAAATATTGTAAGGTGTAATTTATCAAGGTCTAGGTTATATTGCAGGAATTACTGTAAAGGACTCCCATGTTTAAATGAAGCTTTTAAAATTAGTAGTCTTCAAGCTGCTAACACCAGAATATACTTATTTGTTTTGTGAGCGTGCTAGGAACTTCACGCATGCAGTAGGTGGGGTGAGGGGGGGGTGTGTGCAAAGATGTCTGCCCTTAAAAGCGTGTAGCCTGCATGTAGGAGAAGAAACATCACACCAGTATTGGCAAATAGTGGGGAAAAGGAAAGAGGGCAGTAGTGTTGGTTAGTCTGATGGACGGTGGTGTAGGTATGTGACTGCTCAGCTACTCTGAGGCATTAAAGAAAGGAAACTCAAGAGAAAGGGTGGTAATGTTGCACTTTTGATGAGGGTTGATCTGGCTTTCAGAAGTGATGTCAAATACAGAAAAGTCTGAACCATGTAAATCAGTTGAAAGTTGCATCAATGTCCGTATTAACTACCTGTAATGGTAAGGAGACTCATAGGTTGAGATAAAAACAATTTAATAACCGATAAAATAATAATAATAGAAAATACAACTAGTAATGCACAGTGTGACTGCTCACCGCTCCCTGACCAATGCCCAGCCCATTCTCGCCTAGCCATCCTAGAGAAGAGAAAATCCCAAACCTGTAATCCTGGAAGTGAGCGCATGAGCTTCCAGGCCCACCCTCATCTATATACTAAGCATGACATTGTATGATATGGAATATTCCATTGGCCAGTTTGGGTCAGTTGCTCTGGCTGTGTTTGCTCCCAGCTGCTTGTGTACCTGTATGTTAGTAGGACAGGGTAAGTTGAAAAGTCCTTGATTTCTTAGCAACACCTAAAAACATCAGTGTATTATCAACATTCTCCTTATATCAAATCTTATACTGAATCCAAAGCACAGGCACTATTCTAGCTACTAAGAGCTAGTTTTTCTTCTATCTCAGATGAAACCAGCATGCTATCTGTTACGGTTCTGCTTTTATACTCCAGTTTATACCACAGTGTACCAAATCCAGATATATATGCACTGACTATGTAGTCTCACAGATTAATTTTAAGGAAAAGGAAACAATTGCATAATACATGTTTTAATTTCTTGAGTTTTGGTGGAAAGAAGGTTATTTAATAAAAATCAGTCAATCTGTATTCTGTCCTCCATCACGGACTTTGTTTAGCAACTCACTGGTCTATATCAGATAGGAAGATCATACTGCTGCCTTTATATAGATTATTTACTTACTGAAAGGTTACATTTCATTCTTAATTTCCTTTCCAGTTTATTATCATGTTCCCTTGGCTGCCTCTTTGTGTTACATATGTCAAAATGTTATGGCCAGAGCGAATAAAGGTTAATTTAGGAGGTGCAGTAATGGTTGCGGCACTGAGCTTGCTGGTTGAAAGTTCCTAATGTATAATTTTCAGAGCATAGGAGAGTGTGAAAGATGAAGTAGTTAACTATGATGCTAAGAGAGCGCACAGGATAGCAGTGGCTGGAGGATACCTGTGGGACACATGTATCATACAAAAGCTGGTGATATGGTGTTTTTTTTGACCTGGTGAAGATGGAAACCCTCCCCACCTTCATTACCGTATGTCAGCTTACGTTAGAAGGTGCAAGCGATAGCAGAGACACAAACAGTGGGAATGAAGTTCATTCTATTATTTATCTCATACAAATAGCACAGGTCTAAACAGCTTGCACAAGTATGAATAAGCAGCAGAAGGCAAGAAACACTGGGGAAGCAAGAGTTATGTCTATAATAAGAATATGAGAGATGATAAGTTTATTTCCAGGCAAGCTCTACAACTCTTTTCATGATCTGCTACATCTCCATATTACATGGTAGTTTATTATTCTGGCACAGGCTTAAATGACCCTTAGGACAAGATACCCATCCCCTGGAGGTCATAGTCAAGGGGCCTGACCTTGTGTAGCACTGAACATGTTCAGTCTGGTGTAGATACTCACACTCAGTCCAGTCCAGTTCGCTTGCTGCAACTGCAAAGATGAAGAGTTTGGTTTGTTTATGCGCAGACACTTTTAACACTACTCTGAAAGCATAGAGGAGCTTTGAATATGATTATAAATGACCTTGTACAGCACACTACGCCAATATGCAAACTCTTTTTACCCTTGGAAGAAATGTAGCTAGTGACAGCTTGTGAAGCTTCTAAAGGCCAATGTTTTCTATTGTAGTGTGAGTGAAAGATGATTACAAATGGCGTCCGAGATGGCCACCAAGAGGTTTGTGTAGATGCAATGCTGGATTTGCTAAGTATGCTGCCTACTTGTGTTGTAATTTGTTTTACTCTGACCAAAAGTGAGGATGCTGCTGTTAACTGGATATCCCAGTGATCTCAGAGCTGTTGACTGTAGATACGAGAGTTGTAGCTCTTCTGTGCAATAAGGAGCTGCACAGAAGCAGGAGAGATAATGATGACATGAATATGCAAGTAGTTCTCAATGCCAGCATCATCATCACAGATGTTCCCATGCATCTGGGGTCCATGCACGATTCATTCATTTTGCACATGTTCCCACTCAACCAGCTACTCTGAATATTTTCACCCAATGGGGGATGGCTGATTGTTCAGCCTTTATCATATTTTCCTCAAGTTTACTCTAGTAACATCTGTGTACAGTCATTATAGACCTGGCGCTTGTTCTGAGTCGGTACTAATTTTCTCTTTTGGTGACAGGCAATGCTCTCTTTTTCTATCCCTTTGAACATGTAGTATAAAGCAACCAATGCTATGAGATACTGTCAGGTTACACTCATTCCACTGCAACTCTGAAGTGTTAAGTCATCTTATCTCTTCTTTGATAAGCTGTGGAGCACTGGCAAAGCTGATGACAGCACCGATTCTACCAGGAGGCTGAGGCTGGTGTTGCCCTCAAAGTTGGTTGACCAGCTGAACGTAACGCTATAGTGTCAGAGCATTTTCTGAGCTTTGAGCGTGTGACACATTCCACCAATATACCAATCAGATTTTGCACCACTTCCTCTATTTCTAGTGTATAAAAAAAAAAGATGAAAACAGCCTATTAATTAAAAAGTTACAGAACTCTTCTGGGCTGTAGGTCTGGTGGAGTCAGATCCTATTTTGGGTAAAGAAGGCCTAGAACACTGTTTTTCTTTTTTGAGAGTCGATGAGTGATTTACCTGTAAGGTAGTTGTCCAAATATTATCTGCTGCTTCTACATGCTATGTGGAGAAGTGAATGCAATACCTGTCGGCTCAGCATGACCTTATCCTGCCCACATTTGAGTTTTGAAGCAGCTCCAATTGTTACAGGAGCCTATGAAATCTTGCAGTTGAGAAGTCAGGTGCTAAACAAACTGTGATGTTTGTGAACTCTGACAGTGACCATAAACACAAGATTTGCAGCATGCACTCGGATGCATACTAACGTACCAGCCTTCCTCTTGGGTAGCATAGAAATAGTTTAAATGAAGGAGCTGAACAGCTTTGAGATTTCCCTGTTCCTAGGAGCAAGATTGGGGTAAAGTTATTGGGTATATGGTGCATCTTAGTTATCAAAATATGTTTGCAGTAGTTTAGCTGTTTGGAACGGAGATTATTCTTGGCTTGCTTGTTAGTGGTGTGTGCTTTCCATGAGCAATAATTGAGATTAAACATTCTCTAGGGAAGTAAGTAATTTATTTTGTAGTAAACTGATATCTGTTGATATTTTAACATTGCTTACATTATTTATATGTAGATTTGCACCCATGAACTGGAAAATATAATCTTTTATTTCATAAGAAAAGTAATTTAATGTTAAAATTTAATAAAATATTAATTACATATGAAAAGGCTTATGTAGCACAGAACACGTACTGTATATTATTACAAATTGTTCATGCTGAATAAATGCTTTGCAAAGGAAATGGGAATACATTAGCACAAAAATAAAGCAATGGAAGTTGGTTGGGTTTTTTTGGTAGATTAGCAGGTATGGTTAAGCAAGTTGCACATGTGGATTCATCTCCTGTACCTGAAGACAGCAAAGCAGGAGAGAAATTGGTGTATCGCAGCTATCTATCCTTGTTTCTGAAAAGGATCTGCTGGCTAAAAGCTTCTCGACTGCAATGTGCTGTATTACTGCAACACATAATTGTTTTATGTCTTTTTTTCCTCTCCTGTTGGAGTACTTGAGAACCTGCAGTTGGGAAATTTTGGGCTTCCACAGTCTAATGGAACTGCAGAGATGCAGTTCATCAGAACTCTCATGATTCAAGCAACAGTGTAATTGGACAAAGAGTTGGATCAATATTGCGACAATTAATTTAAGATTAATTCTTTTCAGGCAAAGGACGAGCTCGACTGGCATTGGGGAGAATGGTTAAATGGTGTTGGGGGAAAGCATTTTGTTTCATTTACAATACCAATATTCTCTATTAACAACAGATTTCATTGCAAGCCATCAGCACATGATTATCCCTGGATTGTACATTAATTTCTATATTGAGTCTTGGCCTCACTTAATGTTTTATGTGCTGAACCAAATGACGTCTGGAACAAGGAACAGCTTGCTTAGATGGATGATCTCCTGGTAGTAAATGCAGTACTTCTGGAAGTTGTTTGAATAATGTGCATGCTCTCTCAGGCAGAAAAACCTACCTGACTTTCATATGGTTGAGAAAAGTCATGCCTTTTAACTTTGCATTGCTTTTGGTCAAGATGATTTATTCTGAGGAAACACTCCTACCTCACGCATTCTAACCTTTGCAAAGCTTGTTCCATTACACGTTCGTAGGCTTTTCTGCAGGAATGGTAGTTCTCCTTCTAATGTGCTCTGTGGCTTTATAAATGGCAAGGTCACACCTTTGTAGGATTTGCAACAAAGATGAAAGTTCTCCCCAAGCCTCTTTCCTGAGAGCTAAATCCACTATAAAACCAGGGCTTTCACGATTTTTTGAAGCTGACAAATGTTGAGCACTCAGATAAAGATCATACTTTTTTTTCATTGCAGCAACTACAAAAAGGCGTATTTATTTAATTCATAGATGCTCTGCATATATTTGGGGCTTTCCTGCAACTCCCATCACTTTTCTACAACCGCTGTAATACTGATCTAATTTGAGTAGCTTTTTTCTTCTTATGTCGGCTACATGTTTCTGTGGGCTGGTTGTTGAGTGATTAATACTGTGAACATTTCCTCTGAATATCTCAAAGCTGATGATTTTTTGCAGTATCCTTGAGTACTTTAGATTATCAACTGTCAGTTAAAGTTTGTGCACGCAAATGATTGTAAAATTTATGGAATGAGGCCTTAATACTTGGGCTGTGGCTAACTACATAATATCCTCCACCAAGAGATACAATAATATACATATTCAGTATGTGTAGTTGTCATTGTGTGTCTATTCCTCATGTTTTCCTTATCTTTCTAAGGGCCTTTACCTCAAGGACTCTCTTTGGTGCATGCAGAGATGTGTACATTTAAATTCATTATAATTAAATTATTTTCCTAGTATTTCTTTACATATGATGGTAAAATTCTAGTGCACTACTTAGTTATAATTCAGGATGATTCCTGCTTAGTTGTTTCTCAGAACTATCAATATATTTCATATATTTCCTCCTTGTCTCTGAGCATCCAAGAACAGTGATGAATTTCAATCTTAAACACATGCTGTCATCTGGCAACACAAACAAAAAAGCCCACATCTAACTATATAGAACGTTATGAGCTTGAGGAGAGTACTGTTACATGTCACTAGCTGCCCACAAACTATGCTCAAGGCAGCTGTGATAGAAACAGTATATGCTCTTTTAGAGCTGAAGTTCAGCTTCTGAATGGCTACAACAAATACTGAGTTACTGCAGATGGAAACAGGAATTCCTTCATTCTAACATGTTTTCTCATGAACATATTAAATTAATATATACCTCTGAATCAAGATGTTCAGATATTTTCTCACAAGAGTGCCATTGGGATTCTATGTGCCTGTCATAACATTGATCCAGGCAGTCTGCTCCAATGGATTTGTTAAACAGGTTTTTACATCGGCACATAAAATCAGGAATTTATGGCTTGCCATAAGGCATACAAAGTGAGATTTCAACTCCCCGTGGTGCACAGCACATCACGCATCAGGAATGTCACTATTCCTTGTAGCATCTATTACTCCAACCTGCTGCTAAAATGCAATTCTAGGCTGTGCTTCATGTATTTCAGGAGCTAGGATAAGACAGGAAGATGGATAAATTGCCATGGGGCGATGGCACAGAGGTGGTAAAGCCTATCGTTCTCCAAAACTTTTTGTAATTTTATTTCTGAACATGACCCTTTCTAAAACCACTTTTGATAAACCTAACTGTTCAGATCCCCACAAACAGAACAAATTAAGTAAATGTGAAAGCATATTTAACACATTATGAAAATCAAAGTGATGTAATTTAAAAAGCACAACAAATAAATGATTATCAGTCTGAAATTAAATTTTCTTTCATGCCAATGATGACTTCTGCAAGCTCCATTTGTATATAGCACCTGATGTTAATTGCTTCTAGGAGTACTACTTGAGCTCTCCTCCAGTGCCTCTCTGCTGAAGGACCCATTTCAGTGCTGAAGAGCGATTTTTTTTTTTTTTTTTTTTTTTTTTTTTTTTTTTTTTTTGTCCCCTGTACAGCCACCAACAGTTACCTAGCAAGTCCTTGAGGGTTTCAAAACCTTCTGTCAAGACTTTATAATTTCCTTTCATCTACTCATGATCTCTAATCCTGGTATTCTCAGTGACAATAGCAATTATCACCAAAGAGACACTGAGTATGGTTGTGCTTTAGCTGTCATATAAAAATACCCAAACTTAATACCTTTAAAACCAGTGATGTGCTTCATAGCAGCTAGGGTTACTCAAGCTTTCAACACAACAGCCACTGCTCCAGGTAGGTCATAGTCAAAGTGAACTTTTTGTTCTCTTGAAAGAGGTGGAGAATCTAGTGATAGTGACACTTTGATATTGACAGGCATAAATTCACTTGTGCAGGTTTTAATTACATGTGTTGTGTGTCCCTGTGAGTCAAGGCACCAAACCCATCTTCGTATGTATCCAACAAGCTCTTGCATTGACTCCTGTTTTGCTGGATGAATTTCAGCCTTGTTTCATTTTCATTTCACGCACCGGTGTACAAATTTCCTATCAGCTTCTTGCCAGAGTAATGCATGTGCCATGCTAGAGAACTGCATCTCAGGGTAGTATAAAAATAAAATTGTTTTTCATTGGCTGGGCTTTGGGAACGGATAGTGAACTGAAAAGCCTGTTATCTCCTGGCCTCCATTTCATGCGCTTCTCATGTAAATAGTGACCACAATCAAATAGTTGCCTGCTGGCTGCTTGATACCTGGTATGAGGAGGAATAGTAGCACTTGCTACACTGACAGTTGACAAGTCTTGTGCCTCTTACAGATACAATCTTCACTGTCCTTCTAAGCACTTATTGATAGAAGACACCAGGGATGCCAGTATATATAGTATGCTATATATACCTATACAGTCAGATTTGTGAAGGAAACTGCTACTCAGTCCTTCTCCCATCACATCCCATCTTAAGCTTTCAATCTTCAATTCTTTCGTGTGATCCAGCATAATTCTATAATGGGGTGGTAGATAGCAATAGGGATGCTGGCTGGCTGCTGTCTGAGCTTCATCTAGCCTTGTGCTTCTCAGACTCTGGGTGCTGTCTGAGCTTGCAATAACAGAAATTTTCTTTCAAGATGCACACACCCTCCCTTTTATGCTGACAAGCAATCTTTCAGCTGGAGGAGGACTGACCTTGAATTGAGTGAGGGCTGGATTTTGTGACATCTTTTAAGCGAGTGGGGGTCAGTGATTGCGACAGTTGGTTTCCTTTAGCCAATCAGGGCTTCCATCCAAATGTTAGCAGCCATCCTGCTGAGCGGAGAGAGGAGGCTCTACCCACGCTCCAGACTGGGAATACATTTACCCTGCTATATTTATTCTTCTAAGTGCATTCACTAAAGAGGCACAAGGAATTGTAACTTTGTTCCCTGAACTTTGACTCCAGTGTTCCACATTAATGGAAGACATTAAGAAAACAATCCTTTTTTTTTTTTTCACCATTATGTAACTTCTCTCTCCCTCTCATTTATTTTGGCATTGATAAAAACTGAGGAGAGGCTGCTGTATGACTGTGTTATTGTTTGGCTCAATTTCTAGAGAAACCTAGTTGATTGAGGTTCCTGTGCTAAAGGCAGCTGGTCTGCCCTGCTCAGAGGGATTTCAAAATAGCCTGCCAGCCTTTGCATGGGTCCGTGCTCTGCTTCTCAGACTCCAAGGCTGTATTCCAATTACTCCTTCAGAAGGGCTGATTTGAGAATGAGGATAGGCAGATAGGCATGTCAAAAAGGCATTTTTAAGCTTGCTGGCTAAAATCAGCAGGCCTGATACTGCTCTGCTGCTTTCTGGCTATGTGGCACAGAGTAAATTGCTCCAAGAAATATCAAATATTTTCTTAGTGTGGCTAACAGGGTGCTTTGTACAAGGCAGGGAATAAAGAGGACAGGGTTGAAATAGGAATATAGGAGAGACAGGAGGGCAAGGTTACCAGTTAGGCTGAATCCTATCAGCCTTACTTATCCCTATAGTGTAGCCAGAACGCCCAATGTTCAGGGCTACGAGCAACAACTAGTTATGCTACATGCTGCTGGTTACTGTTGGCTGTTGCCAGTTGCATGCTACTAGCTTTTTCAGTGAAATTCATCCTTTTCTTTTGAACTGATGCTTTTATATAACTTTTTCAATATTTATACCTTGAGATGGAGCAAGAGTATAGCTGTGGGACAGAACTGACATAATGAGAGATCAATTGGAACTTCACTGGGCAGCATCTAAGTGTCTAAGAGGGCTTGTGAGGGATTGGTGGCTTTCATGTGTCTAGTGAAGTTGCATAAAATCAAAACTTTGTCCAAGATACCATCCACTTGAGAAATGGAAATTCATCCACTTCAATACTGTTTCCAGTAAATAGATAGAGAGGGACACTCTGGAAGTGATGTGCTGGCAGAGGCTGAGAGCCAGCATTCCACACTTTGCTGCTCAAATTGCTGTTTGCAAAAGTTTGGTCCAAATAATGTTAATAGGTAGCCCTATGGGCAGAGGAGTTAATGAAGTCTGCTTCCCCATGTATTTGGGTCTATGGTTTGTTATCTACAAGACTCCTCCCATCCCCTCCATGGTTGCATTGTGGCCATACCCCTGATTGGATATCAAAGCCCACTTGGAGCAAATTCTTGGGGTGCTTTAAATGGTACTGTTAAGGTTTCCCTCTCATTGGAGGTGAGAGAAGCCTTAAGAGTGGATGACCTAGCATCCAGTAAAGGTCTGACTCACAGCACAGGCTTTTTCTCAGTGGATAACCTATATAACCTCTTCGTTCTCTATGTGCTTCCTCTTTTCATAAAGCTTGCAGGAATTTTGTATCTTTGAGACCTTTCCCCAATAAAAGTTGATTGAAACTTGATGGACAGGCTTAAAAGCTGTTTTGTGAAAGAAAGACAAAGTTGTCCATACACTCATATATCTTATTCCCTAATAAGATACCGGCCTGAAATCTATATATCATAAAAGACCCACCCTAAATTTTGCAAGTTAGGCTTTGTCACAAGGGGGAAGAAAGGATAAATTTATTTGTTTATTCTCTGGATAATGTTTCAGACATCATTATTCTTGGAACCCTGTAGTTTGCCACATCAAGCAAAGCATCAGTTTCTAGACACCCTGCTGACCACACAAGGAAGAATGCCAAGTCCTTCCCAAACCCAGGACCTTCACGCAGCAAACAGATGTGCTGCCTGCAGTGCTGAGCCACCGAGTATAAAGGTTGGATCTGTTTCTAGGAAATTAACATTATTTAGCCTTTAGGAGAGAAATCCCATCTCTGGTACTCTTTTAATAATTTTTCTAGTAGCCTGTTTCATTTGAATATATTCCCCAGTGTCACATCTAATTTTTGTATCTGTATAGAATCCATTGCGAGGGATCAAACAGGCTGAAAAAGCAAACATATGACCATGGGTGATATGGCACAGAAGTGTTTTCTCCTTACTCCATTGGCTACTGCTCTGAGCACAACAAAGAAAATCACTTTCAAAATACAATACAATGACTGTCTGAAGCCTATTCAAACCAATGCAGGACAAACCTCAGAAGGCCCTGAGGTTCTGTTTGACTCAGATAAGCTTCAGAAAACATCCAACTGTTTTGATGATTATCGGAAGCTCTTACATCTGCCAGACTGGGCTGAAAAACTTGTGAGAAGCTCCCAGCTTTCTTATGAGACTTTTGCTACTACCTGCTTTGGGCCAGATGTGCCTCTGGAAAGGCCTCGGCAGTAAAGATGAATGGTGCACTAGAAGAAACTAAAATGGACAGAAGCGTTTGGTCTCCAGTGAATGTGGCCTTTCATTTTCAGATTCCAGCTGGGAAGAGATGATAGAAAAGTAGGAACAGACGTTGCCTTTTAAATCTCAGTAACAGCAATAAAATGTCTGCTCTTCCCTCTGTTTGCAAGACTTTTTGCCTTTCTGGGCCAGTTGTATATCTTGTGCAGAACAGAGCAGAGAGTGTGATCTCCTCCTGCCATCTTTATAATTTTAGGTGGAACAAAACAGAGATACTGGCTAGCATTCTTACAAAATACTGTAATATAAATATGTAGTGTTAATTTAATTGCTGTTTCTTCCCTTGGCTGTAGTCATCTTGGTGAGATTCCTAGTCCTATGCAGCTGACTTTTATTTTTGTGTTGTTCCTGCCTTTTTGCTATTTACCATCACCCTTTTCCCTGGTAGCACATAGAGGAGTTACCAAGGTAGTAGAAGTCTAAGTGTTAGAAAGGAACATCCTTTTAAGTACACAAAAATATCCTTATCTCATTATGAAGATTCTGAACCTTGTGCAGTATTTGTGGGAGTTGGACATACACATATTTTTGAGACAGTGGGAGGGAGAAAGCATTCTCCAAAGAAATTATAAACATTTGAAAGTAGCATTTATCTTTCAAGGCTTTTCTGTCCACTGAATTCCAAAATAGTTCTTTCATTAGTTAGGTTTGTTATTAGGCTTCCTAGCTTAGTGAAGTTAGATATTTAAGAAAAAGGGAAAACAGTGAGTTGTCCCTACTGTCTTTCACGCTGCATCCCTGTGCTTTATGAAACAGTTCTGATGACTGGATTATCTTTATCTTGTATGTAGCACATCACATGAGTGGTAACATGTTTTATAGTTGTAAGTCTACGACAGTAAATCCTGGCCTTCTGCTGTGAAACTGAAAGATTTACTGAGATTTGCCCACCCTGAATAGTAACAGACCTTTGTTCCCCATTTCTGAAAGACCCACAAGATCTGGGTTGCAGATCCACAGGTGGTGAGAGTGTTCTTCTAAAACAAATGCAGGTAAATGGGGCATTTGGGATGTTGACATCCCCAAAACCTTTAGAAGAGCTTGCTTTCTTAAATGGTTTGAAAAAAACTTGACAGGTTCCATTAACATTAAAAACTTTATGCTAAAGCTCAAATATTTTTCTTTTAAAAATAAATTAAATAATCGGTAGTTAACAAATTATATTACGTGTGGTGAAACTCCAAACAAGCCTAGATCTGAGATAGAACATTATATGCAAGTATGAAACTGAGATGGTTTTACATTTGGGAGTTTCTCTGGTCTTGTTTGTCAGAGACCTGTTTCTAGAGGCAGTCTTTGCACTGTAGGCTGAGAAATGCATTTTGAGACCCAAATCCCCAAAATACAAGGGATGTCAGACCACAAAAACAGTAGAGGAGCTATGTGAGTGAATTCTGAAGGAAGCACTCAATGAATAAACTCTTAGTTTTCATCAAAAACCATGTATTATAGTTACTTTCATATTTCCATTGTAACAATTCTTACTCCAGAAAGAAACTGCTTGCACATTCATGTCTAGGTTTGACTGCAGCGAAGTCAAGGTTCTTCTTTCTTTGAGCCATAGAAATTGGGGTCTGGTTCCCTTTATCCTGTTGTTCTTTGGCTGCCGGCTGAACTGCAGCAAGGGGTGTAAGTTTGCAAGCTCTCCTTTCTTGTCATCAGTTTAAAATTTTCAGTTTCTTTTTGCAAAGAAAAGACTGTAAGACTGTCAAACATCTTTAGTTTTAAAATGATAAATTCTATTTTGTCTGGATTTATTTTTTCTAAATCTGAAGGGCCCTTGGCCACAGCTTCATCCTTTCTTTACCACAAGACCCACTGATTTAAGTCAGTGGGAATAGTCAAGGATCAAAGACAAAATGCCTTTTCTAGGTAAAAAAGAATGACTTAAGTAGGAGGATTCCATGTTAATGCTTTTCTATCATTATTTGAATGTATTTTGGGTACATGAATTTCAATATATTATTCTCTTCAGTGATCTGCAATAATATCTTGCATTTTTAAAAAGAAGCATTTTTTTTTTTTAAATGGTTATTTGCTTGCTTCAGAGCTGTGGCTGAATTAATTCTTAATATTATCAGGGTTAAAGCATCATCTTTATTTGAATGGCAGGGGAAAACCTCAGGTTTATTCTCTTTATATACAAAAAATATCTCCAGCAATACCATTCACCAGTGGTTTCCATGTTGTCTGCGTTACTTGAACTTCTGTGCAATGGGAGATGTTGCTATATCTCTAATTGAGTACTGCAGTCACTCCTGATGGAATTTTATTCCTTATTACTTCTATTGTCTGCATTGCATTACTGGAAGATGACAAACATCTGGTTTTCACTCTGTTGTGTTCTGGACAAACACACGATAAGTGACTTAGAGACTTTGCAGTGTAAAAGTGATAAGAAGAGGTAGTTTAATAAAGAGGAAGGCTAAGGTGAAGAATATTAACATGAACGGACACATACTTGTGAGTAATAATTGCATTTTAATATTGCTAATGCTAAATCTGACTTTTTTCTTCTTTGTTTTTTAGCAGTTGTTACAAGGATTTCTGTAGAAATTATAACACCATTCTCAAAAATTCAGTTAGGGATTTTCTGCTGGCTCACTCACAAGGACTATTTGTTTTATTTTTTTATTTTTAGCTCTGCAACACATCCTCTATTAACTCGGACTGAAATTAACTGCCAGAAATAAAAATTCTAATTTAGATTTTTAATTACCTGCCTTCAGGTATGCTCATGGATCATCAGAGGCTAAGGAAAATCTGCAGTGATTGTGTAATAATTTTGGACTGGCAGTACATTAAACAAATATATTCAGCCACATATGTCTGTAACCTCAAAGGCATTTGAATTGTTGCAGATCTGTGGACAAGAACAGATATGTGCCTGCATAAGAATTTAGTCAAGGGAAGACTATTCATGGTGCTTGAATGAAGTGCTTTGTAGGTTTTGTTCTGTTAGTGCAGAAGAGAGGCTTTTTTGTGACTAACACATCACCATGTTCAATTATATCAATGCACTAACTAGTTATGCCCATTCAGAGGTCTGCTGATAGGTAGATAAAATTCTACACTGCTGTCCCTCAGGGGAAAGCTATTTAATCAGCCTGTCATTTGGGAGACGGATCCTGCTAATTTTGTCCATGCTGATAGCCTCCTTATCTTTAATGGGACAATTTCTGTTGATAATAATCAACAGATTGTTTCACCAAGAGAAAGATAGCAACAGCTATTCAGACCTTATTCCATTTAGTTAACTACAGTAGTACAGTACGTTACAGTTTCTCTTTCATTTTAGTGCAAACTTCTGTTTCAATATATTTAATTTACAAGGTAATTCTAGTAATTAATTTTCAGCAATCCAGCAGAACTGTTGAATAAGGGGATCTTAAATCTATTGCTGCAAGCTAGCTGGTAATGCTAGTCACCTGGCAACAAGAACAAATAGTGTAAGAGAAAGCACTGCACTAGTGGTAGTGGCAGCTGAAGAAGGGTCCTTTCTACAGACCTAGGGCATTTGGTGCATGATGTTGGATGAAGGGTTTATGTCTTTTCAGATTTGGCAAAATATTTGAGATACTGAGTTTTTGTTTGTTTTATCAAAACAAAGGGGGGGTTAATTTTTTTTTTTTATTTCTGTTCTTTAGAGTGGACTCATTAGCTTTGAATGGACTCATCTTTGCTTCTACGCTACTGTGGTTTGTGCTGGGTTGAATAAGAGTATCTGAAAAGTGAAATGCTGGGGTGCAGGTTTGCTTTGTTGAGAAATGAAATGAAGCTTCAGTGAGGTGTGTTATTGTATTTCCTTGTATCTTATATCCCCTGCAAATGCTAAGTTATATGGGATAATCAGTGAAGAAGATGTTCCTGTTTCGTAATTGCTGTGTGACACTTCATGAAACTGTAATAGGCTACACAGGATTTGTGCACTGATTTAGTGAAGTACCTTTTAAAACAAGACAGCTGATTAAAGCATGTCAGCTTAAGTGAGAGTGCATAATAAGGGTCTAAGGTTTAGGATGTACTATTAGGTGGTGAATAAATATAATCCAGCCTTATAGCCCAACCAGGAGTGAGGCAGCACTGAGAAAATAGTGCTCACAAGGACAGGTTTCCTCCCAGTCTCTACAGAAGGTCGGCACCAGTGTGCCAAGCCAGCTACCTATCATGCTGAACAGCACTGTCTGCTTTTGCTCTGACTCAGCTGTAAGATAACTACATGATGTCTGACTGGATTGTTGTCAGGGTGGCTGAGCTTAGTTTGGCATGGAAGAGGAGCAGAGAGAGGTTGTGTGTTGGGCAATGACTATGTGTACCTCTGATCGTCTTTTTTAAAACTCTCTAGGACTGGAATTAGTGTACCAGGGAGCTGTTTATGATGAAGCTTCCTGTCCTTGCTGCAATACAGTAATTGTATAGAATCCTTCTCCATTGAATCACTTGGCTAAGTTCAAATTAAATCACTGTTGAGTGTAAATGAGGATGACAGAATTTAACCATCAAAGCATAAAAAAATCTACCACAATTTAAATTGTACTCCCTACCACTTTCCCACTTTTCTGGAGGAAAATGAGCTTCCCCTGTTGCCAAGAATAGTGTGCTCTGAGATATTCCAGCTGAAGCACTTAATGTATGAGTCAGCCTGAGTTTGCCTTTGAACCAAAAGGTTCATTAAAGTCTACGAAGTGGTGCTGAGTTTCAAACAAAACCCAAGGAATGAAACAGGGCAAGACTATTCGGTTTTGATGAGTTCTACTTTGAATTTTGGGTGCATCTATAGAGCCTTGGGTATAGGAAACCAGACAAAGGTTACCAGATTAACAGGAATCCACTCTTTAATAAGCTTCCCTTAGAGAAGCAATCTTAAAGAAATGTCACCTATTTTAAAAGTTTATCCAAAGGCCATTGGAGTTTTCTCCATTGACTTTAGCAGGCTGAAGTGTCTGAGTGTCACCATTTAATCTGAAAATATGTTTCAGTGAAGCAAGCCATGTTTGCTAATACATGCCAAGTAGCTTTTTACCTTGTTAATATAATGAAATATTCAATTTGAACAATAGTTTAGTTTAATTGAGCAGTTATCTGATAATCTGCATGTGTTTAATGGGGCAAATGTGTGAGGCAGGTGCAAAAAAACCTTTCAGTAAATTAATACATTCAATGAACTAATGAGGTGCTGTGGGAGTTACATTTCAATTAAAAATCTATGAGGATATAAGCAACTTATGAAAGTTGTTTGTTAGTTTTGCCTGCTTCCAATGGAAGGGAAAAATCAGTGAAAGGCTCCTTAAACACATGACTGAGTTGGAAATGAAAGCTAAAAATATGTTTTAATGAAGATTTAACATTTTCTCTTCCAACTGCATATGGCAGTCCTACTTCTTAACAACCTGCCTGGCCTCACTTATGTTCCACATAGAGTGACTTGGATTTTCTCATAACACTTTATGAAAGGGCCAACTGTAGAGAATGACCACATATGTCTCAATTCCTACAGGCACAGTAGAGACTAGCTGTGTGTCTGAGAAAACCATTAGGTTTATAGACTTTAAGAATGAATAACTCCTGATATGCTTGCAATAAGCTAAGCGGATTGATCTTTAATGGTTTTCCAGATATGTTGAGAGTTATTCAGCAATTTGAAACTCCAGAGGCAGCAGCTGAAGCGGCCAAGAACAGATTTGATTGTCAGCCTTGCAGAGGTCCAATGAGGATATAGATAATTTGTGAGAGTAGCGTGTTACAAATGGGCTATTTGAAGAGAAGCAAAGCAATAGGGAGAAGATGTACCAAAGGGAGTGCCATTGGCAGGATTTCTCTGAGCTTGAACCAAAATTTTCTGAAGTTTTTGAGACTCTTTCCTGTTAATTTAATGAATCTTAAACCAGATGTCATCTCTCTTTCATGATGGTCTAACAATGCTTTAATGAATTGTAATTGAACCTCCTGGATTGTGATTACTATAACATTAACTTATCACCAATATCTATCTCTTTCTGCATCTTTCACAGGAACAGCCAATGTGAGGCAGAATTTTCCATGGGCTTTCTGTTCTCCTTGTTTTGTTAAATCAGGAAAAAAATCTTCCGTTTCGTTAAAATTTGTGACGTGTCGTTATAGGTGTTAAAATAGTGCAGAGAGCAAAGAGATCCTGATTCAGGCCAGAGATCTAACAAACAGTAAACAGGATTAACAAAATTAACAACAATATACCTCTTCACATACAGAAGGCCTTACTGAGAGAGAAAAATGACCTAGTAGTATTTTAGAACTCAGATTACCGATTTTGATTGCTCTGGTGTTTTGCTAGGGAACAGATCCCCAAACAGTAGTAAAATGATATTCCTGTCTGGTCTCATCATCTTGGTATGCCTCCAGATATCAAACCTGTAAATTCTGATTACAGATTTGTCTTCAAAATAAAGTAGAATTAATCTTTTACAGAGAATCTAATGAGGGGCTTTCCACAAAAAGGTTACAAATAGTCTTCTAAACCCTGAAAATGATAGGGGCATCATTCTTTACTAAAGTAATTACCACTCACAGGATTAATGAGTTTGAAATTTGCTGTTATTTTTTAAGTCTGAATGGTTATACATGTCAATTGACATAGGATTATTCTTGACAGGTGGACCTATAATTTAGTATATCACTTTCTTGTTATAAAAATAATGCTTTATACCAGGAGGAAATTATTTGTCATGCTCAATGTGTCAAAATATTTGGGAAGTTGCCCAGAACATGAGTTAACCAAACAGCATACAACATTAGTTTTAATGTAAATTGCATTAGTTACTCTATAAATTATACAGTGGTTGTATTTCCCATATCTCTAATGGTTTATCCCAAGAAGCATGTGAGCATGAAGATTGTGTTTTCATGATGCAGTAGACAAGCTATGCAGAGATATGCAAAAGCTGTGCTTTTGAAGAGGATCAGACTTTGGGCTGCAAATGGTTCCCATCCCATGTTCTGCATAAGCCTATCTCCAAACCCACTGAAATTAAAGGAAAAACTTCTGCTGACTTTAGTGGCCATGGAAGCCATATAATTTTCTGAAAATAGCTCAGCCTCCTACTTTTTCTGAAATCCGTGGCAAAACTCCCAAAGTCTTCATTATAGTTATTGTTTTGGACTATTTTTGAAGGTTTTTTCAGCTCGCGTATAGATACAAATTCAAGAATGAATAAGAAGTTCATGCAGCCATCAACATCCCATGGCATGCGCAGTTCTGTTTAAAGATTCAGTATTGCATTACATTGTAGTCTTTTGTTATTTTTACAAGCACAGCTATTTCTCACTGCAATTTTTTAATGTCGGATGGGCGTTTGCATTGTTATGTTTAGAATCAACATTTAGTCTTTCTTAATATGTTACGTGACAAAAATAGAGTTTAAAATATCGATCAGTTTTGCAATTGTCATTGTGGCAAAGTATTTTAGAGATACCTGCAGGTAGTCTATGAAAATAGGTATTTCAGAGGAAGCATAATTCTCTTTGATGAAGTACTTATGTTAAGGCAAAGACATTATCTGTATTGCAACCTTGTATGCTTTGGAGTTTTGCATAATTTCTAGCAATCGCAGTGTCTGAATTCTTTCCATTACGTATTCCGCTGGTTAATTTATGAAGTGTGAGGAATAAAGCTGGTTAAAAATAAATTTACTTTGGTGATACTTAATCTTTTTCCACAATACGTGCTGTAATTAACATATTAATCTATAACAAATGCTAAAAGTTTCTTCCTAATCGCTTTGCCGTACATTTTATTTGACATTTCAGTTATATTTCACTGGCTTGCCCTATGAGCATAAAGCGATAAAAAAATTCAATGAAATTGGACATATTCGTACTAAGAATCTGATTTTTATATAAGATTAATTTGATTTTTGTGAAGAGACCCTGTAGTTGGGAAGAATGTGACTTACATGAACAAAAATACCATTTGCTAAATGCTAAGAGGAGGGAATAGAATAAGAACTTGGAAATGATTATGTAACATTTTAGATACACTCTGAGCTATCTCAGTATAAGTTAAGTGAAAAGCATTACAGAGGCACATTAAGTGGCATCTTTATGGGGAATAAAAAGCTTACAAATCACAAAACCTGCTACACTCTGGAAATGAATGTATAAATATGCTGGCATCATACCGTGCTGTGGGTCAAATTCCTCTCTCAGCACAACAGCCCTACTCAGTTTAACTTTGGGAATAGTTTGAAGAACTTTAATAAGATTGAGTGAGTGATTTGTTTTGTTACAATGACAGCAATATTTGGGATTTTAGTTTCTCCTTTCAGTGTTGGGAATTAAATACGGCAGTACTGAGCTTAATCTGTAAGAGTTATAGAAGCAAGGTGATTACAAAAATGCCTCATTTACTTTCATCAGTGTTGTGTTGTATCAGCTCTTCTGTCTAACGGCTGAGAGCATTTTGGTAGACAAATTATTATAGTTATTTTATTGTTTGTATTGGAGTAGCAGCTTAATGTGCTAGTCATGGGCAGTGTTTCACAGTGATAGACATAACAAGGTAAGATCATGAGTTGGGCCCTGCCTCAAGTAGTTTATAATCTACTATAAAATAACAGTAGGAAACCTTGTGATGGAGTACTGAGGTGGTACTTATGGCATAACATTCAACATTGTATGCCTAACTAAGCAAACTAATTAATCTGCTTATTAATTTTGAATCAATTCCCCCAAAGCTTCTATAATAGATGATTCAGTTAACGCAGAAGGGAAGACCCTTTTTCCTGGGATTACAGGAGAAGTGTTTCATTAAATAAGAGCAACTGAGGGCTAAGGTGCCAAATTCCTCATTATTGCTCCTGCAGAAAAGAAAGTCCAAAACTCCAGATTCTCAAAATTACTGTTCATCTGTGTCTGCATCCTGGCAGCCAGCAATCATGTTTTTATCAGTAAATGGTCTATAAGTAAAAGTTGTTATTCTAGGCTGGACGACTGGGGTGTGTAGGAAAAGATCATGGTTCCAGATCCTGTCAAAGCATTGACCTGAGAAGTGAAAATTACAACACAGTATGAATTTGTTCTGTTTGTGGCTTCCTCTGTCATCCTTCCCTGAATTTCTCCTGCCTACTCAACTTCTCCTCATATTATATTTGTATGTTTGAATTTTGCTTCCAAAGTGAAGCCATTTGTGTTTGTCTTTTTAACAAATTTTGTAAACTTTGGAGTATTTATTAACTCCCTAACAACCCTTTTTTTCAAAGTACTTATTAGTTACCTGTCTAACTTTTAATCATTTTTACAGTTTATGCCTAGACAATCCCTTTTAACATGGTCCATTTAATATGTGATTGCTCTTGGAGCAGGTTTATTCAGCTAATAATGTCTTCCCTCCTTACAGTAATTGACTGCTGGATAGGAAAATGCACATGGGCTGTCCATGGCCCACCAGAAGAGTTTGGTGCTCTGTGTGTTCTCCTAAAGCACTCTTCACCAGGCGCCCTCAGGTAGAGCTCGTCAGGGAAGGCAGCACCTGGATGCCTGACAATGCCATGTCCAGGAGCACATCAAGCAGTATCTGCAGCATAAACCCTTCAACAACAGCTTCAATAATCTATGCTTCTGTGTAGGAATTATTAATCAGAAGCCTTACTAAATTTAAGATGTATGACACCTACTTCTCTATCCATTAGGGAAGTTGCCTTGCCAGAGATGGAAATCAGACAAGCGTGACGTGATAGATTCTTGAAAAATGTCAGCCATTTCTTGTCACTTATTTATTCCCCAGGCACTGACAAATTAATTCTCTAATAATTTGTTCTAGTATTTTTCTGGGCACTGAAGTTAAAGTAGCTCATCTCCAGTTGTCTGTATCTTCCTTTTCACCTCTTTGTGAAGTTAGGTATGATATTTGCCCTTCTTATTCTTCTGGGGCCTCCCCTCTTCTTTGAAAGCAAGCTTGCTTATGGGAACTGAGTTAATCGTCCCATTTTGGCTTAGAGTTACTGCTGTGGCATGACTGGCATTTGATTCAGCACTTCTCTGATATTAGCATTTGAGAGAATACAGAAGAAACCGCTTGCTCTCTTTTCCTGGTTAGTATTCAAGGAATGACTGGAGCAGAATAGACAGAGATGTCCAAGCTTAGCAGGATTATAATTAAAAGAGAACAAAGAAACTGAGAACAAAGGTGAAAAATAAGAGGGAGGGGTGAGAAAGAAAAAAAGATCTAAAGTGTCAAAGAGTAGTAAGAAGTGGATCTCTTTATTTAAATCACTGATATGTTTTTACGTCATTTTTAGCTTAAAGTCTTACCATCTTTCTCCTTTTTTGTCTTAAACAGAAAAAGGAAGTTTCACTGTATGAAGTTGCTAAAAAATAATAACATTGGGATTTCCTTCTGCCAGGACATCAAGCTATGTTGCATATGCTGTACATATGTGTATTTTATAAAAAAAATATGTACACCAAGATTGATAGTTGCTTATGATAGTGCTAAGCCTCCAACCTATGTAGAAATAGATTTTACTTGGGATACTGGCTGTAGCTCATGGCAGTGACTGCACATGAGATCCCAATGTTCCTGAATTGTACTTTAGTCACTAAAAGAAAAATTCATTACAGCTTAGCACTGGACAGCTGGTACAACCCTTCTTTGGCAGTATGTTGTTACAAATCTCTTCTAATATTCTGGTTGGAAGATGGCTGCCAATGTACTCGGCATCAGACCAGTGACCAGAAAAACCTAGGTTTAAGTCCTCATCTCTTATGTAATGTAACACTCTGTGATAAGTGATTTGGCGCTCTGCGCTTCAGAGGAAGAAAATTATTCTGTAGCTGGTGTATTTGTAACCCAAATACATCCTAGTGAATTCACCACTGAAATTCTGCAATTCTGCTTTGTTCTTACACTAAGAGCACTAAACTGCTGATTTGGATGGGGTTTGATTTTTCCTCTTTGTTTAATGGCCCATTTTCTAGACAGGTGAAGTAAATAGCAGCTTTCTGTTTTCCAACCTGTTTCATGTAAGTGCAGTAGACAGGCTCACTCTTCTAAAACATAGCTGGTTTTTTAATTGTTTTTTTTTGTTTGTTTTGTGTTTTAAAATAGTAGTTAAGAATTCTAAGACCTTTGCTATTGTTTTTTTCACTTACAGTACACTGCATTTATCACTTGAAGGTCACTTGTTCACTATGGTTTAGAGGTAATGTGCTGGATACCTTCAAAAATTGCTAAAAAGAAAAAGGGGTAAACTTCGAAAGGATTTTGAAGAGGAGAGTAATGTATATAAATTATCCACTTATCCTCTCATCTATGGTCTCCTATTGATTTCTGTTTGAATGCAGAAGGGGTTAATTTAGTTATAACAAGTGTTTCTGTTCTTCTACTTAATGACATCACATATAGTTTTACTGTAAGCAGCATAGAGGACGCATCCTCTGAGATTTACTTTTGAACTATGCATCAAACATCTTCTAACAAGAGATGCTCAAACAGCTTTGGAGACCCACGTTGCCTGAACTTTGCTCTTGCATTTCCATGATGCTTCCGGCTTATTTGCAGAGACATTTTTATCATGCTAATAACATGCCCTTTTGTGGTTGGCAGGGATGAACCCCACTGAAAGATCAGGACTGGTTATGGTGAGTTTTTAGGAAAGGTGGCTAATCTGAGATGAGCACAGGAAGGAAGGATGTCACGCTAGAAGTCTATGTGTTTAGGAATAAGTTATCTGGTGGATGGAGTAGGGCACCAGGCAGAGTTGAATGCAGGTCACAAGTCACAGAAATGAAGCCTCAAACAGCAGCCTCCCACTGGGGATTTGTGCTAGTTTGCAAGAAGGGTTGTTCTTTTCTAGGTAGAGCTGGGCTGTAAAGTAAAAAACGCAAAGGTGGAAGCTTGTCACCTGGCCAGAAAAAAGGGAGAGGCTGGAGGTGCTGCTGGGCTGAATCGGAGGAGAATGATGACTAGTCCAAACTGTGCTCTGCCTGCTCAGCGATGCAGTGAGTGGCCCGTCCCTGGTGGTAGGGACCTGCTGCCTAGGGCAGGGCAATGTTTGTGGCCTGAGCAGAGTTGGCCTGGGTTCCCTCTGCTTCCTGGGGTACCAGAAAGAGCAATTGTTTTCCATTCAACTTTCCTGAACCATCTGCATTTCTGCATACTCCTGCCACACATCCTTTATTACTAAACTGGAGAGCTCTGCCTTATTTAACCATTGTCAGTACAGAAGATGATCCATGCCTCTGTACTAGGTGCCCTTCCTTGTACATGTCTAATTCTGCTAAATCCCTCTGGTGAAAAACAAGGCAGGGAACCAACCTGCAAATCAAAAAGGAGAAGATAAAGGATTGATGACAGAATGTCACACTATGGGCACAGATATGAATTATGAGATTATGGCCGTAAAGGCAAAAATACAGGAAGGAATGAGGTCTGGTTATTGAATAAAGGGGTAGTGCCAAAGATTTTCATGTAGCTGGAGCAACTCATATCCTTGGGGGGAAGTGCTGTAGTGTCTCCTGGGTGGAGACAGAAAATGGATAAAAATTCTAATGTGATCTGGTTCAAAAAACAAAAAAAAAAATCCAAGGAAGTTGCACGTTACACAGAAATGCAGTGAAAACTGGGTGTCATTGAAGGTACAGAGAGGATGAATATAATTATGTAACTCCTGGGAGGGAAAAAACAAAACCCCATTATCCTATTGGATGTGTTCAACAGCTGCTAAAATATATACCAGATGATCAGAGATGAGTATATTATAGTATTGCATATGCTTTCAGATGCTGGTTATAGACTAGGGAATTTATGAAAAGGCTGCTCCATTATCAACAAAAAGAAGCTATAATAAAAAAGGCCGGAGAACTGAGTGGATAAGCTTTTAAGGAAATTAGGTGCAAATTTATCGGCATATCTGTGTAATGAGTTTGGAATAAGGGGAGAATAAAATAAAGTAACTGAAATCTGGAGCAGGGGGAGGATTTGCCAGCATCAAGACATGATCTGCCCTTTTACATGGTTACGCTCTGCACAGTACCTGTGTCACTAGGCAACATTATCATGAGGCTTCAGGCAAGTTAATTCTCATCACCCTCTTAATTCTCATCTCAAAGACATTGCAGACAGCCTTCAGGCTATTTTTGAGAACATTTTTACTTTATTAGGAACTTGAACCAGGGGTGGCAGGATTCTCTAAAGTAGTGAATCTCGATATGAGGAGTGAGGATGCTCCACAGGGGTTGCTAAAAGGCAAGTCTGAAGTGGAATCAACAGTTAAAAAAACCCACCCATGTATCTAACTGTACCAAACTGAAGGATACTGGACAAATGAAAAGCCAAAATGTCACTATAAAAATCAGACTTATGAAGGCAAAAGAGGATGAAATGGGCAAAATAATTTTGCAGGTGACGGAGCATTCATGTGCAGTCTTTGAAAGATATTTTTTAACACTGAGTAATATACTTCTGTGTTATCTCTTTGATGCATCTGGAAAACATACACATGGAACTCAACAATTTGTCACATGTATATTTATATTGAAGGCCACAGATTTGTAAGTTACTTAATGTAATAGAAGAAAGTGAAAATGTAGCAAGTGCAGAGTTTGATAACAGAGAATTACATTAACAGAGAGTATAGTTACTAGTAGAAAATAGGAAGTGTGTGGCATTTATAGGTAAAGATAGGTAAGTATCCAAAGTAATTTGAAAAAATACTGATGTGAGGATCGGAATATCTAATATATTTTTCTTAGAGAAAGCTCTTAAATGTGAAAAAGATGATGTCTTTGGGTCATATCTAACATAAACTTCTATACTTTCAGTGTTTCAGAAGAACTATGACATCCTGTATCAGCTAAAGAATCTGTCTAAAATTGTACTGAAAGTAGCAACTGAAAAGAAAAATAAGACATTTTGGTATTCAAACACACCCAAATCAAAGAACTGTTATGATTAAATATTTAGAAATTTAAACCTGCTGCCAAAGTATAGCTCATTAAAACAGTGATTAAAAAACTGTTTCATAGACACTGTTGTAGGATCTGAAATTGATCTGATTTCCTAATTTTGCACAAATTTTTCTTATCTTTTATCACTTTAAGCAAACACTTTCATTAAATTACATTAAAAATTTAAAAACCCCACATTAATTACGCATTTTTTTCCCCCAGAAAAATGAAATTATAATCCATGTTATCAGTGACTGAAAAAATACACATATATTCATGTATAAGCCCCAGTGTCACTGTAGTATATTCTGCAGTGTTAAAGATCTGGAAAAAGTTTCTGGCAGCATTGCAAAACTATCAAAGATGTTGCCATTTTCACAAAACATTCAGTAGTCAAGGAAAAGCTGTTTATCATAGAAAACACATTGTATAACAAAGTTACAATCTCTAATTAATACAGGAGATTTTCACTGTGCGTTGAATCCCAAATTTGGAATTATCAGAGAGAAAGGTAATTAAGGATAAAGCTGCTGGAGATAAGTAACTCTTCAGCCATCTTCTGGGTGACATATGAAAGTGTCTAAACACTACTGTGAGCAATTAATCTTCTATAACTCACACAATATGCAGATTAAGAACAGATCTAGTACTGAGCTACACAACACATGCTGAAGTTTTGAATCTGTACATATAGTCAGCATCACTTTTCAAGTTTTACCTAAGTGGGTCTTCCATAAAAGGTTAGTTCTGGAGACAAGAAAAATAATATATGCTGTTAAATTGTTTATTAGCACAAGAACTTCACACAGTGGAAGAAATTATTGTTTATTGAAACAAGACCTTCAAGGGACTCTTTAATTATAAAACAGCTTGATATTTTAAAGAAAATGACACAGACAAGAGAAAGAACAATTTACTGTGTGTAGCAGGTTGAGTATAGCTTGGGGCCTAATAATCAGTCATGCACAACAAGTACCCTATAAAGAAATTGGAATAAACATACCGAAAATACTGCTTCTGCAAGTGGATTCAAAGAAACATTTCTAGGTTTTAAAGTGTACTTAACAGTTGCATCATATTACATTAAGAGGAGTAAAAGCAGTATCCATCTCACAACAACAGATGAATAAAATGAAGACATCAGTTCTCCAGCTTTGGAACCCTCAGACAGGAAAATAATTGCAAGTTCTGAAGAAATTGGCGCACGTTAGCTGCATACCTGCACTAGCTGCAGGTGTTGGTACTGAGACACCAAGCAGGTGTATTTTTGCTGGGCATCTCCAGTTTCAAAGCCAGAGAGATAAGAACAGAGAATTTTGTCTTGAAGTTTTCTAGAAAGTAAACACAGACTATAGCTGTTATCTTTTAAAAACATACATCTTTAAATATGCATAAATGCTTAATAATGAAAGAAGAATGTTCTCCCACCGAAGTTGTGCATGGTGATGTAATGTAAAGAAACATGGAGGGGGGCAGAGTTTTCCATGTGTCAGCTATTGGTGTGGATTATCTAAGTTGCTGTTGGTGCAGGGCCCAGCAAGGTTATTCAGTGGGCTGTGATAAACTCTGGGGTCAGTCCTGCAGGAGCATGAGGTGTAACCCTTTGTTACTGTTGGAAGACACCAGAGGAGCTTTCCTTTACCCCAGATCACTATTCTGAAAAATTGAAGTCTTTTGAAAAGTATTATCTGTCTGACAGACTTGCACAAACACAAGACATTGGGCTACTCTTTGACAAGAGGGCAATAAAATCTAGTGTGGTTTGTTTTTTTTTTTTTAAATGAAGGAGATAAACAGAACAGTGAGGAAGTATGATGACAAGCATATGTTCGGACAGGTGAGATTAGGTGACGTAACTGGCATGAGGCCTCTCAAGATATTCAAGGAATTCAAGAGCTACAAATATTTCAGATGTTTTCCAATCTCGTTTTACAGAATTGATGTTTGTTTCATCCCTTGAATTGTAGCTTAGCCACGATTATATTGGTACCTGGTATGTAATTGTGTCTCGTTTGGCTGTGAAAACACTTAGGTTTTCCTGCCCTTCTATCTTCCCATCAGCTGAGTGTCAGGGCAGCCTTTATTTACATCAACAGAACTGGAATCTGGTTTGCTTGTGATTCCCAGCTAGGTAGATAATATTCTAATTAGTATCATTAAGAATATAGCATTTTGTTTAACCCAAGAGGTTAGATGCTACATTGAAATCTCTCCATAAAGTATATAGACAATACTAAAGAGATTTCCCATGTTGCAGCAGGTAGTAATGGATGCAGAGAGCAATGATCTAACATTTTGCAGTGGTAGGATGTATTTCTTCTGGAAATATTTTTGCTATAGCCATCAATAAGCTGGGCAGCTAGTCTAATATAGTCAACAGTAAGAAATTGGCCCTCCGAAGGGCAGTTTGTCCTATCCAAAAATAAAATAGATGAAGTGACTCACACTGACTGTAAAGGAAGGCTAGATAATTAGCTTAGATTCAATTCTTGGTTTTTTGTTAAACTGGGCTTGAATGCCTCTCAGATACTTTTCTGAAAGGGAACAGAGGCATAGAAAAGCTTCTAACAACAGCTCTCTGTTGATTATCCCCGTTCACTGGAAAATAGCGCCAACATGTTGAACAAGTTGTGAGATTCTGTGGATTTAAGTGCTGGCAGGTAAATGCTGAAAATACCATTTCTACCTGCAATTACACAACCTTTGATAAGTCAAAATAGACTAACGCATGTATCAACATGTGTAAAATGTGTATCCGCAGGGGATGATAGCATGCATAGCACGTTATGTGGCCAAATGTAAAACTAAGTAAATAGTCTTCTTGATCCCTCCACGCAGAATGGCTGGTCCTTTTTCAAGGCCTTACAGAATTTTGGAGGTAGAGACCAGACTACTTGCAGTGGTGATTACCCTCTGTCAGGCTAGAATTTTAGTCACTCCTGTTTACAGCATCTCCAAATTAGATGCCTTTTACCTCATTAATCACTGCTAGGAAATACCACATTTTATTCACCCTGAACCCAGAGTCTGATCCCCATCATTAACTGCCATCTGCTACTTTGTGATAAAGTTATCCTCAGGCTTCCCCTGTCTGAGTCAGGTAAGAATGTCAAAATGACATTATTAAAATTGGAAAGACTGTTTTGTCATTAGCATGCCTAGAATAAGAGACCGTACATAAAATTAGGTGGGTTAGGCTGCTTGCAATCTGTGGTTTGGTTTTGTTAGTCAGAGACTGTAGTGACAGACACCCTGACTTTCAGTCTTTTGCAGACCTGTTGCTGAGGCCAAACCCATGTACAGGACTGCCAGGGAGGGTGATGCTGGGCCTTGTAGCCTGAGATCTAGACATATAAAATGAAGAGGCTGGTAACACGGTGCTGTGTATCCTTGTAGCCCATTATATACAGTCGTATCACTAGTAGTGACAGATCACATGCCACATTGTTTCATTTTAGCCCAAGAAATTTTCTTGACTCCTCTTGCTTGCCTTAGTTGCAGAGCAGTTGGGTAGCTAAAGTCTAGTAGCAAAAATAAAAGGTTACATGATTATTGCTTAATGATGGGTCTTGTTCGCTAGTCTTCATCCTTGCAGTTATTTGGACAGCATATCTGGGAATGTTGAGTGATACATACATGCCAAAAGCCTAGTAAAGAGCCTTCAGTGAGCAAAAAATTGTAATATAATATGAAATTGCTAATCATCAGGAGAGAACAGGCAAGAAAATCAAAATTACCGTAAGCCAACCCTAAAGCAACACCATTGACACTGGTGTCCTGGCAGGAGTGTGGGGTGCTAACACCACTCCTCAAACCCAAGTTCTGCCCCAAGGCACCCATGGCTAGCAGTGCCAGGAAACCATGGGTGGTGACCTCCGAGGGGGGAGAAACCTCACATAACAGGGACAGATGATAAGAAGCATACTCTATATATATTACAGTTTTAATTGCATTATTAATTTCTTCTCCTTTCTCCTTTAATCAAACAACTTGTGTTGTGCAGGTGACACTTTAACTGGGTTAGTAACGTTTTTCACTTAATTTTAATTGGAGTAACAATAAATGCTTGCATTCTTGCATCCTTGTATGAGATGGTTTTCCTTTTGCCTGTAGCAAGGCTTTGAATATAACAACTAGAAGGGCCTTACTGAGTCCTTCTTTAATGTATTCTACTACTGCAAACATGTACCATCTCTTTTTGATAAGCTTGCACAATCTCACCTGAGACTTTAACTTAGAGTTTATGAGGCTTTTCTGAGTACCTCAGTAAAGAGAGGGTGTATTTTTTATTTTTTTTTTTAAGCGTTCATTTGTAACTGAGCTGTCTTCTGATAGGAGTGGGATAGAGCTTGTCCCTGAAAGGCCTGAATATGTCCAATAAGCATCTGAGGTGTCTCCTCAATTGTTTGAAGTTAGACACTAACATATGTGGCAGGATTGGGACCCTGGGCAAGGTAAGTGAACATGTGTAGGGAGTCTACCCAGTGCTTTGAGGGTTTAGCATTGGTGCTCTCCTGCAGCTATACCTCCTGAGAGTTAATGAAGATTAGATCTCATCTAGATATATAGCTCCAACACACTGAAACTTCCTTAATAAATTTTAGGATAGACTATAGTGCGGAATTACAGTGTAGGTCTCCAGCCATTAAAAAATGAATTATTGTTACTGATGTAACTCAGCAGCAGAGCACCCTGACAGCAATGGCCTGAGCTAATTCCCCCAAAGATTAGTCTTTGTTCCTGTAAGATAAGTGCTCTAGCCTTGTTTCCTTATGTTGGATTTTTATATAGTACCTTGTGTAGCACTGCACCATTTTCATTTGCATCTACTGTACAGGACTGTATCACCAATATCAGAGAAGGTATTATATCACACCTAATTTGGAAAGACTTGGTGAAGGTTATCTCTGCCTGAAGCAAAGATACTACAAGGCTGAATATAAAGCTGTTAGAGTAATTTCTAATGAATAACATATTAAACAATTTTAATTCCCCTCCCCCACCTTTTGTGCATGAGTTGCTTGAGAGTTTTTTTAAGAAAAAAAGAGCTATTTCGTAATTAAACTAGAATAACGTTGAATACATAAGTTAGTTACAGGTGCCAGGTCCAGAGACAGACTTTAGTCTGGTTAAGTACTTTAGATACTCAAACTATTAGCTACTATTCTTTGCTGGTAAGTTTTGAGTTACAGGTCATTTATGAGTGAGCTGTTACAGGCATCTGGCACTTAAGTTTCAAGCTATTTTGACTGGATGCTCAATCACCTGTTGTTATTTTTCCTCCCAAATGGCTAAAGGGGGTTCATAGGCTGTCATGTTTTGTAACCTTTACTTTTCAACTTGAAGATGAAATTTGGTTTATACCAGCAAGCTGAAGTGCCCATTGCTGTGATAACCGTTCCCTTTTTATTACTTGTACTTTTAAAAGCTGACAGAAACAAAACACAAAATGGGCAAGAGGTGAATTTTTTTCAGAATATGACCCTTTGTTTATGATGATCTTTGTGACACTCAGCTACTTGTTTACAGGAAAATAAATACAAGAGATTCAAAGAGAGAAAATGCTTATGGAGAATATTTGTTAAAGTCCTCAAGAATGAGCTATGTTTGCAGAAATTCAAAGATATGTAGTAGTCGTCTGTAACATTCCTGCTTGTATGATAAGTCTTTTCTTTATCTTTTCATGATGCCATTTTATCATCAATGATGATGTGGTCACCTGAGGCTTTGGTGTACTGGCGAGTGACAGCTGTGGACTGCCTGTTCAGCCAGATCTCTTTCAGACTTAGGTACAGGCTGGTCTGGGTGGCACTGAACTTGCAAGGCAACACGTTCCCTTTCTGGAGTTCAGTTCTCTGAAAATGTTTTAGATTCTCTGAATTTCTTTTTGAGGAAAAAATAATTTTAAAAAAAGAGAGGAAAAAGAGAAAAAAAAACTTCATCTGTGAAAAGGAGAAGCTTATCTCTGCTCATGCTTTTTATCAAGCTTGTTCAGATGTAACAACCTCATTGATAGCAAGTTGCTATAATTTTCTTGAGGAAAAACAGGAAGGTAACTGCCTTCAAAGAAGTAGATAAATAATTTTCATGATACCTTCCCATTCTAGTAGTCTCACCTTTGTTTCATTAATGGCAGTTTCACAGCAGTCTTTCCTCTTTTATGTTATTCTCTTTTTTTTTTTCCAAAAGGCAAATTTAAAATTGCTCATTGCACCTATCCTTGGATGCGTGTGGTATATTTCATAAAGATGAGATAGATTCAATTAACATAATATGCAGTCAAAGCTCATAATGTTTGAGCCCCCCACACACAGGGGATGCATGCTAAAACTTCTGGCTTTTTTTAATAAACAGGAAGGCAAATCATTTGTGCAGGGCTGATATCAAAAGAGAAGGACTTAATGCACGATTTAATTGAACATTTGTTCTTAACTTTACTCAGGGACATTGAACGTGAAAATTCTTACCACATTTGGCGGGAGGTCCCACTGATTTCACAGATGAAACCAGTTGTGTGTATCCAGAACTGGATGGTTTATGGAGGTAGTGGAAGATGACTGCATATATTGTACAATCTCCCAGCCTCTCGGGGGCAATTAGAAATGCAAACCTGTTACCCTGGAAACTGCAAAATTTGTCAGGACTTGAAACCTCTGATCTCTTTGGATAAGACAGCAGCATTTATAAATTTTCCTCAGTCACCTTACTATAGCTGTGATGTTGAATTGCATCAGATAGCCTCTTCTCTTGCTGAAAAGACCTCATATTACTGTAGAACTAATATATAACAGCAATTGTATAGAATAGAGGTTCCAAAATTTCACTCCATGGACCACTGGAGAACTGTCAAGTGCCAACTGGCTGCAAGATGGCGGTTCACTCCCTGTATTTCCAGCTGTTGATATTTCACCAAAAGGCAGCTAAACACATTATATGTTCTCCTAATAGCTCCAGAGAAAAATAAAATCAATGGCAAACATCTAAACTGCTAATACCAAGCTTGTTCTCTCTCTTATTGTGGTCACATACTCTCAATTTTGTTGAATTTGGAGGCTTGGCTGCACTCGACCGCAATAAAATCATCTTTGCATAGCTGCATATTTTTGTTGTAAAATTGAAAGTGGGGAATTCTGCCTTGGATGGAGCTGGATTCTCTCTGGAATTCAGCACTGCTGAGATTAGTACCAAAGATCCCGGTTTAGTTCTGGTGTCTTTATTGTTTCTTTAGGTTTATGGCAAGTTTGGAGACAAAAGAGGCCCCAAAATAATTTTTGGGGACTGTGGAGAGATAAAGGTGATGAGTAACATGTAAAGATGACTGACAACCAGTTCAGTTACCATGTAAAAATAATTTAGTGGGGGAAAAGCACAGCAGGTACAAAAAGGTGCTTTTGCAAAGAAAAGATAACAGGAACTAACTGCTAGTTAAGCACGGTGAAATTAGGAGTCAAATAAAAGCTTTTAACCATAAGACAACACTGTGCACAGGGAAACTCTAGATTCCCTGTCTTTTTGAACTGTTCAAGGAAAGACTGAATTTCCTTTTTTGTGGATGGTTGACATTAGTTATTCAAGTCAGTACAGGGGTGATAATATTACAGGGATTTTCTTACAAGAAGATCTGACAAGATGAATCTGTATTCAGAACCTTAATATGCGAATGTACTTCACTCTTCCTCTTTTTTAAAAAAAAACTAATAAAATTATTCCCAGTTAATACTCAGCATCACCGTGATATTTTTATACAGTTGATTGGCCTACTTTAGAGTGGTTTGTGTAATTTTAGGAGGCTGCTATGGAAGAGTTCACTGAAAAAATTTGAAATGTTGACATTTTTTGCATATCCCTGAGCTTGAAAAGGGCCTGTGTTCTCTTTGCTTCCTTGAAGTGTCTCCTGTATTGGGAAGCAGTTTCTTAAGCTTCAGTTAACCTCTGAGTATTCTGGGTGAGGTTTGAGAAATGTCAGAATCATTTGCCACCACTTAACTAGAGTCTGTCTCAGATTGTTAGTCTTGGCTTACCTTCCAATAACTATTAAAAACTCAGCCAGCTGTAAAACTTTCATTCTCCTAATTAGCGTTTTGGATTCTACACATCCTCTTTTCCTCTCAACTTCCAGCAAATTTGGCATTTGTGCCCAGCACTGGTTCCTAGCCACAGGAATAAATCCTTCTATGCAGGAAACTTCCCTATTGCCTAATTTTCTCCCCCTGATGGGGAAAGAATTGCCTCAAACTAAGGTGCTAATTATGTCATTGGATCTGTGATACATCTTCTGACTTGCCTTACTCTTCTTAATAACTAGCACTAACTAATGACTTGGCTGCTATTAAGATCTGCATGGCATTAAGTGGCAAACTCAGTGAAACAGCTCCACATGCCCGTAGCTATCTAAACCCCTGTAATCTTAAAACTAGATTATACTTTTATCTTCAGAAAGAAGTAATGACATTTACTTTTCTTGCAGATGTCAGTGAAAGAGCTGAAGGATTTCATCCCAGCTGCATCATAGTTTCATTTACTCCTTAGAAAAAACACTCTTTTTGGATTTAATCTAGTAGTTTTTTTCCAGAAGCACTAAGCTTGCTTGTATATAGATTCAGAGATGGAAAATTCCGTTTTAAGGTTTGGGTTTTTTGTCTTCTGTTTTTTCATTTCTTTTGGGGTTCTGTACTTGTGGTATGTCAGCTAATTAGTTTTTAGGCAAATTAATCTTCAAGTGATGCTAGGAGGTGGGAAGTTAATTCTCACTCGTTCCTTGTTTCTTTATGACTACCTAATTATTCATGAATGTTGTAGGGTTATGTTCTAGAAAGGCAACTCAGCATGGGGTTAAGCAGTGCCCAAACAGACAAAGAAGGGTAAAAAATTTGCATATTTGACAGGCATACAGCTGCTTTGAGATTGTCATTCTCCAGTTTTCATTTCCATTCTGTTGGTATTGTAAATTATTAATCAAACAATGATTACCTGTACAATCCTCTGAATTTCCAAAGAGTTTTGTTAATATGAACCAAGACACCTGTCATGTGCCCAAGAGAAGTTATGATCTCCAAGCCAAATTTCTCCTTGCATGATGTTTATGTGACTTATGAATTGAGTTTGGCATGCAGGAAGAAGCATAATTTTACTGTGAATTAAATAGGACAAGGAAAGGCTTGTGATACAGGTTGGGATAAGGCCTTTTAAGAACAGAGAAAGAAATGCTGGCTCGGATGATCATAAAGAATCTGTATAATGTAGAAAAAAAGGGAAAAGAAAATTGTGCAGGCACCAGGGTTTAAAGGGCAAAACTGAAAATGGATAAAAATAATAAGGAAAGAATTTAAATTAAAGTCTTGGGAATAGCAAGGAGGTATAGGCATAGCTGTGGAAGAAATAAAATGAGGCAAAAAATTTGTAAAGTCTTATGAAAATACAATTGAAATTCAGGGTTATCTATATATACAAGAAGTAAACATTTGTGAAAGGTAAATGTTGTCATCAGATCATGAAAAAAGGAAGATAGACTCAGCTGCAGTATCTGAAGGCTCTCTGGAAAGAAGGAAGATGAAGCCAGACAGGTAGGATTGGGAAAGGTTTGCATTATTTTATCTTTTTCATTTGCAGTTGTTAGAGTTGTATTTGATCTGCGAGGAATAGAGATGGTCAAATGTGTTCAGTGACTAGCAGAAGTAAGACCCCTGACAACACAGGTTCAACATTTACAGTCAGAATGGAGAGGGGAGAAATACCTCAGTATAAAATAACCTTTCTCCCAAAGATAAATGTAAAATAACTTTACTAATGTGCAAAAGGTGGGATGTATTTGGTTTCTGTCAACTTTTCCATAGAAATTCTTGACTTTTCTAAAACGAAAATGTATTGTTTTAATTTTGTTCCACTTCAGCCTTGGAGTTCTTCAAGACTGAAAGAGCAAATGTAAAAAATTATTCCCCCCCCCTCTTATTTCCTTTTGACTTTTTTGTAGAAGAAAAGGAAGCTGTGGCCAGTGTTGAGACACCAAAGACATGAGGTGTGTAAGAAGGAGACACGAAGGTTAGCAAAACTCAAAAGTCACTTTTATCTGAATGCAAACCAGAACTGAGCAACATTTGAAACAGAGAAAACTCATCAAGACAGATTAAAATGACAGATCTCTCACCATTTTTGTTCAGGACCCTTGAGGTCTTTCTCAGTCCAACAAATTTCAGTGCATTACTGGTTTACAGCAAGTTCTACTTTAAGTCCCTCTGGGACATGCTGCTTTCTTCTTTCCATAACTTCTAAAGCTTGGCTCTCCACCTGCTCCCTACCAAGATCAACAGACTTGTGTTGCTGGTTTCTTGTTTTCTGCCTGGTTTTCCCATGTTGAACTCCAGAATCTGCTTTTCCTCATTGATTTCTGCACTTCCAGTTGCTTTACAAGATGTAACAACTCCCGTTCATGACAGAGGGTCTCACCTTGGCCTGGGCCACACAGGTGTAAGCACAAAGCCTTCCTCCCATCTGCCCCACTGCAGCCTCTTTAGCAGAACATAGCACACAAACAGATGCCATCCATCTTAGAAACTTTGCCCCTCCCAATACCTGCTCCCTCCTGCCCTCACTTTTTACACAACTATGAAACAAATACTTGGAATATTATGTTGTGGGTTTTTTTGTTTTGTTTTGTTTTTTAAAAAAAGGGACCAAATTAATAAATTAGTAAACCTTTCCATTATTGCTTGGTCAATATACTGTGATAGTTTTGAAGCTGCTTTTACCTGTAAAGGTTCTGAGGAAGGGCCACATACTGATCACTCTTAAGAAGCAGATGAGTTTGCTTCTCTCGGTTTCAGGTAAACAAATGAAGCAGGCATTAATAACATATTTGGCTGTTGGTTCAGAGAACAGAGAAGACAACTGGATTTTCAGTGATGACAGAAGAAAAGCTGAAGATCCAGATACAGGAAGTAGTATTAACTAAAATAAGTGAGGAGGTAATTAGCTTTCAAACTCATCAATATTTCTAAGAACTGTAGATAAGACTACAGAAACAAAAGAGTAAGTACTAGCTTTCTCTGTGTCATTTTAATATGTTCCATCCCAGGCAGAATTTATTTTTCAAATGGTGTGTATCCAGCCAGTTTCACTACATCCTGCTCCTCTTGTTAAAATCAAAGCACTATAGCTTTCTCAAAAAAAAAAAAAAAGAAAAAAAGAAAAAGAAGCATAATATCTTGATGATATCTTAAAAGATCTCTTCTCAGAGTTATAGGTATGTTAGAAAGGAAATTGATGTATCTTCCTTTCTTCTTTGCGTGTTCTTGGTACCACAAGCTGTGCACAGCATGCTTTCAATTAATTTAAACTAACTTTCCATCTGCTCTAACAAATGTAGGATTTGAGTGAAAGACAGTATGATGGAGTGACATGAAATATGCTAATAGCAAACAGTAATGTGAAAGCCAGTCTTCTGTGGAAAATGTAATATCCATAGTGCACTCTTTCTACTCCATATTAAAGGCTCACTTTAGTGAAAAATGATTATTGTTTTCAATATTTGCCTAATCAAGATGGGAAATGAAAGCTTTAGCGATGGAGATAAAGATTTACATTTTACAGAGCATGGTAATGTGAGGAACAGGATGTATCAGATCGATTCCTTTTTAATTGCCATTTTCATCAAGCTTTAAGTTATGGAATTATTTCATTATGTTTCTACATTTAAAACAAAAGAACACAAATGCTGAATATGATTAGAACTTGGAAGGCTTTAGCTGTTGTTTGATCAGAATACTGTGTATTTTGAAAATATTCTATTTTTCCCCAACGAATTAAAGTTCCAACAAAGGTATTTAAATTAGAAAAGCCAAGGCCACAGCAAAACAGCTACAATGGCTCCATTCAAGTCATGACACAGACTAAATTATAGTAACTATGTACAACAGAAGCCTTTTACTACTAAATGTATGCACTTTACAGACATTACTGTGGTCCTTTGTGTGGGGGTTTTGGTGGGTTTTTTTGTGTTCATGGGTTTTTTTTTGGGGGGGGGGAGGGATGCAGTGTTCGGTTGTGGGTTGGTTTTTTTTAGTATAAAGTAGGAACCTAACTGTGATTCTGGCACCAGGCTTTCAAGCAATAACCATTTAAAGCCATGTGGTAATTAAATTCTACCTGCAGCCTAATCTTGTTCCTAATTGAACCCTTGAGAATAGGGTTATGGCCTTTTTCCCCAATTTAAATTAGCATGTGAATTTACACAGTGGAATTTATTTTGGACCCTGCTTCCTCCTCCCCATATTTCTTACATTAAGTACTATACTTCTAACCCTGGTTTGACCAGTTCAACTGATCAAATAAATGCAAATCAAAATTCTAGACTTGGTGCAATGCACAGGGGGAAGCATGGTGGCAGCATTACTATGAACAATAGCAAGTAAAAGATAATAAGCTTATTCTTGATAATTTGTACCTCAAACTCAATACCACTTGCACTTAAAAGTAGAGTTCCATAGAGGATAATTCTTCTGCAGATCCATGGGAAGTGATATCATATTTTCATGGCAATTATATACCTGACTCCAAACTTGCAGTAAAGACAGATAATTCTCAGCTGCTGTATTCTATAGCTGCCACCTCTTTCTAGGTTAAAATTCCTCAAGCACTGACAGTGTTTTGATTTTTTATTTTATTTTTTTTTTTTTCTTTAAAGACATGCCTGGAAGGCCTTCATTCTTGGCAAGGCTGAGCAAGAGCTGAATTACAGGTGTCCTCATAGCCTACCTATAGATCAAACAGTATCAAAGATACCCATTGGATGTAGGAGAGGGTCCTTCAAAGTAAGAAAATAAACACCGCATTTCTTTCTTTCCCTGGGACAATATAACCATCTAGCACCTAATGTCTAGCATCTCACAGCAGTGTGCCCTCATCAGCAATTTATGGCAATTTGGGGAAGACTTTGCTTGCTGGAGCTGTTCCATTGGGCAAAAAAGATTTAAAGATTTCCCAGGGCAAGATGATATGTGGGTAGAAGCTATTTAATTTCCTTTGGTTCCTTTTTAGTTTGCCGCAAACAGCCCCATCCAAAGAGAATTCTGTTCATCAGATAGCTACTTTTCTTCATTAGAAATGCTTTAGATGTAGCAGTGGTTTCAAAGATAGAAGGATGTGAGACAGGAAAGGTTTTATAATACTTTTATCTGACCAGCTGAGACAGGTGAGTATGAAAATAATGGGCATTCTTTTGGACATACAGTAAAATCATTCTTCACTGGTATGTAGCAAAGGTCCTATGTGTCCAAAAGCTTGTCCATTTTCCAGTTATGTCATACGGTCTCATAAAAAGTATTAACTTTCTCTACAGACTTTTCCTCCCTACTATTCTACAGGACATTTCTACACCTACAGCAGATAATGTCCTCAAGAATTTATATACTCAACCTGAAACCCTTGTAAGAGAAGTAATTAGACAGGCTTAATTAGAGCTGGCGTGACAAAATGTATGTCAGTAAACCTGCACAATTCTGCCCAGAAAGGCATTTTCAAAGGGCTCTGACTGCCGTGTTAGTCATGATCATTTTTCAGGTAGTATGTACAACAGTATAATATTTAACTACCATTAAATGTTTTTCCAGTTGGGACTGTTTCATGCGTAACTCAACCATTTAATCAATCTCATTCATTGTTAGATTACAACTGATGTGACTGCAAAGAAGTGAGAGAAAGGAGAAAATTAGATGCTCCATTAGAAAACACCATCCGGAAGTGACAGATTAAGCTATTTGAAATGAAGGCAATCATGAATGAATTTGGGGATATTTTACTTTATGTGTAAATTGGATCATTGACTGAAAAATAATCACTTGGTCCATCAAAGACATAACCCAGAAATGAGGTGGAGATAGAAGTTAACAGAGGATGAGTAATGGAGGTAAGAGATCAAGCATGCAGCAAGGCAGGGATGATAATACAAGTTATTTAACACAGGAAACAATGGCAACTAATGGTAACTAGCAGTAAAGCGAAGACATTTTCCCCTCATAAATCTGGCGTTGGTGTCAGTGTGACTTGCCTGAATGCAGATTCAAAAGAAATCATGGATCCGAAATGCTAACAAGAAAGCAGGAAAGAATTATCAGTGTCACGAGGGGGAAGTCTAGAAAGATTAGTGGAAGAAAAATCAGAGGCATGTATCAGGAAGAATGTGCAGCCTATTGGTATATGTGTTTCTAGATCTTTCCTGTGCCCTGCAGAATAGAAGTTCCTTATGAACATAACTATATCAAGGCTCTGGGGAGACCTTAGAGTGGCCTTCCAATACCTAAATGGGGCTACAGAAAAGATGGGGAGGGACTCTTTATTGGGGAGTGTAGGGATACAATGAGGGGTAATGGTTTTAAACTGAAAGAAGGTAGATTTAGGTTAGATATGAGGAAGAAATTCTTTCCTGTGAGGGAGATGAGGCCCTGGCACAGGTTGCCCAGAGAAGCTGTGGCTGCCCCCTCCCTGGCAGTGTTCAAGGCCAGGTTGGACGGCGCTTTGGGCAACCTGGTCTAGTGGTGGAAGGTGTCCCTGCCCATGGCAGGGGAGTTAGAACTGGATGATCTTTAAGGTCCCTTCCAACCCAAATCATTCTAGGATTCTATGATATATTTTTAGCCTTTAGGTTCCAAGTTACACACTGATAGTCATTACTGAAGGAAAGATGTCTTTGTTGCGGGACTAATAGCACTCCCACATACAGTCCCTTACATTTCTTACAAGATGAAAATCATGTCCTTAAAACTACTCCTGGTTTATTATGTGTCAGCCAGAATTTCTTATCATGTTATACAGAATGTGGTATCTGCAAACGTTCACTGTTATGTGTGGGTAAGTGTAAGTTGACAGAGATGAAGGAGTATTTTATTAAAAAATCTCCCTCTCAGAAGCACAGGGAAAAAGATATCTTCTCTCTCACATATGAACATGCTTGTACATGCAACTGCCGTACCTAAGGCCTAACATCAGCAGAGGAGAACTCTTCTAGATTGTTCTAATGGTCGATAGCCATAACAGCTCCCTGCTAAAAACTGTTTCTAGCTGTGATGGAAGAAAGTCTTTACTTAAACGCAGTTTCAGCATTTCTTGCTTTGTTAATATAATGATATAGTTTTTTCTTAGAATAGGAGAAAACATCCTGAGTAATAGCTTAGATGTTATTTTCAATAATATTTTGAGACATGATAAAGAATAACATATATTTATAATTTAACCTGCCTGCTTATGAGGCAGATTACCTGGATCCATTATCTGGCTTTTCTGCTTGTTTCTTAGAAGCTTAATTTGAAATAAACTATATGTATATGGTGTGTATATATATTTATATATGAGGGCTGTGTGCATACCTCTCAATTGTTATTTGAGCAATCTCTGTAACAGGAAAATATTTTTAGACACAGATTATTCTGTGTAGTGTACAAGAGACAATAATTCCGCTATCAAGTATTCAATATTATACACTCAGTCATGTGGTGGCAAATTATCTCTCTCACCTCCCCACCTTTAGGAATGCTCATTACTTGAAATAATTTTGTGTCCCAGTCCTGAAGGATGTGAAGAATAGGATTTAAGATTAAGTCTAGTTGTTTGTGACTAGAAAGACATGTCAATCTTGAAGCTTCTAGATTCAATTCCTAAGTTAAATTTGTCTACTGTTATCATAAAATGGAAATACACCACCTACTGTCAAAGTAGTTAAATATTGAGGAGTAAGACCATGGTTAATAGCACATTAATCATTAACCATTATTCAGACACGGTTTGGATGGGGCTGGAGGAATTATAAAAAGTATAGATGAGCTCTGAAAAAGCCAGCTGAGTTTGGGCAACAAAGCCATCAAGTGGACAGGAAGAAAAAACTATGCTGTAGCTAGATAAGACTTGCACAAGTGATAGACCCATGGGCTATAAAGAATGAACAACTCTCTGGCTGATTGATTTACTCAGCAAATGGTTTGTTAACATCTATGTAGACTTGTCCACAGCCACAGTACACCTGGGTGTCCTGACAGACTTTGCAGGCTGGAGAGGCCGCTGCGTTTCAGCGTAATGCCACCTCCTGTTCAAGAACACCTCCTTGAGTGTCTCCTTACAGAGACAATCTGTTGCCTTTCCGGATGGTGGCAGGGCTGTGCAGGTGTTGTGAAGGTATATGTAAAAGTGGCCAAATCACAGACCTTGCGCCAGCTCCCGATGAGAGCAGGAAACTTCTCCAGGTGGGAGACAGAGTTGTTCTGCATTAATGCAATCCAGAAGATGTGTTCCTTCAGAGCTCCTGTATTGTACATATAACTAACAGCTGTTGGGGGTTTTTTGGGTTGTTTGGTTTGGTTTTTTTTTTTTTTTAGGGCTGTGCATCATTCCTGGGCCACTAAAATGAATATAGGTGTCTTTTAATTTTATGGTATGCTGCTGGTAATACAACTTTATTTATAATGCAGGTAATGGTTTAAAACATTTTTAAAATACCTTTAGACATTAAGTTTTAGCTTCCTAGTCTAAAAATGTTGACGATAATTATTAAATGTTTAAGATACTCCGCTCTTTGAAGAAAGGTTTTCTGGAGTACTATTTACCATTTTCTTTGTTCAGGTTAATTTTTTTTTTTTTTTTTTTAAAAAGGCAAATCTGTTTTACATGATTATAATACCTTAGAGGTAATTACTGAGATTAAGCACCTATTTTATATAAACTGTCATCTCAATTCACATTGAAATAAACCAGAATTGCAACAAACGACAGAGTTTTTTCTAAAAATCCTTTTAAAATGCTAAATTATTTGTATACTCCAGTTCTTCATATTCTCATTTTTGTCTCGGTTTGTAAAGACTGGTTTTAAATTAGTAAACAGGCTTTTGAGGCTCATGGTGGGTCTTAGATAAGGTGCAAGAATGATGCTAAAATATGCAGTGATAATTGAGTGTCAATTTAAGAACATGTTCCCCATTGAACAGGTGCCTGTTGTTTCCTGTGAACTTGAGGTTATTGTTAATACACTGCTAACAGGTTCCCAGGAGTTTCCATGCAGTTCATTTCACACTTGGTTGTTGCAATACTTGCAACAATTCACGGAGTTCAGAAATGTCCAGGAGACTTTGGCAGGGACAGCCAAGCAAAATGCTAATAAGGAAAACAGAAGAGAAGTCTGAGCCAGGATTCAACTGTTGCCAGACTCCATCAGCACTACAGAATGTTGACATGAAAAAAAGAGTTCTTTCATCTTTTACAGCCGTAAGCCAATGGGGATTTTATTTATTTATTAACGGAGAAATAACAGAATGAAATACAAGGGAGGGCTTGAAAGAAGCCTATTGTGTTAGGCCAGTGACATCTCCCTCAAATGAATGAGAATCCGTGAATGGGTTTTGCTTCATAATACAGCTATATAACACAGCGATCTAACAGTCAGATCAGTGTTTGTCATCCTGCAGAGTAATTTACAATTCTACAAACTGGGAGGAGAATACTAGTGAATGAAAGCTGATCTGATTTGTAGTCTTATACTTTGGGATAAATGCACCAGTTGTATTAATGCATACAAGGTGTAAAGTGATGGTCAGCCAACTGCACTTCCAAAATCTTAGGTCAGTCAAACATCAGATGCCGAGAACATCTTAGACCCATGCTTTACTTTTGGTTCGAATAGTAAACAGTAAAGTTGTGTTGTGTAGTGAAAGACAGACCTCCAAAGGGCAGAAATTAGAGTAGGTTGGCCTGTGAAATTCCCACCAAGATACATAACAAGGCCCAGACTTCCAGGGAAATGGCTCATAAGCACCAACAGCATTATCAAACTTCTCTTTGGCTTTTAGTCTCAAGCCCATCCTGTGTTTGGGTGTAAACAACTATTTTTAGCAAATCTCTGCAACAGGGCCTTCTGCTACTTAACTGTTTGTGTGATGCTAGTACTATCAAAAGTGAGTGGCAAACTTTCACAGTCTTGACTTGTGTGACAACCTACTTCTAAACAGAGTAACTTTTGGATTGAGTGCTTAAAAAAAAAAAAAAAAAGGCTAGCAGGCTCCTTCAGTGGTGTTTCCTTAGAGATTTGGCATCCTTCTTTCATCCTAATTATGAGAAAGCAAAATACTTTTCATGAAATTGTGGTTTATAACTGGTAAATGCCTTCTGACTCACAAGAAATTGGACAGCTTGTGAGAATGGTTCTTGACACAGAGGCCTTTGGTAAGAACAAACTAACAGGGATCTCCCATAGGGAAAAGATGCTACATGACTGAGGAGCTAAGGAGGCTGAGAATTTTATATTAAGTCTTATTTATTTGTGTATAGGAAAGATGCAGAGTGCCAAGAGTCGGTCTCTACAGAAACAAAGTGAGAGTTGACTGTGTTATGGGGGTAAGTAATACGTGAATCTTTTTTTTTTTTTTTTTAAAGAGTGTTTTTCCAGACTTTGTGAAGACCCACATTAGAAAACATTTTTCCCCTAGATTTCCTTTGAAACTAAAACCAAAAAATAGAATGCTCAACAAAACCCTAAAGTAGCAGAAAATCCATCTGCTAGGCTAATGAAGATGACTGGTATAAGTCCATGCTGCCTACTGGCCCCTCTGCCATCTCCTTAAAGGTATTTGAATTGCCCTAATTCCCATATTAATTAGTCTGTAGTACAGTTTAATTGCATTGTAGTATTTTTTTTCCCAATGAAGTGAGCTTTTAATGAGTATTCACTGTTTAATAACCAATTAAAAAATAGCCTATTATTTTGTGTGTGTGATAATGAAACTCATCACCTTCGCTGCTTATATTTATATATATACACACACACGTTTTAGTACTTTGATTTGAACAATAAATCTATTACATCCACGTATCTATCCTTGTTACAGGCGAGTTATACTTTCACTAAATAATGGCATTTAAATGCATATATTGCCTCCCTCTCTTATTTAGCCTAAGCAGGATAAGAGACAAAGAAGAGCTGCAGTAGCAAGAAGACTTTTGTTTAAAATTGAAGAAAGAAAGAACTGAAGAAAACAAGCCGTGGGTTGCATCCACTCAACCCCAGAAGACAGAGTTGTGTACAGCACACATTTTCATTACCTTCAGGTACTCGGTGCTGATTTGCTAAAGAACAAAGTACACAGTGCCAAAATTAAGAGTGTGAGAAGGTACTGCAGCCCACAATTTGTGTAAATGATGACAGACAACTGCAATTAAAAGTAAGTTTATCACAGAACTGATAAAAGAGTGAGCCCTGATGGCTCTTTAATAAGGTGCCAAGCTAGAGCATCAGTGCAAGAATGATGACTGGATGTCAATGGCACAGAAACCAGATGATGAGAACTGTCTTAACTGAGTGAGAAAAGCGGGGGTGGGAAAACCAACCAACCAAAAACCACTTTCGGTGTAACACTGTTGTTTCATTTGCTGGGGACGGTGTCTGCTCATCTCGTACAAATGCTGACTGGCAGCCCAGCAGTACGTGGGACCTGCCATGTGCATCAGGACTGACAAAGGTGTGATGTCTGGCAGGAGCCTGGGGCACAGTCTGACAATTGCTCGGCTGCCATGTGGCCACAGGGCTACCTAACCTCCCCAGCCCTGCGTCTGGGTGGCCAAGCTGGTAGCCCCTCCTCTGGGAAGGGTTCAGCTCTCAGGCTGGTGCCTGCCTTGAGGTACTGGCATGAGGTGCCTCTGCACCCCAGCTCTTTGGTTGTCACGCTGAGGTGGCTGTGCTTGCCAGGAGGGTGTCTCCAGCTGCCTCTACTGCTTGAACTGTGCCCTCTGACTGTTCCTCTATTTCTATATATTGCGGTTCTGTCCCTATTGCTGAAACAGAGTGAGAAGAGGGCGCTTTGTGGTCTGATGGGACTAAAGACACAAGAACATAGCTTGACAGGTACACATAGGTCAAAATCCTGCCTTCAGCTCTGTCTTGTGATGGCAAGCAGCTGCACTAAGCCCTCGGCAGGGCTGAGGATATAGGGGGTTTTGCCCAGCTCAAAGGATTTCTCTCTAGAGCCATTATTGTTTCGACTTCTCTGCACAGGATTCAAGAACAAGCCATTTTCATATGGATTAATGCAGTTTTTACCATTAGTAACAATGGTGAAACTTGCCAGGCACCATGACTGGGCTTTCCAGCACTGGTCTAGTTCTTACATGATATAGCTAATAGTCATGGCTTGCACATGTGAATTTTATTGCACCAAAAAGTCTAAATTTTTCCTTTAGACTTATTGTCTTGTAAGAAGGAGTATTCTAATTACTACAACGTATTGTTTCTACTTTGCTTTATATGTGGACTCTGTCTCGTTTGCTATGATCCCCATGTGAATTGAGCATCCCTGATCTTGTTATTTTTCTTTTCGGCAATCCAGTATATGAAAGGCTGAGTATCTGTTAATTGGGGCACCTGCTCTCTAGAGGTTTTACTGGGTTTGCTCAATATGAAAGATGATGACAATTAAGTTACCTTGGAGATACAGGAAACATTTCAGTGTATATTAGCTCATGATGACTTTAAAAAAATAAGTAATTTATAGCTATATAATTATTTCATCGGTGGTGGTGGTGAAGTTTCAGCTCTTAGACTTCTGGCTTTTTAGTGATGCTAGTGGGAATTAGGTGTTCAAATCCCACCAAAGGCTAACTCCCTTGGTATGAGCCAAGTCAACAATACATGCTATAACCCCAAGGCAGGTTATAATCCCTGTTTTATGGAAAGTGTCTTACAGCACTGTTGCTTTACTGCAGCTGATCAAATAGCCCAAAAAATGAGACACAGCTGATGTGATTATTTATTTATTTGTATACAAAGAGGCACTATTTGATTTGCTGTCATTTCCAAGCGCAGGCTAGACTCTTTATTTTACCACTGTCCTCAGCAGATCAGTTGTTACAGCAAGGGTGAAGGTGGCAAGATAACTGGAATGGCAAAATTAGCCCAGTATAAAATTTGTTACTAAGTGGCTGCTGGTATGAAACAAGATAAGAGGTGTGAACAACAATGGACACATTTATGAAAGCTAAGATTTTAAAAACCTGTTAGTGACATGAAGTTTTAATCCAGTCCATACGTACTGTCCACTTATGTTTCATTATCCTTCTGTTAAAAATATTATGTCGTCAGTTTGAAAAGACAACAATGAGAGTTTCGGGGGTTTTTTTTGCTTTTCTTTAAATGTACCACAAAAAGCTGTTTATGAACATGCCCCTTCCAAAATCAATTACCCCAGTATTGTAACTGTATTGCAGAACACTATTTGCAAGCAATTAATTAATTGTAAGTGTCCACCTGTATATTACATTCTGATTTTGCAGCATGCCTTGCAGTAAACAAGTAAGGTCAACACTTTTGCTTTTCTTGTTTTGGACAGTTGTAAAAAGTACATCCAGCCACAGCAATGATGGTGAGTATCCCACAACTGCACGTGGAAACAGGAAGTTGCAAAATCAGTCATAAGTAATAAAATATACTGTCATATAATGTTGAAGTGTACTGGACCTAGAGTAACTTACTTGCTGCTGTAACCGCAGGAGCAGCGGAGGTCAGCAAGGTGGATGAGTAGAGTCCGGCCAGAGGCGTGGCGGCTGAGGAAGAGCATCCCAATAGTTTTACAGCAGGAGCAATGACCCTTGCTTTGTTTCTGCAGGTAAGAAGGTTGTACTGAAGCCAGAAGGGACTGTTCTGATTTACTGTTGCTGGAGAAAGAATGTAACTGGATTGAACTGTGCAAAGTTACTGAGTAACAGTAGACTGCAATCCAGAACTGTGGCATTAGATGAGACACAGAAAGGTTGAAAGGGAAACAGAAAACTTCTACCTGGCTAAAAACCATTCAGCATTTTCTATCTCTGTTAACATTTCCTTGCTTATGATTTAACTTTGTACTGTTTCAAACACCTTTTTTAAGGTATAAGGCACAGCATTAGTTTAGGACAATGATCTCAACTGAGACCAAAGGAGGTGACAGTTTTTTTGCTGTGGCTTTCAGGTAATGACCTTTTGCTGAATTACACCACAAGTTTCACATATGCTCTTTCATCCTCTACTTATTACAGACCACACTAAAAAGCCTCCTTTAGATTTAAAGTCTCATAAAGCATCGGCAATAGGCAAGAGCTGGAGGTGAGTCTCGGTGAAAGCAAGCTGCTGTGGCTTGTACTTCGATGTTTCCTTCAAGTGCTGCCCTCCCTCCTCCAGCTTCCTCTATTCTCAGATGTAGTAAAAGGCTATTTTCAGGGATATTCTATCTTTATGTGTCGCTGTCAGTTTAGATAACTTCCTAGAAGAGCTGAAAAACAACTTGCAGGAATTTCAGAAATTCCAGAAAGCCAACAGGCTCTAGCTTTGTGCTGGCAAAAGAATTCCCTGGTAGAGAAGCAATAATGCCATAGTACTGTGGTACAATTTTCCTGCAGGATTTTCACTCTACCTAGCCTTCTATTCTTTTTGTTACCCTGGATTCTGGGCCAGAATTATTATTTATTTCACCTACTGGGCCCTTCTGCAATGTCTGGGAGCAGCTGGCAGCAGAGGAAAGCACATCCCAATTCCTTTCCCCTCATAATCACAGATTATGAAAGCTCAGTGAAAAAAGAAAATTCTATTTTACAAACTTTAAACCCAGCATGCTAAAGCGCTAAGCCTTGTCAATGAAGTCTGCAGTTCCTGGTACAGAAAGGCACTAAAGCAGGGCAAGCCTTTTGGGGCAATCTGGCCCAGAGCAGTTAGGGCCTGAAGGCAAAAAGGGCTCTAAATTTTGGCATAAGGTTTTCTGAATCAGGGCAATGACTAGAGCACACCTGCATACACATCTGTGTAGCAATACTTCCCCAGGAGTTAAGCACAGGGAGGGAGCACATCAGACACGATGGCAGTGCTAGCTGTTAAAAACTGTAATTGGCGTGCTGGCAGTGACAGAAATGCACTCCTGCAGCATCCCACGGTGGTGCTCGCTGACTGACGTTTGTTCCGCCTCTTTCTGCGGTGTTTACAATGTTCACTTTTTGTGGCTGTCTGTTCTATAGAAGCTGATATGGTGGTGGTAGGTGGGGAAGGTGGCCAGGTGAAGCAGAAAGAAAGTGGAACAAAAATCCATTAAAGCTCCTGCATGCAGTCCAGCCTAGCGACACCTGACCCAGATTTGGCTCAAGGCAACTCTTTGTAATGAAAGTGTGACTTTAGAAGGCAAATCACTGCTGTTACCTGAATGGATGCTGATTAATCTGCTACTGCTTTCTTGTGTGGTCAAACCTTATTTACCTTTCTAACCTCCAGATTCTCATTCTATAACCATGGCATGTGACAGAGGCTGCAATTTATCTCTCTTACTTAGAGCAATGTGGGAGTTTCTTGTGTTTAGCGCACAGGCTATTCCAGCCCTTTGGCAGTCTCAAGGTCATTTTGTAGTCCTCCATTCCTGCTGTATTGCATCAGGAAGGTCTACGCCCAGACAAAAGGTAAAAGCCCATACATCCTTTATTTGAGCATTTCACAAATAAATTACAAGTTTCTTTGCAACCACGTCATAAATCAAAACGTTTATTTACACCTCAGAAACAGCAAGCAATTCAGCAACTAGGGCCCAAAGGAACGATTAACTGGAAAAGTAGCTGAATTAAGTATCTTTAAAATCAAACAAAGAATTTTCCTCCTTGCTTGAACTTTAAAAAAAGAAAATAATAAAAAAATATCTTAGTGGTAACTTAGAGAAACAGAGTTTGTTATGGGGCAAATATGATTTTACAGGAGGGTTCTGGCTGAAATGGCAGTAACAACACAGCTTGTTTGTACTGAATTCACACCATCACAGTCCACCAGACGTTCTCTTATTCTCCAGTCCCAGGCAGGGTGTGGGCATGTACACACACATAGTCTTTAGACTATCATTTTAACCCCAAGTCATCGAATACAATCATTTGCTGATGCAGAGGAGGAGTGCAATGTTCAAAGGGTGGATGAAACTTTCCCAAATAGCTGTCCTACTGAAAGCACAGTAACACAGAATTCTGGCTATAAACCCTTCCCTTTCCACTACTGGTGACCTGCTGATACATAGACAATAAAAATGAGTCAGTAGACAATTATGCATATCTTCAAATAATATAATTGTGTTAAGAGGGGACAGCTAAAGGCAGCATAAATACAACATGAGAGTTGGGATAAGCCTGGGTTTTAGTGTATGTTTTTTTGCCTTTTTTCTGTTCTTTAAATCAGACTGGTTTGGTATATGTAACCCATGCTGTCCCTTAACTCATGTATTCATCCATAATTCATGGAATTAAACTGCTTATTCCAAGTCCCCATGTTGTAGTGATCTCCCTCCATCTGTATATATTATATATATATATATTTATATGTGTATGTGTATATCTCTATATATCTACATATATACACACACATAGCAATTGTGCAACTAGTAACTTTCCAGTGAGAGCGTACGAGTGTATCCATTTCATTTGGACAACTATAAATCAACTAGTGTATCTTGATGTGAGGCAAGAGAACAGTGTAGTCAATGGGTTATGTGTTTTACATAGTAAAATAGCTAGTTATCTCTGCTTTAAATAGAATAGTTATAATGATAATTACTAATGTACTTTGCATGTTAATTCTAAAGATTATAGATCACAGAATTAATTGAAAGAAAATAATTGCCATTTTAGTTATTTATCTTTTTGTTAGCATTGGACAGTGTATCTCAGACAACAGTTTCTAGAGATGCAATAAAGGGAAGATAGGATCAGAGTTTTGCCTTGGACTTGGTGTTCTCAAGCTGATGTGACTTTAATATAATTTATCTTGTGAGTGGTTTTTTTTTTTAATTAACTAAGACATTATTAAATCCATTCAGAATGAAAGTTAGCCTGTAGACAAACAGTGATGTAAAACTATTTGTGTACAAAATTCTGCTATGTTTCAAGTGGCTGAGTGTATTAGTAGCAATTGAGAAGAAAATTGGCAGCTTTCTCAGTATTTCAGACAGGAGGTTTTTGTAAAGGAAGGACAAATGATGTAAAAGTTGTTAATATAACATGTCTCTCTTTTTGCAGTGATAAAACATTTAAGCTAGGGCCCTACAAACCGATTGAAAAGTCCATAATTTAATAAATGAGGTTTATATTGTAGTGATCCCTAACTTAAATGACTATGCAAGAGACCAGGACAAATTATTTGACTACAGGCCACAGCCACTTCAAATAAAGGCTAAACCAAATTATGCTGGGTGCCTTAGAGACATGGTAAAGTGGTCGGTGAAGGAAGTGAGTCATCTGTGGGAGGCATCTAAGCTGTAGGTTTCTCTGTATGTCACAAAAGACAGACTTTCAATAATATATAAGCACTCAATAATCCTGTGACAAATATTGCTGCTTTAGTGTTCACAGCAGACCAGTAAAAGCAATATGTGGGGAGGTTTAGATGAAAAATTTCATCTAAATATGATTAACTGAATCTCAAACAATTCTAGTAATGGAATTGCTCTTTGATTTACACCAGTGTAAATGTGATGAGAACAGGGCTCAGAAAGTCTATTAGCCAGTGTTCCACTCTTACCTAATTTTCCTCGATACCCAGTAGGAAATTCAGCTTGTTTCCTTTTGTTTTAATCTTCAGACCTACAGTTACTGAACAAAATGTACATTAATAAATGCACATAGGCATATTGTAAAAGCACACACATGAGGTGTACAGACAAGGGTTCAATTAGCAAGTACACCACAAACGAGACCTTTGTCTTGCTAATAAACTCCTCTTGCTGTTTGTTATACCCAATTTGTGTTTTAACAGCAGATACTCTTCTCAAGTGAAATGATTTTTGCACAAGACATTTTGTGCCCATTACAAAATGAAAATTAACAAGTTCACTGCCTGTCTGACTCTAGACAGTGTTATATGTCTACAAACATTGACTGAAATAAACGTTGTAGTGACCAAAATAGCTAGGTAGAAATAAATGCTATGTTATAAAAACAGCAAGCTTGGCTGAACAAATGTTAAACATAATTAACTATTAAAAAAAATGACAACCAATTTTGTAACTAACTTCTCTACATTTTCATGACATTGTAGAAAAACTAATAAATTATTGTTGCTCCTTTGTTTCAGGAAATGGGCATCATTTTTAGAGCCAGAGCCGACAATCTTAATCAGGTAGGAAAACTCAGATTCTAATATGGTTCCTTGCTTGGATAATGCTACAGAAAGTGCCACAATCTCTTGTTAAATAGGGTTTGTTCTCAGGTAGAGAGAAACATTAACATGGCAGCTTGATCTTCTCTTTGCATGCTTAGGCAGTCCAGTGATTAGCTCCATCTGAAGCCTAGAGACACACAGTAAAGGGTGAGAGGCTTTAATCTAGGTACAGAAATAAAGTGATAATGGTGAATGAAGGCTTCAATGCATCTTGATTCAGTTTCAGCCATGACACTGACCTCTCTACATGTCAAAAGGTTACGGTATTATCCAAGAAAAAGGCTCTCTTGTCCTTGGGCACAAAGTGGTAGAGTCTTCCCATTGTTAGTGTAGTTTCAGGCAGAAGAACTTTTTCTTTGTTCCTCATTTTGGATGCCCTTGGAATGATCCGCCAAATGCTATGTGAGCCTTGGTTTAAAGGAGAAAAGGGTAGCTTTATCTGGTACTTGATAGAAATGACACTAATGCAATGGGTGTCTTTCCAGAGGTGGGTTTTGCTGCATAGAGAGAGGAAGAAAGCAAGTAGAAAAAAGAGTATTTGTGGGGGAGGATATTATAATTTATTTTATTCAAGATAAAGGTTTTGTAGATCAAAGCATAGGGTGCAGTTTATCTTTGGGTGCATTTGGATGCATTCTTTAAATATACATGTTGAAAAATCCAGTTGTGGTATGCAATTGTTGATTTTTTTTTTTTTCTTTTTGAAAAATTTGCCTGAAAATTATGTTTTTTTTTAAAAGACATGATTGTTGATGATAAAGCAGCAGCATGTGATTATTACAAGGCATGGGCAGAGAAAGAGAACTAGAAGCATGCCCATGTTAATGTTTGAGATCAGGCACTTTCCCACTGAAATGCCTGCAGCTGCCTAACAGCCCACTCCTGAAGCGCTTGCTCAGCAGAAGCTCCCACTGACCTCAAAGTACCACTTTGGTAATTGAAACACCGAGAGTGTGCTGCAAGAGAAACGAGGTCAGTGGGAGATTTTACTTGGTCAGGACAGCAGGAGTTAAGCTGGAAGAGAAAAATAGGTTCCTGTCTGAAGGCAGCTTGTATCTTATCAAGAAATCTACAACGTTAGGAAAGTTCACAACAAAAACTAATTTTTCCTCTGTCGCTGTTGTTATTACTCCTTTTGATTAAAAATAAAAAAGACCTGTTTCATATTTGGTACAATACAGGAAGTCAGAGAAAAGCTATTGTACAGCAATTTTTAACCACCAACACACATTTAATATCTAGTGTAGCATTATGGAAAACTAAATGTATGTTTGGACTTTTTAATGCTTCCAAAAAGCTTTACTATTGAAACATATATGTGGTGTGGAAGATATGCTCATAATCTCACTGTAGTAAAGACAACATACAGTATGACTCATAAGTACTGTAAAAATGCTAACTAAAGAATGCAGCTGCAAAGTTCTATTGCATAAGGAAGCTTTCTTGTTTAAACTTTAAATAAGCAAGTTTATTAAAATATTCTAAGACACTTACCTTACCCTAGTTACTGGCAAGCTCTAATAAAAGCCACAGTCTGTCACTAGTATACCTTTTGTGTTAATTTTATAAAAATTTGGTGTGAGCTTTGATGGATCATTTACAATTTATTAACAAGATGATCATCTTGATACAATTAGAAGGGTTTTTTTTAACCTTACATGCTCACAGAATAAAAAAGGATTCATATTCATATATAACGAACACCCTTTTTTTCCATGTCTGCAAACAAGTGTGGTAAGTTTACACACACAAAGAAATGCGCTTGTTACTCTTAACTGGAAACTGTGTGTACATGTGTATGTATGTATATATATATTCAAAACTATATATATGTGTGTGTGAGTATATTTATAGAATAGGGCATCTGTTTTCCTCCTTGCGCTTACATATGTGATGACAGCTGCATAGAGGCTGAGAGAGAGACCAGTGCTTCTGAGAAATACTTTGCTTTTGCTGTTCTAATCAGCTTCTCCTAGGCAGACACCTACCTACTGAACTGTGTCTGCAGAGCTGACAAAAGACTGGAATTTTGTGAACTGCCCCGGCAAATAATTATCTGCAGGAACATAAAGGAAGCTGACTGGAGCCCCTGTAAAGTCAGGCCCAGCACTCCATGGCTGTGAATCGTGACCCATAGAGCGCCGGCTTTCTCCCAAATCAAGGCTCCGCCGAACCTCCCAGCGCCGCTCCCACTGAAACGGGGAGCGAGGCGCTGTGCTCCTGCCCGATCCTAAATTCCAGTTGGGGCGTAAGGACAGCAGTTCAGATCAGAAACAAGCCAGGGGCACTTGCATTTCTTGTTTGCTGAACCTGAGGTACGAGAAGTGACACGGCAGAGCCGTGGGCCTGCTTTATTTGTGTCAACAAAGTGGCTGTTGTAGCGGTGTGATTGCAATAGGCTCTCTCCTTCTGGCCACACTATAAACAGCAAATACAGTAGGTTTAGCCATGGTAGAATAGTTACAATTCATCTGTGGCTGTATTATTCTGCTTTGTCCCTTGCACACTCCAGATGAATACTTTATAAAAGCTAAACCTGTCGTATAACTCTTCTCTCTATATAAATATATATATATACATACACTCATACATATACAAATACTAACCCACAGACAAAATATTTTCTGAACAGTTGAATAGCAACAAGTCAACAGATAGAAAAAAATGGAGTCAATCTGTTTTCTGCTCTCCCAAGGTCCGGTTTAGATGTCATGGTCTTTTAACATTCAGTGAAAATCCGCATAAATCTTGCGTCTTGCAAGAGGAATCCGTTAATAAACGGAAGTTAGGGTAGAGGCTGTCAAACACCAATGTATAGTTGGACAGATTAAGTGAGGTTGCAAATTAAACTGAATCTGGAGCAACTGAGGCCTAGTAGTGAAGAACAGTAACTGTAAACTGCAATCTTCAGATCTGACGTTTTCTTTTTTCTCGTTGCCATGGCAACTCGGTAGGACAGCTTCAAATGTCAGGAGTTCTTACAGACCTAAATGACGGGAAATGTGTGTGATTATTACTACGCAGATCACAGTATCTTTCAACTTTTTGGTTTTTTCCCCAATCAAATTACTGATTGAGTGCATGCACATTTGTAATTAAATAGAAACTATCCAGCTTCAGAAGCAATTATTTGTGAAGACAGAAATCTCCAAGAGGAAACCCCAAAATGTCACCTGGGGCATTCAGAGACCTTTGTAGTGCAGTTCAGAAAGATGTAGGGCAGAGGTTTGAGCATAAATCTTGAGCCAGGACCTGATTCTCTCCATTTGACACCTTGATCATTTATGTTAGTGCAAGTAAAATGTCAGAGAGTCACTCCCTTGTGTGCACACGTGCCAACAAGCAAAGAGCAAACAAACAATATCTTTTTAAAAACAACGTGTTTATAGTGCCTTATAGTTTGTGACTATACCAGGGAATAAAAGAGCTGGCATATCATATTAATGTTCCTACAGAAATATAAATCTTATGTGGACTAACTTTTTTTTCTTAAATAAAGTGAAGGTGGCACAACTTGAATGCTTTTAGCTATTTTAGATGGGCACTCTGATAATACAAAGGTAGTAAAGAAATTCAGAAAAAACAGATTAGAAGCAAATGTAACAGTTTTAGCTAATGGGTCACTTTTCTCCAGTTTTACTTGGACACTATTAAATTGCAAATATTTGATTTCAGAGTTAAAACATATAATAATAAGAATAATACTAACAAAACACATAGCTAAATTTGTTCTGGCTCCTCTCAAATACAACTTCTGATCCTACAGTGTTGGTTTACTGTTTGTACTGGTTTTGGCTGGGATGGAGTTAATTTTCTTCATAGCAGCTCATATGGTGTTATGTTTAGGATCTGTGACCAGAACAGTGTCAATAAGACACCAGTGTTTTAGCTACTGCTGAGCAGCTCTTACACGCATCAAGGTGTTTTGTTTCTCCTAGTGCCCCACCAGCAAGGGGGGTGGGGGGGGGTGCACAAGGTGCTGGGAGGGGGGACAGCTGACTCCAACCACTCAAAGGGATGTCCCACACCATAACATGTCGTGCTCAGCAATAAAAGCTGGAGGAAGCGGGAGGACATTTGGAGTTGTGGCGTTTGTCTTCCCAAGTCACCGCTATGTGAGATGGAGCCCTGCTTTCCTGGAGATGGCTGAACACCTGCCTGCCCAGGGGGAGTAGTGAATGAATTCTTTATTTCGATTTGCTTGTGCGTGCAGCTTTTGCTTTGCCTGTTAAACTGTTTTTATCTCAACTCATATGTGTTCTCACTTTTCCCCTCCTGAGTCTCTCCCCCATCCCGCTGGGGCAGTGAGCAGCTGTGTAGTGCTCAGCTGCCTACTGAGGTTAGGCCACGACAATGCACTGAAGGATTCATGCTCTCTACCCTGGGAGGAGGCAACTGCTACACCAAAACACAAAAATGCAAGTTGAACATACGCATCAAAACTCACAAACACTCGGGAAATGTCTGTCTAATATATATTGCATTTGTACACTTAAATGATGCAATATCAATAGTTTTGTCACAACCACAGGCACGTGTAGCATAAACAGTAACATAACAGTCGTTATTAGATGCTGGCTTTTGCTCTTTGCTCATTTTTAATTATCTAGTTTTCTTTTTGGGCAAATCAAGTTTAATATAATTACTGATAAGGCTATTTTACTTTCTCTGTTTCTTTCTTGTTATTATCTTGGTATTATTTGAATTGACTTCAATATTAAATTCTTCCAGCAAGAGGCCTGTCCAGATGGGCTATGCAGCCAGGCAGGCACCTGGATAGCAACAGCCTGTCCTTTCCCCTGCAGCGTAACCTCAGTTCTGTTAAACAAAGGTAAGCAGAGCAAATTAAGCAAGCGTAAGAATCCATAGAAGGGACTGATGGATGGGGCTCACTGAAGTGAGAAGCATCACTGAGATTTCCAAATAAGCAATTCCAGATTTTATCTTAGCATGTGGATTTTTAGCATTCTGCTTAAAGAAAAGCTCTGGCCACAAAATTAGGATCCAGACTTACATATAGGAAATTTGTGATCGTGACTGCCAAAGTTTGGATATATTTGGATTAGGGATTCCAGCTAAGACTAAATTCTCATAAACAACTTGATTTCCTGGTGTACTGAAAAGCAAGAGTTCAGGACTCTGATCTCACAGACCATCTGAAAAATAGCATTTCCAGATCACAATGAAGCTTAGTATCATTAAAGGGCATTTATTCAATCCTGACTCAAAGGAAATAAGACCGGCTTTTGTATTGGCAAAACTACTCTGAATCTTTGGGAGATCCCTGGAGGTCTTCCTGCTAAGGACAGGCACTTGTATATGATGAATGAACAGCAGCTGTAGCACGGAATTTCTGTACAATCCATAGGCTGAAACTTCACCAGAGGAATCTCTCAGTGAAAAATTTATAAATATCACACAAATTCAAGCAGCTAGTGATTGCTTCACCAACAACTTGTAAATAAAGGGCAATATATGTTGATTTATGTGTAGACCTGAAGAAAATTTGTATATTTTACATTGTATTGACAGATATAATGAGTGTTACTACCTTGCCTTTTCTGAGTAAACTATATATTAAAACTAGTTAGTTCAGCTTTAATTATGAATATGCTTTCTCCTGTGCTAGTTTTTTATCTATTGAAGGCTAGCTTCTCTCTCTCACAATATAAGCATGCTTTTGATTCTCCCTATTGCCCTACCTGCCTCTTCAAGCACCACCCCAGCTCTTTTCCCTTTCATCTCAAAGCTCTACAGTCCCTGCCTAGACTTTCTTTCTACTGAAATTGCTTCTCAACTTCATCCTTTCTGACCTATCAGCTGTCTTTGACCCATTTATCACATGCCTGGAAATCTGGTGTTTCCTTTGGCTCCTGTGACTCCTCCTGTCACTTTACTATGATTTCTCTAATCACTCTTCCAGCATGTCCTTCTGTCTCATTCTCCCCATCCCAGGTTTCTGGGGAAATCTTGCCCCTACCGCCCCGCCCCCTCTCAAATTTAATTTCTTCCCCTTCTCTGTGACATGGTTCATACACGTTCAGCAATCACTTCAGTGCTGACAGTTCAGTGATCTTACTCTTTTTACCTGTTTTTCCATTTAGACTGAAATGTCGACCTCTAGCTCTGATACCTTTTCGATGTTTAGCTGACAGTTCTGCACAGCTAAGACTGAGCTCTTAAATCTTTTCCCTAAAGCACTCCCCTTTTAGTTCTTTCTTTGATTGCTTAGGACAACACTATCATCCTGCCCCTTAATTCAAGCCTAAAAACAGAGACAAACTGGAGAAGGTTTTTGTCACGGAATCTCCTTTCTAGGTCTGTATATTTAGATTATGTCTTAATCGAGAAGATTCTTTTTCACACATCATCCCAAAGGGCTTCTTCAAGCCATTCAAACAGCTAAATCTCCTACGCAGGCTCTCCTCACTTAGCAGTTTTGCAACATCTTTTCACAGCCCTTGACAAATTCAAGCTCCTGTGCTCATATCCTGACAGTCTTTTGCTGTACAGAGCAGTTTCCTAGTCTGCCACTTTTGACAAAACCTCTGTTACTCTGACTCCTTCACAGCCTCTTCCCTACTGCACATATTTTTCTGGATTATCCCTACATGACCTGTTTTTCCTCTTATTCATAGCCCATGATGACAGCTTTCATTGACATGTTTTTCAGAGAGATCTGTTTGGGCTTTTCCCCAGGCTCTCCCATGTAATAGGAGGAGCTCCCTGCAAGCATCCATAAAATGCTGTCTCCTTAACATCTGCTTTTGCTGACTCATCTACAAAAATCTTGGCATTGGCAAAAGGTGCCAAGACTACTATGAATTCAACTCAGCCGTTTCACGAGCCTTAACTGAAGTTGTGTTAAAAGAATTATCTTATTCCAAGCATGGTTTGGAAGGACAGTATATACCCCTCTACTCATTAATGATGATTTGGCCCTTTTGTAAAGATGGATTGCTAGAGAAGTAGTTTTTGGCTTTTAAAATCAGATTCAACATACAAAATTATGTGCTGTAAAATTTCAGTAGATAATCATCTTTGATAGTGCCAGTAAGAATATTTGAGAGCAAATCTGTCTTTGTTCTTTCTATTGCACACAAAGTCGGCACAAAATTGCTTATGTCCAGTAGAGAAGTTAGCCTAACTTTTAGTTTCTGTGGTTAATATCAGTTTACCGGATACAAATTTACTTCCCAAAAATATTCTGATATAGTCATACAAGGTGTTATTGGACAAGCATTCCAGCCAGTAACTCCCTTAATACAAAATTTACAGAAGTCAAGACCAACCAAAATATTGTGCAGAAAACTCAATGGTGACTGTAAGCTGATCTGTTGCAATCAACAGAACTGCTCTATTATAAATTCTTCGGGGATCTGATAAGCATCTGGTCAATATTTCAAATCTCTCTGTTCTCCCAGCTGGATTTCCAGTATTTATTATTGTTTTCTGTATAAGAATGGTAGATTTCTTGGGGACATTCTGTTTTGGTTTGTTTTATTTTTTTTTTTTTCTTCTTTATTCTTCCCATAAAGAGGGACCAAATAAAAGTTTCAGAAATACATATGCACTGCCAAATTATTAGGGTCTACTTCTGATTTGAGTCCCGTCTCCAAACAGCTAACCTGAAGACTACTGACTTCTAGTATTTATCCACTGACTTCAATGGGGTTGTGTTGATTTTTTTTGTTTGGACCCATTCTTATGTATTTTATATCACGCATGATTTAAAGTTTGCAGCTGGCAACAGCACATAAAAGATATTAGTATTTAAGGAATACTGTAAGCATTAAATGTGCAAATAATGTGTGCAGGGAGCACATTTGTGATCCATGCTAACTATCTCTTTTAGGAACTTAATGCCCTGGTAAGCCTGTGCCTGGCAGGTTTAGATCTGTACACTAATGATTATTATGCCTAGTAATTATTTTATCTTCTTTGTATTGGCTGTTAAGAACACCACTGTCTCTATAGCTGGTCTCAGCACTCAGGAATTATTACACACCATGTGTTGTTTTAAACGTGATTTCTGTCTACCTACAACAAGTAATTTGCTGCATACAGCTGCAGGCATGAAAGCCACAGAGGCGGTGTGTGCATCGTTGTTCTTATGTGGTCACCCCTCACCTTTTCCTTAAAGCATCTGGGGAATGCACAGCAGCATAAAGCTACCATAGCTATATATAACTTCTTTCTCCAGAAATCACTCTCACTGAAGTCTCTAATGTGATCTTCACCATTTTTATCTCACAGTTCTCCTCTGCTCTACCTCTTTGACACTGGAGAGATACATTCAGCCACATTCCTTTTAAGATAACAGTTAAATAGTGAGATAACAGTGAAATTGGCAGGGTTATTTTTATGCGCTTGCTGTCTGAATTATTACAATTATGGTTAATAGGTCTCTGATAAGAAAGCACAGCTTGTTATCATAAACAGATGGTGTCTGTTGGCATTAGTACTTTGGTGTTGGAAGACGATGTTTGCTTTTGCTGGTCAAGAAAACTGACAAACATTGTACATGTTTATCTGGATCTAATGTACTAATAGTATGAAGTGTAGTAATGCTATAGGAATATAGGTCTAAGTATGCAGTTTAGGGTAGGGAGATTAATGATGTAGAAACTTAAATGGAACAAAACTCCCTTTCTATTCCCACTAAAATCTGTTGATATTGACTGTATTTGGAAGGTCAAAAGAGTTGTTGATGTTGGCGGCAAACTCTGCAGGACAGATCTGAATTGTCATCTAGTCATGGTTTTGGATGCTGAATTGGTTCAGAAAAGGAGCAAGTCACCTAATCGAGACTAAGTGCCTATAATATTCACTTAATGACTATAGCTGCCTGTTTATTTCACAGTGGGCTAATTTAAGGTTTATTTCTTATGCTGATTCACCCGATAGAAGAAAATGGAGAAAAAATGCACATAACTCTTTAAAACAAAGATTTCATAATCCCTCATCCTAGGAAAGAGACAACTGGTAGCATGTAACCTCATTCACTATGGTTCAGGTTGCCAAGAGCTCATATTCCAGCAGAACCCTTCTAATGAGCCAATAAACAATCTTGTTTGCAAAACGATGACTTCTGAGCTCAGAAAATGCTTTGGCATTTCCCAGGCACTCTAGCTTTCCCTGTTGCAGCCTTAGCTTTCTCTGAACATACTCTGAACAGACTCAATTCTCTGCTTATTTTGAAGACACAAGTCTAAATTGAGTAATTCAAAGCATTTGAAAGATGTTTTTCCTGATAAGACCAAATCCTCCCCCTATTACACAGACTATGCTTCCTACATTGTAGTTAAAACCTCATAAAAATTAAAGGCATTTAAGTTTCATGCCACCCTTTGCTACAAGAATGAACTTTACCCAAGATGCATTCATCCGCTAACTCCCTTTTAACATAGAGAAGAGAGTTAACACAGCTGGAGTTTGGAGTTCAACTCATGCATGCTCCATTTCTTCCAGATTTCTTTCAATTACCCTCTAATCAGAAATATTACATTAATCTTTATATAATTAAAAGTCTACATTACATCATGGATTTTATCTAAACCTCAGTAATATTAGAGAGGTAATGTGAAAATGGTAGAAGAGATCAGAACCATGTTTCTGATTAGGCAACTAATCGACATCCAGGTACTTCTTTCCTGAATTTACCATCTATAAAAGGACATTAATTAGATACACAGTTATTAGTTTAACCTTCACATAAAACTTAGAAAAACACAAATGGTTTTCATGTACATCACTTGTTGATTTGTCATGGGTAGTTTTCAGCACCAAAAGTGCTGAAATAATCATTTAATAGCTATGCTCTTCTGTAACCTCTTCAGTGGTCCAAAGCACTGTCTGGGCTTTGCTGCAAGTGCCAAAATCTAGTGGTCATTGATTTTTGCTATTGTCTGCTCGAAAAAGGCGGCCATCTTTTTACCCCAAATCTCACTGAATTTGAAAGGCTGAAATAGCTATCCCCAGACAGATACTATCTGTCCTTATTCCTGCAATTAAGAAATTTGGTTTTAGTATCAGGAATAGCAGTAAGTATGCTTGTGACTAGAGCAGATTAGTGATCTCACTGAACATTAGTAGATTGTGGAAAAGTTCATAAGAGAGAAGTGAGTTTATCCTGAAAATTTGCAGCTTATAACATCAAATACAATGTTTCCCAATTATGTGAGGAAATGATTTGAAAGTTCTTAATGATAGGAAGAACACAGTATGCATTAGTACTGTGTTTGTGAAATGACTGTGTCATAATTCTACTGAAAGCTCCAGTAGGCTCTTGTATACCAATGTCAATATTTAACTTCAGGAGTTAAATGCCAGCATGTGCTGTGCAATTGGCCAACGTTGTCAAGACAGTGGAGAAAGATGCCAATCTAAACTAATCAGCTTGCACAGGGGAATAAGCTGCTCAGGCTGAAGTAATTTTCAAAGGGTATCTGACACCAGCAGATGATATTTCCAAGAGTCTTTCACACTGCTAACTTATTATAAGACTACAGTGGCAGATCTGAAACAGTGCTGATGATTTACACCAAAGTGCTCTTACTCCTCTGACTTCTAGCAAGGGCCTTGCTCACTGCTGAATCTTTGTTTCTGCTTCACCTCTTCCTTGTCATGTACCCATATACTCACTATGTAAGGGGCTGTTCTTATGAAGTGCAAAACGTATGTACATATAAAGAAGCACCATCTGAAAGAAAAGTTCCTCAGATCAACTGAAAGACTAGCTATGTTTGCTTAGAAATTCAGAAACATGTCCTACCCAGTCCAGTGCAGTGCTACACTTATCTAATAAAGCCTCTTCTAACAAAATTCCTGTGCGCTAGGGATATGAAGTATCTTATTGGGGGAAGGGAGTGGTGGTGGTTTCTAGGGTAAAGCAGCTAAGATGTCCTAGATTATTATTTTTTTATATTGATATGAATTTTGGCTGGATACTTTGCCAAAGCAACATCACCTTCATTTGAGCAATAGGAAATAAATGCTTCCTTTCTTTTCCAGTTCTTTCAAAATAAAACAATTGCAAGAGGTGACTGCATGCAGGCTGGAAGTATATTTTCTCATGCTCTAATCTGATAAATTTAGCTGAACAGTTGAAAATATTCAGCAAATGAAATGAATTAAGTACAGTTTTGAAATAGTAGCATTGAACAAGTCTCCTAATTTTTCGTATTTGGGCTGAAAATGAAATGCATCAAATGTAACAGCTAGCTAACCTTTTAAAGCAATGTGTAACTGCTTAAGCAGTCAGATCTCATCTTCCACAGCAGTACAGCTTAGTTTACTATCAGTTTTTAATAAGTAGAACATGAACATAAGTAGTCCAGACACATTCAGATCTGTAGTTATACACTAATCCCAGCTTGAAATACTAAAAGAATCATCTGAAAAACCTCTTATTAGGCAAGAATAAAAACAAGAGAAAAGTATTATGCTTAGAAGCCATGGAAAAGGAGAAATCAAATTAGAAAATTGCCAGGTTTGGCTATGTTGATATCAACCTGGCTATTTCAGAATTTTTCAAGAACTCGTAAGCATGACAGCTTACATAAGTACTAACCGCTGACATATACAAATTAAGTGTATGGGTAAAGCAAGGCTTTAAGATGTATCTGAAATACTCCAAACATCAATGACATGTTAAAGGACTGACTTTGTAAGTACCAGCTGTCTAGTAGAGAAGCAAAAGCAACAGCATCTAACCTTTAGGCACAGCAAATCTCCCGCATTCATCTGTAATATCACACACCACATCTAAAGCTGAATAGCAAGCTCTCCTCACGGAGGGCACATTTTGAGGTGTTTGGAGGTTATAGTGTGGGGAAATACTCAAGGACAGAGACAGTTAAAAAGCAAAAATCCCATGGTGTATAGTGGTCATTAATGACAGGAAAAATATTTGAACTGGTCATTTATTCAGTTCTAGTTTTTAGTTATAGTCCACTCCAGAACAGTTCAGATGATAACTATCTGAAGTTATACAGTAATGTGACTTTTAAGAGGTTGTTCAGAAAAGTAATACAAAATATTATATGTCAACAGTTACTGTTGAGAAAACGAAAACATAAAATGTTCATTTGAATTCACAACACTGAATGGTCTATCAAACCAATCTCTTTAAATGTTCATTTCATGTCTACAGAATGACCATCAGGAACAATATTACAGCTCTTAGGGAAGGAGCTGTATTTGCTAGTAATTTTGCATTCCAAACACGCATCTTCTAAGCTGTCGTATTTTTTCATGTCTATACTTCTGGAACACGTTTGGATGGTTTAAAATGTGCGTAAAATGCCATTTCCCACCTAATTGACTCAATAAAATGTAATGTCATTAAGTACGTTTTAAATATGCTGATGTACAATTTGAGGGTATTTCTATTTGTCAAGTCTCTATGACTAGGTATATAAACATCCTGTCTCCAATTATGTACATACATATGGACTTCTGTGCCATTTCAAGCCCCATTAACTTTAGGTGGGCTCCCAAAGCCAACTGCACAACAAATTGCAGGATTGAGTACACCTGCAGGGAAATTAGAAGACTGGACACAGAGGTCTGTGTTAAAAGTGAGATGCAAATCTAGACTGTCTCAATTTGAATGCAGTCCCTTAACCCCCGAACCATCCTTTCCTTACTAGAGTCTAATCAACCAAGATCTTTCAGGAGGCAAATAACAATGGTATTTTTCTCATAAACGCATTTGAGAAAGCATCTATATTCACTGATAATTTAGCAGTAACAGTAATAATGTTAATATGGACAAAAGCATCTGTAACGAAGCTGGTAAGAGAGTAATAGTGAGTATTCCTGCTGTTATTACTGGTTTTAGGAAGTGAGATTTATATCACTGGAACTCACTAAATGTCAGTAATTTCCAATTACTTGAGTAACATCATTTAGCTGTTACTTTAAGTACCCACACAGTATGTGCTCTAATGCATGAATGTAACTTGAATTAGGATAGTGCAAAAAAACCCCCCCAAAAGCTACCTTTCACAGCAGAACTCCTCCCCACCTTGGTAATTTTTGAAATTCTAGCCAATATAGGGATATTTTACTTCTCAGAAATGGGAAAATTTGTCTTGCAAAATTTCCTAGTCTTGCTAATTAAACTTTTTTTTAATTAAATGCCACTGTTCTGAAAAGTAGAAAATTGCTATAGAAGATTAAAATATGCTAAAACAACCTACAGGGTTAAAAAAAAATAAATTCACCTATTTAGCAAATTCACTTATTGGGAGTGGTTCCTCTGAGGCTTCTTCTTTGGAACTATATGGAACAGGGATGAAGTTTTTACTTTTTTCTTGGGAAAAACAAAAATCCTACTGTAAAAACTAAATAGTAGTTGAGCCCTGAAAAAAATATACTACCTAATAGTCTAAAACTAAGCCAAGTAACTCACAAGGAATGCTGAAAACTGTGAATCTGCAGCTAAAAAATCTGCACTTGTAATGGAAAGAGCAATGACCTTAAAGGTCTTTTCCATCTGAAACCTGCTATGATTTGTCTTAGTCTTATGTCATTCAAGAATGCATTGCTTCAGTCTTCAGACATTTGATGATTCTGCACAAATAACACAGGATATACAAGCAATGCTTCTGTTGCTTTGAAAAATTAACTAGGTGAAAGATAACACTGCGGTTTTAACTCTGGCTGCTATGTTCAGGTAAATTCAAATCCACCAGTTTAATATAATCTGAATTTTTGTAATGGTTTAATTCCAAATACATAATTTGCAAGGAGAAAAAAAGACATCTTCTCTATTGACCCTGTAGCTTCATTCCTCAAATCAGAAAAACATTATGGTGGGGAACAGCAGGCATTAAAACAGGAAAAGTTAGTGGAAATTAATAGGAAGTTAAATTCAAGGGAACCTCTAAGGCTTCTTTGCAATCGCAGTACAGACATCTGTGCGAGTCTGTTTTTCAACACTCCTGAGGCCTTTCACCCTCAGTTTAACAAATTAATTTCAGTGTAGAGACCTCCAGCTTATTTAATTTCTTCATAACAGTATTTCCCCCCCAGTCTCTCACCTTACTTCCTGCTCATAATAATGGAATACTTATTTAAGCTCGAGTCAACTTCTAACTTTATAGTCCACTGGCCAGGTTAACAAAATAAAGTTTCTTATCAGTGTTTGACAGTCAAGTAAGATATCAATTTTTTTTTAACATGAAGTGTTTAATGTTCAGTCTTTTTCTAACAAGAAAATTTAAGTAAAATATTATTTCTAGTGTGACTGAGCTACTAATGGAATTGCTCTGAGTTCTGCTTGTTCAGGACATGACTATTGTGCCTTTGGTTCTTCTTTTAGTCCCTTGATTCAACACATTTGAATCTAACTTGGTCTTTTATGTTGGTAGAATATAAAAGGAAATATGAAATGCAATTATCATTCTATGATTATGTGATTAAGTGAAATAATTATTATCAAATCAAAAGTCCAGAATTTAAATACTACTTTACATAATAATAATAATATAAATAAGTTGTAATTGATATAAAGCCTAGTTCTGCCAGCTTCAGTAGTTCTTCCTCAGTCTCCCGTAGGTCCTGAGGCAGTTCTTGGTGTCGACTTCATTATGACAATATACATGAATTTGTTTTTATCTTGATCTTTCACTTTTTTAGCTTGTTTCATTTTCTCATTTACCTATGTGTAACTTAATTCCTAAAAGTTCTTTGATGTATGCCTTTGATTTGGCTTGTTCTGACCAAGTTCCTTATGGAAACTTACTCTGCCATGTTATTGCCAGTGGACAAGAACAACAGTTTTACTGACCTCAATATACCATGGAAGAGATTGCTGCTGAATGTTTGTTAAACATATATTTACAATGATTTGCCATGAAATCGATGATACTTAAGCAAAAGTTTCAAGGACAGCTATTCTCCCTTTTAGATACTGGTTCTCCCTTTTAGGTATTGTTTAACCCACACCTAAATGAAATATCAGCTACCAACTGGGGGTTGCAGTAAGGGGCATATTTTTTCCCCTCTCTCTTCATCCCTCACCGTTATGGAATGTTGTAGATACTCTCTTACTAAAAATGTTCAGGGTCTTCCAGAGAGAACTTTTTTATAATTAATTCTAGTGTTGTTGAGCACTTCACTTTGGTTACATTCATTCTGAACAGAGCTACTTGAGTTGTGCCAGTTGAAAACATGACTGAGACAATACAGCAGTAAGGGACAACATGGATAATCTCAGACCCAGCACCAGACATGCTCTATAACATGCCTTCTCTTTCTCCCACTTTTTCTCTTCCTCAAGTAACTGATTTCTGTAGTCCTTCTCCCTGACTAGGAACCCAGATCTATTTTTCGATCTTTCTTTTTCCTCGATCTGAATTACTAAACTCTAAATTATATCTGAACATTTTGGTCCTATCTTGACGCCAGCAGTGGCTAGGAAAAGCTGACAGAGGACATGATGCTACTCCACTAGGTCTCATCTTAAACATGGTGTCTGCATTAATGACAGGTAAGACTCAATATTCTTTCCAATATTTGTTGGCATTAACTATTATAACTTTGGAAAATTCTCTCAACCCAACCACTATACATCTTTCCAGCTTGACTTCAGCGATTCCCAGTGGTAATAAATTAGGTTAAGTACAAAATATGCAACCATGCTCCTTTTTTCAATCAACTCTGTATTCACCATCTTTTAATTCCACCAAACACCTTACTGTTTTGTTGTGGAAAACCAGCAGTCTGCCCATATACTTTGACATCTTTTATTTTCTATTTCTGGCTGACAAGAACTAAATTTTTCTTGTTCCAAGTACATGTACCTTTCCAAGGGCTTCTGGGCAACTCTGCAGTCTGTATCCCATTATCCCTCAATATACTGAACACAGTAGGGCAGCTGCCGAATAGGCGAAACTGCTGCTTTTTGCATGCATTACAGTTTTAATCAGGCTCTTCAGTTTTATGCTCAGATACTTCAGAAATCTACCACATATGACTTCTTCCATGATTTACAAAGGAGGCACATATTCTAAGTATAGATAATAATTGCACCATTTAAATGATAATACCAAGATGTTTTGTATGGGGAGGAGATTCATGCAGGGCAATTTTACCATGAACAGCTCTTTCATAGGGCTATCTATCCTCACACCAGATGTCAAATACAAAAAGAAATACTTTGGCATGAATAACAAAGTTCATTTGACTGAAGGATTTACCTCCTAGGAACAAGAGCCTCATAAAACATAAACATCGGGAGAAAAGTGAGCCACGTAAGGGCTTTTGCAAAAATTAAACCCATAACTTGCCACTAGAAATGGGATATTTCATCTGTTCAATAAGCACTAAAGTTCTCTTTGTTTTTATGGCATCGTAATCTTTGATTACTCTGATAAATATTTGGACTATACAAAACATTGCAATGAACTAATCGCAGTTATAAAAAAACTATGTGTGAAAATGAATTGGGAATGCAATGATACCAGCACATTTTAGAGAAGTTCAAATACAGAACCACATTATTTTAACTGGCTCCTAACCTCATTCTTTTATGCCTCCATGTAGTCATTTACACCTGAAGAAAAGGGTTATGGAAGTTGTTATGCTTGCTGGCTTTGCATAAGCATGATTAGGTAATGGTACCAGACATGGAATACCAGGCTCTCTCTGTGTGACTGGGTGAACCCAAACCACACAACTGAATAGTAGCAAATTTTAGCCAAAAAAAATGCGGTCCTGTGTTGAGGATTAAGTCTCTCTATGCTGAAGCCTATTTGTGGAATTCATGCTCTCACTCACAACAACTGTGTATAAAACAGCCTCTGTCCCAGAAGAGAGATCTTTCCTTCCCCTCCCTTTCAACTCACCCACTATTTCCCTTTGTCTTGGTTTTATTACTCAGATAACAGACTGGAACATTGTACTGCTGGCAGATTATGTGCGTAATCTTACTCCACTCTTTGTTTAAAATTACAACTCTCTCCATACTTATTACAGTACTCTGAACGATTGTAAGGTTGCAGAAAGGCTTTAGGCATGTCTGTATTGTTTCACAGTGTAAAGACTATTCACTGCTATTTATTCTTTTACAGTAGGAGAGGGAATCCCTCTGTCATTCAGAGCACCACGCACAACTTGCATGCCAGGGGCCTATATTCTGCTCACAGAGAAGATCTGTAGTCAATAAAAGCAAGGAGAGCTTTCCAATATCTAGAACTGTTTTTTATAATTAAATGCAAGGAAGAAGATCAGACTTCTTTGGAGCTAGGAAAAAGCAACATGATTACTTTCAAAAGCAAAAAGCTTTTCTCTACCTCACTGTATTCTGAGCAGATGCATTAATGTAAATAAAGTTCAAGTGTAAATCATGTCAGATAAGAAAGTAATTCCAGTGGTGAAAGTCACGCTTAGCATAGCACCAGCAACATTTATGAAGTGGTAACAAGAATATATTTGAATCAATGGGCTGCATATTTATATCACTGATGCGATAGGAGTAATATGTTAAAAATATTTGACAGTACGTGACACTAACAGCTGAAGTCTGCAGTTGGTTCCAGCAGACTGAACCCAGAATAACTGAACCAAAGCCAACGGAGATACTTCAGATGTCACCAATTGGAACAAAGAACGTGAATTTGCACTTAGCATTTATATAGTCCTTTTCATCTTCAAAGAGCATCACAAACATTAGCTAGTTCTAATTCTCTCACAATGACCTTCATGCTAACCTTTTGGGATAAAAGTAATATACTATAAGAAAAAAATCTGACAAGACGTGTAATCAAGCATACACCGAGCCTCAGATGTGTAAACTATCTCTGCCTCATGGTAGATTTTATCTCCTTGAGAATATAAGGCCTTTCACCATGGCTCAGGTATTAAATCACCATACAATGTATTTTACTAACATAAGATGATGGTAATAATCCTGAAATAACAGATTTACTATCATAGCTGGAAGATACAGCTATTCCTTTTTAACAGATAAGGAACTCAAAATAATACTGCATAAAAAAATCTGCTGGAAACTGTCACAGGACAAACGAGGGACACATCGAGGTTAGAAGCTGGGTTTCCATGGCTTTGCATTGCTACTGTTCAGTCATTCTGGGATTGTTTTTTTTTAGTCTTTCCAATTCAAATTAGGAATTTTGTGTCTCTTTTAGAAAGCTTTCTGAGAAGCAGCAGAAGCTTCCTTTACATATCAGTTCTCTCTGCCCTCCAACTCAGACTTGCAATTTGATTATCAATTCTGGGTGGCTCTAAGCCCAGAATCTTGAATAAGTTCCTCATGTTCCAGTTGCTTGCGCACTTTATACAGAGGAATAGATTGAAGCAGACAGTACTCATTTTCATGGTGACCCAGAACCGCTATTGTTACAAGAACACCTTTAATCTCCTGTTTCTGTTTTTGAATTGAATTCAAGTGGGGAGAGATGAAAGCAAGCATCTCACAAATCTGCTGCTACAGCTGGTACTTCTTAGTTTATCATATGCTAGGTCTAATTCTTTTTGATTCTTCTTAAAATTATTGCTTCTATTTCTTAATTTGACAACCAGGCATTTGTTGCTATTTTTTGACTATGAAAAAACCCTCCCCTCCCTCTTTCTTGTAGCTTCTTCCTCAGGAAACCCCCCCCCAAACTTACTCCATTATGAAATCAATGTATGAATTTAACTTCTCTCTTGGTAGGTTTTCTTATGCAGCATACAAATGAGCAGCTAAATAATATTCCATTACTTACAGTTCAGGAAAAGACTTACAAAATAAACTGAAGAGTGAAAGAAGGATAAGGGTCATGCTGATATGAAGGGCATCAGTCGCACTGCAGTCCATTTTGGATTTCTTGCAGGAACACACTTGTAATTTCAGTTCTGTGTTGTTAGTCAGAGGCGGTTTTCCAGAATCTGTCACTGAGATTGGGATGTTGTAATTGGCCTTTTTCAGGTTTTGAAGCAGGACAACCTGGGCATGAGTATCTGCAAAGGATAAGGTGAGAATTAGCCAAATAGTGGTTGCTTGGAAGGGAAGAAGAATCTGCAAACAATATCAGACATATCACAGTTACTCGTGGAAAAAAAATGAGAACACTCTAAGGAAAAGATTAAAGAGCTGAATTGGAGGTAAGAAGAGGCAGTACAGAAATTCTTTCATGGGCTGGGAGCTAATTGCAAACTTATTCCAAGCCCCACCAAAAGACTTAATTTTAAGAGCCCCTTTTGTTTAAATACATAATTTGGTCTGCAAATAATTGACAGAATTTGTCTGTGAAAACTAATATACTAAGAAATCCTAAGGCATGTCATCCCCAAAGCAACACAAGAGTGTATATATATTTGTCAAAGAAAAAAAGCCCCTTTTTGCAAGGAAGTACAGACAAAGCTCTTTAAATGCTTCCCCAGTTTGACTGAGAAGGCAGTGAGGGCACATAATGCCCCTTCAGATCCACAGATCTGCTCCACCTGAGCAACAGTGGGCCATACAGCTATCGGTGCCCAGGTGAGGGTGCTAACTCTTCTAGGGGGTTTAACAGAGCAGTGGTTTGATGTTTGGAGAACAAAGAAAATGACTCCTCCACTTTGTTCTGCAAGCAGGTACAGACATCACATCTGTCTTTAGCTTTTTCTAGGAAGAATATGAAATGAACTGCTAAAAGATTCGATAGAGACAAGAGGTAAATAATACATGCTAGAAAACAAATGGAAATAATCTACATTAAAAAGAAATGTAGTACTTTGTGCCCACAATTTGCCATGTGAACCTTCTGCAATTACATAGTATGTGCTTTGATCCTCTTACCAATAGTGTACGGACCCAGTGCATTTGGGTATTTTATTTGTGAAGAGTTCAAATACTTAATTTAAATTCAGAAAGTTTTTCAAGTACATTGCTAAAACCCATGCAAAAGTTTCATGCTGTCCTATAGCAAAGCCTTGTGCATCTCATGCACGTAAATTCCATGCCATAAAATATGATAATCTTTACAAAACTGTAAGTCATTAGTAGCCTTTCTTTAATGCAAAGAGAAGAGTTTGGTCAACATAATAAGAAGAGGAAAAAAGTTCAGATTTCAGGGAAAATGCAGACAGACTATTAGTATGTCCCACCAGACAGCTGGTCCAAACAAAACCAACACGGTGTAAAGCAGCAGCGATGGGTCCATCCTGCAAGACTTTCATGCACAACTGCTCCAGAATTCACATAATGGGCAGCCTCAGGGTGAATACGCTGGGATGGAGGGGTGGGAGGACTAAATGCATAAGAAAAAAATGTAACAGACTTACTGTTAAGCTTGGTGATTCTCCACAATTTTTCTGGGCCAGATTGCTTACTCAGTTCGAATTTGAATGGATCTGTATTGGGATGAAGGTCTTTGTCTGATGCTCCTAGTACCACTACCCTGAGATCTTTTGCATCATCACAAACTTTGGCCAGTGTTGGATAAAGGGATGGGACATTGTCATTGACATCCTCCAAAGTGATGTGTAAAGTTCCTGTACCTGTAGCGGGAGGGTTACCTATATGAAAAAAACAAACATATATTTATTAGATCACAATTCCATAAACACTTGCTCTTATTTGTACCTGCATGCTTGCAAAGGGAAAGAATTTTTATAGTTCTTATCTCCGTTATATGAAAATTATTGTTTTCAAAAACTGAGGAGTCATTATTGTAAATTTGTTGCTGTGTTTTCAGAATGCAGACTGTCTGATTCTCTACAGTATGGATAATTATTCTAAGGAAACTTCTGGGAGAAGAATATTTTGAAGCTAAAATGAGATTAGGAGATGAATAGATATCTGGAAAAGAATCTGTTCTTAGAATCATAGAATGGGTTGGGTTGGAAGGGACCTAAAGATCATCTAGTTCCAACCCCCCTGCCACGGGTAGGGACACCTTCCACTAGTCCAACCTTTGCTCAAAGCCCCGTCCAACCTGGCCTTGAACACTGCCAGGGAGGGGGCAGCCACAGCTTCTCTGGGCAACCTGTGCCAGTGTCTCACTGCCCTCTCACAGTAGCTAATTTCTTCCTTATATCTAGTCTAAATCTACTCTCTTTGAGTTTAAAACCGTGACGCCTCATCCTATCCCTACACCCTACATAAAGAGTCCCTCCCCACCTTTCCTGTAGCCCCTTTAAATCCTGTGAGGACACTCTAAGGTCTCCCCAGAGCCTTCTCTTCTCCAGCTGAACACCCCCAACTCTCTCAGCCTGTCCTCACAGGGGAGGTGCTCCAGCCCCCTGATCATCTTCGTGGCCTCCTCTGGACCTGCTCGAGCAGGTCCGTGTCCTTCTGATGTTGGTGCCCCCAGAGCTGGACACAGCACTGCAGGGGGGTCTCACGAGAGCGGAGTAGAGGGGGAGAGTCACCTCCCTCGACCTGCTGGCCACACTGCTCTGGGTGCAGCCCAGGACACAGTTGGCTTTCTGGGCTGTGAGTGCCCATTGCTGGCTCAGAGTCAGTTTTCCATCCACTAATACCCCCAAGTCCTTCTCCGCAGGGCTGCTCTCAATCCACTCCTCACCCAGCCTGTATTTCTGCTTGGGATTGCCCCAACCCATGGGCAGGACTTTGCACTTGGCCTTGTTGAACTTCATGAAGTTGGCACAGGCCCATCACTCCAGCCTGTCCAGGTCCCTGTGGATAGCACATCCAGAGTGTCGGCCCCAACCACACAGCTCAGTGTCGCTGGCAAACTTGCTGAGGGTGCCTTGATCCCACTGTCCATGTCGCCAACAAAGATGTTAAACAGCGCCGGTCCCAACATGACCCCTGAGGATGCCACTCATCACCGCTCTCCACTCGGACATCGTGCAGCTGACCACAACTCTCTGAGTGCGACCATCCAGCCAACTACTTATCCATGGAGTGGTCCACCCATCAAATCCATGTCTCTCCAATTAAGAGATAAGGATGTCATGTGGGACAGCGTCAGATGCTTTGCACATGTCCAGGTAGATGACGTCAGTTCCTCTTTTCTTATCTACCAACACTGTACCCTGTTGTAGAAGGTCACCACATTCATCAGGCACGATTTGCCCTTAGTGAAGCCATGTTGGCAGTCACCAATCTGCTCCTTATTTTCCCTGTGCCCTAGCACAGTTTCCAGGGGGATCCGCTCCATGATCTTGCTGGGCACAGAGGTGAGACTGACTGGCCTGTAGTTGCCCAGGTCTTCTTTTTTTCCCTTTTTATAAATTGGGGTTATGTTTCCCCTTTTCCAGTCAGTGGGAACTTCACCAGACTGCCATGACTTTTCAAATATGATGGATTGTGTCTCAGCCACTTCACCTACCAGTTCCCTTGGGACCCACGGATGCATCTCATCAGGTCCCATGGACTTGTGCACCTTCAGGTTCCTTAGATGGTCTCAAACCTGATCTTCTCCTACAATGGGCAGTTCTTCATTCCCCCAGTCCCTGCCTTTGCCTTCTGAGTCTTGGGTGGTGTGTCTGGCTGGAGCCCTTGCTGGTGAAGACTGAGGCAAAAAAGTCATTGAGTACCTCACCCTTCTCCATGTCCCAGTTAACCAGGTCTCCTGTTTCCTTCTGGAGAGGGCCCACATTTTCCCTAGTCCTCCTTTTATCATCAATGTACCTATAGAAGCTTTTTTTGTTGCCCTTGATGTCCCTGGCCAGACTTAATTCTATCAGGGCTTTGGCCTTCCTAACCTGATCCCTGGCTGCTCAGACAGTTTCTCTGTATTCCTCCCAGGTTACCTGTCCTTGCTTCTGCCCTCTGTACACTTCCTTTTTATGTTGAGCTTGTCCAGGAGCTCCTTGTTCATCCATTCAGCCTCCTGGAGTTCTTACCTGACTTCCTCTTTGTCAGGACGCATCGCTCCTGAGCTTGGAGGAGGTGATCCTTGAATATCAACCAGCTTTCTTGGGCCTTTCTTCCCTCCAGGGCTTTATCCCATGCTGCTCTGCCAAGCAGATCCCTGAAGAGGCCAAATTCTGCTCTCCTGAAGTACAGGGTAGCGAGCTCACTGTGTGCCCTCCTCACCACCTAAGGATCTTGAACTCCACCATTTCATGGTCACTGCAGCCAAGGCTGCCCCTGAGCTTCACACTCCCCACCAGACCCTCCTTGTTGGTGAGAACAAGGTCCAGCACAGCACCTCTCCTCAGTGGCTCCTCCAGCACTTGGAGAAGGAAGTTATCATCAACGCATTCCAGGAACCTCCTGGATTGCTTATGTGCTACAGTGTTGTCCCTCCAACAGGTATCAGGGTGGTTGAAGCCCCCCATCTGGACCAGGGCTTGTGAACGTGAGGCTGCTCCCATCTGTCTGTAGAGGACCTCATCTGCTCAGTCTTCCTGGTCGGGTGGCCTGTAGCAGACCCCACTATAACATCCCCTGTCCCTGCTTTCCCTTTAATCCTGACCCATAAGGTCTCAGTCAGCTCCTCATCCATCCCTGGGCAGATGTCTGTGCACTCCAGCTGGTCACTGACACAGAGGGTGACACCCCCTCCTCATCTCCTGTGTCTGTCCTTCAATTCCAACACTCCAGTCACAGGAGTCATGAACACATACTGAAAGAAACGTAGTAGGAAACATCCCCCAGATAGACAGCATGATATTAAAAGAATCGAGAACAAGACGAGGAAAAATGACAGCAGAGAGGAATCAATTTGTATGGTGGGTGCCCATAAACAGAACAGGACCAGGTCATTCCCCAGCAACCCTTAGGGCCCTGTTTAGTTATGTCAGCAGAAGTGAAACCTGTCAACATGCAACTCTGGAAAATGAGATCTTTTATTTACCCAGAGCCATGCTGTGTTAGCAGTGGAGTTTCAAGCTTTCTCAAATTATTTGCCAGCCTGCCTCAGCCCTGACCCGAAAGAACCGGCTTCAGAGGTGAGGATGATGTTTATTCACCATGGTACGGCTACAAGCCTTTGTGCCAAGGCTGTGACTGACAAACCAGCCGTGGCACTGGAAATGTTTGTAACGGAGATGTCTGCCCACTGGGAGTCGGACTGAGACCAGCACCTCATTTCACGGAGGTCAGAGAGGAGCTGACAAGTGGTAATAACTTTCAGTCACTACAGATGTGTGCCGTGGTTGAGCCAGTAACCTGCTGCTTTCAGTCTAAAGCTCAATATCTTATTACAGATCCCTTTGCTATCCCATTTTAAATGATGTCAAATTTTTCCAAATGCACGTTCCTTCCTTCATTGTATACTGTACTTATTAATTTCTCCTGTGAAATGCTGCACTTCTGGGTTGTGTTACTTGTTTTTCTCATTTAGTACACAACATCTATGATCTCTGCGCTTCCCTTAGCTATAAACCCTTAGCAGGTAGAAAGGATTCAAGAGGTTGCACTTAACCTGTAAAGCACTAGTGCAATGTGTCACGGTATTTTTAAGTTTAGCACTGAAAGAGGTACACTTTAGCATAATTACCCTGCCTATAGCAGCCCCATAAACTGTGGAATTATTGCTGCACTGTGAGTGCATCCTAAGGGAGAAGTAAATACCCTGTGGTCTGGATCTGATAAACTACTAACTGTAGCAGAATGCAATTAGTCCTTTCAATAACAAATGTTACTAATGATGACACTTCATCCATTTCATGCACACATAAATGCATAACAAAGGCAAAATTTTCATAGTTCTTTAGCTTTCACCCCCTCCTCATCTTGCACTTTGTCATCAGAAGGGTTAGGGTTGAGTTCTTTTTAATGAAAAAGAAATTATTTTTCACTTTTTATTGGACTAATTGAATTTGCAGAAAGACTCCAATACATTTTTTGTTCTTGATATATTATTAAGTAAAGTCATACGGCAGAATGGATGAAAAGACATTCAAGTATTTGAAATATGATCATAAAAGCCAGCCTTTCATGCACTTAATTAAACTGCTGTCTTTAATTTTGAATGCATTATTTCCACACTGGACTGATAATGTCTTATGCACTGCCCTTCTTATCTTTCTCTGAAGTCAGTAATATTAAAATCTGCCTTTTGAAATTAAGAAGCCAACAGCATTATGAATGTACTGTTATTTTGTCAAATGCAGATATGGCTGCATTTTCTCTGCCAGGCAAATGTTTCACTCTCTTTGTATGGCTTTATGGGCCAGTCAACTATTACGCACAAATAGAGAGAAAGGAAATTGCTTCTGTCCATTTCAATGACTTATTCTGTGGTTGGTTTATTTATAATGATTTAAACAAAATCTTTTGGTGATTTATGAAGACCTCCAAAAGAAAAATAGGCAAATGTCAAGGTCATAAACTGAAGCTTGTTAACACACATGTCATAAAAAATACAACAAAAAATGAATCAAGGAAAAATGGTCACAACATATCCACTGGGAATATATGACTTTCATAAATTTGACAGTATTATGCCTTTGAAATAATTCAAAAATCCCATGATCTCCAGACAGCTTTGGTTTTAAAATGAAAGATTTCTGTAGCATATTTTAATTCTGAAATAAAACTTCTCTTAATTTGTATTGTAAAACCTTGCAGCTGAAAGGAGAATTAATATGCAAACCAAGACATAAAGGGTTCTGTCCACCAACCCTTGGGAGCAGCTTTTCAAAAGAGCTCCGCTACGAGTTTTGTCACTGAACTGAATTGGCCATTCTTCCTGAGGATGAACACTTTAAACATTTAGGTGCCTTTAGAGCCATTTGAGAGAGAGATAATTTCAAATTCCTGCTAAGGCTCCCACAAGCGGCATAGCTGTGAATATGCACATGAATGGAAGAGCATTACTCACGTGTGTAAAAGCTACTAAAACAGAGACTGAAGGATGACTAATTTCATACTGAAAGAAACTGAAAGCTTGATATTGAATCCTGATTTTAATAATCTAGAGCAAGACTGAGCACCTTAAGAAGTAATCTCCAATGAGTCCAAAATGCAGGTAGGATCTTTCAAGTTAGTTAAGGTCTGTGGGACTGAGACTTTGATCAGCAACACTAAAAAAGTACAGATTCATATTAGAACATGCTGCAATTGGAAATGTATGATACACTTATCTGAATTGGGTCAGGACTGGTAATGTCTTTGTATCCTGGCATTAGACTGCATACAAAGCTTCTAACAGCAGTCTTCAGTTAGACAACAGCTACTGCTGTTGTAAGATGCAACAAGTGAGAAATAGACTAACAAAGTAGTTACATTTTATGAGACAGAGTGCCATGGAATATGATGGGATCTGTTGTTGGGGAACTGGACTCTGCAATGCAAGGGCCTGTTACCAGAAGATGTAGATGTTCAATTGGATTTTAGTGCTATCAGTATAAATAAACCATGTTGCTAACTTCAGTTAAAAAAATAGTTTCAAAAGAAGTATTATAGAAACAGATACTTTGTATACTTCTGTCTACTTGAATTTTGATGAAAAGCCATGCAGAATAATTTAGAATTATTAGTGTAAAGTCTTAAATTATAAGCCCTCTGTAGAAACACAAGGTCAAGAAATTTGAAAACTGGCATTCATTTTTGGCCCAAAAAGTTCCCATAGGAACAGTGACGGCGTTTAGACATTTAACTATTCAAATGACTCTGCCAATCAGGTAGTTAGTGTCTTAAAAGATACCAATTATGTACAATGATGGCCATGGACTAAGATGACATTTCTCTTAAGTATCAAGACTTGTATAAAATGGCATGTCTAACAAGCAATCATATGGTTGAATGGCTGATGATGCATTTAATCTGAGCATAACATTTTTATGGACATGAAGAGCCATTTCATGTTCCACTTTCTAGTTTTTCTACAGAAATGTGATGCTGTTGTGTACAGATTTCTAATATGGCTGAGCTGTGCTCCGTGAAATTAAAGACAGTATCTGGACTGCTTTGAAACTAAATTAAGACACTCCTAATCAGTGCACATTCAAATAGCAACAGCTTTCATTTATTTGAAATGACAGCAAAAATAGTTAGGAATTGCCACACAGCAGGTAAGATTTTCTGATGTGTCACACAATAAGAAGCCAAACACCCCTAAAAAGTCAATGAAAGTTGACGACTTAATTTTTGGGGGTATCCAAAGAAAACCTCATAGTGTGACTGAGGGTTGCTACACAGCACCCTATTTCTTTGCATGATGTAAACACACCTGCACTTCTATCTTGTCTTCCTACTGTTAGCGTCATGAAAGCCTGACAGAAGGATCCACACTGCATGAATCAGTCCACAGTCATGTCTCAATGTCTCACCACATCTTGTGCAGGCTTTAAAAGAGTCAATGCAGATGCTAATACCTATGTAGCCTCAATTTATTAATATGAAAGTGGTTTTTATATGTTTTAACTCAAAGTGTGATTTTCATGGAGCATTTTGAGTTCACACATTTTTTTCACTTCATGCTAAGGAAGCCTCAGGGAACACAACACTGGCTACATGGTGTCTGGGCCATGTCAACCTGCTATTTTCTCCACTAACTGAGCTCTATCAACAACAGCAACAGTGGAAGAAACCATTCGGGCACTTCACTGTTGGAATCACAACCGTTATCTTGTTTAGACACTATATTCTCTTCTAGGACTACAGCTGAGCATAAGGGTAGTTAAAAGTAGCCATCCATCTGCACTAAATTGCCAGCATGTACTCACAGAAACTGGTCAGAGACATTGTTCTAAGTGGTAGAACATTTTCAAGATGAAAGAGTTGTTTAAATGCACCTCAAAGAAAAAAAGTAATGAAGATTTAATCCTTTTCTTCCAGCTTTCCCTTTCCAATTTGCAGTAAAGCTCAAGATTAGCTTAAATGACCCTGATTACATTTTCCAAGCATTCAAAAACATATTCAGAATTTAGAAACAAACAGGTTTGGACATTTGAATTATGGTGAGTTTAGAGTGTCCTTGAAAATGAAGATGCATATTCCTTAAAGCAGTGGAAAGGTTCTTAAGAATGTATCCAAGTAAAACAATTGCTTGAACATTGCTGCTTAGAACATAAAATCATGTTCTTTGGTCAACAGACAACCCAAAATCAAAGAATTAAACAGATGTTGTCCATCCTACCTTGAGCTGAGTTCTAAAATTTTTGAATCCCTCTTTGGAATAACTGACGTGTATTTTTTGTATTCTTTTTACTCTTAGAATTGGGTATTTAAAATATGTTTATATTAAGATTTAAAGGATATTATAAACTAAATAAATTGGATATAACAAGAATATTTGTTCAGGTAAATAAAATTTCATTTAATTTGTGAAAACCAACAGGAAAGTCCTCAAGAAATATTATCCCTTCTAGTTTGATTCTTTTTTTTCAGTTTGATGCCAGACTTGACTTGATCTAAAATAGAACAAGTTGCACAAGGGAGAACAAGGAATATCAAACACAAAAAAGTACATTTCCACATGCTGTGTGAAAATGGGCTTTGAATAAATCAGATGAAAGTCAGTTTACTTGTAAATAATATAATTTGTTTAGTGGCAGAGCTAAGCTACAAAGCATTGATAATCAACTAACAGGAAAAATGCCAGACCCACAAACCAAAAAGTGTTAAGACTTGGAGAGAATGAGACTGCATGTTTTCACTTATATTTAGAAAGTTCACCTAATGGTCTCAAAATCTGAACATAGGAAATCTTCTCTATTTAGAACCCTAATGGTTTGTAACTTGGTCATTACAGCAAAGGAATATTTGTGTAAATGTATTTACATAACAAAATCTAATTAGAAACAAATATGAAAAAAAGGAATTTAATTTGAACTGCTATACTTTTTTTTTTTTTTTTTTTTTTTTTTTAAAGAACGCCAGAGACCTTGGATTCTGGCAATATTTATCAAATTTCCAAAGAAGAAAAATCAACCATTCTAGAGAATCCAGCTGACACACAGATCTAAGCCACAGTATTGCTGGAAGCCAGAACAGTTTTTAGGAAGAATGGAGCATGAACTGTCCCTTTTCACATGCTCATTATGAATGGTAAAAAGATTTCTGTACTCATTTCTTTTTATTAAATTAAGCTTCCAGCACCATCAAATGAATACATATTATCTATGTCCTTCTATGCCATGATGCAGAAATTACAAGGCCATTTATTTCCTAGAGCAAGCAATAGGGTATCCATTGCCATATAGATTTCCTCTCAAGCTGACAGAGTGGAAATTCATCTATTCTAAATTTTACTAGAATATTTATGGTTTACCATTTAGCAGCAGCTTCTAATCCACTTGCACTACTATCACTTATGTGACCCAGAAAGCTCAATTCCAACTTTTTTTCCCCACTTCTACTTTTTTTCTGGCTAACAAAGTTACGCAGATACAAAATGAATGACCAATTATAGTAAGAACAATTTTCCTTCATATTTGAGCAGGAAAAAAGGCCTTTGAGAATGTGGGTTTGCTAATTTCTGGCACAATTACCTTTCCTCTGAACCATCATGAATAAAGCCTTGTCTCAAAACTTCTATGAACTACATGTGAATCATATCGAGGACAGTCATATCGAGGTCAGTTTGGAACTGCAATGATGCCTACAGAATTTCTTACATTTCACTCCCATGGAACTAACTGTAAAATGTAGGACTGCCTAGGATCTCTCCTTGCATATGGATTTTTCACCTATTTCTCTATTTTCAGCTTCATATTTGCCTGAAGGAGAATACAGCAAGAAAGGAGAAGAAGAAAAAATGAAAAGAGCATTGTAGAAGTTCCCAAATTGTTTGGAGGGAGCTGTGCAGCCAGACTGTGCAGTACGTGGTTAGGCTAAGTAACATGTTCTCTCTTTAAATTACTATACTTCAAATATGGACTGTGAGAAACAATGCTTCATGCTTTCTAATGATACTGCTGTGAAAATCTAAACACAAATGTCTGTCTCCTCCCTCATGGTTCTTTTTTTTCCCTCCATATGCTGTTTTTCTAATCAGAATATGTGTGCATACTAGGTGATTTGGCAGCAGGTACCCTCACTGCAGGCATAAATCCCATTCAGACAGGCGTATTCCATTACATTTTGTGTTCAAGCTGAACTCTCCTAATGGTTCAACCAAAGTAAATGGAACCAGCAGAGTGGGAAGATACCAAGATTTGGGTGTGCTGCTCAAAATCTGACATAGTGCTGACATTTTGTATAAAAGAGGTCCCAAATTTCCCATGAGTTGAAATTTCCTACGCATTTTGTGTATGTATTGTCATATAGATATTTTTCAAAATTTGTAAAATAAATAGTCTTTAAAAGTTACAATCCTTCATTCATTCACTGAAATAATATATGCAGATCCTATTTTTGAGTAATTACATTTCAAAAGAGCACAGCTCTTTCAGCATATCAAATTGCTGCTGACATATGCCATCCGTCTTAAATACTGTTTTCGGCATTCTAATTTCTTTTTCTAATCATGAGTCTGTGATGACAAATTAAAACAATATTTTGTGTGCAATTCATATTTTACTGAAATTTGAAATGGCAAGAAAAGGATGAGTATTCAATTTATTTTCTCTTCTCAATTAATACAGCAATTAAGATAAGGGGTATAAAACTGGCTTAATTGGGTTGCCATGGCAACTAATTGCCTGATTTCTTCAAAAATAGCATGTTTTAGGTGGAATCAATCTGTGGTAATTTAATTATGTACATCATGAAGCAAGAAGACAGGTTAGATACATGTAAGGAAAAGTTCTAATTGCAAATTGCTACACATCTCTTTGTTACTCCAGTTTTTTTCTAGATGTTGTCTGTTACTGTTCATTACACATAGTACAGAATGATAATTTTTCTTTTTAATGATTAGGAGTACTGAGACTTGCACAATAAATGAGATTTGGAATTGCTTGGGTGTAGTTCAGCTGATCCTTGGAAACAAGGAAAAATAGTGAAAACTAGACCCTGACTCACTTCCTCATTTTGCTTGGCATATGCAACAGGGAAAATGAAATAGTGCTGCTCAGCTGGCTAGTCTGTACACGTGCAACTGGCCACAGTCACAGAAGCAATACCCAAGCTGTGGTTTTTTAAACTGGCCATTGTAGCTCAAGGCAAACACTGAAATCACATCAATCTAGAATCACATCTTTTTATAGTTCTCCATCTCTCTTAACCTCTACCTTGCTCAAATACATATACTCATTAAATGGAGGGCACTGCTCCTGACGCTTCTTTCCTGCCACCCAGCCCTGCTGCTGGACATCCTGCCTGCGACCGCTGCCCTGCAAATGCTCGTGATGTCAAACACTGGGGTGGTGATGTCATGGAGGGAGCAAACCACTTTCAGAGAAAGAAACAGTTGTTTTCACTCATGAGTATTGCTGTAAGCAAGGGCTTACTGTGATTTAGTACATTTAAAGCTACCTCAGGTAACATTTTGAACCCTTAACTCCGTGATGCCCCATTTTTAATGACATTTATCCTCCTCTATGTTTAATGTAATAGAAGTACTTCTATTGCCAATTTTTGTCTCAGTAGTTCCCTGGTGATGAGAACAGCAGGGGAAGAAGGTGGCACACACTTCCCCTAGATCAGAGTATCTGTCTCAGAGGGAGAACATTGCTGCTTTGTGTGGGTGGTGCCACCCACCTGGCATAAGCAAACGGGAGCTGGCAGCTGCATTTAACCAGCTGAGCAAGACTGGGTATTAGTGTTTCACCAGTTGTCACCAGCAGCTGACATACTTCAACAGCATAGGTGGTTTTAACATGTATCGGGCAAACAAAGGTAACCAAAGTTTTTTTTCCTTAAAGAGACAGAAAAAGTTTCACAATGGGGACATTAACTAGGGTTGCATGCCCCCCAGCAACAGTGTGACTGATTATTGCATAGCTAAGGTAAATCTGGATATATTTTATTATCCATCCCTCCTAAAGGAAGAGGAGAAACCAATTTTAGCTTTTTTACATTTCACACATTTTCCAGATATTTTTTAGCTTCACCTCCAAAATTTTAATGTTTTTCTCCTCCCTTACTTTTTCTAAATAATGACTCAAACTGTCAGAATACAGGGGAAAGAAGGCCATTCCTGGAGAGTTTTTAGCATGACAGACCTTGTGAGAAAAACATACGGGTATTCTGCTTTACAATAGGTGTCCCAAATACTCCAGTGTGTAATAGAATCTCTAGGATGACACTACAACATAGTCACGCAGCAAATTTGGAAAGTCTGTTCTAAGCCGATTTCTCAAACTCAAATAATTTCTTGTCTGTATTTAACATATGTGTGTTTTACAGATATACTCCCAATAACTGCACTGTACACTCGTGATATTACATTGGGGTTTGTGATTAGAATGCTAAATTCAGGAAATAAAATGATCATTGTTATTGGCACTTTTATTAGTTGAATGAAACCTCTGGTGTTTTCCAAGTTTGCATAAACCTGACTTTGTCCCATTATGAGCATATTCTCAGATTAAACACAGTTCATGACACTTTAATGTGTTAACTCTGCTTCATGATATTTCCTACCAGTGTTTAATTTCTTCTTTAATAGACCAGAGACTCTATGTCCACACAATTCTTTAATAAAAAGTTTTCAAATTCTAAAGACACTACCTTGACCTTTACTGAAATCAAAAGTACAGAGAAAATTAGGATATTCTTTCCAAAAAGTCCTTTTTAAAGTGAAATTTCCCCTAATAAAAGGTCAAGCTTTATTATCTATAAAATTAATGCTGTGTCCATCAAATTTGCTCTTACACATTGTTTCTATTATGTTTGGGAAGGCACAGGAGCTGTTTAGATCAGAAATAACACGATTCTTACTTAACTACCTTTCTCTGAAGTTAATTTGATAATGCTGAAAAATAATATCATCAAGTTCAGAAAGAATATTATAAACAAGTAAATTATTTTCTGCAGTGGAATGACTCTATTTTCTATGGTCCATTCATGGTTACTGTCCTACTGGTAAAGAATAGTTTTGTGATTTACTGAAAAAAGGTAAAGATGTGATGGATTTTTATAAAGAACTACGAAGCATGAAGCCTCCTGGTTTTACTTCTGACAGAAATCTTCAACATTTTACAAATAAGAAAATTGCCCTGGCACTTATCCCCTGCACTGAAGCCAGTGCCTGCTGAATCCAGTGACAGATTCTCTATTGCCATCAGTGAAAGGGTAGGAGAAAAGCAGCACTGTGAGTTTTGTTTTCAGCTGTCTCCACTCTTCACCCATGATAGCACTCGAATGCAAGGTCATTTTAAAAAGAGGTGACCATGGATGGGACAACAGTATCTTTTCTGTAATTATATAAATTCTATATGGTATGAATACTGATAGAAAATAATATGTTTATTTACTGTTTTAATGTATGTCTAAGGTCCTTTAGCAAGGTCTAAGGTCCAAGGTTTTATTTGATTTTAGAACCTCGCCTTATCATAAATACTGTTAAAAATTAGCGCACAACTCACAGACACCCTTGCACAGTAAGCGTCAAGTTTGCAATCCCTTATACTGACAACTAACAACGTTAACGCTACAGAAACTCCTGCTAGCGCTGTCAGAAACCTGGGGGAAGGAGGATTAGGCGTTGTTGATGTGGCCCCACAGACAGGCAGAGCTCTAACGGAGCCTCGGAAGCCTGGTGAGGACCAGTGTGGCGCTGGGCCCGGGCGCTCTGTGTTCCGCTGGGAGCGGTGTCACACTGCTGCGCTGTGCACGGGCACCACCTGAGCTGCTCTGTGTTCCCCAGTTAGGGAAAGGAAAGTCTATGGCAGCTCACACTTCCTCAGTGCATGTGCTAGCACATCTCAGGTTTGACTTAGAGATAAGATGACAGGCCAAAGGAAATAATAACCTACACTGAATGCTTTTGAAAGAAGTATGGCTGATTAAGTTTGGGGTTTTTTTCCTCTCCCTCCTTTTTGCCCCAAGTCTGTTAGCCCAAGCAAATGACTTGCTCTATTGGAAATGCCTCTGAATTGTCAATTTACCTCCCTATCTCATTTTGCAATTCTTAATCCTGCCTTTGGCTGCCCTGTCACATAAAAGTCCTAACTGTATTCCCTGGCATTAGGCTGCACTTACTAACCCGATGAAAGAGACTTGCAGTTTGTGGACAATGCTGTTTTAAAGAGAATGCATACAGTCACATTCAATCTGATTTTTTTCCTTTTTAAGTTAATAGAACCTTCTTTTAGAGTCCTGAAAGACTCGTGTATTCATTTCATATTATTCTACCACAATTTGGCTTGTCATCTAATGTAATATCCCTTTTCAAGATGGACATTAGCTGTGATGGCTAGAAAAATGAAGCGGGTTTCACAGCTTTGCTAGTTAGAATTATCAGTGGCCTGGAAATAAGTTGGGGAACAACTTCCAGGGATATTATCAGTCCTAGTCATAACTATGGGGGACAAGGCAGACCCCCCAAACCTACCCGTTGAAATCAGTTCTAAAATTTCCTTGGCTGCTTTAGCCACAGAGTCTAGACTGAGACTTCAGACCGGCAGCACCTCTGTGCAAAGACAGCACTGCTCCCTCTGCGGATGGAAGCAACTGGACTGCAAGGGAACCAAAGCTGGCCAGGGCCTTGCCACTGGCCGGCCCCGCGAGAAGCAGTGCTCTCCAGCAGGCCCAGCACCACTCTCCTGCCCAGGTGTGACCAGAGGCAAGTACCTGTGTGTGAGTGAGGCTGAGGCTCTGGAGGAGCTCCTGCCCCTCTCAACTCCCACAAATTCTACTCATATATTTATATAGACCTGGAGATAATTTTTCCAGTTACCAACCTGCCTCTAAGTTTAATATGTTTCACAAGATGTTTGGCAATTAATCCAGGGGTGATACAGACCACAAGGTTAATATCAGCTCTTTAAGTTTTGCTATTTATTGCCACTTCCACATGTGGCTAAGCTACATACAGTGAAGTAGTACAATACTTCTGAATGTTCATTATTAACATCTTAGCACGACAGTACTAAATGCACACATGTGGTTTCTAATTACTTCATTCAAAGAAGTCAATAATGTTGGAGTAGATTAGCTCCTGTGCTAAACAGTACTGCAGAATTACAAATAAAAACAGTAACAGCCTCTTGAATTAGACGCTGACTCAGTACCTCAACTGAACAGGATTCCTTTTCTCTAACCCACATTATAGATCTTCTCTTGCTCTGCTGTTCAGTGCATGGGAACCTTCCCCTTCTCTTCTTTTTCCAGAATGGAAAAAATTCTGGGCATTAAGAGGAGTCCCCTAGCAGTGAGGTTCTTGGCTTAGAATAGATCAGCAACGTATATTATTGCCCTAAGCGCAACATAAAGGTACACCCAGAAAAACACTTTGTCAGACTGGTTTCCACAGTTGAAAATATTCAGCTTCTTCCTCCATCTATTTTCTTTGAGGATATTTGACTCCACTTTTAAAACATACACAACTTTGTTCTTTTGATAATCCCTTCATAATATTGGCCTGAATTTTTACTCTCACTGTAAGATGACATTTCCCAGTGTACCAGATTTTAAGATGCGTTTAAAATATCTTTGTCCAATAGCAAGTAAAAGACAGAAGTAAGTTGAGTGCTACATTTTTCCATGGAAATTTCCTAAGAAAAATATGTATATGAATGTATAAGTAAATCATCATCTCAGCAGATTTTTTTTTCCTTTATACTTAAGGCGATATTTTCTTTTTCCTGTCAGGCCCTGCAAATGTTCCCTGAGTCATGTGGTTACAAAAATGTAGAATTACTCTCCTAAAAAGAACATTTTACAATTAATCACCAGGGCTAAACCAGCTGCAGCTGTGGAAAAGCGTTAGCATATTAGCTGTTATATTACAGACAAATCTTTTATTTGTTTTGTGCCTTTAGCTCTGGAGATTTGGAATGTTCAGGATTTTATCTCTCTTTCTCTGCTCCAAAGTCACTCACTGAATTTTCACTAAATAGTTTAATTTTGATTATATTTGACAGAAGGAACTTTAATCCACACAATATGTAAAAAATACTGCATTTTAACAAGGGTTTTTACTTATGTTTTTATTGTCACTGTCATGGTATTGAATAGAATTCAGCATATCAGGGATGAGTTGTTATTGGTATTTAGGTGCCTTAGGCTTTCTAACTGCTCAAATATTATGAAGAAATTAACTCTGATAAAGATGATTTATTACTTTCCAAGAATGTTCATAGAATATTTGCATCTAGCATTAAGATCCCAGCGTAGGAATACATGCGAGACGTAATCTTAAATCAAAGCTGTTCTAAATTTGAAGTTTTAAGTTAATTCCTGTTTTTTCTTTGTGACAAAGATCTCCGATACCTTCAGGTGGCCACCTAGCAAAGTGCTGAAGCGTACCCTTAAATTTACATGTGCACTTTTCTGAACAGAAAATTTCAATCAGGAAAAAAGTCATATACTTTAACAAATATGATCCATAATAGTTACTCACCACTGTCTATTGCCAGAAAGAGAGCAGTGTAGATGTTATTTTGAACATAAGGAGATTCCCGATCCAGGACAGCAGTGGTGCCAATGGTACCATTGGTAGGGTTAATTTCTAGCCAGCCTGCTGGATCCTTGTAAACCGAATACCTAAATAAAAACATAGAAGTTGTTAACAAGTTACATATCTGGACATAAAACAATTACATTACTCCAAAAGAATATGTCTTTGCATTCACTGGCTTTCGTGGGGTGAAGCTCTTAACACTTAAAAAATGCAATTTAAACTTTGTGTCTTCCCTTTGAGATAGTTCATTATTGTTAGGCTTATCTAATGAATGGAGAGATAGAGAGAGGTTTGAGTCAATTTCTTTGGATGCCTATGTCCCAAAACTTAGTATAGAAATCAGTATTTAAAACATTATGTAGGACCTATTTCCTACTGCTGTGTTACACAGCCAGAGAATCTGAACTCTTCCAGTGGACCTCTGCATCAACACTGGTATTCACAGACTTCCTGAATCCTCTCAGGGTCCTCCTTTTTCCAGACTCAAAAAGTCTGGGTGGACTAGGAGTTATAATTTTAATTTATTTTTTGAGTGTTTTTCATTTTTGTGTTACAATTAGTTATTTTGGGTGAAGCTGGAAACGTAATAAATTGTGGGGTATGGTAGCAAAAAGAGACTATGGATTCATTAGGTCTAACAGGAGCTGGTATTATGCAGACCCAGTTTGCATACATTTGTTCTGCAGTTGGTGATCTGTAGTTTCCTGCTTCTGATGGTTTCAAATAGATGCTTAGAATCTTGGAACAATTCAACCACATTTGTCTAAATAAGGATTTGAAAATGCTGTCTGTCAGATCCCTCAATAAAAATTTCACTTGCACTTTCTTTGCACTAATAGGCACAAATATAAATAGGCCCTGATACTGAAAATATTTAGAGAGATTATGGAGTTTATGCACTAAGAACTATCCTACTTGACTGAAGTAATACACATAAAAATGTTCATGATTAGGGTCTAATTCTATACTCCACTAAATATACTAAGTAATTTAACACCACAGAGCTGAATTGACTGGTACCAATTCCCTCTCTGATGAAATGTCTTAATATTTTAAATCAAAACTCCAATCATATAATCAATAATTAGTATAATAACCTGTTTCTCTTTTTTGTAATTAACTGTTATAGGTCATAAACAGCCATACAATCTTCTGTAGACATTTTAAATTATAAGTAATGGACATGAAACCTGTTCTTGTTTAATGAGTATGTGCCTGGCCAGTGCCTCTTAGTGACGTTCATGTAAGAGGTGTCCCATGTCATAATGCTGCCAAAAATAATTTATCAGTGCAACTATTTCCTGAGGGAATAATCAAAAATAACATTGTTGGAGGGGAAAAAAAGAAGTAAAATGAAATACAATGGCAGTTGCTAGAAGAAGAAAGAATAAATTGCAGGCCAAAGAAAGACATGGTCTCATTGAATGCTTATTTCAGAGTCTTGCTTTGATCTCTTGTGCCCTCTAGAAAGCAGAAAAATAAGTTGTGATTAGTTGCTAGATCCCTCTAGCAGACTGTTAAGGGGTGGCCTTTATCATACTAACAATAAGGAGGCATGTGCAGCTGTCCTATCCAGCTGCCTCTGGCCTCCTAAGTCCTCATTCCAGATCTCAGTCCTGTATAACTCGAGCTTTTTCGTGGTTGAGTTATTTTGATCAGGCAGAGTTTGAGAACTTTGGAATTTTGCTGGGATCTCAGAAAAGCTAGGCAGAGCTGGTAGATGTCCCAGATGGCCATTAATATCATTCATTATTGTTGCAGAAAATTTTATTGTGTTTGAGCAGTAGGTCTGATCATTGGCCAAAGGTAAAAGAAAAACAAAAGCAATTGACTTCGTGCATGGCTCAAGTTTAAATTCTGTCATTAAGACGGCACTGTAAAAGACTGTTGAATGAACCAAAGAATGGATCTCTTCTGTCCCTCATCCCAGGAACTTGCCCTCCAGCATTTGAAATAATGCCATGGGAAGGTGTCATTAAGCAAAGACTTTTTTTCCCCGTGTAAATTAGGATTAGAATGGATTTGATTTATGATAGCCTTTGAATAATAAATTTTGGACACCGACACCATACTATTCCACAGGAAGAAAACGTAATTGTTAAAAGGGGAAAAGTTCTGGACAAATTGGTTTCTTCATGCATAAATGAGGCAGTGCACATACAGGTACCCAGGCCTGAGACATACAGGGACAGAAACACAGACATATTTTCGCAGCCCGCAGATCACGTATCCATTATAACTGGATTAGCTGGAGGCAGAGCAAGACTTGAATTTATGCCTTAGAAAACGCAGGGCTCCAGAATCCCTATGAATTTGCCATGTGACCCGCAGGTCCATTTAAATAAACTATTCCATGGGTTGACATTATACTTCAAAGATGGATAAAGTACTCTTATTTCAAAAGAATGGGAGTCCAAAGATAAAATACTGAGTTTTGTCTTTGAAAAACAAGATCACTTTTAGCAGAAAGCCATCTCTTAATTCATCAGAGAAATACCTCTCATCAAAAAAATCATCAGTTGCCTCAAAATTTCTTTGGTGTGCCTCCAGGGGAGTTGATATTATCCTGCAGAAGATGAAGACAGCTAATTTCAGAGGTGCTAACAGACAACACTCTCCACGTGACTGCTGTTCTTCACCAAGACTGTTTGAGGCTTGAAAAATGCAACTTCCTCAGGGCTGCTGAACCAGATTGCCTCTTCCATGGTACATAGGAACACACAGGTGTTCAGGCAGCCAGTTTCAGGATCAAAACTTATATATATATAAAAATATATACACAGCCACAAAATATTCCACATTTTTATGAGCTTTTACTATGTTAAAATAAATTAAAGGACAAATTTGCAAACCAGAACCTTTTGGAATTTATGAGAAAAAGAGACAAACACTGAAAATGCTTGGCTTATTCAGGCTCCCACAGGTGTCACTCAGACTTTCACAGTGGCTTCCCCAGGAGCAGAAATTAGCCCTTAGGGAGTACATGGAAAAGAATCAAAGGCAAATGCTAGTGCATAGTGCGACATTCCGTCATCCCAACATGTCCTTCCACTTAATAACCATTTAAACATTAATCAATACGTGGGCTTTATCTCCTGTTAAAATGAGTTACTAGAATAGTAACAATGCAGATCATTATTTCATTTCACTTCTTTGTTTCTTTTTTTTATTGTTGTTTTTATAACTTTGCAACAAAGGTATGCACAAAAAAATGAAACAAGGGCAGCCTAAACAATTCCTAGTCTATTGTAAAACTGCAAATTCTCAATTAACCCCGAAACAATTTAAGAAGATTCAACACTTCTAAAGTAATGAGAATTTAAAATGGATTGTATTATCTTCCCTGATTGCTCTACAAAGCACTGTTGGCTGTGCAAATAAAAAACTGAATTGTATAACCTGTGATTTGGCACAGGATATTGTAAAAGTAGTACTTTGTCTTTCCCACCACATTTTTTACTTATTGTAAGAGTATATTGCAGTACAGTTAAGATGATTGTTCTCTGTTCATTTTTTTGAGGGCTCTGCTTGCAAAAGTTTTAGAATAGACTCATTAAGAGAAGCACTATAAAAAAAATAGAAGTATAGAATACAAAACTTCACTTCCTACTTTTGACTATAGTGGGATCTGCTGATTGCACAGCAGTTTTGAAAATCAGACCATTTTTTAAGGTGGTTAAACATGGACTTATGTGCCTGCTTGTACCTATTCAGTTTTGAAAATCATAAGCACATTGATACATCTGTATGGATGTATACAGAACTATGTTCTCTGGTGTGCCAATTACTGTTTATTTTGGTCTTATTCTACACTGCAGTAGTGAAATTTAGTGCTGCTTTGTGGAGTTTCTTTATTTCTTTTTTTTTTTTTTTTTTTTTTTTTTTTAATTTTAAACCATGCCAACAGCTTACAGTTCCCAAGGGCTTATATGACAACAGGGCATGGGCAAGGGGGAATAGACTATTTTGATTGTGACCTCCTTGCACTAGGTTCATGTCCTTGCACTATCCATAAGACAGGTGTTGCAAAGGAAGTAGAAAAAATAATTCCCTTAGACTGGAAATCATCTGCTGCAAAGTTTAAGTTGACATACACTTTAAATACAGACCTACAAACAGATGCAGAGAGGCTATAGATGCAGAACAAGAGAACACAAATCAAAATAAAGTAGAAAATACATGGAAATAAGTTAAAATTTATAAATGGCATCTTCCCCTTCCTGTAACACAGGGAAATAATCCAGAGAACACCTCCTGGGGTTGCTAGCTGATGTGCATGGTGCTGGTGGCTGGCAGCTTGATCGTTACACAGAACAGTGGTGATAACATGGACATAGAAATCTCATCAGAGCCACAACATTGCACCAGCCACAAACAGAATTTCATAGCCGACAGTGCAATAGCCCAGGGTGTCACAGGAGAGCAGCCACGCATCTAGGCACAGATTCTGATGCTGCTCTTGGCAAGGACTTCCAGAGCTTGGTAGCTGCCAGACTTTTCCCATGTGGAGTCAAGGGGTCTTGGCTCTTACGCTTTAACAGAACGAGAAGGAAGGCAAAATGAAGCAGTGCCAAATCTGTGCAGAATGACACACCTGTGCCTGTCGGATGTGCAGCTTTGACAGGCGTTAAGGTGAGCAATCGAGGCTTGTCAGGGTGGTGGTTTTCAGCCTTGCGCACCCAGAGACTGCTCGTGTTGTACAGAGGTGGCATGAACAGAAGACACAACAGAAGTGGTGCAGTGGCACCGGCCCAGTGAAATACCTGTCTGAGTCTGCAGCCAGGCTCTGCTACGATAATATGTAACAGGGTGAGAGACTGCAGGCAGCAAGTTGACACTGCAGTGGACTAGTGAGCAAGGCTGGTCTGGCTGAATTAGGACTTGGACAATTGGATTTTGAGTCCTGGCTCTGTCACAATGGAATTAGAGAAGCCCTTTAATTCATGCTATGCCCTCAACTCAGCTTTAAAATGGTGAGGATGTATTTCTGCCTTGAAAAGCTGTTAAAAGGATAAAATCTCTAAAGCACTGCAAAAGGACTGACAACATATAGCAATGAGGGACATCAAGAGTACCGAGATAGACAGAATAGAACAGAATAATTTGAATATTTACTGGCATTTTCAAATTAAATAGTTGCTTAATTTTTTTTAACTGTGTTTAAAATAGAGTTAAACCAAGCTGAGTAAAAATTCATATTCTCTGTGATACATACTTCTATATATGTGTGTGTATACTTACTGGTCTTGGGTGAAACTGAGAGTTTCAAAATATTGATAGTAAACATTTCACAGTGTTTCAATCTAACTGGCAGGAGTCAGTATCAGAAATATAACAAAGCTTATTCATACATTAGATTTCTAAATCCTATTTGCTGCTTTTATGGATCCTGGTCCCACTGACATAAGTGAAAAAATATCAGTTGAATAGACCCAATAGTTCACCTAAGAAGTATAGCTACGCATTTGTATTTTGAATGAAAAGTATTCCTCTTTATCAACATTTCTGAATCCACAGCAGTTCCCCTACAATTAGGTAATACATTGAAGTTACCATATCTGCCTTGCTCCTGCTGGGACTATATCATGTAATGGCAGTGTCTGAAATTTTTCTATGAGCTCTTCATGCACTCCTCAAGTAAAATGATCAGTGGGGAAGGTAACTTTGTATTGTCTGTGCCTAAGAGCTCAGCATGAGAACTCCCTTTTGCCTCTGAATGAAAAAAATCTCTAAACATAGACATTATGTAATCTTTAAATCATGCCAATATGGATTTAATCTCATTATATCAAGTCCACCTGAAAAATCAAGAGCAACTACCTCTGGAAGAAGATTCACAAGTATTTCAGAGAGGCTGGCGTAACAATTACAGCATAAATATATGCACCTATGTAAACAAAGGAGGTTCTAAGAGAAAGACAAAAACACTTCCCAAAATATAAGTGGATTAAAACTGCATTGTGCTTCATATGCTTTATGTAGGGATGACATAACGGAGAGCTTTAGAGATCAACATGCTTCCCATCATGCTCCATCTTTTCTACTGTGCTATCATTACCTTTTGCCTGCACTAATTATGGCAGCATATGGCAGCAAAAAGAGTAGAAAGGAAACCTTATTGCAACACAGCAATTCTCTAGCTGAAATATACTCCAGACTCATTAATGATGACACACTGCAATTTTTCTGCTATTTGACTATATGATAGCAAAGGTATTCCTGCTCCCATACTGGTTTAGGTTATAAGCTTTGGGAGAGCAACTTACATTTCTTATACGTATATTCATAGTCTTGCACAGCAGGGTCTCTAATTGCTAGCCCATGCTGAATGAAAACGATAATAGCAATTCTCTGACATACATTACATCTAACGTTCTGTAACTGTATTAACAATTGATTCTGTGAAGATATTTTTTATGCAACTTTCAAGGTTGTTTTCTTATTTTAAAATGTTTGTGTCATTAAAACCATTGGAAGAATGACTTTGGAGCCTTGTGGGCTTTCACTGTTTTCAGATATTGAATTAAAATGTTGATGAATAAAATGTATTAATTGCAAGGTGCAAGTGAACACACCTCCTTTCAATACTACTTTCTCACGTGCTTTCCCATTTGGATACCCAAAAACATTGTTATTTCTTTATGACCCTTGAAGAGCTCTACAATTTCTACTGAGATCCGTATGACAGGATGTCTTCGCATCTTTCTGTATGAAGTAAACTCAGAGGCTGGTATCTTGCCATTCAAGTTGGAAATGCCTCGACCTGAGCCCGCATGTGAGCATCACGCTGTTTCACATCTCCTTCAACAGTCAGTGATGGTCTGTTGTCCGACAAAGCGCCGATGCCAACCACTCATCTCCGGTGCAGTTGGCATTGGTCTGCCCTAGCAGTTTTGTGCCTTCTTTTGCAATTCCTTTTAAATGAGCACATGCAGTTAGCGTGGCAGTATTGTCAGAACTATAAAATTACTATTATGGGCACAAGATCATGAGAATTTCAACATAACTCAGCGGTTGCTTAGTGTTCTGTTATGCAGGCATAACTGAGTAATAATTCAAAGCTAAGACTTTTTCCATAACTCATTAGCAATTCAAATAACACTGCCTGAAATAACAAAAGCATGTCAACAGGTAAATGGCTGTGTGTTAGGAGAGAGGGGCAAAAACTGATTGGTCCTGTTTTTCATACTCACAGGCGCTACATTGCTGTTGGCAAGCGGATATGCAATGCTACCCTGGCACTTGCTAAATCTCCTATTCCACATTGCTTTCAACACACTCCTCTGTACCCGAGCGTGTGGCCCTTCTGCTTCCTGAGGGAATGCATCAGGCAATTTCACTCTATTTATAGACATATCGACTGCTCACTGCACTGCCTGCAATAGGTCTATGGTCTGCACACAGGAGACGTGGCTACTAGACAAGTCAGGTATACATGTAACATTCCAGGATCCAGATAACAGTTTGGCAGTTTTGGGGAACTGGGAATATTAAGTATTCATAACAGAGCTAATGAAGATCCCTGTTGAATAGTGGCCATAGATTTGTCATCCCATACATAGGACACTCATAAGATGATAGATCAACACATGGAGCCCTACCAAGTCAGCCAGCTGAAATAGTTCTTTAGCTGTAGCATTTTTCCTTTCACCCCTGTAATATGAATCAACAGAAGAAAAATCCTGCATTAAGCTCAGTGCTATCAATAACAGCTTGTTAGTAGTACTAGCAAATTTAAAGCTAGCCCAGATATCTATCCACTGTGCTGCGGACACAACCTAAAAAAGCATTTCCATGGCAGGTAAGGACTAAAAAGTAACCAGAGGACTTCGTATCACAGGGAAAACAGAAGCGTAAGTGCTTCACTGCAGAATGTTTTTGAGACAAAATGTAAGCATTTATTCATCAAAAAAGCTACAGGTTATAAGAGAAATGATAAAGGCAACAGTACTGACAGCCCATTAAAGGGCTTTTTCAGATCTTTTCCGGTCACTTGTATAAATGTACATGTTGATTACTGACCCTCAAGGCTTTCAGAAAATGTCTTCTGTATGTCTAACCTTGTGATTCCACAAAATGGTCACTGACAGTTTTCAAGACCTGTCCTGAATCTTAAATGTAACTGCATCTGGCCAAAACCTTGACATACACATATCCCTCGTAAACCTGCTCTATTAACACAAGAGTTAAGAAGCCCCCAACAATCTTCAAAAGATGCTATTGAAAAGTCATAAAGGAAATCTAAACTGTCATCTGTTTGTACTTTCCATTCCCCATATTTGACTTACATACTACAGTTGGCAAACTAAGCATAGTTAGGCATCTTTTCCCATTAACTATATGATCATACAAAATTCATGGTTTTGAATTTGGATTGAAATGCTGCTACTAAAAGTGTGGCTATATGCTAAATGTGCAGTAGGCTGTAAAATATCTCCTGCAGTGCTCTCCTGCAGAGACTTGGACATGCTCAAATTGCTTTGGCTAGATTGTTTAAAATAAAAAAATTTAAAATATACAAAGCAAATTTAACTGAAATATACTATTATTAATCAGAATAAACATATCATTAACAAAATCTAAAACCTCAAATAAATCACATCTGGTGACATTGTTGAGAAAGGTTTTAGGTCAGATGCATTTTTAAACTTACTGAAGATAGAGAATTTATGCAATAGTCATTTTTCAGCTTCATGGAACAGATTTATGGGCTTGCAGACTGTATTTTCACAGGCTGGAAGTGTCAACTTAGAGTACAATTTAAAAAATAAATTAAAATCCCCATCAATGTTCTGCCACAAGTTACTCTGCATTTTTGGTCACTGAAAATTCATGTTTCTCTTTGATAAACTGGACATATTCCAGGGTGAATTCATTAGCTACACACTAGTGCATAGCTTAGCTCTGCAGGTCGGGCACGACAATCTTTGTAGTAACTCACTGCAGCAGTTTTTTCCTGGGTGATCCTGAAGTGTCTCTCAAGCTTCTAGGCATTTATGTACAAACATAAGCATGCACATACTTTATTCTAACCCTATCTGAATAGGCATCATACTTCTCTGGCTTCAGTGCCAGTCTGGCACATGAAATAATGTAATAATCCCCTCCCAAGTGCATGCATATCCGTTAGGATGTACAGTGGACAGGATATATATATACACACACACTACTAAATTCAGCGGTGTTGCACAAGACTGATATAATGTTGCTTTTTAAGATTTAAGGTTTACGTACATTCATGTTCTGGTCAGGCATGTGTTGTTAACATCAGTTTTCTATTGATTCAGTCTCAAGAAAACCTCATTTCAGCTTGTTCTAAAGCAATGTGTATTTCACAGAGAACCAGAGCAGGATTGCTGTGGTACAACAGGGCTGAGCATACCACTGAAGAAACTCGGTAATTTTTATTAAAACTCCTCCATGATGTATAAACACAGAATATTCTCTAGAACAAGCTTCCCTTTGGGCCACCTTCTTTCAGTCACCCTTTCACTTTATGAGTAATATATAGATATTTACGGCAAGAAAAGGACTCTGCCCAAAGCTCTGGAGGACAACTTGTCTGCTCCAGCCTTTCCTGGCTGGTGTCTGTCCATAAGTCACAGGAAAGTCTGCTGAAAATGTAAACCAGATTTTTCAGAAATATTTCAGCCATTATTTTTAAAATTATTTTTACGATTGAAAGTGTACTTTTTTGATACAACATATTTAAAAAGGCAGACGAAATAATAAAATGGAAACTCTAGACACTACTTGGTCTATATCAAGATGCCATTATACTTAGAAACACTGTAACATTCTATTTCCAGTTTACAAAGTAAAATTCTAATTTAAAATTATAACTTAAAAAAATTCAGCCAGAAATAATAAAAATTAAATCTCCCTCCCCCCAGAGTATATTTTCTACAAGCAACAAATCTTGAGAGCAATGATTTTGCTTAAAACAAGCAAACAAACCAGAAGAGTTGCTTGCTTCAATCTTTTTTTGCAGTTAATTGGGCTACAATACAAATATTGCTTTATATGGGTGGAAGGAGATTGTAATGCTGAGATATCTCTATTTGTGAAATTTTCTCTTGGCTTCACTCAGAGCCAACTGCAGACCCAGCAGACAGAATTAAGTAGCATACCTCTTACAGAACTGGTTTTTGTCTCATTCAAGTAAAAATGAAGTATTGCCAATACAGGCAAATTGGAACATATGGGACGGCATAAAAGGTCAAATGAGAGAGCTTCAGCTGCTCATCCTTACTGCTAATGACAGATCAATATATACCCAATATTGTCGCCTGCTACTCACTGAATCAGAGGCAGCATGGTGGAAATTACAGTCAGAGTTATAAAAAGAAATGTTGGTGCTATTCCGCATCAGACTTGGAAGGCAATGAGCTCCTTTGCTCAGACACTAGTGACCAAGTATTTTTCAGGCTGGAGCTCTAATCTTGTAGAATTTAGCACTGGAAGTGGTTCCTGTGCCCTGAGGGAACAGTTTGCAGGGCTGCGGCCACATTACAGACAGAATTTGCTTCTGTTTCCATCCGCAGGGCCCTTTTAAAATTATGCACCCTACCTCACTATCCGAGCAAAAAGATTCACTGTTTCAGGTTTATTTTGCTTGTCACGTCAGCAATTTAGGAGGTTGGCTTTCATCGCAATTCTCTATCTACAATGATATGATCAAAACAGAATGAAAAATTAGATGAAATTCAGTTTCTCATCCCCTGCCACTGAAAAATATCAGATGAGAAAATGGTTGACTAATTAGTTATCTGTGTGGAGACACAATAGGAGTAAAACTCCTTGGTAAACATGAAGAAACTAACAGGAGAGTCATTGCAACTGGAATAATAAAAAAATCCAAACACAAAACCTACAGCAATTAATCAAATTAAAATACTGAAATTGTAATAATGAGGTAGTTAAATAAAATGTTATGAAAAGGAAAATATTTTTTGTTATTATTGTACACTCTTTCAAACATTTCTCTATACCAAGATCTTTTTTCCAGGTTTTTTTTCCTTCAGGGCAAAAAAATCCTAGAAGCTGAGTTGTTACCAAAAAAATCCACAAACTCATTTATGTATTTTTTAATCAGAAGTGATTAGGGCTACGGTTAAATGAACCCAGAGGCTATAACTACCTGAATTATTCCTAAACCTAGGGAATAATACACCATATCTGGGACTAACACACTAGTATAATCAGGTTGTTACTGTTAGAATAATTGTCGACACATGCAAATCAGTAAAAGTTTTTTCATTGTAGCAATTGTGCCTCAAAAGCTAATCAACATGAGATGAGCTGGAGGTTCTTTTATAAACTACCTAGAGAAGGTTTTGCAGTAAAACTCTATCAAAGTTTCTGCACTTGCCAGTTTGGTGCAACTGTGCTTCCAGCAAAAGCAGCTTCTCCCCCTGCAAATCCATTTGCTACTTTCTCTTTCAAGCAGGGGTCCCGCTAGCTTTTGAAAAGATAGGACATTTTTTGTAAGAGCCCAGCAGATTCACTATTAAAATGCCACTATTGAACACAGCCATGAAATAGCACATTTCTGCAGATTCAGTGCAAGTTATTTTTTTCTAAGGGATGGGCAGAAAAGAGGCGAGAAGTGGCTCACTACTGTGAAGCATTAGTCCATCTGGATCAATAAAACTCCCGTTGGACTGCGGATCCTACTGCCAGGAACTGGCTGGTCCCAGCAAGGGATTACTGCTGCCAGCTGCCATAAAACCTCAGTTTTGCCTTGGCTATTACCAAAGTCACAAAGAAAACACCCTTGCCTGGAAGCACTTCCCCAAAAAGGCAGGGCAGGGGAGCCACGAGTCTTGGCTCCAGCACAGGTTTGCAACCTGAGCCTGTGTGATACAATCACACTCACAAGATCCAGTCCTGGCCCCTATTAACATCTATTAACTTTGGGACTCATCTCATAAGGAAGGAAGGGAATTAATGTTTCTGCAAATTAATTTCCAAAATGAAAGTGTAACGAAATGGTGAATACGCTGAATAATCATTTTAGCACAGTTTATGTCCTGTGCCAATCTAAGGCCTTGGCAATATTGATGCCTTTCAAAGCAGGGGTTAGGGCAGCAGGCATCCCCTGTGCACTACTTTAGCTGTTTCTTTCACACTCACTTGCCTCTCTTGTTGCCGTTTTCCCATCAAAACTTTTCAAAGAGTTAGTCCAGTGTAAATCTAGAAGACACTGGGACTAGGTTGGACCAGAGATGGGGAATAACTCCCCCTGTCGCTCTGAAAATAATTAAAAATAAAGTCTAGAACTATCATAGGTCATTCTCCCTATTGCCAGAGGAGCAAGAAGTACCAAAGAGGACTTCTTGAATTGGTTCCTGCAGGTTTAGCAGAATTACTTCCTTTGATACTAAACACGCACAACTTTTCCCATTAATTACAGATGTTCATTGGGAAGTGAAGAACATTCACAAATGACACAAATGGAAAGAACGGTGTCTAAATCTGAACATACACATGTGGGATCTCTGGGACCACAGCTTCCATTTATCCTCAAGGCATTCAGAATTATTAACAGCATGACTTTCCTCTATCTTATCCCTTATTACACGTAGTAATTTTTATCTCTTCAGTGCTAGAGAAAATGCTGGGAAGGAGTGTTGAAACTATGAATTTCATATGAATTAAAACTGAAATGCTTCTTTGATTTATGTGGGAGAACCTACCCTGGAATTTGAAAGAGGAAAAAATGTGAGGTATTTTTTTCATGCTCACTAGTGAAGAAAATAATTATCTTTAGCAGATTAAATTATAATCCTCAAGTTGAAAGATGATGCTTCTGTCAGTTTTTTCTTTCTTTAAGACTGCAATGTTTACTAGGGAAAAATGTGCCCAGTATTTATGAACTATAGCTTTTTTTTAAAAAAAAATTAATACCTGGAAAAAATAAGCAGCTGAAGGAGAGATGAGCTGCAACAGAAGTCAGGAAGTAGGTATTAACCAAAACAGTGCAATTTCAAGTAGAGGTATCTTATGAATTGTTAACAGAATTAAAAGAGACTGTAAACATTGCTGAATGGACAGTTATTTAAAAGTTAATGAGACCTTGAAAATGTAGCAGATTTGGTGAAATCTATTCTACCACAGAAATCTGGATCATAGACACAAGAAGAAAAATATTAACAAGATAGATATTTTGTTAGGAAATTAGTTCCAGACTCACAAACCTCAACCCTGAAATCAGTGGACAGCATTAAAGCTGTAAGAGTTGCCAAGAAGGAAATGTCCGATCAGTCTGTCAAGGACAGAAAAGATAAAGCGAAAGGTTCCAAGCAACGAAGAACAAGAGGCTGAGTCTCTGTCTTGGATAAAGTAGAAAATACTCATCCCTTAAACAGGAACATGAAGTATCTGCTACGAATAACATGTAACTACAGTAAAAGACAGACCCAGTGATTCACAGAAAAGATACCACATCAATCATGTGGCGATTTTCTTATTCCTAAGTAACTCTGTGAAATAAAAATTTCATTACAAAGGCCAAATACTTCAAAGTTACTTGAGACCTGAGTCCTAATTCCATGAGATCTTTCTTCAAGAAAAAAAAAAAAAATTAGGGCTCCCCTGGCTATATCATGTATTTCAGCAAAAAAATTTACATAAAAGTATATTTATTGTGATGAACCAGCATGTTTTTTCTTAGCTTAGCAACAATAGACAAAGAAAAAAGGGACTGACATAAGAGAGAGCAAAATTTAACACACAATAAATTGACCATGCAATAAGTAGCAATTCAGAAAGAAAATCTGTGAAGAAGCTGATACTGCCAGAAAAGTAATCGAAGTAGTTTCCTGTGCTGACAGAGCTGGGACGTCCCTGAGTTGGCTGAACTTGCACAGGACTTATTTCTAAGATTCAGCTATTTCTAAGGCGAGCGCCATAACACAAGAGATGATAGGAGAGCAATAATGTTCTGCTGACTATGAAAAGCCTCTGAGCTTCTTGGCAGGTTGCAGTTAGGGGCCTGGCAAGAAAAAGAGCCCCATTCCTGCTCATTCCCTCTCCTTTTCCCATCAAGTGCACAACACTGTCCCCCCAGCTCTGTTTAAACTGTATGTATGTGACAGCTAGTATAAAATATGCAGCTGGTGCAGGTTTTCCTCTCCAGAAACTCAATTTGATGAGATACTGGTTGCTAATCCTATGATTCAATTCATGTGTGTTTTCATGTATTTGACAGGCATAATCTTGAGCGGCAAAGTTCCACGTTGGAATCCAAACTTCACTGAAGTGAAAGGAAAACACCAATTCTGGGAGTTGAGCTGAACCTGATCCAGGCAAAAAACCTAGCTTGAATCTTGTTTTTTCTCACTTAGAGCACTGCCTGAGTCATTATTTGTAGTCTTTGCTCAATGTGGAGCTGATCCCCAGAAGTATATTTCATGTTACCAGTTCACAATAACAACTGAATTAATAATTGACATCTCTTACCAGGGATTTGTTCAGCAGGGAGAGCTGTGTGAACCCGCAGCAGTCTGCAGCATCACCCCTCAGCCTCTCCCGTCACCCTCCACAGCCATGGGCTGCTACTGCTGCCACAGCCCCATCAGCCCCCACCGCCCACTAAGCCCCAGGTGTGCCCCGTTACACAGACCCGAGCACACGCATTTACACATTTCCCATTACGTTTGTGCTTCTGTACCTCTGGGATGGGTGCCTGTGGGCAGAGCTTTATCAGCAAGGCTGGATGGTTTCACTAACTCATTTTCTCTACCCCCCATGACACCGATGCCAGCTCTAAACCAACAAAACGCCACTATGTCTCTCCCCTACCCGCTACGGGATTACGTCAGGGAGCCTGACAGAAGCAACAGCAGTGTGCAGAAATTCAAGTTCCTGCTGGTACATGTCACTGGGAAGAGGAGAAGGTGAATGAAAGGCTCATCCTGGCTGAAGCCCTTCACTTGGACTTCCTAAATGCTACCTCTAGGGAGGAGATATGTGGAGTTCCAAACCTAGTCAAAATATTTTAGAATGAAACAGAATCAAATCAGAATGGTTTTGGTCACAGTTGGGTGCCTACTGATGAGTTAGTTAGGAGTTAGTTAACTCCTTGTTCCCCATTTAATCTACCAAGCATCTATTATGAAGGTTGAATTCTCTAAAGGCCAGTGCAAGAGCAGGAAATAAGGATGAGGGGTTTTTTTTAAAGAAAAGAGTTAGACTTTTACTAACTTTTTTCTTTAGTAGCCTGTATTTTCCTATATTTCCTCTAAATTCCAAGTGTTTCTTCATGAAAAATATTTTATACACACACAAGCACATGTAAATAAATTTGTCCAAGAAGGATTTCTCAAGGAAATTCTATGAGTTATTCACACAGATATGAGAGAATTACTCTGTGTAGGCATTACTTCTGGAAAATTATAGAGGCACTTACATAAAAACTTGTACTACCCGATGTCCTGGTAAAAAACATATCCTTACCATTGCTTAACATCAGATTGTGTTTTCATTTGCGTATTACAATCCATGAACATGATAATGCTAATTTCACATCAATGTCTATGTGAAAAATATATGCAAGTCTGTCTAATGTTTGATTAATGGTCTGACTTTATCCAGAAGAACTGGAAATTCTCATAGGGTTTTATAAATCAGTGAAGAGCCAACAAATTAATAACTTTATTTCCAAAGAAATAGAACTCAACTAATTCCATAAAATATGTCACTCTGGTATTATTATTGCAGCAATTAAGATGTTTTTCCTTTTAGTTCTTTAGTATAGCTTTGTTTAAAAATAACAGTATTCACAGGAAAATAGACTGTCTTGATGCTTTTGTATGGTTAATGTAGCCCAGAGGAATTAATACCCACCGAGTGAAAATACTTCCTGACCTTGTAGCATTCAATAACAAAGAACGAAAGGGTAGGTGAGAAATTCAGAGGCATGTGTGATAATGTGAGTATATAATATTCAAGAAAAATTCACACTGCCATCCAATCCAATAATATGAAGAAAAAGGCACATTTATTCCTTCCTAATAATAACACAAATTAAGTTTTCATTTTTCCAGCTGGTTTTGAATACACTATGCACTTCATGGGTGCAGTTCTTACAGAAAAAAACCCTTAATTAATTCTCTTTCATTCTTTTTGTTATAACAGCCAATCTCCTCTATCTAAGGTTTATTTGACTGGACACACTGAACTATACAAAAACCATCCAACCACTCTCTGTCCTAAATGTTGAAGCAATACGTGCTATCATGGCACATCTTTTCCTTTATTTTAGGCCAGTTTCTTTTGTTAGCCTAATTCACTATATTTAATGACCATGCCAAATGAAAAGGGAAGTGTGATTTACCTTTTCTAATCTCTATGAATCAGATTCTCAGGCATTCAAGCTGTCCAAATGCACTTTAAAACCCATGGACTTCCCTCTTACCTGTCTGGCCCTTATCACTTTTCAAGATTGTGTATAACCATGTCTTAGTTGTTTTATTTATAATGTCATCAAGTCGAGGTTGTTACATTTGTTATAGGTTGCTGCACTGAATTCCCCCCCTGCCCAACTCTTTCTGCCTGTGCCTTCAAGGGATGTTAAAAAAAATGAAATACTACTTTTCACTTGTACAACAAAAACATTAAAAGCCAGATCCCACACTCAGTTATATTCACTCAGGGGATATTCATTGTAACATTCCTTGTCTAACTGATGCTACTGCAAAACAAATTTGGTCCTGTACATGTAAATATCAATAGAGAATACTGACAGAAATTAAATTCTGCTAGATATTCTGAAAAACATGTCACAAGGTATAGCAGGATTGAGAAAATGTCCCTTTTATATATAGATCAAGATATAATACACAACCTATGAAAAACTGCTATGTTTTTCAAAGAAATAGAATATTAAAGGCTATTCTTTACAGGCAAAATTATCCTTTGTTTGCTAAATGGTGAGTTTGTGCTGAACACTTCTCAGTAATATTCCTTTGGTGGCTAGAAAGCATCTTTTTTGTTACAGTAAGTATCCTGTGTGCATCTGAATGCTTGTTCTGATATACTGCCTACAACAAATCTACTCTATACAGAACAATTTTTATATCATGTTCCTCATCATAATAGCCAAGCCCCTTTCAGATGTACATTAAGCAAAATGACAAATGTGTGTCATTTAAGAAATCTGCTGCCCAGTGATGGAAAATGTGAAGAAGTTAGAGGAAAAAGCTCCATGTAAGTATCCATTTATGAGACAAAATAGCCTTCTTTAGAAGTTACTGGATTAAGCACTAAAAAGACAGGAAATGGAAGAATTACAGTTGTTTGTTTAACCTTAATTTGCCACACTGACAGTTGCTGATAAGCTTTGCATCTAGGCCTTGTTTGACTGCAGCGTGGTGCCAATGAGGCAAATACTTTACCAACAGTCTGCCACTATTTGGTCATATATTGTTTTATTTTCTGCTTGATATCTATTTTATTCAGTGCACACCAATATATAGTGCTCTGTAAATCTAAGGTATTTAATCTTCTCCTAAGCTTCTTATTAACTATTATGTCTTAGTTACTCTATGCTATTTAACCCTGCATTGGAAGCCCAAGAGTTAAACTTCTCACGCGCTTTTCCTTTGCCATTAGGGATCTAAACCTTTTGCCAGTCACCTTGAATGCATGTCCATAGTACCACTGTAGAGTGAATTTTACTGTTTCAATTTGACAGACAGAAAATGGAAGCCTCCAAGACCTTTAAAACTAAAAGTATCTGCTATTTTTTTCCTGAAATGACAGAGCTGAAATGAAAAAACTCCCCTAACTGCACAAAGAAGGACTCATTCAAAGGGTTACAGTTATACAATGATTAAAGCTATTATAGGCTTTTTCTTCCTTTTTTTTCCCTTGTACTTAAAAACCCAAACTCTGTAACAGTTTCCATGAGTTAAGCTAACTTAACACAATTGACATGGAGATACGCAAAGCTGAGAGTGTGTTGTTTTCTTTCTCTACTAAAATGTGTTTTAAACACTAGTTAATAACTTAGAAGCTTCCAGGGCCAGAAGCAACTTATGAGTGCTCCATTTTGAGGCTGCAAACCTTGTGCCCTACTGATACAAAAAATTGTTGTTTTAGCCCTGGAGCATTATCAGATAAACTCTGTGGCTGCATTTGTTTTTTATGTATGAAGTTCTACCAATGACCCAGGGCTGAATGTCCAGAGATGTTGGGCCTTAGGCAGGTAGAATTCTATTGGAATTTTCCCATTTGAAAGGAAAAAGAGGAAACATTATTCTGACAGCCCCATTAAAATAGGTAAATGTGTAAAAATTCTCCAGGGTTTGGACTATTCGATGAAATCTGGGCGAGACAGGTTAGTATCTCCAAGGCAATGCTATGCTAAGTACTACCCAACAGAGCTGCCCCAAGGGATCACATGGATAATAATTACCTAGCTATATGTAGAGTAGGCATGCATGTTTCTGTAGGCATATTTACGTAGAGCATAATGGTCATAAAATTAGGAAGAGGTCAGTCCCTACCAATTCACATTTGAACCAAGAATGAATCTGCAGGCTTACTGCTGCTTAACAAAGTGCATAATTTCACTCTTACTCAGAAACTATTTTACAGAAATTGGCATCCTTATTACTAAGTTAATAGAAAAATTCCAATTGAACTCCACAAGATTTTTTTCCTATTACGGTAACATTGCAGAGCTCCATTTAGTAAAAATGAGTGCTTAAACCTTCTGACAATTTCTTCACTGAACTTAAATTCCACTCCAATAATAACTGTCTGAAAGTCTAAAAGAAGATGGTGTTCTTTATGACTTGAAATGCACAGACTAGGGGTGTCTTGAGGTTGAGCAGTGGCTGTAAACATACAACAGAAGTTCTGTGCATTTGGGAAAGCTTCTGCTCTGAGATGAAATCCTACACCCAGATTCCATTGGAATTTTGCCACTGAACCAAGTGTGTCCATGGTTTATTCTGTCCTTATTCTGGAGATGACAAATTAATGAAATATAGCCATAACATTAGTAGCCCATATCTTCAGAGCAGGGCAAAAAGCAATGAAAGAATTACAGAGTTTTCCTTTTCCAATCAGGACATGAACGCCAGACAACACCTGCTCTGGTGTCATCTGAGATCTATACCTGCTTTAAAGACAAAAGTGCTGAACACCACAAGAACAAGAATGGCTTAATTATACACTTCCACTTGATGATGGGATTCTGGCCTAGATGCATTACCAATCTTCCTGGAAAACTGTTATTTGAGTGCTTGGTTTTCCAGCTTTTGCCTTCATATAAAATGACACTGGTCTCTAGAGCTACAATCTTAGATATTACCAGTCCAAATGAATTTCTGTCAAAGCACCACTGATAGCTGTAACTACATACAGGCACGCACGTGCGATCTAACTTGGCTGAGTGGGACTCAAGAATTCAATGGCTTTAAAATATTAACAAAAATTCATACCACCCCCTTCCCTGTCAACTTGCATCCTCACACTTGATAGCTAACTTATTATAATCAGGATACTCTTTACTTCTTCCAGTGGCAAAATCCTGCCTTTTCTAAAACTAGAAGAGAAAGTAATGACAAAGTGAGTTATTGTCAAGATCTGACTTCCACTGCAAGCATAACTTGTGACTGATATATCCTATTGTTATATTTCTCAAGAAGATCTGCAATATTGTTTAGTCAGTGACATGAAAAATGTGCCCTATAATTTCACAGTTCACAGCCATTCATTCTGAGTGCTGACATGGTTGAAATCATAATGTGGCATAATATTGTTATGCAAGATAAAGACAGAGGGTCTAATTAAACTCCCCTTAAATGTTACATTCATCCTTATTAATCAAGAATTTGGGATTCTTAAGGTAATATCAAGGGAAGCCGAAATTGGTTTCTACGGCTTATTTGATTACATAGAAACAGAGACTGTCAATGCTATCATCTATAGCTTTAATATCAACATATTAAGTATGATTTATGCTAACAGAGTAGAGCAGATGGAAAAATTTAGGGATATGATCTTCTGACAAGTATTGTCAGGAGTGATAAAGTCTGGCTTCAGGTAGCTGGGTTCTCTGCAAAACTATGAATAGCTGGATTGAGAATTCCTGGGACCTCTGCTTTAGCTAGTCTTTAATAATTTAATTCAGACACTTCTGCTATTTCAGGGACTAATCAAAGAGAGAGGGATTAATATTTTTTTTTTTTCAGGAAAGGGACACTGTTCTTCAGGACAACTGCCTTATTCAGTCTGGGTGAAAATTTGCTGTATGCTCTGCCTCTTTTTCTACTAGGAGAGGGTAAGGGAAAAATAGGTGTTGTAGCAGTCTGTTTATGTACATTAATCTTTCCCCCAAACCTTGGCAACTGCTAGAAAGAACCAAGCACTGAGATCAGATGTTAACATAGATAAGACAAAGTAAGAATGGGAGTTCCCCCACCTCCCTGCAAGGCAAAAGCTGGCATACCAAAGTTTAGCACCAACTGGTTAGATGGGATTGCTCTTAAGCACTAAAAATTAAGATATACAAAAACAGACAAGGAGAGAAGAGGCCTAACATCTGCCCCAACACAGAGACAGAGAATATCAGTAAGTAGAGGGCAAAAAGAAACAACAGGGGAGACTTTGAGGTGTTCACCTCTAGGAGAAACACTAGAAGCAACTGAGAAATCAAGAACTCCGAGGGACTCTCCAAGGTGCTAAAAGGGAGATGTTGTCAGGTTGGTTGTAAATTAAGCAAGCCAGGGAATATCTATGAGTAATAAAAGGACTGAATAACAGATGTTGGGAAGCAGACTATCAACATCTGTTCACTACTCTGAGAAAAGAAGGTCCTGTAGTAGTATAGCTCCAATATTGAAGCTGACAGAGTTGAAAGTGGCTTTCCTGAATGGTCAGCGTTAGATGCTGTCCACAGCTTTTATAGGGCCTGGCTTCCAGATTTGGCAGATGTTTTAATTCTCTCAGCACTGGGGTTTTACTCCAGCAATTTATCCTCTTCAGTCTCATCTCAGTAGTTCCCACCAGTGACTTTTTTTTTTTTTTTTGTTACCAGCTGCTTCTTCCATGTTAATTCAGACTCTGTGATACATCTGCACAGTGCTGGCCAGCTACAAATCATCTTCTAAACAGGAAAAATGGGAACTGATTTTACTCTTAAGTCCTTATCACCCTTCCAGAGTTACAGCAGTGAGGTCATAGGTATGAGAGGAGAATAATGGAGGTACAGTACCACTCCAGAAGCAATTTTGTTTCTTTCTCATCTTGCTGTAGGTCTAAGAGTTTGCTGTACGGGGAAAGAATTTTGTTTATTTGTCAATAAACAAAAAGCGGAGGTCAGTTTGGTCAAACACAACCAAAAAGAAAAAAAGCATTTTTTCATTAATTTTTCCCTTCAGATATTATGCTAGTAACATATATATATCACAGTGATTACCTATACAGATAGTATTAACACATTCAAGAAACAGTTTCAGTACAGAGTGTTGTATAGAATACTGTGGAGCTAATGGTTGACTTGGTGAGTACCTGCAATTATAGGTGGTAGTTGTATAGCAGGAGGGAATTGGCCAAGCTCGTTCTTTCAGAAGTGATTAAATCTCACCTTTTCTGGCACTGTTTGCTGGATACCCCAATACATGCAGCTCTCTAGAGTTAGCGTTTCTGTGTTTCAAAATTTTGCAGGAAAGACAGAAGAGGAAAAACTTTTTGCTTCAAGCAGATTCCCTCTCTACCTGGCTTTCCTTCTAACTTAAAAAAGAGAAAGGAACAGAAAAACAAAGTGCACTGTCCAATATACAGCAACTTCAGATCTAGAGATGTGCTACAAATTCCCAATGGCTGGGTTCAGGCAGGCCATAAATAAAACTGCAGAGCCAACTCAAGATGCTCTTGGGTGTAACTTACAGTGAAAAACTCTGGTGCTGCATGCTGAGAGATGGCTCAGCCATTCATTTATAACAATAGAACTATTCTTCTGTCTGCACAAGGAAAACAAATCTCCTGTTGTTAGGAATCAAAGACAAGTCCTTCAGACTCTAGGAGACATATTTAACAATGACTAAGTGTGTTACTTCATAAGCATTCACTCTTTAAGACTTTCTATCCCCCTCTCATTATATAGTACTCTGTAAGTGATTGTAGCATATCCCAAAAAGCAAGTTTATTGACCTCCACCTGCAACAAAAGTGCTTTAAAAAGGCTTGATGTGCAACAAAGTATGCAAAATTGATCCCTTAAGTGTTTGTGAGGAATGTGATTTGAAGCCTCATCCTTGTTTGGGGAGGGGGGGTTCAGGATCTCTGAAAAAATCCTGGCAAGAGACATGAAAAAGGCTTTTTGGATTGTCTTTGAAATTCACGGCTTATATAATCACTACATGTAAGGGTGGTGATTGGCAGCAAAGAGAAGTAGCAGAAGTAAACTTGTTTTTTTCCAGTGAATTCTCCTTAGTTTTCTCAAGTATTTGAGATTTTGAAGAAAATCACTGAACCATAAATCCCACTTCAGTGTAGTTTCTGCACTATTTTACAGAATTTTAGGCAGTCATTTTTTTGACAATGAGTTTGCAGATCATGGTTGCCACCAATAAGAGTTTGGAACATTTCCACTGACTTCCACCAACTCCATAGGGACTGACCCCAAAGCTATGATGATGTAATCTAAAGCAAAATGTGGCCCAGTAGCAAAAGTTCCCATTCCCAAAGTCAATGGCTAGTCCATTGTCCAACGGCTCTTGGTGAAATGACAAATAAACAAGCACGACTGCTTTTAATTTAGTGTCTGTTAGGTTCAGCCTTATCATCCCGATGGTCTGATGTTCAAGGATGAAGCCTCATTAACACAAAAACTTAGTTTGCATTATAGAAAAAGGCACTTTATATAAAGAGAAACAGAGTCTATCCACCTTTCAGATAGACCAGTAGCTGTTATTTGGAAATGATGACAATAATAAGTATGACTTTGCTCCCATTTCCAGACTAGCAGAGCTATCAAACACACAGCCAGTACAATGGCAGTGCTGTAGCAGTCGAACATCCAGGCTGTGGGTTAACAGGCAGTTGGGTAGCTGGACCCATCACAGGCTATTCTAATCTGAAATGATTAATCTCAAACAAATGGAGATTTGCTGGTTTCATATTTGTGTAGTTCCACTATGTGATATGGTGATATAAGGAGACCAGAATCAAATAAAAGGATATCAACTTCCAAACAAAAAATTGGCTTTCAAATTTCTACAGTTGAGACTTCACCACTAAGACAATGTATGTACCTATGATTCCAGAAGCCACTTATACTATGTGGGGTCAGCTGGATTCAGGTGCAGATAAAAAAATTACACAAACACACATATATATTTACATATATTGCTTCAGATATTTTTGGCAGTCTTTCATATTCCCATGAAACTCACTGCAGTTTGGGTTCCATTTCTAAGTTCTCCAGCTTCAAATACTGCATTTTAATTCTACTTAATGAATTAGATATGCTTTAGAGCTATAATAAACTCTTCCTGTGAAGATATTTCTGAAGAATTGAGTCACATTGCTTACTGAGAATAAATACTGCAATAATATATTCACATAAATAATTTAAAATCCAAGAGCACAGTAGGTAATAAAAATATATTGCCACGATAAGCCATGAAACCAGAGAACAACGTTGCTTTAATTAAAAATTACAAATACACTGCGGTAAACAACTTATTTACACGTAGTTGAAAGTCTAACTATTGAATAGCCTGGTCTTTTTGAATCTGAAAAAGGGAAAAATACTGAAACCAATCACTTCACACAGACAAATATTGAGGACCGTAACTGTGTTTAATTAAGATCTACTGTTAATAATAGATTTCAGAGAGTGAGGTTCTTCTTTTAATTTCCCAAGGTAGAAAATGTTATTAAATTTGGCCTTTAACTTCTCATTGACATGTACACTTGAAACTTCTGATTAAAATTTCAGAGGTTGTGAAGAAGCACCCAAAATTAAACTCTTAAATCTGGTGCAAAAATAACAATGATCCTTGATTAAGAAATCAAATTTCAGAAACTTCATTACTGTTCTATTAATAAATTGTTGGGTTATAATTAAAATGGGGCCTGCTGGATTTCTTTCATTTTTTAATTCTAGAAAAGTTGGAAACTCTAGAGGGAATTAAATACTTTCAAAAAAAATAGGTTAATGAATCTAAGAAATGTGATCCAACTTGAACAGGTTCCTTTTCTTTCTGGGAGTGATCACAGCAGAACAAACATTATTTTCCACTCAAAGGTATGTGTTCAGGAAAAAGCACTGGTTCTGTCTGCTCCTTCCTTTCTACAACATCCATAGTCCAAAGCTCACTATACTCATTGAAGACTTTTCATAGGAAATCATAGATCTGGGTATAGTTGTGAAAGACAGCGTTAACCTAGTTTTAAACTGTTATAATTTAGACTAAGATTAAACTTGATCCTTACATTATTTAGCTGGTGAATACAAGCATGAAGTTCTTGTTTGCAGGATGATGTTTCTACCTCTACCTTGAGTTTCTTTGAAATGTTAACATCAGTAGATCAGAGAATAGCTGACACCATGAAAGTTCATTGCTAATCGCGTGCAGACAAATAGCTAGAGCACAAGGTACGTGCTTTTGAGTCTTACAAACACTTGGAGTCATATTTTTTTCAGTGTAATACATTTTTGCCAGCTTGTTTGAGCTTTTAAATGAAATTCTTTCTCAGTCTGCAAAAACACTTCAAGCTGAAGAATAAGAAAGAAAATTGCTTCAAAAGTACAGCTGTCTTTAGGAATTTTTACAAAGTAAGCCACGGTTTTGAAAGAGATAAGTAATTTGAATCTGATTCAGATATGCAACGTTCAAAGAATAAATTCAATCTAGATGTGGACAATGGCACAAAAGGTTTCTATATGCTATTCATGGTTCTTGAAATGCATCTATGATGTTATATCTAGTAGAGTAACTAAATTTCCTGATTACAAATAATCATCAGTCCCTCCTACACATTTTATATAGAAAATTAATTAAAAACATACCTGCAGTTAGACATATCACAGCTGTTACGGGTTGAAAATAAAAGAAAGTAACATTACTAATTCTCTGTTCTTTTGTATATATCCATCTGCATATTTTGAACAGATACATATACTTTGTAGGGGGTGATGTACGTTGTTCACACAGCACACACAACACAAATTCGGTATTCATTGCTGCTTGCAGACACAAAACATTGCTTACTTGTGGTCATCGATATTTAGTGTAGTATCTTGTTTAAAAGTCTGTATTGTGTCTGCTTGGCATTTATTTTATGAGTATAATCATAGTAAGGACTCTGATGACATAATTTATAGCTGCATAGTCTGAGAACCATGTAGTCTGGTGTGCATTCTCCATAAAAGTCCTGGACCTAGGCCCAAACTCTAAACACACACCTGCCTGTAGGAACTTACGAGAAAACGTTTTGGCCAGACTCAAACTAATGAGCAGCTTTGGCCTTTATACATGCAATTTTACACTATCCTTAATTGCAGATGCTGTTCACATATACTACAGTCTTCCTTTTTCCCTGCTAGTATCTATGTGTTGCAGTAATATCTGTCAGTGTTAAAAGCATCTTTTAAAAATGCTATTTTATGCTTTCGCGTTATTTTAGCAAAAGGACATACAGGTAGTCACATTAGCCTTTCCTGAATCATTCCACCATTTCCCAGATTTTCATTACATTTGCATTAGTTTAGTCTAATTTACACATCCACTTCCTTTTACATAGTTTCCCTATATTATCACGCTTCATTCCAACCCAATCTAGCTTATTTCTGCTCTTCTTTTCTGCACACGCAGCATAAGAAAAGAAAAATCTTGCTTTCAGCTAAAAACCTTCTGGGTTTTGGCCATGCAGATTGTGGTAAAACTTGTGGGAGAACTCTATTTAGATCATGAGCTAGTTATAGTTAAGATTTGAGAGTTCCTTTGCAGCCAGTTGTGAGACGTGGTGGACTGTAGAAGGTGTTTATATTACTTATCTGGTTATACACAATACTTAAGGCTCACTCTGAGTTTTCAGTGACTCATTGGTATGTCCTATAATTTCACTGTCAATGTAGTTAGGAGAAATTCAGCAAAATCAGTAGGTTAAGGGTAAAAATTCAGATGATAATTTCTGGATTGTTGGTTTTGATAACCAGATCCTTATATTTTCTTGGCTTTTCTCTTTTAGTATCACAAAATCAACTGCTACATTAAGTAAAATTATTTGTCTTATCTCCCACGAAAATACATAAAGTTATGGAGAACTTCAATAATTAAGTTCCTTAAAATCAGTCCCAATCCCAAAGGGAATAAATACCTTTTCCCTACACAAGCCAGGTTGTGAGTAATGCTGCTGAGGGTCATATTGCTGTATCTGACAAGCAATAGAGATACCATAGGTTTTCCATCCATAGACACAGATTTGTGTGACCACAATAAATGAAATAAGGAATCTTTAGAGCAAAAACTAAAGAATGAAAATGCATTCTGTAAATAAATACGTTTAGAAAACAAGAATGACATATGCAAAGAATCATTCTTCAGATAAACTGATATTTCAATGGCAGAACTCAAAGGTGTTTCTGATAGAGAAAAACTAAAATATTTGTACTCTATTAACTAGATCTTTTTGAGGTGATGAAGAGAATTGAAACTTTTAATTATCTGCCTTGCCTTTTTCTTCCTTCCTTGGAGATGAGCACACTCACCTGCTTAAATTCACTTTCTCATCATTTGAATCCAAGGCTGTCAGTGAGGTTCCTTGCAATTGCATGCCTACCAACATTTGTTACTGACAAAGAACATCTTCCAGATCAGCGGCTTTCTTTTTTTTGTAGAACAGTACATATGTCAAACCTTCTTTAAGAAGTGTACAATCACTGCTAAATAACCCTGAGATAGTAGAGAAATCTATGTTTATGGTATAGATTGACAGTGCACATTGTTCAGGTAAAGCTTTGAAGTCATTCTCACAAAGATATTTATACCCTTTTACGTACATTGATAACTAGGGGAAATTAGACTTGCAAGTAAGAACAAAAAATTAAATACAGATGTAGATTTTGGGTTTAGTGCCTAACCTGCAAATCTCAAGTGCTGAGACAAGCTGCCTGGAAAGTCAATTTAGTATTAGAGAAGGAAGCGGTTGGATCTTTCAACAAATCTAAAAACAAAAGAGCAGACCAGGTGGATCAAAATATAAGATGATGGCACCACTTAACACCAATGTTTGCTCCTTGTGACGTGGCACGTGTGGGGGATTATATTATCATAGCACAGAAATAATAATTTACTTTCACCTATCTGGGCAAGGCCAAGTCTTAGCTTACTGTAGCTACAGTGTTACACTGGGAAATACTTTATGAGCCCTTGAACGTGGATGTACGGTCATTACATCACTGAGGGACATTATAAATGATCATAAACAAACTTAAACCATATGTAGAACAGATAAATTTCTATACACATTTTCAATTTTTACACGTTTTCTCTGTCTCATTAAGGAACAGGAATAAACAAGCAGGTTAAAAGTAATTTTGAAACACTATGCAAAGCCATGTCTACCGCTCATAGCAGTCAATTGTTCTACTGCAGTAATCTCATAGCCTGGAAAACTACTGTCCCCTCTCTAATGCAGTTTGTTTTCATCATACTGAATCTCTTCATTGCAGGAAAAAAAATTGCCATTTCTTATTAGGTAGAGTCCAAACAACTTTAATTTAATTCTGTACTGGCAGGCAAATTCTCAGGCACAAAAGACATGCTCACTTTCTGATGAATGACAATTAGAAGGTACTGCACTCACCTGATAGTCTGATGTTGCAAAGTATCCGGATCAGTAGCATTCACCGTCAGCACAACACTGCCAATAGGGATGTTTTCTTGTTTTGTCACTGTCATTGGGTTTGGGTGGAAAACTGGGCCTTCATTCACATCTTCAACAGTGATCTGAACTGTTGCCGTGGAACTGGGACCATAGGCTATGTCTGGAATCAGCGGGTCTTCATTTTCTACTTTGATCAGCAGTGTGTGAAATGCCGAAATCTCATAGTCTAAAGGCTGTAAAACATAACATAAAATCAGAGTGCAAGGTGCAAAGACAGCACTTAACACCTTTTTCGTTGTACCCCATTGTAAACTTGCAGAAGATAGAACTAGCCAGAAAGGGACAATAGCATTAATTGCATCTGATACTGGGTCAGAGCTTAGCATTAGACACAATGGTAGTTATAAAGTGCATTAAAGATAATGAACCTAATGGACTTAATGAAAGATGGAGATGTCCCTCTATCCAAAAGCATGTAGTTTTTTGCCATACCTCATACATATAATTTAATTCTCATATATAATTTAATTCTCATATATACATGCTTATTTATGATGTAATATGCATTTAGCAAACAAATCAGTCATACTTAGTAGCTACTTAGCATAAGTAACATAAGGCTATTTTCTCAACTTACACCTTGAAATCAAAAGTGCCACCATGAAAATACATGCCATTTGTCTTAAGAATTGAAAATGCCTCTTCTGAAGTCAGAGAAAATTATGGTACAGGCAGCAATCAGGGCTATCTTCTTTTTTTTTAAAGTGTGAGATATAGTATTATCTTCATGTGAAGACAGGCAGTAAATTTTTTTATAAGACTTTAGAAATGCAGGACCAAAGATGTCTGTTCAGTTCCGTCTGAAGCCACTTCCCTTACTTCCCTGGTATTTGCATCTGTATTCTCTAACCAAGAACAAAATGTGGCCCTTGAATTCTAATTGTACCCTCAGTCACAAACAAAACTTTGTTATAAAAGTCTCACCATTAATTGTGATGCTTACTGCAAAACTAGTTGTTATTTAAGTACAACAGTAATATAGTTAGCAACAGGCAGCAGGTCCTTTGGCTAAAGAAGTAAGGTTACTGTGACAGAAGAAGGGGGTTATACATATTGTTTGGACAAGGACTGTTAGCCGACTCTATTTTGGAGTAACTTCTTATGCAGTAAATCCACTGGGTGGACCTTACAGTAATAATACAGTACAACAGCAAATTGTTCTTACTTTGACAACAGAGAGCATTCCCTCATTAGTCTGGGGATTGGTATGGATTTCAAAACTCTGCCCTGGATTTCCATTAATGATGGTGTAGACAGCTCTCCATGCTCCGGTTGCTGGGTCATCTCGGTCACCGACGGTTAAGTTTACTATTACACCCGTGACTCCCTCCTTTACAGTGGCTTGAAACTAGGAAAAAAAAACATAAGAGGAAATTGTTACTATTTTCAGTTAATGACCACACACACACATGAAATATCCAAGTCAGCATTAATTATTTACCACAACAGGAGAAAGATGTAATCCTTGACTGAAACTGAATGTTATAGGCTCTAAATAATACATTTTCACTCATGAAATATAAGGTAGCACATTACAGCTGCTCTCCATTTGCAGTGTGACAGGAATCAAGCTTCGGAAGATTCTCATCACAAGAAGACAGTTCATCTCGTATAATTGGAAAAGTGAATCCTGAAAATATATACAGCGTTGCATGGGTGTACATGCTATCAGAAACAGAACTATACGCATAGCTACGCAGAAGAGGAAGCAGACTAATATAGCCCATTCTTGCCCTGAAATGTACTTATTTAAAATAATCCAGTTTTGCATTTCAGACTATTAAATTAGCCCACCCATATTGATTTTTCACTACACCGTTATCAATACATAAAACATTTTTCACAAAAAGTGCTCCCATACCATTTTTTGGAGGGGTTGCTCTAAAAGACTCAAAAATAATTGGTCCTCATGCTACCACTTTGTCTGCATAACTAAAAGTCAGTGTAACTTTCCTTTTTCAGTGGACGAATTTTTTATGACCTTGTGAAGTTTGTTACACTGCTGTACTATTCAGCTAGCCAAGCCTTATGAGAAAATTCTAATTTACTATCCAGACAAACAGTGTATAACATCATTCTTATTTATGTAGGAAAAACATTAAGCAAGCCGTTGGAAAAGCTTGTAAGGGTCAGACTTAATAATACACCCCACCTTTCAAGTACTTGAAGCTGACGTGCTAAAAGCACTGTATGTAAGAGTGATAAGATAATACCTGCTTTATAGGTGGATAAACTAGAATGATAACATACCTAATCCTGAGAAGTGCTGAACATCAGCAGTAGCATTATAGATCATTAGGAAATCTTAACTTTTCTAGGGATTAAGCCTTTAAAAGTCCAAAATTACAAATTTTAATGACACAAATAGGCTTTGCTGTACGTGCACTGCTTAAAAGCTACATTGTCAGTGACAATATATCACTCAAGGGCAAAAATCACCCAGTGGCTTCAAGACCTGAATAGACCAAATATCTTTTACTCTGTCTTATAGACCACATGAAGTCATAACACTACAGAAGATTTTGTGAGAATACTGAGTCCAGAAAATGGCATTTTATTAATATATAGATTTCACAGTCTGGACAAATACTAGGTAAAATGGATTTCCTCATAGTAAAAAACAGAGGAGACGATTTTGTCTTCTGTGTTATCTTTTTAAAAATTTCCTCCAATAGATTTGACTTATGTTTCCAAAGCTTTTTTCAATTTAGCTGTATAATTTGAGTGTATGCATTCAGTTCAAGTTTTCCAGCCTCAAACCTGATTTTATAAAAGGATGACATTAATGATTGGCTATTTCTATCTTCTTTGGTATATTTAACAAAGGATTTAAAGATTATTTTGATTTTGATAGTTAATATGTAACAGGTTGTGCTTGAGCTTTGTTTCAGACAGATCATTAAACTCATCTGCAGTTTAATTAACTCTAAATGCTAATATAACAATATTTTCACTTGCTTTGAAACAAATCAAAAGAAAAGCTCTATTAAGAATCTTGGAAATAACAGAGGAATGATTACCAAGATTGCAGTCCTTCCTGCTCAGCAAAGTGCTGTCACTGGAAAGCACACTTGGATACCTCTTACTCTAATTGAAAATTAAGTGATTAGCCTGATTGATATTTTTGTATTATTTCATATTGTCTCAGCTTGAGCATGTATAAAATGAGACATCAGAACCATAAGGGCCAGACTTTTTCCGAACAAGTGTTCAGTACCAAACAATTCCTATTTAGCTATGTAAAAAGGTGATTAGACTTCAAGGAACATAATCCTAAAGCATCTAACCCTTAGATTTGACTGGGAATCTGGTCCTAATTCATATTGATCCTTCTGAAAAATCTTTCCCTTAATCCACTAGTCTGATTCAATTAATTGTTCAATACTCCCTGGATCACCTTGGGAACAGTAAGACCTGTTAGGGTAAAATATTTAAATATCTGGCTATTTTATCCAGATACATAATTGTGAAACCAGTGAGATAAATTTATTATGCTTACCCCACCAGTGCCAGACTATGATGGAAAAGGTTGCCTTCATGTGCCAGCTAGTTCAAAAAATATTGAATGTCAGTTTAAAGTTATCTAATTCAAGGATATCTCAGTTGGGGTTGGCTTTCTTCTGCATTCCTGTTTTCTCCTTATTTAGGAAGGGCTCTCAGTACCTTCAGTTGAAGTGAGTTAGTAGTGCAGAAAGGGCACACAGACTTGCTGGGGGCATAAAACTGCAGCTTCTGACACCTGCAGATCAAGGAAATGACAACGTCTACAAGCAAAGGCTATGCCAAGCCAAATAATTTCAAGTGTAGTGATACACTCACCCCTAGCATTCTTTGCATTTTAGAAATGACCACATAAGCGCAGAGGGTATTTGAAGCTGTCTGGAACATTGGACTAAAATCCGTTCAAGATGGATGAAAAAGCAGAATAATCAAATCACAGAAGTTGTCACATGGGTCTACTCTAAATTTATAATGTGAAAAGTGTAATAAATCACAGATATGTGATTGCAAAAGACAAATACCTACTGTGAAATAGAGAGGTCCAGAAAAATATAGTGTGTATTATCTAGAAGGTGAACTCTTTTGCCTGTTCAGCCACCTTCATATAAAGAATAGAATTCCTAGTATTTAGAAAAATCTGTTACATGTATACTAGGTCCTTTTAAAAAAACAAAAGAAGGGAATTTTAAAACTATGAAAGGACAAAAATAGGAATTAGAAATAGAGAAAAGATAACCACAGGTTCATCATATTTCAAAACAAAGGTTTACATTCTCAAAGCACGGTGCTTAACTGGGAGAATCTGATCCAGTGCGCTACAATAAAACCCCATAGTGACTAACACAAATAACTGGATCACAAGTTAATTGATTTTACTCTTTTTAAATATCTGCACATCCCCTAAGCACCACTATAAATTAAGAATAAAATAGATGAGTTCAGTACTTTATTTAAAACTGCTATCATCTGGACCCATATTAAAAATAATAACTTAGAAGGCAAATACCCTGGGCCCGGGTTGCATTTGGCTGGAAGGATCTATGTTCATTTACTACTACTGAGGATTTGAACATGTAAGGTTAACTTGCTCTGTGGAGTGATATGTCATTTTGTCATTTATTGTGCTTATCATGCATACAGCCTAGAAATTTTAGTAATTCTGTCACATTTAGAGTTTTATAAACATAGGGGGGAAAAAAGACCTGATTCCCCTTTTTCTGCACTCAAAAGCTTATGAGAAAATGCAGAAAAACAGACAACAGACCAATAGCAACTTAGAAACAATGAGTGAACAGCAGCCAGCAGTCTACACTTAATCATCAGATTTTTGTAGACAAATGAGACTTTTAACAGGTAACTGAGAGACATCAAGGAAATATAATGATGGAAAAAATGAAGAGCTCATCCAAGAGTGTGAGGGTAGCTTGTGAGGAAGCACAAATAGACTTGAAAATGTAATGAGTGAGCAATGTTTGCTGTCATGATGAACTGATGGGAAGTAGATATCGACCACTGGACATTCTTGTGAGATATCACAAAGATGGTTCCACTAGGCATGGAGGTTCCCGAGTGTGAAAACAGGCAGCTTGTATTTCTTACAACAAAGGAGTCAATAAAGGGATAGCAAGGAGATGAGTAACATTCAAAACAACTGTGTTAGAATACAGCCTATGTAACAGCACCCAGGGTAGCTCTGAGCAGAAGAGATAATCTCAGTTCAGCAGACAAACTCTATTTCTCCCTTCCCTGGATCTTGCAAGCCTGCTCCAAACTATGTGCAAAGCTTGAGAAGATAAAATGAAAAATTATGGTTCCAAGCTGGTGGGAATTTTATCTTACTGAATAGAGGAAATTCACGATGGCAGCTATCTACTGAGAATAATTAGGCCTGCATCAAAAGCTAGCTAAAGGGAGAAGTCAAGTGGGGAAACAAACAAATTGAACCACAGCTTAATTTTAGTAGCTGTTTCCTGGCAGAGCCAGGATATAATATAACACTGAGCCAAATCCTCCTCCACACTGAGCTCTATGGCGAACTGGTGGGACACTACGGTGACAGCTCCTCTCACTGAACAGCAAAATGGCTCTGTATGGTCTCAAGAAAAAAAAAATCTTGTCAGAGTTCCACCACAGGCAGATACATGAAAAGATCACTTTGTAAAATATTATCACCCAAGAATCCAGGCACTAACCCCATCTCAGACTGAAACAAAACTGGAAATGGTACCTAGCCTGTATGAAAATTGGATTCTTATCAGACAGCCTTATTTAAAGCTTCTGTAGTAAGTGAGATCTTATTTAGTGACTTCTCAGAGCACAGAGGAACAAATGAACTTAACTGTATCAGAATCACCTGAATGTCTACCGTCCAGCAACAGCATGAGAATGCAGCAATAACCTCAATACCTTTATGAAGCCACCAAAAAACTCTGAGTGGGGTACTGAAATACCCAAATTAAAAAGCTGCCACAAGCAACAAACACAATGCAAGATAAACGTGTCTGGGGCTGGTGATTGCTACCCCATGGCTCATTAAGATTCTGCATGCTGTGATTCCCAGTCAAGAACAAATAAATTAAAACTGCATGTCAGTTTGCATTTATCAGGGCAATATTCCAGTTGAAGGTATTCTGTGCTACTGTCATGTGTTTGTTTCCTCATCTATGTATCATAAAAGATGAAAAATAATGGCATATATTAATTCACACATCTCTATTAGAAATTCCCCAGGGAAATGGTATTATTGTATTTGTCCTCCTCCACTGAAGTCCACTGCCTTTGTAACTATAATTTATCTACTTTCTTGAAAATATAAAGACAAGTTTATACAATCTCTTGCAATCTCCTTGCTCTTTGTCTGTGTCTTTCACTTTTCACAGTCATTCAGTATGTGTGTGTGCACTTGAGTGGCCAATATTTATTTGTTAAGGAAACAATGTATTTCCATAGCTCTGTATCTGGAATATCTCCAAGAACAAACAAATTTTCAGAGTGATCACAAAGGTTTGCATTCTTAAGCAATCAGGAATGAGAATCTCATAAATGTCAGTAATGGACATTTCTTGTGAAATTCCCTGGGACACAAAGCCCAGCTTGCCAGTTAACAATGAACCAAGTAATCTGGCACTTGGAGCTCATCAGGCTTCATAAACTAGACAGGTGAAGTACTAGGTGGAAATATTTAGCATAACATTTGTGCATTGAACAAAGTGATACTGATGATTCTTCAGTCACCTTTCATCTCAGCACAATGACCAAACGTGCTGGCCTGTTATTGCGGGCCCCTGGCAGGCTGAAAAACAGGGGACCTGACCAACTGTAGTTTATACTGAACTCTTTATATGAGCAATTTAATTGCCAATTTTGTGGTCAGGGCAAATTGTAACTTGGTATTACATTCTCCCTAATCTCTTCCACAGATTTTGAAGGTATATTCTCTCTTAAAACTGTGCATAGCCTTTACTATATGGACACAAATAGCTGCTGTATTTCACTACAGAGATAGCTGTATTAACGTAATGGATTAAGTTGATGTAAGCTGTACATGAAGGAACATATGAAGCACTTTGGAAGCCATTTAGCTGAAAGACACTCTGTAAATATAAAGCATTATCGTAGCATGACAAGGATTTGACGGTGTAAACTAGATGCAAAACACAAATTAAAGCTATGAGTCACCCGAACAGTCTTTAGTAATTTTCATTGTCTTACTGCCATAATGCTGGCTCATAGGCACTATATTATCACTTAACTTAAAGTGTTTCTTTCAGCTTATTCTAGATCTTTTTCTAAGTACATAATATTCTTTCGTCTCCCTAGTGAAATTACAGAAAGAATTCAATTGTAGCTTAGAAAAAATCTTTCCGAATATAAGAAATTGACCATAATCATTTTGGATGCATTTTCACTTTTTAGTTTTGAATGATTTTCACAGGCTATGCATTGTAGATGCCTTGTGATCTTTCAAGGCACACACCAGTTACTTTCAAAATAAAAGTACTGCTCAATAATGAAAGACTGAATGAATATTTTTGTCCACCCTATGCTGCAGCCTACAAGAACAGCAACAAATCCAAAAGATTAATTAGCTAAATGGAAGGCCAAAGATTAAGTTCTGCTCTCTGTAACATGGCTACAGTTTCTGTAGGCTCTATACATTTGTGCCATTTTATTGAAAAACACATAGATGCTTAATATCACCGATATCAATCATGGATGATCAAAAAAAGGCAAGTTTCAACATGACTTTATTTTGTTTTGCTGCTCATTAGTCTGCTTGGAAATTACTGCTAAGGAGTACTAGTAATGCCATAAAGAAACAAGAAAGTATTAATCAGGCTGTTTCCCCATGCTCCAGGTCCAAGTCCCTCTGTGAGCAGTTCTCCATTGTGATGAAGACAAGTTATCCCTGGGATTCAGTGGGACCACTTCAAGAACTCTTTAAGTATTAGGATCCATGGTTGAGTAGGGCAGGCACAGAATGCAAAAACAACAGGGTAAAATAAATGGATGGATGGATGGATGGATGGATGGGTGGATGGATGGATGGATGGATGGATGGATGGATGCATGACCTGCTGGGCACCACACGAGTTGCCTGTAAAGTTGCCAGAGTGGCAATGTGAAGAGTCCTTCCATCCCTCTTGCAGACATCATAAATCTTAGAAAGCTTTGAGGGCCTACAGAGTAAGATGCTCATAAAATTAATAAATTAATTTAAAGAACTTTCCTTCCTGCTTCTTTCCCACAGCAGCAGTGGAACCCCATTCAGAGCTGATGTTGTACTCCTATCCTCTCATTTATGTGCTTGCAGAAGACTAAAAAGCCATTCAGGGACTGTAAATAAGTGATGGTGAAGGATACTTGAAAATAACCACTTTTTTAAAATAATTTTGAAGACTTTTGTTTACATTTGACTTTGCCTCTTTCTCAGCCCAGCTCATGGCCTCACTGAGTGAAGGCAAAAAATATAATTCTATTATGTATTAATCATATGTTGAATGCCTGCTTCAAAGCCTGTTACCTCCAGGGTGCACATCAAATGTAGCACAGTTTTCTGAAGATTCAGAAGGAAGACCAACATACGCTCTTTTTTCCCAGAATATATAAATTTTAAAAAGGATTCATTCTTCTCTTCACTTTTCCACCTATAAATGCAAAGTGTGTTCAACTATTTCTAGAATAAATCAAGTATCCATAAATACAATGGACACTTCTAGAATGATGGTTGTATCACAGAAAAACAAATATTCTTTCTCCAGGTGGACAGAGGTCAGCAAAAGGTCACTGTAATATTTACTACACTTAAGGTACTTTTGAGAAAAACTCAAAGAAATAATGATGTTATTTTCTTATCTATCAAAAATTCTTTCCCCCCAGGTAGAACAAACCTTATGTTTAAAACAACAGCATCATAGAAAATGATGATCTGACCAAGCCTGAAAGAGCAGACTACACCTATTCACCTGTTACAGCATCAGCGTTGCCTAGGGACCAGGGAGATACCTGCTTTTCACATTTATGAGACCACTTGTGGTGTATTCAGCCAACCCAGCTACGTATTATTTCTTCCTCGGTGCACTTCCCATCAAGAGCACTGTTAAGCCTATCTTCTTTCTAAGATGCCGGTTCTCTTCTTTAAATAGAATGAACTTTAAATAGAATAGGCTCAGCTGGATTTTTTTTTTCTTTTTCGTCCACTGCATATTAGGAGCAGAAAGGTTTTACAGGCTTTTCCCTGCATCAATCCACATAGCTCTCACTTATGCTAATGATGGTCACAAGGGAAGGGAAGAAGGCCTTGTTAAATGCTCCTCTTTCATTTTTAGGAGAGACTTTTTCATACCCAAACCAACTTTTCTCATGCTGAAGATTAACATCTGAACATATATGGTTGAGCTTACTGATACTACCTTACTAATAGAAGAAAGTGTGGAAACCATCTACTCATATTACAAGAAATTTATGCAAACTCTCCTATGCCACTAAGACTGCTTCACATGCCAGACCCAGTTACAGTTACCCTAAGCAACAAATTCCTCTTACTGGTTCCCAAATTGTCACGTTTTTGGGGTTTGTCTGGACATGGAATGGGTTCAGAAAAGATGTCCTCTGTAATTGTTGAAGTTGCTACGTGTACCATTTAGGCTCCTTAGTAGCAGGACAGATGAATTCATTCCTTTCTGAACATCGAAGTGGGAGATAAAAGGGGAATTTTATCATGACAGAAAAATTGTTTTGATAGCATTAGCTGTAACATGAATATGCAGAGACCAGTTAATTAACTAGAATGTCTGGAAGATTTAGAGGAATGAAGGGGGAACTGCTCTAGTAGCTTTAGTCTCCTCCCAGGTATAAATAAATGCAAAGTGGCCTCTGTACTGATGGGGAGGGAGCTGGGCAGTGACAAGAGGTTCAGTAGATCAAAGCTATTCATGATTTTTAAATTATTGTCATTAGGAAGTAGAGAAGGGATTTCGTGACTTCTCTTTAGGAAGGCAACTTCCAGGATTTCTTTTCATACATGTATGAAAACTGTATTTTAGTGCTATACAAAGGCGAACTAATGGAAGAAGTTAAAAAAAGAAAAAGAATGCTTCATTTGAAATAGGTCAAAGAACAAAGATTTCCTATATGAAATTCTAGAGAGATCTTGTTCATCTATACAACTACTACTACAGTTACAAATGAATGTTCTGTGGAATCCTAATTTCATGACTTACTACATTTTTATTAACACAAATCTGTTCACTCCCCTATTCTATTGTTTGAGGACTTAGCAATGAACGATGTATTCCTGAATACTTTACCAAACATGTCCTTAGAACTCACATGAGCTACAAGTGTACACAGATGAAAAAATAAAATGCCAAGAAATCCATTCTGACAAGCAAGGGTTTATACAGGTCTTGACTGGGAGAAAGAAAAAGAAAAAATAAAAAGCCCTTTAAGATGATGCTCTTATTACTCAGGAAATCATTACCTAAAATGATGTAACCTGTTCTAGAACTGATTTTTCTGTGTGTTTCTCCTGCCTTACATGAACACCAAATAGAAATGCATTCAGTTTTTTGAATGCACAGTCTAATTTAGAGATTTTTGTAACACTGTTGGCTCTTTTAAATATTTGGTCACACACATTTTGAATAGTCATCTCCAGTGACTCAGCATCACTTTTGACAACTTGAAGTTGAGCACAACTTTCTGAAAAACCATCAATTCTAGATTTAAAGAACCTAAGTTATAAGAATATTATTACATTCATTAGCAATCAGCTCCAATGGTTATTTGTTCTCTGTTTAAAATCATGATTACCTCTCAACTGTGTATAAATAAGGAAATAATAAATTAGTCTATGAAGCTCATATATAGACAACAACTTCATAGCGACTGTCACAATGTTTTGGAACCCACTTAGTTCAAGATAAGGTTTAAAATGTATGTTAAATACAATTTGATTATTAAATGGTAGATGGAAATGAGTCACAATTTAGCAGTATTCCTAAATAAGATCGCACTGACTAAGAAAATAATGGATTAACGTGGGGCTTTTCAAATCCTTTACACACTTTTCAGAACATCATGAAAACACTATTTTGGTACCCTAATATTGCAAGACTGAACCATATTCTTACCAGGTTAAGACGACAACATGTCTTTGCAGAGAGGTGGAAATTACAATGTAAATGAGACTTTTTCCATGGCAGAGTCTTTGGACTCTTTGATAAAAAGAAGCATATGCATCCAAATGAGAAATCTTGCTTTTTCTGCCCTGAGAGGACATTGCTTCCAAAGAAGATAGTTATTCACTGTGCCAGCTTACAGCTGATCATGACCCATGCTGCCAACAACAGATGTTTTGACAGTGGTTAAGCTTCTTCAGATGGTCTTTGGTGAGCAGTGCCTAGCAGCACCATTTGAAGCATTCAAAGCAACTTGTATCTCTAGAATATTTTAGCAATGAATTTCATCAATTCCCCAAACTTCTGGCATTTTAGGTTGTGCCAACCGATGGGGATGAGATGCCCTAGATTTACAAGCCCCTCCAGCTGAGAGCTGTTTGAAGTTAGCCCAGTTTGAAGACTCTTTTTTGGAAGCAGATAAGAACTCTGCAAGGTTTCACACTGTTCCAGTGGAGGCAGGAGGTACAGATGGAAGTTTACAGGCAGTATTATCTGCAGTGATACAGAATTTGTCTGAATTTTAAAAATGAAATCTCTAGCCAGCATTTTGTTTTCTGTGGAAAACTGGGTGGGGGAAAGGAGAATTTGGGCTGAACACTCATATTTCAATCCATCTGAACACAATAGATATTCCAAGTCTGTTAACAAAGTGATGAATGAAGTCCACTGCATGCAGTTTCTTCTACTGTACATACATGATTTTTTTCTCAAATGATCTAGCCTACATCCTCTTTACACAACATTCATTGAGCATAAATATTACTGCTATATCAAGAAGTTATGACACAAGAAGAATCATTTAGAAATCACAGACATAGGTGAACTATCATGATTAATGGTCTCTTTCCTTTTGTGTTTTCCTCCCATAGCTGAAAAATCTTTATATCTTGAACATCCAGGTAAGCACAGAGCTCTCATTACCCTGATAGGGAACAACAAGGTCCTGGGGTCTCCAACCCTATTAGCACAGAAAATTATTTTCCCAAGGTCAAGAAGAAACAATAATAAAAATAAATGCAACCTATTTGACCAATGACAATGGAGTGATCTGAGCCTCCCCATATAGCTCTGTGATGGGAGGTTTCAAAAGGCAGTTTGAGAGAAGATCACTTGCAGCTGGGGTGGCCTGCTTTGAAAACACATGAGATTTAAGAGTATATTGAGAAAACAGATTTAAGCATGTATTGAGACAAACAGTGCTGAACAATGACTGAAGCATGGAGCAACAGATATATGGTTTGGTACTGCACAGATGTGGAAAAGGTCAGGAAAAAAGCAAAGGTATGCTAAATGAATTTACTACTTTCTGCTTAAGGGATACCCATGGTCTCCATCTCCCACGGCCGAGCTCCTTTTGCCAGTGCTCATTTCATCTTTTCTTGAAAGAAAAATATTTGTAATAAAGGAAAATGAAACATTCCTTTTGTAAGTGCCCATTGTGTGCTTATTTCCTGTCTAGAATGTCGCAGAGGGAACATTCAGGGCCCTTTCATTTTCTCACCTGTAATTTATGTTTTCCTAACCATACATTCACTGTACACACAGCCTTCTTCAACATGAACACCATTGCAGCCTCAGTTGGGTAAGTTTTGTTGTAAATAGATACATTTGGTCCATTTTATTAATGAGGATAAAGAAGGAGCTAAGGATTTTTATATATCCTGATAATGAATTCTAAGCTATTAGGAGAAGGTGAATGACAACAAATTTGATGGCAGTGCTCCTCAGTTTATTTGTCTGAGCACCAAGTATTGGGAGGGAGGTCAAGACAGGCCAAGGTACTACACTTGTGCTTTGGGCAGAAAGATGTGCCTGCACACCATGAAGTCTATATACAGCGAATTGAGCCTCTGAGACCTACCTTGTACGGGCTGCAGAGATTACCTGACCATGAACAGCAAATGTGGCCTGTCCCACTGGCACATCATAGTTATTGCTCCTGTGAAGACCATCACTGTAATATGGTGACAGAAGGTGAGAAGCATCACGCCTAGCACAAATGCGCTCCGTGGTCAGTCTGGGTAGGAGCAGAAAGTCTAATGCACCTATGCATTAGAGTCACTACAGCTGACTCTTGTTGGGATGTCAAGAATTCATACAATTCCTTCACCCTGGTCACAGCTAATGCTGTGGTATGCTTGGAAATCCTTGAGCAGCAGCTTAAGTCCTCCAATTCCAAGCAGAACAAATTTATAATGCAAATAAAGGCAATTCCCAGGAAATACAGGTGACACCAATAAGATAAATAAGCATTTGGTATGATCATTGGTTTATATCAGAAAAGCTTTTCTACAGGGTTGAATGCTTATTAAATCAGGACATGTATGAAGAAAATTAGTTTATTAAGTAACTGTGTTATTCCTCTCTCTTAAGACTGCTTCCCCTTCTTCCATAGCAAATCTCTACATAATATGCTAATACATCTGCATCAAAATTGCCACAGTGAACTCTTCCCAAGGAGAGCAAGCAAGTACACTAGCAATTAATTGGATCCTAACACACATTTCTAGATACGGATTTTTCAACTGAGCTTGCCAGTTCTAGGGGAAATCATTTTAAGGGACAATAAATAGCACTTTATTTCTATACACAGCAGTATGATATACTGTAAGCAGTCACCCTTTCTCCCCTTGGAAGGGAGAAAAATGCTGCGCTGGCAGGTAGCTTGAAACTTATACTATTTCTTGCTTCTGAGTAAGCTCATAATTAGAGTAGAAACATGAGGAACAATTTCAATGGAGCTGTAAACTCCAACAAGAGGGGGGAAAAAAAAATCTAACAGGAGGGAAAAAAAAATCTATTTGAGGTTAGAACAAAATCTTTTTTAATCTAGCTAATGCTACTTTTGTGCTGATGCTGATCATTATATTTATTACTAAACTGTGGGACATTCCAAAGCGTTGACACATGACTTCACTTACCAGAAAAGCAATCACTTTTAGATATTCAGCTTGGTGATTAATATGTAGATACCTGATTTTTAGTGAATTAAACCAGGTTGTATCAATTTGGTGGTCTTTAGGATTTATAATCAAACCCTGATGACATCTGATTAATGCCAGCATAGGCTCTCTGAACCTTACAATACTCTTGTTCCTTTGGAGCTCAGATCATGGCAGGCTGATTACCCCCCTGATTATCTTGAGTAACTGGGGTCACAGGTTAGCTAGCACCACAGAACACATTTAATTCAATCAATTCAGTTAGTGAAGCAGTTGGGAAAAAATTATTCCAATTGCTGTAACACTGCATTAGAAAATTTGCCCAGGATTTCTGTGCTCCAACTGATGAGCATTTTTGCTTAATTTCTAATTTAATATTCTGCTGGGGTTTGCAACTTCAATTACTTGTGATATTTTCACTCATAACATCAGAGGCATTGAGCTTGGAGGGGGAAAGGAACCAGAGTAAGAAGAGCTGCCTGTATTAACCTGTATAATAACCTTTTCTCACAGACACACACACACTTTCATAGCTCAGTTGTGGTTTTTCTGGTTACACACTCTAGTGGTGACTCAGAAAAGTCCTCTTGGTTCTCTCCATTTGTCCCTTTTTTTCACTGCCAGATTTTAGCTCTTTTAGTAGATTTTTAATATTGTTTAGCTGAGTATCACTTCATTTGTCTTATAAGCAAAGAGACTCTGATCACTTGTGATATGCCACAGTCCTACACTCAGACAGCCTAGCACCCTTGTGTGTGCTCAGATGGAGTTTGGGGGAGCTCATTAAAGATAACGGCACTGTACTTCAGTCACCTGAAGCAGCAAGTGCTGTGTCTGGGATGAAATATAAAAAAGGACCTCTTACTACTCCCTGAAAGCCTCAAGGCACTTCTCACATGAATACAAATGCCCAGCAGCTCAGTTTGACTCTTGCTAGTTAGTTTTGCATCCTATATAACAATCCCGAGTCTGCTGATGTACAGATATTCTTTACTGCGAGTCCTGAGGCTAGTGCCACAGCCACAGACTCTGACTTCTGACCCAGAGGTGGGTTGGTTATCAGAGTTTCAATGGTCTAATGATGATGGAGAGCTTTCTTTACACTTCAGAATGAGTCAGTGCACATCACTCCCTTACTCCCACACCAATCAAGACATTGGGCCACAGTTGCACAAAGTCCTCACCAGCCATGATACTTAAACTTCTTTCTGCTATGTATGGGACCCAAGTGCTGTCCCAATCATTGTTAACTGCAGCCCAGAAAACAGAATGATACCGTAACTGTAGCTCTCTAGTATAGTATTACCACTGCTTGTAACAGGCCATGTTTTGAGTTTGCAAGGCCTCAAACCTCAGGATGGAGTTTTGTCAGCCTTGCTCTGCCTGAATGTTGAGTTGCCTGCAGCTTTGTTTTACTGAGTTTCGCTGTAACAGTATTTGACTAATTTATTTTTACTCTTTTATCTTTGTACAGTACCACCAAAGTTTTGTAACTCTCACCCAATGATGTAGTACAGAGAAATAGAGGCCTTGTATGATAAAAGAGGCCTTGCAAAGTGGTGACACAGGATGCAGTACAGAGAAGTACAATCATGGGGTAGCAAGACATGAAGCAGAGACTTGTCACTGGAGACCCCATGGCTATAAACAACTCACCAATGTTTAGTTAAAGAAATGCAGACCTGGACAAAACTGATTTTAGGGGCAACAAAGGAAAAGTATCTAACAAATGTAAAAGACATCATATATAGTAAATTTGGATGCAACATGGAGCTTCAGGCCAATGAAGAGAGAGCAACATGTAAAAGCACGTTAGTAAATACATAAAAATGACCCCAAATGATCCCAAAGGGAGGAAGAAGAAATGATCAACATGAGCATCACGCTTGTCCTGACAAAGGACTCCAGGTGCTGACAGTTTACCATAATATCCCTACCACAAACACTGGAATGAAACCACCAACTTTACGACCCAGAGGAACCATGAAACAGGGTGAATAACAGCAGGAAAAAAGGCAGAAGGAAGAAGGATGTGTACAACAATTTTATAACTGTAATATTATTATTATTGAAAATTTTTCTGAATAGAAGAATTTTTTTTTTTTTCCCTGCAATAATTCAATCTGGATTAATAATGATTCTTGGATTAGAATGGACTTGGACTATTTTTCAATTTTACTAACAATAAATTCTTGGCTTTATATATAAGGTGGGCTTCCCCTTTACCCATCAACAAGATTTTGAGTGTAATAATACAACACCAGGGTTAGTCATTATTTGCAATGCTTCTTTAGAAATTAAAATAACTTTCCTGAGTAGGATTCTTTAATAAAGCAAATGAAGTCTTACACCTCCATTTTCCCTGCAAGCAGCAGAAAGTTGCAATTTAATCTTCTGCTTGCCCATGGAGAGGATCCATTTTCTGTATGTTCCTTTGGGGTTCTTTGGAATGAAAAATGCTATATGGTTATAAAACATTCTCTTAATGAAACTCGCTCTGAACTAACTTTGGAATTGATGAATCTCCTCCTAAGCCCCAGTGTACATTTGCCCACGGCACAGAGTCTGACACAGCTGTCAGATTCCCTTACCTTAAGAGAAACCCAAAATAGGAACTGCAGGATAATTGCAGGTCAGAAGTTAGGTGTATTAGCAGAGAGATGTGGACAAGATCACAGTGTGCCTAAATGGGACATAAAGCTCCCCATCCAGTGCTTACAGACTCTCATTTGTGTATGAAATATCCTCAGCCTGCTCTATAACAAAATTCAGAACAAATAAAAAGAAAACACCCAAATGATATAATCAAATTCTCCATATTAAACACAAAACCACATGTGTAGAAGAAAACAAACAGCAGCAAAACCCAATCCCATCAAAATGCTCAAAATATATACACTCTTCTCCTGTGGTGAGGATGAAAGAAGAAGAAACCACATATAGCAGATGTTAGTTTTGTCACTTACTCTGCTACTGGAGAAGAATCGTGGACAATAAAGGCAATTTAATGTTGTGAAAACAGCAAAACTGTGTTGAGATGTGTAAGAAGTAGCACTGTGTGCAAGACAGAAGCAGGAATTCTTCCATCTGCTCAGCACTGGGGAGCCCCAGCTGTATTACAGCACCCGATTCCTGCCCACAGCGTGGAAGGCAAAGAGCAATTGGAGAGGCAGATGTCTAAAGCTCATGGTCTTGAACAAATCTGCATAGAAAATGTATACAGGGTTGTTGTAGATAAAAGGATTATCTGTGCATCACCTTCATAGTGGACAAGGCAAATAAGTGATGGGCTTCAGTGGGGCCAAGGAAAATTCTCATCAGAAAAGAGGCAAAACTTACTCCTAGTGAGGTAACTGAAGTGTGCTGTAGTAGATTGCTGGGAGATCACAGAGACTGTATCTTCAAAGCTCTTGAAGGAAAAATAAGCAAATACTGGAAATTATACAAAAAGGAGGGAGGGACTTGAGGATATTTTGAGAACCCTTCCCCTGCAGATTTCATGGTAAGCCTAAATCCAATAATCTATATGGAACAGAAAGGGGAACTAAACACTTTTACATAGTTTTCTAACATTTTTAAGGTCCATGGTCCTCATTAACTTCCACGAAGCTCACTGGATTGCCAAAACATGTTTTTTCTGTGGCCAAAAACATGTGATAGGAAGGAGTTCCCTAACTGAGATTCCAGTCTCAAACTCGCTATCATACAAGACTCTTCAATTACGCTGGATTTGGTGCTGACAGCTAGAGATACAGAGTGTAACTACAAAATCACATTTGCCCTCCTTACTGCAGATAAAAGATGAAAATTATGCCTCTGGCATTTTCTTTCCTAGCTGGTCATATTCTCTTTTGGCAACAAAGCGTAAGGGAAAAGGAGAGGAAAATAATTATGATCTCAGCTTCGGGAAGGATTAAGAGGGAACAACAATGGCAGAACTAGATACCCAAATTTAATTGTTTTGAGACTGTCTGCAACATGGCCACTATAAAAAAAAAATACCTGCTCCAGTTACAACTCCATTCTTACTAGTGAATTAACAACTCCTTCCTAGCAGTCCCACAAGAACAAACTGCTCCTGTCACTGCAGAGAAGGTTTCTAACGAAAATCATGCTTTTTTACAAATCTCAACCATTACTTCATCATTTTCCTGAATTGTCTGGCAAAGAGGTATTTAAAGGCCTGCATTTAAATTCCAGAGCAGCTATGAAATGAAGAAAGCAGATTGATTCACATTCTGTTCCACTACTCTCTTTGCCAAAGTGATTTTTCTCAGAGGAAAAAAAAAACAAACCCTAAAAAAACACAATCTGAGCCTGAGAATTCTGTTGTCAACTTCAAACCACCAAAAATTTTTACAGCTTGCTTACAATATAAACCCTTAGAAATAGGGTTTATGGAAGAAACACTGCCAGAAGCCCTAGGGGATATTATCCACTCGTTTCTCACATGGAATTAGTGCAAAATATCACCCTTACATTGCCCACAAACCTTGCCAACAAATAAGAATGGCGATAGGCTGAGAGCACACTGTCTGGGATTTTTATACTAATTTTTTTCCATGGCAACGTGTCTGTTTCATGTGCTTTTAAGCCTCCATAATTTTATTCCATCTAATCTCTGCACTGTCTTGTTTTGTTTGTTTACCACTTCCAGGGAGCACCTGCCATGCTCCTAGGCTGAAGCAAGACAAATAAAACACATCTGCATGAGTGGTCGGGGCCAGCTGACATGTGTTCCTTAGCTGCAAATTTCTCTACAATTACACCCAACCTTCTCACCTCTCCCACTTACCAGTCATTATTTGTCCCTTCCTTGGTTTTTCCCAACTTGTTGCTAAGAAATTGCATAGCCTCCACTAGTATCGTAAATGCCAAGCAAAAAGATTAAATGCAGCTGTGTGCCACCTCATTCTGTCAGAGAGAACAGATAGTGTCCTCAGAGTCCACCTGCCAGTCTTCAACATAGATGGCAAGGGAGTTTTCCAATCAGATCCTGGGTGTTCCAGTGCCTAGGTTTTGCTGAATAGCCTTGAAAAGATGGGATTTAAATTGTATTGAGGATATTAGTCTAAAGTGAATGAAGTGGAGAGTATACTTCTCGTTTATATCCCTAGAGTGATAAATGTGAGAGTGTAATTTTTTTTTCTAAGGCAAAGAAAATGGGAAACCAACACGGATTTCAGACACATGAGAAATAGCTTATGAATTTAGATGATAGTTCAGCAGAAATAAATTGTACATCTGTTCATTCATTTTAATAAAGCAGGGAAATGACACACTGCTGGAGCCCTTTGAGAACGCTGGTATTTTTAAATTATGATCCTATAATAGTAGCATTAACATTTGTAATGCTGCCCATACTTTATGAATTTAAGAAAAATAAATTTATGGAATAAGTGAGCTTCAACCTATAGTCTGGACTCTGGGCATTTAAAAGTGAGTAAGGTGTTTCCTGAATACTTACAAATTAGCCCAGGAAAGACGTTACAATAGCTTTACTATGTAACACAGATAACCTTCTGTGTAAGTGTTGACAAACCATGCTTATTATTTCTGAATAAATAATTCAGATGTGCAACATGTAGCTGAATGCATTTATTTCTGCTGACTAGTACCTAGTGTTTGCATTTATAGGCAGCTACAGTCTAGTACTTCCCTTTGAAAGTAGTCTTTTAAAGAAATGAACTAGATGCTTTTCTTGGCTGTATGTATGTGTGGAAACATGTACTACCTTCTGCTGAATTCAGGCAGGAGTATTACCTTTCTCTTGTATCTCCCATAACAGAAAAATGAGAAACGGAAAAAGTTATGAGCTGAGTACAACTGCTTCGTTGTTTCTACTTTACCATTATTTACGAAGATGACATACAAATTTAAGAAATAAACAAGTGAGACTGCAGGGGATGTCACATTTTAAAAGCTTATGTTTTGATTTTTCAAACTGATCACCATGGGAAATAATAAACTAAGAGTTCAATAATAGCTGTCATGTTTCCTTTAAAAGCACAATTAGCAAGATCATTAAAATTCCCTTTTAATCGACCACATTAAAGCAATTGCTACTAGACTAAAGAGAATCTAAAACTGATTAGTTGCTCACGTATAGTCTCATTGATCAATGGAGATAATCCTCATTCAAGAAAAGGGAAAACAGGCAACCCTGACATCCTTGAAAAGTGGTGAAGTTCAGCTGAAATCACATGTCAGAATCCGAGACCTCTTTTTGCAATCCACCCTACACTATTTCCTACTAACATGTCAAAAGAGTCAAGAGTGCATGCTTAAATATTTAATCTTCCTAAAGCAAAGACTTCACAGAGGTTATGCTGGAACCCAATATTGCTAAAAGGTACCTTTCTGCTAACATCTATATCTGTGTCTACCAGCATGTGAGTGTGTTCGTGTGCTCTGTATTGTTCACCCCAGCTCTACCAGGCAGTTCAAAAACAATCTCAACAGGCAGTCTAGGTAAACAAGACTTACTGTAATTTGGTTCTCTCGTGAATACAGAAGAACTCAAGAAAAGAAATACCTCTGGGACACAGAAGACCCCTAGGGGAACACTTACCATTGACAGAAACCGTACAGATTTATTGATTGGAACTGCATTTTAATCATATGGCTGGAGGAAAGAAAACAGTTCCTAGAGACTGCCAGTGAGCCCCAGCATGGGGCATGATAAAACTGTTTCTGCCATTAATACCAGGCAGTGGCTATGTTAGAGTAAAAGGACATTAAAGAGTTCAACATCTGCAGGCAAAGTTGAATTTATTTACTCATGGCTTCAATTATTATTTAAGATGGCAAACTTGAAAAGGTCAGAGCTGCTAACTTAGAAAGCATGCCCTTCATTTGTCTTCAAATATACACTTTTTTCTTAGTGTAGTTCAACACTGAATCAATTAATCAGGTAGTGTTCTCTGTTTTCAAATGCTAGTTGTGTTACTTTCAAGTAGACAAGTAAAACCAAACCCAATTTCATTTTTGTTATAATCCATATTAGAAAATGCAATTTTAGGACAATAAAACACCTGGTCCTCAGTTTAGGTAGGCAAACATCTGTGGGTCTGTGTTTCTATGTATATAGATATGCATATGTATAAAATCCAGATTTAAATTATAGTCTAATCCTGCATTCACATCTCCACAGAGCACTCTGTTTGGATGGGAGCCATAGTTTGGATACAGGCAGCTAGGAATAAACGATTCTATAGATAAATCTTCTTCTTTGATATTATTTCAGCAAAAGACAACTGTTGGTTTAGATTTAAGCTTATTTAGCAGGATTGATTTTTCTTATGTATCTTTTGAAAGTTTCTCACATAACTCCTTAGATTTTACAAACTTTTTTTTGAGCTAAAAGATTGCTTTCAACCCTTTAAACTTGTTGAGGACAGCAGCATTCTCCTTACCATCAGTCTTCTAAATGAAGAAAAATCATCGACCTAAGAACATCTGACAGTACTACACAACGTATGGGCACTGCTGGCCTCAGTGACTGAAGGCGGTCAAAACAAATGAGCTGAGGAGGAGGAAATAAAACATAAAAGAAAAAAAATGAGATGATGTGTGGAAGCAGACAGTGATGGTACTCGATTTATAGAAGGCAGGCAAAGACTGTACATGGACTTTTGTGAGTCACAAGCAAACAGTCAGTTTAAGTCATGAAAACAGAAAGGTGTTTCCCAAGGGGAACAGGCAGTGAGGGTTGAAGAAGAGTTCACTGGGGGACAGCATCAAGGAATGGAAAAAATAAGATCTTCCAGAAATAAAACTAAAGGGGCAAAATCATGGGGACAGAAAGAGGATCATGAGATGACAAAGGTCAGAAACATAGCTTTTTATGAAATACTAGAAGAAGAGTTTTCCATATAAAAATACAGTGAGGAAAGTTATGAAAATAAGAACAGAGCTAAAGGGGATGTCACACTCAGCAAAAAGGAGTCAATGGATATATCACTGAAAGTAGTCTTGGTAGGTCTGAAGCAGGAACTGGAAACGAGAGCAGAGAGGCATTTAAGGAATGTTAGATGTTCAGGCTCTGAGATTCAAATAACAGACTCAAGGAATCTGGAGAGGAAGGAAAAATTAAAGTTAATTATTAAAATTCAGAGAAGGTTCCTTACAGGCTGGTGACTAAATAGTACAGTTGAAAAGGAGAAAAAAAAAAAAAAAAAAAAAAGATAAGAGTTTGGTTTGGTTGGGGGGTTTTGTTTTGTTTTTTAAAAACATGATGAAGCAGGCAGAAAGGATTCTGAACTATGATGCAAAAAGATAATGATAAATTTTAGCACTGGACAAATTAAATATCAAGAAGACTAGACAAGTCAGTAGCTGGAAGAAATCTACAATAAGCAGGGAACAAAAACATCTCTATAAAAGCTGCATCAAGCTATGTGGAAGAGGAAAACAGGAGTTAGAACACAAACTCAGAAGGACTGGCCATAGATCAATGGCGTTGGAGGGAAACACAGGGTAACGTAACCAATTGGGATTCGGGGATTTTTCATTATGGGGTGAAATTCTAGATTGGGAAAGTGAGGATACCGTCAATATTCTGTAGTGTTGGGATTATACTTTTTATTATGACATATGGACTGGGAACTCAGGGGAAAACATTTGTAAAAACAAATAAATATTAAGTGACTGTTAGACAGCCGGCTAGAGAAAGGGCTACCCTTTAAGCAAATAAGCATCTGGGACTCTAAGGCAAACAAGTCCTGGAAATAAGCCAAAGTAGAAAGTACAAGGGTATGAATAAATTACACTCCTGAACCATTTTCCTCAACAGAGACTATAACTGCAAAGAGTTCTGTATGAATCCCCTAATCTGTTTTTTTCTTCAATGTAGCAACACCGTTTTCATTCCAGTAAGTTCAAGAGACGATCAGCCCTATAGAATTTTATTGCTTTCCAAATGAGTCTCTTTCATAGGCACTTACTAACAATTTTACTTGAATAAATGTACAGCTCCTTTTAGCATGTTGATTTTTATCGGTTCACTATTTTAATGTTTCAGAGCAGAAGGAAAAAAGATATTTTGTCTAAATAATCCTGACATTTTGATTCGTATGCACAGATGGTTAGCAAATTTTGTAGTAGCCAAATCAGTTTTAGTGTTGCTGACAAAAATCTTAAAATCTCACTTGTCAGTGAAGAAATTGATAAACTGATCACAAAACGCATTTCCACTCTACTGGAATGACCTACGCAGTCATATAACTATTATTTTTGTATGAATATACTTCAGCTTTACAAATCCCTTCTGCTCATATAAACTGCAACTATGATACCAGCTCACACATATTGTGTAATTGCTACTAAATAGGGTTTTGTCTGGTGCAAATTGAATATGTTAAGATCTATAGTGTGTTATCTTGTTTAATCCTACTTTTAAAATAGAACTCCTACAGATGCTAGAGGCATATTAACAGTGTGGGTTCCTTAACTCATGGGATTAGAGTGATATTTTGCTACACATCTAACAATTCCTCTATTTATTACTCCTCAAATCAGCTGTGCTGTGTCAGACAAGGAGATTTAGAGTTCTTGGTATTTCTGTTAAGATTCCACATTCCACATGTGAGGAACTGTAACCCTTTATGTACATAAAAATACATAGAAAATTTTTGCTGGCTGCACCACAAAGGTAATCTGGTCATCTATTCCCCACTACCTGCCCATCAATTTACATATTGTCTAGGCTGAATGAGATAACAATGATTTAGGGGCCACTCTGCAATGAATACCAATGTTTGTAACCACAGTGTTTCCACGCAGAACTTAGGATTTCAGTCAACTGAAATACATAGTCAAATGAGGTCTCACAATAAAGAACTCAGAAGTTAATTTGAGAAAAGAGATTGATGCATTCTTTCATATCTTGATCTGAAAATAATTGTGTGAAGTGTCTTTGAAGTCTAGGTGTTGCCTGCCTGCACTCACTGTTGAAGGTGGAAGACCTTGGACAGGTAATGAGGTACAACAGGCTATAAACCACTCTTGGAGAAGAGTGAAAAAAAGGACATTAAAAAATTAAATTATTTTCTCATGCAAAAAAAAATTACTTGCTTGGGCAAAAGTCTCCAATCTTCAAATCTACCTTACCATTGAAATCTCTAGAAAGCAGTTCTAATTTGATTTGAAGGCAACTGCAAAATTCCAGCTGGAGAGAAAAAGTTTAATTGGAAAATCACATAGCCATTCCTAGCAATGACTGCTAATAATTATGTTTATACAGCTTCCCTGAATAAGTGGTCCAAGACTAGGTCTGGAGACATTACATTATCTTTGGTTAGCTTGTGCTTCTCTCAAGAGCCTTTGTTTGAACCTTCCTTCCTCTTTAATTCTACTATCCGGTTACTTACCCAAACGTATTTGTGCTAGATATAGTCAAAACTCTTACTGCTACTGTTTGCTTTGTAATTCAGACCTTAATATCTATGGTAAAGTTCACACTTCATAGACCACATTGAGGAAGCATATTAACCTTCACTTCTTGTAGAAGAGAGCAATAAATTGTGGGTTTATGGCTTTTTTGTTGCTCGCAGTGTTTGGATATTTGCTGTTAGCAGAAGCAGATGGAAGAAGTCTTCAGAGGATAGTCAGCATTGGAACGGTTTTGTGGTGAGAATTTACCAGCTGTAGTGAAAATTGCTGTTATTACCACTGAGTTGCTGCTGACCTTCCAAGCATAACCAAAGGGTTACAAAAGGCAAGGACTCACACAGAAGTTTGCATCAGGATTGCTCAGATCAGCTGATCATAACAAATCAAGGAAACTAAACAAAGGGCAGGCAAGGAACAGAAAATGAGAAAAGGACTGGCAAAAATACAAGTTTACTATGTGAGCTGACTCGGAGAGCAAGAATGCTGGGAAAAAATCAGATCTGGGGAAGCAGTGAAGTGCTTTTGTGTTCCTCCCCGATTTCACACTGTTGAATGATCATTTCTATTCATAGAACCTTTTCTGTACTTATACAAGTGTTTCTCAGCTGCTTTCATATTATAAAGCAGGCACTCTGTTGTTTTATGCACCACTGAAATGTGTTTATCTGGAGATTAAATAGACAACTTCATGTATTTCATGACCTTGGTGGAGAGAAACAAAGCAATGAACTCACCCCTCACAAGCAAAGATAAATGTAGAAGTCTGCTGCCTACTGCTATGCAGTGTATCCAGCTCTAATTATGTGATAAGTGGATGGACTCAGTGTTAAACATATTTTGCAAAAGTTCCTGAACAAAGTGCTTACACTGGTTATGCAGATAGCTTGTTGAAAGCCACATGAATACAAATTATTATGCACACAGTATGAATCTGGATGAGTACAGGAAACACTGGTCTTCCAAGCCCTGTTTTTTGCTGAACAGTCCTCTATTTCAGTAATGCACAGAATAAGCGTGTTTGTTTTTCTTTCCCTCCCTAAAATTATTCTGGTTTTACTTGTAATGCTACAGCAGAGTATTTGTTTTTAAGGTCATTGGTAATTCAATCCTGAGTGGTGCTGAGCATTTCTCATCATATGAGTAACCTCAAAGCAGCTAATTCTGATAAGAACTGACACACGATATTGAAGAAGAACAAAAAATAACAAAAAGGTAATTTCATTATCCAGATAGCCAGACTGTTTAAATAAGTCTTCCAGATGTCCTTAGTGTGGTTATCAGCACAACACAACTCAGAAATATTAACAAACATTCTTCTTGATCACAGGCATTTTTCTAAGTTATTTGAAAGTGGTTAGGTTTAGAAGATAGACATTTGGGATCCTAATTGCCCTGAGAATCAAAGCAATCTATGCTCCTAAAACCAGCTTTTCAAACTCCAGTGGGAATTAGATGTCTTTACACCTATTTTTTAAGTCCAATAAGCTCTTTTTACCTTTGACATCAAAATTATTTCAGGAAAAAAAAAAAAAAGAGGTCTAAACACCTATGTTATTTAGGTACCTTGATTCCTAAACTGCTTATGGGATTTCGTTCTGTAGCTCATGACAACTAAGAAACCTTTGAGGGCCTTGGACTTTAACTGAGAGTAGTGACCAATTATTAAACATGAAGAAATGGTACAGTTAATAGAACTTTACTGAAAATTTCAAATATTGTGTTATTTTTGCACTGAGAACTGCATGTTCACAGTCTTCATTTAGAAAATAAAATATTTATGACCATTTAGATGCTTGTTTCCTTTCACATGGATTTAATAAATAGCTTTTCATTTGCCTAATAGATACTCTCTAAACTAAATTAATAGATACCTTGCAAAGGGACTCTAGTAGAAACACATATACATCTACATCTTTGCCTCAGCTTAAACATAAAACACAAGCCAGTTATGGGACAACTTGATCTCCTGTTTTCACCAACACTGCTAGGTTAATCTTTGTGGGAAAAAACATGAGTATCACAGGTTTAACACAAGAGTTATTTATTTATTTTAAGAAACAGACAATATATCCTGAGTTGCAAAGTTGTCTCCTTCATGCATGGTCTTGATTATACAAGAATAAAAAAGGTATTAGGGGCATACTCTGTCCTCCATATCTATGAGGACAACAGAAGAAGTAATGATTTTAAGTTCTAGCAAAGGAAATTCAGATTATGCTATGCAGAAATTTTCATTGTTAAGAGCTGTGCAGGAACAGATTGAGGAGCCTTTTGATTTTCAATCTCTGGATGTTTTAAGAATAGGCAAGACAGGTATCTTACAAGAATGATATAGGAATACTGCCTTGATCCCGTTTCCTCTATTTTCCATGACCAGAGAAATTATCTTTGAATTTTGCCTTTCACAAATGAAAAATATACCAAGTAATGTCTTTCATTTGTTTTCAAGGAGGCTCTTGGGCACCTGGAGCTTCAGATATGTCAAATGTGTTAGTGAACTGCTACAAGAGTGAAAGTAAAGCTGAGTGAAAAGGTCAGTGCAAATATTTATCCGGTGTAGGGGGGTTCTAAAGGGTAAGATAGGCTTCAGGAGCCTTGCTAGCTGTATTTACAGCTCTAGAAAAACCAAGGATGGCCAAAGAGCTCATCTCTGGTGATCCCTAGCCATCATGAAGCTCTTCATTATGCCAAAGTTTACTAACAGCTGTAGAGGCTTTGTCCTGCTCTGTTGAGTTTCTGTATGAATTCTGCTTTCTCTTCATGTAAATTGTCTCATGGTCCAAAAATGGGAGCCAAATGAAAATTCCAATATGCATTTTGTTCATGTGATTTTGCTAAAATGGTTTTGTCCATTCCACAAAACTATTTCTCGTGACAAAGCAGTACTGGGGACAGTTTGCTCCAATCTGAACAGGTTGCTAGAATTTAAGACTGGTTCCCATAACATTCAGGCCATAGTACAGCTCCATTTCTTAATTATTAGCCTGGTAGTGGCTTCTTATCTGTTCAGATAGTCTTACTGCTGCTCAAGTATGTCAGCTCAATTGTCTGGCCTTCCAACATCCAGCATGAGAGAACAGTACATGAAATGGGAAAAAGCCAACTCAGCTTGTTCTCACCACCTTGCCGAGCCACGCTGGCAGCTCCTGCTAGTCTTTTACCTCTGCTCAGTCTGGTTTACACACTGACTTCCCTCCCAAGAGGAGAGTGAAAGAGGGCTGGTACCCTGGCTGTGTCCCTGATCTGTGCGTTAGGACAGCACTCTTCTGCTCAGTTTTGCACACAACTCCTGGTCCTCACTAGTGATTTCTCCAAATCAGATGTAATGGTCTAGAGGAGGGAGTTGCAGGGGAATCACCTACCATTAAAAGAATTGTTAGTGTCCAAAGGTAGAGTCCAGCTCACTGGCAAGACCCACAGAGAAAGGAATAAGATCAATTAAGAGTCACAAAAGGCAACATTTTCCCTGTAAAACAAGATAAGAAGGACCAGGGTTGACTTTCAGATCACAGAAGAAGGGGAGGTAGTATTTCTTGTTGTTTTTAAATGTGCAAACTGAACGGATAGGTCTAGTCTGTGTTGGTAAGGTATGTCTAGCATGGGAAATGACAATCTCATGTCTAAGAGAGAAATTTTTGTAAAAGAACTATGGAAAAGAGAGCCAGAAGGAACCTTAAAAGTGCTTTTAGCTTAGTATTTGGTCCTCAATACGATTCAAACAATACCAGGAATCAAGACAGGTACTCTCAAAGCTACAAGCATGTCTCTCAACAGTCTGAGCTGAAAAATAAATCTTTCCAGATGGTGCTCTGAAAGTCTCATATCCTCTTTGAACCATGAGCAGACGGAGATACATATTGTACTCCAGGGGCTGTTTTACCCCAGTGGGTAGCACAACTGAATCAGAAGACAGTGCTGGAAAGTCATCATAAATCATGGTGACAAGCAACCTATTCACTTACAGGTCTCTATAGGAATTGATGAATCATTTATTAAAGCACACATTAGTCATTTATTACTCTTTTATTAACCATTTATCAGTAGGTATTCAAAATGTGAGCAAACCATATTTTTCACTTAAGACTCACAGCCTCACTAGTATATCTCAAATTTCACTGTGGTGATGTTTTGTCAAATTACACAAATTTTATTCTGTTCACAGAAGGCAGGCTCCTTTATTTAACTGGAAAATTAATTTCTAAAAACATATATTAAAAAAAATCTAAACTAGGAAAAATATTGTCCCAACACTTACTCTCCCTGATGTGACAGAATTCTTTTCTATTTTACATTGCTTTGTCCCAGAAATGAATGAAATTGAAGGCGAGGATGGAAATAGCAGAAAGAGAAATTGTCTCCAGAATGAGATTGTTCCCTGGCCAAACAAAGTCTCTCTTCCTTATATGAAGTAAGAGCACTCTGACACTGCTTTTCAATGTATGACTAGGGATGTGCTGCCGTCCCAAATCTGTGGTGAAGGAAAGATGTGAGAACTAGGTGGACTGTAGAAAAATCATCCCCTTAAGCCACATCACTGCATTCTTCTCTCACATGCCGGTTTGCATTTACTTAGGAAAGACAATATATCAGCTATTAAGGGAAAATAATGTATTACTAAAGAGCAGCAATGGAAGCTTCCTCCTTGGGAACAGACACTTTAAAAATACATGACAGAAGAGGGAGGTAACTATTCTCAGTGGAATCCCATTACTGAACATATACTCTTCATTCAATAATGGTATAAGACCAGAAGTACGATTCGGTGGACTACTCTTTCGGAGAAGGAAGAATAGACAGGAAAGGGTCAAATTCATATGGCTAGCTGCGTGAAACAGTATTTTTATCTCCCCTGGATCTTAGGGAAGATCTGGGCAGAACCATGCCTACAGGAACAGATACGAGAGAAGTATTTGCCAGTTTGTGGCTTCCAGCAGATGCTACACTGCTAATTTTTCATCACACTTCAACCACAGTGACATTAACTATAGACTAAAATCACTGTTTTGCAGGCACACAAAACTGCAGTGGTCTGTCACCAATTGTTAAAGTAACACAGGAAAATTATTCTAATTTTTCTTAATGTGCTAGGCATAAAAACAATACTCAGCACCATTAGTGTTCATTCAGTCTAACTCATTCCCACAGAGTTTGAATATCCTGCAGTACACAAACCAGGTTCCAGATTTTCCAGAACGATCAATTCCTGCTCCTTGCTTTGCTTCATTTCTTACTTTCACATAAGCAATCCCTTGCTGCTGCAGAAAAGCTAAGCCTAAGGCCTTAACTTGCTGGAAAGGAAATGCCAAATTGCTCTTTGTGATACAAAATACATGCTGTATTCAGTAATAATTCACAAAATGAATTTAAAAACTCTTTCATATTATAGGAATAGGGTTGTAAATTTTCAAAACTTCCTGAAGAAGAGGCCACTAACTTTACAAGTATCTATATTTTCATTTGCTATAATTTAAATCTGGCACAATATTCCAGCCATTGTGACCTTTTAAAAGGTAGACCTTGTTACCTCACCTGGGATATTTGGAGGAGCTCTTAAAATATTGCTCTTTTAGGCATTAAAGATGAATTTATTTAAACCCCTGGAGGGAACAGGGTATTGTTTGCATGTCTGAATGCATTTTTGCACTGCTCAGAGCCTATTATGAACAGTAAGGGTAAGTATATATGTGAAATAGAATAAAGCAGATATTTTGGTCGTGAGTGATGGGGAAGTAACAAAATAATTAACTGGGCTGAATCCCACAAAGCAGTGTCTCATACATTAACCCATCAAAGTACCTGACACATACTTATAACCTCAAGGGCTTAAACTACTCCTCTGAAGTTAATGGAAGTGCTGTGTTGGATCACAGCCGGGTTGTTCAGCTGCTTCTGTGATTATGCCCTGACACATTATCAGTGAATTTTTCCCTAAACACAAAGACCACAACTGCATCAGAATGGCATGGGTGTGTTACACAGGGGAAAAAAATAGCAGATGGAAAAACAGATTCACTAGACAAGTATGCCCTCTTCCAGCAACATCTACATAGACCCAGTAGAGGTGACTGCAAAACTACGTACAGCAACAAAGGAGCATTTAGACCTTTCTGAAAACATCAAATAAAGACCTTTAATGAGCACCTTGAACACATGTGTAAGGACCTGACCTTCAAGGTATAAATATAGTAAATAGGAGTACACAGAAGTGTAGTATTGCTTAGGGGTAGATCCATAAACTCGTTTGTGGAGAAAAAAAAAAGGAAGACATCGGACAAGTGTCAGAAGATAAAACTCCTCTCCAATGGACAGAGACATGCTCACGGATGGCTGAGATTGCCTTGCATGGGGGAATCAAAGAAAGATCTGTTAACACATGGAAGACTTCTTGGAAATAGAAATACATAGAAATATAGAAATCTTCAACTTTGGAGAAAGGTATGAAAAAAATGATTAAACATCTGTCTTGGCATTAATATTATTGAAATCATATATATACAATGCATTCTACATTCTCCAAAACACCATTTAGTGCATAGTCTGGGGTACCCAGTGTTGTACTGATACACTGTCCAGACTTTTGAACAACTCCAGCTCTCATTACTTCACTGAAAGCCTTCACTGTGTCAGATCAGGAATGAATTTGGCCCCTGTGCTTTCAGATGAAGAGAACACATTGAAAACATGGCTTAACTGAGCTACATCAACAGCATATGACAAATAAAGGCAGAGCTATTTTAGGTAGAAATTATACTGTCAGAAGAAAACATACGCCAGTAAATAAGCATTTGTTTTATAAAAGGGAAAAACACATTGAGAAAAACTATCTCTAAAGGGAAGGAAGACAGCTAGGAAAGCATGTCAATACCATAAGAACCCAATTCTAAAGCAGGCAGTCGCAAAGTAAATAAAAGAAGATGCACTCTGAAATCAAACCTTCAGATTTACTGAATTTGAGCTTTCTACTTCAAAAGTTATCTTGTAAAATATGTCTTTTTCTTTCAAGTCTTCAAATTAATAGTATCACAGCATGTGGTATGCAACTGGTATTTAAATACAATAACTGAGTACTTTAAACAGTAAGCCAAAAAAGTAGCATTACCCCTATTAATAGACACTCTCCCTCCTCTTACACTACTTATTTTAAAATAGAGTATATGTTTCTAAAGGGGCCTGACACCATATGTCTAAAGACTGATTTTTCCTGCCTTATTCATGGAATAAAAATATCACTTAGAAAGGCAGAGGGAAGATTTCTGAGGTCATTAACATCTCTAAATAGTGAAAGGTTCAAAACCATGTCACAATGTATTAAAAAAAAAAAAAAAGAGATGTCTCTGTGGGAAGATTTGTATGTCATATAAAGTGAGAGAAAAATGTATAAGACCGGACTTTTCAAAGAAAGCTACATAATGCTGCCTCTTCATACCTGCTATTTTATTTCCATACTGAAACCACCAGACTTTCAAAGGTACAGAGTACCTTTTACTATCACTGACTGAACTGAATTTATAAACATTTCTAAATTTCCACAGAAATAGACAGTGTCTGACAGAAGATTTGGGGCTAAGCAGGCACCCAAGTTTTTTAACATGCTTGCACAAATTAAGTAAAAGAGGACATATAATTATAGAAAGATATCTTAAAAAAAATTCTATTGAAAGAGATATAGAAAGATTTCTTCAAAAGAAGAAATCTCAAAGTTAAATAATATTCCTGTTGGGAAAATTGTCATTGTTTCTTATTTCTTCTTCCCTTTTTTTAAAAAACCTTCTCCATCCTTTTTTAATCTGGTTATCCAGTTTGCATTTATAAAAGAAATAATTAAAGTAAACTTGCAGTAATTTGTTTCAAAATAATCTGTGGTCAAATTGTTAAAATTAGGCCAGAAAAAAATAATTAAAAAAGGTAAAAACATACCTTAAGGAGAAAACCAAGACTTCTATAACAATAGGCTTTCCTTTTATTCTTCTAAATTTAGCTTAAAATCAGCATCCCTCACACTCACTTCACATCTTTTGGGAATATTCTTTAAAATCTGCAGAGCCTTGGGAAACTTTTACAGCAAAATCCAAACTAGCAGTTATTAGGTAAAACTTTTGACACTCTCTAATTCTCTCCACATACCAGAGGAAAAAGAAAAAAAATAAAATCAGACTAACAATAAATGTAGGGGAGGGAAGGAAGCAATGTGAGAAGGGCGGGAAATTTGGTAGATGCTTTGCCTGAAACCAGAAGCTTTGATGTAGCAGTACTACACTCTCCTGCAGGCAGTGAATATCTTTTGGTTTGGTTTGGGTTTTTTTCAGAGTTTTCAGAAGTCTTCAGTGGAATTCAACTTGCAGGGGAAAAAACTTTCCTTGCAAATTCCACCTGTAGGTTAAAATTAAAGCTTTTAGAACTAGAGCTTTCATTACAGAACTCTCAACACTAGCCGTCTCAGAGGTGAAGTACTGAAGCCAGGACAAAATATGTTGATCTCATTCATGTTCCTGACAATCAAAAGCCCTAAGCTAGAACACAGGTAAGAGGGAATCTATTTTCCCCTGCAGGAGCAAAAGGAGAAAGTTGCCACTAGGAAACTTATTTTACAGGTTTTCATCCTGCTAGCCAACCTCTGAATGACATCTCTTGACATAAATTTCTACCTTGTGGTTGCATTTTTTTTTTTTTTTAAATGATGCATACAAATTTATTAATGTAAAAAAAGAAAAGAGCAGCTCCAGGAAAGTCTGTCACATTGAGTTAAAAACATGTCTTTAAATATTTTCTTCCATTAAGGAATATTTTTATATTTAGAAACAAGCTAATTACAATTGCATGCACCATTTTGTAGAACACAGATGGCAAACTTACCTCCTTCTTGGTAAATTCTGGAGGATGGTCATTTTTGTCATCAATAAGAATAGTGGCAGTTGCTGTGCCAGTTAGTCCCACATCAAGACCACCCATATCCTTTGCTTCTATAACTAGCTCGTATTTCGGGGTTTCCATAGTCTGAAAAAAGAACAGAAAAGGAAAGGTTAAAAAAACCCCACCGCAACAGATTACAAATTAGTTTTAACTCATGTTAAAATAATAAATAAAAAAAGCTAAAACTTAATTTGGCCTGACAAAACATAGCATAGAAACAGATCTGTTATCACAGTGTTTTACCAAAACACAACCACAGCTTTCTATGAGCTTCAGCTGCTACAATGGAAACCTTATTTGGAATACAGTATGAAGGAATACCAGTGAATATTGGTAAAGAGTACCTAATCTATCCTGTTATTTAAAGAGATTAGGAAAAAGGAAAGAAATTAAAATATACCTGCTCTTTAAGAGTAAGCTCTCACTTCAGTGCACCGATATTTAGCAGCTTGCTTTATCAGTGGTATGATAGGTACATAATTAAATACTAATGTCACAATCTACATATAAATTCATTTTATTAAATCACATCCATTCTATGTATTAGCATTTAGAATGGTAATCAAAGTTTGCTTCACTGTAAGAAACAAGAAAGCAGTTTCTAAAATGGGCAATGACTGCCAGTTATTGCACAACGCAAATGTGTATAGTAACATTTATGATTTACATCTATAATATCCGATTCTTATGTCATGGTTATTTATCTGACTGCCTACCTATTGTAGAAACAGACAGCATAGGTCCATATCAAAAGCCATCCTTAATTTCCCTCCCTTGAAAGACAGCTATAACTTGGAAAAAAAATCCAACTGTGGCCACCATTCTGCAATGGGAATGCAACAGCATTTCTAATTCACCTCTCACATCAGGCACGAAAGCACATCTGTTTGCTAGCTGGACAATGGGTTAGTAATACATCCCATTAAAGGGAGCTATTATCAGCATCAGAACCTGCTCCCATGGAACTTGTACAGAATTTTGACATGGATTTCACTGGAGACAAGACCAGGCACATAATTAAAATGAATATTTTCCCCATTTGTATGGCTGCCTTATATGGAACCATCTGCCTGAAGACCATATGTGCTGCATCATCAATGGAGAACACAGATGGAAAAGTGCTGCATTCACCTTTAAAACTATATGGTAAGAATATCACATGGGCTCAGGAGTGTTTTTTAAAACCTTTCTTGAAAAATAAGTCTGGATCTCAGGGGCAAAATGACATAATGATGCTGAAAGGGTGGCTAGGGCACCACTGCTAGAAGGCTTTTTTAACCTCAGACCAGCTCTATCAGCCAACTGTGTTTACAAGAACCAAGGCTACACATCTTTGACATCACTCATCCTATGTCCTTTGTCTAACAGTTTTCCAGAGAATTAACATTCAGGGAGACAATTGGTGTGAAACTCCATATAGCAACACAGTGCTCTCTATCTACCACCCAGACACTGCCTTATAAAGCAGAATCAAGGAAGCTGATGTAGAGCTTATCCTGTAGCAGAGAACATAGAATAGTTTGGGATGGAAGGGACCTTTAAAGGTCATTAAGGTCATCTAGTCCAACCCCCCTGCAATGAGCAGGCACATCTTCAACGTGATCCAGTTGCTCAGAGCCCTGTCCAACCTAACCTTGAATGTTTCCAGGGATGGGGCATCTACCACCTCTCTGGGCAACCTGTTCCAGTGCTTCTCACCCTCATCATAAAAAAATTTCTTTGTTATACCTAGTCTGAATCTACCTCGTTTATAGTTTCAAACCATTACACCTTGTTCTACTGCAACAGCCTCTATTAAAAAGTTTGTACCCATCTTTAAGTACTGGAAGTCTGCTCTAAGGTCTCCCCAGAGCCTTCTCTTCTCCACACTGAACAACTCCAACTCCCTCCGCCTTTCCTTGCAGGAGAAGTGTTCTATCCCTCTGATCATCTTTGTGGCTTCCTCTGGACCTGCTCCAACAGGTCCATGTCTTTCTTGTACTGGGGACCCCAGAACTGGATGCAGTACTCCAGAGGTGGGGTCTGACCAGAGCAGAGTAGAGGAGGAGAATCCCCTCCCTCGACCAGCTGGCCACACCTGTCTTGATGCAGCCCAGGACAGGGTTGGCTTTCTGGGCTGCGAGCACACAGTGCTGGGTCATGTCCAGCTTTTCATCCACCAGTACCCCCAAGCCCTTCTCTGCAAGGCTGCTCCCAACCCATTCACCCCCCAGCCTGTATCTTGCCAGTTAAAATTTTAAAAGAGTTATTTCTCATCTCTCGCTTAGCAAAGCAACTTCTTAGGTCACACAATCATCTCTGTAGCTAAGTGATTTGAAAGCATTTACTAAATACTGCATTTTGCATTATGCATTTTCCTGGGTACATCATGACACCTTTCTTGGAGTGTGTATAAGAAGGAGATCCCAGTTCCTTAGTACTTAGATCTTGAAGAATTTTTAGGCCATGAGAGAAGCAACCCTATCAGTTGCTCATCAGATCAGCTATTATGAAGCAATATATTTGCATGTAAAATCAATGAGTCAAGCCAGAAGACATATTTAGTTCTAAAAACATATGGACTACTAGAAAATCAGATGCCACTGCCACATAGGGGATCCTAAGAAATGTATTTCCTTAAGTCTTACAACATTATTCCATGAAATTAATCTCAGAAGGCAGCAAACCCAGAACAGGATTTTGATTTATAACATTATATAAATATACGCAAAGAAATATGACTGACATGTCTCCAACACAAATTCAGATTACAGAGTGGAACAAAATTTACAGTTTTCATATACTTATTTTCTAAAATGCATTCAATATACTAAAACCCGAATGGAACTTCCCTCCCCTCCCCTAGATGCAACTTTTTCATTATTTTGATTAGAAAGTTGTTATTATCGTATGGAAAACTTGCAAAGCCATTTATCACTTGATGCTTGTAAGCCTCTTTGCTCAGAAAGAGGCCCATTTTTACTCACAAATTGGCCTTTTTTCCTTTGAAAACTGTCCCATTTTCTATTGAAAGCAAGCCCATTTATGCTAGAAATTGTGTCTACTGCAGCAGAAATTTCTGTGACAGGAGTCCAATGTTTAAGCTCGCAACAGAATGTGAAAAACATTGAATTTTGAGTAGTATTTCATATCATTATGAATACTTCACACTTCCCCGCTATGCAGCACTTTCTACATCTAGTTCTGTCACCAAATATTTGCTTTGTTAGAGAAAGCAACTCCTAACAGATCCAAACCCGAGAGCAGAGGCATGTTCCCGTCAGATGCTCTCTTTACACTAGGAGATTGCATGTAAAGGACATTTTAGCATTTCTTATACTTGTAGCCCAGCTAATTCAGGCACTAGAAGCAATTATTTGGATCTGTGTGAATTATCACACTCCTGGTAAATCCTGGGACATGCAAGAGGGGATCTGTGGACAGAATATGGGTCCCTGTGCTCTTATTCATTCCATTCCTCAGCTGATGACCCTGCAGAGGGCCAGGGTCTGTGCTGGGCGCATCCCCCGGGGTAGGGCCTGCAGTGCAAGCTGTCATGGAAACTCCTTGGCTTTTCCCTCTTCACAATGCTCAAGCCTCTACTGCAGTGCAGTCCCTCCCTGCACTTGCGCCCATCTTGTGTGAAATGAGTGCTCCTGAAAGCGGGCAGTGAAGGAGAAAAGCAGCCTTCCTTCACCTCCTCCATCCCTGCTACGCAGGTTACACATCCCTGCAGGTTAGGGATAATTCAGTACCCACTACTGGTAGCATTTTGGGACCCCCCAAAGTTGCTCAGACTGTCATTCCACCATGACATTTCCTGTCATTAAACCCAGGCCCCCTGTTTCTCAAAGCAGTGACTTAGTCCCTGAAGCACACTTGCAAAAACAATCCAATTAATAACATTTGGATAGTGCAATATTAGCAATATAAATATGCAACAACACTCAACAAAGTGGATCTACAGCTAAAAAGGATAATAGATGATTTTAATAAATGAACACTGTTGCTGTTTGTGTGGCTTACTATTTATCAACTATGACTTTGTGGAGTGTAACACTGTTGAGAGGTTTTGTATAATTACAGCAGGAGAACCATTCCTTTCCCCATAAATTTTCACTTTAGTCATTTAGCCACGGCAGGGGTGACACTGGCAAATTGTTTGGTTTGCCAAGGAGGTGAGCTGTGCCGTAAATGTTTTCCTTTGAAGGTCCACCCACTGCCATTCTCACCAGTGTTAACATTCCTATCAGATTTCACTCTCCTGCTGCCTTGACATAACTGGTTCAGCACTAGTAAGCAACGAGAGGCCAGAAAAGCACTTTTTCAGAATTCAGATTCCTGACAAAGTCAGCAGGATCTAATCACAACAGAGGGAAATAAACAGTTCAGGGCAGATACACATAGGTGGAACAAACCAAGTGATTATTTTTAGGTAGTGCTGAATAAAACCAACTAATGATGGTTTTCTGCTGAGTTTTAATCTGTTAATATTTTGTACAGATACAATAAAAAACTATCAGTGACTTAAGAGAAGCAAGCCATGGCTAGTATTTCACACTGCCAGCAGTAACAGTCCAAGTCTTGGTACAGGCTATCACCTGCAAGCTGTAGGGCATTCATGTCCCATTTAAATTCAGCTGGAAGGGACAGCATCCTCAGTACAGCAGGACTCAATGTACATTAACTCAAGATGGAAACAGGTGGAACTACTTGCACGATTAGAAGAAAGGTTTAGGACCCTTAGGTAACCACTGGTATTTTCAAACTTGTCCAAGTCCTGAATTTCCAGTTAGGTACATGGACTCTCAAAGCCTTGGTACTGCTACCGAGCAATAACAACAACAAATTCCCTCTCTGCAACTTCACATGTCCAAAGCTTTTAGAAGTGTGACCAATGTATCTCCCCTTGTTTTTATTTATCTGGTAAGGTAGTGCAATCACCCAGGAGGTTGATGTTTTCACTGAGGCCTGGCTTTTTTCCGTCTATCTTTAGACGTTCAAATTAAGTGTCTACTTTTTAGAGCATCACTGCCACAGAGTGAAAGGAGAGAAGCCATCACTGTGTTTGTCTGCACTGATGATCTCAGGAGCTCAGTGCTCCCCAGTGCACGTACCTTGGTGTATGACTAAAGCTGGCTGAAGATCTTAATGACTTGATAAAGATCACAGAAAGTAGCACCCAAAGTGAGGAACAGAAATCACATTCTGTCACTGTATTAAAGAAGGATATTCAGGCAGTGAATGATTAATAGTTTATGTAGATTCGATGGCCCTAGTAACTGTACCTTTGGTTGTGGGAGGAGGTAGGAAGAAAAATCTAATTTTGCTCAACTTCTGAAGTTCAAAAATTTTGGTCACACTTTTTATTTGAATATAAAGAAAAGCAGAATAAGTAAAGCAGATTCATAAGAAAGAAGAGCATGGGAAAACTCTTGTAACAAAGACCTCTTTTTGCCATTGACACCTGAAGCAGTTATTACTAAATCTAATCTCTAAAGTTGGCATATAGATTGCACAGGTATGAAAAGCACTTCATTCTGGCTGAAAATTGAAATCCTGGTCACTGTTAGAGTCTGTCAGATACAACGTACATTGGGAAGCCTATTTACTAAAATAATGCTTTCTCTTTTTCCAATATAACTATCTAGTTATTTTCAGAAGATAATATATTTTCTGGGAGGACACACTGTGGGGTATTTGGAAATCCATTTGCGACACTGAAGCTAAACTAAGAAGAATTTGGATCAAGGCTTAATCTTCTTCATAACATATGAAGTGGACTGGGTTGAGAATTTCAGGCTACTTTAGTCTTTTATTTAATCTGTAATTCAAAAGAAGTTTAAATAAGAGTTCAACATATTTTCTTGTAGATCTTCACAACATTGTTTTTTACTACCAGTGTTTAAATTATATGTAGAGGGGTTGAAAATGGATCATTCTGGCAAACGTAATTTTCCCCTTTTGTATTTTTTCACATCATCAGCCTGCTACTCAACTTGGTATATTTCATAGTTTAAGTGCATTTGAGGATTCTGCTAAGGATTTCAGGCTGTGAATCCCTGCCTCACATCAGCACCCAGCTAAAAGCTGCAGATAGGCACCAAAGTCTGAAAACAACAGGATTCCAGAAACCATCTCTTCAGTGTTTCCTCCTGGCTGGGTGACCCCCATGAAGTGCCTTTAGCAAGGTCTCTATCCAGTGCTCTCCAGTCACTGAAAGACACCTATGAACTGCATGTCCAGAAAAGAGCACACACACACACACACAACACCCAGGCTTTCATTTGGTGCTTCAGTGCTTCATCTGAAAAAACCTAGGGAGAACAGAAATTACGGAATTCACATAAATTACTCAGTTGCTCAGATCAAAACTTACACCGTTTGGGAAGCAAACACTGTACAGAATGTTCAAAACTCTTGTAAGTGTTTTGAGTATCCTTTCAGGCTATCTTAATACTTATTACCAATAGAGACCTTTTTTACTGTTTTGTGGATATTAGTATTTTCTGTAACAATGAAACAATGCCTTAATACTTCTATTTATAATCTGTTCATAAATGATGTTTTCATGCATAATACTATATCAGTAGTGTGCTACCATATCATAGTTGTTACTAATGCCTTTATAATATAATGCTACGCAGAAATAAAAATTGTTAGGATTTAAATAATTTCAGTTCATGCTAAATAAATGCTTGTGTTCATTTAAAATGATAATTGCATATAGCACATACTGAATATGTCCTATTAAGACATAATCAATGTTCTTGTTGAGTAACAATATCAACACTGAATCTAACATTGTTCCAGAGTATGCTGTCAGGATTTTGACAAATGTAGAAAAAAAAAAATGAAGCAATGTGACTATTAACAGCTCTAACAGACATAATGCTTTTATAATTGTATTATCAGCATTTATTTTAAATGCCAATTGCTGCTGTGTAAAAAGGGCAAAATATGCAGAGGCTTTGCACTCAGAGCTTGAATTACAGTTTGATGAATACAAAAACCCAAACAATTTTGTAATGTAAATCCTCTTTAGCTCACCAATTTCCAATTTTTTACATCATAAAGGAAGGTCTACAGTTTAATCACTGTAATAATGTTCCTCTGTTATGAAGAAAATCAATATCTATTTACTACCCACAGGAGACATACAGTTCATAGGTATATCTGGAAGCAAAAGGAAGACTAAATTTTCTCCCTCAGCAGTTGCTGTTAAAAAAGGAAAGAAATTGCTCCTAAGTGCTTGATATAAATAGGTTTCCTGGCCAGAGATATTTGTTTCCCAAGAGGAAATATCCAACTATTTAATACCTATGACATATAGGATCAAGACTTTAATTCTTCATAATGCTGACATAACTATAGGGCTGATATACATGGATATGTTTGTTATATTTTACATGGAAATAAAGGAACTGTATGTGCATGTTTCCAATATTTTATGTAAAATTATCAGTTTTGACTGATATGCAAATTAGGATTTAGAGTTGCCATTGAAATCATATAATTTTGGAGAAGGCTGCCAACCATTATGGGGTGACAAGTTTTCTTTTCAGAAATATTAGAAATCTGGAGAAAAACTACTTGCTTACTTCTCACTCACTGTACAAACGTGCATCTTGGCACTTATATACATCACCACTGTATTTGTGCAGACATTAGCTTCACTTAGGGGAGCATCCTTACATTGAGAATGTTATTAATAAGGAATTTCTCCTTGGGTGGAGAACACCAATTTCTAGGACAGAACAGTGACTGAAGCTCTGTTTAGTCTGAGATATTTCCATTTAAATTATTATCATTATGCTACTAACAAAAATAAGCCCTGGGAAGAGAGCAAATATTCAGTATTCTAAAAAAAAAAAAAAATCCTTAATTATCATAAAAGATATAACACCATGAAGTTAGTACCCCTACACTGATTTTTACTAGCCAGAGATATTTCCCTGAGTATAATTTGTTTGGAACAGAGTGGCATGTTGATCTGCAACAGTTACTCACTAGATGCTCATGTTTTGGGAAAAGAAACGTTTTCCATGTCCGCCATGCTAGAAGTAGAAAGTACTATAATAATTTTGAATAGCAATGGAGAATAAGAATCACAATGTTCCAATGAAAATACTTGCTGTTAAATGTCGTTAACGTATACTTTTTTAAAAAAAAAAGCCACTAGCTATGTTTCAGCTTTCTTTCTGGACCAATGTATGCAATTTCTTTTTTTTTTTTTTTAGGAAAAAATTCAGTTGTTTCTCACAATTAAAAAGGTACTGCAGAAACCTTTCATTCCAGTGTGAAAGCATCAATTATTATGTAACTTCTCTTGCTGATTTTAGACCATTTAATCACTCTATTATTATTACATACTTGGAGGTGTCAGGAATACAACTACCACACTCATCTTGCCTAAACCTTCTGTCAACAGCAGACAATAGCTACAGTGAGTGTCTACTCCCCAGTACTGGGTCTGAATAAAGAAAAGAGAACTACATTATAGTCTATATGCACCTATAGACTCTGATATATGCAAACATTCTCTTTGTGTTTACATGTCACTAAGGCTGTTGTTACTGCCATGTCCCTCCAAAGATTGTCCTGAGTTTAAAGAACACATATAATAATGGCTGCTAGATCCGAGTCCCTCCAAGCTCTGTGTTATATGGTAGTCCAACTCACTACCTCAAAGCTCGCTGGAGTCCGTATACCCTTCCTGCAATCACAGACATACCCTTTAGGAGATGAAGCATGTAATTCAGAGGGAGGTGGGTTTGGAGGCTAAGGCAGCTGTAAGATTCTTTTGGAGTTGCTACACACAAATATAATTTGGCCATGAAGCCTGTCCAGGTTGGAGCATCCTTTCCATTATCCATAATTCTTCACAGCTCTGACTTTTCACAAAGTGACATGCTGCCCTAACACACCTTCCCATGTGCTGCATATTCCTGATGTTCCCATTTCCCCTTTCACAATGCTTGCACCAAGGAGAACCCTCAACCCTTCCTGTACATGAAGCACCTGTGTTCTGCTAGCCTGGTCCTTTAACACAGTACCAAAACATTGCTGAAACCATGGCTTTGTATCTCTTCCTTCTTGACTATATACCTACTGGTGATTATATTCTTATTTTTGATGCTGGATAGAAAACACTGTATGTTATTCACAGTAATTAATTGCACCCAGATAAAAGCTATTGCTGGAGTGGGTGGCAAATAGTTTCCCTGATGCTTAACACTTTCCAAGCCTTAACATATTGAACACTGTAACAATACTAATAAACAAAACCTTCCAAGTACTTTTTCATTAAAATCAGAATATATGATCAGAAATGTTAACAGTCTGACTGACAGGTATAGGAGCCATCATTCTCCCCAGTCCTGATTAATACACTTGTAAAGCAATACTGAAACTACTATACATTCTGCCAATTTATACTTAATTATTTTTACAAAGGTAACCATTTGAACAGAGCATATCAAAAGAGCTTTGTCTCAGAATAAATAAATGTCTGCATCAGCACACCCTGCTGCATGAAGGAAGGTGAGATTCAGTTCTCCTGTCTGAACAGGGCATTCAAACCTGGTTGTCTCTACTGCTTCAGAAAGTACTAAACCTCAAGCTAGATATCAGGAGCACTCAAGAACTCACTTTTGGATTACAGATATGTATTTCAACAAAGCTTTCTTTTCAAATCACTATATTTCTGTAACAAATGTTCATTTCCACAAACCAGTATCTTTCCATAAAAACTGTTCTCCTGTAATACCCAATCAGCTCTATTTACAGTGTTAATTATATATTTCATTTTAACGGTCACAATTTGCAATTCAAATAATCTGCAGACCAAAAGATATTTGCTGAAAAAATGTTCAAATAATTTTCAGCCATTAACATATTAGAGTTGTACAATCTGTTTGCAGACAATTTGTGAAGAGAAAGAAGGGCAAAGTTCTTCTAATAAATTATTAGTTGCAAATTATTGAATCATTCTTAGTCACTGCCGTAGGTAGAAATGAGTCTATTTAAATCCAAAACCATAAAAAGACAGACAAGTTTCTCCAACACAGTAACCTACCATGGTTATCAGTAGAGACAGCTTTTCAAATATCTCTATATTAAAATACCTCTGCCAAGAGAATTCCCTAAGTATATGAAGGGTGTAAAGGTTACATAATAAGCATCAGCACACAGAGATGAGTGAAGGTGTTCGGCTGTAACTTTAAGAGAGAAAAAAATACCGAGCAACCCCCTAAGTATTCAAGCCTGAAAAGATCCTCAGCCTAGCATAAATCAGCACAGCTCTGCTGGCTTTAAATTGGCTACCCAAGTTTATTTATACATTTATTAAGCTATAACTTACCATGATTATGAATAAACATGCATATATGCTTTCACGCCACAGTATAAGATGCTTGTGTCTCTTGTAGAACTGGCAGGTTCCCATAGATTTGCATTTAAAACAAAGCAGAACTAAGTGCAAGGGGCTGCCTTCCATCATGGCATCAAGAGCATGAGAGCCAAAGGTCCCAAAACAAACGTTTTGAAAAGAAAGTCCCCAAATTCTTCAAAACAGGAAGATGAAGGTAACATTTCCTGCCTTGTTGCAGGTATAATCACATTAGAATTAGGGAAATCTTGTTCATCAGTAATCACAAGAGGGTGTCTGTGCCTGTGTTCCTGCAACACACACTCTGGAAACTAATGAGATGTTCTATGCATTTAACTCATTGGGGAGTGGGATCTATCTGTGGTATAGATATTTCATACAAAAGCAATAACATGCAGCTGGTCAGCACTCCCCTCTGTTTACTGGAAACAAATTGCTTTCCTAAATTGTGTGGACAGCAGCCAATGTCAGTTATCAGTGATCTCATTGATAAACACGCATTATACCTGCAGCCCTGAAACACAAGAATCCTTCACTGAGCAAAGAAACAAAGGCTCTGTCAAGCATGCTTATCAGTGCTTGAATTTGCTCCTCCTTGAGTCTGAATCAGGCTTAAGAAGCCCTGAAGCATTCCCTGCAGGCTTTGGAGGAGGATACTGAACAGATCCAAAAGGTAAATACTACCTTTCACAAAAGTGTGTCCCAGAAAAGGCATCTGCGGGGGGGGGGGGGGGGGGGGGGGGGGGGGGGGGGGGAGGAGAATAGCTGGAGTTTTATCTTATGGTGCCAAGAAGTGGGTCTGAACAAGGCAGAGGTAAAACTTGAAGGAGTTCAACCTAAGCTTATTCCCAACACCTCTCTTTCCTCACAAAATCAGCTCTGAACCAAGCAACAAACTAATAGCATAGCCTAAATCCTGGACACTATAGGCCTCTGTTACTCCCGGCCTACGCTTATGAGCATATTTTTAAAGGAATGCATTGCAGGAAACTAAGTGAAACCTAATGCTGATTATTTTGTTTCCTGCCACCACCGAGCAATCTATCATCTCACCAGAGCTGAATTTAGATTAATCAAATTGATACCATTGAGACCTGCCTGGATGCCAATGTAACACTTGTACTAATCTACCTCATCATTCCAAGACATCACAGACCCATACAGTGCCTTCCTTCACCTCTTCATCAAACATCAAATCCTAGATGGATGTTCAGGCAAGTCAAATTCATTTAAATGCATCCAGTTGGCAATAGCAAGCCCAGAGGAAGCTGCTTGACCACATGCCCACGCAGGGTTTGTCTATACTATTGCTTCAGCGCTGACCAGGAAAGACCTTTTGAAGTGAACTTTCCCAGTGTTTACGCTTAATACACTCCAGTTTGTATCACTGAGAGTGTGGCAACTGGACTTCTTTCAGCCAAAATCCAACTGGAGAATGTGCCCTGGGTGTCACCTAATTCTTTCCATCAGTGTGATTCAGACTGGGAAACCAGACTAGAGCTGTCTGAAGTGAAAAGCTTCAGTGTACAGTATGGGTGTTGGGTCCTCAACATGAACTATTTTGCTCTAAAGATCTGCTCTACTGGTCTGCTTACCTGCTAACGCAGAAATAGCTTTACAGTCACAATAAACTAGACAGCTATGGCGTTTACAGTATCTAACCAGTGACAGCATTCTCTTACACCAGACCAGGCAGGGACAAGAACCGACAGAAGCCCCTAAGTTCCAAAGACTGAGACACCATAAGAGCGTGGCAGTCGCAAGACAAGGATGAACCATCTGATAAACCATCTGACAGTACCTGATGCAGAGGCTTTTCAAGCAGGTGCTTCATCCTTACCCCCAAACAGCACCTCTTGATCTACAAAAGCTTAGCGTTATTCCTGTGCCCAGTTTATACTGAGGAATATGAACAAGGCCATCTGATCTCTAAGGTCTGTGACTGATCACTGGGAAACAGGTTTCTTGAGAATCTTTGCACAGCAGCTGAAAATGAAAGTTTTCCTTGAGTTTCAATTTATAATCATCTAAACCAATATTCTCTGCCTAGGTAATAAAAGATAATAAGTTTTATGATACCTCCCTAATGCCAAGTCTTTACATAATCTGTTATCAAATGAATCAAAATGAAGCTTACTGGGTTAACGTCAGAAATCACATTCTCACAAATTAGGTGCACTTAGATTATATTTCCCTCCATAAACATTCCAATTCCCACAACAGAAAGCAATGTTATAAAGGTCAGAATGGAAATTGTATTTCTGCTGTGTAATCTGCTTTGCAAATTTGTACCAGTGGTCAAAATGCCCAGAAAACTCAATTACTGACTTGCTATGACAGCCATACATCAGCAGGCCTAGGCAGAGAGAGGTTATTTCTAAAATTAGTACCCTAATGCAAAAAGCATATTCTGTGATTCCAGATGTACCACCTTTGCCTGATGTTTATATTGTTAAATATTAATGGAAGCACTGTCTATTATTTCAGGCATATTATCAGGAACATAATATTATAGTTAAATAGGTGCATTCTAAGTTGGAGTTGAAGAGGAAAAAACCTTCCATGCCCGTTTGAACCACTTACCATTGAAAAGTGGTACTCTAATCAAAATAGTCATCGAATGTTACTTTTAATCACTATTATCATTTTTCCTTTACCTTTAATTTTTTATGCAAATCTTATTTTAGAGCTTACTGTTCTGTTGCCAGTAATAATTCCAGGTAGCTTTTGAAATAAAGGACCTTGCTGAGAATGTAATGAATCAGTAAATGATACTAGCTTTGCTCATGGACAAAAACAATTCTAGTGGCTACATTTATACTCTCATTGGGTTATACCTGCAGAATATAAATTGATCTAATTCTAAATCATCCAAGGGAAAATGATGTAAAATGGATTTCAATTACACTATTGCTGTTTTACCAAAAAGCTTATCACACTATGGGGTGAAAAATCAACCCCTCCATAGGGTTTACTTTCTGATGAAAGACATAACAATGGAATTTTCCATTTAAAAATTTCTCCAGTCAATTTCATTCTTTTCTTACTTAATCCTACGTATCTTTTTATCAGCTTCCTTTCATGATAAAAAATAATTAAATGCCTTATTTGGAATTCCTATACTTTCTGCTTTGGTTAATAAGTTCTATTTTCGCTAAACTTTCATAATCCTACTTATATGTTCTAAGAGCATCCACCAACAAAACAGCTTTTCCCCACCCCCCTAAAGTCAGACTGTTTTCAACCAAACCAAGATTTCTAGGTTATTCTCACTTTCAGACTTAGTCCGCCCCACCTTGTGCAGATTTTGCACTGTAGTACAGTTGCATCTGATGAACAATAAGGGATGTTAACCTGCTACAGGTTGCTCCTTTTATGTTATTGTCTGTGCACTAGAACTGTACACAGCTTCTTTCTGTAAATCAATCTTCAAAAGCTTTTCACATTCACTATGAAAGAAAGAATAGATTTCTAATTAATGTGGTTTATTAGCAATACCAAGATACAGTCTACTAATAGTATGGATTTAGTGTGGTGACCTAAAGGAAAACCAGTAGAAAATAAATATAAAAAAGTAAGTGTGGGAAGATCACGTATGCAGAATAATTTTCCTTTCAAGGATTCTGGAAGATTCAGTAAAGGCATAGCTCTTTCGGTAAATAGAAAAACACAAAGAGGCATAATAATCAGAATCCTGGCAGATTCTTGACATAAAATATAAGACGCATTGCTTGAATAATAAGAAATAATACTGAGGTATAAACTTAACTTCCCTTCTGTACAATCCAGCAGCTGTATGGTTTTTTAGATGTTTAGCAGTTTAGTTTTCTGGCCCAAAATCTTGCTGAAGACTTTGTTTCAGTGAAATAATTTTTTCTTTATAGGAAGTACATTATATTTTTATTCATTGCAATACCATGGTATTTGTTAAAAAAATTGCCTGAAGTAATAGAATTCTCCAAAAGTAAATATTTGGCTAATTTTGTCTGCTTTCCCCCACAGAGTATCACCATAAAATCTTTATGTCAGGTTCTGGAGGACCTGTTATCCTGATCTTCCTGTTCAAGGAAATATTCTGCCAGGAGGTCTGAGATGTGACAGATCTGGGAAGCTTATCTTCATCCTCACAAAGAGATCAGCAAAGTTAATGGGAAAGTTCCCTTCAGCTTCAACACGTCTGGGTGACACATTCTAATGGAAGCAGACTGCACAACTATGTCCTTGGGTAGAAACACAGTGATCCAGTCTTCATTTTAATAATTTGATCATTTTAATCATGACATTGCACTAGCAAAATTATGACAATGCACTCTAATAATGAGACATTAGTTAACCTTATATAATATTGCCTTGTTGTAACTATTTTATATCACATGTAAGGTAACTTAGTAAAATGTATAGAACTGGTACAAAGTTATAGTGATCTAAGACTGCACAGCATATTTGTCTCAGTATTGTACCAATATATCCTTCATTCATGCTACTCAACATCAAAAATTTCTGGAGGCCTGTTGCTCTACAAAGTGGTTGTATATACAACTTTCCTTGATGAGAATCCCCAAAACACACTGAAAAAAAAAAAATCACTAATTTGCAGAATTAAGAAAAAAAAAAAGAATTAATAACTGAGAGATATCCACTGTTTTGTATTTGGATAAACCGCAATTAAGTGAGTAACATCTACCATCACAGAGAGACAAAGGGGAGGTGAACATATGAAGTGGATGTGGGGGTGAGCAGAGATCAGGGAACTACAATGGAGCAAGTCTGTAAAGAGTTCTGCAAACTTGATGTCCCATTTACAGGCAGTTCTTGTAGACTAAAAGCAATAAAATCAATAAAGGAGAGAATGGTATGGGAGGCACTGATTGCAGGAAAAGAAGTGGGAGGAAAGCATACTTGACTCCCTTGAAGAACTGGGAAGAGACATCCATAATATTATTAAAATAGCTTTTCAAAGCTAGAAAGTGCTCAGTTGTAGCTGTATCTGTGGATCTGAGAAGCATTACCATACTTAGATCAGCCATGGGAAGCACTGTGCCACAGGGACAGTTTTCAAAATCAGTCCTGTCCTGCTCCCCTTGTTTCTTGCTATGAAGGTGAAGGATTACTAGTTTGTTACTCGTCCAGCAGCATATTGTGTTCCATGTGTCTATGGCATGCTCTTAAACTGTTCAATTTGGTTATATCTGCCAAATCCCCATCCATCTGTTGTGGAGAGGTATGTGTGCAGTGCCTGCTTACTCCTGTGTGCCTGGAGGCCTGATCCAAGTAGCATGGATGTCTGAAGGGATTCATACATCCTTGTATTCCACAGCATGGCATTTTAGCATGGTTCATATGGCAGAAGACAGATACAGAACTATAGTACAGATAAATTCTGGTCATAGTACAAATGTTTTGACAAGTAAGTTTGCCCACAAGCAAGGCAAGAGCTTTTAATAGTGTGAAATAAAGTGGGTCAAAATCTTTTCAGTGCAGTGCATCTTAGACACATGTAGATAAATGTAATTTTGTATTACTGTCTGACATCTCATAAAGATTTGTAATTACGCCAAATAAATGACCGAGACATCTTTTCAATTCTCTACAGATTAGCATTTTCTGTACATTCTGTACAATGTATACCAGGGGAATGTATGAAACCCACCATTCATATTTAAGGATGTCCTACAGCAGCTGTTGGATCAACTGCACATTTGATATTGACCTCAATCAGATCAAGATCTAATTCCTGACATTTCTGCAGGCCAGAAATTATGTGTCATTTTGGAACGCCCTGCAACCTTTACTGAATCTAAGAAACTCTTATTCACATAATTAATTTATATACATAAATCTCCTACTAAAATCAACAAATGAGTCAAAGTTGCAAGATCAGGTTCATGTCCTGGAGCTACTTAAAAAAATTATTGTAAAAAGAAAATCAAAGTGGGCACGGTAACTGTAAATCATGGGATTTAAATATAATTAATATTGAATACTAAAAATTAGGGTGTATAATCATAATGACAATTCAAGCTTAACAAGAGTAGCACAGTAATGAAAGTATTAAAAGCAATACCCTTTCTCTCTCTCTCAACAGAAATGTTTGAAACTATGATTTAATACAAATCCACTATTTGAACTGAGATTAACAAATATTAGTCTCATTATAATTTTTAATATTATTTGCATAAACTTTACTGAGAGAGGAAGAAAAGGAACAGAGAAATTTCAAATTCACAAGAAAACTGCAAAATAGAATTGAATTTTCTGCTGCATTAAAAGCCTATCTAGGTCACTTTAAGTTAAGCAGATTTCTAGAGGTAGAAAATGCTGAGTTAACATTACAATAAACAGAACTGATTGGAAGGGAGGCTACAATTAAAACAATTAGCTTAATAAACAGATGGAGAAGACACTTTTAAAATTACTGCCTTTGCCAAATTTCAGCATCTTAAGCCTGGTAAGATCCTGTTTATCAAAGCAGGAATGCAATTATTTGTGAAAATGTAAAATAAAATTTATATTAAATATGCATTAACTTATTAAAGCAGAACTATGGTACACAAATGAAAGTAAAGCAGAATAAAGAAATCAGCATCTATGTTTCTCTCTCTGTGAATTCAAAGGCTGGCAACAGATTATCAAGGCAGAATTCAGTTATTTTCCAGTATTCTCCCTCTCCCCAAGCTTTGCCTTCTCTGCATCTATCCCTGTTTCAAAAATATTTCAAAGGCACTGAATGAGAAACTCGCACATTCAGCCGTGCTTCCTGTCAGGAGGGATATCACAATGGGAGACAAAATCAAGCAAGGTTATCTCTCCATGGGAGTGAAACTGTCTGCAGTTCTCCAGGCTTGATGAGGAACTGCTGAATGAAATGCATGATTCTCAACTAATAACGATATATACAACATGTTAAAAACTCTCTGTAAGGTCTGAATGTGCCCTGGAGCATAGCATGTCCCAGGATGGATGTGTTACACTTTCTGGGGCTTAGAAATGCAATGAACTCAGCTATTAAGATCAAGAAAATCTTCCCTTAATAAACAGTTAAGTCGGCATTTTGCACAATCCCAGCGCCTCAGGATGGGGACCACGGGAACAGTGCCATTGGACGTCACTCACGTTGCTGTCTGAAGGTTGATCCAGTGAGACTAGTCTGGAGGCATACTAAAACATATATAGTGCAAGTGGAGCTTTGCCTGGGACAAGTTATGTTATTTGCTTAAAAACCTTTTTTGAAGGAGGCCCTTACAAGAGGGTATCAGAGGATAATGAGTTTGGACTCCACTGATTTCCCCGAACCTAAGGTTTTGCTCTGTTTGTAGGACAGAGTAGGTAAAATGGATTTACGGTATCTGCAGAGTTTATCAGACACGTTCTCTTTTCAGTGTATTCTGAGTCCAGGTGGTGAAGAACAGCACCAAATAGCACCCATTTTAGTAGGCATTCAGATCCTCCATTATCCTGGGTAGACCACTGAACTGTAGCCACGCAGAGATAACTAACCCCTCGTTATTTGGTCCATAGTGCATAATTCACAATGGAAATTTTCCCTTACAATACTTAGGAGAGGAGCATTTTAAAGGAAAATACTACAGCACAAAGAAAGGAAAAGCTAGAGTTTTTAAGGGGCTTTCCTAATAATAGCAAATTGCAAAGTATTTTGTGATCAGTCCTGGAAGAATGAAGGGGTATTATGAGTTTAATCACTACTTTTGAGATATGGTTCCACAGATTCTAAGCATTTTAACCAGGATTTTATACAGCTGAGACATTCTTCCACCAATATTCAAAGCAGGCAGTTGATCATATCTGTTAGATGGAATATAACTGCTCCAAAACCAGTCCTACATTAAAAGAGCCTCAAATTCTGCCCTTAAAGTTTTTAGATGTCCCGTTTACCAGAGGTCAACATATTTGTTCCTGACAGTGTCCAGAATGGCACTGGACAATTATTGTGAAGCAAAATGTATCTCTCCACCTGCAGGGATCAAAAGAAATACTACCGCATCTTTGACTTTCACGTAACTGGTAGATTTTTGCCAGCAATCCAAGAAACAATTGGCTCCTAATAAAGGCACTTCTGAATTCAGTCCTTTCTTCAATGGAAACTATTGGAACGTGCAGTGAGGACTCAGGATGGCTTCAGTTCCACTTGGGAAGCTAAATCCAGCAGGTGCCTACTTCTACCTTCTCACATACACACTGTTGGTAGGAAATGCACATGGGCTGCTAGTGTAAGGTATCCAGTGTCTTGTAAATTCACATGCTGCTGTTCCATTCACTCATTTCCCCACATAGACAAGTTACCAGGAAATGTAATTTGCTCATGATTATAAAATGATATCTCTTGATTACAGTTTAAAAAGGAACAGGAGAAAGCCTATAAAGAAATCCAGACTTAGAGTGAACCGTACTTCAATGACTCCCATGTATGCAGTTGTACAGGTTTGTGTCAATTAACATATTTAGGAAATAACTGGTATTGGTTAAGCAACTTTAAAAAGAGCAACGCTTTCGTCCTTACAAGTGACTTTTAACAGGACTTCTTTATCCAAACCCTCCACTAACGTAAAGATTCAGCTATTAAAAACCATACTATTTAAATCTATGACAGAGCAACATGCTACTGTGACTGTGCATAGCCATCTATTTAGCATGCAGTACAATAACCAGAAGTAATGAAATGTGTCTTTACATGACGATCCTGATGTCCACCACAAACATCCATTAACTGGATACAGCAACACCCCATAGACAGGTTAATTGAAACAATGATAAATGACAAGACTGAGGTCGTGCTGAGAATCACTCGTCGACTTAGAAGTAGATGAGAGACTTCCAGTTCCTAGTCCGTAACTCTAACCATTTCCTCTCTCTTAGTTATAAATGAAAAAGAGGGAGACTCCCTTCCTTTTTATATAATGACTTGCACAATTTCCTTGCTTTGGATGGCTGATGTACACATCCCTCGTGTTACTCCCTTGACTTACCTATTGATCAGCTTGTCTGTCTGGCTGAAAATCTGCAGTCTGGAAGTTTGTGCTCCCAACAAATATAATATTATGGTAAAAGAAAACAGCATGTGCCCTCCTAATTTCTGCTGGTCATGGTTTCTTTGATTCAGTGGTTTTCTTTTTTCAATATTATAATTTTTACTGAGTGTTTCAGTAAAATCAAAAGTATAATTGCTTTAGGAGGCAGCAGGAATGGCAGGGTTTCAGATCAGGTCAGTTGCTGACGGCTTGTTACTGAGTGACTCTAATTGGAGTATTTCCCTCAGAATTTTAAAGGCAGTAAGCTTTGGGGATATTTGCATAGCTAGTTTGGTTTAGGTATATCCTTGCTTATTAGATCTTCTATGGAATCAACATTTATATGCTCATTTTCCTGAGACTAACTTTAAATCCTCTAAGCCTCTAGAAAGTAGTTTGTTTCTACCATTTAATTGATTATCTTTTATTTGATGTGACAGGGCACTCTGATGATCACATAAAGTTTGATATGTAAGTGTCAGATGGATGGAACATATTTTTTTTTGATCTGTTGTTTTTACCTTGAGGATAATGCCTGAGTTTTGCTGTACTTGGGGGAAAAAAAAAAAAGAAAAAAAGAGAAAATTTAAATTCTTAAGCCACGTGCCCAAATTTCTCAATGGCCAAGTGACACATGACTTCTTTCTGAAGAAGTAATAAAAATATTCTAATCTTAAAGAGATCATCACACACTTGAAAAATATTGTGTGTGTGTCAACCTTTGAAGGCCTAAGGAAAGATCTCTGTTATTCATGCTATTGTAAGCTCTGCATACCTTCCAATTCTTTATACAGAAAGCTTAATGGCCATGGATTATTTGCCTCATTGGTTATGGTGCTAGGAAATAAAACAATGGGAAATATTCATTATAATCTTCTCTTGTATTGAACTTCCACTTGGTTGAAGTATTAAAACAAGCTGCAAGGAAAATTAAACCTCAAAAAGAAATGGCAGGTGTATTTATGAACGCAAGACAAACTAAAGGCTCTATTTCTCTTGGTTTGCAGTGGTTATACTGTAAGTGCTCTTCACTATTGGCTTACTCCTCTATCTACCCAACAGCTTTTCAGTCACTTCCATTACTAGGTGGCACCCCAACAGAAACTGGGGGCATGTCGGACATGAGATTAAAAAAGAAAAAAAAACAACCACCAAATGACTGGAAAAAATAAAAAAGAAACTCATTGTCGTAGTTAGTATTTCAAGAAGAATGATACCGAGTTGCATATTATATTTTTTTCATACGTAATTGCAGAATTACAATATATGCTTTACTACTAACATTACTGGTTTATGATTAGGTTAACTTTCATCCAGCAGTTTGTGCTGGCAAATTTGAAGGCATTAATAAATAGAAAATTCAAAGTACTGACTAAAGAGTAATCTCAGAAAAAATATTAATGGAACAAAAGCTGTGTCTCAGGCCTATTATCTTGAAAATTTAGCTTTAATCTTTTTGGCAGTTAGCATAGATTGTGAAAAACAACATCAAGGCAAATTAAAAGGCAAGCCTTGATTTGGAGACACTTGAAACAATGTCTCTGATGGATTTCTTCCCATGATATTCACAGGATCTTGAGAAAGCAGACAGACAAGATTGTTTGGGGATAGGGGAAGCACCTAGCCTTTTACATTTCATACAGCTATATATGCCAACCTCAACCAGAGAGACATAATTATTCCTTCCTTTTGGCTAAGGCTAGTAGAAGTATAATAATTTCCCACTTTTTGTTACTGATTTATCCCAGTAGCAAATTGTGCCCAGTTCTGCACTCTGTCAACCAATGACAAGCTGCTACGCAAGGCAGTCACCTCCCTGCCACATACATCTGCCCCAATCAGGAGGTAAAATGTTATCTTCTGTGTGTTAGATGTGTAGACTAAGATCTGGTGGAAAAAAACCAACAACTCAGGAGAATCCTTACTGCTATGCTCACATTTGCAACTCCAAGTCAAAAACAGTGCACTGGGTACCAACACCATTTTGCAGTAAGTTTCTAAATGGTATCATTATAAAACCAGTGCAAAAGGCTTCTTTATCTATATATATTCTTCAGTTCAATAGTCACATATTTGAAATGAGGTAATTTCATTAACCAGTTAGAGCCATCTTACAGGCGCGATGAGTTTTGCTTTCTTAAAAACACAGGCAAACTCCAGAACAGTGCTGGTTTTGTCTTATCCCCTGAGATCAGTAAGATTTGAGGCTCTAATCCTTTGAAATAGGAAGTAAATTTTAAAGACAAAAGTATGGCAACACTTCACTCTGAAAACTTGTCCCCTGTATTTTTATGTTACCAAAAATGATTCTACCACCTCCTCAGGCCTCAAAGTGATACACACAGTAATTTTTATTCATATCTCCATTTGTTAGGCACTACCTTTATCTTGTTGCAATAAAAATCAGTGTAAAGCTGCATCTCATCCACCTATAACAGAATTACAGTCACAGTCTTAGATACCATGGCTTCCCATTCAAAATGAAGAAGGTGAAAGAATAAACTCCCCTACGAGTCAAAAAGTAGTGTGTTAAACAAAGCCAGCAGTGTTTGAAGCTTGCAAAAAGAGAAAAGAGGGATCACTCAAGAGCAACACACATGCCTTTCTCAAGGCCTGCAAGACCTTTATTCAGAACTAATCGGCCACTTTTAGACTTGAAAATGGGGCAGGCTTTCATATAGATAGGAAGAATCAACAAACTGTCACCAAGTGAAATGAAATTAGAGCAGATTCTGGGCAGTAATCAGCCCTGATGTTGGACTGACAACGAGCAAAAACCATGTGAGAAGGCCACACCCTGAAACAGTTGGCTCCTTACTGCTTTTTGAACACCCTTGCTCTGCAAGAACAGATTATATGATAGGCATTAACTAGCAAGAATTTAGTTTCAGAATCTCAGCTGGCACCATCTTGGACAGCCTAATGGGAAGCAGTGGAATTGCACTACACCTGAGGAGGATCCAGCCCTCCCATCCCCATCTTCAGGAGCTGCTGTTCCTTCAGGAAGCAAGAATAGCAGCTCCAATAACACCAACAGATCCAATAATCAGATTACTCCCTGTGAGGATAAGAGCAGGCACTTGGCAGCAAGTTGTTTATATCCGTCTCAAGTGCCGGGGTTTATTTATGACAACCATGGTAAATGAACCCTTTAAAAACTAGTCCACTGTGGCAGCAAACTTGCACACCTATTTTATTACCTCCTTCAGTCTTGCTATGTTAGTGGAGGTTTTCTTTTTTCACTTGTACCATATTGATTAGGTAATAAAGCCAAGCCTGAACCCCAAATATAGGAAATTAAGATACGTAATTTTTGAGAAACATCTGCAATCTCTTTGGACAAAACCAATATCAAGATATCATTTAAAACAGTACAGAAATATTCACTTATGGTATTATTGTGAATAAAGATTGTAGATTTATCAGTTGATTATAGTTTGCTATGAGGAATCAATAGTCTCAAACAGGCAGAATGATCCCTAAAAACCTTAAATTATGCTTAAGTAAATAGTTAAATATAGGCTTTTAATGAATGCATGTGAAAACTGTACATTAGCTATAGCTGGATATTGACAGTTTATTAGACGAATATTCACCAATTATTTTTTTTACATCCTAATGGCTAACGCTTTCTTCTGTCAATAAGACATGGCTGTAATTCAGAAATACTGCTGTAGGCCAACACTGAACTGAATCCACATCACTCAGTAAAACTGATAAATAAGGTCCATTTAAAATATAAAACCTTAAGCCCTGGTTAGTACATTTGACAACTGCCTCATTAATAATACAGCAAAAATGCTTCAGGGATTCATGGTGGCAAGAACTCATGATTACATCCTTTTTTAGATTTAAGGGTGGCAAGAAAGTGCCATCAGAGATCTAGGAAGAGTGATAGGGATTTAGTCTTGCTCGTTTCTTCCTGAAGGTAAGGTTACTTTTTTCCTAGCACTTTTACATTTCATCTTTAAAATAAATTAATATTTTTAAAGGCCAAATGTGTGGTTTCATTTTTCACTTTGACAGCTCCTGAAATGCAGACAGATTTTGTATCATATAGAATATTTCCCCTGTTTTAATTTAGTCTTTTGTTCTAGTGCCATACAACAAACCACTGACTTTTCAAATGACCCTGTAGAAACACAAGATCAGAAAACAAAGTTATCCCAGCTGGACAGGAACATTGCCTTCTCATCTTGAGGAAGCTGCTTTTAGTTCTTATTTACTTCCTTTCCAGCAATTCCTTTTTAATCTCTTCTAGCAAGAGGTTTACCAACTTAGGATCCTTTTGCAAAATCCTGGTGAAATTTATAAGAGTGAAAATTCTTACCACTTAAGTTCAAATGTGACTATGAAAGCAAGCTGCTTGTTTCACCTAAGTTCTTTCACTTTTTCCTATTTGGTAGTTGTTTCTGAAGGTTTTGCTATGCCGAAAGGAAACACCAAAGCACTGAGATTCAAGTAAAAATAAAATCAGCTGAACCTGGCACAATATGTAAATACAGATTCCAGTAGATGAACCTACCATATAAGTCAAGACAGGGTATCCATGAGTTGTAGGTGCATTATCACCTCAAAGATAACAAGCGTCCTTAGGTGCATCAGCCCAGAGAAGCTTGAAAATACTGCTAAGATAATAGCTTTGATATTTTGAAGAGACTATTATTTTATTTGCCATTGAAAAAGATATCTTGTCTTCATTTTGTGAAAGAACATGCAGTTTTCAAAGCATTTTTGCCTTCCAACTGCCTGGATGACCCTTGTGTGCCCAGGGGAAGCTTTAAGAATTGATGAAAGATAACCCTGTTGAGGTATTGAACTTCCACTTGTTTTTTGAGAGTTGTAGGTAAGGATTCTGCTTCCCAAAAGATGAAAAATTTGTTTATAAGAAACTTGTCTATATCATGCATACAAAAGTGCAAGAGAGGCAACAGTCGGGTTTATCTAATACCTACACATTAAAGCATTAGCACCAATGTGCTGACTATGCAGAACATACAATTTCTTGGTCTAGAAACTTGCTCTAAGTACTGTGATTTTTAAATTAGCTATTAAATTATGTGGTTTACTAAACAGTAATTAAAATTTAATTTTTATTAATGCTGTGAATATTAATCCATCCCAGGTTCATTTGTTTTATATAATTCTTATAAATGTATTACTGCCCTTCTAAAATATTTTTGTGTAACATTTTCTCAAAGAGGGACTGGAAAAGGCCCCCATATGTATCCAACAGTTCTCAGTGTGATTTATTTTTGAGAAACTAACACCATATGGGCTCTAACAGCATACACTATAATGGTATTGGGCACCGACTTACTTTTCTGTACTGTTTTGTAGACACCGAGGACATGAGGTGAATGTAAAACCTGACTGTACGGTATCAAAGTGATGGAGTATAAGTCAGTAAAAGAGAAAACTTCTCAAACTGATGATTGACTAGGGATGTGTTTTCCTACAGACATTTTACATTGTATAATGAAACCATAATATGAGCATACATTATTCTGCGTCTTCATTAGAAATTTAAACAAGCTGTAACGACACAAAATATAGACCACAATGTGCACAGCAGAGCTCAGTGGGTGATTTATTATCATCTTAAACAGAAGCAGAATTGGACTTGACACTGCAAACTTTGATTCACCTGCATCAAGACAACTGTATGCCACTAATTCTGACATTAAGTAACACTCAGAATATAAATTAGCAGTGGAACAATATTTTCCAACTGCTTCAATTTATTCTAAAGCAACAGGCATGTCATGAATAGATAGAAATTCATTAAAAAATTCCAAAAATATCAGGCGATTATCTGATGTATCAATTGCAAAGTCATTCAGTCACATTATGTAGCTAAAAGGCTGGAATTTTATATTGCCAGATTAAAGAGAAAACACAAATCAATTGGTGTAAGATGCAACACTGAAAAATTTATGTAGCAGCAGGAGAAAAATGAAGCACAAAGTATTTAAATATTTCCCCAGGTCACAGAGCAAATTTGTGTCAGCAGATGATTCTAGTATCCTCACTCCCAGGACAAAGCTATAATTGCAAATCTATGCATCTTGGAATAGCTTCTGACTCCTAATACAAACCAGCTTTTTATTTATCAAGGGCATTCAGTCCTTTACCCTACCCTATATGGAGATTAAAATGAGGCATGGTTATTGGCAGCCCAGGTTTATATTTGGAATAGGAGGATGAGGAGGAAAAGAGTATTTTAAGGTATTGTCATATATTTGCTCTGGTGAACACACAGCTCAGTTACAAACTTGAAACTACAGACAGAAGGAAATTTCTCTTTCAGCAATGGGCACCTTTTCAACTGCTGTAGAATGTTGTGCTTGGAAACACAGAATTACAGTATAGGTAACACAGGTAGGATTCAGCAGGGAAGACTGGTATGACGCACAGATATCAGGGTTGAAAATCTCTGGGTACACATCTGTAACTTTACCACTTTAACACAGGAAAGTCAATAAACCAAACAAGATTGCCTCTCTCATGAACTACTTGTGCAGCTAATCTGCACATACCTGGGTGGACTTGTCCATTGCCATCAAACTAGAGCAGACACCTTTCTTTTTTTTTTTTTTTTTTTTTTTTTTTAAATTTCTTTTTTATTTGTTCAGCAACACTTGTGTAATGAGGGGCTATTTGGCTTGGGCTAGTAACACTCTTTTCGACAAGTGAGCTCATATTTTGGCACTGGCAATAAGTGAACGGGCAGTTTCAGATATATTAACAACTTTTGAGACTAGAACTGCTTGAAAAGTCTGTCTACCCTGATTTCTATGACAGGCCAGATCATGTTCCCCAGTTCACACAAAGCTGAGTGCTTTGGATCATATTTGGTTTTAGAGTTCTTAGACTTTGATTCTGTCAACCATCATTACCTAATGAGTAACAGGCACTCTGTTTTCTTCTTGGGAGGAAAAAAATCCCACATTTAGGGGGAAAAAATTTAGGGGGAAAATAGACTGAACTATAACTGAAAATAGCCAACTTAAGTCCTTTAGGCTTTAAAAATAGTATTCCCTTTCATATTTGTGCATCTGGATTTTAAAACACTGCCACCTCATTCCATCAATCTCCTTCCCCTATTTTCCTGACTTCTACCTGAACTCAGTAATATCTGTCACTGTCTCCTCTGATAAGAAATTCTGATTTACTTTCTCTTAATTTATTCACTTTTAAGAAGGGCACAATAAACAATAATGGCCATCTAAAGACTGAAACTGAGGATAATGAAAATTCAGTCACCAGCAGTGCAAACTGCAGTCTATCATTGACCTAATGATGAGAGACTGTTTAAATATGATAAACCTCTTGTTAGGAGTTAAAGTTAAGATTAAATAAATATAAAGCCTGCCTCATTTAGGTCATTTGTTCTATCATTTAGTTTAAGTTATGTGAGAAATAAATTAAACATTTCATGATCTATGCTGTCATGAATTCCTTAAATATTATATATAACCATGAACTCCTCACTCTGCAAACACAAGTCCTAAGCCTGAAGTCATCAGATTAGCCCATATTTATCATTAACTTTAAGGGGAAGAGGGACAGGTTCAGTCTCAGTAACACTCACACACAGGCAAAAAGTCTTGGTTGACAGTACAGTACAGCCAGCGGCTTCCACAGCAGCACCTTTTGCACCACTACAAAATGACGATTTTTTTATACCCCACCTCAGTTATAAACACTTTGCAGAAGAACTGGACATCAAACTACCACTAAACTGCATTGGCTTACATGGCCTTCAAGGCAGAAACTGACACTTATTATTATTGATCCTGGCCTGAATACTGTTCCTGTCTCTGCTGGCGCTGTTGTTATTTTTGGAAAGAACTGCTTTTCTGCTCTAAGACCTACCAATGAGTCTGATTCACCAAAACACCCTGAGGCACATCTAACAATAACGGAGCCCAGCACAAGAAGTGATCCCAGAGTGTGCTATTATGTGGCAAAGGGCAGCAGAGGAAGAGATGTTGGTTGGTGTCCTATAAGGACTAGGGCTGCTAACACAGGCCTCCACTGGACCTCATCAGCCCTGCCTGTCAGCAGAGCTAATTAGTGGCAGTTCACCAATGTGTTGGTGCAGCTACGCTGTTTCCAGTCCCAGCATTAACTTGCTGGTTGCTAGCTCAAAGCTGCATGATGCTTCAGCTGAATCTCCACTACTGTATTCCTCCTAAATTGGCTATCTGACTAGAATATAACTGGCGACTCACAGAAATTCAACTCATTTTTTCTATTCTCTCTTTTGCCCTTCTAAATACTTTGGCCTAGTGAGGCTTTACAAAGGGCAACTGAACAAGGTGATTTTAAGTGGACAAAAATGTACTCAAGGAAAATAAAAGCAGCACCGCTAACAGCTTCTCAAAACACACATACAACCACAGGCTAGGAGTTCATCTCCTGAGGATCCTGTATAATGCAATCTTATCTCAGGCTGTCCTGACTTACTAAACTTCCCAGCAGAAGTCAACTTCAGGTTACTACTTTAGATCATTTATCCAACACAAATTCCACCCTGCCACTGCTCCTGCTGTATATCTGTGACTCAATTAGGAACTGCAACTTACCACTGCTGGTGTCTTAGTGGCTCAGCTAAGCTGGAGTGCTGCAGTGCTGGGCAGCATCTAATGTCAGGGACTGTCAGTCACTACCTTATTGCTTCATGGATTCAGAATTTCTTGTTGATAGAACTCATCTGCCGCAATATACTTCAAACAAAAATATGCTTGAACTAAGAAACAGGAAAAAGAGGTGGAAAAACAGGGAGTAAATTGCTATTTTTCCACCCCTACCAGCAGATTCCAATCTACCATGGTCAGATTATCTTCCATTCTTGACTGTTATTTATTATCACTTTGCTACTTAAACAGGGAAAGAAAAAAAAAAAAATCCCTTCAATATAACGTATGGGTAGAAAAACTGGCTACTACAAGGGTAAGAAGACTGACTGATGTGCATGCCCATTTACACATGGGACATCCAGAACTTGTGAGAAATTATACCTCCAGGAAGAGAAGAGTAGTCAAAGTAAGAAGTACATTTTCTCCACGTCTGGTTTATCCTTCTATTATCTGGAAGAAGTTGGTAAGAAAAAAAGCTAATCCTTTGTTTTCTAAAAGTTCTCTTTTAAGAACAAGACTTAGGACTAAGTGCAAAGAGCCATGGGGGTCTCTTAAAAATAGGTAATAAAGACCAAAAAAGTCATAAAGCAGACATTACAGAGGGGCTTGAGCACTTGCGCAAATATACAAAAGAGTTCTCACTATTACCAAAAGCACAAGACAAACACTGTGCATGCAGTTTAGCAGCTATAATTCTGTGATTACAAGCAGCCATTCTGCACATCATCGCTAACATCTCTCTGAAGACAAACTATAAGCTTTCCCTTGGTGCTAACAAGGTAGTGGCTTCCTAACATAGAAAATTCTGTAACACTGGAAGGCAATAACACATAAATTATTGTAGTGGAACGCAAGCCAAATCTGAAGCTTGACATGCAGAAAAGAGCGTGTGGGGGAGATCACAGGGGGGACAGAGACTTAAAACTAGTGCATTAACTTACTGAACTTTCTATCACTTACTCTTATGTCCCTCTCTATTTAAATGATTTTCTACTGAATTGCTCAGCAGTGCCTCCCCATTATGGCCTGAATATGTATAGACACAGCAGGTGGTTTAAAAATAGCTGCAAGTGTCTCTGAAAAAAATACGTGGAATGTATTAGGTTGTTTAGGGAGAGTTTTAATGACACCTACAGCAATTTACAGTTGACAAATTTTTATGTTTCTGTGGCGCAGAAATACCCAAAATGAATTATCTTGTTTATCACTGGGAAAAGGACAGTAATGAAACATGCTAATTTGGGAAAGCAAAATTAAATTCCAGTCAAGGCAGTGTTCAAACAGGTGCCACCCAAATTACATTTGTTACACCTTGGAATAACATTCTCCAATATTAAAGGCAGAAAGGTATCTCAGGTTCATCCAAATAGATTTAAGTAAGCTCTGCACAAGACTACCGCTGCAAAAGCCTGGATGCATGTTTTAGACTGCCTGCATTACATCTCAGTAGGCTTTGCCCATTACACGGTAAAAGGAGTTTTCTCCATGGGATATCAAGGAATAGCTGTGTCACCAAATGAAAAGCTGCACATTCCCAAAACTAGATCCTCTGCTTAAATTGGATCTCTACAAATATATATATCATAATAATAATGACCTCTTCCTAAATTACATTTTATGGCATAAACTACCAAAAAAAAAGTCTCCTCTAAAAATAATTTATATTCTCACAGCAGTACTAATGCTGTTCTGGAATATTTCTGCATGCACTTATGATGCTACCATTGGCTAACAGTAAATTATAAATACTCTGCTGTTTTACTTCTAAGCATTTTGATTAGGAACTCACAGGTTTAATTTCAAGGAATTGTAGTATTAAACCATCTTATGAGAAGGTGATGTGTCACTCTGTTGAGACACATTGCTGTGGATCTGCGGTCCCTCCTGTGGCCACCCATCATCATTTCTAATTATCACTTCAAATCATACAAACTATATCCCTTGCTATGCACAGAAGGCAGGTGGGTGAGTGGAAATCTATTATAAAAACAGGCCTCCAGGGAATGAGAATTACACTATACTATTTTTCTTGGTTTTCAAAAAGTAGTGCTGCTTGTTACAGCCCCTCTTCTAGAACAACTTAAAAGCTTTAGACACATCCCTATGACATGACTAACCACCTACCAGCAAGAGGTGTGGTTATACCACAGAAAGAAGAAAGTGTGTATTGCAAGTAGTAAAACAGTAGAAGAGCACCAGTTACTACATGATGTACAGGATGACATACATGACAAAATGCCTCCAGGACAACACAGTTGTATATCTATAAAGTAATCCTGATAAAATGTTGAGAGTATAACAGCTCACATAGCACCTTCTGAGTCTGAAATGAGGATCTCAGTATCTGAAGGACAGACCAGAATTCACTGTTTGGCACAAGACTGAACATATTTGATAAAGCTAAGCTAGGAAATTAGGAAATACATAGCTCTAGTTAAGAAACAAGCAGAAGCTTCTTCTGTATCAGGGTATATTACCGTCTATTATAAAACAATTTGTTAACTCTCATTTAGTATTGAGAGCAGGCTCTTATACTTTCTCCTGTGCTGTCCCTGGCCACGTGAGGCAATACGTAGTGTATCTGGGAAGGTGTTTCACTATCCTCTTTTAACATCCTCTTCAGTCTCTCCTAAGTCTTTCAGGATGTTACAACTATTGTCCACCATGCCGAGAAAGTCCAGGGTTTCACCTGTATCTGTATTTCCCATTGGCTTTGCTTTTCCAATATGCTTATCATAATTTCTTAAAGGAAAGATTAAGGAGTTTTTCAATATCGTATTCATACAGTTATGCGATACATTGGGGTCTTAATCAAAGACTGATATTCCTATACACTAGTAGTAACAACAGTAAAACAGTCCCAAACATGGAAGAATGACCTATGACAAGGTCCAGGTAAGACATGGCAGTAAGAACTGCAATAAAAGCACCATTTAGATATGCCTCTCAGCCACGATGGAGATTTAGACTGGACAATGAGATTTGTCTTTGTCAGCCATCAGTTAAGAGTGCCTTCTGAAGGTGTCTCCTATTGCTCAGCTGGATATATTAGCTTGACTAATGAAGCTCTGCTGCTGGTTTTGAGCCCTTTAGGAACATGCATCTGAATACAGCACAGCTGGCTAGGATGGAGCAGCTAAGCTCCCTGCAGTAGTATGTCTGGAAAGGTTTCTTAGTTTAATAATGATGAATAGTGCACAGAACTGAGATGAATTAAAGCTTACATTGCTCTTATTTAATTTATAAATTTTATATAAGCCTCATCATAAAAGCACTAGAATGTTTTTTGCCTGAAATGCTATAGTAGTGCAATACAAGAAAAGCTGCATGGATCTTCTACGTACTCAAAGCTATTCTCCCACATACACCAAAAAGGGCAAGTAACCCATTTCTCAGTAAAGACACAGGAGGACATATAAAGAACTGTCTCAGCTGTAGCCATCATAACTGCAATATTACAGGTCAATAGTAAGCTATATCTTTTACAGTTACAAAACCAGTCTTTTAATCTACAAGTTTTGTACTAAAGAGAAAAGGTAGGCAGATGGTGAACAGGAAAAAATGAAAAAATACAGCATTTTACTTTTTATAGGTCAGGGATGGAAACAGGATAAGAAAATAAGGTTATTTCAGTATTTCTCTGAAAATCCTAGTCCCAGTTCCTCCACTCTTTTAAGGATAGAATTCAAATACCAAGACCTTCTGGGTGGGAAGCAAAAAAAAAAAAAAAAAGGCAAAAGAGGAAAAGTATGACATTTCAAGGGAGAGTTTCTACTGGTCCCTAAAGGGGAAAATCACCAAACAAAATCCAGGAATCTAATCTGGAAAGCAAACTGAATCCATCAAAAATTTGGATAGGGCATGGACGTGGTTTGGAGAATCAGGTGCTCTCTGCACACTGTCTTTACCCAAGGATGTGACAGGCTCCCAGGTCAGCCAGGCATCAAGGTAAAGACAAAATCATCAATCTCTGAACTGTATCATATTAGAACATTAACTGCAGTAGCTAGAGTAAGGTTTGGAATGTGTGGTGGGTGGGTAGTTAGAGGCTTTTCATTTTTAAAGAGAAAAAGGTCTCCCCCTGAGCACTGTGCACTCTTGGTGGGGATCAATTTTGTTCTCACTGCCTTCTCAATCTGTAACAAACTCACACAGACCTCCTAGGAATTCTCTTTTTTTCCATAATCACTGAGGCTTGGCTGGAGATTTGCTCCCTGCTCTTTCTGGGTGTCTCCTGTTGTTTCCTGTGAGAGGCTCTCAGCTTGCTGCCTTTCTCTTATGCTCGCACTCCTGATACTCTCTTCCCAAATGAACACACTTTGTTGCTCTCCCCAGAGAAAGCAAAAACCTCCTGTCACTGCTCTCCTCCCGCAGTCACATTTCTCCACTCCACATTCCCTAGATCACAATGTGCAGGAAACAAGACAAGGCAATCAGACAGCATCCCTTTCAGCTGCCAACCTACTGCATTAACAAACCATACTGTTCTCACCCAAGAATAAGCAAATACAGCAGAAATACCTCCTGTCCCAAGGGGTTACTATGAAGAACCTTAAGAATGCTGAAACAAAGAACTAAGAACAAGAGAAAAGAGAAAAAAAAGTCAGTGTTGGGGTGAAAAGCAAAGGGTGTTAAAGCTGATCAGCAGCTGTGAAGCCACCAGTGATCTTTCCAGATTCAAGTACAACTTAATGTGCTGATCACATTTACTTTGAACATGTGATGGCAAGAAATAACTACTCTACCCATTTCAAGAAACATTTTTCCATATTTACTGTAGGAAACCACCAGGACCACCAAAGCATAAGACAAGATCTTTGTTCTCACTATAACCAGACTTTTAATCAGAAAACACTGGTCTTTCAAGACCATCATTTTTAATTGGAAAGTACCAGTGTCGATGAAATATGTATCAAGAAAAATTTTCACACCAATATGGTCTCATTAAAAAGACTGAGATTCAAGTCCTTATATGGAAGGCACAGAGAGATTTTCAGGTGAATATTTTAACCATGTCATTGTTGGCTTTTATTTTTTAACAGTCTCTACTTATCCTTACACTGATTCAGGTAATCGTTGAAAACTAAACAAGCTAGGAAAGGTGCGCTCTGTCCTAGTCTAATTAAACTTTTCTTAAAATTTCTAATCTAAAATGTCTTCCTTTTTTCCTAATTAAACTTCTGTCTTTATAGCTTCCAGTAAGATTCAAAAGCTTAAAAGCTGTCGTAGGAACCCCTGCATTCTGATGAGGTTCTTTAAATCTCACACCCTATAACACATAAGAGTTCAACATAAATCACACATTAAGTTACTATACTGCCAGATGGAACCCATTTGTATAGTGCTTGGAAGACAAGGACCTTCATTTCATTTGAGCATTGCTTCTTATTAGTTACAGGTCATTCAGTCACAAGATGTTTCTAACACCTAACACAAACCAATTATGACAGCACATTCTGTGCAAGGATGAAAGTGTTACAGTCTCGCTGAGCGGCGAGCATTGCTAAAGGGGCTCTGATTAATATGCAATTCAGCCTGATTTGATTTGTGCAGAGCAGCCCTTGTTTCAGCATGCCGAAAGTAGGATGCAGAATCTCCTGAGCAGTTCTTCTTTTTGAAAGCAACAGAAGTGTGCAGCACTCCTGAAAGGGAGAACACAGACGGACTCTATTCCGTTTGATGTGCTGTCTTATGTCTGTTTTTACTGCATTTAAAAATTCCATTTCATTATGTTCATAAAAGCTGAATCTATCACACTGCTGAGTCTAACAGCTGTGTTGCATATAGATATTGATACCCACAGGCAAAACTCTTTTATGGGACATCTCATGGGATCAGATAGAGATGCTCCAAATGTTTCAACTAAGCAGTAGTTGGGATGACAAATAAATATTTGAGACATACAGACATGTACTCAGACTTTTCACTTTTGATTTCTAAATAAAGTCTATAAAATATGTAGCTGTGCCTAGAATCAAATGCCTTGTACCACACACACTGAAACTTATTACCTGCCTTTTACAGCAATACCATCATCTGTTTAAGCAGAGAACTTAATCTATGTCTGTATCAGTGATACAGAAGATTAGGTTTAATATTTATTACCCCTCCTAACCCACATCTAAAGCAACCACAACTATTGATGTCTACTGCACAAGGAACTATTTGTGTGGAATCTCTAACCCAGCTAAAGCAGGAGCTGTCTAAAATTGCACAAAAAGCTTTCTCTTGTGAGTTTTCAAGCCCAATTTTCTAGTTATGGAAACTCATTTTCAAAATGGAGGCCTAACTTGTGCAGGTGCAATTTTCACTGTCAGATAAATAGAAAATATACCTCAAAGAGTTACTGAGTTCTTCATTGCAGTTGACTTACTGCATTGCCTAAGTACAAAGCTGAACTGTAAAAGTATAAAATAATGTAAAAAGTCACTAATTTCTTTCCATATTAACCACAACACTAAACATCTGTAAGGCATTTGTAAGGGAAAATGAACACTCACAAGGTCTAATTTAGAAAACCATGTAAGAATAGTTATCTTCAGCTTTACTTGTATATTTTTCTTTTAATAGTGAATTTATGAATTCAGATTTCATAGCTGATTTTGGCCTAGATGATCAATATTTCCATGCTTCATCCTTCATATTCCCCATCTATGAAACTGGTGTAATAATAATTACTTTTGCTCTCAGAGGCACTGAAAGGTATTCTTACTATGTGGCAAGCACCTGGGAAATCTTGAATGAGAAGGGCCACAAGCGGCACAATAATTTGGAAGCAGTCAGTCATCAATGTTGAAAGGTAGATGCAATTTCAGCTTAGCTGTTCTTTTTGTCCTTTTCTGTTAGTTTTAGTGGTTATTTCTTTCATAATGGATCACTGCAGCAAAGGATTGGAAATGAGTAATAAGAGTAATTTTCTGGTTTTATTGCAAGACAATACAAGTTGTATTTTCAGTGTCTAACAGAGAGTGTTGCAGGGAGAGCACACACAGAGATCCTGCCATAAGAGAATCCAGGGGAAGGTTAAAGGAAAATGCCAGGCCTTCAAGTAGCTCACTCATTCAAAAAGAGACAGGCAACAAAGTTCAAAACCTCGTGAGAATGAGGGCAGGGGAAAGAGTGACTCCAGGCTATGCAATTGCAGGGCGAGGGCACCAAGAAGGTCATGGCTGGAGCAGAGGGGAGAATGACTGTATGTACAAGGCTAACAAGGTTGGGTAAGTCCCCAGAGAGGGCCGAAACAACAGGGGCTATTTTGAACTCAGTGCTGTTGCAGAGCTCTGGAAACTGATGAAAGTATCACTGTCCTGCCTCCCTCGCAGTCATCAAGATTTCCTTTCTCAGTTAGATCCGAATCTGGTTTCAACATACATTTTTAACCTGTGTAAATGTTGCATTTCAGCTGCCACATCCCCATCAATTCAGTTAGCACTGAAAGACAAACTTATTGGCTGTCATCCCTGGGTGACTCAGTGACACTCAGAAAGCCCAGAACCACCAGGACAGCACAGGATCCACACTCCTTTGAATACCAACATGGTTACAGCTGACACCAATGGATTCTTCTAGGGGAAAGAATCAGCAGGACTGGGAACGCAGCTGAGACCTCATACTAGAAAGAGTATCTGAATGCAGTAATTTTTAGCATTATCATCCTCAACAATCCAGATTTTATACTACTGTGGGGTCCCAGTTTAGAGGGTTCCCCACCCCTACATTAGTGGCCAAATACCTGCAAGTGTGTTATTTCTCATATTTCAGGTCAAGAAGAGTAGCCCAAACTTATTTCTGGTGTTACTCACTCTACTCTCCTGATCATTAACCTCTATCTTTGGGTTTTTAAAAACAGTAGCAGAATGAAGCTGTGCTTTTTGATGAGCATACATCTAGGAATGAACTACTTCAGAAACCAAATGTTTTGGCGTGGTTGTAACTAACGATGTGACAGTTATTTTAATTTTGCATAAAATTTTGCCTGTTGCAACTGAATAGCTTTAAAATATATAGCTAATGACACAAGTATTATTGATGAAAAGAATATGCACAACTTTAGCTCAATTAAAGTATTTTTACATTGTCAATGAGTAAGAAATAACATATCTAGATGAAATTCAAATGTTCTGATTCAGGCCCAGGCATCAGTTTAAAGCAGATCAGCAGTGTCTAATGTGATGAAATATGTGCCTTTCACAGCTAATGACTGACTCTGTCTTTCACTTGAAATACCTCTTTACTGTAGGGTCAGCACAGAGAATGGTCATGCAAGAAAGGAGAGCAGCATCTTATTACTAGCACCTGTGTTCTAGGTCATGCAAATTGTTTCAAAGACATTAAAACTATTTCTAGGCTACTGTATGAGGGAGTCAAAACACCCTTTTGGAAAACTCTATGTTCAGCATAAAATCTATCTTTAACTTATTTTCATACACTGTGAAACATTTCAAATTTCATTCTTGTATTAAAAATTTTACAAAACTGGATTAACAACAGATGACAGATGCAGTCCATAAAAGCCTCTACATGGGCCAAACATACACTTTGTAAATATTTTACAGAGCAGCTTAAATTGAGGTTATATGGAAGTAACATTGGAAGTCAGACCCTCAAACAATAAGCTGGTTTTATACATTTAGTAAATACCAGTAGGTAAAACAAGAACCAGTAATTAAAACAAGTGCTATGATCGTACTGTTATATGAATAAAGTAGATTTGTGCTGTTCACAAGCTAGATTTTGGGTTTATTACACTAGTGTAAATCCAATTTAAATGGTGTTAAAAGGCTTTAGAGGCTTAAAGTGTATGTGAAAACATGAATTATGTAAAGTATCCCCTAGATGGAGCAAGTTAGCAAGGGCCATGCATATGCAGGCATGGGCACTCAACTGTGCTGCCACACTCAGCTTCACAAACGATTACTTCATAACCAAATTTTAATGAAGGACAATCATTTTGCAGTCCTTAAGCACATGACTGATCATATTCAGTGTTGGTCATCTAGGAAAATCCTGAGTACATTTCTGTGCTGAAAATGGGACAGATTTTTCTTACTCAACAGGTCAACAATCTTTGCCTAAAATAAACTCCACACCAATATGTTTTTTATTTTCCTCTTAGCACTGTAGAGCCTAATAATACAGCTACAAGAGAGTGTGATGTTAGCTTTCCCAAATGCTCTTTCACTACATCAAAGGTCCAAGATGAACGAAGGTTCAGACAGAGGCCCAGGTATCACTTTCAGTTATAACATTCAAAAGTTCTGAGGACAGAATTTCATTTGCAACATCTATAGTGCTTAGCTCTAGGGAAACAAACAAACAAAATCACGGCTGTAAGGCAAGAAATTAGATTTATTTGTCAATTACAAAAATAGGTTTAGGAGTCACCAGGGGATATAAATTCTTGATGCCCCATAAAGCTCTGCTAATAATTGTAGATACCCATGATTTTGACCTTTCTATTATTAAGACTTATTTTTTCTTCTGTTTATATGGCCTGATAAAATTAATGATGCTTCACCCTTGAACTAAACTTCCCATGCTTAAGATGACTTCTAAAAATGATTTTGTCTCCTATGATTTGTTTGTTGTACAGACCAAAGTTAACAAAAAAATCAAATGTCCCAGTTAAAATCAGGCCATGCAGAAAAGTTTTTGGAAGGTAAGAAGTGTGTGGGACAGATCAAGAATTCTCTCTTTTAATGCAGTTAAATAAAATCCCTTCATGAGCATACCCATCTAACATTCTCTAAGAAGGAGAATGTTTATATGAAAAGCCTCATGAGAATTTACAAGCTTGTAAAGCATTTCTTCTCAACCTGCCTCTGTTGTTTTCAAAAAATACTATAAATACAGCATACAGTCTCAGATGGCAAAAGGGAGGGATTAAAAATAGTAGCTGAGCATCTTCATGAAATGGGTACTGTTTTCCAACATTTCAGTTCAGGGAATAAGCATTTCTGACACCCTAATTAACAGAATGAAATAAGCAGCAGTTTCCATGAGGTGGAATATTTATTTCTGAAATGAAAGATATACAGTAACCTGTAAAAGAAGTACAGTAGCAAATATGAATCAGCAGAACACTGGATATGAGAAAATCATTATATGTAAGAATCCACCTACACATGCCCTGGTTGTGAATGCCAAGAGCCACAGACTAACACCTAAAATCTGCTTCTGTTTTCCTTTGCCCACGACCCATTAACTTCAGCAACGATGTGCAAGGAAATCCTATCCCCTGCACTGATGCAGCATCACGCTGCCTGCACCTGAAGCTCTGAGTCAGCAAATGGACCAACTGATTTCAAGTCTATTATAAATTTAATGCAAATGATCTCTGCTGAATGCCAACATCCTTATTTCTCTAGGAAGCTATAACCAAAGCCGTATCTTCACTAAAAGAGAGAAAAATGTTTTTCAGACTTGTTTTAATTATGTAGAGTAAATGGGGCAAAATTTTACTCATGACAAGCATTTTGTGGTTTTCACCTAGGTCAGGAGTGTAAGAACAGACTCTGCCACCATCTTTAACTATGTATGCTCAAAACTTAAAGCTCTTTTCTTCTTACTGAAGTCTTCTCTTGTATTACCTACATGGAGACAACAACACACCAGTTTTTCCTCCACTAATGTCCTGGAAAACTACGTGTATTCTTTATATAACGAGTTCTTTGTTCAGTGTAAGACTTATTCAGACTACATTGTCCAATATTTACACATTTCACTCCTTTGTTTCAGTCTTGGTTTACAAATTTGGGATATGACTAAAATTTGAGGTTCACATATGTACATTTTATACTGTAATAACACTAATCTTACACTATGCATTTGTGTGCATAACTACCATCATCTTGAGTCAGGGCCTGTACAGCCCTATGCAGTCAGATAAATACATCTTGGATTTGGGATTTCACTGTAATTGGCTTAAGGGTTAGTTGTCTTGAATACATTTACTTGTTTTACCTTAAACCACTCTGATGTTTTTTACATATTAACTTAATCCTACCGATTTAGTAAATTTGAAGGAATACTTTTATGTAGCTACTGCATGAGCACACCCGATTTCCAGTATATGCAACATTCAAAACCACATTTGCAACGATCAAAACTATTCTTTTTGTAAATAACAAGCCTTTTGAACTTGAGCAGCAAGTTTGATGAGTAGAATATAAAAAGCATAAACATAATACAAGTGTATAATTATAGAAGATATGTTCTAAAATCTGTGTATCTTGTCAAATAATAGGGATAACTATCATTGTGCATACTGTGTTTAATTTCAGATCACAAAACCACAATGGCTGAAGTCTAGGAAGAACATAAACCCCAACTCTAGGAAGAAAATAAACCCATTTTGACAGCCAAATTACATCTCAATCCAAGATTCACAGTTCAAGATGTCAGTCCAAAATAAAACCTCCCTGTGCAGAACAGTCTTTTTGTATACATTCCATAGAAAATGACATTATTGTCTTCCATATAAGAACACTTCAGTCACTCAAATAGCTCTTCACAATAACTGGGGATACAGAATTTCTCATTAATGTATAATAAGTGACTCGCAGACTATTGCTAGAAATGTGGGATCTCCATTAGGGGCACAAGCGGAGAGTACTCTTATCTGTGTGTTTAAGGCTGTAACATAATAGAGCCATGGCCTCCATGTATGTTGTTTACAAAGAAATTGTATACAAAGAACTAGTAACAAAAAAGAAGGTTCTGATCTGCCGAGGCCTGGATCCATTTGATTTAAGACTACGTGCTGTTTAACAAATTTTCATTTTGTTGATGAAGTAAAGACTTCAGCTGGTAGTAAAATAAACACACTTTACTCATGAAAGCTGTCTTTAAGCCTATGATCAGTTATAAGTGTTCAGTACGTTTTTTCTAGGTAAACATTTTTCAAATCTTTTCTATTATTTCCTTATCTGCTAATGTGTGTAAGAGGAACAGGTCAAGTGAACTACAGGCTACGGAGTGGGGCATCTTCAGATGAAACACCTATTTGAATTTGTGAGAACCTATCATTCTGCATATCAATAGCCGATTAGCTGAAAATGGATTTTCCTGTGATTAAAGGGGATGTAATAAAATGTATTGCTGTCTTCCTCCTTCTATTAGCTCATTTGATATCCTTCATATTCCTTGTATTTGTAATGCCCGTCTTTGAGGAACATTTTCATGTGAATTGTATTTTAAAAATATTACTTCCCCTCTGCTGATACATGGAATATTGATATGATCACTCTATTACCATTTCCTTTTCATGAGATAGCTAAGATTAAGCCAATGCAATTGAATCTGACACTCCAGTTGTCTAAAATGAGGTTCTTACACCTTTCTTTCACCATGTGGAAAACAGTCTAATTTCAGAGGTGTTGAGCAGTCCCACCTCTTGGCAAAGTCAGTACTTTTGAATCTCTGACCCCACTTCTTTAAATGATTAAATATGGAGGAAAACATCTAATTTTACACATCTGGATTGGAAATTTTGCCTCCAGTCTCTAACGTTCAGCATCCTATTGCCACATGGTCTCACCCAGGTGAGGTATATATTCACTATATCCGTCAAGTTTCACTTTGATTGGGTTAACTTCATCTTTGCTAAGGTGGGAAAAATTACCATTAAGCAAGGGCTTTACACTGCACAGAAATTTTGTGTAGCTTCTGGAGGAATGCGTCTTTGGTTTACTGTCAGGCTTGGACATGCCCCCTACGGTGATTAAACTACCAACCCACTCTTACAACAACAATAACCAAAGGCGTATTCAATACTATTAAATAAATCAAATGCATTTTCACACAAAAAATGAAGAATATAATTTTTTTTTTTCAATAAAAACATCAGAGACTTCCCACCAGGGCTATCTTCTCTTGAAGCTTAAACTGTGAATGTCAATGCAAATCTTTGCAGGGTTCCTTGGAACTAGAACCTCTTTGAGGATAAAGAAATTACCCTCAATATGCAGCAGTAGTCTCTCCATCAATAGATAGGGTCAGTATGCAGCAAAGCACTTGCCAAAAGGTTTCCATTTCCACTGAATCCCTCATTATGTCCATTAGATTTTTAGAAGCTTGAAATATTATTTATCTGCTGGTTTTGTTTATGCAACTCAGGCAAATACTGATTCCAGGCACTAGCCTTACCAGATTTTCACTTTCCAGTAATATCACTGTCACTTTTTTCAACACACTGGGAGCTGGTTTCCTGGTAACAAAAGGAGGTACGGAAAGAATTCCTTAATACAAGCCTCACAAATATTTATACTAAAAAAATTATGCTTAGATTTCAGAAAACCTCACACCTTGATTAAGTTCAAAGTCTGGGAATAAAACCAAAAAGTATTTGTTAGTGTCCATTTAGAGTGAGCAGATGTGAACAAGCGTAGTAAGTCTATGAACAAATCTGGAAACGTGAATTTTGAGCTAACCGCCTGGAGCAATTTCTGAAGCAATTTTCTACAGTAGAGAAGAAGCTTGGATGACTCACGAAATCTAAAACAATGTGGATAAAATAACATTTTAAACCCTTTCTTGTTTCTATTCTTCTGCCACGCTCATATGTGTTGATTTGCATTTTTTTCTGAAGCACTCAATTTTTATCTTTTAAAAGACTTCAAAAGTCTGATGCTATCTAGAGAGATAGAGGGAAGTTTGTGCTAACTTTAAATAGCACCTTATTATATGAACATCTGGATATTCAGAAATGAACTGTTCTTCACAAAAGTCATCAGGGTTCTTCAGAAATAACACGAATGGTTTTCACCTGTTTACTTTTCCATTACACCCACTGATATTCCCGGCACATCTGAAAAACACTGCTATCTATCAATTGATTTATGCTGTACATTCCCTTAAAGGACTTATTTTAATAGTTTTGTTAAAAAATATATTATTTTTTGATTACTTGTTCTATGTTATTGAAACCTTAAACACAAAGTTACACGTGAAGATTCAAAACTAAGTGCTTTTAATTCCAAGCTGTAAAAATTGTCCATTTACTTCAAAACACATCTTTAAGGAACACCTCTAAATGTATGAAATCAAAGATTTTGAACCCTGAAAATTATTTTTTCTGACTGGTACATTGTTCATGAATGGCTTTTTTTTGTTAAAGCACACACACGGAAGCCTGTTGGTTCTTTTTCTGTTCTACTGCAAAGTATACCTGTGAACATTCAGTTAAAAGGTAATTTCATAGTTTAGTCTTTGATAGAAAATGTTCCTGTATATTTTTCTTTATCCAATTTCATTCTGTTACTCATAAATACAATACACACAAGTGAACTAGCCAAAATTCTTACTCAATAGATTATGTTTTGTGCTTCATTGTCTTCTACAATTTTCTCTATCCTTGTTTCTCTTCTCTGACTGTTTTTCCCATAGTTTTGCTCCAATGTATCCCAGAGTGGTAAGTTGACCTATGTTTTACTATTGCAGTAATACATTTCTAACTCCTCTTGATTCTTTATTTTTTAATTTAACCTCACTGCTGTTGAAAACTTTTAAAAATATATTATTTTCTTAAATATATGTTGATAAAGAGAAATTAATCAGAAGGTGAGAGCCACTGAAAAGATATTATTTATCAGTCTAGAACTTTGGAAGAAAAGGGAAAATAAATAGAAGCAGGTGAGAAAATAGCTTTAAGATAAATAGTTCAAAGCCAATCTTTTTTATTCTGTCATCATCCATCCAGTTATTATTTCAAGACATATATTTCTAATGTACCAGCTACCACAATATTCTGATGCCAAATGCACAAGGATTAGCAGAGGAATAAATCAGTGTGCCACCAGCACAGGAGTCTCTGGTCCTCCCAAGGAGATAATTATACTTATGAAAGATTGTTTGCAGAGATGGATTACCCAGGAAAAGGTAGATGTGTAGACAGGCCATTTGAGGTTTTCCTTACTGCATGAAAGGACTGAACAAAGACATAAATCTTAGTTGTGTTTTTCTTGGTCAGTCTCTACCAACATCAGCGTGCAAATTACTGTAGAATTTTGGAAAAGCAGAAATAGATGGTTCTGCATTAGCTCGGTCCCAGTCTAGCAACTTGAGAAGAGTATTCAACAATAATAAAAAAACTGGAATAGGAACAGCAGCTAGACATGTTGTTCTTAATTCATGTTACTTAAGAACGAGATGGATGCAGACAGTAGCAGGAGAAGTGTTCATGAATCTTTTACAAGTAGACAAAAAACAAACCCATGAATTATATGACTGGTTGAGGCTCTTTGGAGAAGAAGCATTGTCTTTTATCTGGTAAGGATGTTGTTATTATTTCCAGCTATGGCAGAGATTGCTACTAGATAATATAATCCATGTACCACAGAAATAAAATATTTGTGCTCTTCAGAGTTTCAGATGTACACTGAGCTAAAACCCACAAGGAAGAAGAAAATCCTAGAATTATTTTCAACTGAATCCATGTGACTGAGATTCTGAATACACATAATTGTACCTCTCCAGATGTTTGCACAATAGTAAAAAAGCCACACAGCAGTATTCCAGAGAGAGGAAATGATCTTGCAAAACAGAATGTGTCCCGGGGTCTTTTTTCCCCCAACTTTCCCCATGATGCTTTTTTGCAATAGTTGATGAGAGCAGTCACTTACCCCTCATGTCTGTGAGGAGAGAGCTCATACCATCTAACATTTTTAAGCATAGTCTGGCTCGCCATATATCCATGGAGAGAAACAGGCATTTGGAATGGACTATGCAACATGCCCAAGATCCAAACTGCCCTGTCCTCACTGAGTATACAGGAGCACATCTTGCTCAAAAGTCTAAATTAGGTAAATATATTCAGTATAAATATATAATAGGTGTAAATTAGGTAAATCCCTTCACAAATTCTTGAACTTTTATTTGCTAGTCATTTTTCTCCTCCACTCATTACTTTCTCCTAGAATTCTTAAAAGAACAGCTATGCATTTCTTAGCTTTTACCTTCTATTTGCAACAGATTCGTTTTTGCCTACAAGTCTTAAATCAGCTATCATATCTTTGAGTGGTTACTGTTCTGCTCGTATATGAATAGGAAATAAATTTATATGCAAAATGCTATAGTACACTTTTCCAATTTTCTCCAATATTTATAACTGAGTGAAAAATATGTTTAAAATTATATAAAATATTCTAGTATGTTTTCCACAGTGCATTGTATGATTTGTTTTAAAGATACTGTCTATTATTTTCTGAGATGGGTTGTACAGAAAATAGGAAAGTGTTTAGAAAGTTACCATTCTCACTACTATTTATTGAAACTTAGAATATTCTGTTTGATCCATTACACTTATCAGTAATAGCCTGAATTGTACTATATAATTTATCTTCCCTGTATAGGATTGGAAAAGACAGGCTTTGCTCCAACTAAAGCACAAGGCATCTTCTGCTTATCCATTTCCTCAAAATGTCATCTAAATTCTTAATTTATATTCCAAAATCTGTGTCAGTTTTCTGTCTTCCATCTTCATGAAACAAAAATTAGATACTTCTTTCTATCATTTCAGAGATGAAAAAAGAAAAATATATCTTGCTTTATCTATTGGAAATGAATATCCTCAGTTTAATTTAAATCCCATCTTTTTGAGTAGGACTAACTTACTAAGTCACTAAGATCAAATCATCAAACCCCTTTGCCTCCCAAAAATAACACTGACATGTCAGATCATGTAATCAAATCCTCTTTACCTCATATGTAGGCTGATAAACTAAATATGATATATGAACTACAGGGAAAAAATAACAAGCCAATACATTGATGCTAGTGAAAAGTGCCTAACAAGACAGTTTTTGTTAAAACTTTTTGAACCCAGGTATTCATTATTCTGCTTCTTCAACCTGGAAGGGGACAAGACCTGCTTTACAGCTGAAAAGAAATTCTGCTCATTTACACAGCCTTTAATCTTGATTTTGTTTTTTAAATATTACTTCCTCCCTCAAATCAAGTTGTGAGCCTCCATTTTTGTAGCTGCTTTACTGAGAGTTTGGTTTAATTGTATCTACACCTTTCCCTGTGATGTGACTGGCCTTTCATGCTAACGTATGACAGCCACAACACAATCATATGAAATTCTGTGTCCCATTTTTCAATTAAAAGCAAGCCAGTTATAAGACGTCTTTCAAAGAACTCTCAATGCAAGAAAAAGAGGAAAATGTGTGTATATATATGTACATATATAGATTTACACACATATAAATCTATACGTACTTAAGCAGTTCACAACTACTATTCCAAGGATCCTTGTTAGTCAACACGAGTCCTCCCTACTTCCAGTTTACCCAAAGAACTGAATTTTAAAGAATTCCTGTTACCTGAAGACAGTTCTTAGGAAAAACTCACCCACCCCTTAACAAATTAGGCAAGATAGAAAATCCACTGCAGGCTTGGGGCCATTGCTAGTGGAATTTGATACTATGCAAAAACAAATTAATTTTCTTATTCTCTGTGGAAGAAGGGCCGTATTGTTGGTGATGACAGTGCTGAGGGCACAAGGTGGAAAGTGCCTTCAACTGTGTCATTCTCTACTCGGGAGGAAATCAATGCACTTTACAGAGCCAGAGCCATGTACAGTGAATTCAGAGTGGCAGCACAATCTGAGATACATTACAACTGCTACCCAGTGAGGTAAAAGTGTTTTGCCAGCCTTATCTGGTGTTCTGCTGCTGGATGAAATGAAGCGTAACTCTTGAAGCTTTGTTCAGTTTTTTGTTTGTTTGGGGTGGGGGAAGGGTGTTGAAAATTTTGGTGCAGCATTGTTAAATGCAATCTCTATATTGGGTTTCTAAATAAGCTTCCAGGTGTTACACATGCTTGAAAGAAGGAACAATTTGTACCAATAAAACTATGTACATAAGTGACAGTAAGTCATGGACCTAGGGGAGGGGATTATGCAAGCAGCTGAGGTAAGGAATGGCTCACCACTCCTGACAAAGAGTGGTGTCCTGTCCCTCTGCTCAGCCACATGGCTCCACCCCAGTGGCTGTTTCGGGAGGCACCAGGCATTGCTATCAGTCGATTCAACTCAGCACCCCAGCAAGCTTTTCTTGCTGGGTTAGCCTCTTGCTAGGTCAGTAAACTAGACAGATGTATGGAAAGATCCAGCATGAAAGATGGGTGTAGGAAAACATTCCCCTCAAAGCGTAAGAATGCATCAGACAAGTGGCTGGGGGGAAGTCACTTTACCCTTTTTGTAACAGGAACCTGACACATCAGCACACCTTGCCTCACCACTAGCTCTCACTGCAAGCACCGCCAAAACCAGACAAACTCATAACAGTTTCTAAAAATTTCTGATTGGACTTAGACCTGTTCAGTTCATTTCAGCTTTTTCAGAAAAAACAGGCTTGAAAAAACAATCTATTTTGAAGTGCTGGAATTTTCTAACTGAACCACACTGCTTGCTTCTTTGAACCTCTTACAACCATCTCTTTAGCCACATTGCTAAAAGCAATGCTTTTACCTATTGTTATCTGAAAATGCTACCTTTAAAAGCAGAGCAATGACAGTGTACAGAACCTGGTGATTATTTTTCCTTTAAGGTAGGAACATGATGCCTTAATGTTATAATTAGGCTATGGTGAGAAGTCAAGAGTCCAGCAAAAAGCCCTGCAATCTCTAATTCCCCTGTTCAGCTGCACAGCTGCCTTGGACCTGCTGCAAAGTCTGACACAAAAAAATCAATGGAGACAACTTTCCAGTTACCTCAAGAAAGCCTAAATCCGACCTTTATGACCATCAGCACAGATTTTACTGTCTTTCTCTGGTACTCTCAAACATTTAACCACATTAGTGGAAATCTTTGGACTTCCAGATATTAGAGGCACACTTTTGACAATTCCCCTGAAAAACACTCTCATTTCAGCAATTACCATCTATCACTCATGGTTCATTTAAAAAGTAGAAAACCTCCAGGGAAACTGTGATCTCCCTCCAGTTTGTCTCTTCTGTAAGTTTTGTGTTTTATCAAGGATACATTAACAAAAGTACACAGAAATGATTCAGAAATTTCTAAGACAACAGAAATTAGGGTAACGAATGATAAAGCAGCCAACAGGATTTCTGTCACTTCTCATGGGTAAGATAGCATTGCATGAATACATGTCTCAAAGCACCATTTTTCCTTAAGTTACTCTCTCTGCGAAGTTTTTCATGTATGTAGTAAAGTACCAATGTTAAGGTCAAAGTAGCAACTGTTTCAATCTTATAATTTTTCTAATAAACCCATATATTCTTTTTATTACTGTGCAGATCTGTTTCTTCTGTAATGTGCAACTTCCACTGCATGGTTACCTGGATAGCTATTTAGAGCTGCATTCCTGTACCTTCTGGTGCTTCACTGTCTGGTGATGGCTGAATCAGGTGTCAAAAAAGCATTATGCCAAACCAGAAATAATTCAGAAGTGAGATATTAGGCCAAACACCTATATTTGATCCCTTGTAGACTGAGTCAGTCTGTTTTAGCACAGAAAGCCACCATCTGTGATGGCCATGGCATGACTATCATTGTCCTCTGTGATATTAAGATATTAATAGGAGAAACTCCTACTATAGGAGGTCTGAAAGCTGAAAATGAAAGTATATTGGAAGAAAATTTAATTAGGATCTTTCAGTTTATCAGAGGGCTGTGGAATGAGTGTGAATGAACTTACATGGCTACAGAGACTTGTACCTCCCATAAGAATATGACTCCATAACTTTCCTTCAACATTTTTAGAGGATATTCAGCTGTAAAAAAATTGTGATAAACCTAAATTGAACTGAAACAGCATATCTAATTTTTACAGTCTAGTTACTGCTAATATCAAATATTCATTTCTCCCAACAAGCAGGTAACTATAGCAACAAACACAACATGGCTGTATACAAAGGTATGAGGAATAAAAAAAAAAAAGGTGAAAATCTTTATGTTTATCTCAGGGTTTTTAATTTTTTAACCTTCTTTAGAATTACCAGTACAGCTGTCGACTATTTAAAATATCTGCAAATGATTAATTTAGTAAAATATTATGGAGACACTGAACAACTTCTGTACACACACAATGGGAAGAATCCCATTCCTCTCTGAAAACTGCAATCAAAAATAATTTCCAATTAAAATACTTTCTGACAAGAAGAAGAAAATTAATTTAAATTTTAGCTCTAGGACGAAAGGAGAACGAGCAACGTCATGTTTCATTTTCCTCAGCCTGTCACTTCAATTCTCTTTTGAGGACGACTTATTTTCAGATGATATAATTACAATCCTGAAACGGCAGTTTTAAATATACATGACAGATGTTTATTAAATTGAAATACATTTGAAATAAAATTTACTTCCTCTCTTCTTCACTGCAGAAGCAAAGGTCAGATTCTAGGGCCTCTTTTCTGCTGCAGTCCCTTAAAGCTGAAATATTTTCATGATTGTCAGTGGAATTATCCTCCATTTCAAAGATTGTAACTCTCCTCCCCTGTCAGTACTACCATGTATTTCGTCTGTAGCATGTATGTTGCCTGGCCCATCTAAATGCACTTTCAAAGTTTTTGCAAGGCAACATCCTAGTATAAATACTATAAAGAAAAATAATATGGCAAGTATATTCAGTTCTTATGTTGAAAATAACATCTCATATAGGGCAGGTTGTGGTCCAGTATTCGAAAAATCATTAAGTGAGCAGCGTCAGGCAACATAGTCTGAAGATGTCATATACTGTATGTCAAAAAAGAAAAATCAACATTCATAAATACTGCTCCATGGTACCATCAACCTACAAGGCAAAATTCATATATTAGATGGAGGTATCTATCTGAAGATGGTAGTATAATACAGCACAAACTTAAAGTGTTTACAAATCACTTTTCTGAGTGAGCAATATCTTTCCTTAAGAGTGATTTATATATGGTCTTGAAGGAGTCAGCGTATACTTGTTCTGCAGGGAGAATGATGCATTATGGATTTCCTCTCAAGGAAATTGAGTTTGCCTTAAAAAAATAAAAAAAAAAATCCATGACACAAGACAGATCATATTAAAGATGTCAAAAGCAAACTGTAAAAAGTAATCAGCAAAACTGAATTATCTGCATAAATGGCAGCATTTTGATCACTGACAGAGAATTCAGTGATCTTCCAGCAAGGAAAAAATCAATCATTTAGGGAACTTTCGTAGCCATATCAAAAAAGTATATAAGAGATCTATAAAGAAAAGGCTATCCCTTCCATGGTAAATGGAACTTGTTTAATTCTACAATAACTGCATGATTGAATGACTTCATTTATGCTTTAGATTTTGAGCTTCTGAAATGTTTATATATACACATAATATGGATGTAATGTCCAACATTTACAACTAAAAACAGATTCAAAGGCTGTCACTAGTCTCTCTGGTGTGTTCCAGCTATATTTTAATTAAGATTTCAATTTTCACACTTTGCTTAATATATAAAAATGAAAACAAATAGGCAAAAAGTTACATGAACGTATTACAAGTGAAACATAAGTGGATTCTCCAGTCCAAAAGATAAGCAGAGGAGAATTTGATTAACGTGACTCTTAATATGTGCTTAATTCAACAATTTATCCATCTCCAGGTCTCTTCAAAGGGATGATTCTTCAGGATATTGCTGTGTATTTACCAACATTATTTAAATTCTGCCTTCTCAGATCACCTTTTAATTAATTTACTGAGTATATAAAGATAAAACTAACAACTAATGTTATTCATGTAGTCTAAGAGGGCTTTTTTTTAACCTTGAATAGAGTTTTATATAACTCAGTAGTACAGACTGAGGACTATGGGATGTTGACACAATTAAATAGAGAAATGTTACCTAATGCTTCACAGAAGCCAAAAGAATACAATTACACTGAGAGTAAAAACTGAACACCTCCCCACCCACCCATTTTAATTCATGTTATTGTGATTAGATACTCCAGCAGAAAAGATAGGTACAATCAGGCAGAATTTGGAGAGGAAGAATTTTCTCATTGATGGTATTAAGATAAAATCTCCTACAAACCAGCATATGTTAAATAATTTTTGCTACATACACTCTCAAAATAGAAAGTCATAAGAAAACAAGAATGGTAAAATGGAAAATAAAATGAGAAAGATGAACCTGTTATCTGATTGGCATTTGGGGAATCAATAGTAACATCCATTGATGCTAGAGAAATTATCCCACAATAACAGCACTGGGAAATCTGAATTATGCTAGTGCAACACTAAAAATAATTATACATCTATTTGACATAGATACCTTTTTTTATGTAAAAAGGTGTTGAGGAACCAGACAGCTTTACAGCTAGATTCTTTTCTCCTTTTTGGTATTAAACATTAAACTAAAGTTTTTCTTTTCTTTGTTTTCTCTTGGGAAGATGACCAGTGTGTAATCCTAATTTCTGGCCCTGGGCAATTCTCTGCCTTGCCAAGGTCTTAACACAGTTTACAGATGCATATGGTTTGGTGACTTTCCAACAATATTAGGGCTGGGTGTTCATTACAGTCACAAGTGTGTAAAATATATACTTGATACTGCTCTTGACTAAAGGTAGAGTTGTTAACCACTCTGTTTCCAAAGTTTTATTGTATTTTGAGAAAAGAATGAATAGTGACTGATTTTCATATTAAAGCACACAAAACTTTCTCTCCTGAAGCATCTCTGGGGTAACTCATAGAGTCCTAGGTACTCTGAGCTGCAACTCCAATATAGCTAAGCAATTACTCCTATAGTGACTTTGAAACAATTCCATTTACTTTTCACTACTAACTCTACCTGAGTCATGCTGGTGGTAAACTGACTACTTCCAGATGTTTTCCATTTTGCTCTCTTAAGCACTGAGCATTCTGAAAGTATTGATACTTGATGCAAAAATCAAACTATTATGATATTCAAACTATTATTCTCAAAAAGTTTCTTTCAAGCGTTAACTGCAATACATCCTTACTACTTCTATAACAAGGAGGAGTTCATCTTATCCAGATAGCAAAACCTGTTTGTAAACTGCGATATTTGCAAGAAAAAAAGAATGTATTAGAATTAATCAGTAGAGACTTCTACTTTTTGTAGTCATATTCCTTGGCCCTAAAGAAAGGACTGGAAAACACGGGCAGTGAGAATCTTTCAGATTTTTTTCACTTTTTGTCCCTTTCAATCCTCTCTCTCTTGAACTGAAACCACTGCCCCAGACACTTACAGAATTAGTGGTACATATCCAATCTGGAATCGCTAAGTTTTACTATCTTCCACTATAGCTGAACTTTAGCGAGCATCGGGCTCTTCATACCAGCAGAATATGTGCCAGCATTTAGTAATTAATCAGCTCTCTCTGCAAAATCCTCCACTTGAAGTTTTTCTGTTATAACTACACCACTTCTTTTCCCCTCTTAGATAGTAATTTGTCGCAGTGGGATTTTAACATCTAAACATCCATAAAGCTAATACTCCTTTCAATTTTTTAAATAAACTCTAGCCAAAAAGATAACAATTCAGTTACCAGCCTCTAGTCAAAGTATATGGGCAGCTGATATCATGCTTTGTGTCACTCTTAGTAAGGGTCTTGAAGGTGATATTTTAAAAATCTCTTTGCAATACATTAGTGTCAGAGAAACTTGTGATGTTTAGATGAGTGACATGTCTAGAGGATCAGCAAACTATCTTCCACGGGAGCTAGTGATACAAAACTCCTAACCCAAAACATGACAAGGACAATATAAATATTTCTCACTGCAGCTATAGAGAACTGCAAGTTTGAGAAATCATATTCACATCTACTTGTGGAAAATATGGAGCTTTTCCAGAAAATAAGCTATTAGAGGAACATATATTTTAAAATTATGTTTGGAGTCATCAGTAGTTGAAGCTCACCTGTTTTTCATGCTACAGAAAAGCCAGTTATAGCCATGCTAGAGGAAGAGCCAGTAGCGTATCTAAGAAATAAATTCAAGATCCTCATGGAGAGCTGGAATGATCTTTCTTCTTCCCTCAGTATCAGAGGGAAACACAGAAAAATCAAGTAGAAAAAGATTCCTTTGAGAGATGGCTTGGGATTTCATGTGATTCATCTACACAGAGGAGGGAAACATGTCCTTGTAGAAGCTCTGCCTCTTAAGTGGTTATTATTTATCTCACCTGCAATCTACCATTTAAAGAGCTTAAATATATATATATAGTGATTATCCCAGTTTATATTGGATGAAAGTATAAAGGAGCACCTACGCATGGACGTCGGCCAGCAGATCTGGCAGGATGATCTGGAATCTGTAATGAAATATAGAGAATATTCTATTCCACTCCAGACTGGAATCTGGAGTCTGTAATGGCTAGGAGTTTCTACCTGCAAAGTTGTTGTCAAGGATTTAGAACTGCAGAGGAAAACCTGTTGTGGCCTCAACCATCCACACAGAGGAGCCAATGCAAGAATTTGAAGGGAGCTCCAGTGGTCAGAGCTTGCAGCCAGTCATGCTCAGTTCAGAGTGGGAAAGGTAGATGTAAGACATAGGGCAGTAGCTTATTCAGTGAGCCTTTCATTTACAAAGAAAGCAAATGTGTTGTTCACCCACTGGTTTTAGTTTTTCCAGAGGTAGGATTCTTACATGTTGTGCTTAGTGTTTTGAAGAAAAGCCATTCAGGGATTTTTCTGCCTTGTGATCTTGATATTATATTCACTGCCCAGAAAGAGTCAGTAACATTGTGCTGAAATGGCTCCCTGTGAGGGTCCTGATGTGCTGTTCATCCCTCACAGATTTTTATAGAAAAGAAAGTCTGGTCCCTATTATTGTCAGGTAATTTTCTTTTTTTTTTAAACAAAATCTGACTATCAAACTATGTGTTGAATTAAATGAAAGATGAAAAAGATAATAACAATATAATGAAAGATTGTCAGAAATTCTGCTACTACGGCTTTATGCTATTTTAAAATGAACTATTTTTCTAATGTTCTGGCAATGGGAAACTTTAACATTCCTAACCTGAATGATACTGCTCATATTTTGACATATAATTTGTACTTTTATACTTTTATTTACCTCTTTTGCACAGCCTCTTTCAAGATTTAAGAATGGGATAATGAGCTTTCTCATCAAAAACATAACAGGAATCCAACTAAGAATTACTAGTACATCTAGTAAAATAAGATCCTTTCTCACTGAAGACATTGAAGCCCAAATACTGGAAAGTTCATCATAAACTTAACTTTAAATACGAGTTTACATTTCACTGTCCATCTCTCTGTCCATTTGTTCATAAGCTAGCATTATAACTGGAAGCTTTTTTCTCCCCATTTTTCTACTTTTCTAACATTTGAGACACAATGGGCTACGGAATAATCTCTGAAAAGAGACCAAAGACCCACCACTTTTTCTCTGACTGAAGACCACTGCTCCTCACATTTACAGGCATCAGAAACCACAATATAAGAAATGCATTAATCAAGGGAAAAGGAGGAATGCCTTGTTTATCTTGTATTTTAAGCAGAAAAGAAGTATGAGTTATTGCAACATCTGTCACTAAAAAAACCCAAACCATAGAAATTGAGGTCCAGCTATGGATTTTACTGTATTGCAAAACAAGTTAAAGGTGTGCAAGTGGGAATTCTGTCAGAGAAGACAAGACAAAATGATACAATTATTCCAACTCAGAGCTGATATGCTCCAAGCTATATGTTTTCCCACAATCACTGTAAATATGAATATTTTAGAAGTTAATATGAAGATCAAATGTGGAATGCATTTGCTGAAAAGATTAATATCTTTTCATTAAAAATGAGAGTGCACTGTTGGTTCAGCATTTGCATTTAGATCGAGTAAGTAATAAGTATATTGACTGCTTAAGACACATACCTCCAAAATGGAAAATATGGATAAAGAGGGTAGTGTCCATATGCAGAAGTGGACAAGTTTTTTCTATTTCCTACTGCTACCCCTTCAGAGAAGTTAAGCCCTATCAACAAGAACACTGTGATTTACTTATCACAGCAGAACTGGTTGCATACTGTAAAGAACATTTATGCAAGCATTCATTCCTTCATGCGAGCAGTGTATTGGTGAATATGTATCGGTGGGCTGCTGTTGACTTGAAAAATTGCTAGCCACTGTACAGTCATTCATCAATCTGTGGACAGGAATGGATATTTGCTAGCTGTTAGACACTGCTTTTTGTTGCAGCTGTTGTTTAAAGTGTAGAGCGATCTGGTTAAGCGGGAGGCTCAGCCAGCTATTACGTTATTACAAGTGGTCCACATAAACATGAGGAGAATGGGCTAATGTAACGCCAGATTTCTCATCATTTATGGCATAAGGCTTTCAGTTCCATGTTTCCAAGTAATAAAGAGAGGGAAAGGTATATATGATTCAAACAATGGTAGACTGATGCACCAAGATTGGTTCAAATGGTTACAGAATATAGTACTTGCTTACTGAAATGGTGGCATGGCTTGCGCAGGCACACAGAGTGTCAGTCTCACTGCAGAACATACATTGCATTTAACTGAAACTAGCTCAGGAGTTCTCAGAATCACAGATTACCTGAATTGGTTTTCCTGAGGTGTTTAAAAATATATGTGACAGCACATAGTCCAGCATGTAGCAGATATCTCGAACTATTTGTTAACTTTAATTCAAAATAAGCACAGCAGTTCCTATCAAAAGCAAAAGCATTTTACTCCTCAAACTGTGAGAAGTAAATATTTCACTTAAGCAAATGTGGTGGCAGGTTTCTTATAGTACTTTAGTCATATAAAATTTATACAAACTATACAGCCACTTTCCTGTAGAGCAGAGGGGTCTGTAACACTGGCAAAACAGCATTGTGGGTAAGCAGAAAAACTGATTACTGATCCATAAAGGAAATTTAAGAGTTGATTCTACAAGAGTACAAGCGTTTTCTCCTCCTATGCACGAGGAGAATTATTTTTCTTTCACTGCAGGGAAGTGTCACTTTGAAGTGGACTCTCCATCCCTGAAATATGAAATTCAGGACATTTCCTCAAGGTTTCTTTCCTCTTTTTTTCTTCTTCTTCCCCTCCCCCTTCTTTTTTTCTTTTTTTTTTTTTTTTTCTTCCCCCCTGTTGTGCTCTATTTTGGGTCATTTAGACCATACACTTTGATGGAGGGCATCCTTCGCCTCTGAATTTATGAATCAAAATGTATTCTCCAACGGATATCTGGAGGTATAATTTGCCCCCTAACACTCTTCAATCTTTATTGCTGACACATTCAAGGATGCCTAACTCCCACAAGAAAAAAAACACATTAATCTTCAAAAATATGTCCTTACCTGCCTTCTGAAAATGAAAATGGATGTTCTTTGAGAAATTATCTGAGTTTTGCTTTAAACCCTGAGGATCATGTACTTTTGGAAACAATCTTCAATCTGAAAAATTTATAAATAAAAATACACTGGTATATAAATACAAATCCTGCATGGTGCTAAGTATTTCCTTGGAGGCATGAAGCACTTGGCTTCCCTCAGCAGATGTCAATAGAAATCAAAAGCACTCAGCAGCTTGCTGGATGTAATCTGTGGGATTCCTAACACACTTTTTCTGCATTCTGGAGAGAATGACTTTTTTGCTTGATGCTTTTGTAGGTGATACTATACTATGGAAATAGCTCCAAAGCACACACTGTCATCCATCTGTGCTAAATCAAACATCCATTCAATTACTACCAAAGTTAAGAATATAAAATAGCTAGGTTGGGGATCTGAAAGCGGAAAGGGAATTCAAAAAAAAGCCCCAAGATGACCTTTCTGTTTCTAGATAGTACAAGAAAGAAAACAACCCTAAAGAGAGAGAGTGATGCCTTTCACATTACATATTCCTTCTGCTGCCTGATGCACAGAACTTTGGAATAGCCTTTGAAGGAGAGGTCACTTAACACACCAAGGAGCATTCCCATCTCCATACCTTCAATTTAACAAGAGACCTAATAAATGCCAGTCACAAAAGAAATTTTGAAGACTTGTAGGAATTAAAAAAAAATTGTCTTCATTTTGAGCTCATGCTATATAGCTAAAAGAACAAGCAGATGCACAGTTGAGGTTCACCAGAAACAAATTAATGCTTTTCTTTTCCCTTTCTTTTAAATTTTGTTTTATTTTAAAAGTGTCTACTTAAGAGTTTACTTTTAATTCTAAAGTATCACCACAAAAAAAAGCTTTGATTTGATTTTCATCTCCTTAAAATTATTAACCTAGATGTTTACTTATGTATGATGATATTTAATTGGATATAAAAACTGAGCTGTCTAGATGGCCAAATTTCTTTTAACTTTATGGTAAATAACTGTATTTTGATTCTTTACACTGAAACAAGAATTTCTGAGGCTATGCCATAGCAACTTTTCTGAAAATGTTGCAGCATGGAAAAATAGTATGGACTATACAGTATGTGAAAATCCTTCCAGATGCGTTGTATCTCCACATCTCAGTATCTCCCACTGGGTAATATGCCCAGTCTCCTCTTCCCTCTGATACACAAACATAAAATAAATGATACTTAAAATTATAAAAAGGACAAAAACCAAAACAAAAGCCCAAACAATTTATATTCTGTTGTCTTAAATAAAATGTAAAGTTTCCCATAAGCATCAAGATCCAAGCAGTGGTAAAACTTACTAAAAGAGATGGAAAATATGAGCAATTTTAATCGTATTTCAACATGCTTTAAGAGTTCATATCTGCCTCTGGTGCATATGCATACGATTAATGAGAAATAGCTTCTCCCTTCTCCATGTCCATCCTAGAGAAATTTTTACTTTAACTCAGCTTCTTAATTGGTATCTAGGACTAATACAGTTTTAAACGGTACACCTACAAGGAACAACTAAGAATAATACACTTTTGATGGGTACTCACTTCTAAGATTCAAATAGAAAATAAACAGAGTTAGCAAAAGACAGAAAAATCACAGGCAATTGACCCAATTTAAAGTTTAAGTAAAATCTACAAGAAGCTGCTGGTTTGAACTGGCAGTCATGAATAATCACATTTGCCATGACCAACTTTGCACTTCCTGAAGCTATGGAACTCCTCAGCAGAAATGCACCTTCCCTGCTGCCTCCCCATATAAATACCATGAGCTACCAACTGAGCTACACCCAGTTACCTGCAAATACTGCTGACTCAAATTCCAGTCATCAAAAAGGATCAGCTTGAGTTGTTCAACATCCATTCTCTTTTCCAAGCAATGGAAAAACATTATGAAAAAACTTGCTGTTCTCCATTCTCCACTGAGTTCCCAACAAAAGGGTAAGAACCAAGGAGGTAAAAGCATTCCCCTCTCCTGTTCACAAATACTGTTGCGTGTAGTCTTTGTCCAATCATCATTCAGTGCCTCTATCTACAATTTTTGTCCTCTGATGTTACACACCTACTAGCAAGGTTTTCACAGGAAAAATAATTTCTTTGTCCCATGTTTCTACAATGCACTTCATAGAAGAACGTGACAAATAGCCAAAACATTTAAGAACTACAGAGGTTCACCAGAGAAAATATAATAACAATAAGGCACTAATATCAGCTGTTATCCTACAAAGGAGTGGCAAATAGTGCTCCCTCCTGGTCACCACCTTTCCAGCATCCTTAAAGTCACTTCTTCAAGCCTGGTGATGTGCAGATACTTTATTCCCTAAGCAGTAGCTAGACAGACATTTCCTCCTTCAGATGTTAATTCTGTCTCCCTCCACCTGAGGGAGACAATTCTACAATAATTCAATTTCATGAGCTATTTATATAGTATTGAGATTGTGTTGGTACCCAAAATTGTTCAGAATAGGATTATTAGGCCACTTGTACCTAAAAGCTGCTATTACGGTTAAAAATAGAAGTTATACATCTTTGACCATGAACTACTAACTCCACATATCTAAAAAAGGAGACACGACTACCAGTTTCTACACAAGATATACATAAGCAGGAAGGGGAAAAGCAGCTGAACCCAGAAAGATGACAGAGCACAACACAGAACACCTTGTGAAGAAATGGAAAACATACTTTTCCCCAAGCTTTTCACCTGACAAGACAAAACTGCAGATAATGCTTGGTTTTAGTGTTAAAATTTTACACAGCCCTACATTTTGGCTCATAAAACACACAGTATTTGCAGCAACAACAAAAATTACTTGGCAGTTTCAACAAGACTGCAGCGTGCCATGTCACCTTCAAGTAAAGGTATTGAATCGACTATTATTAAAAATCATGAGGAATTCAGCTCTTGCTTTCAGGATATACTACCCAGCCATAATATCCGTTCGATTGAGGCCAGGCTTCTTCTATGGAGACAGCATCATTATTTCATGAATCAGCAGTGACCTTTGGAAGAAACTAGGAAAAGCAGGCATGTTCATTCCCTTCCATTGATTTTCTAATTTTGAGTAAATTGGTTTAATCTGGGGAATGGTTATCTATTAGGAATAAAAATACTTAAACTGACTTTAGAAAACAGTATAAAGCTTTTAAACTGAAACAATGAATTTAGAAGGGAAACAAGGCAAAAAGTTAGTGATTGTATAAATCTTATCTTGGGCATGATTTTGTGGCCAGCCACACAAGTATGAAAGAATTGGAATATCTCTAAACCTAAAAGATAGATCTACAGACCCAGACCTTAGTTTTACTGCACTATGTCTCTAGATATGTGTCTGGTTTACCCATTAAATGTCTGCTGTTGGAAAAATCTGCAGAAAAACTACTCACCTGAAGTGGGAAGTGATATGGGCATCATTTTTATCTGGTTAAAATGAGAAATAACGTGCTGAATATTGAGAACATTGGTCAGTCCTGAATCTAACCAACTTATAAGACAAGTTCAGTAAATCAGAACAGACCCGAAACAGCCTGCAAGGAAAGAACTTGGTTGTCTCCAGGATCCTAAGAGCACACAGGCCTATGTAATCAAAGGAAATGGTGATTTACAGAGTAACTGTTTCAGGGTCATCATTGTATTGGTGCATGGATCTCTCATATTCTGATAATTAAACCTTTGTCTTAACAGATTTGGTCTACTTTATTATCTTCTGAACATGATGATCATACCTAAGCTTTCTTTACTATCAATTTATGCTCTCATAATGTTAATGATCTATAATAAACATAGATTTTGGCACGATGGTAGTTCACCTTAAAACCACATGCAGACTACCTGTCCCTTTACTATTCCTTTTTTGTATTTCCATTTTTTGTCTATGGAGTACCCAGTTAACTATTCCCTTAAAGTTCACTCAATAAAAAGTGGAAAAAAATAGAAAAGGATTTAAAGCATCAAACTAACAATCTCATAGCAAGCTAAATGCACAGTTAGGTTTGGGGTATTTTTAACTTCCAAATGCTCAGTTGGTAATTCTAGGTTGAATTCCACTTATTCCTGAGATCGTTGTTCTCACCATCCAACACTAAATGTCTTGCCTAGAAATTATAAACTACTAGGATTTATAAATACTGATCAGAACATATAACTTCTTATGCCCAAACAAGAAATAAACAAAACTCTTAAAAGATTCCTCAGAGTTGAACATCTGAATCCCCACCCCTGCAATACTCTGAACCTCTTTTCACATCGCAGAGTATAGACAAATGTTAAAATGTCAGACTGGTGATAGGAAAATGTTCACTTACCTCACGATCCAACAGTACAGGTGACACCACTGTAACAATATCTCCCTTTTCTGGGTCAATGTAGAACATATTAGGAGACGGTTTGGTAGGGGTCTGTTTAAGGATGTTATACCGCAGAAGAGCATTGTCTGTGCTAGAGTCATCAGCATCAAATGCTGTCATACGCATCACAGTCGTTCCTAAGGGAAAAGTGGACAGACAACAGAATGCAGTTAGCAAGAACATGTAAAATTATACTGCCTTCCTATGTGAGAACCAGGTGGGTACAATATATAATTATCTCATCAAGACCACTGAGTAGTTTCACCTGATACTTAGTTTGTACTTGCATTTGTATTATTTTTACTTGCAACTGAGCTAACAACAGAAGACTAGTGGTTTGCAGCAGACATACTAACATAAATTCCCCATATTTGTATGCTTTGTTGCCATCCATCTTAATTGCATTTCACTAAATGAACTACAGATGTATCTTTTTCACTTCTACGCGTAGAAAGTCTACAGGATATTTATGATGAAAATAACAATGCTGAAATAAGAGAAAGGTCTCTCTTCACTTTAAAGTCTTGCACAATTTCAGAATTGGTTGGATATTATAATTTCTGTTAACAAGAAATTTTGTAATGATTAAAACCTACATTATTCTAATTTCAATTTGTACAAATTTATGGGCTTACTGTATCAACCTCAATAAAAACCAAAAAACAAAAAACACCCACCAAACAAACCCCAACAAAACAAACCACCTCTATTGCCAGGCTGTCCTTCAAGTGATGAAGGTTTTCTTTTAACATGAAAATCCTGTAGCACACAGTTCTGCTGTAGAGTGCAATAAGGTAAATGCTGTTGACTGCACAGACTCCTACATGATGTACACAGGAAAAATCTCAATTCTTCTTCTATATCACAGTTAATACAGGGAGGACTGAGATGCTGCCAATTCTCTATTTAGCTAGTGGAACACGTACTCCTGCATCACAGGATCAAGTCTTTTCCTCTCCCTTAGACAGGCACGCTAGGCTGACATAGCCTACAAAATTCTGTCATAGCATTCTTTTATTTGCTTTGTACAGCACATTGAGAACCGAAGAAATGAAGTAATTAGACACCTGGGCTGAATCGTGAGTTATTCACCCTCAGCCCATTATAAATTCTTAATCAGTTCATTTATAGGTAAAAATGTAAGCATTTTTTTTTAAAAAAATCTAACTGAAAGTTATATATCATCATGCCAAAACTGAAGTATTTCTGGTAATATTGACCTGAAGAAATAATAAAATCCTACCAAATAAAGTAATGATCAAATTAACAAACTAGTTTCAATGGTGAATCAAAGTTAAGTAACAAATTAATGCAAATAGTATTAGCAAACTTTATGCAAATAAGGAATCTAGGAAGGGATCCATTCTTTAGATTAAAAATCCCAACTGAAACCATTTATCAAACTCCATCATCTATACAATCTACATTTAAGTAGTTTAGCACTGAAACCATATCCAATCTGTGAACCACAGTGTCAAAATTAGTTATAATTCTTTGTTAGAGATTAGTTCTTATGTGGTGGCTAACCCTTTCTTTTCCCCCATAGACTTTCAGGCAAGTATTTTTTTAAATAGCATGACAAAAAAACATTTCAAATACATTTTAATTTCTTAAGAGGTCTGTAAGACCATATGATCTGTTCTCAGTATCCACATAGCCCTTTGTGACAAAATAACTACAAGTGATTAAAATCTTCTGGTACAGACAAGGCCTAAGATATTACACTGGAAGTGTCAGCAGAAGAGAAATTCATATTATTCATGTACAATGACAACAACTGCCTGGTTCACTGTTAAACAAACGCAACCAGCTTGTTTAGGTATGTTTCTTTTTTTTTTGCCATACTTCCCAGAGTGCAAAGTATTGCCTCTTGTTGTGGTGACCTTGAATATAAACTCTCAAAGGTTTTGCTTCATTGCTACTTCGGGCAGAGTTACCCCCTTGAGAAAACAAACAGAGATCTGACAGCATGTTGGTTTTATTCACCAGTGATTAAAGGTCAGACAGCTCAAAAAGAAGCTTACCACTGGATACCATGCTATGTTTTCCAATATTACAAGATAATCCTAGCCCTGATATTTTCGCCTACTTTGTTTGAGACTTCTTCAGAAGGAAAAAGAGCAGCTTTCTGTTTTGAAGAATGAAGATTCACCCTCTTTTCACAAGTACAACACACTGTGCTATTTTTTAGATATTTATTGCATTTTAAGAAAGTTATATTCGTATTAGATAATGTGTTTCCCAAAGATCTCCTAAGTCACAAGAATTCAGTGAAATAAAGAACAATTAAGGCAAATCTTCAAGGGATCTTAAATAGTGCCCAAGTACAAGTGAAATCAAATGGGTCTCGGTATGCAACTGTTTTCTGAAAAATGCAATTTCATCAGATGCTATATTCAAGTACATTAGACTACATTTCAAATGAATATACAGTTGCTACCATTATTAATCTATTAGATGAGTTGATGCCCAGCAGAGATTTAGAAACCGATTAAAATATATACTCAGGTAGAAATCCTATTTATACAGTTGTCTAGACAGTTCTACTAAAATATTTCTGATGATAAGACTGTGGAAGGCACACATAGATTTTAAGATCTGATGTAAGTCCCCAAAATCTTCAGTTACTCTGGCATAAAACTGGTTTAATACAATGGCTGAATCTGATTCTGATTTGCCAGCTGCAGTTCTTTAGCCTTTCAACTCACTGGACATTATCTTGTTCTGTGCAATCACTCCTTTGGTGCATACAGATAAGAAATTCCAGCAACTCTGAAGAGCTGAATTTTACATTCATTTTGCATGGAGATGTTAGCTCCAGGATGAAAGCTCTTGAGAATTAGATCCATTTTCTTCTATGTTGCTCCTGTCAGAAGTTTTGAGATACTGGTTTCTAGCTACCAAAGTGGCATTTACATTTAAGTGAAAGTTATTTTATTCTCACAAGTTCATATAACAGATGTAAAAACACACATAAAATTTGGGGTTGTCTTTAGATGTCATTATGCATTAGTACAGTTTATATAAGGTGCTACCTGTTTTCTGTTCATGAACATAAATACAGAAAATGACACCTCTTTAAACATCATCTATATGCTCACATCACTACAACAACCAGAGGAGCTGCGGAATATTGTGGCTCAAAGGAAGCCCTTGCACTGATCTGAAAGTTGGTGCCAGGCTTCTGCAGGCATGCTGAGAATGACTTGTCCTCAGAAACATACCCTTTATGCTCTTGTGCTCACAAGCAGATTTGCAAACCAACCATGGTTCAGTGCCATCCATTCATTTCAAAGCACAGCAGTACCTACTCTGTATTCTGTTACATTAAAACTAAACAAACAAAAACCCCCTCATATACAAAAATCTAGAATGGGCTGGTATTTGTGGTTGATGCCTCCAAAATCACAACAGCTTTAAGCCAGCAGCTAAAATATATTCCATGGACCTTTTGGAGAAGTCCAATAGCTGTATTTCCAGGGAAGAGCCTTCCTATCCCTAGCTGGGGTGTTCACAGAGAGACCACACATGACCATACATTTGGGATTGGACCACCCCAAAAGACAACGTTTATGGAGATCTCTTTCCTAAAAATACAGTGACACAAATTTTTATTTTAAAAGGCTCTACAGCATACATCCAGTCAAAAGAGTTTAATTCAAGATGCACACTTCCCCAGTATTACTCCTTCATCATAAAGTTTTATTCTTCATAAAAGATTCATTTCCCCAGACCCATAAACTGACTACTTCTAATTCAGTGTCATTTTATAAATACTTCCATTCCTGGCATCAATCAAATGCAGCTGGCTTTCAAACCACAAAACAACAGCTTGCTACATTATCATGTTAAACAATATATATTAACTTATCAAGCTGAGGAAGAAGTGTCTGCAAAATCAGCAACTTTATAGTTCTGCCGATGATGCACAGATACTCACTGAGTCAGTCTCTCTCAGTAAAGGTATAGTTATGCTTTGCTGTATTTCAATATTCATGGTTTATTTGTCACACCTTCTGGGCAGTTTCACTATTACCATAATCACTCAAAACCTCTACTTGCACCTCCCAGAGTTCCTCATTGATCAGACATATATCCCACTAGCCAGGTCATTGCTCCAGAGGCTGCAGCTATCCATCTGTTGATTGCTCATTTGGCCTGTAAGCTGGCTTGGAAATATTGGCAAAAAACTCCCCTTAGGCATTAAGAAGTAAAACACAATGCTTGCACAATTTTGTGGTGATTGGAGCAGATGGTTTCTTGGGAAAAAGCTCTTTCGCATTTTGTTATTTACCTCTTAATAACCTTTCTAGTTCTTTCTTTCTTTTCGGTGCCTTTTTTTTTCCTGTCAAGATGCCAAGAGAACACTGGGAACAGTTCAGCTGATAGATGAGATTATTACTAACCCCCCATCCCTTTTATTTATTTAATTTATTTATTATATTCAGCTGCTGGGTTTACAAAAAGGACTGGCACATAGTGGAAATGAGGCCTATTTCCAGCTTGATGAAATGTGAACAAGTGGCTTAAGCCTTAAAAGACAACTCTGAATTTGAGTACTAACATTAAAATATTATCCAGTTTAAAGACCGAACAGTTTTAACTTTATGAGAACTACGGTGCTCAAAAAGTTCACCCTGGAGTTCTCATGTTGTTTTCACTCTTTTTGGGAGTCTCCGCTGTATGTTCAGTACGTTAAATGTTTTCTACACGTACTAGAGAAAGGGCAGGGTCTACTTTCCTAATTAACATTGCTGATTTTTGTTTCCACCTTTCTCACAAGTTCAGATGTACCTCTGCACACTGATAATAATCTGTTGCACAGTGGCATACTTTAAAAAAGTAAAGCTATTTTAACCCAAAAAGGAGAACAAAGAATGAAAAATGAGCTGAAAAAGGAAGAAATCAAGAGGGTTACCTACATGTCTGGAGCACATTACATTTATTGCTACAGGAAAAGAAAAGATACCAACTTTCAGGGAAAGGAGCAAAGGAGGATACCCTCCTGACTACCACACTCATCATAACTAATTACATGTTTGACTGTCATTTTGTACTATAAAGACAACAAGCCCCAGGGAAGCAAAACAAATATAAGAAGAAAGGTCTATTATGGTTCCAATCAAGTGCATTTGAATTGCAACTGCAGTTATTAACTTATGTGTGTTATTAAAAACTTGAAGGCCTTGCTCAATAGCAAAGACATTTAGTAAGAATTAATGAGCTCAGGCTTTTAGTATATCTTATATTTGTACAGGGCAATAATTTTCTACGCTGCAGGACTTTTTCACATTGTCTATTTGGATGCTTGGCAAATTCAGGATATGTGTATACTTTTTAAACTAGAGTTTAGATAGCATCACCGGTCAGTACACTGGGCATGGCAACATATTGCAGTCAGCGTGAGTGGAGAGCACTGGTGAACTATCAGTTGTGGAATAATAATAAACAAACTTAAGTAGAGATGAACTGTTAAGAATTGCTACTATCTATGGAGAGTTAATGCAGACAGAAAACATAAATTGAGAAAGAAATAATGGGACATTCCTAGCTGAACAGTACGACAACAGTAAAGCTGTATGAGCAGGTCAACCTTTAGCAATACAGAATTTAACCTTTGTTCTCATGAGTAATATAGATGTTTTGGTAGAATAAGTTATTCACTCCTGGGACTTTTTGAGAATGAATTATATACAGTACTGTCCCTAGCCATATGGTAGGGTAAAGTGTCACATGACTGAAAACGATGTTTAAGAGCTTTCAGGTATCTGCTGCTCCAGGCGAGACGTTGATATATGAAATGTCAGTAAATGAATTTGCATTAGTTGAAGTTATGTGACATGGATGCTACTTCGGTATATTGTGCTTTGTCTCTAGTGCTATGAATGTTTCTTTCTTTAGGGTAAAACTGTTGGGTGGAAACACTGACAATTCTTAGCCCCGTCACCAATTCCCAAATCATGCATATATTATCAGTACATACTAGGTTATGAGATTTTGTGGTAGCATATGTACACTGAAACATGCTTTACTTTGTGCAGATACAAGAAATTATAAAGCAAATAAAAAGAGCATTATTTATTCTTTCATAATACTAAGAGCCCCATCACAGATCTTGGGTTGTACAAAATATGAAACACGTGGTCCCTGACTGGGATAACTTAAGATTTTAGACACTGTGCAGTCTTCCCTCACAAAAAAAAAAAAAAAAAAAAAAAAAAAAATTGCATGTAGTCTTTGCATTTGTCTGATGGACTCCATATAGCATTAAAGAGACTACAGATAGCACGAAACCGGCAGTTCCATGAGGAGCAATATCAGTGAAGTTTCATTTCCTATCTGGTATTGTCCAAAGGCTCACCTCCTGGATAGATAAGATGATGTCTTAAAGGGTCTAAAGTCAGTCATTCCCTTAGAAAGGCCATTAATAGGATTTTTTTTTCTCCTCCTTTATTTTCATAAAACTTTTATGAGTTTGAGGTACTCTTCAGACAACTCTATCCCTATGAGAAAATTAGTGGAAACTGAGTAATGAGTTCAAAAGTTTTGAGGGAGGGACTGACTGCCAGACAGACAGGTAGAAACACATGCTAAAACCTAACTTATTCAGATGGCTGCTTATTTTTATGTGCCGGTTTCTTTTCAACACATTTCTATATCAAACTCAAAAATAAAAAGTATTCCCAAGAAGTCAGTCCATCAAGGGAAAGCAATAGGCTATTTTTTCTCTATGCCAAGTGTACTACTTATTAAGCTTCCCCCTTATCTGAACATATAGACGTATAGCAGTAACAACAGAAACCTTGATATGCGGTGACAAAGCCATTAAAGACTTTTATGTAAGAGGAACAGGGCTGGTTGGTGGAAATGTTCGCCTCTATTTCAGAGTACATGTCAAACTCCTCAACTTAAAAAAAAATATTAACTTTTCACATTTAAAAAAATAAAAGGGCTTAATATTTTAACACACAGGGTTCCTGAGAAAGAAAGGAAAGTGCTGGGATGTGTTCCTGAACCAAGTTTATCCTTTCTTAAATGTGAATCTAAACCTCCAGATAACAGGAACAAGGGAAATAGGAGAGGAATAGTGACTGCTCTGCTGCTGTTAGAACCTCCGTACCAAATTATACCTATTACAACTCCATCTTCCCCTAAACAGTTCTCCCAGTGATGTCTACTCGACATCATTGTTACTCCTTCAGGAAACAAGCCTTTCTTGCTCAGACATGAGGAATTCATCACATTGGTTCACCTACAGCTTCTTCGGATGAGCTGGAAATTACAAATTTAGCGAAAGCGGACTTAGAATAATAGAGCTATAGATTAAAAAGCAATGTCCTTTCTCCAGATAGGAACAGGCTGTAGATTTAAGCAAACGATCAAAGATTTTTTCTTAACTAGGATTCTAAGTTCTGGATCTGTAGTAAAAATGTTGCACTCTCATGTCTGCTTCCCTTTTGACCAGTGAAGTCTATTAAGAAAAGGCATGAATTACTTCTTGGATCATGACCATAAGCTATAAAAAGTCCCACTGTTCTAATATTCTAACTGCCAATTCATAACATAATCTTGTATGTCAGATAACATAATTCATAAAGCAGTATAACACATTCTCTTGAAGTAAATGGTTTAATGTAAATGATGATATGCATTGAACATCTCACAGCAGGCGAATATGACAGAACAGTGATTTATGTGTGAAAGAATAGCTATTCAATATACAAAGAGTAAGATTCAGCCCTAGGCACACTCAGAAAACACAGAGGACCCACATTCTCTCTGGAGTTTGGCTAGCACTATAAGTCAATCAGAAAAATCACAGGAAATAAAGACTAGATGAGACATTAAAGCATCATTAAAATTCAGTCCCCTAAAAAGGATGCAGGACCATTCTTGAAAAGATACAGAAGAATACTGGCTTCTTTGCTGATAACCTCAAATGGAGAAATTTCCACAATCCCCAAGTAAATTATCACCATGCCAAGTGCATTTGAAAACCTCTGCCAGAAAGCTAGCTCAAATCCTAAGAGATAGGTCAATGACTGAAATAACCAGCTAAACTCTAGACCATCACTGCACCAGTGGAGATGGAGGATGCAAAGCTCTTTCCTCACCTTTTACAAAGCTACCAGAGGTAAAAAGTCTGAAACTCAACACCTCTTGCCTAGAGTGACTTATTCATTCACTCAGCCCTTTGATCTGAACTGTTTGACAGCTGAAACATTTTGTCAGAGATGCTTACAACTCACATGATTCACCATGCTGTTTTCCCAGTTCCCATGCAAAATTGGAATTGCCTGCAATCATTCAAATTTGATTTCAGACGTATACAAGCTGTTTAAATGCAGATGCAAACTTTTATAGTCAAGAACAGCCAAGCAGAGAGCTTACTAAAAATATATATTCTGCACTTATCTCTGTTTTATAATCCGAATGTTTTCTTTTAGCTTTTCTCTACCTTTTCTTTATTAGTTTCCCATTCTTCTATTCTTCCCTGTTTATCTGGGTGGCATAGTTCTGGCCAGAGCAATGCAAATTGCTAATAGACAGCAATTTTTCAAGTAATACAAATATATAAAGCCTGATGTAAATTTCATATCCAGAAATACCCATGAGAAATTACCTTTTGAATGTGGTAGGTAGCTTCCTCTAAACCTCAAGACAGAAAATAAACCAGACACAATTAGATTAATCATTTAACTTTCTCCCCAAAAAGAAGTTAATATCCAGTTTCTCCTAGTCTCTAAGCAGGGAGGCATTCTTAATCAAGATAAATGAAGAAAAGAAAATAGGTGTTTCAGAGACTTCACTTAGGTTAGTAAAAAAGAATTGTCAATTATTTGCATTCTGAACTTCTGGGAGACGACTGGCCATCTTTCACTTCAAAGCCACTTTCACCTTGTCTATATCCAGTCCTGTCAAGAAGAGTTAGTATTCTGAATATTTACAGAAATGGCCACAGGAACAAGTACAGACTCTTCTCTTAGCCCTTATATTAAACAAAACATAGCTAACCACTGGGAACCTAGTTCATATTCAGCTGTCCATCAAGCCATGAAAGCCTCTGAGTTTGGAGGCCCAGCAGCACCTACCAGCTCTTGGAGCCCGGTACAGATCCTAGCCATATTCTAGCCCACAACCCTTTCACAGCACCAGTGTCCTTTGGAAAGGAAACTTGGGTGCACTGGTAGAGAGGAAGCAGCGGTGTGTTTTAACAGGTCCACCAGTATAGACTACTGGAGACCCTGGACTGTGAGGGCATACCTCAGCTGAGAAAGAATCAAGGTAACACTTCAGACTATTTTTTTTTTTTTTTTTTTAATGGAGAAATCCCATGCCAATAACAGCTTCAGCACAGAGATGTTTGTCAGTCATATTTTCTTTTTAAGCTAGGACTGTCTGTAAGGCGAGAGTGAAACTAGTTAAATAATGTTCATGGAAATGCAAGAAATTGGTGCCAAATGTAGGTTTTAAATCAGTAGTATATTAAAATCTAATAACACTGAGAATTAAAATGAATTGAGAAGAATATTTTTTCCTTTCACTCCAACAACAAATTATTTCAAAATAAAAAAAAAAAAGCAATGTAATGTCTTGACAGTAAGTGTCTCTCTTTTTAAAACACAGTAAAAATACAGTGTGTGTGGGATGGGTAATAAGAAACCCATGCTACATACTCTGTGTGCATACTCTGCGTTAGGACTTGTTCAAGAACAACAGGATCGAGATATTTTTCTAAGAAGGTAATGTTTTCACAGATTTCAATAATCTTTTGATCAGGGCCACACTTCGCAGATGAAACATCTCAGTCTTTAAATTACCTACTTTTGTACGGGACTTGACTGGCTTCTTAGAAATATCTTATAAGAAAGGCAGCAATTATACTCCCCTGTTGCAGTGGGCTTTAATCAAAAACACGTCATTACTTTACAGAAATCACTGTAGACTATTCTTCTATGTCCAAGTAAGGTACACTGGCATCCTTCCTGATTAAAAGGTAGTAATATTACATTTTAATAAGATCTCTTAGTGCAAGGTCAATCTTCGCTGATTGGAAATGCTTTTTGAGACAGTGGGCCAGAATTTCTGTTGATCTAAATCAGCCCAGCACTACTAAAGCAAAGATTTATATTAGGTGAGCTATAGAACACAGGAATGACCTTGAAGGTCTATATTAGGTATACACAGCATTATATTACCTTTATTCCCTTTTTACCTTCCTAATTTCTCACTTCGGTATATGTGAAATGAAAGAGAAAAGCAAAAGGATGATCTGTACCTTTTCTGTGCTTCTTCTGTATTAGACCCTTTTCTTTCTTGCTACCAGCAGCTTATACAAGTATCAATTTTTTCACATGGATATAGGATAATGACAATACATCAATACACAGTTCATCAGTTACTGCACCTTAGAAGTCCTCATCTTTATTTGCCTCTAACTAATATGAACTGGTTGTGCATTAATCTCATGTTACAAAGTGGGGATATAATTGAAACCCCTATCCTTGTTATCCACGATTCTGTCACTGTGATTCTCATCATCTCCATCAATCCAAAATTAATCCATATAAGCCAAGGGTGCTTCAATATTATAAAAGCAGTGCTAATGAAAGAAGAATCAGACCTCATAATGAGGAAGTAAATCTTCCTACATAGTTTCTAGTTTCATCTGTAGGAACCAGAGCACACATTTATGTATCATTTCATCTTTGTATTGATTTCATAGTCATGTCCTAGCCATTTGATCTATTAAACATCTGAAAGTTTTTATCTGAGGGATGTTTCCATCTTAATACAGGTTCTTTTTAGGTGAGTTTTGTTTTTCCTCTCCCCTCCTGCAGATGAACTATCGGATAAATTATTTGGTTGGTCTCCCAGTGTCTGCTCTGTTGAAGTTATTAAAATTCATCCTGCCCCGACAATAGTTCATAATGAATTTCTTCACTGCTAGACCCAGTAAATGAAATAGGCAACTACTCCCTGTTCTTCATCCAGAGAATTGCATTAAGTCCATTGCACTTTTCTAGATAAATCATATCAAAGATGCAGTAATTCCTGTTAAAACTACGAACAGAAGTAGAATATTTGATTGTGAGGTCTTATACTTACTATTGAACAAATCCTTACAGCAGATCATAAGGCATGTCTTGGAAATATATCCTTTCCCTTAAAAAGGATTCATTCTTCCTCTATACATGCTGAACCAAGTTCAATAGCTTCCCACAGTAAAGGAGTTCACAGTGAAGAAGGATAAACACAATCAGTCATTCTGCAAACCTACACTTTGATTTGGTCAGCCTTTAAATCAAGTCCATGGCAACAACTCATTCCCTAATAGCATTCGAGAATAACAGAAGAGAGAATGTTTTTCAGCCATTTCCCCATCTTGAGATTGAAATATCTGCATATAGAAATCTTTGCAGCACTACTCAAAACTCTCTTTTTGGTTAAATTATATTTTAAAGCCACTGATAGCTGAGTTTAATAAATGATTCAGATACTGAAAGAGTATGTGCTATAATTTTAAGGCAGGTCTTTGAAATGATCTGATAAATCACAGGTTTCAAAACCTCCACCCATATACATAACAAGAATGCAGTTGGGAGTGTGTCATATTGGTTTTCAGTAAGGGCCTTGATATTCTTTCCTGAGTTAATTAAGCCACTAAGTTCAGCAAGTTTGAGGTAAGACAGTGTGATTAATTTCACTGAGTTATAACCACTTTAGGCTCAGGTATCTAGCCTTTTAAGTTTCTTAACAGTCACTGGAGAGGGACTGGCAATTTTGGATCCAGTTCATCCCATTCTAAGCTAAATATTTAAGAAAGGTGAGATGAGGCATCTTTAGAAGTGATTAATTCTGGAGAAAATCTAACTCAGAAAAGATATCAATCTCCCAGGCACTTAAAATACCACTCTTATTAATTCTGCCCATCACTACAGATGTGGAAAACAGGGTTAGAATAATGTACTTTTGTTCCAGTATCACACACTCCAAAAGACTTTCTCTTTCCTACTTCACAACTACTTATGGCTGAAGGGAAGGCAAGCTTGTAGGAAGCGCATTAGAGGCCTGCACCAGCTCTGTGCTGGACAGCTTTACAGTCTGCGCTGCCACTTGACCCTTGAAAAGTAGAGGTCTGCAAGGATTAACAGCAGGCCATGATATCACTGTTCTTACTCCCTTAGAATTGATGCATCATGCTAGGAAAGGACCTTAAGCAACAAATCAAGTTGTTTTAACTTTGTGTGTAATTGATTTAGTATTAAAAGGGCTACATTATGTCCCTGCAGAGAAAATATGGGTATGGAAAAGGCTCTGTATGTTGTAAAACATCTAAATATTGACTGTGGAACTCCTTAATGTAAAATTAATAATTAAACACAGAACAGCCCACCATATATCACTGTCAGCAATTGGACTTAGAGATCATAAAGATTTGCAGAGCTGTGTGCAAATATAGTGTCATTAGGTCACAGGCTTGTTCAAGTATATTTATACATATGCACATATTCTTTCTTAGGCCCAGAGAAAACACTTATCAGTTAGTGCTATATTGTGTCAAGAAGGAAGACCCAGAAATAGATTTTAAATGGCTACACACCTCTACCTTTCCACCAAGCATTTTTACACAGCCCTCAACTTGAACACACTCAAAATTCCAGTGGGTCACACGGCTTGCAGTGAACTGATTTCAAGTACTAAACCTCCTAATCCACTAAGCCCTTTTTTCTTAATGTTTCCTCATCATGTTTTGGCTAGCTGAGGCCAAAAGTGGCTTTGTTCCTTCACTCTCCAAGCTGGCTGGCAGGGATCAGAGTCCAGAAGCTCTAAACCCTATCTGAAGAGTGCTGACAAGCTCTCCTTCTTCCATGACTTTCACTGCTCCCTGGTTTTGAAGCTGAGCTTCTCATCTCACAGAGAACTTCATATGAACCTGGCAACACGGTCTTTGCTGTGGAGATGGCTCAAGTGTGGGGCAGTTCGGAGTGCAAATGGATGGGTATCCATATTGACTATTTTTTTCCTATTTTTCCATATTGTGGTGCTATACATACCTGGGTGAGTCCTAAACTGTAGGAAGGCAGACTTCTAGACTTCTTTCTAGGCTGAAGGCCACCAGAAATGGGCATAGTGCTATACAGCCAGCTAGTTCAGTCACCTCTGGATCCATTCTTACACAAAGCAGAAGATCATTTTCTGTCCCACAACAAACATCTGATTCTAGTCAGGACAATTTTTGTAGGCAACAACATCAAATACATGCTAGTAATTCAGTTCTATTGTATTCAATGGCATATATCAGGCATATAAATAACAGCAACTGAGCTTTTAATTTCCTTTTTACTTTTCAAATTCAGGACTTCAATGAAATACTGTCTCTTGGGGAGAAGGTGGGTCTGGCCTGTGTAAAGACTGTACTGAATGGAGCTCTAACAGAAGTGAACATCCATTCCACCCATCTTCTTTCCCTATCAGAAGTAAATGGAAAAGCATATGGGACCTAGGACCAGGCAGAAGCGTCCCTGTCTTGGGTTCCCTGTTGACTTTTCCCTCACAATTTACAGAGTTGAAAATGTCAATAGCAATATACCATCAAGTTTAAAGGCAATCTGTAAACACAATTTGTCAAATACATTCATAAAGCTTCCACCCCACCTCAGCTCTTCTATAATTTTGAGTGGAGCCCTGGTGCAAGGTATATGGAAGAATGACAATTTCAAAAGGTATCAACCTTCAGGATACAATCTCTAAGATTTTGAGTGGATTTCTTCCATGCAAACTTCAGTTAGAAAAGTCAAGTAAAAAAATTTTTACTTTATACTCCTTGTGCTTCTGTGATTTATTCATTTGTTTTTCCACTAACTTATATGAAATCTTACTTTCTATGAATGCGAGCTGTAAAACTCCCTGCTAGTCAACAAAGTCAAGGTCAGTACTGAGTCATAGTTTTTGTCTCCAAGATGTCTGCTAATATCTTTCCCCGACACTACCATACACTTCACAATTGGATGAGATTATCAGTATGTTATTACATATTATATTTACATAAACTCAAGGGAAGAGAGCCACAGAATCCCTACTACAGGTCTATTCCAAATTCTTTGTCTTTTGGCAAGGCTAGTAACCTCTGCAACCCCCCAAGACTTAACACCTGCTAAAGAAAAAAACCAAAACAACCAAACAAAAAAACCTTATCAAGTTTGATACCTTTAAATTATAATTATTTTATGTCTGTTTATCTACAGCAAAATGACTATGACAGTTATAAGTGAGCCACAATGATTTGTATCTATGGATTACATGTCAAATTTGAAAAATTGTAGCTTAAATCATACATTCACAACAGATCTTGAAAGTCTAAGAGGAGACAGGTATTCCAATTAAATGTACCAATGTCAAATGAATTTATTCTGTATTTTTATTACATTACCAGGCACACGCATTACGATAGCTCCAAACTCTTTTGTTCAGGGAATTCACTTAGCTTTTTATTCAAATGAACTACTTTAAAGAGAGAACAGTTTGTAACTTCATTCACTTGCATGCCACTTATGAAATAACCCATTGATACTAATCCCAGCAGTACTCTGTTAAGCATATTGTACTTTCTATGCCTATAACAACCAGATCTGATAATGATCTTCTTTGCACTGAATATATCTGTTGACACAGTGCAACTAAGAATTAAACCAAATGGATAATTTGCTAAAGCAAATAAAAGGCAGCATATTTTACAAGTTTCCCAGTTACACTGTAATGACACAGAATACCAATAAACTTAAAAAAAAATAAACAGTCACATATACTCATGCAAGCACTGACTTTTAGAACTACACAACTGGTGACAAATTGGTATGTTGTCAAAAGCACAGAAATGCAGGTGGTAATACCCCAGCTTCTTGCATGGTGCTAAGAGCGTAATGTTCTTAAAGAATATAAGCTCTAAAGATATCAGGTGTGTGATCTCTTCTGTATATATTTGCTGAATTCTTCAGACTTTTCCTGGTTAATAAGACTCCATCTATATTAATATACATAAATACTTGTTCCAAAATTTAATAATACATACTAAGACTTTGTAGAGAAACATTTATTTCTTTGTACTGAATACCAGGGATATTTTCTATCCTTGAAGTGATCATTGTTTGAGGCTAAGTTTCACTTGAAAAATCTAGATGCATTCAGATCTCTTGTTAAAAAATCCCAGGATGAAAAATATCTCCTCTAACGTTCCATATGGTTTTTGCTTTTAACAAACAAACAGCTTGTGCATTACATTACTGCCTTCATAGCATGCTATTCTCTTAGTTTCACATACCATGAAATATTGTAGTCTACTAACCAGTATTTTATTTGCTGAAATCAACACAACAGCAAAAAGTAAAATGGGAGTTTATAAACTTCCTTCATTGAAAGAGGAGGCTCCCAGAAACAGGTCCTACGCAAACTGCACTGTAGGCTGACTTCCTTTCACTTAGTTCCAACTTTCTCAAGAGTTAAGTGTCCTTCAGACTTTCAGTTCATGAAGAAAGATGCTTTTGTTTATTAAAAATTACATTTACAAAATAGTTATTTTGGTGGCAAGCAATAATGCTATAGCATTTCTAGCATTTACTCTGGCCTTTTGCATACAAAGATAACATAAAGCAGTTGCTAGCTGAATAACTAAGCTGCCTATATCCAACTGGAATAGGTTCACCCTGGTGCCTGAAACAGTCTGAGCCAAAATTCTCTCCCCCGCCCTTGGTTGGAAACCTGCTGGTGGGGCTGAAAATAAGATAGTTTTGCTAGAAGTAACATTCACACCTGGGTTCTGTACTAAATAAAATGAAAAGCGCTGCCATTCTCTGCTTAGACATTGTCCATAAATCCGTTCTTTCTTTTGCAAAATTAGTACATAGTAGAAGCTGCAGAAAAGCACCACTGAAGTTTTATTCCAATTTAGCACTCTTAGAAGTAGTTCATAATATCGTTCAGCTGCATTCCACTTGCAAAATTACCTAGTTATGCTAATTTCAGAGGGGTTTTATCACATTTACATGTATAATATAAATTGATAAATGTTCTGTTGGCATATCAGCTATGGAATCTACCATGTATACTACTTGAGCTCCACTTATAGACACTTCCTGCTGCTTCAAAACAATAACATTCCTGTGTACAGGACAGAAGTTATATCATGAATAATTCAATGCAATGGGACATACTCTTACAGTGTGTTTCAAAAATGTTCTTTTTAAACTAAATGCTTTGTTCACCAATATGCCAAGGTCTGAGCACTGGATAAAAATGCCTCTGAGCTATTCCATGTAAGACATCATGAGGGCATTGCTTTATCAGGATTTGAATGGAAATGCTACAAAGTGGCACAAACTGTACAGTAGTTGGAAAGGAATTAGAAAAAAGTAGTTTCAGTTAAGAAAATTTTTCATTCTCTAGTTGTGTGCATGTTTCTAGAGCAGTGAGATCTATGTATGTATCTACAAATTAGATTATAAATTAAGCATGCTACAGATGTTTATAAGCCATAATTAAAATCAACCCAGTGACCCTCAGTTAAACATTTATGAAAGATTTATTCAAAACTGGTTAACCATTTATAAGGCATTTATATAGAAACGGAGTATAAATGATGACTTTCAATTTTCCAGGCAAACTTTATAAAGTACTTTCATTTTATCTTCTATCCTAGTTACTGCATGTGAAGACACTGCAATACTGGATATGTGGTAATTTCTTGCAAGTTTTGACTTTGCAATATTGGAATGACACTATGAATAATAGTACAGGAGCATTACAGGCTCATAAAAGCAAATGAATGCTCTAAGAACTGACAGTATATACATTCTTAAAACTGGAATCTATTTAAATGTACTGCTCTGAAGCAAAGAGATATGTTTTAATATATGTACAATTGTACCTGCCTGGGTGTTTTTCTTTGACATAATTTCATTTTGAATAGTAATATTTAAATACGTAACTTAGCTAATTTTATATATTATATACATACAAACATATACTTGGTGTAACATATACACAATAGATGTCATAGGAAAAAGTAGTAAATAAATAGATTTTAATGAAGTTATTTTTAGTTTACATCAGCGCAAATGAGTTTCAAACTCAGGACTGATATGGTTTGGCTCAAATAATACCAAAAGAACCCCTCATGAAATAAGCAGCTTTGTATCATCTCTTCGTTGCTGTAGCCAATATCCTTCCCCTATGCCCTGCTCCCCGTGCATCTTTAAGATGCTCAACAGCTAACTGATGCCACAGACTCATACAGCCCTACAGAAGAATGTACCTACCCCAGGGCTCATTCTTCCTACAAAGTGCAATATGCTTCCTTTCCTGTTTTTCATATTTCAGGCATGTATTTCATACTCTATCGTAAACAACAGAAAATATAACTGTCCAGTGATGGAAAAAGCAGTTACAGAATTTGAAGGTAACACTGCAAGCTCTCCTTTCATGCTCTTTTGATGCATGCCAGTAGTGCTCTAGAGAGGTTGGAGTAACAATATCACCTATGGCATACACAATCCTCAATTACTCTGCTACATGTCAATTCCAAATTTTATTTTTTTTTTTTTTAATTATTCCTTCTGATGCAGACTTTGGGAACAAAATTGGGACCTCTAATTTCACATAGGTTAACATTTAGGCATCAAAGATTTTCGCTACTAACACACTGACCTATTGACATGGTTTTGCACCAGTGAGCTTAAAGATGAAAGATTACACAGTCCATCAAATTTCTGAGAAATTCAGATCCTTGTGATTTTGTTTTCTGAAGTAGAAATATTATCTTTACCCAAAGGCACTGGTCAAGATCTGAACTGGTAACTAAAAATACATATGCTCTTTAAAAGTAATCAGTGGAGATACAGCATTCATATTGTTCATGTTTTGCTGTATACATCAAAAACAATATTAATGAAAAATGATATATGTTGAGAAATGCACCACAATTATTATGCAAGAGAAACAAAACATAATTTCTGCTCCTGCTCTGAAAATACTTTCATTAAAATCCCTGGAAACTGAAATGTGACATTACAATAAATATATGTTATTCAAAAAGGCTATATTTTTGCAGCTGTACTGTATGAAACTGGTTATATTGATTATTTACAGGGTTTATTCAATTAGAATATTTGAAAAATATACAAATGTGTAAGGCAAACAGCCATAAATAATTACAAACTGCAGGATACTGACTTTTATGTTCAGAGGCACCTTAGAAAGTATCATAAGTAAAATTTCCATTTAATGTATCAATTCCCAAACATAGTAACAGAAGTAATTACAGAATACTAGCCAGCACTAGAACTTAGAGAGATAAAAAAATTCTGATTTTCCCCATTTGTTTCATTTAGGCAAACATACAAAGCCTAAACAAAAGAAGATTTAAAGATCCCTCTCCTTCTGTAAGAAAACAGCTTCATTTGCATAATCTCCTACAAGTCTAATTTTCCTTTATGATATTTTGGAATATTTTCCTGATCAGTAAATTCCCTACAGCAATATAAGAAGTTCTACACTCAGTAATGAAACACTTTTTTGAAATCACAAAATGAGGATTTGCAGTACAAATATTCCCGACATCCTGCCATAAGATAAAACTATTTAGTTCCTTCCTTTAAACAGAATCCATATAATCAGTAACAGATTTATGCTTTTGTAATAGAGCGAGAGCTTTCATGAGAGTGATGCTTACACTTACAAATAACCATCTTAAAATGTTGTTTTACTCTCTGAAATTGTGACAGTGACTTGTTTGCAATCTCTATGCTTCTTGTCCTTAATGGAACAGACAAAAGGACTTTGAACAGAAATGAAAGAAAAGATGAAGTCAGCCAATTAGTTTCAGCCTGAGCAGCAGTGCATGTGAAGCATGACCCTAGCAACTACTTCACTAACTTGTGCTGCTAACAGAAACTGTTACCCGTCTGGCTTCAGTGCTTGACTCTAGCACAGTGTTGTGATGTTCAGGTTTGGATGACTCATAAGGGCGCATGGCGTCACACCTGCTGCTAGAAGACAACTTAAGATTTGCCCATTATGCTTCCCTCATCCATATTAAATATTATTTACTCGCTGACAATGAAGGGAGTCATGCAGAAAAGGGCTATTTGAAGGGCCCTAGAGTTATGGTAGAAGGGAGTGACCTCTGAGTCCATCAAGAGTCCTTGTGATGGCAATATCACAGGAAAAGATGCTGACACGAAGATGTCATTCGGATTCAGTGCTCTAACAGCTGCAGCCCTGCCCTTAAAGGGAGACTGTGGGTGGGTAAAGCAGGTACAGTTAGTGCTATGCTAGCAGCAAGAGCTCTCATGCTCATGCCCAAGCTGTCCTGTGTTAGAGGCAGAGGATACTACAAAAATATGCTCAAGACAGATAAAACCAAATGGAAATATAAGCAGGGAAACTTAAAAAGACAATCTAGGAAATCTCTTACTGTTGATTCTGAAAGCCAAAATTATTTATCCTTGCATAATTTTCAGAGGCTGTTTCATCACATAGAAAAGGAGTGCATGAAAAGCTGTTGATGGTGATCAATTCAAGGGGCGTGCAGAGTCATACTGCTTTATGAATCACTGCACTTTAATGTACTGCACAACTGGTTAGAGGTCTCATATTGTACAGCTGGAGAGATACATAAAATGAAAAATGTTTATTTTACTATGTACAACCTATGCAGAGAGGGTAGGCCAGAGGTTTTAGAAGGAAATACAGACCTCTTGAAATATATCAGCACAAGACCAACATAAAATAAAACTGTCATCATCTTTCCTACCCTTGGATATACTGAAGGGGTGTTGCTTTGGCAGGTTTCAACCTTCTTCAAATATTAAGTAATCGCAGAATTTTAAGGTCCTAAATTTAAATTCACATTAGCAAGCAAGCTGGTTTCGAAGTACTGTCCACATAAATATTTCCAGGATAGTGCCACTTCTCCTGCTATGTATCTCTTTCTCTGAATGGAGCATGACTTAGGAGAGGTGCTGACACAGGATCAAGTTCTTTGAAAGATGAACTATATTTTATTACACATACATTCATATTAATGCAGAAGAATTGTTAAATTAATGTTACCACTGCTGACAGCAGTAATATTAACGTGATGAGCAGATCATTATTTATTTAGTTTCTATATTTCCAATTTGTTCTATTTATTTCACAGCTACACAAAGTTGAAAAGACTTCTTAAAATGAATCATAGAAATGAGATCATCAGAAAACCAATTAGATCATCAAGTTCAACTCTACGTCATTATGCTGTTCTTGTTCTCTCCAGGTTATGTATGTGGGAACATTAATATTTCCTTTTAAAAGGCATTTCCAATGAACTACTTCTGCTGACATTAAGTCCAGATTTTCCTTTCCTTCCTTCTACCCCTCCTAAAGCATGCGTCAGTAACCAATAGGTAGTGCATTTATAAATCATCTGAGACTCACTAGAAATGTGGCAGCCCCACAGCACAGTATAGATTGTGCTTTATGCTCAGGTTTTACTTGAAACCATAAGCAATGTTTCTTTTTCTCTGTACTACTTTTTTCAGATCAATGATTTTCAGCTGCATTTTAATTACAAAACCGTAAAACAATCTATTGTCCTTATGTATACATAATGCAAACTGCTCCAAGAAAAGTGTATAAGAAATGAGGCTCATTCTGAACATATCAACTGAAAAGGCTGATTCAGCTTTTCTTCTAAACACAGAAGAAATGGACTTGATTCTCAGCTGTATCAAACTAATGCTAAAGGTCTTTCAGGAATGAGGGAGGAGATAAAGATGCAATATGTCTTTGTATTTCCCCAGTCAAAGGAACAAAACTTATCAAAAGCAACCTCCATGCAGTCAGGTGGCCCATCAGTTGCTCTGGTGGCGTTCCACAACCTCCGTGTTCCCTGTTTACACCATTAAAACATTCCTTCTACTGACAGTAACAGTGATAGCTATTCCAGAGAGGAGTCTTTGGCTGTTAAAATCACTGAAGAACTCTGAACCCAAGACCAGGTAAATTGTCTACCTTAAGAGGTCCTCCTCAGTAAGAAGTGAAATGTCCGTTGAATTTCAAAGCGAACAAACCAACTTTCTTTGCAGAAAAGCAGTATTGTTTTTAAACTCGAAGAAAACAGAAAAGCTTTTGGGCACATTATCTCTTACTTCAAGAGTACCTTTGAAAAGGGCTTGGTGCCCCAAAGGTCATCTTCTGCTACCAATTCTGTTGGACAACTGAAAACATGTCCTATCCTTCAACTGTAAGCCAGGCACGTTGTATCATCTGTGGTCATTCAGTCCTATGGTGGAATCTCAGTAGTAAAATAATTTCTACATTTTTCTGGTTCATGTTAAATAATTGCACGCTTGTGCTGCAGGGAAGATGGGACTGGCAGCCCACAACCAGACAGAAGAAAGAGTGTTTGACTGCAAGACTCTTCCTACCCGGCTTGTGATCCAGGGAGTTCTCACTCAGCATGAGTCCTTCAGTCATGCAGTGGCATGAAGGGAGCAGCTAATGCTCTGCCAACCGGTAGATCATGACAAGTGCTTCATCTTCATTTCCCCTGTGCAGTGAAGATTTTGGTATGCACATATGAGCACCACACTGCATAGACCTCTATGGAGTTTCTGTGGATAAAACCACTGAAGTTGAATTTTGATATAAATATATAACACAAGCTGAGGGAAATATTTGACTGGCCTCTGCTCTTTATACTCTTCCTGTTCAGCTCTTTTATCAAGATTCATTTAATGGAGAAATTTAACTGCATCTGCATGAAAATCACACAGAGTATAGGGCAGAAATAAATATTTTACTAATGTCAGCCTTTTCTGTTGTAAACTTAAATAAGAAGACTAGTACTTTATGTTTCAGAGAGGGAATCTACATAAAGCCATATGTGATAAATTTCTGAAGATGAAAATTGACCAACATCTTTGTTGCATTTCCTTCTTTGTCCTTGGAAAACCTGCCTGTATACTAAAACATATATAGTTTTTCTGAGGCTGATTAACTAGCTTGTTTCCAGTAAAATTACTTTCCCCTGAGAGGAACATTAAGATTTCTTTAATGCAATCTTCATCCATTACCATTGATTATGGCTTCATTAAATATGAAAATGAGGATTTACTCTTTGCAACAGATATCACTTTCTGCATAAGTCAGTAAAGATTTTCCTCTGTCTGCTTTGCTCAGAAAGAAGCGTGAACAAATATTTTATTTATGTACTATTTTGAAGGAAGAAATTGCCTGTGGAAAAAAAACTAAGCACATCTCACTGGCAAAATACTCTTCTCTGGCAAGGATGGAGAACCAATATGAAAGTCTGGGGCACAAACCACTCACAACCTAGGAACTCTCTGTGGCACCAAGAGATTAAATGCAATAAATATTCATTAGCGAGATAAACTGATGAATCACACAAATCCTTACTTGTGAATGAATCAATAAATTTATGAAAAGGCTGCTTGAAGACAAAAAGATATTTCAGTCAGTATAAAGCTAACGGGCCAGTCAGCTTGGTAGTAGGAACGGATCTCTGGCAGGTGCAATGGCTTCATCTAAAACATGCATAAAATAGCCATAATTTAAGGGAAAACAGCAGAGAAATTACACATTAATGTGCTAATAGCACTTGAACAGCACTAAAGATTTTTAAATTTTTTTCCCTTTCTTGCTAAATCATTTTTTGGAAACGTCTAACTTAATTTCTGTCTTTGAAAAAAAAAAAAAAAGGTGGTTTTTAAGAATCTTCTAGTACTGAGTAAACATCAGAGGTTTCTCTAATTAACACACTGTTCTGTAATCAATATGTAGTACACGAAGCTTTGAAATATTAAATTCCAGGTATAAAGGCAACTGTTCTGCCTTGCTATCTGAGTTGCCCAGCATCAGGTGAGCAGGTCTTGTACTGGCTTCTTTAAAGCAGTTCACTCCCATGCTATAATGAGATACTTCGAAGATCACATTCAAATTCTACCTCCATGACTTTTGCACACATTGTAAGTAGGCAAATTCACCAAATACTTGCTGTAAAGAGTATTCCCAGTTTCCACATTTATCAAGGAGATTTTTTTAAAGGGCTGATCTATAACCTCAGGGATCAATTTGGACAAAAGCACATCAGATCAATAAAGTAAGGAAGAAAAAGCAAAGCGAGAGAGGAAATATAGAGAAATAGGAAGGTATTACTTTTAAGAGGCACTGCATACATCCCCTTGCAAACAAAAGCAATTCTCATGAGTAGACAATCTCACTCTTAGCTTACCTCTAAACCAGTAAAAAGTGCATTTTTAATACTCATGCAGCTTGTTATCTTCGCATCGAAGTGCCAGACACTGGTTTCTCTCTTAGGACCAAACATATTTCCATTGGTACACATTCAGCTGTTCTCAGCAGCTTATTATATGGAAATACACTAAAATAGATTAGAAAATGTGCCTACCTTTACATGATACAACACGGATATAAACACTAACATTTGAGCAAAGACACCCAGTCACTGTACTGCAAAGACTTCAGCTCTCCCTAGTTGGGAGGCCGTTTCCTTCATGCTTTGTTCCAATCTTAACCAAAACCCATGGAAATATTTCCACCGAGATCAATGAGATCTAGCTGAGTCCACAGGAAGAAATGATACCAGAGTATTGCATCCCCTGTGTCATGCATTTGTAATTAACATTCACAAATCCCTGGTGAGGGAGGTATATTCACCTATGATACATGTTGCTGATGCGGGTAGTCCAGCAATCACTCCAAGGTGACTCAGTGGGAGGCAGACTGTAAATAAGTTTTGTCTCAATTTAAATGTCACGTACTTTGTCCTGGTTTTCTCTAGGACTTGCTAGCACAGCCAGAGGGCATTTCAGTTTAATGTAAAAAGCTAGTATTTTGCCCTCAGTATCTTATGGGATAAAGAAACTATACAAAACTTGAAAGCATACAGCAAGAAGTTAATTTCTAAAAAATAACTGCTATAATTTCAATGACATATAATAAACTATGCTTGAAAGAAAGTGAAATCATTCTGTCAAAAAGAATACAGATTGTCAATCAACAACATTTCTTTGAAAACAGACTGTAATAAGCATAGCAAAAAACCCATTCCATCAAGAGGACTGTGATTAAAAATGTTACAATGGTATCTTTTAAATTCTTCTAAACTCAGAAAAGAGGGACCCCAGAGAACCCTGAATACCAACATCAGCAGGCAAAATGTAGTCATATATTCTCAAAGCCTTGAACTAGCCTAACTCCACTGTTTTCAAAGGAATTACAGTATGAGTGAAGAAAGACTGCAAGAACCAAGCTCCAGAGCACTGCGTGTAAAGATTTAAGAAGTGGTAATTGGAAACCCTCCATCTACAATTCTGCATGGGAAACATTCCTCTTTGTTAGCCATTTGACATCTAGAGCACATAGATGGCCCCTATTCTTTTTTCTTAAAGTGTTCCATTAGAAAGGTGAAACACAGACACAAAAAAAGTAAACAGTGAATTTTTCTTGTGGTAAGCTGATAAGATCAGTCTATGTTTTCTGTATAACTTTTGATCAATACAAAGCAAGAGCCAAACATTCAGGTGATAATAATCAACAGCTTACAACAGCATCAATATTAAAGTCAGATCAGGGCACGCCTGCATTTACTACACAGGAACAGAACCCTAATGAAAGACATGTAGCTTTAAAAGGTGCTATCTAAAACACACAATAAAAATTTCATCACAAAAGTGAAATGCCAAATAAGTTATCAATTTACTGAACTATCCACAATTCTGCTTTTGATCTATCACAGAAATTAGACAGATACAGAATGAGGGATGGACTTACTGGGTTCATCCATGTAAGATTATCTTTTTATATTTCTCAGGAGGATTCACAAAGATAGCTTCTTTGAATACAGGGTAAACTTGGCAAAACATACAAGCACATTGTTAATTTATAATAGCTTTAGTGGAGCATTGAAAAGCAGCTGCTTAAGTATTTATTTGTTTATGACGCTTTTAGTACTTTTTATTATCATCAGGGATATTATTTTATAACTTGCTCATATCTACCATGGATCAACAATGATTAGCATTAAAAGCTGTACAATATTTATCACACCAATGTGTTGCCTGCCTAAGGGAAGAAGCTAATGAAAATAAGGATTTCGATCTTAAGAACAGATAACAAAAGATTTAAATATTTTTGGCCAAATATTTTTTCTCCATAAAGGTACACTTCTATGAAGTTCTCTTCATAGTGAGTATGATCAGAGCAGCTCTTATCTGACAAATAAAGACAGAAGTAAAAAGGATAGTCTTGAGCTAAATATAGCATTGAAATGGGAACAAATGGATCTTTGCAGCTCTGGTAAATATCCAGTGCGACCTCAAAAAAAAGTATAATCTTTTTCATTACTGTTATGGTTCCTCATTTGTAAAATATGGTCAACACATATTACGACAATACAGATGATGAGCTGTAAACCAATGTCTAGACCCAATTAAGTAATTTTAAAAAATACTTTCAATGGTTAACTCAAAAGGTAAATAAACTAAAAATAACTAGATCTGCACTTTGAATAATATGGAAAGAAATGTACACAGTTGCATAGTATCTGGTTGAGTTATTTATTTCAAAGATTTTTTCTAATGAAATAGTAAGAAATCTGAAGGAGGAAGTAACAATACTTTGACGTGCAAATTGGCCCACATGAAATAATTTCAAAGAGCTGGATTTTCACACCATACTGAAACCTTCCCTTAGAAAGGCGAACTCTCTAAAGCACTTTATATTGGGCCTCCCAATTTTTCTGCTTTTGAAAACATGCCCAGGTCTAAAGATTTTAAAGATCACAGTCTGAGAGGATCTCTTATCTCCGCTTCTTCAACTAAAGTAGGAGAAATAACAGCAATGAACAAGGGACACATTAAGGGAATCATAACTTATCATCAGGCTGAAAGAAACCACAAAGGTTTCAAAAAGATTTACTGATCAGCTGGAGACTTTAGAGATCAAGGTAATGACGAATTTTAACTGAAAACAACATAGTTGGATTTAAGCTTCATTTTCTCATTCGTACTTCAATAAAAGTACAATTTTCTTACGAATATTTTCTTAACAAAGAAAAAACACAAAAGGTATGTCCAGTTATTTAATCCACTAGACGCTGCATTCTTAATGAAATATTGAGATGGTCAGGACTATATAGATGTCAGTAACTGGTGGTTTGAAATAGCACTAAGTACATAAATAAACCATGCGGTCACCATTCAAGTGTCATTGCATATCACTTTTTCAAAATTAGAAGTCTCCAAATGTGGGAAAGTTTGACTGAAAGAGCAGCCAGATAATGTGGTGGAAGCTGGGGGTCGTGCTCACCAAAGCTTCCAAAACCAGAGGTGAAATTCAAATGTTTCAGGGTTATCAGTCACACTTTTATAAGTGATTTTAGCCAGTTTCTTATAGAATACCTATCTCTAATCAGAAAAGTCATGAACAATTGCCATATCAATCCAGTGTAATAGAACACATAACGAAAGTCTCAAGGTGTCTCTTCAAAAAAACTTACTTTGTGCCTGTTCACCTCTTGTGCTTTGTGTGTCTCACCTGATCAAAGAACAGCTAAGTGAACACAATCCTGATAGAAAGTCCATATCCCTTCTCAGCTTTAATTAGGGTCCACTACTGTAAAACTATGACTCATGTTGATCTGTTATCCTTAAAACCTCCATGGTGAATGCTTTGCTTCTGGTGTGCTCCTCCTGGGCACAGATCCCCCAAGATTATCTCCAACTATCAGAAAATGAACCCACAGAAAGGCAAATTGTTTTGTATTAAAGCAGCTTGAGAAGCCAATGGGGAAAAATGAGAAAGAGTTATTGGAATGACTAATAGCACAGCAGGTGTTATATTAAAAAAGGTGTAGTATAAAATGAGATAATAAAAAACAGGTTAGTAGAAATTCATCCCCAGTGAATCATAATTTTAAAATATTTGCAGAAACAAATGAAATTACAATATAAAATCCCAATTATTTAGAATTGAGGTATCTTCCTGCCTTACATATTTACAAAGAACTACAAAGATGCTGAAAAAGCTTTTTAAAATATAAAGTAATGAGAAAAATAATTTTCTCATAATAAAATCCTTGACAAACAAGTTATAACTGCATAACAAAAAATTCACCTATTAAAACTTCCTAACTGCCAAAACTTCATGCAAATGCACTGAAAGCAAACCTTGTAAGAGGTGTAGAAAAATCTTGTTGGCTGCTAGGAGATTCCAGTTAGAAATTTGTACGGAAAACCTAGTAATGGGAAAGTGTTGACTGCATGCTTTGTTCTTAGCAGTTTGCACACTCTCACATACTGACTAACATTTGAACATATAGTTTCATGTTTCTTTTATTTTTATGGGAGTAGGCATTTTGTGGCAGCTTTTTCAGTATTTCATATGACTGCAAGTCTATTTGGGGTATTGCCGAGTTTTGAATTGATTGCAGAACTTACATTGCAAGACACAATCTACATTTGGGAATGAAACTTTCTTAATTCTTTTGATTTATTGGTTGTTGCAGAAGATCACAACATCAGGAAGGAGTGTTTCATTTATCCTAGTATATGACGAAATGCAGAAGAAGCCTTTTTCTTCCCAGTACGTACTATCTGTACTTTCCTCTCAAAGGCTGCAAGTTATTTGTTGTGAAAACTATCCTAAAGTTCAAGGCTGCTAATTAAAATGTGAATAGCTAGGTAGCTAAAATCAGTAATGGTTCTCATGGCCTTTTTGCAGCCTTTCACAGGCTCTCCTGTGTCCTCTTTAAAACAGTTATCAACTGGTCAACACATAGTCAAAATTTCCAATTTGCTGCCACCGTCCATGGCCTCTTGCCATCAGCAATTGGCACATTATTCTCAAAATGACGGTTTCCTATTACTCTTTACATAATCCATGTGATTGTCAGCTGGCTAAATGTGATGGAGAATTTATTCTTGAATGCATTGCATGCATGTAATCATTTATGTTATTGGCATATCAACTGGCTATATGTCATTAAAAAGAAATTTACTAAATGGCAGGTGTGAATGGCTGTAATTTATTCATTCTTTCTGCAACTCAGCTGTCAAAATATCAACCTAAAATTATATTGTTAAAAATAAAAAAATATGTCCAATAAGAAAGAATTACTTTTTTCCTAAGGACTAGCGGCAGCAACCACATTTAGCCTTAAACAGTTTATCCAGTCTTAAAACTGTTGTTGAAGTGACACTAAGAAAGCCCTAGGAAAGTATGAAGTGAAACATCAGTGTCACGGCAATGGTTTTATCCAATGAATTTCACATATCAGTGCAGACTCTGCATTGAACTGGATATTGGCTGCTGAATCAGAGAGGGACCTAAAGAATATAGTATCAGTCCGCAGACACACATCCACAAAGTTCTGCTGTTGGAATGCTATAGAGGCAGAGCTCTTAACTCATTTGATAAATACCATAAAAGTGATTAAAGATCACAGGAAAATGTCACGAAGGAATGTCTCTTGGCAAAGCATCTAACAAACTCAACATAATCCTGAGTCATCTTGAAATACTAGAGGAAGATCTGGATAGGAACCCTTTGTTTGAGAACCATGTCTCTAGTTTTGCACAGTGGCTACATGCCAGCTTAGTAATGACCAAAATAATCTAATCAAACCATAGGCATGAAAAAGTTAAACATACAATCTAACATACTAACCCATACTCCCGTTGAAGTCAAGGAGAGCAGGAGTCCGTTTTGTAGTGTAGTTCATCTGTTGCCCTAAAACCTGTGTGAGGATGTAATGAGTGCTCCTCAAGAGCTGATAGTAACTAATTGTTTTATTCAGCTGGAATTCAGAGACATTAGTGTTCTAATAATTCTGTTCTGAGTCAGGTTTCCAACCATCCACAATGCCAAGCAACCCTGACCTTCACACCACCTGCCCTCACTTAATTTGATCCCCATGCCTAGACCAACCATCCTGATTCCCTCTAATCGCTTGCTAGATCACTTCTGTTTCTCTCACATTTAACAATGAAGTCAATCTTGTGAGGTGGAAGGCAACCTCATCAAAAAGCTGAGCTCCTTTCCTTCCACAGAGTAAAATAGATGCACTTCAGCATCTTGAAGGATCTGAGCCTTCCGGGGAAAAGAGAAAATTGCAGGAAAATAAATTGTTGGGATTTGAGACTATAAAGCCTCCTCAGTGGCAAAAGCAATGAAAAGATGTCACTCAACAGCAGGACAAGGCTTTAGACTTTGCTGATAATTTAGATATTGGTGAACTTTGTCTGTTTACAAATCCTGAAAGAAACAGACACTAAATTCCATTAGCAATCTGGCAGCTTGAGGTTTAGTTTCAATTGGGAAAAAAAAAAAACAACCCAAAACCAAAAAACCAAAACAAACAGTAAACAAAAAAACCAAAAGGACACACACACCGCTAAGGACAAAATCCCCTGAAATCATGAGCAAAATTTAAACCCAGCAATCAGACTGCTCCTGAATGGGATCTGCATATACAGCACCAAAGACATGATTTATTAAGGAACCTATGTCTTAATGAAGGTGTGGCCCATAGCTAGGTCTTCTAAATGGAATAAAAAGATCTCTTCCTGCCCCTGCAGTGTCTTTCAGCTGCATCTGTCTTACTGTTTTGATATATCACAATTACTTAGAAAGGTAGCAGAGGTTGTGCCAAAACCAAAATAACATCTGTACAGAAAGTCATGAAAGTGATACGCTAAAAGCCACACAAACCTCCAGTACATAGAGAAAGCAAGCATGGCATGAGATGGGCTGCAAAACCTTTACAAAAAACAGTCAGCACTGGGTTCTACAGAAAGAGTGAAGTAAAGAAATGAAACTACACTTGGTCTCTATTCAGATAATGAAGGTGAGATTCAAACTGGTAGATAGATAGTATTCTGGGTGAAAAAAAGCACCAGAAGCTAAAAAAATTAATACAATGGAGACAAAAAAGCAATGACTCCTTTTTATACAAACAGTCATTCTGCACTTAAAATTTATCTTTGCATGCATTGTATATTTTATAAAGCTACATACATATCTCCAAATAGATTTGATCTTTCCGCAATCATTCACTGTGATTGCTAAAAGTTTTTCACTCCCATTTTTAATAACTGTTGAAGGGCACTGTCACTACCTGATGTCTGCAACTGCTTCTTGTAACATGAGTTAACTGTGGATTTGTTCTTTAAGTCCTACGTCAGGTGAGTTGTACCTCTACTGGAAGCACACTGCACGAAGGGTTTGCACTAAGCTCACATAGTAAAATAGCTCCTATTGTATCTGAGGAGTTCATATCTCTGCCTAGCAATCTTACTCAAACCAGATGAACACATAAGATTCCCTAAAATCAGTATGAAATGCGTGCCAGAACACAGTACAAACATTTGTATACTGTCCATATTTTATGACTATATTCAATTCATATTGCTTTACTTGCTTGTTAGGACATCATTAGCATCAAGTTCTGAATATTATAATTAAAAATGGTTCAGAGAGTGACAGCTCTCCCTGAAGAAGAAATCTGAAAGCAATTCATAATCAGAAAGCCAGAGTCCACAAGCATGTACAATGAAGCCCAGCAAGTTTCACCACCATAGCTGCTACAAACATTTCAGCAAAGTTTTAACTAGTTTGCACACAGCAAGCTGTTGTGAGCTTGATTAAAATATAAGTGCAAGTTTGCCATCTCTTTGAGATGTCTCTCCAGTGATTATACTGTGCAACCAAGGAAAACATAAGTTGTTTAGACAAGGTTACTGCTTCAAGAGACACTAATATTGACCAAAAAATTTACTAAGTCAATCACAGATAACTCATGATCAACAGGCTAATGAGATCTCAGGCAAAACATAGCTTAAACCACACAAAGGACCACCGAAATCCACAGGTACAGGATTTAACCAGTTGACTTCAAATGAGAGCTGAAACATCAGTGTTATAGCAGATGTGTTTTTTCTCTTGTTAAACTAACAGAATGCAAACAGAAAACGATCTATTAAAATAATTTTTATTATTTGACCACAGTAATTTAAGGTACATTAAATGCATGACTTGGGAAGAATGCTGTTACAGTAAAACTGAAATAGTTTAGCAGTAATTTCAGCATCTCAAATCACGCATCCTAAGCAGACCATGGAAAATTATCACTGTACGATTAAAACTAAAACATGCTCCAAAATGATTTGAGCTCTATGGATGAAATGCAGCTTTCAAAATAAACATACATCCTGAAACAATATCCTTAAATCTGAAAAGCTATAAAAAGCTCTGACATTACTTGTTATTAAAGGTGTTTCTCATGAGTCTAGATGATTTTGTGATTTATCTTTTTTTACTGTAGTTCAAAGTCCAACCTACGATTTCATGCCAAAATATTAAGCAATTAAGAAATTATTACATCCTTCTACTTCTGAATTTCTCTGTCCTTCAGATAACTGCTAATTTAGCAGCAAAGTGGCGCATTAGAGCGCTGGACCTAGTGACTGTGGTTGTATCTTGATTTACAAAGTCTTGGAAGAAAAGTACAGTATGATGCTGTGACAAAGAGCTGCACAATAATTCACTGTTTTTACCTGCTACTAACACTGAACAAAGAATATTTCTGTAGGAGAGGAAATAAGGGCAAAATATTTTATGAACTATGTTTCCTCCAAAGAACATCTATACCCTCTCCCTGTTAAAAATAGTAACTCATATTGTAACTTGGCAATCAGGGTATTACAGCTGTAGTTTGCAGAAAAAAAATACAGACTGTTCCTGTGCTGGAGGAATACAAGTGATTGGGGGTGTGCTGATGGTGTTGGGGGAAAGAGGGTCTGTAATACCTGCTGCTCTGAGCTGAACTAAGAAAACATTCCGAACAGGGAATGGCTCATAGTTCTACCCCTTATTTCTATCAAAAATGGCAAAGTAACGAGTCTGGCCTGCTGTTGGAGACAATATGGACTCAAAGCATGGACTTGGAGCACTCTACTAGCTCTAATGAACATAATGTGATCCTGTGGTTTCCAGGCACTTGTGATATCATAGCCATAGAGTGAGTGATTGCTTTGGAAAAAAAGTTGTTATGATCATAAATTTTCTGTAAGTTCTCTACTGTAGCATTTGGCAATTGCCTAACTGTTTGAATTACTCCCCAATTAATGTGTTTGCAGGGAACTGCCAGCCAATATTTTCTGTCATTTAATAGTTTCTCCTCTTAGTCCTTTTCTATTTTTTTTTTCATATTCCAACATATAGTTGTCTTTGTTATACCTTTAACTTGGTATGTATCCTTTTAACTTTTATTTAATTGCTTTTTGACTCTCACTTACCACAGTGCCCTTTTTCATGTAATAACAGACAGCAAGTAATGACAGAAAAGCTGTGAATTTTCAAGGGTTACTGCAATTTTTTTCTCTTGTAAATCTATTCCTTATGATAAAAGAAGCAGTATACATCTGTTCTGCAATAGAGAACTCATTATCTTTTTGGGCTTCTATTAGCTACAAGCTGTGCAACATATTTTTTTTTTTTTAAAAAAAAGGATGGTCATTTGCAAGTGAAGTATGGGATCAGTTTTATACATTTAGCAAGAGAGTTCCTTTGTCATATATACCATTGGAATGTAACCCTGAAAAGTTAAGAAATTCAGGAAAACCAAGAAAAAATAAGAACCTTTTAAGCTTGTTGACTAAGACGAAAATGTTGCAAGAATACCAGAAAAAGACTGGCATTTCCTTTTGAACTCATACTTTCCAAGGGAGGAAAATACCTGAAACCAAACCAACCTAACAAGGCTGGGTCGATTCCTATGAGCATGGAAATCATGCACCATCATAGGAGCAATCTACTGCTCCACTGGCAATGCATAGTGCTATGTCAGCAGTCCAGAAGGTGAAGCAGTTCTTCTACTTTATGAGACATCTTAATAACGTGAAGTCTATGTTAGATTAATAAATACATTTGGCATTCAAGATCCTCTGCAGAAAATAAAAACAGAGAATCTAATGTATTTATCTATGTTAAAAACAAACAAACAAAGTTAAAAAGCCTATAGAAAGCTTTAGTTGTCTGCAATTCACTAGCTACCACCAAGAAAAAAAGGGTTAATGAGACATAGGAATTAAGAAAAGGGTATGCTCATATAGGGGAATCCCATAATCATAAACATATAGCTATCCTTCTTTTTTTGCTCTTCTTTTATATTTCTCACATACAGTTTAAGTGAGGCATTAAAAAACATAGTTTTAACACTAGGGCTTTTCAGTATATTTAATATACTGGAATGATGTCACCTTCAGTAGTTCTTGAATGTCATTAGTAGGTGGCTCCCAACCTCTCTAGAGGTCTATTTCACAAGATGCTTTAATTATTCCTAAACTATTCTTAACAGAAATTAGCACATCAAAGCAATGAGAAACCAATGAGAAAAAATTCCCTTTGTAAAAATCCTCAAGCTCATGTATTGAGCCCGTGTGATTATAAAAGGTACCAGTTCTGTAAAAGTGTTGTAAAAAGAGGACACGGTGATAATTTTTTTCCTAGCTCCTAAAAATTCAATTAAATGAAAGATTTCTTCAAAACTCTCAATGTTTTACAGATTGACTGCTGCAATGTAGTTTTTCAAAGTACACACTTATTCAAAACCATCAAACTGGCTTGTTAGTTTAATCCAGCTTCTGTTCAAGTCAATGGTTAAACTACAAAAATAAATAATCACTTAGGAAGTCCTAAGAGGAACCCTAAATTTGGTTTTCTCAGTACCTGGCTCTCTTATTTACATTACTGTGCCAACTCAATTCCCACTGATACCTAGTGGCATCGGGTTTGACTTCAGTCTTTAACAAGAGCTTTGTCCATGACACAGTGAGAGAACTTGGACCCCTGGTATTTTGATTGTAAAAAGAATTACAGGATGAGTTAACATATTAAAACTAAGAAATGAGAAATACTTAATTATAATCAACCATTTGATAATTCCAGTTGATAAAACAGAGCTCCCAATAACTCCTCTTATCCAATGCCATAGCTGAAAGTCTTGTTAACAGACATCTCAAGGAAAAGTAGTTCCAGATCATTGGGCATTTTATGTCACTTTAATGTTTAGGGAGGCAGCTGAGGAAATATATTAGCTTATGCTTATGTTCCAGTATTCATAATAGCCAGAGTTTATGGGCTAAATGAGGGACCAGGTTTCTTTTTTAATAGATGCCTGCAATATTATTTTCATGGTATAAAGTATAATTAAATTTAAATATTCATTCTATTATGCATTTTAACTTTAGGTTGAGTCGACTACAGAGATACATTTGCTAACTTGTTTTGCCAAGCTAACTGTCTGCAGGGAAGATTAATGAGGGAGACAGGCGGTGAAACAGATTCATTCCAGGCCCTACAGATTTTAAGATTAGATTGGCCATTTCTTTTTATGCAAAATGTAAACATATTTGCAATTATTTCTGAGAAAGCTAAGTGCTCATAAGATATGATTAATATGGTATGCTACTGTATGGATACATATAGTTGCATTTTTTCTTTTACTTGACACTCAAATTAGTCTATGGTTAAAATTGTCAGTAATCATGTCACCTGAATGACCTGAGATTAGCATGACTGGTAAATTACTACGTCCTTACTCACACTGTTTTGAAACAAAAAAACATCCAATAAACCATAATGATTTTTCCTCTCATGAGAAGGAACGTGAGTTTGATGGCTGATGGCTATTTAGCAATCATCATTGCTTTTGAGTCTGATTTATATGTTAATGAAAGAAATTTGTGAGTTTAGATTTACTTTTAGTCCATGCCTCTTGATTCTGACTGATTAAAAAATTACAGCAATATCAACAAAAAAATAGTATCATGTAACAGACTTGCATGAAGATTTGTTATTGTCTGCTGTTAAATTCACTAACTCAAAATTGAGCAATCTCATCAAAGAAGACTGCATAAAGTTCCACCTTCCCAATTGGTACAAACCATCACAACCCAGTGTGCAATAAATTTAGGAAGACTACCCAGCTGCTTCCTGGGCAGGACAGAACAACAGTTGTGACAACACCTGGGACAACACGGAACACAACAAGGACAACTCCTACAAGTGCACTTTCTCTTGAATAGTGTGTGGGGGGAAAAAAAAAAAAAAGAAATCTATGCTAGTTTTCACCTACCAACTTTTTCTAACATCATAACAAATGCACTTAGAATAACAATCAGAATTAGAGTATCAAATCCTACAAGCATTGCAAAGCTATGTTTGAAATTCCATTTTAAGACAAAAATTGTAACCTCACAGAAAAACTCATAGTGAGGGCTCTTCAGGGAAGAAATATCCTTAAAGTTTCTTTCTATTCCATTTCCCGTTATTCAGTGTTGGATGAGCATTGAAGACTATCAAGACTGTCTCCAAAACTAGCAGAGCTGCAAAGTAATAACTAACTAATATTTATTATAATAATATAATAATTAATATAATAATTAACTTTTTAAGTCTCTTGGACCTGATAGTCCTTGTATCTGGAGAATCCAGACAAGAATACCCTTCTGGAGAGCCCTTTCATCTCTTCCTGAAAATGAACTTCCCTGGCCAAGTGTCACCAGAGGACTCTACTGCAGCAGTGCTGCATAGGGAGAGAACAAGACTTTGCCAGGGCAATCTCATGTCTCCTGTCCACAAGATCAGTATTTCTCCATCCCCTATAACTTCTCTGTTTTTTTTTTTTTTTTTTTTTTTGCATTTAATAGCCTATCCAACCTCTATTGCAAATCAAACAATACTCTCCTCTATTCCAGACCTAGACTTCTGTAGCATCTGAAAGAGAAGAGCCTTTGGAAATCAAATTTAAGAGGGCATGCAGAGTGGATTAAGTCACAACTGTTAAATTAGAGAACTTTGAGAATCTTGGTTTGAATTTTACGAGTGTAAAGGACAGCATTAGTCACATAATTTGCAACGAGGCAGGTCCAGAAAAAGTGCCAAACTGCTCTCAGGTTGCCAATTACCATCATAAAATTTTGTCACACTAGCAATAATAGTGCAAAGTTATCAAAGAAATTCTGAAATTAAGATAGCAAGCCACCAACATCCAAACTAAAATTATCTTTATTCTAAGATAGTACACCAGCATGCAGTATATGCAAACCCATGCTACTTTATCTCTGTCCACTTTCCAACTTCTAATGCATGTCTGAATCTTTCCAAAATATCCAGTATCCATCAAATCCATACTGTGGTTCCTTCTTCAGTCCCCTCCACTCCCCCAGCTTTAAATCTTTGCTTATCTCTTTAGAGTTATACAAAATGGAAACTGTTTGGAGAGTCTTGGAACTACAAATTACACTGTGAGTTAAGAAACTATTATACTGCATTGCTTTCAATATTCTACTGGGTTACAGTTCTGGGCAAAAATGAATGAATGAATAGGTATCCTGTTAACAGTTACTTGACCCTTGTTGGAAGAAATTGAGACAGCTAATTTTATAGAATAGTTTACCTTGTTCATAGAATTCCCAAATAACCAAGTATACAAGGAGAAGACTGCTACTCAATATAAGTTAATTACATTATCAACTCAGTTCTTATTGAGTTTTTATTGTGCCACCTCTAGAGAACTGTTATTTATAAAAAGGTTTTGTAGATAGAGAAGACAGCTTGAGTTAGTACCCAAGTTACATTTCCAGTCTGCTATTAACTCATCTGTGGCTAATAACATAGAAAAAAGTTTGGAAAAAGCAAGAACTATGTGCTTTAAGTTAAGGTAAACGAATAACGTGTGCCACTGGCTTTAGTAGAGCTATAGCCATTAATGGTAAGCAGTAAACTTATGTTAAGCAGTAAAAGAAAAGTTTTGGGGTTGTTTTTGTTTTGTTTGTTTTGGTTTGGGCTTTTTGGGGGGGGGGGGGTGTGGTTTTTTTTTTTAAATCTGCTCTCAGCCCCTGGTTTATTCACTGTACATCCTCTTTCCCTTCACATCACCTGCCTTTTGCGATAAACGAAATGCATCCTACAGGACACAGTTTACAACCACATAAACAGAAAAAGAAATGAAGTCATGTGTACACGGAATGAAGACAGCTAATGCTAAACAACCAAACTTCATTGTGGCATTTCCTAGCTTTTCTTTTGAACTGTGATAATAAAAACCTTCAATACCTAATTCAGAAAGACTCTGTGAGATTAATTAATATATGCAAGAGAAACTGAACAGACTCTACCCTTTCTAATTTCACGGTGTATAAAACAGAAGTAATACAGATGATTATCTTACAGGAAGAAACTCAAGACCTGTTCTCCAAAAATGTTAGTAATTCTACAATATTTCTACTAGACACATACATATTTAAGGTTACAACACTGAGATCAGAAAAATAGAAGCTACATGCTCATCTGGAAACTGAATCTCTATGCTGTGTTATATATTCTGGTTCTTTTCTTAGTATTTACCATTTCTTTTCATTTTCTTTCATATTCCTTTGCCCTGCATAACAGGCAGGTATAATGTCAAAAACTATCAAAAACCAGACTAAACTCATGAATTTAGTTGTACAGTGTTTGACATACTGGTATACTTACATAGAGGTATTTTTATAGAAAGAAAACCTTCATTTTGACTTTTAGCTGTTTGTTGCAGAATTGAGTGATTTTTTTATGGTATGAATATTCATGTCTTTTACCACAGTTTTGTATTTAAAGAAGAATATCTGTTAAAAACAAACAAAGTACATACCCAAGCTTACAGTAAGTGAAAAAAGATCGAACCAAAACCAAATCTAATCTGCTTAAAGTAAGACTTAGACTATTAAGTGCATGCAACTATTGAATATTTGATGAAACAAAAAAGTACTATTCAAAATTCTAAGATCAATTATCTTAATGAAATTAAAGAATTAAAATAAATTTATAGGTGAATAGAAAGGTTTCTTGTAGTTAACCAACACTGACTTTTTTCCCTTTTAAAAAATATTTTATAAATTTAATGTTCTAACCCAAACCTGTCATTCAAAATAAGGAAAATATTTGTTTCTCTTTTTTTTCCCTGTTTTAAGTTAAAATTAGTCCTCAAATTTGATTTAAAAAAATGTGCAAAGCTTCAGCATGTCAAAACTGCAAATTTGGGATCCACATTATTCTGCATAATCAGCCAAATGTTTACTCTTACTAAACATACATATGACAGACATCTATATAATGAAAGCCAATTGCACAACAAACGTTGATTTGACTTAAGGAGTTGCCTGCTTTTAGCCCAATGACATCCAGCTTAAAGACATTTAGTTACCTGGGGTGACATTTAGTTTACTGATGCCTGGACATTTAACATAGTTTTCACGGACCACACTAGCTCACTAGAGAATTAATCACCCTTTAGAGACACCTATTTCTTCCCACTGACTCTAGAGGGAAGTAGAGGACCAAGCTATAATCCACATCTCATTCATTAGAGAAATCTTCCCACTTTACAGCTAAGTCTATTTTTCTGCCTTATTTTGAAGATGGTTGCAGAGGTATGTTGATGCATGACCCAGGATCTTCCACATTTTAAATTCTCACTTTTTTTTTTTTTTGGTGGCTATTGACTGTACTTGGAAGTTTTATGCAATTTTTTAAACATTTTTGAGATTGAACTTCAGAGTATTGTGTTTCATGGCAAAGCTCCCAACATACTCACCATAGCAATATTTCACCTTGGAATGAAATAAATTTTTAAAGAAAAATAAACCCCAAACTTCTCTGAGCAGCCTTTATACCTCAATATTGCTTCTATTATAACAATAATGTGTTCCAACATGATCATTTGGGTTTTGGCGATTATTTTGCAAAAATGAAAAGTATTAGTAACTCATATAATATCAAGTATAAAGTATTACATCTTTCTCCAATAATTAAAGGGAATTATAATTCCCTGTATCTTTTTGCAAAATTCTGCATGCTCTCTATATTAAAAGTTATAAAGATAATACAAGGTTCAATATTATTCAGCATTTACCAAACAATTTATATAACGTAAATATTCATGTAGCCTTTAGCATTTTAGGAGTAAGGAATTCTGAATGCTATGCATTTCATTACTTCTAAATATTGCAGCTAGTTACTTATTGCATGACACTAAGGAGATTCTTGGAGGGGTGATATTATGTCGTAATAAAACAGAACATGAACTTTTTAAAACTCAGAACATTATTCTAGAACTACTTAAGTATCCTTCAGTGATCCCTTTGCGATAGACCTTTATTTTCACTGTTAAATGATTTGGGACTATTCTTCATTGAAGCTCTTCCAAACATGTTTTGGTTTATAAGTCCCATGGGTTTCTGACTTCTGTCCATAGGGTAACATGACTGATAGCAGAGAAACAATGAAACTTTTTCTTCGCCGCTATACTGAGCACTGCATTTTTAGCCACAAATAGGAATGGTAAAGCATGAGTTTAATATGGAAGTATTATCTTGAAGACTGCAGTGTTAAATATTTCTTTTTCACTGTTGGGTTCATAAAGTTATTCATAACAGAAAACTGTATTTGAAGTCAATATAACACACTGACTTTTTTCAGCTTTGAAAACCAATTTTCAAAAAAAAAAATCAGTATATGTGCATGGGGGTCAAAAAACAAAATGAGGTTTTAGCATCATTCTCATTAGATTCCATCATTTTACTGGCATTTTTCATTCTTAGCATGGCCCTGAGGCAGCTTTTCCATCCCTATGTGAACCCTGGCCTCAAACACAGCTGACCATCCTGCCAGACAGTTGCCCATGAAGTGTGAACTCTCAGGCACCGAAAGAAACTGCAGCATCTAAAAAGTTTCACACTGGTTTTCTTGCATTTCCCTAATGAACATAAAGAATGTATCCAAGAAATTTCATGACTGAGCCTTACACACTGTTAACTTTATGATTTGCCTAGTATGTGAAATCATCAGGCAGTGTTGCTTATCACACTTAGCTTTGTATGTCCAGAGTATAACCTCCAAACCAGGAGAGTAAAGTGAAGTAATAAACAGGACTATTAAAATCCATTTAATTCTTTAGTCTCCTGGGCAAATTAGGGTTGTGTTTTTAAGTTTTTTCCTGCAAGTTAGAAGTGTGGAAAGTTTTTATTCTGATGTATTCTCTTGCTTATAGAGCTAACTCATAAGAAAAATATGGATTAACTTGCAGCTCTCCATTATATAATAAATTTTGGCAATATTTGTGTTTCCCAAAAGTGCACTGAATTTTCAAGATGACTAAATAGGAAGTATATGAATAACATCTGAATAAGTCATCTTAAAACATAAGGAAGGATGTTACGGTTGCTTTATCTCACTGCAAAGTAGAAATTCCAGAGGTCATTTATTCTTTTAAAAGGAAACTGCTCCAGGAGTTTAAATAGGCTCTTTGCTGACCTGAGGCAGGAGGACAGATTTCATCAATGAAAAGCATCTGCCTCCCAACTCTATTAACTGGAGCAAACTGTTAACATTATTCTGTGACTCTGTATGGACTAAACCATCCTTTACAGTTATTCGTTGCAAATGACACGTCACAGGCTTGACCTCACTTACAAACTCCTCCCTAAGTGCTTTTCCAATCTACACCAGCAAGTGCTTGTTCTCAAATATATAGTACTTCACTACATAATGTACATATAAAGTAGTCAATATTTTCTCATTAACATAAAATATACTCCAAACTCCAGTGGGGCCAAACTTCCCCCCAGGCTGATGCTCTTTTTGTCAACCAGCTCTGTTAACATCCCAAATAGTAATGAATTTATGTGACCTACAAATAGGTAACTTTCATGCTTCACAATAATTTTACAAACTGACACAGATAATGCAGAGTTATTTGTCCAACTCTGAAAGGAATCTTCAAAATTTGGAATATAAGCTATTTTATTCAAGTATAATAAATATTAAATCTCAACCACAAAGTAGGAATTTATGAATTAAGATGTCAATATATATACACTCCAGGTACATGATGAATACATCTAAACATCATCATTCACCTTTTAAAGCCTGCAGAAAATATCTCCATAGCAACTTGCAGTTGCCAACTGTGGCAGTCATTTCCAACCATGCAAAAAAATTAATTAGCATGCAGGAATTTATGTTCTTGAAAATTAACTCAAAAAGTCAGAAGTAGAAGTAACGACTTCTGTATCCTATGCCAGTGGTCTACCAGATTGGTCTAAAAAGCTCAAGTGATATGCTAAGAGTAAAAATATAAAGCTACAGGTGCTCAACACAGTTCAGAAAAATTAGGAACCAGTATCTCAGACCAGCTTCCATGGGACCCATTCCCAATGGTGATTTGCAACACAAGAAACCACGTATGTGTATACATGAGTAAGAACATATTTCAAGAAGTGCCATCTATCAACACATAGAAATATGCATTTCTTGGCAGTTTATGGGCAATAAAATTCTCACCATGTCACAGATATTACTGACAAGGTTACAATTCACATCAAAACTGAGACCTTCAAAGCCACTTAATATTTCCAAGATGCTCACTTGACAAAATCCCTTACACATAATTAAAACATATCCCAATTTTGTACCCTTTAAGAAATAAGTTATACAAAACTAAAGTTAAAAAATACATCTTCTGGGTTTTGCAGTTTAACATGTGAGGAAGTACACAGCATATGCAAAAGAGATGAACAGTGCTGCAAGGCAAAATTGTTTCAGTTACTGATTTATACACATTTAAGCCTGTGCCCTTATAGTTCAGTAGCACTTTGTGACTATTCCTCAGGAAGAACCATGACAGAAGCCATACAGGGTCAGAGAGATGAGGAAACACGCTGCTCTGGTCGGTGTAAGGCATCCCAGATTTGTTACAGCCAAGGGCAGAAAAGATACTACACAGAGATCAGAAGGAAGCCACAAAACAGTCACTTGGAACGGTACAAACATAGAAACCATGAAGCCCCATCAACTCCTTCTCACAGGTATCAGTCATTACAAGCATTTAAGTAATAGTCTCTCCACAGCTGTGGAGAGTGGACAGTAGAGGGGAGCATTTATTTTTCCAATTTTTGCTTTTTATTGCCCGCAGAGGAAAAAGTATCAGCAAAAATAACATGACCTTTTTTTCCGGTCTTCCTTCCTTAGGCAACTATTTTCAAGTGGAAAAATTTTTCAGTTGCAAGTTTTGACCAGACTCTCATTTCTTAAAAATATTTGCACCCTTGTACTATAAGGCAATCATATCCTTGAGAAAGAGGTTAATTTTTAGCTACTGGATAAGAGCAAATGCCAAAAAAATGGCAGAAGTTGTACCAAGGCTGCAGGGGATCTGCAAATGCATCTATAGATGAATCCTAAGTGGATCCACAGACTAAATCCTGCCATTTGCCCTGAAGTCATTTAGAAGTTCTAGTTTTCTCAGAAATTTAACATAAATTAGAATTTTGGGGATACAGCATGCAGAGTTGGAAAGCAAGCACAATTCTCAGCTGGCACATTAACGTCAGCTTACAGCTGTCTTTGGCCCAGGATCATAAAGAATGAAACACAAAAGCTGGTAATTAATTTGTACACCTTTAAAACAAAAGTGAGGAGAAACAAGGATTCCTCACCCCTGAAAAGCTTTGTACCCCTTCCTTCCATACGCTAATAGCAATGAAAACAACAGTCTCAACTACAAACTGACACATCCCACCAGGAAAACTGTCAAGGAGAGGAGTCTTTAAGAACATCCGATGGCAATCACAACGACTATGTCTTCTGCCAAGACTCTATCAAGCAGCCATGTTCCACCAGATCTTGTACTCTGCAGATCTGTCAGGTAGATCTGGGCAAAAAAGTGTGTTTTAGTGCAGACTTAAGAAAATGAAATAAACCAAACAAACATCTGTGAACAAAACTGCAAAAAGTTTTACTGGAGCACAAGTCCCCGCTTCTTAGCATCAAGCCATTAAAATTCTTGGCAGCAGCAAACACTCCTGGCTTGCCAATGGCCCACTTTCATGCAGCCTATTTTTGTTTAGAAAAAGCTTCAGAAAATCCTGAATATTAAACCTTTCTTCAAGCTATAATGATCATGGAGATTAGCTCTGATCAGCAGTTTTAGGCCATATGTAAATTTGGTATCCCTAGGCAGAGTAGCAAACTATGAAATACCTTCTTTTTTCCCTTTGGCTAGCAGTAATAAGGAGACTGCTCTACAGACCCTCATTAATATTGGTCCACACCATCTACTTAGCATTCAACAGGTTGTAATTCCTGGACCATGTCAGGGACTAGCCTACAGCTAAGGTGTACCAGATTTGCAAGAGAAAACATAATTTAAGCACTGAAGTCAGCTACAATAACAAAGAAAACTTTACCTCATTCGGTTTCTCTTAATTAATGTTTTTTTATGTTTTCCACTTTGGCTGCTGCAGTCCAAGCAAATTCAGTAGTATTTAAGCAGCCTCACCGTTACCCATCCTTACAGACATGCTTATGAAAATGCTAAAATACATAAGTTAAGGAAGATATTTTTCCTGTACTCTAGCACACATTGCTTAAAACCCTCAGGACAGGCCAAGGATATACCAGTCATAAGAAAGTATCACACCACTTTTTATGCAACAGTATATTTAGTATAGAGCCATGGTGGGAATGAACAAACTCCCTGTTACAGCCTGTGCAGTACAGCATCTCTCCCTGGATGAGGTCTGAGAAAACAGTCCTTGCCTTTATCAGAAAATTTGGTTTAGTTTCATTTAGGAAAGAGATACCTACATTCAACAGCAAACCATACACAGAACAAAGGTTCCCCAACAAACGGTTCCCAAATTGTAGTGCATGGCAGGAGGTGGTGGAATCAGTAGCTCTGAACGTCTCTGTGCCGGGGCTTCTCTGAGCATAGCGTGGACTTATCTGTTCCCACTGGTTTGAAGTGTATGCTAATAATCCTCTAACTGCTGTTTTAATCTATATAGTGATTGAGGAAAACATTCTGAATTTTGATGTCGTTCCCCTACACTTTCCAGTTATGAGTAATTACTTGTACAGGAACTGTCAGAAAAATTGTAATCTAGAAACCAGGAAGAGGGGAAAATGAAAAGATTTGCTTGCTTGCTTCCAAAAGGATTCTTCAGTTTGAAGAAAAAAAAAAAAAGATAAAAAAGAAAAATGAGTTAAAACTTTATTCAATAGCAATGAAGCCTGAAGCTGATAATTTCAACCTTCTTGGATACAGCTGTAGCAATGAGAAAATAAGAGCCCAAAGGATGGATAAACTATATTATCTTAACTAGCAAAGGCAAACCTTCAAAATATGAAATTGGAAAGGAAAAGCTATACTATTAACTTTTTTCCCTGGATAAGAAAATACGATCAAATTTTCAATTCTTTAGTTCTTATTTAGTAAGCCTGCAGCATATACGAAGCCTGCTGAAAGTGTAACCTCCCAAAATTAAACTGCCAAATAAGCAAGATTACAAGCCCAAGAGGCATGTCTATCTTTTTGTCTTATAATTATTTTGAGTACTGTAGGTTTTTGTTAACGGAAACTATGATAAGAGTTCAGCTCAAAATCAAGAAGGCAAAACTGTTTAAATTAAAAAACAAGAAGTTTGCAAAACAATGCTTGCAAGTGTGTCCAAACAGTAATGTATGCAATTTCATGATCCATTACACTGTCTGTTAAAAAATGCTGATATGCCTCTATTGCTTTTGTTTTCCGTATCTATGGCCCCTCTCTGCTACTGTTGGGAACTGAGCTCCTATGGCAAGTTCTGGCCGGCAAGATTTGGGGATCACTTACCCCATATGCACAAAAAGTTGACATAAGAACAGTACTGCCCATCATATCTTTGTTAAATCTATCATAAACCTTGCTTGCTAAATGAACGTTTGTTTTACTAACATTGTATAGGTTGCTCCTACACAGCAATGATGATAGGCAGTGCAAAATCCATTTATTCATAGCTACACCATAGACTTTTCAGTATCTCATTATACCTCCTTTAATGTAATTACATTCTTTTAGTGTTATTTATATTTTTCGGTTTATACAACTACTCATTCAATGTCTGGCCACTCTTTAATTGCCAGGAATTTTCATAGTGGTTTTAGGCTATGAGCTTTCTCTCCAATAGGATTTGTCCGAGTAGTCCTCAAACTCATTGCAGAATTTGTCAGATGAAAACCTTAAACCACTTTTATTTAGTTGCTGCTGGTACTAGCATTATCATAGCGGAGTGTAATATAGATCCTGGATATCAAGTACCTAGATAGCATTTTTCTGTCTTAAAACAATGAACTGATGTCTCTTAGTGGAAGAATCCAAAGCAAGTTCAATTGATAAAGATCAGCGGAATGCTTCCTCATCTTACATTCACCCTGGCTTTATTCCAGGGCTTACTCAAAACCAGCCCAATCCTGCAAACGTTTACAATTCTTCTGACTGTAGCACTTACATAGCCTGTGGGAGTAAGAGCCTATTCTTGCATATAGAAAGGAACTCTATATTGTTTAATAGTTTGATTTGCTATTATATGCTACTGCATGAATTTTATTTTAATATCATGCAAATGCTGCGATTGCATTTTTATAATTGGTGCTCTACCCCAGAGGAGAGCTTTTTGAAGAGTAAAAAATGCTACCTAGGTGCTGAATCAGAGACTTTACTGAGAGTGCTTTGGGTAGCAGTACTTAGCTACGAAGCTTTCCAGCAAAGGTGCTGCAGGTGCTAAAGAATTCAAACTACAAGATCAATGACATTAATTAATGCTTCATGCAAAATAATATAAAAGAAAATGAAGTTAGTGAATTAAATTTGGAAAGAAAAGTCCTGGACAGAATCCAGCTGAGATACTGATGCCCTTCTGAAATTTGTGTATATTCTATCAACTGATCCAGACTTACATTATCTTCATATTCTGAATCAAAGGTCTGGTGATGTAGCAAGAATGATTTTTTGCTATGCTAAATAGTAATGGTTGCAAATTTCATCTCCAAAGACTTGGATTTGCAGCACATGGGTTTTTAGCAACAACAAGCCTGCATGATTTTCACTGACATTCCTACACCCGTTGATTTTACAATATGCCAATCTCAGCTGACACAAAGAATTGTCATTTAACAGGAAAACACAAAGAGTCCTTTCATTAACACTCCCTTTAACTTAAGTGTTTCAGATGCCTCCCAAACTTCTAAGATACACCACAGGAGCACAGGGTTGATGGCAAGAAATGACAGATAAAAAACTTTTAATAACTACCTCTTTAAAAATTAAAAACTGTTTTAAAGAAAGATACCGTATTTAAAATCGCCAATGGTAAAAGATAATGATTGTTCAACAAAATTTTTTAAATCAAGCATCACAGAATTCAGATTGTAAAAACATACTCAGAAACTGACAATGTTTTCAAAGCCCAAAGGAACTGTACTTCAGTATAGATGAGAGACTACAGCCTGGAGCAACAAATCAACATATCTTCATTTGAGAAAAGTGAAAAAAGTTTGTCCAACTCAATTCATAGAGTTGGGGTTTGGTTTGGGTTTTTTCAGCCCTGACCAATCTGGGAAAAACCTCTCTTACCTGCCTCTACGAGATCAAGTGCCCTTTTAAAGTCTAAAGCAGCAAGGCCAAGAAGTACTGTTTGCCTGTGTACTTAATAAAATTACACCCTCGAGTGGGGTGGAAGAAAATACATAATGTATATTCGTTGCAGAAGTAATCATATGACGCCATGGACAAACCCTACAGTGTACCACAGATTGTTTCATTAATTAAAGTAGCTTTGTCTTAAGAAGTGTGTCTCAATTTCAAAACCATCTTAAAAATAAATTTCCCTACTAAGGTTCCTAACAATGCTTTTGATGGTTACAATGGAAAGATATTAAAAGTAGAATGTACTCTTTACTTTTAAAGTAAACATCATATTCGGCTTTCCTCTTAGAGATTCCACAGAGGAAACTGATTTCACCCAGTAACATCAATCTCATTTCTTTGTGGTACTACACATGCACTGTCATAATGTTTGCACGGCAAATGTTGTCACAGAAGCTTGTTTTATTCAAAACTGCATTTTTTTATAGCATCTCTATTTCTTAAAACAATTACTAAATACTTCTATTACTCTTAAAATATATTTTACCAGCACTAAATTTTAGAGTAAAACATTCTGTATAGGCATACTGTTAGAGCAGATTTGGAGCTGGGACAGAACTGTCTGAGAAAACATACATTATTTCCACCAACATAATTCTTAGCACAAACATGGTGCTATACATTTTTAAAGTACAAGTAGTTTGTAAGTATAGTAAATAAGGATTGTGGGAAAAATCAGTTAAAATGTTTTAACCAAATTATTTTCTACTTTTAGTTTTGAATTAAAATTAATTTTGCTTTCATAGTGTTGATTTGTTATACAAAACTGAAAACCTGAAACTGAAGACATACAGTTTCCATCCAAAAACTGTAACACCCCTTAATTTTTTGTTTTCCTTTTTACTGGAAATCCATCAATATTTTCCATTCATTTTTGTCTACATAGCTGGGAGACAAGGGCAGTGCAGCTACTTCTAACACATTACATTCAAAGGAATGTTTTTCAAATTTGAACTACATAAAATCTAGTCCCACGACTCCAATATTGCAGTTTCATGAAAGTCAGAGGTGCATATGCTAATGTTGTGAGACCCGAGATGCTTAGAACCTTCCAGGCCACAAACAGCAAGAAATCATGTTGTCCCTGAATGGCAACATTCCCTTTTTCTACATGAAGAATGTATTCACTGCAAGTGAATGCAAAAAATATTCTTCTTCCTGTTAGAAAACATAAAATCCTGGCTCCCCATTTTTTATTCTCAACTATTTGCCTACAAAAGGCAGCAGGCCATTCATTTATATTGATACTAGCTTAAGATGATGAGGATAATAGTAATATTAATTGCTTTATTACATAAACAGCCCATGAAAGTTAGTGATAACGAAACATCTATATTTCAAATATTTCATTAGCTACATGAGAAAAGTGAGATTATCAGTCACAATTTTTTTTATTCTTATTAGCTACAAACAATCACTGCTGAAAAGAATTTGGAGGTTGACTTAGTGTTATAAACTAAAAGGGAGTTGATACTTATTTCTGAAAGCTGTTTGGAAAGTAGGTGCAAAACCGTGATATACTGACATGGCCAGTTAGTTGAAAAATTGAGAAGTGAGAGAATATTGTAGTGACAATTACACACCAGTGTATATCATACATTATGTTTTGACTTATTGACTATGATGGGATACAAAGGCACTTATACTTTCAGTCAGTATTAGGGAAGGAATCAACAATTCTGGAATTAGATTCAGACACAATCATGGCAGCAGGTCACTCAAACCAAGAGCTGGAATACTTAAGCAACAGTCGTATCACAGGGTTGCCAAGTAAGTTAATACATTTCAACACTACATTAACCATAACCTAACTCTTTCTTTTCTTACACTGTGATTTGACCCACAGTGTTTTAAGAGACATAAAGGTAATAATCAAAACAAATACTCTTAGCAGAAAAATGTGAAGGAAACTTATTAGAGCAATTACGGTACCAAAATATGTAGTTCTGTTGCACTTCTGTTACTACTGAAACATTTTGAAAGATTAGGTGAATTTATCCAGACTTTTTATATAGAGAAAATCAGAAAAAGAATTTATAGTGTTAAAAGTCAACCACAAAAAACTGTTCCACTTTGACTTTTTCTTATCTATTGCTTTGAAATTACTTTAAAGTTGAATTAATTTAGATTTATTGATACAATTTTCTTCGAGGTCATTTTCTGCATTTACTGTAACTGAAAAACAGAGCCAGATTTCAAACTCTCAAAATATTTTTCAAATAGACCTTCATTATCCCAGTCATTCCTAATTAGAAAACAGACACAAATATATATATATGCAGTGGCTTCAAATATTTTATTTCCGGCATCTGTTTAATATATACATTTGATGTTCGATAGAATCCCCTTCACAGCAGCCATTGCTACAAGTGAATGGTTTCTAAATTCTACCACACTATCTATTGCATGTTTTTCCACTTTTTTTAACAATAAGTATTCCTGAAAAACATTTGGAAACCACTGGTGAACGTATTCACCATTCAAATGTGGCCCTCCTAACCAACTGGTTCTCAGCTACTTCAAGTGAATATAATTATGTTTTTTAGCCATGAGACACCTTCAGAGTAATCCTCTGTGTTCTGGCCAACACTGTGGTCATCATGTATTAAACCCTGAGAAATTACAGCGCTTCTTAAAACAGCAAAGGGAATTAAAACTCAAGTTGTTGACTGGTCAGTGATCCTTAAATGGGGTTTTTTTGTTGTTATCGTTTTTGTCTGTTTGTTTTCCCCTTCTAGGTTTAGAGTTTTATAAAATAGTCTAACTTAGAACCACGTAAAAATTATAGGATATCCTTTTGATAATAATTGCAATAATGATAACCATATTTTACTGTTGCATGCTTAAATCATAATATTGATGAGCTTCATTTGTATTCCAAAAATCACTGTCTTCAATATGTATCTGTTAATATTTTCTCAGATCCATATTTAAAAGACATTTCTACTGGGAGTTTCCAACATATACCAGCAGAAGATGGATGGAAAGTAAGAAATCTGCACCACTGTGAGATTTCACCTTCAACCTATCACATTTCTTATGTGCGATTCTAAGCTGACAGCAACTTTGAGTTTTTTCTCCCCTCTAAGAAACGCAATAATAAGCTTTTCAACTTTACCAGAATATTCTTGAGGTACAAATGTGTATTTTACTTACTTTCAAGCATGTTAGTGCTGCTCACTAATAGGAACTTGATTTCTAAAAATAAATGTAATTTCCCATCTATTTTTGTGGACAGCCATGGAAAGCTTCTACAAAACGTATGCTTGCATTTAGTGCAACTATGTGTGCAAATGAATAGCTGCATGCAAAGCTAGACACTTTCTGTACTTGAAAGACATAATCTGAATGAAGAAATCAACGAGTTACATTTTCTAGAAGTTTTGCTCAATATATGTAAGCCAAGTGAACTATCTTGAAAATTTCTATAAAGAAAAAAAAAATCACTTATAATACTATAAAAAATAGATTATCTATCATTATTTCTTCTGTTTACTTTTTACTGTTTGGTCATTCTCACTAAGGTTCCTTTTGCTATCACAATTGTTTTCAGTCTTCCAAATGTAATGTACAACTATCCTTTGACTTCATGGGACTAGAGACAGCAATTTTAGACCCCAGGCACTATATTTAATGGTGGGAAAAGAAAGACTGTGAGGACATGAAATGAAAGAAGAAATGGGAGAATAAAGCAAAGAAAAACATGAACCTACAGTTTAAAAACAACATCTCTTTTCTATCTCTCTCTTTTTTTTTTAAAAAAAAAAAAGACAATATCTATCTGATAATATCTTTCAATACTATTGGGAAAAATAATCAGATTACCCCGCAAGGGAATAAATAATCCTGCCTCTCTGAAATGATGAGTTTTCAATTCAGTTACGTATCTCTTTCACAATAAATGTAGTATGGATCTGTCTATTGACTGATCCTGGCATTGCATAGTAAGGCAAACAAATCTTGCCTGCACTGACAATTTATAGGCTTTCTTCCATTTAGCACTTGGAGTAGTGGCCACACCACAGCATTACTGTCAAAGGAAATGATGTCCCATTGTTATAATACCTGGTAACACAACTCTAGGATTTACGTCCAGTTGAGTGAGAGGACAAGGAAGGGGGTGTAAGGCTTCAACTATTGTATCTACTGCCATCAGTCTCCAAATCATATAATAAATTTATGGCACATCATTGCAAGTTGTGAGGATTTATCACCCTTTTCATGCACTCTAAAGGACTTGAATGAAATACAGCAGTGTGGATGCTGACAGTCCACTGACTTAAAGCACAACTCGCCATACAGGCTGCAGGGCTGCTGGCCTGCAAATAGGTGGTGGGAAGACAATATCCAGAAATGGTGATTTAGAAGTATATCAACACAAACGGAGGTTTTATACCACTAATAAAGGCTATCGAGAGGGCTGAGCCATTCTCCTCCTCTGCAGTATGCCCCACAGCAATGCATTTATTCAGATAAGATTTTCCTGGCGCTACAGTATCTTCCAATTAATTGATTATATGGATGAGGTTGTCTCATGTGGCCAAACTGCTTGAACCTTTAAAGCTCGTTCTTCTCTCTTCTGAGAGGACAGAAGTAGATGCATAAAACAGGTGCAAAAGCCCAGCTGCACAAGCCACTGGTAAAATTTATTAATGCATAAGTTTCCCTTTGCAAAGAATTACACACTGAATTACACAAACTCACTTGAGACCTTGTTTTTCAGTACCCAGCAAGGACTCCAGCATTTTTTTAAAAATTCATTTGTTCTTTAATTAAGAAACATGCTTATTTTTATTTAATGAACCTGGGCTATAATGAGCCAAAAGAGCTAACCAACACTGCTTTCACTGTTCTGTGCGTGGAAGTATGAATACTGTACTGCATGAAATGTCCAAGGTAGAGAGACCGTAATGCTTTTATAACCTTTAACATGAGGCATTAACGCTGATCTGGCCATAAGACTGATTTTTGATATATCATTGTGTGTAACTACAGAAAAGCAGATGAAAGCTCATTTTAGCAGGAGAGGCAGTGAGCAAACAAATCATTTGTGCAGTAAAAAGAAGAAAGTCAAAGGGAATTTTCTGTCTGGTAAAGAAGAGGGTGGCTGATCATTTCTAGTCCTCTCAAACAGACCAGTCATTCTGACCTGTGCACCTAAGACTGGTCTGCAGCCTTTTCTGAGTCTAACCTATTTCTGTTGAAAATCAAGAATAATTGAACCCTGGAGTGAACTGCAGAGTCCTGTTTCCAGACAGTCATATCACATATCCAGTTTGAGCGAACTGCTAATTGCTACACATGAGATTATTTTAATTTGCTCAAAATGTACTGGTTTAACCACACTTGCACGGCTGGGCACCTGTTAATCACTGGATAATACTTTAATGGGTTATTCCTCTCAACTTCTTCCAAAAAACACGGGCAGATTAGACTGGATGTACATCTTTGCCTGCCATAATATAATATATTATTAATAAATACATTTATTTTCTTGTCATCATGTACGTATACAGTGTATATGTAGAACATACCAGGATCCCTAGGCCCTACTAAAAGATCCGGTAAGTATTTGTGTGTCTGTATATGTTCATCTCTCTGTAATGTATACATATCATATGTATATGTAATGTATAAAAATATACATATATACATACACACAATACCCACATTCATATACAGCTATATTTTATCCCACACAGATTTGAGAACAAATTCCTACTGGGATATACAAAGCAGCTGTGCATAATTAGCCAACTGGCTTCTGCTTGGCTTCTGTTTGAAAATTAAAATATTGACATTACAGATGTTTCTACCTAGTTCACATCCGTTACATTTACAGGCTAGATTACAAAAAACTTCAAGGCAGCAAGTGCATTTTTGCTGAAATGCAGATGATTAATCCTAAGAAAAGATTGCTGACAGTTTGCCATCAACAATTTTTAAAGTATGCACAAAACTACACACATTCATACACAGAACAACATAAAAACTGCAATGCTGAGTTATACCCAAAGCCTAGAATCCCATCTCCAGCAGTGAAAGACTAGTGAAAACGTACGTGAAAAAGGCTTGTTTTTCCAAAGATAGACTTTTCTGTATTCTTTTGTTTTCTTTAACTCAGAGGCTTCTAGGTCACAGTCTCTTTAAGTCCTAGCATGCTGAATAACCTAGTTGCTTATGAATTTTTCTCCCTGAATTTATCAAATTCCTTGAACCAATTTGTATTTGTTTTCTACAACAGTTCATAGCAGTGTTTCAGAATTAAATGTGTAACATATGACATTTCAAACCTCCTCTTATATTGAAGTATCTCTGCAGGAGACACCGCTTCGAATCAAAAAACCTCAGGTTCAAACATCTAATTTTGAGATATTTTCGAGGTGGATTTACTGAGACATTTCAGCTTTGCAGTTCAGATCTATATATACTTCTAAGTTTTCTACTGCTGACTTTTAAAAAAAATATTAATATTTTAATATTAAATAATGAGCTCACTCATTACATACTTTAGCAGCCAACAGAAAGAAACTAAAAATTAATTGATAGGGCTTCAAAAAATTTCTAAAGCACCATCCATAAAGGCAGGTTCTAATGAACACTTAAGTTTTCAACAGTTCTTTTAGTCAGAGCTCTGGTTTACACACAGGATATAAAGATAATATAAACGTCTTTATAAGCTGTTGTTTGTTTGTTTTTAAATAAAAAGAACAAATACAAAAAAATCAGGATGAATTCTTCTTTTGCTTAGCTTGAAAGAAAAAAAGTAATTTGGATCATATCAATATAATAAATACAAGATAGGTGAAATACATTCCTCGGGGCTAGCAGATCATGTTCACCCAACTGGGACCAAGACATATAGCAGGCAGGCTATTAAAGATTTAATTTATGATGTAGTGAGACTCCTATAATTAAAATTCATAACAAAATGCAATATTTTGCACATTGCACAGTGTCCAGAGACACTGGCATGGGTTGCCCAGAGAAGCTGTGACTGCCCCCTCCCTGGAGGGGTTCAAGGCCAGGTTAGATGGGGCTGTGAGCAACCCGGGCTAGTGGAAGTTGTCCCTGCTCATGGCAGGGGGATTGGAACTAGATGATCTTTAAGGTCCCTTCCAACCCAAACCATTCTATGTTTTTATTTTCTAGTATTAAAATAATCAAAATTCCTATATCATATAAAGCATTTCTAGAACACACATATGCAAGCTTCCATCATATGAAAATTAAATGTTAGTTTCTTATTTTCCTTGGTAAACCTAGTGGTAATATTTTTTTTTTTTAAGCTGAATACCCCAGAGTTCATCATAATTCTCTTATTACAAGAAATGTCAAAAAGCATTCATAAGTATTTCATTCTCCTTATACACTGTAAGCAGAAAACCATTTCTGCTACTGTCTTGAACTCATTCTTTTCATAGTTTTAAGGCCATCATCAGTGACAGCAGTATTTCAAGCATGTGCCTTTACTTAAAGTACACTTTGAAACCCATCAAAATGTACCTCTCTGTTTCAATTACATTTTTCTGCAATTCTTATTCAAACATTCTGGATTTTATTCTCTTTATGGTCATGAACTCTATCTACACTCAAACTGTTTTTCAAGTATTTGCCCCAGACTACTTTGCTTAGGAAGCAGTTTGCTTGGTGAAATAGTTTTACACAATGGTTGCATTCAACTAAACCAATTGCAGATTTTCTGTGTGGAAACTCAAAAACTTTGTAAATCTCCCTATCATACTTTGAGTAAAATTCAGCACAGTAAGAATCATCAGCACAATAAATACATGCAACCCACACCCTACTTGCGCTAAAGGGGTGTTGACACCGTTTTGTTTTTCATTCTATTTAGAATCTGGTATCCTGAACTACCCACTCCAATTTACTCTTCCAGGAAGTGTATTTTTATTTTTAAAATACATGCAATGCATTAAAAAAACCCCTGTGAATGAATGTATGTACATGCAGAATGCACCAGCTTTCGTGACGAGAAGAACTGAAGTATCATCTTAACACTGATGCAGGGAGAATCAGAAGCCACTGGGAAATTTCAGATACTACTTTTACCTAGATAAAAAGGAAGGATACCCTTTACCTGTTCTCTTCTATGACTGTGATTTTTTTAAAAAAATTTTATTTGTAATTTCAATCTTTTGGTTAAAATAAAACCCCTAAAAGCACCCTTCTATTTTCCTCCACGTTATTGGATTTATAGGTCGAAAGGAAGAAGGAGGGCTGGAGACTTCACCAAATTCAATGAAATTCTATTCATTGTACAACTTTGATAATCTTCTTATTCCACAAACCAGCAGGTATTACCAAGGAACAAAACCCAACCACACTCCAGAAGATACTACCATAATATTTTACATGTATCAAAGATGACAACAGGTGCATATCAGACAAAGAGGCTTTATATATCCTTGCCACTTTGCTGGCCAGCCTGACCATAGTTTGCCTTTCTTGCTATCTTTTGATTCTCATCTATCATATCCAATCTCATTTATATTCATTTGTGCACTTGTTATTCCTTGTTATTGTTAGGTACAGAAAAAAAAAACCCTCCTGGCAGGGTGCTTTTGATAAGAAGCCACCATCTTTAGAAACAGTTTTCATTTATCTGAATCATAGCCATGCCCTGTTATACAACGCATAGCTATCAATGATACTTCAGACCCTTCCTCATGTTTTATCCATTTTTACAAATTATTATTTTATGATACTTAACAAGCCTCTAGGCTACTCTTCTTAATTCCTTCCGTTTCCTCTCTAAATGTCTTCAAATGTCCCTTTATTTCTAGCAATTATTTATAGACATCTATCAGTCCCGGTTTGGGGCTCCCTGGCTGGAATGCAATGTATCCAGGCTATTGTGCATCATGGAAAACGAGTTACTTTTTGTAAATGCGATTCTCAAGCAATTTTCCCCACCACTGCAGTTAAGATTTTACCCCACTGGGCTTGCAGCATATTGTTACAAGTCACATAATGTCAAATGTGTTTAAAATAATTTCTGTTAACTGCCTCCAGCAAGTGAAATGAGATGGCTGCCAAGTTCATTTAATCAGCCTTCACTTTCCAACTTTTAAAGAGTGAGATGTCCAAATGTTTCTGCCTGCCTATGTAATCCATAAGATTACAGTCACTCTCATTAATGTACTGAAGTAAATCTGCAGCAGGACACAGATTCTAAACCCTAGAGTTGGCAGCTGGATAGATCAGAGATTATAGGAAATAAACTAGGTCATAACTCATAAAACAAAAACGTGAGAATTCAGCAGTACAGTTAACACAAAACCCATTACAGTCAGTAGAAAAACTGGCATAGGTGTCACTGAATCAGGCTCAACTATTATTTTCCTGGTATATATATGCTGACTTCAGCCTCACAGAGAAATTAGTGTCTTAATAAATAAAAAAAAAAAAATGCAAACTATTTCTCTATTGGTATTTATTTATTTATTTATTAAATAAATAGCCACCAAGTTCACAGTTTGTCCAGGAAAAGACCTCCTAGTAGAAATCTGAAAACATCTATGGTCACTTTAAGCATATATTGGAGTGTACTTTTGTTAGAATTTGACTCCAGGCTATTTCCAGGAATATGACAATTTTCCATGAAAGCAGCTAATTAACTGTAACTAACTATATAATGAAATTTCTCCAGGAAAGATATATCAGGAAAGAAATATATTACTAGATCACCTACTATTCACATATTTTTATCATTAATTATAAGCCGCAGCATGCCCCAGCTTGAAATTCATATGAGTATTTATTCACATAATGCATATACAAGTTTATATTCTCAGTAATTATGCCCAGGTATTTGCCTCTCTAGTAAAGTGATGACACACAAATTGCAGATGTCCAAATAACCAGTGGGATTTACTGTGAGTTCAAAAATCACACACACATGAAGAGGTGAATGACCTTAGTAACACAGAAAATGTGTTAACACACCACAAAAACACATCCTCTCTGGGACTATGCACAAAAGATTCTGTTTTCTTCTGTTTGTTTTATTCTGTTTTCTTCTTTCTCTTACTTGTACCCATCTCCAGTGGCAGAGAAAGGAGGGTCCCCTTAAAATAGGCTTGGCACAACATTTCACTGTAACTTCTGTGTCTTTCCCTAATTAAGGAACTAAACCTTCAACTCATTAAAGAGTAAAGTCATTTTGGAAAACAATAAAAAGCTGGAACATGTGGCTTGCAGCAACATCACGAAAGTCCAACACAAACATTCACTTGAATATTAAAATTAAGATTTATACATTTAAGTTTGTGATGCTCTCTCCAAGACTTATTTATTAGTAAATCTCTGATATTTCTGATGAATAATAGACAATGTGTAAGTACAATTTTAGAGCCAATAAATAAGTAGAAAGTCACTAGAAAACTCCATTGGGTTTGTGACTACTGAAATTATGGCCCCACAGGAAAACACACAGGAACCCAGTAATGAATAATTTAAAACAAGATAGTAATATAAAAATCCCTTAACAAGGCCTCAAAATCCTTTAGACAAGTTTCACAGTCCAGTATATCTATAGCTTTCTCTACATAATTAAACATCTCTCATCATTGAATTATTGGAATCCATGGACATTTACAGTCTGACTCAGTGATCATGAAGACAGATACAAGATATCTATATGAGCAGTTTTTTATTTTTCAGCAGAAGACTATTTCAGTAAATGGGTTTGATTCAGAGCTTGAATGAAGATGAAGGTGGCTGTGATAGAAAATAAGGTTATGCATCTAATGCAATGCCTTTCTTTTGGAACTTCAAAAAAGAAATACAATACAATTTTAATACAAAAAGAAGGAATCAGGAATCATACATGCAAACACACGCACATAAAGATTTCTATCAAGCTGTGCAGTGCAACTATTGATTGGGAGCAGCAAGACAGCAGAACCTGATGAATAATTTTAAGACATATACCATAAAATTTGAAGAACTATGGAAAACAGATGTAAACAACATGAAACCTTGGTGGACTGGATGTCATTTGCATAGAGAACTATGACAGATTCTAGCTAACACTGATTCTACAGGTTCACTTTTGCACAAAATAATTTTGCAGGTATTGGTGTTCTTGACACCAGGAAAATGAGGTTATGAAGTTTAATGGGATGAATACCTGGGGGAAAGAGGGAGAGGATAAGAAAAAGATAAAGTTGAGAAAAATTATTCAAGCTTTGACTAACAGGTAAGGTATTCAAAATGCCAAATGCTACATGGATAAATACCAAAGAGCAGCAAGAGAAAATGGATAGAAACAATTATAGAAGAATTCACTGGAAGTTGGACTGAGAAACATGTCTACTGAATCAGAAACAAACTTCAATAGAAGGAGGGGAAAAAAAGGAAAAGCAAGGTTAAGTTTATAGATGAGCAAAAATAGGGAACTGCCAGTTAAATAAAAAATAAAAATCCTTCGCAGAGAAAAGAAACTTGCTATAGAGTTTGAGTAAAGAAAGAACATACAGCAGATAACAGTTAAATATTGTCCCATAACCTGGAATTAACAAAGCTAAACATTAAACTAAATATAGTTTGGGAAGGACATGTCATACATAAGAGGTATAAACTTCTCTGATGGAGAGAGATGAGGCCACAAAGTCTTTCAGGAGCTCACAGCTCATACCCAGAGTTCATACAGTACCAGCAGGATTCAAGCCTAAACACTGCAGAGTTTGAGCTGTTTGGCACCACTTTTACGGAAATACTGGATTTAGGGGTTGTGAATCTACTAACACTACTCCATCCTACTCAGCGGTCTAGGAATGTGTATCTAAATGGTCATGACAAGAAGATTTAGTTTAAAGGCAAGCGTAATAAAGTTGGTCCCTTGATCCCATTAGAAAGTCACACTCTGCTACATACTATTGACTGTGCAAAGGAATCTCTGACATTCGTTAGCAATGTATTTTCAGTTAATTATTAAATTATTGTTACAACACAGGGTGAATGGGAAGTGGGACAGTTTAAGGAAGTTTCTTTTGAATTCTGAATAAATGATCAATATCTGAAATAAATTAAGAATGTACTAGTGACCTACAACAAAAAAGAGTTAGTGTTCCACTTGCAGCCGTACTCACAAGTATGAAACACATTTCTTGTTTGAATGAAAAGATCGTCAGTTGGTTCATTACAGGCTTGTCGCAAGGACAGTAAATGAACATTTACCTGGAAACACTTTTTAATCTGATTAACGAGCAGCTCATAATGCATTTCATACCTACAGCTTGTCAAACACTGGCAACTACATGTGAAAATCAAAACTCACTGAAAAGGTTACACGATTTCTAGAAACTACATAAATAATAAAATAAGGACAAAGAATAACTTCTAGTCCTATCAATATGTAAAACAAGGAAGTGAAAGGTAATGTCTACCCTTGTTCAGAGTAAACAGAGCACATGTCACCACATTAAGCTTCAATGAATATTAAATATTCATAAAAATATAATATACTTGATTCCAGCTTTTTTTTCCCAAATATTTCAGGATGCCTATACAGCCAAAACCTTATGTCTATACTCACTGCTTTAACTGTGTAAAGGAGGATAAGGCCTTGTGTTCAATGATGTATAGAAAGACATACAAATATATAAACCACAAGTCTCATCTCAATTAAATCACTGTCACTCCACTGATATTAATAACAGCTTCTACTGTTTTAGATTTCTTTTACCAAGATCCAGGTTAACTCCATAACATAACCTGATCATGCAATTACTGCTTATGAATGCAGTGGAGATACGTCTCAAGTGGAATGCAACAGCTGTTTAATAATTCACAATAAAATTCACAACAGCTGAGGATAACAGTTAAAGAAAACTAATTCAGCCTTCATCTGCAGGAAGAGTTTAGCTATGATGGTTCTACCCAAATTGAAATTTGGAACAACTTCTTATCTTACAGAATTTTCATCATCAGACAAAATCAACAGTGTATTTAACCAGAACATCTTCATTACTAATTTTAATTCTTGAAATGTGTTTTTATTTTGTTGCAACTGTTGTACCTGCATTTACACAAGTAACTGTTCAGTATTTCAATTTGCCCTACAATATTAGCATATTCATAGTGTGCTTTCCATTTATTCTTATTATTTACCTAGCCTCATGCTATATAAACAAATAAAAATGACCCTTCCAGCAGCTAGCCTTACAGAGACAAAGATGGAATTCCCACTCAACAGAAATTGTACGTTATTTGGTCTGAATCTTAATGATATCCTAGGAATTGTCTTTGCTTCCAGATATGAATAAAATAGCGTAAACCTAAATCAATGCTTTCATTCCAAACTATGTTATTTTACTTTTTTTTACTGCAGAGACTTGACTGTTTTTCAAAAATCATTACCTGCTGTCCTAAAGGGCTGCTCCTACCTCTTTAGGCAGTAGAGGGATTCAGTGGGCCACAAAATCAGCAAGAAAAGTTGTACAATATGATAATAATAATGCATTTATCAACACAGAATTTGTTCAGGCATTATTTATAGAGATATGATTGGCATGGACTTACCTGTAGGGGATCCCTCCATGACATGACCAACGTAGGGTCCTTCTTTGAACATTGGCCTATTATCATTTTGATCAATAACAGAAATATCTAGGCGGACCGGACCATCAATGGTTTTCCCACTTATATCTGTGACCTCAACTTCAAGCTGTATGAACAAAGAGAGGGGAATAAATTCATTAGTACACTATCACAGTGAACAAAGAGTAAGAAAAATATAGCTCAGATCAGTGCTGCTGTAACCAGACCCTGCCAAGCATACCACTTACAGCCCATTCTTTTGGACTAGGCTCAGAGCAGATTTTCAATCTAAGCAAAAGAGAAAGACAGATGTACATTCAAATCAAGATACTCCTTGGCAGCTTGAAAATGCCATATTCCCAGAAGAATGAAATGACTAGAGTATAAGAAAAAAGGACCCCCTGCAAATTTGATACTAACCATGTGAAGATTTGGTTATAAATTCTTTACTTTTTTCGAGCACATTTAGAGTGGACACATATAGAACTATCACAGTATAATTGACATATCTCCTAATGCTCAGGCTAAAAGCAGTAAACAAATTCATTTTCTCAGTGATGATGGCATGAAGTATTATGGTAGGCAATTTTGACAGTTCTCCAGCTTTTCTAATAAGGTATGGAAGGACAGAACATCACACGCAGTCTGATATAAGCAGGTATATATATACACATGCACACTCACATCCCAGTGTATGAAAGCACCTGTTGAACAGAAAGCCAACATGCACAGCTGAAGATTTGTTTGGACTTCCTTTACTTCCAAAAACTGGAAAGAGAGATCACACTGTATGTCTCATTCCTCCAATCCACTTGCAATGGAAAGTCACAAGTTACCAAAACTTAATCAGTCATTACGGCGAACCATGCCAAAACTTCTTAGATAATAGAAAAGGTCAATTTAGATTGCAACTGCATGCTATACCTGCAGTTCTCTCTCCTCACCAAGACATCAGTAAAGTACAGCAATAAACATATCAGAGACACAGCTATCATTTTCACCTACCCTATCCATCCCCAGACTCAATTCTTTAATGGAGTTAAGCCAGCCAGAAAATGAACCTGAGCACAGACATTATTACCACTCTCTTCCAGTCTTTCCCTGAGAAGGTGGTAACAGCAGGGGCTGACAGTCTCTGAGCATTTTGTTTATTCTGTTAATTTATTCTTCATTGCCATTTCTTATACCTGTAAGTTATTTATAAGTTAGTAATAAATCCTAGTGGGAAAGAATTAGGTCAGAATTCTAATTCCTTATTAAAATGGATGGCTTGTTATCACATCTCTCTGTATTTTGTTATGCTTATAAATACATTCCACTTCTATAATTCAATGTGCTGGGTGTGAGTAGGAGTATTTGTTATGAGTAAACTATCTACTCACATGCACTATTTGTAAATAGTGTCACAGTCCGTTTTAACATCTACTCACTGCTTATCCTCACTTCTCTAGCAATTGTTCTTGCAAGCCTTTCCCAAGTCTTATTTTTACTAGATATATAGCTTAACAGCTTAAAAGCAAACAAATACTCTAATGTGAAGACAACTGATTCATGTGGCATTGACACAGCTGAAGCTTTACAGGGGCGCATGCCTCTTCAATTTCGAGGGCTTGTTTAACTCTGTACTCTAATGTCAATGTAGTAAACTTAGGATCGCATGTGATGTGATGGGGACTAGGAAGGAAAATGCAGTCTTATTACTGAACTACATTAAAGCTAGCTACAGTTTTAGATACAGTTGGAAACTCTGACAAAAATAATTATAGAATCATAGAATGGTTTGGGTTGGAAAGACCTTTAAAGGTCATCTAGTCCAACCCCCCTGCCATCAGCATGGACACCTTCAACTTGATCCTATTGCTCAGAGCCCCGTCCAACCTGGCCTTGAATGTTTCCAGGGAGGGGGCATCTACCACCTCTCTGGGCAACCTGTTGCAGTGTTTCACCACAAACATCGTAAAACATTTCTTCCTTATATCTAGTCTGAATCTACCCTCTTTTAGTTTAAAACCTTTACCCCTTGTCCTATCCCTACCCCCTGATAAAGAGTCCCTCCCCACCTTTCCTGTTGCCCCCTTTAAGTACTGGAAGGCCACTATAAGGTCTCCCCAGAGCCTTCTCTTCTCCAGGCTGAACAACTCCAACTCTCTCAGCCTGTCCTCACAGGGGAGGTGCTCCAGCATCTTCATGGCCTCCTCTGGACCTGCTCCAACAGGTCCATGGATTTCCTGTTCTAAGGGCTCCAGAGCTGGACACTTTATCTTAATAATTGTTGACTCATCAAAACTATGTTAATTGCTTTAGGAAATGGAAGAATAACAATATTTCTCTGTGAAATTCCAGCAAATTCATTTTCAAATTCAAGATAATTTGCTCTTAATCTATCTCTCAATTTTAAGTGACTATACTGCTCTCTGGAAAGAACAAAGGCTTTGCTAAATATAAAAAAAACTACTCCAGCTGCTTTATCAAAATTATAAGTCATCTAAAGCAAAGGCTCATCTAACACTAGGGTTGTTGTTTTTTTTTTTTCCCCAGACTTGCACAGATTAAGGAAGAGAATAGGAGATTCTTGTTAATGACTGAAGAAGTTGTACTTTACCATTGCCAAGTCCACTGCATCTGGGACCAACCGGTCAAAAAAGTTGGCGTGACAGTTACACAATCTCTGCTTAATTTTATTAAGATGGCAGAGGACTTTATTTTATTAGTCTTTGTACAATCATTTCCAGGCTTGTCCTAAGCATTATGGGTTAACTCACCAGCTCCTTTAAACCCATTCTATCACAGTCTTTTCAAAATAAAACCCTGCAGCACCAAAATTATGACCATCTATCTTTACATGACTAGTTTGTGAAAGAAGCTGCCTTGTATCTTATCTTGCCCAATCAAAAAAACCCTACCAAAAAATCCTTAAAGCCCCACCACCCACAAACCAAAAAACCAAAGAAGCAACAAAACAGCAACAAAAGTATATTGTTACTTTAAAAAACCCAGCACATGCAAGAGAAAGAAGCATTCAAGAGACAGTATTGGCACAAAAACCAAATTACTTTGAACAAGCTGTAAATAAAACCAGGTGGAAAGTTAGATTGTGCCTAACTATAAGAATGAGATTTCAGTCTTTCAATAAAGAAGGCAGGAAATGCTATCTAGTTTTAATGTAAAACTTCACTGATGTATGAAAGATACTGCATTCATTCTTTTGATAGCAAGAAATTGTAATTGAACCTTCATAAAGTATCTAAGTTCCTACCTGATTATAACAACATAACTCTAAGGAAAAGTGGTAGGCATAAAGATAGATTTGGACAAACTGACCAAAAGAAAAAAATCTGCAGAGCTCTGTATCTATTAATTATGTGAAAACCTGATAAGACTGACTATGCTTTCAATGTTCCAATATAAAAGTTATGGAATTATGTTCATGATGTTGAAGTTATGTTCATCATAATCTAACCAATCAAATTTTCAGGAACACTTGAGGCTAAATCCCAATTTCATTTTTGACAAAAGTATATATGCAAACTACAAAGAATAACCAAGGGTTTATGAGAACTGTTACACCTCACAACACAAGTCTCCATGACAGGATACAAAGCAGACTTTGGCTATTGCTTCTAATATAGCTGAGAAACACTGATAAAATTAAGCACACCAATAAAACAGGGAAAAGCAATATAAAACTAAAAACTGCAGGCAGTAATAGATCTTAGCCTGTTTGTCTAGACAAAGTCTTATTCAATACTCTCCCTTCTCAAAAGGGCCTTCTTGGCTTCTCGTCCAATTTCCTTCACCATATCTGAAGTGAGGATCTTTCTTGTCACTCCAAATATAATGATACTAGAAGTTTAGTAAGCTTATTCAGAGCTGCGCAAACATGTTTTAAGCACTCTGCTTCATTTTATATAGTCTTGATTCCTTTCCACTCTGCAGTCAGCAACAACATTTACACGAAAAGATAACCAGTCTCATTCTTACCATTACTTAAAGTAATTTCAAATGTTTCTCTTCACAGAACGGTTGTTTTCATTCATTTATTGCTTTTGGTGAAACAATTCTGGATAGCCACCTTCCTTCTCTGCATATAAATGTCTATTTTTACTTTGCAGCCAGCCAGCCAATAGCCCACACAAAATTACTTCGCAAATTTAAAGTTTTTCATAAGTAATCTGGAATATCTTTTAGTACTTAATTATCTTCAAAGTCTAATACAGGTTCTTTAGTCATTAACTGCCTTCTAATTTTAATTTCCAACTTCTTGCTGATAAGAATGTTTCTCACAGAATTCTTCCAGTTGTTTCAACAGATGGTTTTTCTACATGTTCCTCATACCCAGCTTCACCCAGAAAAAAATAAAATAAAATAAAATGAGTCGTTTCTGTGTGTGAAAGCAGCAGCTTTTCCAAAGCACAAGGTCCCTGCAGCCAGAAGTGCACAGGGGCACTGGGTGGCTGTCCCCGGGTGTCAGCAGCGGTGGCTGCTGTGAGGCGAGGTCAGGGCTGCCCCACACCAGTTCCAGCCGGTTCCGCCGCGGCCCCACCTCAGGGCTCAGCTGAGCCCTCAGCGACACTGGTGGCGCCTCTGGGAAAGCGTGTGTAAGAAAGGGCAAAACGCTGCACAGGTGCTTTGTCATCATCTTGACGCGTGAGCTTTTCATCCCTCTGCTCCAACCCCCCGCCAAGGTCAAGCCACCAGAGCAGGAAAAACAGACTAGTAAAATGGGACCAAGTGCGAGGAAAGGTGCAGCAGCCTGGAACTGGGGCACGCTCAAACATCTGAAAGGAGCATGGGACAATTACAAAAGGCTGCTATACCACTACCTGCCCCAATCTCAGTTGTTTTGAGGTATCTATAGGTAAAGACCATTGCTGGCTTTATTTATTCCTAGCTTGATTAGAATTATTATTGATAATACTTGTTAGGTTTATTTATCATCAATTTTTAAGTGTGGATTGACAGTAAAGAAAGGTGACAGGCTTATACATCTTTCACGTAGGCAATTTCCTGGTAAGAAAACAACATTTGGCCATCTCTGGGTCATAAAAAGTAGTAAAGAAATTCTCTTTGTAGTGAATGGTTTTAGTAAGAATTTGATGCAATTACCTAAACCAACTCAGACAAGACAGTAATTCAGACACACAGAAATTCATTACAATTAGATTTTCCTGTTTTAATAATATGAATAAAACATTAGCTAATTTTTATATGACACAAGAAGAAATGGAGGGAGAGGATATAAAACCAAAACACACTGTTTCTAGCAGCTATGCGTAATTTTATCCCAAACTACTTGATGACAAGGTATCGATTACCTCAGCAAGGTTGTACAGATGATGGTAAAAAATGGCACTACTACCTGCAATGGGAGAATTCAGCCTCACATTCAGAGTTAAAACCTAGGTGGGAAGGGATTACTTAGCTATTCTAAGTACTCCTCTGAGCATCTTACAGAGGCTTTCTCTTGCTAATGCATCCACTTAAAAAATTAGATTCCAATTTCTTAAAGAATATACAATTTATTACTCTAGTATTATTCGTTTCTTATCTGGCAATAGTCACGTAACCTTTTATTAACGTGCCATTTTGCAATACCTTCACAAGTGAAACATAAGCAGTTCCAGTCTGAAAGGATCATTGTAGTATGTAGATACTGAACCCTCCTTTCAGTTAATGTTCAGTACATGGACTTTTGAAAGCCTAAAGCACTGCCTTGGTGATTACAGGTATCGCTGTTTTCTGATGTATATTTCACACTCGTGAAGACTAGAGGTGAAGAAGCAGTGTCTTGGCTTTTATTTTATGATAGGTTGTCTGTCCTTATTAGACATTATGTCTAACATGTTTTGTTGGAAAAACACTATTGGAAGAAAATGTACAGCACTAGAGAGTTTTCTGAATGCAGACTTTCTTCTACCCTAAGCTCTAAAACATTTTATATACTATACAGCTGCTGTAGGTCTTCCAATTCATTCTTCTAACAAGGATCTATGCAAAGTCTGAAAAGCCGTAAGATTTAGAGATACAAAGATAGTTCTGAATTCCTACTAGATCTTTGTGATCATCAGCTTATCATGACAAGTCCTCACTTCAGGTGTACCTAAACTCAGGAACCTAGGACTAGCATAAATGTATAAATATGCCTGCCCTACTACACAAAACCACTGAAGTTCCTATGACAGAAAATACAGATTGACTTTCAAAACATTAATCTCTATAAAGCCTTTAAAGAATTTCAGGACTCTATAGATTTCACTACCTAAATAAACCAGCAACTGAACCTTCTGTGAATGCTTAAATTTTTCTCTGTAAACCACGGTAAGTTGGGCAATATCTAGACTGTAACTGCATATAGCCTACAAAGTGAAGAAAGCAATACTGTGGGAATTAACAGTGGGCAAAGATTCCAAACTAGTCATTCAAATAATTTCATTCTTTTTACCTTTTTTATAAACCTCATTTAACAAAAGAAGATTAAAGATCAAAACCAATATACAAAAAAGCATTTTCTTTCAGAACGGGTGTAGAGGTCTTTCTGCATATACAATATATGACTTAAACACTGCTCACTTTAGTGCATTCTCCAAATTAAGCATTAGGTATTACAATATCAGACGATTTCTATGGTTTCATTGTTATCCAATTCTACTCAGCAAGTCTGAACACTGAAATCCAAATTAAGAAGGGAAAGTTAAATTAAAAAATAAGGCTCATGTGAGTAGGACATTCCCCAAGCTACCTTTAAGTAGTATTCTCCTAAATAGCAGCATATACTTTGCAAAGGCCCAGTCAAACTATAACTGTTCTGCACCTCCAAACCAGGTGAAAGCTTTAGCAAACACCTCACTAAAGGTTTGCATTGACCTATCTTACAATCCTGGAATTACACTGCAGTTATTTCACAGTTCCTGTTTTCTTAGCACAACTACCTCTTAACTGTGTGCATTAATTAAACAGTTTTTTAAAAAAAAAACAAGACTATCTCCCAAAAGAATGACAAAGGATGAATTCTTCATTAGGTAAGAGTCACTTCATCTTTAATCATATCAGGTGCAAAGCTTTGTAGACACATTAATAGAAGTTTTGTGAAAAGGAAGAGGAATTTAGTATTATAAACAAAGATGTTCTTTTTTCACTAGTTTTAAAGGTAGTGGTCTTAACATTTTTAATCATTAATCATGTAAGTGGACTGAAAGGTCAATGTCAACGTCACAATATTCTGGTTTGTGATGTGTAACACAGAACATTCTTCTGAGCAAGTACCAAGGAATAAATATTTAACTGGTATTCTTTATACGATTTAACTTCTTAAAATTTCTGGGAATATAAACCTAATTAAGCAAAAACCCCCCAAAAACCACTGACAGTATGAATGTATATTTACTTAGCCCACTAGTAGCCTACTTAGCCTACTTGGAAGAAGGGGGGATTTAATTTATGTACTCACACTGGTACAGAACTCTCCATTGGGGAAGTAAGAGCAAAACAAAGTGGAGTGACTGGTCTGACACTTGACAACAAGACCACACAGCAATAGAAGAGCAAGATAAATGTGTTTAATGAAATTAATTGTGCTGCAATTTATTTCTGAAGCTAAATGTCACCGGTCAGCAAAACTGTTTTTTCCTGTGGAATGGGAGGGGGTCGAGGAATGGAAAGATATGCCATAAGTGTGAAGTAACAGAAAAAGATAATGAGAGGAAAGAGGAAATGATGATGAATACCATTAACCTTTCCTAGGCGGCCTTGTCTAAGCTGAGTCAAGTCCAGGAATACTCTACAGAACCGAGCTAACCGCTGTCCCATGGTCTAACAGAGGCTGTAGAGGAGTGCTCTGGTGGCAGCAGCTGCCTCATGCCCACCAAATGCAATTCTGACTGCTCCCTGCAACTGCGTCCTTCCCAGCTGCAGCTCCCCTGAGATCATTCCTAAACAGACCTGTCAAGTCTAACACTTTTCTTTCTTTTTGGGAGAAAGAAAGAACAGAGGAGGAGAAAAAGAAGAACAAACTGCATTTTCATAGTTTATACACTTTTTACTAATAAGAACCTTTACCTTTTCAAAGCTAAAGTTGCATTTGAACCTGTCAAAAGAGAGGTTTGTCTATATGTGGCTATAAGTCATAACAAGATTCCCATGTTATTTCAAAAAGGTTTTTTTTAAACAAAACCAGCCCAAGTCAAGAAAGTTGTCTTAATTAAATAACAACTTCCTATATATTTTCCGCATTAATTTTTGTGCAGTAAACCTTTCTGTTGTGAATATCTACTGTTCATCCTTCCCTTGAAGCAGGAAGCACAAGAACACTGTCTTTGCTGGTTTACATTCAGTAAAGGCCAACCTCCAAAAGCCCATTGCACCTGCATCTCCTGTTGGCTTGAGGTAACATCAGAAACTGCACATCTCTCTGAAAATCCTAGCACTGGCAATCCAGAAAAACCACTACCTCTTGGGGGAAGGATCTCCCTCAGCATGAGTATGAAAACAAATCTTGAATGATTAAGTGATAACAGTACTTGGAGTTTTCCAGGTTCTCTACCCTGTACTGGCAGCACTACAGTCTGTCTTCTAGCACCAGCATGCATCTTGATTTGCAGTTCACTTTACAGAATATGCCTAGAAGATGCCATCAGTGAAATATGCTCATTGCTGCAAAATGAAGCTAAAATACTACGCATTTAATATTTTTTGAATATATTAAATTCCTCCATAGCACAAAACTAAGCAATTATTAATTCACTATCCAACTGAATGTATATACTGTAATGCTATTAGTGTCACAGTAAATGTATTTTCTTCCAGAGCTGTGTGTCTCTGAATCACAACATTGCTAAAAACATGCTGTTGTCTTGTAGAACTTAAGTCCTGAAAATTTTTCGCCACTGTGAGTATAAAATGGTCCCTTTTCCTGTGAACAAGATCACATAGCAGGAAAACAGAAAAAATGGCATAAACCTCAGAGTAAATAATACATTAAATACATGCTCATAGAAAGCTTATATCAAAATGAACTCTGCCTTTTCTGCAGGACTAAACCCAATTTCAAAAGTTATTTTGAGATTTTCAGCTCATTAAAAAATAAAATAAATAATTTGGGATTTTGTGGAAGCTTTCTTCTGTGTCAACAGAAAAAATAAACCCACAAAATGGATAACTTAATCTCATATTTTACCACTTATTCCTGAGGATAGGTTTTAAATATTAAAAGCAAAGCTGGTCATCAAGCAGTAAATGGTATTTTCACTTATGTGTGTCAGTTTGTAGCAGACAAGATTTATTCTTTTGTGTTCTTGAGACTATTAACTTAAGATTTCATAATTTTAACATTTAAATATTTGTAAGATGTAAATCTTTGCACATGACAGATTCCTTCTGATACTCACATAATATTTTGTTTTATATATAAGATCGAATGTTAGTAACTAGCAATTTTTCAAAGGTTCAATCCTAGATCCACCCCTCATAATACCCAGTCCCTCTGATATATGTGACTGTCTAGGGAATCTACACTCTGAACAGTCAGGTTGCACAGGAGAAAACTGAGTAGTTGTGGTTTAAACCCAGCCGGCAGCCAAACACCACACAGCCGCTTGCTCAACCTGCCCCACCCAGAGAATGCAGGAATAAAATGGGAGGGGTAAAGGGAGACACATAGGTTGAAATACAAATGGTTTATTAATTGAAATAAAACAATAATAGTACAAATGGGTAATGTACAATGAGATTGCTTGCCATCCACTGACTGATACCCAGCCTGTTCCCAGCTAGCAATCCCAAAATACCAAGATCCTGCAAGTGTAATCCCAGAAGTGAGAGAAAGCCCTCCTCCCCGTCCACCTCCTTTTTATGTACTGAGCATGATGTGACATGATATGGAATATTCCATTGGCCGATTTGGCTCTGCTCCCTCCCAGCTTCTTGTACACCTGCCCATGGGCAAGACATGGAGAGTTGGAAACTCCTTGATCTCTTAGCAACAACTGAAAACATCAGGGTATTATCAGCATTCTTATACTAAATCCCATACTGAATCCAAAACACAGCACTAGTCTAGCTACTAAGAAGAAAAATTAACTCTATCCCAGCCAAAAAGAGGACACGGGTTTAACTGGTTCATTATACAAAAGTCTCAGTGAAAAAAGGAATTGGGAGCAAAGAATGGGAGACACTGGCATTATGCACTGGTTTTGCAGGACACCTCAATTGCACTGCACGCAGCAGGGCTCGGCAGGGTGGGTAGCCCGTAGCTGCTTCAAGGCCCTGTCATCCTGGCAGAGGTTCCCCACAGGCTCTGGGTGCATGTGCAAACCCTGCTACAAGCAACGTAAGATCTTTCAAAAAGGCTCAAAATCACCATCCCCATTTTAGAGGCGGACATAAAGGAAGTATGAGGTATTCAAACTCATTGTAAACATCCTGATTAATTATGATATTATGATGGAACCAACTGATGCAGTATAACAGAGTGTTTCAAAAGAACATCAATTACATAAATAAGATAGGCAAAAGATGGGAGAAGAAACAGAGATGAAATGACTTCACCAAAGCCAGGCAAAATTTAAATCAAGCTTGAATCCAGGTTTTTTGATCTCCAAATACAAGACTGATAGCTAAATTCTATCTCTTGCTGAGAAAGTGATGTAAAATTAGATTTACAAAGGTTATTAAGCTACCAACATGCGCACAGTACGATTTTTCAAAGTGCCTTACAAGACTGGATAATATATCCTATTAAAATCAAAACACCTTTGAAAGAGCTTTGAAAACCTGATTGTCCTCTCAGTGTCTCATTTCTCCCCCCATTAAGCACTATTCTACAGCTGTATGGACACAAAACCACAACTGAAAATAATTTTCTGCACCCTCACAACAGAAAGCTGCATATTTCTAAGGGTCTCTCATATAGCTACAAAACCAGAATTAAATTTACTTCTGAAGCATACTTCCTGTTAAATATTACCTATGAGTTTGAAATTAGAATGCCCACTCCAAAAATAACCTCAGTGAACAAATGAGAAGTAAAGGACATCCCTCAAAACTGTGGAGCAATACAGCTCTGCAAACGAAGCCATGTGTACTTCACACAGACCAGAAGTATTACGAATGTTCATATAAATACTAATTAAAATCTTCTCATATCACAAGAGAACACATGTTGTGCCCCTCAAAAATAGGGAGGGGGGGGAGACTAGATACCAGGATTCACCAAAGCAATCAAGTCTAATCACTACAAAAATATTAAATTAAAGAAAATCAAAAAGAGAGGAAGTAGCACTGAAATAAAGGATTAAGACATAAGCTGTGCCAGAATTTCTAGGCTCTATGCTGCACCACAAAAACAACAGACACTTACAAAATAAAAAATGAAAAATGGATTTGCACTTTTAAATAGCTCCTAGCAGTATTCAAGCACTGCTCACTGTTCTTACTGCTTGAAAATAACTCCAAACAGCACGTAGGAAGTGGCAAGAGTTTAACAAATTTCATCTCACAGAAGGATTCAAGCAGCAACAGGGTCAGAGAGAGCCCATAACTAATCAGGCCAACAACAAAAATCCAAGATCTAAAATGCATCGGTGACAAGAAAACTGACTTATTTAGGCATAAGAAATAAAGGTCAGTGTAAATGTCAGGTATATATCACACACACATATATTTTTCTTTGTTATTATTGCTTAACATATCTGTTCCTACAAATGAGTAGGAAAAGGTCTTAGAAGTCAAGGATCACTCAAGCTTTTACCACCCTACAGACATAACCAACCAGGTTTCTCTATTTTAAAGCAACAAAACAAGCAATTACAAGAGCACTTGTACAGAGGACTTTACAAGCTGGACTGAAGGGCATGCAGCTTACTACTGCCTTGCTGCCCAAGTTTCTGGCTCTGTCAGCATTCCTGGGACATGTCATTCTCTTTACACTGTCAGTTTTCGGGTGATAAGCTGCAGCCAGGAATCCTTCAAAGCTCCAGCCAAGAAGGGAGTAAGAGTGCTTGGGATTTAAGGGTTGATGAAGAGAAAAATTTGATGATTTGGAAGGAAAGGTTTCCTAGTGGACCTTCTCTAAGAGATTTGTTTATTTTGTAAATAAATTGCTCTCCTCTTCAAAATATGAAACAATATTTTATAATATACTGTATTTGCCACACCCTCATAAGATGCAATTCTATTGCCTTTTTAAATTTCACCTTTTTAAAGGTTAGTCTGTAGAAGTCAGATAAAGAGAACAAGATGAGATTTATTTGTTTTATAGGATTTAGATGACTGTACTGCAAATCATAAGGGCTGTGTGTTATGAAACCCATTAAAACTAGACCTGCAAAATCCCCATCGCCAAGATCATTTGCTACAAAACATTGTGTTATGGTACAAAATATCTGTCATTCCCTTTTTCCAACATATAGAATGCCATGATGATAAACCTGTTAAGTGTCCTGCTTCTGTACCTGTACAGTCATTTATTTATTTATTTATTTTTATCCTGCTGCTAAATCTGATTCTAACTTCTCAGTCTCTGGCAGCCTCTCATATACTCGATGCACCTCCGTTACCAACTGGAACCTGCCTGTTTGACCACTGAGCTGAACTACCTTCCATGGAGTACACCTCTCCTTCCTTTATATATTCTTCTCTAGTAAACATTTTATGCTTTGTTGGTTCTGTTTGCTAAGCCAAAGATAACGTATTTCAGTGCTGATGATAAAAGGTTTGGGTGCTGGGAATGCCATCTACATGATTCGCTACCTACTGTGTGTTTGGTTATCTACGTCAGTACAAGTGAGTTTATCAATCTTCCTCAAAATCATCATAAGAGGTTGTAAACTGTTAGATAATGAATGTTGAATTTTGACATCTGACTGGCTAAATATATCACAGAAGAGAAGTATTCACAGTGAGAACTTTGCTTTCATTTCCTTCCTGTATTCTTTGCCTGGCCTTAGCAGTTACAATGACATACGAGCACTGAAGGTAACAAAGCACTGTTTATCTTTCCCTGTTATTCTGAACTAAATGAGTTTTTGCTGATTTTGTCTACAGTCAGCTTTATTGAATTTCACATTATGCTTGGTTGTTTTTTCCAAGAGAATGTCTATAGCAGATACTTTTATAATTCAGACAGCTGATCTTCCTGGTAAAAACATCTAAATGGATTAGGACATCCCAGATCACAAACATTTAGCAGTTTCTCTGTTTCAGTATAACAGCGTAGTAGTTTTTTCTACTTTGCCAACAATGGCAAGGTATATATTTCATATATAGAAAAAAGGAAACATCTGAATGGTTTCCATGTTATTTTTGTGGAAAAAGTTTGCAGACATGTATATAATGGAAAGATATGCCAAGGGCAGCCTGATCTGAAAGAAAATATTGTTTCTAATTACCTTTTTTCTCTCTCTAAAACTAATTTTTGTAACTCTTAACATGTTGGGCCATCTCTCTACATTAATTGTCAATGAAGAAAGATTTAGTCAATGAGCCACAAATTAGCTAAATTAACACAGTAATAGTCTCTTCTGAGTAGTCAAACAGTTCTAATGTAGCTGCCAAAGGATCAACAAGGGTCTGCAAGGTAGTGACACATCAAAACCCAGAATTTTTCATGTTATTTTATTTTTATTGCTTACACTTAGCCCAGGAACTTTCTGAAATGCTTCACTGGTCTTCAGCTCTGATGACACCATTACCTGTTAAAACTATTAATCTTCAGGTATAATTAGCAGGTCTAGTGTTTCTCACTGGAATTTTTTTTTTTTTTTTTTTTTTTTTTTTGAGATCTCAGCTAACTCTAAATTACTGCATTGAGCATGCTAGTAAAGTCATCTCCTCAGTAAACTATACGCTCCATCACCACTTTCCCTTAATTCTGAACTCTCACTTGATGTTTACAACATACAACAGCAGCAATTTCTGTGCTGCATTTTCATAAAGTTACATCTCAAAACAAATCTACAGACTTTTGACTTACTGATTTTTCACTATCTTTCAGGTCTTTATCCATGCCATATTCTACACCTATTTTGTTTCTGGAGATAAAGTAGACCTCTCTTTTTCTCTCCCTCATGCTTCTCCTTAAACTGTAAGTTATGACAACACCATGTGAGCAATTTCCTGAATTCCAAGACTCACAATGTAACTGTCATCTTTTGTCTTTCTTCGTCCTTTTCAAACCCTTTGATAATATACAAATCTTAACGGAAATTATTTTGAGTCCAAAAATACAACTAAAACTTATTTGCAAGGAAAATTGATATATTGCAGATCTCTACTTTTTCACTCCTTGCATCAGTTGCATTGAATTGAAAAAAAAAAAATGCATACAGACAGAAAACTTTACATATTTGGCAACAAAGGGAGAAACGGAAAGTCAGAGTTATTGCAGCAAAAATAAAGTCTGGATATATTCAGTCACAAAATTCATTAAATGCTATTTGCACCAGAAATTGCAAATAAAAAAAGGCCTTTTTGAATTACAACAATCAGCAAGACTCTTCTTCATGTACCTGCAAAATAAATGATAGTAAAAGGAATAAACTTCCAGAACTCATCACAGCAAGCTGTTACAGTAAAATTTGTTTCTCCTATTGGAAAGCTGTAACTGAAAACCCAAGAAAAGTATCTTTGTAACCACAGAGATATTCACTAAGAGAACATCAGGAGTGAATTAAAGTCATAACAGAAATAAAAGTATGTCCTATTACAAACTAATAGCAATTAAATAAAGGCCACTGTAATTTAAAACAAACAAGTTCACCATGATTAAGACTGAAAAATTAAACATCCAGTAGAAACAAATATGCAAAGCAGGTGAAATCTTGCATCATTTTGACCTGCTAAAATCTACTAAGGCATAGCATTTTTTTTCAAACCTTGACTGCCTAGAACAGGAAGTCCTTGAACAGACCCTCTGAAGTTGATGCTTTGAAGCATCACAGTGACTCCTTGCATAGACTAGACTATTCGGCCTTCATGTATTTAGTCCCAAAGTGGCACTGTGCTCACAAAGTAATGGAAATTCATCCTGTGGTATTTTACTCCATTACACTCCCCTTGAGCCTAGCTATGTCAACTAAGGGACTTAACATCACAGTACAGATCTTTTCTAAAAATAATAGGTCTGTGTATATTAAAATCTGAACTTTTTTTTTTTTTTTAAATAGGGAGGTATTTGAACAATATGATTTTCATGAAAGGTATTTAATTATACCTTGAAGTATCACCACTGTTACCAATGTAATTGCTAGTAGCCCTACTGAATACAAATGGTATCTTATTGCACAGGTTCCTGTCTAAAAAGACTAAAACATGATTGCACCTAGTATTTATTCTTCACCAAATTCTGGTGTCATTTGTGACTAGGTCTCACCCTGGCTCCATTGCATTGTTTCTGTCTCCTCCTACTTTTAAAGTTGATATATGCAGTATACATAATGATCAGACTTTACTGTTCAATGAAATAACAATTAGTTGCAATTTGCATAAAAATTCTTCACTCAGTTCTGCTACATCACCAAAAAGCATTCTTCTCCTTCAACTTGGCAAGGTCACTTTTCATCAACATATTGCTGGTTCAAATATAAGTTCTTTTATTTGGAGTAACCTATTTATAAATCCATCACTATTAAGTAACTTGCTAGCTCAATGTAAAACACATACAGAAACTCAGTCTAATCAATACCAAGAGTTTGATTTTTGAGCTCAAATCAGTAGCAATCCATCAACCATACAGAGTATCTATCAAAGAGAGTAAAACTATTCTGTTTGTAACTGAGGTGTCTTGCAGAACTAAACATTTGTTACTATGACACCAAGTAAATTCTATGGCATCTGAATAACAAAAAGCCCCTAAAACTGTATAGCAACCATATTTATAAGTAGTACAGTATCTTAAGAAATATGGAAGTAAAAAACAATAGATCACTGTAATATGATCACTTCTAGTATAAAAATTGTTCAGTGAACACATACTGAAGACACAAATGAAAAAAAAATGTTGCATGAACTGATATCATAGAGCTAAGTTTATCATTTGGGAGAAACACCTTCATAAGGAATGCAGAATCAGCTGTGAAAAAACAGCTTAAAATTATTAGGTCTCCTTACGAAAGCAGAAAGATCTCCAAATATTTTCTCAAATGTAAAGGCCAAGAATAATTATTTTAGAGGCTCTGTGCTTATTTTATGTTAAAGAAGGAAATGAAAACGGAAGGAAACATACTAAAACCTCTAGTAGACTATTCATTTTTCTGTATGTTAAATGTTTTACAAATATGGTTGCATCTCACCTTCTTTCAAAAGAGCTGCAGGATCACATAATTGTTCAATAGATGGCACTCTATGTTCTTCTACAAATAGCTTGTACACACCATTAAATGGAGACAGCTGAGAGAGAGATACGAGTGGACTGAGTTTAGCCACCTGCCCTAATTTTACTACAGACACCACTTAAAAAGAATACTCTTTATCAGAAGATAAATGAGCTTCATATTAAGCAATTCAAAGAGAGTGGAAGTTTTAACCACAGAAAACATGCCTGAGAGAAATGTATTTAAAGTAACCAGACCTTCATCCTTCTCACTAAAAGGTCAAAAAATAAGCATGTTTGTGGATTGCCTCTTCAGCAAGGAACTACAATTGTACAACAGCAACGTTTTCCTGCAGAAAAAAAGGACATTCAGAGAAGGATGTAGTGTCTGTTTAGTAGAATGTTCGTAAAAATCTTATAAAAATGCATACTACTAAACACTATTCATAGCTCATCAAATCCTGACATGTTCTGGAATATGCTAGTTCCAAACTATGTCACTTCAACTGGGTTTGACAGCAGGTAAATTATATCGTCTAAGACTTTAACTAAAATGAAGTTGCTCACCAAAAATATCTTGATCTAGATAGGATTTTCAATGTTAGAAAAATATTCTATTATCAATGAAACTACAGACAAGAAAAGCAACAATAAGTTTATTTTTCTGCTCTATGTTCTGTTTTACTTAACAGATCACAGAGAGCAGGACTGAATACATGTATGGAAAATTTTTTTTTTAACCTTTCCTCTGAACAGGTTCATTTTCAGAACCATATTTATCTTTTAAAATTATCCGTCAAGTGCTGTAATTGAACACATTTCAGCCTTTAGATTTTGAATACAGTGTTGAATAGCATTCTGACTGATCACTTCGGTCACATGATATTGCTGGTACACTCTGACTCCACCTCCCTTATAAACATTTATAGGACTGGAATAAGTAATTTCCAGCTCAAAGCTTTATGGCAGCATATTGTAGTATGACTATTCTATCCAATAGCATGACTACTATAAATATTCATATCAATACCAAATTTCTTAAACTCATATTATTTGAAAACAGATGCGTGAACAGCTACTACTGCCATCACAGCAAACCTGGTGTTTACTATACAAATAAGTGTTTGACTTGCTGTTTTTCAAGATTCATATCATACAGCTAGTTTAGGCTTTTTTATATTTAATATTTGTATAATAATATTTAGTAAGTAATAGATGTAGTTAGATAATTTAACAGACACAACCCAGCAACCTAGGAAATGGGCTCACATTGAAACCTATAGTGCAAAAATCTATTTGCAGTTGCCAACAGCTGTGAAGGCTCAATTTTTACCTGAAAACGGTTTTATCAGGCGATTTTGCTGCTGGAAGTGTCTTAAATCTTCAGTATTTTCTGGAAGAATGCAAACTATTTTTCCGTGATCTTGCTTTTATATCTGTGCAGTTTTGTAATCTGATCACAAGAAATAAGATTAGTGAATAATATGACACTTGGTCAGCCTGCAGGTGTGGAGCCAAGTATTTTTTAAAAGTCCTTCGCACAGACAGAAACCTAGTATTAGTGTTCATTTTTGTCAAGTCACACAGCATATATGGCTATTTTCTTTTTTGTCATAATGAAACCTTTATTTGTATAAGTTAACATCTAAAGATCAAGAGGCCAATTAAAAAGTGTATCATAATCAAAGAATGAAAAAAATAGGGGAATTCTGCATTTACCAAGGTGATAATCTATAGCCTATACTACAATAGCCTAAGAAATATTTCTCTGTCATTCACATCATCTATTCTGTGACTTCCAAGAAACTTCACTTTTCTCTTACCAAGAAAGGTTACTGTACGTACACGTTCCCTCAAGTAAATTTTATTCCAAATCTGTGTATAATTGGTAACATTTCTTAGGTTTATTTCTTGTTCCTTCCACCAACAACCACAAAAGCTCATTTACCTTATGCAGAATGTAATTAGTAGGTATCGTATTTATTTGACAGCTTTCTCATTTTCTCAATTCTACGTAATTTGACAGGGACCATTACAGATCCGTAACTAGTCTTTCAGAATGACTTTCACAAGGTTAGTTCACTTATTAATTGACCCTTGGTAATGGTAATTTAAGAAGCATATTAATCTCATCTGTCAGTTCTAACACATACTAGATGTATAAAATAATTTGTCTTTTGCAAGGAGCCTTGCAACAGAAATGAAGTGTCTAAATTTTTAATTAATATGCATTTTCTTTCAACAAATGAGATTGGATTGGAAGGAGACTTCTTTTCAGTGATTTTCTTTATTGTGCTTTAAAGCTCCTGCATTTTCTTGTTATGAAGATAAACACTATTTCACCAGTCAATAAAGCCTATGATCTAAATAATCTACAAAGGACATTCTGGTATTCTCAACACAGATACCCGAAACTTAAAAATGTGTGAACAAAGTATTCAGCACTTCAACAGCAGTGTCTTATTACTACATATACAGATTAAATGTTTCTGGAATTCAAGGAGATTTAGTTCACTAAGAATATTAAACAAAAGATTACTATTCAGAAATTGAAAAACTTCAACCAGTATCAGATGCTTCAAGTTGTAATCTTTTTAAATCTGGTTTCTCAAGGCATCATATGTTAAGCAGGGCCTGCAGTTTATGTCTATGAAACAGGTATACAAAATTCTTAATCCAAAGAACTAGTAAGGGCCATATGTAAATTCTCCTTTATTCCATTCATTAACTAAATAATGGAACCAGTTAACAGCAAGGGGAACCAGTTGTGCCCTTAGTGTGTGATCACCTCCAGTGCACAACACTTGGGTGAAACACAGCTCCCCGCACAAACACTCCAAGAGGGCATAAGCCTTTACTGATGAATGTGCACAGTTCTCATTAAGGTTAGCCCAGGCCTGAGGTGGAACAGAAATCCTATGGTCTGTATTTAAAAGCAAAGAAGTCAAAAATGCACAAGGTAAAATATGAGGTCCTCCTCCACCCCCCTTCTACTTTTCCTTTTGTGTTCAAAGAATGAAGAAACCTTGTGAAAGGTACCTTTACAAAGAGTAGACCCTTACGCTGTAAACCCAGGGAGGCTGTACTAAGAAAGCAGGTCAGGCCAATATTTCTGCATTACCCTACAACCTCTTAGAGACTCAGCTATCTTTTACTTCATGCTGGCAGCAGACTTCTACTGTTAACATATAGCAGCAATGCAAAATCCTACCAGCTCTATGGGGTATAAAGCCCTTCCTAGCATCAGTGATCTTACTATGTAGACACCTTGCAAAATTAAGCATGCGGAACAGATTGCCATACAATGATTACAATCAGTGGGTCGGTCCACAACACACTCACAGAGGGCCTTCGGGAAAGAGGAAAGCCTGGAGCCTGCTGAGGGTGGGTAACTGCCCTGGGTGACTGCATTCAGCCCTCTGGGTGGGGGACCAAACGCCATGGGAGGCCACCTCACAGTGCTTGTGTTTTCTACCATGGAAGGTTACTGTGGATTAGGAATGGGAAGTAGATGTAGAGGACACTATACAAAATCCTCGTATCACTCCACATGTGACTTATTCCCCACTAATGATGACTATCTGTTATTTAGACCAGTCCAGCTCTGAAGTGGAGTAACAGATGTAAGACCAAAATGTTACCAACCATATTCACAAATGTTACCTTGCTTAAACACCCACAAGTTCCATGGATTCAGATCAGCCAACAATTTGTTAAGAAGTAACTGTTCATGAACAAAACAAATATCTTGTAGAAATGCATTCTGGAAGATATAAGCAATAATACTATGATCCCCTGTTCACTGAAGCTTATCCCACTAGAATATGCAAGCTACTAATAATCTCAATCATTAAAAACTAGAGGCAGGTAGACCAAAAACATGGTTTTCTCTTTACAAAATTTTACAGGTATATGAATATCCATTTCCTCACAGCCATCATGCTAGATTTTGTTGGCATGTATTTCAGATACTTAAGAAAAAGGTAACCATCTTATTTATTGGCTATATCGTCACAATGTCTCCCCCGCTGTTATAGTCTACCACATAAACAGGTATTCAAGCAATTTTTTAAAAAACCAAATTACTCACTTGACAGACTATGGTGTCTCCTTCAGAATCATTAGTGTCAATCACGCGAGCACAAGTTTTAAGTGCTGTTGAAATTCATGCTACTTAAACAATTGATCATCATATGGAACCACTTCAAGCTTAATACAGCCCATGAGCATACACAGTATTAGCAACTCAGCTGCTACCACACTATCCTTATTTTTAACAATACAGTAAGAACTTACTATAAAAAACGCTTACTTCTTCACTCACAATTAATAAAAGTAACTCAGTTTCTTAATTTTTAACCTTCTAACTTTTGAAAAGCTATGATTTTTAATATCACAAATGTTAGTGTACACAAGGAATGAGCCTTTAAGAAAGGATATGGACCCTGTATCCAGATGTTAGAAGTCAGGGAAATCACACCAGACTGTAAAACCGGTAATTAAATTATCTTGCCTTACTGCTTGTGATTCCTAGAATGCAATGACATCATGCATTGATTTTTGCCAGCTGAACATTTGCATTTCATTTGAGGATCTGAATCTAAAATGATTCTGAGGACTTGCTAGTCTCAAAGAACTCTGCACAGAGGGAACAAGCTTTCCGCTCTGTCACAGTGTATGCTCCTACCAGTTTATAACACAGCAGCAAAGATCAGAGATGACCTGGACCATGTATTACATTCTACCACCATAATTACAAGATTGGCAAGCTACATTGTAATCAGCAACACTTCTGTTGCTGAAAGAGTTATTGACAGCTGGAGAATCCCGGCTGTTATTCACTGTTTTCAACAGCAAGTGGAGAAAGTAACCAAATTGTCAAACCAAATACATTCTTAAAGCTTTTCTTTATAACTTCTCAGTCCCTAACTGCCATCCAGTACCTTCACCTAAGTTACTCTAGATCAATGTCTGTAACAAAGAAATGAAAAATTGTCAAGTGGAAGGAAAAGAGAACTCTTGGACTTTCAGTGAAATCACTCTCATACATTGCAAGGTTTATGAGTAACAAAAAACACATATTTTGCTGTTTGTTCATTTTTATACTCTGTTGTGGCCTATTTTCTGATGATCACTTGTCTTGTATATTTGACAGAAAACCCATATGCCCAAACAACTTTCTTCACTTCCTATTAGGGAGAACAACAAAAATATTCACATACACACATAAAAAGAATATAAACAGCAATATATTAAGTGTTTAATTTCTAGTCTGGATAAAGTATAAACCTTTTAATACCAGAAGCAAAAATATCTCTCTTGAAAATAGGCTGCTTCTGAAACTCAGAAGAGATGAATGCCCTATTTAATACTTTAAAAAAGCTGAATTACTGCATAGGTGCTCATCATCTTAGCAGTTCTTGCATAACTGTAAGAAAACTTCTCACGTAGTTTTGCAGACATAAGGGGATTTTACTGCATTTTATGAAATCCTTCACTCATATGATAGGAATGCAAACCAGTATGTATGTTTGACAAAAGAACAAATAATTATTCACAGTGGTGTGATATATGGTGTTAGTATCCATGCTACAATAGGAGCGCAGAGACCAGGATGGTCCAACACGAGATCCGTGGGGCCCAAAGACAGTGATGAGGACCCAACACCCCTACTCTGCACCTCTTGCACGAGAGCTCCCCTCTGATGATGAACTCGAGCATGAAAGTTGTGCTCCCAAGCATCGCTTTCAGTTTGCTTTCGCTCAGAAGAGTCCAAATCATGATTTCCAAGCCCACTGCACAATCTGAAGCAAAACACAGTAAGAGGGGACAACTGAAGGATTAATTTCAAAAGCTCCCTCCTGATCTAAACTAAAAGCTAATGAAGAGGCACCCTCAGATCAACTTCAGAGTCTCACCTACTTAGCACTCTGCAACCTGTGCACTTCAAAGTCTCATGCAACTTGTCACCAGATGTACCTTCAAAAATCAATTCAGTTCTGGATGATGCCTATTGCTGACCCCACTTAAATGACAAGCTGCAGTATGAAATGTTTGCATCCTGTCTGAACAGCAGGTATGCAAGAAACCTCATACATAAAGTTGTTTGTCCTTCATGGAGATGAAACTCCAATCGAAAATAGACTGTTATGTAGAGAGGGCTTAATTTATGCCTCCCTATATGAGCTCGAATGAAAGCAGCCCCCAGAAGAATCTGAATATTGAGCTTTATCTGTGTGCAAGTCAGAATTCAAGCTTTTAATGTTCATTTTGCTTTCCTGTTTTTCAAATCATTCAGGAGAAAAAAAAATAATTGAACACTTTTTCATATAAAATGTGCATTCTGAATAGCCATTAGCTGACAAAAAAAAAAAAAAAAGAGGAAAAGCAGGTAACACAACCACGTAAATCTTTGATGAGAATGGAAGCTTCGGGAAGATGTACAAGTCAGCATGGAATATACCTAGATTAAATGGAATTCTCAATTATGCTGTTTGAAAATGAAGTGGGTATAAGTTTTGGTATTTCTGCAGTTGCAATCCTGTAGGTGGCTTGGTAATGGACATTGACAAATAAGTCTCAAAATCACTGAAATCTTTTCCACAGGTTGCAGGATAAGGCTGTTTCAAGATACCGATGTAATGAAGAGTTTAAGAGTAGTTTTCTCTTTTATTGGAAAATGTGAATGCTATGCATATACGCAGAGATTAAACATGAATAGGGCAGAGGAGAGGATAAGCAGGGAGAAGGGACAGATTTGTAAAAACTCAAGCATGACTTTCTAATGAGCCAAGCCAATTTTGTAAACCAAGCTTTAAAATGTAAATTGCCCTCATTCCTTCAATAAACTGTCAGCACAGAATTTAAAAATGTGAAAGACAACATTTCTAAAGACTGCTGACTAAAATCTATGCTCTATATTTTCACATTATTTCACCTTATTGCTGCTTATTATTTCTATTATGGTAATAGTGGGAATAAATCAGGATCCTTACTGGGATGAGCAGCATATAAACTAAGCTACATGGTTAGAGACAAGCCCTGCTCCAATAAGCTAGAAATCTAAATTTAAAGATACCTCTGTGACTGCAAGGTGCTATTATTTCAAATTAAAATACTACTTCTGTGCCTAATTTTGTAATAATCTCTCAGAAACAACCTATGTTGTACTGACTGGACACTGTGCCATGATCTAAGCTGAGAAGAATGAATGTTGAACTCTTAATACTATCAAGTCAGTCGTTTGTAAAACTCATGGAAAGGTTTTCCTAGATCTTCACAGATCCTTACTTCAGTACGTCATCATCCATGCAGAAAGCACTAAAGGCAAGTTAGCCAAAAGTGAACCAACCACGTAAGAGACACTCTTACAGGTTATTGAAAAAGCTGAAGAGAACTGAGGTAGGATCACCGTACCATGGATGCAGAAAGCCAAAGCTAGCACAATGGTCAAAATCTAATTGTTACTTCACCTAGAAAAATGTCTGTGAGATTAGCTGTAAATCCACCAGTGGTCAGACATCATGAAAGCAAAACAATAATTAAAGGCATATGATGATAACAGTACAAGAACAAATAATTAAACACAAGTACATTTAAGGATGGACATACAGAGAAATTTCCAATCAGAGCAAAGAGAGTCTAGATTAGCCTTTCAATGGGAATTTGAGTGTACAAAAATCAGATTAAAGATGGAGATGGATCAGTTTATTCAATGAAGTGCAATGACACAGATCATCCTGTACAAGACCCCTTTCAGTTGCTTTTCTAAGACTTACGATCATTCTGGTGTTCTCACTCTTCTCTTCCCTTTGGCAAAGAGGTGTTAAAACACAGTGAAACACAAAGTGAGATTGTCTTCCTTTTCATTAATAAAAATGTGACGGTTTTATTCATGTTACATTTGGAAAAAAACAAAACAAAACACACTATTTGTCAACACATTCTGGCCCCTGTGGCCAATGACTATGACTCTTTCTGCTGTCTTTGCTCTAGATGCCTCTGCTCTATTTTCTATTGTCATTCTTTGTGAAGTTCTGCTCTGTTGCTGCGAACTGCTGGATTTTGCAAATACAGAGAACTTGATAAAAGTGATACTGGTAGCTAAAATGAAAATATCATAAGTCTTTTCAAAATTAAGGAAAATGAATAGCTAAGACAACAAACTGACAACTGTACTCACTGAATGCAGTAATGAATCTGGCTGCAGTAAATCTAGTATTTCACCTTGTGTATGCAATCTGAAAATACTCAGTTTGCCATATTTTGCTTGTACCATATGGAATGTAAGTATAAAAACTTCACTCCCACTCCAGAGCAATCAGCCTTGACTACAGTCACACCTAACATCTTTGCACAAACAGATGGCAAGTCTCTTAATATTTCATGGCACTGCCCCTCATAATTACATGTTTTACACAAATAAACAAAACACACATTACACAGCACTTTGCATCTTGCAGTAAAACAAATCAGTGGTAACATTTAACACAAGTTTAGAAGATAGAAGAGCAGAAAATAATGATTTAAAAAAAAAAATGCAACAGACATTTATTGCCTGAATAAATTCTGTGACTATTCAATAAAGAATGCCTTTTGTAAATATACCTTTAACATTATAAATCTATCGCTGAATGATAATTACTACTGTAATAACTATATTGTTTAATAACGCACTCCTTGTTAACACTTGGTAGTTGACGCTTTTCATTGTTTAGTGCTCTCATTTCACATTTAATTACAAATGGATTCTGTTATCTAGTATTAACCACCACATCAAGTATTATTATCCGATTAGTAAAGAGTGATTATTTAAAAAAAAAAAAATAGATAGTATTTACGATGCACAAGAAAAATATATAAGGCATATACGTATGTTCCACAAACTAAGTTTAAGCAAAGCTAAAGGTCTATCCAAATAGTTTAAAGTAATTGGACAGTAAAATAGTAAATCACTTACTGATTCTGATAACTTTTCCCTTTCAGCTGACTTGAAAGACATTAAACAATTTTCCAATCAAAAGCTGTTTTTCTGTATTTTTAAGATTTTGACATGAATTGAGGAAATGAAACTCAAGATGAAGAACCACATTCATATCTCTTAACATTAATTATCTATGGGTTCATCTTTCTCAGCTATAAGTTACATGTTTAGAATGTAATCCAAAAACCATAAAAGCAAAGGGAAGTCTCCTTTATTCCTTTTGTATTATTTTGCTATGCTATTTGCTAATCTAAATTGCATTGAAAACATGGGAATATGCCTAGTAATATGTTGAATTTGTTCTATAGTCTTGCCACAGGAACCGGACAGGGTTCTCGAGGTAAGAATTGGAGATTTTTATCATTTTTGCCATTTCCATTTGGACCTGCAAAAGTCAATTAACCTGAACAGCCATTTCACATCCTTTCATATATCCTTCTGTTCTATAGAAAACTCATATGGAGCAGCATTATATGACTTATGTTTAATTTCCTAAAGCTCCTTACACAGGCTTGTATATTCTGATCTGTGATGAAAGTCACCGATTTCAAAAGTGCATATTCAAGCAGTAAGGAACACTTCAGAAAGAGCAAAAGTAGTAAAATCTGGATCCAGGATGGAAATTTCTACATGGGTAGAGCTATAAGACTGGGCTAATTTATCCTTTTCCCCACACTGCCTTTCCTTTGCTAGCCACAGAGTAAAAATAGGAGTCCATGAAAATACCACTTGTCAGAAAGCGCTCAACTGTCTTTAAAGTTCTTTCGTATCCGCAGCACTCAAAGCTATTGTTACAATCTGACACATGCACACAATTTCTTTTCAGAGTGAAAGAAAGTAGGTCTCTCTAAAACAAGCTGTGAGTAATTACTTCTTGAGGTTCTATTCATAAAACACATCTGTTTTATAGTTCAGGTCACATTTATTCCACGTTTTTGTGTGCAACTCAAGTTGATTTATTCTAATCACTAAGGGAAAAGAGTATTTTATTCCTAGTAAAGATTAGTATTTTGCTGGGGTCAGATGAGTGCTCCTTTACTCTCTTAAGTAAAAATAATAAAAATTACTAAGAGAAATTTGGTATCAGAATACCTTTGTTTCCTCTGTGAGCTACCCGCTAATTGAAGTGCTATGGTGCACACGCACATGCGCATGTTTCACCCCTATTCAATGCCCCATCTCAGGATCACCAGCTACTGAGCTCTTGTTGCTAAGAAACAGTACTCAGTTATATTTGAAATATATATTATGAAAAGGTGCTGCTTTTCTTTGTGAAGTAAATATGTTGCCAGATTGACAGCCATGGAAACAGGCTAAGCAGTATGTATTGTTTCTTTCAGTGTTTCACAATATAGCCAACCATGCTACCTGATTAAAGCATTTAAAAATGTGAAATGCTTGTTTAGCTGTTGTCAGTACACCGAGGCAGCTAAAAAGTGTATTGCACCAAGTAGATTCAGCCTTTATTATAATAGATATTTATTCACATTAAGCTAGAAACTGAAGCTTGGAATCCTCATTATCTGAGAAAACATGGAATTGATACACGCGTATGATATACACATGTATGTATATCTCATCTCCGCATCTGTAGGTGTGTATATACATATATATGTATATGTGAGAGCAATAAGATGTGCTACTACTGTTCTGGAGCAGACTTATACCCATGGGGCTGTCCTCACTGTAGAAAAGCATTTCAGTAGGATCATGCTGTTGCTCCTAAAGATGAAGAATTTAAATGCTGTGTTCACACCTTCCTCTCCACTCCAGCAGACCCCTTTAACCTTTATCAGTAAATAATGTATGTATAACTCTAGATGAATATTAGAGAAAAAGTATAAGCATGGTTTGTTGAAAGATGTTATTTTCTCCTAGATATAAATAAGCAAATAAATGAATACATAAATTCATATATCTTAGTGTTTCTTTTGACCCTAAGATTTTAAGAGTTTTTTGCATTTCCTGCTTTAATAAGACTTTTTTTTTTGCCAGCACATTAATAGTAGTCATAAAACACACACATTAGGAATGGTTAATTAATCTTAAAAAGACATATAAGATGAATCTCTTTTTAACAATGCATTAAATTACCACTCATTGAAATACAATTGAAAAAAAGACTACCACCTTTTCAGTCCCATTGAATTCCTCTAATTTTTTTTTTTTTTTTTGCAAGAGTATTCATCTTCTTACAGATTATCAAATCTCTTGCCCCTTAGTTATAACAAAAGTTAGGAGTTCAGCAATCATAATTTACCATATCGCAGCTGCTCCTAAGGTATTAGCCTTATATATAAATAATAAGAAGCCTTTTCCAATGGAAAGTTATTCAGCATGTTACCTCTAATTAATTAGGGCTGAATTGCCACCTTCACGAGCTAGCGATGACTTTGGTAATTCAGAAGATATAACAACTGCAAGATCCTGTTATGCTTAGTGTTACTGCAGTAGTTGTACACCCAATGTATTCAATTCAATTTTCAGTTCATAGGAAGGTAGCTTCATATTATATAGTAACAGTGCAATAAGTCAGTCAAAGAATCGCATATATTTAGTTGCTTAAATCAGGAACTTCCATGGGTACTGTATAATATAATATAATATCTTCTGTCATACTCTTACTTCAGATAATGGGAAGTTGAACAAATTAATGTTCTGAAGAGGAATAATGGTAGCAGAAAATTGAGTGAGGATTGGCTGATGTAAGCAAATTTTAACATAAATAAACAAATTTTTGATTGATGCAAAGAGTCATTCTAATTTTCTTACTCTTTTCTCATGAAACTCTGGTTCCAATTCTGTCTTGCATGAATGCCCTTTAGAGGAGTTTTACAATTTGAGATAAGATGTGAAATAAAAGTGGTCATGAAAATAATTTAGACTTAATTTAGGAATACTTAACATTACCCTGTCATTTGAGTGGGTTTTGTTTTAAATTATGGTGTATATCAAATTCCTTGCTGATATGATACAAGGCCACAAAAAAAAGTTCTAAAAACTCTTATTTAATAAAAACCTTCCACACCTCCATGCTAAAATATGTATTTGTTCATACATATATATACACATATGTATGTACATATAATGATGGGGTTTGTTAATGCAAGGATGTAAAGGTGATCATCAACAAAATAACTGTTCAAAAGAAATATGAAGTAAAACCCGCTCAAACAAAATGGCAAAGAATTCAAACACTTTCAAATTAGTTGATGCCACTGGCTAAAATCTGAATGATTTGTTATTTAAAAATTTGATCATTGTTGTATAAATTGTTATTTAGTCAAATAAGATTACACAAAGTGAAAAAGCAGAACCCACAGAAAATTATCAGATTGTTTTTTGTTCAAAACTTCAAAAAAATATTAGGACATGAATAGAGTTCTAATAGCAGAATTGAGTCTAGATCCTGTAAATGAAGTTTTTATATGTCTCAGACAAAATTTGAAATGAAACTGTTCCTCTAAAAATAAAATATAATTTTAAGTTTTAAAAATGCATTTCAAATAAATATTTCACTTGAAATGTCTACTTTGTAATAAAGCATTTGAGTTTCAAAATCACATTCACAAAAAGAAGTAAAAATACCATTTTCCATAGAAAAGGTATATTTTGGATACCAGTCTCTTAAAATATCCAAATACTAACCCCGATCTTGTCTGAGGTTTCCCCCAGCCACTAGATAAGACGTAAATAGTCATTTCTGGAGAAGGAGTTGATAAGCGTTATAAATATTGTAAACAATCTTGAACACCACATAAATGCTCTCTCATGTAGTTGCTGATAAATCAACCAGAGCGGCGTGACTCACGTCATCAAAGAATCATCAGCTTCAAATGATTCCATCTAGAACCATGAAATAATTCAAAGAAAAATCATTGAACTAGATTACAAATAATTTGGTGCTGTTAGACAAGGAGTATCTGATTCAAGGTTAAACTTTTGTTATAAATATTTAAGTTAATCAAACACTGACTGACTGCAGAAATAGTTCTAGTTGAGTTGGAAAGAGAAGAATCTTTTCCTGTCTGTTGGGCCACCTACTCCTTTAATGTCCCTCTCCTATTCACATACACACACCACTATATATTTCTTCATCAAATTCTAATGCTTCACCCATTAATAATACATCATGTGACTAGAACTATCAATTTCTTCACCATACAAAGTCTGTATATAATTCTAGCCATTTACTCCTCAATATAGCAAGAAATAATGTAAAGAAACACGTGAAGTCTTCTAAACCACTCTGGCTTGGTAAGATGTTGGGAAACCTCAAAACAAAATCTAACCCTTATGGGTAATAACAATAACAAAAAACCAATGGCTCACTGGGTGCATTTTTTTTGGTACACATGATATTTACTGAGAAGAGATGAAAAGCTTAGTTTTAATCCTGGAGATTCTTTTCAGTGAGCGTAAAATTACTTTAAATAAAGTGAAATGGTCTTACATGGTAGCATATAGGTTTTTCTTTCATGAGATAGGACAGATCACAAAGCTGACATTTCATCAGCCTTTGGGCATATTAGAATTAAGGTTTTAGTTCACATCCTTGCTTACTCCAAGCCACACCCTGGGCACCCAATTCTCCCATTCAATGTCAAAGCCTCCTCTGATTTAACAGACCAGGTGCAAACCTCAAGGAAAACGATGACATGGCACTGAGGCAACAGCAGTGTAACAGGAAGGATTTTAAGTAGGGCATGAATATTGAGAAAAGAGAGTGATACCAAACGTATCCATGGCTTTCCCTAAAGAAGTCTGGACACAATGTCTTAAGGGATAAACGAAAATAAGTGAGGAAATATACAGTACTTCTTGGAACAATTTCACACTCAACAGGAATCATTCCCTTCTTCATATTTTTTTATGACTCTACTGTCCATCTATATGTGGTTTCTCACACCACTGGAATTGACCTCCTACAGTGTTAACAGCTCATTCAAACTGTTCTACCCTCAAGATCATTCCCAACATAGAGGTGTGATACCAGAGACAAAAAGATGAGGTGGCTTGCCAAAAATCTAATAAGGAAGTAGAAACACAACGAAGAACATAAAACATATAGCCTTATAGTTTATCATAACCACAAAATAAATTTTCATCCCTTTACAGCCATCATACATAAAAATATATGCATTGTGAAATACACATTTTAAACTGTGGTCATTAAGAAGCTTACAATCTCAGAGGAATACTATAAATTTGACTCAACTTCTTATCTCTATCCATTTTATAAGGATACACAGTTTTCTTATGCCAATGACTTAACCCACACTTTAAACTTTGATTCCTTTTTCCTAAGGCACAACCACCCTTCCTAAAATATGTCAAAGTTTCTTTAATCACTCTTTATTTATGTTTGAACCAAATTCCCTGCCAATAAAAGATATCCAGTGTGCAGCTTCAATGAAGGCTCAGCACGTTAATGAGGTTACTTAATGAGCTTAAAACTGTTAGCTTTGGTACAAAGGATAAGACTAGCCGAGATGTATCTCAGCACAAATACTAAGTGATTTCAACTCACAGTGTGGTTTATTTTCAAGATGAAAAAAACTGTATACATTAAGACGGAAAGAGAGCTCACCAGGACTTCCAAAACAAGAATACACACAAAAAAAATAATCCCCAACTGAAAGAATAAACTGGTTACTGTCAAAGTCTATGTTCTTACAACCTACAAAGTTATAATCTGGAATTTCAATAGTGGTTGAAACATTGGGACTTCAGTCCCCAACTGCCTTACATGTTTATTTTGCCTGCAGCCTGTAACGCCTTAGTATGAGACTTGTCATTCTACTGTTCTGCTATAAAGATAAAACATAAATAAGATGATGCAATAGATGAAGTGATAAAAACAAAACAGTGCAGAGACAGTAGCTCTCTTCTATAGAAGAATTTGCGAATTTTGAAATTTATTTGACTGGAAATGAAATCCAAAACTGAATTTTAATTCTCTGAAAAATAATTAAAATAAATTATTAAGGAAATTACTTAGTTTTAACACACAAAAAAAGTTTGGAAGAAGCTGCTGAACTGGATATTCAGAGCCTTTGGCCCTGTCTCCAATATATCAGTCAGGATGAACTTAATTCTGAAATCAACAACCTCTGTGAATTTTCTAAACAAGTCCATTTTTCAGAGAGTGATCCACAGCGAATTTTAAAGGTTTGGGTTTTCATCTAAACTTGCCCTTAGGAAGGCACCAAAACATCTTCTCCGAGCAAAGAATACCTTTTCTTCAAAGAATATCTGATGCTCTGCAGACAATACTGTTAAAGTGACATCAACTGTCAGCCATAGATCAGTCTTGCAGTGTGCATGAGACAAATGTCCCAGTTCAGTTTCCCTTGACACCTTCTATTAATGCTACGGCATTAAGTCAGTGGTAAAGTTGTTGGTCACGACACTCAGAAAACAACTACAGAAACTACACCTCTTACTTTCAATAGCTAAATGCACTTCAGTCTATCAACAATATTAAAATTTAGTTCCCCAAGGGTGAAAAATGGGGCCCTAAGAAAAGTGGTAGTGTTTTCTTTGAGGGATTTAATTAGGGGGATAGGTTTTTTTGGTTTTGTAAATATTTAACCAACAAAAGGAAAGACTATTCAGGTAAATTACTGCCTATTCCTAGTTCAAGACTCCTTGAGGACCATTTCTTCTTAACCTGTTTGGACCAAAACTAAGGCGCTTTGATCCCAGAAAATATTTTAATTTTTTGAATAAATTCTGACACGCAGAATAGACACAGAAGGCAGCAATATTTTAAACTTCTCAGCATTGAGAAATAATGTTGCCATCACCTGGGTTTACTCCATCAATTTGCATAGTGAGAGACTGCTGTAAAGATTTTTTGCTAGTGGCAGAAGAATCTAAGTGGTAGAAGTGTCTAAGAATCGAGGATTACAATTTTCTTTTGGCAATTATAGAAACAGGAAGAAAGACTGTTCTCCAGCTAAATGCAAAATGATGGAAACACACTCTTTATACCAGTCTTTCTATACTAAAAAGAATTTCTAAGGGAAGCTTTATTTTTAAGTGTACCTCACGAAATCCATAAATTACACCATTCCAGTGGAATTCGGAAGAAAACCAATGGTAACCATTGCCAGGTTTGACATGACTATGCAAAACCAACATATGTATACTTCAAAAAAATTCTTTCATCTCTCCTTTACTGCTTCTTTTTTGAGACCATGAACAACTAAAGCAGCTAAGTTCAGCTCAAGTATTAATATTTGTATTACTAAGTATCTTATAAAGGACTTGGAATGGGTTGGACAAAAAAAAAAAAAAAAAGAACAATCCAAATCAATTTCAAAAAGACAATTTTGTTTTCATGCTGCTGTATATTTCTTCCGAGTGAATAATAATACACAAGATTGCAAGGAGAGGTTTGCTGTGGCTGAGACTACAACTAAATGAGAATGCAAAAAGCAGACAAATAAGAGCAAAAAGACTATTTCCCAAGCCACAGGATCCTGACGGTTGGCTGTCACAGCAGGAGCCACTCTGTGTTACTGAGACTATTAGTCTCTCTCACAATCTGAGACATAAATGATCCATAAGAGAATTCATTGCCTTTCTACACAATTAGAAAAACAAGTTACTGCAACAGAGAAACAAAACCAAACCAAAGTCCGAATTAAAGATGTCAAACCTTTTCTGTTCAAGTTTCTGAGAAAGGAAGACAGAGCTAAGGGAGCTGAAAAGCATCAGGACTTCATGCGTGGAGTTCCAAAGTGTGGTGAAAGGGAAACTTTTACTGCTTGGCAGAAGCAGATGGCAAAACATGGGAACTTCTTAGCAACTACCACTTATACCACACTGCTTCATCAGATGTGAGACAAGAAATTGGCTCATTCCCTTGAAGTTCACTGAAGATCTTCCCATACGGGATTTATTGGCAGCTTGGATATTACTTCAAGCTTGTTGTAAACCACCTGGTTTAATCTTAACATCAAAGAGCTGGGGATTTAATTTATGAAACTTTTTAAAGTTTTTCTGAGCCCATAGCAGCTAAGTATATTTCACATCCCATCTGTTTTCATTCTTGTTTCCTCTTCACAAGAAACTATTCTGGTAACAATCACACTTGGGCAGAAGTTGAAGCTGGGTAATGCAATAAATGGATATTCTGGAAAATACAGAAATCAGGAGCATGGTCATATCTATTCCACTGCAAAAGCCCAAGAAAATTACACTTGTAAAAATTTTTCTACAAAAATATTACAGAATTGTTTTATAACCATAAAAAAAAAAAAAAGAAAAATACTTAAACAAGTAGTTTCGAGGGTGAGGGATGAAAGAGGAAGAACAAATACCTGTTAATACGGCTAGTTTACAACAGCAGAATTCCACCTGAAGCATTATCAAGTATTTCCATTTTTTCATTAAAAAAACAGAATGGTATATTTCTTGACATGGGTTTTTGTTTTGGTGGTCCATTATGCCATCTTTTTGACAGCTACTTCCATTTATAGTGTTGCACAAAGTCATGTTAAAATTCTACAATGTTGTAATGAATGAAGAAGTAGCAAACACTTTCCATCTATTTCCACAGCACTCATAACCTCTGGACATGCCTTTCTTCCTAGTCAGATTCCTTGATATTTTTCTGGAAATGACTTGTTAAAGACATGCATTTTCTATAATGATTCATTATTTAAGTCAAAGCTGAGCTAAATTTTAGAGTAGAGAAAGAAATTCTGAAACATACACTATACTGTAACTGTCCTACTTTGGCATAAACTTGGATCAGCCTTTTGTACCTTTAATATCTTAGACTTTCTTTATATATACTTTAATATCTTAGACATTTTTTCCCCCTCGTAAACAAAAGCATTAACAATTAATTTCCCCTGCATGACTGAATGTTAAGTTGCAGAGTATAATCAATCCCAGTATAATTTCAAATACGCAGACTTTAAAGAATCACCAGAATTCTTCTATTATTAGTATTGTTTTCATTAGGTCTCCCCCAAGCCTCATAATATGATCACAAAATTTTCATTTCAGTGGCCTCTACTGGGTTCCACCACTGCTGCTCCTAACACAAGATATTTGCAGCATTAATTTTACTGCCACTAACATAAATTTCTGTTTTCTTAGGTGCTTTTTTTGCCCATAGATTCTAACTACTGATCTCCTTACTTAAATTCCCAAAATACAATCCCTCAAACCTCTTACAATCATAAAATATTACAGTGTAAATTGTTTAGTGGACTTTAACTAAGAGTTCTCTTGCACATCTTATCCATATACTTTAAGAAATCAGAAGAGGACTTCTTATAATCGAGATTTTTTTTTTTTTTTTGCCATTATTAGAGATGCTTACAAATACTCAGTGGAAAACTCCATCTCTCCTCTTCCATAGTAGCTGATTTGTGTCTACTGCAGCTTGGCTGCTCGTATATACTGGTCCTACTCAACCTCTACATGCTTTATTTGTTTACAAGAATCATATTAAAAAAGACACAGTTTTCACTGGCTTTCCCCTCAGAGGAGATTACAATTCAGAAGAAAGCCTGTATTATTGTCAAGAGATAGTTTACATGGTGGGACCTATGGAAGTTAGTCGTTCTATACACACCAAAAGCACAATTTTAAACTCACAGAGAGTCAGAGAGTATAAATTAGAATGGGCTTTAATCAAAGCCTAATGCAGATGGAATGAAACTGAGCCTCTCACCAACAAATGAGGCTTTTAAAAATGTATCTATTACCATATAGACATCAACTCACTCTACAGAGAAGGTCAGTTGTTTCATTACCCCACATGTTGGATCCAGCATCATCCAGAGATTTGAAGTAAAACTGTCCTACTTTTTTCTTGGAATTGAGCACAGAAAATACTTGGAGCCTGACAAGGACAAAAACTGTCTTTTATTAGATGCACTTATGACCCAATAAAAAGTCTCTCTCAAAAACCAAACAAAACCTGGATCTGTTGGTTGTGGTAATTTAAACAACAAGATTTGAATACAGATCTACTCCCTGCCCACCGTGTCCAGTTTTAGTACTCGGAGATGGAGAACCTCACTGTACTTTTTGAACTATGACAGCTTTTTCACCTTGGACTTTACTAATTTCTTCGGGTCAGTTTTTAATGTTAAGCAAAGTCGTACAATGAAAAGACTTCTCAGCTTTAGGGAAATCTGCAAGTATAGTTGTTACCAGGTCTTTTTTCTGTTGCTTGTTTTATATTGTTGCCCTGTTGTGTGATAGTGTCTAAAAAACTAGTAGTATCTCTCACTGGTGTCTTCTGAAAATTCAGATTCCTGATACCATGCTAGTTAATTTCCACATGGAAAACAGTTTACTTTAGCAAAAAGATTAATACAAAATTTTTCAGAAGACAAAATTCTGTTAGGCAGCTGCAATGCCAAAATTTCCTCTCATTGGAATCGTTTTAAGTGGCTATGCTATCTGTTACTGAAACATTCTGCCTTTTTCAGGCTATTTAGCTTTACAAAATAAAGGATTGAGAAAACTACAGGCCCACAACAAATAAAGATAATAGAGCAAAGTGTTAGCCTACTTAAAACTGACGAAAAGCAGTAATTTTATGCTGAGAAAGTGATGTACTAAAGAGCCTTCTTAAATACAGCATTATTTATTCATCTATATGTTTAGAATAACATTTACCTGTCTTGCATTAACATGGTCATACCAAAATCCCCGATTTGTACATGGAACCATAGTTTTTGGAAACAAGCATTTCATATCATTACATTTGTTGTGTTTGGACAGTTCTAAACAAGCCATGTGAAGGAAAAAATACATGAGGAAGCAAAGAAGATCCTAACAGCCCATTTATATTCCTATATATATGCAGCCACTTCACAATGTTGTAGAAAAGAACCATCTGGAAAACTTCTGGGACATGGAAAAACAGGACAATTTTATTATCTTTAATTCAAAGTTCCTTATGCTTTTTAAGGTGAAAGAATATATTTTTAGTATTGGAGTAGTATGTAAGACCTTTCTTCTATCTAAAGCTATAAACTTTTTTAATCACAAAGTAAGCTAGACAACTTGCCACCTTATTGCTTGACAAAGTACCTCACTGCTTTCCCACTGAATGCAAAGATCCTCTGTTTTAACCACAAATACACGTTCATGGCTCCATACGTTTATCAAAGCGTGGATGCTAAATTTCAAACTAGTCCTTGATCAGTTTTAAAAGCAGCCTGGATCAAAGGTTAAAATAAGGGAGTTGTTACATTTCACATCAGTCAAATGCCAAAACTTTGCAATCCCTGTAACAGACTGTAAGGATAAGGGGAAGTTTAGACTAATTTCCAAACATAACAAAGAAATATTACATTTTTAAAAGGTACTAGATCACATATATATCCCTCCTGACATGTTAACTAACATCAGCTGCTCAGCCTAAGGTCAACATCATTCATCTTTCCTTAGATACACATCATTCCTGTTAATGTTGGAGAGTTTGCACATGATCAGGGAAAAGAAAATAGTGTGATGGCTGCTAGTAAGGAACCACAAAACCAGATTTAAAAGGGACCCGAGTTCTTGTATCATGCCACAGTATCCCCGGTAGTTAATCAGTTCTAAAGGTCTTGTATTAGAATAAACTACCAATGAAAAACTGAGTGCAAGAAATAGAAAAACACAGGAAGACTAATTGAATTAGAAGCTGACTGACGTTAGATGTTCCTGAGTGTTTCATGTTTCATAAAAATGCACTAAGCAATAAAGAACAAAACTGGAATTTGAAAACCAGAAGTTCAGCAGTGGAGAGCCCAAACAACTGCTTTTTTGATGACTATACAAGACTGACCCCATCCTTTCTGCAGTGAGAACAACTCATGAGCAAGTGACTATCCTCGGACTTAGCTGAAGCTTCCTGTAACATTTCGTTGACAGTGCTAGAATAATAAAGTCACAGTGCTTGTCCTTGAAACAATCCTGAAATAATCTTTGTTATTCAATAGGATAAAATGCTTGTATTGATCCAATACGTAAGCTGGGAAAGCTCAAAATTTATATTATGTTTCCTCCAAATAACAAAATGTACATCTGGCTTCTCTGAAAACACTTTGCTGGGCTTCCTCATGAAACATTGGTAATTTCTAACATCTTGCAAAAAGATTTTAAAAATAATGTGACAAAAACCTGTATTAAGTCATTCTATGTAAGTTTTCCTGTGAACCAAGAACTATAGATTTCATTTGAGAGTTCATCTTAATAAATACTGAAAAATGCATTAGAAGACAAGTCTTAGACCAGTGGACTCCCATATATATTTTCATTATCTTCTGAATGCATTAAAGAAGCAGCAAAGGTGTTTTGCATCTCACACCACTCACACAAAGCACAATGCTAGTGTGAGCCATGATATAAGGAGCAGGTCTGGTGCATTCCCAAAGAAAGTGCTCAAGTGAGAAGCAAAGGTGAGTAGTGGCTAAACAACTGGTAAGAGCTGAAGATAAGTAAGTGTTCACCAAGGGCAGAGCAATAGCTGGGAAAGACAAACTTGTCCAAAGTTTCAATATAGGAATACTTTGAATTTAATCCAGTAAGAAGAAATGCAGTGGATAGAACACTGTGGTACCATGGTACAAGTACCTGGTAGTAGAGATAACAGCAGCTTCATTTACAATGAACAGGAGGTACAAGGCATTTGTGCTCCAGAAAAGCTGGAAAAGATGTTAAGATTGAGAAGACTAGGACCTGGATGAGGGATGCAAGGATCAAATCAGTTTGTAGTTATAATGGAGGAAGATCTGAAAGGCTTGGACATGGCAAGTGTGTGTGGAGCACGCACAAAAGATGACAGTATTGGGTTGACTGGAAAGAGGATGGTTGGGTTGCCTATATTGACAGGAAGATGCAATGATTATTTCTAAATTGGCAGCAAGACACCCAGGAGGGCATGTCAAACAGAAACATTTTGATACAAACCTTCATCAAGAGAGAGGTCAGGATAGAGATGGAGCTGTCAGTGTATATATAATTGGAAGTCAAAGGAGGAGACTAGGGGTGCACAGACAGAAAGTGGTCAAGACAGCCCAGGGAAAATCCCACAGAAAGGAGATTCATCAGAAGAGATGCTGACAGAACAGCCAGAGATAAGACACAATTAGAAAAAGATGAATTCATGAGAGATGAGGAACCTGAGATTTCCTTATCAAAGTATGATGGACAATGTCAAAAATAGTATTCTTCTCTTAAGGTGAACTAGAATTTTCTTCTCCTGTTTTACTAGTACTCTCGTAAAGTCAACCCTTTCCTTAGCAAGGTGATTGGAAACATCACATATGACATTTACATTGTGATATAATGAACCAACCTAAACTGTGTCAAGTTTTTAAAAAATAAACTCATTTATACATGCCTACCCAGAACAAAAACTTTCAGTGATGTGAAAACAATTACAGTGCATTTCCAAAGTGCCAATATGAGGCACAGTAATTGAAAGCACCATTTAAATAACAATAATATGGATATGAAACATGTACCCATAGTTTATAACAACATGATGTGCTCTATACCATTAACTTTTAATTAACTCCAATTCTGCCACAATTAAACTCAATTAGAGCAGAATGTCTGACATTGCAATTAGCTGTATATAAACACCCCAGTTGGTGTCACATTGAATTAATGTCTCCTGATGGTGGACTCTCTTTCCAAGGATAATGGATTTACCACCATCAGACTGTTAATTGGACCTGGCACCTTATGTGTTGTATGTATCTGAGACATAACACCAGAACTTAGTTTCCTGAACAACTGTGCTTGTCAGAGCTACACAGATTTCAAATGCAACTAGCCAAATTCTTTACTGCACCGTACATTCTGTAATCATTTCCATATAGAAAAGCTCTAAAAATGTGAACATCCCATTTTTTACATCCCAAATTTTACATTCACTTTTATACTTATTTGCTCATCAACAATGAAAATTATTATACAGCAAAAAATACCATATATAGAAAAAGAAATCATGTCTATTAGTAAGCACCACATTTAACGCAATAAATCACTGCTTGTTAGCAGGTTTTATTTGGAATGATCTATTTCTTCTGTCCTTTTTCATATTAGAAGTTCAATCCTATCTCCTGAACAGTCCTACTGAAATTATTTGGTTTTGTCTTAATATACTACAGTCTCAATGGGAAGCAGTTAGACAGTGATTAGTCTCAGTTCAGTATCAGACTGTTGATGCAATTATGCTACCCTGAAGACAGGTATTAAGACGAAAACACCTATCACTCCATTGCCAGCCTCACCACTGTTGAGCAATGCATGCATGACTTAAACCACTTGGTATTAGTCATAAAATAAGTCAGCATTTACTACTAGTAAGTGCACTAGTATCTGACTTTAAGCAGCAAATCTGTGAGATTAAGGTGACAGTATAAGTGAAGAAAGAAAACTGATCCTAACACCTTTAAGAAAATGGTTATTTAAATCCTCTGAATTCCCTAACAACTGTTAGGAAAAAGATAGAACCAAATCTAACACAACAGACAAGTGAAACTGAAATACTGGCTTCACAAGGAAAAAAATGAGCATTTACTTCTCTGCATATTTAACCCTAAAAAAGCTGTAGAAAAAATCTATACACAGTCATATAAAATACAGAAAACTGGAAGATAATCTACCACATCTTTTAAAGAGCTAAATCTTGTTTTAAGAGATTCTTGGTAACTAAAAATCTAATACTAAGTGAAATCAATGAGCAGTAGAGTTACTTAAATACTAAGTGCTTTGGGGTTTTTGTATTTTGAAAATAATGTATTTCAGCTCCGAATTGTAAAGAACCTCTGGCTTCCTTTCCTACCATCCTAATTCCCCCATTTCATTCCTGTTTAGGATAAAAAATAGCCTGTGTAGAAGCTGGTAAATTCTCCATGCTGCTCACACAGGACAAGTTTTGTGTTATGAAAAGGAAAACATTCTCATTAATAAGCAGCTTGAATAAGCCTAGCTTAAAATTATGCTCATAAGCTTCATAAGTATGTCCTAGCATTCTCTGTGAAAAGATAAAAGAAAATTGACCCGGTGAATATGACCATAATTACATGCTTCTCAAAAGTTTTGGGATTCAGAGCAGAATTCATAATTGGTTCAAATCATACCTTTTACATTTGTCATAAAATACCATAATTTATGGTGCCGAATAGCAAAAATTAAAATTACGTAGCTAATATCAGCACATTAGCTTCTCACATAATCCAAATGACAATATCAGCAGAAGCAAAGGATCCTTCAACGTAGGTGCGGCTTTGAGTCACTACTGATGCTGTATGAGGAGTAGCATCTACTAAATCACTAAAACTACTTCTGTGGGGATTAGAATGTGCTCTTCATGTCTGCAGGGTGAGGTGATTAAAATGTGCATATTTTGCAAGAACTGCAGAGATCAAAAGGTCAGGTTCTGTCATCATTTCCAATAACATTGGACAATCATATATGGACTGAGAAGGATAAATGGTGGAAATAGAATAAGTGATGACAAAGCCCAGAACAAAACATAAGGAAGGAAGAAAGGGGGAAACTTCATAACAGGATAGCAAAATACTGCCAGTATTAGGAATAAACATGCTTATAAAATTCTTGGCACTTTATCTGTCATAAGGGAAGGTTCCAGTTTAGTCTCAAATGCAAATGGGTATGCCTGAAGTATCCCTGAGACTGCTGGAACAAAGCATATATCAATACACTGCAAATACTAATTGTAATTGAATATACAATGCCCACACTGTCATTTTAAATACTTTGAGCAGAATCTATTGGAAAAAAATCATTATGTGCTACAGACGGCATTTATTTGTAATTATTTTCAGTGAATCAGATCTTCAGTATTTTCAAAAATCAATGGAATTTCCTCTGTAAGGTGAAAAACTGCAAAAAAATACATCATATCTTTTTTGTTTACTAATTGCTACTATTCTAAGAGTTTGATTTACAAACAGAAAAAAAGGCTATTGATAACAGCTTTTATTCACAATACAAACCTTTGTCAAGTCTGTAATCTGACTGCTATACTTTGGGGAAATGACTTGAAGCCTTTCTAAGAGATACAATTTTGCCTTTAATTGCAATTTTAATTCAGAATTCAACTAATCAATTCACTAATCCCACTCACTAGAATTTTGGAGACAACTTGCTTTTCATATTTCAGCCTGGGTGGATCAGCCAAGAATTGACATGGGAAATTATTTATACGCTTGCATCTACAAGTTCAAAGCATGTGGTAGAGGTAGAAAGCACAGCACTGATCAAAGTTACCAATAAAGAAACAGAATAAAATTAAATGCATATCCTCAAACACCTCAATTCCTTTAAAGCATTTTCTTTAATAAATACATTGCAAATATCAATTGCAAGTAGGTTTAACAGAAACTGAATATCACTATCATTAGATGACTTAGTACCTTAAAATTAATAGTGAATGTTAATTTTGCAATTTAAAACCTGAAAAAAATGCAGTGTGTTTTTCAAATTGAATTGTTAATATATTAAAGGTTACAAATGCAGTTACAGTCTTCTACTTCTGTACTGTCACATCTGTGTTCTGCAAAGCTGAATGACAAGTAAATTACATATTTGGAGAAACAGTTTGCTGGCTCTTAAAGCCTATAAACATAGCAGATTGTGCTTTAATTTGCTGGTTTCATGTACAGCAGATCCACCATTCAATAAGGTCAACGTCATTACATACACCCTGTAGAAGACCACACAGCACAAATTTTCACATCCCAAGATTTGAACTTAGAAACACTTTAGGCCTGACAAGTACTGAAATTGCTGTTTTTTTCTCCCAGTCTCTATTGGAAGCTCTAGATTTCTGACTGAGACAAAGATTGCAGCCTTCTCTGAGGAAAAACTCCAGTTGCTGGGAATAAGGCCTTCAGACCTGTGACTGCCAAGACTCTTGAATGAAACTCACGTCTCTCTGTATACAGTGGGGGGCAATTGTCACACTGATCACGGGGAAACTAGAAGCTCCAATAGAATGGCTAGCTAGTAGGGTATTCTTCCATATCAAATGGCTTCTCTTCTCTTTAGAGGGGAAAACGTAAAATACAGTAAAGTTGCATAGCATTTCGGGAATATATGTTCTTTTTAGAACAATTTCTTTACTCCCTTTTTGTCCTCTCCACTAGGTTTCCCTAGCAGCAAGGAAAAAAATGGAAGTTTTTTGCAAATTGTTTTAGATAACAAGAAAAATAGGTAATTTAAAACTGTCATGGTTATCCTCCCTTTTAGTAACTTTGAAGTAGAAAATCATAACTCTGTTATTTAACGCTATTAAACCTTCTAAAACTAATGGAAATATAACAACAAGCTTTACTTGTTCCCATCCACAAATAAAATCTGTAATCTGTATTCACATCACCTGTGTATTATGTATACATAATACATTTAAGAAATACATAGAATAATAGAGCCTTAAATAGATAATAGAGATTTTCAATGCATTGCATTCAGATATCTGAATTACCATTATGTAAAATAAATACTAAGAATAACGCCAGAGCAAAGGTTGGGATGAATTCTGCGAAGACGAACTCTCTATTTTGCAAATTTAAACTGCAAATACAACTGCACAAAAAGGTACACTATAACACATGCTAATGACAAAAACTATAAGAAATCATAATTAATATTTCTCCAAGCCTCTCATGCATATAACCATTTCAGACAGAGTTCTTCTGGCTCTATACCACCTTCTCCAATATTTTACCCATGTGCTTTCCCACTCAGAAACCTTCAGTCCCAACCAGACTGTTTTATGATCCTCTACATTTTAGTATTGGAAGATCAGAAGAGATCGAAGCATAATATTTACCAGCCCCTGCTCCTGCTGCCAGCAGTCTAACAAGTTCAGACAAAATGTTTCAAATATGATAGAAATGCTCTGAGAAAAATGTCCTTATGGGGTAACTTCAAAAGGATCAGGATCACAGTTAATGTATCTGTCCTTGTAAACTTCTAGTCACACGGCTGCATGAGTTTTGCCAGTAACTACTGAGACCTGTTCTATCCTCTAAAGAGAAATTTTGAACAAAGTACCTCAAAACAAAAAGATCCATCATGTGAGTTTACATGAACGATATAAACAAATTATCTGCTGAAAAATCTTAAACTTAAGTCACAGCTCTTGTTAATGAGCTACTAGAAAATAAAAAATGCAGACATTCACATAAATATAGCTTCATTTTAAGGAATACGTCTAATTATGAAATAATTAGTAATGACCTGAGTAAACCAGGACAAATACAGCAAGACTTTTATAATCTACATGTTAACAAAATGATGCCAAATAAATTTCCATATTAAAGTCTCTTCACACAGCACTCTCTAAATATTTATAACTGTAGTCCCCTACACCTCTCTCACTCATTTGTTATTATGTATTGAAAAAGATCTAAAGAAGGAAAAATGTGAATACAGAAGGATCACCTGTTTCCATGAACGTTTTCACCACAAAAGACTAATAAAGGGAAAAATGGAGATTCTCACAGCTCTGCTTGCAACATGTAGCATTTCCAACTCTTACATTTTTATGAGTTTCATTACAGTTAGTGGTTTTCTTGAAGTTCCACCTATCGAGTCCTGTCATATTTTCATTTAAAAGAGATAAATATATAACTGCCAAAAAGAACAAAAAAGTTCAGATGATGTGGATCAAAAAAAGCCCAGAAGTCAGATTAAAAACAACTCAATGCATCAGTCAAACTCTCACACAAGTTCTGGGGCTCTGACACATTTTAAATTCTTGGGACAGGTAACATTTCAGATGGTGAGAGTAGGATCCCTAAGGTTCAGCATGACTGCAGTCTCCACAAATAACTTAGAAATACTGTAATTAAGAAATAATGATAGTGCAGTAGCAATTTCATGCTCTCAAGCATGGAAACAAGATTTCCATTTGACGGCAATAGAAGCAAGATTTGAGTGGAATAGACAAAGTAGTTGTATATAAATGTTAGGATATGCTAAGGTTTATGATATCATACGTTTGTGCTTATGCATTGACATATACTTTTGAACATATCTGTAGGTATTTAATCAAAGTATAGCAGAAAAGCAACCTGCATGCACACATATATGCAACAGACTGAAGGGCAGCTGTATTTTTTCAAAGTGAATTTGTATATAAATTAGTCTCTTATTGTTTGATTGGTAAATGTTATCAGTCAGAAAGATATTCACAAAACACGGATTTTCTTACATTCTATTTCCTGTAAACACTACAGAGTTCATCTGTGATGCAAGAGGAAAATGGATTCTATTTGTGCCCATGCAGCATCAGTCAAATTGTTAACTTACGTCTAGCTGCAGGGCCAAATTGTGCTGCTAGAGTCACCCATTACACACTACTGAAGAATAGTTAATTGCCATCAGTGTGGGAACAGACAGATAGCTAATATATTGGGGGGGGAGGTGAAGGGGTGGGAGATAACCCACAAAGGGTTCTAATTTCATTTCCACAGACTAAAATTTAAAATTTTACTATCATCCACCTACAACTGGTCATCTGCCTCATCCATGGGCCTGAGAAACAGATGAATCATGCAGTGGACTTAAAATTTTAAAAAGCCAGAAAGCTTTGAAGATGACACAGGCAAGTGGATCCTGGACTCCAATCATTTTTTTTTTTTTTTTTTTTACATTTCTTTTTGCAGCAGAAAGTAATTATGATATCATTTTAATAATGGAGACTTCATGGTCCATACTGCCTTTTTTCCTCAGAGTCGTCTACAAACATGGAAAAAATACACAACATTGAACATGCTATAGAGGGGGCCTATGAAACAATTACATCATATTAGGACTCCTAAACCTCGCTGCAAGAAAAAGCAGATGCAGAAAGATTGGATTTTGAAGAAAACTTAACTGCATATTCAACTAGACCATGATACTTAAGTGATGAGATTTGTTGTAGCCTAATTCCCTCTAATGATGTTACAGAAACATGTGCAATGGAACACAGAATGCACAAATTGAATCATTGAAGCATGCTCATTTCTTAATTTTATACAAATCTTTTCACATATCTTGCAAAAATATCATGCCACTCCACATTAAAACTTCTGCATAAAAATAACAAACCTGTTTAGTGTTTTTGCCAAAACCACATACATATACAACTTTTAAATTATGACCCACTATCTTACAATAATTTTAGAGAGATCAAGTATTAAAGCCACAGTTCTGAAGTCACAGAACTAAATATTGTATCAGGTGTTCCGTGCTACAGCTCCCTTTTTGAGGCTGACCACTTTTAAGCAGACCACAATTCCAGCATTGACAGAATTAAGTATTAGAATTATTTTTAATAAACTAAATGCTAAGAATTTCCAGCCAATCATATACTTCTTACATTAATATCCATAATTTGATGGAAGAGATATGTTGTCTAAAATACATTAAAATGGAAACAAAACTCAATTTTTCACTGAAATTTCTTAGCATCATGTATTAACTACGTAGGCTGTTTCACAAAAAGCGAAGAAAGGGTATGGTCACGTAGTAAGTTATCCAAAGACAAGAATTTCCAGAACACAGGTTTCTAAAGGAACTTATTTATGAACACAGCAGATTAGAATGGATAAAGCAGTACAGCTTTTGCAAAGACAGTGGAAAGTTCTATATAATAACAAAACAAATTCATGCTTAGATGATGGTTATGCATAACCCTAGCAACACTATTTATAAAGAGCATAAAACAGGTCAGTATGTCTGAATACGGAATTGCAAAGAGTGTAAGAAAAGTCTAGGTGAATGACTTAAAACATCAAGACAGACAGGGGGAGTAGAAAGGTTATGGAATGAAGTTAAAAGTGCAAGGGAAAAAAAAGATGCAAGAAAGTGGAAAATGAAAAGAAGATTGCAGGAGAGGATAAGACAGGTAATATGATTTTCTTCAGGTACATAAAGAACAAGAGGTCAGAAAGGAGACAGCAGGTCCTCTAGCTGCAGACAGGAAATTATTGACAAAAAATATAATGAATTCATTGCCTTAGTTCTCAAAAAAAAAGAAAAGAATAAGATATAGTTATTACAGAGCATACCCCAGCTTTCATTAAAAAAAAGAAGCTATAGATTGTGATGGAGCCACATTTCCAAGATAAAGAAATAGCCGTAGAAGTCAAGGTCTTTCCAAGCAATTAGAACATTAAGATTCTGAATTTCCTCCAAATATCTAAATAAGACAGACTTCGTTCTTTACTGGGAGAAACAACAGATATAGAGATTTGAGCAACCAAACTGCAAAAATTTCTGAATCATATTCTGAATGTTACTAACGGACTAGGAAGAGCTTAGTGTGGCAAATTAGCAAAGTAAGGCCAGCTGCTCAAGACTTTGACTTGAGCCACAAGAAAGGTACTCTATTTCAAAATACACACTGCAACATTTTTGCATGCTTAGCAAAGGATCGAGAAGCTCAGAATTTGAGCACTTTCTCCATATAAAAACAACCAAAAAATATATACCTAATAAGAGATGAAATAGGACCCTCCTCGCCATTCATAAAGGCAAGATTAATAGTTTCTACTTAATCTATGGTTAGTTGGCAGAATGCCAACATATCAAAATGGGTTCAAGAAAAGTTTTTGAGCAGGAAAAAATTTCCTAACCAAGCTGTTTGACACCAACTGAAAAAAATGTTCCTATCTTTCCACTAAACTTCTAAGCTGCAGCTTTGTGTACATGAGCGTAATCAGGCACATCCGAGTACACAAATGTGTACAAAAATGTGATAAATTGCCCAGAACTAGGATACACACAGTAATGGGTAGTGCAGACTTAAGTTGTAGGAGCTCACCTAGTCCTTCCCTCCCCTCCATTCAGAGCTGACATGCCCTTGCTGGGGAGGATAAGACATCAGCAGCCTGTGAAACTGCAGTCATGTCCATCACTACATAAGGCTGCAGTTACGAGTGTTTGCAAGGCAAGACTCCTGCCTTTCGCTGTAGGAAATCATGAGGTCTGGGGAAAGGGCAAAGCATCTTCCTAAGTATTTATGCTGTGCCAAGAACAGTGAGCCTTCAGCAAGATATTTTGAGGTTTGCTATAATACAAATAGACAAGGAAAAGAAACAAACTGATCATGCTAAAGAGTGAAGTATCATGATGACATCTAAATGCCTTCAAATGCAATTAATATGTAACAACAAAAGTAGTTTCACAGACTATTAACATAATATGACAAAAATTATATTAGTCTCCTTTTACTGAGCACATCATTATTCTTTCCAGGAATGGTGTTCTATTAGAAAATAATTCTAATAAAAAATAAACAAACAAAACCATGAAACCAAATTTTGTGTCATTTGTTACTGTCTCAGTAAACTCCAATTTTTCTTTATTTCTTACTGCTGTGAATTTCCACCTCCCACTCTTCAATGAGAAAATACTAATTTTGCCTGGTGTTTGGAGTCTGCATTATTTTTAGCGTGGAAATCCAAGCCCACTACCTTGTCTTGACAGTTATAGGTTATAAACAAACCTTTGTCAATTTTTCCCTTTAATGAAAATTTACTCTGTTCCTCCTACAAATGACATGACAGTGCCGTTGAACAGCAGGAATGTCAAAGCCATGCAAGCAGTTAGATCTAAGAATAAAGCATATGCCCTCCGACAAAACTAACTGTTGACTTTTGTAAGCTTTCCACATAAATGATATGAGGTTGCTAGTGGCTTCTGAAATGAATCACAGTGCCCTGCTGGTATCTCATAACATTAAGATCTACAATATGTACTGAATAGACTATTTACAGTAAAAATGAACAAGATATGGTAAATTAGAGAGTTTATATAAAATAGATATCTTGTTCCCCCAAGAAAAAAATGGGGAAATATACATAAAAATAACATGAATTTTAACTTCATTTCTTGTCAGGTTTTTTTTCTATCCCATAAACCAACCTTGGGAGAGAAAGAGATATTTCCAGTAACTGGAAATCCTATTTATATCCCAGCTGCACAAGCAATTATTTAAATCATACTTTTAAGAAATGTGACTCTACGTAAAATTTATATGCTCAGATATTTGATTTAGCCACACAGTTATGGTGACCACCTTATTTTTGACCTCGGTAAACAATCGATGCCAAAAAGTTCCCCATGAATTCAGGAGTCTGACCACACAGATCTCATCAAAGAATCCAGACCTTTGTTTCTGCTGGGTTTGTTCCTGTTGCTGCATTTCTGCTTCCAGGTTTGATGAAATATCTGTTAACACTTAATCTTGCCATTTCATAATCTCAATGGAAAAAAAAAAAAGATTAAAGAAATACTAATTATCTTTTAACAAACAATGCCTGTTTTTCTCCAATTTATGGCATCCTAAAAAAAAAAAAAAAGCCTTCTATGCCTAAATCAATTTGTTACAGAACAGGAAGCAACAATTTTTTGACTAATCCATCACTCTAAGTTTTTAGATGAAAAGTGGATTTTTAGGTTGACAGATTCATTTACTTCACCCTTTCCATACACAAGTAAAAGCAGTGCTAAGTTTTGAACAATCATGTCAGAAACAAAGTTCAGTACCAAGCTGGTATTGTCAGAACAAAGAACAAGTTTCTGTAAGACTCAGAGTCCTCTATAGCATAATGGTATTTTATGAACAGGTGCTTTATTGGAGATTACAGACACCAACAGTTGCTTGTTAATGAGAGACAAAGAGACATACAGAGCCTCGTATCAAGCACCCTAAATTCATTCAAGGCCTCTCAGCCAAGTTGCCCTGGAATAAAGGTCTTGCTGGGGAATGAGATTTGTATAACCGATGGAGCTCATGTGCACACTACGTCAACCGAACACACCATCAGCAGTACTGAAACTTCACTGCTCCAAAACTTTTGGCTGCAGTGAAAGTTTCAGAAAGAAGAGTAACAACAGGTAACATTAACCCCAGAGCAGACTATCTGAACTTCCTGCATTTTGTATCTTCAAGACTTGTTGAAGTAGAAGGGATTCTGATACAAAAGTATTGATTTCCTCCTTCCTATAGGAAAAACCCTATATTGGAATAATAACAGTATAACTGAGTTTCAACGTGAATTGACCAATGTCTGATGCTAAGCCTGATGCTGTGCTAACACAGGTTTATAGAAATTATATTACATGAACAGGAGTGCAACTGCTGAGATGTAAGTCTCTGTGCTAGCTTAAGATTATTATGCCTACCTCAGGATATGGAGCAGCCTGCAGTTCCTTCATGTGCAGCCATGATAGAGGCTGCCCATGGTTTTCTGAGATCCTACCTCTAGCAATTCATTATTTTTAGCATTTACAGTGATGAATTTTCCTCTTTTGCACAGGCATTATCATCAGCTTGCTTACTGAAAAGGGATAGCTAAATTTCAAGTAACACTGCCACGCAACAAACTAATGGCACTTTCTCAGTCACTGTTCATTTCTTTCTCTGTGGTCAAAATATGAAATTAATTCAAAACAGTCCCCCTGAATTTATCTAGTGCCCCAACATGTGAACACATCAATGGATATATACATAAACACAGCCACCATACAAAGAAAAAAACATAAAATCTCATACACTCTCTACTTAAACATGTGTAACACAATGTACAGGAGATCTTTTCTACTGCCAGAATTTTCCACTGTATGTCAGTTGATGTAATTACAGCTCATTTATACAAATAAGTTTCTAGCTGATTAATAATCATATCCAATAGCCGCAAAAGAACTCTTTTTTTTTTTTTTTTTCAGGGCAAATTTTTTTCTCCTTGTTAAATAATCAGGATTCTTCCCTGAAAGTTTCTACTCTACCATTATTCAAACTTTTTTTGATGTAACAGATGCAGTTCGGGTTTGGGACCACCAGTATTTTAACAGGTTTTCTCTATGTATTACTGATGCTTCAATTAAATCAAGTATATTTTACTGAAATTTACATCTCTACAAGACCAAGCCCCTCTTCCATGGAAGGCTGAGTGACTTTTTTTTCAGGATATTGGTGGGAGATGACTTAGGCCTGACATGCTCCAGCTTTAGCTCAAGACAGAGCCGATCATCTACACTTCAGACAATTCTGCCAGCGCAGATAACCAAGATTAAAATACAGTTTAGACCAGTCTTGAAGTTAGAAGCGAGTTTGTGGTTTTCCTTCCCAAAGAGAAGCATGCTTCTGTGTGCTGTCTATATATCTCCACAGTGCATATTGCAGAAATTCAGTAGCAGGGTATGATAAATCATTCTGAAAAGGATGTGGCTGCACTAAAATGGACTTACACAGAAGACAAATTCGTTCTTCTGTACAGGATAAATTACAGCTGTTCACTTCCAGTTTTTGCTACAGTAACACTTTCAGTATCTGCAAAAATGCGTTCAAGTACTTAAAACTCTTTCTCACAAAATATTCCTTGGCACCTGACCAAGCTAGTTTTCCTCATGATTGTGAAGAATTTCCATTATTGGTTCCATATTAAACACAGAAATAGAGTCCATTAGGACTCCAGCATCACTCTAAATGTTTGTCTCGGTCACAGAAACAACAGTCTCACATAACCTACACTGAAGCATTTCACACTAGAGATTTGATTGCTGTTGCCTGGTCTGAATTCTTTAGCCTGTTCTCAGTCTACTTGTCATCCAACATGTAGAAACAATACTACATAGAACAAATACTCCTAATTTGCTTTTCAGTCCTGTTAACATACGCTTTCTAAATATCTCAGTCTGTCACTACCAGTTGCAAGGCACCCTTTCACAGAAGTGTGATCTGTCATTATAAAAAAGCTGAAAGTTGATTTCACACCTCTGCTTGTTAAGTATTTTCTAAAGCAAATAAAGCTCTTTACTTAAAAAATAATTAAAACTAACTCTTCATTAACAGTTCAAATTGCCTAGGTAAATTTGGTCACAGCTCTAATTTGCACACTGTCGCTGAATAGTTTTATCAAGCCTCTTCATTTCATGCTTGCAAAGGATCACCTTCTGATTATTTCTCTTCCACACGTATTTACACTTGGCAAGCAGTTATGAAAAAACCCATCAATGATGGCAACATCCTTTAAAATCTGGAGGCCCAACTGAAAGCCCCCCATTGACTGGTTGGCAATTTGCCACTGATGCTTAAGAGGTTACATGCAGTGGTAAGTGATGGCAAATAATTTCATTACAACTTCAGGCTTTGTCCTATACCCAAGGAATGCCAAACCAAAATCTCAATGCCTAACCAAAATCTTAACTGTAAAAAGTTAAAGGAGTATTGTTCACATTTCTTCCAAGTCTACCCTACTTTCGGTAAAGAACAAAACATAGTTCTTCAGCAATTTTTGTCATCTTGGTCATGGTAATCAATATATACAACTCTTCCTGCTTCTACTTGCATTAAAGCATTCTGTCTACGAATACATTAGCTATGTAAATGTAAGATTTTGAAAATGACCTCAGTGTGTTGAATTAACAGACTACCCCATAGCCAGTGTTTTTCAGCCAGTCCTCACTGACCCTCCATTTGAACATTTCCCAATTCACTAGTCTTTTATCAACACTTAACACAACTAGAATTCCAACTTCATTGGAATCCATTAGTTCTATTATTGCAGCTCTTTTTAGAAGCACTCGATTTTGTTTGCAACTGAAAAGTCACTAATATTTCCGTTCTGCTTGAATTCGAAAAGACTGGGTCCAAAGTGAACTCAGATTAATGGCAACTTTTGGATGGGGTGTACCTCACTGATTTGGACTAGAAAATCGATTTTCAGTCTCCCCACAAAGTACCTTCATCTGTTTTTACACATCTACATTTTAAATACTAAATAAGTGATTTGCCATTGTCTGAAATTTCCAACTAGTGTTATTCATCCTGAGAGAAAACCAAAGACATTATTTTTAAGAGAGTATTTGTATAACTGAACACCTTTTGCTCCCACTAAATAGGGGCTACCTGCTTATCTCACCAACCCATCAGCAATTCAATAATATGCCCATATCCTGCTTAAGCCCCTTCTTCAGAGCATCATTTATTAGTTTCATCAACAGGCTGTAGCAAGACCCAAAACAAAAACATGCAATGTAAATCCTCTGGTTTACTCTGACCCAGAGAATTCCTATCAGGATGCTCTTTATCAAACCTCTTTAGAAGACAAAACAAATTACTACACACTTTTCTGAAACAGTCTGTCTTTGCTGGGCGTAACAACGTCCTTACATCCTCTTCTTCATAAACAGCTTTCACTTAAAACTGAAGCTGACTGACATTCTCTGACCTTTAAGGAGACACCCCACAAAGTTACAGGGACAAAGACACCAGAAGCATCTACCTTTCCCATTGCAAATGTGATTTCATTAGTGGAGTTCTATACACATAAGAAAAAAAAAATTACTAATGGTTAATGTCAATGTAGTGGCTTCTGGACTTTTGCTGTCTCACCCAGCCTCCTCTGGCAGAGTTTCATTTTCTCAATAGAAACCATCACATTTTCAAATGTGCAGGTGATTATGTCAGAAATACTACGACAATTAATCACACCAACACTAATATTTTGGTGGAATTTCACATATTTGTCCATTTTTTAACAATTTAACTGGTTTCATAAAAAAATAGACTCAAAGCAATCAAATAAGTCTGTTCCAGAGGGGGTAGGGCGTCATTAATGTAGCTGCCTTACATTCCTCTTGCCAGTTTGAGTTTCTTTTGCTAACAAACAAAATCTAAACTCCTCTGAAAACAGAACTGCCATGCAAACGGGCTGCACCAAATAGACTGGCAGGCCCTGACCCTCAGACAGATTTTTTCACTCTATTTTAAAATGTTTTCTATCTTTTACTAAAAATAAAATATTTAAAAATAAGCAGTAGAGGGGATTAACTCAGACAATCAACAGTTGTCTGAGTAAAATTCAGTACCCCTCTAGTTTAATCACATTTCTCTTGTAATGAATGTACAGAAAAACTCCTACAAGTTTTTTGTTATTCCTCCAGAAGAAAGAGGGCAGTAAAAAGCAGAATTTCAGTCAATGAAAGAAACAACAAAAAATTTTTGTAATAGATTAAATATTCTTAGCTAATTTAAAACATTTTGAGGTACACAGATAGTAAAATCTGCAAAGTTCTATGAAATACTGTGATCACTGAAGGTCTATTTCGTGCCCTATTAACATTTTTTAAATCCTTATCTCTTGAGTATATATGCACTAAGCCTAGGAAATAAATCAGTGCTCATGCACAGCAGCCCTCTGTGTAGCTGGAAGGATTCAAACAGATTTCATCTTTTTATCCTTGTTCCACCACTGATTATATACTAGATAGCATGATGGCTTGCAAAGAACTTGTGCTCTTTCATGGAGATCTATTCTTTCCTTGTTTGCCCTTTGCTTTGAACTTTTACTTTCAGGACATCAATACTGGGCAGGGGGGAGCTCAAACAAAAGCAGAAAACAAAAACACGTTTGAGAGAAATTTAAGGGTCTTTCATGTAATTCGTCTTTCAGTGTACCAAGGAAATCAGGGGGAAAATCCTGCTGCCTTCCTGACACCATGATACATCTTTATTGGAAAACAACGGGCTGGATTCAGAGACAGACTAATCAAGTTGAGGGTTCTCCTGAAGAACTTTTCAACTACATTTTGCACAACAGGATGCCAGTGAGCATGCTGAGCAGAGTGCTATATAACAGGTTAGAAAGCACTACGGCCTATTAGGATATACATTCACATTGCTCTGGATAATCTACTACACTGTGCTATTTGTATATAGCTTGCATTGCTTCAGAAAGGCTCCTCTAGGGAAATCTTTTTGTCTTAATTTAAGTGTATACTTTGCCAGATCAGATAGGAGAGCCATTTGTGGTTTGATGCATTAGGTTGAAAAGACTACTATGATTTTCCAGCAAAAAAATATTCAAGGTTTATACTGAACACATTAAGGTGGAAAGCCACTGATAAAATAAGAAACAGCTGGTAAATGAAGACAAGGAACAGTGTTAAAAAGAGAAACTGCAATGTTTTTCTTTTAAGAAGGACATCAGTAACTACCATAAATCCTATGCGAGTGGTTAACATACATTTCACTGTAGACCCAGATGAGAAATAGATGTTTAAGTGTTGAAAACCAACATATGGTAAATTTTAGCAGTGCTGTTAGAGCTAGTGTGACTAGTCATCTAACTGGCAAACTCTTCCAGCATTGAAAGTACAAGTATCAGTTACTACACAGTAGAAGACAAAACAAATAGGTCAGGGATGTCGGTTAGAACTGTCACCAGAGCCTGTGCCCCACACGGGCTGGAGCACCGCGTGCTCCCTGCTACATGAGGATACAGAGCTCGGTCCCTCATGCTGGGGCAGAAGTGGCAATGTGCAAAGGTACCAGCCATGTAGCATTTTGAATTCTGCTGCTCACAAAGTAGCCAGACACAATTTATCTGACAGCATGTTTCAAGAGATGTATAGGAAAGATGAATTAACAGATGCTCTATTTATACTATGCACTTCAGGACATCATGGTGCAGTTACTTTGCAGATTTCGGAGATCATTTGTTAGAATTTCAGTGGGGAGAAACATAGCATTTACTGACAAGGAAAGGAATCTTTAGTAAAATCTTTGTAGGAGACATACATCTGACAGATGTATCTGCTAACATTTTCATATTAACAGAATCTTCTTTATCTCTATTAAAGATATCCATTACTAAAAATGGAGTTGAATAGTGTATTCCATTGACAGCTTGACAATAAAGAAGAAAGAGTATAACCATGTAGTACCTTAGTGGCAACTTCCCGAAAAGATCTCCTTTTGTCCAAACATAATTTTGTATTCACAATCAAATGCATACACGATGTTCAGACAGTAATTCTACTAAAGATAAATTACAGAAATTACATGCAGAAAGCAGAGTAGAGTTTTTATTGAATGTAAAAATAAACACATTTACTATTTCCAAAGGACAAACGCTTCTTCTGGAAATTTTATAAGACAGTAGCCGCAATTTAGTCTTCAATAACTGCAGCTCTTTCAAAAGGAAATACACATTAAAAAAAAAAAAAAAGTATTATAAACATAGAGGCACAGATTCTATTGCTACAAGTACTCACCTCATAATTGGCAATTGCTTCTCTATCAAGGGCTCGGGTCACTGAGACATCCCCACTGATCTCATTGATTCTAAAAATTCCTTTTGGATCTTGATCTACTCCCTTACCAGAGAGTCGAAACTTCGCTCCCTCTGTCCCTTCCCTGCTGATGACCTGCATGACACAAAACAAGAAGTTACAGGATATATTATAAAATCTTCTAAAATAATTCTAAAATTACATAAACCATTTGATCTTTAATCTAATGTTGAGGTATATTCCCTGCCAATAATATATAACTATAAAGCATTGTTCATGGTAATACACAATATATAACTATAAAACACAGTTACAATCATTCAGAAAACCCTGTGAATTCTTGGGTTAAACCCCAGAAAAGCTACTCATGTCCTTAGCCAGTTCCTATCTTATCTTTACTGTCTTCTAGTTCACTACTTAATATTTCTATTATTCCATTGCTACTGTATTCATTCTATGTCTAGAATTTGACATTTTATTTAATTTTATTTCTTTTTCCAGTTAAATTGATAAAACAGCTATAAACTTACAAAAAAAGAAACATATTCCATTGAGTGGCATAAAGCGTACTTATTTCACAACAACCCTTACAATACCAGATAGCCATCGTAGCCATCACACATTATTTTCCAATTAGTCAGTCCTTTTTATTAGTCATCGTAAAGTCATTACAAAATAGACTACTTTCAGGTTGTTTCCCACCCTCCACTCCCTTCTACAGTTGTCCTTTCCCAGGATTTTAAACCAAGGGAAAAAACTCCTCATGAAAATATTTGGGTATCCTGCCCAGAACTCTGCATAGTCACACAGTTGGAATTCCTTCACTTTCCAAATTTATATGTATATTTGTATATATACACACACGTGTGTATGGAAACTCCTTGTTACTATCACTACCTTATTTCCCCATAAGGAAAAAAAAACAAAACAAAAAATCCTATTTCTAGGCTGTCTCACATTAGGGACAGTAGCATATGCAAATTTGCAGAGCTACACAACATTTGTTATAAGCTACATGCTTTGCAAATTTGTATTTGTACACCAGAATCTAGAAGGATTATAAATTAATCTTGCCCTTTAAGGCTGACAAACTTGCCAAGCCATTCCTTCCCTCTGCTGTTTCATGTTCTTTTGTTTCCAGCAATTTTATATCGTTAGTATTTCCGCAGAAACATTAAGTCAAATATTTATATGCTGGTCTGAATTACAGCTCAGGAAGAGGAAGGGGAAAAAGTGGCCTTAGAAATTTGGACCTGCTCCCATTTTGAGATAATAAATATGCAGGGTGTTTAATAATGTTCCTGAGGAAATGCGTGTTTGGTGCCCTATTGCTGTGGGTTCAGCAATGCTGGTTTGCAGATTACTGGGCAGTGAGATTTTGACTAAACTCCATAATCATTATTCCTTTATTTTAATTGAGAAAAAATTGCCACAAGTTATGAAACAGGAAATCCGCATTTTCAGAGATAAAGTTTCAATTCTCAAACCCTTTGGGGAAGGGAGAAATTTCAAAGTAAAAACCTGTTTCACCTTTTTTTTTTCCTCCTCCTTCCAAATCAGAAACACTAATGGATGAAGTTTTCTCGTGTATTTTTGAGCATGTCATGCCAAAGCACAGAGGCAGACAACACTGCAAGTGACAAAAGGGCAAAGTAACTTTGTAACTTCAGGTTTTGTGATGAAACTGAAACTTAATGGTTCCCACTGAAAAGTTACCTGCTGTTCAATTCATTTTTTGACCAATCCCTGGTATTTTTTACATCAAGCCTAAAAATACGTGTTTTTCTTAACATAAATCTATGCTTACAATTTTGCAATGTCATGACCATTGCTCACTTTTGTAGGGAAAAGATTAATTGATCAACTTCTGCCCTGACTTCTGAGACTTATTACAAGACAAGTGCACCCTCCCATCTAATATGAGAACAGTAGTTTGAAAGGCCTGAAGCCAGCCACAGGCCACCACAAAAATATGATTCAGAGATGTCTACACAACTGCCATTTCCACCATGGTCAAACATTACCTAATTGTTCATGACAAATTTAAGATGTAGTATAGGTGCAATGTCCCAGTTGTAACAAGTCACAGAAAGAAAGCAGAACAAATAACAGTCTGTGCAAAGGAATTTATCTGAAAAATTCCAGATAATCATATATAGATCTTTCTCCACACTAGAAAGGCAGAAGTGTAATAATAATAATAGTAATAAAGCTCCCTGCAAACCTCACTGGAGGGAAAATTTCCTTTCAACTCCAAATCTGGCAAAGATCTTAACCCTGAGTTTGATGGAAAGACATGTCAATGTGGTACCCAAAAGATTTGTACTCCTTGGGGCTACAAGATGTCCCATATCTCATCCTCACTTTAGCTATCAACCATTCTTTAGCTTATAATGTATAAAACCAACAGAGTTACCAGACAGCAGACGTTTTTCTAAGTGACTGGATGTGTCCATTCAGCTTCTTTAAAGCTTCAGGAAGCAGTCACATTCATGGTGCAAGTATGTGCAGACCCTTCTCTCCTATCTATTTACCCATCTGTGTATCTAGTTATTGCACGGCGACTTATGCTTGATATAGTAATAAGCAGCCTAAGTTAGAAATGCTTCATGTACCACTGCATCATTTCTTCAAGAACAATGGTGGTCACAAAAAAAGTAATTTTCAGAAGCATGATTCTTTAAAATGTTTAATTAGCCACAAGATGGAGCTACATACTCCCAGGAATGTAAGGAAGAACATTAACATCTCCTAATTAAGATGCTTATATAATGGCTGCATAGTTCAAAGAAAGTGCATTTCCCAGTTCACACTAAGCTCAGTACAATGAAAAGTTTAATAAAAATCAGGCTTAATTTGCCATATGGTTTGGTGCTTCAACAAGAGCAAGGAAGAAAGAACAGGAGGATTGTCTGACATCTCCTCTGGCAAGACTGCTATTCTGAATACTGTCATAAACACAGCACTGTTCATATGAAAATTTCCTAGCTTACAATGTATTTACAGAATGACATTTTCCCAACTTACCGGCTGAGAAAAACAAGGCCAGATTATTTCTGCTGGAATGTTTACTATGGAATGTCATTTTTACGTTTCTAAAATACGTAAATTACTTTCCCACAGTTACTACTACCTGAAGCCCAGACAGAAACGCTTATTTCCATACTTTGTTCACAGCTTTAGGAACTTCAGTGCAGGTTCTAATAGTGAAATGTCTGCACCATATGACAGTGGCTATGTGTTGCATACAAAGACCCTTCACATTCTTAGGAAATGGTCCAGTTAAGGTAGCACAGACCTAAGCACTCACCTACTGAGAATATGGATAAGGCAGGCATACATTATCTGGCCTCCCAATTTCTACCTATTTCTTTTTCCATTGTTCTGTTCTCACAATTCAGGAGGGCCTTGACATTACATGGGCAGATGGCATAGACAGAATAGATGCCAGCTGAGCATCCCACAATAATATAGACTCTTGAAGGCTATTTCCTCACCCAGGACCCAAAGGACAGTATTAGATGTAGACTTAGACATTACTCGCTACCCCACACCTGATAACACTTTCCTATGTCAAGGGTGCATTGGAGAATAAATGTATTGAAAACCAAAGTGACCCATGCTAGCGTTGTCAGGAACGCATATCTAGCACACAAGACAAACCATTTTTTTTTTTTTTTCAAAAAGGCAATGACTGTACAATTCTAACTACTTTTCAACTAAAAGACACTTTCAAGAAAACAAAATGTTACTTAGCTGACAGGATCTGCTTTTTGCTGAGCCATGGCCAAAACATATTTACCAAATGCTATTTTTCAGCTGACACTATGTATCCCTTCCAGCTAAACTCATTTCAGCAATGTGATTCCCCTGTTGTTACGGGTTTATCGCAAAAGTAAATCAGAGTGTTCTCAAGAGAAGAGGAGAAACAGAAGTACAAAAAGCACACTATCCCCAGAGAGATACTTCACAGTTCTGCAACCCCAGCAAATCTGTCCTTAGCAGCACCATCCTAGTTTACCAGTTTCATTCTTTAAGAAGTGTTTGCCTCAACCAGTTCCATAATTTCTTAGTTCTGGGCACCATCTGAATTGAGAGATGCATCATCACTTTTTAGAAAACAAACCCCACCCTCAGACAGAACATTTGGTTCATACCCCAGTACTTTTCATTTCATGACATTACACAGTCTTTCTCATGTGTTGTTTATTTTTGTGGGGGTTGTTTGTTTTGGGTGTTTTCCCCCTCCTCTAGCCTCCTATCCATGGAATATTTAGAGATGAACTATTTTTTCCTTTAATCACTATGTTCCACAAGAGCAAAACAATGGTTTAGGCCCATTGTTTAGATATCATATAAATATTTAAACAGACACTTCCTGTCCTGCCATACTGACAATCACTCTTTACAGTCAAAGGCTCCATCTGCTCTTAACTGACTCAGTCTTTCAACTAAAACAAATGCAAAATATTCCTATCATTATTCAAAAGCACTAACCAACAGAAACTGCTTCATTATTATAAGCTCAACATATAAAAACTGTGGTTAGAAAGCCATTTATACAATTTGCTGAGTTCAATAATTTATTAAATCTATTGGTTCTCAGTAACTCTATCTTCATTAATTAAATACTAGATAAACTAGTTGAGCATGGGAACCAAATTCTGCTCTTTGTCATGTTGGCCAAAAATGACCTTTGCTTTCTCTCTGACTAGGACTTTCTTCAGAATTCATTCAATATACGGGTGATAGCCAAGAACATCCAGGTGATTTATTCACATAAGTAATGGTAACAGAAATTATAAAGCCTCTCTAAGTGACTATGCCCTTTGTTCACGGTAATTAGGGATACAACCAACACACTACGTATGACAGTATGTATTTTAGGTAACACTTTTTTCTTGTTCACAAACATAGTAAGCCTTGCTATTAGATTCATTATATTATCAACCAAAACACGTCTGGACAAATGCCCATTCAGTATGTTATGCAAAACACAAGCTAAGTTAATATAGACAAGTATGAAAAATATTTGCAAAATTCAAATAAGCAACAGAACAAAACTTGAGCAATTAAAGATACTTATGCAATACAATAATGCAGGCAATATCATAGTCCTAAATTTCAGAACATTTCCAGGTCAGTTTTCAATCTCCATTCTATGTACGAGGCAAGATTTTCAAAGTTGTACAGACCATGTGCTTTCACTGCAAAGCTTAAACCAGACAGTCAATCAATCACTTAAATTCTAATATTTGTTCTTGCACTGGAACAGCACCCCAGAGCCACAAGCACAGAATGAAAAAGGAAATGTGACCAGCAATGAGACAACACTAACCCAACCTCCTATGACAGCCAAGGTAAAGGAACACAAAGTCAGGGTGAAGAGTTTGGTTTCTGGGGGAACCAAAGCTGAGGAAAACTACGTTTAGTACAGCAGACATTGCTTCTGTGTCATCAACTACAAATATTTTGCTTGATGCTGTTGGCAGTCCTAATAAAATATTTCCCAGAGAAAGAAAATTGTATATAAACATCAGACTAAATTTAACCCAGCAAAGAAAGATATAATTCAGTTATTTTAAACTTTAAAAATCTATTTTCTATGTCAGATCCCCAAGACTCAGTTTTAACTGGGCAAAACACATGATGGGAAAGTGTCTGAATTTTGCACTTTAATGTACGCATTAAAAACTCAGTGACCACTGGGTAAAACTGCTATTACAAGATTAGCCATTACCTCTTATTCACATTGGTTCTCTTAAAAGTCTTCTGGATTACAGAAAAAAGTTCCTCCAACAGGAACACATGTATTATGCACAATAGTGCATCTGTAAACTGGAACCTTTTTACTAGCTGTATAAAATTCTTCAAATATTGAGTACTGGGTGTACTAATACCTTGAATGTGGAAACTTTTAGACCAACTATCAGAGATGTAATATGGAAATGGAAAAAAAAAAAATCAGGAGTTGAAATTAAATTAATTATGGAAATGAAAATACCATACACTGATATTCTCAAGAGGGTTTGTTTTAGCATCTTAACTTTGAGCTTTGTCATGGAAAACATTTCAGGAAGTGTCAAATTTATGAACAACATCATGAGAATTAAAGCACGTAGTTTTAGCATATTTTTGATGCATGTTTGCAAGACTGATTGGGGGCTGCAAATGGTACAAATGTCCCTTGCCTGAAGCAATCCAAACAAAACTGCATGAACACTCTTATCAGGTATCATATTCAGAACTTTACATACATGAAGGAAATAGAACTTTTATTGCTTGAAATAGAGACAGTATATTTAAGCAGTTTGTTGGACTGGGGCTCTGCTTCTGATAGAAGTTATTATGCCAGCTATTATTTCCTTACACCAGTGCAAATACAATGTTTTAAAAACTATAATCAAAACAACTCCAAATCTGGATTTGCCAAATTCCATAGACAAATATTTCAACAAAATATCTTAATGTATGAAAATGACGCAATAATATTAGAAACCATTGAGGTTGTTTCACCATCAGGGCTCATTTTTCGAGGTCTTTTTAGAATAATCAACACAAATAGGATATTTGATATTCAACCAAAAAATCTTCTCAACATAATGGCTTTTTATCATAATTATGCATAAACTTTTACAAAATTCATATCAGCTTTGTAGTAGGATGCACAGGTGTCCAAATGAAGCAAAATGATTTATGCATGTGGAAGCCCTGTGCACTGGTGGATCCCTTCAGTCTGAGGTTCATTATTGTAGCTGTGCACAGATGCAACAATTCCTTGAAGAATCAGTTGCAACACTGGGGCCTGTAGGCTTCATCTACAAATGCACCAAATTTGAGGATTTAACCAATATAAATAGCTAACAGTGAGCATTTGCTCACAGATCGAAGTAATTCAATGAACACATCAAGATGTGCATTATCTTTTGCAGCAGGTAATCCTTCAGCTTCCTTTTACTCTTAATTTATAAAAAGTAAGAAAATTCATTACAAATAATTATCACTTCCCCTTTTCCTAAGTAATAGTCGATTTCACATATGTATCTACAAACTCTGGATTCAGTACACAGCAATTTCCTCCCACTGAGAACACTGAATTTATAAACACAGTTTTTCGTAATCTCAAAGGAAAATGACCTAGAGTATTACTTGTCCCAGAAGGCCTGGGTATTTCACTGGCTGATTTGGTCTTCAGTTAGCCATTTAGTCACGATATTTTAATTGCTGCTTAATTTACTAACTTGCAGCAAACCCCGTTAGTTGAAGGCATTTGAGGACCACTGTCTTTTGAGTGACAGCCAGACAGACTAGCTCAAAAGCTATGGTTAGTTGCTAGGAAAAATTTGACTGTGATTGACAATATTAAAGAAGAACTTAAAAAAAGAAAACAACAACAAAAAAAGGGATTATTTGGATTCATAGAGGTGTTTTATTGCAAATTTATCACTGATCTAAAAATGCAGAGACAACATACAACATTTAACAGTTTCTAATTGCAAAAATTCAGGACACAGGACAGAATATATAATGTGTGATCACTACACATGTAGTTAAGTCTAAAAGAAGTGGGAGAATAGAGAACAGAGCCAATTTATAGTACCTTTTTCCAAGTATTTCACAGTACTATATTCTGAATAAGATCAAAGTCTTCACTTATTACTCAAGGCCACTTTGCAGCATCCAAGAAAGCATAAGACACTGGTCTAGCACCAGACCAGAAGCAACACAGCAGCATCTCAGCTGCGCTGTGCCCAGGCTAAAATTATCTGCTGATAAGGTCTACAGAAATCTGCCCTGGGGTGTCTGGGGAATATAAAAAACCTAGTTTCTTCCTCTCCCTGCAGCTACAATTACTGCCCATGGGATTTAGCTACAAATGTTATCTTTATATCCACGCATGCAGCAAAGAAAGAAATCAAGATCTGGATTAAGTGGGAACTTCCAGCCGGGTAGGGTAATTGGAATTGCAGAATAAGACATTGAAGTTGCAGAGCCAACCTGAGAAACTGAATAGGAGTAGTAAAGTGAGAAAAATGGAGCTGGTGAGAATGATTCACCTAAAACCACTCTTGGAAATTAAGTTTCAGTTTAATTTGAAGAAATTTATTAGAAGATTGTGTCTAATTTTATTTTTGCTTTAACTAGCAACTTGCCGAGTCTTGACTTTTGAAAATATTTTCCAGTTAAATTTAATCTGGAGGAATAAGTACTCTATCAAAACTATTTAAAAATTTTAATTGAAGATATTAAAAAAGAAATATCATTATGAAGGGCATTTTTAAAAATTTGGTTCCATTACATGACGTCAGTGTAATACTTCTGGATACTTTAAGAACCTGCTTAGCACCCAATTCCCATTTGTAGCAAACAACCCACAGATCTAATTATAGATTTTCCTCAGTCACTAGTTCCCTAGGAAACAAATCCATGGCTCATGTCTTGTGCATGGAAGGTCATAGTAGAAAGATAAATATTTTTCTGTGTATAGTAACTTATCTAGAGGTCACAGGTCTGCATCTCAGCAGATGTTGGCGCTTCTGTCAAGGACAGACAGCAGCTACATTTGACAGCTATCAGATATTTAAAACTTTAAACATTTTAATCTGATGAGGCACTTAATACTTCTATTAGTAACAATTCTCTATGATGCATTATGCTGTAAACAAAGGATTTTAATTTTCCTTCTCTAAACTCATTTCCTTTTTTATCAATGGGTCCACCTCAATTTTCATCTGAAAATGATTAACCATCAGAGGTCAATTCAAAACAGCTGTAAGTAGCTACAATTTATTAGAAACGATAGGCAAAAATTTAACTTAAAGTCATGAATGGTAAATATAATTTGCGTTTTCTGATATTGGCCCTTAAATTATCAATGTCATCACAAATCAGATCAACAAATTTACCTAACTGCATGTAACTGCAATAACCTTAGGGAAGAAAAAAAAAAAAAAGGTATAATTATTGTTACGCTATTTCTGATTTAATTCTAATTAATTGTTGAAAAAATAGACAAAATATAATTTATTGGAAACTCAGATACATGTGAATACATACCTTGAACAGGACCAAATTAGAATGAATTCAGGGGTGACAGAGGGAAGCTTTGTCAGATTTGTCCTCCTCATTTGTAACACAAAACCACTATCCAGCTCTATCCTGACCCATCTACAATGACATCTTAAAAAGTATGCAATTAGGCAACCCTACTCACACTTAGTGTAATATTCAGTCTGACTTGAGACCAAACAAAGGATTTAAGATAAATCAGAGTGTCTTTAATCTGTGGGAAGCAAGAAGGAAGCCTACCTTGTCAGCACATCCTAAGGAACGAGAAGCTACTCATGACAACTGATCCCCAAACCCAAGTCTTGTTCCACTTGTCTCTGTAGAAAGGCAACCATCCAGATTCAAGCCCACAACTAATACCACAAACCTGGACTGCTCTCCTCCCTAGATCACTGGACGAATACATAAATGGATGTAAAAATACTTGATTATCAAAAATGTTTTTGACTCCCTACTTCATTCTGTTAAATTTACATTCTTTTCCCACATGGGTTTTTTTTAGTTGGTGGTTTCTTGTTTGATTTCTTTTTTTTTTTTTTTTTTTTTTTTAATTCCCTCCATCTTTCTTCCTTTCTTGCATCTTTTACAGATGCTACCAAGTGTGCTACATTGCCTTTGTTTCTATAGCTTTAATGGATTGAATTCTCATTAGCTAGAGGTGGAAAAAAAATCCACATGACTGGCGAAATGGCTACCACTAGAGAGCATTTCAAATCTCTTAATGAATCCTTGTCTCAAATTGGTATTTCTTTGCTGAGGAGGTGTTACTCAGTTTCTTGCACAGAATGCCACAGACATGATTACCTAGCCAGGGAACACTTAAGGAATCTGGTCTCTCCACACATCATGTTCACTCAAAAAACCAGAAAGTGCAAGTTTTCACAACAGCATAGCAGTTACCTCACTCACCAAGGCTCAGGCAGCCTCAGGTAACATTTGCTTCGCTTTTCTAGGAACTTCACACCTTCATGTTCTCTTCTACTTCCAAAGGACATACTACCTTTCTTTGCTAATATCCAGATGGGGCTGATAAGCATTTTAACACCACCATTCCTCAATTAGGCTATTTTTAATAGTAGAAGCATTAATTGAAAGTGCTTTTGTTAGCAATTCCAGAAGTGACTGCCTCCCTTAACAAAGCTTCAGATTCCAAGTTTATCCAGACTTGGGATTCTGGAATAATTTGGTTTTCTCAGTGATAATGTCACCAACAAAGCATGGTAAAACATGCCTTCAGTCTTCTATTACAATCTTTTCAATATATAGTTTGCTCTTTTTCTCTTCTTCCTTCTTTTCCTCCATTTTCCCCAAAGATAAAGGTTAAAAATCCACAGTACATTTCACAAATATTATCACCTCACCGTTAAAAAGCTACCACTAACTTGGATTCACTTTCCCACTTTAAAGAGGTCAGTTTTTAACCTTACTGATTGCTTGACTCTTGCTAGAATTAGAAATGTAATGTATCAAAGTAGAGGTTCCAATGCACAAACATCTGGACAGAGTTGCAATTAGTGACAAAGTTACATTAGTCTCTTAGGAAGCTTCCAGATGACTATATAATTACAATATAATCTTATATGTATATCACTTCATGGAATCGTGCTGGGGAATTATGGAATCAATCAAGATTCAATTAGCTGAAAAGAACACACAATTTCCAAACTAGTCATTGTCAAAATGTAGAACTTAAAAGTTGGATTTAAACTTCTAAAAGCTGTAAGATCTCTGGAGTAATGAAACAATTATGCTTCAATAATACATATGGTACACTGTTGTCCAGTATGTCAAGTTATTGTCTTCCAGGTGTACTAGTACTGTCTTCAAGAAGTCAGAATTAAAAGTTATCTAAATTCAACCTAAATTTAATATCTAAATTTAATATATCTAAATCTAATTCACTGTGCCACAAAAGCTGTACACTGACGTTTTCAGTTCATATCAATACCTGAAACCCTTCCAAGGCAAGACCTGTATTTGACAAACCTGGACTAAGAGGAACTCTTAAACTTAATAAAAGTGGAAGTACAAGGCTCTGTAATAACTTTAAAAAGGAAAGAGCTATACATTGTGAAAAGCTGCCTAATAGGAAGCCAGAAAGGCAACTCTAGCCTGGGAATCAGACATCCAGAAAAACCTACTGTATCTAAGTAACCTATGCTACCAACACAGCTCTGCATAAATGACTTTCCCAAATCTTTTAAGATTGAAACAAGAATGCTAATAAGATTGAATGAGATTGAAAAAGTCACAACTCTGAAACAATAAGCATTGTTTATAAGCCTGCACTCTTGTACAGCTGAATCCAATATTCCATTCAAATTCTTCAGTGCTGAATTTTCTACTGCCTAGCTGAGAATTTTGAGCTATCATAGGACATGAAACCATTAGTACACACCACTCAGTTTTCTCAAACATCTCTGGAGTAATTTTGTTAACGGTTAGAAAATATGTGTTTTAGCAATCACACAAAACAGGTGCTGTATTTGCTGCATTTACAGACATACAAGAAAACAGTAAGTCCTAAACCTGTGAAAGAGCATCAAATTTCAAAAAACAAATACCCATAAACACTCTTTAAAGTTATTTTCCCACCTCTATCTTTTCCTTTATCTATTTTGTATTACTGCAATACATTTTGAAGTTAGTTTCAGCAAACAGTTTCAATTTGACGTTACAGAACACACTGTGACCATCCTCAACTCCACATCTATTAGAGTCAATAGAAAATCTCCTATATCTTCCATTCATTCAGGCCCTCATTGCTTAGGCTGTGTTTGGAGATCTAACACAAAGACAACGTGGCAGTAGCTAGTGATAATGTTATATACTCAAAAGAAAGTTATAACCACACCTTGATAAATTTGACTGAATCTAACTTGAAACAAAAGCAGTCTATTGTGACTAAATGATAGAATTAAAGACTTTTTAAAAACCTAAAAATAGGTAGTTTTAAAAATGTTACATTAATCTATTTAGTGCAAAAACTATTCATACTAACATTGAAATGAGCTGTACATATTTAAAAACCATAAAAACCATAAATGAAGTACCTACCAGGCTGACTTGCTTGGTTTATGTAAAGCCAGTATTCAGTTCATAAAGTAGAATCACTACTCAAGTAGGTAGAAAAATTGAAGGGTGAATCTCTGATGCTACAATTTTCACTGGAGGCTTTGCCATTTATTCCATGGCAGTTTTATTTTTACCTACCAGTTTTCAATACATGCAGAACTTGTATCTCAAGATACAACATGCTAAACATACAGTACTTTAAAGTGTTTGTAGAGCCCCAGAAAATGGAACACCTGTCCTTTCCAAGCTACTTGACAAAAATACCAAAGGTCTTTAGTGTACTTTTAAAACCTACTGCTAAATTTGTAAAAACCCCCAAACAGATCAAGTGTAATCAGAAATTGCTGGCAGCTATCATGAAATCAATATGGTTCTTTTTACTGGTGCCCACCAAGAACTTACTTTATCTCCATGCATACACTGTAAAAAGATCTTCACCTGTTCATAGCTCTTATAAAAGCTCTTTCCAACAAAATCATAGACAATATTATTCATGTTTATTTGCATCAAGATTCCTCAGTATACCTAACTCTGAACTTGCAAAACTATTTAATTCAATTTTGCAACAACACCAATTACCCAAACAATTTATGCAGAAAATAGTCACTCTAGATCAGTGTGATAATTCATTCAAATTTTATAATTTCCTTCTTTGAAAAACTAGAGGCTGAACCATAAAATTTAACTATGCATAACATCTATATTTTCTGACTCAGCAAGCCAGAAGTTGTCTCTGTTCCAAGTGAGGGCATCTTTTAGACTTTTCTCCTACTGACACACATATTTATATAAATATGTATGCCTAAACAGATGTACATGTCCAAAAACTGGCATCTATATATTAAGATACAGTTTATTGTATATGCATGCAAACATTCATGTGCTTTCAGAAGTTTCACTTCAGTCTACACTAGTCAGCAAGAGAAAGACAGCCAAAGGTTTGCAGGTAACAAGTCAAATCCACACTCATTCGCAGTTACTGATATGAATCCCTACTTCAGTCCACTGTGCTAAACCAAACTGCATATCAAAACTTCCAGTACTGCTGGAACAAATGCTTTATTAAGGAAATAAAGCACAAAGCAGTAATAATGTACACCTCAGTTTACCAGAGCTTTTGTGCTATAGAAAAAGGCCAAATTTGTAACAGAAAATACAAGTGCTATTAACTAGTCTTTTAAAATAGTGAGATCTATTACAAAGACAGTTCTTGTCAACTATTATCTTAAGTATGACAATTGCCACAGATTTGCTCTACTGGCAAACAAATGTTAATCTGATTTAATCTAATGACTCATTTAGGAAAAGAACTCCATACATTTCAAAAAAATCTACTACAGAAATCATCTAAAACATTAAGGTGATTTCAAGGATATTGGAAAGAACTGCACAACTGCTTGCTTGTAGCTCTAACAGGTGATTGTGTTGGATTATAAAGATGATTTATTGATATCTCTGAGAATAAATAACAAATAATCCACAGAAGCAAACACAGTATGTTAACTTTGTTGAGTGATTGATTACATTATATTTAAAGCTTTATATAATCTCTTTGGTTAAGAAGACTTATGCAAGAATTCAGCCAAATCAGTATATTGTTGACCATCACAAGCAAATAATGCCTTTAAGTCAGATGACACAGAGCCTTCAAAGCATTTTCCCAATTTTCAAAGTGCATTGAGTGCTCTTTCCCTCAACTGCCGTTATGTAACAAATATAATGACTATATAATAATATGAAGCTATGATTCTCACAGTCAGCACTGCCTACTTTTACAAAAGACAACAACAACAACAAAAATTAAATCTACAAAGTCACAATTTAGTACAAGCTTGAGTAAAAGCTTCCTTTCCTTAAGGATTACACATGGCAACCTTTGGATGTTTTAACCAATAATTATTAGAGATGGGCTTAAAATGTAAATGCTCTGTCTGGATATGAAACATTCCCAAAGTTTAAGATGACCTTTATAGGAAGCTCTAGATTGAACCCAGTAATACACTATCTATACTGTATTCTTTTTAGAGAACACCATTCTAAGCTACCTAACAGGCATTACTGTTATCATGTACATCACCATTAAAAAAAATTCTTGACATCTAAGCTTGCAGGAAAAAAATATTCCATACCATAATCCATTAATATAACTATTATATTTTCAGGCTCCCATCACCAGCTATTAACAATTAAAATTTTGCATTCAAGAACCCTTATAATACAAAGAACAGAATTTCTGTTCTTGAAGTTGAATGAAATTTACTTTCAGGAGGAACAAACCAGAGGGTAAATACACACAAGGTCCTATAATAAAAGGTTTGATTTTGCCCAACAGTTTGCTGAAGCCAACAAAAAAATAATAGGCAATACAAGTAGATTTAATCTTTTTTTTTTAAAGGCAGCAGTACATTTTATAAACTTGCTAGCTAGTATCAGCCTGTGAATTTATGAATTATCAATACATAAATCTTATTTCCAGTTATTATACAATTAAAACATCACTTTTACCCAAAAGAAACAAAACATTTCCAGGCTTTCTAATCCACTTGTGACTACATACAACATTTTTTTCCCTACCTATAGCAGCATTTCGAACTCTGAAAAATTAGATGATTTCCAGTCACATACAATTGCTTACCATAAGATTGTTCAATGACAGAAAACACAATTTAAAGCTAATGGCAAGATTTTGTGAAAGTTTAAACTGTTAAATTATTAAACTGGTACATACATAAGTTTGGTGGATAACGGCTATGCATTCTATATCTTGCAGAATGTAAATGTAGCTATTAGTGTGGAAAAAAATCAGTTTAATAATATGGTTGTGATGGAGGGAAAAAAGAATAAAGACATTCAAGAAGCAAAAGTCTTCACACTGAATAAAGCAAAGCCAAAAAAAAAAAAAAATAGTGGGATATTTGTATAAAGTATTCTAAATGTTAAAAAGAAATTCACTCTTTTGTAGCAATAAGGTCTTGCTTCTAGATGAGCATAGGAGAGTCCAGGAGGTTCTGTTGCATCCACCAGAACAAGCTAAAGTAACTTTAAGCCTGTCTTAAAAAAAGCTGTTTAAACCTGTTTAGTGGGGATGAATCTGATACAGCCTGGCCCTGCCACTCTAAGAGACACATCAGGATTCAACAGAAAAAGCTACATTGAGCTGTGTGCTGGTAACATCTGGCACAATGGGGCCGCGGAGACTGATCCACACCAGGAGTTATATGGATGTCAGAGCAGCCTTTGAGCTACTCCATCCGCACACGTGGCTTTCTGCTTCCCATTGGTCACAAACGTGAAGTTGATGTTAGAGTCTGGAAGATGGTCTGCTCTGAGTGGGTTTTTGGTGGTTCCCTTAATTCATTGATATCAGGGTTTTATCCTATTATGCTTAACAAGCATGCAATCCATCATTACAGGAAATAGAAATCAAAATGAAACAGAGGTCTCCAGTGCCATCTTAAACTGGCAAAATATCCAACCAGTACCTGCTCCACCTGTACTGTGCAGAGAGAGGATTCAGCTATATCATGCAATTACTGTAAGTAGCCACAACTATTCTGGGCCTTGGTTTTATACCTTGTTCAAAACCACTAATACTGAAGCCTTGGATTTACAGCCATAACAAGGCACTGGCTCACTGCTAACACAGAGAAAAGAGAACACACACCTAAAAAGGAAAGCGTAATTTAATTTCACGGCTGTTTCCACTTCATACCAACCACTTCTTACTGATACTAACTGACATTATTAAGCGATAATCTATAATCACCTACGGCCATATTTGCCTTCACTTACACAGGTGTAAATCCAAAACCTATCTAGTTTTTATAGACATTTCTTTAACTTAGTGTTAACAAATAGCACGATCCATACTACATCTTATATAGGTTCAGATTATTACTCTAGTTAGATGATATAGAACTAATGAAAGAGTTAACCACTATTTCTTATGTAATTAATTGTTGTCTCCTATTTAACTGCAGTTATAGAATGACTAAACCATCTAATGATAACAAACTTAAAGCATGTTACTTATAACTTGTTTTACTCTTACTATATATTGATATAGCAACATTCATACTGCACTTCCAGGCAAAAAGGACTGGATTTATCTAGAATATTAGTGAGTCTCATACAAAAATAGAATCAAAATATTTGATATACTCTAAATAATATGCTGACACATGTAATGATGAAAGCACAAGAGTGCACCCATCTTCACAAAGAATTCAGCAATATACTTAAAATATATGTGGTTTTCTCTTCTAATTTAAGGGAAATGCAGGTCTGAAACTACAGGGATAATTAATGAGGTAAAATAAACCTGCAGATTAATGAAGCAAGTTAGTTTCCCCAGGATCAGACTTTGTTGTTTAATTTTTACTGAAAATTAAGGCTACAGGCATATGATCACAATTCTCAAATAAAAATAAAAAATTATTTAATGGTATTAGTAGCTATTTGTTTTTTTGGAAATTAGTCAACAACACATCGTGGAGCTAGAAAAACAATTTAACAAGGTCTACTAATTTTATTAAAAAAGAAAATCACCTTAATATGTATGTTTCTATGGCTACACTCATTGTGTCTAGAATACAGAAAGATATTAAAACATTTCCGGGATTACCAGCTAGTATTGAGAGCAGAGACGGTTTTGAAATTGATATTTAGAAAGAACAGTCAAGTCCTTTCAATTACAAATCATTCATTTTAATTTCAAGCAAAGAAATCAATAGGCAAGAAAACAGATCTCTTGTCAATTAGGACTACTTCTCTAGATCTATCACTGTGGCGTATCTTAGAAATTTTCTATTGACAACACACCATACCAGCCTTAAACTAAATTCACAGAGCAGTACAACAATTTAAACATGATACTATGCTCAGAAACTTAAACGTTCAAAACGCCCAATTTATACAGTTAAGACTAGGGGTATATTCCCATTACAACCACAAGTCTGAGGAATGATCTGTCATTCAGTTGCGCTATTGTCTTTTTACAGTTTTGATATTTCACTCCTAAACAAAGGAACTATAAGCATCTTATAGTACACAACCTGTCTACCATACACTAACAAAAGCATTGCTAGTGTACAATGATTTTTAGTACGCAGACATATTCTGTACACTTAAATTCTGTTACCTCTTACAGCACTGTATTTTACTGAAATCTAGATATTAGTTTTCTCACTCTTAAATCCCAGCATCTCCTTGCCTCTCACTTCCTTGAGTAATAGGAAATACAGATATCTAAAATAAATATTAAAAAATTTGGTTGATAAATTTAGCCCTGCAGTGTCTTGTGCATGAAGTAGTAGAAATGAAGCCTTAAATCATCCAATTAAAAAGCTCAACTTCAAATGACCCTCACCTCCAGGGACAACTTCTGCATGGTTAACACATTAGGACAATTTAACCTGAAAACAGCATATATATCAGCCCAGAATCATAGGTGTGAATAGCAGTAAGGAACCAAATTAAATTACAATAACCCTTTAAAAACCAAAACATCCAAAAGAAGTCACGCTAAAGACAAGGGACCTCTTTCTGAGCAACTCTAGGATCTACACAATATTCAGGAGCATCCAGAACATCTCCAGGGGCTTTTAGGGGCCTGCTCGGAAAGTTATACTCAGTGCAAGACAGAGTGGCTCCTATTGACCGCTGTATTTTTCTACCTATTTCAATAATCAGACATGATAATATTTCCTTTTACATTACATGAGAGCTGGAGGTGCCCAAATGCTCATAAATGTCAGAAGAAATAACTGTTTAACCGTGGATTACACACCATCATGCTGAAGGAAATGAGGCACCTAAGTACCCCTGAAAATGTGGGCCTTAGTAACTGAAATCTCACTGCTTTCAGAAATAGCTTTTATTTCTAATATTGCCTACATGCTTTTGAAATTCAGAATAACTCTATAAATAATAAAGCAATGTTTGAATACAAATAATGAGTCAGATATTCCTCACCCTTTCTCTCTACTTTCCAGATACATTTGCATGATATAAATTGTATTTAGAAGAACAAAAGCTTAAACTTGAGATGGTTTGTGGAAATACAGAACTGCAAAGGAAGTATTTGTGCAGTCACCCTGAGATGGTTTTGCAGTTTGTTACCTTTGCAAAGAGCAGTAAAAATAACGTGCAATTCAAAAACGAACCATGCACAGCAAATTACACAATGATGGTCGTGGGCCGGTCCCAGGATACATCTGCCCCTATATTCTGTCTGTAATGATGACTGATACTGTCCTGTACCAGCAGCAGACCCCAAACCATCCGGTGTAATAGCGAGAAGTATACCCTTTACTTCTGGCCTCTATATCTTGTGACAACGTGTACAGTATCACAATGCTTGACAAAAAAAATATTTTTTTTCCTTTCAATCCACCACCTGGTACTCCATGGAAGTTCCTTAGTTCTTCAGTAGGAAAAAGAGTGGATAATTGTTCCCTGTGTTTCCTCCATGCGATCAAAAATTTTCTATAGCACTATCATATCCATCCTTAGTTGTTTCTTTTCCAACATGACCAGCCCTGTTCTGTTTACACTCTCAGTTTCTTACCTCTGATTATCTACACTGCCCTTTCCTGAAGCTTCTCTAAGTCTACTGCATCCTTTTTAAGATGGCATGACAAGAACACAAAATTCAACTTTCTATCTGACATCTGGTAACTGTTAAGGATTCAGCTGACTTTTTCAGAGACCAATTCACAATGGTTCCAGAACTGCTGCTGAATTTTATATATGATTAATCTGCAGTTATCAACAAACTCAAACATTCAGTACTGTAAATCCCTCTGCAACACTATCATCTTTTCATTACTTGTCACTCTCGAATTGTTTTAGATGATCTGCAAACTGTCACCTCACTGTCTCCTTTTTCAGATAAGTTTTTGTTGTGTTAAACATCACAAATCACTGTATAGATCCTTGAAAATATCCATTGATAAAACCTTCCCTATGAAAATCTTTTTCCACACTGATGTTTCAATCTTTTTTAGCCAAAAGAACGCCTTTCTTCTTAACAGAGAAATCCAAGTATGGTTTATTGATCAGATTTATCTATACCTTTGCCTTCTCCATAGATCTTAATACATTTATGAGATATGGTTTGCCTTCAGAAAAGCCATGTCAACTATTCACTTCATGAGCATCCAAAAGTTTATCTATTCCAGTGACTGTTACAGCATGGCTTTGACTGATTCACCTAGTGTGGCAGTTAGTGGGCTCCAGTTCCCAATGCATTTCAAGGCTTCCTAGGGTCCTTTTTAAAAAGGATGAGCGGTATATGACACCCACATTCCAGTGCAAGTGAAGCTAATGCTTGTGAATAGTTACATGCCTCAGTTAGGAGTTCAGCAATTCCCTGTTTGAGCTCTCTTCAAATTTGGACTTTGCTATTTTATAATATTCATTTTTCTGGATTGCTCTGCACCCATTTCTTCTGACACTTCAGTTTGAGATGCTCCTTCAGACTCTTGTCCCCTTCCTTCGTTGAGAACATCTGCAGTGTCACACAGCCACCCTTTGCACGGAACATGCTAACTTCTGAAATACTTGAAAAAATTGTACTGGTAGTTTATAGTTTACTCTTCCATTTCAACAGGACTTCCACTTTTTAAGAGAGGTTGGGGATTTTGAAGAACCCTCTTACAGCGTTTCTGAGCCTCCAATGGAAGTAAAATTGTTTATATTAACTGTTTGTCAGCTATTTGGTCGTCGCACAGATTTACAAAAACCTCAATCTCCTGATGCTAAATTCATGACTGAAACCAATGGCAGATCCTGCTACTAAATTATTTGCAATGAGATAATTTCCCTAGCTCTTCAACACAATAATTTCTTACTTTGAAAGCTACTGCATAAGGGTCCACATGGTTCATTACACAAGCAGCAGGGAGTCCCTCCGTGAGAGAATGAAGGACAAAAAAATGGCAACCTAGCTGTATTTTGCCTCTGGTCCTTGATTTAAAAAGCTGATGGGAAAATTTCAGTCTAATTCTAAAAATATAATTAACTCTGACAGTCTAATAAGAATTTTACAAAATCGTTCTTTTCAGAAGCATGTGAAGAAAAGATTATTTTTTGCTCTTACCTCTGCTGTAAGTAAATACTGTACTAGAATGCATTGTACCTGTCTTCATCTGCTATAAATTATATACATGTGTGTGTACACATAAGTTATGATCACTGAACATGTGCTTAATTTGTTCCCAGAATTAAAAGACTGTTCAGGATAGGGAAGTTTTCAACATAATAAAATGTGGTCAAAACTTATTTTCTTGTAAATAAGAAAAATAACTAGAGCATGCATTCAGCAGCTAGCATGTTCAGAGCTCATAGAAGCTGAATGTGAACTACATCTGTATCTTTTTATCTGAAGAGTTTGAAATCACCAATCTTTGTGGAATCTTGGAAAAAATTACGATCAATTTTCTACTACTTACAAAGAGCATCCTTCATCAGTCATTCCCTAAACGAAACAATATTCCTGGTTTTTAAGATTTCCCATTAACAGATAATTACATTTTTTTCCAAAGCATTATTGACTGTATCGTGATTGTGTTAAAATTATTAAAAAAAAAAAAAGATCATTTTAAAAATAATAATTACTCTAAGATTCTCACAAGAAATTAATAAAATGCAGTAATGGTACTATATGACTTTTTTTAAAAAAAAAATTAATCCATGTATAATAGATTCTATTAATTCAAATTAATTTTTATGTTCCAGTGACCCTTAGCAAATTCAGATTAGAAAGCCCAACAGCACAGTAGTAATGGATGAAGTTGATTTATTATGTTTTCCTATTTACACAATTTTAGCATTCTGTGTATTGTTCATTAATTTTTATTAGTGATAAAATTCTATAAATCCTTGTAAGTTTTTCCCTTATATAATTAGCGAGTTCCTCATTGCAGACATTGCTCTTTGAATATGGCTGATTTAACCATTATTCCAACCCTACATGGAATAATAGCTTCTTCAGTAACATTTAAGGGCTTGTTTGTCAAGTAGAAATGAATCTGTCAAGGAAAGGGTGTTCTGCTAAACACATGCTTCTTTAGTCTGGTCTCCTAAAAAAACAGTATTTAAGTGATTACACTGTCTGACCCATTTTAAGCCTTTTGGCTAGTTTCAACCAAATGTGACCAATAAAAAAAAAAAAAAAAAAATCCAAGAAACAAGGTTCCTAGAAGTTCCATGAAAGTTATAGCAATGTAAATTGAAAAGACCTACTAACACCTGCAGAGACAGAAAGGTAGGAGGAGTATCCATTTTGCACATGTATATTCATGACCCAGTCAGGCTAGCTGTAGCACCAAGATGTGCTCTCTCTTATCCCAGTTTGAAATGCCAGAAAGTAGAAAATAACACCAGTGGTGCTGAGGGTACTGTGGGATGATTTAGGGTCATTGTGCTTGTGGTGTTATCACAGATAAGTGGACCCAAGCTTGTTGCAGGAAAGTAATATTTGTAGGAAGCCAGCCTTCATCACTTCAATCACTCATGAAAATACTTGTAATATATTGCAAATCAGGTTTGAACATGAATTTCTGTTAAATTAATATAGCTCCTGAATTCAAGTTGTAGCCACATTCAGCTACATCCACACTTCCTCATTTTTGTTTGCAATTCTAATAAGTAAAAAAATATATTAAGACACATGTTATTGGATTATGGGGATCACTACTACTTTCAATCTCTGGACTTCATTGTTATACAGATTTCTATTATGAAAATCCATTCTCATCTCCAGCAAGCTCAACTGAAAAATGTAAGCTTAATAGTTTCGTCCATGCATTGTAGAAACGAAAAGAACTTCTGAAGCTGTGCAAAAATACTTATGATATCAAAAAAAGAGACAAATACGAACCTTGATGAAAATCCTATTTTCCAAATGTACTTTAATAAATTTCCCTATAAACATAGTGAAATAAAGTATAACCTGATATGTACATGATCAGCTTAGTTCATGCTTTCCCTCAAGCATCCCTTTTACCCCCTACAATCTCCCAAAATGGTTGGCCTGATCAAAAGTCCTTTCCCACTTTGATAGGAGAATTTCTGTTAGCTTCAGAGTCCTTAAGGTCAGACATCATTGTACAACGGTACAGTAAATGCTTTAGCATGTGCATGTGCTTAACAAACAGACTGCCACTTCATGGAAGCACTGAGTGATGAGGACAAGCTTATAAAGACTCGTACATCTCAGCTTAAATGACAACTCAAGCTAAATAAAATTGCTAAAATAATGTGCTGGCAAATTCTCCAAGTATTTTAACAGCCATTTCAATTCTTAGAATTTGTATATTTGTTTCATGTTATTCACCTGTTCTTTAGAAATATGAGACAGATAGTAACGTGGCAGGAAAATAAGATATGGAAGAACAACAATGCAACTGATACTTGTTGACATAAGAGCAGATGAAATTGGGAGACTTTCCAATAGAAGCAATATGTACTCACAGCAGGATCTTATAGATTAAAATGGGAGAAAAAGCACATTAAAAAGTCAATAGTATCGACCAAGAAGAGAGTACATGAAAGTCTGGATATACATGTACAAGCCTGTACTCATTTACTGTTATGCATCTCTGAGTATGTATGTATACATAAATATAATATGGAGGGCATGAATCCTGTAGTTAAATTCAAAAAAATATAAGTCCCAATAATTAGCATAACTTCATAAACAGCCTCAGAAAATGTAAATATGACCACCAAATAAAAAATCAACGCTCTTGCTAATTTAATTACAGAACACTGAAAAGCAGGTTAATCCAAAAGTACAGTAGTCTGAATTTTAATTTGCCTTTGCTTAAGCAATGTTTCAATGGTAGAAAGTTATTTTTCTCTCAGTGACTTTAGAGCGGTCAAACTAGAATGTTCTTTTCAAAAGATAAGTAAAAGGAAATTGGACATTTCTGTAATTGAAAATTTTAGTTCAACAATGGATCATTGATTACAAAGAAATAATTCATATTTTTACATATTTGACCCTGAAAGAAAAATAGGTCAATAGAGTGGAGAAACATTTTCTTCAAAATGACATATTATTAACTATGATAAAAGACATCAGCTTGTCTTAAATAAGGTAAGGCAAAAAAAAGATGTCCTCATCATACACTTAAAGGTGCAAAGATACCCAAGTCATTCTGTCAAGCAGATAAGGCCCTCTACAAACAGATAGGAGCAGCCTTAGGTCTGCAGGCCCTGGTCCTCACAGGAGACTTCAACCACCCCAATACCTGCTGAAAGGACAAAACAGCAGGACATAAGTAATCCAGAAGGTTCCTGGAGTGCATTCGTGGTATCTTTCTCCAAGTGACAGAGAAGCCAGCAAGGAAGAGTGCTCTGCTGGACCTCAAACTTGCCAATGAGGGACTTGCTGGGAACGTGAAGGTCAAAGGCAGCCTTGGCTGCAGTGACCCTGAGATGGTGGAGTTCAGGATCCTGATGGGAGGGAAGAAAGTAAAAAGTAAGCTCACTACACCCTAGACTTAAGGAGAGCAGACTGTTGCCAGTTTAAAGATATCCTTGAGTCCCATGGGAAGAGAAACCCAAGAAAGCTGGTTAATATTCAAGGATCACCTCCTCTAAGCTCACGAGCACTCCATCCCAATGAATATGAACTCAGACAAAAATGCCAGCAGGCCTGTGTGAAAGAACAAGGAGCTCCTGGCCAAACTCAAACACAAAAAGGAAGCATAGAGAGGGTTTAAGTAAGGACAGGTAACCCAGGAGGACTACACAAACATTGTCCAAGCATCCAGGAATGAAGGAAGGAAAGCTAAGCCCAAATAGAATTAAACATGGCTAGGGATCTCAAAGGTAAGAAGGGCTTCCATAAGTAGATAGGTGACAGAAAGGTGACTAGGGGGTCATATCACCAGAGAGTCATACTACTAGAGGAACCTCAACAGGCTGGAGAAGCGGGCTCCATGGAACCTCATGAAGTTCAACAGGAGGATCTACAGAGTCCTGCACCTGGGAAAGAACAACCCCATTCACCGATATATGCTGGCGGCCACACAGCTGGAAAGCATTTTTGCAGAAAATGACCTGGGGGTCCTGGTGGACACCAAGTTGAACACGAGCCAGCAATGTGCCCTTGCTGCAAAGAAGGCTAATGGTATCCTGGACTGCATTAGGCAAAGTATTGCCAGCAGGTCAAGGGAGGTGATCTTTCCCCTCTGCTCAGCCCTGGTGAGGCCACACCTGGAGTACTGTGTCCAGTCCTGGGCTCTTCAGTACAAGAGAGGCATGGACATTCTGCTGTCCAATGAAGGGCCACAAGATGATAAAGGGACTGGAACATCTCTTCTATGAGGAAAGACAGAGAGCTGGGATTGTTTAGCCCATAGAAGAGAAGGCTCAGGGTAGATCTCATGAATGTATATAAATATCTAAAGGGAGGGAGCAAAGACCACTGAATCAGGCTGTTTTCAGTGGTGCCCAGTGATGGGATAAGAGGCAATGGACACAAACTGAAACACAGAAAGTTCTGCCCAAACATCAAAAAACGCTTTTTTAGTGTGAGGGTGATTGAGCATTGAAACAGGTTGCCTAGAGAGGTTGTGGAGTGTCTCACCATGGACACACTGAAAAGCCACCTGGACACAGTCCTGGGCAGCTGGCTCTAGGTGGTCCTGCTTGAATGGTGGGGTGGTTCAAGATGACCTTCAGAAATCCCTTCCAACCTCAACCATTCTGTGATTCTGCTCTATAGACTACAAATTACTTTGACTTTGAAATTTACAAACAGGGTTGCAAACTGAGAAAGTAGCCTTTAGAGTGCAGCTGGAAAAGAGTAACAAATGTTTACTGAATTAAAACACAGCTGCCATTGTAGATATTAGCATCATACTCCTTCACCTACCCTACTGATGTTACTATACATCACTCTAAAATGCAAGAGGAATAAAATTCAGAAGAAAAATCATCCACATCAAAGACCAAGAGCAAAACACAAAAAGGTTAAAATCAGTTAGCAATCATTGAAGACATCCAGCAGTTAGTCAGAAGGAAGGAAATGACTATTTTTCCCTGAGTGACAGCTATTTACTCCACCTTACAGATGAGCCATATATAATACATAGCATTTTTCCTTCTGGAAATACTCTGCCAACCACTTTTTCTTAATACCACTTTAACAAGCCACAGCTACTGATATCAAATTTGTCGCCAGTCCAGTCCACAAAATGCCTTTATTAGAGTCTTTCATTAATGGATGTACGAAGGTTGACAGTATGACAGTATTTAGTTTGTGAACTGGCAGGGATAAGTTATTTTTCTTCCTAAAATGACATTCATTTGGGTATTGTTTTGTATTACACTATACGCTTGCTAACAACTGACTTTGCTTAATAGGAAATCAAAGGAATAATTTGGAATGAAACAGGAAAATGATTGGATGGAGAAGGTATAGTATTCAGATAACAAACAGATCACATCCGAAGCAGTATGAAGCAATTCACAGCTATCAAATAAATATCTTCATTGATTTAAAGGAAGCTCTGTGGTCATGTTCTCGCCACTGACTTCTGTATTCTGCAAATCTCATCTTCTTGCTAGTAATATATTAACACAGCACACTGCTAAGTAATGCTGGATAAGTCTGTTGCATTTGTCATCCTACTTAAAAGAAAGTGTTACTGTAAGTAAATTTGTAGGAATAACTTTTACAAATACCAAGCAAACAGAAATCCTGGATCCAAATATCCTGTTTTACCAATCCGAGATTACAGAATTAGGCCCTACATCTTGTTAAAATTTGACCCTATTAAGAATGCAGAGATCAAGATTTTGCTCAAAACTACATATTCAATAAGAAAATAGGTTTTTCAAGCTGGACAGATTAAGTGGTTATTTCAAACTGAATTAAACCAAGACAGAAGAAAGTCAAGGTGGATAACAAAAAAACTTTCCATTAGTCAACTCAGGGTATAGAATCATCTTGGAAGATTGTAAAGATGAAAGTAAAAAAAAAAAAAATCAGTATAGTTTCATGTAAACCAGAGAGAACCAAGTCAAGGAATAGCAATTTAATAACTATTATTCTACATCCCTAGAAGAGAGTTTCTGGCTGCTGCTGTTGATGGCACGCTCCATTCATAGCATGCTCAGTAAGACCAAAATCATACCCTACATGTGAATCTTAAAACATGAGCATGGGGATTTATTTGGGTCAAGGAATCTGGAAGCGATTTTTTGGGTTTGTTTTTGCAAAAATGACTATAATTTACCATGTAAGAAAAAAAAACATTATGGAAAGGTGTCTAACATCAGGCATCATTAGATGAAATAGCTGTTGTATCTAAAAATAAACCAAACATTTTCCTTAAACTTTAGTCTAAAATTCAATTAGTGTGTCAATGAAAAATTAGTTGCCAGGGCTTTATTTCATCTTAGTTACTTTACATAAGTCATTTACTGGCAGTGACAGACTTTTTTCCCCCTCTACCTTCATCTGCAACACAGTTTAAGATATCAGCTTCTGAGATCAAAGTTAAGACGAACAATGTGACAGTTAAACTGTAGTATTCTTTGCTGAACAGCTTCAGAGCATAAAATCTCTTCTGTTTGGTGCTTTCCATAAGGTCATTAGCATGATTTATTATGAAGCAGGAAATTAGGTACTGGATATTTCAATATTGGGCATAAAATTTAATTCTATCATTGCCAGAGAACTGCTTTATCTCCAACAAACTTGTAACCATAGTAACAAGATTAAAAAGTATTTCTCAAATGTTTAAACATTCTTTTATTCTTATTAATGACACCAAACACTGAAAAAAAAAGGTAAATTCTTATTATTTTCCAGTTTTCCAAGGCACCTACTGCTTGTGTGATTCTTCTGAAATACCTTAAGTAAGCAGAGGTATTTTAACAAGGTTTTCCATTAAAATTCTGTTAGCTTTAAGAGAACAAATTCTTTTGAAATTGTTTATGTGACTATCAATATTTAAAAAAAAAAAAAAAAAGGAAGTTTGAAGAGAGTCCTTTCAGAAAAAAGAGATAAAATTGAAGTGCTGTTTTCACTTAATGGTTTGTTAGGACATCAAATACATATTCTTTAATGAAAATTAATATGCTGTAGTTTAATAATTCATGTACTTGCATCAAAAGCCCTTTAATTTAATGGAGTGCTGTTCATTTCATTACATTCATTGCTGAGGTAGGTTGGTACTTTTCCATGAAGGTCAGAAGCGTGCCATTCCTTCATGCAAGCCATGAATTTGATCAGATGTTAAACTGTGACATCTCCAACGGCCTGTTCAGGTCCAACTCAGCAGGGTATTACACATTTTCAAGAATGCTAGAATAGCAGGAAGCCTCTAGGTGTCTGTTCTTTCAGGATCAGAAGCAGCTGTATTATGCGACTGTGATCGTATATTTATCAAACTTTGTATTCCCTCTTCACTACTTCTGTTGAAAATTAATTCTTCTTCTCTGGGGACTAGAAACTTTTCTTCTAATCTTACGCCAAAATTTATATCCATTAGTTATTACACCAGTGCATTCCTTTCGCTTAAATCATTACACTCTCTCTGGATTTACAGAAAACACTTACTGTGCTAGGCTGAACAAATTGAGCTCATATATATTTCTGCCCAATCTTACTGTATTAGTACCATAACTTGATTTTTCTCTAATCCCAATCTTTTTTCTCGCTGGATTAGAAAGATCTTAATTTATTAAGACTGTCTTTATTGCCTAAGTGCTATTCATTAATAACACCCTTGTTTCTTCCTTTTCTGTACATCTTTCTACCACTCTTTGGTTGCTGCTTGTTTATATATCCTCATCTGTGGATTTGTCTTTTCCTGCACAGAATGACAGACATACTTTAGCAGAGTGCTCTCCTTATATGCCATCAGACTTTGATGCAAGAAACCAGAATTCCTGATAGGTGAGTAATTCCATCTCCTCTCTGAAAAGGATCTTCACCCTGCAGTGCCTCCCAGGAGTCAATCATTCCAACATCTCCCTCATGGCACCACTTTTTCAGCTGTCACTGAAATATTCTTGCCTTCTGGACTAGTCAGAATTCTTGCTGATGACCACCTCCCCCTTTTCTGACCATACTCTTTGGAACAGCCTGATCATTACATTTGATGTGGTGATGATCTGAAAATCACCAAATGGATATTAAAAAATAATTTTAAAAAATCCAGTGGATATTTCCTGTAGACCTCAGACCAACTTCTAGTTCCATAGTAAGAAATACATTCTCTTGCTTCTGCATCATTTTTAGTAACTGACATGGAGATTCAGACCTTTACCAGCTGAGAAATTGGTAAGGACTCGGAGATCACCCTCTTGGTGTTGGAAAGGCTTTTAGGTATAGCTCCTCTGTTCTGCAAATCATTCAGTTCTCTGTTGACACACACCATTATCTTCCAGACTTGGACACCCATCCTAGCTAGGTTCTTTTCCTCCTCCACTTCTCTTTAGACTCTCTCTCCCCACTCCCTCATTTTCTACCTTATTTTCCAGTAGAACACATACACTTCTTAATTCAGCTTTTATTTCACTGTTCTTGTTCCTCTGTTGTCTTTCACATGACCTCCTCTAATCTACAAACCTTCTCTTTAGGTTCTTTTCACAGGTCAGTGGATCATGATCATCTCTCTTGACACTTCTATCACCTTCTTTTCAAACTTTTGCCTGAAGTTTGGTATTTTCTCCAGCTGCATTTTTAGTACTTAACACTTCTCTTCTGTGAAGCATATAATTTATCATATATAAATAGCCTCAATCAGATAGCCACTCAAAAATAATAAGCTTCCAGCAGCTTTTCCATCCAGTTATCTTCAGTTTCCTCCTCTCTTCAGGTTTTTCTATTGCTGCATTAACAGACAAGCTGTGTTTTCTCTTTGCCTTAAATTCACAGCTCAGAGGAGAAAAAACTACCTCCTCATAGATCTTAAAGATTTATATCCTGTTTGCTAGCCTGCACCACTTGTATTCTTGAGGTTTTGCTTAGGTTGGTCCTGCTATCTAATTGTCATTTCGCAGCTAATTGTCCATCAGCCCAGATCAGAGGCAGGGTATATATACAGTATCGGATGTAAAATACCTGAACAAACATCCCCTCCTTCCAAAAGGACAAAACAGGCAAGTAACAAAGAAAAAAATTCTCTTACTCGCAAAAAATAAGGTTTTGCTTTTTCTTCATTCTGCAGTTTCCTACAAAGTCTCCTGTATACCTCTCTCTGTCTTCTGGCTTTCGCTGAGTATAAAAAGTCCTGCCAGTTTTTACCGGGCCACTCGTGGCTTCCAGATCTTATGTATCAACAATTAAAATACTAATTCTTATGAAGGACAATTCCTTTAAATTAAGAGACTCATGAATTCATCATATGTCCATCAATAAAACCAACAGCAAAACCTTTCAGCCTATATTAAAACACTCTCACTTTGCAGATGTCCTTCTCTCCTAATGCCTGGAAGAGCTGGAACTTATTAGCCATCTCGCAGTTACTTTCTTGCACTTTAAACTCTGCATTACTGTAAGGATTAAACTTCATAAAGTACCATCATGCAGTTCACCACCACAGTTAAAGCGTGTCTGGAGATTGGCATCAAATAGATACATAGAACCACCACTCTTTAGTCTTAGAAAACATTTCCATAGCATAGTGGTGAATAACCTATCACCATAATTACAAGATAATCCTGCATCCCACTGTTTTGTACTTCATTTGACTTAATGTGGACAAATAAACCGGAAAAGTAACATATGGAGAGAGACTAAAAATTGAATATCATATCCCTGTACTATATCAGCAAGAGCTAAACCAAACACATCAATAACAGTCAACAGTTGTAGCCTGGGCCATCTGGTCACAAAGGCCCTTATTACCAAGATTGTATTAAAATATTTTAATCTCACTATTTTCCCTCAGGAATGAAGGACAATATGCAAAAGCTTAAGTTCTGCTAAAAGGTGAGATTCCTCTACCTAGAAGCACAGCACGTCTATGATAGTTATTTAATTAAGAGATACCCTAATGAAGGGTGTGCAAATGGCAAGACAATAATCTAATTCCTAAGTGGGTATGCTGGAAAGCCAGTAACAGCACAGAGAATAGCCTCTACACATGTATTTCCTTGTTAAGCTAAATACCAATTTGAATTTCTGTAATTAAAACAAACCATTTTTTTCACTTGTCCAGTGCAATATCTCCTTCCTAATTTATATTACCAAACCTTAAAGTCCCCCAAAATACCCCTTTTTTCTTTGTTTGTTTATGCTATTGTTTCCTAATTCTGAAATAAAACTAACTTAATTGTTCTCCTCCTGCTCTCCAATTTTTGCACATCTGCCCTGCTCCCATCTAAGAGCTACTAAGCAGTTCAACTACTGGTGGCTGCTGCAATCACTTCCAAACAACCTTGTGTATTTCCATGCAACACAGCATGGGTTAGAAAGCAAGAGGCAGTCAGGACCAATGAATAAGCCGGCAATTTGCTAAAACCGGTGAAAGAAAGGGAAAAATAACACACTCAGGGTACAACTGAAAAACTAACTTTATGTGGACATCCAAACCAGACCCCATGATGGTATCAAACAGAACTAGTCATACCTGAAATTATCACTATCCTATATTTCATTCAGTCAGAAAAGCTTCACATTCCTGATAAACAGAAAACGTATCATTGCATGAACAAAGCAAAGCAAAAGTGGGAATTACTTTTCACACAGGAAAATGTGTTATCTCCCACCCACACACACACATATTATTGCATTGGAATTCCTTGTTCCTAAATTATTTTATTGCTATGTTTATTGCTACATCTAAATAAAATATAAACTGCCCCACAGTTCAATCTGACAGAAATTTGGCCCAGAACGCTCATCACAGAGGTGCTCAGAAGGGCACTGCTGATGGTGTTGGGCAGCCAGGGCAAGTCCTTGCAAGCCCCTGAGTGTTGAGACAAACTGCGGTTCCCATCACACCAAACCTACACGAGTCCTCAGCCCTGACTGCTGGCAGTTACATGACAAAAGCCTGATCCAGAATCTGCTTTCCTTTATTCTTCCTTCTCATTTTTAAAATTCTATTGTAACATGCAAATTATTCATTTTCTGTGTTTTTTTCTTCCCCAAACCACTATAAAAACCACAGCTAATACATACATCTGCAATGTCCCTTCACACTGATTACAACAGAGCAGAGACAGCAAAGTTTAAGTTCAAGAGAAATTCATACACATCAGAAGCTGCAATTCATCAGTCCATGTAATGCCCTGTTGAAGCTTCTGAAGATAAGCCCCAAAATATTGTGGAAGAGGAAACAAATGTATTTCTCATGCCTCACAGAAATGGGCAACTAAATAGATTTTTGCAAATTCATGAATCTACGTACAGTTCACAATAAACACCTAAAGTTGAACGAGACAGATGATCAATTTTTTCTACAGTTCATGCAGGATCTGAAACAAGTACATAAATTGGGTGTCTAAGGCTCTCTAGGTTAGTACAGACTATTCTATTTCTGAAGACTTCATGGCCCATCTTATGAAGATCTGTGACACGTCAAAAAGACCTAAAAGAATTGCTTTTATTTTCAGCATTGACTCCTATTGGATTTTCTAGTTACAGAACAGTAGACTCACTTCCCTACCATCAGTATGTCTGAGGCTCTAAACCTTTTTATTTATGCTTTGTTAAACATTCAGTTGCAAATTACTGCAGTTGACCTAGAATATTTCATTCCACTATTTTAAATATCTAAAATTTTTGTCTCACTTGACACATATACACTCTATGTTACTGCTTGCCATAGACTATAGTCAAAATACTCATGTCTAGATACCTAAATTAGAGATATACTGGAAAAAAATTATATTTAAAGATTTTTAAAACTGATGACAGCTCAAAGTATTTCAAGGTGCTGATCATTTGCAGTTTGTATAATTTAAACATTAGTTGAGGACAGGTATTTTAGGGCTTTTGAAAAACAGACCACCAGATACTTTTACACTTCTGTGTTTGTACATCATCTAATGCACTTGTGACCTGTGACTAGCATTTCAGGAACAATAACAAATCAAGATGACAAGATGCTAGGAAAACATTTAAGTACAAATAGGACCCAATTCATCTCATTCTGCTTAAGGAGTCTCAGTTACCAGGACTAGCATCCTAAACTTCCAATAAAAATACTTAATGGAGGTACTTCTAGAGCGCAACTCTGACTACCTCAGATCCAAAAAATCAGCGTTCACAAGCAGTAAGGGTGGGAGTGGGCAGGGAGAAATTAATCAATAACCAAAAAAAAAATAAAGACTATAGATCTGTGTATAAGTAACCTTTTTCATTCTCTCACTGCTTCAAAACTGCACAACAGAAGAATTAAAAATTAACTATTTATCTACTATAACTAACATTAACCAACAATATTTACTGTAGTCGTCAATTCATAAACAGTGAAATATGAAGGTAAGAGTTCAGAAATAGCTTTAGAAATTTTAGGACACATTGAAAAAAACTTCAGAAAGATAGAAAAACTTACAAAAATTTATGAGATCAGTATAAAATACTGACAGGGAAAGAGGAGAAAATTAAATCTTTATAGATTATTCTTTCTTTTTACTGATAGCAAAACAAACTTTCCTAATTATTGAAGTAACTGATTAGGTGTGAGCTGGCTAAATTACACATCGATCGTAGAGTAAAATTCTGCCCTCGAGCTGTGCATTTAGCTCCAGCAATCGTATTGGTGGGAATTAGGAATAAAGTCCACAGTTGTACAGGCCATCATGTCATTAACACACCTACTAAAGTCAGAGCGATGCATTAGAGTCCCTGTTTCACAACTGCCAACATGCAAGAATCTACTCATGCAATTACAACTTCTGATATCTAAATAGCATCTGAATGATTATTGGTGTTAATGATTTTTGTATATACAAAGTGTATATCTGAAGTTCTGGAAAAGTGGCTGTTAGAACTGCTGTCTACCTGGTTGCCTGCAGACACAAGAAAAACTTTCCACTTCTTTGTCAGACCTTTGCAAACAACAAAAAACAAAACTGAAAACATCTGCATGACTTATTGTCTTTGGACACTAGAAATTAATTCAGGAATGAACAAAAGACATTTTTACATGTAATTCCTCATGAGTTCCTTCTAGGTCTTGAGAACAGAAACAAAATAATCCACACTATGCAGTAGCTTTTTAGCAGAATGTATGCTGTTAAAGTCTGCCATGAATACAAAGCCATTTTCATCTATGCAATACAGACAGAAAAAAAATCTTCTCTGTTCAGATTTATGTTTCTTCATTTTATCTGAGATATTACTACCAACATGATGTGCATTACAAAATTAAGAGAAATAGATCAATTACTTAATATCAAAATTTGATCCAGCTCTTTGTTGACTTACCTTGCCAACAGATCTGGGGAACGGTGGTCTTTGATTTTCAGGAATTAATATCGGAGTTGCCAAAATAGCCCTTTTTTGTCTTGGAATTCCAAGGTTGCCTTCTATCTTAAAGATTTCCTAAAAAAGAAGACGACCAATTACAAAGACTTTCAAAATAATATTCAGTTGTTATTTCCATTCCCTGCATCTTTAGGCAAAATTAACATGAACTACCAGATTGTATTGTATGTTTGTTTGGTGTTATATGTTTTCCAGCAATTAGTCATAACATACCAAACTATTTATTGAAATCTGTCAAGTTACTGCACTTACTACAGTGACAGTAGACAGGCCATATTCACTTTGTATTCCTGTAGACTACTGTTCAACTTAAGCAAGTGTGTCTACCATCCTAACCTGACAGCTTAAATCATAAGTCTTAAACAAGGTCTGGCTTACCTCAAATACTTGTATGACACCTGTAAAAAGCCACACTTCAAATGTCTTACATAATTTTCACATCTCAAGTCACATCTATGCTCGGTAGCTTCTCAGTCCAGGCTTTTAATCAAACAGAATTTACAGGTGAATTTGCTGAGACTGTCTCTAGCTAATGAACTCTCAATAAACACCAAAAGCTTATAACTTAAAAATAAAAATAGACACCAAAACTCAGGTGCAATTTAGAATATAAGCTAGTAGGGGTTTTTTGTGTTAAGTGTTTTGGTTTGTTTGGGTTTTTTTCTTAGAGTAAACTTCATGCTACTATATCAGAAAAAACAAAAGTACAAGTGGTTTATACACAAGCTTTCCTTTTCCTGCTGCATTTCTGGAGTATTAAGTTCCATCCGCGCTTCAGGCAATTCAGCACTTTATGAGATACAGCAAACTCTTCATAGTGCCCTCTGGCCCGTAGAAAACTCTGTCACACCTTTGCCTTGCCTCCCCTTACTGCTCTCTGATTCTCTTGGTGCTCTCCCTGCATGAGCTTCAGTTTCCCAGAGATCACCCTCTTCCTTTTGGTTCCTCCTATGGTCTCTGCAACTCTCTTCTCCAAGCACAGGTACTACCAAGATCAAAACCAGTCTCTCCCCATCTCCCAAAGCTCTCCCCTTGATCCAGGCCCCTTTTTGGGAAAAAAAAACAACAAAAAAACCAACCAACACCAACCAACACCCCCCACCCCCCCAATGCACAAAGTTGCACTGTGTTGAGAACTGTGAAACTGAAAAAGATTTTGATCAATACTATTCATTCAGGTTGTCATGACAGCTTTACAAAAGAAATCACAGGTTGAGTTAAATGTCTAATTCCAATCAGGTAGTTACATCCTACAGATAATCACTTTGCTCTGCTCTCTTTATGCATAAACTCCAAAAACCTAAGTTTCTCAGTCAGTTCTGAAATCCATGTTGTTGTTTTAATAGCTGCTACTTTATTACATAAGGAGAGCTCCATCCCTAGGCTGTATTTTTATAGCATTGCAGAGCTGAATGAGCTTTCTTGGTGGCACAATCTGGATATCCATCGGTCAAGAACTCCACAGGCTGCTCCTGCTGCTGTCTGTAGAGGGGTCTCCCATCTCATGAGTCTATCATCACCAGAACACTGCTCTACCTCTACTAGCTTTAACATCACTTTTCAAATTTGACAACAAACAGCATCAAGGGAGACTCAAGCCTTCAACAGTTAGATTTAGTCGCGATAAAGTCAAAGAGCAGTGGGAACCATTCAGAGAATCCCTTCTCACAATTTTGCCAATTTTCATAACTTTTTGAGGCACACCCTGATACAGAGTTCCCATCTCTCCTAAAGGCTTCAGTCTGCAGGCCACTTGGGTCCCTATTTTTGTCTTTCAACTCCTCTCCCAAAAGAATTTTCCTTAATAAAAATTCATGAGAAAGTTCAAGATAAAAATATTTGAATTGTCAAATAAAAAAGAAAGAGCTCAATTCTGTCCAAAGGCAAATGCAAAGAGCAATAAGTTTGAGCATGTCCATGTCCTTCCGATGCTGGTGTCCCCAGAGCTGGACACAGCACTGCATGGGGGGGGTCTCACGAGAGCAGAGTAGAGGGGGAGAATCCCCTCCCTCGACCTGCTGGCCAGACTTCTCTTGATGCAACCCAGGACACAGTTGGCTTTCTGGGCTGTGAGCGCACATTGCTGGCTCACAGTCAGTTTTCCACCCACTAATACCCCCAAGTCCTCCTCCACAGGGCTGCTCCCAATCCACTCATCAGAGCTAGTTTGGCTGACATGTGTCTGTGACATTTCTAAGGAGAGTAAAAGTGACTACCAGCATGTCTGAAAGGAAATATCAGTTCTCTAGCATAGCAGAGCAGTGCTCAGCTGGTCACAATTTTCATTCATGCTAAAGCCTACCTTCATGGTTACCCTTCCACTCATGCAAATGTAAGGAAGAACTCCCCGATGCATGCTCTTTGGAAATGAGTAACACAGTTGTTCAGATTTACATCTCTGTATCATAGAATGGCTTGGATTGGAAGGGACCTTTAAAGGTCATCTAGTCCAACACCCCACCCCACCCCCCGCAATGATATCGGGGACAAATTCAACTAGATGAGGCTGCTCAGAGCCCCAGCCAGCCTGACCTTGAATTTTTCATATTTCTTTCTATGTTAGTTTGAGAAGCAAAAAGAATTTTCAGATTGTTCAATATCTAGATCTCCCAATTTTTCTAGCCATAGATTTATAAGCAATTATTCATCACTTTCTCATGACAGGTTATTCTTACACTTTCCCAAAAGGTCCACAAATAGAAGAAAAAGCCAAATTATATTGAATGAGTCAACACTGCAGTCATTAATACAAAGAAGTGAAGTTCTAAAGGAAAGCAACAGGGTAGTAAGACTTAAGCCATTTAAGTCCAGATTTCCAAGCAGGACTTTGGAACCAAAAAGGAAAAATAGTATTATTTGTTTGTGTTTCAAGCACAATTAGTCTGTTGCATGGAGAAGATAGCTGCAGATTGGACACAGAAATGTAAGCACTTCTCTGAGTATATTTCACACTGTTTATTCTTCAAATCTCACTGCTGGTTTTTAAATAGTGATTTCTTCATGATGATTTTGCTCATCATCCCCTGGAGTCTAACAGCAATATGACTGATTAAATGAATAGCCAAAAGTATCACTATGGAATGCAGGTAAACAGAAAGGAAGAAAAGGTCAAGAGTACTTCACCAACACATTTAATAATTCACTGCTGTTTGTGGTTATCATAATGATTTCCCCATTTGTAAAGAATAGGGAAAAAGAAAGGACATTTTGCTTAATGCCAAGCAGCTGCAACTGATAGTTTGATCCCCAACTAGTATATAAGACAGAAGCCAAGGAATATTAAATTATATGTGTACATATCACCTGATTCAACAGTTAAAACACTGGAAAGATTCTTATTCATGGGTAGATATATTGCATATATCATTTTTACTGAATTTAGATATTTAATATCTTGAAAAAGCAGTTCACAAGGAATATGAAATTATTCCAGATAGAGTTGGCAATTTTGCTTCAACTTTTCTTACAATATCAGGCTAGAATTATAATGAGTCTTCTTTTGCCCTTTGACGCAAATGAAACCCACAAGAATTCTCCATCATCTTTGCTGGCACCAGCTGATCAAAGACTATAGTACCTACCAGGTCTTTGTAGCAGCCATGACTCCAGACAGTATTTATGTGCCAGGAGTCTGGAGAGCTTAGAATGGCATGTCCCAGATGGGTGGTGTTCAACCAGCACCTAGAGAGCCAGTGGCTATGATTACCATGCCTGTTATTTTGTGCAACAAACAGAAACCTAAGGTGTATGTCCAGAGAGCAAAATTTGTTTTTTAAAAATATATATTACAATAAATATATGCCTTACTAAGAAAAGTGCACCAAAAAAATAAAAATTCTGGTTTTATGACCGAATTTTTTGAACAAACAAACTGGTAGGAGAGAAATCCTATCAGTTTCTTTATTTTTACTATTTAACTGCAATATCACATCTGTGACCACTATGTTTCAGCTGCTATTTTCATGGACAGTGGAATATCTGATCAGAATCCAACTATCATTTCACTGTCCACAATTTCATAACCAGCTTTTACACCCTATTTTTGACTTCACTAAATTCCCTTTCTAGACTCGGGATCAGTACAGCAATAGTTCAGCACTCAATATGCTGATTCACTGGCAACAAATCTTGATTCCCTACTCACATTAAGCAAGCAACAAACAAAGCCTTCTCATTTGTCCAGTATTTAGGTTAGGCTTTTATTGAAAGATGTCAGTCTGCTCAAACTAGGATGCTACACAAGCTGTGATTTCCCTAGATTCCTTGCAAACTCTCCACTCTGTTTTGGTTCTCTTTCTTTTTACCAGAGGGTTTTGGGAGCATTGCAGTACTTGAATATTTGAATGAATGGCCTAGTCACTATCCAGTAGCAGCCACCATTACTGTTGACAAAGAAAATTTCATTAGAACTTGTCATGGGAGTAAGGTGGCTGAATACTGATATCGATTCGTCAGGATAAGGGTTGGAAACATCACCAGAGTGGCAATCCTTAATCCACTATGGTGACCAGAAAAGAGGTTGAGTTTCTTGCCATTTAGTTGATTTTATATACTAAGCTTGATGGTATAAAATGGGGTCAGTCCCAAATACAAAAAAAAATAAAATTAATTGGATAATTGCTTCAAGATAAACTCCTCTGAAATTGCAAATGGGATGTGGTATTCAGTGGTATATCAGTCTTTCTACAAAATAACATCACTACACAAGACTGAACAACTAAAACTATATGCAGGTTAATTTAAGAAATAATTTTTATATATTCTCAGCTGAAATTTCACAATTGTGCTGTAATAGTTGTTTTATGTATGTTATTTCTATCATCAGAATACTATTATCAGCAGTATTAACAGTTAATGATTTCTAAAACATGTCAAAATGGAAAAATATTTTCTCATGTAGTTAATAATATGAAAATCTAAGAAATGTGCTGGAACTTTACTTGTAAGTTAAAGAATAACTGTCTAAGCAAATGATTAACTCAAAGAATAAAGTTAAGAATTGTAAAGATCAATGGCATACACACAAACAACTGCTCAAAAGTAGTCTGTCCTCAGTGCCTGTAAATGTCACCCTAAAAATCACATTTTATACTTTAGAAGAACAAATCCAGCTAAAATCTAGCATGCTAAGAGGAATCAGGTATGTCAGAGCACATAAGCTTCCAGGCTTGTGAAGCATGGTCAGATATAACAACTGGGTAATGGAAATTGCTGGTGGAACTTGATTTAATTACACTGGGTGTTTCTACTATTATAATTGATACATAAATAGAGAGGCAGATCCTTACACTGCCTAACTGATATACCCATTAACTTCATAGACACTTGGTAATCTCAGACTGTATGTGCCATTCATCTAGCTGTGCTATATGTATTTCTATAGGATGAAGGTTCCTTTTATCTTTAGAGGAGTCAAGAACATATCAAGAAAAATTTTATTCTTGTTAAAATCATTTGGTCACATGTAAATCATAACTATTTCAATACTAATTTATTCTAAAGTATTTCTGTAACGTATATGTGACAAAACATCAACTATCATGGAGACAAAACTGAACTTTTGCTTTGTGAATGATACATTCCATTATTGCCCTGAACCTCTGCAGTATTTTTTGACATGGAGAAGTCCTGTTTCTATTAAGTATAAATTTCACTTGTCTTCATACCTGCCTTATTCTGTGTCAGGGAAAAGCTATTCTAAGATGATAGTGGACTAAATGCCATTAACTTGCCTTTTGTACACGTTAACCATAGGAGTTACCTGCTCTGAGAATAGTACAGAATTTACAACCAAGTGCCTTTTCTTTTAAATTAACATTTCAGACTTTTCTTGTCATCATTTAGTGAGTGTTATTTTCATTTTGAACCATATGTGAATTACCCCCTCCTTCAGGAAATCTCATATTGGTTCCACACTGCTCATTAAATATAATGAGGTATCCCTTATACACAAACAACCAGCTATGCTCTGACTGACTGCATCTGTCAAACAGCACTGCAAATACAGGCTTAAGGAAGAAGGCAATGGCTGACCTTACGCCTCTGTCTTCACCACGATACACTAACAACACATCACTTACCACCATTAAAAATAACATTCTCCCCATCTCTACTGTGCTTACACTAGTTGCAAAGCAAACAAAACCAGACTGCTTTTACAGCATACCAGAAAAAATTCAAAATTGTTAAAGATGTCCCAAAATCTTCAGCACCTTAAGTAAATGTAGCGTAAATAAGGAACACATTTGCTGGTGGCAATTGCCAAGCCATACAAACCTTAACAAAAGTGTCCTGTAATAAAAATTTACCTTGAAAATGGAGGGGTTTTTTTGCTTTTTCTTTTTTCTTTTAATGAAAGCATCATCCCATTGGGTTAAATACCAAACTACTATTGAAAACAGTACTAGACACATAGTGGAGTTCTAAAGCAATTAAAAACTTCCACAAATTTGATCTTTTTGAGACTTCACAAAAGCTACGTGGAAAATTCATTGCACAGCATGGACACAAAGCCTTAACTTCTTACTCTTAATATTCCTACTGAGTCCACTCATTGGACTCCTTTCTTCACTAATATTGGAGGAATTCAACATGTGAGAGCTTCTCTTTAACCCCCAGCAAGCTTCACACATGTTGAAAACACCCTGGTTTCCAGAGTAAGAAGGAGAAAGAACACATATGTCAATTCTAGAGCATGATAAATGAATCAAAGATGAACCCTTTTGGTGGGGCAGTAACCTATATAAAGTCACAAAATCTGTGGATCAGTAGCAGACAACTGACAAATCCAAATACCGAATAACACAAGCAGCCATGAATAAGCTGTTCCATGTTTCACTTCTGGGATATAAGAACAATTTCTAATAAAGAAAATTTATTTCTTATGTAAAATAAATCCTATTCATAGCAGAAGTTGTCCTACCTTGGAAAACCAGCTTTCTATGTCTTGCTGCAGGGCAGCCAGCTATAAGTATATAGAAGAAAACTAACACATTTTATACCCATGTTCTGGATTGCTCAAGTGCTGTGGAATTCATTGCATTATAACAACGCTGCAAAAAAGCAATAATACTGTATTGTTAAAGTCACGTATACTGTTTAATAAATCTAGTGGTTGCAGTCCCAGTCCCATGTCTAAATGCATGCATAAAACACACTTCTTCCCACTCCTTCCAAGGCTCCAAGTGGTGATTACAATTAAAACCTCAGTCCTGCTCCCCAACAATTCTTTTAAAGCTTTATTGCCACATATTCCTTGTTATCCCTCAATTTCTTCATTATCTCCATTCCCTCACCAAAACAACCCCTCATCTAATTCTAAACATTATTTACCTTGCTATGCTTTTCTAAACCGTGCACAATCCTTCTGTTCTTCCTGTTCACCTCCTGCATTCCCAAATAACACCTCACTTTCTCTTGCTCCAGGTGTCAGTGTAATTCTGCAAGTCTTGTTTTTCTTTAGTCAACATTCATTCCTTAACATTCATTTTGAATTTCTCTTGAACATTGATGATAGAACGTTACCCAAACTGAAGTAATCTCAAATCTGCATTTTTGTTTCCAGAAATACCTTTTTAATATTCTTATGCTTCTTTTTGAGCAACATCTGTCTTGGCATTAACTCTCCAAAGCTTCCCTATTTCACCCATCTTTATCAGATAACTAGTTCCATGCTCCCACCAAAAGCACAGCCAGCGTCAAGATTTCTGAAATCCTGGTAGCTTTGGGAACACTTCTGGTACAGGTCCTTCAACTCATTCAAAGCAAGAGAAGTAACAGCAGTTCCTCCTAATGCCATATTTTAATCCCAGACTTTCTCACTGGAAGCTGACATGAGATGCATGAAGTACTGCAGCAGGTAGATTTGCACATACCATAGATCAGCCTAAGGGTGGTGAAATACCACCATAACACATCCAGAATCTCTCCTGTTCTCCTCTCCCCTGCCATTTTCCCAATGCACAGCCACCCAAGCCAATTCAAGGAATGTATACGTTCTGTCAAGTCACAACAGCGGCATTTTAAACTCAGTGTGCATGGTGTAAGGAGCAATTCAAGAAGCAGGACAGCAGAAAGAGAAGCCCTTTGTTAAGCTACCAAGACCCACATATTCCAAAGTTTCCAGGTCATTGTTTCTCACTTTAAATAAAAGCAAGTCTTTATTTAAAATGAGAATTAAATCGTGTCACATTGGGCAGATACACACATTAGACATTATCTCTTCCTTCTCTCACAATATATCACTAATCCTGACTGTCAAGAAAAATGTCTTATTTTCCCCATGTCATAAAATTCTCAGGGGGGAATGAGAAATTCAGCCTTTAGCCTGAGATTTCACAAAACTCAGAAAAAAAAATAAATCACAATGCAGACACTGACTGTATGTCCTACAACCCTACTCTGCACATTTTGGCAACCTGAACCGTGCACGTGCAGTCAATTGGACACACCCAGATGAATCATACCCTTTGCACTGCACAGATTACATACAGTAGACTGGGTCATGGGTCTTGCAAAAAAGTTGCCAGTTAACTCATGCTGAAAAACAAGACCCCTTTTACTAGGAGTCTGAGAAGCCTGATTCTTGTTGCAGTAATCAAGGACAGTTTAACTAGGAGGAAGCTTCAATACTTTTCTTTCCATTAGTACTGGTACACCCTTGCACATAATGTAATGTTGCAGTCTCATGCACCTGCACCACTTCCTTTCTCCTTTCCATTAGATCAGAGCTGTATTGACTCCTAGCAAAAATAATGTTACCTAAGACTGCAAAGCAGGAATGCGTTATGCCTAGATCACAGATCTGCACAACAAAAAACTCTGGATATTTTCTATTACACTTGACTATGCATGGTGCTCTACAGAGTTGGCATTCTTGTGCTTTCCTATACAGGAGCTGCCAGACTGACAAATGAAGTGGTAGTCTGTGATGAAGACAAAATTTCCATTTAGATCTAGGCTACAGCAGAACTCCTCATTCACCAACCTAGATTTGAAATTTGGTTGAAAAAACTGAAATGTTAGTGCATTAATCCACTTCGCCACTTGGTCCAGCTACTCCGAACAAATTAACTAACAGACATTAACTGAGTCCCAAGAGCTGAAATCATAGTGTATTAATCCACTTCACAACTTGGGCTGTATTTTTACTCTTCAATACAAACAAATTAATAGACAGTAACTGTCTGATACCAGAAGCTTAATTCTATTCTGTGATACAAATAAAGAGGCCGTGTTGTAGTGTTTTGTGGACAGCTTCTTATTACTACCTGAGTGGTACTGGACTTCGACTGCATTTGTCAAAGATGAAAATACAAGACCTGAACGTGCCCTGTGCTATTTGTTCCCACCACAGTGACCCAATTAAATTCACAGAACAGTATTCCTTAGTTCTAAACCTTTTATTTGTCTGGACAGGCTCAAAGACCCACACAGTATTACTGAAGAAGAGAGTACACAGGTGAAGTTCTGACTTGGATGAAAGGTATCTAAAAATTCACATGCAATAAAGCAACTTTTTAAAAAGTATGACTACAAAGACACTCAGATTTTACATCTAGATCCAACTTCTATAGGACTTGTAAAATATGCTAGATAGAAATAGCAACATTGTTTTGGTTTTGCCGTATCTATTTTGGGGTGGGAAACAAAGCTCAACTTTTTTTTGTGGAACATTTCCAAAGTGAAACATGCAAGATGGAGACGCAGACATCGGCTTGGAGATCTCAGTGGATTCTCACATTTCTCCTTAATCACATGCTGGCAATTAAGTCTAATTCAGGAAATTCAGAGTGTACCTGTCAGGCATCAGGAGCCAATTAATTGCTAGAGTGGAACAGATCAATGATTCATGAGCAGTAACATCAAGCTGCTAACAATATTCATTGCCACATACTTCAGGAAAAAGAGCCTAAAATGGCAGGAGTTATAGTTTACACTGGTTTGAAGGCTTTTTTCTAGCTTATAACCGCTGAAACTGAAGTTGAATACAGCTTTACAATACATGAAATGTGACATTGTTACTTCAATACTGTGTATCAGTAAAATTCATATGTTTGGATCTGAGCATTTTGCCCTAACAACCTGCAGCCATAGAAGCACAGAAATATTTATATTCCCTATTTCACACCTGTTGACTTTTAACTGAGTGTCTCCATGGGATGAGAACAGTCACCACCTACACAAACACCAAGTCAACACGTTTTATTCAAGTTTCCTGGCCAAGAGAAGACAGATCCAACCTTACTCGCAGCCTGCATGCCATCTGTTCAGCAACTCCACTGCTACTCCTACTACCTTGTTTTTGTAGCATTGGCCATGGGCTACCTTACTCTAGGTTTCTGGTCAGTGGGAAGCGGCATCCAAGATTATTAAAAAGAAATAATGCTCTCAAAACTCAGAGCAGGGTTGGAGCACCCCATAGGTCCTTACTGACTACAATGGAGTGGCTGAATTGAGATAGATAGTCCAGCAGTCAAAGCGTTCACACGGGATAGAGAAGATACGGATTCAGTAGTGTTCTAATAATTGCTTCCAGAGACTTTCCAGTGAACCACAGTAGTTTAGTACTTACACCCCACAGATCTAAAAACTCTGCTCAGGTCTCTTGATTGCTAAACCAGCGTCTTTCTGAGAAAGCAGTGATGCATTCAAATGCATTCAAAAACCTGAGGTGCAACCAAAATAGAATATTACCCACCCCTTAGTTTCCACTTTACTTTTTTGTTCGTATTTCATATTTGTTCAGGTCTGTCATCTAAGTTTTATTTTTATCTATAGCCATTATCTTGCTCCCAAAGTCACTGAAGTCATTAAAGTCAGACCTGTAATGTCTGCTGCCTTTACTGACACATTGGAATTTAAACAGGAGAATTCTAGAATTAAAAACCTGAGTTCTCACAGCTTGAGCTAAATCAGCAAAATCTCTCTACTCCTTGTAATAATCCATCATGCAGCTAGCCCCAGAAGAATCTCGACTGGACTGTATTTAAATGGCATTATGAATTTGTAAAATGAATTCTTCAGTTCTAGTCACACATGCCAAGTACAAATGTTCTGCTTCAAAATGTGACCAAAGACCCATTGTGTATATCAGATTATGCACAGCATGTTGCTTCTATGAAGTGAAGAACTTCCAAGGAATGTAAGAAAATTAATTCTACTCTGTGTTATTCAACTTTCTTTGCACCATTCTCTTTGGTATCTGAATGTAGCACTTCAACAAAACCAAACTACCTGCTTAAGGTTCTGGTTGCTATTAGCTGACCATTTCAGAGTGGAGTAAACCACAGTATCAGTTTCTTAGCTTAAAATAGCTTTATTTTGCTGAACTTATCTCATAGAGACAGGTTAATAAATTGCAGCATTCATAATTTGATATATTTTTGGCCCTGTTTCAGTTTACAAACTGTCCATTAACAGACCTTGAAATCTGTGAACAAATACATTATCTACCATTATACGCAAGTTTCTCAGATGAGTAATTTTTGATCTTCAGATGGATCAGGCAGTTGCTTAGAAACATTTGTCTGTATTAGTTACACAAGTCATGTGGTAGTATTTTTCTTTTCAGATTGGATGGCTTATGTGAATAAGCAACAGAGCATGAAATGCAAATTTCATGATATAAAATTCAAAACTTGCTTTTGGCAAGGATTTGATTTATTACATCTACAGCACAAGATGAAAACAAAAGGTTATCTCTGTGATCTGTATGACTTGACAGGAGAAATACTGCCTGTACCACTTGGAGAACTAGTGGCATAAATTGCAAAAACAAACAAAAAAAAGCATAAAAAAAAAAGTAATTGCATGGAATCAGTGAAGAGCACGGTTTAGGGAGTTTATCTGGCTGAAAAGATCATTCACAGAAACATGAAGATGATAAAGAACAGGATGGAAGTCTGGAGTAGTCTTGCTATGGGATGAAATTAAACCTGTACAATTTACGAGTTACCTACATAGAAATTATGGGTTCTTTTCCAGGGATTAGTCATTTCCTAGATTAAATCATAGGTAGTTAGATCAGAAAAAAAGTCACGGAGATTTAAGTAAATTATTATTATTTGCCTTTCTCAGAGTTTTGAGCAAGCAAAGAGAGACAAGCAAGTAGTCTTGTTCATACTGATAGTAACGGCCAAGGCTCATTCAATAAGGTTGAAAAAATATTCACTAGTACTTCATTGTAGATTATATAGAAATACAGAAGATTCTTTTTTTCTGCTGATGCTATCAGTATGAGAAACATTGAAACACACCTTTTTTCTTCTTTTAACTTTGTAAAAGAACTGCTTGTATTTGCCTAAGTGCTTCTCCACTGATAGTAATGATTTTTCTTCTCTATTAGATGCAATGATTTATAACAGCAAAATCATGGTTCAAAACTAAATATAGGATTTTACTAGCAGAAGCTGTTTCTTTCAGTTGAATAGAACCAAATATGGTAAAACTATGTTACTGAGCACGCTTTCAGACTGTGAACCAGCCTACTTCTACAAACTATAAAGTCTACATTCAAAATATAGCCAAAGTCATAAAGACCAAACCAAACAAACCCTGAAGGAAGAAATACTGCTAAAACATTGGAGAGAAACTTAGAAAACAACAGTAATTTTTAATATTTTTTTCCCAGTAAATATTTAAACGCAGGCTGCAAGGACTGATGGACAATAAAACCGTTGGCAAGGAAGAAAATATATCTAAGTTTTTGCTGAATTGTAATGCCACATTGGAATATAAAGATATTGGGTCTTATTTTTAGTGACACGTGATAGCCAACAGTGATACATCTCATGCCACTACTAATTAGCTAAAGTCTCTAACTTTCCTGGTACTCCCTTTCAACTCACCAGCTCTGGTAGAAACTAATGCCAGAGGGTCCCAAAGGACAGCAAGCGTGCCTAGCAGGTGAAGCCTGACATCAGTGCACAATACTTGTGCCACCCATAATTTAAAACAGGCTTAGTTTTGGATGGACTATGACTAACCCACAATTAAGATCAAATCCTTCTGCCAGCAGAAACAGCACAGAGTGAATGCGAAATACGTATGCACAGTCCTTGCTTACTGTTTAACAGCCTAGCTCAGAAATCCTAGTACGGGCATTCCACAAAACCAGCCAGTAGTAGTGTCACACTGAGCACTTCTCTCAAAATTCAGTCAAATTCCAAAGTGTTCTTAATGAAGTATTGAAACACTGAATATGAATTTGATTAGAAAACAAAACTATGAATTTTGATTTTAACAAAAAGTCTTCAATAAACCCAAATTTCTCCACTGCATACTTTCAATGTTTGTATAAAAACTTACACATTTCTTCAATACCAAAGAATCACTTTTTTTCCTCCCTCCTTTCTCTAACATGCATCTCAGATCACACTCATCCATTTTAAATAATATGTTGCTCCCTTCATAGCTGCAGACAGAAACTCGGTTTAAGGAATATAAGCTTATAAACTGCCATTCTTTGCCTGTTTTTTAAATAAGGCAGGGAAAAAAAAAGAAAAAGAATCAACATCCTGAGCTAAGATTAAAAGCAGCATTCATATTAAAGAATGGTGTCTTTTTACCATTGAAACTGAAGCTGTAGATTATTCTGTGCTGATAAAGTGCTACAGTGGGCAAAGAACTTTCTCATAATGAACACTGGTGTAAAACAATTTATCTACAAGAAAGGAAACAAGTTTGCATAATCCATTTATGGTTGATTCAGTTTTAGAGAAATTTATTATATAAATATATCTCGCCCTAGGGAATTGTTTTGCCAAAATAACTAATGAAAGTATTTGAGCAACTTAACACTGATAATTAATAGGATTTTCCAGTATCACAATGGGCAACGACATCTTCCCATGTACATTAACCATCTCACCAGTGAAGAGAGAAAAACTTGTAGACTTCAAGAGCCAAATACATCAGAAAGTGGAAAATGAATTAATTTAGCACTTGCAAAACTGCTGAGTAGGTGACATGTTTTAACTGATGATCAAAAGGTGGTTTATAGTACACTTTCTTAAAAAACATTCCATAGCTCAGTAACTATGACTTTAAAAATCTTAATTAATAGTTCATCAATTGTTTAACTGACATTTCTAATATTCTGCTATCATGCTGGAATGTTTGACAAAACATAATCAAGTACCAATTATGTTGTTACACACTTAGCTAGCAATCACAATTTATGTTTTAAGTTTAGGTGTCAATATTAAATCATCAAGAAGGATAACCACAGGTAACTCTTTCACGATCTCATCAATAATGCCTTGACAACTACAATTCTGTGGAGACTTAAAATTTACAGTGAACCTTACCTGCTTTTGTGGTCAAATAATTATTTTTATTATGCTTTGTGGCAATGTTGGCTGCCAAAAGAGGTTGTCCTAAAATCCCAGTGTGACAAAAATCAATTTTCAGATGTAAATGAGGGTGCCATAGGTGACATTTTTCATACCCAATAAATTGCCTGTCTGTGGCTTTGAACTAATGGACACATAAACAAGAGAGATTGGTGCCAAGGTATTGCATTATAATCTTAGCAAAGTTTTATGACACTCATGCTACAGGCTGCAAAGAGAAACTAAAGCAGAGGGAGGGGCATGAACAATTTGAGGAAACCTATAAGAATAGATACAGATTTTTTTTTACATTATTTTCCTTTATTTTTTTCTGAGCTCTGATTTCCCATCTACCTACTTTTCTCCCCCCCCCCCCCCCCTTTTTTTTTTAGTTTCATTGCTCTTCATAACCCCTTCTGTCTGCCACAACTTCTACCTCATTATTGTTCTCCAACTCTTTTCTTCTCTGTTCTTTACCTGTCTTCCCAGTTTCTGTCCAAGAAAATTTGTACAAACATGATTCCTTCCCCTTGTTCTTTTTTAATTGTCAACATTGTTTCCATTTATTTCCACCTCCTAGTAGTGACACGCATTCCCTGGCTGGGAAATTATTCAAAGTCACCTTGCTGTAGCTGCAAAACCAGTGTGAAGAGCCACTAAGGTAGACCTCAAAACTCTGGCATGTACTTCTAAAGCAAGATCTCCAGAAGACAGAATGAAAACACAGTTTATCAATGCTATTAAGAATATTTACAGCAGTTAAGAGCTCAGATTAAAGCTCTGATCTGAATTTGTGGGTAATGAAGCAGAAGCAGCAGGCAGGCATCGCAGTGATGTCTCACCAATGTCTAAGGGAGACATCTGCCTCTTCAAGGCATTGGGTACACATGACACTGCAGTTGAAGGCTGCAGTTTCAGACTATTTATTTATTACAGATACAGGGATTACAACCAGGTCACTCTCAGACAGGTCATTTTTTTCCCCTCCCCTTTCTTTTTCTCTGAGTCACAAGTATTTCAATTTTTGCATTAAATAATGAAGGGATATATATTAGTTCTGTGTTACTAAATCTGTGTACCTAGGCCACAAATACATTTAAACTTTCCAAGAAAATACAAGGAACAGACTGAAACTACCTTTAAAAACAACAAAGACTTTAAGTGACCCCACTGCTCATGTCAGATATGGCTACACTTCAAAAACATGCGGAGGTCTGCATTTACACAAAACAAATAACAGGGGTTTTATAGGCTTGTCTGAAGCTTATCTTGAATAATCACAGACTTCTTGAGCCTGCAAATTTAGGTGTGAAGTCCTGAGAGATATTTACTCTTGCAATACAAATAGAAACATGATAAAAACAGTATTTTTATGCCATGTTGATAGTATTGTTTCCAACTATGGCTGAAATGAAAGATATGATTACATAATAGCTTTTCAAACCTCTTCAAAAGATTTAAGTAAAGTTCAAATCTTAAGCTTTTGAAACTTCAATCTTGAAATAAAGATCAATCTTTTTATTATTTCACCTCTCTCTCATGTCAGGAAAATATGAACAGTACTAAAATGACAAAAAAACAAATCCTGCATCAGACTTATCCCCATGCATATCCAGTTGCAAGACTGGGATAATAATTTGGGGAAAAAATTTAACACACACCCTTTTCAACCTCTCATCCTGGCATCCTCAGTAAATAATACTATTGCTGCTGGTGTTCCTTACTTGTGTTTTGAGTTCTGTTTGTTGTGAGGTAGAAGGCAGAAAACAGTATTTTAGTCTGCTGCACATCTAGCTCCCTCCTCCCGAAAAACTCAGAGCTCCCGTTAAAGTCAACAAACTGGTGCACCTTGACTTTGCCTGTCAGCGTCGTCAGCACAACAGGGAAGCAGAACAGGCTTCTAATACTGTGCAGGCATAACTTCAAAAAAATACAGTTTTAAACTTTTGTTTATGCCAGTGGTCTGGTTGGCCAAATACCATTAGTGTATTCCTCAGAGGCAACAGTTTATTCCCATTGCTAGAGCAACGCCTGGCAAGGCGTGCGTACAGAATTCAGGGCAGCATGCCACAAACATCTCCACCCTGTTCTTCTGAAAAGAGCAATTACGACGGAAAGTATGAAACATACTGTTCCCTGCCTTTTAAGGTCACCACAGAAATTTACTTCACAAGCTAGCTAATATATACAGCTTCTCATTCTTCCATCACTCCATTTAAGTATGGTCTTGTAACCCGTGCAAACATTTGGAAAGCAAGTCTTTAATTCCAAAAGTCCACAAGTGACTTTGGTGGCTAAATTCCCTGATCAGATTAACTATCTGCATCACTGCTGGTAATGCAGAAAGCGCCTAGCAGAAAATTCCCAGGTGGTGGAGAATTACCTTCTAGCAAATCTGCATGACAGAAGACTACCATGGCCTACTCATCCTTTACAAGCACAGCAAGTGTTTCAGGGTTGGACACCCTGTAGATTGGCATTGGTTAATGTAGAGCTCAATTTTACCCTGTTTTGCAGTTGTTCTCTGGAAGAAGCTTCAGGTTGTACAGACAAAAAACCTACTCACATACAACTAAGAAACAGACCCTAGGATTTTCAGCTTTTTCTGATGCTGAACCAGATATGACCAGATCATAACTGCCAGCGGCAGAAGATACCAGCCAAAAGATCAACTGCATCAGATTCACTAACTTACCTGTGTTAAACAACAACAAAACAGAAATTGGAATAATATATATATATATGAAAAAATTAAAAAAAAAAAAGAAAGGAAAAATTTAGATACCAGAGATATTCATTGGCAGTATATCAGGGGCAAAAGATTTACAAACGAGTTTAGTGAACAATCTGCTGAGACGCAGTTCTACAGTCCTGATCTCCATTACTACTGTCCAAAGCTATTCATTTATACAAGAAAATAATTTAAAAATAAAAGATATAATGCAGCATGGTTTTATGAAGCCTTACTAAATGTAGGGCCCTAGGGCTCAGTGTACTTTCATTTTAAGTAATTGTATTCCACATATATTTATTAAAGACTTCGATATACTGGCATAAATGAATTTAGACTTACTAAAAGGTTTCTATAAATAGCCCCCTATTATGTCACTTCTCCAGATAGTCTGGTTTGTTGACAGTTACTATAAGAACAGAGCATCTCAGTTTCTGTGTAGTGAACATGAGAGTCACCTAAGGAAAGCCTTTCATAATTAGAACAAGGCAGGTACTAAACCTATCCCTTGGCTTATCTATGTATTTGTAGCTGGAGTTCATTAACTTGTCAGCACTGATTCCTTTTGAATAGGAAAGTGAAATGAAAAAATGACATGCAAATCAATATCAACTGTTAAGTCATGTTCTCATTTAGAACAGTGTCAGATATGAAATACTGAAAATTAAAAAGAAACTTTCTGGTGGAAAAACACACTTAGTATGCCATTTCTTTTATAAGAGAATTACTACAGTGAATTAACCTAGTTGTCATCCCATGATAAAAGTTACAGCATGATAAAAGTTAAAGAAAATATTCTAAATCCTATTTATATCTTCAGGTATTTTTAAAAATGACATTAAGCTTAATATATGGGAGAAGCATTTAAGAATATATAATTCATACTCATTCATTCACACAAAAGCTGTGTAGCACATCCAGAGAGAGAGACATCCGCTAAAAGGACTTCCACATAACTCAGCGTTACACCACAAATCACAGACAAATTTTTCAAAAATACATTTCACACATGTTATGAGAAGGGACTACAAATTAGTCTTCATGGACCTGTGAAATTATAGTAATGGGGTGTCAAAGGTCAGCAGATATTCATTGGAGATGAGCATAAGATAAAGGCAAAGATCTGTTTGTGTGTCCTGATATATGCTGAATTGTTTATTACCTTTCTAGAGAGAAACAGTCAAAGCCAGCAAGCTCTACCTGGTAAACTCAGGCCACATCAAGACCTCCAGGGTGCCACTGCATGCACCCTCTGAAGTTGAGCTCAGCCGTAACCCACCAAATAGATGTCTTGGGATAAAGTTAAATCAAACAACCAAATGTAACAGCCTTAATTTCAAAATTGCGAGGTCTCTTCCAGCAAAAGGTAAAAGGTCCCTATTACCCTGTATCAGAACACCTTACCTTTAATATACTTATTGAGTACCTTCATTTTACACACAGAAATCTGAAGCAGAGAGGTATAAATGAAGATTGTCAGTATTATAACACCTTTTCCTTTTGTCCAACCTCTGTTTTTTCTGGGAGCTCTCTGGGCAGATGCTGTCTTTTACTATATGTATGAACAATGCCTCAAAAGCCACAATCTTTGTCAGTCCTTCTATATTATTACAGTAAAATGAAGGAGAAGCAATGCAAATGCAGAATGTTTTTGCTCTCTCTCCTTCGATTCTCCTAGACACATGTCCTTACATTGGAAACCAGAGCCCTATCTTCATGTTGTCTAGAGTCAAGATTAATTACCCTCACCTTATTTTCTCACTTTATAGTTTTAAAGACTGAGTCTTCATCAAGTCACTTATGTAATTCACAGTTGTTCTGAAACACAATTTCAATTAATAAAATGATCCTAAATACAGCCTAATGCACTGAGCACCAACTAAAAGAAAAGACACAATAATTACCAGCAGTGACAAGGAATTGGGAAAGCCATTAAACAAAATCAAAATAACTTCCCCCCAACCTTCTAACTACTCCATCTTTTCATAGTACTAGCAGATACAGTAATTATGTCCCTCAAGTAAACCAGCTACTTTTCTGTTTAGTAGGCAAATCTTAAAGGAACTCTTTCCCTTTTATATTTCTGATATTTTTTCCATTATTTTTCCCTAATTGAATTAAATATGACATGTTAAAACAGGAAACATTTCCATTTGGGATACAGAGGACTGAACTTTTCTGCCAGATGTTAAATTTATAAAACATCATAGGACTGAATAGAATCTTGCATGGTATTTACAAATTTAAGATATAATTTTAAATTATAGTCAATACACAAAATCTGGGATTAAAAGCCACTGAATAAGAAACTTCTGAGATCCTCCAAAGAACTAGTTTATCAAAAGAGCATTAATTTTGCAGGGATTCAACTGAAGGCACAAATGACATGAAAAATAACTGAAGAATTTTTTTTTCCTGTTTCATAGACACAAAATATAACTGGCATACCGTGCCTGCCCACTAACATTATGCATAATTAGCATTATATATATCAACTTGATGCTAATAGTATTCAATAGAAAGCACTATACCATATGATAGTCCCACTAATACATTCAGTTTTCCTGGCAATTAAACAACATAGAAGCACTAACTATTAACATCAAGGTCACCCTCAAATAAATTTTGATTTGGACACTCCTCGTAGCAGATTTATGAGTAGATTCAAAGCTCATTAAAGTCGGTGGAACAACTCCTGTTGACTTAATGGAGATTGCATTTGGTGTACTGCTTTCTATGTTTTCATCTGACAGATTAATTACATGGTTTTGTGAATAATCATGCCTAAAATCAACCCTGTAACTTAAAGCTTCAAGCCTTACCTCACATATGCATGTAACTTTGTCAGTAACAAGTTTGAGTGTTATAGATGTGAGCCAAATTCAGAGCCAAATCTTTCCCAACTTTGACTTTTAATCTTTAAACTGAAGTTTTAACATCCCCTCCCCTTACCTCCATCTTAATTCCCTATTTGAGGGCCAATATGAAGCATGACAGACTTTTCTGACTTTAATGACCATATCAGCTCCAAAAGGATGGTTATTGGGAGTGGGGGAAGAGAGCGAACCACATAAGGACAACACAATACAGTGGCAAAGAGAAAATAAAGCTATCTGCAGATAAAGTCAGAAGGTTACTTAACCTGCCCTGCATAAGCAATAAGGACACATAGTTTGAACTATCTGTAGTTCTTTTGACATAGATGGGAGAGATGTCCCCCCTTCACCAACTCACATGGCAATAGAATAACCAAAAAGGACAGGAAATGAGCAGAACTTTTTATCATATTGACTGCACAAAGTAGTTTACAATTTTTCCCTTGAACTGCTACTAAAACAATTTCACCTCTGTTGAAAACCAAGAGAGGAGGCAAACAAATAAAAATGGCTCAGGATCAAATTAATGGCATTATTGAAACAGAGCAGCTAGAACAAACAATTGTATCAAATTTTAAGATTATGATTTTAATTAAGCAGCATGAACATGACTGTGTTGAAAAATTGTCACGTGTTGTTCCTCTTTTCCATTAAAAAACTCAACCCGTACATACTCCTATATTAAGTTTCTCCACACAAAACTACAACATATGCATTGAAAAGAATGTGTTTTAAAGTCTCTCTTGCAAGATATCCCACGCTAATACACTGGTAATGTTTCTACGGACATAGTTGGAGAACAGTTCCAATGAACCTCTCAGTATCGAGGTTCAGTTTTTGATATAATTAAGGGCAGTAAATGAATGAGTCTATAACTGATGACTGTTGACTGAGCCAGTACCAAAACAAATAATCAAATCCCCATTTCCTAAATCAAGAATTCATTCTAAGTGTTTTTATTTCTAGCAGGCAATTCTGCTGCAAAGGGCTAGTAGGATTAATGCATGCCAAATCAAATACAGAATACTAGTGTAATAATCATCTTAATCTAAGGCATGAGTTTATAGTTTGCAGCAAGAACAGCAATAAGAACAGAAGATCTAGTCTGAATATTGTTCTTGCCAGATGCTGCTACGCTGGAGCACAATGACTGAGTACACCTGGTCCCGCCAGGGGTTTTGTCTACCAACATAGTCTTTCAGCAGTCATGAATTTTCTATCAAACAGAAGTGGCTGACTTTTTATTTCATCTTAAGGGAAAAGATAAAAAGTCACTGGTATGAGAATATTCTTCCTCTGCAGAGAAGAAACTGCAAAGTGTAGTATTTGTCAGCCAATCAGGAATTTTGAGTTTACCAGAATTTTTGTTAGTGAGTTCAACAATATCCAAATCAAAATGATATGCCTCATGAGAGCACTCAAGGGCCCTATTTCATAGGAGCTGACATGCTATTTTATCACCACACTGCTGTGCTTGAAGGAAACCCTCTGAATTTTGATATAGTCTTTTAAACTATTCATAGTGGAAACATGAACAGATTTCTTACTAGCATTTCTTTTTTGGAAGGTCAAAAAAGGCAGGTGATACTGATGTGTACTAATGTCAGCACATGTATAAAGTCTTCAGCATCTCCTAGGATAGTCCAGTGCTTCACATGATCATACCCTTGAAATCCCTATACAAAAAATTTCTACGTCAATATCTGAAAATGAAAGTTTGGTACAGTCTTCCAGATTTTAAAAAACTTGTACTGTCACCTTTCTTCCAGGTGATTAGAGGATAAACAGCACAACAGTGTTCAATACTGTAAAAAAGCCATCGAAGAGCAAAAAAACACCACACAAACATTCAACATGTTAACATACAGCATCAAATGGGATCTAAAAGAACTAAAAAAAATAAATGGCAGTTTTTTTAATAGCTTGTAGATTATCATAATTAAGTCTTCAATGTGTATAAATCTTCATCTGATTAATATGATTTGCTTTTGTTCTAGTAACTCTGAAAAATGTTGGGCATCAGGATAGAATGAAAATGCTTAACTCTGTGTTGTTTCTTATTAGCAAAGTCCTTCAAGCCCCAGAAAATCCTGTCATTTATACTCACTTGAGATATGAGTAATCTGAAGACCAGTTCACACACACACACAAAAAAAGACTTCAAGTTTCCATTTGTGAATACACAGGTCATGTCACAACATGTCTGATAGAGACCATTTAAAAAAAAAAAACAAAAACAAAAACCCTAACAGTTCATCCATACTGCCTCAACATTAACTATAGAAAAGGGTACTTGGTCACATAAAATATTCAGTAGTTCTCCAGTGTCGTTAGTACCATTATAGAGACAAATGTACTTTAAATAAAGTTAAGCATTTAACCCATTTCTGATTGATGATGCAAAACAGGACCCTTTTAAGCAGTATAAGCTACAGTATTGTACTAAGATCATACAATTTAGTCCACAAGAAGGCTGGTACGTGAAGAGCTAGATCTCATTTTAAAAGTATTATAGTCTATTCATTATCTTAAAAAGCTGCAAACACTAGGTCCATGATTCATTTATTTCCAAACCACAAGGTTATTCTAGAGATTAAAAAAAAACCCCAAACAAAAAAACCCCAACAACAAACAACAAACGAAAGACAAAATGATTTCAAGATAATTTCCTGCTGAGTTCAAACATATGCCAAATGGTTCAACAAGTATTGAACACCATGAACCACAAGGGTGTTTTTGCTGACTTACAGGTAAATTAAAGTGTATCTGTTCACGGTAGTTTGAACAGTTGCTGACTAAATGACTTTGTGTTGCTAGAACTTGAATCAAACCACTTACCAGAACAATTACTAAAAATATTTTAACAAGTTTATTCTTACTAACCAGGAAGCTTCTTGCTTACTGCTATGCACCAAACTACAGTCATAGCAAGGTTGTTAAGAAAATAGAACCAAATCCAATCTCTCCTTTTCCTACTAGCACATCTGTTCGCCAGTTACCTTAAACAAGAATCTATCTTTTCCAATGTAATGAAGGACACTGAGGAATTTTAGTGGTACCAAAAGTATTAGCAGCAGCCAATTACTGTACATAGCAGGACTACTGGCCAGTTCAAATCAACCTGCTGCCCCTCCACTCTCTTCCTGTGTAATCACTATCCCTAGTGCCCTCTCAGTAAGAAGGGGAGATAGATAAACAACCAGTAAAATTATTTTTTATAAGATGGATCAACTTCTTAATGCAAAGGTTATTTAGTTTGATTTGGTGGTGAAATAAGAAGTGAGGAGCTGGATGATTAATAACTCCAATATGACTGTAAACGTTAACAGAGTTGTTTATTATGGAGATACCAAGTTATATTAAGCTTTAACTCTGTCATTCTTACACTGAATATTTCTTCAACTTGCCAAGTTATTCTAGGTCCTTAAGAAAACTAGCTGTAAAATAAGATGCAGAAGAATACTCTTAAAAGCAACAGAATTGTGATGATCAACAAATAAGGAATTTTAGGTCCAGAAGGAGCCATCTGCCCTTGCAGTGGCAGAATCAATTCTTAGGGGAGGACAAATGTAGATTTTTATTTTGTGATGCTGCATTAAATGCTTAAGATATTGTGCTGAGATAGGTGTTACTGCAATAACCATAATAAATGTTCCTTCAGGTTTGTGAAAACCAGCATGGAACTACCAGGGCAATCATTAGGAATGATTATTGATGTGTCTGATGGAGAGAAATGACTAAACTCTTACTCAGGAAATCATCTTTTCATGTGAATAATTTCTCCTATTATGACTCTCTCTCAAATCCATCCTGTTTCTGGAAGCTGATGGAAAAGCTTAGAGTGGGAAAACACCAGCAATATTTTGTGTCTCTGACACAAAGAAGAGCCTTGAGTTTAGTTTTGAACACAACTTAGTTTGATCTCCTCTTGGAATTGTCTCTGTTCCTTAATAAATCTGAGGTATTGTTGGTGAAACCAGGGTAGTTGTCATACGCTGACTGCATCATTCCTGCATGCCGGATGAGAACAACTGTGGAAGAAATGGACAATTTTTCTTCTGTACCAGAAGTTTCACAGGTTCTTCTGGTTTCTGTAACGTCACTTGTTCATTATGGATTTGAGGACATTAAGGATGTCATGGCAATTTTCATTACATCTAGAAATCATCATGTACTTTTCCCAAGTCTCTTATTTAAAAATTACTCTGTTCCTATCCTGATGTGAAAATGTAATATAAGTACCAACACTAAAGATATCTATGCAGATACCTCTTTTTACAGATGTATGTATATAGACATCCACACACATATTCTTTCTGTGTACTTAATAGTTACACTTTAAGGATCTTACAGGATGAAAACCGCTTTATAAATGAAAGATATTACATATCCTAAGAGACATCTACTTATCCTTTATGATCTTGCTTAATGTTCTACTAAATCATGCTTAGCCTGTTGCTTTCTCACTTATATCCTCATTTACTACAATGAATTTTAAATTTAAACCTTTTCCAAATGGCTCCCTTTATATGTTCCCTGCACCTCTGTCACAAGTTTCCACATAGCTCCATCAGTCTCTGGAGATTAATGCATAGGACTGGCATAGTTTTCTCTATATCAGAATACTTTCAGGCTGGACTCAGAACAAAAACAACCTAAAAAAATATTATATGTCAATGCATATGATGACTTGTCACTCATCCACAAAATTTAGTGGATATTTTTTTTTTAGTGGATAAAGGACAGTTAGCGTCCTAGATGATAAAAAGAAGCTAATTCAATTCAAAATGTCTTCACACAACTCATCTAACCATTCAAACATTCATAAAAATGTTTTAGGGGCAAGAGGTGAATTGGTATTTTCTTGGCAGTCTGTGCTAGGGTGAATTTTAGTTCAGATAAAAGACTTCAGAATCTTTGAATAATCTCTCAGTGAGATTTATGGAAGCTTTGTCATTAAGTCTTATGGAAGAAGGATAAGACCGAAATGTGTTTTAAAAGAAAATAGAATAAAATTTGTTGCATTCCAGAACTGCATTTGGTTCTGACCTTCCACAAAAACCTTAAATTTACACCAGAAGCACACCAAGAAATAGTGAAAATGTCCTGTGGATGATACCTGTTACTGCAAGGAGAACTAAACTGAGAAGTCTAGATGCAGATCAGGGCTGAAAGAAATTATGATTTTAGAAGCTTTTAATAAAATGCATTCATTTAGAATATTTTTGCCCCCCATTTTTCATTATTCTGTTAATAATTTGGAATAATTAACGAGGTTTGCATTTGTTTCAAAAATCATCTCATTTCACCTCTGAATCACTGTTAAACATATTCTATACTTGTCTTAGCACTGCTTGCTACTGAAAAGCACAAAGTCCCTTTTCCTGGATAAATACATCCCTAGTTCACATAAAATCTGAATGTAGATTACTCATAGAGAAAAGCACTGAACATTCACAGAAGCTAACACCTTCTTGTTTCACAGTCAATTATTCATGTTTCCAGTCTATAAGACCATTTTTCTCTCCTTAAATAACGAAGCACTTCTCATTTACATGCTGAAGTTGCACACTGAGGGAAATGGAAGGAAAGCTAGCCCACACGTTTGATCTAAGCATTTATACATACAGTGAATAAACTTACAAGACACACTTTGCCCAAAAACGAACATTAAATTAATGAAAACCACCAGTGGCTCATGTTCTTTATAGTATTTACTCTGGTATTCAACACAATATGTAATTGTTGCTATGGCAACTGCCACATCTCTTGGCACCATAATAATTCTCAGATAAATGGATCTTTGTCAGAGCAAACTCCAAAGCCAGTGTATATGAAACCTGCATTTCTTTGGTAGTGGGAATCTGCAGAGTTAAGTTGGAAGTATAAATTCAGTCCAGGCCTGAGGGAAAGCACAAGCCTATCAATAGAGGTGAAGCTCTGCTACAGAGCTGAGTAAAAGGGGGAGCATGGCTATATATGAAAAAATCATAATCGCTGTGCACTGCCATGGGACTTGTCAGGTCACTCAGAAACAGTCCAGCAAAGGGGTAGGGAAGTCACGTCCGTACGGCACTGTCAGACAAAATTCCTGCTTCAAGGGTGTGATCTAAAGTTTGCTGGAATCTGATTATTCTAGCAGATCCTGCATCAGACTGAGGGATAAAAAGGGAAAGTAGGTGACTGGAATTTCTATGGAAAATAGCTTATTTCGGTGGTTAAGGAGATTTCTTATATAAAAGGCGCTCTTTGTTGTTGCCCCAACAACAAGTGGTCTGCACAGAGGATTTTTATAAAAATATAGCCAAAAAGGCAGCTAAATGATACTACAGAATGACCCATTGATGAGAACAAGCTCTTGCTTTCATTGACATTAATTAAGATGTATTCTGTGAAACCTGCAATGTAGCATTGCAGACTTTAAAAAAAAAAAAAAAAAAAAAATTGCATCCTTTAACTGGTGATTAAAGCAGGAAAAAGTCATTTACCAAAATACCATTAACACACAGGTATTAAATTCTAAAATCACTTATACCTCAGCTTTTCATGCATGAATTCTAAGTCAATAGGTGTCTGCACTGTGATAACGAACAAAAGTAAAAAGTAATAACAGATTAATCATTTAACGGCTAGTAGGAGAACGTTACTATGTTAAGCTTTCTGCCAAAACTGAATACAAAATTGAGAAGATGAATTTTCTTTTGTTTGTTCTTTAAAAAAAACCCCATCTGTACATGCCTGAAGGCCACCTTCATATTCAAAGGCAAAATATCTCCACAGTTTTTCTGAAAATGGTATTCCATATACTGTTTTGATCAGTATAATAACTCATAAGTGTATCATAGATATTGATGTACCCCTGTGACTTACTCTATTTTGTGCCTTAAAATTAAATGCAAAACATGGTATTTTATTTATGCAGTGCATTACTTTTTGCAGCAACTGCTATAAGCAAAATCTAATAATATGAAACTCTTCTAGCCTGTTTGTCAATATCTCATATGAGAGTCCATCTTCATACTTTTGCGCAGTCATTTTCAGCCTATTTGGAACTCTATTCTATAAACTGAAAAAATGCTAATATACGTTAATGGGAACGATTGCTTGCTATATCAGAGAGGCTGATTCTTGATCTTATTTTCCAAATAAATTATTGAACTGCCAGATGACTAAACTCAACTATTCACTTCCTTATGTGAATATTTTTTCTGTGAGAGAATCCCAATTCATAATAAGATTATTGATCCATTATCATCTCTTCTAAGGCAGAAAGCCATACATGTAGAATTTAAGGCTCTAGGCACTTTTCATTTCATATCAATAAAATTTGCAATCTCTATCCTGGAGTGATAAAGCAGCGAGTAAGAAACAAACAAGAAATGCTAATGCTTAAACCCAAGGAGCTTAGATTCGTTATTTCTGTTTGATACTTTAGGAAACAGAGTCACGCTCATAAAGCGACTTGCACAAACATATACATCCAGGCAGTGATTTAGTAGGAAACAGAATTCAGGTCTGCAAGGCGGCTGGGGAAGTTTTCGGCCAGGCTGCCTCTTCTGTCCCCATTATAATAAACATAGCAGCATACTGATGTTGGGAAAAGCAATGGTTTGACAAAGGGAAAAGCAGAAACAGCGTATCTGACTAGCCCCTAGCTGCTACAAAGTGGACTGGACAGAGGAGCAGAACTACAGCAACTTCATTTCCTTCGATCTGAGCTACTCTGGAGATGATTTTAAACTTTTTGTCTACAACATGCTGTCTCAGGGTGTGCTCCTCCCTCTTATCTCTTCTCTTCTTTCTCCTATTCCTTTTCCATCTAGTGCCTGAAAAGTGTCCCGAGGGTTTGACAGTTTCTGTTTAATCATTTCATCCTTCTGTATGGAAGACTGCTGAGCACCATACAGTGAAGTTACTACCAGCCTGGAATTTCTGAATATCTGCCTGCCCTCTTATCTGCTTTGGTGCCAGACTCTTGATATCTCACTCCCCCCCACCCCTCACCCTGTGTCTGTGATGCTGTAACAAATAAAAGTTCTAAATAACTCACTTTGTTGTGGGGAAGAAAAAAAAAAAAAGGCTGCATTTCGCCAACATACAAAAAAAGGCAGAGAAAGGTTGTTTCCCAAGGTTTTCTTTTTGCTCCCAGTGTACTAAGGGTATATTCATTAAAACCAGCATTAGATTACAGAAGGGGAGAAGGAGTAGCAGCCAACCATTTTATTTAGCCTTGGAGGACTCAGTTCAACTCCCAGCTTGCTGCCTTTTGCAACTCACAATCTGTTACGAGACTCTACAAGAGATTGGCTTTACTTTCTGTCTTCCACAAAACAAGACTCTTTAAATAAGTAAATAAATCCACTAACATCTAGCCAAATGCTCTGATGTAATGAAATTTCCAACTTTCGGTTGTCCTACTGTTTCCATAAAACAAAGCAGAGACCAAGCACTGGATAAGACATAAGTTAAAAAAAAAATTATTGCCACTCATTGGCTCAGTCAGTTTGTTCCCAACTAGGGTTTGCAAGTGATTTATTTTTCCATTAGGGATCTGAACCTTCGCAATTCTATGAATTATTCAGAATTCAGAAGTTCATTTTGGGAATTTTGTGTGAATAGAAACATTTCCATACCTTTTTTTAATATCACCAAGCACTCAAGTCCTGACTGCATAGAAGAGTATTAAGCAAACATCAGGCAAAGCAGCGCATGATTGCAGGTGTGCATGCCTCACCAGTACTACCCCATGGTGAATGCAAGTGAACTTCATTTCTTTCACTGAGCACTCTGGCTGCCTGAGGGTACAAGTGTGTACCCACAGATAACTATTAAAAAGATGCCACACTGTAATGTTATACCTTCCATAGACCCATGGCAACTCTTCTGTGCACTTATATATTCCACATGCCTCAAAAACGACAGTAGCTTTTTTATGAATACTCCCGTCTGTAAAGACAGACAGTAACCAATATATCCAGCCAAAACCATAGCAGGACAGGGGCAGTAACAGCAGGTTGTAAAAAATCAGTCTAACTAATCTGATGTGCAGATTTTTGCTCTCAATAGCATATATGCATATCTGTAGGTATAGACATTCAGGATGTTTAGAGTATTTTGCAGAAACATCCAGACATCTGGAGAGGCAGTAGTGCTGTATCTGCCCCTCTGTCACTAGACCCCGCAAAAAAGATTCTGTGATCAGAGAGTAACAGCCAAGTTGGCTGACGATGTTGAGGAACCATCTACCTTCTCATATTGTAGTTATGGCCACGCTTTGATAGAAAGCTGCAGGCTCTGCAGATCTAATACGCTTCTGGCAGATGAGTAAGAACACACACCCTTCAGACTCCAAAAGCAGAGTTAAATAGTAAGTGGTATTCTAACAGCCACTGATCATGCTGTGGCCATGAAGTTAGTTTAAGTTAATCACATAGGGCTGATCAGTGAGGCTAGCTGGAATCTTCCCACATCTTCAGCAGGAAAGAACCGCACCCTTCCACCACTAGAATACCAAAAGCTTTTCTGCACACTCCAGATTGCACCTCTAAATATTTTCAATGTTCATCTAAAGTATGGGCGGTAGCAATCAGAAAGTTTCAGGAATTATTCTATCTCTTCCTAGGCTCAGACTGCCAGTCAGCACATTAGAGATCATTGTTAGTCATTTCCAAACATGTTGGGAATCTGCAATGAGAAACATTAACAATGGGATTTCACAGATGTAGGTTACATGCTTTCAGAAAAGAAACGGCAGTTGCTGGCAATAGGGAAATACTTAAGAACTACTTATCCCCTAATTAAAACAAGGTACTGTACTCTAAGTACTGAATGCTAAGCAGTGCTCTAGCATGTGCTCATCTTAACCCTACAGAATTATGCTGAATTACTAAGGCTCCATCTGAGCATTTCTTAGCCAAGACTCCTTGCATAAACAGATGGAGCAGTTCTGCTGTTTTCATGCTGACACATTTAGACTGCAAAAGTACAGGATTAAGTTCAAATTTATCATAAAATCACTTTAGATAGGATGCTGTAATCTTTATATCCTTCTCAAGGATGACAAACAGAAAGACAAGACTGTCTGTTGTGTTTAAAATAGGCAACAATAGCTGAAAAGGTTGGTAAAAAATACTGATTTAACAGCTACAAAGTGCTGTCTGAGGTCAGAGTAGGACAGCCAGTCCCAAAGATCTTTATATTCCCTTGAAGACAAGGATGATCCTTACAAGGTGGATTTCCCGGGACACATTAAAGCACTGTGTAACTCTTCAATGGCACTGCAGATGCCAAAGATCACCACACTAAAAGGGTAATCTAGTTATGAACTGAATATCAAAATCCATAAGGAAGTGATGAACGCAGGTAGAGATGATGTTATGATATTGCTTTGAGGAGTCACCTATGAGGGAAGACTGGCAAGTGGCAGAATATGCCAGACTTAGCCTGGTTTTCTTTCTCTGAACAACACAAAGTGGTTGGAACAGAATCCAGGAGTGGGGCCAAATTAAACTTGGCTGTTGAATCTAGTCTGGTGATAGATTTCAACACCAGGCATTAATTAATATTGCTGGAACATTTTGAGGGGAGACTACCCAGAACCCAAACAGGACAAAGAGAAAAGGTCACTGACAAAGCTGTATCACAGCCTGTGCAAATACACATCTGTTAATTCCTACTCAGGAGACAAGACTTCCCCTAGACTGTAACTTCCATAAACTATCTCCCCTTAAAGACATTGAAGAGCTGCTTCTCTAAGAAAACCAGAATAAAACTTCAGAATATGATTCTGAGAGTCAGATCTTCGCACATAAATCCATCGCCTGAAGTTTAACTCCAGACATCCTGTCAGAGATGTCTCAAACTCCTCTGTGGTTTCAGTAACTTCTAACTGGAGAATGAGAATCCCCATTTTGAAACTACTCCTAAGATTTCAAAACCTGGAGTGAAAACAAAATCATTTGAACATTCCTGTGAAAGCACCAGAAGGAGCATTCCCTGCTAGTTTGACACACAGGACAGCCAAGTGGCCAGCTCCTGCAAGTGTAGCTTTCCTACTCTGAATTTGGCAGTGCATCGTCCTAAATCCACAGCTCCACCATGTAAGAGACTCTCTCAAATGTGACCTTGTTAAATTTTAACTTTGTGAAGAAACAGCATATTTAAATAAAATTAAATTCCATTTAAGTGTTCTGATCAGCTCTCTGCAGTTACACATTCTGGAACCATCACTCCTGCTGGCAATCTATATTCACATTGCACGCTGCTTAAAGTGCAGATCAAAACCTTTCCTCAGTCACGGACTTTCAGAAGTTTGTTTAACCTTTCCCCTAAAGCTAATTTTTTTTTTTTTTTTTAATAGAAGACTTAAGTTAAACTAAGCCATTGTTGGAAGTATAATGAGAATGCTGGCAGCTGAAAGTCTAAATACCAAAATAAAACAATATGTCAGTCATTTTTATCATGGCTTCTTTATACTTCCTTGAAATCATAGGTCTGTAAAGGTACCAGGCTTAACTGTAAGACCAGTAAGGCACTGTCCTGCCTGTCTCTCTCCTAAATACCATGACACAGAACTGAAGGATATCTCACATTTCCTTTGTTACTTTCATGAGTGTGAAGTAAACAATTCAATCAATTTGTGAAGCACTTTTTCCCCATAGTACAAGGTTAGTATTACACTGACATTCAGAAGTTGAAAGAAAAAGACACATCATTCAGTGGACAGAGTGAAGCAAAAATCACTAGTGCACAGAATGTACAGATGTGTTGCTATTTGTGTGCAGATGTTGATATAGTTTAACACATAACAATCCCAGATAAGCAGACCTATATGAAAATTTAAATTCCACAGCATAGAATTCATTGCCACATACTTACACTTGGAGCAAACATGAAGGTTCTGTAAATTCTAATTCCACAATTTAGACTATGATTTTTCATTTTCAGTTTATAGCCAAACTGTGGTTATCTGGCATAATGTACACCAGAAGAACCAGCCAGTTTTGATACTCGGGTTCTTTCATTTGACTCAATTCTTCATGAATGTTTAGCATTTACACCTGAAGATGTAATACATCATTCAAAACCTGGAAAATTTGTATTTTAAGTTAAACTAAGTACTAAAATGTTACAGCAATATCTGGATTGAAGACTGATTTTGATCTCTGCTAACAGATTAAAACTGCTTACAGTCCTAGATGGTACTTGTAAATATCTAGCAGCATCTCCCTGACACTTTCTTCTAGTCTTTTGTATTCATCTTACCTTTAATGCACCATGTTTTTCATTTGCTCCAACAATCAAAATTTCTGCCATATCCTCAGCATGCTCAGACCGCGCATGGACAAACAAGGCTCTGCCGGCTTCTGATATATTCTTTAGCGCAACTAAAGACCCATCACGTTCCACCTTAAAGTCTGGGTTAGAAACTTCGAAGTTCAATTTGTTATTCCCCTTGCAGTCATCAAATTCCACTGGGAGGGGGAAAGAAAAAAGAAAAAACACAATTATGATTATCCACTCTGGAACATAGACTTCAAACATCTTTATGTTATCGGCTTGCCTACAGATCTCAGGAAGAAATCTCTCTCAATCTAAGGGGAAAAACTTTCAAAGAAGCTTTATATTTGTGTGACTATAATTCATAGACAAATCTTATGAATATGCACTTTCAGAAGGATGAAGAGATTTTGACCATGCTAATTCAGGAGGCGGGAGATAAAACATTTTGGACATGAACATTTTGTGACCCCTCAAATCAAATGCACACCTAGTTCTACAAATTGGGCAGTAGCAGTAGAGACCTTGTTATCCTCCTCATAGTAACCCAGGATCTCTAAAGGCTCTTCTGCTGGCAAGGTGGTTTCAGATATCCAGTAAATCTTTATGCTTGGAATTGGTTGTTTACAGAATATTCAACCTCATGTAATATAGTGCATGAGCTGCAACATCAGTACAGCTAAGAATTATGAGAACTTTTAATTAAACAGCAGCTGTCAATAATCTTGTTCCACTTTACATGGAAGATTTTAAGCATTTAAGAAAGGCTGGCATAAAGACAAAAATGTCTCTAAAGTACAAAGATTTGAGACTTTGCTTGAAGTTCCTTCTCCAATTCCAGTAGCTTCACTTTGCACAAAATGCTGGAAAAGACGTTAGTGATGTAACTACCAGCTACATGATTAAGATGTCTTCACCACAAACTTGTAATTGCTAAGTAAACTTCTCAGGTTTTGACATCTCTGAACAATGTATTTGCATGTGAAGGGTTTTTTTTGTAGACAATCTTCTGTATTCCCTATCTGCTCCTTGAGTTAGTGCTGCTGTAGACTTTTCACTTATCTCTTCGCTCTCGCTATTTTGATTTTACATTTCATTTCTATTGGATCTTTAAAAACTGCATTACAATTTCAGAAATGAATACAGACAGGAATACAGACTACAGAAGATCAAAGAAAATGGAGTTACTGAAAATAAAGAACTTTGCATAATGGTTTAAATTCACTGTATAGACTTCTTGTACTGGGTCATTGTTTTTAAAGCAAAAAAAAATCATCTCACATTCTCTCACAGCCTGGCCAATACTAAACTTCTCCTGATCGTGAGACCTCTATAACTGGTCTTAAAGCACAGACAGAATATCACAGTGGATGGCCACACAACACTCCTAGGAGAAACCCTCTTCTCCAAATTTTGCATCTATTTCCAGACATACCAACTTAAAGACAAGGCTGCCAGAGGACCTTGTGGAGATCCTTCCTCTCTGGGCATTCGCTGGGATTGAATCCCAAAGTAGAACCACACAGAAAAAGAATGGTTGCTGGTTTCTGAATCTGAATACAACTTCATTTTATGATGAATATTGATGAGAAAGGTTAATTTAAACACTAACCAAAAGCAAAAATCTCAAATGCCCGAAGTTCAGAATAAGGTAGAATATGAGACGTGGGACACTATTTGCCGAATCAGCAGTGGTGTGTTGACCTAGGGCTGCATCCAGATGCCCACCCAGCTGCTCTCACACAGCCCTCCGTCAACAGGATGGGGGGAGAAAATAAGATGAAAAAGCTCATGCATCAAGATAAAGACAGGGAGATAACTTACCAATTACCGTCACAGGCCAAACAGAATTGACTTAGAGAAAATTAATTTAACTGTCAATTAAAATAGATTTGGATGGTGAAAAAAAGACAAAATTAAAACCGCACCTTCTGTCCCCCTAACTTTTCCCCAGAACCAGCTTCACTCCTTCATTCCCAACCCCTCTGCCTCCCCTCTCTGAGCGGCACAGGGGGATGAGGAACAGGGGGTTACGGTCAGTTCATAATGGCTCCTCTCTGCCGCTCCTTCCCCCTCACACTTTCCTCTGCTCCAGCGTGAGTCCCCTCCACGGGCTGCAGCTTCCTTCAGGACATACCCACCTGCTCTGGGGTGGGGTCCTCCAGGGCCTGCAGGGAATCCCTGCTCCACTGCCTGGAGCCTCTTCCTCCACCCCTGGGGTTCACACTGCTCACTCACACTCTTTCCCCTCACTCCCAGGTGGTGTTTTGCCCCTTTTTTAAAGGCTTCCACAGAGGCTCCTCCAGCCTTGCTGAGGGGCTCAGCTGTGCCCTGTGGTGGGGCAGCTGTGGAACCGGCTGGAACCGGATCTGCCCCGCCCGCGCAGCCCCGCCTCTCCTCAGCAAGGCCCTGCAGCCCCCACACACCCCATACATCCACAAAGACTTTAGGAGCCTGAGGTGGGAGTTTAAAAGAACAAAGTTGTGATCCTGTGAATTTGTGCCTGACTATTGTCTTACTGAGAAGAGTCCAAACTCTATAGTCACCACAGTCTCTGGCATAAAAATTATCCCAGCACCTGAAGGATCTGCTTCTGCACAAGTTTTAGGCTTGCTTACATATTTTTAACTAAAAGCTACTCCCATTTCCTCTACGTTACTTGGGGGCAAGAGAACTATCCTTGGATTCACAGTGGGATAACAAACCAGAATTTCATCAGCCCATTTGCCATTTCATTGAATTTTGCTGAAAGCAAGAGGGATTATAAATAAAAAAAAACCCAAAAAGCTCTTTCCCCTCAGATACTCCAATCCCTCCAGACAAACCTATCTCAGTCTGTCATGTCGCAGACCCCTGCTTGCAAAGTCTTATGCTGCAGTAGAAGCGGGGGGGGGGGAAACACAGAATTTGGGAGCAGTAGCAGTTTAAAACATTTCACAGTGCTCAGACTGACTGTGCTGGTGTCCACGGTGCTCTCCGAGGCCAGGACCTGCTTACAAAAAAAGGGTCTTTTGCTCACGGTAGGATTTTGATGGAAGGCTCTCCGTTAGCAAGGCCTCCCTGGTGTAAAACCACCCGTTGCAATTTACGTTGGTGATATGACAGGAGTTTTAACAGATTCACTGCAATCTCCTAAAGCTATCAACCCGCAAAAAAGACAAAATTTTCCTGTCACCACAAATGTGGGAAGTTGAAATTCTCTATACTAATCACTGTACAGATTGCAGTCTTGATGAATTATGAGTAGATTCTCTTTTAACTTATTCTTTTCCTCCCTTTAAGAAAAAACCAAAAAACAATGAAACAGGGTCTTAGAAAGGTACCTTGTTATGCTGAATAAATATGTGCTGCTCATATATAAAAACTGCTGATGATCTACTGTCTATTAATAGCTTGCAATTGGAGAAATTTGACATCACTCTCTGAGAAACTGTCAGAAGTAAAAGAAATTAAAAGCCTAACAAAACTATGATAAAGTAATCACTTAAAAACAAATGTCGTAGTTTGAAGCTATAGCATCACCAGCCAAACACTACAGGTCACACTCAAGAAGAGGCCACGCTGTGCTGTGCCTCAAAGAGAAGAGAAGCTGGCTGGGAGCACACTTCTCCCACCTTGCTGCTCAGCATTCACAAACCTTGAGATTCCTGCATTGCTTCCATCTGCATTGCAGAAATTTGAAGACCAACATGCAGATTCAACACATGGAATCAGGAGTACTTGGACTTATATTCTATATTCCCTTGGAGTTATGAATTTGACACTTCGAGACCTGTTATATTTTGCTCATCTATTGACCTTCCTTTACCAAACCCTGCAACTTTTTCCAAGGGCAGAAGCAGAGTTGTTTGAAAGAGAGAAACTGTTTTCTTACCATATCTCATCCAAAAGCACTGATGCTTTCAATTCCAAATTCTAGCACAAAAGTATCTGATGAGGTTAATAGCAAGGAGAGAAAAAGAAAATGAAAAGGCTCTGAGAAGTACTGATATGTAGGAGAGAAATTAGAAGTGGGTGGAAGGAGATTAAGTGATCATAAGGATAGAGAACAATAAAGAATATTCAGACCAAGGGCCAACAGACATGAAACTGAAGCCAATTGTTAAGAGAGTTGAAGGGAACTGCAGCCTTAGATAAAATCCCTAGTCTGAAGTTAGGGGCAAATATGAACTTTATCAGAATGATGATTTCTCCTGGACTGGGATGACCAGGGAACACCACACAAGACTGCATTGCATTCCCAGTCATTCTCACGATGCCCGTCACTGGGAACATTTGCTTCCTTAAACTCCTGCGGCTTCTGGGGAAAAGCCAATGCAAATAACCCAGAATTTACAGTACTTGAGCTGCCTGTACCTGGCTCCAGTAGCAGCTACATAGCTTGGGCTGGCCCTGGCACTGACCACACTATCCTGCCCTGCCAGGCACTCAGGGGAGGTCTCAGGATCTGATTTCTCACCTGTGGCACTACATCATCTATCTCTTAAACAAACCTACACATTGCTGATGCTCTAAAAAAGCACAGCCCATTAAATACAGGGCAAATAGGATTTTTAGTTCTCTGGTGAAGACGCTTGCTTTGTACGCAAAGCCTGTGTACAAATCTCTATGTAAAAACTATAAAGAGTGATTAATTAATTACTCCTCATGTCCTCTGAGTACTAACCTGTATAACCAGAAACTAGAAACAGTTTTGTGGATATTGGTTGTGTGAAGGTTCAGACAGATATTGAAGAAAGTTTTCCGGCTAACCCTTAAAAGAGGATGCTGAGGACATGCAGGGTTTTAACACGAGGTTAATCAAATACCAGCTTAATCCAGAATCACTCAAGACCAATCTCAGTGCCTGATCCTGCTTCAAACCAGGAGGGTGGACTAGGTGGCACCTTAAAGTCTTTTGCACACATACAAGCTCTAGATTCAGTTAATCTCCCTATCTTTTCAGGTCTACATTAGGCCTATATATGCAGGGTTCATTCAAGAAAATAAAAACTACAAACATGCAGTGAACTAACTGCTGTGTCTTACTACACAGCTTATTCATCTAGCTGAGTCCTGGACACTGAATTCTCTCCCAAGACAGAAGGAAATTTGGGCATGGGACTGAGAACTTCTGAGCACAGGATGAACAAGCACATGCAAGAAAACAGAAAACAGCTCAGACTGTTCCACTGAGAAGATATTTAAATGATCAAAAGTACCAGGTTTCAAGAAGACAATATGGATGTCTCCAGAAATAAAACATCCCATTACAAAGAGTTCTTCCAGTAAAATATTTTTAGATTAGTATTTAAACAATCCCCAGATACCAAAAAAATAAAAGTAGTTACTGAAAATCTATATCAGTTGGATGGAGAGCACATGCTCTAAGGAGTCTGCCAAGGTTCACAGAGAGAAGAGACCAAACTGGCAGTCTGCTTAAAATGAAGAGGTGGTCTCCCAGTGTGTAACATTTTGCTGCTTGGCAGCCATGATGACGTATGAGCCTTATGATGTATGATGCTGGTTTTGATGTTCACGCATTTGCCACAGAGATGAGGTGTGAGGAAAGCTATGCAATGGATACCTGACATTATTGATGCTACCCAGCTGCGTTGTAACAGACTGGACGAACTGGCAGCCTGATGAGAGTAGCCACACACACTAAAACCTCCCATGTCCTCCTGCAACTCACTTTGTGTTAGAGCTTAAGGAGTTTAACTAGATTCTAAGCTCTTCAGAGCAAAGACCACTTGTTTGCTCTGCCTCTGTACAGCACTTGCAACAAATTGATTCGTGTTTGGTGCTCCAGGTGCTACAGAAATGCAAAAAAATTAATAATAGTAACGGTTCAGCTACAGCCCTAAACTAAAATTTTGGTAATGCTACACCAGACATGACTAGCGATTGTGTCTCATTGTCAAAAACTCAATGGGCAATTACAACAATGATCTAATATTTATTTATGTGAAGGCAGAGTTCTTAATTTATTGATGCATATATGACTCTTTTGATGTTCCTAGTCATGCTCCAGCTGCCAAATGAACATCTTTATTGTGCTTAATAGGCCACATGGTATGAGACAGACTCCAAAATTCCATACAAGCAAAATGAAAATACTGCCAAGCATCTCCCAATGAAAAACAACATGCATGTCACTCATCGCCCTCTGTTCATTTCTCAGCTTCCTATATTAGACTTTTACTCCTTCCTGTAAGAAAGCTCATTCACATGTGAATTGTACAGAATATTTTTGTCCACCAAGCAATAATCATTATTACTAATACTTGCATGCATCCCAAGGCTTTAATCACTGACTTTGGGCATATTATCAAAGAACCTGTCAGAAAAAGGATTCTTGTGCAAGATCACAAGTCCATTACTGTAGCCGTGGGAAACTGAAGTTGCGATTGGAAATATTACCCTTTATAGATTTCAGCAAGAAATTCCACATTCCTGGGATTCATCATTTCAGTTCATCCCATTCTCACTGTTATGATATACCACATATGTGAGGTTTCTGCACAACTGTGATATTTATGATAATGAATCACAGATGTTTTAAAGAATACCATTTTAAAGCATTGAAAGGTTAACAGTTGGATTTCTTGTAAACTATATAAAAAGAAAACAAGCTGAAATAGATTTCTTATATTCAAAAGCATATATTAGGCTGATATATTCCTCTTCCAAAGTAATTTTTTTCTGAGTTTAATTCTCAGAATTTTATTTTGTTTAAAACAGAATACCAAATCTATAATTTTCTCTCTGATGAAACCTCTACAGAGGTAATTCTGTATAATTAAATATACATATTTATCTATAAGCACACAAAAACTTACTCTGTATGTCTCTACGTACAGGTATTTGTATGTTAGCTAGTGATAGCTATCAGCAAAATGGCTCGTCAGTGAGGAAATTTCACACTGAAAATACACACCAAACACACAGGCTTAATTACTCTATCAATGAAGGTTAGGATCCTTTTTGTAAATACAACCTAGCCTTGTTCAAATCAGTGGGAATTACAGCATCATCGTAAATATTTTGCTATGTATTTCCTCTTATCCTGTTTAACAAACAACTTCAGCTCATATTGAAACCACAAGTCGGAAGCTGTACCTCTGAGAAGTCTAGAGATATAAGAAAAGTACATTATAGCTGCACAAAGGCAACTTAACTTTCCAGCCCAGCAGGGATCCCTCAGCTCTGTTAAAAAGTCCTCCCTTCTCAATGATAGTAGCAAAATAGAGAAGTTAGAAACTGGCAAAGCTGAGCTTCATTAACTACAAAGACAGAAAAGTGATGGTTGAAGCAAACAGAAATGCTTCTGAGTGCTGTTGTTGTACATAAAAATTCATAAAGTACCACGACCCAGCAAAGCGCCTGTTAGCAATAAACATTGACGCTGACTGAAAACAGCAGGCGAGTAACTACAGAGATCGTAACAGGCCGCTACGTGACAGTGTTGGTCGCACTGTTGAATGCCTGACTGTGGTACAGCGTGTCACACTGCAGCCCAACACAAACTAATAGAAATGCAAAGTGTTATGTGTGTTCAGGAGATGAATTATCTTGTCAATGTGGAGAGGATGAAATCTACCTGGAACCAACACATCTGGACAAACTAAATCCATCTAAGAACAAAAGAGGAAACTGTTACAACAGCTAATGACAAAGGCAGCTGAGAAACAAAAGAAATCCCGCTTTTCAAGCCAACAATATTGTCAATTAGAAGAAACAGCTTCTCTCCCTTCCTTTGAGATGCCTTCAAAATCATCTCTGGAACATGGGTTCTGGCAGGGAGCCCACAGTGTGTTTATTTCTGCTGTTTTTCTGCAAGAATACCTGAACAGTAGAAGGAAAAAGATTAGAAAGGAACAATCCTGCCCCATGACACTTCTGGGGGCAGACTAAAGTCCAGACAAGACACTGTCAACAGCTAAGTCAGATAGGAGATTATCATTATTTCATATCTAAAAGTGCTCTAGAAATAATGGACTTGTGGCTTAGAAAAACTACACACATGACTAAAATAATTCTTTACACAGAAAAATCTTATTGAACATTTAAGAAAATGAACAAAAATAATTTTATTAAAATCTTTTTAAAAGGTTTTTTTAAACAGTTTAATGCTAAATTCTGGCTTTGCAGCAGAATTGCTACAGAATGATTTTTTTAAAAAAATCCAACGAGCAATAGTAGGTTATTATCTCACACTGCATGGTTATGATTCTCTTGTATCTCTATAATTTCTTTATGTGCCCCTCAAATAAATTATAATGGTGATTTATTTAGCATGCAGATAGTCAAAGACTGAGGAAACATGAGCAACAGTGCAATGCTCATCAAAATATAACAAGAATTGCTTAATACAAATACACACCTATATTCTACCTCTTTGGAACAACTACTAAACAACAAACTTTATCCTTGCACACACTTATTATGTCTACAAAAACAAACATATTACCTAAACTGGCAAACATCCCCAGGCAATTTGTGTGTGATGACCAGATTTGTGCATAGCCCTGTTAAAATGCAAAATTTAGGCCAACAGTTCACCCACTGGGCACTAGGGAATACCCCTTCCACAGTATAAGTGGTACCTATTAATAATCATGGGGTTCTTCTGTGCTGTCAAAATGAATAGCAAGAATCTACCACAGATGGGAGATAAGCTTCCCATAGGCTCCCTCTGCGTTTGCGTAATGGGTATGAGGTGTGATTCCAGAAGGAGTGACTCCCTCCCCACTAAAGACCCCCACTAGTGATGCTCTGCTCTTTCTCCTCACCCTCTGCTATACTCAAACACCATACTCTGGCATCTTTTCACATCTCTCCAATCTCTGCTTCTCTTTTCCTAGCACATCACACCACCACTTGGCTAGGTAAGAGTATCATGTCAAGTACCCTGAGCTAGAGATGAACAACCCTAAAACCAGAAGCATCACAACTTGTATCAGCCCAGCACTGAAGCAAAATGTATTAGCCCTGCAGTGCTGGCATTGCAGTTTGGGATTCCAGCGAGTATTTCACAGAGCACAGAGTATTATGTGAGCAAAATGGCTCCGTCAGCACCAAACTCAAGGATTCCTGCCTTTTTCAGCACAGGTATGCCGCTGCTTCTTCTTGCCTTTTTCCACCATGCTCCCTTATTTCCTTTCTTCTAGAAAGGAAGATCCCTCAATGGCATCTCGTGTTCTTCAGCAAATTTATCCTACCAACAGGGTTCCATCAGCAGTCTCTGGCTGACTGAAATTATGGGAAAATACAAACACTGCAATCGAAACTGAAGGCATTCCTTGCCCCCCCAGCAGACTTCACCAGCTCATGTTACATGATACCTTCACACATCATTTTGCTGCCCGTTGTCTCATTTAGGGCAAAAATCTAATCAGGTGGAAGGAGTTGTAATGAGTTGTTCTCAGCTGGAAGTTATCTTGACTTATTCATTACAATGTAGACACATTATTGACTGATCTCCTGGGTCAGTGGCTGCATTATAAGGCATGGTAATACTACAGCTTCTGTTGTAAGCCCTAGAGAAAAATTATTATTTCAACAAAAATATTATGTCAGTGAGTGTGTCTGAAGAAAAATATAAAAATCAAAACTTTAGATATCACAATCATTCATTTTCTGAGCACAACACATAGTTCAGTTTAAACGGAGCTGTTGTCTCTTTGTAAATGCAGAGGACACTTAAACTGATACTACATTTGTGGACCTACAGTCTCAAAGGAACTGTCACATCTGTGGAGGAAGATGACATTTCACTTAACACTGCATTGATTCTGATCAGCCCAAATGACCCCAAACCCAGAAGCAATATGTAGAAAAGACTCTTTTTAACTGTTACTTTCAAACTAAAGGATTTCCCATTGCAATGCAAATATCGATATGATTCCATTTTAGCAGATTTACATAACATTTTGCTAAGAACCTCAGGAGAACATAAGATGAAATTAACTTTAGATTCTTACAAAATCTTCACTGGCAGAGTCTGGGACACAAGCAGACAGAATCAAAGACATTCAGATATATTCAATATGTTCTGGCTCTGCAAATTGCTGTGAGAAGTTTGTCGATATGAAATTAATTGTATCCTACAGTGGAGGAAGGTGGGACAGAAGTCTGAGTTTGTACAAGAATTCCCAGAGGGATATACTGGATAATTTCCTTTGTATGCTGGCTGAATAAAGCATGAAGAAGCAGTATACTACTGACCATGAATGTTTTTGGCTTCTGCAAGAGCCCGCATCTGATCTTTGTGCAGCCATCCTAAGTGCTACCAAACCCAAATTTCTTGTTATATGTAATTTATTGAAAACTAATCAGTTGAGGTTGTATTCAGGAGAAGGAACAGTGTCCCAGGAGATTTAACTATGTAAATAAATTGCTGCCAGCAGATGTCAAAAAGTAACAACAAGCAATCACTCACAGGAAATAACTATAGTGCAACCAGCACAGAAAGTACCTTATTTATGCCAGTATGTGTTTAAAATGTCTCCAAAGCCACAAATTTATTTAGTAAGGGTTTTCAGTTAACTAGACAATTAGCCACAGGTCATGGGGATTTTTTCCCTCAAGTTCACAATTAAAACTGTTTGTCTTCAAGGTCGGTTTGTTATAATTACAGTGATCTGTCATTTCTTAATGTGATCTGTCATAACTTCTTGTTTCCTTCTTTTTTTAAAATTTTTTTCTTTTTTTTTTTAATGGCACAAGCTTCTGTCAATGCTCAACTAAGACCATTTTTTCTATGAGTCTTGAGTTAAATTAATTGAAACTATGATATACTATCAGATGAACAGAAGATTCACTAAATTATGCAGACATTTATGTTTGCCTGAAGTTTGGGCCATTAAGCGAGAAAGCTTACTAAATGACAGTAACGACGTATCAGGCCTCTCTGGAGGAATGGATGCTTTGTCTGCTCCTTCAGTGGGAAGTACAAATAACTCGGTGATTTGAGGATAGGAGAAATAATCAGTATTGTAAAAAAAAAAAATTCTTTTGTTCTATACCAAATCTGTGGCAGCCACTCACACCCTTATAGACTTACTTTTTTCAGAGATGGGAGAAAAAAAATATTGCTTGATATCTTTCTCTCTCTAGCAGTACATTGAGACAAAAAGTCAAAGTGCAGGAGCTTTTCATTAAACGAGCTATCAATATAAAGTGCTTTTTACACATTACCCACTGATATGGTGTGGAGGCAATATTGCCTCCATCTTCTCAATCTTGGATCTTAGTTTCACCTTCTGTGTGAAATTACAACTAATCTGTAATTCAACAGTGAGTTGCATAGACTGCTTCCTAACCTCAACACTCTGATAAGAAGCAAAGCTATTGGTCAGTATATGTTAGGAAACATTAAAAAGAACCACAAATACACGGACATCTACGTACAGCTGCCCTTCTGGAATCATAATCATTATAAAAGTCTTTCCTGCTGTACAATAATGTTTTCTTAAAAGACATCCCCAGGAATAAAGCTTTCAGCTTGTGTCATGTGCAACTAATTTCCAAATAGCACTCAGTGGTAGGAGTTTGTTTCAGAAATAGAGAATGACGCATCATTTACAATACATAAAAGGAAATGAGAGTGAGTAATAAATCCACTGTGTAATATTTTCCTTTCAAAATGGATACTGTAGGTTGCTGGCCTATTTTCCCAGCTGCTGAATGAGTAATGTCATGCCTGAAAATCTGCTCAAACCATTTATTCAGTGGATTGTTCAACTTTCCCAGTGAAAATCTGAAACAAAGTTTCTCCTGTTTCCAGGGGAAATCTTTTGCCTTCTCACCTTCTCCATCACTGAACCTGTCAGAGAAATAACAATTTCTCTTAGTGCCTTTTACCAAGTTCTCTCAAATGAGTTCTCTCAACCTTTTTTAAGAGTCACCAATAGAAAATTTTGCAAGACATATCTGATAAATGCACAAATAAGAGACCTACACTCAAGTCCTCAGTCTAAAAATTGAGTTAATAAAATGTAGCCTTTGGACACAGTTTATGAATAGCTTTACAGAATGCCTTCAAAAATCTAAGCTGCATTTAAATTTCCAAAATTATTTGGTAGTTAAGCTTTTGTTTTACACAAGTATCAAGCCAATTCCAACACACAGATTCTATAAACCATGGAAAATCAACTGTTTAATTGCAGCCTGCTAAAGTACAAAACTTGAGATTAATGAGGAAAGCCACCACTCAAAACTCTGCTGGATTTTAAACTTGCTCAACTTATTGTCATCTCTTTCAAACAATATCAGTGCTTGACTAACAGTTACAGAACCAAATAACCTTGGTTTGAATTTTGACTCTCACACTAAGATCAGACAAGTAGCACTGCTGAGAACAGTGTAATTAAAATTGCACCATGTAATCTTGCTCTGCACAGTCATTCCCAGAACAGTTTCTATTCACATCAAACACAGGCTTTTATACTTTAAAGACAGACAGGTTTTGGCATCTTCCACAAAAGAACTGACCTGAGGGAAAGTATATTCTGTCAGTCAGGATCATTTATAAGCAACCTGAAGTTTGTTTACATAGAAAAACCAAGGAAAGAACATAAGGCTGCTGAAGATTCTGCCTCTTTTTAATAACTAAGAAACAATGAAAAAAACCACAACAGGTAACACATACAGCTCAACAGCGATTATTCGTCGAGCCAGGTGACTGCTATTCACATTTGCTACTTAAACAGGTGGCATTGCTACCCATGCTCATACTTAAACCAGTAGCATTGCATGTGAAGAAAATGACAACAAAAAGTTGTGCCAATTGCTTAACACAACCAACATTTCAAATATACACTATGGGTAATAGTGCCATTTGGCTGCTTGCTGGTTTCCAAACATGGATACCCACTTTCATTTAGCAGCCCATAGTTTGCATCAATGCAAACCACAAGCTAAGGTTGAGATCAATGCAGTGCTTGATTACAAGCCTCTTTCTCAGCTTCAGGAATATGGATCAGGCCGATAACTGACAGTTCCTGCAGAAATCTGTGACCAATAAATAGAATTTTTTCTTATATTAAACTCCATAGTCAACAAAAGGATGCAATGAAATCTAATCTGAGCCAACATCCCAGATATGAACACCCACAAAGGGGACTGTTTGTAGAAAAAAAACTTTACACAATAAATGAAAACAGAACATCTCTTGTGTGGAGACTAAGGACACCAGAATACCCCTAGTAAATAATATTTCTTTAAAGTAATATAGCTTTATATTATTTCATATTAGTGTCATATTTACTTTCAGATGGCCATCACACTGGAGATAGATCAGACAAGATGCTGGCCTACCACACAGTAATTGCAATACTGACTTGGCAATCAATACATAACTAAAATTTTATTACCAAGTACTCTCTTAGATTTAATAAATTAGTTATCCTTAAAGCTACATGAATTCCATGTACCATCATAGCTGCCAACACAACAAAACTTGCTATTCAGTGGCAGATCTACATCCACTCCGTTTATTTTTAAAAATCTAATATTTACTTTCATTTTTCCAAGTCAAATAGATGAAAAAAGCATGATTTCTCATCTTCCCTTCTTCTTTCCTTAGACTTGGTATAGGTACCATTAATTGCAAATGCTCTGATGACTGTATTGAGGATTCATGATATAGATTTCCTACACTACCACCTCACTTTGCAGTATTAGAATGCAGAAACCTTAGCATATCTGTTTGAATAACTGTCTCTTTTCTTTCACGTTAGAATAACTGTAATGATTACAATGCTCCTGAAGTTTAAAGAGATAAGATAATAATCAGTCAGTCTTTACTTTGCTTCTGGTTCTAAACCCATTAAAAAAAAAAAAACCAAAACAAAACAAAAAACCAAAAAAAAGGAACAGCACTAAATCTGTGCATTTTTCCAGCTCATGTCCCCTTCCAAAGCATTAGTCTCTTGTGATAAATAAAGCACCATCCTTCTGTACACTGATATACTTCATTTGTGTTGCACTTTGCTAATGGCTACAATCATGACAAACTAAGAATTCATTTGGTAAATGTGATTTGCCAAAAGTTTTCAAGTGACACAATGTTATATATTTATACACATGGCTGCTTAGCAACTTTGTAGTAGTTCTATCCAGGAACTGAGGCATAAATAAAGAATTATGCTATATCAGAGAGTGCATATGAGACATTTATAGATTTAGGAACAGAAAGGTTATCAGAATTCATCACCTAGCAACAAATATAATATCATCAGCTCCCCTGTCTAGCAAGCAGCTAGCAAGAAATATATTATCAACTCCACTGACTAGTGAGTTAACTTGGTAGTTTGAAGTTTAAATGAACTCCACAGCTAATTAAACCTAGTTCAGTGCTTCTGTAGGCTGTATGTTTGCATTTTAGCACATGCTTTATTCTGGAATAAACAGTTGCCATTCACTCATCAACAGATGGGTCACATTCAGAAGCTGACAGATTCAGAGGAAATGAGAATACAGAAATGCCATACACTTTCTTACGGTTCCCAAGAAAACGAGAATGGTTACACATAATGCATGTAAATACAATGCACAGAGCAATTCTGAGAACACTCTGAGAGCCCTGCAGACTCCGAGAATACGATCAAACTGTAGTGTCAACATGGTTTCCACAATGCAACTTTGGTGATGATTCCAGTATAAAAGATTGGTTTTACAACTCTACACTTGTCTCAAACATTTCAAAGTGACGGATGTAATTATTCACTAGAATCATTTAACAATAGACTAGAACTTGCATCAATGAATATTAACTAAAAATAAAATTAGTTTTCAAGTACTAAAGGCTTGTGTATTCAGCCTACTAGACAACTTTAATTCCCCCCCCTCCCCTTCTCTCTCCCCTCACTGTTTTGCATAAATACTCTATTATTATAAACTCCCGCTGTCTTGAAACTGATGATACATATTATTGTATAGGCAATGTCTGCTATTGTATTTCAATGTAGAGTGATACAGGTGCGCTGTTACCATCTTAAAGGTGCTCCTCTCGTATTATTTTAGGAAAGGCAGTTCTTAATCATCACCTCTGAGACCTTTGTTTTACAAGCCTCTTTATTAAAATTTCCTTGCAAAGCTGAAGGCTAAACAAAAAGAGATTTCATTACAACCCTGATAGATGTCCATTAATGTTTTGAAGTTCTGCCAGAGACAAGTCTAGAATGAGTATATTCTTCACCATGGAAGCTTTCACAGAAGACTAAATGACAGACAGAGAGCTGGATCCTGAACTGGCATAAACAACACAGCCCTACTACGCATTTCCTACACATAGGTGCATCCCAATCTCAACATATGAGAACATTTCCTTGCAGAAGGAATCACAGCCCAGCAGCCCTGGCTTAGTGAAATTTGGTTATCTGGCCAATCACAACAAGCAATCAATAAAATATAGATTCTTTACATTCATTCGTATCTTTGCAGACCAAGCCTTTATACTGTTTGCATACTCAGTCTCTAGGCTACTCCACATGGCTCGCATCTTGAGAGCACGTGACCAACAAGCACCAAGAAGGAATGTGCTCAGTCCTTCAGGGAAGTGTTTCTCTTACAGTGATTTACTATTTACATGCCTGCTCTTCTGCTGACACTACCTTTCCACAGGAGGCTCCTGCAGAGTAACAGACAATAAATTATACTGCTCAACTTAGTTACCTTTCCAGAGTTGTTTCCCAATTCTACATTCCTCCTCAAGTGTTCCAAACCACCAGAGGAGTAAATACTATTTTACTATTGCATTCATTTGTTCTTCCAGAAGAAGACTCTGCATTTCTCTCTCCCTTTCTTTTGAAGTATCTAGAATACTTTTCTTTATAGTCGTGGAAGATAAACCAACGTTTATCCTGACTTAACATATTGGGACTTCCAGGCTCTGTAACTGTAAATTGCTCATTTGAGGTCACAGAGCCAGCCAGTTCCAGAGCCAGTGCAAGGACTCAGGCTGGCTCCCTCCACTGCAGGGACCTGCCAAATGGCCATAGGTCCGTAGGGCCCTACTTATATATAACGGTCTGAATCAGCACGCCACATGAAGTTGCACGCACCCCAGAAGAACAGCAGGCATTTTGACACAGGCAGCAACACTTGCTTGGGAAGAAATCTGGAACTGCAGGGGTAGTTGATCAGCACTCGTAAAATAGGCTCAGAAAATTAACTACCACCTGAAAGCACTATTTGACAATAGACAGTGTTACAAAGACTGTCACTCTCAGAAACGGCAAAGCTTTTCTTAGGCAGAGGCATGTTAAATTTATTTCATTGTCTCCTTGTACAGAAGCCGTCAGTTTTTTATTTGCACTGAAATGGGTTTTGGCTACTAGTACTGAAAATTCATTTGTTCAAAATGCATACTATGACCTACAGAAATCAGGCACAGCCACAGAAACTACCCAAGAAGGTTCATCTCAAGGGCAAGCACATATATAAAGTGTTGAAAATGTTAGACAGGGATGCTCAAATTGGTATTTAGGATTAAATAAGGATATTTAAAATTCAGTAGTACCAACATGAGCATCCAAGTGCTGTATATGGACAATAACTAGACATTAATATTTGGAAACCTGACCTAGTGCATTTAATGGTTATTAAGAATGGAATAAAATGCAAAAAGGAAGCTTCAAATACCATAGCTCTATTCCCATTCCCAGCTAAACATTATTTATACAACATGGACCAGCCTCTTAACAGGCAGACACCCGTTCTTGTCCAGCTAGTACAAATGATACAACATGAATAACATCTGTAGGGAAAAATCAAGAACTGACAATTAGATTCCATAATGTGATACAACATTGTGGTTAAGAGACAAATGGAAAAGGAATTCACATATTCAAAAGGAAAGTCTTACTGGTTGTTTGAGTGAATTCTTTAATTCCTAGGCCATAGGACAGATGGAGATTTCATTAATGGCGAGAGTGTTTGAATCTTAGCAACATAAAAACTGCATCCAAAATGAGTGCTCCTAGTGCTGAGCTCCCAGAGAATGATAACACTAACCCTGTACTTTGGGTAAAAGCAACACCCCCCCCCCCCTTTTTTTTTTTTTAAAATTCTGACTCCACCAGTTATTCCAATCTTGATTTTTCACTGTAGGTCAAACAAAAGAATCTCTTTATATTAATAAGATTTTTATTTTTAACAGAAGCAAGGGGAAAAAAAAACACAAAAAAAGAAAACCCAGATTTTCAAATTCAAAATTTTGAGGCCAAAACGCAATTGTTCTCATGGGTCTATAAGGTACATTATGAGTTGTTACCATAAACTAACATGTAACTTAAGAGTTACATCAGAAACAGAATTTCAGTATTTTTAAATAAACAATGAGATTAAATAGGTTTACAAAAAATACATAAACATCAGTGCCCCATTAAAAACCCACCACCTTCCAACCAGTAAAGCTATTCAGTGTTCTTTATCTTGTCTGAAGCACTGCGTGAGGCAAACCAGATAAACAATTTTTCTATTCCTTTTTACACGGACCCAATATCCATTCTATGTGGAAACAAATACTGCTGCTGTGTAAATTAATTTCTCACTTATTAAAATAATATCACATTCCCAAAGGCACAGAAGGGAATTAGGGATTTCTCTTTTCAGATGTTACCTCCTCCATAAATCTTAAAGCTTTATACATAATTAATTAAAAACTGATGCAGTGTATAACTCATATATATATATATATCAGCTAACATTTCTCATTAAGGCTACAGATTTTGCAATTGCAGCTGCTGCATGGCAAATAAGGTCTTTTTATATGCACCCCTCATAAAAGAACCTGTTACAGATTCGTATTGTTTTGTTTGTGGTTTGTTGGGTTTTTTTTCCCCTGGCAGTTATGCACATTTCTGCTATCCCTTTAAGACAGCATTTACCTGAGAAGCAGGAGTTCAAATCCAGCATTTTAAGAAAGCCCCAAAAAAAGACACTTCTTAGCAAACATCAGAGCAGAGCAAATAATTCAGAATAATCATTTATTTATTGGATTTGCCATTTATTTTTCTATTCACCACCGATTGCTAAATTCTTATATGTAAATTATTCATGAATTTCTGCCAATACTTCTTCCATTTAAATTACTATGAAAATGTAGTTGCAATTATTCAGATTTCAACATTGGCTCTGTCAGTTTTTTGGAGCAGTGGTTCTGTTCCATGATTGGTTGCAACTTGCCAATTTGGAATATGTTTCAAGCATTACACTTGAGTACACAGTTCAAAATTTACTTTGTCAGTTCTATACTTGCAATTTGTGCTCTGAATATAATGTTTTCTGACATTTCCATACTGACAAAAGCTCTAGTGTAGACACAGCTATATCTTGCTTCAATGGACATTTCCGTGGCATTATTTCAGTTATTTTCAGTGCCAAAGCCATTACCAAAATACATAAGACAGACAGAAGAGTTCTTTGACATTAACTGCCTCTGTGTTTTCTACTATTTATAAAGGTGCTGCCTGTGCCTGAGTCAGTAGGGCTTTTGCTAACAATCTCAGCTGGTTGATGCTCAAACTGGCCTTAAACTATCTACCCAGCACTTAAGGGTGTAACACAACAGATCACATCCCAAGAGCCCAAAAGAGAGGTAAGGGGATGGCAAGTAACAGTCCTTCTAAACAGTAGGTTCACACCTTGGCTCATCAGTTGATTCCCTCCACCCAGGAGGGAATACTCTGCCATATGGAGCTGTTAATCACTTTAGATGAAGCACGCTGGCATCCCATCAGGCCACCCCCAGCCAGAAGTCCCTATTCTTCTCCAGCACCTGGAGCTCATGCGTGTGCACAGCAGGAAGCCGTCACTACTGCCCCTACAAATCTTCTCTGCCAAAAAAGAGATGGTGAAACTCAAGGACACAGAGACAGTTTGCTACCAAATCAAAAACAGAGTTCTCCTAAAGTAAGGTGAGTCCTAGGGTTTCTTGTTCTTCAATTCCCCATTGTGTTTTATTTCTGGTTTTATTTCCAAGTGTTTCACTGCATCTCCTTCAAACTGGAGTGGAATGGTGAATGTAAAAAGCTTTTCACCTCAATATTAGAATTACTGAAGATCATCACATTTTCATCTCAAAATCTCTAAAGCTACCTGTGAATCTACATTTTCACCTTTACTGAGACCCTGTTTTTTACCCAGTGTGTCTCATGCACATGTCAACAGCCCGATGGCCTAACAACCACGTGGTTAAACATAGATCAGGAGGAGGGGATGGGCATTAAAAACAGAGCTACAGAAAATATTGCAAGCTGCAAAATGGTAATTCACCATTCTTTCAAACTTTCAACAGTTTACTTTTTCCTCATCACTTTTTCAGAAGATATGTCTTGGAAGAGAAAGATTATAATTGAATCTCCCAGTGTTAGCAGTAATGCATTTTACATTAGAGACCCTGATCTTGCTTCACAAGATTGAACAGTGTTTGCAAGCCAGTAAAGCCACACCGCTTACTGTAATACATTCCTCTTTCCTCAAAACAGTAAGCTCCAGCAGTGATGGAGAAGGCACTCAATTGAAAAGATCCAAATAAGAAAGTATCATGTGAAATAAGGATAGATTATGTACTATATTCAGAGTGCCTATTTCAGGAGTGAAGTCTACATAAGAAATGCACCCTTATAATGGTACAGACAAAAAACAGTCAAAGAAATAGTAACATAATCTAAAATTAAATCTAATGTAATCTATACAGTCAACCTAAAATTATGTTAGTAATTGTAACTGGGATTTATAAACAAAGCATTTTTTAAGAGGATGTATTTTGTATAAGTTTTTCTTTGAAGTCCCTGGGCAGCACATCAAAGAAGGGAATACAGCAAGCTTATTCTCTAGGGATGATGCTTAAAAAATCATCCTGCCACAGAACGGGGATGCATAAAAACTGCATTGGGGACACATTTTGTCACTTCTCTCAGCAGAACAAATGCGCAAAGGCAGGTTCTGTCTATTGCCTTCAATGAAGATTTGATCACATCGCCGCTTTCTGATAATTACCTTTTGGTACAAAGAACACACTACTGAGACGGGGAATGTGTCATCTCTCTTCAAAAACACACAGAGGAACATGGTATGTCACTCAGAGAATTACCCAGTGAGCCATCTTACTGGGACCATTTGGAGTAAGTGGAGATTCTCAAATCACTGTGTCCTGATTTTTAGTGGAAAGCAGGCTTGAGCCATGAGGTATGAAGGCAAAACGGAGGAATAAGCGTGCGCCTCATGCAACTTCTTTCAGCAGCTCCAAGCTTTTATTTTTTATTTTCAAACAAGTATTTCAACAGTTCTTGAAGGATCAACCTGAATGCTTCTGCAGCCCGGATACTAGATAGAGGAGCAGAAGTAAATCAGTTAAATTAAAAAAAAAAAAAAAAAAAGAAATCTAGATGGTGCACTGCAAAATTTCGTGCAAGCCACTGATGCTGCAGAAAATTGATTTTCCCACAGGTTCTGCAGCTTTGCACTGCCTTTTGAAGTACAGAAGCTAGATATATTTTGCTACGTATATTCCTCTGAACTAGAGCCCATAACAGTTTTATATTTTGCTGAGCATTTTCCAGCTGATTAATGTTATGTTTACTAGACTATAAATATAGGATGATGCCTCCTTGAAGAAGTAATTTAACTTTTTCCTCTATTTTTGTAAATTGTTTTTGCTGTGTGTTTTTAAATGGTGTAAGCATAAAACTAAAAATAGATCCCTACATTACATTTTACATGCAGATTTTCTTTTGAATAATGAGTTGTATCAAAATAGCTATAACAATCCTATGTACAAACATGACTCAGATATTATCAATACAACATGTGCTGAAGTTTAATACAACATTAAATAGTTATTCAATAAAACAGAAAATTATTGTGTCATTAATCAGATGACAGTGTAAGAGGGTTTTTTTAAGTAGAGGCTGAAGTTTAGCAACTTCTCCATGTCCTTTCTAGGAAATCTCTTCTGTGCTGTCATAAACACAGCTCAGCTTTTTTGTTTACTTGTTTGCTTCAGAGGGGAGATTCAGGACATATGGTTCTTTGTCTGGCTTTATCTGTTAACCTGAATATTTCTGCTTTTACTTCCTCACATGAAGAGGATACTAATTCTTACCTGCTGTAAGTTTTTTTGTGCCCACTGACAGAACTGATTAATAGACTTGAGCTCAGATCCCTAATGTCAGAGAGGTTTTTGCATTGGTGTCAGAAGGTTTCGATTAGGTTTTAATTAGAAAATATTCTGTTGAATTGATATGTAACTGTACCGACATACCAGCCTTCACAAAAATATTTTTCCTTCTCACTTTTCTTCATTTTCACAATTATATATTGGTAGTGCCCAAAGGCGCTGGAGAAAATGGAGAGCTTTTCAGTGCCAGGTGCAAGACATATAGTAGGTGACACTTCCCCCTTGGCCACAATGTCATATAGATTCTTCAGTGCTTTGTGAAGCACTGGAAATGCCATTCTTCAAACTTAGACTACATCATCCTGCTGTGAGGAAATGTCTTTGCTAATGATTTTACTGATTCAAACCAGGGCTTCTTTCCAAAACTCATTACGTAACAACTAATTTCTCATATCTTGTTTTAACATTTTTTACATAGCTCGGTACTTTTCCCCTGTGCTAAGCATTCCATATTTAGTGTAGTGTACAGATTATAAACAATGCTAAAATTAATTTGCATCTCATGCATTCAGCTTCACCCTGACTTAATCATTCTGCTGTGTGTTTACTTAGATAAATGCCTGACAATGTTATTGACACTTCAAAGAAAATAAGCCATTTTCTTTACACACGTACATCAGCATTGCTCACATTCACCAAAAATAAAAGCAGAGAGGGATAAAATCAAAAATAATCCTGGCTTAATCCAAATTCCATTTCCCCAAATTTGCAAGCATTGTAGTGCAAATATTTCACTAAATTATACTATTCTGTCCTCCAGACAGCAAAAAGCAATGAACAACACACTGATTAGTCAGGCCCTGTTCTGAAAGGCATTAAAATGATTTGTTTTTCTCACACCTCTCAACGATCTCTCATTTGAGAGAGCCGTTCATTTTAGTCCTAGAATAAACTCCATTTCAAATACACTGATGACTCCTGACACTTATTGGGGAAAACAAATTATTTCCATCAGAAATAAAGAATCTAGCAAGGTAATAGAAAATAATACTTTTTTTTTTTTTTCTCACTAAATGAATTGATTTTCCTGCATCAACATATTTAGATCCTACATTTGGAGTTAACAGCGTAAAGGAAATATTCACATTTCTATAAAACTAATAAGGCAATGCTTCCTTAGCTGCCTTACCTAAAGCTCTGTAATATAATTGGAAAAAAAAAAAATTCTTTTAATATCAAACTGCAAACATTTCACAGAAGCATGTTATGTTTATTTTGAAAATTTGGAATAAGACAGTGTTTTGTTTCCCTCTTTTGATTGCACAGCTTCATTTCAATCTCCTCTTCACTCCAATTCATTTCAACAAGCTCTTTGGGGTCCTAGATATAGCTTTTATAAACTTATCCAATACTGATGTTATTCAGAATCTGATAAATATGCTAACAAAATATTTTGTCCTTAGAACTATTAAATGGTTTTCTGTGTTTACAGTAATGGTTCTACTTCAACATTTTTCCACTGTTTTTTCACAGCTTTGAATTTTTGTCCAGAACTAAAAGAAATTAGTTTGTTGGGTTTTTTTTGGTTGGGTGTCTTTTTTTTTTTTTTATATAATGTGCAAATTTCTACTGGACAAAGATTTTTTTCAAGACCAGATTAATTTTGTATTATGGCTTCTTAGAGTACTGCACGTCTATAACAGGGTGAAATATGAAAAATAAGCACTGATGCGTGCAGAAAAAGTGACAAAATTGAACATTACACAACAAAGGAGTTTCTTAGCCTTTAAATCTGACATCCGTAATAGCACTGACAACACTATAAAAGCTGACTTCATAATATGACTTAGATTGACATCTTAGGCAAAGAAAACAAATGGTTATTTTGCTAATGCTGATGTATAGACATACATTTTCCTGGCCATTAACAAATTTATTCATTAAATAGTACAACTACTGGATTCCCTAAAAAGGTGAGGGGCACTGCAGCTGTGTCCATTTGATGTGATACTGAAGGCATTAGCAATAAAACTGGGTGAACTCAAAATCAGAGTTTATCATATTTGGTTTTGCAGTTTTGCACATCTGGCTTAGTAAGACCTGATCTACTGTTTCTAACTTATGCATTACACTTTCTGCAGTGTTACAAAGGACTATTACTTGAATTGGTAAAAGTAAGATCCCAGGAACTGTACCCAGGTTCACAAGAACATCTGCAAAGATGTTGGATGTGAACATCTAACCTTTTATGCAGAGACTACAGTGAAGCTATCTCATTCCAGACTTTCAATACCACTCACTAGTTCTGAGGACCCAGATTACAGCATCAGAGGTAAAATTCTCTCAGACTAACCCAGTGAATTAGTGTAAGTGGGATTTCTCCCTCATTATCACAGCTAGCACATTCCAAACAAGTGGCTACTATCAAAGCAGTTGCAGTCCTACCTCCAGTAGGTATACTTTCCCCATTAACAGGTACTTATAATTACACATAAATACTTCCTTCACATGAAGGAACTCTATGTCATTTAATGCTTGCTTAAAAATGCTTTGTGACTTAAAGATGAAATATTGGTACACAGAGTTGTCAGCTTGACAATACATCCCACCTACATTGCACATTTGATTGCGGCAACGCTTTGCATAACATCAGGATCTGCATCTATGGAGAACACTTAAGGAATATGTTATTAATATGTGCTTTTCAGGTCAGATTCTGCCCACTTTAGTTAGCTGAGTACTCTTTTTGAAAAGACCTTGTCAATGTTAAAAGAGTATGATTTTGAACTATGCTTTTATAAAAGTTTGTTGGAAATTGTAGGTGGAACTCCCATTGGTGGAGAATTAAGCACACTTCTAAAATAATATGTAAACCACTTAACCAATTATGAATATGAATAATCACAAGAAATTTCTGAAACATTTTTCCATCTTTCTGTGTTTAGATCACTTTGAAATTGTTTCTGCATAAACATTCAGATGTACAATTTTTAAAGCTAGCTTACACTAGTTATTCTACATTCTACCACTAAGTAGTTATGCAATCTCATAATTATGCAGAAAAAAATTATTTAGTAGAGATGATGCCAAATATGGAGCGTTTCTGCAAAAATCTCCTTTATAATAAATATGAACAATGTAGACTTCAATTGAAAGTTTTTTCCCGTGCTTACTAAACATTTAATGAATTCTGAGTGAAATGTTTGGGATGTTCCCATGAATCTGTGGTCAGAAAGACTTGCAGTCACATCTTGCTTGTCTAGTTTCTCTATGACTAACCCAGTCACCACTGTCTGAACACATAATATGAGTCTCACTATGCACTCTGATTACCAGTTGCAAAACATGATATCTGTCCTTCCTCACTCTGAACACTTTTACACAATACACATGCCCTCCATGGCTCCCCTGGCACCCACTGGAAAAACCTGAGCCAACTAATAAGATCTTGTGTAGAGTCCTAATATATTTAAGTAATATTGAAGCAGTTATACGTGCACTCCCCTCAGTCACAGGCACAGATGTATATTTGCGTACCTAATAGATAATCTGTGTATTTACTTACCACAATTACTTGTGTACTTTTGAGAATTGCATGCACTTAGGAATGCGTGAAGTTCTGAAAACCTGGGCCTTTTTGGTTTTAACAAAAAGATACCTCCTTTTCTCTTCCCTGGTTTAATGGGAGTGTTGCCTGCAAGCAACTAGGACTTCAGATAAGGCTGAAAGATAATTTATCTTCCAAGAATGCTGCTGTAAGTATTAGCTTGGAGAGTTAAAAACAATCAGTTCGTTATATTTATGTAACACCTTCAACAATTGATCAGGTGTCATTAAAACATAGGAAACAGACCCAATTCTAATATTAAGAACCAGGTAAAAAATTCATACAAATCCACCTAATTAATGATAACTAAAGAAACAAACATCTTGGGTTAATTTCTATCTCGGATCACAAAAGAAAAAGGGAACACTTACGGACTTTCATCACAAATTCTGCAAAACTGAATCAAAACAAAACATCCCAACCTCTGAGCTGTCAGTTATGGTGATCTTCCACCACGAGCTTTTCTATAAGTTATGCATTAAGAAAGTGTAAATGATAGCTTCATGACTATATTTTCTATAAACCTGACAGCTGCTTTCAACACAGTGTTGTTAACTTGAACTTGCATTTAATAAAGTCTCCTTTCTGTATTCTTGTGAGCAGCATATTATAGTCCATCTTTGTTTAGCACCCTTCTTTCCTTGCTGACTGTTCTTCACTGATAGTTTATCAGTTAACAGGCTTTATCAGCTAACACTTGCTTTTTTACGTGTTCGTGAAACCTAGTAAGCTGACCAAATAATCATGGTTGGTGTCTGTAGAAAATACTCCCCAAAAGCAACATGATTTTGGTCTCAGCAGCAGCAGTGTGCATTATTACAGCAGAATTCAAAAACAGCTTGCCACACACGGAATAGAGCTAAGCATTTCAACAACTGTGCTGAAAAGCGCAAGAGATTTATTTGTCATGGAGCATTCAACAAAACATTCCTAATGTTCCATATAGTCAGCAAGTCCCGCATCCATGACAACATTCTTCCAGAAAGAGGCAATCCTTGCAAAGGAGGAGAGAAAAGGAAAACTCTCATCAAAATACCTCCAATGGGACTGAGACAGCAGCACTTCAATACATGGAAAAATGGATCAGCTGCTCAGTGAGCTTTTCCACTGACCAGCCTTCAAGGACTGGTTGAAAGTGAATCCATGGGCTCTTCCACTCCTCCAGCCCTCTGAGACACAAAAGGAAGGCTACTGAAGGCTGCCTCAGTAACTCCTATCTGCTATGCTTATTTTTGTTCTGATGAAAAATTTTGTGTACAGGGAAGGGATGTCTTGGCAAATACCAATGAACGGAAAACAAAGCAGACTTTTGAGGTATAATTCTTTTCCAGTGAGGCACAGGGCACACAGAATTTTATACAGCACTGCATACTATATCCTGAGTTCATCACAAACTAAGAAAAAAAATTACAAGTTCAGAAACAAGATATTTTATGTGTTAAGAACACATTATATATATTATAGCATCATTTCACTGACTCTGCTGCTATCAAGGTCACACATTTATGAAATGCCTGAGTGACACCAAGGCCTCTTTTCCCTTGAAGTATTATCACAACTGAACAATAAATTATTAAATTCGGTTTTCAAAAATGTCTAAAAAGACATTATAACTTTCCTTCTGTTCTATATACACTCTGAATAACGGTTTAGATACACAGCAGAACAGAAAAGAACTTTGGGAGTCAATTAAGGCAAAGCAGAGGGATAAGAGAGAAACTTTAAGGATTATGAAAACAGAAACTAAGTCAAAGAAATAAGACCAGAAGCTCATAAGGAATCCCAATATCAGGCTTGAGCACTCACAAACGCTCCTCAGCACCTAGATCCAGCTACAGACCCCTAAGCAGTTTTGGCATGGTCTCTCAAGGTTTAATTCCCTTGTCTCAATGCACATTCAGACTTCACGCTCCTGTTTCTCCACTTTCAACTTTAACTGCAAACAGTTCACCTAGTGGGACTGTTAGCTTCTCCCTCAGCCTTGGACAGCTCCAGCAAGGGGCAGAAATCCCTGAAAATACACCACATCCACAAAGAGAGGAGTTGACCAGAGATGAAAAATGGAGGGGACCTCTAGCTATCACAACATCCTGTATCATCCCATTGTTTAATAACTCGGAGACTTTGTAAACATGGTGAAAAAGAAAAATTTAAAACCCTGCCTTACAAAGTGTGGCAATGGTTTCAGGATTCTCCCTACATATCCAGGGGTTGCCTCAGGCTCTAATTTGCATGTATTTGGGTGAATCGCTACCATACTGTGGGAACAGAGGGTTTTGAGAACTTCTATTTCCCTTCTAACTTCAATTTACACAACTTGCAGAAAAGAGGCCTTTTTGGCCTTTTTTTATACACTACAAAATAGCAGGATAGTTTTGAAGTAATAGCAGCTATTAGGAGAAATAATGGGAAATAAAATAAACTTTTACCCCTTGAGAAATAACCTTAGGGTCAAATCCTCCTGTCCTTTGTAAGGCAAATCCTTCTCTTAACATCAATGACATAGAGGTTAGGATTCTCAGTGTCTCTTTCGTCTAGCCTATAAAATGATACAACTAGGAAGATAAATCCCTCCATCCAACTTTTATAAACTCGGAGGAACAATTCTGTCTTTTAGGAATTTGTGATGGGAAAGAATGCAAGGTGGTGGTTTATAAAGTAGAGCAAGAAAACAAAATCAAATATTTGAACAGTTAATTTAATTCTGCCCCAAGCAATCATTCCATAAAATATATTGCTTCAGAACAGCATAAAATGTCAACGTTCTTCTGCAAAAAGTGGTACAAAATGTCTATAAATAAGCACATAACTACTAACATGCCCCTTTATTAGCATTATTATTTTTGCTGTAGATATTTAAGTTTAAAGTGTACTGACTAGAAGATGCTGCCAAATGAAGGGAGGAGTAGTGAGGAAGATCATAAATGTACTGGTCTGTGCATTTTTTAGTAGGGAAAAGCTGCTTATTAGTTTTAGAAAACAGTTGCCTTGGTGACTAACTCACCATTGAAAGAGAACTATAAACATATAATGGTCTGTTTCTGTGCCATTTCAATCGGACTCTTCCTATTGGCTTTGTTACCGGGCTCCACGTTGGATTCAGTAACAAAAACATATCCCTTTAGTATAGTAATCAGCATATGCATACAGGAAGAGATCAAAATTTTAATCAACTGTAGCATTACACAATTTAACTGATTTCATTTGCCAGTTCCTTGTATATTCACTTCCGCACACAACTACCCAGTTGTACCTGCACCTGCAGATCAAAGACTTTTCACCATCCAGGGTTTTCATCTGCTAGATACATCTGACCAATGAATTTTTGCTCTGTAACTTTCTAACTAGCCTTACACTAAGGTATCAACAGATACCTTGTACTTAGGCAAGTCCCCTAAAAGTTTGTCAAGACTCATCTTTTCCTAGACCTGAACCAGTAAAGGTGAGAGCGCCTCTAGCTGTGCATCTTGAAGGTACTGCAACATGAAGCTAAAAGCACAAATCATGGTTTTCTCTCTCAAAATTTAGTTGTCAGCTTTGACCAAGTTAGTCACTATCACACACAATTTAAGACATACTTCGTTGTGAATCAGGTAGAAACACATTTAAAAGCTTCCCCCCACCCCCATCACTTGTATTAGCTTGTAATTCTACTGTCTTCTACCAAAGCTCTCCTCATTCACAGTAAATATATAAAGTGACTTGAAACAGAAGAGAGTTGGGGTTGGTTTGTTTAAGTCTATGGGCCAGCACAGTTGAACCATCTTAACAAAAGGACTGAAAGCAAGGATACAGTGGGTGTTCTTGATTCAGCCTGGAGACAGAGGTGCAACAGCAAGAGAACAGCTGGAGTACCTGTACTCTCCCCAGCTTCCTACCTAGCATTTTCCATTAACTTAAGGTCTTTATAGCTATGTGAAATTAAAACCGAAACAACTCACAAACACAAAAGACAACAAAAATGCCCCTATGATTTTGCATGAATGCTTCACTTTATCAAGCAAAATTGACCCTCTCTGCCCAGATTTTTCTTTTTTTAAGCCTTGAAATTATTTTACATCCCAATGTAAAAAAAAAAAAAAAGGTCATTTTCTCAGTGTAAGAATCTCTGTAACAATAAAAAGGCTGCTCTGCTTCTATGATCAACCACAAGGCTCACAGTAATATAAAATCTTATCTTATTTCTCTAGCTCAGTCTAAAGAACTGATACAAGGGTATGTTCACGAAGGCATATCTTCCCAGGTTTTACTTCTTATTTAAGAAACCTTTAAGTTAATGCAAGCAATTCAATTTAATTCCAAGGTAGATTTCCTTTGAACATACTTTCAGCTTTGGTTTTGTTTGGCTTTTTTTTCATTTCAAGAACAATTTTAATATAAATAACTTAGAAAGCAGATTTATAAACATATGAGCATCCAGAAGGGAAAAAAGCACCATTTACAGTAAAACTTGGTGTTAAGGAGCAGAACAATTAATGTTTTAAGGAGTTGCATGTAGTACTATGATGGTCGTCTTCTCCTGGTTACTAGATAGTGCCAAGGACAAAGTTTTGAGGTACTTCTCAGACTTAAACCATCTTTCATTTTGGATTCCAGAACAAACTCATTAAAACTGCTTAGATTCTGGCACAGGAAGTGCAAGCACATGCCATTTGGGTCTATAAAATATCTAGAGTAGAACTGAATTAAAAGAAAACAATGCAAGTAATTTAAAAGAAGATGACTGATTTAAATCTCCCTCTTTCATAAAAATGTCCAACAGCTTCAGCTGAAGTTAGGCATAACTGTAATATCCAGGGGCTTCTGAAGAAAGATCTCCAATAACCAGTATTTAGAAGTATGAGACTGTATTCCATAAGAATAGTTACACATGTAGCACAGCTACATTGAGGTGCTGTGTCAGATCTACAACCTAGTCCACAAATTATGAGAAAACCTGCAAAAGCTAACATGTAAATGACTTGAAATGCTTGAGAACCACAAATGAATCCCACCCTGTAGCTCAAAAAAAAAAAAAAAAAAAAAAATTGCTGGAATTGATACAGTAGTACTTGAATGCAGTCACTACCCAATTCCGTACTTTGCTAAGTACAGGTCCCAGGGCTGCAATCCTAAAACAGACAGTGCTAAGCAAAGAATTGAAAGTATTCTATTAAAACAAGATTGCTCCAGTGACCAGTCTTTAAATCCTCCTACATTTGTATTAGACAAAATACGGCTAGCTCGATGTTTTAGAAATACTTACATTTAAACCAGGATACGCCTGAACTACGACACTTGCCGAGGCAAAGTATTTCTTCTGAAGGTAGATCAGGGCAGTTAACAACCTTTGAAATCCTCATAATTGCTTAAGGACTTTTAAAAAGTGAAAGCAAAATATAGGTTAAAGAAATTCTGTACAGACCCACCCTTCAAGAAGATGACAAAATGATTCACAAAAGTCCATTAAGCATGTTCTCTGCCCTGCTCACCCTATAAGGTCCTAAATAATGGACACAGTATAAAACAGCCTAGATTAATAGCTTTTTCAGTGAAGAAATTATTTTACATCCACAGTTAGGTTACGAATTAAATGACAAAAGTTGTGTTATACATCAGGAAACATTCTTGCCCCTTGTTTCAAGCCTGACTAACACCTGATCTACAGAGTGATGCAAGTGTTGCAACTGACAGTGACTTCCTTAAAAAGCACTCTATTAGCATGGATTCAATGATGCCTGACATTATACTTTTCACATAAATTTTACACAACAGCTGAACCATTTAACCATACAGGTTTGAAGCAACGAAAGCAAAAGCAATACAAAAGCTTCGCTTGTTTTCCAGTCACACTTTCAAAACCCTTTGATGTTACCATGGCCTTTACCTGTAACTTCCCAGAAAAAGAGCTATTACGTCAGGTATAGCTTCCAAGGTAACTGTGAAATATCCTTGCTAACCTTTTATTGAGGAGCATTCACCAAGGAGCAGCTCTTAATTTACTCTCACATTCTTTGGCGACTTGTGTTATCCAAAGTCAGAAAGCTCCTTGGCAAAGGTAGCAGGGTACGGGATGACCCGCAAGCTGGGAGCAGAGTATCACAGGACCGTGTCCTTTGAAGCTCTGAGGGGTAATAGGAGCTGGGGCAAGAGAACACCTCCTGGTGGGACAAGTGGAATGACTGCTGCTATCACCAGACAAACCCCTTCTCACAGCCAATGTGAAACAGAGTGCTAGATTTCACCACTTCTAACTAGTTTGTTGAGTTACAGATTTCATCAAGAACTGCCATTTCCTTAATGCTTTGTGCAACCAAACAGGACTTAACCCAATCTGCACAAATGCAAAAAAACCCAAACACCTGGTTTTACAAATTACACATGGAAGTGGTTACATCAGAAGATACACAAGAGGAACACATTACTGCAATCAGATCAAGAACATTAGGAAAATGGTTGCCTATAGTAATGTTGTATCTTCAACATCCATAACCTATGTCTAACATAGCCTCTCCATGGCTGAGAACCCACCACAACTTCCAGACCTTCCTGCAACCCTGAAGGAAGACCCAGACACAACAGCAGCTTCCTGCAACTCCATCACAGCAAGCTGAAGCAGCATTAATGAGGAACAATGGTTAATGCAGCTGTTCAGCAGTTGGCCCTTTTATCACCAGCCAGGGAACACTAAAACACCACAACTGAGACCAGAGCATGAAGATCTTTACTATAACACAAACAACCTGCCCTTGTAGGCATTAATCAGACTACATATGTATAGAGAGCTGATTAGACTAACAATTCCTCTCTAAGGCTCCATGATTAAGGCAGAATAAAAATACATATACAGTCAAAGACACACAAGAGGATACTAAATACAATGTAGGTGTCAGCACTGTTAAGACCATATTTTGTGGCAGCCATAACAACCACTTACTGAGCTGCTTTTTAACACTGGGCAGTTGTGTGATACAAACATAAGGCTTTGAAGCCCCCAAAGCATTTCATATGAGGCTTAAAGGAAACTGTATAGACCTTGTATGTGCTATCAGTGAGGCCATATCCAAACTGATTTCCTACCAATGCACCTAACAGCAGCCTTGTTCTGAGACTGTAGCAAATACTATTTTCTGAAAGTAAAGCAATATCTTCTGGTGTCCACCTCTAGTAAATGGAGCTTCAACCACCACTTGTTCCTTCTTCCAGTTCTCCCAGATGAACTTCCCACGAGAACTCCGTCATCTAGGAACTGTTAATTTGATTGTGAGAATTAATAAGTAGCAAAGCAAACATCAGCTCACTAAGTGCTTTCAATCACTGTCTCCTATTTGGTGGATGTTAAAATGTATCTCAAATATTGAAAACCTCACAAAACTGTTGGCTTGGGTAGCTCTGATTTTGTGTTACTAGTTTTTTGCTGTATCTCACATAACTATTAACACCTGGGTATTATTTTGCACAATGTACTGTTTTGGTTTATTTTTCAGTAGGGACTAAAAAAAAAAAAAAAGGAAATCACACCCTGGACTATTGTTTCTTCTGATTGATCCTATTTTCTTGATTGGTTCTTGTGCTCTAGCAAAGACTGTCCAGATGACAGAATAGCCAGAAGGAGGTGGAAAACCACAGTAATCTTTAAACTCTGTAAGTACCTTTGGATATAATGCAATGATATTCTTGTCTCATCAAATTCAGGAGTCATGCAGATTTTTTTTGTGCCTCCACATATTGTAATGGGTATAAACCTCATCCCATGGACCTCATCCCATAGCCTCTAGTTTCATCCTGACAGTCTCCTGTTATATCTTTCTGAGCTCTTCCAAAAATGTTTGTTCCAAAGTGTCATTTCCTCACAGTTGGAGCTACTCTCATCCTGTACCACTTTTCCTCTCTCTTGCATTAGGCACTCTTTCCCCCAACCCCAAACCTGTTTTAAAAATTTACTTTTCTCAGCTCCTTTTAAAGTTTTTTCTCCTGTTGTTAATAGCCAAATGACACACCTTTAAAATTCATTCACCACTGAATATCTTTAAATTACAATGACCTGTAATTTCTATCATGCTGCACTTTTGTACCACAATTCCAGAAAGTGTTTGGGGATACAGACAATGCATTAGGTAAGTGGAACTGGGAACAGCAAATGGCAAATATATAGTTTGGAATTTTGTGTTTGCATTGAAATATGTATACATAAGATATACTAAATAGATATTACAGTACTGTCTTCTTAAACTAATACGATACTAGTAAAAAGATAAGTACAAGAACACGAATTTTTTAACATACATAAGCCAATGAAACATTATCACTGTATAAAAGTCATTCTAGGTATTTTAGAAACTACAATAAGTTTGCAAAATGTGACATCTTTTCCTGATTTTGTTATGATACTGGAAATATACCATTTCACAGGGAGTGGAAATTAAATTAGCCTTAATGTCATGTACAAGTTGTGCCTATTTTAAGTCTCACTGATTTTGTGTAATCCTAGCAAAAATTAAAGCTTTTTAAAAAAATGTCTGGTTTGTGCTTTAAACTCTCATAGAGCTCATTTTTAAATGGGGAAAAAGACAGGTTCATAGACTGAATTATCTGTTTAATAGTTTCTTAATTGGCCTACAATTTACAAAAAGCCCTGTCTCTTCTTCTGCTCTTAAATGTAAATTCTTCTCAATTCAAAATAAACAAATTATCAGAATGCAAGAGAACCGATGACATCGACATGCAATATATTAACTTTCAAGTAAGTGTAAACCTGACCAAAAATGAAATTGGCAGGTTTTGTGTGCAGCTCTGCTCTGTAGCCTTTGGGCATGGAAGTTTTTATTTGTCAAAATGTGCACAGCAGAAGCTCAAAGAAAGTAAAAATCACCAGAGATTTGCAGTAGATGAAACAAAGACATGATCTATCTTTCTAGAGAAATACACATTTTCAAGAAGAAATTAAATTGTTCAACATTTATGTTGTTCCCATATACCTGAGTAATTCTTCAGAAGCCCTCAGAATTTTGATGCAAGCCTCAAGTATTTTCAAGTGGAAATTGTATTTGATCAGGAGAAAACTCAGTCTTACTGGACCTCAGCTAAAGAGCCAACACTGAGGGTCAAGGTTTTGTTTCTACTAAATCCTTAAAATCTGTGTGTTTCTGCACAGTATTAAGTACAAGAAACCCCCAATGAAAAGTCTGGAAGATACTTTACAATATACAGCTTGAATAAATCAGTCTAAATTTAATTTAATTCACCTTATTGGCATGTGAGAAAGTTTACACAGGCTTCATAACTGTTCTTGAAAGATTAAATCCTACCTGTTTTTTTCCTAATAAGTGGCATATAATATTAGTTGATCATGATTATTTTAGATTAACCTAATCAAACTAATCCATGTGAAAGAAAACCATCACTACCTGCCTTATTTCATCTTGGTCATAAATTTAATACCTGGAACAGGTTCTCAGCTGTAAATTCAATGGACTCAAAGCAGTTCCACATGCGAAGAATTATGTCAATGCACATTTTCTAAAATGTTTTTCTTGAGAGACATAGCTATCACCTCTAAAAAGCTAGGATTTTATCAGTGGTCCATCGAATGCCATATTTAAGGCCAATTAACAGAAAACAATTTGTTTCTTAGTATACATTTTTATTTAAAATAAAACAATTTTGCAAAGGCTAAATCATCTTCTATCCTATACAGACTACATCACACGTACATAATTTTTTAATTTTCAAAATAAATGTAGTGTAAACACATAACTATTCTAGTGTTTGCTAAGTATAACTGAAAAAAAATCTAGCTTAAACTTGTATTTGAATATATGTGATATATCATAGCACATCTGAAGAAATCATTAAAGGTTTTTCAGAACTGTGCTTTTACCATGTCCTTCTATTAAGCAACAAAAACGTGCTACAAAACTTCAAGTTTAACTCTTGCAAATGGAGCTGGAGATGCACTCCAACACATTTATGCAAATACAGCATCACTAATGCTATGAGTAAGTGGGAAAAATGCAAAAGGAAATCTATTTCAGTATATAGATTTAGAACTAAAAATCATTTGTGTTTTAAAATAATGTCAGTGAGGTCTGCTGTGCCATTGATTTTTTTTTAGCAGAAGTCTCCATTTAATTCAACAGGGGAGTTCTGCTTGAAAATAAAAAGCTACAGCAAGCCTGCTATATTTAGGGCCAGCTGATGTAAATCAGAACAACAGTGATTATAATAGGCATATCCTGATTTACTTCAGCTGAAAATTTGGCTTTTAAAAACTGATGGAAATCATTTGTATATGCTACAGAATTATGATGTAGAACAGAAACAAATTCTGAGATTGCATTATTCAAATTTCAGCAGGTAAGCCATTGCTGTAGAAGAGAATTTGCTTCTAAGCTAAATTAACAACAAATGGAAGTTGCCTTTTCAGAAAACTTTACATAAAGCAGTCGCTGTGGTTGCTTGCTTACATGTTGATTTTATCTGACATGATTTTACAAGTCTGTGATCAGAACAGCAGAGGAACATATGTTCAGTTTCCTATTTTTCAACTTAATCTGCTGCTAATACAGTGATGAAAAGAATTATGACTCAAGTACCTTTAAAGAATTTAACTGAAGCAGAATAAACTAGGCTTAATTTATATCTTCTTTAGTAAGAAAAATATCAGAATATATGCATGTTATTTAGGTGCTTTCTTTGGCCTCAATGCAAAAGAACATGTGGATTGAAGGAAAATAATGGAAATGACAAACAATCAAGGATGTGACTATACCATATGCGTGTCACATTGTAGTTAAATCCTGCAGTGGATATTTTCCCATCATGTTCAGTTCATTCTGAAGAGTTTCTGGCCTACACAGACTCCACTTTAGCTTTATACTTGTACAACCATTTTAACTTCCAGGAAGATATCGATAAACTGAAGTAGTCAGTGAGAAGCAAAAGAATGACTAAAGGATTGCAAGGCATGCCTTGTAGTGACAGACTCAAGAGCAGCAAGCAGTTTAGCTTATAGAGTTTGCCAAAGAAATGCTTACAGGTTAACTTGATCTTCAAGCTGTAAGCAAGCAATACAGGGAGTACAATGGACACTCCACTTTGCTTTAGAATACAAAAATAGAGCAAGACACTATGTGCAAAGGTGGAAATTGAATTGCTTCTCAGGTCTCCAATACTGGTCTTTTTTTTGTCTCCCGGGAGAAAGGCTCGGTGTCAAACAAGGACCAGTTCAAGGAAATCACCTGATCTGTGAATACTGGGGGTAAAATTAAGTGCTCTATGGATATATAATTTTTGTGTTTCCTCCAGAGTAAGATGTTAATTAGTAAAAACAGAAACATGTTTGTTGACCTCACAATGTAATAAAAGACATTAATTTCTAATTATAAATTCGAAATACAAATCTCATTAAAACATGAGACTTAAGCAGAATTCCACAAACAAATCTGTTTCCTCCAACTTAACACTTATTTAAACGAAATCAAGAGTGTTAATATCAATATACATCTTAGTTTAGAACACAATTGAGAACAAAATATGAAGTTTAAGATTAACCCAAATCTGAAATTTCCACTTTAACATAACTTTATCCTATTTTCCAAGGAGTATGTTGATATATCAAGAGAATGTGCCCTCCCCAGGCAAAATGTAAAATAGGAATTGAATGGTTCAAGAACTGTAACAGTAATGTTGTTCCATTTGATAGAATTTTGGTAAGAACTCTCTCATGTGAAAAAGCACTTTAAAATGAATTTTCACAAAAATTTCCTAGCATCATGTTCCACTGTTCATTACAATCCTCCCAACGATATTTTACTGAGTCTTCACTGACATCTCAAATATAATAGCCAGAAACTTACTCTCTGGTCACCATTCAAACTCTCCATAAATCCCTACCACTTCACTGCAACAAGAATGAACATTATTTCTTAGCAGGGTTTGATAAACTGAGCAGATGAGTACTATGGTCTTGGAAAATGAATGATTCCTGCTTTGAAGTGAAAAAGACTTTGATAGATCGATCAAGACAAAACCTTTAATCTCTAATCAAGAATCTAATTCCTTGCACGATTCTAGTAGTCAAGCTCGCCTGTTTTTATGACCTTCAGTGATAGCTGTTTTTTTTTTTTTTTTTTTTAACAAACACTCATTGTCAGCAACTCACAGAAGTTCAGGGCATCTCAAAAGACAGAAGGTGAAGCATAAGACCAGTTGTAAGTTTACTGCTACAGTGAAGACATGAATCTCACTGGAATTTAATACCTGCTATTAAACTAACCTAATGAATATTCTGATTTTATAGTTTAATGGAATTTTCAGTTGTAAGAGAGGATACAGGGTAAGCTTCTTGCCAAGGACTCACCCTTTTGCTTCAGACTGAAGGCAGTGGCAGAAATAACTGATTTCGATCGGGGTAAACAAACACGTTGGTATGTCCAAAATTATACCAACACTGTTAGTAAAAGCTTGTATCATAATTCACTTTAAGTCAGAAGATTCTGTATACTGAAGCTTATTGAAGAGCAAATAAAAGAAATAAGTGTTTATTATCTATAGCAATTTTAACGTACTTGATATACTTACATTCATCTTCTAAAAGTGCATTTTCCAAATGTATTAAGTTATGCTACAATTTGACTTAGCATTATGTGTCTCAATAAATAAAATAAGGGTATATCTTTAGTTAACACATTCCATGCTGTTCAGAAACATGTAAGATACCTAATTCAATAGTATATGAGAAGGTAAGAACAATAACAATTCTGCCAGAAACTGATTAGTCCTCGAGAAAATTTCCAGATTGAAGAGGTTAACATTTTACAGGAAAACCAAAGTGCCTAATCCATATTATTTTTTAATATCACAATTTACTCTATTCCAGGAGATTACTTCATAGCCACATGAGAAAAGAACTTGGGTGCAAATGGAAATCCAAGTTACTAAAGTGAATGGACAGGGCTTTTTCTTTTGTTTTTAAAGTTGGTCAATACATGTGAAAAGAAATTGAATATAGAATAGTAGAATTATTTAGGAAAACTGATTATATTAAAAGAATTACATTTTTCTACTCCAGGAAAACCTCACAACTGTCCCAGCAGCTTTTAATGACATTTTTAAAATACATTCTGTGATACTACAAGTTACAGTTTGAAAGAGATAGTAGAGTCTTTTCTAGGTTAAATGGTTTTACAGTACATTATATGACGATTAGAACTGATTGGCACTTAATTAGGCAGTGTTACTGATTGATTATTGATTCACCATTGGGAGATTTCACATATCTGTTTCTTATTTTAATGTTAAATTTCACCCTTGAACAAGGTTGTCAGCACTACATAATCTCACATCTCAGATGCAAAACTAGATTTTAATTAAAGAGTCAATATAATATTATATTAAAATTATTCAACAAAAGCATATCCCTGCTTCTTTTCTATTATGATTCAAAGAGATGATTCAGATCTCTATTGCGATAACAGATTTTTCTGAGCTTCTGAATCAGAGGGAGAGAAAAACCAGAAGGAAAAAAAGCAATTAACAAGATTCATGGTTTTACTATTTTATTTGATTTTGTCAGTCTATTATCATGAGTTTGCTGTATCTAGCACCTAGACTACTTTAACAGGATATTTACTAACATGCATAATTTAAAACATATTGACAAAAAGTCCCAGCAATTGCCAAGTGGGGACTTGGACTTTAAATTAACCTGGGAAGGAATCAAATCTGCTTCCACTTTTATTTGGAACACAAACAAAGTGTGGTCTTTCCTCAGTAGCTCTACATTATTGTCATGTAAATAATAAGTAAGCATTGACTGTCTGAACAGAGGCCCCAGAAACACAAATGCATAAACAGTTAAGTGAAAATTATAATGTTCTTGAACCACTCCACTAAAACCATGATCCCTTACTATTCATCTAGCTAAATAGATAAAAGATAACACAATTTAAGAAGAGCTAATTATATCCTGCACATTCATGGCATATCGGATGCATAACATGCTTCCTTAGTCACCCTAAAATTATTTTATTTATTGAGAACAACAATTATAGCACTGACACTGGTAGCTAGATGCCCCCTCTCATTCCTTCTGTGCCAAGTATATCAAAACCCAATTTTCAGAGGTGAACATAAGGACCAAACGCCACCAGGTTTGGAGGTGTTGTTGGTGAGGAGATATGAGGAAAAGCTGCAAATGGTAGTACCCTTCCGTTAGGAAAAAGCTATGCCATTTTAAACCTACCATTGAATTTGCATAATTTAAAAAAAAAAAAAAGGAGAGAGAGGAAAAGAAATATCTCGCCTTAACATAAAAAGCTGAATTCCTCTGTCAGAACACGGTCAGCTCATAATAGCCACTTTGTTCAGTACTTTCTTATTGTCTGAGAAACCTGCAAGTAAATACTAAACTACTGCACCTTATTTCTGCATATGTAACAAGTGTATTCATCAAATATTCATTTAAATAAATTAGAAAACAAAAAGCCTTCTTTTTCATTAGAAAATTCCTCATAAACAGAGCCAGAAACCAATAACAAAGCACTTTAACCAAATTGTTCTCCAGCATAAAGTGAACTAGCTCTATTCCTGCATCTAAAAAGTTGTCAGAACATAAACCTGTCCAGAAATGAGGGATATGTCTTAGACTCATTGAAGTATCATGTGGTACTTGCAAAAATGACATTTAGCAAGTGAAGTGCTAGATTTGAACCTGATCCTCTAAGAACCTATCAAGAATTATTTGCCCAATTTAATAAAATGCTCAGATCCATGTATTATATAAGTACACTAATAATCCTTCTGAAGTCAAAGGATCTATCCATGCATTGAATATTTAATGTCAAGTGAGGCACTCAAGCACATATTTAACATTAAATGCATGGGTCCTCACAGAATCTAAAAAGGACTCCTCATTAGCTCGGTTATTTGGGTACACTGAATGATGGATTAAGCACTCACTCCAAGCCAAGTATCCTGCCTTCCAATTTTATTGTCCCAATCTTTTACAGACACTAATTTATGAAAACAGAGGCAAATTTATGCTTAGTTCAGCTTGTTGTGCACACCACCATTGTTAGTTGATTTTTCAAACAATATTATGTTTTCTCTTATTTAAATGTAGGACTTCTAGCACGTGATGATTCCACGTTGGAGATATTACTCAGTTTTACTTATTCAATTACAAACCCTACTTACTTTGCAATTTTCTGTTGGATTTCATCATCTATTCACAATAATAAACAACATTATCTAGGTCATCATTACATACTGCTTTAATAAAAATCCTCCATTCTTTAGGATCACTACAGTTGGTTACCAAATTATTTCAAGACAGACTTTGGCAAAAAAGGGTGGATGCTATGGCAAATGAAGTTTGACACAAGTCAAAATAATACCCATCCTATGTGTGGAGGTCACTGATGAACTTTGTCTTAATGATATATGCTAAGATCACCTTTTAGAAATTATTTTTTTTCCTCTCTGGTCTTTCAAAATAAAATCTACATTTTGGAAAAAAATATTGCTTTCACTCTTCCTCAAAGTTTTCCTGTGCCTTTGATCTTTGAAAAGCCCTGAAATAATGATTTGTTTTGTCTAGAAATACTTCTTCCCCAAGGATAAAGTGTAAATTTATTTTTCTGACTATAATATATTCAATAACACAAATAAAAGTCAAAAATAGATGTAACTTCTGTACATGTGGGTTTTGAAAGTTTAACATGTAAGACTGAAAATATGCATCTTAATCCAAGATGAAAGAGCAATTGCTACCAAGAGAAAGACAACAATTTACAAAACAATTACTTGACAATAGTATCTGAAATGTTACAGTAAGGGCTTGACTGAAAAACCTCTGAAGTCGAAGGGAATTTCTTCCATTATTCCAAGTAGAATTTGGGCTAGGTCTTTACTCTGTTTTCTGAAGAATCCTATTTAGGTATCACTTGTAATCATGAACAATAAATACAAATAAAAGACTTTCATAACACAGCTGCTCAGCATGTTTGGGGGGCAGGGAATCGTGTCCTGACTTCAAGCAACAGAGGCACAAAACACACATCATGACACAGAAAAGGAAGAGATTATATGTGTTTAGGCAATAGCTACAGCAGTATCACACTCCTGATGCAGGAATACAGCAATAATGCTTTTTATAGCTCTGATGCGATAGCATCTGGAATATTGCACTCCCCTGCAAAAAAAACTTGACAAGCCACTAAAGTGAAATACAAATAATCAAGGGGCTAGAAATATTGATTTAAGGTAATGATTGAGAGCGCCAAACATATCAAGCATGGCTAAGAGAAAACAAAAGGTGGGATCTGATAACTCTGTACAAACACATAAAAAGGGCAGCTTTCAGAAAGAGAAAGGAATTATTTAGGGTCCTTTCACAGAAGAATCAGCAGCAGTAATGGGAAAAAAGCAGGGGTGGCACCCTCATCTCATTGCTTTCAAAAACAAATCTACTCCTCTTTGATTAGCAAAAGTTGGTGCACAGAGAATATAGGGGAAAACTTGGTGGTAGCTAACAACTGATTCAGAACAGACTGGGCCACGCACTGAGCTGCCCTGTGGCTTTTTCTTTCTTTGCAAGAACCACTTGACTTTGTAATTAGGCTGAAAACTCTTGTAGGCAGGGCACAGCATAATGAAGTCTTTATCTTAACTGATGTTCTGGTTATAAATAATGCACTAAGCTAGTTAACAACAAACAACTTTGAAAGCTTTAGGCTGGCAGTGTGTAACTGCAGTGGTTTTGCACAGTCCGACACTGCAGAGCTGTAACATTAGGGATCTAGTATGGAGAAAGTCTAATTTGAAGACTTTTTGAAATCTATATGAACATCTGTTTTATTACTGTACTAGCAATCTGTAAACCCTCCAATTGTACAAATTCCCTTGCAGCAAGACCATTAGTGGAAGAAAAGAAATAATGAAGAGTGTTCACCAAATAGCCTTCTTCAAGAAAACCAACAGGTTTCTTTGTATTTCTAAACTAGGAGTGGAATATAAATTATGAAATCATGGCAATATTAAATAGTATGAAGTACATTTTCCTGTATTCATCTAAGGTATATATTTTGAGTTACTCCAAAAGAAAAACGTTAATATGAACTGAATGAGCAATGCTAATACAATATATACCACTATAATCACAACACAGAAAACTGCTTTTTCCCCATTGCACTCCAAAACTTCATTATGGTGCTGTGAATATCCACTTATTTCCAAGCTTGTTTTTAGCTGTGTATGGTGACAGATGGGCTTTAGGCCTGAGTTCTGGGACTTACATTAGGGAAAGAACTTGTCAGATGGAACATTTATACTTTTTCTAGTTTCTGAAATATTTCAGAACTTGTTTATTTTCAAATCATAAGAAGAAATAAAGTATGATTACGGATCTCATGTTGCTCAGGAAAAAAAAAGATTATTTTAAAAATATATTTACAAAAATTCAAATTCCCTGTATTTTACAGAAATAAGTTTCTCTGGATGTCACAAGATAAAGTCACAGGTCTACTTAAAATAACTATTAAGATTGCAAATTCCACATGGACAAGAAAACATCATCCATGCAGACTGCCCATGGTCCAAGGAGAATGATTTTCAAAGAGATGAAAAATGGAACTGTGAGTTTTCAGTTTGAGTTGAGTTTGAGTTACTGAGAACGAGGAAAACCAAATGTTCCAGCCTGGGTGAGACATGGACCATTCATGTTTGAGATTCATCCTCTTGCTTAATCTGATGATAAAACACACACACACAAAAAAAAAAAAAAAAAAAAAGGCCAAACAGACACTTCAGTGAATATACAGATTTTGCCTCCAAGGTGACTAATCCCGATTTAAAACAATACAAATAATAATCCCATATCTCCTTCATACACTACCCAAATCCTTGCAGGCCTCCTGGGACACATGACTGTACTCAAAAGCCCTACAGGCATATACCATGTTTATTTGTGCCCTCAGTAAGGAAAAGAGAAAAATAGAAAATACTAAGACCTGTAAGTCCTCTATATCCCCTCAAAATTAGCACTGTATTTCCACAAGGCCCAAGTAAGTAGCTTGAGTACACTGGCATAATTCACTTCACTAACACTTATTTACATCAAAATCCAGCTCATGTTATGTTTTTAAAGTGATGATTAAATACAGAAAGAGGAAAAAATAAATCCTTCCAATCCAGTCAATGTACTTTCTGCAACCTGAACATGGTCTTCAGCCAAGCCAAAGAATAAAGGGCCCAAATGAACAGAAATTGTGTCCAACCTCAACCCCTCAGCCATGCGCTATTCTCATAGGCTTCATGTGTTTCATATTACCAGCTCATTACCTGTAATACGTAAACCCTATGTACTTCATCTTGAAAGCTTATTTTCTTGAAGTATGAGGTTTAGTACTAAAAAAGGACTGTGTTTAATTGTATGACAATGGAAGGATTTGAAGCAAAGCCCTGAATAATGGAACTTTATCCTCCCGCAAACAAGAGAGCTGACACAATGTATTCAGTATTATAAATCCTGCTGTTCTGCCAAAGTTATAATAAGGCATTCTTAGCGGAGAGCCTAATGATGGAGGGAAATACAACATTTCTTTTCCTTACATGATTTCATAAATTTTCTCAGAATCATATCTAAACAGTAAGGTACTACCTGCAGGAAAATAAATTAACATAAAGCTGTTATGTTCGTTTTAGGGGGTTTTTTTGTTCTCTGTTACAGATTATGCCTTCTTCCCGAATATTGCATTAAATGCAGGTATTATAGCAGAGCTTTTAACACAAGCAGCCTGAAATGTATGGAAAACAGCTTTGGTGAAAGATATTCGTCTCAGCCTCCTGTGTGTTGGATTTGTTTATATACCTCAAATAAGTTAGTATCTGGTTAACTCTGAAACCTACAAATAGACCATGTCACTTCTGTTGTACAGTTTGAGGGTTAAGCAGTATCTGCCAGGAATAACCCTAGAGCATAAAGAAAACATCCCTTTCTAGACGTGAGAAGGGATTTTTGACTGGGGGAAAGAATTGTATAAAGTATAAAGGTCTTTGGACACCAACCAGTGAAGCAACTGAGCAAGAAGCAAGTGCTCCAGAGCAACAAAAAATAACCTCTTTCCTTATTATTTTAACCTTGCGGTACACAGACTGTCCCCTTTTTTTTGGTCATACAGTAGGAAAGAAACACAAAGATTTGCAATATATTCACAAAAATTCCTGTATCTAGGGATTATGAAGTCCTTCAACTTCATTCTTCAGTTTCATTACCCACAAAAGATGTTTATTGACTAATATACTTCTCTGTTATGAGAAATTAATTAATGCGACTATTCCAGCTAGGGCTCAGCATACACAAAACCATAACTCTGCATTGACACGCAAAGCAAATAAGTATTTCAGGTAGCTCCATGCGGAAGCTTTGGCTTTATCTTATATTGTTATAGTTACACTATATAATTGAATAACCAACACTTTGTTTCCAGAGAAAACAAAATTCATGAGAGCATGAGGCTTTCAAAACCCTGTGTGAAAGAGCACTGGTCTGCATGTTGTACAGCAATATTCCTCACTGGAAGCTACGCAACTGTATACTATGATAGAGAGTAGTATTTTAACAGGTTTGCCACTCTGTTACTGTATTGGGAAAAAAAAGTGTGAGGACTGTCATTGCTTCTGTGAGATCTAATAAGCATATTATATTCTGCTCTAATAATAGTAATGAATGAAATCATGGATGGATAATTAATTGCTTCCTTCTAGGTCTAAGAGATAAATCATACTTGATCACAATGATTCCAGCGCCATAGATATTTACATCTAAGTTTCCAGAAGACCGAAGGCTGCAGAATTGCACATAGCTGTGGTAACTTTTGTTTTGCTTTTTGTTCATGCCTTCATTTAAAAACACCTACTCCATCCCATAATAGATATTTCAGTGGTTAATTCTGGCTTAGGAAGAGCTAAACCTTTCACACTCATCCAAAGCTAAGAATAGATCCCTCACAAGCTGGGTTTATTGGAAGTTAATTCTGAACCCAGTGTGGACAGACATGCTCTCTCCAAAAGGCCAGCTGTTCCCTCTGGCTTCACAGGGCTGCTCAAACACTCAAGCCATGTGGGCTGTAGCCCATGGTCAGCAAGGTCAGACTTGCTGCCTAGTTACAGTAAGAAACTTTTAACAAAGTCTAACACTAACAGACACAGGAACTCCCTTTTCATTTAGTGATCTTCCAAACAAGTTTTGGGATCGATCAATTTTGAAGTAATAACTACAAAACCAATAACTTGTTTAATGCATCTTTTCGGAGATGACTGTATGCAAGACATCACATTAAGGGAACTGTGACACAAAGAATCAGTAGATTCTTGTTACCCAATTCTGAGCTGTCACCTTATTCTTGACTTTACAGAATTTAACTGGACTTTTGCCATTTTTTCCAGAGGAACAGGGTTAGAGTCTTAGAAACACAATTACTAACGGAAGTCTGTGTAAGAATTATCCAAGACTTCTAAAATGAGAGGACAAGCACCCCAGTTGTCATAAGTCACTGCAATGCCACCACTTTATTACAACTAGGGATATGCCATACAAAACACATGTTTTGGTAGGGGTTCAGAAGGGAGAGGGTGGTGAAATGAGTTCATCACTATAAAAAGGAAACAATAATTAGAGCAGTAACTAATTCTGTCCTGAACCTGTGTAAGGGCAGAAATAAAAATATTGAATAAAAAGCAAAAAATATTTTAAGACAACATTCTAATCCCCATTCTTTTGAGACAGATAGCCTCCAAATAGTATTTCTGCAGCAATGACAAAAACACATTCTCAATAATTATTAAAAAAAAAAAATCATGATTCTGATTAATTTGCTAGGGCAAATTAACATGAGTGTAACTTCATAACCACCGTTAGAGTTTGCATCCCAGAGCAGTATGTTTCACTTATACCATCTGAACAAGATCAGGGCTTTTTTTTCCTACCAACTAGAGTGTACAGCTTCTCTACAAAAAAGGACTGAAATAGGGTGATAAATGTCACAAGTTTGTGGTATTTTGCAATAGTCTCATTAACAATGTATTAGTTCCATGACATGTTGGACTATTAACTTAATTCTATAATTATATGGTTTAAAACACATGGGCAAACAGAAGCTATAATCATGAAACAAATATATGCCATGTTATTATTTCGAAACACCAAGTTTAACATACATTTGACTCCTAAATGAAAAAACTTTGTATCAATTATATTAGATAGTAAAGTAAGCAGCAGCATCAGGAGTATCAGAGGATTTAATGAAATCATAACCAGATTGATAAACTGTTTGTTATGCTACCACAAAGCATTCATGTCCAATAAATTTAACTCTGACATTTTAGATAAATGCAGAGATAAAAAATGGAGACCCCATTTTGTATAAAAACACCTTTTACCTAATCTCACTTCATGAACTGATACAGGAAACAAAAAAGCACCAGTCTACCACGTATTTCTTTAGAACGGTTTTTAATTTGGCGATCTGGAATTGAATGTCTGTGGACCGACACTTGCGAAGCGTTACCAGTGAAAGATAAGGAAATAGGGTCTACTTTACAAAAGCGTTTGTGAGAAGCTGTCAGGGGAACTTCTGAAGCACTGGTGTGATAAAGGTAAAGGCCCCAGTGGAGTACATCTCAAACAGCCACATTCCATATGTTAATCTTGTTATAAAAGAATTGCCCTAATTAAAAAAAAAAAATAAATAAAGCCTGACTGACAAAACCCAGCATTCTAAAGCTCAAAACATGCTTTCTTGTCATTAGATAAAGTCCAATGAGAAACACGGAATGCTTCTGTAGCTTATCCAAGAAAAAAGCCCTCAATAATTAAACAATGCTGTGAAGAAGGGTTGTAAGCATGTCTATCTCAAAGACATCAATCTCACAAAATCTACTGCTTTATGGACCTGAAGTAGAAGAGTCTTCTAGCATCAAAACATTTCCTTCCTGTAGCTTTCCAGGTTTGCCTTAGCTTTCTCATTTCTAGTGGACAAGTTGATAGATTGTAGGGAGCAGCATAAGAAAAACACCACATTATCTGACAGCTGTAAACAGTTGAATCAGGAGCTGCCTTTAGATTTATCTTCACATTGCACCCAGCACACAGAAGCTTTAGCCTATTTCTGTGTATTACCATATAAAACACCAAATCATAATCCAGGGGTAATAGGGTGTAATAAACACAGATGGTACAAGAGATGGATAAACTTTTGTGATTAGTCAGCTCTTTACAAAGGTAACGAAGCTAAACTGAACTGAAAACAACTGTTGCTAGATCTACTTGAGCAGGAATCTTGCTGCCTCTGCTTCAGAGCTGAAGCTTCTGGCTTCACAAGCTAGTCTTCTCTGTTTCTTCTATCAGTTTTATAATATGCTTCCACCTGAAAATTTCATCTTACTAATATGCCAAGAGCACTATAACTATAAAATAATACTTGTCATAAAACTTCTGAGAGATCTGTAGACAACATGACTTAACTGAAGTAGGACTTGGATTAAATTAGAACATTTGTATGTAAAAGCAACTATTTCTGTAAGATCTGGCTTAAATATCCCCATAACTTTCAGAACTATTTTGAATTGACAACAGAGTCACAGCTTTTGTGATCAGCAAGTGGTCAAAAGTGCCCAGTGCTTTGGGCATACTCCCCACTAATGGAGACAGTTCCACAAGCCACGTTTGTTTACACAGATTAATAAAATGTTTCAAATTTAACACAGAAACCTGGCTTGGCAGCATGATGTTGTGCCTCATTACACCAAAGCTCACTTTGTCCCAGCATCTATCATTAGAATTCTAGGTACTGAAGCATCAACACTGATGCTGCATCAAAAATAAAATCAAACCCCACCAAATCTGGCTTCCTTCACATTAACCAGTTCCAAGAGTATATCTGATTACATTAAAATAATCCCACATTTTAAAATTCTCCTGTTCCATTGTAGCAGTTTTGAAACATTTATAAACTCAGCCTGTGTGTGTTCTAATCCCAGTGGCTGGTGTAACAATGGCCTGAGGATCCTAGGCTGTCAGGAACAACAAATTGCCAACAAGAAACACATCCTGTAAAACACTGCCTGGGTAGTTTATTTAAATTTGAATCTGTATCTCTGTTGTTGGCACACAGCATTAGTCATGACTTAAACCATTAGTAACAGAACACTCTCCCCCACCTAACACACAATACAATAACAAATGTGACTACCGTATCAGCAGAGAGCAGGCTTTTTATCAGTTTATTTTAAAATGCTAGTTATTCGTTAAAATAAAATAAAATCACAAAAACTAAATAGAGTGTGCAGTAATTTTCAACTGGTTATCTACCTCACAGACCAACTACAGAAATCACAGTATTAAAGGTTGTGGTGTGCCTGTTGCATTGATTTTCATGCCAGCATACTTGGCATGGTGCAAGAGCATCAGTACATGATAAACTACAATGTATTTCATAATGGAATGGTTTGCATTAAAAAGGGAAAACAACGGACGCTTGCTGGGTGTAGGCCATGGCGTGCAATTTTTACTGTCTTGGGGGCAGCATGATTTATGGTACCACTAGGAGACACCGGTTTATATCTACCTCCACCAGCTGTGTTTAATAACCTTAACTGTCTCTTTTGCCAAGCAAGCACCCACAAGCAAGTGGTGCAGTCAGCAGGGGATTACTGGGTTCATACCTGTAAGAAACCAATGCAATCCAGCTTGAAACACTGGGAAAATCCACTGTGCTAATGAGACTCGAATAAACAACCAAAGAAAATGCACAGAAATGTAGAATTTTTCCACTTAATTCAGGCTTATAAAACACCTCCAAACAGGGGCTGAGTCAGCTTAAGGTCACTCCACAGTCAGCAGATGGATGGGTCACCTCCAGAGAGGATGACTATGTGGATCTCAGGGAGCTTAGAATCACTCTCTGATGGTACCTTTTTTCTCTCTATTGATGACACAATCACTTTAACTAGAGTCCTGGTACATCTCACCTTGGTATCTCAAATAACTGCTAGAGAAAGGTGGGATGGATCTATTCATCTGTACACTTAATTATTTGCTTTTTCTTGCCCCAGTGCCAACAGCTAAAGTCTAGCCCTGCTTTCAGGTGCAGAAATTAAGCAGAGATAGAACTAGCACCTGGGAAGCTTACATCTCAACTAGAAGACACTTAGTAGCCTTCCAAAAAAAATATAGCCTTTCATGATTTATCACAATTTTAGTGACTGTGATGTATTATCTTACAAAAGGCTACAAGGACAGTCTCTGGCAAGGTAGCCTACCACAAACAATAGGGTTGATGATTAAAAAGCATTAATATGAAACTGTGACAAGCTACAGGACGGAGGAGTTGGATTTAAATGACAAAAACACAATGACACATTTTTAATAACAAAACCAAAACTTTCAGTTTCATCAGAGGCTGAATGTAAACTGCATTTTTAATGTCTTTTGCTCCTTTTAAGCAAGTACTCCAGTTTGGTACTTGGGCAGTAACAAGACCAACTGATTTGAGGATTCATAATACTCCTCCATTCAGAAGGTCATGACATCCTGTTTGTGGATGTCACAGAAATGAATTCTTCAAAGCAAACTTGTTACTCTCCCATCCAAAGAGAAAGCTAGAATTTATAGAAGTTCCTCCTTTCACTCAGTCTTTTCCTGCATTTGGAATGCATTTCTCCTGATCCAATTACCTCCATCGCTAGCTTACAAGACTGCTAACCTCAGCATACGTGTTGCTTTGACATTGTAACCTTGCATGCTTGTCAGGCTTTTTACCATCCCTGAACAACGTTACTCAGCTCACGTAAACTCCCTCTACCTTTGTCCCCCTCGGGGTCCAGTTTTGGTTTAATGTTCTCTTTTGAACCAGGCCTTAGCCTTGCAAAAAAGCAAACTATTGTAGCCTGAGTGCAACCATGAATATGGATCTTCTACAAGAAATAGTTTCTCTGCTCTTTTCTCAAGGATTTCATCTGTCATGCTTTTGTCTCTTCTACTTGCATGTTTCAACACACACCTTTGATTTAGCAAAATGCATTCAGAAAAGATAATAATATCAGAAAAACTGAGGCATAATGCTGTACAAATCATTCACAAGGATAAAATTTTAGCCAGTTTTGAGGAGTTTAGTTATTTCATGGAGATTTATTAAGTTTTACCTATGGCTCAAAAGTTTTCAAGCAAAACAAATTAAAATAAAGAATTAAGATATCAAAATGTTAATTATTTGGAATTGAGAAAAAGCAGATATTTGAAGCTTAAAAGTATTTCATAAATGAAATTGAGAGTTGATAAAGAATAACAGTTTTCCCCTAAAGTGCAGTAGTCTGTTGAAAGATAACAAGCAAAGGAGAGTTAGTAAACAAATAGCAAATTTGATCACAACAGACCTGTTAATTTGGAATGGACTCAAAAAGACAGATAAATACACATTTATTTTCAGGCTGAATTTTCTTTTAAGTGTCCTGAGATTTTTATTAATCGCTCTGCAGGCAATATATATGTCCCCTAAGGTTTTTCATGTACTTCCTACTATGTTTATTAGAGAATAATTACCAGCTGGCTTTTACTGGCTTACATTTGCAGCTTTGAAGAAATTTACGCTTTCATATAGTATCAAAATGAAAACTGCAACTGTGTCTTCCAAAAAGCGGTTGTTATAATTGCTTCAGAAACCTTGATCAATTTAAAACATGTAGCTCCGCTTTGAACTAATAAGAGTCAGTCTAACCAGAAATATTAAAAGTGTGGTTCAGATATCCAGTAAAGGTGACAGGCAGAGAAACCAGAAAAAGCTGCAAGAAAGAAAATCTTTAACTCCATGAAAATGGGATTAAAGAATGAATCTTAAAATAAACATAAAGAGAAAAGATATTAAGCTCCTAATCCAACACAAGTGAGCTGAAAAACATGTTGTACTATGTTCATAATCATCTGTTTTGACAAAAATGCGCTGTGGTGACTGTTTAATATGCACAGAATATATTCAAACCCTTTTTGCAAATAAAAAAGTAAATCTGTGAATATAATTGCCTTAAGTATACACTGGAAGCAACAATTAAAGATTAAAAAACCAAGGTAGGAATCATTGTTAAAACAAAGATACACCAGTCTGAAATTTATGAGCTTGGTTCTCAGTTTTACATTTTCTCCAGATCAGTTCTGCTGCCCCGCCCTTAAATATTTTATAAATACCTATCTCGCAAAGGTCTGTATGCAGCACATACTGTTTAATGAACCTTCATATTCTTTATGTATCATTGCAGGCTGAACCCTTTCCTCCAGAAATCTGACTACTTCCCTCAGTTACTCTGAAATATAGGACATTTTCCATTTAAGTCTCAGAAGTTTTCCAACTTTGCTTACCCTGGAGAATCACTTGGGCTTTTTTAATAACTGTACTTTATCCATGCAGTGGCCTTGGAATGATTTTGCCATGCATTCCTAAGAGATTATGTTTCTCAAGCCTAATAATTCTGCATACAAGTGCTGCTGGGCTCTCTGCAATTGCAGCCCAGAGGCCAGCTGGCAGCAGGTCAGTATTTGAACCAGTGGCCTGGTTGCAGATAGGACAGCTGGAAGTTTGGCATTCTTTTGTGATACACGGCCATTTGAATGCTTGGGATATGACAAAACATTTATTCTCCTCCACCAGAAACCTCTTTCAGTTACTGCATGTTACAGCTGCTTTTCTTCCTTCTATGGTAAAATAGGATTCTGACTCCTGACAAGTTCACCCAGAACCGGCCTTTTCCATTTCTCCTGTGCCGTGATGGCTGGACTCCTGTGTCTGTCACATTTGTCTCTCTTTAGTTTGGTCCTACAGACTTCCTCTACAATAATTAGTCATCACTGTTTTTATCTGTTCCCCAAATTGCTGAGACAGTACCCCAGAATCTGTTGGCTATTCTAATGATTTGAGGTGTTCCAGGCAACACTGTTTCACTGACTTCTCCTTTCCCTTCAGAGACAAAGGGAAAGAGCATGCTATTTGCATCACCTTTCTTTCTTTTCCAGGTCTAAATGAGTGCATAATCTAGCAGTAGTTCCAGCGCTTTTCCAATTTGTCAGTTGTCTTGCAATCCAATACCCTCAAAGATCCCTAAATCAGCACACAGCTTGTTTGGTTTGATTCTACATGTCATTTTATTTGCACATTCAACCATCCCTTCTTGGCAGTGGATTGTGCTGGACTGATTTCTGCACTGTGCTTGACATCCTGCATGGACAGAAGGCTCCATGTTTCTGACGCAGAATGATTTATCAAGAAAATTAGTCAGAGGTACTGCATTTCAGCCTGATTTCTCAGTGGTTCTGTAGTCTTGCATTGCCAGTTCTCCTTCTGCAGTTCCATGCAAGTTGCTCCACTGCTATGTACATGCCTTCCGTCTCAGTAATCCAGGTGAAAGTCTAAAGCAGTCACCACAACAAACTTCAACATACACTGGAAAAACTACAAATAGATAGTGTGCCAAGAAGGCTAACTGTATGAGAGCAGTAGATGTCTTACTGGTCCAGTCAGGAGCAAATCATTCAGCATCTGTTTCAAAACCAATTTCATAGATATACTACATCTCTCAATTAGTACATATTGCAGTGTTTCTTTTTATTACCTTCCACTCCACTCCCCAGGTAAATCAGTAGGAAGGACAGTCTCTCTAGACAAACCACCATTCGAAGAAAGACTTGGAATAAGCAGTCAAAACAATGTTATTCACCCTCCAACTATTCCATTGCAAAAGATGCCTTTCAGTTGACTGTGCAATGTCAAATTGCCTCACTTGAATTGCAGAGGAGAAATTATATATGACCTTTATCCTTATGCTCAGTCTTCTCTATCCTGGAGCTTTTTAATATAATTTAGCACAATTATTTAGAATGATTCCACAGCAATATGAAGGCAACATTTTTTTCTACAACCTTCTAAAAAGCATCTAAGATATAAATTAATTTCATGGACACTAATTCCACTGAGCTCTCAAAAGAAAACATAACTAAGAAAGTTCCACTGACAAATAGGATGCAACTATGTAATTACAGAACATTTTTACAGGGGGAAAAAAAAGCTGACTCTTCATGTAAACTTACCTTTGGCATTTTGCACCTTTATTGGAAGAACTTACTTTTCATTTACAGGATTTACATTACTTTAAAATGCTAGAAAATCCTGTAAATTGAAAGTCATACTTTATTAGAAGAGAAGAATTTAACAACCCACGCTTTTTGGGCAGACATGACATAATGCCACATACAAAGAAAATAAGCTGGTTTTACTTGAGCCTAGATCTCAAAGAACCAAGGCCTCTAGAAGGCTATATCCACACTGCCCAATAAAGCAAGTCACAAACACACACTGTATATTATTTATTTAAACAAAGTCCTCTACCCCTGCCAAATCAAAATCAGCTTTCACCCAAATAAAAACATTTCTTAACAATGAGTAATACTGTGTTACTGAATTTCAGCTGTCCTCCTACACTAGTTGAACTGTATGCTGCAGAAGATTTGTTTTTACAGAAAGAAAATGGGCATTTTTATTTCTGCTGCATATAAAAATACCTGTTTTCCTTTTTGAGTTGAAGAGTGTTTTCCTCTTTTTGGTTTGGGGTTTGTTTTTTAAGATAAAATAAAATGCAAACTCAAAAATACAGACAACAACTGAGAAAAAATGTCTCAGATGTGAGAAGTTAAGAAAACTTATAAATTGAACACAAATGCTGTGTTCAACTGTACCTACACTTATTTTTCCAACTGTACCTACACTTATTTTTCCAACTGTACCTACACTTATTTTTCCAACTGTACCTACACTTATTTTTCCAACTGTACCTACACTTATTTTTCCAACTGTACCTACACTTATTTTTCCACCTTAATAATTACAGGCTATAATCATAAACAGTTTAGGAATACTTTACATAATTGTTTGCCAACAAAGCTTTAAATGTTGATGTTCAGCTTTGGGTATTTGGGGTTTTTTTGGGGGGTGGTGTTAGTCTCTTAGGGTTTTTTTTTTAAACCAATACTATTCACAAACTCAGGGGGTTGGGGAGGGCAGGTACTATGATCTGAAATTTAGAAATGTACAATTCAGGATTCTTATAACTGTGATCAACATCCCAGCACATGAGGAAAACAGAGGAAAATAATTTACTCTTATAGAGAGGAAAGTAATTCTTCAAAGGTTTACAATATACATAAAAATGAAATTTCCTAATGTACAGTAATAACTTCTGTAACCAACTGAGTATTTTGAGGATAACCAATTAAATAATTAAGTAGGTGCACAAGAGAGACAGTATTGATAGAAAAAACCCTCTGGACTAAAACCACATCTATGAGCTTCTGCTTAATCAAATTTTTCTTCCTCAAAACGGCCAACACTCTCAACATTAATCTTTAGAACAGAACTCAGCTTTAGCCTGACAGATAACAATGATTCTTTCTTCAAAATAAAAGAAAAATGGATAAAAACATTATTGGAGACTTCAAATTTTATAACACGTTCCATGACTTCCAAAAGTGTCAGCAGTTCTTCCCTAAGTATTTTGAAATAAAGTGACAATTTAGACAGAAAAGTCTTACAAAATCCTCATCTTCAGTTTTGCTGACCCTGACTCTGTATCTTCACACTCACAGATGCCCAGCATCACCACAGATGGCAAACATCTAGCAGAAGTCATAAAACAAATGGACTTTTCGAAACTTGATTTAGTTCCTCAGTTTCAAATGGAGATTAAAAAAAATACTGAACATTTCACTACTCAATTTGCAAACATGTACCAAAAAGACTTTTTGATAAAAAGTCAAAACAACAAAAGCAGTTTTTCTTGTATTAAGATTTCTAAAAGTAAATTATCAGAAGACAATTGTACACCCTGAATTAACAAAGAACGCACAGATACAATGAAGTCATCCACAGAAGATTACTTTCATTTACAAGGATTACAAGTTAAACACTATTTAAGAGATTGATACTGCTGAATTTATACAACATAACAATAGAAAATTCTCAAGGAAAAGACTTTTGAGAACTGCAGAACAGATGTGTGAAAAGGGGAAAGGACACTTAAACTTTGTCCATTTATAATTATTAAACAAGTAGTTTGTCAGCATATTCAGCTTATTGACAGACCAAGGATCACACAGTGTTTAACTGTGTTCATTACATTGGTCCTATACTGAAGCCCATTCAAATTAAGTATCCTTAACCTTACAAATACAGATCAATTTAAAAAGAAATTGCTACCAGCATCTAAACTTATTCATTACACAGGTAAGGACTTTCTGTGCATGTACTGTACCCCAGGCAAGTTAAGTTAAGCAGTTCTTCAGTAGGGCTACTCACACACAAAATACTCCTGCCTGGCAGAGATCAACTGCCTTGCACATCTGCAGTAGCTCTGGCTGTTGAGAGCAGGAGTATTGTTGATCCTCACATTAGAAACCTGCCAGAGATGCCTGGCACATGCTGGCATTGCCATACGTGCTCAAATCTACTGCCAGGCACTCAAAAAATAGCTTTGACATAAAATGTTGCTAATAAAACTGGTACATTTGGTATCACTACCAGCTGCCATGGAGACCATAGCGCTACCAGGCCAATGAGATCTAAACGATGCTGGGATGCTTCATTTGTGTTTTAAAATTAAGAGTTCACTCAGGAGTCTTGGGAGGTCTGAGGGCTGTTAATCTGAAATGGGCTCTGGAGAACAGTCATTACAAGTCACATCTCTTTCAGGCAGGCTAGGCTGGAAGAGAGACTGAGAGCCTTTGTAAGGGAACAGCCCAAGAAAGGGGCCCTATTCTCAGAGGAGTCAATTCAGCATCTTCTACTGACTACAATGGCCCAACACTGTCGTTAATTAGTGTGTGTTGGGAGGGAGGAACAAATAATATTCTAAGCATGACTTTGGTCTAAGTCTTCAAACACTGAATGAGTTATATTCAGCAATATATTTCACACAACACTGTCCATTACTCATAAATTAATGTTGTCCTCTGAAGAGTCTGGTGGGTTTTGTTAATAGACAGCCAACAAGAATGGCAATTAAAGTGAAACAAGTTATGCAGTGATGGGTACATGTTACAAACAAAATGCTCCCTTTGATCCTCCAGGTTGAAAAGCCTCCTGAAAAACCTTCATCGTGCAAGGAGATAAACACAATGTTTTAGAACCTTTTGACTTATCTGATATCAGCCTTGAAACTTTTTTTTAGTCAGGTTTTTAATGATTCCCTATGTAATTAGTAGCATCAAAGTGGAAGCTGATTGACAAGCTACCAGCACGCTGTCTATACAGTGGGAAAACGAGGAAAATAACAGCATGAGATGTTTATTTAACTCCCTAAGCAAACACAACACAATCTCCCATTACCTATACTGCCTCAGAGCCACCATGCGAATGGTGTGGCAGTGAAAGACGTGCTGCTCACAGTTAGCAAGGCCACCTTCGTGCTGGCTTTACACAGAGCATTCCTCCAGACACACACCAAGGCATGGGAAATTACTGTCAGCCTCCACAAGTGCAAAATCATATGCATCTGCTCCTTATTGTAATCACCAAGCAGAGTCTAGCCTGGCACTGAGATTCACTGGGATCAAACCTCAAAATTAATGTTTGGAGAAGCAGTTATATCAAACACCTAAAGTCTTCCCCTCCCCACCCCCAATCAAAGTACATTAAAATAGTTCATAATTATGTCATCGTCTCACCAAGTAGCATAGCCTTCTTTTAAATATAGCTTTGTAAAGCTCACAAATGTTTTAAGACTAGGTCTGTTTCTCTGCACCCACCCTAATAGGAGACAGCCAAATAGAATGAAGTTTCTTCTTTTAATCTGCAGAGATAAGAAAAATGAAAAAAAGAAAAAATATTTCCCAAGTGAATAAACTGGCAGAAAGGGCGTCAGAACACTGGCCCTAGGAATTAAGTTCTACTTCTCCAGCAAATATCTGGAACATGACTGGAATCTACTCAGCACCTGCAGGTATTTAATACTCTTCTTTAGCCTTCCCATCATAGCACCCAAATAACTTTCAAATGTGAGTTTATATACATAACACACTTGCAAAGAAAGAGTTCTGATTCCACATTTATGTGATGGACAGATATGAATACCTAGGCACAGATTATCAAAAGTACTTTAATGCTTTTTGAGGATCCTGGCTCAAGTGACCTACCCACATGAAATCTGTGGCTGCTGGAGAATAAACAAGAAGTCTCTGTAGTTCTGAGCACCTGCCTGGTCTTTAGACTGGTATTTGTTCTTCATGTCCTAATGCTCTGACCATGAGGATTTTGGACAAGGACCCTGCTTATCTTCCTCTGCAGTTCTGCTCATTTTTGCTATTGAACAATAGCTTTTAGTCATTGGGATTTTGATCCAACTCATCAAAACTCAGTAGGATTTGACTTTCCAAAATGTTACCTTATATTTGATCTATCTCTATGTTTTATGATTTCAAGAAGAGCATGACTCAATACGGGGGAAAAAAGAGAAAAATGTACCTATCAGAACAGCAATATCAGACAAAAGCAAAACACATTATTTTCACTCCATTTCTCCCACTGTTTAATAGCTTGACTTTTGTATACCAGCATTCCACAGTTATAATATGAAGACAGCTACAGCATAATGTGTTTTCTTTTAAAAGGTCATCATCATATTAGCATTATTTGATGCATTGTGACCACAGAACACATTTTTTAGAGATAAGAGTGTATCTAACATTTTGCTATAATTTATTGGCATCAAGAAAGTCTATTTAACTTCTGCTTTCAGAAGAACATCTGCAAGTGATTGGCATAACTCAAGGAACCTTTGCAGCTGCAACTTTCTCCAAGAGTAGAGCAGAAAGCCATGTTTGTCAATATGCCTGAGTAGGATTAAAAAATAACAAAAAGAAACAAAAAATTTTAAAAACCCAAACTATAAAACAGTTAATTATTGAAAGTAAGTGTTTCATGATCTGTGTATGGCACCCAGAGCTGAATAGATCGTTAGCTAAACTTCCAGTCAGCATTCCACATAAGCATATGTTTTCCTCATAAGTGCTTGCATAAGTTTGCCAGCAGTCTCAGTGACTTAACTGGAAGTACTTATGTACATTGTGGAATAAGCAGAGCCAAGGAAAAGCAGTGATTTTTCTAGGGTCTTAACTTCATAATCATATGCATTTCCAATAGTCCTATGTATTTTTTCCAGCTCTTACTGCTCTTAAAATTTCCCTTCATATTAAACACTCAACAGAAAACCACTAATCTGACAAATACTGTTAAGCGCTACACCCAAACTCATAATACTGTTCAGTACAGCTCCTTCAATTTTCTGTTTGTGATTCTCTGTTGCAGCCTAATTGCATATATTCTCAGACCTACTTTGAGAGCATGCACGAGTCAAGGATCACACAGAGCAGAGTTTGCATGCAGCCACCCTGGGTTTGAGAGTAAGAATTTAATGGTATGGATACAGGCAGTTCAGTGCCAAGTGGCCCTAGTACCATCGAGCAGTCCAAGGCATGTTCAATTTACTACTATAGATGTAGCTGCAGTGCATTAACGAGCAACATGGACAAGACTCTGTGAATTCCTGTCTCCTATCTCACAATGTACACACTGTGCTGCATGAATGCTGCTCGTAAATTAGATGACAGCTGAAGATCAATACACAGAGAAACCAGCTAAATAAAAGCAAATCCAGGTAGAAACCACTGCAAAGATCTTGAGGGAGCCCATAAAGGAATAAGACAGCAGGTCCTGTCAGCAACTCCATCCAGTTCAGATCTGACCCATAACTATTTTAGTATGATGGGCTCAAAGTGACCATCTGGGTGTAAAAGTCCCTTCAGAGGTTCCCAGCTTGGCAGCAACAGCCTGTGCACAGGACAGAGTGCCCCTGAACAACCCTGAGAAACATCCCAACTCAAAACTCCCAAGCCTCAAGTACCCTATTCATGTTTATCTTTCAAGATCATATTGAATTATTTTGATATTTTCAACATTTTATAAAGTACTGTAAAGCCTGGAAAATGCACTAATCTCCAGTTATTTCTAGCAGTGATCTACCAAGATTCTCACTAACTGAAAACAGATGTAGGAAAGATATTCCCTGCCTCAGAGGTCATATTACTTCTAGCAGTTAGAATTATTTACCAGCTACAGGATGCTTCTGTACGTGGTGTAAATAGGATGCAATTTCAGTAATGACCTCCCCTCTTTATTCCACCCAAACTGACTGTTTTGAGATAGGTTCTGCATCTCATTTAATTTTAGAACAAGAGGGACATGCTGTTTGCTGAAACCTTCTGGTCAGATGTGTGTGTTTGCTTATTTCTGGTCTGTAGGTGGGCTGGTGCTTGGAGCGTTTGAGCTCAAGGAAGCAGGTGGGTGGCAGGGACCTTGCTTTCCCTGCTGTACTAATTTCCAAAGACTGAAATAAACATAAAAGAAAGAAGTGCAGCTCACAAAAGGTGTTCAGGCACATGAAACGAGTTCAAAAGCCTCCTGGAGGTAAAGTCTTCCTGAACAGAGAAGCTACAGTACTAAAGGAGCAATATTAATTAAAAACATCTTAATAGTATCTGCCAGAAGACACTTCACAGGATCCCGGCTTTCCTGGAATTCTCAAAATGTGGCCATGGATGGAGACTATGTACAAATGCTGGAGTTTCTTTCATAGGAAAGATTAAAAAAACAAAACAAAATCATTTTCATGGTCACAGCACATAAGGCATACGTTAAGAAAGAAGAGCTTTCCGCTAAGCTTTGTTACAGTGGAAGTTGTACACCTCCCAGAAAACATGATTCCTCTAGAATAAAAAAAAAAAAAAAAAAAAAAATCAAGAGAGCCAACACAAGGTGTTGAATTTAATCCTAAGAAGCCCAGTGTCTTCCTCGCTGATCACATTTTTTCATAAGCATCATTACAATATCAATTATTTATATTGACCAGACATCGTATTGATTGTGATCCAAGTTCACTTTTCATTGCTATATAGCCCCTAGGTGGCTGCTACATCATATTCTTATGAAAACCTAATACCAACTAGCAATTTTGGTATTTTGATTCGTAGTGATCCCAGTTCAGAGTATCTTCAGATACACATAGTATTCAGAGTGCTATATAACTCTCCCACCCTTATGCTGAAAAAATTTTGTGTCTACCTAAGAAACCTACCCAAACTACCCCAGAAATGAAGCAATCAAGCTATTTAGTCCACATGAGTGAAAGATAGTCCTGGACTGCTCGGACTCCAAACCCCTGCTCCAGGTTAGCAGAGGTGCATGAGTGACCAGCCTGCATCCAGGCTGTTTGCTCACAAGAGCAACAGGTAGAAGGGCAGCTGTACATGAAGTTGAAACACAGCAGTATGTTTTCAAATCACAGAGCAAGGTTAAAGGAACTAAATACATTATACATGAAATGAGTAAATAAATCCCAAGAAAAGGAATTAAGATGAGTATTAATCAGGAGGGTTTTGAGCATGCCACATACACGGACTAGTTCATAGGAATCTTGCTAATTACCTTTCAAAAGGCCACTTTATCCTATTAAGATTATCCTCAGGAGGCTCAAGACTTTGGGGGCAGCAGAAGACTGAAAAACCTAGCCACATTTATCTTGTTTAGAAACAAACAGAAATTGATTTTTATTTATCTTATGAAGCAAAACCTCTGTTATCTTTCTCTCCTGGTATTTAATCCTTTTTTTCCTAGCAATATAAATAATGAGACACAGCAATTAAGCTGAGGGTAACCTTCTAAGCAATGAGAGATAAATGCCACGATACCAACTTTAGTAAGCAGTATATGTAATTTCTCTTGTGCACAAGCATTGATACAGATTACATGACAGTTTTAGACTTATTGCTGTGACCAAGCAAGGTATAAATTATGACAGGTCCACATGGATTACAGATGATTTGAAGCAAATCAAAGGCATTAATTTTAATAAGGTGCTTTGTCTCTCTTAAATGCCACTCTTCCTTTCTGTAACAGCAGCCACTAAAAATCAATGATCAGAGACCTCTGCATGCATCAGAGCTGTTAACCTCTGGAACTTCAGCCAAAGGAGCCCGTGCAACCAGAGCCACAAACCCATCTTCCAGATTCCTCCTCTGTAACACACAGCATCTGCAATAGCTCCCACCAATAAAATTTACAATTAAAAAAGTGTAACTAATTTTTACTTTTAAAGTCAACTCTACACGTGTCTCCCTGAAAGCTACAGACAAGGATTGCAGTACACATTGCTAGATGTAGCAGGACCACACGCATCACAGAGCTAAAATGTAAGATCATGAAAGAGATTGAAAATTGAATCAAAATGCTTATTATACTTTCAATAACATGCGATAGTTCAATCCAAGTCTCAGCCAGCTCTCAGTGAAGTCAGTGAGAGTTGTTTCATTGAAATCAAACGATGTATGATTAGGTCCTGACAGAATTATATGTAATAGTATATTCAAAATTGTAAAGAGTTTTGGGTTGACATCTAAAAACCTATTTTCCTTCTGGAATTCTGCAATGAAGCTACTGTAAAAAAAGAATCAATACATAATTCAGTATAGTAGAAAAATTATTATAAAGGGTTATTAAAAATAGCTCAAAGATTGTGGATAAAAAGAATGAAATTCCTCATTGCTTCAATCATGCTTTACTGACTTATACCAAACCCACTGTTTCAAATTACAAAAAAAACCCTGTTCCAGATTTCAAAATGGAGCCTCTAATACAGAAAAAACAACAGCATTATTTTGCAAAAGGGGGTGGGGGTGGGGAAAAAGGCTCCTAAATCTCAAGATTAAGTTTAATTTTGTACACTGATGTTAACCTAAAATTTAGTTTTTCATTAACTGTGCCAGGACAAGGCAAGAAAGCGTTTCTTAACTTAGTTTGCCAATTTTACTTTCAGGCTCACACTGTTATTGATAATATCCATCACAATTCTTTGTCTTCCCAACAGGCTGGCAGAAATATCTGAGTAAGTGCTGATTCACACATCTCAACACTTCCCTGTCAAAGTTAATCTGAAATTGATTTTACTTTCCAAAGGTAAAACAAAACTGCATGAAGTCAGCTACAAATAGCATTCACAGATCAGTATTCAGCACTTTTTATAATTCCTGTAAGATTTCACAAGTATATCACAGGAGTTTTCTACTAAACCCTTGGAAGATTCATATCAAAATAGTTAATTATATTTCTATCTTTCTTGGGGGGGGGCAGAATATATATCTATTTAATGAGATACTGCTATTCAGAAATTCTTCTTTAAAGATAATTTGTTCATCCTTGTTTCATTCCCTCCTTTCAAGGGAAAATTTCTCCATTTTTTTCCCATCTGAAGTCTCTGAAATAAATATAGCTGAGGAACTACATGGTTGCTAAATCCACTCATGAAAATCAACCATTATCACTTCAAGTTGAGGTCTTAAGCTTTGTTCCGAAAAAACAAGTGAAATACCAACCAGTCAGATCTCCTGCTGGCATGCAAGACAGCAGGGCCAGGTAACACAGCTACATAATCTCCTTTGTGTTTGATAACACTGCTCTTAATAGAGTAAACCAGATGGCAAATAAATCAGAGTATGGCTTTCCTGTAATCTATTCATGAGCAAGGAGCAGATGATGTGCAAAGGAAGAGATGTTCAGGATCCTTCAAGGGCATCCATGTTGCTTTTCTCATTTCATAGCAATATCTAAGTTATTAATTTCTCTTCAAAATTTCTATTGTCATTTATCATTAATAACGATCACTTTAGGGCATTCCAGAGAGGAAATGCAGTCTTGTGTTCTAGGGAAATCAATTTACTGACACCGTTAGAGCTGTGCAAATAATTTATTTTTGGTTCAGCTGTCAAGCAGAAGGTGTTGAGGGAAAGGGTTCCACCAAAATCAAATTCAAAAGAAAAATAATTTTCTTGCCAAAACGAAAAGAAAAAAAAAAGAAAAAAAGAGTTGTTCAATGAAACAGAAAGCATTCCTCTTGATAAACAAAGGTTAGATTTCTACCCATTGTAGAAAAAATAAGTAAGGTTCCAGAATTACAAAGCTATAAGGAGGAGGAGGAACAGCTGTGATGTTCTTCATGTACCCAGTAGCTCCAGTATTCCACCAGGATCTGGAATGCTCCAGTTCAGCTGCTCTGCTTGCTCAAAGCTACTGGAGCCTTGACCATCCCCTCTACTTTTTAGACAACTCTAACCAGCAAGCTCTGTCAGCCTCTTTTGTTGGAGCCATTTCAGTTGTATCCAATTAATCATTGTAGGAAAAAAGAAAAAAAGCAAGTCACAGGAATGATACTTTAGCATATAGCTTGAAAAATCCAGAGAACAAGGCACTTTTTCCTCTGCTTCCTGCTGAAACATCACAAGCAGGTTCCACTCCCAGCTCCCTGAATACTTATTAAAATGCCTATAAAAATACTTATTTTAAAATCACTAATGCTTCTCATGGTTTTTCATTGGTTTGTTTTGTTTTTTGGTTTTTTTTTTAAAAAGCATTAAAAAATTATAAGCACTCAGATGAGCAGGAACCAAAACAACCACCTTTGCACATGTGAAAATGGGCAAACTACCAGCTTACGGAGTCACTCATTTAATCCACATGAAATTAATCCATTTAAAGTATAACAGTTTCAACAGAAGGAAGAGGCAACAGAAGGGTAAAACAGGGGCATATGTGCACAGTTAAAAGATTTCACTCTCCTGGGTATATGGCACCTGTAGACCCAAGTAAAAGCTCTGCTCCTCAGGAAAACCTAAATAACAAACACTATGTGGCATATAAAATCTCAAGGACTGCCACAAAGTCTCTGGAAGACTGTCAGAGATGAATGGACAGGAAGAAGAAGCAGAGGTTTGCTGTCTAGTATGCTGTATTTGCCTGAATCTTGCTTTAAGGGCTCTGTTCAGTTTTTCTTGCTTTTGTTTGTTTTGGTAGGGTTTTGGTTGATTTTGGGTTTTTTGTTTGTTTGGGTTTTGTTGTTGTTGGGGTGTTTTGTTTTGTTTGTTTGGGTTTTTTTTCCAAACAACCCTGAAAAGCAGGAGGTGCCATTCCTGCTTCTGCACAGCACTACCCAACTACCCAGTTGAGTCCCACCTGCAGCTGGCTCCGTGTGTGCCATCACACTCACCGCATCTCACATCTACCCAACTCCAGCAGGCTGCTGTGTGCAGGCCGTGCAAAGCACGCAATGCCTGGATACCTTCTAATGATCTTTTGGTCTAAATAAGCTCTTTTAATCGATCTTTGTGGGCACTATCTCGTTTTGTTGCCTTGATGGAAGTAAGCGCTCAAGATTTTCTCTTGAGTGAAACTGGCTCGTTCACTGGCTCTCTCCCACCATTACTAAACTGACAATACCGTACTAAACTTATGCAGATACTTTCACAGAGGACAAACTGAAAGCAGGGGCTGCTGCTGGGTTGTCCAAAGCCCCAGCTCTAGCAGAAAGACTGTATTGTAGACCTGGAATTAAAGACTAGTATAAAGAGTAAAGCTAGACAGAGAACAATGTTATGACATTTACCTATAACCTACTATTTCCAATCTGGTCATATTAAGCTTGGCCTTTAATCTTACTTCACAAATATTTATTTCTTTATTAAGCTTTTAAATCTGTCAGTTCTCATGGGGGCAGTGCCAGCTGTTCAGGCAAGGACTGTTCCCCCCCAGCCTTCCTCAGCAGGAGCCCTGCCAGCAGGCCAACTTCCCGAGGCTCTCGCCTACATGCTGCAGGCAACGGGGGTGCAGCACCAGCCTTCGCCTATTTTCAGCGCTCATTCCTATCTAGAGTTTCATTATATTTAAGAGGTCATTAAGTGAACAAAAAAAAAACTTGTCTAGATTTGTTTGTTCTTTTACCTAAAATCCAGCACACTTGCCGCTAGGAAGAATGAGTTTTGGCACAGACTTCTGCAGGAAAACCAAACTTCAGCAGAAACAGCACTCATCTGTGGAAGTGGAACTTCGTGCTGTATTTATGGTTCAGAGCATAATCACTCCGAATCATCCGTTTGAGCACAGAAAACACATGTGCTAGGAAAGTTGTACGCCTTTTCTTTTGCATGGCTGCATAGGTAACTGTCACCTTACAGTTCTGCCATTGCCAAGTCTTTCCTAAAGGGCAAACATTTTATGTAAGCAAAGACTCAAGCTGAAGCTAATAGAATTTAGCCCTATGGTACGCTGAAGTCAAATTTCTATATAGAGCATGGAGGGAACTTAAATTAAGGTGCTGCTTAAATACCTCGCTAAATCGGGATCTAAAGCATAGTTATGGCGCCAGAAAGAGTTAAGTCAAATGTGTCCAGCACTCACTCATTGTACAAGCAATTTCATTTCAATTAATTACCAGTGCTAACTGTAGTTAGTATCATACAATTCTGGGAAATGATGCTGACTTATAAAAACAGTAGTAAGTAGTCAAATGCCTCATATTTCCAGAAACATTAATAGATTTATTATGTAAGTGTTAAAGCTTCTATATTTCAGTTTCTAACTTTATTGGAGAAGCTATTAAAGACAGTGTCTCAAAGAATAAAAGTGCCAGAAGTAATAATATAATTTTTAATAAAGTTTCTTATTTTGATTTACAGTCGACAAGCTGCTATTCTATTATGCCAAAAAGCTTCTGTCTACCTGCATAAGATCTGACATTTCTCAAGAAACACCAAATCTTACAGAACATTTGGAGCATTGCATTTTCTTATTAATCAGAAGAGTGAACTGATCAGCTCTGTTATTAAAGATAATTTTAGACTATTTCCTGTATCACAAACCTAACTTTTAAAATTTAAATGAAACGAGCTCTTTGGTTGCAAATTACATTGTATAACTCCCACAATACTGTTCCCATGTCTCTAAAAAAATATTGTAAAATCACTATTTGCTATTTTCTTCTATGTCACACTTGAGTTGTTTCTCCACAAGTACAAGCTGGGCCGAATACCACTTTTACCTAGAAAATCCAAGATTAATAACAAAGAAAAACAGGAAACGCAAACCCCAAAGCAAGAGTAACTAGACAACCAAAATCAGATTCTTAGACAATGGAGTTCATGGCCTTTCAGCCACAATGAATCCCTGGGAAGCTCCCTAACCACAATATTTAATAGCTGCCATCCTACCCTCCATATCCTCTTTTTACATGTAGCATCATGTTTGAACAACAACTCATACAGAGGAATTAAAGAAACTCCCTTGTGGTTCTGTCAGGCCTGCCTGGCCTTCAAGTCTAAGGAAACTCTTTGGTCAATAGGGATGCAGCTAAGAATTGCACACCAAAAGACAGGAGCAATTCTGCTGCAGGTATTACATCCCCTCCTTGCTCAAGCACCAGGACAGCACTGAGACAGCAGAGGAAGCCTCTCTTTGGATGCAAACAGGGCAATTATTGGAACTGTGCTGTTCCCCACAGCAATATAGACACACCATGCTTCAAGACAACTTTTAAACTTAAATGGGCCTGTGATCCATTAGTTGGTGTAAGTTTGAGTACTGAAACATTCCATTCCCAGAAACTGATATACACTCTTTCTCTTCCCCAGTATATCTGGCATATAACATTATGCATCACAGAAATAGGTGCATCTTACTAACAGCAGCTATCCATAATATAATGTGTTGTGAAACATAACATCAGGAATTCAATTAAAGAACGACAGATTTGGACAGTTAATGCTTCACCTGTCAAACAAACAGAAAAATAAAAGTGACAGACAATGAAAACAAAATGTTTTAGGTCGCATAAAAGCAACTTATAACCTTGGCGTTCAAACATCTTTGATTTGATTTTTATTATGGGACATAAAAACCAATTCATTTAAAGTATCCTTACGTTTACATCTTCAGTTTCACAAAAAAGTGTATAGTTGACTAAACTATGCTTTGAATTACATTAAAGATAACAGAAGACCTGGATCACACTCTTAATCACCTTTCCACAATGACAGAACTACAAAATACTGTGAGGTGCCACACCATGACTCAGGGACTATTTTAGCCAGAATTCGTATTTGTGACTGTTTATGGTGCTGTATACAGATGGAAGCCAGTACTGTTACACATTTCATGTTCTACAGTGCTGTTGTGTTGACATTCCCATGCAACTCAAGCACAGACTGCCCTGCCCCATTCCTCCTCTCCAGCCCCAACCTCATTCGTTCGTGACTCTCAGCAGAAGGGAGTACTTGGCCCAGGGTACAACTCACAACAGTTGATTCATTAATACTTCCCCCTCCAGGGAATACAGCAATGGAGATGAGACAGAAGAGTGACAAGAACAGATTCAGAGGGAGCGAGTGGGCACCTGAAGTTTCCTGAATTGACACTTCCGGGGAAAGAAACAGACTTTTTTTGTACATCAACATTTCCCATATGGTTTGTATAGTATCCTTTATTCTACGCCTCACAGCAAGACTGCTTTCCCCGAGGCATGATAAAACCATGAAAAGATCCTTCTGCCAACTGTGCAGCATTCTTGTATGAGGACCAGAAGATGGATACAGGGAACCAGACACACCGACGTCATTTTGGTGTCCACACTAGCATATTTTTATGATTTTTTCCAAAAGTAAAAATATTATATGCACACAATTCATTGAATTCTGCCTCCCACTGTATTTATTCTTTAAAGTTGAAGTTATATTTTTGTATAGGTTGGTGTTAATGTTTTATAAAGGTCAAATTGTAGTGGTCTCCCTACTGCTTTATTGTAGGAGTGGAGAGCTCGCACTGTAATTAAAATTCCAGCTAAATAAAGTCTGCAGGAGTCCTACTTGTAACCAGGCAATTTGGTTTTCTAGCAAACCAGAGCACATTTTCTGTTGCCACTAGTTCACTGTCACACAAGAGAAAGTAAACAAAACCCATGTGCCTGAATGCATTAACACAATGTTTCCTATCAGTATGGTTAATAGAGAACATAAACATATTCTAGTTAGATAATATAAATAAAATTAAAATAAAAAGTGCACCCATTTTCTACAGCCTGCTTTTCAATATTTTGGCAAAAATTGTGAGAGAGGACAACTCAGTTTATACCTAAACCTAGGTTTAGCCAAAGTGTTCGCACCACCGTCTATAAGATTTATATAAGAGCTGCAATTTGCTCTTCAGTAAAATAAACCTGAATCCCTAGCTACAGAATGGTCCCATGCATCAATTAGATTATCATTTACTTCAGTCTAACCTGAATTTAAGCTCTAGCACTTGCTAGAAAGTGTCAAGATATACGAATGCTGGCTACAACTTCAGGGCTGAATTGCTCTTTTGCTATCAGCTGCCTGAAAGCTGCTCCAGTATTGCCTCCGTTTTGCTGCCTTCTTTAAAGGCCCCTCAGTTGTGCTTCAGTTCTCTCCCCAGCTGAGACAGAGAAGGTTGCACTGTTGTGGTTTTTTTGGATTGGTTTTTGGGGTGGTTTTGGGTTTGGGTTTTTTTTTAAAGAAAGAAAACAAATCAAAGCTAGCATTGAAGGTGGAGCTCCTGTCTTAAAAGCAACATCCCAGATTGCTACAGGAATTGTCTTTTTGGCCTTCCTAGGGCTCTCAATTTTATTTTTACCTTGTTTAAAAATAATTCTTTAGTAAAGGAATTTCAGATTTTTGTTAAAGAAAATCCCTTTCAGACATGCTTTCTTTAGTCAATTTCTTATTTCGGCAAACCCTGCCAATCACCAGGGTTGATATTTTTTCAGGTATTTAAAAAAACCCACAACACAAACATTTTAGTTAATATTCACATCACAGAACACGACGTGCACTTACTCCACTACAGCTTCACTTTGTCTGCCCAAGAAGCAGCAGCAGGTACAAGGCATACAAATATGCACAAAAGTCACTCCAAGATGACCAGAGTTTTCAGAATCAATCCATTAAAAGTTACTTTTTCTTTCCCTTCTCTAAAGGAAAGAATTTGCATGGATAAGCTGAACAGAGACATAAGACAAAATCAGGAACACTAGTCTCCAGCTAGAAGAAAAACACTCAGTCTAATAAATTTCTGAAAGACTTCATGAGTTTACTGCTTATTCTCAAAGCGAGATGGAGAGATCACATGCCTCAAGAAAGCTATGTAAAAAGGAGATGTGTCCATTAAAGCAGACAATAGCTGATGGATACAGACAGATTGCTCTGTCCAAGAAAGACTGCTTTAAATAAGCAAGGGGGGAAAAAAAGGCAAGTTGAACCATAAGCATAATTACATTAGAAAAGTTATAATTTGATTTGGATTAGCAGAGAGAAATCCTAAAAGCTAAGAATTAATTGTGAACTACATCTACAATTATTTTCAAGAATACTTGCATGCTTTAAGATATCATTAACTTAAATGAGATTTTATGTTTAAAGGAAGATTTAACCTCATATACTCCCATTAATTCTTGCTAAATGTCCACACTGCACTTTGAAACGTAATGGAAAAGGTTAGCTAGCCATGATTCTTTTGAATGGTGCTTTCCTAAGATCCTCAAATTAAAAGTTCTATCAGAAATGCAGTCTGTGAAAATACAAAACTACATACTAAAGAAATGCATTAATGTCTCAGCATGTAATAACTTGTGTTGTATCTGTTTGTCAGATATGAACAACAGCTTCCTCCTGACAAAGCTTGGCTGATGCTGTAGCCTCTTCAGCATGACCCCAGCTCTAAACTATAACCAGAAGTCATATCCCTTATCTCCTCAGGAAGATGACTCTGTTCAGTTTTGTCAGCCATAAGCAATTAATGTCAGACTATTTGCTTGCTGAGTTTGTCCAAAGTTAAGCTACCTACGTTTTCCTAAAAGACAGATTTTGGCCTTCCAACATGTTTACACACCTGCAGAAAACAAGGCTGCCTCTTGGCCTGCATTGTTAATCAGAGTTAGGGAGTTAGCTTAGTTAATATGATTTTTTTGTTTTGGAATTGCCAACTGGAAACGAATAAAGAAGTCTTCCATTGAACCACCTGGGGACATTATTAATGCAAGGTTTGCACTGCACTGAGCAAAAGACCCATCGTACTAATACCAAGCAGTTGGTCATTGATTTAGACTATTAGAAGAACAGCTGGCATGCTTCAGCCAACCAAAGCCTACATGTATTGCAAAAGAGTGTTGTCTGTGAAACATTACGGTTCTTGGAAAGTCTCCAGAAACAAATCAAATCTCAAACCAAGTAATGTGCAACTTTTATCTTCTTAAATCCAGACCAACCTGTTAACAGAGCATTCGCTGTCACTGCAAAGATCCTCATCCACTACATTATTTTTTTTTAAACCAGCGTTGCATGGCTTTTCTCAACAAAATAAACAAGGCAATTTCTGAGCTCAGAACTTCATTCCTCCACCTTGGAATTATAATGTCAAGAGGAGGTTTCACCAACACATATAGCTTTCCCTCCATTTCTCTCCAAGAGCTGACTACATCCCTGAGAGACTTTGACTTAGCCCTGAAAATGTTTTTCAGAGACTAAATTTTTTCACATTGTTTAGTCTAATGTCCTACTTTGTCAAAAATTGGCTTCATTAAATGTATATGCATTAAAATCAGTCTATTTTAAACACATTTCCTTTCAGGTCCTGTTAATATGCACTGTTTGGAAGACAACTGTCTTCTGACCACCTACCACGCAAGAATCATTTTTTCCTGTTTTGTTTTGCTGTAATCACGTGTGAAAGCAGTTTAACAGATGATATGATATTCTGTTATGTTGCAACATCAACCTGCATACATCTATTCAGAGACACATCTGAGATGTTCTATATTACTTAATCACAATGCATATTTGCAACACATATGCAAACAACTTTCTCCCTCTGTGTAAGTGCTAGGCATCAAACTTCAATTAAAAAGGAATGCCTTAGGTATTTAAGTGCAAAAGGATCTTTCCTTTGAAGATCCTCCTCACTCTGCCTCCATGAACATGTTGCAAAGTTCCCAGTCTCCCACTATAAAAATTACTTCCATAATTTTGCAAACTTCTTGCATACCGTCAAATATTTCCTGGAATTTTAGTAACGCATGTTTGGCTTCTTACAGTCAAACAGAAATACTGTGATTAAGAGAGATCTCTAATGCTCAGCTTCAAATCCTGACCAATATTTCTGTCCACATGGTATAACAGAGTCCCAGATGCCTGGTCTTAATTATGCATCCAAGTGTCAAAATTGAAGCTCTGGTATTCAAGTTCTATTCATGGGTACGTGCACATTAAGATAAATTTTAGACTATAAAAAGCATTCTGCTATCTGGGTAGAAAAGTTGAGACACATTTCTGTAGAACCTGCTACCACATGCCAAACACAGGAACCAAGTCATTTTTCAACATTTTCTAAAGTAGTACATTTCTTAACATAGCGAGTGATTTATGTGAAATGAAAGTAATGTTAAGATGTTTGTAGAATTCAAAATGCATTAAAGACTTCTGCATTTTGAAAAGCCACAACTACATTTCAACAAGGACGCACTAGAGATATGTACACCTGAATAGGTGAAAAAATCCATAGTTATCTACCTATTACCCAGAAAGTCTAGACAGTTTTCCCTGCAAGAAATTACTAAGCCAAAAATCTTACCTCACTTGAACATGTTTTTGCAAGCTACAATTACCACCTGTTGTTCCAATTATCTGAAAACGACAATATTTAGCATGAAGAGTTAACACTAGAATATAAACCTTGTGTTAAAATTTCATAGAGGGTTTGCCATATTATAATATGTTGAATTAGGCTGCCACATTGGCTCTACACAAGCTGCAGAAAAAGTGAAGTAGGGGGAGATGAATCAAGTGTGTGTGATAACACACACTGTGTGGATCAGAATAAACAAGAGAGTAACAGCAGTAATATTGATAGCATGAAACAGTCACAGAAAGAGGCCATCTGTACAGTCAAATGGCATGGTAATCGGGAAGAGTGGTTGTGATAAAATCACAAATCTCACATGGCATCATCTAAGACTCAGTAGAAAATGTTTTGATGTGAGCATGATCAGCACTGTGACCCATGTACACACATGATATTGCAATATCAGGAATGGTCTTCTCTGATCTTTCCACAGGCATTATTCAGTTTGAACAAAGGAAATCTTGTTGGAGGCTATGGCTTTGCTAGACAACAGAACAACTGCCTTTAAGCATTAACGATAAGCAGACTAATATATTTCCCATCATATGAGTAAACAAAGATTTTTGGTATGGTTGAATAGAAAAGTCTTTGTTAAAATCCATAGCATAAAAGAGTACCCAAATGTGGACAAAACCCTGATCTTGAAGCAGCCCAAGCTCTGAAACATGCAATCTATCACGTAAGAGACAGAAGAGGTCAGCCATTAATTAACATCCAAATTAAATCTTTTCAAGTAAGGGTAAAAACTTCCTTTGTTTTGACATTTAAATCACTGGCAATGTATTCCCCAGTTTAGTATGCACAACACATCACCTAACGCCTTTATGTTAATTGCCTCAATTTTTCAAGTGCACTATTTGATTCATTGTCAATTAAAAATACCCCCAAAAGCCAAGACTCATGTGTGTTAAGTATAAACATGATTAATGTAGCACAATTACATTTCCACATTTGATGAGTCTGATTAGGAACTTTCTATCAGCCTGGCATGACAGAGCATTGTCACTACCAGTGACCTATCAGCCTTGCCAAAGACAAGCTTTCTGATGGGAAGCATTTCATGGCCACAAATGTTACAGAAAGGTGTAAAACCTGTAATTAAATGCTGCCAATTATCACTTTATCAAGAATGTATCTTTATGATCCTCTAATTTGATTGCAGAAGATAGTCCTAGGTCTAAACTAAAAAAAGCTATCAAGAAAGAAAAATCCAGTAAAGCAACCGCTTGTTATAGCAATAATTATGTGGACAGATCCTCTAGTATTTCCAGAAAGCAACTCTATGAATCCTCTCCCACTACATCAAGGGAACAAAGAACTAGGCAAACCAAAAGTAGGAGAGCAATGCCTTTTGTTTGTAGTCATAGAAAACACAAGTTATAAGGAGGATAAAGAAGTCTAATAGCAACAACAACAAAAAAAGTCAAAATTAGGAAAAATAACAAAATTAAGTAAATAAAATGGTCAAGTCTGGAAGTTGCTGTTAAGTGAGATACAATAGTCAATCAATTGAAAAAAGGAGTTCAGCGTGAGCACAATGAGATAAGAGCTGAGAAATAGCAACAAAATTCCAGTAAACTAATGGGAAGGAGGATATGCATACACAACTGGACTGATGTAATTGTTATTGCCGACTTATAGGTACTCTTTGATAAGAGTTGGTACGTATCAGAATAAGAAGCGAGATAAAATTCTGTACCCTCGGGATGGGTTTCTCTTCTTTTGCCCCATCAGTAAATGTAAAATATAATTAACATTGCCATATGTAGAAGTAACAAATACATAAGAGCCATCCATAACGTACATTTAATTACAAGGGAGATACTATCAATGAAGTGTACAGTGGGTCCTTGTTTAAATTGAAAAAAAAAAAACAAAACTGGCTTATTGTACTTCAGAAAAGAATTAGGGAGCTCCTTGGCTTATCGAGGACTACAAAAACAATCACTACTATAGGCCTGCTTTGCATATTCGGTCTATTAATTTACATAGCCCTGGTAAGCCTCACATTGCAATGCAGCTGCTAAATTTCACCACACTTAGGTAATGGGTATAAAAAGATGCAAGAGCATGCAAAGTGAATTCAAACAGACAATTAAAAATATCAATTCTGTTGACAGATAAAATGAAGAAACTGTGCAGAGGTTTAATGCTGCTGCATGAAGGACATACTGTTTACGAGTGATTGAATTAACTAGAATCATGCATCAACAGTCTGCCTCTGTTGAACATCACATATTAGGCCAATTTAGTGTCTGCTTATTAAAATAATTTAATTCCCAAGATTGTTTCCAGGCATTTCTGAATCTCCTCCTGCTCTTCCCTCCTCCTCACATTAATGATGGCATCTTAATTATTGTGCTAGTTTCACACCAGTGCAATTTGCTGGGTCAACCCAGAGCAGCCCAGACAACTTTGGCCTAACCAACTCGTCCTTTAGGTGTTTGGGAGGACAAGAAAATAACAGCGGGAGATCTGGCCAGACGCACTACAGCCTCAAAGTTGTGAACCAGCCAAAGAATACAACAAAGGTTATTTATATTCAACTTAATACTGACTTCTTAATATTGCTTTTCTTTACATAGGTCTTCAACTTTGCATGCTTATTAAAGCTATTATACTTTCTACATTCTAAGAATTTCTACTTTTAATCATGTAGCAATGATATGTTTGTCAACTCTTTAAAATAATTTCAAAGAAAACAAAATTGCCTAAAGAAACTAGAATTTTGAAATCTCTCTAAACTGAATAACAACTCACATCTCTGTGAATAGCATTTACTACTTATGATATAAATTGCCTCTGAAAATGCAACTCAGACTGAGTAACTTACCAAAATGCTTAGACTAAAAATGTTATCCTAAAGGTTTATTTTAGCACCTGTTAAAAGCTGAATGACTTAAACTTAAGAGAGTCATTTCAATAAACTGTGGTAACTAATTCTGACATTTCATTTTGAGAAGTTAGTGTTATTTTAAAACAAACGTGCACAGATTACACCTTCATCCAAACATGTGTAACAATGAAAATATATCAATATGTAGTAGTAATATCTGGAGGGAACTGAGATGGGAGATATGTGCATTTAATGAGTAATATTGCTTTGCATTTTTTGGTTTCACCAAACTATCACTATCTATCACATTGTAGGATCTAGGTAGGGAATATAGATAGGATTTAGAAGGAAGAAGGATCCCAGAAAGCTGGTTAATATTCAAGGATCACTTCCTCCAAACTCAGGAGCGATGCATCCTGACAAATAGAAGTCAGGCAACAGCACCAGGAAGCTGCATGGATAAAAAAGTTGCTCCTGGACAAACTCAAACACAAAAAAGGAGCCCACAGAGGGCAGAAAGCAAGGACAGGTAGCCTGGGAGGAATACAGAGAAACTGTCTGAGCAGCCAAGGAACAGGATAAGGAAGAAAACCTTTACTGTGAGGGTGAGGAGACACCAGAATAGGTTGCCCAGAGAAGTTGTGGCTGCCCCCTCCCTGGCAGTGTTCAAGGCCAGGTTGGACGGGGCTTTGAGCAACCTGATCTAGTTGAAGGTGTCCCCATCCATGGCAGGGGGTTAGAACTAGATGATCTTTAAGGTACCTTCCAACCCAAATCATTCTGATTCTATAGATTAGGAAAGATAAAGCCTCCATCCCAATGATGGCCAGGGACATCAAGGGCAACAAGTAAAGCTTCTATAGGTACATTGATGATAAAATGAAGACTGGGGAAAATGTGGGCCCTCTCCAGAAGGAAAACAGGAGACCTGGTTACCTGGGACATGGAGAAACCTGACGTACTCAATGACTTTTTTGCCTCAGTCTTCACCAGCAAGGGCTCCAGCCACATTGTCCAAGTCATGGAAGACAAAAGACAGGGACTGGGAGAATGAAGAACCATCCACTGTAGGAGAAGATCAGGTTTGAGACCATCTAAGGACCCTGAAGGTGCTCAAGTCCTTGGGACCTGATGAGATGCATCCATGGGTCCTGAGGGAACTGGTAGGTGAAGTGGCTAAGCCACTAACCATCACATTTGAGAAGTTGCGGCAGTCTGGTGAAGTTCCTGCTGACTGGAAAAAGGGAAACATAACCCCCATTTTTATAGAGGGGAAAAAAGGAAGACCTGGGGAACTACAGGCCAGTCAGTCTCACCTCTGTGCCAGGCAAGATCACAGAGCGGATCCTCCTGGAAACTACACTAAAGCACATGGAAAATAAATAGGTGATTAGTGACAGCCAATACAGCTTCACTAATGGCAAATCATATCTGACAAATTTGGTGACCTTCTACAATGAGGTTACAGAGTTGCTGGATAAGAGAAGAGCAACTGATGTCATCTACCTGGACTCCTACAAAGCATTTGACACTGTCCTGCATGATATATCTGTCTCAATTGGAGAGACATGGATTTGACAGATGGATCACTCAACAGATAAAGAATTGGCTGGATGGTCGCACTCAGAGAGTTGTGGTCAGCAGCTCGATGTCTGAGTGGAGAGTGGTGACGAGTGGTGTCCTCAGGGGTCATGTTGGGACCGGCGCTGTTTAACATCTTTGTTGGCAACATGGACAGTGGGATCAAGGCACCCTCAGCAAGTTTGCCAGTGACACTGAGCTGTGTGGTGGGGCCGACACGCTGGATGTGCCATCCAGAGGGACCTGGACAGGCTGGAGAGGTGGGCCCATGTGAACCTAATGAAGTTCAACAAGGTCAAGTGCAAGGTCCTGCACATGGGTGGGGGCAATCTCAAGCACAAACACAGGCTGGGCAAAGAGTGGCTTGAGAGCAGCTGAGTAGAGAACTTGGGGTGTTGGTTGACAAGAAGCTCAACATGATGCAGTAACGTGCATTTGCAGCCCAGAAAGGCAACCATATGCTGGGTGGCATCAAAAGAAGTGTGACCAGGCTGAGGGAGGCAACTCTCCCCCTCTACTCCACTCTCGTGAGACCCCACCTGCACTGCTGTGTCCAGCTCTGGGGCACCCAACATCAGAAGGACGCAAACCTGCTCTAGACATCGGTCTAGAGGAATGTCATGAAGATGATTGGGGGGGGGTGGGGGGGTGTGTGGGGGTGGAGCACCTCCCCTGTGAGGACAGGCTGAGAGATTTGGGGTTGTTCAACCTGGACAAGAGAAGGCTCCAGGGAGACCTTATAGCAGCCTTCCAGTACTTAAAGGGGACTACAGGAAAGATGGAAAGGAACCTTTTACAAGGGTGTATAGCAATAGGATGAGGGGTAACATCTTTGAACTGATAGAGGGTAGATTTAGATTAGATAGGAGGAAGAAGTTCTTCACTGTGAGGGTGGTGAGACACTGGCACAGGTTGCCCAGAGAAGCTGTGGCTGTCCCCTCCCTGGCAGTGTTCAAGGCCAGGTTGGATGGGGCTTTGAGCAACCTGGTCTAGTGGAAGGTGTCCCTGCCCGTGGCAGGGTGGTTGGAACTAGATGGTCTTTAAGGCCCCTTCCAACCCAAACCATTTTGTGATATTTTATGTAGATGCCAAGCACTACTGTGTCATGCTGCATACCTAGAATTCCCGGTTCAACGGCAGGCAATCAAGCATGACAAAAACTATTAGTAATATATACCACATGTAAAAATGCTGGCATGCTTGGAAGTCATGAAAATGACAGCACTTAGTATCTTTAAGTCTTCAAAATCATTGACCATTGAATAAGGTACTACCTTAGTTTGACAGTCTTGAACTCCCAAAGCCACAGAACGGAATGAAGAAGCAACACTTGCTCACTAAAGTATTTGAATGAACACCAAGACTGAAAGACAGTTAAATCTCTTCCAGCTTGATTCTTTGAGTATACAGTGCTGGATTGGTTTTCATTATGTGACATCTGGTCATTGGAAATACTAACAAATATCCCAGTTGTATGACACATGTAGTAACAATTTTCTAGGACTGATGATCACAAGCTTCATCCAGCCTCCTCTGAGTTTCATGTGAAGACTTGGACTTGCACCGGCTTTAAACAAAACTTCTAATATACAAGCTTCTAAATCTGAGTTGCAGAGATGAATCAACAGTGAAATGTTGACAGGCAAGCCCTAATTTCCAAAACTATAGAAAAGACTATAAAAAAGTTCTGAGTAAATTTACTTTTTAAAAAGTGGATAATTTTGTTTTCACAGTATTCACATGATCCTATATGATTATATATAGTATTTTGGCATCTCTAATACATGCAACAGAGTAAAGCCTGTAAAGTTATAGGATTAATGCAGGGGAACCCAGACAGAATCATGGCAATATTCAAAATCCTATGTACAAAAAAGAAGCTTTCTGATAAATGGGAGGAGTGATATGAATACATAAGCAATTCTGATTTTTGCACAATAGTAATATATGAAAATAACATACGGTTCAGAACTGTCTGGTCCTCTGTGAATTCAAATGGCTGTTCAATATAAAAAACCTTTTGCTGGAATCCAGGGACACATTCTAAATCTTCTGCACATGCAAGCAGCAGAACCTGAGGAAAAAAAAAAAAAGGAAATGGACTTTTAACATCCACTCATTCATCCATCATGTTGGCTTCTGGGAATGATACTGAGTCTAGGCTCAGTGCTCATAAAACAAAACATTGGGCTCCACGCTCATAAAACAAAATATCCATCACATCACACTTCGCCTTCAAATCTTGCTAAACAATTTTTTTATGTAAGGTTTTTGCTTTTATATATGTGGGCTGGCATGAAAATTACAAAATAGTAGCTGTGAAGGTTAAGTTCAGTTCAGACTACCAGTAAAGGATATTACTGGTCTTTGTGAAAACATAGGACATAATGTTGCTCCTAAAAATTACAGGTGAATACAGCTAGGCTTAAATACATGCTTAAATTAAGCACTTTAAGTTGATTTAAATAATTACTGAATTAGGGTCTGCAAACTGAGTTCCGAAAGTTGACCACCAAGTTACAGAAAGAATTCTTTATTCAAGGATGAAGTTTTGCATCATAGAAGTTTCCTCTGTAAAAGAACTTCTTTGCTAACAAATGTAAACTGTTGCCTTTTCTTTTTTACTCTCTGAGCCACATTTTGTCCATTTTCCCTGTAATCAAAAGCTTGTTTACATCAAGAGAAGACCGAAAATGAAATGTGTGCATCACAGTGGAGGTGGACCTGAAGGTTGAAGTTGAATACAGCTTGTGTCACTGTTAGTCTGTGGCCAAAGTTCCATGTCACACAGGAACACCTTAGCAAAAGAGGAAGCTTAAAAGAAAATAGACTTGGTTGGAAAGGTTTGTGTTCTATCCCTGAATAGAGACAACAACATGAAAGGCTATTTTTCTTGGCAGCTTTTAAATGAGAGCATGGGGGTAAGAATGTCCAAGAAAGAGGCAGCAAAAAAAAAACCCCCAAACAATTTAGTAAAAAGTTTAAAAGGTTAAAGAGAGAGGCAAAAGGAGGCAAGTTCAAGAGAAGGAAAAGCCAAATCTGTATTTTTCAACCTATATATGTGTAACCACATTTTCAAAAGTACTTTTTACTTCAGAACTTCCAACGGTGTTTTTCAAAACCTGACTTTCAGCTGGTGTACAGAGTACTCTGATCTCTAAGTTATGGCAAATCTACTGCTTGTTGGACAGACAAAGAAAAATCAAGTAGAGAGGGCACACATAGTGGCCAAGAAGAAAGTGGTCAAAAATAGTGGTTCTGAATGACATTCGCTCTAAAAATCAAGTGATACTGCACAAATGGGACTATTTACTGAAGACATCCTCAACATGTGATTACAATTTTGCAAATAAAGCTCTTCAGCTGTAAAATTTCTCCCCTATACCACACAGGTGAATGTTAAAGGCTCCTTTCTCCTTCACCAGCCCATGTGACAAACCATACTCTCACTTCTCCCAACCCAATAGCAGCATCTCACACATTTCTCAGTTCTACCTCCACCACTTTATCATCTAGGTATGCTGATCCTGATCCTAGAGAGTTGTCCTGCAAAATTTTAATATCTGCCTGTTTCCCTCTTAACCAGCACTCACAGTCCATTCTCTAGATCAGAGCAATACACTGTCTACTCTCTCTCTTCATGCACTTCACACTCACTATAAGTTTTATGTGATCCCATTTATAAAAACCAAAGACAGCAATACCCCACCTGGTCTGCATTAGTTCTTCTTATTGAAACCAACTGCTGGATCATTTGTTTCATGTCACTGACATTTGCTATAAAAGCTTGGCTAGAAGTGCTAACAGACTGTGAGAAACAGACAGAATATTTCATGACAATTAAGCTGGTGGTAGTCAAATGCAGCAGATGGATGCCTTTGCCTTCCATCCTGACCTGCTCTATGTTTGTCCCTTTGAAGGATTAACCAAGACAGACTTAAAAGTAATACACCAGGCAAGGTGCAATACACTTGACTACCATTCACTTCCATAGACCCATATAACTGCTGCCTTACAAAGGCTTAAAGAGCACAGTGCCTAATCCCTCATTCAGTTATTGACATTGATATATTGATTTTATTGGAGCTTCTGGACTCTATAGGGATTGAGAATTGGACACGTCCCCTTCAGTCTTCCAGGATGAGGCATCTGCCAACGTGAACTGACACATTCAGAGTCTGCCCTCAAAATTGTGCATAAAACTTGATTACTGATTATTTTAAAAAATAGCCTTATATGCATCTAAATCATCACATGCACAGAAAAAGACACGCGTGCATTTTCTGCACCCATTTTCTGTGTACACAGGTGCATTTTTAAAGTACCTTTCTGACTCATGGTGTTACTGAATGAATATGCATAGAAGTGCAATCACAGCAGAAGGAAAATCCTTCCAATCTCGAGATACAAGCAACAACTGAACCAAAGTTAGAAGAAGTCCACACCAGAAAAATAACCCAAGCAACATATGCTAAAATTTAACTACAAACAACTCTTCCCCTAAAGGTTTAACACAGCAAGCAAGAAGCAAATCATGTTCTGATCTCCCAGCTACTGGCATCTTAAAGTTGAAACGCTTGTCTTAGCTATAAATAAAAAGCCAGCTTTGGACATCATCTATGTCAGTACTTAGGGAAGGGAATATGTCTACTTTATCAGATTTGTGACAGTATAAGTTGACTTTGAAATCTGGGCAATCTAAATAGGTCATGAGTTAACTTCTGTAAGCCTGGTACAGAAACCTCACATAATACAGATGTAGCAAATAGAAAATGACCTTTACTCCCTTTGAAATAATTACAAGACTCAGGCTTGGCCTTGCTGTGAAATGGAACATTTTATCCTACTTGTGCAATTCCAGGCACTTTCGTCTTCTCAACATGTCAGACAAGATGTTAAATTTGTCACCACACTAAGAGTTTTTAATTATCTTTTTAAAAAGCACAATTATTCCTTTATTTTTCTCATGAAGAAACTTCTACTGTTGAACAAAATGTCTACCTCATTAAAATAATTTGTTGAGGTTCTTCACTTTGTGGAAAAAAGTCTTTAAAAATACCTTCAAAAAACATCAGCCGAGCAGATATATGTTAAAGGCAAAGAGAATATTGTTCAAAGCAGAACACATACTGAATTTAAGCACCACCTGGATTTCATACTTTTGGGTACAATAAAAGGGTTTATGGGTTGATAGCTGTCCAGAGAAAGACTTCAGCTAAATACACTGAAAATAATGTTTAAATGTCATATATGTAGAATTCAAGATATATATTATTCATACATCTAGTCAAGTAAATACTGGGCAAGTAGTACAAAAGGATCCTTCACCCACTACTAAGAAAAAAAAAGCCTCCTTCCTGAAAGAATATGACTATTATGCAGCAAACATCATTTGCTCATGAAAATCTAAAGGGGTAGAAGTCTGAGAAAAGCAAACCACGGAGTCGTGACTACTCAGACCTACAGATCCTATATTCACTGACAAGCAGAATCAAAGTTTTTCATAACCTACTGCTTTTCAGAAATGTAGAGTGTGAAGACTCATTTTTAATATCCTGACAATTTGTCTTTCTGAATTTATTACCAGTCACTGTAAGGAAATGTCACTAGTTCACATAACTCTTGTGAAAGTTTGGTCACTGGGCTAGAACTATACTTCTGATGAGGTATCAAGCCTATGAAACACCTTTTTTTTTTTTTAGTTAATAAAACAGCACACACATGCTGGCAACCTTGACTGACCTCAACATTTGCACTGAAAGCTGCTCACATAGAACATGGATTGGAAAGCAAAAGAGGATGGAAATTTTATACCATACTGAAGAGGAAATTAATAAAGTCCCTGATGTTAGAGTACCCTTGGGTATTACCACATCTCAAAAAAACGGGCTCTTCTACCTCCTCTGCTGGTAACTGAAAGTTAGTCACTGAAATGACCTTTCAAAGAATTTCAAAATCTTTATGTCCTTTTTGACTCACCCAGTTTCAGCACATGAAGCAACTCCATTCAGGTTTGTTTGGCCACATCCTCACTCTGAAAATGAATTCTCTCACCATTTACTGTAAACACTCTCATATTTCATTAACTCTACCTGTATGAGATCAACTATCACAAAAATGCAAGCTTCAGAATATTAATTGCATTTCTCACACATTCTTACTGTGTGAAATTCATCCTTGTGCAAGGCTTTATTTCATTAGAGATGTAAACGGTGCAGACACCTGTGAAAACCATCTGCCCAGACACGAGTTTTACACACAATAAATACAAACAAATCTCATTCCAGGGGGCAAAATTCTGTAGGACCACATTCTACCTTTGGCTTCAGGAGAGTAATTTGAAATGCAAACAAACCAACATAAAACCCCACACGAGAAAAGCTAAAATAGAAATAATTGTTAACTCATTTTTAATAATAATAATCTCAAAAGTTCAAAAATTTTGAGTCACTTCCTGAAAAATTAGGGTTTTGGTTGGTTGGGTTTTTTTTGTTGTTTGGAGTTGTTTGGAGTTTTTGGTGGGGTTTTTTTTGGAAGTATGGCTTTGGGATTTCTTTTTTATTCATTTGACTCATTTACTTGAAAGTGAAATTGAAAATTTATGCTTCCGAGTTCTCCTCTTGAAATATGAGAGCTAGAAATTTGCTTTTTGCATATGAAAACTTCAAATTTTCATATAAAATACGGTGATCCAAAAGCTGAGAACTGAGAGGAAAAAAGTAATCAGAATAATGAGAACTGCCAACACTGAATTAAATTGCACATGACAAAATATTTTTATCATGCAGATCAAGATCTCTGAATCTTAAAACCCCTTCTATCTTCAGGTGCTGCAACACTAGAAAGACCCACAAAAATGGATTGGGAGGAAACCATCAGAGAAGAAAAACACGTAATAAGCAGTACACAGTCACAATGATTTGCAGAGAGATGATGAAATCTTGCCTTCACTGAAGTCAGTAAGAATTATTCATTGATTTTTAGGTTTTTACTCAAGATTTAAATGAGGGAGTTATTTAAATGAAATTAACAGAGGGATACTTAAACAGAATAAAGAGAACACTGCTTTAAGCAAGGCTCTGATTCTGCATTATGCAGACTCCAATTAGAGTGCCAGCAGGTCCTAAGGCAATTGTTTCGTCAAATCACATACAGACTGGACATGAAGTTCTCCTTGTCTTCTGTATTTTTTAACATCAATTGGAACAGAAAAAAACTCAAAAGCCTGGATAACTCATCCTCTGATTGGCATAATTAACAAAGCTATTTTAACATTGCATAAAGGTATGTTGAATTATTTATCTCTGAAAGTGACTAAATTAAATAAAACACACAGTTCTTTTGCATTAATTTGATTTCTAGAGCACTACCATTTGGGGAATTTTTTATTCAATATTTTCATTTTGAAGGGAAAGTTTTCACTGTTTTAAGCTTTAACCTCTTCTTTTTATCAAGAAAGAGGTTCAGAAAAAGAGTATTCACAATCTCTACAGCTCTACCTCTAAATCTGATAGTGAATTCCAGTCATTTTTGTAAGAAATGCTATTAAGATTTGGCACCAAGATTCTTCAAGGATGATAAATATTCTTTTAAAGGGCCTACGTATCCATTTACTGCATAGCTCTGTCCTAAAAGTGAAAGTCACACTTGGAGTACTGAAGAGTGGGCTATGAAAATGCAAATTAGAATGACTTTATTGGCTCAAATGAATTCAGTTCTCCTGTCACTAAGCCGTGTGACTGCAGTAGGCATCCATTAACTGGAAACAAAATATGACAAACTTTTGTGAGACTATCTAGCACAGGACCTTTCTTTTTATGAGCATTTTCCTTGTGAATGTATGTTTATTGTAAGAATTTTATCACATATTCAGTAAAAAGCGTGCATCTTCCATGACAATGGAAATCTTGTTAAGTTATTCAAGAAGTAATTTGCCAGCACTAGTGTCTGAACAGACAGCTACTTCTGAAATTCAAGATCTCTGGAAGAGGCTCTATCAGTTTGTTAAAATATGACCCTCAGGGTCTGTTCAGAGCCCAAAATGACTCTGGAGTCCCCACTGCTTAGGGTGAAGGAGGATGATATGAGAAGTGTACTAGAAAGTATGGGAGCACTTCCATGGCACCCTTGTTTGAAGCCAGAATTGTGGCAATTCCTCTCTCCCCAGGCACTGACCTACCTGGAAGAAACCATCACTTTTTCTGCTCTTCTTCCAGTCACATCTGCTCCCTGAATCAAGTCACCAGGTACCTCTGTGAAAGCCAGTGCCCACAGCACAGGGCAGCTGGAAGAACATGGTTGGGTGCGAGACCACCACAGTCTCGTTAAACTGCAGTGAAACTGCACCCTAAAATTAATTTTTAAAAAACCCCTTACTAACACATCTTTCATGCATCAGAACTTGAACTAGCTTACAGTACCTTTGACTTGGGAGTCCAGAAAAGCCATATACAGGCCTGGAAGGAACCACCTCTGGTGTCACAAGCAGGCACAAAATAGACTCCTGGCTGGATCACTTGATCCTGATAATAAATAATTCCTCCTGCATTCCACAATTCTGGACCCTAATTCTGATGGTCATTTTGTAGCTTCCAGAATAAATCTGTTCATGGTAAATTTACAGCCATTTAATCTTGTACAAGTCTGGTCTCATAACTTAATTAAACTTTCTCGTCTCTGAGTCTTCAATTTATTAGGCTAGACAAACCAAGCTCTTTCAACATCCTCCTATAAGAATTCATTCCTTTGGTCATCTCAGTGACCTTTCATTGTGCCTACTTAAGTTTGCACATGCAAAATACACAAAGAATTCCAGATAAACGTTCTCCAGGATCTGGTAAGCAATATTAATATTTTCTTAAGCCCAAAACATGTTGCCTAATGCTTCCTAAAATTCCACTTTTCCTTTTTAAAGTCTTGTCATACTGATGGATCACAATCATTCTAAAATTAACTAACACACAAAGAGCTAAAAAATTTGACATCAGCAGAGATACTGCCTCTATTTAGCTACAACAATGTTAAGCAGCTTTTGCAAACATCGTCAGGATTAATCTTTATGAAATACAAACACAGATGCAAACCCTCATGCATTGCTAAATCTATGTCCTTTCTGACCAGATGGGAACCAACTCTGCTCACAAGTATCAGACATCTTACAGTGCAGAGCCCAAGCTTATTATCTGAGACTCAGGTTTTGCCAATAGATCAATGGCTTCCAGGCTCAAGGTGGCTTGTACCCATACGGCTCAGAGTGCAGAATCCACTTACTGTTTCATCTACATAGATGTATCTGATAATTGTTCAGATTTTTGTAATCCAGGCAATAACTATCATCCTGGTCCATTAATTATAGAATGGTTTAAGTTGGAAGGGGCCTTAAAGATCATCTAGTTCCAACCCCCTGCCACAGGCAGGGACACCTTCCGCTAGACCAGGTTGCTCAAAGCCCCATCCAACCTGGCCTTGAACACTGCCAGGGAGGGGACAGCCACAGCTTCTCTGGGCAACCTGTGCCAGTGTCTCGCCACCCTCACAGTGAAGAGCTTCTTCCTCCTATCTAATCTAAATCTACCCTCTGTCGGTTTAAAATTATTACCCCTCATCCTATCCCTACACCGCTGATAAAGAGTCCTTCCCCATCTCTCCTGTAGTTCCCTCTAAGTCCTGGGAGGCCACTCTAAAGTCTCTCCCGAGCCTTCTCTTCTCCAGCTGGACACCCCCAACTCACTCAGCCTGTCCTCACAGGGGAGGTGCTCCAGCCCCTGATCATTTTTGTGGCCTCCTCTGGACCCACTCGAGCAGGTCCGTGTCCTTCTGATGTTGGGGGCCCCAGAGCTGGACACAGCACTGCAGGGGAGGGTCTCAAGAGAGCAGAGTAGAAGAATCACCTCCTTTGACCTGCTGGTCACAGCAGTATTTTAATGATTAATAACAGAGGCCAAAATGTGTTACTTGTGCTCAAAGTAATATTTTAAGTTATTCAACTATTTAACAAGTAAATACCTACCCATCATGATTAATAACACTATTTAACAAATAAGACTCCTCAGACAAAAAGATGGGTTGGGTTCCAAGGTTATTTTTTTGTTTATTTTTAGCCATTATGGAAAAAGTAATCATATCTTGCTGAAACCCGTACACCACTGGAATGAGATTACAACTGGTTAGCCTATTTAGAGAAGCTGCATAATAAATTCATTTTACAGGGCACAGAATAATGCAAATGAGCCATTCAATAGCTCTCCTGTACCAGTGAAAGAGGCATAAAGAAGAAACATTGAAAGTCAAGAGTTCTGATCTGGTTATACTGCAAGGTATAGAATTACCGAAACCTAAACTGCATTACAATAACCTGTTCAAAGATCTGCTTATACCAAACATTTTAGTTATTTATCACCTCATGAAATAAACAGGTTGATCCTATTTTCCAGCAGTTAATGACTTCATGAAACACTTAGATGAATGAAAATATGGATCTCTGGTTTTAAAAAAAGGAAATAAATTAAGAGTTGTTTAAACATATTTATAACCCTTCACATACAGTTGCATGGGGCAAAGTCATTATTCCACACAGGAAAACACTGATGTGGCAAAAGCCATTTGAGAAAAAAATTAAAATCATATTTCTTACAGTAGATAGTGGTTTTTGGATAGGATGGCTGGAAACTATAAGGAATATGATACATGCTTAATTTCCCAACAGTGTGATCATTATCAAAAAAAGTGCAACCTTCCACCTATCGTTTTCTGTATATTCCACAAAGTTATAGCATAAAGCAATTATTACTGCACCACAAAACTAAACATCTGTCTTTTGCAATGGTAAGCTAAAACCGAAAATGAGCTTGCTGAAAACAATCTTTCAAAGAACAGCATGGTTTAGAGAATTAAACACATACACAGTGCTATCACCTTGAAACATTACAAAAACGGGAACTAACCCCCAGAACTCATAAAAGTATAAGGACAAGTGAAAATGTCTGATTTTTCAACTTCAAGAAAATGTTTGTTGAACATTTTCTGACCTTCTCCTAAACAGTCACTGATGCAACAATTTTTTTAAAAAATTAGTACTTTCAAGTAAATCCTTCAATTCCGGGGGGGGGGGGGGGGAGGTGGTGGTGTGTGTGTAGATAAAAAGCCTAACAATCCAAACACTCATAACAAAAATTGAGAAATTTCTCCAAGGCAAGAAGCCCAATGGAAACCTGTCTACCAATTTTGGTATGCTTTTGACTTCAACAGAAAAAAGACAATATATTCTGTAGAACAAGCTGTAGACAATTTTTGCACACACTTATCTGCACATCACATGGTTATTTTTTCTCTACTACAAATCATACCGAGCAATAGTAGTATGATAGTGTTAAAATAAATAGTTATGAAGATTGGCTTCCTATTGATTTCTGTTTAAAAAAAAAAAAAGTGCCAAGCTCATAGGTGGATTTCTCTTTTCGTAAGGACAGGGCCTGTTAAGCACCTCAATCTTTCTTTCAGTGGGTATGTCAACATGTTCTCTATCTTTTCATCAGCTTGCCATTTTCACAAAACTCCTATGAACTTGACATTTACAGCTCAGCCTACCAACTATAACTGCAACTACCCAGTGGTTTCAAGTGTTATAAGAGGGAATCATGAAAAACATGGTTGAGCAATAAGGCGTATACAGTCTCAGAAAGCCAGACCAAAAACCATGTCAGTGACATGATGACATACAGTACTATTTCTGCTTGTCCTATTTACTAGTTTCCAGGAATAAATATGTGTATGCCAGTTTTTATTCTAGTTCTTAAAGTTTAGGAACATAAATAATTTCAGGATGTAAATAAATTCAAGAAATCTCTTCATAGCTAACAAAAAAATATTGTTACATCATGTACATAATATATGCTTATAGGAGAGGGAACTGAGCTTAGAAATCAACAAAGCATGAAACAAAACACAAACCAGAAACTACTTGCCTATATGCTAACTTTTGCCCACAGGATAGAGGAAAGCCTTCAAACAGTGTAGTAAATACATAGATAGTCCAACAAAAAAAAAAAGTAATTTAAGCCTTTATTAGATGTACAAACTGAGGTCATTGGAATTGTAGTCAGTTATCCCACACAGTACATCACATTTAGACATATTACCTATTCTACCTTTATCTCACAACCCACAGAACAGAAATTCCAGGAAGGAAAATGAAAGTAGATTAGCTGCCTGGTCAACCTTCTTAAGGGACATGCTTCTACAGATCATAGAAGATCAACCTGAGCTATATAATTACACTAAATTCATTTAAAGTCCTTTTGCACTCCTCCCCAACCCCCCATATACACCTATCAAAATAAAGCACCACTATCCCCCAGTTAATCTTGATCAACTACTACAAAAAGTTAGAGTTTTAATAGAAAGACAATAACCGATCAACTTTGAAATTACAGCAGGGGAAGGAAGATGCTTGAATGAAATGAAGAAAAATATATGCAATATATGTATTTCTATATTGCACATATATATAAATAGATGTGTATCTTTAAATTGTTTTAACAGGGACTGTTTGATACCTGCAGAGGATTCACAGTATAATTTAACATTATTTCAACCTAGAATTCAATTCCAAAACTGATTATTAAAATTATTTACACACTTTGGTATTTCCTTGTTTAGTGCTGGTTTTCAAGTGATTTTACTTTCTTTTACTAAGGAGCATTAACTGTACCTTATTATTAGTAGGTGAGTTACCACACATTTTTAATTCAGTTAACCGATATGACCCAAGTTGTTGTATCACTGTTCATTTTACCAGTCAAGGGCTTGTGCATTTATTTACAATAGGCAGTAATTTTCAAGTTCCTTGAGTCATCCAGAAATAAATTTTTTTTAAAAAAAGACCCAAGTCTTTTTGGCAGTGCCAGTTGCTACTTGAGGAGTATTTTTAATGAATTGCAAGAACACAGTCAAAAATGTAAAAGAACTTGTACTAACTCTTCTGAGTTTAGAGAAAGCATGCCCCAGGGGAAAGGCAGCAAGTAGTTGAACATTTTCGAGCATATCACAATAAAGCAAAATCTCTAAAGCTTACAGGCTCCCTTGTGTTAACAGTGACATTACATCAAGAATGACCTTTCCAAAGAAATAAAACCCATTAATGCTAGGAACATGATAACTATTAAAGATCAACACTTAGTAGCCAAAGTTGGGGGGGAATCAGGCTGGTAAATTAATTAGAACATAAATAATAAGGAACCAAGACCTTGGTCTATAACCAATCTCTTATAATTGCTTGCCATTTAAAAGCTGAATGAAATCTTTTATGTAAAAGATACAGCTATTGACCCCACATGTATTAGGAAATCACAGCAAATCCTGACACACTGAGAATGAAATCTCATGAGTACTGGAGAAAGCCTTAGTAACTCGCGATTGAATACCTATTTCTTATTTCTTTACAGTAGAACTTTGTTTCAACCATCAAAAAATGATGTTACTGGGAAATAGTGCAAGTTAATTGTTAAATATTTCAGGGCTTCTTTTGATCGATTGTAACAACAGTCACAGAGAAAGTTATCTGTACCTATGAGAACCGGTTTGTTTTTTGGCCTTTTTTTTTCTCCTCACATGAAGGGACAGCTGTCAGTCCTGAGGCATAAGGACATACGTATGATTGTATCCCATAAACTCCATCGTGAAACCTCTACAATAAACTAATATTTGATTTTGAAATCCATAGTATAAATCAAGTTAGGTTTCTGCACTGGTTAGGAAACTCAATATGTTATTGTAGCCCCCTCACTTAACATTGTTGACAGCACTTTCAATACATTTATTAGTTCTATAATTATCTGTATTTACCAAGTCTATCATCTGTTCCACATGAGATTCAACAGGCAAACACAAGCAATAAACATAAAACACATGAAAGGTTGTGGAAAAAATGTGAATCTCTGCCTTGGATCTTGCTTTTGCAACCTATATCTACATCTAAACATGAACATTATCAGTGAAGTAGTTGAGAGCGGAGTCACATCTTTCCTTAAAATTTCTGGACAGAAAACACGTAAGGACATGCTTTTGCATCTGACTAGACTGACCAGGTAAAAAAGTCTAACATAAGACTGGGGGATCTGAAGAGGTCTATTTTTTTATTTAGAGACACAGGCTAAAGAATTCTAGTGTTTAAGCTATTTTCTTTATAGGGTTATTTTCATTTTGTTTGAGCTACATATAAGAACAGAAGCACTGAGAATTCCTACACCAGGATATATGCATTTGATCGTGGAATGTCCTACCATAACAGGGCTTGATTTCATTTTTTTGCAAGTTTAAACAATCAGATTTTTTGATTCATTTTGACAAAGGAAAGCCATTTGAGTTGTACATGAAAAAAGAAATCTTAAAGAAAAAAATCCAAGTATCCAATAATTTAAAGGCCCTTTTCCTTGTACATAGCAATTCAAATTTACTGGAGCACTTCAATAATTTTTTTTTAATTTTTTTTTTTTTTTTTTTTTTTTTTTAAGTGCTTCAATCTGGAAGTGATTGGGGTTCTGTGCTTGCATGGTATAAAGCAATTTGAAGTTATTCAACTGCTTCAATTTTTTATAGGTACTTTTATTTGAAAATGATTGGGGTTCTGATCATGCTCAGCACTGAACAATTTTAAATTATTTAAATACCTTTTTTTAATCAATGCTTCATGTTTGGAACTGAATTCTGGGAGGCTATAGTACATTATCAGGCAGTTTCAATTATACAAGATTTTTATATTTTACACAATCTTTCATCTCCTAAATAACAATCAGTTTGCAAGGGTGAAAGCATAAAGCATTACACTTCAAAATAAGTCATCATTATGCAAAATCAGAAACCTATTTTTTCTTTCTTAAATATTTCAATAGACCCTTTTCCATAATCAAATTCCCATGCCTTACTACATACTATGAAGCATGAGCATTTCAGAAGATACACACTTCTACTTCACTAAACTGAAATTAATAATTTCAAAGGAGGAGAACAAAGTCTAAAAGAAGTTTTCTGAGTCCATGACAAATGAGGATTTATTCCCACAGCATTTTACTTATCAAACTTCATGTCAAGCAAGCATTGAAGTCCTCTGTAGCATGGATACAGCATGCTCAACAGCTTCTGGTTCAAGTTTATTGCAAATATAAAGTATATCAAGTAGGAAATTCAGGTTGGACTTCAGGGACATCATTCCTGATTTAACAGGACCGATATACAGAAACCATTGGGGTTTTTTAAAAATTTGATTAATGGAGTTATTGTTCTCAATGGTCAAGAGCATGCTCTGCTCTTAAGTATTTCCATACGAAAGGAGAGGAAATTAAGGTGTGACATTTGAAAAGCACTGGAGATGTACAAACAGAGAATGAAAAATACAGCTGACAGGTCACATCATTAGTGAATCCTCCACTTTATTCTTACCTGGTATCTTTCATTAATACTCTACCAATATGCTTACATTTACTACCAAACAAAAATCCAATGCAAGTAATTTTGTACTTCCCACCAAGATATTCAAAATATGAATGTTATCTAACCTCTGTTTTAAAATATGACATCCTGAAAAGAAAAAATTAGTGACTAATTTCTTCAAAAGTCTTGTCTTCATATTTCACCATTTGCTTTTTAACACAAATGACATAGAAGAAATAGGATAATTTCTCACCAAGAAAAACAGCCCAGTGTTCCTCTTCGCGTTCATTTGAAAAGATAGTAGCTAATCCTTAAAGATATTGGCATGCCTCACTAATCATAGGCTTTTAATTCTGTCTCTCCAATTTCAATTAGTAAGTAAACACTGACATCCTCAATTGCACTACACAGAGCTCCCCTTTATCCAGTTAATCATGTTCACTGCAGCTATTCCCTAGGCCGAGGTTTCAGAGTTCCTAGCTTCTGTAAATCCTCGGTATTACATCTTTTGATTCAGAAACAAAAATACTAACATATCTTATCGTTCAAAAACATGTGTCCTGGGTTCAGGAAGGACTGTATTTTCCTGTCTCCCAATAGTCAGCTGCTGTGCTCCATGTATAAAATTAAGTTGCAAAGCATCACTAAACTCGTCTGAAATATTTTGCTTAAGTTAAACCTCATATTATAGTAATTAAAGAAGCTGTGAGAAACCATAATTAGACTAAGTGTCCAACAAATATTAATCAGTAAAGTAATATTCTATTATTAAGAAGCAGCTATTCACAGTAGGAGTTTCTCTTGTGAGAAACAAGATTAGGAACCGAGCCAAAAGCAAACCAGAAGGCACAACAAACTTGGGTCATTTGGTGCCTTGTTTTAGTTTATTAATGCTTTCACCTGTATTTTACTTAATTTTTATTGCTATTTTAGTGGAGAAGGTGTAAGCAGGCTCCAGGCTGCAATCCCAGATCTGTTGGTTAGTCCCAGTGTTCCCTGTCACTGTGAAAAGGATTTCCCTTCCTCTGTTCTATTCCAAGCCAAGAGACAAACTCAGACCGCACACTACAGGCAAATCACTTAACCTCCCTATGTTCCCCCATCTGTAAATGAAAACAATACAATTAACATACATAGCAGGGAGGCTCTGATTTACTTGAGTGTTTTGAAGAGATTTGAAATCTTGAGTAAGAACTACTGTACAAATGCTGAAAAATACTGCCCGTTTGAGGCACCATCAGTAACTATTTTGAGCATATAAGAAATAAGATCATGTCAAAAACATCAAAGTTTCTAAAATACTAGGCCTGGTTTAGTTTCTTATTTTCTTGTTACACCCTCTCCCTACATTACAGTTAAAAATTAATGATAGCAGTCTCATAACAAGTCTCCTTTTCTGAGATCAATTTTAGAGCTTTCCTCCTTAAAGTCTATTTCTCTGCAGTGGGAAAATACCAAGAGATTCAGACTAGAATCTAACACGACAGAGTGTCAGGGGTTAAGGTAAGGTACAGCTATCTTATAGTAAAAAATTATTTCTGAAGTTACCCCATTAAATACAGATACACAACAATACAGTGCAAGACCACAGATTTATTCGGTGGAGGAATCTCTAATGGAATGACTTATAAGAAAACAAGTATCAATGAAATATCTGTTCTTTCCACTTCTGAGTTATTTTACATAGATTCTGATGAAGCAATAAACTGTGCTATTAGTCAAGTTTTCCACTGCTGTCCAGAGGAACTATTTTTTAAATGGCATGTTAAATCACAAATTGTTACCTGAGACATTACAAAATAGATACAGCTTAGAGTAATTCTCGATTTTAAAATCTATTTGCTATATCTATGATACACCCGTAACGTCCTTATATGTTACTGCTCTTACATGTATTCATCACCCCTAAAGAGAGGTGCTTTCTTCAGAGGACAGAAGGAAGAAATATCTACAAAACTTAAGATTTAAAAACTTGAAACAAAAATTGAATTTTGTTTTCTAATTAGGCTAAATAGGCATATTTATATAGAGATACTCAAGGCAAACATCCAGACATTATGATCTTTCAGCACTGTTGAAAATTGTAACCAAGTCCAACTTTTAGTTCTATAATTTCCAGCACTAATAGAAGGTTCTTTATTTATTACTGAAGAAGCAACAAGCAAACCAAGCACACCATCCACAGTTTCCAGAATTGCCTTTTATACATGATGAAATGTAACTCCTCAATTAGAATAGTCATTCCAGTAAATTCATATATACTACAATGTTACCTTTTTCCTTTTGCATTCATTAGTGCCTTGACAACAGCAAAGGCTTCATTAGTAACTAACATAAAATCAATATTAATATACAAAATTGAAGAATAAAACTCTTGCAAGTGGTTTATGCTCAATGTTATACTAGATTTCAAATCCACACAGGACATAATTCTAAAATTCTAATTTAAAGTAGTGATCTACATTGTAAGAGACAAAAGAAATTCTGAAAAACAAAGCCATAATGCAAATGAGACAGTTACATTCACTTCTGCCAACAATAAAATTACAATCCTTTATTGTATCCATTGGCCACAGACATGAAAGCCAAGTAACAACAGGAACAAATATTATATGGAGCAGATGGAGAATGAGAAAGTGTTTGATCAGATGTCAGGGAAACCACTCATTTTATTACTTTCATTTAAAAAAAAAAAAATGAAATCCAGAAAAATAGGCACAGTAGATTTGGCAGTAGGTATCTACTAGTAGAAAAGTTCCTGAAAAGCAAGAAGTTGCTGCTATAATTTATTCCCATGTAGTAAGAAAAGGCAGCACTTGCAGGGTTTGTTGGTTTTTTTTAATCAACTGGTAAAGAACTAGAGAAAGAACTTGGTGAAAATCAATTAGCTCAAGGGGGAAGCACACCACAATGCTTGTGGTGTGACCTGAAGTGGAAATGAGAAAAGGACAAAAATCTCATGTTTGCTCTGCAAGCTCACAGAAGATGTTACACAACAGTGTTGAGTACATGATGGTTCTATATTCAGCACCCCCAAATAGCTCATAGACAACATGCTTTTGTATCAAATACAAACACATCAGTGTTTTTTGGCATGTAATTTGTTTCACTAACATAGTTCATATTGTTTCCATGCTCACCAAAAACTGTTAAAAGAGGGTAAGGCAGAAGGAATAATTGCTCTTTTTTCATAGCTTGCTCTAGTCAGCTTAGAGGATGGAGAGTACTCCTGCCAACCTACAAGGGCAAAATCCTAACCCCTCATGAAAGTCTCATGTGTGACAAAGCCAGAATCCCAGCCCACTTATTTTTATTTAAACTCCATGCCTTTTCACTTGGCAATGTACTTCTTGTCATTAGCTAGCTTCTATGTCCTAGATTCGGTTTCTCTCTTTTTTGGCTTTCATTTCTGCTCCCTTATCCTACATCCCAGAGGTTGCCAGGATTACTGGGCAGTTGAAAGGGGCACATGTGCATGAATTCCCTTCATAGCTATGACAAAGACAAGAGCATCCATTTCACTTTAAGTAGTGTTCAGTTGCCAGCTATAAAAACACAGGTGGTCTGTGTGCTCAGAGTAAATAGCTTCAGAGAGGATTTCATACAAATACATACATAAACATATTTAACTCAAGTTTCCACAGGAAATTGCACTACAGCTGACAATGTCAAGACTAATATACTTTATAACTTTACCTCCCCAACAATATTAACTCATTCTGAAACTCAGTGCAGTAACACATTAAGACTTGAAGAGCTAGAAATTGTTAGGTTAACTCATTAGTGGACACCCATTCTAAGTTGAAGGATAAATGAAGCAAGAAATCAGTATGTTAAAAGGTCTGTCTTCAGTTAAGATATCAAGGGAAAAATTTTGTCAGGGAAAAAATTTCTACTGAATAATTGATATCCATCTTTCTGCCTGTGAAAAGCCTAGGGAACAAACAATAAAGTCAATATTTTTAAGTCAGGTCAATATTAAAGCACTGTAATAGGAGAGCAGAAGACTGACATGAGCAAAGGTTAACTTGGGACCAGAAATTAAACTGTTTATTTTCCCCCCCCAGAATCAAGCATGGAGACGAGTAAGACTTCACAAAGCATAAATGAAATAAAACTATCCAATTCCATTAATATTAATGATATTTGTTGTCATCTGTTATATACAATTTAGATAAAATATTCTATAAAAATAATTGAAATGTGATTTTTTTTTTTCCCTACCCTGGGAAATATTACTGTTTTAGGGGGGGTCCACTTGAACAGTAAAAAGCCAACTAAACTTTTTTATTTTTAAATTATTAAATTTATTTTTAAATTTGCATGGGAAAAAAATTCTGGAAGTGTTGAATCATTTTGTTTTACCGTTTTTGAATAAAATGAACAGTTAAGAGACTCCCAAATCAGAGCATTTCATTTTTGATTTAATAGCCAAATTGTATGGTTTTATTCACGTTAGCTCAACATCACACTTCAACTGCTGCTGTACGGTCTGGAAGCCAGTAATTTTTTCTCTCTTATCCTGTGTGATAGGGCCTCCATCTGAGCGACAGCTCTGGACATGTTTATGCCATTCAACTATACAGGAGAATTAAGCACACGAATGAGGCACCCGAGCTGTAGCCTTAGTGGCCACGTACCTCACTGAGGAAACACAAATCACTATTAAACTGGCAAAAAGAAGGGGTTTCTGTTTACCTAGCTTTCAAAACAGACATGTATCAACTAGAGATGACATAATCTAAAATATATTCTGTTCCTGATTTCCAAGTGGAGGAGAAAAAGCTAAAATTCTTTAGAAGAGATCAGAAAGAAGTTTCAGATAATATTTTGAGTTGCCTGTATGGCTCAATTTCACTGGCTCACTGAACCACCAGTTCTTACTTATTTTTGTCATTGTTTAAAATCATTTCAGTATGCCATTATAGTGGCAATTAACACCTTCATTAGTTCAGCATAGCATTCTGTAGACATACCAAGCTGTCACAAGCAACAATACAAGACCTTAGTGAGGCATCCCAACATAGGCTGAAAGCTCTGGTAGGCAGGAGGATGAAACTTTAACCCCACAAGGAAAATTGCACAAGTGTAACACATTTGTTCCTAGTGACCAAACTACACCTTTGTGAGTAAAGCAAAGTCAAGCACTGCCTAGTTGTGGAAACGCTTTTCCAAACCCCAGCCAAGGTTATGAAACTGGTAATAATTTTCTTGCAGCATAATCTAAAACAATCCAAAGAAATAAATGTTGGGAGAAGAATTGATAACATTAAGGAGTAAAGACTGTCATTTTCAAATCAGAACCACGTTTTGAAGTAGTTCAGGTTATCAACCAAGCTGTCTACATATAACTTTGTAAAGTATTGAAAATTAGACTTGTCACCTTTGCCTAGTTTCAGTGTACTGAATCACATGATAGTTTTGCAATAGCTACTAATGAAAACTACCCTTTTAATTTATTTTTTTTTATTTGAACTTTAGATCTACAGATGAAGAGTGAGTAAAGCTACAATAGCATCTCCAATTTACCTGACCTAGTTTCTACAAAGCTATATTGTAAGCCAGGCTTTCATTATGCTTAAGTGAATGCTCACCAAAGCAGATTCTGGCAAGCAGGAATAACGCATGAACTCTAAAGGTATTGCAGGATGCCTTCCTTCTCTATTATCCTCCTTAGTTTGTATTCCCCATTATATTTAGGGTCCCCTGTTGTGCTATAAAGAACAGTGAATCTATCTTGAGCATAAATTAATGTGAAGCCATTGCAGCAGTTTCTTCCTTCCCCTATGAATTCTTTCTACAACACACCTGTTTCAAACATGCAGAAATTATTTTGCTGTTACCTAGAAGGGAAGCTTGATAGCAATGAATTGATCTTGCCCTTTGTCCCCTTTTATTGTATCTACCTAGAGCAGACAGCACCAAAATGCAACTCAATTAAATATAGCCCTCTTGTCAGAATATAAACAGAGGCTCTCCTCACAGCAGAAGCAGGAAAGTTTTGCCATGACACTCCTTGTTGCATTTGACAAGTTTATTCAAAAGCAAATATTTCAGTGGGGAGGTCTGTCATTCTAATCCTGTTCTTTATGCGAGAGCAGCTAATACAATTTCAGCTACCTGAATAGAAGGACTCTTGCTTCCAGATGTTCCATTGTGCCTTGCAGACAACAACTGCTATAGGACTGACACCAAAAGACAGATATTATGAGTATTTTTTCCATTGTTAGTTTCCTCTTAGCACAGGGTTTACAGCTTCCTTGTTGATTCCTGTAATTCTGATAGGCATAGTAGAAGCCAGCATAATGCTATCCTTCTATAGGTCTGTCATAATAGCAACAGAAAGAGGGCAATTGTACAGAACAAGGTGGTAAACTTAAGTTACTCCTGAGCTATTGGAAGACTGTTTAAAAAATGAAGAAGATTGATTCAATGAATCAAGTCTTGAAGAAAATTGTAGACTGTTTATACTTCCAAACCTCAAATTGCAGTGTCACAGATTAGCTATACTTACAGTGACTGGAGAGAGAGCAAACCTGCAGGAACACCTGTGCAGGGGAGACCAGGGCACCGAGAAAGCAAGAAGCTAGAGTGGCCAAGCCAGGATGAATAATACAGCCAACTAAGGAAAAGACCTGGAAAGAGGCTCTACTAACTTTTGGCAGCAGCCTAAGAAGCTATACAGACATATTTGTTGCCTGCTGGATTACAGTAAGGCTAAGTGAAAGAATACACACACAAAAAACCCTACTAACAAACAAGGCATTAGCTTGTCCTGTTGCATGTATTAACATTGGCTAACCAATAAGCTGGTTTTATTTAATTAATAATGTATTAGTGCTTATAACCAGCATAACATGCTTTTTCCATCTGTCCTCTACAAGTTTAAAGAAATAAGCCTTGTCATGAAACTGTTGAAGTTTTTTTTAATCCCATTGGAAAATAGCAAACAAATGCAAATAAAGCCATGCAGGAAGAAGAGCAGTAAGAGAACAAGAGTGTAGAAATGCTTTTAACAGGTTGAGACTTACATTTGTCTTTGCTTCTTAGTATCAATTCACATTATTTGACACAATGTCTATTGTCCAATAGCAACAAGTTTTCTTCCCCTATCTGTGATTTACAATGTATAAGCAATATTTATCTAGATAGTAAGGGGTTTTATCCATGAGCTTCTGCTAAGAAAATTAAGAGCTTTCCTTATAATCTGTAAAGTAACTAATCAGCTGCTCCACAGGACTGCTGAGCATTTGCAGTTCTCTCTGAAGTCAATGGAGGCTGTAGGTGCTGTGTTTTTTTCCCATGGCTAAAACTCACATAGGTTCAACACATAGGTTGGAGAATAAGCGTTGCTGCAGAAGAAAGTCTACCACCCATGCCAAGCATATTGTGCTTTGTCCAAAATAACTGAGTAAAGACACTTGCTATATAGGTAATGCAGTTACTGAGTGTGACAATCCAGAATTTCATTCTACATACGATTACTGAGACATGAGCAATCACTGTGTAACAACCTCACAAATATATTTTCTAGTTGCCAAAACCTTGTGGAAAATAATCTGTTCTACTAAATTTCTCCTTCAGAATAGAGGATGTGTTATAAAGATGAAGATCAAAATCTGATCCAACTGGATCAGGAGTCAATGATATTTAAGAAGTGGCATCACCACATCTTATCCAATTCAATAGCAGCAATCTATTTCCTAAGTGCAGAGATGCATTCATATACCACAAATGGCTCCCACTCTGAGATGGAAAGAAATGGTAGTGTCTCAACTTACATAAAGAATGATTATTATTCTCTAGGCCATTGGAAAAAAATCTTCTTATTTTGAAGTACTGTAAGTGATCCCCTTTTCTCTGAAAGAAAAAAGTAATTGCTTCTGATTTGCTTGTTATCAAAGCACAATGATGCATCCTTTTCTTCTGTACCAATTCCTGTAATAGACATACATAGTCATTCAGATATGCCACTTCTCATCCATATGCTATTTTCTTTGCCTAGTGTTTTGGAAAAAAAAGGATATAGCACAAAAGAAAGTGGGCAAAAATGCAAAGCTTTGTAGTGATATTAAATAGCAATAGAGATGTTCTTCCAGAGACTTGACTGCAGAGTGCACCCTCCCTTGTTAAACATACTAACTAATGTGAGTAAATTAACCACCTGGTCTATATTCAAAATCCTTTTCAAACATCAATTCTCTTGCAATTCCTTCCCCTGTTAATCTAGTGTTGAAATAAGAGAAAAATCTGTACAACTTTAGAATATAAATTGTTATTAAGTGGTAATGTGGTGCTTCATCTATATGAAGTTTATTGTTTTTCTAACTGCAGAAGGATAGGAGGACTGGCTTGTAATTAAGGCACTGTACTCTAACTCAGAAAAGTGGGTCAAGTCTCCAGCATTTGTTATCAAATGTCTTTCGGTGTGGCTGGCAGACTTCTGACTGACATCCATAAGGTCTGGCTCAGGTCCTTCACAACTTCGAGGAAATGTGGATAACAGCTGCCTTCTCTGTCTGCCTGATCCCCATCTCTTATTTAGCTGGTAATCTGGGGGGACAGATTATCAGTTACATCTCTTGGCAGCATATAGCCTCATGCATCCCAATTTCAGTCAAGCAAGACATAAGAAATCCTTGAGGCCATGTCTAGATTTTCTCCCTTTTCTACAGCACAGAGCACACATCTCCTGTTATAATAAATCATTCCCTGAAATGGTAGCTGACAACAGTAAAAACACTTTGTATAGCAGCATATTTACACCAGATGTGAACATAGGTCACCAGAAAGATGTTCAGATTAAAACAGATGGAGAACCAATGAGGCAGAGAGCTATAGGAAAGCACTTCTGGATGGCAGAAGCAGCAAAGAAAGCTGCGACTTGACTCTGGAAAGGGAAAGACACTCCGAGGTAATATGGGGAGAAAACCACCAAGGTTCCTATGATCTTCCTTTTTCTACACTGACACAAGCTGGTTTTGAACCAAACGATCCTAAGAACTATTCCATAACTTTTAGAAATCAAAGGGAATCTGTCCAGAAACTAATGGGTTTTGGATTAGACAAACAATGAAATATTTCCTCATAATAAAAAATATCACAATTATAAGATCATGAAGTGAGAGAAGTATTCTAACATCTGTAGTAGTGTTTGCCAGGGAATAACAGTACATACATAACATAGGCTATTCAATTTTACACTAAGGTACAATTGAAGTGAGGATTTTCATGATACCTTCTATGTAGAGAAGAAAAAGGAATAAATGTATAGAAAAATGGCAAAATATTGTAGGATCTGACAATAAAAAAATAGAAACAGAGACAGTATCTTGAAATAAGTCATAGATTATATGCTGAAAAGACTATTTAATATATTCATTACTTTTTTTATACTCATATGAACACTCCTTTCCTATAGAAAATATTTCTTGCTATCTTATGTTTCATCCCAAGTCAGGGCCTACAACAAAAACAACAGAAAAAATTATCACATTCTTTGTCTGAGACCTTGAAGACTTCATAGAATTAGTGACATTGGTTTCCGTCCTTCCTTTTCCTCCTCACTGTTCTGTTTTACTTACCTACTCCCTAAATCAACAGTAGATGCTTCAAAATGCCTACTTCATCGGGGTACAGGTTTTAATATTATTGGTACAATTTTACAAGACACAGGAAGGGTGAGAAGTATGAGAACTAGATGACCTAATTGATCTCTTTATATCTAGAATATATTTGCACACTAGTAATGCTTAGGCACGTTGATGATCCAAGGCCATACTAGTCCTTGAAATTATCTTCCTTTTCAGAGCCCTTATGCCAAAGCAGCATTAACCATATCCGACTTGATCCAAAGTCTAGTAAAGTTTATGGACATCTCTTCTTGGGCGAGATCACTAGTTTCCAGGGCACAGTGGGTGCATGGGTATTCTTCCCATTGCCAGCATGTTCACATGCAACAATTTCTTTCTTAGGAGTCCCTTAAGCTCTCTTCTGTCCCAGCCCTCTCAGTTTCTTTTCGTAGCCTTAAAAAACAGGATTTGAGAGAAAGTCTCTGCCATGCACTAGCAGAACGAAAGTAATCTACACAAAAAGAAACCATAGCATTTAAGAAATAAAGCAATGATGCAAGAAATGTGATGCTACTATGTTCAGTGTTAAAAAAAAAAATACAAACAAAAACCACACCCCCAAACCAAACCACACAATACACTTACTAGGTTTTGGACTTTTAAATGACATGGCTCAGTAAGGGTCTCCCCAAGTGTGAGGACAGGCTGACAGAAGTAGAGAATAATCATTTGCAAGAATAGTTTTTGAAACAAGGTACTGTACTCAATTGAATAATGAAACACCAGCAGCTCCACAGGCAATATTTTTCACTTCTATAAAGAACAAAGTTAAAGAACTTTTTCATTTAAAGGGCTTTAAGAAGAAAAAAAAGCAGCAATAGATGCCTTCTTAGCCTCTAGACGTTTTCTTTTCACCCACCCCAACCTTCTGCTAAGTCTTTTCAACACTCCCTGTTATGAAAATGTTCTATATCAATGTAATTTGATGATAACTTCCTTTATTTCCTCACTGCCTTAAAAACGTCCCTGGGACAGACACAGCAATCACTTCAGGGAGATATCCAGTTGCCCAAGCTTTCTTTTTCACTTAGAACATACCTCCCCATGTACCAACTACAAGAGATGACAATCTGCTGAGCTGAAACGCAGTGAGCACACACATTAAATAGATCCATCCCTTTTTATGCTACTAGACTTGTTACCAAGATATTTTAGCCAGGCTTGTTCACTAATCCACGACTTCTTCTGTTGCCCACCTGCTATACAGCAAGGGAGTTTCCTCTTCCTAGCTCACTTTCATAAGTCCATTTCAATATAAAGTCTATCTGCGTGGCAAACAAAAGCCATCTGTCAAAGGGAAGAGCTGACTTTGCTAGCAGCAGAGATTTCAGTCCCACATATGGGGCACTGCAGTGATCCCATTGCACTACCTGTGTCTTTAGTAAAAGAAGCTAAGAAATGTGGATAAAAAAAAAAATATCAGACTGGTAACTTCACTCCTGAGGCAGCTTCCCCAGCCTTTCAAAAGAGAATCCCATCCAGCAGCGCTTCTTCCGTACTTTGAATTCATGATCACAATAAGGAGACATAATAGCTAGGTGGGAATTGGGTAGCACTAAAGAGGAACTCCTTGAAGGGCTGCAATAAGTGAGACAGATATAGCAAAAGAAGGCATACTTAGAAGTCCTGTTGCTTTTGCAAACTCTGTGGCAAGTCACTAGAGTATTACCCCTGAAAACCCAAGTCTCAGATGGCATTTTTAATTTCCCTCCCCCAAAATCACTATGCAGGGGGCTCGTCAACAGACTGAAGTCCTACGTGACATAAGGCTCATGGCTTCCAAGACTACTTTGGATCCCTTTTATTATAGGGATACTATGACTGGGAATATTTCCAAAGAAGCAATTCTAAATCTTCTTACAATTCTACAGTTCTTAAGATGACATAGGTTTTAAAGTCAGAAAGAAACACAATGATCATCCAGGTCCAAACTACTACATAACAAATGCCAAATATTTTTCCTCAGTAATTCCTCCTTCTAGTTCAATGACTTCAGCTGTGTGCCAAGGATAAGATAATGGTTTTTCTCACTGAAATAGCTTATTTAGGGACTTAATTTCAGCAAAGGATGTAAAAGTATTAAATCAAAGTCCTTGTGTGACGGAAACTCTAAATATGGGGCAGATCCAGTGTCACAAAGCAGTGAAAATCGCAGCAACTGCTAAAATATTAACAGCTTCTTCAAACTCACTGGAAGATGAGACTTACCTACCTCAGCCCAGAGGGGCCTTCCATGGTGTGGGGGCTTCAGGTAATGGCCCACAATAACTCAAAAACAGTCCATATGATAATTCCATCGTGTAGCATATTTTAACAATAAACCTATACCTCATTAAGTTGCTGATATAACTATACCAAGATAGAAAGCAACAAACTGAGCCCATAACGGATGATATTTATTATTATTGTTTCTTACACAGCATGCATGAACATATGCATGCCAAAAACTAACTTTTATCCACTCTGCAGATCAGAAAATAGAAATTGAGGGTCTGGTAGAAGAATCTGCTTGGAAGAGAGCCAGTAATACACAAACAAGATAATTCTTGCTGAAATACAGAGGTGACCAGTTTGTTTTCAACATAGTACCTTTTTACCAGAAAAGGCAGTTTTACCAAGAATAAAACATTTCAACAGCATGTATTTCTTTAAACCTGATTTCAGTGACACAAGAAGAAATTAATGATGTTTTGACTTGCATAATATTGAATTGCATAATGCCAAATTATTTAATATTATAACAGTATTTCAGTAATGATAAAATACAACATTTAGACTAGTCCAGAGGATTTTTGTTTGTTTGCTTTGGCATTTAATTTCCATAGTAATCTTACTAGGAGAAATTCTAAACATTTTTTTTTTAAGTGTTTTCCTTTCCCTCAGAATATCAGTCCTGCTTCCCAGCCAGTGTTAATCCAGTACACTTAATCAAAATTTTGTTTCACTCCATCTCAGAAATCCCAATCTAGATGCTCTAAACATGACTGTCTCTTAGGGGTGTCATCTCTAATTGTAACCCTGCAAAGAAACATGCATTACCTCCGTTAACTCAATAAGCACAAGAAGGTTCCTCAGCTTGTAGCATCATGACCAGCAAAACCTTGTTATAAGCCTCACAGATACTTTTTAAGTGTACACACCTGTACCTGAACTGCTTTTCATGTTTGTTACACAGTTCTCAAGCATATTTACTTCTGATTTGCAAAAGCAGCCTCCCCATTCCTCTAAAGATACTGAGATTTTTATAATTAACTGAAAGGAGGCATACTGATAAATCCTCCCATCATTTAAACGCATTTATACAACTATAGTTTATTCCCCAAAATTAACTAGGGTTTTCAACACTGACTACATTGATTCCTACTCAATGTGATTAAATGGGTAAAAAGAAAAAATGTAGATGCAGATCAGCCTGCTTTTAATAGTCAATCCTTGCATGGCACGCACAGGTATAGTTTAATACTCAGGGCTGTATCCACCCCAAGAGAGGGATGTTCTGCTGATATAGCTAAACTGGCACAACTCTTGTTGTATCAGCAAAGCATTAAATGAAAGCAGAATTAAACCAAGAATGAACGCTTCTGGAAAAGCCCACTTGTCACTCTTAAGGTGGGATCCCAAACAATAGCACTCGGAAAGTTAATACAAGGCAACAACGGAAAGTGGCTGCACACATCACCCAGCCTTTGTTGGGGGAAGCATATAGTCGCACGAAAAGCAGCACAACGCACGTGCAATCACACACATCTTACAAAGGTAGGAGAACTACTCCACCCCTCTTGCCACTGCAGTTGTAGAAACTGTAGGCTCACCTCCTTCCTACAAGAGTTCACGTGAACTCTTAATAGAAATACACACAACATAAGAAGTGATGCACATGAGCATCTTTTTGACACCATTTCACTTATTTGATACAAACAACAACACCCAAGTGCCACGTCTGAAGATCAGCATGATTTCCCTTAACTGTCATGCAGCATATAATGCACCTTGCTCTGATATTCCTGGCAGGAGGCAACAATATTAGCTATGAAATCTGCAGGCTTCTGCCAAATTCACAAATACTGGCAGCAAAACCTATGGAAGGGGCAGACAGGGCTGGGAAAATGAGGAGTAATTTAATGCAAATGTTCTGTAGCGCTCCCCAGGCTCTGTGATTAGGGATGTCAAAAAATTTAAGTGCTCCTTCTGGTTAATATTATAAAGAACTGATTATTACTCACTGTATATAAGGTTTTCTAAAATGATTGTATTTTTCATAAGTAAGTCTCTCATTATTTTGTTCACTAAAGTGTATTTTGCATTGTGCTCAATAATTTCCCCCCCAAAGTGAAAGCTAATTGTTAAGTTCTGATTTTAACCATGATTTCCTTTTACTTAACTTATTTTTACTCCCTGGTGTAGTAGATAATGGTATATGGGTTTTTAAAAAAAAAAAAAAAATAGAGAGAGGGGGGAAAAAAATACATTTGCTAATGCAGGTAGGCATATCTTACATTGAGGGCTAGAGTGTTTCAAACACATACCATTTGATTTCCTCAGATGTTTAAAAAACCCATTTAGAGATTGCTTTTCATGGTGAAAGTACCCATGTGTGCAGGGTAAGTGGAAGTTATATTTATATATTTGCCCATACTACCAAATACTGAAGAGTGTGTTTGTACAGGTCACTGATTCATTGAGCTGGATACGCCTTACAGTCACAGAAATAATCCTGAATAATTACTGAAAATTTCTGGATTAACAGCTATGTTTTCATACACAGCAGACAGTTCATTAGAGAACTTAACCCAACTGCAATATGTCTAAAGAAGAATAAAATATATTGAGAAAGAACTGTAGTGAGATAAGCACAGTCAGCAGTCCCCTGCTAAAACAAATGAAGCAGAATTTTACCCACTTTTTTTTTTTTCTTATTCAAGGAGGGGCTGAAGGGAGAGTTTGTTTCTGGAATCAACATAGAAAAAATTGTTAGTGAAAATTCCTCATCTCTGATTTATAAGCATCCTATTCCTAATGAGTAAAAACTTATGTGGTAGCATCCAAAAGCTAATTCTCCACAGAAATAACAATCTGCTATCTTCAAAACCAAAGATTTTCATGGAAATACAGTCTCAACTTCTTCAGAAAGGTCTTCGGTTTGGTATAATTTTGATATTCAAGCTGTGTTCAATGTTTGGTAGAAACTGTGTTCCTGAAATAGAGATAGGTCTCGCACAGCGGTAAAGCAATGCAACTGTACAGATAAACCATTGTGGTAAGACTCTGAAGAGATCCAGTATGAAATGGTGCGGGTACTTCCTGCAGAGAACCACTGCTTTCCAGTACTTAATCTTTGTATGTGTTGAATCTCGATATTGAACTAATGTCAAGCATCAGTTTGATATTCCATTATCCATGAGTTGTCCACACATTCACTGTTAACCCACTGTTAGTCTTCTGATCCACAGAAAGAGAGATGTTTCTTTAATATGACTTTCAGACCTATTTTAGGACCATACATCAGGAAAAGATTAACTATAATACAAAAACTACGTAATCTTCTTCATAGACTATTAAGATAGCCAGGAGAACTAGGTCAGATACAGACACAAAGACTAAAATAAGATGAGATGTACGTAACGGAGCACCCAAAGAAGGGTCATTTATGAGAATCTGGTTCTTTCTACATACACAAATAGTCTTATTCAACTGGTTCTGTAGTTGATTAAAAGCCACCTTTTTTTATTGTAGGGAAACCTGATTCCTCAGTTCACATTACAGCCACAAAATTATCTTCAACTGCTTTTACAAGGTATATATTTTTAACCTTTCTTATTTACTGAAAACAGTCATAATGAAACTCAACTGGTTTCTTAAATGCTTTATTTCTAACAACAACATATTCGAGAAAGTCACTGCTGGAAAACTGATGGAATGAAAGTGTTCATTACTCACTAGTGCATAAGTGCATAGGAGATGCAAGTCTGTATTTTGGTTGAGAAAGAGGTAATTTACAGTTACCCACATTCCTCAGAATCAATCCAAATTCTGTAAGAGATGCATAGCAAATCAGTCTATAATCAAATGTTCTCTAATAAGATTAAAACTTTTTTTGAAGTCAATCTACAGGCAATGGGAGGTTTGCTTATTACCCAAAGTCTAGAACTGAATGTGAAATTAAGAATATGCTATTCACCACATAAAGACAGCCTCTGTTATTGGAATTTGAAATCCAATTAATTAGGCACTTACTCCAAGTGATTTATCCCACCCCTGTCTCCACTGGTGTTTGCAAATGCCTGCTGTGGACATGAGGTGTATTACTCCGCTTTGTTATATTAATCCAATTCTAGACTTGTGTATTAAATACTGTTTTCAAGATTGACTAAAATTCTCCAGAATTTCATAGTTCCTAAGATTTCCAGCCAAAGAAACCAGTATCTATAGATATACCCAAACTTGAAACTGTTACTATACACCAGAGTAAGGAACCAGAGGATAAACACAATCACCAAGCTACAGAGTTCTGCAGTTCTGTTTTCATATGTTAATTTCAGATTTTTTTCAAACTGCAATAGTCACACATACATGTTTGTCAAAATATACAAGCACTTCCTCAATGCATTTTGCTTATTAAGGTTTGGTGTAAGAATACACTTGAATACTTTGGCCAACAGCTTCAGCCCAAGCGGGACTAATAAAGACTGGCTACCTATCTATGCCAAATAAAATAACAAAACTTCCAGAATCTTGACTATCTTACTGCTATGTTGCTCGATTTTTTTTTTTCCTGCACTGTTTTTAATCAAACTGAAAATACGTCCATCTTCTGTAGAAGTTTTAGGATTTGATAAATTGCTGGTTATTAAGCAGCAATAAACAACATGAAAAAGGTTCATATGTGCAGCACCTTCTGTAGCTGAAAGTTCTTCCTTGCATCAGGAACCTAGGAAGAACTTGTTTCAATGAGCACACTCTCTGCTGTCATGCCTGGAGAGCTGGCAGGATCCACAGAGCTGCCCACATCCTGCTGTCCTCTTAGCCATGTGCCAGGGGCTCTTCCCTATGGCCCCAGAAGCTTTAGAAAAATAAGGAATACCAAGTGTCAACAAAAAGAGGCAGGGAGAAGGTTTTCTTTACTCTCCATGCAGCATTTTGCCTCACCTGATGTCAGAAAAGGCTCATTCCATACAGATGTGGAATATGCAGTGGTTATTTGTTTGCACAAATGAATCTTGGTGAATTACATATATCTATTTTTCCAGAATCTCCTGAGATCACACAACTAGATTGTGGGGGTGGGTGAACCCCACCAAATTTGAGTGATTAGAGAATGTGCTTCTTCCACATACTATCCAGCTGTCTAAGCTTAAGCCTGCCTAACTAGGAGGTGCTACAATGGTTCAGAGAGGATCACTATGCCTCAGCACAATACTGGTAGGTGCTTAGCTTGAGTAACACAAGTGCTAGCATTTCTAACACGCAGAAGTGCAGTTTTCCAGCTGGAGAAACTCTGCAGAAGTCATTGATTTTATGGCTTCAAACCATCACTTAATCTGACTTTATCTCTCTTCTGTGCCAACAATAAGCTGTAGTTTCTTATATTTGGATGCTCATCTTTTGTCATTCATCTAGTGAATAAAAGGGTAAAAGATAAGAAAGGGTAACATGAGATTTTGACAAACATCTGACAGTTAAAGCTACTAAGCTGCAATGGAGAAGGTACAACTGAAAAGAATAAGTTAAAGAAAAATAAATATTAATAAAAATAATAAATAAAAATTAAAACTAGCCTTTTTCTATGTCACCAGGTCTGGAAAGGAGAAATGCCAAAAAATTTAAAAAAAATTATTAAAAAAAAAATCAACCCATTAAACCCAGCACACCTACACTGCATTCTGCTGGATTTACAAACATGCATCATTGACTCATGACCCAAAAGAACAAAAAACTTTCTTGCTTAGTAGTAAAGATGTTCAGAAGGTTGCTTTACATTTCATTTTTGCTTCATCAACTTCCCAGCCCTCAGGGGACTCAATCTGAATTGCATAAGTATGGAAAATGAGTTAGCCACCCTGCAATGTCCATGCTGCATATAAATGCATATTCTTCTAGCCATTTTTGACTGGTGTCTGGATAAGCCCGTTCAACAGAAGAATATTCAGGTAAAACAGCATAAACATCTCCAAGATTAACAACCCCCTGCAAAACTGTCAGTATATCTAAACAATCTCAGATTTGGTCAATTTTCATATCTGGACCATATCAAGTAATAAGGTTGCTTTGCATCTTCTGCAGTAGTTCAGACAGTTAGAAAGCAAAGTCAGATCTTTACAGGAACTGATCAAAAGAGAACATTGATTTCTGAACCAAATCAAGCTGTCAAAACACATGGTCTTTGCTTGGCTGCCAAAACCATAACATCCAGATTTGTTTCCAAATCGAACCCATCATAATGTAATCATTAATCAGTCTGATTTAGAATAACGTTTGCAACAACTGATTACCACTGCACATAACCATTTATCCTTTAAAATCCAAAAACATTTCCCCTACCATTGAAGACAATGCAACTAATTCCACCAGTATGCTGGGGCTATGCAGAAATGCCAGTGACTCATCTCAAAAGGATGAAGTCTTGCCTAAAGTAAACAGCACATACTTTCAATATATTCAAAGGCTAAAAGCACCATTCCTCTCAAAACACTCACGATAGGCATCTGTGCCCAGTTACGCTGTGACCTGTGACTTTAAACATCATTGCTCCTGAGTCATGTACTGGAAGCATATGGAGTTTTGTTGCTCAAATCAGATCAAATTTCTATATGTTGAAGTTTCAGAAAAGAGAAACAACTTTATGCTACACAATAGCAGGAACTATAGAAATAACTGTCATGCATATAAAACCAGATTAGAATCATACTTGACAAGTGTCATTTGAAATAACACTTAATCAGATTTGGAAAAAGGTTGATTGAAAACTTTTTTATTCCTTCACAATATATACAAGTGAACTGTTGCTGTTCAGATTCAGACCTCACTGGGAGGTTTCTGCTTGGAGATGTCCCATTTAACATGGGAAAAAACAGCCCTGATGAATCCAAAGCGAACATCTGAACTTGGAGAAGGAGAAGAAAGCAGCAGAGCAGATGAGAATTAGAGTCGGGGGTTTTTTTTGCTATGAGGGTGCCTACTCCAGATACAGGTAGATTTGGGGCAGGCATACATAGGCAAGAGCTCAGCATGTGCAGCATGGCACCAACACTGACACAACAGCAGATGACATACTCTTAGTCCCTGGGAGCATCTTCATGCACCTATCTCACTACTGCCACACCAACAGGCAGCGGAGCCACCAGCAGCAGAGGCTGATGTCCCTCGCAGTTTGTTCCCACTGAGTTGAAAAGGGGCCAAAACGTAAGAGGGTGTTGAAAAGGCAGAAGGCAAAATAGAAGTCTGAAGCACTGCAAGAAGTTCAATCCTGGGGGTAACATGACAATATTTATATACAGCTGCCCATTAACTACAACCTTTCTCCTGTCACAAGCATCCTGCCTAAAAGAAGAGATGTAAATAGATAATGGGTGAAGATGCTAGAACAAACAGAATTAATTCATGTTAGGGAAGAAGTGGCTCTGCCCTTCTAATCTTTCTGCTTCTCCAGAGCCTAAGGAACAGGGGACATTTCTGTTGCACTGCTGATTGCTAAACAGTTCATTAAAAAAAACAGTTTCAAGTAATTCTGTAACTGGGCATAATTTCACCTAATTGAAAACTGAACATTTCACTGTTAGCATCGTTGAAGGACTGAGCCAAACTACACATGAACAAATTGTTTTATCTGCCTTAACATATAGCCTGGCACGTAAGTGGCAACACAGAAGTGATGTCAGAAGACATCATAACAAAGTGCCTACACAGCACTGCTCAGCATCCGCAGTATCCCTATTTGTCTCTAGAATTAGATGTGCTTTTCTCGAGACTTGTCTAACCACTTGATTTGTGTTTTGGCACTGAGAAACAGTAAATGAAAAGCTTTCCCCACCGAATTTAAGTAATGCTGAAGTCGCAATAGGAGACAATGAAGCCAACATTCAACATTAATAGTGAAATCCATTCCTCATTAGTGGAGGTTGGTTTCAAAGGAGAAGAGAATATTTTTATCAAAACATGCTCATTACTTTGACTAAGTGCTCCATCTTCCATAGGGATCCAGAGTTACTTATGCTTTTGCATAAAATATCCAGTTATTTATACTTTTGCATTCACTCTAACTCAAATCTAAAATAAAGACTTGTGAGAAGGTCTCTGCCACAGGGAGCTTGTAACATAGCTCTATCTTTTGGGGAACAGAAGAAAGTTTTAGTTGGAGGTTGTTTGTTTTTATTGGGGAAAAAAAAAACCCACATATTGAGGATCATGTAGTGTTTCTTTTCAGAGAAATTCTAAGGGACCCTCTTTTAAAATACTAACAGTGTACCCCAGCTCCAAAATACCTGTATCCATACCACAGCAATAAAAATCAGTGGAGATACTTATCATCAGTCTCTGCAAGGACCTCATGAGAAAACTCCCAGTAGAACTGGCTATGAGCAATTAACTTTGAAGACCCTCTAAGGAGGTGTTTTCATTCCTCATCATCACATTTAGCATAATGGGGTCTCACAATCACAGTGTAGTTCAATAATTATTTTAAAAGCTCGAGACCATTCATTTCTCATATTTCAGAAAGACCACCTTCTACCAAAACAAGTCCCCAGTACAAAAAAAGGAAACAGTCAAAGATGTCACATAGCATTGAGCCAATGAGAAAATGGGTGAAAATGGAATTTTCTTCTAGATCTACACCTAGAATAAAGAAGCACAAAAATCTCTTCACTAAGTTCCCACGGATGTGCAGCATGGCACACTGAAGAGCTGCTTGAGCCATATTCATAAAGCTGGGACTTGGAAGTTTATTTATTGGCTTGTCCCATGTTGCTACATTGCTTCCTCAAATTCCTGCTGCTAAGTTCTTTACCAAAAAGCTGAAAATCCATTAACTACCTTCCCATTCAATTGATTACCTAGCTCCAAACAGGAATGCTACAGGGTTGAGAAAAGCCGAAGGAAAAAGGTAGGTTTGCGAATGAAAGATAACACAGTTTTCAAGCCAAGGAATGCACCTCACCTTTCTGGTTTGAGTTGGAGGATCTACATGACTTTCCCCCAAATAAAACAATACTGCTCATTTCCCAAGCTAAAGGCACGTAGCCTGAGTAACTGAACCTGCATATGCAGGCTTGCAATCACACTTTGACCAACAAAACTGTTCTTACACAATACACACATGGTTTGCAAGACAAATCTATCCTTTTTCCTACTTACCTGACTCATCCATGAAAAGAAAATTCAGGTGATAAGGTGGTTTTTTGGTGTTTTGTTTTTTTCTTCTATCTCCCACTTTACATACTTCTTTTGGAAACAACTAGTGTTCTGCTGTTGTTATGAAAAATAAAATTAAAGCCTTTCCTCAGATTCCAGATTAACACTAAATAGATCACTACAGCTGTAAGTATTGATTTGATAAGATTGAAGGCACACATTTACTGGTAAGAAAACATCCACTTTCTATAAAGGAAAAGTAAACTGCTAACCAACAGGGTGGGGCATGCAATGTGTGTAAGTGCATATGGTCTCAGAGGTTAACTTTGATGAAAAATTACATATTAGTAGCTGTACTGCAAAAGTGATGAAAAATCAAAGCAATATAGACATAGATAAATACAAGGGAATCCTGATATTTAATATGGAATATACACATGTTGCATTTCAATAATTAATTATCAGTACTAAAGAATGAGATTCAGTTATATAAAAGCCTAATTACATTCTTAATCAAATTATGATATATTAAAAAAGGTTACTGGAAGACCTTTGAAGCTATATCAGGAATAAGAAATAGCATAAGCCCTTTGGTATCACTCTGGTTAATTAAACACCAAAAAAATTAATACTTGTAGTTAGTCAAGAAGGAGCCTTCCTTCAAGGCCACAGTAACACCAAGCAAAAACACGGCCTGTACTTCTCTTCATACAGAACCTTATGAAGGGTTAAGTTCTGCCCTCAAATTCTTCCCCAGCAACTAAAGTGTGGGCGCAAAGGTGAAATTAGATGCAGAATTTGTTCCTGCAGTGCAGTCATCAGCTCAATTACCAGCTCTGCAGTAGCACCTCTATGCCACCAGTAGACATCAGCGCTCCTTTGTTTTAAGCAGAACAAACATTCAAGGAGACCGCTCCTTGCCCTCAGGAGTTTACAGTCCTGAGAGACAAGAGACAAAGGACAGAAGAATGACAGGATCACAACTAAGAGCTGTTCTGCCTCCTCAGGTCTCCTTTGCAAGTCTAGAAAAGTTCAGAAGGCTTAAGTAATTTTGTATTAAGAAAAAATGTAAACAAAGAACTGCAACTTAAATAAGCTCATGATAAAACCAGGACACAGCTATATTGCACCTGCAACTTCTTCATGGATCCATATTGGTGATTAACTCTGTCAGTGTTCAAACACCTGTAACAGCTCAGACATTGCCTAAATTATTTCAGAGCTGGTGCAGTCTAAAGAGCACTTGAAATCATTCTTTTATACCACATTTCCTAACTCAATGGCACAGGTAAAAAGAAAACATCTGTCTGTCTTTTTTGCATAACCTCATTTACATGCTATTAATACAATTAATATTATATAGGCATTTATACTAAAGTACTTCCGATTCTTCCAGGTAGCAACACTCCAGTTTGTAGACTGCAAGATAATTTCAAACATAAGTGAATCTGAGGTCACTTCAGAAGCCAACCAAATCAAGGGAAAGAAAACCAAACGTGTTTGTCATGAAATGACAGGTCACTTGAATCTGAACAAGATTACATTTTTGTCTGAATACAAGAATTAAAACATTCAAGGGATATTATTACACTAATGAAAAAAGATACTATTTAAAAAGAACCTGTTTCATTCTCATCATGTTTCTACATTTGTAACACCACACATTAAGAGGCAATTAAAGAAGCTGTAATGTTGCTAGGATTTTCGTTTAGTTTTTGCAATGACACATTTTGCTTCAGAAGCAAATTCAATCAGCCATCTGAAGTTATCTTTGAAATTGTGTTCGTAACAGTTACTTAAAACTACAGAAACATAGTGTTTTCACTGACATCATGTATTTTTTGATATCTAGAGGGAATCTTCATTTTTTGCACTCGCACAAGGAGATTGATGTTAGCCTCCGATTAATTCAGAGCATCAGGTTCTCACCCATGTTTGTTAAACATGCTGATTCATACACTAGAAAGCAACTCCCCATAACCCTATACTATCCCTTTTCCCATCATAAGTATGTTGATTTAGCAGCAAGTGAGGCTAGTTTATTGCCTGGGCTATATGTACCTACAATACACAGTAGGAAGGCACTGTGATATATCCCAGAGTCCTGGTTTCCTCAGTGTCCTTATCAGGTCTGCTGGAGTCCACACCAGTTCTCATCTAACTCACATGCCCAGATTTCCTTAGGAAGGAAACCTAAACACAAAGGGAAGCACGGGGCAGGATGAAGCCAGGCACCCTCTGGGAGAACAGCCGCAGGGCAGCACCAGGTGACTGTACATGCCATGGGATACAGGCTCAACCATAATGCATTTGGTTTGTTGCATGTTTCAGACATTTATTTGGTACCTGCAGACTTTTCTCTACAGTAGACAGTTAGTCATCTCCTTTAAGTATTAAATGGACCAGTTAAAGGTTAGCTTTCAAACATCAGTGTACTTAGTTCAACAAGACTAAAACCAAGCCTTGCCCTTCCACATCCTTCATTTCTCCCTTTACAGCCCTCCTTGAAACTGCCATGATGGGGAAAAAAAACAACAAACCCCAGAAGTCACCAGCATACTAGAACTACTACCTGTTCTAAACAGTGAATTTTATTCCTTTCTGTTTTCCATCTCTGCATTCCTTACCTTCCAGTAAAAAAAAGCTGCTTTAAGAAAGGATCATCTCATTCCATTTGAGCACTAGGGTTTTAGCCCATTCAATAACACACACAGTCCATCACAAGTAGCAGGCATCAACCTAGCAAACAGCTTCTGCTACACAACCACCTACTCTCAAGAACAAGGAAAACATCTCACCAGAAGAGAACTGAGACTCACAGCTGATGCTGTGGTCAGCGATTCCACGATGAGAGCATAAATCAACCTCAAACCTATTTCCACTATTAGTTATTTGTAAAAGTTTGTTTTCCCTATTCACTTTCATAGACCAAATATTCCTTTCATATTTCCTACAACAATACTCACACTTTGGGGAGGCTTTCAGGATTTTGATGATCATCATCATATATAACATAAATCTATTAACCCGAAATGAGCAAGAGGAAAACAGCTAACATTTTGCCATCAAAACAACTTGCTCAGGGACATGCACCCAGACAACTCACAGAAGTATCAGCCACTGCATAGAACTGGAGGCATGGCAGAGCACAGACAAGTTCACAGCTACACAGGAACTGTTAACATTTAATGTGGAAGGGTGACAAAATGGTGTGCATGAAGTAGTGTTAGTATTCGCCAATGGCAAATATATTGCCAGAGATGGGACAATTTTGCAAGCCATTGTGCTACAAGTGGCTTTTTTAAAACGACTATTCTACTGAGAGAATTGCTCTGCTCAGTGAAATTGCAGAAAAGTTCTAGTTTAAGAAATAAAGTTATATTACTTTTAGATCACATTTAAATTGCTGTAAAGTGAATAGCCTACTAAGAAAGAAGGAACAGTATATGCTGGTCTTAGAGGAACCTGCTGTCAGTTGAAAAACCACCTGTGTTACAATGATAAACCATGAAGGGAGAACATCTCTGCTTGCTGTTTAATCTGATAATTGAGAGGGTCTATAGTGGACATACCAACATGTGTGATTCAAGACTGGTTGCTTTATCAGCAACACTGCATCCCTCTCTTATATCAGCTATTTCCAACTGTGGAAGGGGTAGAGCCAGGTGAACTGTTTAACTAGGATCCAGGCCACTGCCTGAACTACCATCATTTCAATAAACCTGGAATAGATTAACTGGGTGGATGAAATAAGCATGGGCAAGTTCTGTAACCTTCAGAGACAGGAGAGTTACTGGAGAGGCTTACAAATCAGGGTATGGTATCACTGCAGGAGAGTCAGGAGTAAGAGCTGCACAGTTCCAGCCCTAAACTCCTGAGCTGGAATCAGTTTTGGGCCATTACAAAGTATCATTTGGAGTCTATTAATGAACCTTTTATAATCACATTTACCACTAATACACATTTTTAGCCTTATTAGTTAGCCCAACTACTTAATGGCATGCATTAAGGAATCATTTTAGGCAAAACAAAGTTAAATCTGGTGCCAAAAAGAAGAAGAAAGAGCAATTTTCCTTTTATGAACAGTAGATAACATTTAGAGGCAATCAATTTAACTCCAAGCCTTCAAAATCTCACTTGAGTAACTGTGGTTAGGATAGAAAGTGTCCTTCTGCACATCAGGCTGACTGGTTCAGAACAGCCTTCTGATGAATAAACTAATCTCTTCAGATATCAGATTTCTTATTGCTGTTCATTCCACTGTTTGGGCTTAAAAGTAATCAGAGTTCATCTTCCTGACTTTGTTATGAGGACTTTTTCCCCAAAAGCTATTTGTTGTCCTGCCTTTGTTTACGCTAATGACCCTGGCTTTGAACAAAGTACTTAAAAATGTCAGAATAATATATAAAGGAGTCTTTGGGTGACCAAGAGTTGAATGTTCGGAAAAGAAGGATAATGTGTGCAGCTGTAGTGCTAGAGAAATTTGAAAGGAGGGAGAGTTGATGGACAGCATCTATATAGTTACTTACATAGCCTAAGGCCAAGTTATCCCATCTTCCCATCCCTCAGTCTCCCACATAGAAATTTTTTTTTATTCATTTATTTTAAACGTAAGTCTACTATTCAAGTCAGTCAGGAATATTCGAATTATAAATGCTTTGAAGTAGCAACTCTGTTAGACTGTGTCCAGGCACAGAAGAAGAATTAAGACTGACACATGAGGTAGAGCTGAAGAATTTCTCTAAATGTGAATTACAACAACTGCGAGAAGAGTTAAATCTTCAGTCAGCTTGATTTCCTCTTCCTGAATGTTAAGATGACCTATATATAAATGTGTCCAGTAAAGTGGGTACTGTATCCTTGAGGGACATTTTGCCTCTGTCCCAGATCTTTGAGATTACATTTAGCACTCCAGAATAGCTCACAAAGGCATGCACTACTGACTACAAACTGCAAGGCATTCTCTCTTCATTAGCAATATGATCCTCTCCAGATAGTCTGAGGGGACTATGTTAGTGCACACAGCAATGATCATTTCAGCTAATTAATTTTAGCTGAGATGCTCAAGCTGACAATTTCTAAAGTTGTGCATCTGTGAGCTGGGATGTGCTTCCCCAGTAGAGATTCACTTGTTATGAGAAGGCTTGCTCCAAAGAGTAACTCTCCATTAGTTTGTTCCCCTGCCTCCACTAGTGCTGATAAGAGTCTTAGGGCATTAAGGTATCATGTCACCCATCCCTACACCCACAGTTAAGCTATCATCTTATGGTTAGTCCCTTGCAATGCAGCTACTCCCATCTCGTTACCAAACCTATCAACAGCACACCTGCAGCCATTCTGCATCAACAAGGATTTTTTTCAGCTCAAGATCAACCTTAGATGGAATAATTTAAAACCTTATTTTGTACTTTACTTATCCATGTGGAGCATTTCACTCAGCAAATTGAGTTTTGATGGAAGAGAAAGAGATGGTTCTTATTCACACATAGTTGTATATGTTACTGTTCTATGTATTTTTCCATTGTTCCTGTAAGGGAACTAGGGATAGAAGTAATTTGTAACATTCAAGTTGAATACAAATTTTGTATCTACATAACTGAAAAAATTGTTGCCAGTTCACTACCAAAAAGGAAAAACATGCCAATGCTACAAAGCTCAACCCAATTATTCTTTGTTGGAAGAGAAAGCTAAGAAACTGCTTCTATAGCAAGTACTTTCTAACAGTTGTTTGTAGTAAGAAGTGTAACTTACAGCTAAACACTAGTTCTATAAGGCTCCCCTGGCCACCTTTATGCCTTGGAGAATCTCTGGCTTTCTCAGGATGTCTTTGCATGCTGCTATAGAAAGTATTTCACCTCCCAAAGGCCCTTTCTCAGCTTTCTTCTATTACTGACTTGTAACATATGGGGATATGTTTATTTTTTTATTTTTAATACGGATATGGAAAAATAGAAATGCTATGTTGACTTAGGACAGATAGTTGTAATCATTTTGACTACCATTTTATGTCTCTGAAATATAAAAAAAGCTTTTTTTTTTTTAATATTGTGGTTGTGGTAAAAGCCCTGTTCCAGAGCCTTGTTCAACTTCAGTCCTCATCTCAAGCTTAATGCAAGTACCAGATGCTTTGAGGTAGCAATTCAACAAGACACACAAGACGTTCACACTTAAGAGTATTGCCTTCCTGAGATTAGTAACAGAAGGCAAAGAAAATTACATGCAGAATCAGTACAGAATAGGTTAAAGATTGAGTAAATAACTCATTTAATGCATATCCCACTGTCATCATCAATATTTAAATAAAATTGATTACTGCATGTGAACACAACATAAAATACACTGCCCTGTAAAAGGAAAGTTCTTATCTATAACCATACCTCAGCCTGTTCAAAAACCCACAAGACAAACCAATAACTTAAATGACATCCTCACTACCAAGCAACTTACTGACCATGACAAAAAAAATCCACCACCTCAGGTTTATTACCACTTTATCCAGAAATCATCCTGTGATGCAAAACAGACAATTTTTACACTGCTGGGGCACATTTATATGCCTTATTTGTGCATGGAATAACCATGATTGCATTTGTAATTTGGGTAATTGTGCATGCACAACTGGCCAGCTGCATGCAGAATCACCCAGTTTGCACATGTTGCCTTAATTGCCACTTGAATTATGACATTTTACAGTTATGTGCATGCAAATATGAGTACAAAAAGGACTCATTTGATAAACAAAGCACTTTGACTGATTAGGAAGGACTGTAAACCAGTGCAGAGTACTTGAGGCCATTTCTGCTGACACTTGAAACAGTAGATGTATCCTGAATTTGGTACTGATAAGCTTCTCCCAACCTTATGTAAGCAAGGTTAAGTATTGGAAAACAGAGTAATGCAACATGGGTAGAACTTTAAAGCAAGTCACTTATCACAGCAGGTAGAGGTAGACCTCTACCATATCCCCTTGCAGCCACCCTGGATGCTGATTATTCATTGATGTAAAAAATAAGTATATTTATTCCTTTGTAGTTCTATGAAATTTCATCTACTGGTCTCCAAGTAAAACAAATACTAGAGGTCAAAACAATGAAGGACCACCCAAGAATACCACAGATGTGAAGTTACTCTAGTTTGCCAAAATTATCTGGTTTGGAGGATCTCGATTATGCTGAAGACTAAATAGGCAGAGCTGGATCTCCCATTTCAGGAAAGAAGTTTGCAACTCAAGAGAAAGATATGACGAGCCTCAACCTTAGCACCTTAGGTTGTGCCAGTAATGTGCAGACTTGTTGAGCTAAAGCACCCACCTGTTCAAAGGCATAATATCAGGATTTACTTCATCTAGCAAAATTAGCTCTAAGATATACCACACCTGAAATAGGAAGTATTCCTATTCAAAAAGGTTTCCTGCATAGATGAACAGAAGGGATTAAACAAAGAAAAAACAAAACCAAAACGGCATATGACCTGGTCTTTACAATGGAAATAAACTATTTCATTGGCTAAACAACTCACAAGTCAAGAAGTTACTGTGATTGCTAATTATTCAATTATCAGTTGTGAAGGAATAAGAAAGAGCAAGTGAACAGTTATTGGTCAGTATTTCAAACGTATTCCAAACTAGATTAATAAATATACTCCAGTGAGTATTTCTTATGTCAATAGCTGGAAAGCAACTTTAAAGCAATAATCAGGGACCACCAGTCATGCAAGATCAAGAGAGTTGGGTTTGGAGGTTCCTCCCCTCCCAGGAACTGCAGATGATAAAAAGAAGTTTTGTTATTTACTATTGAGTCCTCCATGACTAAGTCATATATATACACATGAGAACAGAATATACAAATAGGGCTTTTGACATGTTTCACATGAGAACTAGCCATCAGATTTGTTAGGGAAAAAAAAAATCTGTAGTTATCTAAACACAAATTTGAGGTAGCATCCACATGTCATAGTAATCCTTTCTTCCCTTATGTACTATGTGTTCCATTAATGTACCCAATATGAATTGTACAAATACCCAGGTACCCAGGTTTTGAGTATTTGAAAGACTTCCATATAAGAGATACACACTGGTTTATTTGTTGGGGCTTGTTAAAAGCAGACCTGTCCCAAATTTCCTTTCTCTACAGTTCATCTTGCATTTATCTATGCTACATGATGAGGCTGATGAGGTCTGTTTCCTCAAATACAAAAGTATGACTGGACAGAAGCACCCTCAAGATCACACCATCCTATCTTCAATAAAGTCACACTTTCTTTTTTATGAAACAGTCATCTTCCCTTCTTAGAAAAAAGCAAGCCTCCCCTGCTTACAGTTTATTGAAGTTCTATTTTTGTCACAACACTTTAAAAAAAAAAATACTGCCTGATACAGCATTAGATGCTGACTTCCACCACACTGGAAGTGTGAGTACTGAATTTCCTGGGATATGTGGTTCTCCACGTAGATATTTTCATCCCTGATAAATTTTCATCTTAGCAAAACAAAGTATTCGTCTCCCAAAATTCAAGTTCTGAATTGTTTCTATACATTTTTTGCTTACATCCCTACATTTGGGATCAGATTTCTTTATTTTATTTACTCATCTGCAAAAACAAATTACCTTTCAATAAACAGGATTTAATTGATTTAGAAGAATGCATTTCAAGTACAGGAAGGGCAAGAAAGAGTAGTCACATTCTGAAGTTAGTTACAACCAGAGCCTCTGTCTCCATAACATTACTAATACTGTCTGAAACTATGAACATCATCTATTTTATTCAGATCTTTCTTTTTCCACATAGGCTAAATCACTGTGGAATCTGGAAGTCTTCAATTTATGAATTTATTCTCATAACACTTCAGTGCAGCTGGGAAGTAAATTTGACACTTTGTTTAAAAGAGAAGGAAAGAAGTAAAGCAGGAACACAGATCTCCAAGGCCTGCTCAGACTGACAGAGGAAGTCTGCATCAGATGCGATACATTTCTTTCCTGTCACAAGTAACAGTCCGAATAAACTCAAGTTGTCAACCTAATAACCTCAAAGCAGACTATTCCCTAAAACAGCTCTTCAGCAGTCTGTGGCAAATGATACAGAGACTGTCTTCACAGAACTAGTCTCACCTCAGTTACATCTCTCCTAAATCACTCACATTACATTAATGCTCCTTACCACCATAATTATAATAGCAAACCTGCACTCCCTGCTGCATACACTTTCCAGGAGAACATAAGAGGCAGATAATAGATGCTAATTGATAAGCTAGTGAGGTCAGATGTATGAAGGCTGTAATTGCTAATTCACACCTAGTAATGCAAATTGTCAACACATTAAAGGAAAGAAGGATGAAACTTTGATTTCCTCAACACCACTGGACATAAACTACACTTTCCACTTCCTTTCTACACTCTAAGCAATGAATAGACGCCAACAGATTTAAGCAAGTATAAAGATGTTACACAGTTTATGAATTTTAAAATAATCATTTGAGCATATAGTCTAATTCTCATGTGAGACATAATTCCATCTTTATTCCTTACATATTACACACAGATAGTGGAAGTTTCAGGTTCTGGCAGTCATCTGCCCAAATACAGGGTAGTCAGCCAAAGATACAGTATTCAATTCTAAAAAAAAAAAATTTCTTACTCAAAACTTCCCACAGAAAAAAATTTCAACCAAGATTCCATACAGTTGAAATCATCTCATCCAAACTGCGGTTTCTTGTCCCTTGCATTTCTCAGGTTTTGTTTAGTTTTGTTTTAAATGAAAGTCTTTTCCTATTGAGTCATGACACATTGATGCATTTTATTAGCGTTACTAATAACCATCTGAACAAATAGCTTGCTTTATTGTTTGGTGAAGCTAAGGCCCAGTAGGGATACAGCAAGTTTCAGTCCATGACAGGTTTGGGAGCATATCTCCGAAGGTTATAGCTACGTTCTCCAGCTTTTTGAATAAAGATACTTAGGTCGGCTGTAGTTCCAGGAAGCTTAGTAAACTCCTTGCAGCATCAGTAAAAACCCATAGACAAAACCCTCTTCCATCACCTTCAAACTTTCAAGAACAAAAGTCCACATTTGCATAAGGCATGCCCCTGGAGGCTTTTTTTTTAAACCACAAACTTTGAGGGACACTAGGTTTCAAATTTTTCTCTTTTCAGGGACCAGAGATTAAAGAAATATTTTGCACCCCACTGAAATGTTACAGCGTGCATTCTTTCAGTCAAAATATTGCTGATAGTTTAAGGTGAAATAATTTCTCTTTAAATTCTCTGGACCAAAGCATACAGTTCTGCAGCACTTCACACTTTTTTTTATAAACATTCTTTGTTAATGAGAGTACAAGAGCAGGAATCACCACACTATTTTTTACTTTCCCCAACCCCCTTCTTCCACATAATCTCATTTCTTTGTTTCACGAATGTCAGTTACTCCAAACATCCCTTGTTTATCTATCATGTAGAAGCTGTCATAATCATAGGCCTTCTAGTGTTATGCCCTCAACCAACCTTGCCACTGCTTATTTGGCAAATTCGTGCTGACAAGACAGCATTCTAGTTTAGGCAGAAGCTAATCACCACCACCCCTCAAAAAAAAAAAAAAAACCACCAAAAAACAACACACAAAACCCAAACCACAAAACATTTAACCATTTACTCACCTAGCAAGCTGTAGAAGCTAAAAAAAGCAAAGAAAATACAGCAAAGAAAAAGACAAACCAAAAAACAGTGTTTCATTACTAGCACAGTTTTCATAACCTTTTGCCCCCTTTCTTCCCAGTGTTTGAATGGACTCATGTAGAAGTAGGCTGTATCAAAAGTACATTTCTTAAGCACTATTAAGGAGGCCCTATTAAAAATATCTCAAGCTGTGTAACAAAATAGGAAATAGCTTCCAGAAAAACAGCAGAACTCGAAGTCACTGAAATTAGGAGTACAACGTTGATGGGAGCCAACTGAGAGCTTGGCTTGAGATTGTTTCTTTTTAAGTATACAAATCTTAGTTCAAAATTATAGGCTACATTCTAGATATCCATGCAGACAAGGAGTAAAGGTTCTTGATAAAACAGTCAAAGTGAGCTTACTGAAAACACCACTTGCCATACTGCACCCTACTACTGTGGGCATGAGGCACCCAATATACAAAATTTCCCAGATTTTTATATTCAAGCACATCTGTAGACGAAGGAATGACAACAAACCACCATTTATGAATAAGGAGAAGAATCCAGCAGTACTAAATGGAATTCTTCATCAATCATGGGGGAATGGCAAATGAGTGAGAAAAATAATAATCTAACCAAAACCCAGAGTATTGCAATTAGTCACAGAACTAAAGCTCCTCTAAACTTCAGGATGCCACTATTCATCTCCCCACTACTCCCCCTCCCATAAAGTGGAGAGACCTCTGCAAGTTTTCAACCATTCCAAAGAATCCTAGCAGGAAACAAAAGTGCCCTTCAGTTGAGAAACAACATTTAGATGGGGACAGCCCCTTTGCCCTTGAGTTTCAGTGCTTCTGCAGTGAGATATCCCCCAGGGCACTCTGCAGATTCCCAAAACACTCACCTCCTCTGGTGATGTGCATCAGTCCAAGTTAAAGTCAGCAGGATGCCAACTACCCTTCCTCCAATCTCACAGTTTTATATAAAAAAACACTACAAAAAAGTTTTTCTGCCCTTCAGGAGGTCCTCATTTAAAGCCATCAGATATACTTTTTTTTTTTTTAATTATCTGTGAGTGAAAAAGGGTTTATTAAGTGTACTTTCTGATTTCTATTTTTAGAGAACCACTACAAAGCCTAGGTATTTATAAGTTTCCTCCTTCACTTTCCACACTTTGGCTTTCACCATTAAAACTTACTGTGCTGCTATAAATCTGACACCCACAGGAATAAAAATCTAAATTAAATATTAGGCATTTTTACCACATGATTTATAAATGCACTAACCATTTCCTTTTTAAAAGGAAGGTTTTATGCTGTATAGAATAGGACCTACTTTTGATTATACCGTACAAATGCTGTCCACTAAGTTTGTAATTATTAGCTTTACACATGGTGGGGAGGGGACATGCATGTAACTTTCACTTATAATTTATTACAATGTCCTGAATTTAAGTTGATCAATTTATTTTTAATGGACTCCTAAAAGAATTATTAAATACATTCCTTAGACTTACTGTAGTTCACCAACACTTTCTTTCAACATATGATGGATAGTTTCCATTTTAAAATATGACATTTGTTGTAATATAGTTTAAATTACTTTTCTTCCTGGAGCATGTGTTATTCAGAGCTACCATTATGCAGTAGGAAATTGTACATTATGTTGCTGCTTTATCTCCTTTTATGGCTCATGTTACCGTTGCATCTATTCAGGTACAATTACATTGGGGGGAAAATGATTTAACATTTGTATTAAGAACAGTCCTGTTCAAATTTATTTTACCTTTTGGTTAATTACTAAAGAGTAGTGAGAATAACCCAAAACAGCTACAGTATCTAGACTTTTTAATTAAGTAAATAAAACATATTTCCCCATACATGTACTCACAGTAAACCAGATTTATGGCACTGCATTTATAGGCAAAGTTATAGTAACCTTCATGTATTACATACATTAATTGTAACATAGGTTAAAGAAATTTTTCCCTAAGGGCTCAGCTTTTAGTATTAGTTCACTTGATGTCTGAATTCTCTCAAGTTTCACAAGCTGAATTTTGCTGGGGAAAAAAAAAACCCCACAACATGATATATGCATGTATTAATATATGAATTAAGAGTGCCAAGTTTCTCAGATTCTAGGTGCTAAGTTATTATAGGACTCCAGATAGTGGGATTAATATCTGTTCAGAACTAAACTGTTTCTCTCTTCTGCTTCAATATAAATCCAGAAAATTCCCCCCCCATTACTTATTGTATCTATGGATACAAACAATAAAAAGTTATGCTGTAAATTAGAATCTGTTTTGTTCACATTGCCAGTGAGACAGGGAAACAATATTTTTATAGACACAGAGTATAACCTGTTGGACAAGTACAAAGACATTTTAATCAGGATATAATAGGTATTCTTATTCTGTTCATTAAGATAAAGAAATGTTTGGCAGGCAAATGTTTCATTAGGTTGTAATTTGCTTTGATATGCAAATTAAGATGTAATTAGTTTTGAATTTCTGAAGAGGTAGAGGCTATGTGCTAGACATTTTTATATGTGTTGAACAATGAAAGTTCAAGTAGCTACCCTCCTTCCCCACCAAAATAAGCCTCTAAAACCCCACTCACTTCTCTTGTATATGTTGTTAAAACCAAGAGCCTTCCACACAGTTCCCTGAGATGTTTTAAGTTCTTAAAAGTTTACTTAAAAACATAGTTACCTAGGAGGATGCCTGTAAGAGTTGCCTTTTTTTTCCCTCATGTTTCAACTCTATTTTGCAATATTAGAAATTGTGAGACAAAATGAAAATCTGTTGTAAACAAACACGGCTACATTATCAGTAGGACAGCTGTATCAATTTACAGCGGCTGTGAACGTGACATATACTGTGAGAAGAGCTTGAGGTTAAGTAGGGTTGCATATTTGAAATGAGAGAATTAAGCTCAAGACACAAAGGTATCTAGGGTTATTAACAAGCAGCTAAGGAAAGCACAATTTTATACCTGCATTGTTAAAAATATGACTTGAAGTATAAAGACAGAATTTACAATAATCTATTTGGCTCAGCTCACTACAATAGATCAGTAGAAATTAGTTACTGTAGTAAACAATGAAACAAGCCACAACAGTACAGGAGTACGTGGGAGTTTCTGCACATTCCAAATTGTCACATTGACATCAAGTAAAGTGCTTAGACCATGGCAACATCAGAAACCAAAACAGAGCTTGATCCAGTGATAATATCACCCAACAGCAGCAGTACCGCATACCAACCCCCCTGTAGTGACACTCTTACTGAGTCTGAGCAGTGCTGTTGGATAAATCTGTCTCTTTGGCACTCCGGTGAGTCAGGAGAGCCACAGTCAAATATTTCTTAGTACAAATATGCCTAAGGATTGGAAGTCACTCTGGAGTCTGCCAGGCTGCACACATTCCATACAACAGCTGATCATCGCTCTAATTCAGCAGAAATTCTGAGCAGCCACTTGGCTACAGTTAGGGCCTGTTAGTATTTCATCTTTTGAAAGACATTTTGTTAGGACAAACTAACTTTTTCCCTTCATTTAGCCAGAAGCTTAGAATGTGGTAACTATGAAAGGTGAAAATATTTGAGTTCAAGATTTGGGCTATCTCCATTTGTGAGCCAAACCATGATTGAACTCTTAACCAGTTTCATCAATATTGTTGAGTGCTGCCTGATTTTAAGAAAACCCATGTATTTTGTCAGCATTTTAAGGAAGTATCAGTAAGAAAATTTACACAAAAAGTTGTTAAAGAACTTTGTCAAAAAGGTGTTGGGAGGGAATACTCCTTTTTACTTATTCATTTCTGTGTCTATTCATGAGTGTCTCAATGCATTAATTTTCAATAATGAATTAAAAAAAAATAACTAACATGTTAGCTATAACGCCAGTAGAAACATTTCACAAAACCTCCAAAGATCATATAAGTAGTTCAAGATATATATTAATAGAGACATTTATTTTCATTCCAAGCCAGGCTGAAAGTCATCTAATCATCTTCATACAACAGAGAAACCAAGATTTTAACCAGCTCCATCCTTATTATTTGGCAAGAAGACTGACTGCTTTTCTTCTCTTCTCTGAAATGTTTACATAACAGAACAACATTGCACAATGAATGTATAACTCTGTATTCTTGCTTGAATACTCCTAACCAGCATGAGGGTTGCCAATGCTGTCCCACTAAGATGTTTAAAGTGCCACTCTAGCAAAGCAATCATTTTACTTCAGCATGAGTTGTCTCTGCAGGACTTCTGGGCAATTTCAGTGAATAACACACTATTTCTATGGGACTAAATCCAAATGTTAAGGTCAGCAACAGTATTAAAAAGTTAAACCCGTACATCAGATGAGCTCTATCAGGCTGCCAGATGACAGACATGCATTTGTGATTTTTGACTCAGAGGACTTTAACATTGCCCTTGCTCATACAGGTTGACTGGACAGTACCACAATTGGAATGCAATTATTAGGGACTAAAACAACAACAACATAGTTTGCCACATTGTTCCAGATGAAAATATCTCATACAGTTATGATTTAATAGCAATTTCAGATTTCTTTGTGAAGTGAGGTAGATCAAAGGTTAAATTTTAGCAGCACTTAATGATTAAAGATTAACAAGCTGATTGAGTAGAATATATTATGCTTAAAATAGCAACTTAATTACAGATTCAAGAATGACAAGATTCACATTTACTACAGGGTATTCTAAATCAAAGTGTGTGTGTATATATATATGTATAAACACAAAACATACACACACAGAGCAAGAAATATTCTGATATCCAATGACATATATAGACATCCACTCTTGTGACTGCAAATGTGCTTAGTTAAACACAGGTAAAGAGGTGGATGAAAGAGGCTAGCGTATAGTTAAAATTTCCCTCTTCTCAAGTTTGGAGCAAATACTCACAATGCATCAGTATTTCTCAACAGACAGTAATTGAGATTCAAGAAGTATGACTTCACCCCAGCCTTTCATTGGCTTTGTGGGCAGATGATCTTCAGATTTCAAGAAGTCTGAGCCTGAGAAGCCCCCCATCTCAGGGGAGATGCTAGTCACAGCTCACTGCGATCCAGGACAACTCAAAGGGTCTTGCTTAGGGTCTCTATTTATAGGGTCTGAGACAACTGATTTTCATCAGGTACTTTTCCATTTCAGCCTGACTTGGATGATGGAATATTCTGGTACTTTCTACCAGTTGTGCAGCCCCTGAACTTGCTAGATCTTTGAGATCTGGTGTCACTCCCTTTGGGCCACAACCCAAGTACGGATGTACTAGGCTGTGAGGAGATACCGATTGTTCCAATTGTTCTCAAATGGTAGAAGAGGAGGGGGCAGAAACCAAGTGGGCACCTTAATGCTCTAGTCTACTGTCTTTCCCAATCCATTTGAGTTTCCAAGCAATAGGGGAGATAGGAATCAGGAGAGTTAAGGGAGTGCCTTTATGCCCTGGTCTACTACCTTTCCCTATTCATCTTGGCTTGGCATGTGAACCATGGGGGAAAATTGCACTAAGTACCGAGAAGACCAAGAGCAGGGGGGCTTGCACCACCATACACATAACCATTAATATTAGCATTAATATGTATTTAATCAACTTTATCCACTGCTTCTAATTCATGATCTGTTAAAACAGGGAACTTTGGAGATTACAAAACCAGCCCAAACTGGATAGGAAGCATCCAGAAATCCAGAGAAAGTGAGGAGGGACAGAACAAGGAGGAGTCCTTCCTGAGGCCAGGCTTCTGCTCATGTTCTGCTGCTAGGCTAGATCTGTTGATCTTTCAAGAGATATGGAGGGAGTAAAAAAATCATTTAGTAGTGAAACAGCAGGTCTGAATTTGAAAGAGGTGAAGAGGGGTGATAAAAGAGGATATTAGTACATAAAATTGAGGAGTGCCTGTTAATTCTAGATGAGAATTTCAGCTTAACACTGAGAAAGAGCAATCACAAACATGCAAGAGCAGCATTTAGGATCATGAATTCCAAGAAGTTTGAGATGTGTATGTACTTAGTACATCATGATAGCAGCTTACTACTTAACTGATGCATTAAACATTTAGAATTTTCTTGCATTCACTTCCACCTAAAAAGCAGAACCTGCCATAAGTCTACCAGGTATACTTGTATACTTTCACATGACAGCTTCAAACAGGTAACAGATGCCACTGGAGAGTAACAAAAATTTTCTTTGGATATAATCAGTACAATAGTGGCTTTCAAATGCATTATTGGCACTTACAGATCACCTACAGTCTTTGGTCTTTAAGAAAAGTCATTCTTCAGAATACATGCATCTTATCCCACAAGTATAAAGTGTTGAGATCATACTGAGAATGTACTTTTGTTTGCAAGTATAGTAAAACTTTCAAAAAACAAGAGTTTACAGGGATCTTTCATCCTGACGCTACATACTGTGTAGCACAACATTCAGTTTCCTCTGTCTTTATTTTCACTACCTGAAATAGGAAGATGACATGGATTTAATGAATTTAGGTATGTTTTATCCAGACATAACCCAAGAGAAGAGGGTTGAAATTGAAAAACTTCAAGTTTTGACAACAGAAATAATGAGGAAACATTCACAAGAGATAAGGAATGATTGATACTGATCTACGAAGATTTACAAGTGTGATTTGTCATGTTCTGAACAGGTCTGATTTTATGCCTGTCAAACTCAATAGAAATACTCCCCTGAACTCCAGTATGCTTAGGTGCAAGCCCTTAATCTGTAATCTTAACAAGATCTACAGGCTAGAATTTCAAGCTAGAAATGCCTGACTGGAAATGTGATCACAGTTTAAGTGAGTTGCTCCCAGCTTTCCAAGATATATAGTGGCTAGACCATCAGTGCAGTCTTTAGAAAGACATTGAATATTGATTTAAAGATAAGCTGTATTTCAGTGAGAAGGTTTTTGAGACAGAAATTGCCATTCAGATCTATAGACACAACACAGAGGTCCCCAACTGCAACAGTTCATTCTACTCTGAAAACTCCTTGAGGCCACGATTAAAATAAAATTGTTGATTGAACTTCTTCGCTGTTTACAGCGGAGAAAAAAGAAATCAGATCAGCATTTTTTGTTAGGTGTTTGGTGTTGTCACTGTTCCTATAAGGGAGTGCAAATGAACCTCTCATTTGCAAGGGAAACAACTACATGAAACCAGTAGGCAGGTACTAGTAGTATGCACACAGGATGACATCTGAAGTGTTATGCCTAAAACAAACAGCATCAAAGCTCCATCACAGTGATAGCTTAGAACCTATGCCAACAGTCTAAAAAAAATTGTTTCTTCTGTGGCACTTTCCCTTTGATAATGTTCAAGTGCATTACAAACATGAATTAATCAGTTCTTAAATCACTCGGAGCACAAAAAGATAGCTTTGACTGTCTTACAGACAAGGGAAACGAGTTATGCCTGCTTGTGCTGTAGAAGTCATAACTAGCTAATGTAACACTGTATTATCCCATATTTGAATGGAAGAGCTTTGTAATAGTCTACAAGAAATGAAGGAACAACATATTAAAGGATGTCATTTAAGAGGTCATTCTGCATTAGCCTACATCTTGTATTTATTATCAGCCTAATTCTGCTACAGCAGAAATATTTAGGAGCTTTATTATAGGCTTACACAGTTGCACAGGAAGACCAGTAACGCATGCTTTCTGCAATGTCACCCTCAGTCTTTTGCTCAAGTTTATGATAAAATGCTGTATGGAAATTCTCATTCTCTGCTCACTAGTGTTATTATCATTTCAAAATACTCATACAACAGTAGAGCTTTAAATTAATTTCAGTAAAGCAAGTGATCTACTTAACTATATGATGAATTCTTAGTTTCATAGCTCTGCTGTGGGTAGCAATAATGTTATTTTCTGCTGTGTAATCTTTACAAACAACTTCTAGCTTTAATGTACCTGTCAAGCTCATGAACTTTTTTCATACCCAGAATCATCTCAGTACATATTCACAAAAGAGTATGTCAGATATTTAACTGATAAGGATTAGCTTTCCTTTTAAGAGTTTTTGTAACAGCAGTGCTGCAGACAAGGTCTCAAAGTGTAATTCAAACATCCACGATTAGTGATATGAAACCATACAATTTAAGTTACAGATGTGATCCACTTAGACAGCATAGCAATGTTAACTGCTGTTAAGAGAATAAAAAAAGTAAATCTTTGCAATATTAGCTTTCAATAACCCCATAGATAATATTTTTATTGGTGTATTCTTATTACTAAACTACTTTTGAATAACTGCACTAAAGCATGAATTTATACTGTTTTTTAAACAGTCAAATTTCTCATTTCTACTGAAAATATGTATCTTAGTTGTTGTTAATGACAAATAATAGGAGGTGCAAAGCTTCACTTTACATAATAAGCAGAAAAGGCACATCTGAAAAGGAGAGAAGCATACAAATTTAATAGCATGCTCTAATCTACTTTAAACTTGCAGCATAACATAATTCTAAAGGAAAACAGATCCCAATGAGTTTTCAAGCATCCTCAGTCAGCTGGTGGGTGTGGGTAGATGTGATAGATTCTACCTCATCCCTTGAGGTCTTTACATGAAGGTTCAATGTCTTTATTAAAAAAAAAAAATAAATCTATACAAGTCAGCAACTTGACACCAAAATGAAAATACAGAACTCACAGCCATTTAATTTCAGAAGTTTTTCTCCATGCAATTGTTATCAGAAACTCCTTTACATACACATATCTAACACCTCACCATCAGTCTCCCACAAGTGTACATTAGAAAGTGTTTCAGCTGGTCACCTGCACAAAAGAAAGGTGCAACTAGCCCCTCTTTATTCTTTTCTAGGCTGCTATGAACAAAGGTTTATAAATCTCATCACTGACCTGAAAGATTTAGCCATATGCAAACTGAAGTGAAATTTTAACTGCACTCATGTTAACGAAGTGGGAAAATATGTATACATGAAAGTCACATCATCCTAGTAGTTACTATGTTTTCTGCTCACACAGTATTAATATATAATGAAAAGAATGTTCTACCTTATTGATCTTCAGACCACAGCTAAGTGCTCTAATGCTTGAAGCATATCAAAGATGTTCTTCATTCTCTCTTTTTTTTTTTTGGGTTACATTATGATAACTTCCACAAAGTGTTTTTTATTACTTGATGTGTTGTTGGACTTTTCACCTTGAAATTGTTGACAGGAGAATAGAATGCTCTGTGTTGTATTTTTAATCTCTATTCAAATATACATCTTGCTGGTTTTCACCCTGTCAAGTTAATCCCTTGGAAGTATCATAAAATAGCAGCAAGGTATAAAACTGTAGAACTGCTCAGTATGGAACAGAGCTCAAACATGCCAAGCATCTGCGTGGAAGGTTTGTCTCTCCCTCACAACAGTGAAAGAATTCCTTTGGGTTTTTTGTTTGTCATCTTAAACTGAAAGCTGTCTCAACGATAAGGTGACTTGAAATAGCAAGCCTTGAAAATGAAGCAGCCTGCCTTTGTGCTTTCTAGGATCAAATTGACTTTTTTTTGTTTGCTTACTTTTATTTTTTTTTTTTTTATTCACTTCACAGTTATTGCTCTCTAGGATTTTAATTATAAGCTGCATAAAGTCTAATATTCCTTTTTCTCCCCTTTTACTACCTCTCACTCATGTTCTGAAATGTTCATAACCACCTTATTACAAGAGATATGACAAAAAAGCCTTTGAAAGTGCTGGCACATAGAACAGATTATATCACAGGGCAGTGATCAGCTGTTCTATTCCCACAAGCATACATTCAGGAGATCAAAGGCAGCGTTAAGATTATGATCCCCCCATGGATCCATAGAAAGGAGAAAATGAAGGTCACTTTCACGAGACATATACAGGACACTATCACCCTAATTCATTCAAATCACATACAAAAGTCACTGTCAGGATTTCCTCACTGTAAAGCAAGGAGATTCTTCTAAGATTTGTGAGGGGCATTGTGCCTTTTGATATACCAGGTTTGAAGGGCAACTAAAGTAACCCCTGTAGAAGAAAACTAATTGCTTAGGTTTCCACAGCCACTCTCACCCTTCTGTAAAAGAGGGAGAATTTGCTTAGATGTTACAAAGGCATATTAATCAAAGTTTCAGAAAGTATCAGGAAACACAGAAAGACACTTTAGTTTAAGATTGTTCACCACTGATGCTACGTTATTTATTTTTGTTCATGTTATTTTAAGTTAGATGCAATTTATGCCAAAAATACAACCTGTAACTTTAAAACAATATGCACAAAAATGGAGTCTTGAAATTTTAATTAACTTCCCCCCACTTTTCTGGATACTCTACTGCAGGTAGGTTCACAGGAAAAAGGGAATAAGCCACATGTTTCTGTCCCACATGAGAGCCATGGCAGAGAACCAGATTAAGCAGCTACATGACCAAAGAAAAAAGTCCTTGTCTAGAAATACCAGAATTCCCATTGAGCAGTCTTGGCCTTGACCTGAGGCTTTGTGACAATGAGATATCATACATCACCTGGATTCAAATGCCACTTGAACAGTTTCCTATTGACTAACATGAAAGCTTCAACAAAACCAGTTTCAACACAATACTAATTTCCATGTCCTTTGAATCAGAACCTAGATTTTGTAATGGTTGAGTGAATCCTGGAGCTATTATCTCCATTTGAAGCTGACATTAACAAAAGACAGAAGTTGAACTATTCAAACAGATTCTCTACTTGATTTCCACTACAGACAGTCACTCTGTTCCTCTCTTCAAGGAAGAGCGGTAGGATAAAATTGAAACAGAATTAATAGCAGGTATTATGTGCTAATGCCATCACACTGATATTAACTGGACACTGAGTATAGGAATACATTTTATGTTAGGTTTTAATCCATTCCCATGAGACATTTTAGTGCTTCATTCTGTCATTTGCTGGCATAATATTTGCACATACTCACATGCAGTAAAACACTGAAATCTATAGAGAACCTGACAGTCTAAGGGTTAAAATACATAATTGGGGTACAAGCATTAAACCTCTACCTACTTTTAAATCTTTCTACAGAAGATAATTATCCAGGTTTCTGGAATAAAAGTATATTAGTGTTTCTACTGACGCTTAAATGTTTGGCTCACAACATGAAAAATGATGGACTAAGTTTGGCTCAAGTTGGCTCCGACTCCTCAGTGAACCAAGCAATATCAGCATTTTTTTATGGCATCTAAATTCAGGGAAGAAATGTTTTGGAGTACACATTTTGAGCAAACCCACAGGCAAGGTCACAGGGATGCTTCATCTACATTATACTCATCTGAGCAACCGTTCATGTCTATCATATAACATGCAATTAGAATTGCTAGAGGGTTTTCATTTCCTTTTGAATGATTTACAGCTGTTAAAACCCAACCTTTCTGTGGGAATGGGCTGATTTGATTAAGTCTTTGTCAGAAAAACATTCCTTAGCTGTACATCTTAGGTAGGTACAGATAGGCACTCTCCCAGGCAGCCAACAAATCAATGGTTAGAGCAGATCAGTTAAAGCTCTGCTAGTTTTCTTTTCCTACTGGCTCTTCAAGAGTGCCTATATTGATTGTTTAAGAAACATATCCAAAAAGCTTTAGAACTTGGGGTCATAACAGTATGCCAAAAGAAAACCATTAAAATCTCAAACATTTTCATAAGTAAATTATTTCCCATGAAAACCCATGTTAAAAGTACTTGACCTGAGCGTTACAATTTACGATTGAGTGCTTTTTGCTGAATGTTCTGAGAAGTTACACTTCCCACTGCTAGCCATTATGAGAAGATCTTAAAATATGCTTGTTTTATTTAAACCTTAAGGTTAAACATGCATCACGAACACAGAAACTGAAGATTAGGACTCTATTTAAACCTGTCATCACTTCTCTTTAGTAAATAAAATATTCATTGCTGTCTTAGTTATAACTATGTTCCCATTCCTATGCAGGTAAAAACATTCATAGTTTTACAAAATATGTTGTACTGTCAGCTCTGTTTGTTGCTATATCAAGCATGGATGATGCATTTTGTATAGGATGAACACCTACAGAAATTAGAGACAAATTCAGGCAATACAACAAAAGCTGCATTCAGAATGTCATTTAGAAGACTCCATTCCCTCCTCCTCCCCGCCCCAAATAAATATTTCTGTTACCAAAGGACTTATGGTCTTCCCAAAGCTGGAATCTTACTTTAAAATGCTGGTGGTCGGACAAGAACAAGCTTTAATTGTTCATTAGAATTATTACTTCTATTTTGTTACAATAGAAATATTGTAAGAGACCCTTTTAATTCCAGATGACCAATCTGAACGATTTTAGCGAACATTTTCTGTTGAAAGCATGCCCTAGTGAATTGTCATTCACTTATGTTCTACTATTCTCAAGCTTTAATGTCACTTTGTAGTTGTCTGATATCCATATTCTGTTTCAGAAAAACAGAAAAAAAAGTGAAGGTAACACTGGAGTGGAAAAGAGCATGTATTCGTGAGGTTATAGAAGAGTTTTAAGAGGAAGACAAAAATTGCTAGACTGGTTTCATTGCCACAGGAGTCAGAGAGGCTTATTTACTTATCCCAGTATGGAAACAGCAAAAAGGTGTAACGGTTGTTTGTTCACCTTCTATGAGGCAAACAACCTTTGCTCTTCCATTTGGTGAGAGTGTGATTTGCTTTTTAGTGTGGTTTGCACTGTCCTTTTCTTTTAGTACTCTGCAAAGATATCATATTTTCTGGGGGGAAAGACATGGAATAAATGCCAGTAGAATACCAGGTTAAGACTATACCACGCAATTATGCAATGATGCGACTGTGTCTTCTCATAAAAAGAAGAGAGGTTTGTTGTCCAGTCTCCACTTTTCCAATACCTTCTTGGCATTTCAGATTCTTCTAATTTAAGTAAGAAAGCCTCAGTTTCCTATCTAGAGAGACTGTTCATCACTTGAAATAACAGACAGCTTTTAACATGAGTCTGTCAGTCAATTTCAGCAAGTATTTTTCCCCCCTTCCCACTTTCATCACCCAAAGCTAACGTAACTCAGCTGGCCTACAATTCAAAGCAAACACTATTTCCATAGGACCAGGAGCAAACTGGGAATGAAACAAAGTGTTCATAATTTTTTCCTCTATTTCATACAGAGCTCCTTCAAAGTTTCTGAGCAGTGCAAGTTGATCTGAGTCTTGGCATCCCAAACATGGGAGTATCAACCTGCCCAGAATAATAAGCCTAGAGAAGAGCTCTGCAGAGCAGTAAACCCTGCTCCAGGCAGGAGAAAAGAGGGACAGAAGGAGGAACCAGTCCCTACAAAATACCAGCACCTCTGCAGAAAACAAACTGGGCTCTTCAGGGAGCTCAGGAACCCTGTTCTCATCTACCCTACACAGACAAAGCAGGAGCAGAGCCAGAGTTATCCCATTGAGTAGCTTTTTTATCACTACCAGTCTTCTAACATCACAGGCAATTGCCTGCTTATTCTTAAGGGTAGCTCCAATTCTGGTCCTAAGGGGAAAGGCAGGTGGGAAAAATCACACCTTATGCAGGAAGGAGTGCAAAGAAGCTATCCAAACCAGAGACAAAGTGTTTGGAAAAGATATCTTTGCTCATCCTTTTCATTAAAAGTGTTTCTCAGTCTTCAGAATTATTTTGTACTCGGTGATGCATCTTTTAACTTCAAACAGCAATGGTCATCAATTTTTGCAGCTCTATAAAACAAGATTTATCTGTCCCCCAGAGACTGATTTGCACAATACTGTATAAAAAGCTCTTTAGATGAACACAGTTACTTGTATTGTAAAAGGCAACTCAAAAAATAAGTCTTGAATTGGCATTCAGACATACTGTAGAAGGTGTTGCCAAAACACAAATAAACAAAACAGCATCTATGCTAAGAACACATGACAAAGAACATTACACAGAAATTTTTCTAAGATAAAATTCAGTTTGACTATTTCTGAAATTTCTGGAATTATAAGGAAAGAACACATTCCAGGTAGTTACAGTTTTTAATCAGTAGGTAAATTTACTGTAATATAAAACTAACCTACTGTATTTCTGTCCTTCACCCAAAAGCATAGAGCATTTTGTGTCATATACCATGTGTGATCAAAACACATATTGCTAGCTTCAAGTGATCAAATAAATTTAACGAAACAAGTTTTCCATTGACAGAATGTGCTCTTCCAGCCATAGTAAACTTGAGATTTTTGCTTAACTGCTGAAGGAATACAAAGAATAGGGAAACTAGCAACACACCATGAAATGGTAAATTAGGAAATCTAGCTAAAGGGGAGGCACAATGCATAGGGGTCTAAAAAGCACACTGATGCACAGGAAATTCATAGGACTAACTTCCATTAGCACTAATTGAATTTACACATTCCAACTCCCATTACCGTTAGTACAAGTCATCCCCTGACTAGTAGGCCCTATGAAGCGAAGAACAGAAATAAAACTTGAGCAGAGACAAGGAAGAAAACTCAAAGCCTGTTTCAACTCCAAATGCATCTTCTGAACAAAAGCAGATAATGAGAACAAAAGGGGGTGCAAACAGAAATTTCATGTCAAAAAGTACATCTCAACTACTTTTTCTTACTCAACTGTTTGACAAGTTATGAAATAGGCTGGGTAACTACAAACATGAGAATCAATGAAAACATAGGCAAAGAGACAAACACACCACTACATTCTCTTTTTCAAGAGGCATCTAAACACTTCCAATCTATTCATACTCCAAAAACAACAAACTGTGGATGTATGTTTTGATTTTCAAACGCACCACAATATGTGCACAAACTGCATTACATTTTAATTTACTGAGTACCATAAGCATGTAGAATTCCTGATTGCTCTAAACTGAGTACAGGTACTGGCAGGTCAAAGCTATACATTTCTCTGAAGTTCACCTTTGTTATTTTTAATAAGGCTAAGCCTGGAGAGCTGCTCTTGCTCTTATTTCCCTTCACACCCAAGAAATATTAGCACCTTGAATAACAGTGACCAGAACAAATAAAACTCAGCTAAATTAAAATTGGAATAAGTCAGCAAAAGTGACTCTGTGTGTCTGTAAAACTCCATGATCTGATGGTGACTGATGACTCAGCAGAAGATCTATGCTTTCACTGTAGAGCCCTGGGATTTTGCAAGTTACTCCATACTGACACTTTACAGGAACAGTTTCATGTTACTTATTACAACAGGGATAAAGAGAATGTGAGACAGGGCACAATAGCAAAGATGCTGGTAGAAGTTGTTTATAATAGCTATAAACTACATGGGGAAAACATTGCCCTTCTACATCAGCAAAAGGCAATTTTCAAGCAAGATAATGTAGATGTCATAATAAATCATATGGTGCTATTCACACATCTATTGATCATTTCACAGAACATGCCCTAGTGTCCTGCTTTGCCTGTTGTAATGGCAGGGATAACCTTCTGAGAATGACTATGCCTCTGTAAGGGATTCAGTAGGCTGTCAAATTGACAAACATTTCATTCTACGTACTGTTGGTCATGGTATGATAGCTGCTGAATATACACTTTAATAATGTGCCCAAAGCACAGCACAGATGGTAACAATGGCCAGAACAAACGCAATTCCTAGCTTGTTGAAAACATGGCAGTAATTTTTGCATTCAGCCCCTGGGAATGACGACCAGGATGCTCTATCACCTTCCAGAGAGCTCAATCCCATTTAGAATTTGATCATATGGCTGTTGCAGTTGCTACTAGACTCTGATACTCACGCCTCAAAGAGAAACCTACTCAAGGTTCATCTCCCAATGCTAGAAAGAAAAGCTTCACATGCGCTGACTATCCTCTAACTGTAAGAGAAAGAGCTTTAGGTTTACCCCTTTTGACTCATTCCCTCTAGCTTTGCATGACATCTTTATGCAGAATCTCTGTGGGATTTCCAGAAGACTGTACCCACTAATGGGAAAAGGGCCAGTATTTTGCATGCATGAAATGCAATTCCTACAGGCATGTGGCTGCCTTGGCCCAAAGAAACAGCTTGCTTTCCATGTAGGGGGAATCTGCCCAGTGCAACAGCACATCAGAGATACCAGCTTATAACACCTGTCGTCCTTCTCACAAGCTCCTTCTTCCTTGACCACACGGTAATAAAAGGCTTGTTTGAGAGCTAGGGATGCTTTTTGCATTTCTCAAGTCTGTTCTACATGCAGCACCTTCAGTTTATATTTAAACAAAACATCCACTCCTGTTAGGCAATAGACACCTGCTGTGAGGAATTCAGGGTCTACCAAAGGCACAAGCAACTATACATCACCAGCTTTTTCAAAAGCATGTTCTTAATTGCATACTTAATGACTGGTAAAAATACAGATTTGATACATAAACAAGCAGCTACTTCAATTATTTGGGACCCATTAAATTATAACTACCAGAGAAGTCATCTGCCCTGCCAATCCTTATGCTGAAAGCACAAAACTACAAGTACAAACTAATAGTACCACCAATGTTCACACACAAGAAACATGAGAGGTTATGAATGGAACAATTTTGGCCATATTTCAGTAATGACTGTTCAAACAGAACTGTTCTCTCTCAGACTGAATCCAAGGGGCTTTTCCTTCAGGTCTATAGTAAGGAACACTGTAAATTTTAGCAAGAATGCATTTAATTGAAGATTGGCAGAGAGAATTCTCTAGGATAAAGAATCATGTACAACCAATTAACTAAGTTAATATAATAAAAATTCATATTGAAGAGAGAAAAATTAATAGTAACCATCTCTCAGGCGAGTGCCCTGCTATGAAGCCAAAATGGCTCCAACTCTTAACCTTACCACAGCAGTCTAATCCTCAGCAAAATTGCACAGATCATGTTTCCTGGCTTTTAAACAGGACCCAAATTAGCATAGCATCAGTATGTGGTCCAGGTATGATGAAATATGCACAGAGGAAACTAAGCTACAGTGTCTGAGAGCAATTGCTTATCTCTATTTTGAAAAGTAATTTGCTAATGCTATAGTGAATTCCACAGCTAGGTACTGATAATTTGGACATAATCTACCTCAGGCAATAGCAAGGCTGAGAAATGACCTCCTCCATCCCAGTCTGCCCCAATTAGGTATTATGCGAAGATGCCTTCTCATCTGCCGAAATAAGGATACACTCATTTTTGCAGTGTTCACTATAAAGCCAGAGGCGAGGGTGGAATTAAGTCCTCATGCCAAGGGACAATTCAAAATGGAACCTCAAAAAGTCAGAAAAAGGGGAAAAATGCAAATATAAAGTAGTTTGATTAAGAGTTCAGTGATTAACTCTAGAAGGAGAAGAAAGGGAAAAAGCTCGTTTGTTTCATTGTTAGATGAAGGGGGAAAAGTCATGATATCTGTTATCATCAGATTAAATATCACACAAAGAACGGTACTTGCATGGGCTAAAGTACACTAGTTCTTCCACAGAAAAGATCCATTTATCATATCTAATCCAATTTTTGCTTCTGAAGAAGGCAGTCAAGAGGGCACTGTCAAGGTATTTTGGTACAATGATTGATACATCCTGACAGCAGCTGCTCAACCTGGGAGACCTGGCCTCCTAGAGTGCAAGGATTTAGCTTTCCTACCAGCTGCCACATGCTTCATTCTTGTATGCTAGAGCTTTGAATTAGTGTAAATAAGCCAATCTGTTTTTAAACTGACAGAGTCAAGTGCCTTTCATAGGAAATATTGGCAGGTTGGAAGCAATAAGGACATCCCTGAATTCCTGTTCAGGGCCAAAATCAGGGCTGGTCAGAGTATATGACATTGGAAACTGAGAACATGGCTTTGATCAAGCTACACATTACATATCTACCACACATAAAGTGCCTGGTTCACCATGTAAGCATCAGTCCTTAGCAATAAATAAAGATTCATGCACATGAATACTGACCAAATCCCAAATGCCTCATTCCAGCAAAATCCCATTGACTTTTTGGTCAGTATTTAACAAAACACTAGAAGAAAGGCACTTATGAGCTGTTCTAGATGAATGCACAGCCAGCCTGGAATGAATCGTGTATGAACATTTCATTAACAAATTTTTATTCCATTCATAAATATGCATAAATATTTGGGGCTCATTCTTTGCCATTTAGAGCCTGATTTGAAGTCCTCTAAAGTCAATACAGAGATTTCCATTAACTTCTCTGGAAGCTGGGCCTGCCACCTAAACTGAAAGGATAATGGAAATGAAAATAAATTATGTGCACTGAATATTTTTAAGATATGATAAAATTAACAGGGGGAAAAATGTTATTCTGTCAGCTCTAATCTTTATCCTCATCTATGTACATTTTTTCCTTGGGAAATCTAATGCTAGTTACAATTTGGTTTTTTTTTTAATTCAAATCCACTGGTTCCCATTACACATTACAAGGTCGCAAATGAAACAGGCTGTTTGCTGCAAGGTCCTGTACATTTTGTTGATATGCTCTTCTTGCTATGTCAATCAAGAAGTTAGCACTGAATAAATTCAGCTCTGTTGGAAAAACAGCTTAAGTGCACTTAAAGGCTAAGGGTAGTAAAATAAACAGTCTGCTAATCCTCCAAATGCAAATAAAGGCTCAACATTCAAACCAGCCTATATCTTCAGGCAATTATATGGCAAATGCATGCACAGGCCTTTAAAGTGCCAACACTTATGACATTTTATTTGCATAATAAATCTCTCAATAAAACTTTTCTTTACATAAACTACAATAAAGCATGACGTACAGCTGTATGATTTGTACTCTAATGCTCCAACAATCCTGTACTTTTACTCATCTTGTAGCCCACTCAGCATTCATTTAATTCCAACTCCACTTCAATTTCCCAGAGCGGCATCCATAAGACCTACCCATAGCTGAAACACTGCTGCTCCTAACTTCTGAGTTGTGAGATCTGCCATGTTTTACAGGCAGTTAGACAAAACATTTCAATTGCAATCATTCAATACAGCAGTCCAGAAACCAGTCAACTACTTCAGTTGTAAGCAAGTATTAAAAAGACTAATCCTGGTAGGTTTTGTGTGTATACATACAAATGTTTTATCTAACCTATTAAAAGATACAATCATGCCACTTCAAACGTTGTGAGTGGTATCACCCAGAAATTATACTTGGCTAAGTCAAGCTTGCTTTAATAAAGTCTTATGCCATGAGAAAGGTGGGCTTTAATTAAATGAACAGAAAAGCCTTTCCAAATCATCTCTAGTACTTTCACTTATCTCAGAGTTGTTATATGACAAGTTTTGGTTTTGAAAGGTTTTTTTTTTTAAATAGTAAAAATAGATGTTAGTTTACCATGATTGATGATTTATGGGATTGCAGCTAAAATAAAAGTTTCACAGCTGATTTGGTCCAGTGTAACCTCAACTCCTTCCTGACTACCTAGTGCAAATATAACCACTATGTAAAAAATATTATCCATACCACACGAAAGACAACAGAAAGAATATGAGCAATTCAGTTCTTCTTTTATAAACTCTATACCAAATTGCCTCACGCTGTGTATCCTGAGTGACTCCATTGCTTCAAGTTAGAAACTGTCACAGAGCAAGGCCTGACATGGTCTGTCAGTTCCTGCTGTGGAAGAGCTGAATCTTTCCCTGCTGATTCTGAAAAATTTAATTTCATAGTATTGCTGAACTCTTCAAAGGTGTTAAAGTATCTTATTTTTAAATTGCTACATGACTATCTCATCATGCCTCAATTCCATAAGAAATACAAAAGCACTGCATAGCCAATACAAACGTTTTTTGGGGAGTAAGGAGGAAACCACTACTTCCATTCAATAGTCTGAGTAAACTGCAACTGAAGAACTTCCTATCATTTCATACCAATGGTACTTTTTCACTCCAGTTACACTGGTATTGAATTCAGATGTAGGAACAATACTCGCATTTTATAGTAGTAGAAGCTGAAATTTCATTTTCATGCCAAAGAAGGTAAAGCCTCTTTTCAGTATACAATTAGGTGACCTGCATATAGCAGAGTAGGATGGAAATAAGTGTCAAGAGAGTAAGGAAAGAAAGAAAAAAGAGCAAAACCAGACTTCATCTCTGAAAACAGACCATTAGAACAGAAGAGAAAGCAGCAGAGAGCTTTCAATCAACTTTTGATTGTCTTTCAACAAAAGCATATTATAGGCTTCCCAATTTCTTCATCCTGACTTTTTTTCCCCCAAAAAAGATCAGACTCAATTGTTTTGAGCTTACTCTTCACAGGTACTACTAAAAGAGCAGCCAAAATTTTGCATCCTTAATCAAAAAAGTTTCCAAATACCATAAATTATCCATTTAACCTCATCCCACATGAAAATCAGCAAGTTCCACCAGTGTCAGTGGAGCTAGTGACTACACAAAGAATGTGGTCCAACATTCCCTAAACACTTCACTTCTGTAATTAGGACAGATGTAAAATCCTACAATTCTTCTCCTTGAATTGTTATTTCAGAACTCCCTTTGTTAGACAGTTTCTTTACTTGGTTAATGTTTAGCTTCTTAATTATTTGTCAAATAATTCTTTAGCATGCTCCATATATTTTCATCATTTGCTTAGTTTATGCAAGCACATTTTGACCATCTCCTTTCAATATGCCAGGCAAAATGTTAAACTACTGCTAGTAAGACTGTTATGAAACATATTGTACTGGTTTATGGGATAGGATAAACCTCTTGTGAATACCAGAATGCTTCCTATCAGCTGCATTAAAAAAAAAAGACAGACTAAAACGGAGCATCTGTCAGGCATGCAAAATTCAAACACCTCCTGGATAACACTGCATCAAGTTTTGTTGTCATTCTGTTGGTTTGGTTTGTTTGGTTTTGTTGTTTTGGTTGGGGGATTTTTAGTGGTGTTTTTTGTTTGGTTTTTGAGGGTTTTTTGGTTTTGCCTTTTTTTTTTTTTACAGTAGCTTTAGCATTCCTCTGGTCTTCATGATGCTACTGCACACATGTGTTGCCCTATCTTCACTAATTCTTGAACATCATCACCTGAAGCTGCCCATTTGAGGATCAGGATTTAGGGAAAGTCATGTACACTCATCACTGGCTTTACACACTCTTCCTACATGAAACATCAGATCCAGATCAATTTCTTGATCTTCCCATCTAAATTTGTACTCCATGTTATGAAAACTGAAAGACAAAACTTTCCTGGTGAGTTAATATAAACTCCCATAAACCACCAGGACTAGCATCACAACTACTACAAGCAGCAAGGAAGACAACAGTCTCCCATTCTTACTCCCAGCTTTCCCTTACCAACACAAGTATGTCCATAACAGCAAAGGGTCAATTCACCCAACATTTCATTATGAGGATATAGGAAGTCAGCAAAGAGGAAAGTCCTGACATTCCCAGGGTAGGCAGCTAAATGAAGAGAATGTCTCTGGTCCTCCCACACTCCATTCCCTATGCTACCACTGGGAGTTGACTTCTAGAGCTCACTGAAAAGGTAGAGGGGCTCAACATCTCTTGCTGTTCCCTTCCCCCTACAGACTTCAAATTTTATGTTTCCAGATTTAACATGGCACGCTTGTATTTACGGATTCCTGGAAAAAGGTTTACAACTTAAAACTACAGATGATTACAGCAAGAAGAAATCCAAGTGTCTTCAAAGTGTATTGCACAGATTTAAGACTAAAAGTTAACAAAACCTGACAGACATCTTTCCAAGCTGTAGCAAAGTTTGGCAATACATATATGAAGTTTTAAGAAGAACCAACTTACAGTTTCTACAAAGCATGAAGTTATTAAAGGAGTAATATTAGATAATGGGATGGACTACAAACTGCTTGAATCAGGAACAGTCAGACTAACATGCTCAGCACTGAAGACGACGACTTCAGACAACTAGATCAAAAGGATGCTTCTGTCAATGCTTTCAGTCATGTTAGTCTGAGAATGACTACTGATCTTCCTCTATCCTTCAGACTCCCTTTCTCCCATTAAAAGGATGCTTAGATGTAAAGAAATATTTTTCAGAGGGCAAAACTGCAGAGAACATGCAGCAAGGGATCAGCGTCATGCACAGAGACAGTGAAGAAACAGAAGGTAAACTTGTTACAATGACAGATTTCACAAAATTAAATGACACAAATAAAGACTAATCTTGCACTATGCCGATTCCAGCTGGTCACACCTGTTAGAACCTCTATCGGAATTAATCATTCATGTATAATACTGCATGTAAAACCCAGGAAAGAGAACAGATACTCAAATTCCTTCAGAAATAAGTCTCCTGTGGATGTACCCAGACTAAAGTGGAAGCATTTTGGAATCATGTGGGAGACTGGAATAATTTCCACTTCTCTATCATATCCAAGCCCTGAAGCTAATGGATTTGTAGTTCTCTTATTTAGAACTGTCATAGTTGAACTAGATGATCTCCAAGGTCTTTTCCAACCTAGATGATTCTGTGGATGTTCCCAGGTGGCTCCATTTGTAGAAACCTTTTACTATAAAACACTGTAAATAGTTAACTAATTTGAGAGCAACTATTACCCTGTCACCCAACCTAGTAACAGCAACATCCCAGATGTTTTGTTTTTACAGTTAAGGTTATAAAATAGTAATAGCTAGCTCTTATATAGAGCTTCAATAGTGCATTGCTAGAACTTAATGCGATTTACAAGAGATCTCAGTATCATTTTCCACATCAAGATGTGGAATATGAGGTAACAGAGCCTGCAAGTGAACACCAGAGGCAGCCACCCCTAACTCCTAGGGCAAACCCTATACCAGGTTATATCAACTTCTAAAGACAGTTTAATGAAACTGCTAATTAAAAGGAAGTATAAGAATGCTATTTCCCCTTTAAAGCTTAAAAAAAAAAAACCCCTCAAAACTCTAACAGGGAACACTGCCTGTATTTTTTTTTTATTCAGACTTCAGTTTTTAAACCAGCTGATACTTATATCAGCAACATCTTGCTCTATCTCAGCCAAGCAAGCAAAACAGAACACAGCAACCTATCCTCCCTAGCTGCCATGCCCCCATACTTTTCCATCCATGACAAGCAAAATGATACCAGCTTGACTGCCATAGACTCACTGTAGCATACACTGACATTCACACCTGGTGCCCAGCATTCAATTAGTCATTCATAGATGCTGAATTTGTGGCAGCGAGGTCAAAAGCCAAGTTTGAGCAGGTATTACTTGATTTGGCATGTGAACAAATTCTGAGCAAAGATGCCAAGAAACTATTGAGATAAATTGTCAAATGAGCAGTTAGGCAGGGGGGGAAAAAGCCTATTAAAGTTCTTGCTGGTAAGAGCACAGCAGAGCTGAGTATTCCTAGTGTGAGCATCAAGAGCAAGCCTGTAAGAGGATTTGCAAAGCATGTGGTTTGTCAACATTTGTTAATAGATGCCATACTGTTACCACTAGAGCTAGGAAACCACACACAGAGGCGCACGCTTGCAGCTATGCTGTGATGAGGTTATGCCCTGCAATCAGTACAAGACTTCACCTGTACCTCAGATGCCCAGAGCCTATCTGGGGGGGACAGGAGCCACCACTTCTGCTGGAGTAAGTGATGTAAAAGCAGCAAGAGCTCTTTCCTCTATCCACAGCGTGCCAGTTAGCAAACCAAGTAGATATGGAAGAGATCTGCTGCATGGTATTAATTTCTGTATTGTAAGGAAGCATAAGAAGAAACCCTTGACTGAGAGCAGCTTCTGAATCATTATTCATTCTAGCATTAGCCCCTTTTTGCTGTATAGTTTTTCACAAGTACCAATGTTATTTTTACTGCATACATGCCCTCCTCCTCCCAATCTCCTTCCTATGTTCTCATCTTTCACACCAGTTCCTAGGCATTCAGACTTTTGTCCAAATGTACTTTTATCCTGGCACTAGGAATTACACGGGAAAGAGGATGCACTTTATAGGGGAAAGGTGCTTCTCAAAACTTGTCCCACAAGAACCTCTTCTAACCAAGTAATCAAGAGAAGATTGTCCAAAGATTGCAACACCCTGAGTACTTGAAGTCAGGTGAGCTAAAGCCTGTGGGTAATAGGGCTGTGACAGATAGGTCTCCCAGCATTGCAGAATGCTCTAAACACTCAATAAAATAAATCCATCTATGGATTGTATAATCACTGATTTTTTTCACCTAGCAGCTGGCTGTGCAGTAGAGGAGACACTGCCATCACCACTGCTAAAGTCTGAAGTCCAGTCCAATTTGTTTCTGCAGATCACGTGCACATGGCATGTTTAGCTGTTTTCACAAGCATGGGAGACTGGAACCACCTTTCTACTTGGCAATTTTAGTGTTTCCTTAGCTACAGGTGCTGTTTCTGGCTATGTCTCAACATTGTTGTGTGCATGCCCGAATACATTGTTGTTATAACCTTCTATAAGAACAAACTGCATTGCAGTCTACAATGCTTGCCTAACTACTGCATTAAATAGGCAAAAGCTGTTGCATTCCCACTGTAACAAAGCAGTCACATAGTAAACCTTTGTCTTTTTGGGGAAAAAAAAATCCCTCTCAGTTAGAGAAAACAAGAAATAGATCACCTGCCAAATCATGCTAAGTGGTCACATTCATTCACATACACCGAATCAACTTAGGACCATCTCGGTGCTCTCACAAGAGCAATACAGCACCTGTCACAACCACCTGAGTATTATGATACATTACACCATTCCTTAAATGCTTTGTTTGCCCTCCTTCTGCATACACCCTCTGATATAGATTTGCATCTGATATCAAAGCTCCTTACAACATCTGCCAACATTCACCATCCCAAGGGTCCTGTGCCTCTGACCCAGCCCATTACATTCCAGGTGCTACCATTAGTTTTCTTCCCACTGCTATAACAGACATCTCACTAGAGGAACAGAGACCAATAAAGACTTAAGATGGAAGAGGCTTTTGGACTAATAGTAAAATATTGCACTTTGTACAGTGAGAAACAGACATTTGAATACCAAGATTTAATTACTCTAAATTAAGTTTATTCTGAGAAAACAAGACCCTTTCATCAGACAGGTTCTAAAGCATATTGTTGCCTCTTCTTTCACTGAGGAAAAGATGTTGGATGCATAACTGCACTAAGAATGGTGGTGATCACATTTTGCTTAACAGCTTTCTGCATAAATATCGCAACTCACCTAAGCACTGGAAGCTGCCAGATCATGGTGCTGATTACAAACATTTAAACTGATGACCCAAGCCAAACACAGCAATAAGGCTGCTGCCACAAATTCAGACCTCTACAAGCTCACCCATAGCTTGCCTTGCATTTGCTTATTTCAGCAGTTCTCTCCTAGCAAGAACCATCTGAACACTCTGAAAGAGTTCATAGGAGTTCCCACAGAAGTTATCCTTACAAAGACACAAGTTTCTGTTTTGTAAGAAAAGCTCTCCAGCAAAGAATAAACAGCAGTTGTCCCTACCTTCCTTGCTCACAAAGGATATTGCTGCTTCCGAATAACAAATCTGGATCTAATTGTCAATAACTGCAGCTTGTAACAGACAAGCTGTTGAATTCTATGTCATTTTGCCACTTGAGTTATATATATGATGTCTCCACTTGCCCTGTGTTCATCCAAGTTAGCAGCTAATGGAGGCTGACAGCACTAAAGCAGCCTGACCTCGAGTATATTAGCCAGAGATGCATTCCATGTCATATAACAGAATAAAGGGTCATGCCTTGAAGTGCCACAGTATAACATGCAAATGGCAAAAAACCCCTCACATTTTTACACCAGATTTAAAGCGTTAACACTTATGGCTCAGATAAACAGGCTTTTGATATGGTACAAGATCCAACAAGAAAACCTTGAAAAAGTATATGTAGTGAAGTCATGAGAACACATAGGACATTTTTGTAATGATTACAACAAGGAGAAGAAAGTTTAATTACTCGCTTGGTCTCTCCTCAGACAGTTCAAATGCCTACAAAACATTGTAAACCAATTAGCTAGACTCTACTTCTTTTCTATTCATTAGCAGTACTATCCCATTTAGGTATTTGCCTAGTGCTCTCAAAAAGGGAAACAAAACAAAGAATGTAGAGAGCTTCTAGCAGCATTCTCATCCAGCATAACCAGTCCCTTGGGTCTTGCATTAGAGAGCAATCCCCTCTGTCACAACTTGCATGCAGACAGGGGCACTAACACCCCCAGTGAAGGAGCTCAGAGGTCTGTCTCCACAGCTCAATCCCCCATTTTCATGCTCATAGAGCTCTGAAAAATAAATGAGACTTAGATTATTCACACTACAGAACTTGTCAAAATTAGGCACACAGCTTCATGACACTGTCAGAAGAAAGAAGCAGGCTCCTAATTTAGATGCTTTCATTTGCCTACTAAAGGCTCAATTACCATCAGAAAGCCTAGGTATCTAGCTTAGACTCTTAAATCTGGATGGTATAAATACATCTCCTTCTCCCATCTTGCTCTCAAAGCTGCCTTTTATTCAGCTTTAAATTTATTATTTAATTGGTAAGTGCCAGAAGGGAGCAAAACAGGAAACACCATTAGCAAATCTGCCTGTGAATTAATACAAGAAGTGTCACGAGGATGTTCAAGAGATTCAGGTGCAGAATCAATATCATGAATGTTTCATACTAAACTTGCTCAGATTGATCTAACATCTTAACAAGCTCTCTGGGATTTGCATTACTGTTTGTTATTTATACATATAGCAGTAGGGTTCCCTGGGTCAGGGACTGTCCACACACAAATTCAGAAGCAAAAAAAAAAAAATAATAGTCACATGCTCCGGGCATCCAGCCAGGATACAACAAATAATTCAGAGCGGGTATAAGATAGTACTTATTAGTGTTACTTGTCAATGACTCCACAGAGCAGTTACTGACTCATTACAGAGGGGAACTTTAAAGAACAGTTGAATGAGGACAATAAAGTGGTCTTGCAAATGTTTGCAGATAGCTCTTCCAGGTAAGAGTAGCAACATGGGAGGAAGTATTTGCATCACTGTTCACACCACTGGTAGAAGAGATAGCTGAGATTTCAATAAATAAGAGCTGAGATTGTATAGGGCCATAAAAGCACCCATATTCAATGAAGATTGATGCTGCTCCTCCTAAAAAAAAAAAATTCTGAAGTGTACAAAGCCACTATGTTATTCAATCAAAATCTTTTAAAATTCACTTATGCTTGCAGCACCAGGCAACTATCGAGGGCTGCTAAGAAGCTGAAAAGGCGTTACACTCACAACAGTACTTGCATTGTGCTCTCCCCATCGATAGCTTGCCTTTTTCTCTTAGTGTTTTAGAAAGATAAGATTAATATACTGAGTCTCTGCTACAGAATCTCTAGATTCTGCTGCAATGCAAGAAAAAAAAAAAAGATAACCAAATGCTGGAATTATAAAAATCTCCACACCTGACTTAGGAACATTAAAACTTTAATTTAACAAAGCCATTGAACCTCTTCAGAACAAGCAGGCACAACCCAAGCGCAACTCACTTGCTACAGCCAACTTCAAGAAGTTTAGAATTTGTTTAATGATGAGATCAAACAGGTCTCCTTCCCTGTTACACTTAAGCACTGAAAGAACTTACTCTTTTCTTTCACAAAAATAAACACAGTGAAAAATACCAGCACAGTAGAATGTCCTCCACAATACCAACCCACGTACTGGAGCAAAACAGAAAGCCTGTATTAGCTTGCTAGGAACAGAAAGTCAAATTCAAAGCATATCAACGGCAAGCTGCTATTACATCATGACACAAGCTACCAACAGCACTTGGGAAATTACTGAAGTTGCAATTGATATATTTTTGTCATCAAAAAGCCAGAATGAATTATAGGGAATGAAAGACATAAGCAGAAATGCTGACAAGTATTAGAAGTTTTTCCTCCTATTTATCAGGCATCAAAAACCTGCTTTCAGTTTGTGGTTGTACCAGGGAGTCATTTCCCTTGCAATATCAAGGTTTTACTCTTCCCATTTCTAAAAGGTACAAGACCACAAGCCAATTTCAGTTTGTAAGCTAAGCATGTCTTCAAGGAGAAATGAAAGCATTTTGCAAGAAGAGTATTTCAAATAACTAGATCACCACAGAGTCACAGAATACTCGAGGTTGAAAGAGGCCTCTGGAGGTCAGCTAGTCCAACCTCCCACTCCAAGCTTCAAAGTCAGACCACATTGCCCAGGGCCTCCTCTGCTTGAGTTTTGAAGTCTCCAAAAATCTCCCCTCCCCTCTCTCTAACAGAGAAGTACTGTAATACCTTCACCGAAGCTCTCCCGAATGAAGTGAATTAAAATCTTACAAGGAGAATTTTGTTTGCTTTGGCTAAAATAGATTAGAAAAGGAGCCATAAAAAAGTTCTGGACGTGATTATACTTGGCATGCACGCTCTACACAAAATAAATCTTTGCCATCTTAACCAGCTTCTCTTGCAGGTTTGAGATTAAATAACCTGAAGTGAAGCAACTGTTGCCTTTTACAGGCCTATTGGCTATAAGGAACTGAAAAGGTCAGAGTCCCATTAACTTTCAGATTCACAACCCCAGAACCCAGGAGCCCCAGAGATATCTATGGTCTCTTGTTTCCTACACAGGGAGCCATCAGGCACAACTGCAGTCCAGAAGATGCAGCACAAAGAAGAGGAAATAAAAAGTCTGCACAGTGTGCAAATGTTTAGAGACAGCTGCTGCTATGCAAAACCTCTTGGGCTATCCCAGATAGCTCCCATTAACAGTACCCTGGCACATTTGGGAATTAACACAGGGCAGAAACCATTTCTAACAGACATTCCACATGCAGAGGAAGACAATTTTTATAGTATAGACACAGACAACAGCAAGATACCTGGCTAGTGCTAGATCAGTCCTTAGCATGTATGGGAACAGCTAACATCACCTCAAGGGCAATAGGATGAAGCTCCTTCCATTTGAGATACTGAAGACTTAATCTTGTCCTTTCATTGTGACCTACTCCTCCTCATTCAGGGGATCAAATCTTTCCAAGTGACATAGGACAATGACAAGGTAATAGGTTTGTATCCTGTTTATTTTCTTGTCTAAAGCCAAGAGCATTCACTCACACTCCATTTTGTCCTCCATCCCAAGATGACTCAAATCCACACTTTCCTCTTTCCCAAGACAGGAACCTAATTTGTTAATACAGACTGAGAACTCTCCTGTTCAGGCTGAAGTAGCTGTAACCTGGGGATGATTTGTTGCATTTTCTGTTTGAAAGAGCATCATATTCCAGACAGCCACAACTAAGGTTTAGTTGCAAGGAAATACACTGTACAGACAATCAAGCCAAGATCCTATAAGCACTTGGAAATGAATACATGTACCCTACGTATGCACATACAAGAACTTATATTTCATTGATGAGTCAAAAACTGCATGATTTAGGTCAGTTTGTGGTGCACTTCCAAGCCTTTAGAATAACATGACATACAAAATCATTATGCAATTAATTAAGATTAATTAGATTAGGTAAGAATTGAAATGTCATCATTTTATTTTTTAGGTAACACTTATGGTGAAATCCTGACATTACCAAGGCCAAGGGAGTTTTACAATCAGCCCACTGGGAACCAGAATGTCATCCATAATGAATTATAATACAAAATTACTGATATTTAGCATCCTTCAGCATGAGGCTATGATTATAAATTATTTACACTTGAACATCCATACCGCATAACGTTTTTAAAATCAACTTATAGATAAAGCACCTGAAACATCCATTAAAAATATCACATTATTGTAACAGAAAATAAGGAATTTTTCTAGTTAAATGTGCCTAGAATGAATCAAAAATTGTACACACACAGCCACAGATCTACTTGTTCTGCAATACATATATTCAGACTCATGGTAGGCACAGATCAAGATGCTGGATAGGTGACTTTTAATCACCGCTGGAAATAAACATCAAAAGAAAAAAACAATGCCCCAGACAGAAATAAACTTCATTGTGCTCATGTTCTTAAAGAGTCCTCTTGTGTCCTTACTAGGAAGTGAAAAGAAAAAACAGTCAGCCGGTATCACAGTTAACCATTTGCCCTCATCAGGAACCCTTATCATAAATACAGAGCGAAAAAAAAAAAATCTATTAATGTGTCAAATATCAATATTATTCTATCCTTGAAGTGATAATATTCTGTACAGGCAGTTTAAACATTACTGGATAAATGAATTGCTACACTGTTGGTGCCCTAAATAGAATTCACACCCCAGAGGAATCAGGAAAGGGGCATCAAAAGAAAAGGAAAATATGCTAGTGCCACATGTAATTTTTTTTTTTAGTGCTCTGTAATAGTCCGAGATCTTAATCTGCTTCTGTATAAATCCCACCATTGACTCCAGAATGACCAGAATCTGCCACAAGGAACACTAAAATCAGATTATTTGGCTAACATCTCTGCTTCTTACAGTGGCAAGGTTTAAAAGGAACGGTTGATAAAGGCATGCCACGTGAACAGCTGCTTGATTGTGTACATTCAGTTCTAGCATATACCACATTCCTATTACTAGGGGTGTCTGAAATACACTGGACAAGCAGTACCCATGTCAAAAAAAAAAGAAAAATTCCCCATGTCAAAGGGAGCCTCAGCAGGTTGCAACTGATGCTACCCCATCTTCCCACCTTCAGTGAACAAATATATCTGATACCCTGAGACAAGAGAGAGAAAGCCTGAAACATGAACCTTCAGACAGGGTATCTGGGTGGTATTGGAGGTTGCAATCCAAATTGCAGCAGCTCAAAGGCACATTTTCTCTGTCTATTCTCCAGTCCATGTGACAACATAGCCTACACATTTCCTTTGAATCCCAAGTTAGAACAAGAGAGTAAAAGCAGCAAGTGAAAAAACGCTGCTGTCACCTCATTTTTCTTGTTTTCAGTTTTGTTTGTGGGTGGGTTTTTTTTTTTTTCTTTCCTTCTAGTGCTCAAGGGACAGTAATGCAATTATATGTATATCACCACAGTCAACGCACTGGATAATTTCCCCTATAGGAGTAGGGATTGAAAAAAACAGTATGAAGAGTTTGTGATCTGTTAAAATTGTGTTAATACAATGCACTTCAGTACTAAAGCACAGTGTATATAAGGTCTATAATTCATTTCATGATTTCTTCTAAAGTTTTCTTTTCTTTCAGTAGGAAAAAATTATTATAAAACACACCACTATTCCTAGTCCAGATTTTATGCAATCCTGTGTTCTATTTGATCAAGTTTTGAACAATATCTTGTTTTCCACCCATTCTTTCTTCTAACCAGACCTTTTTCCTACTGTACCTACTCCAAAACTAGTACTTCCAGGAAAATTAACTGTGACAACTATGGATAAAATCATGTTTTGTTTATATTTCAGGTACTAAACAGCTGCTACTAGATATTGCTACCAGATGTTCTAGAATTATATGCAACATTATGCTCAATTTTAACTTTTACAAAATTACAAGCTAATAAAATATGACACTGCTGTATTCAAATGATTTATTAAAGGAAAAGCCATTTAGTTCCTTTTAAGCTTCACACCCTACTACCCCAAATAACTCTTCATTATATACATCAGTGAACAGATGCAAACGTCTGTACCATTTTGAGATTTCAGTACTATCCCATATACCAATTATATATCCAGATGCCTTTTGCTTTAACAGCCTCACGCACATCTGTCCATCTTAACCTGAAAGCATGATGACTGTTCATTTCATGGTTAAACTACCTGCAAGATGACAAGTCCAGGTTTCACACAGGTCATGTAAGGATGATCTCCTTCTGCCACACAAGTGAGCTTGTAAACAGCTAAGGCAACATTTTACACGTTGAAAACACTTGGAAGTTAAACACTGGGATTACTGAGTAACAGAATATACAAAAATTTGCTATGTTACATTCAATTTCATTTAGACACCTCACTTTCCAAATAGTTTAAAGAGACGGTACATTTGTTGTGGGATTTTGGGGTTGGGGTGTGTCTTTTTTTTTTAAACTCTTATACCCTGATGATAATCAAAGTACAGGCTTTATTTTGTACAAGCTCCCCAATTAAAGTCACAGAGCAGTATGTAATACCCAATGTAGCTAACAGCCTTTCCCATCCACAATCACAATAAACATAAGTAACATCAAACAGGAGTGACAGCCAGTAATTATGGAACTGAAAATTGTCGTGGATTCTTCTGTACTAATGAAGCCAGGCACAAATATAGTAAATCTAAATAGCTCCTTTCAATCTTCTAACAGGAAAATACACACATTAACTGGTCCACAGAGTACTTTAAAAGTTTATATAAATCTGTGTCTAGGCAAGCAAATAAAATATTCCACCTAATTCTACCCTCACATGTAGCAGCAGAAGGTCCTTACCAAGTAAAGCAAATTACTGCAACTTGAAGCTTGTAACAGAGCCCATTAGAGTTGAAGGCACTGTGAAAAGGTCCTCAAACTGTGTTCTAAATCAGAGGCAAGTTCACTTAAGTCAGTGAAAACCCCCTGGGACAACATGGAGAAAAAGAAATACAAGTGCAGAGTGGCTCCAGCTTAATTCCAGCAATCAAACAGCTTATACAGGAGACAAGAATATATATGTATTACTTCATAAACTTATTTTATTGTAACTACATCATTTAGAGAGAGAAAAAATGAGCAAACACAGGAAAGGAAAAGGGAGAAATAGTGAGGGAGATCAGCCAGAAATGATTGTTTATAACTTTAGATAGCAAATCCTCAGTTAATGAATAACTAGTCTAGCTCCACTGAGGTCACAGTAGCCCCACAATTTACACAGCTGAGCATCTGACTCTAAATATTTAACTGTTCAAAATTCTAGTGTGCATCCTTGCGTAGCAGAGCTTCTCTGACTAATCACGCTAGAGGTAACCACATCTTAAGTGCGTAGTTCTAAATTGAGTAATATTACCATTAATAACAGTGCCTAATTAAGACATCTATAATGTTTTTAATGAGAAAAATTGAAAGTCCTTCTGGAATTTTTCCAGTCAAATTAATTCTGAGGACTTTAGACGTTATTAAAAGTAATGTTACAGGAATGAAAATTAGGTCTAAATTAGGACATGTCACTGTATTTAAAAGCAGGACAAAAAAGGAAACACATTCCATTTCCTCCTTTATACACAATTCTCTGGTATAGCATTGCACCACAGGGGAAAATAAAAACACCATTTTGTAGTCTGCTCTAAGTTACTCTGCATATAGTTATACCTGATGCATCTCTAAGGTCTGCACATGTTTTGACACTTTGCTTTCAGGCTCTTTTTAAATATCACATCACTATTCTCTTGAGAACAAGTATTTCCAGAATCTTAAAGTGATAACTCGTGAATTATAGCCAAAAGGATTTGGGCTTGTATAAGTCATAGGAGTTATGTTTGTCAAAATAAGAAATCCCTCTGTGAGGCTGCACGTTTAGACAGAGAGCACCTGTGGTTAAAAGGGATCAGATCCAGCCTGCTAAAACTGTACAGGAAGGAAAGAATCCAAGTGGTCCTGAACAGTTCTCTTTAGGATAACGACTAGATATTTGAAAGGCTATCAAACCTGGCAAGTCTTTATTCGTACTTCGAACAGACCAGTCCTTCAAACTACTCCATGCACATTTCTGGTCCACAGTTGTTGTTTCTTTATCACTCCTTTCATTGTAAGAATTTAGCAAGTGTAAATGCACAAGTCTGCTATGCAGCTGAGCTAGGTTACTTTGAAGATATGAAGACACTCAATCCTTGCTCTTCAAAACAGCTTATTTGAGCACTTGCTTTCATACCAGTAATGTGAGTTTAAGTGTGTTCAAAAATACACACAGATTCAAAACACAAGAGCAGGAGTCATAACTGCGTTTTGACTGGATTTTATATGAATGGTTTTATATGTCTTAGACTCAATTTAGAGGAACTTGAAGTGAAGCCCAAATTGAGTCCAGGTTTGGTTTTTTGGTTTGGTTTTTTTTGGTTGTTTGGGTTTCTTTAAAAGTTTAGGAACTTTTATATAAAGGTATGAATATAAGTTAAGAGAATAATGAGTTACAAATGAAGTATTACCTTCAGGAGTAAAAAAGCCATTGTAGCATTACAAAACCCACAAAGCCTACCATTGTTTTTGCTTGACCTACATTGTGTATATAATCCTACATATATTAATGATACCTTCACACATGTATATATACACACATACGCACAATGTGTATATGCATACACATAGTATTCTCTTGATTGCAGTACCTAATGCCTTCACATTTCACCTCCCCTCTCTACCATGAAAGGCTTCTATCTCCAGATCATTCAGGTTCCAAAAACAAAATCCAAGTTCTGCAATTTGCTGTGTCTTAATAAACAGAAACACATCAGCGTGTGTTTCAGGCAGGTCATCTAATTAGATGGTTCGTCTTTGAGAGTAGAGATTGCACAAAAGACTTTTATTAATACATTGTACTAACACTGAGGATGTTGTCAGTGCTTAGATAATATTTTGAATGGGCTTACAGCTTACAGTGATTAGAGTTATGAGAATAGCAAGGACATTCAAACATATGTGTGTTCCCTAAAAGCTCAGGGAGGTTTACCCTCTTTCAAATCAGTTTTGTTCACAAAATCCTAGCTTAATTGAATTGTAAGGACTCCTTGGAGAAAGAAAATCTGTTTTTTATCTTCTGTTAATACCATAAATATTAAAAGCAGAAAATAAACAAAATGTTTAACTGTTATTTATGCTTCACAGATATACATCTTGGATTTTTAGAAACATCACAATCATTGCTCTCAAGTATAATGCCAAAATGATGACAAAGTTTCAAGATCAAGCATTTCTTTTCAGGGCCTTGCAAGTCAAATGCTGCATGCCACCTAGAACATGGAAGTCTAAGAAAAAAGTGCTAGTATTGAACTAATATACATATATGGCTGCCATGAATACAAATTCATATTCAAACTGTATCACTCATATTGGCCAATATTACTTTGTTTCTTACCAAGTGTTTCACATACAGAAGTCTGATGAAATATTATTCAAATAACTAATCCTTAGCTATGCAGTTTAACCTCTAGTTTGAATTGTGGTATAAAAGAAACAAACAAATCCATTTGCAGTAGTAAGCTTCAAATTATCTGATGTAACACTTTTAGCTAATATTTCACTGCGGACACTAATGATATGATATTTCTGGGCTGCACAGGATACTACATGTAGAAAGGAGACCACCGACTTGGTCACGTGAGGAAGTTTGGTCAGGTAACACTTCTCACTGTTTCTTTCCTCAGACCATCTCAGAGTAAGACTACAAGCAATGGGAGAGAGTGACTTACATGGCAGTTTGAGCCATCAGAGAAGAATTTAATGTCTGCACCAAGCCTCTGCAAAAAAAGAGTTGTTGACTGAGCTCAGAAATAAGTAGATGAACACATTATTCCAATGAAGAAGAAAACTGTAGCAATTTGTTCTTCCATGCAGAAGGAGAGAAGCATTCCTAGTAGACCACCTCCAGTCTTTTCTTTGATCACAGCTAACTACAGACAGCACATAGAAAGGATAGGAACCTAATTCTTTCAAGTAGTTTAAAGCATGACAGAAACATGGATCCAGCAATTGTCACATGTGCTACCGAGTTGTTTGACACTGCATCTCTAATAATACCTACAATTTCATTCCATAATTCCCCGAATGCCTTTGCACATTAATGCCCATCAGGATGACAAAGGAGGATGAACTTGAAATGGACAGTCTGATGACTTCCGAGAGTCTGTGCAAGATGGGGTTTATCCAGCAATGGTGAAGAGCAGCTGAGAGGATTCTGTTGTCCATCTGCCAGGACTCACATGGATCCTTATATAAAATATGTTTTTCAGTGTCTGATTATCATGATTTAGAGGGCAGAGGGGATGAGGTGTAGTAAATATAGGAAGAATAAGAGAACTTACTACAAGATAAATCTTTTCTGGTTTTATTCTCAGATTTGTAACACACAACTTGCTTTAAATGCTCACAAGCAAGATTTAAGTTGCCAAGCAAAGAAAGTGACAGAGTACTCCTGAGGAAAAAAAGAACCTCAGATGGGAAAAAATGAAAATATTCTTAAAAACCCCTCCATCCTAATCTTATTTTACTTTTAGTAAAGCATTGATGTCAACAATGTATTTCAGATTATTGAACAAGAACAAAATGACAACAGTCAAGCTTCCCCTTCGGGTAAAGTCATTCTGCTAACCACAACTCCCCAAGTGCACTACAAATACATCTTCATCATCACAAGACTGCAACATATCTTTAAGACAAGGATTAAATGCTGACAGTCAGATGCACTGCAGAAACAGAGAGATGGATTTTTCATTAAGAGACAAGCTAGTTACTGTAGTTAACGTTTTAGTTCTAATAAACAGAAAGAGCACAAAACTCTTCCCAAGATCACACACCCCCCCCAGCCCCTGGCACATTGCCCTGAGTTTTCAGTACTGATGTGCGATTTGGGGCTCCTGAGCTGTGACTGCATCCTACATGTTCAAGGCTTCCTATAGGACTTTCCACAAAGTACTTTCTTGCTTCATAGTTTTAGTTTTCCATGCTCTTAAGTTTTATTATCATCTAACTCCTCACAGAAGTCAGGAAAATAAAAATTAGAGATAAAGTAGCATACAGAAAATGAGGTCCCTTCATTATGTAAGGTTATTCATAGCCCCCAGTGATGCAGTTCTGCCTTGAAAGATACATCCACCAGGCATTCTTAACTATAATAAATAGCTCTAAAAGGCAATTGAGAAGAGGCATGCTGAATATGGGTCGCCTGTCTTTCCCCTGTATTTGCACTGCTTTACAACTAAGGGCTCAGCTTCATGCAATTCCCAGGCAGCTCTGTATTCACAAGAGGCAAGTGCCCCAACTTCAGTCAAATCGCAAGAAGAGGGGAAAAAAAGTATCCAGCATCTCTTGAAACTTAGCTCATTTGCCTCAGAGCTATGGTTTTAGTTATATCCTCAAAAGGACCCAAAAGCTCATGGCTTAATTTCTCACTCTTCTAAATGCTAGCATTTTTGACTAAGAACTTGTTTTTGTAGTTTTTTCATTTATCAGTTTCTGCCACTCTGGAGCCAACATATCAAAATCCCTTACTGATTGGCCTCCAGCAGTCCATAAAAATCTTACAGTAAATCCTGCAGCTGGAGACATGCTGCTGGTACCTTGCCGAACGCACTAGACAGCAAAAAGAAATAAATGGCTAGTGTTAGAAAGAGTATTAACTTAGTTCCACAGAGCATTTACAGATTTTTTTTTTTTTTCCCTTTTGGTTTCACTTGGTTCACAAAGCAATTGGAAAACTTTTTCTCTGCAAAGCAAAGTTACTGTTCCCGGCCAGAAGACCCAGCTCTATCTCCCAGACCAATCGGTCTATACTCAGCAACTCCAGAAACCCTGGAGACTGGACTCTAAGACAGTCTGTCAGACAGTAACTGACCCCTCTCAAAGAAATCAGAGTTGCTTCTTTTTGTTCACATACTTTTTTTAATAGTACACTAGAGATTTCACACTATTAGGTTTCAAAGCCCTTTGCAGCTGGGGAAAATGAGGCAGAGGCATGCTCCTTAAATCTTTGGAATCTCTGGATAGCAGAAGCTCATCTTTCTAGTCATTGTACACACACAGGACATAGTCATGGGTCCCCAGACTGATGCTGCAACTCTGAGATCTTGACACTAGTCAATCCACAGACAGATAGTCAATTCACAGACTCCTGGTTTCCAGTATACTTCCTTTATTTATCACAAGTATAATGCAGCATTGAACATGTCAGGACTACACTTGGTGGCAAACAAAAAGTTAATGCTCTCCAAAGTGCAGTTACTCACAAGACCATCCTGACATTTCAGAAGTCAAGAGGAACTATTATTAGCTGTGTCTAATAATATTGCAAGTTCCCACCCATGGAATCTGTGTGCAATCCTCCATTGAACTGGCAGCCTTTGGCAGTTTCACTGCCTCATGATTTGAACCAGGCAAGTCTCAAAAACACTGCCACAGCCCTGTGTAGCCAGCTTGAAAATATCTTTACTGCTCTAGGGAGATGAGTGATCCCTTTGGAATTGGTTTTTGGAACGGTAAAGTAATGAATCACTAACAGCTTTAAAGTAGACAAAATGTATTGCAACACAGCATGTAGTGCTGCAGAACCAAAGGAAATCTGTTTACAGTGCTTCAACAGACACTTGAAATCAAGATGCTCAAGAAGGATGAGGCTGTTAAGAGTCAAAAGCTCCAAGTGCTGTGAGCGCAGTTATCCCTACCAGGGCCAGCAGCCATTCCCTGGTGCCGGGGGGGATGGGGCTCTGAGCCCCAGGCATGCTAGCCAAACACAGCAAGGCAAGTCCCAGCTCAAGGGAGGGTGTCCACACGGAAACAGGGCAAGGGAAAGAGCAAGAAATAATCCGCTTTTTCCTGGGCCTGCTGATGCATGTACTTCAGTGCTAAGTACAGAGATCAGAAATTACTTCTGTCATTCAGACACACTCCCTGCCTACATCCCCCCAGCCACAGCTGCCTGGAAATCTCGTCAGTAAGATTTACACTGTATTTGGTAATGGGACAAGGTTGCCACCAAACTTCACATTCAAGCCAAAGGTCAGCCTTATGCATGTGGCTGGTGAGAAAAGGCACTGCTTTACAAATCAAATTCTTAATGAAGCAGCACAGACTGAAGAGAAAAGCTGGGGGGGGGAAATCAAAGTCTACAAGGAGTTTAGGAGTTTGCTGTGCAAGGAGAAGGCCAAAGCTCAAAACCCTCCTTAACCTAAGGACACTCACAGCCACAGCTATTGCTTAAGAAAGCTGCCTGCCCTACTTTTGTCCAGCCAAAGCTAGGCTGTTACACAAGTAAGATGCCTTGGGCCAGAAGGAGACTAAGCAAAAAGGAGCATAACTCTGAAGGGAACAGTTAAAACCTTGTCTGGGAAAGATGGCAAATTTGATGTACTAGTGCTGCTTATCCAGGGACTAATTACATCTTTTACAGCAAAGAGTTACCAAATAAGAGAGAATATCAAGGAATCCCTTCCTTGAAGGATGCTTTCTACACATTAAACTGCAGTCACACTTTCTTGTGGAGCCTAAGAGAGGGAGACAAGTACTACACACCTTCCAGTCCAGCAGCCCTGCTTCAGCAAGAAGCCTTGCCAATAGCACTGAACAACAACAGAGAGATCTGTTTACAGGTGCTAAGGTAGCTAGCTCATCAGATAGTTTACCAATTGACAACAAATGTTTGGAAGAAAGGCAAATTAAAAGACATGCTGATCATTATTTAAGGGGATTGCTCAAGATTTGCTATTGAAATTCATGTAACCACATCCACAGAAGACAGCTACACAGCAAGCCAAGAAATAAGAAAGGGGGATGAGAAGGGAAAAATGTTTCTCCCTGCTGCACTGGACTTGACCAGCATATGATGGGCAGCAGGGTAGTACAAATGAATCAAGGAAGGACTATTGCTTAGTTAGGCAGCTCCAGACCCAAAAAACATCCAAATTCCATTGCACCAACTGCAAAGTAGTTTTAGAAATACTAAAAATAGTTGTAGCAATACCAGATCAGAGCCCTACCCCAGGTGCTGTATAGCCTTCTCTCTCTTCCCCAAAGAGGCTTAAGAAAAGTTTACCCTTATCACTCATTCAAAACCTACCCCTGCCCTCAGAGCTTGGCACAAAATTCTGCACACTGTGTATATCTCTGGCTTGCAGGCTGAGAGATGTACTGCATGTACTTCCTGTGATTTTAAAGCAAAGGAATGTGCTCACAAATCAACAACAGTTTTATGAGGAAAATGAGGGAAGATCTTCAGTTCCCATCATATTTGGAGCCATAATCAGAACTACACCCCAGGAGCAGTCATGACATGGGGAGTGGCAGCATAACAGGCCTGGCATGCCCCTGACTCAGCCACGCTGCTATTTAAAAACCCCAGCTCTTCTGGGGGGTTAACTCAGGGCAAGACTGAACCTTGCAGCGAGCCCACTGCAGCACTAACTGAACAGGGGTATTTACACCATAAGGCACCCATAGAATTACTCACTTTTTAAGTTACTCACAGCAGTATTAAGAGCTGGCTGCATCGCAGCTAAGGCTGTAGCTAGCTAAGGATTTTGACAGAAAGTTTCCACAGGTACCTGAGCCTTACTTCTGTATTGGTACTACTAATTTAAAGTGACAGTTGCAGTGACATTTCACATTTGAAATACAGACTCCTGCCCATCAGGCAAGCGAACCAAGACCAGAATGCCAATTGTACAAGCATAGCTTATCAAACAGTAAAGATTTTGGGATGCAGCAGACCTGAACTACAGAAATCAAAGTTGACTTGTACCTCTACTCCAGTGTCAGGCCAACTCACACACACTATCCTTGTGTAAAACAGTGGATCTCAGGCCTAGAAGCCTCTGTGCTACTCAGGGTCCTGAGGCAGAAATAAGAATGCTAGTTTACTTGCAGTCATTACACATGTACAAGGAAAAACTGCAAAGTAACTGTTTTACAATTTTTGTTTTCTTTCCAATGTTTTAAAAGGTCAAATGTATTTGCACTCTGCTGTTGTTCTCTTTATCAGTGCTTAAACTCAAGCACTGCCAGATGAATCATGAGTCCTGCAAACACCCCAGAAATACAATGTCAAAAGTAGATCCATTGTACATGAATTGTATGCTCAGTTGTCACGGGAGGATTGTTTCCATTTTAAGCATGGAAGAACCTGCAGAAAACTAACAGCTAGTTTGTAAGTGTGCCTGAAGTCAGGTTCTCTTCCCTTTAATCTTTGCTCTTCAGCTGGCCTCTAAGAGACAGGGGATACATCTGTGAAATTATATATTAGCAAAAGTGGTAGAGGGAGGGAAATCACATACAATCTGACAAAACTCATAACAGCTGACCCATAATACTCATTTCAGCAAGACATTGCCCAGATTTTCCTGGTATCTGGGCTTGCTTAATAGTTATTGCTAGAAGTAATAGTTATCCCTTCCCCTCCCAGGTTCCCCAGTCTTTTCCCACTTTGTCATTTTCTCTTGGACATACTCACTTCCACCAGTATGTGCTTAAAAAGTATGCTTGTGCTACACAGAGGATGTGTGGGAAACAACCTTTCTGATATACATAACATCATTTTGGCCAGTTAAAGAAGTGACACAGTTTCAAAAGAAATTGCAGCATACTCTCCTGCAATGAAGGCTGGCTTGGCCTCACACCTTATACCCAGCTTGTTCTCCGTTCTCTCCTTTCCCATTCCCTCGCCAGCCAACTAGTCAATTAGAAGAAGGTATCTCCTAAGTTTTATTTCATCTGTGTGGTAACAAGTTTCCCAAAGCATCAGTAGAATGGATTTAATGATCATGAACACAACAATGTCAAAGCAGCAGAGATAAATATTGTCTATTAAGACATACAACAAATGATAATAAAGAAGTCCCACCAAAATATAAAATGTAGACAAGAGAAGAGTTCTGTGGCTGGGCAGCTAATGAATGCTGGAAACAAATACAGAGTTTTACAAAGGATTAAATTTCCTGCCTCTCATAAACCAGCATGCTGATACACACACAAATGTGCATAAAACAGAGGAAAGAACTGCTGTTTCCCAATGCCAACAACTTCAGATCCAGATACAAGCAAGAGCTCTGGATATGGATGTCAGCCTAAACTATCAGGTAAGATTCTGTGTAAATGAAGATGTGGAAATCAAGCAGAATCGGAATAGATGCTGTGTTCCATTCCTGTATACACCTGTTAACTGTATCACAAACATAAAGGGCTGCTTTCCAAATCCTAAACAGCTGTAAAAAGTTACAGGGCATTGAATACCATTTTGGTTTTCTTTCTCCCTTAGTGTTGCTTCCCCTTCAATTTTTGTGTGTTAAGGTTTGATCTTCTTTCTTGTATTCCTCAGCCAGCCAAGGAAAGGGACAAGAAATTCATCAGCTATGTCAGCATTTTTATTACTAAAAAACTATCCCAGCACTTCTCTAGTTGGCTTTAAGAGATCAACTTAAAACCATTATGGGGCAGCTAAATTAAATTCTCTTTTCTACATGTGCAGATGCCTCCAGGGACTGAGGGACACAGGAGTAGGGCAATATGAACATACCAAGGAATGCACAAGATTGGGGCCATATACACAACTACTAACAGTACAGTGCTTATAGTTACCTACCACCTTTAGCTAAAGGTTACAATTTAACACTGTACTACATCTAGGCAATCTGCATATTACCCAGTGAAAAGAACCAGGACCTATGCAAAACGCTAAAGGAAAGTGACTCCTCAGGTGTGTCTGGTTTTCCTCATGCTACAGGAAAAATCTCCATCATCTTCTCATCTACCACCAAAATAAAAACATCTATAAGCACCAAGAACAGGGATGGACTTTTCAAAAGGGCCTGTTGAAGCCCATCTAAGTGAAGTCAAACCACAGTACTAAGTAGTATTCATCCTTTCCCTCAACACTAAAAGTTCTGGAAAAAAGTTTGAGTAGAAAAACTAAAGACACTCAGACTATCTGAATTTTTTTGAGCAGATGAAGTGGAACAGAGAAAAAGTAATTTGAACAAGGAAATTACAGGAATGCTGATGCTTCCAGTCAGCCTGGAGGTAAGGCAGGAAGAACCACTTGTGCTGTGCATGATTGCTTTTTCTTCCTTCATATCCCAGCTAGACTCCACAAACACAGAGCGTGCCGAAATCAGAAGTCAAGAACAAGTTGGAAAAACAATTTTGTTCAGGTTCAACATGAATTATGGCAGACAACCAAGTCAGTTTCTATTTTAGCCAGACTCCTTTGGCCACCCATAATCAAAGTTTAGCTCTCATGCACAGCAAGAGACAGGTTCTGTGCTTGTTATGCCTTTGACTCATGAAGGAACAAAAGTGTTAAAAATTGTAGAAAGAAGAGCGAATCCATATTTCAAAGGGACACAACCATATGGGAAGAGGCAGCTGTTCCACAAGAGTCAGAGGTTAGCTTTCAATAGTTCATACAAGTCTACAGATTCTCATGTTCGGGGCTTGTAACAACGTGTCCATCCATGCGTCATTGTCCCCCCAGGAATTCAAACATTTAGGTGTATCTCACTACAATGACACTTTAGGACAGGCATATCACACTTTCAGAAGCTAGACAGAGAAGTGGAATAGCCATGAGCAGGCAGCTCACCTCCTACCAGAGGAGCCCAAGTTTTTGGTAGCTTTGCCTCCCCTAATTTGAGGAAAGGAAGGAAGATGGAAACCTTTATTAGTGAGCGGATGCTGGGGGAAATATTCTGCCATTGAGACTACATGTCACACTGCAGTAGAAAGATTCAGCACCTCTCCCCTGCCCAAGCACTGGAAGTATAGTTGGTTATACATTATCTGTCCCTCTCTTCTACCCCAAACTGTTTGGTGGTAAATGCTGTAAGTATATATAGCACTGCCAGCCTCATCCTCCTCCTCTGCTCCAACGGATCATTTTGCCAGCAACATCACATAAACACCAGTTGTAAGCGAGTACACTCCATTTTCCTTATGCCTAAAAGAACTCTGTGCAGTTATGATTAGCTAAACATTTTCTCTTCTTTGTTTCCTCTAGATGCAAAATCCTAGCTGTATAGAGATTGGCAGTTCTTTGGCAAATCATAACTAATTATATTCTTGAAAGTTGAGCAGCATTATTAAAATAGTACTACATACACCAGCTTCTGATTGGCCTAAAGACTGAATTTATTCTGGGGTCCCTCCAATCAGAATTAATCTTTCTATAGTACAATGAACTGTCACTACTGAATCAACACCAGCAGCAGAAGTGACAGCAGCCTACATCATTACTCAACTAAGATAATAGAACTAAAGTCATTGAAACAGGCAGATGTTGGAGGCTGTCTCCCATTTCAGAATAATGTTCCTGTCGTAACTCAGCATTTATTTTAGGGAAGCAAGGATAAATTCATTACCATTTGCAGGGTGCTCAGATATAATAGTAATAGAAGCCATGTAAGCCTCCCAGGACGTACGCCATAGAAAAGCACATGGCATTGCTACTAACCATCCTTCACCTAGATAACACAACGTGGGAACACGCAATCAATCCATGTCCACTGGAGACCTACTACTATATTAGTGTGAGCAGCAGTGTTTTGCTATTGCAAACTCAGAAAGCTAAAGTCAAGAGATATGCAAAACAAGAATTCATTTCCATGTTTCATGATTTATTCCCAGCATTCTTACCTTATTTCCTCGTAACACACTGTATCTGAAATTACCTAAAGAGCTGCTCTTTTGTTAGATTGCAATAATCAATATCCTCACTGCACAGAATGCCACACTTCTGCATTGACAACTAAACTGCGCAGATCCAACAATTAGGGAAGACTATTGATGACATTTAAAACTGGAGATTGTATTTTTTTGAAATGGGATCTTTTAATTAAAAGCATTAGAAGAAAATAATGATTCAGAAAATAGAAGCAAATGTCAGTCTTATCTATTTCTGAACAGTAGTGTAAGTGGGTGCAAAAAGGTGTACCTTCCCATTACTGCTAGGCTTTAATTAGCATCCTTACAGCTTTGTCCCACTGAATAATGTCTTCTGCAATGATATTACCACATATTAAGGAAAGGTGATCAAATATCATCTTAACTACTTTAGTGTTCAGGTCAGAGCTGCGTAACAATAAATTGATAGGATTATCAATGAACTCTATGAATCTTGATTTATGAGTAGAGTCCAGTTAGTTCAATTAGATCGTGAATTATGAAACAAAAGACATTTTGGAAGAATAGAACCACTTAGCCTGACACACAATACAACTTTCAGGTAGCAGGCCAATACAAATGCCCAGAAATCAAAACTGATTTTTACATATTGTTCTATTTTAATTTCATTCTCATTTATCTTTACCCACAGGATTTCATTTTGCATTTCACCCAAATAGGATGATGGATAATAGCCATGACTTCCTGACACTTGCAAGACCAGTTATCTTATCTTGGCAGAAGGTCAAACTGAACACCTTTTAATTTGGCCAGTTACCTAACCGTACTGAACAGCTCAAACCTGCAGTTCAGATATCCATTCCTGCTGCGTAGTGCAGTTGGAATTGCTCAGCTTCCTCTGACAGAGCTCTGAAACAATGGGTTTAAGGGGGAAGGAAATACCCATCCAATTCTAATGGCTATTTCCATCTCCTTTCACTGAGAGAGCAAAGTACCAGATGCTCTGGATTTCCTGCTTTGTCAACTATAGAGCAGTGCTATGTTCAGCTCTCACATTTTGTTATAGCTGTTTGTTGTCTGATAAAACGCAGTTCCTCAGGGAAAATAGAGGGCTGTCTCCAGAGAAATGTACAAATACACCGTATTTGGCAGTAGGGGAACTCAAAGCCAGCAAGTTCATCTATGGAAAAATGCAAGATCTTGGGAATGCTGTTCCCAGGGTTTCCTCTGTTCCCAAGCAGTTATCAACAGTTGTCTCTAAATTAAAATGTAATAGACACTTTAAAGACCATCTTACATCGAGAAAACCATAACAGGCAGGGGAAAGAGCAACTTGACATGATTTCCCCCCGCCTCCATCCTCATATGCTGTCTATACAAGCTATGGATCATACTCCCAATTCATGCATGCTGGGATAGCTCCCTAGTGGATCCAAATGAATTTATAGCAGATTGGAATTTCTGCCTTTATACAGTGACTCCATGGACAGCTGCCAGCTTTTATTTTACTCTTATGGGTTCAAAACTCCCTATGTTTCACTCCAAGATTCCTCTTTAGAGACAGTTTGCACAGAAACCCTTCTTGCAATTCCAAGTTATGCCAAGACAATGAAAAGAAATAGATTAAGTGTCTATAAAGTAGATGAGCCGATTATCAGCGTAATAAGTGTGTTGTAACATGCTTTTTTGCTCCATAGCAATTCAAACAAAATTCAATGTGCTAACAGTTTTATGGATTGATTTGAAGCAATATGAGAAGTCATTCATCCTCTTTCTACCTCTGCCACAGATGTGCTACTGTCCACATGGCAGACAGCCATTAATGCCTGGAATCAGTACTCCCCCAGCTGTGTTTCCAGACAAGCTTGCCAACTTTGCCCTGAAGCAGATAAGGGGCACTCACAATTAACACATCTTAGGGGAGGAAAAGGGGGTAACCTTCAACAGTAGTCTTCAGCACACAAGTAGTAATAGCTGAGAGAAGCTTACAGGTATAGATATTTGCAAGTGACCATCTCTTATCCTAAATTCAAGATGTATGCCTACATATTTCTTTGCATACAGCCACATTAACAGGCCTGTGACAGCCTAATGGCCTAGAACCCATGGTTTTCAGCATTTTGGGTCCTTGTTACACACAAGTACTACAAGGTCCATCTGCCATGATTACTCATTTGCTAAACATTTCTTCAAACTTTTAGAAACTCACTTTCTGTCTGTACTCCTATTAACACAGCCTTCATACACACAGGAATTATTTGCTCTTCATTACATACCAGACTGCAAAGTTCTTGGGAATTAAATATTTGCTTTTAGAAATATATATATTGCCATTACCAATAAGAAATTAAACATTAGTTGCTCACAGCAAGAGAACAAAAGAGTTTAGACTGAAATAGATAGCTATTATTAGGTTTGGGTTTTTTTAAATTATAGTTTGGGGAGTAGAACCTTTATCAAATGGAGTCTGAGGAGCCTCAGGCAATAAAAACTTATTCATTTCAGAGAGCTGCATATGGGTGCCCCATTTTGAGGCACTTCAAAAACTTGAAGGTGGATGTTCAGCTCCCTAAAAACAAGGCCCATAAAGATACCAAATTAGACATCCATACATGGATATTCACAGAAGTTATTTAAACACCTTAATCAGCTTTTCCAAGTGGTTAGAGATACTGATAACTACTGTGTGCTGAAAAGATTCACCCCACCCCACTCTTAATAACTCATATTTATTTTAGTCTGTTCTTAGAACTGTTTTAACCTGCTCCATCAAACCAAATCTTAAATTCCTCCTTTTTTCTTTAGCCAAGAAAATTAATGGTGCAAAACAGTAGAATATTGGATAAGTTAGTAGTGGAATGAGTGAGTTCTCATCATACAAAACAGTAAGGCTTTCAAAGAATTAGATTCTTCCGTTTCACAGAGAATACTGTCCACATCACAACACACACAAAAAAGCAGTGGGCAAATTTCCAAGACCTTTGAATAATGAAACAGTGGTTAATAAAACAAGTCTTATTTGTCACTCCTCTTTGGCATTTAATATCCTACTGATTTGTATATACTAACATTGTGCTAGCTACAGGACACATGAAGTGACAGAAAAACAGTCTCCCATCTGGGCTGGTCTCATCCATCTGGTGATTAGGGCAGGCCACAGTGCAACCATATGGCCATGATCAAGAACCCACTAATATCATCCAGAGTTAACTGGGAATAGCTACAGCATAGTCCCTAAGGATGATAAATCTCTCTCATTCTGTCTCTCCTCCCCAGTGGACATGGTAGATTTGTCTTTTTGCCTGCAAAGATGAAGCTTTGCTGGTTAGAATACTAGAGATATACAAAAAAGTGAATTTGGTACTTGTACCTGTCAAAGATGGAATGAAGTAATCACTTCCATGAAACAATTAAAAAACCCCACTAACCTCATATTTCCATCTCAAGACCCAGATGAAGCCCCTTTCCTCCTCAAAGGCTTATGCTGACATAGGAACTCTGAAACCTGAGGTCAAAATCCTGACACACAGCACATTGGTACAACCCAGCAGCTGAAGAGTAGAGCTGTGACCCCAGCAGTGATGCAGAAAGAGTATAACAGTAACAGCTGTCATCTTACACATTAATGGGAAAAGCCTACTTATCTAACAACAAACAGGAAGAAAACAAAAGGCAGAACTTCATGTCTTCTTGAACAGGCACCACTACTGCTGTCTACATAGTTCTAATAGCTCCTGTTGCACTGATCTATTGAGATACCTTTTAGAAATACTCATTTCCTAGCTGACAAGTCACTAAAAATCAAGTCAATAACCCCCAGAGGATCACAGCACGGAGATATTACATGTGCTAGAATAACCTTTTTCAATTTTTGATCATCAGAAGCAGAAACCAGTTCCCAACATATTGCCTGAGCTACATCTTAAACTGAAAGACAGAGTCTCAAGTGGTACACAACAAAGTGTATGTAATTATAACACCGTAACTCTAGGAGCATTTTCACAACCAGTTTCCACTCATGTATGGTAACAAATCCACCCAGTAAGGAGTCTGGTCAAGTCCTATGTAAGAATATCTTTAAAAGGTTAGTGCTATTGCCTAAAGTCATACTAATTCACCAGGGACCAACCTTCCCTCCAAGCCAATATTTGACAAATAGCACAGGATGACTACTGGAATGGCTCTGTTTTGGGAGACACCATCTTTTCAATGAGATATATAAGTAGAAGATCTTTTTGACTATGGGACCAAAAATGATGGCTTGAAACTGTCAGGAGAAAGCATCAGCCTGCTCACAAAATGGTCATCAGTACAAATAATTATACATAATAATTAGCAATTGAGTTTCTTAAACATTTTTCAACTCGGATATAGCACCAGAGATATAGGACTTTTTCTCTAGAACTCTCAAATAATAAGCAGTCTCAAAAAAAAAATAAGACCTACAGCAACATTATACAGCAGGGAAATACTTGGTCAGAATTTGAGCATAATCTTTAATGTTATATCAAGAGACTTTGTGCGAGCAAGATTTTTCTTTTTTCCTGAAGCTGTTAAAATTTCTTTTGCTTTTAATACATGGGTGCCTGACTTTCAAGCTGTGCATGGAGCCCTCTTCTGGAGAAATTTGAAAAAATAAAAGCTTAAGAATGCAGCAGTGTGGGCTATGCATTTGGGGAAAGAGTTTTAGGACTAATTTTCTCTACTCACTATAATGAAAAGCTTGTAAAATCTATACATTTTTCTAATTAACTTAGTTGCAACCCAGTGGAACATGACAGTTATTGTTAAAGCTATCAAAACAATTATTTTTTTTTCTTCTCTTGTAAGCTTTACTTACAAATTTTATGTTGATTCATCTGTCTGCATGAAATGCATAACATACAAAAGCAAGCCTGTGAACAACTTTTGTTTTAAAACAAATATTTTGTATATAGGCCTTAGAAATTATCCTTTGGGAAAAATGTAAAAAACAGTTTGATCTGATAGATTTAAAAATCTGTATGTATTTACAGCTTACTGCACACTGTATAGTGAACTGCACAAGCTACCAGAGTACACTTAGTTTTTCTTGTCGGCTTCAGATCAATAAAGCTGTATATTACAGATATGCTTTGTAGTTTTAAAGGTGATCCTGAATTAAAGGATTACTTGAAACATCTTCCTCAGCTACTGCAGCTAATGTTCAGTTTTCCTCTTGGTGAAAACAGGACAAACAGTTGGTAGTAGACTAAATCTTTGCAAAAGAAAAAAAAATTATCACCAACCTGTTTACCACAATTTTTACAAACATACTTAATAGGCTGCTTTGTTGAGATGAAAAAGTGATTCCCCATCCTCATCCTTCTAATGCCTCAAAAGGCAATTTTTTTATGTTTTAGAAATGCAGTTGCATTAGATACAGATCAAGAACACACAAAGCCAACGTTTCTAATTTTAGAAGTGATCTTTTAATAGAAAATAAACCTTTTTTCAGTTCATGTTCTCATGAACATAAGACTTTCCTCAAACTTTTTTTACACTGTAAACTTTGCTATCATTACTTCAAAACAAAGTTATTCTTATGTTCTACTTCCAAAGAAAGTATTGCATTAGTAGATTGCTACTGCTTAGAAATCATTTTACCAAAATTGAGCTTTGCTGGTTCCACTAGCACTGTATTATATGAGGCATTATTGTTACTGCTAAGGGAGAAAAAAAGAAAACTTACAAAAAAAATCCCAAAATGTGTTACAACCACTACACAGCCAGATGGCTGCATTTGTTTAATATGTTGTTTCTCACATTCTTCTGTTTACTTTTCCTGTCACATGAAAGTTGTGCATGTGGTGTGTCAAAGAGAAAAGCCAAACAGCACTTCAGTAATTCCCTTTTCCTAGCATGCTGTCATCTTCAGTTCATACTTTTATGTGCCAATTCTCGACCACCTTACACCTGAAAACAGAATTACGTACACTTCCTTGTTATAGTCCAATTCATTCCCTAATTCATTAACTCTTAGACACGATCTATGAAGTAACTTGGAGATGTGTTAAATCACCAGGTAGAGACATTGTCAGGAAAAGCTACATATGCTAATAAAGGTGGGGGGCAGTTTAAGCACTGAAATACAAAGCAATGCTAAAGCACCACAAGCTCAGCCCTGCAGTATGGTAGAACTCAGCCCAGTAAGAGAAGAAACTCTGAAGTATTGCGGAAAGTTATCAATAAAGTGCACAGTTGCTTTCAGAATCAGGTGTTCTGCACCTTGTCAGATTTTAAGTAGATACTGATGTCAAAAAAATGTGATTTAATAGGCCTTCGAATTCTGTCCTCTATCATACACATACTGCTTTTCCTACAAGGGACTGCTAAAGAAAATCCAAACTCAAGCTGATTAATTCAGTAGTGTCCGAGAGAAGACAGACAAAAAAAGAACTGAAAACACAGAGGAAGCCGAGCAAACTGCAGTCCGGATGGCAAGTCTCAAGCCCAAGGTGAAGGAGCACCAGCTCAGTATATCCACAGGTTACCTTTACACTGTGCCCTCTCTCCCCAGCCCCTCTGCTCCCTGAGCACTGCCTCTCACCAGCAGCTCTGCCAGCCCAGCTGCCCTTCCAGGCTGGATCTCAGCCCACTTTGACAACTTCTTCTCCCCAGGAGCCCTTCGGGCATCCCCAGCCCCACCGGGGAGCCGTTCAGCCCTCCCCTGGAGCAGCAGCATGCCCGCTCGCTGCAGCCAGTCTCAGCAGAGCTGGCGAGCTGCCCACTGGCCAGCCCTCCTACACAGCCCACAGAGCCTCAGCCTGAGGGGTAAGGGAGGCCCTGCAAGAAACTCTGTGTATATCACCAGCACATGGTGCTCCGACTCCTCAAACTCATCCTTCACCAGTGCGTTCAGGCACCATACCTATGGCCCACCGCAGCTGCTTTCATTTGTTACACTCCCTGCAGCAGGATTGTTATCCTGAACCCACCCAAATGCCTGTGTGCTTGCTCATGAGTCCCTAGTCACTGAGTCTCCCACTGTCCCATAACTTCAGCCACCCACATTCATGCTTTTACTCATCAGGTTAAGCCAGGACCCAAATATTCTAGCCTTGATCCACAGCATATATGCATTCAGTTCACCCTACTGCTTCCTACTTACTCTTGGTGTATCTCCTCTCAGCAATAAAGCTCGCCCAACAGCAATCCCTCACTATTTTTCTCCTTATCATCCTTTGGAAAAGCAGACTAAATGCCTGATGGAGATTGCAGTTACACAAACAAGTGCACAGACTCAGTGTCCCAAGCACTAGTTTGACGCTCTAAAACCTACCAACCCCTTAAGGGTTAACAAAACCATTCAATCGCAAGTCAAAAAGGAATTAACTTTTATCTCTACTCAGTTCACAGGATGCCAGTGTCAATGTCACTAAATGCAAGAGTTTACAGAGCTCCTAAAACAAAAGAAGGACGGAGGCATTTAAGCTGGACAACAACAAAGGATTTTCAAACCTCCACAGAGCTTCCCAAAAGTGAGCCCTGTAACAGCAGCAAGAGGAAAAGAGAGCAACCAGAAGGTAGCGAGAAGTCAGAGCCCAGCGAGTCTCTGCTTTGACAGACAGCAGCAGCAGCTCCGTGTTGTTAAGGCTGGGTGTTTTTTCCTCTGCTTTCTGGCAGAGGGGGATCTATTACATTTAATAAGAGAAAGGCTACATAGCAAGTCACTAACAGAGTATTACACATCTATCAAGAGAGTACGGGGAAGGGAACCTTTTGCAAGGTCTGATTTTATTTTTCCTCCATATTCCCCCCTCCTCCTTTTTTTTTTTTTTTAAAAAAAAAAGCAATAAATAATGTGAGCTGCCTATAACAGCCTATAAGCCTACTACCCGGCAAAAGCCACAGAGGAAAGAGGCAAATCAAAGTTGCAGCATTTGATATGACAGAAAATATTGCTGCTGCAGCTGCAACCGTGACACTTGAAAGATTCCCCCCACCACCCTTCCTGAAGGGAAACAAAAAAATGCTATATATCACACAGCAAATTTGTTGTAATTGTAAATCAAGGAACTATGAGATTCTACATTCCTAGCAACTGGCTTATAGCAGAGATCTTGCATCTTTCAACAGTAATTCAAGCAATGTATAATTACTCAGAAATCAGACCTGAATTACAAATACTTTCAAATCCAAATGCACAAGAGAGGGAAGATGAAAGAAAGCAAGGAAAAAACCACATATTTCTTACCTGGGACAGCAGAAAGGACAGAGTAAGTTGAGTTTTGTGCTGCATTTTGCCAGACTAGAAGGTACCAGAGGCTTTTTCATTCATGCACTCGGCTGCACTGAGCATATTTTCACTGTGAAACAGCCTTTGAGAAGAGACTCTGCCTTGAGAGCCAGCCAACTTCCCAAATAGATCAGCAGCATCATCACTAAAGCATTGGATAGAGTCTGATGACCAGAACCAATGGCTTTACAAGGATGATTTCTTCACAAAGCATCCCCATTTTGCATCACACATATTGGGCAAGCACCTCTCAAACACAGCACCTTTAGAAAGCATTTTGCTTTGGTGTATTTGTGTGTTTAGTTTCAGTCTAACAAATCACGCCTCACAGATCTCAACAGTATTTTCCCTTTTAGAGAATGGAATTGCACAGAGAGATATAAGGGCAACTCTGAGCACCGCTGCAAAGAGATTCTCTTTATTAAAATGTTAATAAGGTACGCTTTATTTTCTATAAATCAAAAAAATGACCACTGCAGTTTTAGTTACTTCCAAGCCTTAGAAGTGGTGAAATTTTTCATTGCAGGAGAAATACAGATTATATTTTGTGTTTTCCCCTCAATCTCACAAATCACAATGAAGACAGATCAATTCTAGCCTGCAGAAAAAATCCATCATAAGGCAATAGATTTTATTAACTGCTCAGGTAATGGCAGAACTGGCTGTTGATTCAATGAACTTGAATCTAGGACAAAGTTTCAAAGGTGCATGCCCTTCAATTAAAAAAGTTTTCCTGTTTGGAAGAGGGGACCTGATGTTTCAAGAACATGCTTTCTCTGGATTTGTTATGTTGCAATCTAGCAAGTAACACCAGGCAGATGGACCAAAGATTACAAATTCCCCTGTCTGCATTTCCAGCTCCACCTCTCTCACCACTCCCCATTATCACAATGGTCCAGTCCTTTTCTGACTTGTCTTCTTGCAGTCACCAGGGTTACTTAGCAGTATCCTTCCCCCATTTTCAGGGGGTCAAAAGGGTCAAAAGTCTCCTCAATTCTTGTGACTGACATTTTTCCCTTGCTTGCTCATCCAGCAGAGCCAGCTGCCACCACTTCTCTGCCCCTCCATGGGTAGCTCTTGCACCAGTAGAGATGAGCAGAAACATTGGGAGGAGAAGGCAGGTAGGCAGATACAAAGGGATAAGCATTCAAAGGAGCTGCCAACCACTTGGAGTTTCTCAGCATCAGCAGGTGCTTCCTGCTGTGAATAATGTTGTTTGATAGCTTCCCCAACAGCTGCTAGTCTACTGCTTGCATCTTCCTTTACTTATACACTGGACCAAAATTGAGGGAAAACACTGGCCTTCCAAGTCTCAGCCGTCACATGGAGCAACAACTCTGCTCCAGCACCTTCATCACAAGTATAAATTAATACTTGAGATGGATCAAAATTCAAACTAAACCCAGCAGAAGCTACCAGTGGCAATTATAATGCTCTATATAACTGCAAAAAGTTCACCACTTATACATAAAAAAGCAGGTAGGTTGCTTTCTTTTTCATCCTTTTTTTCAGGCAGAAAAGCAGCTTAGCAGGATTAAAAAAAAATTCTTAGAGCTCTTTATGATTAAAAATGAGTGACCATCTCCCATTGCTCCTTCAGGTCCCGGATTTCCACCCAGTCCAAGCCTCAAGAGAAGTACCTCAGAAGTTTATAAACAAGGCTGTGTTTTTATTAGGGTATAGACAACAGCACCAGCTGTACCACAGCATGCACAGCCTTTGCATGGGAGTACTGAGATTTGTACAGTCTCTTAAACACCCCAAACAGAGGCCAAACAGCTGAGTGAGCTACCAGACCAACCAGAAGTAGGTGCTGGCTGAAAGAAACAAAGGCATATCTGCATCCTGTTTCACAAGAGACTCACTTGAAAAAAAAAATAAAATTAAAACCAAGTCATGGAGTGGATGATTCACTCCAAGTTAATGCTTGCAGTAACATGAGATTTGAGCCAATATGAGCAGTTAATTTCTGCACCAGGCACAGCATGGCTAAGGGGCCACCCCACCAAGGGACAGAGAGAGAAATGAGGAATTTGAGGTTTTTTTCTTCCCCATGCTCCCACAGCCAGAGGGGCATGGGCTAGGCCTACTGCCACAGCCTCCCCTCTCACCACAGAAGGGACAGACATCACAGCCTCCAGCCCTTCACAGCCAAAAAGCCACATACCACAACCATTTGCCCTCAGAAACAGCAACTACCCTCTAACAAGGGCAAAAAAAGAACATTGTTTAAAAAAAAAAAAAAAAAAAATCACTAACCTTTTACCTTCAGTCCCACACAACACATCATCCTGCAGCAACCTGTCCCTCTAGCCTTGGCCCTCTGCTTACAGCTGCCCCTCTTTGTCCTCTGGAGGGGTAATTAACCACACCTGGAGTGGTTAATTAACAGCTCACAGGGGTTAACTCTTCGCAGGCTGCTGCCAGGCCCAGGCCCAGCATGGCGTACCAGTTTGAGGGTGACTGTGTCCTTCCCCAGCGCTCACCCACAGAGGGTCTGGCCACCTTTGAGAAATGGCCTTTTTAGCATTGTTTGTGTGAGGTAAAATCCAGTGTACAGCAGCCCTGGATGCTGAGGGAGAGTTAACTGGGGTTAACTGGGACCTCCAGCAGTTGGAGGGGAGCAGCTGCTGCAAATCAGCCCCTGAGGGTCAGGACAAAGGTTTGGCCCTTTGCAGGTGGGTTCCCAGCAAGGCTGTATCTTCTGGGGTCAGGAGCAGAGTCTTCTCTGCTAATTAGATTATTAATGACAAGCTGCTAAGTTGTTAATTAGAAATTAAGAGTTGGTTCCTTAGTCCTTCTCAGCCTTAGGTAACAGGGGGTTCAAACTTTGTAAAACATCTCTGAGGAGCAGGCCTGGAGGCAAGGCTCCAGGTGATGGAGGCAGGTTGCTCTCTGATCTTCCCCTTGAAGCAATTTTGCTGCATAAATGAAACATGAAGTTGTGGGGCCATAGAGTGACAGCAACGGAAATAACAGCCCCAGGATTAGGGCATGGGCAGAGAAGAGGCTCCAGGGTTCAGGCCTTCCCTTTTAGGACAAGCTGTTTTCTCTCACCGGCTACCTGCTGATGTAAAATGCGTAGTAAGTGTAGGCAATGACTGAGAGGGCTCGTGGTTTGTGAGCAAAGTAAACTCCTGCTGAGACCTTTTCTAGATCTGAGCCTATGTTAACTGATGGCTATAATGTGCTCTGCAGTCCTTAGATATGAGATGCCATCATTTTCACTTATAAAAACTTGGGCAACTTGACACCTCAGCTCGCTCCCTCTCCATGACATACTCTGGCAATAGAGGCCAATGCTGAGCTGAGGCTAATATGAACAATATTAATTGCCTGCACCACGTAAGAGAGAGACCCATTAGCAGACGAGGGAGTGACTGTATGCTGCCAGAAATGCCTTTTGACCTTTGGACGATTTGCCCTGACTATTTTGTAAAAGCTGAGAAGTAGCTGCTATGAATCTATCAGAACAAGTGAAGTTTAATTTCACATTAAAGTAAGTCACATAAGAAACCTGGATGCCAGAGAGAGGGACTAATTTCCCCTGCTATAGTACTGGCAATCTATATACTCCTGGCTGGTACATCACACTGCAGTTTCTGACTCCTTCCAGCTTGGAAAATGTTTTAGCACTGGGCAGCAACTGGGGATGTGTGAGCTTGAGTGGCATGTCTCTAGAACAGAAGGGGGAAAAGCTCACACCCCCAATTTGGGAACATAATACAGATAAGACAACTTGACCCTCATCAGATCAGCATCTGCCCCTAAAGGACAGGTATAGTTGAATTTCTTTTAGGGCAGATGGGCCAAGTATATAGTGGCACAGAAATTCAGTCAAGCAAACTAATTTTAAAGTGTAAGTTTAGCTGCAGTGTATTTGACATTGCACTTGTTATTAGGAAAAATCATGCTGGTTAGGGCTTTCTAAAATCCTACTGGGTTCACTCCAAGAATGGCCAGAGAAAAGAAGAAAGTGAGCCTGACCTGCTGTGTCCATCAGGTTTCTCATGTCACCCTCCTGCTATGCCTGCAGAGCCACCACCACTTCCTGAGGATAAGAAGTTGCAGTAAACATACCTGGCTAGTGCTGGAATCCATAGCAGGAGTGAAATCCCCTCTTCCTGCCTGAGGTTCTCCGGCAGAAAGAAATGAAGCAACTGGCTGCAATAATGTTTTATTCTGGAGAATGGAGATTCTGAAGACCACAATAGAGTTGATTTAGTGAAGAGTTAAGGAATGTGTTTCCAGGCACTGTAGTTTTCTGCTTGGCAGTTCTGCCAAAATAGGTTTGGGTCAGGATTCTGAGTCTTAGTGCAGCTGAATTTTCTTTAAGAAAGTTTCACAAAAACACCAGAAGAAGGGTTTTGCAGTTTGAAAGTGAGCCCATAGCTTTTCATTATGTACCCAACCCAGTACCTCCATAATACCTCAAACTCCTACCAGTATTTCTTACACTAGAGGCTTATTGGCAACAGAAAGTTTGGCATTAGTACGGCTTTCTCTAAAACCTGTGGGACTGCTGAATACTTTGTCTGCTATTTCCCTACATCCCAGCCCAAGCTCTAGGATAGTAAATGGGTTTTGTTTTCTTACTTGCTAACAGGCAAGTCACAGGCAACTAGAACAGACTAATACTTCAGAAAAGAAATAGGGTGTGTTTCATTGTCAGAAGAGGACTAAAAACAGTTGGTGAGTCAAACAGGAATCTTACATTTTAGAAAAACCCTTAAGAGACCATCACACCCTTTTCTCTCCAAATAATAATAATCCCTGTTTATCATGACCACAGGAGCCATTTCTTCAATTCTTAAAGCAAAAGAGACCCTATGACTTTATGATTTTTCATCCCTGAGCCCTTTAAGCATAAACAAAATGTATGTTCAACTTCTAAAATTGAGCTATTGTAAAGCATTCTAGAGTGACAATTTGCAACGCTATATCTCTAACCTTCTAATCCTTACTTGGACCAGAAGCAAGCTGTTCCTTAATTCACTCTTCATCTGAACTAAGCTGGGGAAGGAGTGAGAAGAGCCTTAGGTATGTGGTGGGTGGGGTGCTCCACAGCATCTGCTTCACGGAAACAAGTTTGTTTCTGTCCTTGTCTCTCAGTGGGCCCCTGTGTGGCTCCTCAGCTGACCTCCAGCATGTAACTCTGTTTTCTGGAGTGGTGGCAGGTATTTTCCCATATCTGTTATGGACTTGCCCCTTTCAGCTGAATCTTAGCAATTGAGCCTGCACTGTGAGCTTGCCCCAGCTGCGAAGCTCCCAGGCACTTTGGTTTAGCGGTAGTCCACAGTAATTCGATCACTTGCAATCCTACACCCATAGCCATGGGCAGGTAGTCGAATTCTGGCCCTCTATTTATCCACTTTTCAGTAATACAAAGTTACCTTGCATGCATTAGCATATTTGTCCTCTCCAAAATATAGGGATATAGCAAAATATTCCTGCAATGTTACAGAAGAAGGAAAACTGAGGTACAGGATGCAAAGGGATCTGATTAAGATCATAAAGGTGGTCAAACAGAGAGCTAAAAATTGGACTGCTTGCTAAATGCCTTAGGCATTGGCCCTTCCGTCTATTGAAAGAACCTGTCAGCCTTCCTGGGGTACCTGGGAGCTTCCTCTGTTATTGTGCAAAACCAAAGCTGAAATGCAGTTTAATTTAAAAACTCTTCATTGGCTGGGCTATCTGTTTTCATTCCCTACATGTGCTTCTCCCTCCTCCTTTTAACACCACTACTACTTTGCCCTCCCCCCGTATGTACGGTTGTATCTGGCCTAAATACAGGTGTTCTGGAAGCAATTACAGCTCCCTTGAAGCAGAATATGACGCATGGCAGCTCATTAGTGGTTTGCCCATATTAAGGGAATGACTCCTTATTTCCCTTCTGACCTCACCTATTGTCTAGGAAGTGAATGGATCTGGGAGTAAGAAAATTTGTTTTGGCAATGGGATCTGTATTTTCCAAGGCTCTGTTATACTGAATTCTCCCCAGAAATACAAATCAGATTAATTAGCCAAATAAATGCAACAAAAGAGCTTATCATTCCCTATTTTGGTAGCAACTATACAAAGCCAAAGTCATTATTTAAAATTTCACTGTGCAAGTTTATTAGAAAAGTTACTCTTTTATACATTTAAAAAAAAAACATTTCCACAGGAAATGGGAGAAAAAGCAAGTTATCACTGTCAGAGGTTCTTCTAAGACATATCCAAACTCAAGATATTCATCATGAGTTATGGGAAAGTTAATACGGCAAGAATAAATTAACCACAGAATTTTAATGGCTTTATTGTGTGACAGTTTCTAAAGCCCAACCAAATATCAGCTAGGAAATTCAAATGTGAGAGATATGCTCTTAATTCCCACAGTTATGAATTTTTTTAAAATCCCTTCTTATGATATAAGGGTCATTTAAAATATTCTACCATGAATATACAGCTTACTTATGGGTAGCACATTTCACCATTCTTACCCAGCCAGAAGCCAGCTTAATCTTTCATCTTTTCACAGAGAAACAGCAGATGCCTAAGTATATTTTAGGGAGAATAAAATAGTTGAGACAGAGAGGGAGAATGTGTCAGTCTTTGAATACCTCTGTGCACAGGACTTCATCTGACACATAGGCCCAGAGCTGTTAAACCTCCTGACTTTGGGCATAGCTGCTTGCACTGTATGTGTTAAGAGAGTGGTGCACTGCCCTGTTTCCTGTTATTTTCAGCTACTGTGTTTGCCCTGGCCAGGGCAGCTCTGTATTTCACATACCATTATCATAAAGACATGGTTGCAAAGCCCCTCCATCAGAATCACAATTGTATCTGCCCTGGGCATGGCAGCAACCAAACTGTCTTGGGTTAAAAATGGGGTCAGATACTGGGGGGTTGTGTCCTAACAGCTGCTCCTGCAGGAAGACACGGTTGTAGGAAAAGAAACCTGAGCAAAACCACACTTTTAAAATGAAAAGGCACATTTATGACCTGACCTGGAAGTACAGGTTAGGCAGCCTGACCTCTGTAACAGGGATAAGCTTAGGGTGAGCTAAGGGATATCCTTGTCCCGCTGAACTCAAAATGGATAGATTTCAGCAGCATCAAGATTTCACCCTCCATCCTCAAACTCTTTCTTCCCCATTTATATTCACAACCTTTTCTCTGTGCAACTGTCATGGCTTTTAGGCAGATAAATATCTTACATGCTTCTCAAGGGTGTCATACGCTATTTAGTATTTTCCCTCTGGTATCAGCACCTGTTAAGCATGGAAATAAAGTGATTAGTCTTACATGTTTGGCTTCAAAAATTGATTTTAGGATACATCTCCTTATCATTGGCAGATTTGCCAACTCAGAATAATGACATCCTCTTCAATGATAACTTTTCTCAATCTTGAAAAGTAGGAATTACATTGGGAAATTTTCTGGATTTCCCTTTCTCATGGAATTTTCTATACTTATCAACCCATTTGTGACAAAGCTGTCTGATATTATGTAGCCTTAGAGAAAATTTTTCTCTGCAGATCTACACATGACTTAAGAAAAAAAGTCCTTGTGATGCAGGGGAAAAAAAAAAAAATCACATTTGAAAACTGAATGTTCTTTAAATAACCAGAAGGCTGTTTTGTTTAGTTTTTTAAGTCTGAAAATATCCTGGTGCTTTAATCAGCCTAAATAGACCTGATGATCAGGTTGGTCATAAAGTAGCACTATACTGCTCTGCAATTACTTTAGACCTAAGCCAAGTAGCATCTCAGCTAAAAACAGCTATGTTCAGTTTTAATAGGTCATTAATTACCATCAAATTAGCTGAGTATTCTGTTATAACAATGTATGCAAGTATTTCTAGAGATAATTATTAGTGAGCATATTGAAATGATCCTCAAAAATGTACATCCATACAGAACTCAATCTAAACCATGGGATCCTTTCTGCCCTCCTGCATCCAGAAGGTGTATTGTGCCTGATGCATCTTCAAGTTTCAGCTCCTTAAGGAAGAATACCTCTCAAACTACTCTCTGTACACCAAAGGCATCTGATCCTTATACTGCTCCTTCTGATTCTTACACTGCTTCTTTACATGCCTTTGAAATATTGTATATTATGCACGAATTCTTGGTTCATCATGTATCTTGAGATCTCTTTATATTTCATTGTTTGTCTTCAATTTTGTATCTTTCTTATGTAAAATTCATTAAGCCTTTGTAAATATGAGGAAAAAACCTGTTCTTTTGCTTTCTCCCCTGGGATTCTAAAAGGTTACCTTGCCTCATGCTCGGCTGTAATATGTCTCTTGGGCTTAGTTTTTAATGCATACAGTACTCCAAGAACGAGGCAGTCTAAGGGTGTTTTACTGGGCTTAGCCTTGAAGTGAAACAAATAATTTCTTTTGAATTGATGGAATTGGATCCTCTAGCACTAGAACAAAATATTCTCAAATTATCTTGCTTTGCTCAGGTTGTGACCATAAAATTACCTGCTTGGTCCCTTGTCAGCTGCTCGTGTGATAGAGCGTGGGTTGGAAATTTGCTTTCGTTGATGCGGGAAGAAAGCACTTAACTTGGAGGAATGGAATGCTGTGAGAATGACCCACATCCGAGTATTTAATTCCCTATTTTTTCCTATGTTTTAAATCAAAATAGGACTTTGGTAAATCTAAGAAATCCTGCTGGCCATGCTTGATAAAAACTAGTGCTGCATATTCTCATGCGTGCCATAGAGCCAGCATCAGCAGGTCATTGGTCTCCTGGGAGCTGTAATCAACTGGTGTATATTAGAGCAGCTTTGGGCATGTTCTACTTTAAGCTGAACCCAGCACAGACAAGCCAGTAGATCAAAGAAGCCACAGTCAGCTCCACAATACCTATTTTCTTTACACTGTGGTTAACAATATCAGATCAGGAAATCCCCTGAGCTGCAAATAGTTGGAAACTGGAAAAGCACTCAGGGGAAAGATCATAGGAGAGTTCCTGCTCTTTCTTATGCGTCTGTTTATGGCCACTGTTGCCATTGGTCTCCTCTGAGACGCAAGTGTAAATGCATTCCTAAAAAACTTTAAAAGACTGCCTAAGAAGGTGAAGGGACAGAGCAAAAGGAAGCGGGGTGGTGGGGCTATTGGTGTAGTGGTACCTGTATAGCACTGGGGATGGTGGCAGAGGTGGTCATTTCAGGTGAGAAGGCAGGATCAGCTCTTGCAGGTGACAGTCCCTCCCCATGGAAGAGCAGGAGGTGGATAGACTGACCTTTCTCACTCTGCTTGTGATCATCATTTTGCTCTTTCCCGTTTTTTTTTTTAATCAGGGGAAAAGGGTCCTTTTGTCCCCTCCCATCAGTGCCACTAACACAGGCAGCTTGCTGCACGGAGGGAAATGAAAGGGTCTGTGCAGCTGCAGGGCAGGGACTGTGCCTTGCCAAGAGAAAGCTGTGTTCCTGTCAGGATGCTGTTAGACTAAGTAATGCAGGTGAGATGGATGGAGGCAGTACAGCTGTTCTTGTGTTAAGTACTGAACAGATCTTAGTAAGGAAAAAAAACCCCATGAAATAAGAATTATTCTACAGTATTAGAAGTATTCTATTGAAATAGAGGTGTTTTCTAAGAAGCATTCTTTTTCCTCGTTTAGAGAATAAAAGAAACTTTTTCTGACAGCAGTTTAAATTTAGTGAAACCAAAACCATTTTGTGAGAGACTCCTCACAGTGATCAATGTCTGCTTCCAAAAAATGGCCAACATGAGCTCCTAAAACCCATGTACCACATCCTGTGTAGCAGGACTGTCCAGCTTCAGCTCTAGGGAAAGCAACTTCTATGCATCACAGCCTGGGGATGCAGCAGAGGTACTAAGATGCTGAGAAGTGTGTTTTCCACTTTTCAGCAGGTCTCAAAAAGATTCAGTAACATCAAGGCAATAAGAGCTCTTATTAGAAAGCTCAAGTGAGAGTGTCTCCTGGAATGGCCTGGGTAGGTGGCACAGCATGGGGACAGTCCCAGGGTCTCTTCCTGAGGTCTAAACTGCTCCGGGAGCAAAGGGAGTGAGCTCTTTGTCAAGTCTGTCCCACCCTTCCTGGGAGCCCATGTACATGCAGGGTGCTCCAAGAAGGACATTTCATAATAAAACATATAGCTTAAGGTATTGGCTCCATGCCTCAAACCCAGCCTACTCAAGACAGATGCTAAGATTTTGTGCCATGGCAAAGGAGAAATTGTTTTTTCAGGCTTTTTGCATCTTTTTATATCTTATTTGTATTTCTTCCCTTTAAGTAAAGAGGGATTAAAATAAAACTCTAGACCAGAATGTACAAACTAAAAGACTGCTTTATTTTTGGAAGAGAGATTGTGGGAATGCTGACTCAGCTATTAGAGTCAGCGCTTCCCTGATTTGTCTCACTTTGAGACCAGAAATTAAGTAGTTAAGTGAGATACACTGAAATGAAGGGGCACAGATGACTTTGCTAGCCAGTGGTTAGGAGGTTCGCCTGGGATAAGAAAGGTGGTTCAATGGAAGCAATTAAGGTAATTAACTCTTTCAGTCTATTGAACCCTGAACCCCAGGGATATAAAGTAATAGCAATGAAATGTTATTAAACATGTCAAGTGCCTTAACAGATAATCATATACAATCAAGCTCCAATAATAAGAAATAAAATTTACTTATGATTAGATCCAAGTCAAAACAGTCAAAACAGATGCAAAAGGAGCTGGTAAACTCAGCAGAAAAAATCTTCAGGATATCTACTTATGTCAAGATATAATGGAGTTTACTAAAGAAGTTGACTAAAAAGTGATAAAAGCTGGTCTCTGAAGTAAGCAATCAGATTGTACACTCTTTGGGAAACGTCATCATATATCTATATAACACTATTTCAAAGCATGTAGTTATAATGTTGCCAGGGTGCCATCAACCTTAAAGTAGAAAACAATAGTTGTTGAAGAACTTCCTGAAAAACAGCTTTTAAGCCTGGAAAGCTGAGAAGAGATAGGTTTAATCATAGATCAAGTTAAGAAGGAAGAAAATAACAAAACAGAATTCCAATGTAGACAGAATGCTGTTTCAACATTTAAAAACAGTTGCAAAGAATAGCTGCAGACAACATTTCAGCTTTATTCAAAAGATGTCAGCACATAAATTAGGAGCCCTATTCTATCATGACAGGATACTGGATCACTAATACAGAAAAAGAAAACACTAGTAATATTTTCTGCTTAATAAACAGTGAATAGAGAGGAATTTGTTGATCAGTAGCTAGGTGTTGTCTTTGTGCAAGTATGCAGCCAGCGAACATGGGAGTTGATCCAGGGTTTTTGTAGCTTTGAGCTGAAGTGGAAGAGAGAAAGCTCTGCACTGACCAAGGCAGTAGTGAAAGTAGAACTGAACCCAGGCTCCTTAGAGCTTGTTTTTCCAACTGGTTAAAAAAAAAAAGGCGTAATTTCTCCCTACAAACTCTGCTTCATTGTGAACTCTCCTGCAGGGTCATTAGTTGAATGATGATGCAAAAACAGAAACAGGAAAATGTGTAATATTGTTCTCTTTCAATCAAAGCCTTCAGTTCTGACCTAATATTGCTGGCATATTGGACAGATTTAAAATACCGGGGTTTGGGGAGTCAATTTTCCAATATTTTCCAATGGGGTATTGGAGTAAGCTGCCAACTCTGTGTGAGCTGATGTGACACTGCTTCTTTCAGCCATCCCTCCCCAGCGAAATCCAAACCTGCAGCAGAAAGCAAACTGACTTCTGAGTGCCTGCCGCTGCTTTTATGCAAAACACTTGCAGACCATAAACCTCATAACAAGAATAGACAAAACTGACTTGTACACTGAGGAAAAAGCCCTGGAGGTCTAAGTGTGCCTGCTGGTGACACTTGCCCTAACTGGAAACTGCGTTTCTATTGATTAACCACAGAGGAGTAAGGAGGCAGAGTGCTAATACATCCTGAGGTCATTGATTAAAGAAATCAATGCTGTCACATATTTATGCCAGATTTTGTTTCTTGGCATACCTCTTATTTTATGGTTCTGTGGTTACGCAAAAGCCTGGTGAGACATAGCTGCTTCAAAAACCCACGGCTGAACACGAATTTTGCCTGAGTTCATGTGGTTTCATGGGTTTTAGCAGCAGTAAGTTCAGTCAAGCTTAGCTCCTTGCTCTTCCATTTTGTAGGGAATTTATCCCAAACCATTTCTTCCACACCAAGAAATACATTAACCTTAGCCAGCAAGTAAGATGCTGTCAGAGACGACAGGTTGCCTCGTTCCTTACTCTTTGCTACAAAACGAGCAGCATGAAAACACATTTAGGCTGATATATTTTTCAGGCATTTTACAATATGTACGCAGCTACTTCAGTTGACAGAACTATCCAAGTATTATAAAGCATCTAAACATTGCATCTTTATCTCCATCCTGGACTAGCAGGCAAAAATATTTTTATTCCCCACCAGAGAACTCAAGCAGGTGCTATTTGTCTACAGTTACATCTTCTGCAGAAGTTCTTTCTTACTTTCTGAATTTGCTTTAGGCAATTCATAACTTTGGCATAAACGGTCAGTTCTTAGCATTGACCATTACTCGTGTGAGTAATGCAGACGACCTGGCTTCACAGAGTATTTTGTTTCCTTTTATGCAGAAACTAAAAGGGCTCATGGATTTCATACCTATGAACATAATTGTTCAGCTGATAAGTTCAGGCAAGAGGCAAGCTTTACTAGTGATTTTGGTAGGAACTGCACCACAGCTGATGCTTTGCATCTCATGAGGAGATTCCCTTGATATCCAGATGAACAGAACCAGACAATGTACAATAGCACCATCTGGTGACTCCCAATAATCTTACTGTTGCCCCCAATTCCCAAAGACAGGATCCATTACAAAAGAAAGAAAAATAAGTATGTATATATTCGTAAAAAGGAGCAGGATTCAGTAAGAAATTATTTTAGTTAAAGAGCCAGTCCACCTCCCTATGTGTGCAATTTTTATATTGCATGAAGTGGTAACTGCAAAGGACATGGTTTGTAAAGGATTTGGGGAGTCTATTTTTAGTTAAATACTGTGTGATTTTCCATCCCTATTCTAGCAGATTCCAACATTTAACAAAATATTCAAAAATCGACCCAAGTCCCAAGACAAATGTACTTGTCTAGTTTTTAATAACCAAGTATTCTGCACCTATTCAAATGAATTGGATCATGTTTGTGCTTTCATTGTAACTTATTTGGGCTGAATATTGTTTCCTGTAGGTGAATCTGCAGCCTCTGGGTGGAAGGGGCAGATCTGGAAACATGGGTTTGTGGGGGTCTCTGGAAGACAATGATGCAATCATAAGTACTGGTGAAATAATTACAGAACTTTTCCCTCTGAGCATCACCAGGAAAGATATCCTTAATTGGTTTAGTAGATCTTCCAAATTATTTTGTTTCATTTACTTCCTTGCTGGCTGAGCCCAATCTATGAGCTGAATTTTGTAAACACCCAAAACACAGTTTTCTGCTATGAATGGAGGGTGCATGTGATTAGAGGCAACATCTACATGACAAGCTGATGCTTGGGTAACAGTCTGTCTTCTGAAACAGGAAAGACTGAAAGGTTTTCTGTAGAGCACAGGAGAAGCACGAAAAAGCCAAGGACCTTCTTTGCATAGTTATGTGGTTGGTTATCATTTTAAAAAGAGTTGCAGGAGAAACATTGAAGCAAAAGGTTCAACTTGCTGTGGCTGCAGCTGTGTTTATCTTTTTCTAACAAAAATCTGGAATAGTTGAGCACAATAAAAATTTCTGCAGAGCTAAAGCCAAAGGAGAAGGCTTGGGAATTTAAGTAGCGGTCCTGGAGCTGATGAGAAGTCACTGGAGAGTGAAGCCAGTAATTACAGGGTCATTGTAAGTCTCATGGGTCTGAACGATACCCTTAATGCATTTTTCTGCTGCACATGGATCCCAAAAGATTTCCATTTCTCCATTCAAGTCAGCTTGTACGTGAGTTTGGTGCTGTGCCATGAATTCTTCACTGACAGCACTGCATGATTTTACGTTGGCTAGAAACAGTCTCTTCAGGTGCTCTTCGGTATTCAGACTTGTTGAAGGATGTATATGGAGGGACAATCTTGCTGGAGAAGATTTTCCATTTAGGTATGTCTCAAAACTGTAAAGAAACCATTTTGAGCTGTCTTCTGTGGTTAAGAATAAATTATTGTCCTTTTGATTTATTTTATATGTACCTAGTATTGCAATGACCTGCAGCCTGCAGAAGCTGAGACTTTTACTATAACATAACATGCAGCACTTTTATTTATTCATGAAGAGTGAACAATCTGCTCTTCTACTATATGTATATTTTTTTAATGAGGATATAAATTGGAAATGTCCAGAGCATGCGATAGGAAACTATTGACTGAATGCCAAACATCTTTCCAAATCAAAATAAATAAGAACGAATAATCCTTGTTGTGCTTGTCAGCTGTAGCCAAGTTAATGATATGATGATAAAAATAAACAAGCTGTTTCACAAATTGGCTGTAGCACACTATGGAACTTATAATGCTCCACTTGTGATTGGCCTTTCCTGCTGATTTTTCCATTTCTTGGGCAACAGAGTTTCCTCCATGTTGTCTGCCATCTGAAATACGAATTCCAGAGACTGATTGTGGCTTAGTGTGCTCTGTACGACTGATAGATGTGTATGTGTGTGAAAGAAGCTTTGCACATCATTACATCCTCTGAAGGTTTGAGCCATCCAAATCTTCTAGGCTGTGCCAGTTCTCTCTTTTGCAGAGAAAGGCAGACAGAAAATGCCTGCGCAGATGGAGAAGATTTCTTCAAGGAGACAGAACTTTGTTTTTGTTCTGTAATGTCATCCTCTAGTGAGCTCTTGACTTCTTGTCTGGTATCCATGAAACATAATTTTGAATACAGAGAGCCATTTCAGGATGATTTATTGCATCAAAACAATCGGCACAAGCAGAGAAATATATTCTGGTTACCACTTTTTTCTGGTCCCATGTGTGCTCCTATCCCTCATGTTCCTTTTCTAAATACACAGGGGAATAAGTATGTAGGTGTAAATATGTATTATTTATTTGTTAAGCTGAGAGTGAGGTCTGACACTTAGATGATTTGCAGCATTTCCCACATCTTACTATAGGGAATGCATGCAATGAGACAATAAGCATTATTTAGTTCTCTTTAACAAATGGTAAGATTTTAGGAGAAAGTACATTAAGTATTTGTGAATATAAAGCACCAGCCCCTCATATTGCCTGCCTCCCCCAAGACACATTCACACTGTCACGTTAGCACCCAGGGCAGTGGGATGCTGGAATAGAGATTCACAGCCAGCAAATTACTGCTCCTCACATACAGACTACAAGACAGTCCTGGCAGTGCTGCAGTGGTTATTTCTGCTGCCATTTTTATCTTTTTTTCTGTCAGAAGTCTTTTGAAAATCCCCTCCTGAATCAGCTTGCATCTTTAGATACTTAAATATTTAAACAGACACAGGATACCATTCCCAGGAGAGTTTTGTTCCCTCTACTTGTGAACCTCATTGTATTTTCTGTCATTTTTAAGTAGCGTATTGATGTCCTCAGAAATCCTAACCATGCTTATGATTGGAAGGAGAAGCAGCCTCACAGGTATTACTGCTTTGAACATCAGGACAGAAAGCTGTGCCTGGTAAAACGCTCGTATGGAGAACTCTAATAAGCTCCTGCATCGACATGTAGCTGCTCTGCTGCATGGGCTGCGCAGTGCCCCCGAATGTGCACAGGCATGTCAATGCCTTGTTCCGATGATTCATGGAGGGTGTTAACATCTACTGCGTCTTCCAGTGAGTGCTAATGTAACCCCTTATATTTCTATAATCACTTAGCTCCGGAGCAGTTCTCGATACTTTAGTATAATTCTTCTCATCAATGCAGACCTGCTTTTCAGATGTTCTTTCTTTATATCCCACTTTCTGCACCTAGTAACTAGGTTGGGAATTAATGAAATGGCTGTTTGCATGAGGAGAGGATAGTTTAGGGATTCAACCCATTACAATTAAAAATAGGGCCCCCAATTAATATATGTTCCAGCTAATTTTCGGTTTGCAGTCTTCAAATTGTAAATCATTTTTGTGAGGTGTTTTTAAAAGAACAGAATTTTAAATGTTGGGGAAAAAAAAGGTAAAGAAGCAGAGATCAATTTATTCTTGGTATAGTTTTCTTGTCATGTCCTAAACCCTTAAAAATGAGGGTTTCAGTGTGGCCAGAGATAGAAACATATCACGCACTGAGCTTCTCAAGCTTATAAGCCATTCATTGAAAGTCAAAAGTTTATTGAAGGGTAGCTGCAATTTAAAGTTGTTTCCTCTAAAGTATTATTAGCATTTGACGGACACTGATAGATGTTACTAAAACATCTTTAAAAGGCAAAGGAATAATTCACCCAACAGTTCCACTGATTTTGCTTTCTGATATATCCTCTCATAAAAATAATATCCCTTTGATGGATTTCTTCCAGAATAGAGTGCTGTATCTGAAAAAGAGAAGCAAGATATTTCCTGCAGTATTTTCTCATTGATGAAGAGCTTACAAGAAGGAAAAAGTCACTGCACTGGGATGCAATGAAATAATTAATACCCAAGACACAATAGGGCAGAAATAATGGATGGGCTCTGCCTGAGATACCCAGTGCTGTGACGTGGGTTACTTTCCTCATATAAACAGGAAGCTCTGTGAGTTGATTCTTGAGGAAATCCCTAGCTGTTTTTAAATTGTTTCCTACTCACAAAAAGCTATTAAGTAAAAAATTTGGTCTCTCTTTTTCCTTTGTGTAGCATCCTTTTTTAACTCTCAGTTCTGCTGATGACTTTGGGTAGCTAAAGTTTTGTATGAGACTGTTCTTAAACTACTTTTGCATGAGCATTTCCCCTAGCTTCAATTTCTCTTGAATTATTTAGTAGTGCAGATAACTTATTGGCATGAATCTGTCACCTTTGTCAAGAGTTTATCTACCTCTTTTCTACGATAATCCCCCATGACTAGCTAATCTTTCCTTTTGACTCACATTCCATGAACCTTTGAACCCTTATTTTTTTGTTGTTGCTACAGCACTACCAATTCAATCTCTGCTGAGTGTCTTATATTTCAAGGACCAAAATTGCTCATAAAATGTTAATGGTGTCTATCTTATTTCCCCATAATGCTAAAATAACTGTAATGTTCTGTGGGCTTGTCTACCCCAAGAAACTAGTGCACAGTAAAGCAAGGTTTAAATTTATAGCTCTTCACTTCTCACATAGACATTTTAAGGGCACACTGAGTAGCGGATGACTTCTTCCACTATTAAACGTGGAGTAAGCCACCGTGAACTTAAATGTGCATGGGGCTTTAGAATGTAGTAACTAGGGCAGAGAAAATCCATAACAGCTCTCTACCTCCTGTAGTAGAGAAGTCCTATATTTTTAAGCAGCTTCTTCCCTGTCTCTAAGAAGGATTTTCTTGTGGTTATAGTAGCGTAGAAGAGACTTCTGTCCAAGTACTCCATGCACCTCCTGTTGGGTAAACACCAAATAATTTAATATAAACTGGTTGAAAATTTTCTTTCAAATTAGTGTTTCTTTAAATTGGAAGCTTGGTTGCAGAGAACTAATGTGCATATTAATGAATTCATGCTTGTTCTTGCTTTGAAAAGGCTTTTCTTGGGAGGGTGGTAAAGGAAAAGACATGAAGAATATTTTCATTGTTTTTTGTTGTAACCCAAAACACAGGCTTTTCACTGCAACTCAAAATTTCCCATGTGAATTGTGACAAAATTTAAATATTTTTCATTTTCAGCTGTATTTTTAATTAAAAGGTCACATTTTACGAACAGCTCGAGCTTTACCATCTCTGTGCCTCAGTTCTCTGTCTGTCATTTGGGATTATGATTATTTTCTATCTTTTTGTTTCTCCTGTCTATTTAGATTATGAAATGTTTCTTACTGTGTTTTGATACAGTGCCTAGCAGAATGGGATCCTGAACTTGGCTGGTATATAAAGTTGCTACTATAATGCAAATCAATATTAATAAATGAGCATCAACCTACTTTCCTTTTCACCTTTTACATTTCACATGTTTCAGTCAATATGCTCTTGCAATTATTGCTGGACTTTCTTTACTCTTATAAATAACACAGTATTCTACTATATCATCTACAATCATCTTTAAGCCCCCACCACGATCAATGTCTCCTAAGAGCATAACCTTATAATCATTTTCTGTCCCCTACTGCATTACCTTATAATTCCCTACTGGAAAGTGTATCACACATTTGCTTGCACATAAGTCTAATTAATTTCATCAAATTATTTTTAATTTGTTGGCTTTGTTCCATCACATTTGTTGCCCTTCTTCCCTGATACCAATAAATTTATTCTCTTTCCAAAATACACCTGCTGCCAAGTTTACATATGTAATATAAAAAGTAGTCCCTAAATCATCCTTGATGGGACCAATCCTATTGCCTCACTTACCCTTTTGAAACATTGCCCATGACTTATTTCTTGTCACTCAGCAGCCCTCTTTGGAGCCAAATGAAGAGAGTTTTCCCACTTACCAGGTAGTCTTTGTAGATTAACCTTTTGTGTGGTATGGCTTTTAAATTTGCATAATTTATATCATCTACTTCACCTCTGTCTGATAATTTGCTAACGTACTCAGCAACGCCACACGCATCCCTCACGGGACTGTGGAGGGAGAATTACTGTGTGCACTGTGTTCAGCTGCACATCCGCATGATTGTCATGTGGGGCAGCCCTTAATTCCACCTGGAGATAGCAAATGGTAAGAACATCACTGCACCTCATTTCTAGAGAAAGCAAAAAAAATCCAGAACAGGAATGCCAAATATTTAGGGAAGGGTTTGCTTTCTTTTGTTTTCAGAGGGAGAGGAAAATGAAGGATTGACAGTGCTGTGATGGATTAAATGAAAGAAAGCAAGACATGGCACAAGCCATGCTCCAAAGCTAAGCAGACTTTCAAATGGAGTATTTTAAAGATAATTTGATAGGAATTTCATCGTTGCACTAGCTGCACATTTGTCAAGATGCCACAGCAGGTTGACCTTCCCATGCTGCCTAAGAGATCTGAACCAGAAAGGCCTGATATCTCATGAGCTCATCAGATATCTCAGGCAGCTCTTGAGATTGACAGGCCTTTTTTGCATCCCTATAATTAAGCTGGAGCATCTTTATTCTTCGGTGCTATCAGGTCTGGCCTTCTGAGCTTCTTCCAGCAGAAATACATAGTTTTCACAGGGGGAAACTGGAACAAAGATAGGTGGTAATCTTTCGAAAAGAGAGAATCAATTAATAAACTCTCCTGGATTTGCTCCAGGTCTAGCTTTGCGGTAGTGTCTTCGGAAGCACTGCCATCTACAAGCAGTCAGGACTCCCCAGACAACACAAGATCGTTCAGCATGTGAATTATAGACTTCAGCCTTGAGAGTATAAATGATGGTCAGGAACAAGAGGGCAGATACAGAGTGATAATCATTCCAACTTCAGTGTTAACTCAGTACTATATTGCTTCATTACAGTGCAGCAAATCAGCAAAGAGGTCTGATTAATCCTTGATGTAACTTCCTTGACATGCCCTGGTTGTTAAAACATACTGTCTTTCTCTAGCACCTACATGCTGCTTCAACAATAAACATTTGAACAGCTACCCGAGCACACAGACATCAGGAAAGCTGAGCGATCTATATTATAAGCTCATCCTTAGAAAGCAATGAGTCAAAATGACAAAATGTCCTGACACACTAGGAAAATGCACTTACCTAATCAGTTCGTCGCCCTTTATTTATAAACTGATATGGTGCTAGACCGTAACACAGAAGGCAACATTTGGTCTGAATTTAGTGATTGATAACTTTTTAATGGCAACCATTAAAATGCAACTAGCTACGTGTACTTGTTCCTGCCTGGAACAATGGGGGAGGCAGGATAGGAGCTATTCTGTTGTATCTGATAACAGTGTGAAAATCTCTAAAAGCTGATACAAGGTAAACACCTGCACAGAAGTTTGCAAGATCAGAGCAAAATCTGCATGTGCAGCAAATACAAATCACAAATGACATAAATATTCTGATAGATTAGTAGACAAGTGGACAGGCTCACCAATCACCCCTATATAAGAACTGATATGTGTATAGATATAGCTATATATAAAGAATGCATTTAATGTACAATTTAGTTCCTATAAATCTGGAAGAGTAGTGAAGTACGAGGGGTAATTGTAGTCTACTGACCTGTAGCCCCTGCAGCTAGTCAGAAAAGCACAGAGCTGATTATTTCTCAGAAATGCTCTCTGGGGTTGTAAAATGTATTTTGCTTAATACAGCGATGGTGGAGCTTGGGGTCATGGGGAGAGTGAACAGTGGGCTTTGTAATGAACCTTAAAAAGAGAAGCGTTCCCAGAGCTTCATCTCTGTACATCCTGACACACAGATCAGTGTTTTCTCTCTATGCATTTCAACCCTAGCTGTCAAACTGAAGCACATACACATGCACCCATGTGCACAAATGCATACACAAAGATAGCTTGCAATAAAAATCCCTTTAAACACTGGTTCTCTCTCTTAATAATATCTCTCCTTTGTGAAAAGTCTCACTTTGGGATAATCTCATTATGGGGTATCTCCTTGACAGGTTAATCTTCTCAGTTACCTCCTGAAGATTTTGTCATCTTTTAATCTGGAATACGATCGGATAACATCTACAGATCAATATCTTCTTTGTAGTCATGTTCCAAAGGCTATGAAAGCTGTTCTCCCATGCAGTTCAAATGCCTCATTAAAGATTTCTCAAACTGTAAAACCCTTCCAGAGATATCATGCCTTCATTTGCTATATATTCAGTATAATGTTCCTTAATTCACTCAAGTGTTTTAATGTCTGTCACAGTGACTGTTCCTTCCTTAAAGCCAATATATTTCCTTAAAATAAACTTAACAGTTCTTACACATTTTCAACAAGTAGCATATTAATTTGAACAAGCTTTAAGTGAATTATATCAGAACATTTCTTATGATGCACTGTCATATTTACTGCACATTTCAACACGAATATGGTATCTTCTCATTTGTTAGCTTTATGTCTCTTGTGACAGTAAATTAAAATGATCCATTGAACTCTGATTTTCTCTTTTTGCATTCACTTCCTAACATAATTACTTTCCAACATTTTATTGACTTTTTTGTGTAGTAGGATGATTCACATATATTAAGATTTTTGAAATTATATTAAGAAAAAAGTGTAAGGTTACCTATTGAATATTCTTTGCTTTGTGCATATTGTTAATCATTAACAAGATTTCTGATGCATTCACAGAAATTAGAATGTGTTTCTTTTCTAAACAGATAAGGGGACATTTTCTTCTGGGGGCAAATATCCTGATGACAAAAAGAAAGAATAGGTAATATTAGGAAGACATATGGGAAAAGCTAGCCAAAGGCATATGAAGAAGTAAGGCTAACACTGAATGAGTGTTTCACTCACAAAGGAGAAAAAAAAATTATTTGCCATTTCACTCTTTTGTAAGCTTCAGTGATTAAGAGTCTGAAAATATACCTGGTCTCAATTTACACAGCAAGGTGTTTATTAGTTTGTCAGATCTCACATAGGCAGAAGCTAATTTGCTCATAGGGTATGCTGTAATTATATTGCTGAATAGTTGTTTTAAGAGATCCAGTTTTAATTTCTTCCTCTTTGATATAGTCATTTATTTACAACACAGCGCAATTGATTAATTGCAATTACAGTATTTTCTTTCTGAGAATTCACCTACAAAGTACAGTAGGGTATTAGTGAGTGCAAGGGAAAGAGCTGCGGGATTTAGTTTATGAGGCCAACAGAATATATACAGAATATATACCTGTTTTCTTTAGGTAGGAATACAGCATGTGCTATACTGGTGAGATGATTCTATGTTCAATTCCTCTCTTCCATCTCTATTTAATACGGGGTGGGAGGGGGTGGAATCTCTAACGTCCGTATGCCCACTTGTCAAAAGTCTCTTAATGACCCTCATCTCCAACTCACTGAATTCAGTGAAAAGATTTCTCCTGACTTCAGAAGCCTTTGGACTTGGCTGGTTACGAGCTCATCTTTCTTTCTGATCTGCAAGTTACCTCAAACCTTTGAGGGCAGTATAAATAGTCATAATAATTGAATCAGCACGCATTCCTCACCTCTGCTCACCGCTTGGGTTACACCAGCTTTGCCCAGAAGAGCTAATGGAAATCAGAACCTGTCAGGTGATGCCCAAATTGCCTTGCTACCTTTGTCTCAATAATTTTTGCAATAAACACAAAGGTTAGAGACAGGCTAATAGCCGGTGAGACAATCAGTGTCAACTGAAAGCTTCTTTGGTGAGAGTCTAAATAACAGTTAACTAAGCACAAGAGAGACAAAAGGATATAGGCATTGCAATGCTAACACAAAACCTGGCTTCTGGGGACCCTCAGGAATCCACACAGCCTTGTCTTAGGTCAGAGGCTGCCAGTAATAAGAGCAGGTTAGCCTGTGTGCAGCTCTGTACTAATGCAACAATATTTCCTACCATCCTAGAGGTGGCGGGGGGGGGAAGTCCTGAACTGCTCTCCAAGCTCTCAAGAGACCATGCCATAAACCCAACCACACAAGACTCCTTTTGAGGATGGGGATTGCAGAGTCAGAGTAACTCCAGGTCACGCTCATGGTGTAATGTTAAGAAGGAGATACAGCTCTCTTTGTCCTCTCCTCGTATGCATCTATACTAGTGCACTTAAGGAGAGAGGGAAGAGGATGGGGAGCTGCAGTCTTGAACCCAAACACCTGAATTCTGACAGAGACCCTTTTAGGTTTCAATATCCTTTTGAGGATCTTGGCCTTCAAGCCTTAGTTATTCAAGCAACTTGCTGTGATGATCAGTAAAACAATATAGGAGTGTTCTTTAACTCACCATGAAAAGGTTGAGCTTTAAATCTAATGAAATTTAATTACGGCATTAACATTGTACAGGTACGGATTTCAATTCAGAATGCCAGAGTCGTAGGGAGCATCTCAAGAATTAACTCTGTCCTAACTTACCCTGCTTTATGTGGTGGATTTTCTGTGTAGACAGGAGGGAAATATTCTAGTACTAAATTCACAGTTAAGATGCTGCTTTGACATATCCCTGAATAGTGCACTCAGCAGAGTTCAAACAGCCTGACATTCAAAATTAGTACTATAAATATGACCCTAAAAACGTCTGGAGTTCTAAAGTAGTGGGCCATTAACTTTTACAGTGTCGACCTATTCACTCTTAGATCAGTTTAATTAGTGTACAACGTAAGACATAAAAGTAAATATCACATGGACAAGCACAATAATCATTGTTGGCTTCAAACAGATAAACTTTTTGATGAGCTGCAAAGCATTAAAACAGCCACCTACACATTGCCCACACATACCCATGGCAACAAATATACATCAACATAAAACAGAAAAAAGCTGCAACCTATCAAAATTTTAATATTCATCATCTGAGGCTAGCGTGATTGCATTTGCATGCCTTTGCTGCCTTTTTTCTCCCCCCAAGGATGAAATGAGAGGAAAAAAATGTAGAAATGTAAGAGAAAGTGCTTTGAAGCTTCCAAACAGTTTTGATCCTATGTCCAAAATGAATCAACAGTTACTTAGTGCAAGTGTGTGGTATGGACATTGCCTGTGCCCTCTGAAAATAAATCAAGATGGACATTAACCCGTATGTGAATGTGGAGAGAAAAGTAACTGGTGGCACTACAGCCCTGCCTGTTAGCTTCTTGGACAAGTCATCTGCTACCAAATGGACAAAAAATGTCCTAAGTCCAATGCAATTAAGAATCTTTTTTACTCTCTTGAAAGAGAAAGGGCTTTGCTATTCACATATCTATTATTTTTCAGTGGTAAAACAAAACATCTGATAAATAATTAGTCTAAATTGCTATAAAACATAGCATACATTCCTTTCCATATATGTGTCTTGAGATTCTTTTCCTGGCATGGGCTCAAATCCACTTCTTGAATGCAGTAAGTTTTATATTACCTTCTGCTTTTTCCATTCTATTTACATGGCATTTACCCAAGACTCTGGACCTTCTCTTCAAATTGTTTTTACAGCAGCAGAAAGGGGCTCAGACTTCCAAGAAGCTCAACCCTCCCTGCAAAACACCAAATGATTTCTGCTCAGTGAGATGAGAACATCCAATATCCTGCAGAACCTGTCTGTGTGAATGGGTCTCAGGGCAACATCCAAAGGGTTATGAGCTTCTGTTGTTGTGTGGTTTCTCTTTTGTAATAGGTTGTGAAATGGGTCCTGACATTGTTTCAGCTGTGACATTGGAGCTTGAATTGGAACCACTGGCCTATGAGATTCTTCATTAACGTCAGTTCAACAACATCCTTTCTTGCTCTCCTCTGCAAAATTTTATGAACTCGACCACCCTATCTCAGAGAAGACACAATGTGCAGATATAGGCAATAAAAGTGATTAGCAGTCTGGAGAGGCTTCCATTTAAAGGGAGACAGAAAAAGAATAGACCATTTAATCTGGAAGCAAAAGAAACCCCATGGAAGGGACAGAGGGAGACAAGTAAATTCAGTGGGATAGGAAAAAATGCATGTTACTAATATTTACCCTCTCACTTAATGAAGTCACAATCAATTGATTTGAAAGGCAACAAATTAAAAGATGATAAAAAATAAAAGAAAACACAGCATGATCCATAGTGGCACTAACCAAAATGAAATATCATTGAGGACAAAAACTAAATTCAATCCAAAACCAGATTAGATATGCAAATAATGTGAAAGTGGATAGTTACACTACAGAGAAACACAATTGATTTTATTCATATCAAGTAAAAATTACTGTGATGTAGGTCATAAGTCAACTGCCACTAATAAGGTTTAGAATTTTCCCTAGGATCATTTTCCTCTGGACTAGACAGACTAAAGTGCCAATAACTCCTGTGTTCTTCCAGCAATTACAGCCATGCTTTTCACTGTAGATATATAGTTATGTTGAGAGGGTGGAACAAAGTTTGCATATATACTCAATATACAAGACAATGTCTGGAAACAAATAGCTCTGTGCGCAGTGGAACCAATGAAGCTTCCTGTAACTGTCTTAAATCAGAGCTGCTGTGTGAATCCTCTTTTAATACCACTTTTCTCATCAAGTACAAGTGGATTTTTAACTTCTGTTTCCCCAAAAAGCTAAACATCCCAGGGAAACTACTCTTGGGCACTGGTGACACACAGTAATCCTTATCTCAATGGGAATATTAATAGAGTCTCTCTATTCTCCCTGTTCACCTATAGAAAACTTACAGGACCTTAACACCTATCAGATTATCCAATGGGTATAAAAGGGATATAAAAGTATTTAAGAGACCAAGAGATCAAAATGCACACAGAGTATAATTGCGTAAGCATTACAGTGAGAAACCAGGACAGAAACATTAATATGGGAAGTGCACTCCAGCCCAGCCGTTTACCTCCCCCACACTCCCCCAAAAAAAGCATTCAGGAACAGCAGATTGCAAAGAGCAATCACGCCAGCCACAGGTTGGCAATCACATCTTCTCCAAACAGCAATCATGGTTCCTACTGATGGACAACAACATGTGAGAAACTGTCATTTTGATATTTAAAATCTGTGGTGTGTAAAACACTGACTGTCAGTCTCAGCTGGTGGGATCTGAGTTACTGGAGAAGGAAGTACAGAAATTATTGGATCTGAAATGGACCCTACAAGTCAAAATGTTTGTTTTTTTGCAACTTTTCAACATTATTTGTCTATGCTGCAGACTGTACAGCTCATTTATTTGCCTGACACTGTATTTCAGTGAACAACACTTGGTCTTAGGACTTCAAAATTGTATTTTTTTCTCCCCAGATTCTCTTATCAAGTATTTCTTAACTGTGTAGGGACAAAAAGGTATATTCTTGCCTTCAACTCTAGAATCTGAAAGCAAAGTTGTGTGAGGCCACTTGTCAGGAGAGAAAGACTATGTTAGCACCATGTTTCCTGTCCTCTTCCTATATATAGTACTGCTATAAAGGTGGTAATGTGATCAGTGCTGCTGAAGAGGGATTAAGGGCTTGACCTAGTCAAACTTTATGGTTTCCCAGCTGGCAGTGAGAAATTACTTCCTGTGTTCCCAGTGCCAAAGAATGACTTAACTGGAGGAATTGGATTTTTTTTTTCCTTTTTTTAAGATAGGCAGAAGGAGGGAGACCTTACATTTTTATGAGAAGAACAGAACAGCAAAAATCTTAATGGATTGTCCAGCACAAAATGTCCATGGGATGAATGAGGCCCTTAAAACATCATGGCTTAGGCTGAAATATTGCCAGGCTTTTGAGTAGTTTCAAGTCTTTGCTTTCAATTTGAACTTTAAATCAATTGTCCCACTCATTTCAAAATCAAATTTCAAAGCATGGAGGGTAATGTAAACTTTTGACTTCATAGATATTTATAAAGGGGGGGAAGAGAATTGTATGAACATTTTTTTTAAATGCACAACTTTTAAATTAATAAACATCTTGAGGGACCAAAAACTGCCTGCCCAAGGGCATATCTAGTAAAGTTTCCTTCTGAACGAAGTTGGGGTGCACAGCTAGTACTGAGGAGCAAGTTTCTTTCCTGTCCAGAAACCAGTAAATTTTATATGTTCTACTGTATACTACTCCAAAGAAAGTGTGCTTATACATGTTGTTATGTGCTTATACAGAGATGGGAAAGTCAGAGAAGCTGTCATGAAACAAAACACCAATGTTAAAATACAGATGGGGACAACACCCAAAGATGCAGCACATTGTTGTAACAGATCAGATTCTATTTTCTTCATCACCTGAGAGAAGTGTCTGAGAACTGACCTGGTATGTCTAATGACAGAGGAACTACAGGCATTATGTGAATTGAAACAAACCTGATTCAGCAATTTATAGATTTAGAATGGGCTAATGAAAGATCATAAAATGTGGAGAAGGTGTTCCTCGTTAAGTGACACCTACTTATTCCAGTTGGAATTTCTCCATTAATCTACAAGTTTTGGAACGGGAGCGAAGTGTGCTACTGCAGAGTCCTCTCTGGAGAAGATATAAAGCCATCTATCTCAAAGGATATCATTTGCCATATTTCATTCCAAAGACTTTAGTAATTTTTTAAGCCAAACGATTTTTTTGGATAACCAATATCTAGAACTCAGAGAAGTTGCACCTTTTCTCTGATTTTAGTATTGGTCAGTGATGATGCAACACAGCTTATGATAGCTTCAGCTCTGCTTTAAATTACGCTGCATCAGCACAACCACCATGGTCTAGGATACCTGGCTACATGCTTTCCTTCTTCGGCATGTCACATGTAACCAGCTGTAAGCAATGCAAAGCAAAATCAGCCTTTGCCTTCTCTGCCAGGGCAAGCATATTTGAGAGACGTGCCAGTCGTGCTACAGAACCACAGCTGAAACTTCTGCAAAAGTGCCAACTACAGCAGTTGTTGTTGCTCTTGTTTGTATGTTATTGCTGCTGACTAATTCAGTGTCCTTTAGCTGTCACAAACCTGAGCTGATTTGGCTCTTCTTTAGAGAAATAAGCAAGCTCTCTGACTGTATTTTCATGATGCTATCAAAAAATTTGGCTGGGTGGCTTTTCAGGGGCATTATTTGGGGTTTTTGTTTTATTTCTTGGAGATCTACTGAGAAAGCCCTTTCCTGAGCAAAGCACTGGTTAGTAATTCATGAGTTTCAGGCAAATGTTCAGTGTTTCAATGATGAAGAGCATTGCTGCTATTGGAAGGAAAGCTGATCTGGAGTAGAGACCCATCTGTTCCTTAATAAAGTTTAGAGGCAATAATCCATTTCTACCTGGAAGGCAAGCCTAGAGACAGACAATAATAATTTTTGATGAGATATTTAGATAACTGTCAGAGACTCCTGCTTCTTATAATCAGCGGTATCAACTACTGCTATTCCTTGTGCTTTAGTGGTTTGGACTTGTGACAGAAAATTCATCTCTGGGAGGATACATCTGTGAGTGCCACAGCATATAAGATTGATCAACTTCTGCTATTGCTTTGCTGTGTTCAGTTCCTTTTCTGGATATATATAGTCAGTGAGATAGGTGGTCAATTTTTCCCTTTTTTTTAGACCACTGATTACTTCCTGCTCTTAAGGCATAAAAAGATGATGACAATTTACAAGGACATTGGAGTCTATTCAGAATTTGTATTGGAGAAGATGGTGGAGTGCCTCCATGCATCCATTTGAGCTCACCTAGAAGAAAAGCGGGCTGCCAACTTTGCAGACTTTTCTGCACAGTAAATCTGAATTTTCAGGTTCTATATAAATATAGAGTTCATTCCACTGAATGACAGGAATAGAAAAGTAATCACTGCAAGAAAGGGAAAAGATAAAATTCTGTCGCTCTATGGTGCCTTTCACGAGAGGATTTTACTCATGTTAATGAGGCCTTGTAACATAATAGTGATATTGAATTTCTTATGGAGGATGAATTCAGGCTTTCCAGAATGTGTGGCACAAAGTCATAGTGTTGAGGGCAAAAGTAGAGCTCGGGTAACAGTTTGGCAGTCCAGAGTTGTTGTCTTTTAAACTAGCCATTAAATCATCTTTATTTAAGGGAAGAAAAAAAAAGAATCTTCCTGAGGCTCTGTCACATTGCTGTGCATGCCAACCTCCCCTCTACAGTGGAGATTATGAAAAATTAGCCAAAGTGGGGAAGCGACCATCTCTGTTCAACCTCACTTTAATTAATCTTCTGAAGGGGCTCAGAAGTTGGGCTGTACCTGTTTAGGGTCTACACTCCGTGGTACATTAGGAGTGGTCAGCACCATCCATGACAGTTACAAGAATTAACGCATACAAGAAACAAGTGCTGGGCTGGTTGGGGTGAGGCTGTGTGAGATCCTTCTAGCAAAAAGCAATGCCAGGTGAGGAGTCATCACAGGCTGCGTGTCCCAGCACTCCTGAGAGCTCCAGTCCTTCGCATTCCTGTGAGCTGGGCTGATTTGTTTTCAGCAACATCTTCATTACAGGAAGGTATATTAACAGTTTATTTGATTTTCCCTTTTCCAGCTCACTGTTAGCTGAGGGACACTGCAAAATGTAATTGCTCATGCCAATTTTTCTTTTGCCTGCAGATTTCATTCGTGCAGTTTCATTCTTCTCTTCCTTCTCCTCCTCCTCTCCAGCTGACAGAGCCAGGACACCCTTGCTGCACTTCACAAACAGTATGAGCCTAATTATAGATTTTTTCAGACTGGATCTTAGTGAGTTTAAGTGGAAGACAAAATATTTAGTTTCTACAAATTAATGAGGACAACAGAGCACACATCCTTTGTATGTCAATTAGCAACATATGGTGTAAGGCTTGCAAAACAATCAAATGATCAAACAATAAAGAAGTGAAAGAATGTAGCAGTTTCTCCCTCTCTTATTAGCTAAATATAGCACGTGATGCCTGTTTTACAGATTTTCCAAGCAGATTGTGGAACACCTGCAAGCACATAGGTATTGTTTTATCAGGGTAAGCAGCAGGTAGATTTTCTGTATAAACCATTATGTCTAATTTCTTTTAAACAGCTAGAATTGTATTTAAAAAAAAATAAAGATGTCAGACAGCTTGCAATTTTTTTTCATGAAAATGGTAGGGGAGACAGTGGAACATATTTCTTAAAATCTTTCCACCTACTTTTTTTTTGTGCACCAGTCAAGCATTGGGGCTTTTTGTATATGCAGGAGCAGCAAAGGGAAATGGGAAGGAGCTGGGGTGTTCTTGCCTGTTGCAGACCCTCTGGGGCTGCTCCCACAAGCAAGCTCTCCGTCCCAGGCGATATGCATATCTTTTGTATTCTCACTTCCAAACCTGGCTCATGAGCCCAAAAAAGGCAAACTTTTTTGTTAACACTTCTGAAAATCTGACCATTTATTTAAATGTGAAATATAAATTAGGACTTCTATTGAAATCTGGTTTTAAAGCCTTGCGTAGCTTTGTTATATGAAACCTTTATTAGTCTCACACTACGAGCTATCTGTAGTAAAATCTTCCTATTACTACAGATAGCTATGCTCCTTGTAGATAATATATCTACATCCTCAGATCCTGATTTTCTAAGGTTATAAATCCAATACTCCGAAGCACAGCAGCAAATCTAGTACTTGAAAACACACTTTACTGTTGATGATGATGAAAAATAGTATTCACTGGTTTCAGCAGCAGAACTGCTGCTTGATCCACTTTACATAGATGCCTAAATTTGCCTGCAGAAATACCTGCAGTATGATGCCAAGGGACTGAACAGAAGGACAGATGGGGATTACTGGGTCAAGGAGATCAGGAGGAAGAGAAGAAAACTGGAGTATAAAAGAAGGATATGAGTGCAAATGACCATCTTTAGCTGTATTTTTGTGACGGCTCATGGCATGGGGATAAATGATGGGAAGGTATCACCATGTAGTGCACAAAACCATTCCCACAAGAGAGGAATATTTGGGGGTTTTGGGTACCAGACAGACCATAATGGAAGTTTTACATCTAAACTTTCAGAGGTCTTAAAAGAAAAAGGTAGGAGGGAGAGGCATCATTGCAATAAATAGAGATGTCTTATTTATCCCCACAAACCCCAGAACTGCGTATCTCACCATGTCTCTCTCCTCAAGCCATCTCCACAGCCCACTTGTCCCTGATCTGTCCTTCAGCTGAATTCCATCTGGCAGGGGCAAGAGAGGAGTTCAGAGGAACCCAGGGTATTCCCAGAAGTATAGCGGAGGGAAAGAAAGCAGAAGAGGAAGTGTAGTGTAGGAAAACGACAGAACAATTTAGCATCCTAGAAGATTACAAAACTAATAAAGTGATAAACCAACTGTTCTTCTTTGGAGTCAGTCATGAGAAGCTGTGAGCTGAAGATGAGATTACCTGGAGTGTCAAATACTAATAACTTCAGTTATGGCTTCTATAAAATGAACCAGGACATTATCTCCTCTCTTTTCATATTACATGGAAAGATTCTGAGGTGAGGCAGAGAAAGTGCAAGAAGGAAAAAAGACCAAGCTGCTGAATTATATTATGGTGTAGTCCTTAAATTACAGGGGAGGCAAGCAGTGTGGCAACCAGAGGAATGGCACTGCAAGGAGAGGCAGAGGAGAGGAGGTGGCAGTGCCACACAGCTGCCATGGGCTCGGGGGACAGTCTCAGCACAGACAGGAAAGTTCAGCATCTGTGAACTGAAAAGATGTCAGGATCAACAGCAACATGACCAGTGACACTGTGCCTCTGTGGCAAGAGTGAGCTATGTTTCTGATGCAAAGATATCCATCACAGAAAAACTTCTTAGTGGAGAGAAAGCCAGCTAGCTTTCTCAGCTGCTCAAGGTCAAGTCCGGATAGGGAATATAATGCTGTCCTTGACTATACTGCAAAAGAAAAAATTACTTTGGTGCCTTGTCACAGAGTTCAGCCATTTCCAGTAAGTAATCATAGTGTAAAATCATACCTGGTTTGTGTAGTGAGGAGTGAGCCCAAGTGAATTTTTGTGGCCTATCCATTGAAAACAAAACTAAACCAGCTCATTTATATAGGCCACCAATTAGCTATTTAATTATAATAACTTTCACTCTCCACATATATAGCTGGATTTGAACCAGTGATCAGAGGCTGTAACTCATACCAATAGCATAAAGCAAATATTCTGGGTTGTTTTAGCTCAAACAAGAGATTAAACATTCCTCTTTTTTAGCATTGTGATTTCTTCTTTCTTTCTTGTAAAATCAGAAATAAAAAATTAGTTTCCTCTTTGTTGTACCATGAAATCTCCCTTCTCTAATGAGTATATGAACCAGTCATTTCACTCTTAATAGGCCACTTACTGAATTTGATGGAAGAGATAATTAAATGTGACAGATATTCGCATACATCTATCTTAAAACTAGCACTCAAAGATTATAAAAGCCATAACATTCTCTTAATGAAATATAGCTGAACATGAGAAAAATACATTACAATGTATCTGAAAACAATTGCAAAATTTAGAGATAAACACTGTTAACACTTGAGAAGCCTTTACAGTTTTGGTATGTACAGCAGACATAACAGTAGCAAACAAAAAACCCTTTTTGAAGTAGATGAAAGGTGGAGATTAATTTGGCTGGCATCCAAACAAGAGACAATGAGTTTGTGGGTCCAAGTAAATATATGCCTTATAAGTACTGAAGAAAGAGAGAGGATTTTTATGACTTGTAAAGAAAATGCTAAGTAAAATTCATTTAAATAAACCCTTTCAAAACTTCAGTGCTGAATTTCAGTGGCCACCAAAGTCAGGCCTTGTGTTCCTGGGTGGTGTTAAAAGGCTGGGCTGCATGGTGAAATATGTTGGGAAATCAACCGGATCGGTAGGCCCCAGGATTTTCTCCATTCAATTTCAGTCCTGCTCTATTCACCCCGCTGGGTTCTTGACAATTACACTTAGTCAATTTAACTAAGGGATAAGGAGATGTTATAGAAGGTGGAGAACTAATTATAAAAGTATTCAGAAGCCATGACAATGGGATGATTCTTAGGGCTCATGAGATGACAGATACAGTCAAGCGAGCTGCCAGAAAACCACTGGTGTGCAGCTGTGACCCAAAGCCAGTGCAATGGGAAGGGAGTACCAGGGAAGGGCGATGCTCCCACTTCTCACTTGCCAGAGCACCAGTGCCACATGAATCCAGGCCCTTGTTATGTATCAGCCCTGGAAAAGCTTAAGCAGTCAAACCTTCATGACAGCTGGAAGATACCAGAAGTGAAAATAGTAATTAAAAAAAAAAATTTTGAAAAACCCCAGTAAAAGGGATGTGAACAGGAAAGCTTCCTCACCAGGAATGAAAATGTTGAGAACCCAAGAACCCCCAGCCACCTAGATTTGACTTTGTGTGGTCCCATCCATGATGGGTCTAATTTAGTCTGTTTGTAGTCTTGATTATGATGAACAATTAAAATATTTCAGAGCTTGATGAGTTTTTGTGTCTTTCTTCTGAAAGTCTGAAGTTGCTCAGTTTATGCATCGTTCCCTGGGTAGGGGAGGACGGCAGGAGATGCCTGTGAGATGCAACAAGAGGAGGTGTGGGAATAACTGAAGCAGAGGAAGGGCAAAGGCAGTAGCTGTTTATTGTGGAAGCAGGCAAGGGCACTTGGTGGCCTTGATATCAGGTCTCAGACACGGAAAACATGGACTTCAGGCTATAGTGAGCCATATATGTTGAACAGTATTTCAGTTGGATAGGATGATGCTGTGTGCTCATCTGAGACTCCTCTTCAAGGCTGATGATGGGTTTCCACTTTAAATTTTATGCGCTTTGAAAAGTATATGCTTGCCTTCCTGTGGGGAAGGGACTAGTTTAAGTATTGCTAAGACTGCTGTCTTGCTGACTGCATTTCATGTTGCTGTGGTTTGGCTGCCTGAATTGAGAAAGCATGCCAGGATCCAAACGATCTGAAGGGGAATAACCTCCTTTTCCTGCTTAGGAACAATTCTCTCTCAGACATCTGCAGAATCACTACCCACTTCTTAAATTTATTTACAAGGTTTCCCTTGTTTACACAGTATTTAGACTTGACGTTCTCCTCAGGGGAAAAATCCCCCACATCATTTCAGGGCTGCAAAACCTGTTTCTAGCACAGATAAACTCTCCTGTTCCTCCTCTGCCTCTAAGGACGTTGCTTCTTTTAGGAACCTCTCTTGGGTTAAATGGTTTGATGAGCAGCTTCTGATGGAGAAAAGTACTTATCCCAGAGTTTTGTATCAAGAGCTGAATATGAGGTTCCAAGACAACGGTTGAGCTCTGTCATGCAAGTGGTTGGTACATGCCCTCTCAGATGATTACTGCCATTAGAACCCAAAACTTGGCCTCATAAATAGAAACAGGCATTTCAGAGCAGAGCGATGCCTGGCGGTTGCAGGCCTTGTTCCAGAAACAGAGTTTGCAGAGCTGAGTGAGATGCTTGAATTCCCTCTGGGGTGAATGGAGAGGATTAAGTGCCTCAGAATGAGATTCAAAGCAGGCAGCAAGTAAAGCAGGGAACACTTAAGCCTGCCTTAGGAAATACTAAAGAGAGGGGTGTATTTGAAATCCTCCATATATCCTGGGTTTAACATTGACCCACATCCATGAGATAGGAGATGCTGTGAAAATGGGATTCAGAGCCCGTAACCCCTTTCCAGAATTAATTTGTCAACTTTGAGTAAAAGACTTCTGCTTGCTGTTGATGCCAAGGTCAAAAGCCAGATGGAGCAGGAAGTGGAGGCAGCAACTGCAGCCACCTTTTATAGTAGCTTAGTAGCTAAAACACATGCCTGGGAAGCTGGAAACCTACGTCTGAGTTCCTCCTCAGGTTTGAAGAGCCAAAACCACATCTTTCCCTTTCCAGGAGGGTGCACATTAACCTCAGCGGCCATTTTCCCTTTCACTTTTTGGAGTAACAGCACAGCAAAGATTCATGGGGCCAGAGATGGAGAAGGGAAACAAGGTGAAGGGTGGCAAATAGAAATGAGCATCATGGTCCCTTCTTCAGTGACCTGCAAAGTGAGGAGCCTTAGTTGCTTGTAAGGACATGTAGCTTTATGCTTCACTCACCTCTGTCATGTGAGGAGGGATACAGCAGGTCTAATGGTAAGAGGAAACTTTCTTTAATCATGAAGAAATTTTATTTCAGACCACATGAGAGGAGAGAGGCTACGGGGTGAGAGGGAGAAGGTGGTGGAGAGAAGCCAGACATGGCAGCTGCAGGCACCGTGAATGTGCTCTCATTACCAAGCTCTCATCTTGCACTAGGAAAGCCTTTGGATGAAACACTTAAAACAGCAGCCTTTAGGTATTAGCTGAAGATTTTATTAATTTCCATGTATGTGCCCTTGCAGAAGGGTGAATTCCTTTCTATCTATCTCCTTCAGCCCCAGTGTCCTCCAGCCTCTCCCTATATTCTGTGTTGGCAGCGCTTCCTAACATGTCTTTAGGGAATATAATCCACATGCTTCTCCTCCTTGTGTCTGTATCATTAATCAGAAAATTCAGCAGGACCCATGGCAGGCATGATTTTTAGTCTCCCACTTCCTCTCATGACTGCCTTTAGTCAGACAAATCAGTGTCACTTCAAAGCTCCCTACTTCTTCCAACATCTAGAACACCTTATACCGGCTGCTTCATAAGACACTGAGATAAATAAGATCAGCTGCATTTCCTCTCCTTATTAATCTATTGCTTTTGGGGCTTTGTTTTCAAACAAAATATCAGGATAGTTTGGCATGAGCTATTTTTAGTAAATCTTAGTTGCATTTTCAGTCTTCCACTCACCAAAATGTTTTTTTCCACCATGAGTAGCTCTGAAACTCACACAGAGTCTGTACCAGTAATGGAGAAACTTTTTGGTACGCTGTGGCAAATACATACATTTTTGAAGTCATTCTTTTTCCCTGGTGGCATCCCAAATCACTCCGCATGCCAAACTTGACTGAGTGACCAATGGTTTGCCATCCTGGGTTAAATAAAAACACCTACTGTTGCCTTCATGATATTTTATTTGCTATTCTCCAGTCACACAGGTCACATACCAGTTTGAGCAGTTTATTGCCGACCTGCAGTTTGTTTTGCCAGTTCCTTCAGAAGTCTGGGATGGAAATTATCTAGTCCCCCCTCCCATGGATGCATTAAGCTTTTTTCTTTAAAGGAATCTTAAAAATGCAAACAAACAGTAATGGGGAAAAATAAAGCTTTTTGGTCTTCTTGAGTGAAGGCATTTTTTCCCTTTCAACATACTGATATGAGGAGGTTAATGTGTCACTATAAAAGAAATGTGGCACTTCACTGTTCTCTCACAGAATACATTACTTAAATTCTCACTATGAATTTACATCTTTTTCCCTGAAATGTAGTTTGGCACTTAGTAGGAAATGAATCTTAAATATTTTGAAAGTATAATTTAACATCTCAGCAAAACCCTGAATTGTGAATTGTGCTTTATAGAAACTTTAAGGGCTAGCTGAAGCTGACTTTATAAAGAATAGAGAATTACATCTTTAGGTGGTGCTTTAGCTGCAGTTGAGTCTCCTACAGTTTTTAGATACCTTGTTTATCCAGATGTATACTTGGGATATACTCTTTATAGATTTCTTTTTGGGTGATTTTTGGTTGGAATGATTTTTCATTCTTTGCTTAAATATGATGTATACAAATATACATGTAAAAAGTTATATGTTACCAAAACCTAATTTTTAACTAAACCACAGCAAAAATCCAGAAAAAATCCCAACACTATACTCTAGAAAAACAGAGAGATGTATGATTTCTAATTGTTCATCTATATGATTTATGATTTCTGGAGGCACATCTAAACCATGCAGGTCAACTCTATAAGACTTGAGACAGAACTGGTGGTGAACTCATCATTCTCTGCTGCTCCCATCCAATTCGTTAGGAATAATCTGCCCTTCTGCTTGTACCAATTTTACATTAGTGTAAATGGATGCTCACACCACTCGATTCTGTTTTACATGGATTTAAGTCAGAAATTAGGGATGCTCTGAGTATACAGCTGAGAAGCCCAAAACATTCACAGGGGCAAAACAGTAATTTTACTCCATATAGAGCCATTACTGGATGTTCTCAAGCCATTGCTCATGTGCACCAAAAAAGCCCCCTGCAAAACCACTCATTTGTCTTTTATTTCTTTTTACAGTGAAATAATATGAGCTTGTCCTAGGGTTTGATGGCTTCTGATGCAGTGAAGAAGTACAGCTCTGGTAAGCACTTTGGGATGCTTACCTGAATGGAGTGCTCTCCCGCACTTGGTACTTGCTTGATGGTTGGTGCTTGGCGTTAAATGTGATCATTATGTTTCCTCCTGAAGGCCTGATCCAATATCCATTAAGTCAATGGAAATCTTTCTTCCAGCCTCAATGAACATCCTTTAGTTCTTGGAGATGTGCCTATGTTAAACTCTGGTTTTGATAGTGTATTGAACATGCACTGGAAGGGGTTGTACTTTAATAACCTTCCCTCTGGACTAATTCATTGTTTTACTTTACAATTCATTAACATCTCAACAGTCATCCAGGTCTTGTTTGCAAACAAGAAAAAAAAAAGCCTGAAAACTTACAAGACTGCTCATTTAGTAAGACTGAAATCGATGTGTGAGTGTAACTTTCAGTAATGGCGCTGGTTCATACCAGTGTGCATTTCCTCTTAAATCCAGTTCGAATATGTTACATAGATTAATTACACACTATCCAAAGCATCCCATTATTTTTCATTATTTTCAGTATCATCTTGTTATGGGAAATGGTGAATAGGATCATCTGACTGGCCTACACTGTAGCATCTTTTATTCGATAAGATAACCTCCTATTGTTTTTCTTTTCCTGTTATAAAAATGAATAAATCTTCAATGTCTCCTTTTACTGAAGCTTAACCTATTTACATATTTTTTCTTTTTTTTTGAATTTCCCTGGATTCAGTCTTTTTTTGCAGTTTCTTTTTTTGAAACAAGAATATCCAAATTAAGCACTCAGCATATACAAGGTTATTGAGAGTCCTGTACTTGTCTTTCATAGCCTCGCCCCTGGGTTGCTCTGCACATACTCACACAGGAAGTTTTCCTTTCATGGGATGGATGGCTGTGTCACTATTTATTTCATAGAACCATAGAATGGTTTGGGTTGGAAGGGACCTTAAAGATCATCTAGTTCCAACCCCCTTGCCATGGGCAGGGACACCTTCCACAAGACCAGGTTGCTCCTCCTCGACGTGCTGGCCACACTTCTGATGCAGCCCAGGACATGGTTGGCTTTCTGGGCTGCGAGCACACATTGCTCGCTCATAGTCAGTTTTCCATCCCCAAGTTCTTCTCTGCAGGGCTGCTCTCAATCCACTCATCACCCAGCCTGTGTCTGTGCTTCGGATTGCCCCAACACATGTGCAGGACCTTGCACTCCAGCCTGTCCAGGTCCCTATGGATGGCACATCCCTTCACTCCAGCGTGTCGGTCCCACCACACACCTTGGTGTCATCAGCAAACTTGCTGAGGGTGCACTCGATCCCACTGTCCATGTCACCAACAAAGATGTTAAAGAGCACCGGTTCCAACATGACCCCTGAGGACACCACTCATCACCACTCTCCACTTGGATGTTGAGCCATTGACCACAACTCTTTGACTGCGACCATCCAGCCAATTCCTTATTCACCGAGTGGTGTATCTGTCAAATCCATGTCCAATTAAGAGATAAGGATGTCATGTGGGACAGTGTCAGATTCTTTGTACAAGTCCAGGTAGATGACATCAGTTGCTCTTTCCTTACCCACCCATCCTAGAAGGCCACCAAATTTGTCAGGCACAATTTGGCCTTAGTGAAGGTATGTTGGCTGTCAGCAATCACCTATTTTCCATGTACTTTAGTGTAGTTTCCAGGAGGATCCACTCCATGATCTTGCCAGGCACAGAGGTGAGACTGACTGGCCTGTAGTTCCCCAGGTCTTCTTTTTTTCCCTTTTTAAAAATGGGGGTTATGTTTCCCCTTTTCCAGTCAGTGGGAACTTCACCAGACTGCCATGACTTTTCAAATATGATGGATTGTGTCTCAGCCACTTCACCTACCAGTTCCCTTGGGACCCACGGATGCATCTCATCAGGTCCCATGGACTTGTGCACCTTCAGGTTCCTTAGATGGTCTCAAACCTGATCTTCTCCTACAATGGGCAGTTCTTCATTCCCCCAGTCCCTGCCTTTGCCTTCTGAGTCTTGGGTGGTGTGTCTGGCTGGAGCCCTTGCTGGTGAAGACTGAGGCCAAAAAATCCATTGAGTACCTCAGCCTTCTCCATGTCCCAGGTAACCAGGTCTCCTGTTTCCTTCTGGAGAGGGCCCACATTTTCCCTAGTCCTCCTTTTATCATCAATGTATCTATAGAAGCTTTTCTTGTTGCCCTTGATGTCCCTGGCCAGACTTAATTCTACCAGGGCTTTGGCCTTCCTAACCTGATCCCTGGCTGCTCAGACAGTTTCTCTGTATTCCTCCCAGGTTACTTGTCCTTGCTTCTGCCTTCTGTACACTTCCTTTTTGTGCTTGAGCTTGTCCAGGAGCTCCTTTTTCATCCATGCAGCTTCCTGACATTCTTACCTGACTTCCTCTTTGTCAGGACTCATCGCTCCTGAGCTTGGAGGAGGTGATCCTTGAATATCAACCTGCTTTCTTGGGCCCTTCTTCCCTCCAGGGCTTTATCCCATGCTGCTCTGCCAAGCAGATCCCTGAAGAAGCCAAAGTCTGCTCTCTGAAGCCCAGGGTAGTGAGCTTGCTGTGTGCCCTCCTTTTCTAATCAGGCTGAGTCAAGCATATGCTTCCTTCCGCTGCAACTCCTTACAATTGTTTTGGCTGAGGCTTTATTAGGTTTTTAGATCTATGCTGCTCGCCCTCTTGTTCAAATCTGCTTTTGGGCTTTTGTTTTTTATGCTTGTCTCCCATCAGTCCTTTTAAAATGAGTGTCAGAGCTGTGTGATTTATTTTTATTCTTGCCATCAGTTTCTGCTAACAGAATGACCTGTTCGAGAGCATGTTCCTTTGCTTGACTTTCTTTTCTTTCCCACCATAAGAAATAAATGCTTACAAGAAAGTTTGGAGATTTGACACTAGGAGCAAGAGGGAAGTAGAGCATCCAAGAGTCCCTAGATCAGAAGAGAAGACACATCCAAAAGAACTGAATTTCAGCTGCAGACTGATTTCTGAGGCTCCTATTTTGCAGCTAAAGAAACAAAAGAAAAGCTGGGGGTGGAGGGAAGGGGGTGGAGGGAAATGAGAGCAGTGTAGAGGGCAAGAGAGGTCTTTGTATTTGGGATAGATTTTTGAGCTTAATTTAAATGATAATTGGAAACAGGATGCAATGGGGAAAAGCAGACAATCAGAATACAACAAAACAAAAAGACTGACCAGACTAAATGTGAAGAGTTATTTTAAAAATCAAAGGCAGAGAAGGTGTAAGCTTAGAAAAGCCCTTCCTCTGGCCATTCTGGTAGTTCAAAAAAGTTTTGTTCAATATCAGAACAAAACCAATGAGCATATGAGAATTCCTATCAGAAGGAATATCCTGGAGAAATTAATCTAGATAAATCAAACTGTTAGCTTAATGACCCAATGCAATGGGGAACAGCCAGCTGCCCAGCTGCAGGAAGCAATCTGGGCTGGCAGGGGATGGATGGACCTTGAAGTCTGACAACCCTGACCTGAGTCAAGGCACCCAGGATTTGGAGGCTGAAAATTTCAGGACCTGTGTTACAGGTATCCTTCTGGAGACGAGGCTTCCAGGATGCCTGGACAGGCCTTTCTGCAGATAGGGAGCTGCTCCCACATTGCCACACTGGGCACATTGACACCTCAGCAGTCAGCCAAAAGCTGGCAGAAAGGAAGCAAACCCCCATGCATTTATATGAAGCGTGGTTCATTTGGGCAAATGGACACTTTCTGATGAAAAAAAAAATAGTCCAATTAATTTCCAACCAAAATCTTCACGTGTCCTATTTTATTTTATTCTGAGCAGTACATCAGAAACCAGGAATGTGAGAAAGGATGTGGTGATATGGGACACTGCTCCTCACTGTCTTCAGACCATGACAACTATTGAACTGCATTTTCTTATGCCATGAAAAGATAATGAGCTAAATTTGATTAATTTTTGAGCTCAAAGCATTAAGTAGTAGAGAATTAGTTTATTGCAAACCCAGGACTCAGACATCTCAGTCTTCCCTACCTAACTTTAGTAAGCTGTGTGCACCTATGATCTGGAAGAATTTTGTTATACTAAAGGGGCAGTTGTCAAGGATGGGAGCTTAATTTGCCTCCATCTGCATGAGCAAATGTCTGTGCACAGTCTTTGTTATCCATATGTAAGTAGTAACTATTCACATGGAAGGAATCTGAGAAAAATTATCCAAAATGCTAACAAATTACAGCTGTAATACAGTTTATCATGTCCATGCTATGGGCAGCTTTGATGATTTCTCTATTGATACCAGTGGAAGTACTCACTGGCTGAGCACTCACCAATGTGAGCTGAGGTTATGCACTCAGCCTCATAGCAAACACATCAAAAAGCTGTTTTCCTTCCCTAGGGTTTAATTTTGATGTCCTGGATGTCCTGCCTTCTGAAGCACATCACAGCATGTCAAGAAACAGCAAAGGGAGAACTACAGAACCCAGGTAGACAGCGATACACTGGACCGCTGTTTTCGTATGCAGTTCCTGAGCCAAATCTGGCCACCTGCATTTTGCTCAGCATTTTGGCTTGTGAATAGAGAATATTTGCAGCTGGGTAATTAAATCTATTTGTACTAATCTGCATATGCATATTTTTCAGGTAGAAGTTAAGCATCCAACTTGCAAAGTGTAACCTCTGATGTATAGAGGAGATAGCAGTAGTTATTAAAATAAACATTATTTCCATATCGAAATGCAGTTTTCCTCAAAGTTTGGTCTTGGATTTTTGAAATTTTTTAGCAGAAATTTGGCCCCATATATTTTCAGCAAAGGCATAAGCAACCAGGGGCTAGAAGGAAACACATCTCTTAAATGTGTATGTACAGACACATGGCAATTTATCACACATCTAGTGTTCCCACAGTACTGGGGTTCTAAAACTTGGCACAGATAAACTGTGAAGTTCCGCTGACATTTTCTTTTGAACGCATAACAATTTATATTTTTTTTGGTAAATGTAATGGACATAAAATTTAGAGAGAGTTCACAACTGCACAACTACAAAAAAGCTATTCTGTGAAGTAACTCTAAGATGTGTAATATGGAGAAAACCAGCTACGATGATCTAATGAACCTAAAATCTATAAATCTATTAAACTGAGAACAACAGAAAACTCAGCATTGGGCAGCTGTTTGCATGAGCTGTTATATAAAAGTATCTCTGTTAATGGGCATCATTCTCAAATGGGAAACACACTTGTTAGCAATGCAGGAAATTCAATTCTGAAACTAGTCACGGTATATTATACAATATATAACAATAGCAGTAACCAGAAGAGCCATTTTATCCTATGTTTGGATAGAGTTTTAATTCACAGTTGATTTATAACATGATCATGAAGACCTGAAAGTCCATGCACTGGGTTTCAGCCTGGGGAGAACTTTATTTTTAATACTTTACATTAAATATAGTTTATTGTTGGCCCATTCTAAAGGTATAGAGCAGCAAGGACAAAATAAAACAAAAGTTGGTGTCTTTTGGCAGTTTTGTGGCAGTTCTGAGCATCTTCTGAGCAGGGATCACAAATTACATCCTACTGACAAGCTGAACTATTGTAAAATATAAATGAAGTGAGGGAAGTTTTGGTGTTGTCTTTCTTTGTTTTTCAAGGATTTTTTTTTTTAAAGGATTTACAGTTTAAACCCATGAGTAGTGCTTATGCCTCTTTTGAAACTCAAAATGTGTCAGCTGAACACAGGCAATAATTTATAAAGCAATCTCACCACTTCCGTACCCCTCCACCCCTTTCTTCCCAGGAGCCCAGACGATGGCATCACAGTGAGCAGCACGGTGGTGCAGTCTTCAGTGCCTCTCAGGCTGTCCTGCACCCACTCGGAGCACCATCTGCACGATTAGAAATACTGTGAGGGTCACATGTAAGCACACAGAACATCCAGGACGCCCCCAGAAATTAGACCCTGCTGAGTGGGTCCTCTGTGCACCCCACTAATGTCTCTCCTTCCTTTAACCCACCCAGCCCTATAGCAGTGCACTGGCCACGGGCTGCCCTCCCACTACTCACCAGCTGGAGCACGATGGCAGCCCTTTGCTCAGGAGCTGGAATTGCAAACAGATCTTTTCACAGATGCTTCTCCTGATGTCTGGGAGGAGCTCGAAATCAGGTCCATGGAGCATACAGATTAACCCATGTATCTGCCAGAAAGACATCAGATGTCGTCTCAGATGTACAGCTTCCAGTTGGTAACAGGCTGGTAACAGGGAGGGCAAGATAATTGATGACTGTTTTCTTCCAGGTGATCTGGAAAAAGTGAGTGAAGCAGCATTGTCCATCACACGCCGTGCTTTACTACACTCCCTTTACTCTCTTATTAGAAGCAAAAACTTCTAGGATTTAAATATCTCCAGTACATCAATGCCATTTACATCCCTGGTCATCCATGGGGTTCTGATTTTTATATTTATGACCAACTGTTTAAAGTCCATTGCTGTTTTGTTTTTAGTGCCTGACCATGGCTTGATTGCCCATTACTGAGGCAATTACTTAGTTCTTTGTATTCAGTGAGCAGCACAGGTTAGAGGATGAAGAGATTCCTTCTGGCATTTGCCAGTTGTGAAGTTTCTCCACATTAAATACTTGATTCTAAAGTAAATTTATAATCCTCATTCCTTTGCCACCACAAATAAGAGTTCAACAGATTTTTTTTTTCCATTAATTACTATTTTTCATTTTTAGATGTGGATCTAAACATTTAGAATATCGCTCATGAAAGCCCAAGGAATGAATATGAATGGATGACTAATCCTAGTAAACATGCAATTCACAGCATAGGAGTTGTATCAGCAAATGCAAGTTAGGCATCCTCTTACTACCTGTGCCAGAAAAACCGCTGCCATTGCACCCTCCAGGCATGGGGGTGAGCAAATTGTAGAGTCACAGATCCAAAAAGCTGACACAGAGGCTTCAGCAGGATGGAAAGGCTCGGCATTGGAAAGGTTTGCCCATGTCCTGTGAAAAGGGTAAACTCATAGCACAGATCATACCCCTCATGTAAGGTGTAATGGGAGCTGCAGGGAAGACCCCAAGCACTGAATTTTAGGTCTTTGCCTCTTGCTATACCCACATTTTCTTCTAGCCTTTCACCACTGATGTAGAGGTGCACCCACTTACCAACTGTGGGGGGAGGATTTGGTTTTAAACCCCGACATAGCAGTCACAACAGCTGGTAAGGAGGGGAAATTTACTGTTGTTTGTGGAGCCCTGACTCCAAGCTGCAGTTCTGCCTTGGTCTGCTCCAGGATTGCCAGAGCTACCCACAGCCAAATGGTAAAAGAAGGGACCCCCGCTGCCTGCAGAAAAGTAACCAGGGGATGAAAGGCAGCATTGCCCCTTTCCATGCAATAGCCTTGAGCTGGAGCACCCTGCTGAAAACCAGGGATCTGTCTTCCTCCCCCATCAGTGTTCAGGATTCAAGATAAGCAAGAGGGTGAGATGTCCCAAACTGAGAATATTTCTGCATTTCATGTGAAATCAGCTGAAATAAGTATCTACTTCTGAAGCAGGAACAGGAGTCCGGCAGCCTGGAGGAGGGGGAGAGCATCACAGGTTTGGTCCTTAGCTGCATGACCAAAAAGTGGTTTTTACTTATGTTTCACTCCCTGAAAACTGTGTAGAAGGATTTAGAGCTGCCTGAGTAGCCTGTGATATTCTCACTGTACCTTGAAATTCATCTAAATATTGACTCTTTCAGAGGAGGTTTGATGGAGAAAGGCAATATCTTGGACCAGAGTATTTGCACTAAACCCCTTGAAGATCAATGAGCCAGAGTGATCAGACAATTCCAGTTGCTTTTGGGGACTGCATTTATCTTACAATCCAGCCTTAAAATTTGGATTTCATACATTATTCAAAGTCCAGATGCAACCAGTCTTTAAGTATTTCTTCTTGCTTGTAAAGTCTCTTCATTGCTTTTATTGCCACTGTAATAATAAAGCTAGCTTTTTAATATGTACAGTAGGACCAGCAAAGTTGTACATATTAAGCTAACATTCTGGATCAAGTCAGTTTGGTGGAAAACAGACATTGACAATTCCAAACAGAAACTTCTCTCCTGCAAGAGCTCCTAGGAATTAGGAAATTAGATGTAAATGCTGCCATATTGCACAACACAGAGGAGCCTTGCAACCATGGGAAAACACTACTGTGGTGTTCCTATCCATGTTGCAACAAGTATTTTTCTCTAACATAAAATGGTGGTCTGCAAATTGTCAGGATGTGTATACATGCAGCACAGGACTACGTAATTTTTTTCCTCTGCTTGACCGCTCTGTTGGATCAAGGCTTTAGGGCAGATAAATTATTAGCCTACATATGCATATGATACATTTATGTATATGTTTACATATGTAAATACATATATATACACACATATACATATTTAGGTTAGTATTCAATACCAATAATTCACATTTATAAGCTGTGAGGGGCTCCCTAAACGGGTCACAAGTTTGAAGGTATCTGCCTACTCATGAGCATGCTGCAGTCACCAAAAGATCCTCAACTATTGGAGCAAAAAATTCAGAAAGATCCAGTATGCAAATGACAGAGGTTTGTAAACCCAAGTCCTCTCTGCCCACTGCATCCTCTAAAAGTGGGACCTATCCTCCAGGTTTCTTTCACTGCAGCCAGTTTTGGTGCCATTGGGGCTGGATCAGCTCTTACACTTAGGAAAAGGCTCTGCAGGTGTGTGATTGCTTCAGCCTGTGCAGCTGCTCTCGATGGTGTCCCCAGCTTTGTCCTCAGCTGTGCCTCAGCCCCTCGTTGGCTCTGACCACCTCCCATACCCACAGCTTCCCCTGCCCCAGTACGTGTTGTTGCTCTCACAAGGAAGCCATTTTCCTTCCTCTGACCAAGGCAGGATGTGCAGCCTTTGTCTCTCCAATGAGTCACGTCCTTCTATCGGAGCAAAATTTGTAACGCCCAGTCTGGTGCTGGCAAAGCAGTTCAGAGGTAATGACAACCAGGTAGGGCCGATGGGATGGGAGGTCATACAAGGGTCTGGCTTTTCTCCTTTCTTGATGGCAGTGATTGTGCTTTGGTCTATTTTCTGCAATAAATACATAGCCATTGCATTCCTCGTGCTGCTGCTTTAATTTTATATTCCTTCTGGAGTAATGCAGTCCCAAAGGTTTTGAAAGCTTGAGCCTGAACTATCAATATCTGTGCTATATGTAACCAGAAGAATGGGGAGATAGGTTGGAAGAGCAGTTATGCCAGCTCTCAGAGGTGGTTTTGTGAGCTCAGACTTTTGATAGAGTTTCTCTGGATTTATACTGGTATCATTAACAATGGTACGTGGTCCGCTGTGGTAAGCAGACTAGGAAGACATGACCCATTAAAAGAGGCCCCTGAACTTCTACTGTGCAATTTCAGCTGTGTTTTATTCATTTGCTGTTACCTTGCAATGATTCTTTTTTGTGTTTTCTTTGTTTTGTCCCTGCAGCTTGTTTATTTGCCAACACTTGGGAATTTTGCTCTTACAAGGTGTTTACAGTGTTTGCTTTAAGGCACATATTTAAGTATCTGAAACACTTTGGGTTTTTAATGTTTGAGGTAAATATAGTATTGCTCTGCCATGTACAACATGTAAATATCTACAGTATAAGCATTTTAAAGTACTTGAAGCTGAGTCCCATTCTTCCAAATATGTGCTGTTTTCAACATAGGTAGATTAGAATTAAGTATAAAATGTCTGCGTAAATGAACATGGGGAAGTAAAAATTCTCTCAAGGCAGCAGCTTAAATCTGTCCACATTGCATTAATGCCCAGGTGGGCTGTATTCAGGTGCCACGCCGCTTAGCTGCAGTGGGTATTTGCTGCGTATGGTGTGAGCAAAAGGCTCAGGAGACTTGGACTGAATTCTTCACTCTGCTACAATCTGCTTTAATTCTCTGTGTGCCTCTGTCCAAAAGGACTTCACAGTTCCTGATGAAAGTTGAGATAAATGCACTGAAAACTGTGAAAGTCTGAAATAGGAGGTAGCAGGGCTGTGTCAGTAGAGGTGTGTTCTGTTCTGCCAGTTGTTTGCTGCTGAAGTCTGCAGAGAGGAGAGAGGCTTTATGCTGAACGAGCCTGACAGGGTCATGCAGGACTTTATGCACCTCAGGGACAAAGTTTCAGAAAAGAGTTTCAGTTTTTTATCAACAGTCTCTGCAACTGAAATTCAAACAAATATGTGTAAAGAGCTCCAACAGTGCCATACAGACAACTGTCTTAGGGGGAGCAGAATGGTGGTTAGGCCATCACCAGTGTAAGCTTATTGACCCAAAGTTCTGTAGACAATAAGCACACAAAATGTAAGCATGAAACTGAAAAACCTTTGGAAAACGTCTTTGTCAACATGTAGGTTCTCGGAGGATGTTTCCCACCTCTCTATTGATCTGTTGATGTAAGTCACAAAGACCGTCCTGCTCGGAAGAAAAGGATTGCTTCCCTCAGAACGTGTATTTGATAAAGATTGTAATCATTGCTCTCGAACAGCAGCAAAATCCATCCTCAACTTTGCTGCATGCAGCAAATCTGAAAATCTTGTATGGGAAGGGTGTGTCCTTAGTTAATTGTTGCTGTCTTGTTTCTTAAGGTATTATCTATACATCAAGTTTCATTTCATTTAAGAGACCCGGTTTGCCTTTTAGGCAGAATTTGATGTAGGCAGGAACAGAGGGTGCTCGGCATCTCGAGGAGACAGCAGCCTCCAAAGAGGCACTCAGTATGGTGGGAGATGCTGAACCACAGCCCGCATTTCCCATACCGCTCCTTACCAGGCTGCTGCTGTATTTATAGCAGCAGTCTGTATTATGTGGTTGTTGCATTCTGCTGAGAATTACTTTAGCGGAGGGATGAGCTTCTGCCTCTGACTGGCATCAGTGCTCTGTTCCGGCTCACGTCGTGGCTCCAGGAGGGCGAGAACCCAATTGCAAAACCATCCGGACTTCATTATTTATTAAAGCTAGGAAAAACAAGTTACCCAAGTCATAAATATATGGGTAACATCGGTTAATCCTGCAAAGGCAGCGCTCTTATCACAAAAAGTTCAAGTACAAATAAATTGTTTCTGGGACCAAGAACACATTTACAAATGTGACTGAAGCTACTGGCAGTATTAAGATTAAGATGCAGTGGGGTTTAGATCATGAAATGAGTGATACTGAGGATAGTCCTGAAATAGGCACTATCATTAGTGCTAAGTATGCTTAACAGAAGTAGCGTGCCACAGATTTAACACAAGGGCACGAATTAAAAACAATGAAGCGTATGTTGCTTGGTAGTGACAAAGAGTCAAACACATCTTTTGCGCTGCAGTTGTGCAACTGCTTGCCTGCTTTGGGGGACTGTTTTCCCAGCTCCTGTCTGAAAATTATTTGCCCTCTTGAAATTGGGAGTTTGTATTTCCTTCTGTAGATGGCTGCAGCGAACTAAGTCTGTTTTGCTTCTGTGCAGGCATATCGTTAAGATCACTGGTGTAAGAGCAGAGATTAAGATTACTCAAAACCAGGATTGTATTCTTCTAAAATTAATGTACTGCCCTTCTAATGACTGTATGCAGTGGGTATCTGTTAGTATATCACCTTCTTGTTATATGCACTGTAATAACTGCTTGATGGATTATTACCTGTACAAACACAAGTTTGTATAAATTTGAGTTTAATCACTTCCATGCTGGTGGGCTTATTTTATTTCTAAGGCATGAGGGTCTGTTAGGCAGGTTTCAAACCCTTTTGAAAAAACATAATCTGCATCTCTTCTTTTAGATCACACTCTAATCCTTTTGACAGTTATGATTACAGCAGACTTCAGAAGGTTTTCCACCAATTATAGTCTTATTTCTGGATGTCATCGGTAGAGCTTAGAAGGGTGTTTTTTTGTCTTCCTCTCTCCCCACAATAAAGCAGCTGCACAGAAAACAGATGGCGCAGAGTCACTCCAGTTGAAATTAATGGAGTCAGGCTATCCACACAAATCTTTGCAATGAAAAAGGAGAGATTCTTTTTTCAGTGAGTTGCGTACAAGATGTATGTTGTTTGTAAAGGAATTTAGTTCACGTAAGGGATAAAAAGCTGTAACCAGTGAAGAGGAAAGCCTGCTTTTTAAATCAAAACTCAAATATGAGTACACAGGAGCAGTCACACTGTCTCAGTGGAAGCCTCCACATTTGTAGTTGAAGGCTGAAGTAATATTTCTATTCTGGAAAAGTTCTATTTAAACCATAACTGTGCATGCAATGATACAACACACAGCCAAGTTTTGCATGCAGATTAGTAACAAATTTGTAACTGGACTGGACTCATTTGAATCCACATGTGGCACGGACCACATAAGACTCTAACAATGCAGATAGTCCTTAAAAGAACTGATCAAAATTGTGTGACTCCGTGAATAGGCATTTGTACATTGGTGTTTATCATCTGTGTCCATAAAAATCTGGTTGCACAGGGGAGCAGATTTACAAAGGTCTTTTGATGTCTACTGGGAGTTTCAAAAACACTTAAGCAATTAGGCTCTGAATACCTTTACGACTGGTACAAATTAGGTGACTAACTTATGCAGGTGCTTTTGTGAATCCCACTAGGCTCATATATGCATAAACAGGTGTCTAAACAATGTTTATATGTTTGCTCCATGGTTCTTAAACCTTTCGGTGACATATTTTGTTCCTTCCTCTGAGTAATAGAATTGTCTTCTTGCTGTGAGTAATCCACTTATCAGGAGCTAATGCCATGTCTTGCAGGTGGGGTCATGGCTGGTGTGGAGCCAAGTGAGCTATTCCCCTTCTTCTGTTGCTGCTGCTTGGAAAAAGTCCAAAAGTGTGTTGCACAAGCCCCTTTGCTGGAGCACACCTGTGTTTGGCACCAGGGAATAGTAGCCTGGGTTTCTAAGAATGGTTCATTAAATATATGATTGTAGAGCGTGGTAGATGTTTGTACTAGCCAGCTTGGTTAACGCGGGGTTGTGTCAGGAGAAGTGCTGGGTGGATGTGTTAGAGACTCCTTGCTGAAAGAATGTGTCACAGTCTGGATGTATTAAATATATCTGTGTTGGGGCTGGAGTCTTACACTGTTGTGATAAGACAAAATGACAAGTGTACTCTAAGCAACAATCTTACATATTTTCAACAAAAATGTAAAAGCTTTTTTTTATTCACCATAATCAGGGAGTTAGAAGAAATGACAGATATAGTATAATGAAGGTGAAAAAGCATTTCAAGAGGCATATCAGAAGATACTGATTAGCAATGTAATGTGGCAGGTTACGTGCAAACAGAAAAAGCTGCCTCAGAATTGCAGCAGAATCCCGTTGCCAAAGGTGTAAGCTCTTTACAAACAAAGCATCAGGAAACCTAACGCAGCCCTCGCTCCTGGAGTGACAGAGAAGCGCTGGAGGCCACAAGGCAGCAATCAGGGATTCATATTTTCTGCCTCTTTGACATGAGTGGCATTACATGGTGCGTGGCCTTTATTTGCGTTACATTTGGGTTTATGCACTGACGTTTTTGTTTTGGGAAAAGGCACATCTAGTTAAGTATTGCTGTTTCACGTGTGAGTGTTGGCTGGAGAGGAGGGAGAAAAGGAAAACGCTCTAAAAGTGAGGCATTGGCAGAAAAGGGAAAACTACTACCAGCTGATATTTAGGGTGAAGTTTTACAATTGTCAGCCAAACCATCAGGCATTTTACCCATATGCTTTCTTGCTTGAAACATTTTATTCTCTTCTACTTCAAGACTCAAACAGCCTTCAGGGATTTATAGCATTTACTTAAAAACAGCAAACATTTTCAATTATTTCCATGCTGTTCAGGGACCATAATTTACTTAATGCTATGAACAATCACAGTTCTTAGGGACTGCTGTGAAATGTCACCTCTAAAGGATGGCTCCCTTGCTGGTAGCAGTGAAAGCCCCGTTTGTAGTTTTCATTTTTTATTTTGATTTAATTTTCAGACAATTCAACTTTCACACCATGCATGAGTGACTAAATTCATTTCACTTGTCAGAAGAGAAGAATTTTCATAATTAAAATCTAAAACAAGGGTGGCCTTTTGCTTGCCGATCACATATTTCACATCTGGTTTATTTTCTCCTATTGTGGTTGGCTTTTGTTCTGGACATAGTTTGGGGTTGGGTTTTGGGTTCTTTTTTTCTCTTCCCCAAGCTATTATCAATGGGCAACCTTCAATAATTTGTCTGAACTTTGGAAGAACTTCAACGAAAGAGGTAGATGAGCTGTGAATGAGAATCCTCTCTGTCTGCATGGAGACAATCCACTCTTGTTTTTCAGAACAGTGCAATACAAGCTGATATCACATGTAATTGAGCTTTTTATATGCAATAATTCCCCTGGGAGTACCCTGGTGTGAAAAGCTGTGTGAACTTACTTGCTGCTCTCTCTAAAACCAGACATGTTCCAGCAAGATTGTCTTGACACGTTTGTCTCATCCCTCTCTGGTTGATCTCCTGTAGCTATGAGTGACCATCAGTTGTGCAGGACGTCTCTGGGTGTTGTCCTGAGAGTTGGTTATCACATGGGATAACCTGAATTCCTTTCTTGTGACATGGACAGTCACTGGGCAAAGAAGCTGAAGGTGAAGAATCCCATTCCCACCAACCAGCTAGTAGATAAAGACTAATTTAGTTACAGTTTGAACTGGCCTTAGATCCAAGGCCAGTGCAAGGCAGCAGACAAAATGATTGTGTCCCCACTACCTGATTTGCTACCATGGAAAACTAGACTGGCTGCCTACCTACTTGGTTCAGGCATACTGGCAAACTTCTGGTTGTTGGGGACGGTCTGTCATCTCAAAACACACCTGGAAAAAATGAACTGAGTTCTCCCAAAAGTTGGGCTCATTTTCATTAAGAACCCATGCACTATTCTCTAAATGTACTTGCCACTAAAACCTTATGCAAATAATTATTACAGCTAAGCTATGGTTGTAATTTCCATTTCACTGAGGTCAGTTGCATTACATTTTTAGGATTAGTTGCTAGTGGTATAAATGGCTTATGTTGCTCTTTGAGGGTGCTGGTTTTAAATTAAATATAGAGCTGGAATGTGCATCTGCTTTAGGCTTGCAAGCCGCTAACATGCTCTCTTTAATCAAAATCCATTACCTTTCATGAGATGCAAAGGATTAACCCTTAAGTGACTCTAGGGACACTGTTCAGTTAAAGTTGCACTGATAAAGTCAGTGCTACACAGTATTTATGCTCTCCTGTTGAGATAAATGGTCCCAGGGAAGTGCTGAACTAGGCAAGCCAACAAGCATAGAATTTCAGAGGTTAAGTGTATTCACAGTCTTTTCCAAACATGGCTTTAAAAGGATTATTTCTCCTTTTTTTTTTTTTTTTTTTTTAGGCTGGTTAAAACTTTTCTAAAAGCTATATACATCCTTCATACAACCTGGTAATGTTTTCCCTGCTGCCAGGAACATGCCTTTTAAAGATATGGAAACACAGATGCACATGCACTTATGTTAACAAAAGTTTATCTTTTAGTTAGCCAAGGTAGAAAAAAGTGAGAAAATCAGAGGTTTCAGTTGCTACAAAAAGTGAAGAAGAAACAAGATTTAATTTTAAACTGTGTATAGTACATACTGGAAATTAATTCTACTTTCAATTAAGTTTGTCAGCATGGCTAAAATTTAAGGAAATATCACAGAAGTGTGGAAATGTAGGGCTAAAGAAGGTAATTTTTTATCTGGGATGTTCTCAAGGAGAAACATGGTACCTGTGAAAGATCAACCACTCTTCAGTGAACCTGAGTTAACAAAATAATGGTCTAATTAAAGAGAGATCTCCCCACCAACCTTTCCTCACTGTAATATCCATAGGCATCTGAACTGGGGATGGGGGGGGGCTGCTGTACTAAAACCAAAGCTTTCTTGATGCAGAAAATGTACTATTTATTTAGCAAAAGCATAGTTGCAAATTTACTAACAAACTTAAAAATTTAACCAACATAATGGTTTTACACCGGCTAGTAATAATCTAAATATTTGAGTACTAGGAAGGAAAATAAAACCCCACTTTTGTGTCTTCCTCAACCTTGGAGAAATTCCAGTCCATGTCTCCAAAGAAAGCTCCCAGCACAGCAGGCTATGAGCTACCCTGGGCAAGGGGCAGCTGCTACCCTGCTTTCAGCAGCTGGGTGGCTGCTTGTCCTTCCTGACCGAGAAAGGTCACATTTTTACCAGTCTCTAACTTAAAGATGTTTATCTGCACATTCTAAACTTGAGCAGGTTATTTCACCTTTGTGCATGAACAAATGGAATTGTCTGTGGTGATCCTGGTGTATCTACTTAAGCATTGATTCTTCTCCATCAAACGGAATTGAAGCAATTCATTGTCCTTACAAGTATCTTTTTACCACTTTTTCAAGGAGTTTCCCACTTGGTCTTAGTGTTGTGGGAGGAGAGTAATCTCTTTCTTTAATCATGATTTGTTTTTTCCCCTCCTCCACAGAAATTAGTAAATAGGGTCCTCTGCATCTCCCTTCTTCATATAATCTCATCCAAGTAATCCTCTGAAGTTGGGGTGGGTAGAAACATTCTCTGGATCATTTCTGGGACACAAGTATCAGGTGTGATTAATCCTGTTGGAGTAGGACAGGAGATGTGGGCGTTGGGAGGTCTTGTTGCTTCCCCTCACTAGAAGAAGACTTCTGTGTCACAAAGCTTTGCTTTGGCAATGCTGGTTCCTTTGAGAAACGCACAGATGTCCAGCCTGAAAAGGGGTGGAATTCTGGTGCTCGTGCAACCAAGGGAGGTTTGCTGTAGTTTCTCCCCAGGAGTAGGATTTCATCTGAGATTTTTACTGTCACTGAGAATTGACAGAATCCTGAAGTCTCAATTCACTTGATGTGAGTCAGCTTGCAAACTCTTATTTATTCGCTGTGCAGCTTCCTCAATATGCCACAGGAATCATTAACCTACGTAAATTAACTGCATCCTCAAAATGTATAAACAAGCTAATTTTAAGCATCCTCTAGATCTGAGCAAAACATATTTTGTGTGCTAAAACATTGAAAATTAGAATACGTGATGGTGAGAAGAATAGTATTTAACACTGAGTGCTTTTAATCTTCAAAGAGCTTAGCAAACATTAGTTGATTAATAATAAGTGATGTATATCGAAGTGTAAATAGTGCAAATACAAGCCTCACTTTATACTTTGATTTGGCTTCTATGACTAAGGATTTTTTTCCAAATAATGTTGGTATAAAATTAAATTGAGCAACTAAAGGAGCTTGTGCATTCACTTTCCTTTTAAACTTGGAGTTTCAAAAGTTATTGCAGTAATATAAAACCTTAAAGTATTTAATAATAAAGAATTGCATTTACTTTTTAATTTCTGGATTGGATGGTCAATAAATAAGATGGCTTGTAAGTAAACAATTGTTAGAAAAATCCTGTGCTGGACTGTCACACTAGCTGTCATGCTAAATTGCATTTCCAAATGACACATCTTCCACTTGATACTTACAGAACAAATTAGGCAGAAAATACCTCATATTCCTAAATACTTTTAGCCAGTGGGCTTCTCAAGGTTAAATAGACAACATACATGATCTTTAAAGTAGCAAATGGTGCTACTAAAAATCCATTAATATGCACATTAGCAAAAAATTGACAGGCCCTCGTGGCAGTTGTTGGAGACAACTAACAAGGGATGTTTCACAGGACCGGCCAGACTTCCATGAGGTTCACTTTGTTAATTATTTGTTGCTCTGAGTGCAGTGATAAAAGCATGCTAATACACCATAGAAGCCTTTTCTTTCCCCTGGCCTAATTAAGGACAAGCTCATCTTTTTGTTAAGTGACATGCCTTCAAAAAGGTTCTTTTAAATTCCTTTTCACTGTGTTTCTGATTCTCCTGTAATTACTATCAAGGAAGGAGCAATCCACTGACTGCAGCTAGGTGAATAGCATTAACTATCAAAGTAGTAAATACAATCTGTATTTGCAATAGCCAGCAAAAATACAACAGTATGGTGTGAACTCTAAGTAAAAGTCTAGGAAATAGATCTTCATCTGCTACAAGTTGTCATAGGACCACTGGCCTCCTTGGCCTGTGGAAACTTATACCAGCAATGGATTTGGCCACTGATTATATGGACCAAGCATGCAGTGAGTGCTCCTGCATCATCTGCCTTTTGTAAAATCTAGCTATTTATATAAAGCTCTTATGATTGACAGTTTTAGGTTAAGGAAACACCTGGGCTGGTATGTTGTGACTCCTGTGTAAGTAGACTGGATGCTTGCTAAGGTTGAAGTTTTCCCTAAATCCAGCTTCTGTTCAGCAAATGCATTTCAACATATGCTCAGCTTTAAGCCTGAGGATGATGACTTTCCTGTCTGGCAAAGCACTTAAGCAAATGCTTAAATTTCAGGGTAACAGTAGCCTTGCATTAAGTCGATGCTTGTCTTTAAAGAGACAAGCCAATATTCTTCTTTATCAGTATTGCCTTAGCTACTAGTTGTAGATCACCCAACTCCTCCTGCACTTCCCTTGCAAGCAGGACCATTTTAACTTTTCACAAGATCCTCGAAGATTTATACCATTCCTGTCCTTCACATGAGATTTCCCTGAAAAGATAGTCTAGAGGTGGCCCCCCATGTGAGTCTAGAGGTGAACATAAGGATTGTGCAGATGTGAAGCAAAAGATTTCTGTTTCCAGTGCATGTTTAGGACTTGCAATTTTACCAGTCCTGAAGCAGTATATAATGGTTCACACTAGATCAGCATAATCTACCCCTGAGCTGTTTCCTCCTTAATCGTGATGATGCTCAGGACACATGGGGGTATTTTTCTTGTTTCTCCAGTTCTCTGTACAGCACTTCCATCCACCCTCAAGCATCCCCAGATGAATATTTTTAGTATGCATACAAAAATTTCAATCGCTGTAATCCTCGGGGAGTTTCAAACACTCTCAAAGTTAGCTTTCACAGTGTCAGAACTGTTTGTGCTACTCTTATCCTCCTAAGCGCTACGGCTGTTGAAAAGCACTGTCACTGCCTACTTCTCAGAGGCATTCTCTCCCTTCACAGTCTTCCCAAGGAGGTGTCAAAAGTGCTTTGTTGCGTTTGCTCTGCGGCACCATTCCCTTAGAGATCCTGAATTATCTCCTTGACCATCACATTGCTTGGAAAGGTGGGAACAGGCTTCTTACTCTGTGCATCTCACAAGACCTTCTGGGGCATCACGTTACCTCCTCCTTTTCATATCAGCTCAGCCTCCACTCTTCCCTTGTTAAATGCTGCATCACCATGTCTTCACTTAAGAACATAATAGCTCTTTTAAGCTCTTCTGTTTCTCTCTCCTTCAGAATCACACAGTTAAATCCATTTGGCTTCTTGTCAGTTTACTCTTCCTGAATACTGATTTTAGTTTTTTTTTTCCTTTAGATAGATAGTCACTATGGAACATCATTAAGAATTTCAACATTTCTTAAGGCTAAAAAAATAAATAAAAATAAGAGCAAAGTGATTTCATGATTGTGCTCCTGCACAACAGGCCACAATGTTTTGTGAAATCAGCCTCTTTCAATATGTATGAAAAAATTAATTTCCATTCTCTCTTGAGAATGAACCAGATTGAGACAGTAAAATTATTATAAATGGGAAAATTATATTAAATGTATGGAAACCACCTTCACAGGCTCTTCAGGTACTAAGGAGAGAAAAATAAGAGGAACAATGGAGTATTGATGAGGAAATTATTAGTAATGGCTTGAAAATTTAACAGTCCCCAGATAGAGCTTGACTTGAAGTAGGGAAGTGTCAATACTTGGCTCGGATGTGAGTTAAGTGTGGATTGGCTGGGCACAAAAAAGACTAGAAGTGCTGGGTTTATGCCAACATCTGCCACCAACCTGCTGTCTGCGTTTAGCAGACCTTTGCCTTGTTTTACCCTGGTGTGAGGAGATGAGACACAGAACCCTGGATTCATGGGGATGATACTTAATCAATCTGAGCTGGCACTTGCAAATTTGCAGCTTGGTTGCTTTACCGTGGTGTGCAAAAACCTCACAGCCTTAACTGTGTTTTTCTTGAAAAGAGGAGCTGTTTGCACCCACATTGTTGTGTTGGCAGACAGTTAAGGCATTTGGGGACTGTGGGTCACCCAAAAAGTCTTTGGCAGAACAAGGAACAAAACCTGCATCACAATATGTCCCAGTGCTGTTCCATCCTGCCTCCCATCACGTGTGCTGTTTTAGCAAGGGAAAAGGGTTTTGGAGAAGAAAGTCTGCATCTGCTGAAAATGGCAAGATGATTGTTTGAGCCGTTCCTTGCCCCCACCCATGTAATCAGAACTGGATTCCTTCTCTCTTTGAAGCTGACTAATGTAGTTTATCATATAAAATCCATTTACTCAGGCTATATGCGGGAGGAAGAAGGGTGAACTTCCCTGTAATGCTCATGAAACACTTTGATATTTTAGCCTGGAAGGCACCATAGAAACGCAATGGATTATTATTAATGAATTAACTAAATGATTAATTTAGTTAAAAGCTAAATTATTTAATTATTCATTAAATTAGCCCCAAATGTGACAGCAGCAATGAGACAAGCACTCAGTCTGCAAAGCAGTAACACAACTTGCATTAAAAAGTTGTTTTCTCCATTATTTAATGAATTAAAGCTTTGGTTATAAACAAGTCATCCAACAGCCTTTTCAGTCATGGTACGACTGATGCCTCTCTGGTGTGTCATTACAGATGATAGCAGTGTGAGATTGGAGACAAGATGAGGTCGTTCCTAATGAAGAAGAACTTAACCTTTTTGATAGTGGGATGTCTAAAACTAATTAATCCTATTCTTAGAAACTCTAACTGAGGTGAATAAAGATATGTCATTTAACAGAAACTTCCCTCAGGAGAACAATTGGGGGTTTACCAAAACTGCAGAGGTTTTACAGATCTTAAGCAAATTTTCTATAAGGCCACACGTGTGTGAGAGAGAAAGTGAAGCCAGATGCATTTCTGATGTGTGGCTTCACTGAAATCAAACACACACAAAAAAGTTTTGGTTTCCTTATTTTTCAGCTGCACAACTAATTTAGCCTTTTAGCATGTCCCTCTTCCTCCAGACAAAAGTATTTGAAAGGAAAAATTAGGATGGGATATTTTTCACCATGTTTTGGTTTATCTTCTCTGCAATAAGAGAAGGTTTTGAAATAATCACTTGCCCAACAAATGGCTTGAGCACATGTGTAGGTTGGACTGCACAGTAGATCCAGCAGTGACTGGGGAGGCTGTAGTGCATTCAAAGCCAGGTGACGCCCTGTAGAGGCAGCACAGGCAGTAAGAGGAATGTCTTTTGAGGAGATCATAATTGGAATACAGAGGGCAGAACTCTGCAGAGGAAAAATGGCCTCTGCAAGAGTTGTTGAACTTAAGTTCAAGGGCAGGTGTTCAGGTAATAGCTGTATATGCAGTGGACTGGGTGATAAATAATTTCTCTGGTTCATCAAGGGTTTATGGATTAATTCATTAGTGGAACTACTGTAGCATCTTCCTGAGTCTTCCCCAAAATTAACTGAAAGAATGTGACTGTAGAAGGAGCATTTCTGTGATGGTAGGCACTCATCTAGGATGTGGGAGATCAGAGTTGAAGCCAGGCTTGGGCTGAGCTACTGTGTGCTCAGCCAGCTGCCTCTCTGCATGGAGCAGTCCCAACAGAGCGCCTGGGAAAGCTCTGCTCCAGGGCAGTGGCAGGGAAATGCCTCTGGGATACGGGAGAACAGCTTTCTCTTTTGCAAGATTGTAGAAGCACGTATTTCCCACTTCTCAGGCAAGCGGTCCATTTAGCTGTTTGTCTTTCATCTTGAAGGTTAGAAACCTTCCCTAACAAATATTTTGATGAATTTGCTGTAAAAGGTGTTTTCTTTTCTGGCATACTAATGTTTCTGAACAGAAAGATGCTCCATCAGAAATCCTCAGCTAGCTTCAGTGAGCACTTAATGGAACTGATTTACATCCTTAAAATTCCAGATTGGTCTGTCCTTAAGGATTGCCTTTTCTTTCTGGAAACCACAAGGACTTGCCCAGGCAGGCATCTCAGTTTGACCTGGGCAGTCAGAAATGTCGAGGCAGCCAGTCCCGATAGGGAAATGTATCCTCAACCTCTTCACAATACAGTGAATTTTCTTTTCTGCTCAGCCCTGCATTCCTTTTCCTTTCCAATTCTCTTCTGCAGACCCATGAATGCTAACTGACACTGCCATTATCATCTTACAAGGCAGAAGTCAGGCTGCATTTGGGAAGAGCTATTTAGCCAGCTCCATGAACTCTCGCAATTTAGATCATCTATCAACCACTGGAGTCTAGGCCTTGATTCTGCAACATCCCAGACATACAATTAAATCTATCATTCTAACTTGTCCTATTGAAGTCTTCTGGCAGGCACAAAGCTTAAGTTATGTATGTCCTTGAAAGACTAGACCCCTTATTCTTCTCTAGCACTTCAAATAAAATAGTTGGAAGTCCATTTCTTGTAAAGTTCACTGTATCTCCACCTGCAGAGTAGCTGTGGGCAAAGGGCCCTGTGTTTTATGACTATTAATAATTCAAGCCTGCGCTACAAAAATATACGAGAAACTTCAGCAATTTTTTGAGCCTAGTACTTGAATTCTAGCATTAGACTTTGAGACATCTTGTTTCACACATACTGCAGAGGCGGAGAATGGAGACAAGTTGTCATGCATGAATGAAGATGCTGGGAATTAGATGAAAGAGATTTTCCCACCTCCTAATAAAAGTCAAAAGTGACTCATCTGAAATAGAGATTAACAGTGGCCAATAATTTGAGTACTGCTTTGCTAATGTTTGATGTTAGATATTCTTATGAAAAATATGACCCAGGAAAATCTGTGTGAAGCACCTGAGAGCTAGAGACTTGATAGTTTCACACGAGAGCCATTTTTAGGCCAGAATTTTAAAACAGAAGTGCCTCTGTTCTTTTCTTCCTCAAATCCACAGTTCCTTAAATGTGAAAAAGCTTTTAGAAAGATTTTTTGGTCTGTTACTAAAACAGGAGTTGACAGGTTTCAGAACATCTATTTTGTAAAATAAGAAAGAAAAATGGTCTCAGGTTAGTGGCCATTAACATGTCAGCTAGATAAATCAAATATCTTCTATCCTGGATCTTAATAATAATAATAATAAAAAAGTCCACTTGGGATAATGAAAAGTAGGAAAATAATCACCACTAGACCTTTATTTCTCCCAGATTCCAGGGGAGAACTATCAAAACGTTAATTCATAGAGACACTTAAAAAGGCATTGCTTAAATTTATCTATATCATGAATTCTGGCTGACAAAAAGTTACTTTAAACAAATTTACACTATCCATCATGAAGTATGTCTTCAAATGAAAAGATTTAGATTTTAACATAGGACCGTAAACTCCCAAGGACTTTTGGACAGTGAACAATGAGTTCAACCATCCTCTTGAGAAGCTGGTGTGATCTACAGCATCCAGAGGCTCTGTATCTCACTCTTTATTGCTGCAAGGAGATCTTTCAAGACCCGTGTGTTTGACAACATACAGATCTCAAATGCTGACAGGGGTTTGGCCTGGATTTTTACTACCTGTAATTTCTAGCTGTGCAACCAGGTGGGAGGGGATTTGCATCCGATGTAATCCTTGCAAACAGGAATTTGGCTTGGTAGTAACAGGTGGTGACTTGGAACCAGCAGACAGACAGATTCTGCAAAGCGGTTTTTTTTATTAGTGTGTTGTGGAAGAAACTGATCTGTTTCTTTTCCATTTCAGGAGGGAAGAGGCCATAAAGTCTGTGGTTTTGAGGCTGCAGCAGGGTAGGTTTCCAGGCTTATTCAGGTACAATTGTCAGTGAAGCTCCAGTGAACAAAGCGATGAATTTAGAAACAAATATTCTCAAAACCACTGTAGATCGTGACGGGAGCACCAGTGGCAGTGGGGTCTCTTCCCTTCTTCTGCGCAAAGATAAATGCTGTGCTGAAGAATTCCTGTTCTGAAGCCTTTTAAATAGGATTCTGGCAAAAGAGCTGCAGAGCCTTTTCCCTGTGAATCTCCATTCAGCTCATCTTACAATTGAGCTACTTTACAAACAGGGGAAGAAATCCCCCAGCTTCGTTTCAAGTTAGGGATTTTCAGACATGTAGGCTTCAGTCTCTTTAATGGGAGAGAGCTAAGAGAGATGACATAATCATATATTAACAACACAACAACCTACTTACTATCCTCACTGACGCTGGAACTTGGCTCTGGGGAGGCAGTCAAAGCATCGTCTATTTGAAGGAGCAAAGGTGAGGCATTACACTGGCGGTTTTATGAATATTTCATAGCTTAGAGCAGTAACCTGTCTATTCCCCTTACAGATGCCTACTTATGCTTTAAACAAAACGCAGAGTGTAGCTATAAGCAGATGTACATTTGTTTAAATTTTTCTTTGTACATCAGTAAGTGGACTGAAATTGCACAAGCAGGGTGTGAAAACATTGTACAGTGTAGAGGAAGGAGGGATGAAAAGAGACCTCCAGGGTTTAACAGCAATTTTCTCATACTCCTCTCAAAAGAGAGAAAAGCACACAATCAAAAAAACTGATAACAAACCTTATCTGCTGCCTATGCCTTGCACCTGGGGCATGCTTACTGCAGCAGTGGGACTGATCCTGCGATGTACCACTGCAGGATGCACCACTGCTGTGCGATGCTGGAGGAGAAGAGCTGTCCTCCTGTGCTGCTTATGATACACAAACAAGCAGCTTTGATTCCACCACGTCAAAGGCAATGGCAACACATGTATGCCTCTCACAATGATTGCCCTTTCTGTGACTCTTGCTGTTTCATTTACTCAGCACTTTCAAGGCCAGGCTGTTTCTTTGGAAGATATTACTTAGAATAGAATAAATAAAAATAATCCAGAGTCTTTCTCAGTAACATTTTATGTCTCATATGCTGTGGTTAACATCTAGCAGAGTTCCCCAAAATTATCATTGATGGTGGCCTATGCATCAACTTTAAATTTTGTTTCCTGGCATTTTCTGGACTTCTTCACAGTATAAAGTACTGGTGGCTCTGCAGTAAAAAGTGAGAACTGCGTGTAGTTTTTTGATATTAAGGTAATGACAACTTTCAGCAAATTTTTTATTTCACAAACTTTAACAGCTAACAACCTTCAAAAGTAACAACATCCTGGTGTATTTTTCTATGTGCTTGTACTGCAAGAGGAAAGTAGGTAGCTCAGAGGACTAGCATCTAAATGCCACGTGTAGTAATTTGACACACAACTGCCATTAACAATAATGGGAATTGTATGTCTGACGATCCATCATGCAGAGCAAAGAAAATTCAACCCTGGGGGGTTTACTGTGCAGTGTTCAAAAGTGCAAGGCAAAATATGAAGACAAGTAAAGACTAAGAAGCTTGTTTCTCCTTCTGTGCCCATAAAAAGATGCAAAGAACAGCATTTTTAAGTCTCATGAAAAATCCACATCCCTGTTTTGTGTTGGGTTTGTTTGGTGGTTGTTTTACTGTATCAATTAAAAAAAAAAAAAAAGAACTTCTGAGCCTGAGTATTTAAGTTCAGACTTTGAACCCAGCTGCTTGTAACCAGGTGATTAAGAACCCAACTTCCTCTCAACCTCAAGGCCAGGTGCTTACAGGGTCAAGAGCTTTGCTCGCTGGCTCCCTTCCCTCTTGAAAGCAGCAGGCTAAGCTGTGTAAATGACATGAAGGCCCAGAAAAGCTTTGCCTGTGCTCCTCTCACTGGTGTTATTTGATGAGCTACCTCAGCATTGGAGCTGATTTAGAAAATAAAACCACAGTTTTCATCTGAGTTCTTCCAGCTACTTTTAATTATTAATTTCTTGAAATCACAAACATAAAAATGTTCTGGGATATTTCTGATGTTTGTTTAGTCTCTTTTAATGGAGTAATTTTTTTTTTTCCAAAAAGAATATTCAGTTTCCTAACCAAATCTGGTTGGGACCCAGCTTGCAAAATTTGTCCCCCACACATCTGAATGAGGAGGCAATGAGTTCCCCACGAGAGGTGATCTCACCGGGGAAAAAAGACAGTGCCTTGTGCACAAGGACAAAATCTGGGCCAAAGCAATTAATTATATTTCTAAAACCAAACAAACCACTGGATCAGCTTCTCTGACTTCCCATATGGCATAGCCTTTAGAAGTTCAGCCCATTCTGTTTACTGACCCCAAAGGCCATTGCATGATGAGAAATTTTTCTCACTGATACTCTTATTTAAGGCACAGTCTTCCTCTGAAAAGTTAATCTCTTGGCAACAGGTCAGCCTCTCTTTGTGCTCTGGGCTCTGTCCATCCATGTCGGCAACAAAATATATTTTCCCATTTTATTTCTTAATCAGTGATGGAAACCAGGCATGAGTACAGGGTAAGTGTTGGACCTTAACTATAGCGTGTGTGCTCTCTTTCTTGTACACATGAGCTCAAATGAGTTACGTTTGTAGGAGTCCACTAAAAATGATTAATTGGTGATCTGGGAGGCCCGTTGGATGTAAAATTCTTTTACTATTTGTGAGTAAGTGTGAAAAAAGAGCAAATGGGAGAAGAAAGCAATGTGAGCTTCAGATCCAAAGTGGAGTCTGCAGATCTGGCACACAAAGATGCTTTTGAGTTGGAAACAGGACACATCTGATGTCAAGGTTTGAGAGAATTAATATTGGTCTCCTGTATGTCACTTCTCTCTTCATGTTTCGTATTAAGTTGGACTTCACCTTCCCTGAAATTTTTTTCCTTCCAAGCTTTCATTTCTTGTTTTGCCACTACCTGGAAAAATAGGTTATGTGGAAGATGAGCTGAAGGATTGTTTTTAGGTATAAGGTTTTTTTTACAGTTTGTAGTTCCTCACTGTGCCCCTTTGAAGGCATCTCTGCAGTGTGACATTTCAGAAGGAATAGAAAAGCAGCCATGGCATGCTGGCAGGAGTAGAGATTTGGTTCATTTAAGTTCCTTCTGTGGACAATTTATATATTTTTCTTTTCTGAAGAGTATAATTGTCTCCCAAAGTGTGAAAAGCTCCATCATTTAGAACATTTAAGAACAGGGAAGAAAGCACTAAAAATTATCTGGCTCAGCACTAAGGGTTTTTGTTGGGGTAGAGGCAGAGTATGGACAAAGTGGCCTAATAGCTTTTTTCAGCTGCAGTTTTCAAGGTTCTAAAATACATATCACCTAAATAATTCACTGCCCTGTGTTCCCAGTATGCTCCCAGGTGTCCCTTTAACAGCACGCATTTGTACTGTATTAATAAGTGACATTACATTTGTTAAGTCATTTTACCACCAACTCTCTCTTCTATTTTTTGTATTTTTTGTGACCTAAGAAGTTCTTTGGAAAAAATCTGGTTTAATCTTTTAGTTACACATGTCCCAATGTTACACCCACACCAAACAATGGAAGGATGGATTTTTTTTTTTAGCAGTATAAATGCAGAATCATGTACTTGGTGATATACCTAATTTGATTGTGGAAATGCACACAAATGACACAATTACAGCTTATGCAATTAAGTAGTCATTTGTCCATACAAGTTCCTCACTTGCATGCCCAGTGGCACATGTCAGCCATTATACATAGTTGTTTATGCTCTGGCTAGGACAAATAGAGTTTAGATGTTAATATTTGAGATCTGCATTTATTTCTTTTACTTTTTTTTTATTGCCACTTACTGATTGACAGCTATTCAGAAAAGTGTTTCTCTGGGCTATGTTTGTTTGTATTTTCTGGGTAGAAGTGTATACTGTATCTATTAAGACCTTGTGTTATCTGTCACTTTCATTTTATTCAATCATGTACCTGTCGTTTTTGCTAAAACATGACTCCCATTTTTATGTGGGTTGTTTTTTTCTTTCTTCCAACATCCCTTGAAAGTTAGGTTTTCTGAAATCATAGACTGCATCTTCAGAACCAGCCCTTAAATCTGCTCCAGCAATCAACTGCAGGTGCAATTTTGTGAGTACAACCAATTGCAGGAGGAAATTATAGAACTTAAATATCAAGCATCATCCTGATTTGTAAGCACAAATAGCAAGTATAAATGAAGTCGATGGGAACTGTAAGTGCTCAGAGCCTTCTCAGTGTAATGCTGTTGTTTGCACGCACAAATTAGATGATAAGAAATCAAATCCTACTATTTGCAGTGTCAGTTGATTGCTGGATTGATGTGGGAGCTTGAGATGAAGTCCCCCTAAAAATATGACCCTTGAAGCTTACTTGTGCTTTTCCAATAAACACAGGATTTGTCACGCACTGTTGGCTAATCTGTCTGATTTGGCGTCTTCAGCAGTGGATGGTATCCCGTGCTTCATATTTTAAAAAATTAAATTAAAAAATGGGGAAACAATGTAAGGCTGTGGGGATGCAGAGAAGTTGGTAGCAGGAAGCTAAGGGGTGATTACAGGATTCAGCCCTGTATATGCTGTTGCCCTCAGTAGATATCAGCTATGAGAGTTAGCTCAGAGGTCCTGGGACAAGAACTGGGCAAGAATCTCCTTGGGTCTCTGGCTTACACATTCTTTGGGCAAAGGCTGTCTCCCAGTATATGTCTGTACATTTACGGTCCCCCTCTTGGTGTGGCCAGGTGGTGACAGAAATCACAGTGGATAAATTGCTGCATAATCTCTGGGCGTTCTTCTGTTTCTTAAAAAGGAAGCGCAAAAATTTTATGTAGTCCCACTGTTGAGTTATAGGTTAAACTCAAATCCAGCCATATTTTTTGTATCGTTTGAGCCTCTTACATTTTGGACTAAAAGGTAATCATTTACTACTGGCTATCCAGAATTTTATATCTGTATATATCTCGGGGGTTTCCTAATATACACTTAGTAGTTTGAACTTGACCATAATTACACCCTTATTATCTTCATAAGCTTTACTTATCTCATTATCAACTCCTTCCTATGTTGGAGGTCAGTAGCATATCCCTTTTATTAGCCATTTAATCCTTTTACCCAGTAGCTCTATTCTCATTGATTCACTTACTATATTTCTGTGCAGCTAATATTTCTGACATTTCAGTCTAACCTCTCCCCTTGCCTTTTACTCTGTCCAAAGTAATCTCTACCCCTATAGATTCTGAGTTCATTACCGCCTGTTTTAGGAGTACTGGAGGTCGCCATTAAAATCTTTATGATTTTGCCTTTAGAGTCGTGTACTGCAGATTGCTGGCACTGCCTGTCCTCAGCACAGGGTGTAAGTGGGGGAGACTATCATAATGCATATTATTTGCAGAGATAGGTAAAGACTGCCATGGTGATGACAATAAATAAAAGGAATCCATTCCCATAACAGTAGCAAAACGACTCTGAAATTACCATTCTTATAACACAGCGTTTTTGTTCATTTATTCTATATCAGATATGTTTGCTGCTGGATACTATGGTTTTTTAGAAATAGCATTTATTGATTTTATTCTCCCTTTGAGATATAATTAACATTTTGGAGGCTTTGTTTTCTTATTCCCTTTCCATCATATTGTTGTTCACATGTGATGCCTTTCAATGTGAATTCTTGTTTATACTTCTGACTGGGCTTGTCTCTGCAGACAGGAACTTCTGTTGGGGAAAGAGAGAGTTTGGTTTTGAAAAATCTTCCAACTACTTTCCCGAAGAAATTATTTCCTGTATGCTAACTTGAAGTATCATTGAATGATGATTTTTTTTTTAATGACCCTTTTTTTTTTTGTAATAAGGTGGCAGTTACTTAGGCATTCTGAATGTACTTCAGCTCTTGGCAGTCTTAAGCGTACAGCTGAATGCATGCTAAGTCTAGCAAGGATAATTACACCAGCTGTGACCTTTTTAAACATGTATTTGGACCAAAGCAGTTTTCAGTCACTTCTGATTGACTTAGAGCTTACTTGAATTTGCTTTCTGTAAACTTCAAATATTACCTTCCTGGTGCTGTGGTTAAACTTGGTAGTATGTGTGTGTGTCATGAGAGGTTTTATCATTTGATATTTGTTCCTCTTTATGATGTCTGGTGGCTTTGGGGAAGTTTTATAGCAGACTGGGCCCTGTGTTCGTTGTCGCTTTGGGCTCAGGTGGCTGTAACAGGCTGTGAAAGGTGTCCCTGGAGATGGGCACTGGGTTCCTGCCCTTGGGCCAAGGAAGGATGGAGCCAACTAATGGTGCTTGAGCAGCTCACCAATTTCTGTTTTAATGCCATGTGCCATATGAGTCAGCTCTTAGGAGAATAAAGTTAAGATGAAAATGAAGAGAGATGACAAATTACTGGCTTGGCCATTGGAAAGTTCTCTACCCCCCCCCCCTTTCTTTTTTTTTTTTAAATCAGGATATTATTGGTGTTACTGAGAATGTCCTTGGATCCAGAGCAGAGTTTTGGCTCTACATAATGGTTTCTACATCTGTAATGTTATGTGTTTGGCTCTGGTTTATTATTAAAGGGCAGCTGCTTAATTAAGCAGCTTCTTTATGCAAAAAACAAATGTTCTGCAATGTATTTAACAGAAGTTTTACTGCTGTTTTAGAGCTACACCCCTGAGTCTGCATGGTGGGTAGTATGATCGGTTAATGCAGCATTATTATTATTAATTAAAGCTAATGAGTGAGAGATCAGTGCAGACTTACCAGAAAGTGCACGAGAAAAATTTTTAGTTATTTATGAATACTTCCTTTTTATAATTCTTATGCCCACAAGAGATATAGTTATATCTTATTATTTTCACCTTTAGAGTTCCTTCCTTGCACTAAATAACCTTTTTTGGCTTCTGTGCTACAGGGCAGGCAGAGTTGGCAGCATTCATTTACTGGAGTTGGTTGCTTTCCACCAAACAATTTCACTGTTGACTCAACAATATGCTTGTTTATATCAGAAGGGTACTCTTACCGTGAAATCCAAGTAACTCTCATAGTGGAGACACATAACTTCAGGCTGCTGAAAAGATCTTGGGCTTCAAAGGACTCTGTAGCCTCTCAGTAGCCCTTCTAGAAAGCTGTGGTTGAGCCCACATCATGGTTTCCAACACTGTTGCTCTTGTGTTGAATAGAGCTGGGTTTTGTGGGAATGAGTTTCTTCTAAAAGAAGGTGAGCAGGGGTAATCCTGTTGTTGGGTAAGCTATACCTAAGAGTATCAAAGGGGTGACATTTGTATCTTCTCTCTGATCATCCACCTCTGGTTTAGACCAGGGAGGGGGCTATATTACTCTGAGTGCACCAGTTTCATGTTGTGTCTAACTGGGACCAGGCAAGTGAGCTGCTTCCCTTCAGAAGTCCATCTTGGGACATTTGTGACTACCAGATGGACTCTTGTAACACCTGTATAGCTTGGTTACATCAGGAAACAGTGCAGCCCGAATAGAGCAGACTGAGTAAAGCAGTTGCTGCTGAGGACTCACCATCCACACAGCGCTAACTTCAAGGGATTTTGCTCCCTGATAGCTCTAGTCTGGCCCTGTTGACTGCACATCTATTAGTGCTGGGAATACACTGCGTGCCTGTGGAGCACATCTTCCAGGGTCCTTTCATCCTAACATTTACATCCTTGGGGACCACTCTGATGTGAACCAAATCAGTGGGGATGATTGAGAGGTGTAGTCCAACGCTGCACTGCTGATCTGCAATAAAACACTAACACAGAGGCACCCTCTATATTTTGCAGCAGGAACAAAGCTTAGAAAGTGCTTTTAAAACAACCCAGTCTACACGCATCTGTCTCACCTAAAACCTTCCCTCTATTTCAGATAAGTCACTTGAGTTCAGATCCAAATCATCTAATACCAGGGCCACCTGTCTCCTCTTAAGCCTTGCCGATATTTTTTTGTCTTTGAGTTCCCTGACTCTGAGCTTGGCCAGAGCTAGTTTTGCCGCTCGGCGGGGGCTCAAGGTGGAGTCTGCAATCCAATTACCCAGACCTTGTCTCTGAACAGCCCTTAAGTGGTTGCTGAAGGATGGTTCATCTTAAATCATTCTTTCTGTCAGCTTTTTTGCTCTACACCAGACCCCTGTTTGTTTAAACCAATATAGTCACATATAAAACACTGACAGCACATGCTCAACATACTGGTAATAAAGACAGACATTCTTTCAACAGCTTGTCCTCTTCAGCAATCCTTGTTTTTGTGTATTGCTGTTTCCACTGAAATGTTGCAGGTAGCGATTTTGCTCACAGGGAGACATTAGGCTGAACATTCCTGTAAATCCCACCCTAACTATGCATTTGGCATAATCACGTTGTTTTAAAAGATGGTAAAAGCAAATAGATGGGATGTAATATCCCATTAGCTAATAACGCATGCTCCACTGAGCTGGATTCATTTTCTACCCAGGTTATACACAGTGCTATAGATATTGTGGCCAAATTCTTCCCTGGCCCTACCATTTTAACACAGAGATGGACTTTGCTGGACTCTGTATGTGGAAATGCAACATGAAGACATGGCAATGCCCAGAAGATGTGGGAACCCTGCAGCAGCCACCCTATTGTAGGCAGTTTGGCCCAGCAATGCCACACATAAAATAGTAGCATGGTAAAGGCTCCCAGCAAAAAAAAAATGTCCAGCATAAAGCAAATTACTTCAGGAACATGGATGAAGACAGGTTTGCACCCAAGAGACTGCACTACAAAGGCCAAATGCTGCACTGATTTAGAGGACCTGGAAACAAAGGAGAGTGGGTTTTTTGGTTAGTTTTGGTATTTTTTTCCCTTTTTAGGAGCATTTTAAGCATCTGTACTGAGTAATGTGTGTGACCCAAACATGTGGCATGTTTCAGGGTCCCTGTCTCTGACCCATCTCCCACTGGGAAGATATAGAGAAGAAAGCCCAAAAACAACAGCACTGGCTTCCACATACTTTCTAAGTTTCAACAGCGTTTAAAAGTAAGCTGTACCTTCCCTCCTCCACGATCTGACCCGGACAGTCTCTGCTGCAGTGCTGTCACAAGGTGAGCACCAGGAACGCCATTGCCCTGCATGATGTGGTGGGAGCTTGAGAGTTTCCTAGATGTTAGTATTATGAGATTTAATATCCTGAAAATCTTTCTCGCAAATATATCTTGGGATATATTCCCAAGAGGTTGTTTTTTTCCCTTGGAGAGAATCCAGGGCTCATTAAGCTATAAAGTCTTCAGTGCAAAGATTTTTGTTTTCTTTTATGTTTCAAATGCACCTCATGCCACTGTACACTCACTTCAAGCCAAGTAATATATTACCATATGAAAACATCATTTACATTCAATCAAGGTTCCTCTTATTCTCTCTCAGAAAACCCAGACATCTGAAAACCAGATGGGGTAAATCACACAATACTGACTATCTGAAGGCCACCAGCTATAGACTAGCCAAAAACCAGCGTTCTGCTCCATGACATCCCACCTACCTACAATTCATGATCCTTCAGTGGTACAGAGGTGCTACAGAGTTGCCCTGTATCAGAGTTAGAGTTTAGCTGGGGGATATGGCCCCATGTGAAAAAACAAGGCAAAACCACATAGAACATCCAATGAGGAAAATAATACAGTGAGGAAATTTTTAAGGTACAGGTCCTCATGATCTTGTGAATTCCTGTAGTCTGCATAGTATTAAGGATCATTAAAATGAAAACACTCTGCCATTACAGCCAGGAAAGGAATCTATACCACTTATATGATAATACTGTGAAGCTACACAGAGGTTCATGAAATATGGATGTGCTTATATGCAACATACTCTAACTTAAATTTGTAATGCTAAGTACGGTAACTACCTGCAAAACACATATTCATTCAAAAACATTCAAGTGGTGAAGACTTAATTTGATTTACCATAGGTTAGCACTTTATTATTTTCCTGTTATTGTGGCATTTTGTTGTGCTTGTTATGCAGAAATTCTGGCACTGGGTCTTCTAATACTTGTATTGATAGATGGGAGGTCACTGAGGTTCAGCTCTGGGTCATTTTCTGCTTCTCCCTTTTCTTGACAGCTATCTTTTGTGTTAGATTCCTGTTTAAATCTTGGATTCTCTACTTTAGAAACTGCAGCTAAATTACACATGCATAGTCTATATTTGAACATGCACACCACAGGCAGATTACGTGGTATTATTACTATTTGTTAATTATATTTTTACAGTTTAATGATTTTACATGCTCAGACATCAACAGCCACATATACAAGTGTCCAGATACACAGAAAATTAATTTTTGTTGCAAGGAGTTCACAAATTAAGGCTACATACATGTTTAGCTTTGCACACTATAGACTTCAGTGAAATCACTTCCAGCATGTGAAGGTTAGCATGGGTATAAACCTTTATGGGTCTGCAGCCTAGAGACTAAATGCACTAAATGAAAGAAGGAGGTGATCATAATGAGAGAATAAAAAAATACATCCTGAACTTACAGAGGGTTAGGGCAAAGATTAAGAGATTCTGGATTTATCATTTTAATATGAGTTTATATGGCTGAATTATGGCTTCAGGTTGCAACTGTTGTGAATTGTCAAGTAAGCATACAAATTCACTGAAACAACCCAGAGTAAAATGTACTTTATTAGAAAATGAACTGTAGGAGATTTAATAAAAATAATGGTGCCTTAGCCATAAAAGACTTCTCTATTGCTTGTTGGTACTATATAATTGCTTTAAAGTGTCATGTTTTTGGAAAGGAAAGAAATACTATTTGAATGATCAAGAGAGAATCGGACAGATCCTGCTGTGTCGGTGGACCCAACCCAAGGCAGGCCGAGCACTGCCACTGGCATCCCCAGCCTTTGGCTCACTTCCCTCAGCAGCAGGACCTGCAGCTCTAGGATGAATTTGCAATCAAGCCACTGCTTAGTTAAATGGGCCAATATTGCAAATCTTTAGCACAAACCCCTGCTTGTCCACCTGAAAGTCCTGAGTATGGATATTGCATAAGCTGATAGGTCAGTCTTGTGGGGAATTGATGCATTTTTAGGAATTAAACCTCTGTACTATTTCAAGATATTTCCCCCAGCACAGCTTGGAGTTGTTGGGCTGCCCCATGGATGTGGGGATGCTTTAAAAAGTTATGGTGAAGCCTCTGGCTCTTTCAGTTGCCCAGGGGATTTGGTGCATGGGGAGTTAGTAATAGATGGACTCCATGGGATGCCTAGCCTTGCTTTTGCTGATGCTTCTTTTTATTGCCAATAGGTGACACATTAAAGCTTTCAAATATTGTGTCTCATTCTCATTGTGGAGTTTTTGCTGGGGGTGTCTGTTGGAGGACTGAACCCAAATCTCCTGTTGCTTCACCAGGACCCTGAGGCCAAGCCTTGCCCTAGCAGAAGGTGGTGTGTAATTGCACAGACAGGAACTGACAAGGGCAAATCAAAGATAAACTCTGCTCCTGCAGTTTGATACATTTATAAACACTTTTTTCCTTTCTTGCAGCATTTAGGACAAGTGTCTAACAGTCTATTTTTCCTTGGGTTTATTTTTTGAAGTCTGTTTCTCCCCAGGAAGTTGAATGGATGAGCAAGAGTTTGATATTATCTGCCCCTTGCTGTGGAAAATGTCAAAGGCATGCCATGACAAATGCCACTGCACTCCTGTTTCATAGGCAAGAACATCAGTTGCCAGTCACACACAAACTGGTGGTGTATATTACTGGGGAAGTAAAGCTGGCTTTTACCCAAATCCGCATTTGTGGAAGAAAAAATGCCTGTGCATTCCTTTGTGGCAGAAATGAAAACCAAGATCAATGACTTACTCTTTTAAGTCTTATGTGCAAGGTAAAACTACTCTTTCACTCTGTGATAATGTCAAGTGGAGAGAAATACACACCTAGTGAGGTCATGGTCAGTTCAGGAAAAATATGTTAAAGAATAAATCGCCTGCCTTTTCTCTCTGTGTGTGGTGGTAGGGGGTGGTCTTTTTTGTAAAGAAAAAGAAATTAAATGGATGATTACTGTAGCTGAATTAAATATAATGAAAAATGATGGGAAATTTTATCTGTTTATTTTTAATCAATGTGATATTTCTACTCTTTGCTTCCTGGCTGTTCTAGCTATTTGATGAAGGCAAACTGCTTCTGGCTTGCTCGACACATTGATTTAAATGTCAGCTGCATTTTGCATCATGGCTCCATAGGTTTCCTAGTATTTATGTCAGTGCAAGGGTGAGATATTCATGGAGTCATTATGGAGAAACTGGAAACCAGGGGACACTGTGCTCTGGAGGGTAGGAGGGGGATTTCCCAGCTCAGATATCTGTCAGAAGATGAGTGCACTTGCCCACAGGTTATGAATGGTAGTTTCTTATCAGGAAGACCAAGAAGCCATCCTGAAGGTGCTAATTGGGTGAGAACCAGATCTTCCAGAGCTTTAACCACAGCAAAGAGATGGTGGAGAACCATGAAGTGCAGCTCCTTGCTCCAGAATGAAGGCCGGGGAAGAGTCAGCCACTGCCTTTGCCCTCTGTAACAGAGATGACCATGGCATAGGGCGTGGGGTTGTCTGGGGCAGCATTTGCCACCTCGGATGTCCCCATCAGAAATGGTGGGAGGTAGCACGGGTGCTTCTGGACACTGCTGATTCCATACACATAGAGTAGCATGTGCTGCTCGAGCTGACAGCCTCTCCAAAAGCTCCCTAAAGGTTGACTTGCCCACCCCGGCTATTATTTTAGTTCATGAAGAATGTGGAAGTATGAGAACAAATGAGGTAATAATGTTTTGAACAAGTAGATAGTAACCAGCAATCCTGAACCTTCAGTCCTTGACAAAGTAACGTAAGAAATATTGAGATGATAAAATTTGTAAGTACCTTGAAACCCATATAAAGGGTAGAAAACCTAAACTCTTATATTTAGGATGGCTTTTACAAGTCCTAGATTCAAAGCCTGAATTTCTAATTTTGGCTGCTATTTGGCTTGACTATCTGGTAGGGCAACTGCAAAATAACTCATGATACCGACTTCAGAGGTACCAGTTGACTTTCTAATGTTCTGCAGTAACTTTCTGTGTGGACAGTTCTTCTGCACTGAACACTTTTTTGTTTAAATTGATCTGTTTCCAGAGATAACTAAGAAAGTCAGAAGCTACTTCAGAGAAGAAAAAAATAAATCAAAACTTGGAACATCCACAGCTGCGGATTTGCTCAGGAACAGCTTTTCTGCTTTGACTTCACATCCACCCATAATCTGAATTTACTGTTCCATGTAAACAAGTGTTGCTTCTTTAATAAGATTTTCCATATTAAGTAATATTGTACAATAAGTATTCTAAGCTGTTTCTCCTTTATAGGTAAAGCCTGATCTTGCCTTTAGTTTGCATATCCCTGTATTTAAGTTTGCATATCCCTGTATTTAATTTAGACATTAAGTAATTTATTAAAATTACTATTGTGCAAGATCTCCCTTTTTGGTCCTGGCACATAGCACAATTTTCTGGTTTGGGGACCCTAACTGCTGCTATGAAATATAAAATAGGTAATAGGTGGCTGAAATGAACACTTTGCTTTCTGTGTGTAGATCTGTTCTTCCAGCCTTGTGCACCCAAGATTAAAATTTGGATCCCTCAGAGAGGAGGTTTGCCAAACCATTGTTAGCTTGATTGCCTCTTTATTAAAATTACAAAACTGGTCATTAGAGGAAAGGCAGTACTTATAATCCATCTACATTTTATAACAGGCCGGCTGAGAGCCTCACAAAATCCTACTTGGAAAAGAAGTGCAAAGGAGGCTGGCTGTGAGCATGATCACATGGAGTCCATACTGGCTGAAGGACAAACAGTGGTGTATCAATTTGGAGAGAAATAGTCATTAGGGGTACTTTGGGGATTGGTGTTAAGCCTCATTTTATTTAATGAACTGAAAGATGGGGTAAACAGCAGGTTAATGCAAGGTTTTTCTAAATTGTGAAGGGTTGCATCACTTTGGGAAAAAAAAGAATAAATGGAGGGGAAAAAAAAGGGAGATGAGGGAGAGGTCTGGCCAGCATAGTAAAATTCAGGTTGTCATAATATGCAGTTAAAACAACTGCAGAAGAAATAATCTAAGAGGTAGATAATCACTTGGACAAGGAAAAGGGATTTAGGAAGTGGTAACGACTTCATGTAATTGTGGAAAACAAAATGAGAATAATGTTGCCACGCAGAGCAGGAGCAGAGAAAAGGCACCCTGGTTTAGTGCTCTGTGTGTAAGTGTCACAGGTAGATGTCTCTTTAATGCCACAGAGGAGGGCACCATTAAAATATTGAGGACATTTTGTCCTGAAGGCTGGGATTTTCATAAATGCTCTGTACTTGCCAAAACCCGCTTCCAGTGAGGATCCCAAGAGTTTTGCCATTGATTTCCATGGGAGTAGATTTGGGCCATTGCTGAAACCTTTGTGAAATTGCCCCTTAAAATACAAAAGACACTGACAAGTTAATTTGGCCTTAGAGGTAGGCAGCCAGAATGATTAGAGTGATTCATTTAAAAGACAATATTAAAATAATTGACTACATGTTGGCTGTGCGGATGTTTGGCTAGATAATTGCCTAAGCATCAGTTATCTGTGGGTAGCACCAAAAACTGCGGTGCTAAACATGGATCGGGAAGGTCTAAGGAGAGAACAGCTGGAGTGAAAAACCACTAAGCAAAATAAAGGTTGAAATTCAAAGTCCTTTCCCAGGATGAAGGTCATCTGAGCCCTATTCTTCAAAAAGAAATGCTAGATTTTAAAATACAGTGAACACAGCACATGAGTTTATAATATAGTAGTGTCTGAGTGGACTCTTTCCTTTCTGGTCTCAACTATTCCACAGAAATTAGTTGGATATATATTTGTGAACAGGAGCTAGAATGTATTTTCGTTGACTGACAACAAATATTTCTCATCCCAGACGTAGAGGAATAATTCACTTTTTCTTGCATCTTTCTGAGTGTTTGCACTTCTCTAAACATCTTTCAGAGTGTTTACACTTTGCTAAATCACTGCTGTTATTCTGCCATGACAGGGGCTTAAGAAGACATTAGAGTCTCAGTTTCTTCTACTGAGGTGGTGACATCTGGGGACAGGCATGTACAAAGACACCCCCAAGTCTGTGAAGAGCACTCACTTGGAACCTCAATGTTACTGTGCGTGGGTGGAGAATTTGGGGCTGATCTCTCTCTGACAGATTTCCTCTAAAGAGATAATATCCCTCATGGAAAATAGCTAGGTATGATTTGTCAGTACAGCTGGAAACACTGTTTAGGAGAATCTGAATGCAGGTGTTTAATTTAGCTTTCATCTAGGGTCTGCTAATGGACACATTGTTAAATATGACATTTTACATTCCACTGCAAACCGCACCGCGCTGCTGAAAACTTTTCAGGGCTGATTGTCATTAATACCCACCAGTATGAAAGGGCTCTGCAGAAAACGATGCTCTTCCTGACATGAGATGAATGGTGAAAACTGTCAGATATTGCTTCCATCAAACCCATCACATAGAGGTTATCTAAGGACATCAGAGGGTAAATTCCAGTGTTTCATTAAGAACTAAACTAGGATGGTATGACATAGAGACATTGAAAATTGTTAAATCCAAGTCAAGGGGAATTTCAGATGTCTTGTTCCTCAGATATCTACTTTTGGTTTATTATATATCTTTATTTGATGTTACATATTTCATATCCTCACCCCAGCCCAAATATAGTGAAATTTGCAATGCAAAAAAGGTCACTGTGTTACTACAAATGAAAAAATCACTACTGCATTTGTTAGCCTTAATCTATGATCTCGCCTGCAAAATATTTTATTCATAAATGTGTGTCTGCAAATCTAAAGGTAACATCTACATAAAATATAATAATAAACAGCTATACAGAAATATGGGAGGATAAAGAGGTGAAATAAATCTTTTCACTGATATTCTGAATTAAAAAAACATTTTTCAATCAACTCTTATAAATAAATGTCTTGGCAGTAAAATGAGTAACAGATTTAATGGGCTTGATGTATTTCAGTGGAGATACAGCAAGTCTGGGTATGACGAAGGACGTATCTGACTAAGATTCTGTATTGCCATCCTCAAGCACTCAAAGATTTTTGCTTCCACTCTGGAAAAAACCCAACTTTGCAACTTACCCCTTTTATTCTTTTAAAAAAAGAATAAAAAGAAGTAGACAATGTTATTTACCTAATGGGTTTTGACACTTCAGGGTAACATTCAACACCACCGATCATCTTTCTGTGATATTAACCTAATGTCGATATCCTTTCCTAATTCTTATATTCTTTCCTTATCTTTCCTAATTTTTCTCAGTATCGGAGAGTGAAGAGGAAAAAAGCTCAGATATTGTCAGATGTATGCTATTGCCAGAAAGCTGACAAAATGGAAGACTGATGGGAAAATGAGAATTGCAACTAGGGAAAAATCGTTCAGAAACCATGAAAGAGAGAGCAGGGGAAGACCGCAAGCCATGGAGATACTTGACACAGGGACCACTTTGTGCTGTTTGGGAAGGGAGGGATTTATGTGCTCCAGGTGAAATCCCTACTGTTTCTGGGCCACAGAGGACTAGAGCTACGATGCCAGTGCTGTGTCACCACCATGTGTTGGTCTAGAAGGTGAATGGCAAATGCACAATGATTTTACAAGCATTTTGGCACAGCACTATAGCATTATGTACTTCTTTTGGTAAGAATTGGTGTCTGAATACCACAATAGATGTCCGTTCTTTGCAGTCTTTGAGGAATGTTTACCACTGACTTGTATGTGCAAAAGTTACACTTTATTATAAATCCTAAGCATCTGAAAACTAGTTAAACCTAATATAGGGTAGGTTTTAAAATTATAAATTTTAAAACTCATATAACTCTAAACAGTTTTCTCTGAACTATTAAAAATCATCCATTTCTGTGCAGTCATAAAATCATAAACTAACAAGATTAAGGTATAATCCCCTGACTCCAAGAGCAAAGACTTCATAAAAAAAGCTTCAACGATCACAAGGCTTGAAATAAAGTCCCAAAAGCTGAATGAAGAGGCTGAGCAGCACTAGTTAGAGGTAATAATCTTTTCTTTTCAATTAAACTTGCCCTAAGTTTTTTAAAAGTGTGATCCCAAGTAAATTTGTGAGCGGTGGCAAGATCCCTCGGTGCACAGAAACTCCATTCTCCATGATCTGGGATGACTACAAGTTGGGACACAGCATTAGCCTAGGGCCAACCCAAGCTAATAATACCCATATGGGGGCCAAATATGCATTTATTCTCATGGAATTGTATATATCTTGTATAGGACATGTCTTATGTGCTGTGTGGTCAAAGCAGAACTCCAGTGTATATTCCTGCAATATTCCATGCATGAACATATATGTATAGATAAATACATGAATCATGATGGAATCTATATGAACAGCAAGTGAAACATATTTAAAATAATAAACCAGTTTAAATATTGCTCAAAAACGTTTTTGAGAGATTCCAGTGCTGATGTACAAGAGGCAGTTCCCCCATCTCTTCCCCTACCCCTTTCCCAACAGAAACGTTTAAAATGCAATGCCTTTATTCCAAAATCAAATTTACAGCTTGCTAAACTTTTTCTCTGTGTTCAGAATGCACCCAGAGAATGGATTTATCAGAAATAATTAATGTTTTTATAGCCAACGCTGATTGCTGCAACATTACATTTCAGCACTGGTGTATATAATTGCAAATCATTTCCTAGAGGTGTCATGCAAAAGCAGAAGATGCCTTTTGGAGTAGTGTTGTGCCCATGGAATATAAGATTAATGCTTGTATAGTACAAGAATACATGTAAAGACTCACTATCTTTTTTTTTTCCTTTCTAACCTTGTTGATGTCATGAATATCAATTTACTTTTTTTTTTTTTGAGATAATTTAACACTCCATTTAGTCATCCTTGGTAATGCAAATCATATCAATTCTGCTGCCAGACTACAAGGTGATCTCCATTGTATCCCTTGGAAATGAGAGATCCATTTTTCTTCATTTATTTTTATTAAAAGAAAAATCTTCCTTTTTAAGTCTTTTGTTAAGAAACAATTGAGAATTCCAGGAATTTCAATCAGGGAGCAAAGCTATAACTATCCAAAAGTATTATCCTTTACTCCTCAGTTTTTCTGTCTGCCTCTTCTTCCTCCTTCCCTCTCAGCCTATTTGCATAATGTGATTAAGAGAGCAGTAATAATTACAGCAGCACCCAAGGAACACAGAGTATTGCAGATTCCTTTTAGGAAGAAACACTGCTGCCCTGTGCCTTTTCAAAACATGTGAAAGAGCATCTGGTGTCTTGGCTAACTCCCAGGTCTACCTGAAATGTCCTAAAGTCTCCTCTTCACGGTACTGTGGGTCACACATGGGCAGCCCTCTCCCACTCCCTGTGGAGCTGCCTGGTCTCTCAGACCATCATCAAAATCAACAAAGGTGCTGATCTCCTCCAAGGCAACATGGTCCCCTCAGCGTTCCATTCTTCTGAACCATAGTTCATGTTAAAACAAAGCCATAAGATATTAAACACTGTAAGCGGAACATTTTTTCAAATAGAAATCAATGGAAAAGGTTTAAGAAGCTATATGGAGTGTTCGTTCTTTTAGTTTGGTTGTTTTTATAATTTTTTTATCATATGATTTTCATACTTGTGATCCTTGCTGATAACATTAGTTGCAGATATTTTGTGTACTTTTGTGTACTCAGTTCATGCCTCAGGCTTGCCCTGCCATTAAAGGCTACTGAGGCACGTAATATCTTAGAGTGAAGAAATTCAATATGGAATTTCAATATTGTTTTATACCTCTGTTAATCAGGATCAGTTAATTCAATAATCACCATTGCTCAAAGCCTCTGAGGTCATTTCCAGCCTCACAGCAGCTCCATGAAATGGGAGGTGTCAGGGCAGGGCTTGCTAAGCAAAGCACGAGAATAAACTCCTCCTGCCCTACAGAGCTGCTGTGGGACAGCAGGACGTGAGTGCCTTCCCATATACATGTTCATATTAAAGGTGAAAAAATATTTTTTCCATTTATTTTTATTTTCATTGCCCAAATACAAAAATGAGAGGTGAATACATGCAGTAAATGAGGAAAGACCTCAAAGACTTGGGCCATTTCTGGGGGGTTAATGTGGGGACACCTTTGTTGCAAATCTTCAGCAGAAAGCTTTTGCTTTTATAAAATAATGGCACTGGTGAATTCTGATTTCACTCAGGAGGAAATGGCTGAGAAACTTTCACTCTAGAGGAAAATATAGCAAAAATATTCTTTTAAAATTCTTGTTTCCATGGTTTAAAAGCTGTAATTATTTTAAATGCTTAATGGTAGCTCAGTATCTATATTAGTGACTGTTCATTTCTGTTTGCCCTGTGAATTTATCCTATTAGTACACGTGTGTGAGTGTGTGCTTTTATGTATGTTTAAAATATATATGGTATGGAAAAGATATATATTTATCCATTAGAAGTTACTTGTTCTTCTGTCTTTTCAAATGTCTTGCTGCCAGCTGCCTGTATCAAAGGAAGTGAACAGCTGAAACATTACAGCAGTCTAATTTTATGTCTGTTTATCAGGCGCTGCTGCTTTGCTGTATATTTTCTAAAAGAGTTTATTGTCCACTAGGGCTCTTTTAAAGGGAGGCTTGGATACTGGGGACCTTAAAAGTGATGAAACTTAAATGCAAATCCATTTACCTTTTCTTCCATGCAGTATATTCTACTACCTGCGCTCTGAAATGCAGAAGATAACTGTTATGGTACACTATTTTTTAATTCAGTGTTGACTCTTTTGTGCTAACTTTCTTATATTTACTGTTTCCAAATAAGATGCAAATCTCAGGATACAGAAATCACCCAAAGGGGGTTGTTTGTTCCAGGTAGAGTAGGATTTAACGTGGTTGGTCAGTGCTGTGCTGGTAATTTTACTTTCATTTCATCTTTGCTAGAGGGCCTATTCCTGAATAATGGTAATGTCCCTGGATTTGAAAACATTGCTACGGGAGAGGAGGTGCTGATAGGAAAAAGTGAAGATGGGTGTGAAATACTGAAGTGGGAATAATATTTCTTCTTCAGACCAGCAGAGTAACAAATGTGTTTCTGGTCTGTCTTTTGACTCTTCATGACTAATCTCTACAATTAGAAATAAAAACCGCATCCTCAAGAAGAGATTCAGTCCTTGATGGAAAAATGTCCTTAAGAGTCTGTGCTTAGCTCTAAGCATGTGCCTAGCTCCAAGTCTGCCCTCAGTGCTGCTGGGATCTTGGCAAGCCACCTTCTTAAGTGTTTTGACTGATGGCAGAAATAATTATTCTGTGATGCTCAGTTTAGTGGGAAAAAAACTTCTAACCATCTGAGGGATTTACATAATCAATTCCTAGGGCCATCTTTTCAGTTCTAACAACATTAATTAGGAAAAAGCGCATCAATAGCAGAGCTTATCTGTGTTCATGGTGCTTGGTGAGGCCTTTCGCATAGCGGGTGGTCTTTAGGGTCAGCCAAGATGAGCAGGTAGACAGCAACATCCACTCAGCTCTTTTTAGGTGCAATTTGCAAATGGTTTTCCATCTCCTGCATCACCTCTAACAAGCCTCATCACAGGCAACCTTTTTGCACGGTCATGGGAATGTGCTGAGGCAAGCAAAACACTGTATATCTACCCAAAGTGCCGTTCTTTTCGTACCAGGTAGCTGCAAGTGTAGAGCTGATGCTTCATAAAATTCTGACATCCTGGAAAGGGTCTGTTTTATACGCTGTAGTAAAGGTGATCTTTGGAAATTGTTTGTTGAATAACTCCGCAGTCTGCTATAGATCATTTTTATTGATGATAAGGAAGATGTCATCAGTATGGCTTACCTTGGAGGGGAAGGTGGCGAGACATTGAGTTGGCTGAAAACACTATGTTCTGTGTTAGACTTCCGTGGCTATTGTGGAAAGAAAATGTTCCCACTGGTACTCCTGGGTGTATTGGCTGCAAAGTTTATCAATATCCCCCAATGATCTACAGGCAAGTGGCACATAACTCTGCAACTTCCAGGAGGTCCTTTGCTCTTGTATTAGGGCTTCTTATTTTTCAGTGCTATCTGGTGGTAGTTTGCTGTGAATTACTGACTTCTGTTAGCAGTCCAGCCATGGGGATGGACATGTGCAGGTCTTTAACCTTCAAGCTCAGAACTGCACCCCTGCCTGCTAAATATGGTTAGGGTGTTTTTATGATAGCTGCAAATTGTAGACTATTAGGGGAGAATGATTGGTTTTATGAGCGAAACAGGATCTTTCTCATCTACTGTATGTGCTGGGTCATAAAGGGGTCACCTATCTCATGTGGGATTTATATGGGCAACTGCCCACTCTGCTACTGAGAGCAGAAAACCATCACAGGATATTATGAGAAGCAGTTTACAGATTAATTTGTAAAACATACAGTGCTACTAACCAAGAGTACTTTGCAAATTGTCTCTCTTCTAAATCAGTTTGTGTCCATTGAAATCACACAAAACATTTAGAAATGAATAATTGGAATTAAAAATGAATCAAGAAGGCAAATGTCTTCTTTCCCCTTCAGATTGGTCTTTAAAACTCTTTATAGAGCTTTTTCTCCTGGAGTTTTCCACCTTCAGAAGAAAAATATTCTTTTAGCCCTGGGCATACATACCAGATTTGTCACGTTTCTATAGATCTCTGGGGTTACAACCTCAGCGCCAAGATGAACACAGCTGTTGAAAGGAATTGTATGCTTGTAGAAGGAACTGCAAGGCAAGATCATCTGCAGCTAGGAAAATAAGGACTTAATGACTCCACAGATCACCATTCTGTCTTATTATTTAGTACCTGGGCTTATAAGTGCAATTCCTGTCTATCCCAGACAGTCTTGTATGTTCTGTACTTTTAAATCCTGTAAGTTTTCTCCCTTTAGATATAACGCAATAGAGGTGTCCTGGACACTGGAGCCTTTTAGAAGCTCCTGTTAGAGGACAGTTGCCATAACCTCACTTCTAACACATCTTGGTTATTTTCATCTTTTCCTTTGGGTAACTCTGGAAGGAGAGCGTACTTGAATCTTGAGAGCCCACAGTATTTGTCATAACTGCATTTCATTTAATACCTAGTACTTTCTCAAGACATTTGCTTTCAGAGGCGTTTTCCTCCTATTTGTAGTTTTGATGGATTTTCAGCTTTTCCCATCCATTACTGAAAACGGGAATTAACCTTGAGTTTGAAGACTCATAGTCTGGTCATTACAATATCCGCTGCTTAGGGATAAGTCTTGTGTGAGCAGGTGAATGCAGCTGCTTGCAATCCCAAATCATGGCAGTATTTTCCTGTACCTTTTGCTACTGGCTAGCCACTGGCTGCCAAAATAGGTTGATTGACATGTGCTCTATATGCCTTTTCCTTCCAGTGTAAGGACTGAATTGAGAGTAACTTTAATTTGGGTTTTCTCAGTGCTATCTGTTTTGTGACACTGGCCAGTCTTTCACTCTTTCCTTGGATGCTGGCTGCACTGTGGCCACGAGTAAATAGGGAACCATGGCTTAACCACACAGTGCCCTTTCAGATCTGTCCATAGAGTGAGCCACAGCACTGTACAAAAATACACCATCTAACTTATCTTCTTAACACCCTGCTCAAAGAAGTCTGGTATTTCTTCCCACTCACATCCTGGCCGCTGATGCCCACTGTGTCAGAAGATCAGAGAGAATGAAGGAAACTTTTGCTGTCAGTATTCAAAATTTCTAAAATCCAGAGAGGCAGCAATTACCACTCGGGTAGGACACCAGGGATTTCTTGAGATCCAGCATTTGAGAGCCCTGGTTAGACAGCAGTCTCCAAAAATGGGAGTTATTCCCCACGGTGGGAAGAGAGGGTGTCCGATGTCAGTGAAGCAGGAGCCTCCTCCGAGCCGCTGATGGACCTGCTACAGTTGAAGAGATGCAGACTGGGCAGAGCTGCCACAGGAGGCTGCTCATTGCTGTCAGCAGCAATTAAAAAAATTAAAAAGGTGAAAACTTATGGCAGCACTCAGTAAGTCCCAGGTTATTTGCTCAATGTACTGAGAGACCTGTGTGTCAGGTTTTATATCAGTGCATGCACCAGAAGCATATTTAATGTAGTGCACACAAACCGGTGATATTCTGTATTTAATAACTGTGTGTGCATGTGAGTATTGATGTATGGCACTTGGTGGTGCGAGGAACAGCCCTTTTTTGCAAATGAGGCCACCTGTTCCTCCTTCCCTGATTTGACAGGTTTTAGTCTCTTCACTGCAAGTGGGCGGACAGTTGGATTTGATTTACTGGATACTCTCATCTTGTGTGATTGAAGCATAATTATTTCGATAATCAGCTTTGTTTGTGGTCAAAATGTTCTCCGACATACACACACAGACACACACACATATAGCCCAGATCGCAACACATTTAGAAAATGTGTCCCTCTTTTTGTTCAGAATGGTTAGGTTACGTGATAAATATAGATTGATTTTTAAGAGCTCGTAGCTGTTACTCAATCGACCAAGTGTGTGTGGTACATGATAAAATTTACAGTTACGCTTTGTAGTTATTTCATCAGGTAAGACTGGTCCTTGTTAGAGAAGTGCAAAAAGTGGATAATTGATTTTTTTTTTTTTTTCTTGCAAGTTCACCTGGAAAATGGGAAGGGAACTAAAACCGTGGAGGGGGTGTCATGCTACACAGGCAAAGAATATACATTTTTCCACCAAAAAGACTGATCAAAAAACATTTTGGAGAACATATATTTTTTCCCTCGTCTGAAAACAAAAATTATTCTATTTGTTTAGGCTTTGGCTGGTTTTGTTATTTCTGAGCTTCAAAAAGTATAAAGGCAGATATAATTAGAAACACCATTTCATTTTTAATAAGTACGACTGAAAAGATTTTTTGAAAGATTTATTTTTTTTAGATAGGGTTGTGTTTTGATTTTATTATTTTTAAATGGTTGCTACATTTGATGCATGCTGATGGATTGTCAACTCACCAAGTATTTTACCGTGGGAAAAAATTGTTCCAAGCACTTAGTCTAGCTTTAAAACACACATCCTAGTTTGCTGTCAATGTCGATGCAATGTGTGTCTTTTAAAGTATACTTAAACACAAGAGCTTAATGCATTGGAAATTGGGAGGAATCTGGAATAGGTATGTGCTGGACTGGTTATACCTTTAACATAAGCAAAAAAGCAGACACAAGAATGTGTGCTGGTATCGGAAGCTGAGCAGCTGGTGAGGCATGGAGCGTTACCCAGCGGTCAGTGGCACCGTTAACTAACATTGAGCATTTTTTCTGCACTTCTTTCCATATCACTTCAGCTTCTCCAAAAAAAGTAGCTTGTGAATGAAGGTGAGGATGAGTGGTGGCTCCCATGGAAGACTCTAGGCAGGGATAACCTGGCCAGGTCCCCCGAAGGCAGCCCTTCTCATCCTGCAGGCACGGCTGGACCTGCCAGCTGTTGGCAGTGGAGGCAGCAAGTTTCCTACCTTCTCCATGTGCTGCTCAACTTTGGGCCAACACCTTTGAACCTCCAGCAATGATTGTACAAAACTCTTGTGTTGAAATATTTTTTTTGACCAAAAAAGTCACTCTTGTTGAATGTGAAAATACTCAAAGCAGGGCATGCCCACTGCCCACACTGGACCTGTTCTGGGTGAACAGGCAATGTCAAGACTGTAGGTCCAGTCCCTTCCCACATGCATGAAGTTAAATAGACCTTCTCCAACCTGCACATATATTGTAACTTCATCAGGACTGACAGTTTCTCAGTGATTACGATATTTCTCTTTCTATCCAGCTGCTACAAAAGCTCATTACTGCAAAGTATCCCTTTGCCCTCGCAAAGTTTTATGATGACCAAGCTGCGCTGAGCCAAGTGTGTAGATGCCAAAGGTTTCCCCACTGCTTGATGTGATGTGCACCAGTCTGCAAGACCAGGACAGACCACTGGTCACTTCAAATTTAACAGCATCCAAAGAGTGAATCTCTCAACCTTAATTAATTGTAGCAAAGGCTCCCTCTGTCTTCAGCTCTGCAGTTCTCTGTGCAAGGAAATGCCAAGCAGCAGGGGAGGGGATGTCTTTGTCACCAGGAAAGTCTTCATGAGCCTCCTTGGCTCAATCCCACAGCCTAGCAGATCTGGAGCCAAGGCAAGTTATGATTGCCTTAATTTTGGGGGGGCTGAAATGAATGACCCGATGTAAAAATGAACAGAAGGAAGTAGCAAAGAACAATGTTGCTGGTTTTAATTGCTGGCCAAAGCCAGGGTAGCAGAAGATGCTCCAGAGAAAGATTGTGGCTTTGCCCTGTCCTGTATTGGGAAAGGTGTAGAAAATCAGTCCTGGGCAAATTCCATGGTGCCTTGAGTTTTAAAGTATTTAGTACAGAAAATAAATCTTAGCTAGCTGGAGTTTATACTGTCTTTCTGCCACCTTCTCCCACCCCTCATCCTTCCTGCTTCATGGGCAATATCCCAAAATACCTCCCTTGGTAAGGTGATGGCATCTATGTCTGTGACACTTCAGAGGTTTGTGACATCACCACGCAGCACATTTCCAGTAAATGAGGCAGGACTAGGATGGTTTGCCAAAGTGGAAAATTTAATTTTATTGTTGACTACACTGAAACCTGGATGTTATAGAGTTCGAGTTTTGCCTTTGTGTTCTTCCTCTTGAAGGTAATTGTATGTTGTGCATCGCAGTCCACCAGCAAACACCACTAATAATAACAAATCTGACACCTGTAACTAATGTCCTTACTGGTACCATCCGGTATGTGATCACACATTGGGTAGGACAGAGAAAAAATTCATCAGAGCAGTAGGAGAAGCTTGTTTCTTTATTTACATGCTGGAGCAAAAGGATAGAAAGAAAACTTGGCAGGGAGAAATACCTATTATCTTTCTCAGAAGTGATCTTAAAGATGACACATCATTAATAAGATAAAAACCCATTTCCTACTGATTTTCTAGTTGTGTGTTCTTAAGTAGGCCAAGCAAAAATTATAATATTTGTTTTGTTTTCTGAACAGAAAATTTAAAAAAAAATTAATTTCAGATTGGGAAAAAAACACAAAAGAATTCTTCCACCAGGAAAATTTATCAAGATCTTAAAAGCATCTTTGAATAAAATGCATTTGAAATGTCATCATCAAAGATGACAGTTCAAATAAGATCAACTTTTTTTTACGTATAAAAAGCTAGAAATTATTTGCAGAGACAGATTTGTCTAACTTGAAGTCATATTTTGGCAGGGGGGAACCAAAATTCATCAGAGTCTAGTTATAAGTCAAGTCTTCAGTTAGTGTTTTGTTATCCTAAAGATAATGGAAAACTCTAGGAAGGCTGGAGAGTGTTCAGTGTTTGCATGCATGTGTGTGTATTTATGTGGGTATTTAATAGGGGTAGGTCTTTATCTTTAAAATTCCTATTTGAGTAGAGATTTAACTAGACCTTTGGCTTCTTCGTGTTGTGAAAAAGGAGTGTGTTAGCATTTTATTGGTGAAATGTGTACATTCAAAGCAGAGCATGGCATTTAAAATCCCTTGGGAACCTAGTTTGATCATTTTCTCCCCGATAATGTTTGTGTTGCTCTTGTGTGGCTCTCTTGTTGTTGTTTCCTTACTTTGACTGGGATTTTATCTCCTCACCAAACAAATTGTTTTATCTATTTTTATGAACCTGTGCCAGAGAATGAATTTATTAAGATAATTGGTCCAGAGTAAGGAAGAGCAGGTGATTTCCCCTCTAGACAATTGAACTTTAGTTAAATTTTAATGAAATTATGGAAAGAAACACACTTCTTTCAGTTTCTTTTTCTGCATGAGTTGGAGGGGAGCACCAATTCTTGCCCCCTCCAGCCTTGCTTCTGCATGTGTTACCCTTCCTTGTGCAACCCAGCTGATGCACTGCAGGGCACACCTCTGGGGAGAAGTGAGTGTCTGCAATGGGTGGAAGTGGATGGACACTGGGGATAGTTTAACTACAAGGGTAGACCAGATCCATGGTCCACGCTGTTCCATTTGATCGTAGCAGCAATAAATGAGTGACTAAAAGTGTTTGCTTCACTTCTCATAAGGAAGGATAACTGTTGCCCATCTACCTCCACCCACAGAGATTGACATCATTGACGACTTCTGCTGGGTATGACTGATTGTAACCAAGATTCTAATTGTGTAGTCTTGGAGAGCTGCGGGTTTTTTTAAATAAGGGCAGAGTCTTCCAGTTTTTCCTATGTTCTCCCACTTAGAATCACTATTTGTGTATCTGAGACTGGCATTAATGTCCACGTGATATAGTCCAGCCTTAAACAAGAACTCAAGACAAACCCTACTTCTAGCTTCAACACTTAGCTTCTATCTATAACATACAGCTAGAAGTACCTTTCATTGCAACCTTCTCTCTCTCTCCTTCCTGGCAGCTATTGTGGCTGTTATGATCCTCTCTAAGAGTATGTCTCACATGTGGTTCCACGTGAAGTGTAATATCTAAGCACAATAGAAAAGAGCTGCAGAACTTAAATGCTTTCCTGTCACTTGTTTTAGAATGTTATATTGTTACTGTTGTGTTATGTGTAAAACTAATTGGAAGAAGAGACTGTGGGAAACTTTTTCTTGGTAGTATTCTTCCAGCTGTAACAGCAAATTGCCAAAAGCAATATCCATGCTCTGAGCTTAATATTAAAGAGGAGGTTATTTTTGGAAGTTTTACCCAGAAAGTGCAAACTTTAGAAGTACAGTGATGCACTAGTGAATTGACTGTGTACTTTGGAACACACTTTTCATGAAGTACAGATTAATGTCCTTGCTAAACCTCTGTGTTCAGCCAAAGCCTCTGCAGCTGGAGTCAGGCAGCAGTGAGAAGCTCCATTCTGCTTACAAATCATGTATGGTGTTAAAGAAACTGTGGACTTTCTGAATAAAACATTTGGGGATGTTATCTTGTCTGGTGATCATGCTAATTTTTTCATTTGCATTGTTTTTTGACTCAATTCTCACCAGCATTCCCCAAGCAGTGGTGCCAGGCACTGTAGCACAGGGCTGCCCCAGGGACTGTGACACGGATGGTGACATGATGCTTCTCTCATCAGAGCCCAGATGGAGAAACCTGCATTTTTTCCAAGGCGTGGACAGCCCAGCAAGCCACAGCAGGAGTGCAGGGGAAGCTCAATCCTTAGCTCAGGTTACATTCAGAGAAGTCCATATATAAATGGTATAAACCATCATTTTGGGTTCTGCAGTTGGGATGCAGCTAGGGAAGGCAAGTTGGGATTTTGAGGAAAGCAATAGCAAGAAGGAGGTAGCAAAGTTAGGAGCATGGTTCATGCATTTCTGTAACGCTCATCAGCAAACTGGTAAGTAGCTCAGGAGAAAAACAAGAAACATCAAAGATTTGTGTCCATACACGATCCATTTCTTCCCACTGTAGCAGCTGGTCTAATAGAAGCTGATACCTCTGCTTCCACCTTTGTCTCTCTAGCAAGAAAATGTGGGTGTTAGCTGTGCTGAAATGCTGTGTCTTCATCTTGCTTTGGTGGCAGCCGTTGCTGTGTGACGTTGCCCTTTGCAGGCTTAACGCAGGTGTAAACCAGTCTGGCATTTAGCTGATGTTGGGTCCAAAAACTCTAAGAGCTGCTGACTACTTCAGATTTAAGTTTGTCTTCACAGTCATATTGACAGAGCCAGCGCCGACCTAGCAATCTTCCCTGGCAAGAAATAAATCGTACCAAAAAAAAAAAAAAAAAGTTCTTTGCTGATAAATTAAACCAGATTTCCAAGTGATTTTGGCAAAAGATATATGAGGCTTTTTGTACATTGCTGTTACGTCAGTTAGAGGGTGTGAAATTTTTAAAATTTTTTTTTTCCTTCACGCTCCTATGTGTCAGAGCTGGGCCAGCAAAAATTCAAATATAGACCAAGCTTGAGAATGCAAGTTGTATTTTACCATTACTCCTCAGTCTGGGAGTATGGCACGTACAAGAGCACTTCACTTTCTGTGCACAGAAGTGGTTAATAGCGGCTGGAGAAAGGAGATGACAATTTATTTTAAACAGTCATTGCAGCATGGTTATAGCAGAGTTAGAACTGGTCCATGGCTGTGTTGCAGCCAGCGGGTTTTAGAGTGGCAATTTTGCCTCTCTGCTTGCCTAGGGATTGTCTGTAGGTTTTTTAAATACATCTGTATCAAAAAATGGTCTTGGGACAGGTCCTCAAGCCGGTAATACCTTCCCTCCAACCCAGTAGTGTTCCGATCTGGAGCTATGGGTTGCACTAGCTGTGCTCTCCCATTTGCTAACTGGAACCAGTTCAGTGTTAAATTGTTAATCCTGACTATCCATCAGGTTTTTACAGGTCCTGATTCAGCAAGATGCTAGCATATATTTGAGTTCAACCATGTGACTATTTCCACTGAAATAAAATAATAATAATAAAATTTTAAAACCTACTTTCAGTCCTAGAAGTGAAGCTTATGCTTTATTGCCATATGCAATCCCCATCTGAATGCTGGTGTCTGAGGCATATAGCAAAAGGCTTTAATGGAGCCATAAGCTTAATCTTAACTGTTTAGCACTCTTAATGAGTCAGATCTTGAGTTTCTTCTTTAGTCTTGAGTCAGGCAAAGCGCTCCCTGAGTTCTGCTGGAGCTGTGTCAAAACTTCAGGATCTTGGTCATAAGGATTTTCCTTTTCTTTTCATCTTATCTGCCCACTGTAGCGCACCGTCCTGGCGTGTTCACCATCCACCCCATCTCCACAATCCCTTCTCAGCTCACACTGCTGCTGGGAAGCTCATCGTCTTTAAACCCCTTGCTTCAGATACAGGGGAAAAAAGAGAGAGAAAAGGGAAAAGAGACAAGGCAGAGCTATATATCAAATCATCTTTGGAAGCCCTGGGGTGTTCTGCCTCTGGTTCATGATGTTTGTCTCCTTGTGCTGAAGGTGTTTTGGGCAGGGACTCGATCTCCATCCACCGGGCATGCTCGCAGCAAGGAACAATACAAATTCCAGATGGCATCCTGCCTCCGGAGGGACTTCCAAGGCCTTTTGGTTTGTTGCTAAACGAGCTGCAGTCTTAACCGCTAGCAAAGGGGCTCATTCCAGACAGGTGCCGGGAGAAGACTCAGAGCAATCCAACTTTAAATGGCAGTGCTATTAAAGCAGCCACTCTGTGGATCAGTTCAAGGAATGTGCACTTTAAAAATGCATCAAATAGGTAAAAAATAGACTTCAGTGACTTCATGCTTTCATTTAAGGAAGGTGAGAGGGAATTAAAAATCATTAAAAGGCAAAACCAAATCCAACTTATAAAGATATAAACCAATCAATGGGGGAAAGGTAACTGAACAGAGACTTTGTTCAAAAGTTGCAGGAATCTGAACAGCAGGCAAGGTCCCCAGGCTGCCATAGAGACATGGATGACCTTGGCCAAGTCTCTTTGCTTTTTCTGGGCTTATGTTTTACCTGGACTGTCTTAGGTATTCAGGCTGCAACCTCTTCCCAGCTGGGACTGTCACTGTGGATTCACACAGTACTGAGCAGTAAAGGTCCTGAGTGATTCTGCATTTCTGGGCACTTGGTAGAAAATAACTAATAAGGTCCGGGGTTAATGCATGAAGATCAGGTATTACAGTTGATGTGAAAAGAGAATACAGACTGCACAGAATATTTCTATCCAGGAGTCCTATTTATTTATTTTTTACATCTGCAAGGAGCCCTAAGCCACAGCTGAAAAAGTCACTTCTGTGAAAAAATGAAATAGCTATTTTTACAGCACACGGTTGTTTTGGACAGGATATGAAGAATATTACATCTGATTGAAAGTATAACAGCAGCAGAGGTGGGCAGGATGTAATTACTCAAATTGTAGTTTGGCCAGGACACCAAAAATATCTAGTATAAAATGCCACAAGGTTGTCGATTCTTTTCAGTGTCCAGGACATGTATCTAACAGCTCCTCCAGAGATGGCACCTCCCCCAGCACAGCTCCATTCCAATTCTCCATCGAAGGACAAGTATAATCAACTCAATTGCTCAGCCTGTTTTGTGCAATACTTTCTGTTTTGCTTAACAGCTTCCTTTTCCAAAGCTGTCTAAATCCAAACCTATTAGCTTGCAAAAGCTGCCCAAAACAGTGTGGCTGCAGGGATCCATGACATCTTTAAATTCGTGTAACAGATACGGGTTTTAAATCCTCACTTGTTCCATGGGATGGAAGCATGCTCCTTGGATGGGTTAGCCAAAAGAGGTGGGTGGTACCGGTGTGCATACATTAATTTTAAGAAGTGCTTCACGAGCAGTGCTTAGGGTTTCCTCTCCCCTCTGGCCATGCTGGGACAGGGGAATTAATCTACTTGGGGGTTAGTTAGGAGATCTTGCTTCAGTCAAAGAACCAGTCCTGAAGCCATGAACTGTAATCAGAGCAGGGTGAGTGAAAGAAATCACCAAGGAAAAAGAAAAAAAAAAAAAAAAAAGGGAAGGTAGTAAATTTCAGGTTTTACGGCCATTGCACATTCCTTTCATCATACAGAACCTACAGGGGTAACCTACAGTAGGTCCAAAGCCCTTCTCATCTCTCCCTGGATCATAGGGCAGTTGTGCCTCCTTTTCTCCCTTAGAGAATGAATGGGCATCTGCAATAAGAAATTATTCCTTGAACTTTGTAGGCTGGCTTTCATGCATATAGTCTTTAGGCAGCTCATTCTCACTGATTTCTACTTCTGGTGGGTATTATTCATGTAAACAGACTCTCTTAAAGAGTGTAAGGATTTGTAAGAGTAAGTTGACAAACCCTTTGGTTGGGGAAAAAAAATCCTTTTTTTTTCTTTTTTTCCTCACTAGAAGTAATTTGTGGCTCTATATTTGAAAGCTGCTTTTTGCTGAATATAAAATTACTGTAATCCTGAAATGGTCTCCAAAGTGCCACAAAGTTGTATTTAAAATGTATGTTAATCTTTACATCACATATGGCCTTGTTTCCTGCTTTTACAATTCCTTTCACTTCTAGGAATTGTTTTTTATTTACACCTCTGTGAAAACAGAATCAATTCCCCCATACACACTGTTGCATATTCTTTGGAGAGAATATATTGATTGAAAAACCTTCTACCAGTCTTATTAATCTCAAGCAGTATTGACTATGTACAGTTGTATGTACCAGTTATACATGTGGAAAGCTCACAAAATAACAATATCAATAATGTTCTGCAACAGAAACAATCATTTTATAAATAATGAATGTACCATATTGAATTCTACAGGTATTTGGGGCACTTTTTTACTTTTACAGGCCCTGTGTCCAACTTTGTTGACACCAATATAAATAAAAAATAAATCTGTTGCATTCAATGCAGTTACATTCGTGCAAGAGCCAATATAAGAGTCTTAGAGCAGTCGTTTGTCAAACGAGAAAGTAGGACATGGCATAAGTACCATCTGTGGAGAGTGATTCATAAGACAAGAATGCAGCATAATCAGTTAAATAAATACTACCCTTGTGTTTTGTAGTCTAAATGGACCTTACTCCAGCACAAATCATAGGGCAAGGTCAAAGCAATTGCAGGGACACATGGAATTTGTTATTCTGATTCCTAGAACTATGAGGAATTAACTTCACTTTAAACTGAAGAAAAGCCATCAACTATTCTTTTCCATGTAGAGCAGGATCTTAATTTCTGCCTGGAGGGACAGAACACAAGAAGCTGGAGCAGGTCTTAATAAATTAACTGACCTGAAGATGTGAGTTTTTGAGAGAAGACATCTAGCAGCTAGTGCCAACCTATATCTTGGCCATGCTGGGTCACCACAAGGTCTGGGTGAGCACACAACCAGCATGGACCCCTTTGTATGGCTAACTGGATAATTCCCCATGATGTCAGGTGAATTGTGGTGGTATATAAAGGTTTTTATGTAAGACTAGCTTAAACCCAGTCCTAGCTGTCAGGGCATAGGCAGGATTGTTAGATGCATGGATTTGCTGGTGCTTTTGGGAAACTGCCAGAGTGTCTGAAGTCTTGGAGACAGAGGTGAGGGGACTCCAGGAAGGCACCTGTCAGGCTGGTTTCTCACCTACTACGACTGCAGTATGTATGCTCAGTTGAGGAGATGAGAGGTGGGCAAACATAAAAGCAGTGCTTAAATGTCATCTGGCAAATGAAGAGGGTGACTTGTGGGCAAAAATATTTCACCCATGTCCTCCGTTTTCTCTCAGACTTGGATTTTGCAAGGAGTTTACCCTGTGTGTCCTCTGTTTAGGGAGAGGAGCCTGTGATTTTCATAATTTTGACTCCATCGGAGTCATATCCTTCAAAGCCAGAATAAAAACTAACATAATAAATACTTTAGCGATGAGTAAGCCATTTAAACAGTTACTTTAAAAGGTACAAGATTGTAATGTTGAAAGACACTACATATATTTTATTTTTTCTTCACTGTACTATTATTATTTGAATCATCATAGGTTCTAAAGGTTATTAGCAAGATTAGTATTCAGTATCACCAAAATCTAGTGAAACAAAGACCCTGCTCAAAAGGGGTCTGAAATGTCAAGTGATGAGAACGAGAAAAGAATTAGATGGAAAAAGGTGATGTGACTTGTCCCACGGTCACGCAGTGAGAAGGCAGCAGACCAAGGAATAGACCTCAGGTCCTGTGGCTGATAGCAGTGATTTTTCTTCCAGATTACATGGCCTCTCAGTTATCTTTTCTGTTCAGAACTGTTTCTTCACCCTTTTACTATTGTCACACTCAAACCCAGCACTGTCTTGGACTGCAGTGGACTTGCACCAGGAGGAAAGTGCCTTTTAGTTATCAAGTGTCACATGGATATTTGAAGACTGGGTGCTTTGGTTTAGCAACTCCGAGCTTTAAGTTCTTATTTCAGCAGTGCTTGGGTTTGGGTGTGCCACTTTGGACCAACTCCCTCATCATTTTGATCTGGTTAATCATGGCTAAAATGACTCAGGCGCATACGTGCAAAGAGGGCTGGGGCCCAGGAGTATGTGTCTCCCTCTGAATTTCTAGAACTTCTTGTTCTTACTTGTTCTAATAATAAAAAAGGAAAAGCCTTTCTTTGGTGGCATTTTGGCATTTCTGCTGCTGTGAATCATCAAGGGGTATGTAACAACGAGAGTAAACTTTTCAAAACTTATTGGCACTGGAAGGAGGCAAATGTTTATTTTAATCCAGCTTGCTTACATTTTCCCCTCTCTTTTACAATTCCATTTGTAAAAGGGAATGCAAATTACTGACATAATCTTAAACATGCAAAGAAGATTGAGCTTTTAGAAACTGTATGGAATGTACAATTTTAAATCTCTATGAAAGTGCAAAACATTAAACTCAACCAAATTCTAGTATTTGAGCACTGTCTGAAGGACAAAGGATGCTAAAAACATTACAAATGCACTAGCTTAATTTTTCAGTTTGTGATGGCTTAGCTTTAACATGCATTTTAATTTGTAGTTGGATTTTATCAGCTGTAGACAAAGTTTGATAATCTCTTCTTGTTTAATTAGCACAATCCTCTTAGGAGGGAGAAATGCACAGACAATAATAATTTACGTTATATGACAATTTCATACTGACAGCCTGAAATATCTTCTTTCTTTAAAACATACCTACGTGTGGTTCTTGTAAACATCTTTGTCCTTCCTTCTCTGTAGTGCATGCATGTGTGTATATGTAAGGGGTAAAAAAAGAGAGGGAGCTTACACAATAAAATGTTTCCTCTGTGTAAAGAGCCAAGAGAACGTGTAAATAGACTGCATAAATAACAGCCAGCTCCTTAGAAACCAAGAGGCACACTCATATAGAGGCTCAGCTCCGTTACGCTGCTTGAAATGTGAATTGACTCATTAACATTGAAGCTTTACTCCGGCGTTTTTTTGCATGGATGAGGTCTGAATCTGGCCCTTTGTTTCCATGTAGAACTAAGCATTTGTTGTTTTTCTGGAGTTTTGAATCCTTTCTCTGGGATGGGGGGGCTGGTATTTTCTCCTGGTATAAAGCAAAGAAATTTTCTTGCCTCTCTTAAAGTTTCACCCAACAGATCCATTCTTTTCACACTGAGGTTGTTCTGGTTTGACATGTTGTGCACAGGGCCCTTCGCACGCAGGAATAAGGGGCTGCTCATGGAGGTCCATGGCACTACTTTCATCGGGACCTGGGGGAGATGAGTTAACACTGAACCAGTAACCTGTACATCCGTTTTGGATTTAAGCCCATATCACCAGGTTCATAAGGTTAGCACAGGCCTCTGTTGTAGGGGAAGGGAATGCACTGAACCCCTCCATCCTGAGAGGTGTTGCTGCGCAATGCCACTGCAGCTCAGATGATCAGGCAGCCTGTGGTAGAGCTTCCCAACAACCCCAGAGTGTGCTGGAGAGCAGAAGAGATGCCCAGAGCTCTCTTCTCCATGATAGCAAAATCTTGCCAAGGCAGGGGGCAAAGATCTTGTAGCTATGCTGCCCCATTCGGCTCACCCACACCGCTAATGCAGCCGTCTCTGCTGACCGCAGCCAGGCTTTACCCTTTCACTGGGAAGAGCTCTTTGAGTTTCATGGCATGTAAGGCCAGTAGGAACAAGGTTGAGTTTGCTCTATATCACATACATACACACATATAACCATAGAAACCTGATATAAATATTTTAGTGCATATTTTACACTGCAAGGTTTTTTAGGTCAGACTTTAAAAGGACCGAATATATTTTTTTCACTTATCCCTTCCTTTGACTCTGTTTTTAAAAACCAAAATCTTCCCCTCTGATTCCAGCAAGCTCTAATGGCAAATTAATGTTGTTGTAATAACTTGGGTTGTGCCTTTGGAAGGCATCAGAATACTCTTTTATTGCAGCTGTATCCAAAAAAGGTCTCTCCAGTCCCCAGCCCTCTGTGAGGCTGTTTTCCCATCCTTCCCTGCCAGTTTCCAGGCTGGAATAGATGAGCATTGCTACATAACCACTGATGGCTGGAACAGCACTGTCAGAGGTATCATTTTCAGGCACGGTTTCAGTATGCTTGTTCTGACCTTTAGGGGAAGCATCAGTGCCCTGACATTTAAGTTGGTTTATATCCCCTGCAATCCCTTTTCAATTAAAACTCATATCTATAGGGCTTCCTCTGAGCACCCCGCAACCATTTATGACAAAACCTTGATGAACCAGCTCTGAATGGACTGGACTGTGCTTTCACCTGGCTTCCAAGCTGCCCTGAACATCAGGAATCTCTTTGATTTGACCCTCTCTGGACGTATTATTTTGGTGATGAAAATCCCAGAGCTGCCTTAAAAAGCTGTGGTGTTTCAGATAGAGGCTATGTGGGAATATTCAAGACTTCAGTGATGCAAAGCAAGAGGGCTGCTATCCATGTTGATGAGACTGGTGGTGTTCCCCGTGGGGAGCATGGCTCTTAATGATGTGTAAGAGTGGCTGCTGGATTGGGGAGAGACTTGAGAGCAGCCAGCCATGGAGACAGCTCCATCCTCTGTCTTATAGCGGGCTGCCCTGTGTCTTTGTGAGCTGCTATATTGGAAATATTGTGAAGAAATGCACTTAATTAGCTGTTAAAGCCTGGTTCCCCTATATTGTCTGGTTCACACTGATCCCTCTACCTTCTGTTCCCCAGAATTTTACCTTTGAAGTAGCTTTTTTGAAAACTCATATTCTGGTTGCTTAGGCTCAGGGACTAGGATCATATTTCTTAAACTCCTCGCATCTCCTGATTATTCTTTTCAGAATAAACATATGCAGATATTGTTGCATTTCCTTGCTTAATCTCAGCAGGCAACTTCACTTTAAAGTATCTTCAGGTAATTACTACCCAGCCCTTCCCACAGCAGCTTTTCTGACATAGGACACAGCTTCCCGCATGACAATACCCAGATCAAAGAGAGCTCAAGAATTGTTTTATCTTTTACTGCATCGGGCCAACACATGAAGGTTCATCTCCTGCCGTGTTCGGAGACCCCAAAACAGAACATAATTCAGCATTTGAAGCGGTGATTTATCACTGCCCATGGGTGACTGTGTGGCCAAGGGAAGGGTCTCCCAACAGGAATCTCAGCTGAAGGGGCTGAAGCTTAGGAGGGAAGATTGCAGTAAAATATAAATGATAGCAAGTATTCTCATTTTTATTTGGGGTAGAATAGAGTTTATTTACTTCTTGTATATACCAAACAAAAGAGTTTGTCCCCTTTTTTTGATTCATCTCTATTCTCCTGCTTCCCTGTTTTGTGCAGGGTATTTGCAATATTGACTTGTTAAGACTCCCTGGGCTGTTTTTAGGTGGGTTGCTGTTGGTTTACCTGTTTTGCTGCTGGCTATAGTAGGCAAAAGGAGTTAAGTGCTTTATTCATAGAGGAACTGTGAACCTGTGCGCAAGCTAGATAGAAAACCCAAGAATTCTGCTTACAGTAAATCACATCCTGCCTTTGCCTATCAGTAAATATTATTACTATTATTATTATTGTTATTAAAATGTTAAGACTATCAAGCAGTGTTTTGCAGTGCAAGCATTAGGAGGCACAGCTGAGCTTGTCTGACCAGATCCAGCAGATGCAATGCATGCATACCAATGATTTCATTGACTTATTTGTCTCCCAATATATTTTAAAAGGTAAATTAATGTTTTTCTACCTGGTCTTTAATGAATACCTTACACCCTGCATTAGGAACTCATTCACTTTCCTAAAATACTGCCAGCACCAGTCACAAGGAACAGTTAGAAATTTGCTGGTGCAGGAAGTGGTACTCTTCAGAGCTGCAGATAACTTTGATAATGGGGATTCTTCCTTTTTCAGACCTATGCTTGCAGCTAGGTTAGTGTTTATATACAGCAGATGAGCTGTATTTGAAAGATTTCTGGAATAATTAAGAATTCAAACAAAAATGGTTGCACGCACCTATTTTTCTTAATCAACACATACATAGACATATGTCTTTTACAAGTGTAAATAAAGAGAATGATTGATGCTCCATTGACCTCTAGGGGCTGTCTTAAATGTAGTGCTAGCATTTTCTCAATATAGCAACTTTTCAGAGAGACTTTTTATTTTACACAACAAAAATGTTTTTTCTCCTTTGCCTTGTGCACCCTGCACCTTCCCCCAGGAGTAACAGCCAGCTGCAGTTCTCAGACACAGGTGTGAGAAGAGTACCCAATCTACACAGTTCATAATAAAGATTTCTCTTTTTGTGGATGGTAAAACATAAGGAAACACCACATGGGGACAGCTTGGGGGTCCATCAAATCTGCTCTGGCAGTGGCTATCACCAGAAAAAGCTAAAGGCCCTCCAGATGTGAACTCCTGTAGCACATCTCCTCTAAGAAGTTGCTCTTTCCTGCTGCTCTCACAGTCTTACCACAGTTACAATCCTTTTCAGCTGGTTCAAACCACCAAGTTTTGCATCATGCTGTGGTTCCTCATGTTTTGTGCCATGAGGAGGTTAGTCTCTATGCCAGCTACTAAATGCTGGACTACTTTATATGCACTGATGCACCCCCTGGGCTGTCAACTCACAGCCGTTGCCTAGATAAATATGGGATGCATGTTTTTAGCAGAAAAGTCTTGCCCTGTCTGTCTTTGCTTTCACATCCCCACTCAGAAAATGGAGATAAGGATCCTTGATTCCCTCCCAAGAGAACAGTGAAGGTGTTTATTTATGTGTGTTGAGTACCAGGAAACACAGAATGGCAAATGTTTATTTTAATGTTGCTTTGGAAGAAGGGAATAGACGAGGTGGTGACAAGAGGAAAATCTGGCTAGTGAATGACAAAGTCCAGGTCCCTGTCAGTCACTGCCGCTCCGTGTCAAGTTTTATTGCTCTTTTATTTCCTGTTCCAGCAATCTGAGCGTCACAAGCACCAAGTAAAAGATGGCCCATGTCTCAGAGAGCTTTCAGTTTAACTGAGCAAGAGATGAAAAAGGCAAGGAGAAAAAGAAGGCAGAGGCAGGCCCAGGTGGACCAGCATGCCCACAGTGCAAGAGAAGGGGCAAAGCCTACATCTTGTACTTTTCCCCACTGCTCTGTGCGTTAGACCAGATTTTCCCCCAGAAAACATTGTGCAAATGAAGCGATGGCCAGAGACATGTGGTGTGGGACAGTCCTTATCAATGCATTGAGGGTGATGCATAAAATAGACAACTACGTGTGACGACGGGGCGTAGCAAAACCCTACTGCAAGGCTTGGATTTTTATCTAAGGATTTTTTCTTGGATTTCTGGTGGGAATACTGCCCAAGCAGCACCTGCACGTGTGCGTGCTGTGGGAATGCCCTCTTGCAGCCTCCTGGTCCACCACCTACCAGGGGGAGGGTCTGCCGGCAACACTGCTGTGCTGCTGCATCATCCCAGCTGCTGAACCATTCTTAGGACTTTGGATCACCAAAGCCCTTCGGTGCCAGTGAGAGTTTTCACACAGATTTTAACTGGCACTATATCCAGCCCTCACTGGATAATTTCTTTGACTAATATAGTCATTTAACATTTTCAAATTAAATATAAATTTAAAAAAAAAAAAAAAAAGGTGAAGAAGGAGGAAAAAAAATGGTTGGTTGTCTACTACCAATTTTAGAGTGTAATATTTCTGACAGTATGTGTAAGTTTCTCCATGGACAAAAGATCTCATGATGTATTGAGCCATTTATTAATTAGAAGATTACAGCAAGACTGCTTCCCAGTAGCAAAAAAAATAGACTTAGAGTTAATTATAAATGCTGTAAAGGGTATAAGAAGATTCATAATCCAGCTCACTCTTTATTCCTGCTTCAAGTTATCCACAATAACACTTAAAATATGTTGAACTTTAAACCTGCTAAATCCTCTTCAGCAAAAAGACCTTAAACTTAGGTAGATGCTTTATGCCCATTCTTAGCCAGGTCAGGACTAAATGCATAAAATATAATTTCAGCATTAAAACCTGTCCGCATCTTGACTGTTCTCCTCTTCATTTGCTGGACCTGAGCTGTGTGCCTTGTGGAGGCCTTTGCATTCCAGGGTCTGCAGACGTTCTTCTGTCCATTCCCTGTGATGTCTCCTCTGTGATTTACACCTCTTTCTCCTTGCATTTTTTTTTTTAAGGGCAGCTCCCAGCCCTTAAAGTTAGAAGACTACAGTTCCTCATACCTGTCCCTCCAACATCTTCACTTTTGTGAAACAAGAACATCTGATTTTTTTTTTTTTGTCAGCTTAATAGCCACAAGCTCTCTCTTTGCACTTGATAATCCCTTTGATCTTCTTCACTCATTGCTCAGCAGAGTGCCATAAGGATGTTACTACCTTTAATCTTTTTTGCCATTGATCAGTAATATTCCTGTCTGCTGTTTCTCTGTGATTCCTTTGCTGAAATTGCCACTACATCCTCTCTACGTTTTCGTGAAGGAAGTGTCATAACATGGGCAGCACTTTAGGAGAAGATCACAGTTGTTGGAATGAGAAAAGAATTTGAGGAGAAAGGTTAGGACTAGTAACAGTAAATTTATCAGATGTTCTACATATTTGTACTGTAGTATTTTTTCTAGATAAGGAAAAAAATCACATTTAATCCCAATTTCTGGTCTTTCAAGCTGTCTCTGCTGCCTTTCTCTTCAAGGCATGAAGAAGGAATTCTACAAACTCTATGAACTTCCATTTCTACTATTGCTCAATGGTTTGTGGATGGAATCATATCATTTTACATGGCGAATATGATATTTCCAAGAGCGAATTGTAACAAATTCAACTTGAGATCTGAGAATACCTAGCATTCCTTACGCTTCTTGAAGTAGGTCATTGCCAAAAGCAGATTAGCTGATGATGTCTCTGGTGATAACAGGGGACACAAAGTAAAACCTAACCTTCTTTCCACAGTTATGTTGCCTAACAGCAATAGTAATAATTATTAAAAAAAATATGCTGTGAAGAAAGTGAGGCCAGCATGACTCAGATTGACAAAAGGTAGGCACTGGATCAAGAAGGAATCTTTTGCATATGTTAATTATTCTGGGTATAATTACACTTCACTGCAAATATGCTTCACCTGACACATTTTGTATATGGATTTTTAATCATCTAGGTTGTGAGGTGGGGGAGGAAGGAAACAGGTTTGGTTTTGCCCATTATATGTATCAGGAGTCTTTGGGAAAATGTAACTCAAATATGAATCAGAATTTTGAGGGCTCCAAGGAATGAACCTCAATTACAGACTTTTATGAAACTAAGATTGTAATGCATCAGCGGGATGAATGACTTTGTGTTAATCTGTTAATCATTTGAAAAGGCCAGAGTTTGGGGTGGTAGATTCTGCTCACACTTTGTTACAAACACATGCTCTTCTCTGCCACATGTAAGGAGATGGAAAAGGGGGGTCTCCAAGACCCCATATTATCTAAGCCCTCTCAGATGGAAGGTGGCTGTGTTGGGTGGGTGGAGGTCAGATGAGCTTTATTGGATGTTTATTCTAGTAGTGTCTTCTCCACCTGCTATGGTTGGAGGTAGTGACATCTGACCTGCTTATACCTTCTTTTTTTTTTTTTTCTTAGTTGATTAAATAAATTAAATAAAGAACTTTCTATTTATTTGAATTTTAAGCAAGCAAGAAGTGTTGCTGCCCTACTTACATGACTGAAGGTCTTGCATTCCCAGAGGAAGGAGTCTCTTCCTTAGAGCCCTGTGTTCAGACTTATTTTATAACCAGAAGTGAAGCCAAGTTCCTCTACTAGAAGTGCTGAAGTGTCAGGACTTGTGATGTATAGCTGAGTGTCATCTGTACAGAGAGAAATTCCTGTCTCCACTCCCTCTGTATTTATACCTTGTATCTGTGAGTTATTGCATATTTTCCTGGCCAAGGTCTTGATTGCCCAAAGTAATGGGCATAAGGGAAGATTCCTATTTGGCTTCACCCTGGCAACTGGAAGGTGGCTATTTCAAAACATCCACCCAGGCTGTGCATGAGAGAACTGAACATAAGGCTTAATTTGCTACATAACTTCACCTCTTGATCCCATATGATGCAATTCTGCAAAACCGTGAAGCCACCTTACTCTTTCCAATCCTCTCCCCAGTGTAATTACCACTGCTGTCACTTGTGTCACATTGGACCTAAGAACCGCTCCTGAGCACGGGGTCTCCATATCACAGACACTGGTCATGGGCCATTCATGCTCTGAAGAATTCTATAAATGAGACAGATCTAGCAGATGTAGCATAAAGGGAAAGGGGAGGTGATTCACCAAGGTCACACAACTCAGTAGTGGCAAAGCCTGAAACCTGCTGATAGCCAGTGTAGCACCCTCACTGCTGGTTTACGTAATAGTTCTGTATTTTCACATAATATTGCATAATATCAAATGCCCAATTGTGTAAAATGTGAGAAGGTGGACAAGAGCTGGTTATAGGTACCTGCCAGGTGGTGTTTGCCATGAAGCATCAGTGGAGCAGAGCCAGAAATGGCTGCGAGGAACCAGAAAAGCAAACGAAAGGGGACCAATATCCTTCCATCCTGCTATGTTCAACATCTTCTCATCTTTGCTGGCCTGGAGCACTCCTAGGAGTTATGGCTGGAAGTATTTTAGGGACCACGTATCAGGAGACATATCAGGAAGGGGCTGGAAGCAGAGGTGGTGCGGGAGCAACTCTGGATTTCTAGATGTTCCTCAGTTTGGGGAAAATTGTGGGTTTTAAGGGAGTTAAAATCTGGGATTTTAAAATCTGGTCCATCTGGGACCCAAAGACTACAATCACATATTTACTGGCTAAAGACAGGCTGTCAGAGGGACTGGCTGTCCATCTGCAGCCCCATTTGATCACTCTCAGTCCTGTGGGGACCCACTGTGCTCCCCAGCGCCTGCTACCTGCCCCGGCAGGCATCCCCACTGCAGTCAAGAGCACGATCAGCTGTTTCGCAAAGCTGGAGGGTTCACTTTTAGCATCATTTGCTGTGTCTTGAATTATTTATTGCAATTATGCTGCTGATCCACAGAAGCATTGCTGCTGTGCATGATATCCAGATGTCTGCAAATGCACTCGCAGGGCTAGAGCCTAATTTTAGCTGCCTCTGCAAAATATTCTCCTCTGGACTAAGGCCCTATTTCTGTTCCTGTTGAACTCTATAGCTAAGCAGACTGCTAGCTTGCGGAGATAAATACTGTTCCTCTGAAAGAAAGGGATCACTGAAGGGCCCATATTTTACCTGTTGAAGATGATAATAGGACAGGCTTCCTCAGCATCGTTTAAAAGTACAGATGGAAGCATGGAGACCTCTTGCATGGTCAGAGAGCTGGAGCCAGGGCAGAGTAAGGGTGAATATTATTTGTACTAAGGACATTGCAACTGTGTAGCTCTTCCCCATCTTCCCCCATTCCTGGAAAAGCCCAGAGACTGCAAATCCTGATCAAGCATTTGGTAGCCCGTGGGAGCTGCAAATGTAGTCAGAGCAGTTAGAAAACTAACCTGTCATCAGGAGATACTGTAATCCAACCTGCAGTTCCTCATCTAAATGAATTACTAAGCATATGTAATAAGATACATCTATTTAGCAACAAATGTAAGTTGCTTATTAGGAACTTGGTGTCAGGATTGCTTTTGCTTTATTAAATGACATGCCAGGCCAGCCTGAGAGATGGAGCTGTCTCCCATTACCTGAAAGCAACTCCCCAGGGAAAATGACCACCCAACATAAGCCAGAGTTGGGGTTTTATTTGGGCAGTTCTGAGTTGTTCACGTACTGGTTTTATAAAGTTTTCTAGGCTGAAGTTTAGTTCCCTGTTCTTCTGATCAGTTGGCTCATAGGCCAATTTGAACAGTGGGTAGGAAAGGATTAAATATGAGAAAATCCACAAAATGTGTAACATGGGTAACCAGTCCTGCTTCTTCTCACAGTCTTCTTTGCTTACCAAATTAAGCAATTGATGTGTAATGAAGCTGTGCATGTAGGAGCACACTAGGTTGTCCCAGCATGAGGGAATTTTTGCAGTAGACTCACATCCCTATTGTTGGCATTATTATTGACACCGGTAGTAATTTTACATACACAACACCTCTGGCCGAGCATTTGGGGCATGGTGCAACTTGTTTTCAGAGTGATTCAGAAAGCTTAACAACACAGGATTCAAATGCATGCTGTTTGTAAAAGATATAATTATTGTATGGTGTGTTTATTAGTAATAAGTCATGGTGGGTAGCTTTCTGGCTGAACTGCTGTGAGAAACGGGATGCTTCCACCATCTCTCAGTGGGCCTTCCTATCCCAGACAGCAATACTCTAATTAACTTTTGTCAAGTGGTTCATTGAATCTAGCAAAATGGAGCCATCCGGAGGTGCCTACAGATCTGTCAGCTGCTACCTGAAAAATTACTTTCTATTCTCCACAAGGAAAGGGAGGAAAAAAACACTTGCTAATGATCAGTTCTCTAAACATGGTACGGTGTGTCCTGGGACAACAGATGCACATGAACTGAAGGGACACTTGGGGGAAAGGAGAAAAAAAAACCTGTCAGGATTCATAAATGAAAGAACCAGAGGGGAGGAAGAAAAAAAAAAAGGAAGATCTTCCCCAAATTGCATGGCTAAGTAAGGAAATTTATGCAAAAAGTGGTAATAGAATTTCTCTTAAGATGGAAAATGATGACGAACTACTGGGACTAAAATATTTAGTGTCCATTTGAGGAAGAGTTAAAAAGCGGCAGTACAGCTTTCCTGGAGTCTGCATGCATGTGTAAAATCAAAAGCCTGAATCATAAATTCTTATCTCCCTCATCTTTCCTCTCTCCCAAATTCATAGATTTTAATACAAGAAGAGACTATTATGTTCATTTTTTCTGACTTGGAGCAGTATCTGAAGAGAGATTATTTCCATACAAGGGTCCTGCTGTGCCTTTCCCATCCCTACGGTTCTCTCCCCACACCTGGATTTTATATTATTCTGGGGTCTCGCAGCCCACCTCACCCTGTGACGGCACTGCTGTATTCCCATTGCGGCCTGCCTGCATACACAAAATTGCAAGATTGGCACCTTTGATTGCAAGCTTGTCAGGACAGGAGACATGTCTTCTGTTCCATGAACTGCCTAGCACATTTTTAGCACAGTAATGATAATAATCACACTTCTGAAATATGTTCTCCAGGCATAAAATGATTTTGGTGCCTAAAGTAGGTCTTAGCTGCTTCAATCCACACTTTAGATCTTGAACACCCTACAAGAAGCCCTGGGGGTAGTTTTTAACCTTAAAGGTGCTGGAAATACTCAATACTTATCCAACATGAAACCCACAGCAGGAGCCAGAAACTTGGTATTTCTCTGCTGAAACTCAACCCAGTAGATGTCCTCAGAGCCTTCCTTTTTGGGTCCAAACATACCCCAGTGTCTGTTATTGCTTCCCTTCACCACATTTCTACTTGCTTTTTTATGATATAGCACCTCTCCTGCGTGAAAGAGGTCAGATTTTAGCTCCCCTCCATCTGAACACCAAATCTCCTATTTTCCGAGAGCAAGGTCTCTGTCAGCCTTGTTTCCACACAATGGAAGCCACCTACATCATTGCACACAAATACAATTTTGATATTGGTAGTCTTCCAGTTGTTTATACATGCATGTATATGTGTATATCTACTGAAAAAAAAAAATCTGCATTTCTTTGTGTGTATATGAAGTAGGAAATGTAGATTCCTTTCAACTCTCAATCTTGTTAATAGTTCCACAAAACGCACCCCTAATAGCATACATAAAACTGCATAATTTCACAGTGCTGAATACTTTTGACTTCATTTCAAGCAGAGAATCTGTGCTATGATGTGGAAGTTCATGAGATCATAAAATCTGACTTCTAAAATTGTGCCAGACGGTGAAACTACCAACTACTCCCTTCACACATGCAAGTATTATAACTATGTGTTTTGTAAGGTAAATTTGAACATAAATGCTTGCTTACATTTTAAATGTAAAGACACGTAAATGTTAATTACATGGTCCTTAAAGATGGCAAATTAATTTCTTAACTTACAAACTCAAGGGGTAGATTTGGAAAGTCCCACTTTTGAGGCTGCCTAACAATTTGAGCTGCTGTTGACATGAAGTATTTTTTGCTACATATTGTATTTTCTGGTGATAACATAATAGGCATAAATTTGATCCACTGTAAATGTAAGACTGAAAATAGAATTTTAAAATTGTTGGCTGTTCAGGAGGCTGCACACGATTTTTTATTGTTGGACAGTATTTCACGTAAAGCTTAGAACAAGTCTTTTTGACTGTAGATGTTTTTTTTTTTCTTTAATTTAAGTCTTTCAACAGTATTTCAAGAATCATTGTTGACTTTTGAACTATATTGCCTTGTGGAATCATAATATTAATTTATACAAACTGTAAACCTGTGTCATTTCCAAATTTGCAATTCACCATTCAGCTCTGCTTGAATAAATCATCCAGTTTTTTAAATGTAAAAATGCTTTTTGCTGTCAATGCTCCATTGCAACTTCTTGTTTAATCTGGTTATTTCTCAGGGTGGATTTTTTCTCCTGCCATAATTATTTCTAATTGAATGTGATTAGCTGCCACTCTGTTTTGCACAGGAGCAGCTGCCCATCAGTACAACTTTTAAATTTTTCATTGGTGATCTGTACTATGAGGGTGCATTTGACATACCGGTACAACAGAGGCGTGAGGATTTGTGCACTCCTGAATCACACAGCAACACAAATGTCATCCCGCTCAGATGTGCGAAGATGACTGTCCCACCAGATATTCACCACCATTGGAGTGAGACCCATGAGCCCATCCCTTGGAGCCTTTCAAAGCTGAGAGTTCCCTGCTCTTCTTTGTGCATATTTAATGTATTTGTGGGAGTCAGCCAGAATTTGTTGCTAGAAACTAAAGATTTCCTATTTTAGATAGTCTGTCTTCAGATGATCTCAAAGCAGGATAGGTGCCCTCAAGTATGCAGGAATTAATGCACCGTGGTGGCAAAGTGCGGGTCCTCCTGCCCACACAGGCACCACCATCGTCAACTCTAAGTTCAGCCAAATCACACTTGTCTGATGCCACAAGTATGAGTCAGAGAAGAAGGAACAAAGGCTCTGAAGGTGCTTTATCAGGACCCTGTTCCCTCTGCATGGACAGGCAATGCAGCACCTCCTGCAGCTCCTGCGGATAAGCTGCTGCTCTGCTCTGCTGGGTGTTGGCTCAGTTATATCCGCGGTACAAAGCCAGGATCAGTGGAGGAAAATGAAGTACTCATACTGCTGGGTTTGCTCTTCCCCCTGTAGAACTGGAATTCTTCATGGGGAGAAGAGTCAGCATTTCTAGCAGGGTTTTTGGAGGTGCCTCACAGGCTGTTTGGTCTCTTGGGATGTGACCTCTGCCAGCCCAGCTGGAGAGCCATGGACTGCCGAGCTCCCCGCTAGCACTGCTGGAGAAGGAGGGTTTGAACTGCTCAGCTTCCAAAATTTGCCCTTCTTTCATCCTTCGCTTTGTGGGATGTTCTCATGCTAATACTTTGGAGAGCTGGAGCATTATCCCTGTGCTGCCAGCAGCCTCTGTGCATGCGTTATGTAAATTTGTCGTCTCCAGAATTGTTTCTACGTGAAGTTGTGGCTCAGGCCTATTATCATTATTTAATGTCACTTTTGCAGCAGTGTAATAGTAAAGCTTTTTATAAAATATATTATCATTCTGAACTTTGTTGTTAGCAAGACAAAGCAGAAATAACAGTATGCTGGGTTCAGCCATCAATATAGAGGGTATATCATCAATCAAATCCATAAAGCTTTTAAGCTGTCTTGTTTTAAATTAAGGTTTACAATGCATTACAATGGGATATTTAAAACTGTGTACACGTTTTATCAGCTCCTCGTGACTCTGTAAATGCTTTCTGATTAGTAGGTCTAAACACAGCAGACTTGATTCAAAGCTGACTTTTACAATTAATTCCATTTATTTTGCAGGACGTTACCTCTATTGTATGGGGGGACTCAGGGCTCTGTTTTCATTTCTCGTCAAAGGCAAAATGAAATTGGAACCAACTTTGACATTCACTGAAATCTAACAAGGCTTGGTAAAACTATAGAACTAAAAATTTGCCATTATATGAAGACTTCGGGCAGGATGTGGCATTGTGGTAGTGAAAGGGAAATATGTAAAAAGAGGCAATATTTAAAAGTGAATGAATGTCTGGTATATATGTCATCGATTACAACATGCTTGCATGTCTCAAACAGTGTCATGGCTGCACAGTGTTAAACGCCATTTGGGTACATCAGGGAGATGTTAATGTGCTGTAAAGATCTCGCATTCATATAGATAACACAGAAAAGGATGGAAAGGGAAACAGATGTGAAATTACTTGTCTGCAGTCAGACAGCCATTCAGCAGGAGAACTGTGATTACAACCAAGTCTCCTCATTTACAGTCTGGTGCTCTGAATTCAACCAGCTGAAATTCCCATTCTTTTCCTTATTATACCTGCACGCCCTGGCTGACAGCTGTGTAAGAGAAGCCCTGCTTAATTTGTAAGAGTAGATGCATCATTGTCAGTGACAGGAGGGGTTCATCTGCAGTGGGAGAAGGTCTTACCTAATCCTGCTCCCACAGCACTAAGCGTCTGCTCTGGAGCTAAGTGTTTAACATGGGAGGAGGTAGGTTTGATATGTAAGAATAGTTTGGTTTCCAGTCCTAGGCTTCTCCAGTAAACCTACCACGATCATTTGGTGATCCACACAAAGACAAATAATGGAGAGATGAATTGGGATATAGAGACTGTAGATACAAACATAGGTGGCATGGAAATTCAATTTGGTTCTTTCTCTTCCCTTTTCCATTTAGAAATTTGACACCCCATTGGCAATCATCTTTGGGATTCAGCAGAAGGGCTGAGAACAAACGGGAGTGGAGGAGTAAAGAGAAATACATGGAGGGATGAGGATGGAAGAAGGGCTCAATGTGGAAAAGCAGAGCGTACACAGACAGGCGAGGTGAGCAAAGTCCTGATGGGAGTGGAATAGATCAGCAGTTTCAGGTTGAATCATAACTGTATTGCCAAGGGTGACTGCTTTCTGAAATCTTGGTTGGCAATGTTAGACTAAAAAGAGTAAGCTTCTAAGTTTCAGATTCAACCCACATTATATTAATGGTTATTTGAGTCATGCCCACAATCTGCACAATGGCAGGAGAAATCAGAGACATAGATCAAAAGCTCAGATCAAACGTAAATATTCTCTTCACAATCTTAATAAAGGTTGCGGTCAAGGCAGGAGCTGGCTTTTAACTGTAACTATACAAGACTGACAACTAAATGAACGGGAAATGAAAAGCCAGTTTAATTGTTGCCTGTTGTTATTGTCAAAATGACCGGCTAATTAAATATTTATTGTTTACTGGTTTCAAGCATACATTTGGCATGTTGGGATACTGTGTAATCAGTAGATCATACATTTCCCTAGAACAAAAGAGTAGCCTCACAAAAGCCTGTTCTGAGGATTAGCTGGCTAATGGGCTTGACTCACCCCCCTCGCACCGAGGGTGCAATTTGCAATTGCAGTTTTGAGTTCCCAGCTGGAAGTGCTTCATGCTCCCATTGCATCTCCCAGCCGGGGGGGCGCAGCTCTGCGCCTCCAGCCTGGGCTCTCTCGGAGCCCCGCCAGCAAAAGCTGCCCTCGAGAAGCAGTGATTTAGTATAGCTGGCTCCATCTTCCTCTCCCTTTCCTGCCCTCACCTCCTGTCTGGCCACGTCCAGCTCCTGTGCTCGATGGCTCATCGACTGCCCTGAGGAAGGAGCTTGTGCTCCGCTCCCCTTCCTAAAGAAAAGATTCTCAGCAAGCAGGGAGGTCTGAGGCTCCAGAAATCAGGATGCTTTCTGCTTGGGCTACAAATTACTGGCTTTTTTCATCAGCAGCAAAAAGAGAGATCCTACAGGATCTCACACTCCTGCCAAGTCTTAGATGAATGGTGATCCTTTGGGGTACAATGGTGACATGTAAGAAATGAGGACAATGCAAAGACCTGTGAAGATGCACAAAGGCTTAAGATGCTTCTTGTGCTCCCAGCTTCAACTGCAACTTTCCAGGAATGGTATTTTAAGGTGGGGAGAAAGAACATCTGGACCACACCATGGCCTGAAATGGATGGCAGCGGCTGGATGTCAAACCTGAGAGATGCTCCTGTGAGCCCCTTGATGGATGCAACACTGCCAGCTGCTCTGGGGAGGGGGAAGTCATGCTCAGAGATTGCACAGCAAAAAACACTTCATGCTGAGGCTCTCAAAAGAGCCTTTTTTTCTGATTTCCACCCCCAGGAGACAAGGCTGTGCGTCAGCAGACTGTCAGCCTCATTTGCACCTGCATAACAGTGAGGAAGGAAGGGGCAGCAGTGCAACAGGAGATCCAGACCACCCGCTCTCTGCCAGCAAATGTTGCAGGGGAAGATTGCCAAGCTGCAAGCGAGCAAGGCTCAGGAATGCTCACAGGCCTGGAGACATCTTTATTAGGAAGGAGGAGGAGAATCCAGGCAAGAAAAGCCAGAAGGAAGGAGGAAAAGTTTGCAAAATAAGAGTGGGCTCATTGCAGTGAGCTTCACTCAGATCTATCCCCACTATCAGGCCTTTTTAGTAACAATATAAAAACAAAATAAAGCAAAAGCTGGCATTTGCAATTTCTCAATTAAAATGTAATTTACACCCTGCGCTGTCTCTCAGATAAAAGCATGCTTTGCTCACCCAAGTGTGAAACAATATTTACAGAAACATTTTGTGGCTTAATGTGCTGCTCTGAAGTTACAGCCGTCTGCACGCGTACGGACACGCGCGCCGTTGGCCAAAGGCAGCTCCCTTTCCATGGCTCCAGGCTGGTGTCTGAGGACTACTAGGTGTGGAATTTCTCCAGAGCTGAGCTCCCTGCTCAGGGCTCCCTTTGTGGCCAAGGAATAAAAACATACTGCTATAAAGTGCAACCCATCAAAGCCTGTGTTAGCTGGGTAGGCTGAAACCTTCCCTAGGAGTCATCCCTTCCTACAGCAGCTTCTGGGCCTCAGCTGAGGGTGTTCACCCCTGCCAGCAGCTGATTTGGGGGATTTTTTTCTGAGTGTATAGGGAGCCTTGAGCATGAAATGGAGTTTTACTGGGCTGGTAGCACTGAATGGGGGTGGGAGCCAAGATGTTCTTGTAGAGGCCTGTGTTAAGGAGGAGCTGAACTGCTGAAGGATGCTTTTGTCTCCAGCAGCTACTCAAAGATGAGAAAAGATGTGCAGAAAAGAGGTTAGACTTTTCTACATGACTTCTGATCCTTTTGATTGGCTTGTGAAGGTGCCTTCCAGCTCTGTCAATCCCAGATTGCTCTGAAGAGCTTTTGGCATAAATAGGATTGGAACAGCTTTCTGGTACTTACCTTTTTGGTATGAGGTCTTGGCATGAGGTCTTTCAATGCAAGGATTTCATTTCCTGTACAGAATCACATACTCCTTGCAATCGCTTCATTAGAAGATTCTGATTATATCAACCCTCTTACTTTTTTTCCAAGTTACCTAGATGTGTTCAAGGGCAATGAATATGCAGTTTATGTTTGGGAAAAAAATCTGCATGAAAGTTAATGGAAATCTTATAACAAGCACCCCACTTCCATTAATTGATTCCCTAATCCAGTGAAGCATTATTCATATAATTAATTTCAAGCATTCGATCTCTACAATCAAAATTGCTGGCTCTGATCCGAAGCCAATCAAACCATCAGCAGTCTTGCCATTGATTTCCATGGATGAGATCCAAAGGAACTATGCACATGTTAAAATTAAACACATCCTTAATTGACTTGCTGGAGGTCATATTTAGATCTCCTTAAATCACCTGTGCCAAACAAGGCCCTACAAATAGAATCATGAAATCATAGGATCATAGAATGGTTTGGGTTGGAAGGGACCTTAAAGATCATCTAGTTCTAACCCCCCTGCCATGGGCAGACACACCTTCCACTAACCCAGGTTGCTCAAAGCCCCGTCCAACCTGGTCTTGAACATTTCCAGGGAGGGGGCAGCCACAACTTCTCTGGGCAATCTGTTCCAGTGCCTCACCACCCTCACAGTAAAGAATTTCTTCCTAATATCTAAACTAAATCTACTCTCTTTCACTTTAAAACCAGTACCCCTTGCCCTGTCACTGCACTCCCTGATCAAGAGTCCCTCCCCATCTTTCCTGTAGCCCCCTTTAAGTACTGGAAGGCTGCTATAAGGTCTTCCCAGAGCCTTCTCTTGTCCAGGCTGAGCAACCCCAGCTCTTCTCAGCCTGTCCTCATAAGGGAGCAGCTCCAGCCCCCTGATCATTTTTGTGGCCTCCTCTGATGTTGGTGCCCCCAGAGCTGGGCACAGCACTGCAGGGGGGTCTCACGAGAGCGGAGTAGAGGGGGAAAATCCCCTCCCTCGACCTGCTGGCCACACTTCTCTTGATGCAGCCCAGGACACAGTTGGCTTTCTGGGCTGTGAGCGCACATTGCTGGCTCAGAGTCAGTTCTTCATCTACTAATACCCTCAAGTCCTTCTCCGCAGGGCTGCTCTCAACCCACTCATCATCTCCCAGCCTGTACTTCTGCTTGGGCACAAATACAACAAAAGTGAGAACAAAAATGTAGCAACCTTCCCAAAAATGGTGCCCATACCTGAACATATAAACTTACCCAATGCACCGTTGTGTCTCCCTGGGGTTTGGCTCATGTCCCTAATTCACTTGCTAAATCAGAAAACTCTAGACACCGTTGACATAGGCTGTCTCAGACTGAGAAATATTTGGGACCAAAACCTTCTCTTATCACCTGACCTGGTCACGGGAGGTCAATCACCTCTCCTTAGCACAGTGACAACGTGACCGCATGGCAGTGAATGAATGCAAAATCAGCGACAAAAAAAAGTGTCACTGTGGGATTTGGAGGGATTTGGAGGTCTTTTTGTACAGCAGAGCCTGCTGGTGTAATGCTTCTGCCTGGTATGCCTGTTAAAATCTTGCCCTAAATTTGTTATCAGAATTCAGGAACTCTAGATTGAACCCATCTTCTTATTTTTAAGACTTTTGCTAGGAGTACATGCACCTGTCTCATTCTGGGTCCAGGGGACAGCAGGGTTTCCTCCAGACCTGTGGCAGAGAATTCAGTTCTGATCCAGATATGTCTGCCTCCTCAAGAGCCCAGTGTTGCAACAGCTGCATAAAAAATTATTCCAGACTAGAAAAACCTCAAATTAGGCAATTAAACTGGCAAAATACCTCCAGTTGTGAAGAAATCTAATAATTCCTGTGTTGTGGGCTTTTTATGCTTTTTTCCCCCATTATTATTATTATTATTATTATTATTATTATTATTATTATTATTATTGTTGTTGTTGTTGTTATTACTATTATTATTATGGATTAGCTCTAGACACTTGTATCTTATTTGCAACACAAAGAATTATAGATAGTAATTGGATAATCTCTCAATTATCCCCAGTGACTTAATTATCATCATTAACTGTATTTATTTCACTAATTTGGAGGATTTCTTTTGGGGGTTTCATTCTTCAGGCCTATTAGTCTGACTGATCGTGGGGTATACTGGCAATAGTAAGGCACTATTACACAATTATTCAAAAATGATGGGTCATATATTGCAAAACACAAGCAAAAAGAAAACCCCGTTCTATTTTAGGGATATGTCAAAAATCAGAACTTCCAGCTCAGATTTTGATTAGGTAAATTATAAAATTTTGCCCCTGTTGCACTGAGTTTCTGAATGTACAGTGAAATTTGTTGTGTTATGCTACAACAAGAAAAGGCTACTGTAAATTGAAAGTCAATGCAAAGAGCAAACATAATGCCTTAAAGAGAGAGTGTCAGGATCTGAAATTTCGGAGGTAATGCAACTTCTTTGTCTGACTGGTACACTTATATCTGAGCATAATTAAAAAGCCCTGGAAGTGAAACTAATTCCTGCAGCTTTATACTAGGAGATGGATCGCCTGACTAATGAAAACGATCTCATCCACATAGTCTCCATAGCGATGTCAAGTACAGGTGGACTTTGAGCCCCATCTTGCTGCTGTTGAATTACAGAGGATGTCTTGGACCTGGTGTCCAGCACTGCTAACTTTAATATTTAGGAACACACATGATAGCTGGTCCAGCACCGGGAAGCAATAAATGACAGTTCTTATTTCTTTTTATCTCAATTTTCTGTGTGGGGTTTTTTTTTTAAGCGCCTGAAGCAGAAAAATATAACTGTTGGAAATTGCTTTACATTAGTTGATTATCTCTGGCTAAGCTGAGAGCATTTGGCCTTGCTTATTTGAAATAATTTAACATGAGAACCCCATGGAGGGTGGTAATTTACAGGGTATAGTCTCAATTGTGGTATGTACATATTGTGAGGCAAAGGGCGGGGGAACTGCCAAACATATTTAGATAAATCTTTGAACTGCTGTTTATTATTCCAGGCCGTATCTTGTTTCAGTAGACAAAATGCTGTTAAAATCACCAACGTGCTCATATTAGAAGCAAAATCATTTGATGCTCTTTGTCTGTTCAGAGCCGTGAAACCTAAATTTTCAATATAACCTATAAATTCATTTAAATGTGCCGTATACACATATATATCTGCATAGTTTATGTGACGTGCTCTGCTGGAGGTGGACAGTTGCTTTTTTTTTCTCCACAAATTCTCCAGGTTACTACCTCATGCTCCTTTAGGCTAAAATACCCTGTCAGTTGTCACACTGTCACCTCCTTCAGCGGTCAGAGCTTTGTGTTACCTTCGGTAGCTGTACGGCAAAGCCACAGCTCATTACTAGCACTTGTTACCAATGCAGCTTTTGCTTACCTGAAGGATTATCCTCAGTTTTGATTGTTATTTCTTTAATTACAATCAGTGAATTGCAATACTTTTTCAGTAACCAGATATCCATTTTATACACAAATACTGGCTTTTTGGTCTGACATGTCAGGAGCATACTCATACCTCTGCCAGTAGCTTCCTCATATGTAAGTAATTTGTTTCCTCTAGGTTATTTATTTAGGTGACTATTTGATACCAGACTGCAATTTGGTTGTCTTCGATACACATAAAACTATTTTTTCCATATTAATTGCCCTCTGAACTTTATCCTTTCACTCAAACTAGAGCCAAAAGACCAGGACCAGTCATAGATCAAATGCCAATATCAGGTGTAAATCCATGTAAGCCAATGGATTATACAAGCAGAGACTCTGGGTCCACATATATTAGAGAAAGACAGAAATAAATCTTACCTGCGCTGAGAGACTGCATTAGCTTATTGTGCTTGTAAGACTTTGAAAAACCTAATATAGATTCCTGTAGTGGATGAGCACAGGGAGCTCCATCATTTCCTACATGCATTTGGCAAGCCCGACCACTACAAAGTCAAGCTGCTTTGTGCTTTTATTTTTCTGCCTTGTTAAGACTAGGCAGTGAGTTTGCTCACATGGAAAAGTTAACTAGTTAAACTGGATTTCATCTCGCAGCAAAGGGAGCTCAGGTGAAAGCAGCCTGATTTCAATGGAGAGCAGTGATGTTAAAATTTAATGTGGTTTAGCCAGGGCGCTTTTAAATCACATCTCTGTTTAACCCAGATACCTTTCCTGAGTGTCCTCTGAATAGCTAGGGCACAAATTTAGCCAAGATTTCCTGTATTTTCACAAGGCATGGGAAAGGAGGTTGAATTTAGTCTGAGGGCACTAGGAAGGTTCCCACCCATGCAGGATCTCATCCCTTTGACTCACTTCAGTGTTTCCAGAACAAATTTTTCCCCGAAGGCAGACCTGGAGATATCACTGCTGGGTCTCTGGACACCCAGTTTCTCTCTCAGACCTGGAGCAATTTGATAAGGGGAGAAGCTCAGCTCTCAGTTAAGATACTTCCAGCTTTCCTCATTGCAGAGAAAAGCCTGAAGGCATGAAGCGGGGATATCTGGGAGGCTCAAAAGTCAGATAGCAAAATAAACCTCTTGCCTCAAATATTAACACTTCAAGCCTTTTCTCACAATCCTGAGGAGTGAGGGCAGTGTCATAATTTTGGGGAGACCTGAGCACTTGTGATTAACCATGCTGCTCCTCTGTAGAGAAGGAGCTGCTGAATCCCACGAGGTTTAGTGGCCTCAGTGGGAAATCAGAGGTACAAATGAGCAGGAACAAGGGTAGCATATTCTAGCCGTTTCCTTGCTGTTGCTGTTACATGGGGTTACAGCACTGAAGGATTGTGTTTAAATCCCCAAAAAGGTTTTCAATTTTAAAAAAAATAAAAATATTCAGGTTTTGTAAAGTTCATCCTTCAGTGTAATCTTCCAGTGATTTAGAAATGTAATTATAAAGCCAATTGACAGTGCCCTTTAAAATATGTCATGTAGGAAAATTAATTTTAGGATTTCTTTCCCTTTTTTTTTTTTTTAGCTTCACTGTCACATCTTGGGCTAGAGAGAAGCATTTGAAGGTCCAATGAACCTTCTTCATAGGGACAGGGAATAGTGGGGCAATAATGCACAATTCCATCATGTTCCTCTTTCTTACACCTCATTGTAACATTTTTCTGTATCTCAGGCCAGATGTTCTTTCTTCTCAGGACTTTCAGCCAGCATTGAACATGGAGTGGGAATAACCTGCTTAATTTTTCAAAAACCTTAGGCAGTGTCTTCATGGCAGTACATAAGTGCTTTGGGATGAGAGAATGGTCACAGATGAGCCAGGGAGGTGGAGCGGGATGGAGCCAGAAGGGAAGCTCAGATCTCCAATGCACACCTCCCTGCATTGGGAAGGGACTTCTTTATCCTCGCCTGGTTTCTATGACCTAAGCACAGCCTGAATTAAGTTGCTGCAATGCAAGTTGCACAAATACAGACTAATATAATTTGTCACAATTAGGGCTTGATTGGATGTTTTCATTCAGGGTGATCCAGGCCAAACTGTTACAAATGACCTCTTAGCCTTAGAGTATAAAATAGATTTGCTAAATTGAGGGTGAGACTGGAAGGAAGACAATTGGAGCAGCCGTCTCTTGTGGCCATGCACCTCTGTTGCACAGCACCTGCGAGGCCAGAGCAACCGGGACTTGCAAATGCCTGAAAGCAGGGAAACTATCCAGCGCATATGATTTAGGAGCATTCCTAACTTAGGAGGAGTATTTTAATCTCTCTGAGTATTTTCATCTCTGTGGAAGTGTAATCCATGCACTTCGTGCTTGGCATTTGTTTCCATTTGGCTGGAAAGATGGGAAGGGAGGAGAAATGGGAATTTTTTCTGCAGCACCCTCCAGGTCTGCAGCAAGGCCAGGGGCAGCAGTGCGTGTGTGTGGGGCAGAGCAGGGGGTCTCACTGAAAGTGGGGGTGGTCACTCACAGCCTCTGGGAGCTGCCCAGTTTGGGGCTTGGGAGGAGAAAGGGGCTTTAGGCTGAGCTTGTCCAGCCTCTCCCAGGAAATCATTCCACTTTGCATGGAATGCTGCTATAAATATTAAGAAATGCTCACCGGGTCATGGGTGGGAATCCTCATCTCCACCCTGGTGAGTGCCCTAACGCATATTTCCCCTTCAAACCTCCCACAGCAGAAGATTGAGCCTAGCCCTTTGTTTCCAGCTGGGAAGCTGGTAGAAGAGCTGCCGGTCCCCAAAACACATGTCCATGCTGCCACCGGCATCTGAGGCCCTCAAAGCTCATTAGAGGACAGCGAGGCACTGGAGTTGGAGGCAGGGTGAGGTGCTACTGAATGTAAATAAAAGTTTGAGGCTTTCAGCCTGGCTTGCTTTTTCAGCAGCCAGGGCACGAAGCATCCGCTTCACCTTGGCACTCTGCATCACTCACAAAACAAATGCTGATAATGATGGGATGACCGCTCTGCTTTCCTCCACTTGCAAGCAGTTGGTGGTAATGATGTTCATTATGCATTCAATAGGCTATTTTACAATATGAAGTCATTTAGAAAAGGATAATTAGTCCACAGCTTGCTTTTCATTTTATTTAATTTTCTTTACTTCTGTTTGGAAAAAAAAAAAAAAAAGGGAAAAAATAAAAAGTATGTAGGAATTGTGTTATTTTTGCAGCAAGCAAAATGGGGCTGTTTGATTATCCTCACTCACAAGAGATATCATGAAAATTGTGCCCCTTTTTTTGCTGAATGATTTCTTGCAATTGAGCATCCAAAAGAGCATTTTAATCTCAATGTATGCTCTGCTATTGTATCAAATTAAGAAGAGCAGGCACGGGAGGCTGCTCAGTGAAGAATCCTCTTTTCCATTAATTTGGATGTGTTAAGTGCACTTTCAGAAGCCAAAAATATTCTTGTAAAAACATGATTGCACAATGGGATTTCTTTCTAGGGCTTCAGTCATCTACCAGCATTCATCATTGCTAAAATTAAAGCGGGAGTGAAAGAGTAACATCTCCAATTAACAAAGGTGCATCACATATCTGTTTGTTTTGGTTGGGTCTGTTAGTTTGCTCCTATGGGGTAGGCATCCTACAGACCTACTAGAGCAGAGGATTTAGGGCTCTGAATCCTTCCTTGTACTTCCAAATTCCTTTTGCTTTTCTTACAACAGCCCAAAACAAAGCACTCCCTGTTAAAAAGGCATCTAGGCACAAACTGAGTTTTCAGCCTACGAAATGGCAATCGTTGCGCTCCAGGATGATATAAATATATTCATTTATATATTGGCAGCTGCAGTGCAATGAATTGATAGCTCAGGGAAGATGGTTCCCGATGGTTTCCAGAAGCTGAGGAATAAGCTTGGTACTGGCACCCTCGTTGCTTCAGGCAGGGAAGCCTGTTGTTACATCCCTGGAGATGTCTCTGCTCCCTGCATGGCTGCAGCCCCCATCCAGAGTCAGATATCCCCCCTGGATTGGGGCCCTCACCCTTGCAGAGTTTAAGGTTTAGTGAAGGGGAGGTTCCTCATGCCGTTTTTGTGTGATGCACTTCACAGGCAGGCAGCACAGGCGACTGAAGTCAAATGGTTTTCTGTTTCTCTCAAAGGGAAATGAAATTCATATGTTTGGGGAAAAATACCTGGAACTGCACTGGTGCATGGAAGCACTTTTAGGTGACTGACCTACTTATTGAGAGCTCAAGTATGATTTTAGGTAAGTAGTCCCTTGAGTCTTTGACCGACCGCTACACTAGGAATTTCCTAAAGGTGATGTCTCCGTACAGTTAGAGTCAATAAGGCATGAAAGAAATAAGATCAGAAACAGTGTAATGTATGAAATATGAATTGCACAGCAGCCTTGGATTACAGCAAGTCCAACTGAAATGCTGGTGCTCCCTTTACTTTTATTTCTATTAATATTTCTCAAGCAACAGCAAAGATCGATTTGAAGTAGAGAGCACAGAGAGTCATGGGAGCTTCATTAGCATGCAAATCTGAGTGAATTCATTAGCCCTGCAACCGATGCTGATGCTCCTGGAAACTAGTAAAAGAGTAAAGTCTGCAGAAGTAAATCAGGCCGTGCTAATGAGCCTGTTAATAAAGCTTTTGTAAGCCTTTTCCAGAGCCAAAGTGACAAAGCACACTGTCAACTTTAAACCTCTGGTACTGTACCTTAGATGAGGGACTCATATTTATTTCTTTTTTTTTTTTTTTTTGGTGCTGGGGAAGAAAGCAGAGAACCGTAGGAAAGGTAGAGAATGAGACAAAGGCAGTTACAATATTTCCTCATCAGAGATAAAAGTATTGTGTGGATGCAGAAAAGAGACAGAATGACAAATGCAACTGTGCAAATAAGATCCATTTGACTGAAATTATATTTTAAAGAAAAAACAGGAGACCAAATTTTTCATAATGGGACTTTCACCTTCTGGCTGTATGTTCTCATTTTCCCTTTGCCTTATTAGGCATAATTTCAGGATTACATTTTGTTTCATCTCCTCTTAAACTTGCAGAAATGCTTATGGCACTGATGCAGTGCCCAGCTTGCTAGGGTCCACTGTCCACTGCAGCCCACGCACCTCCTCACCACAGGGGATGGCTGGTGGCAAAGGGAAAACCTGTGACTGGCCAGTTCTGGTGCTCTGACCTGTTTATTATAGGATCTAGGAAGATCTGAACCAGGGTCCTGTCCCTTCACTTGTGGGATATGCTGGTCTGGGGCAAACCTGGTGGGCTCTGACAAACCCAGCTGCTGCCCACCCCCCCCCCCCCCCCCCAATCAGGGGCTCTGCTGGGGGCAGTTTGGCCCAGCTGGGTCCATGGCTGCTGGTGCGGAGGGTAAGGATGCTGATAGCATGTGTGTTAGGAGCAGCAAGTGGTCTCCAGATGGTGCTCTGATTGCTTCTGGTAGAGGCAATGCTGAGGAGGGGAGCACATCATATTGAACAGATTGAAGACTGCATTTCAGTCCATATCACTTAAAGTGGACCCATTCTTTGTACACATATTGCCATTTTTAGACCCCCGTGGTTACAGGTAGGAGGGTGAGCACCTAAGGGACTGTGTGATGTTTATTCTGAAGATCAAAGCTTAATTTTAGTACTGAAGCATTTCTTCCTTTGCAACAACTGAAATGGTGGCAAAATAGAAGGTAAAGCTAGAGATCTCCTTTCTCTGCTATTGCACCAAGGCTTTAAGTTTTCCAGGTGGGAAATAAATCACAGTGCCCAACCCACAAGCCCTTCCAAGATCAGCTGGGCACCTGCACTGACGATGCTGCTCATCACGCTCGACCTTGTGTCTGCTTCACATGGCCGCAGCAGCCACAGCGAACGAACAGGCCGTGGGTTCACTGGCCTCCAAGGTAGAGATAAGGGGGAGGCCAGTTAGAAATCTATTTGGTTTCATTTTGCAGCAACTTCTTTGTGTAAAAGAGCTTGATGCAGGGGGAAACTGATTACTGCTTTCTCATCAAGTGGAAAAAGAAGTGCTTTATACACAGGCTGATGGAAAACTACTGGAACGCTTTTCAGTTTCCCTCTCTAACCTTTAGTGCTTTCTGGTGCCTTAAAGGGAACAAAACACTGGACTGGACAAAGGGGGAAATATATCAAAATATTTTTGGAGATAATGGCAAGTAATACAATAGACAATGCAGCTGGGCAATAAAAAGAGTAGCAAGGGGAAGGCATCAAAGATAACATCAGAGAGTGGAAGGAAAGAAAGAAGACAGGGAGAAAAGGTAAAAGCAAGGAAATGAAGAAAAAAGCCACTTGTATAATGGGGTGGCAAAGGATGAAGAGGAGATGAAGGGAGGGCAGAGTGAGAGCAGTGCAAGAAAAATGAAGAGGCACTGGGTGAATGATGGAGCAGAGTCACAGGTAGGCACAAGCAGGGAGGAGTAATGCAGTGGAAATGAAGCAAAGGGAAGTGTGGAGTGGCGGTGATGCTGCTGACCTGTTTTTCTTTTAGCTGCAGAGTGATGGCAAGTGTTTGCGTTAATAATGCTAATGCTTGGTTACCCGAGGGGAGAGGGAGCCATGGCTAGCTGGTGTCAGGGATGCCGTTTGGTCAGTGCTATGGGTTGAGCTACGCTGAGCCTTTTTCACAGCCTCCTTGGACTAAAAAGGGAGGGAAAGCACTAAGAGGTAAACAATGCCAAGGTCTGGGCTAAGACCCATTGGTCTGACAACCCACTCATAGATTTGTACTTTTTCCTTTGGTGCTGGTAACGTGCCCACCTGACGGAGGACATTTGGCTCACTCTCCTTCACCTCTGGATAGCTGGATTTAATCTGATATAATATCAGAGATCTTTCTGCCCAGTTTTCATGCACAAGCTCACCCAGGTAGTTCATCCTGCCTATAATCTCATAATAAGCACAGCATCATAACGCTTGTGCTCAGCTGCATTTCTCAAAGCCTGCTGCATATTTACATTGTGCAGCGATCCCAGCACTCACCATGCCACACTTTAGGTGCAATCGCACTGGCGCCTTACATACCAACTGCACCATCTGTTTTGATTCCTCTTTCTTTTGTATTACATCGCAGCATCGCGTTTTCTTTTTTTTTTTTTTTTTTTTTTTTGCTGCAGCTGCAAAAGCTTTGGGAACATTCCTATAATAACTCCCATACAGCTTGGTTTAGCAGATATTTGGGCTCTTTCATTCTTAGCTGCCGAATTACATTTGGTTATCAACATGCATTATATCTGCTGTCAATTAGCTGTTATCTAACACCATGAAATGACTTAACTCCTTCAGCCCGCTCAGAGATCTGTCCCCTACCAGCACACCGCACAGCTTGTATCAGCTTGCAAAGATCCAGGCAATTTTGTCACACTTATTTTTTTACTGGTGCTCATTACAGCTAAAGGTCAGTTGTGTTTCCATTGTAAGCCTAGGGATAATGGCAAGATCCAGCAAACTCTTTCTTGTGTAAAGTTAACAGGACTATTTGCATAAAAATCCTTACTTGGGGAGTAATTTGCAGGATCGAACCTTTAAAACCTTAGCCTCAGGAGCAAGGCAAAATCTGGAACCTGGAACAGCAATCTTCCAAAGCCATATTTTATCAGAGAAAATGATCAAAATTTAATGAGGAGAAAAAGGTACTTAATGGCTGTAGATAGTGTAATTTCAGCCATAAAAATGGGATCATCTTGTGAGGCATCTTGCTGCGGCCTTTCAAATCAATGTACCCGCTGACAGCAGCCTCAGCAGTGGGTGAACCCCTACAAGGTGTCAGACAAAAGTCCTAACCCACTGCAAAATGCATGGGGTCGGTCTGTAACTTCCAGCAGGATGGACAATTTGGATGAGTGACTGGGGCTTCGTCTTCCACAAAATCTGTGCTTGGTGGGAAAGACGTTGCCTGACCACCTTTTATAAGCAAGTACAGTGAAGCCCGGCTGCAAGGCATGATGGCCTTGCTATCATGGCCAAAGCTGCTCGCATCTCAGGAGGGATTTTATCTGCTCTCACAGCAAATGTTTCAAGTGTTTCACCAGCTCAGTTGTTTATAATACTGGAGAATCCCTGAGGCTCAAAGCTAGCCTTGAAAATCTGTTTATATTTTTAAATATATGCCAAAGTGTAAGCCTTGGGACAATTAAACAAGTTAGATCGGCAAAGCAACCAAAATAGAATCAAAAAAGGCCTTTAGTATGCCTTGGGTGGATATCTCTGAATATTTTCCTGAACAGCCTACATGACAAATGCTAGCCTTCATATACGAGGTCACATCTGAGAAAGCCAGCGGATGGGTTTGGCCATTGGTGAGCAAATATTAGTCCTGGACAAAGGCAATGCTTTATTTTCCCAGTGTACCAAAATTAGAGAACCCCCTAGTGCTAAATAATTTTGTTCTGCCTCGCTGTGAAAATTCCCGGTGTTCAATAGCCCTCCAGAAGTTCTCATTTTATCCCTGTAGTGCAGTGCTCCTGTGGTTATATGTCAGCTGCAGGAGCGGTAAACATGTACACACTACTCATTTAAGAGCTTTTAAAAGACTTCTTACTGTGCCCAAAAATTACACCTGTGCTTTCTTACTTACCCATGCTGTTGTCTTTGTTTCTCAGGCTATATTAAGCCTTTTTTTTTTTTTTCCCCTTTGAAAGAGTGGGAAAGTATAAACACCTTTAAGTCCTGTTTTTCTCTCTAGCAAACATGTTGTGCAGAGGGACAGAGACAGTTAATCTGAACAGAGGGAAAATATATGGGTGCGTTGCAGTAGGGATGGCAGGAGATGTCTGCCCCTCCTGAAGACACTTGACTTTTCAGGAGCTCTGCAGTGTTAGCTGAAATCCCTGGCAGCTGCAGTGCTTGACTTCCCCAAGACGGGGACCTGTGATATTCTGCCTGCGTTTTCTATATCTAGAAATGATGAAGGGAGACAGAGCACGTAGTACCCGGAGGAGCTGCGTCAGCAGATGGAAAGGTGGATCTAAGGGTGCAATAAGGCATTGGCCTCTAATAAACTTCTTCATTGTAGGAGAATCTTTCAATATTAAAGATGATTTGATAGAAACAAGAGTAAGAGGAGATGGGGTAATTAATGTAAAATACCATATCTAAAAGACTGTTTGATCTGTTTGCATTATGCTGCTAAATAAAAGAAATTGAAATAGAGATCCTGGTAATGTCAGTAGTCAAATTCTACATTGGTATCATTTGTCCAATATTTTATGTGGGAACTTTCCCTCAAACAAAAAGACAAAAAAAACCCCAAACAAACAAACAAAAATAATCAACTTCAACCGCTTAAATATCTCTGATAATACAACAGTACTTTGGATGGTGTGAAGTTGATCTGTGAAGCGCTCTGATATGGGATATGACTAAGAAAATAACTCAAAGATTTTTGAAGTAAAGGTCTGGTGTAGGATATGTTTGGCACCTCCTCCCTGATAATGACAGAAGTGCTAACTGTGAGCCTTCACTGAATTTACATGATTCAGCCCATCCCAGTGACTCTCCTGTTAGAGTCCCTGCATGTACATGGTAGTGGTGGCTGCTGTCAGGTCCAGATCCAAGTTTCAGCAGGCTGCCATCCTCCCGTTTTTCATGTTGTTTTATGGGGCCAGACCCAACATTTTTCCTAACACATCCCCAATTTGCAATGTCAACACTGGGTTTTAGTGTTAAATATCTGCTGATGCACCTCTGCTGAGAACTTAATCTTCATGTTTTATCCAATACATTAAAAAATAATAAATCTCTTGCTCTGTATTTCACAAATATTAGAACCAAGCCTCGAAGGTATCCACATTAGTTATATTTGAATCTTAAGAAATGCCTTCTGAACTCCCCCCTCAATTCATTGCAGCTCTTGAACCTCTGACTGATCATGTCAGGAGTTATCAGTATGTCTCCTCTCAAGTTCAGATCCTGCCTCTCCATTCTGCAAGTGAAATTATCTCTGTATGTCTGCACCCGTAAAGTGAAGTGCACTTGTGCTTCCAACTTCCGCAGAGTACCAGACAGTTAGCTGTGCTAGGGCTCCTATTAACGCCTGCAATTAGCACTGACAAAAGTGCTGTTCCCCCCACTCCCCGAAACCGCACTTCCTTGATTGGTTTTTTTAGAAAATCCAAGTGCAGTATAATATCTCCCTGGTAGTCATGTTTCCACAGAACAGCAAAGTTAGTGAGGCGTGACAGTGCTCTTTTTTCTAAACCTATACTGAACATCCTTAATCAAGCTTTGCTTTTTTAAAAATAATGGGTCTAATTCTCCTTTGGCTTACAGGATATTCATGCTCGTGTAATTCCATCAGGCCGTATCCTCAGCTCCTGTAAACTGGCAGAGCTCTTTCAACCTCATTTAAACCCCAGGAAGATCAGTAACAGCTGAAGAGTTGGGCTGCTGATTTCCAAGCTATTCCTGATTTATGCCAGTTCAAAAGGATAATGGGTTCAAGCTTTTTTCCTTTTTTTTTTTTTTTTTCAGTAGATCCACACTCTTTACCTCATTTACATCAAGCAATACATGAAGTACATCCAAACAACTGCTTGTTTCCTCAGATCTTGATCCCTCTTCATTCCTGCTGGTTCTGCTGTAGAGCTCACACACCCAGCAGCTCCTGAAAACATCCATCGATCTCCCTAAAGGCCTTCAAACTATCAGGAAAGTTGCCTTGTATCACTACATACATTGCAATTTTTTGTGTTCTCTAAATTAGATGCTGTCTTCCCATATGCAGACATACAATGACATATTGCCATGGCTAGACTATGCTGTGTCCAGAGCTCTTCCAGGAGGAAAGCTCATGGATGCTTCAGCATGTCTCTGCCATAACCCAACAGATAACATGTCCTCGGCCATCGCACTTCGCAGGTTCTGCAGTGAAGTAGTTGTGTTTTGTTCTTCTCTCTCCCTTCTTTCGTTCCTGTGTTCAGTAGTCACATGTCTGCTGGCAGTAGCCAGCATCCACAGCTCTGTGGATCTGCCAACAGGCAGGTAATGAAACTGAAGAGGACAGAGTCAGCACATTTTTTCTTGGTGGTGTCAAATTTGTCTTTGGTAAGATCCTGGCCAATTTGAAATGCAAGAAAGATGTGAACCAAGAAAGACATGTGTTGAAGGGCTGCTTGTTGCAAGCCCATTCCCATGATCAGAGAGCACATATTTATACTGGCAGTACAGTGGCTTGTCTGATATTAGACTGACGTTTAAATTAGGTACAGACTTGACGATAACTCTGATTGCACCTGGGACTTCTGAGTGAAGCACAGGGCAAATAAATAATGATGTCTGTAGCAGTAGATAGAGATGCTATTACTAACTTTGATACAGCAATGTGAAACACTGGGTGAAACATCACACAGGTTGACAGATTAGAGATTTCATAGGCTTCAGGTACAAGAATAAAGAAAATGAAACTTGAAATGAACTTTCTTTGATAAAAGTAGCCACGGAGGAAGCTTCCAAACACCTGTAAAACTACTATGTGCGTCCCACTGGTAACTGCACCCAGTACTTCAATGTAGAAATATGAACTGTAGCAACTGAGCTGTAGTTCTTTGATAAACTTTTTATAAGCTTGGGTTTTTATGGACATGGAACATTACATGATATAGAGCATGCAAGCTTTTTCAGAAGGAAGGTGCCTAATTCTTGGTTCTGCACTGACTCACTGCATTCAGAGACATAACTTGTGATCTATACTGTACCATACTGGCCATACATACCTGCAGAGTCAGACTTGTTAATTCAGTTCTGAACTATCAGTTGTTTAGTCCTTCCCAAGGACTGCCTCTCTGCAAGGGAGAGACATGGTAAGGCAGGTACTGGAAAACTAGAGGAATGTTTGCATAAGCTTTCATGACATACTATGCTGTATAAAATACTAAGATGGTGCCAATACATTTTGGGGACTTCCACATAATGATCTCCCATAGAGGGAATCACTTCAGTATTCTGGCACTCTCAAAGTTGTCAAGTCAGTTGCCCACAAAATGCTTCGATCCTCCCAGCTGTGCTTTGATGTCTTCATCATTCTGATCCTCCAGGAGCAGGACATGTCTCCCAGATTCCATTAAAATGCACTCAGCTTTCTGAAGCACTTCATTTCTCTTTTGTGTTTGGGGCTTGGCTGCACAAGTCAGAAGAATGTGGTATCATCTCCTTTGGAGGATAAACCCTGGGACTTCAAAAGTTTCCCTTCCTCTAGGATTATTGTCATCATTTATCATCCTGTATATGCAGTACCTTTGATGGTAGGAATCCTTGCTCCTGACCCCACCAATGACATTAATAGAGACAACACCACACTTGTGTGCAATTGTTTCCTCTCAACTACTGCCCAGTTTTTGATAGTGATTTGGATGAGTAAATCAGCACAATTTTATGGAGTTCTGCCAGTTGTGACTCACTGATTTTTCCAGCACTTATGATACTGATGTTTTTGTCCCCCAGTGAGAAGCCTCTCCCAGCATCACTCCAACCCTGGAGAGAGCAGCTGAGTCCCTGCTGACACCCTGAGCAAGGCTCCCCACCCTGCCATGTCCCCCATGGGGGGCCATACGAGAGAGGTAAGGCATGGGGTGAGGCCTCAAACCAACACTTATTAATCGTGCTAATTATTAAAAGCTAATGCAATGTCCTCCCTCCATCCTCTTCCCAAAGCTTTGGTTTCTCCATGATGTTTAGAAATGGTATTTGATGTTGTTTTCAATTTTGATGTGGTTTCTAACCTATGTAAGAGCAGGACAAACCATGACTATAAGCTCGTGGCCACTTTTTTGTTAGTTTTAGCCTGATTCAGATATCACATCCTGAGATGTAAATCAGAACTGCGATACACTGAAATGAAACTGGCTTACGTTAGAGGGAAAAAACAGGCTCAGTTTGGTCTAAATTACCCTCCTGCTTGCTGAAGTGCCCATCAATACTTCTTTCCAGGAGGGCAGGGATTCTCCAGGGCATTAGCTGTTTTCTGTTGTGGATAAGATTTTGCTGAAATGTGCTGCATGTTCAGAGGCCTTTTTCAAGATGCTGGTTCATGAAATCAAGTGTAGGACAGTGCCCTCCCTCTCCCCACAGTACATTATGGTTGAACTCATAGAAACAAAACAGTTCTTGAAAAACACTTGCTGAATCTACATAATTAAAAATCTTTCCTGCTGGGGGTTAATGATTTGGGTAGATTAACTTGATAATGTAATGTAAAATGTTGAAATCAAGAGTGTGCATTCAAAAATACTGGTGCAGCTCTGCAATGGGAGACAATTTTAAGTAAATAACCAGAGAAAGTATTTTGCAATTAAATTAAAGATGTTTCCAAACTACTGTACTTTGCTATAAAAAACCATCATCTTGAAAAGCCAAGTTTCATTTATTTTAATTAGTGCTGTCATGAAGCATTCCATTCGGCAAACACTGACTAACAAGCCCTTTTCCAAACATCAATTTGAAATGTGTGCATCAGAAAAACAATCACAGGCCCTTCATGTGGTATCTTCTGGACCCAATTCTCAGATGGCCAAAACCAGCCTCGCTCCACCAAAGTCAGTGTGGCAAACCGATTTACATCAGGGGAAAACAGAGGTTTTAATCTCCCTGATATGCCCTTCGGAAGGTGATGCAAAGTCTACTGACATTGGTCAGAAGAATCCTGTTTTCTTCAGAGAAATTCAGGTTCAAAGCTGTGTGTGCTGGGATGAATCTCTGGCCTCTTTCACTGTTCTCGCACTAGAGTTATTTAACTGGAGTGGCATCACTATCAAATTGATGGAAAGCCAAAGTGATCTTGATCCTCCTTTGAGACGTACTGTTGAATTGCATTATATATAAGCAGAGAAGCTTTTTTATTATTAATGGGATAGAAAATAAGAACCATCAAGGAAAATGATATAAGTCCTATTAAGATGGATGAGTTGGAGTTAAGTCTATGTATTCATAACAAGATTGTTCTTTGCGACTCCTGTGAAAGTGTATTGTCCTCTCATGGGAAGACCTCACCAGGGTGGAAAATGCTGGGGCAAATGCCACAAACTTTTCCTGGAGCAGCTGCTCAGCCTGGTGGGCAGTTTGTAGGCAGCAGTCACGTGTGCAGGCATGAGGCTGTTTTGGGGGATGGTCCACTCCAGGGTGGTGAACCTGGGGCTGCCACCCCAGGAGCTGACCTTCCTTAGGATCTCTTGCCTAAAGCTCTTTCTCTGCCATCCATCTTGTTTTCACATCTGCCAGGTATTGTGGTTCCTTCTGCGTGTCCAATGAGGGATTATTTCGCAGGCTTAAATCTCACTACTGAAAAAATAAAGTTACACTGATAGATACTTGTTGTCTACATGGTGAGGCTAATGAGGAATAGACTGAAGTGAGTGTGAAGGGCACTGTCAGCTCTGTAGAAATGTCTCTTATTTCACATGGCTAGTGTCACAACCAGAGTGGTCAAAGCAGTCTTTGTGCAGCACAAGATATCCTCCTGGGAGCAAGTGAGGAGCAGCTATTCTGGGCTGCCCCCTTATTTAGGTAAGCCCACGTATATAAAATCTGAGTATTCCCTTTTAATTTCATCCTGTTGCTCATAGCTAAAACCCCTTGTTTCGCCTTAATTTATCCCATTCTCTCTGTTAACACCTTACAAATACTTATGGACTCTTCCCCTTTCCCTGCCATTTAGCCATGCTTTAATCTTACCTATTTATTCATTCATCATAAATCAATCTCTCCTGCCCCCTAATCAGTGCAGTGCAGGAGCTCTGCTGGGAGCTCCCTCCAGTCGATTTGCCAGGAGCCTCGTGGGTGCTGCAGCATCATGCCAGGAGGGATCCTTAACACCCAAACCTGGAGTGTCATGTTTTCCATTTGCTGACTCCACCTCCCCCGCTGCTACTTCCTAATACAAAATCAAGGTCTGTTTTCCTCCTGCTGGCAGCCCTGCGTATTTTATCCCCATTACTATGATTTTGGAAGGAATGGCTTTGTTCAGATAATAATAATTTTCATTTCTCCATTCAGAGTTTCCTCTTTTGTTCTACCCGTGTGTAACTGACTGAGCGATAAGGACATTCCCTCTTTACTTCTTACCTTATAATAAGCACCAGCAAATCTCTGCCAGTTTTGAACTCAGCACGTGTACACTCTGCACCTTCAAGTGGATCCTAATCCAAACATTATACAGCTGAAAGCATTCAAGTGCTTAAAGGATCCACAGCTATTCTCCCCACTCCCCAGGGGTAATACGCACAAACCTACCTGGCAGCAGGTCCCTCCCCAAACCTTTACAGCAGCAGCATAACTTCTGAATAGTCTCCATCTACGCAGACTCTTGCGTCTGATTTCCCCTCCACTGTTAATCTGCGATCTTCATAAAAATTACTACTATGAGGTTGTCTTCCACTATGTTATTCCCCATGCTGAATGCTTCTAACACTCTCAGCAGCTTTCATTTTGGCACCCCAGAGTCAGCTCTGTAGCCCCTTTACTTTGAATTATACCAGTCTATGAAATGCTCCCTTGAAGAATATCTTCATCTTTCTTAGTGTTTGCATTCAATACAGGTGATGGGCGAGCTGGTCCCTGCCTGGTGTGTCTTTGGGCACTCAGGAGCAAGCTGAGTGCTAGATTTGGAGCCAAGAGGAAAGTTGCCCCCCAGACCAGGGTAGCTGGATTTTGTTCTGGTTTATTTTCCTGCCTATTCCTTCAGAAATCAGTGCAATCTCTTTCTGATGTTGCATGGTCTTAGCATCCGGACAAGTGATCTTTCCTGCCCTGTCTGAAGTACTTTAGAGTTGTGTCTTTACATTTTTCACTGCAAGTCTGCATTTGTTACATGGTCAGGGGGAACTCACAGCTGGCGGTACAGCGTATACGTTGCATGGACTCCTCTGAATCAAACATTGAGCTCATGATCATCTGCAGTGGTGGCAAGCTAGACTGGATGATTGCTCTGATCTCTCCTACTCTTGTGTTTCTACCCTTTCTCAGTTTGATTCACTTATGTTTCACCATCACTGGGCTCTTCTGAGTGTCTTTTGTTCTGTGCCCAGTTCCCATTGGTGGTGCTTTTCTGTTCTTCCATTATTTTCTCTATATAGGGGCACCTGACCTTCCCCTTGAATATCTCCTGCTAGTGACCAAGACTACCTATGAATTCTCCTTTCTCATCATGATGTAACTTCCATTCATTTACAAACACAGTGCTATTTGTGTTCTCCATCTCCTCTTCATCTGTTGGGAAGCTTTGACACCCTTGCTTACCATGTACACCTGCTCCTTTACCAGGAAACCACTCCCTCCACCTGGCTCTCCCGGTGTGACTGTCCATGCCTCTGACACCATGAAGCGTAGGGCTTTGCCTGCTCCCTCTCTGGTGTCTCCCAAACAAACCACCCTGTGTTCCCACCTCATCCCAGTTTTCAATGCAGCCCAGCCAGTGCAATTAACTCAGCTCACTCCCTAGTTCATCTCACATTCAGTTTGGTTTAATGAAGTGACATTCAGATGAAGTCAGAAACAATTACTGCAGCTGATGTCTCCACAGTTTCTCACACAAATCTGGAAAAACATACTGTATCAGATACTCTTACCCTACTCTTAAAACGAGCCATTTCTCAGTGCGTTAGTAACTCTGCTGCTTTCAATGCCTGAATAGCATGAGAGTATTTTATTTTTTTTCCTCACTGTGATGGACTGAACTATTCATGGCAATGTCAGACACCAGAGGGCGAAGGAGAAGGATGAAATGACCAGGGGAGCACAGCCAGGGCAGTGGGAAGGAAGCTTGGCGATAAAAGTAATTGGTGAGATGACAGTGAGATGAGCTGCGATCTAAGCCCTCCTCATACCTTGTGTTTTTATACATACACTCGAAACATATTTCACGGCTTGAGAGTGTTTTCTCCTTTCTGGAGATCTATTTTGTCATTACTTTAGTTGACAGCCGTTGGGGAGAATCAAACACTTTGGTTAGCCTCAAACACCTTGTTAAGTTCTCCTTAGGTTGAAGTACAGCGATGTTTTATTACAGCTGACACCAATCAAGGCAAATAGACAAAAGTGAGAATTCTGATTTTGAGTCCATGAAACGAAGGGAATAAGTGAAGGAAATTTGGACTCACAGTTCAAAGGAAGGGGTAAGTAAGTCCCAGGAAAAGGTTTATCTTATCAACACCTTGTGGTTTGGGAGGAACAGGCTGTTTAACAAGGGATTCTGCAGCTTCAGCAAAGCTGTTGTGGCAGGATGAGTGCTTGGTACCATCTCTGCTCCTGGGATTTCATAACGCAGCCAAGGTCATGGGAAACTGGTGTTAGGGGGAAAAAAAGAAAAAGAAACAGTGACCTTGTCCTTCATAAAAGATTGAGCACTTATGAGTCTGGTCCCAAAAGAATTAAATTATTGTATGTTAGTGTTGAGGTGGCACCTGTGGTCCACAGCGAGTCATTACCCCCCTGTACTAACTAGTACACAATGACAGAGAGCTGTCACAAAGATGCTATCCAAAGATAAGAGAAACCCCTGTCCTTTCAGTGACTCTGATCCCAGCCTCTACCACTCTAAATTACCTCTGAATATCCTCATGGGGCATTAAGCAAGAGGAAAACATTACAAGGCACCAGTGACTGACCTCGATGGATAGCCAGAATGGGGTCATGACACACCAGTTCTCAGCCATCGAGGTGTCACCAGGAAGGGGAATTTTAAAGCAAGATGAGATGGGCTGGAGGCTGAACCTGGTTATATGGCGGTGAAGCCCCTGCCATCAGGGGAGCTCCCCTGGGTTGGCATCGGTGGGATTGGCACCAGAACCGGCCCCACAGCACCGATGGGGAGTTATAATGGGGCTGGAGCAAACATCCATGCTGACTTGCTCCTGTGAAAAAAGGCGAGAAATTTTTGCAATGAAACGTGGAACTGTTTGAAATTCACGGTTTGTCACAGCCCATTGTGAATTCAAGAACAGGCCTTCTTTCAAAGGAGATTTCTGTGATGGCATATTAAGAAAAAACAGGCCACTTTCTAGTAAAAATGGCCAGCAAGCAGGCCTGTTCCTGAGTGAGGCTTTGATAATATGAGCCCATTTTCCATGGCTTTGGCATTAAAAATACAGAGAAGTGCACACTGTCCAAAGTTTGTACAGAAAACAGAAATGTCAAAGCTGTGAATGAAAAGAAATAGGAGACACCTGGAGAAAGGCATTTCTATCCTCCTTTAGGAGAACACTACCTAAACACCTGCTTAATATTGAGTGTGTGTTTAAGATACAGAAGGAACTTATCCACATATCCATGCACCAGGGAAGAAAAGACCTGAGTATTGCACCCAGGTCGCAGCAGGATTCATTGCTCTGATTTAATATTAAGCCTGTATGTTTGTGCCAATGAATTACGGCGCTTTTTCACTTCTGTGGCATTAATAGCAGCAAAATCAAGCCACCTACAAATCCCCATACCTTGTATATCCAAACAAACCCCGTGTCCTAGGCGTTGCTCTGTTATGGTGATTTGGGTAGAGATTTGTTTGAAAGAAAGGATAAAGCCAAATCTCACTTTGTTTTCCTGCTGTCCTAAATTTCACCCCGCCTTTGAATAGCTTTGCCTCAGCACTTCGAACTTTGCATAACTCTTAAAAATAAATAAGAAAACAACAACAACAAAAAAAGAGCAGTTTTGCAGACCAGGCGCAGTCCCCAGCCAGCCTGGGGGGCGAGGGGAGCAGAAAGCCCCGGTGCGGGGCCGCTGCTCGGGGCTACCCGGGGCGTTTGTGTGACTTAACAGTGACATCCAGCGGTCACCCGGGTCCCTCTGACATCGACCTGACCAGGAAAACTCGCAAAATCCCTTTTCTTATTTAAATATGGGGATGTTTGTGCATCAGCTCTAGCTGGGCTGGGTCCAAGCTGTTGCCCCTTGCTCGGGATGCCCCAACGCAAGCTCAGCTGCCTCCTGACTGACAGCTACATTAGAGTGTGCCTTCAACTTTTCTTTTAAACCTCAGAGAATAAAATAATCTTAAAATCACCCTGGTTTTCCTATGTGTTTCCAGCATCATTAATATTATTCATAATTAAGCTGCTATAAATGTAAAAATAAATCAAAACCCTATTAAACATGAGATCACAGAAACTTTTCCTTCTAGTAGTTATTACACTAAACACAAAAATAAGCAGTTTTCATCTCAAGTTTAACATTACAGGCATATTTTTACATGATAATTTGGTTTTCAAAAAAAGTCTAACTGTGAAGTTTAATGATACCACATGAAGCAGCTTGTCAGTTCATATTTATATTCAAATCTGAGCTTTCACAGTTCCCAGTGTGTTTCTTTAGTATTTTGTTGAAGATATTCTGACAGTCTTTCTCAAAACTGTCTCTAGGAAAAGCAGCATGAAAACCTGCAAAGAAACAAAAAGCTTCCTACACTTTTGGCTCGGGGTTTGGATGCTTGAGGAGGAGACTTTTATTTCCTACATGCACATGAGGCTGATGCTCGAAGGCTTAAATGTTTGGCTGCCACAACGCAGCACTTCTGGCTATGCTTGTCTTTTGCTACAAGCAATGGGTGGTTGCACCAAAGTCCTGGAGGAGTCCCCAGAGGTTAAAAATACAAAAATCTGAAGCGTGGAAAGCTGCAGGCACCAGAGCATTACTGAATCTGCCCAGGTACCAGTTCTGGGGCTCCCCTCTGTCCTTTCTGTCCCCCTCTCCTGGTTGCAAGCCAGGCTGGCTAGGCATAGCCAGGGGAAGAGGTATTTGGCCGGTGGTTTCTGAGTGCTGCTCTCAGCGCCAAGACGGATGCAGCCTGCCAAGCACAGCTTCAGCCTCACGGGTTACAGGACCCGCCTTACCACAGGTAGCAAAACCTGAGCCATTATTCATCATCTGTTGCTATACAGTGAAAAATAGGGGTCACTTCCCTGCTGACAGGGGTTTGTGAGAGAAGGTCTTACTCCTGCCCTTGTCCTAGGAGGGGACACATCACCAAGCCCAGCCTGGCTGCTTTATTTAAAGGAAAATTTCGGTCTGCAGTTCTCACAAAAGCCACATGCACTCTGAATGAGTCCCCTGTTGTTCCCCAAATCCCTTCTCCTCCTCAGCCAGTGTGGCAAAGAAAAAAGCAGGGTGGAAGCAGAGGATGTGCCTGAAATTACAGGTGCATCCCAACACAGTGCTCATTGAGGATGGGGAAGGAAAAACCTGTGGCTGAACCCTGCCTCTCGTAAGTGCATCCTCCTGCCCCTTTGCACTAGAAAGCCAAGCAACACCCTCGGCTTGTCAGAGAGCTCAGATGCCTCCTCAACCCGCCCTGCTCTCTGAGAAGGTCACCCCATGTCACAGGCGGTGCAAGCAACAGCCCCGCTGTCAGGAGCCCGAAGATGTATTTCTTTTTAATATAAGATGTGGAGGGTCTAAAATGACGGCAGCTGCCATTGCATTAAAAAATATATGTCTGCTGCCTTCAAGTTTTTGACATTAGATGTTCCTTTCAGTCTCTCCTTAGCTGACAGCTGCATTTCATGGTCTCATGTCCACTCCAGAAACAAAAGCAACCTTTTAACTCCAGCAAGCCAAGATGAATGACCTCTTTTGCAGCACCTCCTGATTCATGAGTGTTAATTTGTCCTAGTTTCCCTCTTCTCTCTCAGCTACACTGCAGAAGCCCGGGGACAAGGTGACCGAAGTTTGGGTCCATCCCTCTTTGTGACCTTGGTCACTTTGCTCCCTCCTGCGCTTTGCTGTGTGACAGTGGGATGGGAGTCGCAGAGGTGGAGAAGGTGAAGCGATGAGCACTGTGCACGGGGGTCTCAGCAGCAAACCCCCCATGCCCCCCATCCCCTCATGTCTGCCAGCGCTGCCCACCACTGGGCTGCACGAACGCAACCGCCACATCCCACAGCCCCAACTGCAGGAGGCACGTGCTAATTCCCGATCGGCTTTTAATGATCCCAAGCCCCTCTACTGACTCAGACGACAGCTAAATTTATCCCAAGGTTAGGGTGACTCTGCTGCACTGAAATCTATTTAAAGTCAAAGCAAGCACTTCCAAATAACAAGTTGTTATACAACTCCAGAGACCAGGCAGCTTCCCATATTCTTTTTTTAATGTAAAAAGTAACATATTTCCATATTTTGTACGTGCTAATTGTTGGGAACACTGTCAGATGGTTCGGCAAATTGAAAATGACAACATCAACCTGTTCAATCCATTAAAATCTCTCCAGGATTGTAAGGGACATTGTCAGCCAAGTAATGCTGGCATCCCTGTGGTAAAGCCATCTTGCTTCTTATTAATGACTGGCTTTACAAATGAGCAGATTCTCTTAGTGTGTTCCTCTCCATCACATTATCCAGGAGGGGCATAGGCACAAGGTAAGGAAATCCAGAGGTTAAAAGAGAAGACTTTCACCCCAATGCGGACTTAATGAAGAGAATGGATGAGTAAGATTTAAATGGGTCCCAGGCCACACAGCCAAGATAAAAGGTTGGGAATAGCTTTATTCTTGTCCAAGGACCACTGCGGGAGTTTAGAGGGACTACAATATAGATTCTGGACCAGAATCTATAAGAGAGAAGTGGTAACATTTTGCAAAACTCCCAAGTCCCATCTTCAGGAGAAGCTAAGGAAAATAGCAACCCAAACCCTGCTGTAATTCAGCTCTGGATATCATCTGGGGGAGTCAGGTGTTTAATACCTTGATGTGGACCTTAGCTCCTTTGTGCAGAAACACAAGCCGGCTCCAATCCAAAAAGCTGTAGAGATAAGTTAGTGCAGTGCTATGCCCAAGCCAATATACCGTGGTATTTATTTCCACTAGTATTTATTACCTTGGCTGTGGTATTTCCCAAAAGCAGAAAGCAGCTGTGTATAACTTCCACACCAGAATTTCCAACTAGCCGGGACTGAAGGAAGAGAAAACTTGCATCTGTTTTCATCCATCCTGATAGACACATCCAAAATCATTTTGCTTTTGAAAATGTTGCCATAAAGCTGTTAATTCACTGTAGCTGTGAGCCTTTCAACCCATCCAAAAGCTGAATGTGAGGATCCTGGTATCTTACCCAGCTCATTGTGAGCAGGGTCCACTCCTCCTTGAGGGACGGTAGCACTGGCTTTGCTAGGGACTGTCATAAAACAAACAATAGCTCGTTGTCCTAATACTGATGGATCTCTAATACTAAAATAATAGTTATTTTTTCACTTCCTTAGTATTTTCTGCACTCTCTTTGTCTCTGCGATGTTCTTGCAGGTTTAAAAATCTACTGGGATGGATCGCAGATGGAGAGACAGCATTAGTTTAAAACAGTGATGCAATAATGGCTACAACACAGGGGAGAAATGCAGGACTGTTATTCAAGTTGAGAGCAGAATTCCCATTATTTTGTGTTTGAGGACTGTGGAACATCTCCCAGGAATATCACTTTTTCTCCATCAGTATCCCCAGCTGCTTCATGTTAGTGTCTCACAAGCTAAGCTGTTGTTCTGGGAACGTCACAGACTATTAGTATTTCTTTATCTTTCATTTATGCCATCTTGTTTGCTCTCCTGGGCTGCTCTAAAGCAGGCTGACATTGCCAAAGAGATTTATTGCGTGTACTTTGTATACACTTTAATTAGGTCTCCATTCATGTCTCTTACCTGACACTTACATAAGAAATCACTCATAAAGTACTAGCACAGTACGGAAATCAATACATGTCTTAAACGCACAGTGACTTTCAGGCTGAAATTAAGTGCCTTCACTTACTCAGGTTGTGTCCACCTCCGCTTCGTGGCATGGAGACATATGGGTTTGCTCTGAGGCTTGTACTGCAGCCAAGCTCAACATCTTTTGGTCAAGCAGAGGCATAAGTTGCCCCAAACACAAAGGTCTCAGCACAGCTGGGATGGTGTATTTCCACTTCATCTCCACTCATTTTGACGCACAGCAGCTACAGCCAAGGAGGTGTGCAGAAATTAAAGCTTTAAACAAGGAATTGTTTCTTTTTGTCACTTCAATTTCATTTTATTAGACTTCCTGACAGCTCCAAGCTTCAGACATTGGTGGCAACAGTGGCTGAAATATGGTACTATTATAGTATTGTCACTTCAATTTTTGCTTGTGTTTCTAATAGAAATCTAAATGATTAGGTGTTTAACTTTCATGCTCCATCAATGTGAGGCAGAAAAAAATAGAACTGCCTATATTAAGGTCTAGCACTCTGGAAATGGCAGTTTTCAAGAGGGGATTTTCTTTCAGCTGTTGGGTTATATGACTTTATTTGTCTCTCCCTGGCTGAGAGGGGCCTCCCATTCACTGGGCAGATTATCTCCAGAGAGGGAAGGATGGATTATTATTTTGTTTAGGGGTGAATATTCCACTTCCGGCAGCACTGTAGCTGTGTGCCCTTGTGCATCCCAGCCAAGACTGTTGCTATCACCGAGACTAAGCAGCAATGAATGCCTCTGAGTGAGTCTACATCCTAATGCCTGCTTTGTTATTCATCTTGCAAGCTAGTGAGTAAAGATGTTACAAGATAAGGGGCTTCTTAAACTTAGCCCCACAAGTTACACGGAGGAGTGCCCACTGCAACTTTATTTCTAGGAGATGGGGAGATGGGGGTGAGAACCTTGCACTTGCCTTGGGCTGCTTCATTCCTGTGGGAACAGGGTGCCACCAAGTGTGCAAGGTACACATGTATCTACAGAGAAAACCAGAGTCTGAAGTGTAATCACCTTCAGAACAATAATTTTCTTCCCTATGGCATTCACATGGAAAATTTTTAATAAATCCTGAAAAAAATATATGGCCTATCTAAACACATACTTGCAAAAATACAGGAATGTACATGGCAGATGCTGGTTTGGCTTTTTTTCTTTTTCAATAATAAATGCACAGCAGAACTCAATGTACTCCTTTTTTGTCTGTTTTTTTAAAGGAATATGAATTGGATGCATACATCCAAACATGCTAAGGAGGTATCACCAGTAATTTACTGAATTTTCCTTCATACTTTTCATCTTGTTTTCATGTGCCCATTTCTTCCTGGCTGTGACAGTCAACTCCAGAGCCGTTTCTCCTTCTGCTTCCCTGCCACCTTGGTAGAGCCATCAAGGGCAACAATTTTGACAACTACGGACTTCAAGGAGACCTACAGAGCTGCCCATTTATGGGGGTGACTAAATCAGGTTTGGAAGCCTAACTCTTTGCCCCCATTTGGACTCCCTTGGACTAAACCCCAAAACTCTTTTTTGGCTTCAGTGAATGGTCCCAAGGGCTGTTTTCCTCTTCTCAGAGACACCAGGCTACAAAACCTTTCCACCAAGCAGCATTATTTCAATTATTCTAAAATAATCACACTGTAGTCAACTGCATTGCTCCCAATACAACATGCTGTGTGACACAAGCAGCAGCACTCTTTTAAAGAGCAGAAATGAAAGACTACAATTCCTGTATCTGGACATTCAAAATTTACATTCAAAACCTCAACATCAGGGGTCAGCTTTGAAAGTGTAAATCTTCAAAGCTGGAGAACTTTGGGGAGATTCCCATTCTTATAGTTCAGAGGAAAGAAATCCCTCTGCACACAGGCACATCCAGTAGATAATCTCATCCTGGAAATTAATTTGTAAGCAGTGTAATAGTTCCATTAATAAGATTAATGCCAGGTACAGCTCTATAGATTATTGAAAAGACAAAGCGGCCTGATCCATGCAATTAGAATGAGATACCTGCATTAATTAGGATGCTCACCTGACAGTAATGGTTACATCAAACAGCTCAAGGAACTCAATCTCCCCCTCTGGTCTCATAATTCTTTCTGGTTTGTGCTGGCAATGCTTTATCAGTTTTCTTATATCATACATATTCAGGAAGAATAATAGTGTTGTTTTGACATGCAAGTGTAAAATCCTTTCTTTCTCCATCTTGGTTCTGATCTAAGTGATAATCAAATATTCATCATCAGTTTTTGTGTTGGCTTATTTGAATTATAGAAAAATCCATAGGTCTGGTTAGTGTGAAATAGGACAGTGTTGGCTCACCTTGTTCGGACACCAGCCACTTTTCCTCTTCAGATGAAAGCAGAAACCACCACAGCAGATTTCATCATGGTGTCTGCACATTAAACTCCATTAAGTAAATGGAGGAGGTCAAATAACAACCAGGGCAGGAGATAACCTACTTCCATAATCCAAAATTCTCATAAATATTATAAAACAAAACCAAATAACACACTGTTCAAGCAGAGAATGCCACTCAGGCCCACTGCATGCTGATGCTTAGGGCTCTATCTCTGCAGTGGAGCACCCTGCCTGCCCCACAGCAGTCGTGTGTTCCACGGCTTTGTGCAAGGGCCGTAAAAATTTCTGGATTCTGCCGATGGAGAGCCTGATGCATGAGTATGGATGAGGCCACTGGCACCCCGTCAGTGTTACCTTGCTTGTGTACCTCCAGGGCATGTCCCTTTTTATCAAGGAGTTTACAATCACGCCCTGTTCTGCAGCATTGCTAGGAGGGTTTCTCTCCTGCAGTGGGTTAAGCACTGGAGTACCACGTCACCCTAACAACCATCCTTGGGAAAGGAAATCACTCTGTTCTGCTCTGTTGTACTCATTCCCAATTACAAGCCAAGTATCTCAGTCATGAATGTCAAAACAGATACTATCTGGTTAAATGATACAAGATAGGAGCAGTTAAGCCATAAGCTGTCATGCACCCAGAAGTGATTGACAGGAAAGCTGTCTCCTGATGGTACAGGGGAATTAGCTTAATACTTAAGGTGAAGTGATGTCTGCTTAGCAGAGCCCCTGCTGTTCCACATTAGACATAATGCTGGCAGTGTTACTGTTACCACACACTATTTTAATTTTTTTTAGAAAGAATACCATGCTTTTGTACCTTTCTAAAAATGTGTTGGGCCCTTTAACCTGCTGTGATTAATTTTCAAAAACCAAAGCTACAATTTAGACTAAAGAAATGATCAGTTTTTTATCTCTGCATCACATGAACCACGTTGTGTTCAAAACCACCGGTCCCCTTTGGGGGACTTGTACCCTGGGTTCCCTTGAATGGTGTGACCTATAAATGGTGCAACACTCCTTTGATTTCTGCCTGCACAGAGTTTTGGCCATCGCTAGTTATGCCCAGCTGTGAGATTAATGTGTCATTCTTGTTATGTCAGAATTACTGGCATGCTGTTCTGCTCGTTTTGCTGAGCTACAGGAGCTGCTGGGCAGTGCTGGATCCTCTCCAACAGAGATGAAAGGAAGTATCAGGCGAGCTAGAATTGGGGAATCTGTGCTTGAGATGTCACCGCTGAAGCTCTCAGAGTCACCTGTTTCATTTTGCCAGGCACTAGAATCATTTCTGCCTCATCCTCTACTGTGAAGGTATTTGCTGGGAGCTTACAGATGAGAGGGAATGGCCAAGTCAGCAGAATCAGTTTGCCCACACAGTCACCCCAAGCCCTGACCTGTCCTAACAGGCTGCTGAACCCATCTTTTTTCCCTCTACCCATCAAGCCGTTGAGCTGGAGGGTGGCTGAGGGCTGACACAGGTCTGTGCTCAGAGCCAGGGGCTCCATCCACACCCTGTGTGCACGTCACGAGCATGTACCACAGAAACAGATGAGTGCAACAGCACAGCAGCACCAGGAAGGCATCCTCATGATGGATGGGGAGATGTGAATTTCCACTGGTATAATGACTTCTAGAATAAGAGTAGAAGAAATAACTAAAAACACCCCAAACCATAGTAGCTAGATGTTCATTCAGCTTTGAAACCTCTACAATCAGCTATGCTGAGAAGTGTCCTCCTTCCAGCCCACGTACCTGCGGTTTGTAATGCCCCCCTGGAAATTCAGAAATCATTTACTGAGTGGAGGGAAAACTGTAAAGATCTTTAGATGTCTTCCTGCCTAATTAGAAAAAAAATTCTTACAAAACAATCAGGGGGGCTGTCAGTACATTTTTACAAAACTGAACTGCTATTTCTTCTGTCTTTATGCCCAAGCATTTGCAGCATATTGGTCACAAATCTGAACGCCTTGCATATCTCATGCACAATTGGTCAATAAGGCTGGAATATCAATTCTAATCCCAGATACACTGAATTTTGTAGAGACCTTGCTCTAACCTAGCCTTATGAGAGCTAAATCCTGCTCTGGATATTTCCGCATTTGGGGCCAATTTGGTCGTTTCAGACTGAAAGTGAAATTTGGCCTTTTACATCAGCAAAAGGGATTGCTGGGAGGAGTGCCCTTCAACCTACTCTTCAACTACATTTTCATGATACTTGGACACTCCAAGCAGTCACAGAAGCTTCCCACGCTGGTGCAGGCATGCACCAGGGACCTGCTGTACAAGCTCAGGTGTCCATGATGCTCAAACTTCTATGTTTCTCCAAGATATATTTGAACTCTGTCCATGATGTTTGTTGAACAGCGAGGTATTTGGATAGCATTTGAGTTTGCTATGTTTGAAATGTTCTCACTCTGCATAAATTTGTCAGGACTGAAGATTATATTAAACATAAACTCGCACAGGGAGATCACACAGTCAGCTCTCCCTCCCCCATGCACACTCGAATAGACTTGCTAAGTGCACAGACAAGGAACCCTTTCAGCCTAAGTTCATGATTCAGTGAACCAACCCTGAAATGCAATTCCAGACCTGAAAGTGAGATATACTCTTACTTTACTCCCATATCTGCAGAGTTTGACTTGGGTTTTTTTTCCCCCCCTTTTTCTGCCCTGGTGTTTTGCCCTGATGGGGCTTGTTCTTTATTGCAAAGAATTATATACTTGATAAAAGAAAATTTGGGGGCAACCTGAAAGATATCTTAGGAAGTCTTGAAGGCCTGAGGAGGAACAATTTAGCTGGCAGATAAATTGTTGTAATAAGTGACCTGACATTTCTTTCGTGTTTGACCATGTTGCACAGTGAAAATTGACAAAACCCTGTTCCAATTGAAAATATTTTCTCCTGGTTGTGTAGCTGGTTAATCCTTAAAAAGACCCAGATTTTCCATCCCATAGCAGAAGAGCTCAGCTGTAGCTGTGTCCTCATTATTCCCAGCTGGCTGGAGTTATTATTCAGCTGTTCTCATTCCGGGCTATTGTTCTAGTTCACCTTAAACCAGTTACACTAAAAACATCTTCAGGAATGGCGGTGGCACCATTTTCTGGGCAGTTGAGGACTCAAAAGCATGAAAGCCAAATAGGCAGACGGAGCCAATCTGCAAAAGTCAGCTCAAAATCAATAAGATGATACATTTCAGGTGAGAAGATGCTGAATAGTTATTTTAAAATGCCTTGGGATTAGACAAAATGTACTTCCCATCCCATTCATCTGTAATAAGTCGGTGGCGCTTTCTGCATGATTGAATTTCATTTCACATCTATGCTGTATATTAAGGTTCACCTGTACTTGTTTTTTGGTGGGTTTTTTTTTAGTCCACAGACTATTTTGAAAAGTTTGGGTGTTTTTTTTTTAATAGAATAGTGTCAGCACAGAGGGAAACTGGAGAAAATAGTTCTCTGGGATGTGTCTCCTGTTAAAGAGCTTTGCTTATAAAGAGAATTGTTCTTTTGGGGAAGATGGAAGAAATACACTATGTGAGAGGGAAGCCAGAGAAGTTTGCTGTGGGCTGTAAAGTGGTCTGCAAATCCTGACAGATTACCTGAAGGTGCAGGAGCAAACCTTAGCTAGTGCTATCACTGGATATTCCAGCAATGTGTGGGCACCTGCACAAAACAGCATCACTTGGGGGGGAAAAGATAAGACAAGCTTACTCCCACAGTACCTTAGTTAGCTCCAGGATTAATGACTAATGAAGAAAAGGTTAGCAAGCTAAGTAAAGAGAAAATGCATGGACTTCTTTATTTAATTTCCTTCCAGTTTCTTTGGGCAGTATATGCACACTGGAGGCAAGCGGACTGAATTTAAGGGTTTTTTTTCTCTTTGGCTTTGCCAGATCTTGAGTTGAACCTGGTGTATTCAGGACCCCCTTTAAGAACTAAGTGCAATAGTGTGAATGAGAAGGGCTGCCACAGTGGCCCAGGCTTGGAGGGCTCAGTGTCAGAGCATCAGGAGGATAACGACAGGCTTTATTTTCTCCAGAAAGGGCATGGACTGTGCATGACATCCCTGCAACTTCCATACCTAGTCCTCCACACCCAGCACGTGGGGCTGACTGCTCTCAGCTGAACTCAAGAGACATGGGAGAGCTCAGGTTGTATCTCATGCTGCATGCACAATGGCATATTTGCAATCCAAACACCTTCATATTTTCTAAATTCTCTGGGATGCAAACCTGATTTCCTTGTTTATTATCAGCTTTTAAGTTTCCCACAACAAAAGTCAGCCCATGCTGGGGAAACCCCTACCACCTGTGTCTGTCAGTCCCACGCTTTTCCAGGGGCACCCTCTGCTGCAAATGAATCTGTCAGTCTCCAAAGTTACTAATAATTTCAATGCATGATTAGTATAATGATGGGAAAAAAAAAAAAAAGGTAGCATAAAGATATACATTTTGCCTCTAGTAATTCCTCCATCTGTTGATAGGCCTAGCAGGGTGTGATGCTCAGCCTCTACAGATTTCAAATTAAAGGTTTGCCAAGATACTTAACTGAGTTAAAGGCAAATCAAATACAGCAGCTTTAGCAAATTACAGCAACCGCCCCATTGTTTGACTTCCACAGTCTCTATTTCAGGCATTCTGATTCTTAAGCAAAGTAAGATTCAGCCTAGTATTTTAACAGTACGAGACTCAGAGCATCGATTACGATTGGAACAACTGCTGTTTTGAAGTCAGAGGGACTACGCTGCAACTTGTCGATGCCTAGCACACTCTCATATAGTCCGTTAGGTGTGTTCAAGTAACCAGCACTTGGGTCCCAGTTATGGAAATCGCTTACAAAACTTCTTTTAAATATTCCAATTGATACAAGTAAATAGTAATGATGTGATTTATACATTAATGAATATAGGGGTGGTAGAAGTTGTCCAAGAGTGATAAAGAGAAAGTAATGCCTTTTCCTACGTAGTTAATGACTCATGAAATGGCATATGGATGAATTAGCAGGCAAAAACGTACAGGTAGGTGAGCAATTTCCTAAATGTAATATTGATTTTAAAGATTAACAACATTTTCAGAGCTTGTGTACGGCCAAGAGTTTTCACCAGACGTCCAAATACCTAACTGTGTAGCTAGAATGAAGACTTAAATAAGAATCTGAGTTGAAATAAATGTCCTATTTCCTACTCTCTAATCTTGTTTGAAGCTCTGGGAGTCCCACCGTTCTCAACACCAGTTGGTAGTCAACAAGCAAATAAAGCCTATGTTGGATTAGTGGATTTATTCCCCCCTTAGGACCTGAACATTTTTTCTTTTCTTTAATGTTCAGACTGAAACACTTACTGCATAATAACAACAACCTGAGTCAGATGCAAGATGCATAACTGTGAAAAATATGTTCATTGCTTCCCATGCAGCCTGCCAGTTTGGGAAAGAGAGCCTGGCTTACTTTCAAGGTTTGGGGATTGTATCATAATTTTGAATGGAGCCTAGGATGCATCTGAAATGGGGAAGTCAAAGAGCCACAGGGCTTTATAATAATAAGAGCACTACTGGAAAAATATGAAATGGACAAAGAAAAAATCAATCAGATTAAAGCTGTAATTGGTCCATGCGAGCTCCTTGCAAGAAGGACCATGCTGTATGCTTGGTGTATACATGTATGCTGGTGCCAGCTCTGCTCACTCTGCCTTGCTCAGCAGCCCATCAGAGAGGACCACAGGGACCAGCTTCCTTGTTCTAGAGGAACAAAAGTGGTGAAATCCAGCTTATAGCCAACCCCATGCTTTAATCTTCTCTCTTTTGAATGACAGACCCCCAACTTGGATCAGTATGTCCAAAAACATTGGTTTGGTTTCACTTAGGAGACAGCTGACAGGAGAAAACGCTTCATTTCTGGGCTCTGTGGATGGTTCCAGACAAGATCATCTTGATGGCAGGCAGTATGCAGTTCTGAAACAAATGTCCCTTCATTTATATAGTAAATAAGTACGAATGTATACAACCATATAATGGAGACATGCAGAGATCAGAACGTATTAATGCAAACTGTGTCTTTATTCTGACGTAGGAGGAAAGTTAATTTAAGCTTCACCTTCTCCATTATCTTGATTCTAACTGTGCCCAAAAGCATGTGTCCCAGACAGAGTGCAAATGGGCAAGAACCGGAGACATTTTCCAGATGTAAACTCACAATCCCCAGCAGTCTGTCATCGCATTTAGTGAATGAGCCAGTCAATACAGCCTCTCGACTGAAAGGCTGGCAAGATCAGAGTCTTTCCCCTAGGGGCTTCTTTCTGTGGGTCTTGCTACTGATTGAATGTTCTCTGGACTTTACATGTTTTTTCTTGAAACACCAGTGACTTTTCCTACTGGTTGTGAAAAGCCAAAATTCAGCTATTCACGCTAACATGGCATCACAACTTCTTTTGCAACTGTCATCAAAGAAAGTCTTGACACTAGTTTTGGTGGGCTCAATAAAACTAAGAATGAACTCTCGAAGGTTAAGTGTAGGAATGCATTTCCCTCTCTGGCTATGGCAATGACCTTATAGCACTGCAGATTGCCATTGAGGCAGAAGCATTTCTTTCTTCACATGACACATGAATCTCACATTCTCACTTGCTTCTTCTGTGAGAGCTGAACCTCAATTTATTATCCAGGAGCTGCTATCTGAGCACACTGCATGCAGACACATACTGGTACCTGTTTCAGCATTGTGCAACTTGCAGATGTCAAGGACACGTCACCATCCCTGAGGAAAACTTGGCACAATAAGCTACCTATTTTTAATTTTTCTCAAGACAACTAACCCTATTCCATATGCACAGCCTGCTGACATCTCTTCTCTTTTTTTTCTCTTCGTTAAACCATCTTGAACAGCATCTGTCTCATTCCAAGAAAGCTGTGAAGCAGCCTCTTCCCTGGGTAACACTTCTTTGGTCTGGCTCAACTTCTAGAAGTTATTTTCATATCCTGCATGTCCTAATTCTCTACTCAGAGGAAAAGACTCTGAGAAATGAAGAGGATTAAGCTTACATATTTTACCTTACACATATAGTAACGAAAGAGTATGGTTGGCCCAGCTCTTTCTGCTGGTGTACAGTAGCAACTTGTTGAGCCATGGTAAGTTGATTGTGTTTCTAGCTCTCAGTCTGGTGCTTCAACTGCCTTTGAAGGTGCAGCCTCCTTCTTTGCATAGCCTTGAAGCTTGATTGTTTCATCAATGTGTAAGTGAACTTTTCCTGAGGACTCAGCTCTCCACAAGAACACTACATGGAGAAAATGGTCAAAAGGGGGAAAATGTAGAAAAGATAATCCATGGAGGAATTCCTGCTCTAGCATGAGCAGTAGAATAGCCTACAGTGACAACAATAAACAGATTCACTCATCTTTACCACTAGCAGCGGGGAACACAGAAAGTTTCCCAAATTTTATTATATTTCCTGCAAAGCTGTTTTGAGAGTCCCTGTCTTCCATGGGGCCACCAAAAGCACAAGGCTGGGAACTACAGATCTGAGAGGTCCAAACCTGCTGCAGGGGTGTGCGTATTCCCCAGGGAGTCTTGGGTTTGATCCCTGGTTTAATTCTGAGGATACATCAGCTGAGATATCTAAGATACCCTCCAGTTTTCTTCCCATATGCTGTCACTTGAGGATTGTCTGAATGTCATCTAAAACCATGAAACTGCAGCTGTGTCACCAATACAACAGGACTGAAGTGCTCCTGATGACCAGGAAATGGTTGTTCATTTACACCCCCCTGCCTATTATATTCTCCATGGGACTGTTTTAGTTGATCTCAGTTATTCCAGCTGTGCAATTTTTTCACCATTACATTCCTTCTCCTCTTCACTCTTGATGGGTCAGCAGTACTTTAACATGGTAATGCTGGCCTATCACTGAGTTTACAAAGTGCTGCAGTCAGCAAGTTGCTCCAGCAGAAATCTCTTCTGCTCCCCACCAAGCAGCACCACCGCAAATCTTGATCCAGCCTTTGAATATCAGAGATATGAGGATCTTAAGGCTGGACGCTAGCCCAAGTTCCTTCAATAACAGCCCAGCATGAGCCCAGATGAGCTGTCAAGCTGGCTGATGATACTGTTTTAAATTCACGATAATATATTTTTCTAATTTAATCTCTAAAATGGAAGTGCACATTTCAGCTCATGATTTCCAACTTATCTTCTATTTCCTTTCAGCTTTTCAATGTTTCTGAAATGCCTTATGCTACAGGCAAAACACACTGATTATGATGGGGCTTTTCTTTTAGCAGCTGCCACTGAGCAATGTCACACATGGAGAAAATGGAAAGTCGACTCTGCCCAGTTGTGTCAAGCATTTGAAAAGAGGAAAAAGACCGCATGGTAAAAAGCAGGTGGCAACTGCTGCTGTTGAATCCTGCTTTAAGGAAAAGTACAGAAGGGAATTTTTAAGAATTTAGATATGATGAAGCTCCACCAGGTGAGTAATCTAATAAAAATCAGCCCATCAAAGATGCATGATATGCTAGGCACAATGATTAACTGAGCTTTGGCTTTATGGCATCAAGACAAATGCATCTCTGTATCTTTGAGAAGGGGTAGATAAGGAGAAATTAATTTCCATAATGTGTCTGAAAGAAGTGTGGCCAAGAACCTTGTTTATATCAATGTAGCGAAATCCACCCCCTCCACAATAGGAACAATTTTTTTTCTGGTGCAAAGTGTGAGTGGCACACTGGAATTTCAATTCTGAAATTAAAGTGAGTATGTGTAACTCCCCCAACTTGCACATTGTAGCCTTCCAAAAATACTACTGATGTATATATTTGCTGATCCTATCTACATCATTAACACCCAGACAACTGCAATTAATATGAGAGCTGGGGGGGGGGGGGGGGGGGGCTTAATAATGATGTAAAGTGTCTTGTGCAGCACTGTGGGATACAAGGTTTTCTGTTCAAGTGTGTCCTCTGCCTACAGATGCAGAAGATACTGTAGTTGCATCCAAACTGAGAAAAATGCAGCAAGACACGTAGTTACTTGTTGCCTTCAAACAACAGCTGTTCTGAAGCAGCGCATCTCTCTGACTTTTTGCTGTCAAGAGACATTGCACTCTGAGAGGGCAACCTCGATTAGAAGCAGCTTATTGTGACAGCCTAGGGAGAAGTCTGCATCGGATCAAAAACTCTCTGTTTTTTGGAGAAGAAGGTTCTCCCTCTCTTTTTCAAGGTAACCTTCTCTGAACTGGCACTTTGTGCTCCCACCTCCGTTTTGGATAAAACCATTCCCCCTTAGTGAGAGGCTGAGCCCCGCAGGTGAACGGCCACGGGAGAGAGACTCATCAAACCCAGCAGCTGTGAGTGACTTTCTTCCTGCAACAACAATTTTGCTGCTGATAGGGGGCATTGATTTTCAATGGATTCATTACCCTCTACCTATTTGGGAGTGGGGAGCTGGAATTTCTTGGTCTAATTACGTGGCCAGAGGTTTGACATTTCTCTGCTGTGAAAGAAGGGGCAGGGAATATCATGTAAGAAAATGTTGGTGGAGGAAGCAAAGACAGGGAGAAACTCTAAACATGGGTTCTCCTCAGGACTGCATGTTCAAGCTGGGCACTGCGATTGGTCACCATGCAGACCCAGATGGCACCAAACCGTGGGCAAGGGCTGCTGGCTCTGCTCGTGGCCAGGAAGGTGGGAGCCAGGCTGGCACACCTGCGAATGGTGCCCGCCTACGAGGCAGCCTGGCAAGCCCTGCTCTGCTGAATCAGTGGCTTTCCAGCCTGCTCCCGTCCTCCACAAGGGCACCTACTGCCTGGCAAAGCCAGGACACAGCTGCTTTTTGCAGTCACGTCTCTATATCTTGGCCACCTCTCTCCCAGAGCCACAGCAGGCCCTGCGTCTTCAGTCCTTTGAGCCCATAAACGCCGCTGGCTCAAAGGCAAGAGCACCGAGAGGCAAATTTCAACCCAGCACAGCTGCACTCTTTGCCCACGCGACACGTTTTGGAGAAGCGAGAGGCGGTGTATACTCCCAAAACACCACATTGCGCAGATTTTATTTTCCCCTGTAATCCTTTTTCACAACAGCTTGGACGTTTGCAGTTGGGGGACTGGAAAAAAGCTTTCCCCAAAGCGACAGCGAGAGGACAAATCCCGCAGGAAGGTCGTCTGCCACCCCCTGCCCGCAGCGCTGAACACGGCTGTGCCGTGCGTCGCACTGGGGCTCGGTGGGAATTAAACCCAGGGTTCAAATCTGTGCCATGCACTTTGAAAATGTGAGGGATTAATTCAGTCCCTCGAAATATTCCAGCCTTCCAAAGTACACAGAGTGAGCACGGCTCTCATTTAGTGCTCATGCTCTGTGAAGAGGTTTTCATGCTCGCTGCGGGGAAGCGGGGATTGTTTTTATTCAGAGCAAGAAAGGAAAGTGCATCTGATGTAGAGCCAACAAAAGATGCAATGAAGATGTAGTGCTGGGGAGGGAGGGGGATGGAGAAGCACTTGTAGCGTGGCTTTCAATTAGGTGCCCTATTTTGTTCACAGGGGTGGGGAGACATTTAAATCTGCACTGGTTTGTAGGCAGACGGTGACTGCGCAGGACCAGTGCCTTCTGCGAGGATGCTCATATCTCTGCACGAAAGCGAAAGAGAGAGGTACTTTCAAACAAATGTTAAATAATGAAAGCAGCCACACATGCCTATTAGCGGCTAACGGAGCACCGTCGCATCCGCTTTACTGACAGATAGCTGCACTTTCAACTTAGCTTCACAATACGGGAGATGTTCATTGCATGCATGGCTCAGCTGTTTCCCCAGACTCCTCTTACATTAACAAGACCTGGATCCAGGGTTTGTTTGCCATTTTCAGGTAGTTTTCAGAGATTTAGAGTGGATTTGGCCTAGAGGGTGGGATTTAAGAGTCTGTTCTTACAAACTTGGTGGAAATCCTAATAGCATGTTCCCTCATAGACTTAATGTATTTTCTGAGTTGCTGAAGACAGCTTTTGAGACCTGCAGATGTATTCCTTATGCACTTCTATTCACAGTTTCTTTAATACAGTATTTCTTTGGATTAAATTTCCACCACAGGGTGTCCATGGACACTGTGGTTGAATGTTTTTTTTGAGAAATACTATGAGCTTTGTCACTCACATTGCTTTGGCAGTGCATCTCCTTCTGGATCACAGAGGCCTAATAAAGCGATTTACCCCCACCAGATGCGACAAGGAAAGGCCTGAAGATGAGGAACAGTTAAAAGCAGCTATTTGGGCATGGTTCAGAGCTCCAACCCAGTGCAGGAGAAGGTCAGGCAGCTGCTGGAAGGAGCTGGAAGGGCTGGTGGAGTGAGAGGCACTGGAACATGTCCATTCAGCAAAACCAAGCCCCAGTTCCAGTCTCTGCACCCAGCACTGTGCAGGGTCAGTGCAGCACTGTCTGCCTGTTGCTGTCTGAGATTTCTTTCTTTTTTCTGGAGAAAAAGCTTGCCTTGAAGGAAGCCACTTCAGCTCTCCCTTTAGGCTTTCTTGGGTGATGGGAACAGACCAACTGTGTTATGGAAGAACACAGAAATGCCAAGTAGCTCATAACTTCCAATGACGAAAAGCAACTGAAACTGTACAAAAGTTCTAGAATTTTCACGTGTTGTCCAAAGTGAAGTAGCAGGCATCCCAATGTTATACAATCTGCCGTACTTCCTCATAAGATAAATTGCAGCACTAATTCAGCTGTGAATTTAACTTGTCCTTAATTTCTCTTTGCTTCAGGTTCCTGGCTGTAAAAGGTTATACAATAGGAAATGTGATTATAAGAACAACTCATGAAATTCATGATTTAGTGGAGGTTGGGGAACCTCCAACTCTGAGGGTCTTGGGAACAAACAGTCTAATGAGGGAGGGTTTTGGCATTGCTGATCCTGCCCTGGTACATAAGACTGGAGGAGTCATCTTGAATTCTCTTTCTATCTTGTTTTTTCTCAGTGGCCAACCATGCACCAGCCTGAGAGGGGACTTCCCAGGAATAGGTAATATGTATTTAAAGAGCACCAGGAGACCCTCAGTAAAGATAATATGTCCCAGGAACTGTTATATTTGTTCTCATCCAATTCTTGAATTTAACCTACTGCATGTCATTGGAGCTTGTTATTTCCTTACAAACAGTGGAGGAAAAGGCAGAGAATCACAGCAGGTGGGTGGGCAGAACTGGATCAGTTAAGAGGCAGACACTCCTCTGGCAGAGCCCACTGCTTGTCATACCCGACATTTATATCAGCTCCACTGCAACACCCCACTCCAAGAATGGGATTCACCATTCCTAATTTTAAATGTCTATAGTGTCTCTAACCAAAGTTGCTCAGATGAGTTATAGCTTAGAAGAAAGCTCTTCTCCCTGTTTACTGTGGAGGGAGTATAGCCAAGGGCTCTGCAGCAAAGCACTGGAAGACACGCTAAGTGAGGCAGGATGAGTCCCTGCTGCCCGGTTCTGCCTGGGAATGCTCTGCCTGTATGGTAAGTTGCATTGAATAAAATTAGGTTTTCATATGGCATAGCCTCGTGGCAAAAACATCTAACTTTGAGGATACACAAATCACTTTGGAGCAGCAGAACTCATAAAAAACTAGTTACCAGTGTCATGCTGTCTTGAAATTGAGCCCTGGCGTGAATTTTCTGATGCCTAATGAGAGCTAAACTAACACTGCAATGGTTTTGCCAGCAAGCTTGTATAGAAGCTGTAGAAACTAAATATCTCTAAGACTGTCCCCCCCAGCCAAATTTGACTGAAGTCAGCCCCTAAGTTCAAAATGTGCACAAGTACACAAAGCACAGTGGTATTGGTTTGATTTCTGGTAAAACCAAAGTGAAATTAGATTCCAACTGTGCTGAAGTCGATCACGTCTCTGTGCCCAGGACTTTCCTCAGAGCAAACCTGAAATTATTTCTTTCCACAACAAGGGGACGTTGCCAGCTGAGCTCTTTGAAAATGCAAACACTTCCCCATCATGCTATATTTTCCCATTATCTTGAGTGCTCATAAAACTATTGCCTTAATTTTAATAAGATTTCATAGAGTTTGATATAAATACCTTCTATCCATCACCATATTAGAAGAAAGAGAAACAATAATAACTTAATTATCTCTTATACAGAAACTAATTGTAATTCTCTGGATTCATAATCAATACTTTAAAGCTGTTCTATCTCAGAGAACAGTTTGTCAATATTTTATATACTGTTAATAATTCATGGGTTTATTACATAATCAAACAGGAATCTAACTGCAGAAGGCCTCAGAATGGAAGAATGCAAACCCTCTGGGTATTAAGTGAGGGGGAGACCAACAGCTGCTCATACACACATCGCACCATCAGCGTGCTCTTCACCTCTGATCTGCAAGGGTAAGGCTGTGTTCATAAGACAGAAGATTTCATTAGAGGAAAGAAATATGCCAAAAATCCACATCAAAAGAATCAGTTAGAATGGAGACCAACATTTTTAAGCATGATGTCAAAATTTAATTTTTCCACTGGGAGTGTGCATTTGGGAGTGGAGGACAGGAGGGATGAGGACTGCCCCTTTTGAGAGGCAACCAGCATCATATTGGCTCAGCTATATCATCAGCTCTGTCCTAAAAATGCAGAGACATAAATCGCAGTCTCCTTTCTTAATATCCCTCCTGTCTTGTCAAACACTTGTCCTTTGTTACTGCAGCGCCACAACTGTTGACTCCATTGTCCATATGCCTGAACCTGTCACGCAGGATGACGCAGATTATGAGTAACGCCTGCAGTGATCATCTCAGGAGGTACAAAAACTGCCTAAAAACCAATGGGACACATGGAAACACAATCTCTATGACAAGAAAAAAAAAAGTGAAAGATGATTTATGATGATCTAATTGGCATTTCAAAGAGCTCATCGTCACCTTTTGAAGAGAAGGGAACCCAAGGGAAATGTAGGAAAAAAGTGCTCCTCAGGTCAGCCTGACATTTGTCGTCCCATGCATAGGAAAACACTTTCTCTGAAAATAAGATGTTACAGTCATGAGGACTTGGAAGCAAAATGGGGAAACTGTTGGCTGTGATCCTGAGCAATTAGGGACAGCTGCCTCTGCTAGTGTGCTAGCATGTGTGTTGTAGGAGAATGTAGAGCCCACAGCAGAGATACAGTTCTTCTGGACCCTGCACAGAGATGTGATAAAAGATGACTTCTCTCTTCAAAAGTGTAGAGTCTGAGCAGGTGCAGCAGTGAAATCAAGGCTTAGCATTGCTTCCTTACCAAAGAGAAACCCAGCAGTGCTCTTGTTGGCACGGGGAGTGTGCAGCTCTCATCTGCTAAGTGCTGCTGCAGCGTCTTGCACACAAAACCATCCTCTGTCAGTTTGTTTTACTTTAATGAGTGCAGAATGGGTGTACTGGGTTTGTGCAACCAGGTTTTGGTCATGGGGGGGGCTGCAGTGGTGGCTTCTGTGAGAAGCTGCTAGAAGCTTCCCCCATGTCCAACAGAGCCAAGGCCAGCCGGCTCCAGGATGGACCCGCCACTGGTCAAGGCCGAGTCCATCAGCGATGCTGGTAGTGCCTCTGGGATAATGTATTTAAGAAGGAGAAAAAAAACTGTGCAACTGCAGACAGGAGAGAGGAGTGAGAATATGTGAGAGAAACAACTCTGCAGACACCAGGACAGTGAGGAAGGAGGGGGAGGAGGTGCTCCAGGCACCAGAGCAGAGATTCCCCTGCAGCCCGTGGTGCAGCCCCTGGTGAGGCAGCTGTGCCCTACACCCATGGAGTCCCACAGGGGAGCAGATTCCACCTGCAGCCCGTGGGGGACCCCACGCCAGAGCACAGGGATGCCCGAAGGAGGCTGTGACCCCGTGGGAAGCCCACGCTGGAGCAGGTTCTTGGCAGGACTTGTGACTCCGTGGGGGATCCACACTGGAGCGGGCTGTGTCTGAAGGACTGCAGCCTGTGGGAGGGACCCACGCTGGAGCAGAAGAGGAGTGTGAGGAGTCCTCCCCCTGAGGAGGAAGGAGCAGCAGAGACAAAGGGTGATGAACCGACCACAAGCCCCATCCCCATCCCCCTGTGCTGCTGGGGGGGAGGAGAGAGCATATCAGGAGTGAAGTTGAGCCCAGGAAAAAGGGAAGGGTGAGGGGAAGGTGTTTTAAGATTTAGTTTTTATTTCTCATTACCCTACTCTGATTTGATTGGTAATAAATTAAACTAATTTCCCCAAGTCGAGTCTGTTTTGCCTGTGATGGTAATTGCTGAGTGATCTTCCTGTCCTTATCTTGTCTCACAAGCCTTTTGCTGTATTTTCTCTCCCATGCCCAGCTGAGGAGGGGAGTGACAGAGTGGCTTTGGCAGGCATGTGGCGTCCAGCCAGGGTCAACCCACTGCAATGGGAGTGCCCTCTGTCTTTTCTCTTTCTTAGCATTTGTATTGCACTTCATCAGGAGCAAGTTTGGTATGTCTGTGGTACAGTCCTGGACGGAGTAGTTCTCACTCCACACTTGTCATTTTTTTTTTTTTTATTACGTTATTCTTTTTATATCATTATCAACTTTTTATGTGTCTATAAAATAGGTGCAGGATAGTAAAAATCTTCAGAGTAAGTAAATGGACATTGTGCTAAATGAGTTATGTCTTTGATGCTATTATCTCTAAATCAGCATAGATTATTCAGGCTAGGGGCTTTTAGAATCATAAGTGGCTGAGATCATTTCTCAGTTCATCATCCTATTACCCGTAATGAGAAAATACTTCTAAATATGAAGATTACTCTTCCAAAAGATCCCTTGTGAACAATTCCCCAGGCACTAACAATATTTATTAACTCTTTTCTTTCTGCATGGAAGGGACTGAGAGAAACTCGAAGTCCTCAAGGATTATCCTGACACATCCAGCAACTCTGAATTTGTTACCACTCTCCTGGGACTCCTTTGGCTCTGCACTCACATCTCTAACAGCATTTTCTTAGTTTCCACCTGTGGGGCTGCTTTTCTGCAGTATGTAAATTCAGCTGCTGGTGCTGAACCTGGAATGCGATAAAGCCTTTTAGAACTTCATTTCATTATTTTTGAGTGACTCTGTTTATGCTGGTTTTAAGTTTCCATTTCATCAAGCATAAATTTTACTGTTTCTCCAGTCAATGATTTCTATTTGCAAGCTTGACAAAATTACAGGTCCCCTTCCCAGCTCAAAGTGGGGAAGACCCTCAGCATACCCGTGATGAAGCTTCCCTTCATTCCTTTATTTTTTCACACCGTCGGAGACTCGTTTCCTTATTGTATGTGTAGAATTACCAGTTTTATTTATTGGGCTGCACATTTCTAAGAACCCATTTAATGCACAGTTTCATGAGATAGTTTTCATGGAACATAAACTTCATATTCCAGCTCTGGAGTAAAGGATTCCTTTTACCTTCCACTGAGTATTACACAAATCTGTAAAAAAATACCTTCTTTTTCTGCTGGGCAAGGTGAGATTTCAACATACCACACCGATGAACTAATCCCATTTGAGGAATGCTGCTGCTCTTGCTGAGTTTGGTCCCATTGTATTTCCAGGGAAGAAGTTCAAGTCTGTGATTAAAGAGCTGATTAGATGTCAAAAGCCTCCATACAGTCCTCCAGCATGACCCCTGCAACACCACTTTACATCAGCCTCTGCTAACTGCACTATATAATTCCCCTAACTATCGCGGAGGAGGATTCACAAAATCTTATGCACTGTAAGGTCTTCTTCACCTTTTCTTCTTTACTGCAAAACTTACCATGCCTAGATTTGTCAAATTAGTGTCATATTTTACATTGTGTAAAGCCATACTTCTGTAAACCACACTTATAATATCTTTTCCTTTTACAACAGAGGATGAAGCAAAATCAAGTGTGGCTTTTGCTCTAGGTTTACTGGTACACTTTGCATGTTATACAAAGAGCAACTGTTACTTCCAACTTCTGCCCTGCTTTGCTATTGTCTTCTTATTCTCTTTTAATGAAAAACTACCTGCACTGATCTAATTATTTATTGTAATTTGTGTGGTGGTGCGTTTTTTTTCAGAGATCTACATCTGCAAACAGCACATGATGTTTGCAAATGTTTTATTTCAGAATTGTTTGAACGGCTTTATGGGCAAACGCCAGCCTGATTGTTGACAAGCAGCTCTTTTGTGGCAGTTTATGACAGACTTTTTTTCTATCATCACAAAAGTTGAAAGAGTCTCTTGTTAACACCATGTCACACCAGAAGCCTGAGGTTTACTTGCTGTAATCATTTACTCGTATAAAACTTGGGTAGCAAGAATTTACAGGGAAAAAAAAAAAAAAAAGGAAGGCTGAGACCTAGTGTAAAGGGTGAATTATTTCACAATTGCTTCCTGCATGATCTTTACACTTTCATCTGCAGTATTTTATGTTGGCTGCTGGCAGAGACAACACACTGGATTAGAAGGACCCCACATCCAAGCCAGTATGATAGCCAACGTGATTCACATTCATAAAAAATAGATACCGGCTATTTGTCCAGTCTTCCATCATGAGGTAATTTTCCATTATTCTCTACATGTAGCTTCATAATTACAGCTAGAGTACACAGTAAAATGTCAACATTTAGAAAAACATCACTGGAGTTTCTGGGAGAACAGCGTCTCCCAGAAGATCTGTTCCCCCATAGTTTTGCACACACACATACGTGTGATGAGGAAGGGTTTATACATTAAGAAATATAGTTTTTAACTCAATGTGGGGGGTTTAACACATCTGTTTTACTTCATGCTGTCTTGTTGCACTGTCTTTGAAATTCTGTGTAACATTATCCCTTTTTTCTTTGCTTAGGCAAGGATGGATAAAGCAACAGGGCCACACATCTCTGCTTTCTTGATGCAGGGTCAAAGCTCAAGCCATGCTCATGATACCGTAAGTGCTGTTACTATTATTAACCCCTGTGGGGGCAGAAACAACCACACTGACTCTGCCTTAGTCAGAACAGCTAAGGAAGTAATGCTGTGCTATGATGCTATGCTCGTTTAAATAGCTAATGCCATGGCATGTGCCTCAGGCCCCATGGCTTTAAGCAGCTGAAAGCCCTTGGTGAGCCCCACAGGTGCCGTACTTTTGACCAAACTGCTCTTCTTTTCAAGGTCTTTAAAAACTTGTTTTAAGGTTGAAGTTTGTTCCAACAAAATGCAGTTGTGGTGCAGAGAGTAGAGGCATGGGGTGTTTGGGGGAAAATGTACAGCTAGGTAAGATCCCAGACAAACCCTGGAGCTTTGTTCAGCACCAACTTGGTCTTTGGAGGGACATGCCTGACCAGCTAACTTACCAGCTGAAGGCTCCAGAGGAGCTTGGAAAGAGTGCCAGATCAGACCTGAGACAAACTGTGACATTGCATGAATATTATATATGTATAGTATATTGCATAGGATACCAGAGCTTGGCTTTTTGTGTAAAAAAGCATCTTCCGAAATAGTAAAGGTCCAGGTTTTTTACATTGTACAGGCATATTAGATGACAGTTATCATAGAAGAGATCATTGGGTGGGACTGAATGAATATAGTCCTGTTACATCCCTTCAAAGGATCCTTTCAAACACATTAGCCTAGTATTGAGATTATTTTGTTCTGAACCACATTAGTGTTGGTTTTTGAATTTAATGTGATACATAAACCAGCCTATTTCAGCTGCATTTAAAAAACAGCACTATTTCAGACTTCCTGTGTCTTGAAGCCCTCCATAAAGCATGCTAATTTTTCTTTTAAAAAAAACCCCAAAACTATCTGTTTTCCAGAAGAAATGTATTTTATAATTTCAGAATGTCTTTTTAATGATCATTATCCAGCCATTTAAAATAAAGTCTTTCAGAAAAGATGTCTTCATCCTAAAGAAGATTTTAAAATGGATTTTTCTATTTTTCATTGTTTAAGATTCAGTTCAAGAAAAGCAAAGACTCCTTTTCAGTACAGACAGGCTCCCAACATGTGCTGCCAAAGTCTGTACTTGTCATTCTTTTGGTGGGAATAGCTGTTTTAGAAATGTTTACATATTATCAAAATTAGGTTCCAAAATGAGCTGCAGTATCTATAAAAAAGGGGGATAATATTATTTTAGAGAAACTAATTGGAAACTTCTATTTGGCTAAAGTAGTTATTATTTCCATTATGACAAGCTGGAAGCAGATGAAATTCACCTTTATCTTCCGCAGCCTGGTGTCTCACACTATTTATTCAAACTGAAATTAAAACCTGACAAAATCCCAGTGAGGCATTTCACACCAGTTAAAGATTACTCTTCTGGAAAAGGACTTTTGTTCAACAATTTCATTATGTTGTTACAAATGTATTTATTACAAAAGGGTGATACATAAATCAAAAGCTACCTGTTCTTACATATCTCCATCACCCCCAATAAAAAAAAAAAAAAAAAAAAAAAGCTTAGGATTGTACTTTTCTCAGGAAACTAAAGTTTTAAGAAAAAATGACCATCACTCTTCATACAGTGGAGAGGGTGTGCTACAGCACAAGGAAAACTGCCATCGGAAAACAGATGCCTCACAAGCTTTCAGCACAGACTGGACCCTCGCTAACCCTATCCAAGGGCAGAGTCCAGCCAGCACATGCAAGAGAAGAGCAGAAAATAAGGCAGAAAACTCTGGTTGCTTTATTCTGCCATGCTAACCTGTAGCTCTGTGCCCAGGGAATGTACAGGAGAAGGAAAGGGGGGAATTTTGACCCTGCATATTGCGTGGTTAAAAACAGCACAAAATAGCAGCTGGTTGTAATATTTGCCAAAGGCTGTGCACAGAGGTGTCATCCTTGGGCGAATTTAAAGGTTTGAGACCAGTCCGCCTGTGAAAAGTGGCCAGCCTTAGGCCAGTACAAAGCAAAGCAAATCAGCAGAGTACACAGCACAGCAGTGGTGTTGGGCAAGCATCACTTGCATATGGAGGCAATGGGGTGAAAAATTGTTTCCTGCTCTAATAACTAAAGGATATTAAGAGGGATAGGTTCACAGGGGTGTGGGCTACTTTTCATATTTAGGAGAAATTTTCCAGAAGTGTAAAATGATAATTGCATGAGGAAAGGGTGGTTAATAATTTTTCCTGTTAATTCAAATGCACAAAAGTTAATTGCAGTTTGGCAGTCTGAGATATACAAATTAGGAGAGTTTAATTCCGCTAATCCTCACTTTAAGTTGCAGGGTATTGAATATAAATATGATCACCCCACAAAGGGATGAATCCTGCCTCCACTGAAGCCAGTAGGAGTTTTGCCATTGACTTCAGAAGGAGATGGGTTCAATCCCAGATGCCTGTGTCAGCTGTGCATGTATGAGTGAACTGGCTCAGAGAAAGGGAGACTAACATGATTTTTCTGTCAGAATACGGGCCAGAAATTCCTCAGAGATTCTGAAAAACTTTGGAAAACTTCCCCAGACCCACTATTCAATTCATGCAGCTATTTTTGGCTACCCACATGCCCTGCGGGAGAGGTTGTTTTCTGTGGTTTTCCATTTCCTACTTCATTGTCTGACTTCATTACATAACCAATGCCAAAAATCCCTAAAAAATCAAGGGCTGTAATCAAACGGTGACATTTCACATTCAGTAGCCTGCAACAGTCTGTCTGCTTTACCAAACTCTTCTCCCTTCCCTGTATGTGGTTGCCACCACTTGTTGTATTATACATCTCATTTGAGACCATGTAAGGTTTAGGCCTTTCCTCCTGTGAGCAAACCCAGGGAGATTAGAAGTAAGCCAAGCAAATTTGCTGCCAGAGGCTGGATATTCTGCTTTGACATAGATGAAAATTTTGGTGTTGGTTTCAGTGGATGTAGGATGAGGCTATGCATTACAGTGGAGGAAGGCTGCAGTTCAGACCTCTGCCTCTGAGCTGGTCCATGCTTTGGGGCTAACTGTTGTCTTTGAATACCTCTAAAATGATGATAAAGCTATTTATCCATCTTTGTAAAGTATCTGCATACCTGTATAGCTGAGAAGTGCAATTTAAGGTTGATCAAGTGAGCAGGACTTAATCTCTTATGGTGCAATATATCTGGGCCAAACACCTTGCCATCATTTAATTTGAATTCATGTGCACAAATGACATGAGATAAATAGTACAAAGACCAGTCCAATCAGAAATGGGTATTGCTTGAAAATATCCATTTGGCTTGAAATATTGCAAGAAAATCAATCCAGGATCTCTACAGAACTGTATAAGAACTTAAGTCACCAAATACATCTGATGTGAGCCAAACTTCATCTTGAGTTCAGTTATGACTGACATTTCAGCTATTATTCATCAATTTAGGAGGAAAAGCTGAACCCAGATTGTTTGCAAAACCTGTATGGTATTTCCAAACACTTCTCCTTCCTTCCCGGTGATGATTATTATATGCTGCTCTAATTAAACATTAATTTGCATCTCCCATCATGAGAGGATACGAATACCAGCGCAGATTTATCTCTCTGGATTGCTTCCCTCAGTCACTGCTCGTACCTGTGAGGCTGCAGCAGTATTTTCTCCTTGGGCCTTCAAAAATGCAGAAGCAGAGATGCTCTATGATTCCAAAAGAAATAATTTTGATGTCACAAGAAATGTCATTAAAACTACTGCAGTCTTTTAATAAGCTCCTTCTTGGGAGAATGGATTTTCAGCCTCTTCGCATCAGCGCTCAGCAGAGTAACTACAGAGAAGCTTTGTGCCAGTGTCCCTGTTACAAAATCCGTTTCTCAAGGGTTTATAATTACAACATGCCTATAAAAATTTACTTTAGTCTGAAACCCAGGATATAGTTTCTCAGACAGGGAGGAAATATTGCTGGCTGAACCTGGTTTAAATCAATTTTGAGTTTCAAGAATCCAAAAATAATAAGTTTTGTGGGTTTATATGCTTTTTCTGTGGTTCTATAACTCAGAAAGAAATCACTTTGTAGAATAAAGTGTCATGTTTGTTTATAAAGCAGAGAGGGAGAAAAAATAACACAGATAAAAGTTCAGACTTTTTATAGTGGCTACTGAAAATTCTAAGAAAATAATTTTCTCAAAGAATTTCCCTATAGCATCCTCGTGCACAAGCCTTGTCCTGAATAGATACGATAATATGTATTGCAGGAAATCAGCGGGATTGTGGCTCATATACTTGAACTGGAGAGTTATTTTAAGCAGCTGGAGAAATAAGGGATGCTAGTTCCTACATCAGATTTTGTTCATTGAGGCTGCTTCAATGAAGACTAGTCTGCTCTGTTCCCATAGCCAGGACTGGAAGAGTCATCAACGGGCAAAGATGCAAAAAGCCCCATTGCTGAGACACCCTGCCACTGTGCTCAAACGTATTTACATTATGCTTGTGGCTAGTCACAGGACAGAGCTATGTCCAGACAAAGCTGTCATACAGTTAGCTAAGTTCAACAGGCATTTTCCCATTTTCCACATTTTCACATTATGGCAGAGAGAAGGAAGACAGAATGTGCCCTTATAAGGACTGCTAATAAAAACATCAATAACTGGACCGCACACAACTGAGAGTTCCCATTTATACTGGCATTGCCAAATGTCTTGCAATATTTAGCCTCTGGCTTTTATCAATAAAGAAAATAATGCTGCTGCTAAACTGAAATATTGATGACACAAGCAAAGCCCAGCAAACACAGGCAGAAAAAAATACAGAAAACAAACCCTATAAATCTTAGCACAATATTTTTAATTTTGTTTGAAATTCACCATCAAGTCAGTTTTATCCAATTAAGTATTATTCAGTCTGTCTTTGCCAGCTCTTCCCTATTAGACAAAATGTTCCACTTCTCAATATTCTACTTCTGTATCAAATTGACAGGGTCATTTTTCACATGACAAACTGGGATTAAGGTGATATTAAACCATTTTGCATACAACCAAATTTGCATGCAACGAAAAACTAGCCATTTTCTTTTGTTGGTGTCATTAAGATTGCCCTTCATAGCGATTTTGGTGGGTTCCTGAATATGTACAGTTTTGCTAGCCCTATGGGATACTGATATGATATTGCAGGTTTGGAAATTGTGTCTCACCCATAGTCGTAATGCTCTATTATTCCCATTAGCAGCTTTCGGCATAAAGAAGCAAGACCTAGCTAGTCTTAAAGGGCCCATTAATGGAGTGTACCCCCAAAGTCTTGCAAAAATACACATTTGCCGCAGGTGAGCTTTTTCCTTCCATTTTGAGAGAAGGAGGGGAAATGTTTTTAATTACTTCAGTTAAATTATTAATTTTATGCCTAACGCTATGACTTCTTTAAAGTCACTTTTATATAAGAAGAATTACCTCTTTTTGCATGTGTTATTTCCACCTTGCAATGTATCAGGTATTTCACTCTCACAAAATGATGGAACAAATGATTTTTAAAAAAACCCTTATCAAAGAACACAGTTATAAATGCATTTTGTTCTTCCTTCAACTTCAGGCTTTTAGTATTACTGATTCAGATCCCATATGTAAAGAAATATACTGAGTGTGTGCGTGGGTATAAGAGGAAGTATGTATATTTTCCAGAACTGGCTGAAATCCAAATGTATTCCTAAATCCTAAAGAAATTCTGCCTGTGAGTCATCCTGGTAGTGCAGTGTAGGAGTGTGTAACTGTGTGGGAAAGGGTGGGCTCTAATGAAGAGCACATAGTGCTATGCAGAGAGACTTGGTAATAAACTTGACTATGATGGTTTACAGTAATCTAATGGTTGTCCAGGCCTTTAAAAGCTTCATTTCTCTATCACTCTTGAAAGTCCTAGAGGAGATGTTCAACATAAGACAGATGTTTGGGTAATATAGTCACAGATTTCTGGTTTTGTACTAGTTTTGGTTTCCTAACTAGCCCCGCAACTCAGTTCAGTCACGGCTCTAGGAAGAGGTGCTCTCTGGTGCTAAAAGCCATCAGAGAGCAGATTTTACTCTAAATTTTGACTGAAACCATCAGGGCTTAACCATGCTACCATGGTTTCTGCAACCATGCAGAAAAAAAGACACAGGAGCAATGTCACAGAACTAATCACTTGGTACAGTCCCATGCTCTGACGCAATTGATGTATCAATGAAACATCACTGTTTATCTACCATCTCTTTTCAATCTTTTCTTTTTAAATGTCATGGAAAGCTAAGCAGTCTGATTTTTCTGAGTGAGCTTTTAAAAACACATTTTTCTTCCATAATAGGAAATTCCTCATGACCACTTCTGTGCTTCCTTTCTTCTACAGTTTAGTTGTCAAAACAAAACAGACATTCACCTATATCAAACCAGTGCTATGCAATGGCCCATTGCAGGAGAATTCAGGAAGAAAATGAAAGAAACAACTTGTAAGAAGGGTAACCAGATAACAGATACACTTCCCAAATGAGGAAAACTGAGATTCTTACCGGCCTTTTACCTAGGGCAGCCCTAAGCCAGTAGCTTTTCCCATTGTTTCACATTATCAGTCCATTGCATTCATCCTTCTTTTAGACCCTGCAATTTCTTAGCCAGTATTGCAAAAGGTCAGGGAGGTTCATCAGTTCATCTCTTCTCTGTGGTACAAGACTTTCAGACACAGATTTTTTTCCTTTCTCATCCTCATGTAGCTTTGTAATGAAGGACTAACTTGGAACCCATAAATCCAGTTACTTTCAAATAAGTTTCAGATAGACATCGGGACTTTAAGGGACATATTAAAAAAGAAATGGGGTTTTTTTCTGGGTTTTTCCAGGAGCATCCAGGACTCATAAAACTTTACGTTAAATATCAGCCTCACTTTTCACAATATTGCAGTGATGAAAAACTAACTCAAAATTGATTTATTGATCCCTTAAAAGACAGATATATAAGGTTATTAAAGTTAACACTTCAATACGTGCAAAATCTATTATTTGAGCTTGTTAACATTCATGTGTTGGCTAACAGTGGCTATAAAAAGGACAAGGCAGACACCTCCCTTCTGAAACAACTGCTCATGGACAAGAATTCAGCACTGTGCCTTTTCTGGTGAGTATCCACATCGAGGCTGGAGTCACTGAGAAACATCAGCTGATGTTCCTACAAAAATTAAGCCATGCACTTAGTCCACGTTCTAAAATTTGTACTCATCTTTTCCAATTTTGGTGTCTGTAGTCGTACCTGGGTCTTACATATGTGTCTGAATTATTTTGCTAGTTCCTTTTCCTATGCAGTTACTTGCAAGAAGAAATCAATGTTCAGTGTGTTTGAAAATCAGGCATGAGTCAAAGTATGGATTCAAGGACTGTTGAGTGCGCAGCTATATGTATTCAGAGAAAAGTGTTTCAGTGTAGAGATGTAAATGAAATACTTTTTCAGTCAGAGAAAACAAAGTTCCTGTGGTCCTTCATTTTGAATCCATTAGAGTTTTCAATAATTTATTCACATGCAGAGTTTCTGTCGCAGTGGGTTTGCATTTGTCACATCACCTCAATTTTTCTAATGAGTTGCTAATGAGAGGTCAATTACTTATGGAAATTAGAAAAACATTCATTGAGGAACTGTACTGAGGTAAAGTGTGCTAACTCATAATGTTATGATATAAATCATTACAGCTTTAATGAATATTTTACTCTTTTTCATGTTACAGCTTATTTCCCACACTACAAAATGGCCTCAAGATGATTTTGAAATGAACATGAGCAACTCTTCTAAAAATGTTATAATATTGTATTTATGATAATTGCAGAATAATACCTTACTTTTTGTTTTTGTCATTTAAAGTTTGCTCCTGCATCAACATCTTGCTGTGAAATCTTCAGCTGATTAAAACAGAGGTGTTAGGATCACCAGATTTGCCATGCTGAATCAGAGCACTAATCTGTCATCTACCCCAGCTCCGTTTCCAGCAGTCACCTTTTGTTTGGCACTACTGGGGGACAATGGACATCCTGTAAAGCACCTGGCACGGTGGATCCTATCCAAACTGGTGCTTGCAAAGGGTCCTCCTGACCCCTCTTTCAGGTAACCAGCACTAGCAGCACTGCACCAAAACAGCCAGAGCCTGCAGCACTTCATCCTGACCCCAATGTTGGTGAACTCTACCTCCGTCTTTTTAGTGAAAGACCTTCAGGAATTGTTGGCGGGTAAGAAGTTTAAATGTTCATTTCACAATTCGCCTTCTTCCTGGGCACCTACTTTGCACTTTTTAAAGGTCTTGAATGAATGGTATAGAAACAGAGGAAAAGAGGCAAAAAGAATTCAAGGGACCAAGATGGATAGCAGGTTAGTTGCAGTACCATGCAATTAAAGTTAGAGGCCAGGGATATAATTCACTGCTGAAATTCAGCTTTGCACTGTCATAAGTTATTATTACAGACCAGAAGCTGAAATGGCCAGAGAGGGAAAGTGTACAAGCAGAAGTATAATTGGACTTCAGTATTTCATATTGATACCCTGAGACTTCCACCACTAAGCACTGTTTCAGAGTCTGACCAGGGTAACACTGCAGTGAACAAACGTAAGATCTCCCATATTCAGACCATTAGATTACTCCATTTCCCCTGCAGGCACTATAAATCAAAACCAAAAGACACCCTGTTATGTGCTACAAGACAGTTTTGTTGGCCTTTCTTTCCAAACACATTCTGAACACACATGTTTTTTATCTGAGTCTCATTCACTTCAGCTTTACTGTCTCGAATACAGATTTAAATTGCGGGGAGAGAAGGAAAGAAAAAAAAAAATCAGACCTTGAAACCAAGCAGCTATCCACAGAGAAGAAATGTGGCAGCTGGTTAAATAAAAAAATTAATGCATCATCACATGGATGTGATTTTCTCAGTTTCTAAAGAATTACAAGGTCAAACTTGTCCCTTTGAACCAGACCCCGTCTGGATTTAGGTGAAAACCTTGCAGTGATTTGACTTAGGTGTGTTCAGAGCCCATCATTTTGGTGCAAAGAAATCCACTGTCCATATTAAGGGGTAAATCAGTTGGTCCAAAGTACAATTCTGCCACTTCCTGCTAATATCTCCTTGGGTAGCACTCACATTTATGTCTCCAATTCCCCCACCCTTCCCTTCTCCTTGGAAATATAAACGTTAGCAACAACGAGGTGTATAACTACTAATCAAAAGCAATATAATACTGCACAGATCAGCTCCATGATGGAATAAAGAAGAAGTGAGCGTGAATCTAAGTACCTTCTCCTCATATCATAGCCTCTACATTGTTTTCAGGACCATTTTTGTCAGGCAGTGATGAAAGGCTGAGAACAAAGTGAGTAAAATTTCCTTTTACTGCTTAAAAATTCTCAGCTGGTTTGCTATATCAAAAAGCTGTCTCTTTAAACAAATCACACGGTTAAAAATGCCAAGTTATAATTCAGCAACTAACTCAGAAAATGACAATTTAATCAATCAGAACCAACCCTCCTGAAAAAGAAAAAAAAATAATCTTCAAGCTTTCATGCAATGTGCGTGGTTGAAACTATAAAAGGTTCAATCACTGTAGAACAAGCCTGCAGCATCAATGTTTATTAAAGTCAGGGGAGCCATTTATTGACCTGGGAAATAGCAAAGCACCAGCAGCACTGCTGGATTGCATTTTTATAGTTAACAAACGGAAGGTGATATTTTCCTTTTCTCTTTTAATTGTGATTCCATCAAATCCAAAAGTTAAAAGCCTTTCAATTTTTAAAGGAAAGCAAAGAGAAGGACGTTCCACACCATCCTTCAGTCATTCTCTCTGTTCTGACTCCTAGCACTGGGATATATCAAATCATTGCAACACATGATCAGATTTCTAGGCTTATCCGCATGCCAGTAGAAAGACAGACTGGTGAGTGTTCCCCCTGCCAACCTAGGTGATGGCAGAAGATAGGGAGCTACCATTATGAAGTTGCTTCTTTCTGTAATCAAAAAGGAATTATTGTATTTATTCACATAAAGGTCACCCTGCCACCAGGACAGCCAAAAGCACCCAGAATGAATTGTCTTCTCCCAAACTGACAATAGGCACTTTCTCCAAAGACATGTCTTGGTTGTTCTGAAGATTTTGTAACTCTATTTTGCTACAAGCACATTTTCAAGGCACACCTTTTCACGCTGCATAAATTGTGATCCACATAAGGCTATTAAAAGGAAAGCATCAGAAACGTGAATGGCGCTTATGGATCTATGTTACCCAAATTACAGGAGTTTGGCTTCTGCGTCATTCTTTCCATATCATTCCCCATCCACAGGAAACCTTGAGGTCAACTGAGGAACACTGGACAGGGATTTAAAACACTCTGTGTGTGTCAGCTGCCACCTAAGCTGGTGCCAATGCCAGAAAAGGGGACTTCAAAAGCTAAGAGGATGAGTCAGTGCAGTCTGAGCTGACATGCCACACGCTGAAGCGGAGAGCTGTAGCTAACCCATATCCTCCGTGGATTAGGTACAAAGCAGGCTGAGCAACGCACGCAGGCCAGCGGGTTATACATGCATGCATCAAAGGGTAATGAATATTGTAACAAATCCCCAGTCACCTAGGACCTTAGCAGTTGTCAATATGCTGCATGCATTAGCGGCTCAGAGCTTGGTGGGAGCAAGAGAGATAAAAACTGAGTCCTCCACTTCAAAACCGTGACTCTCTACCACTTGGAGAATTTCACACTACTTCTGCACAGGGTACAAAACTGCCTTTCTGATCCCACCCAGTCGTACACAGCGCTTCACACTTCCCTTTCAGGTTTGCAAACAGACCTCCAGCAGCTCTACTTCTCATTTTCTTTTTCTCATTCATAGAGAAAAACACATAATATCCTTACTTAAAACATAGTGGAGGAGTTTGACAGAAATTAATGACTCACCTGTCATACTATAAGAATTTTGATATTTGCAGGGGGAAAAAAAGGCTTTGAGTATTTTGAGAGCTGTAAAAAGCTGCTTCAGAATTCAAAGACAGCTCATAAAAAATCAAGTCAACTGATAGGTTGGTGTAAGCTTTGAGATACCCATTTTGCGCTACAATTGCAATACTGCGAGAATATTAATAAATAAAAGGTTGTGAAAAAAAGTAACCCACGAGTTCCCTCAAATTAGATCCCATTGGCATGAAATTAGTTCACAGCTGTGGCTTGTGTTGCTCCAAGAGAGATTACTTCTTAAATAATGTTAATGACAACTTTGATTTGACTTCTGTAATTACTAGAGGGAGAAGGGACCACATTTCCTAGGAAGAAAAATCTTTTATCTGCTTGTTTAATGTACAATCTTTGATGAGACGGAGCTCCTTTCCCCTGAGTTGTTTCCCTGAGCATTTTTGTTTTGAAAAAGAAATGGATTTCCAGGTTGAAAGCGGAGCTGCCGTGCAGCTGTCAGAGCTGTGGCAGAGGTGTCTAATTGTCATTTACAATGACCCTTGATTCTTCTCTAAATAGAGCATCTCTCCCACCTCCTCTCCTCACCCTCGCTCTACCTCACAAGCAGGCGTATTTACAGGGCTGGATTCTTCTCTGAGCTACCTCCACCACCACCAGTAAATCATAAAAATTTCTCCTATAATCAATGGAGTGTCTTCAGATTTACCAGACAGTATAATCTGGTCCACGAGACAGCTGATTGTTATCTATAACCTCCCCATCCAATTCAAGCGATGGGAGATGTAATCCAAAAATTTCCTTTGGACTTTTTTACTGCCAAAATAGATCAAATTCTGTGGCAGCCTTTTTACAATCTCCACTTTTCTAAATAAACATCACACAGCCTCTACTGCCTTTACTGCAAAACACTTATCCCTGCTGGTATCGAGGCACGTTGTTAGCTGATGTGCTGACACAGAAAACAGCGGCAGCATCTCTGTGCAAGCCCGTAGTGCCTCACCAAGACGCGGGGTGCAACGGGGCGCAGGCTCTGGATCCCAAGCTCTCGCTCACCATGGAGCACCGGGAATAATCCTTGTGGTTAGATGAGTTGAAAGCCCCTTGCACTGTCCCCCTCCCAGTTAGACACTGCATGGCATTGTAAATTATTAGACCCAGCTCCCAAACATTAAAGAGATAATGGCATCCTGGCTTGCATCAGAAATAGCGTGGCCAGCAGGGACAGGGAAGTGATCTTACCCCTGTACTCAGCACTGGTGAGGCCGCACCTCGATTACTGTGTTTAGTTTTGGGCCCCTCACTACAAAAAGGACATTGAATTACTGGAGCGTGTCCAAAGAAGGGCAACGAAGCTGGTGAAGGGTCTGGAGCACAGGTCTGATGGGGAGCAGCTGAGGGAACTGGGGGTGTTTAGTCTGAAGAAGAGAAGGCTGAGGGGAGACCTAATGGCCCTCTACAACTCCCTGAAAGGAGGTTGCAGAGAGCTGGGGATGAGTCTCTTCAACCAAGTAATAAGCGATAGGACAAGAGGCAATGGCCACAAGTTGCACCAGGGAAGGTTTAGGCTGGATATTAGGAAGCATTTCTTCCCAGAAGGGGTTGTTGGGCGTTGGAATGGGCTGCCCAGGGAGGTGGTGGAGCCCACATCACTGGAGGGGTTTAAGAGTAGGGTCAACTTAGTGCTGAGGGATATGGTGTAGTTGGGAACTGTTAATGTTGGGTTGATGGTTGGACTGGATGACCTTCAAGGTCTTTTCCAACCTAGATGATTCTGTGATTCTGTGATTCACAACAAAGGTATCGGACAGCTGATGTGTGCACTGGCCGCATCCAAACCAGGCTGGACGCAGGGTGTGCTGAAGAAGGGGGCTGCAGGAATTGTTGAGCTGGGTTGCTCCGCAGGCAGGGACAGGGGAACTGGAACAGCTCTCACAAAGGGCACCAAGCAAAACCTCGCGCTGCCGTAGCTCACTGGCTGGAGAAGCGCTGATGGATGTGCAGGAATGTATTTAGAACAAATCATTCAAAGTACGTTCCCGGACTGTAAATTAAATTAAACTGCTCAGAAAAAGCCCTGAGTGACATTGAAGGCCATGCAATTAAATGCAGAGCTCTGATTTGCAATGATCAACAAAAAGCAAATACATTATTAGAATGCATGGCAAACAGAAAATAACAACAAAAATTGTGAGATTATGGCTGTATTATACTAATTAACAGTTTTCCCCCATTGGTTTGTTCGCTAAGGTTCAAACATATTCATTCTTTGATGCACATTTGTATTTATAAAACTGTGAATTTCTTCCCAGCCTTCTTTTGTTGGCAAGGGTTGATAGCTGTTAATGAGAATGTGAACAGAGAAGGACCTAAACATGATGGGGCCAAACGAAGCAGGATAGCTCCCACACTCACAAAGACTTTCTCGCTGGGGCCTTGAATTTCAGAGCAGCTTCAACTCATTTACGGAGCCTGGAAATGAAGGTGCCTTGCCTATATGAAAATTAAATACTTCCATGCAGTGTTATGACTTTGCCTTGAGGCGGTTGTGGCTCCGTGTTTCATTCACGTTTGTGGCCATTTTAACCCACTGAGCTTAACTGTATAATAAGGATGCCTGGATGTGGATAATTCTTCCTCCTCCTTTCCCACTGCAATCAGGTTTTGCCCTTCGTTATACAATTTTGTGGACTCTATTAGAGCATAAATCTTTACAGAGTTCTTCAAGCTTTGACCTACATCTTGCATATACGGGAACTTTTCTCCCTAGATTGCCTTTTGGAGCACAACAGTTCATTAAAGTTTTGAACACTGAACCCTCACTCTTACTGCTTTATTGCCTGGTTTATGTGCCAAATGTCAAAACAGGCGTCAGAAATCTGATTTATGAGGATATATACAGAAATTGTGGTACCTGCTTGCGACTAGGAGTCAGCTGGCAATTTCTTATCATGATTTCCTCCTCAGCTACCAGGGCCCAGGCTGGCAGCCCAGAGACAGCACAGCCAAGACAGAATTCAAAGATCATGATTCAGGACTAACAAAGCTTTGAAGCTTTTTTGTAGTATCTTTGAATTTATATGCTTTCCAATTTTAACCATTTTGTGACTTTTTTTCCCAAGTAAAAGTCAGTGCTGATTTTTAAAAATGAAATTTAAACAAGTCAAGCAGTCTCCAAATGCCAGTATGAGATTTTATACTCTTTCCTTCTCTCTTTGAAATATCAGAAAATTATGGATGAAACCGGAAGCCAGCAGCACTCCAGAACGCACAACCGTGGATAAGAAATCTCAGGTTCCCCTACTAATTTACCATTTCATACCTAATCACATTTATCTCCTGCTCACACACCCGATCTCCCTCACCCCACATAACCGGCTCCGTACAGGAAAGTTGCTTTTTTTAAAGTTGTTTTTGCACCAACCGCGCCCCCCCAGCGGCTCCAGGGTGTGGGCAGGGGCCTGTCCCCGCAGCTGCGCCCCGAACGCGGAGGGTGGAGCCGCGCCGCCGCCTCCTCCCGCTCCTCCCCCGCCGTGCGCGGCTTCGGCGCTACGCGAGCACGGGGATCCGGTGCGGCCTGCGGGTAGCGCCAGCCGCCATGGCCGGGGAGGTGAAGACGAAGCTGTCCAAGAACCTGCTGCGCATGAAGGTGACAGGGGGGGCGGCGGCGGGGCCCCGGGAGCGGGGCGGGAAGGACGGGCAGGGGGTGCCTGAGGCCCGGTCCGCCCCGGGGTGAGGAGCGGGCGGCCGGGCCCGGCTGCCGCGGCGCTGGGCGGCTGCTGCCGGGGGGCTGCCCGCCGCGGGCCCGGAGCCGTGAGGCGGCCCCGGAGCCGTGAGGCGGCCCCGGGGCGGGAGGATGGAGTCGTGAGGCGGCCCCGCGGCGGGAGGATGGAGCCGCGCCGGCCCCGGACGCGTGTGCAGCGGCCCGGGAGGGGCCGAGCCGTGCGGTGAACCGGGCGGGGGGGTCTCCCGGATAAACCAGGCCTGCTCGGGAGCCCCGTGCCTGGTGCAGGGTATTTCCCGTGTGTACACCGTGTGTACAGGCGCAGCGCCTGTCCTCGGCTGACACCCGGACTGTCTGCGACGTCCCGTAACGCCCGTTTTAGGACACGTATCTATTTATCGTCAGCTTCGCTCGCCGTGCCACTCGGGCCCGCAGCTCTCCGGGCTGCTCCCGTCCACCTTGAGGCCATTTCCGAGGGCCGTCACCGGGTACCGGGCTGCTCACGGGCTGGCGAGAGGGCTCGGGGGGTGATGAACTGCAGGGTCCTGCCGGGCTGGATCCAGGAAAGCAACTTCATGATTGCCGCAGAAGTCGCCCTAGCAAGAGCCAACTTTTGGGCACCACTTGAGAGTCTTTTCGTTCCACCTGGTTTCTCTGCAGTTAGGTTGCTTATTGTGAATAAAAGTGGTAAGACTTCTTCCCCCGCTACACACGCACACGTTGAAATTAAAACACTGATGTTGCTTGCCTTACCGGGGGGGGGGGGGGGGGGCTTTTAATCCTGAAAAAAAAGTTTCCTGTATTTTGTTCCCAATTTTTGTCTGTTTACTCTGATGTCGGATAAAATACCCAACCTGAATGGCTCCCAGCTCAGCAATGCAAGGGCTGTTAGTAACATCGTGACATGCCTGTTACCCTTGGAATTGTGAATCTCATGTCAAGACCGATGTGAAATTAGTCTCCGCTTACTGGCTAATGGATTCTGCTTCACATCGTGTACTACAACACCTAATTCAGTGGAGTACATTCTCCTGTGATTGATGGTTCTTTATTGCTGGAAAACAACCAGTAAAAGTCGAGTTGCCATTAATTTTTTTTCAAATGTTAATATCCATTAAATTTTTATAACGGAATATGACGGGGCCTTTGTGGCTTCTTGGTTGTGGTGTTTTATTTAACCATTTTTTTTCCCCACATATTTGTATGGGACTATATTTCAGGCACATGAAGTACACTCTGCTGCAGTAGGGTGGTGGAATATTTACCCCAATTAACAGATGCTGCTAATGAACTAGTGCACAGAGGGAAGAGAACACATCTTGCCTCGCTCTCAAAAGGGAGTAGATGTTGGGCTCAGTTAGCCAGCAGTGTATGACAGAGTAAGACTCCCATAACCTGCATTGCAGCATCATTTTTTCTTATTTAATGTAATACTCTCTTTTAAAGTGAAACTTCTGCTTCTGTTTGCCAGTTTATTAACCCCCTGAAGATTTCAAAAGCCAGTTCTTAGATTTTCTTCCTTGGAAGGCTGTGGAGGACCAGCCTGTGAATGTGCTGCCCGTGACATTTGCAGGTTTACAGTCTGGGCAGTAGTACCAGCTTCTGAAGAGATGAGTAGGTTTTGAAAAGGTCATGCACAGATCTTTTTTTTAGCACTTTCCTTCTGCAGATCTTCTTGTTTACAAATGTTTCAATTAATCCTTTAGCAGCTGCCTCCACAGGTACTGATAAGATGTATTATCACAATTCAGCAGGTGGGTGAAGTGGCACCCAAAGGTGACATGTGGTCAGTGGTAGCGTTGTGAAGACCATTTGTGCTAAGTCCTGGGCCATGTGTGCTCACTGCTTGATGTCAAAGGATGGCTGGTGCTTTTACATCTTGCACCATTTGATCCAAGGCCCATTGCTTGGGGAAACCAATACAAGTAACTGCTCAGTTACTGACTGACTTACTCTCTGTCTGCCACAATAGGTATATTTTTAATTAGGTGTTTACATTTTAGATAAACATGATCACATATTTTTTATCTAGTTATTACTGTAGTAATCTTTACGAACATAATCTTTAAAATGTAATGTGAAATGATTATTTAATTGGGTGCTTGTAGCAGAATTTCTCCTGTTGAGATTTCTGACTGGCTAACCAATTTCCTTGAGCAATATGGTTTTCCACATGATAGATTCACATATTTTCCTCGAGAAGATACTGTAATTTTAATTGGAAAGCTTTGACATATTTGGATCGACTCAGAAAACAAGTCAATTTTTCTTTCATTAAAGATCTTGTACAATGGATGCAAATAGAAATATAAATGGAAAACAAGATGCTAGCACTATATTGGCTTTTATTCAGAGTTTGGTTTGGTTTACTTGGGCATGTTGTAAAGACTGATAAGGTATGTGGGGTGTATATAATACATGTTTTACACATCTATATTACCTATATATTTTAAATAAGCTCTGTAATGCAGGTTTTTTTGTAGGAGGGAAGTATTTTGTGAGACCTTCTTGGGCTTTATCCCCAGCCAAGTCCATTTTAGCTGGGACCTAAGCTATGTCCAAGTCTATTGTTCCCCACTGCCACGTTACCTATCAGCCTGCAGGCTCATCTAAACGCAAAAATGATGCTGCTTTAAATGAGAAGGGTAAAATTAGTTGATAGAAAATTCCTCTGCAGTGTTGCCACATACAGGTATGCTTTCATAGCCACAAAGCAGTTTTTGTACAAGAGTGCTTATAAACTGTACTGGTAGACTTGCCTCTAGCTGGGAGCTACATTGGTATAAATGTACACCTCTGACAGACACAGTTATTCACACACTTTCTGTAGACCCTAAGGGAGGTCCCAGTTCCTAGGGATGTGAGAATATAAGGATTATTACCATAAAAGTATGAAAAGTTCTGTTTTTTCCAGCATGTTTGGTTAACATTGTTGATAAGGAAATGGTCATTCAGTTCAGGCACCTGACTTGAGAAAAATAAAAAGGGTGCTTCACATGCCTCAGGTCTGTAGTTTTGCGCGTGCAGCGACTTTTCGTAGGCTGTGTCAGATGACCTCTTTTACTCCCAGCTGTGAGAGGTTACTGTTCCTATCTGCCTGTTCCCATCCTCTGCCAAAGGTTATCACTGAGGAGGCAAAAATAGCATCTTACCCTAAACTAAATTATTGGTCTCAACTGATTTGGCAGACTGTTCCTGCAGTGAGTTAACAGTTGCTTACACATAGTGTTTGACTGGTACTTTGGTGGGTCATCAATGAGAACTTAAGAGCTGCCAACTTTTCATTTAGCATAGCTGGAGACAAAAGACTTATTTTTGTAGCCTCAGTTACCTTTTAGCCCTTCCAAAGGCAGGTTCCAGCCTTCGGGCAAGCCAGTTCATTAAATTAAAGGGTTGGAAGTATAGATGTTTCAAAAAATGGCCAACGTGGTAAGACATAGCTTTAGCTCTGAGCTCCAGTGCTGTTTGTACGGTGGCGTTGGTTTCTCTCTAGCCTTTGTTGAAATATTAGAAAAATCTTAGCAAAGTTAGGGAGTTGTAACAAATCCATCAAAACTAACAAGGAAAGGTCTGTTTCTTTGTATGTAAGTATAGATATGTGGCTGACTGTTGACTTCCAGTAGATAGCTGTGATCAGCAGTTTTTACTTTTCCATTGCATTTGCCCAAACTTAGACCAAACCCAGAGAAAAATCACAAAAAAACATTTACTTTTTATCAACTGCTAAATATTATGTAATGGATAAATGTCATCATGTAATTATTGCATGTTCAGAACACGATGCAAAAAAACTGAAGTTATGTGTTCATGTGTCTTTCTTTTTAGTTCATGCAAAGGGGTTTGGATTCACAAACTAAAAAACAACTAGAAGAGGAAGAAAAGAAGATAATTAGTGAAGAACACTGGTATCTTGATTTACCAGATCTAAAGGAGAAAGAGTAAGCTTGTACCCTTTTGTACTTCTTATCATCATTGGATTGTTGTGGAGTGGGAATAGCATATAGATATTTTTCCTGTAAAAGAAATATTATTAATAACCAATTAACAGAAGCAAAAATAGTGACAGACTGGCATTACAGCTTTTTTATTACTTGTTTTCAGGGACGTTCTCAAGGTTGCCTAGTGCAGTTTGACCTAGTTTCATTTCTTGTCTGTTGTTTCTTTCACTCACACATTCTTCTAGATGCATGTAATTAGTTTCTTTCAGGCAGGACCAGTTCATTCATTGCTGCTTTGTCCCTTCGTTTGAAAAAAAGAAGTTTGAAACCTTGTGTGACTGGAGCTGGATTTACTAACACAGTTAGGTCTGTTCAGGACAGTTTTGTCTTCTGGAGTCCAAGCTCACTACAAATCCTGTTTTTGAAATAGGAGAAAGAATGGCAAAAATAAAGGAAGGCCTAGCTAATAAGGAAGAAAATATCCATTCCTGCTATTTAGAAAGGTTCTTTAAATAGCAAGAGAACTACTTTAAAAATTGCTTGATTTTTGTCCTTTCAAAAGAGGAGGAAAATTCCATTGAGGGAGAACATACATAATTTTTAAAAAGCTGGGATCCAAGGAATTAGCTGTAGTTGAATAATATCATTGATAATCTATTCTCTATTACTGTTGGTGGGTATGACAAAAAGGTATTAGAGCTTCAGTTGCAGCAAGGAAGGTTCAAGCTGGACATTGGGAGAATTTTTCTAACAATAAGGCTATTGAAGCTCTGGAATAGATTGCCTAAGGAGACACTGGATTCTTCATCATTGGAAGTCTTTTGAGGACAGGTTAGATGGACCTCTGCTGTTCATGGAACATTTTTAACTGATCCTACCTTGAGGTAGGAGAATGAGCTTAATCTCTTCAGCCTAACTTCCTATGATTGTGGGAGTTTGTTTTACATGGGAGATGAAGAGGAGGAGGGAAGAGGTGCATATGTGTGTGAGGAAAAGAAGGATGGAACAATTCACGGAAGTACTTTTATCTAACACGTGTATTATGAACGCCTCAGGGTCATGTTTCTTTTCTCGCTCGTGCTCATTAAAAGAGGAAAAAAGAGGGAGAAAGGGGAAATCTTTCTCTGCTGAACAGAGAATTACACGGTGTTTTATATTCTGACAGACTCAACTAATGCCAGGTCTAACATCACAATGAAAAATTAATTAGAAGCTTTTGCTGGTATAGTAATGCCACCTGGAGAGTGATATTTATGTGGTATTTTTATTCTGGCAAAAGCATTAATGTAGGTGGAATCACACCAGCAAAGAGTGCTTTTTGTTAGGAGAGTTAATTTTGCTTGTGGAACTGGCACAGCTTTACTGGCAAAAAGTATTCCTTTGCACTCCAAGTGCCTTGTATTGAAAGATTTATCAGAGCAATTAAGCTTCAGAAAGTAGTTGATGGTTTAAAATACACTGTGGTTTTGTTTATTTGTGTGGGGGGAAGACAGCAAATGCTTTTTGCATTTGTTTAATTTGATTATTTTAAAGCACACTGTTTGACAAAATACTGGGTTTGGGCTTTCATGTAGGAGCTTTATAATAGAAGAGAGGAGCTTTATGCCATGTGAGGATCTACTTTATGGCAGAATGTCCTTCAAAGGATTCAATCCAGAAATCGAGGTACCATTTAAATGTTCTGTTTTGTGCTGGTCTCACATTAGGATTGAAGCCCTTGGGGATGGGGATTTGAGTGTTCACACTGCATGCTGTTTGGCCTTTGCAGAACCTTCCATAAATCCTTCCATGTACAGGAAGTCGGTGATTCAAACCAAAATGTTGATCTATGTAGCATCTGGTAAATAGGAGCTTTTTATCTCCTTGTGTTCATGGTCAGTAATTGCATGACTCCTGCAGATTTTCCCTCCTGAAGTGAGGAAGCTTTCCCACATGCTGCTCACCAAAACAGTAGCTCACTTTTCCTCCTGCTGTTTAATTTAGAGTCCAATCCTACAAACATTCAACCCCATTTATGCAACACTTACTGTGTAAGTCAGGGCTTAAAGTTTCAAAGTAAAAATTCCGGGCAAGAGATCTTTAATTTCTTTCTGGCATGATTTATGCTGATAGAACTACACTGAGATAGTAATAAAAATGTTACCACTGAACTGAAGCAAGAGTATGAAGGTGTAAAGACTAAGGTATGCAAAATGCTATGCAAGGTGATTTACTAGGGGATTCTTTTTAGTTATTTTGAACTTGCTCTCACTGTGACTTTGCATATTATTGCTTCATGGTTTTTACTAGTAGTTTATTGTAAATCCTTGCAGATATTTTTCCTTCTTAACAAAACCATTTCAAGGACTATGTGCTAACATCACAATGAAAAATTAATTATGATCTAATTGTCTGGTCTCCTGAAGATGCCTGGCGTGCCCTTGAGGATGTTTCAATAGTACAATTCACTGAAAACCCTGTCTCTGTGTTGCCTCTTTTCCCAAAGGCAAACTCTAAGCTTAGCTTAGCAACAGGCAGGCATGTTGCCTTTTTCTTCATGAGTTTTTGTAACAGTATGGTCTAACCTGACCGGGAACAGCAAATAATTATTAAATTTGATTCTTATCTTTTATGTATTTCTCTTACCAGTCAATTTCAGCATAGTTGCTTGTCAGGGTTACATGTTTAAGCTATTTCTTACTTCATTTTCAGAAGTTAATGATCCAAATGAACTCTAGATGCAAGGAAGAAATTGAAGTGGATGATAAAATGGAGGCTGATGTGTCAGATGAAGAAATGGCCAGAAGGTAAGTTATATTTTATGCCATCATCAATATCAGCTGGGAATATGGTATGTTACTGCATTATGTGTGGGAAAATAAACCCCAAAAGCAAACAAACAAAAAAAAAACCCCTAACAGATATGGTACTTTACAGAACTGATTTTCCAGATACTCTGGTGTGTGTTTAGTGGAATCTCCATCACTTTTGGAGGTAAAATATCTTGTAGGGGTTTTCTGCCCTTTGATACCCAGGTATTCCATGCTAATTCCCTCCTTGTTCCAGATTGCTAACAAATCCAAACTGTCAGAATGAATAGTAGCGTAGTAAGTGATCATGTAGTACTTGTGCTTCATAAGCTTCTGGTGACCAGCTTTTTTACGCCACTTAAATCGTTGATTAGATTTGTGATTTGCTCCATTCAAGTTTTCTGTGATTTTACTAAAAGCTGTGCATTTTTTATTATCTGTACAGATATGAAACATTAGTGGGAACAATTGGGAAGAAATTCTTGAGAAAAAGAGACCAGCGTGTACTCCAGGATGAAGATGAAGATGGGAATAGTAACACAAGACCTAGCAAAAAAGCCAAGAAAAAGTTCTTAAAACCTCAGGATTAATGTCAACTGCACAACTGGAGCTAATAGAAATGTTATCCATGAGATATAGTATCACGAACTGAAGTTTTTGCTATATAATGTAAAGGATAGATTTGTAAATCTGAGTCTGTTCTCATTGAAATTTCTACCATCCACATGACAAACATTTTTCAAAGTGGATGTGTGTATAATGGATGTCATACATCCTTTCCTCTCAGCAGCTTTTAATGTGTGGGACACTAATGCCATCAGGTTTTTTAGATGTTGTGCATAGGTAGAGTGTCACGTGCAGTCAAGAGCAACATTATTTACAATATATGATAACATCGGAAAGAAGTATTTGGAGTAAAGATGAGTTTTGTCCAATCCAGTAAGGCAATTCAGCTTGCACTGCTTTTTTATTACGAAAATGAAAACCTTTGCTGTCTTCGGATTGAAAGAAGTCAGCAGAAACATGGATATTTTTTTTTCTGTGCTAAAAATAAGATGGGAAAAGAACAGAGAGATAGAATCCATTTTGTTGAATTTTGTTTTTATAAAGCTTACTTAAAAATAGAGGGTTTTGTAGTAAAACTTTTTTTTTTTCTAGAGCAAGCCAAATATTGGGCAACGTTTACAATTTGACAGTTGAACAGATTGAGTCTTACTTTGTCTTCCAAAAGACGTTTGCTAATCTTGCCTCTTTTACAGAAAAAAAATCCAATCTTACAGTTATCTAGGTCTTGTCATAAAAGCATAATAGCAGCTTCTGAAACATTTTGGTGGTTAATGATTGTGGTTTAGCTAATTTAATGTAAAAAATTATGCTTAATACAATCTGATATAAGAAGTGATCCTGTTTATTAGTTGCCTGCACTGACTTTTTCTGTTTAGCGTGCAATGAAGCCATCTGAAGTAAGGATAGGACGGAAGCATCGTGCTCTTTCGTCAGTCAGTGCTCTGGGCCTATTGAAAAATGTCAGTGTGGTCTTGTCTAAAATTACAGCAGTTCTCTATACTCTGCCTTTCAACAAGAAATACTTTTTTCTATTACTTCATTTTCCCAGCCAGATCTCTAAGTTACTCATCCTTAATGCTGACTCTTTGGAGAAAGAGGAATTTGTTAAATTGAAGCCAGTAGTGGCCATTCTGTTATGGACACAGGAGCCTTTTTTTTTTTTTTTTTTCTTTAACAAAGCGAAGCAAGACACAAAACTCAATTATATAAAGAAAGAGACTGTATGTCTGCTGTATTTTGTGTGTGATATGTGAACTATAGTCCATATATCAAGAGCACCTCATTAGATATTCAAGATGAATCACACATGGAAAGAGAAATATACTTTTAACCTAGTAAAGGGACCTCATACAGGTGGAAAGTCTGTGATTCATGATCTGAGATAGTTTTTCGGAGCTAATTAAATGCTACTGGTTCAATTACTTAAAACCTGATCATATATTATTGCTAGCTGAAAAGAAGTTAATGATGGCAAGACATTTTTCTTCCCATGGAAGATGTGACCTGAGCTAACATATGATTTATTGTTGGTCATCACAAGAAAAACTCAGAATGTATCCCATTATTCTTTCTTGCTTATTAATAGGAAAATTATTCCCCTCTATCTGAACACATTTCTTCAATGGAGAGAGAGTTTCTGCATAGTTATGCTGGATAGTTGAGGGGGGAAAGTATGTTCTAGTGAACCACCATCAACCAGGAGATGTCACTGGAATTGCACGTCCTGAGAGATTGTGAATTGGAGAAGGTTCTGGTGGTGTCATGCAAAGGACCTTTTGGGTAATTTTGGTAATGAATAGTGGCTCAGATAAACTCCATGTGAAGTCTTTCTTTGCCAGGGCTCTATGCAGAGAGCTCTCTTGCATTGCAGAGTTCTGTTCAGTCCAATGGGGAGTAATTTTGCACAGTTAAAAGCGTTCTGCCGTACATTGGTCCTTAATTTCATGTAATTTCCTGAGGGATGGCAGGAAATGTGAGTGTCATGGTGCATGGGTAAGAGTGTGAGTGAACTCTAAACAGCTTCCTAGAAAATCCATGATTTTGGAATTTGGGAGGGGAGAAGGGTGGTTCTTCTGTTTCCTAAACATGCCCAACACCAACTGTGAAGAAATTACAGATTTTGGTTTATTGTCTTCAAATCCGATTGCCCTCTGTTCACATTTAGCTGGTGGCTAGGTGAGCTATTGAAATGCTACAATAAGACCAACTACTAATTTTTAGCACAATCTCTTATTCATGCGGAGTTTGTAAAATGCACCTTTAAAAGCACCATTCATAGTGCATTATTATGAGCAAGACAAAACTAAAAATCAGCCCTATGTGACCTTTTAAATGTACTTTTAAGTGCCCAAAGTTACAAGCAGGCGTTTTATGATGGGATACCCATCTGTATTTCCAACCTTATATATACATATATGTGTAGGTATTTTAAGTCTGGCTCTCGCTGCTTAGGCAGGGTGGAAACATTCTGCTGTATAAAACCTGTGCTTGAACTACTCTTGACAGAGATACAAGTGTAGTGGTGAAATACTCATAATGTGAACCTACATTAATTCAAGCTTTCTTGGCTCTGACATAGTCTCAAATGCAGATGCATTTTCATGTGCAGCTTCCTAAGCTGTAGAACTTTCCTGCATGGTCATGTTTCTAAATGAAAAGCATTTCTGCTTTGAGAACAAAAGCAAGTTGGGATGGGTAGTAAGCATTTTTGTTAGAGAAAATGGCTACTTGCAAAATTTAATTGGTAAAGAGTTACCAGACACCAGAAGTGTTTGTGCCTGTTACACTAAGGTACCTATTAAAGTGAACAAAGCAAAGTGTGCGTTGTAGTTTGTGCTCGCTGACAGCTCACAGTGTTAAGTTTAAGGAAGTCTCTTGTCAGGTGAAGTTGTGTCCCTCCCTTTGACAGGTTGACAGTGTTTATTTCTGTACTAACTGCTGATGTTGGAAACATGTAAGTATAGAACAACTTCATCTTTTTTGCTGATGTTTCTCGTTTTGTTACTTTTATTCTGCTTAGTCTTGGATCTTAAAAAGTCCAGGACCAGAGTCCAACTGAAGTGAGCCATCCTGTATCGTCCCTTTAGTAATGCATGAGCTGATTAAACTTTGATTCTTGGTGGAGGCGGGGGGTGTTCCGTGGTGCCATGGAGTTTGAACTGTGTTTCTTCTGTTATGTGTCTTGTTTTCTAATAAGACACTTGATTATACAACTCCACAATCATAGATGGCTGTCGTTGCCATTGGGCATTGTGTGTGTGTGTGTGTGTATTGGGCAGCTGGGCTGGGATTCTGGGACTTAATCCAGCATTCAGACTTAAAAAGAAATTGTCTCGTCTTTCTGTTAATTGGAATACCATACTTTTAAATTGTATTTGGAATTAGACAAGTCCTGGGTGGGGGGGTATAAGTGTTGTGTTCTGCTTCATTTCAACAGCAGTCAACAACTAAAACTGCACAGTAGTATAGGCTCTCATTAAACCTTTCTCAGAGAGTGCTAATAAAGCATAGCGGTGGTGAAGGATGTCAGACACCTCATGTTTCCCATCTGCATGTGAATGCAAGTTTCTCTGAGAGCTGATGCTCTAAGGTCTTGGTTATTTCTTTTGAGTCTGGGAGAGTATCTGCCTTATACAATATTACCTTGCTAATGGAACCCCAGCATGAGGCCTCTGGGTTTGTTTGGTTTTATACCATTTTCATCTCAAACCTCTGAGACATTTTGGGTCTGGCATTCACAACTCAGTAACCTGCCTTCATCAGCTTTTGGGGAGCTTTAGTTAAACTGTGAAACTGTTCCTCAGCTGTACGTGTGCGATGTTGCACAGTGAGGACCTGGTTATAATTGTCACATAGAGAGGAAAAATCCCACTTAGAGAGTGGTTATCCACAGATGGAGTCAGGGGGAGGGTTGAAGCTTCAGTCATTGGCAGACCCATCGATTTTTAATAAGAACTGAATAGTAGCAGGGGGTATCCGGGTTGAGTCCCATTATTGCAGGCACCGTTAAAAATGCCAATATGAGTCTGTAGACTTCTGCCCAAGAAGAATTCTGCAAGAAACCGTTGCACACCATAACCTCAACAATTAGCTGGGAGCAACAGCAGGAACATCTCTAGAGAAGTATGGAGGCAAAATAACCAGTCTGTTAATGGCTGGCCTCAAGACAACAGGCGGCAGCACCGGAAAACTTGTTCATTGCATAGAGAAATATGGTTTGGTGACCTGGGTGAACGCAGATGGGAATTTCTGTCAGCTGGAATAGAGGTGGTGAGTGTTTTGAAGCTCATAATGTTCCTTGGGGTCTCAGGGAACTAAGTTTGATCAATCATTTAGAAAGGGGTAAAAACCCTTAATGGGACCTTAGTATGAGAGAATAATATGAACACAAATTAGAGAACAAAGTCCTTAGTTCTATTATTTATAGAAAAAACTGTGTTCCCACCTCAGTAAGATTTTTTCAGTGTCTCGTATTGCCTCCGGCTTGGCCCTTGGTTCCTTGTCCTTGTGCAAGTACGCGTGTACCCAGGCCATCAGCTGCCACCACGGCCGGTCAGCAGGGAAGAGCCAGCGTGCACCGTGGCCAGCCCAGAGCTGCTGGCTGCTGAGCCCAGCAGAGGAGGTGACTACTGGGCCTCTTCGGTGATCGTCTTCTTCCTCAGTCTACAAGCTCTTTTTCCAGCAACTGGTAGGAACTTACCATCTTCAACACTGCTGTCAAATTTGTTCAGTATTGGCCTTTTTGGTTCAAAAAGTTTGTGGTGGAGAAGGTTGGCCAGCAGAGCGACAGCATGATTGAATAGACCTCATTTACGTCGCAAATGGTGTGTGCAGGAGTCATGCAGTTGGGGGGGAGGCTGTATTTACAGCAACTTTTTATGTTTTTGTTTTCCTTTATTTTCAGGTATACGCTTACAGAATTTGTGAGATTTATGATCGGATGATATCTTTGAGCAAAAAGATACACTATCACTGGGAGGAATCAATATTTGACCAACACTCAGGATAATCACAGATTGAGGAGAAAGAGTGTTTTTCAGCGTTACTGCTATTTTTTTGATGCATTTGAGAATGCTTCCCCTTTCTCAGTGGTTTCGTTGTTTGGGCTTTTTGGAAAAAAAATTTAAAATGGGGAAATGTGATTTGTGAAACAACTCTAAAGAAAGGGATTCCTTTAGATTTGGGTGGCTCCTTGATTTTTTTCACTTTGATAGAGATGAACTCCCTCACTTGTGACAGTAAAGCTCCTGCGCTAAGTGGTAGTCATTCAGGATAGCTGTATGGACTCCCATATTTGCTAGACACAAAGAGGGCAAAATTAAGGGTATAGTGAGTGAGCTTCATTGTTCTACCTTTGTTATACAAATAACTTGCAATGCTAAAAATATAAAATTTCCACCCCTTTTGGGATAGAAGTAAATCTAAGCCAATGTTTTGCGGATCGAGGATGTCAATTAAACTCAGAGACCAGAGTGAAAAGAGTAGGCTGATTTTACTGTTAATAATTAATGGCTATAACTAAGTACCACAGAAAATAAGCAGTAAGAAAAATACAGAATAGTACACTTACTTATTACTACACACAGTTAAGCAAGGCAATGCCCCTAATCATTACTACACGACAGGGAGAATAGTGATTAAGAAAGATCCATCACCACTTGCATACGTTACCAACATCCAGATCCACAGTCGCTGGGGAGCCCGGTTGCAGCAAGGATTTGGAGAGCCTTTCCCTGCAAGTGGGAAGTCCTACGTGATGCGTCCATCCGCAGGTGAGGCATCCAAAGTTGCAGCAAGCAAGTCCAGCCTTATATAGCAAAAATCAGCAAGCTAGAATAACTTGCACCTTTGTTTTGAGCGGAAACATCTGGTTTCATCCTCATGTTGGATTCCACCCAAAGCCTGGCCAGGGCTCGGGGGGGGAAAACCAAGGGAGTTTCTAACAAGGCCAAACACTTGGGTTCTCAGCCTTGAACAAGGCTGAACAAGGAATGTTGAATACATTCTCACAGCATTTCATCCTCACTACTGATTATATTCTAAGCTATATCTTTAACTAGTGAGCATACATATTTCATTAATGATCAGATACTAATAATTAATGCTGATGGTAATACAGATTTTACTAATTAACAGATACTAATAATGGATAATGTTTAGTTGTGAGGTTCATCTAGAGGTCAACTTTGTTTCGGGACCTATTACTCAGACCCTAGCACTGCAGCTAGTTGTGATGTTTAAGCACCTTTATAGGATGATTACTTAATCAGCAGCAAAGCTTGTAGGTATCTCCTTAGAGCCCATCAACCACAGTAATGCTGCAATATATACAATTTGCATCACCAGAAAATATGCACATATCAAAACTTACTTAGGGCAGTTTACTGCAGCCATGACAAAAGGGATGCACATGATGATAATTTTCATTTTGTACCATGTTTTGTCTAAGGATGACGGTCAAAGAATTATGCCTCCTAATGCGCCTTTCAAAGATGACATTGTGTTTTACTTATATTAAAGGCAGAGAAATGAGATGAGCTGCAAGTGGTTAGACCTTGTGAAAAATGAAGTTTTAAATGTGTACTTCATTGTCTAAATGCTCACAGATTACTTTTCTCCCTATAATAACCATAGAAAATGTGTTGACAGCATATCACAATTAATAATCCATGTGCTATAGGCACTCCGAAATTCCCCAGACATATTTATTACCCAAGTTTATAACCAAATTCAAATCAGATCCTATATTTGTGCCAAAAATTGAACTGCAGTCATCTCACAGCAAATAATTCTATCTACCTGGCAGAAGAGTCTTAAATTCCTAATTTTTCTCAGAGTGAAATTCACTTTAATCTGGTATTAATGTATTTTTCATTCAGTCACCTGCAAAAGAATCCCATAATCTTAGAGTAGTGATTGCACAGACAGTGTATGTACATACACAGCATTATTGTAGGTTCTCCTGGTCATCTAGATTGTATAAAATCCTTTGACATTAATTGGGACAAGTTTTCTCTCTAGGGTTATGTTAAATTTCTCTTTGAGTGTTTTTTCCACCTCTTCATCTTCAAGAGTTACGAATTCCACCAGATCCATATTTTCCTTGTAGTTGTATGTGGTCTCAGTCAGTGTCCACCCAATTAGCGCTCGAAAGCCATCAGTGGTCTGGAGGGTGCAGATGGACTTCTTTGTAAAGAGGGAATCTGGAGATGTCTGAAGGTACGTGCACTGGAAACTGAAATCTTCCACTGTCCGTGGCTCAAGGCTGAACATATAAACTTTCCGACACTCTTTTTTCTCCAGAAGATCAGAATTAGAGAAATTTTGATTGGGGATATATTGTTTCCGTCTCATTTTCTCAAGGTACCAGATGGCATTTTTTTCTGTGAAGCGAAAGACGCCGGGAGCCTGGGGCTGGTCTTTCCCCGACACAAGCTCCATCGGTTGCCACATCTGATAGGATACACCAAAGCCTCCGTCAACAATATAGGCTTTGCCATCAATAACTACCTTTACAACGAGATGGGTCATGATAGTGGCATACGCATTTTGATGTGGATTGAACACATATGCTCCCAGAAAGCTGGCGTCGTACCCCAGGCGTTTCAGGACCCAGCCCAACAGCTGGTTGTTTTCCATGCACCAGCCACCCCGCTTCCTCCGCACGATTTTGTTATAAACATGCTCCAACTCCAAAGTAATTTTCTCCCCACAATGGATGCTAAGGTTTTCGAAAGGAACAGCACGGATGTGGTGCTGGAATATATCGGTTAAGGTTTCTAAATCTTGTTTTTCAAGGGAACCTTTATAGCCAGTTCTAGCAAAATACTCTTCAAGGTTCATGTCACCTGTAAAGGAAGGAATTGCATTTTTGTTTTGTTTCTTTACATCAATGATTTATGATGCTGTGAAAAACTGCCCAGGCTGCTGCCAGCAAAGATGCTTTAATCTACTGAACCTCATCAGAGCAGTTTTTAAAGGTAGCAAGTATTCATATCAAATGTTTCCGCAAGCAAAGAAAAGCAGTGCACATGAGGGTTTGCTTTTTGTCTTAGAGTCATCCCTATGGCAAACAGCTGATGCAATTTCAGCTTGATATGCAGTGGCGGTGAAACGGGGATTTGCTATATTTGCATCGTAACAGTGGGGTTATGAAGAAACGTAAGATCACGCCAGGGATTGTTCAGGAGGGTTCATGAAAACCAGTCTAAATCCACTGTTCAGTGAAAGGCGTGTCAGTGGGGGAAGCAGTGTTGTCTGCCAGTTGGAGGGAGGATAATTTGAGCCAGGATTCGCATGTTCTTTTCGTGAGTCTGCCACTGATCTACGTGACAGTAAATGAACTGCTCATTTGGTATATGGCACTCTTTCGCCACTTAAAAAAAGTGAAAATGATACTCCCTGTGCATTTTGTAAAGTGTCAAATTTTATTCAGATAATTGTAACTGAAAAAAACCTCTGACTTTTGCAAGAGTTGCAGACCACTGACGCTCTTGTCTGCTCTGAGTGTTGCACAAACTCATTTTGGTGTTGGAGTAATGAATCTGAATGGAGGTGAGTGACCTAAAAGACAGAGTACATCTCTCTAGTCCTGGCCTTTCTCAAAACTCACTTTATTCCTTTCAGAGGCGACATAACTGAGAATTACTGAAGCCTCATATAGTGCATCTCTGGTCTGTCCTGTCTCCAGCAGTGCCCACCTCCTAGCCTGCCTTGGTAGGACTCCTCATGAACAAGACTGCTGGATGAGGAACTACTCAACTTATTTTCTGCCTTCTAATACTGTGGCAAGCTGCACACAGTCACCTGGCTTTCTCAGTGGCCCATCACAGTCTGCTGGCCACCATTATGAGCTGGATGCTCTGCAGGTATCTGATAGATACTGTTTGTGAAATGCACTATAGATAGTCTACTTGGGTATGGAGCTGGGCACAAAATGTTTTGAAGGCTTGAACCTTTGCAAAGAACGCACTAAGCGTTTCAGCAGTCTAGAGTTACTGCAAATATTTAGCTTCTTGACAGCCCACAAAGCTACTTGGAAATCTTTTGTGCATACAGTAGGCTGAGGTTTAGACACTTAATATTAGCGATTCAGGAAGACTATTGTATTCAGATAAATTTAGTGGTGAACTGTTGAGTGTTTACTGCAGACTAGAATTTCTCAAGATGATTTTCAGTGACAGATTCATGATGTGCATATGCACGGTATAGAAGCAGCTGTCTAAAGTGAATGGAGAGCCCCATCAAAAACCACGTGTTATCTTCTACAGAAAGGAATTTAGCTTCCAGTGATATTTAAGTGTATTGTTGGAGCATAGTCTCAATATAATGTTTGTTAAGTAGAACATAAGACTTACGGCACTTTTTTCTTCTGATGTGTGGAATCCAAGTCTATCCGATCCTACCCACTGAAATTGTGAATGCTAAATAGATTACACAAGCGTAAAGCTCGTTCTCAAGTTTATATTATTTTTAATTTCTCTCTGCAGTTCCATAATATGATTGATCAGTGTTAAATCTTGACTGTAGGAGATGAAAGCTACCATTCTTTTGAATTGTGAGCAGATCAGAGGAAAAGCTACATACTGAAAAGGTAGTCCCACAAATGTGACTCTGATTTATGCAGAGAAAAACATCAGCAGAAAAACCTTAAAGAACTATCTCTAAATGTGCAAATGAAGATGCTCATACAAAAATATTCCTTACCAGGACTATACACTATCAGCAATTCCACTTTTAAAATACGTTATCTGTCTAACTTTGTCCTAATACGTCAGCACGTGGACTTTCTGGAGTACAAAACCCACAGTTTGTAATTTCTTTTTTTTAAGTTGTGTTTAAAGGACTGTAACTTTATTCCATTAAAGCAGAATCTATTGATTATTAGACTGCTCTTTTGCTTCCTTCGCATTTGCAATATTTTTAAATGAAGTTAAAAATCTAAAATAATAACTTCCAACAAGAGGTTGTAGTTCTTAATTTGTATCTCCTGTTGTATCTAAACAAAAGAATTTCTCTTATACTCAAGTGAATCTCCTACTGAAGAGTAAAAGATAGAAGAATTCAAATTGCATTATCACTGTTTTGCCCTCTTTAAAAGCCCATGTTTAGGCAATATTTTAGCTCTATATCCACACATCTTTATAACATTTTTCCTAAAGAGAATATTGCTTATGTTATTGCCCATGACCTTTACCATCATAAAGAAACAAAAGGTTTTTGTTTCTTTGGAGTTTTTTTAAAGAAAATAAACTTACCTCTTAAGATAGCCTTATTTACTTACCGATGTATTCAGCTTCTGTGTTGTTTATTACTGGAGCTGCAGTCAGTAAAGCCAGGAGTGGATACAAATTGTGAGGGTTGTCTTCCTCTCTAAGCTCCACTGGCCCTCACTCATGAATCTTAAATGCTGAGAAAGGACAGAGTCCACCCAAAATGAATGCACATTTTTAGAATTCACTGATCCATGGGCAAATTAAACTTTGTTTCTTCTCTATTAGTAGATGTTTATGTTTTCCCTTAGTTAAGACCAGACTGAACTTGTTTTCCATGTAAAATAGTTACAGTAGACAGTTCCAAATGGCTCCAAAACTCTTTAAAATTAAATTATTGTTATTTTGCAAGCCAGCACTTTGAGGTGGAGGATAGTCATCTGCTTCCCTGTGGGTGCACTGAATTGCCAAGTTATTTCAGGTTGCATGTTCCCATGCTCTGTGGATGCAGAAAATGACCCTTCTTTGATCACAAAGGAACTTTTTCCATCAGTTCAAAGCTTCAACTGCAGCAAGTAGTTATTTTGGAGCTGCCATGCTCCAAATGACAAATATTTATCTGCATGAAGTAAAGCATTTCCTCTTTAAAACTTGGCCTTCTGCATCTTCAAAGTGTTGCAGTGCTGTTATTTAATTCTCTCCCTGTCAAGCATGTCTTCTCTTCATTTGATGGAGGTGGAAAGATGGACATCCCTTTCGGGAAGGCAAAGGGCACATCTGGGAAAGCACCTGAGTTTTTGGCACATCAAGTGCCCTGTGAGTCTGTGTGATTGACTAACACGAGCATCAAAGTCTTTTTCCTGGCTGAGGACTAATTCATTTCTGTCACGCGCTTTCATGACACCTGCTGTATAGTACCGGCCACAGGTATCAGAAAGTTAAAAGGCTTTTATGTTACACATAAGATGCTGTAAAATCACACCGGTGGCGTGTCCTAACTTCCCAGTGTTTCCTTTTGCATCTGCAGTATTACTTATTTAGGTAGATTTTGTGCAGAATATTGTTTGTAATAAATATGAAGAGTTTTATCTACAATACTGTCATGCCTGCTTGACATCGCAGGAAGGTTAGGCCATAAAAGTTTAGATTATAGTTTGCAAAGGCCGATCTAAATATCCATTTCCATTTTTGATACCAAAACCCTGATTTTTAAGAACTGTTGAATCATCTCAGTTTCTACAGATTTTGTTTTGATTTCAGATCTGTTTTGATTTCAATCGTCAGAAACAATTTCAGAAAAATCAGACTCGGAAAAAACTGGATGCTCAAAATTAGAGAGCTTTTGGGTTTTTTTAGGTGCCCTTGCATAAATAGCTCACTTTAAGTCAATTTCTGGTAAGGATTGAGAATAGGACTCAAGTCTTTCAAGTTATTTCATCATAAGCTAATCAGCACCTAATAGTGGCTTGTTTTGAAAAAGTCTTAACCTTTCTTTTCTTTACGAAGTCTTTGAAAGCCAAATTCAGCTCAACTTTCTCTTTCAGACTGTTAACGGAAGTGAATCATTTGTAAAACTCTGCTGAGAAGAAAATTGGAAATAATGCCAAAAAAGGTTAGAGGTCTTTTGTGTAAAATGGTAACGCAGCTTCTCCTTCTGTATCGTTTTGGTCTCCTCTGCCACAATATATATCTGAAGTAAAATGAGATCCAGAGAGTCAAAAAGCAATTTCCACATGAGTAAACTAGAGGTAGTAAGATGTCTCTGTTTCCAAAAGAGGAAAAGCTTAAGAAAAAAAATGCAGTTGGTATATGCAGTTAATCAGCAATGTACTTGAATTTACCAAGCTTTGTGTTCATCTGATTAGCTCAATTTCAGATTCAGATTACTATTATTAATGTTAATTTTTATAGTGGATATTTAAAGATCCATCTAGCACAGCATTAGAATTGGAGCGTATCCACTAAATTAGGTGGCAAGCCACGAACGTTTACTGGTACGAGTTTGTTCTCCAACACTATATTGAATTTGTCTTTCAGTGTCTTCTCAACCTCTTCATCTGTAAGAGTTGTGATCTGCACCACATCCATGTCGTCCATGTAGTTATACTTCATCTCAGTGAAGGTCCATCCAACTAAGGCGTAAAGCCCTTCAGTGGTCTGGAGGCTGCAGATGGACTTCTTCCGAAGTATGTTATCTGGAGACACTTGTAGGTACGTGTTTAGCTCCTGGAAGTCATCTATATGCCGTGGCTCGAGAGTGAATGTATATATTTTTCTGATATTCCCCAGTTCTGGAGTATCAGTGAAAGGGACACTTTGCTCGGGAATATAATGCTTCCTTTTGACTTTCTCAAAGAACCAGGTGCCATTGTCTTCCATGAAGCGGAAGATGCCGGGGGTCTGGGGTTGATCCTTCCCAGAAATCAACATCAGTGGCTGCCACGACTGGTAGGCACCGCCAAAACCGGCATCTACTATGTAGGAATCTCCCTTGATCACCACCTTCAGTAGGATATGATTCATCTCAGCAGTGTACGCCCTCTCTGCTGGTTCATAACTATTTCCTCCAAGAATACAGGTGTCATAGCCTAATTCTTGCAAGGCCCAAAATAAAAGGTGGTTGCTTTCCAGGCACCATCCACCACGATTCTTCCTCACAATCTTATTGTAAGTAGACTGTAAATCCAGTTTGACGGGCTCCCCACAATGCATGCTGAGGTTTTCAAAAGGAATTGCCTGGATGTGGTGCTGGAAAATGTCTGTTAAGGTTTGCAAGTCTGCATCCTTATGGGACTTGTTGTAAGAAATTCTTGCGAAATACTCTTGAATGTTCATTTTGCCTGTGTGAGCAGAAAAATAGCCAGTTACTGTTGTGCAGCTGTCAAGGGGTTCACTCCTATTTCTGTAGCACAGGTTAACCAGCCTGCAAATGGAACCTAGGCCGTTTTATTGAGGATTTGAAAGAAATCTGTGCCCTTGATAGGAGATGAATGCAGGCGAGGCCTGCCTGTGTCATCTGTATTTCTTAAAAAAGAGATGAGGATAGGAGCAGGTGACAATAATGCTTTCTCTGGCTCAGATGTTGCCTTCAACCCAGGTGAATGTTTTTCCTATGGGAAGGCACGGCAGGTGGCACAACAGAATCTCTGGCCCCATGTAAGGTGCTACGTGACAAAAAATTAATAGAACTGACAAACAACAGGTTTGCAGAAATGCTGCTAGACCATACCGGCATAGAATTCAAAGCAATTTCTTACTGCCTCTTTTACCATATCAGATAAGCAATTCTTTATTTATCCCACAGGTAATTTAACTGGAAGGATTTTACATTGGTGGCTTCAGCTAACTGGGATGAACATCTCCGTGTGTCACCATTTTAGACATTTAGCTGTCCATGTGAAGTAGGTTGTTGTGTTCTTAACCTCTTCAGTTTCCCTGTGGAGTTTAGACAGAGCTTTGACCCTGGCTGTTGAAAGGAAGGAACACTTAGTTTTTCTATAACCTAAGGGCCAGGGGAATTGATAATTACTAAGAATACATTCAAGACATATTCTGTGGCTTTGGGTTCCTTTTACCATCATTTACAAACCAAAGGCCTTAGTTTCAGGTCAAATTATTGGATATATTTTGTGTCTTCGTATCTCCAATCCCTTTTCCTTTCCTTAGCAGAACGAGACCATCATCGGTACTGGCTGCATGGTCAAGATGCAAAAGGTTCCCTATAACACTTCTAATCCACTGACTCATCTGGTATCTGTAAGGATTTCTCTTGCCTTTTATTGAGATTTAACTTGGCTTTTTTCCATGCAAGGGTATTTGTTTTCCAGAATGATTCACAGTCTGCTAAGGACTGTATTAATTTCCAAAAGGTCTGAGGATTTCTTTCTCCTTGAAATTGGTTGCACGTTCCCTGGGAGGATTTTCCAAAAATCATTTGATGTAGATGAGATGGGAGAGATTACCTTCCAGCGACTATTCTCTGCTTTGGTCCAAGTTTTCCCCTAGCAGTGACCAGCAGCGTGACCCGATGTCCATGCCAGCACTTGAGCGAGTGCTGGGAGCTTTTGAAGATCCCACCTCAAATATATAGGTGGAAATCCCCCCGCCCCAGCAGGTGAGCACAACAGGTGACCTGATCTCTAGACTTGGACCCCAATTTTGATGCCAGCAGCAAAACTCACTTGACTCGCTTGTATTGCTCCTGATCTGCACTGGTACCAGGATTCAGACTGGCTGATGCACAAGCACAGGAAAATGTAAAAAAAGAGAGGACTATCCCAGTAAGGGAATACGAAACGCACATTTTCACTTCAAAAGGACCCAAAGAAGCTACATGAAAAACAGTAATGGGTCTTTTGATACTGCGTTTTATGGGTTTTTTCCATCCCTTTTTTAGGACAAGGGCACTCATCTCTGGCAGGATCTCCTTGGAAACGCTGGTTGTAGAAAGCCATTCCCTCCCCAACAGACAGTGCACGTGTACACTTGCAAGCTCATCCTGTGGTTCTCTGCCTCGTTCTTCTTTCTGTTCCCACTTTTAGCCATTTTGCACAGCCAGACAGAAACGTCTTTTCTTTATGATGGTCTCAAGCTGAATCTCTATGACCAGGAGGGACCCAAGTGAGTCCATGAGCCTGGTGGGTCTGATATGCTTGAAATTTGCTTTCAAGCAAAAACCGATCAGGCCCTGCTCTGGGCCAGCAGCAGAAGACCTGATGCCCTCTGTATAACCTGTCTCCTGGGTCTGGGTGTCCCCATCACCCCGGCGAGAGAGTCTAACCAGCTCCCTCCCCTCTTCCAGGCACGAGCAACCTCCCCATGGAGAGCCTCCACGGGGCGCTGGCAATGAGGCTTTGGGAAAAGTATTTTGGGAAATGTGCAGGCTGTGCCTCAGTTTCCCCAGCTGCCTCTTCTCTGGCCTCATCAATTTAAAGTCTGTATAGCAGAGACAGCCTCGTGGGGGCTGACAAAATGGGCTCTGATCCCACTGAGTACTTAAAGAGGTTTAAGGATAATAAAGCTGCACAACAAACTCATTGGCATTAGGGAGCATTCAGGTAAACCAGCAGTTACTCCCTCGCCTTCTCGGAGGCAGCTTTTCTTCTTGGCACAACCGTTCCCACCGCACTAGTGATGGGGCTGCAGCAGCAAGCAAGCCCTCACCCAGGGCACAGTTTGCATTCCAAAAGTGGGTTGCCAAATACCTTAGGCCTCAGTCCGGATCTCAGCCTTGTTTACTTTTGCTCCTGCAGCAGCCGAGCTTTGTTCAGCATTTGTACAGCTTGGTGGGTAGCGAGATTCAGACGTTAGTTCTGCCTGTCTGCAAGCGTCCCTGAGGATCACTGTGTCCTTCCATAATTAGGCTGGATATTAGGAACAGTTCTCTGCTAAAATTCATGAGAGGCTTCCCCCGTTGGATCCTCTTGCACGTGCCTATACCATTCTTTTGATTTTAAGCTACACTGTGAGTCAGTTTTTTCATGCACTGTGGCACAGCGTAAGGGGATAGTTTAAGTCTCGGGCACCTGATCTTTGTACTTGGACAATGTCCTTGCAATGCAACGCGTGCTGTCGGCCCTGGGGTTGCTGTAATTGATACTTGGCTAATACGCCTACAGTGCTAAGCACAGGGTATGCAGACCCACCAGGGTGGGCTTTTCCAAACAGGCTGACCCGCAGCTGCAGGATGAAGTTAAAGATCAGGCACTTACCTCCCAGACAGCGAGCTCAGGCTTTCCACCCCAGATGGCTCCAAAGTTCCCAGGAAGAGTTGTAGAGGGAACTGCTGCTCTTAAAGGTCCAGGCTGCCTTTACTGCCTGGCAGGGACAGAGTTATCCTCCAGCAGAACAAGAAAAGAGGGGAGAGAGTTTCTGCTGTTATAATATTCTATATTCTGATGGGTTTATTGTTTTTTTTCTATTGACATATGTGCAGAAAGCCCTGTCACACAACTCATGGTGTTAGGTGCTGTACAGAGAGCCTGAAAATGATCCAGTCCTCAAATTGGTTACAATATTGAGTAGATTGTAACCTCCCACGTTACTGATTGAGAACTGAAGCCCTCCAGGAATGCAAAGGAGAAACACAGTATGGGTATTGCAAGCAACTTTTGTAAGTGGTTATAACCCGGTCCTCAACCCCGCAGGTCACTCAGGTGCTTCAGTCTCTGGCGCACCTTGATGGCTGCACCCATGCTGAAGCAGCAAAGCCATAGTGCAAATTTTGATACAGATTTTCCGTTGTTGACACTCAAATGGCCTGGATCCCTGTAGGAAGCTGCTTATGTTAGAGAGATAGTAATCCAAGCCAAGAACTCATTAATTTGCTGGTGGGGATGGCAATCACTGAATTAATCACACTGCGCTGAGCTATCCTTCATGGCTGATACCAGACCCTGAAAGCAACAAGGTCAGACTGGCCAAGTCATGTAGCTGTGTAAATCCCCTTGGGTTCAAAGAGAAGCCCTGTCCTTCGGCAGTGAGGATGCTGCTCCCGGAGAGCGCTGCGCTCCCTGAGCCTGCTATGCCTTTAAGGATTTGGCTCCAAAGTTAGCGATAAGGGAAAAACAAACCAGTGCAATCTGCAATGAAGAGCCTCTTTTTTTTCCCCTTTCCAACAGAGAGCTTCCCTCGATTGCTCAGCAATAAAATCTGCTTCTGTGGGTGTGCTGAGCAGGAGGGCCAGAAGCGCTGAGCTGTGCCACAAAGCGGGCAGCAGCCAGAGCAGGGGACGGGGCGCACGCTCGAGGAGATGAATCAGCTGAAAGGAAAGTGGTTTTTCTGTTATTGTGGGCCCTTCACATGCTGAATCTCTGCGGCAATGGGCATAATGCCCTACTTCTTCCCCTGAGCCTATAAAACAGCCCAAAGCACAAGAAATACCCAGGCACGGGGAGAGGAACAGGCACAGCCCATTCTAGGTGTTTCCCATGTCTCTTCCCACAAACGATGGAGCTGCTTGGCTCTGCATGGACCTTCTCCTGCCCCACACCTCTGCAAGACCCGGCCGGGCTTTTACCTCTGTCCCAGTGCTCTGCCCCAGCTGCCAGGCTGCTGTGAGGATAAACCCACCGAGTTTAGCTCGTTTAGCTCTTCCACTAACATGGGGACCAAAGAAAGATACAGCTTGCACACAAGTCAGGTCCTGGGACAGCTTCTTCTGACCATCTGTGTTGCAAGCTGCTGGTCCACGCTATAAGAAGCCCCTTTGTCTTCTGCAATCGACATTTCATTTCCCTATAGCATGGGGGAGCCTCATGCGCTGTAAGGGACTATTGCACACATGCAGCCAAGCACATATAGAGTGTTTGACTCTGGGAAGATGGGGTTTGGGGAACTCTCTGTGTCTCTATGAAATACATTGTGCAGAATAGCAGCAGCTTTTATTAACTATAACCTGCTAGTTAGGGAAAGCTGCACACTTTGCATAACAAAGGGTCAGTGAGTTACTGTATTTTTTAAAAAATCAGGACAATTGCAGTGGTTAATGAAATTTTTTACTTTGGGAATACATGTTTGGGAGTACATACTTCTACTTCACAATTCTTGAGTTCTTTATTTCACTTCTATAATTTACTTAATTCTAAGTGCATAGTTGTAATGCTTCCATGATTTGTACATAAAGGAACATCAAGCATCATCTCAGAGGGCAAAGTGTTTATATTTGAGTAATTTCCCATGCTAAAAATCTTAGCCTTTAGGTATCTGATTAAGATGCATCGTTTCTCCTTATATCAATATAATTATATCACTGCACACACATCCTCAGTAGGACAGATATGTTTCAAAAAAACAATTCTGCGCATGTGTTTGAGTTCAGCCATGATAATTAATGTGCAATAACACTTGGAGAAGAGTAGCACTCTTAGGAGAGGAGCGTGTATTCCCAGCAGTCTGCTGCTGGGTGGGAGCAAACAAAATGCAGGGAGATGCTTCCCATTCAATTCAATGGGAGATGCTTTCAATTCAAAGAAATACTGGTGTTTGGCTATGTCACTGAGAGAACAGGAGTTGTACGAAGTCTGCAAGAAGACAATTGTCCGCTAATATGTCTCATCATCAGTTTTAGGCTGTAAATAGCCAGTCCGTAAGTATTTGCACAGTGCAGCCTAGGCATGGGGTGGCCCGACTGCTGCCTGAGAGGGTGTTGTGAATACAAGAGCGAATAGGACAGGCTTTTGGCTTACTGTAGCAAACTCAGCAATGGATATCTTTGTTTTTCTGGCTATTAAATTCCAGAAATACTATGGTAGACATACAGCTCCACTGCTCTGCCCTGCTACTCTGGATGTATTTGGAAAAGCTTTTAAGAGATGAAAGGAGTAGGGAATGGGCAGAGTGTGCTTCCAGCTAAGCACAAACAGAAGGGGAGTGATTTGATTGAGCTAGGAAGAAATTATTTGTACCCAAACCAAGAAGAGATGCAGGAGCATTTGTGAAAATCAATTTCTTTTCCAGATTCATGCTAATATGTTCTGCCTTACACAGGTGTAAATGGAAAGAGAAAGCTTAACCTTTAGATGCTTGTCAGAAATACAGGAAGGATTGCATGCAATAGAATTGGATTGAATTATAATTCAGGCAGTGAGTTAAAACAGAGACAACCTGCTTTTATTGATGGGTACAAATTTCTTGTCTAGTGTTATATTGAATTTCTCTCTCAGTGTTTTCTCCATTTCTTCGTCTGCAAGGATTCTGATTTCCACCAGATCCATATTATCCTTATAATTGTACTTTATCTCAGTGAGTTTCCAGCCCACCAGAGCCCGGATGCCATCAGCGGTCTGCAGGCTGCAGATAGACTTTGTCACAAACAGCGAGTCTGGCGCTGTCTGCAAGTGGGTGTTGCTGGCTCTGAACTCTTCGATGTCTCGTGGCTGAAGGGTAAAGAGATAAACCTGACGGCAAACTTCTTTCTCCACGTTATGGAAAGTGGAGACACTTTGGTTGGGAACCCACTGCTTCCTTTTCACCTTCTCGAGGTACCAGACCCCGCTCTCCTCCAGGAAGCGAAAGACCCCAGGAGTCTGCGGCTGGTCTCTCCCTGAAATCAGCTCCATTGGCTGCCACATCTGGTAAGCTATTCCAAACCCACCATCCACAATGTAGGATTTGCCATCAAGCACCACTTTTAGCAGCAGATGATCGATTTCATCTGCATACGCATTGTACTCTGGGACATAAACTTTTGATCCCAGAAGGGTGACATCGTAACCGAGGGTTTTCAGGACCCACGATAAAAGGTGGTTGTTTTCCATGCACCAGCCCCCACGTTTCTTCCTCACTATCTTGTTGTAAGTCGCTTCTAGGTCCAGCTCAATGCTTTCCCCACAGTGGATGCTGAGGTTTTCAAAAGGGACTGCTCGGATGTGGTGCTGGAATACATCTGTCAAGGTAGCCAGATCCGGCTTATCGTAGGAGCCCTGGTAAGAAATTCTGGTGAAATATTCCTTGATGTCCATGCTGCCTCAGAGAGGGTGGAAAAAAAAAATAGGTTGTGTCAGAAGTGACGGAAGGATTTTCCCGTTATAATGGGGCCCTCATCAGTATGGGCAGCCTGGCCAGCAGAGGAGGGGGATTTGACTAATGGCCCCATCAAAGGCAGCTGAGTGTGAGTATTAGCACCAAGGGAAGCCAATGGGACACTGCTGATGAGCACAAATGTTATTTTTAATTGTTTCTTTTACAGCTGTGACGAGAGGCTCCAGCTGTGCTAAGCACATTTCAGTAGAGAGCTCCTGCCCAGCAAAGCTACAAATCTCCGCAGGAAGGAACAAAACACAGTAGCAGCACTGTTTCCCTGCTAGAAATTATAGGAACCGAGACTCTCCGGATCTGAACTGCTTTACTCGTGGTTTGACTCAGCAAAGCAGAAGCAGGAAACAAATGCTCCCACTCTTGCAGAGCAATCCAGAGCCTCCTCTGCAACCAAATCTGAAATAAATCTGCCCTGCCATGGTATTTCCTTCATTGTTTAGGCAGCCTGGCACGAGCTGGTCTCACCTGCTCCTGCTCTCCATGCTGGCAGTAGCAGACGTCCTGGAGTGCAGAAGGGTATTTTGGGGACAGAAAAGGGAGGGTTTTTGCTGCATCTGGTGTGAGCCACCTCCCTGCAGCACACCTTAGCTTCCCAGCTTTGCTAATCACAGTCCCACATCAGCAGCAGGACGACACCAATATTTGGGCCAAAACTGCAAGTTTCAAGGGGCCTCACATTTTCTGACATCATTTTTTGGGAGGCACTTGCTCCTTCAACTCATAGCCTCCCCAGTGGCGGGTGGCTGCCCATGGGTAAAGGACCAGGCATCGCCCTCCCCAGCACGGCAGAAGAGCTCAGTGGGAGGCTGTTTCACGAGCACGGGGGTGGAAAGCAGCTGGAGCCCTCCCAGCCCTCCTAAGGAAACAAGAAAGGGATTTTGATGTAGCCAAGTGCTTTTGTTACTCCTCCCCAGGCACTGCTAAATTTCAGGCATCTCTGAGTATGGAGCAATGTTGTTCAGATTACTGACGCGAGAGGTCCCAAAATGTTCTCAAGTTCCTGTATACAATTCTTAAGGTAAAATCATAAGAAAAAGTCCAACTGTTCCAACAGGATTAAATTCTGAATCTGGTGAGAAATGGCACACCCCAAATTCCATGGCAATTTTGGAAAGATACTTTCAGTATATAAACAAAGCAATGAAAATGAAAAATTTCCATTTGGCACAATGTCCTGGCAGAAGCAGAGGGTGCCCCAGTTTGGCTACACACGTTTCCCAACCTTTAGGATAGAAGCATTACAGAAACCTGTAACTATTGCATCATGGCCACTGCCACGTCTTTGATATCCAGCAAGCAGGCCTGAATGATGCACCATTGGGTGAAGAGCATCATCGGATGATTATTCAGGGGAAAAATGTTGTTCAGCTTTGGGTGCATTCCCAAGCTTTTCCCCAGAACCCCAGAACTACAACTCTATTGATTCTTGAAAACTTGGCAGAAACTTAGTTCTTGCCCTGTGAACTTTTAACCAGCATCACCAGCAATGAGCTGTTCTTCCCTTTCTTTCTCCCCTTCTTTCACTTTCACAGGCAAAACACGTATAGTAACATTTACTTAAAGGCAAAATGTTGTGGGGTTTTTCTGTCTGTCTGTCCATCTCTTGCGGGTGTTTATAAGGCCCTTTCAACTGTGGTTTCTGAAATCAGTGAGGGGGCACAAATGCCCGATCTGCTTGAGGCTGATAAGTGAGTAAATAAACCCACGTATCTATTGTAACAAGCAGCTGTGCATTCCCCAATCTGCTGTTACACCATTTTCTGCCAGGTTTTGTCTTCAGACATTTAACTTCCTGGTTAGAGAGCACTTAGCTACTGAGATTCAGGGTTTAAAAAAAAGGCTTACCTGGAAAATCAGTTCAACCACCAGTGATTCTCCCGTGTCTGGGGGGGGGGAAGTTTTAGGCTAAAGCAAGTGGTGTGGCTGGCTGTCCTTTAGTGAGCACAGATGGGGCTTGAGGATTTTTCTCCAGCTCCTCTTCAGGGGACTGCCTTTTCCCTCAACTTGCTTTTGCCCGCCTCTGTTAGATTGCAAAAGCTGATGAAAAAAAAAAAAAAAAAAAAAAAAACAACAACCCGAAGGGTGGAGCACAAGAGCTGTAGTGAGCAAGCAAAACCAAAAGCACTGGCTCGACATGCATGCAAAACCTGGTTGTTATTAGAGCAGAGGCTGCTTTGCATTTTCATTCATTTCATGCTTTCTGCAGAAGCTAGATTGGGCTGTGAAGAAAAGGGTATTTTTTTGCTTTGGTAGCTAGCTGAACGCACTCGGGTAATATATCTATTTTTTTCCCAGTGGTTAGGTTACTATTTGTTTGGAAACATGGGGAAGAAATCTTGCATGCATTCAATCTGAGAAGATTTTTGCACTGTTTCTGAGAAGTAGCAACACCCTGGCACAGTAAATTGCACCTGCAATCCCCTTGCCCCAGTCAGCACACGCAAGAACTTTGGCATTGCCTTCGCTTAATTTGCTCTCTGTCCTTTATGTGCAATTTTTTACATTTCATTTACATTTTACATTACATTTCATAGAATGTAAGAAAGCACTGGGACAGCAGTGTGTCTTCTTTGCCCACAAGTAGCACCTGAGGATGTGGTGGTGGTGAAGAAGCTCTTGGCAAAGTGATGACTATGGAGTGCTAACACATAGGGAGCTCCATGCTTCCCGTGTGTTTCATACTGCTTTTGTATCTACAAATTTTCTTGCATTTTGCCAAGCTAAGTCTTATACAAGCTGTATATACAGCTGGATTCTTTCCTGTTAGTTCCCCAAGAGTAGGTCCAGTCCTTCACGTTTAGCACCAACGGCAAGTTTCAAGCTAACTGATTTATTGGAATAATTAGCAGAGATAATAAATAAGAGCAAACAGAGATGTCTGTGGTAACGCATTACACAGCTCCACTCTCGTATCAGAATGTGGCTCTTTATCATCCCATCAGTGGCTGGTGTTTGACTCCACAAGTGAGAACAAATGCCCAATCCAAGAGGCACTGAAGGGAATGGATTACCTGCCCTCGTCAGGCTCCCCTGGGCAGATCCAGCTTGGTACAAAGAGCAAGTTGGTATTCCTGGGTGGATCTTGCCGTACGTGGAATAATCCCTTCTCTTCCCACAGGCTAAGAGCTGCTCATTTTGACAAAGAGAATCCAATAGCCAAGCAGGCAGACCCACAGTCCTGGTGGGAACCGTACCGAAAAGAAGCCTGTGGGCCCGTTGCTGTGCAATGTGTGAGCAGATCCTTGCCCATTTTGGGACCACAGACGGTGCCAGAATTGAACACTTGCTGTGCTCCCTCAGGCAAGCGTGTGCAGTGGTTGGGGATCTGTTCCAGCTAACTCTGGGGTCCCATTAAGACACAAGTGTTTTCACACAAGTAGGAGTCAACCCCATTTCTCCTGGTACTTTGATACTCAGCTTTTCTCAACTCCTCTCCCTATAATGTGGCTCTGATCTTGAGCATTTTCTTCCTATGTCTTTCCAATGTTCATCCCAACTCACTAGCTTATGCTGTCATTCCTGCATCACTTCCTTTTTCTCCCCATCCTGCACATTTTGCTCCTCAAGCCATTAAAACCACGAGCTCTCATTCTCCCCAGGCGTGCCCAAGGCCATCAGAGGACAAAGCTCACTCAATGAACAATAAAAGTAAGAAAAGGCTGATCCTGACCCAGGAGCCTTGCTGGACTCTGTTTGCATTTCAGCTCTGTGCCAGATCATTGGGGCTATTTTCAGGCTTGGTGGGACAATAAATTGCAATCACGGCTGCTGGGTAATGCAGCCATGAGGTGCCTGCACCCATCGCCAAAAGCAGCAAAGGCAAAGTCCAGCTTGGGCGGGCTGGGTTGCAGGAAGCATGACTGCGGGGTGAAGGTGTAAACGGGAATGTCCTTGGAAAGGATATTGCTGTCCACCTGAACACTGTAACACAGTTTCCCAGCCTTGGCAAGCACTGAAGCTGGTTGAGCTTTTCCTGGAAGACCCCCAGTGTAATTGCACTTGCAGTGCAATTATATGCTGCAATATTTGCCTGGGGAAATAAAAGTACAGGGTGCCCTATTTGGGGTAACTGTCAAGTGTCTGCTCACTGTTAAGCAGCTCCCCTGTATAATGAACTCCGTGATGGGCTGCATAACAAAGCAAGGTATATTTATATTATATTATATTATATTATATTATATTATATTATATTATATTATATTATATTATATTATATTATATTATATTATATTATATTATATTATATTATATTATATTATATCATATTATATTATATTATTGCTTAATATACAGACTATTTGGTATTCTACTTAAATATCTGGGTTTTTTAGGGAGAAGACTGTTAAAGTAATAAGACAGTCAAGGTGTTTTAAATGGAATTAGTGTAAAATCATAAACTCTTACGCAAGGTCAGATTTTCCCATCTTGCTCAGCTCTGAGTCGCTGAGAAAGGAAACACTGCACACCCTGAGCCGAGTGGCTGGGTCTAGCCTTTCATTTCCAAAGGGAATTAATAGATGTAGTCTGCCCTAATACAAGACTGGTAAATAATATTCTTGGCCTATAAATACAATTCCTAATGGCAGAACTCCCTCATGATTTATATTCATTGCCTTTCTTGCGTGATTATAGATATCAGATAGCTGTGGCTACATATCTTTCTCTATTTGTATCTGAAGATTCCATCATGTACAGTTTTTGTGGTGTCAGCCCCAGCAGCCGAAGGATGAGCCTGCAACTATGGCACCAACTTCTGCCCATGGGATGACAGAAGGGAGTAGCTGTGCTGGACATTGCTTGGCTTTTTCTCAGTATCTGAGCTTTCTGTACCTGATTGTCCACCTTACCTGGGGCTGCTGCGGCCAGTGAACTCTTTATCAAACATTTTGGGTAACTCAGGCTTTCACAGCAGCTCTTTGGCCTATTTTCCCCCTCCCCACTAGCTCCTTCATGAGAAATGCTGTCCTACCTGGGCCCACATACTTTTCCAACTGGTACGTCCACGACCCCCAAACTCCTCTGGTTTTTCCTTCTGAAGGGTCTGCTTCAAGAAAAGCTGATCAGCAGTTAGCAGCAGTCTTCTCTGGGGTCTGGAGTATGCAGGTCGTGATCCCAGAAGCAAAATAAACCAAAACTCACTCTGCCACACTCGGACACAGTTTTCTCATGCAGCACTTGGATGTGCCTATAAGGCAGCACCAGGAGGTCAGCTTGTATGGGCGGGCAAGGAGTGGGGGTCCCAGTCCCAGGCAGGGAAGGCAGCTCATGCAAAGGGTCGGCAGATCCCAGCCCCTTCCACGCTGAGTGTTTGGAGCAATGCAGAGCTGCAGACACGGCTGCAATTTCCACTCCTTTCTTCCGTGTTTAATTTTCCCCCTCCTCAGCTCCCACAAGCGCTGCTCAAAATGCTCCTTACCAGACCAGAGGTAAGACAGCACCAGCAGGGTCACATGGAAGTGGTTTCAAACAAGAAATTCAGTGTGGCAGGAACAGGATCAGAAAGCAAATCTTCTCCCCAGGGCCCAGGGGCAGAGTCAACAGCTCCCTCCCCAGCCCAGGGTACCTCTGTCTGCAGCCACCCCCCAGCAGCCGTGGGGCTGCCCCTAGTCAGGGCACCCTCCTGGTGAGCAGGAGGTGGCTGCATGATTCGTTCCCACCATGAATGTCAGCAAACGGTGGGTGTTTTTTCCCCTTCCTAAAAGTTCAAACCACCACATCAGCATGCAGCGCCACTGCTTCCTGCAACACTTGGCAGAGCTGGGCACAGGGCTTTGGCTCCCTCCCAAAATCATCGGGGAGGTAGGGATTGCCTCGGCAGCCTCCCAGGGAGCTTGGACACCCAGCATTTGCTTGTGCCTGAGATTTTACTTTTGCAACTTTGCAAGAAGTACACGACGTCCCTCCCCTCTGCATCTGATCCTTGCGCACACTGCCACAAAAATATTCCAGCGCTCCCCAAATCAGTATGTAATATACCCAGAGCACCTTTGGAGACCCAGGATGTTAGTCTTTCTCTCTTCATTTCAATGTCCTATCTAGAAATTGGAAACATTCCGTTTTTCTGGCTTTTTGTGCAAATAAATGCTCCCATGATTAACCAGTTAATAACTGCCGTCATGTCACGCTGTCGCTGCCAAAGGGAAGTATGACAGAGTAATATGTAACGGGGCATCGGCACTGCTGGCTGGACCCTGAGACAGTTTCATTTCACGCTTCCTAATGAGAGCTGTCAAAAGCCTACTCTGGACAATTTCCAAATGGGAAGATTTGGAAAAATTTGGGGCTGAAACGCCGTTACAGAGGTGCAGCCGGGCAGAATAGGCACCCATGGCAGAGCCCACAAACAAAGCAGATGGTCTATGGGGAAATACTCCGTTGCTAAAGACCAGTTTATAATTCTCTTTAATTTCACCACATTTTCACCATAGCTGCTTGGTAATTGCAGGGCAATGCATCTTCCTGTGTGGGGACAGAAAGGCCTTGTTTGAAAATAAAGATGTTGTGCTGGTCTAGTCCAGAAGTCAACATAAGACATCCTGTTAAAATTAATTACCTGACCATGTGCAAAAATTCTGTACAGTTGCTAAACAAACAGATAAAATAGCCTGTGACCTGGGCACATGCAGTTCCACTCACTTAGGTATGACCTGCCTGCACAAAGAGGATTCACAAGTCAACAGTCTCTATCAGGCACATAAATGGCTGGGTATTCAAACCTGTGTGCCACATGCAAAACAATATCATTGCAAGATATTTTAAGAGGAAAATAGTCCCAGCTAATCAACATGTGCACTGACTAAAGGAGAGTTATATATGTGTATGAATACAGAGTTCACTGAAATTCTTTTGGTGAGCTCATATTTGGGATAGCAGAGAGGTGCCGATGAAACACTCGCAATATTTCTGCGACTGGGATATGAAACAGCAGAAGAAACATCTCAAAGGGAAATAGTCCTTAATTTTCCTACATGGAAAATATCTTGGCTTTATAATTGATGTGTTCTCTATATAGTGATCTAATTTATATTACTGGACAACTTATATATTTATGTATATATAATCATATTTATTAGCTCTGAAAAAAAAAAAAATCAGCAGCAGTCATCATTTATGAGCAGTGAAACTACCAAGCTCCATCTTCATCAGGGTTAAATTGTCCTTATTCCACCAAAGCCACAGAGTAATGCTACCTTCGGTCTCCTGGCTTTCTGACTCAGAAAAAACTGGATGCTCAAAATTAGAGAATTTTTGGGTTTTTTTAGGTGCCCTTGAATAAATAGCTCACTTTAAGTCAATTTCTGGTAAAGATTGAGAATAGGACTCAAGTCTTTCAAGTTATTTCATCATAAGCTAATCAGCACCTAATAGTGGCTTGTTTTGAAAAAGTCTTAACCTTTCTTTTCTTTACGAAGTCTTTGAAAGCCAAATTCAGCTCAACTTTCTCTTTCAGACTGTTAACGGAAGTGAATCATTTGTAAAACTCTGCTGAGAAGAAAATTGGAAATAACGCCAAAAAAGGTTAGAGGTCTTTTGTGTAAAATGGTAACGCAGCTTCTCCTTCTGTATCGTTTTGGTCTCCTCTGCCACAATATATATCTGAAGTAAAATGAGATCCAGAGAGTCAAAAAGCAATTTCCACATGAGTAAACTAGAGGTAGTAAGATGTCTCTGTTTCCAAAAGAGGAAAAGCTTAAGAAAAAAAATGCAGTTGGTATATGCAGTTAATCAGCAATGTACTTGAATTTACCAAGCTTTGTGTTCATCTGATTAGCTCAATTTCAGATTCAGATTACTATTATTAATGTTAATTTTTATAGTGGATATTTAAAGATCCATCTAGCACAGCATTAGAATTGGAGCGTATCCACTAAATTAGGTGGCAAGCCACGAACGTTTACTGGTACGAGTTTGTTCTCCAACACTATATTGAATTTGTCTTTCAGTGTCTTCTCAACCTCTTCATCTGTAAGAGTTGTGATCTGCACCACATCCATGTCGTCCATGTAGTTATACTTCATCTCAGTGAAGGTCCATCCAACTAAGGCGTAAAGCCCTTCAGTGGTCTGGAGGCTGCAGATGGACTTCTTCCGAAGTATGTTATCTGGAGACACTTGTAGGTACGTGTTTAGCTCCTGGAAGTCATCTATATGCCGTGGCTCGAGAGTGAATGTATATATTTTTCTGATATTCCCCAGTTCTGGAGTATCAGTGAAAGGGACACTTTGCTCGGGAATATAATGCTTCCTTTTGACTTTCTCAAAGAACCAGGTGCCATTGTCTTCCATGAAGCGGAAGATGCCGGGGGTCTGGGGTTGATCCTTCCCAGAAATCAACATCAGTGGCTGCCACGACTGGTAGGCACCGCCAAAACCGGCATCTACTATGTAGGAATCTCCCTTGATCACCACCTTCAGTAGGATATGATTCATCTCAGCAGTGTACGCCCTCTCTGCTGGTTCATAACTATTTCCTCCAAGAATACAGGTGTCATAGCCTAATTCTTGCAAGGCCCAAAATAAAAGGTGGTTGCTTTCCAGGCACCATCCACCACGATTCTTCCTCACAATCTTATTGTAAGTAGACTGTAAATCCAGTTTGACGGGCTCCCCACAATGCATGCTGAGGTTTTCAAAAGGAATTGCCTGGATGTGGTGCTGGAAAATGTCTGTTAAGGTTTGCAAGTCTGCATCCTTATGGGACTTGTTGTAAGAAATTCTTGCGAAATACTCTTGAATGTTCATTTTGCCTGTGTGAGCAGAAAAATAGCCAGTTACTGTTGTGCAGCTGTCAAGGGGTTCACTCCTATTTCTGTAGCACAGGTTAACCAGCCTGCAAATGGAACCTAGGCCGTTTTATTGAGGATTTGAAAGAAATCTGTGCCCTTGATAGGAGATGAATGCAGGCGAGGCCTGCCTGTGTCATCTGTATTTCTTAAAAAAGAGATGAGGATAGGAGCAGGTGACAATAATGCTTTCTCTGGCTCAGATGTTGCCTTCAACCCAGGTGAATGTTTTTCCTATGGGAAGGCACGGCAGGTGGCACAACAGAATCTCTGGCCCCATGTAAGGTGCTACGTGACAAAAAATTAATAGAACTGACAAACAACAGGTTTGCAGAAATGCTGCTAGACCATACCGGCATAGAATTCAAAGCAATTTCTTACTGCCTCTTTTACCATATCAGATAAGCAATTCTTTATTTATCCCACAGGTAATTTAACTGGAAGGATTTTACATTGGTGGCTTCAGCTAACTGGGATGAACATCTCCGTGTGTCACCATTTTAGACATTTAGCTGTCCATGTGAAGTAGGTTGTTGTGTTCTTAACCTCTTCAGTTTCCCTGTGGAGTTTAGACAGAGCTTTGACCCTGGCTGTTGAAAGGAAGGAACACTTAGTTTTTCTATAACCTAAGGGCCAGGGGAATTGATAATTACTAAGAATACATTCAAGACATATTCTGTGGCTTTGGGTTCCTTTTACCATCATTTACAAACCAAAGGCCTTAGTTTCAGGTCAAATTATTGGATATATTTTGTGTCTTCGTATCTCCAATCCCTTTTCCTTTCCTTAGCAGAACGAGACCATCATCGGTACTGGCTGCATGGTCAAGATGCAAAAGGTTCCCTATAACACTTCTAATCCACTGACTCATCTGGTATCTGTAAGGATTTCTCTTGCCTTTTATTGAGATTTAACTTGGCTTTTTTCCATGCAAGGGTATTTGTTTTCCAGAATGATTCACAGTCTGCTAAGGACTGTATTAATTTCCAAAAGGTCTGAGGATTTCTTTCTCCTTGAAATTGGTTGCACGTTCCCTGGGAGGATTTTCCAAAAATCATTTGATGTAGATGAGATGGGAGAGATTACCTTCCAGCGACTATTCTCTGCTTTGGTCCAAGTTTTCCCCTAGCAGTGACCAGCAGCGTGACCCGATGTCCATGCCAGCACTTGAGCGAGTGCTGGGAGCTTTTGAAGATCCCACCTCAAATATATAGGTGGAAATCCCCCCGCCCCAGCAGGTGAGCACAACAGGTGACCTGATCTCTAGACTTGGACCCCAATTTTGATGCCAGCAGCAAAACTCACTTGACTCGCTTGTATTGCTCCTGATCTGCACTGGTACCAGGATTCAGACTGGCTGATGCACAAGCACAGGAAAATGTAAAAAAAGAGAGGACTATCCCAGTAAGGGAATACGAAACGCACATTTTCACTTCAAAAGGACCCAAAGAAGCTACATGAAAAACAGTAATGGGTCTTTTGATACTGCGTTTTATGGGTTTTTTCCATCCCTTTTTTAGGACAAGGGCACTCATCTCTGGCAGGATCTCCTTGGAAACGCTGGTTGTAGAAAGCCATTCCCTCCCCAACAGACAGTGCACGTGTACACTTGCAAGCTCATCCTGTGGTTCTCTGCCTCGTTCTTCTTTCTGTTCCCACTTTTAGCCATTTTGCACAGCCAGACAGAAACGTCTTTTCTTTATGATGGTCTCAAGCTGAATCTCTATGACCAGGAGGGACCCAAGTGAGTCCATGAGCCTGGTGGGTCTGATATGCTTGAAATTTGCTTTCAAGCAAAAACCGATCAGGCCCTGCTCTGGGCCAGCAGCAGAAGACCTGATGCCCTCTGTATAACCTGTCTCCTGGGTCTGGGTGTCCCCATCACCCCGGCGAGAGAGTCTAACCAGCTCCCTCCCCTCTTCCAGGCACGAGCAACCTCCCCATGGAGAGCCTCCACGGGGCGCTGGCAATGAGGCTTTGGGAAAAGTATTTTGGGAAATGTGCAGGCTGTGCCTCAGTTTCCCCAGCTGCCTCTTCTCTGGCCTCATCAATTTAAAGTCTGTATAGCAGAGACAGCCTCGTGGGGGCTGACAAAATGGGCTCTGATCCCACTGAGTACTTAAAGAGGTTTAAGGATAATAAAGCTGCACAACAAACTCATTGGCATTAGGGAGCATTCAGGTAAACCAGCAGTTACTCCCTCGCCTTCTCGGAGGCAGCTTTTCTTCTTGGCACAACCGTTCCCACCGCACTAGTGATGGGGCTGCAGCAGCAAGCAAGCCCTCACCCAGGGCACAGTTTGCATTCCAAAAGTGGGTTGCCAAATACCTTAGGCCTCAGTCCGGATCTCAGCCTTGTTTACTTTTGCTCCTGCAGCAGCCGAGCTTTGTTCAGCATTTGTACAGCTTGGTGGGTAGCGAGATTCAGACGTTAGTTCTGCCTGTCTGCAAGCGTCCCTGAGGATCACTGTGTCCTTCCATAATTAGGCTGGATATTAGGAACAGTTCTCTGCTAAAATTCATGAGAGGCTTCCCCCGTTGGATCCTCTTGCACGTGCCTATACCATTCTTTTGATTTTAAGCTACACTGTGAGTCAGTTTTTTCATGCACTGTGGCACAGCGTAAGGGGATAGTTTAAGTCTCGGGCACCTGATCTTTGTACTTGGACAATGTCCTTGCAATGCAACGCGTGCTGTCGGCCCTGGGGTTGCTGTAATTGATACTTGGCTAATACGCCTACAGTGCTAAGCACAGGGTATGCAGACCCACCAGGGTGGGCTTTTCCAAACAGGCTGACCCACAGCTGCAGGATGAAGTTAAAGATCAGGCACTTACCTCCCAGACAGCGAGCTCAGGCTTTCCACCCCAGATGGCTCCAAAGTTCCCAGGAAGAGTTGTAGAGGGAACTGCTGCTCTTAAAGGTCCAGGCTGCCTTTACTGCCTGGCAGGGACAGAGTTATCCTCCAGCAGAACAAGAAAAGAGGGGAGAGAGTTTCTGCTGTTATAATATTCTATATTCTGATGGGTTTATTGTTTTTTTTCTATTGACATATGTGCAGAAAGCCCTGTCACACAACTCATGGTGTTAGGTGCTGTACAGAGAGCCTGAAAATGATCCAGTCCTCAAATTGGTTACAATATTGAGTAGATTGTAACCTCCCACGTTACTGATTGAGAACTGAAGCCCTCCAGGAATGCAAAGGAGAAACACAGTATGGGTATTGCAAGCAACTTTTGTAAGTGGTTATAACCCGGTCCTCAACCCCGCAGGTCACTCAGGTGCTTCAGTCTCTGGCGCACCTTGATGGCTGCACCCATGCTGAAGCAGCAAAGCCATAGTGCAAATTTTGATACAGATTTTCCGTTGTTGACACTCAAATGGCCTGGATCCCTGTAGGAAGCTGCTTATGTTAGAGAGATAGTAATCCAAGCCAAGAACTCATTAATTTGCTGGTGGGGATGGCAATCACTGAATTAATCACACTGCGCTGAGCTATCCTTCATGGCTGATACCAGACCCTGAAAGCAACAAGGTCAGACTGGCCAAGTCATGTAGCTGTGTAAATCCCCTTGGGTTCAAAGAGAAGCCCTGTCCTTCGGCAGTGAGGATGCTGCTCCCGGAGAGCGCTGCGCTCCCTGAGCCTGCTATGCCTTTAAGGATTTGGCTCCAAAGTTAGCGATAAGGGAAAAACAAACCAGTGCAATCTGCAATGAAGAGCCTCTTTTTTTTCCCCTTTCCAACAGAGAGCTTCCCTCGATTGCTCAGCAATAAAATCTGCTTCTGTGGGTGTGCTGAGCAGGAGGGCCAGAAGCGCTGAGCTGTGCCACAAAGCGGGCAGCAGCCAGAGCAGGGGACGGGGCGCACGCTCGAGGAGATGAATCAGCTGAAAGGAAAGTGGTTTTTCTGTTATTGTGGGCCCTTCACATGCTGAATCTCTGCGGCAATGGGCATAATGCCCTACTTCTTCCCCTGAGCCTATAAAACAGCCCAAAGCACAAGAAATACCCAGGCACGGGGAGAGGAACAGGCACAGCCCATTCTAGGTGTTTCCCATGTCTCTTCCCACAAACGATGGAGCTGCTTGGCTCTGCATGGACCTTCTCCTGCCCCACACCTCTGCAAGACCCGGCCGGGCTTTTACCTCTGTCCCAGTGCTCTGCCCCAGCTGCCAGGCTGCTGTGAGGATAAACCCACCGAGTTTAGCTCGTTTAGCTCTTCCACTAACATGGGGACCAAAGAAAGATACAGCTTGCACACAAGTCAGGTCCTGGGACAGCTTCTTCTGACCATCTGTGTTGCAAGCTGCTGGTCCACGCTATAAGAAGCCCCTTTGTCTTCTGCAATCGACATTTCATTTCCCTATAGCATGGGGGAGCCTCATGCGCTGTAAGGGACTATTGCACACATGCAGCCAAGCACATATAGAGTGTTTGACTCTGGGAAGACGGGGTTTGGGGAACTCTCTGTGTCTCTATGAAATACATTGTGCAGAATAGCAGCAGCTTTTATTAACTATAACCTGCTAGTTAGGGAAAGCTGCACACTTTGCATAACAAAGGGTCAGTGAGTTACTGTATTTTTTAAAAAATCAGGACAATTGCAGTGGTTAATGAAATTTTTTACTTTGGGAAAACATGTTTGGGAGTACATACTTCTACTTCACAATTCTTGAGTTCTTTATTTCACTTCTATAATTTGCTTAATTCTAAGTGCATAGTTGTAATGCTTCCATGATTTGTACATAAAGGAACATCAAGCATCATCTCAGAGGGCAAAGTGTTTATATTTGAGTAATTTCCCATGCTAAAAATCTTAGCCTTTAGGTATCTGATTAAGATGCATCGTTTCTCCTTATATCAATATAATTAGTATCACTGCAAACACATCCTCAGTAGGACAGATATGTTTCAAAAAAACAATTCTGCGCATGTGTTTGAGTTCAGCCATGATACTTAATGTGCAATAACACTTGGAGAAGAGTAGCACTCTTAGGAGAGGAGCGTGTATTCCCAGCAGTCTGCTGCTGGGTGGGAGCAAACAAAATGCAGGGAGATGCTTCCCATTCAATTCAATGGGAGATGCTTTCAATTCAAAGAAATACTGGTGTTTGGCTATGTCACTGAGAGAACAGGAGTTGTACGAAGTCTGCAAGAAGACAATTGTCCGCTAATATGTCTCATCATCAGTTTTAGGCTGTAAATAGCCAGTCCGTAAGTATTTGCACAGTGCAGCCTAGGCATGGGGTGGCCCGACTGCTGCCTGAGAGGGTGTTGTGAATACAAGAGCGAATAGGACAGGCTTTTGGCTTACTGTAGCAAACTCAGCAATGGATATCTTTGTTTTTCTGGCTATTAAATTCCAGAAATACTATGGTAGACATACAGCTCCACTGCTCTGCCCTGCTACTCTGGATGTATTTGGAAAAACTTTTAAGAGATGAAAGGAGTAGGGAATGGGCAGAGTGTGCTTCCAGCTAAGCACAAACAGAAGGGGAGTGATTTGATTGAGCTAGGAAGAAATTATTTGTACCCAAACCAAGAAGAGATGCAGGAGCATTTGTGAAAATCAGTTTCTTTTCCAGATTCATGCTAATGTGTTCTGACTTACACAGGTGTAGATGGAAAGAGAAAGCTTAACCTTTAGATGCTTGTCAGAAATAGGGGAAGGATTGCATGCAATGGCATGGGATTGAATTATAATTCAGGCAGTGAGTTAAAATGGAGACAACCTGCTTTTATTGATGGGTACAAATTTCTTGTCTAGTGTTATACTGAATTTCTCTCTCAGTGTTTTCTCCATTTCTTCGTCTGCAAGGATTCTGATTTCCACCAGATCCATATTATCCTTATAATTGTACTTCATCTCGGAGAGTTTCCAGCCCACCAGAGCCCGGACGCCGTCGTTGGTCTGCAGGCTGCAGATAGACTTTGTCACAAACAGCGAGTCTGGCGCTGTCTGCAGGTGGGTGTTGCTGGCTCTGAACTCTTCGATGTCTCGTGGCTGAAGGGTAAAGAGATAAACCTGACGGCAAACTTCTTTCTCCACGTTATGGAAAGTGGAGACACTTTGGTTGGGAACCCACTGCTTCCTTTTCACCTTCTCGAGGTACCAGACCCCGCTCTCCTCCAGGAAGCGAAAGACCCCAGGAGTCTGCGGCTGGTCTCTCCCTGAAATCAGCTCCATTGGCTGCCACATCTGGCGGTCTCTGCCAAACCCACCATCCACGATGTAGGATTTGCCATCAAGCACCACTTTTAGCAGCAGATGATTGATTTCATCTGCATACGCCTTGTACTCCAGGTCATAAACTTTTGATCCCAGAAGGGTGACATCGTAACCGAGGGTTTTCAGGACCCACGATAAAAGGTGGTTGTTTTCCATGCACCAGCCCCCACGTTTCTTCCTCACTATCTTGTTGTAAGTCGCTTCTAGGTCCAGCTCAATGCTTTCCCCACAGTGGATGCTGAGGTTTTCAAAAGGGACTGCTCGGATGTGGTGCTGGAATACATCTGTCAAGGTAGCCAGATCCGGCTTATCGTAGGAGCCCTGGTAAGAAATTCTGGTGAAATATTCCTTGATGTCCATGCTGCCTCAGAGAGGGTGGAAAAAAAAAATAGGTTGTGTCAGAAGTGACGGAAGGATTTTCCCGTTATAATGGGGCCCTCATCAGTATGGGCAGCCTGGCCAGCAGAGGAGGGGGATTTGACTAATGGCCCCATCAAAGGCAGCTGAGTGTGAGTATTAGCACCAAGGGAAGCCAATGGGACACTGCTGATGAGCACAAATGTTATTTTTAATTGTTTCTTTTACAGCTGTGACGAGAGGCTCCAGCTGTGCTAAGCACATTTCAGTAGAGAGCTCCTGCCCAGCAAAGCTACAAATCTCCGCAGGAAGGAACAAAACACAGTAGCAGCACTGTTTCCCTGCTAGAAATTATAGGAACCGAGACTCTCCGGATCTGAACTGCTTTACTCGTGGTTTGACTCAGCAAAGCAGAAGCAGGAAACAAATGCTCCCACTCTTGCAGAGCAATCCAGAGCCTCCTCTGCAACCAAATCTGAAATAAATCTGCCCTGCCATGGTATTTCCTTCATTGTTTAGGCAGCCTGGCACGAGCTGGTCTCACCTGCTCCTGCTCTCCATGCTGGCAGTAGCAGACGTCCTGGAGTGCAGAAGGGTATTTTGGGGACAGAAAAGGGAGGGTTTTTGCTGCATCTGGTGTGAGCCACCTCCCTGCAGCACACCTTAGCTTCCCAGCTTTGCTAATCACAGTCCCACATCAGCAGCAGGACGACACCAATATTTGGGCCAAAACTGCAAGTTTCAAGGGGCCTCACATTTTCTGACATCATTTTTTGGGAGGCACTTGCTCCTTCAACTCATAGCCTCCCCAGTGGCGGGTGGCTGCCCATGGGTAAAGGACCAGGCATCGCCCTCCCCAGCACGGCAGAAGAGCTCAGTGGGAGGCTGTTTCACGAGCACGGGGGTGGAAAGCAGCTGGAGCCCTCCCAGCCCTCCTAAGGAAACAAGAAAGGGATTTTGATGTAGCCAAGTGCTTTTGTTACTCCTCCCCAGGCACTGCTAAATTTCAGGCATCTCTGAGTATGGAGCAATGTTGTTCAGATTACTGACGCGAGAGGTCCCAAAATGTTCTCAAGTTCCTGTATACAATTCTTAAGGTAAAATCATAAGAAAAAGTCCAACTGTTCCAACAGGATTAAATTCTGAATCTGGTGAGAAATGGCACACCCCAAATTCCATGGCAATTTTGGAAAGATACTTTCAGTATATAAACAAAGCAATGAAAATGAAAAATTTCCATTTGGCACAATGTCCTGGCAGAAGCAGTGGGTGCCCCAGTTTGGCTACACACGTTTCCCAACCTTTAGGATAGAAGCATTACAGAAACCTGTAACTATTGCATCATGGCCACTGCCACGTCTTTGATATCCAGCAAGCAGGCCTGAATGATGCACCATTGGGTGAAGAGCATCATCGGATGATTATTCAGGGGAAAAATGTTGTTCAGCTTTGGGTGCATTCCCAAGCTTTTCCCCAGAACCCCAGAACTACAACTCTATTGATTCTTGAAAACTTGGCAGAAACTTAGTTCTTGCCCTGTGAACTTTTAACCAGCATCACCAGCAATGAGCTGTTCTTCCCTTTCTTTCTCCCCTTCTTTCACTTTCACTTTCACTTTCACTTTCACAGGCAAAACACAAACGTGGTGGGGTTTTTCTCTCTGTCCATCTCTTGCGGGTATTTATAAGGCCCTTTCAACTGGGTGTCGTGGTTTGAACTTGGCCGGCAGCCAAACACCATGCAGCCAGTTGCACGCTGTCCCCCCGCCCAGGGAATAAGGGAGAAAACTGGAGCGAGAAAAGGAGACTCGTAGCTTGAGATAAAAAACATTTCAGTGATTGTAATAAAAAAAACAATAATACAAAGTACAAACAGGTAATGCACAATGAGATTGCTTACCACCTGCCAACTAATAGCCAGCCTGCTCCCCACCAGCGATCCTGAAAGAAGGAAGATCCTGCTGCCAGAAGCAACAGAGAACCCACCTCCTTTATACACCGGCCATAATGACACATGATATGGAATACTGCATTGGCCAGTCTGGGCCTGGCACTCCAGCTGTGCCCCCTGCCAGCTCAAGAAAAGTTATCTCTATCCCAGTCAAAACCAGGACACTGTGGTATCTGAAATAAGTGAGGGGGCACAAATGCCCAATCTGCTTGAGGTTGATAAGTGAGTAAATAAACATATCTATTGCACTAAACAGCTGAGCATGCCCTTCTCTGCTGTTACACTGTTTTCTGTTGAGTTTTGTCTTCAAACATTTAACTTCCTGGTTAGAGAGCACTTAGCTACTGAGATTCAGGGTTTAAAAAAAAAGGCTTACCTGGATAACCAGTTCAACCACCAGTGATTCTCCTGTGTTGGGGGGGGGGAAGTTTTAGGCTAAAGCAAGTGGTGTGGCTGGCTGTCCTTTAGTGAGCACAGATGGGGATTGAGGATTTTTCCCCAGCTCCTCTTCAGGGGACTGCCTTTTCCCTCAACTTGCTTTTGCCCGCCTCTGTTAGCCTGCAAAAACTGATGGAAAAAAAAAAAGAAAAAAAAACCCCGAAGGGTGGAGCACAAGAGCTGTAGTGAGAAAGCGAAACCAAAAGCACTGGCTCGACATGCATGCAAAACCTGGTTGTTATTAGAGCAGAGGCTGCTTTGCATTTTCACTCATTTCATGCTTTCTGCAGAAGCTAGATTGGGCTGTGAAGAAAAGGGTATTTTTTTGCTTTGGTAGCTAGCTGAACGCACTCAGGTAATATATCTATTTTTTTCCCAGTGGTTAGGTTACTATTTGTTTGGAAACATGGGGAAGAAATCTTGCATGCATTCAATCTGAGAAGATTTTTGCACTGTTTCTGAGAAGTAGCAACACCCTGGCACAGTAAATTGCACCTGCAATCCCCTTGCCCCAGTCAGCACACGCAAGAACTTTGGCATTGCCTTCGCTTAATTTGCTCTCTGTCCTTTATGTGCAATTTTTTACATTTCATTTACATTTTACATTACATTTCATAGAATGTAAGAAAGCACTGGGACAGCAGTGTGTCTTCTTTGCCCACAAGTAGCACCTGAGGATGTGGTGGTGGTGAAGAAGCTCTTGGCAAAGTGATGACTATGGAGTGCTAACACATAGGGAGCTCCATGCTTCCCGTGTGTTTCATACTGCTTTTGTATCTACAAATTTCTTGCATTTTGCCAAGCTAAGTCTTATACAAGCTGTATATACAGCTGGATTCTTTCCTGTTAGTTCCCCAAGAGTAGGTCCAGTCCTTCACGTTTAGCACCAATGGCAAGTTTCAAGCTAACTGATTTATTGGAATAATTAGCAGAGATAATAAATAAGAGCAAACAGAGATGTCTGTGGTAACGCATTACACAGCTCCACTCTCGTATCAGAATGTGGCTCTTTATCATCCCATCAGTGGCCAGTGTTTGACCCTGTAAGTGAGAACCGATGCGCAAGCCGAGAGGCACTGAAGGGAATGGATTACCTGTCCTCGTCAGGCTCCCCTAGGCAGATCCAGCTTGGTACAAAGAGCAAGTTGGTATTCCTGATTATAGATATCAGATAGCTGTGGCTACATATCTTTCTCGATTTGTATCTGCAGCTTCCATCATGTACATTTTTGGTGGTGTCCACCCCAGCAGCCGAAGGATGAGCCTGCAACTACTGCACCAACTTCTGCCCATGGGATGACAGTAGGGTTTAGCTGTGCTGGACATTGCTTGGCTTTTTCTCGGTAAGGAAGAGATCAAATATCAATTATAGTGTTGCCCCTATCTGAGGCATCTTTCTGAGGGCTGGTGAGTGTCAAAAATTATCTCCTCTGCTTATCTTTAGCCTGCCAATATGAGGTTTTTCACAAAAGCCAACTCCAAGGGTGTTAGTGCAGACCAAGGAGACCACGTTGGTCTGTAGGGCCTTCCAGTCCTGAGGGTTTCAGCATAAATCTCCTACATTTAAGTGGTAATTCAGTTAAATTCCATTACAAGGGGAGTAATCGGCTTTTCCACATGAATGGCTTTATCTCATAGAGGTTTTGAAGCAAAAAAGCCCATTTTAAGTAACTGCTTTGATGAAAAACATGCCCATACATCTGGCTCTTATTTTCCCATCAATCATGACAGCTGCGGTGGGACACATTGGGGTGGGATCCTCTTTGAAGTGTGGTCACAGTGCTGTGGGAACACCCTATAGCTGCTTCTGCCACCCCAGCACAAGTCTCTGGGGTGCATATTAGGAAGAAGTTGTCTTCCATTTCACAAGAAATGATCACACCCTCAATGTGCTGTTACTGTCTTGATCTCATGGGCCACCGCTCCTGGAGATGCCAGCAGTGTTGTCAAACTATGAAATGTTGAGAAGAAAATCCTGCAGATTGAAAATCAGAGTCGTGCTGGTTTCTCTGAACATGCTGGTAGCTGGTCTGCAAGGGCTGGCGAGCAGCTGGGCAGGCTCTGAGCGACGGTAGCAGCAGCTTTGCTGGCATCTGGAGACGAGGAGTGATGGAGAACACTGAAGAGGAGGATGAAGACGACAAGGAGAGCAAGATGGTGTGTGTGCACGACTGCTGCTTGTCCTGGTAGCTGGAGAAGGGGATGGACGAGAAGCCAGCAGCCTGGTTAACGGCCTGGGAGCTTTCTATACCTGATTGTCCACCTTACCTGGGGCTGCTGTGGCCAGTGAACTCTTTATCAAACATTTTGGGTAACTCAGGCTTTCACAGCAGCTCTTTGGCCTATTTTCCCCCTCCCCACTAGCTCCTTCATGAGAAATGCTGTCCTACCTGGGCCCACATACTTTCCCTGTTGCCCACCTGGTACGTCCACAACCCCCAAAAATCCTCTGTTTTTTCCTTCTGAAGGACAAGCTGATCAGCAGTTAGCAGCAGTCTTCTCTGGGGTCTGGAGTATGCAGGTCATGATCCCAGAAGCAAAATAAACCAAAACTCACTCTGCCACACTCGGACACAGTTTTCTCATGCAGCACTTGGATGTGCCTATAAGGCAGCACCAGGAGGTCAGCTTGTATGGGCGGGCAAGGAGTGGGGGTCCCAGTCCCAGGCAGGGAAGGCAGCTCATGCAAAGGGTCGGCAGATCCCAGCCCCTTCCACGCTGAGTGTTTGGAGCAATGCAGAGCTGCAGACACGGCTGCAATTTCCACTCCTTTCTTCCGTGTTTAATTTTCCCCCTCCTCAGCTCCCACAAGCGCTGCTCAAAATGCTCCTTACCAGACCAGAGGTAAGACAGCACCAGCAGGGTCACATGGAAGTGGTTTCAAACAAGAAATTCAGTGTGGCAGGAACAGGATCAGAAAGCAAATCTTCTCCCCAGGGCCCAGGGGCAGAGTCAACAGCTCCCTCCCCAGCCCAGGGTACCTCTGTCTGCAGCCACTCCCCAGCAGCCGTGGGGCTGCCCCTGGTCAGGGCACCCTCCTGGTGAGCAGGAGGTGGCTGCACGATTCGTTCCCACCATGAATGTCAGCAAACGGTGGGTGTTTTTTCCCCTTCCTAAAAGTTCAAACCACCACATCAGCATGCAGCGCCACTGCTTCCTGCAACACTTGGCAGAGCGGGGCACAGGGCTTTGGCTCCCTCCCAAAATCATCGGGGAGGTAGGGATTGCCTCGGCAGCCTCCCAGGGAGCTTGGACACCCAGCATTTGCTTGTGCCTGAGATTTTACTTTTGCAACTTTGCAAGAAGTACACGACGTCCCTCCCCTCTGCATCTGATCCTTGCGCACACTGCCACAAAAATATTCCAGCGCTCCCCAAATCAGTATGTAATATACCCAGAGCACCTTTGGAGACCCAGGATGTTAGTCTTTCTCTCTTCATTTCAATGTCCTATCTAGAAATTGGAAACATTCCGTTTTTCTGGCTTTTTGTGCAAATAAATGCTCCCATGATTAACCAGTTAATAACTGCCGTCATGTCACGCTGTCGCTGCCAAAGGGAAGTATGACAGAGTAATATGTAACGGGGCATCGGCACTGCTGGCTGGACCCTGAGACAGTTTCATTTCACGCTTCCTAATGAGAGCTGTCAAAAGCCTACTCTGGACAATTTCCAAATGGGAAGATTTGGAAAAATTTGGGGCTGAAACGCCGTTACAGAGGTGCAGCCGGGCAGAATAGGCACCCATGGCAGAGCCCACAAACAAAGCAGATGGTCTATGGGGAAATACTCCGTTGCTAAAGACCAGTTTATAATTCTCTTTAATTTCACCACATTTTCACCATAGCTGCTTGGTAATTGCAGGGCAATGCATCTTCCTGTGTGGGGACAGAAAGGCCTTGTTTGAAAATAAAGATGTTGTGCTGGTCTAGTCCAGAAGTCAACATAAGACATCCTGTTAAAATTAATTACCTGACCATGTGCAAAAATTCTGTACAGTTGCTAAACAAACAGATAAAATAGCCTGTGACCTGGGCACATGCAGTTCCACTCACTTAGGTATGACCTGCCTGCACAAAGAGGATTCACAAGTCAACAGTCTCTATCAGGCACATAAATGGCTGGGTATTCAAACCTGTGTGCCACATGCAAAACAATATCATTGCAAGATATTTTAAGAGGAAAATAGTCCCAGCTAATCAACATGTGCACTGACTAAAGGAGAGTTATATATGTGTATGAATACAGAGTTCACTGAAATTCTTTTGGTGAGCTCATATTTGGGATAGCAGAGAGGTGCCGATGAAACACTCGCAATATTTCTGCGACTGGGATATGAAACAGCAGAAGAAACATCTCAAAGGGAAATAGTCCTTAATTTTCCTACATGGAAAATATCTTGGCTTTATAATTGATGTGTTCTCTATATAGTGATCTAATTTATATTACTGGACAACTTACATATTTATGAGTATATACACATATTTATTAGCTCTGAAAAAAAAATTTCTGTACATTTGCCTAAATGCACCAGCAGTCATCATTTATGAGCAGTGAAACTACCAAGCCCCATCTTCATCAGGGTTAAATTGTCTTTATTCCACCAAAGCCACAGAGCTATGCTACCTGCACTTGCCTCGTTTTGGTCTTGCTCCTCCAAAAAGCTCCTCCAAAAATGTTGTTTCAGTGAAAAGGCTCTCACGACCTTCAGTGGGACTTTGGATCAGCCCTAGTTCAGTCAATCAACCTGGAAACATGCAAAGTGGGAAAAGTTACATGAGTTCTGTCATTTCTATTACTGAGATTTTTTTTTTTTTTGAGGTAGGTGATATTTTATCTCAGTGAAAAGTGGAAAACAGAGCGTTACAGTGACAGCAAAGGAAAAAAAAACAACCACGCCTTTGGAAAACAGATATCCACTACAATGTACTAACATGCATCACAGAAATAATATATGTTTGTGATAACAACATATTCCCTCCACCCCATTGCTGAATCAGGAGTGCAATTGGGGAAAAGAAAGGAGAGATGCTCTGGATTCAAAATGCTTCCCCAGACTTACCTTTATTGGGTTTTTTGGCTGTGTCGAGGAGAGCCACGAAGTTGTGGGAAGACGCAGAAGCAAGATGGTTGTGCGGGGCTCTTCATTGATTCTTGGCAATAAACAGCCCCACCACAAATATTATCAGTCTCAGTCCTGTCCGTGGAGCTGGGTGTTTACAGAGTAAAAGGTTTTCCCTCGTGTAAAACCCAAAGGTGCTAGAGCAAGGGTTACTGTGGCAACCCGGACTCTTGAGCTCTTGGCTTTCGTCCCTGCTCTGCACTCATGGGAGATGCTGGTGTGACACCTAAGTGGCACTGCAGGAAATTGTGAGCATGTAAAGACCCTTTTCACATCTGTTTTCTGCCTCCCCATGCATCCACAGCTGGTATATACAGCACAAAGTAATGTGCGCCACATGTGTATGGAAAAGAGAGACAAAGTATTCACACCTGGAGCAGGAGGGGAGCAGATGGTGCTGGGGAAATCACCCGCGGTTTTGCCGACTGGCACCCTGCGTGCTGTCATACCCGAGGAGGGATGGAAGGAGGAACACAGCCCTCCAGGGATTTGTGAGGGTCCAAAAGCTGGGAAGCAGGTTTTAGATACAGTCAGTGCAGAGCGTTGTATTCTGGAGAACAGAGTGGGGAAAGAAATTCACTATTGACAAGGTAAATTGTCATAGCTGGTGGGATCTAAAATCACATCCACTTCTGCATTGCTCAGCTGGGAACTGAGTGAATCTTGTAAAAGAATATTTCAGGTTACTGAATCTAATCGTCTTCCAGGAATCAAGCTATCCCAAGAAGCAGCCCTTTCCCAAAAACCAGCTCCGTGCCTGCTGTGTTGCCCCAGGGCTGATACCCACAATATTATTATTTTTTTCTAGCAAGGACTGCTTTGATCCATCTGAACTGGTGAACAGCCTTTGCTGTGGGATGATGAACCTGATTAAAGTGACATTGACCCTGTGTATTTTCATCCCATAAGGTAAAAGGCAACTAATTTCCATGAAATGGTGATGGTGCTTACTTTTCCTTGTCACACCATTGCAAATTGATGCTACCTCCAGGTCAGTGTTTCCTCTCAGGCAAATGCTGAGGATGTCTCCATGCTGGAAGATTGTCATTTGCCTTTCCAAACCTTTATTTAATGGAGCTGTGGTATGAAATTCTGGTGAAATAGTCCTTGAAAAGTAACCACCTGCTTTTTAAGCAGCTGGAGGCACATCTCTGCTGCTCCCATGTTTAAAATAAATAGACATATCATGGAGAAAAGCCTATGGTTCAGCTACGTGCCATGAAGTCCCACTGCAACCAAACCCAACACTAAATTTGTCAATTCATACTAATGTTATTTCTAATTGCTTTCTTGGCAGCTGTGCTCAGAGCCCAGCTAGCACTGGGCACTGCACCTTGTGTTTCATCGCAGCTCCTGCCCAGCACAGCTCGTGATCCCCCCAGACCAGAGCAAACAGAGACAAATATAATGTTGACAAATATAGTATTGTCACTGGAGCTGGAGACAAGGACCCTGAACCCGGGCAGGCAGTGGAGGAAAGTGCCTTCAACTCAAGATAGTTTTCTGCTAAAATATCAGAGCTATGCAAATCCTTTGGGAAATTTCCATGATGTAGCAGGACTCAGCAGATGGCTGGGTGAGGAAAACAGCTGCAGTGCCCCTTTTCCTCTGATTTCCAGCTTTCCTGAGAGGTACCATTGCTCCCCAGCCCTGCAGGGAAGATGGGGTGAGCAGGTCTGTAAACCCTTAAGCGAGTGAACCCCGTCTCCTTCATCACCCATGAAGGCACTAAGCAACCTCAGTTAAAGCAATCGCCAGTCCTCTCTCAACCATCTTTTTCAGGTCCTTACCCACTTTGAAATTATTCTAATTTCTGCCTATGCCAGCATAGCTAATAATTTTCCAAATAGTGTTGTAACAAAAGCTTTATGGAAATGCAGCACCTAAAGTCCCACTACACATTTCTTCCTTCTAGAAAATCACTTACCCAATCATAGAAACCAAGTCATTAATTTTGGCTACCATTTTTAACAAACTCCTGTTCTGTTGTTATTGCTTACAACAGTCAGAGGCAGCCATAGCATATGATGAGCCTGAATCTGTCTGTCCCTTATGCATGTATCTGAGGCATATTCTCCAGCGGCATCCGAAATCAGACGGTGGGAATGTATATTCTGCTTTCAGCTAATAATTGAGAGACTAAACCTGCCTGGCTGCTAGGGACTCAAGGGAAGGACTCGGAAATTGGCTGGGAGCTTCCTTCTCAACTTTTTTCAAAACAGTTCCTGAATGTTTCATCATAAGAAAATTTGACTGCATATTTATATGGCCACAAAGATACCCAGTTTAAAACTGCAAAATCAATTCACCAACTACATCAGTTATCTCTTAGCTGTTGTTACTCCAGTTAATCTGGGTGATTTGGTTTTCATCACTTTGCACAGTGAAGACATGAATAAACAATGCCTTGCCCCATCATCATCAGAGTTTCTCTTAATCGTTTGCTCAGTGACACATCATTTGCTCATACCTAAGGCTTCAGGTACTTCCAGAATTTAAGCCCAGCATAACCAAGTGGACAAGACTGTGGTCAGACTGCCCATCTGATATTCAAAACCAGAAGAAAAATCCTCTTTTCTTAAAAAGCTATGTCATCAGTTAATCAGTAACCTGGAGTAGAAAACACTCAATCTAAACATCACAAAACCAGTGAGTTTCTACTGCTGTTGAATGCAAACCCAAATCCCTCTTTGATTCAAGATGTAACCCTGAATTGTAGCTTTGATGCCCAGTTGGTATTCTCTCTTTATTCGTTTTTAGCTTGGTTGGTCCAGCGCTCAGGCAGAGCTGCCTCAGCACCGCATATTCCTACCATGGAAGAGGGTTCATTTTGCTTTTCTCTCCCTGGGGACTAGCACATACTTTTCGAAGCTGCACATCATTTTATTAGTTCTATTCCCAGCCTCCAAAACATCGAGCTTCTTTCACATGGATGTGCTGCAATTCAGTACCATCAGCAAACTCTGCTGAAACAGTGAGAAATACAGACCTAGCAAAGATCCCTGTGGAAACCCACCCACAGCCCTTTCCCAGCGTTGGCACTTTGCTCTGTATCATCCCCGCAACACTTCTAATTCACATAATCTGCCCTTGTTTGTAACCCATCTCGTTCCCTGGCCTGGTTAATGGTCTGGTTTTGTGTGTTATGTGTTTAAAATGCTGTCTAACAATAAATGTTTTATTTTTTCACTGGTAGCAACTTTGTGAAATATTTATGATCACTAGATGTCACTGTAATTTTACTCTGTCTTCAGCCCTATTGAACCAACATGATTCCTGGGCTCTAGTGAGCTCGCTTTAAAATCCTTTTGAAGAATTAATTAATGATCAGAAAAATACCCAGCTGCTATCATGATGAAGGGTTTCCTGTGGTGTGAAGGGAGCACCGGCCTCACTCCGGGCTTTGGCTGAGTTTTTATGGGCAGTTGTTAGGCTGTGGCAGTGTGAATAATGCAAAACCCTGCAAATTTGGAGCCAAGTGCTCACACACATGTGTGCATGTACATATCGTGTGTGTCTGCACACACAGGTTTCTGCTCAACACATGAAAGTCCTGTTAATTTTATGCTGAGTTATTAAATCCCTCTGGTGTGTGCATGCAGCAAATTGTGTGTGCAGACACACACTGTGCTGGACTGTGTGCTGTTCACTGGGGCAGGCACATCTATAAGGCCACTGTTCGCGTGCAGATTTCCCTGTAGTTTTAATGATCAAATGCTCTTAAAATTTTGTTGTTGTTCTCTAATAATACTCCCACTTCCCTCTCAAACACCCAGCCCAAATTCCTTCACCATCATCTGAGCACTCCCATCTCTTTCCTTTTCATCTGATCATCCCATTCCTACTGTAACTTCAGTTAACTGCACAGGTTTTAGGACTCAGAAATCTCTATAGCAGTAGCTTGCCTCTTTCACTTGCCTTAAAAGATTTTACAGAATGTATTTCTTCAAGGCCAACTCAAATTCACATGCCCTATTTCCTGAATTGTTGATTTCTCCATTGTACTCAGCCTTTGGGATATGACAATTTAAATATTATAGAACACACTCCTGCATAGGCACACTTGGGATTATTTTTTTTTAATTGGAAAAAAATTTACCACTTAAATTAGTAGAAAAGCCTGCTTAAAAATCATTTGTCTCCATCTAACGACATTATCCAGATCAGCAGAATATGTCTTCACTCTGTACTCTGGGTCCCACTGGGGAATATGCCAAAAGCAGGTCTTTCAAGAAAAATCAGTTAATGGGTGTGCAGTGCGGAGGCTCCTAACACAGCACTGGCGGCTGAGCCCGAGGAACCAAAGCTCTTTGCTGGCATCTTTTGGTGAGGAAGGAGAAAGGACCGAGGGCCACAGCTGTCTCCATGTCCCTGCAGTGGCAAAGGATGGATGGCAGAGCCTGGCCATGTCCAAGGGAGCTTCACAGCCAGGGAAAATAAGAAAGATCTGCTGTGAAGCAGTTACAGGAAGCCACGATGGCACAAGGGATGCTGGGGTGATGTGCACTGGGTAGAAGTTAATTGCGATGTCTGCAGCAACATATTTTCCTTCAAATTAGTCCACATTGACTTTGTAGTGGTCCAGTCTGGCAACAGCAGGTTTTTAAAGGCTCATGGGTGCCTGCTGCTCCTGTAAGCAGTAGCAAGAGGTGGGCTGGCTGGCAGGAGGTAACGCCACAAAGGAAAGGCACCTTCTGCCTTCCTAATTCCACCCAAATTATATGGTCTGTCCACCTCTATTAATCCCAACATCTCAGCTGCTCTGACACATCACTTTCTGGTATCGACACCATCTCACTTTTGATAAGCCTTTCTATTCAGGATTCACTAAAAAGAGCCTAAATGAGCAATTATGCTTCTGGACAAGCATTTTATTTATCTGTGGAGCCACAGGAGGAGCTTTTTTTGTTCCCTTGAGGTCAAACACCTTTCATCTTCTATGCCAGGCACGGCCTAAAAAGTCCTAAATTTCCTTTGAGTTCTGTAGATTAGTTGAAGCGACACAGTGCTCTCTTTAGAAACTCTCCTCCACATCTCATGCAAGAGGACGCACCACATTTTGCCTAATGAGTAACAGCAACACACAAACGAGAAGATAAAGAGATTTTTAAAAGTTTTGCCACTGAACTTAGACAAATGTTAGGGCTAGGCTGCTAATCCTAAAAAAATTACTGGGAAACTTGTTAGTACAACCACATCTATTTTAGATTAGGTCTGGGGGTGTGTTGGGTGCAGCACCCCAGCTTTGCATGCACTCACTTGTCAAGCTCCGGGTCCCGAGGGCCGATGTCTGTATGATAGACATTTGCAATCATGCCGGCTCTCTTGTTGGGTTCCTCTGCCAGGAACAGTGCTGAAAGGTCTTTCATCAAGATAACTGGTGAAAAAGGTAAGGAGGGACAGAGAAACCAGAGAACTGAAGTGACTAACTAATGAAAATTACATCCTGGATCTATTTTTGTATATATAGCAGACTCTTCTTAAGGAACTGCATGAATTTTCTTATTTGTTTTGAAGGGTTATAAATTACCTAGGAGTCTGATTGTGCATACATAAAAAGTGTTGAAACAGTTCAATTACAGGTGTGACAACTTTAAGCCCCATTTAGACATGGGCAACTCCCTATACATAGCATCTCCTTCAAAGTCATTGACATATTTCAATATAAGTCAACTCAATCGGGAATCCTTTCAACAAAACCCAACATAAACCATTGTCAATCCAAAGTGAGGGACTGCATATTAAGAGTTACCACACATTTCATTTCATCGGTTGAAAAACAGATTAATATTACACGGAAGAGGGTTCAGAATGATACTAAAGTTATGTGGAACACCCTTACATAAACATTACTGTAAATCATATTTTTAAACAGATTTAATCTCTGTTTACCCAGAAATACCCCAGAAGACTAACTTGAACAATACAGGGCTATGAATTCATAGCACAGATTAGTTAAAGCAGATGGCAAGCCTGTGTGGATGCGCTCTGTCAGAGGAAATGTGGCCATAATTGGATTTATTTTAATTCACTTATACTTTGACTACAGGAGATCTGCTGGTAAAGTTCCTCATGCAGTCAAGCCCTGAGGTCAGGGCTTTCAGGGAGCTGCTGGATTCTTTGCTCTCAACTCTATTTCGAAAATTGAACTTAAATGCAAAAATAACATTAGGTGCTTATAAATGAAAGTGAATCCCCAGTCTTAAAACCTTTATTCATGGTCAGATCTTGCCTCCTTAATTCACTCTGACTAGCACTTTATGCAGGCAGCCCTGAATGAAATGATACTTCGCATAAACAGCATCTCACTTATCAAAGTGTTTTGCACAGACTAGGCTAATGCTGGGCGCAGGAGGGCACATCGCTCACCTCCAGCAGTTTCAATTTTCACATGCTTTGCAGCAGAGGAAGGAGACAAGTTCCTGTCGGGAGGTGCCATCCCTGCCACACCGTGCGGACCCGGAGAAGGCAGGTGACAGCCTTTTCCAGCCGCATCTTCTGCTGCTGCCTTGGATGTGCTGCATTCCCACCTCTGCAGCCGGCCGCGCTTCAGGGATTTTCTTTCCTTCTCTTGATTTGTAGGCTTGTATTCCCACGCAGCCTAGCTGCTACCTGGATGGCACTTCATCATCACCTTGATCCTGGGTTCTTGTTAAAAAGAAGGCAGCTTGCTTTTTCCTCCTAGAAAGGTGCTGGTGATCTGAGTCCTGACTTGTCGGAGGATGTGTGCAGTGGCTGTGAGCGCTGTGCACCAGCCAGAAAGGGGGAAGGGGTTCACTTCTCTCTGCATTGAGCTGTAATGGGTGTAAATACATCCAGTAATTACAGGCATATTGCTGTGCAAACACATAATAAATGCAACTCATTTCCTTATGAATTATACTTAACGGGCCACCCACGTTTCTAGCTGGACTACACATTGCACTGACTGGCCATGCTGAAACCTGCCAACCGCACCATCACAAGCCTCAGTTTCCCTTATAATTTCTCAAATGTTCTTGCTTTCAAGCTGCCCCAGCAAACCGTAAGTACAGGATACATGAGAGCCGCTGACCAGCTGCCAGCGACCCACAGCCAAGCTGGCTGGATGGCCATGGGAGCACGTGGAGATGTGTGACTGCAGAGGCAGATGGTGTGTGGGGAGGAACGACCTACCTCTAGGTACACCTCTGATATCTGTTTATTTCACCACATTTCATTTTTTGTATGTGTGCTTATTCTATGTTTTAATCTAAGAAATACTGGCTGGGTGAGGCAGTGCCCAGTTAATGAAAGGCTGTGGTTGCATGCTGGAGTATGGAGAGCACACCATCAGCAATACAGTGCTGCTACGTGTGCCAGCCTTGTCCCCACATTACTCACTCTGAAATTATTGCTGATTTGTTTGAGCAGAACCCAAATACAATTTCACTCGTTCATCACTACAAAAATCAAAGTATGTTTCCCCATTCAAGGCACAGAGCAGAGAGCAACGGGAAGAGACCAGCCTGGCATCTGTGCTCAGCCTCACATTGTGGGTAACCCTTCCCTGAGCCTGCCCTGGAGGAAACAGCTGCTGAGAGCCCTCCAATACACAGATGTTGCTTCCTTTCTGCATTTGTTTTTTTCAAACATTTCCTCAGCCATACTTATCTGCATACCTCTGATATATATTGGCAGTACCCTGTTCTTGCAGGCTGCACAACCTATGCATTTAAACTCAAATCACATCAATGTTTCTCATCTAAGTGCCAGTTCTACTTGGCATGAAATCAGCCTATATTCTAGCACCCCACACCAAACCTTCCAGCTTCACAGAATATTTGTTTTTGCATTTGTTAATTAACACATAATGCCATATTACTTTCCTTGCAATTGGCTTTTCAAAATATTTCTGTAATTGGCCTAAATTTCTCTCACTAGACATATGCAAACTAATCTTCCTGTGTTACGTTTCAACAAACAGCCAGTCTGTGGGTGCTGGTGAGCACAGAGAGCAGGACGGTTGGACACGGGAGGCTGTCCTAAAGAATAGCAGGATTTGGGAGACAAAAGGCCGTTTTGGTGTTGTTTACCTATTTTTGGTCTCTCCAAAGCATCCCAGGTGCTGGGTATAACCAGGAACATGGGGACAGCAGGGGAGCATGGCAGGACTTCTTGGACAGCTGCACTATTCAAAGAAATTCCAGCAATATTGTCCTCGAGCAAGATGGAGAGGCCTCTAAATTCAGATTGTGTAAGTCTGTTGGTTTTGAAAGGCTCAATATTTCCACCTCTGTTTTGTGCCCAGCATGGTTTAAGGTCAGAGCGAGGGTATTCTCACCTCTGGTATCACTGCCAAGTCCCAGCAGCCACTAGATGTCACCACGATTTTACTTGCTTCCTACTCTGTACCCAACCGGGGACTGTAAGAACACAGAAAAACAGTTAATCATTAATAATAAAAAATTATTCACCTGTTACAATGAACACAGAGCTCAGAGAAGGGGGAAAAGTGACCCTCACTCCTGCTTTTCTGTGTGCCATCTCTGAGAGTATTTAGACAGAGCACCTGTACACATGGATACAACTTTTAATTTGTCTCTTGATGGCAGGAGGATAGTTTGATATTGTAATGATCAAGTTTCTCCAGCTAGGCATCAGGCTAAAACTTACTTTTGTTAATGCATTTATTGGACCCCTATTTAATTCTCCAACCTTGCTATCTTTAAAAGTTATCCGCCCCCCCCCACTTGGTAATCCTGCCTGGGGAGAAGCAGCTAACAGGGAGCAACATCACCTGGGCAGTAAAGTGGACAAGGAAAGATTTGGGGATGGGATGAACCAAGTAGCTCCACATGCAAACAAATCATCAAAGCCATTTCTGGGAATACTTCTGTCTCCAAAATGTCTGAAGCCATAGAAAAGCAAAGGGCTCCAGTGACCAGTGCAGCTGACTCATTCATTTTCATTAACCTTCCCTGGTTAATTATTAACCTGTAACCATGCCATTCATAAAATGGAGGATAAAGATTAGAAATTGTGTTCATAATCCCACAAGGCTCCACTTTTATCTCCTGCCTCACAGGCACAAACATGTAAACACAGCCCAGGCAGAGGTGGGATTTGGCAGCCCACCACAGGCTCAGTGAACACTGGAGCCCCATCGCAGTGTCCTGACTTCTACACCTGTGCCAGCGTAAAATGGAAGAAGCCTCCGCAGATATGTGCTCACACATGTGATGCACAAAGCAGGTTGTATGTGCAAATCCTACCGGGTACATGCTGAAGTCTCCCGTGGTGGCGGCACAGCCCATGCCGTAGCCATGCTGAAGCCTAAAAATCAATCTTTACTTTTGGTGACTCTCTCTAACACTAAGGAACTGGTGCTAGTTCATGTATCTGTTCATTAGACATTGAACTTAAGGTCTGTCTTTTAAAATATTTAGATATCGAATTGAGAAGAATTCTTTGCATTTTCTTAAAATCCCTAGTCTCCAACTGTTGGGGTTTTTTAACACAGATATTTTCATTGTCCTATCCTACTGGCCTAATACTAGCACAAGCCCTAATGCCTGCCTCTTCCTCTTTGGCTGTTAAATTCTCCATCCAGCTCATCTCTTTAATCAGACCATTCTTGTCCCGTTGTTCTGCTTCTTTGGGTCCAAGATGTTTGTGCAAATTCATCCCCCTCACTTACACAAAAGCCCAGCAACACAAAAGTCCTTCAAAAGGAACTGAGGTCAATACCTCATTTCCTAAATCATGCAGTAATTCAGCAGATCCCTGTGAGACTGTTTGGCTTTGGATATGTCCCAGATGGCATAAATTACTGTACATAGGGGTCCCTTTCTGAAAACATTTTCGTCAAGATTTCCATAGTCAACCCTTAGCAAGATGAAAGTGTCTGTCCCCCCATCAACCCCAGTTACATCCCGGTTCTCTTCTCAGAGCTAAAGGTATATAGCCCACAGTAGTAGCTACTGGAGATGCCCATGTCTGCTTAAAGGATCGTTCTGGGTTTCCTACAGCACATATTCTTTCAATCTGAAGTCTGCTGTCTTCCAAGAAAAGTCAAACAAAGCAGACTTTACAGCTCTGTCTGAAGACAGCTTTTTAAATTAAGTCGGGGGTTATTTTCATTTTTGCTTCATGACACATAGTATATTTAATACAAAAGAAAATATGCCTGGCTCAGAACTTCAGCCAAAGATGACAAGTCCAAAATTATCTCAACTTAGAAATATTACTACCCAGGTTATTAGTCTTAGGTTTAGTTTATGATCACTTCTTCCAGCAGTGCTGCTGCACTTGGAATTAATTGCAGCTTGTGTACTTTCTGTAGAGAAGAAGGTGAAAGAGTATGCATTTTATCACTACTTCTTGTACAAATATGAAAAGAGCAAAGGTTGCTTATTTTAATTTCTTTCATGCAAGTATATCTGTAACTTTGGCACTTCGTAGCCTGCTACTGGTTATAAAGTTGATGTAGGTTATCTTTCATTTCACAGTTTTCCTTAGGAAGTAAGTACCCCTCTTTTAGGCTTAAGGAATTAATTTAAATTTCAAATTACCTTTTTTGACAAAATATCTTCAGTTCACTCTGATAGTAAAATGTGTGTAATACCCAGTGGGACTGGCCAGATCTCACTTCCATAAGAAAGACAAAAAGAAGTGCATATCTATCTTTCATGCCTCATTTCCCGTAATCCTCTTTTCTCTTTTCTTGCTTCCCACACCACCCTGATCAACATACAAAAGATCCACCTGACAGGCAGGGAAGGCAATCCTATACCCTATGCCTGTCCACCCAGAGACACAGCTCCCATCTGTGATAACCCCTCAAACACAAGGTTTCTGCTCAGAAATCAGATGTTGCTCAAAATCATCAGATTTGAGCACACACATTTGCCTTTTTTTTTTTTTTTTTTTTTTTTGACCAGGGAGATACATTCTTCCAGGGCTATGGTTTCTGAAGAGGTGGAAAAAACTACCATTTTATCCCTTATCTCTAACAAGAGGTGATGGATCCTCCCTATATGTTGATCACACCATCAGGTGAGAGTGGCCACCATTGGGGTACTCTCTGCCTCAAGCGATGACGCTGCCAGCATCACCAGAAGCCCCAGGAGATGGTCACCTCAGCAATCTGCTACGAACTCTAATTCACAACCAACACTTCAAAAAAATACAACTGCAATGGCCACAGATGGGTAATTCCTTCTCTAGTAAATCACCCAGTCAAAAGCCTAGTGTCTCAGTACCAGGTAGACAATAAAAGCATTTGGGGGCCAAACTTTCCATGACAGCCCCTGTCCCTTTAACAGTTTGCTCCCCCTAAAGTAAGTGTCACAGTGAGTGATGGATGCTGGGGAGGTAGCTGGTGTAGAGGACCTACCACTGCCATGAATAATGCAATGGAGAAATGGCATCTTGCTATTTCTCAGCCTTGTTGGTCTAATACCACTTATTTAACTTGTCTATTTGCATTAAGCCCAACACTTTGGATGCCCTGATGTATTTTATGATACTTCCTTGCCGTTGCTTTTGATGGTCCTATTTGTGATTCAGCAAATAGTACCTAAGTAATCAATATTCTGTCTGGGTGGACATTTTATTTATCTACAGAGCCACCATATGAATTCAGTTGGTTTACTGGAGGTCGAACACTTTTCATCTTCTCCATGAGCCAAAGAAAATTGGAAGATTTAAACTCCCTTTGAATTCCTTTGATTAACTCAGGGAAAATATCTCACTTTTTTTTTTTTTTTTCCAAACTCAGATGCAGCATTGTCTTCATTATAAATCTACCTCATTTTGACACATTGATCTCTGCATAATGGGTAACATGAGGTGTTGAGGCATAAACTGGAAGACGAAGGAAGCTGTAGAAGATATATGAATGATGCTGTTATCACTTATCACCCATACATACACACCTCCTTTGGGTTGGATTTTTTAAAAAACCCACATAAAATCAATAAGAGCTATGGGGGAACAAGGGCTGGGAGCCACACACACATTTGGGAATTGCACCCTGCTGACACAAAGCACCCGCACTGTATCAGCAAAAGATACATCAATGTTACGTATTTACATCAGTATCATCCCCCCACTTGGACCAAATTCAAACCGTACAAGTGCATGCAATGCCACTGCTTTCATCATGCTGTTTTAAAAAGCAAGAATAAACCCATTATGTTTCAGACATGTGGAGGTGAAGAGAAGCTGAAGACCAGATTTCAGCTTCTTTGCACCTCCCTTGCGCAACTCTGCAGTGCCCCAGCTTGCAGGGCTGACAGGGACAGAGAAACCCAATGACTAAACCAACTGAATAATGAAAATATTATCCTGGATCTCTCTCATATTCCTTTTCTGCTGGCTTCTATGATTATTTTTTTTAATTTATAAGGTTTTAGAGTAAAATTTTTAAGATTGCTTCAATGATCCAAGATTTTTCATGTAAAAGTTGCATCATTTGAAAGAAAAACATGACTTGAATCCCATTTAGTTAAACACGGAAATCCCTATACAGACACACATCAGTTTTGGTGACTTGTTCCTAGTTATTGCATTTGACCTGGAACTGGTTTAAGATTAATTAAAATAAGCCTCTCTTTCAACACACTGTGACTTGCATTCATTTAACTAAATTATTGTGAAAAGTGGAGTCAGGTTAAGCAAGTGCAGATTCTTCACATTGACGGGACTTCAAGGTGATCCTCAGTGTGATTTGGACACTACTGCCCAGGATCACAGAAGCTTCAAATACACTCAGTTTAATCAGCTTATACTTTATGCAAGCGAGATCTGACTTCTTCCAGTATAATCATGGCCTGAGCACCTGCACAAAACATCCAGAAGTTTGCCTTGTGTGGTTTTCAGAGACTCAGAGCTGAGACTATGAGAGTCCTATGGATGCAGGGTGTGAAGGGACAGCAAGAGCTGCTGGGGTCCCACCCTCTGCACTAGGGCAGATTCAGGTAGACCACGCCTGCACCAGGCAGGAGAAGAATTAAAGGAAACCTTCTCATTGCAATGCCAAATCCCAGGCTTGGCACAAGGAGCCAATATGCTGCCTCACCCCTGCACCTCCCAGCCCATCAGTGCCGGCTGCTGCCGCACCAGCTCCCTCCTGTTCCCTGTCAGCTCACCACTTGCCTCCAGTCATCTCAGACAAATAAGTTTGTTATTCCTCCTCATGAACTAAACAAACCCTATTCTAGCCACAGTTTCTGATAAGGGAGGTTTTTTTTTTTAGAAAGCTTCAATTATTTTTGGTGTTTTTCCTCTGGGCTCCTTTCTCCCCCTCAGTGCACCCCCTTCTTCGTGATGTGCAACAAAACTGGACACATCTTTGCCTCTAAATCACTGCTCGCTGCTCTTTGTAAACAGTCTTTCAGTTTTAATACATCCACCTTGCTGCAAATGTTTTTAGCCTGTATTTCCTCTACTGGTTTAAAAGAATGTCACAGGCACAGCATCAAAAGGCCTGTGAAGATAACGACAGATCAACACATACTGCACCTTGATCTTAGAAATAAATTAGATTGGCTTGAAATTATTTGTTCTCAGAAATCTGTTTAGCAATGTAGACATTTATATGTTGTTCAATAAGGCCTTCTGGTAACCTGCTTGGTACCAATGAGAGAAAAAGAAGGAATACACGGGAATAAAAGTCATGCAGGTGAACCAGTAGAGCCAGGAGCTGAAGGGTGAGGAAACTGTGGTGGACAACACTCCATGGTTCCCTATGTGGTTTCAATGGTTTTCTTCAGTTCTTGCTTCATTCAGACACAAGCAATGCTTTGATGCACCCTGGCTGTATTTTTCTAGAGCACTGACATGTGTTTTAACCTTTGGCTCCAATAGGCAGGTGGGTGCATGTACATCCCCGAAACACTGTCCCACAGCACTCCACCTTTGGGCTTGTTTCCACTCTCTGTTCAAACTTTCTCATGCTTCATTGGTGTCACTAAATATTTACACAAGTCAGCAGTCATTTTCGCTGTGGTTAACAGGCAGTTACGCATTTGCAGCATCTGTCAGGGTTTTTGTTTTTGTTCCTGCAGTGCTGGCTGAGCAAGCACCCACACTGCCTCCCACACCGGTGGAGAACCAACCATTTCCTCACAGCCATCGCAAACAGTTTTTATAACAAATTACACCTAAGAAAATAAGGGTGTTGAATCCATATTGGGCTTCCCCTTGGTGGGGAAGCAAAATCAGCTCTTGGCTTTCATGTCTCCACTGCAGCACTGCGTGACCCTGCTGCCCGTGCAAACATTTCTGTTTTGCGTAGCAGTGATAGAGAGGGGTCTTGCTGGAGCACAGAGGTTATAGATACAGAATGTATTTGTCAACACTGCAGCAGTAACAGGAGGTTGCCACAAGGTCAAGATAAAAGTGTCCAAAATAGGTATAACAAGCTGGCAGGAAGCAGCAAGGGTGGCCACTGCAGCCAGTAGGAACGGTCATGGCCATGCAGGATGTGGCCCCCAGCTCTCTGTGAATGGTACTGCTTCACAGGGCTTTTTTATGTCCTTAGAAAACTTGAGTGAATGAGTTTCCATTTCCAACCAACTGTCACGTAATAACAATTAGTTTACTACCAACCATCTGACACAGAGGTGCTTGGCAGCACCTAACAAGTATACCAGGGCTTTTCCTTCTGTCAGACCCCAAGCTAAAAAGAGATGACCTGCCTCAATCCGATTTGGACAAGAAAATGCTTGTGAGGCATTCACAGCAGCCCTGGCCTGCAAGTGATTTGGCTCTGAAAACCTTCAATAGTGTTTCTGGCCACCTGATTTTCTGTAACCAGGATAAGATGACTGGCTGACAGTTGAGGGGAAAAAGCTAGAGAGGATTGAAGCAACATGTGGGTGGTGATGAGTCTTGTCTCAGCAAGCAGAACAAGGTGACCTTCATCTTAGTAGCCTGAATGGTGTTCTGACAATGTTTGGGGCGGTTTCTTTGAGGGATGATCCTTTATCATGTTGAAATAGTCTTCCACTGAACCCTTAAAAAACATCTCCTGGTGAGCTGACTCATGGCTCCATGAATAATCAGACGTTCAATCAATCATCAACTTTTGTTTTTTGTAAAGTAGCTATTGATGTTGTATGTTATTAGTTTCTTGGCACCTGATACTAGGCTTTCATCAAAGCAAAATGCTGATGCAATTAGCAAAGGATATCAATTTATGCAGCAATTCACATTATCCCTCAAAGCTTCATTAGCCTCAGAAGCTAAGGCACTGGAGAGAAAATTTGGGGAAGTGCTCTGTTACCTTCTGCAGCTCAGCCCATCTGCGCTGCTGCAGCGCTCCTGCATTATGCTGCCCTTCGCGGCCAGGAAAGGGAGATTTGGCAGCTCTGCAGCACAGGCAGAGGACAACAACTGCCTCCATCCACCCCAGTTCAGCCTGAGGACCTACTCACGCATTTTGCATGGGTCAAAGTTATTGTGTGGGACCAAGCATGTTTCGACAGCCAGAGCGAGAGCAGCTGGGGGCATTATCTGCAAGGAAAAAACAAGAATAAAATTAAGGTTTCCTGTCCTAGAGACATCCTGAAGCTCTTGCTGGTGGGTGATGCTCTGCATCTGTGGCAGAGTGCCCTGACCAACTCATGCTTCTCTTGTTCCCTACAAACACTCCTGAAGTCAACAAGGCGTAATTGCCCCATTATTTCACAGAAAAGCCACTGACGTCAGCAGGAAGCAGCTGCTGGTGGGATAGAAACCTCACTTAGCAGCCCTTTTGCTGGGAAGGTAATTTGGTCTTTACAACTCTGAACACAACCATCTCTTTATACCTATTTCACTGCATTTACCAGTAAATATTTGGTCTTCAGGTTTTTGGTGTAGTTTTTTTTCTTTTTCTTTCAGCTGAATAATTTTTATTATGTTGATCCACATTGTTGTCTACCTCTTCACAATTCTGAATACAAGCCTTGCCCTTGACTGAACAACACAATGAAAACCTTCAGGTCATAGCTTTTAGAACACTTGATATTGTTTTTTCTTTCTGGAAAGAATAAATAATGTTAACCTCTCTGCTAATGTAGAGGAAAAATGAAAAGTAAAAGGCTATCAGAGGCATGTCAAAAAGACTGCTATTGAGCTTGGATGATTCTAAACCCAATGACTAGTTTGCACGGCTTGACACAAAAATTAACTCATCTTCCAATTAGCTGAATAATTAACATCCATCATCAGATTTCCAGCTACATCCCATAGACAGATTTATTGGGGCAGCCATGGCCAAGTGAAACAGTATTTTCCTTTTCACTGCACATCACGGCTGGAGCTGGCTTGTACAAAACAGAGGTGCTGCCCCAGTGCTGTACCTGGAGGTGAAGGGTCGGAGGGGACACACACAGGCTGGGGGACAGCTTGGGCTGTGGTTCGTGGCAGAGTAGGCTCCGTCTCTGGACGTCTTCACATCAGGAGCAGTGAATATGTTTTAGTCACGCACAAATCGTTTGGCTCAACAAAAAGGAACAGATGAATGCCACTGCCAGCAGGACACATTGCACTATTTAGTGATCTGTTGTTCCCTACAGAACAAGTATCTATGGATTTATAGAAAATTAAAAAAAGTGACAGAATTTAAGTGACTCATCCATGTCTGGTATAAACGCAGCACCGGAGTGTACTGGAGAGACATTTGGCTGAATGCACTCTTGTACAAATCCAGTCCCAAAGATCGTCAGCATCTCCCCTACCTCACAGGGATCCCGAGCCCAGCACAAAATGCATTTCTGCGAGGTTGGCTTGCTCTCTTTAAGCACCCCCGTCCTTCTGAGTTAGGATCATTTGCATTTTATACAAACTGTACAGCTGGAGGTAAGAAAGAGTGCACAGGAAAGCGGTTACAGCCCTCTTCTCCAGCTGCATGGCCAAAAGCAGGCAATGCTCTTCATTTGAAGAACACCTTATGGAAGGGATGAGGATGGCAGGCATGCTCCTTTGAGAAGGTGCCATCTCATTTCCTGGAGCTCACATCATGGTTTGCAGGAACAGGAGGAACTTCTCATGCCTTCCTGGAATGATAAATTCAATACCAAGCTGGCAAATCTGTAACAGCCCTGAGCAGAATAAATTGTACAGCTGAGAATAACTTTGTTTTCTTAACCCCTTTGCTGAGTGCCCTTCCCTTTCAACAGATCCTAGACAAACAAAAAGAAAATGGTATATATGTTCCTACATAGAGATGTCTGATACATCCCACTTAAACAATAAACCTGTTCTGAGGCAAACCTACCTCTTATTATTCTTACTTATTCACTTTCACATCCTTTCATCTAGTCTTAAACCTTCTTGCAATTTTGCAAGACAAAAGAGGTTAAAAAAATAAAATGCAATTAATTGTGCTATTTTACTTGTCTACAACGGCATAAATTATTGTCTTTTTAACTTTTTTAGCAGCTTGGAAAACAGCAGGAAGTAGCAGAGGGTTTTTTAAGTGAACCAGTCCATTTAAATTGTCTGCATTATGCAGCTTCCTTCTGGCTTCATGCTTGAAAATGCAGGCAAACCCAACTGCTAAGAGAACAGTGTTATTGCTGTGCTGGAGGTGAGAATGGTCTGGTGGTAGAGACATTAGCATGGGACTTTGAAGGAGTGAACCCAGTTGCAGCTCACATGACAGGTGTTATTATGTGAGCTCAGATACATCTTGTTCAGCCAAACTTTTAGAAGCAGTCGTGTGCAGATCAGCACCCCACGGGACTCATGGGCAGGAACCGGGCATTTGCCACTCCTAGGCACTGAATTGCAGGCTCCTAAGTCACATTGATGTATTTCAAAATTTTGGCATGCACAGACTTTTAAATGAATGGGATCTTAAATTTAATTAGAAGAACACTTTGGAATATCAGGTAGAAAGAGCCCAGTGTGCCCCAGTGCAAACAGTGCCTTAATGTCTGTGGCATGGTCAGATCATCCCTTCAGCTGCCTGGGATTCAAAATCTCAGAAAGAAAACAAATCCCATTCTTGACGCCTTGCAGGGGAAACACTGGAGCTGCTATTCACTTTTCTGAATCTCACCCACTGGATAGGGGACATAGCTTAGCTCTGCCAGGACTTCTAGGAGCTTTCCTATTTCTGTTTTTTCTAAGCAAGTGTTTCAGCGGTGTGTATCGGCACCCAAAATTTACACCTAATTCACTCTCCTGATCCAGATGAGTGTTTCTATGAGATAAAGCAAAGATTACTTTGCTCTGAAGTCCAAGACACTTCCTCAAATTAGTGGCTAGGCTGGCTTTGCAAGAATTACTATGTCTGATAAGATTATCTTGGTGTTATCTTCAATTCTCCCTTTTCTTCGTGCCCTGCCCATTCGATACATCACAGGATCATGTACATCCAGACACAGAAAGGCTGAGCCTCTCCCGCTGCCATCTGGGGAGTAACTTCAGGAAAAGCCCGTGTCGTTCATTAGCACACAGATGGCCAACCATCCATTGCTGACCACCATATGGCCATCTTCACAGCCATTCATCACTTTTGGCCAACCACAATTTTACCTCGTTGAAGCTGAGTGGTATTTCTGCAGGACAAAGAGGACATCAGGCACTGCAAGGATGCAATCATGCTGTAAATTCCACCCTTTCTGCCTTTTCAGCTGTATTTTCATGACAGACAGCAGACTGTGACACAACTACAGCATCTCCTGCTTAATTTCAGAACAACTTGCCCTTCTGGCTGCATAAACCCCATCATCATACAAGCCCTTGGTGGCAGCTGCTGTGAAATCATGGAATATTAAGAGGCTGTCATTCATATTTCTCTGAATCTCTGCAGAATTGATAAAAATTGTATTTCTGGATAAGATTTGCAAGAATAAGTCAGTCATCTAATTAAGAAGCACAGCCAGGCAGTCACATAGATAAAGAAGCAAAAGAAGTTTCAAGGTGAGAAACTGAATCTTCCTAGATGGACCTAAAAGAGGGGTGTAAGGGCTCTGGAGAGAGAGATACACTTTAATTAATGCTGTCTGATGGGGACCTCTACCCAGATACAGCCTGAGGGGTACTATGGGCACAAAGAAAGAAACCAAGAGCCTGCTGTCAGGAAGGGATTAGGTGAGAAGGAGAGAGCTTTCTCCAGTTTAACCTTAGTGTCAGTAAGCTGAGACAGTTTTTCTCATTTCTTCATGTTTTGTTTTGGTTTTGTTTAATTCATACCTATGTTATCTATTCAGACATTATTAACAAGGAGTTAAGACCTGCTGGGGGGTTGATGGGCTTCGAACCTTTTGCACTTCTCAAGTGAACATTAGATGACCACAAGAAAAAAGGCTGCTGGTGTTGGGGCTTGGCTTCCTCCACTTAATGCTTTTTGCTTAGAATAAACAAACGGGGAGCCCTGGCAAGACTCTGGAGAGCCAGCTGCATGCACATGAAATTGCAGGGGTTCTCATGCCTGTGAAGATTTCACAATTTCTTCTCATTTGTGCATGAAATACGATTTCATTTGCAAATTCAAGCCCTGTTCTTTTTTTCTCTTAGCTTTTGTTGTTTGCAAGGATCCAGATTTTAATCAGAACATCCTGTGAATCCCATTCTAAGTATTTCTGACAGTAAGCACTTACCCAGGATGAGAATATCAGTTGCCTCAGCTCAGTGAGTTTAGCTAAAGGAGGGCAGGCTATGTGACTGCAAGGAGGTTGAATGGTTGCCACTTCTCTTTCCCTAGTCCAAAAAGAAAATTTGCTGAGTTAATTTCTGTTCCAACCAATTAAGGATCTAAGTTGGTACAGTGCGTACCCGTGCACCTGATTAATTGCAAACCACCTCCATAGTTCGTTCAGATTGGCTCCCACTGTTTTTATCACTAAGTTTACATTCATGGAGTGCACAAACATAATTTTTTTTGAAAAGAAATAGAAGTCCAGGCTTGTTCATTGCGAACAGCTTCCTATAGATCTGTGCAGACAGTGAGAATTACGTGCTGCAGGTCTAACGCTGTAATATCAGCAACTGGATGCATGTCCAGTCCCAAAAATGCATATTAAGGTAATGATGTTGTTTTTATAAAAACAGCATAATCCTTCTACAAAATGCATGACCTTGAATCTGCCAAGTCAGAGACCTTCCTCTGCTTTCTAGACCTGTAAGATTATTGCACCAGTAAGAACTAGTCTGGTCTGGGGCTGGGTGCAGTTCAGTATTACCAAGGTAAGCCTTCAGTACCCCTCCACCCACATGGGTCGTACTCACCAGGCCCAGTCCATCTCCTGGCACCTTGGAAAGGCAGCATTAGGTTTGATGGAAGATGTCCTGCAGCTAACTCTGAATTTACTGTGCCTGGCATTCGGGATGCCTCATTAGCTCACTCCTGCCAGTTCCTCGCAACACGCCAGGACACGTTCCCTTGCCTCTCATCATTTTCACTTCTATCATTAGGAGATGGGAATCGTTTCACCTGTCCCTCTTGGCAGCACACATCGAGGTGATGCGTCCCCAAAACAGCGGTCTGCCCAGATGCAGCTCAGCCATGAAAATCCCTGCTTTTCTTCATATTCTCCAGGTGGTTACCTCCAATCCACTCCAGCTTGATTTTCCTCTTTGTCTACCACTAACAGAAAAACATCTAAATCATCTGCTTAAATCTTAAAACAATTAAATTATTGGAGTTAAAGAGACCATAGCTCAACTGCAGAGGAGATGTTTATGTTGGGTAAAACTAGCGTGACTTTTAGGGATTCCTGGTATTACTTTTTTTCAGTGTGTTGCATCTTTCCTCACAGCCCAAAGCATCTCTGTATGTGAGAGGATTTGTTGCTAAAATTCAGGTGTAAATATTTAGCAAAGTGTAGTAAATTGTCTGGTTAATATGCTGGCAAAGAGCTGCTGGCTCTGACTGCTGTCCAAACAGAGTTATCTGGTCACAGCCCAGCAGGCAGCAGCATGCTTTGCTGTCTGCAGGGGGATTTTTACCAGTGCATGTTGGCCAACAAGGTCCTATCCCCAGGTCCCCATGAGCATCAACACAGAGGTGCCAGCAACATTCCTTTATATAGTTTACACAAAAGACAGGTTGTGCCCCAGCAGCACCTACTTTTCACTTTTACCACTGGTCCCAAGTCATACTGCAGTCTCTGAATAAACCATATTGGGGAGAAGGAGGAGCTTCAGCTGGTTTAGGTTGGAAGTGGGTTGAAAGCTCCTCATGGGAAAAATTAGCAACCAGTTCCACTGCCTAAAGGGGATTGGATTGTTAAAGTCACCCTTGACACACGCGGAAAGCAAACAGCTCGATGGCGTGGAGGGCTCACAGGAGAAACAAACTGCTGTCACTACTGCTTCTCAAAAGATACCAGTGATATTTGGCACGGAGAGATTTCTGTGATGCTGAAACAGCTTGTGTGACAACCCATGGGGAATCCCAGTTCATTAGTGCAAAAATTAAGACACTTGACTTAAATGCTTCAGTATTGAAAACCTAATTACTGCACCAGGAATTTGTTACATGCAGAAACACCCATTAAGAACCAGGTTACAACAGGGCTTCAAAAGGTTAAAGAAACCAAGCCTGAAGAGCTTTCATTCCTCTGTGGAAGTATTTGCTTTATCTCTAGGGGCTGTTACAACAGCAGCATGCACCAGATGCTGCCCTGGTGCAGATGCCCAGGGACCCGGCATTGCTGGTGCTCTGGCAGCGTTCCTGCCAGGCTGCATGCGTGCCAGTGACATACTGATGGACGTAACCTAACTGCCCATTCCCTGTAGGAGAGCCAACATTTATCTTCGCTCCCAGTGACTCCACTCCTAGAGATAAATACACTCGGGAGCTGTCAGATGGAAGCAGCTGTAACATAGCTCTGATGTGCAAATGTTGTCCTGCTTGATCAAACAGTAGTAATGTCACTCTGGAAAGAAAAAGGCCTGTGTAGGTATATCACACGTTCAGGTAGGAGCCTGCCAGCCACCTCACAGCTGCCACAAGCTGAAGCATAGCCAGGATCAGTCTTACAGTGGCTGTCCCTTCATGTTAGCCATAGCAATACTGCTCACACTAGATATATTGCTGCACACCAAAGAACAAAGGAGCAAGGACTTTTCCAGACCAGCTGGACTTCTCCAGACCAGCCCAAATCAAGACCAAGCAGAGGCTCTGGAGAACCACCTTTCATGGTGGTGTATGTGACCCCAGGAATATGAGACCATCAGACCTCAATAGAGGGGCAACCACAGGCAAACCCTATTTCATCAGCCCTGGTTTCCCTCCTTACCTAGATACACACACTGCCAGAACAGTGTCCTCTTGAGCTGATCAAGCACCAGGGAGTAAGAAGAGAAAACCGAAAGCAATGCCTACTTTCAGTGGATACCAGGAGGTTGTGCAAATGTTTACATGGAAGATTAACTCTTCCAGAGGCATCTGGCACTTCTAAGCTGATTCCCTCAAAATGGTTGGGACTGAATATTTTCTGCAGGCCCTGGGTACTTTTATTGCAGTAAGATACACAAAAGGTCACAAGAGCTGTCTCTCAGCTCAGTCAGGAAACATCCCCGTAATCTTTTCCTCAAAGACAGAAGGACTCACCTCTTAAATCATTAATCCCCTAAAAGACAGACAGCAGGGTGCAGACACTGCATATTGCGATTAAAAATCTCAGATAACTTCAGGGTGAAAGCCCACATTTCCTTCCTTCTTTATGGAGGAAACCTCTGATGCTTAGCAATGCTTTCAAGAGACTTCAAACCAACCAAGCAACCAACACTAAAAAGTCCACTTCAGGCAGCCCCCTGCCCCTCAGTGCAGCACTCCCTACTGCTGCACCTCAGCACCGGCAAGGACACAACCTCTCCCAGCGCAGGAGCTCCCTTCATCGCCATTGCACAAAGCCAGCCTGGTAGATTTTAGCTTTAAGCTCTACCTCGTATGTTCATGCTTAGGCACCCTTTGCTGCCTGACGCCCAAATCCAGCTGACACCACTGGAGTTGGGCTGCTGTGCCACTGCCACTTGGACACAGTCATCCATTACAGTGCATGTGGGTCTGTCACCAGGTCCCATTTGCTTCTCCACACCATATGTTAAACCAGCAGGCTGAGCAGAATCAGTTATCTTCTTGTTTTTAACATCTATCCTTTTTTATTATTACTATTAGCCTTTTCCTATCCTTAAGAACACTTGTAAGATGCAGAGGGAGCAATAGTCATGTTTTTGGGTCACTGCTGGTGAGTGGGTGCCTTTTTTGTGGCTTTTTTTTTCTTTTAAGAATAGTGCTTCCCACTCTAACATCTAAAGCAACACATTTGCATTCACAGTGGCAACGTTTGGGGTGAAGGCATATAAACAACACTATATTATTGTATGAACATGTAATTCAAATGAGACTATGAAAAAAACAGGTCCCAACATGAACTTTTAACATGATTCTACATGATAAAACATTTTCAAAACTGCTAGGTTTTTAAGGCTCTTATTCCCTTAATTCATCTATGCCAAGCATGCAACATGATTACATTGCTGTATATACATTAAAACATAATAATTTTATCGTGTTTGCTCTGTTTTCCCCCATTCATCTTTTTAATTAACTTAGCCCTTTAGGATTTTGTCCTTCAGGCAGAAAACTGAGTTTGTTTGAAAAATTAAACACATTAAGATTCTTTCTGAGATATGCAGAATCCATAACAGTGATTTCTAACCCCTTTTCTGAAAAGGTAGGATTCGCCCACACAGCAGGGGAGTAAATCACCCTTGGGCCATTCTCGGATGCACAACTTCTTCACCTTGTTTGCATTGTTCGCTGTCACACACGCATCAGAGATTTCCACATACGCTGGTGGATTGGTGTCAGTGCTTGCTGCTGACAGTGCATGCCCACAGAACACTCAGGACAGACAATGACGCCTACTCTCACAGACTGCTGCTATGGAAATTGCTATGGAAATTTCTATGGCTAAAGGGTTGTTGTTTGGTTTTGGTTTTTTTTTTTCATTATGAAACAAAGTATAGTGTGATATTCTTTCCCCCAAAGAAAGAGAGCAAACAAGTCAGCACTGCCAGACATGTGCAGGCTTAGTGTGGGAGCACTGATGTGCACTGTCCCACCACCACCACCATCTCCCCTTTCCCAGGGATGTGGAAATAAAAGACCTGCTTCTCTCATTACCACCTAAAGCCACTGAGATCAGGTCAAGCTTGGAGCATCCACCCCTGTCCTCACTACAACACCCTATGTCAGAACAGGTCACCCCTGTCCCAGGGTTTTGTGGGATGGGATGCTACAAAACCAAGTAACACATTTAAGGCTTCTAAGTAAGTAATTTTATCACAATTCACAGTCTCTTAAATAGCACTTTTTAAAGTCAGGTGTTAAAGGAGGTGGTGGAGGAGGTGTGGAAGACAGGTAGGTTAACATGAGCGAGAGCATGACATGCCAACAGAGCTGAACGTGCTCAAACCCATTTCTTGAGCATCACCATGCTGCCTGCCTGCCTTTGCCACCTTCTCCGTCTGCCATTTATACCAATCATTGTCATTTTGTTTTCTTTCAATCTTTCATTCTCTCACCCCTTGATCTTAGCTTCATCTTTCAGCTCTTACTTTGAAGTTTGAAATGTGTCCTTTTATGCCACAAGGGGAAAGTCCCAAATCCAGATGGGCTATGTGAAAACATGGCTAGAATGTGAAACTCCCAGAAGAAAAATAGTCTAATTAAGAGGTCACATCTGAAAGGCTCTGTAGAAAGAGCTACACACTCTGCGCCTCCCAGAGCCTTCCTGATTTATCAGACTAGTAACAATGACTGAGCTGGCTCCACTAGGATTTGAGACCCATCCTTTGGCCACTGAGCCGCCTTTACCTTTCTCACTCATGGCAGTTGGCAAGATCCAAATTCTTAGCTCACAGGATTAGTTTCCAGCTTGTTCAGTGCTCTTGCCAAAGCTAAAGGCAACAAGATGAACAGGGATATAAACTTGGATTGCTCAACCTACATATTCCAGGCATTAAACCTGTGGAGACTGTTTATATCACTGTAATTACTTTCATACAGGTTGTTAAAGCCAGATTCATTAGCTTAGGTTACAATGACCTATACAACATGCTTAAAACCCATTTATCCTATTAAAGAGATTTAAAACTCACCTCCTTTCATGAGATGTCAGTGATTCTTGATTTATGATTTGGTCATGCTTTAAAAATAAAAGTAATTACTTCTCTTACTACGGTAAAAGCCTGCTGCCTCAAGGTTGCCACAATACATCTATAATTGAACAGCAACAGCTCTAATGTTCAGCTTGGATGACAAAAGCATTGGCTATTGAAATACTGCCTACGATGGTGCCTGCATACCAGGGAGCACTACATCAGCTGACAATTTTCAGCAGGAACGATTGCACCTTAGGCATCTTAGAATCCAATGTGCTGGGTGTTTCCTGGCAGTGGAAATACTTTCTATTTATGTATCCTAACTCTTTTAAGAAATGAAAAAAAAACCCATCACCCTTCCTGTTAATTTCCTTGCAAGAGCCAAGGTCTTTTGTTCGAACACTTTTCCTTTGAAGGCTGCATGAATTTTATTTCAAAGGAATGTTCTTTAAGCATTCCTAGAAATACAACAACTCTGTGATGCACAATACACTTGGGTGTTGCATCATTTTGGGAATGCAGCTGGCTTCCGAAACATAGCCATAAAAAGGCTAAACCAGGCAACATTTTGTCCCAGAAAGGATCCCAGAACCAGTCTCTCTAGGAAAAAATGACTGAATTCATGTATTTGTCCCAAACTTGCTGTAAATATTATTCGTGCACAGATGGGTGCTGATGGCCAGATGTGGACGCTCCAATTCAAGCAAATGAAATGTGTGACCCATTTTAGTTGTATCTGTGCAATGCTCTGCCTGGACTAGTTAATTTACAGCAAAACCAGTGTGTTTTGACATCACCAAGATCTGGAAGTTCCCCCGAAGCATCCTCTTCATATAAAGAATACATACAAACATTATAAGAACTTCTCTTATGCAACTATAAACAAAAAACACAACCTCACACACTGCAGGGCATGCACTCATAGAAATATAGAAGTTATTCCCTCAGGACAGCAGGGACTCAAACTAGCAAAATCTGAAGATTCTCTAATATTCATGCATATCTTAACAGTAAGAAGTTATTTTGACAGTCACATAGTCAAATTGTAAATACTTCTGTTTAGAAATAACTAAGATTCTGTTTGTGTTCATTAAATTAGAAAAAGTGACTATTCCCTTTCTCCTCATCCCTGGTTTTGGCCTCTACTAGTAAAAAATGGGCTTTGAGATTACTGTATGTATTTGATGCTAAATTGATGGTTTTGGCTTGAACAACACAGTTGTGCATAAACATTACCAAGGCAGCCAGCACAAAATGGCCTGATGTATGAGGGGCTACTCAACCTCCTGCAGAGCTTGAAGGCAGTTTTAGGATTAATCCCTGTCCCCACATGAGTCAGTAACCCTCAGTGACCCAGAGCTCCCCACTCTCCTACACCATCAGTTTTATCCAACCCAGAACTCCCTGTCAGAGCTCTCATTTGAACACACTTTAAACTTTCATGGCCCTTTTCCTTACCTCCAGCCACATGGACAGTCCCACACATTAACACTTCTTGAAATGCAGAGGTGGTCTTTCTGCAGATGGCCACCGAAACTTCCCCACCATGGCTTTCTGCCATGGCTAGCCAGTGACTTAACCACAAAAACGCCTGATATTTTATCTCTCTTCCCCAGCTTGCAGTGCTAGAAGAATTAGATTGGGTTGTCATCAGGGGTCCCATAAAGAGTGCAAATGGATCCAGAATAAAAAAAGTTATAAAAACAAATGACTTTATAACTCACCTTTCATCTCACCAAAGCTACATATCTTAAAATCAATTGTTCACATGAAGTAATAACAGATGTCAGCCAGAGTAATAAACGCCGAGTAGGAGAGTGTGAGACCCAGGACACCAACCAGGGATTTGCTCGGTAAAAAGCATCCGACAGCATTTACTTCTTGATCACAACCTGCATTCCAGACGCTGGATCAGAGGGGTGTGTATAAAACTACTCTTCAATCATGATTTCTGCAGTATAGAACCCCTTTTAAACTATACATGTGTGTTTTTAATATATACACACTTGATTAGTGTGGAGCATTAAGTGACATTTTACAGTATTATTTATTAGTCCTTTTCTAGGGCTACAGCCAATTTCTTCAATTTCTCAGATGCTTTTCTTCTTGCCATATGCTTTTTGTTAGAAACGTTGTCTTTGAAAACAGGCCCAAATCATAGTGGTGATTTTGGGTTTTTTAATGCATTAGTTTCAACTGCTAGAACTAAACATCCTCTCTTCCCACCTCTAAAAGAGCTTTGCATTAGATCAGCCTTTTTAGTAGCCAAAGGAGCATAACACCTAGACACTAGTCCTTGAGAGCATGAGCTAGCGTCTCCATTAACATCCACAGGGGCATATTGGCCACAAACACCCACGATTTATTCTGCAGTTCTCCCAGTTTGGATTATTTGCAATGCAAGCCATTAGGAAAAGAAATTTACCTCTAATGCTACAGCCCATTAAATGACACATAATTCAATAATGTGTTACAACAGAATTATCTTTAAAACGAAGTAAGATCCCTGTAGGAACAAAACAATAACAACCTTTGATACCACAATTATTTGAGACTTGCTGAAATATCTTTGTAGTTAGGTGAAGAGATATAAAATGACTATTTAGAACACAAATTTCCTGGGAAATAAAAGTAAAAAAAAAATAAAATCAAATCTTCCAGGTAGATGCCTATTTTAATATGTCTGCAATGTGCAAGATAATATTCCTATTAAGAAAGTGAAGGGGAGGAAAAAAATTTACATTTTATAACCACAGCCAAATAGCAAAGCAACAATTAAAGATTGTTATGAAGATTGCTACGCAAAACAGCTAACTGGCTGCTAAGAGGAATTTTGGTTGTATAATGTATAGTGTGCCTAAGGGCAAAATTCCAGCCCACCTGTTACACCTAGATTGGGTGAAGTGAATAAGTGAAAAACAACCACCTCCATCCAAGGCAGAGATGGGCTGACAGGCAGCAAGTTCCCTCACCTTGAAGACTGCCAAAATTCAGAGGTTGCCACCCAGTGTGCCCCCAGCTCTACACCCCATTGCACCTGCCTTTCCTTTCAGCTCACAGGCTGCCTTTGAGCCATTTGGGATCATGTCCTGCCCAAAACAAGCCACTAACCGCCATTTTGTTCCTTTTCCTTTGAGAAGGTCCCCCACCACCTCCCTCCTTGGTGCTCTCCTACTACAAGAACAAGGCCAGCCCAGCAAGGGAGGGGCTGTAGCACCCATCCCCAAAAGCACAAAGGGTCAGATGAGATAGAAGGAGTCACAACAATCCAGTTACTAATTTTTTATTATTATTATTATTATGCACTTCTACTGACAAAAAATTTGGGAAATAGATAAACGAAGAAATGGGCAGAGAGATAGTAATACTCCCAGGTTTTCTGAGTGAAAAGCATTTTTGGACACTCTTTCTCATAGGAAAGCTAAAGTCTGTAATCAAGGGACTGATATAAACCCACGAGGGAATAAGCCTCACTAGCAAAAGTAGTAATCATGACAAAATTTACAGGACAGGAGGATTTCCACACTAGGGCACAAATTAAAATGGTGGGGCAAGTCTGCTGAGCATCCTCTGTGCATTTACAGGAGTCTTGCATTGATGTAAAAGATGCAGGAAGGAGATGAAAGAAATACTACAGATGCAAATTAAATTGTGATTTTGTTCAGTTGACTGTAAGGGTACATCACACGAGTAGGATTATGATAGAAGACTAGAAGTTGCTCAGAAAGGAAAGGAAAAAAGTGCATCTACATTTAAAGCCCAGAACATAATGACTTTATTTTTTCATCATTGGAAAAGAAATGCAACTTGTCAAAGCAAGGCATAGGACAGAAGGCCAAACCAGAACTTGGGGGGATAAGGCTTTCTTTCAAAATATCCCAGCCTTTCAAAGCCTGAGGATGTGACAGGCAATGCACAAAGGGAGCGGGGTAGGAAAAGTATAGGTGAGCTGCCCAACCTCTTGACATCGGTGAGGGCTTTATGGTATAGGTGCAGGGACAACCAAGCAGCAGGGAGGGCACCTCATTTTCCTAGAATTAATTTAGGGAAGGGAAATCCAAAATCTATCAGAAGATGGACACTGGACTCCAGTAAAGCCAACCTAAAGACTGACTGATCTTAGAGGAGGGAGTACAAACTCTCCCCAAAACAGAGGGGGACACGGGAAAGTGTCAGGAGAAATGGGCAAAACCATGAGTTCTTCAAAAACCCAGTACTGAATAAGGAATTGTACAAAAAGCAGAAGTAAGATCAGAGTTTGCTAATAATTAAAGAAGCGCAGGCATATACAGGCAATGCACAGAATGACCAAGACAGTCATATCAAATTAGCTGCTGATATACTTACTATTACTTTTTCTAATACTATAGGAAGGAGATTGTTAGCTTCTTTGTGAAGGTCTTGATCTGTCTTTGTTCATTTTTCCCCCAACTAATTTATGTTGCTTAGTCTAACTAAAAGGACATGTAAACATCACAACTACACTTCATAAAACTTGTGGAAAAAAGGTCAATCGTTTCTCAGGTCCAATAGCAACAGAACAAAAAAAAACAGCAAAAAAAGCAAAACATATTAGGCTGAAGCTGCAGTGGAAAAGATTTGCATTAGACATTTCTAAATCTCTCCAATGATAGGATTATATGCAACTCCTTATAACGTTTAAGAAGGTTGTTGCCTCTCAAGGATTTTTTTGTTTTCAAAAACAGGTTATAAATCTGTCTGTGTGTTGGTGGTGCCTTTTGAAGCAGACAGGAACTCTATAACCTCATGAGATACCTTACACAGAAGGCAGGATACAAAGACGTCATGAAAACATTGAAATTCCTCCTCCAGATAGCTTTCTATTTCTGTTTATCCACTGCTTTTCCTGAACATTACTTTTAACACAAAGATTTACCTCTGTTTGCAAGGCAGTGTAAATGCAATTTAACAAAGACAGTACAATAAATAGCAGTGTCTTAAAATAGAGGTTTTCCCAGTTATCTCATCAAGTAAGACAAACGCTGATGGATACCCTTAGAGATTCTCACTTTCAGCTTCTGATGTTCTCAGTGCCCTTGGGAGAGACTCAGTACTCAGCATCTTACTAATGAAAAAGTCATAGAACCAGAGAGGAAAGTAGCAGAAGATGCAGAGGGACATGTAAGCCCCTTTGCCAGGGGTGTACAAGCCGTGTGGTCTCTTGGCCAGCAAAGCGTGCAGGACAGCACTCAGCACGGGGGAGAGGTCAGCATTGCAGTACGCAGGCATGTGCAGGAAGTAGCTCTTCAGGCCCAGGAGGTAGTCCTCACCATAGTCTTGCCTTGTGTCTGCTGGCAGGTTCTCCATCAGCTCCTTTATTTGCTTATCCCACAGGTCAGATGTGCCTTGTATACCTGCAGTAGCAACATCACAGGATAGCAAGCAGGTTTGGGGCTGAATTTAAAAAATTCATCTATAATTAATAGTAAGTTGTTCACCACCACCACCCTGTTCACAGGTGTTCTAAACTGGGTCAGTGAAGGACAGCCAAAACAGCTGGTTAGCTGTGAATGCTTTTACCAGGAAGAGAAGGGAAAGCACGAAGCACAGACTACTCAAAAACCATAGGGTTCATGCACCATTTGGTTACCAGCTCTACCTAAAAAGGCTCTCTCACAGCCAAGTCAGCATTTTTTCCCCTTCCCTCTCCCACCTTCCCCTGCCATTCTGTCCTTATTCATTTTGTGGGTGTTTCTGATCAGTATTTATCAACTTGGGTTGGCCAAGTGCTAAGCTCCTCTTTTGTGAGTGACATTAGTATTTCAGTAACTAGTTTCATGAAGGATAAGGCTTATATTAGGCCAGGCTTTTTTTTTTTTTTTTAATAATCTATTTTTCCTCCATCTGCATCATGTAGGAATGAAAGCAGTGGCTCTTCTAATGCATTTATTGCCTAACTATCATGAATTAAGTATGGCAAATAAAGAAAAATCTTTAAATAAATACTAAAATCTCAAATACTGGGACTTGTTTTGATGTATGAAGTTTTCATCCACGAGTCTGACAACAGCTAAGCAGGGCCTGCAGGTGACACCTCAGCCAAGTACCGCTGACCACGCAGGCACTGTCAGAGCCCAGTGCCCTGCCAGCTCCCCACCCAGGAGGGGAGGCGTTCAAGGGAGTGGAGTTTTACCAAAAAGACCATTTTGCTTTTCATCAGCATAAAAATTGTCTCCATGAAGACACCAGGGCTTGCTGAGTAGGCGGCAGTGGGTTTGATATTGTCCTTGGGCAGCTGCCAGGCATGTCCACAGAGTGGGGACCTGTGTGTCACCCACCCTGCTCCCGGCTGGGCACGGGGTGCAGCGAGGGTGCGTGGTGCAGGAGATGAGTCTGTAACCCAGACAGGCTCTGTGGAAAGTGCTGAGAGCAGTGGAAGGAGGAGAAGGATTTGGAAGAGAAAGCAGCAGGAATGCAACAGAGGGAAGATCAGAGACTATATAGACTAATATTGACAGAAAGTAATCAGGATGACAGGTATTGCTAAGATTCTTCAATGCAGGACTGAGCAGTTCAGTAAGAGCTCTGATCTTGATACAGGTAGGACTGACAGTGAGTCCTGAAGCTCTCATGCAAGAGAAGCAAGCCATACCACTCACATCAAACACATCGTGATGCTTGGTTTGTTCACTTCAACAAAGCTAGAGCAAAGGGAAGGCACCAATTGCCTGAACCCTGTCCTGCCTCAAAGCAAAGAGCTCTGCCCAGGAGAAAGGCTACACTCGCAAGGCAGAGGCAGGCAGCGTGCAGAACTGGAGGGAACATCTCTTGCAAAAATTGCGGATCTTAATTTCCATAACCAACGTGAAGAATGGAAAAAAAGTCCGACTGTTGAGAATCGCTCAGAGCTCTGAGGATGCTGGACTACAGGGAAAGAGACGAGGCAGAAAGAACTACCCGAAATGTCAAATACCAACCTGTTCGGAAGCCTGACGGATGAATTGCAGCAACTTTAATTCCCCATTTGGAAAGCTCTTGCCTCATTACTCCCGAAAACATGGACAGAGCTGCTTTTGATGCACCGTATGCAGCATACCTCGGTAGTGGAATGCCTCCTGCAGGAGCAATATAAACATGATAAACCTCGATGGTGGCTCTTTCCAGCCTTTATTTTTGTGATTTAGAAGGAAGATTATAGCGCAACCAAAATTATGCAGCTCTCACTGAGGTTAAAGACAAGTCAGTGAGGGAATCATTTCTTTCTAGAGGTTAAAAAAAAGTGAAAGTTGTAAATTAACAGTTGCTCATAGCAGTTATGCTCAGTAACACCTGATAAGACACCTTGTATGGCAGAAAAAATAAACTGTATTGCCTTTAAGGGAAAAAACTGCTGAAAATTATGATTGTTGTTCTCAGAAACACAGATAATGTTTTAGTTCATATAAATAGTGAAGCAATAGTTTAATGTCGCTGTTCTTGTTGTCACCATAACACGAATTTCAAGCTCCTACTATAAACTTACAGGGTAAGTAATCTCAATTTTAGCTTTATAAAGCCAATTTATCTTCCATTTCTTTCCAGATAGTTTCCAAAAGACCAGAGACCACAGTGCAAGAGTGGGGAAAACCTCTGTGGACAAACCAAAGCTGGAATCACACCACCCAGGCGACAGGACTCCCTGAGACCCATCATGGAAGCACATCCCCCTGCCTATAGTTATATCCCATCTTCTCCAATCCCAGCAGCATTTGTTCAGATGGAAAAGATAGAAAACAGCCAGTTTTTTAGGTGAATTTAAAATATATCCATATGTTTACAAAACAAAAGCTTCCAGAAAATATCTTCCAAATACAGAGATCTCCTCTGCTCCAAAACCTGGTAGACTGTCACTTCTTCAGATTTAGAAAAATCCAAAGACACCTTGATTTGAGCATCTTCCCCTTCTTCAGCCCCTCTACTTTCTCCACAAGGTTGGTGTTATCACCACACAGAGTATTACTGCCAGATTTACAGTTCATCACAGCCACCACGGGCTGTGTTGGCATAGTGGGGAGGAGGGAACAGAACAGGCAACCTTCTTCTTGAGGCACATCAGTCCTCCTCCTGCCTGCATGGGCAGTTGGGCACATCTGCTGGTACAGCCTCCATTTCAAACATTACACACTTATCTCAATGTATTAGAATCTTTTAAAGAAAATACTTCCATACAGGGGAATTTTCAGGTAAGCCACTGGTGCCATTTATTGGGTTTTGTCCCGCAACAACCAAGGTATCATGCGAGCATCTTACAGAGTCATTCCTTTGAAGAAGTCAGGCCAATTATATGTTAATTATTCTTCTGTGTGCATCTGAATAAGTTTGAGTTTCAATTGGTTTGAGCCAATTGAATCACATACTCTTTCCCTCTGAGGTCAGGCTAACCTCAAACCCAGTTAAATTAGCTCTACAGACAGGAATAGATACGGCACAATGAGACCTCGCTAACTTTTCAGCTAATGTTTTACCAAAGGACCCTCAGACCCTGTGTTAAGAGGAAGCTATTTACCCAAACCAGCCCCTGTGCAAGAACATCTGTGCAAACAGCTCTAGTTTAAGCAGGGTCATTATCAGCTCCTGTAAGGGCAAATTACTCAGCACAGAGAAACCCTCCATTTATCCCTGCAAGGCAGCTCGGGGATTCATGCCAATAAATAAAACATCTGCCCCAACACATCAAAAGTGCAAGCTTCACCTGGGTGCTCAGAGAAAACAAGAGGTCTGTGCTCTGTCTCTGTGCTTGCAAGGGCTGGTGGGCAGAGCAGCACCAGAAGGGTCCTTCTGATAATTCAGTCCTGATTTCTTTAAGTGTCAGGAACAAATCAGAAACATGGGCATGCAGATACAAAACATACTTGGGATTAAAAAAGAAGACAGAAAAATGCAGTGTCAAAGCTAGGCTGAGGCCACATCCTCAACATAAGCCTTGAACACAAGGTAATGCTTGCACAAGCCACCATGGCAATACAACAGGATTTGAGTGGACACCAACTGTGCAGAAATAAGGGTCCAAGAAGACAAGGCAAAGGAAAATTTGAGAAGCAGATGATATGGTAAATCCTTAAGAGGTCTTAAGCCAAAATACTTTCCAGCATCACGACATCCTGCTTCTAGCAGGTCTCATTTTCAAAGGAGCATTCTTGCTCCTCAGCTGTTGGCTACCAGATACTGTATTACCTCTGTTCCTACATCATGGCATCTCAGTTGTCCTCCTAGACTAGAAGGTCATGTTGTAAAGGCATATATAGTAAGAACACGATCCAATTTATGGGACAAAACTGAAGAGCATATTATAGGCTGTTTCTTTTTTTAAAAATTTATTAATGAAAAAATACCATTTTGCTAATATGTTAGGCTAATGTATTTTTAAGAAGACATGCACAATATTTTAAACAAATATAAAGACATACTCTCTTCAGGTTCCAGGTTATTAGCAGACCATGCTCTAGCACTACACACTCTGGAAAGAACCACAGGATGTAGTAAAAAATAAAACTGGCTTCTGCTCTTGAAGAATTAAATGTTTCTCTTCAGCAGGTGTTTTATCATTGTGCTTTCTCATTCTAACTATAGTACTTGAGCCCTACAAGGATGGAGAGGTGGAGCTGCCCAGGAGAAATATCTAACATTTATTATAGACTGTTACAAATAGCAAATGTCATTAACTTACCCAAAAGATATTTATGCTCCAATTTTAAGCCAGAGTTTTAAAAAAAGATCGAGACTTTAGGTGCAACCAGCCCAAATGGAAGAGGGTCTGTCTCTGCAAAAGGCAGAGAGCTTTTGGGTATCTCCACAGTGTGATTCAATGACACACAAACTGAGGTGGTCACAGACTTCTGTTGGAACATATTATAGAAACATCTGTGATTTACCACCCACCTTTCTGGAAGCTCACAGAGCTATCACTCATAGCATCTATAACACAAGATCTGAATTTTACTGTCTTTTCTATAACAGCATATTTTTAGCCATATTAAAGTCTTCTTTAAATGCTGTTTTCCGGAAATAGTCTCCTAAACAAAAGAAAAAACCTAGATATTAATTCCCTAGGTGTATTGACAAGCCAGACTGACCAACACCTTCCTCAGCATTTTGGCCAAGGAAGTTAGTTGTTTTTTCTGTTGCACCAGAAATTTAGTTGGTGCTTTAGTTCAGCTCACCTGCCATGCTGGACACGTTAACCAGCCTGCCCTGGGATTTCCGAAGTAATGGCAAGAAAATCTTTGACACCTCTACAGCCCCAAAGAAATTCACCTCCATGCACTGCCTGTACGTGCTCATGGGGAGCAGCTCAGCGTCGGCAGGGATGCCCAGGATGCCTGCATTGTTCACGACTCCCCAGAGCCCTGGAAAGAGAGGAAAACACAGGGTTGCTATACAGCAGGAAATCAACTCCATAAAGATTAAACTGATGAACTGGATGGTGCCTCCAGATCCAAGCAGAGATGATCTGCAACTACAGATACACAGTACCCACTCCATGAACATTTTTTGTGTCCCAGAAAGCAGGAGTCATCAATAGAAATACCCTGACTGCCCACAGACTGTGGTGTGGAAATGACCTACACACATAAGCCATGATGCAGCCAACAGTTAAGAGATGCACCTCATAAGCAGCTATATTAGTACTCCCGTTATAATTGAAAAAAGCTGTACCTGTATTTTGCACCTTCTCTGACACTTTTAGATAGGCTTCCTTGACTTGGGTGGCATTGGTTATATCCAGCTGCAGCAGAGAGAGTCTCTGAGAACAGGTCCGTCTCAGTTCCTCAGCTCCAGGTCCATCCTCATTCAAAACCCCAGCAAACACCACAAAACCTAAGTTATCCAGGTATTTAGCCAGTGCATGTCCAATCCCAGTGTCGCTTCCTGGAAACATCAAAAAGACACTTGAAAAGTGGGCCTGTCCTAAACCATCATTTAAAAAAAAAAAAAAAAAAAAAGGGCACACATTGGAAGAACATGCAAATGTAACCAAAAAGATGGTGAAATAAAGTCACTAAAATACACATGACAGTAGGAAGAAAGGTTCAGAACTGAAGGTTTGAGGAGCTGAACCTTTGCATGTTCCATAAAGATTGACAGATCATGTCCTCTGGGCTCAGAGCTGATGGTATCAGCTCATGCTCTATACCAACAGATTCTAAGACTTTCTTCATACATACAAAGGAAATAAAACCCTAGAGTGGGTTTATACAAATATTCAGACTGAAACCTGACAACAGAAGTATCTAGCGAAAAAAAAAAGAAAACACCATACAAATATTTTAATTTTAAATCTTAGATGGACAAAGCAATTATAGGGCATTGGAATTCAACCTGTTGGGTTCTATTTCTTAATTCAAAGAAGTAGCATTATTTATTCAAACATCTACTATCCACATGCTTCTGATAAACACTTTTTTGTCACAGGCTGCAACCAAGCCAAAGCTAAGCAACTATTTCTTTACCTGCAAAGGAGTTCATTGCTTTCAAGCCCTAAGAAAGCTTCAGAATGGCATTTTTAGGCTAAGCCAAATAGCAGCAGCTATTTAATTCATGCAAACTTGCACCAGAATTTCTCTTATCCTCTCTATCCTCTTCCAAATTTATTCCCAAACTTTATACTCCCATATAAAGTAATGAACTACCAAATGCAGGAAGCACTGTTAGAGCAAACACACAACGATCTTTGCAACCACAACGGTGCAATTTCTCCCTCCAGGTAACAATGATAACTATTTAAGAAATAATTCGATTGATTCACAAGTCTCTGCCTTTGAGACAGTATTTTGCTGCTGCTGTCTTACTTTTAAGTGTTTTCTTTCCTGGTGTCTTTTATAATTCTGGTTTCCATTCTTCCTATCTACAGAGAAACTTCTTAGCAAGGGAGGAAACATCTCACCCATCTGCCCACCAAGACTCACCATGAAGCAACACAGGGCTCTGCTAGAGACAGGGAAGGAGTTTATAGGGACTGTGCTGCAGGAGTCAAATCCACAGTCAATAGAATCTGATTGCAAAAGAGACTCATCTTAATCATGCTAGATCTCATTTCTGGGTTCTGTCTTTTAACTGGGGCTTTAAGTATTGAAAGGTGAAAAAAATTAATTTCAGGTGACTTGAAAGGAACACGTACTAAATGCCTGGATCAATCAGTGCAACATGTTGAAAAGAATTACTCATGCTCTACTTAATTCTTAAAAAAAAAAAAAAAAAAGCTTTCTGGCATTTCTGAAGTCTGCAGTTTGTTGAAGATGCACCACAGCACCACATATATCACACTGAGCTTCTCGTCACCCTGACCCGAAAGAGAACAAACCTGCATTCTTGGAATTCCCTAAAGAGATGAAGAGGCCTGCAAATATCCCAAAGACATGACAGATTTCTGGGTTTGGAAGTTGGATGTCTTTCCTTTTTTTTCTTTTAGTGAAAAACCACATTTCTGAATCCTTCCCCTTTCACCTTTCCCAGCAAGCACACAGCCAGAGATACATATTACTTAAGTTTTACAACATAGCTTTAACTTGGGAAGGGGCAGAGTGCTCAGCAACTAGGGATGGGTGTAGCAACCCTGAGAAGGAAATGAAAAGCAGTGTTTATCTGTGCCTGCCGCTGGGTTTGTCCCCAGCCTATATCGAAACAAGTGTGATTTGAGTTTCAGACCTGTTATTGAAGTCCAGAGAAACTTTACCCTTCAACTCAGAAAATTCAAACAGTAGTTAGGTCTCTATAAGGAAGAAATAGAAGCAAGGGGGGTGGGTGGGAGGAGTTCTCTATGTCAAAAATAACAATTTGTGAATTATTAGAAGATTTATTATAAGAAAGGCAGTCACTACTGATTGTAACTGAATCGTTACTACAAATTTATCATTGACTCACACTAAGCATCAGAAAACACCAGGTCACACATCAAGAATGAAAAGACCAAGTTAAATGGAGAAATTCATCCCACTGCACACAGAATCACAGAGGCAAGAATTTCACAATTCCTGGTACTTCAGATCTTCATGGTAATTTAATTTTTAAGGAAGCTGGCTATTCAGTCTACCAAACTAAAGTGTTCACATGCCCACGAGCTTCACTGAAGCACTCACTCCCAGCAAGAGGATCAATAGAAATGTTTCACCAGTGACTTTAAGACTGCTCACATGCCCACAGTTATTCATGTGAAAAAGCATTTTGACAACTGGGCACAGTTTTCCCTTATCACGGTACTCTGGTGACCTGCCGGCTTAAATAAATAACGTACAGCAGCACCCACACAAGGGACATCCAAAGAGGACCAGAACAATATTTGACAAAACCCAGAGAGAGAAGTACAGAGATGACTCCACCCTCTGGCCAAAGGCAGCTGTCTCACCAGTGATACAGGGCAGCTGCCCAGAGCACAACAGCATTCCTCAACCCTGTGGAGCTGAAAGAGGTGGAGGGGAAGAAGAAAAAATTTTTTTAAAAAATCACCATTTCTGCTCAGGTCTTGTCTAAATTGGAGAAGATTACACCAAAATTGATTTAAAGACACCTTGCACCTGCACACAGACACACATCCTACAGTTGGTATGGGGAATATTACAATCAGAGCAATTCAACCAAGAAATGTGTTGAGTAAAACTTTCATTTCAGTTGATGGAGGGTTTGATTGATTGCATACCAGTCTGGATCAAATAAAGACCAAGAACAGCCTTGCTGGTGTCCAAACTTGCATTTCTTCAGTACAGCTGCAGCACAGGTACAAAGAGAACACCTTGATTTGATGAAACATAGCCAAATGTTCTTCACTCCCATATATTCCTCTAATTCAAACTTTCTAGAGCAGCTAAGCTCTGAGAGAGTGCTTTTTCCTGAATAATTGCAGTCTTACAATAAGCAAGGAGATGCCCAAGTGCAAGTGCAACCCCCTGCATCTTCAAGGATGGGAAAGGAGTGCTCCCTGTTCCCTCCCTGCCTGATATCCATCTTCATCTGATACACCTGCAGGGAGAAACCCAGCTGGCAGATAAACCATGAGGGGAGAATTTGCTGCTCATCTTGTCCTCTCTTAACTTTAACCCCCATATTAATGCTTGCTAGGCAAATCTAAATTATTTCCAGGTGTCCCTATAAAACAAAATGAAATTCAGCAAGAAATAGCTATATAAACCAAAGCAACTTGATTCAACTTTCCAGAGGGGAAAAATAGAAGATAAAACAAAAAAGAGAAAGTTAACAGTGCAAGAAGCAGTTGGCAGGCACTCCGGTTTAAGGATTTGATTAACACAAATAAACATTTAAAGTTTTAGAAGAAACAGGAGAAAAGCCATAAACCAACAAAAATGCCATCCATGCAAACTAAAAGTGGGTTTTGAGTAGATCAGTGTTAATAGAGACTGAATTGATTAGCTCTGAACTTCAACTGCTAGTGAAGGAAATTACTCACTCCCGAATGATTCCATACTTCGTTTCAAAGAGATGGCACCAAACCAGTGTCTTGAAATACATGCATGATATACACAGTGTGTACTGTGTAAACACGCACACTGAAAGATAACTGTACATCCATAACCAGTGCAATAAATTCAAGTAAACAAAAGTAATGTCTGAATGTAGTGTTCTAACGGCTTCCAGAAATTAATGTCTCCTAAAAAATTAGACCATCGTAAGTATTCTTCTGCTTTTTGCACCAGTTAATTTCACAAGTATGTCTAAAAAGCTACTTGTAAAGATTAAATGAGACACTAAAAAATAATAGCATCTATTAAGATGCTTTTCTACTTAATTTCAGAACACTTATTTACCTGGAAAATACATCTCTGGCAAAGCAAATAAAATGAGAAAAAAAAAAATAAAAGGAAACCTTACAAGCATGCATTTCACAGATACCTAACCCGAGAGCACAAAGTTTTCCAGCCTACTTGTGAGAAAAGCCAGTTTTTGCTTCCTGGCACGCATCTGCAGCACCTTACCTGTGATGAGCACGGCTTTGTCACCCACAGGCAGCAGCGCCCTGACACCCAGGTACGCGGAGGAGACGAGGCACACGGCGCAGAACACCACCAGTCCCCCGCCAGCCCCCAGCGTGGCCGCACACAGCAGCCCCAGCAAGGCAGGCAGGAGCCTCCAGACCAGCACATCTGCTTTCTCCACTGGGCTCCTCTTGGCCATACCGAGCACAGTCACCCCAAAAAGCAAAGTGATGCCTGTACAGAGCCATCCAAGGGGGCTGCTGGGGAGAGCATCCATCGGCAGGGGCAAGAAGCAGGCACACCACTGGCTGGGAAAAGGCAGGTATTGCTAAATGCAGCACGTGTTATATAGGAGCAGGGGGTGGGGCAGAGAAAGGGGACTCTGTTTAAAGGTTTGACATAATCTCACCCTCAGCAAGAAACAGAAGCCTTCCTTTTCTTACCTTTTATTCCTTCTGCCTGACAGCTCCACCTTCTGAACAATATGCTGGCTGGATAATGATTGACAGCACTGGGAATGGACATGATGTAGCAAGCCCTGGCTTCAGGAAAAAATTAACTGCTATATGTTTTATATGTTTAAAGTACATTTTCCTAGGCAGTTTAAAAAGAACAGTTTCTTTTGTGGGAAATAGTTGGAATTTCCTACCTAAAAACTTAAGGTGTTATTTCAGTGGAACCAATTTTTGATAGGCAGTGACAAAAATGAGTCAGGACAAGGTTATTTACTCTCTGTAGTGCAAACTGCGTGGTTAGCATTGGGCTTTTTCACACATGGGCCACCCTACTCTTTCAACAAAAAGCCCAAAATGACCTTCTCTACTTTAGTACAGAGCTTTAGCTATTTACCTACTCCACAGTAGGCAAATACCTATGGTTAATTGATATTCAAGGGGGTCTGGGAGGCTGGGAAGGGGTGATTGCTGATTTGCAAATCAATTGTTAGGTGAACACATGTAACACACCTGAGATTGAGTCTTCAGTTGACGTCCAGTGACGACTTTCACCTTAGTTTTGACAGGAATCACTGGTTCAATATCCACAGCAGGTTGGGGGGAAAAAAATGCAATCAATTAAATATATTTGAGAGATTTAACACCTCCTGTGGTGGACTCTGAAAGTTATTTAAACTATAAGAAAATTTTAAAATCCATCCAGTTAAAAAAGGATTGAAATACAATTTAGGCATATTTAACCCTGTTTAAAAATCCCTGCTAATTGGTTTGAGAGACGAGCCTAAGCTACCACACAACCAGCTAACATGATGTTACTGGTTTTCTGAAAGAAAATGTAGTGCTGACCTATTTATTTTAGACATGAACCAGAAGATTGAAGTGCAGGGTACAAACCTAACATGAGACACAAGCACATTTCCATTCCATTATTCCTTTGAGGTTTTATGGGATGACAAATATGTTGAACATAAATTTTTACATCCAGTGAAAAGGTTTACATACCTCTATAGGTAGTTTACATTACAGATGAGGTCACTTTCTTAAAGGAACATTACCCTTGAGGTCTGCTTGTCATTCATTACTACTGTGAACACTCATTCATCCATCCTCCCACTAGTGCACAAAGTGTAAACTATTTTCACTTCTCTTTGCCATTTGCTGCTTCTGCTTTTAGTAGCGTGCTGGTCTTGAGGTCAGTTATACCTTGCCCTCCGTTAAGGCATCTTCTTAAAGATTTCCTTGGAGAATTTTGCTTTCTCTCCCCAATTGGTCTTTATCTCATGATTTAGATGATCACAAATGTGCTGGCATTGAAAGCATCTGCTCTCACACTTGAGGATGCAGCGAGCTGGAGTTTTTGCATATTGGGATGAGGGGCAGAAGTGACCACCTCCAACCTGATGTCTGCCCTGGCTCCCCTCAGCCTGTGGGAAGGGAACAGAGGTGGGTGAGGGCCACGCCGTGGTGGCCACCATGCCTGGTCCCTGCAGAGCGATCTCCATTTGAGTCTCCCCCTCTGCTCCATGCACCCCTGCTACATCCCCCACTGAAATGCATATGTTGGGGATGCCTGAATTGTCTGCATGCCTGCTGCTGTCCACTGACACACCCATCTGCACCCATGACACTGCAGAATGACTGTGGGAAGGGCTGGTGGGGACTGATCTCTGTCTCAATTAATGTTGAATTTATATTTTTAATATAAAATATAATCACTGAAGGCTTCTTTTAAAGAGAAGATGACCATGTGTTCACTGTGGTGTGTGAGTAAAATTATATGTAAGTGCATAGATCATACACACCACGAGACAGATTGCTATCAGAAAGTAGAGTGTGATCTAAAACTGGCTGAGAAACATTAACGTGGTGTACCCGCCCCATGAACCCTCTGCACTTTCTCTGACACCAGCCAGAGACAGATTGCTCCTTGAGGATTTTTCAGCACAATTTTGCAACAAGATAAGTTTTATCATCTCATGCCCACTATCCACCTTAAGAAAGCATCTACTTTCCTCTCTATGACTTTGGTATATCTCCAGTTCTCACAGCTGTACATTAACACAAGATTGCAATTGAGCTTGCATTATTTCCTATTTCCCTATGCCATGCCTACTCATGCTATGAATATACACCCTTATCTCACCTCCTTCTTGGCAGTTTTGCTGGAAAAGATGTGGCTCATCCAAATTACCAGGATGTTTCATCAACATGACATCTGTGTTACAAGGAGGATGTATTTGAGCTAATTGATTTTGAGCTAAGCTTGACTTACCTTTGCCAGGACATTTGTCTGTCTTTCCAGAGCCATCGCACAGTAACTCAGTGCCCCGTCTTTTTATGCCCCAGCAATCTACATATTCTATACTGAAGCCTAAACACTGCCTCCATAGTCAACCCATGCCAATGCCAAACATCAGCACAGAAACGATTCAGACGAGCCTCCTGGCTGAACCGTTCTGCTGTGTGATTCCTTAACCTCATTGAGCACTTTGATCTATGTGCATGTTTCTGATGTTTCTAACTGGGACTTTGCAGATGTCAAACGTGCCCCACCATGTAAATCTCTTCATGCTAAGTGATAACTCTCGAAGGTCAGTTAAAGCAATGGCAAAAGAAGATGCCTTTCATGAAGAACAATCCTTCCACGGTAATCTGCAACATAAATGACCAGTCTCTGCAATATCTCGAGTCCAAATCCAGCTTGTTTTTCTCCAAATTCTACAGCTGCAGCATCTTTCACCCTGTGTAGTATGACTGTAGAAGACTTTCCCCAGGACAAAGCAAGGACACCTCCCCAATATGTGGGATCTTTATGATAGGCATCCACTCATTGACTCCACATTCGCGTTCTTTAGGCACAATCACTTCTTCCCAGATATTAATTTACTTCCCATTTCACTAAGCTTTTCTCCTGTCATCCTTTGCTGGCTCTGTATTTTTCAGCATGATGGCTGCAGCCTGTGCTTTCGATGTCTATTCTTAACACAAAAAAAGGGCAAAATGTTCAGGTTCCCCTGTTCCTTTGAAATGTGGTGAAGCTGAGCCTGTTCACAACTTCTTTGAAATGCGTCACCAAGCTCTTTTTCTGTTCTACCTTGGAAATGAGCACTCTTCTGTCTTTGCTTTTCATGGCTCCATTTCTGGTTCAGAAGTTTTCCCGCTGTTTATTTTTTTAAAGCTTCCGTGACTTTCCAGCATAGTAGAAGCTTCCAGTTCAACCACAAGGCCTTCAGCATGTCTCTGTTACTTTTCCCTGCATCATTTTTCACTTCTTTGGCCATGTTTCTCATGTGCTTTCTTTGCACTTTCCAATAATTTACTAGTCAACATTTGTCTTTTCAGTGCTTTCCCTTCATCCAGAAGTACCACATGCCATATCCAGTAGTTGCTGTCTGTTATATTCTTCTGTCCCAGCTGCAACATGAATTACATTGTCTAGAAGCATGAAACATTTTTTCTACATGTTCAATCTGTATCTCAGCTTCCTCTGCCTCTGCCAGTCACAGAGTTGTTTTTCAGTTCAGGCTAGAATTTCTCACAGAACTCTTCAGTTTTTCATTTTGCTCTATTTTGTTGGCCCATTCAGGCTTTTTCAGCTGTGCAATGCAACGACTGTCGCTCCTGAGAGCCCCTGCTCAGTGTGCTTCTTGTGCTTTTGTGGCTTGGGTAGGGGACCTGCATTTCAAGTTCTGTAGGGAGGTTCTTGGCTACCAGCCTTTTCTTGGAAAATAATTTCAGCAAAAAATAAGTTGGAATCTGTTTCACCAAATGAGACATTAACCAAGACAGAAAAATTATTCTCATGAGTAGATACGTATATAAGCAGAAAAAATATGAAATTATTTACTTGGATTGACTACAGCTTCTGAGAGTACCTAAACACCTTCATACATTTGAATTTTGGTGGACTTAATGGCTACACAAGCACTTGTCTGGCTCTAAATCCTGGATGCAGAAGCTATTGAACTTGCATACACTCATTTGAGCAAACAGACTTTGCTCTTACAAATACTACTGAACTCCTATACAAAGGTTGAGATAATCCTCTGCCTTCAGCCAGTTATCTATTCATGCACTCAGCTTGAAGCACATGAATTGTCCGAGTAAAGACAACGGAACTATTACTCTGCCTAAAGCTAGGAACGTAGCCAAGTACCTTTGTGAATTAAGATCTCCGAACTCACAGACATGTATTGAATAAGGGAAAAAAAAAGATTATGTGCAACTGAAAATAAGGCTGTGTAACCTCTCCTTTGTCTTCAAACTATTTCTTTAGTAGACCCATAGGGAAAATAATTCCTGTCAAATAAAGTATGTATCCATTAAAGAAAAGTAAGAAATACATTTTACCTCTAAGTTACTGGAGATTTTGTTTGTAAAAATATAGTAATTGTAAAGATTGTAAATTCAGAGACAGACAGTAATTCCTGAAGATCACTTGTCAGTGAAGAAACAGCTGTAGCTCACCATTTCTCGATATTCAATTCTAACAAAAGCTAATAATAATAACAATAATAATTACTTCCTCACCTAAATCTCCTGTTACTTTGCCAAGTGTAAGAACCTCAGAGTGAGGAACTTCTGTAATGATGGCCAAACTGGACCTGTAAATCCCTTTCGCAGGCACCCATGCAACACACACCTTAGCATTATACAATCTTCAAAAGAAATAAGCGCAGCTTGCAATTCCCATGTGAATCGAATGCCTGCAGAAGCTCTATCTTTGCTTTGAAGCAGTAGGTCTTGTAATGTGCCATATGAAATGAAGCCATAGGCTGTAAGTTCTGCCTTGGTATTTACTTGAACTCTAATCACCCTTTGTAAATTTTCTGCAATAGACAAAACATCTTAAATCAGAGAAATCATTAAGATTATGAGCACTCCTTTGTATTTACAAGGGAGGTTTTCTTCTCTAGCTCTCCAGACATTTATGGATCTCTAGGCTTTCAGGAACAGCTAAAAGTCAATTGCACTCTTTCCAAAATAAGTAATTTTTTATCAACTCAATTGTCATTATTTTCCAAAAAGAGGATAGAATCAGAAAACCTAAAGGCAATTAGGTACTCTTTAGGAAGTTAGCCAGGAATCATCTCTAGGCTGTCCTCATGAGAAATTACACTTGCCTGCTCTTCTCCTGTCATCTGATAACATGAAACAGTTGTCACAGAACCATCAGTGTTAGAGAAGAAAAGATAACAATTTGTCTTAGTCCACTTCTCTGACAGCAACAGACTTTTCCCTAAAATTTCCTTTGGAGTAAAATTCCAGCCCTGCCTAGGACAGAGCACAGCATAGCGGTGCCTCAATACATGAGAAATAAAGATGTAAGCTATACCCTGGACTGAAAGATTAGTTTGTTTTTCCAACTAGCTTTTTATTATAACCCTCTATTCCCTTCCCTTTCCTACAGCTTTGTCTCTCTGAAGTTAATGGTAGCATCTCTGTGCCCAGAACACAAAGGATTTCCACATCTTCCTAGCCCACAGTCTGCTCGTTTCTTTGCAGGTGCTTCCTGAAATGCAACTGCAATTTTGCCTGCCTTACTTCTAGATGGTTTCTCCTAACCACAAGTGACATAGACCGTATCTATATCAGAAAAAAAATACACTTCTGCATCTTCTTTCTGGAACTTTTCATCCAGCATGTCTCAGAACAAAGGCAGGTTGGAGAAACATCTGGTTTACATCTGACCTTTTCCACACATGCTAATAGTAGACCACAAAACATTTTCAAATATTTAGGTATTATCTATGCAAAAGCAACATAATTTTTATCATAGTTAAATTCACAAATAGCAATGCGAATATGGATGCAAACAGAAAATTAGACATACATGGTAATCAAAAGTCTGATTAAAGCATGGGTAGACAAACTGAGTAGCTAAGACAGGTAACAGTAGTGATGAAGATGCCAACTTCAGCCATCCCAGCTCGCCAGGGGCTTCAGGTACACGTGGTAGATTATTAGTTCCCATTGAATTCTGGGCCCTACAGCACCCTTAAAAATATTTAACCAAATAGTGCTAACTTGCAGCTATCATAAACACATACCTTTAATCAGACCTTTAAGTGCAGTCTAGACATGGACCAATATTGTCCAAAGCAAGATTTTGACAAAAAAAAATCCTCAACTCCAAGTCTATCTGCACTTCTCTCTTTTGCCCCCAGAAAGGAGTCCCTTCAAAGTGGGAGGATTTACTATATCACCAACATGACTTGTCATTCATGATAGATAGTGACAACATTAAAAATAAATCACATACAACTTGGAGCCCCAGAACATGTCTCTCAGCCTTGAGCAGGGATTCTGCAAAGGGGATGAAAGAAAATGGGTGGCAGCATCTCCCCATCATCACTTGGGTTATTAACAATGCACATCTGCAACATGCCTTCCCTCCCATCTGCAAACTCTTAAAAACATCTCTGCCTCTCATGAATGGAATTCACTTATTTTTAGATTTTCCTCACAGTTACATCAGCTAGTCTTTGAAATGAAAGCCGAAGCACAATGAGATGAAAAATGAGCAATGATTCAAAAAGCATTAAGTGATCAGCCATGACAAAGTGTCACCTGCCCTAAACACATTCTGTTTTCTGTCACTTGAAGGACAAGTCCCTCGCTTCCGAATGGTGAAGCCATGTATTTTTCCTTTTGAGGAATCGTGACCTCACTCTGTGCGTAATCAATGACTTACATTATTATTTTGATTGAATGTGTGTTTGCTACTTACTGAATGTCACCGATTTCTCCTTTAACGCTGCTGATCTGAAGGGCATTCCCGTCACTTTTCAGCAATGTTTGTGCTGCTTGTAAACTGCCACAATCATGTTCGAATATTGTCAGCAAGACCAGCTCTCTGTCAGGAATGACTTAGTGATAGATAATCCTCCTGTGGAGCAGGGGGACAAACGAGATGGCCTCTCAAGGTCCCTTTCAGGATCTGTGGGGGGTTTTGATGGTTCCATGACAGGTAGCATTTTAGTTAAATGGTATTTTTTCTTTAGGCAATCCACCAATGGAAAAATCTGTATACTCAGTGTCACTTTTTGTTGTTTTGCTTCCCTTCATTATATTGTCCATCTTAGACATTTTACATCATGCAGTAACCCTAACCCCTGACTCAAAAATTGTTTAGATGTAAGCATATCTAATCCCATTAAAATCACTATGACTATCCACACATCAAACTAGACAGATGATTTAATAGGTTGCTGAATGACGGTCCCAATACCCATCAGGCTAAATGTTCCCTGAGAGCCCAAACCCACAGACACTTACGTATATTCCTAAAAATAAACACAGATATTCATACACAAGTAAAGGACAGAAATATTCATACTCATGTATTTAAACATGTGCACACCTGCAGAATTAGACCCTGTCTTAAAGACCTCCTCCACCCAGATTTGAGACATGCTAATACATTCATCCAAATGAACCTATACCATAAAACTATTTATTTCGCTTTCTAGGTGACACAACTATCAAGTGCAACTTTAATGAACTTCTCCAAGTTTTAAAGTCAGTATTAAAATATTGTCAAGCCCCAGGTTGAGGTCATACCCAAACAGGCACAGATTCTACAGGGATAAGTCTGCACAGGCACTTCACACTAATCATCCCTTGCAGGGGATTCCTTCCTGAGCTGTGCAGTTTGTAACTTGTTTTATTAATACTGTAAACTATCACTTGACTTTTAGTTTTAATTTCAAAACTGCTTTTTAACAACATATACAACAGCCTTAGGGCAAACGTCTCTCTTGGATGCATGCAAAGTTTGCTAGAATCACTAAGGGCTATGCAGGCATAGCTTCAAAAGCAGATTTGGGACCTATAACTTTAATTCATCCACCAAATGGAGCTCCAAAATCCATTAAGGAAAAATAACTAGTAACCATCTGTCTTTATTCATCAGGCTGAAAGCAGTTAATCAAACCTAGTGGACATTTTTACTTTCTTCTTTCTCTCTTAACAGCTTTGAACACAGATGCAGCCTTTCCATAATTAAGCTGAGCATAGTAGCGCCTAGACAGATTAATTCTGGAGAGCTTGTCAAAAATGTCAGATGGCATACAGGTTCTGTGTCTTGTCCCTGGGATTTCTGGGATTTTTATATTTATTTATATCTTTTATTTTTATATATATATATACACATATATATGGGCAGATTCGTGACACAATAATTAAAATTAACAGCTATCTATAGCCCATTCTCTTAACCCATCACAATGACAGCAGTGTTAGGAGAACCCATTCTCTATGATAAGGTATATTTCTTCTCTGTCTGTTAGGGATACAAGTCAGGATATCACCTCCACAGTGAACAACTGTCTCTGGGAACTGAACTGAAACACAGGATGCAAATGGCCACCATAAGGCAGCTACTTTTACTCAATGCTGAACCACATTTTTACTAGTAACTGAAGGGCAAAAATTTTTGAAAAGTCATTGACAGTGTTCTGAATCAACCTAAAGATGTTCCAAGTTACAAGAAGTATACTCTAACAAGTTGGAATATAATTAGATAGTTCATGCCTAACAACTATTCTAGACACGTGTTTTTAGGAAAGTTTTCAGATATATGATATGGTTTCTATTAACTTTAAAAGGATATACACAAGTATCCAAGGTGGCTTTTAGAGTTCAATTACTATTAATAATGAGCTCATACGTGTTTTCAATTTCCCTTTTTCTGAGTTCTAACATTTTAAAGCAGGGAGCATCTCCAATTCCTAAGGGTTTTATGTTACTTGTTAAATATTCTGGTTTTTCATTTAACTCTACAATCAAATTTATGGACTGAAACTAGGATTTAAAAGTACCAGCCTAGGAGCAATTTTTGCTTCCTTTAAACTGGGTTTTTATTTTATTTTTAAATAAAGTATAAGCTCATGTCAAATATATCTTTGTGCTGTTAAAATTAGAATTTCAATGTCGTATAAAAATTTAAAAGTTCTTACCTTTATCACTGGTTACAAAAAAGAGTTGATTACTATTACTTTCGATTAAACAATGCAGTTTGAAAATGAGTTGTGCAAAATAAGAAGAGACTGTCCCAAAGAAAGCCATTCAATGACTCTAGAAAAGAGACAGGTGGTGGGCTTTCACAGTAGTCATGAAAACTGGACCACAGGAAGTACCGATAGAAATCAGCAGATACTGGCCAAACTTCACCAGTCAAATTCAAATGAAATTCTAAAAATTATGGGAGTTTAAAACATGGAATCTGTTTGTATACTTAGGAGCATAATTTTGCCTCCATATTTTTAATTGCTGATAACTGGTTCATGTATCAGCCTTTTATCCCCACAAATATATTCAAAATGGCAAATGGAAATGAGGTACACAACTACAGTTGGAAAAGTGGGCAAGGATTAGGTAGCCTTAGTACCTCTAGATATCAGACTCTACAGCAGAAAACAGAGAGGAAGGAGGTATTTTTAAGAACTATGCTGGCATGATCTCTCTTTAAATGGTGCTCCTTTCCCTCAGGAATGTGTAATCACTTAGCTGTCATAAATGCTCTAAGAGGCAAGATAGAATTACTGTTCCCACAGCACACATGAATAAACTGAAGCAAAGAGAGGCCATCTTCTAATTAGTCTAAAAATCATAGAGGAAAACTCCTGTATCATGGCATTCAGTCCTGGACCCTGCTGCCTGAATATGCTGTCAGTAGCGATCAGCTTGACAGGAAGTGCTCTTTGAGCACAAGTAAGCTCAAGACCATCAAATAATGTTTTACAGACATCGTAACACAGTTTAAAGGTCAGCAGAGAATCACACTGCAGATGCTTATACAGAATTCCACTGGAGAATGAGACAAACATGAAAAAAAAGTTGTAAGATGCCTAGTTGAAAAAATAAGAAGTGGGCAGTGGAGACTGGAATTGCAGGCTTATGAGAAAAGGGTGTTAGCATCTCTCTGCTGAATCAGAGATAAGTGTAGAAGATAAAGACATACATATGTAAATGGACAGACACAAGTGAAAAAAAACCTGCTTTCACAAAGAAGGCCAAGGAAAAAAGATATTACTAATCCAAGGGAATTATGCCAAAAGCCTGAATAAAAAATGTTGTACAAAGGTATTGCCCAGGGGCAATTGCTAACCATAACACACTTGGCCTCACTGGTGTAATTCGCAGAAGGGCTTTTTACACTCAAGATATTTCTCCTCTCCTATTTACCTTTTCTGATGTTACCATCCTCACTTGTTTCACAACTGTTATCATAAACTAAATTTCAGTATTTCTAAATCCAAGCATAATTACTCAAAATAAATAAATTAAATTTAAAAAATGGATGGAGCCTAAAAATTCTAAATGTGAGGCACTTCCTACTTACCCTTTTGGTTTTGAAGGCACAGCATGATCAGACTGGAACCAATTTGCCAGCAAAACAAGTCTCAAATCCAAGATCTTCACTCAGGAACAAACTGTATCTACATTGCAGCAGAGCCACGTTCAGCTAGAATTTGTGGAAAAAGTACCAGTGAGATGCTAAGACAGGTGAGGTTCTTTACAGGATGCTGTTTTGCAGAACTGCTACAGGTTCAGTCCTGAGCATTGTCTCAATTTCACAATTCTGGCAGGAACTGTTTGCACCATGCTCTTATCTTTTCTATTCATCTTTCATAAACTTTCCTTGAATCTAAGTCCAGCTGAGTGGGACTCCTGCCACCCACTGCGTCCCCTTTGAGAAAGGATGCTCCGTGCAAAACTGTTTGGATTTAACCAACAGAGGTCAGAGAGGAGGTATCTCACAGAATGGAAAAAGTACAAAGCTGAGCCTCAGCTCAGGCAGATGAGTATCTTTAAGGGCTAAGAATCATAGAATTATTTAGGTTGGAAAAGACCCTTAAGATCATCGGATACATGACAGAAATTAGTAATATTGGAATCTTTAAAACTGGAACTTTAGAATCCATGAAACTTTGTCAGTACATTAAACAGCTACTGCAACTTCATGAGGCTACACCACAGCCCAGCATTGTACAGTAACACACCTGCGCAAATGGGGATACATTCAACAAATTATCCATTAAAATTAAATTTCAAGTACGGTAATGCAAGTCAGAATATTAAGAGGAAAACACAAAGACTTTTAATCAAAAGGTGAGAAGGGGCAACAATTTTTTCATCCATTCTTTTGAATGCCACTACCTACTTGCATGTTGTGCTGTTATAAAGAAGTCTCTTTGTAATCTCTAAAGTCTCTAAAATGCCAGAGAAGCCATAAAACTTTTATAGTAAAGGAACATGAAAACCTAGGTGAATGGTATTAAAGGTTTACATTTGGTACCTCACCTGCAAGAGCACAGTTCAACTACTGAAAGAGTCAAAATTGGACAGCTCCATCGCCCAGAGACTTCAGAAAGTGCAACTGAAATATGACAGTCATAACTCAAAGGCTGCAAATGGAGCCACAGAACAGATGCACCAGAGGAAAAAAAATTACCCCATCAACCCTTCTTAGAGTGCAGCCCTCCAGCATGATGCACTAAACAAGCTATAACCACTATGCATGAAGTATATTTTGTAGTATTTGCATACATATGTTTAGTTTAGCCTTAATTTTTATACTGAATATTCCTCTTTTAATTCATAAAAGGAGAAAATAAAAGTCCATAACCCACATCACCTTCATTCCAAGATATCAGGCCCCATGATATTAACTTCAGCTGTTATGGCCAGAAGCACCTAGTGGTCAACTTGTTAAAGAAATTTAGTAACTCGAATAATCTAATAATTCTAATTTTAAGAAGTCTAAATTATGGAACACATTAATGATGTAATATTGCACCAAGATTACCTATAAAAGCTGGATTCAGTGGCAGCAGATGTTAACTGAGATGACTTCTTAAAGTATAATCTACTGGAATTGAAGGCCTGCCTCCTTATTCAGTCCGGGTTGGGCTGCTTCATTTCTTACCAGAGATAATAAGGGAAATAGGTTTCCTACCTCAATGGGAGGAATGGTTGTAGCCTATTCTCACAAGGGTCATTCCAGCTTCGAAATTCTCTTCAAGTTAATAAACTTCAGGACATGATGAGAAGTCCATCACTGACAAGAAGCTTACTGAAAAGACAAAAGCAATGTGACCCCCTTTGAAAACAAGACACAAGGAGAGTTTGGCTGCATAATATGTTCTCATTAACACTTACAAACTGTGAGTCATTTTGGTTTGTCAATTACAATTATGGAAGGTACCTTCTTCACAAATAGCTAAAACATCATGGGAAGTGGGATGATTCTGCCTGATAAGCTAATAATGTGCATGTTGTTTGTGTGATTAACTGCCTGCTTTAGTTGATGCCTGTTCCTAGCAGAGATTATCTTTATTTATGACAGCAGGGAGTGGAGTCAGGATCAAAATTACATGTGAAACACAAATGGTGAAGTCTGTTTGGCTTTATTATTAACAATATGGCACTCAAGGGATTCTCACTGGCCACCCAAACTGCTTTCTCAGCCTTTCCCAGACGATTTTTTAAAAGGCCAAAGGAGCTTAGGCAATGTCAGTGACAGACTTGGGGAAAGAATTGTACTAGACAGAATGCTTTGTCTTGGAAAGTGTTAAAATGGCAACTGCTAAAACAGGCATTATTGTGACAATAATAATAATTATAAATTGTTAAAACTGAATATATCTACATTGATTAAGCAAGTAATTTTCTTCTATATCATTTTATTCATCTAGTGTATAAAGAACTCTTTAGGTACAATCTTTTTTTTTGTAACTTGAAGATTACATATTAGACTTGACAAACTTTCATTATACAAGAAATCCAGTTACTAGAACATGTCGTTCTTCTAAGTCATTTAGAATAATATTTCACTTTATACAGCTTGTCCATAATGTGTTTGATGTTTGATTTTTCCATGTTCCTAGGATGAATGAAGAATTAAGCTGATGTATGTCCTGGAATTAATCCAGCGTTTTCAACTGGCACACATTCTGATTCAACGGGCTGGATACTCTCTGAAAGATAAAGAAGCAGCACTTTAAATGCAAAGCTCAGTCAGAATTCTTTCACTGCAAGAATCAAACAAAAATTCATATACTTGAATTCCTCAGTTATTCAGATCTTGCTTCTCCCTCAAAAGTAGCAAAAATTCAAAATTAGTTATAGCCAGATGTTGTGCCCACAATTTCTGTTAAGTGAAATGAAAATTAAGAGCAAGAATACCTTGCAGTAAATTACTTTAAGTTACAGCACACTCCCACTCCCAGTTGAATAGCTCCCACTTTGAACATGTTCTTCTGTGTTACCATTCCAGGACAAAACATGTCCAAATAAGGCTTTTGAACAGAAGATAAATTCATGTTCTAACTATCTCATCTTTATAACTTTAGTAATTTTGCCCCATTGTAGAGTTAGGGGAATTATTTTGTTTTGTCCAAGTGACTTCAACCTTCAAAATTTTTGGTTCTGAACAAATCCATTTCAAAGGAAAACTCAGGTTTTTGCTAGAACCACTTGGTTTGAAATAGCTCAGAATTAAGTCACCCATCAGGCCATGATAAAATGCTTATGAATTCTGAGTTCTACAATCATTACTTTTGTGGAACAGAATAAATAGCATCACAGACACGTAAGAATGCTGTGCTGTTGTAAATACCAAGATTCCATTAAGTAAGCCTTATAGAAGTTATTCAATTTAAACACAGCTGAAGCAAGAAAGAGATTGCATCCTTTACATGAGGTTGTTTTCCTCTACTTAGATGTTCAAACTCTTACCTAATCCTTCCTTTGCAAAATTATGTAATTTTTGCAATGTTTTTAAGGTAATTACAGAACTAAAATGGGTAGTACCATATTTAAGCCAGTGTCTGTTCTGTTTTCTTGATGTTCTAGGAGACCATTGCCTAGACCTTGAACACAGTATCATGAATATGAAAGCACCAGAAGTAAGTGTGAAGATGGGTAACATTTCCTCAGCAAATATATTTCCTTTCCCCCTCAGCAAATACAGCTTCCACTGAGAAACCTGCAGAAATGCTACAATAAACTCAGGCTTTGGTGTTCTTGTTGATGCATCTCTTCTCATCCTCACCACCAGTACCTGCAGACTTCTTATTCACAGACAGAAAATTAGCACAGTACAAAATACAGATTTTGCCTCGTGTTTGTCCTACATATGATATAGCACATGATTAGCTGCCTGTGAAGCTGAAAGATCCTTTAGATCCTTCCAAAAGATCAAAGTAGTACATCTCCACCCATCAGTTGAATGTTCAATTATTAGTGTCAGCAATTCATAGCAGACCAACCTCATCTTGGTTTTGCTAGCTAAGAGGGTACAATTTCTGTAAACCTATGGATAGCTGAATTAAACTATAAATTATTACAACAGGGAAGCCATTCCTTGTTATCAGTGTAGCAAATAAGGGCAGCTGGATGCACATCAATCACAGTTGAAACCAAATCAGACAATTACTGAAACATAAGTATGTAATTACCTTCTGAAATAGTTGCCTATTTAAACTTAGGAGAAGACTCCCTTTAAGTAACTGAATCAAAGACACTCACCATTGCATTCCAAGACCTCTCCTCCCTCACTTTGAGAGCAAAAACATCTGTGAAAGTCTTTTCAAGAATATTTTGCTAGTGTTTTCATAAGATGTTTCTTAATGTACTAATATACTCTTTTCAGGTACAAAGAGGTTCAGTCCTTTAGCCCTTGCAGTCCTGTGTGCCTCCTCTGCATTACTGAAATTATTCATAAAGTTACAGGATCAGCTAAAATTCAGCTTTTTACCTTTAAGTTGCCGCAATAATATTGGATAACATCCTTTTGTACTGTTAAGTACTAATATGTTTGCAATATATTTTGCAAACGGATATTAGCGCCTCAGAACATCAGGTAATACATTGGGTCAAATTACAACTTAAAAAACCCTTACGGGAGCTTAAGATCAATATTGTTGGAGCAACCACTTACTTCAGACACCTAGACTGAAATGCTTAGGGGTGGCTGTTAAAAGTCCCTTGAGACTCTGTTTAGCTCCATGGAGGTTATGAAGATTAGCATCCACTCATTCTGAAAACTGTGTTATCGATGTACCAAGAGACACACAGACCATAAACAGCTACTTGTTATCAAAGTAAAAAGGGAGAACATGTTATTCTCAGTCCTGTGCTCTAACCATTCATTTATCCTAAAATATGTAAACTTTCTTTCTTCCCTTCCTATTATGATAAATAACTAAATGTAGCTTTTGAAAATATGATAATATACATTTCTGAAGTGTTACAGAATGGAAGAGAAGTTCATTTCTGATGACTTCACATTCTTTCCTATTGCTGAATAGACATCTCAGAATGAAGCTTGTTCTTTAAGAATCCTTGCAAAAATTATTCCAAGCATTTTCAGTGTCTTTTATAGTAATGATTTTTCATAACTAATGCACTAAAGATGACCACAATGAAACCCACCCATAAAATTCAAGATAGTCAAGGCATGACTACCGAGCCTGGGTTGTTCCGATCTGTGAACAGCTATCTGGAAAGAAGCCTGACTTGTGTAATCCTGTTGTTTACAAGATACAGTGCACATATGTTCCATGAAATACGTAGTTGGTAACTAACCCGTAAGATCCGGTACCACAGCATCCAAAATAACGCTGCTAGAGATGATGTCAGGCAGGCATGCTATGTCAGCGCTATGGTACAACAGCACCCTCTCTCAGGTCACACTGAAGAACACCTAACTGCAAAGGGAATCGTCCAGACACTGTAAGAAGCTGGTTAAACTGGCAACTGCTCGATATTTCCACCCAACCTGATCTTTTGGGGTGAAAACAGACAAAGTTTGAGCAGTTTGTACCTTCTGAAGAGCTGACTGCACCCTTCTACACCCAACATCACAGGTCAGAGCTGCTGCTGCCATCGCCTGGTGAAAGGAGGCTGTGAAAGGCTCCTGACTGCACAGCTCTGAGCAGAGCTGCCTTGACCCAACCAGGCGGGACAGAAACCTGCGAGCAAGGGCCCTGCATGGCTGCTGCCAACACCGCATCAGAGTCCTTCTATGGGTGCTTTGTTGGATCATACTTCCAGACGTGTATTAAAAAGAATTTGCTAGCTACAGATTAACGTTCACCCCAAAAACTGCATCCACATTCAAGATGATTCCAAAACTAAAATGAAATGGAGATTATTTTTTTTTACGGTATAGGAAGAATTATATAATAAAGCCCACACATCTTCAACATATACCAAACTTCTTCCTCCACCTAACGATGTCAAAATACTCTGCAAACAGTCTGACCCTTTGCAAGAGCTCTGTTGAGTAGGAACTACCTTCTATTTTGTGAATTCCTATTTTGGTAAGGAAACCACTACATCCTGCACCTCCTTTAAGTCAGGACTAAAAATGTTTATAAAGTCATATCTCCTAAAATTAGAGAACACAGAATAATTAGATTAGGAAAATGATATAAAGCAACTGTTTGGATGAACAATTTTAATCAGCCTTAGTGAATGGTGTTCACTAAGCAGTGAATACAATTAATGTTGAAATCCTTTTCCTCTCTCAAGGTGGAAGAGAGAGGCTAAGTTCTTCCATTACTGGAACTCACAGGAAAAAGAAACAATAAGCACTTTGATTTGTCATCTCCATATCACCAAATGTATGACACTTTCCACAAGCAACACTGTACGGTGAACACATGTCTTCAGAAGTCAATGTTAACATTTTCAGAGGGTCTAACTAGAATATTTGCCTAAACTCTTTAAGCCCCATACAATTGATTTTCTGGTTTATTAATACTTGTACAGCACCTCCAATTGGAGATTTAGAAACACAAATTAAACAAGCACCACTGCAACCTTGAGCCACCTTGTTACAGAACAGAAATAGATTTTCTGAAGGTCACTCAGGAAACCTCTGACAGAGTCAAGAATAAAACTCACACTCGTGTTTTTTTATCCATAACCCTGTCCTCCATAACCCTAAATATTCCAGTCTAATCTAGATTGAATGTTTGGTTCTAATTTTGAACATTACAATTCTCTCTACACCATTCACAATGTAGATGATGTTTTCACCTTTTTAGTACTATTCTAACTAATTGGTTTTATATGTTTTAGTGAGACTGTTAATGTGGTTGGTTCTGACCTAGTTTTAAACCTTGTTCTCTTCTCTCATCCCATTGTTCAATGAAAAAAGCACAATTAAGTAATACCAAAAAGAAATCAATCAAATAAGATGAAAACAGTAGACTAAGGTTTATTTCCCCAGATGAAATATTGCCCTCCTTCCTGAGACAGTACTGTTTGCATGCTTTGTATTTTGATGGCAAAACTAATTTTACTAGCTAAGTATTTTAAATTGCAAAGGGAACCAGATGAACTAACATACTATGAAAGAATAATTAATGATTTCATTGCTCATTCTTCCTAACTTGCATTGTTCACTACAGCTGCTTATTTAGCTCTGTTCAGTTGCTGATTTAAGAATTTCTTTGCAGCCTATTTCAGGTTCATTCAACTCAGGTTGTGGCAGATAACCCCCCATTTACACTGCAAATGCTTCTGTCCTGACACATCTTGCCCTAATGTGCAATTCCACATATTAATGCGATCTCTTCAAGTGACTGTAACGTAGTCTGATTCTCTGCATGCTGGAATATATGCAAGGTGTGCTCCGAAATCCCTGTTCTTTAAAGTGAAAATTCGTAGCGGAGACACTGTTCAGATAGTACAAAGCTCTATAAACTATCAGGAGAAAGTGATTGAACATGTGAAGTTTCCATCCTTGGAGATATTCAACACCAACATGGTCCCGAGTAACCTCTCTGGCTGAACCTGCTTTGTGCAGGAGGTTCAACTGGGCAATAGCTAGCATTTCTATCCTCAACTATTCTGCAATTCTGCAATATTCCATTCAAACACATTTGATCGGAAGACAGACATCAACTGTCATAATCTACTGTGAGCCTCCTAAATGATAAAACACTTTGTGTTAGTGTATCTCAGGGAAAATTCAGGACTCTTTTGCACCTTCCAGGTGATTAAATACTTGGGAAGATTTTCTAAAAATCTTCATTAAGTAGATTGAGGTATTATACAAAAATCCAGAAGGTATATGCACAGATACAGAATTCTTATATTTAGTATTTAGGGATACATAAGTGATTTTTCTGCTTCTGAGCTAGAATTCTCATACCTCTGTGAACACACCACTGATTATATGTCTGTACCACATTTTAAGGGATGGTTCAAGGCTGCCTCAAACCCACTCTTCTGCCCATAGAGACAGGGAAATCAGCTATGATTGAAGAATGCCCTCCAAACCAGACACTCCGCATGTCTACATAGATGCAGCAGCTTTGTGTAGTCAAGTTGCACAGCACAAGCTCAACAGATGAGATTGCTATTTAAGAGTCATAGAGGTTCACCAGCAAGAAATAATTGCTAAAAAAATTCTTTAATGCTCACAGAGTTCTTTTTAGAATCTGCCTAGTTTTAATTCTTGCAAGCCATCAATCAAAATAAAAACAGCATACTGAGTCTACTTCTGTCAAGGCTTTGCACAACAGAAACTTGTGTGTTTTAAGTAGTTTTGACACTGAATCCACTTTTTGAGTTCTTTCGAACATTCCCCAAGTGACACACTTCTGCAAAAGAAAAAGGGAAAATACCACAAAACAGAGTTTGATAGTGTGATTCTTCGTTGTTTCCTATTACGGCTCTCTCTTGCAGACAGCTTACAGTGGATTGCTGATGCTTAACTAGGGAGCAATTCTGCTGCAGCCAGTCTGCACCGTGCATTGTTTTCTCACTGCCAGAAACATTTCAGCCTCTGCGTAAGGCGCAGCAGACTTCTCTTAGCATGATACGTGATACAGGCTTGCAATGGATGCAGCAGGACATGGGACAGCCACGTTCATGGCCCCAAGATGCTGCAAGACTACAGCTCTCCCAGACATGGTGGGTTATTCAAAGGTGACTGTGGTATCTTCCTATCATTGTTCGGCAATGAGGCCTGAAACTGTCCGCCCAAAACACCCAAGGCTAAAGGGCTCTTTAGGCACAAGGACCCTCTCTCAAACATCCCAGATCTCTGCAGAGCCTCATGTCCCTGGGCTGATACTTGTAGGCACACGCTGTGGGAAAAGTACAAATATCAGGCTGTGACACAACTGGAAAGGGCTCAGATTCCAAAGACAACTGGAGATTCACTACTTTAAAGTGCCTCAGGCTGTGAGGCAAGCACTAGTCGAGAGTTGCTGGGGATGGGAAGGGGAAAAGCAGCATCTTCCAGGCACACAAATTGACACAACACGGCAAACTCCAACTAACCGACGTCCACCGGGACAAAATCCAACACCGACCGAGTGCCTTCTCCGCGGAGCGCGCCTCCCGCCCACACCGCCCCCGCCGCCATCTTGTCTCTCGGCAGCCGCCCCCCGAGACTCCATTTCCCGTGGAGCCCAGCGGCGCCCTCACGGCAGCGGCGCGGCGCTCCGAGGCGGCGGCGGGCGGCAGAGCAGGTACGGGCGGGCCGCTGTCCTGAGCCCACTTCCCGCCCGCGGGGGCTCCTCGGCGTGGCTCTGCGCTCCCTGCAGGTCATTTCTGAGAGGGCCCCGGCGGGCCTGGGCCGGGCCCGGTGCGGGTGGCTGTGCCGAGGGGGCCCGGGTCCGCCCGTACCGTGCCTGCAGTCGGTGTACGCGGAATAGCCGCAGAACAAGGCCCGGGGAGGGAAGTTGAAGACTTTCCACCTTTTCGTAACGACAGCAATAATTTTGCTTTTTCTTTCTGACTGTAACCTCTCTTTTGAGGAATACCAGGGCAGAATGTGGTTCTGCCTCACCTAGCAGATGGTGAAATTAAGGGCTTCAATTAAAACATGAAATAGATCTGTGAATAACTGAATGTGTACTGACATTAGAACTTGGATTGATTTTAATGTGTATATTTACAATGTGTTTTATAGGTCAATTTCCTTAAATAGTGCCAAAGGAAAGAGGATGGAACCAGAAAATAGTGCCAAGGAAACAGTCCTCATTACTGGAGGAGGTGGTTATTTTGGCTTCCGGTTAGTGCATTAAATCATTATTACATACAAGAATAAATGTAAAAGACTGCTGCTGGTAAGGCAACAAAACCCATCTGTAAGAGGGAAAACTGTGGGCCTGAGATGCCTGCTCCTGTTCATCCCCTCTGATTTATCTCAGACCTCAGTTTTAAACAAACATGTTACTATGTTTCCATGTTTTAAGTAGATATGTTGTTCTGTTTCCATATGTCAGGCATCAGCTGACTTGCAGGTATTACCTGTCTGGTCACCTTTGTAAAATGGGAATTTTACAAATTCATCATCTTTCAGCCTACTCTGAAGAGCAAGCCTACACCTGTATGCAGATCTTTCTTTTGACAGTAGTAGGCCATGGCCTGCAAATAGTTACACAGAACCTTGGCTATGTAGATTAAATACTCCAGATTCTCTTTACTGTCAAAAATATATTTATTTTTATGGACAGTGATGTTTTAAGATTAGAATTTTTAATAAGGTACATATTTCAATGAAATCCATTTCCCCTTACTGTAGGTGGCTCTGCACAGGCCATGTAAAGAAAAAAAAACTTATTTTGAGCCCTAGACTATCTTATAGAGTACCTTCAGAGTCATAACTGATTATATAGGTGAGAGATTACAGTCATGACCAAAAAGTAAATTTCAAGTGGTGGGGGGGTAAAGTCTCAGAAAATACCTGTCTGACTTCTGTGGCTTTTTCCTCCACTGTCTCCTTTAAGCGCTATAGAAATACAACAGCTGTAGGAAAGGGGGAGAGGAATACCAGACTTACACTTTGTCTCAGTAGCCGTGTTTATACCTGTGACTTGGAGTAAAATGTAGACACGTGGCAAAGTAGTCATACCAGCTTAGAAGCATCTTGCTCGTTCCTCTTCTCCATAAATTTCAAACACAACAGCAAAGACCACCCTGTTGTTCTGACAGAATTGGGATGACACAAAAGCTGTAATAAAACAGTAAGACTTCTCTTTTTAAAAACTATTTGGCTACAGTTTTACATCTGAAAGGTTTGCTACTGCTGATCTGTAGTGGACAGAAGCTGGTTTCTTCCAAAAGGCTGCTGAAATCACTTCAGTTATTTCTGTTCTGAATTTTGCTTTACAGCAGTTCTGCCTCTTCCCATTTCTTTTTTTCTCCAAAGTATTGATGGAGCCCAAGAAATTAGTTCATACCTAAAGTATCACAGTTGAATCTTCCCCACAGTAGATGGCTGAATATTTAAAAGACTCCCATCAGAAAAAAAACCACAACAGTATTAAAATAGTTAATAGTCTTCTCTTGCCTCCAGGTGAAATCTTTCCTGCATCATTATGCTATGCATGCTAACATACGGTTTCTATCATGTTTTAGTTTAGGTTGTGCCATATACCAAAAGGGAGTTGATGTGATTCTCTTTGATGTCGTGAAGCCGCTTCAAACCGTGCCAGAGGGAATAAAGTTCATGCAAGGGGATGTCTGTTGCCTGTCTGAAGTGGAAGAGGCTCTTAGAGATGTAATCTGTGTATTCCATATTGCTTCCTATGGAATGTCTGGCAGGGAGCAGCTGAACCGAAAACTTATAGAAAATGTTAATGTGAAAGGAACAGAAAATGTCATCCAAGCCTGCAAGAGCACAGGAGTGTCAAGTCTGGTTTATACAAGTACATATAACGTGATATTTGGAGGCCAGATTATAGAAAATGGGGATGAATCTCTGCCTTACCTACCTCTTCACCTTCATCCAGATCACTACTCCCGGACCAAATCTTTAGCTGAAATGAAGGTGCTGGAGGCAAATGGTGCTGAGCTTGGAAATGGGAAAGGTGTATTAAGGACTTGTGCTCTCCGACCTGCAGGCATCTATGGGCCTGGAGAGCAAAGACATCTTCCAAGAATAGTTAGTTACATCGAAAGGGGACTGTTTAAGTTTGTATATGGAGATCCTCTTAGTTTAGTAGAATTTGTACATGTAGACAATCTCGTTCAGGCTCATATCCTTGCATCTGAGGCCCTCAAAGCCAACAAAAAGCACATAGCTGCAGGCCAAGCCTATTTTATTTCAGATGGCAGGCCTGTAAATAACTTTGAATTTTTCCGACCATTAGTGGAAGGTTTAGGTTACAAGTTCCCAACCTGTCGTCTTCCTCTCTCCCTTGTCTATTTTTTTGCATTCCTTACTGAAGTAGTTCATTTTCTTGTGGGACACATTTATAATTTTCAGCCTCTCCTCACTCGCACAGAGGTTTACAAAACTGGCGTCACACATTATTTTAGTATGGAGAAGGCCAGAAAAGAGCTGGGGTATGAGCCTCAGCAGTACAGCCTGAATGAAGTGGTTGAGTGGTTTAGATCTCAGGGATGTGGACCAAAGCCGAGAAAGTACACCATTATGCATCTTGTAAGGGATGGAGGATTGTTGTTGCTGCTGATTGCTGTGACAGTCTCATGGTTTCCATCCGCAGTTACATTTTCACTCTGAAACACTGAATATGGAGGACACTGAATATGGAGGACAGAATTTAGTTGGGTTCTACGAGTACTCTTGGTTTTGACAGACAGGTAACACAAAAAACCCCCAAGAAAATACGTATTTTTGTCATTCAGGTCAATACCTTTAACAGTTTTATCCCTGAGGAATGCAAGGTTAAGTAAAAAGGTGTGATTTTTATACATAGTTCCTCTTCAATGTAAAATTGATCAGAACACTAACAAGATGAAGCTCAGTATTACTGCAAACAGCATTTTATTTTCAGGTACAACAGCACACTACAGTGTACATGTACAAATGTCCTTAGACTGACCCTTCTTCCTCCCTGATGGGATTATACACTCTTGATCCCTGCCCTTTATTCCTAAAAAGTTTGTGCTACATGATCCAGAGGAGAATAAACTTATTCTTTGATCACATTCCAAAACCAAATTCTGCTTTCCAGACTGGATGTATATATGCCTAACCAAGATTAACTGATAAACTGCTAGAAATAAATAAATGTTTTGTTTTTTTTTTTTAATGAATACATTCTGGTATGCTTTTCTGAGTCAACTCTGTGATATCTAATGACATTTCTGGAAAATGCACAATGGTTAATCTAAGTTATAGCAAAGTGCTTGAAGCAGCACAGATTTGTAGATTTTTCTAACAGTAAAATATGCCTCTTTAAAATGAATGAGCTAGCTAAAGTGCATTCATAAATAAGACCTATGATTTTTCCCAGCATTATTGAGTGGTTAAACAAATAATCCATCAAAGACATTTGCTAAGTGATCACATTCATGTTCCACTGTTTATAAAACATTTTTAGTCTTTAATAATATTTAACACCTGACACCATTTCAATAGAACTTCACCTTTGTAGTACAATGATAAACACTTGATACAATGAAACTCATAATTTTGTGGATTTTTAAGAACAGAAAGTAAGACCTGGTTAAGTACAGGTCACTACTGTCTCTAGCAACTCCCTCATCTCTGTCAGTTTAATACAGGAAGAGATACTGAGAAACTTCACATGAAAATGTTAAATCACAAAGTTATTTTCCCTTAACCCATCAGTATTAGTTGCAGTACTTCTTGATGAAAGGACAGTCCTTCAGAAAGTTCGCACTTCTCTTTAAACTTTAGTCTTTCCATTTTAATAGCTGAAGCTACACTGATCTAAATTTTGTGTAAGTTCCAGTTACTTCAGTTCTGTTAAATTACTGTGATTTAAATGGGGAAGTGAAAAGGAAGAGACAGACAGTAGTTCTACTGTGTTGTTAAAGGATTCTCAGAAAACCAAAATGCCTAAATAGTGAAACCATGCTAAAAGTCCACTGCCACCCGTGTTTAGAAGATGGAGATTTTTGTAGTAAACAATGACTGAAGACAACATTTTTTTAATGTTCTTTTCCTGAGTTTACCTTTAAAAAAAAAAAACCCACAACTATTGATAACTACATGTTTTGTTTTGCTTGAAATCTGACTTTCCTCTTCCTTCATTCCTCTATCAGTGTGTACACCATGAAAGAAACTGAATGTAATACTTAGCTTGAGGGACAGCTCAAGAGAGAACTACTTTTTTTTTTTCCCCCTATAATAGCAAATAAATTGAGGGGGCCTGGGGCACTGTTGTTTGTGTAGCAGTCTTGCACTCCTTTATAAAGGGCTTGTGTGTCCCCAACAGAGTGCTGATGGCAGAAGGGCCACTTTCCAGACGTTATTAATATACATCATCATAGTCTGCAGAAAGAAGAAACCTTTTTTTAATAAAGAAAAAAAAAGACAGTCATGACCTCATGAAAGCATTGGACTGCTGTTCTCTTTCCAAGAGGCCCTGTTTTTTCAAGGAAAAACCACTTAGTTATTTTCCCCTTTTAAGTTCTCTGGTTTTGACACAATGTTATCAGAAATAGATGAAGAAATTTTAATGTCAGCAGAAGCAACTGACAAAACCAAAATGTACAAGAAATTGCACAAGCCTGTTCTGCAGAACTATAGTATCAGTATTTCGTGCTAAGTCGTGTAAAAAGATCTTTTTAAGGTATGGAACATAACTCCTGTGCCCCAGAGAAATTTCTTCTGCTATTTCTGATCTTTTTATTAGCAAGACTCAGCTACTGCCATTCATAATTACCTCCATGGTGGGGTTGGTGGGAAAATCCATGAAAGGGTCCTAAACTCATGAAGCCTAACTCCACACTGTTAATACAGGCTGAGGTTAAAGCCCTGGATAGCTTTTTAGGTACAACAGAAGGGGAAGCTCCTGAGAAGACAAAAAAAACCCCACAAACCCATTGAATACCAGAACTGCAGAAGCTGAGCTCAACACATGAACCTTCTCATCTGTCTGGAGTCAAGGGCAGAACTTTTCACTGATAACAGAACACGAGGCATTATTTTGTCCTAACGGTCCAGGACTTCTGCTTCAGCACAGGGTACTAAATCAGGTACTCGTTAGGAGAAATAGGCAGCGGCTTGGCAATGGCTACCCTGGACCTCACCACCAGTGTACTAGTACATTCATTAATTCCCTGTCATTCAGCTTCATCTAGTAAAAGAAGCAAAGTCCTGACTACAGAAGAGGGGAAGGATACTTTTTCAAAAATGAAAACAGGAAATCTGTGGCTTAAGGAGATACTTTACAATTGCTTAAAAATTATGTATGTATAAAGCCAGTCACAGCTGCTCTATTTTAACTATTTTACAATGAGAATGCTCTCTCCTTCTTGCTGTTTTTTATTTGTTATTACTACCTCTGCATGAATAGCTGAGTAAATCAATGTTATCTTTGGTACATAGCTAATGCCATCTCACCACTTAGGTTAGTTTGAGAACTGCAAAACAAAAAAAAAAATATTTGCAACAGAGAAACTTGCATTGGGGCGTAAAAAGTGAGAACATAGGCAACGAAACACCTGAATGAAGCAATTTTTTGGACTTCAGAACTCGTGCATACCAATAGTCATAAATTAAAAGGGGATAAAGACCATTTGGCTCATCTAATGACCCTTCACAAGACCTAGGCTGCAGATACCTCATACTGATTCCTGCTCAATATGTATATAATTTTTATCAAAAGACTGAGAAAAATTTTGTTCCCAAGACTCCCAACAATGAAAAAAATCACAACATAAAGACAGTGCTCATACACCCAGCAGCACTTCTGCCTATGCAATTAAGGTGACTTTATGGGCAGAAATAATGCTGATATAATTTTATGGTGAACATCTAGATTACTGTGCTTCCAAATTACTACAAACTCACCTTTGCCTTGTTCAGACTTTATTGTCTGAGTTGATCCAAACCTGATGCTCACTAGGGCTGAGGTTTATACCTACCTATCACTGAAAAAGGTCGGTTAGAGGTTGCAAGTTAAACATGATCTTTGACCTTTTCCTTCTGCCCTGCTTGTTTGCAGCCAGATGAAGTGCAACAATAACCATGTCTATGGAAACAATCAATAAGTCAGTTCATCTTAAAAACACAGAAATGCCCTTCCCCTAACCTGTAGCAGAACACACCATAATACACCAGCAGACCACTTTTCCGTAAGAACTCTCATACTGCCTCAAATGACTGGCAAAGTTCACGAAATTCAATAAGCAATGCTTAAACAAAGAAGCATGCATCTGGCATCATTCACATCACTGCTGAGATATCAAAAATTATTTATTAAAAATAAGTTATTTTAAGGATTTAAAACAGTTTCTATAAGAATATAACAATTTCACAGATATTGTTAACTTCAAAAAAACTTATAAATGTTTTTCCTCCTAGATTATAAAATTAGCACACACATTCAAACCTACTTTCATATTAAAACAGTTGCAACTGCGAAAAAGTTGCTAGGGTCTGCCCTGACAAGGAATCAAGAGGTGAGGTTTTGCTGTTAAAACACAGAATGCAAAAAACAAGAGAAGAGTTAATATATAGCCTTGCCTATCACTTGCAAGACAACAAAACAGTCAATGCAGTATTTTCCTTCTGAATACAGTGTAACATTTTACTCTGGGGAAAAGTCTTACTGTAAAATGAAATGCATTTTCATAAACAGCGAAGGAGCGCCTCATAACTTTTGACATCATGTATGTGTAGAGAATGTGCACAGGACTTTTCAAAGGACTATAAAATGTCCTAATTCTTAAATATTTGCACAGCAGCAGCACAAGGAACTCCTGTGTTCATCACACAATGGCTGTGTATTCCTGTATCAGGGATATACACATCAACAAAAGAAGCCAGGACAGATAGGCAATTTGGTTATGTCTGCTCTGGAACTGAGCTTAAAAAAAACCAAAAGTCCCCACAAAAATGGAACACAAACCCCACCACAGCAACCGCCTTGAGCTCTAGGGTTTGATCTCCCTAAGCCCTAGCATCTTGTAGTCTCCTATTTTTTGTGATCAGTCCAAACCTAGCTGGTACTCAGCTGCCTATAAATCCTCTTCCACCTGTAGCAACAACCTCAGGACCTTCCAGACAAGGCTTTGGGCCACGTTGTCTGATCGACACTGACAACACAATGTTCCATTAAATGGGAATCATGGAGGTTGTTGAATGAAATATATAGCACAGGGACTGATCATATGACAAACTAACCACATCCTGGAACATGCTACAAAATGCACATGTGCCAAAGGTCCTCCACCTCAAGGACCAGAAACTGGATCATCCCATTACACCTGGACACTGCAAATAAGCCCAGCTTTACACAGCAGTCTAGGTTACAGTTCCACCTCCCAAATCCACAGTTGATGTGATTTTTTTTCTTTGTTTGAGGGGGGTTTGCTCCCATCTAATTCTTAAACAGGTCAATCACAACTAGGTACTGAAGAGATTTCAGGCAGGAGGAAGAAAAACAGAGAATTGTCTTTAACTTTGTTCTCTTTTCCAGTTGGGTGATTAGTAATTAATTTCTTTATAATAAAAACTTTACAGAAGCCACCCTGTTGTGGGACACACTATTATAGCACTTTCATCTTCAAGACAAGACTGTCTTTACAGAATAACTAAAACCTCACGGGGGTTCCTCAAACCATCATCTGTGAATGCACAATGACATCAATTAAGTGCCTCTTGAAGCAACAGAAGTCATAGCGTGGGGAGCAAGAGAAACTGAAAATTGCTGAGGCAGCTTCATCAGGCTATGAATCCCAAATCCATGCAAGTTTTCTGTGATCAGAAATACAGCACTATGTATGCAGCATTTTATGCCTCAGGCAGTCACTTAGAAAATCTTAACTCCTCTGCACACATCTGAAAGTTAAAGTCAAGCATACAGGTAGCACAACTCCACCCATGTCAAGATAAAGCAACTAGGAATTTGGTAGTAATAACATAGTGCTAGCACAAAGAACCAACACAAACACAGATTACAACAACTGGTGTTAAATACGCCATTGAAGGACTTCAGTTCTGCTCTGGGAGGAAAACACATTTGCTAATCTAACAAGTCTTCTCATCTGTAGCTCCATGTTCTTCATTTCATTAAAGCCGTAACAACAATGTACATCTATATTTGTGCATACTATCATTCTTGAATTAGATACATCTTTGGAAAACAGTCTACATTTACAGAACACTCAATTTGACGCTATCGTCTAAGTAGGATTGCAAGATTAAAAATGGACAATTCATTAAAAAATTTGTTTCTAAGCACATTAACAGCTGAAAGGGTTTGCAAAATAGTATACCAAAGTAAATGCTTTTCAGAATTTGAAATACCTTTCCATTCTGCAGACAGATACTTCCTACTGCATATCTTAAAACTTTTCGACCAGTGCCTTGAGGTTGTGAACACAGGTTCACAGGGGCTATGAATACAGGTTCACACATTGTTCCTTTCTTAAACCTTTACAGAGAGTTCAACAGGAAAAACACAACTACAGTCACAGAAAATATTTGGTTTCAACAAAATTAACATATTATCTAGTTCTCAAAAATGTAACTGAAAACTTTTAACAAGAGACAATACAGTATGAGCTATCAGCTGCCCAAAATACTTTATGCAGTATCAGAAGTACAATGTGCTGCCTTGGGCACTGTAACACACATGACATGACAATGCTGGTGTAGAAGTGCTTTTACAGCATGTAATAAATTAAAAACTCACTACCAGTTAATCTTAAGGAGACAGGTTGTTAAAGTGGTGTGATTCCATGCATGCAAATTATTGTGAATGTCTTATCTATAGCCTGTGTACACAAATTCAGTAGATGATTTATACTTGTACTTCAGGTATTGATAACTGAAGTGAGGTCTATCCAACTACATGCACTCAAATTTTTAAAATCTTGAATACATAGAAGGTCTGGCCTGCACAGAGGGTATGGTTTGGACAGAATATAAATTATTAGAAATTAAAACAGTTTTTCTTTTAACAAGAAATTATTAAGGAAACCCATCTTTCCTCCTCCTCCTCCTCTTCTGCCAGTCACGCAGTCTGATGAGACAGTCATTGAGTAGGATGGCCAGGATAAATGAGTATCTCTTCCTGAATTGCACCATCAAGTACGCATCAAAGAATGATTGCTTTAAGAGTAGAACTTGCTGTTACTGACTTTCTTCTCCTTTAATCTTAAGGGAAAATAAAAGGAAAAAGTCAAGTCTACTAGGAATTTCTCAGAGGAAAACAGCCTACCAAGTTCAATTTACTGAGATATGAACAGTGAGTTATGTATTAGCAACAAGCATCGCTATTTTTTTCCTCAATAAATGGGAGTAAACCAGTGATTCATATAGCTGTTCAACACACATAAAAAAGGGTAAAAATATTTAAAGAAAAGTCTTCCTCCTATCCCATCCTGAGACCTACTCAAGACATCCTCCTGGTACTGTCTGTCTCCCTCACACCCAGCCCAAAGGTGGCAGCAAAGGAGAAAGATCCTTCCCCTAAGCTTTGGATAATGTACTGACACTTAACTGACAATTCTATGCTGTTTCAACTCAATACTGTTTTTATCTTTCGTGGTTTGTGTATCTGGAAGCACCTTCTGTTCCCACATATCTAACATGCTAACAGCATTTCCAGGGACATAACTTTGATAGTGTAGATGGAGTGAGGCAATTTATTTATTTGAAGTATATACAACTTCCAGGCTTTCCTCATGGAAAGAAGGAGAAGAGAGGAATATAAACTCACAGGATTACATGTTTCACTGTGATCACTGAAACTAAGATTTCACTGAGCAGACATTTCCCAGCATCTGCTGGCCTCTAGTGGCTTGCAGCCCAGCCTTGCTTCACTGCAGCCCTTCCTTGCTTCAGATATGCTCATTCTACCCTCACCACTCTTTAGATGCTCGTTTTGAAAAATCTGAGATTTCCTTACCATAAATCATGTCTAGATAAAGCTGTCATGGAAAGGAGAATGATTATCAACCCACCTGCGGTTGCATGTCTCTTGATATATCTGTAGTTTGTGCTCATTCACACTGAATTCTTTTAATATAGCATCTCTGTTAGGATTCCTTAAATTCATATGGGTGTCATAAAGGAACAGCTGGTTATTAAGCTCCTCCTGGCGCTTTCGAAGTTGCCGACATGAGGAATAAAGCTCTTCTTCACTTTCCTTCAAAAGAACATTGGTAATCAACGTAACTTGTAAGACACATACCCAAAATGACACAGAATCAACATAGCTTGGGGAATTATTCTGTTTTCCTAAACACATTCTGTTAGCTTTATAGAATGTTTTATAAAATTAGTTTTAAAAGATGTTTCTGGAATGTTTACAGAAATAAACTAACTAAGAAAATACTAAAAAACCCCTCAGCCTCACAGTATGAACAGCCATAACCTTTCACAGGGGCATCAGGAACATTCCAGCAGAAGTCATTAAATGTGTATATCTAAACACTTCTAGTAGAATATTTTTCTCTAATAAAACATGGCAGTCTGTTGAGGAAAGGACAGCAAATGGTGTATCACAATGGGTTATCAGATTATAACTGGTTTAAAAATACTTTTTTTAAAAGTTTAATTTTTTACTGTTCCATCATACTTGTGTATTATGCAACATACTACCAATCCTGGTGCTTTCCTATTGAAATCTAGACTAAAGGTGAAAATACTGACTAGTAAATAGGGCCCCTAAGTAAGTACTCAGATGATCAATAAAGAAGGATGGATCCTGTGTTTCTATGGAGCTATGGCAATTCAATAGTTGCAGAAGAACTAAGTATTTAAAGAATAATTTGCAGCAGTCTGAGTTTCTGCTGTTATATGCAGCCCACAGTAGAAGGTCTCAAAATATTCCACAAGCATAAAATAATCATCATGATTCCCTTTATTACTTCAAATTATACAATACTTTAAAACTTTGGTTGCAAAAGCTGTCTCCTTTATAGAGTTACTAGTGGGGAATAGTACTGGCAGGGCTGAAGTCTTAATTTTCACATCAGCAGCAAAACAAGATACTCATCCTACAAGAAATGACATGCAATCAATAAATGTAATAAATCCAAACATTTTCAGAGGTGGCATACTAATAAGAATGCCTCTTTCTGCAATCAGTTGAGACCTAGAAAAATTGATAGGTTAGCAACATACCCAAGGGGTTTCAGTTAGGGCAACTAGATCCTTTCCTAAACCTTCTTTTGCCTCCCAAAACACATTCCTACCCAGGTATGGGTTGAAGCAACTGAAACAGCCTCAGCACTATGTTACTGATTAACATTGTTAATGTATTTTTTCTTTTCTTTTTTCTTTTTTTTAAAGGGGAAGGAAACTTTGTATTCCCAAATCACAAAGGGAAAAGCAGATTGCCAATTACCAATTTGCAGGTGTAATCATCAAGATGCACACGTACTACTATTTGTTCTTGTAAATAAATGTATCCACAAAGCTAGACTTTAAAACCCCATTTAAGAATGTCCACTTCAATCTTTATCTTAAAAACATATACACCATCAAGGCTGACTGTAATCAGAAAATGCTGAAGAGATACACACACTTTCTGAAGCAAATAAGACATGCTTCTAAATGTAACAAGATCCTCAGTATAGTACAATTTCTACAGTATCAAAAAACCCAATTAACTTCAACAGAAACAGCATAAGGTCCCATATAATACTTCACAAATGTGTGTGCCTACGTCTACAACATTCTTGCTTCTCTAATCCTGAGAAATTCCACAGCCATCTGTAATTCCCCTTTATAATTTTGTATTTAATCTCCAAGAATATGCAGATGGGCTCTGTATATAAACAGGCCTGTTATTAAACTATATAATTTCATGGAGGGTCATCATTTTTTTAAAAAGGGCAGAAGAACAGACGGAGACAGCCTTGATCTTTTGTCATGCTTCTTGAATGATCTGGCAAAAGTTCTAGAAGCTGATTAACTATGGCAAGTCTTGCTTTGTTGCAGACTGCCAAACAAAAGGGAAAATTTTTGAAAGTTCTCCTGCCACTGCATTACCACTGAGAGACATCAGACATTGTAAAAATACAGATCTGTGCTGCATCTTCATTTGGCTTAACAAGCAGAAGGGGCTTCAAGAGTGCGAAATGTGCTACTGTCAAAGGACTCGGTGCTGACAGATTGGGAGACATACTGCTGCTATGAACAACACTTTAAGAGCTACTCCTGCCCCAGGCAAATAATGATCTGAATTTCTGAAGAGAAACCACAGCAGGAGGAATTCACAATATATCTACAAGTGATGTCCATGCTCAACATATTAGGCAATGGTGAGTTGCTGCCAGTTTTCCCAACGGCAGCAAGCCAAAACGTAGCAGTTTATCAGGCCTCCTCTATCATTGTGTCCGTGAAATACGAACATTTTAAACGTTGTCTTCAAAGGTCATAGGTCTCTCTTGTTTACACACACACATACTTGGTCTTGCCTTCTAGCCCTCTCCTGCTCGCATGAGCCTTTGCTAGTCAACAGAAGGAACCTACCATGGCTGCCAAACACTGTTATTACACACAGCCATTTTACATCCTGTGTTATAAGGTGGCTTTATAGAAACCTTGATAAAGAATGTTTGAAAAAGGCTGCCACTCCTTTGTGAAAAAGAATGAGACTGAATTCAGTAATTTCCATTTCAGTGTATGCAACTGCAGGCGCAAATCCCTCCAGAGATGTAATGACTTACAGTTAGCAGAAGTTGATGCTTTAATCAGGAAAAATAATGTACACTGGTGTGAACTGCAGCATAAGCCTGAATGGCTGTAAGAGACTACAAATAAGAAGTTGGACTTTTTTTTTTTCCTCTGAATCTGAATGGTACTGGAAAGCACCCTGAAATATCCACTTCCCAGAAACATCTTTAAATTTTCATTACATGGCCTCTACACCAGTTTATTTAAATTACATAAAATATTATTGAGATAGAGTCTGAGAATAATCCTGCTTCAAATCAACATATACAGCACAACCTTTGGAACACCAACAAATGCTGTTCACACATCAGCCACTTTAATACCTGGCTTCATGAGCAAGGATGCATCATTATTTTTTCCCCTGTACATTTAAAAGTACTAGTGCTTCAATTAGGTGTTTTAGAGAGGCTTAAAAGAAGCAGATTAGCACTTCTGTAGGAACCAGAATATGTCTTTCACCTGATAGGTTTTCTATTTTAACGAAATACTGAGAGAAATTACTATCTTCTCTTCCTGAAGTGATTTCTTTTTATGTAAGACCTTTAAGAAAGATTATTCTACAAAGTCAAAGCTGAATTTAGCTGGCTTTGCATGGCATCGGTCAGTTAACAGAGCAAGACAATGACTATGCTGTTACAGCAAAAACCAGTGGAGGTAACAAGGCTCTGTTAGTGCATTATTTCTTTTAACATATGTAATCGGTCCACCCAGAGGGACAGTAACTCAATTTGCACTATTGGTCTTTCCCAGTACCAAAGACACAGAACAGAAAACTAAATCCTCATTTCCTGGTTCCCACAAAGAACTGGTAACATACACTCTAAGTTCACAAAAACCCCCCAGTGGTTCTCACCAGAACTTGTTGCATTTCACAGTGAACCAGAAGTGAGGCCAACTCTATATCTTCACTGTAGCCGTTCTTGAGAGGAACTGATCTAAAACCTGGGATGGGAAACATATACAAAGGACAGTTAGAGTCAAGGCAAAGGGTTATCTGCAATCACAAAAATGGTGCATACAGTCCTGAGGGCTAACAGATTCTTCACTGCCCAAATGCTCTGCTGCTGAGAGCATGCTGCACTGTGACAATAACAAGGAAGCAAAAGGCAAGAATGGCGAAATTGAGAAACACATGATTTCACATGCTCTTGAAAATTAAAGCCAGAAGTAGAGGAAAGCAGAAGACTTACTCTACATATGTCCACATCCAAGATAATTAACAAAACAAATGCACTGACACCAAAACAGAAAAAAAAAAATCTTCCCAGATTTTACTCAGAGCACATAACCCTGTTGCTGAAATGCAGCATGTGGTAAACACAGTGCAAATTATTCTACATCATGCTTTCCTATCTCAGTTTAAAAAAAAAGGAATTTCAAAAGGATGAGAGGATTATTTTAAATACTTATACACTACACATCCAGTATCTTAATAAACAATGGATTAAAGGAACTCCGATCAAAAAAGCGCTTGTCCTTTAGCATGTTGTAGCTGCTAGTGAGAGCAAAGTCACAATACAACAACGCTGAACAGCATCTTTCTGACTTAGCCCACTGATCTTACCTGACTTGATTCCTTTGATAGGAAAAGTAGCGTGTGCTAAGAAATTGGGATCACTGAACATATCCTCCTCATAAACAACAAAGCGCAGAAACGCTAGATTTGGATCATAAATTTCAAATTTCACTTGCTCTGGACAGGGTGCCCAAACTGGATTAAGGCCATTGTCATCTGTAACAAAAAGGAAACATTTGCAGTATGGAGCAATAATTTCACTTCATTCACATATGGGTATATCCCAGGACATTTTCTGGGGATACAAAGGCCCAAAAATCCTATTTACCATCTGTCTCCTGTTGTAACCTTGCTTCAGAATGTTTGTATTTGTTTATTTGGGTGGGGGAGATAGGAGGAAACTTGGCAGGGATGGAAATCCATGAAGAAAAGCTATTATTTGTATTTAAACATATAAAACCTCCTTGGACATGTATTTGTGAATAAAAGCCTATTCGTTGCTCATATTCATGAACCTCATGCTCCATATCAGAGTAAAAGCATGAAAAGCCCTGGGAAGACTAATGTACAATGGCCCAATTCTTACAGTCCTTAATAGAACACTGAGTAACTTGGTATGTGTGACACAGCCAGAAAGTTTACTCTCTAAAGTCTCGGTCACTTCCCACAAAAACTTAAAATCATAATTCTCTTCTCTGAAGTACTGAAGAGCCACAACGTACATTCTGCTCCACTGGTATCAGTGGTTTGGACAATTAGAGCCAAAGCCTCTTGTCTACGAGAGGAACATTGCTGCATCCAGAAATATGAAATGGTGAAGTATTAAGTGGCTGAGATACTACTCCATTTCAGTGCACTTAAATGAAGCTTGTGTACACACATGCAAACACAAGCACACATCCCTTATCCAGAACTCACCAGTAACGAGCTTTGATTAAACTTCTACTGTGTTGTAAGTTATACTACTTTACAGCCCTATATACCCAAGCTGTCTCCAAGGGGATGCCAGTCTTAGAATCTGAGTTTAAATAAACACAGTCTGGATCTCACAGTAGTAACTCCCCATTTGGGCCAGACTTTTGGGAACTGACTAGCACTGTTGGAGGCACTTTCAAGACAGCAATTTTTAAAGATATGCAAATACACAAAATTATGCATAGGCAAAAACATAACAGAATTGTGACTTTTTTTTTTTTCTATAAACTGCAACAGTACTTTTTTTCCTAAATTTAATATAGATTGAAGTTTTTCAAATTAACTGGCCCTGAGGCAAGCAAATGAATAATATTGTATGACTCACCAGTCCAGAGCAACAGTTAACTTATTCCTCCCTATATAGGCTGGTGGCCAATTACAGACAAGATAATTTCATGGTCATCCTCTACTCAGTTTATTTAAGCACACTGAAAGGATAACCATATCCCTACAACACAGAGAACCACAGATACTCACTCACAACTGTTGTCTTGAATTTGTTGTTATCATATTCAGCCCCACAAATTTCTACCTCTACAAAGGGACAGGCAATGCTTCTACCAGGTTTAGGGAGATGACGAGCACCTAAAACCTGCAAACGCAACTTTAAATTATAACCACCTCCAAAGGAAACTTGGCACCGTTATTTCTGTACAGAAGGTAGCCTACAGAACTAGAAGGGGGAAAAAAATCCAGAACAACATGCAAAAATACACAGTCCCTCTCTTGAATACGTTTGCATGAATTAAACATACTATCTGTGTTGCCAATAATAATAATATCTCTTCCATTGTTTGGGCAACCCAATTATTTTCATTGTAAAATACTTTAGCTGACATTCATTACACACAATATGCAGTTCCAGACCAGGCCTGTAACATAAGCTTTGTTATCTTTCTTCAGTCTTTATTACATATCTATTTTAAGACATTCCTGCTTTACATTCATAGCCCCTGTTTTACCTCTTCTCTAAACTATAGCGAAAAGCAGTTAATGTGTTCCTTCTTCCCCAGAAAACATATTTTTAAAGGACATCTCTTACTGTATAGGAACTGAGAACAGAAACAAGTTCAATTCCTGTTTGGCACCAAAAGACAACAGGGGATAATTTTCAAATGACAAACCCATCTCTCCATGAAAAATGAGAATGACATCCTGATTAAGTCACAGTGTACTCAATATGATGAAGGGGGGGGATCAGCTTATTATTTTTCTGCTTAGTTTCTATATTTCATTATAAGTATCTTTCTTCCACACTGGAAATCTCTGAACTAGTTAGTCTGCTGCTAACCAGTTTCAAATAGGACCCTTCTATTGAGAAGTCATTAGATTAGAAATGCAAGTTAGTTCATTTGGAATTTTTATTAGCACTTACATAAAATTATCCCAGGATTCTGTTTTCAGTCCTATAGCATGTGCTTCATTAGCATGATAAAGATATGTATTTCTTTTCAGGAACCAGTGGAATTAGTTTTATTCTCAAACACACTGACATTTAAAAACAGTATTTTGACAATCCGTCAGATCTTGCTTTGAAACATAATAGCTTTATTTTTAGTTTTATAGATATTTATGACTTGTAAAAAAAATACAATTTACAAAAGAGATTTACCCTCACTGTCATAATCATCTGCAATTTCCTCTTCGAGTCATTTGGCATCGGGTCATATTCTTCATTTCGCATGCTTTCTGGCTGCAGAACATAGCCAGTGCGTCCATTAAGTGAAAACAAGGCATGGTTCAGTTGCATGTATTTATCTAGGGAGAGAGTTAAACAGTCATAACAGAAGATCCCTATTTGAATAAAGTGAAGGAAGTAGCAGACTAATGTAATTCTCTGTAATTCTTTCTGGTCACCACTTTATCAGAAAGGGCTAGAAAGGTAAGTTGGAAGACTCAGTTCCCTTCAGTAACTGAACCTGACAGGCCATTTCTCACCAATTTTAATCCCGATAAACCCATCTCCATTCACCATTAGTTTCCTATCAACGTGTCATAAACTAGCTGGCCCCTACCAGAAAGTGGAGTACAGCTTCACTGCGGCTGAACAACTGTTCATCCACCTGAAACTTACTGTAAATATCTCTGCTTATTTATCACAAAGAGATCAAGGTGAAATAAACCTTTTAGAGTTTGGGGCTAGTCAGGCCCAAAGACAGGGCTTTTGGAGACTGATTTTTGGGGACCAGCTCTATCAGGTTATCCACACATTCAAGACCAAACTTCAGTTCTTGCATATCCCTTCTTGCAGGGAAGTACAAACAAATAGGACAGCCACAGTGACTAGAATGGCAGAGGGGACAGAAAGGGGTTTGTTTATGGTGAAATGGAAGGTGGATTAGACCCTTTTTTAAAGCAAGTACTACCTGGAGTTTGGAAGTTAAGAGCCACCATCTGGGAGCCACAAAGCCAGAGGCGAAATGGGTCGTAATTGGATGAGTCAACCCTCTGTCCTTTAGGATAGACACGTGTCAGTCCCTTCAGGTTGTATTTCAACAACTCAACTGGCTTTTGCTTAACAATGCTCTCTGCCTTGGTTTCCACAAAAGAACGGATTTCTTTGAAATCAGGATTTTCTACAAAGGGTAGAGAGGAAAAAGAGTGGTTACTAAAGGAAGAAAGAAGTCGACATTTATATTGCATTTCTACTAACGCTCTGTTTTACTTTGTTTTGCTTTGTCCTTTAATGCAATAATTGGCACAGTTTTCATGCAGACATGGCAAATTGGTTGAGCATCAAGTCTGGAAGTTAAAATTGCCTGCTTGCCACCTGCTTTGCAGCAGGGCAGATAAGAGTCTATAGTCATGTTCTCATCTCATCATTGCTAATAATGTACTTCTGACCACTAGAACACATATTTAAATAAGACATCTTTTCCTGGGTTTAAATGGGGAGAAAGAAGGGTGAGCCAGGGTTAGCCAGTGCCTCAAACAATGATTATAATTATAATGTCTTAACCACACTGACAGCTTATTAAAACCGTTTGCAAGAAACTTAAAGAAAAAGGGCACATTTGCTGGCTTCTCCAACAGCAATGACAAAAAACTGGAATAAGAAGTCTGTATTTCAGTGTCAGATTCCACACCTGCACTTCACAGACCCCAGTTCTCATTTATATTATGAAACCATATACCATTCCAATAGCTTACATAAATAGCAAACAGATTCTTACAGTAGAATGATATAATGCACAGCAAATCCATTTTGAAGTGTTTTACACACAATTTACAAGTGTTCAGCCAGAGTTTTTCATTTTAAAAAAGTCAACTGACACATAACTAGTGAGCTTCCCCACGGAAGACACCTATAAGAGGGTGTCTCTAGTTGACTAGTTAGAAATTTGTGACAGGTTTTTTGTGACAGCTGATCAAGTTCCCTAGTGTGCAATTTCAAAGTGCCACTGAAAACTACATGGGTGAGGCAGAACTTTGTTTTCCAGTTGAGAAAGGATAGATTTTATCTTCAGTTCTAAAATTTCAACTAACATCTGGAAAGATGGTAGAAAGGGTAAAATTTAGATGTAATATTAAAGCAAATACCTAAATTGTCCTTGGTTTTGCTTGTTGGCTTGCAGTAGATTACCAGATCAGATAATTCAATAGCAATCAGTTGATTCTTTTCCCAGTATTTCCTCCTGTTCTCCTGTAAAACATAAGTTTTAGATTACAGATACACTGAGTATTATGGTACAGTAACTCCAGTGCATACCCTTATGAAATGACAAAGTTGATGCATTCCTTGTTGCCCAGATTCCTACTGATACTTTAGGTATCTATATAGATGTAATGTACTTTAAGATCCAATTCAGAGAACAGGCTGACCAAGTGGTTTTGGGTTTTAGTTGAGGGTGCACTTGGGGGGAGTGGGGCAGGCTGTGTTGTTTGGGTTTTCTTAAGCAAGTGTTTCAGTGCTTCCCTGAGCAGTCCTACTCCAAATCCTAGCAACAATTTTTTTTTTCTTTTAATGTGGCTCTACTCAATTTTAGTTACATTCTCAACTCTATACTTCATATAAATGCAAACGTATGCAGAAAAAATGCAAAGGGTAGTGAAGTGTCTCTATTTATTTACAATCCTGAGCAGGATTTAAGTTTTGTTAGTAACTCTCCAACAGCTAAATTCAAACCCTATGAGCATCATTCCTGTAATTTTCTATTTGTGCACCAAACCAATAACGTTATGCATGGAAAATCATGTGCAATCTTGTCATCATCAGCAATAAACCCACTATCTATTTCTGTGTTTGCAAGCACCTGCCCCGTGGAAGCTCAGCAACAGCCCCTGCAACCAGAGATTGGGAACTACTGAGATCAGCAAGACTTGTGGAGTGGAGACATTTGGGCTAGAGGCTTTTCAGACATAATAAGCAATTACAGGATAAAACATGTTAGAAGAGTCCCAAACTGAACAGCGATTAGCTTTGGTACAAGAGGTTATGAAGCAGCAGCAATTAGGAAGTCTTCCAAAAGAATTCCCTCAACAAGACAAACTGAAGAGGAACAAAAATCAGAGCTAGGGAGCCACGGGTTTCCAGAATGTTTCACTGAAACAGAGATTATACATTGAAGCCTAAGACAAGCAAAAAGGAATATGGCATTTAGACTTGGAAATAACTTGGGGAAAAAGCGGTATAAACCTCATTGTACTCAGTGATCCACCACAGCTTCCCAGACATTGCTCAACAGTAATCAGAGCTCCAAATAGCAAAGGACCACTTCTAGACACCATGAGCTCATCTGGACATAACCCTCTAGTGATAATCAAGCAGGAGAGCTAGCAATGAACAACCAGTCCTAGGAGCATGGCAAGTGTCAGCATTATACAGAGATGACAAGATACACGAAGCTTAGTTTTCCTCATTGTATAGAATGGACACAGCCCAAAAATGAACTCATAAAAAAACCTGTATTGTACTGTAGCATAATGTTGACTCACTATGCTTTTTCCTTCCCCAAAATTCAGCCTGTAGTGGCAAAAAGGGCCTTTCCTCATCTTTCTCCTCTCCCCATACAGCAGCCTATCACGTGAACTTTCTAGAGGCCACACTGCGAGAAAAGCCACCTGACTGATAGAAATTAGTTTTAAAGCACCTTTGAACACAGAGTGTTTAATACTTCTTTAACTGTACAGAGTGAGAAAAAGCTGCCAAGCTCCTGTACCAAAAACATTCCATTTAGAGACACTTCTTCTACGTCATGTTTCTCTTTTTCTCATTTTTATTTCTAAATTAAAGCCTTGCATAAGAACCATATCTCTTCTCCTCCAAGAATAGGTCAACAGCTCCTGTTGCTTCTTCCCTTGCTGAATTTGCAGTCCTCTGCTTGAGACGCCAACTTGCCTGCTATAAATAGGGTTATCATGACCCTCAGAGCATTACCACTCCAGATGACAGATAAACAGCATGAGCCAACATGATACTGAAACACATTTTTCATCATTCATCACCCACTTAACAAAAAAAAAAGTGAATAAAAGCAACAAAGAATATACTTAAGCACAGTCATTGTAAGGGCTTTTTGGTCATGTCAAAGACTTCTTAAATACTAGAAAAGATGACAGGGAGGTAAATTAGTACATCAGAACAAGAAAAGCAAGTCCTGAAGAATGTCTTTAAGCAGCAGTACTTGTAGAGGGGCGTAGAAGCTAAACTTAGGCAGAACCATTTAATTTTTAGGCAAGGATTTGGAAATACTACTGTTGAACATCTGGTAAATCCAGAATGTGCCCATGAGTTACAATTAAATAAAGTATTTGCCAAACAACTCCCTACCAGTGCCACTACATTCACTGGAGAGCAGAGTTAGTACACAAGATTAAGAAGAGTTTAGGCAAAGGCATCTCAGATTTCACATATAATGACTAGTGGATTCACAACGCTGAATGGAACAGTCTTGATATCTGAGTTTCTTCTGTGTAACACTAGGATTGAACCAGTGTAACCAGAGGTAAAATTGTCATGGTATCTACTCGGTACTACTACACACTTCACTGAGGTGCAGGGTGCAACACAGATAGTACTCTGCTGAAAAACTCCTGTTAACATAAATTTACATAAAATGCTAATTTACATACAATTCCCAAGAGTTTAGGGAACAAGATTCACAGCATCAGTAACATGAACAGACAAACAGCAATATGCAATAGAGTGAAGAACTATGTGTTCGCAAGGTTTAGCAGTGTATGGCAGCTAAAGACAAATCCTATTGTAAATTTATAGCAGCACATTATAAAAAACCAGGATCGGAGAGTTTTTATCAATACCTCTTCTGTAGTTTTCCAAGTGATTTCACGGATACTTTGGTACCATTCAAACAGTTCTTCTACTTTATCAGTTGCAAACTCAACACATGGATCTTCCGGATTCTTGGGTTCCAGAATGAAGACAAAAGACTTTTTGTGTTTCCCTTGTGGCATTTTCACTGTTAGGCAACACAGTAGCAAGAAATTTATACTAAAATCCAACAGTTCTTCTTCCAAGCTGTTAGTGTTGATTTATTGCAACAGTTAGTATCATAAAGCTTCATCATATTAACTGCATTAGCTATATTAATACAAGGAGGTGTTTTGTTTTGGTTTGGGTTTTTTCAGATCTTTCCTGCTGAACATAAAAGAGTCTACCGAACACAGAAAGCTCAGGAGTCCACGTGTAAGCATCAGAAAATACATACCAACATTGTACGTATTGAGTACCAGTATGCCACGACACAGAGAGCCTAATGGATTGTCCTCGATAATCTGGAAAACATGAGTTAAATCTGACCCTAAATCTTCTCTTGAGTGAATATACACAGGACATTAACAAATAATAAACATACACCACTAAATCTAACCTCAGTTTCACTGACAGCATGCCCACTATAATGTTTAAAAGCCTGTTTCCATATCAAGAACTTCTCATTTTGAGAAACACATGAGAATATAGTGAAAATAGTCAAAATGAGGAGTACAGCTTCTGTCCTGACACAACTGCTCATTTTTCAAGCCTGCTTAAGGCTGCAACAACCAGGGGGCAAATCTAATACATGTGTTTTGCTCCAAAGACACCTGGAAAAATCACTGGAAGTGCTTCAGAACAACAAAAGAATTCAATGTGTTATTTTTAAAACTCTAAAATGTCAAAACTGCTTACTATGAAGTTTTGTCTTCTTTTGTTCAAGAGATCTTTGTCCAAGACCCTGGACTAGATTTTTAGACATTTCTGACAAACAGTATAGTGTTAGTTATGCATTAAAAGCTAATAATGGAGTGTGAAATGGCTAGTAAGATGTGTTTGGACACATAGTTTTCTTATTTGCAAATATTAAGGCAGTAATTATACAGCCAAACTAGTTAAAAGTTTCAGGCACATTAATGTTTAGCCAAACTATCTGAAAAATCTAAACTGGTATGATTTTCATTAGCAAGAAACCATTATAATCTCCTAAACCCCCACCAAATCAGCTATGTCCTTAAGTAGTTTTCTGTGAGGGATGTTCTGACAAAAATATTCAGCAGCAGAAAACAACGAAGAATGCATTCATTTCTCTATTCTGTGTTCTCTCAGACTTCCACTTCCAGTAGGTAGCATCCTCGAGGGAAATGCAGTGGACAAACCTTAACCCTCACCTGGCTTTCAAGGTCAGCAGAGTTATCAGATGACATGTCTTCAACATAATTAGACGGAAAATAGTGTTGGACTTTTTCTCCGTAATCCCCCTTCCACCTGAATTTAAAAAGAAAAGTATATATAGAGAAAAAATAGTTAAAGAGCTTCAATAGGCGATTAATGAAGCAATAATCCTCAAAAAATTGGTCATTAATACCTCATACTAGGTTGTCTAGCTGGCTATCACCAAAATATAAGTGATGAAGTAGCTAAAAGCTCTAACAAAGTGATCATTAACTGTAGTAACAGATGATTTCAGAGGGATTACGATTACTGTAAACTGCAATTAATGACTTAAGAGGCTTTTTCCCCCTCCAGTACTAAAAATACTATTATGTGGTTGATTACCCTGCAGAAACTACAGGGAAACATTAGATTCCCAAGCTTTCCAAGCAATTTACAAGTCAGCTAAGAAAGAAAACCTCTTACAAAAGGAGACTGTACAGATAACTAAAAAAGGTGGGTTCGATTCCTGAGAAGTACTTAGCAGAGCAAGAAAAGAAACAGAACAATGACAATAGTAATAGATGCGTGACTCCCCAGAATACACATGTTCCGGAAGGATGACTATAGTACAGGAAAAATACTGGATACACTGTGCTATGGAGGTTCTGCAGGCTGAGGTTATTGTTGTAGAATAGAAAAATGGAAAAGACATGGAAGGAGACTTGAGGATGAGGGGATTTTGGTTTTTAAATACACTGGCATTAATATTTATAAGGCCACAGTTAATAAGCAGCAATCGGACAATAGGTAAAGTTTTTACAAACTACTACCCAAAGCTCAATTTTTAACTCCATCTAGTAAGTCACCAGAAGTTCTCCTATGAGGAATCTTTGTCCTTACCAGCCTCCAGTTTCCTTTGTGACATTATGAATTAAAGCTCCTCGAGAGAAGCTCAATTCATCACTTCTTTTGGCTCTGTAGTCATACAAGGCTTTCACTGTTCTCTGAGGCTTTAAGAGAAACAGAGCAAAGGGGTCATCTAGGGGGATGGGTCATAAAATAATCAATAACGCAATCTTTAAAAATAAATAAATAAAGGAGGGTGGAGTGAATCCCTTTTTTTTTGTTACGAAGCTTAGAAAATATAATACTAAAGTTCCAGAGTGCCATCTATTGGTGAAAGCAAGTGATGCTACTTAACTGCTATTCTTCAAGTATCAGCTTAGAAAAAAGAAAAAAAAAAAATCTTTCTTTTATGGATGCTGCAACATAATTACTGTAAGGAGAAAAAAAAAAAAGAAAAAAGAAAAGAAAACCACACAGTGAACTATCAATCCTCTACCTTCATTACATGTATTCATATGCAGTTAAGAGTCTGTAGGCTTACATGCCTGCAAAGCCTCTACTTCAAAACCACATCAGCTATCCTGCTGGTCACATTTCCTTTAGGAAGACATCCAGTTTTAGCAGGACAAGCAATTTCTTTATCTTGAATTTACTACTACCCAAATTCTTCAGCAGCAATGCAAATTCATCGTCCAAAAAGACTAAAAAGAATTACAGCCACAAAATTTACAAGCAGGTGAACTTTTATGAGAATTTACAAGTAGGCAGGCCCCAACAAGAATTACAGATAGTAGATATTTGCTGTGCCACTTGTTTTTAAAACATTATATGTATATATATATATCTTAAAAAAGAAGAGAAAATTTAATAGCTCATTAATAAACCAAAGACACTGTTTTTATATAGAAAGCATGTAAATAAACCCTGCACCTATTTGTGCATGCAAGCCATGTTTGCTAATGGAACTGTGATAATTTTATGCACAGACAAATAACAGCGCTCAAACACACAGACACACACATGCACAGACCCGCACACTTGGAGTTTACGTGTTGTACTTTCTTTCCATGAAGATTTGACCTTCTCAAATTGAATCTTCTCATAGGTTATTTAATTTGGGGGCATACCTGCATAAGCATGCATGTCAGATCAAATTGCCTCCACAGACTCAATAGCGGGAAGTGCCCAAATTCCCACTATGGATGAATCAATACATCATTTGCACACAAGGAAATGTGTGGGTACAAATTTTAAAAGAGATGCTAAAGTCACACCCTTTAAATTTCTGCTGTCCAGTCCCCCATAAATCAAGCAGCCTAACGCTTTCAATCATCCTTTTCACTACTGCTAACAGGAAATCAACAAACAAGCCTCATAATTTGCAGAAGTCTGCAGTAAGTGTGAATCTCTCTCTTTAAGCATACCACTGTAGGGGTGATTTCACTGGGTTCCACATACATCTTGACATCATAGAGGGAGTTAATATCTTTTTCCTAAAAAGAAGGAAAAAAATAATGAAGTTACAGGAATCAAAAATTATAAAAGTACTTAATGTTAATAGAACATTCATTGCTGAAACCATCTTTCTGGCAATACACAGGCAAACAGAAGAGGAGGGAAGCCAGACACCTATGTTATGGCCATTTCTATAGTTAAACATAGCTGAACACAAGTTTGTTATTTAACCTGTCTATGCTTCGGTTTAATGAACAGTAAAACACAATGAAACAGCAATACCTTACAAAGATATCTCTTAAGTCAAATAGCTTTGAGATTGTGCGTATCCTTTTATGTGCAACCAGGGAAGACAATGATTTCTGTGTTACAGTACTTTAGTTTCAGTATTGGCTTCACTATTTGATATAAATTCTAAAACAATATACACAGTCATATTTTTCATTTTATCTTCTCCTTGTGTTCCCATTTGGACCCAGTCCCAGGATACAGAACCTTAGCTATAGTCAACGTTATAAAAAATCCTGAGGTCTGAAGTCTTTTCAGTCCCTTTTGGTCTCCCCAGAAGAAACAAAAAAACCCAGACTTTGATTCCTCAAAAATGCCAGACATGTTTTTCCTGCAGCTTCTAAGAGACATATTTGACAACAGGAGACCACATCTCAGGCTATTCAAAAGCCAGTTACTTTGGCAAAGCTCTCTTGTCATGAAACACATCCATCCAGAAAGTAGGCCTCTATCCTAAGCTAATTATCCGGCTTCCTAGTTTAGTCAATGGACAGACAAGTATATAACGCTTATCTCAGGGAGTGAGCTTTCAGAGGTACTTCTGACTTTTTACTACAGAAGGCAGTTGAACACCATCCCCGAGATGGCTCCAGCGTGGTGAAGTGAATGCCTCTGCCCATCCAGACGGAGAGGTACAGCAGAATATTTCAGTTTTTCTGAAATGCTTAGTAACTGGCATCTGCATGATCGTTTCAAGATCTTTGCTTACTCCAGCAGTAGAAGACAGGGCCAACTGCAAGCGAGGCTATTATCAAAAACTCGTATTAGCAGAGCAACAATCCCCACTGCACAGAGCTGCTTTTCTCATCAAATCATGATGAAGCCAAGAGTTGACCTGTACCCAAAAGGTGAAGCTCTTTCCTTCACGTATCTCAAAACCTCTGTGAGAGGAGTCAATACCACCATCTCAGTTTCACAGATAAAAAAACTACCTGCTTAACCTCCTCGAAAGGTCACCTACCACAGCCAGAATCAAACCCAGCACCCCCAGGTCTAGATTTGGGGCTCTGTCTGCTACAGCAACTGGCACTTGCACAAAGACCATCACTTACCGTGCTGTAGCGCTCCAGCAGCTCCTCAGTCACTGGGTAACGCAATTTCATTTTCCTGTACAGCGGATGCTTCTCATAGTACATTACCAGCTCCACCAAACTCTCAAAATAGGCCGAGGTTCCAAGCACAAAATGGCGACCTTCTTGCTGAATTCGGAAGTGCTTCACCTTCCCCTCCGCTCTGTGAAACAAGTGCAGGTGCTGTAAAAGGTATTGGTACTTGCAGGAAGAGCACCACTGCTGTAAACTGGACCAAAACTGCTTTGTGCACCTTAATCATGTGAAATCGTTTCTCCCTCTTCTAAAGCCCCTTTTATTCAAATTGAATTCTAGTTGCCTGAATAAATTCACAGACATTCTCACTTTTCTACAACATACAGGGCCTTGGGACAAATCCATGGTTTTGCTTCAATTAAATTGCCCTATTCTTTTCCCCTACAGATAGGTATTCTGTCATCTTCATAACAACACAAACGTCTCCGATCAGACTGAGAGTCCCCCTGGAATCTGCTGCCACTATCCCTAAGCGACAGACACACTCCCCTCAAAACAAGTAGCTGTCTCTTCCCTATAATCATTTTGATAACTACAGGAATCAATTTTGAAAGAAAAAAAAATATCTTGTGCTTGAACACAAGGTTTGTGCTTGCATTGATAACAGTAAAACTATCCACTGACAACCATCCCACCCACAGAAGACCCCTGCATCCTTTTCAAGCTGCTGAAGTTTTGGTACTTCTTGTTTTCCCCACTGTGAAATGGTTTTATGGAGATGCTGCAGCTGAAGTTACTTCAATATCCACCTTGGTAACAGCAGAAAGCTTCAAACTAAACTACACAGGGGACTGGGGAATTCTGGACATCTTCAATACACAGTAAGGCATGTAAATAAGAGGAAAACAAGTATTTGTTTTTCCAATTTTATATGTTACAGAAATACACATTTTCAGAGAAACACCATTTGATTTGAAGGCACAATGGAGAACACCACAATTCTATACGTTTTATTAATGTTGTTGCAAGAACCACAGTTTCAAAAATATCTTCCCTGCCAAGAAAAGCTGACAGTTTCATTGTGACATTTCATTTCGATCAGTTATATGACAGGCCAGGATTTCCAGGGGATAAGGACCTAGAATCACTGCTGAACCTGCACCAAAGAAACTTAAAAATAACAGCCTGTAGTAACGAGTGTCAAGGAAGTGAAGAAGGGCCATGCACTGTTCTGTATGGGAAGAAACGGACAGTCGGTGTCGAAATATTCTTTATAAAAGCATAAATGTTTATTCCAGTCACAAATTAATTCTTGTACACATTCTCATACATGGACCTGCTGCACAAATCAACCATGGGAATTACTCAAAGTTTGAAAGCTGAAACTTTATGACTCTAAAAAGACCACAGTATTTTTTAAATAAGAAAAACCAGAACATTGTTGGGCTACTAGGTAATGTAGTCATATCTGTCTTTTCTTACCTGAAAGTCATGGCAAATGAATCAGGCTCATCTCTCTTTCTAATCAGAAAGGCTCCATCTCGAGGAATTCGCATTAGCATGTCTTCTGCCTCTCCCCGACTCAAGTTGCTATAGTACCAACTACAACAGGTGAAAATCCAAATGGACAAAGGATTACAAGCTTGTCAAATGTCATTCAGTAGGAATAACAGGCAGCGTTATTAACAACAGAGTTTCAAACATTACAAGGAAAATTATGCATTAGATTTTCCCCATCTTGCTACCTATGACAGCAGCTTATTACAAAACATTGTAACCCAGGAGCTTACTTCAGATGAAAGCGTCAAGAATGTATCAGAACACCCTGTCAGTCTGAAACCATAAAACATAAATCTGAATTTCTTCCTGAAACAAAGGCACTGGATCTTGCTTTTAGTTTGCCATTAAGTTTTCAGTAGTTTATTCAGTTTTGACACAGTAGATTTAAGGAAAAGCCCAAACAGACAAAAGAAAAGCACCAGGCATTTGAATTCTTTTATCCAGAGCTTGATTTTATCTTTCACTGTAGGGATGGACCTATGTTGGATCCAGTGTGCCTTCAGTGAAGCTGTAGTCACTTAATACTGGCAGCACATCTCCACATTATACAGCAAGGCAGGAAAGTGTAACCCTTAAACTCTACCCTCCCCACTCACTGGATTCCAAAGTTATCTACGGGTGGTCAGAGACTTCCAGATCCCAGGGAGGGGGGGCGGGGGGGGGTTTGTGTGAAAAAATAAGTTTAAAGTCACAAATCAGTATTTCACACGCAAAGGAGATTTACTTTTTCTCAGTAAGGGCAGTGATTACAGTGTTCTGCCAGCAAACAAGAGCAAGCTCTGCCCAGGATCTGCATCAGGCAAACACCAACTGGAAATAAACACCAAGCTATACTACTTCCTATCAGCATGGGGTGAAGTCAGCCTAATCAACTCTGACAGGGGTGAGGTGGAGGGTGGGATTAGGAAAACATAACTGCGTAACTGTTTGGGCTCACTGCCCCTGTAAATAAGACTTTCCAGATGGCACAGACCATGACCACTTAGTTGCCAGACCACAGCCAACTACTAAATATCTAATCCAACCCACTGGGTGTTGTAAAACACTGAGCAGAAAAGGAAGGAATTGGCACACTTCCACAGCATTACAGTTCTCAGTGATTTTCTTAGATGCTACAAGTAAATTGCTTTCCCAGTGTCTACTCTCTGTTGTACCAGGTTCTTACAAAGTCAGTAATCTTAGTCAGCATCTTTCAGGGAAGCCTATTCCTATGACATCCGCAAACAAGCAACACTCAGGTGTGCTTCTGAATCCAGGAAATTTTCTGTGCAAAAATCCAAGATCACCTAAACCAATGCAAAGGACGCTGACATAACAACCCCAGTGTTTGCCTTCTGCTGTACATACTCTTTAGTCTCATGAGGGCTGGGATTAGGCACAGCATCAGTCAGACGCAGCTCAAATTCTGCACATCGCAAGTGGACCTCCTTGTAGTGTTGAATGAGATCATAGATGCTATCAAAAGTGAGGTTGTCTGTCAGGTAGTATTTCACAGTGTCCCCATCACTTGAAGAACGGATCCGGCAGTGCTGGACTCTACCTGACCTCCTGAAGAAATGAAGAGGGGCATAAGGAAAAGAAAGGTTTTATAACAGGTTTTCTTCTTTTGAAGAGCTTCCTCACCCGCTCCTCGTCAACTACTTGGTGAGCTTGAGAACAGGCAAGAAATCTGTATCATCTCATAAAACAACCAAAGTAAGAGCAGCAACAAAGATCCTGACAAGTAAGATTGCAGGACCAAAAATAATAATTTTCAGCCCACAATGGTTTAAAATCTGGCATACACTTACTCCCTGCAAAATTTGCTCTGACAGCTCTCTGGGTCAGAAATCCATCTGACACACTATTTCTCAATGTCCCAACCAGAAGAAAAAATACCACAGACTACCAAAAAAACCCCCAAACACACACTCCCCTTCCTGAAAATTTTTTATTATTTTCCCTCTAGATGATCCTTTCATTGAAAAGATCAATCTCTGCTAATAAAGGTATACTCATGAGACTACCTTTTCAGTGTAGAAACCAGTAATTTATCCCTAAATTAAAAGATCAAATTTTGGCCCACTCGTTGAAGAAATAACAAATCCTTCATCCTGCTAGAGCACTAGAAAAATTGGGGGGTGGGGAGGAGGAAATCAAACCAGTTGGTCCTCCCTTGACAACTGCAACATTTCAAATAAAGCCTACTCTGCCAAAATGCATTATGGTACATGGAAGATTAATTTAGAAAGTAGTCTTTCACAATCCCATCAATAACATTCTAGTAATTACAGCAACTCCTTATTCCTATTTCCTCTCAGCTATAAATGCATATTTGACAAATACACACATTTTTGTGCAGTGCCATAAACCAAACAAAACCCACATAAACGTTTTATGACAATGACCATACCAGAATGACAAGGTGCAATCATTAGGGAAAGCCTCACTTTCCCTAACTAGGAATGTCCCATCCTTGCCACCCATTTCAGCACAATATTCCTGGAGCAGTTTCTCAGCAGTTGCTCTCCCCTCTTTCATTTTCCCATGGAACCACTTCTCTTTTAAGTGCAGTTCAGTACGTTTCACCTCCTAGACCAGAAAATAAGAATTTTTATTGTTCATTTCTAATTTTATGATTTTGAAACAACTTGTTATTGATATCTACTATTCCAGGATTTCAGCTCCTCCTAGCCCCAAACTATCCTACAAAGCAATCACCTTTATAGTCACCCTTGACTCTCCTCCCCAGTCAACCCATTTCCTTGGAGCAGCAATCAACTTCAGCCTTATTCAAATCAACAGAAAGTGAAAGAATGCAGCAAGGCAAAACACCCTACTGCTAATTCACAGAGTTTCTAACCAGCTTTTTGCAGGATTCATCTGTGTTATTCCTTACACATTAATTATTTTACTGACATTAACATCTAGGTGAATGGCTAAAATGTTCAGCATGTGCAGAGAGATCTCTGAACCATGGACATACATGTTAGCAACAAAAGAGCATGCATGGAAACTGAAAAGGTCAGAAAAAGAAACCATGCTGAACATCACTGCTACTGCAACCCTTATCAAGCCTCATGTTTTCTGCTTTACCATGCACAACAGCCAAGTAATACATGCTCACCTGTGACAAAAACTTTGCAAATGTGACATGAACAACATGCACTGTGTAAGAGGTGTGCTGTATTACTAACCCAACTTAGTTCATCATACTGTCTGGTTTGAGAATAGCAATAATACTTAGCCAAAGTCATATAAATACTTTGATTGTCAGTGCACGCATCAGCATTGGCATTTTAGTACTAAAATTTTATTTCATTGTCTTTGTACTCCTCTTTGCAAGTCCCCAATTAGCCAAGGAAAAAAGTTATTTTATTAAAAATAGGGTTAACTGGAAAACCTTGACAAAGAGCCTTTTAAAAATATTTTTACATTTGTTATCTGGCAGGAACTCTCTGTAATTTCAACATCAGTATAAAAAAATACACATCTGTAGACACTGAAATAATCTGAGAGAATAAAAAGAACATGCTTAAACAACAAAACACAGCCATCACCTTTGATGAATCTTCATCAGCATTCTGTTCTATATCATCGCTGAATGAAAGCTTCTCGTCAGCAATAGCACAGTAGTGCCGAGTCCATTTCTAAAAGTTGAGTGATATTAAAACCATTAACAAGACAGAGGGAAACTCACTAACCACAATTTCAACAAGGTGTAACAATAAACAAAATACCTTCCTCCCCTCATTCACATCTGTTCAACTGACAATATCACACAAATATTGAGAAAATTCCCATATTACACAACCTAGAAACAAACTAGCAAATGTCACATAAATTATACCTGTTCTATTGTGTCCCACATGTAAAGTTCTCCTTGTTGCTTTTTTTCTTCTTTCTTGTCTTCCAAGTTCACATCAATGTCTCCCTTTGGCCCCAGTTTTTTGTGCTTAAAAACAAAAAAACCCCACCTCATTCATACACTCACATGGAATCATATATAAAATCGGTCATAATATTTCAGCATACTCATATTACTGGTAGTATTTCCCTCCATTGCACAGCCTTCTTCTGTCATTACCATAACCACAGCTGTTCTACAAGGCTTTGTGCAACAGGGCTGGAATTTCTTTCTTTAAAATTTAAATCTCATAATAAAGGTTAAAAAATTATTAGATATATCATTCAAGCAATGAAGAAACAACTAGTTTGGTAAGAGCTCACCATTCTTCAGAGGTCAGAAAACATGAAGTGCCACATACTAACAAATAAGGATAAAACAAGAATCGCTCTGCAGAGCGGGACACAAGGAACAAAAACCAAAACAAAACAGTAAGGAATTAAAATGCATGGGGAATTCACTCTTCTATAAGAAAAATGAGTAGAAGGGAAATCCTTTATGAAAAGAGGGGGTAAATTCTACTTTCTTGAGAGCGCTCACAAAAACCAGTGGCTCAAGGGGCTACTAATGGTAACATCAAATAGTTAACTGCAGTTAATGATGGGATTAATTGTCTCATATCTAGTAGTTCTCAACTGCATTCAGTTCCGCATAGCCTACTGTAGACACATTTCAATTTGACAGGCTTATCTGGAAAATCCCACAGGCCCTAAAGTAGGAGCTGCCTCTGACTGTTTACTGACAACATTTTCCAAACAAAAGCCAAATAACACAACTAGCTCACTGGCAGGTGCTGATCTATTTAAAGACTCTTTAATGCTCTTTTAGACGGGACAGAGTGATACAGATGTTCTCTTCTACAGACTCATATATGTTTGTAATTCCCTTTAAATCAGATCTGTCATGTTATTATTTATGTGCCTATGCAACTCCCCCCTATGCTCTGCAAGGTAACAACAGACAGTTTGGAGGGAAAACAAACAAAAACAAACACAGAACTTTTGCACCTAATAGTGGGGTGCTATTATTTCCAGTCTTACATTCAAAAGCCATATGCTTATATCTATCTACCCTTATTCCTTGTGTTCAGAAGTTTAATACATAGGATTGAGTACTGTTACGAGAGCTGGGAAACTGAAGCATGGACAAAAGTAAGAATTATTTCACTAAAGAGATCATGAGCAGCCCTCAGATTCTCCACCTATTTTTGCCTTTCAAAAAGTTCTACTGCAGTTTCAATCTGGGAAGTCTTCTTTTGGTTATCTGCCTCATGTTGTTGCACAACAGTACTGAGTAAAGGATCTATATTGCCCAGAAGGTAAGACACTCTAACAGTAACTGCCTTCTAATAGGAGCATCTCCGCGTTTCACAAGTGGCTCACTAAACTGCATCTTTAAATCACACTGAGTTAGTAAACACCCATCAATTTTTGAAGTTTGCAAGCAGTCCTGACAACTTCAGTGTGCAGCCTGCAAGTGTGTTGGGTTTCAGCTGAATGAGACGCATTCTTTGGAAAAAAAGTTAATAACACTAATCTAACTTTCAATTCAAGAACATACTTTTATCATTTTTAAGCAGGCCACGCCATGTAAGAAGTCTACAACGAGCATCTGCAGCAGTGAACCCTTGCTGAAATGCACCAGTGACATTTCAGGATCTGGAAGACCTTTAGAAAAGAGCCAACATTCTGTCTGGCACCTGAACTAGCAATACTTATTGCAAAGAAAACCAATAGTGAGCACGTTAATATGTAGTATTACAGAACTCTGTACAATATTGCAAAATGTTAGTAGTACACACTTCAGGCATGGGGTTTCTTGTCTCTCAACAGAAACTAACAGCTAAGCTGTGAAGCCAGAAGTCACGTTTCTGGCTCCTGCTCTTGTTTTCCTATTTTATCCCTGCTCTTGTTTTCCTATTTTATCTACCAGCACACAAAGCAAGCCTACCTTGATGATGATTTTTTCTTTCAGCTGGGTTGGTGATGGTAGCTGATCTGCACTGACTTCAATAGGCTTCATTAAAAGCTGATCCCCAAATACCTCCTTGAACACTTTGGCCATGTGTCGCTGCTGCTCCACACTACAGTGTTCTTCAATTGACAGAATGACTGGGTATCTTTGATGGAGAAAACAAAAGTGAATGAAAACAATTTCTTTTTGCTGCAACTGGCAAGGCAAGGAAAGGAAAACATCACACTCCCTCACCGTGAGATCAAAGAAAATACTTAAAGCAAACACGAAGACAAAAGAAACAGACACACAACAGATAATAACAGGTGTGCAATCATGAAATCGTTAAGGTCAAAAGGGACCTCTGGAGGCCATCTACTCCAAACGCCTTCTTTGGGAAGGCCCAATTCCTAGATTAGATCAAGTTGCTCAGAGCTCTGTCCAGCCAAGATCTGAATATCGGCAAGGACAAAGATTCTTTCCAAGTGCTTTGGGCACAGTTTCAGTGCTAAAGCACCATTGTGTGAAAATTTGTTTTTCCTCTCCTCAAAACTGTGTGTTTTCCTTCACATGCTGTCTGAGAAAAGAGTCTGGCCCCATCTTCTCTATAATCATCCACTAGGTTGTGGAAGACAGCAACCAGACTCCCTCATTAACTCTTCTTAAAGCTAAACAAACTTGGTGCTGCAAGCTTCCCCTTGGATATCATGTGCTCTGGCCCCAATATTGAAAACTGAGGCAGAGAAAGCACTGAGTACTTCAGCCTTCTCCAGTCACCAAGTCTCCTGACCAATTCAGCAGCAGGCTCACATTTTTCTTAATCTTTCTTTTGTTGCAATTGTACCTGTAGAAGTCTTTCTTGCTGTCCTTCACATCCCTTGGCAATTTCACCTCCAGATGAACTTTGGCTTTTCTAATGTTGTCCCTGTATATCCAGGAAATGCTTTGATATTCCTTCTGGGTAGCCTATCCCTTAATGCAAGTAGGGAAAGCATCACACTGCATTCACTGTACTGATGGCCTGAAACCATGATGCTTCATGTATTATGGTTGTCATTACCACAATATGTCTGTGCAGACACTGTCCCACACAAGAAAATAACGCTTCTCTGTGTCTAGCTGGTAAAGTGGAAAAACAGGACACTGACAGCCCTACCTCTTTGCCAATTTTGGGGCAGTATTTTTCATGTTAAGGACATCTCGGCACAGTCATAGAAGGGCAGAGCAGAAACACAGATCTAAACCCATGTTATCAGTTCAGGAGGCATGCTATGAATTCTACAGCTTCTCAGCTAAGATCTCCCCTACAACATGAACATCACCCAATAGATATTGTTTGTCACTTGTAGTATTTTATTATTTTAAAAAAAAAGGCATACTATTCAGCATTTGAAGTTCCACACTTCAATTTAATAAAAGAAGACCCGAGCAAGGACATGGGAACCACTTCAGGGTACTTGTTATCTTCCTTAGCAGTAAATTGTTATACAATGGGACTTTTCCTCAAAACTGAATCTATTACAGACCCACATTTGACAACAATGAAGACTACTGGAATGTCATTATTCTCCTATTATTTTTTGCTCCAGATTACAGAGAAAATAAGTTCAGGAAGGTCTAAGCCTATGAAAATAGGCTTAAGGAAAATAAATCAAAGCTTACTCAGATGCAACAAAGGCATGATCTTTGATTGCCTGTACTACGTCATCAAATTTGATCTTCGTTGTCCGTGTCCATCCATGGTAAATTATGGGTTTCCCATCAGGACCATCCCAGCAATCCACTAGGAAAGACAAGCAGTGGAAAAAGGAAGAGACCAAGCAGTTACTTAAATAAGTCTAGTAGAAAGAATACATCCAAATTTTCAATGTTCCACATACTGAGTCATAGACTTTAATGTTCTAATAAAATATTCTATTAGATTAATTTACATCTCTCACAGAGGAAATTAAGTTCACTTAAGTAAGAGCAATACAAATAAAATACAAAATTTTCCAAAAGCATTATCATGTGGGAATATGGAAATAAGGAAGCTATACTGTCAGTCTACTAGTTTACAGTAATTTTCCAGGGATAAATACACTCCAACAAGTGGCAAGTTGACAGCTTATCTCTTTTGTTGATTTTAACCCTGAAACTCTAATTTCAGACACATTTTGCATTAGCCAAATTGAACAGGCAGTTGCAACTCATTTTATAAATTAACTGATGAAATAACATGAAGTTATAGTCAAACTTTTCAATAAGGTACACAAGCACAGAGATGAAGACACATACACAGTGGAAAACAAATGCACAAAGATATCAACTGATTTACAAGCAAGTTAAACAGGATGACAAATGGCATCACGTTACAAAAATCTCTGTGCCTTAGTCTTGTCTGTATTACAATGAAGGCAAATAAACTATCTGTCTATCTACACTACACAAGTAATTCCAGTTTAAATACTATGTTTTCATATAGCAGATCCAAGATTTAATTTTTGGTGTACAGTGAGATGAGATTTAGAAAAACCTTAAAATTCCAAGGGAACAAGTATCAGAGCAATTGAACAGGGCAATAATGAGGCATAAGAAAAACAATTTAGGGAATCAGTGGGTTTTATATGACCAACTTCAGAAAACAAACCAGTTCTTGATTTCGGTTCTTTTTTCTTTCTTGGTAAACAGGGGAAACACTACTTACATGGATAGCATGTTACAAACCACTCCACAAACTCTTTACTCACACTCAATACATCGACATCCCATTCTAAGGCACCTGATGTAAGCTTCTGTGGAGGATTCACTTCGAAGCTGGTCTCCTGTTAGATATCTACGGAGTAAAAGGAAATTGTAAAAAGATAGGCAGTCAGTTTCAATCATTTCCCACTCACTCACTGGGTGACATTTCTTCTCCTGTCCCGGAGAATATATGTTGATTTTTTAAAACTTTTTTACTTGCAATGGAAGAACCGGGCTCTGCTGAACCTGATGGGGAGCAAATCATGAGCTTTGAAACACACCTAAACCTCATCATGCTGAGGTGTAATCACGTTGGAGGGACATGAAGTTCAAAATACACCTAGAAGCTATATCCATATCCACTTCATTCCCTGCAATATCTAATTTGTTCATCTCTCCTCCCTCTCTTCACACCTTATTTTTATTACAATGCTAGATGAGCAAGTCCCCTTCATTTGAAGACAGTTCAAACTCATCATCACGTAGGTTTGTATTTGGGCTAAAGAGCTTGCATACCACAGATTGTCAAGGAAAAGGGCTAGATATCTTAGACACAAAATACAGAAATCAGCAGCTACATTACTAAGCATAAAATTCTAAAACCAGTAACAACAAAAATACCATCCCCAGGCTTTCAAAGTTCTGGCTGTAAAATAAACTCAGGATAACAAAGAGCATGGATAGCAAATAGCACTCTTCCTATGCCTCAGGCACCTCTGTCTGCTCCAATCCTTGTCATCCAGGCGAAGACCACGAATAGCTAAATCCAGATCAGTAGATGTGCTAATTTAAGGTCTCCATATTCCTTTCCTGCTCAGGACTAAATCTTTTACACTTTGGGACAGTGTAAACTGTCAGAGTATCTTATCAGTAGCGCACATCACTGCCTCCTTTCCCAAGGCAACAAATCTGATCACAAGAACAGTATGGGATTGTCCCATAGGACAAGTAGCATCCTTATGGCATTCCTATGTTCAGGTACAATTAATGATGACACTAGTTCAACAAGGCTGTTGGTGCTTGGAGAAAATGGAAGCTCCTTCAATAACTTTAATTTCTGAAAGCAGAGAGGCTGGAACAGTTTCAATGCAAGACTGCTTTTTATTTTTGTAACAGGATTCAGGGTTTGGGTTTTCTGGCAGCTGAGCTTGGTTGTATCTCAAAACCTCTAAGATCTTAAGAGGAAAAGAAGTCTCACAAACTGTATTTGCCACATTTACTTCATACTTTAGGAAGGTTTCGCACATCCATGCAGTATATTTCTGGCATAATTTAGAAGTATTACTTTCTCCTAACACGTGCTAGGTCTGTTTGAACAGGGATAGACAATGGGACCTTGGTAACTTACGTGTTATGAGAGGAAGAAATCCAGTAGTGGGACAAAGGATTATTCATGTCCTGTGCATCTATTGAATCGTATTTCTCATCCCAAATACTGTTTTCTTTTGCAAAAAGGTAAGTGAGGAACTACAATACAAAGAGACTCAATTTAAATATTTTAACCATAGAAGACTAAAAGAAACCCAGCAATGTAGCAAGAGAAGCCTAGAGGATCTGCCATCCAATTAACTAACTAGGAACTAGCAGCAAAAGAAAAAAGTCCATGAGGAACTACTAGAAAGTACCATTATCTTACCTCATCAACAAAGAGGAAGGGTTCAGCAGTTTCTCTCATAGTGTCATCAATAAACTTCGTCATTCGTTCTCGGACTTTACTGAGATCTTGTGCCCAAGATTCCTTTAGATAATAATAATACAGTAGAAAAAAAAACTTTAGAAGCGTTGTTACTCTATATAAAATCAAATAAGGAACAGAGACACCTACAGATGTGATCATCTCATCTGGCTAGTTTACTGATAATATGTTTTATTGTACCCACATATCTTAAACAAGTTTCCTCTGTGATGTCTAAGGGGGAAAAAGAAGATCTCCATGTAAGTATCTTTATATAGATTGGAGGCCCACAAGATACATACTACATAGGTACACATATGCATGCACACACACAGAATAAAGCTGGCTTCCTTGAAGGATATGCCTTAACTATAATCTCTCTCAATTCTGAGTGCAATCTGAATGTCCTTTTAACACAGTGAAATAGGGAGAAAAAGAAAGTAACAAGCTTATACAGGAAGTGTAGGTCTCACTTTTCAATCGTATTTGCAAACCTGGAGCTTAGCTGCACCTAGCAAATATGGCAGAGTTTTTTCCCATGGTGTCTGTGCTAAATAACATAGAAGACCACGAAGACATGAGTCCAATCCCTGCCTCCATCCTTATCTGCTTGCTGGTATGGGACATCAAACTGGATCCATTCAATAGAAAATTACCTTTGACTCAAACGCAGGCAGTCAGCTTAGCTTTTTATGTAAGAACTGCTAAAATGCGGCCATGGCCAAGGCATTACCCCAGATGTACCTGTGATGACAGCTGTAACTAGGCCAAGCTATCATCTCTGACATACATCCGGTGTTTGTTTCTAACTCTGTTTATCTACATATCTAAATGGAGACCTGTTAAAACCTTATTTACTTTGTCCTCCCTCTCATCCTCTGGTGCACCTTCAGAGTCTTTATATAGATGAAAAATAATAGTTCTTGTGAACTTCAATGGCAACAAAGAAGGAGAAATCTTTCCAAGGCCTAGTATCACAGCTAACATCAATCATATTTTATGACACCTCACATTTCGTTTCAATGAGCATAGAATTCTGAGACAACCTCAAGAAAAGAAAAACTCAGAGTTTCTGCAACCTTCCCACCTGCTGCTCATGTAGCAGGAATCTCTGAAAGTCATGGAGATGAACTGCTGAAGCATCTGGACGGTCAGTATTTCTTTAAAAAAAAAAGGGAAAGTGAAGATAAAGAAATAAGAGAGCAAGTGTCATCAGATGTTATAGCAGAAAATGACTTGGATTTGTATCTTGGATCTACAGTATAAATATGCTGCCACCACCAAGAAAACTTTTTATAACTTCAATGGCATTTAGATTAGGCCTGTAATATTGTATTATCTAATTTACTGTACTTTGAGCCTTTAAATAAAGTCTCCTGTATTCCTGATCTACTTTTGACAGTGATTCATTGGGAAAAGTACCAAATCTGTGCTCATTGCTTTGTAGCAAATGAGCAGCATTCACTTGACAGGGGTGTTGTTAAGTTTAGTTGCGGCATACGGAGATACTGTTCTTTTAAATTATCATAGAGCCACACTTCCACAAATAACTCCTTCCATGTATTATTCAGATGATCTACTGTGATAGATCAAAACCTCCTGAAAGAGGAGGCGAGATGCAGCTGCATCAAGAAAAACCAGCCCAACTGCTTTCCCTTTGGTAGGACACATGTGCCACATCATCTGGTAGCAATAAGGTATTTATAACCTACCCATCCTTGATAAATCTGTGCTTTTAAGCAGTCTCACAAAGTTTAATTCATATGATGTGACCAAGGGCGAAGGAAATACACAGCACACTCAGAGCAAGCTTTTTAAATAACTTCCTTAATCTGTTATTGTAATATTAAAAAACAAGACAAATTGGTTTAATTCACAGTCAAAATGTCAGCAATGCCTATGACCTCCTTTTTCATGCTGTACACATCTTACTTAAATTTTCAAGTCCACCAAGTGAAAGATGCAGAAACTGTTACTATCAGCATTCTGCTCAAGTCTAGGCAAAGCCTGTGCACCACACCACTCTCCAGACTGAAGTTAAAATTTCTCCATCAAATTGTCTTTCCATAGTTCTGTTCACCTCTTCGTAAAATCAGAGGATATGCAAATTCACTTGTTGAAGTCCATACCATTTTGTACTCAGAAAGTAAAAAACATTTCTCAAATTATAATTCAGGACTTATTTCCATGGTAAGTTCACCTTTCTGAATGCAAAAAGATGTATCATTTCTTTTCACTTTCTAAAGCATCAGAACCAGAAAAACAGTGATGCACTTTAAAAAGCAATCCTGCAGAACTAAAACCATATGGAAATGAGGAAAAATAATACAAATTAAGAGTCTCACCCAAGAATGAACACAGAGGAATCCTTTTTGAATTCATCAAGAATCTTAAAACAAAAGAAACAAAGAAAAAAACACAAAAAAGGGGGAAAAGATAAATAATAAAAGAATATGCAATTTTCTATCTAATTCCATCTAATAATGTCCATTGGTTTGGGAAGGGGAAATATATGCCTGTCTGCTCTAGAGAAGCTGCATACAAGTTGGAAAGACACATTTTTAATTAAACACGTAAGAAAAAACATACTGCCAAGGCTGGCAACTGCACTTCAGGCCTTTCAGTGTGAACACATGCAATTCTCAAGCAAAAAACTTGCTATTGATAAGGTACCTTATACATACAATTGGTCAAGTTGCTGGGGAGCTTTTACTGCTTGATAACCCCAGAAAAACTGGAATTATGTATCATCCATCACATTTATTCACATGAATATAAAACCTAAATTGCTTCCAGCTTGGCACAGTATAGTTATAGACTGTAGGAAACTTATGAACTGACCCAAAGCAGTTGTTGACCAAACTGAGGAGTTTCTTTGACATGATCCACAAGGGGCAATAACAAGAGTTTAAGGCAGTCAGGTAGCCTTCTTACTTTGTGTTCTACTCTTCTACTTTCTGCTCCAGCTAATTAACTAGTCTTCCATGGCCAAAACTAAAACCCTGTCGAGTAACTGGAGATTCTTTATTACTTCACAATACTTTCAGCATCACTTTTAAACAGCACAAGAAAGCTCTATTGCCAAAAGAAACAGCACTGACTTTGACTATTGAAGCTTCTATTTTAGCAACTGCAAGTTGAATCAACAATCAACATGACATCAACAAAGTCATTTATGCAAGTAATTTAAAATTATGTGTTTTCACACAGTTTTAAAGGGTTCCTAACTTTCAGAGACACTAAATGTATGCAGTTTCCAGCAGCTTCGTGAATCTATGCAATGAATGCATGGAAACAGTAGTCAGGCAGTTGCCCATATAAATTAGCTAAAATGTAATTCCTCTGCATTCATGCCTCCCAAGGACTGTCTGATGCATGTCTTGTAACAAACTCACCACAGATAATCTCCAAGCATGAGAGATGATGAGAACAATAGCTGTTATTTGATGCTCAGGATACGTCCCTGTGATTTATAGCATGTTCTTAGCGATAAAAGATTAATACAAGTATGGAAAAACCTTGCTCCTATTAGTAGAGAGATCAGACAAATCTAATGAAAAGACATTCTACATCCTGAACAAACTCACAAGAAAAGTTCTTCCTAGGAATATTATATCTGTGCATATCTGTACCACCAACACCAAGAAGCAACATGAATGACTTATCTTCTTAAGCCAATTGCTGAGGCGACTGTTATCTACACATCACATACAGTACTATACCCTTTTTCTGTTACACAAATGGGGTAAAGAAAATTAGTAACAAACAGAAACAAAAAAATAATCAGCATTCACTCTTTATTCTGATCAAGCAGTTCAACAGTATGGAGACTACTTATGAAAAAGCTTACCGATTTCTGTTGTTCAAACATGATTTTCTTGTAGAACAAATGAAATTGTTCAAAACTAAGCTCTTCCTTGTGAGCGCCTATTTCCTACAACAGAAAGTAGCACACAGTGAATTTAGAATTCCCTGAACTGCATTTGCACAGCTTACTCCAGCTGCCACCCTCTCACGCATTCCGTCCTACTCGAACTTCATTTGTTTTAACCACTTGCAATTTTTAAATTTTTTTTTTTTTTCTTTTTTAAGAATACAAACAAGTAAACAGATTCTGGTTTGTGACATAGTGCTCCTAGCCCACATCTCTGGCCTTGCATTTTGTACCCTGACTCCATTTCCACTATGTTACTGAGAGTAAACAGTGCCTCATTTAGTTATTGTTAGATGGAGCAACAGAAGCAAGAATGTATGCTTTAAGGGTGGAGAGTTGGAAAGCAGGAAAAGGTGGGGATATTTAAAATTCCTGTAGGAATGGAAACGACCTTCAGAAGTTATTAATATTTGCACAAGTTGGACTGAAGAGGTTATTCCTTGATCATATTGAAAAAAAGTAATTTTCTTATATATTAATTTTATCTTAAACATAAACCAGCTTCCAGTGTGCTTGCATAGTATCACCACCAGAGCTCAAAACCCAGTGTTGGCTTTGGTCAACCATACAATGAAAAGAAGGAACTTTTATGGCTATATTTTCTTATAGCCTTAGATATAGGCAAAGCCAACTCAAGAAATTAACCGATATAATTTATTTAACTGTACATGGCAAGAAGCAAAAATATAGGCAGTATTCTGAAAAGAAATAGTACCACCTATCAAATAAGACCAAACAGATGTAAGTTATCAGGTAATTACCACAAATTTATCCTTCAGGAACTTCATGCTGCTCACTTTGAAGTTTACTTGGGGAAGGACAGTTTTCAGCTCTCTAAGACTGATACTGGAGAAAAAAGAAGAAAAAGAAAAAAACATAGCAAAATCTCCACATTTCTGCTGTGTCTAGTCAGCTACTAATATATTTTCTATCAACACAGAAATGGCACTATTGAAGCACTTTGGGTAGGGCTCATCTCACATAACTGTAAACTTCTATAAGCGTAACACCTACATGCAAGCAAGCTGGACATATTTTCTAGTTAGTGGGGAGAAATAGGCATTTCACTTAATTTGGGCATGTATATTAGGACGAAAAGAACCATGCTGCAGAGACACCCATTTCTCTCCATCACCAGTTAATCAGATCTAGATGATCAGCTCAAATATACATGTTTACACATGGTCAGATGAACTACAGCCTTTCTTCCATTGTTCCAGTCCCACTGAAACTGGAATATAGACACAGAAAACATTATACAAAGGATATACCAAATGGATGAGCGAAACAGAAGATAAAAAGCTCCAGTTTTCATTACCATTACAACCTTTTTCTCCAGCTGTTATTCACTTGGATGGTGAAACTGATTCACAGCAGCAAGACACTCCCCTTCTGCAACATCTGAACATGACTTCATCCTCCTCTCACAACCAACTCTTCCCAGATAGGATTGCCTTCCACACCCATTTACACAGACCTGCTGACCCCTTTTACAGAGTTTCAGAATGTCCAGTGATACACCAGCAACATCAAAACCCCACAATTTTCTAGATAACAGCAAGGCCTTTCAAATAAGACATACTCATTTCAGATTTTAAGCAACACAGTGCTTACATACACCAAGTATTTAAGCAATACTTACATACAAAGCTACATGTATTAATCACTGCAACACTTTCTGGCCACACATACTTTCTGGCCATACATCAAATCAGGTATGTATGATGTATACATCAAACTTCTTTTGTTGAAGGAAGACTTTGTATTAGAAATGAACCTGTGAACAGCTTATTTCAAAAACCTCAATTTCCTTCACAATTTCCAGTCTTCTCACGAACCTCTTCTTTTATTCCAGTGTCCTAGGTGCCGCTGCCATAGCCTCCTTCACTGCAAGTTCAGAGCAGGTCACAATATTTGCTATACGTATCATCAAAATGGAAATAGGAGGTAGGGGAATGCTACTATAACTCCTGCATGAACAGAGAGAGGGGTGATTTCTAAAGGAGCTGGGTGTCCAAATGCTTTAAATGTGCCATAGCTACAGGTGAGCCAATCTAACAGCTCCCTGCTGTTACAAGAAGCAACCCCAACACCTCTCCTTGTGCCCCACACCATTCTGTTGCTATGGTCCCACTGTTTCCACAGGCCAGCTGTAATGCTCATCAAACCTTCTGCTAATCTGATTCAACTTGCTAGGTGAGCAGAAAACTACGTATCCGAGTGAGAGAACAAGTTTTCCACCAGCTTCATGAGGTCACCCAGCTCACCTCATGCCCAGATCCGAAATAGCACCATAGCCAGAATAAGAAAAGAGGCTGGAGCAACATGTAGAGATGGTAGAGGAAAAGGAAAGAGAGACTTTATCCATTCAGCAGCACCAAGCTTGTACACCAACTCAGCCATCTCCTGTAGCCCCATTTCAGACACCTGCTATTCAACTTGTCTTTGGATAGCAAAGAATGGAAATTAGGTTGCGTGTGCTAGGACAGAGTCTCAAACTCTGGGTATTCTGGATAGGCACTGATGTGAGGTCTCAACAAGAAAGACACACCATTAGAGTGGGACATGTGAAGGACACAGGGACAAGTCCTAGAGTGGAAGATGAGGGGAATCCATGGCAGCAAAAAGAAGTGGGGAAGAGTCAAGAGAATGCAGACACATCATCTGTGGGTCCTATTGCCAATGCCCACAAACTTTAATGCAATACCAACAGTACCTGAGAAACCAAGGCTAAGGTACTCTGTCTTGACCTACAGTGCAATTCATAAGCCATTAACTCTGCAAACACAGGGTCAGAACACTCACCTGAAAGCAACAAAAGCAATCACCACCTGGTCAAAAGTAACACTGCTATTCTACTGTGTCCATACAAGCAGTTACCCTGTGAGATATTGTCATCTCCATTGTGTAGAGAGGGAAAGAGGCAAAGCAAGAAGGAACTTAGCCAAAGTCCATGCCAAAGCCAGATTAGAACTCAGGAAATTCCTGGCTTTCCGCCTTGTCGCCAGTCCTCTGGAAAAAACACTACGTTTAGGAGTAAGAACGAGCACTCAGTTTGTACCCTAAGCACCAAGCACAAGCAATTTCCTCTGGCCAGACAAGTGCAAGCCAAAACAAAGAGCTGGGACTTCATTGCCACTGGAAAAAAATTCAACCTGTGAAACAGAACTTGCCTGGAAGACTAACCTTTACAATTAACCTCCCTAGAAACTGCAATACTAAACACAATGAAACTCAGTCCAAACTCCTTTCCTGAATGTTTCTAAAAGCATGAATCATCTATCAAGAGAATGAAAAACCGCCCTCTCCACAGTGCAAGTCCCCTTGATCCTAAGCAGACTGCCTTGTAGCGATGAAACAACCCTGAAGCAACAAATGAAACCTCTTCAGCAGACATAGACTGTCAGCCACAGCTTCTCTATCCTAACGTTTGCTTTTGCTTCAAATCCCCGCCAACATATCCCTATTGCAGGTCTAGTTTTTCAGAATACTTTAGGAGGTATTGTCACGTCCCATTGACAGGTATAAGCCAGTATCCAGTAAAGGATGGTACTTTCCCCTTCACCACTCTGGGCATCTCAGAAAACACTGTTTTGAAATGGCGTCTCAGCTCACACTGAAGCCAGCTGCACAATGCCACAGGCTGTCTGCAGAATGGTGCTATTTCCTGCAATAACACGGTCTCATTTACACAATGAAACACCGCACTTTATTTTGCTTTTAGGAAAAAGCCTAAATGAGAGAAACGCATGTACTTTTCTACACTGAATTACACCTTAGAATAAAAAGCATGTTCCAGACAAAGAGCAAAATTGTGGTAAAGTAACAGACATGGGGGCAAAAGGGTTAACATTGTTCTCAGTGTCACATGATTTCTGGCAACTCTAATGAGAGGTACACAGCTGAATTCATTTTTTAAAAAAAAAAAAACAAGTTTTCTTTGCTGCACAAAAGCTACAAACCCACACCACACATGGACCTGAAATGAACTACTGAAACTCAAACATAGAAAGCTACAGAGCACACTGGGAGCTATAACCCATGGGACTTCTTTCACATGAGAAGCACCGGGTCAGAGGTGATTCTTTGGCTTTGGTTTATTCAAATATGTGGCAAAGAGATAAGCCCATGTAGCCAGGCCAATTGCTCAAAAGAAGGAAAAAAAAAAAAAAAAAAGAAAAAGAAACTGAAAAAGATTTTGCCCTTATTCCAAACCATTAACTTGGCTTCCTTCTACCCTCAAGAGTATCTTCTGTTTGCCTCTGTTAAAGCAAGTCTTTCACAGAGTGCTACCCTGTCATACTAGTAGTCCTCCTCCTCCTCTCCTCTAATATCCTCAGGTACGTCTGTTATCTCCTCTTCCTCTTAATACTCTGTTCTGTTCTCCTCATAGGTCACTGCCGCTGTGACTAGTTTCAAAGTAGGTACCACACATACTAGCCATGTTCAGGCCCCATCAGGACTGAAACAAGGGAAGGCTGATCACTTAAACATTTACCCTGATCTTTAGCAGCCCATGTTGAATTCTGCTTATGCAGCTTCAGTGTTACAAATGCCCAAACAAGCTTTTAAAAGCTGGTTCTGGTCTGTCTACATTAGAGTGCAGTCACTCCAATGCAAACACACTTCAGCAATGAAGGAAGAACTGGTGGCACAGCTGCACAGGAAAGCTCACAGCGGATTATACAGTCCAAGCTGCTGGGCTCCAACTTGGCTACGAGAGCGCAAAGGCCTCTGTAAACCTAACATACCTGCACAGCTCTGCTGAACCTCTACAGTAAGACTGGAAGAAGACAACTCCCCTTTCTCGTTTGGGCAGGGTAATTCTAGGCTAAAAGCAAAACTATTTTTCATCAACCATGTACATGAACATGAGCGAGTGCTATGAACATGTGTTTAGCAAAAGGCAAAACTGAAGTTGTTAAAGCAGAGGCAAATGCCATTTTCAGGAGTCTCATATTTCACATCTTGGACAAAGAAGTATTTATTTCTCTTCATTCCACGTTAGAATCTGCAACAAAAGCTCAGTAAAACCAAACTGAACAAAGAGAGCGCTTCTTACCTATTTCTTCTAGTTTGATCAACAGAATAGATCTGCTTTCTCAGCCAGCTTGTGGAAAAGAGGGGAAAAAAGAAAAAAGAGGTTTAATCTAACAATTACAAAGAAAACACAGCCAATGAAATATCAAAATCCATAAATGAAATTCAATATAAATATTTAAAAGTCATAAGATACATCTCTCTTAATAAAGCAAAAACATTTCCAGGGCAGCATCTAAGGATTCATCCAGTTTCATAACAGTATTTGTAAATATATATTTTTCTGCTGCTTAATACTGCATTTTAAAGCCACATAAACAACACAGGAAGGGGAAGGGCGGGCAGGACAGAAAAGAATGAGCAACCAGAAGCTGTAAAAATATATATGGATAAAGTGAGCCAAGATTTCAGCTATTCTAAACTAGAGTAACTCCATCAAGTCAATGATTTATGCCAGCTGAGGCTGCTGGCTCAAACATCTGTTAGATGCATGAAAATTAAAAATTAGAGGGGAGGGAGAGGGGTTTAGAGAATTTTAAAGAAAATCCTCATTAGAGTGCATGTCAGTTTTAGGTGCACAGCAAAATACTATTAGCAGCATTAATAGTAAATATACACACACACACGATTTTGATCTAAGGGATGAACACAGCATGTCATTATTAAGTTTATCCTCAGTCTCTACGGGAATCACTCTGCTGCACAAACATAGCCTGGGCCACCGTAGCACCTTGTACAGCAGCTCACTGCAATACCATACCATAGATAAGAATACTTTCTGCCCAACTGAAACGGCAAGTAGGTAGAGACGTCAATGTCAAAGTCACAATTTGGGGAGGTAGCAAGCAAGGACAGGGTATATCCTCACAACAGGTAACAGCAGTGACCACAAACTAAAATGTCAGCAGTGATAAAAAGCAATCAAGTAGAGACAGCATTAAAAGCTTGTCAACAAAACTGGCATTCTGAGCATGAGTAGTTTTGCATGCAACATCCTCAGAAGCATTAACGGTGCAGTTTCACCATCACGTGATTGGCTGCTAAAAAGTAATCCTTAAAAATGTTCACTTTCAGCCTGGCTCTCCGAGTCAGCCGATCACATTGCCATACAATGCAATGGGTTCAATAAAAAGGAGAAACCACAAAAGCGCACCTCAGAAATATTGGGACACAGGACACGTGAACATCTACTAGAGCAAGCCTACTGTGATTGCATAAGACATCTGAACTTTCCAAGAAGCCAATGCACACTTACACCAGATGTTCTTGTGATCTCATTAAGAGATTTTTGGTTTGGTTTGGTATACAGAACAAGGTAAACTGCAGATCCACATTAGTGGATGCAGCACAGTGCAATTCGAGAACATGTATATAGCAGAACAGTCATGGAGAATTTCCATACGAGCTTTCTGTATCATACACTAACTGGAGAGTAGTTGTTCTTAAGGTAACTGGCAGGCACCACTTGTTGCACCTTCAAAATTTCTTCCAGATTTTCCACTTTCAATTCCAAAGAAACGTCAGGTCTCACAAAGTGAAAATATGTTCACATACCTCTCTGTGATCGCAGGTGTGGGAGCACTCATGACCTCTTGATACAAGATATTCAAGCCACACAACCACTTATCAGCATCATCTTTAGAGTCAGCTGAAAAAAATGATATGCTATGAGAAGCATCAAACCAAAAATCAACACAAAGTCAAGACTTAACTTGTGATGTTTAGACAAACCTTAGTATAGAAAGCTGCTGATAAATCTCACTGCAAAGCTTCATGTTGCCAATAATAAAAAACCAGCATAAATTTAGGGGTGGGAGGGTTAATTGTGGAAGCTCCATCAAAAAATATCTCCTTTTAGAAGTCTGCTTATCAGGGTAGGCACGTTTCAATATCTCAGCAGAAAGACTATGAAACTACTGCTGAGCTCCTGTAGTAACACAATCAAAATTTATTTTCTTATCTTCTATCTCCAAAGTGGCAAAAGCCCAGGGACCTAGATCTAAAGAAACTTGAAGCACATAGAAAAAAGAACTCAGTGTGTTATAGTGAAAAGCTAGTTCCTTATATCCCAAGCAACCTACAAGAAAATTGTGAAGTACTGGCTTTTGATGGACATAACCACCTCCTGTCTGTCCTAACCATGCCTCTAAACACAGATTGTTCCAGACTAGACTTAGGCAAGAGGAACAGGAAGGGAGCAATGCACAAATCTGATATAGTTTATATAGAACACATTTTAATTCAAGTTAAGTTAAAAGGTCTAAAATTCCTTACATGGCTTAACACTAGAAGCCAGGTACATCTTCCTCCCAACCTTACAAACTGGTTTATCACTGTTTTCTTTTGGTTTAAATGTAGTTCACCTTTCCAATTCCCAAACCAGGAGAATCCTCCACATCACTTAATGTGATTACATTTGGTAATGCTTTGACCCAACAGAAGCAAGATGATGAACTGTGTGCTGGGTATAGCCTTCCCTATGGAATACTGGTTAAGCTGAAATCAATTTTTTAGGCTTTGGATGAGATGCTACCATTACAGCCTCCAGTTGGGTAAAGTCCATTTGCTTTAGCATGCTGGTTCTGAAATTTCATGAAAGCATTCTTCAGTTAAACCAGTTCTGAAAAATTATTTTCACACAGGAGCTGTAATCTCTGCAAATTCAGAGAAAATTCAGCAAAACAGTTTCTCAAAAGATGAAAATTACATTTAAAAATATTTTCAAACAATGCTTTATCCCCCAAGGATGAAGCTAGAGCCCAGCCTCAGATCCCCATGAAAATGTTTTTCAATTAGTTACAATTTTGGAAAGAACACCCACTACCACTGCCAAACCAATTCTTCTCCCAAGACAATTCTGCCCTTTATGACAGCTACCATTCCCTTTAAGTAACAATTATTTTATATTGTTTTAAGAAACCACGACAAAGCACTTTAACAAGGAAAAGGATTTCCCCCTTAACTGAAAGTTACATCATGTTGTTCTGCAGTTCAGCATTAGAGCAACGTATCTCACGGTACCGAATGTTTTCAAAGTATTGGCAGAGGCCTGGTTTTGAGAACTGCCATGGAGGAGGGACAGGGGGGTTGTTACAGGAAATCAATCTGAAGTACCTGGCACAGCTGCACTTAAGCACAGCCACTTGCTCAAAATTTTCACAGACTTCAGCCAACAATGGTAAAACTTATTTAAAGTTAAAAGCCTGTAACAATGGATTAGTCACAAGCAGTCTTTAATTTCCAGGCCATCAGACTGCAAAAAAAAACCCCTATCTTCTAGTGCTGCAATAAGTAATTAATTCGATTTTTTAAAAAATATACTGTTAGCATTAAACCGCTTACAAAGCACTACTCTTTTCTCCCACTAAGATTTTGCAATGAATTTAATGATTTAAATGGACAAGCGTGTTCCTGCACAGGACAGAGAGAACTACCACTCCAAATAAATCATCTATATGATTCTAAACCAAGGATCCGTCAAAACTTTTTAGAGGAGAAATCTCTTTGTAAATTCCACTAGTTTAGAAACTGTATTCAGCCTGCATTGTAAGAATTTATATCCCTTTTCATTTCAAAATCTTTGGGTTTGTGACCCTAGATAATCTCACCTGAAATAAGAAGTGCCCCAACCCTTCCCACAGATACAGGATACAGCTTCCCTCTGTTTCACACGGACCTCTTCATTTTCAATTTATCACCTTCCAATTTTATTTATGGTCCCCTAGTACTTCTTTAGAAGAGGTTTAGTGTTATCGGGTGACATGCACACACACAACTCAAACTAGAAATTCATGTTTTGAAATTAGTCTGCAATTGTTCATAGGTGATAGAAAAGCTTCTGTAATACAGCTGTAGTCTAACTCTTGATGGCTATTGTTTCCAGAATCATTCTGGCCAGACTACAAATGCCAGGGCAATATTCTGGCCACACTGAATCCTTTGCTGACTTTAAAGAGGACAATGTCACCTCTGCTCTTCAGTGTTGAAAACCTTACTAGAGATATTTAACGAGCAAAAGTCTACCTTGCTAGAAATGATTGAGCAAATCAGAAATGACACTCACACGATACACTACTTGAAAGCAAAACATTACAAATGCACGAGTTCACAGACATGAAGGGCCGAGTAAAAGGTCTATCTCCAGATTTTAAACATCTGATGCACTCCTGAACTGCAGAAGTCAAAACTGCAGTATTCTTTGCATTTCTGTTCCATCAATGTATTTGATTTGTTCAATCAGTAGATTTAAAGAAGAAATAAAAGAGGAAAAAGTACCTGCTAAGCTTAAGGTGTTGAGGACAAACTGAGTACCATAAAAAACAGTAAAGCAGTGTTCTTCTCTGTGCTTTGCTTTGCAACGCTCAAAGTCCTTTGAATTCTTTCCTGGGCGAATTTCTTTTATTTCCATCAGATCCACTGGAAGGAAACAACATTCAGTCAGTACAACTGCACTTATGTTCCAGCAGAGCCTGAGACAATAAGATGAACAACTCAAAGCATGCATATGTACATAAAATATACACACTACATAACTTTATTGGGCAAGAAATGCAAACTGCACCAGCTTGCAATCCATGAATCCACAACTAAATATGTTACTAACAGACAACAGTAGAGAAGGACCAAAAGATGAAGAAAAGTAACTTGTCATTTTTATTATTTCACTATCACTGATTATCCATGGACAAAGTGTATACACATAGACCCTTTGGGCTACAGAAGACATGATTTCACAAACGGCATTTACTCTAACAAGAAATTTTCAATTGCCATGACAACTGTTCAGAGACAAGGAAGAAAAGATACAACTTCTAACTTGCCCACCTAAAAATTATGCATCAGATCTTAGATAGTCAGCTAACCTTGTCAGCTAGTCAGCTAGCACAGTCACTGACACTTGCAAGAAAAATATTTAAAGTAGGACTATAAAGAGTAAATCCAGCCTAATAATTAAAATGTTTGTGAGTTTTTTCCTGGTCAACTCCAAAAAGAGATCTCTGTCATTTAACATAACCTGTTGTACCACCTTCAACTTGCTGCTTCCTAGAGAACACATGTACATATTAGAGCATAGCAGAATGGGAACACTGCACAAGCACACATCCTCAAGTCGGCTCCTTTTTTATCAAACCCTGGCTACATGGCCTGCATAACAGTAATGAGACAGCACTGAAATAGAAATATGTGCACTCTCAAGATAAGATACTTATTAGAAAACTGAGGAAGTGGTTTTGTTCTGCCTGTGGACCAGACAAATAAACAGTTCTTCCCACTTCTGGGCAGTCTTGACTTACAAGCTACAGGATGAAGAGTGAAGAAAAACATTTCATGGCTGCTCCTGAAATGTGTTTATTGGACCTAGCAAGATCCAAGGAAAACAGCTGAGGGTTTCTGTCCATGCATTTAAGAATGCCACAATATAAAAACCCTGTTTTAAATAAGCACCTCATCAGTAACAGAATACAGTTAATAACATAATGAAAAAGCAACTCTGCTGCCAACGGAGGGGTAGCTGAACACTGATTAAAGCTTCGGCCTATGAAATGCTGGGTTTCTATGACGTTAACATGGAAGGGAGGGAGAGACAAGCAAGGAAGTTCATCAATAACATCTTGATAATGAAACACTAATGCATCTTGGAATTTCTTATTCTCTGCAAAGCATCCCAGGCTAAACTTTCCACCAGACACTTCTTTCTCCCAGTCATTAAACAACTTACCTTGGGAAAATGGGAACTCAGACGTTAACCTGAACTAATCACAGGACACAAGCATTTTTCTTAAACTAATTTTTCCAAGTGTAATTATCTTCAAGACAGAGCTTCTAAAGTCTCAACCTCTGTGTCTCAGCCACCCTCTCACACCATGAAAACATCTCCCAAGATCTGTATATCAGATTGGCCAAGGCTCCTAAATTTAGATGGAAACTTCTAAAATTCATGGCATTACCACAAATGACCAGCAACCAAAAGCTCCTACTGATGGCTCTGATCCCCTTACCATCCAGAGTCTCCCTTAGATCCCTAGTGGCGTATCCAAATACCCATCCCAAATTGCCACCATCTGAAAAAGATGATCTGAGCCCACCAATTTACATTAGTGTCGGCAGAGAAGAATCAGGATGCAGAGACAGAAAGCACTCAAATGGAGAGTGAAGGACGGCATAGGACTGCACATCATGCTGGCTCATTCCAATCACGGGCAAGAAGAGCAATTCCAGTCACACCCTCTGCTTTCCCTTCACCCAACAAATCCCTGCTGAAAAACAGTTTTAACTTCAAAGTGAATCACACCTTTCATTTCAGACTCCTATAAATCCACACATACGAACACCACACCATGAAGACCCCCTCAAAGTATAAACTATAAGCAGAGATAAAACAGATTTCACAACGTGCACTGCTGTTGTCATTTCAAGTGGCTCTTACCTCATACTGACCTCTGAAACAAACACACAAACTTACTCAATGTCTCCCCTCAGTTACACATACTCACTACAGTTCTTTTCCTTGCATTACAACCTTTCAACCCTTGCATCCCATTCTCCTGCATGAACGTAGGTATATATACATATAGGCACAAGGATTTTTGTATGCACAGTTTTCACACTGGTAACCAAGTTTCTCCAACTTGTCTTTGAAATACTATACCCTGATTGCTAAACATTCAATAAACAGAGGAATGGTCCAGCAACAGAACAAAACCGGGGGGGGGGGGGGGGGGGGGGGCGGGGCGGCAAGTATTTTATATAACCCTCAAATTCAGAATTTTAAATTCCTGTACTTTTCAGGTAACATATTATATATGTCCTTTGTGACAAGATACCATTATGGCTACTTAAATAATGTATGAAACAGATGTACAAAACACAAGTTTTATTAAACATTCTTTAGACTTTTACAGAAAGATATAATACATGTTATAGTTTCAAAAAACTACCAGAAACTACCTGCATGTATTTTAATGACATTTTATAGTGTCGTTTAGATGTATTATTCCATATTGCAGAAAATCAGAGGAGGAAAAGAGACATGCACAGTAAGCATAAATTTTGGTCTCATGCTAAACTCTGCTGTCTTCCCAGGTAGTCTGGAGTCGCCCAGCACTCTCTACACGGTGCCCACTAAGTCCAGAATGGCGGATCCCAACTGAACCAAGAAAGGAACAGGCCAGGAAAAGCTGCAACATGTTTCAGACTCAGATTAGTAAATCAACTGTACCAACTTAGCTGTTACGCAGTTACTGTGAACTTTTTATAGCACAATCTGTCACTGAACAATTAAAATGTAACTTCATGCCTGTGCCAGAACTACAAGCACAGCGCCTCTGACACTCTATCTTTTTACTGCCTTGAAGTACCAGAGCCTTCCTTCTTCTCAATCCCTTGTGCAAATTGCAGAGCCGTATCCTGACCCAGCTTCACAGACAGATATTTCTGGAGCCTAATACACCTGAAAAAAGCACAGACTTGGACATACGCAGCTTGCAGTGTCAGATAAAATCCAATACGCTTGCAGGTGCAATTTCCATAAAATAGTGCAAGAAGATTAATTCACTTCCCAAGGAAACATAAATCAAAATATGCCCTGTAGAGAAGTTGACTCACACCTAGAAATACAAGAAGGACACTCCCAACGCACTCAGTCCCCAGCCAAACAGTTCAGAAGTCTAGTGCCACTCTAAAACACTACAATACTAGTTTACATTTCATCCATTCTTTTATGTGGTTATTTCCACGGGTTAAAAGAATCTCCTTGGCAGCCTCATCAGTCACCTACTGATTCTGACAACTCCGTCAAGTGGCTCTTTAACGAGACCGGACTCCAAGGCACCTTCAATTACCACCCTGTTTCAGGCTCTGATCTGGACATGCAGTATTCGTGGCAGTTCTGAGCCTGAAGCTGCTGAACTTCAGCTCCTGCTGTTGTGTGCTGCTCAGCAAATCGGTTAATTCAATGGATCATTACACTACAACATAGCTACTTTTCCAAAGACTGCACAGATTAATTGCTCAGTGCCTTCCAGAGCACCTGCTAGAGCTCTCTACTGCCATAAACTTAACAGGAAACTTTTGATCCTCAACATCTCCACTGATCTCCATTCAAATAACCTGGCAGTAGTGATCACATGTACTCACACACTGATAGGTAGGAACTGCTGTTACCTTTCCTCCAGTTATGCTTATAGGCAGACAGTAAAACAGAACTTGGATTCCACTACAGTAGGTGCTGTGCAAGCTGAGCAGAAGACATAAGGCAAGAACAATGTGAACAGGAGAACTGCAGAAAACATTACATTGTTGTACATAACAATACTGTTCTCATTCCAGTAGGAGAAAACAAACCAGCACTGCTATTCAAAGGGAGAAGTTCCGTCTCTGTCTGCCCTCATGATCACACAACATTCACCTCTGGTTGGGAGCGCAAACATTCAGCACTGGAACAGACAACTGGGTTAGGGACAGACCCTGCTTAAAACCAGCCAAGGCCAACAGCAGAACACCTTATGTTAGCTGGAAGTGCCCGTCTAAGTTCACTGCAGGAAGGCATGTGTGCACAGATCGGCTTCAGTCAAGTCAAGTAATTTTAGGCTGGACAGTCAGGCAGATTGTATGTAAACGGGATAAATCAGAAAACCTTACAGGCTGTCAACCTCACGAAGTATCCTTGGCAGAAAAGTCTTGATAAAAGCTTAGCTGAGACTGGCATTATGGACTACAGAGTCTTGTAAGGTAAGGCTCCTGATTCAAAGTCCAAAGTCTCCAGGAGTCTTTCAGTGTCTACGGCCACAAAACGAAGCTTGGATCAGAGCTCAGAGTTATGTACTTAATGAAAAAGAAAGACTCTACAGAGAGATTCAAAGGAGGCCTACAGAGTCAGAAATCAGGCCATGAGCACTATTTACTTCAGCAGGTATTTTCAGTAAGTCTCAAGAAGGCTAAAGGGAACTACTGGCAATGTTTTGGAGAGGAAAATAAGGGACTCTGATCACCTAAGTGCTGTGGACATGGGTGGGCATTCTCTGCATGAATATATTTGCATTTTCATGTGTTTATATATGTAGCAACATTCTGCAATTTAGAACCAGTTTTCAGAATCCGTATTTTTTTTCAACAATTTGCATTACAAAACATTCCAAAGAAGGTTTCATTTTGGAAAGGCAAAAACTGCCCCCTGCAACATAGGCTATGTGCAAATGAGCACCCAGTGAATGAAAAAAGTTTTTAGTATCCTTTTGTAAATGTACTTTACAGTGGTTAGTGAGGACAATGGCTTTGTTCTTACTTCTGCAGAATTAAAGATTAACTATACAAGGTGTGTCTTAAAAGCCTGTTTTATTCAGAGCAGAAATGAAACGCAGAACTTGTGTAACTCTAAAGGGAACAAGGTGAGGCTTCTCTCAGAGAAGGACAAAGTTGCATGAAAGCAGAAATCTGCAGCATGACAGTACAGACGTGGGATGGAAAGTAATTCAGCTCATACAAACAGTGAAATTTAGTGAGACATTCAGGGGGCAATGGAAGTCGTTATAGGTAAGCCACAAAATTATCTGAACAGTTACAAGGATGGAACATGAGAAACAGTGCACTGCATCCTGAGAAAGCACACATGACTACCTTTCCAAGGGGTCCTCTGGGGATTTAGCTGTGTGACTGACGTAAATTTTTGAGAAGTGGACCTTTTAAACCCACAGGTTTTTAAGTAATCAGGTCACACAGAGCTGTCATGTACAGTACCAACAAATTACCATTAAATTAATAACTTCTCACCGGACTGCTCAGCAGCATAACATTACAGACCCTCCCAGTTTGAGCTCTGAATTCAAGGGACCATACATCTCAAATGACTACTGGTTTCTTATTAAAAATTAAAAGGCATCTTCACAAAATAAGGTAAGAATAGGGTAAAATTTACATATGTGCCCATAAAAGTTTACATTCCACTCTCTGCAGCAAAACAAAACAAGATGTTGCTGTGTAAAACTCTGGGGAAAGTGTCCTGGAGTACCTACATCTCGCTCTCACTTTTATCAGTCACATTAGGGGTGCTCAGGTCTATGAAGTTCACTCCACCTCCATTTCGCTGGCTGGTCATGACAGGAAGTCTGGTCATTGTAAGTTAGCATTAACCACTGCAGAACTGAGCTGCTAAAGGGAAGAAATGATTTGAAAACAGCCAAAGGCTACACACATTCATTTTTTCATTTGACCACAGAAACCAAGCTCTAAATACTCAGCTGAAGATTTACACAAAGATCTCCTGGGTAACAACTGAAACACAGCAATTTCAAAACAGAAAAAAGGTGAATTTTAATGTTCCTTTGAAAAGATACTCCACAAAGAGCAAGAAGTGGATTCACTTTTTCAATGGCATACTGTTTTTTAACAGTATTCAGAATATAGAAAGAAAATAACAGATAAGGACTTGGGGTTTTCAATGTGAGTTAAGTTTATTATTACTTTATAGAAGGAAATTCAGACAGAAAAAATTCTGCTAGCAGGGAGGAAAAAAAAAAAAAAAAAAAAGGCCACTACTAGAAACTAGCAAGGTCAAGTCTAACATTCAAGCCAAAAGAAGCACTCATTTTACACTCCTCAGCAGAATATGTAGGTAGTCATCACTTCGCCCAGAAAGGTACATGGTACCTTTGGTAAACGGTAAATGTTTATACCATCTTCTCCAAAGGGGGAAAAAAATAAGTTTTCCACCACAGAGGAAGTTCACATTGGCATTAACAATCCTACTAATTAAATGACTTAGCTGTTTCACCTATAGAGGAAAAAAACCCCACCCTTCTATGTCTATGTTTAAGAACGTAAGCCACTTCCATAAATAGTCTCTTAGGTGTTAGGTTTTAAGTTTGCCAATGTATCTGAGAGCCAAAAGGATGCATGGAACTAAAATTTGCTCTCTTTGGCAGGTCATTTTAGGAAAGATTTTAAAAGCAAAATTAGAAAAATTAATTTCCATGGAAAACATGCTGCAGGATAAAATTCAGAAAATACAGCAATAAAGATTAAAAAAAAAAAAAACCTTGTTCGCTACAACAGCACCACCTGTAGCAATATACATAAGATGGTCATTACATTAAATTATACATCCCTGCATTTCACCTCACCCTGCAAATCATATATGGCCTGATCTGGCCCTGTTATCTATATGATTATATTACAGATGCACTGCTTCTCCAACGAGCTTTGAGGATTAAATATTCAGGTGCAACATTTTGCAGAAACTACTGATTTATGCTTGGCAATGTAACACAATCTGAAAACACAAACACAGTGCAATCTTGCAGATCAAGAAAAAACAGAGCAGCTCCCACAGGTTCTAATTCTACATATAACTTGAATTTACTTAGTCCTTTGTTTCCATTCACTCCCTTTCTTAATATACCTCTGAAACATGAAAATTTAACTTTGTTTTACATTTTCTTAAAAAAATCATATTCTAGAGGACAAATTCTGTAAAATCTCATCTTTTCAGCAGGAAGAAAATCTCAAGTGAACTTAACAATCTTTGATAATTCTTTTTCATAGGTTAGATGAAAGATCACTAACACTAAATGAATTCGTGATGGCAAACTTTTAAAAAGTGGACTGCAGTCATTTTGTCCTACAAACTATGGAAAAGTATTACAGAAGAAACAGCAGAAGAGAGACAATGTGAAATTAGCAGTCCATGTTAATCATAAAATAAAATGTTATGCATTGTCAATCATACCTTTCTATTAAAAATGAAAAAAAGTGTAAGATAGTCCTACTGCATTAATAAAGGTCTAAAGAAAAAAGAAATGGTTACTACGCGTTGTTATACTGAGGCATATCATCACCATCAAAAGCCTCAATTTCAGTAGCCTTTATTCCTCTGCTTCATAATTTTGCAACTGCGTTAACAAGAGGTCTGCATCTCTGCCATTCCCAAACATGGGTATTTCATCCTCTGAGAAACAGAAAGTTTTCAGAATAAATTAATATTAACGCATTTATTCCCTTTTCTCTTTCAACCTTACCTGTACCCTAACCTCTTGGTCTACATACAGAAAGAGCATTTTAACAGCTGATATATTATATTACTTGTTTTCCTAAACATGGCCCTCCAATGCTTTAAAGCTGCTTCTTCTTGTGTGCTTGCACAACTAAATGGTCACTAGATTATTTTCTTGAGAATTTTGCAATAAATCAAAAAAATTAAAAAATACAGGTAATCTTTCTTTTCCAAAGATTAAGGGATTAAAATATGGCTTCAATCATTTTATAAAAGCAGGTCACCTCTTCACATGAAAAAAAAAAAAAAAAAATCCTAGGTAATCAAAAAATATGTCCTTAATAGTATATTCCTTGAAACATGCATGCTTGTACAGAGAAATTAGAGAAACACACACTTGCACATTCGAGGATTTCTTGGAGCATAAATTCTCCTGGCTGTAAATCATCACTTAACACAAGGATTCATGGAAGACTAATGCAGAAACTCACATATTTTCCAGTGACTAATCAGACTCTAGTCGCCACAGACTTTCCCTTAATATTGTCCTTAAAGCACTCTGCATCTGATAAAGAATGAAACATCCATTACGGATCAGCTTCCTGGAGATTTACACCTTGCCACCTACTTGCTCTACAATGTTAAATACCATAACCTCTTTGTGCCCTAGTTTATTCACATGCATATGTATACCACAATATGAGGAAATTTGGAACGTCTTATTTGTTAGTAGGGAAATGAGCTCTCAGTCAGCAAACCCCAGGTGACAGTCACACAGACATGTCTCTTAGCAGAGTACTGACAAGCACTTCTCACTCTTGGCCACCCCTTCTTTCCCCTCTGCCTTTCTGTCCAGTAGTTCCCTCCACTGCTATCTCAGCTATGACAGTACACTTGTTTGTGGGCCATTTGGTATCGAAGCAAAGAAACAGCACATCAGAGTAGCTGACGTGGAGGCAGAAGTGACCCCCACATACCACGGGGATGTACAACACACACCCATTGTGTGGCCAGCCTGTGCCAGTTTGAAGTGAGGAGAAACAACACAGGGTGTGCATGACCCAAGGGCCACCAGGCAGACCCACGCACAGTTGTAAAGCGTAAACACACAATAAAAATACACAGCAGAACCATAAGGAAGTGACACACTGAGCAACACACTGCAATAAATCATGCTGCTAAGTCACAGCTTCACAGTCATCTATCTAGCATGCATAAATTAGTTTCTGCAAGAAAAAGGCCCATTAAAAATTAAACAAGCAAATCAATTCCCTCCATACAAGGAAACTGAAGCTTCCTTCTTTCACGTGTTGGTAAAGCAAAAGTTACATTAGCTCTACTATAGTTACCAAGATCTGTAGTTCTTAAATTACAAACCCATGAATCTACAACGGTCAATAAAATCTATGGGTAAACGATCCATAGCCAAGGCACACTGGCTCCCACTTGCACAAGGTATCACTTGATGAAGAACACATTCCCCCACCACACACATTCCCCTGCTACATAATCAAAGTTGCCAAATACCTTCCCTAGCACCAAGCAGCTTCTAAGTCAGGCTGTGCTACAGCAAGGAAAAGCGGTGGGGGTAGACTGCGGTCCTCCACCCCACACTTCCAAGAGATTCATTTACTTTTCCTGGCAATGGTATCTGACACCAGCTGCAGATCTAGTGCCATGAGTTTTAGACCCATGGCCCTGCAAAAATTGTTCCTTTATTTCTGTGCTTTTACACTCAGAATTCCTCTCAACATTCAAATGACATTTTTATGCTTACAATGCTTTGCAACAGAACTCCCATACTTAAACCAACTGTATAGATGAGAGCAACAAAGCACAAAAAACCCCACACTGCCTCAGAGTTAGGAAACTGGTGTTATTATGCTTTTTATATAGTCAACGGCCAGAGCAAGAGACTCCAGCAAACAGTAATTCAGAGCAGGAACTAAACTTTGCTCTGGAGGAGCCTTCCATTCTCTCAGCTGACTATCTGAGCAGACAGGTGAAACTAGCCTTGTACATTATCTGCTTAATATTAGGCTGTGAAAATATTACCTCAAAGTTATTTCACACACAGTCAGAAATACTATTCCTATTAATAATCCTCACTCCCCAAGACCTCGTGCATTCTGCATCAAAGGCACTAACCTTTTGTTGGGTCAGTCTATCCGTGGGGAAATATTAATGCAATGTTCCACCAAAACTTCTTATCGAATAAGCAGAGCAAATTTCTCCTACTGAAACCAATGACAGGGGCTCCACTGAAAGCAGAGTTAGTGTGCATACCAAGAAATATAAATGGGGGCAAAAAAACCCACAGTGGCTTCAAAGCATGGGTGATCCCATGAAGTATTAATACCACACTGCAACATACAAAGCACAACAGGGGAGGGGGAACAAAAGAAAACAAAAGAACTAAAACCCACACCATTCCTCGTCATCAGAAATTAAACCATTCTTTTGGCACTGATGAGCCACGTAACTTAGGATCAATAGCATTGAGATTCTGAGCCCCACAAGCAGTCCTATAGCCCAACTAGCAAACTTCAGGTTACCTTTAACAGTTTAAAATGAGGACAATGCAGAATACAAAGAAATGTCATTAGTAAGTAAGAGGCAGAAGAAAAAGCTCCGACATTTTGTAGCCAGCATCTACAAGTATTCCCCTCAGATGATCTTAAGAGCTATTAGGGCATCTAAAATGTCTCTATGTATAGAACAATAGCAAGATGACTAAAAGAAGCCCAAGCATGGGTGAACACAGTCACATTTAGCTCAGACCTGCTTCCTTCAGCTATTTGCATAGCTCTTTGCAGGCCCACATAAGGAAGCACATGTTGCTGGCATTCATTTTAATACACTGATGAAACACTGCATGCCAAACATCCACGATAAAAACATTTTTTCAAAGGTGCATTGCTCCCTTCTACTCATTTGGTTTTGACAGTGGGTTGTGTTGGACCTCGCTGACGTAGGAAAGGTATACATACATAACGTACTCTGCACTCTTAGCAGGTGACTAAAAGAGCAGCAGCACTAAAAACCTTCCTGGCCTCTACTAAACCTGAAAAACACTCCAGGACAGGCAGCCCCTCTCTTTTCATTGCCTATCTTTCCCCTCTCATCTAGAAGAAAACTTGAAGCTCCCACAAAATGGAAAACATGGACAAATTTTATTTAACTTGTCTTGAAAGGTGCTCATTTACCAGTCTCTCCTAACTCTACAGGCTAAAAAGAAAGGAAGACAATCCACAGTCACTCAGTCTTTGTTTGGGCCTATAAAGCATTACATTTTACAACAGCAGGATCACAATAAACCCAAGAAACGCAGATTGTACAAGAGGATCAGTTTCCTTACAAACAGCAAAATCCACTGTCTTCAGCAAGTCTGAATAACTTGGACAAGCTCAACAGCTAGCTTGACCTCATGAAAACTGAAATATCATCCAAGAACTCACTTGACTTGAACAACTCTTGGCTGCACAGCTCTACAGGAAACAAAGACTGTTCGTGCACAGGTTACCAACACCATTAGGACAACTCAGGAAGGGTGTGAGCAGACACTGATGGGTTGCTCTTTCCCCTCTCTTGCAGGTGGGCAGGGAGGACTGGCACTAGTAGAGAGCTGGTACATAATGTATCAAGTCCCCTCACTTTAATAGAGCAACTGAGGTTTTTGGTCACTTTTTTTAGCTCAGGAGTTACTGCGGTGCTGAGAATGGTGCTACACAATTTCTTAATTCTTCAAATACGGGGTTTTATTTTAGGTTATGGTAGATTCTATCTTTACAGATCAGAGAGGACTTGATACATACCAGCTTAAAATCTGGCCTTTTATTCTACTGTTGAAATAACCTATCCTTCCCTAAAGGACACTACCAACCTGTATTCTTTCATTTAGAGAAAAATACAGAGGTTTCATCCCAGTTCATTTTTATTAGAAAATTCCTTTTGTATATGGTGACTCAAGGCTTCCAGAAGGTCAGTGTAAAATCTCCAGTACTTAGACATTGTGTGGCCTGAGCCACACCAATGAAGACAGAGACTGCTTAAGCCAGATTTCCTAGCCTTTGTGTATCCTCACTTCTTACCACACCAAAGGCTTGGGTCTAGAAAGAGTTTTCTAAAGAAAGGTATCTCCATTTTACTTACTCATCCACAGAAACACATCTGCACTGAGCAGGAAACAACCATAATTTTAGCAACTCTTTTGCTCTATTCTAAACAGAAATGCTGACAGGTTTTTAATGAAAAGGTCCCTCTCAAGAGTAATGCAATTTAAAATACACAATACTGCCACATTTGGGGCCATGAGGTTATCTAAACAGTTATATCAGTATAGCTAATCCCACATCTCCCTTGCACAGGTCAATTTATTCTAGAATAAGAGTAGCTGCCTTTTTGTTATTGTGAGGTTTAACTTAAATCACTTCTAAAATAATATTAACCAAACTTGAAAAAGGCCCTTGTAATAATTATGAGCAACTCTGGCTTAGAGTGTCCTTCACACATTACAGTTCACCAGCAAGAAAATCAACACTATGACATCCAAAATTCCCAACACTATACAGGGCCGTTAGAGGGAGAAAAACAAACTTTTTTTCTTAATTTTCAAAGGAAGAGAATTAAAATATAAAAGTTGGTCTCCATCTTCTCTATTAGCAGCCTATTTCTGTGTCCCAAAGCTTAAGAACTCTCCCCACTATCTGATTTAGAAACACAAACCCCATAGCAGATGCAAACATTCAGTTCTCTGCCTTCTGTAAAGAGCAGCTGCCAAACTTGAGTTAAAATGGCACACACACAACAGGAAGCTATCTTAACTTTCCCACCCGTACTGACTATTAATTCTTATTGGACTGTAGCACATGTAAATAGCAACCGCTAAGACTGCATCACAAATATTTATTGTACAGCACAAGCACATTAAACAATATAATAATTGAAATGATAATTCTATGCCCTCAGCTGCTAAAAAAAAAAACACCTCAAAAATGTAGGTTTTATTTTTCACAAAGCCAACACAATCCACCAGTGAATACTTGGGGTCATTCATATATACATTAATATATACACAAGCCAAAATAACTTTTCTCCTACCACAAAGTTGGTACCATCTCCTCAGTATAGCTCCAGAGAAATACAAATATTAATTGTCATCAGTATTCAAGAAGCTTATCCATTCAATTATCAAATATGAAAGCTTCAAATACATAATTTTTCCACTTTTCAAGCAAAAACAAAGCCTGAGTCTCAGTCAAAAGCAGCAGTAGCAACATTTAAATAACTAAATAAATAAATAAAATATTTCCTTCCTCTTCAGTAAAAACACTGTCAGCAAGTTAAAGCTGCAGTGACTTTCATTTCAAGTAGATCAGATACAGTTCATGGTAAATTGTAACAACTGTTCATAACATATTCTGAAACAATGCCTGCAAAATACATCTTGGTTTTGGGCAGATTTTTTGGTTTTTAAGACAACAAAACAGTATTTTGCATATTCGTGCTTTAGAGTATGACCTAAAGTTTCCATTGTTATAAAGGTCACTTAAATGTTGCTCAAGTAAAAAGACTGCTACAGTATTACAATTTTGGGGGAGAGAGGCAGATGACCTTTGGGTAAGTCACAGGTCTGTAGCTATATTCCCTGCTCTAGTAATGACTGCCTGTGTAACTGGAAGCAAGTCATCATCCTGTTGGAATATCCAGATGTAGAGTCCAACTATAACATCTACCTTCTTTTAAAAGAAGTGTTAAAATATATGCATAGAGCAAACTACTTAATTATCAAGATATATTACCACAAACACACACCACCCCCAGGAAGCTTTGATAAAAGGAGATTGCAAGTCAAGCACTGAAAAAGTTGACCCTAAAATCTGGAATGCACAGTCTGTACAGCTTTAAATTCGGCCCTTCTGTGCGAACAGCTACGATAAGTCTTCAACTACATGACCACATACTGTTTTTTCCCAGAGGCCTCTATTGTTCACCCATTAAGTGGTCATTTTCTATTTTTTTTTTTGATCTCAGTGCTCTGTGCATAACCCCAGGCTTTATTTGTTAAGCATATTCAAGCCATGCTCTCATAACTGAATTATTCATCTCCTCTCAGGACTTTTTTTCTGGCACACCTCACTTCAGGATCTGGGCATATCAGAACCAGTAATGTACTCACATGTGTCATTATAGGAAGGGATAATTCCCCTCATTTTCACATGAGAAACAGGGGCAGTGCAAGATTATGATCCACAATACCTGTTAAATTAGGGGATCCAGACCTTTTTGCTTTTTCCCAGAACACTGCATATGACCATATTTTCACCACCAATGATAAAACCATCCTCCAGACAACCAACCTTTCATTCCAACACATTTCCAGTTGCAGGTCCAGTCTGCACAAGGAATGAGACAGGAACCAATGGAAACAGTAGCAAACAGATTTACTACTTGTAAGTAAGGAGCACGAAGGACAGCTGCACAGATAATCCAAAAATCATGCAACTTTTCAGTTCCTGTCTTTGCAACCTTACAGATCAATGCATTTTTAACTTATTGTATTTACCAAAAAAAACCCTTCTAAAAATCCGCAACTCAACAGACAAACTCCATTCTCCTCCTTGCCGTTTGCTCTCACGTTAGTGTGTACTCACATCCAGAGAGAACACCAGGAGCTCCTGTCTGTTGCACTACTGGAGTACCTGCACAGTTGCTCTCTGTAGGGGATAGCACTGAAACAGTACCACGTAGATTTTTTCCCACTGGAATTCACATACATGTAGCCAAGCCTCCCCAAAGAGTAAAACGTTACAGGGAGAAACATCTGCTTTATTCTCCATATCTATGACTTTTTTTTCCCCCTTAATTATGCCTCTGTCTCTTTCTTGCATTCATAAACCCTTTTTCTTCTCTCAGGCCTTGATTATCTTGTTTCTCACTGAAATCCCTCTCTGCCAAGTAAGTTTGATTTCATCTCTGTAGATTCTCCATGCTGTATTTATTCTCTCACTCCAATGTACCTGCTCAGCCTTCCCAGCTCTCCAACTCCAAACTCCGACTTCGTATCACAATTTCTTTTCCCAAATAGCCCCAGATCCTCATATTAGCTGAGGCTGACCAATAAATTATTCTGGCAATTCAGGCAAACAATTCAATGACTTTATTGAAGACAAACACCATTTAGCAGTTGCATAGTAAAATCATGCCCATAATAAATTTTTTAAAAAGTTACCATATAGTCATATGCAAGCACTGTAATTCCATTGTACTAACAGGAGCTGCACAAATGCCCAAAAGCACAGGCTGAGCCTGGTGGACATCAGCCATGTTCAGTAAGAACTGAAGATTAGTCTCACTTTATTCTTCTACTGTAGCTTTTGCAGTCCTATGTAGCTTTACACACTCCTATTTCCCAATCCTGTTATAAATGGTGGGTTTAGCCAGTTCAGATATCAAGAGACATTGTCAACTTAGGACTTCATCACTTATATCTCACAGCTTCATCCTCCTAAGTCACTAGTGCTTTCCCATAATGGTCCTAAATAATGATTTCTAACCTGAAACAGCAAATTTCCTAAGAAAATAAAAATTAACATTTATAACAAAAATAAACCAAAGAATTTTAATTCAGTTTCCTTGTATTTGGAGTCATTTTCTTCTGGATAGAAAAGGGGTAAAGAAGTACCACTTGCTTGAATTTACAAGACATCTTGATGCTTAACGATTGAAAACAGTTGTCACTCAGTAACTCAATTCAGAGAACACTATATCACCATATTCAAAGATGAAGACTTTGAGAACAGTGCTTAGAGTAAAAGCACATTAACCATATTGAAGTGGTGTTAGATACCTAAATAACAAGCTGCAGAAGATCCTTCTCCTACAACTCTTTTCAGCCAAAAACTTCATTATGTCAATAAAGGCTCATTAAAACAATATTTGACAATCACATCAATTTATTAATAACTCCAAGTTCAGGTACACTTTGCAAATACTCACAGAAACCTTCAATCTTGTCGGCTGTCTTGCTCCATGCTACCTGCCTGGTTTCCATTATGACCTGAATAGTCCTCCTTTCTGGACTACTCTTCTTAAGGCTGAATACTGTCATAACAGTTCCCAACTCCAAGGTCCTTTTGATCTGGCTTCTCTCATACTCCGGCAGCACTCCATAGTCTACACTCTTTCTGGGCATTTTTTTTTCTTAATCAAACTTTTATGGTTTTCAGTGTCCTGGAAAGAAAAAAGAAAGAAAAGGGAGAAAAATCAGTATTTAAACCAGCATTTTTTTTCTTTAAAAATCACATTTGTGTAAGTTAAAGCTACCTAATAGAGACTCCTGCCCATTCAATACAAGGCAGATACACGGCTAACATTAACAGCATCCTTGCTGTTTCATCCTGACAGAAAGTACAAACAGTTTTCACAGAGGGCAGTATCAGTGACACTTTGGTAGACGCGCTGCTGCAAAATCTATTAAAAACGAAGAGCTGGGTGGAGCAGCTACTGCATGCAATGAATTGTGATCTAAATTTCTCAGCAAGACCAATGCCTCTCTTCTAGCTTCACCATACCGCTAACTGCTTCCTCAGTCTTCTAAAACAGAAGTATGTAGCGTTCCAGACCAAAATAAAGTAAGCCAAGGTCTGTTTAGCCCAAACACATAAAAATCAAGTTAAGGCGCATGACTCCCAGTATGCTTTTATGCACACACATCTTCAACTGCATGTACATCCCCATCACTACAAATACAGATTTACATGTCTAAAGTCTCAGCATTATGACAGGAAAAAAAAGAGAGAAGAACTGGAAGAAATACAAAATATAAGCATACCTGAGTAATAAGGACAAAAGAGCAAAATACAAAGAATGCAAACCATTGAAATGTCAGGGAAAATAAAACCTAGATCATAACAAAGAAGGCATTTAAGCCTAAATAAAATTAACGAACGCATCGGAAACATAAAAAAAGGTCTTCAGATTAAAGCAAACTATGTTAAAAACCTCTTCTAAAGGAGCAATATTTGGTATCTCTGTAGCATTTTCTACCCTCTCCTAACCAAAAAATAGTGTATAAATATAAATATACTGCATAAATTGCTTTAACCACAGCAGTTTATTTCACTTACCAAGCCTCCAACATTTTTGCCAATAAAACCAGCAGCTAAGGAAGGATTACTTCCTGGGACGGTTACACAAACTACTCTTGATTAGATAGCCAAAAATGGTACCTAGTACAATTGTGAATAGAATACTCTTCCGTAATACCTAGCAGGTTTTCTGTAGTAAGTACATCACTTACAAATTATACATGCACATCAAATGTAAAATGTAAGCATAATACACCACATATTCTGTCCAAATGCACTTTTACCAAAACAGCACCTCATAGCACTAAGGAGTAAGAATGCAACCTCTGAAGCCTTCAAATAGCAATACTGGTTTTGCCCCAGAAAATGGCAACTGTTACTGGTAGGTCTAAAGTAAGACAGACTTCCTCAAACAAACTTCCAACCCCGACTATATTTATCTTGATTTGATGACTTGAAGAGTCTTCTAAGACATCAAAAAATGTGCACTTTGACCCTACCAAATTCATTTCAAGCATCAGATCTGCTTTTATTTGTTTTATAGAGTGAGATAACTTTGCTCACAGATATTTTCTCTGACAGAGACAGAAGTAGCTCTTATCAGAAATCACCATTCCTATAGGAATTTCTTTATTGTTTTAGGGTATTTGTAGAATTATGTTCCACAAAAACCTCATGAGTTCTATGCGAGCTGGAGGTTAAACTTTTCATTCTTGAAACTGAGGATAATTTAATTTCCACTACTGTGAGAAATATCTGGAAATCCATTTTGTCCTAAGTATTGACAATCTAGATATCAACTTGAGAAAAGAGATATTTGCAACAGATTTGAATCATACTCAAAATCTTTCTATTCTCCCAGGGCTTTTTTTATTTATATTCTTAAAGCTGTCTTCAGATAATCAAAGCGCTGTCCCCATGGTGAACTACAGCAGGTTTGTTCTTCTTCTTACCCTGTATTACTAAAGAAGGATCTTTGCTGCCTGAAAAGACCTCTGAAATCTGAGAAGCCTCACAGGCTCTGCAGCCAATGTTGCTGTCTTCTTGATACTACATCACAAGGAGCGAAGAAGTGCTGATGATTGAAGCCTAGCAATCCAATGACAAGATAACACAAGAAATAATGACATCAGCTTGTGCAAACTCTTGCACTATATCAGAATTTAAATGTATATGAGAACTATATGAGAATTTAAACCAGCTGTCTTTCTGAGAGCTATAAAGAAAATAAGGGGGAAATATGAGTAAATACAAATACTGAAACAAATGTTGGCTATGTCTAAAAAGTCTCAGTTTATGCACTTTTAAAACTTCATGGCTGTGTTTCTCCTACACAGTCTACTCTTCCTTACTTACAAGTCAGGTGGAAGGTATTTGTGTGCCTACACTTAGGACACATCCTGGCACAAAACAGCCAAAAGAGAGATGCGTATACAGCAGCTGTCACAAATATTAGCAAGTTTCTGTGCTTCGGTCTCCCACACATCATTGTATCAAACAGCTAATTACAAGCATGATTACTCCTCAGAGAGATTATTTACAAACAGGATGCCCTGGAAGCTGCTCTTTCATCCATGCACAAAGAAGGAAGTGTATCGTTTTCACACAAGTAGCAGAAGCCGCTGCCATGCAGTTCCCAACCATCCCCCTTAACCACATCCCTGAGCCAGGCAGGTTTAAAGAATCTCTGTGCACATGCAGCCACCAGCCACAGCGTCTCCTCTGGTTCTCCTCCTCTCTCCTCAGTCCACTACTCTCCAGCACAAGAAGTTTCAGTTTCCGTGTTAATAGCTAATTCAACCATACCACTTCTCGCTTCCCCTTCGTAACTTCTTCCAGCCCTCCTCCCCCTCACCCCATGTCACTATCTCCTGACCTGCTCTTCATTAAAGAGCGCTCTTTTCTGCTCGCTCTCATTAATACCACAAAACTGTCTTTCGACATCGTGTCACTAGCTGCTTTTGGTACAATCTGTCTGACTTTGAAGCTGTCCAGTGCAATCTTTCCAATCTCTTTTTAAATTCTACCACCTCAATAAACACTTTTTTTTTTTTCTAAGCTAACAGAGAAACAAACAGTCCCTTCATACCTGTAGGGTGGCCTCTTCTGCATTGCCCACAGTGAACCTGAGGCACTCTACAGCAGGAACCATATCTCACTCAATGTTTTGCAAAACATTATGCAGGTTATTTGATGTTTAATATCTATAAGCTTGTTATTGTAATAAGAAAATGGAGTACTCTTTCCTTACAATACTGAAAAAAATACAAATACCCTGGTCCTCCTTTCCTGACAGTGAACAGACAACTTTTAAGGGTATTAAGCAGTGGCAGATTTTAGCCAGAGTGTAACTGATCCTTTTTGACTCCCTGGAACTAATCAGATAATGATTTAAATTATCATGGGCTTGTATCTAACAAGACAGCCATAGTCGTCTTGCTACAATGACTTATAATAACAGAAATGAAAGGAGGGGAAAATAAAAAATTAAATTGAATTAAAATCTTTGTACAGTGTCTGGTTTTCTGACAAAAAAAGAAACCCTGTCTTCTCACTTTGCTCTTTTCATTAAGAAATGTAATAAAAGGAATATGCCATGATTTGGAACCAGGTTTAACCATTTTAGTAACACTTCGCTGCAATAAAACCCTCAACTTTAAATGAGTATAGTTTTTCAGGAGACTATAACAAAATACACATCTGCTCTGCCTTTTACAGTACAAAGTATAGCTGTAAAATGAAATATGACTTAAAACAACAAGGAGTTTCTAAATATAGCTATTTAACAAAAGGCAATGCAGCAGGTTTTTTGAGAGATTAGTCCCTTAGTACAAAGGAACTGTCTCTCAGAGGTGGCTTCTTAAACAGTTTCCGCTGAATATAATATACTGGACTTCCCCTTTTAACACAGCTCTTTCTTCCAAAAACAGACCAAATGGTGTTTGTAGTCTAACTTAAATCCCAAGTCATACCAACCTGCTCCAGTTTAAGAATAGTGTCACAGAGAGCTTCCTAACAGTAAAACATACTACACCTCCCAAAAGAACTAATGGAAGCCCTTGATATTAGACCTAACATTTTAAATATTAAGAGTCTTCTTACACTCACCCAGAGGTGCCCCTCAGCCTTCTTACACCCATCACTGCACAGCTATTTGAATCAACAATATTTCTAACTATTCACACAGCAGAACTCCGTAATGACCCTCATCACCCCATTATCTGGGTATCTCTAAACCAGCGGGCTGAGCTACAAGACGCCCTTATGTGCAATGGAAGCATTACTGCTCTTCCACTGAAGAGTTATTGAAGTCTAAAGTCGAAAGGTCCAGCATCAGTTACACGATTCAACAAGTGAGATAATAATCACAGAGTTTAGACACAGACACCAATACATGACTTTTTCCCTCTGACTGCAGACACTATAGGAGCTAAACTTTGATGGCGTCCTGTACCACATGCAGAACTGGGACCATTTGTTACTGGTTTTGTAAGAGTGGTTTTGATACTATTTTTTATTGAAAAGCCTGATTTAGACTAAAAAGTCAGAAAGACTCGCTGTAAGCAACCAAGTGAACGTGAACACAGAAAAAAGTCCCTGCTTAACCTATCCAAAAACTTGTATATTTAGTTTTACTTCATTACAGTACTTCAGCGTTTCAGAAACAAACCCTTCTTATCTGAAGATCAGTCTACAACTCTTAACTCTCTTTGTGATAACACAAAGAAAGGGAGGAAAAACTGTAGTAAAGGCAAAGTATAAATGTACAGGCTAGCAAAGGACATCTCAGATAATCACTGATGAAGCCATACTCTGTTATAACTTCACCCATATGACACAGCAGGTGCTTTCCAGGCACCCAAGGTCAACCAAGAAGTGCAATCCAAAATTTGACTCCAGTCAATTTCTAAGTTTTCCCATGTAATCTGGGGCACTGCACAAGGGTTGTTGCATCCTCTGCCCCTAGCCCTGCCTCTGGATGCATTTAAGGCGTCACTTCACCCGAGCAGGCACTGCCTCAGCACAGCACCGCCAGTATGAACATCCACCAGCGACACCAGTTCAGTACCACAGCCCTAATAATTAGTAACGATCAACAACACACGGCTCTCTGTGCAGAGCTCTGCAGTGCAGCTGCTGCCCTTGGAGCCTTGCGGTCTGGCGGAAAGCAGGGGAGGGGAACCACAGCAAGATGGTTGCCCACCTGCCACGGCCTGGCGGGGACCGAAGCCCTGGCCCCAGGCTGGGGCCCTCACCCCTAGGCACGGATGTGCGTGGCACGGGGCTGCCATCAGGCACAAGCCGACACCGTGAAGGTTTCCTTCCTTCTTCTTCGGCAGGGTGGCCTGCGGCAGAGCACGGCCAGTCACAAGGTGCGGGGTGTCAGGTCCCCTCAGGGAGCCCCCAGACGCCCTTGTCCCCTCCAGGCCAGGCGCCCTCCATGCCCCGGCACGGCTCCCCCTCACACCCCCCAGCCCCTCGCCCGCTGCCCAGCCCTCTCACCGAGCCCCCTCAAGCCGACAGGTCTCGCCTCCCCTCACAAGACTCTCCCTCACGCCCCCGAACCGCGCCGGGCACGGCTGCCCCGCCCCAGCGCGGTGCCACCTGCTGCCCACGGGGGCCTGAGCAGAGCCGGCGGGCCGGGGCCGCCCCTCACCGTCCGCGGGCAGCGTCCCGCCGCCGGCGCACCCCGGGGACGCCCTCACCTGCGCAGCGGCGGGGAGCTGCCTCCCGCGGCGAGGCCGTGCCAGCGGCTGCTGATACCGACGCCTCAGCTCCCCGCGCCCCGCCGCGCCGCCCCGGGGCTCCCACTTCTGCTTCTGCCGTAACCGGGAAGGGGCGGGGTCACGTGACCCCCCCGCGGCCACCTCCTGGCGCGCGGGGCCGGACGGGCTGGGGCGGTGGTTGGTGGCGCGGTCTCCCCTCAGCCCGCCGCCGCTCGCCCGCCCGCCCCGGGGGCCCGGCCTCCCTGAGCCGGGACGGGACTCCTCGTCCCTCCACCTCCCCCGGGGTTGGTCCGAGGCTTGTTCCCTGCAGCCAGTGTCCCCTCAGGGCCCCGGCCGCGGGCACATTGCCTCGTCCCCCTCAGCCATCCCGTGAGGCGGGAAGGAGAGGCGCGGTGTCCCCCCTCACGCCTGGGTTCGGCTGCGGTCATATGTTCTCCTGCTCATCTGAAGGGGAAATTTTACTAGTTCGGCTGAGAATCGATAAGTGATTGAAGAGTATCATGAGAGAGTGAGTTTAGATAAAGGCTTTAAAACTTTACTGTCACTGGAATTACGTTTTCAACTTAAAATTGACTGGCTTTATGGGGTCCACTACAAAGTGCATTATATCACAACCACTTCAGCTTACGACTGCCAATGCTAAAAGTATTTCCCAGTTTGGGATTCAGAAGAGTGGTGATAGGAATGACGTGCTGTTTTCAGTTCAAGACCAGATACTGCCATGAAATTTGAGGTATGGGTCTTGTCCCAGACCTATTTGATAAAGCTGGGGGAAATTCCTACATCCCTAAGCAGAATATCAAAGTCATCACTGGGAAGAAGTCATGCCAGTTCAGAAGACTACAAAACAAATGCCTAGAAACCAAAGCTAGGGATAGTACAGGGTTTGCAAGGCGCAGATTTCCCCACTCAGAGGAAGCTCTGGACCATTTCTGCAAGGGCCACTCCACGTTACAACAGCAGAACCCATGTTCCAAATGCTGGTTGCCAAACTCTGAGGTTAAGTGTGGCAGAGACAGCTCTTCATCTCTCCTCCCAACACTGGCACAAAGCAGTTAAAAGGACGTGCCTTTTAACAGAATAAAATCTAATCTATTGAGAGGAAAAAAGGTTTTCTGTAACTTCAGTCAGCTTTATAAATGGTCAAACAGTGGTCCAACGTTATTTTTTGTTAATGCTTTCACCCTATATGTGCAGAAACTACTGAAAGAAAATGATATTTGGAATGGGTTGGTGGCAACAAGTTCTGCAACACCAACAGCAATACTACCTAGATGCTTAGGTCAGAAAGAGAAGAAAATGTCCATTGTATCCAGCAAAATTTGTAGGAGCAATTTGGAAAACTTCCCAAAAGCAAACTAACCAGCCTTTATCATAGTTAAAAGCATCAGAGAGTTTCAAATGAGCATGACTTACCAGGAACAGAACTGAAGAGTGCATTCAAAATAGACTGCCACAAAAGGAAAAGAGCCTAAAACCCAGTACCTGTGAAAGGTGTGGATCATTTTAAATGCAAAATAAAAAGATGGCCGTTACAATCTCATCATTGTTCACTATTTCATGAACTGTCTCGCTAAAGATTCTTCACATTTTTCCAGATGTCAAACCTGGGCAAAGTTTCCCTCTTTATATCGTGTGATGCAGTTACAAATTCACAGACCAACATCTTACAGGAGACATGATAGTAAAAGAATGAGAATAGCAGAATATGTATCAATCACACCAAAGTGTCTCTCCCATACTTTATTTTTAGCTCTTCATCATTAAAACTTTCAATGTTTCATGTTGAAGCCGCCTTTGAAATTATATGAGCAGTGACAGAATACCAGCGCCAAGTGGCCAACTTCCCCAGCTGCAAAAGTTAATACCCAAACATTTATATGGTCTAAGCCACAAGACATACACCATACACCACAGAGAGCTGAAAGGTGCACGTGATCCTAGGAATTTTACAAGCAGGAGATAACAGTATTCTCTAAATCCCAGCTGTCAGATCCAGGATTCATCTGGTTATGTTGACAGTAAATCTAAGTTCCAGCAAATACCAGCTTCAGCAACCCCTCCTGGTTCTGCTTCACTAGGCCAGGTACTAACAGGCTTCTCACCAGTCATATGGCACAGCTTCAGCACAGGAACCACCCTTGAACAACCCACAAGCCACACAGACACAGAGCTGACCATCTTTATGGTATTCAGAGACTTTGCTGCAGAAGTTAAACATTGCTGCAAAGTATACCGGACTTTAGTCTAGACATAACTTTAGTGTGATTGTGCCTCAGTGGTGTCCTGGAAGGAAGACTAAAACCTACCAACTTCCAACCTCAGGCTTACCTGATAAAGCTCTCTCTCTTAAATCTGAAGAGTTATTACATACTCAAAGAAAATATGTACGTGGAAGAAAATCATAGCTGCAGTGGGGATCATAACATTGAATTCCATAAATTGCTGGATGTAACAAAATCTCAGCCATATAGATGGAGGAAGAAATCCTTAAAAACAAACCAATAAAATAGTAACTTTTAGAAATACCAGCTGTTACTCAGCACATCCATTACACCAGAAGTAAGAGTACTCAGACACCTTTGCAATCACAATAGAAGATTAAAAGTTACTGTCAGAATCAGCAGCTCCTGCCATCCAACTTTCAAACCTCGGAAGTGGGACCTTCCAGGCAGACAACAAAACGAGTATGGACCTCAGAGTCACAGATGATTATCAGGTGACATTTTCTGTCCTTTTTTTGTAGTAAAAAAGCCTGTATATGTGTGTTGAGGAGAGGTGTGGGAGAATTAGTTGTCCGAGATGAAGAACCTGGCCCCAGCAAAGCCTGTGTGTTTAAAGAGAAGGTTAGCCATTAGAATAAAATCTTCCTTCCTTTTTTCTTTTTTTTTTTTCAGTTTAACTTTATTCTTATAATTTTAAAAGGCTCCTTAAATTGTTAAAAAATATAATCACAATTCATACTATAAGATCTGAAAAGAAAATTTTTCAGCTGGGAGTACATTTTTACATTTCAGTCATAAATCCCTCAAAAAGGAAATTTATAGTGTTGACACTGACACTTCCTTAACTACAGCATTGGAAACTTCAACCCTGTCTTATTGTCATATTTGGTAATGAAGTGTTGATTACTTCCCCTGAAGAATAAAGCAAGGCATGAAAGAGAATCACAGGACTGTCTAGGCAGCCTCATGGATATAATAAATAATGGTCACAAAACTAGTGCCACTTCCTCACAGGAGCTACAAAGAAAATACAGCTTTTGTGTGGAAGATAGAAGTTGAATAGCTTTATCCCATCAATTGTGAGAAATGTTAGTCATTACGCAAGAGGAACAAGTATTTTAGAGACCATCATTGACAGATTATCTAGCCTAGGTATTTATGCATCATCATAGTACTTACACTCCTTAGCAGGATGTACATTAGCTCGGCTAGATTTTCTGGTTAGAGCTGTAAAAGTTGTAAGCAGAAGTTTTATAAAGAAAACTTCATTTTCAAGCTTTTCTTTTATGAACTTGTCATGCCAATCCAGCTTCCTATCAGAAAGCAAGCGCCAATTTGTGAGGGAGAAGTCTCTGGTCATTCAAGACTAGCTGAAGACAGTTCCTGTAAGTGGAGTGGTGTTACCTCTGCAGAACTGTTTCCTGCTTCTTGGATGGATTTATGAGAGGGCACTTGCACGCACAACCACATGAACTGTTTGGCTGCTGGGATTCTAGAGGCCAGTGAATGCAAAGGACATGTTGCTTTTTTATAGCTTTTTTTCAAAAACTCCTTTATTTTGTCAAAGTTTTTCCCTTGCCAAAGAAAATGAAATTGCTTATGTACAGGACATAGTAATCAAGGCTAGCCCTGGGCCTGAGGTTTCTTGTGGTGGCCCAGCAGCCATTGCCCAGCTGCCCTATTCCAGAGTTGAGATGGCAGCAACTGCTGCAGTCTGGAGGGAGGAGGGGAAGAACGTCCCTTCCAGTGGCTGTTGTCACTGGCAGAGCAGTCCTGTACCGTCCCAGCTCCTCATGGCAATAGCTTCAGCTACACTGGGGAGCCTTGATCGGGTTTTAAAGGTCACCTTTTGTATCTCAGAGGGCCTTCGTAGCATGAATATTCTCCAGCTGTAGCAGCACAACTCAAGTAACAAACTTTACAGGGGACCCACCTTCAAATACCATGTGACAGGTCCAACACCCTCAGCACATCTTCTCAGCATAACGGAATTCAGGCTCCATGCAAAGTGTATTTCTTGTAAAAGGTGTTCTAGTGTATATTTGGCTCCGTTCTTATCAGAATTTCATTTTAATCATGGTAAATTATTGTCACTTAATCATAATATTTAAAGTAAATATTGATTTAAAGTAAACTACTTAAGCTGCTAGCGGAAAAGCTGACATGAAGGAAGGGAGGTTGTACTTTTAAGTGGCTGGCCTGTTGCCTGCTGCAATGTTTGTCTGAGTCCTAAAATGTTCAACTACTCCCCAGTTCAATGACCCTGTCCCTTGTTATTTGCAGGCACTGAGTTTAAAAAAACTTCTGAGGAGTTACTGCACTCTGTTCTCATACACAAAATACAGTACTATCCCTTACAATTTCTGTAACAATTTTCATTTGTAGATGTCAAAACAATTTAAAAAAAGAATGGAAATCATTATTTCACATTTTCAAAGGCATCAGGCTCAGAGAGTGAGGAGGTTTGCCAGAGATCTCACAGCAGTAGCATGCCTTGGGCAGAACATGGCTTCCAGGTTTTATACTAATGTCCTGACTTAGGAATGGTATTTCCTCATAGCAAAGCTAGCTATGCCAGAAGAAAACTTTTCATTTGTCAGAATCGTATTTTTAAAAGTTTAAGTTGAGCAGAAAATCTGCGCTGTGGTTTGGGATGATCAATAAAAAACTAAAAATACATGTGAGAATATTTGAGCTAAGTGTCAAAGTGGGTTTTTTTTATACACATACTAACTAGCTATTTACTCAGTGTGTTAAGCTGGTTTTGCTGGCTGCACAAAACACCAGTATGTTTAAAGAGCCTGCAATCACACCTTCAGATGAAATGTGAAATACTACAGCCACTGCATCCACAGTGATAAAATGCCAGCAGCTCGTTACCAGTACTAACAGTGAGAGGTTTGATGTTAGTGAGGCCTCAGCAGAACAGGAAAACTGCAGGAGGCTCTACAGGGAACCACGACAACTTTTCTCCTGTGCTTTTTGGGCCAGTAAAATGAAAATCTTTCATAAAAACAATGTGATTGCAAGTGGGAAGCTCTGAAAAAAAACAGCATTTGACAATAGTTTTGAATGAAGTGAGTTGCAACTCAGCAAGAAAAAGTCCAGCTCTTCCCCTTAGTTACCTTTCAGCCTTTCATTTCTTTCCCACTACGGAGTAGCACCACAGGCGAGTTTAGGAGAAAAGCGCTCTGTTATCATCTGCTTTAGCCTCCCACTCACATTATTATCCCTGTAAGCTCTGAGAGGCATAAAGAAGGTAACTTAAGGCAGGCTGGGCACAGCGATGAGCAAGGCTGAACTGGAGCATGTAGCCACTGCTCTGAACTTGTCACGGGGAGCCATGGTGGGATCTTAGAGTGTGCTGCACTGGCAGGAAGAACACACACTGAGCACTGCTGCAGTGTGCTCTCTCACTGGTCATTTCCCATTTTCCTCCCATTTTGCTGAAGTCTTCTTAACGTTGGCTTTGCTACTGATGGTGGAAGCTCTTCTGGGACCATTAAACAGACATAGCCCAGGTCTTTCTCAACTTTATGCATGGCTGATTGCAGGGATTTATTATTGTCTAAGGCCTTCCCTCAGGGCGCACAGGAAGGGAGGAGAAGTTCCTTGCATCTGTGCTCACTCATGGAAAGATCAGCTTTAATCTGACACACGCTACATCAGAAAAGTTTAGAAAAGCCCTTTAGCTAATCAAAGCGCTAGAATTAGCTGGGGATGGAGAGAGAGCGCCGGTCCTAATACAGATAAGCGTGTAATCACGTAAAAACACATGTCAAAATCTCACCAAAATCAAAATATGATTGAAAAATTAATGATGTACTTGAGTGATAATTTCTGAATAGGGATAGAATGAGAGATACTCTTCTGGGATACGCATTGCAGACGCCTGTGCCTTGGAAGAGCGTCCATCTGGTGTATCTCTAGGATCAGCATATTTGTATAGAATGCAAATCATTATTGCAACTGCTGTTATCTTTATGCACTGTAGTCATAACTGAATGAGTCACATTAAAGGGTCAAAACCTTCTGTTCTACTTTTTATGATAAGCATCTTTTTAACATACAGTGTTAGAGATCTGTGCGTCAACAGATCGAGGTAGGAGTTGATGTTGGGTGAGGTATGACAGACCCTGGCATAGGGACCCAATCTTATTAACATATTTGTTAACAATTTAAAAGAGGGAATAAATGAAGGGGGAGAAAATGTAGATAATATATCTACTAATGACTAAAATCATGAATAAATTAGATATTGGGGATAGGCTGCTTAAGTTTTCTAGTCTCTCAAAATGCCTTCTATCTTGCAGAACGAATCAGGGTAGCTGTGTTAGAGTGTGATGGGTACTCTGCTCTGGGGCTGGTGGGTGGAGAAGACATGACACTGCAACCTGTGCAAATTTGCTGAGGCCCCAGGTCTGTAATAACGGTCTTCTGAGTACCCTGCAGAGCAAATTTAACTTTGCAGCTTCAGGAGAGCCTCTGTTTGGCAAAGGACAATTTTTCAGAAATTCAGGCAGGTATCAACCACCATATGACATGCTCTATTACTCAAATTCATCTGTTCACATATAGGTAGAGTCATATTATTTCACTTATATTAAAAACCATAAATAAGAAGCCTTTCTCATTTCCCAACAGATTCTATTTGTGCTACAAAATTCAAAAAGTTTGCAATATGTTTATAAGTACCAGCCACCAACACCTTCTCAATCGGTAACATTTGACTGAAAATCTGAACTTATACACTGTACAAGCTGTTTTAAAAACAAACAGTAAATCTGAACTTTACCAACAGAGAGAAAAACATGAAAAAACAACCAACCTTCTTTCAATGGAAAATTTCTAACATGTCTCTCATTTAACAGGAGACAATGTCTAGAATAAAGAACCTAGCAATGTGAATTTGCAAATGCTTATTTAGCCAGATCTCCATATTGGAAAGAATTAAAAATAGCTTGGTTATCTTCAGATGAGCATCCAGAACAATTTGAGTGTGTTTGTAATGATATTAAAAATTTCACACACATACACACAAAAATTGTTTCCTCCACTTTTTTTTTTTAGTAATTTTAAGACTAACAATTTTAAGATACTATCCCCTCTTTCAAAGAAAATGCTTTTTAGATTTCCTTTATGATTAAGCAATTTCTTTTATTCTGGAGCTAAGCTACAGAATAGTTTATTTTACAGGAGAGAAGACAAAAGCTAGAACACAGAAGGCTCTGCCAGGTAATTTAAGCCCAACTGTCTTCTCTCCAGAACGTTTCTGCCACACATCAGGAATTATTTAACCCCATTTCTGCAAAGGATAGATGCCCTGCTGAGTCTCAAAGGCAGCAATACAGAGTTTACCTTTAATCCTGTGCAGAATAATGAATTATATACTGCTGAGATTAGCAAGGAAGTGTCAAATGGAGGTTTCTTCCTCTTTGTACTCTGATTCCACCTGGATAAAAGCACACTGTTAAGACCCCTTAAGCATACAAAATCTCTAATTAAGTTTTCAGCAGCCTGGGTCTTCTAGTTAATTTAAAATTAAAAAAAAAAAAAATCTGTCACCTTTGATGACACTCTCTTCTCCTTCACCAGGACAGATTTTGTTATGGCTGCTGCTGACGGGGGGGAAAAAAAAAAGAGGAAGTTGTAAGAAAGCAAGTGGAACACTAGTTCTGAAATATGTCACTTCCAACTAGCAAGACTCTCCACATCTACCATCTTCATGGGCTGAGCTCTTTTCATGCTGTGTCACTTGTGTCATGCATTAATAATGCAGTAATGCATTAATAACGCCCCCACCTGAAATCAACGCAACAATTATTACAACTTTCTGGTTTGTCTTAGGCAAATTTTGAATTCTTTGCTTTCTGGTTTCTAAACCTTTGGGATGCCCTCTCTTCCTGTTTTTAAGTTTTCTCTGTAACCAAGGGAGTTCATCATTTACTTTTTTAACAAACTAAATGTCTCATGGACTCTGCCAATTCCAGCAGCTGGGCTTTAAGGAAAATCTCTAGTATCTTTAATCCTTAGGAAAAAAAGCCCACAAGAATTGAAAGCACTCATTTCTGTTTCGAGATGTGCATTTATAATATATATATATATGCAACCTGTGTTCAGCCATGTGCTGTCAGGACAAAAATGGCTTACATGTGGAACCTAGGATTTAAAAGTTAGATCAGAAGACAACTCCTGGTTTATTACTCCAGAGGGAGGTAGATTAAGAGAAGGTTGCCTTTGTCGACAACTGATAATTTGCACCAATTTTGATTTTTATTTTAAAAATAATTAAAATGTTGAAGCTGAATAGTACCAGTTTTCTATTGATTTATACTTAAATAATAATAAAAAATTTTAAACAGGTCTATAGATAAATCCCTTTATAAATAAATATCATTTTTAACAGATTAAAACCAAAATCCAAATATTTATGTCAAATCAGTGTTCAAATGTGGCACAACGGAGTTAATTTTTCAAGGTATTTTATGAAAACAAAACATGATGAATTTGACCAAAAATAAAATATACAAAACTCAAAAAAACACAAAAAATCATGCAGAAATATAACTGGGGAAGTGGTTCCTTATAGGACCTCTAAAGAAAAGTAAGAACAACCTGCTTCCTGTACGTGACTGGCACCAGCTTCCACTGGTCTGGCAGCACAGATGGAGGGAATGCTCAGAGCTGCTGACTTGATGACAGAAGTCTTCAGTGGGAAGAGGAGACCTTGGCTACTCCTGTGAAAGGAAGGAAAGCCTCAGTTACAAAGACAAGAGCTAAAGTTGTTTTTTGATGATTTCTGTAGTCTAACAATAGCCAGACTTTAGCACTTGGCATTGCAATAGCAATATTGTTGCAGAAATTATATATTTTGCTAAGCAAATAGCCCAACTGAAAAAGCAGCAAAAGAAAATCCTTGCTAATACAGAAAGAGAGAAACAAAAGGTTTTCAGCCTCCTCTGACAGTGGACATCAGTGAGGTACTTTGATGTCAGGGAGGAGACCAGGCAACAGAATCGGAGAAGACCAGGGCTGGAGAGGCAGATGTCTCAAACCTGTCTCATCATGCATCATGCATATGCTCTGCCGTGTCTTTAGCTTACCTTCTTGTGAAGAGCAGCTTGCTACCCCCAGAAGATGAGAGATAAGGTCAGCAGATAAGCAAGGTATTGCCAGACTGCAGCTAATTTTTAAAATTTTTTTTTCAGAGAGGAAATAATGTGTGCAGAGCAACAGTGGTTCATACTGGGTCAGTCAGGAAGTGAGAGCCTGGGTATTTAAGAGACAGATACTTTTGTTTCATGTTTCTCTCATAGAAAAAAGCATATAAGAAATTTTTTCTTTAGCTAAAAAATGTAAAGTTCAAGTTCACCTATAGTTAGCTATCAGTGGACGTTGTGTTTCACACTGAAGAATGCCACTTCAAGTGAAACACTTTGCATCTGCCGCTGCAGTTCTATAGAAATGCAATTATTATAGCTAAAACCAGTGCGCTTTTGGATCATAGCACAGATAATAGCAGAAGACAGGACACGAAAACAGAGATTATTAACTCTATTCCCACAGGTGAAGAGTTGAGGCATAATTGGTTTAAAGCTGAAGTTTCACATACATCTTTATCCAGCACTTACAATGAAAAAAGGCAGTCCCTGCTTCTGCTGCCCTTGTCTGCCTCTTGCCATCTCTACCCCGACTTGGCCCATGTAAATTAGAAAGAAGAGGGCTAAGGCATCTGAAAACATGAATCCAAAACTGCCATTGTGAATACTGCAAGTAATGGAAAAGAGAGAATCAACTGGAAGTATGTCTCTTTAAATTACAAAACAGCTTTTAATTTGGCATTTCATGATCATTACTTATTAGCAGTAAACTAGCTGATAAGCTTTACTGCTGTAAATGTTAATGAAAAATTAATGCAGCAAAACCACTTAGAAGCTTGCAACAATAGTCCTTGAACAGCATATTTGGCTGAACTACCTGGAATTTGATCTGCATGTTACACAGTTACATCTATCTTCTGATGAGGAAGCTGAAAAAAGTGACTCTGTAATTAAGCAAAGCATTGTGTGTTTTGAAATTTGTTAATGAAAAATCCACCCAGCCAGCAAACAACTGATTCTTGTGATGACAAAGAGAAAAGGAAAAATCTGTTGTGCCAAGACATCTGAATACCTTAAAATACATTGACATATCACAGTTGATTTGCAAAAAAAAAATAGAGTAAGCAACGATACAATAAAAAAAAGAGCATTTTGCAAACAGAAAAAGAATCACCAAGATTTCTGAAAAATTCCATGAGGATTTAAAAAAAAAAAAAAAAAGACACTAATAATTTCTGTTGAAATATTCAAGCAGAAAAGTTGAGAGTAGAGCTGCCTTGGAAATGCTATTTCTTGCTGACATACCATTTACAAATTTTTTTAGGCCTTCAAACATCATGGCTTTATTTATGTGTGTGCTGAGAACAAATTTGCTGCCTTCCCAGGCCTGTTCAAAAATGGTGTTTAATCATTCTATCAAAAATCAGGCTCTGCAGAGAAATTTGTATCAGCTGAAGATAAAACAAGCTGCAATTGCTCCTCAGTGTGTGTGGAGCTCCTGCATCACGGTGGTTTAACCCTACCTTCTTTTCACTTTTACTGTTCAAAGCAAAGATTAACATTTTGGGGATAGGCTGGTTCTACCAGCATAATGAAGATGTTTTCTAATTAGTCTTCTCTCGAAGTGGAGAAGACCAGCAGTCTCTCTGGATATGTCTTAGTTGAGAAAAGACAAGGAAAAAATGGCTGTACTTCTTGTACAGAAGTGCTGGGTAACTGCAGAAGAAGAAGAAAGCCCAGGCAGGGTGACAATCCTAGTCGATTTTACAGGAAATGTTGTTTTTTAAGAAATTACAGACACATTTTTAGCAGCTGATTTGCAACGACTTGTTCAAAAAAATACCCTAAAATCCCAACACAGGCACTCTTTATTTTTGTAGGGTTTGCTACAGGCCCTTGAAACCAAAGACCGTAATAGTAAAACAGAGGACATGACTGAGGCTGTGCTGTGGTTTTGTAGCATCGAGTCACATTTCAAACACCACCATCTGATGCGCTGCTGTGTGACCGCTGTTGGGCCGTTTATATTCGCACAAGAATGGTGGTGGCTCATTTGCTTGTTCATGTCGCCATGGGCGGAAGCCAGAGTAGGACTAAACAAAAGTCTTGCAAAGCATCCAGGAGAAAGCAGTGAACTCTATGAAAAGCAGTTGACAGCTCATTTTCTTTCCTTATTTGATCTCAAATTGTTTGGGCAGCAAATATGATGGAAGTTGATATGGTGAAGAGGACAGGGACAACTCTCTGCAGAAAGGGCTGCATAAGCATCCTGAGAAAACAGCAGCACTGTGAGCCTTTTTCAAGGGACTCAGAACATCTCACCTTGATGGTCTTCCCAGTCCCCTCACCAGAGCCCCTGCATCTGCTGTGCACGTGCTCCGCACAGCACGGGCTTTGCATGTCAGGGCAAATTTCCTTCTGGGATCGCAGCCGCAGCTGCACTCTTCTCTCCCCAGCTGCTCCTCAGTGACTTTGGGTGAGCCACTCTGTGCCTCAGTTTCCCCAACTGTAAAATGGAGAAGAGGATACTTCTCTTTGCTGAGATCTCCTCGCTTCAAGAGTACAGAGGGCAGTATTTGTGAATACAGTATTTATCAGCAAGGCAACTGTCTTCTCAACCACCATATGATAGAATCATGTTGGTGAAAAAAGAAGTATATTTAAAAACATCAGTTGTTTATGGCAACTTCAACATCTTCTGTTTCCTGAAGGCAAGGATTATGTAATAAAAAGCAAGTCAGTATTATAGCACTGAGGTTTGAAATTAGTGTGATAAATTGAATTTGAAAACAATACTGGCACTATCATGTACTTACAGATAATAAAATAAGAGCAGATGATTTACAGGTGTTTCCACTGAGAATATAACACAGGAGGAGACTGCCAAAGTAATATTCCTATTCATATGTGTCACATTACATTTATACGTCCCTTCCGTTGTGTTTCACCAAACTGGAAGGCTGTGGTGTGTGGACTGTAAGCCTCAGTCAGGAAACTTGCTCCAGTTCCACTCCTCCTACCTAGCGCTCTCAGTGAAGATAAACCAGCAACCTTCCATGAGTTCCTGGCTGCTGTGGTTTCAAGCCAGTGACCCAGAAACAGCAGTGAGCGTCTGTGTTATTCAGATCCCTAAAGTTCTCCTCTCCGAGGAGGTTAAAATATCATCGATGCTCTTTGTGAGCACTCTAACACTTGTTTTGTTACACATACCAGGATTCATGCACTTTCTTCTAGTACCATCTATGCCATCCTCCCTTTTAATGATAAAGTAGTATTGGCTCAGTGAGTCCAAATGTACCAGGTGTTTCCATCATCAAGATCTGTTATTTGTGCTGTGCATTTCTACAAGCCATGACCAAGGCACATCAGTTCACAGGGGGAGAAGAGATACATCACTACTTTTCTTATCGCTGGGGACTGTAGGACAGAGAGGAAGGAGCAACACAAGCTCCACTGGCAGATGACTTTATTTCCATAAGCTACGGTGTATACAGTTTATCATGCTTGGGCATACGAACAGGAGTCTGAAATACAGGTAGGATCCCCATCCTGAGAATAACCCCTCTCCAGCCTCTCATCTGTCTCTCTGCTGTGTCTGATCATCTCCGGTTTTTGCTCTGCTGGATCTTCTGTGATACCACAATGCCACTCACTGCCTACATCCAGTATTAGCAGACTTTCTACTCAGGATTCATTTAGTAGAAATGTTGCCTCACTCAGCAGAAGCGTACAAGTTTCTGGATTGGCTCCTAAGAGCCTTTCTGCATGCTGGGCACCAACTGGATTTTTTTTGACTGGTCTCTTTCAAAGGGGAAACATAATTGAGCAGCTAAATCTAACTGCATCAGCAAAGTCACCTCCAGACACCCCAACAGCCACCAGCACAAGGTCTACTCCAGCCCTCTGACAGCTATAAAACCCTACAACAACCAGAAAAGATGCTCTTTCTGTCTGTGTCACAGCCCTTCATCCATCCATAGAAATGAAATTGCACAACATGTCCAAACACTTTCATCCCACCTTCACCAGTTACATCTGCTCTTTCCAAGGGTGCTGCGTTTGCATGGACACATGGTAAACCAGATCAAGGAACTCATGCAGAGTAACACCAGCCATGTTTTGTTTGCCTGGCACCAAAAAAAGATGGCTGACTTTCTTCTGCCTTGCACTTTATACACTTATACCATTACAGTAGTTTTTAGCCTTCAAAACCTTGACTTTCTCAGCTACTCAGTGATTTTTCTCGGGTTTTATCGTTCAACTCATCCACGCAGGCTACTTAGTGCCTAGGGATCTTTTCTAGGTAGTGTATAACAAAGATGGATTAAAGATCAACTTAGCTATTAGCTCAGCTGTTTTAGTCTGCCAGCTTGAGTTTCTCCCAGAGATAGGCCAGTTTAGCAGCTTATCTTCACAAATCTGCTCTTGCACATGTGACCGATATTTGAATATGGCACATATCCCATAACACAGCGGTTTTGGTCCTTTGCATGCTATCCGTTACTAGCCATTGTACAACGAGCTGTCTTTGGTTTCAGTAATTGCTACAAGTGCGCACACACAGTTGTGCATCACATTGCAAATATTATCTTGAGATTTAACAACATGGAGGTGAACAGTAAGAACAACCTTGCACTAAAGTTAAGCTTAAATGAAATGAAAACAAAGGTCGACTCAATTATAACTAGGAATGGATGCGGGATACCGTACTGACCACATTCAGAGTACCAGAGTTTCTCATAGCTGAGAAGCAGGCTGAATTCAGACTTTCTTGATAGCTAGATCTGTAATTTGATACTTTGATAAAATACAACGTTTACTTGTGACAGCAGGAAGAAGACCCTAATGCAAACAAAATTTTTACTATTATCATCAGGTTCAAACATCCTTCTTTTATATCTATTTAAAGCAGGGCTCGAGGCTATGTTTGGTCTTCAGGATGAGTAATATTTTCCTAGGTAATGATTTGCTCTTGAGAGGTCTAGCTGATTAGCTTCCTGATAACCTTGGATGGAGAGCATTAGTGAAGAGCAAAATGACATTATAAAGAAAAAAATCACTTACCGAAGAGCAGACAAGGACTCCCTGTCTGGACAAGTGCAGATTGCTAGGTTAGTTTGTTAGGTATATATTTCAAGACCTTTCTTACAGAAGCTCAGATTTATTGCTGAACATGGCTTTGAATGTGCCGAAGTCCAGCAACGACTGATTTTCAGTATTATTATTGTGGAAGGAGTTACATCAGCACTTGCAAAACTGCCTGCGAGCCTGTATTAGCATTCAAAAATGAAAGATTTCATATTCAAACCATGCCTTTGAATTTGCCCAACAGGCTCGTTTTCTTACCTAGACGTGCCATGGGAGGGCAGCAGAGATTGTGAAACGGGGAGCTGCTGTGCTGGGGCTCTGCGGGGACAGGGGTGGCACTGACGGGAGGGTGTCCCCGGCCACCCTGGCTCCTGCCTTGGCTGCTTTCTTGGCTGCTGGGGACTAGCTGCAGGGAATCCTGGAATCTGTGCTGGACATCTCATGGGATGCAGAGGCTGTAAGGAACCAGAGCCAGCATCCGGAGAATCAGACAATAAATAAGTCTCTACTGAGGCCACAACATTTTAAACTTTTAATGTTTCTGATTTAGTTCTGATGAAAACGGCAAGAAGCATGCACAAAGCGCAGCTCTGCCTCAACCCAGCAAATGTCACGTTCCCGAGCTGAAACATTAGCACAAAAGCAGTTGAAAAGGAAAATAATCAAGTTTGAAAGCCTGTTTTAGAACAGATGCATGTTCGCATCCCTCTCATTCTGTTGTCCACAAACAACCAGTTTACTTTAGCAGCAAGTTCCTCCAAAGCAGACACTGGGCCTGCAAATTTTCAGCCTCCCCAAAATTTGTAAGCAAATATTTATAAATTACATGAAAACAGAGTAGGATAATGGGAAGTATGGGGTGGCCTTTATGGTGGGCAGCACTACTCACCCCACCTAGAAGGCAAATGGGGGAAATGATACAGAGCAGCCAAAGCCTGTGTGCAACTTTCATGACTTGAGTAGAATTTGTTCAACAACGAGATTTTGGCTGCACCTGACCCTGATTTCCAGAGTCTCAGTTAAGTCTGTTTGACTTGGTGACACTCGGTGATTGTTTTACAAAGAAGGAAACAGTGTCATTCATCACCCCATGAGGCCAGACCACGGCTCTAATACTTTCCTTGCATAATTGTGCACTTGCCATGAGGTGGAGTCGTGCACCAAATCCCAACCGCGAGCAGACCGCTAACAAGAGCTTTTAGCTCTTTTTTTTTCCACTTCAGCGAGGTTGATCCTGAGCCTCCATCCAAAGTCAGTTGATTGCTTACAAGCATCAATAAATCAAGCAAAAAGCACTGATGATAATGCTACTCGTTATTGATCAGGTGCTATAGGTGATATTCAGAGGAGGGTTAGCGGTTCCCACCAGTCACTAGGTAGCGGCGTTGCCTCTGGATGCAGTCAGCCACCAAGAAAGGAGCCGCTGAGATAATGTTTGGGGTTTCTGCATCAGTGGCTGAGTTGTGCTGTCCTGATTACCCTTGGAAAGGCCACTTTATTCTGAGGCTTAAAGAGGGCCGTACGAGTTTGAATGGATAAACCCCAACATGGAGCAGCAGCTACAGGTGCTTCTCTCTAAGCTGTTCTTGACCCTGTAAACTTTTTGTTCCCTATTAACTGAAGTCTTCAGCTTTTCCTGAAAGGCTACAGTGTGCTTCCTTTTACCTCTGTGCTCAAGGGGCACTGTGTTTGCTGGCTGCCAGGCTGGATTGCATTGCTCCACCCAGGAGATGACTGCAGGTGCCTTGGGAAGCCGAGCCTGTTTGCAGAATCTGGTGGGACAAAGCAACTGAACGTAAACCCCATTCATCTGATGGCAGCACAGGCAAGGATGGGTTTGAAACTGCTCCAAGCCAAGCAGTGTGATTTGGTTTCATTTGGACCACTCCACCTTGAAATAGCTATTCTATTCCTGGTATAATTTTCATGAAGGAAAATTGAAAACCTGCAAGATTTTAATTTTGCAGGAACACTATTTTCCACTTAAAAACAAACGTCTTGGAAAAACTCCCAAGAAGGTCTGAATAATAAGGCTGTAATACTGACAGGCGTAAACCCTGTGATCATATGTCTTTCGATGCCTGGGGTCTATTTAAGCTATAAATCCCATCTGTTATGCACAGGGATGGCTACTGAACATCCTGGTAAGAGAGGTACGATTTGTCTGGAAACACATCATACAGTAATGTTTTCTAATATTTGGTGTAATAAAGGAAATATTGTCGTCGATTACCTCACTGATATGTAACTTTCTGTTGGCAAATCTTTCACAGTAAGGTTATAATAACATCACTCTTTGGCATCTCTGCCAGATACTCAACTCTTTATTTTCTGTTCTGTCATATAAGCTGAGTAATTTATATGCCTGTTCAATACAAAAGGTGGTTATTATATGTTTGAAGAAAGAGATTTGACAATACCTGCCTTGTAAGAAATACCAACTGAGTCGTAGAGAGGAAAGGCAAAGGAAAATGCTGTAAATCAAAAGGTGACAAGGCAGTTTTCAGATGGAAGATTAGAACATTCTTCAGGGTTCCACAAACAAATATGTTGAATTATAGACAAAAAGCCACTTTCTAGCATTTGTCCCCTGTTGCTGCAGTCCTTTTAGGGACATAAATCCCACTGAAGTCAAATCATGTCTATAAACAAAATTCCAAAATTAATCCATAAGTAGAGTCTGTCATGGAAATGCTTATTATTAGTTTGATTTGTACAAGATGTATAGATATGATTTCAAATACAAGCAACATTATGGAAAAAATTACGTCAATTGCAGTTTTGTCTGAATAAGGACTGCACAGTATGAATGCTCTCCCAAAATAACACATCTGCAGTGATCTAAGTGAAGCTTAGCTAACATTCCCTGCACTGTATTTTTACACAGGTAATTTTGTGTGACTGCTTAACCACAGCTCTAAAATGACATCGATCCCCAGGCTCTGACAAATGTATAGCGAGAGAGCCTCTTGCTCTACCCAGTGAGAAAGAGCAGTGATGGACGCTGGCCTGATGCCAGCGCTGCTCTTCAATCCATATAAAGATGCAAGGAGATGTATTTTAGCTGAGGGAGTAAAAACACTTCGCTGTTTGCAGTTGTGCTGAAACGTGCCATCGCAGGTCTGCCTCCTGCCATACAGGCCAGCAGCTGGGCACGCATCTTGGAGAGCTTAAATAAGGCAAGAGCAGGACGTGACAGAAAGCCCGTTCGGGTGTGGGACTGGGTGGCAACACAGCTGAGAGGGAGCTGTGGAAAGCTCCTGCCCAGCTCTGCTATCCTGCAGATGACCAGACTAGTTAACCCCAGCCCAGCAGGCAGGAGTCAGAGCACAAAGTATTAGGTAGGTTGGGTGCCAAGAACCGATCATGCAAACTGCCTTAATCCCCCTGAGCGAGGCAAAGGAGAATGCCTGAGCACTGTGGGAAAGAGCAGCTTGTCGTGGACAAACATCCAGCATTGTCAGTCTAATGCTGAACTGCTCTGAAGAGGCTCACAGGACAAGCCCACCCTGCCTGTGCCGGTCCATACTGCCCTGCTTTCCAGGGCACTGCTGCTCTACCAGCAGCCAGCTCCTGGGCCATCTCCGTGGGGACTATCCTGGGGCCTGGACACCACTGTGCACCATGGTGGCCCTCAGCAGCCACAGGGAGCGGGGCTCATCCTGCTCCTGGGCAGCACCTGGTTTTTGCAACATCACAGAGGAACATCAGACCAAGGCATGGGAGGAGAAATCCATCCTTCATTCAGCTTCCCCATGCAGCAGAGACATCATTTCCCTCTCTGAGACTGGAAGCCCAGACCCCAATTCAGAGAGCATGATGAGCTTGTCGTTAGCTCTCAAATAAAACATGAAGATCATTGCCACTGAAGATGGAAGGGGACATTCCCTGTCTCACAGCAGTCCACTTGGAAAAGGAGAAGCACCCTGGCATTGTGCTGGGGAGAAGAACGCGCGTCACTGCTCTTTTGAAGAGGCGGCTCGGGTAGGAGCCTGGTGGCAATGGATGTAATCCTTCCTCTGGAGGAGCTGCTGAACTGTGAATGTGCAGAAGTGGATTTCCAAGGCGAGCAACACCTGCTGTCTTGAGTGACCTACTTTTTTGCACGCTATGTGAATAGGGTTAAGCAATAGTTAATTCGGTGCTGAAAACTAAAACTTGGGCAGCAACATTTATCACGTCTGGTGAACCCCATGGAAAACCTTACTGCCCCATGACAGTGGCTACTGGGCAATACCCCATTTCAGGCCTATGTTTTGGGTACATATCTAGCAGGAACACAGCCATTTTCTAAATTGAGCATAATCATTCAAATTCGTTTATCAGATCCAATAGGATTTTTTTCTTATTGCTATGCACAGTAATTTACCAGTTTAGAGTTTTTAATGTTATCTCATAAATCACAAAAAAATGAAAGGCATTTTCATGCTGAGCATCCAAGCAGTCCAGTGCCTCTGAACGAGCAAGGCTGAGCGAGTGCGGCTGTCAGCAGGATGAGCACACCAGCAAATCCAGCTTTCCCAACAGCCTTGCCGCATATCACAAATCACACCAGCTATAAAATCCCACCCTACGTCATGTATCACTCTTCTCCTGGCCCTGTGCTAGCAGGTTTCTCACGACTCTTTCCTGCCATTATTTTGTCTCATCCAGGCCAGCAAGTGCTCAACTAAATCTATACTGAACCATTGCTAGTTGAGTTTTCACTGAGATTTTAAATGTTTGTTACCCATATGGGGAGGAGAAATAAATTAACAAGTTAATCACTCTTTTGGACTTTGAATTAGTTTCTAATGCCTGTGCTGAATGACTAACAACTGTTTCTGAAGTCAGAATTCAGTATGATATTTGCTGATACTTTGAGTCTATACAGATTTTTATTTTTATTTTTGAACAAAACCTGATTTCTTAATACATTGGCCATTTAAATTAAACAGCTCTCCTCAAAATGATCCCCAGTTACCAGCAAGAAACTTAACCCTGATGGTTGCAGCTCAAAAGCCTGCTATGTTTTATCTCCCTTTTTTTCCCAGAATGAGATCCTGGCACCCTAATTCACAGGCACCGGAGCTGATCTCCACAGAGAGTCGCAATCAAGTCAACTCTTTCTTTGCAGCACAAAGGAAATCACATTTCTTTGAAACGCCGAGGAAATCTGAATGTGTGTTCCTGTTTAGCATGATTAAGGTGTCACATAGCACTCCCACGCACCCCGACACAGAGAACTTCTTGCCGGCTGCTGATGTCAAAGCAAATCAGCTAAAAACACGGAAGGGTTCTGAGAAACACAACTAGGACGCGCCAGGCAGGCTGCCAGCGAGCCACCCAGCATCATACAGACCAGGCAACCTCAAGGGCCACCTCCATGCAGGGGATGGGGACAACACAGTAATGTCTCCTGCCCCCGCCAGCAGGTTTTTAATACAGGCATGGGGCATACGTCTTGCACCATGTAAGAATTTAATAGAATCATAGAACGGTTTGGGTTGGAAGGGACCTTAAAGACCATCTAGTTTCAACCCCCTGCCGTGGGCAGGGACACCTTCCACTAGCCCAGGTTGCTCAAAGCCCCGTCCAACCCGGCCTTGAACACTGCCAGGGAGGGGGCAGCCACAGCTTCTCTGGGCAACCTGTGCCAGGGCCTCACCACCCTCACAGGAAAGAATTTCTTCCTTACATTAACTAATTTCTTCCTGTAGAATTCTTCATGCAGAATTTCTGCATGTAAGCTGCTTGTTACTAGTTATAAAACCCTGATAGGTAACAGTGCATGTACCCATCTCCAAGGGGTGCATTTCTTTGCTTTTGGCTTTGCCCAAAACCTTCTTTGCTTGCGCTCTCTCTTGATCTCAGCCACCTGGGACATCTTTCGCCATCACAGTTCTGCCTCTCATCACCCTGATGGTTCCAGCTGCCATCCTCTTGTTTTTCTTCAGATCTTTCTTCTGTATATTTTTGCTTGTGTCCTATGGTTTGTCCACTATTAACATTAATAATTTAGGGAATTGTCTGCTTCTGCTGAAATCAATTCCTGTGCTACTGCTGCTAAGTGCTGGGCCCAGGCCCAAGAACCACTACGATGGGGCCCAAACCGAGCAAGTGAAATGAAATGAAAGCAGAGGAGAACAGACACTTCATCCTTCACCACCCTGTGAATTTAGGTGGGGACACCCAAAGCCTAAGGAACATGAGCCCCAAATTCCAGTTGAAATCCCTTCTTTTTCAAAGCTCTCCCACATATGTGTTATGGTCCTGGTGCTGGAAGGAGTCAGCCTCAATGCAGGAACCCCACAAGCTCCATGTCACCCCCAGGGCAAAGCTGGCTTAGATACAGGGAAGTGGGACCGACTCAATGGAAAATACATCACGCTGTGCCTCTGCAGGTGTTCGCCTAATGAAAATTGTAAAGGACTGAGGTGCTTGTGCAAAGCTTTTGACGCAAGTGGCTCTTTCTCAGCCCCCTGTCACACCTTCACCTCACTGCTAGGATCCACTTCCAAGAGCTACACCAACCTCATGCAGAAGGCCTTATTTTTAGGCTGTTTGCCATCTTGATAGCAACCCACTTCCTTGCAAGTGGCAGAGGAAGAAAAGCACCTTGTGTCTCAAGGCTTAAGCCAGTGGGAACCAAGTTCTTATTTCTTTCTCTGGCATACACAGCTATGCTGCTGAGGGCCACACATGGGGAGACTGTCAACCACAGAGGGCACGGACTCTGTCTTGGAGAGACATTTTATGTTCTTAAGCTCAGGGCTTTAATAGCTCTGCGAGGGAGACAGAATAAATAACAAGACAACGTAGACAATGATTTAGGGACCAGGTATGCAGACAGTTTGACTAAGGCTGAGAGGATAAATTCATCTGATATAACATCATTGAAGCACAACTCTCATGCATGTCATTGAGCCATACAGCTGGGCTTCTCTGTCCTTCCTTGAACAGCATTTTAGCAGGAGAAGGACTTTAGGACTTTTTTTTTTTTTAAGCAACTGGATTAAGACGCCTCCCCCAGACACAGGCAGGCTGCAGCTCTCCTCTGCTGACAGCTGACGTTGGCTGGCCAGCAGGACCTGTGTAAGGGCTGGAGCTGGGCTCCCACCCGGACCTGCTAGCACCCCACAGAGGGACCCAGCCCCTGCACGCTGCATAGCCCGGCTCGTCCCGCACCCCAGGGCCAGGAGCATTACCAGGAGCACAGCAAGGATGCCAGCACACAAATCCCAGCCTGCGCACCCTGGGGAGCGGGCACGCCGAGCAGGGTGCGGGCACCCAACGCCTTCTCCTCAAGGGCTTGGCTGAAGTCCCCCTGGGCCTGGACGCTGGGGACCCAGCACTTTACTCACCGAGCCCTCAGCTGGATTCAAGTCACATCCTTACTCCACTGTTTGCTAACCACTCGCAGCACCCGATAGGCAGAGATGTGAGGACACGCTTCCCTTACTCACTGCTCTTTGAGAAGTACTTGGAGCCTGGGCAGGAATGCGGTGCCAGTTGTGATGGGTTATGGACAGAAGCCAGAGCAGCGTACCATAGTCACGTAATTAAATAACAAGAACAGATTAGGCAATCTCTGTGCTTCATGTTGACAAGCCTGAAGGAAAGAACAGAACATGTAATCAAATGAGGGGGGGTTCTTTCTTTCGTTATTTTGAAAGAAATACAATATTACAGCAATATAAGAGGTGGCATAGCATGCACGAATTATGCTGCCATGGATATTTCTCTCTTGCAGGTTAGAGGATAAGACCGAGATTTTTATTGAAGCCCAAGGGAGCAAAGAACTGGAGGAGCTGGCACTCACTGGGAATTAAGCGCCCAATTCATTTAATGCTTATTCAATAATTTTTGCCCCTCAGTTTGGCTAACCTGCATAAGAACACATTCAGCTCTCTCACATCAGCAACATGCAATCAGAAAAATCACCCATAATCCAACTTCCTCCAGGAACAGACCAATATCTGCATGGTCTTCTTAATGACATGCCAGGCTAAATAAAAAGCACAAAATCACAGTCTGCTATCAGGAAACATCTAAGGCTTCCTTCTTTGATGATTTCTGCAGAGATATTCCTGCTGAGTCACTGGGATTGCAGTGTCATGTGCTAAGGGGAGTTGCGAGAGCTAACCCGGGGCAGGGGCTGCCCACTGCTGCTGCCTGCGATCGCTGGCTTCAGGGCCTGAACGGGAGATGTAAGGAGCACCCAGGTGCTTTTCTTAGGCTTTCTTGGCCAAAGCTGCAAGCCAGGATTGGAGTGAAATTGTACCGAAGAAATCATCTGACCTGTACACGAGGCTTTTTAGCTGAATTGCTTCACTGGCTTAACAGGCAACTAGACATCTAGTTATCCAGCTACCCATTTCCCAACCCAAGGTTGTAATTTGATGACTCACCACCATTCAGGTACCAGTAATGACAACTGAAGTTTTTCCCCAAACAACTGATTTCAGATATGTAATTCATTTAGATCCCGTTAAAAAAAATCTCCTGATTTTTATCTCTACGGTGCTAAACACATCAAAATCAAGTAATGCCTTCTGCAGCAGTGACCTGGCGTACCCTGCTTTTGGGAATCATCCAAATGAGGCTCTTTGCTTTTTTGAATCACCCTTCTGAAGTGATCTGCGGAGAAATGATCTGCCTGAGAAGTGACAACCCCAGATTGCTAATACATGTCCCCAGGCTTTAGCAAACCTGCTACAAAGCTCGCTGAAATTAGCCCAGCATCTTTGGTTTAGTAAAGACCTCCTGCAACACACAAGACAGCAGGTATCCTGGGCTGCAACAAGACTCACAGCATACACGCAAAGAGACATTTTGCCCTATTTAGGAAACTGCTGGCTAAGTTATAGGTGACACTATTCACTGGCAGTGTCATTTGCCCCGATGCCTTTTCAGTGGGAAGGCAACTCATCATAGCCGAGATGTGTGTGGAGTTGCCTTATTTACTCTCTTGGGGTGGCATGAATCAGAGTTGAAAAGTGCAGTATGTTGAAGCCAACCCGTATTCCCATGATGTGTGAGCGTGAGTCACTCAGTGGGGAGATTCTGCCAGGGTCCCTCCTGGGCGACCCGGCTCTGCTAAACGCGCCGGAAAATCCATGGATAAAAACAGCCCCAGTGACGCACGGGAGCCCAAGCAGGCTCCGTGCTTTTTGGGGAAGCTTCTGAAACGCCAGCATTTCCTCTTGATCAATAATCTGGCTGGCAGGGCAGGGCTTTGAAGCAGTCCAGAAAACACAGCTTTCTGCTTGCAGAGTCACTGCTGTTTCTCTCTGGGAAGGTGACAGGCTGGGTAACGCCAGGCGCAGGAAGGGGAAGGATTTCTCCTCCATGTATATTTAAAGCTGGCTTTCCCATAAGAGCTCTTACTTATAGAAAAGATAATGCAGGATGTGAAAGACCCTTCTGTGGCGTGTGCAAAAAAAAGAATTTTAAAAAAAAGCCCCATCCCAAGGTCCCACAGCTGATTTCTGGTTTTCCTCATCATATCCTTTCTCCCTTCTCTCCCCAAAAATAAATACTGCTTGTGGGGTTATCCCAGGAATTAGGAAGCCAACCAGGTTGTGTTCTGCAGAAAGTCAGCCTGAACATTCAGAATGGGGTTTTTTGGCCTCAAAACCCATCACTTATCTGATCCTAAGCTTACCAGAGCTGATTCTCCGGTCCCTGCAACCATCATGGCGAGGGCACTGCTGTCCTCAGCGATCATTGCCATGCTATTGTCCCGACTCAGACTACAAAGAAAAGCCACTGTCAGGAATATTTCCAGATAAATATCTCATTAATTTCAACCACAGGCGGCTGTGAGTCACTTCCCCTTGACTACACTCCTCTCTTGTGACCAGAAATCAGGTAGTGGAGATCTGGTACTATGTAAAATTCATAATGATTTTGAAAGGGTATCAATAATTTGATAATCAGTCTCAAAAATTCAGGCCTAAAAAATCCTTCATTTTCTACAGAGATTTGCTATTAGTTAATTGTCTTTGCTCCTACCACAGCTGTGTAACAAAACTGAGTAATTTTACTGCAAAACTATTGGATTATTTTTACAGCATCTTTTAGAGTTCAAGCAGCAGGTTGGGCTTTCCTTGAACCGTAGTTCTGCCTCGTGGTAAGTCGTGTCTTTTTCCCCCCAAAATAAAAACATCCTGAGGCAATGCTCACCCTTGGGCACCGCTCTGCAGCCACCGCAGCCGCTGCCCATGGTGGGGGTTACTGGCAGGCCGGCTCTCCTGTGCCATGCGGGATTTGGCGGCTCCACCATGCCGTGCCACTGCTGAGCTTTTCCTTTCCTTTCCAGCAACTGGCTCAACTCAGCCGTGCTCTCAGCAGTGGCGCGACTCGGAGCCTGATTAATCGCAGATCCCGAAGCTTGAAAGCCAGCAGTGTCTCACATGCCAGCAGATGTTTCTCTTCTAGATGGATTGGTTCTTCTTTTTTTTTTTTTTCTTCTTTTTTCTTTTTCTGAAATAACAACAGCTTGACCAAGATCCAAACCCCCGACTTCTAAAATAAAGCAGTACCTCAATGTGCAGACAGGCAACCAGAGGGTCTCCGCTGGGGTCGTGCAGGGCTGGCCGCTGCCACAGTTGAAGTGATGCGGTGGCATCATTTGCCATGATAAATCACTGGAGCCTTTAAGCCTGTACTCAATATTCACTTAAAAATACAAACAAAAATCCCCAGACTGCTTAATAATCACTCAAGCCTGCCTTAAAACATGCTAAAAAAGAACCTTTTCCATCAACTTTTGTGGGACTTGGATTATACTTTTTCATGAGAGGTGAATTCATGGCAGGACAGACCCCTTGGCCAGCAGCCACCGAACAACTTTACACGATGCTGGAGAGGTCTTTGGGATCCTTTTAGGCTGTCAGAGCTGCTATGGGAGCCCTGGTCAGGACGCTCATGCTTGGCCAGGCTACAGCACTGAAATCGGGGCTTTATTCAGACCCAAACCTCTTGTCAAATATTTTTCCTCACTTCAATCACTGCTTGTTAGCCCGTAGGTTCACCTTGGAGACTAATGATTGCTCTTGTCTGAAATCAGTGGATTTCAAGGAAATAACCAAACTTTAGGAGGAGTTTCTCATTTGTACTGATGAAGAGGGGGAAAACATGGTGGTAGGGAAGGATAAACACTGTTGCATTGTCTCATGAATTCCCTTAATTCTCCCTGGGGTGTGGTCACAGATGCTGAGGGTACGCACAGGCTTTTAACCTGAATGACAGGAAAAGAAATGACACAGAACCGGCCTGTGCTGCGCTGACCTGGCCTCTCAGCAAAGAAACAGCCACAGATGGGTTTGCTTTGTGCTGCGTTTCAAGCCATGAGGGAATGTGAAATGTCCCACCCACCTGCTCCTCCACTGGTCACCCCTCCAGCTGCTCGCTGCCCCAGCGACGGGGCCACACCACACCGCAGCCAGTGCTCCCCTGGGAAAGGAAGGGGCCCCACGCCAGGCCGGGCTCCCTGTGGCCCCTGAGCCCAGTGTCGGTCCAAACCGGACCCCAAAAACCAAAGTATCTTCACTCATTAGCAGGTGGAGGCCACCAGCTTTGGGCCTCCATGAAGATGTTGGAGTCCATCAATGGACAGGAGGGGACTCATGGTGCTGGCAATGGCTGGTCGCAGAGCTGCCGTGTCCCCATGTCATCCTGGGACGCACCGGAGTTTCTGGGACAGCAGCAGGGATGAAAAATGGACGATTTCACCAACTAACTTCCATGAGGGACAGGAAGCGGGGTGTAGCCCAGAGCCCCTCGGTGGCGGGGCAGGGCGAGGAGGAAAAGGAGGAGGAGGAGGAAGGCCCCAGGGCTGCCGCGGTGGCTGTGTGCCGGAGCTCGGGCGGGTTTCCTTGGCAGCCGCAAGCTCAGGGCGCTCACCATACCTAAGTGAAGATTTTGTCACCATGGCAACATTGATGTCATCGGCTCTGCAGCGGAGAGCAGCATTAACCTCAAGTGCAACTTTTTTTCTTCGCCCCCCCCCCCCCCCCCCCCCCCCGGTTTGGGGTTTTTGTTTATTTCTTCATTTCTCTCAGGAGGTGACCCCGCCGCTGGGGCCTGCAGCAGCAGCCATGGATGTCCACCAGATCCAGTCCCCTCCTCATGTCATTTGGGGGTGGCGGGGAGCCCCGTCACTGGTAGCGGTGGGATGGGGCCGTATTTCAGAAACTGAGCCAACAGGACCACGCTCTGCCCCACACACGCCGACCCGTTTCTCCTGTCCTCATAAACCAATGGTATTTCCAAGACAGACAGTTTGGAAGCTCCCGAAATATGAAGGAGATGACCCAGGGAGAGGGTTTGTACCCCAGGAGATGCCTCACACTGGCAGACCTGCTCTGGACGGCGCTTGCGACTCTCACCATGCAGGAATACAACAAGCTTGCTGTCACACCGCGTTACGGCGGAGCTGCCACCGCTTGCTTTCCCATCAGGAGGAGTCAGACAGACCCACCAAGGTGGAAATCCCACATCTCCACAAGGGACATAACACCTGATGTGAGCATCCGATGGCCACTCATGGCTCCAGCTGCATGGTGGAGGCCAAACTCTGCCCTTGGTGCTTGGGCGAGCTCCCTGCATGCGCCAGAACAGTGTCCCCCCAGCACTAAAAAGTCCCTCCTCAAATGATACCCAGCATGGTTTTTGAAGAAAAGATTTGCGAGGGAGTCAGACCTGGCTTCTTCACCAGGCTCAAGCGAGGAGACTCAGACTTCTGCCAGCCCCAGTTCCAGGGATGGATATAATCCCATTAGACAAATCTTCAATTCCCCTGGAGCCTCCTTTAACTTCCACGTATCAGGGCTATTGCTGTTAATAGTGGACCGTTGCAGAAGTCTGGGTCAGGCTGTTCCAGCCAAAAATATTCGACATGTTACCCAGCTCACTGCAATGTTAAAACAAGCATTTCACCTAATGGACAGGGCAGGAGTAACATTACAGCTGAGCTTGGCTTTCCTGCCTAACCCTCACACACAGCCCTTCTCCCTGAGTCACAAGGAATTTTTGTTTTAGCTGTAGTTGGGTTTTTTATAAAGGTCTGATTTTTTTGTTTGTTTGGTTTTTTTTGTTACACTGGACAAATCCTGTTTCTACACTAATTCATCATGCAGAGCGGGATCTGCTCCTTTCCTTACCAGGAAGGAGATCTTGATGGGCCTCATCCACCCGGCTCTGGGCACACATGTGTGGGGTGCTCACCCAGCCCCACCATTGCTCATCCCATTCCTCAGGGCTGGAGAAAGCGCCACATGGAAGGGAAATGGCTGGTAAAATAGGATCAGAGAGCAACATAAAATCCTAGTCAATAGACTAGTTTTACAATACTTCTTCTCTTATAAACAACAATCAACCAAAACATACATCTTTCTAACATTATGATGCTTAAACTGAAATTCAAAGCATTCCTGATAAATGTGTTTCTGCAACTTTCAAGGTTCACAACCCTGCCTCTCAGTGCAGCAGTAAATAACAAAACCTAGCTCCAAGATCTCAAAGCACCTGGCAAATGAGTCAGTAACATTAGTTATCCTTGATGTTGTCATAATTGGTAAAATATGGAAAGAAAAGTATCCCTAAGCCAAAGTTTCTGTATTTTAAATATAATGAGGCATACTGCATACCAAAGACACTAGCAACACTTTAATAAAAGTGAGAGTGTCAGCAGGTTTCTGACCCCATATTCAAAGCAAACTTTTCTTTTAAAAGGAACTTCATGTAATTTAATACAAAGACACTGATTTTATGGTAAAGGCATATGTAAATATGGGAGATTCTGGGTGAGAGAGACTGCTGAGATTTAAAAGTATCTGTTAGCTACTGTGAACAATGCAACTTCAAATGTATGCTGTGTTAAAATTAAAGGATTAATGTTTGATATTATATCCCAGCTGGAACAAAAATTAACAAGAAACTGGTTACTATATCAACTGCCAGACCTGTGAAGCAAACTAGTTAATTTAGGTGTCGAGACCAATTCAAATGCTAGTAATGAACTGAACACGAGCTGTGAGCTATATTCTGATATACAGACCCTTGTTTTGATCTTTGTAGATTGGTAGGAAAAGGACACATATTTACGTTGGCAGTGCTGTATCAACAAGGTTCATCCATGACCAGTGGATCTCTGTGAGGTTTGTGTACGTATATATTTAAAATCTGATAAGGCCTATTTTAAAATTACAAATATATTACAGTACTTGTTCTAGCTTGTTGGTGAAAAGCATGAAAGTGAGATTGCCTAAAAAAAATAATTAAAAAAGCAGGTACCAGGCTAGCAGAAAACATACCTGCATGTTTAATATTACTGGCAAAAAGGATATTCCAAGATCTGTTATTAATAAAAATGGCTTATCTCAAATATTTACTTAAGATGTTCCCCAGTCAATAGAAAAGAAAATGGAAAAAAACTGCATGGCAACATCCGCTTAAAACAAATATTTTGATACATCTAGTCTATTTAGTTGGAAAAAATCATTAAAAATTCAAGACACAGCAATATAGTTGACTGATGTGTTCTAATAGGTACAGCTGGTCGGCTTTACAAAGGCTGGGAGAGGTCAGTGTTGCCTTTAGCGTGAGAACGATGGTAGCACCATGGTCTTACTGCTTACATTGTGCAGAAAGTTTCAAGGAGCTCTTTTCCAGATTAGAAATCCTTGTATATATGAGACAGGAGGTTACTCCTGCTCCCAGCCATCAGGGGAGTGGAAATCCCAAAGATGGGAACAGCCCCAGCTCCTGCTGTTCAGAAGACAGGATCTTGGGTGGAATTGGCATCCATGCTTTGCTTTTGAGCCCGTCATTACTACTTCGTACCTCTAGTGCATTTAGGGATTGCCAGTCCAGAGCCCAGGCCCTACGCCCATCTACCAACAAGGTCTTTCTGCTCACACCAAAGACCTTCTTGCTCTATTTCCAAGAGGACCTTACCTGAATAGAGGCTTGATGCTCTCTAGGAAATGTAAGGAGTGAAAAATATCAGAGACACTTTTTGTGCTCAGTGCTGAGGCTCAGAGGTGGAGCCCCTTTCCCTGCTTGGCAGGGGTGGCCCTGACACGGGGCCAAGTCTGCTCAAAGCCCACTGGCCAGGCTTGCCCGCTGTGGGGACACGCAGCCGGCTCTCAGAACTCGACACCCGCAGACTCAAGAGGGCACGGAGCAACCTGTACACCTGCCCCGAGGACAGCCCAGATGCTCCACACCCGACTTGGTGGGGGTCTACCACATCTCCCCATGAGGTCCCACCACCAGCCTGAGGCAGGTGGCCTCAGCTCCTCACAGACAGGACTTGTAGATAACCCAGGCTCCACCCGGTGTGAGAGGACCATGTGAACACAACATACCACACTCTTACCTGGTAAAAATACAATGGGACAACGCTTCAGGTCAGCAGCCGTTTCAGTACTCCCCTCCAAGCAAATCCATGCTGAATTATCAGGATTTTAGGCATGTGTTTTACTCTTTGAGCAAGCTGTACCCACCCAGCTGGGAAACTGAAGGCGACTGGTACTTTGTGAGATTCATCTCTCCGTTTGGTCTTCTGAAACTCAAAACGTAGCTGTGAGCAGCGCAAGAAGCAATAGGAAGGTAGGACAACCGCGGGGTTTTAACGAGGACACGAGACAATTGCTCCTGAAACAAGGCAGTGCCGTGGCTTTGTGCTCTTTGGACTTGCATCAAAGCTATCGCACTAGTTCGGGTTGAAAGCCCAAAGCTGTGGGTTAGACAAACCCCTGGTATTCACAGTTCCCGGGAAGATGGGCTGCAGTAACCTCCCAAATGAACTCGGGCAGCTTTTTAACGGCTTTTTAACCAGCAAGCAGCAGCTGAAAGGCAGGCAGAAAAGCATCATTACCCAGGTGAAACCACCGGGGCCCCCTACAGGCCCCAGCGCTGTAGTAGAAAAACTCAGAAAAACCTTTCTGAGCGCAAGCTGAGATGCAGCAACTCTTATTACACCATGTCTAATCCTCCCCCTTTGTAACCGATAGGAGAATCCTTAGAAACTTCTAACAATGCCACTCTAAAATCGCCACGAGCTGGAGGCCAAAGGCACCTGCCCCGGCAGAGATGTCTTCCACAAGTTGAGACAGACCACAAGTACCATTTTATTTAACAGCACACTGATCATCTCTGAGCTTGCTCCGATTTTTAGCCTGCTGCCATTACAGGGACAAATATTTGCTGGCTCAAGATTGGGAAGGATGCACAAAGGAGCGATTTGTTGGGAGGCCGCTGCAGAAGGCAGGACTGGGGCAGGTGTTGAAGGGGGATCTCCTGCACGCCCTTCCCCTGCTCACTCCATGTCACCCGTGTGGCATCACAGCAAAACCAGCGCACCGGGGATGTTCAAGCTTCCTCCACGGCTGAGGAGCCAGCTGAGGCTGCAGAACCCAGAAGGCAGAGCCTGGGGAGCAGCAGGGGTGGGGGTCACTGCCCACAGGAGGAAGAGAAGCTGCATCCAACGTGTGCCCGCACTCCGTCAAGGCCTATGGCTCCCCTTCCCTGGGACTGCACCACCATGGGAGTATTTCTGGCTGTTCAGGGTCCAGGAGGGCTTTGTGAAGTCCCTGCTGTGGCCAGGGGAGGACAGCCCATACGCAGCAGTGGCTGCTCAAGGGGAAAAGACTCAAAAAGCCTGACAGCCTCAGCTACAGCTGTCTTGTTTCAGTGGGAAAAAAATAAAGGCACGGTTTATTCTCTTTATCAAAGGCCATCCTGTGAGCACTTCTTACCTTGGCTGGAACACAGTACAAATGCTTGTTTCTCCATGTGTCCTAAAGTCTGTTTTGTGGAATAGAACAGAAATATGGATAAAAATGAGAGTAAAAGAGCCAGGTAACATAGGTGATGAAGGTGGCTCTCAGAACATCTGCGGGAATTGGTTTCAAGTGGGGCCCGCTGGTTTAAAAGCTAAAGAAGTTTAGTAATTGTCTAGACAACCGAAGCTCCAGCTGATTTTCCGCTGCTGTCCAGCCCCGACACTGATGTGCTTTACTAAGGGCTCTACTAAGCGAGTAGACGCAAACGCCGTGTAGCCCTCCATTTGGATGCTGCCCTGAAATGCACCTTAATATACAGAAACCCCTCAAGTCTGGAAACACGCCAGGGTTTCCAGCACTGCCTACTTCAGGCAACCAGGGCAAAAAAACCACCAATGCAACTATATTGACGGCCAGCACGAGAACTCCTTGAGCCTGTGAAGGATTAGGAAGGAGCAGAGATAAATGGTCTTGGGGAGGGATAGAAGAACCAGACGCGCAGGGACTCAGCTGTCTTCCTCCTCCTCATCATCCCTTCTAGGTGACGGCGCCTTGAAACCTGGTGACTGGTGGAAAACACCCACACCAGCGGCCTGCTGGTCCCCCACCTTGTGACCGGAGGAGAGGGGCAGTGCCGAGGCACCAGCCTGTGGAGCAGAGCAGCAGCAGAAGCGAGCTGCGGGAGGAGCGCGGCTCTGAGACACTGTCCTGGGTAAGCTGTCGTCCTTTGGCTCTGGCATCTCTGCACCTCCCACAGCAGCCCCACGTCATCGGGCCGAAGAAAGCTTCCTTCAAAGAAAACACAAAGCACGCAGCTAAAAGATATTCACTTACAGTTTATTTTTGCCTGAAATTATTTCACATCTCTTTGTACACAGCTACAGAACAGTAGTAGTAAACCATTGGTAAAAGCAACAGTGCTAAGGAAAATGTTGGCATAATTTTTCTTCTTTTTTGTTTTTTTGTTTTTTTTTTTTTTTTTCTTCTTTCTTCCCATACTGCATCCGCATACAGTTTGGGATTTGAAGGGGAAAAAAAACCTGGCACACTACATGAGTTAAGACTCAATTTCTGTTTCATTTATTAAAAAATAAAAAAAACAAAAGAAAAAAAGAACATGATTTGGGTAGGGGTTGTCTATGTAGCAATAAAGTTTTAAAAACAAAAACAAAAACAAAAGCTTGGCTTCCATTGAATAAGATTAAATATATATATATTTATATATAAAAAATTACATTGGCTGTATGTGAAACCTTGAGGTGCTGAAGAATAAAATAAAGGTGTTAAACAGAGGAAAAACTTCTTTTTGTTTGGTTTTTTTTTTTTTTAAATAAGCAGCTCTGTACAATGAAGGCTCATTATGAAAAAAAAAAAGTCAACAGCATAGTTATAAAAGAAACCACAATTTTTAAAAAATCATCTTCTAAGCAATTGTGGAATTTGAAAAATGTAGCAGTCACATTTACAGACAGGTCAGAGCTATCAGATCAGCAACAACGCTATTTTTTCAGTCTCCCCAGAGGAACATGCAGAACAATGCGTGCACAGAACAGGTAGGGGGAGGGAGGGAGGAAGGGAGGGTTGAGAAGAGGAGGGGTGAAAAAAATAGAAAAAGCTGATGCACAACATGGAGGGAGAGCTTTTTTTTCTCTTTTTGAAATATCGGACGTAAACAGAAAACAACCGAGGCAACTTGTAAAATCTAGTTTTGCGAATACCCCATTGGCAAAATAAACGACGTCTTTTCCCCATCTCCCATGTTTAAACTTGACATGGTTTAAAGACTAAAAAAGTTTACAGACTTTGGAAGGAAATGTGACTTTTATTAATCCCTGCGTCCCCCCCAATAACCATACCCCCCCTTGATAGATATTTTCCTTCCTATTTGATAACATTTGAGGCATTTTGAAATCAAAAAGACAACGCGATGAATGTTGAGAGAGGGAGTATAATACAGTATGCATTACTAAAAGGCAATTCTTCAAGGAGGACATTTCCTTTTAAAAAAAAATAATAATAACAACAAGACAGCAAACTAGTTTATACAGTACTATACGCCAAAAAAAAAAAGGGTAAAAGAATTAATTCATAAATAAAAGACAGGTCCCAGACCTGTTATTTGTGAACCATTTTCTTAAATAGGTGCATTATGTAAATCTTATGTACAACAAAATTACTTTGCATAACAACTGCAAGGACACAGGAAGGAGGTGAAAATCATATTAGTTTTGGTTTTCTTCTCTTGAGATTTTTGTAAATTTGATTCTCTGGAGCAAAACTGGTGAAAGAGGAGTTCTGACTGGATGGGTGCCAGCCAAGGAAACCCAGGTAAATAATGACAAATGAATATATTTTTTTTTCTCCACACGGCATAAAACACAAAGGCAAATAAAATCCACAAAGGTGTTTTTTTCCTCTTTATAATCCTCTTGCTGCTACAAAGTCCTTTTTGTGGTTTGGGTTTTGTTGGGTTTTTGTTTTTTGTTTCTTTTTTTCCTTTTCAATTATGTTGATTCCAAAATCACAAAGCTGAAAGAATCCGGCTGGGTCCAGGCTTGCCCCGTCCCCCCCAACACACACAATGCCACTCCTCTACCCCACAACCACGACTCCTACTACCAAGTCCCAGGACTCACTGCTCTACACGTATTAGCCAAAAGTTATTTTCCGGTTTGCTTTTTTTTCCTGTTTGTTTTAAAAATCTTTTGCTTCTCATGAGAAGCAAAAGAGAAGAGTCAGAGGCAGGGAGAGTTCACCACGCTTCGGTGTAGCGGACATCCACTTCTTTCAGATTGGGTAGTTTAGCCTGCGTGGGAGGGTAGGAAAAGGTCAGAATTAATGACACGTGTTCAGGACGCAGGAAAAAAGATCCCATCAAATCTGTACTGTCAGCAAACTGGGCGGATTGATTTATCGGCCACAAACTGCAGGAAAACGTGCTACGACCTCAACCCCGCAGAGTACCAGTGCTGAGTTCAGCAGTGAGCTGACGCATACAGGTGTTAACGAAGGAACAAGATGCTGAGCCTTTACAGACACACAAGACTAAGTCACACCTGCGGCAAAAACAAGTGGCTCCAGTAAAACCCACGCACCAGCAATCAGGTTCAGATGAGACTCTGATCTTTCTTTTTTATACAAATGCAAAATTTGTATGTCAAACTCCAGCCATGAAGGCAGCGGACTCAAACTGCAGCAGACAGCCACATGTTCCTTCTTCAGACTCCACACTAAGTCATTGCTTGATTTTTCCCTCCATCTATTAAAAAAATTTGCAGGGTGTTGGCAACTTTTGGTGTCTTTGTGGTCTCCTTCCTGTAACTCCACTGCATTTGGATGTACTGTTCCTGAATTACCCTGCGCAAGGCAGATGGGAATTGGCTGTTTGCACTGTTCCTACTTGTCGATCCCGTTTCCATGCTCTCCGACCATAATTGTACGGCTAATTCTCTCAAAACAAACAAACACGTTTAATTAGGCTAGGGCATAATTGAGGAGTTGGAAGTTTCTAGGAGTCATTATTACCTCATTCCCTGATTTATGTGCACACATATTTTGATAAGAGCTAGTCATAATCCTACAGACACTGCCAGCAAATAATTTTTCAGTTAGGCAATAATGACTTCAGTAGTGGGTGTTTATTTATTGTCTGGTTCAGCCTGCCTGGTACATATGTGGGTGTCTGTGTGTGTGCAAGTGTGTTTAGTGGGGTGGGGGATGGAGCAGAGAGGAAATGTCATCACTGGTGTGTGCCCCAAATGCTCTCGCAGACCAAGGGGAGAAGAAGGAAAGATTTGTATCAAAAATACGTTCTTTGAAGTCTGAGCTGTTCTCAACAGACCTACAACCATGTGCCCGAGGGAAAGAAACTATTACCCTCCCTTTGAACACACACGGAGCTCTAAAAAAATGGCCACTAAGATAAATCTCAATGAAAGAGGTGAGAGGGGGAAAAAGTGATGCATGCCTGTTTTCTCAGCTTTTTTAATTCTCTGCAATCATCAGGATTTTGCTCACAGCCAGTTTTGCTGTTTGCCCTGGCAAGTCACTTTCTTGTGTTGCTGCTAAGGACTGCTAATGCAATACTAGAGCAGAGGGAACGGGTTAGGAAAATATGACTTTCGGTATTTCAGCAAAGGGGCTCAGAAGCAGGGGTAGGACTGGGGAAGCCTTTCAGTGGCCTTGATTTCAGAGCCCCGGGCCAAATAACAGCATTGACCTTGATTGTCTGTAAATGCCTGGGGCTTGATACAAGCTCCATTGTGTGAACCCATCTGCAAGCCAGCTGTTAATTCCAAGGACGACTTCTTTGCATATACAATTGTAACACAAGTTTTGAAAACTCAATCTTGAAATATCCATGCTAGCAGCATTGCAGCTGAGTCCCTGGGGGAGCCCTGGCTCCACAGCCACCACCAAAGACATACATTTGCAGTGAATTTTGAAAGCTTCAGTTTCAGGACTTGCCTCAAGTTCAAAACTCAACCCAAGGTTGTGACCTTTTTGAGTAAACCTGGCACAACCTAAAGTTTCAACACACAAAACAACATGATGTTGAGTTTCATCTTGAGTACTTGGGTTTATAAGGTAAGACTTTGGGAGATGCGACTCATGCAACACCAGAGCGAAGACAAAGCCCACGTGAAGTCATGAAAGCCAACGCATCTCAGGCAGTCTTTGTCTGAAACCACCTGGGGCCATTCCCCTCCCACAGCTACATTCTAGTTCTTTACACCATTTTGCCGAAGTGGTTGTAAATTCACAGTACAAATGGTAACACCGGACATCTTAAATGTCAAACTTGGGGACGGGGCATTTGTGCAGGTGTTTCTGTTTAAAGCCCAGCTCCAGTCTAAGAGGCATCAAGATAAACTTGCACCTTCCTCAATGCTTTTAATTCTCCCTTTGCATTCTGAATCAAAGCTCCATAATGCTGTTCACCCACGTTACTTTTGGTCCTGTTAACAGTACAGGACATGGCTTTGGAGGTGCACACTAGATTTTATCTGTCTGTGTATCCTCATCAGAAACAACCAATATGCTATTTATGAAACCTTTACTGTTGATAACACTGGCAAAAAGATTCAGTTTCTGATTCCATCTCATACTCATCCATTCATCATATTAAATGTTTCCTGGGTCCATCAAAGCCAGCAACCTCCAAATGCTGTTTTCAGTCATTATCTCCCCAAAATAATCCACTTCACCCTCTTCAGATGACTTTCATGCTACCCACTCCGTGGGGTCAGTTCTCTCTGCACTAGGCACTGCCACCACGCACTTGCTAAATCTGCAAGTCCTCCTGGGCCAGCTACTTCTCATCTTTAGTGGAAGCAATTCAGAAATACCTTGAGATCTTCATATGTATCTGCTGAAAGTTTGGTGCTGTTCATATTTAAACTACACAGGCTCTTCATGGCTAAAAGAGAAAACACACAGATATTTATGATCATGCTGCATTTTCTTAAAATATCAGGCTTACAGTAGGCCAAAGCATAAACAAGACATGACTATGTGCAGCACTCTCAGGAAAAAGCTGAATAGTGTAAAATATAGAAGTACGAATGGATAAACAGCTGTTTGGGCCCTCATCCAGGAAAAAGTCCCTATTTAGGAAGGGCCATTAAGCATATGCTTAAGTCCGCTGACTTCAAAGGAGTTCAGGCAACTTCTCATAATCAGTTTCCTGCACATTATTCTGAATAGTGCCTGTTCTCAGTGCTCCGCATGGTGCACACAGGGGCCATGCTGATCTAGCAGTCCTCCTTCTCCCCTCCCTCCCCCCCATTTCCATTTTAGGCTCCAGTACTTAGCAGAATAGTTTCCTAAGATGAGCCATAACTACTGGCTTGTCTGGCACGTCTGTGTAGGATCAAGCATATTAAAGGAGCCCTTTAAACCCAACAGGCAAGGTTTATAACACACTGTTGGTTGTAGGAAAGGGTCTCACTCTGCCACATCCAGCAGCTCTCGGTGCACAGGGGAATTCTGAATGCTGCTTAGATGGCCCCACTCTGCCTTCCCCTATTTAAATTAAGAATAGTGAGAGTTTCACCTCCCCAAAAAAGAAGGAACAAAAAAATGCCAGAGAGGGTACAAAACCTGCTGTGCATGGTTGCTAAACTCACTAATAAGTTGCTACATGGCTTTGCAACCTTCCCCTCCTGCACCACAAGGTCAGACTCCCACCCAGAGGAGACAACCACAGGAGGGCGCGTGAAAAAAACCTGGGAAGTCCCAGGCCAACGGGTCACCACGTGTGAGACCAAGGCAAGTGCCATTGGTAAAGTTAGAGGCGAGAGAGCTGGAGCACAGTCTGGGACAACAAAGCCCACACGAGGCCACTGAGCGTGGTCAGGCTCAGATCACCGTCCTGCTTCCGCTGCCTGCAGCTGAACGACCACCTGAGTGGGCAGGGAGGAGGGAAGTTTAAACCCAAACACAACCACTGCCTGCCCTAAAGCCCTGTGGAAGGAGTGCTGTGGCAGGCAAGAAATCAATCTTCTATCTGAACCCACGTGAATTCCTCCAAACCCACATAATTTTCCTCTGTAGCTTATTTTGGTCACTTACAACTCAGTGCCAGCAGCCCAGCATCCGTGACAGGAGTCTCGCACAGGTTGAGCACTTGCAGCATCGTGAGGTGTTCAGACAGAAGCCGCAACCCTGCATCTCCAAACTGTGGGGCACAAGCAAAGTTGTTTTCAAACAATGCAGGAGCATCGTGTGCAACTACCACAGTGCACACAGGGCACATTAAAACAAGGTTTGCAGATGAACCCTCAAAGCCACGCTCAGATTGTCTACCGCAATCTCAAATGACAGGAGAGAAAGCAAATAGTTTTATCCCTATTTTGCAGAGGGGGAACAGAAAAATTAAGTGACTTGTGCGCACTTAACCGCAGGCCATCATTTAATTAGAATGGTGCCTTTGAAGTCTGGACTTCATATGAGAGAGCTCCCACCCAGGCTATACAAGATGGTTATGGCAGTCTCAGCCAGTTCCCAACCACATCACAAAAAAAAAAGCGTAATGCAAGTGGTATTAATTAGCTATTTTGGTCTCAAGAACAATGTACTATTGATTGGTAATTGTTCTATTGACCCACTTCGTTTCTGCTATTTCTAAAGTCTAGATTAATGGAAACCAGGATATCACAAAATAAAATGGAATCTAAACTTTTTTTTTTTTTTAATTAAAAAAAAAATCATACAAAAAGCAGGCTCTTTGTCCAGTGACATCAAACTCATTTTGAGAAAGAAGCATCAAAGTTCTCAAATCCAAAAGTTACATTGTTAGGACAAATCTGGAGGAGATACAAGACAGTCTTAAAATAAGCAAGCAATCAGATCCTACTTCATATTCCCCACACAAAAAGAGGAAATTTCTAGGATGCAAAAGCAGTTAGGAAAACAAACCAAGATATTTACATGACATTTGAGTGAAAAAAAATGCTGCTTTTCATGGTTGCAGTGAGAATAATCATATTTTCAGCAAGCACTACAAATAGGTGCTAACAGAAAATGGGGAAAACTTATTCAGTGGAGAATCTCAAAGACCAAAACCAGCAGGGAAATGGAGAATAAAAATTTAATTTTAAAAGCTCTTTCAATTAACAGTGGAATAATTTATTCGGTCAATTTGGCCTCTTTTTGCTTACAAAATAACCACATTCTCATTATAATTTCCTTCTATATATTCGTTATTTGCGTTTCTTTTTGTTGCTGTTGTTTTTAAAGAAATTCTGGTTGATCAGCATTCAGGGCAATTAACTGCTTACATTGCATAGACTGTGTTTTGCTTAACCAGATGAGCTGCACAGCCTCATTTTTTTCATCCTAAATGGGTGAAAGCATAAGCACTTCTCAGATGAACAGCAGCACATGTACTGCAAAGTACACAGTATCAACAATGCCTAACTGGAACATTCAACCCAAGATAGCAGCAACCCTTTTATAATTAAAATAAAAATTTTTAAAAGTCAATTAAAAAAAAGGGAAGAAGAAAAATCAGCCTCCAAGATGAGCTAGACCATAGAAAGGCCCTGTAAAAATAGCATGAGGACAAACTCATTCTAAGCAAGCCTCTTCACACACTCTTCTTGTGCTGACGTAACGCGAAATTTCAGAATTAGTCAGCTTTGGTTCCCGCTCTGAGTTTCAGTCTGCAAAGCACTTACCTGAGTTGACCACAGGTTCAGCTGCTTGAGTGAAGGCAGTTTAATGAGGTGCTCAGCACAAGCACTTGTCACATTGGTAAAGGCCAGGCTGAGGTTTTCCAAATTTCCAAAAGATCCCGAGCTTAGCAAGCGGGCCAGGTCTGCATCCTGAAAGCAAAGAACAGAGATTGATAAGCAAGATTGACTCCTCAGCCTGCAATCGTCTGCAGTGGTGTCACTGATACTGTTAACCAGCAAGAGTTGCACAATTACACCACTTGTTTACAGTAACAGAGAACCACACAGAGAAGTTTCTGTTTGTTTGGCAAGCAGCTGGGTTCTTGTGGCACTGTTGCTTCACACACCCTGGGAAAAATTTATCCAGACATTAGGACAAAAATTTTCTTTGCGTGTGTATCCTTATGAGACACGAAGGCTTCAGTGTCAGAACAAATGTTGAAGACGGGTCTTTTAACGTAATGAAGATTTCACTGCAAGTTCTAGATCCAAACTGTGGTCAGGACTGTTACCTGGCCTCAGTGAAGTTAGTCTGGGTTTACACCAGGCCTAACTGCAACAGCAATGGGTCTCTTTCAGACTTTTATATCTGAGATCCGGAACTGGACATTGTGAAGTCTGCTTTTTTAATGCAAAATTCTGTCCCCAAATCTACCATTAGATCCTACTGTAAATTCCAAATCTGCGCACCAGTACAAATCTGACAGTCTGATGCTTGTACTGGTGTTGGAAACTGCTGCACAGAGCTAAGAGCAGAAATGTGCCCTTACTTGTGTAAACTCCAGTTGTGTTAACAGAGCAAGTGGAATGGCTCCCCTCTCACTGACCAAAACCACTGTGCCACATGGCAAACATAAATCAAGTGTTTAAATATGGAAAGACAAAGCCTGTTTTTCTATTGACATGATTAACTTACTGTGGACTTGGATGGCAGTGTTAACCTTGTGGGACCACCTTTTCTTTGCTGCAAGAGAGAAGATATTTTGGTCAAACAAACTGCCATTCTACATTTCAGACCAACTGAAATACAGCAAGCTCTTCACTAGAGCAAACCCTGCTCTGATTTCAAAGCTCCCGGCCTGCCCTTCCACCTCTTCCCTGCTTTTTCTGCACTGACAGATTTTTTTCTGAGCGTGCTAGATGCAGGCCTGTTGCTACCCAGGGGACATCCACTAACTACAGCTAGTGGTCTCTGTGCCATGGGTCAGCATTTTGTCTGATTCAGTCTGCCATTATTTGGTTACTTTCACTTTAAAGGAAACAGCCTTAAAATGCTGGACTAAGATAGCAAAGGGGTTGAGCCTGTGCAGCTGATAAAATCATTTGTTTGACTTCAGAAAAAGCATATACTTTTCAGGCTGGGAGCAGGGGTTAAAGAAGACAAATATAAATGTGAAAGAGGGAAGAGGAAGATTGTGGGTCTGTCTGCATAGGTGAAAAAGTGCTAATGAAAGCAGATCTATCTTCAACCTGTAGATCCTGTCTTTAGAATCAGGAAAAGTTCTTTTTCTCATAGGCTCTAGCTCTGAGAACTAGACCTAAAGACCATCTCAGTGAAATGTTGTGAATGTCAAAGCATTAAGAAATGCCGGCCTGCATTAGAACCATTTGCTACTCATATGTCAAAAGGTGGCAGAATTTGACAAGCTGACTTGTAAGATCTTAAGACAGCAGGATTTCACCTTTATTCTTTCACACAGATTCCAAGCAGGTTATTGAATAACATTTAGAAACATAGTATGGGATTAGACACATCAGTAAATATCACACAGTATATATATTCACAGTAAAATCCTCCAAATACTGCTCCCATCCTGTTGTTAACTGGGAATTTCACACCCTGCTTGTCTTTCTTTTGTACCTCCATTTCTGGAGAGTACAGACCACAATGTGCTATGGCAATACTGCATGCAGGGCGACATACCAGCTCTTTTAACTCCCTCTGCCTGTCACACAGCTGTTCATACATTCTCTTTCCCACGTCTGTGCTTTCCAGGGTAGAGATGATCTGGAGCTGGGTGTCGTTATTATCGATGATGTTGTATTCCAGCATTAAGCACAAAATCTAGCAGCAGAATGAAAGAAGAGTGGTCACTGCAGTGCTTACATTCAATTTCTTCCAAATATCCTAATTACACTGGGCATGCTAGTTTAAATCACTGGGTCAGTTTTTAGAGCATGCATTATGCAGGCTAGATGAGAGGATTGTAGCAACATTTACTGACCTTCCAACACAAGAAACCATTTTTTTATTCATAAAGAATGAATGCTAGTCTCTGAAAATCAGCCTATCTATCCTGTCTTCCATTTGTGCTCATTCCTTCTGACCAAGAGGTGCAATTACTTTGCATCAGTCCTGGCAGATGGCTTCATGCCACAGCCCTCTTCAGAACAGGTATGATCGATCCAGTATTTCCCAGGTACACCAGCTAGACTGCAGGTTGGCAGACCTGGGACATTACACCTGAGCAGTAGAGCCAAGCAGCTCTCCAAGCGCTGGATGTTCTGTCCCCAAGTGCTGGGGTTTCTGTGCAAGCAGAACACATGTGAAGTGTATCCAGTCTATGAGGCAGGATGGGGAAAGGCCAGAGAGGCTCCGAGAGAAGGTGATGCTGGGAGCTCGCTGCTGTGGCCAGGACACACCCTCCACCTCACCGGGACACGCCTGATCACCCCTGGGCAAGGGGCTGCCAGGAGCAAGTCAGACACCAGGGGATGATTCCAGTGGGTCACATGGGCTCAGGAGACAAGCTGCCCCCTCCTCCACGCTGCCCCTGTCCTTTTCAGCTACCTATCATGCCATTGCAATTAAAATGCAAAGTTTTTATTCCCTCTATAATTTAAATTATTTTTAATTAAAAAAATCAAGCAACATTATATTCCAATTCATGCAGCACACTCTTTTATTTACTGGATTAAATTAGTACGCACAGATCTAAGTCAATGAAAAACTGTAACTCCTTCCAGCAATTTAACCACCCTCTATTTCCATTTAAAATACACGATGACATTTATCAAGAAACTTCTCTAAAGAAACCCACAAAAATATGTATAAACCATTAGTTCAACAAAAATAACCAATCATAAGCACAAAATAATGTGTATTAATGCAAGTAAAGAAGGCTTTGTAAGTGCACTTCTTGTGCACTGTTCATTTTGCAGGTGGCAAGATAAGCATCAGGCATTTAGTCATGGAAAAGCCTTGTGGTACTGAATTCTGACCCCTTGCCACAGCCTATACCACCACAGCCATTTATTTCCCATCTTAGCCTCTCCAACTGAATTATAGCAAACAATCTTTCTCTCCAAAAATTCTTACACCCTCCTTTCATGTAATTCAGACTCATATCTGCAGAACCACAATATTTCGTTCCACTTAATCAAGAGAAACACAAGTGCCTGCTGCTGGTGTTTGACACGACACAAACCCGAACTCGGCTTCTCTAGTTCCACTAGATCTAATTCTGGGAAAGGCAGTGTGAAACCGAATCTGAATACTGCTCGTAAACGTATATGACTACATATGTTTAGGGCTTACCTCTACCATCGTCTGGTTACCCCTCAAAGCCAGTAGCATGCAAGGTCCTAATTTATTTTCAGCCAGTGAAAGAAGGAACTTCTTTGTTTTATAGCAGGATCCCATTAAAATATGAACCTATTTGAGAAACAGAGCTAGAATTAGAGGTGTAAGCCTAAGAAACACATATACCTCCAGAAGGGACATTGTTACACAGTCAAACAAATGTAAGCATTTACAACAAACCTAAAGAAAAGGAGGCCCTCATCACGATTATGGTTGCAGTCTCTCAGCAGCTTTATTGCTGATGGAAGTGACTTTTTGAAAAAGGTGATGCCTAGTGAGATCTGAGGGAGTGGGTAGTTTTCCTCCATAAAGGAGCTCAGCTGACAGCCCAGAGGCATGATACAGGCTCTCCAGGAAACATCAGAGCAGCTGTGCAATTGCCCCCATCCCTAGTAACACGATGAACCCAGCCTCAGGGGAACCACAGTAGATTTTGCTTTCGCATCTGTTTGCATTTCAGTTTCTCTGGAAATGCCAGCTGGCGAGCAGGGGTTGTGTGGGCTGGATGTCTAGGTAAAAGGCAGTGGTGCTGGCAATCTGCTGGCTGAACACTAGCCCTGGTAAGGGGTGGTGATGGACAAAATCACCAGTTCAGAGTGAGGAGCTGACTGGGAAAGAAAGGAATGCCTTAAGAAAATCCAGCAGTTCTGAGCCCTAAGTCAGAGATGACTTCATGGGCTTTCAGGCTCTTGGGTTTTCCCTGAAAGAAAAGACATGCTGAGAACACCTCCTGAGTAAGACTCCTTCCAGTCCACTAGCTGACAAACATGGCCTGCAGACTCCCTCCTAGCTCCAGAAAGCACTGGGTAATATCACATAGTAACACCCATGGCAAAAATGCAAAGCCACTTGTACAATTCAAATATAAGAGTCTCTTCTCACAAAAGAGGTTGGCAATATTCTTTTGCGTTTAAAAGCCCTAGAGATTACCTGCAGAAAATTTCAGGTTCCTAGCTGAAAGTCTTATTTTATGGCCCAGACGGCTGATTCACCAGCTTGCTCGTAGAGCACTACGTGAGAATTTGTACTTTCCCATGACCTGGGCAGTAAGATCTCCATTATGTAGACTCAACATCAGCACTACTCTACAATAAGCTTGTAAATACGTTCTGTGGCCCCCCTGGTTCATGGTATTGCCCGGACTATGTTCAATACTGCTGAGAATATCACAACCACGCCATGATGGGGTCAATTCTACACGGATCATGCACTACCACGCAGTTTGTCTTCCTCACGGCTTCATTACCAGCAAGGCCTTTCACAAAACAGAGAATCTTTTTTTCTTCAGTATCCATCAGCTCAGGTGGCCATTAAAAACAGTAAGCTTCAAGCCAAAAAGGATTTAATTTCATGCAGTTATCACTAAGCTTTTTTGTAGATTTTCTTGAGCATGGAAAATACTGCTAACACTAATGTAAGGTCCATCTCAGAACAGAATGTTTTTCAAACTTTATGGTTAGTCGTTAACAGCTCTTTAAGTATTTATCAACATCCTTGGAAAGGGCACAGAGTACTCCATATTAATGTGTGTTAACATTGTGCTTTCTCATGCACGCCATCTCCTGATGCTCATAAATATCTTGGACCACAAAAGCTCTCAGAAGAAATTAAGTAGTTCTGAAGAAATTTTCTTTTCAAATATAAAAGACATAGAATCAGTGAAGCGGGATGAAACCTTTTGTGGACAGTCTGTGTCCATTATCTGTTTCAAAGGTATCTGATCCATCTGAATTTAAGGTAAGGGTATAGACAAACATGCATATTCTTCATGTTCCAAAACGTTCAGCACCTGGGAGATGCACAAAGTGTAGATCCCCCTGAAAGCCACTTCCCTGCATACCCAACAGCCAACTTCAACAAATGTTTTGCCCCTTACCGGGGAAAGGAAGTAATATAATTTCCATCATACTTGCTATACGGAGAATTAATACACAGTGAGACCTACGTGACCTGACCCAGGTCGCACAGGAAGACAGCGCCAGCATCAGGGATTAAAACCTGTTATTTTCTGTCTAGTCCTTCTAAGAATTACAGAAGAAATAACTGCGGGAAATGGAATGCTGGTTTCTAATTATACCTCCCCACAACAATGTAATTGGGCAGAGAAATTGCTAACTCTTTTTTATATCTATCTATCCATCCTTTGATTAATTCAGTGTTACTGTTGTTTTTAAATTCCAGGGTGGCCTATAAATGAAAACTATAGGTGTGGATGTGCAGAACAGTCTGTTTCCCCATCTCCCAGTATTCCATAGACTCTGAGAGAGTTTTTTAATACAGACACACAAACACATGTATTTATAAACGCAAAAATACATACATATATATGCACTCATATATATACATGCATGGTTTTGTGCATTACACTGTGAGTGCAAAAACACACCAGTGTTCAAAAAGAGAAAGCTAACATGTTAACCAAATTGCAACAGCAAGGAAGTTCAATCGATTTGGTGATATAAATATTTAGCTTTCCTGGTGAACACTTGTGGTTTACAGAACCATGGTTTTGGTAATTTTTTGACAAAAGCAAGTAAATCTTGTTACTGCCAACTACACATTAGCTACTTACTGCAAAGAAGTTACTAAACTCACATTATTGCAGACACGTACCATACTGGCAAACAGCTCTCCATCATCGTCACATGCCACTCCTCCAGGGCTGTAGAGCTGGAACCAGCCGTCTTTGCCAGCCCGCACACTCAGCAAACATGAGTGGACCTGCCAAAAAGTGAAGGCATTGGGAAGGTTACAGTTCCTGCCAATAATCACCAGTGTCCCCCTCACTGGGCCAAAAGAAGTAACTGCAAAACCAGGGTCTGCTGAAAATTTCATGGTTAATATTCCAATCTACAGAGCTGCAGGCAAGTCTCCACTCACAGAATCCATTTTTTCAGTATAAACAAGGAGGGAAGCTGTAGCATCACTAATTGCATGGCGTTTTTCATTCCCTTTACACAAATCAAACACAAAATGGCTCTCATCTAGAATGGCTTCTCTCCCTTGGAAAAAAAAAAAACTACCAAAAAAACCCCCAACCACCACCTCTAATTCTGAGCTTCTGCCATTTTCCCCCCATCCTCCCAGCATGTGTGTCTATACTTCTGATGTGATCTGCATACCAAACGCAGTGGCTCATTCCAACCATTAAAAATTTTTATTACTCCTTCTATAATAAAATTTGACCAGAGTCAGGGTGAAGAAAGTCCACAAGGAAAATTCAACAGGGATACGTAAGACAGAAGTTGCACAGAAGAACTGGCACCAGTGAGCAACCACTAGACTAAATTTGGCCCACCGTAGAGATTACTATATCTAGTCCCACAGTTTAACAGAGGAGTCTTAATTAAGCTTTTTTTTTTTCTTTTTCTTTTTTTTTCCCCTTGAAGAGACAGATGTTCTATTCAATTTTTGAGGGGGTGGCGGGGGGAGGTAAAGTCCATGCTCTTTCCTTTGGGCATGTAACAACTAGTGACAGATGAAATCCTGGTGCCATTCTAAGACAAGGTCTCTCTTATCTGACAAGGATGACTACTGCTCAAAAAGGCAAAAACCATGAAAGCCAGGAGTTCTGGGCAATGATGATGACGACACAGCCTCCTCACCCACAGTTTGGGGGAGCTTTCTTCCCTTTATGCAAATGTTACCGTAAAGCCAGCAGAGGAACCAAAAATTAATGCGGATGAGAGGTTCCCTCTGACTCAGCCAAAACTGATGATGTTGAACAAGCTACATGTGGAGCTACGAAGCAGTCAGCCACCATGAGGCTACAGCTACGCACTCATTCCAGTAACACACCTCCCACCCTCTTTTTCCTGCTAATTCATGAGAATTATGGTCATTTGCACACAGTGTAACTGAAATGCAGCTAAATAAAACCTGTTATTTTGTAAGCTATATGGATCCATGGATTTTGCTTCCCTTTTTTGTACAAAAGATAAAAAGATCTGAGAGATTCAAAACGGGGAAAATCTTGCTGGTTGCAGAGCAAGGACATCAACTGATACTAGACAAGGAGGTTTGCAACACAAGTTTATACATAAGGCAAGAAACCATTCATACTAAGACCACGTGCCCTGAACGGCTATTACTCCCTAAAAGAGACTTAAGCACAGCAAAACCACACCATGCTTTGAAACAAACTACTTAAGGAAAGATCTCCTGAACAAGTATACTTGCAATCCCTCCAAATAATGCTCTGTGTAAATTGGCAATAAACTCACTTCTTGCCTCGGGTCTTCTGCAAATCTCTGAATCACGTATTTCAGCTCCCTGAAAAAAGAAGTTAGAAGGACAAGAATAAGCAGTTGCTGGCTGCAGTATTCACACAAGTGTCGCATTTCTCTTGGATTACACTTTAAATGATATATATTCATGCTCTTTAGAGAGAAACAAGTTGAACTGCTTCCACAGGAAGGAAATATGAGGTCTAAAAGTAATTCCCAAGGACAGTGTCTATTCACAATAACCTAGAAAAGCTTTCAGAGAAGTGCAGTGACAAACTCATTTGTAAATTCTATCAGCATCCAGTGTCCTTAGTCCTTGGGCTCCTGCTGTCACAGTAAATTACAAAGAAAACTACATCTTCTTATTGCTAACAGAACATGCTTACAGCCCCTCACAGATAAAAAACATTAGAGACACAATATTGAATAACGCATAATGCTATAATTGACTAGTACAAGTATTTTAAGTAATTACCCCTTCAATAAAACAAACAAACCCCACAAACTTACTTTGTGAATTTCTCATGTGCAAGAGCCCTGAAATTTAAAACAGAGAAGAGTATGAGGATTTCAGAGAAAGGAGCTAGAAAAACAAAACAAAATAAAACAAACCAAAACCAAACAGCCACTTTTCAGTTCTTTCCAGATAATAAAAGGATTTGCTAAGCAATTGCACCACACAAGACAAAAAGAATAATCTTTCCAAAAAAGTTCAGGTAAAGTCTCCTTCATTAATCCAGGGGGAAAAAAATGAAGGGAAAAAAATAATCACTTGGGACAAATCTCGTAGCTTTTCCTGAGTCCCTTCTTAGACAAGGCTCTGACTAACGTTAGTGGAAGCTCTGGGTCAGAAGAAAGTAAAAGACAAACAGAATTTTGGCTACCTCCAAGAGTCGGGTGGATTCTTTAATTCCAATGCAATTAAGGTATAGTCACAAGTAATTAAAATCACACATCAGTAAAGCAATTAATGGTCATTCTGTGAAGTGCCTTGCATTATGGTATGGTTTACAAGTCCCCCAGGACTCACGTTTGACTTAGGTAAATGATGTCTCTGTTGTCTATCTCCAAGCTCTTGCTGTAGCCCAGGTAACCTAGCACAGAGGATTAGACCTCTCTGATTCAAGACATCAGGTCATTAGGGGATGTGATAAGCTAGCAAATTGTACAATTATAGGTTGTAATGTTTGTCCGTGGAGGTCTGCATTTTATAAACACTGCTGTTCATTAATAGGTTTCCGAGGGAGCTTGCTGATCCGTAGGGTAGCTCCTTCATTTAATGCAAAATACAAATGATATGAGTCTCTGTGACGCCAATAAAGCATCCTCCTCCGCTCCATCTCTCACTTTGCTCTCCTCCTCACCAACTTTTCTTCCTTTCCTGTCTGCCTGTCTCTAGTTAACCGTTTTTCTCTTCAGGATCGTCTTAGAGAAATTGGGAAAGATGATGAATATGAGGAAGTCTTCACATCCTTCTGCATCAGCCAAAATCACCTCTAGATTCTAAATCAATACTAGAGGCACAAAGCTCCTATTACCATCAGTTTTTATCTGACATTATATTTCACCATAAAGCAACAGTAACAAGAATAACCCAGTACATACTAAGACAGTGCAAACTTACTCCTTGGGAAATGGGATAGGTTGAAGCAAGCTGGCCAGGGCTGGTCTCCAGTCATCATAGTCTGACCTGAAAAATGAATATTTTATTAATGGGTTACCAAGTATTAAATATGGTTTGTCAACGGTTAGTTCAAAGAATTAAAAGCTTTTTACTGCAGGCACCAGCAACCCTTCTGTTTTACTGAGACACTCTAAAGATCTATGGTGACATTTCCCTTTCCATTTTCAGCACATTCTCCACTGAGGCACAATAAATCTGGTATTTACAATGACCTCCAGAGGGGCCTTCTTTATGTCAAGTTAAAGACATTTGCTGTTTATGAAACCTGTTGACATTTAATCACTAAGTAATACTTTCATCTAAGTTGGTACAGCAATTACCAGGCCATTGCTATTTACAGCTCTGCTCTGCATTTAATTGAAATATTTTTTTATTTTTTGCTATAAGACATCAGGCCATTTGTAAAAAAAAAGACACTCCTCTGATCCATTTTTGACCTTGGCACAAAGGAATGGGTCAATCTGAAACAGTACAAAGTCTTTAGCTTAAGAGGCAGAAGAGTAGAGAAGGAAGCACTGTCAAAATTATTAAGAGTGAAAGAGGACAAATGAGGATAACCACAGCAGAGAGCTCAGGCCAGGTGAAGCAGGTACAGTTTCTCATGTAGGAATGGCACTTTGCACACTGCCACCCCTCTCCTTCAAAGGACCTCAAACATTTAGTGGTTAGCACTAATTAACTGCCGTACCAATGCACTGCACAAAGCGTACAACCATTGTAAGATGGATGAAGTGAAAAACACAGAAGATGAAAGAATTTGGCAAGTCAGCACCCAAATGGGGTGCAGAACCCACCAGCCAAAGCCCAGACCCTGGCACTGGCTGCCAGGCCACTCTCACTCCAATTAATACCAATGAGTACACACAGAAGTAAATGTAGTCAGTCTCATACGGGGCGCAACACCTCGGGCTGTCTGTAGAAAACAATGTAGAAGAGTCTACTGACTCCTCTTACTGCTGTTACCCTTTGGAATTCAGTTTTAAAAGCCAGATTATTGGCTGCAGCTTACTGCAAACTTGGCACAAAAGTATGGTGTTTCTTCAGGAAAGAACGAAGTGTAATGTTCTCAAATGGACAGTACCTACTGATAGCATTAGAAACAGACAACATATGCGCAGGAAGTGTTCCAAAATAATGCATTTTTTGCAAAGAGAAGGTTCTAGCCCAGAGAAATTGAAGATGGATGCGTTTCCATAAAATCTCATCCATTTTTTGAACCACATAAACCAGAGATTTCCATAAACATTATAATAATACATATGACATTGGACAGTCCACAAAGGCATGTTCATGGACACAAAGAAAACTTACGTGCATGAGAAAGGTATTCTTAAGAAGCAACATGCAGAGAAATTTTAATTGAAGGGATAATCATGATGTAAAAATCCACTAGGGAGGCAGTTATCACTTGCCCAAGAGTAGTATGAGTTCAGGTTACAAAAATATTATATATCTCATGCAAGTAACCAATCCACAGGAACAACTGTGATCTGATAGTAGTTTAGCATATTAAAAAAGATGAATGCCATACAAAAACACTGTGGGATAGGTTAGTAGCTCTTCTTCCATACTGCTGTGCAAAAGTCCCAAGTTCAATACAGACACTTTTCTTTCCCACGCCAGGTGCAACCTAGCACAAAACTAAATGCCTGTAATTTCAGTAGGCAACTACAGCAACTAGTCCTGCCCTTTTCATGGGTGCCTTACCGGATAATGCTAGCACGTACTTTCCAGTCATTTCCTGACATCCCTATATCAAGAGGCCAAGAACCACAACATTGTTTTGAGTTCAGGGAGATGTCTCCTCCCCCACGTGCAGTTGTTAAAAAACCTTAAAAGCACTTAAATACAAGGCTGGGGCTTAAAGGCAGGCAGTTCAGCAATTGAGGTGGCACTAGTAAGCAAAAATCTCAGTGATGATTCTCTTCAAAACACCAAACAAGTATCATCTGAGAGTCTTGACAATGTCCCCTAATAAATACAACTTGTTTATTTTCCTCTTGTTATCTTTAGCATTTGAGGCAGGAAGCACAGCGCATGTGAAGCTACAGTAATCCAAAAAAGAAACCTCATGCCCATGCCAGTTGCGCTAGAAGCCACTGAGCCTAATTTTCTCCTCCATCAAAAATTCTGTTCTCTGGTCTAAGCTGGCAGTAACTCTGAGATAAGGGGTGTTACATTAACCTAAAGCGAGCACAAGTCCATCGCAGCGGCTTTGCGATCACCCAGTCACAAGGTTCTTTCCAGACACCAAAAAAACCCTTACCTGCTTGGACACTAAACAAATAAGGAAGATGACCAACTTTGTTTAGTGCCTCAGAACAGCAAGACATGAAGCAAGACTTCATTACAAGGGGTTGTTTTTCCACTTTGTCTGTGTAAAGTGAGTATCGTGAAACACCTGAGGATGAGGCTTGTCATATAAAGTGAAGTAAGTCAAGGAAACCTCTGACATAGCACCTCTGAGATGAGCACTCTGGGTTCCTTTAACAAAGCTTTGATTAATTAAGGCTCTCTACAAGACTGTTGTTTCTGACCTACAGACAAATTGAATGTGTCATCTGAAAGTCTTGTTTACCACAAGAAGTGCCAGAGGTCTCGAATCCACACAGCCTGGGTTTCACTACGTTTGTTAGGTGTGAGAACACAGACCAGACCACAAGAAGTAGTCTGACTTTGAGCTGGCACCATAATTCCACGCAAACATCCATCTCTGTACTCAAGATGTTGTGTGCTACTCCTGTTACCATTTACATTCCCAGAAGCAGTCGGTCCTGCAGTGCTGTCCTCTTAGGATCACTGCTGTGCCCAAGCCTCAACTCACCCTCTGCATCACAGCCCCACTTCTTGCAAGCAACCTCTGAGTGACGCCTGAACGCTGGCCCTGGAGAGCTCATGCATGGACCTTGGTGCCAGCACTTGGGTCCTCAAAGAACTGAAAAGTCTAATGAGCAGTCTTTTTTCTTTTTCTTTTTTTCCAATATACATACCCCTTGGAAATTCCTACTAAACCAGTGACTGATTTTACTCTAAAAATGACACATTTTTATTGGTAGATGCAAACAACTTTAAAAGCAGATTTTTGAGAGGAGAGACCTGAAAGTCAAAATGCTGAGCTAAGAAATTCAAAGGTGTTAAAGATGTTTTAGATCACATGAGATACAGATATAGCACCTACAAATCTTTCCTAACAGAAGCTTATAAGCTGAGACCTACTTGGAGGTTCAGTTGCTGTGACATCTCAGGTTAAGTGTTACACCACTGAAATTCCTCCTTGAGTAATCTGGAGAGTTGTGATTAGTAATAATGTGAACCAATCAATTTTTCACGGCTGATCTTCAAAGGAAATTGCAAGAGGAAGAAAAAAGCTGCTTTGTAATAGACTAAGACTGAGTGAAACACTGCAGGCAGAATTGGACAGTATCAGCCTCTGACTTTTCTTGAAGCTGGGAGTTACGTATGGCATTCATTTGCAGAGGAGGTCTGTGAGAAGGCAGTGAAAATAAATGATAGCCTGTTTTCCTAGGAGGAGAAGAAAGAGAAAAACATCTCCTATGAAATATATAGAGTTTGGTCACATGAGTGGGACCTGAACATAAAATCTACACAGCCTGTAATCCCTTCAATCTGAGCTAGGAAACATGAAACAAACATAGCACAAGAATAAAACTAAACTACTTATTAAAAGCCTACGGTGTTTCTCCTCCTCCCACCTATTCCCTTTTCAAAAACATTTTCCTTCTGTCTGTGCTCATCTCATCTGCACTTTTCTTTCATTTCAGACAGTTGCTTTTTTCTTTTTTTTTTTTTTTCCTGCATTTTTATTATTTTTGGTCCATTCAAAGCTTCAACACAAGACAGAAGTGTTTGAAGCAGGGAAAGAAAGGGAGATAGATTAGCTCCGGCTGCAGTTAACAGCCACCGCAATGAGCCAGACAAAGAGGCCATGCCAGGAAGAGGAGGGAGCACAGAGCTACAGGGAGAACTCTGGAGACTGCCTGTGACAAGCTCTCTCTGGAGCTCTTCAAAGGGTGCTGAGCTAAATGCTCATGCTCATCACACAGCTTAAATCCCAGGACTGGCCTTACAGACGCAGAGGGGGAGAAAGACTCCCTGATGCACTCACTGGCTCCGATTTTTGCAGAATTTGAAATTTTAGGTGAGTAGCACAGCAGTCAACCTGCAGCCCAACCTATGGGTTCCTGGGAAGTGCGCGCTAGGCTGGAGGTCAGGGTGCCAAGGCTGTCAGAGCAGTCACCTGCTCCTGCACACAGCTTTACTTACCCAGAGACCTTTTTTAGGGGATTGGCCAGAACGTTGGCCAACCATAATAATTAAATAATCCCCAACTACAGCAACTCTGCCTTTGGGCCATCATCAGTATTGGCCTGCCAACATAATACATTTTCCTTCCCTGGGATCACCTTTCACCAAAATGAAAACCTGCCCATATGTCATGTGCAGCACAAACAATCCAAAACATATTAGCAGCCCAGGGCAACCTGATAAACATGACATAAGAGAATCCACTTGGGATATTCAGAGCATGCCACTGACCTATTGGGGAATGCAGAAAAGGCAGGGGAAGCTCCAGTGGGCCCTCGCGTGTGGAAGGCTGTTGGTCTTATCACCGAGAGACGGCAAGCCCCATGTCCTCTGTTTTTAGAGGATAATAAAGAGACAAGGAGCAACTACTTGGAAGCAGATTGTTTCCCCAGACTGAGCAGCTTGACAAGATCAAAAATCTTTTAAGTAACTCCTCTGTTATCAGATCCCTGGCTGCTGAGAACAGAAAAGGTCTCCAGTGCTCACAGTTGGCATGACAGCATCAGGAAACAGCAATGCAAGTTTGCCCAAAGTAGCCGACTCCACCTTGGTCACACAGGCCCCAGAGAGGGGTGCACGTGTCTGGGCATCTGGAAGGACCCTTGCCACTACAGGTAGCAAAAAATAACACAGATGAAGGGTGATAGCTTTCAATACAACAGCATCACAGCCACAGCCTCCCTAAGAGGTGTCTGTTCTTGCAGCCAGTTTAGTTTGCTATCTGTTGATCCGGATTTCCCTACAGGCACAGTTTAAGTGTTCCCTCCGTACACTGGGTGTTGCCAGGGGAATCAGTGGGGTCCTGCAGGTGACACGCAGACTTTGAAGTTATCGAGTCCAAGGAAGAGGACACACGGCCCCTTTTACTGCAAACTTCTCTAACCACAGTTTACAAGAAATTCTCTAATGCACGGAAACATTAACATGCAAGCAGGAGCTGGACAACACTAAGAAGCTCTCAGAGCCTCTTATTTAATATGATGAACAGAAAGATTTCAATTAATCTAGTGCATTTTCTACGCACCAGTTTAAGACTCGTAGCATCCAGGAGGCACTGACTGGCATCAATAACACTATCAGAGTCCAGAATGCATTAGAGAATATTGACACAGAAGTTTGATCCATTTTGGAGTGCAGGACAAAAATACCATGTTCCACTAGAGACTGTCTCCTTTAAAATCTGCCCAGACCTTGGGTCATCTGCCAACATCTTTAAAACCATGATCTTCTGTTTCCCTTTAGTATGCAATAGTCATGTTCTGTTACTCAACTACATTAGAAAAAGGGTCAAAGACGTTCTTGGTGCTATGATAACAGCCACGCAGATGAACTTTCTAATCCACACATTTAGCCTTCTGTGTGAGTTGTCACGGTGATTATTAAATAATTGCTGTTACATTTTAATCAATATTAGAAGTGCTTTTTTCCCCAAAAAAGTAAGTATTGTGTAGGAGTTAGGTGAACAATAGAATGTCCTCTGCTGAAGATACTGTTAAGAATTCTTATTTGCTAGACTTTCAGTAATTAAAATCTGCCTAAATAAATTACTCCCTGCTGCCCTAAGTTAATTATGTAAAAAAGATATCATTGTTGGTGACTCTCTTGTTTTGATGATGATATTGAGTCAGACACCTAAAAGAACAATTAAATTCAATGCTAAGCAACTTATTTATGTTTGGCTTACCACTGTTATTAATAAGAACATTATTTTAGTGACTGCCCGCTGAGAGCTCAGCTCCTGGATAGCAGTTGTTTTATAATTGATGTTTTCTTCCTACTGGCATGTTCTTCAACTCTCTTTCTTCATATTCTCAAAGTACATTAATAGTATTTAGTGCATCAGAAAGCCTTTGTTCAAGAAGAGTTTGACCATGCAAGGAATCAGCATCACAAAAGCATTATCTTGCACTTTCGTTAATAAATACTAGTCCTTACAATGCTTTTCCATCACTGGTTTCAGAGTTTAAAAAACAACATTCAAAATCTTTACCTATGTTTTACAGATAGGGAAACTGAGGCTCAAAAAGCAGTGAATTATCTAAAAACCTCCCAGTAAGCCAGTGGCAGAATCAGAAGCAGAACTAGTTTCTGCATTAATGCTTTCAGGTCTGAAAAAAAACAAGGGATGAATAGAAACAGAAGGGAACACAAATCAGTGGAGCTACAATATATACCAGCCATGGCTCTACCTTAGAAACCATTCTATATTCTCACAGGTTGTGATTTCCCAAGCAGGGTGTGGGCTCTGGCAAGGCAATCTGAGCGGACTTACACCAATTCTGAAGCATCACTGGTCCTTCACTACACACATCCTGTGGGTTTCACCCTTCAGAATTATCATTGTACAAGCTGAAAAAGGGGCACAAAGCTGTTCCACATGTACAACCCGTGCAATAAGAATAACAGATTTCCATTTTCACTGTTGCTATTGAAGAGCTTGATTTTTAAAAAGACAGCAAACACATCAAAAAAATGTGTTATTTTAAGGTATGGAGTGAAATATTTAAAATGTTGAGAGACTGTGAGGAAGAACATGCCCATTTGTGAATTTGTTTGTAAGCATGTCAGCTGCATGATGAAACCAGAACTGTCAATGCTTAGTGAATTAGCATCCAAGCCAGTATCAGGACTGAGAGAGTTCATAGTGTTTACGGAAAACATCTTCAGTCAAGGGGACAGGAATAAATACACGAGGTGTTTAATGTAGCACCTGGGTGTGTGAAGACTTAGAAGCCAACAGATGAAGCAAAGTCAGATGCTGTGCTTTATGAATCCAAACATTTTTAAAGGCAGAAGAGGCTAGGCCAGAGGGGGAAAAAAAAATAAAATTAGCCTTCAGCAAGTTCCTGCTCAAGAATCTAATGGGTACTGTATCTTGGATTCACCTATCCTGTCACCAGTTCTGAGTGTGTGCTTATGTATGTATTTACAAGCCACCTCTGCAGTGAGTGAAAAAATTATGTTGAAAATTGATACTATGCATTCTGAAAAAAACAAAAACGTGGGATAAAACTTTCACAAAATCCTCCATCACGATAGTTGGACTTCATTTAATTCCCAAAGAGTGTACACCCAGATTTGCATTTGACTTCAGTGTAGCCACATGCTCATGGTTTACAGCAGAGTCCAAATTTCACCCACCATGTCTTGTATTCTAAAAAACTATTACTTCATTAAGTCTTACATTGTTCAAAAATAATTAATGTAGAAATATAAGAGTTTGCCCAAAGACATACTGCAACTCAGTAGCAGAGCTGTCCGTCAAAGTCAACAAAGTTGTTTTGGGTTGTTTTACTGCACTTCTATTACAAGCTTCCATTCTGCAGCCCACCTTTTGTGTTATTCCTTTTCATGTATTTATCCAGGAGAAAACCAAGCTTTTCCTGAATAACTTTTTATTTAACTTCATCTTGAAGATATTCAGAAGATCTGCCTTCCAGGAAACAACAGAGCCATCATTTTGTAAAGGCTACTGAAGTATTTGTTCACTAATACAGGTCCACTGTGTCAAAGCAACTGGTCAACAAATAGAGGTTGCACTCTAACACAAGTAAATCTGAACAAGTCATAAAACTTCTACAAACATGTGAAGGGAGAACACCTAAGTGAAACACACTGACCTCATCCAACCCCTACTGAAGCCAGGGGAGCAGTGCTGCCTATCACTGCACAGGCACCGAGCCTAGCACAGACCTGTCTTTTCTAGCTCTGTCTCGGGCAATCCCCAGAGCCCTGGAGGAAACAAATGGATTTTTTTTTTTTTTTTTTTTGGTGGGCAAGAACAAAACAGAAACCACTGGCAACAACATCTCGTCTTCTGTAATATGCCTGAGGCTCACTGTACAAATAAGCTTTCCGTTTTCATCTTCTAATGCTATTTTTAGAAGATATTGGCAGTGCCAGATGTCTCTTTCAAAGGCTGGACTCTCTAGAACTGGAGTTACATTTATAACCATGTGCTGGCTGGCCACAGATGTTGAAGATGACAGGCCTGTGGGAAAAGCCCCCCATTGTTAAGATTACATTGTTCAAAAAGCTGTTTAAAATAGTTACTCACAGCATCTTGAGTATTTCAACATAACAGCCAAGGATCCTGTCTGCCTGGGCACTCAGCTCGATGCTCATGGTGCTGCAGGTAGGACTGACCATCAAGCAGTCAATCAGGTTGGGCTCGCTGTCATTGCCAACATTGGCTGTCATCTTCTGATTAGCTGTGTTGTTGCGCTCCACTTCCACGTGGATCTCATTTGAAGTGACAATAACTGGTTTCAGACGAGATTCAGTCAAGGTGGCCTCTTGAGAGACCAGGTCAGGACTTGTGTGAAGAAGGCGGAGGGGGAGATTAGGCTTTCGGTCACACTGCTGCTGGCAGCCATTCCGAATTTCTTTCAAGCTTGGCGAATTGTCTCGACTGAATTTTTAAAATAAACAAGTAATTTCAATAGACAGACATAACAGCAGCAAGCAGGAGAGAGGGGGCAACACTGAGAAGCCAAGATCTTTTGCAATTTCCCACTGAATTTCACCCCAACCCATGGGATTGCTTTCTTTTGTGTAATCGGATTACCGAAATCAATTAAAAACATTAAAAGGCTCCAATAGGACTGTTCTGCAGCCCCTATTCTACAAAGATTCAAGCTTTTTATTACTCTGATTGACAAACCAGTTTAGTATAAAGGTGAACTTTCCCATCCAAGTTGTGCAAAGCTGTAACAGAATCCATGCCCAAGTATGTATCTGGCTACAGTACATGCCCAGACATTTGTCTGCAGCCCTCGCGTCTGGAATTTTTGTTGGACACTAAGCAGCCCCTGTCCGTGTTCTACCATGAGGAAAGTCAGATAGGCATAAACAAACAGGAAACATAGTAGAGGGGAACCCTCAGTGTCTACTGGAAACTGGCTCGTGTGTCAAGAACTGCGGCATCTATTTTGCAGTTAGTCAGGAATCAAATTTTCCACAATAACGGAGACAGCGCTGTGAAATCAGCTCAGGTTCAAAGCTGCAGACACACAGGGATTTGCACACAAACCCTGGTTCAAGATCTCGCCCTTCCCTTTGCTTTACGTGTAACACACACTTCATGTGCCAGAAAGGGAGTAAAACGGACACTGCTCCGGGTAATTCCCAGAGACTCTTGTAGAGCACTCTCATCTTCTGCTGGCCTGAAAAGGCTGGTTACAGCTGCAGTCTGCCTTAGAGCAGTATCTCAACAGTGGCCAAGATCAGCATGCAGCTGGCTGTTGAGCTTCATCCTGGATACTGCAGCTCGCAGTACTTCTGTACTGGGAACTGCTGAGCTCCTTCCATCACCAGCACTGCCCCCATTTTCAAGCATGGCAGCCAAAGATGTGCAATAACAGACTGTCATGCTCACTGCCTCCAAACATGCCTCAGTGAGTACACGTGAATGAAGGTTCAGCATCTATCAGGTTTTCAAGCACACAGTGTGTAACAAATATAATCACATATCTACAGAAACATGCATGTGATTGACCAGAACTCCCACAAGTAATGAGCTAGTGAGAATGAAGGCACACTCTCTCATACCCACACCCGTACCCACACCAATCTTGTTTACAGATGCCATGGGTTTGGAAGTGAGTAGCATGCGGTCAGCTGGGAATTCATACTGACCTGTTGATAAATTCCTCATAACACGAATAAATGGCTGCTAAGCAGACAGCTACAAGATTTGGCAGGACCCTGGGATGGGGGCATTGTCCAGTTGGACCATGCATGCTGAAAAACAAAATCCAAGATGACATCATCGTGAGGGAGACTTCAGTGGGCAAAAACAGTCAGACAGAACGGGGTGCCAGACCTGGATAGAGAGCCTTGAGGAATCTTCAGAAGGGTCATAACAGACTTATTTTAACCCTGTAAATCTCTACCCAATGGCCCTATTTATGAACAAGGCTAAGAGGCATTGTCAGTTTATTTGATGTGGTATCTCTACAGTCCCCCAAAATCTCACACATGACTGAGCATTATGAGGTTTAAAGTTAATGGGAATCTGTAGAGGCTCCGAGTCTAAATGTATAAAAAGAACGCGCACACAGCAAAGACCATTTGCTTCCAGTGTCCAACTAGGCAGAAAACCCCAGCCATATTTGAGAATTAGTTTTTTTAAAAAAAAATACTTCAGCAACATTGCCTCATGGACTCTTCTAATTTATTTGCTGTTCACCAGTACTAGAAAGCACCAGCTATTCTTAACAGCCAGTAAAAAGATGAGCAGGGCTAGGAGAAATAACACAGCAAAGCATGTACTCAGGACTGGAAATACACCATAAATTAGACGTAACTAACCTATGAATAAACTTCTTCACCACCTCCATTCCAGCATTCAGCTCATTCAAAGCCAGAATATACTCCTGAGTAAACAGCCGCAACCGAGGACACTTCCCAAAATCCTGTCCAAAAAGGAGAAACTCAGTGAAGATAGTGAAACATGTCTGCAGTGTACATCGAAACTGTAAGTTTTCAAAGGAAATCGACTCAAACACATTTGTTATTATGCTGACAGATTCATGCTGAAGTAATGTTCTTCCCACTAATGACATGCTTTCCAATTCTCCTCTTTCCCCCATATCCACCTTGAAAGAAAAGACGTGTTTAATGAAAAACATTTAAAAATCCTACCTGCACTTACCTTCCTTTTGTACATTTCACTTTATACCTTTATTTTGAAATGGCTTTTTTGTTGTTTTGCATTTTTAATTCCACTTATAACTGTACTTTTTTACAAATAAAACTCAAAAATAATTTTCTACTTCCATGTTTGACACAATATCTATTCTGGTTTTGGACATAATCTTTTTGACACGCAATCAATAAGTGATCAAGTATAAAACCAGATATCAGTTCTTTCTCCAGGGATTTCACTCCAGTTACAATGTGAATTTGACAGGTGAGCTCAACATCACTTTCTTCAAATCCCGCAGTTGGAAAGGCACCTGCTAACTGAAATCCTGCATCTCCTCACATCACCTGCTATTTTTAGATGTGAAAGGAGTAAAATCTGCTGTCTGGTGAGTGTTATTCCACAGCACATTTCTTCACATTTACACAGATGCAACCTTTATTACACAGGTGTTACAGAACTACAAAGCTAAATTTCCAAGCAGTGACCAAGGCCCACTGAGGACAAACAAGCCCTCCCAGTTATCCCTCAAACAGCTGGCTGAAGAAGAAGAGTCATCCTGAAAAAATAAATGGCAAATTAAATTTTCAAGAAATGCCACAAGTGGTAACAAACTGGTGGTCTTTAAAAGGGAAGATACATTCCCAAAGCACTAAAACCTTCTGTTACTTATTTTGGTTTCAGGTACTTCTGTAGCACAACCTATATTAACATCTCATAAGTTTTACAGCTAGAGAAAATTACCAAAAATGTGAATACAAGCCTAGGCAGAACAGTGTCTCCTTCAGGCCTAAGTGTCACTCTTTGCTAGCACTGAATGGCTACCTGGTAACTTCACCCAGCAAAGGGACTGTGGGCAATTCCACAGTTGGTATTACAATTAAAATCACTGAACTTCTAACAACTCCCTCTGACAGCTGCAAATACACTTGGTTCAATGGATGAGACTATGTGCTTCGTATATCATTTGATGCCATGTAATTTCATGAACGCTCCTTGCAGGATAGCTTTTGCAGTTGCAATTTGTTTATGAATAATTTTTCAACCTGTGACGGTATCCTAACTAAAGTTAGAATGAAGTCCAAGAGATCATACAGAGGATGTCATTGCTGACCACTCTAAAATAAAATATCTCTCTAAACATAATACAATGCCCCATCACCATAGCAGGTACAGAACAATATACATTATCAATATTGTTTGCTCCCGCCCCCCAAAAAACCAATAGTGCTTATATTAAAACATTTGGGCTGAGCCTACAAACAGCTGAAATCCAAAGGTACCAAGAGGTTGCTGAGTACTCCCCAAACAACTGGACAAGGACCTACTGGAGCAAGTCCAGAGGAGGCCACGAAGATGATCAGAGAGCTAGAGCACCTCTCCTATGGTTGTTCAGCCTGGAGAACAGAAGGCTCCAGGGAGACCTTAGAGCGGCCTCCCAGTACTTAAAGGGGGCTACAGGAAAGATACACTCCTTTATCAGGGAGTACAGTGATAGGACAAGGGGTAATGGTTTTAAACTGAAAGATGGAAGATTCAGATTAGATATAAGGAAGAAATTCTTTACTGTGAGGGTGGGGAGACACTGGAACAGGTTGCCCAGAGAAGCTGTGGCTGCCCCCTCCCTGGAAATGTTCAAGGCCAGGTTGGACGGGGCTTTGAGCAACCTGGTCTAGTGGAAGGTGTCCCTGCCCATGGCAGGGGGGTTGGAACTAGATGATCTTTAAGATCCCTTCCAATTGAAACCATTCTATGATCGTATGAATTCAGCATACAGCAGTCTCCAGTCCTGCACATAACCAGCAGTATCAGTAAGACAAAAAGCTATCCTTGTTCTTTTGAGATTTCAAAATGATAGATAAATGACACACTCTTTCCTCACTTTATAGGTAGGAAACTGTGGAATAAAACTTGTCATGAACTTACCAAAGACCACAAGGCAAATTAACAGCAAAGGTGGGAACAGACAGCTAGGTCTCCTGCTTTAAGTACACTGAATTGCATGGGGCCTCCTAAGGTTATGAAGTTTACTGCCAACAACACTGTTCCCCTAAAGGATAACTTTATTTACATGTATACACACACACATTCTCTAAAAGACTATTCAGTACAGAAGTCCCTGGAGAGCAGTAAAGTGCCCAAATCCACTCCAATTAATATATGACACCATAAATTCTCTGACTACACACTGCGGTACAGACATGTTGATTTTCAATCTGCAAATGTTAAGTATGGTAAATATACCCAATTCTCTAAAGCTAACCAAATACAAGCATTACACTACGCATTTAGATTTTATTTGAGACCCCTCAAGAGCCCTGGATGCTTTAAAAAAAAAAAAAAATCAGTCTGGAATCCAAGAATAACATTTACAGAATATTTCACTGAACACTACAGAATATTCAAAAATGTTTACATGTCTGCAGAGTGCAGGCACAGAGCCAGGAATATGACCTTTTTGCCATCTTGGGCTTTCTACCTAGTTCTGTAAACTCAAGGAGTTAAATAATAATACTGTTGTAAAAATAAGAAATATGAACTGTTTTCTACTGGGCTTATGCTATACACACCAGAACAGTGGATGGTCTCTAAAATTGTATCAGTTAGTGAAAAGAAGTTGATTGTGTAGTTACAGAGGTATGAGACCCATCCTTAAGATCACAGCCAAGTCAACTGCCTTAAATATTTTATTTATTTGTTACTCTTTGACACAACATTGTAAAGTAAAATTTCTTCATGTAACTTAAAAACCATGGCAGGAAATTTAATATGCCACAAAGAATGGAGGGCTTGGAAACACCCAGGCATCTCTTAGGAAAGCAATATGGGTCATGTAAGAATATCTTTGGAGTTAGCAGGGGAAAATCTGGTATACAGGGTGGAGAGAGCAAAGCTGGCAGGGCAGTCTCCTGGCATTTATTTCAAATCGCTACCAAGGAATTGATCAGCAATGAGAATAGAGAAAGCCTGGGAGAAAACAATCATAAAATGACAGAGTACACAATTCCTGGAATGAGATGTTGGAAGAATAGCAGAAAAGCATAAGGAAATTCAGGAGACCTAGGTAAGGACTCACTGGACATGAGTCTAAAGAAAAATGGAAATCCAGAGAGATGGGAGCGTCTTACAAAGTCCCTATTCTGATTTTATTATTTAATTGATTTTAAGCCATTGTAACTATAAGGATGGCATGCGGGGAGTAAATAAGGAGCCAAGAGCTGGAGCTGCATCTGCTGGCACTGCCGCCAAAAGAAACGTTCCTCAAATCATGGCTTTGCTTGGATGCTTCTGAAAGTCCCAGTGAATGCTTATTAGTTCGGCATTTATAAAGCAACACATGATTACATGCAGCATTCACAGTTTGGGGGGTTAGATTTAGATATCACAGTGCTTTGTTCATTACAGGCAACAGAGCAGCTGTTAAGTACAAAAGATATCACAGTAAAACTTCTCCAAACTGACCAGGTTCCCGTAACATGTGCACTCACCATGTTGTGTTTGAGAATCCTCTGTACCACTGGTGTGAACACTTCTATCACAACCATGGACCGTGGGCGCTCTCGGCAGTGCTGTAATGAGCAACAAGTCATTTTCTGAGCTGCAGAAATCATGAAGATGGGTCTCGTCTGGCTTCACACTCTATGCATTGACTACCCCAAGATTAACAAGATCCAAGGGCTAAATTAATCTTTCCTGGGATTAGCGTACTCATAACACTGCTCTCTCCTATGGATTTGCTGGCATCTAATAGAATATTTCCATGGGAGCTCATGAACCACAACACAAGTTTCTTTCCCTACCACCTATTACTCACAAAACTGGCTGGAATGTAGTATTTTTGGGACTTCTACACCTTTTGCCACATTTGGTCATTTTAAAAATAAAGGGGTTTGGGACAAAAAGATGTGTAGACACAGGCAGTGTAATGGCACAAACATCCTTTCCTTGGGATCCACACTAAAAACCTGTGGTGGATCTTGGTGGGTACCAATAAGCCACCCCCCCATCACAGGCTAAAACATACAATCATAATGTATCAGTCAGAGAAATTTAGGTTGGGAAGGACCTTTGGAGGTCATCTAGTCCAACCTCCCACTCAAGGCAGGGTCAGTTTTGAAGATACGTTAGCCTTCTCATCAGCCTTGCCCATCTCCATTCTGAGGAGAAGTCCAAAACCTGTTTCCCTTCCTGCAATTACACACAGCCCATCCCACACATTTAAAGATCATTAGGTGCCCACCTCTGATAGAGACCAAAGACCAAAAAACCGTAAGTTGAGTCCAAGGCTAGATATGACCCTAAGACTGGCTTATAAAAATGCAACAGTTGGAGGAGTTTCTGAAACTTGACTTAATTTTTGTAGGAAGAAGCTGCTGGTGAATAACTTCGGATGGGAATTATAAGTGGCATCCAGAATGTCTGACAAATGTACACCCAGTCATCAGTAAGCAAATTTAAGTAGAGTTGAAACTGAAACATGAACAGGCCTAGAGGAAAAGTAGTATTTTCAAATCCAGAAGCTCTGCAATCCAAAGTACTCAGAAGTTTATGGAAAGGATGCAAAATGCAGCACAAGCATGGTTTTACTAGAAAAAAGGATGGGTCCTTGTGATCTTCCCACTGCCATTACCGAATGACATAATACCATTAGGGCCAAGTTACGCATCACATTACCAACTCATCTGAACACAGTGACTCCAATGATTTTTGCATTAGTTAAACAGAACATGCAGTAAGACATCTCTTGTACCCAGACTGAGGGGTGGGAGTCTGAAGATTTTAACTCTCACAGAGTATCAGGACCATGCAGTCTGATGTACTAAGGATATGGATCTATTTATCATAATGGTGCTGTTAACTATTCCAGTATCATTGGTTGTTGACCAAAAACTGAAAACAATTTTGGCATGAGGTACGGAGTTAAAGAAAAACAACAACCCCCTCAAAGAACTACACTCGTATACAACTACGAGATTTCAGAAAGCAAAGCTGTTCTGATACCTTGCAGAAGAATTCACAGAGGTCAGGAGGAGGATGGTTGTTTTCCAGCAAAGGTGCAATTGCCTTTAAAAAGAAAGAGAGAAAGAGAGAGAGAGAAAAATTTAATTAGAGGACTGCAACTGGAGTAAGTATTTTGCAGGGAAATATTTTCCTTGGAGGAAAAAAGGCTCACTTTTAAAACAGAAGGACAAAAGCATCAACAGAGAAATTAGAGGTGGGCTGTGTGTTTATTTCACATGTAAGCTCAAGCACACCTCTGCTATGAATCCTCTCGAAAATTTTGCTTTTAACTACCTTGGTGTAGATACATAAAACACAGCAAAGGAGTACAGTTTTTATAATGGTTTAAATGAAAACAGGAACAGACCAATTGTTTTAGGATTTAATGCAGCAAGGAAGAGTTTGAGCTCTTTTTGTGAGAAATACCTCACTAAAAGTAATATAGCACTGTTCTTACCCTGGAAGACCCTATCCATCAAAATCAAGCACACAACTTTGTGAAAGTTGAGATCAACAATTTCTTCTTTGTTGCTATGCAAACCAATGTGCCTATGCTTGGTAAATATATTAGAAGTCATACCTGTCACTGAGGGTGTAATGAACTTATGTTGTTACTTCCTTTGGAAATTAGAAAACAGTACTAGAATAATGTATTCTCTCTCTGTGATGGTGCCTTCGGGCTTTTTGAGTCTTGAGCTAAAGGGATTCCCAGTACCCATTTAGAGTAAGACTCTAAATACAGCAGCTAGGACATTTTGTATCAAGCAACTGAACACCAGCTACTTTATCTGGATGGCATCTGGAGTTTTACTAAGGCAGCCTGAGTTGTTTGGTTTTTTTTTTTTGCTCTCCCTCTTGTCTCCTTAAGGGTTTCAGCCCCAGCAAGTCTGCTTGCAATGACTGCATTTCACAATAGCAACTTTCACAAACAAACAGGTCAAGATGAATGTGAATTTTAACAATGAAATCCAAGCACATCTGCAAAGATCTGTTGTGGTTACAGATAACATTTGTGAAGTTTCTGTTCATTATCATCATGTGCCATCCTTCTGCAAGTGTTCACTCTTCCTCTGGTGGCGGTCCAGCAACAGTGGACTGATGGAGACTGCGACACTATTCAGTTAGACTAGAATATCCTCACACCTCATCCAACACCTGAGCTCAACATCTTCCTTGAATCCATCTTTTGGAGTGTTTGCTATAGGACCTGCCAAACCACAGGAGTCACGTATTGCAAAATCACCAAGTGTTTATACCTGTCTGGTAACTGTCAGAGGATCACCACATCAGATCACCACAATACATCAGAGATGTAACTGGCTGGTTGTCAGCCTAAGAAAAATGAGCTTTACTGTTTCAAGCCAGATCTTACAGAATGTAGGGAATAAGCACAACAGACACTGTCAAGCGGGTCATGGCTCCACCTGTACGGTCAGCATGGAAGAGTGAGAGCATGAAAGCACCCTGTATTTTCCTTGTGTGCACTGTGGTTAAAAGCAGAAACTTGCTGTCTCGTGTTGCGAGTTATGACAAGATGTGCTTCCCCTTCCTTACCAGGAATGGATCAGTTCTAACACTGATCTGTTCCAGCACCATCTAGAGAAGGAAAGCTGGTTCCATCTGCATGGCAAATCATTGTGTACCTAGAAAGTGCCATCTCCTTAATGATTTGGGCACAACCCACAGAAGGGCAGGACTTGAACTGAAGAAGCCATCACCCAGAATTGATGAATAATGTAGGCTGAAAGGACCTTTGGAGGCTACCTGGTCCAACTTCCCTGCTCACAGCAGGGCCACCTTACATCTTTTATTAAAAAATCCTTTCCCCCTCCAAAATAACCAGCCATAACTGGAGGCCTGAATTACCCTTGGCACTAGAGTAAAATGAAACCTATAGCAGATCTCAAAGAAAAGTAAATGCCACTTCAGAAACTTATCTCAGTGACCCGATTCCATAGTATCTTAAGCAGAAGTTCAACACAATTCACACCTACTAGCAGCTACCTGCCACCTTGTCATTTTGCAGAAAGAGTCACAGAGATACAATACTATCAGGTGAAGTTCTAGATCAGATTACTGGGAAAATCTCCTGGAAATTGCCAGTGACTGAAATTAAATTACAGTGATGGGGAACCAAGTTGCACCTTTCTGATAAATTGTTGAGATTTTTATATTTTGTTGCACAAGGAGGAGAGCTGCCATCTGATTCACTTATTTCTATGTCTAAATAAATGCAACCTACAGGAAAGAAAGAAGTTGAAGAGGAAATTTTTATAAAGCAAGTAAGCAAGGGGTTAAACTGCAGTGACACAACCCATATCCACACTTACAAAAACAATCACTTGCTCACATACCATGAGCAATGGAGACATTCTGTATATGGTAGCATTAGCCCCTCAGGAAACTACTAAGCCCAAGGGGTTTTATAGGGCACATCTGGAAATGATGTTTTTTGACTATTTAAAGTACATATATAGATATGAACATTGCACTGTGCAGCCTAGTAAGGAGGCCATTTTGGGAGATGATTAACCCTCAACATGCTGTGCTGTTTCATGTAAGTTGACAAGGAATCTTTATTGTTACTCATCTATGAAACAAGAGGAATGACAAAACCACACAAGAAGCAGTAGAACAAATGGGTTTGATCCTGCTTAAGTTCACCAGCATTGGTGGAAATTATTTCATATGTGCTCTACTTTACTGGGGCAGAGGCAAGCATTAACAGAAGTGTCATCAAACAATACAAGATTTGTCCTCAGATTTTGACAGAAAGGTACTCACCACAATAATGCTCTCATGGTCTTGAGTGGTTAAGTTGTTGTTCTGAAGGAGTTGAACAGAAAAAATGAATGAACAAAGAGCAGTCTGAGTTGGCACATCAGCAGAGACAGTCCTCTTAACTACCACCAGACACAAGCAGAAAGGCTAAGGACTGCAATTGCTTATTTCCAGAATAAAATGCATCAAATTAAAATCATTCTCTTAAAGAAGGTGGTATACTATCTCCTATGAGGGGTTGTGTAAGCTTCCATTTCTCCCTCAGCACCTTCAGATTCAAGCCACACCAGCCACGAAAGCTGAGCATACAAACACCACAATACCAGAGAAGGTCTCAATCAGTTGGAAAATTAAAGCTAGCGATACATTTCTCAAAAACGTTTTCTTAAGACAGGCTGTATGTTTCTACAAAAATTAGTTAAAGGGTGGTTGTGGTGTTCTATACCATTTGTTGGTAGTAAACTAACTGCTGCAGTTTTTCTGAAATTCCTTCTTCAATCATGGAACCAGCAAAAGCCAATAAATTTACTGGAAGTCACCTATGCTACCACCTATGCAAAAGAGTTTGCAAAAGAGTTTCTCAGCAGTATGATCCATTCAGAGGTTACAAAGTTGTGAGCGGCTAAGATCTTTGCCTACTACGAGAAAATTAGCTAGCATCTCTTTTGCTTATCACAAAACTTTGCACATCAGAACCAAGACATGAAAAACCTGCTTGGCATTACATTTCCTGCCCATGAAGAGTTAACTATTTGAAACAGATGCTATAAAAGAAGGATAGATACCTCTGAAGAAGGAAAATATTTTTGTTTGACAGAACTGGTAATAATAAAATAGCTGCACAATGAATTTGTTGCTATAGACATATTGCTACAAGAATTATTGGTCATGGAAACAAAGCCAATAGAATAGAAGTCAAGTGGAGTTTTACCACTGACTTGAAATAAGACATGAATCAGACCCATAATAAATTTACCATAAATAATCAACAACCACAACAAAAAAGCCTCAAGTGAAATGTGTTTTGTTTTGTTTCTCAAAATTTACCTAACATGGGTCAAATTCTCCTCTCCAGCAAGTACAAACTCCACTCAAGTCAGCAGAAGTCACGAGCAGACTCAAAGGCAGAATTTTGACAGCCCAAGTTAAAATAAAACCCACCCACAAACTTTTAACTGTTTGTCTCTTGTCTAAATGTGACAGTGTCTTGCAGGAGCACTGCTGAGGTCATACCTCTGAGAGCAGTTTTGAGACAATCTCCAGTGGTGCTTGGTGAATAGAGTCATCCTGAAGCGGAGACGTCAGCGCCATGTCCACCAGCGTCCTGATCTCCTTCAACACCACCTCCCAGCGGCTGGGGTTACTGAGCACCTTCTTGTACTTGTAAATCTTTTTCTGCAAGAAAAATTAAAGGGTCACACTGACACCACCATAAACCACCCCTTGAAAAAAATTGACTGGATACGTGCTTCCTACATGCCACTGTCAAGTGGGCTGCTTTGTATTTTGAGTTTTGCCTTTTCTGTTTCCTGACAAGCTGTACTTAATACATTTAAATGGAAAAGAAAATCTTGTATGTCTAAACCAGTTTCTTCTGTGGAAGCAATGAAAAACTGTAACTCCCTTTTTTAATTTTAAAATAAGTTTTTTAACTCCAGAGCATCTTTCTTTCCATCATCTCCTCTTGCAAACACCTTCTTCCTCAGGCTAATAAGATACCTGCTATTGTACTGTTTCCAAAGCTGTAAGTCCTTTTAAAGGGAGTTACAATCATTAAGGAGAGATTCTACATTCTACAGATACTTTATTCTGCATTGCTAATTGGTGAATTCACATTCAGAATGAATTAAAATCAATTTCAAAGTGAAAAATTCCAGTAGACCCACAGGCTTTTTTCTGTCTTGAAGGATCCTGAAAAGTCATGCTGTCACCCTCCAGTTGTGATAGAAACTAACTTGTAAAGTCTCCAAGTCTTCCACGCAACAGCATTTCACTCTGAAGAAAAGCATTCCTGACTGCCTAATCCCATCTGCCCCAGTCCTCTGCATGTCCTGGCATTGCTTCTGGCCATGCCCGAACTGTTTCACTGATTGCCCCATCCACAGACCAGGTGAATAAGCAAAAGACAATTCTTACCTCCTTGGCAGCCATGTTGCCACAAATGACTGGAACAGAGGCTGTTCTGTATTATAAATAGTAGAAAACCCACCCTCCCGAATTCCCAGAGGTGGCTTGATGAAACTTTAGAAGTACAAGGAAACGAGGACGAGCATTAAAACACCACTCCCAAAAACAACACGAAACGCGCACTAGAACCGGGAGAGGCTTGCCAAAGCGAGCAGTGCTGGGGGCAGCGCGGGGGGCAGCATGGGGCCACAGAGCTGGCAGGGAAGGAGCTCTGCTTGCTGATGGAGAGCAACGGCCAGGACTGCAGCGTTTTGTTTGGTTCACATGCCCTTCCACATCTCTCTGTGTGTGAATCTGGTCCTCCGGTCAAAGGGATGTCAAGAAGTCTGGATACAACCTCAGGTTTATTAAACAACAAAGGCTGGGCACTTCTCTATTTACATGAAAACATCAGTGTTTTGCACTAAAAATGGATCTTACGTTCCTCGGCAGCATTTCCAGGGAAATCACAAAAACTGCCCATGTTGTGCAGCTTGAAGATTCAGCTGCACATTTCAGGCTATACATCATCAGTGTAATAAAGGCAGAGGACTTTGCAAAGGGTCGGTCTGCTTTGTTTTGTTTTGGAGCTTTGCCACTGCACGGCATTTCCCCCTCCACTTGCACAGGGCAGCCCCTGCAGGAACCATCTGAGCAGGCTGGCTCTCTGCTTATCAGCCACTTCCTTCCCACCATGGCAGCAGATCTCATGCTCAACAGAAAACACAGTCACCTCTGTACCCTATCTGAAACACAGGAGAAGAGAACAATAGAGAAAAATACAGATTTCAGATGCCTTGGGTTTGTCAACGTTGTTAGAGGGGGGAGAAGAAGTTGGCACTGGGCTGACATGTAAAGGCTGATAAAGCAATCCAATTATCTTTTTAATTAAATTCATGCAAGTACAAAAGCACGCTGGCAGTAGTTCACACTTCCAGAGCATTTTAAGCCACTGAAAACCAAAAGGAACATAAAAACACGCTGCAGACACTACCAATGTGTTTGGGATTCCAGAACTGAGCAAAAATCTTTGTACTTTTGAGCTCCTTGGGGCAGAGAGAGTCCACTGGCATTTTTAAGCTACCAGCACTACTTCTACCATGATCACAAAGATTTCTTAGACTCTTTAGGAAACCTGAAGCAGAGAATTTATCTTATTCACGTAGTGCCTTTTTTTAGGGTCTTTTGTTAGCCCCACTCCAGCACTAAATAAAATCTAAACTTCAAAGCCAACCAGCCAGCTTTGTAACTTGAAGCAACTCCTTTCTGACTAATTGAGGATACTAAACAAAGCTAGCTCAACAGATACATCTTCCATGCTGAAATTTATTCCTTGGTCCTGTACTATGAAGAACTCAAATTCAAAGCAGAATAAAAAGTAGGGGCAGGGAGACTGCGAGAGCTAGACCACTGGGTTATTGTATCCCTGCCCGCTCTGGGCTGCCCTTTACTTGGGCGAGTTACGACGTGATTTTGGAGATCAGCTCCTTCAGCCTAAGGGACAGCTGCTGAAGGAAACCCTCTTGCCCAACAGGTCGCTGCTCAGACAACCCTACCACAAATATCTTTCTTCCGCTGTCAAATCCACTCTTGCTTGGGGGGGGGGGGAGGAGCAAGGGAGGTTTCCTTTCCCTTTTAGAGATGTCCATTAAAAATTAAAATTCCGATGATGCTGACGTACATAAGAGAAAAGACAGCAGGACCTGTACTCCCTGCTGTGCAAGGGAGACCTACAAAAGCTGCTGCTCAGACCAGGCAGACAGTGACTCAAAGGGAGCATCAGGGAATAGCTACTTTTGCAGCCACGCTGAGCCCACCGCAAGCAGAAAATCCAAACTTATCAGTCTCTGCTTCACGTTTTCAGCACAAAGGATTGTGCCGCACTGATATACTGAGCTGTAATCTGCAACCAACATTACAGAAGTCTTGAATGATGGTGGGAAAGCAGCAGAAAATAAATAAATAAATAGAGGAGCCGTCCCCAAGAGGGTTGAACTTTGCTATCCTGAACCTTTGCCCATGGTTACGCTGCTGTTTTTCTCAGCAGAATGCTTTTCACTGTTGAGCGCCTTGCTGAAAGCCTCAATTAAAGCTTGAAACCTATCAGTTGGTTACAGAAGCAATTTGCTGTGTATCAGCAAGCACTTAGCCAACACTGAGCCATCTGCTCTATTCTACCTGCGCTGACTCCGGAGCAAGGAGAAACAATCACTCAGGAGCTTAAAAGCAAAGCTGCCTGGTAAAGACCCGTATCAAAGAACACACATGTCAACACCTGCGAGGAGTTCATTCCCCCTGGATGTAGGTGTAAAAGATGCCTTCAGTTGCTGAAAATACTCACATAACATTCATCATTAATAGCATGTACAAGAAAAATACTGGGGTGGGAATCCAGTTTCACTGGGATTTCACTAAAAGCAGCAGCCCCTGCGACAATTTATGTGAGTGAAAATAACACATGCCAACTTGGAATTTGACCCTCCTAGTTACTGACCAGCCAGAACCACACAGCTAGTATCTTTCCAAAATCTTCCTATGCTGACTTTAAAAGCAAAACCACTGAATTTAATAAGTACTCAGAAGAAGGAGCATGGGGAATAAGTGACACTGACAGGACATCCTTCATTCTCAAATCACTCTAATTAATTAAGTCTTGCAGAAACCCAAAGACCTAAGTCTCAAGCCTCTTTTACAGGAGGAGGAATTGAAGTCCACATGTGAAAAATTACTTTTCCAGTGTTATTAAGCAAGCAAATGTGACAAAAATCTTTAAGCAGTGGTTTTTGCCATCAGTTCTCAAAACCTCCTGAACACTGCTGTGAACAGAAAGTTCAGGAGAGCCTAGGAAACTTTCAGCTTTTTTAAGTAACATCTTCAAATGGTCTTTCTATCCCATAATGGCCTCATCCTGTAGCCCTTGCTCATACACCACTTCCTTGGACAAGAATAATACTGATGTAGCTGACATCTAAGAAAAATGGACTCTAATGCACAAAATCAGATGGCATGGAACAACTGCTGGTTTAGTCCTAGGAAGACCTTTCATGTTAGGAACATCTTAAAGCAGCTGGCGCACCTGATCCAAAAAGGGCAAGATGAAGTTAGCCTTCTTGATGACTAAATTTCATCCCTGCTTTGCTACTAATGGCCAGGAAACACTGTGTACTCTTGGGAACCTGTCCTTCCATCAGCAAATACTATCTTCATTACATTAAAAAAATTGCCAACCCTAATCCAGAAGAGCCTAATAAATTCTAGCTCTCTGCTCTTCAGCCCTTTACCGCGCAATAGCATGCAACTAATGCTTCTTTATTGGAGAAGCTAGAGCTACTGCAGGAACGTACGCTGACTTTGAGGGTTGCGTGTGCCAGCAATTGTTTATTTCTTGCTGAGCAACGAGAGCAGTTCCAGCAAAAGGGAAAAGGTCAACCTCCCGCACAGAGGTCCTCCCCAGCTCATTGCGGAGATGGCTGAGCCAAGCTAGTGTTACAGTTTAATGTTGATGGCGCTTATGTAAAATGGGGGTGCCTCTTACTAGATGCAAATGTACAGAGGGAAAAAAACACTGAGAGCAGACACCGGAACGGTTTTCTCCACTGCAGCAGAACATTTTGTTAAAACACTGCATAACCAGAAACAGGAAGAGTTGCTTGTGATGTTCAACACAGATGCTTGGCTTGTCCTACAAAGCCCAGGAGCTGTACCATGTATTCTTGAGCACCACCTGCTGGCATTTTGTCTAGTAACTCATTACCTTCAAGAAAACAAAGACAGCGTGGCATCCCCAGAACTCCACTAGATCCATATTCTGCTTTTAACACTAGCAGGCATCACTCACTTCATGGTATTCTGAAAAATATGTAAGAATAACTTGTTGCTAACAGAAGTTTCCCTGATAGCCAGAGACGGACTTAAATCACCAGCTGGATCTACTGAAAGCCTTCTGAACTAAGTTCCTACCTGCAATATTTACCAAGATGAAGAAAAAAAGCAACTTACCTGAAAAAACTAGGTCTATAAAATGTCCCATTCCAGGCAGGGCTGGGGCCGGGATAAGATTATAGAAACTTTTCCAAACTGGGGACTTCAGACTGCTCATGCTGCAGTAATCAAACTCTTCATGTCTTCTGAAGGTTTTGCACAGAAAGACTAACGTGCTGCTCTCTAAAATAGCTGCAAAACAGCAGCAGCAAACTTTTGCACTCTACCATGTTTTCAGGTCAAGGCATTTTCTGCATTTTTCATTCTACCCGATGCTAAATGCTGAAGTGCATCAACATCTCTGCTTCGGTTGCTTCTCTGAACCCAATCGCCTTAGTCATTCGAGACTCACTTGCCCACAAGCTCAGTGCCACAGGCAGGCCAGAGAACTAGAGAGAAACGTTATAAGCTAGACACTTCCTGATTCTCACTCAGTTAAGGTCTAAATAACATTTCTTTTTTTGCCATTTCATATAAAAAAGATCCTGACGAAATCGCCATTGTTTATTGCATGAGATTGGCACCCATGAATCTGTGCTCTGAATAAATATATCAAGTGACAGTCTCTGCCCTGAGCAGCTCACGGTCTTGATGATTAAAGGCAAGAATGAGAAACAGAGCAAGAAAACCGAGGTGATTTCCTTGAGGTCATATGGCAAGTCAGGACCAGAGCAGAACTGAGGTCTCCTGATTCTCAGGCCTCCAGGCTAATTGCTAGATCATGGCACCCCTAAGTAAAAGCACCACCCACATGCACTGTGGCCGTAGGGAGCAAGTTGAATGTTGATACCCTGTTGCTGCGCTTCCCCATCACAACATCTTCACCCACCTCCTTTTTCAACCTACACTCATTCACCTGTCTTTTTTCCCACTAGTGTCTACCACTTTGCTCCAGATCTCAGCTAACCCAAGCAAGAACCGCTGGACACTGAGATCAGTGCTGTTTCAAAGCCAACAGAGTTCAATGGGTTCAGCAAGTGGTGATGTGGGTTCAGCTGTTACTAATGCACAAGCTGGAACAAACACACAGATACTTCCCACGGGCACAGAGTTTGTCCTTTGCTCAGATACCACTGGACAATACCACTGCAAAGTAAAAGAATGCTGAAATAAACAGAATTTTAGAAGGATGAAACACGGATGAAACACATTTCTGCTTGGACAAAGAGAAGTGCAAAGTGGAAGTGGAACCAGGGGGCTCACAGGGCAGCCTCCTCATTCGCTTCCCAGCATGACACTGGGCAGCTGTGACATTAATGCACTGAAGAACTTGCTCCTGAAGCGTATTATGTATTTATATATATTAGAGAGAGAGAGAGAGAGAGATAAAAATACGTATCTCCACCTCCTTTGCACATGGCTGTCACCTGACTGACCATCCTTCTGGGCTTCTGCTCTCCCATGTGCTCAAGACTACTGCAAAGATATCCTTCAGCAACAAGGATGGGAAGAATATTCTATCCAAGGGGAAAAAGAAAACGAAAAACACTGGACAAGCAGATCTTAAATTTATGGGCTCCACTGAAGACAAATCTGCATGCAACTAAAGTGTGTGCGCCTCCAAAAACTGAAAGCAACTCAAAAATTGTGGTTTCCTTCTAGCCCCCTAAGTGGGGAGGGAAGAGGTCATCTTTGGTAGACCTTCCCACTGCCAAACAGAGAAACTGGGCTTTGTTTATGCTGGCATCTTGTCTTTCTCTCAAATCCCTGCATACAGCCCTTTGGTCACTAAGACAGACGGCTGATCCAAACCCAGCTCTCTTAGCTGTGCATTTGAGATGCCATTTCCCCAGCTAGAAAATGCAAAAGGCCAACTGTGGCTCCAGCTGCACTTTGCATGGGCTAACGCGGTTACTATCGTAATCAGACCTGTCCACAGGGGAGGCATTTTTGGCACGGCCAACATTGATGCATTCCCCGAAACCCTCCATCCCTGCTTCCATTTCCTTTTGGCAAACACTCCCATTCTTCAGGCCCCAGTTCCAGCACCAGCTTTACACTTCAGGTTGGCAAAACATCAGCTTTCATCCTGCACACAGCAACTGCTGTTCCGTATTCTTCATATTGAAGCCAAGCTGGGGTTTGTTTTTAATGTTGCTTTGGCTATGCGGAATTTCACTATGACTGCAGATACGTTTCTAGCAGAAGCACAAGACACTCCCTACTTGCAAAAAGCGTTGGTAGAGACACAGCTGCAATCTTGGGTTGCAAATCCCATGTAACATCTCCCCAAAAGAAGAAATATTTTAAAATATGTTGTCCATGAATGTTTGGGTGTTTTGTTTTGTTTTGTTTTATTTAAAGCAAAAGTCACTTTCACTCCTGATCTTGGGCAGAAGGAAAAATGTCAACAACTTCAATACAGTTGAACAACACAGTTGTCCCACATGTACAGATCATGTACAGGAAAGATCTGCCCTAACTGCGGGCTGGGGGGTGGGGTTACAAAGCATCCTGAGTTGCTTTAAACTCTCATGCAGAATGAGTGAGAAAAACCTTCACATAGAGGTTGCTGGACTCACACAATTAGGGCAGGAGCCAGACACCCTGCTTGATCTACACCACTTCAACAGCCTCTGACTCATCGTCAGAGGGAAGGTTTCAAACATGTTTAGGCACAACTACCTCCTTCTCTTGCAGGACCTCACTGCTGCCTGCTGCAGCATTTCTGGCCCTTTTCTCCAGAACAGCAAATGCTCAACACGGACACTGTCTGGGTGTCGGGATCTCAGTGTTCTGGCACAACCCACAGCTTCCAGAGGGGTGCGAGTCTGACGTGCTCCAGTATTTGAGATTATGCAGTATGAGCTGGAGTCAGCAAAATCATGTTCCATTTAAAAAAAAAAAAAAAAGAAAAAAAAAGCAGACTTCTAGATGAAAAGCAGGAATATGTGTACCATATACACTCCACACTTTGCAAAACCTTCAGAGGACTAACTGCATTGCAGTGCATGGGGGAAAAAATAGTATTAAATAAATAAACTATAGCAAGCACTGTAGGACTGGAGAGTTTAGCATGCATCACACAGAAAGCAGAAGACACACAGCACTATGACATGAACCTAGGTGCGGTCCTTGCTGTGGGTCTCTCTGTGCAGAGACCTACCATTACTGACTGCACTACAGAATGCCTCTGACACCAAGCTGAACCAATCAAGGTTCCTAATACCTTTATATTCCACACTTTATATTCCACACATGATGGCTGTGTCTGTGGAGCCTAGTCCTTGACATCCACCAGCTCTCAGCCTGCGGTGGGAATAAATGACTTTGCCACTGCAGAGAAGAGATAGTGTGCAGGAAAAAAAGAACACGCACAATCTTATCATCATTGCACTTTGACCAGGTCTGCCAAAGGAAAAGCTGTGTGCAAGGCCACCGTGGAGAATAGCCAGGCAGCATACCTGCTGTGCAGAAACCCCCCCAATCTGACACTACACTCTTCAGATCCCATTCAGGCACGAGAGAGCTGGACATCACCGGGAAAACAGGACGCTGCCTCATCTGCAAGGCTGCAAAATATAGGCCAGTAATTTCAGGCACATAAGAACTCTGATCAGAAGAACTTGCCACCTGAGAAACCACCCCAAATTGGGATTAAGCAGCTACTAACACTACACATTGTAGGAACTGCTGACAAAAAATAATATCTGAAAGATAATCCATCCCACTTCTATTTTCTGGGAAATGCCAGTTAGCTTAGGTAGCACCGAGTAGCACACAAAGCAATTATTTCTTCCCAGATATGCAAACAGGATTAAAAAGCCACGTCATCCCTTTTCCTTATTACTCTCCACTGCTAGCAGTGGGCACCCTCAGCTTTTCCTGCCCTCCTCCCCTCTCACCAGTCAGCAAAACCTTCCAAATGGACATTTACCCACCTGTTTCACTTTTTCCTCCTTGGCAAATGTATTATTTTGCTGAGTTTCTAGCACTTCAACACCATAAATGGCTTTGAAATTGGCTTCTCTCTCTTGTGCACCTGCATCATCAATGTCGTCAGCAAGAGAGATGTGCACGGCTCGAGGAACATGTTTGTGTCAGAAAGCTGCTGCAGAGCCTTAGGGAGAGCAGAGATACTGGATGCTGATGTGATGCTTGCAAGCATCTTAAAAGGGACTTCAGAAAAGCAGGGTATTTCTGTCTTCAGATCACTGGGCTTTGGAGATCTGAATTTTCCAGTTTCTCACAGGGAGATACCACATTTCAGAGCTGCATTTGTATCTGAAACAATCCCATCACTTTGTTCCATGTTTTTATATCACTCTTATCGCACCACATCAGTACAAAACCCCAAACCTCCTGCAACTCTTTAGCCTACCAAAATGCCACTGAATCTCTGCAATTTGCTTGTTTTCTTTCTCCTTTGTACAAATGCTGCGTGACGTGCAAGACTGAATCAAGTCTCATAGCATTCAGTTTTCTGATCCCAAGGCTAGTCTCCTTACAGAAGATCAGAGATCACTCGGGTGCTACCAAAACCACTGCCTTCACGTTCAGAGATGGGCCGATGCATATAAGTCACTCAAAACAACCTCGTCCTTGATGGATTTTGCCTCTGGTCACACAGCCTAATCTAGTATTCCCATCTTAAATACTACAAGTAAAGAGCACCAGAAACCAGGCTATGGTAAATAGCTGTGATGCAATGGCTTCTGAATGAACACAGGAGAATGCAGGGCATACATACTTTTACTAGTACTGTTTTCTGATACTTTTTTTCTAATTTTGAAACAATCACTATGCTGGGAAAAAAAGACAAGAGGGTGTGACAGACAACATGAACATGTGACTTACAGCAAGAGCTAGGGCAGATGACACAGGCTGTGACACTTGCAACATACTGTTTCGGGGTTTTCTGTGGATATTGTTGGCAGTTTTATAATCTTCTAATACATTATGCATACTATGATGCACTCAACACACTAATTATATTGGAAGAAATAAATATGAGGACAAAACTGTGCAAAGAAAGAGAAGAGAAACTTAAAACAACATCTAGATCCCCTTTGCTCCTTCAGACTCAGCTCTTCTGACACCAAGAGTCCTGTAACATCCATAATGCAGAACTGGGCCCCATGACAGCAGCTTAACAAGGCACTTAGCATGTGTCAACTCCCAGAGCTAGGTTTTCACACCCAATGCATCATGCAAGGAGGATAATTACACACCTGGGAAAGACTACTAGTCTTGTCCTGTCTTCATAAGAGATCTCCTAAAACCAGATTTTTCTGCAGCTAGGAACCTAAATGAGAGACTAATTTTGGTGCAGCTCTATATTATGACAGTTATAGATAAGAAGTTGTAATTTGGTGCAACAGGGATCACCATGACCTGGAAGTCCTGAATTGCAAAGAATTAGTCATAAGGTCAGCCCTGGAATAATGTGGAGGAGCAATTCACCAGAACGAAAACCGAGGATCCCTCTTGGCCAGCAGTTCAGCATTCCTGAGAAGCAACATACTCCAGCAATTGTATTTACTCCTCTTCAGAGCCAAGACCTAAGTACACAATAACAAGCTGACCTGTTTATTCAGCTGGTTTTGACACCCCTCTATCTTCAGACCTAATATTAGTTTGAAAAGGGTAGCATACAAGTCTAGAGGAGAACATTTAGAGCTGGTCCTGACTAAGCTAAAGCAAAACAGAAAATAACTATCTACTTTCTACTCAAATTTCACCACTAGGCCATTAATTGGCTTGAGGTCTGCCTCCTTAGAAAAGCCTGTTTTGGCAATGCAGGAGGCATCTATGGGTATACAAACCATGTGTGCATATGGCTGGATGAGGGCAGAGCAGCTCAGAGCAGCAGCTCAGATCCAGGCTGGCATCTCAGCACGTTGCCGAGAGCCTCTTTCGGTTGGACAAAGTGCTGTGCTGACATGGATATGCAGCTCCCAGATTTAAAGTGATTCACGTTAAGCCAATGCAGAGCACAGGCGGTGATCAGCTACCACTGCTGCAGATGTACCTTATGGGAGGAATTGTGCTGCAGTGTCCCCCAGAAACAGCGATCCTAATGCAAAGGCAAAGGCAGTGAAAGCTTAAAAAGATGAAATCTTGGTAGTAAACATCAACCTAACATGAGGGGGGGGGGCCATCAGGAACTGAAAAATGCCACAGTATATTTTTAGTCCCACTATGTTACCAGAAAGCTCTAACTGGCACCAGCTTCTCTTCTTGGCAACACAGATCCATTAACACACCACTTGGACCCTGCATCTGTTTCCTATGGAGTATAAAGTCCAGTCTGAAACTCTATCAGGATGCTCAAACTCTTTCAGGGGAGAGGCTCTGGCTATCTTAAAACCCTGTTCATGGTCTCCCACAACTGGTACCCGCGCATTCCATGGGAAGAGTAAAACCACCAGCCAAAAACTCATGAGCTGCCTTTTGTCCGTCAAAGAAAAAAAACTTGCTCCTCCAAAACTTGTGTGTCATCAAAGCCCACAATGCTTTCAAAGCCCTGAGGCTTTGAAAGGCAAAACTTAATTCCACATCTTAGGTTCCCATCAATATATTATTGACTTGTATAGAGACACCAAAGGAAAAAGAAAAAATACAGAGAAAAAAAGATATCATTGGCCTAATTGTATGATAATTATTTATTGTTTCACCTCAAAATAACAGAAGTTGGGATCTTCTGTGTTCCTCAGGTTTTCAGCTAATGAAAACAAAGAAACAGCCAAGACAATTACAGTTGCATGTGCTGTGTAACCACCAAAGAGAGGGTCTGAAGTCCAGGAGCCACCACTCCAAAAAGCTGCTGAGCTCTTTGAGTAATATTTTCACTATGTAGTACAGCACAGGGCTATTGAATTGTCACAGGGTATCAAAGCTTCCTCTCTCAAATCATAAATTAGGTTTTTAAATACCAATGACAGACATAGGCCTTTTTAACCATAACCAATACAATTTTTTCCTGATCTCATAGTTTTAAGGCATGATTTACCAAGATTTAAGGCTATAAATTTCTTTAATGTCATCATCTAAATTCTATATAAACCCCACTACTGTATCAGCACTATTTTTAATCATTACCATGGTGACAAAACCGTAAAGGTGCTTTACACAAGTAAGGCTTTACCACACTTTCAAGAACAGTTTCTCTCAACTTAATTTCTTGCAGTTTTAAAGCACAGAAAAATAACTACTTCAGAACTTTCACCGTTAGGTACAAAAATGGATACTCACCCCACAGCTAGCGTATAAAAAATACTCGGTACTAACAGACAAGGAATTCATAAGATGGACAGAGGAACAACCAGATAGCATACTGTCATTCAGGTCAAGTATGACTTTATAAACAGTCAATCCCTTTGCAATTAATAGGGCTGCTTGTGCACAGAAGTATCTATTTCCTGAAGACACAGATACAGCAATCCCTATGAGAACCAGAGAAATATTAATCCAAAATTAAAGTTTTTGAGTGAAAGCCAACATTGCTTGTTTTAGCATTCAATGCAAAATATTTACAAATCCCAAATGACAGCATTGTTCCAGTTTCCCAATTCATGGGAATCAAAACATGGAGTCCATGTAGAAAATTGATTTTAAAACAAATGCGACTGTCGACTGCAAGTCAGGGATGTGTACGCATGCTGGGCTGCACGAGCATGAGCAGACAGCAGATGAGGGAGGTAACCACTCCCCTCCACTCAGTGCTTGCAAGACCACATGTGAATGCTGTGCCTGGTTTGGGGCTTCACAGCTTGGCTGTACAGGCTCTCAGCAACCTTGTACAACTTCAAAGTATACCCTGCACTGAGTGAGAAAAAGGGCAGCATAGGTGGGAAGAAGACCAGATGATGTTCAAAGGTCCCTTCCAACCTAAACAAGTCTACAATTAACACAGTTGCACTGTCCATGCTAACAGATGGGTAAAACCCCTAACCAAGCAGCACTACTCATTAGGGGACAGTCAAGGACTGGTTAAGAGCATCAATAGGAAAGGCAAGGTATAGGCAAGCCTTTCTAGAAGACCCAGGTCAGAGGCGCACAAACGCTCAGCTTGAGTCATGCTTTACTGCAGACTTAAGTTTGTTCTTTCTGTATTGTGTCAATTCAGGACATTCCCCCAAAGGCCATCAACTGACACGTTTCACTGCTGCACCGTTCAGCTAACTAGAAAACACAAGCAACCCACATCCCACAATGAGGGCAGTGTTCAGAGTTTACTACTGAGCATGCTAAAAAATGCAACATGCCCTGTGTAACCTTTAGGTGTACTCCCCCCAACAAATGTAAATCTATACTGTACTCCATATCACAAGAGAAGACCTAAAAACCCCAGAAGAAGACCTCACTTATGTCTTTTTTAATTCAAGTGCAACATGGTACTAAATTAGTCAAGCAGGTCTTTTAATGACTAATACTTTAAGCATGTGGTGTAGTAGGGTTCAATGTTTCCTGCAGAGGATAGTACCTCTACGTGCTAGGCACTATACAAATACCCAGAAAGTCCTTAGCCCAAAGATGGCAAGATATAAACAAGCAAAGTAGATAGATACTGTCTGAGAAAATGCCAACAGTACATCTTTGCTTATTTGTGTGTGTTCCAAAATTACTAGTCACAAGCCAAGCTTAGCTGCATTCATCCCGTACAGAAGTGATTGGTTACCACTGTATCTAGTCTAGATCCAGAAAGGGCAACGAACTGCATGTGCTATTCTCTTTTGTATATTCACAGAAAGTGTTGTTATCTTTATTGATACACTGTTATGATTTATCAGCTTCCAAATACCAAAGATTACATATCATGGTTTCAATCCAACCTCCCTGGTTGAAAGGAACATTTCTTACACAATGGATTAACGATTTGTTTATGTTTGAGGATCTGGACAGTTGTTAACATGTTCTGTTTATTCTCTGGACAAACATAGTTTGGCTTAGCTATAACCCAAAGGAAATTGGGATTTCTAAAAGTAGGCTGAGGTGGCCAATAATCCTTTAGGAGTTGTGATACACATGGATACCCAGATTAAATGAGGAATTATGAGTAACCTTTAGTGGGAGGGTTTGAAATGGAAAACCCAAAGAGAAAATGACTACGTAAGGAACAGTCTGTCCCTACATCCATGCCCTCTTCAATGAGCACAGTATTTAAGGAGAAAGGCACATCTAAAAAGCTGTGCAAGTATCTTGACAGCTAGTTAGTTGGATGACACATAAAACCTCTTGGAGCTCGATCTAAAACATGGATAATTATGTGTTTGGTTTTCTTTTATTTCTGTTTATCTGTAGCATCTCTTTTATTATTCTCTGGGCTGCAGAAAGAAATTATTCTTGATTTTTATTTCCATGTTTGTCTCTAGAACAAAAATTATTTCCAGGGTACTGCCTAGCAAATTGAATTCCCACAGTGTGTTAATCCTTAAAACCACACCACATAAAAGCTCTCTCACAGACCTCAGCACCTTCATACAAGACCAAAGGATAACCAGTATGTGCTTGAACCTAAAGAGCTTCTCCAGATATTTAACAACACAGCTATTCACTGGACCCAGACATTTTCCAGGTAGCTCAGACTACACGCAGCATCTGACTCCCAAAGCTTGAAGCACAGGGAAAAGCCAGGAGGACACTGACAGAACACAAATCTGCTCCCACAGCTGTAATTTAAGTATTGCTGGTTTAAGATCAAGGGGGACAGTCCCCAGTGCTGGAAACTCTCAGAATATCAGTTTGCCATCTGTAAAATGAGTTCCTCCAGCCTTGGGCAGGGCAGGGGAAGTGAAGGTCTTATGCTCCACCTACATCTAGTGCCTAGTACAGCGGGACTCTGGGTTCAGCTGGACCCTCTAAATGCTTCCACAACACCAGTACGAACAATAGCAAGCTCATCTCTGTTGAATGTTTTCCCCTGAATAACTGCTTCAGCTATCTGCACCAGTTTGCATCTGTGTTCTATATGCCCACAGAAATGTTTTGACCTATTATTTGTAAGACTACTGGACAAATATATCATTCATCAGCACAACCACCCAATTATAATACAGCTGCGGCGATCTCTCTGCCAGCTGGTGCTTTGTGTAAACGACCCATTCCAGAAGAATAGGCTTCCTGTTTTTTTGTGGGTTCCCTCACTACCTGCTTAATCATCAAACCATACAAATTATGGAGTGAGATGAACCTTTGCACCTGGCTCTTAAAGTCACAGGCTGTGGTGCTAGCAAAGTGATAAACTTTACTAAGGTAGACCACATAACTGCACTCCTCCACTCTCCTAGATGCACCACTTGTCCTGCCTCTTAGTGCTGTTGTGTTTCACTTAAACCTGCCAAATATCAACCAAAGTAAAGAGCAGAATGTTACCAGGTGCTCTTCCTCTGAACTATTAAGCAACAAAACCTATCAAAACCATCTCCATTTTAGCAAAGAGGAATTTGTTAGTGAAGTACCTGGGCAGTGACTAAACCCTGTCACTATTCTTATGAGAAAAAGCTACTTGCTATTCTTGGTAAAGGGAAGGTCTTTGAAATCAAGATAATGTTTCATTTGTTTTTCAGAAACTAACTTAATGGGGGTGGGGAGGGAAGCAAGGAAGCAAAAATAAATTCTACTTTGCAACAAGTTAAATTACTCAGACTTTCCCAAAATGAGAGGCTTGGTCAGAAGCATTGGAAAGTTTAAGAAATACTCCTTTAAAAACAACTCCCACAGAGCAAAGCTCCCTCTCCATGACCAAAAGGCATGTGAGCAAGCCAGGTCATTCTGTCTAGGCTTTTGATATTTTAATTGATGGGGTGGTTGGTGGTGGGGCCAGGTTGCATCTTTACCACTTCTTACTTTTTCAGAGTTGCACCTCCGACCCCAATTTTCCCCTCACTGCAGGAGCGAAGTGGGCACGTGCCACCAGCACATTAGTGTCACAGCCATCCTGGTTGGGGGTGAGGTAGAAAAAGAAATTCCATCATCACTTCTGTCCATGCTTTCTCTGATCATCCTTGCCTGCCAAAGCAGGAGGGAAAGTAACGGCCACATGGAGATACTGTCTCTACATGCTTTAAGCTCTTTGTTATCCTCAGGAGTTTCAAAGAAACCAAGGCTGGCTAGGCATTGTGTTAATGATACTGTCAAGAGGCCAAAATAAAGTGCCACACCACAGCACAGCCTTCTGCTATCAGCACTACTGTCCCACGCTCATTTAGGCAGTCAGGGTAACAGGCTGGAGAATATGCCAGTGGTCTGGAAAAGGAGATCTCGACACTTGGCTCTTACTGATAAGAACCTGGATCCGCTCAGAATATGATTCTGCCAGATGCTGATGGCTGTAACAAAGCACACCAACACTGTAGTTTTGCCACACAACTATTTTGCAACTATCAAACACACCTACAACAAAACCAGTTTGGTGGGAGGGACTTCCTTATATTTTCACATGTGGTTGCTGTCAGCAGGCTGAAATCTTGATAAGCTACACAGCCAACCTGGCTGACTTCACTGAAACCCTGTCGAAGGCAAGTCCTGAGCTGAAAAGCTACTGCTTGTGTTTCCCACCACAAGACGAGAGAGGACAACCATATTCTTCATCTGGCCAAAACTTGTTTCCAGCAGCATCAAAGATCCATACAGATTCCATCCAAAGGTCAACAGCTACAGTTTTTGATGAGGAATGTGCTGCTTTTGAGAGACAATGTTGTCACTGTGATCCACTTCCCCTACTCACGGCAATCAGTCCATTGTTCTCACTGAAAATGAGAAAGGGCTCGAGACCTCTGAAATGGAAACTGCCTATAAATCCAAATCATCCTAAAGCATAAACACAGACTGATGCATAACAGATTGATGCTACTTAAAATAAGCAACTCTAAAAGACACCCCTTCTCCCTAGTTTCCCAGAAAAATACAAACAAATAAAAAAAAGAAGTATCCCAAGAGTCCAGAGCATATGATTAGGCTGTAGTCATTCTGTAACATATTACACTTCATAGTACAAAACCAAATCCATCTGATCTCTACACCAGTTAAATGTGAATTTACTGGCTATCTACATTTTGAAGCCAATCACATGTTGATAAAAGCTGGGCTATGTAACAAGTTAATTTGTCCACTTCATTCACAATATGAACAAGTTGAAATTGCATACATGTTCTGATTTAGGGTTTCTGTAAGAAGAAGAATATGCATTCAGGGCTCTTACAATGAAGAAATAGGGAATGCTAAGAAGTATTCTTGGAGGCAGACGAGGAACACAATGAAGTGCAGAACTTACCTTCCACTGCAAAGAATGGAACCACTGATCCCTCAGGTAGCTGTTTGCAGCCTGCAATAAAAGTTACAAACAGCATCATTATTTTGTACCAGTGTTTCAGATCATCCAGTCAAAACTAAGCAAATCACCCATGTGTGCCCTAAAACCAGTAAGGGTGCACTCACGGTATTCTTCTGAACTTTATGACCCTGGCTAACTTCATCTCTAGCCTCATCAGAGTGAGGGAAACTCTTTGCTCAAACTACAACTTCACATTATAACCAGTTTATCTTCACAGAAAGCAGTGACACGAAGGCCTTGCTGCAAATGTAAAATAATGAAACAAAACCTTACAAAACATTAATCTCCTATGAAAGATGTCCAACCCAAAGACTGTGAAAAATCCTCCTTGATTTCAATCGGCTTTTGGTCAGATCTTTAAAGTCAGTGGAACATTTGCCTTTCCTATTAATCATCGGGAGCAGAGTAAGAAGATGGGTTGACATTTAACTAGGAGGGGTGGGGTTTTTTCCATACTCTAGTTTCCCTTCTTGTCCTGTTCCTCATCTGGCCCCAAAGCCATTCAAATAACGTTTTAGCTCTTTCAGAGATAAAACAGAGTGAAAAGCATAACACACAGACGTGCAGATACATGCACAGACTGTGCAGCAATGGCATAAATGTTGCAATAATCACTCCCAGCGATCACCCGTTTTCGTCTGTATTAAGCACAGCTGCCAGAAATTCTCAGTGTGAAGCCAGGTCCATAGCCAATGAAGGAATAGTTCAGCACTCCCAAAGGTCAAAAGGCTCGGTATCAAAAAATATAAAAGCATCTACAGTGACGTAAATATGCATGCCTTAACAAGGTGACATAAGTTTGAAATATTTGAGTGGGTAGAGATGCCCTTTGGTTTTTCCAATTCTATCTCATCGCTGCTAATGGGCAATTTTTACTTACAATTCAAATGCTTTACACAATCAGTGAAAATTACAGGATAGCCTATAAATCTATGTTTTTTATAAAAAAAAAAAAAAAAAAAAAAGGTGAGGTTCTTCACCAGCTAAAAACCACATACTTCTTGCAAATTAAAGCATCATTCAAGAAATTTCACTCCCCAACACCTTTTCAGGTAAGTATTCAAAATCCACACCACAGAATTAATTTCATTTCCTGACACTGGTTCAGTTCACTTATAATGGCAATAATACTAGAAGTAAAAACATTGTGTGGTTACCAAAATCGTGTTTAATCTCAAGGTCAGATACAAATGTCTTGCTGACATAAATTTGGACTGACTTCTCTGAATTAAATGGAGTAATGCTCTTTTATATATGCATTACATATTATTTATTTATATATTGATGAGAATCAGTTGCTCCTCCAGTAGTACTATCTCTAGGCAATAAAGCAGAATAAATCTATCATAATCTTGGCTGAACAGAGTTTTTCAAAACAAACTTTCCATTTCACAAAGAATGCTGACATACCAGAATATGAATTTGCTACAACTGGAAATAAAAAGCATAACTTCCTTTTTTCTTTGCATGTAATTAAAAATTGTAAAAACATTTAGAATGTAGATCTTCAGGATATTTGGTTTGCTGCTATTTAACGATTTTCTGTAATTTACACAGTACTTTCTCTATATATGTGCATTACAACATCTGATAAGATAGACCTTTTACCTATATATGTTACAGAACTGAATTTCAATTCAATATACTTTATACTATATTTTAATATAATAAAAAGCTCAAAAATAATTTGCCATAAAAAGCCTGAAGAACATTTTTAACATGTATTTCTTATCTTTGTCCAGACAAAATGCTTCTAAAACCCACCAGATTTCTTTGAAAGATTCAATTTCAAATTGAACCTTTTTTCTTTTTTTTAAAGGAGAAAACTGTTTCATGGAGGGGAAGAAAACCCTTCATTTCCAATGTTAGCATCAAAACCCTTTAAAAAAATAAGTAAAACTGAAAGGTTTTGTAGACTTGAGCATGTATACTAAGCAATAGCACCAATAATATTTCAAGTTACACATCCACTACTTCCTTTAAAAAATATATATGCAGATTGAGTATATAGCAGCTATGCAAACTAAGATACTGTTATTTAAATTGATAAAATCCAAAATATTCTAGGGAGATGTAGTACTTCTCTCAGGCAAATGTCAACCTGATTTAGTCCCTGGTCTGACCGTTACATGACTTGAACGAAAAATGCACTGAAGTCTGAAGTAAGAACAAATGTTAAAGCCCTAAATGGGAACTGTTGAGAACTGTTAATTATTCTCCTACTTTTGGGATGTCAGTAGCTACAGATTTTAAGAACACAACAAATAATCAGAAAATACTATGTGTAGATAGACTGTGCAACTGACAGGAGTCTTACATAAACTGGATGACAGAAACTATTAATGAGGACAAGAGCATCAGGCAGAGGTAGAGACACAAGTGGACTGCAAATACTGGAACAGAAAATAAAGAATGCTATAAAAGGCAAAACCAAAACCAGTAAAGGGAAGACTTAGTGACACCAGCAATACACAAAAAACATTTAAAAAGTAAAAATAGCAAAGTGACCAGGTTCCAAGTGTGAGACCAAGCACTGTCTACACGTAGTGTTAGCTACTGTAGAGAAGTGATCAAGAAAACCTGCATCTGAATCTAGGTTAGGAGTTTTAACCACTCTAAAAGTAGAAACCCTTAGAGCTCGGGCTGTCATTCAAGACCACTTCCAAGGAAAACGAAGACAAAGAAGACAAAGTGAACACAAAAGTGGAAAACAAACCTTTAGGGAATCCCCAGACTTCTATTAATGATCAGAATTCAACAGTAAGAGGAACTTGGAAAGTCAACGGTCATTTCACCAGCGCTCTTTCCACAGTGTTCAGCACAGATAGACTGAATGCATTTAACCCAACCACCATTATCTGGATGGAGCTGTCTGGCACCAGCATTTCCCACTTCTCTCAGGCAGCAGAGACTAATCCTTCCAGTGCACCCTTCCGTCTGCCTGACTCCAGCAAGCTGCAAAACCACAGCGATGCGCAGGAAACGCTGGACCTTTTGCAGAGGACAATGAAGAGCTCATTCCTGCACAGAATCCCTTGTTCCTCCCTCCTCTTTTTCAGGCTTACAGTGAGAAAGGGACTACAGGGAATATTTCTTTCTTACCAAAAGAACTGGGAGCTTCACAGTATGCCAGGATGACAGAAGAGCCACCAGGTTCTCGTCAGCGCTCATCCAGACAGCTGTCCAGCCCATGGCCACCTCCACACACACTGACTTTTTGTGCATAAAATTTCTGAAGTTTGGAGCAATAAGCGCCAAGGGGTAAAGTAGGGAACTACAGTTCATTTATAGGGGCTGTACATATTTACAGCTTTATCTGATGTGCATTCCTGGAGCCCAGCACTTCTGCACTGAAGTCATCACTTCCCGGGAACTGACACCTCCATTTTTTCACTCCAGCTAAGGGCATAACCTACTATATTTATTCAGCTCTAGGGTACAATAAAGAGGAGAAAATGAGACACAGCAGACTTTAAAACAGGCTTTCCTTAAGCATTCTGACCACACGGGGTAAGTTTTTCTTACTCTCAGCCTTGCCCACACAGTGGATCTGGTTCTACACCACTAATCTTACAGCTACCTTTCCAACTTAAAAAAGAGATTCAACCTGGAAACGTTTTGCCTGCTGTTGTTACAAAGAGTCAATGAGATGTACAATGGAGATTTCATAACCTAATCTATGTAAAATAATAGTTTGGGCTCCCTGTGTGTTTGGTATGTTTAGGCCTCAATTCTGCTATGAATTTTGTTCTCAAATGCAATGGCTTTAGCAGGGTGTGGGTGGCACACGGTCCAACTGATTGGAGCTTCTTGCACAATCACGGCCTCCCATTGTTTTTGCACAACCACAACATAGTAGAAAAGTACTTTAGAAAACAGAAAAATGTGACAGTAAAACTCTGAGAAGGTGCAAGAAGATTCAAACTACTTGTAGCTTGTTTATTATTATTCCAATGAGGACGACGAGTATCTACTTTAAGTGTGCCTACTGTAGGTAATATCCTTTTTTAAGATGAGTTGATCCTGAAACTGTGTTCTGAAGGATTTTATATTCTAATTTTTGGGGTGTAAATGTTCAGTCAGGGAGGAAAAGCCACCTGGGATCAGCTGCAGTACCAACTTTACTCATAGGATTAATTTAATCAGCCTCAAAAAGACACTCACAGGAGGAAAATTGTGCAAGAGATTAAATGCCTGCATATACAGAGCTTTGGCCAACATGAGTAAATTTACATCTCTGCTCAAAAAGAGAAGTATTTTTTTCTGCACCCAAACTACTTCATTTCTTAGTCAACCAGTAGGAATACACTTTTTCATTAAAAAGCAGCAAACTTTTTAAAAGCAGATTTTCTTTTTGCTCACAAAAATAGGAAACTGAACACTTGTTTCATGCCAGCATTACATCCCCTGCAGTAATTTCCACCCAGGTGAGGAGGAGACAAAATAGGAAACTGCGTGCTGCTGAGAAACAGAACACCTGAAACTCTGCAAGAAATGAACCACTTCAGAAATGATGGTGAAGACCTTTGGCTAATATAAATACAGCTCCACTGATACCAATATGTCTGTAGCAACAAGCATCAGCAGAAAATTTGTCATTTCCACCACACCACACATGTCATGCTACCAAGTTCCTTTAACAGTAAGTTAGCACTATGGCATCCCTTTTTACTGGCATGTGCATTACTCAGAAGAATACAAGAACAGACTTGCCCACGTAGCAAGAAGTTCCCAGATTTTTTCCTTACAACAGCGTTCTTCACACATACCCTCCTAAGGGATTTTGCCATCTGAAAAGATGTGGCAATAAGTGGGATTTGACAATCTAGATTCTGTTTTTAACTCTTCCTGGTTTTATTCTATGTTTCTATCTCTCTCCCTTGTTTGCTCTCTGGTCAGCAGGATGGGGTTTTGTTATGCTTTCCTCCAGCTGATATTCATTACTGGGACTCATACTGTAGGCTTCTCTGCACCGATTTATTATCAGCCACAGGAACAGCAGAGCAGAGCGGCTCAGGGCTGCAGGAAGTCAAACCCCCACGGCACACACACTGCTGCCTCATGCAGACTGTACAAAACCTTTATATCGCTGATGCAAATCCCAGCATTGCACCTCCACAACACAGGCAGGCCTGCAAGTGAAATCTGCCACTCTTCTGGCTTAACTCAAGGCACAGAGTTGCCAGTAATTGCTAGAAATGCTGTTTTCCTCCCGAAAATATTCCCTGTCTCTGCTGGATTCTGGTCCTTGCATGACCTCTCCACACCAGCAACATCAGCTGGACTCACACTTAAAACAAAAGCCAGGTTCTCTGAGGAGACCAAAATAAAACGTTACCAAAAATCCAGTGGAAACGTTTACTGTGGGGACTCCCTGGCAAAAACAGCGTGCTCAAGCACCGAGCTGAACGTGTGACTGTTGTGCTTGGTCAAGGCTTCCTGTTCTGTTTGTTTTTCCTTCTGACTACACTTAATTGCCAAGAAATTAATAAAACAACACTAGCAAGGTGGAAGTGGCACCTTTAAGGCATTTAGGACCCATCTGAAAGAAAGGACACCACAGGAAAGCAGGCAGTACTGTCATGACTGAAATACCAAAGCCTTTTTCCTGGGGTTCTTGCTACATTTAGTGTTAAGCAGCTTGTGAAATTATACTCTAAGTTTTTTTTCAAACTCTTTCAAAAGGTCTTTCCAGTTATTTCACTATCAATAGCAGCATCCTCTTCATAATCATCCACACAATACCATAATCGCACATTGTGCTTTACAAATGAAAAGCAGAAGAGCAGAAGTTTAGCCCAGCTGAAGGAGGCCCAGCTATTACTGATACTAAAGAGCTCACACTTCTTCAAAGGCTAAATTTAGCTTCTATTTCCTGGCCTAAAGAGCTTGTGGCTTAAGAGCCAGCTTCAGCAACACCTTCTTTCACACCTGCTATCCCAATTGTAGGAAAGAAAAAAAATCTGCGAGAGTTGATTCCTGCTCATCAGAAGGACCAGGGACCACATAATTTGGCCAGAGGAAAGAAAACACAAGCCCCCAGCATGTCTAGAAAACTGACATCCCCCCCATAAGGGATGATGAGAATCCCCAAACACCGGGCGGTGAAACACTCCTGTGCTCAGGCAGTTGTGCTTATACAACAAACACTGAGTGGGAAGCACATGCACGAAGACGACTTTTCAATATGATCCCAGCCCAGATTAAGCTGTTTGCTGCCTGAGAACCAAATCACCCTCTGAAACCCAGGTAGACACGTCCTGTTACAGTGATCCAATTTCCTAAGAGGAGCTGCATCACCTCCGGCGTTGCTTGTCAGATCTTCACGTGTTAAAATAGGTTGGGATGGGTCAGTATTGCTATGGGAGGACATCAGGATGATGTAAGGAAAGGTAATGGCACTCTTCCTTCTCTGACTCATTACTGTGCAGTAATAAGCCAGAAATAGACCTTGGTGACAGCAGACAGGGGGGATGAGAACTTGAACATGGACTCGGGACTCTCTTGTGGCATCTGTCATATCTAACACAGACAAACACATGAAGGATGAACTGACACCACATGCTGACATCCTCCCGCAAGGATTGCTGGAAATTAATTTCCATCTGAGAGAAATGCCAGTTGTCCAAAATTTGCTTCTGTTTCAAATCAGAAGCAGAAGTTGGAAATTTTAATTTTTCTGCAAAATGAAAAATCAGGAAAGCCTGTGATTCAGAACAACTAAAAACGCTTCATTTTCTGTTAAACCATGTCAATAGTACCCTATAGTATTAAAGAATTTACAATACAGCATGTGCAAAAAACATGTATCAAAATATAAAATTGAAATTACTCAGAAATGTGAAATAAATCAGGGGTGGGGATCAAAACAGTTCATTTAAACATTTTGTAAATATAAACCTCATGTAGATCAAGTCTGGAAAAAACAACCCAAACAACCAGATTTCACCAAAAGTGCACTTCAGAAGAAAGAGTACTGGGAGCATGTTTTGGACTAGTTTGACTTGTTCCACTATCATACATTTCCTGATACCAGAGTTGGTCATTACAGCAGAGCATGCTCAGACCAGCAGGGCAGAACGATTTTATAGAAGATCGGAAGTCCCATAATTTCCCATAAATGTTTTGAAGTCGCTCAGAAATCTGGAAATAACTGAAGTATGCAAGGGCTAATTTCTCAGTATCGCTGTTTCCCAGCACCTCAGTGAACATGTCTTTTGGATACTTAAACTCTTTGTCACATACACTAGACAGTTTCTGCTGAAGTCTGCCACTTGGCAAGTCCAGTTTTTGCATCTCAATTTCTTAAGTATACTAAACGTAATTTTTAGTACTGTTTGGGATTTGTGAATACACATTACAACTGTATAAGGGAAATCTATTTTTATACTCACTCCAATCTGACCACATTTGATGAATCAAGACACTACCAAGGACCAAGTCATACTAAAAACATTTTTAAGTTTGTATTTTCAATTATGTCGAAATTCCCATAGTTATAATGTAATTTGATCCAGTCTGCTCAGCCAGGCAGCAATAAACTTAAGAGAAGCACAGCTCACTCCATTTTTTTTATCAGTTCCTATGAGGTTACATAGAGACACCAATCTTTTCGAAGAAAATACCAAAACATCCATGCTTAGATGTTACTTTCTCACAAACGTAATTATTTATGTGTTTGGTTTGTTGGGGTTTTTTTTAAAGACAAATGGCAGGCTGCTCCAGATTGAAGTCTGCATGCCCTACCAATTTCCTTTAAACTCAACAGGGAGCTGTGGGTTCAAACTTTTGTGCAAAAGTGGTATCGTTAAAGTGTGTGTGTACACACCCAAATACACAAGCTCTATTATGATCATTTCTTTGAAGTTGCTCATATTTTTTCAAGAAAAAAAAAATAGCCTTTTTAATTTTTCATGAGTTATCCACAGTTTAAACCGATATTTTCTTCACATTTTCTGCAAAAATTGCTCACCCAGTCTGTTTACAGTCCTACCTGCATGAAATGCATATACACAATAGTCATGGCTGTATATTTAACTGAAAAAGTAAATTTCCAAAGGGTAACAGGTAACAAATTGTGTTTGAAACAATGTTGAGAACTATGGTAAGAGTTAAGTTGGTTGGAGTCAATTAGGTCTTTTTAAGTTATGACTGTTCAAAGTTCTTTGAGGGTCAAGCAGCTGGGTTTTCAGATGCTTTTCTTTTCCTACTCTAGAGCAGTTCCAAAGCTCAGTGCTGTGGAGTGCTTTTCTGTCACTAAAACTTGCAATGACCAAAGGAGTCTTACAAAACCTCACAAGTGGATGAAGAAATCTAGGAGAACTAGCATATGTAGATATCCATACAAATATACTGAAATCTTTCAGTGAAGATCAGATATCTTTTAAAAAAAGATACCTGTCCGTTCCAGTGCAAATTATGGGTTTCCTATATGAATTAAAAGATGAAATTTTGTATTTGTTTCATGCAGGAATAGGACTATATGTAAAAAAACCCAATTGTTCCAGATCTGCATCAATTTGCCTTTCCACGGAGCACTATTTTGATGCACAGAATCAGCAAGAAGATTTAATCACTGTGGCCCAAAATTTCCATTCTGACTGTCAAGCATCATGAAGAGTTGCAGAGCTATCACCCCGACCAAATTTTCTGGTGGTTAGATAATTCAACAGCACTGAGTTCTCTGTCTTTTCTGAGTCTATTTAATTAAGATTTCATGCATAGCAAGCAGAAGTTAAACAAGATTCATAGTAAGAGAGAAAGAAAATTGTACTTCTGTGTTTACTGTACCTGCAGTAAGACAGTACCCCCTGGGATTGTGAGCTGTAAACAGTACTTAGGGGCATTCTCCCAGGAGAGCAGTTGAACATCTTCAATAGCACTGTAGGAAATGGAGTTTTCCATGTACCCAGTTGGCTGCAAGAAAACAAAGGAGAGGAAAAAAAAGTTTACTTAGTCATCAGAAGTTTCACAATTTCAAAGTAAGAACAGCACTATCAAAATTACTCCTCCTCTTGAAAATATCTGCAAAATACCTAATTGGAATGCAAAATTCCCATACAGGCCAATCTACAAAGAGATCCAGCCAGCCACCTTCATCCAATTCATTCAAGTGTTAAGATCACTCACATAAAAACAAAACCAAACCAGACCTAGGTGGCTGAAGTGTACTATATTAAGGTTTTTAGTCCACGCATTCTAATTCTTCTCCCTGGCTGCAAGGTTGATCAAGCACATCATCAAAACCTAGACTGCCACATTTGATAGTGGTTCTTGGGGCTCCAAAGATTCAGCCCTCAGCGTTTAGACTCAAGCAAATGCAGAGCAACCAACCTACGCATCAGCATAGACATAAGTACTGGTGTCCTGCACATACTGCTAATGCCCAGTTTAAAGTGAAAGTCACAATTAAAACATAAATAACTAACTTGTGTTTGCAGTTACATGTACAACATAAATGGATTGCAGCAAGGAAACAAACTTAAACGTGAAACTCCTAATTAGTAAATTCCTAATTCTTAGGCATTACAGAGGCACAACTATCTCTGAGATAGGCTGAAATATAAATGTATATATGCAAACTTCCCTAAAATCATGTCCTAAACATACACAGAGATATAGCTGTGTATCTATTGAGTATGAGTACATACATTGTACTTTATGCCAGTCTTTTGTGTTAAGTAATTTAGAGGTCCTCAAAGACGTTGTTTATTTCGCTTTGTTATAGCGTAAGCAAACTGATCAGTATTGCTATGGCAGAGAAACTCTTTTCATACAGAAATGATTAATGCCACCACGTGGATAAACCCTTGGGTTGGCCATGTCTTGCAAGAGAATAGAGCTCATTACGTTTATGAATTATTTTCTCACTATTACTGGTTTACATAGAACTTAAACTTCTCAAACTTACTCCCACTGTGCCCAATACATAAGTTATTTTTAACTGACAGCCTTGAAATAAAGAAGGCAAGGGAGAAACCACATCTATTTCAGGGTCAAACAGGGCCAACTCTTAAAATCACAACACAGGATTCCTGGGGGCGAGTGTGAAATAAGCAAATTTCATTTGGAACGTCTCTACTTCTAATTGGTACAACTTTCTTCCATAAGTTAAGTAGGTGGTGCATCTGGAAATCATACTCTGAAGTTATACACTTCATACATGTTCATAAGGCCTTAAACGTCATCTGCCAAAATGCAATGATGTCCCTGTCATCCACCTTTGCTGCTACAAAAAGTCAGTTGTCTTTTCAGCAAGAAAAACCCAGCCAGCCAGGGAACTGAACTTTAATATCTTTTTCAGTAACGCTTGTTGCAGCAGCACTCATTTTACACTAGCCCTTGCTGAAAACAATTTTTGCTGTCTCTTTAACAAAAACCTTGTTATGCAGGAAGTATGATAAAGTTCTGCTTATTCATTTACCCACAATATTGTTCTACACTAGTGACTGGAATCCCAGTGGCTTAACGCTGATACCGTACGTCATGCATTGCCTACTGGAGAGTAATTATCTCACAGGAAACCAAAGGCCCAAGATCCTTCGGTAATCAGCATTACAACGCTCTGGGAAAAATATGAAAACAACCAGCATAAAATCTAGTATGCTCAGGAGGCAAAGTTATCAAAAACATGGTCTGAAAGACTAGAGAAGGCAGAAACCCAGACCCAGCCGACACAAATATAAAATGAAATGAATCAAAGCAATTTAAATTTCTCTCTTAAGAAGGTGCTGACTGCCCTTAATACCCTCCATTAACTTCAAAGAGGATTTGAAGAATTCTCACAGAATCTGTTCCCAAGAGAAGCCTCTTCTGTACTTTAAATCATCCATTTAAACAGCATTAAAGACAGCTGATCCAGCTCAGTCACAGCTCTGTAGCCATACACAAGTGATTCCATCCCAGGCATAAACCTCTTCTCATAGGACAGTCCTTTTCATTAAGGAGAATGGAGGAACACAAGAGTCCTGCAGTTTGCTAAGGATGGGAAGACTACCTAAACCATCACATGGAATTACACAGATGGTTAATGTCTCCAAATGAAAGCGTTATGCCATTGAGGTAGTTTATTTGGCACTCATATGATCCTACTTCCATACCTTCTATCTAGCCATACCACACACAAAGCTTTACTACAGCTGTTTGCTCTTGCTCAGAAAATGAATAGCCCAAATCTACTTTAATCCCTATAAGCAACATCATATGTATTGTTTCTGTTTTCATTAAAAACACCATGTTCTACGAAGTAAAATGTTTCCAGTTCTGAAAACAGCGGCTATAGGCAGCTTCACCTATGTTTCACAGTTGAAGAGCCTAAAGCGAAGTGATTTATCACTGTGTAGAGCTCCTTGAAATTGTGCTTCTAGATGTTGTCAAACACTGAAGACCACACTCCCACATCAGGGCTGTGCTGAAAAGTTCTGAAGCACTGAAACAGAGCTGTCCTTGCACCTGAGGCTTCCTCACAAGGCTCTGGTGCTCCTCACAGAGAGACCACAGCACTAATGAAGTGAAGGTCAGCCCCACACAAAGGCATCCCTTCCCTAATCCCTGCGCACACACAGATGTGAGGACAGAGCAGGACAGAGCGGTGTTCCCCGGTTGTGTTTTCTCAAGACCAAGCACAATTCAGCTGTTTATCAGGAAATGGCCTGAGGTAAAACCACAGCCTGAGTCACTGGTTCCTCTTAAAACACAGGCTATTTTGACATTCAGGTATGCAAACGTCAATCACAGTGAATCATTGTGGTTGATAAATAAGCAGTGCAAGTGTTGCATGTTCTCATGGACCAGCTGGTCTTGCTTGCACACAACCCCCAGGAAGCTGCATCCTCACCCCCAGGTCGCTCCATGGGAAATACAAATTAGAACAACACGCAAGACCAGAAATGTGGATTCAGAGATTTAAAAATACCTAAAATGACACAGATCCTCAGTGGGTCACCATGAAGCATCTGGCATCAGTACTAATCTTAAGCATCATTCCCACCTCCATCCACCCACTTTGCCTCTGCCTGTACAAATACTAGTCTGGCTGTGGCGTTGGGCAAATCAGGGAACCCATCCAGCTTTTGCCAGATTACTTTTTAGCTCCTTCGGCCCCATTTCTAACATGAAACAGAAACTAGTAAATTAACATAATTTGGGGGGCACCATAGAAGGGAGTGAGCAGTGAGGACCTGAATATTTCAGTCTAATTATTGGTATGAGATAGTCTAAAGCCACAGCATTTTTGAGCAGTAATAGATCAAGTTCAGTTGAAAATGCCTTTATTTGAGAAAACAGTAATTCTTATTTTTATAGCTGTCACTGTTGAAAGAAGATTTATATTTCTTGGCAAAGTCTGAAATCTATCAAACGAAGCAAGATAATGCACTTTTCTCATTCACTCTACAAAATTAATCCTGACTTAGGAAACTTTGGCCAGAGAATCTACATATGTCAGCTTACAGATTTACAGTTACAGTTTTAACTTCTGTTTGCTGTTGAACATGTTCTGAAAAACTGTAAGATACTCATAAATGAAAATGAAATTTATTACAACAAACAAAAACCTTAAGTCAAGGAAACATTTTTCTCTTCACTTTAGCCTTTAGCCTCCTTAATGAAACATGCTACTTCTCCATTGGGAAATCAGGTATGTTTTAACCTCAGTGAGAACTTTGTCTTTTTTCAGTTCCATAAAGATTTATTAATCATACCACTTTGAAACAACTTTGTACCAGAATAGCCACACACCAAAACCTACTATAAATCAAATCTTAGGGGAATCCAGTGCTCCCAAAACTGGAAGAACATGTAGGCTCACGCATAAGGCTAGTTTTCTCTTAGAGTTTCTGGAAAAAGTTGGCAGCAGCAGACTACTCAATAATGCAAAAATCTGCCCACTTGTTTCCATGGGAAATTCTAAAAGGGAAAGAATAAACATGACGTCCATTGTTAATATGAGGCTTGTATGCACTTACTCATATAATAACGTACTAAATTTTCAGCTGCATAAGCGTCTAGAAAAGATGAATTCTACAAATAGAGATGGTTATTTGTATTAAAACATATTTAGACTGACAACTCCCACCAAGACAACAACAATGAAGAATGATTTTCCCAATTAAATACTCCGGATGGTAGGGGGAAATGGGGCTATTCTAGACCCTTGCTCTTCCACTGTCAGGTGCTTATTTCTCTCTTGGATGCTCTTAAGAACGAGCCATGCTGCTGTAGCCCAGGATGATGAGCATACTGTATTACATGTAAGTTTTCCATACCCAAATAAGATTCAGTCCTGCTGAATAACATGTAGGAAGAGTTGATTGCTCTCTAAACTTTAATGGGGGTGGAGACTATTCAGTCGGCACATTGAAGGGTAATGGACTCTGAAACTGCTGAAAACAATGGACGGTTTGAAATAAATCTCTGTTAGGAGACATCCCCGGCTCCAGAGAACGCCCCTGCAAATGTAGCTATTTCAGATAAGAGCAATTAACATCTTTGTTCATTAACTATATAACCTATCAGAAGACATTTATCAAGTTAAGCAATTAGTAGTACTATGCCATAATATGCAGCACAGTACAATTTGTCTCACTCTTGATATGGAAGAATTTACTGCTATGCTCACTTGTCATAATGACTTGAAAGAGTTTAAAGTCAATGTTAATCTCACAGAGATTAATGTGATAAGAAAACAGACAGAAAGGCTAACAGTGGGGAAACACCTGACTCTTCCCCAAAACTGCACAAAGGAATTTCTGCTGTTGCAAGGAAGCTCATTCTCATCTAATCACACTTCCTGGACCCCCGGCCTGCCCATCATCACCATTCCCTTCCCACTCCTCCTGTTAGGTAATAGGTTTCATGTCTTGGACCATAAGGGAAGGGCTCACTTGCTCTTTGCATTGGGAGTAGGACTACATTAGGTGAAATGGGTGCTTAATCCAGGGATCCATGGGGAAGGGATCTCTCCATGGGGGGAACCTAAATTATTTCTGCTTGTAGCTGCTTTGTTCCCAAGTGTCTCCAAGTTTGGTAGCAATGCTTGGTGGGGTTTGGTTGGTTGGTTTTGGAGCTTTTTGATACATGGAAACAAATTTGGACACAGTGGCCCAAATGTTCATGAGGCTCTACCAGTCCATGTCAGCTGAAGGGTGTACTAGTGCATAATTAATGACAGGAAAGAGAGGGAGGGGTTTTCCTACCACATTTATTTGTGTGTGGGTGACTGTGTGTATAAACATCCATGTGTGTATGTATGTGTATAAACGTACACACACACACACCCCTTTCTTTATAGCTATAGAGAGATAAAAGATAGTAGAAACTTATCCCATATCTCTCTATACAAAAATACAGCAGCAACTGTCATATGCTCAGTGCAAAGTAGTTCAACCTCAGTAAGTGACATGATCTAATTAAGAAAGGCCGGATCTTCAGCTGAGCTGATCATCCAAGAGACTTCAGTGGAACTTCACTAATTTTTACCAGCTGGGAATCTAACTCAGAAATTCAACAGAAATTCAACCAAATCTAGCTTTGCAGCAAAAATGTGCATATATCTCCTTCTTTCCTCTAAATATTTAAGACGACTAAGACTTGAGGCTGTTGCATTAATTAACCTTACAAAACCGATAAAAATGTAAGAGTTGCCAGTAAGAAACAGATTACCCCAGACTGTGCAGAAAAAAAAACCTTCCACTCTGCAGCAGGGCTGAAGTATCAGTTTTGTGGAGCTACAGAAAATGGACAGGCCGAAACTGTTCATCAAAGGGCTGAGAAGAAAAAACTGGTCTTGACATTAAGCTCGACATGAGCTACAAAATCTGTGAAATTGGTGCAGCAGACACCAGCAGAGGGAAGAACTTCAGATTAATTCAGATCTGACATAAGTTTAAAGCATGTAAGTTCATCATTGAGAAGAATGGAAAATAGTCATATTATGGGATATGTACCATGACAGGAGAGTCAAATAAGCAGGAAAAAATTACTGTGTTAGCTGAAATGCATATAGAGTTGTTTTTTTTTTTTTAAATGAGATCCTTCTCTTTTACTGTTAAACCCAGCTGAAGGTGCACTTCCAAGCGTTCAGTTTATTTTATCAACAGAACCATTTGACTTTCTGGGAGTAGAAGACGACACATATCTTGAAGACTTTCTGAAGATGCCCATCATCAAGATGACCTTGTCTAAGTGCCCCATAAGAAATCAACCATTTCTCTCTGGCTAGCTTAGCATGACAAAGGGAACACCACTGGGACTTCCAGTAGTGCTGAAGGCTTAATCAGTTGCAGTGCTGGTGTCCAAAAAGCTCTCTCTGGAAACAAGCCTATATAAGAAACCTTGTCTCCTGCTATCAAACCTCTGCTAACAGGGATGACAACATGCTGCAAGGTGCACGTGCCCCACTGCAGAGCTGGAGGCTGACCACCGCTTGTCACTGAGATGGTGGCCAAATCCGCCCGATCACGGCCCACAGGCAGCAAGGCTGCTCCCAGACCAGCGACCAGGAGCAGGAAGGGGACGGAGCTGTGTTTGACGCAACCTGCCAGAGACTTTCACAGACACTGGCCTGACTCGCCTGTCAGGTGGAGGGCCTCTGGTTGGAACAGCGATTCTCCAAGCATGTGCTGCAGCCTTCAACCCCTCCCAATGAACACAGGGAACTTGAAGAGAAGAATTATTAACCCACACTTACCAACCTAGAAGAAAAAAATCTTAGTTAAGATTATAGCTGCATCATGCTCTTGATCATGCCTTAGATGACACAAGAAGCCCGAGAGATGTGGGAAAAGGGCTCAGACTTCCCGACTCCAACCATGTGAATCAGCTCTAAACGTATCCTCCTGCTCCTCCAAAACTGCATAACCGATTCACAAAAAGGACCATTCCTTAGCAGGATTCATGTTTTCCATCCCCTTGCATGTATCACTGCACTCCGTGACATCCCTCCTGGGGAGGAAGTACTCAATAACCTTGACAAGACGGGTAGGTTATTTATCCACACCACCAGCCAAAATACAGCAGGTACACACCTCACAGAAGCAGCAATAAGTAACAAGAGTAGTGGGGACTTACTGCAGAAGACTGTACACACACGTACTTCTGTAAAACAACTGTTAGAGGAATATTGGAAAATCCCTAACTTTTGCCCAGAACATAAAACATCTAGTGACTGCTAAACAGATCTTTGCTAAGTCACCATAGCAACAATGATGTGACAGAAAACAAAACCACATCCACAAACCGTTCTTGAGTCAAGGCTGCTCTCTATTTTCAATTCTCTTTCAATAAATCAGCCATGTCACATGCCATGAAATGTATCAAATGCTGATAAACCAGAAAGAGGAGTAAGGGTTGGGTGTAAGGATTTCAGACCAAGCCAGACACAATGTATGCTATACTAAAATGCCATCCTTTAATGACTACTTTAACCAGGGGCAGCCTTGAGAGCTGGAAATGAAAGATCATGAGCTGATTTCAAATACAAAGCTGGCACCTGAAAAATAATCAGTCTGTTAAATAACTGGAAACACGGCCAAACTGACATGTACTACAAACAGGAGATCTCTGTTCAGTTGTGTTTTTCAGAACTGGTTTAGGTAATTACAATAGTATGTTTCTAGTTCATATTGTCCTTGCACTTACAGTGGTTTTTATTTCTTGTTTACAGATCTCCAAAGGCCAGTCGTTCATTATCTCTAGGTAGGTCAATAAAAGGTGAAGAAGGAAACCGCATTAGTTATCAGTAGGGTCACATCTGCTGTGCAAGGATCTGCACCTCCCACGGAAAATTTTAGGGTATTACAAACTGAAAAAGCAGAAGGCAGCTGTAACAGAAGCAATACATTCACCTCTGACGCCTGTACATACTCAGTCTAACATGAGAGGTGATCCAAGTATAAAATACTGAATTGGTAAGAAGCTGAACTACCCAGGATCCCACGTCCCATTAGGAATACAGAATTTGACTCATGGACTCTGCAATCCTGACAGTTCTCACCACCTTCTTAATGTGCATTCCAGCTCACTTCTTACTACAATTTATTTACAAGATCTAGAAATTAAATTGTAAAACTAAGCATAGCATAAATACCCTATATATTAACTTCTTGTTCTTCATTTAAACAAGCATTCTCCAACACTACTTATCATGTCCATGCCTTTTACCTGTAGAGCCGTGAAACCCTTAGACACTGTAATAGTCAAATGGTTTCCATTAAGAATTTTTTCCTTTGCTTTTTAATGGACTTTTAACCCTGCAGTTTCCACGATGCCACATGCAATCTCAATTTGGTGAACAAGTACAGGACAGGGAGTGCAGTAACCCAACTACGCTTCTGAATTCCCAATAGGGAATGCTCTATTCTGATCTTTTCTGGAGAAAAGATGAGCAGCTCTTGAGTTCCCAGCAAAATATTAACACAGCTCTCTGCTGTATGTTAGATAAGAGAAAGGACATGCAGCAGAGCCTTCAAAAAAAGCTACAGATACTCTGTTTATGATAGTCTCACTAAACGCTCACTGTTACTAGGCAAAAAAACCCAGGGACCTCCTGAGGATGAGTCACAGCCACTTGGAATCACCTTCTGCTACAGGAGGAGGTGGCAAAACATTGTTAAAGTGCCAGTGTTTTGTTTCACAGGTCCTACCTTCAACAATAATTTGGACAGTTCTACATAATTTTAAGTGAGATCCAGCTCTCATGTCTGCAGCAGTGATTCCCTCTTGATTTTGTATCTCGGCATTACAGAATGACACCATGACACTAACGGAAAAGTGCCCTTTTACTTCTCTTCATCAGGAAGACTTCTGCAAAATTGTGGTTGCACACTCCTGGCCCCACCCATAACCTCCTCCACTGTTGGTCTTCCTCATTGTTTAATGACTGACTGACTGTTTGTACTGGAAGGGAGTGTTGCTGTCTAAATAGAGGGTAACTGAAATACGTGTGATACCTCCATGGAAGGGAGATGGTGAGGGAATGGAGAAGGAGAGGGAAACTGCAGTGAAGTATCAGAGTAAATATTTGAGAAAAGTGTCAGTTGACTGGTAAATGCATAATGGAGAAGACACAGAGAACCAGCCAGAACCTAAATCACCTTCGTAAGCTCCCTTACTATGCAAAAGGATACAAATAAGTATTTAAAGTGACACTTTCTCTTAAAAAAAAACCAAACTGTATTTAGCTAAAATCATAAAGGCATTGTGCTTACAGAGAATGAAGTGGTATGAAACTGTCAAACTCAACAAGAAAACATTCTGTTTCAACACAACATTTATTAGCCTAGCAAGTTATTCTTCAAGATAGCTAAATAAGAGTGCCTAAAGTGAAACATGGGCACCTGCTTATGAAAGGTGTCGTTATCATCATCTCAACAGACACACTTTGAAAAGCAGAACAAAGAGCAACCCTACAATCAGACGCTGTGAAACTGGCAAACCCTTTTATCTGGGCGGCTCCCGAAAGGCTGGAGAACAATTCCAAGGAATTGCAATAGTTCCCCCAGGGATGGCGATGCATGTGGCTCCCAAGAGGTGTGTTTCAAGAGAAGCCTGGTTTATCAGATGCTAATGCATCACACACATGGCTCTTCTCTCTCGTGCTGTTTTTTGGAAAATTAAACCACCTTAGTCCTCCAGTAGTATTTTCTGCTCCAGTTGGATGATTCAGCCCTCAACAAGACACACTTGCTCACTTCCTCTATATCCTCTGATATCACTCACACATGAACAAAGAAACAGAGGCAGATGCCCTCCCTGCTGCTGTTTCAAGGGACCAAGCAGGGGCTCACACAACACACCAGACCATGCAGATGTGTCCCTAGGTGATGCAATTTTGGAAAAAAAACGCTACTTAACCAGCCAGCACCTAGTGATGCACATCTGAAGGTGAGAAGCAACACAAATGCTTCCCAGGCTGCAGGAAAAATCAGACAGCGTTCAGGATTTCCTCTGCCTATTTACTTGGCCTTACTTACATTCTCAGACCATAAAGATGCCACAATGCTACTGCTTAAAGGGAAATTTATGCAGCACACTACCTATCAACATAGAGATGGCTTATACAGTACCACTTGAGAGTTATACATTCAGTGAAAAAACACCCTCCCAACAAAGCAGCTTTGCGTTACAGACTAGGTTGACTCCTTCCCTTCCTTCCAATTTCATATCAAAACTGTTTTAAAATAATTCCAGCCTTTTAGACAAGATAGATCTTCAGGTTGTGGCAGCAACAATGGCTGCAGGTTTCACTCCCACCCTTGGCAATTCTGTTTTGGTTTTCAAGCTCAATTTCATTGTCAAGTCAGCTTTTCTGTGCATAATTCTGCAGCAACATCCTTGCCCTCTGTCATGATTATTTTATTATTTACTATCTCTAAAGAAAATAGCTTGTTTCTATAAAACCTTAAATATTGCAAACACAACTTTGCAGACTGAGTTTTCCACTCAGGGAGGAAAGGGCGAGAGAAGCATACCATTTCAGAGCTTTGACCTCAACCACCAAACAGCTATTACTATTAGTCCAAGAAATTTCTACCAAGGAAATCTCAATGGCCTTCAGTGAACTGTTTGCCCAAAGTTAAGCTAGCCACAGATTTTCCAACAGAAAGCTATCAGAAAGCCAATATTACCAAAGTACATTAACATTTAATGGTAAATCTGAATCCAAACCACCATGGACTTCTAACTACCAATGAGTGTTATGACGTGGACTTCAAACATTGATGAAACCATGAGTTGCTTCCCTTCTATGGCATTTTGGTTTTAGTAAAATACAAAAGCTTCCAAATTAGGCATATGTTTGAACTCTATACCTGAATACACATCACAGGTTTTGCCCACTTCTGCTTGCATAAGCTTTACCCAAGGCAGGAATGGAAAAAGGATAAATGTTGCTGCTCTCCTCTATGTAATTAAAACCCACAAATACCACCATGTCACTGTACAACACCACCACTGCACAGCACACAATCATACAGTGACTGAGAAAAAGTCCTGCTCCCCCTAATCCACAAGTCAGGCTCCCTCCAGCTCAGGACAGCTCTGTTACACACCTACCCGGCGTCCCTAAGGGCAGAGGATCAGTGACACAGCAGGCCAGCCCTACAGTACAACCAGCCACCCGCACTGAACTGTGCACAGATTTGTTTATCTTCTTTCAGTTTCTTTCAGTATTTTATTTGATAAACTCATTTCTCATGAAACATGGCTGAACAAAAGGTACATATGAATTTACTCTTAATATCGGCTTTCCTCCTTCTAATTGCTTTGGCTACATGTTACTACAGCATTAACAGAATCTCATAGCACTTACTGTGTTTGCAACTACAGAGAAAAATCTGGCTTATGAGAAAAACAGCCAGAGCAGAATTAGTAGGTTGAGCATCAGGAATGTAACAGCTTCATTTTCCTACTTACATTTTGCCAGATAACATTTAAAGAAGAATGCTTAATATAGAGATTGTTTATCAATCATTTCCCCAGAGAGAAATAAACAGGTTAAATATCAAGCATATTAAAATAAGGCACAGCATCCATGTTAAGCTCTGAAAAAGGCCCAAGTGATCAGCAAGCTTCAACTAGGCATCATCAAGGCATTTTAGGAAAGTATTGTTACTGGAAAGGAAATAAAGCTTGCATAATAAAGTAACCTCTGCCTTTTTCTCTAGCCTGCATTCTGCTGAGAAAGACCTTTTTGCTTTCTGTTTCTGAAAACTATATAATTTTAAAATATAGATCTTTGAATTCCAAATCAGACTGTTCTTGTTTCCATGCAACAAATTACCAGCTCTTACTGGAATGAATAAAACAGAAACCAAAACCAAATTCAACACTGTAAACACTGTAGCAGATTACTTCCAAATACTCCATACTACTTGCAAGATTTTGGATCACTAAACCCAACTCAAAAGTTCATAGAACGACCAAGGAATATGCTTCTGTGCTTCTATGCTTCTGTGCTTCAGATTTTTCAGAACCTTAAGCTCAAATCCTATTCTTTGCAAAAAAAAAAAAAAAAAAAAAAAAAATCATTTGGATCCAAAGTACTGATACAAAGTTTCAGTTTGACCCACATCCTAACACCTCCGCAGCCAATCCTAATAATTTTCTACCAATACCACTCTCAAAGTACAGATCAAATGCTTCACTGTACATTCAGAGCCATTCCTGTGATGCAAGGATTAGGCATGAAGAAAGAGCATCATATTTTCAAAGGCACAACCGCCTATAAGTGTATCTCGTGCATATCAGAGCATTACGAGTTCCGCCACAAACACCAGCGCCAGACAAACCACACCTCTGAAATTCTTGTCTTGTCTCCCATTTTCTTTTTATCTCATCTAAGCACACTGTCTCTACACGCCCAGTTACCTAGTCATGGGCCACTCTATTTTTTTTTTAATTAATATTTTCATCAACGTTTTCAGTTACTTTCCAGTATATCATTCATTTGGGAGGTTATTACACGGAGCTAGAAACACAATGTTCCAGCCTGCTGCTGTGACCCCTGCAAGAGGCAGCCATGCAGCAGTAATGCCTCAATGGCAGCAGATGTACCATAGTTGTCATTGAATTCTAACAGCACTTCCTAAATCACGGCCCGCACATGTAATCCTGGCAGTAATCTAGCGTTAGATTACATATATTGTTGTCAGTCCAGAAGTGTTATACCTGACTCTAAATATACAGCTGCAGATGCACACAAGATTCAACAACACTGCATAGAAAGTACTGTCTTCAGGACGAATACAAGAACAAAGGCTGCATCATGAAGCACCAAATTGGTTATTTCAGTGGCCACACTAGGCTTTACTCATGCGAGGAAAGAGAGATGTAACTGTCCTTCAGTAACTAAGAGCAGCTTGAGCAAGTCATTAGGAAAACTGTTGGTGCACTTCATTTAGAAGTCCAGACCCTGCAGATGCATTTCGAGACAAGCAACCAGTGGTTGCAACAATCTTCATCACATGAGTAAAGAAATGAGATTCAACCCCCAAACTTGTCATCTATTCCCTCACACCTTCATGAACAGAATGAAAAAACTAGTGAACTGCAAAATTACAAGTCAATGTAAAACTCACTGGATGAAGTTTTGAAGATGTCAGACTAGACAATCACAATGTTTCTTCTTGGGCATTAAAAACTACGGTCCTTGACTAATGCTGTGCCCATTCTGTTTTCCTAGTAGGAGAAAATCATACTAGGACAAAGAAGAATGGCAACCTTATTGTCCTTCATGAGAACTAAGTACCACAGGCTCTCAACGCTGCCACAACAAATACACAGAGCTATTGACAAGGCATGTCATGAGAATTGTCCATCAGGCTTACCAGACACAAAAGCATAAATAGCCATGTTGGACCATTAAAATGTTGAATAAACAGAGCTGAAGGTGACACTTTTACTGCCAAAAAAATGGTGTTTAAGGCATAGAGACACACAAAAAAAATCATATATTTCACTAGCTGCTGCAGGATGAACACTACCCCTTGACTTTGTTGGTCCTCTTAACAGCATTCAAACCTGTTCTGAGTATCCCAAAGCAGTTGAGAGTTGCTGAAGGTCTACGGGAAAAAAGAAAACCCACAGTGGCTGAAGCTTTATAGAATTTATTTTTTCCCTAATAATCTACATCACACAATTGCTCTCCACAACACCTAATTAAAATGCCTTTGAAATTACTATTCTACAGGAATCTTGGATGCAAGTTATCAGGCCATTCCCAGAGCTGACTCCAGCCACTACTCAAGTCAGACACAGACGATCAGCAGTTTCTACGCTATTATACTTGAAGTTTGGACTCCTTGAGCTCTTATTCATCTCATGAACCATTTTAATCAATTGATGACATTCATTATCTAGATTATCTAGAGACAGAAATCAGCAGCTCAACCATCAGCACAGCTTTAAGAAGTCTGAGACTGAACCAGGCTGAGGATGGAGATGACTCAGGTGATGCTCTATGTGACTAACCGGAGGCTGACACTTTTGTCCTGAGCTGTAACCAAGTCTAATGCCCTCCACAAAGGAAAGCATCAAAGGTGTGAATTCAGACTACAGACAGAATTCAAAAGGCTGAAAGACAACCCTCTCAGTTATCTAAAGACAAAAGTAGAGTAAATCAAGTATAGCCACATGCAACTGCATTATGGAAAATAAGAAGTACATACTCCTGCATCTTCCTTTTTCTTCTGAACAGCCCCAAAATGCTCTAAGGATATCATTTAAACCGTACGTGAAACTGGAGAATTTAATGAGACAACACGAGTCTTTGTTTTCCCAATTCCCATAAGCAATTGCATCAAGCCCAGGAAAATCCAGCCCCCAGTGAATCAGATGCTAAGACCCGAAATCAGGTGCCCTGGTTTCTGTACTGTGTTCCAGTCCTGGCATTTCACTGTGTCACCAGAACCAAGCCCAGTCAGATAACTGCCCAGAAAAGAAGACATTCCTGTGGCAAAAGCTGCACTTCTGATCTAACTTGCTCAGCTGGCCAGGCTAGTGCACATCCTGCTAACCTCCAGTGCTACCAAGGTACAGACTCCTCTGTGCTCACATTTTGATCCTAACAGAAAAATCATACAGAATGGAAGATCTCAAACCTTTGAGATCAAGTGGGTTTTAGCAGAATTTAAACTGTGGTTTACAGAACCGGCAAACAACAGCAAGTAGTAGAAGTCATCTCACAGTGTTAACAGGAGTCCTGCCCTCTCCCTAGAACCCAGATTCACCGGAGTGCCTCAGACAAAACTAACTCCATGCTAACTAAGTCTATACTTTATAAAATTCTTAGAAATACCCTATGAAATACTGCAGGTTTTTCTTATAAGTTTTCTTTTTGGTTTTGGTTTGGTTTTTAATATTAATTAGTGCTGTATGATGCTCCAGAGACCTAAAGCTAATGGCAATCATGGCTGAGGACACACAGTCACTCTGCTCTCATCAAGATTCTGCATTCACAAAACACAAAACCTTACCAAGTGAATGTGTCAGTTTTTACAAGTCTCTTCTTTCACTACGTTTATCTGAAACAGTACTTAGAGATGAGTTTAGCACCACCTATCAGAAATGGTAAGAGCAGAGACTGAAAAAAGCACAAAAACCCCAATCAAATAAAAAATTTGCCATGTTCTTTTTTCTTCTAGCAACATACATCTCCAGCAAACGGAACAGTAAATCTCCAAATCCAGTGGGACTGATCAGAAATTACGTCTTCTCGGACGTTGGCAAGAATTCATCAAAAACATGCAACAATATCTCTTCTATCAGAAGAAGGTAATCTAGGACAACTTTCTATGACTGCTGTTCAAATATAAGCCTTAAATTCCTGAACAGGGCAAGAACACTGAAAAACTGAAGCCGCTGGTCCGGCAAACATAATGGCAGGTCTCTTGTGTTCTCATTCTACAACACTGCACTTCATAACTCGTGCATAACTCATATTCACAGAAAACTGAAAAGTAAAACCACCATATGGTGAAAAGGAGCAGAATGGAAAATAGTCTCTTGCTTGATGTTTTAATCCTCTTCTGTTAAAACCGTGAGTTTGTGTGATGCTAAGTAACAAATTATGTGTCTGCAGAATCAGGCTCCCTTTTAAACTATGAGCTAATTATTTCAACACTGCAAAACAGAAAACCCCAGCCATCTTTCCTGCTCCACTCAACTTCTTTATAAATTATTCTCAAAGAGCAAATGAGATTTCTCACTGCAGTTGTATTCCAACATGATCAAGACTTACTCCTTCCAACTCAGAACCTGTAACACTCTTTCATTTTAGGGACTATTAGAAATAAAAGGATGCCAATATTTTATCTGGCAATCATGCAAGCCTTTGAAGTTTGATGTCTACAATGTCAAAAGACAAGTAAGTACAGAAGCTAATTTGTGCAGTTGAACAACTGTTTAAAAATCAGCAGGGAAAATTTCAGCAACAGCCAGTTAGGATCTGGCCTCTCTGAATGTATTCCAGTGAACGCTTCCACCTCCAACCAGAACGTGCCTGTACACAAAGGTGTGAGTTTGAGATAGTGACCTTAAATACACACCAGGGGAGTTCAACATCCACCCTCTACATGCTTAAAAAGAATAGGGAAAAAAGCACAGCATACTTTTCAGATTTCACTGTACATTTTTGGACAGTCTTTCTGAATGCTTGCTTCTTAAGCTTGGGTTTGCTGTGCTTGGCAGTCACTTTTGTGTCTTTTGCAACACTGCGCACACACAAATGGCCTGTGGTTTCATGCTTTGCTTCCCATTTAAAACTAACACTTAAACAGTAGCTTTATTTTTGTTAAAGAAAAGCTTTTCTTTCCTTGAATTTTGACATTGATTTCTCTTTTTCAACATGAGGGAAAAATGATTTTTTACAAGTGACACCAATCATTCTTAGGAGTAGTATTTTGTCTTTACCACTTTGATTCACTAACTCTCATTTGTATTATTCCTCAACTTTTTGTGCTGTGTTCCACAAAAGCAATGACAGCAGGTAGCATAATGTTGATTTTTGGGCAGTAAACTCTCGATGACACATATCGTTTGGTTTTGAGGCTCTGAACTGCAAAGAAAAAAGCTCAGGTAAAGAATACATATAAAGAACCACTTTTCACAAATGCTTATGTTGAGGGAAAAGAAAAAGAAGTTGGACAATTTCTACATATGACTGCAATCCATCTTCTTCTGAAGGCAAGGTGGATTTTTTTCATTATCCACTTAGCATCAGATGAAGCCTGTACGGTTGACAATCTGGTTCAGGACAAGAGACCCCTCGCATTTCCTTTGGGGTGTTAACAGCAGCTGGCTCTGTGCCTTCAGCTTTTGCCTTCCCCAGCAAGCTGAGGTGCCAGCCAGCCCCCAGCCACCAGGTACCACCACACATCCCAGCAGACACAGCCTCAGTGACACACAGACAACTCCATCCAGCGCTCAGCCCCAGTGGCAAGTCCCCTTCCAGTGAGAAGTCCTGACATTTTATACACCCACCAAGTCTCCACATTCCAGCAATATCTGCTCCTCGTGCCAACAAAGCAGCCAAGGGTGGAGGGAGACTTTGTATTTACTACTCTGTATCAGAGTTGTGATGCACAACTTCTGCAGTGACGTGGTCTGCCTTCCCACCGAAGATTATGAAACCACTTTCAATCGAAGAGCTTCCTCCCTCACACGCCTTCCAGGACCAGCGAGGGGAGAGCTGAACCCTGCAGCTAGCACTCCCTAATTGCTTCAGCAGAAGCTGAAAGACGTCAGCAACTGGACTTTCTGCTCCTTATTCCCTGAGAAAGCACAGGAAAATCTGCAAAGAGCAAACCTCCGATTTCAGGTTCGGTGTTAAAAGCAGCCTGATCTTTAGCCAGCCATGCAAATAAGATAAAGACTGACCTTGCGTGCAGCAAGCTGTGCTGCCTGACTGGGGCTCAGCAAGGGTTACTCCAGCAAGCGCAATGTCAGTGAATGTACTGAGAGTGCTACTGTAATCTCACAAACATCTGCAGCTAAACACCTGCCAAGGGAGAAGCAGACCTTTCAAACAATCAACCTGAAAAATCAGAAGTGTTTTAATTGCATGACAACGGAGAGGAGCCGATCAGCTGCTAAGTTTGACCAGCGTGTTACTGCATTTCTGGCAGAGCTTTGCCCCAACTTCCAGCAATCTATCCTGCTGATTTTAACAGGTTGCTTTGACCTTTAAGGCTCTTGAGGGTTTCTAGGTTTCATATGCCTTCCTTTAGGACCTGCCTTAAGACTGCATCACTGGCTACCCGCAGACTTTCTTGCTTAGCTCATTTTGAAACATTTCAGACACAGAATCTGCCTTCTCTTTTCAGAGAGTTACTTTTATTCTTGGGCAAATGAAGCTGAGTCCATCAAATACAAAAAAATAAACTACCTAAACCCATTTGCTGTCACAGAGAGACAGCCACTTTGTCTTTACTTTGTATAAACAGTGAAAAAGGCACAGCCCCAAACTTGAACAATCTGTCAAAGTAAAATCATTTCACACATAAGATGCCTTATCGCAAAGTTGCATGCAACAGCTGAGCTTTGTTTTCTTAAACTGCCTAAATTAACTTAGCAAAAGTAAGGACAGCACCACTCATAACGCGGTATTGTACAAGCTTACACTATGTGCCATTCTTACAAAGCATCCCATCCAGCCTGCGAGTCCCAGATCCCTACAGGCACCCTAAGTTTCTCAACTAACATCATCTGCTTACCAGCAAAGAGAATGTTTCCTTAAAAAAATTGCAAGGGCTGCTGGGGTTGGCTCTCTGTAAGAGAGTGGCATGCTGTCAGAGCACAGTCTTGGTATTAAAGCACAAGATAACCAGCAATATCCTGAACGTAGGGCACCCAGCTCATCCTCCCCCCAGCATGCCACTACTGCTAATATTCCTTCTAGGCCACTTACTGCCTTATGCCAGCAAACAGAATCTCTTCCTTTGACCAAGGAGTCAACAGACTTAAGCGCAACAGCAATCAGTACATAAATTGTACTGATGTCAGCTTTTGATGAAGTACAGACCACTACATCCTTGGATCACAGAAGATGAACATCCCAACCACCAACATGCACAGCAGTACTGACCATGGGTACTTCACACAGCAAGAGCACGAAGGACATTTCACTGTGAATTACATAAAGAAATGGAGAAATAAGGGAGAAACATACCCCCTAGGACAGGAGACAGCATTCGCATTCCTGATCTTGATCTGAAAGCTCTTGTTACAAACACAACACTGGGGCTTTGCAAAGTGACAGCTGGCTATCAATGAACAGAAGGAAAGCAACGTCATTCAGCCTCGAAATCTCTTTGTCTATCCCACTTAATTTCTTTGTGCTAAAATCTTGGAACACAGCAAATACAAAGCCACCACATATTTGCCTCTGTAGGAAAGAGACTGGTAATAACCACTATCTAGCACAACTACACTTGGTGTGGACTGTCAGTGACAAGCAAAGTCAGAACAAAAGCCAAAGGAAAAACTGGGTCAGGAGTGTTAAAGCACCTCTGACCTTGCATGCTGTCCCCAGTGAGCAAGGATAGGATTGTGTAGTAGTGGGAGACTGTACTGTTGATACTCCAGCTCTGTAGATAAACAGAAAGATTTGATTCTGGAAGCAGATAAACAAACATCTTTCATCAAGACTAAAACAGATATATTTCAGAGCAATATGCAACTGCCACTGATCGCTATCAGAAAGTCCCCTTTTGATTTCAATTTCAGAAAAAGATCAGCTTACAAACTGAAAAACGGCGCTGCAGCTGAAAACCACTCTCCACTTAGACAAGCAAAGCCTTGGCTAATTGTATGTGGGATTATTTACCTACGTCACATACCTGTATGTCAGTGAAACCACTATTTCACCAGCCACTTTCCAAAAAAAGGCGTCAGAAAATTAAATGCAACACAACTCTCTTCGCTCCCCTACTACCCTACTTCCAACTCTAGAGAAAATGGGAGGTGTCACAGGCATCAAAGGAAATAAAAAACCCAACAGAAAATACACACCTAACATTCATGCAAGAGCAATCTCCAGAACCACAAACTATAACAAAATCTGAGAGGGTTAGAAGGAAATTACATATAACTTTCAGTTAGGAGAAGTAATACAAGACAAATCTTCTAGAAAAAGATAGGCATGGAGTTACACAGCATGTAGTGCAAGGGTAGGTAAGTAGTCAGTAACAGTGGGCACTTGTACAAAAAATAAGTACCACTTAGTCCGCTGGGACTCAGAAGACCTTGCTTTCCCTTAGGGTTCAGTCACTGTCAGGCTGGATATTCGCTTTGCTTCTCTGTGCCCCAGGTTCCCCATGTTCTACTATGAAGGAATTTCTTTGTAAAGCACTTGGACATCCACAGATGAAAGGCACTGCAGCAGAACTAGGTCAGACAATGCTGGTGTATACAATTATCTCTGCAATTTACGTGGCTGTAAAGTGTAATTAAAACTCTAGGTCACTTTTCTCAAAGGTTCAAAATAAGGGTAGTTTTGATTCAAAAATATAAGACACACATTTACACTTTGTATAGTTGCATAGCAACTTTTTTTAAAGTAAATGCTGCAGTTTAGGAGAAAGCAGAGCTCAAATCCAGGGATTAGCTAGCAGCTGCGTCATTTCCTATGACCTATCTATTACTTTACCAAAACCTTAAAAAAAAAAAAACCACCACACACACACCAACATAAACTTCCTGTACTCTAACCACTGAATGAGCAAGCACAGTTACACTTCAAGAGATCCTCTGAGTAGCTGTACTATTGCACAAGCCGCTGCATACAACACCCAAAACCCAAATCCCAAGTTGTCGGTTTCTTCTAGTGCTACCTCACCATAAATCCAAAAATATGGTTGCACATACCAGTTAGACTGGGCCAAACAGTTTCTCATGAAAGATGCACACAAACTATTGGCTTTACAGTGGCATGCAGTGATAATGCAACATAGACATTTCTTCCTTTCTCTTCTTATAGAACCAAATCCCACAGGTTTCCCTGATTTCAATTACTAGTAGAGACAGCACAAAAACCACCATCACAGTTGGCAGCAGCTGGCACCTTTTCAAAGAGCATCTGTGGAGAAGTCTAGAAATGACTGGCACGGGATCTCTTAGAGGTGGTCTCACCACAAGGGCAGAGCACTGCAAGGAAACTTTTTTCCAGCCCTCTGTCCTCGCTACACGCAGATGACATCACTCTGCAAGGCTGCCTGTGAAGAGCCTCAACCAGCAGTAATTCCAGCTGTAGGAACATACCAGCCACTCATAACCAAAATTATCAGGCTCCATCTCCAACGCAGCAGCCAACACCGCCTTTGAAGTGGAAACTGAAGCCCAGGGCTTTTTCACTGGGTGAGGAGGGTGCAGATAAACAGAGGCAGCCTCGGTTTCCTGGAAGAGGGGACAGGAGTGAGGGAAGAAGTGCGTGGCTGGGGAGGTTTGACGTTTGATTCAGCTCAGCAGTCTGTCTCCTCTACTTACATACCTTTGCACAGAGGGAGCTGGTAAACATACAAAGGGCTCTGGTTGCTTGCTGGAGGTATGATGGGGACTGGCAGCTTCTGCTCAGGAAGTGACCAAGAAACGTAGGTGCTTGCAGAAGCAACTGTTGCTTCACCCACGCAACATCTGTAGAACCCATCTGTAGAAGAGATGGTCCCCCCATCTGTTCCGTCCCTCCCTGGCTCCCCAAATTGCAGAAGGACAAGACACAACAAATGGAGCAGAGACTGATGTTACTATCTTTCTTTTTTTAAAGCTGGTCTTAGCACTGGCAGCATGGTACAAACTGTTTCTAGACAACAGTTTAAAACATAAAGAAAGTAAGTAAATCTCAGTGAATCCTCCCAGAAGTTATTCATTTCAGTGGGCTGAATTTACAGGAGGGCAGGGGGAAGAAACTGTAAAGCAGCATTCACCCAGAGTTCTCTTTCTTGTCTGTTATATAGACAAAACCATAGGTAAAGACATTTTACAAGCTAGTGATACAGTGAAAATGTACGAAAATAGACACAGATAATTGCATAATCTTTCCTACTATCCAAAGGGTTAAGGCTAGTCTGGATGATCTCCAATTGCATCAAAATGATACACTCAAAATGAAAAGGCTCTGTAGAAGTCTATGTTGGAGCCCTAAATGTTAAGGGTTTTTTTCCTCCTCTATCTCAAATATGTCAGCTGTTACTGGAATTTATTAGTTAAGTGGCAGCAGAAGACCATTTAAGTAAAAAGAAGGAACATAACGACAAGGGAATTTATTTTATGATTTGCAACAAGGTGCAAATCCTGCCAACCACTTTAAATAATCAGAGCAAACCTAATTTCCCCTCACTGGAAGGACAGAGAGTGTATAAATCCAGAACAAACAGAAAAAGGTCTGTCTCACTTCTGATCCATAAGAACCTTCCTGGGAGCAACTCTGATGAGTTACGGTATCACCTCTACCTTTTTGACAGGAAAACTAAGGCACAAAACAGTCATCTCTTCTTACACAATAAATCAGTAAGAAGGCTAGAAGGATGCCTTGCCCACAGGTGCCCAAGATGCTGCAAGAACTTTTCCCAAAACTTTTTTCCCCACAGCCCAGAAGCCTAGTGCCATTTGGGACACAGCAGGACCCAGTGACTTCTGCAGAAGGGCTCAGGTCTACTCCACATTGTTGCATCTGCCTGCCTGTGTATGTCCTAGATATCTTTAAGTATATAAATGGCCCTTCACTCTTATGTACATGTAACTGAATCACATCCTTTGTAACTACTGTTCCACAAAAAGTTATATAACTGTGTAAGACTGCCCTCCCCTCTTTCTCCTCCATGTTTCAACACCATAAACCGTAAAGAACATTAAACTAAAATCAAGGTGACAGAACAAGGCTTTCCTCAAAGGGCTGGCACTGGGGAAATGAAAAATAACCTCTTAGAGATGCAGTTGTATACACCAGCTGCACAAACCACCACTGAAATCCTCCTTTTGTACATTTAGCATCTGTCAGAGCACAAAATAGGGGAAATAAAAAAGCAGAGTCTTTAAAGGACAGAGCACTCTCCCAATGCTGTTTATGGCCTGCCTCTTGTTAAAATGTTTATTTGTATTGATATATTTAGATGGATTTTAAATGCAAATGCTCTCTTCCTCATGTCGATCTTTCATGGAGTCCACTGGTTACATCTGTTAGTATTTATACGAGAAACAACAACAAAAAATTTGCAGCTCTTGCAAACATGGGTAACCCACACATTATCGAGTGTGTGACTGTGGTGCACTTATACATTCCTTGTGGAGGAGATGAAAAGGCACTAGGCTGCAATCTGAAAGCACCACGCAAGACCAGCTACTCCAAAGAACTCAAACGTCAAGAAGCCTCCGCTGTCCCATGGGAGCTCAACAGCTTCCCTCTGTGTGCTGGAGCCTGCGGTGCAGCACAATGCAACTTGGTCCCAGGAGTCAGCAGGCAATAAAGGTGGTACTCTGCCTTGTACACAGCAGAACAAGTGCTCTCTTAATGTCTCCTTCTGACTCAGGGCAGGACCAGGCGAGGGACACACTGATCTGCTGCCGTTCACACCAGTGACTGGATGATACAGACAGAGGCACAGCATCAGTACACTATCAGGGAAGTTTGCAGGAATATTGTGGGCACACCAATTAATTACTTAAGAAAGCTACCTGATGTCATAAATATTGACTTTAATTCAAGCAAAAGGATACATCAAAAGGGGCTTCTTGCATTCATGCAAATCTTCACAGCAGAGCCTACACCCAGGACTCCTGTCTCTGCTAGACCTTTACTTCTGTAAAGACAAGTCTGAAAATGAAAACTTCAAAACTGGGAAGGACCAGCACCTGAGCCTACAGCTACAGTGAGGAACCAACTCTGACCATCCCCACGCACATCTGAACTAGCAGATTCAATCATGCACAAAGATCGGCCACCAGTAGGCTATCCCAGAGAAATCTTTTTATCTGAGAAAGAAGAAGAGTAAAAAACACAGAGGGCAGAGACCTCTCCTCCTCCACCTGTGGCCAGGAAGCCTAAGCCAGACAAGCAGAGGTGGGCCCGCAAGCAGAAATGAAAGGTGGACCTCCCACGCCAGGGCTGGTTGCTGAGGAACATGGGAATCATTCATAAACGCGGCTGTTCCAACAAAGGGCCTCAAAAGTGTGGTCACTGTATATTTACACAGTTGCTTTATCTACTGTAGCTAACACCGTGTGTTTGCTTCAGTCTTTAAAAGTACAAAGTACCCACAGGCAGGAGCACCACAGCGAAGATAAATTAAATAAATAAATAGAAACCTAAAGAAAGACTCACCAAGGAGGAGTCTTCACCACCTCATCTATGAAAACAGGCACCGCACTGTGCACGGAGCGGAGGTCTGCAGGTGAACAGTCAAATGCCACTAATCATCCTAAGAAATGACCCTGCCCCCAGAAAAGTTTCAGGCCTGAAACTTGGATGATACACTTGTACGTCTAGCTCTACATTTTTGGGATGCTTGTATTCTGAATCGCTGTTGTCTTAAGAGGTCAGTGTCAAGAGGAGAGAAATTAGCTGAAGGTCAGCACTACCCATAAGTAAATAAAGGAAGAGAGACCCACACCAGGAGGCAGAGACACATATTAGGGTTCCCACTTGTGCACAGCTGCTGCCTCTAACAAAAATCAATTGCTGCGTGATTGGAAATGACTGCGTGCCTGGTCTGAGGGCTAGTCGGTAAATGCACAGCATGGGTGTTGCTTCCTGTCCAACTTGTTGTAAAAGTTGTTGATTGGAAATTATTTTTGTTGTTGTCCTTGCTGTCAGCCTCTAGCAAAATGTTAACTAAGTTTTCTGTGCAAAAGATAAACGAGTTCAAATTCCATGTGTCAAAAATCCCAGTAGGAACTGCAAGGCGTTGACGAAGAACAATAAAATGAGCAACGAGTGTGACAGACAGATTAGACATCTCAGGACGTCAGATTTCTAGGCCTGCAATTAACCTCATCACATCTCCTAAGTTATCTTTGGTCAGAAAGAACTACCATTAGCCTGTAAAAGAAGAAACAGGGGATAAAAGGGAAGTAGAGCATGTATGCATATGGAGAATAAAGAAAATACCTCAGGGTAGATAGCTAGTTAAATTGATTACCTTGTTCCTTCAATCTTTAAAGATTAATAACTCAAACAAAAAGCAGAAAGATTCATTTGTATTTAACACACAGAGCTGTGTTCCACTCTGATCTATCAAATACTCCTTGAGATATGACCAAGTTTCTTGCAATCAAACATTTTTGGAATTTCCCATTAATTCTTGGTGACTAGTTATTCACCAACAGGACCTAAAGGGGGCCTACAGGAAAGCTGGAGAGGGACTTTTTACAAGGTCATGTAGTGACAGGACAAGGGGTAATGGTTTTAAACTGAAAGAGGGTAGATTTAGGTGAGATCTAAGGAAGAAATCCTTTACTGCGAGGGTGGGGAGACACTGGAACAGGTTGCCCAGAGAAGCTGTGGCTGCTCCCTCCTGGAAATGTTCAAGGCCAGGTTGGACGGGGCTTTGAGCAACCTGATCTAGTGGAAGGTGTCCCTGCCCATGGCAGGGGGGTTGGAACTAGGTGATCTTTATAATCCCTTAGAACCCAAACCATTCTATGAGTCTATGGCCTAGATATCTAGGATACAGACTTCTGAAATCCCCATCACAATCAGGCTTAGAAGAAGATATGTAGCTCCTCTGAAAATGGCTCACAAGTATCTTCAGTCACCAAAACCGGAGTCACCCAACCAGTCAGTCGCTCTCAGAGCTTATCTTTCAGCATATCAGTTTTCCCTCAATTAAACGAGGCTATTAAAACTTAACTGTAAAAGGAGCTATTCATTAAAGTTTTGTCACATCCTTGGACGAAAATGCCCAAAACAGATGTGAAGAGTTACAAGATCCGCACTCACAACTGAACCAAAGATGAACGTAAACAATTATGGTACATTTGCACACAGCATGGGAGATTCCCCCTCCTCCCAACTTCCTTCATACTTCAGTGCTCCCTTTTCAGAGGACAGCAGCTGTTAGCAAAACAATGAAGGAAGCAAGAGTACAAGAATATTTACACCAAGAATATAAGATTAGAACTCAGCAAACAATTTTCTCTCCTACTTGCACAGGCCAAGTACTCATGCATGCACATATATATATACACACACACACACATATGCACGCACAAACGATTCTGGAAGAAGAGAGGATCTTCAGCACAAATTGCATCATCCTTAAAATCATAAAAGCACAGACCACTGTTAGTCAAATATGGACAGAAATTACTAGATGTTCAAGTTCTATTTGTAATTACTATTTATACACTAAACAGTAAAACGATGATAGTCTCCACCCAACTCCTTATTGGTAACACACATCATAATAAAGGCCACACACCTCAGGTGTCTGTGAAACAGTGGATAATTCTTCCCAAATTTATTTCTAATGCACTTTGTCCAGAGTCAATGTTCAGGGGAAATGGTATAAATATGGACATTGTTTTGAATCAGAAGTGTACTTTAGAAAGTATAATTTACAAAAATCACCACTGGACATTTATGTGAAAATATTAAATAGATCTAATTTTGTAAAAAACACCTCATCCAATTCAAAGGACTGAATTCAGTATGTTCTCAACTATCATAAAAGTACTTTTTTCTCCCACAGCAAATCTACTTTACCATCGTATTTCCTGGAACACGTGCCTACTTCTAAAACGCTAACACTTTCTTTTAATGACCAACAAAAATTACAATCACCAAATTTCCTGATAAAGTTGAGTAAATGTCGTCTTTGGCAACCATAAAGAACACCATGCATTTCTGCTCATGCCCCTCTATCTTCCCTACTCTTTGCTTGGTACTTCGCAGATTGTTCACATTAGTATTAGCTGGAGTTGAACATAATCCATACGCTAAAACGTAAGTACCATTCAAAAAAAAAAAAGTGTAATTTGTTGTTCATGTGCAGTCTTTGTACAAATTCAAAAACCTTCCCTAAACATGGGCAGACCCACAGTGCAATGGCTGAATTCATCTCCACCTGCCCTGAACTGGTTAATGGCGTGTGACATGAAGAAAGCAGAGCAGGAGGAAGGGACTGGGTTGAAAGCGATGCAGAGTGGTATTCTGAATGTAGCTGATGGAGGAGTTTAATAGTCCCGGTACACAAGTTTGCTGGGAGATCTATTACGCAGGTTGTGACCTTCACCAGCCCAGACTTTTATCAAAAGCCATTTTATGAGAATGTCAGAATGCCACACCACATTGCAGCATTCACATCAAGTCCATTCTCTTTGCCTCTTTCACTCAAAAACTGAAAACTCACACAGTGCTGAAAAGACTGTGAATACATCTATAGTCCAGCAGATACTGGAATACAGAAAACAAATTTTCTGCTCCTATTTCAAGGGAAAGGTTCCCCCAGAGTTCCCAGGAAATTAATCAGACGTACGTGTTAGTGTGTCCAAAAAGCCTGAAAAGTTTGTTCACGTGCCTAGATAGGGTCAGACACAGTAAAATACTCCCCACCCAAGCATATCTTTACCAGTCTGCTTAGGCCATGGGTGGTCCTTCAGAGGCCTATTTGTCTATCTGCAGTAATTAACAACTCTTCTGCGCTCCTTCGGTTTTCCACTCATCAGAGTGCCCTACCCAGCAAGGCAGCAGTTCCTGGCAGCCGATGCTGGCACTGAAAGCAAAAAATACAGATGCCAATTTCTCAGCTCAGTGAAAGACGGTGAGAGTAAAGCCAGATAAATTGAGCTGTCTTTCTCTGAATGTTCCTGTGTGAAGTCTCTTCCCACCACAGGTCTACTGCCACCAGGCAAACTATTTCACCTTAGCAGAGCACTTTTAGAAAATAAGTAAAACTACTTCTCTGTGGACTAAATTTCACAACATTGCTTCATCATGGACACTGGACTAGGGAGAGATCCACCACACGTTCTCTTTTCACACGACTGCAGATATTTATACTGGCTGATGATGAATATGGGTCAGTTTGGGGCCCAAACTCCATAAATACCTGCAGATCCTTCCCAGCACTGGCTCAGAACAGCCATTTGGGGAAAAGCAACAAGAAAAAATTCCCTTCTCAACATGCTTTTACTGGCCAACCATTTACCTATTTATGGTAAAACTTTCCAAACCTTTGTGTGGTACATAGCACCAGGCTTGGAAAGACAATACAGCGTCCATGTTAGCAAGCCAGTGAACTCAAATACATTATTTGTGTCAGAATTGCATTTTAGTAAAATTTTGCAGGTCTCGGTATATGTACTCTCAGTGGAGTTTGCAACAATGAGCAATTAGTTTCCAAACAATGAATGGTGGGAAGTAACTCTTCCTGATGAAGTTTGTTCTGCAACAGTTACCACCACTTCAGAAACTGGAAGTATACTCCTCTTTTGAAAAAGAAATAGAGCTAGTTAGCAGTGCCTGGCAATACTTTTCTTAAGAAAATCTGAGATTTCAAAACCAGAATTTTAGCTTTTTAACTAAAAGCTAGTACAACATGCCAGCTGGTCTTGGGCATTGTATAGGGTATTAGGACAAACCTACAACTGGGCCTATGATTTGTAGCTACAGAGGCCGGCAGAATCGGCTTTTCTCTTCTGCAGTCCAGAGAGAAATCCTTAGCCTGACATGAGCTCAGGGAGATGTTCCCTGGTATACAAGATCATCGACCCACCTTTACATTTTACTTTCATAACGCAAGGCTTGACAAAGCAGCAACCTTGAAAGCTGATTTGACATCAACAAGTTAATCCTCTCTAATTGCAGTGTTGCCTCCAAAATTTAATATATTACCTGATGAAAAAAAAAAAAACAACACACCCAAAAAAACCCCCACACAACCAACCACCTTCTCACACGCACACAGATTGCGCCACACCTTTCCCAGCAGTATGGTGCTGGGAGGAGACGTGCATTTTAATGTACCCGGCATTTCAGCATGCAATTGAAAAGTCATGCCTTTCTGGAGCAGACTGGCAGGTGGATTGCCAGTTCCACTCCTTTCATTGCTATTTGGGTCTCCATGGCAAATGGCTGAAGAAGTGACAAGAGCAAGGAGAAGAACCCCCCTGCTTCAGTTTTCAGCCATCCCTGGTTACACTTGCTCTTTTTTTTTTTTAAGGGAGAATTCAAGCAAAGTTTTAGTTCTAAAAATTCCCAATAATAAAACCATAGTTATCACAGAGCTCTAGCTAATCTAGAATCTTTACAGGAACAGCATGGCAAGAACATATACCTACACTGAAGTTCATAAGGTTAAATTTGTCCTAACACAGCCAGAACTGGATGAATGCTACGTAGCCAAAGCCCTATCCCTGATGAAAAGTTTAGCAGTGAAATTCACTGGGCTGATCAAATCAGTTTATTTTTAAAGAGAATTTGGTGCTTCAAAAATTGTGATGGAGCTGCTTCTATAGCTTACATGAACCAGCACAACATACAATAAACCTCTAGCCGAGAAACCAGCCTTAAAGTTCTTTATTTAACCTACGGTCAGTGAAAATGGACTACTTCTCTCAGGCAGGGTTATGATCTAACCCTTTCCCTTCTCCTGCATCCCATTTCTGCTTCACCATTGTCCCATCAACTGAGCTAGTTCAACCATTTGCAGGCCTGGAAGGTAAACGGGATTAGAGAACTGATGCAGGCCAAAAATAATCCCCCTTCCATTTTTTCAGTGCTGATGGATTTCTTGACCTCACTCACCAGGCTGCCTGTAAACAGCTGGACCACCCAAGCAAAGGATGGCGTGGGGGTGGGAATGACCGGACAGGAGGCCTGAGTTGCTGCAGCCAGCACTTACACAGAAACAACTTCTCAGCTGACAGCTTTTGTCAGTGCAGCGATGCCCTTTTCCACCAGCTCAGAAACACCTCGTTCCTATCACAATACCCTCCTCTAGAGACAAGGAGACCCCCTAGATTCACACATTTCTTTTTCTAAAACTTGACTCTGTTTTACTTTTAAACCCAATCTCATTTCTTTGCATAGATTTATACTATAGAGGATTTGTTTCTGTTTACAGTCTAGTATTTTTTTTATAAAGCACTTGATTTTCAAGCATTTGATTTGGCTTCACAAGACATACTCAACTGGTTAGCCAAGAAAGAGTTGAAGGGCTGCGACCTGCAGCATCCATCCTTGCGCTGTATTAAGAATGACCAGGGGTATTTTCCCCTGAGCACAGATTTAGAAAAGAATGAACAGCCATATACATATACATTGGATTTCTACATGTGAGAACCATATATTCAAAACTCCTGAAGGCAACAAAGCTGGTGACAGGATGGCAGACCCCACTGAAGATGCAGCCACCTAGTTCAGATAGATGAGTGCACTGGTTTCCACTAATTGCTCAGCAACAAGACACGAATTAAAACAAGTGCTTTGGGCAATACTTGTTACAACTAACTTCATATTTTACAGCTTCCACTGAAAGCTGGTTGAAAGTTAACTAAAATTTTTCACCATTTACCTGAACTGAACAATCCAGTGCAGTGAGGTCAATGAGTAATTTCAGCTTCACATTCACACTACTCAAAATATTGAATAACTCCCCAATTCTACAATATTTTGCCTTTTTTAAAGAATCCTAATTCAAGGTCTGGGAAGAAATGCAAACACACCGAGCTCAGCTACATGCAGAAGCACGAACACGAATTAGCATCAGGGTATCCCACACCATTCAGCATTGGCAGCCTGCTGCTTCTCACAGCTGTGAAGAGCTTTGCTTAGGTAAATGATGAAAAGCAAGCCAAAGCCAAAACCAGAGCACAGAGTCCATACAAAATGTGGAAAAGCAGTTGTTTTCCTCTACGGTCAGGCCCGGCTGTGAAAGAATTTCAAGCAGCAGTGACCTATTTCAGTGTTTCATCCTTTCCAAGCCCAGAAACAGCCGAGAACACAGGACGTGTGCTACTCATGTGATAAAGATGAGTAAACTCTCTATCCAAGTATCGCTGGGTTAGTCAACACAGTTGAAACCTGGAGCAGCATGGTGAGATGCAAGACCTTGCTTCGAACTGCTGTTGGAGCAGGTTATTGCAAAAGTAAAAATTCCTGAGGAATCTAAGCCCATATCTCCCCACTTTTTAGAGACAGCACTGCTCTGGCTGCCACCAGTCAGGTACCTGTGTACAAAACAGAGACACTACCTGGTATTTCATAAAGACCATTTAGACACTGTTTCAAGTGTAGCAAAGGAAACTGCTCTCCTTATGCTGTGATGCTTATCTCTGTCCAAACCAAAAACACAGCGTTAAATTTAACTGTTGTTCAAAAGCACATTTTAGCATCCAAACAGGAAATTGGAATAGTTTTTAAACACTTGTTTTACTTAGAACTATTTTAACAGACAGCGGTTCTCAACTTCCAGTAACACAAGTAACATTTTCATAAAAAGTTGAGTGTTCTCACAGATACATATACATGCTCCTCTATTCACAACTACACAGCCAACTTTAAAAAGTGCAAAAGCAAAGCACATCCAGCTATTGTTTCCATTCAAAATGCCTTTTGTAATCCAAACTTGAGGGGTGGTGCACATGGAGGAGATGGGGTTTCCAAATAAGGATGTTGAACTAGAGGCCAAATTTGAGAAACACTGAGCATTCTATAGCATTCTTCATCAGCATCTCCAAAGGGCTCCGCTCTATTGAAAAACTGGGTATTTGTATAAGAGACCAACATCAGCTTTTGGCCAAGGAGACTACCAGCTTTAGGTACACTCGAACCATGAGCTAGGACACTTTATCTGCCATTCTCTATTAGCACACTGAGGCACATTCGGTTTCAAAAGTCTCTGCACTTGTGTATTTGTATTAGTCTCTGCATTATTTAATAGAGAACCCTGAATGCATATATACAACTGTTGCCTGCTGACCTACAATGAACTTGTAGACATGTTGATTTTATCTGTTTAACAGATTAGGTTTGCACTGACAGATGGACAATGCTACTGTTAAATTAATTAAAAATGAATACCATTAATGTTGGATGAGCATGAAACAAATTACCTTTGAGGTAAGACACTTCTAAATAGGGGGAAAAGGAAAGCAGTTAATAAGGTTTGAAGATAATAGCTCATGGTACCTTTAAAGATATTTACTTCCAATTTTTCCTCTTCTTCTGTTTTTCCTTTGGCAATGCTTTTACTAGCCTATACTCCTCTATTACCTCTTTCATTTGTGTTAGCTAACTGCTAGTGTACGTAATTACTCAAATTTATAGAATGTAATGGCAAGCCAAATCATTTCAAGTGTCCCTTTCATAGAATATAATGTACTGGTCAAGATTTAGAGAACTATTAAAAATACATCCAATCACTCAGTTTTCTACCATTAGCTCTCTGTTAGCAAAAAGTCAAATTAGTATCTCCTTCAGTTTCTCCTAACTGGCATTCTTACAAAACCCATAGATCACTTCAGTTTTCACTCCCATTCTCCTTACATTTCTGAGGCAGAAGATTTAGGCTTCTGGGTAACATGCAGCTGGTAAATTTTTCTGACATCACTACCCACACAATTTTGTGAGTGAGCCCATTGAACCATTGTTTGCAAGCAAGTCTTCAAAATTACTAACCAGCGTAAAAATTCTGAAGTGCCAAGAAGTCAAGCTGAGCTACTCATTTCTTAGTATCCACAATTCAATTAGCTGCAAATACCACACCAGCAGCAAACCAGTGTTTCAATTTCTGCTGGCACATAACTCTATAAACTCGTTTTAGTGTTTGGATTTAAAACAACCTCCCCACTGCATAAATCAGATACTGATACTTAGAAGTATCTTTCCAAAAGAAAGATAAATGGGGGCAAGGGGGAGGAGTATTTTAAGAACTGTAATTTTAAATCTGAACTGTAAGATCAATTGCTGTTGCAATTATCAGGTTTGCATTTTTACATTCAACAATGGCAGATTAAATACGTGGTAAGAGATGAAAGCTATATCTCCACAATGATACCCAAATATTAGAAATCTGATACACACTGCAAGCCTACAATGTAAAGAAACTGAAGAACAAAACTTCCCAGTGGTCACGCTGAGCAAATGAACTCACAGAAATGAGGACCCAAGTTACTAAAAAGGATGATGTTCTTGACTTCAGTGGCAGCACTTACATGGATAAACTTTGGTCATATATATAAAGAGGTGTGAGAGGGCACAATTCGCACAGATTTTACTGTTTATGATGATCAAGATAAACTGGCAATGGATGCAGAGTTGCGCGAATTTCGGACCCAGCTATAAAACTAGCTCAAATATAATGGTTCAAGCTCTACGTGGGAAAAGACCTTGTAGCCCACAAGCTGCAAGGGCAGGTTAATAGAAGGCAGAGAATAACAAGCAGAATATGGGCAATAGCATGGAGTGTAGCAGTTTGACAGCCCTTTCCTCATGAAACTTCATGTCTCAGGACGTTCAATGAAATTCAAAGGAACATTTGCAATCAATTTCAATGGCAGGCACAAGTGACAGACTGCCACGTTTTGACATCACCTGAATATCTACAACACAACCAGCTTTTTATAGGTTCATGTATGATTCTGGTATTCTGTGTTTCTGCTCAAAATGGCTCAATTTCAGCACACTACTCAGCACAGCATTTAAATACATTTAAAATTACTGACAGGTTTTTTGAACGGTCTTTTCATGCAACTATTCTGCCCTAAGGTTGTATAAAACCTTTCTTTTACATTTGTTCTGCAAGGGCAGGGAAAGGGGGAGGAAAGGGAAGAACTCTCAGCTCAGTTTCTGGAATTCTGGAATATTTCTTTTCCTAACTACTGCTTTCCATTCACTTTCTTTGGCTTACACTGCTACATCCCCACCTTTTTGACACAGTCCCAGAGCATTAGGAGCTCTTGGCCCACCTGTTCACCCATGCAGTCCAAGGCAAAATGTTGGTACTCTCCGTGGGAGAAGCTCCACTGGTAACACTGGACTGGGAGGGCATCTAAAACCCTTGCCATGTAGGCTCTTCCTCTGGCCTCTTCAGCTGCTGAACCACTTACTAACTTTGCTGTGTTTGACTTGTGCCACAATTTGAAAAAGTAAGAGAGAAGCTGTTAAACAATCACTACAGATATCAAAGAGCTGTCTGGCATCCCAACTGAACACAGATTAACAAAGCCTGTTTGCACTCCAGTTGTCACAACAGAATTTAGACTAGTGACTTGGTTTCAAAGGTGAACTTGAACAACAGATATGACCAGGTGAAAGGCGTCATGATGAGGTCACCACCCTATTTCACCACAGAGCAGTCCCTACATACATAGCAATACAGTTCACATCCTTCAGTCACGTCTGGACTGAGTCTTGCATCCAAGAAGCAGTGATATTTGAACCTCCATCAACAGTTTGTTCTTTGGCCTCTGATCCAAGTCCTCCAACAAGAATATTGATAGCTGCTGTGGAACCACGGTTATCTGACATTTTGTTTGAATTCTTAGATGGCACAAATACTTGGGAACAGATTCACAAAGGGACAGAGGTGATACAGCTCTGCATCACCTAACTTCCAAGCACACGGCCTCCCCAATGTAATGCACACAGCATCAGTCCAGGACTTTGCTGCCTGGTCACAGCAGAGTCACCTCGCACCAAAAGGTGCCTGTGGGCAGAAGAGGCATTCCTAGAAAGAACAAAACCTGCATCAGATGTGACCTGAGTTGCACAGATGTGAGAACACGCTGGTTGTTTTCCTGTGAAATCAGATAATTCACTTACACCCATGATGCTTTAACGTCTTCTGGGTAGTTACAGAGAGAGAGTATAAATAAAAAGAAAAAAATTCCAAAAGATGCAGTTCAGTCGTCAAAAATAACAACCAACTTTGTTGGATCCTGAGATGCACCAGAAGCCAGACAGGCAGTATCAATGCCAGTAGAGATCAATACTCCCACAAAATAGTGTTATGCTATACCTAGAAAGCAGAGGGAGCAGTAATAAATATCTAACACAAAAACACCCAACTCTCTTCAAGAATAGCTGTGAGAGTAGTAGCAATGATTGTACCATACGTACAAGTAATTACTGTCAGGGCTCCATCTGGATCAAAAGTTTGGCGACTGTTTTACTAGCAGAAGAATCTCCAAGTTAAAACTGAGTTTGAGTTATGAGCCAGTACCTCCCTGGCTTCTCCGTTCTCCTTCGTGTACAACCACAGCACTTATCTAAGGATATTTTTTTTGTTGTTTCTTGTTCTTATCCTGCAGAAGAATTTTGATTCACCCAAGAAATTCTAATTCAGGCAGTATTATTTTCACCACAAACAATCCCACTTTTCATTTTCAAACTATTCTGTGGCAACGTTTTTGTGTTCCCAATAAATATAAATAAATTAAGATAAAAAGAAAAGCAAACAAACATGTAATCTAGGTTTCCCTCTCTCAGACCCTGATGAAAAGAACAGAAACAAGCCCTGCACAGCTGTGAAGCCAGGGTTTTCAGGCAAAAACATGGAAGTTCAAGCTTTGTTCTGCCCAATTTCCTGCTTTTTATAAAGTTCTTGTTAGTGCACAAATGAGATCATGCAGGAGGAGCTAATTAACTGTACTTTCTTACCGCTGTTTACCTTGCAATAACTTATCTATGTAGAAATGTCCTCAGAGCAGAGACTCGAAATCCTGTCTCCCTCAGTCCACAAGAATACCCTGACCAAACTAAATGCTCTTTTTTAGATGACATCTTTCCCAGCATCCACTGCTAGAATTGCCCCCCACTACTCCCTGGCAGAGAAGGAACATAAGAAACATCCATCTCATCCTCTTCCTCCAGCACTGTTCATCAATGTACTTCTAGTGAAGAATCTAAGAATAGGAAAACACAGTGATTTCCCCTGTAATACTTTTCCAGCCTCCAACAACTCACAGCTTCCCTAGAGAGAAGGAAATACCTAGATCAGTTCCACTACAAAATCCCTTAAACTGCACTAAAAATAAAATAAAGTAGGTAGTAAAAATCAAGGTCCAAAAAGTAAGTTTTCAGGTTTGAACAGACTTTTATGATACTCCAGTTGTAAGGTCCTTATTCCTCCTTCCATGGTAAAACCATCTCAAGGCCAGAGCTACAATAATCCTGACACAACCTGGAAACTGTGTACCACACAGTCAAAGGAGCAGGCCACAGCTATTGGTAGAGTTCAGACAGCACATGGAAGGTGACCATTTTGCTTTTATATTTCTAGTCCCAGCGTGGGGTTTCCTGCTTGGAGTAGCACATTTCAAACACACGTCAATATTGACCAAGAGAAGCTGGTTTTAATACAAATTATTATTAATTGCTGCTTTTTTTTTTAATTGCCTTTTCCTCCTTGCAATTAACTTAGGAACAGCTGACTGCATTATTACATTGCAGGTTAGGACTCTGTTTTTGAACACAGGGACAAGCCAAGTTCTGTGGAGTAAAAATAAATAATGCTACAGTTCTACCTGTAAAGACTTTTCTTTATCATATTTGTAAGCTCAAACTGTAACTCAAGTTTCATCTTCACCCCGTAATGGTAGTAACTCATCAACCACTTCCTGCTGAGCCAGCCTCTCTGCTCAGCCAGTTCCCTCACACGGCTCCTGATGTCTCACACTGTAGTCACTCCTTTCTCCATCCAAGTACTACGACATGCGTATACTCATTTAAGTGACTATTGCACTGAAGATAAGCCCACTGCAAGAACGTTAGATGAATAATACTTTTATAATCTATTGTGCAAAGAGTTAAAGATTAATACTGTTTTACAGAGAAAGAAACTAAGGTGGAAAGAGAAAATAAATACCATTCTGAAGACTATGTACAGGGTCAGCTGCAAATCAAAAATTCTTAGTGTATCACTCAGCTAAACACACAAAGTTATGATAATAACACATGCAAACATTACTTATGTCCCAAGAGATCGACTGCAAGTGACCAGAAGTAAACACCCACTCAAAGGTTTCATGCTCAAGCAGAATTAATAACTGATTAACCTAAAATGGAGTAATTACAAAGGTGAACAGTCACTGCCTATTTTTGAGGAACCATGACTAATTCTTCTTACATATTGAGGCCTTGATACAACATTGTTTTTCCTCATGAATCTCAACAACTCCTTCTTCAACCCTCTGGCATTGGTTTTCATTGAAATCATACCCCATTCCTGGTTCATCTAAAATTAAATCAAACAGGAAATAATGAACATGTGTACCTGTTACAGACCCTTCAGCGCCTGAAGAGTATGAGCTAGAGTTAAAAGTGATCACGAAGGTTGGAGCTTTTTGGGAGCCAGTTCCACTCTGTGAGCATCGCTTGTACAGAAGGCTAAACTAAGAGGAAACCACACTGCTCAGTGAGCACCAGCCCCAAGAAGAAGTCAGGATTTGGTCGGTAGAGGGACAAATCTGAGATGGTAGGGATGGGGGCCCAGACAATGTTGCTGATTTTTCAACCACCTGCCAAGTTCCCATGCAGGTCAATATCTATGAATCACATTCTGAGATGTCAGGTAAAACCTGGTTAGTAATCCAATACAATACCGGAATACAGCCTGAAAAGGATTTAGCAGTCCTGTGTTTACTCCTCATACAAAAAAATCACTCTGTTTTCATTTCACAGGCTGGTTTACTGTAACTGTATGCTACAGTGATGTAAATTGGTGTGGCTTTTCCAGTAAAATAGGAATAATCTGGACTATCTTCTGTTCTGATCAGAGAATTACTCAAGAAGTTGAAATGGTTGGTTATTTATGTGGCACAACCAATCTTATCCAAGGACACATATTATTCTAGAAGGAAACAATCAACCTCAAAACACAAGTGGAAAAATGCAATGTCAGCATCATACTGTTTCCTGAACTGTTCTATATTAGGCAGTACATTATTTTCATCTAGGATACACCTAAATTGTGTAATTACCACAATACCTCACCTAAAAATGGGAAGACGCCCACCTAAGGTCTATTGCTGTTCCAAGATGAAGGGAAGAAAAGGGCAAGCATATTCTTCCAAACAGCACTACCATCTTCAAGGTTTTTTCATGTCTTACCATAAATATAAAACCTGAAACAAATGATGAGCATTCAGACTAGACCCTGGAAGTGAGTGCGAGCAGCTGAAGAAAAGCTGTATTCAGCGGTGTCAAAAAGTGTAGTGAGAAGAAGCAAGATTAAAGTAATAGTGAAAATACTACAAAGCCATTGTATCAGACTGATCCATTACAAGAGATTAAGGAAAAAACCTCCCTGTGACCCTTGGCCTGAACTGACCAAGGTATCACTTACCCCTCTGACTGCAAAGCTCCTGACAGAGGCTGTCCTTGTGCTCTGCATCTGTACAGCTGCCAGCCCCAAGACTGGGGCTCACAGACACACCGTGATATAGGGAATACACGCAGAAACTGATGAAACATTCTCATTTACAGTACTGCACTGAAGACAAGTGACCCTATCTCAGAAGTGTATTAAAATCTCAAAGGCTCCAAAGACAACTAAATTAGTTATTTCTAGCATGCGGGTCTGCCTCACATTAATCTATTGTTGCACGAGTTGAACAACAAAAGCACTACTGTGCTGCCAAACCTGAAAACGATACATTGGAGAAAGCCAAAGTTTTAGCAAAATAATTTTGTGGGAGGCTGAGGGATTATGAAACAACTCCAGTTTCAAGATCTTCTCAACAGTCCAAAAAAAACATTTAATGAATGTTAGATTTTTAACTGTCTGCAAAATAGATTGCTCAATGTACAGACCATACATAAATGGATTATGTATGTAGACCATTTATGTAAACAAAAACACATGTCATTTACAAACAAGGAAGAGCAGCTAAAAAGAGGGTTTTATTTTAAAAGTCCTGTCTCCCTGTCACTGCAACTTGTGCTCCAGAAATCTCATTTGCATGGCTCCCATGGTAACTCTGCAGTACTGCTCATTTTTACAAATAATGATCCAGACACAAAACGAGCAGCCTCTCGAGGTTTATTCTAAGGCCAGTCTCAAAAGCCATGAAGAAAAAGAAAGGAAAAAGAGAAAAAAAGAAAACCAACAGAGTCCAGAACCAGACAACTTTATATTGTTCAGCATCATCAGTGAAAACTGCAAGACTCCTTCAAAACAGAACAACAAACAAGCTTACAGAGTTAATAATCGCTTCCCACAGTCAATACATACAAAAACAGTCTCCTGCTAAGGTCCTTGGTCATCTGCTATTATGTCCAAGAACAGCAGCAGCAGCAGAGTCACATCACATAACAGGCAGGACCTCATCCTTTTGCTGGTCAGATTCAAACCCTACCTTAACGAAGGCTGTAAACCAGTTGATAAAAGTCTGGAGTTTTGGAATGGGCTTTTAAAGATTGGTAGCAACTGGGAGAACCTTGTGCAACTTCCATGATACCTCATTTATGGCATGCAGAAAGGTGAAAAGGCCTTTGGCCACAGGTAAACTACAAGGAAAGTTATGTTTCTGCTGCCTTTTATGTCTCCCCATTTAAAATACATAATTGTTTTAAATGGCCTCTTGGTTGCATACTGGGTTCAAACTTTGGTCATTATGCTCAGGTAATGAATCAAATTCCTCAACCATGTTGTTCTCAGCATGTGTTTTTGCATAATTATTTCTTTTGTAAAGACTACACTACCCTTCTGGACATAACACAAACACTGCTTGTCTCTTTTTTCCAAAGAGGCCTCTTTGACAGTTTCCAATGCAGGATCACCTCAATTAAGAAGCAAGCTTTAAAAAGCAAGGTCACTTGAATTTACTGAAAGCACCCCATCATTTAATGACCCTAAATTAAGGGATCAGCACTATTCACTATACTATATCACTTCCCATCTTTTTCACTAAGTTTAGCATATAACTGGATTTATAATTCTTTTGTTAACAAAAGCATAGCCAAGACTCCCAAAACACTGCTCCAAACCAGCCACATGTAATAATTTATGCTCCCCCAACAGCGAGCCTTCAAGTGTTTACTTAGGAGAAATTCTATAGGATGTTTTCGGTATTATTAATTTGATCTCAGAAAAACAACACTCAAAAAGGAGTCCAACCAGCAGCTATGGGGGAGAAATACCTGCCAAAGGACTGTCATCATCTTACAGTGTCCCTGTTAACATTTCTCAGATCTACCCAGGAGAAAATTCATCAGGCAAGTTACCAGTCTGCTGAGGAGCTCAGTGAGAGGCATCTCTATAATCAAAATACAAAAAATTGGAAAAACACTCCCAGACAACAGTGTAGGTAACAGCTGAAAAGTCTTTACATACTGAAGGCTTCTGGTCACTGTCGCTTTGTCCGTCTCTACAGCGACAGGTCACTATCAAAGTAGGCCAGACTCAAAATGGGATACAGTTTAAAAGCTCTGATAATTAGTAATTTCCTGACCTCTGGAAGTTTTCATACCGTTGCAAACTGCTTCTTTAAATACTTTTTAAGTATACTTGTCTTACAAAGAATGGCTCTGCATATTTTAAAAATCTTAGTTCTGGCAGTCGGTCTCCCTAAAATGCCTGGGGTTCACTGTGGCTCACAAGCTGCAGGTGCTGCCTCCTACCCCCAAGCATTCATAGGCAGTTGAGTGATTCCAAACCTGTAACCATACGTGTGATGTGCATGCACTGGGACCAAAGACTCAACATACAAATCCCATTTTAAAAGCCCTGTAGCGTCTAAATCTATACATACACTCAGGACCATCACCAAGACCCTTCAAAATGGCTACAGAAAGGCAGCCTCACTTTAACCTGCACTGCCTGAGAGTATTCATGCTCCATAAACACCTGATTCGAGTCCCGACTACATGACTGTCCTTTGGACACTAAACGATTAAATCTGCAGAGTATGAATTACTCTCAGCAGCCACTGAATTCAGCTGACAACAAAAGGATTTTAGCAGACTGGTTTAATTAGAAGCCTTTACAACAAGCTTTATACTGTTAAAGCCAAGTAAACTGAATTCCATCTCAAGTCTTTCATCTTGGGTCAGCAGTCTGGCTAAAGTAAACCTGTCCACAGCCCAAGTAAAGACTGAAGGGAAGGAGAAGAGGCCAAATATTCCTGTAGTGGAGATATCAAGAAAACACACAGCTATTTTTAATTTTTAAACTAAATTTACATTTACACTGTAGGCTATTTCCTTGCATTTCTCCACAGCAACCGCTAACAAGGCACTGAAGGCAGTAACTCTTGATTGCCATAGACCAACCTTCCTCTCTTTTTTGTAATATTGGCAATCTGCACTTGGAAAAAAAAAAACCCACCAACCCACATTTAGAAAAGTTGCTATCAGGGAAGATAAGCAAAAGTGATTAACCTCTCAAAAAACATGGTCCTTGATGAGAAACTTGCTTGGGGCAAAATAAGCAAGTCTTCAAAGGCTAGCTGGGCAAGGAGTGGAAGTTTCCAAAGCCTGAACCAAGGGGACTGCAAGGCTGTAAAGTTTGATTTCTAGGGCGGCAATGCTAGAAAACATCAGGTAGTGCAGAAAAGCAACTAATTCTGCTGCAAGTTTCTGAACTCATGATCAGCAGAGCTAGTGCTGAACATAAAACGAAGCCACATGAGCAGGACCTGCAGGTCTGTACAACAGCCAGAAAGGAGAGAAGGGAGGGAGGGAAGCAGCAGGGATCACATTTCAGCCCTCAAGCATCTCATCTCTTTGACCCTCTGCGTCTGATTCCAAGCTCAAATACAGTTCTGACGTCCAAGGTGACACCCTATCTCCAATTAATCAAAGGAGAGTCCTGTTTAAGTAGCCCCTTCTCAGGAATTCCATGGCCTGGCTTGGAATTTGATCTCTGTCATAGCTGTCAACAGATCCACTTCTTGCTTCTCCCTTGCTTTTGTTTTTATCTAAGGCCGCTCAGCAAACCTGGAATGAAACATGAATGGACAAAGAGGGATACTGGGGCTTTTTAGCTGGAACAAAGCATTGGGGTTTTGGTACAGTGAGTAGTGACTAGCTCATGAAGGTGCTGAGGACAGAACTGCTAAAGGTATGTTCAATGCTCTTAAGCTACCATACATTATTCTTAAAGACTATGCATTATTCTTAAAATTTGAGGGAACATGAAGCTTAATTAAACCTGACAGTCAAAATAAATATCTACCAGGCTCTATTTCATGAAGCCTAGTGTTTTCTGGTTTGGGGTTTTTTAATTGTTTACCAATCCATCAACAAACCTTCCTGCAGTGCCCCCATGAGCGTAAAGGATCTGATCTTTAAACAAACTGCCTGGAGAGACCGGTTTGATAAGCAGTGAAGAAATAATTATGCCATTCAGAAATCAATTTATTCTCAGGCAGAAATGTATTGCAGCAATTATCTTAAATATGGGGTGAAGTCCATGCAAAATCACTGAGCCAGACTTTAACATAACACTTTCAGTAAAGTATGAGAAAGCTGACAGTATTATCATCTCTGCGTACGAGATTAAGAGTGAGACTGACCTATCTTTTTCAGTGACTTTTGATCAAAACATGCCTAATTGTGTAGAGGGAGGTCTCCACTCCCTGATAGCTATAGCTTTCAAAAAACATCTTTAGGAAATCAATGCCCAGCCTTTTCAACACACATTTAACCTTTGTCCTGTCATTCACTGCAACGCGTTTTAGATAAACACCATTTCTTTCCTCACAGGATACACCCATCACATGCAAACTGCTAAAACAAAACCTTCACAGCCTGAAGTTATGAGAAATTATTTGAATTTTTTCTGTACCAGAAAGGCAGGAAATCTCCCACTTTTCCCCAAATAATCTTCTACCCAAAATATCTCAGGCCGATCTAAATATGTACACTGTGCAAATCACCACAGCACTTTGTGGTCTAATCCTGCAAAACACCAAGGGCTTCCCGTAAGGGCTGAGTACCCTCAACTCCTACCCACTCACAAGGGAATTTGAGAGGCATAAATTTTGCAGTTTAAACTGAGAACTGAGGGCTAAAAATTAACCCTACAATAAATAAAATTTAAAAACCCCACAGGTCAATCACATCCTTAATCCAACTATGTAGCTGCACAAGTCAAGCAGGTGTACAAGAGGGATGGGACTGGATGGCAATTTGCAGGGCACATAAACCTGTTGTTTCCAATACGGATTAAGTCTGGCTTAAACCAAACCATGAAATAGCATCCTCAGGAACTTTTACAGTTCTTGAGCCCAGACAATGCATGAGAGAAACCCAGCGTTGACAGGAGCCTTCGCTGTAAATGTTCAGCTCAGTACCATTAACTCTCCTTTTGATATTTTTGGTTATCTGTCTAATGAATCAGAATCATCACAACAGAACAAAATAAGATAGCAAAGGATAAAAAAAAAGAAGGCAGCATTGATCCTAGAAACAATATATTTGGGCCTGGTTATGATCAACTACTGAAATGAATGAGAGAAAATTCACCCCTCTATCTCCAAGCTCATCATACTCTCAAGGTGAATCTGGGAGGGGAGGAGACCTAATTAAAGGCCTGAGCAACATCAGAGCTCCAGCTGAGAGAACAAGCAGAACAAAATGGAGCTGCCTACTGCAGTTCATTCTAGCTAAGACTAAGCAGGGGGTTTGGTTGTTGGGGTTTTGTTTGGTTTTTTGTTTGGGGTTTTTTTTTTTTTAAATCAGTGAAAAAAAAGAGATGTCTGTGAGTAAGGTTAGTCTCTCAATTTGAATCTACTTCCTGAATCTTCTGACTAATAAACCTTTCACCTTGCATATCTCTCAGAACAGTTCACGAAGCAGAAAGCCGAGACCTACAAAATGAGAATTATATGAAAAGGCTAACCCACTTCCTCTCTCCTGACAGGTCTCACTTGCAAGCATACACTTATCCAAACATACATTCAACTAGCAAGCAGTCTTGTTTTCTTAGTTGTCCACAGAGAACATAATCCCACACTTTCACGCAGATTTTAACTTTAGAATATTTCAGTTCTCTTTTCGAGTGCTGTATTTTTATTTGCAATATTTCCATTCATTTTCCCTATGGAAACACTTCCTATTTTGTAAAAAACAAAGGATTGACTGAAGATTTTCTAACCAGTTCATAACTGAGAAAAAGCTTAATCACTTCTCCAACCTTACTTTGCTCTACTATTTCTTTCAGGAGCTAGTTTTGCTTTTGTTTTTCCATTATTTGATCACTATTATTAGGGGATTGAGCATGGAGAAATTGCCTCCATTTTATGGATGGTAAATCCAAGATATTAAAAGTTTATGTTAAGTAATTTTTATAGCCAAGAACTGCTCGGGTCTTGTGGCTGCCCCCTCTCCCATTTTTCCCATTCACCCTGCAGAATGTTAATGCACATGTAGTCTCACTCTTCTCATGTCAAAGAGACATAATGCATATTGCACGGGGAGGTCCTGAAGCCAGAAATACCTCTTCTACAGTATTTGTCATGGTGAAACTGTGAGCCCCTAGCACAGTTGTCTGAATGGATCCCACCAGAAATCAGTCTCTCCCCATTCCTGATCTCTCAAAGGATACCTGGTACACTAGCATCAACCCACCAGGAAATACAGAGTTAAATTTTGTTAAAGCAGGGCATTCCCCTCCATAAAGCTGATTAATGTGCTGAAAACCCAAAGCCAAGACACTGGGAATGGGAAGTAGAATTACCAAACATGCGTCACTGAATCTAGGTTCCCCTTTTCTCCTGTTGCTGAATTACTGTAGCTTGCATGTTCTCAGGGCACAAACTTGAGTAACAGCAAGAAAGCCATTCTCCAAATCCACTGAGCTGAAGAACTGCCATCATTTTTGGGGGAATTTCACTGATCAGCTGGTTCAATGAAAAGAAAAAAGGCTACTGTGGCCAGTAAGGAACAACACACACTGGAGCATTTTAATAAGTTAAGCCATTATAACTTGCTCAGCAGAAACGTCAAGAGGTTTTGTTTGCTTAAAAGGAAACAGTTAAAGTAGCTGTTACAGTATTTGCAGTGACTCTTTCCCCAGACTCAGAGCTATTAATGACTGTAATTCTGACTAGAGTGTGATTTAGCAATAGTCACGTTGACCCCATACAGCGTATCATGGGACCATACAGCTTCAAAGCACTCAGCAAATATTAACCTGGTTATTCCCGAGGACACAGAATTTTTATTTCTATTTTTCAGGTGGGAGAACCAAGACAGAAAGACAAAGTTACCACACCAAAGCATCAAAAGATGGAAAGAGAGAACCAGTTTTGGAAAAAAGTGGCACTCTTGCTGATGAAGCATCTGTTCAGTAATATAATAAATGTCATATTTTGATTGCAGCACAGCAACTTGCTTAAATCAGCCATGGTATTTCAGTGGTACTCACATTGTGCATGGCTTGTGCAAACCAATACTAAAGGTCAGTGTATTTAACAGCTACATAAAGTTAACATTGTTTATTCAATGCTACTGGCCTAATACAGTAAAAAACACACAAATAAAGACACAAGAATTTGCTCAGGATGACCACAAGCACAGCAAAACCCTGTTTAGGGTCAAAGAGAATGAATGCCCTCAATTCTTTAAATAATACAGTGCCGTTGAATGTCTGCAATTCTGGTCAGAGCAAGTTTCCCATGTGCAGTAAAACTCTTCCTGAGGAAAAAATGTCTTCATTTTCAGAAGGTTCCAGTTCCAGTGTTTATCATTCCTCTGCTGCTGTTTGAAAGACCCAGACAAACAGAACAAAAATCTGACTCACTGAAATGGAGAAAACATCACGCCTGACATCACATTCATCCTGTGAGTTAAAGTAACTTTTCCAACCAGAATCACTCTCTTCGCTTTCATTCCCTGCAGCAGTCCCTCCTAACCAGGTAAATCTGCAACACATGCTTTCTTACTCTCCCTTCAACATTGGGAAGGTATATTATTAATTCCCCCTTAGCTGTTACTAGGGGGTTTCCAAGTCATTCCCCAAGGGACAGAAATGCAGACTTACCAGAACAACTCTTTAGGAAACAGTCAACAACAATGCTAATGAAATAGAAGAAATGCTTGTCTGGTACCATATGGAAATTAATAATAACATATTCATCAGGCAAACTGAAAACCTGCTTTCTAAAATTCATCTCTGACCTCCAGAGGTAAAGAAACAAGCAGCAAGAAGTTATAAAACATAAGAACTGACAAGTGAGGTGTTTTAGCACTGCTGAAGATAGAGATACTGACTGATGCTGACCTATTTTCCTGGCCTTTATTATATATTCATACATATGACTGGGAAAACAGATTAATAATACCACATAAGACACAACCAGAGGATCAGAAAACACCTTTACCACTGCAGAACAAGTGACCCATTAATAAGAAATATCTTTTTATTAGAAGTTCTTTGGTGAATGAAACTGGAAAGAGGAATGGCTGAACGAGGCACTACAGTTGAACATTGAACCTTATTTTCCAGTAGCACATAGTTAAATACTTTATTTCATGTTTGTACAAGGATTTGAAGATATAAACCTGTCACCAAGTATTAGAAATATCATTTCTCAAAAAATCTTCGGGGGGGCAGGAAGAGGTTGTGGGGGGTGTTGGAACAATTCTGTAAAGTTTGAGCATTTCCAGGAGGAAATATTCTTTTAAGAACAGCTCATCAGCTCTTTTTTTTTGATCTTTGTACAACTCGAAAACCATTTGACTTGAAAAACCTTAATCACCAAAGGTGTCTGTAATAACAACTGGCTTGCAATGCTAAGAGAAGGTTGTATCAGGGTTAGAAATGCCTGTATACAAGACAATTTTTTTTTTCTCCAATATTCATTCAGTTCCATTGTTTAACTTGGACTTCTGAAGTTCTTCTTTCACTTTTTGCTCTGATACAGACTTTGGATTTGGTTTTGGACAAGAGTATATGGCTCCACTTCCCCACCAAAGACACACAGGTAATACTGATCAATTATAGAGCATATCATGAGAAATCACATTGTGATTTATCAGATTCACTGGGGTAACAGTCCGCAATGGGTATCTTAAGAAGTGGCAGAACTACACCAGACAATCTTACTGAGTACTAATAAACGCCTCTTTGTATGACACCACACCAATAAGCAGTTTGCCATTTGACATATACTATATACAAAACCTCTAAAACATTTTAGAAATATTCTTCCTTGTAAATTATACTTCCCAGCAGAAAAACAAAGCACTCTCCAATAATAATAACTGTTAGAAATCATGCTCTTCAGTGTATACGTTACCTACACACTAAGTAAAAGTCTTCTTCAGAACTAAAGTCTCAAGATTTAATCCAAAGGCTGTAGCCAATTCAAACATCTCCCAATTTAATTAGGCTTTGCAACAAGGTTCTACACTGCAGTTGTGCGTGGCTGTAGCTCAGGACCAAGGCATTAGGAACCTGTAAGCATTTACCATCACAAACAGCTCTGTCATGATGCAGGGAATGTTTGCCAAATCACTTCCTAGTGCATGTCTACCTGGCTTGATAGCTTCTTGGCTCCAATTCTGCACATTGCAGAGCACTCAATTTCCAACAGGATTTCAGAGTATGCAGTATTTTGCAGTATCAAGACCTACAAGTCCTAGCTGTTGATTCCTCAGGATCTTTAATTCATTTTTAGCGTGCTTAACGCCTACAGTTCCATTTCCACTTGGGACTGTCGGAAAGCAAAGTCTGAAATTAGCACGCACCTCCAGCAAGCTGATTTTCTAAACATATACCCCGAATAAAACCAAAACACAAACATTAAAATTTAAATAAAATAAAACCATTTTCTCATCATTTCAGAAGAGTCTTTTGTCTTCAGTACAAACTCATTGCCTTAATATTTTCAGTTTGCATTTCTATAATTCAAAACATTTTACTTTTGTTTGGCAGGCTTTACAAATTCAATTCAGTAAGCCATCAGGCACATATACAGACTGGGACTTCCTAGCGGGTAGCTGTTCTTACTTACATTATTTAAATTCCCTTCCATTGACCTGAACATCATGCAAAATGATACTAAAGCAATTTTACAAATGTAAAATTGTAATGGGAATCCTCCAAAATTCATGGGGGTTTTTTTTTGTATACATCTACTGCCAGTCATTCAAATGGTTGTAGCACAGCATTTTAAATATCCAAGCAAATTCTCTTTATATTTTGCAGGCAAACTGCCCACATTAACTACAGTTAAAATGGACTAATTTGTGAAAACTGCTGCTAGCATATAGTGGAGGCTTTCTGTTTTCGCGTTAACAGTCACTGCAAAAGTCTCAATGGAGTAAATTAGATTAACGTGCATTAGGCTGACAGCTTAGAACAAACATCTACAGTTTCTCAAAAAAAATCAGACCAAAAAAAAAAAATTTAATTTCACTTCTAGTTTCTCTTTTGCACTCAAAACCTAAAGCAGACTTCTTGTTATCCTGTCGGTGACCCCCACGTACCGTGGCAATGGTTCTGCAGGCAGAGGCAGGCTAAACAGGGTATCAGTGTTACAGTTTACTATCACCGAGATGACTACATGTGTAAGAAGCACATTCTTCCCATCACTGCACTTACTCCATAAGGAAACCAGAAAGGGCACTAGGCCAAAGTCTGGTAGTTAAGCAGACACACTATCAGGTTTCCCACATTCAAAAATCTTGCTGCCAGGGAAGCATGAAAACTGCTTCCTACAGCCTGGGTGGCAGAAGGAAAATTAAGCAAAACCTAGGCAAGACCATTATTCTGCTGATCTGCACAGGGCTTTTAAGATTTTTATCTAGCTGAAGTCCAGCTCTCAAAACACAGGAGCTTCCTCTTATCACCCAGCAGCTCTTTCATTTTCAGCCTCAGTTCTTTTATCATTGTCCCCTGACAAGAGTTTTAAATCCAACCATCCCGTTTTCGAAGGCCGTAAGATCTCCTGAGCAGTTTTTATCTATCTGCAAACACACATACAAAGGTTGTGCCTGCTACAGCCTTTCTCCTAGCATCTCTGCTAAACTGTTTCCAGAGAGAAGCTGTGAGCAGTACTGAAGAAAAGAAAACCTCTCATGACTCTAATATATACCTCCTGCTCTGGCAGGCTGACTCCCAGTTCCTCCAGGGCAGAGCACAAAATCCATATTGATCTTTACATCCTTCCTGATGCGAAAAAGGGAACCTAGTTTCACATATCCAGGTAATTTCTGATGTGGGGTACATCATGCAGATTACGGTGTTTATGCTGAGGGTGCTACCACAAATTACCAGCAGAAAACCGGACTGAGTCAGGAATCATTTTCCTGATCCCATGCCAGCGAGCCCAGCGGGTCGGCCCTGACAGAAAGGTCACTCTTCAAAACAACCAGGTCCAGCCCCTGTGCAAGGAGCCAACAGACAGAGCAGAGAGGCTCTGACATGGAGTTCAGATGAGGTCCACACTTGAGGGAAAAATCCCTGCACAGTGCACAAGCAAGGCAAGCTTAGGGTAACTGGTCAGTCCATGACTGATGCTCTACATAGAAAACAAAACAGTCCTGAACATCCAAGAGATGAGCGCCAAACATGACATGTCACAGGAAACACAGTCATGTGTGTACAAAACCTCTGCTAAGTGATGAAAGAATTACAAGACATGCCAAGGCTGAAATCTTTTTTTATGGCATTTCTCTGTAAAAGAACTCATTTACTGCTGTCCCTGGTATTCACTGTTGCATAACAACTTTGTAATTGCATGTCCAACTGCTACCACGTAGCATGTGAATGTGCTGGTGAACATTTAGCTCAAGTTAGAGAATTCATCATGAAAATTATTAATTATTTTTATGCACATGGCTGTTCTGGATACTTCTGAAAGGCAAATTTTGCACTCTCTGACCCCAAGGCAGGATCTGTTAGTTACCCACTTCATGTTTATACAGAATCCAGCCAAAAAGACACACACTGGCTTGAAGACCAGAGGGAACAAAACTGATTAATAAAAATAAAGTAATCCTACTGGCCCAGATAATATGCAATACAGTCAGGCAAGTAAACCTTCCCAGCTGTGTTTCTATCAAATAGGGTCATTGCTACTCCGTTGTTTAAAAAGGAGCTTTATTTCACTCTACAGAAAAGCTTTCTATTAGTACTCCCTGAGCAGCCAAATACACATATACAATTGTAGTAGGAATCCCAAAAACATGAACTGTGGCCAACACAGAGCGTGCTGGAAACTCTCATTCCCCACTGCAAGACAGTACCATCTGAAATGCCTCCAGACTCCTGCATCCTACCTGTTTTGACCACTGTCTGTACCAAGGATGATCAGCTACACCAAAACACCTGGTAGATCACAAACGTTTGAGGACACAGCACAAAGCCCGCTAAGCCAAAGAAAAGCTTCACATCAATTTCAGTGGAAGCTGCATCTAACACAGGGCTGGATAACAGATACAATTTAATTAAACTTATCTGAACCTGGCCAATCAGAAGATAAAAGCTAAGAATTAAACCAGATGACCTTAAACCTGCTGATGTTCTGCAAAGAATTTCTGTCACATACTGTTAAGTCTCCTTCTGTCCAGTAACTAAACTGTTGTTAAAAATAACACTACCTTCCCAATACTTTTTTCTCCTCATAAGCTGCTGTGCTGTCACTAGAATGTTAAACAACAATAGGTGGCCCATTCAGTCGCAGTTTATTTGAATGCTAGGCCAACTTCAATGGAGTGCTTAAATACAATGGAGACAAGTGCTTGCATAAGTAAAGATAAATGACAGTCAGTTTATCCTAGAACAGTTCTGATATTTTGGGGGTTACCAGGTTTTTCCTATCAATAATTTCTAAGACATGTAGGCAGAAACATTTGCAAAAGAGCACTACAGAATATTTCCTTTGGATGCTATCTAATTGTTGACACGACATATGCCTCCAAATAAATCCTTTTCCAGTGTGGTCATAATGTGCATCCTGACCCAACAATAGGAATCATGATGAAGAATCACAGTGCTGGCAAACATCACTGGTGTTTTAACAGGCACCGGGTCCCAAGTAACGCAGTTGCTTCAGCTGCACGGATGTCGCACAAGCCTCTGTTTAAATACTGCAAAGTGGTAATCTCCTGCTTTTGCTACTTTGAAACTGAGGAGGCAAAGGAAAATATTTGAATGTGCAGTCCTGAGGTCAGAGCTGAAGTTTGATTTGGGTTGGTTTGGATTAAGGAGAAACGTCCAAGAACAACTCACTGATTTACTTTATTTCAGGACTTGGCACACAGCTTGGACCAAGTTCAAAATCCAACGACACTGCGCCAGAAAATGCTACAGAAAGAGCAGAGATAGGAGACATCTGGACTGTGTTAGGAACTTAGAGCCATAAAGTCCTTTAAAAATATTCTCTGCTCATGTTGGGACTTCTCTTGTTTTTGTTTCAAACAATCCAAATGTTAAAACTGTGTTTCAAATTAAAAGTAAAAAAAACAAAACCAACAAAAAACCCAAAGCCTCCTCTCCACCAAGAAGGGCAACCTAAGCCAATTACAAAAGTAAAAACAAGATTATTTTAATGATCTCAGATGAAAAGTGAACACTCCTACAGTGAAAGTGGTAATTTCTAATAGCACTGCATCAATGCTCCTACAGTGCAAGTGATAATTTTCAGTATTATTGCATCACTACAAACTTCTCATGCAAGTAGGACAGCAAACATGTCCTATAAAAACATGGCCTCTGTGACCATTTAGTATTCCTGCTTTGACAGGGCATACTGAAAACAGTGGCATTACCCAAAAAACTTCTGTCTAAAGTATTGTGGTCTGCATTCTAGGATATAACTGAAAAAAAATATTTTGAAACGGTCATTTAATTGTTTCCATCGTAATTCCATGCATTTGGCAGCAGTCATGCTTATCATTTTATGGGTCCTTAAATACAATGTAATCAGTTGTGCACTCCCTTTCCAGAAAGGCCCTTACAAAAATGAATGAAGGAGATGGATTTGGGAAAAGAAAAAAGCTATTGTCAATTTTTGTATTTATGACAAAACTAGAAGAAATACAGGATGAATTATTCAGAGAACTCTATCAGAAAACCAAGTGGTTTTATAAATTAATTCGTCTCAAAATTCCAGTTGATGATGCCTAATTGATCAACCCTTAAAATAGATACATACCATAAGAAAGCCTATTAACACCACCTCTGGAATGGGAAAGCACGCAGGGGTCCCAAGCACTTTGCTCGTTAGGCTATGAGGCAGCGGTAGAGGAGCTCCTGGTGCTGCGGTCCCTGACGAGTTGACCACCCCCTTAGTGAGAAGCAGGAAACGGGCACCGTAACTCTGGCATTTTACTTACCTCGGGTAAATCAACCATTTTGTTTTTATTCAATGTTTCCCTCATCTGCAGCTTTCCTAACTGGCTGGAGTTGCATGACAGCTAACTCCAGCAAGTGCTGAGATCCACAGCACATGACAGGCACATAGTGTCCTCACCTGGATGAGATTACACTTCCACTAACTGTAATACATGAGTCCCTCTGCCCTCGCAGAGGATGAGATCAGTTGATGGAACAAGGTCTTTAACATAGAGTGCTGGGACCTTTCAAGATCCGGCAAAACACAGGTCAGGCTAGCAGAAAAGGAATTTCTCTGCATAGAAACTGTGCTTCCCAAAGCTTGTTGCGTGTGAAGAGTTCATCTTACCTTAAAACAAGTAATTGTCATTAAATGACAAGGCAATTCTAGCCCAACCTGTCTTCCAACACAAGTTCAAGCAGGACACTTAAGAATGAGTATCAAGAGAAGAGTCTGCACAGCTGAAGTCAACACCATGACCAAAGTCAAGGCTCAAATATACTCAAACAGGTTTGAGTGGAAAATCCTTGCAAGTATTCTCCAACAGTGAGAAGTTCTGGTAAGGGTGGATTTCATTTAAAAAGATGCTACCTTCTACCCTTCCACTTGTTGGAAATACTTCAACAAAAAAACCAAAACAAAACAAAAACACAACCAAACCCACAGCCAGTATTTCATTTATTCCTTATTCTTGATTACTTATACCAATTAATAGGACAGAGTATCCCAGTCTTCCAAGTACATGCCTTGGCACAGCAAGAACTATTCTGCATTCAGCAACTTGCATCATTTCCGGCAGTCCAGCTCCAGGAATAGAAAACCAAGGAAAGCAAGACAGCCAGATAAACAAATCATTCGGATACCTGAAAACCCTGGAGATACTGTAGCTATTGTCATTTTACACCTAAGCTCCTTTGAGGCATTCTGACAGCGCCAAATGTAGATGAAAATAAAAAATTAATGGCCTTCTTGGAAGTAAAAAGAATTCACAGAATTATGCTCATAAGCAAACAATCCAGAGACTAAATCCTGCAAAGGACATTTTTGCCTGCACTGAACACCGCCCTGTTCAACATAGTACACTGTGTTTGTTGACTGCACTACATTTGTCAATGCTTAATGACACACCTCACTGAAGAGTATTAGTTGTGTCGTCTGCAAATTCTTCGGTATTTCATAGGTCTGATGCTGCTTCTACCATTTGCAGTCATTTGCACCAGCAAAATTTAAGTGTAAACTTCTATCAAACCTCTATCACAGCATTTTACATGCAGCACAGGAGGTAAGATTATCAGCTCTCATTCAATATACTTTATTTCAAAAGACAGAGTACCAAAAGTACAAAAATAACAGAAAAATTACCTGCTAAAGACTGTACATTAGAGTAACATCTCTGCAACCACTTAACCTCAGCCATGACAGTCCTCAAAGACATCTAGGCAGGAAAGTTCTTCCAACCCAATGGAGTTGGGCCAAATCACCCTCCCTCCCAAAGTCCAACAACAAACCCCCTTTACTGCAGATAATATTCCTCTCCTACGTTCCCATAATAACTCAGAAAGCCAAATCAAGGAGGACAGATGCAGGCCTGAGCTATAAAATCCAGATTTCATTTCCTATCACTCCCCTCCCCCAGGAGCTCAGGGGTGTTTAGATTCTGGGCTGTGGTTTAAGTCCATCTGTGTTCTTCAAGTATAAACATCTTCATTGAAACCAGACTCATCCTGCACAGCCATTCATTTAGTGAGCTCATCTGTGAGAGACACAGACTGGCACATTTCTATGACAACCAAAAAAAAAAAAAAAAAAGTAGCAGCTTGGCACAAATTAAACAGCTTTTTAAAGCCTCCCGATTGTTCCTGAGGCTGCTTTCTCTTCCTCTAGCATCTATAGTTATCTCAGATATACTGCCCAGAACATCAACTCTCCCTAAAATGGTTCTCTTTCCATCCGGAAACAGAGGCATTTTGTATGATTTCAATGTGGGAAGGAATGCTCAATAAAAGAATCAAAGCAAAAGGAGTACTGTCCTATCTCGTTCTTCACTGAATTAGACATACATATACATCCTGAAGAGACAGTCCAAAGAGGGACCATAAAAGTCTGAATCAATAGTGTGTTACCAAAAAAATCCTCTCTTTAAAAACTTAGTCTGAATAGCTTGTTTTGTTTTGTTTAAATATCTTGCTGTGGATTAACTCTTGATAAGAAAAAGTGAAAGTACCGTTGCTCTCCATCAAGAACAACAAAACTCAAAAACTTTTTGATTCACCATTTGAAAACCATCATTCTTTCACTTGCTGGATCTCAATCTGGCTTTTTTGTTTTTACACTAAGCCATCCTATTAAAAAAAAAAAAAAAAAAAAAAAGGCAACAGGGCACAGGACTGTTATTTTAGTATAACCAGTTCAGGTCAATGGTTTATTTTCCCACCTAGTAAAACCAGATAGATACACAACAGGGAAAACATAACAGCATTTTCTCCTCACAAGGATTTCATGTCATGATACACATGATATAAAACTATGCCACTTTTTCAGGCAGGATATAGGCTTCAGTTCAAGCAACTGATACTTTCTTAAAGCACTGCTTATTTAAAAGTCCACACACTAAAGCAATCCAGCATCAGATAAACAAAGCAGCTCTTTCTCTGACATACATTGCCAGTCAATGCAGAATTCACATTGTCCTTATGTTTGTTATTCCATTCCCTCAAATCAGTGACTGCCAGCAAACACAATTCATTAATTATAAGTAGTTAAGATTGTTTTTACTAGTATGGTACAGATGCCAAATCACTCATAGTGATTCCCAACAAGAGGAAAAGATGCTATGAGTAAAAACAATGGAATGGACTCCCAGGATCTAGATGTGCCAAGCCACAAATATAATGCCAGAAGAATGATCTTCTTTTCACTCCCATTCTCTCCACCTTAATTTTCTGAGATTTAGTCTCAAGTCAGACTTTGCTGAAATAGGCAACCTGTTGGATCTTCCACTAAGACTCCTTGTATTCGCAATAGCTTGTATCATGTGACCACAGAAATAATAAATCACAGGAATAAATTTATTTTTTTTTTAACTCTCAGAAACCTCAAGTGCAACTTTGTCTACCATGGTCAATTTTTCCTCCTGGCATCATTAGAGGTTTCCCAGTCACATATAGACTGCACCCATCAACTCAATGATTTTCATTTCAACAGTGTTTTGACTTGATCTTTTACTCACAAGTCATTTTGTTTAATTTGCTTCAGACATTTTTCCACGCACAATTCAGAGTAGTGATACACTGCCAGGCAAAGTACTGAAATGTTCCCAAAGGCATAGATGAAGGAAAACTCAGTTATTAGTGGATCTAAAAGGTACTTCTTATTACTTAACCAGCTTGCCACAGACAAAGAGCATAGCTAGCACATTATGGCTGTTCATCGTAGATGCAAGCTTGAGTCAGTCATCTGAAACCACTGTGACCTCCTGGTGGAATTAGATGATATAAAGACAAAAGGTGTCTAAGTCCAGTGCTAAGGTCTCGTTGATTCTCCCAAAACTCAGGATAGCAGAGGCACATAAAGCCACGGGAAAAGGCATCTCCTCTCACTGACCAGCTCTTCTTGGTCAAGGATCAGGTCAAAATTTGTAAGATACAATCCCTTTCAGAAATGCTTTACACTTAGAAATGCAATCACGATACAGGAATCTTGATTTAGACTAATTTCTAGTCAAAAAAGTAAGAAAAGTGCATCCCTGGGTTTTTTAACAAGTAGCTATTAAAGTGTTAAACTGTATTTTTCTGTGCAATGTTTCCCATGTCATAAAACTAATACAGGGATAAAACTCAGGCTGAAGCAGTGTCTTAAGAGGCCACCATATTACCATATGGTAAATGCCACAGGACTCATTCTGTACTAGCTCTCACCTGGACCTGCAATGGGCAAGACAGTCGGAAATACAGGCACTTGGGGAAAACCAGATTCTGAAAAGTGAGATATCGCATACGGCAAGACTGATTTCCGTAAATACAGCACATTCTCTTCTCCAGTTTAAATCTGCAAATGGTGGGCTGCACTGTTTATTTTCTGCTGCCTACACAATGCATCAGATCTGCCTACTAGGAACACATTACTATCTGCAGGAGTATATTCCCTAGAGATACGTATGCTCCCATCCACTCCAGAACAGGCAAAGACCACACAGTATCACATTGTATTTCCAGCTCTCTGCAGGGATATCCTATGCCATGTCTTCTCTCTTGAAAAAAAAGATATCCCAGGTCTTCCGAGACCAATGCAATCATCACAGATGTGATCAGTTACAAACTGGAAGCATCCATCCTTCTGCTGCACTTCACTGAAGAAACCAGCAGCAAAGAGTTCCCTCCTCATCTCCACTGCTCACTTCTGTGCACTCAGAAGTGCACATCTTTACACTGCTGTCTCTGTCCCCGCAGCTGATGGGATAGCAAGAAAAAACTCAAGGTACATGGCAACAGGTTCAATACAGGACAATACGCTGGGCAACATATACAACCTTTTTTTACAAAGATTTACTCACAACCAGAGAGCTCCTGTTTCCTCCTACACAGATGAGCCTTCCAGTTCTCTGATGAGGAAATGATGTGACATTAAGCTGCTCATGAATCTCTTCAATTAATGCATTCTGCACAACAGAGACTTCCAGGGAATTATCTGCAACCACAGCAGTGCCTCATTCCCACTGCCATATCCCGGAGAATGAGTCACTTCAATTCCCATATTCTTGCTGCAGGCAGAAAGCTACAGACTATTCCCTGTTTTCGTTAGTCAGGCAAATGGTAGGAATCAAATGCTGAAACTACTTGCACAAAACTTTAATTAGGTTACCTTATTTTCTGCAACTATTTGAGCATAGTTATCGTCAGCTCTCCACTCTTTATGCTGATTAGGGCTTACGCTACGGAGATAACATTTCCATTCCACCATCTTCAGGGAACAACCGAAGAGTGTGCCGTACTACCGTGCAGAGGATGGCAAAGAGAACAAAAAATAGTACCAAGATAGCCTGAACTGCAGGAGGCTTGCAAGAAGCACACCTCCAACAGTCAGTTATAGTACAAATCAACGGCAAAGCTATCCTGGCACAGGACCCTAAGTCACAGGAGGAAATAAGGCAGCAAAGGCTGAAGAAGCCAACATTGGTAGATCATTTTGGGACCCAGATGTACGACCAAGCTCATCACCATCCCACAGTGAGATACAGGGCCACCACTCTCATTTCCGAACATGGTCAGCCCTTTCCGGAAAGTCACGTGGAAGCAGAAGGGGGAAAAAGAGAGTTTTGAGACAGGTGGTGTGCCTTACTGCTCCCCATCAGATGCGAGGGGCAGAAAGGTCTGCTACACCTTCAACAGGGCTCTCTCAAGCCACCAAAGTCTTTATTGCAATACTATGTCAATGTAAAAGAGATTTTATCATTATTAAACTCGTTTGGGGGATACAGGGATGTGACTGTGGCTGGTTTTACATGTTTAGGGATACCGTAGTTTTCATTTAGAAAAAAAATTCCCAGAAGAGACACAAAATCTGTATTACAAGTACTTTCAAACTTGAGAAAGCCTTTGCTGAACACAGCTAGCAGACTGTAGATGCTTCATGTGATTTGCAAACTAGAAACACTGGAACTTTAGGCCAGGAGGGTGTCATTGACTAATGGGGATTCTCCCTTCCCTCTGGAGTATAGGTTTATAGAGAAATAAGATCATGTTCTCCAGGCAAGTTTATATGAAATGATTCATCTCTAGCCAGCTGCAGTCAAGACATCTGCTTGTTTTCATTTCACTACAGGGAGATTCGTGCCCCCCCTCCCCTTACTTCCAAGGCAGCCAAGGTTATATCCAATCATAAAAAGAAAACTTCAACAATTTCAAAAATAACGAAGTTGGGTAAATTACACAGAGGCCACAGTTGCACCTCTGCCCCACCTAAAGCACTCCTAGGAAACATGAAGTGAATACTAGGCTGAGGAAGTCCTATTTAATCAACAGTCTATTGACTTTAACCCAGAGACATCACCTCTGTATCCTGTGGTTTACATGCGGATCTGCCCAAATACATGAAGCTATTTCTTTGTTTTGAGAATCCCTCACACATTCCACATGGGATCATGCAGACAGTCCTCATGTGGTCAAATAAAGTTTGTGAACCCATGCCTTTATAGCTTTTCCATATTAATCTGCACTCTGGGCATATATCCAATTAAAGCCTCATGTATAGATCACTAGGTTACTAACTGGCTTGCATACTTGGGGGGAGGGGAAATAACAAGCTCATGACTGCATAATTTAACACTGCCTGTGCTTTCACTTTTACATGCACAAGTCTCTTTTAATCTAGTCTTACCATAAATAAAGAGTAATAACGCTTGCTGAAGAGAAACTCAGGTCCCTACGTGCTGGAACACACAGTAGCTAATGCTGAATGCATTTACATTAACACTAACTCCAGCACAAAGAAGACAAGGTCTTTTCACAAACACGCTACAAAAACAGGAAGCAAAGGGGAAAACTTCACAGTGTTTGAAAACAGCAGAGCATTGTTTGTACAGGCTTTTCTTACAAATGCAAGAGGAAAAAAAAAAATGGGTAACATGAAATCCGAGCACAGCAAGAGTCTTAGATCAGACACAAGGGTCTCAAGACAGCAGCTCTCAAAAGATCTCCAGGTACAGACTGTACAGGCAAGAAGATGCACAGAGTAGGGTTTTTTTCTCCTATTTCGCCTAAGAAAATCCAACAAGAGACACAACCTCCCAAACCCCTGACGTTAAAGCTAGATAATGTAACACAGCAGTCCATCTTAATCTCAGTTAAAGCAGGTAAGATAAATGAAGCATTAGGAAACACAGAGTCCCCCAAATTTAAACATGTCTATCATTTTTAAACTGCATTCAAAAGTGAAAATACAATGGCACAGGCCTCGCACATTGTGGGCTGCCCCAGCAGGCCATCTTCACGTCATATTAAGAAGCTGCACTGGGGACTACATCCCTTCAAGTTGAGTCAAAAAACTCCAGTCACAAGCATGCTGCAGTCACTAACTCTGAGACTTCCCTTTTCAGCTAGAGCACACAGATCCAATCTCTAACTGGAAGCTGCTTTGTTTAATTTTTCGTATCACCTCCTTTGTTTCCCTTCCCCCTTCAAGTTCACTGGGGCCATGCTGTAGTACCATAAACACATACAGCCTGCACAATATATAGATAATGCTATAGTTAGTGCTGCCTCAATCCCGACTCACCTCTGGTTTAAAACCAACCAACCTACACACCAGTCCACAGGTTTAGAGCAACAGAGGACTGGTCCTGTATTTGGGAAAACACCAAGGAGGACTCAGTACTTTCCCATGTCGTCTATGTCCATGAGGGAACAGCTTATACACGGTCAACTCCCACGACAGATTTGATTTCACCAGATTTAAAGTACATTAGTCAACCCAAGTCACTGGGGACATTTGAAATAACTTACAATAAATCAGAGAAGATTGATTTCAAGGAAGGCAGTGACGTAGCACCAAAAGAAGCCTAAGTTAGTATTAGGAGAGAAGCCATTAGCAATACTTCTCAGTGCCAATACTTTTTTTCACCATAAACACGAGAGCAAGAAGACGTTACAGTCTTCAGGCAAATGCTTGGCTCCAAAGGCAAAGTGGTTACCTAGAAGGGGTATGTCAATATTTAATACCAAAGTGCATGTCTGGTCCTGCACATTTCATTTAATTTCAAGCTTTATTTCCTGTTTCATTCACAGCAATCACAAAAGATGAATTATCTAACCTTAGAAAATGTGTTTTCAGTCAGACGAGACATGTTGACTGTGTCCGTACTTTCACCTTCAGCAACGAAGTTCTGTGCCAGCACAAGTTTTATGTTTTCTTCAATGTCCACATTATTTGGTTGCAAAGTAGATGAGATTTTCAGTGCCAGGACTCCACTCAAGCTGCTTGCTCCTCTGGGAGAGAAGGAAGAGCCTGTTCTGTGCCTCTGGATGTCAGGCTACTTTTTAGTTAAAAATTTTGAAACTTTCCTCAAAAGTCACCATAATCGCAGTGACAAAAAAAAAATAATGAAGGATCTGAAAGAACCATGAAGAGTTGAAAGAAAAACTAAACAAAGTAATGACTAATAATTCGCACTTGCATAGTATGTTTCATCTATGCTCCTCACTTCCATATACCAGGAAAGAAAATTGGCTGCATTACGTAACAAAAACGATCAGGAATACTACTTCGAGCCCTTATGACACAGCTAGAGTTGCTATTCCTTTGGTAAGAATATGTGAAGAAGTATCAATATTCCTGCACTGAAAGAATAAGCTGAAGCTCCTTTTCCAATTCCACAATCATGCTACTATAACCTGTTTACTAAAGGTAGAAGTTTACAGAGCAATTGCACAGATTTTCTTCTGGTTTAAACAATGACTGAATGACATCTGTAACATGACGTTGTTTTCTCTTTTTCCAGACATCCAAATAAACCTCTCTGTTCTATGTTACTGTTGTATAAGGAACACGACTGCTTCATTGAACATGATTTATCTTCCACAAGGAATCAACGGGTACTCAAACTACAGGCATTTCACTACTAGGCAGTAAGACAAGGACACAGATGGATCTCCTTCAGCACTGTCCACCAAAGGAAATGGAAATCTCTGCTGCAAAAGTAAATGCTGTTCTTCAAAGAACCACTGGGCCTTTCACAGTTTTGGTCCCCTCCTCCTGCTTTCTTACACAGAGCCAAGATACTAAGCAAACTGTTCAAATGACAGAACACCATAGCTATAGTCAGAGCATCGTGGAGTCAGAGCATCCAAGGAAGGCACGCAGCACTCACAACTCCCTGTCACTGACATCCAATGCCCTGCCTGGCACTGTAACAGCCAGGGCAAAGAAATCTCTCATTGTGCAACTACCTTTCCAAGCTGCCAGGAACAACTTGATGCTCAGATCCCCAACTAGAATACCTGCATGGCTACCAGAAAAAAAATCCGCAGAATTGCATTAGCTTACATCAATGGCTCATAGATCCACTATTTAAGAGTCCACTTTCTACTTTCAGCTTCCTACCTTCTTACAGCTTACATTGTAGCAGAGAGAAACGTGATGCTTTGAGATGCCTCTGCAATCACATCCTTCTCGAGTGATTCCTAAATTTAAGAGCTCAACACCAAAAAGTTTTTCTAGTATGAGGTATGAGAAGGGAGAGAGAACTGCCGATCTTTTTTCAAAAACGGATCACAACACCCTGCTTCTATAGTAATTTTGTAAGATCGCTCTCATCCTGAAAATTTCAGTGCAGTCAAGGTTTCCCTGACTTACTCTCTACTTCTGAATTCAATCTTAACAGCCTCTAAAGCAAAAGCAAAGTGGTAGGTTGTCAGAAGTGACTATTAAGAGAACATACAAAGCACGCACGCCGCAGAAAGCAAGCGACTTGAACTGACTGGCACCTGGTTCCCCGACAAGATATTTTCTTTGCAGAAAAATTGAAGGGTAGTAGGAAGAGCACAACACCCCGGGCCACGTTATGCTGTCAGTCACTCTCCCACACTTCCCCTGATTTTTAATGAGACTTACAATCATTAAGAAAACGGATAGCCATCAAAATCAGGAGGTAAGATGCAGCCTGGCAGCCAAAGCAAAGAAACTTTGTTTCTGCTCCAACTCCCACCAGTGATTTATCATGAACATTAGGGCAAGGCACAACATGCTACCGATTCTTGGTGTTCAATGTAAAATGCTCCAGAGTGAACCACAGAAGCATACACCAACTGAGAAGGAATTGCAAATTAAGCATGAACCAACAGTAGCAGACATGTCTGAAGAGTCTGACTGATTGACATGTATTTGTGTCTTTGTTTTCCCCATGTATAAAAACTGACCATAAAGCACTCTGAGACAGTTGAAGAACAGTGAAGCTGAAACTCAAGGACTTGTAGAATGAAGTCATCGTATGTCATCCAAAAATCATTTTTTCTGATTGTTTTAAAGGCCAAAAATAATCCTTCTTTTTTGTTCACAGAAGGTCAAACAGACATTCATATTTATGGAAAAAACATACACACCCTTAGTATTTTGATTTAAAAATTGGATTTCACTTGGCAAATTTCAGAAACTTTTTTTTAAAAGCGGTTTCTACTTTACTATTAATAATGCCCATCCCTGAAAACGGATAACAAACTCATTCAGTCTTATTTTAGGTGCTTGCACAGATAGAGCAAAAACATAGTGCTCGCAATACACACTAACTGTATTACAGTAGCAAACAAAAAACTCTGTGGTACATGAGAACCCCATTACAACAGGCACCAGGCATGGTAAGACACACCTGCTGATCGCAAAAGTTTATGTTCAAATAGCCAAGACAAACAAAGACTGGGAGAAAAGGGCCACCACCATGTGAAAAATAGCAGTATCACAGCTTTACCATTGAGAAATATCTGCTCCGTATTGTTTGAAACATACTGTTGGGAACACACCATGCGTATCTTCAGGAGATTTAGAAAAATAAAAGTTTTCTTTTACAAATTCTCCAAACTGTCTACCTGCACATGCAATTACCTAATTTTGCTTAGTTAGGTGTTAATTGTCTATACACAAATAAAAAATGAGGCGACTTTTTTATTTACAAAATACTTGCCTCACCTTTGGGTTAACATCACCAGAAATTTCATCCATAAAATATATATAAATATCTTCAAAAATATGTACAACTTATTCCTAAGAGAAAAAAATATTACTTCTGATTATCACTTGCAAACAGTTTCTCTTTAGGCCTAAGAAAAAGATTTTATAAAAATAAATATAAAATAATTATACTTGGGAATACAATTATGTAATCTCGAAAAAACCCTCTGATTTAGCTTAATCTCAGCTTTCTTCAGGCAACATTTATTGTACCACATGTGGCATCTTTGTAAACAAAATCTTACAAAACCCAAATCCATTTATGTGATAACATTTGAGTTTTCAGTTTTTCAAAAGGAGAAAAATATTTTATTTTATTCAGCATTTCTTTAAGCACTGGAAATCCAAGAAGTAGAAGTCCTCTGGTGATAGTTCTAAGCATTCAACATCCCCATTCTTAATATCATGAAATTAGAGATCTGGAGTTTGAGAAACATTGGATATTCATTTTTTATTCATATTTTGAAGCCCTGGTTATTATTCTTCTCCTCAATGAGAGTGAAAGCAATTTTTCATTTTAAATTTTTCATCCAATGAGAAAATCATGAAATCTCTCGGTCACAAGAACAAGAACTTGAGGGAAACTGCAACATACTTTGAAAAGTGCAAGAGCTCTTATTCCTGAAACAAGTGGCAATTCTGAGCAGACAAGGGAGAGAGACACTTCAAGGGCCCATAAAAGGCTTATCCCATTTTAAATCTCACACTTTGCCACTGTCTTCAAAGTGAAAATGGCTACAGATGCAAAAATCGAGCAAGACAACAGCAGAAGCAGCAACACCATCCTCCTGTACCTCCAAGAAACTGGGGGCAGCTGCCCCTGTAGAGGACTCACCCTCATGCAAGCTTCAGCCAGGACCACATACCACAGCAGTATTTCAGCAAATTCCAAGACCAAATGGGGGAAAAGAGATCAATTTGCAGTGAGGAGCACTTTTTTTCCTTAATAGACCTCTATAGTGTGGGGAAGAGAGGCAGGAGGGAGCTGGCACATGCAGCAGAGCAGCGGCAGCGGCTGGCAGGACCCTTCCAGGAATCCTGAATGAGAAGGGCATGCACCCCTGTGCAGCCTGACCCGGGGCCGCCCAGCGAGCCAGATCACATTTCCCTGCCCCACTGACACCTCGCACTCCTCCCACAGTACCTTGACTTTTCAGCTATGGGAATGCAAATTTAAAAAAAAGAAACACACCCAAAAAACTTGCACTGTCGGTAATTACATTTGCTGTTCCAGCACGACTCTACCAAATAATTAAACATTAATACACTGCAGCAAATCGCATGGTTTTCCCCAGATTTGCAGGATATGAAGGTGCAAGGAAGCACTTGGTCCCATGATCTGTCACGTCTTGAAGATGTTCACTGCTGTTCTTGCCGAGCTTTCAGACTGCGGTGAGCAGTCCTTATTAGCTTCTCCATCCTCAGCCCCGGTCTTCCCCATAGAAGAAAGTAATGTCACAAACTAACTTTCCACCAGGACAGTGCTGTCTAAACGTTGGCATAAAACGGGTGAAATAGCAACAGCTTCTACACTGGTTCTGTCTAACAGGGAAACTTCCAGCAAGCCTCTCTCTTACAAAAGAGCCATTTCTCCTAGTGCAGACTGATCAACACCTAGAGATCTGCCAACCGAAGAAAAAAAGCGGGGCTCTATTTTGTGGAGAGCTGTACAAGCCTAACAGTAGAGCCAGCCATCTCTCCCAACCAGCAGTCAACCTGAAAGCTGCATGGTGATCTTTCGCTGAACTTTTCTGGCTTTCTGAACAGCACATCCTGCCATTCACATTACTTCACATTACAGGCAATGAATGGTAATCCCCCTCCTCAAATTACCCTACTGATTTCAACAGAGCGAGACCAAGAATGTACGTGACCGAGTGTACTTCCAGTTCAGATTTTAGTCATTGCAACTTGACGAGTTTCTTGAGCTCAATTAGTAACAGGCACACATCTAGCAGACACACTCAAATCCAGAAAAAACAGATGCCTTTTTTCCTAAGTTTCTCAAAAAAAGGAAAAAATACTTTATTTTTTTAAAATATATATATATTTAAATATATATATATACACACACACACACATACTGAAAACTCATATTCAAGTAGAAGGAAATGGCCTCCACCATAAACTGACACCCTGGATACCCCAGTCCGTGACCTGGCATGTTACCTGCTTTTGTATTTCCCACTCTGTTGGCCCCATCCCATCAGCCACGGGACAGCCCAAAAGGCAAAGTCAAGAAATCACTTTAAGTACTGGAAATGCCAGTACTGGTAACATCAATGTCCGCAAACCCTAAACAAGACCCCCTCCTCCAAAACCTAGAGAGTATCGTTAAATTATCCTAATTTTTAAACCTATGAAGTGAAGGCCATTTAATGTAGCATCTGGTTCTGACTTCATCATGTTTTCCTCCACAACCACTCACCATTGACGTGTTGGGTTATAATGTATGCTTTTCAATTGTCTTTTCCCTTTCCTGGTATTGCCCCTGCATTCTTAAATATTGTGCAAAACAGGAAAATTTTACGCAATGATTTAATAATACATTGTTTTTGGCAGCAATTCCAGTCTACCATGTCTCCCTCTCTCTTCTTCCTCAACAGTCTGGCGGACTATACGCTGAACAGACCAGTTCCCTGATCCAGTTAAAAGACAACAAATCTGCAAAAGGCTCAAACACAGAAAGTGTCCTCCAGCCAGTTCACACAGATTTTCTCAACTTGACCCTGCAAACTGTTAAATTTCGGTATGGCACAGATGCAGAAATGAATAGCACAGGCCAGGACTACCTAAGACAGCATTACTGCCAACAACACTGCATCCTCAGACTGTCTGAAGAATTTATTTTCATGAGTGCTCATGCACAAGCGCTCTATATGGATTATACATGCTAAAGTATCAATCATCTTCAAACACACGATTGTTTATGGAATTAAGCCGTACATACCTATAAACACATGCAGACACAGAACAAAACTGACGCAACTAGCACTGCTCAAAACACTAATAAACAAGCCACAATCTACCCATGCAACCCACAATCTAATTACTTCTAAAGGCTCCAGAAGGCTTGAACTATTTGAGGTAGGTCTCTTCTTTCATAAATCCTATGTGGGGAGATGAGTAAAACCCTATTAGTCCAGCCATGCTTACTAACATAGAAGGAAATGGGAGAAGCCTTTTTGTTGTAACACGTTATAACCCACCAGTTATTTAGGAACTTCAAAAGTACGAACAAATTATATGCACTAAATTAAACAGTTCCAAAAAGACCCACCTTTTTCCTCCAAAAATGTCCCTCAGTGTACACAGTTCTGTCAACGGTTTTGGTGGGATCAAGGCTTCAGCGTCTGTTCTCCCACTCTCGCTAACAATGCAAACCTAAGCTTGCAAACTGGAACGCCGAGGCAGGTGGGACTCTCAACCTAGCCTTCTACCTCTGAAAAATGAAACATCCTTTTTGTATTTCACAGAATCATAAAATTGTAAAATGGTTTGGGTCAGAAGGGACCTTTAAGGACCATCTAGTCCAACCCCTCTGCCATGGGCAGGGACATTTTTCACTACATAAGGTTGCTCGAAGTCCCATCCAGCGTGACCTTGAACACTTCCAATGATGCGGCATCCACAACTTCTCTGGACAGTACATCCTTTCTGAGATGGACCACACGCCAACTTGTATGATCTAGCAGACTCTTCCCATCACTACTTACAAAGTGAAAAAAAAAAAAAAAAAATTATCTCAAGAGCTCCACGAAGGCCCAGCCCTGTGAGGATGCTGAGCTCCTCCAGTCCCTGCTCTGATGCAGGATCACGTCCCCATCGAGGACCAGAGGCACTTTACAAGCTTGCTCGGGGGGACTATTACCACCACACAGTGGCTAGCACCACATCTTTACTCCTCAGCCAAAATGAAAAATGAGGCACAAGTATTTCTGAGTATCCTTTTTATTTATGCTCCTAAGCACGTAAAATTTACTGGCTGGGTGTTAACACTAATAGCCTTAAGAGCTCTCACTCTATCAATGAATATAGCTTCTGTCTTCATATTTTATATAAGCTCTGCGACATATAAACACATACCTTAACACTACTAACTTATAAATATGCTTTTTAACCACTGTAGGAACTATATATTCAAAGGTATGTTTGATAGGCATTAAACAACTTTAAAGAAACATCATTTTAGGTTTTCTTATGCCGAGCTACTAACTAATATAGCAATAAAATAAGTTTGTCACAAGAGAGTAATATTCCATTAAATCACCGAGTCTTCAGAAAAATTTGTGTTTTGTTAATGCAGGCGAATGCCTTCCTTCACTTCTGAAAGAGACTCTCAATTTCACCAGCATAGATAACATGGAGCAGTTTGTTGTCAATTTGCAGAGAATTCTAAATTATCATGGATTGTATGCAAATTATGAGATTCAATGCTCCTTCTGATGTGCCTAAAGAAAATACCTGAAAGATAGCAACAGGATAACCCAGCGTAGGCAAAAACATGTACACCCAAAACCCATAGGTACCACTTCTTCTCAAATGAAAACAATAATTTGCAATACTAAACAATGAGAAATATTAAATTTAAGTATTATCATTCCATTGTTATAATGGATCAAAAAAAAAAAAAATCTTAAATTGCTTTACTATTTCTGTGTTCATACTTATTTATACACGTAATGATGGCAGGCCCATCAAGCTAGTTTTAAGTCACATTCATAGAGCCCCAACAATAGCACAGGACTTAAGGACAGCACTTGGTTTACTGAACAGACTGTTTACTTTACTTTTTATTATTATAGCTAATTCATAATCATTCTATCTGGAATCTGAATAATGCTACAATATTGCTTTTCCAGGAAAGGTTTTAAAAAAAAATTATTCTTATAAGATTGTTTTGAAACTTCTAAGCTCTGTATAATACTTCCCACTTGAGCTAATTGTTTTTCAAGGGAAATTTAATTTTAAAAAGTGTGTTTTTCTAACTAATGGGAACCTGTGCTAAAGTAAACAATGAGTCCGGCTTGATAGGAATTTTACTCTATCTTTACCAAAAGAAGGAAGGAAAGACATGTAATAGCATGCTGAAACACATGCACCAGCAGAATTGTTGAATTTTAAAAAACAATTAGAAGGCAATTTTCTACTCCACTTCTCCTATTTGAAACAGAACATCCTGCCCTGCCTCATTTAATATTAATTGGGTATGTTCTTGTCTCTAGAAGAAAATATAAATGCAGTTCCCTAATCTACTTACGTTGTTTCAAATATATTTCTGATTAGCTAGCCTGTCAATAAACTATTGTCCTCACACATCACTTCTGTACAGAAAAGTTTAAAAGACACTCAAATCTTTTCAGGATCGTCACCAGCTTTGAATATAACATTACATTACACTCAACTTACCAGCCAAGGCGAAACCAAGAAATGTGAAATGGGCATGAAAAGCCAAAGTTTCCACCTCCTTGAGGGATATTAATGAGTAACTTCATGGTTTCAATTATGTCTTATCTTCCAGATGGGAATTAGAGAGGTCATCCCTAGCCAGCAAAAATGAATCGCTTATTTATTCCTTCCCTGTCTGCTGCACATACATATGTATCACAAGTCTGTCTTGTAACCTAGTGCTTTAAAACTCATTGTCTAAACATCTATTCCCAACTGGTGCAAGAAAAAGAACGAAAGAGAAGAGCAGGGCAGAGACATGAAAGGGACAAGGCAGAAGGATATTAAAGGCATGGAAGTTCAGTTATGACGGCTACCTTTAAACTACTGAAAATTAAATTTTAACATTTCTGCTGAAGATAGCCACAGGGTTATTTGTCACACACACACACAAAAAAAAAAAAAAAAAAAAAAAAAAATCACACAAGGAATATTAAATTGGATTTTACTTCTGTCTTTGTTTTTACTATCACTGCCCTTCAAGCTGTGCAAGGACAGATTTCACTAGGAAAAAACTAGTAAGGGCGCTACATTTGAGTTTGTAGGTGTTTATAAAATAAACATTATTCCTCCCATGGGGGAGAAAGTCAGATTCATCCCCAGGCAAGCAGTTGTCTAGCAAACAAAGTTTTCAAGTATCAAAATTTCCTACTGGGACTTTAGTGTTCACATTAAAAAAAAAAAATAAAAATTACAGAACTGTATTTACTTTCACCAACAAAAACTTAACCAGAATGAAAGCCTGGACAAGATGTGAGCGAAACTGTAATGGTGAAACCACATTTAACCCATTCTTTCAGAAATGAGAAACATGAAGCAAACAATGGAAACAACACATGAATCAAGATAAAGTCCCAACACCTACAGTTATGGGACTGTCCACTCCACAAGCTAATACCTTTCCCTTTGTTAACTGAGTGCATATACCAATTCAGAATACTTATTTTAACTGAAACAGTTGCTTATGATAATTTCAGAAAAAGCACTTTGTAGAGAACACTATTTTTTTCCTCCCTGAATTTTGCTAAAATAAGATGGCCTAACACTTGTTCCAGTGCATTCTTGCATAGTGCTTCGGAATAGCTACAGAAAGCTATCTTGTCAGCACAAAACACGTAACTGCCTAATTAAACAACGGAAGTAGTTACCTCTTGCAAAAAAACTGTAGGTAGAGTTGCATTATTCAGACTTATATGTGGGCACATACAGTGTCTACTTGTGGAAAAAACTGCAGATGAATAATCCATATACCAACTAACGCTAACTCCTATATTGCAGCTCAGGCATTGACAAGTAAGAGCTTGTGGGGAAAAGACTAATTCAAATATATGTCTCAAGTGACAATAAAAAGGATAGAAAGTGCCTAGAATCAACAAATAACTTATCCAGTGTACTCAGGGACATAATTTGCCAGATCTGGATTTAGCTGTCATTACAACTTTTGCTTTCAAATGCAAAACAAAGTGATGTTATTTTCCTGTTCAATTTTATTCATGTTATATAGAATGCAGTAAAACTCGTCATGCCAGAGGATTTGCAAAGGGATGATGTGAAGATTAATTACTGGCTGCTCATAAAGCACCCTGCCTGTGGAAAACCCTACGTGTAAAAATGACCTTGTAATCAAAGTTGTTGAGTGCTCCCAATGCTCACTTTCAATGGACAGTATGGATATTTTTCCACAGCTCCTGAAAACCAAATTAGTTGCATTTAAATATCTACCTACAGTTTCAGGAGGTTTTGCCATTATGCTTGCACCCCACTTCTGCAGGGGATGGGGGTTAAGCTATCACGTATTTTGCTTAAGTCACATCTTTTCAGCTCCAAAATAGAAGAGTAAAATCTAGGTATCACAGAACTAATGTCTGAAAGATACCTGCTAAACATATCCATACCATCAGGCAACAAGTGAACGCTTACCCTAGTGCCCTAATTACTCCCTGGAAACCAAAGACACTACGTGAAACAATAAAGCACACCGTTGTTCGCAGAAACATCTGTTTACTTTGTGAGTTAGCCCTGGAAAAAATTAAGGTGCAAGACCAAGCACCAAGAGCACTGCTTAACAAAATGGAGCCTGCAATGGTACATACAATGTTTTAGTATCTTCTTGCTATTTATATACGTAAAATAATTAGGAATGAGAACACCTCAACATTAATTAAAGCATGACCCCACAGGACTTTAGAAATTTTTTCAGATGGTTTCGTTGGTGACAGCTTTGCAGTTTGACGTCTCCTGTACTAATAGAACTTCATGCCTAATATTGCCACATTGCAGAGATTCAATGTCTAAAGCATGATCATGCCTCTCTCTACCAGTATCCTTCTCCTCTGCTCAGAAATAATCAACTGTGGATAGTGCCAGGAAAATGCCTCATCTCCACTGATACTCAACTTCCCCTCTACGCTGATGGTATCTTAATAAAATGAAGAACTGCAAAAACTCGTTGTGCTCATGTCTTTCAGGGGTTTTCTCCAGCAACGCTCGACTGAGTCTTCCTTCCCCCCTTTACACAGTAGTTCCATCAAAGAAAGAAAAATATTCCCTTGGAAACATCCTCCACAGCCCGGTGGACATGGTAAGCAGAGATGTCATTGTGGCACAAAAAAGACCTCCGTGAGAATGGGCAGCTGGCCTACCTGAAGGTTAAAGTAGCTCCCACTGCAAACCTGCTTTAAATACTCCACAGCAGAGCATGATGCAGGAGAGACATTTACACACACTATGTGCCTGCGTACCAAAGTGTGAAAAAATCCAACCTCCGAGCACAGCACAGACTGGATGAAACCCATTTAAATACACCATTAACAGAAATCTACACAAAAGCCAATCCACTTTCTCCTATCACGAGTGTCCTATAGGAAGGCCAGAATGAAGCCATTGAGAAAAAAATGAGACATTTACATATAAATCAAAAAACGACATGACCGAAGTGCTGAATGATTAAAAATCAGTATAAAGCACGTTTTGTGATCTGTGTTAATCGCTATTAGACAAAATCTGGGTGTAGTCACATCACATACAACACGAATGTTCAAATAATACTGGCCATGAAATCTTAAGTTGTACGTGAAAATATAAATCATATTTTTAAAGACTGTATCCGTCTATCGTACATCTTCTGTACTGTTGGTATCACCACCTTGCATTTTTCTCTTGCATCATTTTCCATTAGGAAGAAAACCCTGACGGAATCTCCATGTTTTACGATCGCATTGCCTGTGTCTGGGCAGGGTATGTGACCGCCAAATCAGCTCCCCAAAACCAGGCCTAAAACAAAGCCGAGCAAGGACCGTGCAAACGCCGAGCCTTCGTTCTCGAATTCAAAGCATCCTCCACCTCCCTCACCTCCAACTTGGCCAACGTGCCAGCAGATATCTGCCGACTTTGGTTTCGGATAGAAATGGTTCAGTGTGGCGATTTCATGTCGGTGTCATGTTGAGAAGGGAGGAATTAAAATTAAAAAAAGGGGGGGGAATGAAAACAGCAATAATAATAATAGCAATAATGACTGAGCTTGCTCGGAAAAACCCACCGAAACTGCAAAATTAAATACCCCTAGGATTACAAAGACGGAAAAAAAAAAAATCCACAGGCGTTCCGGGATTGACTCAAGCCGAGCCCCCCCTCACACACCGACCCCCTCGGGGGGTCCCCGCACGGGCCGGTAGCACGGCGACCGCGACACAAAGGCGCAGGCATTCCCCCCCCACCCCACCCCGCCCCCGCCACCCCGGCCCCGCAGCGGCAGCAGCTCCGGCCCCGCCGATGCCCCGCGGGGCGGGGAAGCCGCCGGGGCCGGGGCCGCGCCGCGGCCGCCCCCCGCGGCGGGGCCCGGCCGGGCTCTTACCGTGGCCGAGGCGACGCTGTTGTCCGCCAGGGTCAAGTGGTGCGGCTCCCACCGCCGCAGGAACTTGGAGGTGAGGATCTTGCTGAGAAACGTCCGGGGGTGCCGGATGACACACACCTGGATGTCCCCCTCCTGCAGCAGCTTGTACCTCATGCCGTTGCAGTGGAGCAGGGCTCTCCGGCACGGCGCGGCACCCATTTTATTCCCCTCGGGAGCGGACATCTCGCCCAGCAGCGGCTTGCTCTCCTCGGTCTGCCTGCGGTCGCTGCCCCCGCCGGAGCCGCCGGTGCGATCCATGGCAGCCCCACGGGTCGGGGGTGGCGCTCGGCGCCCGGGGGAGACCGGTCTCTACGGGCGGTAGAGACGGGTATAACCGAATAAAATAAAAAATAATAATCGGGGAAAAAAAAAAAAAAAAAAAAAGAAAAAATCCAACCCCACGCGGCGGATTTAAAAAAAAAATGCTGAAGGAAAAAAAAAAAAAAAAAAAACAACAAACCTGTCAGGGAAGATGGGGGAAGGGATTGAACCGCACCAGAGGGGGGAGAAGGGGGAAGGGGGGAAAGGGAAGCGATAAAAATCCTTATTCAAACTTCCAAATCCGCCCCCGGCGGGTCCCCCTCGCGGCTCTCAGAGCGCCGCGTCCATGCTCCCGGGCGGGCGCCGGCCGAGCGGAGGGTCGGCTCCCGGCGGGGGCGGCAGACAAAAGCCGGCGGCGGCGGCGGTGGTGGTGGCGGCGGCGGTGGGGGCTCCTGACGGCGGCGGCGGCGGTGGGGGCTGCGGGGCGTCCGGCCGCGGCTCCTTCCTTCCCCCCGGGGCGTGTGCGCGAGAGCGTGCGGCGGCGGGCGCGCGTGTGCATGTATGTGGGTGCGTGTGTGCGCCCGTGGGTGCGGGTGTGTGTGGAGGGGTGTGAGCGCGTGCGGGAGGGGGTGGCGGTGGGTGTGTGCGTGTGTGTCTGTGTGTGTCTCTGTGTGTGTGTCCACGCGCGCCGCCGCCGCCGCCGCGGGAGGAGGCGGCGAGAGGAGCTAGCGCTGCCGATCAGCCTCTCGCCGGAGCGGCTCCGGGCGCAGCCGATTGGCTCCGACGGGGTCATGTGCCGCCCTCCCTGACGTCAATGGCCGCGGAGCCGCTGAGGGCAGCGGCGGCGGCCGCGCGAGGTGCGCGGGAAGCGCCGCGCGCGCGGCCGTCGCGCCCCTCCCCTTCCCGCCTCTTCCCCTCAGAGGGGGCCGCCGCGGCGCCCCCCGGCCCCCTTCAGACTCGTCCCTCGGTGGGGCTGCACCCCGCCGAGGGACGAGGCTGAGGGGGGCCGGGGGGCGCCGCCGCCCGCGGAAGAACTGGGGGTGTTGCGGACACGCCATGAGGGGACCCCCAGCCCCGCGAGGGAAAACGTGAGGGAAAGGGGTGTGTGGGGGGGCGCGTAGTGCCGTAAATACCCTTTTCTGTCAGCCCCCACGCCGGGGTAGGGCAGAGGGTGGGTGGCCGCCTCGCCCCTATGGAGCAGGGAAGTGGTGAGGGCGCGTTAGAGGTTGAGTGTTTGCTCATCTTCGGTCCGGCGTTCAGCTCTTGTGCAACCACTGCAGAAAACGGCGTGTCTGGTCGCTGTGGCTTCACCAGTGGCTCCCACTGATCTTCTTTTCCTCTGGCTTGACGGGGGGACAGGGAACTGCTGTGCTCCCCTCAACCACCCGCCCGGGAATCGCAGGGGTCGGTGTGCAAGCCCAGGAAGAGTGGCACCTCCCCAGTACCATGCCGAGCAGGATATTGAGAACCCTCTGATCGTCCACCAAGCAGAACAATTGTTTACCAAAAAAAAAAGAAAAAAATAATGAAAAAGTGAACTCCCTCCTAAGATCTCTAAACCGCTTAACGGCTCAGTAATGCTGTGTGCAATATGGATGCCATGGCATGAGAAATGGTACCATTTATACTTGCATTTTTCTCAGCAATTTAAAAGGTAGTGATAGAACTTGGATCTCGTTTCCAATTTCCTTCTTTGAACAACCGGGTTAGGACCAGCAGAAAAATTACATTTTATATAATACGTGCACATGCCATTAAACTGGGGAACTCATCGTAGTGGAAATTGCCAAGGTCCAGAATTTAGAAGGAATTTTCAGGGCTGTTTTACTTGATGCTAGCAAAATACTCAGGGAAAGTATAAACCTTCATGCTTAAAAGTTTAAGCTCATCTCTTAATTGAGGGAGGTTGGGAAAGGGATGATCTGCTCTGTGACGAACCGACTATGTCACAGTGTGTACCTGCGTCTGGGTTTCTGGCAGCATCTCCCAGCGCAATAGTCCTCAAATGAGAGGTCACCATGCCAAGTGAGGTGCCAGCAGTTACGAGCAGAGTCGTGAGCCCGCCCAAGAGAAAGCGCTTTCATCTGATCTGTCCGCATCACGAGTCGCACAGATTATCTGTTGGAGAGGCGAGCTGCAACTGGGAGGGTTTGGGAGGCTTTGCCATAAAGCCTTTTGTAGTGGCTGCTGTCAAAGACAATACATGACTGGCTGGACCACAATTGCTGCGAGCATGTCCATCACGTGTGTTATTATAGCGCTGTTGTGTTGAAATAGGCTTGCATTCGGCCGGAGAATTGCTGTTTAAACACTTTTCAGGAGGGAAGCTTTTTGTAACCTATCAATTACTAGCAAATCTGAGGGATACTTTTGTTGCATGTTAGCATCAAAATTATTTATGAAAAGCTAGGAAGTCTCCAGAGTACTCCTAAGTACCAGTTGATAGAACGATGCAGAATTACGCAATTTGGCAAACGTTAGAAGAAAGACACTCATTTAATGACATGAATAATACAACCAACAGGAAGACAAAAATCTCTTTTATAGAGGCTCAAATTGTCAGTATCTCATACCCCTGGTAATTACTTACCTCCTGAACTTAAACAAACTGACTGGTCATTATGCACTAAACATTACAGGCGGTTCCCACAGCGCTTAGTATACCATCTACTGCTGGGGTGAATGACGCACGCATTTACACTGAAATAAAACCAGATCTACTCATACCTGTAAATATGTGTGGATCTGCAATAAAAATAATAACAGAAAAAAAAAAAAAAAGACTTGCGAACCAAATTTTAAAAGGACAGCCTTGTTTAGATGTAAGCTTTCTACTGCAGGAACTGTCTGTTTCTAGCAGTTCCTAGGGTGCCTGGTACAAGGGAGACCTGTTCTTGTTTGGCCCGAGGCACCGTTCTGGTACAAACAATAATAGTGTCAACAGTAGGACTGTTCGCGTACACTCACCTGCACCCACACTTCACTCACCAAGAACCACAACCAGTGTAACTGTTTTGGTGAAAGTTTGTGCAAACTAGCCACCTGCTCAAACCACTGCTTTAAATCAGCCGTAATTGTCATCTCTGAGAGCTGCTCGCCAGTGGGAGGACAGTATGTAAAGAGTCTGGTGTTCTTATGTGAATTTCCTGGCACATTAGAGCAGATGTTTTCCACTTGTGTTTCACAGAAGGTAGCAAAAAAAAGCAAGGCTGGTCTGTAGCGGTCAACCCACAAGTTACCTGAAAGGATCCAAGCTTCCACTGGAAATCCACCACTCCAAAGTGTTGAAATCCACTGAGATACTGCAAAAGCACAGCGCATCAGGCAGCGCCGCTCCATCAAGGACAGAGGCCCAAATCCTCAGAGATGCTCTGCATTTGCAGCTCCCGCTGCATCCACACTCTCAGGCTGCTGCAGGTGTTCTCTCTGAAGCAAACTCGGCACAGCACGATAAGATCAAGGTATGAAATCTCACATTCCCTGCCAGAACAGGGCAACTGAAAACCCTGTCTAGACAAGTGAAATCGAAACACGCTGCTTGTTGCACAGCTCGCCGGAACGCACGTTGGCCATCCAACCTGCAGTAACTGGCTGGTATGTGAGCCAAGGCTGAACACACTAAACCTAACGCCTCTCCTCATGTCCCTTATAAATTATACCGAGCACAGGCTGGATGCACTGCACTCCCGGCTTTGTGCTTTTCCAGACTTCCTCTTCTGGCTCCATGCAGCCCAATAGACATCTCAGGTACACAGGCTTGGCAGTATTTCAAGGTGGCATTTGGGGATTTCTGTATGTTTTGTTTTTCTTCCCAGAATCTAATTTTTATGAGCAAATCCAACCAGAAGTTTATTGTGAAAGTGGGACATAATCATTTGTTCATATAGTAAACACTGAGCAAATAATTCATAATAAATAGCACATCAGTGAAAATGTACCTCTAGCTACTCACAAGGTGCTTATGTGCATGCTATCAGTTTTGAATAATTCAAGAATTTTTGAGGTTTTCTATGAAATACTTCATTTCTGTGCTAGAAGAAAAACGCAGGCTTTGGCAATGAAAAGTGAGCAGTTTATTTATTATTATTGATATTACTACCAAGTAGAAGCTCTTTTAAGTCAGGGCCTCTAGGTACAGGTCAAATTTGAAGGGGAAAAGAAATAGTAAGAGGGAGAATTGTTCTTCTCTGCAGAAATATCAGTGCAATTGGACCAAAACGAGAGTGGGGCTGGCAGGGAAGCAGGCAGAAGTGAAGAGGTTTCCTCACAAAGAGAGGTCACTGGCAGAAGGACAATTCAGCTCCATTTGCCAGTCCTGTGCCCTACTCCTGAGCTCAGCCCTTTCATTTACACTTCTTCGTATCTTGCTCTCTTTTTATTATTCACCGCCACTTCATAATAGGCTTTGTAAACACAAGCATCACTTCCTGAAATTCACCATAGCCTGGAAAACTGGGATATACCCACCACGCAGTTTAAGGCAGACAGATTTTTGGGGTCACTCTCAGAGGAACAGGTTTAGACTTTTTTTTTTCCTTTCCTCAAAACTAATTTGGTTGTGATCTGTATTATTCAGAATATTCATCTGCTCAGTTACATGCCCATCAAACCAGGAAGGCCCATAAACACAATCATTTGCAAATACCAGCTGGGATGACAGTCTTAAGAAAAAACACTTTTCATGCATTTCCAGCGTTTGGTCTCTTGCCTGTCTACGCTCAAGTCCATTGGGTGTTCTGCAGAAGTTGTTCCTGGGTGCCAAACCAGAAGCACTGCCCTGATATACCTTCTTAAGCTTGGTAACACCCACATATAAACATGCGTTAAAACAAAACCAATGTGATATTCTGAAGGAAAAGGCAGCAGCAATTTGTGAGTAGTGCTCAGTGCCAGTAACACAGGTTGCATAGCAATGGAGGGCTTGGAAAACCCATGAGAAAACACTTGAGATGCCAAAAACTATGTAGGAAAAAAATATTGCCTAAAGGCACCTTGCCTGAGAGTAAATCCATGCAGTGGCATTATCTGACAAGCTGTATGAGGAAAGCAACGGAGCAGCTGCGGCAAGGGCCAGAGAGAAACACTGAGATGCCTCAACAGCAGATGTGCTTGCCAGGGGAGAGAGCACTGTCCGCAAAGGGGCTTTGCTGGATTGGTAGTATACTTTAAAAGGGAAAACAAGAAAAAGGAATAAAATAAGCCCTTACTACACTTTTTAATTATTCCTGATTTATTTTACAGAATGTTATGGTATTAACAGATGTTTTGGTAAACTCCCCAGTCAATCAAAGAAGGAAGAAAAAAAAAAAAATCTCCTTTTATTGTCTCACACTGAAATTTCCTGTTGGAGGCTGTAAAGGCCTACCACATTCATGCTTTCTGTAAAAACCCCAAATGCTCTTGTCTGCTTAACATGTCTCTGAGAGTTGCCTGTACAGAGGTGCGTGTTACAGTCTTTCCAAGCAGAGAAGAAAGCACCAGGAATTCCCAACTTGTATTCAATATCCGTTTAGACTCTTAGGAAGCAGCTGTCCCTCTCATGTTTGAATCCTCGATGCATATTAGAGATAATGGAGCTTTCTTTCCTTATTCACAGAGGTGCTGCGTGGATTATGGAATTCATTAGTCAATGCTTGCAAATTGCCACTGTTGACTCAGAGCAAATTCCTGCTATCAGACTCACTAGTCAGCTCATTTTCATAACAATGCTATATTGTTAAAAAATACTTTTAAACCATTCTTCAGTGAAACTCGGGAATACAACACATTCAAACAAACATATGAAACATAAAAGAGATGCTGTATCAGTAATGCTAAAAGTCCTCATTTGAAGTTTGTTTAAATTAATCAACATGGTGGTGTCAAGAGGATTCAGCAAGTCATAAAACTTTGGGAAACAGAATTGTTCCCCAGAAGGGGTGATGGACACTTAAAACCTGACTAGATAAAGATTAAAGAAACCCACCCTGCAAGGAGCAGTTCTGTAGTTGCCCCTAAGGGAAGGAAGGGCTTGATTAGGGCACCATTGATCACAGATGCATAAAATAAAGATTGGGTTTGCAAGCATCTCTTTTCCCCAAATTTCTCATCACCCTCTTCTTCTGAGCCTAACAGTAATTTTGGAGGGCACTTCACAAATGGAGTGGTAAGCAGGAAATCAGACTCTGATGTGAACTGATAATTCTCTGACATCTCTGACATTCAGATTTCTACTGTTCTCAGATTTACTCAGTCGCTGTGTTCTTGTTTTCCCAGCTGATGCACATTACACTACAAGGCTAACTGCGTGCTGCGCACACTCTGGTGACAAATGTATTTTTGATTCTTCACTGACATAATGCACACTTTTGAGTGCATGATGAAGAAATCGTACTTCTTTCTGCCTGTCATCATCAGATGTGGTGATGTAGGGGATGCAGGATGAAGCTGGTGGTATCAATTGCTAGAAGGAGCCTGCCATCTGCTGATCTGAACAGCACTCCAGTCTTTTACCTGATCTGCTATTAGTAGAATGGGGCACTACCCAAAGTAGGTAAAATATATTTGAACAGAAACAGGCATTAAAAGACTTGCTGTGGTGAAGGAATTTATTTAAATGGAAAGAGGAAGTCTCATGTCTATAATCTCAGGTTTAAGTCTGAATCAGGCAAACAGAAACAAAAAGGCAACTAAAATAAACAAATGAGTAGATAGGAAGGAAATAAGCCAAAGATACAAGGAAGAGGGGGAAGAGCCAGAAACATCTTTTCTGCTCTGCTGCACCCTATCAGATAGTGCAACTAAGGTATCAGCTGTCCTTTCACCGCATTTACCCTTCTACGTGACAGCAGCCCTAAGTGGTAAACTACGAGCATCTACCTTCTTCCAGGGCCACCCCCATGCCCAGGTGTAGAAAAAGTCCTGGAAAAAGAAGGGCTCCCAGCAAAATTCATCAGGCTGCAATCTCTTTTTCCTTTAGTGCTTACTGCCATCAAGATGTATGTCAAAAACTGTCATTTGGCAGGACGTGGTGAAAAGTCACCACTTCCATTAGACTGACTGCATTACTGTTCCCACCCCCAGCTAATATTTCCTATTTCATCAATAGGTCACATCCTAGCAGTCATTCTAAGTTGTGAGCGCTCGTCAGTCTGAAATGCTCTATTAGCTCTTAACACATATAAAACATCACTGTAACACAAATAAGCATTAAAAGCCAAAGGGAAACAGGATATGATGCAGAGCTGTGAGCTTGTCACAGCAAGGTGAAGTTTCCCCAAAACAGAGGACGAACAACTAAGAAAGAAAAAGGTAGTCCACGGATTAAGGAAGTATATCTTAACTCACTGAACCAACACACTGGGGAAGTGAAATTAGAAGTGGATGAGATGCTGAAAGACATGGATTATTTTTTGAAAGAACAGGGGGAGAAAAACAACAGAATGGGAAAGAGCATCGAGTATTAGCAGGATTAGTATACACAGATTCTCTGGTGAAGAGGTGTCATAGAGGAAGAAAGAGAAGATAAAATAACATTCTTAATTATTGTTTTTATTATTAAAATCCTGTTTTACAATCATTTCAAAACAATGTTACACAAAAGGCAGGTGAAACTCTCCCACTTGTCCTCAGTCTTTTCCTTACCTTAATATGAGCAGGGTTGTAAAGGGAAGTATAAACCCCCATCTGACGATAGTGCACATCATCCAGTGCTTGCGCCTTTGTTGTGCTAAGCACCTTGTAAATACATCCCAGGAAGTCCTTGGCCTAAGTCTAAGAAAACAAATACAAAGGACAGAGAGAAGCATCAGTTTAACATAGTTACCTTTCATGATTTATAGGTACTCAGATACAACTAAAGAAATCATCTGTTTGGGTATGTTTTGCTAATTATACACCATGTAATTTTCACCTTTCCTTCAGCTGAGCATAGCTGATTTCTTGAAAGTATAGTACCCTTAGAGGCTTTACAATCCAAGGGGAAACAGAAAATAAGAGAATAGTAGTGATTTGCTTAGGACAGTCCCTGGCTGACATGCAACAGAGCAAGAAAATAACAAATCTGGAGAATTCTCTGGAAAGCACAGATGGTCAGTAATTGCAGATTTCACCTACACGGACAGATTGTACCATATACCTAGAAGAAATGCATTACCCATCATAACGGGGGGGGTGGGGGGGGTGGGAGGGGAAGAGAAAGAAAAAAATCACACATATAGCTTTCATAGTGCCTAAGGCTGTGGCTGACCAGAAATCAGTTTCTGAGCTATCACAATATCGTAAAATGGAGGCATTTTCTTTGATATACAAATTTGGCTGCCAGTATATAAGGCTATTTTCCCCTAATATGAAAAAGAACTAAAAAGAGTACGTCTTAATTGAACTTTTCTTTGATGGCCTGGAAAGGTTTAAGATACAAATGCAGAATAAGACATTGCAGGAAAGAATCACCTATCTAGCATCAGCTTTTGAAGCCTTTAGTAAGACCTTGAGAGTATTAGGGATGGTACAGCTGTTACTGCAAAACAGCTTGTAAATTGGTTAACTCCATCAGCAAACTGCACCAGGGTAGATATCATTTACATTTGTTTACCACAGTCACACAGGTGGTGGGAGGAAAGGGAGGAGCTGGAGGAGTTGGTGGATGTAAGTGGGCAGCCTGGAGTAGGGCTAGGTTATCATTATCAACAGGAGCAGAATAAAGGCAGTCTGTGTGTACCACGTCTTGTTTGTGAGTACAGGCAGCCAGGGTTTGGCCTCTTGTTTGTCCTGCAGTCAAAAGCAAAGAAGATCATTACCATCCTAAACGCTATCTGAATTTTAACAGAGAAATAAAGAAAATGTTGGATGAGGCTAGCGGGTCTGGGGCACTGGATAGAAAGGTGCAAGTAGGGATCATGGGGCTGGTCTAACACGTTCAGAGGCCTCATGCTATGTAACTAGTACAAGCATATTGAAGATACAGGTAAATCCCATAGTTCAAGGTCGTTTAGGGAGATTACAGTTAGCTTAGCAGTAGTTTTTAATGAGAAAAACCTGCATGTGGACCAGGAAAAAGAGACATTTCAGCTAGTTTCCTTCATGCAGCTGTTTCAGTTGACTTAGATCTGTGGCTAAAATGCCTCCTTAAATGGGTGTGGGGGTAACAAAGTACCAGGCATTAATGAACTACAGTATTTCCTAATGCCCCATATTCTGAGGACAATGGCCATTCAATAAAAAGTCTATTTAATACCTTAGGAGCTGTGTAGCTGGGTTCTGGGAATAGTCCTTCCTGTGACAGTACACTGGGAATTTGTTTGCTTTTATACCTTTTAGAAAGAAAAAAGGAAGACAGGGCTGCCCGGAGCAATCAAAAGAGGTACTTTATGGGTGCAAGTTCCACAAGTCATTCCTTGCCTGGGAACAGGGGATGATTTCAGGAAAGACTGCTATGCTGTTTTCGCACTGATTTTGATTATGAAAGTGTATGGGTTCACGCTTGCTATGCAGCAGTAGTTGCCATTTCCCAGGATAAGCCAATTAGGCTGAAAGAGTGAATAAAGAGATATTATCACCTTTAATATCTGGTGCTGCTACTGCCACCACTTTTCCAAAATATTCTCCTGTGGGCATTAAAGTGATGTTTTCATTTATCCAGCAGTAAAAACGCAGCCTTAACCCATCTGCCTGTCCCTCTGTGTATATATCTGGGTAATTTAATAAATTCTTCTGGGTGATGATTTACGTCATTGTATCTCTATATAAGCACGCCTCTGTGAGCATGCTGTTGGTTGTCTGTGAGCGTTCATTGTTCGCATTTTGTGTGTGTATGTCTGTGTGTCTGAATATGGTTTTGTTTAAAATTTTTCCCTAGAAAAACCAGAGAGTCGGGTGTTTCATGAGGTCGTTAGTTAAAACCAAGGAAAGGAAGGAGGAGACAGTAAGGGATAATTTAGAGAGAAAAAGGGGTAGATTTGGCTACAGTTAATCATCTGCCTCAGTGTTCACCGGAGAAGATGGGGGAGTTCATTCCACGCATTAAAATGTCTCAGGGGAGGATTGTATAGATCATGCTGGAAGAGAGATGGAAACAGTAAATTATCTAAAGGCTGACAAAGCAATGGAGCCAGATGTCATCTGATCCCAAAGCAAGGATAAAAACAGGGAGAGAGAACCTTCCCAAGGTAGGCCCAGAATTCCCTCAGAAACTGTAGGTAGAGATAGGGAAAATGATTTCTAACTGCTATCAGTGAGGTAGATCTCTGGGATACCAGATTAATTTTGAACCCGTAACCTGGTTCCAGCTGTAATTCTGGCTCACTGGGAAAGGTATTATTCTGAGTCAGAATGCAGAACAAAAGAACATTAAAATCGAAGTAAATGCAAAGTTTCCCAACCTGCCAGCATCCCTTGAAAAATAAGCCTTAATAATGGCCCAGGAACACTTTCATAACATGAGTGTCCTCAAACCAACAGCAAAAGGGTTCTGACAGATTTTCCAGCTCCAATGCCCAGATCACTTTGCATACACACTTGTTTTCCTGCACTTAAACAATCGTGGGCCTGACTCACCATCCCTTTGCTGCACTATTCGGCCAGTTCAGCTGCAGCGTAAACAACTGAACCCAGTGGCACCTCACCAGGGTAAAGGTGGGCAAGCAGCAGTGACCCTGTATGCAGGACAGTGACATACTCCATTTCAGACAAGAGAAAGGTAATTCCTGTTTCAGAAGCTGGTGCACATGCTAAGACCACAGACACGGTCACTGGATGTGTCTTGATATATGAGAATCAAAAATTTTTGGTGTTGGTGGCCGGGTATTCAGGGACAGCAGATCTGCTCACACCAGCTTGTATTGGCTTTGTTAGCCAGACGCTGAGAACACAAAAATGTTTGTACATGGAAGTGCTGGGTATGTTACCTACATCCTCCGTGACATTTTGGCTGTGATCCAGCATAGTTCCCGAGAAATACCTGGGACATTTTTTATAAATATAACCTCTGTTTGCAGAGGGACTCCTACGCAGCACAACTCTTCCCAACAGTGCTATTAGACACGAATAACATCAGCTCTGATTGTTGCATGCATTTCCTAGAAGAGATAAAACAAACCGAGGAAATAAGGACTTCTATCCCCACATATGATAAAAACTATCTAATGAAAATATTTTCTGCAACAAAATAATATCCTCTTCCTTACAGAGAAGAGCATGACTCAGATTTTGAGACAGTTGGACATTTACTCCCTATAGAAATTCCCACTAAATTCATAAGCCTTTGATGATCCTGTTCACACTTGTTATTTTCAGGAAGTTTTCCCCATGTTCCCTGATACACTTCCCCTAATTAACATCCTCCATAAAGTCATTTCTCTCCACAGCACACTATCAGCAGCCCCTACATTTTTCCCCCAGCCTGCTGCCTATCTGGCGTGCAGCAGCCACCCCTCTGCAGGGACCAGCAGTACCAGCAGCCCCAGCCATGGGGCCCATCTGCCCATAAAACCCACCCGGCCGTTCCCCAGCACTTCACTTCGTGCGTTCTGAGGCGATGTGTCAGCCAGGGCTATTGTTTTTAACAGGAAGCAAGTTTGGCTGCCTCTGTAATTTAGATTGTGGGCAATAAGCAGGGGTGTGGTGTGCAAAGCAAACAAGTCAGGATTAACAGCTCTTTTCACTTCTGGACAAGGAATCCGTATGGCTGTGGCCCACAGGATCCTGTCCCACATTGACTTCGGCTTCTCCTCGTGACCACAGCCAGGAGTGAAAAACCAGAGTGTCCTCCAGGTTTTCAACAGGAGAATGAAGATAAAAGTCCAGGCCCCATGTCCTGACAGACCTTTACAAGCTAAACATCTTGAAATGAGATTATGAGAGAAAATTAAGAACAGTCTTCTCCTTTCAATAGGTCTTTAAAAACAATAACCAGGCTTTACTGTAAATTCATTTATTTACCCTCAGCGTGCCAATTCCCAAGCTGATATCGCCTCTGTGTACCAGGGATATATATAGATCTAAATGTGGCAAGAAGACAGAAAGATTTTATTTATTTTGCGTAAGGACAGCAATGTGGGGAATTCTTTTTTCCAGGAAGAACTCACATCAGAGAGCTTGTTAAAGAAATACTATGAGGTAAATAAAGTCCAAATTATATTTAGCTCATAGGTGACAAATATTCGTCAGGTTGGCTGTTGCCTTGCTGGAAGTCCATCAGAAACCACTCTCAAAGAGAGCACAAAAATAGAGAAAATAGAAGAGCATGTACTCAAGATGGGTCTTGCATTTGCTAAAGTGATCAACATTCTGCTGTTTATTCCCAACATTTTTTAAAACTAGTTGTGAATGCAAGGAAAGGTACCTAAAGTCAAATCCTGGCCTGCATGCTGCTGAAATCACCTAAATGCCTGGTTTAGATCTCCAGAACAGTCCAAAAAACCCTCACACTACACATAGGACTGTTAGTGGCAAAGACAAAACCTGTGTCCCTTGTCCTGGCAGATCACCACCTCCGTGGCACTGCACATGTCCTTCTGTACCGTACCACAGCCAGGCAGGGACATCATTCCCCACCGCAGCAGCTATGGACAGGGCAGGCTGGATAGAGCCTGGGCAAACAGAGGAAACTTGAGATAAGTTTCCTTGCAAAAACCCAAGCCTGTGACAAAATTGGGCTAGACATCAGCGTGGCGGTGTGTATTAGCTTAGGAGGAAACTCAAAGCAAGGATGAGGCAGCCATAAGCATTCAGATCCCTGGATCCAGACACGCGTTTATCTGTAAGACTTCACATGCAGGGCTGAGCTTTGTGGGGATGCCCTAGATCCATCCAGTGATCAAACACGCTTTAATTCGCTCATAAGGCAGAAGTGCCTCCTCTCACCAAGCGCTTCCTACCCTCTTCACAGCTCCCTTCTGGGTCATCCCTCCCCACGGGGTGAGTGGGTGCTGCAGGAGGATCATTCTTTCCTGGCACAGCAGCTAATCCACCCAGCCTGACTGCAGAGCTAGCTGACTGTTTGGGAAGGAGCAACTGTGTGAGGGGAGATTTTTTTAACCTATTTTTGCCTTGTTCTGTGTAAGGAAGCCACAAAATCTCTCTCACTGAGGCAGCTGATAAAATTGCCTCCTTTGTTCAGCAGTAAAACAGAAAGGACATCTAACCAGAGCAACTGGAATGTAACTTCAAGGGTTATTAAAATTTGCAAGCACTAACAGTTATTTATGTGCACTCTATCAAATGAACATATAATTATCAAATGATTCCCCCACATCTTCTTGGTTGTTGGGGTTTATTAAGCGAAAGCAAAGGATTATACTGCTCACCTGAGATAAAAGAGCCTGCAGAAAGCAGCCTGCCTTACATTACACTTTGCTATGCTAACAGTTGCTGTCTGCAGTCAAGAGTTCCTTCTCTGAGCACTTGAGCACTGTAAAGTGCTTGAGGGGACACTGCCTTTGCCTAGAGACAGATTTTGGGTGAGATTTTGGAAGAAAGGTTTGCATACAAGTAGCGTGTGATCACTGCTGGAATGCTGGTTTCCTGCTAGACAAACACACAGATTTCATGACCCCGTGTTCTCTTTACAAAAGAAAAGTGACCTGCAAAACCCCAGCCTTTCATATCTCAGAGTGGTGGGGCAATACAACCTACATAACAATATGAGTCATTGGGAAACAGAAGGATCAAGCTCCAGGGATCTCCTCCTCAGTACAGACCTGCAAATACACTGGAATAATTTGCATTCCACAGCTTGCCTTGCAGAATCCACAGATAAAAATCAGGCTTGGCATGGCTAGGATAACTGAGCAATATTTAGCAGCAGAACAATGCACCAGCTGGGAAAGCACGTACTTATCCAAATTCAAGTGGGCAAGTCACTTTGGGCAAGATGGTTACTTGGGGATTGCCTGCACAGGGAGGTTGGTACAAAATAAACTAAGGTTTGAATGCACCGTATGTAAACCCACTCCAGACAAAAGTGGTGTAAACAGTCCAGTTGTTCTCAGAGCAGTGGATGAGAATTGTCTGGGGCTTTTCTGGTTGTATGAGATCGGAGGTCCCCAGTAGCTGGGCAGCTGGCACAGCTGCTTCCTACTTCTGCCCATGGCCTGACACCTTGGCTTGGATTGACTGTAGACGTTGCCTGTTCCCTCACCCCTTGCAGAAGTTACTGCCTCAGTAACAGGAACTGGAGAAGCAAACCTTCCTCAGCTCTTACACTGGCACAATTACATGAAGCGACGTGAAAGCCACACTAAATTTGGGATGAAAAAGCAAGATGAAAGTAGCCTGCACAGAACTCTCAGTGTAAGCCACCAGGCTGTGAGCTGGCACAAATGAAGCGTGGATTCAGGTCCTATTATTTACGGCTCAGGCTATAAATTGCAACCAACCACTCCTTATTCCCAAAAATCACAGGTCTGGGTGACACTGCAGTCTCCTTCTCCAGCATGGCAACCCAAACCACGATGATCTCAGGGGAAGCAAAGAGAGAGGCAGTCCCAGGGGGTGCTTACTGATGGCGATTTGTAGGTACAGCTTTTCTGAGCCCTTTAAAAAAAGGAGGAAAAAAATTAAAAGAAAGACTAGAATAGGGCCAAGGAGGAGTGACAGAAAGGGATCAGACCCCAGCCAGATGTACATAAAGCTAAAAGCTCTGATCAGACTTCCCTGTCCCTGCACCCATCAGACATATGACCTGGCGTGCTAATACTGAAAGAGCATCAGAGGAAGTGGGATTTGGCACCGTGTGCAGGCGGTGGGGAGCCAGATGCATGACCAAGGCCATGCGTGTTTATACCACCATGGTGTCCTCCAAGAACCTCCGGCCCTGGCTGTGTCAGCTCTGGTGTGCAGGCTGGGGCTTGGCCAGCACGACCTGCCTGCACCCGAGGGACAGGAGGCGTGGGGCTATCCTGCACTGCCCACCCAGGCAGCTCTCCTGGTTTTGGGAGTGAGGCCATCTCTGCCTGCGACAGTGGCCACATAGGGAGTTTTTCCCACTGAGCAGCTGCTGTGAGTTTCCCTGTGGCCTGGATGAGGGCAGCTCCTTTCTGGACAGAGCCATGATGATGCTGATATGGCAGAACACGATGTGGCTCTTCACATGGGAGCGCTGGATGCTGCAGCAGTAGGGCTTTCCAAGTGTAAGCTTGAGCTCAGGAAGTTTCATGAGCCACCAGTGCTCCTAAATTCTCTACCCCTTGGGGATGCTCCAGGTTTGGTGCGTGCTTCGTGCTTCAGGGGACCCTTGGTAGGACATGGCACTCCGAGCCCCAGGACATCCATCAACAAAAATGGCATTCAGGCATGGCTTATCTCACATGGTGAGAGCAAGTTTACATACAATTTGCATAATACTTTGTGTGAGAAGTCTCACAGGAGGTTATGGTGTCTCTTGTCACCAAGTATCCTTGTGAAAGCAAATTGAAATGCGTGAATCTACTGAAGAGGCTTGTTTAAATTTCTAAGGGAAGGGACTCAGCCTTCCTCTAGCCATCAGAAGTGCAGGGGCATTCACAGGAGGTTCATCTCCCTGGAGAGTATTGCATGTTTCTGCTGAGGAGCAGAAGAGGATGAAGATGACCAGAAAAGCAAAGAGAGTGAGCAGGGAGGGCTAAAGGTGCTGGAGCAGTTTAATCTTGTTCACACTTCCTCCTTCCAGCAGCATCGCTGTGCACTGAAGCATTAAAGGCGAGATCTCTTTGCATCTTGCTGGGCCCTGTGGCAAAAGGAGATATCCGTCTGCCCCTACAGCTATGCGAGAGTTTCAGAGCAAGAGTAGTGCAAAAAATTACCCGTATCTCACAGAAGTAGTCAGCTGACACCAGGGTTTTCTGTGTGTTAGAAGCTCTAAGAAAAGTCCTTTCAATCACGATGGTATCAGCCACCAGTATGGGCAGCCTTTCCTTCCTTCCCCTAGTCTACACCCTGCTGTGGTGGCCCTGTTCCCCAAATAACATCTGGAGCTACCAGAGGTGCTTGAACAACCCCTGTTAAGGAGGGGCAAGAGCCTCTCGGTCATCACGGATTAGCACTGCAGACCAGTCAGTTCTGTTTTCTCCTGTCTAAAACAAGGGAACAAGGAGACAGAAGCATCCCCTCCAAGGTAGGAGCTGACTTTGAAGACAAGAGATCAGAGGATGATCTTGGATGACTTTGGCATGTTCAAAGATCTGTCTCTCTCCAGCCTGCCAGTCACACAGATGGTGCAAAGAAGGGCAAGGACCAGAACTGATTCTCCATCCTCATTGCTGGACCATTTGTCTGCATCTCTGATGAGTTTCTCATAACAGTTCACCAGCATTATTGCTCCTAACTGCTGTCTGCAGCCCACTCTCTGATAACAAACAGGTAGTTTACTTGCAGTTGGCCAAAGCAAGAACAACAATTAACTGAGAGAAGCAGATAGAATTTTAGATGCTTTTCTGGTTCCAGACAATATATTGTCCAAACAGAACTACTACCTTTGTGACATTTTTTTGGCATGGAGAAAATTTAAACTACCATAATTTCAAGTTTCTAGGAGCTTTTTGTTTATAGGAAAAAATAAATGGATAATGTTTGAGGCCCCCAGTGTAAATAGAAACAGATCATATTTATGAGATTAGGATTTAATATTTGTGAATTTTAGGTAATATTTGTGAATTTGGTGACATTCATGATATAGTAGGACTGCAGCGCAGAAACACTAAATCTACTTTGTGCTTTGGACAAATCACTTAATCATCCCGATTCATGGCATCCAGCACTAATGAGAAGAGTCTCTTCCACTAAACTTATCACACATGCAAGCTTTGTTTTGCCAATCAGGACTGTGCCAGGAAAGTGCAAATACCCAAAGATTATAGGCAGTGGTAACGGGTGTAGCAATAAGGATGATCTTGATAATTATGTACCTTCAAGAGAGAGGAGAAACTTGTTTTGACTTGCAAATGGAATAAACCTGTCATAGCTGTGATAGGAGTCACCCAGGCTGGCAAGAACTAGTTTTTTTTCAGGTCTCTTTAATAAACTGGTACAGTGGGGGAGTGGTAGAAGAATCTGTGAGAAGCTCTGCTGAGAATGCGCTTCCTTGGTCCTCCAAATTTTCAGATTTCCTGATCTGTTCTGCTTTCAACCATGTGTCATTCTAGGTCCAAGCAACACTTCCCTGTCTAGCAGTCTGCTACGTTCACAGGGGCCTCGCAAAGGCAGACCAAAGATTTTGCAAATGCAAAACCTAAGCACAGGTCTAAATATTTGTTGGACTGGGGCCTTACTTTGCGATCTTCATGCTGCTTATAACTCAGGGTGAACCCCAAGAGCAATGCTGACATCACAAGTTGGAAACAGGGTGTTGATTCAGCCCAAGAAATTTTATGGAAGATTCCTTCCTTCCAGATTTCTCTAAAAACAGCACAGGGGTATAGATGCCTGTGGCTGTGATGATGGCTGTTTCCTCTATTAAACTGCTCTATTCTAGTGTTCTCCGACTCAGTCTTTTCTAAATGGTTAATAAAGAAAGAAAGGACAAAGTACATCCACAGAACTGAGTGTCCCAGAGAAATGCTGTAGGAAGATGTCTTCTCACCACACTGCCAATGACAGTGAAAGAGTGGAAACAGAGGAGACATCTAGTTCAAATTCACTTCTACAGATATGAAAAAATCTGGAACAATATTATACTTTCTTTTTCAAACTCAAGGATAAAGTAGGCAACAGCTATGCTACCCCTAAATTATTCTCAGCATCTATTCAGGCAAGAAAAAGTTCATATTTAGGACCTTTATAACAGTATGTTTGTACAAAGAAGAGCAAATCCAAGGAGCATCTGTCATCTCAGAGTCTGAAGGTGGTGCCATTTTAATTACATCAGCCTCAAGGAACAGGTTAGGTTAAGGAAAAAAAGGAGCACAGAAAGTTGGAGTGGGCAGTTATTAGCAGGTAGCAGGAAATTACTAGATTTTGGGTTATGTCAGTAAGCAGACTAGTATCTGGAGGATATAAATGCTATTCAGCATGGAGAATAAAGTTGGGCAACACCATAAACATTGAACTGAGTAGTGGTGTCCTTGGTTCTGACGCTGACACTACAGCTCTGAATGGAGACAAATGGAACGTGCCTGCGTTTAAAGACACTTTTCCAATTTAGGAATGTATTACGATGGTATATTGTTATTCCTGCACCAAGCAGTGAGTCCAGCGTATTTCTCTGAGCAGGGACTGTTTAACCTTAGCCACTGCCCCCCACCTGAAGGATTTGTTTCAGAATGTTCTTCCTCAGCCCTTTCCTCGTCTCATTTCTTAACGTGGGTTGCACAATCATTCAGCTGCAAAACAGTTTTGTTTTCATTTTAGCTTGCACAACCTTCCTGTTGTCTTTAAACAAGTACAAGGTAGTGGGGGGTTCTCTTTTTCAACTTTCATTGAAATATTCATAGTAAGATGGAAAATTCCAGGGAGCAGTTACAAAAATGAGAAGGGTAGATTACCGTGCATCAAAGGGAAACAGCATTTGCTAACTCCTCCTTTTTATGTGTGTGTGATTCACAAACTGCTTTATGAAAAGGGAAAAATGATTGAGAAATCGCTCAGGTCCTGACAAAAAAATAAACTAATAGTAACAACCTAATTTCCATGAAAATGGGCTGGTCTCCAAAGCATCTGCCAAGACCAGACAAAGTGGTGCTTGCAGCTTTCCTTTGTTTGCTCTTCAAAGCAGGTAGAGCCAGGAACGTTCCTGTGCCTCATGGCAAGCTCTAAGATGTGGTACGTGACTTTGAGATGAGGGAATTTCACATTTCTCCCTGAATATTTCACACTACAACAGCAAGGAGAACAGCACAGACGCAGCTGAAATGAGGAGGAGACGAACTGAAAGGCCAAAAATGGATTCTTCAGCATTACTCTCTAGTATGGGGAACTGAGAGGGCAATTAAAACCAACATGAAAGAAGATTTAATTGCAAATCAGCGAAACTTGCTGAAGCACAGATAGCAAGAAGCCCAGAATCACCTCACCTGATGTCCAAGCCCTTCACAGAGAGCATTGCCCTCAGCTCTGCGGCAGCTGATGGGAACAGATAGGCCCTTCCCAAGCAGACGTTCAGATCTCAGACTGAGCAGTGCCTGGGGGAATGTCTCCCTCTCCCCAGCACCCAGGGTGACTCACCCTCAGACAGAAGCATATCAAGGAGAAGAAATCTAGGACAAACCCACTCAGCTACTCTGTCAGGAGGAGCAGCACAGCACGACCCTCCCCGTCCCTGCGAGGTCACTGCATCCAGCGATGAAATTAAAACCGTGGACTGTAAGCGGGTGTTGATGGCAGGCCACGGGGTTGTGCCTAACCCACTGCCTGGCTGTCTCATCGCACGGAGACTGCAGCCAGTTCTACAGCACCGTGCAATGATTTCAGTGTATGGGCTACAGCTTTTAAATCTGAGACTGCAAAAAAGAGCTTGAGCAGGAGAATTAAGGACTCAAGAATCCTTAGAGAGGGGGTCACTGGGGAAGGGCAGGAGGGAGCCTGGAGCAAGGGGGAAGAGAGAGGTCTTGCAGCTGATGAGGATGCCAGGTGAGGCTGGTTTTGAGGAGGTGGGCATGGTATGAGACACCATGGTAACACCCTCAGCCTGTCTCTTTGGTCAGGCAGCTCTTACCATTTCAAAGTGTTTCTTTTCTTTGTGACTCCTACCACCGACTGAAGCAGGCAAGCGGGTATTTACAGGATCAGCAAAACCCCTCCTGCCTAGCTGCCCTGAAAGGCATCGTTATTGTCTGCCCTGCAAGCAAATTGCAATGTGTCTTACTTAAAGGTTTTTCTAGTCCTGGGCCAGGATTAAGGAAGGGGAAAGAAGAGCAGGCTGTGGATAATGTCAGGGCCCCGCTGCTGCCGGTAAGGTGAGCCCTGTGCTCATGTCCTGAGCCAAGGGCGGCCGTCCCTGGGCGCAGGGCGCAGGTAGGGAGGGAGCCGAGAGCAGCCTCGGGCGCCCAGCGGCTGCTCTCTCAGGGTGGAGGAGTTCCAACGGGCACAGTGGCAAGCGAGGGGACGTATTCAGCCCCTTTCTGAGCAAAGCACTGAAGCCAAAAAGCAGCCCAAGACCACAGCCACCTGATATGCTGCTTGTTCCAGAAGCAGCAGGGTGGGGTAGAGGACTGTGAGGGGAATCTGCTTTCCTCTTCAGGGCAGAAAACATCAAAGTTGCCCTGAAAAATTAAAAGCTTCTGGACAAGCTCTTAGCATATTTAAAAAAGCAAAACAGACTCTTTTCAAAGCACTCTTTCCAAAGGTCTTTCCTGAACGTACATCACATGCAATGGAAAAACACTGCATGTCTGGCATTTAATATTTTTCACCTGTGACCCAGGATTGATGTCTATTTAACTCCCTGATTTAATCCAACAACATGTCTCAGCAAGAAAAAAAAGCCTTTCAGAGTTGGAAAGGAGTTGGACAAAACTAAAGTCACGCTCAACACTTCCCCTTCCCTGGAGAGATAGGAGTGCTGCTTGCCCTTTCCTGACGATAAGCATATCCTGGTGGTTAAAAATACATTTTGCTCTTACCGTAAATTCTCCATTAGCCAGGTCCTTCAGCCCAGCCCACAGTGTTGGGGTTCACAATTCCTTAGAGGCCACACGTGACACAGCTTGGCCTGTGTGCGTCCAAATACACTGGAGAAAAAGCACAAATAATAGGTCTGATCCTGCTGCCATTGGCTTCACCTGGAGCAGAAGTCAACATCCATTGAGTGGCAACAACCTTGATCTCAAATAACTTGCACCTTTCCCAGGACCCTGTGGAACCTGCATTAATTCTTGACTTTGACTTCACAGCAGCTTCCAGACAAAAAGCGAAGGGTTGTATTGAATTCTGAACAGCAATTAATTCTTCAGTTAATGTTACTGTTTCTGGTGATCATTTTGCCAAAAGGCTGACTTAGCAACACAGAGCTTAGCGAAAAGTGGGGCTCGCTGCTTGATTTGAGATTCTGGAGGCCAGGAGCCAGTTACCTGCTCTGTAAAGCTTCTCGACCTTCCCACATCACCTCCTTTCTCTTCTTCACCTGGAAAATTCACTCTGGTGAAAGCCTGCTCTGACACCTGAGCTCTGCAAAGGACACAGATGTCACCTCTTACCAAGGAGGCACTGGCCCTGGGAAGAGCCTGGCTCAGCAAAGCCGGGGCTGCTTACACACCCAGACACCTCCATGGCAGGTCCAACCTGCAGGGACCCTTTGCCAGCTGTGGTGCCTCTCCTGGCACATTCCTGCCAGGGAAAAGCTGGCGAGACACTCTTCTCTCAGGTTGGGGTAGAAGCTCGTGGACAACTGTCTGTGGCACAGACATTGTAAGAGTCACAAGCCCTCTTGTGTAAACTCAGTACATAGCCTTCTTGGCAAGTACCTTCCAATTAAGGAAGCCCAGGGAGGCCCAGGTGTTGGAGAGCCTCAGCTGAAAATCCCATTTAACAAACCATTTTTGGATTTCTTCTGTGATATTTTAGAAAAAAAGTGAGGGGATAAAAAGAGGAAGAACTGGAAACTTCAATTTTTATCTTCTCTGTGCATAAAAGGTAAAGGAAACCAGGCAGCAGCCCTCTTCCCCTTCTGTTAGGATTCCAGGCTGTGGAATAAAGATAAATCCAAGTTCACCCTCCTGTCTTTGTTTCTAAGACTCAGTAAGACAGGGGAGATAGGGCAGAGCCCATCTACGCAGCCATAACCATGGGAACACCAGCAACAAGGGTAAATCAACACAAGACTCCCTATCATCAGCCCATGTTTACATGGGAGGCCTCAGGCTCTCCACTCCAAACGGGCTGGCAGTTCAGGACCTGTGCTTCACTTGTAGGGCTGGTGAACTAACCAAGAAAAGGTTTTTATTGAGCAAATATCCACCCTGCTGTCCTAACACCCACCATCTCTTTTAGAATACGTGTTTACAGCACCCAGTTTTGCACTCTGCTTTGAAGCTGTGGCCTCACTCCCCCTGCCCAAGCTACCCCAAACCCCAGCTTTTCCTTGACTCCCACCTCACATTCAGCCTTGCCTCAATGTCCTTTTGTTTCAGAAAAAGGCAGACAGCTCTGAGTGAAATCATGTATTTTCCCGAAGATCAAAAGGTATAGGACTACTGCAGCGGCTCATTTTTTTTGCTGTCATCGCACTCCCACCTCTAATCAGAGACGAGGGTATCCCTCCTAATCAAGAGTCAAAAGTCCCTGCTCAGGCTCTTCTGTCTCAGGGGAGGCAGCACTAGCAGAAGCAGTGGCCAGTACACCAGCAAAGGGCGAAGTGCAGTATGAAGAAGGAAGAATATTGCTTAATTTGAGTTGCAGCTGCTTGGCATCTTAAAAGAGCCCAGATCTCTGAACTTGAAGGGGTTATGCGTGCACGCCGTGGCGCAACCAAGGGTCGCCAAGTATCTGCCAGCCCTGGAATGGGCTCTTTGTACCCGCCCTTGGGAGCAGTTACACTTCACATATTTTTCTCCTCCACTTTTAAAGGTCACATGAAAGCAGCAGTATTTGTGAAGAGGACAAGTGAAGGTGACTGCAGGGGAGAATGGAGATCTTCAAACAACTGCGAGAGCTTTTACAGGTGAGCAGAAGCTCCTTCTCACTCCCGTTCCTCCCGGAGTGGCCGTCACCAACATCCATGGCCCAGCGCCCGTAAGCGTTTACTGCCCGGGCAGAGCCGGAGAGGGACTGCTCCCGCCTCCCCTCACTTCCTTAGCCTTTCCTCCTCCATTTATTTCCTTTGGGTTTTCCCCTTTGATTAAACTTCTGGCATGTAGGAACGTTAATAATAAAACAGATAACTCATGGGAAATTATATTTATAAATTCTACTACTTTTTTTTTTTTCATTTTTCGTAAGACCTCAAGAGAATCTTGAACTATGTTCTTCCTTTCTTTTAAAAATAGAAAGAAAATGCATAAGGAGCAGTTAACAAGTTTTCAAACCATCAATGTTTTATTTGGTTAGTTTATTAAACACCTTTAAGACAATTAATTTTGGTCTGTACCCTTCTATAAAATAATTCAAGTTCTGAACAAACCTCCAATACATAAAGCAAAGTTACTTTTACCATACGCAAATTTCAGATCAAAATACAACACTCTGTTTTCTTACATTTATAAAACCCGGTCAAATACAAACAACATTAAAAAAGATAAAACACTTCCACTGATCCTTGGTACAATATTACAGCACAATTTGCACAGTGGCAACTAAGTCCCCAAAGCACAAGTCAAATACTTTAAAAAGGGAACCTCCCTTTAGTCACCCAACATTATACTGAACACGTAAATGAAGCGAGTGCTACTTAATCCAGGAAAATTCTCGTGTCCCTTTTCATATCGTGTGAGCCACAAAGCAATTCTGCAAGGGAGGTTACCACTAAGTAACCAAACAGCTTTCCTGCTTCGCTGTTACAATTTTATGTGCAACTACTCCATGAAAATAAATAGATGGAGGTGGACCAGACTCCGCACTGGGCAATCTATGGCAACTAAAGTAAACCAAGAAATGTGTGTTTTTCTAATAACAGATTATAAAACTCTTAAAAAAAAAATCAGTACCAAATTTATCTGTGGGTACAATTGGAGTAACTGCCTTTTTCTTCACTTTCAAGACATCTAATGTTAGACACAGAGTGTTTTCAATTGTTGAGTTTGTTCCATTGCAAAACCCAGTGTTTCAGCAATAGGTCAAAGTGCCATTAAAATTGCACATTTTTCTTCAATTATGAGAATACATGGTAGCATGCAATGTTCGTCTGTTACTATGCCCAAAAGCTTGCACTTACACTAACCTATGAATGATGTGGGATCTCTTAAAAAACAGGAGCAAGAACAAAAACTAAAATACAAACATAAAATGATAAAACTGAAGTGTCAGTTGACAAACATTCCCAGGAAGGTTCTACTTAGCAAGCCTTACAGTAACACCTCAAGAAGAGCAATAACAGAAGGGTCTGATGTATCAAACTCAGGTTATACTTTGCATAGGCAGTCAAGGCAATTGCACTGCAGTGCAACTAAAGGGTATTTTTGTCTGCAGTTCTGCAAACCCCTGCTTTGCTTCCCCCCACCCCCAAACCACTAATTTTACTTATAATTCAATTTTAAGTTCAGTTACTTTAGTCTCAGCTAATGTGAAAATGTGTACATAATTAAATGGAAAAATACACTAATGGCTCTTTCCTCTCCTCCCTCCCCCAAATTCATGTCATATCCATTAGCATACCACACACTTTCCAAAACTTTTCCTATCTGTTAACATTAGTATTACCCCGACAGAATGAAGAATTGCATACTGCACAAATAGCACATATTTAAATAATGCTCAAGTGTAAACAATATAGGATGGAAACAGTTTTAAAAATCCCAGTGAGATACAGCAAAAACTTAATTTGCTAATTTAGTCTTTTGAGTGCAATTGAAACACTGCATACTGCCCTTCTCCAAAAAGACTCTCCATAATTAAGCTACACTACTAGGCTTATTTCCCTTAAAGCTACATACCCATGCTATAACTCAGTATATCGACTTAATGCAAATATTTGTGGGGGAAAATTAATTTACAGGGTTAATTAAAATCTTTATAGTATTCAAAAGGAATGATAGTAAAGGGGTCAACCATGGAAAATGTGGTAATACACGTTTTTAAAAATATTTCCAATAATTCTAACACAAAACAGCAAGTATATTTTGAAAAATGCATAGAAACCCTGTCAATACAAAAATCCCCACTAGAATTACAGAACTAAGCAATTTTAATCTAAATATTTTATGTGCTTTTCCTATAAAGGCCACTTTGACATACAAATACAAAAAAGTTTACATTTTTCCCCAAAATAAATTATTTGTTCCTCAATTAAAAATACTGAATATGGAAGCATAACAACCCTCTCGCATGCCAGCTGCTCATCTGCAGCGGCTACTTCCGAAGAAGAAAATCTCCAAATATTTTCAATTACCAAAAGAAATAAGAAACGCCTTCAGACTTTGTTCTGCCTAGCAGTAGGAAAAACCTGGGGTTAGGAATGGAACAGGCTGAACCCCTTACACTGTTTGTGCCGGGGAGGGAATGAATATACACAGACATCTGCAGAAAGATTTTCTGTTTGCCTCCCGTGTTATGCACTGAAATCCCTTTTTGAAATCAGAGAAATAAATCAAGGTTAACCTGAATTAAAGAAAGGCAAAATAGTAAATGGAGTTAGAAGGGAGAAGCAGTATGAGGTACGAGGAGGGTTAAGTAAATGAAAAATACAGTCAAACTACTCAGAAGAATGCATGTAAAGGTGAGAAGCCATGATCAACTGCTAGAGAAGAGCTAGTCATGGGATGCAGAACCAGGGGAAACAGTGTACCAGTTTTATTAGTATTTAATAGGAAGAAAAAGAGGAACAGAAAGGAACAAACTTCACCGGAAAAACAAAGCAATGGGAGAACAAAGAACCTTTACCAGCAGTCCTCACCGCAGGGGCATTTATCCCTGAATTGCCATGGAAGCAGCAAAATCAAACTCATACACAAGCACAAGCGGTGGAAACGAAAACTTACTTGGACTGGATTTGAGACGTCACAAGTATTCTTTACTGTAAGCACCAGACCCACAACCGAGCAACACAGGAACATAAAAGCAAGACCTACACCTATCTGGAGGGGCACGACAAACCCAAAATGCCTGACATGCTCTAGAGCAGAGATGCAACTGTCGTGAAGTGGCCCCCAAGTTACTCCAGCGGGTAAGCCACGCTGGCGGGTCTACAAGATAAGCTTCAATCGACAACAGTACGAGACAGAAGTGGGGGATACACTTGGATAGCACATCATTCAGAGCCAAAACACCTAATAAACTGATGGGCAAGGCTGGGGGGAAGGAGGAAAACCAGCGAACAAGAGTTGATCTGGATGCAAGGTTCTTGGGCAGCCATTGACCAAGGCAACCTTGGACCAAGGACTGGATTTGGAAGGACACAAGAGCCGTGAGTCTTCAATAACACAAGGAATTCAGCTCTCTGGTGTGCTGTATTGCATAGTTTGATTGAGACCAAAGAGCATTTACGTCTTATTTTTCCCTGTTTTTAACAGAAGTGACTCGACATACTCAGGTCAGAGCATTCCAAAGTCTGGCCCTATGGATTCATTTCTAAAGCAACACAGGAAGATTTTGGGGTGGGCACAAACAAACAAAAGCAAAAACTCCACTCCCACACAAAGCACAAAAAGACCCACAGAAAACATACACACATAAAAAGCCTGTTACCTCTGTAATACAGAAGTTAAAACATGACAGCTGGATGATGGGAATAAACCTTGCTGTCAAGCTGCATGCCAGTGGTGGTAAACAAGACCAGGTGAGTGTTTCTACCACACCACACTGATGTATTTTTTGTAGAAAAAGCAGCAATATATTCTGACAATATCGTGGTAATTATCAAGACCTTAGATTTGACAGAACACTGAACCTTTACAAGCAGTAACGTGGCATTATGTTCCAACACTCTCCTAATTACTTGGCTCATGGAACACAGGTATCATAATTGGATTAATCAATGTAGTTGTAATTTCATTCTCTTACACTAAAATATTTGTACAGTACAAAGTCAGACTAAGTATATTAGTCATCACTCATATAATATGTATTTCAATTCTTTAGCCCAATCCTACAAGATTCACGGTACTCAAACATAGTTTACAGAGGGAAAACTCTGAAGGTAGAGCACCTAACATGAAGAAATTCTCCTTTTTCCTTTTGAAAGCAAAATTAAAACAAATCTCAGCCTGTAAGGCTCCCACTTAGATTATTAAACAGTAAGCATACAAACTGGGAAGCAGTTAGAAATTTCTGTTTTCTCAAAAAAACCCCAAAAGTGGAAGGGAAAAACCAGGTGGCCAGGAGCTCCCCAGTTATTTAGGCCAATACTTGCTGTTCCACCCTGCAGAAAGTTCCAGAGCCTTCAGTATTTTCAAATTTAAGTAGAACAAATGCAAAATATTAGATGTCCTATAACACTCAGCCCATAAATTTTTACATCTTACCCTTATGTAAGGGACAGGGTGGACTCATCCTTACCCAGGCTGCCAGGGCACAGCTGCAAGACTCAAGTCTCTGGGCACAGGCCTGGCAATGAGTGGTGCTGCTCTTCAGCCTTTCCTAAAATAAAAGGGTTAAGGATTTGCAAGCTCAGTGGTCCCTCATTTATTGCCTGTTTTTCAGACAGTGTTGCAGGTAATGCAGATACACTTCATGAAGGCCACCAGTCCATAGTTCCTGGACAATGACAGTCTGGACAAGTCAGGAAGGTCCAGAGGGCAGCACCCAACATGTGAAGTAGGAGCATGACAAGGCAATCTCAGGACTCTCTTCAAATGGCTAAAGGGCTCTTAGATAACAAGACTGAGAAATGATACACCACTGGGACTGTGAAGCCTAGGAAAAGGCCATAACCTGATGTGTCTGGTGATGGGACGAATTCAAACATCAACCCCTGGATCCTTCCTGCCGCTTCAGACAGGGCAGGAGTATGATTTTTTTATGTCCCCCACAGGATGAAAAACATTGCTAAATGTTTTAAGCATTTAGCAATGTTAAATTACAAATCCCTAAACCGAACCGATGATATGGATTAAACAAAAATACAGCACAATAAAGACAACAACAAAATTCCTATGCAAGATTAAATTCAGCTCCCTACTCCAAGGCTTGCACCTACAAGAGCCTTCTCCTCAGATCTACCAAGCTGACATCCCTCTAGTGATGGCAGCAGTTGGTAGCTTCCCTCCTTTTACCTCCTGACCACCCACAGCATGGGGCAGCCAAACCCTCCGGGGTGAATAGCCCTTGCCAGCCACATGCGTGCCTCAAACAAGGGCTGAGCAGATGAGGTCTGAGGCAAAATCCATACCTGGCCCAACATCCAGGTGCTCTGACAGCCACATAGGTCAGCGTGTCCCAGACACACAGGGAACAACGCACAGCCAGGTCCTGGCACTGAAACCAAGATTAGTATTTACAGAATAGCCACTATGATGCCAATAGAAGGCTCTGGAATTAGCAGCTAATTGGTACAGTCTGCAGAGATGTGAATAGCTCCTTGTTTTATCCCTACTATTTGTGCGTGGCCAGTAAAATGTTTGCTACATTTAATTCAAAGTTAATATGAGCTGCTACCTAAAATTTTAGAGGAAAATGTTCCCCATGAAGCATTTCTTGGTTTTGCCTTTAAGAAGAAAGAAAAAAGGCAGCATTTCCCATTACATTTTGTACTATTAAGGCCTTTTACAATTTGGGAGCTGTCTTTATGAGAAGGGATTTTTTTTTTTTTTTTAAAAAAAAGGACTGAATACGCAGAAGAAAAAAAAAGACCCCAGAGAACAAACACGAGCTGATTATCAGCTTACATTGGTACTTTAAGAAGTCAAGCACAGTGTAAGGAATTCAAAAATATGTCAAAATAGCACCTTTAGAAGCAGAAGAAAACATTTTTTATTTTTTAAAAGTCTTCAAGCTAAGCAAAACCCTGCATACTTGAAGAGCTCAAAGAAATGGGCAAATATATACTCTCAGGTACAGAGGGTGGGTATTTATTTGGACAGTTTCTCCTCTGTAGGTGAGGAGGAACTCCATGGGGAAAAAAAAAAAATCCAGATTAGACATTACAGAACAATCAGTGAATCTCTCTACTGAGATAATGGATCAAGTTCACAGGCAAAACAGTGCAGAGTAGAGGCAGAGAGAAAACTATCTGATCTGTCCTTATAAGAGCAGAGACTTCTATTTTTTAAACAGATTTTTTCCTATTTAAAAATTGTCAGGACAGTCTTTCAATTGCTTCTCTCATTTACAAGTATAATAGTTACTTTCAAGTAATATAAATTTTTATTTACTTTTTACAGCAGCTGCAGGTCAACCTTGGTCTTTTTGTACAGAAACATGCATTTAAAATGAAATTAAAGTAAACTGTCCTTGGACAATGGCATCATTCTGCCCTGCTTCTTGTCTGCTTTTAGTTTTTGATTGAAGGACAAAATGCAATTTAAAACAAAACCAAAAAAAAGATTTGACAAAGTGCAAAGAAAAAAAATGAGGTAGCTGGGAATAGGGGCTTTTCCCCACGGACAAGGCAGCAGACTTCCAGCCACAAGTAACACGCATACACAGGAATGGGGTATGCATGTTCTACCTACAGGATTGCTTACAGATGTTCAGGTGATCTCTAATCTGCTGACATGTTTTACAAGCTTGATGAAAAAGTCATTTCATCATGCATCAAGCACTCTCCCCACATATACTGAGCGGAGTTAAAGGATGCAGAGATGCGCAAAAAGCCAGCGCACAGAAAGATCAAGTTTGCGTGGACATCCTCCAACCCACAGGAGCTCTTCCCAGTGATCGTTGGCAAAAGCAATGCATTCAGAAGTAAATTTGGGGCAAGAGTGAAAGCGAAATCCTGTTAATAAAAGACAAAACAACTGAGACCAGAAAGCAGCATTATGCATGGGGTATGCCCAGGAATCTTCATCCATTGGTCTGACGGGGCTTTAGGGGTCAATTCTCAGCCAGCCACAGCCTCGAGTCCTCTCTGACACTCAACATGTCTGCAGCTGGGCAACATCCCAACCGAGGGCAGCACAGGGTGGCAATTACACAAGCTCTGTGCCAGAAACAGCCTCTTGCCCCATCGGATACACACAGCAAGGCCATATGCAGTATAAGGAGAAATCTTGCTGGTTTACTGACACTTTACCTCCCCCCGTAACACTGTAAAGCTACCTTCTGGGAGTCTACTAGAACACAGCTTGCTGTTTACACTGATTAAACTAAGATACAATAGAATACTACTCATCATACACTGCAAAATACAGTCTCAGACCCTTAAATACAAAAAAGTTTCAATTACAAGCAGCAAATCATTAGGTTTTGGAAGTCAAGGAGGAAAAAAAAATGCTTAGAATTGACTTAGCAGCTGTTTCCCCAAGCAAACAAAAGCAGCTCTTTCCCCAAGCTAGAAGAGATCCCGGTTTCTCTAAGCAATCCAGAAGAGACCTTTGCACTAGTTTAAGACTAGTTCTGAAAGAGTTCAAAAGTATTTCTTAAGAGGGTAGTCCTTGGCCTCCCTTCAGAAAGAAACTTTAACAAGAGCTTTAGAGAATGTCAGCTCTGTTCAACTTGACCACCTTGCCAGATACCCCAGTGTACTGGTTCACTTATTCTAATAATTAAGCAGACTTCGCTTTTTAAGTCCTAAAAATAGCAAAACAAGTGACGAGGATGATAATGCTTCCTGCTATCATGTGTAAATTAATAAAACAGATGCTGCCTAGCTGAAGCTTTAGCATTTGAGATCATTAAGGTGCGAATCTCAAGAAGATGGGGATAGGGTTTTTGTAGCACTCTCCCTATCACATACTGAAATTTAGACTTTCCAAAATGGCTCTTGCTTTTATCAGGTGCAATATTGTTCCACAGGTTTTTTTTCTATTTTGAAATTAGGAGAGGTGGCAACATGCTAACAGAATGCACAGAAATTATACTTGTAAAACCAGCTCACTGTACAGCCTGCTAAAATGGTGTCTTTCAGGCTCTGACTGGGTTTAGAACTACAGATGAAAAACTTGCCCTTGACAAAAAGAGAGGATGTCTTAGCTTAACTGAAAAAAAAGGAATGTGGAAAGGCAAAGAAAAAAAATAATTAAGGACATTAGGTGATAATTCAAAAGCACCTAGTATTAAAAATAAATTACATTTTCATGTTTTATCAATAATGTTACTTACGCTGGGGATGCTTCTTTCTATCTTACTATTTTAATCACATCCATAAGCTTTTACAAGGGCTCAGTATAGTCTGATTTCATTATGAAAATTCAAGGGCATAGGTAGGCAACGGCATTGAGCACGTTCATTTACTGATGCGCTCTGGCGGGTGTTCATTATTCACATGAAACCCTGCAAAAATACTGGGCAACTAGCCTTTTACATTGAAAAGTTCCAATCTTCCAACTCACTTTTTAAGACGTTTCAATAGATCATGTCAAATAACCTTCAAATATTATTCTAAACAAATCCTTTACGTATTTTAATTATTTTTATAACTAATCAGCAGCTACCTAGAATACGCAGTTTTTAAAAATATCTTTAAGATTTTGTATCACCAACAAATTTACAACATTATCAACTGTTGGCAGGTGTTTACAGTTTAATTCTCCTATTACCCTCACACCTTTTTAGTAGGTGTTTATCTAGTTAGGCACTTTGCAGGGTTTTAGTCTATTCTTTCAGCTTACCTGTTAATCAAAAATATGAGAGAATTGATTACTGGAGTACAACAGCAGTTAGAATAAAGAGTCACGCAGGGCATGGCTGATCAGAGATATCACCTTAAAGCCTGGCTGCAATCCTTCCTACAGTAAGGAATTTTCCAGAAAAAACAACCCCAAAAACTATAGGGATGCTGGAGAGCAGGTGCCCAACCTATCAGTAAACTTCAGAGCACCTACAGAAAATGAGTGGTGCTTCACCCAAATCTTACTGGCTTTACAGCAGTATCTCCAAGTCAGCTTTTATTGGCTCTCCTTCCCAATCTTAAAAGATCAGACAGATCTTCCTTACTGTTGTTTCGCATGTAGCGTGCCACGGAAACACAGACCCTACTGACGCAGCTCTCGACTCCAATAACAAGGAAGAACAGCAGCAAATGGCAAATGTCAAAAGGCTACAGCACTGAGGACTGAAATGCAGGCCTGTACTCATTCCTTAACAGTAAAAGGAAATACTCCAAGTTAAGATGGAAATAGTAGCTCCTAACTGCAAAACACACATGTATATAATTAAGACCCCTCCCACCCACCTGAAGAGACTGTTTAAGTACTCCAAAAAATTAAGAAAACACAAACCCCAAAAATCCTTGATGTTAACATTAGAGGCAGAAAGGATCCATACCCCAAATTAAATGTAACTCCTTGGAAAGCATCACTGTGAGTGGCACCAAAACATACTGTAGTTACAATCTTCAGTATGCCTGTGTCCCTGGTTATAGTCACACTTCCTGAGACACAGCTTTCCTTCTGCAGATAAGATTAATTCAAACAAACTGCACTTTATCTAAATATTTCTAACTTTAAATACGAAAACCTGTTGTCAGCTGCCATTTGTTATACACTTGCATGGCACTAGTGCTCTAATAAAGAGCAAAGTGTCCATGTGCATCACATGGAGTGATGTCTCAAGGCAGCTGTGAAGAGTAACACAAACCTGCAGAACAGTATTAAAAAAAAAGATTTACAGTGTTTTAAATAGCATTAATTTAAAAAAAAAAAAAAAGAACCACTGCTCTTTTTTGGAACACAGTGAATTTTAAGCATCTCTGTATTTTAATAGAACAGTTGAGTTATTGTTATATACAGAGGAAACCAAAAGTTTGGCACTTGTAACAACTTGCATTTGTTATTGCATCCTGCACTTTGCATGGCATACGTACGTTACCAAAACCCATGCAGGCTGTATGGCCACAGTATTTATAGAACCAACCAGAGAAACTGCAGTTAAAACAGAGGAAAACGCCCCCCAAACCCCTCACTTTTGTACTTGTGCATTTGCCAGGTTATGTGGGCACAAGAAATACTGCAAAAAAGAAATGAAGCTGCTTGTTTCTTTCTGGAAAGGGAGTTTATAAAGCAAGCCAGGTGCTTCAGCAGCTTTGATGAAAAAACTCCCATTTTCAGCAAGAACTCCACTTCAGAAGGTAGGCTGTGTGACATGCAAGTTTTGTGGAGTCAAAAGCAAAACATATACAGCCTGCCCACAGTTATTAGTGAGCTGATTTTGTAGGTTTGTTTTCAGATTCACCACTATCCTTTTGTGTAATTTCATATTAATTTGCCTTCTGTTTAAGGATGAAGTACTGTCAAAGCTATGGAAAGTCACTTGACCCGGAAGAGCGGAGTTGATACAGCATTTTCACAATAGCTAAAAACTTAAGGAATAGCTGATAAAATATCCGAGGACAGGCAGACCTTGCTGTAGTATAACAAAACAGAATACTCTTCAGGATGCCTCTTTTTCAGGTTATAAAAACAGAAAGGATGAGAATTTGAAATCCAACACTGACTCTTTAGGAACACAAGCATCTCACAGGGCTAGATAAGAAACAGAGACCAAGCCAGGTGGGTGCCTCCCTAAGAAACCCAGGAGATTTATTTTGTGAGAGCAACAGCACTTTACACCTTTGCTTCTGTCATCACTCCTTCTGCTGTGCAGAGCAGCCACAAGACTACACGCATAAAACAAGCACTGAGGACACTGTTGTGTGCTTATAGCATTATCTTCTCCACTTGTTCACTCAAACTTTTGATTTTACCTTTAAATTAGCAATTCCAGAGTTTTTCCAAAAATAAGTTGTGGCACATGGAAAAAGGAAAAGAAAACTTTGGGGGAGGGAATTGTAGTAAGAGGTGGAGTGAGAAGAGAAAAAAGCCACCACTATTCCCATCTTCCACAATCCCTACTTCATATTTGGCAATTTTCTGATTGCAATAGCTGGGGTTTGTCCAATTCTACAGCAGGGGGAAGGAAAGGACACAGAGGCCCAACCCAAGTCTCTCAAGCCTGCAATGTGACCCAGCCAGTCCTTGTTTGGGATAGTGCTGAGCTTGACTCAAGATGCAGCTACCTCAGACCTGCACCCAAGGACCCAGCCCCGATCCGAGGTGTGGCAAGTCATCAGCACTCTTCAGCAATACAGACACTGGTCTCAAAACATCAACATTTCAATGTTGTGATGAACTCACAACCCCAGCAAGGCACCCAAGTTCAGTAAATCAGTAAGGAAGGTGCCTAAAAAAGCCTGATGCTTGGAAGCCAGCAGATGGCACAGACAGCTGGCTAAGAAAATCATTCAAAAAGTCACCTGTGGGGGAACTGACTGAATTTTAGCGCCAATTCACAAGCTGGAAGGAATTAAGGCTACTGTGCCAAGCAGGGACAACTTCAACAAGTTTCTAAACTGCCAAACCACCCAAAACCCCTGGATTGCAAATTGAGAAAATTCACAAGTTGCTCCCCATGTGGTTCAGCCAGCATACGCAGGGGTACGCAGCCATCAGGAAAGCAGGGACACCTGAGGTGCTGGCATGTACCACTGAACCCAATTCAATCTATCCATGTCTGCATGTTCAACACACTCAGGAAACTGGTGACCTTTCTCCGTTCAGCACCTCTGGTATCAAAGTCTCCCTCCTCTACTGAAGTCAACCATCTCTTTCCCCAGAAAAGCCAGAGGTCAACTATGCCCGTACAATCAGACTCTCCCTGCAGAAAGGAGAGCCTTGCCTTCAAAACCTTGCTCCAAACTGGGAGGCAATCAAACCTGTCTATTGCACATCCCAAGAGATGCACTCATCACCCGGCCTGCAGATCAGAACTAGACAGACAGACAGGTCAGACCCCAAAAGATGCGCTCCTTCCCTCCTACACACACACAGAGGCTACAGCATCTCCTGGATTGGCCCCACAGGCAATGCAGGTGGGGAGTGATTCCCATCCCCTTGAAGCAAGGCCAAGGAAGCCAGTTTTGAGATCTTAGAAGTGCCTAAAAATCTTCAGCTTGAGCATGCACCCAGAACTCCAGGAGACAATGTCTCCAGACTTGATCCCTGGCCACCAACCACGCAGAAAGTGACAGGAGTACCCGTGCGCTAAGGAATTAAGTCTGTAACTGTTTCAGGTGAAGAGGCTTAAACTTCTTGGTCAAATCTCACCAAGTGCATTCGCAACATACCAATTACCAGCAGATTTGTTTTATTTATATTTAAAAAGAAAAAAAATACCTACTGTTAATCCTACTTTAAGTGTAAACATTTGGTTCAGTAACTTTAACTGCAAAACACTGCTAGAGTATATACGATTTGGATTTATTATGTGCATTTATTACTTAGGTTTTCTGGATGCTGAATGCCCTCAAGTGTACTGGAAAGCTACAGGGACTCAAGAGATAGCAGCCTGCAACATTCTGAATAATATTTTCAGAAATTTTCTAAGCCACTTAGAAAACTGAGCTCAAAAGTGAAATAGATACTTAGGAACATTCATCACTTTTGAATATGGGATCTTGGCACTTTGTCTAAGAAAAAGAAAATTGAACAATGTAAGATTTTTCAAAAAAGGGAAGTTTTACAGATGAACTAACAGCACTTGATTTATTTCACAAGACAGCCAAGGGTGGAAATAGCAGTTCACATTTCTGAAGTAAAGCATTATATATAAATTTAAAATCTAAAGACATATATATACACACACACACACCAAGTCTACTGCAATGCATAAATATATAAACTTTTGATATGCCAACTAATATAGGTCAGAAAATTGATGTATATAGTTCAAGTTTTGCAGCACTTCAGCATTGTAAAAAATAAAAAAAAAAATAAATAATGGTCAATGGATTGGCTGCTGCCCTCTCTTCCCACCCCTTTGCTCAGAATCAGTAATTCCAACCACACATCAGCACTATGGAAGGACTGAGCAGAAGTAAGTTTCAGAACATCTCTTCAAGGAATATTTAGTGAAATACAACTATTTTGTACCAATTTGGGATTATATTTCAGCATACCTAAAATGATTCAATAAAGATAACGAAGGTTTACACTAACACAACCGAGGGCAGAGGTTGGCTTGTCTGAGGTCCACAAAGTTGCAGAGTGGAAAGTATTGTATGTAGTTATAATACTGGTTATACAAAGTCTTTTTCTGAAGGGTAGGAGGTTTTATTTCTATTTCCATCTCTCTCATTTTATTCCTTTTAAATAAATACAGGTTACGTCCCACCCATCACAATAATGAAATCAAAAATTGAGGTAAAAGTGTTCTACCAGCTGATCCTGACTACGAACAGAAGTCAATTAAATATCACTGTTGATGTGAACAAGACTTAGTAAGAAATAAAATGCAACATACTAAATTCTTCACTATAACCACACCATAAAACCTAGCTTTCCAAGTCAGACAGCAGTAAACAAGACTGTACCTTAGCATGGAAATCATTAGTAAACCAACTTTTGATCCCAAATTAAAGTCATTGTACAAATTTTCCTTAACTCTTAGTCCAAAAATCATGGTTTCTGTAAAACAAATATATCCTTGGCATATTTCACCTTTGTTCTAACAGAGATAAAAGTACACCCTTCTATAATCCTCAGTCTTAAAAACCATTCTTAGTTTGCAAGCAATCTGAAAAAGGAACACAACCTATTTGCTTTAACTTGTCAAGTTTTGTTGTCTTTTACCAAAAGCAGCAATCATCATTAACCATTCTAAACACCGTTTCCCATTTTACTTCAAGGAAACAGCCACCAAAGCCCACACAGAAACGCACGCCACCCATCTCTACACCAGTTCATCAGGCTAGTCAAATGACAGCGTAGAAAAAACAGTTTACTTCTCTGTAGTATACTGTATCCATTTCAGATTAGTCCATTTTAAATATATTAAAAATATTTGTAGGAATGAAAACATCGCAAATGAATGAAAAACCATATGTACACACCTCCACCATTTTTAGGCACAGACCTTAACTTTTGAGGAAGGACTAGAAATAAAAGGTGCAACAACCAACATCTCCTACGGCATTACGGTCAAACAGTCTTTGCAGTATACCAGGGAGGTTGGTTATCATATAGCTTCTGTATATTATAGCTATCCAGTCCAAGATAGCACATTTATTCTTATCAGTTCCCCTCAGGGGAAACGCATCTTAAATCTTTTTTGCTTTTCAATAAACTTCGACAAAGGAATACCAATTCCCAGTTTCAGACACCAAAAACCTCCTTCAATAACATGGTTTAAACTCCAAATGGTTACGACTGAAGGTGTTTCCTTGATCCCCCCTTTTATTTCCCCCCTCTCTTCTTTTTAATGTATACTTAAGTTATTTGTTCCCGAAACAAGAACTGAGACTCAAGCTTTTTAAGCATTTAAAACAAAAACAGTTACCATACCAAAGCACAGCATACAGTGTAAGTTTCAGCTGTAATTTCTCAGCTTTTCCTTTATATAGAGCTATATTATGGTGGACCGCGCAGAATTCTTCCAGTCTCCTCCACTGTCAGCATAGGGATCACGGAGAAGGTACGCGAATGCGGAATAATCCTTGTTGAAGCTGCAGTCGAAAGAGCTTGCAGTTTGCGATACGCAAAGCTGCACAGCCAGTACGGCGCAGGTCCGATGGAAATAGTGGTTTAGTGCGCTGCCAAGTTCCCGTGCTTCTTTTAAATTCTCTAACATAGTCATAATTTGTACCTGAATTCACAGATGCACAAAAAAAAAAAAAGATAAAATGTTTAAAACACACTGTAGCTATAACCACATTTAACCTCTAATAAGGCAAATATGTGAACAAGAGCATGCACAGAAACACAAATCAATTTCTGGATGTATGGCTGAAATTATTGTCAAGAGGAAACTACTATGACATTTCTTACCTACTTAAACCCACCACATTTGGAATTTGGCCTTTCATATTTTTAGAAAGCCCTGTCACACACTCACGTACGTACACATGGCCACGAAAGCATGTAGTCTTCCTAATGTTTTTTACAGTATGTGGCCAGATGCTGAAAGCTGAGTACTGAATAAGTTTGTTAATACACATTTATTTGGTTGGGATTTAGAGTCAAGAACCACTGTCACATCCATATGAATCACTGGACAATGTCCCCGAAATGCAGAACCACCTGCTTACCACTGCAAAGATAAGAGAAACAACCTCAGGCACTTCTTATATTTAGACAAATGCAGTAACATACTCTTAGTCTTGATCTCTTCTGATCTCCAAACTGCTAATCAACGAAATGCTTGTAACACTGAATCTGTTTCTGAAGAGCTCCAATGTACAAAACCAACCTGCACATTTCTGTATGTCCAGCGTAATTCCCCTGAAGACAACAGTAACTTAACCCCAGAACATAGCCCCAGCCTTTCATTCTAAAAAAATTCCCTCTCATTAGTACCATGTATTTAAGAGACTGGAAAAAGACAAACAGGAGGTTATTAGTTCTAAATCTAACCTGTATCGAGATCTCCAATCACATATATGCTGGCTCCAATGGGCACAGCTCCATACACAAATGAAGAACTAGTTGGGATACATAGGTTCTGGTCATTTAGATAAATCCACCTGTAAAAATAATAATTGAGAAAAACAGTATACAATTTTTATTGAGCACATTAAAAGAATTTCAAGTTCTTTTTGCAACTGCCATCTTTGAATCAAAAGCAGAGTGTACAAGTTAATTTGTTACATAAACACTGCTGGGAACATTGCCTAGTTCAGGACAGTCTTGGCTTTTCCTAGCGAGGAAAAGCTTGGGAAGCCGGGGATACTTTATCCTGAATTTATTTCAGAATTGCTCCACTCATCTGTGTAATCTATCTGAAAGAAATTCTTCTTGCAGCCACGCAGTGTGACCTTCTGGAAGAGAGCAGGCATATAAGAGAGCCTCTTCTACGACAGTTATACCAGTCAATTTTCCCTACAGAGAAAGTTTTAGGCAGCTTTGTCTTAAAATCAGTAGCATCATAAAAGCATGTAAGTCTTAATAATTTGCACTAGGAGAAATAACAAATTGCTATATAGCAAGGCCTCATTATTAAGCAGTGCCTTCCCCCATATAATTCCCTAATTTCTTTAATTGCACTTTATCAGTGACAAGAAATCCCCAGACCAGTAAGAACAATGCAGCACTTGGCAGTGCTTAACTTTAAACAAGGGATAGAAGACTGAAAATCAAAATGGTAAGGAATTTTCAGAAAGAAGTGTCCACTACCTGGAATTGAAACACACCTTCCTGATCATCTATCAGGCTCTTTTCAATCACTTTCTAGCTCATACGATAATCTTACAATTTCAACACTACATCAGCCTGATCTTTCTACCAAGTAAAAAGCAGTTTTCCATGCTGGAGCCTTTGGAAACCAGGTAAGTATGTACTCATCACCCACATAGGACACTGGCTTGTAAAGATGTCCCATTTATCTAGAGCCATCAGCATCCTCTCTATGGTTCTGAACCAAATTTCTACAAAATGCTGCTGCACTTCCACAGATGCTGTCGCAGTTACTATTTATAGACCCTGAAGACATACAAATCACTGCTACTTTAGATGACTGCTCCTAGATTTTTTATTAAATAATTTAGAGAACAGGGAAGTTTAAAAAGCCTTTGAAAAGCATCCTATGTATTTTCATGGCCATATCTGGTTAATTTGAGGGAAAAGGATACGAAATATCCTCACAAATACTGCTGACCTTTAAAATTTCTGCATTATCTTAACTCATGATTCAGAAGTAAGCCTCTCTTCTGGCACTGAAGGAGAAGCTGCTACATATCCATTATCTTTGAGAGAGAGATCAATTTTTAAAGGCCAAATGAAAGGATTAGCTGTCCATTATTGTGTCTATGCGCTGTACACTGAAGGGTTAAGATTCAGCAGAAAGCAAGGGAATGCTTTGTAGCTGTCACAGAGGAGGACAGATGAACTGAGAAAAGGAGAAGTCCTCTACACTGATTCAGAAACTCAGTTACAGAGCAGAACACCTTTCACCATATTTCATTAGCTTCCTTTCCTTACTGGGAAGTCGGTATTTTTGCTACTTTTTAGTGCTAAGTTACCTAGAATTACAAAAACTGAGTAAGTGGCAGAGAAATGCAGGAGAAAGCCTGCAATGTCTTTTTTCTCTTTTTTTTTTTTTAAATAGTAAATATAGGACCATGTGGAAGAAGGGAAGAAAACAGAATTAGAGTTTAATCTAGCCACTGATTAAGTTTGAGCTTCGAAAAACACATGAGCTTCAGGGGTTTGTCTGCACTAAATATTCAAGGTTTTGGGGTTTAAATAAAAAAAACCTCACAACAGTGTAGGACCCAAGCATCTTCCTACTGCACATCAACAAAAGACAATATTAAAGTATCTGTAGTTGCTTGTGAAAATTCATTATCAACCTTTCTCAACACATATACTTTAAAAAACAGGCAAAACTTTTCAGGAACGCTTACAGCAGCTTTAGCAGTTAAAACTAGGAAGGAACAAAGACAGGAAGGGCAAGGGGTCACGTTTCATCAGAATTTGACTAAGCTCCAGCTTAATGTGGGTTGTGCCTGCTGTTTGAACAGCATGGAAAAAACACCGTAACAAAAAACTCACGATCTTCAGGAATTTGAAAACACTCCTTGGAACATAGCTCTTGCGTACTTCCCTGGGATGGCTCTACTCAAACCGAATCTGAGAGTAGCAGGGGAGAAGGCATGTACCTCTGTAACCACAGACAGAAATGACTGCTCCGAAACTGAAATATGCTTCCATTCAAGTTTAAAAAAGGGGAAAGAATCCAGATATTTTTTTTTTCAGTCTTAAAGTGATATAAACAAAAAAATAATCTATCCACGGTGCTGTAATTAATAAGCAGGATGGCAACTGTTTTATTTCGAAGTGGGAAATAAATAGAGATGCGATATAGAGCCAACATGTTCCAAACACGTCACCTCAAGCTCACACCAGCTGTGAAAGGAAGCCTCCAAATGAATGAACATCTTCTCTGTGTTCCTCTCATCTGACAGCACTATCAGTCAGCCAGTTAGTTTTCTCATTACATTTGCATAAACACTTTCTTTTAATGAAATTCCTGCACACTGAATGGGAGAATCTTCCTAATTACACATGCTGTGTTACGAGATTATTTAGTTTACTACTTACATACTGCTGAAAGCATTTCCTTATTTTTACCATGTTCCAGCAGCAAAAAGAATGTTTTTAAGGAGTTTTTACCAAGTACTGCTTCTGAACAAGTATCTCTCACTTCTACCTCCCTCAATACCTGCAAATTTTGATAATGCTTTTGAACCAGGAGCTTGTGAAAAGGAAGAAAGCCTACCCCACTTACAGACCACAGTGAAAGGTTATACTCAAGGACAGAGCTCCACCAGCAGCTCTTGCAAAGAATCCTAAAATTAATATTATTAAATATTAAATATTTCTGAATATCCACACTGATAAGAAAAAAGCCCCAGTGTGTACAGACATCCAATTCTCCACACACCTACATGATGCAGAAAGGCATATTATAAGTTATGAACTCTGGCAGAAGGAATGACTGACCCATCAAGGTCTTTAATATGTAGTTAAGATTTCCTGCTTTTTATCGAGTAGACCAACTCTGGATCATTGAGTGAAGGATATCCTTACACCTCCATCTCCCACTTTCACATTTTTAGAAAAAGAATCTATTTTTAGCTTGATCAATATTTTAAAAACCAGGATGCAATGTACACAAAGCTCAATCTATAGTCTTTGAAAAAAAAAAAAATCTACATCCTGAAAAAACCTGCAGTCTGACGTGTATATTTTCTATCCTCGGTTCACTTAAATTCACTCATGCACATGACTAAGGCTAACAAATATTAACTGAAAAAACCCAGTTACAGAAGTACTTTAAATATGAGAATTATTTTCCACATTATCCTGTCCACATTTCATGTGTATGCTAGTATTCTGTCTCACTTCGTTTATTTTATTACTTGTTTTTATGGTATAGCTTAACAGGAGTCTCAATGTTTATTTTTTTTGCTAGTGTGAAGATCTCAGCATATCCCTAGTCTTTAGAAAAGTCTGCGTCACAGTTAAGAGTAACAATTTTGAAAGACTGTGCTCTGTGAGTTCTGGAGTAAGTTACTGTCAAAGTAAGAAATATTTAATAAGTTAATCTTCAGCCCTTTAAACCAATTCAAGCCAAAATCATGCCAGTTTATATGAATTAATATGTTTATATAGTGATATAAGTACATACTTTCACACATACACTAAGTAAAACCTGTAACTCGGATCCTCGTGGACTCTGGATGCTGAGGATGATGCTAGATCCCGTATTCTCAGGTAATGAGAGCTAAGGCACATATGAGAAATGATGCAGATCATACACGTGTGCATTGCTGCACATCACTGTAAACCAACAATATGTGACAGCTGAACTCAACAGTGAAAAAAATTCTTTCCATTCAGACAGAAAGTGAATGTGATGGAGTTCTGCACTCACTTAAAAACAGCTGGGAAAGTCTGTAGCTCATTATGAAGTATGCAATACTGGTATGTAACTATTAAAAAAATACTATGAATTTTGGTTTGAGACTGCTAGAATTTACATGCTGTCCTTTTGACCCACTGCTGCTAGATGATCTTGCAAACATTCCTCCTTTCCACAACTCTCTCTTACCCCAACACTTCTGCACTTCTGTCAGTAACATACACATACGCTGTCAAGGTGGTATTTCAGCATTGACAGTTACAGTAACTTCAATGTAACTACAAAAAGAATATGCACTGTGGAGTCTGAAGGTGCTTATATCCTTCATGATGACTTTTTGAAGCTGCTTGTTTTTACCATTACTCGTAATTAACATTATTTGTTTCAGAAACTATTGCTGAGGAAATAAATGCACTTTTCAACTATAAATTGATCACCTTGTAGCAACTGCATAAAGTTTAAGATGAAGAATCAGTCTTTATATATATTACATTAACTATATACTGAGGAACAGAGAGAGATGCTGTCCACCTGTGGTAGAACCTGTAGCATCACTTATGCTTCACTCAAGTAATGATGCACAGCAGAGCACATGATACCCAGTGCAAGCGGAATTGCTTAATTAATCACACACTAGTATTTAGCATAAGGTTTTCACAGGCTTAAGAGAAGCATATTATTTAAGCTTTCATCCTTCACCCAAAATAAAGTGATTTAGATTTGTTTTCTGCTATTTCTGAATCAGCTCAGGAAATAATACCCTCATGTTTTCCAAAGAGTCAACCTGCCCTCATTTGGTATTCATTTGATATTTGTGAAACACTATTATAATGAAGTTATGATAATTTTTCAGATTCAATCTTACTTCAAAGAAGAGTACCAGACAAGAAAGTATTTTGTCTACCAGTATTTGGCAGGAGGAAACATTTGCTAACTGCATTTTGAAGGGAAGTCCCTTTATGGCTATTTTCTCTCTTTCCCCCACAGGTACAACTGCTCAGGTCTCACAGGCACTGCCACAGCCACCCTCAAAGGCATCTCTCCCGCACAGCACTCCAAGGGCACCAAAATTTGGGGTAACTGTTAGACCCCACGAGCTAGCACGCTGTAGCATAACACAGTGATGCTGCACCCTCTTCTGGTCAGCAACACCCCCTCTGCCTCCCGTGGCTGGGACCGGGGCTTTCCAAAACGGAGAGCAGAGGCACAAACCCCAGCTCTACCAGTACTAGGAGCAGAAGTGGCCATCGTCCCGGTCTTTGCTGGCCCTCTGTTTCCAAAGGAAAACACAAAACCTGTGAACAGTCTGCAGCACAAACACAAATTTATGCCGAGTTAAATTTCTAAGCTCAAATTCTGTGCAGTGGCAGAGCAGAAAGGTAAAGTCTGACTATCTCAGCAGCCCTCAACGCATGCCTCCTCTGGCACCTGGAGACTTGGATTACTTGCTGCTGCCGCCTCACCCTCCTCTGTGCCAGCACGGCCCTCCTGCCACACACACAACATACGGGGTGCTACAACAAGACCTGAAGCAACTGGATTTTTATTATAACTTTACTTGAATCCTGTAACACCTCTGGGATGCCACCAAGCAAAGACACAACACACACATTAGAAATACTGCCGGGCAGGCATCTGTGCTGCAGTCAGCAGGTGGCACCAAGGACCCACCTGCAGCACCTAGGCTGGAACCTCCGAGTTTCAAACTCCACTTTGTGAAAGCTCAGTCGGTATCAACCAGTGAAACAGGTTTACAGTTGCTGGTGAGGAGTCATGAGCTATACCACCTTTTGAAGAAGATAATCAGCCTGGAAATATTTCAGGCAAATCAACTAAAAATAGTGAGCAGGAGAAAGGGGAGCACTTCTTTCCAGGATTCTTTCCCTTTCAAAGACCTCTTGCCCAAAAGTTAATCAATCAGCTTTAGCTTTTCCCCACACCCCTGTAGAGCTACAAAACTCTAGGGAGCATCAGCAGCAATAGCCTTTCTTATCTGTCTGCTTTCTATAACCACTTTAAAGAGTGTTTTTTCTGCAGTTTCATTTGATTATAGCTAGATTGGACACCACTTTGAACAACACTGAAGATCTCTTCATACAGAAACTGAAGTCTTTTTACATCTACATCTTACAAGAAAATCATATAATGAACTTATATCTACTATTCTTTTTTAGTGTGCTTTTATACAGGTCGGATCATAAATAAACCAGTCTTGACTTGTAATACAGACGTATTCATCTCCTTCACTGTCAACAAGCCTTGAAACATCTGACCACAAAGTCTTATTTCAATTTAGTTTATAAAAAAGAGCATCATCCAATTTATAGTTATATGCAAGAAAAAAAGACACCAAAGGAACTAAAGCTTGCCAGTTATGACTGGAGAATAAGGTGACTATACACAAAATTCTGTCTAACGTAACATTTTGAATAGTTACCACATATAGTAAAGTGGATTCCAATACCAGAGCCAAGAGATAACCAATGAAGTCATCAGAAGCAGATTCAAAACAAACAGAAGGAGATTAGCCATGCACAGTGTGCTGAGGTGGCTGTGGGATGTATAGCATCCACAGTGTCTTTCCTATGGCAAAAGCCTACATGGGTTCAAAAAGCAATCGGCTGTAAATGCTCGGAACAAAACCGCATGAAATTTCTTATCTCTCACTTAAGAATTCCCTAAGCTGCAAATCCCTGGAGACAGGACCAGATCATGGAGAAGCATCCCTGTACACACTTACGCTCCCTCATAAGCGCTCAGAGTACGGGTGGGGGGCAGCAGCACCCTGCGCTTGGGGAAACGGCAGGGTGCAGCGGAAGAACCAGGCAATCTACCTGGTCAAGGTGATCAAGGTTCAGAGGCACTCAAGACTGCATGGCAGCCCAGGGCCTTCGGCGTGGTATTTTAGCAGGGCAAGCCACTGAAGCAAACAGATGTTTGGCAACAGCCATACTGGATGATAAAAGGTAAAACGAGTAACGGAGATGCATGGCACAGACCTAACACGCTTTGAAGTGCTGGGGCAAGGGAGGGGGGAACAGACAGCCGAGTGTGCAAGGCACATATTTTCTATGTTTATAGCTGTAGCTAGTTACCTTTTAAACTCATCATGATAAAATTCAGATTTGCATGTCACCATCTCACTGGCTTGACTGTCATCACGACTCCTGACCCCGCCAAATACATAAAGTTCAGAGGCAACTCCACAGGCCACTGCCCCAAATCTGAGAATACAAATAAGAAAAAAAAAAAGCGCAACATATCAAAACCATTTCATATACCCTTCTGAACTCTCTCCATTTGTAAACCTTTTTTCTTTTATATACACACACACATATGCACCTTATATGTTCAACAAGATGAGTCATGAATATGAATTGTAAGCACTTAATTCAGACCATGTAAAAGAACAAACCAGAAAAGTATTTATCTCTAGTCAAAACATGAAGTTCCAATTGAACTACAATTTCTGGTTTTCATTTTGCATCAGGGTAGTATTAACTGTAACATCAGGAGTGTATTTCCACAAAATTAATATTTATTGCTTGGATGCTTATCTTTACTCAACCACATGTTAACTGCAGGCCACCATGATTCAGAAAGACATGGTGAAATTCACAGGGCCTCTGACAGCTATCTTCAGGGATTCATCAGAGAAAGGACAATTTCCTCTCATCAGAGCACTAAAAAAGGTTGTACACAGAAATCTAGTTCCACCCTTCCATTTTCACTCACCTTCTCTCTTTCAGAGGACAGATTGCTGTCCACTGCTGAGTCCTAGGGTCATAACACTCAACAGATTCAAAGAGTTTTCCATAGGAGCCTCCACCCATTGCATAGATTTTCTTCTTCATAGCTGCATAGCAGCCAATCTTGGGGAAAAAAGAAAAAGTACATCTAAAATTACACACAAATGCACAGTATCGAGAGCTCAAAACTAGCTAAATACACATACACACACATACGTATTTGGGTTGCCTGTACCTCATGTCAAACAATGCTGTGCGGAAAATTCTCAGTCACCGTTTTGTTTTAGTATAGAGAGAAGCTGCTCTCCCTCATTTCATTTTGAGACTATATGTTACAGCTTCTACTTGAAGCAAAAGGTTGAAAGAAAAAAAATATATATAGGCATTAACTATTTAACAATAAGTAGTGTGATAAAATATGATGTAGTTCTTACCTTTCTAACCATGGTCAAGTCTGGCTGCTTGGTCCAGGTCCGGCTATAAATATCATAGCTCTCCATAGAGATCAGCTCCCTTTCACCGTCCTCACCTCCCAGGATATACAGAATTCCATCAATCTCTACCACACCAAAATTATGTCGTGCCTAAGGAATATCAATAAAGTCAACATTGTGAAACATAACTGCCATTATGAATAAATCAATACAATCTTTTTTCCAGCATATCTGTCTGCAAAGTGGTACTGATATTATGCCTGATTTTTGGTTTGTTTTTTAAATGAAGTCCTAAACTCCAGAATAAGATTATTAATTTATTCAACAAAACAAAGGGTATTCAAAAAAGAGAGTGAAGCAAAAGCCAATGAGAATACACAGAAATCTAAGAAGAGAGCTTGGACACATTTCAGTTTGCATAGTAGTGGTCTCTAGGATAAGGCTGTTGCTTTCAGGTCTCTACAGCAGTAGAACTCAGACCCATTATCTGTGAAAAGGCAGCTCTTCTATTTTGTCTGTAGGACCTCAGCTACCCTCAGTCTCACAGTAAACATAATATATTGTAAAGTCTTACTAATAATAAGAAGGAAACTTAATGCATCATAAATACAAACGTGGCCAAAACTACAGGCCTTTGCCAACCAGAGTCTGTAATGAGGAAAATTCTGTGGCAAAGAACAATTTCTTAATAAACACCCTATGCTGATTTAAGAAGATAAAAACATGGGTGTATTAAGGATATATGTTTACAGGTAATAAATTGTTACTTTTTGATGATGCAAATATGAAGGAGGAAGCATTAACTCAAACCAAACCTAAATATGTCTGTGCAAGCCAAGTTCTCTATGTTGGCCAGTCCTCTGCCCATCTTTTCTGCGCAGTCCGATCCCTTTGTCCACTTAAGGAGTTCTCTTGGTTTAGAAGGTCAGTATACACAGAATGTTAAGTATACTATATGACTGATTCACTATGAAATTCCTGAAATTTTGTAGTTCATCTTTACAGCTAGCTCTTCAGTAATTGTTTAGTTTTTCCAGACCCTGCAGTCAGTATTGGACCACAAGTATAACAACGGGATATAAACAAGAGTCAGTCTGTAGCACGATTTTGAATGTGTAAGATGCAAGTGACTGGAGAGTCAAAAAAAATTTTGCAGAAAAGGAACATTTTGCCAAAGTAAAAACTTAAATCCCAACAATTAGACAGTGGTCTTGCCTCATTCATTGGTGGTAAGGAACTCCATGAATTGGTATCTGGATCATACTTCTCTCCAGAGCTTAGTGTTCCCTTGTTTTCATCCTGACCACCAAGCACAAATAAAAATCCTTCTGTAAAACAAAAGGGTAACATGGTCTTAAAAACAGGTCTCATGCCCGTACACTGAGCAAGACAATGTGACCAGTGAGCTGTATCCTGGAATTCACAATGAGGTTCAGACCAGTCACAGGTCAAACTCTGGACTGGAAAAGGTAAAGCACATACTTATATCTAGACTCAAGTCTACCCCTGCAGACACTTTTCAATATATTCAGTGATGCAGCAACTAGAATTTACTTCAAACATTAAATACTCCTAGAGAGACAGATGTAGCAGATTCCCACAAACTGTTGTGGGAATAGTGATTTTAAGACAATCAGATGACAGGGATTTTCACAGAATCAAGTTATGTTTTGGGCAGACAAAGGGGAAGCATGGAATAACCCCAGTGCAGTCAGTCTTAAAGAAAAAAATATTATTATAAGCTGTATCTCAGATTTTGAGGCACTGGTAAGTTTTCATAATATTGACTTTACAAATACAAAGTTCCCCTTTACCTGCTGACAATACTCCATGATTGATCCTTGGAATACTCATAGGAGCAAGTTCAATCCAGAGCTGTCTATTGGGATCATAAAGAGGACACATACACCGCATCACTGAGGTTGGTTTCCGTGATCTGAACACAGGGTGGGGAGGGAACAAACAAAAACAGAAAGACAAGACAGAGTTTTACGAGTTCACTGTTAACAACTTGTGTCTGAAGTTTGCTTGTTCATGTTTTAATGTGTATTCACAAATATCCTGGTAAGGAGAAAACCCCCAAACCAAATGTGTGTAAACTGAGTTTTGTACAGCCTGGAGACATAAAAAGCAGGTGCACTTCATTCATACTGTATCTGCCTGTAACATTTTTTATGAAGGAACTTTGAACAAACTAAAAAGAACTGATAGGGAGTTATTAGTAATGTCTGAGTAAAGCAATACAAGCAGTCCACAAACTGAGGTGCCAAATGTTGAGTATTTTATTACACTTCTATAAAGAGCAAACATCTAAGTGCTAAACTTATTTAAAAAGGACAAAACCCTCCCCTCTACTGCAGGGAATAGTCCAGAAAAGAAAGGGACTATTGTGGGGAACAGGAATTTTCACGTGGCATCCCAGATGCATCAATAACGACTTTTTTTTTTTTGGAATCACAGCCATTATAAACAAAACCGTTAAAGCATGCATTCATTATTTTTAAGATTTATTATAGATGCTTTTTCGATTTCTCCAACATTCTGTGCTTATTTTGAGTAACATCTATTCAGTTAAAAAAAAAAACACCCAACAAAAAAACCCCAGCCAACGCTTACTGAACAAACAACACATCCTACTCAGTCGACTACATGTTGAATGTCAGAAAATTATCACAAAATAACTATTTCTTGCTGAATCATTCACAAAGGTATTTTAGGTGTGCCTGACCAACTTAAAAACAAACCCAAATGAAAGAGTAATAAGCCCATTAGGTGCACATATTCTCTGCATGCTGTGTTTTCAGATGTGCCATGCGTGCTAGACCCTTGTATTTTACTAACTGTGACAACCTGCACTGCCACTTCATACTTACACTCGTTCTTCTCCACCAACAGTCACTATACACTCCGAGTAACCCCGGGGCTTGAAGGAGGCCAGCATCGCCTCTCCCTGCTGCGGCGGCGTGAGGGGAATATTGTTGCATTCTTTGACGATCTCCCGTACCAGCGGTTCGCTCATCATCTGCTCACGTAAATACGCTGCATCTAAGCCCGAAACCCACACTGCTGACATGACATCCTTCATGTGAACCTATAGGAAGAGATAAACGCCTGAAAATCCCCCAAACTTTATAGAACAGCAGTAAGGCACTTGTATGACAGATGCTTCTGTATTTATCAAAAACTTAAAAGAGTATTTTTGGTATTTGGAAGTAGTAACAGTATCTACAAGAAGAAAATGCATCAGGTCTTCAAAGTTTCACTAGAAATGTGCTGCTTGCTTTCTCTCTACAACAACATTATAGCATCAAATGCCAAAAAGGTACACTCCTCCCTTAATGCCTATTAAATAATAGAGAGAGCAGATGATATACCATCAATACATCACTGCTGACAGCACTTCAGGCAAATTTCAACTAATTCTATAAATGCAAGATTAGCCCTGAAAGAAATGTATCTATTTTAAGCTCCCACCAATTCGAATAAACACACTGGTTTGGATCCCATTCAAAATATAAACATTTTGATGTCCTGACCTTTCTCGATTCTGAATCATGAGAAATCCACCTAATCACTGCTTCAAAGACGTATCTTTCGTTTCCAACATTGAGCTTTTCCATTGACAGCACTTCTTTCAGTTTTTGAGGAGTCAGTTCCAAGAATTCCTCTGTGCTGCTGACATCTCGAAAGTGAGTTTCCAGATACTCTGAGGCAAGGTAGTGAACATGATGCAAACAATAGTGCAGTGCAAAGTCCCGAATACCAATACAGTTCTCAGCAGCTATGCAACCTTCTAAAAACTCACAGCAGAGAGTTTTTAAGTCTGTAAGCAGCAGGAGATCAGCTGCCTGTACCACATCTTGGATAGTTTCTTCATTTAGCCTGATCTGCAAGAATTAATTTAGAAGTTATAGCTACTACCACTCATTTGTTTCATGACATGTCCGCATTCATTACACTCATTCTCAGTGGCTGAAAAATGGAGCATTAATGACAGTGTAAGAATTACACAAAATTGATATGACTACTACCCGCTTATAAATTAACACAGGGATGGAAAGGCATTTGCTTGACAGAAGGCATCAAGCAAAATTTTGTGCCTGAAGGAACCATGAAATTGCTCATCTAGTCTGAGAACCTAAAATGAATTTTGCTGCAATTAATAAATATTTTTTTTAAATGCATGTCCAGAAGAGAATTTCAAGCCACATCCGCTTTTTGGTTTTCTGCTGAAAGTTAAACTCGTTCAGCGATCTCCATCTCGTTCTGAATAAACTGGACACACCAACTTGAATTTCTGCTCAGGCTACTGGCCCAAAGATCTGAAGGGGCGTGCTGTCAGCAACAAGGGGCCGGAGAGGTGGGCATGAGGGTCAGTAAGGGAGGATGCCTGATGTACTGTTATGTTCAGTGATGGGGTCTCAATCTCTACTGCTATCAATCCAGTTCTCTTTTACAGCTGTCAAAGACTGCATGTTTTAAAGCAGGTTACTGAAGGTAGCCACAAATTTTAATAAAAGCATTTGACATGACTCTTTTTAGAGTCTTTCCCCACGGCATGAGAAGAGCAGAGACAACTCCTGAAGAGCCTACTACCTCTACTTCACATGCACAGCGCCAGCATGATAGAACACTTTGTGGAAGTTCTATGACAAAGCTTTAAACCTTTATAAGTTTATCTTTCAGGATAACACTGTCAAAACCCAGGTTATTTTGGCAAATAATTCAATTTCCATCTATTTTTTTTTAATACCATACCTGCCCACTGAAGATGTAATCTAGTATCTCTTTCATGATATCAACAGATATCCCTTCAAGTTCAATCTTGTATGTTGAGCCATCATCCTTCGGAGGATTATAATTCAGTTTTGTTCTAAGAGAGGAGAAAAGAAAAAAAAAAGCTCACGACCTGGGCATTGCTAGCTCTCAGTTTCCTGAAGAAAGAAGTGCTAGCTATGGATCACTTTAGCTCTAACAGAGATGTTAAACTCTTACAATATGATTTGAAAATTGTCTTTCTTGAATTAGCATGAAAAGGATGCTTGCATGGTCTCTAATACTGCTCATCACATATCCAAACTGAACAAATACATTAAGTCTTGCAAACTACCCATGGCATCAAAGAGCCAAAGTAATTTTTTCACAGCTCACTTACATTCAAAAACTTCACTCAACATCAAAGGAAGAGCAGCTCTGCTGACAGATGAAACTTAAGAATTTGCTTCGATAAAGGTGGGAAAAAAAAAATCAAAACCAAAGCACTTTACCAAGAAAAAATTAGTGAGCAGATGTGATCAGAATATACACTGCCAGCACAAATATTCGGACTGCATTACCATTCTGTGTAGTTTATGTCATCAGCCTAATGCTGTGCCTGGCTGTAACTGAACTGTGCGCTCACAATTGTATGAAACAGCCCATGCGCTGCTCAGCCATGCTCTAAATATTCATCTACATCAGTGGATGCTTCACTTATGAGCAATTTCTGTAAAAATACCAAGAACAGTTTGATGTGCCTTTGAATAGAATGGGGAGGGACTGGGGGAAAAGATGAGAAAATCATAATAATAATACAGCAGACAGCTTTGCTTTCCATCATCAGTTAGTGCAAACGCTTTTTCCAGGAAAGACAACTATAAGTCTTCAAAAGGGAGCAGTGTCCATCAGTCTAGTGAAAACAGCCACAAGAGGTAACAAAAGATCATTTTGAACATCTTTTTTTCCATGCTTTAGGCAATGAAGAATATATTATAGAAAGATCAGAAAACTTGTTTCACTACCTCTGTGTGTATATATATGTCTACATCTATATCACAGCACATTAAAATTAAAGCCTTAAAACCAGTTTTATATTCATTCGAATATATTCTTAGAATTAGTTTCTTAATGTGAAAAGCTGTGGCTTTGCTAAGCTCAGAGTGTCCAGCTTGTTGCAGTCTTCCGCTATCCACGCTCACACTAAGTAAATACATAAATAGGACTTGGCTAAGGGCAGATTCTGCTTCACTTAGTCATATCGGAATAAATTAGTTTCTCACAAAATGAGGTATAACTCTCATCAAATAAAACCCTAGTCTATATGGAGCTATTTTGAAGTGTGAATAAGGATGGTAATTTTAGCCCTGAAGTTACTCGTATTTGTGGTCTTGTTTTCACATCGCTTCTCTACTCTGCAAGAGGCCCATTGCCAGCGAGCAGAACACCCTGGGAGATACCACTGCTCTGGTGCAAACATAGGGCTGTGAGAGGTCAGAAGCTAAGCTGCTCCCCTCTCTGTTTGTACAGCACCTAGCACAAGTTATGATACAAGTAACAACAATGTAATATGGATTAGGAAATTGTTTATTTCCTAACACTTGGAAAGAGATTAGAAAAATTAAGCCTGTTTCGCATGTGACTTCCATAAAGTGCATGCTGCAAGAGCAGACATTGATTTGCAACTTGTATATTCAGTTTAGAAGTTTTCAGCTGACATCTCCAGTGACATCGTATAACACGTATCTCAACTCGCACCATCCTTGCCCACGTGGAACATGCATTTTTCATGCTTATGAGCTCCAAACGAATGAAAGAGCACATACACACAGAGTAACATGTATTTTCAACTCTAACACAGTGCCAAGGCTTCTTTATATGCACTTTCAAATCTATTCAAACTACCTCAATTTTAATTATGCCGACTACATTCAAGTTTTGGGATTCTTGATTTGTAATGAAAGGTACATCTTGTTTCCTGGGATGAAACTCTGTTTTCTTTTACCTTTAACATAAAATGTATCAAAGTTTGAGGCATCTGGCTTCCTTCACCAGAAAAGAGTCAGATGGTATCTGGATCACACACCCATCAAGTACCTATGAGTAGTAGCTGGCATGGTCAGATACACAGCAGTATCTACACAGAACCTGGGTAGTCCTACACACTGTTGGGCTTATATGCAAGGTATATAATAAACACATTGCATGCCAGCACTAATGGGGAGATTAGGGAAAGGACTAGTGCTATTTATCACTAACTTTCATCTTAGCATCACCCGTACACACCCAAGCTAAATCACCTCACTGCACGGACTTTACTCTGACACCTCCTGGTAACAAGACAGTGTTGTTCAGAGGTTTTGAGTCTTATCAGGCTAGATGTTCTAATTGCTGTGTATTTTTTTCAGGCATCAACACTTGTTAACCTGAAACAAACCAGCCACTGATGCAAGCCCAAAACACAAACTCAAAGCAGAAAGATAACCTTAAGAACAAATTGACTGATTTCAAAGTTACAGATACTCCTATGTAGGCAAACATTCACATTATGTAAACGCATCCCAGTTCAGACTAAGCTTTGTTCCTACAATCTGTCCTGAGAAGCACCCATCTGTAACACAACTTTAACTTGTCAGTTAATATACTAGGTTATTTATTTTGGTACAAACATTTCTGAGCTATGACACGAGAACCATTCCCAAAGGGCAGCTGGAGTTACTCCTTGTCGCTCACGTCAAGCACTGCAGGACAGCTACTGGCTGGTGGGAAGAGGGGATGAAAAATTGGTGCAAGGACATATTATAACCAGGTTTGGGGCTGGAAAAGTTTAAGATAGAAAACTGTGAGCCTAATGTGGAAAGAAAGCTGACAGAGGAGATAAAAAGGAGGAGGTATCTAAGCGGAGGGCAAGGAGCCATGCCTCCTCTTGCATCACTTGCACCCACACCTGGCTAGCTAACAGAGGTCTAGGCGTCCTTGTCGTAACACACACAACAGACAGAACGAGAAAGTTTCAAAACACATTTGTTCCCAGTTCAGAAAGACAGAGCGGACAGCATGTAGTGAAACATTTAACCCTGGTCCTCTATCAAATTTCACTTCAGAAAAAAAGTTTCTAGCTATGCTTAAGCAGCGGTTTTCCAATCTATCAGTATCCCAGCAAGAAGGATGCTTTCCACCATGCCCTTCCCCATGGTGATTTATTCAGCCCATGATTTGTGTGGCTGAAAGCTGGAAGTGGCAATCAGCAATCCAAGGTGCAGAGATGTGCCCAGCTGCAGCACTGCTGCTTCTAACACATCCATGTGAGATATTCCTACTCTGGACATTTCTAATTACTTTAAAAGCACTCTAAGCTGTCAAACCATGGCAGAAAAGGCTGCTTCAGTCTTCCTTAATTCAGATGAAAGACCAGAACATCAAGATTTAGAAGGAAACAACTCCCCCCCCCCGCCCCGAGCAAACCAGCAAATCCATTAGCTGGGAGTAGAGCACAGCTGAGACACACACAGAGCTGGGGGAAACAAAACAAGGCAACTTCATCCTGCAAGTAATTTAATTTTGAGCAGCTTGACTCCAGACATGTTTTAAAACAACTTTTTCCATTTTTTAATTAAGATGATCATCACTGCAAGTTGAAATTGCTGCCAGTAACATAAATAGTGTTCTGTAAATGCATAACATCCACTCCAACCTCTTGGGCCTGGTCAGGAAAACTGCTTGGCACATACTACACCTTGAGCAAGTGCCGTAAGATTGGGGTTTATGTTGTGTTTTGATGTTGTGGGTCTGTGTGACAAATTTAGAATCTGCTCTTCCACATCACTTAAGGAATATAATCCTAATGAGTCATCTCAAATGACACTACATAAGGCAGAATGAGGAAAAAAATTTCGATACCTCTTCTGTGTATGTAAGCAACAATATAAGCAAGATAAATCATTAAAATGTAAACAAAGGCTTAAGAACAAATGTTAATATTGCTAGGAGTTACAATTCACATTTCATGGCATAAAACAGATTCAAATAATAATAAAAAAACCCCACCAAAACCAAACCAAGGGATACATTTAAGACTGTCCACGGTTCTTGTCAAATTTAAGATGGATCTTCCAACTTGCCTCTCATTTTAAAAGAGCAAAACAAACACAGTCATACTTCCAACATTACAGCCGAGTCCCTGTGAGAGCACTGCTGTGAGACAGTTAAATTGCAGGAGAAGCACATTAAGAAAGGGTCCATATTTGAAAACTTCTTTTCCTACCTTTTACAGTGGACAGTTTACAGGAGGGGGAATAATTTTTAAAAACCCAACCCACCAAAACAATAAACAAAACAAAAACCAAAACAAGTAATTCAGCTGCCACCGCCAGCACTTACTTTCCTGAGTCAGACATAATTCTGAGGGAATATTTTTATCTTTAAAACCTCTGCCTTATTTGTAAACTGTTATGAAAAAATAACTGATGTGTTTCTACAGCAGTGACACAAGTTATAAAGAGAACACTACAACTCTTGGAATGCTTTAATCCTTAGAGTGCTGGTATATTGGTACCTAAACAGGTGAAGAAAACATCTGTTTGCAAAGACTGCACCTTTTTAAATGAGAATACTCTAGACCACATTCACCTCAAGCAGGTTTATATTTACAGTGAACAGCAGTCAAAAGAATCTGGGAAACAAAAGACAGCTTTTGTTTTTGATGCTTTGCAACACAAAAAACTTTTACCTGCTCTCACGTCATCCCACTGCAAACAACAGAGTCTGCTGACCTACTTACACAGCTGTAGCAGGGTGTAAGGAACCAAACTGCAGGAGACAAGAGGGAAACACTTGTCTTTTTGAAACAAGCTGTCCTTAGATTAATGATTTTGCTCCAGATTAACCATAAGGGCTAGTCTACACAAGCTTTGCCAATATTGCCACACTAGCAAACATTAGTATTAGAGTAGCAAAGCCATCCTTCCAAAGCAGAGAGTAATAAGGGTTTTGATGATATATCCTTTACCTGCACCAGTCTTTTGGCCTTCTCCAGAGAGCATTAGCATTTTAAAATGAGGTTACACCTCCAATAAATGTTTCCAGCAAAGACATGCACCAAACCCAAAATACGCTCACAAGGATGACTCAGTCTCAAAAATGACATAAGTACTTAGAGATTTTGCATCAGTAAGGAGAAAACTTTAAAAATTCTGCTTCTGATGCAAACATAAGGTCAATTTAGTCTCCTCCTGATCTGGGCTTCCTTATGTAGGTTTAAGTCTTTCAAGTACAAGCTTTCCATGTTAAATCTAATTAAGTCCTACTTAGGATTGACCATTTTAATGGTGAAGTGTTTTCATTTGTCTGCTTTTATCCCTGCAACATTTTCTCCCATGAAAGCTGGTCTTTCTGCGTGCAAAAAACCTTAATAATCACATTATTAAACAGGTCAGACAAAAACATGATGCAGCAGTTCACTCCACCCACTGCCATCCTCCAAAAAGATATTTTACAACCAAATCAGAAGGTTTTCTTTGAGGTCGCACCCTGGCCTTTAGCACCACACATAAAAGACAGTCTTCACCACACCCTGCAAAGGGTGCCAGCTCTCAGAGGATTTTGGCTATGCCTCTTGTATGTCTCTCTTCTTAAGATTATCTGTAACTGCAACTTCAGGTCTCAAGGCAAAGTAGTCCACCTAACAGCTCAACACAAAAACCTGCAGAAGTTGCTTTGCTTGGTTTAGGAGAAATAGCTAGGAATAAACTTTCCAACAAATGAAAAAATTAAGTGAGGCAAAAACATAAGGCTTTGCCCACACACACAAGAAAGAGAACAAAGCAATTCCTTCAGCAGCAGCACAGGGGACATGTACAGGGCTCATGGGCTTTGCTCAATGAAAAGCTTGTTTACCCTGAAAATCTGAAGTTACTCTGACTACACTGAGCTCATCCAGAGCTAGATTGTAATCTGAATTGGAAATCTACCCTCAACCAACATCTCTTGCCTAAACATGGGAGTTAGCCCTAAGTAGACAGAACACACACTTGACACAGTCCCTAAGAATGGACCCTTGGAGCTTCTCAGCAACAGTAAGTACCTGCCATTTCATTTTACTTGGGCTATTTTTTAGGCAACTTGGAAAACAACCAATCAACTGTACTAGCCGAGCTTACAAACAATTCAAACACAAGCAATGCGGATGAGCTGGCTGCTGGGCACCAATGGTTCATGCCACACACCTCGTACACAGCGTGAAGCGCCGCTCAGCCTCATCAATGCGTGTAGCCCAGCAGACCTGGGTCAGCAGTTGGCTGTTCAGCTCTTCCCACATGAAGCACAGATCTATTATGTACATTCCTGTATTAGAAGTACTTGCCATTGGACTTAGAAAGGTGGTTTTGGTTTGGGTTTTTTTTTTTTCTTTGTTTTTAAAAGGTGGGGGGAAAAAAAAATAATCTAATCCCTGTTCCTCTACGGGCAGCAGACTAACTCGCATGGAACACCCATTAAAGCATCTCCTTAAGTAAATCTGTATCATATTTATGCCACTTTTGTGCTACACAACACTTAAATTCACTCGCTAAGTAGATGATACATGAGATTTCCAGTCCACATCAGTTAAATTTAGCTTTCTACTGAACAGCAGCGTTACACCTATTAGGTAGCAGTTTGGAACTAGGACTTCCTCAGAAAAGCAAAGGAAGGCATTTCTGGTATAGTTTTAAACCAGGAAAGGAACCGTATCTTACTTGAAAATACATCTTCTTGCAAATGAACTCTGCTTTTAAGTTTATTAAAAATGCTTTTTTAGAAGGAACAAGCACAGTACCGTACCTGTGCTGTTAAACTTACCATTAAATATACTTAAGAAATGCAATGCTGTGTAGCATGTCTCTAGTAATCCAAACATTCCTGTGACTTACTAAAATCAATATTTGGAAAACACCAATGAAGCTGCTGAAAAAACTTGGTTTAATCAGGTTTTTATACTTCACTTATCCTTATAGCACATGGGAGAAATAAGCATCAGAGTCGGAGCAAGATTTTCATAATTGCTGGTAAGTATGAAGTCAAATGGGCAAAATTACAAGTGCACGAGTAGCATCGTGGGACAACTGGAAGTTGCAACAACTGTTTCTTTGGGAATCCAACTGAGGGAGGCACCAGAACTCGGGGCATGCCAGGAGCTCAAAAATAGAGATCTGCAAGATTATCACAGAAAATGATGACACAGCCAAGAAGAAAAAGGAACCAGGAGCATGGATTTCACCATCAAAAGAAGGAAAAGCCAAGAGTGTAATTCGGAGTACTAACTGTGTCTGTAAACAGTAACAAGAGCTGTACCATACAGTTTAGAGTTGTTCAGGAGATGTAAACCAATGAGCCTGAGGACATAAACCAGCCACTAACTACGTGGTATTAAGAACGTACTTCCTTGATAGCCAACAAGCAATGTCAGAGCTGTCCATAAGAGTGATTTTTTTTTTGTTTGTTTGTTTTACTGGAAATATGAAGCAGTCATATAGATATAATACAGGAGACAAGTACAAGACTGGAGACACCCCTCTGTATAGGTAGTGCTACACTGGTACTCAGTACAAGGACAGAGAGAAAGCTTTGTACAATATATGAAATACGAAGTCTGAACAGAGAGTGAAGAAACAAATTCTTTAAGACCATTTGTTACTTTTCATATATGTCAGTCTACACGAGGAAGAAGTTCCTTTTGTAACCGCAGCTGAGACCAATGCAAACAAAACAGGTTCAAAGAAAAAATAATACAAAAACCAAAACACAAATCAAGAAGTCCAAACTCATCAACTCCAGATCTTTCTCCAGACACACGAGCACTTTCAGAACAGCCCTGTTCCATCCACAAAATACATTTTAAGGCATGCAAGAAAAGTTATTAATAAAAAAGATTCTTTTAATAATAGAAGTTTTGCCAAACAAGGCAATTAATGCAGGTGTAAAGGCAACCTACAGAGTATAAATTACCCAGACATCCCAAGCAGCTCCATCCTGCCACACCTCCTTCCACCCCAACTCGCCTCTTGCATCAGGCACACAGACGAACTGTGTGTCTTCAGATACAAAAAAAGGACAAGAAGCTTCATCTCAAGTTCTCGTGTGTAAACAAGATGCTCCGATTTCCAGTTCTCCCTTTGCCTGACGTGTAGGAGCAACCCAACTGTATTTTCTTACTATTCTGAGCTGGGCAAGAGCCTTATTGCTTCCTCCCTTCAGGCCATCTTTAGGGGCTTGTTGGAGCAGGAATATCATTAACAACTCCCCATTCAAGCCTGGTACAGTGATTTTTAAATCCCTTTTAAACCATAAGCTTTTACCATACCTTTATCACTGTTGTCCCTCAGCTACTTATGCAAACATAACACACATTTAGGCACTTATCCTGAGCTACCTCAGGTAGAGAGTTCCTGGTCAAGGCAACTACTTTGATTTATTGCTTCTCAAAGTTACAGAGATTTTACAACTCAGTTATCACTAAAACATCACAAGTGACATTTTAGTTTCCTTTTTTAAAAAACGAAACTATGCCTAATTTAAAAAATAGATTTAAAAGTCTGGAAGCAAATTCTGACATGATTTATTCCTGCCTTTCTACTGCCAGGGCAGCCTGTAAAGTTCCCAGGAGACTGTCAGAAACAAACTTCTCATAAGAAACCTCGAAGACAACATGGTTTTAGAGCCCTCCTTGATAGAGCAGTTACCACAAGGCTGCCCTGCACACCCAGAGAAGAGGCATCGAGCCCTAGCACAAGCACAATGCGATTCAGCTAAACCAGAACTTGAGAGCATGGGGTCCTGACAACCAAATACCTCCCAGCTTCACCAGTGGTTTGTATTTGTGACTCCAGTACTAGTCCCAATTAGAAAAAAGTTTTAAAACACTATAAAAGGTCTCTATAAATGTCCATGAAAAACAAACAGGTATCAGGAAACGAGCAGCAGAAGCTACTGGTACGCGCTGGCTTCCACCTTGCCTTGCTCTACAGTATTTATTGTCTAACAAGTGTTAACAAAAACTGCCAAGTCGCACCTTTCCAGTGCACTGCAGAACAGATGTACCGTCCCACTTTTCACATCAGCACTTCGGGGTGCTCACAGACACACTTACACAAGGACAATGTCTCAGACGACTGCCTTCTCATGGTTTCATGACAGCTCAAAATGCTCCAAGTGCCAGCACGCAGAGGAAAGGACTGGAGTTCAGTGATGGGGAACACGTTCCACCACATCTCTGTGGAAGTCTATTTTGGCACTGGCAGACAGGTTACGGTTTTGTGGCTGTGCAGGGGTCTTACAAGGCCTGCAACATTTTAGGGATGTCAGAAGGTTGAACAGCACAAGTGAGAAGATACAAATGCTGTCAGGTTATTTCTGACCAAAATCCATTTACAAGAAGAACAGCTATTTACAAGTAAAAGGAAAATAATGTGAACTTAATTTTACATTTTTATTTTTGTTTAGTTATGTTTATCTGGAAAAAGATGCAAATATGGTTACTGGTCCACTGCTAAGTTAGCAAAGCCCTGGGGAACAGTATAGAATACCTATACCCATCTGTAATCTGTTCACACAGATGCATGAAAACCAAAGACAAAACTTGTTGAGGTCACAAACATGTCTTAATTTAATTTCTAATACAGCAGCACAATCCCTGCGTAACATTAAGTTCATCTAAGAATCTGAGCTTAAATATCCTCTTTGTTAAGGTAGCTCCCACATGTTCCCTGTGATACACGCAAGCAGACAGTAAGGTAGCAAAATATTAAGAGCTGCAAGTTGGCCAGGAACGACTCATGCCAGACAGTGACTGATCTGTTCAGATGAGAATATCTGCTGCTACCGCTGAGGATACCAGGAATACTTGGACCAAACCTATCCTATAAAAGGTCTGTAGATATATTCTACACTTACACCAAACACACTAGTGCGAGCATGGTTTATTCTGGTAAAGTACTCTTATGCCACAATAATTTACACTGAGCTCACAAACTACATAAATTAAACCAGGGCAATAGAATTGTATCTACATTAGGGCAATTGCCAGGACAAAAAGTACTAAAAAAAAAGGGCAGGCTTCTGGCTGATTTGTTATGGAAGAGAAAATGAAGAACTAACCTGGCTCAAATTTAACTTCTCTGGGATGCACAGCAACATCCCTTTGAGCCAAACCACACTTTGTCCTATGGCAGTCTCTTCCTGAGGAATTCTCCTTTTCTCAGGCTGGGAACATACCACAAGATGTAGGAGATATGCAGGAAGACTTCTGTGTTTTGTAAATGACAGGATTTGCTCCAGGGGCACACAGAGGGATTAGATAAACCTGTACATATAAGGCAGTTCTGTAGGAATTCACACAACCACCCCAGACCTCACTGCCCTCAGAGAGCTATAAGCAACTTGGCATTAAGCAATTGAGGCAAGACCTCAAGAATCAAACTACCACAAAAATTAAAAGTCTTACTGGTCCCACAAACTGAAAGTTTATTCATGAAATGGGCATCTATTTCTTTTCTGTACTTGCAGAAGCTAGCCTATGGACAAGAAAGGCAGATGGGGCCCACGACACCAGTAACAGTTTCCCGTGTTTCTGCATCCCCTCCATGTCTTTTGTTCTCTTTGTGCTGAAGCCGCCATTTTTGAACTGCATGGATAATCCAGTTGCCAAATAACTAGAGGGAAGCCACATCACTATAATTTACAAGTGTCCTACTCATAACCAGTCAGCCAAACAGCTTCCATGCAAAACTAAAAAACAGGTAACGCTCCTCTCTGTGGCTGCACAAATCCTTCAGCACACAGACTCTGCTCACACCCAACCACCCCCTCAGAAAGTCCATGCCTACTTATTTTCCTACTCACACCCTAAATGAAGCATTCATACAAACCCTACACAGCTTCTGAACTCGCCCACTGACTTGCCCACAGCCACAATACACACTGACACAGCCAGACACAGAAAACACCACGCCAACTCGTACTTCCACTGCCTCACTACTGTTTCACGTACCCATTCATTTTTCTTCCAAGTTTTACTTCTGAAATTAGTTAATGGATTTTTCTGAGCTTTATATTGGAATTTTTCAAATGAGAGCAACCCAAATCAATTGGCATTTGGAGAGTGTAACAGCCTCTGGTATCAGAGCGTGCTTTGGAATCATCTACCCTTAAAATACAAGGACATAAAATTCTTGAGTCTCTTGCAGTAACTCCTTATATAGAGACCTAGACCGATCATTTTATTTGAAAAAACAACTCTCAAAATAAATGGGACTTGCATAGACTAGGCACAGGCTGGAGATAAAATTAATCTCAAAAAAAAGTCACTGAAACATTGCTTTTGGCTGGAAACATAATGCTCCAACACTGCCAACCTACCTGACCAATTCTACCCAATGGGAAGACCAGGTGGACTAAGGGATAGATCCTGGAGTGATAAAAAGAAGAGACATAGGCAGCAGGTAAAAATTAGCCCCTGCAAAGGCAGGTAATACAAATGTATTTCTTAATGTGCCATACAGGAACTAGGCACATATATTTTTGGTTCTTTACATCTTGCAAGCCTGAGGAGTAAAGATGAGTAAGCTTGAAAAAAAAAAAAAAACAACAACCTAACCTACTTTCACACATAGTTAATGAGTTCCTTCATGGGATTTGAACCTGAACAATTTTGAGTTTTAAAAAAAAAACCAACCCACAACTCTAATGACTACAAGTTTTGTTGCTAATGCAGTTATGCCTGGCACTCTTGCTCCTCACACACGCTTAACTCATGTTTCCCCAGTACATTTTTCAGAGATGAACAAAACGCAATACCTAAAGATGAAATTCTGTGAAAAAGGTACTTCTTCACAGAATAATTTACAACATCTTTTAATTAAAGTCTTTTTCACAGTAAAAAGTTTCCTGTAAATTCATCTTGCTGTTAGAGTAGAACAGCAGTTTTTCCAATATGACCTCTTTCCACCTAGGGCAACTCTTTTGAACCTCTAATTTCAGATATGGCATACAGTCATCTAAAATATGATGACCAACAACCTAAAAAGCATTCAGGCGTTTTGAAGAGTATTGGATCAATGGCTCATTTCAATTTCATGTCTTTGATTTGTCTTTCACCACAGTCTTCCGAAACTGCTCCTCAAGACAAGCAGTGAAAAAAAATTATTAGTAGTACATAGGCTCCGTGGTGTCTTTTTTGCCAATTCTTGCTGATCTTCTTTGTGAAATTTATTTCATTTTATATCTCAGTTCTGCTAGCTCAACCAGGGCAGAGAACTGTTTCTTTAGGTCTGTCAATGATCAACACCCATTTAAAAGTTAAACTCTATTTTCTGTTTATTTTTGTACTCGAGAACATTATACTATAATGGTCACCCAAAATACCATATTGCCTAAAAGCAGATGATAATACAACACTGAAGCAGGTTGCACTTTTTTGGAGAGTAACACACAGACTCCCCATCCTCACCTAGCTCAAATATGCAGATTTTATGATAACTTCACAGGAAGCTACAACTGGGAGGAATGCCCAACCGTTACAAGAAGTCTGCTACAGACTTATGATAATCCTGCGTTTAAGTGATACTGAAAGGTCTGCGCCTACTTTACAGGCTAAGATAAAATTAATGTCTTTATTAGCTGCAAACGATAAGACTTAAAAATAAAGACCCTTTGGGATTAACCACTTGGAATTATCCTCTCTGACACGCAGCTATGTCCTTTAAAAATCTTATGGCGGGTTTATCCCTTTGACTCGATGTCACTGGACTCATCACATCCAGCGCGATGGAGAGGCTCAAACTGCTGTCGCCAGCTGCGGCAGGACCCCTCACGACATGGGTTTGTTTCTCTGCACACAGAGTCCGGGACAAGCTCCTTGCCGGGCCCCTCGGCAGCCGTGACTGTGCTCACCCAGCCCCGAGCGCTGACCCCGCTGCCGTGACCCGCTGGGCCGTGACCCCCCGGCCCTTCCCCAGGTACGTTCTCAGGTGGCGCACGGGAACTAGAGATGAGGACACAAACCCGTGGGGTTTTTTTTCATTGAAAACCTGATGTACTTCAGGATCCATAAGCACCACCTGGAGCCCTGTCTCGCTAAAAGACGTTACGGAGGTAAAAAAGCTGATCCTGAAGTGCTGACTCGGTGCAGGCGACGGCCGCAGCAGGCACAGCGCACCGGCGGCTGCCCCGCGGCCGGGCCCCTCCCCTCCCACCGAGCAAAGTTTATTTTTTTCTGGGTCGCTCGCTCACGCCAGGCACTTGGTGGCACTTCAGTCGTTGGGGGCGGGTTGTGCCCCCCCTCCCCAGGGGGTTAAACGGCCCTTTCACACCCGGTGTAATGCAGAGGACGGGGGCTCGGGCCGGCGGGGGAGCGCACGGCGGCACTGGCCGCGGGGACGGAGGGAATGGCCCGGCCGGGCCGCTGCTTTCCCCGGGGCGCTGGGGCAAACCCCGGGGAGGGCAGCGCCTGCTCGGGCCACGGCCGCACGCCCCCTCCGCCGGCCTCCCCTGACTCTTTCGTCCTTAAAAGCAGCCAAGCCCGCTCCTTACGTAACCGTTAACGGGCACACACACACACCCCCGCCCGGGGAGCGCGGCCTCCCGCCGAGCCGCCGCCCGGGGAGGGAGCTGGGGAGGCCGCGGGCCCGGCCCCGGCCCGCTGCGGGCCGCGCCGCCGCCCCGGCCGTACCTGATGTAGGGGCTGGCGGCTGCCAGGATGTTCTTCTGCACCGGGATCTCCTCCCCCTCCAGCACCAGGTGCGCGTCGCAGAAGCGGCTCTCCTCGCGGAAGGAGCTGAGGGCCCGCAGCAGCCGCGCCGGGTGCTGGGGGTCCGACACGGCGCTGGGCCCCGACATGCTGCCGGGCCCCGCCGAGCCGAGCCGCGCCGGGCCGGCCGCCTCAGTGCCTGCCCTCACACCATGGCTGCCAGCCCGCCGCTGACATCATCTCCCTGCGCCGCCCCGCCCCGCCGCCGGCCCACGCCTGAGGGGCGGGAGCGGGACGGCCCCGGGCTCCGCGGGGCCCTGGCTCGCCCGGCCCGGCCCGGGGGTGGGGGCGGCCGCGGTACTGCGGGCCCCGGGCACCGCGGGGCCCTGTTTCGCCCGGCCCGGCCCGGGGGGGCGGCGGGGCAGAGCAGGTCGGGGAGCCTGAACCCACCATCGCCTGCGAAATTACTTTTTTTTTTTTTTCCCCCCTCCCCTCTTGGCTTTAAAATATGGCTAAACTCTGCCTCTTACCTATATTTTTTCCCTTACAAGAGCTGGAGGTAAGACGATAGACGTTAGCATGAGAAAAAGTTAGAGAATGAGAATTAAATACAGCAAGACTCATTTCGGTAGTGCCGCTGGAAATACGCCCTTCTCAGGCAAAAAGATTTTGTTCAGGACTGTTCACAAGGTTTTAGGCCGTATATTTAACGCGCTTAATTGCACATTAAGAGATAAATTGATTCCATCTGCTGCTGCTTTAACAGCATCCAGTATGTGAGTAGCGAAACTCTGTTTGCACCGAGTGAAAGTGTCTCACAAACTGTGATCTACTTTACCGGCAGTTCGGTCGGTGCTGCCAGGAGGGGGCAAACACAATAGCTCGCCATGGCCCCTGCTCCGACAGTCAAAAGCGGACTTGGGATTTCTTAGGCTGGGAAACACCCAAAAGGACATCACGCTTTCTGTTTCTCTGTGGGGAGAATAAATTTTCTGAGGGCCTGATCTAGTAAACTGTGATTCTTTTATTATTTGCATTTCTTTAAATCGGTGATGTCAAGCATGATCTATAAAATGCATACCTTTGAAGTGTGGACAACTTAAAATTTTTCAAATTTATCCTAGTCCAGTCTGATAGCTCTCCAAATCGTTTTACCCCTAGAAAAAAAAAGAACAAAGGTGTCTGGAAATGTCCCCATAGGAGAGAGAAATGAATGACTTTACAAAGGCAACATTGTCCCTCCCAAGCTAGACACAATGGTGTTTTGTTCTCCAGATGCTGGGACATCTGCACATGCAGACCCCAGCAGTCAAAACACCGCACCAAGTGCTTGGTTGTGGAGAGTGTGAATAGCCCCTTTCAGCCAGTGTTTACAGTTCAACCCTTGCTTAAGTGCTTTCGGGCTGGAGAGGGGTCGCAGAGAGTACCATGCTCTAGGGTTGTGGTGCAGCTTTGAACAAGTTTTAGAAGAAGCAGAGGATGAGTTTCCCGTCCTGGTGTGATGGAAGGCCTAAAAACATCCTCATCTGCATGAAACACCAGCAACCTTGCATCACTTATTGTTATAACATACCCATTTAAAAATATTAGAAGGTCACTTCTTCTGGCTTGGGTATAATTATCCAGGATGTCAAGTGTAGAATGAGGAAGAGCACAATAGATCAAGAGGACACATCCCTGGCTCCCTTTGAGGGTAATGAAAGCAGAGAGCACTCTGCATCTGGACTGCGGGTGAAAGATGTGTTTTGCTTGTTATTAATACTTTGGTAATTGCATACCCAAGGGAACAGTGGTTTAAATTATTGCGAAAGCTGTCATTGAGTGGCCTGGTTATTTAAAAACACTGGTTTGTTTCTGTGCCTCCTGCATAGATTGTTATGTAGGAAAACATAGTTGTATTTCTGGTTTTTAACTCGTCCTAGTAAACAGTGTTTCTGCTTCCTCCTGCTGTGTATGTGGGGCAATGGGACAAGGTGTAACAGGTAATGTGCACTTCCAGAGAACAAATTAATTATTATGCTTTGTTATTTGTTTCATTTCATGAAATCTGTTGATAAAAAAAGAAAAAAAAAAAAAAACCACTCTACCAACTAGAGGGCCATTTGTAACATCTTGGAAGTGATTCTATGTATGCATACCCATGGCCTGATTCTCTTGCTCAACTATGGTTTTTTTCCTGTAATGGAGCTGTCTATCCCTACTATTTTTTATTTGGAGTCACTAAATCTAGATTATTTTTTATGCCATTACAATAACTCCACTAGTTTTACTGGGCTAATTTATGACTTAAATTGGTGCAAAAGAAGAATCTAACCTTTTTGTCCCTCAAGATTTCATTCATAGCGAAGGATGTCAGAGAGCAAACCAAATGACACACTCATCACCATGTGCCATGTTACCACAACAAAAGAAACCCACAAGCCTTGCAGCCACTTGGCAAAGCATATATGCATTCCCCCTTGTTATTGCCAGCCTAGAAATGATACAGTGTGTTACCATATTCAGGGTAAATGTTTCATCAGATTACTATTGCAGCTGGTAAAAACATTCTTGAACAAATTTGTGATTAGCCATATGGTTTTATCCATATTGTCTCTGCCACAGGAGGATACTGGGATTGGCAAATTCAGATTTACATCACTGTTTTTCTCTGCAGGTTGACTACAAACCTGATGCTAATCAAATCCTGTGTAATACTGACCAAGGTCATATGGCACACTTTGTTTATAAGAATTTGTTTTGGGTATGATTTTTAAATTTATTTTCTGCAGTATACATGAACGTAAATAACACATTTGCTTTCTTGGACTGCAGATAACTAAATCTGATCCGTTTTTATGATGAATATTCCCCCATCATGTCATCTCTGTCGGTAAGAGTTAGCTCCTCAGAAGTCAAGTAACTCTGTATCCAAACTCATGATCATCTTAAAACATAACCCTATGAATTCTACAGAAAAAAGTCTGGAGACAAACTCTTAAAAGGAGATCTATAATAAAGGTTAGACTTTTGATTCATTACTACCTCATAATTCCAGAAATATTTGTGGAGACTTGTTAAATCCAAACTTTTTCAGATTAAAAGAAACAACTCCACAGCTGGTGTCCTTTGCCAACATCAGAAGTCAGTCTTCCATTCCAGTACTGGTTCCATATTACTTACAAAAATGGAATTCAGTTACTACTTTGGAAGATAAAGTTCTCTTAAACAGTAGTGGTAATATGCCTTGAAAACACTAGAGATGACTATTTCTGCAACACACCTTACTGAAGTGTTTATTTCCATTTTATGGAATATATAAACATTTAAATGCCCAAAACTGCATTATTTTAACTCTAGATCTAACCACAGTGACTTTTTTTTACATTAAAAATAGCTTGCATATTCTTTATACTTACAAACTTTAAAGGCTTAAGCAGAGAAAGGGAGGTATAGTTGTTACAGAGCAAACAAGAACTGTGGATGATGTTGGTCCGATTCCTGCTCTGCCGTAAACACCTTGTGTAATCATGAACAAGTCACCAAAGCCCAGATTCTCGTGTGATGGGGAAATAGTAAATGACAATGATTTCATTCTGTTTTCTACCTGTAAAACACAGTGAGCAGCAGAGACACTGTGGGAGTGCGTATATAAAAGAGTGAGAGATACCTCAGTAGTGTTGTGATACGTGTGGAGCAGATGAACTCCTAAAATGGATGGATGTGCACCTAGTTTTCTCCATCAGTAAAGACATCTCCAACAGTAAAAACAGCTACAATAGGAAAATACAATTCAAAGAAAAAAAGCTCTCATTTAAAGAAAAATCAATGCCCCAAATCAGAAAACAGAAATACACTCAGGGGGTTAGGAAATGCCATTCCGATAACAAAAACGAGTCACGGTGTACTTCTACATTGAAACATGCTTTTTAATTGTGACGATGAATGAGAGTTGTGTACTTTTGTTGGGAAGCGTCTGTTACAGGCAATGATAAACCCATGTCAGAACATGGATGCTCCTAAGCAGACAATAAAGCACATGCTTAGCTGTAGCAACAATAGTTTGTAGTTTCAACTACAGTGTAGTCCAGATGAGGTCTAAATTAAGTCTTGCACTCTTTTACCTAAACAGTTTGTTGAACATGTTTATCTGAGTTCTGCTAGAAATATACTGCTCTCATTCAAATATACTGTTATTAACAGAGAGTAGTAGCAATATTATATGTTTATTTTTTACACAATGTAATAATCTGATTACATGAAATGCCATGTCACATATTATCCTCAAGGAAAACTGATTTAAATACAAAACACCTAAGATTGAACAGCACTAAAGTATAATTGAATGCTACATAAAACCATATATTCTATTTAAAGTTACTTCTTTTTGTCAACATAAAAGGGAAAAAAATACACCATGAAATTATTAGCAAAGCAGTTTTTTAAAGTTCTAAATTAAAAAGTTGTAGCACCTCAATGTAATACTTTGGTTCTGGTGGAGTTTAAGAAATCAAGCATCAAGAGAATACATTACCGTGACTTATTAGTATCACAGCAGATCGTTTAATACGAGGTTTTCTGGCAGGAGACAACTTTCATCGTGATCTGCAGTCTTGAAACAGTCCATGGAAGTTACATGACCTGCAGACATATGTGACTCATGCCATGCATCACCCTGTAAACACAGTACTTCATTTGCTCAGAAAGCTACATTCTACTCAAATAAAACATAGAGGGTGTCACTCTCTGTGTCAGTGACCAGCTGGAGTGCAGGGAGCTCTGCCCGGGGATGGATGAGGAGCTGACTGAGAGTTTATGGGTCAGGATTAAAGGGAAGGCAGGGACAGGGGATGTTATAGTGGGGTCTGCTACAGGCCACCCGACCAGGAAGACTGAGCAGATGAGGCCCTCTACAGACAGATGGGAGCAGCCTCACCTTCACAGCCCTGGTCCAGATGGGGGGCTTCAACCACCCTGAAGTGGTTGAAGCCACTTGCAGCATGGAGTGGTTATGCTGCAACACTGTAGCACATAAGCAATCCAGGAGGTTCCTGGAATGCGTTGATGATAACTTCCTTCTCCAAGTTCTAGAGGAGCCACCGAGGAGAGGTCTCACCAACAGGGAGGGGCTGGTGGGGAGTGTGAAGCTCAGGGGCAGCCTTGGCTGCAGTGACCATGAAATGGTGGAGTTCAAGATCCTTAGGTGGTGAGGAGGGCACACAATGAGCTCACTACCCTGGGCTTCAGAGAGCAGACTTTGGCCTTTTCAGGGATCTGCTTGGCAGAGCAGCATGGGATAAAGCCCTGGAGGGAAGAAGGGCCCAAGAAAGCTGGTTGATATTCAAGGATCACCTCCTCCAAGCTCAGGAGCGATGCGTCCTGACAAAGAGGAAGTCAGGTAAGAACTCCAGGAGGCTGAATGGATGAACAAGGAGCTTCTGGACAAGCTCAACATAAAAAGGAAGTGTACAGAGGGCAGAAGCAAGGACAGGTAACCTGGGAGGAATACAGAGAAACTGTCTGAGCAGCCAGGGATCAGGTTAGGAAGGCCAAAGCCCTGATAGAATTAAACCTGGCCAGGGACATCAAGGGCAACAAGAAAAGCTTCTATAGGTACATTGATGATAAAAGGAAGACTAGGGAAAATGTGGGCCCTCTCCAGAAGGAAACAGGAGACCTGGTTACCTGGGACATGGAGAAGGGTGAGGTACTCAATGACTTTTTTGGCCTCAGTCTTCACCAGCAAGGGCTCCAGCCAGACACACCACCCAAGACTCAGAAGGCAAAGGCAGGGACTGGGGGAATGAAGAACTGCCCATTGTAGGAGAAGATCAGGTTTGAGATCATCTAAGGAACCTGAAGGTGCACAAGTCCTTGGGACCTGATGAGATGCATCCACGGGTCCTGAGGGAACTGACAGATGAGGTGGCTGAGACACAATCCATCATATTTGAAAAGTCATGGCAGTCTGGTGAAGTTCCCACTGACTGGAAAAGGGGAAACATAACATCCATTTTTAAAAAGGGAAAAAAAGAAGACCTGGGGAACTACAGAACAGTCAGTTTCACCTGTGTGCCAGACAAGATCATGGAGTGTATCCTCCTGGAAACTGTGCTAGGGCACAGGGAAAATAAGGAGCAGATTGGTGACTGCCAACATGGCTTCACTAAGGGCAAATCGTGCCTGATGAATTTGGTGGCCTTCTACAATGAGGTTACAATGTTGGTGGATAAGAGAAAAGCAACTGACGTCATCTACCTGGACATGTGCAAAGCATCTGACACTGTCCCACACAACATCTTTGTCTCTAAATTGGAGAGACATGGATTTGATGGGTGGACCACTCCATGGATAAGGAGTTGGCTGGATGGTCACACTCAGAGAGTTGTGGTCAGCAGCTCGATGTCTGAGTGGAGAGTGGTGACAAGTGGCATCCTCAGGGGTCATGTTGGGACCGGCGCTGTTTAACATCTTTGTTGGCAACATGGACAGTGGGATCAAGGCACCCTCAGCAAGTTTGTCAGCGACACTGAGCTGTGTGGTGGGGCCGACACGCTGGATGTGCCATCCAGAGGGACCTGGACAGGCTGGAGAGGTGGGCCCATGTGAACCTAATGAAGTTCAACAAGGCCAAGTGCAAGGTCCTGCACATGGGTCGGGGCAACCCCAAGCACAAATACAGGCTGGGTGAGGAGTGGATTGAGAGCAGCCCTGCGGAGAAGGACTTGGGGGTATTAGTGGATGGAAAACTGACTCTGAGCCAGCAACGTGCGCTCACAGCCCAGAAAGCCAACCATGTCCTGGGCTGCATCAAGAGAAGTGTGGCCAGCAGGTCAAGGGAGGTGACTCTCCCCCTCTACTCTGCTCTTGTGAGACCGCCCCTGCAGTGCTGTGTCCAGCTCTGGGGGCACCAACAGAAGAAGGACACAGACCTGCTCGAGCGGGGCCAGAGGAGGCCATGAAGATGATCAGGGGGCTGGAGCACCTCCCCTGTGAAGACAGGCTGAGAGAGTTGGGGGTGTTCAGCCTGGAGAAGAGAAGGCTCTGGGGACACCTTAGAGCAACCTCCCAGTACTTGAAGGGGGCTACAGGAAAGATACACTCCTTTATCAGGGAGTACAGTGATAGGACAAGGGGTGATGGTTTTAATCTGAAAGACAGAAGATTTAGATTAGACATAAGCAAGAAATCCTTCACTGTGAGGGTGGTGAGACACTGGCACAGGTTGCCCAGAGAAGCTGTGGCTGCCCCCTCCCTGGAAATGTTCAAAGCCAGGTTGGACGGGGCTTTGAGCAACCTGGTCTAGTGGAAGGTGTCCCTGCCCATGACAGGGGGTTGGAACTAGATGATCTTTAAGGTCCCTTCCAACCCAAACCATTCTATGAGTCTATGATTCTTGTTACCTTTGTCTCCTATTCCCTGCCCCATGAGTTGTATACATTAGCACTTATTACTGATCATTCTTGTTTTGGAATAGTTGTGTACCAGTTCCACATATAATTATTTATAATGGAAGTTATTGCTATCTCTTATAAGAGATTTTATATAGTTATTGATGAGATAACATTTAGTCATTTCTTGTCATAAGATAAAGTTGTTCCTGAATGATATTATCCTACACTCAGTAGAAGGTTGTCTCAGTCTGTGTAATGGGATAAATAGCATTTTACTCAGTTTCAGTCTTCAAGTCTTTCTCTGGTACAAACATTCCATGCAGGTCCAGATGCATTTCTACATCTACTGTGGCTCGGCCCAATTCTTTGAATGTTTTAGCATCCAAGACAAGTAGGAAGGGTGCCTTCTTTGGATCAGATGTCACAACACAGGTTAGAACAACACCTGTGACATACAAACGAAGAATTAGAAGCATACTAGCTACACCAAGCAGAAAAGATAAAACTGTCAGGAAACAATTCTTACTTCCTAAGAATTTTAGGACACAAACTGAAAGTGCTTACTAGATCAAGAAGTCTACTAAGAGCGCTAAAGAACTAATGAATGCTTCTCTTCTGTGGTTCTTTCTGATCTGCCTGCAGTTCATTGGGAAGGAAAAAAGCAAACCAACACTGAACTATGTGCCTGGCAGTTTTGGAATCATCCTTTCAGCTATTTGCCATCTGCCTTTGCAAGGAGTCACCTGAGAGCAGAACTGGATCAAGATTACAGGGATACTTGCAGTGCCACTTCATGTTCTCATCTGTAACAACACTGACTTCCCACAGCTTCAGCTGCTCCAAACTATTGGTAAATGCAGCTTGAGCGGCTCTCTGGAAAGTCCTAAGCATTGGTTTTATTGTTTATGGCTACCTTGGGACATTACACAAGCTGATTTTGGTCTACCGTTGCTTTGGGTTTTTGTCTGCAGGTATAAAATGGCTGGTGCTAATTTTAATCTCACAGCGGAAGCATCAACCCAGCTTTCTTGACTAAGAACAATGAAACTTGTAAGATTTAATGCAAAAGTCATGTAACCCCAGCTTTCAGAATGTTGTCATTATTTTACCATCATCCTCTTCTCTTGCATCAGGGCTGGGAACGAAAATGGGCTCAGATGGCCAGCTGTGGTCCTCTCTCCAGTGGAGCATTTCCTTTGTCTGGATGTTAAATTTCACAATCTAAATTATTACGGCCAGAAAAGAAAAATGTCAGTGACCCAGACAGTGGTTTATTCCAAAGGTGCAACACGAACAGGCTGCTGACATGGAGAACTAACGCTAAGAGTCAAGGAGCAACAAGGCATGTGTCATCACAAGAAGGAAACACCTGGAAAATTTTAAATATTGGAGTCACATTTAGTGGCTGCATAATCACACAATGTTCTTTCAATTTCATGTCATTAGATTACAGTTACACCTTTCATTTATGGGCTTTAAGTATTTTACAAATCCTAACAGATCATGAGAGAACCTTCATTATAAATAATGCACTCACTATACAGAGGAACATTTAAGTGACTTGGGCCAAATCACTGCGATTCTGTAGTAAAGCAGGAAACAGGATTTAAACCTTCCATTTTCTAATCCTGTGAATTATTTTCCTTTTATTGTGACCTCAATATTTCTCAAGGCCTTCTATTGTTAAGTAGGGTATATATGCCAGAACAAAGGCTATTAATAGTGATGTGTAAAGATTAAACCAACAGGGCAAGAATTCCGCACAGATACTGGTATTTACTGAAGGAACAGAGTACAGATTTTCATCTCCTTAATGGGTCAAATGCCTGACCAAACCAATCGCCAGTGGGGATGCATGGCATTTTCAGTTCAGTTCTATTAAGACCTTTTCTCTACCCATACAGATGCAGTTATATTCTTTTTCTTTTTGACCTTTAGTCAAAAGATATGTTTACACAAAAATTAAACTATTCAAATTACTGGAGGAAGAATTTGGAAGAATTCTCCCTTGTAACCAAGATGACAGCAATTTCGCTGACAGACTTTACCTAAGGTTTATACATGGTTGTTGTTGTGCCTGCACTCATTAAAGAGCAACTGATGTGGAAAAAAAAAAGTCTTCTAACAGCATTTTTTATTATATTTAAGTCAAGCAGGGATTATCTACACTGAAAATCACAAACTTGCAGATTTGTTTGAGCTACTGTCAGATGTGCTGCAATAAATTTTCTTACATCATGCAGAAATCCAGCTATATTTTGTAATCAGTTGTGGTAATTATATACAAGAACCAACAGTGAACTCAATTTGCGCTGCCTTATAGTCACAGAACAAGAATTATAAAGAGTTTGTCTGTACAATACTCTTATCTTCAACTATTAATACCTTTCATCTTGATCTATGTGTACTCTAGGCTGTCTCCTGAAAAGTTGGCATCATTTATACACAAACGAAACATTTGCTACCCTCTAATACCAAACTAGCTAGCAAAACATAAAGCTTTCTGAAATATTAGATACTGTTTTAATATTGTTAATTGATTAGATACTGTTGCAATAACTTATTTTTTTTAGTTAGGTTTCTTAAAGGGAAAAAATATTACAGAGGTATGTCTGTCTAGTACTTCTATTTCCTACTTACTCTCTCCTTGGTAGCTTTTGGCACATTACAGAAGTTCAGCCCACTTTCACAGAAAAGTGAGGGTCTCAGTAACTATTGTGTTCAAGAGACTTTGTGGAAATACAAAGGTGGATAAAGAAGCCTGAGTTTATTAATATTTATGAGGGAAATGGTACAGCACACACTCACCCTTACAGGAATTCAGGCATTTCATGTTTCTTAGCATGTGAATGACCCACCAATGGGAAAAGTTTTGGCAGAAACACATACACTATTGAATACTCGAGAATTCAATCTCAAGTCACACCTGTAAGAAAGCATTTGTTCTGCTGCCTATGGAACTACATGTTTTTAACAGCTGATAATAATGTTCTGGATTTTCAACTAGTAAAATTAAGACATACTGTTTCCATAGTTTGGCCCAGTGAGACTGTTTTAATCATACAAGTAAGCTACACATATGTCCAACTTCTCATCTCCTTGCTTTCAAGTGCTGAAGTTTATGAACATAGTACCCAACTATGTGTCATCGTTTAGAAGCTTTAACTTGAGGTTGAAAAAAAGAGTTAATTTTCTGGCCTCAGAACCACACACTTTGAATTTGTATGTATGAATGCAGATTAGGCAATATTTTGGGTCAAACTAGTAAAGCATGGTCTACTTATAACTGCTTAAATTTGATATGTGTTCTGTAAATACAAAGTTCCTGACTTTGTAAATGTTAATTATACCTGTACAGGAACTGGACTCCACTGGACTTCCGTTGCAAAGATGTACTTGTATTTTTTGCCATTATAGTCATAGTTGATGCGAGGCAGTTCTATCCCTGGATAAAATAAAGTTCCAGACTTAGGAACAAGTGAAGAAAAATAACTCAAATGTACATTTACATATGCCAGCCTTCAGGAAGTTTTGCACTTTGAAAAACCTTGACAGTATTTAAAACAGGTGTGGCATAGATTTTGTGTGTCTGAATTTCTAAAAAGCTGAAGATGGATATTAACACAAAATATTTAAGCCAGGGTTGTTTGTTAGTTCAAAAATTACAATTCTTCATTCTTAGGATTTCATTATACTGGAACTTATGAGGGTTCTTTTGGGTTTTTTTCTTTCTTCATAAATACATGAGATGCGAACATCAGATATAATTGGAGGTTATCATTCTATGAAATTAGTTTCACTGTAGATAAATATATACTCTTTACATATTCCTGTTATTATCCCATGAAAGAAGTTTAAAAATCTACTTTCAAAGGCAACCTTTATAAAATACAGTAGTAACTATTTATAACAGACCTATTCAACTAAAGTTACTCTTGTAGATTTGCAAGCCATATTAATAGCTGTAATATTATTATAAAACTGATGTAACTGCAGACATTTAAAGGATTTCACTCTTGATAAATATGTATCTGAGATGTTCAGGGTCATATATTACTGGATAGACCAAGAGCAGGGTAGTAAAGAGAAAGATATTGTCAATATCTACACTAAACATATTAATTAAAAGTTTTGTTTCTCTTCGCTTTATAAAGATCTTACATATATGAACAGCTATTAGGTATTATTAGAATGTACCTGTGTGTGTTAGAGAACATATTTGAGATTTGTAGAATGGATATGTCTCACCTTCACATAGTATTTCAGGTTGACAATAGATGCTGCCATCTTTCTCTTTTACAGCAGTTGCAGTAGAGGGAACTGTGACTAAATTAGAACCTACTTCAGCTTCCTGAAAGAGACATATGCTGAAAAAGTAATGTGTCTCTAAGAATATGCTTCTCATTTAGAGCTTTCATCAGGTTTGATATTAATACAGACGATTCTGGGATTAAACAAAGAATACAGCTTCAAGAATTTCCTTCTTATGGCGTTTATCTTATAACATTAGATTCTGACCTTTTCATTAGAAATCTTGTTATACTCAGAGGATTTTAATAGATCATAGAGTAATAATTTTGAATCACACCGAGCCTTTAAAAAAGTTTAGATAGACATGGCTATATCCCAGAAACACAACAAATGGATTACATAGTTTGTGAATTTAATTAATGAAGATGGGTTTCAAGGAATTAGGTATCGAATTCCCACTAAAAGTCACCAAGTTTAGGGGTTTTTTTGCACCTGCTGTAAATCAAGTGCAAAAATAGGTGTAATGCACCCTTGTTTTTAATATGCTATTGCTGAATTCTTAAGCTTGCAGAGTAGTTTGGATAGCTGGTGTGATCCAACACATCCTTTGTCATTGCTGCATAACTGTTTTTGAGGCATGACCAAAGCAGCAAGGTTCTAGGATGTAGAAAGAAAAAGTATTATCCATTCCAAATGTATCAGACAGAAACTTGCCCAAGTTGCTGGGCAGTATAAAATCTTCCCTGCAAACAATGATGTAAAATGATGTTTTAAATTAAACTGAAAGATAAATTCTTTCATCTTCCTGGTAAATCTCACACTTAAATGAAATATTCTGATTTTAATAAAACCATTGCAACAGTTGGGAGTATTTATGTATTATATACAGGCTTCCAGTAAAGGGAAGAAATAGATTGTTCAAAACCTCATGCATGCCCTTCCAGTCAACAACCAAGTTGATACATCTGCTCACATTTGATGGCATTTTACAAATAATCTCACTGGGAAGGAAATTACGTGTGCTCAATAGCCCTGTTCTCCCTGAAGAATGGTATCAGAACCTAGATCCAAGTAACTACGTCCAGCTGCTCATTGCCATTTCTCACAATACATACACAAACCAGAACTCCCGCACACTGGGTGAACATGTTATTTTTAAAGAATCAGAAATTTGCACATAAGGGCTGGCAACTAATAATTCACCTATTATTCACACTCATGTATTTTAAATTACTGATCAAAGAACAGATTAAAAAGCAATTTTCTTTTTACCTTGTCATACTGCAGAGGAACAACAAACCGTTTACAGGTTGGTATGGAGGTAAGTTTGCTCTTCTCTTCAAAGTTCTTACTCAGGTTTTTTAAATAGAACAGATCATATAAGCTATTGTCTGTATAGGCAATAATATCAAAAATAATGTGGCCATCCTCTTCATAAGCATTTACATGGTGAAAAAACACCATAGCATCAGTATAAAACTTGGTGGATACTTCTTTTTTAGTCTTCTTGTCTACAAAGTGAAACCAAGTCTGAAAGATAGGAAACATTATTTAAAACTGTTGATGATTAGCAAATAGTTATTTAGGAAACTGTTTTCTAATGATAGCCATCAACATTCTAACGTATTGTCTGTTTCTACTGAAGCATATTAAAAACTCAGGATTTGCTGCTAGGAGACAAGAGGTTCCAACCTGAACAACAGAAAATGCAGGAGTAAAATGAATGTGGAAGTGCTTTAAACTCATTTTACTGTTGCAAATTACTATTTGGACTAGGCTGAGGATTGAGGTTTTCTGGTAAAACCTGGAAAATCCCCTGCTCTATTTTTAAATTAAATAAATCTGCCTTAGTCCAGAGTTTCTGTGGTGCTTTGTGCTGGTGCCCTCTATCCCAGCATGCCCCACAGAGCCTGTGGAAATAAGGTTCTCAGAAAACAGGTTTTTTTCCTCAGTTGCTTTCCTCAGCGAAAGCCTCTCCTTTTGTTGGATGCAGACTTTTCCACCAATCTGGCTCTCCTATCTGATGCAATGGATCTAGAGCAGATCTCATCCACAATATACAGTGTTTTGTCTGGACCAGGAGCAACTGTATGTATCTGGGATGCTAGTATGGTTTTGAATTTCTCTTCAAGCACAGAGTATTTCTAACACCACCAAACTATCCTCTTTCTCAAGCACTTCAGCATCAGATATTTACTGGTGAAATTTCTGGAGATGGGATATGGTATTCAAAAAAATACAACTTCTAAAAAAAATGTGCAACATGGAAGTCAAGGCTTGAAGAAAGGTGAGGGATTACTGAAATTAATGAACCAGATAAAAACAGAACAGTGTGGAAGAGGTCACTGGCCTGGCTAACTCCATTGTTCAGCATTAGGAAAAATACCTTATCTTCCTTATGATAGGCAAGGCAGGAAGCCCAGTTCACACCTCGGATGTAAGCAGTTGCCATTTTGACAATATCCAGTTTGAATGGCTGCTCTACGAAGACAATGTAATTTTCTGTGATTCCAAAACTATGGTAGTAGCTTGGGTGGAGCAGAGAACGAGAAGGGATGGAGCATACCACTTCCAGATGTTTAAGACAAGATTTCTTCTTTTCTTTTTCTGAACATACATGATAAAAAAATAAAGTTATATTTATCATAAATTCCAATCCAATCTCATGCTTGGATTTCTCCCATGTATGAAGTACATATCTTACCTGCCACAGAAGGAGGAATCTTAAATAGAATGTATTTTGTCTTCCCTTTATCAACTATTGAAGTGCCCATGTTGAGAATATTTCCAGCACTGTCATAGTGTGGGTGAGAAGTTGCCACATTTACAGCTACATATTTGCTGTAGTCAACCTGGAAAATGATACAATATGAGATTTTAAAGATGTGTAAGAGAATTAAAACTGATCTCAGTTAACACCACAAATCCACCAGCTTTTTAGCACTGGCAGCCTTTTATTGGTACCCTGTTTTCAAAGGCCTTGAAGTTTAAACAATTAAGCCAAATTATTTATGTAGGTACTCAAATGATTTCCTAATTGAAGGCTAAAACAAGTTACAGAATCTGAACTACATTCACCTCTCCCTCACAGCCATGTAACACGGGAGGACTGGCTAAAGAAGTTACTCTGCAAATGCCCATTTCATACTGAAAGCAGTTTATTTAACAGGGGTTTGAGTCCAGCAATATTCTGGAGCAAAAAGATTTCTATTTGATTTAAAGTTTGGAAATTGTACTCAAACTATACTGCATACTAGAAAAACCTCATTGTGTATTTCAATATGTCAAGATTTCATTTTAATAATTAAGTACTATTTTGCATAAGGTACTTGAAAATTACTCATATAACTGATCCACTGAATTGTTAATTATATAAATTACTTGATAACTACAGATGCATAATAATGGAAATGACCCAAAATAATTATGTCATAAAGCATGATATATGGCATTCCTGCAACTTTGCTAGATTATGTACAAGTGAAATTGCTCAAAGCCCAGCTTTTCCCAAGCTACCTGGGATTTAATTTTGAACTCATGAGTTCTTAAAAGATGTTATCTTCACTATTTCACTTTATCATGATTTCAAAAGTAAGGGAATAGTAGAAGAAGAAAAACATTTTTCCTGTTTTGTGTCCTGCATACATTAAAGGATCCGTATGAGTCAGCCTGAAACTTTATTCATTAGCAGATGAGGAATCAGAATGACAGACAGTTGTTTATACCTTCTCTAATGTCTCCAGAGTCTGCGGATTAATTTTCCTGATGAAGTTAGTCTCACTGGTAGCATAAAAATCATCCCCAGTTTTCATAATGTTGATCAGGCAGTTGTCTGTGAACTCAGGAATGGTGTGAGACAAATACGAGAACGCCCTGCACAGAGGGAGATTTCCTATCAGTTCACTAGAGCTGCAGCAGCTGTAGTGTTTTACCCCGTGCAAAGCAGAAATCACCCGAGCAGTGTGGGCTGTGCACAGCAGCAGGGTCAGGGAGCTGGGTCTGTCTCTCCCCTGCTTTGCTCTCTTCTGGCAGTTTCTGCACCACCCCCCTGGAAAGGGTGGAAAAGCAGAGGAGATGGACTTCTTCAACACCCTTGGCCTGAGCAAGGGTTAAGGACACACAGAATCCCAGAATCATCTAGGTTGGAAAGGACCTTGAAGATCATCCAGTCCAGCCATTAACCTCACACTGACCGTTCTCAACTCCACCATATCCCTCAGCGCTGGGTCAACCTGACTCTTCAACCCCTCCAGGGATGGGGACTCCCCCCCTGCCCTGGGCAGCCCATTCTAACACCCAACAACCCCTTCTGTAAAGAAATACTTCCTAAGAGCCAGTCTAACCCTGCCCTGGCGCAGCTTGAGGCCATTACCTCTTGTCCTATCACTTGTTATGTGGTTCAAGAGACTCATCCCCATGCAACACATGCAACAGTTTTTGCATACGCAAATGGGCATCCAGGTCCAGTCCTGCTGTCAGCTGTAAAATATGCACTGGTTTATCAGGATGGGCTAATCACATGCTCTTCTGGGCATACCTTGGGAAAATTTGGCCTAACACTTCCTACCTAAAAGCTGGTAGGTTTTTCAGCATCTGCCTTCATAAAATAGATGGACTCATTTACTCCCTGATGGAATATTTTTGTTCCCGGTGTTATCCCGTATCACAATTATGATTTCAAAGAAGATCCAACTTCACATATGGGCTTGACAGTTTTCCTTATTAGTTTAGGATTTTATCATATTCTCTTGAAGCCAAGACAAAGTTGCTTATATCCCTTTTGAACTTAAAATACCAGCATTACCCTATTACTGCTGGAAGAGGGAAGAAAAGCATCTTATCTCAGGGTAACAACTGACAACTTATCAACTAGTTTATAATAGCTATCCATGAATATGCTTCTACCAAATAGCAAATTCAAGGTCATTAGAGGTAGTTCAGCCAGGAAGAAGAGATGGGTGAACTACTTGCATTTGTTAGGGAATTTCCATCACCAGTTTTACAACACAGGTGATAACATGATGGCTTACACCTTGCCTCTCACATACAGCCTATCATCCTTGTTAATGGTATGAAAGCAGCTATTGCAGTGATCCCAAGTGGTTCAGATTTTGAATATAAGATTAGTTCAGGCCTATGAGTATAGTCCTTCAAAGCACTGCACCTGATTCAAGGAACAACTGGAATTTTTCGTCACTTTTTTTTTTTGTAAAAATGGTCTTTAATCCAGAAGTTTTTCTGACTCTTTTTCAATCTTTGATGCTTTTCTTCTTGTTGTTGAATAAACTTTGCATAAATACCTTCCCCATCTCTTAATCTTTTCCTTTCTTGCTGCTTCTCCCCTTACAGAGTATCATTTTTTTAAAGTTCTGCAAAACACTTGAAAAAGAAAATACTTGTTTTTTCAAAATTACAACAAAATCTACTCACAATAGTGAATAAAACTGCCAATATTGCTGATAAAATTAATTTTAAATATTTGCCTTAGAATAACCCATAGAGAGTACAGTGCTGGTTATATCTCTTGGCCTTTCCAATATTTAGCAATTGTAAATTTACAAAACAAATTTTGTATTTGTAAATATGTGTCAAGGGTAAACAGAAAGACATCTGTGCTGTAGAGAGAAGTAGACAGAAGAATCTTGTTGGGAAAAGCATTGCTTACTTGGCAAATATGTTTTTGCATGGATCCGGATAAGCCATTGTTCCAAACTCAGACACCACAATTCTGTTTGCTTCTATATTGCAGTTGTATGTGTCGCTTCGGAGATACTTACTTCTGTAGTAAACTTCACCTGACAAAGGCCAAACAGGTTTCAATCACATTTCATACTGAGTTCTTGAAAAAAATTAGTATAAGTAAAGTCAGAGAAAGAGTTTCTCAAGCAGATGTCTTCTAGCTAAGAAAAGTTAGCAATGAAACCAACAATGTTCCTAAATCCCTGTTTTGGAAGGCTTTTTCAGCTCTCTGAGGAACCCAGGACTGTTCCTGTGGCTGCTGAGATTAGAAACAATTTCCTTGACACAGTTGGACAATACTGGGGGACTGGGGAGAGGAAAGGAGGGATTTGGATAAACTATTCCTGTAAACCAAAACAATCTGTGTAAAAATGATTAATTACACATCAGTGTGTGGGTGGTGATAAATCTCCTATATTGGCAAAATTTAGTTATGAGAGAATAACAAATTGCTTGAAGGAATCAATGCCGATCCTAAACAATTTAGTGGACCACTATACTTGAACTAACTGAGCTCAGTTTGCTTTAGGTAAGCAAAATATACTGGCCATTCAATAAACACTGGTCATTTCTTTATAGGTTATTTTGTTAAGGACATAGAGCTGGACATCCTGCAGTGGCATTAAATGCCTCTAATCACAGAAACAGAAACTAAAAACTTAAACACAGAGTAAAGTTGACTTAGCGCTTAGGGATATGCTGTAGTTGGGAACTGTCAGTGTTAGGTCAATGGTTGGACTGGATGATCTTCAAGGTCTTTTCCAACCTAGACGATTCTGTGTAAAAAGTAAACACTAGGAATGGCGGGTGACAGGAGTAAAACCCAGTTCTTTTACAGATATATACATTTTGCAGCAAGAATCTAGGTGTAAAACATCCTGCCTCACACTGTAAACAGCTGAATGGATAAAAAACACTTTAACTGAAAACAAAAAATGAAATTGATTTGGATAGAGGATCTGCCTGTTTTCCCTCCATAAGGATGACAAGTAGGAGGACTGCTTGTAGGGGTGTCAAGTGTACATAAGCTTGATATTTGAAGTGACACAGTGGCCTAGTTTCTGTTCTGACAGGTGTTATAGCTACAACCAAATCCCAAATGGGGAATGCTAGTCTTCCCTGAAACTAGGTTGTTCATCCACAACAGAAAAACCTCTGGATATTACAGTATTTTTGGTTGATCCAGATCAAAAGAATAGAGGCTTTCTTGCTCTGGGTGGAAGGCAAAGGCCGCCCTGCAGTGACCTGCTCAGAACTGGTCGCAGACCGTCCTGCAGTGCAGACAATATTGAACTCTGGCACTCCAGAAAAAAAGACAACACAATCTATCCCTGATAACAGCCCTGCAGGGACACTTGCTGCTGCTGTGGCGAGCGAGGTGTGAGTGTTATGTTTGGAGAGACTTTCCCCAAAGCGGTTACCACCTCACCACACATGCCACTCTGCAGACTGAAACCTGCAACATTCTAACACGAATCAAACTCAAAACAGAATTAGCAACATAAGGCACCAAGATTTGGGTTGTTGAGCTTTTTTTAATCTGATTTGCAACAACTTACCATTTTTAAATGTAAAGCTATGCAGCAGAGCCAAGCCATCAAACCAGTGGTTATACTTAGTGTCCCCTATTGTGTGCATTCCTGGGCCATTTCGGAGAAGTATCCCTTGCAACCAAGGGGGCAACTGACCTATAAACAAAAAGGAGATTTCAGTATCCATTCATTTAGGTGAGGGGAATGTTACAGGACAATTTTCCTAAGGGCATAGGCTTTGTATAGGCAGACAGATTATGGGTGCGTCAAGATTTGTAATAGCCTATAATTATGTTGGGGTTTTAACTAAAATATGATCTGCTCAAAAATGGGGCACTAGTATTATTTACATCAATATTGCTATATGAGATTACTATAAGAAGATGAGATTGCTGGAAAGTGATTTATTAAATATCAGGAAGTAAATAAAGCTGGACATTTCTTTCCTACACTCAAATCTTAAACTGATACATTTAAATGCTTGTACTCACGCCAGGAAAAGCTAGAGCTTATCAGAAACAAACATATTTTATAGGTCATATGACTTGCATTGGCCTTCAGTACATCAATTTAAACTTCAGGCTAAATGAATTCCAGTAAAAGTTTCATTAATTAAATTACACAGCACAATGTAGTGTCATTTTGGGAGTGCTTTTGTGACAGTAGTCATAATGTTGATGTTTTGAACACAAATAAAAGGTAGGAATATTATACTGAAAATATGTAAGTACTGTTGAGGTTTCGGTAAGAAATGTTCCTCACCAAATCCCCGAAAGAAATACATTACCTAGCATTTGACACACAGAATAACAACAATTAAAGAAAGTCATTAGGGTTAAAGAGCTGAACAAAAGCATATCAGATATTAAATTAAAAGCTTCACTTGCTTCTTTGTGCATATGCCTCCTGAGGGAACATTTAAGATCACATACTACTTTTCCACACAATTCCTGCACTGAACATTGTCTCTGCATAAAAAGCTATTCAGAACTTTTAATTCTCCCCATCATTTAGTTTGTGACCCTATGTTGAATACATTGACACACTTTCTTATTAATACTCCCTTTACCACAAATAGAAATGTCCTGTGGAAATATTCAATTTTGTCAAAGCTGATGCAGTTGCAGAGAGGTAACAATTGTTTTGCTGTAAGACTTCTTGAGATCCTAAAGGGACTGTGGCCACTTTCTAAGAGAATATTTCCTGAATTTTGACCTTTAGGTAAGGCAAACAAGGACATCTGCCACTTCTTCAAAGAAATTACATTAAGGACATAAGGAAAAGCCATCCAAATGCAAAGGAAGGGTATGGAGTAAATGCCGGCTTTATCTAAAATATATTTTCAGTCAGGCTTACCAGCTAATATTGTATGTCACAATACTCACACAACTTCATTAGGGTTACAGTTCTGGAATACATAGGAAGATAAAAAATTGTTGACACAATGGATGGACTTTCATTATTATTATTATTTTTACTACATTCTATAAAAGCCTTGAAAACCAAAACTTACTTGCCTTTCTAATACAAGAAGTTCCAATGCAATAATTATAGTACTTTTTTGTCTAAGATGAACAAGTTTTAACCTTTAATACAGATAATTGCACAAAACTTGAGTATCTAAAAATAGTTGGTGAGAAGACAGTGAGGAAATCATAAGTTAGCAAAATAAAATAACCCTTCAGAGAGAATAGGATTATGATCTTAAGAAAGTATACATTCAAAATAGAAACATAATTTTTGTTTGGCTGACTACTGAACATTAATAACTGAACAAGTTTAGTCTGCTTATATACCTCAAATACAAGTGTTTCTCTTCTTGTCACTTCCCTTTCTACAGTTTTCTGTTATGTGGCAACAGAAGATTGTAGGCTCTGCTATTTCTCCAATACTATGGGCAACTGCAGGGTAGTGAGTGTAGTCTTCTGTGTCCCTACCCTCCTACCAATGCCATTTATGATTGTAAATCTGTGCCATGAGCATGGGCTGCAACCAGCCTTTTGCTAACACTGAGTTGGGGCTGACTGCAGGGGGTCTTGCTGCAACCAGCCCTTCTTTCCCTGCAGTGAAAATGTAGTACTTCTGCTGCATATGAGATCTTGTGGGATTCTGATCCAGTAAAAACTATCTTCTGCTTTAGGTCCCGTCATTCAAGAAAAGCAGATATTTCTGCAATTCAATGAACATCTTGCAGTTCCTAGGGCTAAAAATTTTTTTCTCTATCTCAGAATAATGATGCTCAAAAAGTTCCAGGACAGGCCAAGGAAATAATTTCACTGGAACAGATAAATAGGAATAAAAGGGGATCTTCTTTTTAAGGCACTGTGGACTTGATGCAGCTTCTGAAACTTCTGGTGTACTTCAGTGTAATTTCTGGCATAATTCCAGTATGAAAAGCATGGAACAAAGGGTCATCTAGTGAGGTTTTCAGACGAAAATTCATCTTAGTAGGAATTAAGAATTTCTGTAAATCACACGGGGTACCAATCAGCATCCTAAAGAGCTTAAATAGCTTTTAAAATCTGGACCTTGTATCTTTTTTGCTTCAGAATTTTATCTGAAGTGGAAATAATGATACTTTTCTGTACCACATGAGGACACAAAAGTGACACAGTAAAATCTCCAAATATTTGGATGCTTATTAGCTATCATAACAATAGAGTTTCATACAATCACATGGCTGTACGGTGTTTAGGAGAGCGTGGGTTAAATTACAGTTGACGTTAGAATTATGGGGTCATATGTACAGTGTGCATATTGAGTAACAAGGAGCCAAAATACTGGCAGAGCTCAGGGCTAGCAAAATATTTAAAGACGTCAAAGTTCTCTTTAGTCTTCATAATTAGTAAATACTGAATCATCATTGCCAATGAAGGAATATTTTGTATACATAATTTTATGTACTGAAATATGCAGTCTTTGTTCAAATAAGCCATTCCATAATACAGATCAGGTATGATACATGGTTTGTTTTCAAACAACTTCAAATGTTTCGATAATAAGTTTTTATCTTGAGAAAAAAAAATAAATTGAAAGGCATAAAACCACTGCAAATTGTAACAAAATACTTTGTCTGACTTGAAACAAAATATTTTCCAATTCCAAGCCACCAAACTGAAGAACAACAACAACAAAGCCCTGCAAGTTTTAATTGTTGTCTTTTTAAGTGTTGTACTTGGGAAGTGACTTTAAAATTGGTATTAAACACCAATCATTTCTTCGACTAAATATTACAAACAATGCAGTATATATTTACTAAGGAGGGGACCTCAGCAACAAATCTCTCCTATAGCTGTGGCAAAATTCTGTTCTGTAAAGTAAAAAAAGACATAAAAATAATAGATTGATCAAGTGTTCACCCCTAGAGAGCCACTTTAATCTATCTCGCTGAAGGATACCCTGCAGTTTTTACTGGATTAACTTCTGAACCCCTTTTTTAATAGTACATGGTGGCATTCATTCCTGCTGCTTTTCTACTTAGAAATACTATTGTTGAAGAGTCCCAATTTTAGTGCCTCTCTCCAGGAGAGTGCCTCTGCAAGGAAGAGTGTGAGCAGGCAGAGGGAGGGTAGGGAAGGGTTACAGAGAGGAGAAACCGAAAGCCCGAGCAGAGCCGTGGGGGAGGGGGAGGTCACCAGACTAAATCCCGAGATTTCGCCCCTCACCACCAATTTCAGTGAATCCTGTTCAAACAGACCTTTCGGAAAAGTATACAAAAATGCCCACAAAGTGAGAAAAAAACCACAATCGGAGCACAAATATTATCTGAGATCAGTCCTTTAAACAAAGTTCACTTCTCGCTTTCTCAGTTTCCCTTTTCAGTGTTGTTTTGGGTGAATAAGTGTTTCAGTTTTCATTTGAAAACAGCAAAGCAACCACATGTATTAGAAGAGATTTTCTTTCACTTACCTTGCACCTCAGCTTTTATGGGTTCTGGATGTTCTTCTTTATTTCTACCAAATATTGTATCCATCTCTCATATAATAAACAGGTTTTGTGTCCTCTACCCAGCTGCTCCTGCAGCTGTAGTTGTCCCCTCCTGTCTGGGCTAAGAACAGCTCTTTCCTGTGACATATAAAGATAAGGTCAAAGTGCAATACGAGCTAGTGGTTTATAGATCGACAATTTATAATAGCTGATCTTTAATCCCTAGCACATTCTCATTAAAATTAACTCTTTCACTGATTCAAAGGAGAAATAAGAAAAACATAACTCACCTGTTTGTTCCTTATAAACTTATCTGAAGCACCCAGGCACACCCAGGAGTCAGGTAGAATGACTCTGAAACATCACCTTCAGCATTTCGGATAAAATTTTAGACACTGTGTAGGGCTGCTTGCCGCATTTGACAAGTAGGGAGAGAAAAAGAACAGAAATCTCTACCCAGTGTTCTGAATTTGGCTCTTTGGGAGTGACAAACATTTCAGAGCAGGGTGTCATCTTTTTCTTTCCATTCTGTGAAATTTAAACAGGGCTATTCTATTAATTAACAAAATATCATCACTGAACAGTCATGTTCTGTATTTCTTTATATACAAGCTGTTCCAGAGTGAACTGAGGGGCACATCTTTGAATTAAACATCTTTTCACAAATAATCACTATAACATATTCTCCCATATGTGACCTGAATCCACTCTGTGAAAGTATGGCAGGAATCATTAAAAATACGGGGGATTTTTATCCTGACACTTGTTTCTAGATAAGGTACTTAACTGAGTTCAATGTTGTTAATTTCAAAATCCTCTGGGAAAAGAATTATTTCAATATAAAGCATGTGATCACAGAGCAAATCATAGGCCCCATTGAACATGAAGGATAAAAAGATTCTTTGCACAATTATATATTATGCAATTTCCTATGAGGTTACCCTAAAATCCGATTTTTTCAGCTAAATCACTGTTGTTCCCCAAGTGTTTTAACATCACTTCTTAAGGCTGACTGATCTTTTCTAAATATACATATTTATTTTATTTAAAAAACAATTTGTGCTGCAGACTGCTCTGACACACTTGTTATACGTTGCTCCTCTCTTCCTAACCCATTTTCTGTTTGATGGCCTAGCTTCACTTTGGGAGATCATCAAGAGATGTCTTTGTCTCTGTTTGGAAAGCACTGACAGAGGCAGGTGATAACAGATTAAAAAAGAAAATATAAGGTCTTTGTTGGAATTAGTAGTATTAATAAACAGCAGGATTGAACCAGAAGGCTGTAGGAGGCGAAGGGTATCCAAGTCCACATACATACACATATGCAGATATATATATATACATAAACATACATACACTATATGTGCATGTATATGTGCGTATATGTGAGAGAGAGTGTGTGTGTGTGTATTGAGATGTAAACTTACTTGTATACACAAAGCCAAGTAAAGGATTTTTCAGCAGTGTTAGAGACTGAAAGGGATCTGGCAAAAAAGCAAAGCTGTCTATTTCCACTAAGCCATGGGGACATTTTCTCTGTCCATGATGTTCTGCTGTGCTTTAATAAGTTCTCTTCAGTGTATCCTCATCCATTTACATGGCCACAGCTCTTACTGCTGCAGTTTTAATTATCTGACCTGTGAGTGGTCTAACCTGTAGCAGTACTAAGAAGATCCCCATAGAGCAAGCAAGCAAATAAAAAAGATCAAATCAATTTGCCCTTCTCCACCATGACTGTTCATGTAGTTTAAGGTTCAGCCAAGATGAGGTAATTGGAAACCTTGTTAAAAGTTATTTGAATGGAAGAACAAGGAGCTGCAGATATCCAACAGTTTTTGAAATCAACCTGGATGTGTTTTGGTAGCTAATTTCAGGTGTCTGTGCCTGAAAGTTCTGTCCCATATTTTGCACAACTTAAATAAGGTGGCCTTGCAAAGTTCATTTTTCCTGCTTGTCAGTGAAAAGTACTTCATTTGCCAGTAAAACACCTTTTTTGGTTTTGTTTTCATCATGATAATGACAGTTAAACAGTTTAGTAAGGTATGGAGAGATTAATTTTCTTGCTAACTGTGTAATTTTCCCCTTTTTACACTGAAATATCAAAGTATTGATTTACAATTATAATATGTAATTATCAGCAGAAGTAGATGTGTCGTAGGTGACTTTTCTAATTTTATTATTTCACAATGTTTCTTCTCCCTTTGTAAAACCACGTGTTTGATGGGAGAGAATGGAGAAGGCTATAGAACTCTGTGTGGTAGAGAAGATAGATAGAAGATATTGAAATATAAGTACTTAATTTACTTTTATCTCGACCTTTCTCTTATAAAATTCAAGTTCTAATTAAAGCCTATTAACAAAGGTCACATTACCTGAATGTGACTTTAAACTGTGCTAAGAACTTTCAACTACCAACTGTTATCTATTATTACCTAATAAAGACTCCAATAGTAAAACTGATATGAACTGATATGTCGTTCTTGCTGAAATCACACTGACTGCGATCTCACTGTGCCAGAGATATAAGCTCTTATCTTTGTTAAATACTGTCTTATTGACTTGTTCTCATTTAAAAAAATTACCATCAGCACTACCTAGGAATACTTGCACTGTCCAATTGCAAACACAAACTACTAATATAGTTTGTTCAAACTTAAACAATAGTTTCCATACATGATTCTGATCAGGTTTTGTTTGGATCAAAACAGTTTTGATTGAATACTGTTCTGATCAGTATTGTTTGGATCAAAATAACTGTGTTTGTGAAATTTTAATTTTCTTGATGAGATTTTAATTTTTTGTGAGATTTTTGTGAGATTTCATTATTTTTGTGATAAACAAAAATACTATTTTCTTCTATAAAGTCCTATTTTTAAAATGTATGACCAGAAATACTGATTTGTTCATTTAAATAAAAATATAATGTAGCTTAGTATTAAAACTCTTCAAGTGCTGAGGCACAGAACTGCCAGCCTACCCATAGTAGTATCCAACCAGACCAAGCCTGATCATAATGCCCAAGCATTTGAACATAGACATTTGAACAACAGCCACAGTACCCACACCTCCTCACCATAAGACTTTTATAACCTTATTTGCACCTTTCAACATCTGAAGACTATTTACATGTTTTAATATTTAATATGTTATACAGTTCAGTAATGTGTTTTCAAGTGGGCAGAATGACAACATGAAGGTTGGCATTCACTTCCATGACTGAAGGTGTTGCAGACATTTACAGTGGCAGAAGTTAATGCTGCTACACATTGTCCTACCTTTTAGCCTACTGTACATCTTTGGGAGAACATAAAAACTAAAAAGAACTGTTGTCTGGTTTCAGACAGGTGACATATCAGTGTAGAGTGCTTAACACAAAAGCAGTATTCCTGAACAGAGAGACTGCTGGACCTCCAGTATTCTCGTTATGGGGACTGTGAAGCTGATCTCTTTTGTAAGGTGTTGGGTATCTACTGATGAGAGGCATTATTAATGAAAACAACTTGTAATACAGCTTTTTTCTTTCTGCTTTCATGTCCTGTAAGCTCAGAAGTAGCTTATAACAAGCAGAAGAAAAATGTGTAACAAAATGAAATAAAACAAACAAGAGGTGGAAGCTAGACCGCCTTAGAAATCTGTCCAGTCTTACACTTATGGGAATCTGGAGTGACCGCAGAGACACCAGTGGAGTTGTGATGGCTGTAGATTCAGATCCAAGCAATTTTTTTTTTTTTTTTCTGTCTGTGTATGCTAGGAAAAGTTCAGTCCATTTGTATCTACCAGTTAATGTTTTACCCAAAGAGGGTACCTTTAATCCTTAGAACAGTTTGCTTATTAAGATAGTAAGTTAATGGCGCATCTAAATTGTGTCACTTAGTCATGATCACAAGAGCACATGAGGTGTCAGCAGATAGTTCTGCTACTTTCTGTGTGAATTCAAAGCTGACCCTAACCATCAATAACCCTAGCTCAATTAATGTTTGTACAGGGCACACATCCTTTTCTTTCCGACAGTCAAAGTTCTGCTGTGGAAGGCAATAAAACATAGGAACTAGCTGGGAAAGAGGGAGCTATTGAGGCATCAGCTGTATGGCAGGCAAAGAAAGTTAAGCTACAAGCTCAAAGACAACACTGTAGGTGCTTCCGAAGGGACAGTTCCTAGGAGAAGATCCTCAGCGACTTATCCAGGCAACATTTGTGCCAGAAGGTAACCATACACATCCTATAAACAGAAATTATGTCCAACCCAGCAACTCCTGAATGTAGTTCTACTTATCTTTATCCTGACCCCATCATGCCAGACATGAATGCCTAATTTAATTATTGCACCCTGTAAAGATAAGAATTGTTTCCCTGTTTTTCTAAACAAGATAACATCAAACTTGCAACTTGGCAGTGCTCACTGGTAAGTTCACTGTATTGCCACATGCAAAATTAGGCAGTGGAGCAACAACAAAAACAAACCCTTTGCAGTCAGCAAATGACTGGGTGTCACTATCAGGACAAGCAGCCCAGGAGAGCAGCAAGGAAGAAAGAGTGATTGTGATCCACCTTCTTAAACTAATTGGCAGATGGGCTTTTTTAAAGCCAGCTGGAGAGACGGAAGATGTAGGTATACCTAGGGGCTTTTCTCCATCCCTTTCGGATAGTCTGCTCAGTAGTCAGTAGTTCCTACCTATTTGGGTAATATTGAAACAGATCTTTTCAAGAGGCAGTTCTGCACACTGCAGGAGTGTACCTGACACACTAAAATGGACCACTCATAATCTTGTCTCAGGTTAATGATACCTGAAAATAATCTTTTTGCTACCTCAGACACAAAATAATATAAATCAATTTTCCATTTATATGATTATTCAAATCATAGAACAGAGATATATTTCTATTCCTGATAAAATCTATACATTACATTCAGTAACATTCAGGAATGTAAAGATGGTAATATCCTCTTACAGAGAGTAAATTTACTTGCTCTTCCTCAAGGCAAATGAACAACAGCCAAAATGAACAGGGATGTGATTTATTCCTTCCCACTGGCAGCTCTTCACTTCCTTAACTCTTCAAATCTAGTACTTTCTGGCCTCTATGAAGGATTCTGCTGTGCTGCAATGCCCTTTTGAATCACAGGATGTTCTTAGGATGTCATGATGCAGCTGTAATCTGCACTAGGGTACAAATCAGGACCACCCTGAAGTCAGTGGCAGCGCTGTACCTCTCCTCCTTGTTAGTGCACCCAGCTCTCCAATAGCCCAGTGAAACTCTGGAACTGATTTTTCTCAGGTCTGAGACATGAAAGTTCAGGAATAGAAAAGTCTTATGAATGACCTGTGTTCTCCTAATAGCAGCAGTTGGTCATGAAGAAATTTGCAGTTGGATTCAGGGTGCCCTGAACTATAGAGCTATTGATTACACTGAACAAGAATTCAGGCTTGTATTTTTCAAAATTGCAATCCAGTGCTGGTGCCTAATTTTGGGCATGAAAGGCTGATTTGCAAAGGTGTTAAGGCAAGCCTACCATACCTACATATATTAGATAAGCATTGTGTGCTCATCTCCTGTTCTATAAGAATTTAAGCATATAAAGCTGAACTTTCTAAATGGCATATAATTTACATATAAAACCTTAGATTCAAAAAAATTAATTAATTTGTGGTTATGAATACTTTTGAGATTTGCCTACCAAAACAGCTAGTTTTAAGGAGTTCAGTTTTTAGGAGTGGTGAACACCATCTGGAAGATTCCATTACAGAACCTCAGTGTAGGCCACCATCATATTTTTTTAATACCCATTAACATTTTCAGCATCGTTGAAAGGTTCTGCAACAACAAAAATTAATAAACCTTGAAGGATCCATGTGAAAACCAGGAATAAATCATTCATCGTTATTTTTGTGATGTTTTATACAGCACAATGGTCTTCTGAAGAAATTTTCTCTTGATGGCCACCATCTGGTGTAACGCATAAGGGCAAGTCAGGACTCTGTAAGAGATCTGAAGGGCCCCCTAAACATTTCTGAGAAAAATTAAAGACTTATTCCAACAGACGCAAGAGAGTTCACAAACAAAGGAGTTATTCATAGCTTTATCGCAGCTTGGAGTGAGGGTGTGAAAATATTGAGAAAGCTTTGTCACTAATTTCTAGTCAAAGCTTGCAAACCACAATTGCTTTGCAAGCCTTATTTTAGCTGGTGAATATGTTTTAGTTTAAGTCACTGGTACATAACACGTGCTGTAAGGGTGGTTGCTACATCAGCCTTTCAGGCAGACAGCTCTAACTGAACAAGGATTAACAAGTCTTGGCTATATGCACAGGGCTCACACTTCCTTAGAAACAATGCTTATGTACAGACTTCTCTTTTGTGAGCCCGCCCCAGTTCTTCAGAACTATGCAAAAGGCAAACAAAAACCATCAAGTGAATGGTTTTGGTGTATCCAAAATCTATATAGCTGACATGCTTGACACTTCCCTGACATTACTGGAGTGGCTTTACAACACCCATTAGGGGTCAGTTACACTCCCATGGGCAGCCAGAAGAGGAGAACTCATTGTAATTGCCAGCTACCCCCTTGAGACAATGAGAGCGCTTTAATTAAGCAATTCCATAACTGCCTTTTGAAACATGCAAGATGAGATTATACAGCAAGGTGCACCATTTTGTCTCTTGCACACTAGCCTATGTGACTATTTAAGTAACTTATTAAACTATTTAAATTATTTAAATTCAGCAAGCTATACAAAGACAAATAGCAAAAAAAAAACCAAACCCACAACCAAAAAAACCCCCATTATACTGTGAAGCTTCCATGCAGACGTCTGGCATAAGAAAACTATTTTTAAAAAGAAGTCTTTCTGTTGAGGAAGAATGCAAAAGGCATGTTTCTTACAAAATGGTAAATTCAAGGAGCAGAGTTTATTTGAAACCAAGCCATTTTTCACTTATGAGTGAAAAGGGCTTTCAGGAATTTTCTCTCTTCCTGAGGACCCTAGTTGCTAATTTTGATGCTTTTAAAGCAGTGTTGTCTTTTCTGTAAATGCTTTTCTCTTCCTTGTGGTAAACAGAATAAACTGACAGACTGCTTTACTGGCACTAAAACATATGAAGTCAACAAACTGTAGAAGAGGGAAACTGTCTTTCTTCCATTCCTCATCTGCTGCAGGCAGCTGAAGAGTTACTTATAGCAACCGTAGATTGGGAAAAAAATTCACAGTGCTGTAGAAATTGCCAACAGTAGACTCACTTGGAGAGCTTGGCTTTATTTGTAGACACTTCCAAACATTATTTGTTCTTTTTAGGGCCTGTTTCAAAATCCGTCAAAGCCAGAGACAAGACTTCCATTAATTTCAATGGCTTTGGAGCAGATTCACAGAGGATAGCCTGTGGCACCTCCAGCTCTGGCACTTTTAACAGTATGTTCATGTAGTCAGATTTCCGTTGCAGAGACAGAACAGAATCCAGTAATCACTAACATGAGCCAATGGCACCTACTGGAAATGCATAGTCTGCATCACTAAGCCAGATACATTTACGTACAGTCTCCATCACACCTATGTTTTCAGAAACAGGCTGTGTTTCTCATATCTAAAAGGACAAAATGGGAAGGCTGGCTGCCAGCTTCTGCAAAGCCTGGCAAGTCAGCACGCCCAAGAAGCAGCAAGGACTCTGAAGGAAATGTCATGAAAATATACAGTGGCCAACAACTGAACAGCAGCTGCCCTCAGCTCTGACTTTTGCAATAGCTTGAACATAAAACAGTTGGGTTGGGGGTTCCCAAATTGAAGCCTCTTCCAGGAAGGGGATGGGTGTCTGGGCACTGACTGGGCCAGATCCATCAGCTAATTAGAATATGGACTGGCCTTCTTCAGAGCTGGGAAATCCAGTCCCAATATTCACATCTCAGCTGCTCCACAAGCCCTCCCTATTAATCAGTCAGAAATTAATGTGGGATCTGCTCCAAGGGTTCCATAGCTGAAGTAAGCCTTGATTTTCAAATGCAGTGGGAAAGGAGACATCCAGCATAGTGTCTATCCCTCCATCACCATGCATTTTCTTCCCCTTTCCTCTCCTCCCCCACAACTGTCCTACTCATTAAACACTTTCCTATGAACTTTATCTTGAAAACCCTGATCATAGTCCTGCTTTATCCAGCTGAGCAAGGTGACTATGAACTGGCGGTCCAGAAAGGTCTTGGGATTGAAGATCACTCTTGAATGCTTACTGGATGAAGTACATGTACTTTACTTTGCAAGAAAGCTTTTGAGTTAGAGCTGGACTAGCATACTGGGTGGTATGACATGTGCGTTACCTTCAGCTCAAGAGCGCAGTGCAGGTGGCATTTCTGCAATGCAGGACTTCAACCAAACATCACTGCTTCCTGCATTTCTGTGAGGCAGTAGCTGGCTCACTGATCCATGTCTAAATATAAGTGCATGTTCTTTCAGTGTCAAGTTGTGTGGTATAAATTAATAATAATTGCATCAAATTCAATGGAGTTAATGCCAAGGACAGGACGATCGCAATAGCTGAAGATCCTTATTTGTACTGTATTTCTGCTAATCCAGTGGCCTTGTAAACCTGATGGGTGTCTTTTGTAAGGAAGTTCAGAAGCACTTAGGGATTTCAGCTCCTAAATGTTGCTGGGCTGGCTTCCCAAAGTCCATCAGCAGCCTTTGGAATGTGCACACAGGGCTCCCAAGTAATTCTGATGATTAAGGCAATACTTTCATCTGTTCTAAATGACTGCTTTAACTTCTGGCCTTCTCTTCTACCTCCTAGCAGGTATAAATACTGTAGCTCTATATAGTTAAGCAGCTTAGCTTTTAAGGGATGATGGGAGCATTTCACTTGGGGTGTGGAATTCTAAAGACACAAGACTTCAAAATGAAGCTTACTTGGGACAGCTGAGATTAACCTGCATATGTGTAAACAGGTGGGCAGGATGAATACAATACAATAATTATAGACATTGCATTAGCATCCAAAAGAAGCACTTCAAATAATAATTATTAAAAATAAAGCAATCCAAAGCAATGAAATGTATCTAGAGGAGCACTGTGTGTTTTCCCATCTCATATCTCGTGTTCCTCATTTTCCTCATTCTCTCATTCTTACTATTGTATCACTTTGTTGTTGTTGTAAAGACCTCCAGCTTTAATGTCCACACAATGATGACTTTGATGTAGGAGCTTTATCTCTATTTCCCACGTGTCCAACAGCAGCATATATCAACTTTATCTTCTCTGCTCATGAGAAAAGCAATACCCTAATGTCTTCTCTTCAAACCAACTTCACATGGAATGACACATTTAACAATAGGCCTCACAATGGCCATTGCAGTGACTTAACGTCAACAATTGTTGTGTGTATCCTCAGACACAATCACCGTTATATATTAGAGGCAATCTGTTCCATGTTCTATTGCTGCTGTTGTTGCAAGCAGCAAATAGGAAGGAGAAATGCTGATGACACAACAAGGATGACATCTCAAGTGTTTGAAGAAGGCAGCAAAAAGAGTGGTGATGTGATAAGCAAGACGAGTGCCACACAGGGCACTGAGCTGAAAATGTGGCTTGGGATCGCAGTTCTAATTTCTCTTGCTGTATGTTTGGCTGTGGAGGAAGCAACCGTTGATGAAGGAATCCCTTGCTCAAAGTACCAGCTAGCTTTCAACCATTCATGCTATGAGTTTGTTAGACTCCAGCATACCTTCACAAGTGCCCAGAGCTGGTGTGAGAGAGGAGGAGGGCACCTTGTTTTTATTGAAAATGAGGAAACTCAAGAGTTCTTGCAAAAACATATTGCTGAGGACCAGGAATGGTGGATAGGACTGATCTCAAACTCCTTGCTGAATGAAACTACTGACGGTAGGTGGTTTTGAAATCATGTCTTCTTCAAAACTGTATCAGCCCATGACGCTTACTTAACATGGTAACAAATGCAATTAGTCTCTCTGTAGACAACTGCTGAAAAGCCGCTGTCTTCTGTTGCTGTAACTTCAGATTTATATTAAGATGTTTTAATTGCCTGCTTCACTTCCCAGTTGCATGTTGTCACCCTTTCCATTGGATCTTGTGGTTGTGTGAACGCATGGTGAATTAGATCAGCTTGCTGACCTGGTGAAAAAAATGTGCTGGGTTAGGTCTCCAGTGGAAGAGCAACCTGAGCCAATTCATCTTACTAGGAAGTGCTGCAAGATCTGATGCAAGGGAAATGGTGGAATCTTGAGGCTGAGAGCACAGGGGGAGTGGCAGTGTCTCTTTTAATGATTATATCAGGCTAAATATAAAAAGTAATTGAAGATCCCTATGCAGACTAAATCACCTCTGCTTCAGTAAGAGCAGGGCTACAGCCCTGCTCTGCAGGCTCTGACTCTGTAATGGTATTACTGTGGAAAATAAACATTCAGGACACAATTACTTTGTTCACAGGGTCAATGACTTGGCTGGACACTTCAAACATAAGCTACAGTAACTGGTACAAGGATCAGCCATCTCCCTTCTCATCCACATGCGGGTACATCCTGAAGAATGCCAAGTATCAGTGGGGTGTGACTGAAAACTGCAGCCAGGAATTTGACTTCATTTGCGAGTTTGGTAAGGTACACAACAGCTGGAACTAAGAAGTGAGCATGCCGTGTTCACAGCTGTGCATAAATTGCCTTGCTGCTTTCAAAGTGGCTGCACAATAACTTAATCAGGCTTATTAAAAGTGAATGAGCAAAAAGCCATATAACCCCAGCAGGTGCTCTTTTTCCAGTGCACTGATGTAGGCTCTGATCCAAAGAAAGGAAGAACCCTGAAATCTCTAGGAAATGTCAGCGCTCAGCAACTAGCCATTAAGGTCCAGGTTTCCAACAGAGGACTAGTAAAATAGAAATGGATCTGAGAGTGAATCTAAATGTGTAGCGGTCCATGTCTACAGTGGACATAAGCTAGCTAGTTTAAAGCCAATCTGAGCAGTGCGTAATAGCATGGTTGCAAGAATAAACTCCCACAACAGCATAGTACCTGAGCTAGCTGGTACCTGTATGACTGCCCTGTAAAAACACTCCTAATCATAAATATGTGCCAAAATAATTTCCATTTGTAACTGAAGCAAAAATACAGCCAGGCTTCCAGAGACACCACTCCTGGCAGCCTGGAGTAAGCAAAAGTGAGAGCAAGTTTTTCTTGTTTCTTCTCAGACCCTTCCATCAGGTGAAGTTCAAGGGCTTCCCCAGGATAAGGAAGCAGACAGGAACCTGTACTTCCTGGTGGCATTTCAGTGCTCAGACAGAAAATCTACAGACATTTTGTCCCTTAAATTGTGACTTGGAACAAACAGTCCTGGAAAGGAATATCAGCAATATCATCCCATTCAACATATAGATATGAGGGGAATTTGTGTTCCTCACACTTTGCACATAAACAAGCATTTTAACCTGTAACTAGAATTAAGGTCACAAGCAGTGGAAGGACAGTCTGGCTGTAGGCTCACTAGTATAAAAAGTCTTCAAATCCAGTATGCAAGTACAGTTTTCCACAAGCCATAGAACTGCTACTGTCCTCGTCCAGCACTGTACTACTTCTGACACAAGTCACTCCACAATCAGCAAAACTAATAAAGTTTTGTTTCCTGTCCTGATTTTCTGTTCCACATCCCCTCCCTACCCTCCACCTCAGCACTCCCAGTTCACTCCCATATCTCCAGCATGTCCCACCTCTGCAAATACTTTTCACTCCCTCAGCTCCCTCACCTGCAGTTCTGCAGCTCCTCCAGAGCTCCATGTATGTGCTGCTCTGTTGAATCCCACATCGTGGAACAGAGAAACATCAGGTTATAATCCCTACTCCTCATAGAGGCACTGATGTAGCTCTTTCTCCTCTACCTAGTTATTGATTTTCATGAAATTTTAGGGTGTTTTGAGGTTTATATCTATACATCAAATTTGGCTGAAGATGACTAACATTAAAAATGATTGGGGGAGAGGAAATTGGCAGACAGCACAATCTCTTAAGCTTATTTTCCTTGCAAAAACAGACTAAAATTATTTTTCCATTACAACCATGGTAGACAACTGTCTGTTTGTAAGGAAACTATCATCTGTTACCATAGGATCTGACTTAAAGCCCATTAAATTCAAAGAGCATTTGCATTATTGAGCAACATCGTCCTACACTACATCCATCATTCCATTACCCAGGAAACCGAGAACAGATTGAGGCAATTATAGCCTTGTTTTCAGTATCTACAGCCCATGTCCATTGATACACATACATATTTCAATAACAGAGTAGACTCCTCTTTTACCAGTTTTGCATGCGAGGAATTAGATCCGATATCCCAAAGAAACAGGGACAATATTTTTCATTAGTTTCTCCAGGTGTTGAATGTCTGGAAGTTCCTGCAACCTGACAGTGCTTCAGTTTGTCTCTGAGTGATACTTAACACCTTCACGCACAGCTACCGTGAGGCTTGGTTCACATTAACATTGAGTTTGAAGCTTCAAATGAAATGCATAGGTAGCTCCAAATGGTACTGCTATTTGAATTTAGTATCTGATTCCTGATAACTTGTCTACTTGATCATTTGAGCTAGGTATATGTGTACAAACTAACCAGACAGTGTTCTGTCTTCATCCTTTCTTTGGCCACCTACCCTAGCATTATTTGTGTTTCTCAATGCAACTAAAAACTTTTCTTATTATTATTTCTTATTATTTCTATTCTACCATTTGGTACTCTGTAGGTTAGCAATTTGTTGCAGTAAAAATATACATATTGAACCAGGGTTTGTACATAGGAATACAAACCAGGTTCTGTACCTTTTTTCCATGTAAATGTTGATGAGACAACAAATACTATGGGAACTCTATACAAAGTAACGAACAAAAAACTGCACAAGATGATGGTCCGTATTAGAAATTTAACAGCACGTTATTTTTCAAGTTTATTTAGAGAGCTCTAATCTGTAAACTGATCATGTTGCTATAGTTACAGCCAGGCTCAGATTTAGCCTTTAAATAACAATAGCACACAATTACTGCAGTGTGCACACATTGGCACTGTTAATCAAGGTACTTAAGGGGAATGATCAAAACAGCAACTGGAGGACAATGTATTTAAACCTGAGACAGCTGAAACAAAAACATTCTTTTGCAACACTGCCATATGAGAGCAGTCTTTCGCATCCTCCTCTTCAGGGTATTAAGTATCCTGATTACTACAGGATACTAAGAACTCTGAAAGATAATTAACTGTCCCAGATTAATCAAAGAATGAGGTGTACACATTTAGAGATATGACCTTACTGTTTTGAGCAGTCCTGCTGAATGAAGTCAGTCGAATATCACACAGGAACAAAGGTGTCTCTGTAGCAGAAATGGGATCAGGTCCCATGCTTAATATGCAAACTATTCTCCAGAGCAATTACCTGAATATCATGCAAATCGCATACCACCACAAGGCTCTCTCAGAAGTAAGGAGTAACTTTAAACCTTCCAGTACTGCAAGTCAAACAAATGCTAAGTGTTTTCTACAAAGATATGTTTATTTTTTAAATTAAAATACTTTGGTTTACTAGAAATGTTCTCAAATTTTTGTTTAAGGCAGTAAAAACCATAAATATATTACTTTGGGTTTTAAAAAAGGAAAAATATTTTATTTGTTCTTTTTTTCATTTTCTTAATTGTTTAGCTAAAAAGGGAGAAAAGAGAAGAAAGAGAAATGGAAAGAAAAGGGATATGCAGGAGAATTGTAGCAGGTTTTTTCAGAAATTCAAAAAGTTAAATCTGATTTTTTTCTCCTATTAGAATCTGGCCAGAGCATTGCTTGTGATAATTACAATGCCACCATACAGTGTGGATCAGGAGAAGTTATTCAAATTGGAGAGAGCTTCTATGGAAGGAAGACCCCTCACTACTGTGTATCAGAGACTCCTCTTCAGTATGATACAGATGAAGACTGTAGCTGGATCAGTGTCAAAGATGAAGTAGCAGGTTGTATCTTATGGTATTGCTTGTCAGAAGCACAGAGTATGTGCCAAAGTTCCTGGCCCCTAAAATACTTTATTTTGTATTTCAATAGAGTTAGTGAAAGGGAAAATGGATTCTTCCTAAAATGAAGGGAATGACAGAGAACTTCTGACATGGAGGAGGTTCCCACAGGAGGCTGGATGAAAAGGAAAGACTTTGTGAGGATTCAGAGAAGGAGAGGGGGAGCAAATGGAGAACAAGGGCACACTTGGTTCCTCTCACTGTGTGAAGAAAATATGTGGGCACTGATTCACTGAAGAACTCAGTGGGAGACCCTAGGTTTGACAGAGATGGAGAGAACACATCCATACAAACCTAACTGCAAACCAGAAGGGGTGAAAAGGCTGTCACCAGCGGGCACATGAGGGCAGGAAGAGTCTGCTGCTGCCTGCCGCGTGCCGAGGACACAGCCTGCTGGAGCTACCGGGCTCCGCTGCCTGCCAGGTGAAACAGTGACTGGCCTGATAATCACCTGATAGGGTGATTCTTTGGGCTTCCAGCCAAAATTAAACAAAACACATAAATTCTTTTTTGTTCTACCCACTCTAACTCAGCTTTATTCCAATAAAGTGGAATGGTGCTAAGAAATACCAGGCAATAAGCAACATACTAAAGTCAAAGTGATGTGGGAGTTTGTCTAGAGATCAGTGATATGATATTGCTCCCCCTCCCCTTTTTGTTTCTGTAATCATCTCTCATCTGAGCTGTTATGACAGTCAAAGACAAAACCCACTAGTTCCTATAAAACGGTCCTTCTTTCCAGGCCAATGTCATGGTCTCCAGGCCTGCCAGGTGGCAGCAGATGGTACTTTCTTTGGAGATCCTTGTCCAGCTTCCGGAAGCTATTTGTCTATTCAGTACCACTGCAAGGAAGGTAAGTGGGAGGGGGCTGTCAACACCTGTTCTGCTCTTTGCTGTAACACTGTGACCATTGATACTTATCCTAAAAATCACTGCTCCATACTCAGAGAAGAACCTGTAAGAGCGGTGCCTAAAAATAGGCACAAAAATGTAGCTTCCCTGTCCTAACTGAGGGGTTTTGATAGCATACAAAGCCAGGAGATTCAGACACATAAAACATGCTTAAATGAAATTATGTTTCAACAAAAATCTTGACCAGTAGGTATAGTAAATAATCATCTCTGTGTCACACCACTAATGCACTCAAATTAACAGCAGTTATCAACTCGGTTTTGAAGAAAGCCTGCTCTCAATACATGAAAATTAATTGAATTATGTAAGAAATGTAGACAAACAATGGCACTGAATTCTGTCATTATGTTTTACAGGTCTGCAGCTGGTTGTAACAGATACATGCTTTGTCTTTGAAAATATCACAGTCAGTTTGAACTGGCTGCTCTCTCCATACTCTGGCAACCTTTCCTGTATCATCAGCACTGGAGACGGCCACACTATTGATCCTTACTACCCTCTATCGTAAGATATATCCTTCGTGACAACCAGTAAATTCTACTGCTTGCATTTTATTGAATGTTTCAAGTCTCTTAAAAGAAATGTTAAAAATTAAGTAGATTAATAATAGACCATACATACAAGACACCTGGATTCTGCAGAAACTTGTTTTGAAATTAATACAAAATTTTATGTCAAGCTGCCAACCACAATCTTTCTTCTGCTTATTATGACAAGTGATTCCTATTTCTTACTGAGAGAATTTATTCTAGATCCTAAGACACAAAATTACTGAAAACATGTCAGTAATTGCCAAAGAAAAAGGCAAGCATTATTTTCTTCAGTTTAAAGAGTATTTTTTGATAACATTTAAAATAATACAATGGCATTCTGGAGTTTTCTTTTGTTTTAATAGCATAAAAATTGTGTCTTTAAAAGATCAAACTTTTTTCTGCTGGATTTAAAAATCAGATTTTTTGTTCTAGTGCTAGGAATGACAGAGAATGGCTCTAGAAATTTGTCTACCAATGGAATACTACTTGAGTCATTTAGGAAAGTAAGAGTAGAAGACTGAGAACTAAAAAGTGGTAATGTATTAGAAGCAGTAAACATTCTTTCAGAGCTACAGACACAGACCTTTAACTGTAAAGAACTTGAAAAAAAATCTTTGATAGTGAGCCTTTAACTAAAATAGATTTGCTGGCTGTAAGCCGAGGCTTCACGTTTTATGGGAAGCCCTTTTACTTCTGGTTTGATACCTACTCTTATAGGAATTGCCTTTTCTCGTCTGATCTTGTCATTGATATGTTTTTGAAGTCCAGTTAGAATGAAACCTTTTTCTTCATTAAAATAGCTAATGAAAAATATGCATTATCAAGGATGATATGTCCTGATCTTTGTTTGTGTTTGCTAGGTGCTACTGTGATAAGAATATAGAGTTCAGAGAGAATAGTGTCAGGAATATTATTTATTTGCCTTCCATGGGGTATGTCATTCAAGAAAGATATCCTTAGGTTCTTTTCACCATCTCCCTGTGCTCGTTAGTAATAATAGCAGCTACCACGATTTTTTTCATAACCATTCATCTCCTATTGCTATCATGACCAGAGCTGCACCAGAGTGAAGAGACATTTTTGCTATCATGGGCAAGTATAGAAGCAGCTGCACATAAAAAAAAAGAGCAAGGGAGTGCTCTGACAAAATGCTGAGCAGCCTCAGCCTCAACTTCCACTGATATATCAAAATGATGGCAAATTGACAATGAAATAAAGACTAGAGGATTAAGGACACTGTTACATGCTGTAACGTGCATAGTCACATGTCTGCTCAGAGTCAACAAGTCACAAACAAGATCTATTGCTGCATGTGATCCACCTGCTGTGAACTGTGATCTACCTACTTTACAGAAAAATGTATCCACCCTTACAGATAGGCTTTGAGAATGACAGCCTCTGATATACAACCTTACTGACACTGTAGCTGGAACAAGGGAACAATCTTCAACCCTAAAAATTCTATGTAAATAAATGATGGATTAGTGATTGCAGGAGAGCTGAGTCAGGTCAGAAATCTGGGAACTGTGACCTCCATTATCATGTAAGGCTAAGGACTTCCCAGGACAGTCTTCCACACCAAGCAGCTCTTCTCCTTCTATTCCAGACTGGCCAGCAACATCGCATACAGATACTCGTCTCCTGGAGAGTATACTGTTTTTGTGGAATGCACTACCAGCGAATGGCATGTGATGGCACAGAAGCAGGTGACTGTCCGAGATAAGATGGATCGACTACACATTACTGGGTGCTATAACCAGTATGGATCTGGGAACAGCTCTCACTGCCGTACACTGTATGGGGAGTTGCTGTGGATTCAAGTTGAACTCAATGGAGGTGAGCGTAATTACTCTGCATGATTTAAATGGCAGGCTAAATATTATGCCACCCATGGGATAGAAGCAGGATTTTCATTATGCAAAACAGTACTTTTTAGCGAATGCTTTCCTTCTAATTGTTGTATTCCTGAAACCGAATGCTCTCAGCTCCATTGGAGGGGTTTTTTCTCAGAGCTATTACACCACCTCAGACATAAGTATAAACCTTTTTCCCCTCTACACAAAGCCAACAAAGCGTGAGCATAACTTCAGTCACATGAATCCATATGAAGCCAGTAAGAATATTTCCATATTTGAAGTTAGGAATCCACAGAAATGTTTCTCTGATTGAGGGTAAGAGGATTCCACCTGAGCTGGTCACATTTGCTTGTGTACATTTCATTCTCTCTTCAAGTTCCTGGAATCTACATATATGTTTAAAAAATAAAATTCAATAGTGTATGTTTGAATTCTCTTGACTACCCCAACACTCCCAGCAGAAAACACACAATAGACTTCTACAGGGAGTCTAAAGGGGCACAAAAGCACCTGAAGTGATCTTATTAAAAGTGACTGCATTGCTGCAGTGTTCTTACGACTCCTTTATAAATACCTGAATGCTGCACAAAGCAGCTAGACTTGGATGGCCTATTATGCAAGCTGTGAGAAATTCTGAACTGTCTTTTTGCAGGCAATGGAGTGACCTACATTATATTAGCAGATAACATGACGCTCACTGAATCCAGTGCAAAGGAAGGAACTGTCCCTCACAATCTGACACTCAGCAGTACCTCTCAAGAGCTGCTAGGCCCAGGGATACATCAACTGGAAATCCGAGCATCCAGCAACACAACAGCATTGGAGATTTCTGAAAGTATTACTGTTCACTTAATTGAGCCAGTATCTGGTCTTCAGGCTGCATTAGCTTCTCACACTCTGCAGCTGGGGGAGAATTTGGAGATGAATGTCTCTGTGTCTCATGGTGCCCCAGATAAGCTGAAGTTTGAGGTGATTGGATCTAATGAAAGTCACTCTCACAAAGAAGACGGCCCTCACGGGGAACCTCGAACGTACATCATTCCTGTGCACTCTGAAGGTACAGCATGCTGACATCTCTATTTCCAAGACACTCACAGCTGAGTAGAGGAGTTCACATAAACAGTCACAGCATCCTGGGGTAGGGGACAGTAATGTACATCTGAATATGGTAGCTTTTCTAACTGCTCAGACTTGGTCTACAGAACAGTATGAACAGCACAGTCTTTATTGACTTGTACATCAGCTAAAAAAATTGAACTGGCAAATGGGTCTCCATATGGAGACTGAAAGCAAGGCTTCACGTGATTTTTGTAATAAAAAAGACATAGTGAACCAGGGATTATTTTTTCATTACACGGTCTGATTCAAGTACAAATGATGACATTTTCCTGAATCACAAAATGTTTCCCTCCTGTTTGTTCATATGTATAACTTTTCAGGTTTACAGTCCTCTGCATTTTACACTGCAGTAATTAATAATCTGAGCAGATCTCAGCAGAGATGACAAAGAAAAGGGGAGATTTTCTGTGCGTCGGTCTCCAACACATAGTTTTTGTTGGACTTACTTATGAATAAGCTTTTTAGTAATTTTTAGTTTCCATTAATAAGAAATCAAAGCCTTCAAAGTGTGGGATTAGGGAGATTGTCCTTAAGAGTTAATTCAGTGGCAGAAGATAAAAAAGTTTCCTCCTCTAATGAACTATTCAAATCCCATGCCAAAGCTGGAACACTAGAAGCTAATTATTATTTCATTTTATGTTTTAAAATTATTCAATATTAAAAGTTTTATTTGGTCTCCCTATACCCATTTGAACATCACTTCCCTTCAGGCAGAAATTTTCAAAAAAGACAGCTGCTCTCTCAAGATGCCTAAACTCATTTGGACTCCAGTATTTGCACACTTCCAGTTTCCTGTGTAGTAATATCATAGCCAGCTGACAAAGAATAGCACTGCAAGTGCTAGGACCAAGGCAGCTGAGTTATTAAAAAGCTGAGATAAAGCGGAATAACATTCCTTGAAAAGCCTTTCAGCAGTGGAAACTCATCAGAAAAACCCCAAAGCTCTTAACAGAAAAGATTAGGATTTGCTTTACAAGTTGGATTTTATATCCCAAACATGATGGACTGGTCCCACTGCTATTCTTAACTGGCCATTTATCTTCTGTAGGTACTTTCCTAGTGAAAGTGGTGGCCATGAATGCCTTCTCAAACATGAGTCTGGATCTTGGGTTCATCACTGTGTTGGCAAACAGTTCTCATAAAAAAGGTAATTGCAATAATCTGCCAGTGCCGGTTTTGACCACATAAGTGTGTTTTTGCAATCAAAGCATTTCATGGAGTGTTTATGGTTTGCGTCTAGTAATTGCTTTCCTTCCAGCAACAGTGCTGAAAACTTTTGTGGAGGCTTCTTCCCGATGAAGGCAAATTCCCTGGCTTTGAAGTAGTCATAAATTAGCATCACTCTGTATATGTTACACATTGCACATTTGCTATTTGTCCTAGAAATAATTAGTGAAGTTTATGGCTCAGGACATAGCTTTGAAACCAGGAAATATTTGCATCACAGCAGTCTCATAAATTGCTGTCAGTAAATGTTTCTAGATGGCTCATCCTTACACTTACAAAAGCAGATTATATCAGGAATAAAGTGACTTTAGCACTAATCCTATTGAGACTTTTCCGGTGCTTTCCCTCAATTTTTCTTTGTATATTGATGAAACTCCATCACTCTGTGAATTTATTTTGATTTACACCATTATGATTGAAGAATCAGGATCATCATTTTTATAGTATGTGACTAGCTTGTTGCTACAATTTTAGCTACTGTAACTATTTTACCTACTGTAACTAGACTGTTTATCACAGTTCTAAAGTCTGATTCTTATAGACCCATCTTTCAGACTGTTGGTAGTCAAATCCTGTGTATTTAAGTCGTATTTGCTGAGGATATCTGAAAGCTTTACAGGTAACACTAAAATATTCCGCTCTTTTTTGTATTAAACAGATTCTGCTAAAGAAGGCGGCAGCTCCCAAACAAATACCCAAAAGACAAATGTAAGTATTATTTAAAGATCTTTCTTTAAACTGAAATGCTTAGAAATTTTTCTTACCAGTGAAAGTGCTGCATAAGATATTGAAAAGAAGTCTTTGTAGCACACTAGATTATGGACTAGACTTTCTGTGCCCCATTTGGTTTAACATAAAATCTACACCAAAAGACTCTGAGACAAATGTGTTTACAGGCATTCAATCTACAGTTCGTAAAAGCCTGCAAGTAACAATTACAAGATTAGAGAAAATTAACTTTTCACAATGATTCAGTTTTGGAAATTGAAATGAGATAGGTGAATTTTTAAATTATGTACTTGACTAATGGAAGCCTCTCTTTGAGGGGCTATCTCTCAAGCACAGTTTAATATATTTTTATATTATTTCTAAGTGTTTCCTGCTTCTGTATTGGAATGTTTAAGCTACTTTGCAATGAAGAAATTTCCAGTTAATGGCAAACTGAGAAACTAATGATACACCAACTGCTAGCAGCTGCACAAATTTAAATAATGAAACTGCCAGATATAATATTTTATTATAATCTTAAAGGTCTAGTTTTTAGCTATAACACCCGCAGACAGATGTCTGCTATAGGAGACATGCTGCTTCACAAGAAGGCATCATGCTTTACACATTGCCTGTAAGAATATACTGCATGAGAGGAATATAAATCTAATTCAAAGCTAAGTTTATCATAGTCTGTTGCACAAAAAGACAAATTCAGCTACCCTCTTTTTATCTATAGCTGTAATGTATCTAAGTCAGATAAAAAAGGAATGTACTAGAAGGTGTACTAGAAGACAAATGATTGTCCAAGGGTAAAAAAATCTTGGTCTAGAAGTGGGAAACGAACGGGAATTAGTTTCCTAAGTGCCTGCATTAGTTTTGAAAATGAGAACTGGACTCCTAAGCTTTTGGGAGTATTTTGCCACACAATTTCTCTGTGCCATCTGCTTCTATTCCCATAGCTTCTACTTCCATACTACCACTGATCAGGGAAAGATCATTTAAACTACAGATCTGTGTACAGCGACTCGGGTTCTAAACTTTCAGACCTTTTTCATTATAAAGAAGCAAGATACCTATGTGTTTATACATGCCCCTGTCCTAACTGATACATTTACTTATTATTTAGGATCACAAAAGAAAAAACAAAATATATATTAAACCGAGTCGCCATGTGGATCCTTTCACAACTGTTACGCTTGGCTGGCCAGACAACAACAATAATTCCAGTTTTCTCTGGTCCTGTGGTATGTGCATTTCCTGAACTTTTCTACCAAATTCTATTTGATGAGTAACAAACTCACTGTCATGTCAGATCAAGTGGTGAAAATCTGGTGGTTTACTCTCTGGCTTTAAAGTTTGCCACTCCCTGTACATGAAGAATGTCCTTCTACCTTACCCTGGTTTTAACACCAAACTAATTATGGTGTATAATATGGCATAGTACTCAGTTTTGTCTTTTCTCCTAGGTTTCATTTCTCAAGATCTGCCCATCCTAAGCCCTAACCCTCATAGCCAAGAACTAATCCCAAGTGATTTACATACTTAGGCATTTGCAAGGTACATGTGTCTCAATAAATGAGCAATAATTAGCATCAAACATAATGCAAAAACATTTATGGCTGAAAACTGAGTTGAGATTCAGGACATCTGTGTTCTGTCTCCACATTTATCCCTGATCTCATACATTACTTTGAAGAAGTTGGTGTACTCTGAGCTCTGATTACCCACTCTTTAAATTGGGTTCAGGAAACTTGTTTGCTCTATAAAGCTCTTTGAAACCTAAGGTAGCAAAGTCCTTCATAAGAGACATGGGATGTTGTGACTATTTTAATTATAAAGGAAATGTTTGTGCAGGAGCTTGTTGGCCTGAGTGGAACAAATGTGTGCAGCAACAGATAATTCTAACCAACCAAACTGAGGTGCAAATCCCACCTTCCTGCCTTCCTCCTCCAAAGTCAGCAGTGACTGTCAGGGTTACAGTCCGAAACCATGGCAATGAAGAGAAGCAGGATGAGCAATGTCTCTATGTGACTGCAAAACAAGAACTGCAACTGGAAATCAGGTCTGTTTTTAAACCCTAGTATTCACTGGTTAATATTATTACTACACAAACATAGTGCAAGGCCACAGTTACCAATAATAATGATAATAAAGTGATAACATACTTATTGTTGTGAATCTATTTATACCTTACCATTATAGGAATTAACAGACAAAATGGGTCTTGCTACATTTTCCAGTCCACATTTCTGAACATAATCCTTTAAGAAACTGAATAATATTCTTCCCAAAACCGTTTAGGGTTTTTGACCCCACTATATCCTTTCAATGTTGGAGATTTCCATATGCAAACCTCATTGAAACAATCGGAGTAAATGCCATAAAATATATCTGGAATTTCTACTAGACACCCAGATACACATTACTGCCTTAAAAAGTCTGTTCTTCAACAGTCTAGTGCCTCATTAAAGAGCAGTGGCATTTCAATGATCTGTTAATACAATAATTTCAGGAGCTTAGATAGAGGACCTTTCATCTGAGAGCCTGAATCAGTTTTGCAACATAGTTTGAGGGTTCTGGGCCTCGGTCATGTTGAAAATGGAGATCAGGTTCCTAAATCTCTTGCTGTAAGATTAAGTATTTTGCTATTTGTGAGTCACGTGTCACCTGACTCATATTGCAGGGCTTTTGCGGGTTTTCATCAAATGAGAGTAAAACAATAAACATCAGGGACTATGACATCTCTTACCGTTACTACCTGTAACTACCATCTTACTTCCTTACAGGTGTGAGGCAAACTGCAAGCCAGTGAATGCTAGTGATGAGGTTATTTTGAGTGTCTCTGGACAGAAGGACTCCCAGGCCATATATTATAACTGGTATTTAGATAACACATTCCAAACCAAGGTGAGAGCATCAGATTTGTCAGAAATACTGCACACACAAAAATAAACATCCATCCTGAGGGAAAGCCACGTGGTCTCAGAATGATACTTTGTCAAATGGATGCTTTGGAAATCATAATGAAGACCAAGACAAGGGGGTGCCTGGTTTGGGAGGGGTTATAATGAAGGGCACCAAACTGCCACCCTGCTCCTGATACATCACAACAGAAATCACAGTAAAGAGCCTCTACTGTCATGTTTTCTTTCCTGTCTGATTTTCCAGTCTATGCTCCTCCCTCTAGCCTGTGGCCTCACTGGTTTCCGGCAGAACTCTTTGAATTTGCTTCAAAGTAACACATCCATGCTGAAAATGAACAGCTCCTTCTTGCAGACACAGGGAGAAGCTTTTCAGATTAAAGTAACAGGTAGGGGCAAGCAGGGTTTTTCAAACTCCTTTGAGATAGTCTCTGCCATCATGACATCACACTGACGTTACACACACATAGCCTCACTGACAAAGATGAAGTTAGATTAGTCCACAAGTTGAGAGCTGTTACTTTATATGTGGGTTCTTTAAAATAATTAAGAATAAGGTTATTCTGGGCTGTTGCAAAGCAGGACAAAATCAGTTATCTTACTCCAAGCTGTTAATAACTTTGTAAAGACTCATCTGGAAATGAAGTCTTTACAATTTCATCATCAAATAATACAGTTTTGCTTTATAATGCAAACACTACCATGTTTTTAATAGTTCTTTTCCTCTTATGGCTTATTCAGTAGTGGGATTTCATTTCTGATTTTCTGATGTTTCTGGTGTCTGAACAAACAGTATCATTGCTAAATAGGCAAGATGTATGTCTGAAGATCAGTGCTGCCGGGGCACGAATTATTGCTGACGTTCTGCTCCCTCCACTCCCAGCAATGACTCAGCGTGGCTACGGGGAGGAAACGTACCTTGTCAGCACCGTGCCTCCGCCCGAGATCCCCAGTTGTGCCGTGTCTCCCAAGCAGGGATCAGTGCTCACCACATTCACAGTCTCCTGCAGCACTCCTTGCTTGGGGGATTCATGCCAACCCAGTCATAACAGACAGCTCACATACTGCTTCTATCTGAAATCAAGTAAGTCCTGAGGTGAACTGTTTGGCTAACTGCTCCTCCCTGGTTCTAGCAAGCACTGGTACTGTTGCTAACAAGAGCAAAGGCACCACCTGCTTCTGCTCCCTGCAGAGACTAATAAGGAGTCAGCCAGGCCTGCACAGAACAAGCCCAGGGTCCCCTGTTCTGTCCCCTGAACAGGAGGTGTCTGTGTGGTGTCTGGTAGGTGACCCTCTCTTTCCTGTTTCAGATTCTCTCCTGCACTGTGGCCCAGATCCTGAGCTCTTCCCAGTTTATCTTCCACTTGGAGAAGAGGAAAATAATTTCATTTTACATATGACAATTACTGTTAGCAACAACTTTGGTGATACAGTTCAAAGTAGTGCTTCAGTGAAGGTACACAGTAGAATTACTTTCCTTTAAGGTCTCTTAAGTTGATACCTAACTCACAATTCACTTTTGGAGCTTCTTCCTATTTTATAGGTATTACTTCTTTCTGGATGTGCCATAATCACCATTTTCCTATCTAACAGAGAACTATTTTCTGTGGACTCAAGGTAGTCAAAAGAATCTTCTATTGTCCTTTTACTAGGATAGAAATTTAAAAGATGATCTATTTGGACCTTAGGCAGCATAAGCTGTATTTAGGGAGTCTGGAGTTACTCTGTGTAGGCCCCAGAAAACTCCTGCTTCTGCCCCAGTGCCCCAATAAGGAGATCCTTAACAGGCCACTAAAAATAAAATGTTAAAACCAGGGAACACAGAGTTTTCTGTCCCATTCTAGCTAGGCTGTTAATAAGATTGTCATGGAAGCTGTTCAAAGATAATTATAAGAGTGTTGGCAATGTTAAGAGCATATCTGATTTCTTCATCAGGTTGGACATGCAGATATGATGGAAGGGAACCTGACCCTGCAAGCTATTGTATCTGAGAAGGCAAACACCATTCTAAAAGAAGGGAACAATAGCATGAGTCTTCTTCAGCTGTATAAGTCAGTGACATCTGTCCTTAATCAGGAGACCCAAGAGGAATGCTTTAATGTATCTTTACAGATGAACACACGGAAAGAGGTCAGCCAGACACTTGTTTTCCTGCAGAACAATGCAATATAATGGACTCTTCATATTCTTTGACAGCTCTTAAGTAATAAAAAGCTTGTATATCACCACCTGATATCAATGGAGGTTTCAAGTTTCTAGCACCTGTCTCAGAGTTTGGCACAGGTTTCAGCTATTTTTCACTATTTGCCCACATAAATAATTTGTTTTATCATCCATCAGTAAAAGAATTAATTCTCAATTGTTATTGTGTTAATTTAAACTAATTTGGATGATGTTTTTAAACTTAAAATCAACCTGATTTTCTACAAACAATTTAAATATTAATAAAATGGCCTCTCCTGTGGGAGAAATATCCTATCTAATTTTCCCCAAAAGTACTAGATGGCAGGTAATTTTAGTTTGTTCATTTCAGCTACCAGCTTATGTTTCAGTTATAAGCTTGTATTTGTACAGTGCTTTGAGCACCTCAGATTAAAAGATCTAGAGAAATGCAATGTATCCTTCAATTATGATTCATTCTTTGAGTAACATCAATCATAGATGGCTCTGATTTCTCCAGAAGTGGCATTTATACAGTAAGTCACATGCATTAGTACAAATTCTCACAAGTAACTCTCCTTGCTATTAGTGGATGTTAAGTGCATAAATTCTCTGCTGGGTGGTAACATAAAATTCGTGATTATACAGTTGCTAAGGCAAGTGGCATCTTGTCAGTAGACCTAATATCAGTTCAAATGATCCTTGTTGTGGAGTCTTACTCTACCGCATAATTTACAGCAAGCCTGGCTGTCAACATACAGCACTACTTGCACAGTCCTAATTAGCATCTTATTCCTTTGCCTAATTATCCCTTTTCATCCCAAGCTCCGAGGGCTGATGCTGACAACTCTCTCTGCTGTTAATGTAACATCAGTGCAGACTGCTCTTCAGATGTCAGAAGTATTGAAAGAAATCACTTACAGGAGTGAAGAGCTGTCTGTCTCAGCACAGGTAAGAAGCAATTCATCTTAGATCTCCTCAAACTAATAGTATAGACTATTGAACCCCACCAACCTTAGGAGAGATTCAGTGCCTTACAGGTATCTGTTCTTTACCCATTTTTTCAACTATACCAGCATGTGTATTTTGACTAGAAGGGAATATATTTTGCTGTTTAGAGTAAGTGAATTTGGACTCTCAGGCATTGTCTCAGCAACCACTACAGTCGAGACCATCTGGCCAGTTACATTTTATGACTCATCTTCAAGATGGAAACCTTAACTTTTAGTCAGAGGCATGTTAGGATGTAGATTTTATCTTGTAAAGTACCCTTAGAATCCTGAAGAAAAAGAGCCCAGGAGGTTTTTTCTAGAATTGCCCAGATCCATTCATCCCTGATCCATGCACTGTCACAAAATGCATGCAGGCAAGCTGTCAGTGAGGCAGGAACATGACAGCACCCAGAGGAATTGGGCACAAATGTTCAGAATGGACTCACAAAAGTATTTCTTGAATCTTATCTGGCAACATGACATTATTAGTAGATGATGCTATTTATGCATAAGGAGTGAGCACATGGGAGAACAGAACAAACTGTCACTGGGGAAGTTTCCCAAATATGCTGGCAATAAAAAGAGCTGTCCGGATTTCTGATGTATTATACAGTTGCAGCCAGACAATGGCTTGGGAGCATTTCAGCAGTATGTGGTTAACTTTGGCAAGACAAGAACATCACTCAGACTCAGCACTCACCCTACAGTAAGGCTGCTAAGTGTTTGCAGGCTGTGAGAATGGATATGTCCAAGCTTGCAGTGAATTTGCTTGGCTCTCTCACCACCCTGGGCTAAAAGCTGGTCAGTGCTTTCACAATCACAAAGCAATCACTGGCTGCATTCAGGCACAAAATAAAAATTGTAAAACTCATTCTCCTTTGGCACTTAGCTCAGCACAAGGCCAGAGGTATTACTTGCTGTTAATCCAATAGGGTTTGTGGAAACTAAGACTGAAATGCACCTGCACTTGACAATATGATAGTATATTTTGGACACACCACCAAAAGTATAAACTAATTTACTGTATTACTGCACTTCTAAACTGTATCCTTGCCCAGTGTTTGACAGACAAGCTTCTTCAGATGTTATTCATCTTTTTTATGGATTAAATCTGTAGAAGCAGGCTGCATTTTTCAGGTCTGTATTACATGTTAGTATACCATCTAGTATATCGTCTTTATTCACATTTGAGGTATTACCCCAGCACAAATAATTATAGTAAAAACAGCACTAGCCACAAATAGTCCCATGAGATTACTTCTGTTGCAATATTCAGTCATGACACAAGTGTCAATTCTGTCATTTGTAGTACCAACACATATAAACTTTTCCCCTTGTTTCCCACGCAGGTGGAAGCTAGCAACACTTTAAAAGATGTCAGTGCTTCCTTGCTCACTGTAAACACAGAGGACAGCAGAGATGATCAGAAGCTAAAGGATGCAGCCAACTATCTATTTAATGCAGTGAGCAATGTTCTTAAAGCTTCTGTAGAAATCAGAGCTGTGAACACTTCAGTGCCAGAGGCAGAACAGGTAATTTTGGTTCAGTCCAGTTTGTAGTGGACTGTGTGTGAACATCTGCTTGCTTTGGAAGGTTTTTAAGAGTTCTGCTGCCTCTCATATTTTAAAATTGGCATTGGGTAGGGTTCATTGTGACACCATGATGCACTTGAATATCAAAGGAAACTTCTCCCCAGTTAGACCTGTTAGACTGAACCATCTGCTAATGAAGATGATAGAAGCCTCTTAAGATTTGTTACATTTAAAGCTGAACAGGACAGAGCAGTGGAGAACACAGCATCAGGGTACAGCCTCTAATGGATGACAAGCACACAGATTTTTTTCAGATTTGATTCTACCCCCTCCTTTTGCCCCATAATTCAAGGAAGACACAGGTATTCAGTATTCATAACTGGCTTCACTACTTCAAAGCTGGAATCAGCTCTGGTTGCTGCTTACACTTTTTCAGAAAGCCCACTCTGATTTTCTGTTCAGAATTGTGCAACATGTTTATTTTGTCCCATCCTTTCCTATCTCTATGTGAATTGTCACAGTTGCCTTTGTATGCTTCCTGGGCTGAGCATATTTTACCTTTCATCACTGCAAGGGAGTAGGGCATGAAAGAAATCTAACCTGAGAGAAAAGGTTATGAACTGTTCGAACTCCCCCAGGATAACACACTAATAACACACAATTAATATGTAATTAGGTCTTGCTTTTGCAAGTAACTAAACACTAAAGTGTGCAGCTGAAGGGCATTAATGTACAGAAGTGCATGAATATATTGCATTAAACTGATGTCATGTTTGTAGTGCTTCAAATTTCAGTGTGTAGAAGTTATAAATAATAGAATACAAATGTAAAAGCTGGGAAATATTAGTTTGCTGTCTGCAATGTTTTAATGAGAATTACTGAAATTGAATTGCTGATTAGAATAAGTTTCTCTGAGATCAAGAAGCACATCACCAAGTTTGCCAGCTTTGTAACACAGTGAAAATTACTATTTTTTCCTAAAAGGAAGTAAAGGCAAATAATGTGTAACTTGATGATTCTGCATTGCAAGTCTCCTCCTCTAATACTTTTCCAGAGTTCAGTGTCACACCAGCTCCTGAGCACAGTTGAAAACCTACAAAGTGCCCTTCTCTTCGGGAAAGAACCAGATGATGAACCAACAGTCCTTACCACTCCTTCTGCCACAATGTATATACACAGGTAACAGTAACAGCGTCACCCACCTTACTCCTGATAGGTAATCAAATTTGCCCCAAATATTCATGACATTGTCCTTAAATGGAACCACCCAACTAAATACTGTAGCATAATAACAACTTCAACAGTGCAATGAGGCTGTCATTACTGATAGTAAGAACAGCTTGGCCTCCAATTAGTTTCAAAAACCCCACCTTAGAAATTCTCATGCTGTGTCTTCTGTGACCAACAGAGAATTTACTACTATTTCCTGGGTGAGGCAGTAGTCACTTACCTTTGAAATTATGTGGAAAACTCATGTCATGCCAGTTAAGGGGTTTTTCCCTTTTCCAAGTTGCCAATAATGACATGTTATATAGAATTGTAACCAGCTTGGCAGAAGCAAACATAATCATGAGGAGCCTGACGAGCATTCTCCATTCCTTATGATCATCCCTAAATTGTTCCCCAAGAGCCAGGTTTTCATCCACATTTAACTACACATTCAAATCAAGAGCATGTTCACACAGAAACCAGGTACGTCTTTCACATAAGTACACCTAGCTGGGTCCAACTTCCTATCCAGATACGCCAATTCCACACCTTTTTTTGGATGGTTCTATGGTAGCATTGTGTGGAGTACCACATCAGGGACAGATTAATGTACAAAGTATTTACTGGCAGAGTTAGAAATAGTTTTTCAACTAAGTTATTCTCAGGAAGTAAGAAAGCTTTTTCTCTAGATATTAAGTCCAGGCTATTGATGGGGTTTTTTCTGTTTGTTTGTTTGTTTGTTTGTTTTTAATTTCTTTTGTTCTGTTTTGCTTGTGTCCAACCCTAACTGGACAGATTACAAACAGAAAACATGGATGGCACATCCATTAACATCTCCAATTCCAGCTCTGCCAGCTTTACTCTCCCACCTGCTTCCTCTCTCAGTGTTTCAGGAGTTGATGATGAAACAGTGGATATAAGGGCAAGTAAACAGCTTTTATCTGACTCAATCTGATACCACCTACATTCTTGATCTAGTGGCTTTAGAATCTTTTCTTCTTTTACAATGAGTACACAAGCACACAAATCATCCATCCTGTCATGCCAAGAAAATAATTTGAAATATTTTTTGTCAAAGAAGCTTTTCATTTATCTTAATTGCATGAGGTTCTCAGCAAGCTAAGGAGGACTGAAAGGTTAAATTCCCCATCCCATCAGCCCCTCAGATACGCTCCTGATTCATACTTGCATGACTAGAGAAGACAATGGAATAAATCAATACCTATAAATCTATTTGCTGTTTGTTTACATCTTATGCTCTGAGGAGGGTGCAACAGCTCAGAGTCCATATCACCATTAAAACTAACCTGCAGCAGTCCTGTTTCATCCCAACTAGAAATACATGAGTTTGAGGTACTCAGATCCTGCAGGAGACAAAAGGCCTGTGAATGTCCTGATGATAACACATCCCTCATCTGAATTGAGATATGGTGGTTTTTCCCTCAGAACAATAGATTGCATATTATTGTAATATTTTTAAAATAAATTTTCTAAAGGCCTCTCTGGTTCATTTGACACTCCCAGGAAACCCCTAGAATACCTGCAAAAAATATTTTTTTTTCATTGTGTCTTTTCCAGCTCTGCTAAAAAATGTCCAGAGCCCACTGAAACCAGTGGAAACACATCCATTGTCTTACCTGAGTGTTAGGGGAGGCTCCTGAATCCTCTCATTGGACTGACTAACATACTCTTCTGGGCATTGCTATCATAGTAGAAATAGACTTCTGTTCCTAATTCCAAGAGGGGTGCCACAGCCTAGCTTTGGTGGAGTTACTTTGAAAGAGGCTTATGCAAGTGCATTTTGATATCCGGTGTCTAAAAGGCAAAAGAGTTACAATGAATGGAAGCAATAAACATTGTTGTACACATATCGCATTTCAGAATCAAAATCACTTTCAAGGTCTGTGTTTGACCTACCTTAGAGATAAGGCAGCTTCTTATTTAAGTCTGGATGCAGGCTTCTTTTAATGTGAGTACTGTTTGGGTCTGAGCTCAAGCTTTCACTATTCAGCAATTTTGAGTGTGAATATAATTAAATATTGACAATAGCTCAATTGTCTGATTCTTAACTGTCTTGCTAATAGATGGTGAGCTTTGCAGTGAATCCCTTTTTCTCCAGTGACACCAGTTTTGACATCAGTGGAACAGTGGGAGGTCTAAGTCTTACTGGTCTGGATGGCTTGGTCATACCAGTCAGCAATCTCAAAGAGAACATTGAGGTAAACCCGCTAGTTTCTATCCCTCTCCCTCTTTTCCCCTTTTTTCCTTTCTCTGTTAACAAACTGTCATTTGTGTTATCATCTTCTGTGATGTAACTGAAAAAGGTGGTAGCATTCATTACATTATATAATGGAATCATGGTGTCTGCATTTGTGATGGAGGGATTTGTGTGATGTGACAAATAAAATAACAAATATTGCTGTCTTTTCTTAAAAAGAAGGTATCTTATTCTTCATTTAAATGCTTGTGAGAGTGCTAGTGGTTGTGGAAACAGACTCCAGATGACAGTCATCCCAAAACACAATGCAATGTCTAATTTCATTGTCTTATAACTGTATGTTCATATTATTACTGTTTGGGCTTCCTAGCCGATGTATAAGATGACATCTAAATCATTCATATATGCCCTTCATGTAGTCAGTGCTTCAGTCATAATCTCAGCTCTTAGTTCAGAAATGCACCAAGGGTCATAGACTTTGTGAGGAATCTATGTAGGTTTCAAATGAACTTTTCAGAGGTTAGCTGACAGTATCAAGAAAATTACTCTGAAGCCAATATTTTTGCTGGCCATGCTTTCTCTGTGTTATTAAAAAAGATGTGGCTATATTGTGCTTATAGATACAGAAGCAAGACGCTTTGCTGTATTTAAAGCTATGTCTTTCTGTTTAAAACCAGATAATATTACCAAGGCTTTCAGCAACTCAGGAAGATAAGATTCTGCTGAATCTGGGCAATTTTAGCACTTTCCAAGTCAATGTTACCTCAGAAAACACATCTATAGTGATCCACCTGGAATCTGAACATGACATTCCACTAATACTCTACTTAGGGTATGGTTATCACCCAAATGAAACTACCTACGATATGAAAAATCATCTGTCATATAAGAAAACTACTGGAGGTAAGATAACTTGTTAGTAACCCATGAACTTGTGTATTCTGGGCTTATGTAACCAAAAGACTTTCACCACCTGTAGCAAGTTAAGTGCAGTCAGTATGGGGAGTGCTCATCCATTAACAGCACATGCATATATCTGCAGCATGAGCCTTGATCATGAGTTCAGACATCTAACTGGAAAGAAACCTCTCAAAGGAGTTTCAGTCTGTCACGCTTCACGGTTCCAATCTCTAGTACACAGTGTTCACTAACAGGAGCAAAGAGTGGGATGCTTTGAACAATGAGTTGCTAAGAATTATTTCCTACCTGTTTCTTCATTTTGTTATTTGATTCTACACAATAGAGCTGCATACTTCTGAATTAGCATTTCTATATATGCATTGAAACTAAAATATTTATGTTCAAGGTGAGACAAACATCTGGGTTCTTAGCCCAGAAGAACTCGTTTTTGGAGAGGGAACCTACTATTTCATGGTTTTGCAAGATATGGGAATGGATTCCACAGTCTATGACAGGCTAACTATAACTGTCACTTGCTTTGCATCCCGCTGTGTATTTTGGGATGAGCACCAGGGGAACTGGAACAGCTATGGATGTCATGTAAGTAGAGCAAAACAAAGCAATGTTTATATTATATACTTCAAAGCCAGCCCTTATAACCACCATCTTGTAGTAAAATGATAGCACTGAACTCACACCATAAAGCAAGATCATTCTAAGATATTTTAATAAACTGAAGAAGTTTAGTTACACTGGACTAAGCTTCAAATGACATTTCCATTTCAATTTCTTGGTATGGGCTTCTATATAACAAGAAATTGAACCATTCTGACAGGGTTGTATTATATTGTAATGCCTGTTTCTGTCTAGAAATTAGAATTATTATTCCTTATTGGAACTTGAACAATTCTTTTCTGTATAACAGTTCTGCTATACACTAATTTACCAATCTCAGCACTGTCTTTTCATTTGCTTGGTAAGTTATCCAATACTTTGAAGACAAATGTTTTATCAGGGAATTTTTCTGGTTTTCAGGTAGGACCAAAAACAAATTCTAGAAGCACACAGTGCCTCTGCAACCATCTGACCTTCTTTGGGAGCTCCTTCTTCATCATACCCAATGCCATAGATGTCAGTAAAACTGCACAGCTATTTGATACATTTGTGGACAACCCTGTGGTGGTGACAACTGTGGGATGTATCTTTCTGATATATGTGCTTGTACTTATTTGGGCTCGAAGGAAAGACATCCAGGATGATGCCAAAGTAAGTCTTCAGCTAATAAAGACTGAATGTATCTGGGCCAATTCCCACTTTGCCTAGCCTGTTTTAATAGCAAGTCTTCAACCAAACCTACTCCCTTCCCCGTAATTCTCTGTTTACTGGTAAGTATATGCATTGTTCACAAGATGACAAACACCTATCCACAGCTAACACACTGCTTGTGTTGTGTCACTCCGCAGGTGAAAATCACAGTCCTGGAAGACAATGACCCCTTTGCTCAGTATCGTTATCTTGTGACAGTTTTTACAGGACACCGCCGTGGGGCAGCCACCACCTCCAAGGTATGAACAGCACTGTGTGGTAAGACAGTTTATGCACTCATTTAGAGAACTGGATGAATAATGAAGCACCTGAGGCTATTAAACAGAATGGCTCAAATGCAACATCTAAGCCAGAAAGTCCTTAGATTTGATGAAAGCAGGAGGAGTATGCCAGAGGAATAATCATACACAGGATCAAGATGTGCAAGTCTTCATTTTGCCATCTTATTCTCCAGGTGACTCTCACCCTCTATGGACTGGAAGGAGAGAGTGAGCCACACCATCTAACTGATCCCGATACACCTGTCTTTGAACGTGGAGGAGTGGATGTTTTCCTACTCTGCACCTTCTTCCCTCTTGGGGAACTGCAGAGTATTAGATTGTGGCATGATAATTCAGGGGACAGTCCATCCTGGTAAGTGGGATCTGGAGAACCTGGAAAGTAAAGATCCACAAATATTTTTTCCTTTTCTAGAACTTGAAAATTATCCTTTCTACAGTTCTAGAAAGGAAAGAAGTGTTAGTTTCTCATTTTTACAGATGAATAGATTAAATCATAATCCAAACTGCAGGACCAGGAGTGCTTCCCATAACCTGTCCAGTACAGGATGGGATGTGTTCTGTGCCTTACAGTTTAGACACAACCTAGGAAGCCAAAGGCCACAGTTTGTCCTCCATAGTCCTGTTGAGGCTTGAATTCCATACACCTCAGTCACCTGTGAACATGCTCTGTATGTTTTTCTAACAGGTATGTGAATCGAGTATTGGTCCATGATCTGGCATGGGATCAGAAATGGTACTTCCTCTGTAACTCTTGGCTAGCCATTGATATTGGAGAATGTGTCCTAGATAAAGTGTTCCCAGTAGCTACAGAACAGGACATGAAGCAGTTCAGGTACCTTATATTTTATGGACTTTTTTACTCTTGATAGCAATCAGTCTAGAAAAGCAAGTATGTAAAAATGATCAAACCCCTAGACAAAAATGAAAACAAGAGAGGTCTTTCCATTGCCCTCAAAGGGTTCTGAACAATGAAAAGAGGAAGGATGGTTAATTAAGTCTAATTGTTACCCTAACAGTAATACCACACTGGAAATATTGGCATTAAAGAAGGATAGCCTGACAAGACCTAGAGAAACCCAAGCATCTTCTCCTATGTGTAATTTCCCTAACAATTCATATAGAAACTGCTCATGATTAGCTTTCCCTCCACGGTGTGGCCAGAAGAAAAGGACATAAGTAGCTATGACCATTCCATGCAAATCAAGCCATGATATATGGTAATTTCTCATAGTTACTATTTCTTCTGGTTGGGCCTAGAAGCATGAACAGGTCAGGACCCTGAACTATAGCTTTATTCTTCTCTCTCCTTTCTGAGTATCCATTTCATTTCCTGCTCCTCCTTCCCAGCAATCTGTTTTTCATGAAGACCTCCAAGGGTTTCCAGGACGGGCACATCTGGTACTCAGTTTTCAGCCGTTCCCCACGAAGCTCCTTCACACGAGCCCAGCGCGTGTCATGTTGCTTCTCACTGCTTCTCTGCACCATGCTGACCAGCATCATGTTCTGGGGAGTGCCAAAGGATCCAGCTGAGCAGAAAATGGATTTGGGTAACAATCCTCACCACTGCTTGGGCAGGGAAATAGAGAGACAGCAGAATCTAGAAGCAGGAGAGTTGAACTTTTTCACAAGAGGGAGATCTGATGGTTCTTGGGGTTATTTTTCCTCCTCCCCTCTGTTTGATCTTGACAGGTAAGATCGAGTTCACATGGCAGGAAGTGATGATTGGCTTTGAGAGCTCCCTCCTCATGTTCCCCATCAACCTGCTCATTGTGCAGATCTTCAGGAACATACGATCCCAGCCAGCCTCGCAGGGGAGAGAGAAGAAGCCGGGAAAGAATGGTCGAGTGTCCCCAAGCCTACCTCCCACTCCACAGGCCACCCAGGCCATCTCACTCACTCCAGAAGCTGTGATAAAGGCAAGTCCCTGTGGCTGCTCCCCAGTGAGTCCCCACCACCCTCTGCTGCCATACGCTACCCAACACCCCCAGTTTAACAGCAGGTATCTTCCTTCTCAGATGCCCTTCAGTTTGTCTGAAGCAAAAAACCAGTTACACACTGGTGTAAAGCATTCATTTACCCATCTACCTGAATGCCCGACTTTATTAAGATCTGCCTATGTACATCCCAGTCCTTGCACAATATTATGTGTGACCAAACCCATTGTGTTCAGAGGTCAAAACAAGCATTAAGCAAGGCAGTGAGGATAAAAGGTATCACAAACCCAGTCTTTCTCAGCTTAGGTCCTCAGGCAGGTAAGCTGTATTTTTGAATTCTGAAAGCTGTCTTGCTGAACTCATTGAAATCTTCCTGTCACATCCAGCACTATAGGATGTGCTGTCCTTATCCATTCTGGAGATTTTAGGAGTTGGTGCAGCTCCCAGTCAGTGGTGCCTTCAGATCACATCAGCTTAAGTCACTGCAGCCAGAATCACTGCTGTGTTGCTGCTGTCTTTTCTAGGACATAAGAAGAATTGCCAACTCACTCTTTAAAGCCCTGAAGACTCCATCTCTCACTTCAGTATCAGATCTTGGAAAATCAACTAACATCAACACACTTTTGGGATTGGTTGAGGACATAATCTGCCAGCAGAACAGAGCTGGGCAAGAGTTTTATGATGAGAACAAGAAGAAGGATGACCCTATAATTGTCACATTAGGTGCTACGGATATACAAGGTAAACAACACAATGTGACATGCCTACTTAAACCTTTGTAGTGAAAATGATGGTAACGCTGGATGTGATGACCCAAGCTCTTCTTACATTATGACTCAAAGGCAATTACAGAATCACAGAATAGTTGAGGTGGGAAAGGATCTCTGGAGACTGTCTGCTGGAGCAGATTGCCCAGGATCACATCCAAGGATGGAGACTCCACAAATTCTCTGAGCAACCTGTTTCAGTATCCAACAGCCCTCACAATGCAGAAGTTTTTCTTTATGTTCAGACAGAATTTCCCATGTTTTCATTTGTGCCTATTGCATCTTGTCCTTTCACTGTGCACTGAGTGCCCAACTAAGCAAAGACATGGTGAAATCTCTTTCTTATGCCATAGAATTAAATGTTAGCTACCAGCCTTGCTTGGGAGCAAGATCAGTATCTAATAGCATAAAGACTCAGAAATACTAGTTGTTTCACAGTCTTTTTGTCCTGTCTTTTTTTTCTTCTTGGCTTTGTGCTGTTGTTCCTTTCAGTTTGACTCTTAGGCATTCATTTATTTTCAACTAAACAAGAATATATGAGTAAACAATTCCACTGATTTCATTAAGACTCACATTTGGCTTTTCCAATGAGTGTACCAAGGTATTAATTGCACAGGTAAGCTCTGAACAAATTAACACTTGATCTTATCTGACTTCTCTATTAAGGTTTGAAGTCCTCTGTCTAACTAAGTTGCTTTCTGGCAACAATTCCAGCCCATTCCAGCAGACGAGCATTAAGCTCTAGTACTACAGCTGCTTTTACATGTCCCTTCAAATGTTACTCTTCACTTTGGCACATTCATAATCCTGAGCTCCAGTTCTGCTACCCTTTGTACTTAAGAGTATTTTAATCTAGAAATAGTTATGCTGATTTTCTTTAAAAATAAATTAATAATTCTTTGCCTGCAGAAAAAACAAGAAGCCCAACTTCAGAGAAGGGGATGTGTGAGCGACTGAAATACAGTGATTACAATCGCTGCTTGTACGTGCAACTCCAGCATGTAGAGATGGAGCTGGAAGTACTGGGACCCCATAAATTTCTGATGCCTCAGAGTTACACACGAGCTGTTCGTCAGGTTCAGCACATGAAGAATGTCCTGGAGAACGAGATCTGCTCATCAGCGTCCACCAGTGAGAGGTAACCTAGTTCTCATCTCGTTCTCAGTGTAAGTAAATTCAGGTCATGAAATCAAAACTGGTCAGGATGACAGAGCCCAAATAATTACTGCTTAGTATGTGCTAGATAACTATTATTATAGCTGTAGAAACATGTTTTACTATTATACTATTGTAGGAGCAACAAAGACATTTCAGTGCACTATGAACTGCACACAAAAGCAATAATGACAGATCATTGCTCTTTGTCATGTCTGCCTCCAAAATTGAATGTTACAGTACAATGCTACATGATAGTAAAGGGCTGGAATAATCCCTGAGCTCCAAAGTCTCAGAAGTCTCTTAAAATATATGGATAAAGAAAAACTAATAAGCAGACAAATATTTCAGTGAAATATGATAATTAAGTTGAAAGTGTTGAAAACAACAGCACTAATAATCTCTCTGGCCTTTATGGTGATCACAAGTGATGTATCCAGCAGCTAAAATGGACTCATGGTTTTATATGTCAATATTTCTACTGGAAGTTCAATTATGCATGAACTGAGGAGTAAATAAACCCATCATATTTGTTTTGATTTTAGCTGATCTCTGCACACTTCCTCATATTTTTGCTCACTGTATTTTTTGCTATCCATGTATCCTATATAACTGCATCTAGAATATTTTGATTGAGAATTAAAATCATAAGATGTTGCCTATGCCCACTGAACCCAAAGACTGTGATTTTGGCTTCTGTTCCACTGCAGACTGATTTTTTCTCTTCTGGTTGACTCTCAAGGTGGTCCCTTACTCCAAGCTTCTCCGGTGATGGCAAGAAAAGTTATTCTTCGAAAGGGTTGCCCTGGTGGTTTATGTTCATTGCTTGGTTCCTTGTTGCAGCCACCAGTGGTGTATCTGGGTTCTTTACCATGCTCTATGGGCTGCATTATGGCAAGGAGAACTCCATCAAGTGGTTGATCTCCATGGCCATCTCCTTCTTGGAAAGTCTCTTCATCACGCAACCCTTAAAGGTGAGATCCTCAGAAATGCAACCACTGGCCAATATGATCTCATTTGACTATCATTTCAGGAAGACAATGTAGCGTGTTCTAAAGAACCACCGGATTTAACATGTAAAATGAGAAGTATTTGCCCTTAAAACAAGAGCTAGCAGGTGGTTTACAGAGTTCAGTTATCTTTTTCTGACATTAACTCCATTAGCTTCATCCCCCTTGTTTTGTCAGTTTAATAGGTGATGGGGTTTCTGACCAGGGAAGATGTGTCATATGGCAGAATCAGTTTAGCTGGATGGACCCCAGCACTGTGCACTGTTCTCTTCTTTATGAGCTTCAGCTGCATGAGTTCAACAAAGCCAAAGCACAGACGTTCTCCTGCAGTGCCTGGCTCCAAAGGGATCCAGGTCAAAGCCTGAGCTTCTTTATATGAAATAGGCATATGATGAGTTTGTAGCTAATTCTTTCCAGGTGCTGGGATTTGCTGCTTTTTTTGCTTTGGTTCTGAAGAAGGTGGAGCATGAGGATGAAGAAAACACACCTATTGACGGGCCTTTATATACAGCAGGTAACTGCCTGTAAAGTGAGAAATCATTAAAGAAAGTGTTCTCCAAGCTTTTGGAGTGCTTTACGCACAAATACGTGACTCAGCTCAACTGAGAACTTAACTGGTTATCTTTATATATCTGAATCTTAGCTGACAAGGTTAGCAGAAATCATTAAACCCACAGGTGTTGTGACTATGTGCCTACCTATTAGCATTCCAAAGATCAAGGTGGAAGTGGAAACAAACCTAAACTAATTTTTTGCTGGTTGGAGAAAATATAAAGACCATCGTATGTTTAGGTTGGACAAATCTTAAAGAATGCTTAATGAAAGAGACCACAAGATCAAAAAGATAGAAGTAGTTCTGGATCAAAAGAATAATACCTCCTTGTTTATCTTTGTACCGCTACAAATATAAATACATGCACAATCTCCCCTAGTGCTGTTGCAAGATCTCCTCTGTTACTGGAGGACCTACTTGCTGTCAGGATACTGATATGTGACTCCTTCCTTCCGTCCACCCCTGGCTTGCCTATGTCAGGAAAAAAGCAGTGCTCTCCTATATTGCTTCATACAAGACCAAGAATTGTACAAGTGGATACTCAATCACTTTTCAGATTGTCAACATTCAAGGAATATCTAGAAAAGAACATAATAACATGTGGCAAACTGACTGAAGCCATTATCATCAAAATCAATGAATCGGTGCTATTAGTATGCAGTAACCATGCTTAAATATTTTAGCTCTCACGTCAGACATAAGAAAAATCAGATATACAAGGAGGCTTGTTTTAGCTCTGTGCAGACACCTCAGTATTTATGGCATGGCTTGCAACAAAACCTGTAACTATTTCACAACCTAGTGAAAATAAACATGTGACCCAGTGCAAAATTCATCTAGATTGGTAGATCTTTATCTGACAAGCATATCTAAAACTCTCTCTCAAGGAAATTTCCCACCTCCTTTAAGACTTACATGAAAATTCTTAGTTTACATACTTTTCCTCAACCACAATTATCTGTATTACTCCCATAAACCAAACAGTGGCTTCTGCAATCACAGTCATGTCTAAAAAAATCTGACACCAGCAGACAGGAGTCCTAGAGCACAGCAAAGAATCCTAATCTACAGCTTCCTCCTCATCAGCCTCAGGCTCTGAATACATCATCTCCTGAGATGCTCAGCCTAGAGAGACACACCTGGACTACACCTGGTCCTAAACCTAACACACTGTATCTGTGAGCTCCTTCCCTCCCCACTGTGTGCCTTACTATACTAATTGGTTAAATCACATCCCCTGTCTTCCTAAGGAAAAGCATTAAATACAAATGTTTCCTTATAATGTCTAAAGAAACAAAAAGCAGGACATAGATGATCTGTTGACTAATTCCAGGGTTTACTGCTCTCACTCACAGGTGATTCAAATCCTCTCTTCGGAGCCCGACGGGACAGTAGAAGCAATATTTACCAGCCACCTCCTGCAGCTGATGTGGAGAAAATGAAAATCAGCTGCATGAAGGAACAGAGAGCATTTGCCCTCATCAGAGAAATCCTGGGTATTATCTATATGTAGATTATTTTGGTTTATTCACTAGTATTTATCAGTATTTTTACATCAGTGAAAATATTGTTCTTGTGGGTGAAAACGCTTTGGCATATCTTTAGCTTTCTGCCAGCCATTACAGTGTAGAGACAGGCTGCTCAGCGGCAGTTGGAGCTGAAAGGAGGTGAGAACGTTAGCTGGAGATAGAAGTGTAGCTAAGGCTTGATTTTATAGTAAAGAAACATATTACAGACACATGAGAGGTCAAAGAAAAGTTAGAAAGGGTAGAAGGAGGAGGTCAACAGTTAAATGAAGTTGAAATCAAAAGAGCAGATGGAGGCCATCTTCTTAAAAGCAGATAGTATTTCTAGATAATGATTTATACCCCAGTTTTATTTCCTCTAAAAACAATGGAAAAAAATTACCTCAACTTCACTTGGAACAAAGTTAGACTAGTCATTTTATTTAGAGCTGTCATTACTATTGGTGTTCAGCCAGCCTTCCCACTTACTTTCTTGACTGCCACTCGTATTCCAAATGTGATATGCTTCAACTGCAGCACGTTGAAGTAGCTTGTGTAAATTCGTTGGCACTGGTCAGAGTCTAGCAAAGCATCTCCTTAACCTAACAAGTGATGACAGCAGTAATCATTCATGCAATCTATTTTGAACAGCAGTGTTAATTCTGAGCTCACATGTGCTGTCTCTTCTTGCTTTTTTCCAGCCTATCTGGGGTTTTTATGGATGCTGTTGCTGGTTGCCTATGGGCAGAGAGATCCCAATTCCTACTACTTAAACAAACACATTGAGAACAGCTTTACAGATGGATTCTATGATGTCTACAGTTATCAGGATTTTTTCACGTGGGCAAACACTACCTTAGTCAAAAACCTTTATGGATCATATAAAGGTACAGAGTCACATTATTTCACTTCAGCTTGCCAGATTCTGAAACATTATCTTCTATACATCTCCCTAACTTGCACATGCATATTTGACTTGCAGAAAGACTGTGAGTGTGTAAGATGGGTGTAGATTCTTATAATATGAATACTAGTGGTTAACAAAAAGCCCACAGCCTGACCCCAAGTTTAATGTGCTCTGATATTTTCCTTATCTTTAGTATAAACCGAAAGTTCCGCACTGTAATTTTACATTTTTCACATTTTACATTACTTATTCCAGATATTCAGATAGATGCCTCAGTTTTACACGAGTTTCTTTCCATAATTTTAAAAAAAGAATTGCAGACAGGTGGCACTATAAAGCTTTTCCTTAGGAGAGCTCTGTTTGCATCATGACTTAGGTCAATGAGAAGGCTAATTATGCAATATCACCATTTCTATCTAGTCATATCCAGTAATAAATATGACCTGTTTTCCAGCTCACATTTAAGACTAAATACTGAAATACATTAGCAGAGTTGTTCATTAGACATGACAGGCACTGACCAACTGTGGCCAGACTGAACACTGCATACAGCTACTCTGCTGTGCGACTCAAAGCAAGTCCCTTTTCTCCTCCAGGCATGAGTTTCCTTCTGTATAAAATACAGATAGGTAGTGATACTGAACTCTACTATCTAAGAACTTAGTTCAAATCAACACTAAGGCTTAATTTTCATGACTACTTTGCTTACAGTGTTTTTTAGAAGAGGATCTATAGCAAAATATTAACACATCAGTGAATCATAAACGAAATTAAGAAATATTATTATTAGTTCTGTCATCTTGCCAGCACTGCTCTTTTCCATCTCCTGTTTAGGATTCATTACAGATGGCAATTCCAAGCTGGTGGGCAGTGCTCGAATTCGTCAAGTAAGAGTGAAAGGAGGCATCTGTCCCATTTCTCCCAAACTCCAGCATGTAATTCAGGAATGCCATGCTCCATATTCCCTACAAGCAGAAGATACATCAGATTATGGGGAACACTGGAATACTTCAGTCTTTGATAACTCCTCTGACTTGAGCTCAGCATGGCAGTATCAGAGTCAATCCAAACTGAGAGGGCACCCCAGCTGGGGCAAACTTGCCATCTACAGGGGAGGGGGATACGTGATTCACCTGGGAACTGATCCTAAGAATGCCTCCAGGTACCACTCCTATTCTTGTAAATTAGTAGTGCATCTGCTGTAGCATCAACAATGCTCTTTCCTCTACCCTATTTAAGATTCATTTCAGATTACATCCTGAGTTTTCCTGCTGTGCATTGTGCTGAATATTGTAGATATTACCGTGGTGCTGTCGTTGTAGTTTATGTTCCTATCATCTTGCTCAATGCTAGGTAACAACCAGGATCCAAAATCAGAACCTTTTTCTCCTAACCTATATGAGGTAAATGATCAGATACCTGAGGCATCTCAGGTTTAGCACTGGCCAGTATCTGGTACCTGCTTCTCCAGAGGAGACAAAAAGAAACTCACCACCTAGACTGACAGTACAAATATCCCCCATACCCAGACTTGACAGATCAGATGTCCTCTTGAACATCTTACCTCTGGTTTACCCCTTCTCTATGATAATATCCAAACAGTCCTACCCTCCATGTGATGCTGTCTCTTCCCTGCCTGAGTTAGATCACTGGCTGTATATTTTTTGGCAGAATTCTCCAGTACCTTTTCAACAACATCTGGCTAGACACCTTCACCAGAGCAGTGTTTGTTGAATTTACAGTCTACAATGCCAATGTGAACCTGTTCTGCATTATAAGCCTGATGTTTGAAACCAATGCTTTAGGTGAGAACCTTTTTTAAGTTACACATTTCTGAAGACAGCACGCAATGCACCTACAGATTTACATGCTGTCAATGTTTACCTAGTTCTTTATTCAGTACACAGAAGTGTTTTAATAATTCTAATCATGACAGAATCAATGCAAAATTTATAAACCATTTAGGAAAAACGTAGCATCATAGTAATACAGATCATAATGGAATATCTTACGTTTGCTTATGCTGTGGTCATCTGCTGATGAAGAAAACATGGTACTGAAGCTTCATCTCCAGAATTTACACAACAGGAACAAGCAAAATTATGTTTCCTAATCATTTCAGCTAAACAATACAATATTAAGACAAAAAGTACAGATAACAGTCTGTCTTTTTTGTTCCAGAAGACTTGTAATATACAGCTGTGTAATCATATAATACATAATTGGGATACAACAAAGAAAATAGTGAAACTAGATTCTGGTTTGAAGGCCACAGAAAAACATTTAATCTGAGCAGTAGCCTCCCTCAGGTCTGTCCCAGTATTGGAAAATGCCCCAAACTAGACCACAAAACTGAGCTCATTTTCTTTTTTAGAATGAGATTCAGATTTATATCTCCAGGTCCTCCTGCTACATTTCTGTGTTGTAGTCCAATCCAAACTCAGCGTTGCTGGGATTAGTATCATCCAGGAGAGAACTAGCACTCTAAAAGCCATTGACTGCCTGAAACTCCTATTTGAGGAAAATTTCAAAGAACACTTATAAGGCTACTCATATAATCAAGTCTAAATCTTAGTTAGATATTTGGATTCAGTCTCACAATGTGAGTACGGAAGTTTTACTGGTGAACTAAATTGTTTGAATGAAAATAGAATGATGTAATTATTGGAGCACTGAGGTGAACATTGTTTGGTTTTCAGGGGCCTTCTTCACAAGCGCAGAGCTGCAAAGTGTCCGGCTTTACCCATACACCAACAGTCTCCACATCTTTGTCATTGCAGCAGAAGTGATTTATTTCCTCTTTCTTGTGTACTACATGATAGTGCAGGTGAGACCAAATGGAGAGCTTGGCTGACAGCATCACCTTGTGTCTGGTTTTGATTTCACTTATAAAAACTTTAGAACTATTCTTGATTTCAGTAGTGCTGCTGCTGACTTGCACCAATGGAAGATTGAATCAGATACTGTATCTATTAAATAATAGGAAGGCAACATTTTATTTTGCTGGAATGCTTCTTTTAGGAAATTGGTGCAAGACGTAGTTTTATCCATGTGCAGTAGTCTGCTTTATTGCAGAGGGGTTAGCCCTAATCTTTAGAGGTGTGTTGCACGATACAGAGTCATGAGACTGAAACAGTAAAACTCCTCTTTTCGCAGGGAAAACTGATGAAGACTCTGAGATGGAGATACTTCCACAGCAAGTGGAATCTCCTGGAGATGGCCATTATATTGATTAGCTGGAGTGCCCTGTCAGTGTTTGTGAAGCGGACAATCCTTGGGACCCGAGACATCAGCTACTACCAGGAACACAAAGAGGAGTAAGTACTAATGCTATTTAGTGCATCCTTTGTTGGTGCTACTTATGCAGAAACAAATCTATTTTTCCTCTTCACAGTCAGCAGCTTGTCTCTGCTAGATAATGCTACCCTATATGGCTATATTCATGAAGCGTGTAAGTATTTCAGGGCTTAGATTGTGCCAGCAATAGGATTTTCTTCTGATATTGCTCTAATAAAATCCAGCACACTTGAGCACCAAGTTCCCTAGCCTGGCTGCTAGTTGCCTATCTGCATCACCCTCTTCTGAATCAACAAGCCTTTCTGCTGCAGGACATCCATCCAGATAGTAGATAATCTGCCTCATTCTTTCTTGTAAAAAGCCATTGGTTAGAGGATGATAATGGCTTATTTTATGCAGAATGGAAAATTATAACATCTGTTTAAAAATGGTCACACAGGGAAGGGGTCATAGAATCGCAGGATAATTTAGGAAGGAAAGGACCTCTGGGGGTCCCTGCTCCAACCTCCTGCTTTGGTGTTAGATCAGGTTGCTCTGGGCCTTGTTTGGTTGAATTTTGAGTATCTCCGAGGACAGAGGTTCCACAGCCTCCCTGGATCCCTGTTTCCAGTGCTGAACCACTCTTATTGTGGGAGAAAAAAAAAGGTTTTTCCATCTCCAGCTGGAATTCCTCTTGCTGTAACTTGTGGCTGTTGTCTCATCCTTTCATCGTGTACCTCCAGGAAGCATCTTACTACATCCTCTCTAGAACCACTGACCAGGTGGTTGGAGACAGCAATTAGAGACCTCCTCAGCCGCCTTCTCTCCAGGCTGAACAAACCCAGCTCTCACCTCCTTCTCTTGGATGTCCTGTACCCCGACTCCCAACCACCTCAGTGGCCCTTCACTTGACTCAATGTCCTCCTTGCACTGGGGAGCCCAAAGCAGGACTCAGTATTCCAGACACCTCGCAAGTGCTGAATGAGAGGAAAGAACAAACACTTCCTTTCACCTGGTAGCTACACTCTTGCTAATGCGTATCACATTGTATATGTCATGTGCAATATTAGCAAACACAATTTATAAAAGCTTTTTGTGGTCACCTCTGTTGTAAGCAAAATTGTAAGTACAAACAATGTGCTACCTTTATAAATGGTAAATATAAGCATTACCAAGTTTTTTTCAGCTAACATTAAGACTTGACTCACCTCAGTCACAGATCACAGTTCTGACCTCCAATCTTTTACTTCATTCCTTACAGTACTTTCTCACATCTTGTTGGAAATGAGCTAATCCTGTCACAGCTAGTGCATCCTGCTAGCTGCACAGCACCAGTAACCCCATCCCCTCAATTACACATGCATAGAACAACCTGTCTTCCTTTCTAAGGGTCAGAATTTGATAGAAAGTTTGCATTAGCTGCCTTTAAACTGTGACTTGCTAAAAATGAGCAGCATTTGGGCTACAGCCTAGACCCTCTCTCAGCTCTAGCTAACACTGAAAAAAACCTCTGCCATGTACAACTGAGCTTTTTGTGTATGCACAGCAGGAAGTACAGGTGGGAACATTCAAGCAAGAACTCAAGTTAGCCCTCCACTGAAAACAAGGACGGAGGGACTGGCTTTTCCAGCATACTCATTTACGCACTTCAAAGGCTTCTGTGTGCTCGGTCTATTACATCTTTTCTTTTTTTCTAACAGCTGTGTAAGCTTTAATGAAACAGCAAGAGCCGATGCAGTTCTTGGCTACCTGATTGCGTTCCTGGTGCTTCTCTCCACAGTGAAACTGTGGCATCTCCTGAGGCTCAACCCTAAACTAAACATGATAACTTCAACTCTAAGGAGGGCATGGGGTGATATCTCCGGATTCATCACTGTTATTGCAATCATGTTCCTCGCCTACTCCATTGCCGTGAGTACCGCTGCAGTTTCTGTTGTCCGCAGTCTGCATCCAGGTACTGTCAGGTTAAATGAATTATTTCTGAATGCTGAAAGCAATATAGCTTTGAAATGTAAAACTGAATAAAGGTGCCTATCTAAATCTTAGGTTAGCAGCTTGGAGCCCAGTTCTTCAGTGTAAGTAAAAGAAATATCTACTTGTCTGTTCTTTGCAAACTGAAATTTAGTACAAAAATCAAACACCAAGAGGAGAAGATGGATTCTCTGTGTGTAATAGGTGTGACAAAGAACAAAGTATGGGAAAAAATAATTTTCTGGATAAAGCTCAAATTGGGGAGAGTGCAGCAAGTGCCATTTTCTGTTTGGCTAGTTTTTAAGTGGGAAATAATTATTTTTCTGCCCATTATAGGAATACTTATGCAAATAAAATTATATTTTCATTCTAATGAGATTAAAAAATTATTGGACTGCAACTATTTATGCATATTTCCTGACTTGGCTGAAATGTTTTGTGTAAATCTCCTGGCAAAGTGATGTGGGAAATTCAGCACATCTCAATCGCAAAATCACTGAAAAAGTGGAAACTATCTGAACCGAACCCGCTGTCCTGTAAAGGGCAGTCCTGTGACAAACGGGACCTGCTGCAGTGTCACCTGCCTGATTTCAGAGTCCTCAACTCTCCCTTCCTCCAGCACTGACACTCTAGCAACTGGGTAGCTTCAGGCATCAGTAAGGCCACAAACTTAACAGGTGATGAGATCAGTTCCATGACCCAGCCTGTTGTCACGTCATGCAAGTGCTGGAGCTGTGAAAGAAAGAGGTAGTAATATATATGTAAGGATGGAGAAAAAGGTGAGACTGCAGCAGCCCCCATTTAAACCAGACACAGTAGGCCCATAAGGTATAAATGAAGAAAATAGCACCTTGGTTACTGAGTGAAAACAAGGAGGCTGCCTATTGGGGAGGATCTGTGTGCTGAAAGGCAAGTGTTTGTGACTATGATTAATTCGGTCAATCATGCAGGGATATATCTGCTACTTAGGGGTGGTCTAAATTACTTTCCTGACTTTGCCATGTATTTGCAGATTTTTACGTTATCTAGTGGCAAGCTGAGCAGGTATAAGACATTCTCATGTCCATGATAAAAGGTATTACAGCTAAACACATTCAGAAAGTGTGAATCCAGTTCTCAGCTCTGGGTTACTCTTCTGTGACCTCGTCTGGTGTTTCCCCTGCTCATAGACAAAAAAAAACCCCAAAACACACAAAAAGCTTTATGGCTCTGATGACAAGCTAGGAGAACTTTCTCTGAATACAGTAGTCATTAACTGATTTTGCAGCAAGGACTCTGATCATGACACAAGATATGCCTTCTTTCCTCTGCAGACAAACTTGATATTTGGCTGGAGGCTCTACTCTTACAAAACACTCTTTGATTCATCAGAGACCATGGTCAGTCTTCAGCTGGGAATCTTCAACTATGAGGAGGTACCATCTGTGGTTTTGAGAAGTTTATCCCTGTGTAATTAGCAGCTCAGCTATCAAATATGCTTTAAACCAGCAAATAGAAAGACTTTCAATTAATGCTAGACATTACTCTGATTTTGCAAGCTCCACAGGATCCTAAAGCAGCCACCTTTTCTCAACAAGACAAGAAAAAGACACCAAGTGAAATACATCTCACATCCCATTTTGACCACCGGTAGACTCATAATGAATGTTTCATTGAGAAAGGTGCTCACATTTTAACTAGATATGTTGCTCATGGACCACAGAAAGTTTTGAGCAATTTTGTTAGAAAGCTACAGAATGTGAGTGATGCCCTGCAGTTGTTTTGAACACTCACCCATCAGCTTCTCAAGAAAGGCAAGGCCTTTCACAAGGGAACTTTATGTTACATTTGATTTTATTATTCTTGACTTTTTCATTAAGTTCTTTCAAATGTTACAATATCCTTTGAACAGTTCTTTGTGGATTAAGCTAGTTCTCAGACATCTCTGACTGCGAAGTCCTCCTTGGTGGATGTTTTTAGACCATGGATCCAACAGGGTATGGGCAGCTTTGAAGATCAGTAATTGGGCACAAATTTTTTCACCTCTACATCCCACTCATGTTAATCATGAAAATATATTCCTGTGTTATAGCTTACATGAAAATGAGGAATTTGGATTTTTACACAATCCCTTGTTGGTATGTGTCCATGGCAGTCTGACTGGGCTTCTTTGTAAAGACACTACTAAATAAAAGCATACAGAGATTTCATCTACACTTGGAAAGCTGAGGCATGATGGAGCTTCAGCTGTTCTGCAGATAGACAGATCTCCAGGCTTGTCAACTTCCACATGAAATTTCCATACCCTTACAGACAAATTCAAACACTTAAAAAAGCCCAAAGATTGCCCATATTCATATATCATATATATGAAATATTCTATCTTTGTACTGTATCATATCAACATAGGAAAGAGACTAAAGGAGAAAATGTATATATATATGTATAATATAGACAGCATAATTTATTAGACACAGGGATTTTGAGACAAACTCCTTATTGTGTTTTAACTGCCTGTATGTATGTATGTTTTGCGGGGTTTTTTGGTTGTGTTTTTGTTTGGGGTTTTTTTTACAATCAAAGTATGACATCTTACCTTATTAATGCTACAGGTCTTGGACTACAATCCAATTCTAGGCTCCTTCTTAATTGGATCCTGCATAATTTTCATGACATTTGTAGTACTGAATCTGTTCATTTCAGTGATTCTGGTTGCTTTTAGTGAGGAGCAGAAGCACTACCAGGTGTGTTCATTTAAGCTCTCCTGCCATTTTTAGCATTTATTGTACAGTTCTTACTCATGATTTAGGTATTCCACCATCAGATGAAGCCCATGTAAACTCAGTCCAATTCTTAAGAAGTAAACATTTACTCATAAAGCGCGCTTCAGATTTTCCAGATTTATACTGTCCATTCCTGTTCAGACGAGTCCCTGTGCAGATTTAGTGCAAGATCTGATTTGTAGCCTTCTGTTCACATACTAAATCTGGCAAAAGTCTCAGACTTGTGCTGCAGCTCCACGAAATCAGAGCCAAAACTGCTCCTAAAGTCCTTGAGGACTTTACAGCTCCCTTTTAAAATGTCACTGTGAGTGTCTGATCCATTCAAGGTACTGATAGCATGGTGTGAAATTCTGCTTAGTACTCCAGTACTGTCCAAAATTCCTCTATGTTTTAAATAAAGTCAAGGCAGATGAAAACAAAGGACATGGACAATACAAAACAAAGTCTATTTAGCTTTTATCATTTAGTTCATCTAGAAATGGTGGGTGGCTCATTGTGTATACCGCTAGCTGTATGGTAGCTGGCAAGTGAACTCAGGGCTCCTGTAGCAGGATTTCCCTGGGCTTTGACAGAGCCCAAACTTCTGTAACATCCATGCTTACCCATGCTTATTTGGGACTTTTGCCTTGATAAAAATATTGGCATGATGTTTTGCTTTGGCAGTTACTCATGCTCTGCTTAGAGTGAAAGTTGGTTTATTTAATCTCAAGTAGAGATTTTTCTCTTGAAACTTTCTCTGGTTTCAGCAGAAACTGTATCCGCTTCTGGTCTGTGCATCTGAGTAACTTCTCGTTGTTATTTCAGGCTTCAGAAGAAGAGGAGATTGTTGATCTAATGCTAATGAAACTTTTCAGTTTCTTTGGGATTAAATGCAAGAAGGAAGAGAAGCCAGTCACTAATGATCAACTGGAATAACTTGCCAATGATTAAATGATAACCACAATGAAAAGTCACTTTGGGGGTGAAAGACTCACTTTTTAACTATCAGCTGCAGTGGCTAGACTTAAGTTTTCATGGCTTCTGACTAAAATGCTGTGGCACTCAACCAATAAACTGTTGCTGACATGTTATTTTGGAGTATTAGCTAAGAAATAACGCTAAACCTAACATAAAGCATCCCACGCACACTTCCTGTAGACTTAGCATCTGTATTTAATAAACACTGACCGCTTGTTGCACCGTTCGACTAAAAACATTCGTTTATCGCCAAGCAAGGGCCGTGGAAAGATGGCGACCCCCTCGGGCCGCCCTCCTCCCGCCGGCCCGCTCCTGCTCCCGCCTCAAGCCCGGCGGCCCAGCACGAAGCAGCGGCGCTCCCCAGCTGCCATACGGGTCCCTCAGGGCCCGCTCCTTGCCCTCAGGGCCCGCTCCTCGCCCGCTGAGGGGACCGCCTGAGGGCCGCCCCCTCCCGCGCGCCGTCGGGGCTGCCCCTGACGACGCCCCCGCGAGGCGGGAGCTCCGCGCGGCGCCGCCCCCGGCAAAGATGGCGTGGCGAGCGCTACGGCCGGTCGGGCCGGTGCTGGCGCCGCGCTGCCCGCGCCTTTCGCCGCCGCCGCTGCTGCTGCCGCTGCGGGTGCCCGCGGCCCGGAGGTTGGCCACCAGCTCGCTGGTGCTGTCCGGTGAGTGGCGGCCGGAGGGCGGCGGCAGGAGGGAGGGAAGTCCGGTTCTGCGGGGAGTCGTCGCTCCCTCCCTGTCCACCGGGGGGGGGGTGAAATGCGCGGAGCAGCCCCAGAGTGCGGGAAGCAGCGCTCCGCACCGAGCGTGTCGGGCGCGGCGGAGCGTGGCCGGCCGAGGGGGTGCAGCCCGGGGTCGGGTGGGTCACCGGCAGCCGCTGGTGCAGCGGGGCCCGCGTGGGGACCGGGGAAAGGCCTCGCAAGATGGCTGAAGCCTTGCAAGGGCTTGGGGCTGCGGGGGGCAATCGGTGCCGCCCCGCTTTGCCGCGCGGGTGTCACCTGCCCCTTGTCCTGACGCTCTCCTAGTGCCTTCTCCCGTGAGGAGCTGGTTCACTCCCTCAGGTGGCAGAAAACTTTTAACCTCCTCTCCACGCTGCAGTTTTTCAGCAAAGTGGCCCTGTTCCATCCTGGCCCCAGCTGCAGGCTTCACGGAGTGGGCTGAGTGTGGGCAACACGCACTCGACAGAAAAAGCAGATAGCTTTTCCTGGGATCGTCGTGCTGCAACAGCTTGTTGATAGCTCCAAGGAGCATCAGCAGCCGTACAAGAAAGGGGCAAAAATGGGTGGATGGAGGAGGCAGGCCTGCAGCAGTTAGACTGGCGTGGGCTGCCAGGGAGCCTGAGCCAGGTTTTCAGGGCCTTGGGCCTGTTCAGGGTAAAGATGTTTGGCTCTGTCTCACCAGCTCCTGTGCAGTATACAGAAGAGATGAACTTACACATCAGTGCTTGGAGTGATTTTGCACTTAATGTAGTTAATTTGGAAAGTATCTGCTGCTGACGAAGCTCTGTTTGAATAACCGTTAGTCACAGAAGTATGAAAAACACAATCTGTGGTACTCTAGCAAACAGAAAAGTTGAAAAGGTGGGAGAGGAGGAGAATATGCTATAAAAGTAATGATGGTCACTAGGAAGAGGTCATAAATTTCCTTCTAGATGAGTCTTTTAACCTAACTGTTTAACTGCCTTCTGCTGCAAGTGAAAGAAATAACATTAGTCATTATTTGCAACTTAGTGAGTCAAGATCTAAGCTTTTTTCACTATTCTAATTGCTTAATATACCCATCATTTTTCTATAGATATAACTTGAAGGATTAACATAAATTATGCTTTTAATTTAGGCAGAGAGGAAAAATTTTGTATGCCTCTTTGTGGAGGTGTGAGTTTTCCTTCACTCTCAGGTTTATATTTATGAAATATTTAATAGAGGCAGGCTAAACTAAGTGAAGGTCTAAATTCAGAATGTGCTAGTTAAGCTGTAGCCAAAGTCATGTTCAAATGAATGAAGCTAGAGTAAATTTAGCTGCTCTTCTGAAAAGGAATGCTCACAGAAGACATTTGGTGTGCTTTGACATTTCATATTAGTGTAATTTGCTTTATTTAATGGGCTGATCACATAAGCTCAAAGTCCAAATTTTGAGATTACTTATTAACTCTTTTTAATTTGACCTTTACTTTATTTGCAGTGTTTTTTGTTGCATGATCAGAATTTTTCATTTTTCATTTTTTTTCCTCCTACAAGAAGCTTATGTGCTCTTCTGACTGTTGAGAATATTTTGCTGCTATGTTCCAAACTGATCATGAAGTACTAGGGGTTTTTTTAACCCTGCTTTATAGACAAATCTTACAAATATTGCTATCCTAAATAAAAATATATTGGTTAGCTTATTTGATGTGTAACGTCACAAATGTTCAGCTTGGGTTTGAGATTGTGTCATTCTCTGTTCTCGTGGTTCATTGCTCATTTCTAATGAAATTCCTATGGGTTTAATGTCTTGACCTAAAATGATTTAAGACATTTCTTTTCATTAGAATGCATTTTGAAAGATCTTTGTAGGTATAAATAATGCTAGCTGAAATTCTCTGGATGTTTTTGAGTGATAATTCATGGAAAAATACTTCATATTTGTGTTTTATTTAAAACTTTTTGTGTACTGTATTTGCAGAAACATGTATTGCTCTACTGAGGCCTATAAAACTTAGGCCATCTTCAAAGACAAACCATTTTATCTGAGACTCACTTCTCTTACATGTGTTCAGACATAAATAGGAGGATCACTACAATTGAACCAGCTTAAAATATGGCTGACTGACAAGGGAGGGGTTTTAGCAGATCTACAGCGAGAACTTCTGTTTTCCTTCATGTACAAGTTTAGAAAATACATAAGGATTTGCAGAAGTGTAGTTTCTCTAGTGAGTATAAGGAGTCCAGCCTAGAGGAAGAGCCTGAGAGGAGAACTTTAAACTCAAAAGTAAGGTCCAGCTGTACTAGTCTGGCACTAATCACACAGGGAACTCTTGTTTAAGAAGTTATCTTCTCCAGTTTTGGGAACACCCATTGCTTGACTGGATAGGTGCTACAAGTGAAAATTAAAAAGAAATTTTTTTTTTTTTTTAAAGAAGGACGAAAGTATCTATGGGGGAAAAAGGGAAGAAAGTATCTATGGAGACACTACGGAAGTGAGAAAACAGACCAAGCAGGCTGAAAATGTTCAGAGTAAGAAAAGTTCCTGGTAAAATGTTAGCAAGAAAAATTGCCTGTTTCAATTACTTCTTTTGAAGTTTCTCCATATGACTTTATAAAAAGAATTGCTTCTAATAAAAGCTAGTACAAGATGCCCTGAATCTTACAGATCTAAAATATATGTAGAATTGTAAGATTGCTGTGAAAAGATTTAACAGGGTCTTAAATATGCTTATTATAAAACTACTGTGTTCTTCTCACAGTAACAGTATTGAGAGCAAATTTGCCAAAGTAGCAGTTGCCTGTATGAACTGCCTTATTAATTTGCTCTGTCTTCATTTGCCTTAATTTTACATAGATTCGTGACAACAGTAAACAGGGAGACTCTATAGCAAATGTCGGGTGAAGGGAAAGGGATCAGCCACTTTTGCTAGCTAGGTTGCAACTTTCTTACTTCAACTGATGGCTCTATTTAAGTACTTTGAATGAGATTCTGTAAAGCTGCCAGTGTTTCTAACGAGCCATTAACACTGGTCTTCCCAGGAATAATAAAGCGGTTGTCAGAAACAAATACTAAGTATGTTTGAAAAGCCACTATGCTATCATAGAAATGCATAACTATGAGTAGAGTACATATATATGCTTTAGATTTATACTTTTGTTTGAAGTAGAACTACTCCTTTGCTCCTGTACTTTGTATCAGTCTCTAGAGGATTGCACAGGAACTAGCAATACTCTCAGCAGAACACCTTGTGAGCTTCTACCGTTTCACTGGGCATGTAATGAGCAGAACAAAATGCTTCTGTAAATTGTATTTGCTGTTTAAAGTATGTTCCAAGAAAAACTAACAAAACTAACCTCGGTAAAAAAACCCCAGTTTAATTCTGCAAATGTGTTACTGTATTTAAGTGAGCAACATGTCACTTATTTCTGAAATACCAAGTTTGTTTCATTTTAGCCCGCAAATTCACAGACAAGCATGAATGGGTAACCGTTGAAAATGGCGTTGGAACGGTAGGAATCAGCAATTTTGCACAGGTATTGATTCCTTCCCCCTTACCCAAGTCTGCAATATTTATTTTTGCATACCTGCTCCTGTCCTTGTTCTTTGGACAGTTATGTTTTTTTATTGTTCTAATTGCATATGCTATACAATGAGCGTGATTTTTGGACTTGGATCTGTCACATTATTTATGAAGCAAGCGCTGCTTCAGCATTCTGACAAATTCTTAATCTTAATAACTTCAGATTGAGCCTTGGAGAGCTGAACTTGATGAGAACTTAATGAGAACTTGATGAACTTAATGGTTCAGCATAATTTAAAAACTTCTTTATTACTTCAGTTCTTGCAGGCCAGAGGAGTTCGTGGCTATGTGAAGACAGTATCATGCACTTTTTAGGCCACATTTCCCTTGAACTTGAATATAGTGCAGTCCCTCTGGCTAAAGAACAGTTGTGAATAGAAAAGTACAACATTTCCTACTCTAGGATAGGAATTCCTTTGGATTTTTTGTTTTGTTCTCATGCAAGTACTTGATTTGGAATAGTCCCAGGCAAATCCAGGATAGAGATTCACTGTATGTGAAACTTAAAATCTAATGTGAGAGGCTATCAGTGAAGTGCATTGAATTAATGTTTCTTAGGACAAGCAGCATTTCCTGTAATCTCAGTTTTCTGTAAATAACACTAATACTCTGTAAGATCCCCAGTCTTTTGTGAGATAGGGCACATTTGTTAGTGAAGAGGCAGAAGCCTATTCTGGTTGAGCCTATTCTTATGGTGATAAGGCTCCTTATTAAGTAAGGACAAAACTGTATGTTAACAGCTCTGGAGCTGTCCATGTCTGGGGAAGAATCATTGTATTTTCTTTCAAATTGCACTGGAAGTAAATCCTCTGTGCTTTGTAACAAAGATAATTCCACCAAATAATTAGGAACTTTGTCCTTTAAAACAGTTGTTACTCTAGCTGATGTTAAGAATATCAGCAGATGTTACTTCTCATTCTGCCTGAAGAAATCTGTGTATAAACCTTGTAACTCAGCCTGAGGGTTATTAACACTGTAACAGATAAATAATAATTTGGCATTTGGGGCATGATAACAAAACATTTTTTTCAAGTTAAATGTTTAAAGAGAAAAAGTGAAAAATATACAGTCCTTAAGGAATGAGAACTAAATTTAGAGACAGCAATTACTTATATACAGTGATTCTAGAGTTACTGTATCAGACCTCTCCTATGTATAGTTTCTTTTACTTTGCTTTGATGCTTTTGTTTTTCTTTTAAGGAAGCATTAGGAGATGTTGTTTACTGTAGTCTTCCAGAAATTGGGACAAAATTGAGTCAGCACGGTAAGTTTCAGCTCTGATTTCTAATGAATTATTCTGCTCATCCCACTCTCCCTTTGCAAAGATGAATTTTATGAAGTAATCTTTATGTTCATTAATACCATTATAAATCTTCTGGATGCAAAATAAATTCAGGTATTTCTACAAGAGCTGGCTTTAATTTCAAATTCTCACTGTCAGACCATGCATGGTAGCACAAAATACCTGCTTATTAAACTGAATACACTTATTTAGAATCAAATATTTGAAACATCTTTTTGTAATAATTTTATCTATGCTCTGTTTTAGAAATATTTATGCTTTGATTTGAACTTGCTAATGTTTAGGCTGGCTTATTTGTAATTCTGCAGTTACACATTTCATGAGTTGTATGATGTGAAACATCTAATTGATACCAAGCTCTTACTGATTCTGTATAATCATAGAAAAATTAATTTTTTGGTATCAACTGTGATCATAGCTTTTTGCTTATTAGTGATGTACAGATTGTTTTGTTACATTCTTAATCATTCAGTTATGTAATTTTCCATGTTAAAGAAAAGTGAGCATTAAGAGGTAGAAAGGAAAAGCCTATTCCTGTTTTTACATGGAGAGCTGACTCACTAGTATATGAAGAAAAGATTGTCATTAGCTTCAGACACTGCAGAACAAGAATGTAGATCTACTGAGGTAAAGTAGCAGGCCTTTCTTCTGCCATCCTTCTTGTGGAATAGGTCCATATCGAACTGTTCCGGCCAAATCTATTACATTGTGTTGAATGGTGAATGTTAGACAAAAGGTCTTTCTGTTTAGGGTTTTAATTAACCAACTTGAAGTTTTATCTGAAGGAATTTTGTTTACATTTAGTTCTTCTCTTTTCTACCCCTTCTGGCCTTAGTCCAAGCTTTCCCAAAACATGTTGTTCTCTTATTCCTTGTCCTGATGCCTGTCTACTCTTCTGACAGCTCCGTGTTTCTCCAGCCTCTGTCTTGTTTGCTTGTGGCTTAGAGTTACTCTGGACTAACATTGCTTCAGGCACCATTTCCGTAACTGCCTACAAAACAGGAAAAAGGAAAGAGCAGCTGGGTGATTCCAGTGTGGTGCTTCTGAATACTAATGTGTGTTTTCTAGTGAGTGCAAACGTAACACTTGATAGTGTTTCTGAAGAAAAACTGGGATTCCTGAAATTGTGGCTGTGTCTATTTTGTAACCAAATTATGTATAAAAAAAAGGTTTAAATTGTAGATAAAAGGCATATTTAGGTCTCTTGAAGCAAGAGCTGGATGTGGTTCCTTCCAACCCCACATCATATCATATACTGTAGGGCATTAGCCAAACTTAAGCAACTTCCGTCCCTTCTGTAGCAGCCAGCTAGCTAGTGTTACGCAAGTTGCCCAGAATAATTCAGGAGCATAAACATCAAATTTCATACTGCTTATCATTGTCGTAAAGTGGATTACTTCAATCTCTTGACAGCTTTCCTTGCTCAAGATCAAGACACTTCTTCAATGGCTAGGTCATCACCGGAATTGGTGCTTTGTCTGCAAGCACCAACTTTGTCTGAAGTGCTTTGTCTTTTCCTCTTAAAAGCGTTCGATCGTATTCTGTGTTTCAGATGAGTTTGGAGCTTTGGAGAGTGTGAAAGCTGCTAGTGAACTCTACTCTCCTCTCTCAGGAGAAGTGACTGAGATTAATGCTGCCCTTGCAGATAATCCAGGGCTCGTCAATAAATCTTGTTATCAAGATGGTAAGATGTCATTTTTATATTTCAATAATGAATATCACCTGGATTCTTGCTATCACAAATGGCTCTGCAATTCCTAGTTCTTCCAGTTTAATGGTGCGGAGGCTTAAATGGAATATATTGAATATAGTTCACGCCCAATAAAATTTAACATGAAAGTATTATTGTAGTCTTGTCTTTGCTGACAGCTGTGTTACAGTGTGTTCTTTGCAGACATAGGCTGTGGTTGAATTTAAATCTGTTTCCCTTGATTGCACCTCTCTCTTGATCTTCTAACAGCTCGTGATACTGAGAGGTCAGGCTCTTTCACTCTTTCTAGACAGCATCTCACTATTGCCACTGTCAGAGATGACTAAATTAGACAACTGGTCTGACTCAAAAGGCCATTTCTTATGACAGGTTGTTTGTTTATTTTTTTAAAGTATTGCAACATTGTTTTGCCTGCACAAGAAATCCTGTTGATTCTGCCAGTGTTACAGGGCTTGTGTGCCTGCTGGGAGTACTTTTCTAAGGCAGTAGTAACATGAATGAAACTTTCTTGTAGGATATTAGCAACTGATTTTCTTTTTAATTTCCTAACTACAGGTTGGCTTATCAAGATGACTGTGGAAAACCCTGCTGAACTTGATGAACTGATGAATGAAGATGCCTATGAGAAATACATAAAATCCATTGAGGACTGAGCTGGAATAATGAAATAAATCCACATAAAATATTTCAGTGTAGTTTGTCATCAATCAGTGAAGTACAGAATATCCAGTTTTAGCAACCTGAAAAAGACCACTTATGATCATATATACAAGGCCATAAATAATTGCAGCGATAAAAATGTTTAACATCTGTATACCTGCAAGAGGTTTTTACTCTGTTGTCTGATTTATATAACTTCAGGATGTTATCTATAATATTTTTGGAAACAAAGTTTATTTGCTAAAATATATACTTCCCATGATTTATTTGACAATCAAATTTAGGAACAACAGCCTTAATATGGTAATTCTGTAGTAGGCACATGACTGTTCTCGTAACCTGGACTGCAGCTTTCCCTGAAATGCTTTTCTCTTGCTCCCAAGATACTGAAAAGCAGTGTCTCCCTAACCTCCTAATATTTTTACTAATTATAGTTGCAAGGATGATACCAAAAAAAGGAGAAGCCATATCAACTACCTCTTCATGATTTTTACTTCTTTACAGAATTTATTAACCCTTTGTTTTCCTTCTTCATTTTACTATATAATCAAATAGTTTTGCCTTTTGAGACAGAAGGTATGGTCCTTGTCTTCTGATTTATATACTTTGATAGTTGATTATCAAGGTCCTAGAGTGGATTGTTTAAGCTGTATTTTTTGTCTAGTAAACACTACCTATGTCACAAGTAATTAAGGAATTCTACATCTTGTGCCTAGCAATTGTGGTGATACTTGTGAGAATTGTGTGATCAGTAACAGTCTGACATATAATGTATCCATGTGTGTCTGTCTTTAAGATCAAGTAGGCACACTTCTGTAATGACATCACAGGAATGAAACTAAAACTTTTACTTTGCAAACCAGTAAAGCAGCTGATTCCATTAGACTTAAGATTTAATGAATCTACAAATGTGCACTCAAAGTTGATGTGACATCTAAGGGTGAGGTTGAGTTGTACAGACCTGCGCTTTAGGAAAACAGAACAGTACAGCAGAGTTTTGGTCTAAAACTTTCACAATTTTAAAATAGTGATTAGAAGCTAAGCACAAAACAGGAATGAAAACCAAGTATCTGTAAGTTGAGCTAAGAGGAAGCAGGGGAATGTTTATATCATCTTACATGAATAAGGCAAAATTCATATTCCTTTGGAAGTTCCTTTCAAAAGCACAGCCCTTCTAAAGGTTACACTGCAGGTTATACAAAAACCTTTCTAATGTATAAAAATGTAGGGCTTGCTTTTATGATCTGAAGGGATGTCAAAGTAATTGGTGGTTTTTTGAAATCCTAGGAGCTAATTTTTCCTGCACAAGTCACAGATAAAAGCCCTGCCAAGAGAGACTTGCTGTGTATTTAAGATAAAACTATCTTCTCCATAGGAGTTAAACTGCAAAGTGACTAAGAGGAAAGAGTGGGTTAGACTGTTCCACAGGAGTCCTAACTTGGCAGTGGCTGATAAACAAAAGGCTCCAGTAAATCTAGTGTAAATGCTTTAAAAATTGTCAGTGCTTATCCATTCTTCACAGTGTCATGCAGTATTTATTGTGACAACATTCAGGGCCCAGAGAGCTGGGAGCTTGATCCTGGCCTCTTGCAGACTCCCTGTGTCCACTTGAATCTTCCTCCCTGTGGGCTTTCCAAGGGAAAAGAGAAAGTTTGTTTCAAATTAACATGAGTGCACGCAAATGGAGATAGGAAGGCAGGAAAATGTTTCAATTTGATACTGTTTCTTTCACCCTATTTTCTCCAACTTTACTAGAGAGTAATAGGCCCTTCATTCATTGCCATGTAATATATCACCCTTGTGGATCTCCCTTTAAAGGTTAGTCCAGAGCACTGTAATGAATTTTAATACAATTTTTTCCTTAAAATGTTTATATTCTTTCCTTTTGATCAATAAAATACAAAATAGTAATTTCTGTAATCCCCTAAGGAACCTGGGAGATAGTAAAAACTGTGTATTAGCAGGTTTACAAGGTTCCACAAGTACAGCTGAACAATAACTTTCTGGAGAAACCATCTGAAACAGAATTCAACCTTTCTTTCATGGTGTACAGTTAAAGAATGGATGTTCTTTTGCTTAAAGAGGAAGACCAGCAACTTTGCTATCCCCAGTTCTTTCAGGATTCTGTATGACCTTAAAGTGATTTATTACATTTCCCAATTCAACTTAAACTGGGAACAATAATACTTAGGTGTTTTTCTTGTGTGGTTTATGCTGAGAGCTCTGGTGTTCTGCAGTTGGGTTAGGCCAAATGATGTATATCAGAGCAAATATTTTTATATCTTCCTACAATCCACTCGACTACCTGAATTATGCTGCCAAAAGAATGTATTCTTCCTTGTTTGATGTATGCTACCCAAGCAGAGCTCCTGGCTTTCAAATAATCCCGTAACCTCAGCACATTCAGCAGCAAGCAAGAAGCACCGTGCACTGGCTGGAGCCAGGCTCTGCAAAAGCACGAATGCAAAACTTGCCAACATGAATCTGTAATGAATGCATTTCATCAGAATAGAAAGATGGAGTGAATGTGTATTAGCTTTGCTCTGTGACACAATTTTAAATACTTTTGTATAAATTGTAGGGAAAAACATCAAACTTGTTCACCAGTGTGTACTTCTACAGAAAATTAATGAAGGAGATGATTTTTTACAAAAATAACCACTTCATCTGTGACCTCTTAAGTCCTGATTCTGAGCTTAAGAACTTAACACTCATAATTACTGGATATTATAATTACTGCACTCAGCAGAGAGACTGGCTTTATGGCAAATTACAATTTCCATACTTCTCCCACAACCAATAATTATGTCTCTCTATCTCCTAGGGGTTAATTATATCATCACCTTTCTTCTTGCCAACACTTTCTTTCTGTTCCACAAGTACCAACCCCTTTATCTCTTAAATTATTTAACTGAATGATATAAGCTAAACTTGAAACTAATTTTTCAATTAATATTTAGTTTTAGAAGATTTTTACCAACATCAGTCCTGAAAAGATTGCATACCTAAAATTTTGTCTGTTTTTCAAGTAATGGAAGTGCTGCCTCTCCCCGTGAATCTTGACCCATCGTGTATATAAATACAAATCATGTAATTGTTACTTCTCATCAGAGGGGAAAAAAAAAAATCAATGGTATAAAACTAAAAGAACAAAAATACATAACAATCACACTTGGTGGTGTTTTGATGAGCATAAAATAAGGGTAATTATCAACTTCAGTCATTAAATTAGCAGTAAAACAATTGCTCTGATGATTAGAAGTGCAGCAGATCTCAGTTTCTACTGCTCCTCCTAGCTGGTGTCTCCAGACAGTTGATGTCCTGTGGATAAGGATCCTCTTTCTTCATAGTGATAGACTGGGAATTTTCAATTTTCCTGTAGTAATGGGTCCCGCCACAGAGTTTTAATACGCCAAACTGACACATAAAGGACATAACATCTATCTTCACGTCAGCCTAGTCATGTGAATAAACAGAACTGCACCAATAAATCAATCAAGAATGACCCTCAGCTCCTCAACTGAGCATGTGAGACTTTTCTGTTGTGTTGGGTGACATCACACGGCAAGAGGCAAAGGAAATTGCACCACCTCCACTGCATATTTTGGAGAAGAGAAAGAATACCTAAGAATTGTGCATAATTAATTAATAACACGAGTTCACCAGCGGGTGGAATGCTCCAGGTCGTCAAATGGTGACATGCTGATTTAAACAACTGCAAATTAAAAAAAAAAAATTGCATAATTTCACCACACGGTGGCACTCAAAACGTTAAGGATGGTAACACGGGGGCAAGGTCAGGAAGTGCGGTCAGACTGGTTTTCTAGTTCAGCTGCTCAGTCGCTAAAAGGTACTGCAGTGACATCCCTGCCTCAGCGGCAGTTACTTTCCTAGGTCAACTCCAAGATCAGAAGAAATATTAAGCACACCTTGCTTCACTGAAAAAGTTTAAAAAACGAGCCTCACAGCACTACATGCAACAAAGAAATTAACCTGGTTTTACTGTACCCATCATTTTACCATCTTTCTCCTCCCCCAGACTCCTCACCCTCCTTCTTGCAACACACCTAAAATTTGGCCTGGTGGGGAAGGGGTGTGCATGGACAGTCTAAAATTTTACCAAGTTCCAAACATGATGCCAGCCATTAAGTTAATAGGAGCTTTTCAATAACAGAGCAGATGGACTGGGAGCTTTGGGAAAAACGTTCTTCGCAGGTGAAACTGCTTTTACATTAATGAAGTTGCATCAGTCTTAGACTGCAGAAGTCATCTACATGACACAGCTCCATCTCCCTGGACAAATGTGTTTTAATGTGGTAAAATGTGACTGGACTGATGGAAAACTGAACATCCTTTGGCAAGCCCCTTCCAGGGAATATGACCTCATGGATGTAAAACAGTATTAAAAGACTCCTGAGCAATGTCCATCAGTGTAAATTACCAGCAAGATATGCTGCAGATGACACAGACAAAATTTGAGAGCAATTTAGGAACATCCTCAATGTAATTCTCTCCACTTTCTTGACACTATTTGAGACACAGTCTTAGAGGAAGAGTCCTTGGCAGGAGGATTTAGTCTGTGGCACTGGATTGGTTAGAGTTTGCCTCACAATATTGATATCCCTCTCCTCCTGACAAAGCATAAGTCAGTCACTTCAGACCTGATCTATTTTAATGCAGTACAAGTATCCTACATCCTCTGCTATTAGGCTGTTTTATTTGTTATTTGTTTATGGTGTTTAATTATTTATGCTGTTGAATGCATTTTGCTTAGAGATGTATTTTAATGGAGGTACAGCACTTGTATCTTTCTCTAACCACAAAAATCAATCCACAAGATAGGAGGATGAGTCCACACTTCTTAGGACTCAAAGAGTACTTGGTTTTCAGCCATCACCCCTCTCCCTTCTTCACTGCATGGGTCTGGATCAAAAGAAAATGACTGAGAATTAAGCATTCTTGGCAACTCCCATCTGTTCTGACAACCCCTCACTTGTGCCACAACTGGTAAGGCAAAGCCAGTGATAAAACTGGTATAATATCACCACTGCACAACTCTTTTTTGCTGCAAAGTATCATCCTCATTTACAACTGAAACATTTTTGCAGCTTCCTATTAGACTAAGGGGCATTTCTTACATCAGGTTGGCCTGGACTGGTAAATGTGTTAGAAAACAAAGAAGACAATTCAGCTGTTCAAAACCCATATGAAATTTTTGTCTACTTCCCATATCATCCATAGGTTTTTTAAAGAGTAACTGAAGGACAACACGGTCCTTTAATGCATGTCCCTGCTTCTATGTGATCTAAAGTAGTAATTCTAACAGGGAGTCTTAACAGTCTTGCAAAGGGCCACTCTTCCTCCTCTTTGGCCTCTCCCTTCTCTCTGTAGCTGATCCTCCTTGCTCTTGCCACCTCTGCTGGTCACAGGGGCTCCCCCATTTGACAGATTCATGGCATTCAAGTGCATCCCCTGAGCCAAGTCAACTCATCAGTCAGCCCAAAAATTGTTGGTGGATTCCACAAAGCACCCAGAGAGGGACATTAAGAAATAGGGATAGTTATTATTAGTAGTACTATTATATGAATACTTCATACTCTTTAACACTTGTTATTAATAAGACTCTATCTACTGTATGTAATTCTAATTAAGTCAGATGAATTACCATAGTCATATTCTGTCCATGTAAGAGTGGGAAAAAAGAAAAAAAGAAAGGAAAATGAATCCAAGACTGAAGAACAATGTAAAACTATTCTTTTTTCCTTTTTTTTTTTTTTTTTCGTTTTAGAGCATCATGACTTCATTATAATTTTCACCCAGAACTGTAATCTCATTACTTCAGGATCTCTCAAGCATAACAGCAGTTTTAAATTCAAAGCATATTCTTATGAAAAAGAAAAGGGAAATTATACTCTATTACTCTAATTGTTGCAGCCTAATATTTATATAATGGCACCTTAAGAAAACAGTTCTGGATTCTGTAATTTATGTGAGCTAAGAGTTCATTTTTACTTGAACAAAAAGATTAGATAGATGTCAAATCAGAAAACATTCCCTCTGGAAAAAACCTGAAATCTGAGGCTACATTTTAATTATTTTGTCCTTCCAAAGAAACACATAAAAATACTACTATTAATTATTAGTAATAATGAGACAGCTAAACAGATGTTTCTGAAAGAGTATAGAAAAATTAGTTCTACTAATTACATGAGAACAAACATAACAATTTTTCTCCCTACGGCCATATGGTTTTTATCTATATTATAATGAAGGCTTAAAAAGCGCTGGTTAAAGAAAAGCTGAAAACTGTTGTTGGCATTGTAAGGCAAGATGCTGTCTACAGTGAAAGACTGTGAAAACTAGCACATTATAACAATTCAAGAAACAAATATTCTGAACTCAGCAATGAACAGAGAAAGAATATTTGAAAGAGTCCTCCTGATTCATTTAGCTAATACCTAGCCTCAATTCTGCATCACCACTGGAGGAAAAGGCATGTACTTGACTACAGTTACTGCTGAACATACAAGGGGCTTAGAAACCTTCTTCCTAGTCCTTCAGCACCGAAAAATATAAACTGTTATTTTTTTAAAAATAAAAATCACTGTTTTTTCACATCTCTCAGTATCTTCCCTCTATGAAAGCCACTCCCTCCTCTCCTGAAAGACTGGCAATTTCTGTACTTTCTAGCTGCCAAAAGCCTGCGATAGGTGCTAAATGTTGAATTGCACTTGAGAACATTTCAACTGTCACTAGTGACCTTAAGGGGAAGAAGCCACAAACAGCTGAAGTACAGGCATCCTTTCTGAACTACAGACTGCTAAACTACCCCTGAAACAGTGTTAACGATCCAAGACTAAAGACAGCTACATCCCTTTACACCCACCAATAATCTCATCCTAACTTCTTGACAGACAGTTACACTTCAGAAGACAAGATCACCAACATAATTCAGTATACTGCACCTTCCATAGAGAACACTCTTAAGGGAGACTGCCTGAAGACAAGCTGGCTGGAAAATCTGGCCCAAATATTAGGTATTTGTCTTCAGACGTGCAGGTACATCACAACATGTCTTCATACACACACTACGGATGAATCAGAACACAGTTGTTTCAGAACCTCAACAAAAAAAGAGCTCATGGTTTATCAGTTAAAAAAAAATAAAGATTTATATTCACCACATGTTCACAATTTGTATCATTAATCTTTAATGACAGCTAGAAGCTACAGGTTTATAAATATATATATTTTTCATAATTGTGACAACCAGTGACTAGATGCAGTTTTGGTGGAAAATTGTCTGAAATACTGTAAGGCTAGGCAAGGTACAAGGCATTATTAGAAAACGTTGAACTTTTGGTGATATTACATTACTTTTACAAACATTAGAAACAAACATTACCTGGTGAAATATAAACATTGCAGAAGAAACTACAACCAAAAGTAATTTACTAGTTAAGTACATAGCTAAGAAACGAGTTAGTTTGGTTTTTTTTTAAACAAAGCCAAGGTAAACCAAAAACAGTAATAAAAACTTGCATGTTAAAGAGCACTGTCTTCAACAGACAGCATCTCCATTACAGAGAGAAATAACCTGTGTAACGCTATAAGGGAGGAGTTAGGTTTGTTTAAACCATTCCAAGAACAGTAATTTCTGCCACAGCAGTCAATTTCCCTGCATTACAACATGGATTCACGTCCAGATGTCGGCAGGTTTTGCAGCCAGGTAGAGCTCATTTTCTATCAAAGTTAAAAGGCATGAACTTCACGTCAGGGTGCACCTCCATCAAGCCAGTTAGAGGACACACACGAATGTTTGTTACACCACAGTTTAAAAACTCAACTTAGGAGTAATCCCAACCAATTTTAGTTTTGATCAGCTTTAAAAACAGATCTATTAGCTCTCTGAGTTTAAAAGTATAATAATACAATTTGGCTTGTTTTTAAGATACATAAATACAAAAATTTTAAAACTCACAACAGTAACACAACTCTTTGTCCTAGAAGATAATAAAGAGTAAAGTATAACGCGTGATACTTCATTACACAGTTTTATTAAATATTGTCTTGTTACTGTTATTCAAAGGAGTATGATTATGATTTAGTGAAGTCAGATTGGACAAAAAAGAGCCTAAAGATATAACACTGCTTAAGACATACAGTTTCCTTAATGACACTTTTAACAGAATATTCTATACACAACATACCAATACCTCAACTATACCAATCAACTTAATTGCTAAAAAAAATACAGGTGCACCATAATATTGCATAGAAGGAAATCCCTGGTATTAATACACTTGCACCAGACTAGGACTTTCTCCCTGCCTTACTAAAACAAAGCACATATGTTTTTAAAAAAAAGCACATCTCACATTTGATATTTTTCTTCACTATATTCTTTGGAATAGCTTGTGCATGTGTTATTTCAAGCACATTTTTATTCTACATTCTATTGTTTAATATTAAGAAACTAAAATTAAAAGGAAAAGAGTTTTTCTGCCTTCACCCACAAAATATATGTAATTATCTTCCCATGTTGCATAAAAATAAAACCAGACCTTTCTCAACAACAGAAAGCTCAAACAAAAGCCAGGATAGCTGAATGAAGAGGATATTCATACAACATGGGGAAATCCAGGGTCAAAAATCCTCTCTGTAAAATGTTAAAAGTTGTACTTATAAGTTGAACAAAGAGAGTCCAACCAATAGCCAAAGGTTTTATAGCTCAGTACTCACTTTGACCATGGAAGACCTACATTCAAGACCATACACATTGACTGAAGGAAGTACTCTTACTGCTTAACTATTTTTGGGCAATTCTGTCTCATAAGCTGAACCTGAGAAAACCTTCCTATTGAAACAGGTATGTTTCCCTGAACATGGTTCATTTTGAAAAATGTCACCTTTTAAAAAAAAAAAAAAAAAAAATCATCAATCAGCTCTACATAAGGCTAGGGTTTTTTATTTCACAGCAAAATTGACTCTATTTACTTCCTATCTTAAACTATTTATGTTTGAAAAACCTTAATTTTAGTGCTCAAAAATACTTTCATTTCAGTAAGTAATCCTTTCATATATTCAGAACACGTACACATAAAGCGCATACAGGAAACAGAATTACTCATGATTTGCCAAAAAGCCATGCAGTATAAATGGAAGGTAAAAGTAATTTTCTTCAGATATTCCTTACAGTGAGCACTCTAATTTCATGATACAAACTGTACAGACAGATTAAATCCATTCAAAAGTTTTAACAATATGCATTAGGCAGCATCAGATAAATAACAGTAAAAGCTGAAAAGACCATGTCTCCACAAATAGATTTAATAAAAAACTAGAACTTCTGGTTTCAGATAGAATATATATTTAGAATATCTGTGTAAGAGGTGAATATATACAATAAATATATTTTGTTATATTAACTACAGTCACAGTTTGTTTTGTTTTGTTTTTTAAACTTAACCACATAATTGTAGAGGTGTACCAGGAAGACATACTTCTGACTAATTTCTTTCACTGTAATATGGGAAAATATCAAATTCTTCTGGCTGCTACAGATACAGGCTTTCTGGCACAGCTGAAAATGTATCAGGAATTAGAATTGACTATTATATTTTTAGTATAAATTTCATTTTAATGACAAAGCCATTATTGGACTTTTGGTGAGAGAGCTAAGGAACACATGAGATTTCTTCCTAGGAAATGTTGAAAGGCACATGAAAATTTCAATATATATTTAATAATATGTTGAAAAGCAGATTCTGAGTATTTCTGTAGGTTACTTTATAATAGAATTAGCAGATGTTTGCCTGTTGGCGCTATGCAAAAACGTTTCATGTATCTGTAAAGAGATCATGCTTATGCATGAACAGACATTTGTTCATTCAAGTGATACATTTTCCCCTCACATATGCTGAAACAACAAAGAGTGTGCACTTATTCCGTTGTTTACTGAGATATCAAGGCACACACATTCACATCAAAAAGTTACTTGCAAATGGTAAAGGAGAAAAAAAAATTAATTTACCTGAAATTATGTACATTTATTGAAAATGAGTAGGACAGTTTCACTTACTGATTTTATGTTAATAAATAGTAATACGTTTAGCTAGCTGAAATTCCATTTACAGTCACTTAGTTCTGATTCCTTTTAGGATTTCTAATAATTAGGGTAGATTTCTAAAATGTTGCCATGAAAGGCATAGAATCACATGCAAAAAAATCTACCAGTTTAAGTGTGAAGTGGCAAACATCAATGTATATCAGACGTACAGTACAATTTGACTCACTGTATAAAGTATCATTATATTGCACGTAAAATAACATGGCACATTTCATAAAGCTACAACTTTGCACAATAAATGACAGACATGTTTTTACCTCTGCAGAGACATAATTCCCCTAATAGTGAAATACACAACCTAAGGATTATTGCCTTGCCTAAACCATTCTAGTATCACTTGGAAAGGAAGGTGGCATGGGCTCTATTCATGCAAATAAAAATACAAAGAGCTGACATCTTTTCCAGAAAAAGGTTGGCTTGAAATTTTTCAAATATTCTACTGTGCCTGTGACAGTTCATTTTGTGGAACTATATTCTTTAGAAATGTGATTTTTAAAAAGTTGGTTTGCTCCTGCTCCCATTAAAATAACTGCTGTCCTGCCAACTTGAAAATACAGGTTTTTATGCTCAAAGTCATCATTTATGTAAATATTATGTAATTATTATCTGGGATTTTTGTTTCATCTCCATTTAGCACAATGCTTCTAGCAAGCCACACATAGCATCAGTTTGAAATCTAAAGGACTGGAAACTGTACATGAATGCTGCCAGTGGAAAAAGTACTCACAGTCATTGCAACTGAACAGGTGTTTGGAAATGTGAATAAATCTTCCTTGGAAATAAATTAATGTGATAGAAGTGAAAATGTGTAATCCAAGTAGTGCAGCTTTGGCATATACCACTGATAAATTTCTATTAAAACACCCCAAACTTCTTTCACAGACTTCATCAATAGCATTCTCTAGTCAAAGCTGACTGGGCACAACCTCACCTTTCCAGACTTTGAAAAGTAGCTGTTTATAAATGCTATAAAAAGAAGACCATGTCTTTTGCTGGACTTGCATATATATCATCAATGATCTGTGATCAAGTTCAATCCCATAAAGTTACTCACAAAAATCAGTCTTGAGGACAGGCTTCACTGCTTGAAATCTCAGGAGACTCTGTTCTGCGAAACATTCTTCTGGTATGCTGCATCCTTAATATTCAGATTTGCGTTTGACAAAGAGGGCCAGAAATAAAAGAGCAATAATATCTGAACAGTATTATAAAGCCATAGCCTAATTCTGCCTACAAAATTTCATCCGAGAGCAACAGTAATTTTACCTAAAACATTTTTTCCAGTGTAGCTGATGCATGTACATCCATTCAGGTATTCCAAATTTAAAGAGTTTAAGCCACAGTTGCTGTAAGGAGATTTTTAAATGATTAGAGACCTGCAGATGCTGCATAAATGAAACAACAACGAAGACTGCCATTGACTGGAAAATAATTTTGAGGCTCTAGAATTAGAGCTAGTCACTGTTAAAAATGGTTTTAGCACTGTTTGTGTTTCTAAAGCCATTAAAACAGTAAACAGGAAATCTTGTTAAATCCTTATGAACAAAGTTGCAGCATCAGTTGATCTCAAATGCATAGAAACTATGTTTTTCTCAAAGCTTTTTCATCAATCCACAGAACAGTTGTTGGTTCATTATTTGGGAAAAAAAGACCAAGCAAAAAATGTTTTGGAAAGTTCTAACACATAAATAAAAATATGCTTGGCTGTATTTCCACCAGATTTCAAAGTGCTTTCAAATGGAGAGAAGTCTTTTTCCTTCTTTCCAGTATTAAGGCTCTTCCAAAAAAAAAAAAAAGTTAAACTAAGACACTAAGACACTTGGGGGTTTCTTTATCAAATACACCACTTAAAATGTTCATGATTAAAGCATATTAATAGCCTAGTTCTGCAATTCTAGCTTTATAAATGTGTACTAGCAATATGCAGGATTACTTTATTAAAAGATCAGGGCCTTAATATTCTAAAATGCAAAATACTCAGTAGATGTTGACAGTACACTTATTTTATATTTTGTTTTGTTTCTATTAAAAATATGGAGATTAGAAAACTGACTGGGAAATTAAAACCAAGTTACCAGTACTACAGAAAGTAGTCTTGCTATTATTTCTATTAAATCAGAAACAATGATCTAGAGAAATTAAATTAAATACTCTTTTCCTATCAAGTTTCCAGACCTGTTTTTTCCCCCCAGAATGTATAAGTTTAATTATTCTGACTGAACCAGACCCTCAGGGGACAAAAGTGCTCCCAATTCCCACCGAAGCCAAAAGGTTCTGTGAGACCTCGACATTACTCAAGCCATTTGGGACACCTGACCCTTTCGAGGAACACAAAAATGCAGTTAAAAATCACATTTCATTCCTAAACAATCTACAGAAGACTCAAAATGTTAAAGGCCTGCTCTTACAGCCCTTCACAATCAGAAGATCACACTGACACCGGCTTTACCACTCTCAGAAGTCGCATTTGCGGGAGAGGTCCCTCTCCTGCAAACACTACACACCTGAATCCTGGAAAACTAGCACCCAGATTTGGCACCAGCACAACCTGTATTCAGTTGAAGTCCTGAAAATGCAAGTTTAAAAAGGAAAATACTGTGTTTATTGCTAACATAATTGAAAACATACCTTTGAAGGCAGAAGTCAGCATGCTCTGTAAATTTTATGTATCTATTTTTATATGGCAAGATATGACTTTCTCCAATTTGTCTGACTAAATTTTGCCAGTTCTGTGAAATCTGTCACTTAAATTATTACGAAAAATTTGGAGCATTCTGTTTTTCAGAAAGCAGGCTCCTGCACCTCAGCATAAGAAATTAAACTATTAACAGGAATAAAAATGGAAGCGTGGCTTGGGACGCAGGCTAAAATTATGGATTCAAGTCTTGCCATTCTTACTTTCTTTGGTGCAATTCCACGACTTTCATGCTGACCTGAACACAAGCAGCTTTATGGGACCAACCCTACTGAAACGAACATCAGATCCTGACAAACCTTTACAACAACATACCGGGTGATTTTTAAAACAAAACACTTGCTTTTCAAAATCCCTCGGTGGGTTGCATTTCATTAGTATGTGACGTTATTTTTCTTTCCTAAATATGTTTAAACACATGAAACGGGGTTCAAAATTAAAAAAAAAAAATATATCTATCTTTGCTCTGAATGGATTAATCATTTTTACAGCATGATGAAACGCAGCTACACCGGGGGGCATCTGCATCTCGTCTTTTTGGGTTCCAAACCGTAGCCTGTCCCTTAACCTCGCCCTGTCAGGCCCTTAACCCGGCAGGGCAGTTAACACGAGTGGGTCAGCGGGGCTCTGAACACGGCTCCAGCACCTCGCCGCAGCCGGGCTTTGCTTAAGCAGGATTAGGCAAGTCGGACGGCTGGACGGGTGCCGTGTGACATCGCTCCCCGTGCCCCCAGGGCCTGGCCCTGCGGAGGTGACAGCAATTGATCCTGACCTCCGGCACCCGCGAGCGTCTGCCCGCACCTGCGGATCCTGGTCCTGACCAGTAAATTCCGCAAATACCCCGCGGCCCCTCGCCCCGGAGCGGGGCTGGGCGGCTGCTTTGGTGGTAGCCACAGTGCAACCGGGCGGCTGAGGCGGCCGCACGCCGGGCCCCGCTGCCGACACCCCCGGGACAGCCTGGAAGGTTTCCCCCCTCGGCATCGCCAGTGAAATAGAAACTATCAATTACCCATCTGTAAACAGAATTCAGAAAAATACCTTCCGGCTGGGAGCGAGGCCTGCGCTGGGCGGCCGGAGGGTGCCGCGCCCTCCCGGGAGGGGGCCCCGCCGGGCCGCGGCTCTCCGTGGGGGCAGGACCGGCCCGCCCGGGCTCCGCGCTCCCTCCGCGGGGGCAGGACCGGCCCTCCCGGGCTCCGCGCTGAGGCGGCCGCCCCCGCCCCCGCCGCGCCTCAGATGAAGTGGACCCAGGCGGTGCTGTCGGGGTCCTGCGGGGGCCCGGTGGCGGGCGGGACGCGCTGCCGGCCCCGCAGCCGGTAGTTCGCGCCCTGGTTGTTGTCCCAGTACTCGGCGCCGGCGACGCGGTAGCGGACGGCGAACTCCAGCGTGGCCTCGGCGGCGGCGGCGCCCAGGGGCAGGAAGAAGGCGAAGCGGTCGGTGAGGCCGTCCGCCGGCCCGGCCGGCTGGTAGGCGGCGGGCACCTCGGCGCAGCTGGCCCAGGCGTTGAGCGTGTAGCGCACCGACACGGCCTTCTCGTAGGCCAGGTTGAGGACGCGCACGGCGCCGCGCAGCCCCGCCGGCTCGGCCCGCACCCACTCCAGCCTCACCTTGTGCTGCCGCACCCGCTCCGCGAAGCCGGGGCTGGCGCCGGGCTGCGGCGGGAAGAGCGGCTCCAGCAGCGGCGGCGGCGGCCCGAACAGCACCGGCTCCAGGTCGCCCAGCGCCGGCGGCTTCCTGGTCTTGAAGAGGTCGGCGGGGCGCGGCGGCGCCGGCAGCGGGACCTGCGGCAGGTCGGCCTCGCAGAAGTGGCGCACGGAGGTGAGCTCCAGGCCGAGGGAGTCGGCGAACCGCACCGTCTTGCGGCGGGACGGGCTCTGCTGCAGCGCCGGGCGCAGGCTGCGGTCGCCGGGCGTGGGCAGCGACTTGGCGCGGCGGCGCTGCGTGGGGCTGGGGGGCACGGCGGGCAGGGAGGGCTCCCGGCCGCGGGGCGGCGGCTTCTCGCCCGCCGCTTCCCGCACCACGGCGGGGGGCGGCGCGGCGTCGCCGTCGGGGCTGCAGCCGCCCTTACACTGCTCGGCCAGGCTGCCATAGAGGCAGGCGCTGCAGCTGAAGTTGCGCGGCAGGTAGAGCCGGGGTGGCGGCGTAGGCACCGAGGTGTGCAGCGAGCCCGCCTTATCCATGGAGGAGGGCGGGGGGCGGCCCGGTGGGAGCGGCGGCTAGCGCACGGCCCGGGGCCCGCCGCCCTCCCGGCCGGGCCCGGGGCTCCTCCTCTCGGGGCCGCGGCGAGGATGGCGAGCACGGTCTAGCGCCCGGGCGGCGGGCTCTGCCTCTTGCCTGGACCCGGGGGCAGCGGGATCACCTCGGCGTGGTCCCCGTCGCGGCCGGCCCCGCGGGGTGCCGGCGGGTGCATGGGACCGCGCCGCTCCGGCTGCTGCTGCCGCCGCGCCGGGGTCAGGCGGCGAAATACGCCCCGAGTCATCCTTCCTCCCCCATGGCTGCGCGCTCCCCACACCCGCCCCTCTGCCCGCCTCGGTGCCTCCTCGCCACCTTCCCTTCCCTAATTGCAACCCCCGGCTGCCGGCCCCCCCTCGCCCGGCGGCTCCCCTTCCCCCTCTCCCCAGTGCCGCGGCTACGCCGTCCCTCTCCTCCTCCGCCGCCTCCTCCTCCTCCTCGCTGTGTTCTGGGTCTTTCCTCGAGGATCTCATCCAAAAAGAGGAGGCGGGAGGGATTCCCCGGTGGAAGCATTAAAATTCATAGCGGCGCGCTCCCTCGCCCGATCCGTTACAGAAATAGCTGCTGCAGGGAGAAGGAAAGCCGGGCTCGCGGAGATTAAACGGGCCGATAAGAAACAGCTGGCTCGCAGGATGGATCTCGCAGTGTACATTTAAAGGAAGAAATCCAGCTAATCTGCTGTAATGCCTTTACAGTACATCTGCTGAATAAAATACACCTGCCGCAGCCCTGCTACAGAGTTCCATCTGTAGTAAAAGCAGCTCCACTCTAAACACGGAGGGCTGATTATGAAACATAAACCGCGTTTGTTCTTTTTGGAAGAGTATTTGATAATTGCCGAGCAACATTCAAATGAATGATAGTTTAATGAAAAGCAGGCTCTGGTGCAGCCAGTTCAAGGAGCTAAACCACTATTTTAGCAAGCCACTTCATTCCAGACTTTCCATAATCTGGTACTCATTTTTAATTAGTAAATTGCATTAAAAACAGTGACCTTGCCGTCCTGCCGGAGACTGAGCCTCAACTGTGTTGACATGTGATTCTGATTTAGCTTTTGAGCAGAAGCTTTTACACCTTCATTTTATCTGCAGCACTCGGTGTTCATTTGAAAGTCTAGGCAGTGGAAATGCGGTTGATGAGATTAAGAATGGGACAAGTAAACCCGATAAGGACCAAGAGTTAAAGAAAAAAGAAAAAAAAAAAAGCACCACCAGAATACGGGGAAAAGCTCCCCACTGTCTCATATTAGAACTATCAGCTTTAATTCCTTCATTAATAAGTATGAAAATAATTCCTAGGTTATTGCGGCTGGGTTCCAAATCTTTTTAATGACAGATGGTTCATAAGTAGGGAATGAAAAATTATGCCCAGCAGTGTTAAATTTGGCACCATTATGCTTCCCAGTGATTTGTCATGTCATTGCCTTGCATTCACAGGATGATCATAGGTTTTGAAAAACCAAACATTAATAACATAGCGGATTACATCTGAATTCATTAGCCCAGGATCTTAAAATTGTCTCACTTGTCCTTTAATGCACACTACAGGAAGGATTCATTAGGCCTCTTTCCCATGCCTCCCTCCCAAAAATTAGTATTTCAGGAGAAAATATGAACTCATGTTTGGTTTTCATCTATTCATACTAATTTGGGGGAGAGGAAGAACAGACCCAAAGAATTGTTCAAACAGGCTTTAAGGTTACATCCTTTTAAATTATTTTTTTTTAGTAATTTCTAACTGTTGTAATTAAAATTTTCTAAGGAATTAACACTTGGTTTTACTGACGTTAATTTCACTTTAAAACCAGCAAACAGTAACAACTTTATTTTTTACATTAATATGCAAAGTTGCCATTTTTAAACTATTGTGAAACTATCAGAACTAATAAATTGGCTTAAACGTGATTACACATTCAGTGAGTTTTGGGTATGTCTTTGTGGTATACACAGGGAACACAACTGGAGTAACTTAGCTTCTGCTGTACTTTACACAATCGGGGTGTCTTAGTAGAGGTCGACTTCCCCTCTTCTGGTAATTCTAGTTGCCTAACTTCTTCTTCACGTAAACTTGTGTAATAATCTTGCTTTTTGGCTTTTTCAGGCCTCCTCTTTTCTCCCACAACCTTGCTAATATTTCACGGAAGAAAAAACCCAACTCCTTTCTTCACTGGTGATTGTAGGTGATGTAGTTCATGTAACCGAGTTGAAAATACAGATTCTCCAAAGTTAGTAAACCAAAGACTGGCACAAAAAAATGAGAAAATCCTGTAATAAGAAAGCAGAAAAACCCCAACATGCTAAGCTTTAGGCTAGCTGGTCAAGGCAACATGAGATGCAGAGGGACACCCATATAAACTGACTGACATGATGAGAACACAGTTCAGAAATTTCAGTTGAGTTCAGGTCTTGCCATCATCAGGTAAAACCTGATGGTTCTTCAGCCTTGCAAGAGAATGCCTGGGTGTGTGGATAGTGGAGAAAAGGGTAGAAAGAGATGATATAAATGCAGGCCCACTCTAAATAATTTCACAGGCGATCCTTGTGGAGTAGAGTGGAAGAAAGCCATTTACAGGTTTTAAAAAATCAGAATTAAATGGTACTTAAATCATCAAAACATCAAGTCACCAGCTAATCCTAGAGGTGTTCACCTTTTCACCTGCCCCCCCTGCACACATGGCGGCACCTCAGCCTTGTCTCTGTTGAGCACTGTCACCTTGTAAACTCCACCAGAATCCATAACAAAGTTATTTCTCACTTTTTTCTCTCAATCTGAACATTCCCAACGTGTCTCGCCGAATCTACCGTGGGAGGCGTGCTGCTGCTTTCTTTTTACTCTGTCTCCCTTGCCAAGGGTGAAGCTGTGGGAACTCTTACCCACATCTTTCATTTCTGAGGGTGTCCTTATTACTAGGCTGGTCTTCCTCATCTGAGGAATTTAAAACAGACATGGTAAATGAAAGTTTTGAGCACTAAAATTTAACATACACACAGACATTCCCTCAAATAGCCCGCAGCCTTGTGCATTCTTCTGTGATGTGGAAACAGTGGTACCAGTTCAAAATGGGAATCATCAGACGCCATTTGTAAAAGGAAGTTTTTTCGGTTTTGCCTACTGTAAATATTTGTACACAGTAAATGCTTAAATCCTTAGAAGCAAGTAAGCACTACCACACATACAGAAACTATGGCTTAATATATGCAGTGGTAGGCATCCATACCACCCCCTCTCTATCTTAATTTAGTTCACAAAATTTCGAACATGTAAGTTTAGAAGTCTAATCTGTCTGTTCATTTATAGTGCTATATTAAGGACATTATTCAAGCCTCTTTTCTAAATAATACTGTCAATAACAAAGCTGATAAAGAAATCGTTAGGAATGACCTAGCTAGCCCCTTTCTCTTTTCACTGGAAAATAGCAATAATAATAATAGATAATTTTGAACGTGCCAGCATGAACAGAGCAGTCATCATGTAAATTCTAGAGCTCTACAGCGTTGCTGTATTATAGGGTAATAAAAGCAGAAGGTCTTACATTACAATTGGTGTCGACAGACTTAGGAAATGGCACTCGGGCATTATTTTCATTCCTCTCCCTTTGAGATTTAAATAGCATGGTCATAGGATAAAAGTTTGTCCTAATAACATTGTCCTAATAACTTTTGCTCGACCCATCTTTGTATCTTCCAGCTGACATCAAAAATTTTAAAGACAGCCTTTTGTTCTGCCAATGTAGCACTGAGTGACCCTGACATTTCTGCTTTGCAAAAGTGCATTTAAAATCCGTCTGATGCCTGAGAATTTCCAGCGAGCCGAACAGAGATGTTTGGTCCCCTCTTTTGTTAAGATGTAAATGATTTGCAAAGAAAAAGGCAGAACTGATGCAGGCAATGAACTGGGAGCTCTCTTCTACTGAATTTATCAATTGTCTTGACTCCAGGTAATCTAGGAGAAAGCAGATGTTAGTGCTGGGGAGCATTAGGCAGAACTACAATGGAACCATTAATAGGGAGGAGTGTCTGAGTGCTGGGGCTTATCCAAAGTGGCCACTGTCACATGTCCACTTTAACTTTCCAGAACAGGTTTATATTTAGTAATGAGAATTGTAGGAAGATAAAATGGATGTAAAGGCGAAGTGCATTATGATTACATCAGCTTTCGAGATGAAGTTGTGACTCAGTATGTGAATTGGAAAGGTCAGCTTCTACTCTTATTTGTATCTGTGCAGCTCTTCTGAAGCTGATGAACTATGTGGGTGTCACACTAGAATATCACCCAGGAGTTTAATAATCTTATATGACTACATGAATCTGACAATGGTATTTACACTGACAGTTTGTAAGCCTTGCATGATATGCATGCTTATACTTTAAAAATACCTTTCCACACCATTTCACATTAATGTTTAGCTCAGACTTTATTTATTTCCCCAAGAAAATATCTTAGTCACATCTCAAAAAAGTGCCAGGTTAGAATTAGGTAATACGCCTGAGGTGTATACATTAAAAAAAAAAAAAAAAAAAAAAAAAGTAGTATTCTGTTAAAGAACAATGGTATTGATCTTCTGCACCAAATACTATCTTCACCTGACCGGGATATGCAGTCTTTATCTGCATATCCTATAGATGCAAGTTGTGTGATTCACACAGTTGTATCAAGGACATTTGATGTCAAACAAAGATCAGAGAATAATTTCCAAAGGGCTGCACATTCTGCTAAACAGAGATGTGATACTTGGAAAGGTGGCTTTGTGGTTGATTTTTGGTTTGTGGGTTTTTGTTGTTTTTGTTTTTAATATCGGGATTCAAGTGAAAATACAATATTAATGAAATAGAATGGTAAGAGTTTACCTCAGTTCATCACGTTGTGAATCTGCCTTACTGTATGATGAAGCTCACACACAATTTTCTTAGTTAAGTATTAACTGTTTCTATTGACTCTTAAGTGATTGGCTTAAGACTTCTGGAGAGAGCGTAAGCTAAAAAAAGCCTCAGTTAAGGCTACAGTGGAAAAGAAAAAAAACCGCAAACAGTTATATCTCATTTTGTGTAGAAGATGATAATGAGCATTTAAGGTGTTTTTCTTATATAGGTAGTTCTGCTGTTTTTAAACAGATTGAATGTTTTTAACAAGGATTAAGTAACAGCTAGCAGGACTGGGACTCTTTCAGTCCTAGAACTTTTAACATCGATTTTTGTGCACATTTCTGAATAAAAGTGCCTCAGGATGTCCCTGAATCTCATCTGCTGGTAAGAGTGCTTGTGACTTAGCCTTCGTGCCATGTTATAAAATAACCACAGGACTTTCTAGCAAATGCAAATGGTCTCAGTAGTACTAGTTAATGATTTTAGACATAAAAATATGTTCATTGTATGCTTGATTTGAATGTTTGTTTTTTCATAAAATCTATTTGTCAGGCAGTGATTCACTGTGATTATTTAGAGTCCTTGTATTGTAAGATCGATTTGCCTCCTCATTTTTTTCGTTCTTCACCTTTCTCACAGTTTTTCTTTCCTTTTCCTCCTATTTGGTCCTTTCACATCCATTTTTCTCACACTACTCTCTCCCTGTTCATGTTTTTAAACCTCTCTATAGTCTCTTTCCTTCCTTCGGCCCCTTTCAGCACTCTCCTCCTTTTTTCCTTCCAAGCTGCCCGGTTCTGTCATTTCTCCCCTCTGCCATTCTCGGGCTGGTGGTGCCCAGACGCCCTCCTGGCACCAGGCTCCGGCCTCCTCCCCACCGGCCATCTTCCGACCACCTCAGGCCAGCGGCCGGACACGAGCCTCTGCCCTACCCACGCCAATCCCAGCACCCACGGCATAATTCGCGGTCGGGAGGAGCCTCGGGAGCTGCTTCCGCAGCCTCCCCCTGCTCTCCCGAGGCCAATCCGCCGTTTTCCCCTCACGAACAGGCCTGGCGGAGGCGGCCCGCCATTTCCCGCCGCGCGCCCCCCGCGTTGCCGCGGTAACGGCTGGGCGCCGGGGCGGGAGGGCGCCGCCGCCGCCTCAGGGCGCAGCGCCCGGGGGAGCGGGAGGAGGCCGAGGAGGCCCCGGCGCAGGACACGGACCGGGGGCGGGCGGCGGCCACCCGGGGGAGGCGGCGGGGCTGGGGGCCGGGGGCCGGGGTCGGGGCCCGTGCCCACGTCGGCGGCTGGCTTGGAGGTGGCGAACGTCAAAGTGCCGTGTCTGACCGCTTTGAAACCATTTGATAGAGATTTGGGGATTTTTTTTTCCCATAATCGCTTTGATACCCATGGTGGAAAAAAGTGTCCTCCCAGATACGGAAGGAGGGAGCAGTGTTCACCTGTCACAAATGACCGCATCAAAGCTTAGATGAACCTGTTCTCCTCGGGATAAAACTAACACCCCCCACCACCACCACCCTCGGGAGGGACTATGAAACCCCTCGGTTCCTTCTCTCAGTTCAGGAGGGTTTTCACTACGCAATGTTACAAAACAGGACCAGTGACAAATTACACTTACTTAATATTTTGCACTCAGAAGAAAAGACAAATAGCATGAGTATTCAGTTACATCAGCAAAGGCTATTTCTTCTACTTTTTTCTTTTTGCAATACTCTGGCTTGTTTTAGATTTAACATATTTCCCTATGACCAGGTGCGAGGTTGGGGTAAAACTGATCCAACTTGCCTGCTTCTAGCTGTAAAAACAAGCCAAGAAATGCAGGGCAAATTAAACTTCCAACAATTGCCAGTTTTGCTTAGATGTGCTGCAATCTCTTGACAACAGCATAGATGAAGCAGCCAAGACCACCAGAAATCAGTCAAAATCGGAAGGCAAGTTTAATGTAGATGCCATAGCTGATACAGCTTCAGAAAAGAGATTTCAACCCATTCTAGTCTGTTGTCCTACAACATATGGCATTAAAATGGAAATATGTAACAAGTTACACTGTTCAGGCATTCCAAGATGAAGAACTTGCCAATAAGAACACTGTATGTGGAACCTGCAAGATGTAAAAATCTAGAAGCTGAAAGGCATAAAGACATTAATGTGCTTGATCCAAATGACTCTGAATCTTTAAGTCTTCACAAGTACTTCCACCTGTGAAGGATGCCCCTCCCAAGGATACTTCAGACCCTTCTTGGAAGAATACAAAAGCTATTATCTCTCAGAAGATGCTCAGTGGTACTTAAGCTGAGATTGCTTCCTGTAGTCATGATGCTAGAGCAGCAGAGCAGAAGGGTGAAAAAGGAGCTGACATTGAGAATGATAACGTGAGGGGACAAAAAATAGAAATTAATGAATTGTCGTTTATCTCAAGCCATACAAAGGTCTCACTCCTGCAAGAAGATCCTGAGCAGTTATACTGGCACATCAGACAAAAGTATTCAACTGTTTCTAATCCTATTTTAAGAAGAACAGTCATCATGCCTGTATGCAGATTCCACATACAAAGCAAAACTAATATTCAAAACATGATGACATCCAGGGCTCTTTAACCAATAATGTCAGGAACAGGTATGCTGAGGTCAAGGAAGAAAATGTATAAAAATTGCAGGAAGTTTCACTGCTTTCTGGACTAACCTTCCTTAACAGTCAGCCACGTTGTGGGAGCTGCAGTGCCATCCAGACTGACCTAGCATTTCCATATTGTAATTTCACGCTTTTTTTAAAGTTTGTTAGATTGTAAGAAAAAAAAAAATTCCTTGTGAGCAACGTGGATAGTTGTAGTTTTTGTAGATGCTATTAATAGGATTATAAGCTGCTGAATGTCAATTACTTTGACGTAGGTTTAGTTTCTTCCTGTCCATAAGATAGATTCATTAGAGCTTTAAATAGCTTATTCCGGGGATGAAGTGCAACCTCTTCATTTAGATTCACTCTGAATGACTATGGTAGCCTAGCACGGTAATTAGGTATTTGATGCTGCTGAGCACTGAAGCGATGCCTAACTTTAGGAACATTCTTAAATCCATGCCTACTCCGCAAGGCATTTAATAATATTCTTAACTTAAACAGTGCTAAATCCTATTGAGCTTCACAGACAAACATCTGCATCCATTCCTTGCTAATTTGGCACCTAAAAGAAATGGAAATGACCTGGAAAGCACACAGTGGTGGGACTGACAATTACTTACAATTATTTTTTCTTACTCCTTGTAGATTAATTTTTAAAATCCTGTTAATCCTGCGTTCTTTGCTTGTTTCTGTTTAATATGTATTCTGTGCATTCTGATACTCACTGATTTTTGTTTCATCTCATACTGTGAGACTTTCAGATCAAGTTCTCTTTTGCTTTTGTGTTAAAAAACAAAAGAGCAGTCTTTCCATAGATACATAGGTAACTGCAGTTCAATTCAGCATTCAGCACGGAGATTTATTGCAACTTACCCTTCCCCTCTTTTGACGCTTTGATAAAAATTTGGAACAGGGAAAGATAATACCAGTGCAGGGCTCCCAATAGCATATGGTTTCCACTTTAAAACAGATGGAGGAATTCAATGTCTTTTTAGATTTATTTCTTTAGTAATAAATGTGCATAAATGTAGTTTTTAGTAGTTTTCTGGCATCAGTTTGTTGTGTTCAACTTCAGGTATCTCAACATGAGAGCTAAAGAATCATCACCTTCCAGAGGCACAGTTTCAGTAAAATAGGTGATACCTAGTCTATGTATCTAAATATGTATTCTGTGTATCTAAATATGTATCCTATGTATCTAAATATGTGTTTATTCCTTTAAAAAATGGAAGGATGACATGGCTTCATCTCTTCACCCAATACTCAAGTGAAACGATCTCTAGAGAGGAACGCCAGAGCTGAGTGCTAGTGTTAAATAACAGCTCCAAGCAGTTTGCTTTGTCTCCTAATACAAATTTTCCTGGGAATTGCTTAGGGAAATCTGGAAATTTTTTAGAACACTGTTTTGTATAGAAAGTATGTAACGATGCTTTAAGAAGCATATCTTTAAGTAGAGTGGCATATCGGCTTGAGGTGCAGAGTATGCGAGTTGTCGCACTGGAGGTTAGAAGAGGGCCACCGTTTTTCTCCAGCTCTGTGCTGGAGGGAGGAGTGCCACCTGCCGAACGGCGACTGAAACACGCACCCATGCCACAAACAGCACAAGGCTGCTGACAGCGTTACTGTCTGCGGCATTCCTTGACTCTTCCTGAAGAACAAAAGCTAAACTTTTCAATCTGAAATGGCAGTAATATTTTGTACCTGTTTGGTATTTTGCTGCAAGTCAAGAGGGAAAGTTATAAAGAACCTATTAAAAAGTTATAAAGGTCTATTAAAAATCGGTCATTATAGTTGATACTTTTATCTATATGCCTCTTTTATCTCTTTCAATACTCTGGATATCTGCAAATCTCAGCCAATGCCTGTCTGGAGACAAGCTCTATCATGGTTGGTAATTCCAGGAAACACAGGGGGTTTTTGTTGTAGTAACTTGTCCTAACTGCTATTCAGTTATGGTGCTACAGTCACATAAGTGCAGTATCATTCCGACAGAACAGACACACCCTCTGACATACCATTTTCCTCCCTTCTTTGTACCTATCCCTCTATGGTAATATATTTTCTCATCCTGTTTTTCATATTTAGATATAAAATGCAAGCTCTACAAAAGAAGCATCCTTCACAAATAGCCCCAAGATAAATAAATCCATATATACTTATTTCAGTCCCGTTTTCCACTAAATAGAAAATTCAGACATATATGTACCTGTGAAACTAGTAACGTTTTCCATAGTCTAGGAGAGAAGATAGTCCCTCCCATTCAGACAACTGAAAATACTGCTGCTTCAGTGAGAAAACTGAAAAATAAACTGCATTACCAATTAACAGGAAGTAAAGCCAAACATGTTCGTTATAGTAATTACAAGTTGCAGCCATTGCAGACAGGTGGTAAATTCTTTAGGACTACAGAAAAAAATGTTTAAAGTTGCAGGGAAAACTATAAACTTTATTTCCACGTTTTCTAGTGTTTCATGCCAGGTAAGATTTTTGCGGAGGTTTTTGAAACTGTCAAATCAGACAGATTAGACAGAGGTTTTACTACAACCTGAGACAAGATAATATTTGTAAGAACCACCCTCGCAGATTACTGCTAGAAGACCTGTATCAGAAGACCAGAAAAGCTGCTAACTAAAGGCCTAGAACATAAAGAAAGGAATACACAACACTTAAACCCTCGTAAGCTTAATCAAATTATGTGCCCTTGAATACACTGGGTTCTTCTAGCACAGGAAACAGCAGCTTCTTGTTTACGGTAAAGTCTCTCAAGAATAAAGCCATTCCTGTTCAGGAAGGGAAATAAACTTAAGGGCTAGATCAGCTAGAAGTGCTTCCTGTATTCAAGGTGCCAAAACAAAACAAGCAAAAGGGGAACTGTTGTCGACAATGTAAAAATACAATGATGGAACACCTGAAAGTTAAATCAACATTTTTGCCCTTCTGTTTTAGGTCCAAACTTCCAAAGGACTGATTCCAGAGGACTCACTGTCAAATCCTGGAGCCAGAAAGAAAATCTGCCTCTAATTCCATTGTTTTGACACAAAACAATCAGCTTGCCAGCATGCAATTTCTTTAAGTGAAGGAAATTCAGAACTAAACACAAAGCGGTCAGGGATGCTTTCACTGCCAGCAGAAGAAATAAGTGAATTCTCAGCAACAGCAAACAAGAAAGTAGTTCAAAAATACATGAGGCTTCCCTTCTAAACAGCCATTATCTTCTTCTCAATTGAGAGTTAAAGTTCATCCTGCCTTTTACACTGTCTACCATTTGTGAAAGTTTCATGAGGATCAGTCTGTCAAAGTACCTGACTTTTGTCCATGGGCCAAATCTGGTTCTGAATAATGAAAAGCCTGAAATAACAGCCTAAACTAAGCAAAATCATCCCTATGGTAGGAATAGGGCTATTATTCCTAAAAGGATAGCCAGCATCTTATACATTTGACTCTTTCATAATTTTAAATGTTCTGAACAGGAATTTAGTTTCTAGATACTTACAACACACTCCCCTCTGGAAGTACCTTCCATATTTTGCTACCACTAGGGCTGAGCACTGCCTCGTGCAAACGATTGCCTCCGAGTATGACGGGACTGGAAACAGCAGCCTCTATACAGCAGAGAATGCTCCAGGCGTGACTGTAGCTGATGGAAGGGTACAGATGAACTAGGAGCATCTGCTCGTTCACCCACTGAATTATATATGCAAGATAGACAGGTAACAGTAGAAATCAGCATTTTATATTTTCCAACTAACAGAAAATGGTGGGATCGCTACTAAGCATGGGAACTGTACAGGAAGAAAAGAGACAAAGTATGATCCATGCTTCAAGTCAACATACACTAGCTTTTTTTTTAATATTCATAGTGGCAAAAATTATTTTCTCAGTTATATAAAAAATATTGCAAAATAATAAAAGCTATTAGAGAGGACTGTAATTTTCTAGTAGGATACTTTGAAAGCTAATCATCATAATGCAGTTCAATTTCTACTTGAGTTACTTATGACTAGAAATTTTGAAAATTACAGGAGGGGTAGATGGTAGGGTAGATAAAGAATGCAAAGTAATCCTGTCCTGAGAGTCTGTTGTAGAAGAAAGGCCTCTGTCAGTGAGCTGAAACCGCAGAGGTATTCCATTGTGCATACAAGGTAATTAAAGACTTTTAAGTTTTGCATGCACTGCCTGGAGGTTTGAGATGGAGCACCACTAGTGCACCCCCAGTCTCAGTGCCGTTGGTCAGAAGAATCCAGCCCTTATGCATCAGAGTCCACATGAGTCTATGCACAGGTTCACTTACAGCAGAGACCCTCTCGAGTGGATTTGTTTCAGGTTTATGACTCTTGACATTCCAAACACATTTGTGTTGCCAGTTTAAACTTCCGAGGATTCACTGAGAAGCAGGACTACACAGGAAAACTTTTGCTGCCCCTGGAGATCAAGGGCTGACATTGTAGAATAGTTTTAATTTACAAAATTTCTATCAATTCAAAAGACACCTAGCTTTCAAAAGGTAAGGTGCTAAGGAGCAATGGGTGGTACTTACCAATAGGCACTGAGTACCCCACCCATGCCTCTATAGGCAGGGGATCACAGCCATTAAAACAGAAGGCAAAAAATGATTGAAGTTAACTTTATTCCAAAATATGTATAATTTACAGGACTAAATTAAGTGCTTCGTTTGTGAACAAAACGTTTCAATACTTGTGAATAACTTACTAGTAGCTTTGCGTAACACTTCAGTTTCCAACAGAGGGAAATATGAAACAGTATTTTGGCACAAGGTTTTCTCTGCATGCATTAATATACTTAAAAGTTTCACAATTACTAGGACAACATTCTTTCTTTGGGATTGTCTCAGAATTTATGCTTGCTTTTGTCCACTCATCGTTAAGTTCACTGGCTTAAATAGCAAGAATTAAACATGGACATCCTTTGAAAACTCAATTTGTCCACTAGATCAAAATCCCACTGGTGATGAGAAGAAAAGTATTTTAAGGACATTTCTCAGCCTTTTTGAGATTCACTCACACATGCCTTGGGAAAGACTCACCCATGAGATTTATTACTAATCCATTCCAAATAATTACAAGTTTAAATTAGATCATAATCAGGTGTTGAGTTCTGTAAACTGAAGAAAATACAGCTGTCTTTCATATCTAGCTTTATCATAGATGCACTTGTAAATATCTGTAGATAGAAGTACTGTCAATCTAGCTCTGCATGCAAATGCTTGAAGCATGCATGTAAAGCATTAGTTATTGTGCAGTGTACAGTTCACATCATCACAAGTCATCTATTATATTCCATTGCTAGTTATGTTGACAATACTGCTGTAAAGCCAGTATATGAAAAAGAATCAGAAGTAAAGACTTTCTGCTGTTTAACTCAGCAGTTCCTTCAGGAGTTTCCACTGTGTCAGGCTGTCCAATTACATTTTTGGTGAAGTGGAAGAGTCACGCTGATACAAACATGCCCTCAACCTGGCTGCAGGGCAATGCAGAGTTGAACGATGTAGTTCCTTGATTCTGTTCATTGCATAGCAATGGGATTTTAAACAAGAAAATTCAGTCATGCTCTAAGCAGCAAATTCGTCTAGCACACATTTAAATTCACAGCAACTGTTAAAAAACAACAAAAGAAACAGAAGATGCATGTTTGCACCATGCATTGATGCTTGCTACCATGAAACAACCCTGTCCCCACAGTGTTCATATAAAGTTACTACTGGAAGTCCGCTGACAGTAGGCCTGTTCTACTAGGAACACAAGCATAGCAGCACCTTAAACCAAACGTGAATGAAAAAGCTTGCAAGGCCCAGAATGTTAACAACATTTTGGTGTGAATGTATTTGGAATAGCAAATTGTACATTAAGATCATGTTTAAAAAAACAACACACAGAAATATATTAAAGCACAGGAAACTGTACAACCTTAATGATAAAGGCAAGTGCATTTGGTTCACCTCTGAGTTGTCATTTCAGTAATGTATTCTTTTGCAAGTTGAGCACCCTGTGTTGATTCAGTATGTATGAGTCCTACTGAGTTACCCTATATTTGAAAGATTATTAAAAAAACTCTAACACCCTAATATCCCAATCCTGCCAACACTCACATCTCTACCCAGCCTCACCAAAAAAAAAAAAAAAAAAAAAAATTCAGATCTGACTAAGCGCGTGAGCATGTGTTAGCAGGATAAGGATTTAAAACAGTAGAAGGCAGACATCTTTCTTTGTTCTGTTGTTGCCTCTACACAATTAAGGTACATATGACTAACAAGGAAATTCAGCCTTTTGTTTTCAACAGAAAAAATGACTGCGTATGTGCCTTGGAATTAAAATTTTTAAGGAGTGTTAGTTACATACATTAAGTTACAGACACCGATTCAATTGTTCAAAACTAGATGAGGTCTCACAAGGCTTGTTTTACAGCTGTTTAATTTACAGCTGCAAGTATACATATATATAAGATTTCATATCTAGACATTTTCTAGACACAAGCAGCTTTGCATAGCTAAGAATACGTAGCGTTAGTAAACTCTGATTTCAGACTACCAATTTCTCTAGGCTGACATGAAGAGCTGGGGGAGGATTCCCTCCCTACCCAAAGCAGAAAGAAGTATTTACAAGTGTATTAGCAGAAACAGATGCAAATAAAGCCAAAATTAGAAGAAACATACATCTACTGTCATACAAACTTTTAGCATTGTGACAAATATGAAAGGCAACAAGACAGACCTCTCATTTTTCAGCTGTTTTGTGCTTATGCTCTCATAGAATGCATGTCCCAATTTGCTGTGTTTCATTTGTTTCGTTCTTTTATGTACTAAAGAAAAGCTCAAGTGAAACTACAAAACTACCAATTCAATTTTTGAGTAGCATTACACAGGCATCCAGATCAAGATCCAGCACTCACAGCATAACAGAATTCAGCAGGAAATGCAAAGAGTAAGTACAAGTAACATTAGTATGTCTTCCAGATAAAAATTTGTGCTAAGAGGCTATGGAGAATCTGATGTTACTTCTTGTATAGCAGTTAAAATGGCGGTAGAGGATACAAAGGAGAATAAGCAAAGTAGTAAGTCACTGCTGACCAATACTTAACAATAGAGACACTGCCTTGAAAATCAGAGACAAACTGCAGAAAAAGGGAGATAAGTATAATTTTAGTACTACCAAGAAATAGTTTGGACTGAAATTTATTTTTAAAACAATGGCCAAAATAGAAAATTAGCCATTTTAAAGAGTTTGTTCAAATGTGAAGAATCCATAATATTCAGCAGCAGTATCTCAGATCATGTTTCGTTAGGTTTACTGTGGGATTCAGCAAACTATGAAGTCCGGTTGCAGTCTTCACATTTTCACAAAAATACTTATGTATGCAGCAACATTTGTATGTCAGCAACATAGGATCCAAACCTGTTTCTGACTTTTATGAATAATTTGGAGAAGCAAATTTGTGAAGAAAGAAGTTAATTTTGGTCAGAATGAGCCATTTTCCCTAAGGCAATGCAGGCATATTTAATAATTTCCTAATACTGCACTTTCAATAAATAATTTCATGTTGTAGTACTGTGTTCACCTAATTAAAGTTCAAGCTATTTTAAACCCACTGGATGAGGGAAGGGAATGGTATTTGCATGTTCTAATAAAACACACAAAGCTCATGAGTACTTTTAATTACAAAGTACAATAAATGAGTAACGTGTACATTGTAAGATTCTGTCCACACAAACTTTTTTTTTTCTGATAGTCACTGATGTTAAGAGCTTTGGCTTACACTGTAAGAGCAATTCTCATTCCGATTTGTAAATTAGTTTTGAAGTTCTTTAAATGCTAGCTGCTCTCAGATGGCTACAATTCAAAGCCATCTGTAATTCTGCTCCTCATCACCCAAGATTCCTTCTCTTGCAGGAAAAAGACCGACTTTCTAAATTCAGAGGTAATGAACAGTTTCTCACTTCTGCCTTCTACAGCTGTGGAAAACGCAGTTTTCCCCAACCAGATTTATAGTGACTGCTCCTCTTTCATGTGTCAGTACTGACAACTTGCACATGGGAAACACAGAAGCCTATGTATGAAGAGATGTTCTCTGGTATTCCAGCCAGGGGGAAGAAAGGAGAAGGGAAAACACTTTAAAACCTGAAGAAGCAATATTACTAGAAAAATAATGCAATAGAATAAATTAACCTAATTTTGCCATTTATTTCCCACTTTCAAAGGAGGCAAGTAAATATGAATCAGTCATATCTTCAGAAGAAACAGAATTACAAGCAAGGCCTTCCTTTAATTAACATATCCCACCTTTAAGATCAGAACTCTAGGCACTGTGAAACCTGGGGGAACTTTCCCCAAAGCACAATTACTGTATCCTGGGGGGAACTGCAAGATTCCTTTCTGCAGTTTCTTCAGCTAAAGACTGGAAATATCTGAACTCGCGGCTAGAAATGTTGAAAAATTAAACAGGCAACAACAGCTGTGGTTTCAGGAGTTTTTCAGGAGGAAAATATGAGTTTCAGGGTTAATCTAAAGAGATTATTTCCAGTAAAAGTAGAGATGCTTACCATATTAGTGTGTTAACTATGGAAATTTAAAGAGTGGTAGGAAGAGAAAAAAAAAAAAAAAGGCAGTGCTCATTTTCAAAACAAGCTAGCTGCAACGGATGAGTAACTTAACTCCCACATCCTTGTTGGGGATATGAAGCACAAAACAGTGAGTCTTCAAAAACTAAGGCTTGGACACACATTTACTGATGGGCTGCCTAGTAAATATGCAGCCAATGCCTCTCCTCTCACAGTGGAGGAGTAAAGTCTGTTACAGGCCCAGGAACTTGACATGAAGGGGTATCTCTTTTCATTTAAGGTAACAGAAACTAAAACCCTCCAGGACAAAACCAGAGGCCTACATTTTGCAGGTATTATAGTAAGAGATAAAAATTAGTTAAGGCCAAATTTCAATGTACATTCACAACTGGCTTAATTTTTTTTTTTTCCATGCAAATGAAAAATACCACGAACAATGGTATGAGGGGCAAGATGAACATTAAAAATTCTAAGAGGTCATGTTTTTTCTCTGAAAAATCAGTTTGTTTGAATTTGACTGTTCTCAGGAACTGAGGGCTGCAGATCAATGTGCAAAAGCAAGACATTGCTGTTCTGAAAGGGCTCTGTGAGCTGATCTCCCAGCTCTGTTGTACGGATTCCAGTTGGTTTTGGAAGCGGAAAGTCCAGAAAGAGGAGTCTAGGTGAGTGAGTATTTTAGAGAATTTAATTTCCCATTTCTAAAGATTTCTGCTAAGGTAATAGAGGTATAAATCAGTTTGACATTTCTCAACTTATATCTTAATAAAGCTAGGAGAATTTCAGTGAAAACAAATTATTCCAGTCTTTGAGGCACACACATTGTAACATTTGCATCTTACAGACAGAAATAATTTAAGCAAATCCCTCCTGAAGATTCTAAAATGTTAGTCCCATTTATTACACTAGCTAAATGGACAACATACTAAATTTCCCTATAATTATGTATTCCAAGTTCTCTTCCTACCCTTCAAAGGGCATCAGTGCCACTCAAGAGAAAAAAAAAAAAATTAAAAAGTACTGCTTTCTACATATTTTTAATAATAAATATATTCAACAATTCAAGAGTCTGTATGTCTCTAGTGTATTGGACAGGTATGTGGAAAATACCAACTTATGCAGAAGAGCTGTGAAGGCATAAAGTAAAAGAAGACAATACAGCTTATTATGTTCATGCTGGATTTAAAATACAAGCTACTAAAAAAAGTAAACAGAAGTAGCTTACACTAATAGAATCCTCCCCCATAAGTTCAGGGAAGCATCTTAATTGGACAGGTCAGGGTTTTGGTTCAGCACACTGGAACCCTGTATGTAAGCCAGGAACAGATAGATATATAGGAGAGAGAACAACTTAAAAAAGTTCTTCTGTTTAAATGAAAGCAGTATCAGCTTTGTAAAGAAGTCTGAGGAAAAAACATAGGCACCACATAATTTTTTTTTTTAAGGTTCAAATGTATAATTAACATGTGAAAACCCCCCCTTACCCCCCATTTATACACACACAGCTTATGTAGTTACATGTTCAATAGAGTACCTTCAGCATGAAAAGTCTCTTAGGCCAACTGCTCACGATAACTACATTCAATAATGCAAAGTGGCTAACTCGGTCAAGCCATCTCTCCCACCCCAATAACTTAATTTCAAACCACAGGAAACAGTTATATTACGTAGTACTCAATGGCTGGGCTTGTCAGAGCTCTGAAACAAGGAGCACAGCTCTTCACAGGTCTGTGTTTCTACGGAACTGAACTGGGACTCCATTGTATTCCAGGCTAAGTCAGCCAGAAGAAAGTCATCCATTGCTGTCTGTGTCTCATTGCTGGTAAGGAATAAACTCCCTAGGTTCTCAAAGCAGCTATCCATAGTTTGTGTTTCAGTGCTACTGAGCTGGACTTTGCTTTCAATATTCTGAGTAGGCGTATTTTTAGTAGCTAGATATACTTCTGTCTGGGTTTCTGTATCAGATGAGTCAGTACTCATGGAGAAACTAGACTGCTTCAGAATACTTCCTAAAGGCAGATGGGTATTACTGTCCAAAAAGAAATTCAAGTCTGTCTGCGTCTGTGTATCAAACATCTCCAAACCTAAGAAGTTAGAATTTCCTCGGCAGCTATATGATTGAGTGGCACTGTCTGAAAATAAGAAATCAGTCTGAGTTTCAATGTCCAATGACTCCAAAACTGGCTCAGAGTTTAGGGTACCAAGCTCACTCTCTTCAGTCTGAGTTTGGATATTGGATGCTGAAAAGAACTCTTCGATGTCAAAGTCTATTCCCGTGCTCTGTGATGGACCAGATGGCAGATGCGTGTCAGCATTAGAACTTGTCTCGGACAAAAGGCCACGATTATCCAGTGTCTGGCCAGACATGTTTCCTGAAAAGATGTTTTCCAGATCACTTAGTAGGTCCATTGTCTGGGTTTGATTATCCATTGTATTTTGAGGTGGAAGTATATTAGTCTGTGTATTGAAGCTGATAAGGGATTCAGACTTCACCGTATCTTGATTCAGGCTCTTACAAGTACTCCTTTGCAGCAAGGTTTGATCTATATTTGCAGGCATTAAATTGTTTTCTGGAAGTTCAATGTGAGTAGAAACATTATATGATGAATGAACATTGTCAAAGATATCACCGCACATTACAGCCTGGTCCATTTGCACTCTTCCATCAAGAGAGTCCTGTGTCCTACTGGTCTGAGTCTCTCTAGAAATGCCACACGTTGGAAAACAAACCTGACTGAAAGCGTCAGTCTGAGCAGCTATGGATGAAGTCAGTTTGGAAGCAGGCAGCAGCGTCTGTGTTTGCACACTGATGGGTAACGAAACCTGTGAACTGAATGACAGGTCTGTCTGAGAGCAAGAGGATACAGAAGAATTGGGAGTCCAGGCTGCAGCTGGTACAAAGTTCTGTGAAATACAAGATAAGTCAGTCTGTATATTTATTGAAGAAATTTTATTCTTGTGACAAACATTCCCCAGCTCTTGCCCTGTGTTATTCGATGTAAACTTATCCAGCTCAACTTGTACACCAGTACTTACTGGTTCATGATCACCAGAATTTGTCACTTTTGAAACAGGCATACTATCTTTAAATACAAGTGTTTCTGCCTCCAGTGCTGGAATCAGAATTCCTATAGATTGAGGCAATAAATGAACAGTACTTACAACTGAACCTTGATTATCAACAGCCACTACAGCAGGTTTGACAGAAGAGTCTGTTGCAGATACATATATAGGCAAGTGAGCAAGCTGCATCACTGGAAGTTTAACCAAAGCCACCTTGGGCTTTGGTAAAAGCATCTTCGGTGTACTTCTTGGCTGCATTTGGTTTGTGAAGTTAGAACTGCAGGAGCCTTCAAGAGAGGCCACTAGTTTCACTTCAGAGGACTCCAGTTCCTGAGTGCCAGGATTATTATTGCGTGTACTGATGAATGCTTCATTTGCTTTCTCTGCCAGCTGCTGATTATGTACGGAGGTTTCCATTTTCCTTTTCTTACTAGGAGGATCCCTGTGAACGAGATCAATAATTTATACTCCTTTCAAGCACAAAACATCTGCCTTCCATTCTTTTGAGTCACTGCATTGAAAATATAAACTGAAGTCACAGATAAGGTTGGATACGAGAAGACAACTAATCCTGATTAAAACATAAAAAGACTCCACAAACTTCAGTTTTTTAGAATTTCATCCCTCACTCTCCCACTTAAAGAAAAAGGGTTCTCTCTTTTATGGAGACCTCTTTCTAAATGGAGGTGAAGTTTAGACAGTTTCTTCCCCCTTGTACATTAAGCACTCTTTTTTGAACATTTGAACATTTGAACATTTGAAGATGTTTAATTTGTTACTTTGATGCTAACCCAGACTGAGCATTGAAGGGACAGTGCAAAATTAGTGTCCAGGTAAAGATTTCTCATGGAAACTGAAGATACACTCCTTCACACAAAACTTAGTTTTGCAGCAGTTGAATCTCAAAGACAGACAGGCTAGGCCTCAGGAAACAGATCACCCTTTATGAAATATATGTACACAGTATGACAACTATAAATCTAAACATGCATATATAGGCATTTAAAAAAAAATAATCCACTAACACTTGCAAAGACGACTAGACTATAAAATAAACTGAACTGTATTCCACACCACAGTTACCACCTATAAATATTTCCAAATCATCTCTACTCTCACAGAACTGTAAAAGCAGGTGCAACAAGAACTGCTAGTGTTTATGCCATGCAGTGCAGTTTTATCAGTACTTCTTGTTTTATGTGTGGAAATCTGATCTTATTGATCAGACAATCATCGTTGCCTTCAACAAAACAGAAACTACTAAAAGCAACAGAACAAAGAAACTGCAAACTGCTTTACAGCTAAAACAATGGGAGTCTATTTCCAATTTAATCAACAGAAAGGAGACAAAAAGCTAGTACATGGGAGACAGAGGACCTGGTGATGAATGTAGGCATCGTTACTTAACTGCTTCACTTTTACCTGTGTTCTGCAGGAATTTCATGGCCAGTTCTGTAAATATGAGACAGTAATGCTGTTCTGCTGGCATAAGGGCACCCACAAGTACACTGGAAAGTCTTGCCACAGACCTCTATGTGCCGTTTCAAATACCATTCTGTACCATAGGAGTTACTACATTTATCACATTTGTGCTTCTTTTCTGCATGCATTTTCATAAAGTGCTAGAATACACAATGAAAAGTATATTAGCCTTCAGCTAAGACAAAAAAAAAAGAAAATAATCTTTAGGGGAGACATTAATATTTACTTTTTTTTTGTTGTTAAATAGCCTTGAGTAGAATTAAATTTTTTTTAAGTCTCATTAGGAATAAGTTACAAGCTTAAAGAAATCAACAAAAAGAATTTAAAGTTTGCAAATCTGCTTGTGCTATTTGCATCTTAAAACACAGATAAACATTTATGTGTCCTAATGCTACTGGAAGTTTTCTATGGACATTAACAAAACTATAGCTCAATCTTGCCAAAGAGCGTAGTAAGTGTATGTTGCAACACGTGCACACTCCTGAAAATCTACAACTGAGCAAACAGTCTCAATTCAAACAGGTCACCTTCAGAGCAAACACCAAGGGGTAGCTACTCATCTCCTAAGGTCTCCCCAGCTTAGCACAGGTAACCAACAGCAGAAGAGTGCTTTTTTCACTCATTCATGCCAAAACAAGTCTTACATGTTTTCTTAAACAGGTAAATAGTAAACAAATGCATTTTGATACTAAAGCAGAGAAAAACTCTTAATTCTTGACCATCTGAAAAAGCAGTTTAAAAGCATCAGCCACATTTTAAACCCTTATTGGTTGCTACTGTCATTTTTTTTCCCTCTTTGATCTTTCTCCATCTTTTTAATTTGTAGAAAGGGGCTATCTTCTAGTTTAGCAGAACATACTGGCATCTGCCTAATCAAAAGGTTCAAGTCTGCTAACATCAACATGCAAATTCATTAACCATATGCCCATGTGGAGTTTCTGCATACAACTTCTGGATATATGCTGAGAGGCTTTGCTCATATTGGAATGCAAAAGTGCACACTCTGGAGTAGAGACAGTCAGGACTAAATCAGTATAAAAATACCGTAGGAAATAGGAATACCTGTTTTACAAGAGAAAATTGGGAAAATGGTCTGTTTGGTCCTCTAGGGCAGCCTTCAATAGGGCAGCAGTAGAATTTCTGTGAAGTTTTCAAACCCTTCCTTATTGGTGCATTAATTTTTCCATCCTGAAAAAGAACCAATTGAGAAGTTGACAATTCTACAGGTTTGTGTATTAAAGACAATATTCAAAATACACATCAACTTTAGCTCACTAAGTTTACACACCTCCATGAGCGGAAGGCACTTTCCCAAGTGATTTTAAAGTTCAAATGGAGTTTTCCACCTATGTGGATTCTACTGTGCAAACATACCATCAAAATTACCAAGTGAAATTACAAGCTCTACAGAGTAGTGGTACTGTACTATTTACTTTTACCAAAGTACTTGCTGCCCCAAGCCAATTATAATTGCCTTTTGTGTTATTTGAGCAAAACCCCTTTCCCTACAGATACTACACCACACTTCCCATTCAATGTGGTTTTACTTGTTAGTAGCACAGGCTACTTGAAGCTCCATTAAAATTAGCCACACACTGTAACAGAACACTTCCCTGACGCTGGAATGCTGTTGGCACTACTTAGACTTTACTTGTAATAAAATGAAAAATGCCAAGCACACTCTGCCACTTAATTCAGATCATAAACCAAATCTCACTTAAGTCTATGAAACTAACAACTGGTATGCTAATTCTGAACCTCCAAACCTTAAATGACAGGCATACCTGCACCTTCCATGTGATCTGCCTCACTCACACGTAAACAGAAGCAAGCAACATAACTTGCTCAGAGGACCTCAAAATACATATGAAAAGGACACACTGGTGGGATTGTCCAGATTGTTCAACCACATAGAACCTATTCCTATTGAGGACATAGCCATGGAAACCAGACAAGACATATCCCCCTAGACATACCCTGTCTGAAAGAGTCTTGGTGGAAACACCAAGTATCTGTGTCTAAGAAAAAATTAAAAGTGAACTATTAAAAATCTGACACCCGGAGTAGCTGTGAGTCTCCTTACATCCTGAGACTGAGCAGGAGGCCAACCAAGTCCCCAGAGCCAGTTACTGGAGCATGCCCTGTTTTGAGCTCTGCACCTGATTTTCCTTGGCATGACGGCAGTGACAGTAAGCACAGTAAGTGACAGAATGTTGATTTTACACCAGTCACTCCCTAACCTTCTTAGGGCAGATCTCTAGCTGCTTTGTGTTTACACAGGTTAGACCAAACATAAATGTAGATACAAAGTGCAACAGTCCTCCCCCGTGAAGGAAACAAAGTATGTACCACGGCTGCCAAAACACAAAGGGGTTCACTGCTCACCCTCCTGCTTCTTACCTAGCTACAGTTGGGCACAGCCCAACAACTCTGTTCTGAGCTACTAGTGCCTGGCTTTTGAAGTATTCATTTGCACTTCAGGAATACTATGAAGCAGATGAGTGGGACACTTCAATCATTTTGTTTTTCCTCAAATCATCTCTCAGTCGAAGATACTCTGTGTAAAATGTAGTCCCTTCAAGCAATATTTCAGTTACATTTCCACACACTCAACACCGCTACTTGCTGACACTGCCGCAAGTTCGTTAATGACATACCATACGCAAAGAAGCAAAGTTTAGAGCCTCTGGACCAAAATGATCAGCTGCCATTTCAACTAGAAAACCTGGAATAATTCTCTAAAAAGGGAGTTTTAACCTTCTAAGCATCTCTATGTGCAGCAGTTTTCCCCATGGACAAACCATTCATAAACAGGCCTGTTTTATCTCTGCTGAATAATTACTGTGATTATTTTTGCACCTCCTAGAGCCACTGCCCAAACCAGAAATATGACTCAAAGAAATCTAGTTGTTCCAGCCCCACTACCCCCAATTACACTTTTTAACCCTGAGTCTACCCTGAAACACTTTGACCAGATGCCAGTCTCAAAGTCTTCAGGAGAAAAAAATAAATGCCTTTAAGTCAAAGCTATGTTTGGTCCCTGGGAGTTACTTATTTGTAAGTAAGAAGTTATTCAAAGTGTGTTGTATTTAATGTCACAACCCAACAAATGCCAGATCAACATGGGAAAAATGTTCAGGCACTTAACAGGTGAACCACAGTCAGGTTATTTAAAACTACCTAAGTACAAAGGTACAGAATAACACCAAGTGTTTAAAAGCTATAAAAACATGAGAAGACATTTTTTAACAGCTGGAACATAGACTTTCAAGGCACAGATCACAGGCAAGTTGAGAGATACTCCACACATATAAGTAACCCTATCCAGACAGTAATCTTGTTTTGACCATCTTCAAAGTCCTCCTGGCTCTAAATGGTTAATCTTACATATCAAAAACCTGTCTGGCCAGTCATATTTCAGCAGTTCTCACAAGTCTTTTCCTTGTATGTCTGATTTTACTCCCCATGTTTCTATAATAGCCACCCACCACAATTACTGGTAGATATTTGTTAAATTAACTTCTCACAACGCAGACACTTGTATTGTAGGGAATACTGACATTTGGACCAGGCTTGTGGCAACAACACAGAAACTGGGAAGTAACAATCCTCACTACTGATTTAGTCAAGGTGAACTTAGTGACATCTTGCTTTCCTGCACAGAAAGGCTTACTCCAAAGGATTAATTTAAAACAGTAAGTTAGACTGTAGCCAATTATTTAAAACTTTTTTGCAGCAGCAGCAGATCATGCATTTCTTTACTAAATAGCAGAGAGAAGTGCATTTATTCTTATTATAAAAACTATTGTGGTAGTTCAATTTGGGTAACACACCCCAAGGGTAAGCTACCCTTTCCAGTCCACCACTGACTACAGCCTCCCTGCTATCATAGGAATCCACAGAATCTTCTCCTTTCAGGAACTCCTCTAGCTTCATTTTTAAACTACACAGAAGTCTTCCCCTTCCACCCATAAAATAATACAGACAAAAGAAATTTTAAAAATTTCAAGTCTAATATATTAAAGTGCCAGTTTATACCCACTGTTCTCATTTTTTATTGGCTTATTTGAGCTAAGGAGCCAGAAACAAACATTTATATATCAACACTTCATCATATCTTCTTCTGTTAGGACAAAGAAGCCAAATTCTTCTAATTTCCCTTTGTCAGACACACTTGCCATTCATCACCCTTAGCAGCCCTTTTCTACACCTCTTCTGGGTTCATTTTAGCTTATTTGAATCAGATTCCTACCCTACAACAGTGACAGAGAATATCCTTCTGACATATTTTAGGACTGCCCTTCTCACAGCAGCATTACCCTAAATGCTCATACACATATGACTAAATAGCTTTTGCAAGTGTTTCTCATCTCAGTTATTTGTTACAAACTAGGGCTGATCAAATGTTTTTGTTATCACTTCACAAGACTATAACCTTGTACTACTGCACTTGATTCTGTTTTTACAGGATAATCTTGCTGTCCTATGTAAACATCCTTCCTCTGCAGCAACAATACCTCACAGTTTTTGGTATCAGAAGATCCTATTGCTGCTATTTTTATTAATGAAAATTAACCAAGTCAGCCTCCCTTCTCTTCAGCACTACTATGTTTTCTCCTTCCCCAATAGCTTCTTACAATCTCATTTGTAAAGTTGCCTCTTCACTAATTCCTCATGTTTCACTTAAAATGCAATCCACTGAATTCTTTTTGTCTGGGGAATCAGTTATCTCTTAAAAGGAAATACTAATACTAAAATACTAGACCAAGTTCATCTCTTCCTGGAGAAACAGAGTAACACACACCTAGATCTGTATCTTTTTGCCTTCATATCTTTATCCTTTCATTCAAGATGCATTCTCAAGCTGTCCATAATACTGAAGACATTTTCCAATATCATTTTACTCTCAATTACAATGCCCCTGGAATAAGTCAGATGTTCCTGAAAAATCTGCATCCATCCATGTTTCAGTATGTATCCAAGCTATCACAAGATTTAGTAATTAGGTGTATGAAATATTATTCTACAAGGCACCAACACCTAATAGCTACCGAGGCAGTTGGTGAGAAAGCAGCATTTCCTCACCCATCACACCCCAAACATGAGTTATACAACCCACTAGCTGCAGTCCTCGCTGACTGCTGCGTACGCTCAGAGCACAAGCTCACAACCAAAACAACTATCTGCTGGACCTGACTGAACGTTTCCAACTTCTGTTGTACCTCCACGCATAGGAGATACAATACGTAACACACACAGAAGTTGCCAGCGCACATTAAGAGATGAAATAATCAGAGATAGGAGATTGCAAGTATGCTTGAGCCTGTTTCCTTTTGTTCATCACAAACGATCATCCGTAACACGCGCTTGATTCTGTAATTAGCCATTTCACAAAACAAGTATGTTTATTGTTTGCCCACTGGGGCTGCATTTTCAGGATGCAGCTATGAATGCTGTGCTTGAAGTTTTCCAGGAATAGGATTTGTCCTCACACACTTGGCATTATGATTTTGCGAAAAGTAAGGATATCTTTCTGAAAGTCCCACACTCAAAGATATGCTGCTGAACTGTGGCTCTCCTCCCCCCCGAACATGCTGCCGTTTTCTCAGGAGTACTATGGTAATGAGGGCTTGTTTCCAAAATGGCATCCATCTAGGTTTTTTTTGGCTCACAGACATTTTTAAAAAACAAACAAAAACCCCAGCATAACAGCACTCGGCGTTTGGATTACGGTGGCTTGCCAACTGCTCAGGGTAGGAAACGCAGTATGTTTGCATAGCACCTCACAAGTGGGGCTATAATGTCTTACTGCAGAAAGATAAGCAATAAGCAAATGAAATAACAGAAACTGAGTCCTGGAGAACTTTTAACTGCCTTAGTTATGTTTAACACGGGTACAAAATTGGTTATTTTCTATGAGTGATTTCAGTGGAATTCTCAGTACGACTGGTCGGACCGTGCACACGCACACACTCGTGTATTTATACATACACTCGCACACGCTTTTCACGTGGGGGCGATTCGGACCAGAGACAACGAGAAACGCCTGGTAATGCCCACCTGGAATAGCCCCCCATCAGTCATACTCCGCTCCACAAAGTACACCGCAGCACAGCAAGCGCTGCAGACGCGGCCCCCGGCCGCCCCCGGCCCCCCCCTCCCAGGCCCCAAGGGGCTTCGCCTTCCCGCCGAGCGGGAGCGGATCCCCCCACCCGCGGGGGCTCGGGGCGACTCCTCGCAGCGGGGCAGGGACCGGGGCAGGAGGCCCAGGCGGCAGGGCCTGACGGGCGAGGCCGGCCCTCGGGCAGGGCCCTGCGGTGGCCCCGGGGACTTCGGCCCGGAGCGGAAGAAGGAGCTGCGCCATTACAGAGCCCCGTAGACCAAGGTGAGGGGTGAGAGGTGAGGGGCGGGGCACCCCCCCACCCCCCCGGCTCCCGCGGGGCTGAGCAGGAGGGGGGCGGCGGGGCCGGCCTCGCCTCACCGCGCGGCGGGCCCGAGTCGGGGCAGCGGCGGTACCTGGACCGGGTGGGCCTTGCTCAGGTGCATGTTGAGGGCCGGGCTGTTGGGCAGCACCTTGCCGCAGCCGGGCACCGTGCACAGGATGTTGGTCCTCACTTGGGACAGCTCTGTCACCGAGGGCCGCACCAGCTCGCCGGCGGGCGGCAGGTCCCCCACGGGCACAGGCGCCGGCGCCGGGGGCCGCCCCAACCCCCCGCCACGCCGCCCGGCTGCTGCCGCCGCCGCCATGTTGCTGTCAGCTGCTCGGCCCCCCCACTTCCGGGGGCGGCCGCCAATAGTCATTGCCGCTCTTGAATATTCAGCAGGCGCGCGGCCCGGCCCCGCCCCCCGACGTCAGCGTCCCGCTGCGAGCTGCGGCGGCGGCCGGGGCGCTGGGGGGGAGGCGGGGGAAGGAAAGGGTGAAAGCTTCCACGGGGGGGGGAAAAAAAAAAAAAAAAAGAGAGAGAGCGAATCGCGGTGTCGCTATCAAACCGCGCATGGAGCTGGAGCGTGTGAAAAAGCGCTTGTGCCAGCCTTCGCCCCGCTGCCCTCCCCGGGGTAGATGGGGCTGGGGCATCCCCCCTACACATCGCCTGTTTTGCATTGATTTACTGATGCAGACTTGCATTTTAAAGAACCAGTGAAACAACACACAGCTTTTCCCCCTAGAGCGTGGCTAGTTAAAGGAAAAAAAAAATATATATATGATAGCGTTCACTGGGGAAGAGCGAGGTGATGCATACAGCTCCCAGGCTGTGCTGGGGCCTCGCGTTCCTTGTCCAGCCCCTCTCCTCTCCTCCGCAGGCAGGGCTGCTCCCCAGTAACAGACACACGCCTGCTCGCCTGGAAGTGCTGCCCAGTTCCTGTAAGGGCCTGGTTACAGGAAGTTAGAGATGAAATGTTGGTCTCTAATTTTCAGATACACTTTTCAGTTGTTAAAAAGAGGATGGAGGCTGCCTTTCCCAGAAATGAGGCAGAAACAGGCATTAGGCCAGGTACTCACAATGTTGTAGAGTATTTTGGAACTTTACAGTAAATCATTATTGGCTCAGGCATTTAAGTTGCTTGGGAGAGAGCATTAGGAAGAAAAAGTTGCACAGAGTGAAGTGCAGACTGCAGTCTAATGGATCTGACTCCTAGAAGGCTCAGTGAGGGTATAAGTGAGAGAGATTATGTCCTCTTAATGTCCATCACACATTCTGTGTATCACACAAAGCCTGGAATTGTTTCAGAATCCTAACATCACCTTAAGTATTTTGTCAAACGGAACATTTAAATCACAAAAGTGGAAGTCCTAAATATGTATCACTAGCAGATGGTCCTAAACTAACTTTTTTATGTGCAAGTTACCTAGAGATGCTGAAAAACAAACCAAACCAAAAATCAGTATATGTTAAGTCACGTTTCCAAGTCAGGCCAAACAAGCTTCTAAGACTTAATTTACACATTTATTTACAGTTTAAAAAACAAACATTCCCATATCACCTATCAAAATATTTAGACTGTGCCATGAAGTTACTGTGTCTGTACAGAGACATGCCTGAAGTGAATCTGAAATTCCATATACACAAATTGCATGCACAAAATTTGCAGGTAGCAATTCAAAAAGAAACACTTGTACGCTGTAACTGAATCTTCAGATCAAATCCATCTCAAATTAAAACCGATGCAGCAAAAGTTACATATAAATACCTGTATAATTACCAATTACAATTTACCATGTCTAAAGAACTCCAGTGTGAAGCTGTTGTTTGCATTAGTGAATGTTGCCATCTCGATTCTGCAATCTTTATGCCCCCCAGCACAAAAAAGTGGTAATGTGCAAGGATCGCAGAAGGGTCAAATCTTAATCGAAATATTCTAAACCATGGACTTCCTCAAAAGAAAATGATTGCCTGTTCCACTGTATTCCTCTAAGATAAAATTTTGTAAGCCATTAATACCAATAGGCAGATTTTTCTTTTTTTTAAATTTATTTGTTATTGGCTGTTGCCCTTGGTGAGTAAAAACTCTGGATCTGAATTAATATCCATTAAAAGCTGGATGGAAACTTCTAACATCTATACTCCAAGAGTCCCTTCTTCCCCATGGCCTGTAATGGTCTCTGAATATAATCTTCATCTACTAAGACAAAAACATGTCTGACCTGCAGACAGGTATCCCACTGACTTGAATGAGACTATTCACATGTTCAAACTGGGGCACATATTCTGTTACACTGCTGGACTGGAGCTGAAACAAGGCAGCCACCTAGAATATCTTGGCCGTCTACAGCTATGGTAGTGAACTGAATAACTACAGCTGTCTCACTGTATCTTTACTAAGCTTTAACTTCACAAATACTATGAAATATAGAGTTAAGAGCAGTCATCACGTTTAAATTTAAAACCACAGTATCTGTTTAAACTTCGCAAGTAACTTTTTTTTTATTATCCAAGGAAAGGGCTAACTCTTCTGTTATAGACAAATGTGGAAAAATAAATGTGGAAAAAGAAGCCATAACCTGGAAAAATCACTTTAAGGGATTATCAAAGAATGAGTTAACTTTTTTCAATCTGTTTTGAAATTCATTATGATTTAGATTAATACCATCAATAAATGAGTCATTATTTCTCAGTGAATCAGTTTTAAATTAAGGGCTTACAAAGCTTCTCGGAGAGACACCTTTTTTCTCTTTAATTTTAAAATAATTCCTAGCTTTATGTGGTATACATGTAAGTAGTGGCGAAAGTGGTGCATCAGCCATACCTGGAGAGAGAGACAGATAATTATAGCTTAACTCAACCAATATTGACTTTTCGTAACTGTTATAAAACTAAAAACACAGCTTGGGTATCTATGTACAAACTAGTAATTCCAAGAACAAACTGGTATGTATTTAGATGTAAGTTTTTATAGTAGTAACATTATTATTCTACTAAATTTCTATGTATTTCTAAACAAACTGTGAGGGTTATTGCTTATGCAAGATACAAGCAGAATTTAAGATGACAAAAATATTTAACTGTGGATTTTTCCTCCATTTTATAGAGTTGGACACTTACCCAGTGGTGCCAAGGATTTCAGCGATTCTAAGAGATGTGGACTAGAAAACTTGACCAGACATCTGAATGGTTCTTTTTTATTCAAAACATTCATTTGAGGATCACTTTTAAACATTGTCTCAAGCTGTTAATACGAAATTTAACCAGGGAGCATAAGAAATTAATATATTTTATTTATACATTCTCATTTAAACATTGCATTAACAAGGTAATATGTAATAAGACTGTATCTTATTTATCTATTATTTCTAATGTTTACATGATTCCCCCTGGAGGAATATTTTAATAAAATCAGAGGGTGCCACCATGTGGTAAACAGTTTTCTGCTGAAAGAGGCAGCTTGTTCAGTAATTCTATAAAACATTAAATATCTCTCAGAATTTCCAATATATCTGTTCACCAGATAAAATCTGTGCATCATCCAAGAAGTTAAATTATGGTGTTATATGTAGCATGAGCTTTGTATGTACTTCAAATAACTCTTCTCATGCTTCAACACACCACTGGTATAAGTCTACCTTTATTACAAAAACAAGTCAAAATGCTTAGTTCAAACATGATCTAGCAGTCTGACCAAATCTCAATGCAAATCTGTTTCTTAAAGATACTTTTAACTAATTTATTTTAAAGTATGTCCTCCCTAAAATTTGAAGAAATACTAGATTTTTCTTAATTTGCAATTTAATGTAGCTACTACTATATTAAAACCATAAAAAAAGAAAATTTGTTGCTTCAACTACCTTATATTGTGCAAATTCGAGTTTTGGTTGGGGACCATCACCAAAAACTTCCGAATTCACTCTCTGTATTCTTTCTTTCTCATTTCTGTTTTCTTGATTTATCCTTGAATCTGATGCAGGGGAAGAGTAGGGAAAAGCAGAGAGGAAAAAAAAAGACAACTTTGTCAGTTGATACAATACTGGTTTTCTGATCAGGTGATTACTCCAGTGAAAATCTGAAAATAATTTAAAAGAATTCATCACAATCTTTTTCTTTCATAAGCTAGTTGTCTTCATCATTTATATTTTCAGTTCTTACTGAGAGAAAAAACCCAAGCTAATATGAAAGGAGATACTGAGCACTGGGTATTTTTGATTTCATAACTGTGTCCAGTGACAGTCATGGGAAAATACCTCTCCTAGTGACAGCCAGCATTATGGCACCCCCCCAGGGATGGATAACACAGTGCAAATGTAACAGATGGACATTTCCTGTTATGAATCTCATTTCATAAGCCAGCAGTAATGACATTCAAACTGCCATTTAATTTAAAATATACATACCACTTTCTGGTACTACATTTCTTTCTTGTATAGGTCTTGGATAGTAACTTTGGAAGTTCTAAATAGGGAGAAAAAAGGGAAAAAAAAAAAAGGTTTTAGTTCACTTCCACTTTTAGAGGCTGTAGCTGAAAAGAACTTCCCAGATTTCTTTTTACTTCTCATTCTGAAAGTGAGTATTCTTCCAATTTTTGACAATTACTAGAAGTCAGAAAGCCCAGCTTTGTTTTGAGAAAAGAATGCCTGTCCTATGGTATGTGTGGACATTTCCCTATTTACAAGTTTTACATGGATGAGCAGAGTAAGTGCCCATTCTAATAGACTTCAACTCATTGCTCTAGGAAGCCTAGTGAAACGATGCTAAAAAAATCCTAGGATCGAATTGTTCATACAATTTTTAGACTGAGTTTAACCATTAGGAGTAACAATAAAGAGCAGGTGGGATACCAAGTAATTATATTGCTAATGCAGTGTTACCTTAATGAAAGGCTGTCCACCTCAGTAGTTCAATATTACTTTAAACTTGATGGTCTCTCAGGAGAGACGAATTTTCCCCCTGCTAGGGGGTGAGAACTTGGCCTGAAGCAAAAAGCAAGACTTATCTTCGGATGTACTTGTGAAGGGGCTCACCTGGCTATATCTCTTAAACACAATATCTTTAAGGGAGTTTAAAGAATGACTTCGAAGCTCCATTTCATGGATGTCATGGTAATTGGAAGCAGCAACCAGGGCCTTTAAATAAAAATTGAAATTGTTTTAACATCAGTCTTAATCATCACTGTGTTTATAATATGGAAAAAATACAGTATTTCTAGACATTGTGATGTTTTTGTTTCATGGTAAATGACTGCCTTTTAACCAGAAGGATTCTCATGTCTGAAAAAAATGTTGAGTAGACTGTTATTAAGCTTAGGTGAATATTTAAAAGCATTCACAAGATTAACCAGATAAGCCTGTAGCTTTATCAGCTGAAAAATAAATAAATAAAATATGCAGGTTAATAAAATAATTAAATTACTAGTACAGAAGTCTGTTGAATAGATTAAAAAAAATAAAGCCTACTAACACTGGTCACCACAAATTGACAGAAAATGTCTTTTTAAACTAATTAATAGCATTCCCTGATAAGCTCATACATCTAGTTCTTGAAGTTAACTGTGGTGATGTAATACTCTTCAACTTCTATGAGACAATTTAACTGAATATTGCCTAACATTTGATTAAGAAATTAGAACAATTCAAGGTCAGCAAAAATACCAATAAACTTAATTTATTCACCATTCCAAGGGTTAAAGATTGTTTTTCCCCATTTTTATCATGAGTTAAAGGAAAAAAATGACCATGTAAAATAGTAAATTACATTAAGTGATTAATCTTTACCCATCCTCTTAAAAGCTAACACAATTATAGCTGTACAAGACTGTGGTGAAGTCAGGGTCCACATGGTTTTATTCTGTACCTGACATAGCAGAGGCAAGTTGCTCTTAAGAACAGAGACAGAAATGAAGACATAGGGAGTCTGTGAGTGGTATACAACATAGCTGGTTTTGTACTGGTTTGGTTTTGTATATGGTGTTCCCCAAGCAATTCTAATCCAGATTGCATTATCCTCATATTCTCTAAAGTTGATGGTGACCTAAACAGAAAAAGAAAAGCTTTGATATACCAACACATTCAGGCACCCAGAAAGATTTTGTTAGCTATTAACCCTGTGTTCACAAGACCCAAACATAATTTAGTGCACCACTGCTTGAAAAAGAAACAAATCCCACTACTATAGTCAGAATTGTATTTAAATCAAATTTCCACAGAAAAACTATAACCTCACAAACTGAAAAAATAAAAAAATCATCATTCTTTCAAACTCTTCCTGTTGCTTTACATTTTCTTCTGAAGGGTGAAAATAAAAATAGCGTATTAAAACAGCATTGGTTCTCTCTTTTGGGAAAATAACAACACAAAAAGTGGTGTCTATTTAGATGGAGAGCTAGTAGCAATATTTCCAATATGTCCAATTTTTTAGAAAGTACTTTTCATCAACTTGTGATTTTAGACCTGAATATAATCTTTGTCACTGCTCAAGAGTACACAATCAGAAGTTTGAAGAAGATTCCCTTTCCTGTTTTTGTAGATTTGCTCCTTGGTTACTTCTTTTTCCTTGACTCAACCTGGGTGACATAAAAGTCGTAAAACTTCCTTTAAAAAAACAAACCCTCCCTTTGACTGAGGCACATATAGTCAAGCTTTTAGTCCAACCAGGTTGTAAACTGTTTAAATTGCTGGACGAACATCACTTCTCAAAGTTTGTGTGGAAATGGAAATAATGTTAAACTGTTATAAGTTATATGAACTGCAGCTGATTATCTGTTAGTCTGATTTGTATTTGTTGCCCTCTACTGTTGTCAGTGGGAATCCTTTGTGAGTCAAGAAGTGACAGCTAAGTAGCCAGAAGCATCTTCGATTATCTTGCTTAAATGAAGCTGGTGAGCTAAAGCAAGAAAAGGCTTCTGCAAATTGTTTACTAAGAGTGAGATGATAGTTATTTCCTCTCCCATTTTTTTCTTACCATGCTTGTTTATGCAGTCTAGAAACTGCTTCTTGCCATTGACGGTGGTCTTTCAGTCATTGTAATGTAATGAAATACCAGGGCCAAGCTCTCACAGCCATCACAAAATATAATTTCAAAACCAAAACTAAAAGGAAATGGATACAATTTTGCTACTAATCTAAGTCGTAACAACTGAACTTCCTTGTCCTGCTTACTCGCTACTTCAAATTCCCCCTATACTCTGATCCCATTTGTTTGTTGTTTTTGTATTGTTATTAGGTAGCAGGACAAAGCAATATCAAGTTACCTAGGCAACATGTACACTCAAACAGGGCAAAGATTTGACAGAAAACATACTGTCTTTCTTGAAGTCAGTCATATTTTAAGGCAAAATTACATTTTATTTCACTCCAGCATAATGATAAAGTTGCTAGAACAGATATACATTTTTCCTATTTCACATGGAGCTCCTACCATTTCCAAATTAACAATTCCATTTAATTTTTGATGCTGACTGTAAGAAAAAAAACACCTCTCTAAAGTTATGAAAACAATCTATTGACACCAGAGCTGTGTAACAAATCTAGAATGCATTTATTCTTACATTTGTCAAGGCTGACTGAAGTCGTCTTTTAAATTTTTTTTTGAAATCTGTTAAGTCAAAAAAATCCATTTCTTCTCCTGTTACACAAGAAAAAAAAAAAACCACAAGAATTGTGTTTACAAGAAGTAGTTCAGAGATGGTTTTAGTTTTGCTGAAACAAAATTAAGTGGAAAAAGCTCAAGTTGCATAGCCTTATACAAAAAGATGTATATTAAATCTGAGACTCATTATTGCTATATAAAAGTTTAATATTTAATTGTTAGTTACTGATTTCTAAAAATTGCTTGAGAAGTTAATCAAAAGTATTCTAAAAACATTAAAGCTATCCCTAGACTATGTGTGTATTTAAAATGTATGATATGAGGTAGCAGGGCAGTAAATTGCTGAGAACTGGGACATTACAGCAAGGAAAGGCATTTTACCTGTTTTGTTCATCTGGTAAACACTCCACACTCTTTTGTTTGAGTAGATGTGGTTGTCTAAGAAAAATAGGAACTGCTCAATAAGAGTATATTATCAAATGGTAATTAAAGGAACAACTAATTTTATGACCAGGTTATTTCTAAAAGATTACTTCTGATAACGGAATATAATTTATTCAGCATTCTTAAACTACCACTCATAGTAAACCTAAAAGCAAAATATTTTTTATTAAAAGAGATATGAAGATTTTTAAAATTCCGTTAAGCAACTAATAAAGGGTATCTCTGAGATTCAATGTTTAAAGAAGGATTTTACTTAAAATGACTGGAACTCAGTCTAAACTCAAACTAGGAAATGTAGACTGTTAAAAGAAACCTTGAGATTTGAACTATTATATAATCAAGTTGCGATTTAGTGTTGGAATTAGAGTTCCACCTGGAGTATTTGCTAATAATTTTGTCTACATGATATTACTGATTTTAGGGTTTGGTGCACACTGGAGTCAAACATATCTCTCTACATTTATTGCTGGATGTGGCTTACTGCAGTTTACATCTATTTAGACTTCTGAAGAGGAAAACATGCTTTTGTTGATTTTCAGTTTTTGATTTTTTTTTTTAAAGAAAAGGTTGGATCCAGTAAGATTCACCATCTGAAATGTAATCTGTTTACCCCAATTGCATCTGTACCACACTAAGGCAATTACTATGTAATTAAGGGCATTACCAAGTTACTCAGAAAAAATACAAAGATGTTATTTTTATTAATTATTTTACTTACAAATTATGTCTAGGACAGCTGCTTGCTTTATGCCTGCAGAATTTTCCTGGAAAGAAGAGTAACAGTGCATGGTGAACTGCAGGTCCAGAATGCTCTACCACATAGTAAGTGAAACACATCAGTACTGGCAGTTTAAATTACATTGTGCTGAAGTCCACAGCGTGTACTCTGCTCAAATACACCATACCTGGTTTTGAGAAATCAGTAACGAAAGCTATTTCAGCAAGGTTTAAGTGTTCCTGCAGAGGCAGCAAGAAGAATGTTGTCCTTATAGTATGATGTACAAGCAATTAGAAAGTAAAATTCATGGGTATTCATGACATTATGCAACAATGACTAGTATTTCACTGTCAGGAATTTTAAGATGCTTGGTTCCTCCTTATTTAACCTTTACAGAATGAAAAGATTTTTAAGAAACCTTATGACACTACTTGTTACAGAGAAGGATGTTTCAGAAACAAATGCTATTTTAAAGTATGACATTCATTATCTTACAAGAATAATTTAACAGTTATTGCCTGCAATTTGGTCTACACCCCATGTAATTAATCTTCAAGTGTGAAATTAAAAAGAAATTATACAAAAATCTATAGAATGTAAGAGATACCAGCAATAACTGTATCTATCTGGACGATACTATATATTAAGACTCCTAGTACATATAAAGATTCCTAGTACACCAAAATCAGAGTATGTAAGGACATCAGAAAAATTTTCTTTGCTTACACTACACAGAACAGAAGTAGTTCTGGCCAATTAAATTTTTCCAAGAAATCTGAAAAGTCTAAAAGATATAAACTAGTGCTATCATGACCCATACAAATTAGATTTAAATCATCACTATGTAACAAGTAGACATCCCAATCAATGCCTTTAATTTACAACTTAGAAATACACCCATTTTTTAAAGGTTTAACACACTGAGCTTTTATCTACCTTATGCAACTCAGAGCTCAAAACATGTATTTTCATACTCAGCAAGAGTCAATCCTGCACTCCTGCCAATCAGACAAAATTGATGGTATTACTAGCTCAGCTTTACATTTTCCAGACCACAAACTGCCATTTGATGCTGTGTTAGAGCCAAAGAAGATTCATTTCTTTGTAAGAATGTTTTTTGACAGTGCTTCAGCATGCATCCTGTATGTCACTGACAGGCAATTCCTGAAGGAAAGGATTACCTCACAGAGTTGAACAACGTCTTGAGAAATACTCTCCTTTATCTGACAGAAGTTTATGGTTTGCAGTTGCGCCTCAGAGAGAAAGCCCCATTTCTGTAGCACTGTCTTGATTTCATCTCGTGGGATTTTTAGTACAGTTCTTCGGATATACTCAGCAACAATTTCATCCATGATGAAGCCACCTGAAAAGTTAAAACGTTTAATAAATTAAGACAGCACATACATAAATTAAGCCTGCACCGGCAGGCTCAGGAGGTTTGCTCCCTTAGTAAGGTACAGAAAGCTACACCTAGGCACTAGCAGAACACTGGCATCAGCCCTAGCGTGGCACTGCCACAGATTTCGGCGGATATCAAAGACAGCGAGTTAAAACACTTTCTGCAACAATGTTTCCTCACTGACGGAGATCGAGTTAAAACGCTTTCTACAACAATTTTTCCTCACTGACGGAGGTCTGGTGCGACCTTCTGGAAAGGGAGGGGCACTGGCCCTCACTCAGGGCTGTTACCGCCTGTCCGGTCCGATGGGAGTCCAGAGGGCCCCAGACAGCGGACACGGACGCAAAGAGAACCGCGTAGCCGAGAGGAATGGGGCACCGCGACCCTACCTACCATCCACACACCGTCACGGCGGCGGCGGTGGCAATTACCGTCTCTGGAGCCGCCCGCACGCCCCGCCAACCGCCAAGTCCCGCCCGCCTTTCGAAGCGCCCAATCAGGCCCCGCACGGTGCCCGAGCTGCCCAATCACAAGGCGCCCCGCCTCCCGCCTCGCCGCGCGCTGGCGCCGGTGCCGTGAGGGCTCTTCCCGCGGCTGCCGGGGGCGCTGAGGCAGCTTCCGGTGGGGCCTGCCCGGGTCTCCCGCGCCTCCTCTTGGCGCTGTTTGGCGAGTGTGTTGCTCGGTGCCTGTCTCGCCTGCCCGGGCTCGTCCTCTGGGGACTGGAGTAAGTGCGAGAATGGCGGAGAGGGAAGGCTTCGGCCGGACCCGAGTGGGCGGCGTTGTGCCTTTCTAGCTCTAAAGGAAAAGAGGGGCACGTCGGGAAGGGCCCCGCTCCCGGCGCCTCCTTCCTCCCCGCCGCCTGGCCTTGGGGGAGCCGTGCCGTGCTGTGCCGTGCCTGAGCTCAGGGCCGGCTTCTGAGACCCGCCGCTCACCTCGCGTCCTCCTTCGGGGCTCAAGGAGGGCTTTCAGAAGGGCTGTTCGGAGGGGGAGCACGGGGCTCTCCGTTGCGGCTGTCGTAAGCTTGCTCTTCCCTGTGTCTCTGTATCCCGTCACTATTTTACAGATTCCTGGGAGCACTGAGAAACTACAGACTGAAAACAAGTTAGTTCAGTGGGCCTCTTGTGCCATAACTGTTGATAACAGTGTAGCTACCCCTGTCACCTGACAGCAAAGCTGTGTTACACTAACAGTATTTACTTTCTGCCCAGTGCTATGTGCCTTTCTTGAGCGGGTCTTGCTGCTCAAGGGGTGAGACCCTGTCTTTTCCGTCGGGGAGTATGATCCTCTTAATCCCTTTCTCTCAGAAGGGGAAAGTGGATCTACAGTTGGCAAGAAAATTCTGCTAGCGGTACTGAATTTATAGTGTTCTTATCTGCTAGATCGGGAAATGAATGCAATAGTAATGAAGTGAAGTCTGGTCTGGTGGATGCAGCTGAAGTACATGAGCAGCTTGCAAAACAGGAATTTGGTGACAGCACCTCATTTTCAGCATACTTTGCTTTTATACCGGCTGGGTGTTGTCATCCTTGACTGTACATTCTTGTCTTCATAGATGTAGCAGGAAGAGGAAGAGATTGCTTCAGTAATCTTTTGTGATATAATGCTGTATTGTGCAGTGTGACTTGCTGCATATTGCAATAAAAATATTCTGCTAATTGTCCTGTAATATGCTGATGTCGGTTGTATGAATACAACCTTAAATAATTGCCAGGAGGTGAAAATGCCTTATTGTGCTTTACTTGATCAATTATTTTAGCCAGAAATAAAACTGTAGAAATCACTTAATATTCAACTTGCTTTATTTATTAGGACTAACACCTTCTTAACTTGCTTTACTAAGTATGAAACGAGGTATGATGTAGTTTTATCAGATACTTACTCCTGAAAGTAGTGGATGAGTGCTCATTCTGCTGACGTGAGAGGTGTTGCGTTGTTGGCAGAAAGTGTTCATGTAAATAGACAACTAAAATCAGTATGAATCTTACTTATCAAAGTTTTTTTTTTTAATTATTATTTTGGTTCATGGAAAGTAAATACAATCTACTTAATATAAAAACATTTTAAAAGCATACATAATCTCCACCCACCCCCCCTCTGCCTGCTGCGTTTCCTTACTCTTTGCATGTCTTCATAGATATGTAGCTAAATTATCTCTCCCCCTCCCCATTCTCATATGTAATACTGGAAAGCTAGTGCATAGTTTTGAAGACTGAAATTCAAGATGTGACTAATTTTTATAAGATTTAGCTGATCTTGGTTTATTGAAGTGAAGGTGTCCAGCTAAATTTTAGCGGTTGTTCTCACTGTGCCTAATCACAACCTTAAGGATAGCAGCACAGAATGATACTTTAATACCCTGATCTGGAAGATGTTAACCATCTTACTGAAAGCTAGAAACAGACTCCTTAGTTCAGGATTCCCTAGGTTTTGAATGGTGTCCATCAGCTGTGATTTCTCATTTCACTGAATGACTGATCTGAGTATTGTAAGCTGTTATCATCAAAAATCTTTATAAGCTGTGTATGAAAGATAATATTAGTAACGTAGAAGTTCTGCTGAAGTGACACGAATGACATCTGCAGGTAACACCAGCCAGTTAGGTGTGGAGCTGAATCCTTTTTTGCGCTAAAACTTTATATAATCCTACAGAAAACATCCATGATTTGGTGTTAAAGAAAGCAAAGAGCTGGCTGGTTTGTAAGTATTTTTCTCCGAAGCCAAACAGAACAGTACTGTGTAATTTAAGCCCAAGATGTCTGCACTTACTCAGATTAGACGGTGAAATGAAGTGCAAAAGTAAATGTTACGCATGGTGAGTGATACAGTGGCTTTATAGGAATCTGCGGATCTGTTCGCCCTTCCCTCTGTTAGTACATGCTCTCGTTCGCATGGTCATGCTGCCGCCTCGTGGGTGTTATCGGAGTGTTTGTAGCGAGCGTGTGTGTCTGTAGTCCTGTAGAAAGCTCGGTGTTTCTGTTAAGTAGTTTAATGATTAGCAACGTAGATGCTCAGATGCAATTCAGGGTTGGTAAACGAGAATTTGCATTTTGCTGTAAAAATAATTTTTCTGGGAAATACTTGAATTCAAGTTTTTTGGGTTTTTTGTTTGTTTTTTTTTTTTTTTTTTTTTTACTATTGACCTTAGAAACTTGAAAAAAAGATTACTTCTGTGTGCAACTTTTTAAATGGAGAAATTAGCAACACTTGGTTTAAAAATTAGTCTTCTCGCATGTTTTAATGAAATATAGAAAAAACATCTTAGGAAAGCAATTATCTAGATTTAAACCTTTTTGTTGTTGTTGTCCCCCAAACATGTAAATATTAAGCATTCAGCTAATCAGTGAGACTAAAAACAACCTACTTTAGTTTTCCTTCTGCATCAGGGAACTGGTTAGTTCATATTTTTGGGAGATTCTGAGAAAAGAAGGAAGGAACTTCCCTGAATTCCTGACATGCTGATCTCATGCTTCATTTGGGAAAGGAGCGGGACAAACTAGCATGTGGAGAAACAAGCACTGTATCCTAGATTTTCGTGTCTAACAGGAGTGGGAATGAAATGCATACAGTGTTCTTGCCTTCTCTTTTGGGACAGCCTTTTGGTTTCTGCCTACTTGCTAGGTATCTGCAGTTTTATTATGAATTCCATGATATGTGTAGGTTCCTTTTGCACATTCATATTAAATATTTAATGTATTGAACATGTGTATAGGTCAGCTTTTAGATTAGGGATGGGTATCACTTCTTGATAATTTATATGTTGATTCCTGTTAGGAAGTCTTTAGCAATTTGATATGCTTAGTGTCCAGAATTGCTTATACAATATCAGAAATAGCGTGGCCAGCAGGGACAGGGAAGTGATCTTACCCCTGTATTCGGCACTGGTGAGGCCGCACCTCAATTACTGTGTTCAGTTTTGAGCCCCTCACTACAAAAAGGACATTGAATTACTGGAGCGTGTCCAGAGAAGGGCAACGAAGCTGGTGAAGGGTCTGGAGCACAGGTCTGATGGGGAGCGGCTGAGGGAACTGGGGGTGTTTAGTCTGAAGAAGAGGAGGCTGAGGGGAGACCTCATGGCCCTCTACAACTCCCTGAAAGGAGGTTGCAGAGAGCTGGGGATGAGTCTCTTCAACCAAGTAATAAGCGATAGGACAAGAGGCAATGGCCACAAGTTGCACCAGGGAAGGTTTAGGCTGGATATTAGGAAGCATTTCTTTACAGAACGGGTTGTTAAGTGTTGGAATGGGCTTCCCAGGGAGGTGGTAGAGTCCCCATCCCTGGAGGTGTTCAAGAGTAGGGTCGACTTAGCGCTGAGGGATCTGGTGTAGTTGGGAACTGTCAGTTTTAGGTCAATGGTTGGACTGGATGATCTTCAAGGTCTTTTCCAACCTAGATGATTCTGTGATATTAGCATTGGAAATTCAGTACCATTGTCAGAGAATTTCTAAGTTTAGGCTTTAGATTTTTTTTAAAAAAATCTGATTTATGTTGGAAACAAAGCTAGAATATCCCCTATTTTCCCCACTTCAAGATAAACTACACAGAATATTATACTGTAATGAGACAATTTCTTAATGCTTTTTTTCTGAAGGATAGTGTAGATTTAGAAAGTGGTTAAAGAAGCTGAAAGGTCAATCATCTTCATCCATGTCTTCTACTTTCAGAGGCTAATAGTTTATAGAAATAAAGGCATTTCAATTAAATAATTTAGATACATATGTAGTGTAATTTTTAACAAGGAAGGAAAAACTGCGCTGAATTCGAAATCTCGTCTAAAACATGTTGAAGAACAGACCGTTTTTGTGCAACCCAGTGAAATATGTCAGTGCCTTTATGGAAAGAGTTCATCTAAATACTTCTCTCCAAATACTCGCTTCAGTTATGAATGTTTGCTTAGCATTTTGTAGTCCATTTTTCTTCTAAGGCAATTCCTTAATATTGTTCTTCTGCTTTACTGCTAGTATTTCTTCTGCAGCAACTGCATGTTTACCTTGACGTTATTTATCTAGCATTTCTGTTAGTAGTTTTCTCAGAGCAATTTGTATTGCTCATTACCAGATTTTTTCTGTGCCTTTTTTTTTTTCCTCCCCCAGTATTTTTACATACTTAGATTACTTACGAGCCACCACCTATATAAAATTCTGTCCATGTGGACTTATATTCTGGTAAAATGGCAACTTGCAATCCTTATTTTAGTCTCTTTGTAATAATGTTCTAATATAAGAAAATCAATAGCTCATCCTGTCCTTTTTTATACTTGTTTTTGTTACTCTTGAAACTCTTTTGTCTGTCAGTCATTCCCCTCCAGCAAAAATATTTTAGCCTTCTGTGATCATTTATAGATCTCTGTCTAATCTGACACTCCTAAACCTAATTACAATATCGAGCACTGATAACACTGTTCATTCATGAACTTCAAACATTCTTAAAGGCTCCAGTTAAGCCTTCCATGACCACTGTAAGATGTTCTGTTACTTTAATCCATTGTAGCCTACATGAACTGAGTACCATATCTGGTAATTGAACTTGAAAGATTTTAATATTAAATGTTATTTGAAAATTAATTTCAGGAGTACTGATCTATGAACTGATGTGACAGTTAAGACCTCTGATTTGTAGCATCTGTCCTGCAAGAGGTGCCATTGGAAAATGTATTTGAGTTGTTAGAAGGCTTTTATTGATGAAACACGCTGTCACTTATCTGTTTGTGGCATTGATAGCTTTCATCCACTTTATCCAAGAATAATTTTGTAAACAATAGCAATGATTACTAATCTTAGATTAGAAATAATGAATCTTTCCTGGAAATGCTCCCTTTGACTTTCTGGCCTGTGCTGATGTGCGTGCTACGTATTTCACTAGGGCACTTGTCTTGGTCTTCTGAGACAACCAGCTCAGATGACAGTTTTAGGAAGAGCAGTTGGAGGCTGAATGATGAAGAGATTTAATAATCAGCTGGGTTCACACATGTTAAAGTAATGTGCAGTCATTGAGCAGGTCACACTCTCAAGGGAATGCTAACTCTAGTGCTATCAAAAAAAAATCTACTGATAAATTTAAAACATATTGACTTTGTGTGGCATGCAATCAAAAGCCGGTGGCAATAACACAGCAGGGTTCTTAATCACTTTGCTGTTACAGTCGTGTTCCTGCTGTCATATTTCCAAAGGTTCATTTGTTAATTTGTTGAATAGAATGCTTAAGCAACTTGTACAGTTTCCAACTTCTTCTGTGCTGTGAGTATATATAGCGCAATATTAGACTTCCAGATAGCATGGGGGAAGATTTTTGAAAGAAACTACTACATGTGTATTTTGCAACACTATGTGGAACATATTCTCATGGGTCTCAACGGGCTTTTAAATCTGCTTGGATTTTTAAAATTTAGCTTCCTTGTGGGAATGTAACTCTTGTTAAGCTGAACACATGATGGGGAATATTGGGTAAACTAGTATACATACCTCTTCAAGCCGAATATATTACTTGAGTATAGATTACTTGAGTGTAGATTATAGCTGCCAGTGCTGCAGCTGAATCTTGGGATTTTGCAATTGTAAAATCTGACCACTGGCTACTAGTACTTAACTTGTCTATTTAGCTGGAGTGTTAAAACAGTGATGGCTGTTTAGTACAAGTTATGGTGGTGTTTGCCTGATCCATTGCAGCTAGAAAGGTGATCTCTTTGGGAGGAGGGGGCACAACAAAATACTAAGTAAGCAAACAAAAAAGGCATCTATTTAACTCAGTGGCAGTATAGGTCATACAAATAGAATTTGGTCAAGATGAGCCCCTTTGTCCTGGCATGAACTGGACTTTTCTTCTTCCCTGGTGAAATGATCTTCCACAACAAAGATGTCATCTTGTTTCGGCCGCTGTCATATGATGCTTTCATCCTTTTCAACAAAAGATCTTGAAAATTACTTCTGGGAATATATATATATTTTTAAATGGGAGGTAATTAAAACATTTATTTCTAGAATGAAGTTTGCTCCTGCCCCACAGCACCCTGCAGAAAAGGCCCTGGGGGTCCTGGTTGACATGAAGTTGAAACGTGGTTTAGCAGTGCACTCTTGTGGCAACAAAGGCTACCAGCATACTGGGCTGTGTTACAAGGGTAGCTAGCAAGGCAAGGGAAGTCATTATTATTCCCCTCTTCTTGGCAGTCTTGAGGCCACATCTGAAATCCCGTGTTCATTTTAGGGTCCCACAGTCTAACAGAGATGATAAAAAAACCCCGAGTCTAGCAAAGGGGAAACTAAGAGGGTCAGGAGGGTGGAACAGCTGGCACATGCGGCAAGGTTAAGGGGATAGGCTGCTTTGGCATTCAAAAGAGAAGACTCGAGGGGAAACTTAAATGCTGTCTTCCACTATCTGAAGGAGTGGGGGATTTATGTAGAAGACAGATCCAGATGCTTTTCAGAGGACCACAGTGAAAGGGCAAGAGGCAACAATATGAAGTTGCAAGAAGGGACATTCCAATTGGGCATAATTAAGAACACCTATTATTGTTTTGATTAAGTACTGGATCTTAAAGCAGCATCAATGCTTTGGATAAGGATTTTTCAAAAAGCACGTAGATAACTAAAAAAGATGCCAGTTCTCAGAGTGCTGTAATGAAATATCATTATGCTTCCTGTTCTGATCCATCTTTGTAGAAGATAGAAAGAAAATTACATATACTTAGCTTTTTTAAAGCTAGAAAGAATAAAACTGAAGTAGGAAAGTGAAAAGATAATCCGCAGTTCAAGAAAGATTAATACTAGGGAGTCCCTGAAAATTAAAATCCCAAATGCATGCTTATGTCCATGACAGCAAAGAATATAAACTTCTAGATAACTTTTAACATTTGGGCTCTGTAGAAGAACAGACATGTGCTGGTTTAAATTACTTAATATGTATAATTTATATTACACAGTTAAAGTTGCATTTTGATCTAAAATGTTTTTTGTTAAAGTAATACTGTGTGATAATATCTTAAGTGGTTAACTCAAACTTTCTAGTTATAGTTTCATATTTTAATGTTGGCAGGTGGAAGTTTTCTCAGATTCTTGTCCTCGTACTACTAAAATTATCCCTAACTAAAGATGCATCCAGACCTGTCTCCTCATCTGCACACTGAAGAATGTAACCTAGTTATCAGTCTGCTCAAGAAGTGTCACAAGGAGGTAAGGAGTTTTGAGCAGAGAAAAGAGTGGGTGGGTTGGGAAAATGAGTGTCAGATAAATTAGTGAGAATATTATATGATCATAAAGAGAAAAACCTCCTCTAGGCAGAACACCCATGAAACGTAGCTAGTACGTTTTCACTGAAGAGGTATCTGACGACTGTGTAAATCTTGCCACTGATTTCTTTAGGAAATAAAACATGTCTTAAAATTTACTGTGCTACAGCTTGACAAGTATGGACCTATTTTAAGAACTGAAAGAACTTCTACACCTTCTAGTACTGTGTGCCCCTCAAAAAACAATAATAAAAGAAACTTCAAATGCTCTCTTTTTGTACGCTCACAGGATTTCCATCTTCCAGCTGTCCACTGGGCAGATGCTTCAGGCTATTTATAAGCAGATGTGTTGACAAGGATCCGGACACACAGCATGCCTTGCATTCAGTGCTTGGAGAGCTAAACACAAATTACTGTTTGATTTCCATCTTCTTAATAGGCACCTACCCAAGGATGTAAATGCCAGATCATCTTCAGGCTTCTCAAGGCTCTTCATTGCTTCAAGAAGATAGAATCTTCATCTTGCTCATTTAAAAGCCTTTTTTTTTTTTTTAATTTGCTCTGTAGCAAACCTGTAGATGTAGAAGAGTCAGCCACTGCAATGAAAGCTAGCTGCAGCATTGTTGCAATATTGTTAATGATTTTCCCAGTTCTCTCGTATACTCTAAATAGATGTTCTATACAGATATATTTCTGTATTAGTGCATAAAAAGTTGAATTTCATAGCTTCCACTGAGGCAAAAATATATTTAAATGTTGAATATGAGTGTGAAAAACAATGGTTTACACCCTTACATGGAATCTACAATATTTTCACCTCCATGTTCAGATGTGATGTTTATACTTTTTTGTGATGCAGTTATCCATAAATTCTAAGACAATGCATATGTTAGCTTTACTGTTCTGAGCAGAATTCTAAATTTTTCTTTGCAAAAGTCATTACAGAAAGAACAAGGCTGATAATACACAAAATGTGAGAGATGTTTTGCATGAAAGAGGGATAAGATTTTTGCAGATTTTAAAGTAGCTATGCTAACATATAAAAACATTTGCAGTACCACACTTTCTTATGACTTCTAAATTACAACAATGAAGGCAGCAGAGTTCTAATACTAAAGTTCACTTGCAATGAGTATACTGTGCTGGGTTTGTTAGCAATATTTAATCATTTTTTGGTGGCACTCATAGTGCAGTATCTTGAAACGTAAGCATGGAATCTGTTCTGCCATCTCAAAGGTAGTACTTCCTGTACCATCACCTGTCTGTTCCTATGCACTGTGTACATTTTTTTTAAACGTAAGATACAAATTTCTTGTACAGAACATCCCCAAGCTTTAAAACTAAAAGTTATCTTAAGTGTAAGAATTATGTTTTTCTTCTGAGTTCTAAAACTTTAATTTGCCTGAAAATGCTTTAGGTAATTTGAGAGATTGCAGAGACTTTCTTTTTTTCTTTTTTTAGTTAACTTTTTTTTGGTAACAACTTTAATGTTGTAATGTAGCTAAAAGTGTTCATTACCTAGAATTAAGTAAGAAGACTTATCCTTGTACATTAACTACTATAGTATCAAAAGGATTGCTAAATAAAATGACGCTCAGTTAAGAGGAGAATAAAACTTCTATAGGCAATACAAAATTAAAATGTTGTCATTAATTTTTCATAATTGTGAAAACAGATCCAATCAGGAAAGAAAATACCCAGATTTGACCTGCTTTTTGGTACTTACATAGTTGGGCTTTCTACGTTTTGACTAGAGAATCCAGAAATACTCATTTACTACTTGAAAGTAATTGTTGACTCGTGTTTTGTTTTGTTTTTATAAAAATGAATGTTAATATACAAGTATCATGGGCTTTTTGTATAATGTATCTTATTAGACTGCCTTGAGTTTAAGAGGGAACTGGAACTAGAAGATGTACTTGAATTCCTTGGCAGCAAGTGATTCAAAGGAATTTATTGCCAGTTTGATTTATGAAGGAACTAGGAACAGCAATAATACAGTCATGCACAGGATTATATTCTCTTGGTTTTGTCTGAAGTTGATCTTTACATAAAGAGGAATTATGTTTGTCAGTCTTGTGCTCAACTATGAGAAGGTATTTGCGCTAACAGTCTCAGAACAGAAGGGGTGAAGATGGCTTCTTTCACACTCAGTTAAGGGAGCAATACTTGTTTGCTTAAAATTCAAGGCGAATGTACTGAAATATTCTTTTAAGATTGAAGTCACTGAAATCTGAAAAGTCAGTGATCTTAATCATTTATCAGTGACTAACTGCTGTTTTGTTATAATGCCAATATGTCCTAAGAACCTTCATCTACAATTCAAATTAATAGTCCTGAGGGATGAAAAGCATTATTTTTTAATTGGGTGTCCTGTGTGTGCATTTTCATAAAAGTCAGTTTGATTTACTTTATTCCTAATCTAGGACCTGCCCATTATATCAAGTTTTGCATCTACTGAGGAGAGGTTAATGGGATTCCTATTTGATGTCATTATTTTGATATTTTTTTTTAACAACTCCAGTCTGGTGCCAAGTGTGTGCTTTAAAGAGACTTATTTTTACAGGTGCCAGCTGAAAGAAATGCATATTGTCTTGCATTCGTATCACTGCAATAGACATAATAACTATTTTTGAGAAATGGATTCTTTTTTCTTCATAATCTGAGCCAAAAAGTTGACAGCTTAGGAATCTAACTAAATAAACGTAGGTGAAACTCACTGTATGTGCTAGTAAGAGTGGAGTTAGCTTGAAACGTGAGTGCTCACCTTGAAATTTAACATGCAGATATGGGAATAGAATACAAAAAGAAATCTGTATTAGCTAAAATGAAAATGTTGTAAAATCAAGATCAGCTCGCAGTAAAGTGTCCATTTATCACATGCAACTGCTTCAGAGTGTCATCTGATGCCCTTTATAAAGCAGAGAGGTATAAACAAGCTAATTATAGCACTGCTACAGTTTGTCATAATCTCTATAAACCCACTTCTACTTTCAATCATGTTCTGTTGGTTAAAATCTTGTCCACTGTTTGAATTCTTACAAGTGTTCCTGTATTACTTGTATAAATCCATCTAGCTGCTCATCAACTACAGAAATGCACATGGGTTTCCCTCTGAAACGTGGAAGTGACTTCATTCTTATGTCTTGTTCTTCATGGTCTTTTTTGATAAAATTCATTAGTTCTCTAAAAGATTGGTCAAATGGTCTCTATTGATTGTATAGCTGCTAAAACCTCCACTCCTCCAGGTCTTCTGAATTGCTTGGGTGCTCTGCTACCAGATTCTGTGGCATGGTATCAAGCATCGCTCTGAAAAAGTAGTCCTTGTAGAATTACGTATTCTGATAGTGATTGATTGGCTGATAATATGAAATCGCTTTAGGAAATCCTGGCTAAGAGGACAGATTTTTACAGTGAATCTCATCAGGTTAGCTGGGGAATGCCCTCACGAGGACAATGCCTACAGTTTTTCAGAAACTAAGTATGCATAAGGCCCACAGTTGGCCTGTGTTATAAAGATGGTAAATGCATCTTATTTATTAACCTCAAGATTTGGAGAAACTTAATACCAAGTTTTTTATACTGTTTCTAACACTTCAGTCATTTAAACCTGGTGCCCCCATCTTCTGGACCAACAACACATTCTTCATGTGGTTGGGATGATGGAACATCAAGTCCTTTGCCTCTCTAGGCCATGAAGAAATAGTGAAAACTAATGCATAAAGAATATTGCCTCCAGGGTGCCTGTAGATCTCCCTAAGTCTTTCTATATCACAAACTGGAGTTCAGAATATTTATTTTTTGTATGTTATTCAAGCTAGTGTGACTGAAAGTTGTAAGACTGATTCCTAGATCAATAAAATGTATGTTCTACATTTAGACTTCATAGCTTCAGCTTAGGTATCCTATTTTAGTCTGGTTATACAACATGATGAGTACCTTCAACTTTCAGCAAGGTGGGTGGTGGTTCAAATGAGGTTCAGGAGTAGCTCTAACTTCTAGCTACTCAGTAAAAAAGTTACAAAGCATAATTTTTCACAAAAAGAGAAAAGGGAAAGAAGACCAGGATATGTTGCAGAAGCCAAGTGACTTCTAAGAAATGTAGAGCTTCAGAGGAATAAACTTTTGAATTGAACATTTTCTTTTCTCTCCCTAACTGATAGCACAACATTTTGAAATTTTTTGGCCGTTGCAATGATATTGACCGTGAGATGCGGAAGTGTTTAAAGAAAGAGGTAAGGAACAAATTTACTATGAGTGAAATGCTTAACAAAAAAAGAAGTCCATGGGATAGAAATAGAGTTGCTTTTTACTAAGTAGTACAAATCAATAAACAGGCCTTGAAATGTAAGCACGTTCTGGAGTGGGCATTTGAGACCACGTTTAAACTTTTTTTGATAAATTTGTCAGGTAAAATCTGGCTTTAACAAATGGCATGGTCTCTTTTTGGATATCCAAAAATAGGCAAACACACATTTTAACCAAACAAATATTACAAATAGGAACTGACCACAGATTGCTTCTGTTTCTTCTTGATTTTGTTGTTGTTGTTGTTGTAGTGGTATTCACACAGAATTGAATATAAAGCAGTAATGGTCACTTCTGCATGAGTAACACTTATACTGAGGTCAGTTATACTGACTGAAACTACTTGAAGAGTTGCTGAGTTAGGCCCTACTGAATGAAAATATTGCTGCTTAGGACCTACTCATTGCTGTACTACATCTGCAGATAGGAAGGAATGGAAGACTCTAGGAGTTTAAGTAGATTTACTAGCTAATGGGCACATTTTCAGAAGAGTATCAGTGATCTTTATATTTGTGGTTGTCATGCCTACATGACAGAACACATAAATGAACTTTTCACACACCTTTTAACTTGAGATTGTACTTACTAATTTTGACATAAATTTCACAATCCTTTATTATATATAATATATATCATATAATAAATCCCTAAAAAGGGAAACTTCGGGTGCAGGATAGCCAGAAGAGTTTGGGCCCTCTCTCTTCCCTCTGTCAGTCTGTGGTAATTAATTTCATCTGCTTGTGTCAAATACTTTTTTTTCTCTTCCTGAAAAACTGTAGCACAGGTCAGGAAAATAATGAAGTAAAGTTACTTTCCATGTAATCTTATTTTTCTTTGTTCCATTGAAGTTGAAGCCTTTACATTAAAAGGAGTTCTTGATGGCTATATTTGTCTGCCTTCTTAAAATATGGCTACATTGATATGCCATTACTAGGAAGTCCCTGAAAGGCTGTTCACAAGTATAGCATAGGTACTGATGTAGCTTTTAAACATCCATTGTTCTCATTCTACATAAAAACCTGGATGGGTTATTGAAAAATTAAATATTGGCATGGGAAAAAGTTAAGCATTCTGTAAATGTTAAGTAATGTTTTGGGCCATTATTTCAGTTATAAACCAATCAGTATAATGAGTGAAAAACTGCAAATCCTTTCCAAAATCAATCTCCTTAGTAGTTTATTACATTATATAGAGAACTGAGTATTTGTGGGTTACTTGGGTTTTATTCTTGATATCAATTATTAAAAAATTGAACAAATACACACTCTAACTTAAGGCCAAGAATAATTTGCTTCTCACGAAATACATGTCAAATCATGCATTGATTTTTAATTTTTCATTTTTTTTAGCCATGAAAAGGTTTCCTTTTTGGCTGCAATGAAAGAAAGTTAGCCTCTTCAGGCTTTTGCTAGTGCAGGGGCATGCTTGAAAGCATGGTCGTCTTATGTGTGCATCTAAACTGTGAAAGCTTTCTTGGATCCATTTTACACTGGAGTCCTGTCTCTGTTGGGTTTCTTTTTTAAACCATAAAACCACCCAAAACACCTTAACCTCATTCAACCCAAATTTGCCTTTGTTCCTTTCATCCTGGTGTACTACTTTATCTGTGCACATAATTAATGACCAGGATCAAAAATAGACCAAGTCTGTGATGACAAATTCATGTTTTGGAAGGCAGACACACTTATATTAATCAGTATCTTTTAAAAGGAAAAGAGCCTGACCTGTGCTCTAGAATAGCACCAGTGCAACTTTTTTCCTAGTTCATATGTGAAGTGTGGCTGTCATATATCCGATGGCTGTATAATTAAGTTCCTCCATAAGATTAACTGAATCTTCTTTATTAGAATGTTCTAATGCTCTTTAGCTTAATAACCTCAAACTTCGAAACATGTATTTTAATCAAATAAATGTTAATTTCAAAGTAAAAATGAACTGATACATAGATATTAACAAGAACTGCATTTCTAATGCATCAGTCAAAGATATTGTTTCTGTTCCTGAGTAATAAATGCTCTCCACACTTTTAAATTTGATTTATCTGTTTAATGATAATAGCTGATCTATTAATTTCCTTATCTGTCTTCCAGTATGAAGAAAACAGGGCCAGGAACCAGGCGATGCGACAGAAGCTAATTAATGCTCACAAAAACTCAGAGAAGTGAGCTGTACTGTAGTTGGACAGCTGCATCTCAATAGGGACACTCAGCTGAAAGTTGACAGAACACTTCCTTCCCATCACCACTGTTCAGCCTGTGGTTTGTGAAATGGTGAAAAAATAAATGCACTTAATACATACTCATTCCTAACAAGGCAAACAATGGGGGAAAAAATAAATATAATAAATGATCACTCACAACTTAACTTAGTTTTTGACCTTTAAAAGAAAACTATTGTGGCAAGTCTTTGTTCTGGCATAGCTTTGTTATGATTAAGTAATGAGGAATGAGTGTGTGTGGAGTTTTGTGTAGTTATGGCTGCTATATTCCCTACCTTGTGTTGAGCTGTATTTCTTTCTTTGTGTTTAGCAGTTTCTCTTTCATATCTTTTTGCTTTTTTTTCTCTGCAAAACACTGAATGACTTTTTCCATTGCTCTTCGTAGTGTTGTGATAACACTGCTTAAGTGAATTAGCAAAAATAAATTTTAAACAGGTGTGGCTTGAAATTGGAAATTGCCTATCAAGTAATAACTGGAGTTCTAGTATTTTTATTGGAGGTAAAATGATGAAACTACCATCCTCCACTGAGAAGATAAAAATCCTTCCTGCCAACTGTATGTACAGCGTAGACTGTTGTAAGACAATTTGTTCATCTTACTCAAAGCAAGTGGCTTTAGAAATTCAGAATGGAACATTTCCAGGGATTTACAAAGCTTTGCCTTGATTTTTGTTGAGTACAATCAATGCGTGCTGAGTGATTTTTGAAGAGGAGTGCTGCCAAAAATACAAGCTAAATAGTTCTTCCATGTACTATGGTACAAAGGTGAAGTCAAGTTACGACTATTGCTGTTGAAGGAAAACTCACATTGAAGTGAAAGAAAATGTAACTTGCCTTTTGGTTAGGCAAATTGACTAGTATTGCGTTAACCCAAGCTTCCTCCTTAGCCTACAGGAGCTGTTTATTTGCTGCCAAACTGCGGAAAGTCCTCAACAAGTCTCTGAATTAAGAAGATTTGATATTAAAATGTGTTGGTTTGTGCAGTGATGGAGCTGCTTTTCTGGGTGTCTGCTGGATTCACCTTAATTTTAAATGACTTTTCTGTTCTGCCTAGCAACAAAAGATTACTTAAAAAAAATAAAAATCTTATTGAGCCAAATAGATTAAGCATCTTGAAACCTTTTGAAAAAAGGGTGCCTATTCTGCAATGAATTCTATGGTTTGTTGTAAGAACCATTGTTGACACTCAATCTTGAAATCAGTACATGCATCTGTTTTTGGAAGAAAGCTGTATTTTGTGATCTATTTTGAAAGAATCATTAGATAGAATAATTTTACTTATTTTTCAATACCTTGATGGACCCAGTTAAATTGGTAAAACTTAACCACAAATGTTTTCAGTGAAAGTTCCAAGAAAAACTGAAGCAGTTGTTTCTGCATCTTTTGACATGCCGTCTGCTTTCTTAGAACAAGTGAGTGATGCATTATTTGAGTTAAATACTTGAGTGGTTGGAAGTGGTGCAGTCTTTTTATTGGTACTCTTCAGAATACTCTTGATGAGTATAGTGAAGTTCCCTAACTGGGAACACTGCGTCCTTGATCCTTCTTCCATTTGTGATGACAAAATCTACTTCAGGCAGGCTCTTAAAGAGGATTTCGTGATGCTTGTAATTTTTAAGTAAATAAAGAGATTAAGAATTGTCCTAGAAATTAGGTTGAGAAGCTGATATCTGAGTGCAGAAGCACTGAAGCTTTTATTTCTTTCATCAGCTTCTGTGAGTCCAGATCTTTCACTAGAACAGCAACAAAATAAGAATCCAAGAGCCACTTAACACAGCTCATTAGTCAGAGTCGTGTTTTTAAAGATCAGTGTGCTTAATGAATGGAAGACCAAATGGCACACACAATTTTTATTGATACTTTGGACTACATTTAGCAATAAGTCTATTTTACAGATAAACTTTGTTTACCTAGTGAAAGTATCATCATGTTCATCCTTCTGTTTCTCTTTGCTAATTGCCCACTAGTAGTGTGATACGAGATTGCCCATTGATTCCTGTGGTTTTGTTCCTTTTTTTTCTGAGGGGTTATGTTGCTAATTTGATCTTGAAGCTGAGAAACAGTAGTGTAATAAAATAATACTTACAATTTATCTGACAGGGTAAGGGTGAAATGGTAAATGTTTGGTTTTTTTTTTTTTTTTTTGTTCCCTAAAGTGAGCTGAGTGGCAAGTAGGAAAAATGTTGAGTGAAATAAACCTTATCTATAAGGACTTTGAAGACACCTTATTGTAATGTCATTTGTGTATAGAAGCATTTTTCCCCATTGTTCTTTCTGCAGGAGCAAGCCTGAGAGAGAAATAAAAAAGAAATTTGATGGAATTTTGTGTGACGTCACGTGTGAGAAGCTCTTGGGCACTTCACGTGGGAAAGTGAAGAAGGTAGAAATATAAACAGAAAGGGCAAATGGCAGCTATAATAGACCTGGCCATAGCAGTGAGGTTTTTCCATATTCAAGTGCAACAAAAGTCTAGAATACACGGATGGGAGGAGTATGAAGCAAGAGAGTGATAACTACACAGCAGAATCCCTCCAGCTCTACAGAAATACCTGGTAACAGTATTCGTAGTGCATTTTCTCTTGCTGGAAAATGAAATGCTGACATCTTGTTTTCATCTTGTTTTTTTTTAAATAGAAGGAAAGATACTCTGCTGAGTAGCAGCAGCATAATGTAAGTACAGCAGGGCTAGTTCTTGCTCTGGTGTTAAGCTCTGCCCGCAAAGATCACTGTACTGGTGCTCAATTCTACTAGGAATAGTTTGAAACATTAGTTGTCTGTCAGGGGAAATTAATGTGAGAGACATGCCAGTGAGTGCTCAGTGGCTAGCTTGCCATAAATTAGGACACCCTGAACCTGCAGTGAGTGCTCTGGCACAGCACAGCTTTGCCTCACAAGCACAATACCAGAGCATAAGCAGCACCTATTGCGTGTGTGTTTGTGGGCACCATGCTGACAGGGAGATAAGAATTTATTTCTCATTATCCTACTCTGATTTGATTGGTAATAAATTAAGCTAATTTCCCCAAGTCCGGTCTGTTTTGCCTGTGATGGTAATTGCTGAGTGATCTTCCTGTCCTTATCTTGACTCACAAGCCTTTTGTTATGTTTTCTCTCCCCTGCCCAGCTGAGGAGGGGAGTGACAAAGTGGCTTTGGTGGGACCTGGCATCCAGCCAGTGTGAACCCACCACATTCACCCTAGGATTATAGCAGAGGTGTTTGTTGCAGGTTAAAGTCTACATGTAGTTTCTAGACCTTGCAGCAAAACCTTGATTCAGCTGAGCTGACTGTTTGTACAATTTGGGTGAGGGCTGTAGTCCCATGAGTGTTCTAGCCGCTTGCTTTTTCCTATCAGATTTCCAGCTGATACACTGGTTATTCAAACAGTTGGGGTAATTGCTCACAGACATAGGGATGAGCTGATGGTAAATTTTATAGGTGTGCATAACTTCTTGAATATTGGGGTGTACTCAGAAAAACCCTGTAAGAAAAGTAGTCTTGGTACATACTCCACAGGAGTGATTAATATGAATAGCTATTACTAAAATACACAGCTGAAAAGTTAGTTATGCCTACTCTAATTGTGAATCATTGTAATTAACATTTCTGATGTATCTTTGCTAAAACTCTACACCTGTCCTGGTTTTGGCTGGGGTGGTTAATTTTCTTCCTAGTAGCTGGTATAGTGGATTTAGGATGAGAATACTGTTGATAATAGTATTCTGTTATCAGGATGAGAATACTGTTGATGTTTTAGCTGGTGCTGAGCAGTGCCTACATTAGGACAAGGACTTTTCAGCTTCTTGTACGGCCCTGCCAGCGAGGAGGCTGGGGGTGCACAGGGAGCTGGGAGGGGACACAGGCGGGACAGCCGGCCCCAACTGCCCAGAGGGATGTCCCACACCATGCGGTGTCGTGCTGAACAATGGAACCGACGGGAGTTGGTGGGGGGGTACCAGCCTGCTGCCGAGGGACTGGCTGGGTGTTGGTCAGTGGGTGGTGAGCAACTGCGTTGTACATCACTTGTTTTCTATATTCTTTTATCATTATTATTATTTTCCCTTCATTTTCTGTCCTGTTAAACTGTCTTTATCTCAACCCATGAGTGTTAACCTTTTTTTCCGATTCTCTCCCACGTCCCACTGCGGGGGAGTGAGCGAATGGCTGGGTGGTGTTTTGCTGCCTGCTGGGTTAAAGTACATCACCACCACCACACCAATCGAGTGTCCTCAGCACTTCTTAACGTTGGCACTGCCTGTGCCTTAAATGAATCCATGACATCTAATAGAAAATCTTTCTGATAGAAATGAAAGCACATTTCTGTGGAATACCTAAAATGACATGAACAACAGGAAAACTATTGATATCAGAATCTGACAGTTTAATTAAAAATGAATTATTAACACTTGTGCTTAAGCAAAGGGGATTCTCTACCTGAACAACATGATGGATTTCAGGGCTGTAGACTTAAGTTACATATTCAATTTTATTAACATTCACTAAAATGGAGTATAGTAGCAAATCTTAGTGGTCCCATTAGAATTCTCTGTTTATTTAACAGAGCCTTTCACTTGTAATTTGCTAGTTCTAACTCTGCTTGGCATAACAGGAGGAACCTGATGAAGTTAATAGTCTGTCCCCTTTTGTAGAGGTGTTTGCATCACTCAAGGTAAAGAGGTATTTGGTATAACTGAGGCTCACTGGTAACCATGCTGCCAGTCAACAGAACCCGCTTTGCAGTAAGTGAAGGTCTACCAATAAAAACTTTTAAGTGAATACCACATTCGCATCAGGTTCCCCAAACCAGTTAAAACTGCTGTGTACCAAAAAATGTCTTAGTGGGAACAAAATATATATTTAGCCTAAAAATGGTTTTTGTGAACTATCATGCTTTAAAATTATTCCTTTGAACTATTTAGTGACATTTTAAAGGCTGGAAACTTTGATACGGAGCTATCACTTTTACCAGTGAGACTTATTATTTTTTATGTAGACCCCTAGATAAAACAAGCTACATTTCAAAAAGGTAACTGTACAGAAAGATCTTTTGGGGCATTCATTACCTGGAAAAGATCTTATGGATGGCTTGACAAAACTCATCCCCTGTACAGACAGCCATCCAGAATCTGGTGATTTGTTTTGGCTTGGGAAAAACGTCAAATGCCTTAAATACAGATGTGTGTAACTAAGTTACATTACAGCAACCCAGATACGACCATCTCATCCCCAACATTAAGGTGTTGAAAGAACAAGTTACAAAACATGCATTTTGTTGGCATGAAATCAGTGGTCTAATGGCAATACTGTATTTTTACAAAATCTTTGATTAAAAACTGTTCTTGACCTTTGCTGCCAGCAACCCTGGGCTAGACTATTTTGACTCTAAGTAAATATATGAAACATTAAGCTAATTTCTCCTCCAGCACTAGGCTGAAATGGTTATTCCCCACAGTTGTATCACTGCGTTCTTTTTTTTAAGTTACACACTTATTTCCAAAGTGATGTTTTGCACTTCGAACCCAAGCAATGATTGCCGTTCCTTCCAGGCGGTCCGCTGCATACGGCGACGCCACTGGGAAAACCTTCGCTTACAGTTCCAAGGAAGAAAATTGGGAGTTTTTAGGTATTTTCCCCGAGCCCTCGCAGAGCTGCTGGCTGCCACGCAAACAGCCACCGGCCGTGTCCCCGGCGGCTGCCGCTCCCCGAGCGGCCCCGGCGGCCGGTGCTGAGGGCCACGGGGCGGCCTCCGCTGCCTCCTGGGGCCGCCTCAGGGCGAGCCGCCAGTGCTCGGCGCTGCTCGCTCACCGCGGCCGCGTCGGCCGGCAGCGCCGTCTCCCTTCGCCTCTCGCCACCCCGGAACGTCCCTAGGCTCCGCGGCCCGGCCCGGCCTGGCTCGGCTGGGCTCCGATCGGCCTCGGCCCGGCCTCCTGCAGCGGCCCTGCGGTCCCCGCCAGCGCCGCCCAGCGGCCTCCCCGCCGCGCGCGGGCAGGGCTCCGTGTGGGGGGGCCGCCATCTTGGAGGGCCCCTGGTTGGTGCTGAGCCCCTCCCGCCTTTCCTGGCCGTTGGCCACCGTCGCAGCATGGCTGTGCCCAGGTGCTGGGTGCTGTGCTGAGGAATGGCCGCAGCCCTCGGAAGAGCTGGGTGCTGGCGTGGTTGCCATCGCCCCTGGAGGCTGTGTGGTCCAGCTATGGTTTCTGCCTCAGGTAAAGTAACACTGACCCTCTTCCCTCAGTGGGTCCTTCGGGCAAAAAGTTGTCGCAGACGGCCCCCATGTCCTGAAATACTCTAGGGATGCTATCGATCACTTGTTGATGCCAAATTCTCTTGCACAATCCTACGTTATTTATCACCCACATGTTTGTTTTTTTTTTTTTAATTTAAATTAAGTCAATGTACTCAGAACAGCACTGTTGAAATAAGTGAACTTGGCTGGACTTTGCTGTGGTAAGTTTTGAGCAGGGCCCTAGCACTGGGTCTTGCATGTGCTCACAAATCACAGCAGGGAACGGTGCTAATATTGTCAATAATCCTCTCTGTGGTGGTTGGTAGGATTAGAAGACTACACCTCACTGTTTTCCACTCATCTGGATTTGTAGTTATAGCTATAATAGCTATTTTAGAAACAGCAGTGATGTGCCCTAATACAGGCATACCTGTTTTCCAAAGTTCAGCAGGATATTTGAACTGGCTGATGCACCTGGCTGTGGAAGCAGCCAGAAACATAAGGTCATCCTCAAAAACAACTGGCATTGTTGCACTTTATTTTGTCAGTGATTCATTTTGGGTAGCATAGTGGTTGGTTTGTCAGTTGCTTTGTATATTCTATAATACTGTAATCATTTATCCAGTGGCACCCTAGGCTTTAGGTGAGATTCATGAAACAATCCACCTGAACTGTCTTTGTGAAATGAAAATTCCAGCTTTTACTTCTTACACTTTTCTGTAGCTTTCAGAGCTAAATATTTGTGTGGATTATTTTGCTGTATTTTGGCTTGCTTCATATTCTAACATTGCTAGTAATGAATGTATGAAGTACTTTGTGTATAAGTGCTGTTAGTTAGACAGCTGCAGTTACAAGCAGCCCACATAATCATATTAAATCAATATTAAATGTGTGCTACTGAATAGTTGTCTTTGGGATGCTGATGGTCCCAATTTAATTTAAACTTCATCCCACTAGTACTTCCAAAAAACCTCAGAGGAAAACAAATCAAAAAGTCAGATCCCCAAATGAGTAACTCCAAATGGAATAATAGATCTTTCATAATTGGTCCACAGTGGCTTCATTTAGGTGGATATACAAGTGTGTGGTATGCGACAGCAAACAGTCCAAAACCTGGTCACTGTTCACTGTCACACAGCTAGCAGACGGCAACTAGGGAGAATGGGGTTTGAGATACTTTTTTGTGATAAGAGAGTTTGTTTACTTTAACGAGGAAAATAGAAGAGGCTGGTTGGAGTTACTATTGTATATTTGGTGTGAGGAAAAGATTTAAACACTAGAAGTTTCTTCAGAAAGCCAGTTAGCCCTTACTCTGACGCAGCTGTGCTGCCGTTGGTTCTGTTTTGCAGGATGGCCGAGAATAGATAGCATGAAGGCTAAAGAGGGGTAGCAACAAGGAAACCTGAAACTTTCCTCTGGAGCTTCTTGGTATTCAAAATGGAAACTCTTAAATCATCTTCTAGTTATAACAAGAGCAAAACATTCTCCCTTGAATTTTTCTGCGCTGGGCTTGTGTTCAAGGGCTTTTGTTTTATGCTTGGGGCTGTGTTCAAGGTGAGGGGAAAAATGACATAGTTGAACTAAATCTCCTAGTTGAGAAGTTGCATATTATTGCAGGGAGTGGTGCATCAAGTGGAAACCAATTCCGGTGTCCAATACTCACTGGAGATGTTGTAATGTTTATTAGGTCTTGCCGTGTGTTAGAAGATACTGCGAACAGAAGGTGTGTACTATAGGTTATCCTGGGGAAGCAGAAAGGCTGTACCTGCACGTGAAGTGAGAATTTTCCCTTTGAGCAGAATGGCAGGCAGGGAACCTTGTCTGTATGAAAATATCTCTGTTTAAATAGGTTGAATATCTGGGGAGGAACTTGGACATTATTCATAGGGATTTTTATTTGTGGCTTGATGGGGCTTGCATTGTTTGTAGTTATAGATCAACAGGCCGGTTTTAGTGTATCGTGGTGTTGCTAAGTGGAAGTTTCCTCACGTTCTTACACCAAAAATGGTGCTTAAGAGTTGTAGGTCATGCCTGGCAAGCGCAGGTCACGTGAACCTTGGTCTCTGGTGCGTCCTTTCCTTAGTTGTGTTGCCTTCCTTTAGCAGCCAAGAGGGTTCCAGAGGTTGCATAGCAATTCTTGTCTGTTTTATGTGACGACTTAGGGAAGGGGAAGAGGGAAAAGTGAAGGCAGCAACGTAGGTTTGTTGAAATTATTAGTAGCATTTAAAGCGACATTTGAAGCGGTGTTGTGTATGTGTATATATATATGTATGTATAAACATAGAAAAACTACTACAACAGTGAAAGAAAGGAAATGGCAAATTTAGACAAATTTTCAAATATGGAAGGTGTATGGCTCTTGTTAGCCTCTGAAGCTGCCTGCTGTATTGAAACGTAGCAGTAATACAACAGTGCAGCCTTAGTGATGGCGTTTACTTTTATTTTGGGGTTTTGATTCAGCATATGAAAAGGGAAAAAATATTACCTAAAATCAAGAGAGAAAACAAAATGCATTAGTCTTTCTGTTGTCTTTTGAGATACTGCAAATAGGCTTTTTAATTTAGACGTGTTTGACTTGGCTTTGACAGTGAGAGAAGCTAAAATAGCTTAGCAGCATCAAGAAGTTTTGAATTATCATCTGCCTCTGTGATAACCTGCATTTTAGAATTATTTAAGCTAAGTGCAGAATTATGTTCTGAGTCTTGCCATTCCCAAACAAATCATATTGCTAATACTAATGAAGGATGCAAATGGTGTACAAATACAGCAAGTAAGGAATTTACCATTTTTCAGCCCAAGAGAAAGCGTGGCTAGTAGATTTTCATACAGATGCTAAGTATTTTTCCTTAAAATAGTGATGATAATTCCTTACAATAAATACCTTTATTTCAACTTGACCAGCAATGAAAGTAATGCAAGTTATTTTTGTTGTTGCCATAAACTCTTTTAAGTAATTATGGCCTACTCTCCAAAGTTAAATCACCATATTTTCATCTTCATTTCAGCTTCCTGTGAAAGTGGTGATGAATAAATGCTTCAACACAGCTCCTGGGGGTCTATGGTACATTACAAAGATCCAGTATTTAGCAGATATAGCCAAAAATAGCCTGGGGAAACCTCAAGTCTACCGAGACACTTAGATTTTAGCTAGTGATGGGCCCAAAAACATCTGTGAACTTAAGGTCAGATTCAAATCTGTTTTTATTTTAAGATTCCTCATCTTTGTAAGCAGAACCAAAACCATGGTTTCAAGTCTCTTTTGTCCTGAGGATTAGATGTGTCGGCTTGAAACTAAACCGAAGTTTGGTGGCTTAGGCTTGTGGTAGTTCAATCTTTTTTTATTTTTTTATTTTTTTTTAAAATGAAACAAAGTATGAATGCCACCTTAACAGCTGGCCGTATAAGATGCCATTTTACCATAGCTAAATTAGGATTCTCAGTTTAAGTGTAAAACGGTCCTTAGGAAAGGGAAGAACACAAGATACTGCCCCGAGACAGTTGGCAGGTGACAGGTTGACATAGCATTTTCCTCCAAACCAGTGCTGGGCCCCTCAATCTTGACTTGAAACCAAGTACTGGAATGATAATATATTATTACTGTTGAGCAGAGACTGCTTACAGCATAGGACAACAGTTGCATACATATAAAGTGCGAGAAGGAATCAGATTAGATACACTAGTGATTTTCTGTTATAAGCAAGTATGTAGACAGGGAATTTGTAATTGCAGTTGGTTTTCTGCAGAAATTGTATTCTATTACATTCTTTTCACAGCAACATTAGGGAGTTCTGTCAATTAGACATCTTTTGAAATTGGTTTTAAAAATGGTATTCTTCTTAGTTTACAAATAGGCACTGGAGCCAGGCTAGTGGTTTTGTTTTGCATGGTTGTGGGGAATTGTTTTATTCTCCTTTTTGAGTCCTCTTTCTCTAGGTCAGCAGCCAGCAGTGAGGAACATTAAGTAAAAATAAAACTCCTATTTTTAGTTCAGCTAGATAATGTCCTATTTATAATACTGAAATTTCAGCTACTACCTGGCCCCTTTCAGTTCAATGAACCATCTCTCCTCTGTTAGCCCTTATTGCTCTTTTTTCACACCTGCCCCATTTGATTCGTTTGCAGTTATTTTTATAGGTTTGGGGATGCTTTTCCAAGAGGGCTTTTAATTCTGCACAGTGCTGACAGCTATCAGTTCAAGTAATTTGACTAGAAGTAAGGGCAAGTAACAGCTAGCAGGGGATACTCAAAACTTGGCATAATTCATCCTCAAAATTTTAACACCATGGAAAAAAAAAAAAAGCTGCAATCATAATGATGTATCAGTTTCTGCAACATCCAGATAAATGTTTGCTTCTGGCTTCAATCCCTCATGACTACTGAAAATAAGATACTTTAACTTAATTTTCCTCAGGATGATACATGACAGTCATTTTCTTTTTTTCCCCTTTTGTTTTGTATAAATGTTAACACAGCTCACCACACTAGCAATAGGCCAGTGAGAGGGAGACAAAGAAAAGCGTATACATAAACATCGCATGGCTAGCCAATAAGCTGCTTACTATTTGGAAGTGAAATTGTTAAAAATGTGTTGAAAACCTCAGAGTCTAGCTGAAGTCTGGGGTTTTGGCAAGTAAAAGATTACCCTCAGCACAGGACCTTCGGAAAAATGCATTTGTGCAAAGTTAGTTTTTACCCTGCCCTCAGTCTTGGAGATAAGGCAGTAATTGTAACAACAGGAATAGTTCCAAAATACATCTGTCAGCTTAAAGAGTTAGAAGGAAATGCTGACGTGCTACTGGGCATGGTTCTGCCACCATCGTAGAGCGGACTTCGAAATGGGAATATCACTCTGGTTAAGCCAAAACTAAGGCAGAAAAATTCCCAGTTAGAAGCAGCTTATGAGGTTTATTCAGTGCCTATTATCCACCAGGGACCAGGCACTGAAAATAACTTTTGTAAAGCATTTTATTTATTTCCTCCATATGATGTATCTCGCTTGAAAGAAATGAAATGACTTGTAAACCTACTGCTTTTCAACTGGGTTGAGTCATGCTAGAGACTGATGAGGAGTTGGATGGGGGTGGAGGAGGAGGGAATGTAATTCTGGTAATGTGGAGACCTTGTCATTGTGTGGCAGAGTTTGAGTTTTAAGAGCCATGATTATGCTTGAGAGAAATTTTTGCACAATATGTATGATACATGATGCCAGATACAGTGTGCTGGGCTGGGCTGTGTTGGGAACTGAATAAATAGATTGAGCAAGTAGTTAGCCAGGCATGATTGGTTTGTTACAACAGAGGTAGCAAGGTGTGATGGCTGGAAACAGCCATTCTTTAGGAAAATGGGGAGCTGCTTTAAAAGAGGCAAAAAATAATCTAAAAACACGATTTTAAAAAAACCAAGCCACAAACCCTGTAACCCATGCTGCTTCACAAAATTCGGTGGCAGAGGTACAGAACATTTCATGTAATTAGATTCCATATATAAATAACTCCGTATTTCAGGAAATTTCAGGTATCTTCTAAACAACAACAAAAAAGCTATTGTTTCTTCATATCCTTAATTTGAATACAAATCCAAAAGAGAGTTTCTCCTTCTCAGAGAGCTCTTTTTTCCCCTTTCTTTAATACCCATTTTCTAATACCAGAATAAATGATAAAAAAAGAAAAATAAGTGAGGTATAAATAAAGGAAAAAATATATATCTTATGGCTGCTCTGTCTCAAAACCTTCATCTCTAGTTGGGTAAAAGATTCCTTTTGGAGAGAAGGGCAATGGTTGGAATGTGGTTAGGTGGGGTAAACATGTAATTCTATTGTTACATTTGGTATTGCAGGATCTGTGAGAGAAAGGTTGCAGGGTAAGGATATGCAAAAGAGGAATATTTGAGGGTGGTCAGTCCCTGCTTGAGGAGAGACCACATGAGTGAATGAGGTCAATGGAAGGGTAAAAATAGAAAATGTGAAAAGTGGTCGGGTGAGAAGAGCCCATTCAAAAATGTCCGCAGTATATGAAGGGAGGAGGAGGGAGAGGACACCACTGAAGGTAGCTCTGAGAAGGGCCAGGAAGAAGCCCACTGAGTATACACCTGTGTACCAAACTGAAGTTCTAGTGAGACGTGGGTAATCTGTGATATCAAAGATATTGATGGGGTTTGTAAGAGATGATAAGGAGAAGACAGTGTTAGGTCTTGAATTTAAAAAGGCCATCAATGATGGCTGTGATGGCTGTTTTAGCAGAAGCTAGAAAACGCATTTCTGTAGACCTGAGGTGGAGACTGTTCTGCACTCACATCAGGTTTCTGAATGAAGAAATTCCCATTTCTAACCTTCTTTGCCTTTAACAAATTATGATCGTTTCATGTCTTGTAACAGACATCCTCCAGCTATTCATTAAATGACTAATATTCTTGCACTTTATACAGCCATAAATAATGTGTGTTAGATGTGACCATTCCTGGCAGTGCTCCAAACTGTTTCTGCAAAGAAGCATTTGTTTGCCTTCTACTTAATAACAATCAAGGGAATGAAGATACTGCTGTAGTACTTTTCCAAATATTTGGAGTGTTCACTGCGACATAATACATTCACTACTCATTGCATTCTCCCAAATTGTTTTTTTCAATGACAAACACCCGCCTCCTTCCTGATCTCCCTTCCTCCTTCACCTTTCACTTTGAGCAGAATCCTTTCCAAAGCAATCAGCTGGATCTGACCCAACTACAAATATGCTAAATTATGCCATTGTTCTTCTGTTTTTCCTGAAGTTCCACCACCCCCACCCCCACCCCGCCTTATTTAATGCAAACCCATTTGATACTGTCGTCTTGAATTTGTGGTACACGGTGCATACATTTAGTGTAGCCTTTCAATTATTTCTGTGTATTTAATTTCAGTATATCTTTTGGACCTGCTTTTCATAAACTTTGCACACAGTTCCAAACTGGTAAAATTTTAAAACCTGGTGCTTTGCTTGTTTCTAGAGCCTTAAATGTCAACTTAGTATAGCTACATCTGCATTTGCAATTAAACATCTTCACTTAGAGACTGGTTTAAGACAGGAGAAAAGTAATATGGAAAACATGGAATTCAGAGACAGCATGATAATTCCCTTATGTTAGAGAAGGCAGTGTTAGATGGAGGCAGTGATGGATTCAAATATTTTATTCGAATTAAATGAAAAACTACTATTGCTCTAGAGCATAAAATGTGACAATAAAATGGAATACACTGCCTGCTTTTGTACACGTGCATTCTGCCTGCTGTGGTTGAAAGGTCATGACCGATCATGAAAAAAGTGTGTGAAAACAGTTTGCATCCCTGTATCTTTGATTCATTAAGTTAGCTAGTGCACTGAATGGGATTGAAAATATTTGTCCATAAGCACAGAGAGTATTCCTAAAGACAGATGATGAATAATTTCTTATGGTGGTATAACTGTTCCAAGCTTGTCTGTTTCTTGGACACTAACAGAATACTTTGGTTTAGTTCCTTGTGAAAGGGGGCCAGTGCCTATCTGTTGGGTTGTATTAACCATCATTATCAAATTAAACTCTAGCTGAAATTCCACCAGAAAGGCAGCTGATCCACCATTTCTGGTATATGTGAGGAATATGACTGCAACACTGCTTCGGTTTCACTTTAAAAGTCTTGATTTTTTTATTAGTATCCAAAAATTAATAAGATAAAGGAGAAATACAAATTCCATTTGATATTTGAATATGGATGAGAAAGAGAAGCCTATCTTAGGAGACAGCTGCAAATAAGAGAGAGTCTTATTCACAGGAAATTGGGAGCATAGTTCAAAGAACATGTTTAAGAAAGTCAGCAGCATTGAAGCAGCTAGAAAAGAATGTGTGGTGAGAGAATGCTATGCTAATAATAAATAGAAATACAATGCCACTGCAACCAGTAATAACACAGAAAACAGTATGTAACTGTCTTCCACTGAGATGGAGATAATGAAGCAGAGATGAAGTAGAATTTAAGCCTGAGATACAAACTGTGTCTTCAGAATCCAGAGGTTGTTCATTAAGTATCTTGGAAACTGAGAGCCTTCAAGATACTGCCTCTTCCTTGAATGGTTTTGTAAAAATTAAAATACCATATTAATTGCAGAGAAAACTGTTCTTTATATTTTGTCTTAAAATTAAGAATCTCAAAAATTATTTCCCATCCTAGCCAGAAAATGTCTAACTTTTATTCAATGAAACTAATAGGTCGAGAAGCATGAGCTTATCTTGAAATTAGGTAACTTGGCAATATTATGTCTATGATAAGTTACTATCATTCCAATCATTTCAATAGTGTATTAACAAACAGCTTAGTAGCCAACTGTAAGATGATCCCAGAACACATTAAATTCACAGATTCAGTTCATAGATAACGCAGTCCTAAAATCCTTGCTCTGTTGAAACACAGTGTGGCTAACTGAATGAATCTACCAGAGAAAGACTTACTGGCAGTGATAGCAACTTAATTCAATTTAATAGAGAATAAACAATAAATACTGAGGCCTTTATGATCAAATACAAGTTGTCCTTTGTCTTTGCTATATGCTGAGACTAAATGATGAAAAATATTGCTAGAATTTTACGGTTTGCTACCAACTGTGTTTAGAATTTAAGGTACTGCTTTATTGTGTATCTTCCAGGTTTTCAATTCTAAATCTGTTTTTCTTGAATAGACTTGGGTTCTGGAAATTTGAATGATTGCTGTAATTTTTTTGCTGCTAATTCATGTTTTGCATGTGTGTAAGTAGGACTTGTCTGTTCCACTGTTGGATGTCCCAGGGTCTAAAGGTTCTCACTTCAGTTGGATAAGCAGAGAAAAGCAATAAAATTAACAGGCATATGTCTCCTTTAATTCAGCTATGGAAAAATCCAGTTGCTCCTTCAGTTTGAGTGACAGTTTTGGACAAGAAATTATCATGTTTATTTCCCCCCAGTCATCTTCCTCATTGTTAAAGGCAAGTAGATACTGTTTCTCTGCTGGTAATGTTCACAGCAGTATAGAAAATTAGCTTTAAGTAGGTGTATTTCTGAAACGTATGTTTTTCAGTCCCTGTCAGGGATTGGAATTTATTGGCTGTTATGGTTTTAGTTGCTAGTTAACTTATTTTTTGTGTTTTATTCTTGGGCCCCGTGTCACAGATGCCTGTGGCTCATCAACAGGTGCTCTGGGCGTGTTTTGCATGGTAAAATTTGGTACAAAAATTAGGCTTGTACAGAAACTTCTATTTGTCATGCTTTTTTGGTTTGATATGAGAAGTGAGCCAAGATTCTAAAAGTTGTTGTACTATTTGAAAATGGTTAAACTGAATTGTTCAATTTATTCTACACAGAAATAAAATTAAAGAAGATAAAGATCCTCTTCAGTTACTGCTCCTGTCAAGTTCTCCATTAATGAGGGCACAATAAGAAGAGGAGGAACATGCTATTCATTGTTTCTTTACTGTTGACGTAAAGCAGTTACTCTTGATTGGAATTTGGAAAAGGCAGTGATGTTTCTAGGGAATTATTCTTGACTTGATACTTAGTGCCCCTGCAACTCTATAATTTTAATGCATTCTCCTGAATTTTATCCTTTTCTAACCTCTCTTAGTTTTGGCCCTTTCCCCTTTTTCTGTATCTCCATTACTGTATGTAAACATAGATAAACACAAATTAAGATATTAAGTAGCTTTTGATGAGTATGCGCAATAGGAAACTTATCTGTTGCCTGACCCTTTAAGAATTATATACCACATCGCAATGTTGCCACTATGACTTTCTAGACTAACATGAAGCATTTTGTTTTTCAAGCAGAATGCAACAGTCTTTGAGTTTCCTCTTTTTAGACAATCACCACAGTTCCCTGTGAAGGAGAGTTTTTGCATTCCCCTCAAATGTATGCCTCTTTTACAGGCTTATTAACCTTTAAGATAGATGGAACTTTTCTTGTGCAATGGTGTGTAAGGTGCGTAACGACAGAGGGCAACTGTTATAACCTTTCTGCTCTTACTAGATATCAAACTCTAGTGGTAGGTCTTTTGTGTCTTGGCTGTTTGTCTTAGTGCTGTTCTCTTTCCCATTGGATCTGTAATATTGATTATTGCAGCCATCGAGGCATGTTGAAATGATCAGTGTAAACTACTATTACTACTGAAGGAGCAATGTGTGTGTCTGTGTTTTGCCTCAATGACAGTCTCTCCCCTAACACGTTTGCTGCTTCCAGACACGTGGGCTACCAAGCCAGGTAAGCTCTTTTCCTTGAGTAGTTGTGCATCATGCCTAATTTTTTCCCTACTTCTCCCCAAGCTGGCAGTGATTCCAGAGGCAACAAAGCAGTTCATTGACAATCATCCAGGAAGAATTGCTTTGTTTTCTTTATTAAACTATGAGTTTATAAGACAGAGACTGGAAGGGCTTAGTTCTAGTAAGTTAGAACAGCCTAGAGGGTTTTCTGTGCTATACCAGCAATCTCCTGTGTACCAATGGTAACATCCCTACTGCAGTGTAAATCACTGGGTAGCTCAACATACCTTTTATTTAGCTGAATATAAATAAACAGCAGGATACTTGAAAGAAGTAACACTCTAGAGAAAACACAATCCGAGTGCAATTAGAGCATTTCTATTTAGATAATTGCTCACTGAAATTATAAGCTTGGATCTAATCCTCAAAGGATACAGAAAATTGGCAGTTCCAGGATGATCTGCTTCTTTCATTCTTCCCCCCCACCCCCCAATACATGAATATCTTTGTTTCTCAAACCCTAAACGATGATGATTTTTTTTTTTTTTTGGCCTTTTTCCCTGCTATAGTGAGAGTGGTACTGAAAATGACAAAATAGCAAAGGATGCCCTGGAGATAATCTAATTTTTGAGGGAATCTGTGTAGAGTGATAACAAGCATGGTAATTTACTGCTGCTTGAAAGAAAAACATGACCTCATGCAGTTACAGAGGGGCTTGCCCTAATTATGGGTGCAGACAAGGTGGTCACTGGGGTATTGATGAGACAGGCAGTAATCTCCACAAACAAGTATTTACCTCAATGTGACTGTTCTCTCCTACCCTCTCTTCTATCGGACTAAGCTTTCTGTGAATATTTTTTTTCCATTTCTAAGAACTGTAGCTTGGTGCTTAGCCTAGGAGGTAGAAGGGCTGTTCCTGACTGTCCTATTGACTTTGGATGTGAGTTTAGGCGGGCTAATTCCATTTCTTTGCATCTTTTCCCATATCTAAAAAGTGGGGATTACCAGCCATGGGTAGAGCACTTTGAGTTAGTTCACATGCTTTAATTTGGTTTCTTTCTTTGCTTCTGTGTTTGTCGATTTTTTTTTTTTTTAAATCCTTAAATTTTCTGTTAAACTGAGACTCATAAAAGCCAGAAAATTGGGAGTACAAAGAGACTTCCCTGTTACACTACTCAGCAGAGTGCTCTGAAAAGACAGTGTTTGGGCCAGAAAGAAACTGTTTTTAAATACTGATGCGTAAAACAAATCTCTCAGGTAATCCATGTCACTGCTTTGTTCAGTTGTGTTTTCTTAAATGTCTCCTCAAGTCTCTGTTTGCAATGCATTTTATGAGACATATTTGCACTTGCAGTTTATAGAAACACTTGCTGCCTTGAACACCTGCCAAAACGTAGATCTTTTAAGGATGGAACTAGAATAAAGATCTTAGGCTATGTTGCAGTTCATAAGATTAAATTTAGAAGTTTTAAAAGATAACATTTCAACAAATAAATTACTGAAAAATGATTGAATTCATTGATGAAGCAAGTTGTGAAGCCAGTAAAGATGTGTATGAAGTACTCTTATTGGTATTGAAAACTGGCTCCGTGTTTATGTAAGATTGCAGATCAGAAAAATCAGATGTTGCCCCATGCATGACTTAGAAATACTTACTGGCTAGAGGAAGAAAATATGGCTTGAAGTAATTTTTTCTGTGTGCAGTTTTTTTCTGCATATTCCAGAGCTCATGTTTTTTTTCACAAATACATGAAAAAATGGGTATGTATCCATATGCGGTTTCTGTGCACTAGGCCTCTTCCCCAGCTCTTTAACATTTAAGGGAAGGGAAAAAGTGTGGGTGTGAAAGTATGGGGGCAGTTTGAGAAGGCGCTCTTTAAATGGTATGGGATTGTGTCATTCTGTCTCATAAATTACATCCTCAAACCGTCATTTACTTCTTAATCCTACTTTTGAATAATGAATATTCATCTAATCTGTTCTTGGTTCTCCATGTAACTCCCATCACTGAAGAACATCTTTCCACAGCCACAGAAAAGCACTCTGAATTTCACTCAGGACCACCATGACTTAAATTCTCAGGGGCTTGCTCTACAGTTTTTGAACAAGCCTGGAAGATCTGTGTGCAGGAGGGAGAGATGAAACTGCTTATTTTCCTTTCCACCCTAGAGTGTGATGGCATGTATCAGTTCTAGTCCCTAGCATAAAGTAAAACTGATACAGACTCAGACTCTGCCTCAGAGGACTGTTTTTATTGATTTGGAATTGGTAAAACATAGCAACAATCTTCTCGGTATCCTCCCATTTGTGGTCTGTTTGACACTCACAAATGGGTGCAGAGTAAAAGCCACAACAATTGAGGATTCTTCTGAGCCGAGGAAACGCTTGCTGACAAATTTCCTTGATTTTACTTTTGAATCATGCTGTTAGATCAGGGCACAGCAGACTCAATGGCTGATGAAGTCATCCACGTTTTCCTTTGTTGCTTGTGGTCTGCTGAATGTTCACTTGTATTACTGCAGGACACAAGTTTATGAAGTTGATGTGTTGTTATCAAAGCCTTTTAGTGTGGCCATTATACACCTCTTTTTTTTTTTTTTTTTTTTCTCCTCTTTAGCAGTCAGCCATCTGCAAGAACTGTTTATTGTATCCAAATTATTGTGATAGCATTCAGTTAGGGTATAAACAATAGCAGAGCTGGTTTCATTAGCAAAGGGCATGCAGAATCAATGTCTAGGTCTGATTCCTTCGTTCTTAAACTTGTATCAGTATAATTCATGTTTAAGTGGTTAACTTCTAATTTACTTGAGCTCAAGTGAAAACAGATAGAAGTTCACGGACTGACACTATTCATGTTGATGGAAACCGTTTATATTACTGCCAAATTGTTGGGGTTTTTTATTACAGTGGCAGTGAATAAAAGCCTGAGTAAATCATAAATTTCGCTACCTATAATACGTGAGAAACTGAGACATCTTATAGTAGCAGTCCTAAACTAATTCACAGCAGTAATTTATTTTATTTTCATTGTTTTCTACAGAGATTGGCTGAATGTTTTTGATACACATAGCTTTATATGGGCACTGATTATAAAATATTGTTACATTTCTTACTGTTAAAACACTCTTCACTGATTATATAGTCTGTCCCAGAGAGGAAAACGGTAGAAGGCTCCCATATAAAATTTTTATTCCTGTAGCTTTTCAAAGAATATTTAAAAAAATAAATAAATCTCATGAATCTGAACTTAGGCTGCTACATTTCTGCAGGGAGTATATCACAGATGAAGCAGGCTTTCTCAAGGGGGATTATACCTCATTACTTGGAAAAGTTAATTGGTAGTGCAAACCCCACAGAAGCATCCACTTCATCTGCAGACACAAGATACCTGAGCTGTTCACAATAACCTCATTTTCTAGTCTTAAAATGGAAAGAGGAGAGAGGCTTGTACACTTAAATAGTTTGAATTTAACTAGGATGAGTCTATAAGCAGTTGAAGCGAATGATTCCATTTGGTGTGTTACTGAATGCTGGCAGGAATCACCTTTACTGTCTCACCTCATGCTACACTACGTACGGTTCTGCCATGAAGCTTTTAGACTGAATGCTTCTTGGGGGAGAGTCACTGCACAGCATTGAGGAGCATGTGCATGGAGCTTTCTATGTGGACGTTCAAGGAGGGGGTTCACCACCAAAACCAACTGCAAACTTCTCTGTGTCATCAGATTCCTGTGAATTCATGTGGCAGACAGTGGTTTACCTGTATGGAGCATATACAAAAGATGGGAGTCAGAGGGACTTGAACACACCAGCAACTTCTGTCATATCTTATAAAAGGCTGCCTGATACTTATAACAATGTACCTGATTTTCCATTTGCATAGACTTTTCTGAAACACAGCTTAGTTTTTCTTTGAATCTCCTTCAGTGCGTATGTTGGTATTGTTACTGGAGCAAACAGAGGCCTTTTATTTCTGTATGTCTGTGGGGAAGGTCCCCTGCTCTGTTCAACATCCAAGCTGAATGGATATTAAAACTGGTGCTGACAATATCATGTCATCACCAGTTCTTTGGAATAGAGCTTGTGCTCATCACAATGTTGAGTGTTTCTTACAGTACTGCATTCTAGAGGGCATAAAATTACCGGTGCAGGGAAGAGGCTGGATTATGCATGAAAATAAAAGCAAGACTGTATTAAAATAAGACAATATTTGAAACGACAGCAGAGGCTTCTTGGAATTCCCTGCTGTAGCTGTTGTTGCCTCTTAGAGACAACAGGATATTACATGCCTGGAAAGTCTGTACCATTCTTCAAGATTTTGATGATTTTTCTTACTGCCAGTGGTTAGCACATATCCATACCTGAAACTGTTCTGAAAATACCCTTTCTCATTATAACTCATCCAATCAGAAGAATAACTGCTGATTCAGGTACTTTACGCAGGTGTTGGGACACAGGGACTGCTTTTGTGACCAGGCAGTTTCAAGAAAAGGCAGAGAATGGCACTGAGTCATGGCACCAGCAGCACTTGCTCAGCTGCAGTTAAAGGCCTTCATTAATTAGTTGTCCAGCAGTTTGTACCTGTGCAAAGTACAGGTAGAATGTCACTAAATCAAAAAGGTTGTTTTCACAGGGACAGATTTACTGAGATGGGATGAAGGGCCAAGAGGGTTGCTTCTTGCCTCAGCCTCTACTTTGCATAGCCTGGTATGCTGTCCTACATCCTGGTCATATAAGCAAGAGCAGCTGTGTAATTCCTCTATCCACACTACAGCTGTTTCTGGTTTTATATCATCTCAGGTACTTCAGCGGTTCCTGGGCCATAAATGGAAGCTCATTTTTCTGGGCTTAGTGGGAGAGTTTGCTAACCCCAGAAACTTACCTCTGCCAGAGGTTTCTGTATTACAACAGAAGCTGTGTGAATGCTCCCTAAGCAATTCTACCTAATGGTGTTAATCCGCCTTTGCTGGAGGGTCCTGGCCTGGTGGATAATGATGAGAAGGTAGAGATGGGTGCATACTTCAGCTGAATCTGGCAAAGATGTCTGCCTGTGGTTTCCAGTAGGTTGTGGACAGGTGGCCATCTTCAGCCCTGCCAGTGGAGCTATTTCTATTTCTGTCAAATTAGAGAACTCTTCTACAGCTGTTTCTTGTAGCATGTCAGATGTGGCTGAAACGTTTGGGGCAGCGCTCACACAGCGTGTCTGAGGAGATGATGGCAATAACATCACGTTAGAGGATGCAGATTCCTTCTAGGGACATGTTACGAGGTTTTTACACGGTGTTTACGAGGTTTGTGATGCCACCCCTGTGTAAGCAGATGTAGCCTGTATTGGTTCACACCAACAAAAAATGTGGCCCATAAACATGGAGAAGCAGGAAAAGCAGATCAGAATGAGGATACAGGTGCGCTCAGTGTTTTTTCTCCTTTGTACAATTTAGCCCAGGCTCATTCTTCTCTGCTGTTCTCTATAGTTGCCTGTTCGTTGGGACAGTAGCACAGAATTTGAGAGATTTGGTGTTAAAAAACAAGGTCAGGACCAGCTAGGATATGGAGATAATGTTGTTACATCCCAGGAATAATAAAGGGCCTGGGAGAGCTAAAGAAATGAAGAAATGCCTTGCCACCTTACCATCTCACATCTTTGCTCATCTTAGCTTGCTCTGACTCTCACAGCTGTAGTATAAAGGCTCCTGTGCAGTTATCCATTGGTAAATGTAAGAAACCGGCTGTGGGAGTAAAGAGAAAGGGAATATTGTGCACTGTGGTCTTAGTTATGAGGCTTCAGTGTTTTGTTTGCCCCAGGACCTAAAACAGCTTGTGGTCTGTGAGCTGAGGTTGAGCTGGAGTTCTGTGCTTTGGGGGGGCACAGATCAATAAGTGCATGTTGGTAACAAAGGAAGATCTGACCCTTGACTGTCACTTCCATCTGGCAGCTGGAGGCCAGGGAGGGATTTCTTGCAGTGGGGGAAGGGACCGATTCGTTCTGTAGAACTACAGCACAACTCTCGTTGCTGGCAGGGGCCAGCGACCAAGAATGGCTGATGCTGATTTGAACCACTGAACTGGTACCGTTTCACAGCCAGTCTAAGTCAGATTTTTCTTGTTTCCTTTATTGCTTTTGTGTGTTGATCATGAGCACTGTACTTGCTCTGGTGTAAACACCAGTGGCTTTGAAGAGCTCAAGAGTAGAGGAGGAAATGCGCACATGCACACGTAAGCATGCACACACAGAGAAGGAAATCAGGAGGAGTCAGCGACGCAAGGAAGAGTCAGTGACAGAAAGTGATAGAAGTGTAGGAAAGAGTAGCATCTTGAGGAAGTCTTATTAGGGGTCCTCTTTTCATCAAATACATGTTTCAGTGATGAACCCAGTGAAAGGTTTAGTAATCTTCAGCAAAGCAGCAGAAAAGGAGATTCTAGACAGCACATTTTTTCTTGACCAAGCAAGCAATGTTTGGATGAAGCAGACCTTTATTGTTTTGAAAATAAAGTAGTGCTCAAAGGCATATTTGGTTTAGTACTTTTCATTGCAGCATTAAAAAGCCTAGCTTCTGCCCTGAAGAGCTTACAGTAAAGTAGGCAAGGCAGAGGAATAAGGAAGCATGTGAAATGATGAATATTTATTATCATTTTTCAAACAGATGGAATAGGATCAATAATTTGCGAGACTGTCTACAGTTGGGATTTTGGGGGAGATTGAATGTTGTCCATCAAGGCCAAAGAGTATGTTGTTCCAGGGCACTATATTTGTGAAGTGCCTAGACTGCCAGGGATATGTGTTGTAGCTAGTCTTTGTTGATTGTCAGTTAGCTCAAGCAGACTAACCCTCAGGGCTCTGTTCTCCTATTGTCCTCTGGACGTTATTGATCCTGCTGTACTGCTACTTGTACATGGTCTTTCAAGGAATTGTTAGACTGGCTGGATAATGTATTTCTGGCTTAATAATAATATTTTGGCACTTATTTTATTAGCCATCTTTCAAAGAGTGGGAATGAAGTAATGTTTCTGGGATGGTATACTAGGAGTTAGGACACAGAATTAAGCCTTCAGTGTATGTGGTCCCAAAGGAAAAGATTGATGTTCATGCTGGAATGAGAGGAGCTTGGACTCCAGGTACAGAGGGAGGGAAAGGACTGTCTTGCGCTGCATGACAGCCCTCATACAATGCTTTCTTTGCTAGTCTAAATCGCCGTGGCTGTACAAGGGGCTGACAGGGTTGGACTGTATGGAGGATTCAGCTCCTCATACCATCTCAGCATTGAAGTGATCAGCCACCTCTTCCTGGTTCACATCAGTACTAGTTACGTCACACCTGATATTTTTGCCGTCATGGACTATTACAAAAATGATTGCTTAAGCTTTATCTTCCGTAAGAAGAGATAATCTTGGAGTGTTGTGCGCAGAGAAGTTTTGGCGAATGGGTTAAATTCGTCATTGTAAGATTTACCCAGAATGCATTAAAACATGTTAGTTTTTTGAAAAAAGATCAACACCACTTGGTGAGATTGTTATCTAAGCAGTGGGCAGGAGGAAATTGAAATGCTCTGAAAGTTTTGGTCTGAGCTTGTTGCCACTGTGTTGCAGAAACGCAGTTGCCATAGCTAAGGTGTAATTAGCTTTTAGGTTAATACTATAGTGCTTTGGAATTACCTTCTCTAAAATATGCAGCAGTTCTACTTTTTTTTGTTGCTTTGATTCCACAAATTAGACACTGCATGTTAAAAAAATGCTCTTACATACATGAACACATATGCACTCTCACACCGTTTTTTCTTTTTTTTTTAACCAAGCAAACACTGAAACACAGAAATAAGATTAAATGCAGGACAAATGTTGTAGTTATTATATGCATAAGCAATATGTATAATTCTGAACACGACAGTATTATCTGTTGTACTCCAAAGCAGAGAAACTACATCTTTTCTACACTGACAGAAGCAATAGTAAAAGTTAAAACGTCATTTCTCAGGTTCTATAAACCAAACTGACTGATGTGCTGTCTGCTGAAATATACATTGCTTCAAAATTGATGCTGCTGTTATTTTTTATATGTCTAAACTTTTAGTGATTTGTCTCCTTCAAAGATAGAAAAAAGAGGGGGGGGGGGGGAGAGATTCCTAGCATCTGCCCATAATGAAGGATTCTTTTTGTTCTGTATTTCAAATCTTTCTTGATCAAACCCATGCTATTCTCTGAACTGCTTCTCGAGAAGGAAAAATAGTTTTTAGCCTTGAAGAGAAGGATTAAACAGCTTGCCCTAGAGGGCTCTAAAACTAATAGCAAGGGTGAACACTCTTGTAATTATTCATTCTGGTGTTTCAGGTTTGGAAAATGTAAAGTAAAACAATCTGAATAGTCTTTCTAAATGGTTGCATGGTAAAAGATTTTCTTGCCATGAGAAGGATAGGAGATCTTGATCCTAAAGGAGAAGAAGATGGTTTAAAACTGTCTTGCACTATAGTTAGTTTACTGTTTTCTGTGCCATTTCTTCTATATTTTATCTGTTGAAGAGGAAACATAATATTTCTCATCAGGTGAACTAAATCAACCTTCTGACTCTCCCCCATTTATATTCTGAAGATAAAGCCATGGCTTCCTGGCTACTTTAATCTAGGATACACCAAGATTGCAGCTGAAGAGGGCCTTCCTGCTTTCCCCCACTCCCCAGTTTTTCCCCTGTTCAATAAAAAATAATTATTTGTCTATTTAGCATCCTGTGATGCCTAAAGGGATCAGTTAAGTGCTATTGCTTGCATGAGGGAGAGGATGAGTGGATTGGAGGGGGAAGGGCAGGGGATGCATTGCCAGCTTTCATCAGTCCAAATTTTCCTAACAGTATTAAGAGGCAGGTCTATGCTAATCTGGTTTGTTTTGGCTAAAGTGGTTTTGGTACCAGTTAAAGAGAACAGCTGGCAGCTGCTCTGAAGGGGCAGTAACCTCTGCAGCTGAGTTGGTGATGGACATCTGGGGATAAACCTTTTCCACGAACACAGCTATTTGCAAGGAGGGTGTTTGTCCACACCCTTAATTTCTTCGCTCTTCAGAGTTGAACTAAGAATCTAGTAAAATAGATAACTGCATGCAAAAGCCTTAGATATCCACTTGGTGCTGAAAGCTCTGCATGTTCATTTCTTATTATCTCTTATTATTCCTTATCTGTTCCTATTTGGCAGGTACAGTATTTTAGTTTATTGGAATACAGAGCACAAGGAAGTTTTGCTATGACGTGTCTCAGGAAAATATACTTGAACATACTGTCAGTTAAAGGATTGGCAGAGATCTTGTTTCATAGTTGCAAGAGAATTTTGAGAATATTCCCATTAGTTGAATGACTGATTTCTTCAGGAATTAATAGCCTCTTCTTCCTTCTTTTGATTGGGGCCACTGAGGATCTGCAGTAAGATAAAGCAGAGAAGAGCTGGTGGCAGAAGTTGTGTTTTGTGGTATTGCCGATCCAGTGTCCTTAGTGCTTAATTGGACATTAAGAACCTGTGGCATTGTTTTAAAAGAAAAGATGAATTCAAATTATAACAAAGTGTGAGCTCTTATTTCTTTTCTCCTGTCCTGACACCCAAAGTTTTGGAGGAAACCTGGATAGGAATGAGTGCTAATCTCTCCACAGTGCTGAACCATTCAACCAGAAGGTAAGTAAAGCTACCGTTTGCCTCTGCTCTGGACTGCAGTTGTTGGACAGCTGTCTGGGTATCCCCGTCAGCCCTGTGACACCTTCATGCATAGCAAACTTCTTCCATTTTTAAGGATTGGGAGCAATGTCCTTAAACAGCAATAAATGAAGCACGTTCCTTTATGTTTTGCTTGGCCTGTGGGTGTATAGCATACTTCTTAAGCTCTGAATTCTTGATCCTGTTAAAAGGCAAATCAGTAGCCAATCTGTTATCAGAATTTTTCTTAGGAAAACTGTCATTACAAGAGTTCAGTACACGCAACATAAAACACACTTAAGGCAGCTAAAAAAATTGACATATTTTCTTAGGTCTTCATCTTCAACATCCTCTTTGTTGTCATTGTTCTTGATTTTCTTTTTCAGAAAATACTGTGAAATGGCAACAGCACAGAGCTTGAAAATTAAAACTTGGATAAATGATTATGTAGTACAGCAGAAACTGATGTATTAAAAATTATGGAAGCAAGTATCTTTTACTAAAGCAGAGTCTTTTGTGCAGATCTCAGCAGCTGAAGTTGGTTATTTAGCCTTTCAGAGAGCTGGTTTATATTTTATGATGGGAGATTAGAAGCATTATTGAAATGTGATAAAAATCAGCTGCATGTTCTGAAATTAGCGACACTATTTCATCTGGCTGCTTTGTTTTTTGTAGGGTTCAGTACCTTCTGCTATGTAGTGCACACTAGAGGACCTTCAAAATGAACGCATCCTCTATTTGATATTTGTATCATGACCAAGGGAAAAAATACTTCAGTACAAGTATATAATGAGCAAGATTCTCCATGGATGTAAATTATTGCAGCTCCATTGATTTTAGTAGATCACAGTATATAATGTACAACTTGGGGGGGGATCTTGTTCTGAATAATATTCCTTAGAATATTTGATGCTGTGAATATTTATGTCTGTCTTTCTTGCAGCCATGATAAACTAAACAACTTGCAAATATCTACATTAAAAAACCCCATCCAACATGAAAAATGTTATTCGAGCAGTTTGTGAGAGGAGAAATAGCCAATCCAAGTACTGTATTTGAGCTTCATGCTTTGCTCCTGCCATGAAAATGACAGAAGTCTGAGCTGGGATCATGTATTGGTTTTAAAACTGAGAAACATAGTTTGAGAAATTGATGTGATCTCAGCTTCCTGCTGTGTTCACTCGCACCTGTAAGAGGATATTGAGTGTCAATGTGCTTGGAAAGATTAGTGTTGGTTTTGGCAGATGATATAGACTGGTAAAAATCTACAGATCAGTAAGAAACAAGAAATTGGATTAGCAATTTTTTTTTTTTTGGTATATGATGTACTTTGGCTTTTGTTGTATAAAAATGTTATGACAAAGTACTGTAGATACTCAAATAAGCTATCTTCTGTAGTGTCATTCTTATCTACCCCACTCTTAAACTCTGAAGTAGATAGTAAAGAACAAAATAAGTGAAATATGTAAACTGAGTGGCATTTGTGAACTTGTGAATGCTACAAACAGCTCAGATTCTTCTCACTATATCTGTTTGAATATTGGTGCCTCCTAGTAGATCTGATGAAGTGCAACTGACTGTAACAAGGTACTGCTGAAAAGACCACGAGATCAGAATACAGGAACCTTTAGGACATGTCAGAAAGAGAAAGTAAAAATCTTAACACTACATGAGGACTATGGAGGCTGAAAAAAAATATCAGTTCAATTGTATCTGTGGTTATAGGCTTTGCTACAGTAATCCTTGCACACGAATGAATGCATTCACAGCTGTTTTTTAATGTAATAAGCAGTGCACATACTTCTGTTCTACATTGTGCTTCTTCCTCCTCCTTTCAGCAGTAGTGAAAACTGTTCCTGCAGATGCTGGTAATACCCACGTACGAAGACTGCAGTAAGGAAGCTAGGGCTTTCAGTCATACATACATGCTTATCCGGTAGTGTGTGTGTTTTCTAAAGTACTTATAGTCAGAGTTCAAAAAGAGCAAGTTATTCCTGGAGTTGTTAGTGTTCCTTCATGGTTAATTTCTTCTTTGTAACAGCAAGAATTCATCTGTAGTTCTTGCTCCACATGTAGCAGAGAGAGAGGAATAGTAAAATAAGCTCTGTTCAGAAAAGTGGTGTCATTGAGGAAGATCTGCTATGTAAAATACTCTGCAGCCTATTTTGCCGTGCTCAGAAAATAAGTGAATTTCAGTATGTGTGTGTCTCTATCAAAAAGCTGAAACTTTGATTGCTGGTTTCCAGTTTATTGTAGGTTTATATGTCAGCTGAGTTTAATGTTGAGCATGGTATCCCTTCCATAAATGTTTTATGCAAATTGCTGAAAGCACATTGTCAGATTTGCTAGAAAGGTAGCAATTTTAAGAGTGAAATTTGTGAATGAACTTCCTATACATTAAAATGGCCAGCAGCTTGGTATTTTGTTCTTTTTTGATTTTTTCAGGTGACGTATGCACAACATTCACACTCAGCCATGTAGACAAGAAGATTAATTCCTTCAGAGGCTTTCTTGTATAATATGTTTGTTCTGTAATTATCAGTTTTTTTCAAAACAGTCTGAGAGATGTATTATGCCCATTTTACACGTAATAAACTGTAGCAAATGGAAATGAATGACAGTTTATGCTAATGCTGGTTGCCTAAATTGAGACACCTAGGACCTAAGTTACCTTTTGTCACCCACCATGTGGTACATACGCTCTATGATCAGGGAACAGCTTCCATTGCAGCTAGTCAGTGTTCAGAACTGTCGTACCCAAGGATCTCCAGTCAGAAGCTCTGAAATTGTGGAGCAAGTTTGATTCTAAAGATTTTCCAGCTATGAGAAAGTAAAGCAGAGATGGGGATGAAATCCCATTCTACTATGCAATTTTCGGGTGTCCTACCTTCAGACTGACTTCTTCTTGCTTGCCTTTCTTTTCCCGCTGCATGCCATTTTGTTTCAAATGTGCTTGTGAACTTCAGCAGTATCATAGGAGCCTTTTTCTTTAAACAAACCAAGCGCAGCATGTATCCATCCTGAGCAATAGGGAGTATGGAAAAGAATAATATGGAATTACATAATCTAGGGCCATATGATACTACATAATGTATGGGATGTTTCCTCAAATACTAGTTCTGCTGGCACCTTACGTAGCACCTCCCAAGTTCTTTCCTTTCCCTTCCCCCTGCAAAGTCTTACCCTGCCAAGTGTGTTTTAGTTCTCTTCCCTATGTATCTGCTGTTCCCCTCCATCTAGACAGACTACTGGCATGAATGTTTATAAAGTCTGGCAGAAGACGTTATCAGCTGAATGCAGAGTTGCTGTGCTAGGCTTTACCTTGGTGGGGCTGCAAGGCCAGGAGGATTTCTGCAGCATAGCTATACCTTACGGAGCTGCTGCCATGCAATACCCAAGCATGTTTTTGTGAGAGAGGCTTTGTTAGGCTTCATGTGTAATGATTTGTTGACTTAAAGTATAAAGCAAATAATCAGGCTGAGTACTGTTCCTAAATGGAACCAGAGTAACCTTGTGTAAGCTCTTCCTACTTTTTGTGATAAAACCTCACTAATAGACAGGCTTGCTCTGTGAGATCATACCTTGTTCTAGTGGCTGGCCCTGGAACAAGAACATTTCACTGCTTAAACAAAGGTGCTCTTAGCTTAGAGTGTGGAAGAAAAGTTTGATTTTTGTTTCAAGATGTGAAAAATCCAGTCGTCACTGCCAAGTCTGTGTGGTTATATGTTGTTGTACATAGTCTCATACATAAAGCATGCTGCCATGTTGACTCTGCATATGTGTATAAAATAAGACAGTTTAGGTTAAGCTTTGCCTATACTTACATCCTTCTACTTTCTTCAGTGCATAATAGCCAGGCATCCTATCATTTTATTATTCAATGGCAAGTTCTCTATGCCTTAAGAGGATTTACTGTAGGTGTGACTGTAGAAAAAAATAGTGTATCAGTGGCCACTGTATAGCATCAGTGGAAGAGCTGTACTGAAGCCTTACTCATTGACACAGAGGAGAGAATTTTTCTATACAAATGTCCTTTGGCAATTATTGCTGACAGATGTAACAATAGAAAATAATGATATTTTAACGGAAGTTAATATTTCAAATATATTGAGTATATTGTGGCACTAGTGACTTTCTGCAGTTGTCCACAGAGCATCCCAAAGGCCTGTTTAAGATGCATTAAGCAAGAACTGTTCAGTGTTTATTTTAAAACACTTATGAAAGGTAGAGCACAATAGAAGAGAACCTTGTCCATGATCTATGGTTTCGTTTGCAGTATATTCAACAGACAGTCTGTAGTTTGTGTTTCCCTTTTCTGGAACAAATTGCCTTTACTTGTGCAGTTGCAAATTGTGCAAGTACAGTTGAGCATCTGTAGTCCTTATGGTTTAATTTGTGGACATTTCTGCTTGTGTGTATAAGCTGGGAGCTGCAAACTAAAACTTGGAGATTCATGTGCTCAGTTTTGAAGACTTGCATGCTGTTTTGATGGTATGAACACCTGACCCTTTTAAAGGTAACAGAGAGAAGGGAGATGATTTGAAGTTGTTGAAATATGTTATTGGAAGAGTAGAAATGTTGAAGGCTGTTAATAGCATTACTTTCTTTCCCCCATGTGGATTATGTATATTGTAATAAAAGACCAAGTGTATGTTGGGATGAGTGAGTAATTGAATGAACTGTCATATCTCTCTCCCACTCACCAGCTTGTGGAATCCACAGTTAGGGGACCGTTAGCAGTGATCTCAGCTGCAGGGCAGTAGATGTGAAGTTCACAGCTGATCTAGCACACTCACAGTTAAAAATGTTTGCTTATTGCTTCAAAGGCATCACTGTGAACTCTCACACTGGGATTCCAGTAGACCTCATAAAAAGTTACTGTTTGTGAATGTGCAAACACAAAAGGGAAAAGGCTCGGTAAATAAAATGGCACTTCAGTTTTGCGAGTAATTCTCGAGCTATTCAGTGTTTGGTTTATGCAGTTGGTATTTTCAGGTGTATTCTTCTCAAGTGTAACTTCCCTTATAGGTCACACCAAAAAACCTGAGGCTCTTCAATTCAAAAGTTAAAATAGCTTGATGCAGCAAAGAGGCAAAGTTTGGAGGTTTAGAATGACAGTCTAGATAGAGTAAGTATTTTCTTCTAAAAGTAACCTTCCCTGGGTGTGATGTATTTTAAACTGTGTTTGGTAATGAATGCTATAGTTAAATTGAGACTTGCACAGTAAGCTGTTTTATAAACTCATTTCAGCAGATTTTTTTCTCATCTTAGAAGATGATTTTGTATGATTTTAGACTTTGAGAAAGACTGCAAAATCTTTCTTTTCCTCTCCTCTGTCCATGCTTCTTATCTACATTCAGACCATATAATAATTTCTGAGTGCTTTTAATATTCATCAGGGTCACAAGCCAAACCGCATTACTGATCTCTTTGGACATTTTATTCCCCAAAACTTCACCCCCTTTCACTCTTGTGGCTTCCCTCCTTGTCCCTGCTTTTGTTGCTCTTTCCCCAGGGAGGCCTCTCTCTGTCTTGGATACATTTCTTTTAAACTGGGAACTGTTTTTACTCTCTGCAAAAGAAAAACTGTAGAGAGCTTAGAAATTCCTTAACTGTGTAAAAATGCAAGCCAATGTCTAGAATGCCTTCAGTGATGTAACTGATGTCATTTGATTCTCTGAAGTTTCCTGATGAGGACAGGGAAATGCAGACTTGGTATGCCAATAATAAAGTGTTTTAGAAAATCTCTGCTTCCCCATATGCTTTTTTTTTTTTATCCTTACTTTTAGAGGCACATCCAATATTGTTAAGAAATACTAAAGAGCAAAAAGAAACTTACTCTGTATGATTCAATCTGAAAAATGATATAATTTTAAAAATTCATAATCCCTGAAGGTAGAAATTGCATTCATTTAGTGTTCATGGAATCACCATTAATAAGAAGAAAATATGTAGCTTTTGTATATCTCAAATGAGCACATAGTTCATATGTTTAGGGTAGTGTTTTTCAATGTACATGTGTATATAAGTTCAAAAAACAAAAAGTAATTTGTCCATTAACAGTATTTCATGAACAGAAGTTTGATTAATTTAATACTAATATTTTCTAATTTCCTGCTCTTCTGAGAATCACTTTTAAACAGGATATTGATTCTGTTTACAAAAAAAAAGCCAGTTTATTAATATAAAATTGGAGTTGTGCCCAGATGGAAATATGTATTCCTTTGCAGCTATCTGCCTTATATTGGAGCTAAATGCTGAAGTTCACCCACCATCCACAAATAGTATCTGACTTTACAGTAAAGGACTTTTGGGACTTCTTTTTACTTTTTTTTTTCATATATCCTTGGTAGATTTCCTGTAGAGAATACATGTCTGATATCAGCTGAGTGTCTGATCCAGTGCAAGTTAAGATATCTTAGTTCTCAGTAGGAGGTCCAAGGCTCTAATCCTGACCTGTGGAAATTAGCCTGTGTTTTATCACTGGTCTCAGTCCATATAGAATTATGCCTTTTCCAAAGAGAGATTTGTTGATACCATTCAAGCCATATGTACTATTTATTTACAAATATACTTGTTCAGTGACAAATATCTTAGTCACTTTATTTTGCATTTACTTGACTGTGGAGCTGGAAATTTGAGTTTATCTATCTCATGTGTGGATGAATGGTTAGTCTTTGTGATGTTTATTTTTCAGAGGAACCTTAGTATCTCAGAAAAAGACACTGAACACAGGTATAGAGTGGTGCGCATGGACAGAACAAAAATACGTCTCCATTCCCCTCTGATATCTGAGCTTTTAAAAAAGCTTATATTTTTATTGTCTCTCTTTTGACTTGATTGGTTGAGCACAATTTTGGAGTTTAGTGTGGTAATTTAGATGGAAGGGGAAACTGATGGTGGAGTAGGGTGCTTCATTGATACAATCTGGTTTAGGGGATTTCTTTGCAGACTGAGACCAAAAGAAGTTCATATGTCACACTGCATGTTTTACTGGAGCAGAGAATTTAACCTGGATTTTGTATAGCTAAACTTACCACCTTAACGTACGTACTTGTTTTCTCTCTGTAAGCTGGCTGATCCATTTGAATTCATTTGAACTTCATCTGAAGTACGAACTGATTCATTTGAATGATTTGAATGTTCTGATTTGTTTAGAAATGCACATACGACCACGAGAAAAGTAAATAGTAGATTGCAACAAACTTACATTGCAAAGAAAGGAGAGCAGATTCTGTGTGTGATGTGTCTGAGTGCAGCTGTATTGGCTGGAGTTTAATTTGGGGAAAAAATAAATTTCTTGTAAATATGATTAAATAATGCAATAGAGCATCTGATGTTTTTGTGGTAAATGACTGGTCATGTATGAAAACCTCTCAGTCTTCCACCCTCACGAATCATTTAAATTCCATCATTCCTTGGGGTTTTAAAATTACTTCCAGTATTTTTAAAAGTGTCTGTTGGCCAGAGATGAGTAGGCAACCCTTTTCTTGAGGTAAAATAGACTCTTTGGCTTGCAATCCCTAATTCATTTGTCTTGCTGTCGGTCACAGTGGAAGTATCTTCATATTTTTTTGAATCAAATGTTGTACATAACAATGAACTTGAAAATCAATCATGTGATACCCACTAACTGCTCGTTTGCTTGATAATGCCATTGTGCACTCTAAGAACACTAAGTTCTCACTATCCTTACATTTCTGTGGTTATTTTAACAATTGTTGTTTATGGACTTCAAAATACTATGTAAATTATTCGGTGCATTACTCCATTCCCTCATGTTTAGGCTAGATCCTACTTCCCTTCAAATCCCTAGAAGCTCTCTTATCTAATACCTTTCGCTATGTGGGCTGACAACAAATCCATACATGCATTGAGTAATTCAAGTCTCAATTTTGAGAGAAACATTTTATTTCCCCTAATTACCTTTATGAAAAAGTGCACTCAGCCATCCTTTTTACTTGTAGTAAAGCCCCTTTTTCAACCTCTCCGTTTTTTGTGCTTACTCTGTTAGTTTCTAAAACCTGTGTTCATGAAGTTGTTTCACAGTTCTCTTGGAGTTGTAACGATTTGTATCAGCTGCTGACCTGTTCTTCCTGTTTGTCTTTTGTCTCATTGTCTCTTGATTCTCATCCTCAAAACCCATTTTTAAATCTCACAAACTTACTGTGTCTCTTTCTGCTCCATATTGATCCTGAAGACCTCCCTCTAATGTGATGATTGTAATAAATGAGATTGTGCAAAGGCTAGGTAGAGTCTGATGAGCAAAGCTGGCATATCTCCCATCTCTGGGCTTGATCCTATTTCCATTCAAGTTGGTGAAAAATCTCTCATTGATTTTACTACAGTAAGGTCAATATTAAATTTCCATGTATCTGTATTTATAACTCTGCATTTCTGATGGTGAATATTCCTCGTTCTGAGGCAGGAGCTATGTCTTTGTCCGTGTTACCACAGCATTTTGGCAACTAAGGCAAATCTGAGTTTGGGATCTTATCTCTATTATAATACTGACACCAAAGACTGGGAAAGAAAAGGAGAAGGGAAGAGGATTTGGGTGTTACTGATCACCTTGCTGCCACATTGGAGTCAGTGAATTTACCCACTCTGTGTTCAGTTATATGAATTCTTTTTGCTTGGCTATATTATATATATGTGAGCACTGTGTCTGATCTCCGACTGTGTGTATACATATTATCCTGATCCTTTTGTCAGTATGTAGTGACATGCAGTATCATAATGCTCCTACTGTTTTTGGTTTTGTTTTAATTACATGACTTAGTGTTATTTACTAATCAGTCTGGGAAGGTTCCTTGAATTTGACTTACACTGCTGCATGACATGTAACACCCTGCTTTGTAGCTAAGCAGTGGGTATATAATACCATATGAAATAAAGGAAGACATAATTCTCCTAAAAAGATAAATATATAAAATTTAAAATTAAAATATTCTAATAAGAATATAGAATTCTGCAGAAAATGAACTTCTGGATTCTGGGGGCCTGTCTTGCGAATATCTCTCAAATCAAAGCTTTCTTCTGTAAAACTTGAAGACCTGAGTCTGTGAACTAAATGTACACATAGTTAATTTAGATCTTATGTTGGCTGGCATTGTAATGCCTGAATCTAAAGCAAGTTAGGTGCCGAGGTATCTAACGGGTTATAGCAGAGGATCCATAATCAAGTTGGAAAACTCAGGAAAAACATAAGAAGGCTGATGAAGAGATACTATCTACTTCCATCCCATATCGTAGCTTTTTTTTCAGAATATGGAATGTGGGAGGTATAGCTGTAATGCCCTCATCTACTTCATGGATTTGAACGTACCTCCTGCAACATCCAAAAGTATATCCCAAGCGCTGAACAGGATACTTAGAAGTGAAGGAGGGCTTCCTCAGTGCCTCCCACTGAAACTGTTCTACTTTCAAAGAGTAGTTTAATGTTCAGTAGGCCAATGAGAGAGAACAAGCATATTGCTGTGACTTACTGGTCAGGGCACTTGTCTGGGAGGGTGGGAATGGGGTTCCTGTTCTGCTTCAGCAGTGTTGCTTTGTGGATCAGCACAACATCTGGAAAACAAGCTGCTGTGCATATTGTACAAGGGGAGGCTTGAGTAGACTGTGGTGACCAAGTACAAATGGGTTTGAGCAAAAGCAAGGTGCAGAATTGAGCAACAGCAGATGCAATCTAATCTTTATTTCTTGACTGGTGCTGCTGCTCAGCGGTCTCCTTGATGACTCAGTTACATGGTGAAATGAGCTTTCTGAATCCAAAGTAAAAAAGTGGCTTTTATGACAAGGGAAGGTTCTTTCTTGGTAATCTGTTCACAAAGTAGAACATTAACCTGCTGCAAATCATACTCCCATAATGTAAATGTCATCTTCCTTAATGTTCAAAGCACCGGTTTTACACAGTGAAAATTGGAAGGTCTTGCAGAATAGAAATGAGAACATTTTAGAGCATTAATTGACTTACAGGTTGAGAACCTCACCCCAAGCATGTGGGTTTGGCTTTTTGTCCTTGGTTGGTTATAATTCTTTTTATATCAGTTGAAGATGACCTATTTTTCTAGTGGTAAGTTTTGAAACTCTAAAAAATGTACCATTCTTGTCAAATGAACAAAGCCTTCCTCCTGTTTTAAAAAGATAGTTATTTTCATGCATATAACCTGTGATCAGCTGCTTTAATTAAAAAAACAAACCTGTGATTTAGTGTTTTTGTAGATCATATGCAAGTAATACACAGGCAAACATAATCCAAGCCTCTGCAAATCCAGTATCTCAGCTCACCCCTGTTTTGTAAGGTGATATGAGACTTATTTTCAAGAAAGAATGTTTTTAAACATGTGGTGGTTACACATGCTAAGAATACGACTGTCTGAAAGCTAAATTACTGAGCACATGCTCTGAGTGCTACCTCAGTGGACATACTGGACCCAGTCAGGGCTCACCAAAAGCAGGCTCTTTTGTATTTTAAAAGGCATTATTGGCACAATTCTATGTGAATAAAGACTTTGCCTAAACACTGAGAGAAAGCTTGCCAGCAAAGACACAAAAGACAGGTTCTCAAAAGAACTATGTAAATTTGGTACCTAATTTCCATGGATGCAAATCTTGAAAAAATTGCATGAGGAAGTGCTGTGTTTTCTTTGACTTGGAAGGAACCCTGTTGCTGCCATGATGTGTAGTACAGTCATTCTGTGGGTTGTCTTAAAAACAAGTGGAACTATGGCCTCAGAAAATCTGAGGGTTTTAATGGTGCAGAGATGTACCATGTTAGTTTGCAAACCATAAAATACTTCAGGTTGGAAGGGCCTGCCAAGCTTTAGTTTAACATGGAGTAAAAATAAAATTAGTTTTCAAAATTATTATGTATATTTATAAATGATTTCTCATCATAGTAATTATATAAATGTTACTTAGATTTGATTTAAGAACAAACAGTACCTTTTCTGGAACTGGGATCATGTTCAAAGCAGCCTATCATTAATTAGTCTAAAAGACACAAATGGCTATTACCGAGGAATATAAAGATTTATAAAGAATATAAAGATTCTGTGAGCAACTTTGGGACATGTTAGACTGTCAGCTACTTACTGCATTTATACCACAAGTCGAGAACAACTGTCATCAGTAAGAGGAGCTGTTAGAAAATCAAGGTTTCTCTGTACTTGGTGCTATTAGTTATTATCTTTTAAAGATAATAATATAAGTTATAAACATTTTTCTCTCCAGTATATTTTATTTAATTTCTGCTATGATGACAGTTTTGTGGGACTGCATTTCAACTTTATCTTTACGCTTTTATCCCCTGAACCTTTATCTTCATTGACATATTTTTCAGTTTTAAATATTTGCATTTTCTTTTGGTTGGAATTCATCCTGGCTGTGCTGAGTTTCTTTTCCCTACTGCAGTTTTTGCTTACATACACAGAATTATACCTATCTCACCATACCTAGCCACAGCAAGACATTTTGGTGCCTCTTCCATCAAGTTCACTTTTGAACTGAATGCCTAACAATTTGCTCTGTACTGCTGGGGACAGGTTTCTGCTCTGGCACCCATGGTGTGTTCAGCGTGTATTGTGTGCTTCCTGACAGGCTCTTCCTTGTTGTCATGGTGGTTTTTCATTATGACTGTACAGAAGAGCTGATGGCTGCACTGCTACTGTGTGTTTACTTGTTTTTGTATGTGTTAGGAATATGAATATTTTTTTTTTTCATTTATGAGGTAATTTCAGTCCATTTATGGTGGTATGGTTTTGGACGTGTGGTGGTCTTTTTCCATGCTTTGGATATTTCAAATTAAAATTTTTTTTTTCTTTTAACTTCTGTAGCTCCTGTTAGAGAAGAAGTGTGCTTTTAAATAAAAGCCCCTCCTCTGTGACTTAGAGCAAAAGTTTCATAGCTTGGCTGTATGCTGGCCACTGCACAGTGGACATTGGAATCCTTTCTGTTTTTAAATGGATTTGCACAGCACATGAAAACTGAATGCAGTCTATTGCAGAATGGTTTTTGCACTCTTTTTTTTAGTAATTACATATCATTATAATGCTATTTAAATGCAACCTGACTAAACATTTTATTAGTACTTTACTACTTAATTAACAACTATTGCTGAAAACAGTCCCCACACTGAGACTTATTCCACTTAAGTATCCATCGTGATGAAATGTAACTAACTCCGCACTTGAAGGAATATATGACATTCTGTGGAATGTTTTTTCTTGGTTGTTTCTTGAAAGCGAGCCACTTATTTAGTGCTGAGTATCTGAAATTATTTAAAACAGTCTCTGCTTATGCTTTCTGCATAAAAATTGCAGAGACTATATAAATGAAATTCTCAACAATAATTCACATTCTTATCTGGGTGAAGAGCCTTCATACAAGCCACTGAGTTGTAAAGTGTTCAGATTTTTCTGCTGCTAAATCAACAATTGTATTAGTCTTGTGGTGTCACTGCATGTGTCATTTTATTTGGTCTCTTACTCTCCTGATTTGTTCAATATGTTGGAAGCAGTGTAAACTGGTATAACCTGTAGATGTTAGCATTTCCTGGGTATGTAGACACAGGAGACCAGAAAAGGTGTTTGGGTATGGGAGTGCAAGAATAGGCAAATAATTTTCTATTTGTAACTGGAATTTCTGGGTTTTTTAGACAGTTTTTGATGGAGGAGTGCTGGGTATATGAAATCGTGCTCTAGAGAGTTCTGGAGCTCTGCAGGATTTCTGGGAATTAGTGCTGGGATAATGATGGAAGAATACTTAGAGCTTTCTGCATACAGGAAAGATGTGTCATGATTTCCTTCCATAAACTGCAAGCTTAATACTGCAAGCTGACAATCTTTTACATTCCTTTTTCTTTATGAATTTCAGATGGGGGAATTTAGCAGCATTCATGGGGAATTTCCTTTCAAAACTGCAGTTTGAAAGTTCTGGAGGACTTGTTTCTGTTCTCACACTTGTGTAAGCCAAGTGCGAGCCATGACAGAATCATTCACTGCGAGTGATGTTGGTTTCTCATCAAAGTTATTCTTCGGTCATAGTTCTGTATTTCCAGTCCATAAGATCATGGTGGAGGGGAATGCGGTGTTTGAAGAGATTAATCTCCTTCTTGCTGCTGTGCTCCTCTGTGGGAGGTTGCCATCTTTCAAGTGTCCTAGATTTTTGTCAACCATTTGAGCTCATAGTCGGCTCAAATTTATCTTCTTTGGTGCAGATGTGGCTGTCTAATCTGAAGCCCCCGCTACAGTTGCTAACATCTAACAGAAAGACAGGGATGAAGGTTGGGGTAAAAGTCTTTTCAACCACTCCAGCAGGGTTTGGCAGGGCTTGGCTCTTAATGCCCAAGGTGATGGCTTTGTCTAAACTTTGGGCTTAGACTTTATGAAAGATGTTAGATGGGAGAAAAATTCTTTCATAGATCTGTGCAGGGAAACTATGAGTGTTTCCACCCTGGTCATACATTAGATATCTATACAAACTAATTCTTACCTCTGTAGTTTCATAGCCCAGGCTTAATCCAGAGCAGAACAAACAGTAACATTAAATGGACGTTACTGGCTATGAGTTGAGTTCCTGTAGAAGGTGGCTTAGGCTGTGGCGTTCAGTGAGGCAAGATGTGTAAAAATATTACTCATTTGTGTAGGCGTTTGTAGGATTGAGCAGCGTGAGGTATGGCAGAGCTAGCTGTTCTCAGCCTTTAACTGGAAGCTGTATCTGTTTGTTAATGGGGTAAGCTGTAAGTTCACAGCTGGTCTATAATTACCCTTTAACACTGTGAAAGTAATAACTAGAGTCTGTTTTTTTTTTTTCCCCCCTTTCCCCTCCTCCACAAGTGTCCAATGTGGTTATTTGCACCTGTGAAGAGTGAGTAAGAAACTAGGTATAAAATGCTGCCATTCTGGTTTGGCAGTGTTTAACCACCTTGTAAATGAGTGTTCAAATTTTCAGGTGGAAGATTGGGTCGTCTTTCAAACCTTTTTAAAAGTTTTTTTAATCCTCGATCTTTTTATCCTTTTTTGCTATCCTGAATAGAATATCTAGGGTGATCATGCAAAGTGATGCTTCAATGGGGAATTTCTTAAGAGGGATTAATTTAAAAATGATTTAGGAAGTCTCATGATTTCATCAAATACTCCACAAGAACACTGTGAAGCAAAGTAGCATGCACAGATACTCCTTTGGGAACATGACAGATCATTTGAACTGTATTTTGATTAGGAAAATGTACTGCTTTTTATATCTGTGCAAGTATTTAATATTATTGACTCTAATGCTCTCATGAAACCCTTCTGCACTCAGCCTTGCCAGGATTATCAGTGGGATTTTTGTCAGAGTAAGGACTGGACTGATATGTGATCATGAACCTCTTTCTCATCAGTTTGCCGATTGCTATTTTCTTTAGCATGTGTCCTAATTTAAAATTAGTGGTGCTAGAGCTTCTGTAAGTTGGAGGAAAATTGAGATAGTGGCCTGTACTAATGGAGAAAAAAATTCCAGTAATTTTTTTCTTTTTATGGAGTGTTTTCATTCTATTCGTAAGAAAAGTGTTCTCTGGAGTGGGGGTTAAATGCATTCTTGACACTTGATTCCCTACCCTGCCTGCTGACTCACCATTTTGTTGGCACACAGCCATGGTACAGTTGTGGAGTGTGTTTACCAAGTGCTTGAATCGCAAATGGAGTGCTGTTGGATTCTCTCATACTTGAAACGGTTGGGAAAAGTTTTAGCCTTTCAAATCAGCTATGTTGCAGCCTAGTTCTTTAAAGTTCAGTTTAATCTTTCAATAGACTTTTAGAGAAAGTGGATTTATTTAAAAAACATTATTTAGAGAGGGATGGTGTCTTTGTGTTACAGCCATTTATGGAAGATGAATCCTACCAGGTCTAGTGTGTTTTGGGATATTTCTTTCCAACTGGCATCACATTAGCATCCAGGAGAATAAGTCTGTTTTATCCTGTTACATGTACATACATGAAAAATATAATGCCCTGTTTTTCTGGTCTGATTAACCTAGGCACAATGTGGTGCTGGGGATGGTATAGGTATTGTGATCACCTTGTCCACTGCTTTTTTCAGATGGACCTGGTTACTGGAGTAAGAAACTTGCAGGTTGCTTTATAGTTAATAACTTACATTGCTTCAGATGTCATTCCAGGGAGCAGCCCTGTGCAAAGGAGTGATGAAAGGTCATTTATGGCAAGAAAACCCACAGAGGGCTGGACCACTGATATTATTAAGGCTTGCTTTCAGGAATAAAGAGAGGATCAGGGTCAAGCAATTGTCGACTCCAAACCCCACACTCCAACCAGTGGGCATGCTGCTGCCGATCAGCAAAGCTGTGCTCATCTGACCTTTACCCTTGAAACAGCAGGGAATCCCTTGGCAGCTCAGCTGGCAGGAGTTTTGAGCTGTTGCTCATTATGAGCCTAATGGGCAAGAAGTGGACTTGGAGGGAATTGTTTGCCAGAGTCCAAGTCCCTGACAAACAACTCACCGCAGCTGCATACAAAATAAACAAGTGAGAGCCTAAGATAACGCAGATCTTGAATAATGAGGCATGGGAAGAGTTTTCTGTGAATGCCTTTATCCATTTAATGAACCTCTTGTAGAAAGTGAATACCCTAGAGCCTGGTAGGCAGCATATGTAATTGCTAACCAGAAGGCTGGAAGGGCAGCAGTATGAAATTGTTGATCTTTTTGGAGTAATAGAAATGGTAGCACTTATTTACAGACACATCAGAAACACATTTCTGGATGACTAAATAACTTACTTCTAGATGATAGTAATTAACTTAATCCTAACAAGTCAAGATTGCTGCTTAGTGTTTAAATAATTTTTTGTTACAGAAACTCTCATGTTACATGCAGCTTTTTACCTAACATTTTAAGAGGCAGTGGTAGTTCAATAGCCCCTGTTTCCAACATGACTTAGTTGCAAAGAGCATTTTCATTTTTCTCTTTATAGTTGTTCACCAAGATATTTCTGTCTATGACCACAAGCTATTTCTGTCTATGACCAATGTATAAAATAAGTTTCATAGATGTTACATGAATGAGTCCAAGTTGATAAATGTGACTGAAGAGTTGAGGAAGATTAAAAACACAGCAGAGCATGTCTTTCTATTAACAAGAGTCAGTGATAAAATTGAAAATGTTGAATTCGATACAAAATTTCTTAGACACTGCTGTTAAATTTTGAACTAAGTATATGCAACCCTGCCACCTGTAGTAATTATGTCTTTCTGATCAGTGGCACATTATTTTTTGAAGAAGACGGCTACAAGATATTCCCTGTGCTATTATCATGGAGGAGTTTGCTGTGGTATCTGTCAACCACTGGGGTTGATCTAGAACCAACTGAAGTCAGGAGGATCTCCATTGGTGGCTTCTGACTTAGATGCACTGAATTCGTTCAAGTGACACCAGTGCCAGGAAGTGATAAAGGAAAGGTGATACAGTTTAGTTTAGGGTTTTTTAAGTTACTAAACTGTTTCCTTCTCCCAGAATGAAAATTTCCTTTTCTCCCATAGTACTTTTGACAGTTTCAGGTGACAATTATTGTGTCAAGCCAGATGGACTTAATAATTGGAATTCAACAAAGTTTTTAATGGTTCTATTTTCATTATACATCTGTAAGGAGCAAATTTTGTACAACCAAGGAAAGAGTATAAATTAAAGCAAAGTGGTGCTAGAAAAATTCAAATGGTTTGAATTCTAGGGTCAGCTGTTAGTCTGGGTTTCTTAGTAATTTGAAACTATCTCCATGCTATGCCTGTAGATTGGTTTTGAGGATGTCAGACATCAGTCATGAACAGATGCGTTATGTTTTATTAAATTTTATAATCTCTGAGGGAGTTTAATGAAAAACAAGGCACCAGGGAGGGGTGAATTCCAGAAGTTAATAGGCTCAGAATTTTACCCTCTGACTTTTTTCTCCTTAACCAAAGTGCCCCCTAGTCTGACTTCTGAGACCTGATTTGCTTTGAACTCCCACAATATTTAAAATGGTGTCCTCCTGGTTTTCTTACGTGCTTTCATTTGCTGTTTGTTTCAGAACCTCCCCTTGTTCTTTCCATACGCAATATTGTTTCTGTTATTCAAAACTCAAAATGAGAAATGGCATGTCTCAGTTTATGTAGAGCTTTGACCTGTTTGAGTACTTTTTATATCTTAAGTGGGATTAATACCTGCCTGTTCTTTTATATATGCAATTCATAGACTAGTCTTTTGTCTGCCTGAATTTGTAGACCTTCTTTATATCTACTTAATGCATTCCTCTTCCATGTAGTTTGTTCATGTATTAATTTACAGCAACAAGGACTAACATTTATCTTGTTTTAAAAAACCTTGTCTTGACAAAGTATTTGGGTGGATTTTTTAATTTTAAAGAACTTTTGCATTCCTTTAAAAATGATTTATTTAAAATTTGCATGTTGGCAATCTAAGACCAAAACTTATCAATAAAACTGCTAGACAGGAAAGGTGTCATACTCTGTTCATCATGTGCACATTGCTTACAGTCCAGTGCAAGCTACAATAAGTTAATTCCTGAAAGAGCCACTGTAATAAATAATTGGATTTGTTGATGGTGAAGCAAGACTAAATTGCTCAATCCTCTGCTCTGAATAGCTGACCACAGTTTTTACTAACAGTGTCTGTCAGTTTAAAGCTAACTAATGTAATTGCTAGAACATAATTGTTGTCCTTTGAATCAGGTGTAGGTCATTTTTCCAGACCTTTCTGTATAGGTGGTTTGAGTAACACCGGCTTCCTGTAAAAATATCCATCCTTTTCTGCCTCTGGCAGAAGTAATTTACAGTTACTCTTCTAATCGTGGGAGATACATGATTGGAAACAGCATTCATGGATGTTACAGCCAAACGGTCACCTTATATAGAGGAGACCCCATGGAAGGATTGCTGTCTGTAACCAGGTAGGAGGACCACAAGGTGATCCAGCTTCACACTGCACCAAGGGCGTTCTGGGCTGAATCTCGGCCTCCCTGGCAAATACCACTTCAAAATCAAATTCCCTCATGTCGAGCCGAAATACTGTATGCAGTAGTTGATTCTGGGCAGAAATGCTTTAGGTGACGTGCACATATCAAATAGTGGAAGTGATAATGGTGGAGAAGGTATCCTAGAAGTGCATTTATAAGAAAGACAGTTCTCAGTGGTTTTCTTGGATTTGATCATGAAATGATAAATGAGATAGATCATGATGAATGATTTCAGAGAGTTTGTACTGCAATGTCTTTTAGTGCCCTGGGTTTTGCCATTTCAGGAAAAAAAAGTTTTTAGTTTAATTTCTCTTCTAAAAACCCTGCTGAATCCCTGTTTCTTTTAAAAGGCAGGAGTTCATGAATAGCTTTATCATATACAGTACAAGGGTCTGTGGCTACCACTTATCACATTCATTCTGATCATGTAAAACTGCAAATCACTGCATTGAAATGAAGTTTCAATGTTTTTATTCAAAGCAGCTTCTCACAATGTATAAATACTGCATATTAACACACATGAAAAATACAACTTCTAAGGCACCCAGAAATGTGTCCATACACTAGTTACAGGACCATCAACAAATAAATTGTGTACATTTTGATCTAGACAGTCAATATTTGATATATCAGAAGATACAAGTCCCTCAGTACTGTACCAGTTTCAGAAAATATTTACAACACTGTGATATAGGGGTGCCTGTACCCTTATAATATTATAATATGTACTCATTACAAATATTAGAAACTGTTTTAGTCTGTTCCATGGCGTTCTGACAAAATAACTTAAGGGCCTAATTTGCAAAGTTCTACAATTAATTATTTGTGCAAGTTCTGAAAATAAATTTACATTGACATAATTTGTGAATTTTTGGTTCTTTGCTTCATCTCAGAGGTTTGGTAATAAGCCTTACCAATAGACATGCCATCCTAGCTGAACGTCACTCCTTTCCCAATAGGTCAGTGGATACATCTTTTCCCCTTACACTTGACATGGATGAGAATGCAGTGTTTGTAGCAGAAAGAGACTATTTGATCTTCAGTACGAATGTCAAACTAGTTCACTGGCGAAGGAACTAATGTTTTGTTAGAATAATGCAATTCTTTGGTCCTTTGTTTTTATGGAAGGCATAATATTTTTATTCATTAAAAATTGAAATCCTGTCTGTGAGTAAGCAAGCAGTGAATGACTTTCAGTGTAGTATTTAAAGTAGCAGTAAAGAGATTTAATATGGCTTAAAACATACGGTTAATTGGGCAGACACAGATAACACATCTAGGATACCGAGTACCCAAATGTACTATGATTAAGATTGTCTATAAGTCTCTTATGTAAACTTCTTTAGTGTCTCCTAAAGAGCGCTGGCTTTAGCCAGATTTGACTTTTATAGACCCAGCCACACAAAGCCTGAGATTAAACTACTGTGGTTGGGAGCACAAATGCACAGTTTATATATAACAAAGCCCATGCTGACAAGTCTACCTATGTTGTTCAAAAGAAACAACCCGTATTATCCTTTTCACAAGAAAAACTTAAGGCCCTGTACTCTGATTTGCTAACTTTCTTACAGCAATTATTTGGGGAAGTCCTTAGTACTACATAAGAAATTATGTAGCTTTAAAGATTTCTTGTACCTAATGGTAAGGCTTATTCACAAATGCAATACATTTATAAATTACACTTAAAACTGTAAAGGCTGGCAAAATAATAATTAAAAAAAACCAAAATAAAACAAACCCCAACCAAAATTGTCTGTTTATCCCTAACATTAAAAGAGCATTTTATTCTAATGAAAAACTATTGGCACAAAACCATTATATCATATATTAAAAGAACAGTTAATAGTAGTGAAAAAGATTGCCTAAAACGCATACCCTAACCTACCACAGAAATATAAAAGTTTATATTCTGAAAATATATACTGTATTAAAGTTTGTAAGCTTATTCATTTAAACAGAAATGTACTGAAATAGTAAACTAAGCAACACTTATCTACAGCAAAAATATACATGCAGGACAACACAAAATAAATTGCTTACCTTTAATATCTACAAATTCAAAACTGTAGATTTTTAAAGATTGTACAAAACAATTTACACAAGAATAAAATAACATACTTAACAACAAATTGCATTTATAATCTTAAATACTGTGAATATTAGTAAAGGTACCCAGACTAATATGTACAGTACATCTAGAGATCTGAATACCTAGTAAAGACAGAAACACAAGAGAAAATTGATTCTGATCTTTAAATACTGGAAAAGAAGCTTTTGACATTGTTATTACTCTTTTTTGAAGGGAAAATAGATTCCATGAAAACTAGATTGTAACTGTATAGATATGAATAATTAAAAATGTTAACTATGGTTAGCGCTTGCTTTAATGGAAAAATAATTATAGAAAAATGTATTTCAACCATTCCTTTGTCATAAAAAATGCTAAGATACAGATATCTGAAAATTCAGATGAAATGATGCAGTTTAAAGGTCTAACAACTTATGATTCTTCTCTCTTTGAAAATCTCATATGGAAAGCATACCTTCACATTGCTGAGCAATTTTTCTATATTTATCTACAAAAACCAAGCATAGTATTGAAATAAACTTACTAATATCTTATTAACATATGACTAGGAATTATGGCTCTCTGGACGGGAATAAAGGAAATAAAGGAAATTGAGGAATCATGGTACTTTCCATTGCTTTTTTTTTTTCCTTTTTTTTTTTTTTTTTTTTTCTGAAGTCACATGCTGGAGGCCTGACTGTGCAAACACGTATGCATGTGAGTGGTTTTCACTTGAGTAATCCCTCTCTTTTGAATGGGATTGCCATACAGGTGACTCACATGCACACACTGGCATAGTAGGGGGTCCTGTGGCCTTGATCCAACCAAGTCTTTGCGCATGTGCTCTGCGGCATTGCTGGCAGGTTGTGGAAATAAGCAAGTGTTAGTATAAAACAAGTGGTGCATCTATCACTTCAAATAGTTATTGAAAGAGTTCTGTTTCAGACATTTAAAAATAAGTTACTTGTGTTCATAAGTTTTTTTGAAAACATTTAAAACAGGCTAATTAGAAGCCAGACTTCTGTCTTTTCAATGAAGAACTTCCATGAGAACTTCTGCCTTTAGGGTAATGATTTCTTTAAAATTCAGTGGTACAATTAGGCCATAGAAATAACACTTCTAATTAATTGTGGAAAAAGAAATGTTATATTAATGTGTTGAAGGCTACTGTTTACTATAATCAACTGTTCGTTAACTTTACAAAGGCTTTGTTGAAAGTCTTCATGGAAATACTGGGAGGGAGAGAACGCAGCAGCCTCATTTGCAGAGGTTGAAACCATAAGCAAGTCACTGAGCTCAAGGATGGAGAGCAAGTGCACAAATTACAAAGCAAACAAATGTGCAAAGCTTCTGCTTCAAGAGGTTTTAATTTGGGCATACTAAAATGGCAGGTGAAGTCACAGAGCATGCTTGTGTTATTTCCATATTAATTGCCTTCTAGCAAGAAAGAACTGAGAGAGATCCAGTGTTCAGGAGTCAGTGTCACTGAAAAGTACTAGGATCACATTCTAAAATAGCAGATTGGATTTTTGTCGTTTACTGTGGACTGCTTTTATGGATAGCCGTAAGTTCTTGTAACAGATGGTGGGGTGGCCAGATGTGGAGAGCTGGGAAAAGCAAAACAAAACCTCTCCCTCCACTTAATTCAATACCTAGCACCTTGTATAAACTGTTGGCCCACACCCAAAGGCCTCCAGAGCAGAAATTATCTCACACCTGAGGAATCAGGCAACTAGACTAAGGCTCATAAGGATTTGCTTTTAGACTTCAGACCAAAAGGGGATGTTTAAACCTGAAAAACAGTATGATGCCACATAATGGCACCACTCACCCTGTTACTGATATCCGACTAACAGGAATATAGTAAACTCACTTAAACAAAGCATCTTGTTGGCAAGCCCTTCAATGCTCCTCAAGAAGGCAGAAAGTGAAAAGAGATTTAAGGGGGACTCACTGTTTCATCCACTTTTTTTCTCTTAACCCTGGCAAATTAATCTATTTTAATATATTTTTTGTACAATTTTACACATAGAGGAGCATGCACATGGCTGTTTCTTTTACTGCCCACAGCATTCTGTGTTTTCTATATATTCTTTGTCTGCACAGTTTGCTGCTAAAAATGTGTTCTCATTCTCATGTGATGCCATTAATTCAGTTGAGGGAACTATGAAAATAAGATCTGTGATCAATAAACAGCTGAATATGAACACAAAATAAATAAGTTAAATAAATTCAACAAAGAAAAAAATCCTAGTAGTTTTTGTAAAACTAACTTTACATATTATACATATAAATTATCAGATTTTTCCATTACACTGTTAGAACTTAGAAAAAAATAATTAAAATATTTCTAAAGTATGGTGTTTGGGTCTACAAAATATTGTGCTGACCCAGTTCTTAGATTGAGCCCTCTGTGTCAGCCCAGATGTGTTGCAACAGCAAGAATAAGTTAAGAAGGACAGACAAAATAAATCATTACAGATGGTGTGCCTTATTGGGCCTCAGTGGTGCTTCTCAGCACATGGAATGTATACTTTTATCTGGATGAGCAATGTGAAAGATGCAGCCCTCTGTAGAGATTATGTGCACTGAACAAGCCTGCCTATGTCTCGGTTACACGAAATCAAACCAGCTACAAGCAGCTGTGTAGCTCACAAGGAAATCGACACAACCATATGTATTAGGATACACTGTCACAAATTCCTCACTGATGCATTGCCTCTGCTTTTCAAACACAGGTAATGTTTGACTCTGTTCACAAGTGGAGCATTTTCTCTTTAAGTTAGGCCAAGACATCAGACTTCATAAATTTTGTCTTGCAAGTAGCTGAATAATGAATCCAGTCCTTTGGAAGAACTCCACAGCTGTTTTAACATCTGACACTCTTTCTCATTCACATCTTCAAGTCCGGATTTCAGGAAGCTCCGCACAAGACATTTGGACTCTTCCAATACCTAAAACCAAAATATCACTCAGTATTTTATTTTGAATCTGAAAAAAATTATGGGGAATGGCGTGAACAGCTTTTTTACACTACTGCGTCTGTTTTACAATCTAAGTAATTCCTTTGGGCACAGAAATTAGATTTGATTTACAGCCATAACTCTACTTGCTGATAGTCAGCATCTTTAAGAATTAAGGACTTCTGAGGTTTATGCGTTAGTGCCAACATTTTTAAAAGGAATGAGGGATTCCGAAGTACCGTGGTGTATTGAAGGTCTGCCATGAAGCACTAGAAGGAGCTGAACTCCCTCCTGTTGAAAATGTGATCCCTTGAAATGAAAATGTGTGAGGTGTGATGTCTTGGCTACCTGTTTTCTGGAAGGTAGTCTTTAAGGTTACAGAGGTTGGAAACCCAAATGTGGATGTCCACCATCTTTAACAGTTTTCCCTCATGCATCATTTCCTTATCAAAACAGAAATTAATAGGAAAGGGCCTTTACTGCAAATTCCCTTTTAAGTTCATTTACTTACATTTTTATAAAAGTGAAATATTTTATAAGAGAAGGGTGTTAATTAAAACAAGCACCCTCTGACTGTGTTCTAGAGTTAGATTTGCTTAGCACATGCAGGTAGTCATAACAAATCACATAAGGTTTTTGCAATGGGAAGCCCAATCTCAAGCCCTCAGTAATTGCTGCAAGTTCTTAAAGGCATGAACAGCAGGTCCATGGTTGCTCCCATAGATCAGCTTGTTTTTCCCAGAACCATTTTTAAACCCACTGAGACTGCATCCTTAAAAATTCTTTTTGAAATACCACCATACACCAGTATGTATCTCACAAGGAACCCAACTAGTCAAACAAAACCAGTAGTAATTCATTTTTTGAGGGCAGAAAATTTAATGTCAATTAATCTAGTGTTTATGTTAAGGGAGATGCACAGTCTCCACTCAGCTATGTCAACACCTCCATGTTAAGCCCAGATCCTATCCGTTTTAGGTTACAACACTGCTATTACAAAGTAGTATTTCTCTTTAACTCAAGTAACTGGTGTTAATTGCGAATTGCGGGGCTTGTGTATTTTTTTTGGTCTGTTTCAAAAAGTATCCACTTGGATTCATTGGTTTTTTGCATTTAGGATCTCAAGAGAGTAAATCTAGTCTTTGCAAGTTTTAACTCTCATCTTTGTCCACAAGTTCGCACCAGTCTTTCTAACAGGTCACAAGAGAAAATTTCATTGACAGCCAATAACAGTGAAGGAAGGAAGAAATCACAGTAAGGCCCAGAGGTTTTTCCAACTCATATAACACACCTTATATCAGCATGATTAAATAAGCTTATGCTACATTTTCAGAGAGTTTAATTCTGAATGTCTTTTGTGAGATCTAATCTACATTTCATTTAATTAAAAATCTCCTGTGTCTCTACCTTCTCTTTGACAAAGGATCTTTGAGACTGAGGGATGTTAAGACAGTTTCAGGCATAGGAAATGTAGCAAGAAACTGCAACAATTTGCACTTTAGTTAGTGCAGTTTTATTGCAGCCAGTATCACTTTTTTCACTGCATTTTTTTTAAACAAGGATGTGCCCAGAATAGGAGTATATCTGCCTGAAGGAAAAAACCTTAGGAAGTAGAAATAGGAAAGGGTTTTCTTTCAACTTTTATGTCCACAAAAGGAGAGTTATAATATACTGTGACCAGACTGTGTTCAAATCCCTATGTGTCTGGATCTCTTCTCTCCTTCACAGCAGAGGTTAGCTGGCACTATCCTACCCTTCTGGTGCACTGTGTAGAACATTTTGCAGAATCAGGAACTATGCAGGTGCAGAAAAGAAGGAAGACTCAGCTGAAACATAGTAGGCCAGGACAACATGAAAGGCAAATACATTTTTTTACTAGCCCTACAGAGATTTCCCAGTACAGTTGTACAATTTCAGACTCTTCCACTTTCATGAAGGAAACCTATGCTAAAATCCCCTTTCAAAATCTGAGGAAAGGAGGTTCCACTCATACTGAATAAATGTGGAGATGGGGAAAGGAAACACCCCCCCCCCGCCACTGAAAAATGGGAAACTCCACAAGCTCACTGATCCCTACGCAGATTTTGTGTTGTTAGCCCTCTTCCACAGGTATGGTTGTGGAAACTGAGGACCCACAACCTGGTGAGCCTTGGGAGCACACTTTGCCTCTGTGAAATGTAGTTTAATTACAAAGAAGTTTGATTTCTTACCACTGCACTGCAGGATGCCATTTCTTTCACTCGTAGCATCACTTCTTGGCTAAATGTTGTTGGCCAAAATACTTGTGACACTAGTCCTCTGCTGCAGGCTTCCTGTGCTGTCAGCTTTCTCCCACAGAACAACATTTCATTTGCCTGTGAAACCAAAAGATTGTTTGTGATCTTGGGCTATAATTCCCTTAAAAAATTTTCCATACTTGCCCACTATTTTCAAGATTAAATTTATAAATGGTCTCCTCTATCTTTTCATACTGCAAAATACTTAAAAAGGAGTTTCGGTAGCTATTTAAGGATTGTGCAGGTGGCCAGAGCACCAGCATGCGTTTCGTGTAAGAGAAATGTGCTGGCACACATGATGAATCTGTATTGCTGATTTTACAAGAGTAACTGTCAGTGATACTGTACCAAGAGTCATGGAACCTAGTATGAAGTACTTTGTGGGGCAAATTCTTCTTTGTTATACTGGTAAAAACTAAGTAACCTCACTGGAATTATTATGAATTGTCTTTAGAGAACAGAGCAGTATCCTGCTCTGTTACTGCACAGTCCTGACACATTACAGACAAGTCTCTGCAACATATTCTGCTAATGCATTTCTTCCCTTCTCTACCATGCTTTTTCAACCTGTGTTCAATCTTACTTATGTACAGCATGTGTAATATATTGAATTCTGAGGTCATTTTGTGATAAGAAATTGGTAGAGATTAGATGAACTTTCCACAGATTTCATTTCTGTTCATGACAACTGAGAGAAATAGTGGTTTTCTGTTGTACTTTTTAAAGACAGAAAGAAGAGCATGAGTTCAAGAAAGGTTCTTCAGCAATTTGAGGTGGAAAACCTTACCAGTGCAACACCCAGAATTTGCGGGAATGTGTATGATGAGCAGCCAGCTGGAGTGAGTCGGATTGTTGCATATGGTGTCTGAAACCATGCCTTCTCACTTGCCCAAACGATATCACATAGTGGTAAAATAGAGGCTCCTAAACCAAGAGCAGGGCCGTTGATAGCAACCACAATTGGCTTCTTAAATTGAATAAAAGCTTTTACAAAATCCCTAAAATAAAAAATAAAAGATCTTGAATACAGAAGTAACAGATAATACCCAAGCTTAAAGTACTTAATCTGAAAACAAATTAGAACAACAGATGAACACAATAAATGCCATGGCCCCGTTTTATGAGGTCAGAATTGCAAGATACTTTCTAGTTTGCACATGGAAAATTTTGCTAATGTTTAGGTACTTAATCTTTCTGAATACCTGGGATATTAAACAGTTTTCTATATATTGTATATGAACTGATTAATTAGAATGCACTGACTGTTGTACTTTTTGCAGAATGGTTTGGTTACGTTTAACTTTACTTCTGGACCAGTAACTCATGAATTTGTACACATAGTGCTTCTCAGTTTGCTCCACAATGGCTAGTATGGATTCTGACAATCTGGTTTGGCTAACTTTATGAACATATGATAATGTGAAGGACAGGAAACTCACAGGTAGATTGCTGAGTATTTATTTTTTAAAAAACTTCTCTTAAGATCCTATGTCAAAGGTTACTGCAAGTCCCATCGATGCATTGAGAGATAGTTTATGGCACACCAGCAGAAAGAACAAGACCCAGAAAGGGGAGATAGATAGAGAGAGAAATGTTTGAACAGGGAAATAATTAGGCACGTGATCTGTTGGGTTTTCATTGCAAATGTCTTCATCAAAGACATAACAAAGTAGATGCCCTTGCCTGCCTACAACAGTAAATGTGAAGTGGTGGGAAATAATGGAGAAGTAAATGTGATCAGATTCATCTGGATGAATGAACTAGAACGTGTTAAATTCTGTGCAATGAGGAGATACTTTAAATAAGTTACCTACCAGCAACTGTGGAAAGACATCTGTTGAATGGAACAGCCTATACACCAATTAGGAAAAAGCATGAGTGTAATTGTGGGCAAATTACAGACTGCAGCAGCTCAATGTACAACATGTATATGGAGGCAAACGAGATGCTCAATTACTTTAGAAAAGAGACATGTATAAATCAAATTCAAAACCAGAGAGGGGATTCTGTTCCTGTACTGGGTATTTATTAGATCCACAGTGCATCTTTGCTGACAGATTTTAGGAAAGAACATTTTGTCAAATGTGCCCTCTGATGAGTTGCAGCTCTCCCACTGAGGTCAAAAAGACCTGGACTTCTGTATCTGAGAACAGGAGGCGTGCCTTGCAGGTCAGAGTGCCGTCTGGCAACAAATGGAAAACATACTGAAGATAAGTATTTTATTGGACTGAAGTGCAAGGGCACTGGCTATATTTTAAATGAAAATGAAGAGTCTGAGGTGACCCAGCATTAAATGTTAAATGAATGAGTTCTGTTTTTCAGGCTCTCTAGTGAGGAGATGATTTTTGACCATGGGAAAATAGGGACTCATGGGAATTAATGCAGCTCTGTTCCCACAGGGAGTAATAAAACAGATCAGCGGCAAGACAAAGAGAGTGAAATAAGGAACATCCCATTTGCTTGTTCAAGACTGTTTCTTTCTAGAGGATAGCAGGGTTAACCCCTATCTAAGGAGAGTTGTGGTTCATTTTTGTTTGCAGAAGCAATGCTGTTCCCCTATCTCATTATTTCTTCAGTTTTTTATGGTTGAGTAATGACTGTGGATCACTGCACCTGATTAATTCCAGAATTTTGAGAACCTTAGTAGTTAAGCAAGTAAGCCTTCCAAGTAGGACTACAGATGGGAACACAGATGTGATGAATGATAGGTAAAAAGAACAAACTATGGATAAATGGTGGCAGCAGATCTGAGGGCCACGTGCAGGCAGAGTAAAAGTGTTGTGGAGAAAAGCAGGAAGTACATGGTGATAAATGGGACTGGAAGTGAATGGAAAAGCAATTAGGGATGTGGAGAGGAAACAGTTAGATGACGGGGAGGAAGAACAAAGCAGAACATATTAATGGAGGGGAAGGGTTGAAGGAAATGTGAAATCTTCATATGAGTAAGCAAGGAAAGGAGGAGCTGGAGATGGGGGGGGAGTGGAACAGAACATTGAGAAGATACAATGAGCCTCTGTCATGAGGGAAGGATGGGGAGCACAGAGGATGGTACAGTGGATGGGTATGGGACGTGCCACCTACAGGAAGGAGTGGAAGACTAAAATATTGGGAGCTTGCGAGGGGAACAAATGCCTGCATTTGGTCTACAGAAGCTGCAGTGCCCAGCACTCCACTTATCTGTTTCCTGTTTGGTATGTTATTGTTTCAGTGAGTTGTCTTTGTACCCAGAACCTGGTATGTCTCTATGCCTCTGAACTGTAAGTTACACATGTAGTTTCTGGGCTAGAAGATCCTTATATCAATTCAAGGCAGTCTTTGAAAAGGATTTAAAATTGTAACTGTTGTTGCACAGTAGAGCCAGAAGCTCAAAGACAGGAAAAATGCAGAAGGCTTTTGGTTTTGCTAGAGGATATCTGGGAAGTTGACCATCAAATACTCCTTGGGATGCTCAGATACCTCTGTGTTGTTGCAGAGGTCTTGCTGCAGGTCAGGGCTCATAAGTACATCAAAAGCTATAAAGAAGTTGAGCAAGTAAAGTTGTCCTTCTTTGTTTTCTTCTGAGCATACCCAGAATTTTATGTATCAGATCACATAACGATGCTTGACTGATGATGTGGGACTGCTGCTGAGAATGCCTTCCAGGGAGTCTTTCGACTGCAGGGCTCTGTAGGCCGCATACGCACAGCTGCAGTGCAGTCTGTCTGTCTGCCTGCTCCAGGAGTGCAACGCCAGACACACGTCTGGATGGTGGCAGCTCCGGCTGAGGATCTATGCCCAGCACCTGGAGAGAGCCTGCGGTGCCACACATCTGTGAGTTGCCAGCCCCAAAGGCAGTGGATGAGCACAGAGGCCAAGTGAATATATCATTCATATGAGATGAGACTTGATGGGTATTTAAACTTCAGTTTTAACTTGTGACCAGTATATGAGATCCATACTTCAGAAAGCGGAAACAGCTGGTAATCAAGATTTTAATTTAATTTTGATACAATTCTAACTTGATGTAAAGCAGTGGAGGCAGAGATCCCTTAATGTGTTTTAGGACATCCTAGCCACTGAAAAAGCGAAGTGTACATTTTTGTCTACCCTTATTACAGTACATTTTCCATGAGTTGAGTCCTTTGTTCACAGAAAGCACAGAGGGTGCTAAATGGAAAACGTAGTGTATTGTTTCCAGAAGTACAATAAAAATCTATTTCCAGTGGGCCTGAAGCCGACATTCTTGACAAGGAGCAGTACATTGTACCAGTATTTCAAGAGTGTTCTGTGAGTCCAAGGATGGAAAAACTGAGTATCATAGTCTGGCTTATACTCATTTAAATGTTGAATTGATAAGTATACCTGTATATTAAATGTGTGTAGATAAATGCATACATATATAACAATACCTGTCTACACATTATTTACATGAATAATATTAAATTTGTATCTTTTAATGGAGTGTGAGTGTGCCTGTGTTTTCAAACAAGAATAGTGATTTTCTTCCCTCACATTTTTTTGGTTCCACATTATTAAAAATCCCTCACATAAAAAAAATAATAAATTAGGCTGTGTCCTTGTAAATATTACTACATGATATTCAAACATAGCTTAAAAACACATCATAATTTATTATATTTAAGAAGTAGATTTTAAATTCTTTCAAAATAATTACTAGTTTGAGAATTTCAAGTTTTAAACTGAGAATCTAAACTGATCTGCAGTAGTTGAAACCAAGGTAATTGGTGGTTAATACATGCCATGTAATAACTAAACCTGATCTTACGTTATACTAATATATCCAAAATATAGATCTGTTGTAAAACAAATTCTTTAATATTCCTTCATAGAATTGTTGCATAAAGTTTTAAAGCTCTCAGAAGAATATTTATTTATAGAAAGTGGGGGGGAAAAAGGGATCAAACCCTCTCCTGGTACAGACTGGTGAAATACCATTGGCTTTAGTGGAGTAATGTTGATTTATACTGGAAGATCTGCTAAATATGTATAAAGTATAGCTTGTGGATAATGGAAATATTTGGTGATGTATTGTGCAGATTGATTTGTAGACTGCATGTCATAAACCCTGGATTTCTATTAAGGTAATGTGATATATATAAGGAAAGTCACATTTTAGTTATGAAAATAAAACTACATTTACATATATATTAAGTAATTTAAATTTAAGAAAAAGAGTGGAGACCCTTCTAATAAGGTTCTGAAATACAGTGGCAGACTGTCATTCCAATAGAAGTATGAGTAAGCCATGGATTCCCATTTGTACTGAAATTCATTAAAATGATGAACATTAAAACAAGTAAAATATCTGCCTTTCAGGAACCAGTTTAGAACATGAAGCAATAGCGAATTTGGAAAAACAGCAACAAAGTTGTATTTGAATTTGGAGGAATGATTTGAAATATTAAATACAGAGAATTGGAGTAAAATAAATCCCTACGGATATCAGCACTGGAATAAATGTGCTTTCTTTTCTAATAAGGAAAGGTCCAAGGTTCTTCTTACTAAACAAATTTGTAGGACTATAATTAGAATGCAATCAACACTTAAATATACAACATTTTTGGACCTGATAAATATCTTTATAATCACACACTGCATTTCATAATTTAGAGATCATAGGTAAGCTTGGGTCACCTTATAGCTTCTGCAATCCTAGTGCTTTCCTTTCTTCTGTCATTGGATAACCTGCCAATTAAATATGAGTAATCTAGGCCACTACAGAATACACTTCCCACTGCGCTGAGAAGTAAGAGTTTACTGTCATCAGCTGATGCATTGCACAATGCTCTCCGAACTTCCTTCATGATCTGTGGATAAAGAAAAGTAAACAATTCGACATGCATGCCGTTGCAATACCATTTCCCTAGTTTTACAAACCTTATTGACTTTGAGAGACTTAAACTTTGGGCACTATTAATACATCAATTATAAATAATTATATAATTTTAATATACTTAGAATGATAACACTGAGAGTTTACAAAATATTTTATATTTGGAAGTGCTTTGTTGATGCTTACTAATTCAAAGAGTTTTTAGGACTTGGCTGTTCTGTGCTTATTCTACGGGAAATTCTAGCTAGCTTATGCTATTTGATTGCATTTTAATAATTTCAAATATCACTTCTTTATTTTCATCGTGTATATTCAGTGTATATCACTGTATCCTCAGTAACACAGTTATCACAATAATAGTCTATTAACCTCAACAGGTTGTAAGCAAAATCTATAAACCCCAGTTTTCAGTTCTTCAACTACTTTGGTTTATATGACTTCAACCAGAGCAAAGCAGGACAAGAGGACATCATATACATCAACATGACAAATATATTATTCATTTTTCTGTGGTCAGTGATACTGTTAAGGTCTACAAAAGTTAGAGCAAAAAAGTCGCTTGAAAGAGACATATTTTGACTCTGATTTACAACTGAATCAAGCTATTAATTGCACCATAAATCAAACCTAATCAAAATCTGTATAGAATTGAGCTGCTGGTATTGTAAGAAAATGGCCTTTCCTCTGAGCAGAGAGTTGTTTTTCTAATGATTTTTAAAAGGATATATTATTTCATAAACTTCTGATGGGTAACTTCTTGTTTGGTCACAATTCAGCATAGTTTGTAAGCTGTAATTGATTTCAGCCATTTCAGCTTCCCCTCTTTTTAGTGATTTGCTTCTCACTTTAAGGGCCATGACTTCATCTAGTGTGACTCCTCCTATGCTTAGACATACTCATATGTCATATAGACAGGGTCCTGTTGAGTCAAATTTTTCTCTTTTGTACTGGAAGATTTGCTGTTAGTGTAAATTTAGGTAAAAGATAGCAAAATGTGGTTGGGGGATTACATATGGTTTCTATGTGAGAGAAACCCAAGATTTTTTATCTTGTGATTATTTTTGTTCACTACTTTCCATTTCCAAAAATTCTTTAGATCTCTGAAGTGCCTTATTTAAGAAATGTCCCTAAACACAGAAGTTTTGTTTATAGCATTGCAGGTAGCCTTTTATTAGAAATCCTGTGGCTTGTGAGACCAAGCTTGAACTGGTATATTCAAAGCACACAGTGCAATGCTACCTGTCTGCTTTCCATACGTGTTTGCATAAAAATGATTGTTAGTGGCTGCTGAGACCGGAACATGAGAAAGCAGGTGGTGAACTTTTAGATGCTTCACTTTAACAAGTGCACTTCAGAGCGCCTGTAATACCGAATATGTGACAGTGGGTGGAAGTGAAGTAATTAAAAGCAGCAGAATTTGGAAGCGTATTTGAAATTCTTGTGCAGGTACAAAAATGTCATCAGTGATTTTACAAGTACTGTTTAGTCTCAGAGGCTGTCTCAGCCCTCAGTTGGTAAAAACATAGCAAAACTGCACATTTTGTAAGGGGGACACAAAAAAGATCCCGAAAGTTAAAAAAGAAACTTCAGAGTATGGTAGATATTAGAATGAAAAAAATATGTATTTTGATTTTCCTAGTTCCATGTGAATGCAAGATCCTCCTCTTAGTTTATTTTAAATGTTCTCAAAATCTGCTCTTTCTTAGGGTGCATGTATTAATAATATCAGGGAATACCAGTCAAACATTTTTATATACAATGAGGAGTGTTGCTTTAAATATGATGTCACGATATGATACTCCATTCAGCAAGTTTCTTTACTATTCCCCTTCCTGCAGTGATATTTGCATAAGTACCATCTCTTTGATGTTACCACTGCTATCCTTCAAACACATCATTACCATTACAAACCTGTCTCTCTTTTATCTTACCCCTCATTGATTTGGATGGCTAAAGCTATCTAAAAGCATACCAAACTTCTGAGCAGAGGTTATACTGCTTGTAGGAAAAAACAATATTCTGCTGTCACTGTTTTTTCAATGTGTTAGAGAGGGCGATATTCAAAGTCCATTATTAGGAACTGATTTCTCAGATATAGTTGAAAATGGGAAGGCTTTGACAGTCTTTTGGATGGTATTTTTGAGCAGGAGTGGAAATTTAGTTCCATTGCTCCATTAGTTTCTAGCAAAAGAAAAGAGTATCAGAAACCAGGAAACCATAATGTATCGGTGTTTTCAGGCTCCGAAAAGTATTTTTTTTAACTATCTATAAGTTTGTCATTAATTTTATCATCAAAAGGTGCTCGGAGGCGCACTGGAATACACCAATGCCAGCAAAGTCAATTCTTATTCCCCTTGTTCTGTGCCATGACTCCTTTGCTGGTGCAGTCCAAAATTCACCTGGTCACCTTGTGACTCAGCCTGGTTATAGCCAACCTCTGTCCACTGTGGCTTCCGAATGCTTGGCATCATGGCTTTCCTCATTGATTACCTGGGTATGGGTATTTCTCACAGATATTTATATAATTATAGGAAAGCCACTAACAATAAAGATAAAAAAGATGGTTTGTCTGTTGGGTTGCAGAACAGTATATTAAACTGCTGTACTGTGAAGTAAATATAATTTTAGTTCAGAACTGCTATCTGCTTTTAAGCACAAATTTCCATTTAATGTGGTAGTGAATTCAGTTTGCAAATACAGAGATACTATGTGTCTTTAGTTACATTTCTTTGTCAGATTCCATATTCTTTTTCTCTCTTCCTTAGTCCTTAAACCTTCCCTCATTTTGGTAAAACTATGGCATTTGTCTAATAAAATTTTACTTTCTCTAGCAGACCAGATCTAATATTACTATTTGCAGGGCTCCACAGCAGTATTCTCCAGTTGCATGTTTTTTTAAAGTAGCTTATTTATGGCCTTATAGTTAATTTTCAGTTGTGGGGACAATATTTCTATTTAAATGCATTTGATTAAAATTTCTGAGGAAGTATTTACAAAACAGTATGGGCCAGTTATTTAGCTTATGATAACTGATCAAGTTATAAATTTAAACTGGGCCTAATGCTTCACTTACTGTTTTATTGAAACCGAAATATATAATAAAATTATCACTTTCTCAAAAGTTGCTTGTTTTTTTGATCCTGTCAAGAAAACAAGCTAGTTAGTTCTTTAACAGGACACCTTATACTGCAAAATAAACATAAAATGTTTAAAAAACTTCATTAAACTTCTAAGAGCTTGTTTTAATGCCTTTCACGGGATGTAGGAAATTTTAAAAGGCATTTGGTGCCCTTTGCTTTCGCTATTGTTTACATTCTGGGGAAATCAGAGAGCTGGGAATTTATCACCGTAATTACACAAAGTATCTTGAACAGAAGTCTTCTGTTCACATAAATAGAAATACTAGTTTAAAAGGTTAACTCCTCTGAATCTCTAAGGATTCACTGTTGATATTCTTAAAGGTAAATATTCTGTCAATATTACAGTAAAACTAAATTTTAAAGCCATTCAGTTTTTCTTAGAACCTCTTCCACACTTGTACATTTTTACATAAATACACTTTTTGTTACTGACTGTGCAAACAGGTTCTGAGTCCTTTCTGTTTGATAAATAAAGGACTTAGGAACCTATAAGGCTAGCTTCAGGCAGAAGTTCTGGCCAAACCCCACAATTTGTCTCTGTATGAGATCAAAAATACAGATAACAGTAAACTTGTACCTGCTTTTTTTTTTTTTTTTTAAAGTTGGGAAAAGTTGTAAGTGAAGAGAAACCAGTGCTCCAAAATGCACCTGGTAGAACTTCAAACCTTGTAATTCTCATGGCTAGAAATCTGAAACCTGACTCTTTGAGAAGTGTACTTGAGGTAGTTTTATCAGTCTTCAATGGAAACATTAGCTGTTTAGGGTATGTTTTGCTTTTAATTCAGGGGAATATTAATTCCTAGCTCTATTAATAGTGTAAAGTAAAAACAGCAGATGGATCCATTTAATCTTAAGTTTGAAACAGAATTTGGATCCTTGAAATGTGCTGAGTTAAAACAGCAACATCATGATTGGAGAAAGAGCTTCAGAAGCAGCAAAAGACCTATGAGAGAAAATGCCCTAATGGAATTTATAATGATGACATATTTTACATACCCATTTTAAATATTAATTTTAAAAATAGCAAGCCTAAACCACTGAAATAAAAACAAGCTGTGCTGTTTCATGACACTGGCTTGGAAGTTTTATAAAGTCTTGTAAAACATAAGAAAGAATTTCTGTAGTGCCCTGAACATTTTTGTAGAAAAAACTCAATTACTAGCGTGGCACTGAGCCAACTGCAATCAGTGCAAATGCTGCTGGAAGGATCATGGGCACATTTCATGCTAAAATCACCTACACAAACCCACAGGTGTGATGTGGTTACCGAAAAGATAGGGCAAAGGGATGAAGATTCAGGTAGACTTCTCTAAGCTTGTGGTTTTTTTTGTGTGTATGTGTGTATAAGTTAGTTCTTCATTATTTTAATTAAATTGGCATAAATAGCAGAAGCCAGTGGTTGAACAAAACTATTAAATTTCATCTGAAGATAAAGCACAAAGGGAAGCAGGGCTGTTTAGGGGTGAGAATGATTCTGTATAAGCTTAATTTTATAGTGATTGTGGGCAATGCACACCTTTTTCTCCTAACATAGATGGCCATGAATAACCAGACCACTATTTTAACTATACTAAGTAGACCTCTCTTAGTAAATTAATCATTTACTATTTGGCAAACATAATTTACTGAATGTCTAATAAAGCTTGAAGTTAGTGTTTCTTTTGACAAAATGAAACACTCTTTCTTAATTTTGTAAGATTTTTGTGTTTGTATTTTCTATTCATTGGTGATAAAAGGCATCAAAACTGGAAATGTTGTAAACGTCCTTAAAATACTCTGTCAGTTTGTCTCACCTGTGGCTATGGGTGACAAACTGCAGGGACAAAGCATTCAACATATTCCTCCTTTCAGTTCCTTGGATTTTTGCTGTAATTGCCAGCAAGGATGTGGAATTGCCAATATTGGAGGTGCTGGATTTTGTGGTGTGAATGATCACGGGCTGCAGCCTGGACTGAGGCCAGAGAAATCGTTTCATGTTTGCTAGCAAGCAACCTTCAGAGAGCAAGAGCTTTCAATTGCTCTCAGCCTGGATGAGTTTTAAACAGACAATCTCAGTGTGGAGAACTCATTACCTTGATTAATTCCTGACCATCCAGATCCTGGTCAGTAATGCAGTTTTCTAAAATGTATTTCCTCGTTTTCAAGTGAGCTTCAATAAATGTTCTAGAAATAGTCTATGCCGGTGATGCAAGAAGAGGACTATTACATGCTTATCATTTATTCTTCCACAGAGGTGGGTTCCCGGCATATTGAAAATTTTTAAAGAATAAAACGGATTGGTTTGGCAGACCTGAAGAGCCTGAATTAATTCACTGGTTAGAGCATCTGAACATTGCTGATGTGGAACAGCACAGCCAGCAATGTAAAGGTATGTCTGTTCAGCCTGAACATAGTAAGTCCTTGATTTCATACTTTTTCAGGCCCTTAAGCTCATCATTTAAATCACCTGCAGTGTCAATTAGTGCTAATTAATACATGGATGGAATGATGGATTTGATACAATCTAATGCGTTTTAAGGAATTAGTGTTAAAAGAAGGTGTTTGGTGTTATGTGTTAATAATTAAGACGGTCCTTTTAAATATTACATAGTTTAAAAACTAGGAGTGATAAATCTATGTACTATCAGTTTTAACTATTTAGTATTGTTCTGTGTATTAATGTCCATGTGCAGGTGTGCATTTGGGAAGGGGAGTCAAATTTAGGGCCCATCATACCTGCCAGTGGTTTTATTTGAAGCTCGTTGTAAGTAATTATTTTCAAAGTTATTCAGTTCCTTATTGAATAAAATAATTCCTCAAAGCTAAAATCTATTTTTCTCTCAGATGGTGCTCAAACTGGTATTTCATATACTCTTATCTTGAAGTTACTGTGTAAGACAGAGCTGCACTGGTGTGACTGGAGGGTAGAGATCTGCCACACTGCAGGCAGCTTGTGGAGGAACTCTGCCTGCAGAATGCTCAGACAGGCAAAATTGGTGCTGGGAGGCAGCTCCTGTTGTTTCCTCTCTGATCTATGGTAACCCCTCTCCATCAGGCTGTTACTGCCCACATGGAACACAGCTCAAGAATCTTCTCTGCTCTCCAGGACATGCATCCTGATGCAGGCATTTATTGACACCCCTTTTGATCTGACGTAGGAAAGGTATACCAGGACATCGCCACCCACTATGCTGGGATCACAGGGAGTGGAAGGAAAAGCTTCTCAGCCCTTCCAGTGACCGATATATGTACTGGAGTATTGCAAGCTACAAGTCCAAGTCTGACCTTCAGTGTATAATGTTTGGAACAAGGGAATTCATTAATATCATTTATATGTTGTATGACTTTATGCAATCCAGCTGAGAATAGAGCCCCTAATTGGTTCAGATTTCATAAATAAGGACTCCTAAAGTGATTCAGAGAAAAAGCAATTAGGGATCAAGATATACTTTTAGAATTACTGTCTCAGGATATAGCCTGAAATTCTCTGTATGCAACAACAGGAGCACTGTTTAAATTAATAAAATGAAAGAGACCAGATTTCTCCCAAGGACAGTAAATATCAGTAACTTCAACATGTGAAAAACTGCTTCACACAACTCCATGCTGGAAATATTGATTCTGCCATTCCTTCCTTTACTTCTAATTTTCAGTTTCGGACATATAAATTAAAAATTAATTTCCATTGCATTCTTTTTGATAGGAATCCCAAGTGTGAAAAAGTTAGATATATCTGAACTCCATATTTCTTTTCTAAGATAATCAATTAGGAAAAAAATACTTAAAATCCAGTTCAGGTGCAGTGTTTCCAAGATAACCCACATATTGGGATGGCTTTCTTTGGCTTTTATCGTTACATGCTTACCTCTGGGGTCAGTGCATTGTTATCTGAAGTCTGACTCGACAGCAAAATATGTGTGAAACCATCTTCTTTCCGGACTACAATGTCCCTGAACCGGCAGTTACTTTCGTTTTGACGCACGCTGTATCTTAGCCTCTTATCGAAGACATAATCTTTCTCTCCATCTAGTTTCCTTTTCACAGTGCTGTGTAGATTCAAGCTTCCATTGGCCAGAGAAGTACCTTTCAGACGGAAAGAATCAAAGCATAATTAGGTCTATACCTTCAAAGAAATGGAGAGATATTTTCTATTAGCTTAAACATAGCTCAGTATTTACAATAGCCTCTACATGATAAATTTGATAAATCAAAAAAATATGCCTGGCTAGTCAATTGTGGCTTCAAGCCATACTTATTATTCTGTATTCCAACATGCAGTTTTTTGTTCTCTGATCAGACAACCTCTAGATACAATGGACTGTAGCATGTAGGACTGGTACTCTTACTGGGATTCAGTTCTGCTTTGAAGATGAAAGCAATTGTATCATGGTCTTTCATATGAATTTGGGTTGATCCCTGAATTCACAGAAAGATTCTAACTCAACTTTGGAAGAACTTGATATGACAGATTTAGTCCAAATCCCATCTTTCAAAGTTACATTTTCTTCCTTTTGTGGTGACCAAAAGTCATTACAATTTCAAGTGACAATCTGAATACGCACTTGTTGCAGATCTCTGTGTGACAGTGTTAGCTAAGCAGACCCAACCAGCATTCTCTTCCATCTACCCTTGTGGTTAGCATCAGAAGTAGCAGTTAGCCATCCTCTTTGCTCTGATCCTAAGCTTCTACTCATTACATTTTACAGTAACAATAATTACTGACTTTTGACTAATACTGGACTTTGTACATAGGAAATATTAATACTGATGCCATTTTGGAGGGTACCCAGCAGCAATGAAAGAAGGGAACTATGACAAGAAAGATACAGTTCCTTCTTAAAAACAAATGAGAGAATAGTATGTCAATTTTAAATGACAGTTTATTCTGACTTACACTGTGTATGAACTGTAAACTATTACTTTGCTCATGTTTACAGTTCCTCTGTAATAGGCAATGTGTTATGATTGGTAACAATGCTAAGCTGGAATGTTGAAAATATCTTTACAAGATTTTTATGCAATACTCCTAATTACAGATGTTTCACACTATTGCCATTAAAAGTAAAGCAGAGACAGGAACAGAGATTGAAGTCACTCTGTTCATTCAGATAGTTTCCAAATCTGTTTTTTGTTTAAATATGCCATATTTAAGGAAAGCCAAGAAAGAACTGAATGAAAACACCTTTGTTTGTTCTGTTCTTTACTCCTGCCAAAGCTGACTTGTTCCAGCTTCTGGTATCAAATAGCCAGGAATTTTTAAAGGGCAGATGACATAAATATTAGAACATAGATTCAAATTTATAGTTTAAATGACCAATATCCAATTAAAAATGCTCTGTTGGAATAGAATTGAATGGTGAATTCATAACAGATTACTCTCTAAACCAAAGTCACTTACCCTCATTTTGGATTAGCTACGTTTCAACTTGATGTTTATGTAGGTAACTGAACTGTCTGACAGCTCTCAGCTGGCAATGGCCTGTGGAATTGTTCACAGTGTGTGTAATGCCTGTATATACACTGCAGTTACGATATGGGATGTTAATATAGAGTGCTTAATAGTGTTTAACTGGTGCATCGTTTGGCCTCATCATGTAATGTGTGCGTGTGTGTACACATATATCTAGCTACAGAAATGCACGGTTGTTAAAATGTCTGCTATTTCCATCAATCATAAAACTCTTTTTCATTGTTAAAAGATACCATCTAAAGCATTGCCTACATTATACTGGATAGAGGATTTAACTGGTGCAATGCAAACACTGACAAATTACATTAGATCATCTATTTGAAAAAAATCATTTGAAACCAGCAGAATTTGAAATTTGTTTTCTTGACAAAAATTATCTGCAAGTGTAGAAATCACCATGTGCTTGAATTTTAAAAATGATGAATACTTTCTTATGGCATGTTTCTTCTTTTTCAAAAGGTTTTGCTACTGCATATAGTTTGACATGTATTCTTACAAACAAAAATCAACTAATGGAAAACTAGTATCACTGGGAATAATATTACTGAATAGTAATATTGGTAATAATAGTAATATAGTAATATTCATTACAGTAAAATACTGAAACAAACTGATTATTTGACTGAGGCAGACTTAAAATACTGCATTTTTATCTATTCAATCCTTACTGTGTTGCTTGACCCAGCAATAAGCTACTAAGATGTGAAGAGTTAAATCTCCCAAAAAACTGTAAAAAACTTATAAAATCAGAGGCACAAATGAACACTGAATGGAAGATGTGTCAGACTAACTGTATTGATTATCTACCTAATGTTGAAGATTATGCTACATCTATTTTAAATACAGATGGTAAGAGAATAGTAGAAGATTAATTCACACAGATAATCCAGCTCAACAAAAAGCCTCACAGTAATAATTTTATTTTAATTTTTTATTGTATTCTTCTTTGAGTAATGTATTCAGTTTGTAAATTAAATATATGATGTAAAAAACTATAAATCTTATCACAATATTCTAACTATCTGCATGCCAGATGACAGAAATTTAACCAGAGGAAAAAAAGTTCTAAATTAAATATAGGAGAAACATAAATGGAAGAGTGTCATTTCCAAGAGTGGATGATTAACAGAACAATATATAGCGAGTAAATTGTTTCAGTGTATACAGTGCATCCCAGTAATCTTGTTTAATCTGATAAACTGGAGAAAATGATCAGCAAAATCTAAAGACAATAGTCATGTGAAATCAGGCCAGTTTAGCAATGTCATAGCATGGATGTGATGGAGCTAAGGAAGGTTTGCTCTGGAGCTACTAAAGCATCCGGCTTGTCTCTGCGTGAGGGTTAATAGCACCTGCTTAATGCACACAAGGGTAACAGTACCTGAACATGTCAAGATGAAAGATGACTGTGACATAGGAAAAAGGAGACATCCTCAAAGCAATCTATACTGCACGTGAAACAAATTAAGGATGTCATAAATTAACTAAGGAAGCTTAAGGTACCTCTGAGTGTGGTTTACTGGCTTAGAGTGAGTGTTTGACACTTAGTCTAAGTACAAAAAGAAAACAGAATGGGAGAAAACTGTCCTTCCTTTAGTGGGAGTTTAATCTTGTTTTTAATCAGCAGTAGAACTTGTGGAATACCTAAAACCAAACTGGTATTCAGAAATTTCAAGATTTTTTAAGGGAACTTAAGATATTCCCAGACCACTAGTATCTAGTTGCATCTAGTAATCCTTCTCCAAGAATGGCAGTAGAGGATGCTATTTAAGGAGGAAATGCAAGCTTGGCCAATTTCTGCAGTCCTTTCCACTAGTATCATCCCCAAGTGTTGTACAAGAATATGAGAGAATTCATCCTTCCCGCTTCCTTCAGCATTTGCTCATGGACCTTTTCATGGATTTCTCTAATCACCTTTAGAGCCTGTTGATGCTGTCTGTCTCCACAGCTTCCTGTGGTAGGAGTTTGAGAAGTTGTGTAGCTACTACACAGAGAAGAATTTTCTTTCATCTGTGCTTTTATCTGATGTTCTACCAGTTTCAGTGAGTGGTCCCCAGTTCTGCGATTGAAGGATTTAGCGAACAACAGTTTTGCATTCCTCAGTCTTCCCAGTAGCCTTTCTCTGTCTCCTTTCTGTCTTTCTTGTGGGTAATGGTTAATACTGTACATACTTAAAAGCAGTGTTCTGTTGATAATTTACTAATAATTTCAGACTTCTCCAGCTAAAGGAGCATCTGTAAGATATCTAAAAGCAATGAGTTTTTATCCAAACTGAGAAAGCAAGCATATTTGGTTGTCTTTTACTGCCAGTATTGCTCCAGAATAAATAAAACAGAACAAGCTAAAATACCAAGAGGAAGCAGTGACTAAGTTCATAGAGAGTATTTAAATTAAGGGCACCATGAGACTACAAAGATTTTCGTAATGGAGAAAAACAGTGGTTAGTGATACATGACAAGCAAAAATTCTTCAGCAGATGGTACAGAAATAGAGTGATGTAGAAACAGGAAAGAGAAAATTAAAAGGGGATGTTTTTTGATGCTGTCAAGAAACTTGACAAAACAATCACTCTCAATTACAATATCTGGAGAGAAACAGAAATGTGATAACAGAAGACAACAAATATCATCAGGAACAACAGTACTGTTAGCTCCTGGGAGCATCAGTGGATGTTCTCCCACAGAGTTTTTCAACATTTTCCAATTTGCAGACCCTTAAATAATTGTCAGTAAAGACAACTCTACTCTCCTTATGATGGGATGTGTAGAAGGTAGAAGAGAGGTTTTGGTAAGACAGGTCTGTCCCAACTTCAGCAAGGTTCCAGGCCTCCACTAGGGTGCATATATGATTTTGTGCAAATATCTGTAGTATACAGTCCCCTTTCTGGGGTAAACAGTTTACTGGTGAGAGTTTTATCAATAGGTTGGGCAGGAAACACTTGTGCCCAAGTGGATGTATACACAAAACCAAATAAGGCTGGTGGAAGTCCATTCAAGGAGTCATCAAAAACTAGTTTGCAAACAGCTATTATTTGTTTCAACAGGACTCGCATACCACAGACAAAAAAATAAGGTATTTTTTTATTAGCTATAGTTTATAAATTACTAATTATATTGCTTGGTTCAATACACTGGTAGTTTAACATTATTATAATATGAAAGAATACTGGTTCAAGTTGATGGGTTTTGGAGGCCCTCAACCACAGGCCAACATTGGTAGCAGAGCTGGGCCTACAGCTGGGTTTTCAAATTATGGGGATTTTTTCAGTTTTCCAAATCTAGGCTTCATCTCAAGACCAGCTTGAAATTTTTATATACATTTTCTGTGCACTCTTGCACTCAGCTGTGAGATGAGTCTGACATTCGTTTGGGCTCCATATAGGCAATCTCAAAGCTGACACAAATGTCTACTTCATCGGATTCTACCCCAGGCTGCCTGGGAGCCACAGCTTCTGGGAGCCAAACCCAGGTCCTCCAGGCTCCCTCTTTGTTCTACATACAGTGCCTGGAGCCCTGCGAGCGTTGATGGGGCATGCCGGGCTTTCGACTTCCAGACTCTGTGGCAGACTGCCTGAAACCTCTGGCATAGCTGGCTGCCTCAAAGCTAAACGTGGGAGTCCTGCCAAGCAGACTGCCACATTGCTCCCGGTCTCAAGGGACAAAGCCTTGGGACCTTGGCTCAGATTTGGAGAAAGTTTTGAAACCCAAGATGTTTGGAACAAAACTTCTGTTATTCAACAAATTGGTATTTTTCTCTGAAACTTTTTTCATTTGTAATTTGTAAAATTTCAGACCAGTTTTATTTGTGACATCTATCCCGATTAAAATGAGTTTGTGTGATACTAACAGGACACATGGCAGAATCACACTGGCATCTTCTGTGCTACTTCCCTGGGAATGTGAATACTGAGGGAGTTCAGTAAATTGTTGGACTTGTTAAAGAGTAGTGCAAGTTTCTTCGATTTGACATTTCAAATGATGCAAAATCCTGTATCAGGAGATGTGACTTCTCTCAAGCTTGTAGGGCAGTATTAGGAAAAAAGCTAGTATTTTTTTTTTTTTTGACCCTTCTTCACCAGTTTCAGTCTGCTCTTACTTTGGTAGTCTCATCTCTCCTCTTTGTAGTTTTCCCCACTATGCGTGTGCTGGCTATCACAAAGCAAGACTGGAGGGATTTCTGACCTTGGGAGTGCTGCTGAGTATGGGTTTTTCAGATGAGAACCAGGTAGAGATTTAAAGATCTCTTGCTTTTGCCTACAGGGAAGTCAGACTGCAAGGGAGAAAGGAGAGCAAAATACAGAACAGAAGTGATGGATTTGGAGAATGCAAAAACCATCATAAAGAAATGTTTTAAAGGAGCTGCATACATCAGCTGTTAGGACAGGAGCCCTCTGTACATGGCAGAACACCTGGCTGCTTAGGCAAAGCAGCTTTCTACTGAAATAGAGCTCTCTTACAGGGATTATTCAAACAGGAGCTGGTGGATGCCATTCATTAGCTCTTGTGGGGACAAATTAAAGGCTTGTTTGACCTTACAGTTCTCTGTGGCCCTTTAGTTCCTCATTAAAAAGAGGAGGGTTCTGAAATATGGGAATTAATGCATTTTAAAGATGCATTTTGTATCAGAACATCCCCAATGAATAACATAAACCAAATTATTAAAAAAACTTCATTAGAAACAGTAAGAAAGCAAAGAAAAATAACTTTATATGCACCTGTAATTAGATATGCAAGCCTTTTTAAAGAAGCAGGCAACTTTTTAAGCAGTCTTGTATGAGCTCATACTCGTCAAAATCAAAAGCCTGCACTCTCAATTTTAAGTGTCACTGACATCATTTGGGCTACTTATGCATTTAAAGCTGACCATACATTTTGCTGGTTTGGGAGTCTTAAACAAAGTATTTGATGCCTAGATTGAAAGATCACAGTAGTCATAGGATGTAACCAGTAAGTCTAGGCAAGGTCAGTTCTACTTTCCAAATCAAGTAGTATTTGCTAGGTTGCCAGTAGGGTGGAAAATGGAAAGCGAGGTGATATAATTTATGTTGATTTTTGAAAAGTTTTTGGCAGGGCAATTCACAAGAAGCTGTTAAGGAAATGAGTGCTATCATGGGCTATAGAAAGTGGCTAATAAAAATAAATAATTGGAACAAATGGTTACTTTTCATCATGTCAAATGATTAGTAGTTGGCTGCCCCAAGGACCTGCAGAAAGATTAGTTTATTTAATGTACGTATTAATGAACTGGGAAGAGAAGTATGAGAGGAAAATTTGAAGAGAATACAAAGTAAGTAGAGTAAAAAGTAGGAAAGATTTTGAAGAGCTTCACTGAGTCATAAGAAAAAGGTGAATTGGCAACAGTAAAGCAGATTAAATGCATAATGAAAAGAATCATACATATAGCTGTGTTCTAAATTAACTGTAACCAGCAAGGAAAAAAAAAACCTAAGAGCAACCGTGTATCACTCAATGAAAACCTTTATGCAGTGTGTAACAGCAGAAAAAATAATTCTCAAAAGGTTGTATCACCACTATATCAGTAAGCAGTGGGAAATAATTTGGAACAGCTCCTGCTGTTTTTAAAAGGTATTAAAAAAACCTCCACACACCAAAGGCACAAGAGGATACTGAAAACGACCAGGAATCTGGAAAGACTTCCATGTGGTAGGAAGGCTAAAAAGGCTGGGGCTGCATGCTGATTGACAGAACGTCTTCCACTTTATCCCTTCATATAAGGACAAGAGCTTATTCAATGAAAGTAAAGGTCAAAAAAGCCCAAACAAAGCCCCAAACCCAAAACCCTGATCAAATAAAACATGCATCTCATTGTTAACTCCTGGAAATTACTGCCACAAAGCACCGTCAAGGCTTTAAATTTGGTAGGATTAAAAAAAAAAAAAATTGGATACATAGATAATGAGAAGCTACTTAGATGCATTAAGCTGAATTGTATTTATAGAGAACATAAACCTTTATTCTCTGAGAACTAAGCCAGTCAGTAACTATGAGGATTAGAAATAAATTCCTATTTGTTCTTGTTCCCTTCAAGGATGTTTGTACCTTCCCGTAAAGTACGTCCTGAGAGTTCTGATGTATTCAGTCACTGTCAGAGACAAGGGCCTGGCAGTTCTGAGTACTCCTGAATATGATGAGCATTAATACTGAGGAACTTGAATGTTATTCAGCCATACTTACCAGGGCACTTTAGCAAGAGTGGTATTAATTCTGTTTCTAAAATAATCCTGATTGGGTCTGAGCACACATAACTGAGAAGTGATTTGTTATTTGGTGATACACAGACCTGCAGTTGCAGTATTATACATACCTCAGTTGTCATTCCTACTGTCATCATTTCCCCACAAGGACTTTATACTGCAAAGTCATGTAACAAAGCCCTCATTACTTCATGTCACTCCGTGGGAAACGGAAGGGGAGAAGCCAACTGATAAAAAAATGGTATGATATATGGGGAAAGAGCGTGAATCTTGTTTACGTTCTCGCCATATCACTAGTGTAGCATGACGATGATTTTTCCACTAGTGGACTCTATTTGCAGCTGCTGCAATTAACACCACCCCCACCCCCCTGCCAAAGACAGTAGTTGTTTAAATCACATACCAATTCCATTCACAACAGGTGAATCATTACTAACTTCCAACACGCTGGGCAAATTTTGTTCTCCTTCATGATCATTTAAATCCATATTTTGCTGTTGTGAGCCATTCCCAAAATGTCTAGAATCTTTTTCATGACTGCCATCTCCATTCTGCAGACCATTATGTGGCTTTTTCAGTGGCATGATCTGTAAACCGCTGGGAGTAGTTCGGTAAGTCACAGTTTTAGCAGCCCTGTCATTAGCGGATGCTGGCTTTGCTGAGTATCCTCTTTTCTGTTTTTGAAGAGATGGATTAATTCTCTTCCTTTTGTGTGTTGACCCTTTAGACTTCCCAGATTCAGAAGGTCTATGTGATATTTTCTCAACAGAAGACCCTCGGCTTTCTCGTAAAAATTTTGGAGCGGTGGCCTGTTTCCCATGTCTTGATCGCTTTTCTCTAGTAACATGTAGTCCATTGAACTCATCAATAAATTCCTCACAATGTAGTAGATGATGTTCAGGTTCCCAGGTGTCTTCATTGCTTCCATAGCCTTTCCACCTGATGAGATATTCCCATTTGCCCTTCTTGTTCTTCCTTTTGTCTACAATCCTCTCTACCTAAAAGAAAAAACAAAAATATCATATTAGAAAGAAAAATAGTTTGGTCATGAAAAGGATGTTCTTCATTTACAGCTAGGGAGGCCTCCCTGACACTGACTGTAAAGGTGCCTAGTATTCATGAGATTCTCCTAAAATATAGTGCCTAAAATATGAACTGACTGACATGAAAAGCCTACCCAGGCTAGCCAAAATGCAGCAACCTTTAAATTTACCTTATTTTCATAGGATGCAGTCCAACACTATATTCCCATTGGATCCTATACAGACCGTGTGGACTGCTGAGGAGAACCTACCTGGTGTGTGTATAAACCACTTGACATAACATTTAGGAATCAGTGTTAACATGTTTCTGTTCGACTAACAATTCCATGAACAGACCTGGCAATACAGGAGAGGAATGCAGTAGCCCCAGCAGTATTTTGACAGCAAGGCCATTTCTCTTTCTGAAAACATTAAGAAGAGACATACACACATGAGCAAATCTGATCTGAGAACCTGCAACAGCCACAATGTGAAGAAACAAGAGAGAGCCTGAAGATCATTAACAAAAGCATGATTTTTTGAAAATCCGATTGTAAAATGAGTCTATTGCTGTTACATTCCTCAGCTACTTCTTGTCTGAAAGAGCTAAATAAAGCCTCTTTTGCTATATTGTCAGTTACTGATCACTCTCCTGAATCCACACATGCATTATGTCCCTATAAACATCCCCATTCTACTTCCTGTCTTGAAACTATCTTGAACAGAGAACTGATTATAACAAATTACAATATTTTGCACCAAAGATCTTATTTGAAATAGTGTACATCCACTTTGCTACTTCCAACTTGTAAAAATGTTTATTTTTTATCAATGCAATATTTGAGTAAATACACAAAATTTGCGAGTGCACCAATTTAAAAAAAAACCAACAAACAAATGAAAGGCATAAAGGCAGGATTATGTAGAAGTACTGAATTTCATGAATCTATGCTAGAGAATGTCAGTTTAAGGACCAATTCTGCACCAAGGGATAAGGGACTATATTGGGACTCCAAGCTGAATGTGAATTAACAGTATCATGCTGTTGTGGAAAACAGCCCGTACAACTGCAGAAATCTTTGTGCTACCTCAGCACTGGCAAGATCTCAACTAGTGGGAGAGTGCATATGGAAACCCAAGCACAATCAGTGGACAGAAGTCATGGGATTAAATTGCATCAAGTGAAATTTAGATCAAGTCATTAGGAAAAATGGAACGGTAGTCAGAATGAAGCATTAGACTAGGTAAGGTGGGGAAGGTATGGAAAAGTTTTTAGAACAAACATTTTTTGTTAGACAAACACCTGCCATGAAAAGTCACTGTTGGAAAATCAGGTTATGATGAGAAAACTTTTTGAAGTCTCTCCCAAGTTTTAATTTCCAATTCTTTTAAATTTTTTAATTTTTTAAAATGTGGCTTATGAGGGATAATGATGCCACTAATGAATAAAAAAATCATTATCATTAACCAAAAGCACTATTGTTAATTTAGAAAAATAAATAAGTGGATAGCTAATGTAATAGCTTTCATTGCTCTTCAAAGAAAAATCATCTCATGTGAAGAACAACAGTGCAATCTGTATGGAGAATTTAACCTTGAAGAAGGGCAATCACAGCAGTGTAAGTAATTGTTCTTTTTAGGTCCCCTGTTAGAGCAAACCAATGGATTAATTCTGTCTGTTCACTGGCTGGAACTGTACATTCATAGAAATCTTGGTGGGTTCCCCAAAGGAGTCTAAATGTAATTAGCAACTAAACATTATACTGCTATCTCAATTCATTTACATGGGAACTGTGCTAAGATATGTGTGTCTGAGTCATAGTGGACAGCTTTCCTCCCTCTCCAGGGCACTCAACTGCAGCATCCCAAACAGCTCGTTCCTGCGCTCTGTCTTATCAAGTATCTGCATAGAACCACTGCAGAAGCAAAGCAAGGCATCCTTTTTACTCTGAATTTAGCACAGTCCCCTTCAGGATTGCGCAGGGTGGCAAAACAATTAACTGAAGCTCAGGCTAGGGAAGTTTGAGATCATTTGAAAAGAGGGAAAAGTCTTCCCAAAAAAGATGAACTGGCATTTTTTTTGGTCCTCATTTGGGATGCGTGGCTTTCAATTATCAAGCTAATAGACTTATGATCTTGTGGACTTTATACAGAGAAGCTGTTCAAATTATCCCTGGCTTTAAAATACTTTTCATCCTCCTATCTGGGACTAGCCAGAAAGACTATACATCGAACCAGGGAACTCTGCAGTGGCCTGTGGTTGTCTGAGGATTTGTTAATTACTGGAGCTCACCATAGCAAGGAACAAAACATACGTGTATATATGTATGTCCTGGGGAAAAATCAAATTGCTGCTGAACTCAGTAGACCACATCTATCATCGCAGTAGAGAAGCTGGTTTAGTGCTATTCTGCCTGTACTAGCTAAACAATACACGCATTCTCCTCCCTGTTTAATTCAGGAGCTTGGACTTGGAACACAAACCCTGTGTCACGTTGATGCTACCTCAGTGTAACTTCTTTCTTTCAAGGGATTACACCAGTTGCATTCCCCCACTTGCTCACTGAAGGAAGAACCTCAGAAAGGATGGACAAATACTTTGCCATTTTCAGTATCACATACAAAAAACACGCCTTCAACCTCATCTTTTTTTCACTCATGCACCTATCTTTAACTATACTGATTTCTCATTTTCACACTGTTGCTCTACTACAAGGAGGAAAAGTGAAGGGAAGAGCTTTCATGGAGAGCATTTTTTAATATGGAAAGAGTATTTTGGTGATGAGGCATTATGCATTTCAATTAAGAGGATAAAAGGAGTAAACATGAGTGGTCTTTGTTCCTGGGAAACAAAATACTGGCAATAAGAGAATGTGATTAACCAGTTCAACACATCATGAAGGGAGAATGAAAGTATTTATGAAATTGGGTCAAATTTAATAAACGGTTTCCAGAAAAAACATTCAGAACATATATTTGGGAAAGACTAAGCGTTTCATTACAGCATTTTCAGAACAAAACTATCAATGTTTCACTTCCAATTTAACTAACAAAACTAAAATAAAGAGGGACTAAATAAACTGAAGACAAAATGTTTGTTTCTGGTTAACCCCCTTCTCAGTTCATTGTTTTGCTGGGGAGAAAATTAAAAAAATGTGGGTTGATCCAAAATTACTTGTTTTCCTTGAGTTTTTTGGTTCAGCCATCATACCCACTGGCTTGACTAATGATGCATAAAAAGTCTGAGTAGATATTTGCCTCATCCTCATTACTGCCTCACTGTTCATTACTGAATGCATTTGAGGGTAGCACTGAACATACTTGACCTCTCAACATGGTCCCTTTTCTTCCTCAGGGCTTTAAATTCTTCACTGATATTTATCCCCTTCAGAGTGCCACTGTGTTCCTTCACTGCATACAGTGAACTGCTTCAGTGTAGGCATAAATATCAGGTTTTTACCCACACCTGGTACTGTCTGTCCCATTTTCCTTCTATTCACAGTCCACAGTAATAACAAAATCACTATTTTGTTTTTTTAATGATGTATATTTGTTTTAACAGGTAGTATATAAAGTAATAATCTTTCTGCATTTACTTAAGGTTACACAAATTCATATGAGTTTTCTTAATGAGAAATAATTCTGTGACAGCTAGTGGTTAATAAAAATAATACTTTAATTCCTTCCCTAGAATAAGCAATACACAGTTCTGAGAATATGCAGAAAATATTTATGGCTTCGATGTCTGATTTTCCATTTCCCAGCTCAGTTCTATCTTTAATGGGAACTGAATAACATCTTCCCAAAAGTAACCTTTGTAGTTACAGTTTGCCAAATCCTTGAATTCACTATATTTTGTTTGGAAACTCAAGTAGTTAAATTTGATAAAAGTGAAATGACTGCAAACAAAGTTTGAAGGGGCACCACAGTTAAGAGAGTGCTAGAATTGGCATATACCATTACCTGCCTGGATTCTCTCTCTCCCTGCCCCTCCTGGCTAACTCTGGATGAATTGAGGTGCTGATATGTTACCATATAGATGTGTTTAAAGAGAACAAACAGAATGAGACCATGGCATCTGTGCAAATGCATTTGCAACACGCGTTTGAGCTTCCAACTAGCCTTAAACCTAGCTCTATACACAGCTGCACAAACTAGGATTAAAGTCATAAATAAAAGCCTTTTAAAAAAATATTTTGTATTCTAAACTTAATGTGAAATAAAAAAAAACCCTAGTCAATTATAGTCAAAGTATGTAGAGCTTCATAAACTTAGTGTTATGATCTGATGATCAAGTGTTTATATATGCGGAGTACAACACACACACATCTTCCTTCACAGAAGATTCAGGGTCAAAATCATTCATTTATCAACACAGTGTCATTGTCCATTTAACAAAAAGAAATCTAGGCTAAGTTAAAAAAGGGTAATTCCTATTGTATTATTTCTATAGATATAACTGTAAAATCAGAGCACAGTAGACTCAACTCACAGTTCACAGGAGCTCTACAGAGCATTAATAAAAATCCTTATGCTGCCAGAAAACACCTTCCAGGAGATCAGTAAACTTCCAGAAAGGTTTGGAAGATTGCGTATCTACTTAGTGATTTCCAAAATAAGTACATGTCATCTCCTCTTCTCGCCATGCATATCTATGTAAACAATTTAAACTCTAATCTGTGATGCTCAGATGGTTTCTGTTAGTGTACTGTACAGAGCAGCACACCGGTTTCATGACATACACTAGAAAAAATGCTTTTCATTACTATAAATTACAGGACTTGTATGGTTTTATGTGGTTTTTTGATTGGAGGTCTTTGTCCCATGTGCCTCAGGGTGTTGGAAGGGTATTTGAAGAAAGTGCCATGGAAAGAAAGGCAGTAAGATTTCTGAGAGAGATAAAGGCCATCTGATTCAACATGTTTGTCTTTTAAAAATTCATTCTTGCCCTGACTTCCTCCGTTTTGTTACCTTCGCTTTAAGAAATAATGTATTTCATTAGTTGTAAATCTCTTACTTGCCTGCATTTGTAACTTATTTGTGTTTCCCTTGTATTTGTATTTAACTTCTCAAAATCTGGAAATTGGAGCATTTGTTCCAGATGTACAACAAATATGGCACCGTATCTTCTGAAGCGGTCAGTATTCATGTTAGAAAAATAATAGTGGAATGGATGCTGGGTCTCCTGAATCTGACACAGTTTAAAAACAAGAGTAGATACAATCAATGTGCGAGCTATGAAACCCCCCCAGTAGTAAATGTGTGTAGTTACCCAGAAGGTCAAAATGAAAGCGAAAGCAAAAGGGCTAGATAGTCATAAAAATGAAAGGGAAGACATTCCCCATCTGAATTATACACAGGCAAAACATCAAATGACATCTTCCCAGGAAGTTCAGTGAACATCCTGTTAATGTCAAGAAGACATTGCTTTTTATTCAGTTACTTTTTTCTCTTTTTAAGCAAGGATTTTTAATTTTCTACAATCTTCTTAGAATCAGGTGTCAAACTTGCTAGGGAAATTCTGAAAGTGCTGCATTTTCACTGGAAAAGCCTGTCAGCCTCACATTACACATGGTTGCAAACCCCTGCGTTAGATATATGTGTCATCCAACACATATATATGAAGACTTAGAACAGAACAGATAAATGCTGTAAAAACTCGGGCTGCTTCCGGTATGTAAGCCTCCATCTTTGATCTTCCTCTCCTGATAGCCAGTAACAGGCTTCCTGCCATGTGATTCGATGGTCCAGGTTTATATAGAAAACCAGAAGTGAGTTAGTTGTATTTTACAGTAGTGATGTGGCAATTAAAAATTACTGCTAAAAGTGGCGTTTTCACATTCTTAAGACTTTTCTAGACCCAGCATTTTGCCTGCAAAAGTACATTCTGTTAGTACCTTCCCTGGCATCCAGGTATTTTAAAGAAACTGAAAGCTAAGCCTCACTCCGTGCTTACGCAAGCAACACGATTTCCTCTTTGTGTAAGGGGTCTTCTGGCAGAAGGAGCTCACCTTTTTTACCAGTTGAGATCAAATGAAGCCCTGCCTGATAGCCTGCAGAAAAACAGCCAACCACAGGTTCCATGTAGACTCATATCTCTAGTGACCTTACACCATTTTTCTTGGAAGCCCCACCTTTCTCTGAAATTCAGTCTCACCGAAACTGAAATTCTGGTCTGGTCTCTGTTATCCTTTTGTGGCTCTTTTGAAAATTTCCCTGGTGCCCCACCTCCAGTTCCACACAAGGGCTGTGTTTCCCCCCTTGATGCCATCTGTTCCTGTTGCTGACTCTACTAACAGAACCCATTTTTGTGCCCTTCTCTCATTTTATTTATGGCAGTTTTCTCCTGGTCAGAACCTAAGAGTGCTCAAATCTCCCAGTCTGTTAAAGCCACTTCCTTCTTCCACTATAAATTTAAGGATGTAATCTAAACCACTTTCTTTTATTAGGATATTTAAGTGTATGTGTGTAAACAATACCTGTGGTGTAAGTGCCACAATCATTTTGTTTTTTTGGAGCCAACAGGAATAGTAGTATACACAAGAACCTTGCACTGGAAGAAGGGCATTTTAGTATAGACTGACACTGTCCCTTGGGAAAGGACCGGAAAAGGCAAATTGCCAGATGACACAGGGATGAGGAAGGGACTTCTTGGTCAACGTGTGTACTCCCTGTCATTGTAGGCAACTACATCATATAAACCCTTTCATATTGGGTATGTTCATGATACAGAACATACTTCTGCCTGGGTTTATTGTTGATAGGTTGCACAGCAAACAGCTGTTCATTTTTAAAAGTAATCGTGTTGTAAAAAATATTTAGGTTTCATTTGGAAAGCAAGATGGTTTTCAAAGGTGCAAGAATAGTGCACTAAAAAATAAAGATATTCTTTAGCAGTAGGTTAAGGCAATCTTGACAAAGTTCTTTATATGGAAGAAGAGCAGGATTTTTTCCTCTGCAGTGCAGGTGTGCACCCATGTCATCAAAATAACTGTTACGCAATGTGGGGGAGACCTCTTTAGGTCTGTTCCCCGTAAATGGTTTAAATCCCTTTCACTTAAAAACATTAATCAACACATACAACATATATGGAAATCCAAAGAACATGGGGGTTTCTATTTCTTCTAAAGCATAATGATGCATTTCATGTATCAATTCCCTGTCTTCTTCTGTACAATAAATCAGTTCATTATTGTATTTCAGTGTTCGTATTTCTTAAGGAAAGGAAAGCAAGAAGCAAGGCATACCAAATTCTTGATGTCCTTTATGTTATAAAGTGGTTAGTTCTGAACACACTCTCTACAAACTTGCTAGCACCATTTATTTCAGAATGAATCTGTTAGAATGCTATCTAGAACATTTGAATTTGATGATAAATGCTTACTTTTATTTCAGTACTAAAGTACAGCTGGTAATTTTTACTATACTGCTAAAGCTGTTTTGTACATTATAGTGCACACTTTAAATTTAGAAACAACAGATATTTTCCTGGTTTGTAGACCAACAAAGTAAAAAATAAATGCTGTTCCTATTTACTACCATAAGTGAGATTTAAAAACACAGTTAGTGTACACTGCTAATCTAAGAGAATTGAGACATGGATGAGGTTTGCTTGAAGCAGAACTGTTTTGTACAGTCTATTTCTGTGACAAGCACAGATGACTAAAAGATGAATGAGAAATCTAAATTCAAGGAGACAAAATATTTTGCTAAGCTCTACAAAGAGCTGGCTGTTTTGGACACATGTATGGCTCTCAGCTTTCTAATACTGTGGACTACTTCCTCAAATGTTTCTCTGCCAAATTCAATGGGATTCTCCAGTTTTATACCATGTGAGAGTATATGTGGGGAATGTGTGTTTATCAGAAAAGGAGAGTTCAGCACAACCTAGTATGGACCTGATTCTGCCTATGCTTCCTTTACAGTACTACAAGTCAGCAGTTATTCCCAATTTACTTAGATGCAAGTAAAATTCAAGTAGGAATCCCTGAGATTTAAGACATGAGGTTTTTTACTTTTATTTTAAAAGCAGTTTATAGGAACAGGAGCAGGACTTGAAGAGACTTCTAAGCAAACCAATGTTTATGTGAACATATCACAGTTCTTTCAGTAAAACTGCCTGGAATTTGTTTAAAAATACTCATGTTTCCAAACAGTTGTGGAAATGTGTGAGCAGTAGTTAAAAAATAGAAATATGTTTATCACTAAAGGTACTTTTCACCAACATAAAAGCAAGTCCAGAAATGCAGGAAGGAATTATTAATTTACATAAAAGTTGCACCTGAAATCATTAGAAAAAAATGAATGCTGTTTTCTTTTGTGTTCATTTGCAGTTTGTTCTCCCTTACCTTGTTTAGTTCTAGCTTATTTTAGTGTTCTGTTGTACAGTCACTCAGTCTTTTTCTCCACCATATGGGCTTCATTCAGATTCAACTCAAGGCCAGGACTTCAGTTCAATACTTTTACATCCATCCCAAAGCTTAGTCAGAAGTGAAGATTCCACATTAAAAAAATACAAAGGTTCAGCTATAATACAGTATAAATAAATATTTGAACTACTCTGCTGTACTACCACTCAGTGACTCATTGCTTTACAAATGCTACTGGTACAACTGTCATAAAATAAACCACATGTTCATGTATGGTAGGTAGAAAAATATTTTCTTAGCCCTTTTACAGCAAAGTGGTAAAGTTGAGCACAAAGAAGTGAAAGCCTATGTTTTGGGGAGCTGTTTGTCATTCGGTGGTTTCCATAGGTGCTGAGGACTTATGATTTCAACGTGAACATGAACTTCAGCTGTTCAGAGAGACTTTACCAACTTCATGTGACAACTGAGGAGAACTGTCCAAGGGCAGCTTGCTGGCTGCAAAGCCTACACGCCAGGGAGAAGATGAGACAACGGGAGGGTACAGTGTATTGAGGGGGCTACAAGGTGACACTGGTCAGTCTAAGTGGCCATTGTACAACACACCGTCCTTACCAAAGGTTTTGAAGTGAATTTTACAGGGATCTTAGAAAGAGGACAACGTAATAGCTTTGAAGATATTTTCAAGGAACATGCCCCGTATTGAAATGATAGCTTGGTAAAAATTAAGCCTCTGTGTTGGAAAACAGGACAAATGGACAATTAGAGCATGTATTAGGTAGTTACTCCAAGATACAGGTTGTGGAATAGCAATTCTTGGGTATGTTGTGTAAAGAATCTCCAGTGACAGTATGTTTTCTAGCTACTGTACACAGGGAGATGCAAGTATTTTTGAAATGATCAATACATATTTGACAGAGCAGCAAGGCAAAAAGAATTCCCAGTTTACAGGGCTGAACCTGAAGGAGGATGGTAATCTCTCCCCCATCACTGAGACAGGAGGGAGAAGAAAATGAAGAACTCTGTCCGTGTTATATTAATGGCTGGACAGGGATAAGGAGATGTCAGAAAGATAAATGATTTGTCTGTTTCATGCTTTCTATCCAAACTAGAATAGGAGGCAACTGGTTGGAGCATCTATATAGCAAAGGTAGTAACAGTCAAATTTGTGAATAATACCATGCAGGGATAGGTTTTAGAAGAAAAGGCTAAAAATAGATAACTTTGTACAATATAGAAAGTTGAGGGACAATCCTTTGAGTGAAAAGCTGAAGTAGCAGTTTGTAAAGTAGTGGGATAATAAGAGAAGAAAAGTCATGAAACACAAAGGTTTCTTTCAGAATTCAGTAGAATTCTTCATTTTCTTGGTTACACAAATGAAGCTAATGTGATGGCAGAATATAGGAATGAGCCAAAAAGAAAGGTAGAGCAGAAAAAAAGAATAAAGAAACATGCTTTAGGCAACTATAATGGCATGATAGGAGCACAGAACTTTACAAGTAAGTATCCAGGATACCAGTGCAACATCACAGAAAAATGGCACATAAAATTTCAAAAATTATCTGTGAAGGAGTAATTGTTAAAAAGGAAGAATAATACATCGTTATCCCCTCAGAAATAGCATTCAGATGAGCAGGGTCAGCAGGCCAAGTTCTGGCCTCAATTATGACATTGGTTTTCGCTGCAGATTTAATTTGTGTTCAAGATCTGAATTCTGTCCCATGTAAAATCAACTTACTACTGGTGCCTGGAAGGAACAAACTATCTTGTGGACAGTAGTAAAGGCAGTTATGAAAGCTGTCAGTGTTCATCAGATGGATGCATTTTAAATCATCTGAGAGTGCAGCTAGTTGCAAATCTGCATTTAAAAAGTGGGGACAGTGCTCCAAACGTGGAGATGCAAAGGCATAAAAGCATATTCATTGATTTAACGTAAGAGTGTGTTTTGGAGCAATTAGATGGACTCTGTGTGAGGAGGACGTTTGTACAGTGTGCATGAAAGGCACTGACACATCTGTGCTTGTACAAATGTCTGCAGTGAGTCAGACTGACTACACCCCACTGCGTGGCAGGCTCCGGCCACATGCTGCTGTGCATCTCCTCCGGCAATGGCAGAGTCCCCCGGGAGCTGCTATCGGAGTGGCGTGCTGCGGAGGAGACAATCACAGGTTACCCTTCTGCTGTCCTCAGGCCCTAGATCCTCTCAAAAGCTGACTTTGGCAACAGATGGTCACCATTCCTTGACCTCAATGAGTCCTGTTTCAGCCTTGGTAATTCACACAAGCTAAGGAAGTGTTAATTGATGAGTTCTTCTACATCATCATTATTCCTGATGATAGGGTTTCAGCCAAGTGTTGGCAGCACTTCTAGCCGTAGGGGTTGCTATAGACTGGAATCCATTACTCCTTTCAGGGAGGTCCCAAGGAACACCACCGGGGTTTTTGTGGTGGAGAGGTACAGATCTTGCCATCCTGCTCAAAGTGCCTGCCAGATCACTCCAAGGGTTACTGTGGAGGCATGTGCCACATCTCCATGCTGATGGCTATCTTCTCTTTCTGTTGACAGATGATGCAGACATTATCAAGCATCTGGGTGAGACTGGAACTCTGATGAAGCTGAGGAACCATTTAGAAATGTCTGTGCTCGAAGCAGTATTGAATATGTAAGTAGTGAATATATTACTGAGGAAATTTTCCATGTATTTGTTAGTCAGATTCCTAACTTGGCGGTCGTGTTAATACCTCAGCTGCTCCTAGACACATTTACAGCAATGATGTGGCAAAGGGCTTTGTTCCATGTGCCTCCAGAGAATGGGGCACTATATTTTTATAAATGTAGGGTTTCTGAGATTTATTCCCTACATTTGTCTCACTGGGATTAGGCTAGTGTATGTTCTCTCCATGGCACTATGCCAGTCACAAACTGAAGCTGTGGAAGGCTGCAGCTGTCTGCTTGTTATTAATTGGGGGTTAGTGCAGAGACCAACACACATTGGTGCTCCAACACCCATACTACTTTCCAGATACTTTATGAATGGAAGCTTAAACTCACACTTCAGTGTAAGAAACCTCTGAGTCACATTTAATACTAAGATCCCACTTGCAAATGCTTTATGAAATTACAAAAAGGAATTTTAACAAATGGCTAATAAGTTCTTAGAGACTCTTATGAATCTTGGACCTAATTAGTCTTCTAATTCTAATGAGTCCATGATAATCTTCTGATGTTCTCGCTGTCGTCCCTAGCACAAACTATACGTGTAGTCAAATGCTGGAACAGATGTCCAGGGAGGCTGTGGAATATCCATCCTCGGAGATACTCAGAACTTGACTGAACAAGACCCTGAGTAACCTAATTAAGTTGGTACTGCTTTAAGCAAGGGGTTGGAGCAGATGATCCCCAAAAGCCCCTTCCAACCTACATTATTCTATGATTCTACGATACATAAATTTTGCCTAAAATATTTACTAATTCTTTATTAATTCTTTTTCCACTTGAAAAACTGAGCTCTATGCAACCTGTGGAAGTGGGTGTATGAACTGACTCCATTAAGCCAAGTCTGGATTTACCAGGCTGGAAGGGAGTTTCCCACAAGCAGCTCTGAACTTCCTTCTTCCCTTGACCTGATACCATCAGGGTTTGTTGACTTTCAGGTCATACAGCAAGAGCAATCTACTCTCTGAGATGTACAGGGAGAGATGGGTTGGAGGACCAAGGTCAGCTGATCATAAGGTTAAAAAGATTTTCTTAGTCATTAAATGGACATTTTAAAATACTGAGATACATTGTGAAGTTATTATTCAGTGTATTTTCAGTGTTTGTATAATGGTATAAGCAGAAGAAGGAATGTGCTAACTTGGGGTCTAAACATACAACATGCTCCATGATAGCAGCTACATATTTGCTCTTCATCCAATATGAAGGAATTAAAGACAGGGATAAAAGGGAGAAGTTACCATACATTTACCACAAAGATAAGAGGAAACATACTAATTAAAATGCACTTGTAGTTCTTGTTCCTATCCTTGAGGTTTGCGCACAGATAGTAACAGAATGCTCCATGGGACAAGATACTTAGATGGGGCTTGAAAGTCTGAGTTTCTGTTTCCAGTCCTCCTCACCACCTCAGCTGTTCTCTTTATTTTTATGTGCCTTATCTGAAAGGAACATCCTCTCTGTAAAGTGATTTCAGACCTGGTGTTGAAAATGGGAAAGGTGCATTGAAGTAATTTTTATGTACAGCAGTCTCCAAAATGAAAATTTTGATAAAGCAAATCTGGTTTGAAGCCCAGTGAGCAATATAAAACCAGGAAAAAACCCCAAGATTGACTTGTGCTGAATATCTGCATTTAGGATTTGTGCTAGCTGCTGCTTGTATTTAGCAGTTTTGTAGCAGATTATGCAGTGTAATGTCCTGACAAGACCAAGAAGGTCCTAGCATATTCGGGAGTGGTAAGAGACTCGTAAGATGAATACACATTTCCTTTTCTTGGGAAAAAGAATACACCTGGATTAGACAGCTCTGGAATTACATAAGGAATTTCTGATCAAATGTCAACCTTTCTTTTTCTCCAAAGAGCAGTTACGTACAAAGGCATACGTAGAACAATACCATACAAATAAACAGTAACACACATGATGGAGGAGTGTTATATTCTTACTACTTCAACAGAAATACTGACAAATATTGGAGAAAGTATTGCTTTTATTATGCTTGCCAGCTGTAGCCTAGTGAAGGAAGATAAACCTCATCCTTTTGGAATATTTTTAGGGATATTAACTAAACTTGATAAGGTATCTAGAATGCAACTAAGCTTGTCTTCTAGATAAGAAGAAGAAACTATTTCATGTTTTGATGTTTTGAGGATTTCAAGATGATATGCATAGTTAAAGTTTTTAGTTTAATTCCAAGGAAACAAGAAACTTCAGGTGGTCATGGAAGAAAGATTTAAACAAACTGACAGTTTGTCTTTAAATCATCATAGAATTTCCCTAAAGAGTATGTATTTCCCCAATTACTACTCTGAAATGTTATTTTCATAGTTACAAAGCACCATGCAAATCTATCCTACTAAATGGATACTAATGATCATTACTATTATTTAACAGCATCACAGGTGGAGCTCGGAGCAGTGAGCACTTTCCTTTAATATGTAGTGGGCCATAATGTTCTTAAAATTAAATGGTCAGAATATGTTAATCACAAAATCTAGTATAGACTGTCTGTCAGATCAGTGCTAATGATTGCTTAGTATGCCCCAAAGACAAAGATGTTAGTTTTGCAGTATAAAAATTCGGTGTTATTCTGGAAAAGACCTTGCCCTTGGCTGTTGAATGTCACATGCAGTATTCAGAATACGCACTGTGCAGTGCAGGGCAAATACAACACATGCAGTACCGTATGCTACATTATCTTTACAATTTCTGCCTTGTTGATTCTGTTAATGCACACAATTACAAATAGTCAGTGCAGATTTTAAAAGGCAAGTTTGCACCAGTGAATTACTTTTAAAGGGAATCTGAGATATTTTGCAACACATGTAAGGATATATGCTAGTTAGATGACAGCCACTGGGGGAAAATGAATGGAACATTCTTCAGTTTCTCTCTAAATGGCTAGAGAGAGTCTTCTGAAGGTGACAGTAAGGGACAAGAAGGTGTATGAATCACCTGTACATCTCTTACATTTTGTTGGAAATTTTTCTTACTCTGATGGGCACTCTGAGGTGTTTAGTTGCTTCCTCTGATGGCCATATCATATGAAATAATTTTTAGTCAAGATAATCAAAATGTATGAAATCTTTCCACTTTCAACTGTTTGGTGATGTACTTTCTTATTTATTTTTAAACCGTTCATAATACTATATATATTAACAGCAGAGAGTCCAGTCCAAGTTAATCAATCAGCCACACAGTTTTGTGTAAGCAGCATAATTGCATTTTTTGTTCAACATAAAAATCTATTTGGCTTTAGGTTTTTTTATGGTAGATATTTAGAGAACAAAGAGATTTTTCAAGCTCCCTTCTACCCCATGGTTTGTATTTTAGGATCTAGGTTCTCTTCCCTGTCTAATGCCTGTCTAGTTACAGGACTCATAAGTCACCAATATGAAATCTAATTATGTAAGTAATTGTAGGCATTGTACAATGAATGGCATCCTGTGATAATCTAAATATGCTGCATGTACAGTGAGAAAATTTATAATTCTAAAGACTTAAGAGTCTGAAATAGCTTGTTAGTTGTAACAATATAAAGTACTGAAAATTTCTGCTACATGAGAGTGATATGCACTTATTCACACACTAGAACTCATTCTGGAACAGTTGGTCACCATGTCTTTCTTAAAACTATAGGTTTTTAACCACTGTTTAAAATAAAAGGCTAATAATAGCCTGTTCATCAGATGTTCTAATAATAATGGTGAAAGAGACTCTGCATGTTTGAGCTTGACCTTTTTAGCATTTCAGGTGTTTATTGTGTAGTATAGTCTAAAAATGAAAAACTGTTAAAATAATAGTGACCTTCCAGAATGAATGACATATGATACCACAAAATTTCTTTCAATATGACCAGTTTTCTTTTTTTGACAAACTATTAGTCGGTGGTTATAAAACTTTTGGGAATGGAGTGTCTTGATAACATTTTGAAAAAAACTCTAGAATACAGATCTAGAATAAGTTTCATATACCGTGGCACTGAAGAAGTACCAGTGCCACTTCCACTTAAGAGGATGTTCCTTTTCAGTATGATGGCCCAGACTTGATTAGTTAACTGTCATGACATCATTAATTACAGGCCCACAGATTCACAGATTTGAAGGCCAGAAGGGACAATTACATCCATCTAGCCTGTCTTGGGCTACACAGGAATGTTTCATTCAGCAGTTTCACACTAGGTCGCAAATTCTGACTTAGTTAAACATCTATTAGAAAATCATCGCATCTTAATTTGAAGTGATTCACAGAAAGTACACCACTGCTGTTAGTGAATCTTTCTAAGTGCTATAAATAAAATGCTATGTTAATGTTAAAAAGTACTCATTTCTAATTTATGAAGGGTAAACTTCCAGCCACTGGCACCTTTTGTATCTCTGTTAGCTAATTTCGTTTTCCAGACCTTAAATCCTGCAAAGTGGTTTGCAGCTAACTGAACAGATGGTCTCCATATTTCTTTAAGTTTTGTAAAATTTGGGTGCTAATGTGATGGCTCTGTCTAAAATTTTGTAGCTGCTCCAGAAGCCATATTCCAAAATTTCATCATAACTGTTAGGGTTCACCACTTGTGTTTGAAGTTCAAATTCACCTTATTTCATATAATTTTGAGGGGGAATATTTTTATGAAGTGCAGGACTATAATAACTGCATTCACCAAATATAAGTCACTTACTTTGGTTTTATTGCTTAGAAAAATAATGCATCTCTTAGAGAGATGGCACAATTTTGACCAAAGAAAAAGGAAAATTTAAATGTAAGGATGATGTGCAGTGTTCAGTTCTGTGTCCCAGTTTTATTCCTGCTATGCAAAAAGTTTACTACTTACTGTCTTAATTCTGTACCCATGTGTTCAGTCATATGGACAAAGAGAACAGTTTTCCCCTGTGCTATACTGGATCATTGCATACAACTATATAATTACCCACATCTGTCTACAAACTGCTCTACATCCGCATAAATCTGTGCCCTTTCTGAAACAGGACAACAATATCCTCATTCGTTTGTGAAAAAATCAAATGCTAAATGTTTATTTGAATTTGAGTCATAATACTACATAAGTGCAAAACCTTAAAAAGAAGCAACACATGAAAGTTACACATGCTACAAAAATTTAATAATCTACCCTTAAAAAAATTACTTTTTCAGTGTTTGGGTTTTTTAAAACCACACGCTATGAATTCAAAAATACTAATTAAACAAATTAGAACACTTTAGGAATGTTCTGAAAGCAGCCATATAAAGCACTAATCAAATGTAAGGAAAGAGTTTAAATACTTTGAGTTCACTGGTTTGTATATTTTTTACCATAGTAAAGTACATTCAAGTCTTTTTATCCAAAGGATTAGTATCCTTTGGATACACGTGCCCCAAAATAAGAAAGGAGTTGGTTTTTCTGACCTGAGAAACCATTCACTAGGCACAAGTGCTTCACCATAAACTGTGTTGTGGGAAATGAAGAAGTAACAGCATTTTCTTCTCAACCTCAAACTTACTAAATAGTTTGTTGAGACTGTTGGGGTATGTAAAAGAACTGCTGTCACTTCAGAGCAGACAGCGAACCAGAATTACATTAGTTTCTCAAACGAAATTCATGACTAGTGAATCAATTTCTACTAAAATAACCCAGTTCTGCATTTCAGAGATCAGGAAACTCCATGGGGTAAATTCAGGCAGTAGTTTGCATTAGTGGTACATGAGCTCAGTGGTCCAGGGCAGCCGAGTATGAATGAGATTTTCATTCACTGATGAAAGTACATAATCTACACTTCCCTGTCCTTATAATACTGTTGTAGCCTACATGAAAGCTGTACATATTGAGCTTAATTTTGAAGCCAAGTTTTCTGTGGACTCAGCTGTGGAAAACCTGTCTTACTTTGCAGGCTTTCCTATGTGTGGAGGCAGCCGAGAGAGGCAGTGGGGTGCCAGAGAGCCGGAGATGGGCAGCGGGGGCTGCAGGGCTGCCGGATGACTTCCCAAAGACAAGGGTAGCAACATCCGGGGAAATTCCACTAACAGCACAAAGGGATGGGATGAGTTGGGATGGGAAAAGCACAGAAAAGGGCCGAGCGCTGAGGACGTGCCTTAGACTTCAGAGTGGAACAAGCGGTTTGGGATTAGGAATGATCTTGAAATCACTGTACCTATTGCCTAAATTACATGTCCCCACTGGTGAAGAAAGTGACTGCCTTAGCCGTATGTTACATGGGAGATTTACTACTTTCTCGAGCTACACACACACAAAAATGAGCACCACAGATCTATCATAAGGAAAGGTACAGCAATCCTGTTGTGCTCTAGGATGCCTTCATTTTCCTGAAAGAAAGCCACAGTCTTTTGCACCATGAGCATTCTGGAAAGTTGTGAATATTTTCACGTAAGGGCCAGACCCTCAGGAATGTTTTGGTTTTAGATACCTGAAAACCTTTTCAAAAGGTGTCATAAAAAAGGAAGGGAAAGATAGCTTAACCAAATAGTAGGATAGCATTAATTTTTTTTAATATACATATATTACCTTCCTGTAAGTGACAGTAGAACCTAGCATATCAGACATTTCCCTAATCATCTGAGTCAAAAGCTATAGATTATGTCTTAGTAGAAGTCACAAAGCATTACACCACTGGTAGATTCTGATATGTTATTTAAACAGTGCTATACTCATAATCTCTCCAGCACTGCAACAAGCAAGGTCAACTTGGTTTGTTCAAGTTCTGTTTTTTAAATTACTTTTATAAAAATATTTAGCCCTAGGGCTTTTAATTTTCTTTGTATATCTACCATATTTCTCAGCTTTTGGTATTAAAGCACACTGGAATAATTTTATAAAAGTAATTTTTTTAGTTTTTGAGTGTTCCAAAGTAGCCTGTCCAAGAACATATAATTTACAATACATGTCCATTAATAAAACTGTACCGTAGCCAGAAAATAGGTGTGATAGTACTTTTCTTTTAAAATTATACCAGTTCATCACCCTGAGTCATTTTGAGGTTTCTATGGTGAATGTTTTTACTGCAGAGGAGGCCTGAGAGTTTGCTGGCTGACTGAGTCCTTCCTCCAGTGCATTTTCAGCCCTAACCACTATGGGAGATAGGTGTTAGAAATCCCTTCCAGAAGCAACCTTTAACTTTAGGAGGAGAGGGTGAGAACCCTGCTCATTGTAAGATAGAGTCTGAGCGAGATATCCATTTCTTTTGATGACAGTGATTACATGACATGGCTGACCGTGATGAGGAGTTGATAGCCATGACTGTAGAATGACTAACTTAGAGGAGATCTCCTTCCATCCTGCTTTGCTAAAAGTGAGATAAATGGTGCTGCAATGAATTTTGCCCTTTGAAGGTCAGTGTCCACAGTGCACATGAAACGAATCCTTGCCATTCATGTTTTACAAGAACAATATTAACATTCATGAACGTTTTGGCTTTAACCATGTGATGAGTTTGGTTAACAAAAATGCCAACTCCTTATCTTCTGTGGGTACTTACTTCACAAAGCAAATCAGTTTGTTTCTACATGAGTACGGAGCTCCTGGACTTCAGTAAATGTCTGTGAACATGGTGACCTGGGGCAGTGGAAGTCATTTGCAGTACAGTGTCATTTAAGCTCTGTTCAGAGAAGTCTGATCAACTTGATGCTGAAAAGAGCTGCTAAAGCGGGTGAGCTACTTACACTAGGGCTGCTGATGTTGCTGAAATTGGTGCAGCATACAACGGGTGCAGTTTTTTAGAGCTCCATAGTGTACAAGGCTCAAAGGTCAGACTGAGAGCACTGCTTTGCAGGACTGAGAACTCCAAAGAAACTCCCAGTCCTATATAGAATTTATTAAGCTCATTAAAATAGCACCCAGTCCTAAATGAGCCACAGCTTTACTTCCTCTCTGTTGTGGCTCTTGAAACTCAGGGAGTGTGATTCCCTCACACAATAGCAGTGAGAAGCCACAGATCGAAAGCAGCTGCCACCATGTTTGCAAAGGGAAACGTGCTCCTAACAGTCTGCAGTTTCTGTCCCAGAAGTGTTGCAGCTACTGGTTTAGCCCGATCAGAGATGTCTCTGTTTGAGTCAGAGGTTCAAGTAACCTTCTCAGAAATGGAGCTAAAGACTAGTCACTTCAAAAGAAAAAAACCAACAAAATTGACTGTAAAACAGCCCCAGTTCATCCTGTCTCTCTGTTACACACTATCTGTCACTGCAAAGCCCTATTACACTACTGTATAATCAGAGGGGGAATGAAAAGGTAGGTCTTGCTATCAGTTCTTCTTGAGATCTAAGGTTTATCACGCAGTTCCTCTGCTAACCCTGAGGCTTACTACTAAAGTACTTCCCAAATCTTGAATAAGTGATGTATCAAATACTAAATATCTGTAGGCAATCCCCAGATATCCCTTCAATGCCTGTAAAAGTGTATGCATTTAAATACACATCCAAAACATACCTTTGCGATTCTCAGTGCTAAACAACATCCTCAGTGTGTAATTCTGCACTCTGAAAGATCAACTGCCACTAGACTGCAACTTTTGATTACCAGGGATGCTTGTGATCTTGGAATGGCTGCCTTTTGGTAGTCATAGGACCAACAGCTGCTGGACATGAAGAAAGAAAGATGTTCAGGGAAGGTTCTGCTAGAGCTGTTCTGAGCTGCACAAAACCCTAGAATTAATAGGAAATCTAGACATTTTACAGAAGTGTATTGTTAAGGCACTAATTACTTCAGTTACCTAAGGAATTCTGCCATGTGGCTTGGGGATAAAACAGCATTAAAGAATGTTGTCCTTGGTTTGTGAACTGTACTTGATCTTGAAATGGACTGTAGAAAAATCAAGGGGTGTATACTCTAAGATATAACAGCAATGCAGATTGCATATCCAAAATAAAAAAGTAGTTACACACCTTAATTGATCAGTAAGCAAGACTTTTTTCCTGTATACTGAATAAGCTACAAGAGCAGCAGTTAATAGCAGGGCAGGAAAACGGCATCATTCATGGTACACACAGAAGATCCAGTTCACATTAAAAGAAGATCTGTCTTTGTCTTCTAAACACAGCAGGTTGTCAGTGGTATTTGATATGAGTGGATGAAGCACAAAAAATAACAGCAGCACAGTTGCAGAACAATTCAAATCACAGCCCACAGTAGCTTGTCAATAAGAGGTAACCATGCACACACTGCAATACTTGATACCACTTCTAAGAGTGAGAAATGTGGTATCACTGGCACTCTCTAGAAATACTGTAAGTAATGTCATGTCAGAAAGCAAAAGCGTAGGACGGTCAAACAATGCAGGAAAAAGATCCGGCATCCTTTGTAGTGCTCATGACAAAGCCAGGGGACATGTTATTCAATTGGGAGAAACAGCAGCCTTCCATCAATTCTTCTAGCAATTCCTTGAAGCTTTCTGAGGCAGCAAGAACAACAGTTCATACAAGATTACGAACCAGAACAGGCAGTCCACGTGTTGAGCCATGCTGTTCTTCGATGAAAGCGCATTCTATCAGTGCGATGAAAGATTGATGAGAATAATAATCCAAAGCTTGTGATGTGTGCAACGAAAGAAAAAAAGGGTGTCTTCCTTGGAGCCTGGAATTTTTGTTATCTTCGTCCACTTGATAAATGCCATATAACGTACTGTTTGCATAGGCCTTAGTCAGCAGGGAGAGATGGCAAGGCCACCTTGGCACTCCTGCTTTAATCTGTCATCTGATGCAAGTGCATGCCAGTGCATGGGAAAGGCACTGGAAGTCATTTGCTGCTGGTGAGAAGGCAGCGGGGAGGACGGTAAGAGGGCAGTGGAAGAGTCTCCTTCCAATGGCCTCCAAATGGTCTTTGCTGAGGGAGGACACGGAGGAGCAGAGCACTCTCATACTCCTTAGCTGCTGTCAGGTCACACAGGTGGCCTGCCCACCCCAGAGTCTGATGGTGTATTTATACTTCAGCTTCTCTAAAAGTACTAACGCCTCAGTATTATGTGCAAAATGCTACAGCAGGTCCTAAACCAAAGGAAAGCCAGAGGAAGGAGCTGATCCAAATCGCCTGGGCTCTGAAGGCATTGCTCAGCCCTGTGAAGCCACACAATGCTTCCGAGAGACCTACGACTCCCAGTTAATTGAGGACTGTCATTCCTGACACCGAGGGGCAAATAAAATGCAGCAGTGAGAAGGCCATAAAAGCTGGCCAAGGGCCTCACTCTTTTTATTTTATTAAGAAACACGAGTGTTTCTGCAGGTGTAAAGTAAAAGAGCCGCTATTTCCCTGGTATATGTGAAGATACATTAACATGCACAGCTTTCCCCAGGGTTTCTGTTGCATCTTTTGTGTATCATCAGTGCACAGATGATTAGGGCTTCTATTGTGCATAGACATTATCAGGCCATAAAGGTAAGTAACGGGAACATTCAGTGTTACTAAGTTTTGCAGCCTGAATTGTCTATTTTTTATTTCATTGCTTGTCTCACACTTTATACATAAAGACAGAAAAGCAGTCATTTTCATTTCCACTGTAAAAACTAAATAAAAACCCCGAACACATTTATGTCTGCTGCTGCCAAAGAGCCAAAGCTGATACCTATTGCTTTTTTCAGTTTCCTGTTACTTTTATCACTCTTTCCATACTATGGTGTATTTTGCTGACTATACAAATACTGCATACTATGATGTGTTAATCTGCAGCATATAGTAGTATTAGGTATAGAAGAGTGACTACTTGGATAAAACATTGTCAAGTTCCTCATCATCTCTACCATCTCCATTCCTGACTGTTAACGTACATCGGTTCTGACATTTCAGCACAGAAGAAAATTATGAACCAGTGGTAGTGTCTCATTACACAAGAGTGGAAGCTGCTTTTCAACTTTTCTCATTTTTGGACTGGGAAAAACTTGAGTTTGTGCACCCAGACTCTATTACAGTCTCGCTTCCAGTTACTGCAGTCGCATGGCAAAGTTTTAATTGCTCCTTATGAGCCAGTATTTATTCCTTCAAGAACTTCCAGGTTACTTCCTCTGAAGTCATGTGAATGCATTTTAGTACGTAAATGTAGTTTCCCCTGTAATTCCTAGTGCTTAATTTGGGATCCAGAAAGCCTCCATCCTCCTCCCTGTATGGATTTTGATACTTGAGTCATATTTCTATTTAATTTGAAGCTATCCTGTTATATCATACCATTGCTGAACCTAAAAGGTTGCTACTCCCTCTGTTTAGGTAAAGATAAGTTCAATCACTTCTCAGTAACGAAGGTCTTCTCATGCTGTGTCATCCTAAATTCATGCATTCATGTTTGCACCAGAGTCTGCTATTCCTCCCTTACGTTAATCACCAAAAATCTTTGTGATTAACATCTTTCCAGTCTGTGGGTCTCAGAATTCATTTACGAGCCCAGTAAGCATTACTGTTCATTTTCTTTCCTTGTGAACCATATTTAGCAGGAATTCCCCAGCACCCTTCCTGTCAGATTTCCTGCGCTAAAACACCTAAAACCTACTGCAAAACGATTTCTGTTCATCAGGTGTATTAATGTGATAATGTGATTTTATATTTTGCAAAACAGTCCCTTCTCCAAAAAGGGAAATGATTTAACAGTTTCAAAAATATTATTAGAGCAAATTTCAACTGCATAACATTTAAAGGAGAGTCCATCAGCACAGTCAAACAAATTTTACAAAGTAGTCTTCTAAAAAACTGTGTAATGTCACACTTTATTTTGTAATATCTCTCTTAGTAATAAGACTAGTAAGATACATAAGCAAAGCTCTCTCCTTCGTAGTTAGCCTGACATCTGAGAACAGTTTACAATACCACTGCTCATTGCAGTGACTGCAAAGTGATGTCAAGAAAAAGTTAGTTTTTTATGTGTAAAAGAATTTGACAAGTTGAGCTGGTCAGCGAGAAATTAGGGTGTTTATATTTCAGTATGTTAGTAATCGCCATTTCTGGAAAAAAACCAACACAATAGCAACTTGATGGGTTTGTTAAAAGTTAGTGTCTTTTTAATGTATATTCAGCTAAGGCCTTTAGAGATTGATAAATGTGTATTAACAACTCTGTACAGCATTAAGGAAGCCTATGAAGACCATCCAAAAATGTAAATGCAGAAAAGTTGTGGATAAACCCTTTTAAATGCTGAAATGCTTTTCTCACAGAAGTAGGAGAAAGCTGGCTTTGTTCACTGGAAACATTTTATTACATTAATATAACCTTCTAATAATACTGACTTGATCATTTGCCTCATTCCATGCATTTACTGAAATGTTTTCTAGTTTATCTGTATCCCTTTTACCCCAGTTACTATCCAGAGCTACGGCAATGAGCCAAAACGTCATTTTTATTATTCATGTTTGATTCAGTATTACTTCATCATCACCTCCTCCCTTCTTCTACTCTTTTGTTTGCTTCTACCACCTGTTGCATCTTGTTAGAAGTCTAGACTGTGAGGTCTCTGAAAGAGAAATGGACTTTTTCTGTGTTGGAAACTGAACCCACTATTCTGATTTGTCCTTAGTTTGCAGGGATACTAACTGACAATGATTAGCAATTAGAATACCAGAATACAACTTGTAAGGCAAGTATGTGATCTCTGCAGACCGTATCAACATCTTAGTCAATACCTATGTTTGTTTAATGACTGTAGTAAGTACAAAACTAAGAACTGCCATACGAGGTCAGACTAAAGGTCCATTTAGCTCAACATGTTTTATATTCTAATAGAAATTAGTACTGGATGCTTAGGAAGCAGCATCTGTAGAGTAAGCGCTGTCCTTGCTCTACCCTCCAAGCTTCTGGAGATTAGCAGTTTAAAGATTTTTTTTTTTGTGCTGAAAGGTATAAAGTGATCTATCCTCCAAGAAGCTGTTTTACCATTCTTTGAAACCATTTACAGTTCTGACTTCCACAACATCCCATGGCAATGAGTTCCAAGATTTAAACACTGTGAAGAACTGCTTCCTTTGTCTCAGTCATTTGCCTAATCATTTGATTTGCTGCATGCCTTTTCTTGTGCTATGAGAAATAGCATTCATCACTGAATTAACTAATCATCCTCCATCTGTCTTTTCCATACCATTCATATCTTCCTCAATCCCTTCTTCTGCCAGCCAGAAATTTGTCATAAGGTGTCTTTTCATTGACAACCATTCCATACTGTGCAACACCCTGTCGGCCCTTCTCTGCATTATTTCGAGTTCTGTGTCTTCTTGAAGTGGGTACAGTACTGCAGATGTGAAAGCACAATGGTATTGCCCAGTGGCATGACGGTGGTCATCTTCCATCTCATTCTCAACTACTTTTTTAATAACACCCAAAATTCTCTTTGCCTGAGGTTTACCTCCAATTAACAGTAGTCTGGTCCCATGGACCAGACACTCATTAGGAGCTGGAACACATTTTCTGGTTTAGTTGCATCTGAAGGGAGTGTGGTCACTGCTCTCCAAGACAGTTCTGTGATGCAAACGGAGGTGTGGTAAATGGGGATCACAAGGAGATTCACTTCAAAAGCATGCACCTGATCCAAATTAAAATACTAGTGTAGACACACCCAAAAACTTTCCACAATGATTCCAAGATCTCTCCTGAATAGTAACAGCTTCTTCAGGGCTCATTGTTATGCATGTATAGTCAGGATTATCTTCCCTTTGATCATTAGCTTGCATTTATAAACACTGTATTTCAGCTGCTCTCATCCAGCTCTGCACTGTCAACCTTTCTCTTGACAATGCTAATAATAATCTATAAGTTATCAGCAGTAAATGCAATTCTTTTCAATACAGGTCCCAGTACTGATGTCTGGACACTCTATCTAAGTGCCCTTCATTGCTTCCTCTCTGTGAACCAGGTAGTCTAAGAGATGACCAACCGTTCTGAGCCACAGCTCTGTTTCATTAGCAGCTGCTCCTGTGGGAGCTTACCAGAAGGTTTTTTGAAAATCCATTTACACCAGCCGGATATTGACTAAGTTGTGTGAAATGTGGACCTTCCTCTAAAAATTCACATTAGCTCTTCTTCAAACTAAGACATGTTCACATATATCTGCTGATTATTTCTTTTTATAGGTGCTACTAATTTGCGTGCAATGGAGCTCAGACTTAGTGGTGTGTAGTCTCTTGTATCCCTTCTTAATCCATTGGGTGCTGAGCACATGTAAGTGATTACATTATTGTAAGATGATTTCAAATAAACCCCGCAAAATCTAAATAAATGCAGTGAAGTGCCCTATGGAAGAAAATATTCTCACTGTTCCTGTTTTGCCCCTCTGAAGGAAGGGGTTGTGAGGTTTGTGGGTGGTCTGTGAGAAAGCTAGCAAAGCCCAAGTGGGGCAACTGCTATTTTCAAAGAAAAGTATCTTTCTGACAGATGTTTTCAATATTGTTTTTGCTTTAGTGTTTTGTTGTAGTCTACTGATCGTGCTGCTACCGTTTACAATTCTGCAAGAGTCAACCTCTTTCCCCTTCTTTGGTAAGCCTCAAGAAGAGTAATTTTTTCCCTACACAGGTCAATCATATCAACTTATTGTGAAAGTTTTTAGAGACCTAATAGGTTTGCAACAATATTTTAATTATGACTGATAATGAGACAGTATTGAAATAGTATTGGAAGCTACATTTTCTCGGTGTAATAGAATAAAACAGATTGAAGTGTATTTCCCTTCAGCTTTGCAATATTACCAGTCTAAAGTTTTGTTAATAAATAAAGAGTGTGACATTGTTATTCAGCGGGCCAAAAAAGATGATTTTCCTTCTGTTGAAAATGGAGTATCTTATTTGCATGAATGTAAAGCAAGCCAGCATTCACATTCTCCATTACTAGTTGCCCTACATTGCAAATATTTCACTTTAAATAATTTGATACATTGTATTGTTCTAATAGTTTAAACACAAGGAACAGTAACTATTTAATCAATCTTTTTTGCCAGTGTCGGCATGCCAGTGTCATAAAAAGTGCTACAGAAATTGCCTGAAAAATATATGGGTAAAGAGAAACAACAAAGAGGGATTGCACTGATGAAAATGTGCAGCCAAGAAACTGTAATACTGCTAAAAGTCAAATGAATGGACAAAGAAATGCTATTTACAGCATAGCTCGCCATCACAATTACTCCATTGAGTTAAAAAAATAATTAGCCAATTTCTTTCAATATTAGACCACATTTAAATTTTGCCATTATTTGAACTGTCTCTCTCTAAATGTTTTAACTTTAAGAAAGAATTACTAAACAGTGAGTTTATTGCTGGATTTTAATTTTGAATCAAAGACCAACCCAAAGTAAAGCACTGTATTTGTCATTCAGAAAGCGTTACAAGAATTTATGTCATTTTAATCTTCAGATAGGTATGAACACTGAACCTGGACAACAAAGGAAGCATGTTGAATTCAGTGTCTGGTGGTGGGAGAATCTTCACTGCATGTGTTTAGGCTTTAGAGAGTGATACAGAGTGTATTTTCAGTAGCACTTCCAAGCAGGAGTAGGCTTATGACGTGCTATCCCAATAAACTACACTCCATCCAGATAAAGCACGTCATCAAGATTGTAACAAAATGGTAACATGCATAAGAAATCAATTGGTTTTCAGTATCCCAAAATATGTCAAGCAGTTTACAATGTAATGAGGAAGTTGGAATCGTGGTAACAGAGTGACGTTGTAGGTAAACAAGACAGTCATTATGTGCATTGTAATGTTCCATATGCGGCTCGACACTGGAATTTCTTAGTAAGATAATGAATATTGCCAGAGTTATCCAGTTACACGTTTGAAACTCACTCAGTATCTTTAATTTAGAGAACTACAAGAAGGACCTCGGGTTAACTCTTTGTTATTGGCTTTATACCTCAGTTTAATCTATTGTCCAGACGATCGCCCGCTTTAGGATTGAAGAATACCGTCTGCACTGCAAATCACACCTAATTAAGAATAGAGTGCTGAAAACTTTCATCAGGCAGCAAGATTTCTAGATTTCTACTGACTGAGGGTAATACTGCTCACAGGTTACCTTATTTTGAGGACAGTTGTCTTCTAAAAACTGATTTTGGTAATAGATCGATGACAATGTATTGAGAAATAGCTGATTCTTCAAAATAGCTCTTAGTGAAGCTTTTCCACTAAAAAAAAATAAAATAATAAGGTGTTACCTACAGATGATCAGATGCTTAGCTGGTGGGAACAAGCCCAGTATTGCTGAAGTCAGCATTGCACCCAGAGCTTGCCATTCTACAGAAGGAGTAGGTGCTTAACTCTGTTCTGTATTGCCCAGATCCTACTTAAAGTCACTGTTTTCCGCTTGTGAAATCAGTCTTGTTCCTTCAACAAGGAACTGTTATACCAATAAAGAAGTTGATTTGAGAAATAATATTTACTTAAATTTACCATCTTCTTGCAAGTCACCTCTGCCTTAGAAGATACACGTGTGAATACTTTAAAAATAGATTTCTGTCTTCCAGTTCAATAAGCAGGTTTAAGTATGTGTCTCTCCTAAAAAGTTACTCCATTGAAAGAGATGCAAGATGGAAAGCCGCAATGCTCAGAAACTTGCGTTTCTGCACTTTGTAAAAAAGATTATTTTCTAAAATCTGCATGTGCAGACCAAACCCAGCATCCCAAAGTTCAGCTGTATTCTCTCCAATCTGCATGTCTCCACATGTAATAAAGATTCAGCAGGCCAAACACTGCCATTATTATCTTCAAGTTTTGATGTTCCTGGTACCTGAGTGCAGGTATAAATGGGAGATACTATCTTTCTGGTGGATCACATGAGCTAAAATAAACTGCAGCTCATTCTTACACAGCTGCATAAACAGACTAAGATTTAATTGAAACCTGTCACTGTGGTGGACAAGTCTCCTATCCAGGGGCACTGTATCATTTCAGGGAGAAGATGCCATTTTTAAAAATGTCTCTTTTCCATGAAGACCAACACTTTAATGCAAAAACTGCTGAGTTTTAAAGACTCATTTTATTATTGTGATCCAGAAATATATACATGTGACAGTCCTCTTCAGAGATTTAGCTATAATATTTAGATCACTTACCTAAGATGTTGTAATATAATCTGACACAATGTTAAAATAAGACTTTAGATTTCAACATCATCATCCCTGAATGTCTAATTGTGTTCATTGTATATAAACCCCCAAAATATTAAATTAGAAAGCATCACAGTCAGCTTCATGGGCATCTCTATGATACTGATAATTGATTCATACATTCATCAATAAAGTGGAATTTTATTGCAGTAAACGGGATGCTCTGTGCTAGGAAAAATAAAGTTAGGTGCACTGTTCATATTGAGTGTTTTTTCCCCTCTAAAGCCATCTCATATACTTTTAATATCAGTGTCTTTGTGAGAGAACTATTTGGGTTCAGGTAACGTGAGAACTAAATTGTACATGGAAAATACAAAATGTTACTTCAAATTACCGACAACAACTTTAATATGAATCAACAGACTTGGTATTTAAGAGTAAATACATTACCCTTTCTGTTTGTTACCAAAATTAATGAGGATTTCCTATCAACACATCCAACAGTGTATTTGAATTTTGCTTTAGCAAAATAGGGCTGCCTTACTGAGAATACCCTTTTGTCAGTCCTTTATTTTCATTTTGTTATTTCTAAGGAATGTGCACTATAGTTCTTTAATATTTAACAGGTTACCTCTTATGAGGGAAAAAAAAAAAAAAAAAAAAAGGAGTATTTTGTGACTCTTTCATCCACTCAGAAAAGCTTGAAGTCATAAGCACATGGAAGTCAAGCAAAGCCAAACTAGTATTTTATATAGCCTGAGAATTACACTAAAATATATACAGCATTCCTTACTGTTAAAGGGAAAACAATTATTTAAAAATAAAACTTCAAAACTAACACCTGCCTTCTATCATATAATGGAAGTAACTCTCTTTTGATGTAAAGTGTCTTGGTTCTAATACACAAATCTAGAACTGACTACCAGTAAACACAGAATGGGTGTTCTTTTGCTTCTAGAATAAATCCGTACCTGTTTCACAGTCTTAAAAGAAATATAATAGGAGGTATTTCAGGTGATTAGATTTCTAACTAGAAAAAGGCATCTAGTTAACCAAACACTGAGGTTGTTTTGTCTGTCATCTTATTTTGCTTCAATATAAAGATATTAATTGAATTTAAGTTTAAAATGTTGAAAAGCCTTTTAAAATAACACAAGAGTAGAAAATGAATGAACTGACAGGATAAATATGCACATCTATTTCCAAAACTTAAAATTCTATACTTAAGTTTCTTGAGTGCCACCAAAATACAAGAAGTTAGTATAGGTAATACAGACTGTAATGTGCTTTATCATGGCTCCTAGATCATGATTGGCTTTAACAAAAATAATTTTGCAGCCAGTATTAAATACTCTCAAGTGCAGAGGTAATTATTGTCTTATTTGCTGAAGTTCAGTAAGAATCCTTGAAGGACTCAGATATTACTAATGGAGTCAAAGGGGAATCAGGAGTGGAATACCTTTGGAATGTCACCATAAGCCCCAAATCACTTATTTACACCAATAGCCCCAGCATATTTCAAGCTAAAATCCTGAAACTGTTTAATGGTCATCCTTCCATCCACATAACGTTTTACTTGTTCAGGAGGACAGAAAAGAATGATTTATCCAAGCAAGAAGAGAGGTGTCAGCTCTGAAGGCACAAAGCACTCCATCTCATGTGCTAATGGGTGTGGGACATCACAGCTGTAAGAGGTTTTTTCTAATGAGCCCCTTTGATGCGGTTGGTTTTCCAGGATGGGAAGGTGCAGGGGAGGCAAAGCCAAGTCGTTTTTTAAATGAAGCTACTACCATCTACACACTTGCTACCTACTAGCCATACAAACTCTTCAGCCTTCTAGACATTTCTTCTGACCTCCATCATGGAGGACTTCACAGTGGAGATGCAAAATGCAGATGGATTGATAATCGAATTCCTGCATGTACTTCTTCCCACATATTGGACATGTAGATAAAGATTTTACACCACGACCAGCTGAGAAGGTCGTATTCCAAACACCTCACACAACAAGGAGTACTTCCACTTACCTGTTCTGGTGGATACAATTCTTCCATATGATAGAACGATAAGCAAAAGTAGTTCAAATGGAGTAACAAAGAAGTGATTCAGAGGCTCTGAACCACACCACTACCAATTCACATTCATCCTTGCAAATGCCTGCAAAATGACTGGGCCTAAAATTGACTGCAAACCGGGTTGTAAGTCCATTTTCTCACAGAACACCTCCATGCCAGGTTACTACTTGAGCAGCATCACTCATATGCTGTGCAGTAGCACTCAAGGCACAGCCCACATCCAACTGCCAAACGTCATCGTCTTACAGTAACACAAAGATCATAAAAAAGGAAAAATTTTTAATGATGAGGAGCTAAACCAGCATGGCTACCTTAGAGGTACCAGTTTTATTTCTGTCCAGAAATAATCCAGACATCTGAAGAAAACTTAGACAAGACCAGGCAAAGATCCTCTACGCATCTCAGAAGTTACCAATACAAAATCTTATCACTAACTTTTTCGGGTCAGTGTTGTTCTTCACAGAACTCCCACTGGCTATGCCAGAGTCACAACAGCAATACAGTTGACATGCAGTAGCCTTAAAATTGCAAAGTAATATGACAGATACCGCAAAATGGTGGAGAAAAAGGTCAACGATACTATTCAAATCATCAAGTACTTCTGATAATTTAACACCATATAGGAGAGCATAAGTGCCGTTGACTGCAGAGGAGGTCTGTGTCCCACTCAGCAAAGTCCTAATAGAGCAATGTCATCCCTTAACTATGACCTTTGTTAAGACTTTCACAGACTGTGAGAAAGTAAAAACTGTCTACGTGAAACCTGCCAGATCCTCCACTTCTTGCACTTAAGACCCTACAGCTGATCATCGAGATCACCAAACGGAGAGTTAAGTCCAACTATGTCCAACGAACCACAGCAGCAATACCACACCCAAGCACACCCTGATGCATGAACAGCGCCTAATCATCGGCACACAGTTCCAACTGGAAGGTGACTGTTTATGTCCTGGCCCTTAAACTGTGCGCTCCAGACAGCCACAACACAGACCACCATTTCACCGGGAAACGCTGAGCCCGAGGAGGTGCTCCAGACCCAGAACTGGCGTAGGACGTCCAGTCTTGTTTGGGTTTTTTAGATGGTAGACTTCCACTCTGGTCCCACCGACTGGAGCAGGATATTTAAAACACTCAGGTCCAGTCTTTCTTATTTTTAATTTTTGCTTTCTCCCTTCTTCTTCTCTGGCACGGGAAGAGTGGCTAGACTTGTTCTCAGTTTGGGCATTAGAACTGGGTGCCTGAGGTCAAAATTTGGCTGGGTCTCGCCGACCGCCTGCCAGCCCCTTTCTCTCCCCCCCCCTTCCCCCGACCTGGAAACCGGGCTGCCGTCTCCCGATGCCTCGCCGCTCTCCCCGCCGCTGCGGCCGGGGGTGGGGGACACCCCCCGACACCCCCCCCCGGTATGCCAGGCTGCGGGGGGCCGGCGGCGCGGCGCCGCCCGCCCCCCCCTCGCCCCCCGGGCCGCCCGGCCCCTCCGGAGCGGGGCCCCCGCCAAACTTTGCAGCCCGCCATGGTGCTAGGGGCGCAGCGCGGCGCGGCCCCCCGCGCCGGCCCGGCCGCCGCCCCCGCCGCCCCCCGGGTGCGAGGTGAAGCAACCTGGCGCCGGCTCCTGCACTTTGCACAGCGGGCGCAGAGCCGCCTCCATCCCTGCGCCTCCCGGCAGCGCTAAGGCGCATTTTTTCGCACTAATCTGCACATTCAGCACGTTCAGAGCGCCTATGACTTTACCTGGACTTTCTCCACTCTCCGGGCTCATCACACTGCGATCGCCTCCCCATCCTACCGCTAACTCTCGCTCTCCTTCACTCCTTCCTCCTTCCCTCTTGCAAGGCCTGCTAAGATCAAGCCCGATGGAAAGTAGAGAGAGAAAGAGAAAGAGAGAGGCAGAGGGAAGGGAGGGGAGCCGCTCCATCCCTCCCTCCCCCCCCCGGCACACACGCCAGCCCTTTTCCCCCCACCCCAGCCCTTCCCTCGGCGATTTCCTCCGCTCTTCGGCAACTACGAGGGCTCCGCGGAGCGGCTCCCAAACGCGCCACCGCTGCCCTCCGCGGCGCCCCGGCCGGCGCCCCCCCCCGCCGCCCTCCCGCCCCGCGGCGCCCCACGGCCCCCCGCTACCTCGTAAAGGTCCCCTGAAGCCATGCTGGGTTGCGGGACTGGGCTCCTCCGCGCCGTCTCCCTCTCTCCACCTCTCCCGCTCCCCCACTCGCTCTCTCTGTTGAGTAAACTGTGTTTTGCAGAATGACAGGCTTTGGGGCTGGCTGTGCGCAGAATCAGAGGCGAGGAGAGGCAGAGAGGCAGGCGGCGGGGCTGGCGTAACCAGCAGCAGCTCGGGCGCACAGCGCCGGGAGCCGCGTCTCCCCCGCGGCGGCGGGGCCGGCGCCCCCCCCCCCTCCCCTCTCCCCACCCCGCCCGCCCGCCCGCCGCCACCCTCCCTGGCCCCGGGAGGCGGGGGGGGGGACGGGGACGGGGACCGGGACGGGTCCCCCCGCTCCCTCCGGCAGGGAAAGTCCCGGGGCCGCTCGGAGGGCGGCCTCCTCCTCCTCTTCTTCTTCCCCCCCCCCCCCCCCCCAACCCCCCCCCCGCTCCGAGCCGGGAGCGCTTCAAACTCTTTCCGCGGCCAAAATAAATAAATAAATAAAAATTAAAAAAATTAAAAAAAAGGGGGGGGGGGGGGAAGGAGCGGCCGCGCGGCGGGGAGGGCCGCGGCGCCCGCCCAAGGTCACCGCGGGGAGAGGCGGGCGCGGGGCCGGCTCCCCGCCGCCGGCCTCGGGCGGCCCTGCCGGCCACCTTCCCGCCCCCCCGGCGCCGCATGGCCGCCCCACCCACCCCATGGCCATCGCCGAGGAAATGGAGGTGGCGGGAAGCGTTCCCGAGCCCCCCGAGGAGGGGCAGCCTGGGCAGGGTGGCAGGTTTTAGGGCCACCTCTCGCCTTTGCTGGCACCCACCCTCCGCCAGGCAAGGAGAGGCCTCTCCCGCTCCCTTGCAGCCATTTTGCAAATTAGCCAGTCCTCTCCAGGAAATGGAAGCCACAGACCTCCCACCACCTGGTCTTCACGTGGAGACACCGGGCGGCAGGCATTTTGAAGCAGCTGTGGGATGTGGGGCGGCACGAAGCCGTCGGCAGTTGCCATGTTAGAGCGTTCTGGGCCTTTCCTCTGAGGAAAAGGGCCGCCCCATGGCCGCTGGCGTCCTCGCAGCCCAGCGCAGCGGCTCACCTCAGTGAGGGATCCCCGTGAAGATGGCACCAAGCAAGCCCAGCGGCATCTTGACCTCCCGCCTGCCTTTATCCGCCATTACCGCCCAACGCTTCCTGCTCGGGGATTCCCAGGTTGAGGAGGTTTTCTCACACCAACTTGGCCATGAGTGAAGATGAACTAACTCATTATGAGAGGAAGCCCTGCTTTCCACCAAGCATGATGGAGTCTTGAGGAGACGGGAGCTGGTGTGCGACAAAGGGCTCTCAGCGCGATGCTATGGCCACTCTGAAGCAAAGGGCTGTGCTCTGTGGAGGCGGCTTGAGTATCAAGTCATGTCCCTGCAGCTTCACTCTGTGAAGGATTTGTTTCTTCAGGTAAAATGTTAAGCATCCTCTCCCTATTATGTTTCTTGATACAAAAAAGTGTCATTAAGGTTTGCTCTGACCAGTTCTTCACACCTTGGCTTTGTAGCCAGCCTGCTGTAGTTGTTACCAGCTTTTAGACCCCATCTTCTCATAGCTGACCTCAGGTAGTCATCCCCTCTGGCTTTGCTGTGGTCGTGGCTTTTTTTTGCCTTCGTTGTGTTGGCATTTCTCATCTTTTGATTTCTCATCTTTTGATTTCAGTCCTTTGTGTAACGCTGGACTCCATATTAATGTGGGACTTGGCACTGCTCAATTACCTGAGCGGCAGGTAGGAGCCGGCTGTTGACTATAATACACTAAGTCTCAACGTGGCTAATAAATGTCGCTGGTATTGAGTGCTGAATTATTTCTGAAATTTCATTTATGACCAAAAAATCCCAGTGTGGTCCAAGTGGGGTGAAGCCAAAGACTCTTCTGGCTGAGAGGATTCTTATTTGAAATACTGAAATTGGGTATTTTGAACATCGTCACCGGCTATTATGAAAGTAGGAAATAACACATGCACATCCAGCTCTTGATTGACCCCATCTCCTGAACTGTGAATATTACCTCTGGTGATTATGAACTTGCTAGCTAACCAGTTTAGTATTGACTTACAGTTCAATAAAAACTGTCTTATGGTAGTTTGGAGCTCAAAGATGTTTATGGTTTGTGTGGTCTGCTGGGTGGTGTGATAATATTGAATTCCTAAGGACAAGCTACTCTGCCTACGTAAAACATAACTGTTTTTTTCTTAACTGAAGTAACTGGAGGGTTGTTCTCTGCTTTCCAATTCGCCAGCGATATTTGGATTGTTGGGATTTGATATTTGAAGAGCAAAATGTTGAAAGGATTAAGAAATACTGTAAACTACCCATGCCTTTAGCAATTCTAGTAATTAGTGCAGCAAAATTTTCTTCATTCCCAAGAAAAGCATTACTTAATAATCACACCCCATGGTTTCTTCTTGATAAACCAATTATTTTGTCTTAGTGTAAAGTGACTTTTACTGTTTACGGTAACAAATCAGCTCTTTGGAGTGCTCATTGAGCAGAATATTCCATTGATAAGTAGACATTTTAATACATTTCTCTTCAAAGTCTGCTTTGTTACACCTACTACTTTGCTGCTTTCTACAGCAGTAAACAAAATGGCAGTCAAATCCAGTGAGTCATTTTTCAGATGCATTCTAAAATATTCCTCCTCTGAAACTGTTGGCTTTCTTCATAGTATCAACTCTTTCCAAAGGTGCCTTGAATGAATTAAAAAATGTCCTTTCTCAAGCTGTAGAAGAATAAATGTCTTTTCTTCTGAGACAGGTCTAATAATCAGACTGTTCTTTATGGTCTTTGCTGTTACTCTGCTCTCAGACAGCTTTAATTAGAACAATCAACCCTGCACCATATTGGAAGAAATCTCCATGACCTGGTCTATATTTTAGAAAATTTCATTTACATTGTACAGTGTTTAGATCACACTAACACTGTCAATATTGTTGCCATAAGATTTACAACCCAAACAAATATTAGTTTGGAAGTTTTGAAAGGATGAGTTCTTTAGTGAATACTTTGAAGAGGGGAAACATCTTTTTCCTGATTACTCGTTCCTCGTTTTAGAGTACACAGTCCCTTGGGATGCAATGGTGTGTGAGTCAGTAGTGAGGAGCAGAAAGAGGACTTTTGCAATTGTCAAACCCAGGAAAACTTGATTGTGGTTTCAGTGCATTTCCCTATCACTTAGCAGAAAACAAGGTTTTAAATTTTAAAAAATCCAAGTGACCTTCATTTGCCCTGCAGGTCTCTATTGTAAGTAGTCAAGTCGTGTGGTATACCTCTGAATTTTTTTGAAAAAATGAAAGTATTTAAACTTATTACCATTTAAAAAAAAGTTTCTGATAACAGATTTTCTGGAAATATGTGGTTTTCAATTTTAATTGCCTTTAAATGGGAATATCTTTACTCTGAAATGAAATTGCTGAAAAATCCAGATTTTTGTACAAATTACAAACTCTAAACTAAATGTTTTTGCTAAATATGTGATTATTCATTACTCCTATTGTTTCCCCGTCTTCTCCTCTTTCCCATCCCAAGAGAGTGATGCAAGCAAGGGAGGCATTCCAAGTGCGATACGTCACATTTGAACACTTCTTTTGGTTTGGTGGATGCTCTGGTTTCCACTACTTTAATTACAGGAATTATCTCTCAGACTGCATAAACTTAAAAGTGAAACTATTATATTTCAGAAAGCTCAAATGCTGTTGTCATAGCTGTGCCATTGATTTGTTATTGATTGTTTAGTCAGTCTGTCCAGTGCTATGCAAATACTGTAGATACTGTACAGTCAATAATACAGTTCCCCCAAGGAGTGGACAGTCGAATAGTGCATTTTGGCAGCAAGCTCTATGAAAAGTTGCTGTAAAGGGCTGCATTGTCTCTTGAAGAGGAAGCTGAATGATGGGCAAGAATAATTTGGTAAATGGAGAAATTGAGAATTCCTGCACTAAGGTATGAAAATTAAATGAGAAAAGGGTGAAAACAAGGCATGAGAGGAAGGAGTGAAGGACAAGGAACCAAAGGTGAATGCAAGGAGAAAGCTATGCAAAACTGTGGCTGTGTGAACAAATGGGAGGCAAAAGGGGATATTTTAGCAGCAGCAACTGGAAGTGAAAGCAGGGAGCAAGGCAACAAGATAACCGAAGAAGGGAGGATGACCAGAACACAGAAAAAGTCAATGAGAGTGAAACTGAAATGAAGTGTTTTAGAGAGTTTGTAAAGGAAGAGTTGACAGGAAGTGGTGAGTAGCTGCAGTAGGAAGAGGAGAGTCACTTACGACGCCACTGTTCAGGCTGGGTGACAGGCAGGATAATGGATTTCCTAGGGCTTGGTACCATGATGGCTGTATACTCACCTTTTAGGTCTGAGAGCGAGCTAAAATACCCCAGGAAGCTTCTCAGAAAAATTATCCAAGATATGAAGTTGAATAGGAGTTGCAAAACAAGATGAAGATGTCCTTAGCGTACATATAGAATCTAAAAATTAGAGAAGAGATGAATGCGAAAGGAAAATGGGAAGGCACCATTCTTTTTTGAATAATTGACTTACATTATTTTGTGACAAGAAGACGACGACTTGGGAAAAGCCCAATATACTTTGCCCTGTGCCATGCTGTCTTTGAAAGTAAACAAGTAGTTGTGATCATTTTATTCTGATGCTAAATTAATGTCTTCCTCCAAACCCTTCTTTGGATCTTGTAACCTGCAATTACTTATCATCCAGAGGAAGCATTTGAAATAGAATCTGAAATACCACAGTGTAATGAAACAAAAAATAACATGTAGAAAACAAAGTAATGTTTATTTGTTGGTGTACGGCATATGCCATGGAATAGAACTTTTCCAGGGTTGAAAGTGTATTTTAATAGCAGCTGTTCTGAAAACTGTCTTTACTTCTCACAACTTTGTCAGTTTTAGGTTAACGGCTGGACTGGATCTTCAAGGTCTTTTCCAACCTTGATGATTCTGTGATTCTGTGAACTTTATGATTCTGTTCTGTTCTATTCAGTATGGCCCATATAGTTTTACCTTATTTTGGGAAGGGGAAAAATGAAACTTTGACCAAGAATACATGAAAAAATGGATTCTAACTAAGATACATGGAAGAAGATGTTAATACGTTAATAGATCATATGGGAAATCTGTATGATGCAGTTGTATATACTTGTCACTATCCATCCAGACTTAGAAAATAAGTCCCGTTGCCTGGCACATACTTGCTTGTCAGTTACTTCCCATGGGAAATATTTCATATTAAGTATGATTCTGTGAGCTGATTCACGAGATCTGTTGATTTTAACCGATCTCCATGCAAGTGTGAGGATTAACTCGTTGCAGTCATTTTAACAGTCTGACATCACATGAGAGAGATGGAGAAAAAACTGCCTTAAAAATTAAAGCACAGAATGGCGTGTCACAGGAGAAGGAAACAGAGGTCGCGTACACCATTGCAAGAAGAAAAGGCGAGTACAGAAATTACCCTGATAGAAGAGACTTCACTGTCAGACCAGTGTTTCCCTAAGCCAATACAAGCAGTGTTCCATAACAGCCGTTACTGAAGAAAACCTGGTAGTGAGTAAGAGTTTGCATCAGAGAGAAGTGGCTCAGAATTGGTTTCTGGTGTGAGACAGCAAAGGGTTGTTTTCCGTGGATTAGTATCACAGCCCCATAACAGCCATTGTAGATGCTTTATCAGAACACATGCTTGTTCTGGAACACAAATGATTATGTCAGGCCTTATTCAAAAACCATGGAAATAAGTGGAAGTATTGTAACCTCTGTGAATTCAGGTGCCTTCCACTCCTATTCATCTCTCCCTTTTCTAGTTCTTGCTGTACAGTTGTGTCATTCACCATCTTATTTTATGAAACTAGAACCATGTCTGGCAGCAAGAATTGAAGCTGATAATTGTTGCGTCTTTTCTTAATTTGAAAATGAAGATAGCTTTGTCTTTGTCTGAACACATTGATTCTTTTGCCAATGACATCAAAAATAACATCTTTCCATATTCTGCTCCCTCTTGTTTGCAAATGCCGTTTTTCCACCTGACATGTTGTCATAGATAATAGGAAGGTGCCAAAACATCCCTGTTGAAAGATTTGCTAGCTTTCTGACTAAGGCAAAAAAAATGGGAAAGCGTAGATCACGTAGAAGTCAATTTCATATGGGAACTCTTGTGTATACAGAGCTTTCAAAATTGATAGCTCAACAGTTGAATTTTCAACAGATTTAGGAAATCATGATATACGTCAAGCAAGAGCAAACGGCACACATTATTTTCTTCTATTCCTGTATATCCTGAACATCAGGTAAGAGTCCAGTATTAAAGACTCTGGTTTATGGCCTTATTTTTATGTGGGTAGAAATAGAAGTGTGAAGTGGATAACTCAAGTGGTTTCTTGTTAAGCAACAAACGATGGTGTGTAAACACCTGAAAATGCTATAAGTTGTAATGCAACGTGGGATTTGAAACTTGCCAACTTGAAAGTGCCAATTAAAGGAAATCGGGATAAGTTGTATTAGTATTATCTGGACAAGATGTATAATTAATCATTATAAAGAATCCATAAATAGCAAGATGATAGAAAACGCTGTTAGATTTAGCTGACTGAAAGATTCTCTTAAGGGAAGACATCCGACAAATTCAGTATGGTTTACACAGAGAGTATGTGTAATATTCAGAGTGATCACAGTGTATTTCAGCACATTAATAAGCTAAAGGATTTTTTTCCCTGAAACTTTGTTCTGTAAAAGTTGCACTGAGCTAGCGATATCTACTAATACACAAATATGCAGGGTTTTAACATCTGGGTGTATAATTTTATATGTTAAGCAATACTGTGTTTTGTGATTTTTTTTTTAATCATGGACTCAGCTTGTGTCTTTTTATTTGCCAATCACAAAGCACCCTCTGTATAGCTAGCCTACTCACAAGGGTCGCAAGGGTCGAAAAGGAGTATCACTGCATGATTATAGCAATAACGCTGAAACTATGCAAGGACACATAACATTTCAGAAAACTAAAAGAATCATTCCTTACTAATGAGAGACAATATGGAGCCTGATCCATCTATGAAAAGGATAACATAATGTCAATACTTGTGAGGATGGAGAGCCTGAAGCCAGAAGGTGCCTCTGAGTCTGTTTTTCTGGGCTTACAAGCAAAAACCCTATAATACACCAAAAGTGTCTTAAAAATAGATACAATTATTAGAAAAGCACAGAATGGTGGTGATTGGAGAAGACCTCTGTAGATCATCTATTCCAACCCTACAGCTCAAAGCAGAGTCACATTTGCTCATGACCATCTCCAGTTGGGTTCTGAGTATCTCCAAAGATGGAGATTCCACAACCTCTCTGAGCAACCTGTTCCAGTGTTCAATCAGTAAAAAAAAAAAGTTTTTCTTATGTTTAAATGGATATTTAAATTAGATTTCATAAAGCTAAATTTAATCAGTTTATTTTTTATTAGATTTTCAAAATACTTAGTAGAAATGTATTAGTATCTTGAACATGATGATCTGAAAACGGAAATGTGTCACAACTTGATGTTTCTCAAGGTCATGGCAAGTTGCATAGTCAGGGATGAAATCCATATTCCAACTCTTAGGCCCTTGCTCCAGCAATTAATTGGATTATCTGTGGCATTATTTCTGATTACATTCTTTAAGGAGAGACTTCTTTTTGCAGTTATAGGAATCTTGGGCCCTGGGAAATTATGTTAGATTTCACTCAAGAAAATGTATATATATCATACTTGAATATCATAACACAGCTCAAAATATTATGAGCTAGTAAAGGAGTAGCTACTCTTTGCCTGAAAATTTTAAATAAAGAGCTTTTAGATCTTGACAAAATGGGAAAAGCCTATTGTAGTCCAGGGAGAAGTAGCATTTATTTTGTCTGGTGGGCATTCAGAAATTCCTTCTATGCCTAGTTAGCTAGAGTTGCTAATGGCACACTTAGGTAAAGATGTATGTATAGACAGGAGGTTTGTTTAGGAGCACAGAAGCTAAATTTTAAAGGAATATTTATTGCTAAGATGTTTTATGTTTTGAAATAATTTGTGTTTTATGGTGCCTTATCGTACAGTCTGGACTTCAAAAATATGTAAATATGTCATGCACCTTAATTATTTGTTATTATAGATGCCTTTAAATACAAGTTAGTGAAACGCTCCATTTATATACAAGGGCTGTTGCTGGGCTTGGTAATGTCTCTAAGAAGAGAATTATACCAGCTGTGAATGAATATACAACAGGCTCTGCATTACAGTACATACTTAACTATGCTAATCCTTAGGACTACTTTTTAGGGTAAGGGCTGTAAACTAGGCCTTGCGGGACCTAGTATTTGCATTGCATTTATTTGTGGGAAAAGTGTGCTTCAAAAGCATACTTACACAGTTTTTTACAAAGAACTTGCAAAAATGGTAGTATCTTTTTCTTAGAGATTATTCTATTTTTTTATACCCTCACTTTTATTTTTAGACATTAAACATGCTCAGCTTCAGAACTGTCAAGAATTGAACTCTATTTAGTTTTTGCACCAGAGCGACTTTTAAAAATTTTAAATCCATTTGCAATACCAATTTACAAATAATGAACCATTTAACTTTTCTTTAGTGTCTCTGACAGAGTGTATCAGTATAGATGAGATGGCAGCCAGCCCACTTGTGGTAGGCATGGACTGGTCCACAGTCTCCATAGTAGGGCTTTCTTAAACCAAAATGAACTGACTTAGAGTGAGAGTTAAAAGAAGTAAATGAAAAAGCCTAGTTTTAATTTGAAAGACTGATTCATTTATCAGTGTGAATTGAGAGTAATTCTTGAGAAATCAGGGAATGTAAAACCTGAGTAGAGATGAGAATTGGGTCTGTACCTTTGCACTGAAACCCAAATTTCCTACACAGGCTGGCTGGAACAAAGCTGGTTGGAGCATATTTAAAGCCACAACCTGAAAGCTGGACTTTCAGTGAATTTAAAGTAATGATTTCAGTATAGCAACAGCAATTCACCTTCCCTGAAATTCTGTCCTGGAGTCTTTAACTGGAGGTAAATCGCATACTGGTAGGGACCAAAGGACTCACTCCCAGCTCACCTCTCACCACTTAGTATTACTCTGTGTTATTTTAGTTCTATAATAATGCATTAATTTTACTTCTTCATCTGCTCTCTTGGTAACATGTTACTTCTGGTTCAGAGTTTCCTGAAAGAAGAAGCTTGGCATTCTGGTCAGTTGTAGTTCTAATTCTCATTGACTTGTTTTACTGTGTGTTCCCTCTGTTGTTAAACAGTTGGACCAAACCAAATAAGCCTGTCTAAACTGACTGTATGGAAGTAAGAGCTGAGTTTTGTTTATTTGAGAGCTCATGCGACATATTGTTTGTAAGTATATGATGCAGATAATTTTTCATACAAGACATAGTGCAGAATATTGGTACTGATATCATCAGATAACAATCTTGGTTTGGTTTTTGTTATCTTGGGCAGCCTCTCAGTTACACTTTTTTTATGCACAACCAGTCCATTCTCATTCTAATTCTGGGTAATGAAACATATAATTTTCTGTTCTAGTTTTAATAATGCAGCTCAGAGCATGTGTCAACTAAGTATCCCTGTGAAAATGGCAACCCAGTTCCTTATCACTGTTTTTGTTAATTTTTCCTCTCTAACGCAGAAACCTTTGACATGTGTTCTCCACCCTGTCAGCCCCCTGAACTGAATTTTAGTTCTGTTCTGGCAGTAAGAACAGATGTCTTAGGTGAGCACCTGGCCTCACTGAGGCTAGTGCAAATTTTACATTGACTTAGAGACTGGGACCTCACACCTGATGTCATTGTGCTATGCAGGGATAATTTTTAACCCTTTCAGCCTTGCTGATGCAAAGCAGTACAGTGTGTCTACATGCTAAGGGAAATGGTGTGACAGTAGGTGAGCCATTAAGATGATTGGGGAACTGAGAACCTCATGGAAGAAGGGGCTGAGGGACAAAGTTTGTTTATTCCAAAGAAAAGAAGCCTAAGGTGGATCTAATAGTGGTCCTAAGAGGTGGTAATAGGGAGGACATGCCAGACTTTTCTGAAATGCATAGCAAAATGGGGGGCAATGGTCACAGGTTTCAAGAAGGGAAACTGTGGACATAAGGGGGAAAAAAGTCATAACGAGAGAGGTTAAGTGCTGGAACAGATGCCCAGAGAGGTTATGGAGTCTCCATCTTCGGAGATTTTCAAGACTGAACTGGGCAAGGCCCTAGGCTGCCTTAGCTAACTTTGAAATTAGCTCTACTTTGAGAAAGAGGCTGGACTGGATGACCTCCAGAGGTCCTTTTCATGCTCAGCTATTCTGTGATTCTATGAAACCAGAGGGAAGGATCTGAGATTTTTCTGCTTGATCTGTAACTGCAGTTCTAAGGATTTTACTCCCTGAAATTGCAACTGTTAACATCATGTCAGTACATAGTTATACGAAATAAAAGTGTTCAAATTACCTTGTGTGGGTGGAGGTAATCTGTGCAGCCTTGAACTGCAAATAGTAATTAAAAAGGGTGGTAGCAGAATGTATCCTGTGCTAGAGCTCCTGCTATCTGCATTGCTGTCTGCTTTCTTCACTGTTGTGTACAAGTACCAGTGCAGCTTCAGCTGAAGGAAGGCAGGAAGCAAGTAAACTTATGAGACAATCATGGATTGCCCGTGATTGTTAGGATGCTGGTGTACTCAAATGTGATTTTCAGCTAGTAAGACACACCTGCACTTGGGCATTTGTCATTTCTAAGAGGACAGAGTCTGTTTTCTACGTCTTTGCGTTCATTCATATGCCTTTATATTTAGGTTTCAGGCTATTTCAAAGTCTGACTCTTGAACTTTTCCAGAATGTTAGCAATACAAGTCCTTTACAGGGCAGTGTAACCCAAGGACATGATCATTTGATGGCTACTTGATGATTTTTGTGTGCACCTGCCAACATTTGACATTCAGAAAGTGGTAGAGTTGGCTAACATGCCTGGTCACTCTCTGCCTTAGCAGTCTTGGCGCTGCTTGGTTGGCAGCAGCTGCAATCTGAACAAGAGTTTCTTGGAGGGTTCAATACTCAGTAGGCCTGTTATGAGTAGTAGTTTCCTTGGTTCCTCAAAGCAGAAGAGATAGTTCTTGAACTGAGAGCTGTACTGTCCCACACAACCTGTACCATGCTGTGTGCCACCTTCCCACGCATCTGCCCAAAGGTTGAGTTTGTAGTCAGATGCCAAGAGCCGGGACTGATTCAGCCATACCTATGGCAAAGATGCTGCTTTGCTTCTGGGTCAAGGCCACAGCTGTGCACAGTGTCCAGCAGCAGTGGCCAGAACATGGTTGTCTCTTCATGCCCGTGCCATCTGCCCAAACCCACCTCTTTTCCTGTCCACAGGTATCATCCCCTTGCTGCCCTGTCTGTAAATCCTGTGCTGACCCACCCACTCTGTCTCACCATGGCCAGCCGTGCATGTGGGTGTGGTGCTGGCTGCTGTGATGCACTTCTCAGAGGTCAGGGACAAGCTCGGCCCTGGACTCTGCTTAACTCATGGGATTGCTTCAGTGGCTCTGCTGTCACCACCGGTGACAGCAGCTGAGACAGAACTGCCCTTGCCTCCTTCTCATACAGCCAGTCATGCTCAGTAGCTGCCTTCTTGCTGACTCTATCCGTGCAATCAATCGGAAGACTGAAAAAGCAGTTAATGTGGAGGAAGGCTCATAAAAAGTAATCTGCTCCCAACTAGAAAAGGAAAATATGCCTGTGAAATATGTTTGGAGTCTTGAGTTTCAGGTCTAGATGAACTGTTACCCATGTCACAAAACCAGCTACTTTTTCCGGCAGTCTCAAAAGACTAATACTGGTGGATATAAAATGAGAACTTCTCTGCCATCTTAAGTGGTGGTCTGCTTAGCCCGAAGGTTATGTGTGTTAACTGTCTACTCCTGAGAAATCCATATATGCTTCAGTTCTTATAGTTGTCACCTTTCTTGGATAGTAAAATTCCTAACAGGGTAAATCTTGCCCCTACTTTCACAGGATTAATAGGATAGAAGTAAGTCAGTTCATGAGCTGGCTTTAGCAGAACACTGAGAACACACAACATTTTAACTGTGTTGGAAGGTGGCACCCTTAAAAGCAGTAGTTCCACTTGACAGTTAGAAAACTTATTTCTACAAAAATGTAGTGAGGAAGATTAATTTCAAATGTATTAGATATATTGAGCTATCTCCCTTCAGATCAAAGAATATTATTTTCTCTCAATAGTATCTCATGAGTGAAGGCAGACATGGAGGAAATTTCATATATGGAGAGAGAATATGTAAAGTTACAAAAATAAACTATTTCTTGTCAGAGCACAGAGACTACAGCTATCAGGAGCCACTGAGTAGTCACTGTTGGGTCCTACAGCAAAACTGAGCAATAACAGATAAAGCTTCTAACTCAGGAGGACTTCTACATGAAATGACTAATCAGCTACGTTAACAACTGCTCCTTTGACCTGTGATTGGTCTTGAAAGCTGTGTAATACCTGGTGGCCTTAAAGGCTCTTGTTACATACTCTTGGCTCTCTTTTCAGTAGAAATGACTCATTTTCTACTTTTTTTATTAAGAGGTAGTTCATTGCTGCAGATTTCAGAAAGAGGGAAGAAAAATGGGTATATGTTGAAGAGATGTACCAACCTTATCCTTCACCTTGTTAGTCTTTGGAATGCAATATTTAAGCAACAAGTCTCTTGCTAGGTAAAATGTATTGCTGTTGTCCTACTGTAGTGTCTTCAGAATGTGTTTTGTAAAGTTAGGCTGAACCACAGCAGTGACACGTTGTACTTGATAAAGCTAGATATAAAGGACTGATTTTCTAGTTTATGTGTCTTTCTCTGTGTGTGTCCATGATAGATGATATGACAAGAGAGTCCCAAGTGCACTCTGAATACTAAATCATTCATAAATACCGTTGATGAGTATTCACCTTTCAGGTTGGCAAATGCACTGATTCCCTTGATCTCACTGTCTTTCCCCAATGCTTCTCAGCAATGGACTTAGATGAGAAATGGTGGAACAGCGCTGAGGCTCCTCTCCCAGCTCCAGGGCATCAGATGTCTTCACTATATGAGAAAGAGATGTGGTGCCTTTCTGATCTATCATCCTGAAATTCCTTTACAGAGAGAAATTCAGGGTGGAATTTGTAACGAAATACAAAAAAAACCCCAACCCTAAGAAATAAAAGATAAAAAAGACATGAAATTAAAATTCCTTCTCTCAAATCAACACTAGTTTGTTCATCCAGTGCTTTGTGTTACTAACTTTCAGACATTCAATGTTTTGCAGTTTCCAGGCTCTAGCAAACAAGAAGCTTTTCCTAATACTCAAGCTAACTTTCCTTGTGTGTTTTTTTGCATCAAAATCAACACTAACTCACCAACTGTGATTGTATACCCTCTGTTTTTTTTCTTTCCCATCATTGATGCAGTATTTTTCCACTTCTTTTCCCAGAGGTATGTTTATTTTATCCATCATGAAGTCCATGGGTGATATAATTACACCAATCTTTGTGTAATATGTTGTTGTATAGACATATATTCTGTTACTTCTGTTGTATAGGCTGTCACAAAACTTTTAAAGCCTACTTCCGCATTGGACTTGATTAAAAACCTTTTGAGAGCTTCTGGAAAATTTGGGCTGATTTCAGTGGCTTTTTATTGGACATTTAAGAACCCTTCTTGATGTTTTCTGGTGTTGTGCTTAGATCAAATACTTCAAGAGATATCAATTCCAAAAGCACCTGAGAAATAAAAAATCTGAGCTTGCACCAGTGCTGTCCTCCTCCTGTTCCCTGATGGTGGTGAGCTCCACAAACAAGTGCATCGGTAGGACTTTTGCTTTGTCCTTTTCTTAACTGAAATTATCGATGAGTGCTCGATGATTGGGGTTAGGGAAGAGTGGTGGGGCAGCTCTACATTAGTCATGGGTCCCCAGTAGGTTTCAGGAGTTCCCGGTGTGTCACCTGCCTTTACTTTTGCAGCAATGCAGACCTGGCCCTTTAGGGTGGCCATGGCCAGTTAATTTTTGATGTGCTCCTGAACCTCATTAGGGGAGTGGAGGACCTCTTTTAGGATAAGGAAATAAAAAAGACTTGGCTTGTTCAGCATAGGAGGAGAAAAACTGAGAGACAATATGAATCCATGAGGGAATAAATACAAGACAGGGAAAAGAGCTATTTAAGCTAAAGGGCAGTATTTGCTTATGAAAAAAATGGATCTAAACTGGCTGTGAATATATGCTGGCTGGAAATCAGAAGAAGGTTTTTTAATTATATGAGGTTCTGGAACAGCTTACAAATGAGGTAGTGGGTTCAGAAAAAGAACAGCTGCTTTTAAGGTGGAGCTCAATACTTTTATGAAAAGGATTATATAACATGGTGCCCACGGACTGCATCTGATGACTCAGGAGATCCCTTCCAGTCCTATGTTCCTAAATTTTCCTGAGCAATTCAAGCAAAAGAAGAAAATGTCAATTTTAAACAATTTGTAACTCTGCTCAGCCTGAGCGCAATTCAATGGGATAAAGAAAAGGCACTTTTTTAGCTTAAGGGCATTCTGCCTTCTGCATTTCAAAGGCCTGTGGCAACCATGGTAGCTTGTCAAAATAGTCATAAGAATCTTTTAAAATACAAGGGTTTAGACATTATAAATCTGGGACCTGCCAATAGCAATAATGTTTAATGTCTTTTTAAAACTTTCTGAATCCTCCCTCCTAACCTAGGGGAGGAGGAAGAACAAGCTCCATTTTCATCATGTGTAGAGGGAAGGACTAGTATAATCCATTTAAAGGAAAATTATTGTGCTGATACAAATTATCTGTGGCCCAAGACTGGTCTGTAGCAATTGCATGTGCAGTACAAAGCACTGTGAAGACACATAACTGGACAAGAAGTTGTAAGAAATATTCTTCTTCATTAATTTGTTGGTAAAATGCTTCATATATTTTACAGAGAAATTTTGTTATGTTTACTAGAGCTGGACCACTGGTTCAGTAACTAAATTCTCCATGCCCATTACGCAAACTTCCTTTATTGACACATACAGCTTGTTACTGATTGGAAATGCTGTAGAAGTCTATAGTAAGGCTGAAAAATCTGGGAGACCATAAGGTATGTATTAAACCGTGTTCTTGTTTGCAAGCTTTTCTTTCAGTATTTGGGATTTTCTTGTGCACTAGGCTCACTAGAAACTCTTATTTTGGCCTAGATTAATCCCTGCAAGCAGAATACAAATTACTTTATACTGGTGGATTAAGAATCAGTTAATGAGGACAGTTGGTATTGCCTCTCCAGTTTGGCTGTGTTTCTTACGAGCCAAAAGCCTCTTCAAGTTTGCAGTTCTCACCTGCAATCTTAGCAGCAAAACCTATCTGAGAAATAACTAATCAGTGCATTTTCTTCCTGGCCTAATTGCATTTTTCATGAATCAGCTAAAACCACTCTGGGACTTCAGCAGCTATTTCTGGGTCCCTGAAGGGAGGTGGGGATTGCAGGAAGCTTGCAGCATTGCTCTGCTACTGCTAGCAAATTTATCAGTGTCAATGGTTTCCAGACTCTTAGTCTGAACATTAAAACTAGTAGTTGCAAGTAGGACATTTTTCATCAAAACTTTTTGTTTTTTCCTGCAAAGAAATTGGCTTTTCAATTAGATAGTACTTTTGGGATGGAAGAAGAACTTTTGTTGGTACATTTATTTCTCTACTTAAAATATGAAAATATACAAATGTTCTGAAATCTGATAATCAAAACCATGTTTTATACAGACTTTCTTCCCGAATTTAATAAAATATTCTTGTCTCTGATTAAAATTTTGCATGAAAGAAAAAATATGGATTCCTAGCTGCCTCTGCTCTATACTGTTTGGGTTATCACAGGTGGAGTTTGTCTGAGAGAATTTTGAATCCCTTACAGCTGCAATAAATAGGGTAAAAAATACTTGTAATATTTGCTGAGTGTCTATCCTTGGTCAGTGTTAGCCAACACTTACAAAGTTGCATTTCAAAAAAAGCAATAGAAATTTAATATTTCTGTTGTTCTGTAGTGTAATACTGGCATTTTCTATAGTGAAAAGGTTACCTTTTTTGTATCTTATGTTTCTATGTGAAGAATATTCCAATTTTCAGCTAAAATGTGCTGAAAGAACTCTGGCTTGTCTTTTAACATCCATTACTAAATATTTGAATTCTCCAAAGTGCAGGAGGATACTTTATGCTGCTAATGACTGACTGACCTTTATATTAACACCACTTCGAAGACAGTTTAGTGGCTTACCTCTTTAGCAAAATTAATAAATTCAGGGGTTCCATTAATAAGTATTTTGATTCATAGTTCTGCTTTAAGACATAATTATATGTTACTCATAATGTTGCTTATACTCCACTGTATTCATTCAAAAGCTGGCCTGTGATGTAGTTGCATTTCCATTCTTTCTTTTATCCCTAAAGCCACATCTTGAAATCAGTGGGGCCACATCATTGCAACAGAAAAGTATTTGGCACTACATCGTCTGAGAGTCTTGTCTCTCCACACATTGTTCTTATTGTAACTGGAAAACATATGTCCTATTACTTCTGTTGTGGAAATATCAAGTAAGATGTAGAACGTCAACTACAGTTTTTGGGGGAGAGCATAATGGCTGGGGAGGCCTCTGGAATAAAGGCTGGGACCTGAAGAACAGCTCTCCACATCGCTTGCTCCAGCTTTCCAAATGGTGGTAAAATTCTGAGACAAAAGCCATGGTGGACATTGGTTGTTTCCTGATACAAAACGGAACACTTTCCTTTCTAAAATTGTGAGATTTATCTCACCTTTTCTGTTTTAGAAGACTGTTGTTTGAGAATATGCTGAGTATCTTTTCTTCTTTTTTTCCTGTTAGTAAGTAAATCTCTCATTGAGCTTTCAGGCAGGCAAGAAGGTAGTTATGCACTTGAATATTGTAATTTTTATGTGAGTAGTACCAGGATAGAAAATTTTAATTCAGCTGCAGTTACTTAACCAAAACAATTTCTGTCAGGCCTTTCTTTCATACAACTGAACTGAAATGGTCATGAGTAAGCAATGCATCCTGAATGACTCAGCAGTTTATCTGATTAGGGGTATTCTAGTGTAACTGGTGCAATTAAAAAGAAAAGGCCGCAGAAATGGAAGTATATGACTTCATTATTAGCACTCATTTCCGCAGTGCAGGGAAAAGGTCATCCATAAGTTGTTACATCCTCTGCATTCACAAAATACCGAGAAGAATCAGTTATTTGGCTGTTTCCAGCTCCGATCTCACCACACTGAATCTTTGGTTGCAATCTGCCATGTTGTATCTCTAGCCACGCTTCCTGCAGCACTGATTTCTGTCAAACAGTTCAACCTGGTTTGCATGCACAATTTCTCATGAACAAATATCAGTCATGTTTTTGTGAGCATATCGTTCATTTGTCTGCACAAGATGGGAAGACTCGTGCACCCAACTGCATTTCATGTCTATCAGTTTAATGACTTGCCTGTGTAGTTTCCAGCACTCCTAGCTTGAAGTGATTTGGCTATGAGATGTGTGTATGCTGAAATATATTTCTATGTGGTGTATCAATCTGGGTGTGGCCTAGTTGGAAGTTGAAAACTAATTTTGTGACTGATTTAATGTGTTTTAATCATTGGTTCCAACAAAGATGTACTTTATTTTAGATGTATCCTGGTATATTCTGTTTAGGGTTACTTCTCATTACGCAGGCTAAACCAATGATTCTGATCCATGGTGCCTCTCTTTCCTTTTGCATTTGCTGCCATTATACTGCTTGGCATCCAACATCACAAACACTTGCTCTGGAAGCCATAACAATGTCACAAGAAAGGCCAACTGCGTTAATCTGTTATGGAACAGAGTTTTTGTTTAAGTCTACGCCTTTTCATTTTAAAGGTCACATGATGACATCAAAGATCAATAAATGGTTAATGTGTTATATTTCCGCGGTGAGAAAAGAGCAGATTAAGAACTACTATAAAAAGCAATTGCACTTTTTCAATGGTTACAGCTTTGCATTTTGACTTGGGGTGTTATTTATGCAATTGCCATATTCCCATGACTCCATCATAAACGAGTTGTGAAATTCAATAGTGTATCCTGGCCAGGTAAATAAATGGGGATGAAATATTATAATGGCTTTCACATTTTGTATCCTATGTGTTTTATCTCAGATAAATAGACTCAATAAATGTTACAGTATATGCACTTGTGCCACAAATATTACATTTGATTCCTAATGGGTCATAAAGTGCCTTTTGCAAACCTTCAAAGAAATGTCAGCCTGTTCTATGGAAAATGTATTTCAGTACTAAATTTACTTTATACTATTTTGCCCTACTGAACTTATTCCTGTCTTATGCTTCTAAACTATGTAGATAGTAAAATTTATGTTTTGGGTTTGATCTGCCTCTTGGTTACAAAGATCTTAATTCCACTGAAGTGAAGTGGTACAAGCTGGATTCTTTGCATCCTGTTGCATTTTAATGTGTTCAATATTGTATTAATGTAAGAATAATAATATCAAACCCTATTATAAGCTACATGAATTTTATTATTTGAACATATAAACCAAAAGTAATTTACAGTATTGCATCAGAGTAAGTCTAAATTATGTTACAGAGGTCTGTATTACATAGAATGGATCCTCCGTTGTGTTTAACACAGTTTGTACTTAAGTGATGTGACTGATGGTATAAACTGAAATGACGATGCTAAAACAGAGAATAGATGCGGCATCAGCTGTAGCCTTGTGACTTTTGATCACTTGAATGATAACTCAAAATTTTGTGTTAGTATTAGAGTAATCTTTAGCTAAAGTAGGTTTAGATCAATTATCTGACCATGGTCATAATTTAATGCATTAATGCTTATGTCAGCTTGGGAAGTTACAGAAAAGCTGAAAATCTAACTCTGTAAAGTAATATTCCATAACTGATAACTTTGAAATAAGTTTGTGTCATCTAAGACCAGAATTTTATAGATGTGGCTCATGAAAACAGAAGAGCTATTTATTGTAAGTAGAATATGACACATATTGATATAGCCAAATGTAGAATTACTTCTAGATGATAGTGTTAGTTCCACATTTATTTTAGTATTTAGGATGATGCAGTCCCAGATGATTCCATTTATGTATAATGGGTAGTTCTTGTATGTTGCAGAGACAAGGCTAATATATAATTTCTCTTAGTTGTTCCATACAGGCTAGTACAAGAATAACTAGTTAATGGTTGCAAGATGTCAGTAAATCTTGGCCGCAGAATATTAAAATTGTAGAATCTAAGTTAATTAGGATTCATCATATTTATATTATTAGATATATGTTACTGAGGATTATGTGTGCGTTATAGCTATGGTCTTTGAATTGTTTCTGATTATCATAAATCTTTGAGCTAAAGAAAACAGATGGCTAAAATGGCAGCATAGTGAAGCTGGAGCTGAAGTCTTCGGCTGCACTCCATCCAGAACACCAGGAAACTCCAAGGAAGTTTTCTTTAACTTGTATTAGTTTGTAGAAAGTTATTTAATGTTCAGGGTTTGTTGACACTGAGGAAGAATATAAACCAGTAGTGGTACTTGGCTAAATATTTGTGGAAAAAAGTGAAATAATGACAGCCAGTCAGCATTACCATGGCTGCCCCTTAGACTTGGTGTTAGTTTGGGGAACCATTAAGAACCTATTCACTTTCAACAAAGTCCTTGAAAGACTTCCCATCAAATGAGATGGGATTGAGCCAGGTCCTTTGGCTGAAATATTTGTGTATTCTTCAAGCAGTAAATTTCAGTAAGTGACAGGAATATTACATAGAAAAAAGGCATGGGAATATACTTGGGCAGATAAATGTATTCACCTTCAAATTAAAATTTTTGATCAGAAAACTAAAGTCTAAATGAGTTCATTATCCTGTTAAATCAGCTCAGGTATCCAGAAGACTCTCAAGTAAAATCTGTTGAGCAATAAAATTAAAACAGTAAAAAAGATCCATAAACAAACATTGACAACTGAGCCTGCCTTGAACCTGTTCACCCATTTTCTATTCTGCAGGAGCTCTCAAAAGAAGGTTTACAAGGTGGCTGCATTGCTATTGCTCCTTAGGCAGAATGGTGATTTACTGGACTGGCTGTTGCTAAATGTGATCTGTTCCACCACACAAGAGTAATTTGTTTAAAGCCTGTCAGAAGTTCACCATTTTAATGAGGGATATTCCTGTAATCTGCAATAATAGTAATTAAAGATTTAAGTGTTACATACTTTTATATGTCTTACATACATATTCTAGAAATAATTTATGTACAAAAAAGTGTCTCAAACTGACTCCCCTGAGGCCAGTGACGTATGTCCCATTCCCTGTCAGGTTAAGACTTGGTAAGAGAGAGTGCTTAAAATCAGAATTAAAATGTGACTTCTAGGGAGACTTGTGTCCTCGCGAGAGATAATGTAGTAACTGTGGCTCTGTGAAAGGAAGAGTAAAATGATCCTCGGAGACATTGATATTTTTCTAAAAAGTGGAAGTAAAAATTTTTTTTCCTGTTTAAAATTACTTTTTTCAGTTGTGAAGTGTTGGAGAGCCTCTGTTGCTTTCTCTTCAGAAAGCAAACAAGTCTCTCACCTTAGTCTACATGCCTCTGCTTGTGACGCTCCACAAGACATCATGTACCTATGTGTCCAAATGGACACTGTGCCTGGGAAGAAGAGGAGGTCTTACGCAAAGCTGTTTGTGAGTAGGCATAAGCCATCTGAATGGAGTGGCAGAGCTTTCATTGCAGCACCAACCCACCGGATGTGCTTTTGTGTTCTTAACAAGTCCTGAAAAAGTCAGTGACTCAATCTTTTGTGTAGAATACTCTGACTGAAAGAGTTTATGAGGTGTTTAATGTCCCATGCTCTGTACGTAACTACCAGATTGACTTTTGCAGCTTAAATAAAAGCTGACATGCTGGGTTTTCTGACACATCAGCAGCTAAACATCTCTCAAGGGCTGAGAGCAATGGGTTTCCAAACTCTGCCCCACCTTTGTATAGCTTAAATGCATAATGAACAAGGAGGTCAGGGAATACAAAGTTTTAAAAAGCAACTTTATAAGCCTGTTCAGTTTGGTTAATTTGATTGCACTTTCTTCTGTTTTAGAAGGCAAAATGCAAGCTGTTGTCTTGAATTTTCTGACCTGATAGACAAGCAATTTGTTGGTATTTCCAGTCATTAATAAGGGACTTTATGTCAGGTAATAAAACAATAGCTGCTTTAGCGCTGTAAACGTTTGTCACATCTCCTTAGGAAGATTTAGCAACTGCAATTTCTAAGTCGTTAATTGCTTTTTCCAAGAGCTGTATTTCTCTGGGCTTGCCTTTCTTTTTCCGTATAGACAGTTCTGAGCATTTTGAGGTTTGTCCTCATTAAATTGTTAAGAGTTTTATTCAGAGTTGGGGAAAAGCCTATCTTTTACCTGTTGCTATAGCTAATAGTTTCAAACTGCATATATTGCATTTGCGATAGACATGGATGGAGAAATTTCAAAAGGGTCATATTCCATTACAGTATGAAATTCCATGAGAACTAAAGCACATTGAAAAATCACATTGTCTTCCCCATCATTTAGTTCAAGAAAGAAAGAGCTCACAAAAATGTCAAAACTCAGTAAACTCTGTATTAAATATAATGAGCTTTTGGCTTTGGTACTGCCAGAATCACTGGCAGATGGAAATGTTGTTTAAAACCTTCACAGAATCTTTCTCCTATTTTCTAGCTTGAATTTTTTCAAGAATGGTTAATACACATGGACCGTTTGTTGTTAATTCAATGTTGTCATATAGCTTAAATAGACATTCACTGTATTTAGCTCTCTAATGTACTTCAGACATCAATCATAAACCTTTTCAGTCTTCAGTCTGCTAGGCTGAACTTAAGTTCATTTAGTTTTCTTGTGGAAGATAAGCTCTGCCTTTTCCATTCATCTTAGTAATGATTTTCTGTGCTTGATCCAGTTTGTGTTCATTTTTCTTGAATAGGGGTTGCTGGGGCTGTGCATAACACTGGGACAAGAGTGATTCCAGTATCTTGTACAATGGCAAAATAGAAATATTTCACCTGCTGTCCCATAAGCTTGAATCACAAACTCACTGAATTGTTGAAATTGGAAGAGACATCTGGAGAAATTATACTCCAACCCCCCTTCTCAAAGCAGGGTCAGAATATCAGTCAGTTGAATATCAGTCAGCTCAGTATGTCAGCTTAATACTCACTAGTGTTCCAAAAAAAAAAAAAAGAAAATTGGATATTGAGAAAAATCATGAAAAAATCTAAACAAAAGAGAAGGCATTATAACGTCACTGCATGTTATGCACTTTAATCCATAACACTGTGTATAAAGTTTTGCTTCTGTGCCTCAAGGAAATGCAGTAGAACTCCAGAAGGTGGAAAATCATGGAAACATCATGCCAGGTCAAAAGAATGAAACTACATCTCTTGGAGAATGAATGAAGAGTAGGGCTTTTTAGCCTGTAAATGAAGGATACGATAGAAATCCATAAAATCAGAGAGGCATGGAAAAAGTGAGGAGGAGATTGCTCACTGTCTCTTCCAAAAAGATGGGCCATGAAATGAAAGTAGCAGCAGGCAGGTTCAGAAAAGCAAAAGATGAAGCTCCTTTAAACCTGTGGGATTCAGCTGTGGAAGTCTGCTACAGGATGCTGTGGATAACAGAAGTTTTCATAAATTCAGAAAGCAACTGGACAAATTTATGAAAGAAAAATCAATTAAGTGCTATTTAATCTCTGGTTTAGGATTCTGAAAGAGTATTCTGGGGAAATGTCATTGCCTACTGGCCTTGGTTTTTGCACTCTGTGTGTGATAGTGTGCACAGCTTTTAAATGCTTTTGTTTTTAATTTAGAATGAAGTTAAATTTCAAAATCTTGAAATCCTGTGTAAATATTATTTCTCCTTAGAGCTGTAATTTCTAGAGACCAGTCACAGTGAAAAGTTCTATTGAAGAATACCATCTGTATGTAATGCAAGAGTATAATGGGCCTACTACTTGTTCTCTTTCACCATTATTATTTTATTGAGTTAATGAGAGTACTTCTAATTTACATCAGGGGAAAAGACAGAAATGACTATTATCTCTTCAGAGGGTGAAATTATAGAGACATCAGTAAGCACAAGAAATGTATATTTCTACCAAAAAATACATGTTTTCTGAGATACTTCAGTTTGCTCAGATTTGGGACATCCATAAGAAATGGGAAAGTTGTACGTGCTGGTAGTGTTCTGAGTTGGCCTGAAAAAACAGAATAAAAGCTAATTAAGTTAATGGCTGAGGGCTAAATTCTCCTTCACTTGAGTTATGTCTTCATGGGTGTTACAAAGGCTGAATATTGTAATATTTAATGACCACCCAGAAGTCAGTCTTGCCAAGAGTGAGGACTGACTATTTTTATTAATTGCACAAGCGGTCAGATATACCTCTGGTCACTCAGTCTTTCCAGAGTTCACTTGGAGCATGCTCTGAGACCAGACAGGAGTGCCGACTTCCTCATTCCCATTGCAATAGCTCCTAATTGTAGCCATTTTCCTACCAGTAACTTGATATCTAACCTCACAGAAATGGTATTTTCAGCAAATGTTTATGCCTTATACTTTTGTAAATATAGTGGAGTAATGTCTTCTGCTTTAATCTCTTGATAATCTTGTGGGAGAGAATAACATTTTTTGGACTTAAACCAGTATAAAGCAATCAGATCCTCCTGCTCTTTCTCAAAGAAATGTCCTACTCAACTGTACGTATAATTATCAAGCTAAGTAAATATCTACTTCTGTTTAAAGACAGCTATTCTAAAAGTTTGCCTTTAAAGCTAATGGGAATACTTTTTGATTTTATTTTGTAAAAAAAAAAAGTAAACAGTGAAAACCTAAAAATGTTCAGTCAAAAGTTTTAGTTTTAAAACCTCAAGTTTTGAATTTGGAAATGCTTCCAGGGTACCTTATTTCTGCTATTGCCTCCTTAGAGTTATGCTTCAGTTTTCCTCTAATGAAAGTACAAGACTGTCAAGCTATAACTCTTATCCAGAACAATAATGAAACTTAAAGCCCTCTGTGTATTTCTTGGTGATAAGTTGTTTGGTTTTTTTTTTTAAAAAAATGAATCAGCGTTTTTCCAAGGAAGGCCAACACTTATGGAAAACTTTTTTTTTAGTAGGAAAAAAAGTACTTCTCTTAAAACCACATGCAGCCATCCACTTTATGGTGGGATGGAAGAAAGAAATCTTTTGCTTCCATTGTAGATATTTTAATGTTACCCTTTGACTTAGGCAGATTCATTCTTACCAAGTTAATTTGTTTCTTTGGGTGTAGTGTTTCCTGTAGTTTACCAGATCAGACCACTGTAGTATTACATCTCACAATGAGCAGGGGTCTGTTCCTTAATCCCTGTTTTCACTGTTTTCTGTTAACCTGCATCATCAATGGAAATTGTCCAGAGCCAGTCCAGCAGCTTCTCCCAAGTCATCTTGCTTGTTTCCTGCCGAGGGTCTTATAATAATGGCTTTTCACTGTTTGCCTGTTCCAGCAATTATTTCCTGGTTTCTAGCCAAACAGTGATTCACACAGCATATAAAGGTTTCATTCCACTTCTGTTTTCAGTTTCCAACTTTCTGGTGTTTTCCTGCAATTTCACATCCAGAAGACATGCTACCTTTTTTCTTCCCTTATAATCTCCTACTTCATTCAATTTACTGTCATTTGTCCACTCCACCTCTTCCTTTCATGCTGTTAGAACAGACCTTTGCTGGAGAGTTTAGAGGCTGCAGCAGCTTGCATTTAATTCTTTGCTCTTGAAGTTTTTTCACATTTATCATGGAGTTTCAAGTTTCCCATATTCTTTTCTGTATGGAAAAGAATTTTTTCTTCCAGCAAAAGACATTCTGACATGGGACTGTCTTTTGATGCATGGTCTTAACTGTGCAGAAGAACACAAAGGATAGCTCAGCTTTGCAAGATATCTTTTATAAGGTCTTGTACCCAGCAATGAAGGTTGGAACTGGTGTTCACAAGTAACAATACTACGTACTTTTTTCCTGCTTTCTTTTGTTTAAGAAACAGGACTCCACTTGTATGCAAATAGCAGCAAGGTGTTTGCAAGTAAAAAGCAGTGAATAATGAGGCTGTTCTGTTCAGAAAACAAAATTGTTTTTTAGAATTGGTAATGAATCACAGAAGATATCTTAATAAACACATCTGCTTTAGTGTAAGGCCAGAGCTTTTAAATTGCATGACCTTGCACTCAGAAGCAACATTTGATTGTTAAATATAATTTTTACCATCAGCTAATTTTGTCACACTTCCTTGATGACTCAAAAATGCAATATCAATCTCCCATCCACAACCCGTGAGAAATACAATATAAGTAAACCAATTAGAAGTGCTTATTTATACCAAACCATCTGACATTAAATTGCACAGTCCGTGGCAGAATAGCAGAACTTGACTCATTCTGAGTCTGTAAAATATTGAAAGAGATGGGTAGAAAAACAGCATGAAGTCTTTAATCTGCAGTTTATATCCAGGCCGGGGAGAAAAGACATTTAAATAAATTAGTAAATGAAGGAGAAACAGTATTTTACATTGCTTTATTAGTAGGAAAAAAGGTGTTATTATTCATGATACTTGTTGCAATTTTGTGTTTCACCAAACACAGTATTTTTGTATTTTGTATTTTTTTACTGTTGAAATTCCACATACAAATGAAAATGAAAGAGGAAGTAGAGAAAGAAAACTAGAATTTATTTACGAAAAGATTTTCATATTTGTGTATCTGCTGTCCAGCTGTGCACTGATCTGTAGACCAAGCACAAGGACTCAGTTCTAACTGACGTTCTAGACTTCTAGTTGGATTTCCACACTTCCAGAAGCATAAGATTTTTTTAAGAAACCAGATATCTTCCTGGAGACATATAAAAGAGAATTTATTTACTCTCTAAAAGTTTTTGGGTTAACAGTTCTTAAAATCCTCTTCAAAGGATTTTTTTATGTAGACTCCCATATCAGTGTGCATGAATGATTGTGCGTAGTTGTTGCATGCATATTAAACTGGATATTAATCTCTTTGACCAGTGGTACCCTTAAAGGCTGCATTCCTTTAGCTTTTTTTCACCTCCAGCGTAGTTGTAATATTGATAATTTTTCACCCCCTTGTCTAATAAATATACAATATGCATGTACAAATATATATCCAGTTGTATATATTATAGTTCATGCTCTTCTCTCCAGTCTTAGAGAGACACAATCCATAGCAAAATCCAGATCCCCAGGACCCAGCAGTTACCCATTGCGTGACTGGGCTTTCCTGCTGTTTTGTGTCATTGGGAGAAAGTAAATAACAGAATGTTGCTCTGCCCATCACCATTTCTTGAAACTAGGAATTCTTAAAACCAGACTCTTGGTCTGGAGAAGTACCACATCTCTGATTTCACAGACATCTGGAGTGATTTCTTTCCCCCACATCAGAAATTTTGGTAGTTGTCCTGGCTTTCAGTGGACCCCACTTCATTGCTGCCCAAGTAACTTTTGAGGGGAGGAAGAAGCATCACTACAAGGTGGGTCCAGATGAGCGCTGCCTCTTCTGAGTGAAAGGGTCACAACTTTAATTCTTATTTACTAAAGTTCACAGTATCGAGGCCTGTTCTGGTACTCCAGCATTAATTTAAAAAATGACAACCCCTGGCAGTTGCATCAGTGCCCCTGCATGTCCCATCTCACTGTAATGACTCACCTCAATTCTCATCCTTCTAGTCACATTGCATCACGGGATGTGCTAGAATCAGATATTGGAACACATGGGCTGATTGATAACAGCAATTACCCCTATTTTACCTCCAGTAGCTGGATAGTCAATAACAAAACTTGTTAGTACCTTTGGTGCTTTTGCAATTACTTATTTCTTTGCAGTAAATATTTTTATTTTCAGCTAAGTTAGAACCTAGTGAAACAACTGATGTTGCTGGGAGACACTTTTGAGGGGCCTTGGTAAGCAGTAGCAGTTCATCAGCCAGAGCAAGTGATAGTGTGAATTCAGTCCCTCACGGAATGGCAGCAAACCAACCACAGGCACCGATCCCTTTGATGCAGGAGCTCTTCTCCCCTTACTGTGAATCCCCTTCCTTTTGTGTACAGGAGTCAGCTGAAAATACAGAATTTAATGAATTTTTAAACAATGCTTTTCTGTTTGGATTGAAAAGAGTTGTAGCAAAAGTGACTTGCATATGATGAAAACCATTGGAATTATTTCTTTCCAAGAGGGATAAAAGCAACGCATGAGTACAGCCTGTGAGTTTACTGGCATTAATTATATGGTAGTGATATTTTGTGTGTGACAGAAGAATGAAGTCATGCTTTTATCAGTGGCATTTATATTAGTATTCTTTTTCATGGGAGATACATGGGTGACAAAATGTTGATGTTCCTTAAGCTATTATTGTTTTATTATGGCATTGATGTTATTAATATGCTGTTGTTATGCTAATGAGTTACTAGGGTTTGTGTCTCAGAGGTTTGTCCACAAAATATTCACTGAATGGAGAACATGTATGAAGTACAAAATTGTTATACTCACTTCTGCATCGTATATATGAGAAATTGCTTTTATTATACATTGAGATATATATAGATATGTAAAAAATTAAGAAGAGTATTGTGAAGTGACTACTCAACCCGTGAACATTTCTTCTGAAATGGAAGGCGGAATCCATGTGGGATTTTTCAGTAACAGAACTTGCTCCAGTTTGCCATTGCTTGTTATTTTGCAGTAAATATGTTTATTTTCAGCTGAGCTTTAGAAGTTAGTGAAAGAAACTGGGGGTCACTAAAAGACTTTCTGTTGATTTCAATGAGCAGTTTCTTGAAGTCTCTCCTCATTTTCTGTTGTAAAGGGCCAGACTTTGCAGGAAAGTTTCTACTGCAACATCTCCTACAAAACACTGCTGTTTCATGTTCTGGTAGACTTCTGCAGATGGTCTTATTTGTAGATTGAGAGGCTATGGCCTACCTTAAGTGTAGTAACTTCAGTAAAATATTTACATTGCAGACCACTTCTTGTTTTGATTTCTTACCACCTTTTGAAACTGTGATCCTGATATCTGAGGAAGAGTACCATAAATCAGCATTCAGTTTTATCACATGTTTGTTTAAATGCTTATTGGAAATGTTGAATATATATGTTTAGCATCAAAAACCTGTCATTTATACTACATGTGGTGACATTCCTGGGTTATTTTGCTGAAGGTGGCTGCCTTCTGTGATCACTGCAAAGCAGATTACATATAAGTTGGGCTTTATCTAGTTACATTCCTTCTCTTGAAGTAGTTCAGAATATAAAACTTGAGTTCACTTTCATAACCTCTTGTATTTTCACGGTAACTTCCCACCTGCCATTTGAGATTCTTTGGGTCAGTCCCCTTATGATGATCATATGCCAAGGGAAAAGAATCCTATAAATGGTCTTAAGGCACGATTGGAGCTGCTTAAATGACAATTAACAACCTGATCAAAGAGCTTGGAAAAGATTTTAAATATTCTCATCAAATACACAGCCATCTACATAAAGGGGAGCAAGCACAGAGGAAATACGACAGTTTTTTTCTGCTACATATTTTTCAGAAAGCTCACAGTCCAATGTAAGCCTGGTGAATTACAATCAGCAGGTAAACTTTTCCCACTCTTTGGATGTTCGTTGTGAAGTTGCCTGAAATGCAAAGCAATGGTGATAGAATAATGCTGTAACGGAAGATCAAACTCATTCTTTCTGCTACATTAGTCTAATTTTTGTAATGCCCTCCCATGAGCATATAAGATCTTTGATGCATGGAGCAATGCCGGCATAAATTATTAGCTCTCTGCCCCAATTTATTTGTTCATCCTGGATAGTCATAAAATGTGTTTGTTTCAGACTAAAGTCTCTGCTTTCCAATTAGGTAACAGTAAACTATTTTCTGTCTGCTTGGTTTTTTTCTGTAAGGATATTTGAGGGAAGAAGCTAAATTATTCGGACTTTATGTTTTCAAGAATAACGGTTTAGGACCCATTGCAAATACCTAGCTGTCTGCATCAGCACAAAATTGTTGAGATTGCTTGTTTGTGATAGCAAACCAGTTAGTAAAAGACTTGGAGCATAAGCTTCTTGATAGTTATTTCCAAAACTATGGTGATCGGTATTTACTGTTAAGTCTGGCAATGTGTTATAAATTAATGATGACTCAATTTTTCCCTTTAAATTCATTCATCAGCATGTCCAAATTAGATTATACTGACTCCAGGCTTTTGCTTTAACAGACTGTGCGAACCCCTGTGGAAAAATGCTATGAAATTTAATAGGAACAAGAATGGTAGGATTCTACAAGAATTTAATAAAGTCCCATGGAAACTTTAAAAATTACCCTTAGAACTAAATAGTAAGTGATACCTTAGATAGACTTTTGAAATAGCTCATAAAATTGTATAGCAGTGATATAACTTTCTAGAAAATTATGTAGGATTTTGGGGAAAAAACCTCTCAAAGCATCAAAAGACTATCAGTTTTTAATTTCCAAAAGAATGTTTCCATACAGGAATATTTGAGTCTAACCTGTCATTAAGATGTCAGATCTATAATGGAAAAAACCCAGGTAGAATACAGCGTCTTTTACTCTGCGTCAGTTATTTTTACATTCCAAGCATTGCCATCTAGTTTCAAATGGGTGCCACACCTTGTGGCCAGCTTGAAATGTTAAACTAACTTCTGACTTCAGCTGAGCCCTCAGAAAAAAATGTTGATGCTTATCACTTCTGTTTGAGATATTTCCCCGTGTGCAGGAAGATTCCATTACCCAGCCCATCCTTTACATAAGATTGGGAGGACTAATTTAGAAATTGTTCAAGGAGCGAGAAGGTTTCAATAGAAGAAGAAAGAAGGAGCTGCATTGTAAGAAAGTTACTTACCTAGAAAGGGTCAGCTCCAAAGAAAGATGGAAAAATGTTTGTACCTTCCTTTGCAGGGCAGCTTACGGTGCAGGCGGCACCAGCACAATGATATTTAGTCCTGATGACAAAGTGTTCCACTCCTTGGCTGAAATCTAGTACAATAAAAAATCACTTCTCTCTAGCTGAGCAAATATTGCACATTGTGATATCAGAAGCACTGAAGACATGAATAAAAAAGCAAAACAAAAAACTTTCTATTGCCTAGTGGAGCTGGGATGAATCACACAGCTGGGTGTGGAAAACTGCCTCTGACCTTACACCCAAGCACAATTTCTGATGAACTGAGAAGCTCTGTGAAGTTGTTTCTAGAAGCGAATTACAGAGTTTGATCACGCAAAACACTTTCAAAACATGAAGAGCTATTTTTGAACTTGACTTCTAAAATCTTGCTTTCAGTGTTTGATGGGAGTCATTGTTAATATGTTTTGCGTTTTGATTTAAGGTGTCTTTTTGGCATTACAGGAATCATAAATGCACTGATTTTTTTAGCTTCATCTCCTGAGTTTTGCATACAAACATTGCTCATATGAGATGAATTTTGCCATCAGGTTTTTAGCTTGTAAAATGATTACGCTGTGTTCTAGAAAATGAATTTTATTTCCCATTCTGTTCCATATACCTTGTTTGAAAGGTATTTGAGCAACTGTTCCCGAACTCCTTTTTGTATAACCCTAATCACCTTTTCCTTTCCCTTGGTATGATTTTTGGATTTTTCCACTCTTTCTGTGAACGGTTTGAATTCTGAGGAGGTGTTAGTGCATTTTAATTTGCCTATGTTATTTTTATATTGGAGTACTTCAGTAGGGCTGTGGTTTTTTGGTTTTTAAGTAACAGCTACTTCTATTGTTAATATTCAGAGAAGATGGTTTGACCTATAAGCCTGACTTTTGTGATCGTTTCTGGAAACTTGTGAGCCATCTGCTAGGTCTTTTAAAGAAAAGTATATGTCCATAAAACTTAGGGAGGCATCACTGAGGTGTGCAAATCTGTTCCTTAACTTTTCTACCTTAAAGAATAAATGATTCAGTATTTGGTATTTCCTAAAAGAGAAGCTATACCTGCACTTAAAATTTAACTTAAAGCAAATTCAGCAAAAATTCATGAGGTTCATTATGAAAACAGAAGGTGTTTTGATAAAATCACTGCGTTGCCACTGGCATGTGATTGAGTTACTTTAAGTAAGGTCAGCCTTTGGTACAGTTGGTTTTAAAGGGTAGCTCTTACTTTGCAGACTCTGGTAGCAATAAAAGCTATTCTCATCTGTTTTGCCTAATGCTTTTATACTTTGGAGAACGTTACACCGTAACCACGGTTTATGCAGTAATTGCCTTCCTTGGGATATTCCCAGTATATGAAGCACATTGCTCACAAATAAGGGTTTTCACATGCTGAGAGGAAATTGGCAAATAGTTTGAATACATAATAGGAACTATACTAAGGTTTCCATTAACTACTCCAGTAGAAAAATGTTGCAGTGGTCAAATATTTTGCTATTAAAGAGCTGGCTAACAACAAGGAATGTGATTCTGCTAGATATGACAACTATTTATAACCGATAAAAAAGTGAGATGCCTGCCTAGAACCAAGCATAGGGGATGGCATTTGCCAACAATATTGTTTTTGGTTTATTTTCCCCATCTAAATCAGTGGTAGAATACACAGTGACTTCAGTGTTAGCAGAGTGCATCCAAACACTGAATTCCTTTAAAAAAGTTACCAAGAGAAAACGTTAACTCCCCCAACATATGCAGCCAATCTAAAACTACTTTTAATATTAGACTAACTTTGTGAGGAAAATTGTTCAGCTTAAGAAAAATATCTTATGTAGATAACCTATTATTGATAAAAGGTGAAAGTAAATTTGAATTATTGAAAATATTACTAACAGGTTAGTTTAAGTAAAACACTTTAGAAAAACGGTGAAATAGTCAAGTTCTCATACATACTGAGAATAATATTATTGGCATTTCTAAAAACTTGGTAGAAATTAATATTTAATTATGCATGACCTACTCTTTTATCTTGACTCTGCTGCAGTCCTGCTGCTTGGAACTAGAAAAGCAACCTCAGTGAAGGAAGTAAACTAGGCTCTTTCATACTTATTCTCCAGCAAAGCCCAAAGCCTTCATATAAATGCCATCAGCATTTATAAAATATGTAAAAATGAGTCTCCTTGTTAACTGATATCTGACACAATTCTTGGAATGGATTCTGACATTCTGGTCTGTATGTTCCATTATACAAAGGGCATAGGGTTTGGCCAGAGCCGGCTAGAAGAGAAATCCTTTACTGTAGGAGGACTCCCTGCTGGGGCTTCAAAGCTGGACCTCAGCCCAGGAGCTCTATCCTTACTAATATCTGCTCTGTCTTCTGCACCAAGTAGAGCTCTAATGAAGGAGAGGATCTGTTTCTGTCCAATAGTTTCCTTACTTTGTTTCTAGGTCTCCAATACAATTGCAAAGCTGTAAAAAGGGAAAAGCAGAGTTCAGAACAGTATGTCTCCTGTGATCTTATTTCTTTGTCCAGTCGTGAGTATTAAATATCTTATCCAGAATTCTAATGCCAAGGTTAAAATAATTTCTTCTTGAACTAGTTCACTGTGATGAAGTAGAATTGTTCAGGAGACAGATTGCTCTGAGAGCAGAAGATTATTATGTGCAATTCACTTTGTTAAACTGAGCAATATGCATTGCTAAATTGAGCTTTTCTGAGTGCTGGGTGGTCATTCTTCTAGTTGCATGGTGAAGTGAGGGGATTGGAACCAAATTCTCTGCTTGGATTTGATCGTCATACCAATTCCTGACATCTGAGCTCCTAATTCTGATTTATTAAGAACTTGGCATGAAGCCCAGATCTGTTAAGGAACCAGAATTCACAGTACCCGCTGGAATCATGACAATTCCAATGTCAGACCATGTAGCAGTTGTGGATCCCGGGGTGTCAGTGTTATGTGACAGCAATGCTGAATCACACCGTGACCAACCCTGGCTATGCCAGGTGGCGTGGCAGGGAAGGCCCACACCAACGGCCTAGCGCTGGGACGCGTGGCACCCTGCTTGGGTGCTCTGCCATGGCCACCGTCCTGCTCCAGAATCCACATACCAAATGTGGCTGATGATAATTAAAAAAGGATCCAGCCATTTGTGGCTGAATTATGGGATCCTGGAGCCGGAAGGGAGCAGTGACATTGACCTGAAAGTGTATGCAATAGTGAGGTGGCAAGAAGGAAGCATGAGGCAAAGCCCCAAAGGTGAACTTTATATTCAGTGCATGAAAATTATGTCTAAAAATATTGTAACAAGACTAGTTTCTGCTGTTTGTACTAGCAATGGAAATGTTTGTCTAAATTTTTCATTTTAGCAGCTTTCTGGAAAAATGAGAGAGCATGCTAAATTGTATTGCATTATCTGGTAATGATATTGATATCCAGTCAACTTCTCATTCTTCTTCTCAGTAAGCTGAAGCAACATGGTATTTTTTGGAGAATTATAAACAGCAAGGTAGGATGGTTCTCAAAATATTCCTCAGGTAGATACCTAGCAGCTCATAGAACTAAAGAGTCATTGTCTCCATTAGTTATTAAATAGTCAGTTACTATATTTCAAAAAGCAGATCAAAATTCCTTCCTTCACTGGCATAATGCTATTCACCTAAGTTCTCTGGAACTTACTTTGTGGACAGCACCATTAATGTGCATCTTCCAACCTGTATTAAGCTATCAGTTTCTCCAGTTAAACATGCTTTAAAATGTCTGACTGCACTATTAACATTTATTTGGAGAGGGAAAGACGCAAAGCCTACCTTAATATCTCTTATTAGAAAGAAATATCAGAGTTCATTTCGGTCTAGTGTTGACAGAATGAGATGACTCCATTTGAAGGAGTGACTCCTTTGAATTCAGTCTCATCATTTATACCAGTAGAAAATGTATCCTTTTGCATGGCTATTTGCTGTTGTAAATATTAACCTACAAGAATTTGGCAGGACAATGAGCCTGTTCAGCAGGCTGATGCAGGACTGATATCCTGCACTGAACATATGGAGAATCATCGTGTATTTGAGGTATCTCATGGCTTTTGCCATCATTTAAATTCATCAACCTTTAAAATAATGAAATAATTTTACTTGCCAGAAAATGTCTGTATGGAGAAAGCTTGCTAACATTTCTAAGTGCCTGCCTTCTTTTATGATTATATATTAGTTCTGGAAGACTGTCTATTTGAAGACTGGGCCCTTCAGATTTATAAACTTATGGAATAACTTCAGTATATTCATGTACTAAGTATTTAGAAGGTGAGGAAAAAATCAGATTAAATGTTAGAGGTATTTTCTTTTCCTACCACAGCACCAGTTCTGCCCTTTATGCGAAATGCAGGTGACCTCTATGCAGCTGCAGAGGAATTTGACCTTCAAACAGTATTTTCTCAGCAATGACTAGGCACCTTCTTTTTTTTTTAATGCAGTCATATAAAATTATCACCTTAATTAAAAGTAAAACTAAGCACTTGGCCTTCTGCTTAGATTTCAGTATCCTCTTGTTCCTTGGTTTGTTGAATGAAGATACTGTGTTTTCTTTCATACAGCAACATACTCTGTCTAGTAACCCTTCCCATTCCTTCAGATGGGAATTATTCATCACAGTCAGAATTAGGGCTCACTTGTCAGTAAACATGGATTTTATAAATTTATTCCCCTTCCTTCCTCTAGATATGATTGCGTATTTCTTTCTTAATGAAGAATTGACTTCAAATTCCATGTATAGAAACTGTTTCAATTGTAATCAGTAACAGACAGCTATACAAAAAGCAACATTTAACATGATTGTAAAAGTCCCAGGATGCCATAAGTCAGGAACAAATAGTCTTGGGAAAGGTGTTGTGGTTTCACCCCAGCTGGCAACTAAGCCCCACACAGCTGCTCGCTCACTCCCCCCTGGTGGGATGGGGGAGAGAATTGGAAGAGTAAAAGTGAGAAAAATCATGGGTTGAGATAAAGACAGTTTAATAGGGAAAGCCAAAGCAGAACAAGGAATTCATTCAGCACTTCCCAAGGGCAGGCAGGTGCTCAGCCATCCCCAGGAAAGCAGGGCTCCATCACGTGTAATGGTGACTTGGGAAGACAAACGCCATCACTCTGAACGTCCCCCCCTTCCTCCTTCTTCCCCCAGCTGTATGTGCTGAGCAGGACACCCTGTGGGCTGGGACATCCCTTGGGTCAGCTGGGGTCGGCTGTCCCGGGTGTGTCCCCTCCCAACTTCTTGTGCACCCCCAGCCTCCTCGCTGGTGGGGCGGGGTGAGGAGCAGAAAAGGCCTCGACTCTGTGTAAGCGCTGCTCAGCGATAACAAAAACATCCCTGAATTATCAACAGTGTTTTCAGCACAAATCCAAACCAGTCCCATAGTAGCTACTATGAAGAAAATTACCCCAGCCAAAATCAGCACAAAAGGTTAGTGATGATGCCTCCAAAAAGCATACCAAAACTGCACAGTACTTTTGCTATCAATAATTACCAGCCTTTTTGTGGAAAATCTATTTAACCAGACCTGTTGCCCTTGTGAGATTAAAACGTGGTAAATGGACTGAAGTTAAAAGATTAGCTAACAGGCGTAGACTAAATTTTTGAAGCTTAGGAACTAAAAAAATGGAAGGTGAATTGTATTGGCACTACTAACAATGACATATTGGGCACTGGCTGCTAAAGAAGTTATATTTTAATATTTCAATTTTCTGCACAAGAAACTTAAGGAGTTTTCTGCATTCTTAAATGCAGGTTTCTGTATTAATTTTCAGAGCCATCCTCCTCTTTTACAAAATGCTGTCCTCCTTCTACACAACTTAGTTGTTTCACAATTGTATTGCATAGCAGACAAATTTCCTGTAAATTGACAAATAATGCAGGTCTTTGGTGTAATTTAGAAAGCAGTCTTGAAGTCTGAACTTTTAGCCCTGTGAAGATTTGACTTTCTGTGGATGAAAATTGTTTGTGGACTTTTCCCTTATTTGGCGAAGAGTTGATCAAGTAGATGGTGTTAAAAACCCAGCAACCCTAGAATTAGTTTATTTCACACATTTAATTGCATTTCTTTAAACATATTTGTGGGCAAAGTCTGCATTTGGGGCTTTGAATAGGCAAAGATGAAAATAATGCAGAATGATTGTTACACTTCCCATACTTCTTTTCCATTTTTTTTTGGAGCAGGGGTGTATTAGAAATGTCAACATGTGAAATCAGACAGGAGTGTGCCTCCTTTTCTGATCGGGAGTGGAGCCATGGCCTCTGCCAGGTGGAGAGCAGGTATCAGGGGGAGACTTTCCTCCCACTTGCCCGCACTGACTCAGCGGCGCGGGCTGGTGTGCTGGAGGAAGCAGGCAGAGCCAGCGGTGTGACCCAGCCTTCTATAATTAGATCCTGATGTAAACGACTCACTTAAGCCGTAACTACTCAACTTTCATAAAACTGCTTTTGTCATTGCTTGATGCGTGCTGGTCTATTGAGCAAGCAGGTATGAGAGCTAATCCTAAAAATGCATCGTTATTTTTACAGTGACCTTTCTAAATAACCTGAAAGTGGTGTCATTTGGATCAAATCAGAGCTGTTGGTAGTTCATTAGGCTCATGTCACTGCGCATTTGCCTCCAAAACATTTAATCAAATATCCCTGGTACTTGTTCAATGCACTTGATCTAACATGAGACTATCTTCTTTCCCACTTAAAATAAAATCATAACGTGCTTTGGCTTTGACATGAAAAAAAAGAAAGGAAAAGCTTTTTGACTTTTTAAGGGTTGAAATGACAAGGTCTGTCTTCATCCGAATGGAAAAATCACTGTTTATTTGTCACTTAAACTTTATCCTTTAAACCTTAAATATCCCAGTGTTACTTTTTCTGATGCTGTAGTTATTTTCAAATTATTTTTGTGGGAGCTGAAAAGCATGTAGTAAAAACATGTATTAGTTACAGAGATAACTTAAAACTAATAGTATTCTGAAAAAACCCCAAGCTATCCTGCAGTTGAAAGCAGTTTGATAATTAAACTGAACAATTTAAAAAGTAAAAAAAAGCAAAGCAATTTGGAAAGGAAGTAATTTGTATAACTAACAAATATTTAAATAGAACAGGACTATTTCCTGCAGTGTAGGATTCTTTGCAGAGTGTTTCAAACAGTTGAACTCACAACAGGAAGTAATTTGCTGTTGAAAATAAGATCACATGAAACTCTCTGCCTATAGTGATAAAAGGAAGTACTTCACTTGGTAAAGCTGCTAGTTAATGTGAAGGCATCAGAGCAGTTTAATGACACTGTGTGGTTTAAATTACTTTGGAATGTTAGAAACAGGAGTAGAGAAGACATGATGATAACATGTAACAAGCATTAAATGAACACAGGTCCCACCGGACATCAGATGACATGAAATGACTGTTTGAAAACATCAAAATCTTTATCATGGGTACCTGGAAGTGTGAAACCAGTTAAAAAATGATGTTTTAGATCTCTCCACTGTCACACACACAGAAATAATTGATGACATTGAACAAAATTCTTTCTAAATTCCTATGCAGGCCAAGGTGTGAGTATGGACCTGTAAGTAGAAAATTAAGCACCTTGAAAACCAATTTGCATAGTTCCTCTAAAGTCATCATGGGAAGGATGATGCTTGATGATATCTGATTATGCACTTGGAGACAGTAAGCCATGATAGTTTTCATTTTTTGAAGTACTGCCCTTTCAGGTGGCAATGGGGCAATCTTTTTCAGAGGTTGAGGAAAAAAGTCAATTCTTAGTATTAAACAATGCAGAAAGATTAAAAATTTTCTGGAGCTGCTGATACAACTACCACCTGTGTCCAATTTACAAATGACTTTGATAAAACAGTATTTTTATAGGCCTCTTTATATTTGATTTTGTGCCTGTTTTGTGGCTTTTTTACAATGTTGAAGGACCTCTGAGACTTTCAGGCCTGTATCTGCTGCTTGACCCAATGTCCTTATATTCCTAAAATACTTAAAACAGGACTTTTCCAAAGCAACCTCTTTTCTTAGGGCCTAATGACAAAATTAATAGGAATTGTTCAGTTGACTTTGGTAGCCCTTGCATTTAGTTTTAGAAACATTAGGTCTGTTGAGTACATCTTTGTAAGGAATCATTCTTAGAAAATATTTACCCTTACTTACTCATTCTCTGGTACTGTCATGCAGCATTCACTGTTTTGGCCATTCAGTAGCAATATGCTCATCTGCTCTAATCTGTACTTAATTCACAGATATGATGGCATATTCCTGTCACATGTATCTGTGCTAACATACCCTTTATAATTTATAACAAAGGAAATTTAGCTCTATGCTTCAGTGTTAAATTATTATTATAATCTGAGTTTTAATTAAATCTTTGCTATATAAACATGGCATTTTAATGCTCTCAGTAATAAAATAGTATTTTATTTTAAGTAAGTCATTAGAAAGATGTTATAATAGTTAAGATCAAATATATTTGCACTCATTCTAGGGGGGAGAAGTTAACTTGTTTTCAGGTACAACACAGTGGCATGATGTGTCACTTCTTCTGTACTATGTCCAAGTATGCCCATGCATATGTTAAAATAATTTGCATTTCTAAATTAGTCACAGGTGCTTTCTCAGTAGAAATGTCGTTGCTTACTGTCATGTGTTTTGTTTTGCCAGGAGTCACACAGTGTCTTCCTTCCTCTCACCAAGATCAATTGGACTTTGGTAATGAAGTCAGTAGGAATTACTTGACCCTTGATTAATTGCTCCCTGGGTTTGTACAGGGTGTTATGACTGGAGGGAGGTTCATCTGCTTTCCTGGGATACTGCAGTGTAACTGTCCCATATACCCAGCGCCGTGCAGGATTGCACTGCTAGGAACTGTGGCTGCTCTAAAACATGAGTAGTCCACAATGTAAGTGGATTGCAGGCCAGATGTGAATAGTTTGTGCAGTTTAAGAGATTTGGCTCTTTTTGTTGCTTTGCCCCAGAATCACAAAGCAACAGGCTTGGATTCCGCTACTGAAATCAGTTCAAAATACGTGTGATGTAATTATTTCATTCCCAAGTTCCTGTACAGTTGGGACACTCATCAAGGTGAAGATTACCACTAGAGTGAAACTAGTTGGAGTTTTATTTCCTACAACACTTGTTAATTTTGCAGTTTCTACTCAAAATCATAGTTTTCCAAATACTCTCCTTTAATCACCACATGCCATGTTGACCCAAGTTATTTACTTAGTAAGCATGTCATACCTCAACATTTATGCATTTCATGAAACACAGAGAAAATGATGGTATAAAAGTTGCTTCGGACCCAATACAATCACATACACACTGATAATTTACATGTGTATTACACAACTATTTATTCAGCCTTTAAAAGGGGAAGAAATCAGTTACCAAAGCAACTGCTATATTGTGTGTTACTAATGCTATTTTTAAGATAAAGAACATTGGTAAGGCACATATATCAGTATCTCTTGGGAACAAGTACACACTTTGCAAAAGGGAAAAACACCAGAGCTATTATAATCATTGAATTCATAAAAAAAGAAGTTCAGACCTGTTTGCTAAGTATTTCCTTATAATTGAGTTTTATCACCATTTTTACGGTGTTGTAAAGTATTCTTACAAGACTTTTAGGTAATATTCAGGAAAAAAACAAAGGGAAATAATAATATGTGACAGCAAGGGCTAAGTGAAATACGTTTGCGTCAGGATAAGTCTGGCAGATCAAGCATCATTTGCAATCCAAAGTGTGCAGCTGAACGCGCAACATTTATATCATTACAGAAGAAGACTCTACATAAATACAAGCTACTGATGATAGTTCTGTTCCTTTCTTTTCCACTCAGCCAGCAGAATACTCCCCTATCCTTGCTCTGAGAGTTGAGAACATAATGTGCTCTGTATTCCTTGCAACAGAGCAAATGCTTGGGACAGAAGATGCTTGCATATCACTGTTATGGGCCAAACAACTATGATTCTGTGTCATAGTGGAAAATAATAGCACATGACGTAAGCTTCAGCAAGTCATTTTTGTCCTAAGTGCACTCATGACCGAGTTACAGACTTTTTAAATGCCTGTTTCTACTTTTCATCCTGGCAGTTTAAAGGGCACAGAAGAATATGATCAGTTTAGGAGGAGTTGGGTTTTATTAACCATAAATATAAACTTTTTCTGTTAATAGCCGGTTCATGAATAGACTGACATTTCCTTGATTCTAGTTGCACTTCAGAGTTGTTTACAAGATAATAGTTTCCAAAAAAATCCTGGTCCACGGCTCACTATAGCCAATGCATTGTAAGTGCCTAATGTTGATCAAAGTCCTTCAGATGGCATAAGTCAGGTGATGCTATCCTGAACATTATGGTATGTTTCAAATGATTTTTATAAACTTGTAGGGTTATGAATGTGAATATAGCTTTCTGTCGGTGTTAGACAAAAGATCTGTTTTCAAAACCCTGGAAAACTTAATTTGAAGAATGCCTGTGACATCACTTGTTCCCTGTAAAACCATACGTCTTTGACCAACCAAGACAAAGAAATAGTGAAACTGGAACTAGTGGATTTACTCTGATGGTCTAAATGAAAATTAAGATGTTCTAGAACAAGTATTTTGCTTATGGGATAAAAGGAGTTATGTACAATTTGCCCAAAGTCAGTCTTGCTTCCTACTTGCAGAAAGTGCTGGGGCACCTCTTGGAAAGAGCAGACCGTTCAGACTCTGGATTAGTCACTTAAATAAAGTTACCTATGTGATTTTGTAGCTGAAGAGCAGGACCCAAAATGAGCACCTAAAAAAATGTCGAAGTGATGTAACGTAGGGACCGAAACCCCCCCCCCACCCAGAAGTTTTCTGGATTTTGTTGTAAAGGAGCATTTGCCCAGCTCTGGCTCAGATTTTCAGAACTGTGTAGATAAGACAACTTGCAGTGAAAGAAGCGTTGCTGGGTTTTTCTACAACCCATGGTGATCTAGTCTGTTCGCTTAGAAAAAGAGTTGATTTATGTGATATTATTAATCTATCCAGTAACTTCTTCAGTCATTTATGTTGCTGGCTGAATAAGGCTTCAAATTGTCTGCTGTCCTATTTGATGAATAGCAGCAATGTCTGAGTCCATAGCTAATCCAGTATTAGTCATTTCTCCGCTCAGGTGCAGTATCAGTGTCTCGGTTATTTGATTCAGGGGTAATCATCTATGGATAAGTATTTTGGGAGAAGCATGAGCCATGGATCAGTGCATGCATCCTCTTTGTGGCTCAGCTCTGCAGAATACTGCAGGAGGACTTTTGTCTCTGGTACCAGGATTGAAGTGCACAGCAGGCAAGTCATCCAAGTCCATGCAGAGCTCTCCATTTTCTCTACAAATTGTATAAATCCTGTTGGTCTCTGATGGAAAGTAAGTCTGAAACATTTAAAGATACTTCATTGCATTTAGTATGCCTCTGCAGTAGTGGAAATGAATAATCTGTATCAAGAATCCAAGACTGTGTCACTTTCAACAAAGAGATGGGAGAAAAGATGCGAAAAACGATGCATCTGTTTTAATTTGTCTTTATTCTCTAACTCTGGATACTAAGGGCTTTTCCTGGCTCCCTCTGCTGGCTATGAAGCTGGTTTAGCATTTTTTTCCACTACGGTATTATTTTTGCTGATTAAAATAGCTATGGCAGCTTTGTGTCTATCTCAGCCTCCCACCCCCCACTATCCTGCTCTACACATTCTTCTGTGCTTAAATACACAATTGTTTTTATGACTAATTCCTCTTCTCCCTTGTAAGATTACTGTGTGATTCATATTTAAAAATGAATCCATCCTTTTAAAAAACAATCTGTTACTTCAAGTACATAAACAAAGGAGCAAAAAAAGAGAAAAAAACGTGAAGTTCCTAAAATATTTAGCAGTAATTTCCAGTATGAGCTGACTTTTTATCATCACTGAATTTAAATAATGAAAGAAAATAATAACAACAGCATGGCAGCAGAAGCCCCAACCATGAAATGTTTGTATTACACTTTATACAGTGCCTCTTTTCTAGTCACCTGAGGTTTGAAATGATGCACCTGCTTTATAGTACTTAAGCAATAGTCGTACTTTTGCCTGACATACAATTTCCATCTCTAGAACATTTAAGTATAAACTGATTAAATCTGACAGTTCTCCCGTAGAGCAGGTAATAACTACCATCACAGATATATCCCAGAACATTCCTAATTCACAGAAGGGGACACTAATCTCTTAAGATTAAGCAAAATACCAAATCAAAGCAAAAAACAACCCTTGTTCAGATACTCACTTTTAACTGTGAATTCCATCATCTAGATCTAGTTTTCTACTGCATCTACGATTGATCACAGTTATTAGTATCTAGCTGGTCATTAGCACACCTAGAGTCATGATACATATGCATGATTTTGGTATTTGCACAAACAAAATAACAGACCCATTTTAAAGGGCTGTTGAAAGAGCAGCTACATCGGCTGATCTTGCTTCCAGGCATTGAAAAACAATGAGCGCTGTGGCCACTGCAGGAAGAACTGCATTAGCTGAGCAGGACAACGCAGCTGAATACTCCAGCTGCCTCTCTCTGCGTTCTGGAGCTGGGCAACAGTATCTTTCAGTTAATCTAAGCACTTCTCTTCTGAGAGTCACCACTTCCCTCCCAAGAGACGTACTCCTGTCTGTCTCTGGTCTTTCCTGGGCTGGAACCCAGCTTAAAGTCCTTTGTGTGGGAAACAAGCTCCTGGGCTAAATTTTTTTGTATGCAATTTTTAACACTCCTTAGTGACTCAGCCCAAATCCTGTGGGAATTCCTAAACCACTTTGAGGGTTTTGAAAATGTTGCCCTTTACCTGTGGGACTCACTGCATTCCCAGAGTTAATGGGTAAATATGTTGGTGGTAGGCAGAAAATTCTATTAAGATTCTTGTATTACTCTTGCTGCTATAATATATGGATGCTGCAGGATCTCGAACATTGCTATCCTCCCAGCTTCCTGCTGAGATCATATTATTGCTTGGGTTAAAAGCTAAGTGACTTTGTGTATGTACATACTCCAGTCAAATATATGATTGCTAATAATCTGCATAGCACGAATGGAAAAGCATTTCAGATGTGGTAAGACAGAACTTCACTTAAGCTAGTAACTCACATTTGGTTTGAAGCAAGCTGCTGCAATCTGGGTTGAAGATTGCACTTTCTTCTTAAATTTAGGCTGTTGTTCTAGGACTTATTTGGTTGTTTTTATCCTCATTATCAAGTGAATATACACTTAAGCTTGAAAGTGCTTCTTGAAAATTTTATATGAAAAACTTTTCTAGATATAAAATTGAAGTTTTTATTAAGTGAAAATTTTAAGTTTTTAATACAGTAAAATAATTGAGATCAAAATTTTCAAAACACAGAATTAAGGAAATAACTTGAGAGTTCTAATTTTTTTGACAAAAAGTCTACATTTTTAGTGATCAGGGTAGAGAGAAAGAAGATAACAAATCTGTCATGTTCTAACTAACTTCTCTTTGAAGAATATTTAATATTCTGAGCCATAAATTCTCATGGTATTATCAGCCATGTAAACTGATACATGCAGTTTTGGATCAGTCATAAAATCTGAGATCCTGCAGCCTCTGATTACAGAGCTGGAGTGGAATTGTCTATGGACTGCAGGCCAAATTCACCCTGAAGAGTTTTGAAAAAACGTAGTGATGTTGAGACCTTTACAGGTTTTGCTTTCTAAAAAAGAACTTGATTTCTAGATTTTCAACCAAAAGTACAGTGCCACCAGACCTTAATAATCACTACCCTTACTAATTGACTGTAAACTTCCCTTATATGACCCTTCACATGAACGGATCATGTAGTAGAGGTGAGTTTATACAGTAAGGTCTCCTAAGCGTAGAATAAATATCCCAAATTCACTGCTGCTTGCACACAAGGAATGATTTTTACACCTCATTTGGAATTTGATAATAATCCATATATATCACACCATAAATCAGTTTTAAAATATCAAAACAAAATCAAAGTTAAATCAGTAAAGTTACATAGATGAGTTGTTACTGCTGTACAAATACTCATCGTTTGATAAGATGTCCATCACCCTTCCTGGTTGCCTTTGCCAGTTTATTTCAGGAATTTGTTGCAATGACTTTTGCTGGAAGAGCTCCTGTGTTTCCAGAGGCTAGGGTAATAGGATACTGTCTACTTAGGTAATGAAAAGCTGCAACTTGATGACAATTTACATATAGGCCATTCACATCAGTCTGTTTGGATAAAACATCATAAATGGTGTGACCTCCATACAGTTTCTTTCCTGCAAAGGTGAATAAAGAGACACTTAAAATGTTCATATTTTGGAGAGTGTTTCTAATGCATCTTTCCCCTGATTATGCTTACAGACTTTCAAACCTTCTCATTCCAGTTTCATGTCATGTAAGGAGCACAGCCTGTCAGTTGGCTGAAGATTTGTGTCTAATTCCTTGCGTTTTTTGAACTTCTTATCATATTAAGAGCATTTCTGATGGAAACAAGATGGCTGATAGAGATCAAGGGTAAGAATAGGCCATCTCTTAGTAAAGTGACTTCATCTATATGCATGTGTGTGATTTGCCTTGTAATTAATTTTCATTCAGAAGGGGAATCTTTTAAATATTAAAATACAGTTCCTCCAGCTGCTGGGCTTTTTCTGCTCTTCATGGTTTTTGTGTGTCATAGAGCTGTCTTTTCACCAAGGTTCTCGTGTGACAGATGATATCTATGTATTGCCCTGCTGTTTAATGTGAAGCAAATGGGATAGCTTATCTAATGTGACAGGTACAGTCGTCTGTTGTCAAATCTGTGACAGTACTGACCAGGATTATCTGGATGAGCGGTCATCTTGATGTTGCAGCATGGAAGGTGTGGGCCTCATGGATAAACTGCAACGGTACAATGAGATATGCAGCCACTGAAGTGGAAAAGATGAGGCAGACTAGATGCCTAGATCACTAGATGTGATATATGAAGACATCAGAAGCTGGCGACTGAAATTAGGATAAAGGTTTTGGGGGTGTAGTGGAGGATGTATGAAATACATACCTCTTGGAAAGTCTGGTAGACATTATTTGCAATAAAATAGGGTCTAAGTTCATTTTTGTGCAGTAAGGCATATGTCTGTACAGAATGCTGTTCAGCAGTACTTGTGAATCAGTGGATTCCAGTGCTAAGACTAATAAGATGTAGAGGTGAGTGACTGAGCAGCCAACTCTACAAGATATTTTCCTAAATATAATTGCGAGTAAATGAACCAAGCAGGTAAATAGTTTAAAAGTTGTTTTATTATGTGGCTATAGTAAGCGCATCATTGTCCAACTTGAAATGAGAGTGGCACTACAGTAGATTTGATAGAACATAAAGTTTTGCCATTACAGCTGTGATTTTCACAGGGGCCTACAAGTGCCACATTTATGGACATTCATTGGGGAATTAGCTATCTTAGGAAAGAACGACTAAATAGTGTCAGAACTTTTAAAATGTCCATATAATGAACCTCAATGTGTATTTTGTAAAAAAATGTCTTTGGGTGAAAGCTGATGGAATTTTTAATACATATGGTGAATGAGCTGTTTAATCACAGAAAAGGCAACTGGTAGTTGCTTGAAAAGGCAAGAATTACTTGCTTCCAAGAAGAGGGTCAGAGAGAAACAGAAAATCATCTGTGATCTATGTAACAATAGAAATCAGCAGAAAGAAGGAGCTGAACATGCTGATAGATCTACTGCTGCACAGCAGAATACACTCAAGAGCCTGCAAGTATGACAACCCAGCAGGCTGCAAAGTTTTATCAGGTGTTTCACAGTGTTTTCTTAAATCCCCATCTTCCGAAGTTATTACAGATATAAAAAACCCAAAGCTGTCATCTACAGGAAAGTTTGCTAAGTTCTTCTGTAGAAAAACTTCCAGTGTTCAACCCATCAGACATCTGTCATGAGACTTAAGCCAGTCTGATGGTCCTGGCAGCCCGTCTCATACTTTTTTTCAGTGGGTGGGATTGGCAGCACTGCTGTAATGGTGTGGTTGGACGAGTATTTTTTAGTTTCTTTCCAAAGAGCATCACTATATAACAACGTAGAGACTTTGATGGTTTGTAAAAATGAAAAGTGTGTGTGGGGTACTCAGAGAAATGGTATTTCTACCTACCCTTACTGGCATGATAAGCATTTACCTACATCACATGCCACTCAGCTTTTCTTGGGAAATGAAGACCTAAAAAGTATACCCAGTGGTTCTGTCCTGGTGCTTCTCTCCCAGGTTGAATCATCAAGCCTTGTCTTCAGTACCTGCTATTTCAGTGTAGGCAAGGTCCTGGGCAGCAGGAAACTGCGGGTTGCAGTCAGTGGCAGCTTGCTGTTCTGCTAGCTAGCTAATTTTCCAATAAAAACAATGTGATCATTAAATACAACTTCCTTATACCTTAGTGACTAGAACAACATCAACGTGCTGTGATTATATACAGGAGCATCTGTGGGGTCTGAAAGAGAGAGATGAGATGTCTCTACTATTTTTGGCACTGATTCTTGGTATTTCTTCCATTTGCAGACCCTCTGTGCCATTTTCTGATGACAAAACTGATCCCTGAGGGCACAATTGATATTAATGAGATGTAAATGACAGATGAGGTGACAGATGAAGTGTCATCAACCAAAGAAATAAAGAACAGTATCATGAATAAGCACAAAACATTCACAGGACAGAAATGAACTGTATATAGTATTGTTGAACAGGTAAATTTTTTTTAAAGGTAATGCATTGGAAAAAAGATAATCAGAGCATGAAATATTAGCATGAAATGGGTCTGACTATTGTAGCTCTTAGCAAACATTTTTTCAGGGTATATATTGTAGGGGATTGAGGAAGAGAAAGATGATTTATTTATTTAAGAGTGACAGTGAAAGAAGACATGCATGGCAATGGAAAGCAAGTATTATGCACTTGCTGTTTCTGAAAGAAGAGTTTGATGTTTTCATGGGTCACCACATGAATAAAGGAAGAGAACAAAAGATGGTATTTAGCAAAGGTCATGAAAGCTTTAATCTGGAAGCCTATGACATATGTCTTGATATGTTAAATAATCTTGAAGCCTGGTAGAATATGCAGTTTTCACTAGGACTTTTTCTTGGTGTTTACGGGCTGATTCATACCTGTCCAGCCACTGACAATCCATCTAATTTTTTAATCACTAAAACATGTAAAAGCTACTGTCCAACTTACCAGCACCTGTAGGAGCCCAGACTTGAAGAATGGGCTGAGTTTATGAGGATCAGCACATGGATAATTAATTTTCCCCCTTGTTCTGGCCTAGATTTTCCACATATTTTGTCGCAGTGGTTTTTGGTCTTTTTTTGCAGCTGATACCCCTTTGGCTTTAACTTAGCCTGGCCAGAGTTGCTGTTAACTTTCCCTTCTCCCCTTGCCATGCGACTGTTGTCTTCAGAGAGCATTATTTTGGAAGCACAGCTTCAAAATTTAACTTGGCCCCATGCTTTATTTAAAATATGCTGTTCTGCCTCACTAGGGCACGAGAATCACTTCTCTAGAGTGATGTGGAGTAGGGCTTACCAGCTCAGCATAACCTCTGCAAGAAGAGCTTCACCGTGAAAGTGGGCTTAGTCTGAGCTGTTTAAAGCATAGGTGGTGATTGCTCATATGTGTCTGTTTGCATCCTTGTAACCTGCGCTTAACTAGAGCTGCCACCCAGGATATCAATGTATGGTGGGACTGTGATTCACCTGAGGTCATCGATACGTTCCCAGTGGCTGTAATGGGATTCCTGCCCCCCTCCCATTACATGGAAATCTACTTGGTAGTTAAAAGTAGAGAGCAAAAATATATTAATAAAATCAAAACAGCCAAAAAAGGAATACCTTTTCCTCTTCTCCTCTTGTCCTTTTTCTTGTCATCTTGACTTTGGAGGAGAGCACTTTCCGTGAGCTCTACAGGAACTTAATGGTCTTGGTTGTGCAAGATAAAATAGTAAGCCATTATTATTAACAGGAGTGGTATCAAGCTTATAATATGTTCTTGTATCACTTGTACAGTATGGAAACAGAATTATGTCCTGCACACGTTCTCTTAATTATTTTCTTAATTAGTAATGACTCTCTCCAGTGCCTCATTGATGCTTTTGTAATAACTTCCTAGTTTTAGATGCTTAGCATTCTTTATTAAATTCTTCTTCAGCTGAAACTTCTCTGTGGTATAACCTAAAATGTGAATTGTTTGGGAAGTACTAAGCAACATCTGGTTAATATATTTTTTTTTGTAGTGTATGATACACAATAATTTTCTGTTGAAAAATAACTTGCGAAGTTCAAAACGAGGAAAAATTGATACACTTGCTATCATGTAAGTTTATGACTCAGTAGGATTTATTAAGGCCTAGTGAACTTTGGACACCATTTGTGACTCAGTAGAATGAGAAAAATCCCTGTTACTGGATTTAGCTGAGGAGCTGCAGTTCTGTTATTTCTCCAAGAATGCTATCAGCTGGATCCCCCTCCTCTTCAGTCAGCTGGCTTCAATCAGCTGGATCAACTTCTTTTGGTGTAAGTAGGAGTTAGAGTGGGTTGGAGTTGCATAAATTGCTACATGTGGATGACAGTGGAGGATAGAATTTTAATTCTCTTTGTATTTTTTTCTTCTGAAAACTAAATAAAAAGATTAAAAAATACTATGCCATTAAAAGTATAATTCCAATATTTTACTTTCAGGAAAAACGCAAGTCATGTCTCATTAATTCTTGGTCTGATGCTTGTCAGGATTCATTGTTCTTATTTGGTATTTGAAATTAAAACTGTATTACTTGCACTCAGAGGTCACACCAAATGTCTATCTGACTGGAAGACTGAAAAAATTTGAGAGACTTGTTTCTGATGTGAATACTTAAATTAAAAATTCATAGTTCACTTTCCTCAGATACTGTGCAACATTCTTTTAAAATTCAGTGTTCTACTGAGCAATCTTCATTTGATACAATATTCATGGAAAGTAATCACAGAAAGTTGCACTGCAGTCAGAGCAGATTTGTTTGAAAGTTCAGTGGCATTTGTTTGGGAGCCTTTGCTGAGTGCTTGTTCCTCACTTAGTGATGCACTGTGGTAAATTCCCCCATTCTGCTATTTGGCATGTTGAGTTACTCTTAGGCTGCTTATTCTGGTGTTAACATGTGTTAGCATCCTGAAAATCAGTCCTTTAAAACTTGTTAGCTGAAGTAGTTTGGCTTTTCTTATAGTGTGTGTAATAAAACCTGTTTGCTTTGATTTGATAGCACAATGTTTCACTGGATAATCCGATTCCTGATTTAGTCCATGCATCTGTCACTCTGTGTGAATAGCAAAATTACTTGATTTAGTTGTCATGGGTTGGATTAATTCAAAGGGCATTTGTGTTAGTAATCAATTCAGGTGCAACAATTTATCTAACTTGTAATCTCTGGAAATCTCTTTTGGCACAAGTGGAAAGAGAAGAATACAGCAAAATACTCTCCTTTTTCAAAACATCCCTTGATCTTACGATTTGACAAAATTTGTTTTGAGAGACTTTTGTTGCGAGCCCCCAGAATGAAATTGGCAAGTCATCCTCAGTTCCCTTAGGGTGATATCTTCAGTGATTTATATAAAAGTCTGTGTAGCTGAATATGTGGGGAGATTATTTTTGACATTCCTGGCTTGGAGAAATGATGCATTTTGAATGTCTGGATACACTAGTTCTCAGGTGGCCCTGATTTTTCCCATGTAAAAAATAACGATAGTTAATACATGTTTTCCCATTTAATTATTTTAATTATATTTCAATTTAGTTTTCTAATCAGAAGTATCATTTTCTTGCTACTTGAATTTAAGTGATTGTGAGGAGTTTCAATCATGGGTGTTTAAAGAACTGAGTAAGGCTGAAATAAATGAATAAAAATGAAAGATTTATTTTGTTTTCCCTTCTGTTCTGTAGGAACTCACCTACCTCAAGCGCTGGAGTTGCAGAGATTCGGTTGGGAGAGCCTGGCTGGACATTCAGGTACAGACCTGATAAGTATCTAGAAATCACAGTGTGATGTGTCTATGAATAGATTTAATTTTTTGAAGCCAATATTTACCCACAGTTTAGTTCTAACTTTATATTTAGTTGTTCCTTTTCTATTTCCTTTTGAAATAAATAGCATGGGACTCTCACCTTGTCCATCACAGGTGATTCAGCATTTCAAAGCACTCAGTGTTTTCATTGATACCACTACATGTGGTGCACACCAGCATCTAGAAACTCTTACCACTCTGCCTGTTCTCTTTTGAATTTGTCTTGGAGCTTTTTTTTACTGGCTTTCTAGCTAAATCAGCCTTGTCCCTGATTCCTCAGAGACTCCTATGCTCTCACCGGGTTGATTTCTTGATCCCATTCACTTAGTGGAATTTCCAATAATGTCATTTAATTTTGGGTCCCAGTACCATGTTCCTTTCCCTCTGACACTCATTTAATTTCCTTCTCACCACTGTGTCATGAAAGGGGTCTCGTAGCTGAGGAACAGCCAACTCCCATTTCCTGTCCTCAGTGTGCATTCAAGATAGCTCTTTGGTTTCCTTTGACACCCACCTACTATTCCCTCTCCTTCACTGTGGTTCCCTCATTGTGGAAATTCTGCTTGGATTGAATACGCAAATGTACTCCAGGAGCTCTGCTCTCCTGGAGGAAAATAGCGGTAGCAGGGGCATGAATAAAATGGGCTGTGAGTTGAATGGAGTGGCTGCTTTTAGGAAAAAGAAGCATTGCAGTACATTGCAGAGCAGCGCAGTTTGGATGAGGTATAAATGAGTCATTTAAAGCTATTCCTTGTTTTTTTCTCTGAACCAAATGTGTTTCTGAGCTGAGAGAATAAATGTGACTGACATAAACCTGGAAAGAAGACTCCAGATCATTGTGGCATTGCATGGTTTCGTCACTGTGGCAGACTGCTTATGATATGGTTGCTTGACAGTTAGGAATAGGTTTTTGGTTTGCCTACACACTTGAAACTGAACCAAGTCACTTTCCTGTTTTCTTAACACATGATCAGCAAACATAACTCTTGTTACACTACATACGTAATTCCCATAATATTGTCAGTTGTGCCCTGACATAATGTGTAAAGACACAGAGGATCATTTCTTCAGTAGATGTAAGCCAGTGAGGATGAGAAGTATTCTGACAGCCAGGCATTGGCATACCAGATCTCTTTTCCCCACCCTTGAAACAGAAGAAGCTGTGCTTGTATGAGTGTTTTGGATGGGTAGTTTTTAGGTAAGAGAGAATACCAGAGGAGATGCTGTTCTCCGTCTCGGAACAGAGAAGGCATGTACAGAGGCAACAGAGAGACTTCCAAGGAAATGCTTCAGATAGAGTTGCATAATACCTATTACTGGGGAAAAAAAAAAGTCATAATGTTTCTTGCTCTTTTTAGTTGGGATAGTTTGAGCTTTCCAGTATCAACTACGCTGACCAGATAGTAATGGGTCAGCATTAGTGTGTGTGTCAGAGGGATGCAGGATACAAGCAGCATTTGCTAGGTATATAACAGTTTATACAGATAATAAGATGAGTTACCCCAGTCTCCAGCCCTAATTGTGCTAGGCACTGCACAAATGACCAAGTTGAAGTAAAACGTGCTGTTTCGCACCACATGCCAGCGACAGAACTGAAAAAAGAAAGCAGGCTTTACAGCTCTTGTCTCCCTTGGGCCGTGCTATCTTTGCATGAAAACAGTGGCTGCAGAAATGAACGTCTGAAAAATACGTGCTTCCCATGCTTACATCTGTAGAACTGTTTCCAAAATAAGTATTTTTGAGATGCTAGTAGACATGCACGCTCTTAATCTTAAGAGAGAAACGGTTGAGGATCATTTTGCTGGTAGATTATCTGAGGGGATTATTCCACTCAGCAGTGGGGGCTGCAGCAGTGCCTTTGCGCTGTGTTGGGATGTGTGTGTGTGCTGGCTGGACAGCTTGGTCAGGATTTGTTGGCTTTTTGTGAGTGTGTATAAAGTCCTAAACCACTTACCATGATTGGTCTGTTTATGTAGTGTCTAAAATAAATAAATCTATTACATTACAGTGATTATTTACTGATTTTTTTAATATTGGGGTCCTGGTATTCCCTTGCTCAGAAAGCTCAGGACGGCATGATGTGCACTTCTAACATTGTTTTTTAATTTTTAGGAAAGAGAGTAATGAAAATGAGTGATATATGGTGATAATAGAAATATTACTGTATTGTTCAAGACAAGTCAAAACAAGGAAAGGCAAATGATAGCAGTGACTCAGGCTTTCAGAGCAAATAACTAGTACAGACCTTTACTCTGGGTGACACTATCACAATGCACTCGACCAGAAAAGTACTCTACCAGAGGCCTTTTCTGAAGATGTCAGAGATAAAAATACTAAATGTAGTAGCCATATATACTGAGAAGGATCAAGGGAAGATTTAGAAAAAACTAAAGAGCTGAAAATCTAATTTCAGATGGGAGGAAAATGTTGGACCCATAAATAAATTATAGCTGTGGAACATTTAGAACTGCAGAATTAATTATAGCCTTAATAGAGGGCTGAGAGCGAGAGCCTGCTGTGAAGGCATTACAGGGCTGATTAAGGCCAGTCTTGGAAACAGAACACTTAACAAAAATATTATTTTTTTTTTTAATGACATGTGAAAATGCAGTTGCAGAAACCTAGCATGGAGTTATGCAACCACATATACAAAAGAAAGGTGTGTGCCAGAGGCCAGGTAGATTTCTGACTTGCAATTAATACTTGAATTTTACTTTCTGTGTTAAGATTAGTTAATCACACCAGTTTTATACACAACTATCTTAAAAATTAGGCCTATTTCTATGGAAATGTTAAGTTCAGTCTTGTTTTTCTCACTCATTTTCATATTTTTACTGTCTCTTTTAGTCAAAATAGTTCTTCACATTGGTCATTATGAAACTAGTGTGGATTTATGGTGTATATGAACAAACTGCATTTGGAATATACCACCAAATAGTTGGAGGATAAATTTAAAAGCTGATCTGTTTCAACCTGTCTGAGGAAAGGAGTTGTAATTTTTTGAGTTAATTATTATCCATGAGCAGGAGAAGAACTATTAAAATAAAAATTACACTAGGTTTTGTGAACTGGGTAACAAGTAGTGTTTTTCCAAGGTGTGAATTCAGTTATAGGCTGTAGTAAGAAGTGTGATGTTACAAATCTAATTGATAGGCAATTTGTCAAGGATATAGTATACATAGATTTGCTGAGTGCTTCTTTCATCCTGCAAGTACAATATGTTCTGGTGTAATTTTACTCAGGTGATCAATTTAAATTATAAGATTAGGAACAAATAGACGTCTGTGGATGGTATTGGTGTGTCATACTCCCAAACCTGACATCAAGGATGGGCTGGGATGGTGGTGAGGATGGTTAGTATAATTATGATTCAGTTCTGTTTGTTTATTTGTGAGGAGGTTCAATGATCACAGACTGGCTGGAGTCCAGTGAAGTGGGTGAAGCAAGGAGAGGCGTGGGACAGACTCATCAGTAAATTTATTCTTAGATTTAGGATTTAGTTGAGCTTACTTAAGGCTGATGTAACTCAGTTGCCCTCTTCCAATCTTCATAAACATCCTGTGTTCATCTGAAACCATTGTTGTGTGGTGCTATGACAAACTGACATGCAGAAAATGCTGTAGATTTTGTTTCTGCAGATAATTGGAACTGTGCCATAGTGCTTTTTCCTTTCTTTTTCTTTGAGAGTTTACAATCTCCATGTCAGGAATATTAGACTATTTGGTCAGCAGTTGTTGAGATTAGGTGCTGTTGCTCACAGCAAAAGCTGAAAATTATTAGAAAACATTTCTGGTTCTAATTAGAGGAGAACACCTACTCTGAGATACAGAGTTGCGTACACTACCCAGCTCTGCGGGTTTCCCATTTTCTCGGCTAACATCTGTAAATGACTTTCAGCTTGTCCCTATTGATTCCCCAGCTGCTCTATCTCCCTTGTTGCTAATGTCAGAGACAGATGAGTCTCGAGGGGAGTGCGAGAAGGCTGGAACAGAACTACTGCAAACGCCCACAGAGCAGTCGGGATGTTCCAGTTGGTCATGAGCATCCTTCTGGCACCCAGAGAGTCCAGGAGTTCGTTGAGGTCATACAGGTTTTCTGAATATCCATCCTGAACATTTACATATGAACAGAAGAAAAACTAAGGGTTTACAATGTGCTCAATGGTAAATCGTCTTCATCTTCCTTCTTTTACTCTGTTCCCTCTCTAGGTTTTATCTTCCACTCATTGAATTCAATAGCAAAACTCAAATTGGTTTAAGTGGGACAAGATCAGTTTCCATGCCAGGAGGAATTATTATAATAGGGTAATGATAATCTGACATTTTGTGTTTTATGTAATGATCACATGGTATTTTCAGGATTGTATTTACCTTTGAGTTCTGTCTGAGGTTATGAAGCTACTGTCTGATAATATTTTCCCCTGTGGATATGTAATCATTGACAGGCTATGCATTTTACAGGCTGGTGGTATTGGAGGGTCAGTAAACATTAGAACCTATTCCAGTCTGAGCAATGGACAGTGCAATAGCTGATCATTAAATAAACGTGACTGTCAGGTTTCTCCTCAGTTACTTAGAAGGTGGTAATTTCCCTGGAAACTGGATTACAAGACTGTGTGTTAAAACTCAGTCTTCAGTACCACAGATGCCTTCTAGGTAGGAATGCAGATAACCTCTGAGAAAGGGAGCAGACACAGAGGGCTTTACCTTGTTGATAGGAGGGATATTTTTAGCCGTAGGACCAGCTAAAAAGGAGGGAAAATGCTTACCTAGAAAGGACAGCTAAAGAAAGGGAGGGTTTGTGGATCACTTGAAAGTATATAGTGGAGAGGAGAGTCACGTGCTAAAGAAAGGCCAAGGTAAAAGCAATGCCGGAGCCCCCTTAGGCCAAGCAAAGCTTAGATGTACCTACCAGCGCTGGCAGGTCCAAAAGCATTAGGTTCAGTGACGGTTGCTGCACAGCTGATGTATCCATGCAGAGTAAATCTGACACATCCCAGCTGGGTCAGACATACTGCACATTTGCACACAGACTCTGTAACGTATGGGCAATGAAGTTGATGCAGCGGTCTCTCTGCATGTGTGATTCAGCATTCTTGTGAAATGGCCATTTGTTCAGGATATCCAGACATCCAGCATTTGAACAAATCTATTCAGTCACTGCTCAAAGCAGCAGAGAGAGAGATTTCCTGCTGTAAGCAACAGACTAGTATCCACACTGGGAGAGCTGGCAGGTCTGCTGAACATGCCTGGATCCAATGCAGTTGGGACCCAAACACAGCTGTGTGTGAGCTCTACTGGGAAGATATAACAGTTGAACTACTCCCAAAGTTTTCAACCTGCATAGAATAACAAGATTGGGTTCACAAAACCTAGTCCTATTAGCTGGCGGGGGTGGGCGGGGAGAAAAAGACGTTTGGAAGAAGGTCGGAGTAATACTCCACACAGGTACCTTTTACTCATTCACATTCAGTCCCTACCTTCTCTCTCAAATTTTTTTATTCATCACTTCCAGCCCGCCTACTCCAGCTTTGCTCTTTCTTATTCCTTTCTGATTTCCCTTTCCTCTGTGTATACGTAGACTCCAGCTTCTCCTTTATATTCCTATCCCATGAGGCAGTATTTCTGCAAGCTGCATTCATTACTTAACAGGATTTTTTTTTCTTAACAACCATGCTAGGAAGGTGAGTCCCAGTGCAATTAGGGATACACATGTCAACAACTGGCTCTCATGAAAACTGCAAAGCTGAAAGTTTGCTGCATCTGTGTTTTATTTTATTTTAAGCAGTTTAGTATCTTGTACAAGTTCCTGTGAAAAGTTGGGGTGTCAGTTCTTGTCTTTGAGTTTCATGGACACCTGGAGTTGTTTGTGAGACTGAATTCTGTACTTAAAGTTCCTGGGTGAATGAATAATATGCAGCTTAATAAAAGGTGAAGCAACGTGGATAGTAACCAAAAATAACAGCACAGAGCAGTTTTCCTGGCCTTCATCCAGTGTAGAGTCAATGGGAATTTCTTCACTGGCTTCAGTGGGATTTTCATCAAGCCTGTTGAGAACACTGTACAAAACCCCCACTTCAGACAGCAAGCTTTATAATACACAGTACGTAATGTGAAGTAATAATCATCCAAAAAAAATATTGGGCTGAAGCCAAAGGCCAATGGAAATCAGCTGTCATGGGAGGCTCAAAGGTTATTCAGGTACTGTGTAACTGTTCGTGTGTCTGATAAAGGTACCTGGTGGTACAATTTACACATAAGACACTACCTGTTTAGCTGGGATGGGTGCATTTTGCAGAGTACTCATGGGATTGCAGTATTTCCTCAAGAATGTCAAGGTGTGATGAGTTCTCCAAATGTGAACTCAAATGTAAGGTGCTTTAGGTGACATAGCACTGCCAGTGACATTGAAAAGATGCCCTTGTTTTCTAGCTTCAATGTTCATGTTCATTAATGGAGACAAACAAAAAAATCTGCCTGAGTCATTAGCAACAAATTATTTTCCAAAGCATTTGCAAGACGCTAAATGTCTTGAGGTGTTTGTAGAAGCAGAAGCAAATACTGAAAGCAAAATAATGAAAATTAAACATTTCCTTGCTCATTCAAGATTAATGATGTCAGGGTTAATCACTGCCATATAAATACCCAAATAAATAAAATAGATTAGGCAAGTATTATCTGAGCGTTTGCCTGGCTATCTGGCTTTCTCGGGATCATTAATTATTGTCTTTTCAAAACTTGTTTCTAATTGACTTTAAATTCACAGTATCATAGACTAATTTAAGTTGCAAGGAATGTCTAGAATTTTTTGAATCACTTACCAAGTTTCTTTCCACCAAATGCATATATAACACAGAATAATTGCCCTCAGATCTGACATACAAGAAATGCGAAGTAAAAATTGAGAAGTTATGATTAGATCAATTAGTTCAGAAACACTGCCTCTAAATTATTCCCGTGTCTTTTCTTGAGGAAAGGTAAGAGTTTAATGCAGCATCTGTTCTCTAACCTCTTCTACAAGTTGGAAAACAGCATCGCCAATGAATAAAATATTTAGCCCCAAAAAAGGGTTAATTACTTTTTAAAAAAAAGAAATAGCCAGTGGTACCCATAATTCTCCTACTGAATATTTTGGATAAAATTTCTATTTACATGAAGCTGAAAGGCTAAGTGTGGTTTTCTGTCTTTGGAGTGCCTGGAGATGCATACATAACATGATGTTATATTTAACAAAAATGTTACATGTGTGATTAGTTAGATCTGACTATACCTCATATCCTAGTCACTTTTGTATTTAAACTAATGTTCAAATAACTTTTCTTTTAGCTTGGAATCTGATGATGCTTTTGAAAGGTCAGATTATTGGACAACTTTTCAGTATATGGAAAAAGTGTGCCAAGAAGTTTAAAATATTGCACTCATTGTAAATCGCTGATGCTAACGATCTCAACATGCAAGACATGCTAAAAAACCCTCTTAGAGTGGTAAAAGTGTGTGTATGTCTTTGTGTATACACATGTATATAAAGGAGTTTATTGCTATTTTGCAACTGAGAAAACTGAAGTACAGACAAAACTAAATTAATTTCCCACAGTCAGAAAATGAGTCAGTGACAGAGCTGATAAAAGAAGCCACCAGTCCTGATGAGACAGACTGAGCAAAAGCTGCGGCTCAGGGATTTTACAGACGTAACACCCAACACAGCAGAGATACAGATTACTTAACTGCACTGGTCTGGGCACCCCTTCTCCAGCTGGCCTCAGCTGGGACTAGCAGAAGCTCTTGCCAGCCAAATCTGATTGCTGCTTCTAGCCATCAGTCTGTGGCTGTTTAGAATTGGTATCTGTGAGTCACCTCTCTGCGTATAACCTGCCCTGTACTACCACTTCTGTATGTGTGCGTAACTGGGTGATGGGAGAAGGGAGGAGATGGGGATGAGTGTCAAGGATGAGCCTGTTGCTGTCTGAAGGAGGTTAGTGCCATGTGTAACATACTTTAGAAACCATGAGCTACTATATCATTTCCGTTGTTCTCTTAATTATACAAAACTGCAGTGTTTACTGATTGTTCCTCATATTTACATTAAAACAGGAAATCTTAATTCAAGCTACAGTACAGATTTACTTGGCTTTTAGATGACACACTGAAGGATCAGGTACAATTTTGTAAACAGAGCAGTTCAGATTTTTTGTGATGATGAGAATTCATACAGCACATCTCTTTATCCTGCAGAGATTTTGCTATAATTCATTTCACAAGGTCTGTAAAAAGTCAGTAATAAAGCACTGGAATGGTGAATTAAAATTGGAATTTTGAAGAATGAACTCAGTAACAATTACTACTACCACTGAATTAATTCATATTAATATTTTATTAAAAGAAATTCTCTGCCTCCCTCCTAACTCCAGGTAACTTCTGTCATGAGGTGCTAAGTGGAAATAGATCTTAATCAGCAGATGCAAGTGCTTTTTGTGGCATAAAATTAAACTGTTCAGATAGCATGGTTAGTGGTAACTTACTGAATTTTATTGTTCTGACAAGTGGACTGTATTTAATAAGAAGCTACAAAAATTTGAACAAGTATCTCTTTTTTCTTTTCATGAGAAAACAATTTCTTTTGCCACTGGGTAGGACCAGGCTGTAACTTTACAGTCTGTCCCAGTATAAGTGCTGCTCCAGGCACAGGATTAAATCCTGATTCCTTCCCTTCTCCCAGGGAAGAAGTAAAATACTTCATCCCTTCTTCATGAAGCAATGCATTTTCTTCTGGGCAGCTAGCTTAGATAATGAGTGGAAATTTTGTTTTCCACATTGCAGAATAAGTTGCAGCAGGATACTTTTGGGTGCATACCCTGTACTCTCCCTCCACAGCTGTGGTTTCTGGCCGAGTAGAGCTAACCAAAAGCAGTGACCAGTTTTGTCCTTCTTCTGTCGTGTTGTGTGGCAGCCTTGTGAAAACCAGTGTGGATGCTCCTGCAGTAAAAATACTGACCAGGCTGAGTCAGGACAGCTGAGTGTTACTGAAAGATCTATCAAATTACCTCTCCATGGACTTTGTTGTTTGATTGATCTAATGCAAAATTAATTGTTAAAAACCCATTTTTTTTCTCTCCCAAACCAAACAGACTGAAAATTAGTATGTAGTAATATAGTGGCAGGCTTGCTGCCTCCTTTCATATGTCACCAACCCTTGCAGCAAATTATGCTGTCACCCTCTCAGATGTCTTGTTATGCCTTTCACCCATCTCTTTTGCTTTATCTGCTCAGTAACATCTCACCTGTCTTAAGCACTTAAGCTTCAGCCTTTCCTGCCAGTTGTGCCTCCTGCTTTTTGTAATTTCCCTCTTCACATAACTTCAGTCTGAATCTCTTCTGTCCTCCAGTAGAGCTGATGTATTATACATACTCTTAAAAAAAAAAAAAAATCCCTGATTGTCTTTCACACTTCTTCACCCACTTCCATTGCCTCTTTAATGTTTATTCTTGCCATATTTATTACAAGATGGCATACAGATGCTCTGGTCCTGCATATATTATTCTGCCCATTCTATTGCTTCTTTATTCTACTGCATTTAATCAAGTAGTGCTCCATTATTCATTCATATTTTTCTCTGATAAAATATAACTTTGTCTGTAAAAGAAATTATCTCCTTTTTTTAAAATGTCTTGTATTATCCTGCTGAAAATTCACCTCTTACTTGATGGAAAATTTTTTTGGTGAACTTTCTGCAGTTTCTTTAAAGTTTCATGAAGAAAAAAATTCAATACATTTCAGTAAAAAGAAACTTCCTCTATGGAAAACAATGTGCCTAATTCGCTAATATTATTTTATGGCATCTTGTATAGAAAAGTTTCATATCAATTCAGTAAATAGATGTTTATTAATTGCACATTGTGAAACAATCCTTTTTCCCCACAAAGTTTAAATTAAGAATGGCTGCTTGGACCAGCATGTTCAATCTCCTGCATAACACAGGTCATACAACTCCCTTCTATTTTGCTTCATATCCACTAACTTTGCTTATGGTTGGAATGAGACCATATGCTTTAGAAAAACAGTTCATGCTGGTTTTTAAATTATCCAGTCTTGGGAAATCCTCCACAACATCGGTAAGGTTCTCCCATGATTAATTAACCTCACTGTTAATAGCATGTGACTTATTTCTAATCTGAATTTGTATAGCTTCAGTTTTAACAACTGGTTCTTTCTTTTCCTCATCTTTTTAACATAAAACCCTTGACAAAAGTCTTCCTGGGACAGCCGGAAATCTCTTTGTGAGTGTCTGGTCAGCAAGTCAGCCTGAGCAGCCGTCCCCAAGAACGTTTTAGCATTTTCCATTTTGTTACAATAGCTGGATCTTCTGAGCTGTTACCTCTTGCTGTGCTGAGAGCTGATGTTTCTGGCTGGATGGAGCTGCAGCTCCTCCTCTCCGAGTGCTCGAACCTCTGTCTTCCTGGTGCCTTCAGTCATCCACGTGCCACCAGGTCCCTTGGCTTGGGTGCCTGCTGCGAACAGTAATGAATCGATCAAGCTCTCCTCATTTGGTTTGGGGGCAACATCACACCAAAAGCAGTCCTCAGGGAGAGCAAACCATGGGCACTACGGGCAGTCCACAAGCCTGCCTGTAGCTCCATCTTTGAGCTTCTTTGTAGCTGCTGTAATATGTGTAAGTATGCATGTAGGATGCATGACTCATACGTGGTTTTTATATAGATATGTATTATATACACATACAAATACATATGTACGTTAGATATGCACACATTTGCATACATATGTATGGCAAAATAGCCATTTCTGGTAAAAGCAGATTAAAGCCCAGTTTGATTTCTTGGAACAGATCATACTTAAAATCTTTGAGGATTTGTTATTCAGGGAAAGCAGGTATGCCCTGTACTACAGGATCATCACGGGGGAAGCTATAATGGCCTCACTCTTGTAAACTCTGAAGAATGGGGAGGTGGCTGTTGGGAAAGCTGTGGATGCTTCTTTGGTTTGCCTCTGGTATCATGAACATAGAGTAATCCCACTTAAAAATGGAGAAGCAAACCTACAGCAAACCTTGTCAAAGGAAACATACACAGATTCCTTGTTACTGAATGTAATTTTTTACATTTATTTGTATACCTAAGTACATGACATGATTGGGAGGGTGTGTGTAAAACAGTAGTTTTAATAGTAGTAGTATGTAAACATGCTACTACAAATACAGTCTTTCTAAATATAGGACAATAAACTCTTGAAAAGCACTTTTCCATTTAAAAATACCTCTAGAAATAGAGCTCTAAATTAATAAAAACCCTCATGAAAAGTCTCTTAGTTACACAAAAAAAGGATAAAATAATTTAAAGACAAGCACAATGAAAATGGCAGTTTTAAAATGAATACCTGTGTGGAACTGCTGGAGAATTTTAAGCAATTTTTCCTATTGAAAACCTTTCTGAACTCTCAACTTCATACCTAAGATAATTGAAGGAAAATTAAATTTACCCTTAGGACTGTTTGTGGGAAACTCTTCTAATAAGGTTTATATTTAGGAGATAATAGTGCATTTATGGTGGTCACAGCCTGACTAATAGAGCTGTAATAGATACATTCTGTATTTAATCAATATCAATGAATAATAACTTCTCTTTATTAACTGTAATGTCACTATGGTTAATTTTAGCTTGTTCTGTAGGGATATTTGTATCTTGTTTGACAAAGACTACACTATTTTTTGAAATAACCAGATATAACTGTTTTTATCAAGGCTCTTTAAAGGTTTAGTGATGGCCTATTATATACCAAGTGTTTACTCTGATTGTCCTTTCAGTCTAAAGCATATTTTCACATGTTGATAGGTATTACAAGATGCTCAACTAAGTAAAAGTCCATGGACAGATCAAATTTGGCAAATACCTCTGTTCTATGGGTATTATAAATTATAGCTGTTCTTAAATATTTGCAATATTTTCTCAGATAATGATACTGAATTTGTTTTCTACTGAAAATTATGAGAAGCATAGTATTTTATTACTGTGAAATATTTTAGATAATGAAATTGCTGCATACCCTCCTTGGTTCTTTTTGCTCACTTCGGGCACTTCTGCTTTCCTGAGGACAAGCTTGAATCATCACCAGATCTCGTTACTTTTTGTATGTCGGATTCTGACTTTCTGGTTCTGACTTCTTGGATGCTGGCTGCTGCAGGCAGTGAGAGGCATTCACCTGCTCTGGAGATGCCGGGGTGGCTGACGAGGAATAAGTATCCTAGGAACCCCAGAAGTTCGCTTGCCATGCTACTGCATGGCTGAGCACGTAGACAGGCAGGAGGCTGGACAGGCTTCTGACAGAATTCAAAACCTCCTTGGCTGTCATCAGAGCTGTGTTGAATTTATGGCTGTGAAACATTTCAAGGTGGATGACTCTGCACAGTCCAATCAGACAGTTTTAGAGCAGCTCTGAGCAGAATGTTTTGAAAACTGCAGAGAAACTCAGTAAAATTTTAAATAGGGAGAGCCTTACTCTAAAAAATCAGAGCGAGACTTTGAGCAGGCACACAGGCACACTCTAAAATGCTGGCATATTTTTAATACTTTTAAATATAATAATTTATTTTAGCCTGCCAGTAGGATTTTTATCCAAAAGAGATTTTTTTTTTTCAGACTCCTTATTTACACTGACAGTACTGTCTCCAAGAAGAAATACTTTCTTGCATAAGCACTTGTCTGTGGGTATGAGGCATCCACAGGCTGGCCAGGAGTAGCTGCTTTAGCCTATTGTTGGTTTTTATTCCCACGATTCAATGGGAGGCAAACTTCTGTATTTGTTGATTTACCATTCCCTCTTTCTAGAGTAGTGAGGTATCCCTGTACGATCCCTGAGAGCGCTCGCACGAGAGATGGAGGCAGTTGGCAGATCCAGAGGTATTAGAGAATATGAGACTGCTGGAAATCTGCCAGTGTTAGTGTCAGACCCATCCCTCTGAGTCTCAGCTGATTCTTCACTGACGGTGCGAGAATCAGGACAGCCAAATTTATATTCACAGTTGTAAATTACTGCAATTCCTGTGATCTATCCCTTTGTCTCCAACTTAGCTATAATAATTCATATACATTCTCTTACAAGAAATGATGCTTAATTTAGTGGAGGATAAAAGAGGCCTTTAAAACAAACTGAGAAAGTCTTTGAGATTTTAGTTTCACAATCAATTTAAGTGATGCTGTTGCTGGCCTTCTAGTCTGGCCTCACCCAGCTTATGGAAGTCAAGCCTGTGATGTGTTGCTTTTGTGCTTCCTAGATTCATGTTCAAGGCAATCCTTTGTATGAGTGAAATGGCAGTTATCTGACTCACCTCTTGAGCTGATATTATGTCCCTTTCCTTGCCATCGCTGTTAGAAGCTACCACATCAATGGAAGGAGCAGTATTATCTGGATGAAATGTGAATGTCACAAGAACGGGCTGTATCAGACCATCTTCTAGTTCTGCATTTTTAGTATTCAGACAACATCGTTGGCAACAGAAGGCAGGCGTCTTCCATAACAGAGCTGTTGCAGTTGAAGCAGAAATGCTGACATGTGTTAGTGACGTTCCAAGGATGTTTAAACTCACATCTCTGTTACATTTGAACTTGGTTTTCCTCTTTGGTTCAAAGGCAAATCAAAGTTGAAGTTTTTGATTATGATACTGCTGAAACTTCACATCATTTTCAGTGCTCAGTTTACTCTGTAAATGACATAAAACGCATCGCATCAGTAACTAATAAGATATTAGATTATTAGAGAACCAGATAAGTCTGGTGTCATTTTATTTAGAACCCGTAGGAAATAAGTTTGCTTAAACACTTTTCACTGAAGACCGGAGAGAGTGTTAAGTCAATGTGCTATTAACCGATTTGTGCTTAGCTACATACTGTACAAGAATGGAGTCTGAGATGAAGTAAGATTGAAGAGCTTTGGGTTTAATTCCTTGTTTCTCACAGATTTCCCATGTGACTTTGAGCAAATCACTTACTCTTTTGATTCTGTCTGGAAAGTGGAGAGAGCAGGATTTTCCTGCCTCACAGGCATATTGTAAGCGTGTCATATACTCAGATACTGTGGTGTGGGGGGGCTACAGAAGTGTGTAGAGTAGGCAGATGTGTTACTGCTCCTCAGTAGCAGCTTCAGCAGAGAGCAGCATGCTGAGGCTTTTCACAGGGCTGTGTGAAGTGAACGTATTTTCTGCCGCCCTATTACTTTCATTAAAAAAAGGGTAATTTTTAAAAATGAACAATAGCTGTACTGAATCTGTATCTTTATTCGTACACATTTGGAAAGTGATTGCAGCTTGAAGGATAAAGCTATGTGAGAATGTAAGAGAGCAAGATTTTAATTTGAATTCTGACAAAAGTGGACATGGCTCACATTATCCTTCACCTCACTCCCAATTGTCTCCTGTGGTGGCCTCCTAGCATTGAAATCTATTGAGGAGAAACACTGATATAGAGACATATTAAGAGATAAATCAGCAGTCACAGGGCATCCAAACTGAGCACAGTGGGGAACATAATAACCAAAAATTAAGCCTATTGCTAAGGAAAATAATTCAATGATAGCTCTTAACAGTCAATTTTAACAATCAAGAAAGGGGATAATTTTACACAACAAATGGGTGGCTTCCACTTTGTGCTGTAAGGATATATAACTAATTGTTTTACTCAAGTAACTCATACAATGCTCTCCCAATCAGGAGATTTCTCACACCACTGCACTCTTAATTTTACAGAGCGGTGGATCACTGCCTCTGTCTCCCTGGGCTACCTTGCACCACTGCTTTTCTGTGATGTGCAAAGTGCCATAGTAGAAGTGTTAGTTTTGCAGCATAAGTCACTTGACATTAAGACTATTCTCACCGAGAGTAAAGCCATAATAAAGAAGTGGAACTGTGCATTTATTTGGTATTTAGATGGACATTCTCACAGCAAGAAATACATGGGGAAGAAAAAAGTAATAAAGCATTCTAAGTCTTGCTAATACCAGCTTAAGCTGTTGTTAATACAAATGACCTAAAAAATGTGTAGTTTTCCACTTTTTACTCAGTGGGTTGGGAAAAGCATGGCCTTATGTTCAGCCAAGGTTGTCCTGGAAGCTGTCCTATAGGTTTGATTCCTACACAATCTTAACCTGTATGGTGGGAATTTCTTGCACGTGCATTTCATAGAGGGAGAGATGAAGCTTGGAGAGATTTAGTGACTGGTGCAAAAAAGTCCATGGAAGGATGACTTTTGATTTGGATCATGACCCTAATGACTTGTCCGCTGCTGTACAGGAAGTTTGAACATGGAATTGACCTTACCTCACCCAGCAGCCTGCTCTTTGAACAAGAACATCCATCACCTCTTTTTGAAGCCACTTTTTGAATGCAGGTTTGGCTATCTCATTAATTAGGTGGGGTATTTCAGGTTCCTGAAAGGAGTTTTTAGAGCATCTGAAAAAGCTAGTATGGTTTAAATGAAATTTGGGCAGATGGTGCTTGACCTGACTTTGATAACCTGCTCGTATGTGTCGTATAGGTTTGCTACCTATAGTATTAGTAGAAAATAATATCTATTGTCCATGGTTTGGATCGTATTTTAGATAGAAGGAGGTCTTACTGGGAGAGTTACGATTATCTGTTAAACCAACTGATACAGCTGTAAAAGTGGACAAGCTCTCAAAAGAAGAGTCCTCACAATTAGAAAATAAAAAGTACCATGAAAATCTAAATTCCTTTTTCTTCTGAAAATTCCTGAAGTGAAAAAATGTCTCTTATATCAAGTAAATCATACTTTTATAGCCACAGATCATTCCATCTACTCTGTTAACATGTTCATACTTGTCCCATCTCAAGGCTCTTTTTATTAATCACTATACACATGTGGGATTGCGTGGGTTGAGATATGATCAAAATGATATGTTAAACTGTGGCATCAAAACAAACATGAGTCATGGAAACAAACCTATATAGCAGGTAACACATGTATATAACAGCAATTTTACTTCAAAAAATCTTTTAGCTATGGAATTAATTTTAAATCTGCTTTTACAGAAATTAGCATGTTATCCGTTTATGTTCTGCTAAGATCAGTAACTTGTAGATACCTGAGAAAGTCTTGAGAATAGCTTCTTGGTTTGAAGTGCATGTGTTCAATGCTGGTATTTCCAATGAAGTTGCCAGTGCTTTAGTCCTGTGTAGGACTCCCATGATTGGTACAGAAAAAGGGAAGTGGGAAAAGGTTATTCTTTCCTTATTAAGTTTGAGGTACCTTAATACGTTTATTTCTTTATCAAGGAAGTTGTACCTTATATCATTCAACCCATAGCTTTTCAGGTTTTTTTTACATTGCAGACCATCTCTTAACAAAATGTCCCATGAGTTAACTCCCTTTTGTGCTTGCTATTTAGAGCCCCACCTCTCACATTCCCAGGTGCAGAGATGTCCCATTTACTCTCTGACTGCAGGGGAAAATTATGGTGCATTCATCCACCAAGCGTCTTTACTTGGCTTTGCTGATAAGGCTGATCTTGTGGAGAAGATACAGCCGTTTGCAACCATAAGCTTGTGTAATGGCAGATGGTTTAGGTTGGATGGTGGTTAAGGGTAACTAAAAGTTGAACAAAAGGGGCTCGAGAATATGGCGGAAATCACTCAGAAGAACAATCTGAGCATCTGCTGAAAAGCTTTCTGCTGTCTCTTTAAACTTGATCTTATTGCTCTTAAAACCCAACACTCACCTTCCATACTCCCTGTGATACTCCCATGCATGTTCCAAGGTGTCTCTAAATGAATGGCAGAAGTCTAACACTTTCTCCTAGATACTAGACCTTTTTTCCAGAAGGCTGCCTTGCCTTTTCATACTCACCTAATGACTAAGCATTCTCTCTCTGGTGTTCTTTTTTCCTGTGATGTTACTAGTAAATATTTGTAATCGTATTAATATTCGTACCTGTATAAATCCTATTTTAGCAAACCAGAGGCATGCTAGTGAGTGCTAGACCTCCCAGACCCAAAGTGTGCTATCTGCATGTGACAGCAGTGACTGCAGTGTCAAGAGTCACAGATTTCATTTTGGCGAAATAATGCCAACTTACATTATTTTGTGTGAGATTACAAAGAAAGATTGGGATATTTTATTACACTGTCAATCAGTTGGTAGCCTAGCTCTCATCTGAGTACTGAGCCCTCTCCCCTCTTCCTCCTCAAACAAAGCAAACAGAAAGCCACACAGTTTTTGAAGGTGTTTATCATGAAATGTACGGAGCATGGTGACACCTTCAAATAGAACAGAAAACACATGCCAAATCAGTTCTATTGTGAAGTAAAGGGAGCAGGTGGATTTCATGAATATATATGTGTATTTACTGGGCATGGCAGATTTTTCTAAAAATGAAAATGAGAGTAAATCAGTACAAAACAGGTGGCAATTGAATGAATTTCTTTAGAACAGAAGTTTTTATTGGAGAAACATAATAATTAGTTTCCACAACCCATAGCTGCAGACACTGACTGTTCTGCTAATGAAAGATACTGCAGATATTGGCTGCAAAAGAATACAGAAAAATTACAGACACTGACAAAAGGATGTATTTTTCATTTACTAACTTTTCTTCCCTGAATATTCCCTTGAGTTACCTTGGTTTGTTTACAAGAGATTCTGGGGGCGGGGGAGGGTGGCGCATGGCATGCATGGGCAATTACTTTACATACTCATTTCAATCATAATCCATTCAGAATGATAAAAATGAAATCAAACGTAATTTATAATCTAGAACATTGCAGCTAGAGCTTTTTAAATATTACAGCTGCAATGCGATTTGAGATAATCCATTACAATCATTCAGGCTCTTTTAAAACCAAAACACATTTATCCATAAGTGACAATTACATCTCCAATTTTTTTCTTCTGAAATTTGGTATGTTATTATGGTTTGGGGGGTGATCTTATGTAAGTAATGATTGCTGGTTGCGCATAAAGCTGTTTATTTTCAGACCCACACCTATCCTGAACGTGTTCCATGGACTGTCATTTGCTTAATGCTGCTAATTAATATGACAATGTGGCACTGTTAGACAGTTAAAAAGAAAAACTTCAAATGGATCTTAGCCAGTTGTAATGGCTGTCTTGTTAATACCATTGTCATGTGCTCTAAAGTGACACTAAGCAGTAATTCTACTATGTAAGCATTATGATATGAGTGGCATTTAATTCTGTGTTTAGAAATCCCAGACCAGCATGAGATGATTGTATATCCTTTCTCCACACAGGAGAGGAATTCCCCTAAATCTGATGTGGAGTGTAATTTCTTAGCTATTGATTTGTTTTATTTCCAAAAAGACAACTGTGACAGAATCCCAGTAGCCCGATGCTGAAGTACATCTGTGGCACATTTCTGAGCAAGCTACTGCCAATACAGTTTCTGTTTTGTCCACAAAAGCTGATCTCTTCTGTGTGGTTAATTGCCATTATCTTTTTTTTCTCTCTTACAATCAGCAATGTCTAGTTGTTTTTTCATGATTTTGTAAACCACTGCAGCATTATTCACTTTGGCAAAGAACGTCTGGGTGTGCTGAGTCCAAAGTTGACAGTTGTTGGAAAGACACGGATTTCAGCAGGCTCTGGATCATGCCTGAGTGTCTTTTCGTGCTTTACATCACCAGCTGAAAGGCCTGTTTGCTTCTGGTTGCAGCTTCCTGTGTCTCCTTCTTAAAGCAGCCTCATTTCAGGTTTGGTGTGCTTCTTAGAGTTGTGTGCTAATGGGAAATTCCCTCTTTGAGGTTCTAAATTTGACTTAGTTGCATATTGAGGCAAATGCTCTCTCCTTCCTCCCCCTTTGACTGTGACTTCTTCACAAAGAAAAATGTTTGGCATTTTCTTTGGGGGAAAAAAAAATGCTTGACCTTCTTCATGGTGTGAGTGATTGCTTTCAGGGACATAGCAGAGGATCAGAGCTCCCCAGCTGGGCTTGAAAATGCCAATATTGATGCAGTGAGGAAAGTCCAGTAGAGAAGAAGTAAAGCAGAAACTACAAAGCTGGGAAAATACCAGGCAGTAGGTACCAGATACTAGGTAAAAAGGGTATATTCTTGGTATTGCTAGCCTCAAGAGATTAAAAATTTTGAGTCGGATGTTCCAAAACAATCACCTGTTTTTCTGAAAAGACACTGAGTTCTTGTTCTTTTCTTTGAAGTTTCAGCCTTCTAGTGTATTGGAGACATACCATTAATGTTTTCAGATACTTTGAGAGGTGGTCCTGGGGTGCTGCAGCTGGTCTCATCTCTTACATCGGCTGATCTGAATGATGCAGCTTTCCAGAGCCGAAATCAGACCTGTTCCTGTGGGCGTTGTTACGTGGGCACAGCCCCAAGACTCTGGGGCAGTTTTGCCCTACTAAGTCTGCCCTTCAGCCTTTCTTAGCTCTGCCCTTCAGCCTGTTCTAGTGTCACTTTTCTAACTCCTACCTCCTCAAACCACACTCTGCTTTCTCTCTGCAAGTCAGGAAGGGTTTTCCCCTAAACCCTTCCTCCCTAGAGCCTATAACCATCTGCCAGTTCTGTCCTTCATACTTGTCTCTAACTGTCTGGATTTTGTCTCCAGACTTAGCAAGGTCAGGTGCATAAGGGGTCGTTTTTTCCTGCTTTTTTCTGGCCTGTTCTTAAAAGAGTATTTAGGAATAAAGAGCTTTACCTACTGCTTTTGGTTGTTGACAAAGAGTGGAGTAGAGCTGATGTGCTGCTTGTCCCAGGAGGTACAAAGTGGGGCAGGCGGACAAAAGGAAGGCTTAAGAAGACCTGAATAGAGCTGCAGAGTAGCTAACCATACAAAGAAATAATGGGAAAAATCTGATATGTCTTTTGGATTCAAGTTCACACTGGCCAGAAGAACAGGGGTGAAAAATAAGAGAGCCTGACAGGAGATAGTCAAGACAAGAGCCAGGATTTCTGTACCTATAAGCCTAAGATGGGCCCTGAGTTAGTACTGCTGTGTTGAGCAAAGAAGAAGTAAAAAGGGGAAAAGATTCTGAAAAGCGTACACAATTGTGTTACTGTATTCTATAACACAAGACCATTCAAAATGTAGGTGTTTCAAAACAAAACTTTCAGGTAAAATTGTAGTAAAATCTGTCTAACTTTGCAAGCTGCTTAAATTTGATGGAACTCTATGTTCTGAGAGATTCCCTCTGTCCAACTCTATACTTAATTAGTCTGATAATATTGACACCATTACAATTGGCCTTATTGCCGCTTCCTGCTTCGTTTGCTAGTTAGTTAAGTTTATTTTTTGCAGAATGTAGCACAGCAGAAGACAGTAAGAATGACTGAATAGGAAAGGGGACAGAAATAAACTTCACCTGGTAATGTAACCCATGGTTTCTGGCTTCCCACATGGTGTGCTTAACTTTCTAATTTGATCATATTTTTATGTTTTGAATATTGTATGAAGTGGTTTACCTAAAAATAGAAGGAGAGCTAAATTAAGTGAAAGTATCATATCATTTGAACTAGTTCAGTCTGAAGACTCTCAGTTTCAGCTGATGGCATAGCTGGGTTTTGTTATTTTTAAATTTTAAACTCTATGAGAGTTGGGCTTAAATGATTTGGTGAAAATCCTAAGTAAGTTAAAAGCAGCAGGTTTCTGTGACTGGATGTAGCTGGTAGAACCACATCCCCGTAAGTTGTCACTATAAATTGACGATGTCTGTTCAAATGACCTAGGTATTTTGTGTGAACGATCCGTAGAACTGTAATTATTTGTACAAGTGTGCAATTTGACTGTGTTCAGAAAACATTGAAAATGGACTATTTCAAGTGCAAATATAATAATTTGATGCATTTCTTTATGTGTATACAAAAGGATGTCACCTTGAGGATTGTATGCTCTATGCCAGGCCCGAGAGGTTAGGTGCTGAAACACGTAACCATTGTGAAACACTTCTGAACAGGATATTGGGGACACTAAATGAATCTATACAAACGCATTTTTGCTCTCTTCTGTTGGAAGGTGTAGAGATACCCGTGTCTTTGCTTTCTTGCTAGGGTAGTATATCACATTTTCTTTTGTTTCTTCCTATGTTTCAAAATCAATATTCTCTCCACAGTTTCAATTTTCTTATCTGCTGTATCTTATCTGCTGTCTTTGTGGAGCTGGACAACAAATTCAGTCCTGACCAGTATTTATAATGCAGAATTTTTTAACAATATAGTTTTGGATGAGTATTCAAAAATAACTGCATGTCATTTTAATGAGTTTCTGAGTTGTCAGTTCAGTTTAAGAAAATCTAAAGTATTGACTTGCTCTGTATTTTTTCTTAACGCCATCATGACAAATACCTACAAAAGGCCATTTGGAAGGTTTTTATTTGTTTTGTGTTGCTGTTATCCATTAGAGAAGCCCTAACTACCACACCTGAGACCTGTTACAATAGGTGCTATATAATCACTCCAAAAATGGCAACACAGAGAAGACAAAGGAATGTTATTTTCATTATTTTATGGATGGAAAGACAGGCACAAAGAGAGTTTGGAAATAGTCTGAGATGTTCTGAATTATAGTGCAGTGGCTCAAACCAACAGTCTCTGGTTATTTGTAACAAAAATAGCAATGTTAATATCAAGTTGAATTCATGTCATTGTTTTCCCAAAAATATTTAAGAGAAAACTCAGACAGAGAATGTATATTAAAGCGAGAACAGAAGCAGGAAGCAGCAGGGAATTATATTCTCTGTCTTAAAATATGGAGGCCTGGTTTTTAGAAAATACTTCTCATTCATCACAGGTACAGAATTCTGCTCTTTGTATATGCAGCATTTGTTTAGTAAACAGTGAACATAAAGGCCTTTTTTATATGTGTTCAAAAGCAGCATTCTATTGCTTTTCTGCCAGTTCCTGTGTTGTGTCATCTGGGACATGGGACATGTGTGTGAAGCGGGATGTGTTGGAAGAGGTGCCCACAACAACAGAGTTTATGCAGATGCCACGAGTGGAAGTATTTTAGTTGAGTCAGCACAGGACTGAAACTAGGCTAATAAGCTCTACTCACAGGCTCATTTATTAGCCTGGGCACAGCATCAAATTGATATGGCTTTTGGACTTGAATCTCCACGACAGCGTTCAACAGGGGCTGATGCCAGTGAGGAGGACACCTCTGCCCTGTGCTTCACTGTGCAGAGCAGACACAGTTATGGTTTCTGCTCAGCCCACGGGTCAGGTGGGTGACAGAGAGACCAGCACCTTCTGAGAGGCTAGGTCTGGTTTGGCAGTAAGCTTCTCAGTCTGGAATGATGGAATGTCTCCTAGTTTTGAAGAGGTGCTGAGTACTTACATCTTCAACTGAAGACAATAGCGATGCAGGTGCTCGATGCACCTCAAAACAGTTTATTCCTTTATTCAGTTCTTGCCAATTTTTAGCACTCAGCTTCCCAGGACTGCCTTCCTAGCATGTCTAGACTTATTCACAATCCACGCCTTTGAAGATCATTAACACTACTGACTAGACGTGTGGGATTAGAGGTGGGTATTTAATGAGAGTGCTGGTGTTTCTCCATGCCTTTTAGGGGCTGGAATGAAACATGATTTAGAAACTTGTATTTTGGAAGATGATATATGTAAAACCGGTCTCTCTGCATACATTGGGGGGTTGTTTGAAGAACAAATGACTTCCATCTCTATGCCCAAGTATATGACAAATTAAACAGAAGGTGCCACCTTGCTTTAATGTGCTTTGGCTGACTAACAGCTGACTAAATGTATGTGAGCAAATACCTTGGGACCTCATTATTTATGGTTTTTTAGAACCAGTTTAAGTAAATATGCATTTAAACTGTTTCTATCTAACAGTTTTCTCTCTGGTTTGGGGATTAAGCCAGCTAAATATGCTTTAAGATTTATTCAAATTGGGTGGACTAACTCAAGAATGCTAATTTTGAAATGATCCGGAGTTGATACTTCAGATGTGGCTGCATCATGATTAGGGTAATTTCTTTAAGGACAATTGGGTCTTGTGTACCTTATGTAAAAGCACAAGGAGCAAGAACCAAGCAGTGAGGAGCACACATGCTGAAAGATGGCTCTATCAGAAAATTTCATTTAACCTGTGCCGTTCAGGAGGGAAGGCTGAAAAGTTCCAGTCCTTCCACACTGATTCTGTTGTACCTTGCTTTTCAAAAATAGAGATGTTTTTTGAAAAGAGAGTTGTTAGTGAAAAATTCTCCCGAACATTTTCTAGATCGATTTCTTTGAAACTTATTTTCAGAATGTATCTCCTGTCTTACTTGTCATTGGGAGAGTCCATATTGGTGAAATACTACCTGTGCTACTTCAATACAGGAAGACAGAGCTGGCAGCAGTCAGATAAATTTAAAGACTTTTGTCTTTTTTCATAAATGGGACAAATTTTATGGCCTACCCCTCCACTGTTTTCAAACACCTATTCTGGAGGTTCCAGACTGACTGTGTTTGGGTCTCATTTGAGCTTCTACACAGTGAATAAGATATGGAGCAACCTATGATAAAATTTTAATGAGCAGTAGTCATACTATCCACAGGCATAGATCACACAGCCCACGTTAGTGGTTAGAACTACACACATCTAAAACAGATGCCTTTTTCATCATTGTCTCTGCGTTACTCTTCTCTGGGGATATAAAATAGCATTTAAGAATCCTCCCAAGGGTGCATTCGTGGAGCAGATAAGACAATTTCTTCAGCTAGATTGCAGCTGTAATTCTTTTCAATTGTAATTGCCGACTGGAGAGGTGCCTGCAGGCCAGAGGGATGCTGTTCTTTACATTAGTTTCTTTGAAAAGAAAAGGAAATATAAACCTGGTGATTGTTTCTACAGTTTTTTTTTTTTTCCAGGTGTCACCATGTGATCTCAAAAAGACCAAAGCATCTTAATAAAATAGAAAATAAACATCAGTAATAATGCCATGGCTTACTCCTGTGACTGTCTCTTAGGGTTACATATTTGTGTTGGGAAAGCTGTCCCACATTTGGAAGCCTGTGTTGCAGTCAACTGCTCCTCATCACAGTGTGCTCTAGGTGAGAAGATAGCAGTCTTTCTCCCTTAACTGCTCCTTTATTTCTATGTTGCTTTGTTTTTATGGTGAAGAATGAAATGCTCTCTCTCCAAACATTGTGACATTTGGCAGGGACTGGGGAAGGAAGTGCTGTGCCAAAGCAAATCCTTGTGCAAAAGCTGCAGAGGACGTATTATTTTTACCTTTTTTGTCCTGAGAAAATCTGTGAGATGATGGAGTCATGCTGCAAGTGCTGTTCCAAAAGGTGGCCATTTGTGTAATGACAAATGGAATCAAATAGATTAATGTTATTTAATTTAGCAATACTTGACTTAACAAAACTGTGTTGTGCCAGATCTGCACTGCTGTAAGTTGACTTGATTCAAGTGCAAAGATCCGTGCCAGTCCTAAGGCAGAACTGAGACCAGTGAAAGTTTAGTAAAAATCTCACCAAGTATAATATTTATTAATTTTGCACTTGCTAAGGGATAGCTCTGTAGCTTATTGCTGTGTCACACTGTTTTCAGGCAATCTATACTGGAAGATAATCACTTGCAAGCCATAGGACTTGGATTGAAGAGCACTTTGCAATGTTGAATATTGAAAGGAGAAGGGCAGGACTGGTGTGTAGCCACACAACAGCTCATGAGGACCATGTCCTGAAGCAGGGATTGAAAATCCCCATGGCTTTTCATCTTCTAAATCAGCGTCTGGTTTCTGGGGTGTACTTGAGCAGTTCCCTAGAGCGCTGACATGTTTTTAGGTTAGACATAGGACTCACTGGGTGAATTTATGTTGACTGTGTTAGGAGCTGATCAGAACTTTCCCCTCTGGTCTTGGAGTGTGAAAGGATGTAAGACACTTTCAGAAGTCCAAATAGAGGCCCAGAATTAGGCTACTTAATAAATGGCACGTTTACGGGAAAACCAAGCATTTGTCTTTCCCATTGCAGCCAATGAATACTTCTGGCAATCTGCCAAATTTAAATTTGGTTTTAGAAATATTTACACAAGTTTCTATTTTTAATAATCTTCATCTTTGTTCTTGTAACAACTTTTATATTAACTGCAAAAAACCCAAAGCTTTTGAGATCAGTTAAAAATTGCTGATTTGACAAAAACTTTTTTCCCCATAAAGCTGCATGATGTGAGTGTGGTTAAATCCAGTGGCCTCGTCCTGGAATGAGAAACAGTAGATTGCACATGGCATATCCATTTCACTCAAAGCCTGATGCAGCCAGCCTTGGGCTCATTAATCCACAAATACATTTTCCCTGAAAAATGAGTCTTATGTAAATTTTAGAACTCAAAGTACAATTCAGCTCTGAAAACAGCCTGAGCAGTTTGAGAAATTCACATGAATAGTTTGAAGAATGAGGTGAGTTGTCATTCCTCAGAGAAGAGAGGGTTTCTGTGCTAATAAATTGCAGTGGTGGTTTGATTTTTCATGAAAATTAGTAGTCACATTCTTTCATATACAAGAAACTTCATCAGCGAAGTTGGTGCTGTGAAATGAGTGTGAATTCAGCTTGCGTAATCGTTCTTGATATTCCAGAATGAGGATTTTTTACACCTGACAATATGGAATTGGTTCAGTTGACTGTAAGAGATGTTTATTTGCAAGAACCAAAAGCGGTGGGCTGGTTTGCTGAGTTTAGCCTGGATTCTGAAAGACTTGTGGGTTAAAAAGACTGATTAGAGGAAGGCCTAGAGAATTAAGAAATGTACAAAGACCGTGAAACATGCTGCTTTTTCATTGACTTTCCTCTCAAGTAATTTTACATATTTCGGAATTGGATTGCCTTTAGCTGTCAGTGTCTTTAGCCAACACCCCACCCTGCCACCCCCCTTGCCTGAGAAATGGTGCTGTTATACACACTTAACTAGTGTTCAGTTGATTCAGCAGTTGTATGGGTGATAGTTTAAAAGGTGCAGAAGGTGTTGGTGATACACCAAGAGGAGTAGATCCAGTCTTATAATGCAGTGGGTGGGACATGGGTTCCTAAAACATCTTTAAATATGACATGAAATTGAGATCCTGGTATCAATTATATCACTCTGCTATTGTAAGAAGAGTCAAAGTTTGAGATGAGGTAGATGCTTTCTTTAGTTTACACTCTGCATGTATTGCAAAACTGATGAGAAGGAAATTAAAAAAGGATAAATAATAAAAATATGAAACCACATAAAACCAACTTAACATGAAATTTGTACACTCAAAATTTTCAAGGAAGAGTATAGCTAGTCACCAATCCCTATTGCTTTCATTATGGGCTAAAGCAAATGGAATGGATAAATTGCATACTGCTCTTTGGAGAACGTTAAGATTTTTATGTCAGTTGGATGTGAGGGGAAAGCAAAAAAGTCTCTACCCGCTTATACCAGCAGACAATGAAAAATGATTCTCCTTCAAATAGATAACAACCTTACCTCATCCCAACAATACCTAAAATCGTCTGGAATGGCTTTTCATTATCTAGCTTACACATCTGAAAAATGAAAGGCAAGAAGAATAGAAACAGGAAACCAGTTCCTTTTGATGGATGCAGTTTCACTTCTAATGGCATTCTTGAAATTCACATTCTCAGACACGTTTGCCCAATAATTTTTAAGAGCAAAGTCCTTGGGGGGATTTCCCAAATGACTGCTACACGCATTAAGAGGAACTAGTGCTTTTCTCCCTCTTCTCTTTCCTGAGGTATATATTTGTGTGCAGAATGCTTTGCCCAGATCTTTAGATGCTAGATAGGCAAATACATACCATAGCTGAAATTTGCCCTGCAGCGGTGTTCATCTCTGTGCAAACTGCCAGCGCAGCACCTTCTGTTGTGGAAGGCCAATTTTAGGTCCTTAATGTGGTTCTTCTGTTGTACATAAGAATTGATGTAGATCATTCCACTGGGGTAAGTTTTCTTTATTTGCAAACAGAAAAGATTCTAATTCCATTCCCAATGCAATTGCAAGCCATGCTTAAGAAATGCTACATCACATACTCCTTTTATAGTTCATAAAATACTTATGTCATCTTATCTTCACTTTCATTATTTCTGCCTTGAATTGAACGTATGGCTGTGGCTTGGCACTGCCAGTCTCCCAGGTTTTGATGCAATGGAGATATGAGGCTCTTGGGAGAGGCTTCATTCTACAATACAGACTCCAAACTAATAGATTATTAGTCAGAAAATGTCTAAATAGCCCTGTGGCTTCTCTGACACTGGTCAAAGTCCAGTGGAAGTACATGTCCGCTCTGTGGGGATAAAAGGGGCAGTCAGGGGTGTTCTTCAGCTCTGGGTACATACCAGCAGCATGCTCTCTCGATTGGATCAAAGAGGATGGGAAAATAACAAAAGAAAAACTTGCTAATAAATTACGTAAATATTTTGGCCTACAAGAATAGCAAATACCTAAGATTTTGGTTTGTTTTCCCTACTACTACTCTTCTGCCTTTGCAGAACTGGAAAGTGTAAAGGGCAGAGACCCTGCTGGACTGTGCCTGCAGATCATTTAGCATGAGTGGACCTTGATCTTGTTTAGGAGCTGTGAGTTCCTTTGAGCACTGAAACTTAGAATTATTGTTAGTTTTGTTGACTTAAGACACAAGCCTTTAACATATTCTCTGTTCCTCCATTCAGACTTAATTATTTAAATGCCTAGCTTGTTTATAGCTTACAAAACCATTGTTTTGGGAACATTTTATTGAATAATAGGGCAAAACAGAGAAGAAGTTTATTTAAAACTGGAAAGATTTGGCCTGCATCCAACTTCTGAGCTTAGCTTGCTTGCTTAGAGAGAGGATCAGCAATAATATGCTTCAGGGTAAAATACTGTGACTTAACTGCATCTGTTGTGTGACTGATGATGCTATAAGGTTTGACAAACATTGGCTCATTGTCCTTTATTTCTTTTAATGCCTCATGTATTTTTTAAATAATATTAACAAATGATAATAACTGGAAGTTCATGGACTGCTTTTTTGAAGGCTGTAAGATACCAGTGACATATGTGCATATGTTTAAGGAAGGGTGTGGAAATCTTGAAATGATCCGAAATGGTGAGGAAAAGGCTCTTATCAGGAATTTGGATTTCATCTGTGAAAGATATAAATACTGACTCAGTGTCCCCATTGTAATTGCTAGATGCTGTTAAATACTTACAAATGTTGCATACATAAAAACAAAACCCAAAATGGAATACATTTGCACTAGCCATTCATGCTCAAATTATTGTTCACACATAAAACTGTTGCAATTGCTATCACCTTTAGTATGTTTATTTAATCTTCATGTTGTATATGTGGATATGCTAAAAGCGGCAACTTTTAGCTTTTGAATCAGCAGTACCATTAGGCATTTTATAGGCTTCTAAGGTCTTCTGCATTCCTTTCCCAAGCTGTTTTGTGTGCCTGTGCCTCCTGCTTTGCTGCCTGCGTTTGATGTGAAGGATACTATGGGAGAAAATCGTGAACTGCATACACTGAATACTGGGCTTAATGTTATAGTGGGTGTTTGTATAGAGAGAGCAGGCTATTAAGAGTCTGAACTAGGTATGCTGAAAAAGCAGAACAATGAGAAAATGCACAAGACACAAATGGTGATGTTTCCATGGAATCATCGAGACTGAAAATTACAGATTTGATCCACAGAGATAAAAGGATTCAAATACTTACAAATTTTAAATGTCTCCAATCCTGCCTCCCAAGCCTTCCAGATCATGAGAAACTCCTTAAACTTTCAATGACAGCTGGAACCTGCTAACACCTGGAGCAGTTCTGTTGTATTTTGTGGATGCTGTTCAGGATGGCAAGAAAATTTCTTCACTTCTACTGGTGTGTTGCAAAGTGCTTTATTTTGCTGTCTTTCTGTGCTGGCAGAGAGAGATCATTAGGGACAAATGACATATTTCATTTATCTCAGACAAGCTATTTACAAGCTTGTCCAGGGTTTCCTATGAGTCTCACCCTTCCTCGCAAATAAATAATGCTGGAGTTCTGCCACTGTTTTCAATTTGAGGAGAATTGGGATCCAACAGAGGTTGCAATCCATGGGACAGTAGATAATATAGCAATTTCTATAGCAACATTCAGCTTCTATTAGTCTCCATCGGTGCACAAAGTCTCTAATGGTAGCAGCCTAGGGAGAACTGGCTTTGAAGTATATCTGGAAAGTGACCATAAAAAAGGTATGTTCCTCAATTTCACCACTTGCAAAACTTCCATTCTTACTCTCCAAAAGCACAGTTATTGCCAACATGACAGACATTAGGAGGCAAAACCACAGACATACTGATCTATAGGAGAGTAATGTAAAAGGCCCACAAAGAATGCTGACCTTGTGTGCAAGTAATGGAAAAGGTCAGTGCCAAAAGCAGCTCGAGTTAGTTACAGCTGGAAAAGACTGGCAGAGAATATGCTGACTGTTTTACACTGCTTAGCTAAGAAGCGGGGAATGATTGAGGATCACTTCCCAACTCAATTGCAAGAATAAATGCTGTGGCCACAGGTGATAATATAAATTCCACATCAGTAACAGTAAATTAAGTCTTCTGCCCTGACTGTATACCTGAAAATCATGAGGATCGAGGATTCAAGGCTCTACAATTCAAAAATAAATAAGCACTACCATGTTTCCACCTAACGCAGGTTAAAAACCCATGCATTACTGGAAATCACTGTCAGAACATTGTTCTGGGTTCGCTGCAACCACAGACCTTTCTTTCAGATGGTTGTCCAGCAGTCAACTGACTTAAATCTGGTCACAGTGTTTTTACATCACTTGTTAAATACAGGTATGATGTGAATGTTCAGTGTTTTTTAAATCTGTAAAAAGCCACGGACTGTCAGTCCAGAACAGAAGTATCTTCTAATGTTAGTGACAGAATGTCACATCTCCCATACCGTGTCATCTTCATTGCCAGCATATAGTGAGTAGAAAAGTGTCACAACTGAGTTTCCTCTTGGTAGGATTTATGTCGCCTAATTTTAAATATCTACAGCATAGATGTCAATGTAAGAGCTCATTATCCAAACTCCCCCTGCAATCAGTGGAGAGAAATGGGCACTTTTAAGGCTGAGCTAATCAATAATTCACCAAAGAAGGTGAGGGAAGGTACCTTTTTTCATTTGCAGTCTTAGGGAATCAATATTCTGGATGTGAGAGAGTTTCCATTCTTTGTGATATATGCCTCAGGTCTCTTAATTCTCTTGTTAGGTAATTGCAAGTGTTTCAATGTCAAGATTAAAACCCCTCCCCAAAATTAATAACAACGGTGTTTTTCTAGTATAAGCAATAGAATGCTTTGTTTATACTTTTATTGCATTTAAAAACAGTGTTTCAAAGTAATGTATATATAACTGTATTACAGAATGAGTTGGTAGTACTGCTTGTAAATATTTCTTAGGGCTGTTATGCTATTTTAGAGGCTTTGAGTAAATATATACCACTATCAAAAAGGAGCAGCATGGTTAAACAGTAGAGCAAAAGGAGGCTTTTATAAATAAAAAAGCATCTGGCTCAAAATGGGAGGTGGAAAAAGAGCATAACCTTGGCTGGTTAAATATAAAACCAGACCATATATAAATATAAAACCATGAGGCAGACCTAAGAAGATTTTGAGGAACAACTTGCTGAAGGCATAAAACCATTGAAGAAAAAAACCTTTTTCTCCAGAGAAGCGATTCTGCCAGAGAAGCTGAATAGCCAATAGATGTGTAAAATACACATGCAAGAAAAATGACATGGCAGAAAAGCTCAATGAATTATTTGCATTGGTGTTCACTCTGGAGGAAAGTTTGATTTTTCCTTTACAGTGCCAAGGCTGAAGACCTGTCTTGTGTTCAGGTGCTGGTAGGAGAGATTAGAATAAATAAAAATGAGAAGCAGATACAACAGAGCTGAAATAAATTTTCTCATTTTTCATTCGAGAAGTAGTGCTGTCCTCCAGACATCTGGGTTGGGAATCTCTGCTGTTTAACATATTCATAGCTGAACTAAAAAAGTGACCAAGAGTAGTGAGTTGATCAGGCTTTCTGGTGATAAATTATTTTTTAAGATGTTAGTCAAAATTAAAGCTGAGAAAAGTGTTTTGGGAATCGCTTATGAATAGTTCACTGAAAATGTCACCTCAACACTTAGACCCAGTGAAAAAGGCTAATAAAATATTGGGAACTATTAGGAAGAAAATGGAAAATGAAATAAAATTGCTGTAGGCCAGTGTACTCAATGGCACATCCACATTTTGAATATGATGTGCAGTTCTATCAGCCTATTGCTAAAAAGGCACTATGGAATTAGGAAAGGCAGAGAGGATATCAGGAATGGTCAAGTATGAATGGCCACGGAAGAGACACTAACAGACTAAGACTCTTCAGCGGGGAAAGAAGGTGCCCAGAAATCATGGGACAGAGGTTTTGAATGGCAACACAAAGGTGGAAATATTATTCATTTTTCTGAACACAGCACCTACGAGGCATCAGATAACATGGTTGTGCTGCAGATTGAGAGCAAACAAAAGGAAGTACTCATTTTGCACAACACACAATTAAGTCATGGGATCCATTGCTACAGGATGTTTCATATGCCAAAATATATATAGGTTTAAAGAATGATTAGACAATTCATGAAAGAAAGGTCCATTGAGAGCTACTAAACAGGAAGATGCTGATGTAACCTCCAGCTCAGGAAGTCCCCAGACTGCAGATTGCCAGGAGCTGTGAAAGTAACTGGGGGAATGCTCTGAGAGTCTTTCTTTTTTGCATCTGTTACTGGTCACTGCCCTCTGGGGAACAGGGAGCAAGCAGCGGTTATTTTTTGCTGTGGTTGTTGCATGCAGCTGGTGACATACCAGCTGCATATTTTGGAATCTGTGACTTAGGATATTAAAACTGAAAGAAGAACTGAATTTAATTTTCTTTGTTCCTGCAGTTTGTCTATTTCATGTGTTTCACTCAGTTTTGGTGATGAAACTAGACCGCTCGATTCCTTTTCAATTACAGTGTGTTCCATTTTCTAGTTCTCTAGTGCTACCAAAATTGTACAGAGTGTGGATGTCTGACATTCCTGGACAGTATTGCCAAATAAGAGCAAAGAAACTACCAAGAATATACAGAAGAAAACAAAATAATAAGGATATTTCTATTCATGCTGACTTCTGGATTGGTCTTCTACTGATGGCTGTATTTGAAATGTCAGTAGTTAATTTTGGTTCATTGTTAGTATTTTAACTCAGTGCCTATTTTAAAACAATGTGGGAATTCAGCACCTTTATGGGAGTTTGGTGCCTATGTCCCCTTCTGGTAGGGGTTTTGAACTCTTCAACTGCAATTTCTCATAACAGGTATGACGGGTATTCCTCCTCCCATGTTGGGAATTGTTCCTTAAAGGCAGACTTAGAACAGGAAAGAGCAATTATAAAAATTCTATTTTAGAGAAAATCAATCTAAATATGAGTTACCCAGAATAAAACAAGTTCTCTTTGGTGGTAATAGCCAAGTGTAATCTTTCTATCAGATGGAAATGTAATGGGAAATCAATGACTGGATCACTCTTTGTTCTTTATATTTTGCTGCCACACTAATGGAATCCCTGAATTTACGCAGCCTATCTGCCAACTGCCATGTCCATGGAGGAGCAATGCAGCCAAGGAAATCTAATCCCAGAAGAGAAGTATCAGATGGAACACATTGACATTTAGACACTCCATAGTGTATTACAGAGATCTTAAGGATAACTACAAATAACTAGCAAAATAGCAAAGATTTTTAGTAACAATGTAGTAAGGACAGACTCTTAATTGAGGGGGGAAGGTGATAATTTCTTATTAAATGAAGAATTTACAGTTTTCTGTTGTTAGAACTGTAGGTTGATACCTGGACAATATTTTGTTTTCCTTAAGAAGAGATTTAAACCAACATTTAGAACATTAAATAGCAAGTGTTATACTTCCCATGATAATATATTGCTTTTAACATTTGTAAGCCATATACTGTGCTGTTAAGGAGTGATATGATTAGTTGAAAAGATCCCACCAGCTCAGGTTAGCCAGCAAATTGTTCTTTTTAGGAGACACTTCTATACTTACATAGTTGGATAAAAGAAAGGATGTTATTTGTTAGTACCATTTCAGCTCAAATGTATGGGATATTGATATTTCAAGCTGAGAGCTTTTGTATTTGAAAGAAGTGGAACTGGAAACACATTTTCTGTAGAAGTTAACTTCTACTCATTTTAGAAAAATAACCATGATGCTCAAGGGAGGTTGTGTCTTTTGGTAGTTTTTTTTTTAATTTTATTTTTCAAATTGCTGCAATTTTTTTTACTTTTTTCCTGTGTTAAAGTTAACAGTATGTTGATGTTCATTTTGATAAATTAGCGACTATTATTTGTAAGAACAGTATTTTATTTGTGCACCTCTTCGCTGCTCAAGTTCCATTTAAAAGCTATCTAGATTTCTCTTCTTTTCATTGCTCCTACTCGACATTTGTTTCAGAACTTCACTGATTACTAGAAATGTCCTTCAGATTTCCACAACATATTAATGACTAATGCTAACATTGTCTTTTTGCTTAAGCATCTCTTCTTCCTATTTCTCATATGTATATCTGGAAACAGTAGTTGCATCTTCTCAGCTCTTGTTTTGCTTGGATCAAAGAAATCCCAGTCTTTAAAAATACTTTTAAACAATTCTTAAGACAGATCATTTCCCACCCCATCCATCCGAGCAGTTTTCCTTTTTACCAATGTGAAATATTCTTTTTTCTTAAAAACAGATAATAGAACCGTACCATTGCCTAGGTAAATTCTGTTCTGTACTGTGTATCTACAGAGCTGGTGTGTTCATTTGACTTGTGTAATTTTTCTCACAGTACTTCATTAGATTTGCAGAAGAGGATTGAAGTGCCTTTGCGTTATTTTCAAAGATGTAGGTGTTTAAGTGCCCAGATAGTTCCTAGTTAACATGTTTCAGCCTTGTAGCAATTATGTAGCGACAATTAGCATTTCAGATATTTCTGTATATTCCATTGACAGCCTCTGAAGTTTCTATGGAAAATGATGATTATGAGCCCATCAGAATAGCTTATAATTGCTTTTCTACGTCTCTTTTTTTGAAAGAAAAAATATTATAAAAAGCATGATGATGCATTATTCAACCGTACTTTTTCACATTCTAAATACACACCGATGTCCATCCTCTGAACTTATGTTGTTATCATTGCACAGAAAACTGGTTTATCTCCAAAGTGTGTCCTGAGGCTCCTCTTGGTCTGTGTAGTCAAACGCTTGACCAATAATCTCCATATCAGTAGTAACGTGATCCTGACTCCTTTCTGCCACTTCTAGGTCATGCTCAGCTCTTGGCTGCACCACCTCATATTGCTGTGAATCAGCCTTTTTTAGAGCAGGGCGTCTGGCAGGGAGCACAGAATTGTGGGGTTTTGCTGCAGCCATGAAAACTTTAGAATACTTCTGTGGAAACCAGAGAATATATCAGTGTCAGGCTAGTCTGCACTAGCCTTATTCAGGTCTGGGCCCTATGCCAGATTTCATGTCGTTTCATTGCTTTTTACTTGTAATGGATAATAGCACTGCTGTGACCAATTCTGGAGGGTTTTTTATTTTTAAAGTACGGGCTGAAATTCTGCCACAGGATCAGAGACACTTTAGATGGTCAAATTCTATCCTGTTGCACGAAGCGAGTTACTGATTTCTTAACCTTACCATGAATATTTTCCTTTACTTGTTAGTTAGCATGACACCAGTAATAAGTAATAACAAATTAATTTAATAGGCAATATATATATTGTCGTATCAGTGATTTGCACTCTACTGTTACTTAGACAAGCATAGGCTACTCTACTGTTAGACAAGCATAGACTATTTCTTATTTTTTCAGTGTTTTTGTTGTACATATCAAAAATAAAAAAACCTCATACTTGGGTAGATCATAGGTATTTATATGTGGATATTTGGAGGTTTCCTAGAGCAGGACACAAACATTTCTTAGAAATAAGGTGGGAATGTTCTGTGAGAGGCTCTGCATCAGTGAGAATGAAGCCTGGCAAAATTTCCATCAGTTTTGGAGAGACCAAGGTATACAAGATTAAATACTAATAGATTAAGAAAATGTTTGAATCTCAGAAGAGATATAAATATTTATTGATAGATACTTTAATGAAAAGAATTACTGAATTTTAAAGAAAAGGTGGTATCTTTTTTAGTATTTGTTGAACTTTCTTATGGATTTTACCAAGCATGTCTCCCAGTTACATTTGCTACAAGGTGTTAAAAAACCCACTAACCCATAAAAAGGAGACAATTTTCTATTAAGTTACCAGGTTTTTAGAGTGCTTTCTCTAGAGTTGCCTCTGGTAGCTTCTTGCTGTCCTGCCTGTAAATTTCTATGAGACTTTCTCTGTGTGGGAACCAGCTTTTATCTGAGAAATTTGCTTTTTTCTTCTGTGCACCTTTCTTTTGCAGTGCTCATTTCTCGGGTAGTTGTCTCAAATTCAGAGCTCTGGAGGGATGTGTGAACCTTTCCTTTAGCAAGCCCTTGCACTCACTGCGTGTGGAAGCTTTCTCACCCCAGTTAGCAAAGTCTCCTTTCCGTAGCACTGTAGCAGGTTTCCTGAGCAGGTGAGGGCCCAGCAACGATATCTGCAGCCAGGTTTCACAGGTTTGCTCTGCGTGCCACCTGAGCCAGCAGCTGGGTGTCATGCCAGGGGCTGCTTTGCTGAACGTAAGGTGATCCTGTTGGAGCATGGCACGGAGAGATTAAGTAAAGTGGTAGGTAGGGTGTTGCTTCACACACCCAAGGAGTTATTCATTGTTATAATTTGTGGGCAGAATTTTAGAAAGCTGTTATCTGTGGTGCCTGGACTACAGAATGGAAGTAGCAGAGCTCTGCAGTAAGGGTTAATACAGCCATACCCGAGTCTTGCTGACCTTAGGACCGCTGAATAGGGAGAGTCTCCTTGTGCAGTCTGGAGCCACTATGCTTCCTGAGCCTACGGGGAAGGGAGGGGAGGGGACAGGAAGGGAACATGACTGCCAGTATCTTCTCCTGGGAGGCTGCCAAGAGGAAGTAGCTTTAATTTCTGTGGAAGGCTCGGCAGTTCCCAACCATTCCAGCCATCTTTCTGGGAAGCACTGTGCCGCTTCCAGGCAGTCTCGGGAGGAGAGGCTGCAGGCGTCTTCGTCTGGATTTTCCTCCCTGGGAAACATGGCTAGGAGCTGCATGGAACTGTGTTGGGCCCCAGTAAGAATATCTATATAGAGATGTGTAGGCTTCTATTTTATTTTGGGCTGTTCTTTTGCCCTTGATTAAAATTTCCCCAAATTCTTCAGCTGGTCTGCACAGTCTGTGCATGGGACAGCTGTCCGGGCTTCCACGGATGGAGACAGTGGCCATGTAGTGACTGGAGTGAGATGGAGGTCTCCATGGCAGCTCCTCCCTTCCATGCTGGGTGACAGAAGAAATACATCCTTGGGTCCCCATAGTCTGAATCTGTGGTTTATTAAAGTAAATTACTTTTTTTTTTCATCTTTTGAGTTATTTATTATTATGCTTTTGCTCAGTTATCAAATTGAAAGCAAATGGTGGAAGAATTTGCTTTGCATGTAAATGAGAAAGACTGAAACTACTTCTCTTCACCGTGGCACTTTGTATACAGTTTCCTTAAGCCCAAATGGCTAATCTTTCCATAATGAACGTGAGTGTGTCTTTTCACACAAGTAGTTTCATTGACTTTAGAGATTTCATGCATTAATAGTCAAGCGAGATTTTACCTTTGAGAGAACCAAATTCTTTTGGAAAAATCCTATAATGTCTAAGTAGAAAAGAAACCAAAGAATTTATAGATTAATGACTCAAGCCTACAGAACCTAAGGGAGGGTTTTCATAGATTCTTTTAAACATCTGGTAACATTTTGCATTAATGTTATGTTTACATGGGGTTAATAAACTGAGCAGCAGTAATAGGAATTGTAGTGAAGTAAGCAAAGTATAGGGGACGAGGCAGTAGAAATCACTCTTATTGAGCAGTTGCTCTCAAACAGTTTGTAACACTATTAATGTTTTAATGGACATCTTAATAATTATTCCTTTTTATAAAGTATTTAAAAATGGAAACTCCATATAAAGCATGATCGTGTATCCTGTCACATTTGAGTGCAGGAATAGGATTTTTGTTCTGTGCTTTAGGGTTTGTCCGAGCATCAGTGAAATAGGTCCTCTTTCCTATTGTATCTGCTAAAAGTAATCAACCTAACCAAAACAATGCAGTCTTTCTCGACCTATAAATATACCAAATCTATTTTGTATAACACTCTGCAACCATGACTCAGGCAAGTATCATATAACTCTGGTTGAGAAGGAGGCAGGCTACCTGCTTTCTGTTTAATTACCTTATCCAGATAATATCAAATTCAATGAGAAGCTGCTAATTCACTAACACTGATCCTAAGTTAGATTTTTTTAAGAGTTAAGTAGTATTTATTAGGAATAAACCAGCACTGCAGGATGTGGTCCTCTGTGGTGACACAAATGGTGTATTTCAAAATGGGAAATGTAAAACAGGAAAAGCAGATCATATTTGAGAGGATCATGCTTATATGAACTTGTTTGTTAGGGGAATTAACTTTCAGTGATTTATTATTCTGCTTGTGCAACATATAGCACAGAAATACATGAGCCTGTTTGCGAAAGCTGCATAACTGCCATTGGAAAGAGTGGGGCCTTTTTTTCCCTCTCTGTTACAAGGATGAGCAGATGTTAAGCAACGCCTCACTGTTTTATGATTGAGATTTATAAAGGCTAGCAATATGTATTGAAAAGTCTTTAGGTATGTTTTCTGTTAGAGACTGATAAAAGAAATTAATGACATCTGGAATTTTAAAGAAAAGTAAAAATTGCTTCATTTGAAGCAGCAGTCATAAGAGCAAAATTAACATGCAGAACGTTGGTGTCTGATTCCTGAAAGGATGTATGTATGATATTGTAAATGGTTATCAATGTATGGGAAAAGGAGAACTTGATTTAAAACAATTGAGAAGGGAAGCATGAATCACTAGCAAAAAAGGGAGAAGTTAACTGTACTTCTGAAGTGTAGCAATTCAGGCTACAGTAACAAGAATTTTTTTTAAAAGAGTAAAAATTCAAATAACTTACCTTTGATATCCTCTCCTTGAGTAATAATTATGCATGATTTCTACAAAAATGCTCTTCTCATAAGCACTCTATGAATATAAGAAACTATAATACTAATTTTTTCACTCTTTGTAATGTTTCTAATCATCATTAATGGCCTTCATTATTATTCAGTTATTCCATTTTAGAAAAGCCTGCCAGTTATGCAAAATTATGTAGGGATATATGAAATTCTATGGATGTTTCTTCATCAGATACTGAAATGATAAGTGACTCTTTTTTCTTACAATATGAGAAAAATGAATTGTTACCGATGCAGAACACTTTATGACTAGCCAGTAACATCCCAGGCTCTACCTGCAAGCAAGAACATTTGAATCACGGAATTATGAAATACAGACTCAAAATGATATAAAACACTATTCTTGGGTTTATAGTTTTTTCCAACTGTTTCGTGTAGTGCCCAAGCAATCTGTGATTAGCTTTGTCATAAGGACTAAATCCGTGGGTTTATTTTTTAAATCTCTCCTACCACTTTCTAACCAGCACAGTTGTTGGAATTCCTTTATGACATGAATTTTCATTTTCCCCATTCACAAGCACATACTCTGTCAGAATACTGGGGACCTGATTTAAATGGTTATCAGTGTCACTGTAACACACAGTCATTTTCTGTTGCCTTTTTGCTCACTGGCTAAGGATATGGTGTCCTTATTTGCTTAATAAATGGGCAGTTAAGGATCTTCATTTTTTATGCTTGCTGCACGTTCATGTTTTATTATTATTTTATTCTTTCTATTTATAGATTTTACATTAACATTTGATGAATTTTCCACATAAATGGCAATGCTTGATGTAATTCATATCACTCTTAATATGTACAATTTGCATATATTATCCCAAGCAATGACCTAGTAAATGAATTAAATAAGCCTTGGTAATAAGAATGACATATCTGAGCCCATTTAGACAACAAAAGCCAATGCCTCACCATAGCAGGGCAGTATTGAGAAAACACAGACACCATCTCAGAATACACTATATATTCTAATTCATCCCAACCTCTGCTGCAAAGACACAAACACCTTCAAAGAATGAACCAGTGTCTGAAATAAACTAGTTAAGGGTAATATTTTCCATTCTTTTAGTGAGCACAAATATAATTTTAACATATTCTTGAAGAACACGATGAGTTCTATGTGGGTTTTATTAATTTTGAACCTAAAAACATTAATTATATCAATTATATAAAAGCAGCAGTGAAAGAATTGTAATTGCTTGCATTGTGCAAGCCATGCTGGGCTCCTAGCTATTCTTCCTTGAGGAGCTGCCACAAAACAACCATTTAAGGAAGAGACTTGCAAATGTTTAGAGTGATGGAGCAGGAGCGTTAAAGATTCTAGGTAGGTTCCCATATGTCTGCTTTACCTGATAAAATTCCTGTTGCCATCCATTATATTAGGTAACTATTACCCAGCTAGGAAAGATGCATCTTCTGAAAGCTATAATGGGATCCATTTGGATTGTGTAGCTTCCATAAGATTTGCTGAGACAAGATAATCATTAAGACTTACACCATTCCTGCAAGAAACTACTATCATAGGACTGGAATATTATTAGGGAAGTATTTATTCTTTTAGTGATCATTCAGTGTTAATATTAATGTAATATATTATTAAATCTCTCTGTTGTGGTCATGCTTTTTTTTTTTTTTTCTTGGTGATTCCTATTTAGGTTTTTGGACTTGATTCTGGTTTCTCACAGATTCTTACATTAGCTTCACAGGAGCTATTTGTGATTTACATTAATTTCATGCTATTGGAATTATTCCCAGCGATCTCATTGTGAGGTTTTTTTCCCGTCCTTACAATTGTTCTTTGCTTTCCCTTTGGCAACTATGGAAATGTTAGGCTTGCCTGCACAAATTAATTATTTCAGGCTAAACTTCTTTGTTTTGATGGGAAAGAAAGATGTGCCTCTGCAATGAAGCCATTATACCTCCAGTATATCGAGCAAATGTATTTATATATTTATTCCAGCGTAATTTGGTTTGGTGAAATAACTTCAGTGTGATGTTCTATGGTCTATTTTTTCTATTAGACTGTTGAACCTTCCAACACTTCTCTGCACCTTCACAGTTAGATCAGTGACTGGAAAGACAAATTTATTCATTACAAGTTACATTTGACAGACGTGCCAATCTATTTCCCTGGGTGCTCTTGATAAAACTTAAACCAAAAATACAATCAAGACAAAATGGGTAATAACTCCCTCAGAATTTCAGGGGAACATCACGAACACCCTTTGAAAGCCAGCATGTTTTTTTTTTTTTACTAGTGCTCAATTCCACATAAAGAGTCAGCTCGCATTTGAATCCAGTTCTCCTCAACCATCTAGATGAAGAGGCAGCCTACTCTGGAAAGGAACAATCCCAATCTATTTTATAGCAAAGGCAGAAGCTTTTCTACAGCTGAAAACCCCATATGGAGAACATGCTACTGCCAAATTTCTATCTATTAAGTTGAATAGGATCCAGCATATGTGGGTCCCTTGATTATAGCGCTGACCGAAATGTGCAAAGAGAAATGTGTTCTTTTAAACAGACAGCTCCTAAGACAATTTGGGCTTGAACATTTATAAAATTCAAATTCACCTGGATAAATGTAATCATCAAGGGACAAACCCCCTGGGTTCTACCATTTTATGGTCCTGGTGAGATGCACTGCCTACCAGAGAGTAAAGCATTTGCTGCATTCTGCACTAGCCAATTTCTCCAGCTCATTTTAAAGTGTAATTTAAGCCTTTTTTTTTTTTTTTCATCCTTCACTATGCCTCTCTGATGAGAAAACCAGCTTTCTAACTCCCAACTGCTGGTAGGGTGCATCCACTGTTCGATCCAGGGGTAAGGCTTATGTTAGACATTTGAAACCAGTTCACTTGGGTGCAGGTAGCCCAAAATTGCCACATTATGGACAGTTCAATGCAGGCTGCAAAACCTACCCAAGAAACAGAGTGGATACTTGTGGGCAGCTGACCTTGACCTACACAGAATCTATATTTGTACTCAGGGGAGGTAGCTTATAGCTGGATCTGTTCAGTCTCCATGCACACCTTTGACTGGTCATATTAGACTGGGTTGCTGGGCTGAACAGCTGTATTTGTCAGAAAAGCCTGGCTAGTGTTGTCATCTCTGAACCGTCTTTACAAGATCTCTGAACTGTCTTTACAAGATCTCTGAACTGATGGTGAAAGCAACTCAGAAGCAATGTCTTGACTAACATTTAATAGACAGAAGAAATGCAACTGGTTACAACAGCAGCTTAATACAGTTACAGAGCCTTTGTGGCCAGGTTATTAGTGTCTCTGGTTTGGGTGGAGTTCTGCTTATTGGAGTCTGTACCTGCCAGCTATGCCACGGTGATACAGAGTAATCCAAGACAAATTCAAACAATCGGTAGCTACAGCAGAGCATCTGTCACATCGCAGCTCTGCACCACCTTAATGTCATTGTACGTGTACGTTTTGTTGGTGTCGTCCAGCATTTGGTTTAGCAGTTGGTCTCACTTGGCTAACAAACCCTGTCTGGACAGTAGCACCTTAAGGGTTTAAGCTTCCTGTTGGTTTTAGGTATTGGTTTGAGACATGGAAGACATTGAGCCAGATAGGTACCTACTTCAAATCAGTGTGTCAGCCAGGAGCAAATAGGCTGTCTGTGACTGAGGTGTAGTCAGAAGAGAATCTGAAAAACTGTTCCAGTGTCCTGGCCAGTATAGGGACGGAGCAACAGCATTCTCCCTTATACCTACTCCATTTATAGTGTGAGGTTTATGCACAGTCTTTCAGAGTCAGTGGGATGTAGGCATTTAACCTGCTTAAGTACTTTTGTAAATCCCTTTGGACATCCACCTAAACTGTTAGGCAAAAGAGAGCTTTACATTTTCAAAGGCAAAGTAAGGACATTAAGTAATTAATCCCCACAATGTTTCTGTGATCATCTATATGGAAAAGGAGACTGAAATGAAGGAACTAAGGTTACATGGAGATGAACAGAAATATGGGATTTCTTGATAATCAACCCTGTGGTTATTTCCTTCCTGTTATTCTGCCTTACTGTTATTTGTAGATGATTAAAGTTGGATCCATAGACTTCCTGCACAAATGAAGTCTCAACTCTGACCCACCTGCCATCCTAATAAGAAAATATAATAGAAAATGAGGACATATCCCTTGTGTTTTCTCAGGTTTCAATTGTTTCCAGAGCCCAGGCAGCATGGAAAAGTGGTTAGTAATGCACTAACACTAGACAAAATCTTTCACAAACCATGCATCTTTGAAAGATTGCTTTTTGATGTGATGTGCAAAAAACTTTTTTCTTCCTTTTTTTTTTTTTTTTTTAATCGGCCTGACTCCATTGACTAAATCTCTACACTAAGAATGTAAGTTTGAGGATTTGGGTACAAAGAGAAGAGCAGCAGTTACATGCCAGTTTTTTTTTAAGTGGAGAAGTGATTAGACAGAAGCCAGCTGGAAACAAGTTTTGAATCTCTCTTTCAGATCTGCAGTGTAGCCCCAGTCTACTGTAGTCTGCTGTTTTTGGAGAAAGACTGGAGATAGACCATGACCTAATCTGAGTACTCTGGGGAGTGGCTGCACTGGCCCATGGGAGCCCCATGCATTGAGAGTGGATGATAAGGCCTCTCTGTGAAGGTTGTAAATGAAGATCAATTAATAACTGCAGAGATAAAGGACTGCATCTTCCACTGGATGGTCTCCAGACACCATTAGTGAAGTCACTGAGTAGCATGTGGTATTGTTTATCATCCCTGATGCGCCAAGTCACCAGTCTGTGAGTGATGGCTCTTGTCCTTGGTGGAATATGCCAAGTGGCTGGTTAAGCCCTGCAAAATGTGGACTCAGGACTGGTAAATACCGTGTGCCTCAAAGGCAGGCTTCAGTTACTGTAGGCACCTACATGGATTAAGACAGTGGGAGAAATCCTACTGTGAAATTATGAAATGTCAACTATAGATGCTATTGCAAGTGTAACGAGAAAGTTGCACAGTGGTATTAAGGGACTGTGGCCACTCCTCAGCTTACAAAAGCAAATGCCAGGTCCAGAAGCATTTCTAGTCACTGTGCAGTCCAGTTTAAGATATGGTTGGATCTAAACCCAGTGCATTGCCAGCTTCTATATTCAAAAAGATTATGCCAAAGACTATTCAGCAGGAGGGAAATTAATTTTTTCTTCCATTTTCGGGATGCACTATCTAGATACCTAACAGATTGAAATAACCAAATAAAAGACTTGTCCTTAGAGAAGGGACACTAGGGTTTAGTGTATGTCCTCTGTAGTCCTGAGTTTAGCTTTAATAAATTATTCAGAGCAGCATGAGCACTCATTGAGCAGCGATGTGAGGAGCAAAGCTGACAGAACCAGAGAAACACATTTAATACTTCTCTTTTTCATTAGCATTTGATTCTCACAAATACTTTATGACTAGTTTTAACTCATGATAACCTTACTGTCACGTCCAAGTTTCTCGGGACGATGACTCAGATTTGCCGATTCCTGGGTCAGGATTAAGGTGAAACAACACCAAGGATTTTTCAATTCATATAGCTCAATTTTTATTTGCTCACAACACATAATGGGCACAAAACTTTGTCAGTAATCTTTGCATCCTCTGCATCAGGCATTAAACTTACACCGACTAGTGGTGGATCTTATAACATACCCCGCTAAGCCTTAAACATGTCCCGACAAGCCTTGCCTTATATGCAGGCATACAGAATAAGAATGGGAGAGAAAAGGGGAAAGAGGAGAAGAGAGAGAGAGAAACACAAAAAGGAAAATTTCACCAGTCCTGGTTCCATCGTTGGTCCAGCCAGACAAGGGGCCCAGTTCTGGTGGGGCACAGCCACCCAGGGCTTTGACTTGTGTCCTTTTATAATTCCTTGCCCCTCCTCCCGGTGGGCACTTGGACTCGTTAGACTAATTGGGCATCATGCGCAGTTTATGCTTTCAGATTCTTCTGGAAATGAGTCGGTGGGCTTGGGGGTTGTTGGGGAGCTGCTCCCCCCTCCCTGCAAGTGTGACCATTGTTTGATCTTTCCTTTTGGCACATGCGTCATGAAAACGGTCTCTCTCTTGGCTCTTTCAAGACAGGGGAGTTCAGCCTCCGAAAAGTGTGGTCCCACCTCCGCAGGACCCCCTCCTCTTGCCGCGCCTCCCTGCCATTACCTGCACAGTCCCAGCATTTCCATAGAAACCATTTCCTTTGCCAAAGTTCTTTACTATGGTTGAGACATTAACTGTGGCTTCATCAGACCGTCACACCTACTCATGATGTCTTGGCTTAAGGGGCACCTTAGAACTTTTGGTATGAATTATTCACTTTTAAAAATTTATTTGCAAAGCCTTTATTTGCTGGGCACTATACATGTGGCTAGGAGAGAGAGCCACTGCTGGAAGGATGACATTGAAGACAGCACTGGTTGTACAGCCCAGCAGCAGCAGAAACAGAATTGAGTCCCAATCCATTACTCTAAGCACAGGGACATGCTGTGTTTCCAGTCAGAAAGCTTAGACTTATTTTTTTCTTATTAATTATTCTTGGTGCTACTATTCAGGGTTGAAACCTGGTCTATAAGCTTCAGAAGGTTTATTTTCCAGCTTTGCCAGTCTTTCAGCCTAGAAAGTCATTTCCCCAAGGATCTTTGGACTCATTTCAGGTTCAGAAAGCTTGGATTTCAGATTATTGTTCCCCCTACCTATTTTTGCTCAATTCCTGTGCTTTCCCATTTTGGACTTGCATTTGCCCAGGAGAACAAGAGAAAGTTGGCTTTTTCTGAGACATCTGTGCAACAGTAGATAATATTGTCATCAAGACACTAGTAGTATTGCATTGCATTTCATCACTTAGGCCATGTCTGTTCAATGTTTGTCCGGTGCTGTGTTGTCAGCTCTATGCACATGACCTCACTGGACTTGTACACTTGTAAAATATGATCAGGAAATAGCTTTATGGTTTTCTTGATACACAAGTCCTTTTCTTAACGCTTGAAGTGCTCAGCAACTTTTAATGGTGCATCCTAAAAATAATTGTTTAAAAAAGCAGAGGTGCAATGACAGCATATTCATTTCAATTCTTAATTGTTTTTAGGGATACACAAATAGTGACTTAAGTGAAATCCAGGCTTCACTGAAGTCACTGACAGGACTTCCAGTGAGTTTACTGAGGCCAGGATATACTGGTGTAGTCCTAACCACTGAAATGGTTGATAGATAGTAAGAACTAATACCATACTATTAGTAAGAACTAATATCATACTATTTCTTAAATATTAGTAATTTAAATATAAATAAATTTTACCATAAAATGTAACATGTAAATATCTCTGATTGAGAAAGATCCCTTACTCTTAGTTGTGAGCTCAAATAATCCTAATATTCAAATATACTGCAGTATTTATAAGCAGTGGAGCAGAACTTTGAGAAAGTTATGGCTGGTATCTGAGAGCTGTAACATTTACAAACATTAAATGAACAAAACCATATATTTTTATGCTTGCCATTCCAGACCCATGAAACTTATCTGAAAGGTTACGAGACAAGGGACTGAAAATGAATCTATTACACAATTGCTGCAGGGAGTTGCTGAGCACAGTAATTAATTGCTGGTGTATTCATTTGCGGCAGGAGGAGCAGCAGAAGGAAAAGATCTCATTGAATTTAGAATTGTATTTATTCATGTATGCACTGTGGTGTTACAGCACAATTATTATCTGACACATTGGAAGCGGACTTGTGCTCCGTTAGTTGCTTGAGCTATGTGCTATTATTGGGTGATCTGCTACAAAAATGCACAAAACGTTTATTTTGAGAGATGCGTTCAGGATTATAATTGATGCCTCACAGATCTCAGTCTGGCAATCTCAAAACCCAGCAAGAGGAGGAGGAAGCTCAGCTTGGCATCGTGTATGGTTAGTGTACAGCCCCCTAAAATGCTGACACGTCCACAGGGGCAGGTAGGAGAAAATCTTGAGTTCACAGGTCAGCAATCTCTAACGAGGAGCTCTGGATTTTTTATCTGTGTCTGGAAGGAGACATGGGTGCAAGCCAGTCTGTGCTGCTTTCCAGTTTCCAGTGCAGTGTTGGCACCAATCCACAGGCAGCTGCTCATCCAGCATTCCTGGCTAGAGGATCATTTCAGCAGCTATATAATATGTCAGCCAAGAGGAAGCAAGAAGGAAAAGGAAAATGGAGTTATGAAGTTAAAACCAAGAAAATAAAAATTCCAGGCAGCTGTAGTGTGGCAATAGCTGCTGGTGAGGGTAATAGTTTATCTGGTGAATCTGCTGCATAGTTTCTAATAAAACCTCACTAATCCTATTCGGAGATTTTTCCCCTGAATTGTACATTATTGTTTGCATAAAGCTTGTGGAAGCTGACATGACAACAGCTGATGTAAAGGTTTATACTTTGGATGGGTTTTAAAAGAGTAAAAATATGGACTAAATAGTGACTGTAGGCAGAACCATAATGAGGCCATGGTATGCAAGTGTCACCATCCCAGGAATGAGAGAAATACCAGGCACTTTGCATCTCATTAACCAGTGCCGAGTTGTAATCCTGACGCCACCAAGCTCAGCTGTGGAGAGTGTTGTGGAAGAGCAGAGGCGGGGATGTGCACGATCCCTGCCCACACGCCAGATGTTGTGTCCAGGAAAACATGGAGAACAGCCCACCCTGCCACCTCACTCCCTGCAGGGTAAGGGGAGAAGACAACGGGGAACAGGCTCTTCCCATGCACACCTTCTGTTCACAACGTTGTCACAGCAAGTGATGAAGAGCTTGGTCCTGTCCTCTTGCTGCAATGAGCAGTGCCCTGCCCTGGAGGAGTCTCATGGGTTCCAACCTAGCAACTTACAGAATAAGGTTGTTTTACACAAAGGAGTAGCAGAATCAGGTTTGGAATGATTATTCCTGAAGATTTTAAAAATAAACCAAGAGCTTCCTCTAGGCCTTTTAAACAAACAGCCTAAATGAACATGAAGTTAACCTCTCTTTCCTATCAGTCTGGTGAAGGAAACAAATGGAAGCGATGACAGGATTATATTACTCTATTAATATGACAGATTCTAATTTGTGAGAAGAAATGAACCTCATTCAGTGCTTTATTACTTTCAGAAATTCTAAAATCAATGCAAGATATGCCATAAACATCATTCTTGGCAGGCACTCATTGAGGTAAACATATAACTCAAAGATAGCTTGAACTGAATTCTGACCAATTTAGCAAGTAATAAGCAAGGCAGTCTGTGATAGGAACATTAAAAAGAAGAGACAGTAACAGAGTTATGAACAGATGGTATCCATAAATAATGTTGAAATAATAATAATATTTTAAATTTATATATGATGCCTTTCAGTCTGGAAAATCCCACAATGCTTTACAAAACTGAATTTAAAACACCAACTTAAACTGGAATGCAGCATTTCTGGTGTGAAATATGACAGTTGTTTGAGAGCCCAAGCAATGCCAAGTCGTTTGGGACAAGAAGAGAATAAGAATTTTAGTTCATTGCTGCTGCAGTAAGAGCTTGGGTTGAATTTTATTTCTTTCCTCTCTTCTAATCTATTTAATCTATCATCACCAATAGTATCTGGACATTCTGCCATAATACATCGCTATTATCCAGGAAGACCATTCTCCCTACTGTTAATGATATCAGATGCAATGTTGATTTTATTTATTAAAAACTCGAAATGATCAGCAATTTGGCTTGATCCTATGCAAAAAAATTACATTCTCAGCAAAAAATTACACTCCCATTCTCCCAAGGCCAAGTAGCGACAGTAGTTAGTACATCCATGTGTGGGGAATATTAACTCCTACGTCAGTCTGAATTCTGAAACCTTTGTCTTTCGCTGCAGAACATAATTGCTCCTTCCAAACACTTATGTCGCTCTGCCTAACTTTAGGCTGTCTTCTGATCTCAGATAAACCCAGGCAATCCTTCTGGCTTTAGTGGGATTATGCCAACATAAGTGAAACTAAAATTCACCCCATGGTAAATGAGAGTTGATAGGTGCATAAGGCACTGTGTGACGGTTGAAGGCTGCAATGGAAAAGTGCTGGAGGATGATAGGGAAAAATCATACGCTGTGTACACAGAGCAATGGAAACTATTTAAAGCAGCTCCAGCCTCGAATATTCTGTGTAGTCCTTCACAGGGAGAAAGATGTTACATGATAGCCTGGATATTTGAGTGAATAGACTCTGTATTATAGAAATAATATAAAATAGAAAATGGTGAACACTTCTGAGTGATGAATGACACAATCTATTTGCAGGAATGCTGAAAACAAACCAGGAAGTGATGTTGGTTAAAGTTAATTAATCTTTAATGCTTTACCATTCAGGTCTGTAGGAATCATAGCCAGTGTTTTCCCATTCCAAGCTCACATTTTTGATAATGGCACTTGTAAGGACTGTTTATGTCAGATGAGCTTTATATCAAGCTTATGGTAACTGTCCTGGAATGGTAGAAACACTGCAGAAATACCCTAGAATACTGAAGCATTTCTTGAAAATGGGGTTTTTCCTTGTAAAAACAGAAAAAGAGGTTGGCGACAGGGCTTTATCTGAAATTAACTATTTAACCCTTCTGAAAAGCTAAACTAGCTCCACTTCTGAAACATTTGTAGCTTTCTGAAAATGAGCTGGATGTAAATATTTTTTGTTTGTAGGATTCCTATGCTGGCAGTCTGTGAAGCCTATGAAGGTTTCCATGATGGCGTGAGACTGGGGTGTGAGCTGATTTACCACGTGTGCATGGAGAATAATGACAGCCTGCCCTGGGAGGTAACACAAACGGCACCTGTGTGTTGCTGTTCACTGTTGTCAGAGTTACTGTTGTCAGAGCATTCAATCTGCATTTTGGTGCAGATGATAATTTAGATAGAAAAAGGAGCTAATATGTTGCACAGTAGTACTAATGGCTCTCAGGCATCCCTTCCACTAAGAGGAGGTTGAAAGGTCAGTGGATTGGACGTTGCTGTACTCTCAGGACCATTTGTTAAATATACTGGGTAAAATCTTGTCTCCCGTAAATTAGCAGAACTGCTGCTGTTTCCACTGGATCCAGGTTTGCTTCTACTGTTTTTCAGTCAAACCATGTGTGGGTGGAAAGGAAGGAGAGGAATGCAGAAATTACACTGTCACATACATAGCAAATATTAGCATAGGTATAGCTTCAGGTTACTGAATAGTCATCTCGAACATCATTGAAAATAGAGTTTTGTTGTTTATTATGTATAAGTCGCATATTGAAAAGTCCACTCTTAATCCAGCATGTATCTACTTTTCAGGAAACACGAGTCTTTGGTTTAACTATGGCAATTTGTGCAGGAATCCTTGGACTGTCAGCTTAGGTGACAAACTGCAACTCATACTTAATTCTTATTCATACCAGCAGGACATGTGTATAAGCATACACATACCTACATGCGTGGACTTGTTAGTCGTATCTGAGATTATCGCAATATTTAAAAGGTTTCTTAAATTTAGACCTACTTTTGTGAGACACTGGGCAGTCTCATGTTCATTTGTTTCCATTTGCATCTTGGGATTTTATAACACAGTGGATTTGTTTCCTAATTTGATTTTTGCGGTTGCGTATCTATAATGCATCAGACTTTAGTTACAAGTTTAAATTAAAATTTATTTTTCAAAAATACAGGATTGTGTGCATCAGAGTTGACACTATTGTCAGGGCTTCTGTGTCACCATTTCATATCCTTGAAGCTGGTGCCTGGAAGTTGTTCCTGACAAGAACCCTGCATGTAGGCTCTGTACAGCGAGCCCGGTGACTTCAGTCTGCCTTCTGATGGGCGCGTGTCCATAGCTAAAGAGCTTGTCACTATAACTGACATCCTTACTGGCAGTCTGCAGAGAGAGCCTGAGCGTGGAGTGGACATGGAGATGCAGCACATCTCCACGCCACTGGCACAGAGACAGGGAGCTGGCATGTTGCAACCTACTCCCAGATCCATCAGACTTGGAAAACGTGGTCCAGAAAACACCCTCCTGTCCTTTGGGAGTCAGTTTGGGTTCAGAAACGGGGAAGCTGCTTTCACGTGGAGCTGTGTCTCAACTAATATAGCTGTGCTGTACGGTGGAGCTGTACTATGTCAGGATGGCCCTATGTGCCAGACTCCACTGTCTACACAGACTCCCTTGGGGATTCTGACTTCTTTGAAATGTTTTGGGTTTGTTTTTTTTCTTTTCACCTCAGCTGAGGTATGACGAAGACAAAAATGTGTGTAGTTTATCCTTGCTGCTGTCTCTGCTCTACCTTTCAGGTCCGTCAGTGTGGTAAGATCTTCAAATTTGTATGAAAACATAGACCCCCAAACCTCCCAATTTAAATAAGTTTTAGTCCAGTTTATAAGAAATGGGTCATTCAGTAGCCTGTTTTCTGAGTATTGTGTTAGTTGTATTTTGTCCACAGCCTTATCTTTGCCATACAGACTTCCAGTTTTTAGGATAGAGGCTTGCAGGTCTGTCTACAGGTATTTAAATATTTCTGGCTGTTTTAAAACCTCAGTACCTACTGAAATTAAGAAAAAGGTCTGAACACTAAACGTACTAAACACTGAACACTGCTGCTAAGTAACCACTTTACATAAATTCCCTCTGGATAGTTTCTTTTCTCTGTCTTCTGGAGGGTGACATTTGTTCTCACAATCTGTGGTGAGACCACAGTGAGCTGGCTGACCACAGTAACTGCTGCATGTCGTTCTGCTTGCTGCAGATTAGGAGCATGGGAGGTATCTCTTGCTTCTCTTTTTTTCTTTTTTCCTTTTTCTCACTCTCAGAACAACTGAAAAAGGACAAGGTTGAGATATTTCCTGAATATTGCATTATGCCTTGCCCTGCATGGTGCGCAGAGGATGCGGTGAGAGAGGATGAAAAGAGCTGTTGGACTAACTTGACTCTTGTGTCACCCAACTGCTCAGAAAACAGAGGGTCGACAGAGACCAGGGCTTCAAAACAGTGAGGTTGGAGGAGGCAGGGCTGTCAACCTTCCCTGCACCAGCCTGCTCCAGATGATTTCTCTTTCCTTCTAGAAAAGTGCTTTTTACAGTAGGAAAAGCATTCCATAAATATTCTGTATTTATTATTTTGCTAGAGCTTCTTTGCTATGCTGAACTTAGATCAATAAAATGAGAAGAAGGAGGAAAAATACCCAAAGATAAAAGAAACCCAGAGAACTGTGCATTCCAGAATAAACACAGCACTCCTTGACGCAGTACAGGCACTGTTTGTGCCTGGCTTCCCAACAGGGGTTCTTGCACATCCAGTAATTTTGTTTGTATTTTGTAAATTAGCAGATGGTTCTTTGATACAAAGGAGAAAGTGTTCCCACATCAGATCGAGTATCTCTCTTTCTCTCTTTCCCTCCCTTTGATATTAAACAAATCATAGAGGAAGACACAACCACAATTGCTAAAAGTAAAGGGGAGATGGAGCAAAGAAAAAATATGTGTAAGTTAACTGTAAAGTTCAGTTGACACTGACTACAGTAAAGCAAAGAATATAACTGAACAGGAGATATTCTTACTTCCAACATTTCTGAGCTGTACTCCAGGAGACCTAGGACACAGCCAGGTCAGTTTGTGTGACCCTTTTTACTGTTTCCTTCCCACGGAGGCTGCCTATATCTCATCAATTGAGGGGATTACTCAGATAATTGTGTCACTGCTGAAGTGGGGGAATAATTTTGTACCTGTCATGTAACCATTTAATAGAATCACAGAATTGTAGAGTCATTTAGGTTGGAAAAGACCCTTAAGATCATCAAATCCAACCGTTAACCGAACACTACCAAGTCTACTACTAAACCATGTCCCTAAGTGCCACGTCTACAAGTCTTTTAAATACCTCCAGGGATGGTGACTCAACTGCTTCCCTGGGTGACCTGTTCCAGTACTTGACAGCCCTTTTGGTGAAGAATTTTTTCCTAATATCCAATCTAAACCTCCCCTGGTGCAACTTGAGGCCATTCCCTCTCGTCCTATCAGTTGTTACTTGGGAAAAGAGACCGACACCCACGTTGCTACACCCTCCTTCCAGGCAGTTGTGGAGAGCAATAAGGTCTCCCCTGAGCCTCCTTTTCTCCAGACTAAACAACCCCAGTTCCCTCAGCCGCTCCTCACAGGACTTGTGCTCTTAGACCCTTGACCAGCCTCACTGCTCTTCTTTGGAAGCACTCCAGCACCCCAATGTCAGGGTGGAGCCTGTGTCTTACATGGTGATGTGTGTAAGGCATAGTGCCTGTTTACCAGAAATTGGGCTTGATCTTGGCTGGAACCTCAAGGCAGTAATTTGAGTAATGTAACAGCAATTAAATAAGATGCTTACAGACTAGATCTGGCTAAAGCATATTCCACATTGCTCAAAAAAACCCCTTTTTAATTGCTAGTCTGAAATTTCTTTGGAAATATTATTGCTGCAATAGTCAACTTTCCCCTCATTTACTTGACACCTTGTCTATACAGACATTGCAATGATAAATTATCATGTGTTTCTCGTGTGTAACCTATATATATAAGAGAAAGAGTGTTCTCTGGGGCAGACCTTCTCTTTATGATCCATGTTTGTACAAGACCTGGCATTATCGGGTCCCAGTCCATGACTGAACCATACAAGCACAACAGTGCTGTAAATAGGTACCCTGAAGATAAAATTCCATTTACTTGCCATTCAGCATCTTCCCCTACAGGTCTTTGCACCAGAAGTCTTGCATGAGAAAGAAGTTCCTCTGCTATTCCCATGTCTGGGACATGTCTGGGACCAGACTGACAGTGGGGGGGTTTCTCATTGGCCCTAGTAAGCATAATGGGTCCAATAGCTGTAGTGTTTTAGAACAGAGAAAATGCGTTCTTCTTCTGAAGCTTTGCCTGAAATATAGCTTGTGTCCAAAGGTGGAACAAATGATGGCTACATTTCCCTTGAACACTGGGTAGCAATTAAGGGGAAAATTTGCTGAAGTACTTACACAGAGACTCAAAGGGTATGATAAAACCAAGATGGATTTAATGCTCATTAACAACAAGTAATGCTCTAAGCAGAGGAAAAAGAAATTAAGAGAAAAATTTGCATTATATATAGGAAAAATATGTACCATGGAAAAATACATATCCAATACTAAACATGGGCACAAGCCCAGTCCTTCTCATTTTACAATCGTTGAGAGTGGCTCCATTGACTTCCAAGGGACTTGAATGGGATCCAGCTCCAAATCTGGCTTTCTTAACTCATGAATACTCCTCTTGAAATTAATAATATTTCTTGAATTAGGAAAGTAAGACAGATTTTTGTTAGTACAACTCTTGCCCTCCCTAATTCATCAAATGTATGATTTGAGAGAGAGCCTTTTCAAGGTAATAACTGTCACTGATATTTATAGTGATGTTTGTTCTGTTTTCTAAGGATGGGAGTCTTAGGACATAGATAGGGAGATAGTTAAACTATCTAGAGAAGTTTAAGGAATCACCAATCTACACTGTAAAGGTTCCCAATATAATTCAGAGTGTGCATGGGAGATAAATCATATATTGGATTAATTTGCTCATTTTACTGTTTGGTGACTAATCCATCCATGGGCCCTCCTCACTTCCTTCTTTGTATTTATCACCTGAGCATAACTGGGTAGTTATTTCTAAAGGGTAAATCAGATTTGAAAAAAGAGAACACATCTCTGCACATTCCAGATCCATGTCCATTGAGAAGTACTGCTAGTTGAGGCAGGTCGCATGGATTCTGTGGTTTTGTTATAGTTTTTTTGTTGGATGAACATGTAAAACCTTTTCACTGAATAGTGTGTTCTGAGTTAAAACACAGTTTCTGACTGTTCTTTTGACATACAACTGTGAAACTAATTTCCTGCAACACAAAAACATGAACTTTGTAAAAATTTGCATTTTCATGAATATTCATTTAATATTTATAATTATTTTAGTCTTGCTCACATACTCCCCTTGTTTTCTAATACTCAAAACAGCTTTTTGGCAATTAATTTGAATTTTAGTACTAACAAGTGGCATCTCCTATGAAGCCTATTACAAACATGGCACATTGTTCTAAATTGCATAATAAAATAACTGTCTAGAACTGCGACATATTCAGCAAAATGGCTCTACTTCTGTTTGACAGGGTGAACGCCTATGTGCTTTTCAAAGCAACTAGTTTAGCACTCTTCATTTACAAAGAGGGAAGGGAGAGGAGAGAGAAACGCTACTCTGAGAACAGCTTGTCTCATGTTGACCTACTTTCTCCACCAATCTGCGTGCAGCCGGAGCTGCTGTTGTGTTGACACTACATATCCAAGCTAAAGCAAACCCAGCAGAATCCGTGGCCTCAGAGATTGGCTCTAGAGAAGACAAAAGGCCTTCTGGGTTTGATACGACTTTTGGACGTGCAGGCACTGCAGGACTGGGGTAGAGTGAGCTGATTTTCAAAACTGAGTCTCGTGCCTTCTCTTTCCTGTGAGATCTAAAGTAGATTACGCTCACATAATGAGGCCACTTTGTGTCTAATCTCTCAGGTGCATTTATGTCTAAAGCAGGTGGTGTTGGTCCAGGGAGGGTCTCCTTATCTTCAAGGGGCACATGGTCAAAGAGCTGAATTTGCTGCTCTTATCAGCATTTTCTCTCTCCTGCCAGAAAAATCAGGAAAACAAGGGAAAAGGGGTGTGCCTATGAGATACGCAGGGATGCCCGTTTGTCATGCCTATCTTTGACTCTATTTTAGCCCCTAGAGATTATTTCCAGACAATGCAAATTAGAGTAGCTATAGAGCAAATCAGAGTAGTTGTAGAGCTCCCCTAATGTCATGCAGTGGGGAGAAGTTGTGTACAGTGCCTCCAGACCAGGGAATGGAAACCTTCTTGTATCTACATATCCATGCAGCGATAAACACCTTGTTATCTGTGTTTTTTGTAAATATTGGATCCTGAGGTTCAATTCGTGATCCTTGGGTTTTGTTTTTAACTTGCTACCATCAATTTTTTGAAAGGACATCATTTTTTTGATGTGCTGCACATCTGTAACTCCTGCTGCCTATAGTGGGAGGAGGTACTGCTGCCTCCTGAGAAAAGTGAGTTAAAAAATATGTTGTGTTGATTCGCATCACCACATCAGTTTTATCATTTCAACCAATGTTTTTACAAAAGCTGATCTGTAGTTCACAAAGCAAATACTACTCCTTTGCCCCTGAAAGCCTCTTGTCCTTTAATGGAAATGAATACAGTTTTATTCTTAGCAGCTTGTTGCAGAAAACTCCAATAATGCATCTCTTTACTAAAATATCCTTTTTATGACTAGTTTTAACTGAAAGCAAGAACCCTGTTGATTCTGAGAAGGAGAAAGACCCTAAGACTTCTGTTTAGAAAATATGGTATTTCCTTTACACCATTCCAGAGATTTCTTTTTACAAATCCTTTCTTTGCATCTCCTTTAATAAGGGTATTTGTGATAGGACACTGGTAAGATCCATTTATTTATTTGGGTCCTAAAGAAATCGAGTTGACCTCAGTTTAGTAGAACAAATAAAATGAGCCAGATCAGAGCCTTTAAAAAGACTTAAATGAGGTCTAGTAGAAACTACTTATTGCTAGGTGAAATGTTACTGGGACTTTCTTGTACCCTATTGCTGGAACCCTTGGGGGAAATTACAGCCCAGCGTGGCAGCAGGTGAACATAAAGTGCACTAACTGCTGTGCCCTACCTCGCTCTGTGGCACTCTCATCCCACATCAAGACTGCCTTTTTATGGGCTGGCTTAATCTGCTTTCAAAGTGGATTAAAACAGGTACTCGTAGGGTGGACTAAGAGAGTCCTTGGATAAAGGCAGCACAGAGCACCTAGTGCAGTTGTGACGCTAAACTACTTCCCCACAGAGATTTGGGTATTTTAAAATTCATTCAATATAGAGGGTTCTACTTCCTCCTAGGAACATGTGAAGTGGGTGAAAGTTTGACAGCTGCCATTCTGCTGAATCTGTGTTTCTGGGATAGAGGTTCTGCTCTCCATGCCATTAAGATTTCTCTGCCTATTGCTAAATGTTTCTTGGCTACCTGAATTTACTCTCCAATAAGCCATGTAGGCCACTGGGGCAGGAAGCTTCATGGGCTGCTGTTGTTGGCATGCTGCTTGGTTTTGAGAGGCTGGGATTCAAGGGTTTGGGGTTGCATCAAGTCTCTTGCTTTGGGGGCAGTGCTGAATATCACTGTCTTGTGAAATGCCTCATGCACATGTGATCCAAAAGTTCCTACACCTCTGAGCCATGAAAGCCAATGGCGAGCTCATAGATGGCAAGAACTGCTATTACTGTAGCACTCAAAAACTCAAATAGTTTTTATTAAACTGTCTGAACGTGTTTGCTAATTGTTTGGCGGAGTGCCCGTGTCATATGATTTCAATTAGGCAACAACAGCTTAAGATACAATTCTTTTGTGAGGTGACTTTCCGATTCATGTCTGCTGGGAATTAGGCAAAGTCAGAGTTGAGGCACTGGAAGGAAAGTGAGGATGAAACTGTAGGTGGATTGAGTGAGTTTTACAGTTCAGAGAGAATCACAGCAAAATAGGTTACTTCCCTATACCTGCCATTTTTTTCATCTGTGCTATGGCTTAATATTTCTCTTTAATTTACATTAATTTCCTTTTAAGCTTTTGATATTTAAAGAATTCTTGTAAACTACAGTGCCACGAACTGAGTGTCACGAATTCTAGTCGTAGCTTTCGTTCCTCTCTATTTGGCGTTGTCTGAGCTCGAGGAGCCAGGACCACATCCAGACGCTCCACCCTGAGACAAGGTCTGGGAGTGCACGTCTCCCTTCCCTACCTTGACATCTGTGGAAACCCATAGCTGAGAAAGAGTTTCAGGCTAATGCTGCCAAATCAACCAGGTCTCTGGTCCGAATGATCTGACTGCCAGGACTATACTGCTCTACAGAGTGCAGATGTAGCCTGCAAAAAACTTAGGGAAGGTGCTTCATCCTCTTGTGTCCACTTACTGTGCTGTGCAAATAGTCGTATTCCTCACTGAGTAGCATGAGGATCAATTCCTTAACATCTGGAAAGAGAGTTGAAAACCTAAAGCAATAATTTTAAAATTATGCTTCATCAGTGCTGTACATTTAATGTTAATGTTACTATATGAATGTTCATTGACAAATGAAGGGTACATTTTAAAACTCCCTTAGACGTATCAGTAAATATAAAGTCTTTGTTCATCAGTATGTGGTTTATAATCCTGTAACAGCAATGTTCTACTGTGTCTTTTATGGATGTGTATTGGAGAGATGTGATGTTTTACTGACTTCTCAATACGCAAAGCTTATAGCCTAGTTTTTTCCCAACATTAGAGGTTTGACTTGATTGTGGTGGTTTTACTTCTGCTGAAAGCACAATCAATGCCTTGTATTTTCAATACCATGAAGATAAAGAAGTGCACTGCATTTTTCAGCAGGAGTATCACTTCCAGCAGGAGTAGAACAAACAGACCTTTTTAGCTGTTTACATGAATAGACTTTGAAGCGTACCCTCTAGTTCCCTTGGGAGGTTAATTTTTAAAACACATCAACGGAAAACAAAACTGAGTAGTCGAGTGCGTTTTTAAAGTCTTGAATGAAATACAGGCTCTCATCCTGCTGGCCAGGTCAGGTGCTGCATAATGCCTGTCTGCATAACCAGCACCAGACTGCTGACCTGTCCTGTTCGAACATGGAACTGCACTGCCTAAATTTGCACTGTCATGCCTTGGCTCTTGCCTCAAGCAAGGGCTATCTGTGCAGTAGGGACTTCGCTTCTGCCCAGAGCCCAGCATCAGGAGGGTCCATTATCAGGGTCTGGTTTGGGGATTTTGCACATGAACTACCCTGCACTGCCCCTTGGCTGTGTTGAATTTGTGCTGGGCACTATAAAAGCTGAGGCCAAACGCAGCCATGTGCAGGCACAGCTAAAGCCATACTGGGAACATGCATACTGCACCAAAAGTTATTAATTCCCTCAGCCGCTCCAGTAAATCTCTTCCTGCCACAAGCATACACTGAGAGTTATTCCTGCCCAAAACAGACCTGTGGGAGAGAATTGGTGTCAGAAAGGTTAAGTAACTCAGTCCATAATTGCAGGGACTTGTCCATAATTTCAAATTCTGTGTGCAGAAAAGGAAGGCTTTTCTTTCCATTAGACCATGTGGTTAAAGACAGACAGAATCTGGCCATTCTGTGCAAATCTTCTAAGGGTAATAAGTTTCCTCATTTGACACAGATTTTCAAGCCAAGGTGATTAACAAGTCATAAATATAATGCTACAGTGATCCTTAAAATAAACAACATTCCTTGATTTGAAAATCCCAGGAGATGAGTTTTAATTTCTCTAACCAATCTGGGAATGTAAAAGATTTTCCTGCAGTGCCTTATTGATATAATTTGACCTTGCTCAGCAGTGAAGCTCCCTGATGGAGGTGTGTGTGAGGAAGGAGGGGTGTGTGGGCACACATGCAAAGTGCTCTTACTATGCCTGTATTCAAATTCTAATTCCATATTCTTGTAAGAACGATCTCACTGGGAACCAAAAATAGCACAGACGGAAAATATTCTCACAAGATGATTGTCACACAAATAAGAATAGTTTCTCTTTAACCCGTTCTCTTATCAGCTAAGCTCTCTGCAGGCTCCTGATCCTCTGCCAGTGCTTTACTTTAGCCATTGGCCAAGAATCTATTCATGAAAAGCAACAATTTAATAGTAATAAAATATCTCTGTGGTTGAAAGTATGCCACTAAACTGGATTAAATGAAGTGTGCTTACCTTGTTTAAACAATATAAAAGTATTGCTTCAGTGATGGTAATTTGCCACATTTGTAATAGGGTGTGGTTCTGAGTTTTGGTGACTTGTTTTTCTGGGTCCTTCCTAGCTTTAAACATTGCCAGTTACATCTCCTAATGCTCTGTTGCTTTCAATGAGATAGCACAAAGTGCTTGTCTGACCCAAATTCTTCCTGCCAATCACAATTTCCTGTATAGAAAGAGAAGGTGAATTAATGGTGATGCCTTTATTTATTTTTATTACCGCAACACCCACAAGCCTCAGTTTTGGAAGAGACTGGGCTGTGGTAGGCATTATGAATACACAGAACAAAAAGGTTGTCCTTTCAGAAAGCCTGTCCTCTTAAGTACTGGAGCGGGGTGACAGAGGATACTGGTAGAGGGTGCAAGGAAACCACGAAACAGTATTGTTCTACACACAAAGCAACCAAACAGTTGTTTTTATAGGCACCATGGCAGAATAGAGGTATGAGGAAGTTGAATGAGAAGTATGAAGCTTTGGATGTTTAGGGAGCTCCTGCAAAGTGAGAGAAAGCCTGAATTTGCTTGTTTGAAGCTCCAGTGAGTGGTGTGATCTAGCAACACCCTCGTGTCCAAGGTGGAAGCTGATCAATGCAGGAAATAGATCCATCAGAGGAGGTGCCCACAGGCTTGGAGTGGCGTGTTAGAGAAGGGGCAGGTGGCAACGGGGTTCGGAGAGAAACAGGGGGTGGAAGAGAGTTGATCCCATGAATCCCCTATTTTATCCAGGTTGTTTTGGGGGAAGTGCACTCTGTAGAGTGTTAACAGTGGTCTGCAAAGGAGCTGATCTGTCAAGTTAGCATTTTACAATGGTGTGTTAATTCCTGGACTTCTATGATAGACAGTTACATATAAATAAAAGCTATGATCCTGTTCTTTTATTTAAATTTGTTTATAGACTATGGAAAAAAGCTGATGGTTGCATATTTACCACACAACAGATGTTCATAGTTCTCAGGCACATCATCTGCCCAATTGCCCATGGCTTTGTCTATTCCAATTATTTTTTCCCATATGTACACATTGGGTCACATTCCAGCTCTGAGACAAAGAGGGTTTTAGTTTTTGTTCCTCTCCAGAACTACTGAGGTCCTTTGGGCTTCTCACAAATGCTGTCATATCCCAAAGAAGAGCCCTGAAAACATGCCCATGGCAGTAACCTGTAAGGGAGTGATTGACAGGCTCCCACTCAGCAGGTTTGGGGAGACCTTCGCTATGAAGCCTTCCATTTTGGGTGTGATCCTCAGCTTGCCCATGTTGCTTTGCCCCAGAAAGGCTGCTACACCTTGGATATTCCAGCAAGGCTCCCTAGTACTGACTGTGAGAGAACTTGGAAAAAACCCCTCCATGAAGTTGCTGTGCTGACTAAAGTGGGTAGAGTGTATGGGAAGAGTCAGTGCTGAATGCTGCCCAGACAAGCAAAAATATTTTTACTTTCATAAGTAGCTGAAGAATTGCTGTCCCCTCTTCTTTTCTGTGATGATAATCTTAGATGGATCTGGCTTCTCTGTGAGACAAGGGTTGCCACTGAACTTTAACGCTGAGAAGGAGTTGGGGGATGCACTTCCGTGAGAAGAGAAGATGCTGCTGGGGACCTGCCTGGTGATAACCTTGGCTCTTCATGAAGCGAGGTGACCTGCCTTCCTGGGATTTAGAAACAGGCCCCACACGTTTTCCTTGCACGCTGAGCTAATGTGCTGCTCAGCTTCCCTTTGTGTTTTTGTGTCCTTGGCAGAAACCTCTACTGAGTAGCGCTTGCCTGTGCCATTCTGGCGTTGGCAGGTGAGGCAAGAAATCTCGGACCAGCTACACTTGTAGTTGAGCAGTGAATCACAGCGATGCAGTCCTGCAGGGAACTCGATGTCATCTGAATGCAGAGTAGTGCTGCGAAACGTCGCACAGAGCAGAGAGAACACAACTAGCTCGGAGCAGCCGGTTTTGACATTGGACAGACTATCAGCCAGGCACAGTGTAGCCAGCCTGGGATAATCAGCCATGCTGAGAGGCAAGGATAATTAGGCAGACACAGAGATACCCTGCAGATATCCTTCTGCAGCTCTTAACTATTCTTAGAAAACTTTTTCTAATATATAGCTTATATATTGCTCGCTCTGAATTAAACGGATTCTTATGTTATTTGTCACATATTCTTGTTTACTATGTTGGAAGCTCCTGTCATATTCTCCTGAGTCTCCTCTTTTCCAGACCAAACAAATAGAGAAGAAATTCAGCCTTTCTGTATAGGAGGATGTTTTCCTTTCAAATTTGTCTGCATTTTTTGTAAAATATGGTGTTCCAAATTGCACCCTAAAAGAAGTTTCACCGATGCTTAATGAAAGGGAATAATTACTTCCGATGTCTGACATGCATCAGTCTTACTAATACATCATTGAATGAGCTTTACTTTTTCTGTTGCAGTGTGTCATGGTGTTGAGTCATATTCCACCTATGGTCCTCCATAACTCCCAGCACTCATTTTGCAGTATTCTTATTTAACCAGATACTTCTTATTTTGTATTTGTTCATTTGGTTTCTCCTTTTACTTATTACTTCACAGTCGCCCTTATTGAATGTCTTGCCCTGATTTAAGGCTAGTTACTCAATTCATTGAGACTGTTCGGAATTGTGAAAGAGTCCTTCAAAGGATTCACAACCTTCCCTGGCATCTGCACCTTCTGCACTGTCCTTTCTATGAGCTGAGTCATTGGTGAGAATACTGAACTGACCTGGTTTCAGGACAGATCCTTAGGGGACCTCACTTGATACATCCAGATACGCTCAATACCTGTGGGAGGAAAAATTGGTGTTCGAGCATAAGCTTTGGTCTTAATTTGGAAACAACAAGGCATTAGGGCACTTCATCTGAAGTGAAGCCTCAGCTTCATAAAACAGGATGAACAGGAAAATACCCATGTGCATCTTCCACGCAAGCGACTCCGTGCCTTCGCCCTGCCCAGCATACAAACGCCACACACTGCCTTTGCGCCGTGAATCCGCACCGTATCTCGAAGGGGGTTATAAATATACATCCTCCTTCAGTTTGAGAAGTAAGAAGAGGATGCAGATGGGTGAGAACTGTTCCAGTGAAGCTCGCGTTCTCGCCCAGCGCATAATGAGATCAGAATGCAGGCAGGAACGTGTGGAGGAGTGGAGCTGGCAAGGATTCACCAGCCTGAATTATTCTAAGCCTATTCCATCCCTAATCAAACCTTTTTTCTTTTTTTTGTGCATGAAGGTGCTTTATGAAGATGTTTCTGTTTGAACATGAAATTCAAGCTCCTTTTACTACATGAGCAAATTCTAGTTGACAGGATATTGCTCTTTCGGTGAGTTTTTGGTGTGCTGGGCTTCTTATCATAGCTTCCTTTGCTATGGTTATTTCAGAGCACTTGGCATTTCTCTGCTATGTAGACAATTTGCTGGATGCTGGAAAGTATGAAATTGGATCTTTAAAAGGATCCCAGATCATTTTTGATGCTAATAAAAATCTAAAAAAAACCCCCAAACAGACAAGGGGGTGGGCAGAGCAGTATCACATGAGTTATCCAGACTTGTTTACATCCTGATTTGCAAAAGATACCGCTCGACCCCAGCATAACCTTGAAATCTACACAGGGAGAGGAAATACTATGTAAATTAGAACAGCCAAAACAAAACAGGCAGACAGAAGCTCAGTGTACAGAACAAGCTGGGAAGGCAGGCTTTGCAAACACTTCGCAATGGAGAAGAAATGTGCACAAATTCTTTTTTTTTTTTTTTTTCCTGGGATGTAAATGACTGTGAAAAAAAACCTCCCTAACAAAAAATGGCAGGGCTGGTTTTACAAGACCACACCCATTTTCCATAGCACAGGAACAGCATGTTTTCCTGCACCAACCATGCTGCAAACCCTCCCCGGGGAGTCATGCCCAAAGCAGGACCAGTTCAGAACACCTAGGGAAACATACTTGTACCCAATCTTTTTGGCTGCCGTCTAAACGGGTGTTAAAAGATGAGAGTGATGTCTTGGGGGCCCTATCATGGGAGCAAAGTAATGTATGCTGATTAAAACATACTTAATAGCAGTGAGTGGATGTTGGTGATGAGCAAGTCTTGTGTTAGCCTCCTCTGTTGGATAAAGAAGGGGGAAAAGTGTACCAAAAGCTGCAGTTCATCCAGGGGTTTTTCAGTGGTGGTGAGGCCATGTGGTTCACTGTCTCCAATTGTGCACTGGGACACATGTTTGTGTGGCTGAACTATGAAGAGACTGAGAAACAGATCTAGAGGAAGAATAATGTCATTTTTCCAGCGAGTTAAAAGCTTTCCACCCCACTTAGGTTTTTGTCTGGGCTTTCTAAGCATGCTCACAGATGCCTGCGTTGGTGGGGCGAGGGGCTGCTGGCAAAAGGGGCCCAGCCTGCCAGAGCTGGCAGGAGCACCACCTCCCCTAACGCCGTACTTCCACTCCTGAAATTACAGCTGTGGCTCAGCCTCTCCACAATGCTCCCGATGCTTCCAGGTTTGGGGTTGCGTACCCCACCGGTGCTGTGTTAGAGAGCTGAACCACCTGAGGACTTCTACAAAGCGATGCATCTTCACTTTCAGCTCCCTCGCAGGATCTGGGGGACCACAGAAGTAGTGCAAAGGAGGCTGCCGGAGCATGGCACCCAGCGTGGCACCCAGCTGGAGTTCGGCACGGCGGCACCCTGAGCGTGTCTAACCACAGCCATACCGGGCTGCTCGGTGTCTGCGGATGCAGCTTCCTCAGGCTCTTAACCATGTTAAGAGAATGTTATTCCTTGCCTCGTTATTTGGAATTCATTTCAGGAGAGGGAAAGTGGTTTGCATGCTGACCCCTCTTGTCCCTTCAACCCACAAAAGTGTTAATCTCTGAATTTTAGTCTCTGGAAGGAGGGAACGCAGCAGCTGTGAGCAGTATTTTAAGGCTGATGGAGTACGATGACCTAGTCCACTGTAGGCAATGGCTGAGCCCAGTAGAAGTACAGTTGTAGTCAGAAGCATGTTCACAACCAGCAAAGTTTAGGAGGCAGCACTGAGATAAAATGGGGGCTAAAAAAGAGATAACTGCATGCCCCAAAATTGCCAATATCCTTCCTGAAATCTCCATTAAACTGGTTATCAGTCATATTACTTTACTGAAGTGACTGGGGAGAGCTCTTGCTTAGCATTGTACGATTCTAGGAACAGCATGTTTTCTTTCACCTGACAACGTCATATTTCTTGCTCTCGAAGAAATGAGAGTTGTCCATGGAGCAGTGTTGACCTGAGCTCTTGTGCTCAAATGTTTCAATCCTCGGATCATCCTGGGCTTACTAGGGGCTGTACTCTTCCAGCCTTTCTCAAGATGATGTGAACGGTCCCCTTGGGGGTCAAGTGCTATTCAGAAAGAATAGTGGTGCCAGAATTTGTTCGTGTTGTTGAGGAGTAAGAAGCATATTGTGTGTAATGATGTCTGCTAAACTTTTCATAGCACTTGCTTGCCTGCTGTCTCCTACTGACTACACACACATGCAATGTAGACTGATACTTTTCTTTGTCAGGATATGAACCATCACTGTTTAAGTGTAAAATGAAATTTTGGTGTATGTATATATTTAAGCAAAATATGTTTCCTATGAACACTAATTGGCATAATAGTCTTGCTTTAAATGTATAGATTTGAATCCTAGAAAGCTTCCTCAGCCATTGAAATGTGTGCTTGTGCATGAGAAATTTGAAAGAAAAAGTAAGTGTGGCAAGAGGAATGAATGCTTTAAAGCAAAGGCAGGGAGGGAAGGAAATACTAAAGCAGTCAAGTTGTCCTTTATTCCATTCCACTGCAGGTCCATCAGTTTTCAGGGGTTTGTGCACAGGAAAAAATACTATTCCAGAGGAGTGTTGGTGGCTAAGCCTAGCTCTCACCTGCGGTACTGCTCTGTAGCAGCACGAAATGTGAAGGGAAGCTGACTGAAAAGCAAATGTTTCTCTCCAGTGGAAACCACAGGGTTCAGTTAAGTCTGAAAATCTGGCTTTTTAATTAATTCTCTCATCAGATTTTGACTATGTGGGAAATCTTTATTCCTACTTGCACAGAAATTTATGAAATAAATGGGAAATGTAGCTTCTTAATATTTAATATGCTTGGTGATTAAAAGAAATTAGTTTCAACCATTGAGCAGTTTAGCAGACCTCCATTAATTTTTATACGGAAATATTTGCCTGACTTCTTTCTGTGAATTTATATGAAAAGAATAATTGCTAAATCTTCTCCCATCTGTGTGTTTTTGATAAGGACATCTCTAATGTGAATAATCAGAAACTGAATCCTAATCGAATGCTAATGCGTTAAGTGGAATGTAGTCCATACTTCATAAATAACGTGTGGATTGTGGAGTTAAAATGGAATGATAAAGCCCAGAAGTGTTTCAGATGGAAATTTATTTTCAGATTTTCGAAGCAACCAGACAGAATCAGGACCTTAATTCAGAATTTACTTAAGCATTTAGGTGTTTAAGCTATGTCGACTTACAATGCCTTTGGAAGTCCGTGCCTTTCTTTTTTAAACCATTAGTGAAGAATAGAACTTGTTGCATTGTCTCGGTTTTGAGACAGTGCTGAGATAATTTACAGTGATAACTGTTACTGCAGAGCTAAAACGGAAAGACCTTTCTTTTGGTATGTGTGTAATGAAAAGTGTGATGTTTTCAAATACTGAATGACCAGTGAATCAATATTTCCCCAATGTTTTTCAGACACAGTATGATAAAGTAGTCTTTCAGATTACTGATTTCAGGTTTCTATTAATCTTTTCCATCACACCTTTATAAGAAAGGCTTTTGTTATTGCTTTTTAGTACACTGAACTGGTAATCCGATCTCACTTTTTGAGACTTAAGCATTGTTCTATAAATGCAGCTTTGGGCTAAAAATTATTTTAATTTTTGACAATTTCCATATGATTTTCATTGTTTGTGCCCACCACTAAGTTATCTCAAAACATTGCACCATGGCTAACAGCTAAATTGGGTCTCCCAGGGAAATGTTTAATTCTTGGGCGACAAGAACTAGGTGAATGTAATTTGAAAAATGAAAGTGGAAGGAGAAAATTATTTGCTTTCCGGTGAGAAGTGAAGGGAGGATTTTTTTGACTGTCACCTTCTTTGCCTTCCCTGTGGCTCTTGTGATACCCCAGTGGAAAAGACGTAACGGTGGTGACTCAGCTAAGGACAGTGTTCAAAACAACCACCACCAGATGAGCATTGTATGAACCGATTGCTTTTGAGTGCTCATCATCTGTAGGGCTGTACTGGAAGGCAACTGCCATTGAAATCGGGGCTTTTTTGTGGTACAACCTGCTCAGATGCACACAAAGAGATAATGGCTGCCCCAAGGGCTAACAGGTGAAATGATATGGTAGCTTATAGGTGGCCAGACCTTTTTTGGCACATGGGGGAATCTAGAAGACCCTTAAGGAGTCAGAAATGGGGAATTCTGATTTGCAAGCTATTGCTGCTAGACTGTCTTTTGCCACTAATAAATCAATGAGCTAAGGAGGTAAGTTTTGTCTGAATGTCAGTGGATAAACAGGGTAAGTAAAGACTGTGTAAAAGACAAGGGGTATGTTGACACTGCCACGCTGACAGGTCCTCCTGAACTGAGCTGGTGTTGAGCCAGGTGATTCAGGGTCTGCCTGGGCTGGAGCTAGAGCAGCACAGGTCTCAGTGTTGGCTGCAAAATCTCTCTGAGATGCTGGGTAAGGGCTGTGCTAACAGCCCAGCTCCTACAGCGTAGCACTTCTTGCAGGTGAGACCTACTGTATGGAAAGAAACCTGGAAAATCCATAAACAAACTGCTCACAATGTGTAATGGACCTTGCCTGCAGCACAGGGCAGGTTTGTGCTGCGCTGGGTTTGCACTGCACAGGTATTCCTTGTAGTGCATGACTGTCTCTCTGCCAGCCTTATTATTGATGCTTTATATTAGATAACATATGTTAATTGTTTTCTGATTCCCCTGTTAAGAAAGACTTTTAGTCTTCCTTCACGTGTCTTGGTTTAGTAGTTGCGCCTGCGCTTCTGCCCCCATGATGGTGTGTACCAGGAGGTTGGGGCATGTCCACTCTCTCCCTTCCAGAAGAAACCATGTGTGTGTGCACATATCTCTGTATAGCAACAGCATGGGCAGGCAAACCCATAAAGAATTTAATTAGGGTAAGAGGATATAAGCCTCTAAAACGTAGACATAAACAGAGCTTGCCATGGGGCATGTGTGTCCTTATGCTGCTGCTGAGGACACTGCAGAGGCAGCCACTGGCTTCTGCCTTAAAGACCAAGCTGTGGGCCAGTGATCATAGCTTGCGACAAGCTCTAAACTCTGCTCCGCTCTTTCAGGCTATAAAATTATTTTTTTTTTCTCCCATGAAACAATAAGGTTTCACTTTTACTTTGGACCTCATCTCAAATTTATGTTGGCCATTAGTCATACCCTTTAAATGAATCTATAAATAAAAACCAGACTGAAACTGTGCCCCCTCCTGCCTGCCAGTATACTACATGCTACAATAAAATGCTTCTCCAGCAAACTCTTGCTTCTCGCTAAATAGTCTGACTCATGTTTTCTGGTTAGGGAAAAGGGAGTGGCATCCTGCAAGGGCTGCGCACCCCAGTGCAGCTCCATGTGATACAGTGAGTGTGCAGTATGGAAAGGAAAATACAGTCTGTTTGCTTAGCTTTACGGTTGAAATGTAATTAATGGCAAATGGGTGAAAAGTATGGATTATAAAATCATGGTATAAGTGAAATTTATGTGTTAATAAAGAAGTCCTAAAATGTTTTCTTTTTTTTTAAAAATCAATGTAGAGTTATTAAAAAAACCCCTCTAGTCTGATGACTGAAAAAGTGCAGACACATGGAAATATTCTTATAGTTTCCAGATTATTTTCATTCCAAGGTGTTTAGAATAGCTCCATTTTTATTTGAAAATTTTGTTTTGGTTTGGGAGTTATTCCTGGTTAGTAATAATTTCCAAATTTTCTCATAAGCATGATCAAAATGTTATGATACTTCAATTAAACATTTAAGTAACCATCTCAGCAAAAAAAAAAGTGTACATTCTGTCAATACATTTGTGAAACAACAAAGGAACATTTGTGAAAATCCTCCCCCCAAATTACAGTAATGACAACTTATTTTTTTCTTTTTAGGTGTTGTTTTCTTTCTTTGTTAGATTTTTTTATCAAGTCTTTTGCTACAAGAAAAAGATCCCATAAATATGCAGGTCTTACTTTGTGTATGAATATATAAGCCAGCTGTAATTTAACAGAAGTGGAACCAACCTCTTGCACTCAGGTTGCCTCATATTATCCAGTATAAAAAGTCTGAACATTTCTTTGAGAAGCATTATCATCCCCACAGCATACAGCAATCTTCATATACTTAGCAAGGAAAACCAACCCAAGAACAAAACAGAAAACCAAGCCTCCAAGGTTACAAACTGGCCTTTACTGGTCCAGTGCCATTCCTTTCAGATTTAAGCAAGCTGTGAGCTGTCAAGAATTTCCCTTCTCTTGCGGGAGATCCTTGGGGAAATCCAGTCAGTCTGCTAAAATCCCTGAACTCTGCAGAGCCCAGCACATGCTGCCAGCAGCGCCAGGATCAGCAGAGCAGTGTCCTGAGGATTCCTGGGAGGTCTGGGGAGAGCAAGGTGGCACGATCCTCCCCAGCTAGCATCCCATCTTCATCTTACTCAGGATCTGGTCTTATTTTGTAACCCCACTTTTGGAGGAATGTATGAACCCAGGACATGGTGCTAAAAATGCAGTACCATCTTTTGAAGATAATAGCCTTCTCCTGTTGTGAGCTGATCTCTATTTTGCCCTGTTCCCCAGTGATGGGAACCTGTTTTAAGTAGCAAGGAATCAATCCTCCTCCTGGTATTCATTCATCTCAGAGCATGTTAGAAGTTGTATGCACCACAAATCTGAGTGTTTAAAAATTTAGTCTAGTAATTAATATATGGGAGATGGTAAAGTCCACACTTTACTTTCAGAATTATGGTGAATATGCAATCTCTAGTCATTTCTATGCATGTAGGTATTGTGATCTTGGACGACATGGTCACATTTTGTCTCTGACAGCCTGCCTGCCACAATGTGCAGGCTGGATGCACAAGGGAGACAAATTAAGATTGCATGTGCAGCTGTAAATGTGACATTTGGAAAGTCTGAAATAGAACAGAAATAGCCTTATTTTAATGTAGCCTTTTATATGCATACAAATAAGCTTGTGGCTTATGTTCACCTCTCAGGTGCTTAGGCTTTGACACTTGCTGTATTTAGTGTCTCTGTATTTGTCACTTCTAGAAATGGGTGTGTCATGGTTTAACCTCAGGTGGCAACTCTGCCCCGCCACTCACTCACCCCCCCGGTGGGATGGGGGAGTAAGTTGGAAGGGTAAAAGTGAGAAAACTCGTGGGTTGAGATAAAGACAGTTTAATAGGGAAAGCAAAAGCCACACACACAAGCAAAGCAGAACAAGGAATTCATTCAGCACTTCCCAAGGGCAGGCAGGTGCTCAGCCATCCCCAGGAAAGCAGGGCTCCATCACGTGTTAGGGTGACTTGGGAAGACAAACACCATCACTCTGAACGTCCCCCCCTTCCTCCTCCTTCCCCCAGCTGTATGTGCTGAGCAGGACACCCTGTGGGCTGGGACATCCCTTGGGTCAGCTGGGGTCAGCTGTCCCGGGTGTGTCCCCTCCCAACTTCTTGTGCACCCCCAGCCTCCTCGCTGGTGGGGCGGGGTGAGGAGCAGAAAAGGCCTCGACTCTGTGTAAGCGCTGCTCAGCGATAACAAAAACATCCCTGAATTATCAACACCGTTTCCAGCACAAATCCAAAACATAGCCCCGTACTACCTACTATGAAAATAATAAACTCTACCCTTGCCAAAACCAGCACAGGTTGTTAAGCACAGTGGTGGAATGAAGATGCAGTTCCTCAGGTTCTTGACCTAGATAAGGTGTGTTTGACTGCACCTTGAATCAAATTATTGTTAAAGATACGTTAATTCATTACAAGTCTGGAAAGACACGTGCCATTTATTGATTGTGTTCTGCCTTAGTAAGATTTTTTCTTGGTTTTCTTTTCCCTGTCCTCATTTGTAATGGCCTGTCTGCTGAATATCAACTTTTAGGCAGCATTGCTGTGGGTTGAGCTGTTTGTAAAATTTAGTTAAGTTGTTCAATGAATACCAGATTTTATAGAGAAATAAATATTTTTTATAAGCCTTAACTAGTCAAATGACAGAAATAAAGTTTGTAAAGCTCATACTGTGTGAGCTCACATTGTATGAGCATCTTGAAAGATGACCAGAATGACTTAGACCTAGTGGCATCCAGCTACTCTATTTGCCTTTGCATGTCCGAGTTACTGGGTATCCCAAACTTGTATGCACAAACCATGCTTGCACTGAGGGGATACATACACATCCCATATTTTGAAATCTGGGATTTGAATGCTAAAGTAATAAACAAATATTATCCTGTTTGTTGATAGTAGAATACAAAATTGGATTAGACCATAATGTCTCTTTGGAAGAACACATTTATTACTTATTTCTTAGGAACTCTTTTAAAAAAGACATTGTGAAAAGAAAGTCAAAATCTTACCTTGCATAGAATCTGCTTAGGTAACCTTAAGTGTAGGAAAAGCAGGATGGTGGGGTAGTCGCAAAGAGATAGGCTTCTGGGAAGGGAAAATTACATTTTTCGTCTCTTCTGCCTATGCTTAAATGAATACCACTGACTTAGCGGGAAGAGGTGATAAGGAGGGTAGTTACTGCTAGGAAACATGAGCTATGATCTGCTTTACTCCAAGCCACTAACCCTCAGGGTGAATTTGCAAGGTTCTGGATGAGCTTGGAAGACATCAGCCCGTCCTGGCATGGTGAAAGGCGAGATGGAGGAGATGCGGGCATGGTGCATTTTACAGTGTTGCCGGACCAGCCATAGTCAGGTCTTCTTGCTTATTTTCACCTGCACTGCTAATGAAGCTTTTGTGTGCTCTAGAGCAGCCATAAATCTGTGCACAATCTGTTACTGCTTTCTTCAAAACATAATCCTTTCTCTTTCATATAACTTAGTACAAGTTCAGTCAATACACCACCTTATTCTATGAAATGCATTACTAAGGTGTGTGTTGAGGCAATTGTTTTATTATTTTGATTGCATTAAAAAGCTGCACCTGGAATACCCCAAAAGATACTGCAAATATTTTGCGTCTTCTGTTATCGTGACCATTGCTTAATTCCTTACTGAAGATACAAATGGTTTATTCCACTATGGAAAGGGAAAACAACATTGTCTGACTATATGGTGTCATCTCCATACAGGAAGTTTAAAATAGAGTGAAACTGTTTCTCATAGATATGACAAAAAGCAAAAACATTTTACTACAAAGTGATGACTTTTTTTTGAAGAAGGTGCTCTTTATCCCAGAAACAACATAAGCATGACATGATGTGGCAGTTACCATGGCAACTAATTATTTCTTATTGAACAACAAGAATAAGCACAATAGCTTCACAAAACCCAACATATCTTGGCAAGCAAGTTAAAATATCCTGGGGCATCATCAACATGTGCAGTTATCATTTTTAGTTTCCTTTTTTTTTTCTGTCAGAGGTTTTTTATTTTTTGAATATGAACAAATACATTTGATTATGGGTCAGAAAAGGTATGTTACTTTCTCATCTGACTTCTTCTTATACCGAAATCTCTTCTTGTCATTGTTGCGCTACTGATGTGTTGTGGTCATTTAAGTTACAATAGGAGATGTCTGCCTTGGTTATGCACTTGAATTGATGAGCCCACATTTTCAGAAGTTGCCCAAGTAAGGAGTGAAAGGTTGACAATTTAGCTGACAGGAGAACATGACAAGGAAAACGGAGCAGATGGGGGCCTTGAAAATACCATTCTCTAGAAGTATGTGGAATCAATTTAATCCACAATAATAGTACAATGAAGAATCTTATTCTGTAACTACAAGGCTGAAAGAGAGATGGTTTTGATCCAGATATTATTGATTTAGTAGACTGTGGTTAATAAAGTAATTTAGAAATTGTAGTGTCTGATTCAGGCCTGGCTGAAGTCAACTGCACATTCTTTTATTTAGAGGACCTTTTAATAAATTGGAATGAACTGTAATGAACATCGCACTGAATACGTGATGATGGATTGATGTTACCAAAGTTGATGGAACTATTGCTGTGTTTGCACAGTGTTGTCCAGGTAGAGGGGCAAGGAGAAAGACCACGACACACTTCTTTCTTTAACATCCAAAAGTATGTGGGTTTGGATAGATTACTTGAGAAATACTGATGTTTGCAATAGCAAATATCACAGTGAGTGAAGATTCTGATCCTGTGATAGTTTGCATGTATATAATTCAGTCTGTATAATTCACTAAGCTAAATTCATACTCTTACTCCAGTTATTGCAGACCATCTTGAAGGCAAATATGATATTAGCCTCAATAGCAATATTGCTGCTATAGTTTCAATTATGCATGCAGGCTCATCTGAGGACAAATTAGATACACTGCCAAAGCCAAAACATTTCAGGAATTTTTCCATCTCCATTTGATATATCAGAATGAAAGAAGAAAATCTCCATCTCAGTTCTACCATTTAGGATGACCTTCTAACTGAGTATCACTGGTTTAATTCTGGCCTCAATTAGGGAAAAAAAAATGATCCCTCAACCACATATTCAACCTCAAAGTCAATATTTGGTTTGGTTCAGAGCTGGTTGTGTTAAACCAGTTAAGGTCAGATTTAGTCTGGAGAGGCTGCAAAATTACAGGCTCGAATGACACATGATGTACTGTGAAACTGAATTGCATTAGAGGTTGCATAAACAGAATTAATATTGCTTAACATTGCTCCAACATCTGAAGCAGTAAGAAATCAGAGTGAACATGATTGAGAATCTCCATCTGTAGTAAAAGTACAGTTGTGTGATGGAGAATTGAATAGGACCTGCCAGGAAGGCTCACGTCTCGCAGGAGGTGGTGCTTGTGTTCAGGAGGGTCTTTTTCGTTGAGTCATGGCTGAATCAACGGGCCAGCCTGCGGATTAGGGGAAATGGCGGCTGAAAGGAACAGGACAAAATAGCCATTGTCGTGCTGTCACTGTTGGCTGTCTTTTCACTGAAAACAAAAGAGGGCCTGACGTGTTCACTGCTGTTGAAGATTTAGTGGTTCTGTTTGTAGAGTTGTGAGTGCTGGTTTAAGTGCCCCGCACCAATTCTGACTGAGATGATTTAATTCTGCTGACCCAAAAATGCTCCTGAGAAGCTCCATCCAACTGTGCTAGTAAGAGTGACTAAAATGTAACTTACCTACTGCTGACTTTGGTTAAGACCAGTATAGCAATTTACTAATTTTGGTAGTTAGTCCCTAGAAAGTTGCTATTTGCTTCTGCTGATGTGGATACAGAGGCAGTAACTTCTGGAGGATGGGAGGGGTGGGCTAGTTTGTGGGGTGTTATAAATTCTCATATCCCATTAGGACGAGTCACTGGAGCTTCCTGCTAGTTTTGTCAGGCACCTGATTCTTCAGTTGTTGGTGAGTATATGTAAGTAGCTTTCAAGTTCTCACTGATGATGATGAAGAAACTCCTTACATTATCTCTGTGTATGAGAAGACTTGGCTGTGTGATTATCAGGGAAGAAAGCAAGATTGGGAAATAGTGCTAGCTGGAAAACTGAAATGTTGACACGCACCCCCCCCCCCCCCCCCCCCCCCCTAATTTTAAAATTTATGTAAATGAATTTTCATTCATAAATACTTGCATTTATGAATTGTATCTTGATGAAATGGTGAATGGTAAAACTCAAAAGTACTTGGTCCCTTTGATCTGATTTACTCTAGAAAAGCCTGGAGTGTTGAAAGCTGTTTTCAGAAAGATGCCTAGGCCCTTCTAAGAACCATAAATGGGATGGTGGCCTGCACAGAAACACTGGTTTCATTCATGAAATGTAGAGCATTCGGCAAACTGACACAGAAGTCAGGAGATGTATAGTTCTGTGATGACAAACTGTAAAGATAAACAAGCCTTTGTGGAATTTGCACTGAAAAGGAATAATTTATTAGAAAGATGCATGCTTTCTCAAGCTTTTTCATTTTCTTTCTGGCACTCTGTATGAGGTCCTTCAGACACCACGAACAGAGCAATGCCTGGAGGAGTCTCCAAGAGCTGAAATTGTGGCACAAAGGGCGGGAGACTGGCTGAGATGATCTGTGTAACTATGCGGATACACACCAGCTGAGAATGTAATTCAAAGTGCAGATTGAGTTGTTCATAGCTCAAAAAGAAATTTATTTTTATCATTGAAATAAACCCATGCAGGCTGTAGATGCCAATGAGTTCACATTCCTCAGCCGGCACTCATGAGAGTGATCCCTATTCATACATGTAGACAAAAGAAGTCAACTCTCAAGCAAGTACAGGTTGTGGGTCAGACTGTCATTGACTTCTTCACTTGCCTAACATGATTATATTGTATCTAGGAGTGGGATGCTGACAGTGTTTTTTTGTTGCTGTTGGAGGACAAGGACAATGGGCTGCAAATTAGAAGTTCAGGGCAAAACAGTTATGTTATGTTTAAACATTATTTTGAAATGGAATATAACATGACATAATGTTATAAGGAAAGACATTTGAATGCCCAGTCACCTTTATACCATGCTGGCAGGGATGTGGCTTTGGAGGAATAGCATATTACATTATGTTTATGCCCAACTCAATATTCTTTTACAGTATCGTAAGTTTAAAGGTGCTTTTGTTGTAAATGAGAATCAGGAACTGAGAATTTTTTGCTGATGATTTTCTTTGGCATTTTCTCCTTTATTGAATTGCTAAGAATGCAGTATCTAGAGCTGTGTTACTTTCAGGTGACTTTCTTACAGATTGGTACCTGGCTTTGTATTTACCAGAAGAAATACTTGGCTTTATCACACAGGCTTTTGCTGAGAGATTTTGTCCTGTAGCTAAGTGACATGAACTTCATATCACTTATAATTAGCGTAAGAAAACATTAAGCAGAAAATAGCGTCTGCCATTGCCTACAGGGCCAGCAATTTTTCGGTAGAGGTCTGTGATATGGTTGGATTTTTCTGATGATAAATATGAAGCCATATAGAAAGAGTTACAAAGATCTGTTCCTAAAAGGGTAAATGGTGTGTAGGGAATTACAGCACTCCTGCTGTAAGGCCAAAAATGTCTTCATACTACTCTTTTAACCAGAGATGCATCTGAGCATGTTGCAACACAAAAGAAAGAAACTAGACCAGAATCATATAAGTTCTAAGTAAGATAATAATACACTCCTTCTCAATGATACATTTTCCCTTCCCTTCCCAACCTGGAAATCTTAATTTACCACAAATTTCTCTCCCATCCAAAGGATTTTAAATGGGAAGTACAATAAGAGATGTAGTTGAAGTGTGGCAAAAGACACAAGTGTCAACTTTGTCAAATAAAGGTTTATATCTACTTGAAAATTCTGCTCAGTATTATAGTTTAGACCTGCTCTGTTTAAATCGCATTGTGGTTCTATCTATACTGAAGCATAGTGGAAAATACCCAAGCTAATGTTAACTAGTTGCTTGTATACCAATGGCAGTCTAGCTATGGAGGCACTTAGCACCAAGTACCTAATTAGCTGACACTGAGCTCCACGCTGCTTCAGGCAGAACACCGTGGATGCACTACGGATGCATTACCACATCATTCAATGTTAATTCAGAGAACTGCGTCATTGCAGGAGTAGTGGCAGTTGTAGGCTCTATCTTTTGACAGCCATGTATTTTCTGAAGCAAACTCCTCTCCTGAATAGGAGTAGAGGAAACTGTTGATTATCTGTAGAAAAGGCATTTGCTGGCAGGGAAGGAGCCCTTCATGGTCTCAGACTTAAAAGTATCTTGACCAAAGCCTTCAGTTTTCTTTAGAGATCTACAAAGTAGCCCTTCTGGGCCCATATGTGATGTGAAACCATACTTCCAGTTGTTTCTGATAAAGGCATTGAGTGCCCTCCAGCAAAGGTTTGAACTGGCAGACAAATCTCATGTTGTTAACACTTGCTTTACTTTTCAAGAACAATAATTAGGCATTCAGATGCTGGGGTGATGACTATTCCAATCTGAATAAAGCAGCACAATGAATTGCCTCAGCAGCGTGTTTTGAAGGAGTAGTTTTTTCTCCTATCTTTTGCTTCCTACTCTGAAGTTTGTAGGAGATCCTGTGTATATTACAGCAAAAGTGTGGTATGCACTGGTTGTGCTGAGGGAATTTTCTCACAGGAAGCCAAAGGGTTTTTATTTCCCAAGTACACTTCTGTGGCAACACATGAGGACTGTAGTGAAAGAAAAAATTTTCACTTTTATCTGAACTTCACCTGGAGTCAAAGCAGTGAAAGATGCTGAGCAGTCTTGTTTAGCTTTGTAGAGCACATAGCCGTGCGCTTAGGAGGCAAATTTGTGTACAGTCCCGTTGACATGGATGGCACTTGTATGTCCATGCTTTGCAGCATCTAGGCCAGTGCATTTCCACCTAACTGAATCAGGCCTTTGGCATACAACTGCTTTGGCTATTACATAAACATGTGTTAGGAAAACCCACCACAGCTGGTTTGTTTGTCACTTGAAGAGCCAGCCCATGTATGCAGAGATGAGCTTTTGTCTGCATTGAGGGCCTGTGATACTGAATATTGTGAGTGGTGGCACAAGCTCAGGTCCTCCTCAGAGGTGATGTGACTGGTGCAACTCACTGTTGCACCTTTAGGAGCTGTTCTGCAGAGGCTTCCTGTGCTGGACATTATGTGTGGTTATATTCATGTGGAAAGACATCCCCTTTCCATAAGGCTCCTTAAGATCTAGGCCTAACAGGCTACACCTGATTAATTTAAAAGGTGATTATCATAATCTGTAACACTGTTCTTGGACTGCGGACATTGCAAGCACAAATGAGAGAAGAATTTGGCCTGTGAACTGTAGTTTGCAGATAATATAGTATTAAACTGAAATGTCATCGGAAAAGCCCTCAGAAACAGCTTCCGAAATCACAATATTTGGAAGAGCAGCCGCTAGTCAAGAGTAGGTATGAACTCCATATTGTGTGTGGAGGTGCAAGGCTGACACGCTCGTCACCCTTTTCATCTGCACACTCCATACGGAGTAGAGACCCATGGCAATAACTGCATTGAAGTACGGCATGCACACCTCTAGCCGTGTCCTCACGTGGTGGCGCAGATTGCTCCTCCTGCCCTGTGCACTGTGCCTGGGACTAACTAATCTGTCAGGTTAAGAGGCACATTCCCCTTACAGGCACTCTGGAACTGCTCCATTCTCTGCAAAACCCAGCAAGCAGCAGTGGGTCCGTAAGGCATATGTGAGTCCGTAGCACCTCCTCAGTCTATGAGCTGGGCAAGAACTCAGTGAGAGCGTATGGACTCGGCTGTGCAAAGCACAGGGTCAAACGCAGAGGAGTTGCTGATTTAGTGTTAATCCTGTAACTAAGAGTTACAAATTAGAGAATACCCTACAGTTAGTGCAAAGTAAGATGTATTTACAAATGCACGCATACACATATAAAAATACATTATTTATTTCATTAAGGACATTCATTGTCATCTTGAAGTATTGAACATTTAATGCAAAATGCTAAAGGAGGTTATGAAAAGGAATGTTTAATCCTAGTGTTGTTGAAGCATTTCGTAGCCTCTATTTTAAGCATTACAAAGGGTCAAGAGAAGAACTCAGGATCAGCTGTATGCTTAGAATTTTTTTGGCAGGATGGAGTTGACTGAACACTTTAGCTAAGCAAGGAAAATGGAGGAGTCAACATGAAAAATTGGAAATGACATATCTGGGCAGCCTTAATGAGACACATACAGGCATGGGTCAATTCTCTTGACGACATATCAAGCTCAGAATCACATGGATCCAAACCCCAGTGTGTATTGGTTGTGGGTGTGGAGCTTTAGATCAAGTTTAATTGCAGTTTAGCAACTTTTGGAACATTAAAGAATAAGGCAGCTATCCATGTTATTCTGTATGGATATTATTCTGCCTGGTATGGATAAAGCAGATGAATAAGTACATCATATTAGTGTTTTCATTTATATACAATATGAATGTTTATGTGAATGTGTGTTTTTATGTGCACATGCACACATACCCAAGGTTATGTACTCATCTCTCTAGAATATCTGCAAGAGATATTCAATAACATCATTTTATTAGATCAGTTCTCCCCTTTCATTAACATATTTTTCTATATGACACGGTAAAACAATAACATGTAAAAAAAATCTGAGATCATAAAAGAATGCAAAGATCTGTATAAATTAACAGAAGAAGACATAATGCTTCAGTCAATTTGCTTACACCTCTTTTCACACTTTGAAGAAAATAGGCAAAGGATAGTGAGAACAGAAATGTAAACTCTTGGAGGCTGCACTTGTAGTTAATACCCACAAAATCCTCACATTTCAGTGCCCAGTAAAATGTTACAGACTACTATGTTTTTTGTCATCAGTGGATTTTATAGACCATTTTAATGATGTGCAAACCTTTTACAACTAATAAGCAATTATCAGCCTGTTGAGGAAGTTGCACACCACTGTGGACTTTGTCTGATGGTTTGCTCATTTTGTTGTCAGCCGTTAGGTGAATGTCCTAGAGAGATTCCTTTGGAGATGTCTGCAAATCGGTACTTGGAACAGTGAAATTCACCCCATTATTGACTGAGATTAAAAACCAAACAAACTCTATCAGTGATCGAAAGGTGCATCTGCTATTTGAAAGGCATGGTTTAGTGCTCCATAAATTCAAACAGCATCACTCATGCGATTGTTGGAATCAATATGTGAATAAGCAATTGTCACATCTGCCACTGCTGCTTTGAGTAATTGAAAGTCATTAGTTTTAAGGGTTCCACTGGCAACGTAGAGTCAATGTGCACTGATATGTTTTCTCTAATCAATAATGTGGGCAATAGTCAATCTTCTGGGCTGATAAGCACATCTGCAAGTTAAAAGCAGATTATTTACTATTAGTTTTAGTATATATGATATCACCTTTTCTGGAAAGTCGGTCCATATCCAAAGAAGGATAATGATTAAAGCATTAGAAAGAAAAACAGGTTCAGTTGACATATTTGTTGTTTCTTTTGCTAAGGATAAATTTTGCAGGTCACTAGCAGATCTTCCCTGACAGACTATAAGCGATAAAACAATTACTAGAAAGAGTGGTTCTTGTGTAATTCAAAAACAAAATAACAGCAGATGAAAAAAGCAGCAGGAAACCCCATGTGGGGAAAAATGCCTTGTGTTGTTGATACACTGAAGTATTTCCTTCATGCTCTTGCGGAGATGTGTTTAATTTGGGAACAGTGTTCCCAAAAATGGCTAAAACCCCTCTGCAGTCCATCTGTGTGCAATCCCAGAGCAGCTCTGCCCAGGGGCAGGACCGCCAGCCTCTGCTGTGGGCTTCAGCAGGGCTTCGCAGAGCCTCGTGAGCCTGCCCAGCTGAGCAGCGGCTTGTGGGGCTCTTGGTGGTTTGCCCCACCCAGCAGTCAGATGTGGAAATACCTCTAGTTGTTCTTGGCTGATCGGTGTGTCCCTTGGCCAAAGTTGTAAGTCTCTGTTTTGCTTCTGATTCCTCCTCTGACTAGCCTGCCCGAACTTCACTGGCTGTCTTTGATCCCTTTTGCAAACCCTGCTTGTCGTACATGTGCCCTGGCTTCCTGACCCTTTGCTTGGCTTCTCATCATGCTTTCTACTTACCCTTCAGCTCAGTAGTTTTGGGTTTCTTGGCCCAAAGTATGATCATGCCTTCCTGTTTAAACCCTTGGCTGAGCCAAACTCCATTTTGTCTTCTCTGGTTTTGGGCAAAGATAGGTCTCCCTGTGTATCTGCGCCTGCTTCCAAACCCAGCTCTAGCCTGACTCTGACCTGCAGGGCCTGACTGCCCCGTCCTGCCTGCCAGTCTTCAATATTCAGTAAGATCAGTGGTTTTATGTGTGGGGCATAAAAAAAGGATGTCTCTCTCTCAAGATCATTTTGAGTTTGTTGTGAAAGTTGGGCATATAACATGGTACATCTGCACAGATGTGATTATGTCTATACTGTTGGCTTAAATAGTCCCCATATAAAATATGGCTTACGTGTTCCTAACACTGCTGATACTGCTGCAGTCACTGGTTACAAATGCACACATCTCTTGTTACTAGGGCTCAGGTGTGTTTAAAGTCAGTCAGTAGCACATTAGGGAAAATATTTCCATGTATCTTTTTATCTGATAAATGATTTTTCATATTGCTTTATATTTTAAGACTTAATATAATATCCTATAACAATATCACATCCTATAGCTCCTTGACTGTTACACACATATGCCCACATTTTTGGTGGATCATATGATACCAAGAAAAGCACCCGAAGAAGCAGGGAATCAGTCAGTCTCAAACAGCATCACCCTCACATCCTGCAGTGAGCTTCTGAGCGGAGGATTTATCACTCAGCAGAGTGAATGTCTCTTACCGTAATTGTAAAACTTCATCACTATTTCATGTGAGATATGAGCAATGTGTGGGAGTTCTGCTGGTGTTGCCCACAGATAGCTGTTTGTGTCCATCTTCCCGGGCATGACTGGAAGTGGAGAAGGAGTTGGCTCTTGGAAAGGTCCTTCTGGTGCAGTGGCAGTGCAGGTTGTCCTCGGCTGCCACCAGATGACAAAGACCTCTCAGGAGGGTGCTCTGGTCTCCACACACATTCAGGACAGGGTGGGTTTTCTTAATGTGAAGCCTGATTGGCTTCATCCCTTGTGCTAGTAAACTCTCCCATTGTTTTTGATGCTCTGAGGAGCTGGGTTTATTACAGATCTTAAGGTGATATCTATGGAAATATGTGTTTTTGGCACTGGAGGCCTCAATCTTGATCCTAATGGGTCCCTTCCAACTTGAGATATTCTGTGATTCTGTGATCTCTGGTGTTGACCAAGATGGCAACTGTAGCAGGGGACTGCAAACAGGGCTGTGTTCAGTGCATTGTGGAGCAGGAGAGCAGCAGCAATCAGAAGTGGTCACCTGCCATGTATAACGCCACATATATGAAAATAACTAATGGCTGTGTCTGAAATGAGTCATCCATAAGATGAGGGTTTGATGTGCCAAATTTTAAAGGTATAAGCTAGAAGAAAAACATGTTCCCCATAGACACAAATTAAGCTATTTTACTCTGGCTCTGTGTCATGGTTGTTGTTTTTGTTTTTTACTTGAGCAAGAGTGTTCTGACTCAGACTTTAATTTGCAAGTGTGTTTCCAATATTCCCCTGGTGAACATAGCATAGCACTTATAAATAGATTCTTACTATGAAGCAGAGTGTCAACATATAACCCAAAGCCTTGCGTTTAGGCTTTGCATCTCATTTTTAGATGTTCACTTTCCCAAGATGGATTTTTTTAATGGAATAACTTCATAATCCAGCCCAATAATTCTGGCATTAAATATATCTAAAGAACTTCACGTGTATGCTGAGTACAGTGGTTCTGGGGAATGGCATTTGGATTGGGTTGAAGTTTAGTAATACGAAACAATAAGTTAGAGCTAAAAAATCCTGGAAGTAAAGAAAAATGTAGTACTTTGAAATTTAATTACATTACATAAAAATAAAATACCAGTGCTAAGTTACATTCTTGAATTACATTTACTGGACTCACCAGTATGAACTAGAATTGAACAGCCAGCTTCAGAGGTGGCTAAAGATGTGATTTACAGCTCTAGGGGATTAACTGTAGTGGTTTAAAGAACTGTCATTCCGGTTGTCCCACCCACCCCTCTTCAGGTATCCATATATCATCAGCAGTGGTTTAAAGTAATGCCCTGGGCAATAAACTGTGGCATCTCAAGCATAACTACATCCCATTTGGCTGACATTAACCTCTGGCAGAAGGATGAGTAGAGACCTAGAAACACTAACGTTTTAAACTGCCACTCCTAAATCTACTGGAGCTTGACTCGCAAAGCTCTTTCATCTTCTTCTGAACTTAGGAATGCATCTAGGCTCATGTAGGATGAGGACTTGAGCATACAGATGCTTAGGCCTTTGTAGATCAGACTCAGAATGGATAGATAGGATAGATATGTCAGGAGACAATTTTGTGGATGAAATGTGCAGTAGGCTTCAGAATCCAGTCGTATTGATGGACTGACTGCAGTGGTTTTTAAATCTAATATTGTGAATATGTATTTTTATTCACTATAAAATGCTCTGGAGAGAGAGTTTTGTGCAAAGCCAGCTGTATGTATTTGAAAGAGTGAGGTCATAATTACCCATACTTACTCAAACCGTAAAAAGTAGTTAATGCTTTATCAAGGCAAATATTTGAGCTTATCAGTCTACAAAAATACTTCTTTTATAAGCATAAACGGGGTGGAAAAATATCTTACTAAGAAAAAAGAAAAATTATTTGCAAGGATTGGTGATACTATGAATTGTCATGCTCAGGGTAACACTTCTGTGCACTAACAGATAAGCAACCTTGGAAAACTCAAAGTTAAGAATAAATAAAAAAATCAATGGTTTAATGGAAAACCATTTTTGCGTGTCGTTAGAATTAGGCCAGATTCTTCTATCTTTGGCTTTACATTACTACAAGCTTTCACACTTTTATCATGAATGGTGAAATACTGATGTTTGTAGAAGCTCATCCTTTAAATAAAAATCTTAGCTTTTACTTCAGAAAACAGATTTATGACTGGATAAAAAGGCTTTAGTGTTTTCACAAAAATAATCTAGAACTGCACAACTAATGGCTAGTGTTCATACAAAAATAATCTAGAACCACACAACAAAACTAGACCAGTCATGTATCGTTTTGGTAATGCACTAATTCATATCAGAATCTTATTATTAGGTGAACAAGACCAAGATACGGTCACTCATTCCTGATGGTTATGTCCAGGTGCTGTGGTCAAACCATATTTAATAGCTGGAGAAGCTGAGCGTGGTAGTGAGTTGGGAATCTACATGTAGGCTGTGATTTGTAGTCAAGGTGAAGGAGAGGAAAGTGGAGATGCTAATTTACACAGCAACCAAACCAGGTAAGCACGAGATCAAAAGTCTACCTGAAGACAAGGAAATGGAGATGCCTGTGAAATACCCAACCAATGTCAATGGTAATAGTAGAATAGGGGGCAAGGCCAAAGAGAGACACCCCCAAACTTTCTAAGTTCATCATGATTTTGAGGGGCTTGGTTTGTGATTCTTACAGCACATGGCAATGCAGCACTTACGTGACTAGTTACATTGTCCTCCAAGTAAATATATGCGTAAATTTTCTTAGGGGATGACATTAAGCACTGCACAATAGATTATTGCTAGAATGGCTCCCCATACAGAAACTATTCTCTTAGAATAATGCCCCTTTTCTGTATTTGCCTTAGATGGCTTTTGAAACAGCCAGACATTTCTTGTGCCTAAACATTTTTGTCACTGCTTGTTTCCTGTACAGTATAACATGTCTGGAAGATTGATGTTTGTCTTCTGATTGTCCATTATCAATTTTAAATCTGAATGGCACGTGCACAGCAATTTGTCCCTGCCTATGGCAGCAGATTGTCAGGAAGGATTATAAAGTATCGCACTGTCTCGCATGGTAAAAGCTATTCTACTATTTAGGTGAAATTATTTGATTAGCTCAGGAAACTAATAGTTCATAAATAATTGAAGTCTAAACTCAACCCTTCAATTGGATAAGGTTCAACATCACGAGAGATTGTATACGCTTCAGTTTTGTTGCTGAGGGCTTGAAAATATACTGTGTAGATATCAAAGAGCTGTCAAGCAAGATTTCTAACAGGCTGAGTGCATTGAGAAAAGAGTTAGTTAAAGTCTAAGCATGAGTGATAGTGTTTGCATAGTAAAGCAGCGATTATAGCACTGCTGGACTGTAAGGATATGACTAATGTTATACTGAGCTAGTAATGCTTATGAAGCTTGAAAAAACGTACAACACAAATTATTTTTCTCTTCTGAAAATGACATTTGAAATCTACCCAGAGAAACTGAATTGGTTCCCACATAAAGCCCTGCAGGGAAAAAATACATGCCAAAGGCAGACTGGAGGAAAATATAGTTGTTCGCAAACATATTGCTACTACTCAGCTTGGCTTTCAGTACATACTAAAGTTGTGTGGAGAGTCAGCTGCCAGAGGTCCTACCTGTTGGGTCTTCAGGGCATCCATTTGGCATTTCTGATCTCAACTGCATGGAGAGGTTTCTTGTCGTTTGCCATCGCTCCTCAACCCTCAAGCATGGGTGTGCTTTTAAAGTGGTGGCTATTTGCTGCACAATCAATGTGCCTTGGTTAAAAAATTCTGCATAATTTAAGAGAGTAACTCCTAGTGAAGATGAGTGAAACTTGGGGTCCTTATTCTTTTGGAAAGGTGGGAAAATCTTTCCCATGGACTCGCTGCATTGTTGTGCTATCTGCAAGCTGAGGCAGGGGCTGGGCAGTGTCCACTGGATTCCTGACTCTCTGAATGGTCTTTGCACAGACACCTGGTCAGGGAAAGGGAAGTTTTTAGGAAAAATATGAATAGTTTATAATCTAGATAGAGATTAGATAGTAATTTTCAGATGAAAATGATGAGTTGAAGGTGCCTTCCCAGTGAGCCTTCTATTGAGGAAAGGATATTTTCCTGTCTCTGTGCTATTTATAAATTGTGATTGCTAACAGTAGTGAAAAGTAAATTTCTTTTAAAGAATTGTAAGTCTTGAAATGCTAATGATGCTTCAAAAGCATTATATTTGCATTACTTTCTTCAACAACAAGTTTGAGATCATTGGGTGAAAGGTAAACTAAAAATACAAAATAAAGGATCCTTTCTTGTCAGTCAATATTTTAGCATTCTTTCATTTGCTGTATAGTTTTATAGAAGACTGGTTGATTGCTTTATATTTCTTTCTCCACCTATCCTGATTTTCAAGTGCTGTTCAGGTAACTGGGTTAGTTAGTGAGCACCTGCAATATAAGTAGTCTTGTTATTGGGTAGGTATAAAGATGAGACCTTTGTGAAGCTGCCTTGCTGGGAAGGAGAAAGTAGGGAATTGTAAAGCTACACTGGCAGAGTGGAACGAGACTTCTCACGTGTAGTTAATTTAATCTTGTTCCCCTAAAAGTAACGACAGAGGAACTTGTTGGGAGGCTGGCCTAGGTCAAAATTCCTATTTCTGTAAGGAGTGGTGATGAGACAACCAGCTGGAGAGGCATCCCTCGCCCTGCACACCAGGGCCACGCCGTCCAGAGTGAGCATGCAGGCCACCGAACCAGCAGTGGGAAGCAGGGGGGTTGCCCAGGTTGCCCGTGTTGCTCCAGTAGCCAGTCCCCTGCTGAGGAAGCCACAGCTGCTGCTTGTTTGAGACACCTGCAGCCTGTAAACCAGTTTACCAGTGCACAGAGCAGACTCCACTAACTGAAAGGGTCAGACTGTGAACTTTCCCAAGAATTCTAAACTTTACTTAGACTGGAGATTTGGAGTGTGTTGGTAATTAAAATGAAGGGCTTTCCCTTGGAAGCGGAGGTTGTTTTGCTACCTGGTTCAGCTCTCTTGTGGATTATCTTTCTTTTGTGGTTTTTTTAATGACTCATGTACCTGTATTTTAGGAAGGCAGGTCTAGGCATATTGCCTGAAGACACCAAGACTATGGGGGTAGATATGATGTAGTCTTACTGATTTCAGATACATTTTCTGTAATAAATGTTTGAGTTATAGCAGTACCATGGGATCTAATCAAGCAGAAGCTCCTGGTGCACTTTTCCGGAATGGCATGCAAAACTGTGAGATGGGAGGTAAGACTATGTTCCAAAGATGTTTATAATCCAGGCATTGTTAGCAAGACTAGAGAAAATGCTGTATGCAATGCATTTATGGAACTGAATTGTCAACTGTATGTGGGCTTCTATAAAGAAACCACCCAGGTGGTGACATAAAAGTTTTGAAATGCCTGGTGTATTAAGGTCTTTCTGGTTTCTTCAGAGGTGCTGATTTCTTGACTTCAGAGGGCCAGTGTGTAAGCCATGACTTTGAACCCTATTATCAGGAAAGAGAGAATAGATGGCTTTTGCTCCTGAATTTTGGTTTTGAAATAAAAGTGTATTTTAAGTTAAGAATATCTCTTCAGGATATCACAGTATCTGAGAGTCATAATATCACAGACAACTTAAGTACAGATGTTCTTGGCATGTTGCTAATTTCAGAGCCTTCATTTTGTCATGAAGCTGGAGAGTCAGTGCAGAAACTCCCCAACCATCTGTATCAGAAAATTTATTTCGGATAGAGTTGTAAGTACTCAGTAGGGGTCCAGTTTTAGATAGCCTTACAACCTGACCTTTAAAAGGTGCTATTTCAAACCCCTTCAGTAATTGTGCCTCTGGAAAGCTTCATTCCTGCATCTGTACCATCTTGCAGTCTGTGATCATCTAATTTATTTTGGTGGGATTTGAAGTTTATTACCATTTGTTTGTGTGGGTTTTTGGTTGTCTGATTTCTGTGTTTTCTTGGTAAATGCCTGCAACAGTAACCTGCTCTTCCTTACCTCAGAGTGTTTTGCCATATTCTCCCAACCTCATTACCTGTGTTTGAGTAATAATTGCTCCTTAACCATTCTGAAAACAAAGATGCTATCAAGACAGAATTATTACTGAGGATTCACATAGACACACAGACACACACATATTTTTCCCCTCTGCACTTGATTTATCTTTGTATTGTTCTTGTATAATTTGAAAAATCTCTTTGAAGGTATATTTTGGGATTGATTTTTTTTTTTCGTTACAATTTCTTCAACTGTTTAATTAAAGATGCTAGATGGTGGTAGTAAATAAAAAGGAAAATCAATATCCAGATGAACTATTTTAAACTCATTAGTACACATTCAATTAGGTATTTTGTATTATGGGTAATGAATAAAAATATTTATTCAGAGCAAAGGTACTTCACTTAAAGGAAGCTTTAATTTTATTTTTTTAAAATCTTAGAAGAAATGCACACCATTTTCACTTTTATTTCCCTTCATGCTAAACATATGTAATCCAATCTCTTCTGGAGTTAGAGCAATTCATTCCTACTGCCCCTTATTCACTCCCAGATAAAGCAGCATACAATAGAGTCTTTCCTCCACAGTGCATTTAGTGTGACAAAAATAACGTCCACTTGCAAACACAAGTGTCTTTAGAAGGATTATTTCTGAAGAAAAAATGAAATACTAGTGCCTATTAAAACACATTTATGGGAATGCAACTGATGCAATAAGACTTAATTCTGGTTTAAAGTTTTGGCCTGGAGCCTCATTTCTATCTATTTTGCTCCTAGATTGTACATGTAGAAACAGAGGAATGCAGTGAGGATTTACCCCCACCCTGAGTTTCTTTCCAGTCAGGGGTAAAGATAAGACCGTCATGACTATGCCAGAGTCTTAGTGTGGCATGGGAAGGCCAAAGTAGGAGATAAAGGGTGTTAAATATCCCATATCTGGTGCCTGGAGCATCGAGTGGGATCTGGGACATGGCTTTAAGGCTGTATTAGAGGCAGGGCGGCAGCTGCAGAGGCAAAAGTTGGTGTCTGCAGCATGGCTGAGACCTCCCTTCCCGTCTTCCTCTTACCTACGGCCTTCCCTTGGTGAGCTCTCTTCCTCTGCATCCTCTGGGAAAGAAAGAGACATCTAGGGAGGATTCAAAGGGAATGATGAAAACCAGAATGGGAAAAATAAGACCTTTTTCTTCCTCATATGTTGTCCTTGAAACCTTATCTAAGCAAAGAAACTCTGCCTTGAATCTGTATCAGGAAAAATGCAAGTTAGGTAATGCTTTGGAAGGCCTGTAAGGAACTGTTTTGGAGCAGTCTGTGGGTATCTCAGCGGGATCAGATGCTGTGTCTCCATATGATAACATACTGCCAGTGTCCAGAGAGGTATTTTTGCCCAGAACCAAGCTGCCAAGAAGTCTGAAGGAGAATACCCTTCCAAATGGTGCAGTGTTTCGTCATTAATTCATACAAATCTGCACAGAAAATGAGCGCTGTGCCTGTTCTGAGAGCCTTGCATCAAGAGTTTTTTGACAAGAATCAGCTACGTGACACACAAACAAAAAATATACAAATGCTTCTTTGCAAAAAGTGTTGGACAAACATCGTTTAAAAGAAGCAATTAGTTTGTCACGAACAAATAGCAGCAATAGGGAAAGTTGTTGCCCCCCCCCCCCCCACATCAAAATGAAATTATTTTAAATACTGTAAGTAAGCAGGAGACTCTATTCTACTCAACAAATAGAGAATGAATAACTTGACATATAGAGGAATGGACAGGTATCTCAGAAGGTGGCTTCTAATCATCCATAAATGCTTTATAACCTGCATAATGCAAGGACTATCAGTATGGACCTTAATAGCTGCACTTGAAAGCATGCACACTTACCGCTGTTGCACAATGCCAAAACTCATCTGTGTGTTACGCTGATAGTAAAGATGAATGTCAATTAGTTACCCTCTGCACAATCTGATCTGTGCAGGACTTCAGCCGGCAACTGCCTGCAAAGTATGATCTGCTCATACCGGGCCAGTCTGCAGGACTGGTGCTTTTTTTACCATGCAAATAATTACTATGAATTAATATAGCTACTACCATATAAGAAATCATTTTGAACCCAAGCTGTGGCATTTTAGAAAGGCCAAATTTGAATAGCATGCATAATCAGTTTGACCAATTAATTAGTTAATACTGATATAAAGGAAGAATGCAATGGATCTGTTTCCATTGATACTAAGACCCTTTTGTGTCAGTTGTTTGGCAGGGATTTATTGTTCAAAGTTGTTAAAAACTGCTCCAGACATGTCTCTTGTTTTCATACAGCTGCTGTTCATCGGCGAGTTAAGCAAGTGCTGTAAAAATATCTGCGAATACTGATTCAGGTTTGAAAATTAATTTTATGAGCCATGTTTATACCTCTTTTGTGTTCCCTTTCCATTAGAACAATTGAAATGTACAGTCAAGATGCCCATGGAAAGCGCTTGTGCGGTCAAGTGTTTGTGGGGATGGAGTTGTAAAAGTGCTGCTCAAAGACTGATGATGGGGAAGGAGTGCTAGTTGTGTGCTTAAATGTGTGCACAGGTTTCTGTCTCCTTGCAAATTTGGCTGGGTGAATTTTAAGGGTATGCTTTCAAAAACCACATGGAAATTTTGTCTTTAAATTTGCTTTCTGTGAATATAGTGTTTGCATTTGGAAACTGACTCTAAAGCTGAGCTAAGTATATTACAGAGCTCTCCCAAGCTGCGTGGTATAATAGCATGTAAGTCAATTGTTGTAATATTCATAGTTAATGAGGGACTTTTAAAAAGGTTTAAGGAATTACTAAATAACACTTAGATTTATTAGTCTTTGGTTCTTTCTGGTTCTGAAAATAAATGAATTGCATAGAGTAAGATAAATGCTGATTTATTTTTAGAATTATAATGTGTTACAATTCAAGATCAGATTAGGGTCAATTTACACTAAGTCTGCTTTGAAACTATTATATAACTGAGCCAGAGTAGGTCACTATGTCCTGCTCCACATACAAAAAGCTCCCAGACTCAGTGTCTATAAATAAAGATCAAGCTAAACTAGACAAGCAGCTTGAGTCTAATATTGGGAAGATCATTTTGTGCTACCTTCTGCAAATAATTACACTGGAGTCCAAGTGAGAAAGGAGCACACGATCATCTAGTGTACGCCACGCATACAGAGTGAAAAAGATTATCTTTTTGCATTAATGTCAGCATTAATAAATAACCATTCATAGCTCTTAGTAAACTTCAGGACTAAAATGTGAGCCATGGGAGTGGGCGATGTTTGGTTTTTATGTACCCATCCAGTTACCTATCATATTTTGTGTTGCAGTGTAGGAAGACAAAATAGCATGGCACGGTTTATTTGTGAGATGCTGTTGCCCTAGTTACCAGCCTCATATCAGGGTTAAGGTTGACAGTGTGGGCTCATTCCTTAATCTCAGCTCAGGTTGCTCACAAGGGAAAAGGCTTTAATGTTAACTGAGCCTGTCTTTGGCTTGGGGAGTTAGGCCTTTAACAATGCACCGGGGAATATTTCTTCTTTGCGGCTGTCATAGCTTGTCTGGGGAATGGGAAAGGGAATTGCGTGGTGGGGGAGGGTGAACCTCGCTACAGTGAAGCTTATTAAATTATGGAGGAGGGGATTATTGGTAGGAGCAGGGCTGTGGGCTCCGACAGCCGTCGAAGGAACCTTTTGTGTTCCAGCCTGGCAGAGAACAGGTTTTTGTTACAATCCCCTTCTACACGGCTCGGATAGGATTGCTTTGTGGTGTGTGCCGTATGGCCGAGAAGGGTTTCACTGCCATTGGAGTAACAGAAGAAGGCACAGAGTTTGGCTGTGGGATGGCAAGTGTATGCAAATATACTCTCCCTCTTTTGAAGTGCTGAAGAAAAAAGGGTGAATTAATGGAACTGATCCAACTTTCAGCTCCACCAGTCAGGAGTGGTTCAGGCTAAAATTGTCATCCTGGGTAGGCACCTGCTCTGCTGGAATTAACTCTGTATCTCTGAAATTAGCTCTCTTAACTCTTGAATTAACTCCTTTCTCTGTAAAGTTCCTTACAAGACACAAAAATGCTTCTTACATGCCACCCAAAATCTTTGATAATCCAAGACATCAAAATGTGTTGATGAGACCGAGCATCTGGTCCTGATCTGCAGTGAGGTGCCTCTCCATCCACGTCACCTAGAGGCCTCACCTGGGTCACTTTCTCAGGGAACATGTATCACCCTGATTTGATCAGCTTCATCCCAAAATACACTGATAAATGTTGCTTTCTTTAAAGCTTGGCAAGGGGCAACAGGCATCACAGCAATAGCCCCCTTCTCTTACAGTAGCCTACGGACTGAGCCATTGTCAGGCTGTTGGAGCTTGTATTTGGTACCTCCTTTACCTGTGGAAGTTTGGATTTGCATCTCACTTACTTTCCCCAAGTATTATAGTAGTTATACCATGTCGGAGGAGACGATATTGGAATTTAATTGAGAAAGGAAAAGCTAGGCTAAATTTTAGGGGCAAATAGTCTTATCGGGGAAAGGCATTGGAACAGTTAGAGATCGTTACTGCCCTGCTGGGCTGGGCTGCGCAGGGCTTTCCCCTGGTATAAGAGATCCTTTGTATTCTCATAGGTGAAGTCATTAGTGCCCATGGAGCTATAACCTCAATCTATAGCTAAACATATGGGAGAGACAGGGCTTTAGGTGGGGCGTGTATAAAGGAAAGGATCCACGGTCATTTCCTCAGCTCACAAAAGTGTCTTATTAATTTCCTCTTGAGACATTAATTTTCCTTACCTGCTGTTACTTGTCTTCAGTCATCCATTATAAAGAGGGGACAGTCTGGGATATTTGCATGCTATCATGACAGATATTTCATACTTTTTACTGTTCTGTAAAGATAGTGCCATGAACAAATCACCTGAAGATAAGACCCTCCATGCCTGATAACAGTTAGCCAGAGACCTATAAATCTTCAATACAGTTGCTTTTTATAGTATCTTTTCTATATGCTAGTTTTAACTGTGGAGCTAAAGCTGTTTGCAGGGAACAGGTTGCAGACTGTGGGCTGCATGTGTAAGGCAGCAAACCCACTGGCTGTGGGCTTTGCGCTCTGTGTTTACTTTCCTTCATCTCTCTTCCTTAACGTATTCTTTGAGTTTACACATCAAGATAAGGTTTCCTCTGACTGCCAGTCAGGCAAATTTAACCCGGAATCTGATAATTAACTTGTGTTCTGCTTCATACATCAGCAACCACCACAATCAATATTGGGGTGAGAACTGGAGTTGTTGCCAGCTGCTTTTGCAAATGATGCTTGAGGCAAAAATGGAGCAGAGTGGCTGTTACACAGCTGTATTCGCTCCAGCTGCCCAGGCCTCCCTTTGACAGCCTGCTTTTGTAGATTAAGGAGCTCATTTGCAGGGGGTATAAATCATCATAGCTCTATTGAGCTCAGTAGAGGATCTTTCTCTTTCTTCCCCATATGTTCATATGAGAGTTTGCACCCTTTTCCTTCTGTTTCTGTTCTTTCTCTGCAAGGGACCAAAAGTGTGAGGTCCCTGCTGCGCTGGAGTTGTGAGCTGAAGCAGGGTCAGCATGCAAAAACTTTGGATGATGCCATTTGTACATACAAACTACAGTAGCTGTGCATTAGATCCGCTATGCAGTTAATTAGCTGTGTGCATTCACAGCGACTGGGCACATAACAGCACATGCATTTCTTAAGATGTACTCTGAAAATCAATATTTAATGCCTGCCTGGCAAAGAGAGAGAAGCAGCAGGGTGCAGGTTGGCAGAGTTGAAGGAGCTGAGCAGCCACAGTGGATACAGGGATGAGAGTTGGTGCTTGGGAGCAGACGGGGTGCATTTGGCCCAGTCTGATTTACTTTGCATACTCCTAAATGCACTTTACAGGCTTTTCCTATTGAGATGATTTATAATTGTTGCAGATGGCATCTAGGCTAATCCCTGATGCTCTTAAGCTCCTGACAAATTTGAACCTGCAGCCACATATCACATCAGGAGTGTTGGGGCATCTCTCTAACATGATACAGAAATACAAATGACAGTGACTGCGGACAGAACTGAATCAATGTAAACATGTAACATTTTGATAATATCAGAGAAAGAAATGTTTCCTATTTTAATTCTTAAAAGGAAACACAATTATTGACTGGTATTACCTTACCACTAAACACCATTTTCTTACCTAAGTGGTGTTAATAGACCATCAGATAATGGGGTAGACAACAGAAAGGGATGCTACAGAGCCAGGAGTTGTCGAAGTGTAATACATTAAATGAGGCAGTTGGTAACAGAAGTAACACCTCTCTAAGACCACAGCAAAACTTGGCCACTGAGTAATAATGGGACAGTATCTCTATATCTTGACTCAGTACAAATTCTTATCAGGATAACATACTGTTTACTGCAGAAAAAAATCTGTGGCTTTCCTCCAAAAGTAGGTGGTCACAACAGACCAATTTTAAATATTCTCCCTGGACGCTCTTAAACAGCAAGAATCAAACAGATGAAATTCTGCCCACTTCAAGCTTTAATGAATGCCTGAGCAATATTAAGCCACTAATTGACTTGTACTGTAGGTCAATGAAGAAGTGAAATCTGCAGTTAATGTCTGCTTAACTGTACTTTGCTGGAAGCCTGCATCAGGCCAGGACGCTCAGTGGAGACTGTGGTATTGCTGAGCAGCCGGCAAAAATAAACAGTTTCATACATTTTAATATGACTGCATTGCTGTGGACAACACAAACAACATCTGGCAAATGGTGCACAAGCAGTTACATGGATGACAGACCATTTAGTATTCTGTACCTAATAAAACATTGAGAAAATATCTGTACAGATCAATATTTTTCCTGGTGGGACTCATTCTAAGTTTAAGGTCTTGTTAATATATGTAAAATGGTGATTTGGCTCTTCTGTCACAAAAGGTGTAAATTCCTGACTTGATGTACAGGGGATGTTTCTTTCAGCTGTAACAACACTAGAAATAATTGTGGCTTATTTCAAGAAACTTACTACTCTATTTAGTAGAAGACATCAGGTACACTAGATATCTGGGTGATACATTGATCCCACTAAAGTCAGTGGTCTATATATGATACAGTAGTCTATATTCAGAGCTGTGTCAAGATAATTTGGCCTCCTTTTTTACCTTGGGAATCTTATTTCTTTCACTACTGCCTTTCCACTGTCCTTTTGCTTTTCAGGCTCCTGTTACCACCCTTTCTTTCCATCTTCTTTCTGGGCAGGAGAAATAGAGGACATTAGCAAATTGCTTATATGTGCTGCTTGTTCAGTCCTGTAGTTATCTATGGCTCAGATTATACTTCTGAGACCTTGGGAGATAGAGTAACAAGAACCTTTCTTCCTAATGCTGCCCTGAGAACAGGCTTCGTACTAGAACTTCAAACTAGAGCAGAATGGGTGGTTTGCATTCAAATACATGTGAATGATAGATCACAGTTTTAATTGTAGTAATTCTGAGAAATACGTCATCATCTTAATCATCAAGGAACGGAGTTTCACTCCGAAACATTCTCATCTCCCTCATGCTGTAGTAAATCCAGAGTAATTCCAGTGGCTTCAGTGGTGGAAGATGCGTTTATATTGAAGCATCTGCTACCAGATTCTGGCTCATCAAATACTTAAGGCTCCTGCAATATTTGGATGTTGTCTGCATAAACAAAGAGTCTTTGAAAGATACACATCTGGAACACACCTGCTTTTGCCAAGTTGGCTAAATCTCTTTCCTAGGGATTTCATACTGGTGTTCCAGCTGACAGTTTGTCTTTATCTCAGTTACTTAGTTTTCTGCCTCATGCATGAGAAGATGGGATTCAGTCATTTCAGTTCACCTCCTTTTCTGATCTCTGAAAATTAGTTCCCAAACCAATTGTCCCTGCATGCAGAGGATCTCAATGCTATTTCTGTATTGTCCTTGCCATCTGTCTCTGCTGTGTGACACTTTTCCAGGCAAGAAGATCTTTTCTCTTTTTGCATATCCACAGAGCAGAAGGGTCTTGACTCAAGGAGGAAACACATAGCTCGTGCCTGACGGACACGCTTGCTGGTCAGTGCTGAAGGTTCATGGTACTAACGCTTAACTAATTCAGGTCTATGTTTACATGAGAATGCCTGCATGGTAATTGCATACACAAGCAAATGACTAGACGTATGTTTTTGACCAAATATCAAGCTGTGAATGCCCAGTATATAAATTCTAAATATTTGCAACTAGCAGCTCCAAATAACTACAGAACAAGAGCTAACTGTAGGAGGTATTTGGCAAATAATTTTAAATAATGAATATAGCTAAGATGATCATGATCTACTTGCAGACAACACTCGCAGACAAGTGTAACTGTTATGAATTATTCAGCCAATTCTATTCAGAATTATTTTTTTTTAGAACTATAATTAATGATCCATAAGAGTAAGTATGAGACACACTAACAAAGGTCTATTCTGTGCTACTTCTTCTGAAAGATTAAAATGAAATGCAGACAGTTTGGAAACCACAGACCTTGTTTTAGAATTGTCATCTGCTCTGTTTACTGACAGTGACTTTTGCTGCTTGTTTACTGCAATTTACTTAGTTACAGCATAAGTTACACATGATTATCTTCTCAATATGATGCTAAGCTGACATCTGTCAAGTTTAAAAGTCATAATAGGTGCTATTAGTCATTGAGATAATCCAAAGGCATAATGATTGGTATGACAACAAAACTGCATAGGTTTTTCTTTTAAAGGCATAATAATTTCTAAAGAGAATTTTGGGGTGGGCTCTACCTGCTCAGGAGTGAGATGATTTTAGTGCCTTAAAGGCTAGCAGAAGCAGAAGCCAGGGAGAAGTGTACAGCTGGTGGTCATGGAAACAGTTATCAGAAGAGTATCAATTAACCAAGCAAAATACATTGTTTATGTCCTTCTTGTTTGTTTGCTGCAACAGAGTGGTAAGTTTAAACTATCTGCTATTTGCGTCAGAAACTTCCTTTCTCATGGGTTTATAAAGCAGCCGTTTCAAGCCATAGCAAGGTGAAATTGCCTTGCAAATCCTCAGCTCTGATGCTAATTAATATTCCTCTAAGTTCCATTTAATTTTTTAAAAGTAGTTCAAAATAAAAATTCTTGGGTGTTTGAAATACTTTCTTAATTTTAATTTAAGGAAAAAGCATGCAGTTAAAAGCTTTTTTTCCAAGCTGTTAAGGCTTGAGGCAGCTCCTAATGAAGTCAGAGAGCAAATTTTCTTTGAGTTTAATGAGAAGATGGTCAGCAAGCCACCAGCTTGCCTCTGGTGGCTTGAATGCGAGGAAGGAGGAAGTCACAGCAGTTACATTTGAAGCATTGGTGTCTTTCCACAGTCTTTGAAAGTCTGGTCAGCCACCCTCATCACGCCTGGCTTTGCATAATGCACATCCTATATACAAACTCTGTAATCACATGGATGATTACACTTCCAGGGGTGATTGCTGTGAATCTGCAGATTCAGAGGGCTGCACAGTGTTTAGGAAGATAACCTGTTATTTACTGTCAGTGCTTGAAGAGTAAAATGTTGGTCCATTGGAAAGAAGCGGGAGAGAACCAGACACCCAGCCAGACGCTCAGAGGTATTTAACCACGTTCTCTCCATGCAAATCAATAGCGCGGCACAGAGGACGTGGCCCCGTTGGCTGCATCTGCACAACCTTTGGTACCGGTGCTTTGGTTCTGGTTTGCATTTACAAAACCAGATGGTTTTGAGTTACAGAGGTAGCAAGGATGACAGGCAAGTAAGTGCTGGAAAAAGTCCTGCCCTAATGCCTACGCGTCGGTAGAGCTGGGAACGTCCTGCTCTCCGGGGTCCGTCTTCATGCAGCAGAAAGTGGTGTTTGCGTGTAGGCTCCCTGGGTCAGAGGCAGTGGCTCTTCCTGCTGGTGTGGGCCAAGCACAGAAGTTAAATACTTAATGGACAATAATGGTTTTATTTTTCAAGTCTGTGTTAAAGGAATTTGTTGAAAAGGATTTAGTCAATGTACTAACAATTACCTGTTCTATTTTTGCTGTGTCTTCCTGTGTGGAGATTTTTTTCTTCGTTTTCCCCTTTCTCACATTCTGCTATGTGGCCAAACCTGTAAATAGCCGAAGCCAAACGCTCTAAAAAAGCCAGAAAGGAAAATCTGAACTAAATTCACCAAAATGATGTAGCAAGAAAAAATGAATGTATTAATGAGAGGAACTAGTCAAGTTATAAGAGTAGAAATGAAGTGGACAACCCAGCCAGTGTCTGAGAAAAGCATGAAGATAGAAAGGGAAATACATCCACCAGTATGGACGGTGTAGGAAGAGAAGTCGTGAACATTTACCTTAGAACAGTGATAGCTGACTTAATAATTCAGATACATGGATGGAAACATGCCCTGCAATAGGACGGTGTATTTTTCTTGGTGGAGCTACAGGGAGTCCCCCACTCCATCATCAAAACATTGTTAAATGAGTCACATATAGTCTAGAACTAAGAATAATGGCTTTTAAAAGATTTTAACTGAATTTATCCATCATGTGGTCTTTGTGCATTTGTTCATTGTATGTGTAAAACATCAGCCAAAAATAATTTACAGCAATTATTTCCAGTGACAGGCCAATGTAAATTCTCCCAGGCAGAGGATGACTATGTGAAAATAATGATACATGAATATCCAGCTGAGATCTTTTGAGCCACTAGAAAAGGGTGGTATGTAAGCATTTTTGTAACAGGAGTGATAACACATGCACATGCATACTAATGCTGTGGAAAAGTTTTAAGACATCCAACTGGGCTAAATTAAAGATGCAGATTTAAACCAGGAATATTTTTGCCCGTAAAATTGCAAGTTCAAAATTTGGTCAGGCTTTCAAAATCTCAGAGAAAAATGCCAAAACTGATTCAAACATTTGGGCTTTAAAGTTGTGTAGGCACTTTTGAAAACTGTAGTTCTGGCTCATATTACAAGTGTTTTCAGGATAGTACAGCACTGAACTAGCATTAGCATGTACAATTCAGCAACCTATGCAATGTGTATTTCAACTTAGTTAAAATTTCTAGTGCTGCTAAATAAAGATGTATTAAAAGATAATCTATGCCTACAGTCCAAGGAAGCAAGGGAAGAACTAAGGGTCTGATGGGATTGTGGTATCATGGTGCAAGAGTTAGGTCTAGAAGTCTGGGATATGGGAGTCCCAACGAGACAACACAAGCGAAGTGTGATGTCTGTAAATGATCACATCTACGATATGTATTGCTCATGTTTAGTCATTCTGCACTGAACAATAACCTGTGTTGTTGCACTTATCTGTGGTAACTTAAAGGGTAGCTAGCGGTGTTGGGGCATGTTTTTGAACTCATAGTTTATACTATGAGTAAACTGGTTTTATACTGTAGTCATGGGAACTCTTGGTCTTCAAGCACTATGTGTAATGAATAATATATTATGAGACTATTCACTAAGATTTTTGTGTGTTATAATATTAACAATTTCCCACATGTGGGATTCATATTTATCCCTCTGTATATTGAAGGATAGCATAAGTAGATGATATCTATTGTGCAGCACAGTTACTCTGATGTAGTATTTGTTAAAATTATTTCCAGAGCATGTGGAATACAGGCCATAAAATACGTCCTAATCTCCTAACATTATTAATGAAATAAAATAGTGTTATTCATTACCCACAAGGAGAATTTAAAAATAAGCTCCACATTTACATGATAGATTCCATAATGGCAGCACATAAAAGTCTGTATCCAGAGGCTGACAGCAGCGTGTGCGAAGGCTGGCCATGGTGTACATTGTGCTCTGTTTGGAGAATATGGTGCGAGAAACTTTGAACTGTAGACAGGTCCTGAAATATCATGTAGCACATTACTAGGCACTAGCAGCTGTGGTCTCCGCTTCTTGGGCAAATTTTCAAACCTCAGCATGCCAAAGTATTAATTTCTGATCAAGATAATGTAGTGCACAGCCCTTGAGTTTAACATGCAGAAGTAATTGTTTCTGCAGCAGACAAGTGAATGCCCAGCTCACTGATTAAGGGGGTGTGCAAGTGGGCAAGGTTGATTCGATGCGTGGTTCGGTGTTGAGTGAGGGATGGGGTGTCGGCTGGTTAACTTCAAATCCAGTCCCTGGTAGTGTCTGTTCTCTAAATATTCAGCTGTGCTCAAGGACTAAGCTGACAAGGAGAGCAAGCAAGGGACGTGGGTGAGTGACCCGCACAAATCAATTGTCTATCAACTGGTGGAGGAAAGTGAAACGTGCTTTCCCAGTTCATAGCAGGGCAATATGGTATCCGCCCACCTCTCACTTCTTAATGTAGCCCCTTTTCAATTTTTTGCCCCATACTGGGTCCTTATGTGGAGGCTTGCACTTGCAGAGTCTGACCTGGGCATGGGGAGCCAACATAGATCTCTACAGTCCAACACCTTTTCAAATAATAAAATTATGAGAAGTTAGAGTGCAGAAGCATAGCTGGAGAAAGAGGTGTTTGCAAAGTATTATGTTAGGCTTCTCCTCTTACAATTTTAGAGTCAGGTTTTATGCCTTTTATGCTACTTGCCCCTCCATGTTTCAGGTAACAGCTCATAAGCATTCATTTATTTTTCTGAATTTAGGATGATTGTGAAGTGTCCTGGACTTTTTAAGAAAAAATCCATTTGTTGGATGGGATACAGCTCATGAATGACTAACAGATTATGTTGATGTCTGTTGATATAATTTTTGTAGTTCTGTAAATCACTCTGACTTTTATAATGCCTCCTACCTCTGTTGTAAATTTGCTCCTGTAGATACTTAACCCCGACCGCATTTGCTAAAGCTGGCTTTGCTTTCAGTGCTGATGTATAGGAATATACTACATGCAGTGTGTGCGGGTGCGTGTGTATTTGCATTATCCCCACTCTAAATGTGTCCCACAGATAAAGACTTCCATTAACTTACACTTGGCTGTGCTTCACACCAACATTATTCAAACACATCATGAAGTTGGGTTGCTGAAAAAGCTCGCACAAACCTGATACTCCTTTGTCTTACAGCAGCTTTCGTGTATGCAGGACTTGCATTTAGAAACTCTCAGTGAAAGGCTGTGCAAGAAGGCAATGTGCAAGAATGGGGTTTTTTTGGTTTGATTGGATGCCATTTATATGGGCCAGAGGCCATAGGTAATCAAGATGTATATGCAACGCCATTTCCACAGCTTATATTGGCGAAGGTCTCTTGTGCTGTTGATGCATATGTTCACAGGTCTGTCACCAGAGAGAAAGTCACACTACCAGTCACACCTCATTCAAATTACTATAGATGGAAATTTCCTATTATTGATGTGACAGGGGGGCATTTTTCCATTAATCTTTTCGCATTCTTTGAAAATTAACAATGCAATTACACCAGGAATTGTTTTTTCATATGGGTCTATCTGAAGAACAGAAATGGATTGCATTTATAAGATGTTTCCATGCTTATATTTGTTTTTGTGCATTGCAGATGTGCTCCAGATATCAGCAGGTGTGTGTAGATGTTATCACCAACTTGTTAAAAACAAGGTCTGTTTGGCACAGGTAGATAAATGCCCTTGCAAATATTGCAGTGCTGATTCAAAAAGGAGGCTATGAGTGTGCAGTTACACTCCCTTGCTTAAACAGCTCTTTAGTAGGAGAGCAACGTCAGGCATTTTCTCATTCTGTTGAGAAATCCTGCCATGGGGAAATCAGTCATAGTTCAGATGAGACCAATTACTTCATTGCAGAGATTAATCATGAGTGCAGAAATGGTAGGGAATGGAGGTTAGGGTGATGCTTTCTGCTTAAAGTTGAGTGCAACTGACTGTCAGGGAAAGAGGAAGGAATGGCTGTTATGTGTTTTTATTACAGGGTTTGGGTTGCTGCAATGTATGGTTTGGTTGTAAAAAGAAGGAAAGAGACTTTGAAGGCCTTTGGGATGCTGTGTACTTTATCGTTAGTGGATGTGAAGCGAGCTAATTTAGGGCACGGCAGCATTTTCCTGCTTATTTCATAAACTCAAGGACACAACACACAGCAATGGTCGCTCAGCTGGCTGCCATCTAATGGCCAGACCAGAAAGCAAACTAACCCCGTTTCAGCCTCTGGGCTACAAATCGCCGGGGATTCTTGAGCTAAATATACATAAAAATAAAAAGAAATGCAAGCTTTTGCTCACAGCTTTAAGTGTGTTACATAGGGGCTTATGTTACCATTAAAAAATGGTGTGATCCCACAGTAGAAAACTGCTAAAAACTGGAAAAGAATTTCCATCTTTGCTTGCAATATATTGTTTTTAAACATTGCATATCTGAAAGCAAATATCAGTCTGTATATGAATGAAAATGCATAATTTGAGACATTTTAAATTTTATTTACTTATTGAGCAAGTGAACAATTCTGTTCTTCCTTCTTTTTCTCCAGTTCTCCCCTCCACTGACAGCCCCCCCCCCCCCCCCCCCCCCCCCTTCTTTTATTATAATGTGCAATATAGAAGATCTCTCACTGACGGGGAGTGTTAACACACACCTATGCCTTTTCCTCTCGGGCAGACCACAGTGGCATCTGCAATAACTGACACCAGTTCCATGGCACGGAGAAAGTGCTCGAGGTAAATCTCTGCCAGAATAACAAAGAATAGATGGGGAGATGTTCCGCTTTAATATCCGCTCCATCTTTCTTATCTATATTAAAAACGTCTGTCACTAAGGGTGTCTGAGTAGAGCTGAAATTATGAAGCACCTTCTAGATTCCTTTATCTCCTGGAGCAACATTAATACTTATAAGTGGTAAAGGATACTGGGTGAAGGAAAGACCATCGCTTGCCTATACTGATGCATTTGTTTAGGAAACATGCCTTTTAATTTCATGTTATTTGAAATGCCTTCCTCTGCTCTAAGAAAATATCCACTTTTGTTATTCTTTGTGAAACAGAAGCTGAAGATAGCAGGCTTGCTCACAAAAGCCCTGATTTGAATATGCTAATGTTAATTTAAGCATTCAGTTGCCAAATTTTCATGTGAGGATTTTTTTTGGTAGTGTGCACATTTAATATTTGTATATCCGTTATTCTCCATTCTTATCTGATCCACAGGCACTGAGTAAATATTGTCTTTGAGTATGATCTACAGCAGAAGTCAAAAAGACACTGTAAAATGGAACTCCTCTTCCTAAATATGGATCTCCTTTTTCTACTACCTTTCCCTGGAAATTGAGGGAACCTACTTCCACACCCAAAGGGCTTATGAATTTTTTTGGGGGGTTGATATTTTCAGTCTACATACTACAAATTAGAGCAATTTCCAGTATGGCATCTGGCTGAAATAATGGTGTGTGTGAATAAATTCCTCTCTCCTTGTAGTTCTGCTTGTTTTGAATGTAAATAGTGCAAGTAGACATTACCTCCTTCAGCAGGAAATGGTGATCAATGGAACACTTAAAAATAAATTTCTGAGTAATAAAACTGTGACAATAGGAAAAATTTCATAACTTATCTTAGAGAACATCAGCAGGGGAGGGGGAACGGGTGAAAAGCTTAACTATGAGTTGCTGAAAACAAGATCTGATGTCTTTAAAATGTGTTTTCTGATGTTCTAACCCAAAGCAGAAGGTGAAATGACTTACTTCGAGTGAGATACTGTGGGTGTGAAATACATGAAAACCCAGTAAAAGATCCCCATTTTGCAAAGAGAAACCTATCCGTTAGCTACCTACCATAGCGTTGACTTCACTGAAGTTGCAATGTATGGAATTTTGCAAATAAATGGTATATCAATAGTGCCTAGTCTTTTCAATAGGCTAGTGGCTTCATAGCTGCTCTTTCTAAAAACCACAACCTATTTCATATCCTATCTTTACAGCTAAGCAGAAATGTCTTGTACTGGTGCATTAGCATGGGCACTGCTGCAACAAATTAGGGAAACTAATACTGCTGGTAGCCAAGGGAGAGTTACAGTGGTCTTATTAATGGATTGCAGTAGGGTAAATAAGTAGAAATTGTCTGTGGTTCCTCTGTTTCTCTAAAGGAAAGGAATAAAACTGGTTGAAAAAAATGCAGTGATACTGTGTGGGTACTAAATTTTCCTGACTGTAACTTCTCCTGTTTTGCGGTTTGCTGAACCATGAGTCTTTCTTTTATTTCTGAAATCCTTCCAAAGTGGAACACACAAGGGGAAAGTAAAGCTTGTGTGAATGCAGAATAATTTCATCTAAGTCAGTGAAGTTATTCTGCTGAAACACTGGTAGAAAGAAGAAAACTGGTCCTGCAGACTGTTAGCCCTTCAGGCCAAGGATGGCTTTGTCATGTGAGATAGACTATGGCGAGTATATTGTGAATGCTCCTGGAGTAATACACTGGGAAAGTCCCCTTAGTTTATTCTACAATTAACAATAATCGGGAATCATACAGATTATGAAATGTTCCGTCTCTTTTTTATCCGGATTATGGTTTAGCTATAAACTTCCTTTAACAAAATGTCACAGCAAATAAAATCTTTGCTTAACCAGGAACCTTCTCACTTTTCCATCTAGCTCCACTCTTTCACTTGCTTAGAGACTTCTTCTCCACAATCCTGACACATGTGCTGGCAGTCACACAGTTGGCCAATATCGAGCTCTAGACTTACAGCTGGGACTTTTTTGCAGATGAAAGGGTAATTCTAGCGATGGGCGCTCTCTCTTATAAATCACTAACTAGTAAATTAGAAGGAAACTGGCAGCTTTTCACAATTGACAGTAAGAATTCCTTACAGAAATGGTACAGCTTCCTTACTAATTTAAGTATTTTATAATTATTTTTTATCTCTATTTGACTGTACTGTTCTGGGTTTTAGCCTGAACCAGACACAGTGAGATACTGCAAGCCACTCATAGCTCAGAAATCTTGTAGAAGGTGATCATGAGATTTCCAGTTGATTTTAGCAGAATATGTTTAAGTACTTAGTTCAGCAGCAGCAGTTGTACAGTAGACACTGTGGTTTGGTGTGTAAGAAGCAGACGTGGCTCCTAAAAGCAGTCTTTAGAGGTAGCCTTTGGCAAAATTAGCAACAAGTTTGATAAACAGATGGATTCATCTGACAAATGCATGCTCTCCTTAGGACAAGGGACAAGAGAGGGAAGGAATAATTCACTGGATCCTAGAATTTTCCTTCCATGTTTGGAAAGTCACTTTAAATTGTTTGAATAGTGCTGATGAATGCATCTCTTATCATACTTTGCAGTCATCTTCATTGGTTTAACTGTGGAGTTTGTATATATAAATATCAAAGAAAGCTGAGTCTTTTCTTTTCCTTCTAGCTTCTGTGATATCTGGAGTACTTCAGTACAACATTCTTCTCTGCATTCCTATAGTCCTTTGAAAATCCAAAGTGCCACTGAGTGCTATTTTTTTTAATGATGAGCCATATTATAGCAAACTTTCTTAGCCTGAACCTCTGTTTAGCTATTTTGCTCCTTTCAGTCGTGGCCTTTGAACAATACTTTGTAAACCTGTGGCCAGCAGGTAACTAATGCTGACTGCTGTCCATCTGCACCAAAGGATGGTCTAGTGCAGTATCTTTGAAAACAAAGCAGCTGAAAGCACGTCGAGATTTCTTTCTGACCCAAGTGGCATAGACTCAAGGTGATGGTATCTTTTGTGTATTATTTTAACTGCTTTAAATAGAAGCAATTTCACTGAAATCAATGGTGCAGAGCCAGGGCAATTAAAAACATACTCAGGTCAAAGGCAGACTTACGTATTGTTGGAAAAGAGGAAGAATACTTCTTCCTACAGCACCACCTAAAACCATATGCGGAGCTGAGAGCCCCAGCTGGCCAGGTAGGATGTGGGCAGTTACAACTCCTGCCCTCTTGTCATGCATCCACTTTGAAGAATTTTGACTTAAATCAGTGTTGCTTTTAAAAATAGTGAACCCTGTTCAGTGTAACTATTGAAAATTCTTCAGAAATAAATTCTGATTGCTTTCATTATTATTTAAGGATAATTTGCAGAGATGGGCGAAAGTTGTGTGTATTTGGACTAGCTGATTTTCTGCTTGGTTGCATTGTGAAGGAGAATTAACCTTTTATGTCTCAAATTGTCTGCAAAGCTCAAGGAATCAGTTCAGATCTCTCTGTGGCCTTTACTTTCCTACTAGTTGACGCATTTTTTACAGGGTTCTGTTTCTAGTCCCACTGTGTTCCCAAATGTGAATGTCCTGAAATTCAGAGAGATTCAAATCAATGCCACGATTGAACAGATATATGATGTACCTCTGCTGTTATGCTTAATTAACTTAGGACATTCTAGGCTTTCTCTCCAAGCATCAGTCTTCCTTTCTCCCGTGGATGCTGTGAAATCCCACAGTGAACCTTGTTGTTATGACCTAATTTTTCTACAAACGGAGAGATTTAATTTGTTCAGGTGCCAGGCAAAGGGAACACAAACTTGGAATTCTCCTGGTGACTTTAATTTAGCTGCCTGAGATTTGAAAAAATCAATAGGGGAATTATCTCGCTGTCTCTAGATTGTAACTTTATAATTAAAGCATAATTAAGAGGATGATGTCAGTTTGTTTAGGAAAACTGTGGCTTTTTTGGTGGGTCCACCCTAGAACTTGTGTCCTGGCTGAGTTGAGACAGTGGAGCTGGGATTGATTCCTCTTGCTAGGGAAACCCTCTGTTATTGAAAGTGCTGCTGTCATTGTTTAGTTCCAAAACCAACTGAGTAACTCTTGAAAATAGTGTTAATTCCTAACTGCATTTTCAGATGATTGTGATATTTTACTAATCTGCCCTTTTCAGGTTCATTATTATTAACACTTACGATCAGATAGTTTCTTCAGAGAATCCAGTGTGGTCCAACAAACACCTCCCAGGAAGTTAACAGTAATTTTATATATATATCTCCTTTATGTACATATAGATGCATATATATGCCCATCACATATATAGTACTGATGTATTTGAAGCCTTGTGACATCAGTAAAACTGAGAAACTTCTCACTGAAATGGTGTTGGCAAGTACAATTAATATATGGCAAAGTACAGTCTGATAATTCATTCATTGGCAGTAGGAAAATTTTGTATTTAACATCTTAGTGCTTCCTAGATGGACTGTGAACATCCTTAGTGGATACTGTCCACTTCAGACCATTCTGACTTAATATTTAGTACCACCTTCTTCACCGTTACTCTCCCTTTTAAGAATCCGGTCACAAGAATGCCCTTACCAGACCTGACAAAATACAAAGACATAAATTCCTGCAAGTCTGCACAAGTGACGAACAGTTAGCAGTTCATTACCTTACAAATGCTTTATTAGTTGCAGTTTGTGAATCACCCTCATTGTATCCCACAGTTCCGTTCGTTCAAATAACGTACAAATGTAAAACCACAGATCTATGTACATCTTGAGTTAAGCTGAAAGTGTAACTGAAAAATACACCTTTTGGTACTTCTATATGCATTATGTAACGTGACTAAATAATAATTGCATGTCTGCAAAGCTCAAGTAACTTCATAGCAAGCCAGACTACCAAATGCACTGAATATACAATAAATGAAATATTTAGAAGTATTTAATTGGCAGATGAGCAAAATACAGAATGAACAACTGCCTTGATTGAATCAGCTGGCCAAAGCTCTTGTCCCATGAGGGACCATGCATTTTGAAAAATTATGTGTTAAAGAAAATCCAAGGAACTTTATTTTTAAAGTGGGAGGCTCTCTGAGAACTTTCTATTCTAGTTTATTTTGAGGATCTCAAATGCTTGATACTGACATAATTTATTCCTTGGCTGATTGCATAACTAGCATGTTACAATTCAACCCAAGCGCCACCTTTCAATGAACAGCCATTCTTGACATTCTCAACATGCCCTTGACAAAATGATCATCTGTGAAATTAATCTCTTTCATGCTACTTTTTTCCTCAACCTCTTCCCAGTTAATTGTTAACTAGTAAAATCTCTGCTGGTTCACATAAATGACAGCTTAAATGACTTGGTGTAACACTTTTGTGGTGTTCAAGTAACTTAAAACTTTATTTCCCTGTATTTTGCCTGGATGATTCCATTCCTGTTCAATGGCCCACCGTTGTTCAGATCAATGTGCTGATGAGGATTTTCCACTAGGACTGTTAAGAGACTTAACTGTTGTTACTTCAATTTCCTACTGAAGACCTAAATGAAAAGTTTACATGTGTTCAGCTTGCTTTTCCTAACAGAAAATAGGAACAAATTACCAGGGAATGAAGTGGAATATTTCAATTTGTGCTCCCTAGTGAAGTCGTTGCCAAAATTGTATAATTCTACAGTGCTTTCAAGGAAACCCGATTAGAGATTGCCCTGGTAAGAGTAGCTGGCAGCAGCACAGCTCAGCCCATGTGTTTGCATAGCATTTGTTACTATGCACATCATTATAGATGGACCAAACTTTGCCCTCTTATCTGCATCTATGCCTCTCATAGGAACAGGGAAAGAAAGTAATTTGTGAGCAGTATGTGACCCTTGGAGAACTACACGCATCTGCTTAAGGCCATTTTTCCACATAAAAACACTTTTCAGCAAAATGATTTAGCATGTGTTTAATTTTAATGATTTGGCTTAAGTGTCTTTTTGAGTGCTTTATCAAGCTACAGCAATCATCAGCTGCTTAATAAATATTGGATTAAAGTCTGTAAAGGGAACTAACACATGTATCAGAAAGACTAAAATGAAAGAACATTGCCAGACACTAAGCTTTTCTCTTTGCAATTCACTACTGTGTTCTTTGGGCTGAATGACATTTTTCAGTGATGCTGGAAATTGCAACACCAATATTATTTTTGACAATAGAGAAGTGTAACAGAGACTGTAATTCTGGCAGTTTTCTGGACTTACACAGTGAAATCTCCACAGAATTTAATGTTGTTAAAGGAAACTACAGAATCAAAACTATTAGCCCCCAATACACATTAATAGTAGCTGGAGTTCAGCAATAGTTTTGGGTATGTGCTGAAATGAAATATCTGGGCTTTGAATTGGTAGGCATTTGACATGCCAGGATAGTAGTAGAATAAATGTTCACTAATGCATAGCAATAAATAGGTTGGATTTTTAAAATTATCACAACAGAAGCAGAGAGGATAATAAATATTCATTTTTTTAAAGCATTGCCACATGTCAATATATGGGTTCATTACAACTTAAAATGGTTGTTTTCCAATGCACAATTAAAAAACCCTTCAGTGGTAAGGAAATTCTTCTGGCACAGCACTGACTACAGTAAGTGCCACCAGTAGTGTCCCATTGATTTCCATATCCGTAAACTTCTGAACAGCCCTGCCCAGCTGGATTGCTATGCTTAATTTCCATCACACTGGGCCTCTGTGCCTTTGGGTTCACTTCCTCTCAATGTGCAGCGGCACGGAATCTTCTGTGGTCCCCGCTGCTCACTGCTTGGGCGTGGAATCTGTCTGCTGACCTTTGAGATCTCGATGCTCAGACACCTTCAGCTCCCAGGAGCAGGACCAACTCTCCCAGATTTTTCGGTGAAATACAGCCTTTCCAAGCCGTTCAGCAAAGTCAGAGCAAACACTCAGATTTGAAAAAAATACCACCAGGCTTTGATACTCTCCTTTGTGTAAATTTTGAGTGATACATAACATAGTCCTAATAGCAAATTGCTGACTCCATATCCACCGAGACGTTCCTTGATTTATCAGTTTCATAACCTCAACCACAATTCATATGATGTACTACAAAGGTCCCTGAGCAGTATTCAACAGATTCATTTTTCCTTCCATCCTCATAGCTACCCCTCACATTTGTTGTTCTTCCTTCCCGTATTTAGAAAAAAAACCCCTTCTTGTCACCAACTGAAGACAATCTGAAGTTTTAAAGTTTAAATAATTAATTGATAAAATTTATATATAATCTACATAATCTGAGGTGATTTGTAGTACTGGGTATTTTTTCAAGCGCAGGGTCAGCTCAAACTCCCTGCACTTTCACACTGTCTCCACACATCCTCAAGTGCGGCGCTTAGCATGACCTTGGGCTCCCGAGGCAGGAAAGCCTGTAGCCATGCTTACCCCTGCCCAAGGCGTTCGGTGCGGGCAGAACAGGGGTGCCGCACCCAGTTGTGTACTGCCCTCCCACAGCCAGGAGGGCATATCAGCCACCAGCCTCATCCCAGGGCACTGGCACAGCACGTCTTCCGAACAGAATGGATTTGTAGGTAGCTTAACCCTACAGCGGCCTTTTATCAGTGCATCTGTGTTAAAGGCACTCAACAATACGTATCTGATCTCCGGTGCTATTGTGTAAACATGGATCTGATTTGGGAAACATTCTGAGCTTTACCCCAACCTTTGTCCCATGTCACTAAGGTAGTGTGGCTTGTGTATTGCATCTGAAGGCTTAAGCAGTTATCCAATAGCACTGCAGTGTAGTTAGCAAAAAGCATGTTTCCCATTACCAACAAACTACCAGTAGTTCTACATCAGAGTGCAGGCTCAACTTTGGCTGCTTGAAATTCCCAGTACTGAAAATATTAAATGAAGCTATTGTTTCTGTCCATAGAAATTGGAAAATAACAAAAGATAGTTTTACTTCACTTTTCCCTTAGAAAACTTCAAACCGGGAGTTAAAGACAGGGCAGGATCCAGTCCATCATTACTGACATGCACTCCACTTGTATTCTTTGGTTCGTGTAACTGCAGTTACTCTAGTTCATAGGGACACATTTATAGACGTATGTTTATACATGGTCTACAGTTTCCCATGGGGTATGATTTCTCCTCCAACATAATGTCAGAAGTGTAAAGAGCATGATTTAATTGCAAGAATAACTTGAACATCCATTAAAGAGAGTTTTAAGCATTTTGCTTTATTATTGCTCTTCTGAGTATCAAGATAAACATACAATATTTTGATATATGCATTATGATTTGCTCAAACAAATTGATACAGCTACAACTGAGAATTTTAAATTGGCAACATTTCAGTCATGACAGTTACACTTTATGTAAAATTACTTAGTGCTATGTTTGATATTAAATATCAACAAGTAATATTAGTTTAACAAGTAGAACTACATCACTGTCTCTAAAAATATTGCGATAGTAGGACTATTCACATGGGTTCTGAATAACGATCAGGAGATAATCCTTATCTGCAAAAAGATATAAAAATGTTTAGTTAAAATATTTTATCTTACTTCCTGATAAATACTCTTTAGTCACCTATTCTTCTCCAACTTTTTATTTGTTTATAAAACATAAGCAAAAGTAATGGCATTTATATAAAAAACATTTAGAAAATCTAAGCACTTGGTACAAAAATCTGAGATTACAGATAAAAAAAATCTCTGTCGTAAAGCTTAACTACACCATATTAAAACTATTTTAGTAAGCAGTAGATTTGCTTTCAAGAAGCTGTAAAGATATTTAAACAAGATGAAAAAAAGTCACAAGATAAGCACCTGGAAGTTAGCACTTGTTATAATAAAAAACTTTTGACATCTGCAGCCTCTCCTGCAGGTGCAGAGAACTTCTTTCAGTTCACTAACTAGTTTATTCAAAATTGAGAACCCCATTTAGACATGAAAAAAGCAGAAAAGATTTGAATAGACTTCTACTATGAATAAATTCTAAGCATGCCAGACTTCGCCTACTAATTCTAAAACCCCGGGGAAGCTTTGGAAACAATTCAGTTGGATAGCTATTTAATTTTATTTAAAATGAAACATTTCTTGAAAGTATCCAGTACATTTAGTAGGGTCATATCTGCTTTGGACAGTTAAGAAGCTGCACTCAGGCACTGTCACTTTCATCCAGAAGCAACTTAATATAAATCGCAGGTGGTTCATTTGCCACCTTCTATTATGGTAAAATACAGTCAAGCCTTTGAATGACTGATCTCCCTGTTAGCAAAAAAGCTTCACATTTTATGCCACTTATTTTCAGGTCAACATGCTTTAATAGTTAATAGTCAAAAAGTCACCTCTAAAAAACTAAGTGAAGGGCAAATGCAAAATAAGAATCAAGTGCATCAGTTTAAATCAATGAGCAAAAAACATGATTTAAAAAATGCATTAGGTTTATACTCCAAAATAGAAACTAAACTAAAATTTTAATCTTAGTATCAGCTGATGACTAATGTTAACACTTAATGACAGTGCCAGATTTCTTTCACACATACTGGTTTCATAGCAGCATTATAAATAATTCCAGCGAGGCGAGGTAATGCATACCTAGCGCAGTTCCTCTGCTCTACATCTGCTATGAAATCAGCATCCAAGGGCTGCCCCGGTGAAGGCTGTCCACCACCACAAGCTCAGAGCCAACGTCCTCCCCAGTGGCTCTCTGCGGAGATCCCCAAAGGTTCCTTTCTGTTCTGCACACCTTCACTGGGTGTTGCTGTCAGAACCCTGCATGCGTTAGCCTCTCAGCTGGTGCATGCAGTCGGATCTCAGCCCCAACCAAGCACTTCCACTTTGCCCAATTCCCCTTGTACTGGCAACCGACCACAGCTTCACCACAGCTCATCTGGCCTTGTTATCTATTTTAGAGACACAACTAACAGATTAACATATATTTGTATTTAACATGAGTGAGACACAGGTTGCAGTATTCCCCTGGTTGTTTTAAGGAAAATAATTGTTACTACATTGGTGACAATACTGCGTATCTGTGACACAAATCCCACCCATGGCTAGTCATGGAAGTCATGATAACATACCAAGGAAAAAGTAATTTCTAGAAAAAAATTTGCATCTGGAGCTAAAATGGATTTGCTGCCTTTAATACTATATATACACACACATTACTTGATATGTATTTGCCCGATTTTCCTTTGTGAAAACCCACAGAAACCAGAACATTAATCAGACCTAGGCTTGTTTGGTTGTCTCCAAGCTTGAGTACTATAAACTCTGTACTTTAAAATCTTAACACATCTGCTTACATTGTGAATATATGGTTATATTTTCATATACTTATTTTCAAAATGCATTTTCTATGGTAGTCTTATTTGTGAAGGATTAAAAGACACTTAAAAGGACATACAGTTGTATTATTATTTTAATAGAAATATTACCTGGAGCTACCATAATTTCGTGTTTCTTTGATCTGATCCTAAGAAAGGTTAGATCATTCTGAGGATCAATATCTCTCACTGTGCTCCTAGCTTTCATGGTGAGCTGATGAAGAAGACCTGCATACTGGACTGATGTAGAGTTATCAAGAGTTGTTCTTATGGGAATTCCTGCAAACGAATAATTTTCTAATAATCATTCAGTTAAGTTGCATGTTCTCCATATACAGCAGATCATAAGAGAAAAAACAAGGATTTCATATTTTTTTCTGTTTTGTAGCATGTTGATTTCAGGTATCTGTATGCTTTTTAAAGTATAATTTATATTAATCAGTGGCAATTAAACATCAAGTTGCTTTATGAAACTTTTGAAAGAGCCTAATTGCTGTTTAAGACTCTTAAATACCTATCAAATTCCATTCTGTAGTACTTAACCAGTTAGGGTGCTTCATCAGTTTAAACACTGTCACTGAATTTGTATCTTGGCTGCAAGAATTTAACCCATGCTTTACCTGTAGCATTTGGCATGTGCAGTGGTAGAAATTACACATTTCCAGTGAAATACCAAAAGTACTCAAAGGGCAGAAGTGGCATGTTTGCATTTGGCAAGCAAAACCACCCTTGGAACGATCCCTTTCAATTAGTGGCAAAATACTGACAATTGGTAGTACACAGGGTATAGATCCCAACTATTAAAAATATGACCACATAAGTCAAGATTAATTTTTGATGATTTAATGAATCATTGTTTATCAATGATTTGTCAAATCATAATTTTTATATTAACAGGTTACCAGGTGAAACCTAATCCTACAAGTAAAACTGTTTGGCATTAATAATAAGCTTGCTTCACTAATAAAAAATTTATTTGACCTACTATCAAAGACAATAGATTACAAGCTGGCAAGGCAATTTTCTCTTTACATACATTTGTATTGTGTCTTCCAGATGGACAGGATAGGAATACAAAAATAGAGTAATATGACTTAAGTTGAAGAGTTCGATTATGAAAGAAGAATTAGCATGCAAAAATAGTGAATGCCAGGTAAAGAATTAGAAGCAAAAGAGTAAAAGAAATAATAGAACCACCTCAGATATTAGACTATTCCATAATTTTCCTAGGAAAGAGTTATTTGAATCCCTTCAAATCTATGCTGTCACTTGAGAAATAATTGTGCACTGGTAGAATGTGTAGTGTAGGGAAGTGTACAGAATGAGCCAGTACATCCTTTGTGTCTAATGTTTATTACACAGAGATTGAAACTGATGTTTTAATGGAAACAAACAGGTGTTCCCAAGCCCTGCATTAGCATGAGAATATCTATATAATCACAGCATTAAATAGTAAGTCACTTAAAAGCAGCAATGAATTAGTGTCAAGTTTATATGACCTTGTATCTAAATGATTGCTTCAACAAATACAGCACTTTTGATGAAAATGGTAAATGTTAAATGATCCTCCAAGGTCTAATAATAACATGAAAATGAGTTGACACTAGTGACATCCTTAGATTAAAGCTGAGCTATGCTTACTTTAGGACAAATTCTCTTTGCCTCTGCCACCCAAATTAGAGAAAGGCAAATAAATCCTTCATTAGGAATGCTGTAGTGTGATCCTTCTCAGCTGTGAAGGATAGCAACAGTTTATGAGATGTAACAAATAAACGAGGTACACTTAGCATAGTGTTTCAATGAACAAATCAACTTTGCATATTAAAAGAAATGACAGGCAATGTTTGTATTGGGAATCTTTAATTTGCTATTTCACCTGCACACTATTATACCTAAGTGTACCTGCACTACTACAAAAATCTTAGTAAAAGACAACTAACTGTTTGTGTTAGTGAAGAACAGGGGGTTTCCTCTTTTTAGGGAACCTGGACAGCCTAAGAAACCTCACTGCACCACAGGTTCAAGTATTTTTACTGCAATTAATTTAAGTTGTACACTTGTTTGAAATGTTTCAGGATAGAGAGAAATTAAATTCAATTTTCTACAGAAAGATTTGAAGTAATTAGATTGACCAGTGCTAATTATGGATATTTGGAGATGTTACAAAAACTTAAAACTACACACCTACTTGAGCTGTAGTTTGTGGAATCTAACCTCTTGGTGCCTTGAATTCATCCTCATGGAGTACAGACTCTCTTGTATTCACATCTGGCATCCGGTGTTGAAACATTTCTAAATGATAAACTAAAACCAAAATTCCTGCACTAGGCTTGTCTGTTGGCTTCAGTCTGGCCACATACTCTACAGCTTTGTGAGGATGAGGAAGTTTGAACAGGACACGGGGGGACTTTATTCCTTGCTGTGAATAGTCTAATGTGCGAAAAAAGGAAGTGGAGTATTCTTCCTCCTTTGCAAATCAAAATTGAGACAGAAGGAATCCAAACCAGCTTTATTAAAAAGGCATGCTATTGTCCTAATGCTGCCCAGCTCTATCTGAGCTTTCCCTCAACACTGTAGAACGACCACAGGTAAAGACAGACTGCAGGAGTACCCCTGGTTGGGAGAGCATACTTGACCAACATTGTACCAAGAAGTCAACTGTTCCAAGAAACAGAAATAAGAAAATGGGGTTATTTTTCTATTACATTGGTGTTTTTGACTTGAGAAATGTATCAGTCTGCAAGCTTACAAAGGATCATTTGTGTTATCTAAGTGCTTGATTTTCACTTCCTGTTTGCAGCTTAGTCCAAGTGCTCATTGGATCAACTCACATTGTATTTACTGGAACCGAGTACAGAAATGGCTGAAACAGTACTTGTCCTGAAACCAAGCTGCATTTCAGCTTAGTGAACAGCCATAGCTAGATAGGAGCATGTGCAGGCATAAAGCAGCTTTTCAGTTTCTGTTTGCCAGGCTATGGAGTTCTCTCTTGACCTGCATCATCCTGTGAACAAAGGCATGTTTTACTTAACACATCTAGGCACACAAATTAAATTGTCCACGTTTTCTAGACTGACTAACTAACATTTAGGCTTCCTTCTTAGTGTTCTTTCCTCCTGTTGCTAAACTGCTGCTAGTGCAACAGATTTTTTTAGGGGGTCAACTAAATTATGGACAAGGTAGACTGAGTGAGTTGTCTTTTTTGTAAGGGAGTGATTAAAACAGATTAACCTGAGAATCCTAGCTTCTGAAGACTGATTTCTGTGACCAGTTTCACTTTTGGCTTGCAATATTCAGGATCACAGCCAAGGCTGGCCTGACTTGCTCTTCCTCCTATGGCAACACACCATAACACAATTTAAAGAATTTAGGAATATTTAGCAGAACAAAGGAATGGCTCCCACAGTAGAAGACCAACTTTGTTTAGTAGATACTTTTCTCCTGATGTTTTTGTTCTATTACAGTGTATCAGAGGAAGAGGGGAAAGTGAAGTGCTGGTGAATTTTTTTGCATATATGAATTTTAGACCAAAGAAGTTCCCACAAATGTCATGTTCTCCCTTTCTGTAACCTACCAAGAGATGTTCAAGATCTGGTTCTGAAAAATAAAGTATATTTAGTTAAACAAATGGGATAAGTAACAACATGGAACTCCTTGAGTTAAATGGAGATTATGGTACTTCTGGTTATTTCTTCAGAGAAGACTTAGGTCAAGGCTCTTGACTTTCCTGATTTTCATTAAGCTGAGTGAAAACTACATCATATGGAGATGTTACTGTAAATTTGGTCTGCTTGCAGACATCAGCGAGCTTCAAGAAATGGCCACAGACCTAACATTTTAAGATGAAACACGCATTCTTGAAAATCACACCACCTTCATAAAACATCACAAGTGGATTGTATTAACATCTCATAATCTGCAATTTTGTGCTTAAGAGCTACTACACTCCTTGCCGCTACCAAGTTTGTTACTTGAAGAAAGCAGAGGACGTTTTACCTTCGGCGTTTATGACAACAGTCCCGATAACCCCTTTGTGGGCTTGAATCCTCTTTAGGGTTTCCTCCACTTCGGCCTGCGAGGAGAGAGAACACCGGAGGACATCGCAGCACCCCGCAGCCACCGCGGCTCCGCCCGACGGCAGGAGGCCGCAGGGTGGCCGTGCCCGAAAGCAGCCCCGGAGCTCTGCCCCCTGCCCGCCGCCCCCTTCCTTCCCGCCGCCATTACCATGGCCTGGCTGCCGCCGCGCCGCCGTTGCTATGGAGCGGCGGAAGTGACGCCGGGGCAGCAGCGCGGGCCGAGCGCGGGCCCTGAGGCGATGGGATGGGGCCGGGGCGCTGCGGGCTGAGCCCGGGCACCCGTGGCTAGTGGCCAACATGTAGGTCTGAGGTCTGTGCTGGGACCCCCAGCTCACGCCTGAGGGGTAGCCAGGAGAGGTGCCCCAAGAGAGCTGAGAGCAAGGGCACCTACAGTGCGGCCTGGGGGGCAGTAAGGGCCCGGGCCCGGGCTTAAATGGAGCCCGGAGGAGGTGAGGGGAGGCTCCAGGTGGGGGTAGTCAGGGCAGTGAGGGCTTGGGGTGCTTTTAAGGGGCCTACGGCTGTTAGCGTGGTTTCTGCTTTGGGGTAGGCTCGTGGCTGAGCTCTGTTGATGGACTCTGGCTGGTAGGTGAGGTGAAATGAACTCAAGTTGCCTTAATTGTTGTAGTAGAGGGTTTTTTTATTAATGTATTTTAAAGCTGAGACTGATACCAAATCCTTTTAGCTACTGTGGTTAGAAAAAGTATTTTCCTTCTCCCTGTGTACAAGCATCACCTTGTCTACTGTCTGTTTTTCCACAAGCATTACATATTGTGAGCAGAGCTTGTTTTTCACCAGTAGAAGCTTTCTACTCTAAGTGTACTGTGATCACTGTGTATAGATAGATAAATGCCCTTCATAAGGAATGTCCTGTGCTGCTGTAGCTTACTAGACTTTTCAGATGGGTATAGGCCACCTTTACAATGCTGTAGTGTAAATAAGTTACCTGTGTATTTCTATTCTTTACAAAATAGTAGGGGAACAAACTTTGTGTGCAAGATGTTTGAAGAGCCATCTTTATGCATGAGTAAATAACTGATATGTTCAAAAGGCTCTTGCATGTCTTTTTAAGAGAAGGGGTCTAGTCTTACTGTGTCTTCTGTGGTGTATGTGAAGCTTCTTGGGTTCTTGGAGTGACTTTTAGCTGCTCTGCTCTAAAAGTTGGCAAGGTTACAAAGTTTGGTGTTTGGGGAAGCCAGCAGTTCCCCCTTTTTTTAAACAGATGGGTCTTAAGAACAAATTAACAAGCTAATCATTAATCTGCAACTCTTTAAGGACCTAATTGTATTTGGAACTCGCAACAGTATATCAGCATGTAACTTAATGCAGTTTATGGCCCTATGCTGGAGAGAAAATAAATTCAGTGTGTGGGATTGCCCTATCTATTGCAACAATATTATTCTACACATTTATTAAGTTTCAGACTGGCAGGGGCCAGCATAAATCAGAAGTGTTGAAGTTGCTGTGTATTCAGATAACTGAATTGAAAATCTGGCTTATAAGGGAAGGGAGAAATTATCAGACATATATTTATTTCAAAAGCTACTATTTTAGGCATTAACCCAGTATCCTGTGACATGCTATGGAAGGCACTCAAGAACAGTGTGCCTATAGCTGATACTGGTCTGTATGAGTCACTGCATCAGCTGTGAATTGTGTTTCACCTGTGGACAGTTTAGCCAGCAGTGCAATTTGCATTGATACACCTGTGGTTTTTGTTATAGTGAGAAGTATGGTGTTGCAAATTTTTGGAAATGAGGTATCTTTACAGATATTTTTTTCTTTTTTGAACAATTGGAAGCACTGGTGCATGATTATTGAATCTGACTGGCACATCTGCTGGGCAATTTTGTTTTAATACAGCCAGTAGATGCTCTTAAATGAAAACGTATAGATTATACAATATAAACCTGGTCCTGCTGTCGGTGTTGGTCACAGGAGGGATCCTTGCTATTACAGTCCAATTAAAGTCAGTACGCTGTAGGATAACATACTGTAAGGGATAGTGGTGATCCTACCCCCAGTAACTGGACTGGCAATTCCAGAGATTTAGTAAAATGAAAAGGAGGAGTTTTTCCACTTACTCTGCTGCCCTGTTGCTATTTTTTAATTTTCAAGGCTTCTTTCAAGACCACTGTTTTCCTTCATGGATGCAAGATGCCTAAGTGTCTTTTTAAAACCAATAAAAATATCAGCTCAGCTTTGCAAAAAATGCTGAACTGCAGCCAAAAAGACAGCTAGCATGATGCAGGATTATTCTTGGAAGCATTATTTATGCTCAGCATGAAAGACTGAAACATGCAGACTTTTACAGACAGTCAGATAGGCTTTGTCTCAGACTTAGACACATAAAAACAAATGAAAATATTTTCTTGGTTACTTGAAATTTAACTGAGAATTCAGATTCCAGGCAACATAGTTATTCTTTTAATATACAGTAGTGAATGCAGTATTAGAAATAGGGTGATACTGCTTGAGAAGCTGAAACTCCTCATAATGTAGGACTGGAATCTTGAAAATATTTATCTGTGTGAATTATTTTAGAGTTTAAATATTTGCTGGTAAAAGTAGCAAGTGAGAAGCTTAAACTTCAGGTTCTTGCACTTGTAGTCTGGTGTTTGAACTAATTTCTGCAGGGAACTGAGGGGAAAAAAAAAATCAACGGAAAGATGGAAAATACTTAAAACAGCTCTCATTTTTTTTTTTTCCTCCCCCCCCCCCCCCCCCCCCCCAGCTATGACAGAAGATGTAATTCTCCACGTGGAAACTAGGAAGAGGATTTTGCTTGTAAGTACATGAGAATTTCATTCCTTCCTTGCTGCTTGAACCTGGAGACCCAAGAAGAGGTAGGGAGGGAGTAGAGCACACTGAGGGACACACTGAGGGACTTGAGCTACACTGAAGTGCTGTAAACAATCTTGATTTGCTGCCAGCCATTATGAAATAGCATAAATCAATTCAATTCAGGAAGAACTTTGCTTTTTATAGCCGGTAATCTTGATTACAAGTAACTGTAAAGGTCTGCCAGCTATTATGATAGCTCCCTTGCCCATGCTGTAGGATAGCTCCAGAAGTTTCAGTTTTGTTGGACTATAAAGTGGAATGAGCACATATATGACCAATAGTGATGTTGTTGATGACCGTACAGTTGGTTCTTTAATTTTTTTCCTCTATGCTTTTATTTCTAGTCAAATAGTCTCCAAGGAAATTTAGTAGAAGCAGATAATGTGGTGTGGTAACTGAAAGCTTAGAGTCCGTTCTTAGCACAAAGCCCTTACTAACTAAAATAAGTGACTGATTATTTGGTATTGCATAACTATTTTGAGAGAATACTGAGAGAAGGAGAAATACAAATTGTGTTCAGGTGTACAAAAGTTTGAATTTTTAATGCGGATGTGTCACTATAAATCATGCTGCTGGTCAGGGTCAGTCACATATCAACCAATAAACAGGAGCTACAGTTTGGATTTATTGCCCACAAACTCTGTGGAGCAATCACATTGGGAATATTTTCAATTAATTCTTGGCCTTTCAGACTGAGGAGCTGGCTCAGAGCTTCGTAGAAGCAACAAGAGGATTGAACTTTACTATTCCCAGAACGCTTCAGGAGCAAAAGTGTTATTTTGTGGCAGAAGCAGAGTTAAGTTATGGGAGAGAGTGTACTAAGCTGAAAGTAGTCAAAGTGAGGTTTGGGGTGTATGTGGATGGAAAAAATAATCAGTTGGGTTCCAGGACTGTACCTGTCCATCTCCTCCTCTTCTAATAGTTCTGCTCTGAGCGATCAGTTGTTGTCAGCATCTCTTTCTATGTGTGAAATGTAATAAAATACACAATCTCCAATATTCAATTACAAACCTCTTCCCTTGCCCTGATTGATTGAAATTTGGCTTTGGTTTTATTAAAAGACCTCCTTTAAAAAGGTGAAAATTAATGAAAACAGAGTAAAGTTAGTCGTGCCGCAAGGTTCTAAATAAAACTGTAGGGAAGGTCCTGCCTTTCTCCACCTGAAAAAGGTCTTGTAGCAAGCGTGTGATGTAGAGTGGCTGAGATCAAGATCTTTCCCAATCTGGCTGTCGATAAAGTTTTATTTGTTCTTACTTTGTTACCTCCATGAGTCCAAGTACCATAAACCTAGAAAGTATTTAAGAAAAACTGTGTGTCATGTAGGCACGTATGAAACAATTTTGAAGTCACTCTGTAGAAAAATGTTCGAATGAAAATTCGCTCAAAATATTTTTTGTGTAAAGATTTTTTTTTTCACAACTTTTGAGAGCAGTTTCCCAGTTTTTTGCCCTTTGTGTGAGGAATTTCTACCTCAAATCCTCTAGATGGTGCTACAGCTACAGCACATGGAAGTGAACTCACCGTTAGGTTTTGTGTCTTGTTAAAATGCCACTTAAGTCACGTATCGTCTGAAAGGATTAATGACTTCAGCTACGATACTATTTCCAGGTTTATGCAAGGAAGAATCAGCATAGGTGGATTACCCGTCCTCAGCTAAGTAAGAGTAGATCGTTTTTTTTATAGATACAGAAGTCTTGCAGGAACTGTTGTGTGGTCAAATTATCCCCTCATCTCTTGAAACCATACCTTGAGTGCTGACAAGGGCAGAGGTGGCCAACTGTAGCCTGTGGTGGTGATTAAGTGACAGCAATAAGCCTCTTAAAACTCCCAGCAGATGTTGCTGCTTTTGTATGCTAATGGGAACTTCAGAAACCATTTTCTCTTCCTTCTGAGAGCAGATGTAAGTACGTGAAAATTGGTTTCTTATATCAAGAGCAAATTGATAATAACCTTGGTTCAGTTGTAAGGCAGAAGCTGTAGAGGCACTTTATTTGGTAATTGCAGAAAGCTTATGCAGAACTTCATCAAAATTAATTTTTTACGTTCTGCTAACTTTTCTTGTACTGAAGTAGTTAAGCAAAATCTGAAATGTAAGAGTAAGAAAGAACTTGACCATCTTTGTAAGACATCTGTCTGTAAAAGGTGTTTTCAGACAATAATAAAGGAGCAGCCTGAGTCATGGAACTGCATTTAAAAACTTCATTTCACTTGGATAATTGCATCCTTTCTGATGTAAATTGACACCTTGCATTTTAGATTCTTTGCAAGGCTAGACAAAATTTGGTCAGTGTTTTCCAAATAATTTAAGGTGCTTTTTGTACTTCCGTTTTATGAGATGAAATACTGGTGTCCTCTTCACTTGACACTACTAAAGCATCTATAATATTCTTTATAGAGCAGAGAGTTTACTTACTGGCCAGACTTCATCTTGGGTAGCAGCAGTCTGTCCAAAGGTCAGCTATAGTTTCTATCAAACGTTGCAATAGTGATCTGAGGTGACTAGTGACAGCAGCTAAAGTTCAGTATTTTTACTTCCTGTCTTAGATGTCTATTTAATGTTACTTGCTCTCTTTAAAGTACAGCTGTCCTTCACTCCAGAAGATAAGTGAATGACTATAGCATCTGTAAGGTTTGTGTATGTATTTTTCATCTTGCTGAAGCATTTCAGTTTGCAAGAACCGAAGGCAAAACCACAAGCTTGTGTGACATGTTCTGTGTACCAAGTTTGCATATACACATCCAAAAGTTCAACAAAGATAACCAGAAACTAGATGGTTCCCTTGCTGACCACCAGTTAAAGTTAAAACGCCTGTTTTAATACCTTGCACATCTGGAGTGCAGTGGCTGACCTTGGGATTCAGGCTGCTAATAAAAGGTGGGGTTGGGGCTCTAAAACAAGAAAGGCCCTTTCCCCACTCTGTGGTGGTCAAATGTGTGATACAGTGTTAGACTGTCCTGGCTGTAGCTGCCATCTTGGGAGAAACAATGGATAAAGCTGGGCTCCTGGCAATTGGTGTCTTTATACATAATCATCAAAAGCCAACGGATAGGGAACTAGTAGAGAATTGGGGTGAAGCTTATTATTGACATTTTTTGGACAAGAGCTGTATTTCTTATTACTTGTGTGTTCTGGGTGATCTTTGAAAGTCCTAATTAAGCTACTGTCCAAAAATGCAACCTGTAGTTTGATGATGCAATATTCTCATTTATTATTTCTTAATCTTGGTTTGGTCGAGAAGTAGGAGTGCCAAAATATCATAACGAGTCAGTGTTTGTAAACCAAAGAAATCTGAAAACACCACAGCAAGTGTACACACATAATTAGATACCAGGAGATTTCTCCATCAGTAATGATACCAGCTCATTTACTAGGGTAATCTGCTTGGAACAATCCTGCTACTAGGAGTTTCTTCTAAAGGCTTTTTTAAATAAAGTTTGCAAAGTTAATTGTGAGAGTTACTGGGACCATTGCTCATAGAACAATGATGAGGAAGGCAGTTATAACAGAAGTGAGTGTGAGGCAGATTAAATGAAATATGAGGCAGATCAAATTTAAATTTGCATTTGCAGTTATTCTGGAAAAAGTAGAATTCCTGGTTTTAAAGAAAAGCAAATGCAATTGTAGAATTTATTTTACATCACTAATCTGTTTGAAAAACATCTATGTTTATACTTGACACTGACTCTTTCCTGCCCCTCGTGCATGGGAGGAGAATGCTGTAACCAATAACTCCTAGACTGGATTACCTGAGAGCCAAGAGAAGGGGAGATCTTGGTAGAGATGCTTGGTCTGTGATTCACATCCATTACTTGTCTGACAGAAGTTGCTGAAAACTTTCTGCCCACTGTGAAAACTCTGGGATTTTTCTGTAGTTATTATAATAATCAGAATTAGTGCAACTAGAGACTTGTTCTTTTGGTATTGGTGTTAATTTTGTATTCTTTTTAACCCTTCTTTGTTGGCATCTCAAGATTGTGTATCTGGGTCCAAAACCAGAAATAAATTCAGTAGTAAACCATAAAGCTTTTAGAGGTGGTATGTGGCTATTGTGAAACTTTTTGAAAGGGGTAAGGATTTGCACTAGATTGAGTTGTTTTATAACCCAGCATTGCAGCCTCACCAGTTACATTCTTCTTGTGAGTGTCACTGAAACTTAGTGAACCTTTAAATGCTTTAGTCAGTTTCTTTATCTCCATGTCAGCTAACCAGCAAAATGCATTATTCAGTTCAATCTTTCTACAGCTAGAAAGTTTAGAAAAATGCCAACAGAATGATAGTTCTAAAGGTACGCCGAAGTGGCGTCAAAGCAGCATCCTGTGACGAATTTCTGTAGTGCTCTTGGAACTGGCAAACACTCAAGTGAGTGTAAATATACAACTCTGACATCATTGGAGTGGAACCAGAAGCCACAGTGAAATACTGTACGCTGTCTCTCACATGGTGGAAATGTTTCTGTGAGGTTGTACATGTAAATTAAAAAATAGCCATTGGCACATGGTTTCCAAGTAACCAACGTATAAACACAGGTATGTGCTCTCTAAACAGAACTTGCATTACATTATTCATGATTCGTGGGATTCTGTGTTCTCTTTCAAGTGGACACTTTGGTGCCTCATCAATAGCAGTGATCCGTGATGTGAGGGCAGGAGCTACTGCCAGGTGCCAAATATTGAAAGCACTTTTCAGTCTAATCCAACTCCTTTCCCCCTCCTTTATGTATCTTATTAATGTTTTCTCAAAATAAAATACCCTGTTTCTTGAATGTAAGTTTTCACAGCAGCTGAGTAGGGGGATTTATTTTTTTCTTTTGGGAAGATCTCATCTCTTTTGGAAACTGGCCTTTCCAGGAGGTGCCAATTATCAGAGTGCCTGAGGAGATCACAGGCAGGAATAGTATATCCCAATAGCCCCTTGAGCTCCTGGGAAGAAGTGGAATGGGAAACTGAAGCACCAGAAGGTGATGATGTCCTTCCTTTTATCCTAACATCCTAATAGCTTTCCTGGATTTTATGCAATATCCAGGTTCAACTCTTCTCTATATTTGCAGCAGGTTTCCCATGTTCTGAGCAGTTCTTTTAAACCTATATTGCTCCCTATGTTGTGTGTGGCTTTTTCCCAATCTCTCCTTTTGTTGCTGTTTTACTTTGACCGGTTAAATATGTAAGTATTTTTCTTAGAAAAGTTTTGTCATCTCATCCACTGAAATTTAAATTTGAATGAAAATTCTGAACTGTTGCCAGCTTCCTTATGTACAATAGCTATTATAAGAAAATAAGTTCAGTAGCAATTCAGTGTTAAACTGTTACCACAATTTGTAAGTGATAGTGCAGAGTGCTGGTATTTACAGGTTTTCAGACTGTGATTCTCTTGATCAAAGAAATGATCTCTGCTGTGGTATGAGTCTGCTGTTTGACAGCATTTGTCATAGTGTCTTCCTCCTCAATGACAAGTCAATGTGAGCCTTTTCAGCTTGTGCAACCCAAGGGTTTATTCTGAATAAACTCTGCTTGGAGATACTTGTCAATGTAATAAACAGCTTTGGTTTTAGACTTAAAATCCTTAAAAAAAAAGTTAGTCGTAGTTGCCAAACGTTAAAAGGATATCTGAGAGGATCTTTCTTTCACGTCCAAATTCCAATAAAATTTTATTTCTGATGCCAGAGTAAGCTCACTGGATATAAGTGAAGTTTTGGTTTCGGCATGCTCATTGTGCAGGTAGGATGCAATTCAGCCAAGTAGAATGTAGCCATTAGTCAACACTAGTGTAGTTTCTAAAATATAGACATTAAAAAAATCAAGTATAGTTTTGTTCTTAAGTTGTATCAGATGCATATAATTTTCTTCAGAAAGCCAGCTTTTAACTCTTTATGCTGGCAGGCTGCCATTCCAATGTTTATTCCGATCTGCTCCTATGTCTTAATCCAGGGAACTTTATTTTCTTTTCAGTTGCCAGTCTTATGATGGTTCAACTGTGCTGACTTCACTGGCTGTAATTCTGGGTGAGTGAGAGATGGGAATTGGCTTCAAGGGCTTCCAGGAGAATGCTAGGATTCCACCTCAGGTACTGATCCTGGGATGTGCTTAACTGGCTGCCCATAGTGCCAGCTGAAATCTGTGTCGCTCAGGTTATTTAAAACGTTTGATGCTGTACATTGACCATGAGTCTTCTTGTGAGGTTTGTTTCTCCCTTTGCTTATGGTGATGCAGCAGTCATTGTCCATGACAGCGTATTACTAAGAACTGTGGCAATGGCAAGTAGCTTAACTGCTGAGTGGTGACATTGATGCATTAGGGATGATGTTTAAGTAGCACTTACTGGTCAAGCAAGACTGACACAATGTGGAGCCATAAGAAGGTGAGGCTAAATTCCATGCCTGAAGAAGGTAAGCAAGCAGGTGAGGTTGTAGTTTGGCCCCCCGGGCACTGGGTGTGTGCCAGCAGTCAGCCAGTTCCTTGTTACGATCCCTTCATGTGCACATACATGTACTCTGCTCTCCTGGTTGAAGTTTTTTTTTCCTCTTGTATAACTTCCAAAGCAAGTTTCTGTAACTTAGCCCTCTCACCCTGGATTACACTTAGTCCTGGTAAGCTTTCTTTGACACAACTACCTCCACACCTCTCATGTCTTCAGTGCATTTGACTCCTTTGCTGATAACATGATGAAGGTGGAACAGATACATGGTTCTGAGAAAAATCAGTACTTTGAAGAATGTCCTGAACATTTTTTACTGGAAATTTTACAGTTTCTGGGAAAGAACTAGTCATGCAGTGGTTCTTGCAGTTGGGTGAAGTGCTTTAATATGGCATTAGAAAGGGAACCTTTTAGGATGCTTGCTACTTCATAAATGACACACTTGATTAATGTTCATCTTTGGTCAAAAGTACCTTTTAGTTTGGATTTAATCAGCCAGTTGTGCCACAACAATGTAGCTCTATTTCTGGCCTAGTTCTGTGCTAGAATGAGCACTGCGTTAAGGCATAAATATCTTAACTTTAGCCACACGCTAGTTTTTCTAGAAAGCATACTTATAAACTAAAATGGTAAACTATTTATAAATGTCTAGTTGACCACTCTTTGGTAAAGACAAGAGCTCTGAAGCAAGCCTAGACTTTTCTGTGCAGCCTTTTAAATCCCAGCTGGGGCTGAATGGTCTTTAACAAAAAGCCAACCGAGGCTACAGATTGGAGCCAGTCTAGTACAGATCCTCCACTGCTCCATCATTTGGAACTTCAAAATCTCTTACGAAAAGCTGTAATAATTGACTTGGCAGATTATTAAGTACAACTCCTGCTACTTGTAGGGCTTTTTCCTGATCAGATTTTAGAGAACAGCATTTCTTTGGGGCTACCCAGCATATACTTCTACCCTGAAACAACTTTTGTGCTCTCTTTGGGGTTTGATGCTGTACTGAGCAAAGGAGGATAGCCGTTTGGGGCAGTCAAGTCGTATCGTACCTGTGAGGCTGAAATCCCAGTCTCCTTTCTTGGCACTATCTCAGTTATCTTCCCATTCAAATCAATGGCAGCATTATAATCTTAACAGGAACACATCTGTTTTTTGGGAGCTGGTGCAAGTTTCCTTCCAGGAAAATAGCAGATTGGTGTTAATATTTATAATGCCTGAAGAGGACTGGATATGATGTAGTGAAGATGAACCAAAGACAGGCACTATTTGCTAATGCATGCAGAATTTCTTTGCTCAGTACCTGATCCTGAAATCTGCCTTAATTTTGTATGCTAGATGGAGTATCAGCACTTCATAGTGGATCAGACCAGTATCTTGTGTCTGACAATATTCAGTATATTGTGTTTTTACAGGCAGTTGGGGGCATTTTGCTGTATAAATGTTGAAAAGAAAGTATCATTTTTCTGTGCTAAGAGTTCACCTCATGTTTGGGATCTCTAGTTCCTTAACCTTGTGGAGAACTAGAAGGTCTTGGCCTGTTAATGATGTGTTGTGTGATCCTGAGCAAAATACTTCACTTCCTTGTGCCTCTGCTTCCCCTCCCAGTCTCTTCTGTCAGTTTTCCAGAGCACAGGCCTTCTGCTATGTGCGTGCTCAGTGTCTAGTAGAACAGAGCCCTGATCTCTATTGGGGCCTCTAAATACTACCGCTGTATAAAATAAAAATAATCCTTCTCACAAATAGAGATGCGGGTTGGGAATTTCAAAAGGGCAGAAGAACGAGTCAGTTTTCATGGACTCCTTTAAAAGTCAAAGCTTTATGCTCAGAGGCTTAAGGCAATTTTCTGAGACCAGTCCTGTTGCTGTTGGCTGCAGTGATGCAGGACAGCAGAACAGACTCCAGAAATCTTCCATTATATCTGTCTACCCTTTTAGATATCACAAGGGAGATTTTTAGTGCAACAGATTGAACCTCAGATGAGATTACATGCAGTAATTACCAGTGGGATTTATTTGTCCAATTCTTTACGCACCGAGTGGGAAAATGCACGTACATCCCTTAAGAAAAGGGAAGTGTGTGCATTTTTCCACTCTAAGTAAAGAATAAGATGACATGTAAGCATGGATGAGCAAAAAGATAAATGAAGTTACTTATCAGAAAAAATATTCAGATTTTCCCTAATACCTAATATGAGTATTTGGAATAGAGTTATAAAATGGCTGTAAAGTTTGGGTTTTTTTAGTTTTTTAGCTGTAAATGTAAACTAATTAAACCGATAGTTTTAATTAAATTTGAATTGGCTGTGGTATTACACCACTTTAAAAGCCACTGGAGACACTCAAGTTGCATTTAAAATCTAGTATGATAATTAGTGATATCTACATTTATTATTGTGGTAACTACACTTTAATGAATGTGTTAGTACTAAACAAAGCTGCAAAATCTAAGCAGCTCTTAAGAGCATGTTGATTTCAGCCACACTTTATTCCCTTGGTCATCCACTTAAGTGAACTTGGATGCTAAAACGGAGCTTTTAAAGATAGTCAGGAGAAAGTGTAAAAGTTAAGGGACAAAAATTAGATACTTTATACTTATTCTAACCAGTGTATCTTGCAGACTTTAATCCATTTTTCCATGTGGTGTCCCAGGAAGAGAGGAAAGCATAGTTATAGTTAAAATCAGGAGTTCTTAGGTGCAGCACTATCTTTCCATCTACTGTCTGACTTTTCAGCCCTGTGGAAACTGAATACAGGGGACGGTGGTGGGTGTGTACTGTTATGTAAGCTGAGCCTAATACTGGTGCAAAATAGGGTCAAATTTACTACTAATGTTATTCTCCCCCCCCCCCCCCCCCCCCCCCGACACCTTTATTGTGAAGGCTTTTGTTCCTGAAGGGAATTTTGTTAGGATCTCCCTGTATTCATGAGGTTCCATCAATGTTGGCTGCACCCCCTGTGGTTATTTTGATTGCTTGGGTCTCACTTGGGATTTTCAGGACATATTTATTCATGTGGGAAAGAGTGGGCTTTATCCTGCTTTCCATATTGTTGACTTCTCTGTGTTTAGCTTCCTATTACGTGAAGGAGGTGTAAGCATAAGGGAGTGGCAGAAGGCAGTATTTTATGGAGTTTATCCAGGAAGGCTGGCCTTTCCGTGGGAATATTAAGTCGGCTGTGGTCCCCTAGTTGAGATAGAATTCCTATATTAATTCTATGGGCTACTTGACTCTTCCAGAGAAGGGACACCATCTCAAATGCAGTGTTGAAAAGCATTTAAGCTTTTCTTGCACTAAGCTACCGGAGAGCTGCTTGGCATAATTTGGTTCCTAGCTAAGCTGCATCGACATCATCAGGTTTTTCAAAGAACTGCCTCAGTCCTCGGTTTCATGCTGTCCTCTTCTTCCAGGTGCAAAACAAGCTCTAGTAGGGTTTCAGAAGTGCTTTCCCTGGAGATTTTCCCTGCGGTTGTAATCACCATGTTAGGATTCTCTTAGGCTTCTTTGACCGTGCTGTGCACTGTACAGGGGCTGAGACTGGGGGAGAGGATCTAACTGAAGGTTTTGGAGTAATTTCTGCAGAACCATATTGATTTCATCTCTATTAAATTCATTGAGTTTTCCCATAAGGGCTTTTTAATTTAACTGTTGCTAAAAAATGCTGCACAAATTACCTGGCAAGAATGCTGTGGAGTTATAAGCCCTTCAGGCAGTCCCTTAAAGGCAAAGCAGTAAAGTTGGGTGAACTATTCACAGCCAGGAGTTTTTATTCAATGAATTTACCACTTTGTCTGTTCACAGATTACTGACAAACAGCCACTGACTTTTTATGAATTTGTTCATTATCCCAAATTATTCAATGCCTGGTTTATGCAATGCAGTTTTAGCTTCAGGGCTGCTGGCAGACTGATCCATAAGTATTGTTTGAATACCACTGTTTGTAATTCTTACAGAAAAGCCCTATAAAACTCAATAGAGGCCTGGTGTTTTATTTCTGGGCACGTCTATAAAACTTAGCAGAAAATTATATCCTTACCATAAAATTCTACAGCTTGGTTTAAAGTAGTTATAATTTTCTACTGATTTCTGTATGTTTTTAGTAGCATTTATGTAAAAAAAAAGTTTCCTTCATCACTGTTACTCAAGTTTTTGTAGTTCCTGAGAGTAGAGAGAGTTGATAACATGGATGTAAATCTTTGGGAATTGACCTCTCTTATCCTTGAGTTTCTCTGGTTGCACTGCAATTATGCTGATGCCCATTATAAGACCTTTTTTTTGCTATTGGAGTGTAAATGAGTATCAGACCCTATTTGATTCCGTCTACCATTAATCCTAAAATGAAAACTGAAGCATATAAAAAGGGACTGCCTAATATGCAAGTACATTAGATTTCTTCGTCCTTTTGAGTGGATTTAAATGCCCATATCTGTGATAACTCCTCAAGGAATGAGGTTTCATTAGTGAGAATCAGGCTCCACTCGGATTTCAAGATATCTCCAAACTTCAGAAGTGCTTTCTTGGGTCTAAACATGCACCTTTGAAGTGGTATGACCCTGTTAGAAACTCCAACACCAGTGTTGTTCCACTGAGGTAAATGGCTTTGGCTATTTGCTTAAATGAATTGAAGATATAAAATTCTCTTCTGATAGGTTGTGTTGGCTTTGATTTGTTATACTTATGTTGGTTTTAAATATGTTCCCCACTGACTTATTCTGGTGTAACAAGAAAAGGTACGGATCTGTGGAGAAGGATTTAATCCTCAGATATGTTTGGTAGGCAAGGCTGTTGCAAAGTCTTTGATTTGCAAATGTGCCTAAGGAACCAGTAAGTTACCCGATGGATTGTGCGGTACCTCCTTTTCAGGTAGTAATACTGTTACCAGTCATCTCAGAACTCCTAGTGCTGTGTTACCAGCCTGGTTTAAAGAAACCTCCCTACAAGCACTGCCCATGTAACAAGCTGGGTGTCACACGTGGTTTGCAGCTGCATCCCTGTTGAGGTACCCTATGAGAAGGATGGGTTGTAGGTTTTGCTACTTTTGCTTCTGGAATGTGCCAGTGTTTCTTTTATCCTACCTGAAATACAAACTTCCAGGGACCTGTTGAATGGAAGCAGGATGTTAGTTTACTGGCTAACTCTGTTGCTCTGGAACAGAGATGTCTTTAGCCAGTCAGATATAAAAAGAATTAAAACATCACTAGATGACATTTCTATAATGCGTTGGTGTTTCTGTAAGACATAATAAAATATTCAGCACTTGAACAGATGGATATAGCCACAATCCTTCTGAAGATGTTATTTTAAGGATGTGGATTATACTGGATTAATAGGCCAGTAACTTGGCAGAACTCAGCTTTTTGGTGTTTCAACTTGTAGAGCTAGTTATAATTTCCAGTGATTTAACTGCAAGCTACACCATTTAAAAAAGATGAAAATTAACTTTTAAAATATGGATTATTTTTTTCCTTTAATGAAAATTCTATTTCTAGATAATTCTAAGAACCTTAATTCTTTTAACTGCCAAACTGTTTCCTTTGGGCTAAACTTTGACAGATATTTAGGATTATCAGGTTAACTTGTAATGGATAAAAGATGGGGAGAGGCTATGGAAGAGAAAGCTATTGTTAATGAACATCAGTTTTCAGTAGTGGGTTTTTTATCCATCAGAAGATTTTTAAAATCTTGACACCTGTCAAGAAAGTATTGCTGGTCATGATAAATTGTATGGTATTTAGATGCAATATTTAGCAATGCTGGAATTCTGCCAAAGTTAATGGTATCTTCTTGTTCAGCAAGAAGGAATAGAGGTTATGCTGTGACCTCCAGAAACCCATGCTACAATAGATCTTAATAATGGTGTGTATTTCTTGATTTAGATTTGGAAGCTGGCACGTGTTGCCATGAGTTCTTCTCCAAAATAAACGAGACTTTAGCCTTAGAAAATTCATTAAAAGGACCCAGGATGGTTGCAGGAATCCTCCTTTCTAGTTTAAAGAAACAAGGCATATAAAGGAAAACTAGCATCTTTTATTAGGCTCTGTCATAAAATCTGGAAGAAATACTGACTCAGCACCAGCATAAGTCTGTCATAGTAAAATTCTTCAGCAAAGCTTTTTGAGAACTTTTTGCTTATTGGGGTACTCTGTTGTGTGTGCAGTTGTTTCAGTACTGTCCTACCCTGACATGAGAGGTGAGAGCCAGCTTAAAGGTAGCTTTTATGGAGTTCGTTTTAGCTTACAGGAAAACAAGTTTAAATGGATCAATTTCTTATTGCCCACTGCAGCTAAAAAGAATGTTAGAGAGATTTCATCAGCATTAGTTTACTACATTATTAATAAAGTTATTAAAATCTCAGCAGTTACTGTGCAATGCTATTTGAACTATCACAGTTATCTTTTATACTTAACATGGGAATAACTGCAGCATCTCAAACCACAGTGTATCATGGTTCCCACATTCTTGAAAGCTGGTATAAATCTGGCATGTCCTCCTTGAATCAGTAGTATGTGAGTGTTTAACAGCTGTAGTGTGCAGATGTGTTATTTTTTGGTAATCTGGTAGATCAGTGTAATAAAAAGATGGTACGTTTTCCCACCACGTGGTTATGAGAACTTTCCTTAATTCAAATTTAATATTAAAATGTTTTCAGAGATACCAGTTCTGGAAAAAAGTAAACATGGTTCATTGACATGGTTGTACGTAAAATAAAGTTTTACTGTGTAGTTAATGCTTCTCAAGTTTAATGTGTATTACCTTGGGAAGCCTGTTTAGATGCTTGGAGAAAACCCATAAAAAGACTTAATCTCAAATATTGATCTCTGCATAGCCAAAATATGGAATGATAAAATGGTGAGGTCATTCATGGAGAAACCGTATCTTATCCTGTGAATTTACAAGGGGTTTCCTGAATCTAACTTTTGTCTTAAGATCTGAGTAAATAAACATATCTTTCTTTTGCCTTTTTTTTTTTTTTGGCTTGAAATGTTTAACAGGACTGAGGTGTTTTATAGTTTCTAATTGTGCCTTTGCTATATTAAGGTAAGTGTAGACCTGCACTTGGCCCTGAGCCAGGCTTTGGTGAAATGTCTGAAAATAAACTTGTTAGAGAAATTTACATATTGCTGTCAGGGTGATGTTTTATCACTTGTTTTTCACAGTGTATTTTGAACTGCGTCTCTACTACATAGTGTTTCAGGTGTCCTAACCTAAAATAGCATGGCTTCTTGAAATTTTTAAAAAAAGTATACCATGGCCTTTCCGTGAAACAGTCTGACCTTATTCAGGGTACGTGTCTGTCACTGCTCAAGTGTTACTTAGTGTCCATGATAATGCACTAATCAAAGGGTGTTTCATGTATTCTCAGCAAAGAATTCATATACCAAGCTGCAGGATGGCTCCTGAACACCAGTTAGTGTTCTTGTGCTTTAAATGTGTGAGATGCTGAGTGCTCAGTATTGTTGTCAAGGGATTATCGTAAGTGAAGAACATAGTGGAAAAAAGTGCAAGTGCTTTGTTTTGCTATTATTTTTTTCAAGTCCTTGGGAAAGATTATTTGCAATGTCCTTGCATGCTCTACAGCATCTTTACATGATCTTTTGATCATTTTTGTCAAATTAATATGCCTTTCATTATCGCATTGAAGAGTGTCTTTCAGCCCATAGAGCATGTAAATTTTATGATAATGAGAAGCTCTTAGTGAGACTAGCATGCGGCATCTGGAAGCATTATAAAATGCATTAAAACGGCTGAAGACACCTACCACCTCTTTGTCCCACCTCAATATGAGAGGATAAAAATTTAGCACTTACAAAGCATCAGGCCAGGCCTTGTAAAAGTACTTTTGTGAGTTGTGACTGATATCATATAGCAGGAATGCCAACAGGGACTGCCATCCTGTCAGCTCTGTCTGTAACGAGGAACTTTCACAGGAGTATGGTATTAGCACAAAGTCCATCACACTTTAGCAAGAAATCTGCAAGAGGGCACCAAAAATTTGCCATTATTGTCCCGTCCTTTTTCCTGTGCTTTCCACATGCAATCCAGCAAGCCTTCTTGGTTTAGAATACATTATCTGGAATAGCTTTCACTTGAGAACTTGGCTTACATAGTCTTGCATGAAAACTCCACTGCTTCTACCTCTAGGCTCAGCACCAGAAAAATGCAGGCTCCAGCGCTGGATCTGGCAGAATACTTCTGGGGACCTCTGCCACAGGAAGGAAATGGTGCTCAACTAGCATCTATGTCTGATTTACATCAGCTGAGCCTGTGGCACGTCATCCTTTGCTGGGATACATAAACTGGTTCCCTATAATTTTGCTCTTTTAACACATACCCCTACCCAAAAAAACCACCCACCAAAACCAACTAACCCAAACTTCAGAGGTCTAATTCTCTTCTCTGAACTTCTGTGCTCAGCGCTGAATTGATTTCACTGCATTCCCTCCTGCTGTGTGCTGGTATAAACAGGAAGATCAGGCCTTGTGTGTGTTCATTTGCTCCTTGATCTGATTTATGCTGCTTACATCTATTGCTGACTTTGGCCTTTTGTTGTGTGCCAACACAGTTTATGAAATGTAACTGAATTGCTGTATGTTATTGCTCTCCCTGGCTTCAGCTGATGGCCACTTGTTTTTGAAATAGCAACTGAGAAACAATTCATCTACATCAATCCATCACTTGTCTTTCCAGTCTTTATTGAAAATTGAATCCTCCTTCTCCCTTCACTCATCCTTTCTCAAGCTATGGAGGCCAATCCCAGCAAATCTTCACTCACCATTGCATCTTTTTCTAAAAACTGAAATTATTTTTGCTGCCCTCTGATTCACCTTTCTGGTTTTACAAATGTTTTCCCTGAACTAAATGGGAATGGAGTGATGTGTAGTATTGTGAAATTAGACTTTGTTAACTGATTTATCCTGCACCTTTATTTATCTTTCAATGTCTCTTGTTTTTGCCTTTTTGTCTCTACCCAGATAGTTTTCTCTGGAAGTATCTCTGCTAAGGAAATAAATTCCTAATGAGGAATACTGAACTGATTCTGCCATTAGTTTTCCCAACTTCATACCAATGTAATTTCAGTAGCTTAGGCTGAATTATTTCTCTTTGCATTTGGTTCCAAGATCACATTTGACTCCATTCCATTCTTTCCCACTTATGTACTTAATTTGGGTAAGAACACTGGGTTCAGAAACAAAGCTTGACCTTGGATGTCTGTGTAGAAGGTAGCCTGGAAAATGGGACTCTGCTGCCACAAACTGAGACGCTGGGCCAAGGCTGGGACCTTCTACTGCTGGACTATGTTAAAACAAACAAAAAACCCCTAAATCAAAACAAAAAATCCTGCATCAGCACCACTGTGTGCCCCATGTGTGGGTGTATTAAGAGAACAAATGCATTCAGGAATCTGAGCTAGTTGTATCCTGTGGCATTTCTGACTTAAAACTTGCTAGGCTGTGAAAGTATGATTTCTTGGGCATGCCATCATAGTTATTTGCTATCTTTTATTTTCCTTTTGGAATATATTTTACATTCATGATATGTTCAAATTGAGTGGTACCTCTGAGGACTTTCTGAAGTAAGAAGCATAAAGAACACTAACCCTGGGGCTGATTTCCAAAGGACCCCACATTCATCATTATGGAAATAATTTGTCGGAAGAGCTTTGTTCCTATTTTGACACTGGAAGGATTAGTTCGGCAGACTTTTCTCAAGTGCTCAACAGATATCTGAGAATTCAGCTCTTTTATAACCAACATTTCTGTATCTGTCATGTGAAAAATCATGCTCCTGTTTCTAACAGACTAGAAGATGTGGATGGGGAAGTATCTGGCAACTAGTAAATGAGTCATCTTATAGAAATAACGTGTATCTGTCTAAGTTGACACCACCTCGCTCAGAATATGCTTCTTGTGACGCTTCCTTAAGCTATATCTGCTAAGCTTCTCAAAGTGCCTGTTCATAGTGTGTCTTTTGGAGCTATTTAGAGATATCTTTAGAATTAAATTATGTTCTCCTGAATTTTGTCCAGTTGCCCTTCCTTCAGCAATCTTAATCATGGAAATGTTTGTGAAGTCTGTGTGTCAGCAAAGTCCATGCAAATTGATTTAATCAATGAAGGGAATGTTGATAGAAGATTTTCAGTAGTTACTCCAATGAGGAAATGCCTGTTCTTTGTATTCCGGTTCTGTTTAAGGTCAGTGTGTCAAACACTGAAGATACATAACCAAGGAAGGCCAAAGAGCTTAAAATCTAGGTTACCCTTACTGATGGTTTTCTTTCTTTGATGTTTCTCTAGTCTTTGCTAACAAGGTCTTCTAATATCAGTGACGCCATTAGGGGTGTGAATTAGGATTAGAAAACTTTTCCTTAGTGACCAAAATGTATTGTTTATACTTATATTTTTTCCATTCAAAGTCTTACATTTCTTCAGAAATTGAAACCTGTCCATTTTGACAAAATAGTCCTGAGCTATGAGAAACCTCATCCTCTTAAATAACCTCTTTGAAATCCTTTCTGCTTACTCTTTTTTCTGAAATTTGAAGAGTCATCATCATCATCAAAGACTTGCTGTTTATCAGCTGATTGTATTTTTCTGTATGTTTTATATAAAAGGACAAATCTCAGTCCTTCCTTCAGTGGGGCTGAAGAACCTGAGTTCATTCATCAAGACAATTCAGAATCCTCTCACCGAATAGGTGAGCTCATGCCAGTTAAGAAAGCTACTGCTTAGTGTCAGTCAGTATGAAAGATGCTTCATATCTCTCAGCCTTTCAGGAAACATTCTGACCTTCTCAGACTGGAAAAAAAAATGTTCCTTGGAATACTGGAGAGCTCAGAGAAATGTTTGAAATGAAGTCCCACTGGAGCAGACTCTACCTGACATGAAGACATTGTTGAGGTTTGTATTCCTTTAAGGAGGATACTCTGTCATGTGTGGCTTTTCGGGAGAGAAAAACTGCAGTTGCTGATTTTTCTATGGAATTTCCTGTTCTCTTCCGACTTCTTTGAAATTGACTGTTCTCTATATTTGGAAAAAAAGACACAGTCCAAAAACGATCAAACTGAGCCCAGATCCTCTGCTTTAGAGCGTGATTAAAGACTCGCATTTCCCCAAACAGCCATGTCACAAGATGCCAAGTGCAGAAGGCATTAATCATCTGTACCTTATCTCTATGAGAAGCCATCTTCAAAGCAGAAAGGAGGAGAGTTCTACCCTCTAGAGATAAATGGCATATCGTAAATAGTGTGAGGCACTCGGATACTGTGATTATGAGCTCTATAGAAATGCCTATAAATAATACTAGGAGATGCCCAGATACTACAGCTTACTTATGAAAATAAATAAACCACATAAAAATCTGACAAGATGCAAGCTTCTCTACCATATGAGAACACTTCACTTTCTATTCTGAGAGCAGGACCTGTCGTACAGGGACTAGGTCCTCATCCTTAACTTGTAGCCCCCTGAGAAACAATGAAGTAAATCACCATGTAAAATAGCATGAAAGCATCAAGGATGGAAGATACTTACAGGCGTACTTAGCTGTGTATCCTTTCCCAATTTTGAATCTAAAAGGAGAAAAATGTAGCTGAGCAGAAACTTCTAGAATCTGAAATTTGAGAGTATTTGAATGTGAGAGTACAGATTCTGGTATGACAGAAGCAAGAGGCAGATTGTCTACTGACTTCAGTGGGAGCATTAAAGATTTCACAGAGGTGCTCATAGCAATAATGCATTAGCTTCTGATGACCACCCCACTTGTCTGCTGGAGAGCTGTACCATTCATTCAGCGAGATCAATATCTAAAGCAAAAAAAATGCATTGATTGGAATTGCTCCTTTCTTACATAACTTTTTTCTAGGGAATTTTGAGCTGGTCTAGTTCTGGTTAGTTTTACTTTCTCATCAAACATTTTACTGTTAATACTACTGTTCTCCAGTAGGCTGCAGGTAATTCTTGATATCATGTACGTGATGAGCAGGTTCAGAGACTCTGAAGTGCATAGTTTGTGTTGGTAAGATCGCTGAATTAGCCTGCTCTGTTATCAGCAACGATACTGAGCCTCAGCAGTGGGGAAATCTGGTTTCAATGTGGATATTTGAGAGCGGAAAAAAAAAAGTACTGCAGTGAACTGAAGAGAGTAATTTTAAAATTTGAAATATTACTTGAACAGAGATTACTGTATTTGCCTAGCTCAGTGTGGCATGCTGCTAGGGGAGCACATACAAATCACTGTCTCATGAGTTCTGTTTTTTGCACAAAGACAAATGCTTTACAGTAAACTGCCATGGATTTTTTTTTTCAGGTCTTAGCAAGTGCTTTTATTTCTCTCTTCTGATAATCCACTGTTTCATTTAAAGAAGATATTAATATTTAATCATCATTTATAAATAGGGGAGGAAAGCTTACTTTCTTTTGTATCGTCAATTTTATTTTACATTGTTGCTCATAAATGAAGAACTAAGGAAATGGCTGGTGCACAAATCCAGTTTTACTAGTGTTCTTGATTCTGTAAGTGCTCTGGAGCATCTTAGGGGGTAGGATTCCCCTTAGATCGTGCTTTGGAACATGCTGAGAACTTAGGCGTTCTGTATGGATATAGCAGTTTTCAAAGACGATGAGTCCTGTAGTCAGGTTTTGAGGAAAAACACAGACATTGTGGAGAAAATTACTATTAAGTTTTTCTTTCTGTTGGAAGTAAACTAGTTGCAACCTTAAAGCATATATGGGATTTTGCTGGTTCTGTGGTAGCTCAGTGCCAGTTTCCCGATCAGGATGTGATGCTTAATCCATAGTCATGTTCTGCATGCAGCAAAAATGGAAGGAGTTGCACACACCAGGCAGTGTAAAGAACTGGGTACCTATACGGTTTGGTTTACCAGTGTAGTCTTGACATCTCCTTCACTTGGGTGAAAATTGAAGTGGGATGGAAAAAATTGAGCTTGCCAAGTAGTTAGAAGAGGTTTATTTGTGCCATAACGTTTTTTTTTCCTAGAATGATAAAGTGTAAGATTTTCAAGAGGTGTTTGATTAGATGCTCTTGAGATTTGCTTAAACTGTAACCGTGAGAAGTGAAGAAATGCGTGCCTACTCATGCTTATTTTGCCAACTATTTTTTAAAAAGAAAATCTCAAAATTTGTTTTGGTTTAAGCATCTGAGTGTCAGTGAGGTGCAAAGTTCACTGAATTCCTGCTGAAGATGATGTGAGTTGATGGGCATTAAAAGTTATATCCAAAAGCAGTAGATCAAAATTAAGACTTGAATCATAACCATCTTCAACACTTTTGGAATTCCATTTTAGTCCCGTCGTCCTGATGATATAAAACTGTGATTTAATTTTGGGAAAGTTTAAGTGCAAAGCAGTGGTTCATAACTTTTGCAAGAAGGCATTTCTTCTGGAAATGATTATAAAAAAAAAAATCATAGGCAGATACACTTCTGTAATTCTACAACTGTAAGGAAAAAAAGTACAGCTCCTGTACCTTAGAAACCTCTTCTTACTATTAGTAGTATTAGCAGGAATTGACAATTCTAGTGTGAGCAGCACACTAGAAACTTCCCTGTGCATGGCACTCTGAATGCTAGGAGCAGTGTGAGGTTACCTTATAAATGGAAAGCCTCGCAGAAGGAGGAAGGCGAACTCTGCAAGAATATTTAGGCTTGGGGCTCTTGTAAGCTTTTTGGTTACGTTGCTGTAAACTTGAAATGGTTTGTAACATTTAAGTCAGGCCAGATTCTCTACTCGCTAGTAGAGGTGAGAGGGTGAAATTGTGGATCTTGGCAACATCTGAGTAATACAGCATCCAGTAATCTGTGGGCAAAGTACTTCTGTGAAAAACTTTTTTCTATTGTGATCTTTATAACCAGCATGCCAGGTGGTCATTCACTAAGTAGAACAGAGTAAGCTTCCAGTTCTACAGATCTGTTCCATCTTTCCAGAGCCATTTGATTCGCTTTGGTGACTGACACTTGGTGTGACGTACTATTGAACAGAACTCATTGACTCAAAATACAACTCCCTGATCCTGTATCTTGCTCCCTTTTCTATGGAAGATGACTGACGTTTATGGCAGTGCTCACACAAAAACTGTGGATCTATCACCTGGTAATTTAATGAATGTCTTTCTCTTTCCCTCTTTCAGCCTGGGTGGCTCCACTCTGTGCATGTAAATTTACTTGGTTAGTTGTTCTCAGAATTAATGAATTAGGGGAATTTGGGCCAAGTACTTGAATTCAAGAATATTTTGGTGTGTGGTTACTTTGGTAAAGGGCACTCAAAGCTCATTCACCGTTTCAAGTGTCCAATATATGTGTTTTGAAAAATAGAAATAAAAAGTGAGAACACACTGACTCACTGAAGTATTAAATATTCTATTCCTATAAACTATGACATAAATCAAGGAGACTTTCAAAACTGTAGTTTGATAGTATATGGATGGATGGATTGATTATACTTGTTTTAATTATATATATAAATGTCAAGCAATTTCATTAGGTAGTGGTCTAGTGGGCATTTATTATGACCAAATATCTCCTTGGAATAGCTTACAGTTTCAGAGCAATCATTCTGTGTCTAATGGGGACTGTCAGGGCCTTTGCCACAAAGTCTTGCTACCTATGTAGTGGAAGTGTCAGCTGAGCCATGGCTTCTCTGTAATGGAACAGTAAATGCTGTTGGGGGAACAAGGTGTTCCCAGTGGGCCAGCTCTTTAGAACTGCGTATTTGCAGCTGTGTGCAAAACCTAATAATTATGAACACAGTGTGGTATCTTTGCTATCGTTTGCAAGTAGAGTTCCCGCAGGTGATATTTGCATGCGGAACTGATAGATGTGTATGTGTACCAAACAGGATAGCTTTGTGCTTCAGGTTTGCGCAAATGTGGTCTCATCCTAGGAAGCTTGAAAATTAAGTCATTTGTATGTTAGGATTTGCTGTTCTGTGGAGGTGTCCATTTCTTGATTTGTGCTATTATGAAATGAGTCAACAAGTTCATGAGTTTGTTTAATGACGTGGAAAGAAACTTCCTATGTAAAATTCTTTTTTGTTAAGAGATGTTGATATTTGGACACTGATGTTTTTCTGCTCTAGTCCTCAATTAAGAACAATTCTTAAGTGAGGTTATTGGTGCTGTCGTCTTCTGAAGACCTGAAAACTCATATTCTTGGGAGTTGTTCCCATTGTTGGTATCTAAGAGAAAATAAAACTGGAAGAAAAAGAAACATAGAAGTTCTTAATCTTTGATTTGAGATATTTCACTGCCTGGGTCAGACTGTCAAATTGCTTGATGGATCCAAAACAAAGAGCAAAGCTGTGAAAACATGTGAAAGACAAAAAAAGGTTAAAAGATTTTCTGGGGTCTCTGCACATTCAATAGTCATCAATTCTGTTACCAGAATGGCTCCTGGAATACATCTGAAGATGCTAGTGAGAACATGGTCTCCCCTCTAATTAAATTCTCATCTTTGCCCAAATGGTTGAAAGGGCAACTGTCTTAAACCTTTGAACTTTATTTGTAATACAAAGCTTCAATTAGATAAAAGACAATAATTAGCAAATCTTTTATCTTTGGGCATAATTAAATCTTTAAGGAAGGACATCTTAATCAATGACTTGTAATGACAAGTTCATAAATAAATTAATTCTTCCAATGAGTGTCTGGCAGAAATCAATGAGTGTTAAAAGAGATTCAGGATGAGGGGACACCACTATAGAAACACTGTAGCTCAATTACACTTGGTTTAAAGATTCTCATCTATAAAGTATTAGCTTGTTCAAAAGATGATGTATTATTTAAAGAGAGATCATTAAAATATTAACCTCTAATATGGTAGAGCCATTTTTTGGACTTCCGTCTTTATGTATATGTGTATTTCACCATGGTTTATGTTTAGCTCTTTGTATAGGTTCTCTACCAAAATACATAGTCAGTCTGATGCTGTCCGTGTTGGGCTGGTGACAACTCTCATTACTGAAAGTAAAACTTGTCTGAGCAGACTAGATGTGTGCAGCCTCATTCACTTCACTAGTAAGGATCTCCCATCCAGGTGAAACCTTGTGTGATTAAGCTCAATATGCTTAAACACTCTTACTCAGGAGATTGCTACATTTCTGTTCATTTAACAGTTTATATTATAGCAAACTACATAACCATTAACTCGAGGGTTTTCTACTGGTATAGGAATGGCAAAATGAAGAAATAAAACAAGGTCACGATGGGTTCTGGTCCTCTGTTCAAGAACTCTTCTGACCAGTGTGTTACTTATGAGATGTGAAGCCCTGGAAGCTGCCTCTCGCTGGAGGGAATGCAGCAATAGCACACTTGTTACAGAGGAGTTAGTGGAAATCAGACCTTTTTAATATTGCATACAACAGTGTTGTTCCCAAGTGGCATTAGTAAATAGACTGTTTTGCCTCCTGTCTCCAACTTATTCTGACCTTCTGGTTTTAGCTGACCAAAAGTGGCAGTAGCTTTGCGCTGTTTTGTTTGTGTGATGCTCTTATTAAATCACACTTCTTTCCCTTCTTGTTTAAATATCACATAGGTGTTTGTGGATATGTTATTTTGGTGCAACACTGGATACCTCCCTCCTTCCTTGCCCTATCCTAATACTTCAAAGTTGAGTTTAAAAAAATAAAAAGTAGCAAGTATTGCCAGTTGAACTCCCTTTTATGTTTTTCCTGGGTTTTGCAGCATTTAGAGTATCTCTGAAAATAACATTTTCATTCAAATTTTGAATGTGCATGTTTGAGGTGTGAGGATTTTGCTTGCTTTCCTTGTCTTTCCCTCTTTCTTTCCTGCATTCCCTTTCCACAAGAGGTAGTAAGAAGTTTGATACAGGTAAGTGGAAAATAACTGCTGTAGCTCTTGATAAAGCGTTATCACTGTTGGACAAAGGGGCCGCAAACTGATGGAAGAGGTGCTAAATCACTGTTGTTGAATTTATCTTGGTTTCTTAAGGAGACGAGAATTATGAATGCATACTCTCTCCTATGTATTTCTCTTCTGTATCAGTTGGACCCCCTGATTAACAAGTGAAAATGGCCTTAAGTGTGCTGAGTTTTTCCAGCAAGCCTGGACTGCCAACAGGTTGGGAGCTGTAGTCCCCCTAATCTAGCTGACAGACCTGTGGTAGCTGAAAGGCTGCTCTTGTGTTTGGTTTGCCTGGAGGCCAAGAAGAGCTGTTTGGCCAATCTGCACGTATAGGTCTGGTCTAGTCGCAGCCAGCATTGTTCCTCTCCATCTGGAAGATTGAGCAAAACGAGACTAAACATGTGGAGATACTGTGATGGAGACAGGCTGGGAAAGAGAGCTTAGGGTGTTGCAGTGGAGAAGGATCCAGGACGTGCAAGAGCTTGAGGGTATGGGGGTAGGGGAGGAAGGCAGCGTAAGTAGAAACCGAGGAGATGGCATTTAAACCGGAGGAGACCAAGGTGTGGAAAACTGGGCAATGTTAGACTGCTGCCTTCATCTCTTCTAATTTATGGAATGAAAAACTTGTTAGCTTTATACTGCCCGACAGTATTACTTAACTAATTACAGTTTCTCCTAGTGCTGCACTAGAAATCTGTTTTGGTTTTGAGGGGTGAAAATATGCAGCTTCTAGAATGATCAATTCTTTCTGTTGTGTGGGGCACTGAATATCAGATAAAGTTGAAATGTTAGCGATTTCCGATCTGAAACTTGTTAAACAGCACAACAGATGGAAAGTTCTGTTCAGGTTATGAGCGTCCAGATCTGTCACTGATTAAAGAAGGGTAGCATATGCTGGTGGCTGGTCTTGATAGATATCTCTTTAGAATAGTAAAACAGGTTTCCCATCCGCGTAATCCAGTAGCCCTGCCACTGTAAAGATCAGTTGCTATCCATGTGAAACTGCGTTATAGCTCAGAGCATCTTTGGACAGATTTGTTCACAACCTGGGTGTTTGCTGCTCTTCAGAAGGGTGATAGGAATCTAAACCTCTTGCCTCTTCAGATATATTCTCCCTTCAGAGCTGTCATCCAGGTTGTCAAAACTTATCCTTAGCAAGTTTCAGCTTTAAAGGTCCTCTTATCAACACCACAACATTCCTGTCCATCCCATTATGCCTTGTCAACGAGAGCCTTTGCGTATTTCATTTGAAGCAGCCTAGGAATCTTTTGCTAAATTCCTTCAAAGGAATTTAAATAGTCCTAATGACCACATTACCTTACAGGCTTTTAAATGTTTCACCAGCTGCTTGATTCAATGCAGTATAAATTGTAAGCTTTTCTGCAGTAATCTCAGCATTTGTTTGGGAGTTAAATATTAACAGATTTTTTCTTTCTCTCAAACAGTAGGCTCTTGCACCTGCTTAATTCCCTGCAGGGTTTGTTAGAAGCAAATGTTGCTTTCCTTTCAAGTGCTCTGGGTTTTGTTCTCTGTATGTGCTTACATGAGGTCGGTTTGAAGAAGACTTATGACTGATGGATCTCTGTACATCTTGCGAATGTGCATTCTGTTGCAGTAGAAGTCTTAGTTGGTAAAGGAGCTCCCAGCTGCATGGATAAACTGGCTGAGCAGTGGATTTGATGCAAACAGATTAATACAGTGTGATGCCCTTTACAAGGCTTCATTCTGTGTTACTATTATCCTGCTTTTCAGCATGCTGGTACTTTAGGTCATTCAAAAAGAGAGGAAAAAGCAAAGAAAAAGTACAAATGAAAGAAACAAGTTAGTCACATATATGGCCTAAATATTAGAAGCAATGTAAGTGGTTAAGCCGATACAACAGATGTATCTTAGGTATTTGTCATTTAAAGACAAAGACGGACTGCCTCCCACACATTTCAAAATGAATCTCAAATGTATTTTTATCATTTACAGTGATTTCCATCAGAGAATAATAAAAAGATTCTGTGATGTGTATTGTGATAGCTGTTTTAGGTGTAGGAAATACCCTAATAAGAAACAGTTTGCTAGTGTGCTGATCTAGTTGATTCTTATCGTAGCACTCTGTAAAATAATAATTGGAATATATGACAATAGAGTTGTCTGATTAAACTGTTAAGCATCTGATAAAACTTGGGCAGAGTTAGATCACTTCAAGAAGAGCTGTTTTTAAAAAAACCCCCTTAATTTCTGACTTTTTTATGCTACCTTTTATTAAAAATATTTTCTGACCTTTGCTAAATATAGTAGTTGATGAATTCAAATGCTCTGAATCTAAATTAAAGAAAAAGAAAAACCTAAACCCAAACCATGTTAAATATCTTTTAATGAAAGTAATATACAGTGAATGAAGACTGTACTTTTTAAGGAACATTTAACTGACTGTAGATTTAATTTTTTTTGAAGTAGATAGTTAAGTCATTAACAAAAAAATAAGCTTATAAGTAATTTCCTTTTTCTACATCTCCTGGCTTTCCATCTCTAACCTCTTCCCCTTGCTCCCCTCATCCTCCCAGATGAAACTTTTGTGTTGTGGTGTTCCCTCCCCAGTTTCTTGTTTCTGGCAAGGAAATTTTAGTTGCTGTGGCTCATTCCTTTCCCCTTCTCATTCAGCATGTACTATTCTTCCTTAGTCCATAGTAATTAATATCTCTGCTGCTGTATCTTTTTCATATCTCCTATTTTTTTTTCCTCCTCTATATTCCTGTATTCATGAGCTTGTTAGACTCATCTGCTTGCTCATGTAACTTCATTTGGTGTCTGTCCTACATTCAATATTACCTTTCTTCCTTGTACTTATACTTTCTTGAAGGATTTATTTTATTATACTTTTTTACAAGCTCCAGTTCAGCAGAATTCTTAAAGAATCCAGTCTCATCCTGAATAAAGCTACTCCCTTTCAGTTATCTGGGATTCATGAGCACATGACTTACTCCAACAGGAATTGTATTTTACTTTCTAACTGCCTGCCTTTTCTTTACTAAGATTCTTCTTTGTCAGCCATTTTATCTATCATATTTTTCCCCTCTGTTTTATTATCTGATAATTTATATTTGTATACATTGATTCTGGTTTTGCTGCATGATTTTTTTTATAGTGCTCAGTCTCCTCTTCCATTCTGTTTTGATTCAGTTTTTTCAGTTTTCACTTCCCAATCCCAAAGCTCACATGGTGGCAGTCCTTACCAGAAAAGGCCCTAAAATACTGATTTGACTGGCAATATGCTTTGTTTTTTCCCAGCAGGGCAGTAACTAACTGTATCGCCCTGCTGTAAAAACCCCAACCTCAGCATTTCCAAAACTCACTGTAACATATGGGCCAGGTATAATATGGAATACTTGGTGCAGAGATTTAAATTTCCTATGTCAAAAGTAGTATTTCTTAAAAATTTTTCATTGATTCCCTTTAAGATTTTTTTTCAGATTGGCAGCTGCTGGTGTTATGCCGAAGCTTTGGTCATGGTAATGGAAGGTTGGGTTGTGCTTGAAACTGCACTTGCAGTAAGCTTTGAAGGTGATAGTCTGATCCAACCAAAAAAGTGTATTTCCTCTTTAGAAAATAATATTCCTTAAATTTTGTTCATTTGTGTTTTTAAAAATTAGAAAAGACCTTTTTTCTTTGGTCTAAAGTGAGAATTGTAATAACTCTGGTAAATTTTTACTGAATGTGTTCATCTGAATAAATTCTCTGAGAATTGACTTTCATTTGGCCTTGAAGTCTCTTTTCGCTGTCTTTAATTCTCAGTCCTTACTTCAGCCTTGTAGTAGGTAAGTCTGAAGACTCACCTCAGTCCTTGATACCTTCTAGATACTTTGGATTTGGAGGGGTATGGGTGGTGGGTGGTATTGTGTTTGTTCAGTTTGTTTTGGGTTTTTTTAAATTATTTTTTAATTCTAGAACCAAGGATATCCAACTCTGCAGCCAGGCCGCTGGGATAGCTGAGCACCGAACGTATTAATGTAAATGATACAGTTGCTGCACCAGCGGCATCAGCTCTGATGAATGTCAGGGAGTTACTTTCCTGCCAAGTCTTAACTGGGGACTCAGTTTTCATTTGTGAGTGCAGGGCTCAGGGGCTTCTCAGGGATGTTATGTGCTTTCATTTTCATTTGTCCAGGATGGGAAATCAGCACTGCCTGGAAAGGGTGGCATATTTAACATCCCACCCCCAATTACACTGGTGCCAATATATGGGAGTCAGCGTAAATATATCCTCCTACTAACTACTGATGGACTGGTGCTAGATGTTTATTTTGGCTTAAAGGGACACTGTTGAGATGTAATCACGGGATGATTTTGTTTCAAATTTTCCGTTCAGTGCATAGTTTTCTGGCTGACTTACTTGGCTGTGTGTTTCAACAGATATACGTATATCCAGTGGTCTACATAAAAAAATAACAACATTGCCTTTACATATTATTAATACGTGTTTACCAATGAATGAGTAGCTTAAACAGTTCCTTGCAGATGTTACTAAAATACTCCGAGTTGCAAGAAAGTTAAGATATGATAAAACTGAACATACTTTAGTTATTTATCAGTTTTTCATGCTTTTTTTTAATCTGCTTTCTGGTGCACTCTTTGTTTTTGGCTCATATAGTTGTGCTGTGGTGCTGTACGCTAGCATTTAAGAGGCATGAATACAGCAGAGTGTCTTCTTTTGAAGGACTACAAAATTGTAGTATATTTTTCCAGTAGGGAAAAACTAGTGTTCAGTTGGTTGTGTAGCTTTTTGATGTTCTATAATACAACTCTACCTTCTGGCCTTATAAAGTAAGAATTTGTTAGATCTGGGTCTATCATTCTTGCCTTTGGAAGAAGAAATTTTTTTATGAACATAAGCAGCAAAGGCAGAGGAGAAGTTAGCTTCTCTGGTATTGAGAAGTTATGTTTCTTGTTGTGAGTTTGTGCATTCATCTTCGATCTGAGCATGGCAGTGACCTGGACTAGCCTGTCAATATGTTATCTGCAATTTTGCATAATGATGTACGGGCTAAGATTTGTAAATCACTTGAAACAAAAGGCTTTGACTTTAATTCTTCATTTAGGATCTAACTTAGCACCCATCCTCTTTAATATTGAGAATTGAAAAAAAACCCCAAACCCTTGAGGCATCCACACCTCTTATCTTTCTACAAAGCATAATCAAATTGATGCAGTCATATTTAAAGAAGTTGAAGTCTGTGGTTACTGGCATAGAAAGGGTAGTCACTATAAGCAGTTCAAGATTATGTTCATTGTGATGTTTACCACAGCGGGACCCTAGCTTAGTCAAGACTTGAGGCAACATGGGAATAAATTTATTATCTCCATAGCAAAGTATGAACCTGCGTAAGGAAACTGGGCCTTTAAAATTGGAATACGTAGATAAGATGACAACAGTACCCTTGAGACTGGTAAGGTGGCTGCTCAAGAAACACCTGATTTCAAAACCCTTATTTGATTCCCCCCCCTCCAAGTGTTGGTTATGTCCTCGGTCATCTTACAGTCTTTCTGCCTCGTTTCTGATAGAAAAAAACTGAACATGTGGGAGGAAAAGATGAATTGAGAAGCAGAGGATGACTGTCTTTCACAAAGAATGTATCTGTTCTCAGTTTTAAGTCAACCAACAATGGAGAGAGACTTTCCCAGTTATACTCTTTATGCAAGTGATGCTATGGCTACCACATGGCTGTTCTATAATTGTGAGGTGATGATTGTGTGATGCCAACTGGGAGGCAGAAATGAGGTTAGGCAATGCTGAATTGGAGGGGAGTGGTGCACTGATGCAATCTGCTTATTACCTTGTGGCTGGTGAAGTGAGTTAGCCTCCTCTCAAAGACCTGGCTTCACGGGAAAAATGCTGTTGTCTTTCCAAGTAATGAAGATATAAAGAATTAGGTTTGAGGGGGGGTTGTTACTAGTTTGCTTTTTAGTACAGCCCTGCTTCTTGGCCAGAAGTAGCAATGCCCTGATGGAAGTGAAGGGAACCCAGGTCATTGGTACTTGCCAAGAAGCAGAGGCAGTGGCTGGCATTGGATAAACACTTCCAGCTTGGTGCTTCCCTCAGCACCTGGGAGAAGGAATAGAAACAACTAAACTTCAGGACTAGGTTTAATTTTAGTTGTATTTCCAGCTCCTTTGGAATCCGGTGTGTGGCCAAAAATATTTCTGTGATCTATTTTGAGTAAAATTTGGTAGTTTGTTTTCCTGCAAATACTACTTATTTCTGTAATAAGAACCATCTGAAAAGACTACAGGCACAGCTATAAGAGTATTGGAAAGCATCTGCATGTCTAGCAAAGCTGGTAAGAAAGGAGGGGATTTGCTGAATAGCTTTTGGGATTTGGCCCTTAATTTTATTTTTTTTTCTTCAAAATTCTTCAGAGGGGACAGATATGGACAGGAATAGATGCACACTCCTCTACAAGAGACCTCAACAGAACTTTGAGGTGCTCATCTCTGAAGGAGGTGCTGATTTAAAAACTTGTATTTGTTAACGTCCCAGTCATCTCAGTATCCCATCCAAAACAGCTCATGTATTAAATACTTTCCTGCTACTTTAAAAAATGTACAGGTCATCTGAGCCATCCTGGGTTTGAAGTAGATTTTGCTGGTAAACTTCATGAAACTTAGTGGTTCTAAACCAACATATTAGTCAAATTAGAATTTAGAAACAATTAAGAGTTCCTAGAATACACAGACTTTCAAGACCTATAAATCTGAGCATCTCTGACTTTATGGGCTCAAGCCAGGCACAGATGCAATTACTGAAGTGGGTCCAACTTACCCATTACTCGGGTATGAAATATGGCATAAAGTTTAGGTCGGGGATCACTGATTATAAAAATAAAATTTACAGTTGACACTACATCCAAGTCTAAATTTTGGAATTTGGCTCAAATATACCCCAACTCTACCAATAGTACATAAATACTTAGAGAAGTGACCTGGTTATAGCTGTAGTATTGGAAGCTAAAATCCTGAGAATGGGACTGCTGCCATTGACTTCAGTGAAGCCAGAAAGTATTTCCTCATCCTTTTACATGATAATTAGTGTTGGCCATGAAGTTGGTCCATCTGTATTAAAACCTTGGGGCCTACACTAAAGCCAGCCATGTCTATGTGGCTCTTGTTACTCCAGAGTGGTTCTAAGAAGTGAGGGGCTCAGCTGCCCGAGGAATTGGTCAGTAGGCAACTGTTCATGCAGGAGGGGAGGAGAAAGGGAAGGGGTCAGCACCAAGCGCATTTAGGGATGGTTGAACTGCAAGTGGGCCACAGCAGGCCAGGCTGACCTATCTGGAAGTATTTCAGACCTTTCGGGGCCAGACTGGACTGCTACAGAGAGCTGTGTTTTGGAGTTTATAATTGATCTCATGAGAGTGATGATGCCTTTGATGTTGGCCCTTACTATCAGCAGTGTGTGGTGCTAGCGCCTGAATGACTTGCCTAAATTCGTTAAGAAGTTGGTGGTGTTGCAAGAACAGCTTTAACTTAGATTGTCGAGGATTTTAGGTTAGTATTATAAACCCCAGACCTCACTTCCTCTCACTTTCTTTCAGGCCATGTGACTCCTGCAGCTGGCTGAAAGCAGGATTTGCACAAAGCTGACTTACATTTTAATATTTGTTGTCACTTTTTGAAAACCTTAGAATTGTGATTTTTTTTTTTTTTTTTTTTTTTTTTTCCCAACAAAGTAACTAGAGACATAAAAATCAACGAAGGAAACAGTTAATAGACTTCAGGGCAATCGGAGGGCTTTGGCTCCTACTGCAAAATATTAACGGCTGTAATTTGACCTCTTAGCCAATTAATTTTGGCCAGTGTAAAATTCCATACACTAAATCTGTTTACGATACTTCACTATTCTAGGCATCTGATACTGTGCCAAGACCTTAATATGTCTCTGAACAGAGGTCAAGTCATGGCCTTAAAATGAAGACTTGAAATATAAGCTGTGTGTGGGTGGGTAGCCTTATGTCCCTAAGGGGCTTATGAGTTCCTTTTCTATTGCTGTATGATCTGAAACTCTGGTCACTGCTCTCGGTATTACCTTCTTGTATTTCTTAATCAAAATAAATCCATTTTGCAGCTCAGAAATGACCTCTCTCTTTCACAGTTTGTCCGTACCTTTGTTTTTCACATATGGCTTTAGTTGAGTATGCTAGCAGTTATCTGTTGTCTGTGTTGTACATCTGTTCAAAAACTCATCTTTGTTAGATTTCCTCAACAAGTCTAAGTTATATCTGTCTTGTACTTCGGGGTGAAACAGTTGTATCCTGCTCATTCTGCCTCCGCCACCCAGTCACTTAACACTTCTTTTTCCTGTCTTTGGCTTTTGGGCCTCAATTTTCTTCTGTTAAAGTCTATGAACACCAGTGAAGCAGACTGATTTTGATGGAACAAAAAAAATATTTGTTTTTCCTTCCAGTTTGCAGAGTGAATAGTATTGGTTGCTGCATGGCAGTACATTAAGAATATGAAGCTGTGTTAGGTTCAAATGAAGGCTGGTTCCCTCTGCATGTATACTGACTGGGTTAAAACCTAATTCAGCTCCTTTAATTGACACCAAGCTGTACATAACTGGCGTTTGATTATGAATCAGATGAACTGGTATGTTTAAGACCATGCTGTGTGAAACACAGCGCAGCACCATGTTACCAGTGCCATGTAAGCGTGTGTCTCATGGTAAAAGGCTTAAGGCAGGCAAAGTCTGAATTGCATCAAAATCTGTTAAAGTTGTCTGATTTCTAGTAGAGGGCTGGACCACTGCTTTGTTCTCAAGAACTGGTTGACACGGTTTATCATAATGAAAGAGCAGTTTTCTGAGATACTCTATACTTCTTGTGTACTTGTTTTATTAAAGTCTACTGTTGGCATGTTCATAAGTTTTTTTTTTTTTTGTGCAGGTCTGAAATGTTGTGCATGGTAAGTTAAAGGTGTGCCAAGTAGCCTGAAAATAATGAAAGCATGAAGTGTGTATCTGCTGTTCCACAGGCCTGGATGTATCAGCAATCATGTGCCTGAAACTGAGAAGCTTCTGTAAAAGGAAACAAAGCCTAACAAAATCATGAGTCAGTCTCCAAAATGTTTGAATCTCTAGGTAATGATATAAAAATGTGTCTTCCTTCTTACTACTATTTGGATTGTCTTCTAAAGTACTTCAGTATGTAGAAGTGCTGAAAACAAACGATAACCCAATTGGAGTCACTCACTGCAGAACACAGATTAAGATTAACTCAAGTGTAGGAATGGCAGATGACTGATAATTACCTGCCAAGGATTAGTGTGCCCCAGTTAAATGGCAGAGTAGTACATCCATCAGGGACTGACCTATATCTGCTTGCACAGCACCTGATACTATTGCTTTAACAGCAAGTGCTACAATTATTTATCTATTATACTTTTATCTGTTAACCATTACAGAAGATACTACTGTTTGAAAGATGAACTTTGAAGACTTGTAATGAAGAATGCCAGTAATAAAGCATCCTAACCTAGTACTAGGAAGTTAAAGAAATTTTGAGGCCAAATCCTCGATTCGCTTAAACTTGATTTATATTGAGTTCAGTGGAGATAAGCTGGTTTGGCAGAAGTCTAGTCCTTGAGTGAAAGGATGTTTTTGGGACAGCAGGTTAGGGGATGATGGTGAGGGGGATGGGGAGTAAAGAGACCAAAATTAAAAAAGCACAAGAACAAATTGCCTAGTCATTTCCATTTTGAATTTACTTAGCCATTAAAACAAATGAGATTGTCTTTGTCTGTGATATATAGTTCCCAGCTGATGTAAAGGGTATGAAAATAGTTAATGGCTTAAAGAAGAGAAACAATAGGGTTTTATATTATCTAAGGAGATTGTCTTTGTAAAGCTGTTCCCTGGGTACTGACAGGTGGTGTTGAATTTTGCATACCTTGTATACTTGAAAGAATAAGATTTTTAGAAGGAAATAAATTACAAAACCCTATGCAGCAAAGGTTGCTTCTTGAAGTGGAAAAAGTAAAATTTCCCAGTGCCTAGATGGAGCTATGTAGTGTGAATGGGGCAACAGAACTGAAACTGGACAAACTGGATCATACCTCCTGTGGGAAATTACACTTGCATTAAATCTGTTTGTTTCGGGGGTTGTTTTCTAATCTGTCACGGTAGCACCAGTGAAGTTCAGACTGGAGCACGCAGCCTTCAGTCTTGTACATCTGGGAGGGTTTGGGAGGGGTGTTGCAGCTCAGCCCCATCTGCCAGAGAGAAACCTCTGCCTTGCTTAAGCCTTGCTTTGCTCATGATGTCAAGGGACAAGAGAGCTTGTCACATCAAGCACGTTTCTCCCACCTTTGTAGCTCATTCCATGGTGGAGTGAGTGCAACATGCAAGTAAAAACTCTATTGAATGAAACTGTACAAGATGTGAGCTATCCCAGTATTTCAGGATAGGATTTAATCGAAACTTTTATATGATGGTGGTGGGGGAAGGGAGAGGGAGAAATGACATAGAGGATGCATGCTTCTCTGATTTGAATATTTGAGGTTTCTTCAGTCCTAGGAAAAGAAACTGGATTTTCATAAGGTGTTAGTCCAGCAAGAACAGTGTATTGGTTTTTCTTTTTTTATTTTTTATTTTTCCCCCACACAGACCACCAGATGGTAGTGTTTCCTTTGTAATTGGAACTGTAAATTCATAGAAGCACTACTCTTGTTTGGCATAGGTCACTCAAGGACTGCTCAATATGTAGCAGAATTAAAGAATCGTGTAAGTAAGGACCAGTATTAGTTAACTAAGCAAAAAGGATGGGGGGAAGCCCATCTGTAATCTTCAGCCAAGTGAGACAATAAAAGACTCAGTGGAGCAGAGGCTCATGTCCTGTGTAATACAGATAAGCTGCTTGCCTGGAATCGCAGAAATATCGCAGGTGATTAAAGCAATAAGCCACGAGACAACCTGAAAAGGTTCTGTCTCTTGCAATAGCAAAAGTTACTGTTCAACTGCAGCGCTTTTCTGAAGAGTCAGACATGACATGATCTCGTTGTTTAAATGGGATGCACAGTATCTCTTATTGCACAAAGTTTTGTTGGCAAGTGGATAGAGCACAGAGGTGATGGATTTAGGAGGTCAAAATTAACTGGGGGTGTCTGGTCTTGGGCAAGTCTCTTCACTAGGGTGTGCCACAGGTTCCCTTTTTTCAGGTGAGGATAAGATTATTGATAACCATTACCAGGTTCTTAGAGTGAGGTAAAATTTATTCAAGATTACTGTATGTTATTTCAGCTGCACGTGGCTTTCATTGACTGTTTCAGATAATATATTTGGGTCAGTTTGCCTACATGTTTTGAAAGGCCTCATTTTATTCGGCCTCAGAATTGGAAAAAGAAATTGTGCCATACAATGTGACATTTCACAGGAGTGTGAGAAGGTGATTTTAAAGGCAGTCTGAACGCAGGGCTTCATACCAGGAGTTTTTGATTCATTTCTGGATAGAAAGTGATGGAGAAATACTGCAGAAGGTTACAGTGTTTGTCTTTTGTTTGTCTTTTAAATGAATTAGCCTAGATCTGTGTGTGGTTACTTTGTTCTTGCTTTATTGGAATACTCTCACAAATGATATCACTTTGGGGATGTTTGGGGATGCAGGGGATTTTTAAGAGGAGCAATTTAACTATTAGTAGATGATATTTCCAATTACTGTTCCTAAAGAGTTAGTGGAAGTCTGAGTCTATATATGATATGATCATCCACTCAAAACAAGGAAAATGGCTGTCACGCCAACCTGTCTCAACATCTGGGTATAAAAAATTTCAGGCAGGTATTTTAAAATTAACTGTTCAACCAGTGAGCTTCAAATTAAAAAAGTATTTGCAGAATTACATTGTGTGGGCAAGAGGAAGGACTTTATATGCAGAAAAAAAAGGTTTCAGATGATTTACCCGAAATGAAGGAAAAAAAGAAAAGGGAATAAATACCCCACCCCTTCTTTGGATAAATTACTCTCATTGTTCAACTGTACCACTAACAATTTTAGTGAAAGTTTTAAAAAAATTCTTTGTTTTCATAGAAGGATATCACTCTATGCAGCATAGGTTGTCAGAGAATCGTGGTCCTGATTCCCCACGAGAAAACCCACAGTGTGTCCCTGTTGGTCTGTTGGGCTCCGAGTTCCTCCCTTGACCCTCTGACCTGCGCTTTCCCTGGCCAGAATTCCCCCACCCCCAATTAAACCAGCTGACTTGTGTCATCTTCTGTCTTGGTTCCTAAAAATCCTTCTTTTTTTTCCCTGAGGGAAAGATGCGTTTCCACTGGAAATGCTTTCTGCACCTGTGAGGATATAGACTGTATAATTCCTGAGCTCTGGGTCTACAATGTGTAGATTTTCCTGTGCAGTGCTGTGTAGGTGAATGCAGAATAAAATCTGTATCACAACATCAAAATAGTTTGTTTTAAATTTGATGTACGCTTGCAAAGTAGTGTCCCACAACCTTTGAAGTGTACTGGTAGTTACAGAACACAAAACTTGCTGCTGAGTTTGCTTTAAAATCTACACTTGGGATGTTTAATATCACTTTAAATCGATGTCTGTTATGTGTGTGGGGATCTAAAAGGACGTGTTTGGGTACTTTATGTGATCAACAGAAATGTGTGCTCACAAGATTATGTGGCGCTCTGAAATGTGGATAAGTAGGCAAAGTCTAGACCTTGCGTCTGAACCCTTACAATGTTCTTGAATTCTGGGAAGATTCAAAAGCAAAACAGCAGCAACTGTGAGCAGCAGCAGCAAAGTGAGGTGAAGAAGTGAGCAGGTAAACTCAGCAATGAAAAATGTGTAGAATAGCTCAAACTCTCTGCACTTCTTCTGGCTCCTGTATCACGTTTCACATACTCTGGGTGCAATTACAGCACTTTGTGCATTGTTTTTTAACCACTGAAAAATGAGCCGATTTCTATGGGCAGAATAAGCTTGCAGAACAGAGAGCTGATCCTCCTACCAAATGAGAAAAAAGGATGTTATGAGCATATCTGCTTTTAATAATGTTTTATTAGAAATGCATTTTAGTTGTGTTTAAGGAGTCTGTTTTCAAGCTGCAAATAGCTTCTGTAGAATTTTGCTGAGATAACTAAAGGCCATTTTTTATTGCAACACGCCTCGTCTTTGATTAATCATTTTGATTTTCTCATGCTGTACGTTTGTCATTCCTCACAGTTTTAAGATTTTGTCAGTATATATCTTGTAGTGTTTAATCAATCATTTGTAGGTTGCATGTAATAGAGAATATTTCATCTGAGTACTCAAACACTGCATTACTGCTACAGTACTACTTTGTTTTTACTCATTTTTAACTCTAACACAGAGATGTTAGTTAGGAAAATAGGAGACATATAATCTCCAAATTTTTAACTTTATTTTCTACTTTACATTTTATCTGTTCAATATAATTGTTTATTAATTGGGCTACCCGTATGTCTTAGAAGCAGGCAGTGTTAGATGTATAGTGAAAGACAGATAAATTAGGTGAGCAACAAACTCTTGTTTTTATACTCTCCAGTTTTACAGTGTGAAGCACTCCAATTTCTTAATCTAAAATGTTTTAAAAACATTTTGCAAGTTGCTGTTCAGGAGCTCCTAATTCTATGTAGGCCAAGCTGATCCTTTGCTTTACAGTACAGTATGTATCTTTAAAACAAAGACACAAGGTAGGTTTTAAGAGAAGATCCATAAGTAGGATGTGGTAAATAGTGAATAATGAACCTGTAATCCATGTTTCTATTAAAACCAAATATCCAGCATCATAGGAATGCCTTATCTTTTTTTTTCCTGGGCACTTGATAAAAATAAAAGTTGGGATTTTGGTTTGTGTTTGGGGTTTTTTTTGTGCTTAAATGCTAAACTGTTCCTAAAGATTTCTCAGCAATTTGGTTTGGGATTCTTTTTGTCCTGTGAACAACTTTTGCCTTCAGAACATAATGGCCTTGATTTCATTATTCTTTCTTTTTAATACTGTGCAGATCTTTGACCTGTTACACTGCCTCCCCCTCTCAAGTGACCACCGTGCACACTGACCAGCACCTCAACAAGCTTTTTTCATGTGAACTCTGAGGAAGGGAATATTACAATGTTGCCTCCAGCTGCCTTCCTTCTGTATGAATTACTTTTCTAAAGGTTATGCTTATGTATGGTTCGCATGTGGAGCACACCCTGGTATCCACACAACTCCTCAGGTGAACAAAAGAAAAAAGCCAAGTGTTAATATTTTGCCAACATTACTTAAAAACAACAGTGACCTTACAATCAGGACACAGTGAGCACTGTCACTGGCCAGGTTAAAGTGACTCTTGTAGATAATTTTAAATACTTAGCAGTGATAAAACTTCCTATTAAATGCCACAAGGTGTTTAATAATAATAAATCTGTGGAGAAGCAAGGATAGTGTGTTCTAATAGTGGTATTAGTAGTTGAATATACATAGTTCTGGAAATCCCTAGGGGATAGACCTGCATCTCTGCTAAAATATGAGGGCATATTGCAGAGGGATGTTACCCTACCATCATCTCTGCTCTGTGCTGTCTTCTCATGGGAAAATAGCAAATGAATTGCTACCTCTTGTCCTGGGAGTTTGTGTGTAGTGAGGAAACTTGGTTACTGTGCAACCTGCTTAACCAGGACTGCATTTGTGCTTGGGAAAGGGTAGGTGGGTATGTGAAAATAACCTTTTTCTGCCACACAGTTCTATTTTAATTTTTTTTCTATAATTTTTGGACATACAGTTATAAACCAATGGCAAGCAATTGGTTGCCATTAGGTTTGAAGAGGAAGGACAGAAAATGAAGGTTTAGCTGTCAGTATTGACAGAAGAAGTTTTGGTTTCCTTTTTCTCATAGGCCAAGTTCAAATAAGCAAATAATGCCCATTATCCCTCATGACTCAAATTACACAAATCCTTTGCAGGAGTGAGTTGCAAGGAGGGACCCTAGGAAGAGCTGTGGTCAAGTCAGCTGGCACAATTAATTTATGCCCATCTCTGTCACAAAAAAAATAAATGGCATTTGAATTTGGTTCTGTCATAACCTCTTGAGATTGATCAGTCAGAAGCCAGTTTCCAGTCTCTCTTGCTGCCTCCCGACCTGCTGCTGCCAAAATGATTCTCCGTTTTCTTATTTTTTTTTCCTTCAATGCAAGATGTCCATCACAGGCCTAAATCTCAGAAATACTGATTTTGATCAGCTAACCCTCCTTCATTTTCAAATAAGTTCCAGTCGCTGTACACATTTGATTGGCGCTTTTCGCCAGCAACCTAATGCTCGGTTTGGAGTAATGGGAACACAAACCATTAATAAAAGATTAAAGAAAAAGCAAAACACTAGGATTTAAAATTCCAAACATATCTCTGTAGACTGTCTTTATAAAAGGCAGTTTCTTCAGCAGGCGTTGAAATGCAATTCTTCCTACACATTAAATAATAAAATCAGACATGTGAACTTTCAGATTGCTGTGCTGAGCAAAATGGATGTAGTTCTTTTAAGTCCATAAAAGTAAGGAAAATCAGATTTTAAGAACCAAGATCACACTTGAACGTAGTTGGAAAACTACAGCATGTTACCAAAACCTCATTAAGCTGTCATAGGCTTTTTTTGTGCATTTCCTTTCCCAGTCTTTTTGATTGCCAAGATATTTGTGTCTAAATACTCTTCTAACTCTGTTCCCCCCCTCCTCCTTCTATGATACTGTTTGTGAGAACACGTTGGTTACCATGGGGATTGTGACGTGTGATGTCATATACAGCAGTGTGACCTCGTTGAGCCAGTGAGTCTGGTGAAGGATGGAGATGGACAGAATAACTAAGGCAGCAAAAATGGAAAAATATGCAGGAAAAATGAATGAATTTTAATAAGATAAGAATAAAACACTGGTGCGTGGGGTTGGTTTTGTTCTTTAAAGTTCACCAGAATGCATGTCAGGGCTGTCTAAAGCTTTTCTTTTTTGGCCTGAAACTCACTGGTTCTGGTTTTGGAATATGTGCTGTGAGATACGTAGTTAAAGAGAGACCTTTTCTCTACCAAGACAAGCAATATGAAGTAAGCTTAGAATGAAAATTGTAACTCTATACCAGCTTCCAGAAAAGGGAGCATTAAATCAGACACTATAACCGCTTAGCACTTCTCTAATGCTTAACATGTGGAAATGTTATTGAATCTTCACAACACCCCAGTATGAAAAGTAAGCAAGTGCTAGTATCCTCAGTTAAAAAATGGTGAATGTGTGATAATCTAAATGGTAAGTGAGCTCTTACAAAGTGATTCATCAAATCATTGGCAGCAATGGGATAAAGATCTGGACATTCCTGTCTTTATAGTTCCATGTTTGTTTCACTGGATCAGATTTGCCTTTCATTGAAAACACAATTTTCAAACTTGACCTGCTCAATTAAATGATAGTCTCACGCATACAAATATTGTTATACTTTTTTAGAGACAGGTAAGCTTAGAGTTAGCACAGCATATTCATATTTGTTAAATGTGCAGAAGATTATGCATAGAACTCATGCAGATGATTTTGCAATGAATATGTGAGCTGAATGGGACTGAAATGGGCTCACCCTTGTATATGCAGATGTCTGCAAATTGAGCAAAAAATCCTTTATTCTTTTTTTTTATTTGTTTGTTCCCAGAACCTTGAGTCTCTCTCCCTTCTCACGCATGCCATGTGTGCACTAACTCCTAATTTATGTCACTTCAAGTGAGAAGAGAATGGGGGCCTTCAACTTCTAAGTCTCACTCAAAACACACTTTTATGGTCAGGGTTATAATGGAAATACTGACAAACTCAGATATTTAACTATAACAGCACAGTGTGTGACACGATAATAAAGATATGCTTTACTGCCAAACTGTCTTGTGTAGACATTAGGGGAATAGTGCTTTTTAGTTTCCCTGTTGTAAATATGCATACTTTGGCAAGGAAAAGGTGTTTGCCAGGTCAGAGTTACTGCTCCGAAAAAGAATGCAATAATGAAATAATATAAATAGTGAAGGACCCAGCACCTCCAGTAAAAGTTATCAACTTTGAAGACCAAACTGCCAAATTATTATTTCTTATGCTCATGTATCAAACATAGTATATCTGCACGCCATTAATTCAGTGTCAACCGTATTGATTTGCTATGCATGTAACTCCCATTGAGGTCATTAGTAGGTCTGCTTGTGAAAGGACTACAGGCACTCATGTCACTAAAATGTATGAAGTTCATATTTGTAGGGAGTTATTTCACATGTGGAACTTGAAAAGAAAGCTTCTTCAGTGTTCAAAAAAATATATCTCCAGTCTTATCAGTGTAAAAAGCTGTCATTTCTTTCAGTCTGGATCAGATAAATGAGGCTTTCAGGGTTTGAATTTAGGGGGAATAGGGCTGGTTTTACTCCTAAACATCTTTTGTAAGTAAGACCCTCCTTTATTAGAGCTGAATTACTATTTTTGAGGCTTTGTTTCTCTCTTCTACAGTGCTAAGATAATGGCTTCTCTGCTTGAAGATATTTTAAAAAATATATTGTTTTGTTAAAGCTCCAACCCCCTACCCCTGACCTGAGACTGAGTCAGCTGAAAGTTGAGCTTAATGATGGGGAGAGTTTCTCTATTTTTTTCATCTATTTTTTGCCGAAATGTCCTTTGCTATCTACTCTACTTTCTCACTTTCTGTTCCTCCCAAGAGCAAAACAGAGGCTTATTTGCTATAGTGACATTTCTGAAAATCTGCATGGCAGCATCACTGTTGCCTATGGAATAGTCATCATGTTCAATTTTGTTGATCCTGTATTTGTTTGCTGGAAAGCAAATCCATCTATTTATCTTCAAAGTCTATCTTCCCAGGTTTCCGTTGCTTAAAGAGCTATACCCAGCTAGAGCAGAGTCCTTGACTGCAAAAGCTTATGATATTAATGTTTTGCTCTGCTGTTCTAATGATCAGTGTGATGTTTTGAAAGTGTTCTGTCTTGTCAGCCCTGTTGTTTTTGCAGTCTGTGTTGATTTGGATGTCAGCTATGTTTCCAATAAACTTCTGAACTCTGAGTACTTTCTAGTGGGGAAGAAAAAAGATGCTTTGTTTACCATGCTATGAAAATTAAAGACCAAGGACTTTCAAAAATAGGAGCCTACAGTTAGGATCCTTAGCCTATGTTTAGATATCTAAAGCAGTGGCCTAATTTTCAAAAGGGCTGAGCATCCAGGAGCTCCAGTTTGGGGTCAGTACTGTCTGGCAGGTTTTTAGATATTACATATGAGGAGAGTTTAGTGTTTGATATAAAATTTACTTACATGTAGGTATTCGGTGTTGCATGGGATTTTGAGTGGAATGATACAGCAATAGTCTGAAATCACAACACAAACACAACATAGTGATTGCACCCTAGAGCTGGATCGCAATACAAGTGTGATTCCCTTTGCTGGCCTCTACACACTGACCGTCGTGAGGCTGGGCATCCCTGGTCTCTGGGAAGGAATGTGTGGGTTGAAGCCAGCTCAAGCCTGTTGCTTTCTTCAAAGTTCACTTGTGTTGTTCAATTTTATACCCTGAGCTCAGCCACATATACACTTCCCCATGCTGGTCTGGTTGGTTCGGGAAGATAATACTCTCTAGTGATTATTTCAAGGAAGTTCATTTACCAGTTGATCCACTCAACTGATACAGTCTTTATCTAAAACAGAGGCCACCCTATGATCCCCTTTGAGTTGGGGTAGGTTCAGCTTCCTTTAGGATGTGATCACTTCCTGTGTCCATACTGAGCTTCATGACACATCCTTGCCTGTTTTCTCTGAGCCACCTTCCATGGTAGGGATTCATTGATCAGTCACAATATCCCACTGGGACTTCTTCAGTGTGAAGTGGCCTGTGGTAGCTCCTGCTGGTTCTTAGTGTGCAGTTGGCATTTCGAGGACTCCTCAGTAGCAAAAACTGTAAACGCTGGTTGCAGACTCAGTTTAGATTGTACTTTTTTTTGTACATGCTTGTGAGTTTTGGGGAGCCTGGAAGGTGAGGAATAAAACTTCCTGGCTAAACTTGGGTTTCTGTTCTGAACATAACTCTTGCATATTTTTTGGAATAAAATGTCTCTGCTGTGTTTTCAGGCAATAACAGAAGAAATAAATTTGGAATTAGTTCCCTTCACTTTATCAAGCTTCATTTGTGGAGAGAATTTTGGCATATGAAATTTGGAGTAAAATTTCTCTGTCCATGTTTTCAAGAAGAAACAAAGCAAATAGTCTTTACAAATAAGTAGTTGGAGCAAATTATTTTGCTTTCAAGCCAACAGTGCAAGGGCAAAAGGAAAGAAGCTTATGATGCTTCTGACTGAAGATTACATTTTCTTTTATATATGGAAAATAAGGTACTGGTTAATTCAACTTCTAAGACAGAGATGAGCCCAAATACTATATTCAAGTCCTTCAAAGCCTTGAAGGAGAACTGGGCAGGCACGAGTGAAAACTCAGGTATGTCTTCTCAATTCCCAGGCTGCAGCAGAATTTGAGATTTGTCAAGGGTTACTTGGCTATCTCCAGCTTCTCAGGAGGTGCCTGTGTACAGAGGAGAAAGCACTCCTGCATTCTCTTTTGAATGTCATATGGAGCTGTTGACTAAGCCAGTCCCTGTACGTTTAGCTAGTTGTCCCACTAAAATTCACCTTCTGAGGAGATGCATAGCAGAGAAACCCTCATTCTGGAGCTGCTGGACTGGAAATATCATCTCTTAGATCTTCTGCTGCTCCTGCACTGCTCTGGAGCTGGCCCCAAGGAGCACCAGTGGTTGCAGTGTAACATGGGCAAATCTGCAGAGTGTTGCCCAGGATTTAGCTCCTATGATGTATATCTTAGAAGAAAAGTGTAAAATGAAATTATGTGGAACATAATGAGCATCTTCTGGATGTTTCTGTGTCCTTTGTCTTTGTACTAGCAGCTGCAACCCAACTTGTACTTTGCTATTTTTAGTGTAGAGGTCAGTCTTAGAAATGTGTCCTCAAGTGCTCTTTGGCAAGCCCACACAGCTAGGTTTGCCAACGGTTAAGCTGGATTTCCTAGAAGTTAGTGAGAATCTAAATGAGTCACCTAAAAGTTGGTGCCTGAGATGGGAAAGCAACTGTGGAGCTTGAACTGTTCTATCTCTTGCCATAACCAGTAGGAAATGCTCCTATTACTAATGTAAGCAAAGAGGTTCAGAAACAAACAGCAAACATTATGGTATTCTCAAGAGTTTCTTAAGGATATACCAATTTAATATATTTTTTCTTTCTTTTTTAACTAGAGCATATGCATCTACCATTTTGAGCATTAATCTTGAGGTTAGAATATGCCTTTTGGGTATTTTACTATTAATGAAGCAACTTGCTGCAGAGGTGCCATAATATCCTAGCAATCTACATGCTCTGCAGCCAAAGTACTTAAAGTTTTAGCTTCTTCTTGAATATGTTGGTTGGAAACATGCCGTTTTTAGAAGCTAGATATTTTTTATTGGATTTGATGGGAAATATAAATTGGGTTTGGAAAAGGCCTAACCCTTCAAGTCCTCGATTCTCCCTATTAAGATTTTCCTTGCAACTTGGCCTCTTTTAAACTCCCATCTCGTGCATACTCTTTTCTAATCTGATACCTCAGCGTACATATCTAAACATGATCAGTGACAGTTTTAGCTGCGGGGTGAGACTTTCTGTGACAAGGGCAGTGAGCTCTGATTTGAGACCATTCATTGCAAGTGACTTCAGCTGTCTCTTCAAGTGACATCCAGCTACTTGAGGAATGGGGGATGACGAAAGTTCTTTGGACAGAAAACTTTCTCTGACAAGAAGGTGACAGGTCCTTGCACAGCTGGTCTCTGATATGCCTTGGAAGAGGCCTACATAGTTACTAATTTAAGTTTAGCGGTGGCTGCAAGCATGGAGCAGACAAGTTCTTGTAGATTTGTAACTCATCTGCAGGAATGACAGGAGTTGGAGCTACATTTACGGTGCTTGTGTTGTTGTATAACATTTCCAATAGCCCATGTTTATTTAAAGAGCTAAGTTAACTGAACTGCAAGCTATTCTCAATTTCATTAATGCTTCTTAACATGTAGTTGAACATGGTGTATTCTGTTAATTTGTTCGTATATTTAAAGTGGATACTGACCTTTTTTTAATGGTCTGTCAAGTTATAGTAAAGGTATCCTCACTATCTATTCCTTCCTTTTTTTTTTTTAGTTTTTTTTTTCCCTGTCCTAATTTTTCCCAATGTTTCCTATCAGTTTTTCAGCTCTAGTGGTGCTATCAAGAATGAAAACTCTAATGTGTGGGAAGTGGATGGCTGTTTTTTTAAACAGACCTCTTGCCTGGCTCAGGACAAATGCATGCAACACCTAAATTGCTCTGCTGTGTGCCTGCCATTGCTCCCATTGGAAATAACTTTTGATTGGAAATCAAAAGATCCTTCCGGACTAGGAGAGTGATGTGGTGGCCTGAACACACACAAAGGAACTCTTTCCAGAGCATGAGGGATAAGTGCTGGCCATTGCATAGGCAGCTGTGATACTTTTCAGCATGTTTGCTGTCATCTAGTTAGGAACATGGGGTGTTTTGATCCCAGCTCTGCCACCAGCCACTTTTTGGCCCCTGTCTAATTGTTATTCTATGGCACGTAAGTAACTCCTGATTACTTATGTATCTGTGTATATGCAGTAGAGCTTTATAAGTTGAAAGAGCGCACTGTAGTGAATTGTCACCTGAGAAGGAAGTGCTTACCTTTAGACAACAGGTAGCTCTTGGAATAAACCATGATGGAAACCTCAAAAATTTGAGGCCCAACCATAACCCAAAGAAATAAGGTGACTTACTGCTGATGTTTGAGTAATGCTGTTGTGGCAGATCTGACTTCAGAGGCTCCTCCTCTCCCACTGTCTACTCTGCCTTTCCTGTTCAGTTTTTTGTGTGGTTGGGCTCTAAGTTTCCAACAGTCATTATTTTGTTCTTGAAGAGTATCATTTCACACACCTGATTTAGAGCATGGCCAGAGAAATGGTCAAATTGGCACCGCTGAGAGGACGGTCACTTCCAGCGTGTGGCAGTGGAAAGGGAATGGCAGCAGAGGGATGGGTCTGCCAAATGCATCAGAGTGCTGCTGGCAGAAGAGCAGTGCTGAAGCACTGTCTGAATGGACTGTTAAAGGGAAGATAAGAGAAGTGAGACTAATTGTTACAAGGGAAGTAACAGAGACCACAGCAACGCAAACACTGGGTGGTCCTGAGCTGAGCTCCAGGGGAAGTGTGGCCACTTACACCACTCCAAAACTTGTCCTCTTCTGTGTATAGGAGTATTTGTCAGCCTATCAATACAGTTTCAGCTCTCCTGTAAGGTCTTTAGTTTTTGTACCTGAAATATCACCCGGTTTACATTGAAGATTACAGAAATGTTATCAGTTTCTCAGCAGTTGTGTACCAGTCCACAGCTGGTGTAAGTCAGCAGAGCTCAACTGCCTTCACAGGAATTACACCATTTGCAGCCGCTGAGGCTTTGGCCCTCAGTAAATAAACACCAGCCTATTATTGCAGAGATTTGACCTCATTTGTTTTGTTTTTTCCATCTCCTTGACACATCATTGAGCAAATTGTCACTGAAGCAAGGGAGTAGATAATTAAATATTACATAAGGATAATAAGGTGTGAGTAAAATCATTTCTATGGTTTAACATGTATGTCTTTTTTAGTAATTTCTTTGCTAGTTGGAAAATGAGCTCTCTGTAATGCCAAATAAACAGTTTGCTGTAGGTATTCAAAAGGACCAAGTGAACCTCTTACAGATACTTTGTTGACAGTTAAAAAATGATGTATCTATTATTCATGCTGAGCTGTCTGACAGGAGGAATGTTGCCCTAACTTTCACATGGTAAACGAGGAAAGTGGCAAGCAGTGTAACTTGTAAAGGCAATCAGGTTTATTTAAAGGAACCCTGTCTTTTCGGTAGCCTGATTTGTAATATGACTGAGTTGAAACTTGGTAGACTCAGCACTACAAGCAAAAGCTTCTTTTGATTTCAGCAGGACTGTAATTTGGCTTTTTGTGTCCATATTTATGACTAAAGTCACAGGTACAGAAACCTGATGCAGACAAGGATTTTATTATTTTTTCCAGAAGTCACTATCTGTAAAGGAATGAGTGATGCTTGACTTTCTGATAACAAACCTTCGATTTTTAATGACTCATCTGCATGAGCTGATAAAACACTTAAGGTTGTGAAGCCCTTTCCTGAAGTGTTGGTTTAGCAGAATGTTGTGTGAGAGATTTGTGAGAACAAAAGAGTGTTTGCAGGCTTTTGGGGCTCTTCTCTTATTGAAACTGGTATGCTGTTTTTAATTTCATCAAAATTATATGTATACATAAAATAATAGTATATTGTGAGATATATGCTTTACACTTGATCATTACACATTGCTTGCTGTTGTAATATGATATGGGTTCTGTGCAATTGTTTCCTTTTAACAAAGGTTATCTGTAACGTGAAAGGTGTAGGGGAGAGCACATCTTAACTTACCTAGAAAGCTGACCAAAATGAAGGGCTTAGTCCTTCAGTCATTAAAATTAGTGTGGTTTTTGGTTTTCCAGCAGCTCTTCACTTGCTTTCAAATATACGTCCCAGGCCTCTTCTGCTTTTGTATTTGCCCTGCATTTTTGGATTTTAGTGCAACGTGTGTAATGGAGAAGTGCACGTCAATGAAAATTGTTCAATTCAGCCTTGCAGTGTGGAGGAGTAGGATGTGGGAGACAACCCTAGAAAGTACTGGTAACAGGGAAAAGATGCTGCATCTGCTGTCAGAGAAGTGGGTACTGTATATAGGCTTGATCTGAGTAAAGCTTGAGGTGTTCTCAGTCCCCAGTGGGGTAATACTCCTGATGCAGGGAGCCAGGTAGCAATTTCCCTGGAAGTGGGTGCTCACTGCAGATGATGAGCTGGGGTGTGCCTCAGCGATCACAGTCTGTCCTTTGACTTAATGCTGAGCAAGCACATTTGAAAATAAAATAAATTGAAACAAATTAGTCCAGCTACTGAACTTTTTGTGAACTTCTCTCACGCTGTTTGCTTTCAAGCACAGCTTTGAACCAGAGGTGAAACCTTTGTGTGGTGCTTTTTAGTGAGGCATTGAAAGTGTGCTGGTGGCACAGTGTGCCTCGTGTTCCTCCCCCCCCCCAGGTAGGCAGCACACCGCGGGGACGTCAGAGCTGCTGGGAGTGTGTGGAGCATGTGCACACAGGTGCCCAGCATGCCCCTTTGCCATCTGCCATGTGCTTCATATAAAAGCAGGTGTGTTCTGCACCCACGGCATTCCTCAGTCTCTCCAGGGGGATAAAGGCAGTTATGGAGCAAAAGGGAAATACTTGGATAAAATGCTCATTTTATTTGTTACACTCTTTCACAGGATGGACTCTGTGGGGCCACAGGCAGGTTTGGTGTTGCAGTTGGAGTATCATAAATCTGAATCCTTTAGGCTCCAAGGACAGACCTAAGGGGTGAGATCATGAATAAGGGAGCCATTCGGTTACTTCAGGCCATCCGATGGTTTTGCATCGTACGCCCGTGAAGGTTGAGCCAAGACCTGTCAGTGGTCTGGGTGAGGCAGAGATTGCTTTGTGACTGCCTGCACCAAGGGAGAGAGGAGAAGTGGGTCTGTAGTACTGCCCAGGTCTGCATCACCCTGCAGAGCACCATGGCTCTGAAAGGTAGAACAAATTGTGCAGGACAAGGGGAATAGCGTAGTCTCTATATTTAGTCCACCTGGCAGGACTCTTGGGAAGGGATTTTGTCTTCTTAAGACCTGGTATTGCGTCTGACAATGGCTAAAAGTCACAAGTGGAGCCAACAATGTTTCATCACTGCGTGATTTTTGTGGTGTGGAAGTAGAAGTGCCTAAGGCCTTGGATTTATCTGCGGCTGGTTTCTCAGGAAATCTAAGCATAGATTTATCTGTATAAAGAAATTAATTTTGTTCAGGAGAGAATTTGAAACAGAATGCAGAAATTATTCTGAAATAAGGCAGTTGAAGTTGTTATTTAAATCAGCTCCATAGCCAGTGATAAATAGATCAAGAAGCTGGACAATTTATTGAATAAATTGTCCAGAGATGTCTAAATTATTTGCAGTCTCATTTTCACCTGAGCCTGAGGAATGTGAGGCCAAATTTCAGCTGACTATATTGCATTCCTCTCTAGAGCCAGAAATAGGATCTTAGCTGTTATAAATTGATTAATGAAGGTATTGTTATTTAGACCAGACCCTTAGGCTTGTAATGCTTAAGTTTTAGCATAAATGACCAAACCAAGCTATTCTTTAGAAGGCATAGCTTTAAAAACCATTTGTCTAGTTCAGAAGCAGAAAATATAATGACTTTCATTGTTTGGGGTCTTTTTATTGTCTGCGTTGCCTCCCAAAATGACCGTGCGGGATTTACGTGTTTTTTTTTTTTTTTTTTTTTTTCTTCTCCTGAACCTGTGTGGCATCGTATTAGCATGGCACATGAAGATCCTGAGGTGAAAATAAATCCACAAAGATAAATATCAAACTTTGAGATGCTGTTCCATGTAACTGAATGTTTATCTGAACTTCACACACAGCATCCAGTTAGATAATTTGCCCACAAGGCAAGTTTGTTTCATTTTTCACAATGTTCTGCTACTTGAGATTATTTATTCACTGCAGCAGAGCTATGGACTAGCCTGATTTGTTAAGCAAGGACTGTGAGGATAGATACTGCAGTACTATCTTTCATGGAAAACTTTGGAATGAGAAGCAGTGACCTATTGCCCAGTGCGTCATGTTCCAGGATGGGCTAGAAAAACTGGTAAGGGTGCAGCTGTGGAGGTAAGAGGAGAGTCCTCTGTGTGGAAATGTCTTTTCCCTCTGATCCTTTCTGCTTGCCCTGTTATAACCTTACACCAATATTCCAAAACTCTTGATGTATTTTTAAAAAAAAGAAAGAAAATAAAAGATCAAGAACTTGAATGTATCTGTAGTTAGCTTCCTGGGTGTATGTTTAATTAGCAAAATAGAGAGGTATTTATTCCACCAATAAACACAAAAACCTTACTTTAGGCTTCTTAACTGAAATTTAATAATTAGGATTATATTAGACATTTCTTTACACTTAAGGATCATTCTTGCATGAATGTGTTTGACAAGGGAAGCAGAGCTCATGTGCTGCATTAATTGCAATGCATCTTGAAAGGCATTGTCACAGGAGTTCTGTTCCTTTCCACCTTTGTGTATATGAAGTTAAACTGCCCACTAAAAATTTAGCAAACTTAAACTGCAGCCAAAGAAAACATCTGCTTTGGACATGACTTACTTTATTTTCTAGCAGGAGGGCTCCATATATCAGTGCCTTGCCTTGTCTAATTTCATTAATGTGATCTTGTGTCCATCCTGTGGCAGTTTAATAGCCATTATTTGTGGCCTCCATCAAATAAAGCATTGACCATAAATCCAACTTCACGTAAATGAAGATATAAATGTCAATCTGCGTTACTGTATAATATTTATTATTTTAATTAAATGAAACTGATTGTGACATTTATTAGATCACAAGTTCCTTGTTAATGGCAATGAATAGCAAAAAAATTTGCTTATTCTAAAATGGAGAAAAAGCTGCTTATTTTATATAATTTTTAGAAATTTTCTTAATGTTATTGTCCTAGGTTATCAGAGTTAGGGATTTGTCTGTGGAGCACAGTGTTTGTGCTTTGTTTTGGGACAAACTTGTAATGGATACTGAACATGGCATGCATTGCAGAAAAATCAGGGAAGAATGTATTGGAAGGTGAATGCACTGTTTTTGTTAGTCATTTCATAATACAAGTATTTACATTTGACTGAGCCGATTTCCTCCTCCTACTTTGAATAGCAAGAGTTATCCAGTATCAAGTCAGATATTCTAGGTTTATGCTGGTAGTATTTAAACTTTCTTCAACATGAGGATAATAGTCTGTAGTTCAAATAATGTAATTTCCAAAGTACTGTGAAAAATACAGAAAATTTGTAATTTTAAAACACTGGAGTCCAATTCTGTGTAATTTAATCCCAAAGACAGAAATCCATTACAAATTGGAGACTGTTCTTATTTATTCTCCTTCGGTTGTTTTGTTCATTGTGCTTTTAATGTACAAAAAGAATAGCAGATGTTATTTGCATTGGATGTAGGAAAGGATAATGGCTGAAATTCCATGATCTTGATGCTGGCAAAATTCCTTAATCTGACAAAATCTCACATGTCAGTAAGAAGTGTAAGAATGAAGGTTTGATATCTGGTACGTTTCTTCACTTGCAGGGAGTCAGATTTTATCAAAACTGAATTTATAGCAGCCTATTTAGAGTAAGAACAGCCTTTGTGTGTCAAAGAGAGGTCATCAGCTTCTCACCAAATTGACTGTATTCAGCATCTGAATGATGGAGATGTTAAATTTTATTTAGGAAACAAAAGAACTGAGTTATAGTTTATCATTTTATATCAGAAAATATTGATCCTGATTCTGTTGCTAATGAAGTCAGTGGCAAAGCTCCATTTAACCCAGTTGGAAGTGTGAAAACTTAGGAAATCAGGATTAAAATGAGATTTCATCTTTCTTTATATAAACTTCATTTGTATCTGGTGTTTTTTCACAATGATTCCTTCAGAAAGAAGGGAAACATTCACACTGACTTAAAGGGAAATTGGTTCAGACCTTCACACATCTGAGACTGTTTTCAGAGTAGTTTCAAATGTTCTCTACAGATGTCTAGTAGCTTTTGCAGTGAGCCTGAAAGGTTTTTAAGCAGGAAAACACTAAATGATCTGTATTTCAGATTAAGTATTTAAGTAAAAATGTTTATAGTGTATTTGTAGCAAAGCTGATCGTGAGGTTCCTGTCTGTATCAAATCCTATTCCTCAGCTCTAATTTAATTCCATTAAAGAGGAGAAAATACTCCTCTGGAGTTTATCCTTTTGGTCAGTATTAGCCATGTATATTCATAGCACTCTAAGTGATTACTAGATATTATCTTTTCAAGCTAAGTGCCCAGCATTATATGGCATGACAGAAGAAAAAGATTTAGCAAAAGGAAAGCTGAGAAGCTGGTACAGAAGAGAGTCTGGAATCAGAGTAAAAGCAACACTTTACATTTTTCAGGTGTTGCTCTCCTGTATTTATTTCAAGGCTTGTTTCTGCAATGAAATTGCCAAGGAAATGCTTTTTCCTTTACCAAAATCTAAAAACAAATGAAGTGAAGCCAAGAATACTTCTGGAGTCCCATTTCTAAGTTAGCAGTTTTATTTCAGTATAATTTTTTCAGCAAATACTTGAAACTTTTTTTCCATGATTTTGTGTGCAACTGTGTAGACATACAACTATGGGACACTTCTGTATTCCTCCGGAGTTTACTGTAATGTATTTTTTTCTTAATTTCCTCTTTGATTATAAAAACAATCTGTGCTTGTATAGATTTGTAGTATTTCATTAAACCTTTCTAGTAGCTAAACCAGATAGATTTGGACTTGTGTTCATTTCCCCTGTGAAAAACACTTTTTCTCTGTGTTGCACCAAGGAGGTGAAAACATTCTTTTCTTTTCACTCTTGCAATGAAATGAGAATTAGCAATGTCGAGGTAACCCCTGACAGTGTCCTCCACTTACTGCTTCCTTCAAACCTGGTCTTACACTCCTTCTAGCTCAGAAGCCTGTGAGAGAAATAATTTTGTCTCCAAATGCTGGTCCTGACAACAAACTTTCATGTTCGGCATCTGCTGCGATGCCTTATCTGAATATTGCAGCACTATACCAGTCCTTTGCTCCACAGTCTTGCTGGCTGTCAGATGAAGATCACTTTTAATTTACTAGACTACCAGTACTTTGTAACGTGGTTGGTTGGCTGTGTTACAGGGTTTGAACAGGGCCAAAGTAAATTCACTTCCAGAGTTGTATTTATCATACTCAGCCATATTTGCTAGACAAGATCTTTCTTTTGTCATCATGTACAAAACTGAATTCTTAAATGTTCTCAGAAGCTGTCTTTGATTACATTTATGTTCATTCTTATATGTCAAGGCCTCTGTGACTTCCTGAAACTATCCTAGCCATCCTGAGTTTCAAGTCCTTTTCAGTGTTAGATTAGGTTGTGTAACTCTCTGATACCAAAATGATTTTGAAGGAGTCTGTAAATACTTAGCCTTTTGTTCTAGAAATGGAGAGGACTCTATTCCATCCATAAGTCTTACCAGTTTTCAGTCATTCTGATTTCTTGATTCCTTGTTCTAACATGATTTTAATTTCCTTCTGTGTTTGTTCTTCCCCTGGGAAATTAATCTGAGTTCTGACATGTGTTCTCTATCTTCTTTCTTGAATCTGTGAGGCAAAGAATTGATGTTGTTCTTAGTAGTGACTATACCTCCTGCCAATAAACTATACTTTTTGCTGCTTTAAGGCATTGTTTTGTCTTCTATAAACAAACACTGCCACTCTCCAAAAAAGTGACTTTTTATTTGTTTGCCTTTCTTCTTCTTGTGCTCTCTTCAGTCTTCTCTGTTCCATTTCTCTGCTGTGGCCTGATCCATCCAACTCCTTCCAACAGCTGACTGACCCTCTCGTTCCACGTGCATCTTTCCTGTGCAAAGGGTGAAGGAGTCTGCCCTTCTAGGCTCATTTTGTGAGGTGTCGCTGATTTGTTCTGTTACTTTGGGCAAGTCACTTAATCTCACTGTGGTGCAGTTTATCCACTATAAAATAAGTCTAATAATCCTTGCCTGCTTTGCTGAGCCCTGAATCTTGTTTGCCTTCTTTACATGTGCAGTCCTAAGGGTATTATAAAGCTTCAATTATTAATGTTTGGAAAGTGCTTTGAGATCTTTGGATGGAAATCCCTGTATAATCATATTTAGCACTTAGCATTTCACAGCACAGTGCAGACGCTACGTAATCCTCAGAATACTCCTGTGAGACAGAATTACCTGTCAATACAGTTATTATCCTCACTTTACTGGATAGTGAGGCAGAAGGATTAGGACCTAATCCTGCTTCTCTTCAAATAAATGGGAGTTCTTCTCTTGACTTCAGCAGGAGCTGGAAGAAGTCTTCTGTGACACATCAAGTTTTGAGCTCAGTCTGGGATGCCAACCCACACTCAACTTCATGGACCCTCCTTCTCCATAGTATAGAGTTTGGTATTTTCTGGTCACGTTATCTAGACTTTCTTGCATGATTAATTTTTAATCTTCCTCTTTACTATTCTGTTTTAGTTACCTTCTGTATTATCTTTTTTTTTGATATCTTTGAGTCCCAGAATATTTACTTCCCAATGCTGCATGTAACCCTGGGAGATATGTCATCCATGAATTTTTCCACATCACCTTTGCAATCCTCTTCTTTCATTGATTTATCCAGTCCAGTTCTTCTCCCTCTTTTTAACAACTTTATTTTTCTGCTGTTCATGTTATTGCAAACTGAACTGCTGTCTATTGGAACGCTGCTTCTACATAGTTGACCTTATCAAATTCCTACTAAAGAAATTTTAGACCACTTTTCTTGTTGTGAATATTGTACATAGTATTCTATCATGGTTATAATAATTTCATGGCTGTGATAATGCTAACCTGCCCTTTATTTCTCCCAGTTATTTTAGTCTGTTCCAGTATTAGACAAAATAGACCTGCCTCACACTGTGGACACTTAGGATCCACAGTCTTACCCTTGAAACGCTAACCAAAGCAGTGCTATAAAAAGACTGCAAGAACAAGTATTTAAAATCTGAATAAAAATTATTTTAAGAAATCTCCTATGTGAAGGAGAGTTTGGATGACAGCCCATGGTAAGTCCATTCTTCACAGAAATAAGTTGAATTTTAAAACTTGTTTGTCAAAGAATAAAAGTCAGTCTTGCTGAGTTGTTGCATAATGCAAACATGTAAGAGAAGAAATTCCTTCTTAATATGAGATACTGACCACACTACCGCAGGATCACCAAAATGAGCAGAATCGGTTTTCAAACAGTGAGACAGAAGAATTTATCTTCTGTCACATTGATGGTGCTTCTCTACATGTTGGCCTGCTTTGTTCAAGGGCCCATTTTGGAGTACACTGCTGCTCAATGTAAAGAAGGACATCACCATCCATACTGACTTGTTTCTGAAGACACTCTCACAATTTTGAGTAAAGAGACTCTCAGTGAACCTGGCAGTGGTGTCTGGAAGAGGATTTGAGGCTGGGGCATGGCCACAGCTGCTGTTGGTCACTCGCCTTCTTCAGCTGAGGAGTTTTGAAGATCTTCTTCCATACCACCTCTGTACAGTGCTGGGAAAGGCATTTGGACAGAAGCCAGGTTATGTGCATTGCCATGGGCTCTGAGGGGCCAGTAATACCTCTGGCAAAAGCAGTGTTGAGCTAATTAAAAGCTAGCAGCAGTAGCACCATATTTCTAGCAATTTCTTTGCTTGAAACAGCTATTATTGAGCATTAAAGGTAAAATCAATTCTACAAAGGTAAACAGTTTTGTAGTAACGTGACCATGACCTATAAAGTGACAATCTGACATTAATTTTTAAGGATCATATATTCACATATGCTGTCATTGTAGAGCAAGTAACATGACTGGAAGTAGGCCTATGCATTTTGAGAATGCATTTACAGTTTAACATGCTGTTACAAATGTAAGGAGGCTCCCTCTCTCTCCCTCTAATTTTTTTCACCAGCTTGACAGTTTTTCAAACATATTCACTGTCAGCCCTAACAACCTGTCAACAACTGCCATTATGTGAAAATTGCAAAGACTTGCTTGAGCACTGTGAAAACTGACAGACATGCCACAAGGATAAGTTCCTCAGAAACAGAGGGCTAAAACTTTTGAAAGGTGCTCCAGCCCTTCCAAGGCAAAATGAACAGTCAGATATCAGGGGAAAAAAACATACACTTGTCACATCTGATATCTATTTCTTTTCCCCTCAAATTGAGGTGTATGTGAAAGAATAAAACATAGATTAGGACAAACTGTGCAACTTAGTAGAGTTGGTGCAGTTTTCCTCACTGTCAAGCATATATGCAAGAAAGGCCAAATTTATCTACTGTGTAAATCCACTATCTGTGTGGCTAGTACAAATCCCAGGGAACACGGATAAAATTCACCCCTGTAGAAAATCTTCTATAAACGAAATATTTTTTTTCTGTGTGGCTTACTGTAATTGAGATTTTTTTTTTTTAATGTTCACTAGAATATTATGCTCAGAAGTGATCCTGCAATGTGCTGAGCATCTTATAGGGCTCATTGTCTTATTCTGTACACAAGGGTTAAACAGCTGCAATTCTGCTGACACCCATGAATTTACTACCTTCTGAAACTAGTGTAATGGAGAGCATCAATGTTTCCTATTGAAATAAAATGGTCTGATCAGGTTTGTTGGGGAAGAATAAATGAGGATGATCCTTAGTTGCACAGAACGGTGTTAGAGGACGTCCATTCTGTACATTTGTGCATTGTGTGTGAGTAACAACACATAGCCAGTGAAATCTTTGATAATTCGGCGCTCTGAACATCTTAGGGAAAGGTGGCATCTGAACTCTCTAGTAAAACCAGTTTAATGGCACTGGGAGATGTTCAGGATAGCCAAACAGCCAGGGAAATTCTCAAACTATAAACTTCCTGGCTCTCAGTTATCGTTTCATTCTAGATGTTGTTCCTAAGTCATGAGCAGGGAACAGCCATTGAAGATGCTGATTTTCAGTGTAGGCATCCCTCCTCTGATACGTGTAACTGATGGGCTCTCAAGTCATATCACTGTTAAGTCTCCTTCTCATTTGAAGCCCCCTGTGACTTTAGTAGAAGAGTTGTAAACTGAACTTAATTAGAAAATTCATGTACAGTTAGCTTTGAAATGTGCCCCGTGGTGCTGAGCAGCTGGAGGAGTTTTAAATCCTAAACAGTCTCCATTTTTGTCATTTACCATTAGTCCCATGGGAACATATTTTTGTACCTTGATATATGCATTTATTCTAATGGGATTTCTGAACATAAACCTGTGTGCATTGAGAAGAAATTTGAATATGCCTATTCCTGTTGTTTTAATTTAAAGAAAAAACACCAAAAAATTCCAGTGACATTGAAGTTTCTGTTGTTGAATGTATATGAAATGGGGTGTATATGACTAAAGGAAATTATAGGCGTGAGTCTTCTATATTGCATATGAAATTGCAGATAATTATAGTCTTATGGAAAACTGGGAATACTTTTATGCTTACTGTATAAAAATGCTATAAAATAATGAATTAAAGGAATGTTTACTGTCTAGTTTATAAACTATGAGTTTTATGCATTTGCAGTCTAGCTGGAAAATGCTCAGTCTCACTGAGTCTCAGAAGATGCTCAGCACCTTGCTGGTTTACCCAGCAGAAGCTATTAGTGATAGTAAAGCATGTTCTTGTGGTTCAGCATTAAATTTTCATCTCTTTTGTAGCCATCATCTGTGACCAAGGGCAATTAATTCAACCCTTCAATCTGTGTTTCTAGCTGTGGGATAGCATCATGATGTTCCTTTGCTATTTGGGAGCTGTAAGAATCAAGTTGGAGGTGAAGGTGCTGAGATCATCCAGTGATGAAGCAACAGAAATACCTAGGTAGTTAACAGGACAACTGCTTTGGATGCTTATCAGAAAGGGAGGACTATGACATAAAAAAACAAACCCACAAACAAGGACAACAGCAAGAACCTCTGGCAGAAATGGCTTCATTATAATTCCCTGGTAGGATATGGCTGAGGGGTGTTTTGAGGCTTGGGCATGGCTTCTGTGTTTGTCCATGCTTGTCTTTCAGCTCACAGTGGTGCATTTGCAAGGCCCCTTTCTCTGGTGGAGATGGCTGTCATGGGAGGCTGTGCACAGGCTCGGTGTAGAGTTGAATATGAACTCATGTTGGTGCATGCTATGTTCCTTACAAGGCTGATAGCGTTCCCTTGGAAATGTCTCATTTTCTTTAAATATTATGTGACACAAACTTAGAAAAACCCTTCTAAAATATGCTTACTAATAATTATCCAATAGCAGCTCATTTTGTCTATTACCAAACTGAGTGAGAAGAGGAGCCTTTTTGAAAGAGCTTTTCTATGGAAGGTACTTAATTTCCCATTAACCTTAAGCTCAGAGTTACACCATATAGTATATTGTGGTCCTCTAAAAGAGTGTTCCCTGTAGGGGAATACACCATAAGTGGACTAAAATAACACAACTCTAATCGACAAGGAGGCTTTATACTTCTGTTTTAATGTCTTCTGTTACTTCTTTGTTCCCCATGTTCTTTTTCAGTTGCAATTGTAAAAATAGTAGTAATATTCATAGCATACCCTTTTCAGGCAGACTTTCTTTGGGTTGAAAAAATGTTAATCATTTAACAGCACAGTAAATTACTTCTAAGGTAATGCTTTTTTTCTTTTTGTAACCCATCATGTTCATTTTCTATGTAGACATTCTCCCACTGGTTCTTGCTTCTTTTTTAGTTGGTTTTATACTGCTGAGCTACACAAGGAAAGGGCATCCTTTGGTTTAATACTTATCTGGTGGTCTAATCTTGGGTCACAGATGAGCTTAAATCAAAGCTTCAGCGATACTTATCTAATTGAGTCTAAGTTGTGGCAGCCTGTTGCGAGATTGTGGTGAGATCTGAAAAAAACCACTTGAGATGGTCATCTAATCCTCTGGTTGTAAGGGGTTACCTTTTGTCTTTTCCCTTGATTTCATTGTTGTTCTTAAGATGGAGATTGTTCAGGTAATACAGTTAGCTGAAATAGGATCTGTTTTTTATTAAATGGGAGACTGCCTGTGTATTTTGAGTGTCTTTCAGTACATGTGGGAATATGTAAGGTTATAAATCACAGAAAGAAAACACCGTAGCACTTCAATAAAACATCCTGCTCTAGAGTGTTTGGGATAGAGAACATGAGCATTTCACTACTTTCATGGAACATAGTAAGTCACTCAGAAGACAAAGTGCTTGTAATTTCTTGTTCTAATGTCTAACATTCTTGGGCAGGATTCCCATCCAGGGCTCCTACCTAAAGGCAAAGGACCTAACACTTCAGAGTAATCTCCCTTCTCTGGAAAGTACTCAAGTTGAAATTTAAGTATTGCCCTGTATCAGGAACATTCTTGGTCTTGCTGTTCAGCATTATGGAAAGTAATTGTAAATATGTAAAAAAGTTTCCTTGACCATTGCGTAATCACTTCAAAGTACTTTCCTCCTAACCTGTGCTTCTTTCTGACCAATTTCTGACTGACTTGATCCATAAAAAAATCCCATAAACCTCTTAGAATTCTTGTAAATTAGCTACTGGGTACCAAGACCTGGCTAGGACCAGAAAAGGACTAATACGCCTTTCCTACAAGGACTTTCATTTGCTGAGGACAGGTTTCAGTTGTCCATTTTCACACATCTATGAAGAAATATTGATTCCGAGGATTCCAGAGACATTTGATGGTTTCAGGAAGGAAGGCTCATGTTTTTTTCATCCACCACCATTCCAGTTCATCTTTTTTAAACCCTGCTGTGACTCTGGAGTTCAGGCACCAAGCGTTACTTGTCTGCCTCAGCCAGTCACTTTTGACATCAAGTGTACTTGATCTGGGGCTGGTAGTTTACTTCAAACATTGTTCATGTGAATGGGTCTGGCAGCTGGGAGACTGCAAAAAAAGTGCATGAACAGTGATTCTTGTTTTCTGTCTTCAAAACAGATCTATTGTACTGTTTCTGCTGGCTGTTTTGAAGAGTCTTGACTTTGAAGCTGGAGAGAAATCATTATCTAAGTCGCATTCATTTAAAGTTGAGGCCAGTGGTCTCATAAGTGATCACTCACATTAGCCTTATGAACCTTCTTCATGGCTGGGTGAGAAGAATATTGCTTTATTGTAAGATGATTTAAATAAGAAAAAAAAAATCTAGCCACTGTGAATGCATACAGTATATTACATGTATTTATACATTATGCGTCCCAACTCCTGTCATTTGATTATAGATCACAGTTGCTTCTTTTCTCTCTTGACCTTCTTTAGCTTGTGACATGCTCTGCTATCATTCTCATTCTCCTAATATTTTCACTATTGAAAATACTATAATTTTCTTCTTCTTGTTGTTGGGTATTTGGTCTTTTTTTTTTTTTCCTGTTTGAAAGCTTAAACTCAGAAATTGAACTGTCTTGATTTTATCTTTTTTTTTAAAGAAATGATAACTCATGTTTATTTGATTTTTGAATTGGTGCTTCAGGTCTTTCTCTAAAACTCAGATCTCACCTAAAGGTTTTTCCTAAGGGTCTAAAAATACCTTTCAAAAAAGGTAAATCTGGTTGTCTCTATTTAACACAGTGAAGACTGTGACACTGAGGTGAGTGCTTTGCTTAGAGAGAGATAACAGGTCAGAGGAAACACAGGCACGGAATGGGCAAGTGTAGTATTATTCAGCCATGTATGAGGACTATTACACGGGGGAGTTTCTGTGCTAAAATCGCATTGAGACTTGGACCGTAAACTGGTCATTACAGCTTGAAAACTCTTCCCTTCTGAGATTTAAATGGAGCAATTCAGTACTAGAGGTCAAAGCGACACTAGATTGGGGTGGGCAGTCAGGGCAGAGGGTAAGGCAGAGCAGCGGAGGAAAGGGATGAGGTGGAAAGGATGTGGTCATGTTCATACAGTGCCGGGATCGAATGGTGACCAACCCACCTTCTGAATTACTAATTTAGGAAAGTAACAAAAGAATTGGGCTGCAGTGTGTGAATCATCCCAGATAAAGGTCACAAATTACTGCCCTGTTCTCCCTTTGTTTTAGCTAAAGGTACTTGAGCTTTTTAGAAGCAGTTAGCTAATAACTTTCTTAATGTGTAAGAAGCCTGGATAAAATTGTGAAAATGGGAGAAAGTGGAAGAAACAATCTAGCAAATTCAGATGAGTGACTGGAGGCAGCTGTTGCAGTGCCTGAGCCCTATCATTTTGGGCGCCATCTGTAGCGAGATGCAGACAAAGCGTTGCACGAAGGAGCAGAAGAACAGGAACTGGTGCGAGTTTCCTGGGACCACACTGCAGGTGAGAACACACACGGGTCCTGGTCCCAGCACCCCTTCCCATGACCATGCCTCCCCTCCATGGTGATGGCTCACAGCCTGCCGTGTGCACCGTGGCCAAGCCGCTGATGCTTTGCAGCAGCTCTTGTTCAGATCTAAGGGCTGTGATGCAGCCTGTCTCGACTGAGGACTGCATGTGTAGTGTGAATGCATCTGTCTTAGAGCGCTATACTGCTCTGTCAGTCTGTTAAACGTAAGCAGTTTTCAGGTAAAATCAATGGAGATACTATTCTGGTGAAGTAATAAGTGCTATCCCTGCTCAGTTTTGTTGATTGCCTCTCATCTAGGAGGAAAACTCTACGCAGGATTCTGTTTCTGATTTATTTCTTTTTATGGGTTATTATAATGTGTGGAAGTTTAGTTCTTTTTTTAAACAAACAAATAAAAAATGTATCATAAAGCAGAAGATTCTCCCCTGAAGAGTTTTATATTTGGTATCAGCCAGATACAAACCATTGGCATCAAAACCAAGAAGCCCTGGAGATACTTAGATAGGTGAAAGCTTTCTGAAGGAAAAGTAGGAGGAGATTTTGATGAGAGGAGGATGGCTTTTTGGTTCAGAAAAATTTGCAGGCTATTGGTGGAACATCTCAGACAAATTAAGGCAAAGTTTCAGTATCTCCTAGTGAGAGTCTTTAAAGAAATAGTCTGGGGTATATGCTGTTGTACTAACAGTTTTTAACTCACTATATGAAATCCATTAAATTATCCATGAGATGTGCATTTTGCTCAGTTTGATCTGTTCACACTAATGGAAGCACTAATGTTAGATGAACAGTATCTTTGAACTGATGTGATTCTTAACTGGTGAGCAATACACTGCCAGTGTGAAAAAGCAGGAAACCTAAATACACAACCATGTCGTGAAAAAGAGTGGTGGTGTGTACTTAAAGGGGAAACTTGTAGTGTGCTGGAAAACAAATAACTACAGAGCACTCTTAGAAAAGTAAACAAATAATCTGAACAGCTACATCCTAGTTTGTTTGATTAATGGATGCAGAACTACTAGAGTGTAATGTAGGTGGAAGTAAGATTTGTCTGGCTCAAACTGTGGTACGGTGCCAAGAAATGAAATCTCAGAATCTCCTACCCTGAGATCAAGCAGAAGACAGGGTCTGACCAAGCCCAGGAGACCTCAGTACTCAGACGCTTATTTATATGCCATATAAAATAGGACTTTTTTCAGGCTTTGAGGGACTCTGATGGCTCAGCCCATATGGTGAATGGCAGCCTTTCATTTATGAACAACAACAAAAAAGTATTCCAATGCTCAGAAGCATATTGGGCAGCAAAGCCATAGGAGGAAGCCCAATATGCTGTTAAACAGCTGTCTGGACCCCTGTTTACAGGAGAGTGATGAGATTAAGAGCAGTTTTGTATTTTCCTCTAGATGTGTGCTGTTTCAGAGTTTCCACAGACAGCTTGAAATGTGCTGTGCGGTTTGACAAGCTCCCCTGTTTTGCTCTGCACAGTTGTGGATGTTTTGGGGCTGTGTTTACCTTGGCTTTTTTTCTTGCGCTCATGACCTGTGAGGTCCCTGCATGAGACCAGTTGAATTTCTTTTGCAGGGCCATTCAGCAAACTAAAAAAGAACATCTGGGAACGCTTTAATACTTGAGAAAGCTCATGTGCCCTCCTTCCGTTCTGTTACTACAAGGATTTCACGTGGAGGGAAGAGCATGTGGTAGCTTAAACTGTTTTCTGACCTCTCCTTGCTGTTGTCTTCAAAGTAGGTCTGGGTGAATGGGACACGGCAGAGAGAGGGATTGTTACAGGTGCGTCTGCTGTGTCCTGGAGGCTGCTCTTACCCTTCGTTTGGATAAATTTATGGATCGAGAAATTGGGGCTTTCCTCCAGTTTTGGGGCTGTTCCCAAAGGCAAGTGTTGACTCCACAGAAGTCTGGGGATCACAGACATTTTCTCCAGCTGAAGTGCCTGGGAGTGTCATTATCTGTACTGATAGAGACAGGATTGTTGTTCTAGTTACTCCATGTATGATTACAGTTAGTTTTATAGAATACTATTGCTAATCCTATACAGTAAAAGGGATAGTTCATTCACCAATAACATTATAAACTTGGATTTTAAAAAAAATCTTTGTCATCAGAGAATTTTAGAATATTACTGTATTTAAGATTTCATCTTGAATCACTCAAGTTAGAAGCACATTTTACTGGTAAAGGAAAGCTGAAATTCTCAGCTGTAGCAGGACTGCAGAAGCTCAAGCTTTAAGAATCATCCTGAATGGCATAATCCTCCCCACAGGTATGGGAATTGTTGGGGAAGTCCTTTGTGTATGTTTGCTTCATTCCATCTCCCTTCCTGTTTTTTTTTAGTAACATCAGTATTGGCTTCTGTGCGTTGTTGTTAGAAAAGACTTAATTTGATGGAGTATTTTAATAAACAGAATCCCTAAAAGTAACAACTTCATGCACAATGAATTGTTCTCAGGTCCTGACGTTAAGAGAAGCCTGTGCCTGTATCAGCCAGTGATAAAAGCCTTCTCCCTATGGGGTACTTCCCCAGTTGGACCAGTTTTTCCAAATGGATTATTCTTTTTTTTTTTTTTCATACTGGGCTTGTGCTTGTGAGATACTTCTTGAGGGTTTGGGTTTTTTTTTTCCCCACCCTTTTTTCTTCTTTTTTTTTTTTTCTCTCCTGTATTTCTGCTTCGAATGGGAGAGGAGTAATTCTCAGAAATGTGGTAACTTTGATTACTTGATTTTTCAGAGATTTCCAGCTCCCAGTGTTGCTTAAATTTCCTATAGAAGAGACTGTATTATACTCTATATTCTAGCGGGCTTTAGACATACCTTCATGTCTTGGGAAGGCTGGGAGGGGACAGGTCAGACATACAAGACAGCTTTAAAAAAGAACTTACTGAGAAAATTGTCTGGGTGATTTGTAGGTGAATTCCTGAAAGGCTTCCTACATGGTTCAGGAGGGACAGATACTAATACATGTTTGAGTTTTCATGTTCACTGATTTTTTCAGAAGCTCTGAGGGAACACTTTTCAAACGTGTGAATTCAGGACTGTAGCCCTTACTGTCCTTCAGTGGTACTTTTTAACCTATTTCTCAAATTAGTTTGAAAAAAGTGTTTATAACATAAGTGTATGCAATACTTAAATTAAGCCAGCCTTTATAAATATATAAAGGTATAGGTATCAGCTTTTAGTGTCACTGTGTAGCTAATCAAGAAAACTCTAAAGACAATTTCTAAAATAACATTCTTATTTTAGGGGTAAAAATGGCAGAGCAAAACAAAATGGTGTCTTTTCCCCCCCGTATCTTTCGACTGTAAAAAGCAGGACTCCAAAGGGAGATTGCAAAGGTCATGGAAACAGTTAAACCACAGTTTAAGACAGCGGTCATGCTCTCCTTATTCTGTTTTTCTAACCTTGTATTTGCACTTTTTTTTTTCAGCTGCTTTGCTTTAGAATCCCTGAGATAAATAATAAGAGGTGTAGTAATGTCCCCGCTGTTAAAACAGTATCAAGCAAATAACCTGTGTGAGCCAAATTCTTTCCTTGTAGAGAATCCTAGGTTCAGAGGATAGCAAGTTTATACAGATCTGTCACTCATAACAGCAGTTTGCACTTGTATGCACCTAGAAAGATGGAATCTACACCTGAGGCAAGATCCTGTTTGGCCCTGAAAACAAGACATTTTTTCCCCTCCTTTGAGAATCTCTGCTGTTTAAGTAAAGTGGATGCAGAGTGCTCTGTTGACCAGCAATGGAATAAGTAAAAATAAAGAAATAAATAAATACAAGGATGCTGTGCTTCTCACAACAATGACAGAAGTCAGTTTTGGAGGTTGCACTGGGGTTTATAAGTATCAGTGGACAGGCCTGGGTTTAAATAGATTTTTTGAACGACTTGCTTTATTGACAGTCTGTCATAGAGTAAAAGGGGAAAATAGAGAAATGCTGTTAACAGCAGCAAACCTAAATAAATTGCTGCCATGGGTCAATACTGCCTATTTGGTGCTTACAGTAGATTCTTGAAGATGTGGAAAAGGGGCATAACATCCTGTATGATTTGGCTAAACTTTGGGATGAGGCAGATCATGGGCTTGTGGAGTTCACTGTAACCATTTATAGGAAAGACATTGTTTTTACAGCTCTAGGAGGGTATAGGGGATGCCCTGTCAACACCTGTGAGAACAAGGTCCCTTCTACAAGAAACTTAAGTTTCGGTCGAGACCTTCTATGACAAACAGGATGTGCAGATGAAGTTAGCCACATATAAATGGGTAGCTGGGAAGAAAAGGGTGGAAGCAATGAATAGAGAAGTGGCCAGGAAGGAAGAAAGGTATTGAATATCCTCAGTAAAAGCAGGCAGTGATCGTGAAGAAATAGGTTCTTCTGTTTTCGTTGGCTTCCTGCATGCCTCACAGAAGAACTGAGCTTTCGGAAGGAATGAGAATCTACATGCAAGTTCAGGAACAGCTTTCCATGCAGAATAGCACCTGCTCAGTGCAGGGAATATGGGAAGATAGTTGGCATTATTTGGCACATGATATACAGGAGCTGTGTGAAAAGTAGGAACCAGTGAAATTTGGCAAGTCTTGCACTGACCAGTTGTGTGTTTACTAGCAGCATTACTAATACGCCTGGAGAACAAAAAGAACAATTCTGCAGTCAGTGTTCTGTAGCGCCAGTAATCAAGGAATGCCAAAAATTAGAAATGAAAAGTCCTATTAGTTCATCTCCCCCTATAAAGGGATGTTTCCTTTGTTATGTATGATAGTAATTAGCTTGCTTGCAAGGGGAGGAAGTATGGAATAGAAGAGATTTAAAATAGTGATGAAGAGCTCAGAGCTGGGAGGATGAGACTGCAACAGAGGATTATCGGGACTGAGAGCAATGGTTTAGTACTTTCCACCTCCAAAACATTGCATAGATATTAACCAATTAATCTGCACAAATGAGCCATGAAAATGATCAGTGGTTTTGTTGAAGTCCAAACACAGTGAAATCATGTTTTAGATTTAGCACTTAATGTTCCCAGTCTTACGGCTTAGACAGGAGAGAGAGTGTTTGAGATTTCAAAGAGCTGCTGACTCCAGGTGAGTATCCAAGACCAGCATTATGTTACTCAGGGGTGTAGGGCTGGAAGATCATTTCATAGATTTAAAGGCAGCAAGGACTGCCTACTCTGATGGATAACATAAGCTATACAATTTCACTAGTGATTCGTTTTAAAGTTCTTTTACTTGTGATTGAAGTACACCTTTTCAAAAGAAGGTTTTGGGTTTAGTATTCTAAAATATAAATAATTGGCCACATTACTTTAAAACTTGTGTCAGTAATTGGATAGCTTTCCTGCCACTCTCTCCTTTTCAAGTAAAGAGATAGTAAATGAGAGAACTTTAAAGACTAAAATATTTTTTCCCTTCTACATGGCTATAGAGTTGAGTTTTGTTGCACCTCTACTGATTGTTTTATAAGGCTAGAAATATAAATAATATGTTATTGAACTTTTTCCAAATCTCTTTTATACAGTCCAGAAACATTCTGGGTTCTCCCAGAATTTTAAAAATCATTTTTCAGTTGTTATGCTATGGCTTATGCAGCAAATAACAGGTGTGTGTGTTTTCAATTCTGGGATTTGCTCTTGGAGAAAAATAATTAATACTGGCAGGAGTTTGATTGCATTAATTCACAAAAAGAAACACCCAAACGATAAATCCATAGTGGGAGAACTGCCCATATGTTACAGATTGGCTTAACATGGATGAGGCATTAAATAAACTAAGTCTGAAAAATAAAAACCTTATCAGCTTTATTAGCGTTGAACTCTGTGGCTTCCACTGGGGCTGACACACTTAATTAAAGATGCTCTGGTCTAATTAGGTTGCACACAAAAAATACAAATACAAGTTGGGTTTTTTAAAGACCTGTCTGAGCGCCAATTCCCAATGTTGTGAATATTTATTTTATTCGGTTAGTCTCCACCTAGACCAAATGTTGTTAGGTTAGCTAACACAAAAATACAGGGATTGTAGTATTTAGATTTCTTGCACTGAATGAGGCTGGCTCAGATCCTGAATGTCTATATATCTGAGGAAGACAAGTGTGGTCTAGGGAGAAAGACAACTTTATTTTGAATTTTAAATCATTATCTGATTCTATTTGACTGGCTTAATTCTATTGGTGACTAGCTCATGAAGAAATCCATCGCCTTCATTTGTTTTACTACCTATGGGATTGATTCCCCTGTGGGTCCAGTCCAACCTCTGTCGAGGTCAATGGGAAGACTGCCATCGATTTAACAGAAGATGGGTCAGAATCAATGGGAATGCTGCATGTCAAAACGGAGGAGTGTTCCTTCTTTCTACCATCTCCTGTGCTTTAAAAACAGAATTCTTCTCCTTCTATCAAACAGGACTGATCTATCATACCCTGTGGTATGTTCCCACAATTTTCTCTCCATGGACAAAGTTGAGCATGGAAGGCTTTGGTTCAGCCCCTCTAGTTCCTGTATATGGTTCTTTTCTCAGACTGATATTGGAGCTTTATAACCTTGTTGGCCTTTCACTGCCATTTTTTCTTGTACTAGTTTTTGAAGGTTTTTATTCTCTCTTTTTTTTTTTTTATTTTTTTCCCCCAGTTTGCAATTTTCCTTAGTGCAAACTGCAACCAGTTCTGACATCAGTGGTTTTTGTATGCTCTTATGTTCAGGACAGCGGGTCTGAACTTGACTTCCTATCTACCAGCAATAATTTTCACTCATGATGGCATCTGGGCAATTCTAAATCATTGTGAACAAAATGCTTCTATTTCTAATGTCTATCTAACCAGATAATTGTAGCTCAGCCGAACACGTATTGGCTGGGGGACAGGTATAAAATGAGAGTATTTCTAAGCCTTTTCATTAATGGAAAATGCAAGCCTGTACATAGCTTTTTCGAATCCATCATTGATTTCTGGTGCTGTTTTGGTAGCTCTAATTCTTAAGTGGATTCTAATCTAGACCTCCCTCAGTGATAGAAGAGGGTTGAGATCAGCAGCATGAGGCCTGTGGCTCTTGCGGATTTTACTCTGTTTGTGAAACCTGGACCTATGTGTTGGAAAATGGACACCTGAAAAGAAATGATTGGCCACAGTTTTAAGTCTGTCCTCATTTACAGCTGTGAACACACTAATATTTCCTAAATATTATCCCTGTCACATTCAGTTGTGGAGTTATTTTGCTTTCGTGCATTCAGTGTTAACTTTAATTTTTCTTGGTGACTAGAAAGGGCACAGACTATCTGCATTTTGCAGTTTGCTGTAGCAGGGTTAGTTACTGGATTAGGATTTTGGAATAATTTAAAACTATTTCTTGGAGAAAGGAGACAGACAATTCTGATTTATTAAGAGTGACTTAGTGTTAAATGGAGTGCAACTCCAGTCTGCCTTGAGCTATTTTGGCTTTGTTTCCTGCTTTGCTTATTGTATGTGTATATTTGTGTGTGCACATCCTTACAAATTCAAATCTCACCCCAGAGCTGAAGAAAGCAACACAGTCTCCTTGCTCAACCAGTGATCTATGTAGAGATAGCTAAGTACTATAAGTAGATGTGATGTCTCTGTGGATGAATTACTCTTTTTAATACTTTCTGCTGAACGAATCTACAGTAATGATACAGATCCACAAGTCGGCCTCATATTCCATGCCCCATAATTGAGAACAATTCCAGGATCCATGTTCTCTGTTATTTGCTTGACTAAGGACATATATACAACTGCAATAAGTACTCGAAGGCAGCAGCGAGCAGAGGAGAGATGCATTGGTACGAGGACCATTCCTTTGAGACACTGGTTAGCTACATCTGGGTCTGACAAGCAGCAAGAGTTACCCGTGTGGGTAGGTGGTGGGACCTGCCAACGTGTTTGTAGTTGCTGCTTCTAAGACCCTCTTTGCTTGTAGACCAGGCTACTGGTTTTATTTTTCTCACACTGGATGGCATTGAATGTCATGCATCTGTAATCTGTGGTGTGATTTGCTGCTTTTCTCTGTGTACTGTTGTCTTCAGGCTCTTGAGAGAGAAAAGGTTTGATGCATAAATTGTGAGCCGTGACAGAAAACGTGGCCCTGTATGTTTTACTATTAGTATCAGCCATCTCAGAATGGAATGGCAGCTTTATCAGTGAATATCCAGCAATTTTTTTCAGATGAAGTTAGACATTTAGGAATGGATGCACCTCTTTCTACTTTCTGAGCATACATTTTGTTATGACACCTTACGGAGCTCATTTTAAACCCTGCTTCAGGGCAAAAATATTTATGGCACACTTTAAATAAAACATATTATGTGTTTTGTACAAACATATGTATCATTGTCCCCCTAGCTGGAGCTGATATAATTTCTGACACCAAGTGCTATACCTCATGCAAAATGCATGACATGTCATTGCATAAGAATGAATGTGTTCCTTTAAAGTACAGGCTTTCCAGCCATGATAACCACTTAGTTTTCAGTTTTAGGAACCCAAATCCTTCCTAGCTGTGACTGAGTGAAATACTGTGTCAGTGACTGGCAGCCTCAGAGTCTAGGTGGTAGGTTGATCGTGGTTTACTCCTGCAGATGGTCTTTACATCTAAGTCAGTGGTATTTGTGGGTCTATATTCAACATAAATCATCCCTTAGAGTAGCAACAGGGCTGTTCAGTGAATACTTGTCTGACTCGTGGATATATAAGCATCGCTTTGTTAAAAGCTTTCAATACTGAAACTTTTCAGTTTCTAATAAAGAGAGGAAAAAGAATAGTTCTGTCAACATGCATGTGGTAGAAAATTATAAAGTCATAATGTACTGCTGCATGGGTGTTACAGGCATAGATTAAATCTGCTTTGTGCATAGCACTGCACAAGCATCATGTAAAAGTGGTCCTTGTGGATGAACAAAATGAAAAAATAAGGGGGCACAAAGATAGTGGGGAAAAAATGCTGATTTGAGGAAAAAACCTCAAACCAACAACAAAAAACTTCAGGAGGTGGATGGAGAACAGCTGAGCAGTGCCAGGCCTTGCCTTCTGACTAATACTGGAAAGCACTTGCACTGACCTGGGCTCCTCCACCTGCTTCCCTGGGCGAGAGGCAGAGCCTCAGCTGGGAGGGGGTGCTGTTTGTTGTTTCATCCCTGTGAAACCAAGGAGCTCATCTCTGGTCTCTGTCAGCTCCTTAGCACCTTCGTCTCTCTGCTGGGGAAGAGGTGGGGCAGAGTCTCCCCTAGACCTGACCTGGAGGTCATGGAACAATGTGATCAGTTTTTGAGCAGCTGAGGGGGTGATTAAAGCATAACTTTTAAAAGGAAATATTAGTTAAAAATTAAAGATTGGAAAGTCAAGAATAAAAGAGTTTAAAATAAAGGCACTGTTCTTAAATTGTCCTGGACTATCTGTGCCATTCATAGGGTGTGCATGCAACTATCCGGCGGTCCTTGAAGAGACCTGGCACCCAGCTTTCTCCTGGGGGAAAGTGGCTTCCCCTGTGGCTGAGGTGAAGGCTGGCTGGCACTGGAATGCATACGTGATGATTTCTAAGGCCATGTTTTGTAGGACATTGAAGGCCCGGTACTGTGACAACTACTGCCCCTTAAAACCATGCTGGGATGTTGATGAAACACAGCAAAGCCTATTGAATCCTATTACTTATAAAGGCTGGAGAGTGTTGTCTCTTCTATTAGCACTAGCATCATCTTCTTGTGCAGAAAATCACTGCTCTGACACACCTGGCTCCATCTCCCTGCCATTAAACCGATTAATACAACAAATGGTATTTTATAATAAATACATGTCACTTTCATGATTTTAACTGGTCTTTTGATTTGTTTCCTATTTTATGTTGTTTAGACAGACTGATTTAGACAGTTAAAAATCCACTTAACCATGATACATTGTGGCTGCCTGACAGACAATAACATTGATATATATGACTAGATGAATCTCTAATTAGATTTTGGCAGCGCTGTCACAGTCAGGGAAAGTTTCCCCAAGTACTCCATTGAAATGGTATTTTATGCAACCTCATGGAACAAAGGCCATTTTTAATTAAGCAGGTCCCCTCAAAAGGACGTTAAACTTAATGTCATTTTTTTCAGTGGCCTTTGCCCTTACAGTATCTGCCTTCTCAAATATACTCTTTGGTAGCATGACTTCAAGTGTATATTAAAGAAAGTACATAAAACAGATAAAAATAGGTTAAAAAGTGATAACTGAAACTTGCCCTGAATGCTATGTGTAAAATTAGTTGTAAGCATGGAAGCAACAGTCATTTGATAAATTATTGTTGTTATTTATATAGTCAAGGAAAAATGTAGTTTAGAACCAGGGAATGATTATATGATTGCATAATAATATCAATATTCCATAAATCTAAGATTTTATGAACATTTCAAAGTAACTATAGAACAAGAGAGACTATTAAGCAAATGGAAAACCTATTTCCAATAACATCTCCCTAAAATACTTCAGGTTGGTTTCAGAGCTGGAGAGTGGCCTCTCAGAGGTCTCTGGATGCTAGTGCAACATAAATGTGAAATAAGTACCTACAGCTATGCTGCAGTTAATGGAGATGTACATCATCTTACTTTCTCCAAACCTGCAGTGAGTGTTAAAATCTGCATCTCTTGACTTAACGCTTGCTACGGTAGCTGCGCATGAAAGATATAAAAGAGGCAATCAGATTTCCTCTTCTGGATGTGGACCGTTGTTCAGGTTTCATCAAGACTGCAGAGAGCAGATGTGAGCACAAGATCTGGAGTGCTAACCTGGGAGTATCTAACTGGCCCACTGGCATACAAGTTAAATAAAAGCTTTCCCCGTGGATGTTTACAGCTTAGAGAAAAACAAACAATAAATGTACTATTCCTGTATCCTAGCATTTAATGAGTAAAGATCCATTTATTCTTAAGTACATATTAAGAAATCTCTAATTATACTAGTTGGAGTTGAGTGTGTGGATTGCTATACATCAAGGAAAAAAGGAGTTGAGGAGAGTGGTACTATGGGAAGGGCCAGAATGTCCAGATTATGTTGAATGTTTTCCAATGCCATTGATTTCAATGGGAGCAGAGCATTTTTTTTGATTCTATAGAGATGAATCCTCTAATTAGCAAAACAAGGGCTGCTGGACAGTCATTGATGTCTGTAGCAATTTTACGATTAATTGCAAGAAGTGCAGTATTCGACCTAGTCTACTCAGACCATCTATACATATCACTAAGGAGGTCATTCTGTGGATTTGCCTTTATGAAGAAATTAGTGTGGTAATTTCAAGTGTGAAGGCAAAATGTATCACACTAATGTCCCGTGTGGGGGCATGTGTGGTGCCCTTTAAAGCAAGAGTTAGCCTACAGCTTATTTTCGTATGAAAATAATACACATGAAAATACAAGTGGGAATTTGCTGTTCCCATTCCATCTGTATTAATTCCAGAAGTGAATGGCAACTGCAACATTTGAGAAGACTTGCTCTTCTCCCATGCCAGCAAGCAATTTTGTACAAAACTATCCTTTCCATGTATTTTTGAGGAAGCAGAGTGTAGTAAACTGAGAAGCATATGAATTTATTTGCAGAAACAAATTCTGTGGACCTTGTAACATGGTGTGATCAACTGAACTCAAATAGTAAACATCCCAGAACTGCAAGGAAAGGATAACTGCTTTGTTTTGGGTCTTGCTTTTTTTTCCCCCTTGTTTCCCCCCCCCAGTTTATTTCCTAGTTACAAATTTATTTTGAAGGATTATTGTCCATGATTTCTCATTTTTTTGAATAGTTTTGACTTTGTGCTAGTATTTGGTCAGATTTTCTCAGCAACTCTGAGTGGAGAAGGTAAGTTTACTTACCTCTGCTCTACCCTGTGCTTTGTGAGGAAGACCTGGTTAAGATCAGTTTATAACACCCAAGCAAATAGAAGCTTTCCATGCAGGATCTTTGAGAGAGTACACTCAGCACCTCCTAGCTTAGTGCTGTCATGATAAGCCTTGCCAGGAAAAAATACACCCTCCAGTGCAGTTTCAGGTGACCATTTCTGGGATGTTTAGCTAGTGTTCTAGTCACCCCTCTGTCTCCTCCTTGAGCTCTAAATTTATTTGCTTAGGGTTTTAAGTCCTGGTTTAGTGCAGGAGCTTATTTTTTCTTCAATAACCCCAATTTGCCTTAAACAGTAGATCTGATATTTTCTCTACTGATGAAAAAGATAGGAGGCTGTTAGTACTGGTACTATTTATATTGTGCTAATGGGTTTTAACCCTCTCAGTGAGCAGTGCTGATAGTTTAAAATAATGACTAGGCAATAAATTTTTACCAGGACAGGTGTACAAATAGTACCAAAAAGAGAGTGCTGCTCAGGGTCAGACTATGAAAAGAATGGTGTCCCAGATTATAGTGCAAGATGAAACTCTTTCATATGTTGGTAAGACCTGATGACACATGGTTTTAGCTTTAGCCACTAAGACTTAGTTGCTATCATTAACAAGATCCTCATATATCTAATACTCAGACCTGTCTGAGTCATAGTCATCTCAACTTCTGTTTTCAAAACTATTCATCTGAAGAGAGGAGGAGCATCCCTACCAACCATTGACTTCAGTGAGAACCAAAGCTGCACCCAGAAAAATTCTGGTCATGTGCTGATTGTTGCAAATCCTCTGCCATTTGCAAAACCTCCATGAAACTCCTGGAATTCCTATCATGACTGTACCAGATGTGGATAATGGAAAGACAGTTGATTAATCCTGACTTTAGTATAGGACAGCATAGCTAACTTCTGATAATTGACCATGGTGTTATACTGAGTATTTGATAACAATGTTTGTTTCCATCAATAGAGACATTTTTTCATAAATATTTTTTCACTAGAAAATTATAAACCAAACCCAAATTTTTTATTTTCCATTGTTTCTGTTTTCAGCTCCACACTTTAGTTTTCTTACTACAAAAAGTCAGGTTTTATTTTTAACATTTAAAAAATGTCCACACTTAACCAGGTCTGATATTCACACTGCAGCATCTACTTTCCAACAAATCACACAAAGATATTTTTCAATAAATAAAGCAGGTATTTAGAGCAGAAGGTGGAGAGTGGGTAAGTTTAAATCAAATGTAAAAAGTCATGTTAAAATCATGATTGTAAAATGTGAGCAAAAAGGTGGATCCTTTTGACCTAAGTGGTTCATCACCTGTTTAAATCACTACCCAAACTTCAGTGAAATTTCTGTACCTGGATAATACTGTGGTAATATTTACTAAGTTCATGCTACATGAATGTGGAAGAATCCAGTGGCGTTTGTTTGTTCAGCAGATACACGTTTTGAATTCAGTAGTCAAATGGGAGCTATTACAACCTTGCTAACGATAGCCTTCAATATGATACAATCAAAACATTGTATGTTTTTGCTGAAGATAGCAGTGTCATTGTAAAGGTTGTGTGTTTGAATGGTGGTTTTAAATACCTGTATTGCACACACTTTTTTCCCTCGGGACACTAGGCTTGTGAGATAATATATACAGTACTTCAGAATGTAATAAAACACTCATCAACTGTCAAACGTAGAATTTACCTACCCCATGCTAGTGTGGATTTCTGCCGTCTGATTTGGAGAAGCAATTAAAAAGTCTCAAGCTGGCAGTCAAATAGTTTTATTCTGTACTTAGTTATTATAGTGTCAGAGAGAGTCCACCAATGGAAAAGCTGTCAGTTTGGTGAAATATGTAGTTTACTTCTTGGAAGCTGTAGTGCTTGTATGTCCTTCCAGATACCTTTTTTTGTTTGCTCTGTTATCGTTGTACTGTAGTGAACATCACATGACCAGTGTTTGATTTGGTTATAATGTTTTCTTTCTTCTGGTTAAACTGTAGAGATAAGTGACTGTTCAGTCCAAGGTCTTGGATTTTAAATGAACAGCTAGCTGTTCCTTCATTCATCACTTTACACCTAAATGACAAACCAAGAGAATGAAAAAGGAAGGTAACACAAGGGTCTTTGTCAGCAAATAGGGACATACTTCAAATTGTAGCTTTGCTAAGTGTACTTGGCTGTTATAGAATACCTTCTCAATAAATCAAAACACTTTACAAATACTTCTATTTTAAGCTTAGCATTCTTGTGCACCAAGGAGATGCTACTGTCCCTTCTTGCAAATGGGTATACAGAAGAACAGAAGGTGGAAATGGCTGAGTAGCTTTATCTCTTCTGGAGGGTATCCATGTAGCAGGCAGCTGGTGCGTAGGACAGGTGCCAGGATGCTTGCGTTTACATCAGAAACCTCTGTAAAGACCTCGACTCCTCAGTTTCATTTTGTTGTTTACCTTTAAGCAAGGATGTGTCTGGAAGCGTTAGTGATGAGCAAAACAGGTCTATTCTAAGCAACTCGATGTGGAAAGACACAGCCAAGAAAATAAGAGATGCTTGAAATGATCTTACTGTCCTTAATCCTCCTTTCTCATCACAGACTGATTTTTTTTTTTTTTAGAAGAAAATTCTCTTTAGGGGAAATCAGAAGGAAGAGAGAGAACAGGAAGAGTACAGCTGTTTTTCTCCATAGATAACTGTCTTGGGGTAGGCATAGGGGTGAAAAGAAGAAGAAAAAAAGCCTATCCTTATGGTTGGCAAGTGTTGCCAGTGTGGTGGTCAGTGGATGTTTTCCACATGTGTATGTGAGGGCAACAAGGATCCTAGAGCTTGTTTTTCTTCTGTGTGCAGCACAGCACGTTGGCCTAGATTTTATTGCTGTGACCTGAACTCATCTTTGTACCATAGGGGAAATACTTGCAGTGCTTCACAGATCTCAGAGACAGTCTCATTTTCTCAGCACAGAGCTAATATATCAAGCTAATTTACTGCCATGGTGTGTTGCAAAGCCTATATAATATTGAGTAAACATTGTTGGCTTATACATTAACTGTAACTAAAACCCTGTACAAACTTTATTCTGGCTTCAGGATTTTCCTTGAAGGAGCGACTAAGAAAAGAAGGGTAGAGGGTTTTTTTTCTTTGGTTCCTCCTCCCCCCCTTTTTCACAGTGAGGAAACTTTACTCTTAAACTTGGCAGTTTTGTTAATTCTAGGTCAAGTGGCAGGCATGGTTAGGAGGTTTCTGTGTGGATCACTCAACTGACTCCTTTTCTTTGTCAGGATCCCTTAGCAGTGTTTAATGTGGTTTCTTTTTCCTATTTGTGTGCAAATATAACTGAAGAAAATAAGAATCTAGAAAATAAGAATCTGTCTGCCTTGGAAACTTAGTAGAGCTGCTATGCCTTTGTATGGCTAACGATTATAATGTTTTGGATAATCTAAGAAAAGAAATCAAATATTTAGTTATTTGAATTTATGTGGGACTCCTTATCTGAGGGTTGTAATGTGCTTTACCTGCAGGAATTAATTAGAAAATAAAGCACTTCTGTAAGCAATATCCTTTAAATGGGAGGCAGGATACCACTAAGATACTTTATTTGGTGAAAATAAATACCAGTATTTGTCTGTATATAGGTTAAAATCATTGAAATTTGATTTTAAAAAGTTTGTGATCATTTGCTATGGTTCTCAGTGATCCTGTTGTATAGATGAACAGACTGAAGTTTTAGATCTTAAGTAACTATCCCAGTATTGGACAAAAAGGCAAATGAGCAATGTAACCCAAACTAGCCAAGAGAGCTTGCTGAATGCAAGCTGCAAAAAAGATACTTTTATCCATCAGATTAACAGTGCACAACTGCTGAACTCATCAGGCAGTGAGTGAATAGAAGGGATCCATTGAAGGTGTTGATACCATAAAAGTCTGACTGTGCTCAGTCCTGCTTGTATCTGAACAAAGTATGTGTTTGGATTCTTGTTTGAGGATTGTTCAAGATACTTTGTGACTACTGAAGTAGTAAGGCACTGATGAGAGAAAACAGCAGTGGAAGGAGTATGTGAAGGAAGCTCATAAATCCAGTCTGTCAGAAGAGGGATAGAAACACCATTGCTTTAGGAATTTAAGAGTAGACTGGTTGCTTTTGTAGAAAGTGCCCTCAAGGGATCTTGTCCTAGAAAGGTGTGGGCAAAAGCATTTTTCTGTGTGCAATTCCTATGATACTTTTTTCCCAGTGTGTACATTTCTATTATTTACAGTAACCATATATTCTAGTTTTACTGGGACTTTCCCAGTTTCTCATGTGATACTGTCCTAGTGTCCTGGGAGCCTGAAATAACATTAATCAAAAAATGTAAGGGCTTTATTTGTATTCAGGGCATATTGCTCTGCTGAGTAAAATTCATTCTGGTTTAACTGTGAGCAAACTTTCCAGTGGATGAGTGTTAATCTTATTGAACAGTGGTAGGAATGAAAAGCAAAATATCATCAGAGCCGTTGTTTTGCTCAAAGTGAATATTAATGTCACCTATTCTGTGTTTCATGATATAACTCAGTTGGTACATTACTGGAAAAAATTCTCCCCCATGAGAAGGAACCAAATGTCACTACTAAGATAGATTGTGACTATAGGGACATCAACGTTTATTCTTGAAAAACAATCCCATGTGTCTTCTGCAGGAGTCAGGCAACCCAAAATGAGTCCTGAAAAAGCTTCCAATTCTTCTGTTTCTAAAATTGAATCACTTTTAATCACTCTAGATTTCTACTACATGGGGACAAAATTTTGGTGGAAGGAATACTTACAAACTTTCCCTCTCAACTCACATTCCTTTATGTCTTCTTCATAGGAGTTTACTGCTGAGGCCTGATTTGAAAGTGTCACAGTCTGTCTGTACAGTATGGGCTGTGATGCTTTTTGAGTTTGCTACAAAACAAAAGATCATTTCTCACTTTTTTTTTCCCCACTAGTGGGAAGGGAGGGAAGCAGCCTCTGGGTTGTTTTCTGTTTGTTCTTCAAAGAAAGCCAATTGAATCATGTTTTTGTTTTTTATCAAGTACAGTCAAGAGAAGATTCTTTCATGGAGGATGGGTAAACATTACATGGAGTCCCATTTTTACTTCTTTTTTGAGATATGAGTTAGACTTGGACCTAAATTTTGGTATTTTTTTGGATACTGCTTAATTTTCTGATTGAACCTGGAGGTCAGAATTCTATAGTGAATCGAGATTCTTTCCGGTTCCTGTCTAAACCAGGAGCAAACAAACACTATAGACCTGACCTGAACCCACAGTAAGGGCAATGGAAAGACTGACATTGTCTTTGGAGTTTGGATCAGGTGCATGTTAGAGATTGTGTTTTCATATATGTAAGCAAAATGCTGGAAGAAAAATATCTGTTAGTTTTAGATTTCATTACAAACTCCAAATTCGTACCATTCTTTTTAGATCTTGCTTTTGGAAACTCTTATTATAGTGTAAGAAGAGAATAGATCATGTTCGAATTGTACAGACAATACTACAAACAAATACTGAACTTACCAGCAAGGAAGGAAAGACAAGATAGCTCGTTACATGCAGCTATGAGTCCACTACATTTTCTTCACTGATTGCTGAATTTCAGACATATGCTTTCCCAGTGCTTGAGAATCTAAACTCTCCTGTGGTTTTCTAACATTTCTGGTAAGTTCATGATTGACTAAAGTATTAGTTATAATTCTCTTGCAGTAGAGAATATTCATGTGTAACAGTTCACGCAAATGTCTCAAAATCCTTAATGGGTTAAAAAGTGCCTTTGAGAAGCAGAGTTGTGCAGTGATGGAACTGGAGCGTAACTCTCATGTTGTCTTTTCCTGTCCATGAGCTTACTCATTCAGCCACCATTCTTCTCATCATTTTATGATCAGCTAGCAACCTTTTTCAATGCCAATTGGATTTTTCAGATAAAGCCACTAATTTCGATTGTACAATAGAAATCAGCTTTCAATGGTATTTCAATTAACCTTGCTATTAAAGAAATTGCTTTTTGCCAATACTCAATGGTTGGTTGACATTCAGAGAACACATGATTCCTTTAATACAATCTGTATTGAAAGAGCAACCTGTATTTGTTGTCTTTGAAATAGCTTCTTGTAGCTTGGGTAGTTTTCAATACAGCTGACATACAGCAGACTAAAAACAAATGCACAAAGTATTTTGAATTAAAAGCTTTCGAACATTGTCTGCTATATTCTATTCCCTTTGGGCATATATCATGTGTGTTGCATGGCCTTTTTATGTAGATGGTGTAAGTTATCTACTCAACCCACCACTGAAAATAATACATATGTCTAAAGGTGTAGACCAGCACATGCTAAGACTTCACTGATGGCTCTAATCCTTTATTGCTGGTGGAGGTCTCCGTAAGCAGGCTTGGTAAACTTCCTGTTCCAGCATGGAATTCTGGTCTGGTGTGTGGTGCCAGGCTTGGTGCCAGTTTGTGTGCTGTCTGTACTTAGCAGAAGGAGGAAATAAACTCTGTTGGAATCTTGCCAGAGGTTTTAAAGTTCAGGTGGGGTTGCTCTCCAATAACCCCTGGTAAGAGCCACCTTGTTAAGATTTGCTGAAATGACCCTGGAATCATGGCCTAGGGAATCATGACCCTGTAGTTGTCTGGCAGGAGAGAATTCAGCGTTTTGTTTTTTCCTAGGGCAGTGGGAGTTGATTGTCTTCCCCTGAAACTTTGTTCATGACTGTCTGAAGGCCAGGTGGCTTTGCAGCAAGCTGGGATCACAGAGCCCTTTGAGGAAGCGCTGACTCTGAGATTGGGGCATTTGTACAACACGGTTTCTGCTGCATTGCACTGGTTAGTGCTAACACATTTCAGAGGAGTGAGAAAAGTGTAAGAAATCCGCCTTGATATAACTTACACGGTTATACAAGTAACCGATAGGAAGTCAGTACCACCAGTGCAAATCAAGGAAAATGATTATATGGATGAACAGATGAACAAAGCATTTTGGGACTGAAATTTTTTCCCAGCACAAAAAAGACTTTGAAGGGTACTGCTACTGGATTTCCTACCAGAGGATAGCTTTTGTAATCACACTGTAAATTCTAGTCACGCCTTACAATGAGAGATACTTGGAATATACTGAATACTGGGTTGCAGTCTTGAGATGATCACTTCACTGTGCCCATTCTTGTATTTAGCATAGCATGAATCAGTGGTTTAAGTAGCTGTTTTGTTTAGCAAAATATCGAACAATTAGGGCTAAACTGCCCAACATGCCTATATTCTGCTGTTTTCAGTGGCTTTTCCTACAGTCATTTTAAGTGCTCGTATTTGCTTTTGAAGAAAAGTAACCACACAGGGTCTGATGTCAGACATTAATACATGTGAGCCTGTATTTGTAAGCAACTTGCAACAAGGTTCAGTTTGTGGATGACCCTACAAAGATTGCATGTGTGGGAATGGAAAAATGCATATGGAAATCATGCACATTTTGCCTATGAACTTGTTCATGCAGGAATCTGATAATCTGGCTCCAGACATTGGTTAAGGGATTTCTAGTTGGCATCTGGCTAAGTGGAGTTTATCAGCTGTGTTCAAAGCAGTCCAGCCTGCTTTTAAAATTTCATCATTTGTTTTGAGACAGAAAGTCAAACCCTCTGCCTCCATTTTGCTCTTTCATTCCTGAAGACCCCAAATGATAAAAACATCCCAGTCAGAAAAGTGGGCTTTTTTACTTTTTACATCTTTAATGAAACCTGAGCGAAAAGACCCTGCCAGTATTTGAGAACCTGAATTAACTGAGAAGTAAAGACCAATCTGAAATTACAGCAGATGATAGAGGACTAAATAAGAATATAATAAAGTAATGGAAAAGAGACAGCCAAGTTGTCAGCAGTATAACAGTATTTTAGATAATCCCCTCTGGGCCGTTTTCTTAACAGCAACCAGTTGTGTTTATCTGAAGATTAGTGCAGAGACTTTTGATTTTACAGTGCATGTTCCCCATTACTTTAAAAAAAATATTTATATGCTTTTATATATATCGCTTAGTATTCCATGTGAGGCAAATAATACCACGTTGCTTTAGGTTTTATTGGCAACGCATTTAATGTTTGGGATGGGGTCTGTAGTAAAGAGAAGGCAAAATATTTGGTCCTGTAGGCTGTTTAAATGAGGATTACATCCAAATGTTTGGGTCCCAGGAAATTGGCCAAGCCTGGATACTCACAATGTCAACTTGCACGTACAGTACATAGTTCAATATTTTATCATGAGTCTTTTTTTTAAGGAAGCTGTTTGCCATTTCAGCTCTGCTCACAAGACAAGAAATCAGCTGAATCAGTTAAAAGTAGAAATCTTCCTTTGGCTTAATGTGACAGTAGAGTTTTGCCCAAATAGGAGTACAGATCTACTGTGCTAGAAAGAGGGAGATGGGGAACTGTAAGAATATGGCTTTCACAATGCTGCTCGGTCCTGTTCCAAAAAGGAGAAAAGGATTTGCCAGCCATTGCAAACAGAGGCTTGGGTTTCTGCTTGCTTTTAAGAGATTTCTCTCGGTTTAATAAATGTTTGAATAAAAATCTTAGAAATGAGCTGTCAAAAAGGATTATTATTTTTGCATCAGATTTAACATTGTTTAAACAGAAAAGCTGCATTAAAATGGTGGAAATCCTGAAATAAGAGTGGCTTTATCTGAACTCCTTTACTGGATCAAATCCTTGATCAATTGGAAACAGGTGTAAGTTAAAATGAAGCAGGAGTGTTCACACTAAGATTGGCCCTGGTTTAATTAAATTGATTTTTCAGATCAATTTAAATTGAGCTGATGCAATTTGCCCTGTTATTTAAATTAGGCCTGCAGGAGTAGTCTTGGAATGAGGGACTGTACACAATATGAGTAAGAGTATCTGAATCAGGACCATTATTATTATTTACGGGAATCTACTTTTCAATGAATTATTTTTTTCAAATTAGGGGGTAGCAGCCATAATAGGCCACTGGTGTTGGCTCCATTGATAATTATACCATTTTTCTCCTTTTCATAATTGTCCTAGTATGAACTGTGCTATTTTAGCAGAAAGTGTTAATTATTTTATCAACAATTGGCAGACCCTGCGTCAATTTACTGGTTTCCCTTTAACCAAAACAAAGATTACAGGCCCTATTCCATAGCTCAGCTGCTGAATCTTTACTAAGAAACTTGGGAACCCCTTTCTCATGAAACACTGTGTAAAGCTTTAAGCACTCTTTGAAGCTGAGTTGTATTAAATGATAGACAAAAAAAGCCCTCTGAAGAATTGGTGCTTAATTACAACTTAATTAGCATAATTATGCATGCTAATAGCATCTCAAATGAATAGCAGTTGTCAGGAGGTTGGGACCATCTGTAAGAGTGTCGGATTAATACATCATTTTTTATTTCTAACAACGCTGTAACTCTTTCCCTGAAAGTGATTTTCATTAATCAAGTTCATTTTTATTATATAGAAAATTTGGCATTTTTCATTATGGGCCATTATCCGTTTCCCCATGCAGTCCTAATACAATACTAATGAGACCCCATGTGGCTACTCCACACTGACAATGGTAGTACAGGTGTATTATTATAATTGTTACAAACAGCACATTGTACCTCAGGACTAGTAGAGTTCTAATCTCAAGATATCAGGGTTTCCACTTGGTACCTTCCCTTGGGTCCAGTACAATTTCCAGAGCTTTATGAAAAACATACATGTTTGTGGTTATGAGGAAGCAGATTTAAAGAGATAGAAGCGTGTTTGTTTTAGAGCCGGAAAACTTCGAAGTTCAGTAAGCTGCTTTGGAGATTTTTTCTTTTACTGGCTCTACTAAGCTTTGAGCTTAAAAGAAATTGCTTGCTCCAAAGAGGTGCTGAGGGGGCCAGGGATGATGCAGTGGATACTCTAAAAGCATCAGTATTTACTTAAGAATTTGTGTGTGTATGTGAGATCAAATTCCAGAAGTATTATTCACTATAAAATTTAGTAAAAAAAAAAAAAAAGAAAAAAGGGCAGTAGAAAACTCATCCTGGATATCTGAATGTCTGCAAGAAGAAATGTATGTAGCTGAGTAGTCAAGTTCTAGTGGCACACAGCATGTCCATGCACATGGAAAGTGGCTTTTGAAAGTTTAGAACATCTTTTATGTTTAATCAATTGGCCAGCCTCTGCTGTCAGACATGGTACTGGAAATCCAAAGCACGATGATTTAAGTCTATGGACTTAGTTCAGATTTACAGCGCAGCAGCTTAGTGCATAGCTGACCTTAACACTTGTGTTTTAGCTTTTACTAATTGGTTAATGTTTGCTTTGTAGAGTCAAAAAGCTCTGTGTAAGCTCTAAGGATTATTTTTATTTAGTGGCATGTTGGTATATTCACGCCTAATGTTTGTATTTGATTTTGGTTTTTCTCTGAATGCACTGGCTTTTTTTTCAGATGAGATTTTCCCAAGGGATTTTTTCTCTTACTTTCCCTAAATGGCCTACTGAAAACTAAAGGCCTTCCAGTAAATTCTGATTTCCTTTGGTGGCCTGACTATAGAATGAATGGAGCAGTTTTGGAAATGCATTTTTAAGGAGAGGGAGTGAAAGGGAGAGGAGAGGAGGACAATCAACAAAGCCGCTGTGCCTGTATTTATCAGGCTGCCAGTGGGAGCTGCACAGTTCAGACTGCACTTCTAATCAACCCTAAACAAAAGAACATTGAAAATAGCTCAACTGACACAGTCCTCATCATAACTCAGGACTCGGTGGCAGGCACCAGTAAATCCTGCTCTCTTGTTGTTTGTGAATATATTTGTGCATATAAACCCCTCTTCAACATCTACCAGGGTTAGGCATCTCCATGGAACAACCCCATCAACTTTTCCCCTACTGTTCAATCAATCTAGACTGGAGACAAATGCCCTGTGGCTTAGGAACAGGTGGAGGTTGAGAAAACAGGGCCTGACCAGGATCGAATGAAGATTGCATGTAAATTAGCAGCATTAATATGTAAAACAAAAGCTCAGCAGAGACTATTTGTCCTGGTGTACAGCTACTCAAAGCATGATACAGACCCTGGGTAAAATATCAGCTGCACCCCAAGATTAAACCTCTCTCCCAACGTCTAATGTGCTTGAATGTAATTTTACATTGAAAATCCAACGTAAACAAGCAAGATGGTATTTAAGTGGGAACTAGAAATTGCTAGGACAGTACCACAGTTTGTGTCTCCCACTGGTCTGCTCCACAATCTCCACTTCAGAGTCCCAGGCAGGGCAGGGAAAGTACTCCGTGGTTCAAGCTGTCTGCACAGTATATAATCCTATTATTTCTGAGGTACTAGCACAGCCTCTGTCTGCCTAGCTCTCATTATCTGGCATGTCTGGTTATTAAGTTAGCCTGGTAACTGCTAGTTTGTTACTGTAAAAATCGAGAGAGGTTAATTGATGCGTGAACTGAACACTCAGACACCTATCGTGTCCACAATGAGGTCAACTTTAACCAAGTTAAAATCTGCATCTGCTCAGAATTGGCGCCCACCAACACGTAGGTAAGGTGGGGGTCTCACAGTTTACTCTGTCCTGGGCATGTGTGCTCAGTACTGGACATCTTTTGTTCAGGGTTTTTAGAGCAGGCTTAATTGTATTGCCTTGGATAATGTTTTCTGATGTCATTAAACATCTACTGGAGAACTAAGAATAGAACTTCAAAGTAATGTCACCTGTAACATTTGCATTCAGATTTTCTAAAGAGAAGCACTAGCAGTTGCTGCAGCCCTTGGATTCTGGAAGTTACATTTAACTCTGAATGCTCCGAGTAAGGCAAAAGGTGAAGCTTCTTAAAAAACCAACCAACCTCCCCCAAAATACTGAAATGTAAAGAAACTAATAAAGATCAACAGACACGTTTCCTTCTTTTGTCTTGTTTTTCCTCAGTGTTGGATTTAATTATGGATTTCAGTAGGAGGGGAGGATGCATATTAAATTGTTCCAGTTTGACTGCTCTGTGCTCAAAGCCTTCAGTGCCAGTTCTGCCCTCTGCAGATTTTAAATATTGTGCATCCGTGGACCCCTTTGCAGGTTGCTATCAGATGGTCAGGACCTGACCATGCAACAGAACCAGAAAGAGTTATTGCAACTCAACCTGAAATATAATTTATCAAGTTAAACAGTGCATCTGTGGCTTTTCAAAATCAGTTTTTATGTTGCTGAAAAAAATTGTAATACATAATATGTGGGAAACGCTATAGTATGGGTAACATATGCTATGGAGGACAGTAGACGTGCTGCAGAGGTAGCGAAGCCTGTCTGTGGAGCGATGTGCACACTGAAGTGCTCTGGAACAACTTGCACAGCATCTGTCTTTGATCTTGGGTATCAGGCTGAGGGGGGTCTCAGAGGAGCTGGGGCACCTCATGCCATTTGGCTCACTGCAGGGGAGTGCGAGATGTTGCCCGTTCTGCCTGGGAAGGTCTCAGTGAGGGAAAGGAGAGTGCCAAGGAACTTGGCTGTATCTTAGGGACATATGACTTGTCTTATTTATCAATTGCAGCGATTTTTTTTTTTTTCTACCCCCTCTAACTTCTCATTCCTCTAAAAGATCCTGACCCTCAGCTCTAAAAGATAATCCTGGAACAGTTTGTCTCTCTTTCTGTGGTTCCTCCTAACCTTTTGCTCTACTGCAAAATGCAGAGGGATTAATTTTCACTGATAGCACAAAATTTCATGTTGAGGGAAAAGCAAACCAAAGAATGAGAAGCCCGATGCTACTGAAATCTTAGATGGCAAAACACCACACTGCCTAGGCCTGGTGCAGGGGAGCAGCTTTCTCTGTTGTCATCTGTTCATTTTGCTAGAATTGGCTTCTATATGTGAAACCCAGGGTATGCAATGACTGCAGCAGAGAATGGGTGCAATGATCCAACTGCAATAAAGTACTGGCACATGGGAGCTGGTTATTAGTTTACATGAAAAGAATCACAGGGTGGAGGTTATAAGTGGAAGCAAAATATGTGCTGCAGATGGCTGTCTGTTGACATTGCTATGGACAGATTATGCTTTCCAGAGATAAAAGAGTAATCATAAACTGGATGTCCTGCCAGGAGAGTATATATACTTGAGTAATAGACTTGGACTATGGGGTTAGTCTCCAAGTTCATATTAAGTATGTATTTTCAAGAAATTTGTGGATTCTCAGATTCAGTATTTAGTTTGTCATAAAAAGAGCTCCAGGCCATGAAGCTTGGGCCTGAATCCAAACTTTTGCCAGATTTAGCAGATTTGGAAACTTAGTGTTTCCCTTTCGAGCTGGAGTTTTGCTGCTGCTGCTGAGTATTAAACAAAGCAAGAAACGAAGCCCCAAAGACCCATCTGTTGCACAGGCTCCTGGGCTTCTTGGGGCACTTCTGTACCACCTTGTAGTTAGGTGTTGATACGTGTGGTGTGTCTGAGCACCAGGCTGGTAGGGTCAGAAGAACATATTGAGCAGTACTTGTGTGAGTGTGCTCTTCCACACTGGAAACATGATTTGCTAGTCATGGGCCCAAGAGGAGAACTTCCCAGGCAAAGGGATCAGTAACACCCTTTCTCTGTTTTGCTCCATTCTACTCAAAAACATGAGAAAAGCTCAGCACAGATGCTGAAAAAGAAGAGTCCCTAAAATGCGGCTTTTGAACTAAAACATGCTGTACAATGATCTGCGCAATAGTTGTCTGGCAATAGCGGTTGGATTTTTCCAGCAGATCCCTAATATTTCCATGGAGGTTAGAAACATGTTGCTGAAGTATTTGAGTGTGTTTGAAAGGGTTCTCCACAGCTGGGGAAAAGCACACTTGTTGGGCCTTAATAAAAGACCTGTTAGTTGTGTGGTTAACAGCATTCTTATTAATGCATAAAACTTCCATTGTTTCTTAATTTACTTGAAAGGGTTGTTTAGACCCTTAATTGCCCTATAACAATATAGTGATAGTAAGTTAGATTTCAATCAACATACTCATGAATTGCCAGTATTTTAGCAATAAATTGCTAGCTAATAAACTTGTAGCTTCCTTTGTAAATGCCAGCTAAAGGCCTAAACATTCCTCGCAGAGTTAATTGCACATTTAGTGCTCATGTAATTTTGAATTAATTACATGCCAAATGGATTTATGTTGTATGTACTTAATAAACCTTGGTAAGTGCCCTTTTAACAATCAGTTGGTATTTAGGATCCTATTTGTGTAAAAAGAATGACTTATGACACCGGGTCATGATGTTTCCACCACGTGTTTATGTGCTGACTGTAGCGTGTGGTGGTTTGTATGAGATGCAGGACCAGAAGCTGCAGAATTAAATGAGCACAGGTGTGTATCCAGTGAAGGCTTGTGAAGATTTACTGTATCCCAGTTTCATCCCATAGTCAGGAGATAGAATCTATATAGGTTCCTGTGGTACAGAGCCCACTGGAGTGAGTAGGATGGTTGGTGCTGGTTTTATTTTAGGTTTGAGCTGTATTAGAGGTGTAGAATAACTGTGGAAGCAATACGTGGCACTGCAGCAACAGTAAGAACCAGTGGCAAAAACAAGCAGCACCCAACACCCTGCTGAAATGGAAGAGAAAATCCGTACCAGACTGCTTGTTCGACATCCTTTTGTAAAGTACTATTTCGTCAGCCTCAGGCTACTAACCTATAAGAAAATTTGCTTTCCTTCCCAGATAAGTATTTAGTATGTGAATTTTTAAAAAGCTTTAAATCTGTCAACGCTAGTAGTGTAGAGCTGCATTATAAACACAAGAAGCATGGATGTTTGGGTAAATAGACAGGTAAACTAACTTTCCATGCAAAAATTGCTCCCAGGGTTGATCTTTTTTAGCTGCTTTTGCTTTTAAAACGTTAGGCATAAAGATATTCAATCAAAACCTTGTGTTTGTGTTGTCCTGAAGTTCCAGGGGCTTTATTTTGGTTTTGGCATGCCAGGAGCAACATGTAATGTGTTTGACCTCGTGGCTTTACACATATATATTCATTCAGGGTTTTTTATCTGAGTAACAGCAACCCACTCCTGAAAGATTTTGCAACCTTTAACACACAAATGGTAACCTGTAGACTGCAGGCTTTAAAAAATTTGGTTATTGACCTTTATTCATTTTCTCTCTCCTCCGCAGATAACACATCATTTAGTGCATTTTAATATGTAGTGAGTGCTCAGTAATAGTATTTCAGGGAGATATCGTTGTCAGGTTGTAGCAATGTTCGAGTGTTCATGTGACAGGAATTCCCCTTCTGAATAGCGCACCGAATAGCAGGCTTTTGCCCTCTTTACGTAGAGATAAAGGCTGAGCAACTTGGGAATACAGAGGCAGGTCAGGGTGAAGAGAAAAGGGCAACAATAAAATGAAAAAGCAGTTCCTTAGGGCCTGAAGTGGAGTTCTACATAAAACAGAATTGTATAAGTTGTTCTACTGCTGTGAAAATGTCTGATTTCCCTTGTTGTCAAGAGGTCGGGAAGGCAGGTTTACAAGCACCAGATAACTGATGCGGCAGTATTACTAAAGATGTTCCTTTTTTTGTCCTGGTGAATGCCATTCAGTTAAACTGTTACACTGACGGACTTGAGGTATCTAAATAACCAAGGCATCTGGAAAAGTGTCATCTCTTCCTTTGCTGGACAGTAGAAAAACTTAAGTATAAATTTACTAACATCATACTGGAAAAATAGTTGCTGTGCTTTGAAGTGGATGCCACATTAGACCATGAGATGTTGGTGACTGTGTGATTAAGCCGCACCATACCACATAGCAGTTGTCAGTGCAGGATAACAGACCGTGCCACTAGTTAAGCGTCCTGAGTGAAGCAAAGTAGTGGTAGAGGTAGTTGCAAGCTGCTAAAATCAATGATCGTTTGTTAATGTCAGTTACAGAGTAAAGCCAGGATATCAGGTGTTGAATTTTGAGTTGAAAAGCTCTCTGTTTATGTGTGGAACTCCAGCAGACGTGAATGGAAGACGAGACCACGTCTTAATGATCTCACAGTGTATGTTTTTTATGAAACAGGGAAAATGGGCTTAGACTACTGTCAGATACAGTCTCCGTTATAGCTCCAAGCTCAAACTCATGACCAGGATTGATTTTGCTTGTGCTGTACAACATGGAGAAGCAGATGTATCACATATATTAATGAGCAGTTCTGCCCGTCAGGGAAGCAATATTGACAACCCCAAATGCTCAAAGAACAGAAGATTGAATGACAACAGTAATAATAAATGTAGACTTCTGTTTCGCTCTCACATTTCTAAGCACCTTCCTTAATTTTTTTCCCCTCTGAGTCTCTGTACCCAAGTGAGCTAGAAGTTAAGAGTCTCTGGAGTTGCGCAGTGTTCTTTAATTAAATGCCACCTTTTCCGAGACGTGTGACAGAGTTGCAAACCTGACACGTTCTAGCTTTAGTACTTTTTAGGCATTTTCCTAGAGGCTTGTTTTATATTCAACCAAAGTAAAGCTTATGAGTTAAAAAACACTGTGCACTAATCTCCAGGACATTTTCCTAGCCTGCTTACCAGGGAGGGCAGGAAGACTTATCTGTCTGCTTATCTCTGTAAAATCCCCCATGGAAGCACACCCATCAGGCTCTCCTTACAGTTGTTATTTTCCCCTGGATGTTGCCCTCAGAGGTGATCATTAACCAGAGTGTTTTCTTCATCAGAAACCTTTTTCTTGCCCCAACTTCCAAAGAGGTAGGGTGGTGGTCCCATAGCTGGTGAGCTGTGATGTCTCTGCATTATACAATGTGTATTTTAAGCCTAGTCTTTCTCCAACTCTTATTGCTGCTCTTGCCAGCCTCAGTTTTAGCTTTGTGGTTTACTCTGGTCGTATGGGAAGGGTCTTGAATCATTTAGGTTTGGGACGCAGTGAAGTGCTTCCTGAAGACATTTTTTCACATTTTTTCCAAAAATGTGATTTTCCAAAGAGAAAAACTTATCTCATACTTCCAGATAGGGGGAAAAAAAAAAGTTGAAAAACTGCCTAGAGATTTTTTTTAAAAATAAAATGGTTCTTCTCGTATAAATTCCAAGGTTTTATTCTGATATTTTCAAAATAAAACTGACTTCCTGAGGTGGCTTTGGTTATTATAAAACCCAAACTGAACAAAAAACTCACCCCAAACCCCCTACACTAGAAGAGAAAGTTACATAAAAGGGCTAAATATTTTCTGTCGCCCCTAAGTAAATTATTTTCTCTTTGTTTGTTTCATTCTTAAAAGTGAATTTCCCCAGAACTAATGCAGTGACAAAGGTCAAAGAATAAACTAGCGCAGAGGGAAATCTAGGGAGAGAATAAAAAAATGTGGGACAGTCAGTGAGGTGAGGAGATAAACAAAACTGTTCCCTGGAGGGCAAAGATTTTACAAGGGGCTTTACATTAGTTGTGCTGGGGTTATGCATAGAGATTCAAAGAAAACCCTGACAAATAAACAAGAACACACTAGAGAATGGACACTGGAGGATGTTGCAAGTTGTATTAATTATGCTTACTGATGTAAAGATGAGAAAATTTGGGCCAAGTCTTAAAATGTAGAAATTTTTTGTTGAACATGCAAGTAATTAAATACATTGTCACCTGGAGGAAAACATAAGTATTCACCAACTCACAGAACTGAAGGTTTTGAACTGCACTAAAGTCATGAAGCACTGGCTTACTGCCCTTCTTTACCTGAATCCCAAAGATGACAAAAATGGAAGTTTCAGAATCTCCAGTTTAACTTCATTACTGCTGTTCTCCTCAGTGGTTCTCCTTGTAACTAAGCTCGACATTTTTGTTCTGTTACCTGATCAGTGTCTAAAGGATTTGCTCTTTTCTGGGCACATCTGTTGCAAGTATTTTCTTTTCTGAAAGTCAAATTCTGCAGCCTATGGAGGGCCTTCACTTCGGTGGAGCTGTGCGTGGTGTCTCCTTGGTAATATAGATGAATTTGTTGTAAGAAGAGGAAGGAGACAAATCCTCTTCCACCAGCAGGATCATGAGTTACAGCAGCATACGCATGTTGGTGCAACGTCCTGTCCTGTCTGTCCCCATCCCCAGCAGATCTAGGCTGTCTCTCACCTTCCTCATCAACCCAGGAGCAGTCTGGGGGAATGTAGGTCTCTTGGCCACTTGACAAGCAGACAGAGGCAACTCCAGGTGCTGCAGTGGAACTCAGGGACTTTGGATGTTTTTAATATGTCAAGGCCTAATCACTGCACCCCATGTATTGGCTAAGTATCTGTTCTCTCCTTGAAATCTGTGAGACACCTCTTGGAGCAACAGTCCCAAAGAGCTTGGATTTACCATGTAATTTTCCCTTGCTAAATGGCCTAGAACAGCAACGGATATCGCTTCACAAAAGTATAGTTAAAATTAACAATGCAAGATGCTGCCCAAGAATTGCAAATGCTAGACAGGGACCCAGCTGCAACTTCTTATGCTACTCAAAGGATTTCAATGTGCAAGTTAGGTTACTCACATCATTAAGCATTTGCAGGAACATTCTCCATACTTATACATCATCAGCCTTTATAATCTTGTTAGCCCTGACCCCTGGAGCTCTGCTTTGTGTTCAGGTGGCAGGCTCAGTAATTTATCCGATGCAGGCACTTCATGACCCAGTTGTGTGATGTTCCAACTTTTCTATGCTTAGTACAAGCAGTTGCATGCAGCAAAATAGCCAAAAGGTGAAAACAAATGAACTCGTGGTATGCTGGATGCTTTCTGCATCTTGTAGCCAGAGCCAGACTGAGAGGAGCCAAGGACTCTGGTGGGCAGGCTCCAGGTGACCTGAGATCTCCAGGTGGTCTTAGAGTCAGACTTTTCATGCTAAGGTGAAAGCTCACTGGTAGGTTAGAGGGGACCAAAGTATTCTTTGTATCATTTTGGAGCATTTTAGAAGAGTTGTTCCCTTTACTGTTTCAAACACACTACATGTCTGTACTTTTGAGTGTACTTCAGGCCAAACAGAATTGCTATGTATCTTAATTAGAGGATGGAAATAACCAGCAGCTCCATCTTCCGTGGAAATTTCTCATGCAGAACAAAGGCAGATTATAACCGCATGTACTTATTTTCTTGTCATTGCAAACTGCACAGCTTTTTTGACTCAAAAATCACCATTTGGAGAAGGTCTGAGCAAAACTAGGGTTTCAGATCATTTCCCTTTATTCATACTTATAAAGTTTAGTGCTATGAAATAAGGCTGGAATTTTTCAGTCAAATAATTATAGCCACTGACATGAAACTTTGAATTTTCAAAATTTAATTTTTCTTTTATTTGTTTTACCACCTATATGCTTTTATCATTTTTCCATTTTTCTTTTTATCATGGTTTTCTAAAGGCTTGTTCATCACTCTTCTTAGTGTGCATGCATCTGTTGCAGCCGTTCCCAGTGACTTCTGTTTTGGGGGCTATTTACAAAGTTTGACAGATGATATGGGTGTCAAGGTTAAGTGCCACAGACGTGTGGGTGCACTCAGCTCTCACTACATGCAGGGGAGGGTAGAAGGTAACTGCCTTAAATTCCAGTGCTCACAGGGTGACTTGACTAAAAATGTTCCTTTTGATCCTGTAATTTTCCAGAGCTTGTTTTGTGAGAAAGTTATCTGTGACATAAGAAAGAAATCAAATGGAAAAATAAACCTCAAACCTTTTGAAATGATCATTTAGAGTTGCACAAAGATAGGGGAAAGAAAGAATAAAAAGAAAGAAGTAGGAAAATATATTTTTGGTAATTCAGAAGTTAAACATATTGGAAAAAAATTCTTTGTGGAAAAGTTTGGAAAGGTGAAGATTAGTTCTAGCTATGGAGGGTGGAAAGCACCCCAGAGTGTTTGGCACTGGTTTTTTGTTTGTTGTTTTTTTTTTTTTTTTTTTTCATTTTTAACTGGCTGTCACTTGGTTGCATCTCCCTGCTGTACAGTGAGCAGTCCATATCATTACACATGCTCCCTACCTTCCCAACTTTTTGAGCAAAGCATGTGCATGGACATGCCAGTGTTCTTGATTCCCCAAGCAACAGCTGCACAGAACGACAAAAACTTAACACACAGGTAAATTTAGAATCTTTTTTCACCCCAATACCCTCCCTCACTCTGTCATCAGCCAAAGCACAGTTTGATCTTGTAATTGCGGATCTTCCCGGGAGTCCCGTTTTCCTCTTTTAAAACAGAAGATGAGGGTGAGCCATGGAATCAAGCCTGAACTCCATCTCCGACATCTGGATGAATTCAGCAGCAGATACTGTCGTGAGGCCTGCTCCAACGCCCACAGAAAGGGAGTGTTTCCCCTGTGGTCCTGGCCCTTCATAATTGACATCTCTCTGTGTCACGAGTGTGACAAAACTCCCAGAGACAAACACCCTCATTCTTGGATCCAGAAAGTCAGGGTAAATAAACTTGGCATTTTGAGTTCTTGTCTCAAGGAATTGTCAATAATGCCCACTTGTTCTTGAGCCTGTCAAATCCACTGACAAATCAGGGTGAAGACATCTCCCCTTCTTTTTTAAAAGCCAGCAAAGTCCCCTTATTTATTGTTCCCTCAGCTCCATCGTCATCGTAATGTAACACAGCCTTGTTGGAGTCAAGCCTAGTCAGGGTATGTTTGTTTTTAGAAAAAGCTGTTGAGATGTAGGAATTTGTCCTATTGCTAGAACAGAAAGATTCATTTTTATTCCCAGCCCTCGTGGCAACATTTTCCTATCAGGTAACTTCTCGTGCCTGAGTTACCCATCCTAGACAGTGCAGGTAATAACATTTTGCCCCTCTTAACAGACCGTCGGAGCCCAGTGTAACGCGCTGACAGAGGCACCTTTCTCTTGCTCAAGCATTGCGCTTCCCTCTCTGAGAACAGCTGGGGGCTCCTCTGCCAGCGGGGGCTTGAGCTCACTGGATAAAGATACTCCTTTTGTAAGGAGGGGGAAGTATCACTGTTGACTAATATTGTTATTGGCTCTAAACTAGCTAGCTTAACTTGTTAATGTACGTTCATAATTATGCAAGATTCCACTGTAATGAATGGGATTAATTATAAGAACAGGATACATCATAATTAATATAATTAATAGCGTTTTATTTAGGTTGTATGTGGCAAGGCCAGAATGGGAGGGGGGGATAAATGATGGACTCTTTGAAAGGCAAGATGAATTTTAAAGTGGATACCTTGAAACAAAGACAGTCCACGTGGTACCACTGGATTTCATTCACAGGTAGTACTGCAGGCGTAGGAGCGATGACTATCCGCTATGATGTCTTGAAGCAGACATTAGGTATTACAATACAGTGCTACAGAAGTTTCTGCTTTTTTCTGGTGGCAAATGGTTTTCCTGGTTTGCTGAGAAAGGGAAAACTTAATTCACATTCACTGCAGACAGCTTCTTCCTCTGCTTTTGACATTTAACCCTATGCTAAGGGGCCCAGAGCCTGCTAAATCTACAGCCCCCACTGTTAGCACTAACATATCGTATCAAAATTCTTGACTTCTAGCAACCAGGGATTAAAGTGAAACAAAAGTTGGAGAGAATGAGTTTCTCACCATCTCTCCCCTTCCACTATATTCAAGCCACGCTTCCTGCATCCGCTATAAATATTTAAAGCAACAGTAGCCAACGTTTAAAGATTGGGACGGAAGCAGAAATCTAACCGTGTCTGCGTCTTCCTTTGCAGCATGCGGCAGCTCCGCGCAGCACATTCAGCCAGAGGTCGTGTGCATTCTTAATGAGGTCGTCTACCCTCTGCTTACATGAGAAGCAATATGAAACTTCAGTGAGAGTTTTAATTGCTAACCATGGTTTATAGCCTTGGATGAGTTGGAGAAAGCTTTATAATAATGTACATCCAGACTTACTAGGCAATCGTGGTTATAGAAGAGGTTGTAATTAGTAAAAAGGCTGGAAAATGCATCTCTATTTCTACTGCTTACATACAATAAATCCTGATAGTTTCTCAATCTGAAATTTACTTTTATCTCTCTTTTGGGTGCCTGTTACTTCTGGAGTGACAGCTTTTTTTTTTTTTTTTTTTTTTAAAAAAAGAGCAAATACTAGGAAGACAGGGAACTAAAGTCAAAGGATAAATTAAGAACAAATCCAAGTGTTTAAAACCATTGAGTTCCCAACTAATGTTCCCAAACTGATTTACTTTCTCCCCATTTTGGAACCAAATGCTTCTCTTCCTTCTTCTGTATCATGTTAGCTACTTTCTGAGAAGTTATTTTGGGCACAAGGATTTTGCTGAGGAATTTAAGAAGTCCATGACCTCTCCTTTAATTTCTCAACAGCCACTTTAGAGGCAACAAGACTTTTAATTATGTGTACATCACAGCACTGGTTTAGAATAATCTAACAACCTGTCTTCCATGCTCACTGTAGAAGTACTCCCACAGACAAACATGACAGCCCTGTTAAAGTGTTACCTATTTTTGTCTCTACTTGATGTTTTGGGATTCGTTCATTTGAACGTCTTTTACCGAAAAGTGGAAATCATGCAGTGCGGCTTTTTTTTTCTTGTTACTGATCAATGGTTGGGCAGGGAACAGAAGAGTGTACAATGGAGAGAAGCGTGTGTGTATTGCTAAAGAACTGTTCTCATGCATGTGAGAGGTAGTAGAGAGAAAACTACCATTTTCAGAAGTTTTAACCCCCTGTTTATTACTCCACTTAGATTTGAAAGCATTTTGTTTGAGTTCTGGCTTCATGGTATGTGAGGCATGAAACAGGACTGTTCATGCCAAGAGAATGATTACAGCCCGGACTAACTTTCAGGTCTGTGGATTCATAATCCAGATCCTTGTATGAAAGACATTTGGTATCACACTTTTCATCCACACCACATACTTAATAGGTGGCTTATTACTACTTATGAGTGGGTCAGAGGTTTCCCTTGGGCCTTGGAAGGGCTCACATTTGGACAGTGTACAATGTCAAGGTCTTAAAGACTGATCAACATGAAGTCTTGCTCTTGGAAGACTGTGTTGACTTGTATGGTAAACAAGCTTGTTACTGTGATTTTATTCTGGGTAAAGAGGCATCTGTAGTAACTCAATGCAGCCTGAGAGAGGCTCCTTAGGACTTTTGAAGATGACATTTGATTTGCAGCCAGAATAACAGAGTTCCACCTAGACAACGCTCAAGCTTTTTTTGCTAAAGCTCTCTTTGGGAAAAGATTGATTTGAAACATTTCCTGGGGCATTTAGTAACATCTTTAAGAACCTGATTTAACCCCCTGAAAGGTCAATGGGAATTTTTCCTCTGACTTCAGGGTGCTTAAACAAGGCATTTCCTTTCTGTTCCTTAAAAACAAAATCTCAAAATCTTCCTAGCTATTGTTTGTATTATTCTTTCTTCTTTTGTTTCTTCCACCAAACTCCTTTCTGGTATTAGTCTTTTAATCTCCACGGTAAAAAAAAAAAAAGAAAAAAGAATTTGCTGATAAGTGGGGACTGGACAGCAGATACATCAGCTCCGTGATTACCCTACTATATTTGGACATTGAAACTGAGAAGTTGCTGCCAATTGCAACCAGTCCATGGGGACCAGTGAATTCTGTCAATGGATGTTGTTCGATCGCTTTTTTTACTAGCGGCTGTCGCTATCTTTTTGGACCTACTAACACCCAGGTCGATAACTGAAAGGCTATGTGGATACAGAGATTTCCTCCGCTTCCCAAGTTGGTAGTGGAGGTTTTATGTGATAAATCATACGCTATTATGTGATGAATTCGGATCATAATCTAAAGGAGACTTACAGCTGGCGTACTTTTCTCAGCTGCCTACCTGGATTAATTATAGCATATTTCTAATCGATGTTCTTCAAAAAGAAAAGCTGTGAAATAATTCCTCTTAGAAAAATGTTTGACCCTTAGCCCTCAGCTGTCTTTTTATAGGCAAATGTAAATCAGGTGGCATAGCTGGTCTACAGAGAAACCCTCAGATAGGCCAAAGCTGCAGAATCCATCTCTGATTTTGGAGGATTCATCTGAAGTGTTTCATGCCATCCAGATCTGAGGGTTTGGTTAAGCCGCCTATAAAGCCAGGTACATTTAATTCAGGTGAGGATTAGGAGCTTGCTTCAAGTTCAGGAATATTTCTGCATACACACAGACACACATCTCCACAACAAGCTGCTTGTGCAGTTCTGTGGACAAAGCTGATTGAATTAAACCTGAGTCCTTTCATACTGACTGCTACCAGGAGTTAATGAACTGTTGCCTGCAATGTTTAGTGCTGTGTATAATCAGTCACTAATTGTAGAAACAACTGATTTCGGGGAGTTCATGGCAATTATGAAACGCTCGTAATGGCAGAGGTGTAGTGAAACAAAATAAAAAAGAAATGTTTTTTTCTTGAGCAAAATCCAACAACACAGCAGTGAAGTGGCTGGGATTTCAGGGAGAAAACGATAACCTCTTCTTTGACAATCGGAAAGTATTAAATATCTGTCTTTAAAAAAATTCAGTAGTTGTTCCTTTGCAAGCAATGTTAATCTAAAAGTTTGGAGGCAATATTGCTTGTTTTCAGTTTTAAAGGAATTTATGCTTTCAGCTCACCTGATGGCATGTCGAAGTATTAACCTGGCACTGGGCATAGGTGTGGGGGGAAGCGATGTGTTAATTTCCGTTCCTTTATGAATCAATCGATAAACAAACTGTAATGTCACTATAAATCTTAGAAAAATTGCCTGCTAAGAAAATGTGAACATTTTTATGCAGTTCCTGCTTTCAGAAGCTTGAGTAAAGGATAGTCGTGAAATATGCTAAGGCTGAATGCTAAGGTTAAATCAGCAACGTAATCAGTCAGACTGGCTTTGCCTTCAACATGCAGAATTAATATCACTGTAAGATCTCTCTGTCTTAGCCCCGTTGCACACTGACAGCGCCTCAGAAAAGGTGACGAGGCAGCACACGCTACCTGAGCTCTGCTGGTGCCCTCTCTGCTTCTGTTTGATGCAGGTTTATCACACTAACAGGCTAAATCTCCCTAAGCTACAGAGAGCTTTTAAGACAATTATACTGCAGTGTCCCCTTTCTGCAAGAGTCACAGTCATAATCTTGCTAAGCAGCAATGGAAGAGCAAGTTGGGTAATTAATCTGCAGTCTTTACCTTTCATTCATAATGACTTACTTGCTTAAAAAATGTAATGCATCTCCTAGGTGGCTTGCCTTCTTAATGTAAATCCTTGATATGTATATTTTTGATCTTTTTCTTATGGATACAGATAACTACATCTGTGCTCACAGGCCTGGGGGAAGCTGAATGCATGACAGTGTGTACTCAGTATTTCCAGACCTGGGATCATAACTGATTTATGCAATCATGGCAAAAGTGCTCAACACCTTCCTGATGTGCTGAAGTTTTCACAGCCCAGAGAGAAGGGATATATTGGAACTTGTAGGAAAATGGGAGAAGCTTGGGCAAAAACCTTCTCTCTGTTTCTTTACTCCTCACCAACTTGAGCAAATTAGTGTGTGTTCAACCCCAGCATGGAGGAGATGTTGCCATCTGCAGTTTTAAACATAGTTTTCTGTCACTGGAGATGTCGGTGAAAGATACATTATGGTGTTAGATTATCATGGTTAACCCAGTACTGCTTCTTTGCAGTTGGTTGACACATTGCAAAGCTCCTCTCTTCCTGACTACCTGGGCCATAAAACTGTGTGCAATGTCCTACCAGTTAACAGGACTTCAGTTTCTAGTGAATTCTCGCTGAGAGAGGAAATATTGTCTGAAACAAAAAGGTGTGGAGATCCCCACACAAGACAACATGCTTCTGATTCAGTCAACTATATCAGAAGAATTAATTTGTGAATTAATTCAATACTGGGTTAACAGGAGATAACAAGCTAAAACCACTTATCAGTTGGTGGATCCCTGTCAACCTGCTGATCCAGGGACTCATGTCCTATATATTGTTATAAAAATCAGTAAGAAAAAGGAAAGAACTCACAGGAACTGAGAGGTACTGTGCCTGTGCTAGTTGTATAGGCAAGTTCTGTACATGACTACTGACCTTCTGTTGGCAGATCTGGTTTTATTGTATTTTTCAGACGTTTTGGGGAAGAGCTCAGCAGCACTAAGTGCTAGTGAAGCTATTGCAGTTTCTAGTAGCTGATGGTCTGGTGCTCCCAGATTTTAGAGGAGACTGTTTCATACTAATTTTAACAATAAGCTGTATTGAAGAACTTTTTCTCCAGTAGCACTTACAAAAAGGAAGAGAGAAAAGGGAGCAAAGTATTTATATCCTTCAATTAAGTTTGTTTGGCGTCCTTATGGACAGCATCACAAGATGAAACTGGGGCAAGAAATACATCAGGTATATTCTAATGTAATTTTTAAAAGAAAACTCATCGAAATTCCTCATTTTATTCCTTTTTTTCCTTGAAATTACAGCAGGTCCTGATCATTTACAATGTTGGCAGCTCCAGGTGTCAGTTAATATTTTCAAGGCTGCATTTATCCAAACCACCGCTAATAATTTTTAGTAGACTTCCTGTGAAAATGTAATCACTAAAGAAATGCAAAAAAAATCGTGTCTTCTTGGATCTATACCATATAAAACACAGTATTGTTAACACACTAGAACTGTCGGATTAGTTTATGGCTGCTGAAACACTGGCCAACTTGGGTACGGGACCCAGAGCTGTGTGGTGTTCGCTGGGGGGGATTGTGTGTCTGCACTGGGGTGCGGAGGTGCACAGGCTTGTAGGGTAGACAATGGTGGGTGTGGAGACACACTTGAAAGCCGTTTTTCCCCTTTCTTGGGACTCACTTGTGCCTGACTAGCGCTGCGGAGCAGGGTTTGCAGGGGTGAAGGGACTGGAGCCGTGCCTTTGACGTGTGCATGCATTTGCAGCTAGGCTGAGGTCAGAGCAGAAGAATGCTGCTGTAATTATGGCTGCAGGCAAGGGCTAAGCATAATGGGAATCGGGGTCTGGCTCAGCCAAAGATTTCCTGTATGATCCTGGTCAAGTCACTTAATTACTTTTGCCTCATTTCTCAGTTGTACAGTGTATATCCTAAGGCTTCAGTTACCTGCCTTGTCTATTTAAATCAAACTCCCTTTGAAGCCAGGACTGTACAATGAGACTATACTGTTAATTGGAGTCTCTGGGTGATAGTGTAATTGTGTGTAGTATAGTAACAACGTTTCCCTGCAATTTGCATCAGCTTTGCCACTGAATCAGACCTCTGCAATGCTCGCAGTTTCATACTGCTCCTGTTGAATATCAGTGCACAAAACTTAACGCTGACCCATTAAACGTGGGCTAATCTCACTCGAGATTTATCACTGAGTTCACTGAAGTCAAAGGCAGACCTCTCATTATTTTCTGGGGCTGGGGTTTCCCCCTAAATCCCTTCTTACACTGGAGAAATGGAGCGGGAGGCCTGCTACTGTGTCTGCATGTGGTGTCCCTGCATCCCTGGCTGCAGATGCTGTGCGTGGTCTAACGTGGGAACTAGTTGTCCAGCTCGGTTCCACGCAGTTCTTAGGGTTTAGGGTTAGTGGACCTGCGCTCACATGGTGGGAACTGGTTCTGTTACCTAAAGCCTCGAGGTAAGAAGTTAAGAAAAAGTTAAACCAACCCTTGGTTTTTCCCCTTAAGAGTCAGTGTTGTTTTCAAAGCCGCCTTGCAAAATAAATATATAAACAAGTCAAGTTTCATTTGATTTTAAAAGAAACAAGCAGAACACAGAATTAGCAAACTAACCTTTGCCATACAATCTCAGTGACATTTTGAACAGCATTTCATGATTTGGGATGAACTGTCCTGACAGAAATTGCTATTTTGTAACCGTGAATACTGCTGAAATCCAAGCTTATGTAAATATTTTTAAATGGGAGGAACATAGACAACATGTAATGCAAAGTTTAGGCTGATTCTGATGGAGATTGGATCTGCTAGAGTAACTCAGCCGGCTGTGATGGAGTCTATGGTAATTGGGACTGAAGTGAATGGTTAAGAATAGATTGTTTTCATAATTTTGCGTGGTAGCATGCGGTAAGGGAGAAATCCAACCCTGTGTAAAGGGCCTGCATGAATACCATGATTCTCATATATCCCCCTTAAACCCTTCGGAATGGGGCTTAAATGGGAAATTAATCAAAGAAATCAATACAAGGTCAAATGGTGTTTGTTTACCCCTGGACTAGGCAGGAGTGAAAAATTCATTTGCAGTGTAAGTCTATGAAGTTGAGTGGGTTTTGCTGACTTTCAGGATGAATTTGGCTGGGAACCCAAGTGAATAATGAGTAGACACACACATTAAGAAAGCTTATGATTTTTTATGGTTTTTGAGGAAAAGCCTCCATTTTTTCCAACATTAGAAATGCATAGGAGTATTCAGGTTCAAAATTTCCTTTTTATTTTTCAAAATGGGAATATTTAATCCATCAGAGGAACCACAGAATTCCTCATATTTAAATATATTTAAAGTGTGTATGTGTATTTTTTCCTTGCCTCAAAAGGAAGGTGGAGCATGGAAGAAGACCTGGAGAATGAGACAAGGTTTTGCCTCTATGAAATGCCCCATCTCAGTCTGGATGCACACTAAGTAGATTCTTAGCTGTTGCCTGACATCTTGTTTCTGCACCTATTTAAATCAGCAGATTTAAAATCTTTGATGGCATGTGAGCAGTTTAACTCTGGAAATAGTATTCTACAGTTTAATACGGCAAAGGTGGGATCTAAAGCTGCAGATAATCTACAGATGCCATTAATCTATGAATTTGTCTTCATACATCTTTTCCACTGCACAAGAACGTTTATAATAAAGGTTCTTCCATCTCTCTGTGTGTGCATATGTGTGTGCATGCATAAAATATACGTGTAGAAGCATCTAAGAATTTGCCAGGTGCACCTTCTATTAATAGCAGGAGAGAATATACCCCAGCTCGCTTTAGCTAAAGGAGCTGTGAGATACTCCCTGTATAATGGGCTAAATCGTACAAAGGGTATTCATTAATAAAAGTGAAAATCTAAGTGAATCATAAGTCAGTAAAAGAGCTGTGTAGTTCTCTGTCTTACATGTTTATATGTGCACAGACATGTATCTAGACAGTGTGATGGATTTAATTGCAGTGGTAACTTCCTAAGATGAAGCCACGTGCAGAGGGAAAGCAGAGGGTATTTGTTGCTAACTCTGAACTTTGGTTTATGAGGTTTCTGTTACAGTCAATGAGGGGAGGTCAGTGCCACCAGAGGATAAACCAAAGTGCCTGAACAAGTTAGGCTACTGACTTCTTTTCTAGGGGCTATATTAAGTGGTGAAAATATTCTCTGAATTTCAGACATGCTAACATTGGTCCTATTTATATCTGCATCATCTGAAAAGGTAGGATCTGTCTGCTGTAGGATGAGACAGACACATGGCAGTATTTTCATCTGCTAAGTTTGCTAAAACCCTGACTTGACCGAATAAAGTGTTTTAGTAAGCGTGATGGGTTTCAGAGTCTGTAGCTTGGAATTATTCCTTCTCTTCTTTTCAGTTACGCCAATGCATCTAATAAATTAACAAGTAAAGGGATACCTTAATGCCAAACAAGGAGCCACTGCTTCATGCAATCCATTGACATCTGTAGGTGCTTTTGATGTTGTTGGGAGTTTTGCTCTTGTCTTGAACAGGGCTAGGATTTCTCCTGAGGAGAGTGTTGCCACAAACAAGGACAACTTGCCATTAGTAAAAGCATCTAGACTGATTTGTGTGTGTCTGTAGATTTCCTCTCAGCACTTTTTGAATGTCCGAAGAAGTAAAATAAATGCCACTGATGCATTCATGTCCTTTTCAATTTGTGTAACACAAAACAATAGTTTCCACTTCTATTGTGTGATTTATGTTTCCATAACACACAACTGGTGCTTTGACATGCTGTAGAAGAGAATTTGTTGGACACGGTAATACTGATAGAAAAATGTTCTCTCTATTTAGATGTCATGACTGTTTTCTTTTTCAAGTGAAAATTCTAATGTCACATACAAATGTTACCTTTTCCCCTGATTATCTTGTACAAAGCTAATAGTTTTGGAATAGATACAGATTTTTAATGCAATGCTATGGTTCTGGTTTATAGAAAAATGGATCAATTACCAAGGCAGGCTTCAAAGAGGGAGACTGCCCTAAGTTATAAATGGCTCAGTCCCTTAATTCTGTCATAATCCTATTTGATATATAGTTCTCAGTGCTGCTGAATCCTTTTAGGGCTCTTTGATCAAGTGAGTACTTTCAAATGTGATGCCTCCTGTCATCTAACCCCCTAAAAATAACACAACTTGCCATTTAATTTCTGGAAACATTAGTTTTCCCTGCTTTTTTTTTTTTTTTCTTTTTTTTTTTTTGGTATAGAAAACAAAAAGCCTGACTTTTATTTTAGCTAATTTAAGGAGAGAAAGAAGGACTAATGGAAACAAGACTTTTTTTTTTTTTATTTTTTTTTTTTTTATTTATCAGAAGCCCACTTCAATATTCTTGCCTAGGCTGATGGCCTCAGCTCTAGCAGAAACAGGACCAGACCGCTGGTACTTAGGCATCAGCCATTAGATGCTGGTGTTCTAGGCTTCACTGAGGACTTAATTAATTGACAATATCAGATGTGTGAGAGATGCCAGAATGTCAGAGAAAGCTTCTGTTTGCAGCAGTAACAAATGATTTGGCATTTATCTGGGGACACCTTACTGGATGCCTTGAGCTTTAAGAAGCAGATCTCTGTACAGTGCCTCAGGTCTGGCTTTTTTCAGCATCCTGATGAGTCTTTTCCAGATCAGGTCATGGGACTCATTAGATGTGCATGTTTGACATAGATCCTTTTCTTCCTCCCCATTTTTAAAAGAACACCAGGAAATTGTACAGTTACTAAGCCTGAGTTAATATTTTTTATATTATGGTGATGTGGTGCCAGAACTCCTGCTTTTCTGTTGGGCACTATAACTGCTGTAACTGCTAGTCAAAATCCAGCTCTGTAAGGAGGAAAAGTATGCATGCAAATGGAAGGTTTAATATTTGGCATATGAGAAGGTCTTTGTTTTCCTTCTCCTTTGCAACCGCTGCCACTAAGTTGCATTCAGCATTGGTATTTCTCCCTGTAACCGATACGCACCCAGGTAAGCAGATCCATCAACTTAACAAAGGCAACTCAAGAGAGTAAGGGATTGTAGGATCAAATTGTCCAGTGTTGTGCAAGGTTTTCAGCAGTTCCAGTTGGAAATTGGCAGCTCCTGGAGCTACACTTGGCAGTTTCCTGCAGGAGAAGCCTGGTGTGGGGCACCAGAATCACAAGAGGAAAATATAACTCCCACACAGGAATGGCTAGCTCAGCACCTCCTTTTTTGCCCAGCCAGTCATATTTTCCAGGAGATTGTTTATACCCTGGAAAGGGAGAACACTGGAGGAGTGTGCTTGAGGTGAGTCTTGCAGACCTCTCACCAATGTGAAATGCATTTGAACTTTGTACTCTTGGAAACTATGGAGCTGTAGGCTCTGTGGGGAGCCATGGCTCACACCACGCACACCCAGCAGTGGTAGCCTGCAGAATTTGGCTTCTTTTCTTACCTTTGCACCTCAGCTCAAAAGCCAGCCTGTTCTTGGCTTACTACACAAGACTGTGAGCTGTCTTCCTGCAGAAGTTTCCCCTTGAAAAGTAAAGAGGATAGGTTAAAGCTTCAATTTAATTGTAAATACTCTTAAAAGGTAGATTAAATGTCTGTACCTGTCCCTTAGATCAATTAGATTCACATATAGCCTTCCAAATGAAGTGATGAGGGCAGGGCACAACAGCCAACTGCCGTCATGATAGAACTAGGCTGGCTTGTAAAGGGGGTATGCAGTGATGCAGCTGCCTGCGGCCGTAGAGTACTGAATGCTTTCTCCCCTAGAAATAGATTATCCCAACCAGTCCATGTTCCTGTTTCAGACCAGCTCTCCCTCAGCATTTAACAAGTAGAACAGACCATCAGAACAGACATAGTTCTAACCTGTTCAGATGTTATTCTGCTTCTGCCTACAGGTTATTGTATGTTCAGCTGGAAACCTGAGCATTTTGAACTCCTGAACCACCATCTGCTCAATCTATACAGTCTGTTTATCAAAGGGTTTAAGTGCACTGTAAGGTCCAAACCATTTTATGGAGCCCTGCCAGCTGAAATGAAATATTAGTTGCTGTATATTTTGAAAAACTGTCACTTTGTAGGCCAAAAGAGCTTGGAGATCCCAGCTGGTAATCAAAGAGCAGTGTCACATTTTTCATGGTTAGGGGCTCCGTTGCTCTCCAGATTCTTTAGAAACTGAACTGATGAATTAGCCAATCAAATTTAGATCTGAATTAAATCCAAAACGCCATCACTGAAGACCTGTATCACCAACAATAACAACCACTGCAAAAAGTCAAGCCTTGTGAAAATAAACACACAAATAAATCATCTCTGCAGGATGTTTAGCTTCACGTTCAGTAAATCCCTCCTTAGAAAACAAAAGCTAAACACAAGTGTGATCTTGCAAGTACTTCCTTCCTAGGTAGAGATGTCCTAATCTGTCACCATTACGACTGGAAGGGGTTTGCTGTTGATTTATGTGGGTTAAATGCTAGGGCTCCTCTCATTCCCCCCAGTCCACAGGGCAGATCACTGTGGGTAAGACAGAAAGCAGGCTTTAGGAGGCTTCAAGCCTTGGTCTTGTAATGCAATTAGTGACATTTAAGTCTGATTCTGCACCTTACTCAGTGCTCTGGCTAATCCAGTTAAGGTTACGCTCTGAGATGTTGCATGCTACTGGAATGGATTGCTGAACCTTAAGCCTGATCTAGCGTCAAGTGAGAAACATACTCTTTTAGACCTTTTATTGCTCTGGGTCTTGTGCTGGCGGGGTGGCAGCAGTGGCTTTCACCAGCTCTGGACTCACGGGAGCCACGTACAGCTTGTCTGAGGATGGGTCAGGTGTGCATGATTCGAGAGCGTGAACAAGGTAGAGGTGATCACCGTGTAACTGAGGTGCCTTTGGAAGGTGCCTTCCCCAGCATCTTCCCAGTTTGGCAGGCCACGTGTCCCGAAGTAGGCATGTGATGGTGGGTCCTGGGAGGTAAGAATTGGAGTAAACAAGGGAAACTGTAGCGCTCTCTTCTTTTCCTATATGCTGCTTCTTGCCGTGAACTTCTGAGCTAGCCTGAAGTGTGTGATGTCTACTGCTGTGCTTAGCCCTGCTGACCGGAATGTAACTCCTGGTACTTGGCAGGACCTCTGGAAGATCAGGCCCTGGGGTTTGGAAAGAGGGGGAAGGGGAAAGCAGGATTACTCCTGAGACAAGCTCTGAGCACGCAGCTGTCCTAGCTGAGACACTTGCCAGCCTTCTAAAATAAACCCACTCAAGCCACTCTTTTCTGATCAAAGAATGAAGTGGCTTAAGCTGGATAAAGCCTGTGTTGGTGACAGACTTCACTGGTATGGCCAGCTAGTGTGTTTCCTTCATTTAGAAATGGCTTTTAGGGATTTTGACTTAATTCTTCGGGTCTTAAACATAAGTAGAAAATTCTTATAGTTAATCATACATTTTTCTTTTAATTATGGAGTTTGGCAGCTTTAAAATAGAATACCATCTCTGCAGTGTTTCCTGTAAAATGTTCTATTAAAATGTATTGTTCTATCTTGCATTCCCTTTTTCCTGCAGCCTAGTTTAACACAGGGTAGCTAAAGAGACTACAACAGAGAGCAGTTTGCTCGTTACTTTTCAAGGAGAAATTGTTTCAAGTGAATGTATAACCTCCGGAGCCCTGGAACACATCTGATTTCCCCTCACCTCTGCTGTGACTTGTCCCATGACATGGGACTATCGATAATATATGTATCTTCTTACTGTACTGCTCAGTACATTCTCCTGTAGGTAGATCTGGTTAGAAAGCACTTGAAGTTTCCTTACACATCTCCACTTCCCCAAGGGATCAATGTCTTGATGGATCACATTCAAACACATTCAACATCTCACCGAGGGTGTGTGAAAGGACAACAGAATCACTTTCACTCTATCCATATCCATTTCCTACTGCACTCCCTGTTTTACAACTATTGGCATGCCTGGAGGGAACAGCGCTTCTCAAGGTCATAGGAGGTGGAAAATAGTCGCTGTCAAGGTACAGAAACTTTTGAATCAGGATAGCAAAGGCATGACCGTTTTCTAACTCCAAGGAGAACTGAGTGGGATTTGGTGGTGGTAGCAGCGTGTCTGTGTACAGTGGGGTTGTGGCAGGTTGGGGATATTTTAGCCTTTGCAAATAAGGTTAATTGCTTATTTTTAAAAAGGTGATAGTAATCTTTGCGTTTTCAGGCTAAGAATAATTTTCCAAGTTTCTTGACATTGCATTACAGGAGTGAAGGAGAATAAGATTCCAGTGTTACCGCATTTCACCCTCACTTTACAGTGGGATCTGTACCTCTGCCTTATAAAAGTGTAGCGTGGTTTCATGCACTGTACACTTGCTGTTTCAACTAAGTAGAGTTGTTTCATCGGTATTAAAAGGAGATTCTGACAGACCATAGCCTGGGAGTGTCCAGCAGTTAACAGTCACTTGTAAGATGAGTTTTTACTGTGACTCTTGTGGGATTGGGAATTAAACTTGAAGCTTCTACATCTAAGATGAGAGCTCCAGCCTGTCGGTTTCAGAGAAAGAAAGGAAGAAGCACATCACTTCCTTGCAGCCTTGAGATGGAGCATCAAGTCCCCATGAACCTATCCTAGCGGAATCTCTCCCAAGTCAAAATGAGGCATTTTGGATCTGCCAAAAGGAACGTTTGTCAGTGTTAATGCAATTCACTTCAGTTATGTGTGTTTGACAGTGAATACAGACTAGGCAAGTGCATGCAGCATCCCATGAGGCATCCAATTACTGCTGGAACTTTCTACCACAGTTTTTTCTATTTTTTTTTTTTAATAGAAAACCTGATTTATGGAATTTTCTGAGAGGAAATTTCATTATTGTCACAAAAATATTCATCCTTCATTGGGAAAAGCAAATGAAGTATTTTGTTTCCACTTGAACTTCTTGAGTTTGTGGTTTTTAGAACCAAATTATGTTTTGGGTCCCACTGACATATAATCTGTTTCTACCCCGACTGCCAGGGTGTCTTACGGGAGTTGTAGTTTTCCAGTGCTGCATGTACCAGAGCACCAAACTTCATCATCATTAAGCCAACCTTCATTTTCCACAATCTTTAGCTGAACTAGTACTTGTATCACAGGAACCCGCTGACTGTCAGCTGAGTAAGGGGGATCTTTAACTCAGATCTAGTGTCCATATGCCAGAAAGGCCATAATAAACAGGGAACAGCTGATTTTGCTCTGCAAAGACCCGCAGATTTCATAGCCTTGTAAAGGCAGGAACCAGATGTATATTTTAATGAAATTTAATGAATTCAATATAGGCCTGCCAGCAAGGGAGGGAAGCAGAGATGATAGGAACTGAAGTGAGGTATTTGTTCATTTCTTTGCAGAATTTATTGGGTCAAAACCAAGAAATATTTAAGCTGAGCTTTTCAAAGGGGTGTAGGTTCCCAACTCCCACAGACAGTCAGGAGCTGCGGGGCATAATCTCTCTTGATTTTTCTGAAAAATTTAAATGGCCTCAATGGCTTTTTTTTTTCCCCTACTCTTTTTTGTCCTTGAAGTGCTGTGAAACGTGTGTGGTGCTCATATGTGATGGGTAAATCTTTCTTCCCTGAGAAAGGTGGTTCAGATAATGTATAGCATTGTGCATAACATTCTTAAAGTGCCAGTCCTAGAGCATCTCAGATGTTTCCTTAACTTTAGAAATTTGCCAGATGGGGATGTTTATTTTACTCATTTTACAAACTGGAAAATGAAGAGACCGAATAAACTATAAGTAATCACACAACTGGATCAGAAAGATACTCTGGATTTCCCACTAGATTTATTTTTCATGTGTTCTGTTACCATTGGCTCAAATGTATTTTATAGCAGTGATAGCATTCCCATTAGTGCATGACTTGGATGGTGGTAGGTTCCATACAGATTAATAAAGAAGTGGTGTTTCTGCGCAGGCTTCATAGCCTGAGAAGATCACTGCATACTGTATGTGAGGAGAACTGCTTAAAATCAGCCTGCCTCTTCTTGTGTGGAAGGTGACACTTCAACATGTTCGGCTTTGCCCAACTTACACTTTTTTTTTTTTTTTTTTCACTTTGCAAGTGATATTTTGTAAATATTTGTCAATTTGCCAATGTTTGTGCCTTTTGCAGCCTTGAACAAAGCTTGTTACTGTTAGTGAACATATCTGCCTTTCTTGGCATTTTTCCATTTAATTCTTAGGATTCTGTATGTTTTTAACATACTAAAAATAAATTCTTATTGCCGTTAATTCTGTTGACCCTTATATCCTTTTACCTCTCTTATCAGTTTTCTACAAATCTTAGTTTTTCGGTTTTATCTGTAGTTTTCAATTCTCTTCCCCTTTCCACCCCTATTTGTTATCTATTTTATTTATACATACTTAGCATTTATAAATAGCTGCTTTTTCTTCTTCCTCCATTTTACCCACTGGCTCCTTCTTTCCTAATTGTGTCCTTGTGAGGTAATTAGTAATGCTTTCAGTATCAGTCACAACTTTCTTTTTACATTCTTTCTACTACTGTAAGTGGCAAGGTTGGTTTAGCCAATAACTTCACAAAAGCAGCCAGATCCTGGGCAAGTGAAGGACCAGGACAGAAAGAAATCTAAAAATGTCTTTTACATTTGACTCCACTCTTACTCCATCCGAATGCCCTAGGATGGTGACTGACAAATTTCCACTTGTCCTTAGGATGACTGAGGTAGATATAAATAAACCACAACATGTGACCTAGCAAGGAGTGTGAGGGGTTGAAATCCCATCCCAAATAATCAATCCCACTGCAATTTCCTAAGTAAGATTGGAGAAGGGATAAGAGTCAGCTGTACTGAGCAGCAGTGATTAGCCTCATTTACCCCGAATTGCCTAGGAATGATGAGGTTGTATAATTGTCTTAAGTGACCAGCTGAGCAAAAGCATTGGAGGGAGGGGATGGAATGAAGGTCTGGGTTTGTTTCTAGGTGATAGAAAGCAGTTGGCCACAAACTGTGCAACTCTAGAGTTTCTGTTCAAATTGCTACTAGTTCATCGCCTGTTCAGTGCAGAAATTTTGTGAATGGAAGGGGCACCTCTTTGCTCAGCAATTTACTATTTTTTTTTTAAATTTTCTGCCATATTCTTGCAATAGCCATTGGTTTTTGTTCTCAAATGGAGACCTGCAGGTTTCTGTGTTGAGTTCTTGCAAGCAGAATTAAAAGCACTCTTAGGTTAGACTGAGACTAAGAGAAGCAGGGTAACCTCAGCCTCATCTCTAGGATGCTGCTCGCTCACCTTGTGGAAAAGTAACGTATGCTTTGGATTGAGAAACAGACTCGCATTGGCAGCAGAGTAGCAGGTGTGTTGCTCACTACAAATGAGTTCCCCTGGCAGCGCTATGTGGGGATGTGTGCCTACTGCTGATCAGTACTTTGCCTGGCTCGAGCTGATTCTATCAGGCTTTGCTTTTCTGAACACTTAAAATCAATATAAATTAATAAAAAGAAACCTAACAGCCCATAAACAACATTAGCTATGGAGCTGCTAAAATGCAAGCAGTCAAACTATATTTAATCCACTTTCTCACATCAATGCTGTGCAAGGGTGCATATTTAAAATGCTACTATTAAATTAGTAACAGATGTTGCTCAAAGGAAATAATAAATGATTCTTATAGAGAGTTATTTTGGAGGAGGCTTCTTTGGGGCCATCGGAAGAAGTCAGCTGGGCCCTATGTGTGCACCAACCACTCAGTGCAGAGTGACTCTGAACTGTGTGCGTGGTCAGGCCTGACTCCTGCAACCAAGAGTGCTCCTTTGGCAAGACACAGCCAGGCCGGCTGAGCCCTGCAGGTGCTCAGACCAGCGCTGTGCTGGCACCTGGCTGTTCGGGCCACTTTTCAAGTTGTCAGAAAATGGACCGAAGTTCATTATTGCTCTGAGATCCATTTGTTCCCAACTCAGCCCCTGTCTGTGGCTTCAAGATAGCATCTTTGTAGTTCTCTGAAGTTCACTGAGATGTCCGTGCTTCTGGTAAAATAACAGTGTTTAATACTAAATGATATATCCATGTTCTTTGGGAAGCATATCCTCTTGTAGGGCTCATTTCAGTACAGTCCCTACTTCCAGTGTTACAATTTCTTCCTTGCTTTGTGTGCCCGACTTGTCTGGTCTGACATAATTGTCCAGTTTTAATTATTTTATGAGTTCTGGCATAATTTAGTACAGTGCTGAAGTATTTCCTTTCTGCTTCATTTCTGTAGAGACACAGAGTGATCCCCTCTCCAGTCCTAAGACTCAGCCTGGTCACTCAAGTTCCAGGGAGCTTCTGAAAGCACAAGTCTATGCCTCAGTTGCAGCACCCAAAAAGTGAGTAAAAACATGTGTTTCCTTTGTGCCACACAGAAGTAGTGCTACATTTTGGTTTAGACACAGAGTGGAGCATGTGCCCTGCAGCCTCAGTGTCACAGGTCTGGAGATGGCAAGGAAAGGGTGAAGGAAGGCTATGGCTATACTTCATACACCTCTGTGGAGAGCTTCCACAAGCACTAAACTTTGATGCAGAATACTCACAACCTTGCTACCCTGTCCTGCTGCAACTCTGGTGTCTCAAAGGAACCTGAAACCAGTATCTTGACTGGTTAGGACCTCCCTGCACAGAAGAGCTGTATAGAGAACAGGGAGAAGCTGAGAACACCTACTAGGACAGCAGGTTTGAGGTTGGCTTTTGGTTGAAGCAGAGACGAGGCTTTCTCCTCAGTAGGCTACGTTTCAGGAAAACATCCTTCCTTCTGCTTCCAGTAGATAGGCACACGCACATTTAGACCTCTCTTCTTTCTCTTACACATGCGTGGGTGGGTTATATACATATATATATACCTATATACCATAACCACCCACCCCTCTTCCTATTATAATGTTTTTTAAACATTTGTGTTTATACAGCATCTTGTAAAGAATTAAGAAGTTCATAATTATTTATAAAGTTAATACTTATAATGAAATGGTTGCACTTTGATGTCTGTATATGTTTTCTAAGCTAGGATGACCTATATTGTAGAGGTATTATGTATACTAGGTGATGCAGGGATTGGCTTGGGAATTACCCATGTTTAATGAACACTAAAATTAGAATTTGACTGAAATCCACATAAATGGCTCGACAGCAAGTTCGACTGCCCCTGGGGAGCTGTGGGCAGCTCAAATTTACCCACAGGCATTTTTGAAAATGTTTTTTTTGAATCAGCATACTGTGCTTTTTGGAGCAGAGAGTGCAGCTCGCACTTTAAACTCCCTTCTCTTCACCTTGTCCCCCATTTTGGTGTTGAAAAGTCCTCCATGGAGAATAGAGCATGAAGTATGTTGCAGGTACAATACACTACACTGATACTTTTTTGCAGTTCTTGCCATGGGAAGTCATCTTCTTTCCCTACTCACTGGCCTTGTTGCTTGGACTCTTGCTATTTTGATTTCCAAATACTTGGTGTCTTCTGTAGGTATTTGTATTTTGGATAGTGCAAAACCTGGTCTAACTGTTTTGTATCTTGCTGTCCACCATACTGCAACACTGAAAGCATGCAACCACAGTGAATCCTAGCTTTCAGAGATGAGGGCTTGTTTAGTTTTCATGTTAGAGGCTTGTTCTCTGACTCTGGGGAAAGGTAAATCTACCTGCTGTGCCTTTCTTATACCATAGGAAAGGGGTTTAATTATCCTTTAGGAAGCCTGTTTATATCGTGACTACTAGTTCCCAGTCACTGAAGGAAAAAAGATTACTGAAGGAATAATATCAGTACTTCCCACTTTGCACAGGCCTGGGAAAAAAGGTGAGTCTTACTTGCCTTGCATCACCCCAGATGTGGAGCCAAGAAACATGTTATTTCTGTTCAGGAAGGATGAGCAGATGCAGGTAGTCCTTTACTCCTTTTGCTTTGTGCCAGCAGCTAACTGGGGACGCCAAGCTGTGCCATGGCCATGACTTTGGGGTGTCTGGGCCATATGTGACAGGACAACAGACCCCTTGGCTTTTGCTGCAGAGCCAGGCAGAAGTGGCTAGAGCTTATGGCCTGTTTAATTCGCAGCCCAGTTGTGCAAGTGGAAAAATATTGCAATTATATTTGTTGCCCACAGTCAGTGTGAGAATTCTTCATAAGATTCAAGGAGAAAATTGCTAATTTAAGAAGCCAGCCTTCTTCCAGAGAAGATCTTCAGGAAAATGCATATCCCAAATCACAAGGGGAATACATCATTTTATTGGTGGATTCATCTGTATGACTTAGGTTTGTCTTAAGAGACATATATCTCCTTTTAGGATGTACCTTTAAGGAAGCTCTAGGTAAAATGGAAAATGATAAGTCTGATTTTGAGCTGTTTTATTGGGGTTTGTGACATGACATGGCTGTAAAGAAGTCGGTCCACCACTGCCTTCTTAATGGGCATACTCTGGATTTGTTTTTGTGCAGCTTTATGCTTCTAAGCCTAAACTGTAGCCCAGCCTTTTAAAACTTAAGTCTACATTGTTGCTTTTCTCTTTCTCTCTCTCTTTTTTCTCCTTCCCTCTTTTCCACTCTTCTTTCTGTTTCTCTTCCCCTCCCCTTCTTTCTCCCTTTCTTCTTCTCTCACACCCTTTCTCTCTTTTCTCTCTTTCTCTCCCCAATTTTGTCTTGCCTTATAGCTGTAGGATGTTGGCTGGAAACAGACAAGTCCTTTTATTTCTTTTGACTGCTTCTGCAAAGCTTGATGGGGAATTTACATAATCAATGAGGTAACCCTGTCACCCCAAACATGGAGTCTTTAAAGAGAATAGTTTTATGCAAATTAGATATCGATGGTGTAATGATTAATTGGCCCCAAGCCTTTGTTAATATGCAATTGTTGTAGTGTAACATGCATTTGTAATTATTTTGGTTTGGTTGTTCAAACAAGTGGTGGGCACTTAATTGCTTGCAGCAATTGAAGAGACAGGGTATCAGAGAGAAAAACAAAGGGCTGGTTAACTAGTTATCTGATAAAATGTTAGATTTCCTTTGTGTATATTGTGTTACAACGGTCAGATTCTTAGGTGATAAAAATCAGTGCAACTCTCTAGGAGGATATAGAACTATTCTGACTTCCAGCAGCTGAGGATGTGATTTGAAATGTTCTTAAAGTCAGATTTCAGTGTAGTATTTGATGGTCATCTGGGAGTTAGGATGGTGAGCTGTGTTGTTTATTGCTGTTGGTTATTATTGAAAAGAAACCACTTTGGTTCCAAAGGTTACAATGAGTTGGAAGTATGCCTTACTGAGAAGCTGCTTGGAAGACTGTTTCAAGCAAACAAATAAGTATCTGAGCTGCTTTACATTCTCCAAGGTGCTTATCTGCTCTGTGAGGCTTTTCAGCTAGTTTGATACCTGTTTTCCATTCCTTTTGCCTCTAGATCTGCATTTAGCAGACAGGGAAAAAAGCCTGTGTATTTGGAGGTGAAGAATACTACATCTCCGTAAATGTACTTAAGCTATTGACTGTGTTAGTCTTCTGTAGCATATGAATTTATTACATTTTTGCTTAAAAAGTACTTCAAAGTTGTGAAGTTTGTCTCCTAGGACAAAGATAATTTGGAGGGGATAGCAGAGGGATCCACCTAGGAACGAAAAGGAAGCAGCTGAGTATTAATAAGATCTAAAATGAGTTTTTTTTTAATAATTATATGTATAAATATGAACTCTGTGTATAATTATGTAATTATAATTGCATTATATAGTTATTATACCTACGTAGCAATAGGGCATGAGGATAGAAGCTAAAATACAGAATAGAGAAAGGAATGGGAGTGAGTAGAATGTAACAGAGCCTTTTTGACAGTCAGCAAGATGTTATTTGACTTAGCAACAGAAAACAGAATAACTTAGAAAAGATACATTTTTTGTCCTTTATTCCAGCAAATGAGACACTGGGAGTGGGAGGACTGTGTATGTACTCTGGGTACGCTGTTACTCTATGATACGTACTCTATGATATGCTGTTAGGAAGCTGAGGGTGCAGTCTTTGAGGTTGCTCATTCCTGCTTTGGTCTATTGTCTCCCTGAAGCTCTATCCCAAATTCCTACGATATACAGCTTATTCTTGGTCACTCAAGTGGTACAAAATCCAAGGAGAACCTGCAGTCCAATTACATCTCATTTAATAGGGCGTATTATGATATGTATGTGTTGTCCTGAAGTTGGTGCCGGAGTGTAAAATAAAATCTGGTTTTAAAATAAGTTTTTTGCATGGTAAAAATGAATATACATTTTTCTGCAAATGATTGTTATAGAGTTGCTAATGAGATCCATTTTTTTAAAAATTAATTGTATTATTGCTAGGAGAAGGAAATGTAGAACTTTACTTTCAATTGCTTATGAATTCTCTTACATTACTTTTGTTTGAACCTACTTATGATCATGGGGATTAATTTTACAGATCCACTCTGTTAACGCCCTTTGACCTAACAGTCAAGTATAAAATGTGTCCTGTCTTCTTTTGTATAATATCTACTCTGCTTCTCAAATATGAAAATACCATTTAAACTCATAACAAATTCAGTCTTTAAATGTAGACCTAAGAGGCAAGACAACAAATGAATGCTCAGATCATCTATATAAAGAGTTTAAGCAGATGTCTCTGATCATTTCATTCACTGAGACACATTGGTAGCAAATGGTTTTAATTTGAAATTGAATGTGATAAAAAGCTGCTCAGAACTGATAAAGCTCAATCATTACTCTGTGCAGCAACATCTTCTTTACCACCCATTTGAACCTCAGGGAAGTAGGCAGTCTTTCTTACGTTTGGATACATCAGCTACAAATGCTACACCAAAACTTTCAATTCCTCTCAACAGAGGAGAAGTTAAGTATGTAAGGAAGAAATGATGCCTTGAGTTGCTAGGAAGGTTGAGTCAAAGACAAAGTAAAAGAAAGCCAGGCTAGATTTTGACCTGCAGATCCTGAACTGGTCATATTTTCACTGTAAGAGAAAGTAGTACCAAGTGGCCCAAAGTAATTACAGATTTTAAGAGGGAACTTCACAGGCTCCTCTTGAATTCATCACTGATCATCATGAACACCATGGACTGTCAGCTAATTTCTCAGCCAGTGGGCAGCTTGTTCAGTAAATCCTTTGTAATCTTTTTCTATACAGCCAGTGATAAGAAACAAAAAAACCTCCCCTTATCTAGTAGTTAATAATAATATCTAGTAGTTGAGAAGCAGCTCAGCTAACAACTAGAGGAAGTATGCAACACTGGCCAGTATTACAGAAATCAATATCTGTTTAAAAAAAAAGGAAATAATTAAAAACAGTCGCAAAGGTAGCAAGAATCCCAGCATCTCCCAGCTCAGACATGATATTAGAAAGTAAAGAAACATTGGAAATGTCAGAAAAAACCCCAATCTGATGCAAGTTGGGTCAGGGGACAAGAACATCCAGGAAGAAAGAAAGTCACAAATTTGCACACAAGTGATTGCATTTACCAGTTTAAATGAGATCTGGTAATAAAAAATGTACATCTTGATAACCTAAAAACCAAATGATGCCTCTTCAGCAAAAAGAAAATTCTATCTTTACGTGCAAAGGTGAAAGCAGGAGATCCAGCAGCAGAATAGCCAATTCCAGACTTCTACAGCAGCAAGCGTCTCAGGAAATGACTAAATATTGAGTGAACAAATGCTAAGGGAGGTTTCCATGCCAAAAGCAGACTTTCAGGTAGCATTTCATTGCATTATGTGTCTTGTGTGCCACTCGGTGCAAAGAGGCTGTAGCTGGGTCATCCCTAGACTCCAAGCAAGGAATCTCCTTGTCTCAGGAGACATCCCTGTGTGTAAAATTGTCCTGGGGAGCAGACACAGCTGTTTGTCACAGCTCCGGTTGTTTCTGAGGCTAAGGCCTATTAAGAACACCAAATTTTAATGCAGCATTTTTAGACTAAATGCAATGTATATGCATAATTTGCATCCTAGAAAGGATATAATGAACATGTCTATCTCGGGCCATAATCTGTAAAGAATCCCCAGTCCTATCTTAGAGAGAGTACTGTGCATCTGAAAAAATGTTATTGGAGGGAATGAAATCTCTCAGTTTACACTGGCCCAGAAAACCTAATCCACAGTCTTTATATAATCTAACATTGCACATATATTTAAATTATCATATTTAATTTTAAACAGTATATTATTTATCCCTAAGAATGTTTGTAGGATAAATAAAAAATTTGCATGATAAAGCAGATGAGCAATTCAGAGATGTTCTGGTGTCTTGGGTAAATTTGAATCTAAGCAGGTATTGTTATGCATTTTATAGAAATGTACATTGAAAGAACTTTCTTTAAGTATTATACCAATACCCCAGAACAGTTATAAAAATTTAAGCTTCATAAACTGATTAACTTGTGTTTTCTTAATACTGTTGTAGTTTATAGAAGCTGAAATGTTTTATTATTATTATTCTTTGAAATCATGTTCTCTTCAACTTCTCCACCAAACTTCACAGAGATGCTTATGAGTAAGTTACAGAATAAACCCCAAGAGAAATGTTTCTCAGTGGAAACATGGACACAGTATTTACTATGGCAATAAGATACACTCAACTCCAATGCCACACTTCTAATCAAAATGACAGCACCTCACCTACCTGGAACATAAGGTATGAGGATGCCAACTCTATCATCAATCTTTGGTTATATTTCATCAGAACAGGTCTTTTGTCTGTCCTTAAGATAGTCTACGGAACTACAATAATTACTAAAACAAACCCATATATATTGCTTTCTGCTAAAAGGGTAGTGACAGGTTTTCATGTAAAATCAATCTCAAGATTAAACAAAAAATCATTATAATAAAAGAAGAAAGATAATTTATATAACTGTTTATGTGAAGGTGGTACAGAAAAATTATCCTTTCTGTTCACACTCTTAACTAGCTCTATAGGAAATATGTGCAGTGTGTGGTCAAATTGTTTAAAATGCCAGACTGTCATCTCCCTGAGGCAGGCTGGTTGTGTCTTTGTTTTTGTCACTGTAGCTATTAAAAAACTTAGATAGCCTGGAGAGCTAATGAAGATGAGAGTATTGTGAAGTTCACTGTGGCAAAGATCCACAATGGTAATGAAAGGAACGAAACTGGGAGTGGGAAGTAAATTCCAAGTGCAATTTGTTTTTTCCTTTATTTTCAAACTCACAAAACTAAACTTGCATAGCTGCTTTCGTCGCATCCCGCTGACCAGTAAATTCTGCAGCACAGAATCAGGAATGCTGTGACTGCTGAGCACTTTGTGGCTGCCTGAAAGAGCAAGATCCTGCTGGTCTGTGTAGAGTATTGCAAAGCAGTGGTAGCAGGCATGACCTCTGTAATGCTGGGACTCGAGTGTGCTGCTTGGGGCAGCAGGCAATGTTTGGACCCCTTTCAGTTAGTTCATTGTGATTTTCCTGGCAGGTAGAAATACAAAATGACTGATTTCGTCCATTTTTCCAAGGAGAAATGGGAGGAACAGTAGTTCAGGCAATGGATATAGCAGTATCAGCATATGTAGAGTAGATTATTTTAGCTGTTTCCACCAGAGACATTCTCCTCGGGGCTGTCTTTCAGAAACACAACAGTGTGAAAAGCATGCGTTCTGCGCTAAGATTTGCTGTATCCCCATGCGTTCTCATACAACAGAGAAACCCGTGATCCTGTTAGAAAGTTACCTGCTGGGCCGAATCCAAAGGTGACATCTGTGGTATTGTAAATTATACGTTGGTAGGAGTGTCTAAGGGACTTTAAATTGGTGGAAGTTAAAGCAGCTATAAACAGCGACCTATTTTGACATAAACTTCTACCCTCTTATTAGCTGCTTTCTGCACTTCCTCCCTACCAGTTTCCCACTGCATAACATGAGGAGGTTGAGAGTCCTTCTGGCTTCAGCTGTCTCTGAAGCTGGTAATTTGCCTGGCCGTACACCTCACCTTTGGTGGCATCCCTAGGAACTGGTGTCAGTCCACGGCCTTCACCACTCCCAAAGGGCCTGAGGGGGATTTGCTTTGGCAGGAAGCTCTCAGGGCAGGAGTACCCACTTGTTAAACTGCAACACAGACTCTGCTGGTAATACAGAAGGTGGACACATCATTGCAGAGCCTGCCTGTAATAATTTGCTCTTGCTGGGGAGAAAAAATGTAACTGCATCCATTATGGTGAACACAGAGTAGGAGACTAAGCATTTAGTTTCTGATGGATGACTGTGTAGATGTTATAAATGTTAGAATGGTTGCAGCAATAATGATTCTGTGTTGTCCAAGAGGTTGCATTAATTTAATGAGATTTGTACTGGAGTGTGAGATGACCTGCCTCTACACAATGTCTTAAGCAGCCAACGTGCGTTGGAGGTGTACAAGAGAGAGGAGGTGGGGGGGTGTCTGTCTTTTTTTACTTCATAGACAATAAATTCTAGATCAAAGCAAAAACAAGCAATGATATGTGTAATTTTTTAACAGAAACTCTATAAATATTCAGTGCTGCTGTTTGGCAACATTAAGAAATCACTGAAAAATGCAGTCATTGCTAAATGTGTTCATTTGAGAGGTTTGCTGTTACAAATGTGAATCTTCAAAGGCCGTGAAACTTAACAATAGCTTTTCAGTATTAGACAGAGAGTTAATTATAACATCTATCACACAAGCAAGGTAACTAAAACAAATCTGTATACCTCTTTAGTTTCTGGCTTGTTGAGTGAATGCTGTCAGAAGGAATTTGCCTCAATGCATGTGCTTGGTGATGTTATCAAAGTGTCTGTCAGGGAGAGCACTTTAATACTGTTCAGAGGCCTGAGCGAGCGCATTGGGATTGGCAGAGACAGTGACAGAGGTGACTACGGTAGGTCCTGACAGTTTGAATACAGAATTATATAGTGCAGTGACAAAGTGTTCAGTTTATTTAGACTGGGGAACACGATGTGCAGGAGACAAAGGAGAAGCAAAGAAAAGGTTAAGTTACTGAAATTTTAATTGAGCTCTGAGTGACTGTTTTTGAATAATTGGTTGTGTCAAAACGTAATGATTACTGGCTTGGGAAGCTGCAGCCTTTCACCCTTAGGTCACTGGCTCAAATCTGGACTGTGCTGGTTGTAATGACTGATGTTCAATACCGGCTAATGTGAAATGAATTGCTGATCTCTGCCCAGCTTCTACTGGATAAGCATCTGCATCACCAACAGCGTGTGCTGGGAGTCTCGGCAAAGGCAGCATCCAGAAGTAATCTCCTCCTTTTTATGTAAGTTTCCTGCTGAGAACTGGTTGTCTAGTATGTGAGACCTTGCACTACTGCTGCAGTAGCTTTATTAATGCAGTTGAAAGATGAGAACTTTGTTTTTCAGTGTTTTCTTCCTGGCAACTTTTGTGTGCATTTGGTGAAACCTTAGCAATCCTTCACTAACTATAAGGAGCCCTTCACAGCACTAAGAGGACTACTGGCAACCAGGGCATCAGTATTAATCACTGAGGATTGTTCTCTAGGGTCTGGGCACAGACATTTCACTCCATATTTAAGAATATTTTTGAGTCTTCATCTTCCAGAGACAGGGAAATAAAAATAACAGCCATCGCACAGACAACATTAACGCGCACTATTACTCCCCTCGCTGTGTCATGAGCCATTTTTTCTGCCGCTGGAGCTAGTGTGAGATCCGTTGCTGAAAGTCTCCCGGAACACACTAAATATTTCTGAATACACCTGCCTCTGTATAGGTCTGGCCCAGAGCCACTCTTCCCAAAAAACATGCCGTTCTGCACTCAATGGGAGCCTGGAATAGGGATTTGCTATTATGCCTCAGTAGATCAAAGCAACCCAGCAGTCACTGGGTTTTACCATCTGAGGTGTATGTTCCTTGAAACAAGCAGCAGATGAGAAGTTTATTTGTGCATCCCAGAATAAATTGTAGAAAGGTACCTCTAGGCTGCCAGAGTATTTTCTATTAATACAAGTTGGCCTTTTAATGGTGCTAAAATGACTAGATTTTGTTGGCACCTTTGAAAATTTTCAAATCTTCTGGACAGACAACCCAGATGAGAAAGGCTCATAAACTTTTAGGTTGATGTTGATTGTTTCCAAAGAAACCAGGTAAGCATTAGCAGCTTAAAGCCATTCTTGGCTGGTATATCTAGGGAGAAATACCCTTCCTGCTGTAGTTTTGTCATTGATTTCAAAAGTGAAAGGTTTCTCCACTGACTCAGCAGGCCTGGAGAGGACTTTGAATCAGTATCAATTTCTTGAGTTCATGAAATCTTTTTTCTTGTTACCTGAGTTATTTGGTGGTGAATCACTTTATACTCTTCAGTGACAATCAAGGAAGGTGTAAGAATGCACGTTCTCTGATTTCCTATTCCACTGTGTTACTCAAACAGCTGGATCTTCACGCAGACTCTTGTGGGAATGGTGAAGGTTATGAACCAAGCTGTTCGACTGGTTTGTGGGCCCTCTCCAGACACATTCCAGCTGAGAGTGCTGGCATTTGAATGAGAGAAGGTCTTGACGTCTTAATTCTGGACTAGCAGGTATCACTCCCCATGCAAATATAATTTCTTAGAGCGTGAGCAAGTAACATATGTCCAGCCCCCGCACTGCAGAAGCCCCAGGGAATGGGCAACTGAAGTCCAAAAGCCAAACATATTTCCTGATTAATTGGGCCCTTGAGGCCTTTGGGTGACATTAAAGAATCTGCCAGTCATTTTTCCCCCCTCTCACCTCTTATTTTAGATAGTAGGTAATAAAATAACATAAAATCTGCTTTCAAGACCTCATTACAAGGAGGCACTTCATTCCAGATGCTTTGTACCTTCTGTGAGACCTCATCCTGTAAGGGACAGGGTGCATATCTTGAATGCCTACTTCAACTACAGGAAGAGTAGAGGCTCAGCTGCTCTTCTTCCAGCCAGGGGTACTGGCTTGCACAGTGCCCACCATGTTCTGAAACTGATCGAATGAGGAGATAACTTTTGGGATAAAAGGTTGGAATTAGGAAGGGAACCATTTTCTAAAGACAGAAAATACCCACAGATTTAAGAGGTTAGTGGAGTGTTTAAAAGTGTGATTCTAACTCTCTGTGGGTCAATTCAGGGGGAACAACCTTGAGATATAAGTGCTTCGACACTCAGAGGCCAGGGAAAGCACTGGAGCAGACATTTTATGTCCTCTGAATCTACAGTGCACAGCATGAATGCAAGGCAGAGTGCTGACTGTCTTCCACCTTAGGTCAGCAGGGTTGTATTGGTAAGAAAGAAACAGTCCCATCTCCAAGAATGCAAACAACACCATGTTTTTGTCTTTTTCTCATATAATAGATCATTTTCATTGTGTGGTCTGGCCCAGGAATGGTGACTGTCTAAGCAACAATTCAATATTTTAAAAAAATTCTATATTTTTATTTATTTTTAGCTAGCAAGGGTGGTATGATTGATTATGAGCATCATGTGTGATGAATCTTGCCACCTCCAGTGTAACTTCCCCAGAGAAGTCGCCTGTGTGGGTTCAGCTGACCATTAGGCCCCTGACTGCTTGGCCTTTCCCTACCCAGGATGAGAAAGAAAATCCTAGCGAGGTATCAGCAAGGACCATGTCTTTTTCTGTTGCCTTTGCCATGGGATGCAGCATGCTTTTACATGATGTATGTAAGGGGAAGTTCCCCGATGAGGGATAACACTGGCATGCACCAATGAAGTGACAACCTCTTGGTATCCTTGTAAAATTCCACACAGTTAAAGGGAACTGGAGAGGAGATATATGGCTATTAAAGTAAAACATAACTGCCTGTCAGAGAAAAGTAGTGACAACATGCACCGAAAGCTCCACCATCTAATGCCTGTCAGCAGGAATGGGTAGTTTTTAACATCGTTCATATTCCTCAACGAACGTGCTTGAATTGGCAGAGACAAGGATGGAGTTGACACGGGCAGGTTCTGTCAGCTCAAATCCAGAGGTGAACTGTGTGCATCCGAAACCCGGTCCTGACAGCTGCATCCAGGCGCAGGCATGTTTAGGAAGCGGGGAGCCGCGGGAGGGCAGGGGAGGTACCAGCCTGAGATTCACCTTCTCCCAAAGAGGCAGTGTCCGCTTTGAGCAGAAAATGAAAGGGGGCAGGGAGAGAGAAGGAACAACAGAAAACAATGCCTATTATGTTTCATGTCAATGTTGCTGTCATTAGGTAGTCGGAAAGATTTCAAACAGATAAACTCCCCTTTGGGATGGCAGGCCGCCTTGGCAGCCAATTTTAGGCCTTGATTTGATTGATAAACTCTTTGTGACAAGGAAAGATAAAAGAGGCCCCTAGTTTGGTACATATAAATAGGAAATTAGCTGGCAAAGTTGTCAAAGATAATTAACTCTCTGATTCTGTGTGTCTATTCAGGTTGACATACTGAAATTATTTAGAAATGCACATGTCAACGCTCTGACAGAATTTGGCGCTGATCAGATAAACAGTTTTTGAGATGCCTGATTGTAAAATGATGTAAGAGCTTAGCTGGTGGTTTTATCATTATGCATTCTCTTAGCAGCAGCAGGTATCAAACGGCAACACCATCCTTTAATGTGCTAGATTCAGAGATCAGGAGACAAAGTTTAGTGTGCTTCTTCACAGCACTTAGCTCGCTTGTTTTGTTCCTTGCCCTTAGGTTAAAAAAAAATACTAATAATGTGCTAAATTCCTGGGTGTTCATCTGCTCCTCATCCTTTCCCCAGGCACAATTTGAAGGAAAAAAGATAAGGGTCTATGAGATAAGAGGTCTGAAAGCCATGGCATTTTGTTACTTCTTCAGAAGAGATAAACTACTCACTCCTATAATCCCAAACTCAAAGATTGGCAAGGTTAGGAAAGTGCAACAGGAAAAAATCAGTGACTCTGAACAACATCTTTATAGTGGCTCTTGTTAAGGCAATGACAGAGAACAACAAATATATTTAGCATTGCAAACTCAGCATTTTACCCACTGTCCCTTGTTTACATCTTGTCTGGAGTGGTGGGTGTAGCACTACAGTTGCACTATGTGGCTGGAGTGTACCTTCTGAATGGCATTTGATTTCCAAGTCCCATCAATGTCCTTGGAAAAGTTAAACTCGATGTGTGTGTACGTGTTGTACAGCAGATGTGATGCACTGTAGTCTTTCAGAGTAACTTGACTTTGATTCCTTCTTGGAGATTTCCTCCATCTGAAGTGTTTTTCAGCCTCCAAAACCAGCTGCTCTTGGCAGTGTGAAGGTACAGGCACCATAACAGCTGTCTTGAACACGGTATCGATGGAGCAGAACTGGCCTTAGCTTTCCTTAAAGCAGTAGGAAATTTGTGCAGGTTATAGGCTCTAATGACTGGTGCCAGAAGGCACCACTACCCCAGTTCTGTGAGTGAATGCTACAGCAGCCTCTAGTCAACTCACCCTGCTACTCTCAGCACATTGGGATTTTTAAGTGTCCAGAGTCTAAACTCAGTCTGGACACTGACTGTCAAGTCTTACAGCTTTCTGTCACATCTTGAAAGCTGGCACACAGTCCAGGTTTTTACCCTGGGATCTAACCCCTAGATAGACAGCTTTGCTTGAATGCTCGCCTTTCAAGAGTTTTGTTCAAGGTGTGGCTGCTTGATTTGGGGAGGAATGGGGAAGGGAGTGGAAAGAAAATGAATAAAGGGTTGTTATGACACACCATTCCATTTACCTAGGGGATAAAGGAGACAGTGCTACAAATCACTAGAGAAATAACAGGCATTTTACACGCAGAGCCTCTGCCTTGTTTTGTCAGTAGTGCAAATACCTGTCCCTGTAACCTGCTGGAGCTACTGCTGCTCTCTGAAGTACTGACCACTGTCTGCCTCTTGCCCGTTTTGTGCCTTTCCAACCATGGCTTTCCAGGCAATGTGAGCATCTGAAATGTCTCTGCCACACAGAGAGCTGGCACATTAAATCAGGACTCTTGTGCCTCTCTGCCAAACCTGCCTTAATGTACACAAGCCCTGGCTTTGATCATACATTGATGAGGAACTCCAGGATCTTCCAAAGACCTACCCCAAAAACATACCACATACGTAACCTCCCATGGGATTCACAAAGGGTAGGCACAGGTTCTCTGCAACTTGATACTGATGAATACGCTACTGTCCTCGGTGTCAAAATGATAATGGCACATGCATTATTCTTCCTGAGAGCCCTGCAGTTCCTTTTTATCATATTTTGCCCTCATTTGTACAATGAACAATGTCTTGCCTCCCATCACTTACACACCAAGAAGCTTTTTGTCTGTTTATAAATAGGGTCTCACTTGACATAACACAATTCATGATATTATTTCCTCATCCATAAGCATTTCTGTAGTGCTCATTTCTGCATTTACATTCTGCAACTACCTTGTACAACTAGGCACCCCAGGGGCCAGGAATTGGGCTTTAGCAGTAAGATCTTATTTTTGCCTTTTTTACTATTCACCTTAACAAGAGAGTTCAAGAATGATGAAGGTCTGTGGTGGTTAATAAGGGAATGGATACAGGTACCTATTCTAAGTGCAGGGACAGGCAAGTGCTTTATAAAAAGATATCCTAAACACTGATGTCTTTGCTTTATTATGATCATCATGTCTAATTCATACCTCCCAGCACATGGCAGTGGGGGTCTGTTCATAAAGAAACTGATGTTCTCATGTATAATGCAGCATCATCTAACTTTCCATATGGATCACTATTTTAGGATGAGTTATCTTAGACCTGCGTGCCCCTATGTTGTATGATATCTATCTCACAATAGGTTTGTAACTTATCACAATTGAAACCAAAGGAATAAACTGGAAGGAAATGCACTTTTCTCTTGAGTGGTTGTTGTTAGAGCTTAGTTGAAATGTAGCATCTTACAGAGACTCCATTTATACACAATTTGATGATGAAGGCTCTGCTGCAGGCAACCTGGAAACATGAAATAGGGCTTTAATCATAACGCTTCCACTTTTCTCCATTGGGAGCTGTAGGTGTGCAGTGCCTTGGAATAGAAACCTGCTTTTATTTTGATGCCCGATATGGATTTATGTGCCTGGCCTTAGATATGCAGATTTGAAAACAATATCTGTGTATACCAGAGCTACCCAGAAGCCAGAGGTCTCACTGAATGAGCTGGGCCTCCTGGTGTGTGACAGGCTGAACGTGAGTCAGCCCTGTGCCTCTGCAGCAAAGCGGCCAACAGCATCCTGGGCTGCATTAGGAGAAGCGTTGCCATCAGGTTGAGAGAAGTGATTCTTACCCTCTGCTCAGCACTGGTGAGACATACCCAGGGTCTGTGTCCAGACCTGGGCTCCCAGTACAAGAAAGACTCAGACGTACTGGAGAGAGTCCAGTGAAGGACTACAGAAATGATTAAGGGCCAGGAGAATTTGGTAAAGCGAGCTGAGGCTGTTCAGCCTGGAGAAGAGAAGGCTCAAGGGATATCTTGCCAATTTGTATCGATATCTGATGGTGGACAGTAAAGGAGACAGAGCCTGACTCTTCTCAGTGCTGCACAGGTTGAAATACAGGAAATTTTGTTTAAATATAAGATTTTTTTTTTTCCAATATGAGGGTAGTCAAACACTGGAGCAAGTTACCCAGAGGGTGCCTGAAGTCTCCATTGCTGGAGGTACTCAGAACGCCACCAGACATGCTCCAGAGCAACCTGCTGTAGCTGACCCTGCTTGAAAAGAGGGGTTGGACTAGACTATCTCCAAAGGGCCCTTCCAACCTCACGATTCTGTGATCCTGTGAGTATTTCCCATACAACTGGAAATACAATTCATAGTATGGAGTTGTCTTTTCCACAAAAGACAAGTATTGTTCTAAGGAGAATTGCATAGGTTATTATGTCCTGGAGCAGAAGTAACTTCCTCATAACTTGTTGGCAGATGCTTGACACATCTGTTTGCTTTAGACTTCCACTGAAAAGACATTGCTGTTCCTGCATCACATGTGTCAAATTCGGCTTCTGGGGAAATGTACAGATGTTCACACACAGAGAAGAAAAAAACATGCCATGGGAGTATGTCATGGTCGTTGATATATCATATAATGTATTAATGAGGAAAATATGTTTCCTTTAATTAAAATGTTTTGCCTAGGCTTAAGATATGTTGTGATTTCAACAGGCTTTTATATGTGTGTGGTTAAATAAACACGTTGGATGCGTGTGCACAGTGACGCTCACATGCTACTCTTTCCATCTAGCTGTAAGAATGAGCCCAGTATTGATGGTCAGCTTGAGGTGGGGATTTTTTTTGGAAACTGCATGCCAATACTTCTGTTGCCTTTCATCTGCTGCTTTGTGTGGTTTTGCTCAGGAAAGTAGCTAGAGTACTTGTGGAACAGTCTGAGGCTTCTTAGGAGTTAAAAGTGGCAAATACCTGAAAAACAGGGTAAGTGCTACGTGTGCCGTGAGGGCTGGGAAGCGGTGGGGTATTCAGGGGAATAAACAGGGTGAGAAAGAGGTCTCGCTCATCTTCATCATTTTTGTGGAGCTTAAAAACCAGTAGCTATTCCATTTGATTTCCATATGTTGACCATATGATCGTGCAGTCTGTGCATATCCTTTTTCCATTTTCCTGTGCTTGATATCCAGGCAGAATTCCATATATTTCAAAGGTGCAGTAAATTTTACTGTTAGTAGCTTCGGGAGCTTGAGTCTTCTCTAACAGAGTATGTAATGTTCAGTGCCAGTGACAACCTTCCTACCTGTTTTCCTTCTCTCCTGTAATGACAAGTTTTGTTTTTCAATCAAATAGGACAAAATGTGTGATCTTGAGTGATGTGAATGGGCAATCGCTGATCGTTCTCCTTCTGCAGTCACACCATCATTTGGGAGTTTTGTAGTCTGCTTTGTGTGTGGGGCCCAAAGAGTTCAAGATGTGAATAATGCAGTCTTCTTCCAGTATTATCGAGATGCCTACTACCTAGAAAACTCAGGGTACCCTTGTGGCACCTGACTTTAATCTCATCTGTGCCAGAAGCCTTATACAATTCTAGGGAAGCCGGTGTCCAGTTCTGGGCTCCATGGTCAGGATCCAAGCCTGAAGCAGCTCTTTGACATGATTTGCAGCCATCAGCAAGAGCACATCTCACTATCTGAGATATTACAGCTAAATCCCGGTCCCCCCAAAAGACAAATAATGAGGCGCTTCAGGTACCACACTCTGGTAACTGTTGGCATGTGCATTTCCCTAAAAATTCTGACTTGCATTACATGGAGGGGACAAAACCCTCAGAGTTTAGGGCCCACATCTGCTCCACAGCTGCAACAAACATCAAATTTATCATCAGCTTTTGCGATGCAGGGTAAACTATGACAAATCTTGTCTTCCTAGCTAATTAATGAAAGGTCTTGGGAATATCTCAGCTTGAGAAGAGGAATGCAGGAATGGAAAAAGGGAATGACTATGGAAATTTTTTTACAGGAGAAGGAAAAAATGAGCCTTAGTAGCAAAGAAAGAATAGAAAATAGATTTTCCAAACTTCTTTTAGAAAACACAATTACAAAATCAATGCATAAAGGGCAATTTGCTGGATCTACTGATGATTTGGATTTTAGTAATGCATTTGATGTGGTTTCTCATGACATTCCTGCTTGCAAAACAAGTTTACACATTGGCTTGGGTATAAACATTGTGTCATAAGGACTGCAAACTGGCCGAAGGATAATTATTAACAGCAACGTATCGTGTTTTGGGGAGGTGTTTAGCAGAGTTTGACACCAAGATGGGATTTATGTTGATTCTTAGCTACTGGTAGTGATCTAAAAGAAGGCTCTGCTCATAAAACCTTTAGATGACAGTCACTTGGGAGATTGAGTGGACGGTGAAGCTGTCCAGGTATGTCCAAATAGACCTATAGAGGGTGGGCATATGAACAGAAAACAGCACAATGCCATGCAATATGGAGAACGAGAAGCTAATACATGAGGAAAATCTCGTTCTGAGGGAGAAACCTAGAAGAACGTTTTGCTGACAGAGACTTGAGGTGATAGATAACAGAAAATGAAATATAAAGTTGTGGTGCAATGACATGGCAACAGGAAAGTCCCAAATGGGATGGGGAATAGAGGCAGGAATTTTTGACTGGAATTATAACCTCTCTCAGGACAGTATGCTCCATTTTGGGCACCTCAAATCTAGACTGGGTGGAAATTCAGAGAAAATCAGCAAGTTTATGTGTACGTGTGTGGATGTGTTTATGTGCACCCGAGTGACAGTGGCTCAGTCTCTCTGAGAACTGCTGAAACTGAGGGCAGGGATATGAATGGGTGGTGACTGTGTGTAGGAATGTGAAAGGCATAAACACCATGGCGTTAGAAAAAAAATGATACAGGGTTTTATTAAGGGATTGCTAAGAATAATACAACTGAAACTATCAACTGGAAAATTGAAGTAGGATATTAATGAAAACGTCCTGAATGAATGAGATCGTTTAGGCTAGAACATTCTCCCTTGGGTCTTTTAAATTCAGTTTGGGGAACACACTCAGTGCAGCGCTGTGGGGATGCAGTTCTGCCTTTGTACTGGAGGGTGGGTGAGTTGAACTGGTTTTTAGATAGTATGAGCTTCTCAAGTCTGCAAGGTAACTGTGCTTCCTGGGTTTTCACTATTTGAAGTTTTCTACAGAGTGAACCCCATGTCAACTGCAAGTGAAAAGTCAAAATTGTCTTCACCATTTGGCCTGAACAGGCCACCTGAGGCCTCACTGAGTTACATGCTTATCGACGTTTCGTCACCTACGCTTTCAAAGGTCTGTGCAGTGGATGAATGGTACAAAATATGCAGGACAGTGTGGTGCTTCTGGACGTGGCTGTGCACACGCAGAGGCCTGCACGATCGCTGGGTGTAGAAACATAGGTCTGTGCAGACAAGGCTGAGGGGGTGTGGACAGACAGATTAATGTGAATTTGTGCGGTTCGTTGGTTGTGCAGAGCTTGAACAATCAAATCCCTTCATTCACTCCACTAACTGGATTGCTTATGACAAAATCACAGCTTTTTCTCCAACCCTTTTTAATCTCCATTTTGAAAAAAATTGGAAATGGCATGGTAAAGTAAGACCAATTAACATTAACAATTGCAGTTTATTTGCTTCCACTGTTTTACAGCATGCAGTCTGGTAGAGCAACATGCATTGCTATTTTGGAGACATCAAAATAAATAAGTAAATAAATACATAACCCTCTGGGCTTACAGATTGAGTCAAAGAGCAGGAGATTATTCCTGGCACTGCACTCAGAAAAAATTGTTGCCTTTGAAAACACCAGACATTGACAGTTTTGCATCAGGACAAAATTAGGATGAGGTGGAATCTCTACATTCACATTGTGCCAATTCAGCAGATGTTTCAGACAATTCTGGAAGGTAAAAAGAAATGAATAGAGACTAGAAACCAAAACCAACCCCAGATCCCTTGAGACAAGGGTTACTATTTCTCCCCATCAACTCTCCCTTCTATGTAGTAAGATAGGGTTATCTAAGCATTTACATTTATATTTTAGTGCCGTGTAGCACTTTTATGTAGAAAAGATGCCACAGTTTTTAACAAAGAGGGTATGTGTCATTATCTCAATTTTGCCAGTAAGGAAACAGAAGCACACAAAGGTGCTAAGACTTGCTGGCAAAGCACACAGTAAACCACAGCAGAGCCAAGCACCTGACAGATGATCCTGTGTGTTTGCCTTTGGGCCGTGTCATCTGTCATCTTAATGGTACAAACATTTTGGATTTAGTCACAGTGGAAAAGCAGAGGACTTAGAAAAAAAAAAATAACACTCCAGAAATTTGCCAACTAAAATCAAAACATCTAATTTAAAAACTTCTAAGAAATAAATGTGATGTTATTGTTCTCTGCAAGGGAAATGCTCTCAATTAGAGCTTTATAAATGTTAAGCTATGCCCACCCTCGTTACACAAATTAAAACCAGCTACACTTGAGAGAAGCTACTAAGAAGAGTTAGTCAGTAAAAATACCAGTGATTATTCTAACATCTCATATTCTTTTACCAAAACAAAATAACATAAGCTTGGAGACTGACTGACTTCTATCATAAACATTTACATGCTGTGCTTGAACCTCTTGAGATCTGTCGAAAACCAAAATGTTTTGTCTCCAGGTAGGTTTCTGCTAATGGATTTTCCATGCATCCCTTGTTTCAGTTTCTCTTGCCATGTGTGGGGCTCAGAAACTTGTTGCTGCTCTGGGCAGTATCAGTTCCTACTACTACCTTAAAAATATCAAGGGGCTGATTACACATTATTTTTTTATTATGCACTGTATATTTTTAGAGGAGAAAGGAGCATTGTTTTCTACCATTTTAACTTAGTATTCTGACTGAAAAAGATATCAGGCAAGGGAAAGAGGAAGTTTATCTTTCAACCCATTACATGCTATGCTGATGTGTTTTAAGTGTGCTCCTAATAGCGAATTTCATCCTTTATTGACATACTCTATTTGAATTGTATTTAACACTTTGATCCCCAATCCTTGAAGAGTACTCCACTGCACAGTTTCTGTACAGTCAGTGAGGGAGGGGTAAAAACAAAAAAAAAAAAAAGGAAAAAAAAGGTCATCACTGTCAGGGGGCCTTCAAATCTTATTGCAGTCATTGTCCTTGCAGGAGAGCTCATGGGTGAAGCAATCCCAACATGTCTTCTTGCAGCTCATATGCTTTTCAACTGATCAGTTTTCAAATGCTGCCCTTCCCATTCTTAATCCATTTGTGTTTAAGTATTGCTTGTATTTAAGAAGCTGCAAAGATTAAGCAGACCACCTACCTACCCATATCCCATCTGTACAGCACAAGTAACCAGACAAGAAGGTAACACAGTCTGTGAAACATGGGAGAAAAATTCTCTTCCTTTCTTAAAAAGGCAGGTCTTATTGCCACATCCTTGTCTCCTTTCCAGTCCTGCTAATTGTAGTGAAATTGCCCCTGATTTTCATGAGTGAGACCATCCTTTGCCAGCTTCAGCACGCTTCATTTGTGTTTTGTTAAAGTTTCAGAGAGAGTTAGGAACATGTTTTTAAAGATTTCTATATTATTAGTTCTATTTGAATTTAATATTTGCTTACCTCTCACAAATAAAAAACATGCACCAGAAATAAAAAGAATAATGATTATGAGATTTGTTTAAAATTGTTGGCTCTTTTTACATAATAGCATTCACGTAATGTTTTCCAGTTTTTCTTTACAGCCATATGGACTAGAAATTCAAACTTAAGCAAAAGCCAACACAAAAAATCACCCAAGCTTAGGTTCTTGTGCAGTCTCTTGATTTAAGCATCACTTTAAAAAACATTAGCTATTACAAGACTCAATAAAATCACTAGAGGTTGCAACATAGAGTGGGGGGAGTGGCTCATCCGCTATAAATTTGCCTGCCTCCCCGAAGTCAGTGGAGCTAGGACTCTTTGCACCAGCTAATATGTCTGTCCCAATATATTTTGACTTGCAATTGTTTTTCTGATTTAAGGGAAATAAGTGTGGCCATCTGGCTCACACTGAGACTGAAGAGGGAGAGTCTCTTTGGCTCTGTTTCCCTTACAGACAAGTTAGCCTCTGAAGCTTATTCAAAATATTTAAAATGAATAGAATGAAATAACAAAAAAAATTCAGAATGAGACCCTATAAATGCTGCAGGATGAAGTGCTTGTACATAAGATACAGTTATAATTACATGTATTAGAGCAACATATATCTCCTTTCTAGAAACATGAGGACTCTGCCTAGGTGAGAGTTGTCCTTGAATCCAAGTGGGGCTTGCAGACAATCCAGAAGCTTGGAGAATTGAGCTGACGGTCTGAGAGCCCTGGTGCAGATAAGAAAGTATCTCATCTGTAACTGACCCAGTTTTTACGCTGACTACTTTGTGGAGCTTAGAGCCCCCACATAAAGGAGTGCTTCTTTGCTGGGGTAAGAACACAATCTCCCCAGTTAGTGCCTCACAGACCACTTCTTATGATTAGATCAACCTCTCACTGCCTATGACTGCTTTTAAATATACACAAAAAGCCTCAAATTTCACCTAAGCAGCGAAATGCAGACCCAGGATTTTTTTTTTTTCCTAGAAGATTCAAGTGGAAGTGGCGTGAGTTGCCATAGTTACTATGTTTGGTAAAGATATAAACCTTACTTCATCTTACTTGCAATCATTCTTCTGTTTTGGTTTTGACTATTTGGTGCAGTTTTTGTTACTTGGTATAGTTTCATGATTACTGTTGCTTCCTCTGAATATCTGTTTTTACCAGCATGCACAAATATACAGAATATTTGCAGTATGCAGAATGCTGTATATTCTAGAAAAATTATACAGCCCTCTGTTTTAGTGTGAAGTCTTTAGCCTGAGATTTTCATCTACTAAAAGCAGAGAATACCAAGATAAGCCATAGTTATTTAATGCCACACAATCAAATATCACACATATTTTCATAGTATATTAAGGGTAGATTTTGCCAATCATATTTTTTTCTGGGGTTTTCTTACTTACTGAGAAACTTTATTACAAGAATTAAAGCTTCTACTGGCATGTGTGCTCATCTATATAAACAGGAATGCAAGAATCTGAACTTTAATACTACTGATACTTTCTCATATTTTTACCGGTGTAGAAACATGTTGTATTCCATGAACACAGCACTGCTTCCAAGAGAACTGTAGGATGCTGCTCAGTACGAGTAAGGTCATTTAAATCTATTCCTAAATATTATTACTTTGATGAAGTGCAAAATATTTCCAGTATTTGTTTGTCATCATTGTCAGCAGCTATGCACCTGGCTCCTGGTGCTCCAAGAGGAAAGCTGTTCTACTTTTTTTAAATGCCTTTTTGCAATAAATGAACAATGAGCTTCTCCTCAGACATCCAAGCACAGCACTGTGGCACCCCACTCACTGCTGCCTTGCGATGTGAAAAGAACAAAAGCCAATAAGCAGTGATGACAACCATGTAATCCAGTGTTTCACAGGCCTCTATCTCAGGGAAAAAGCTGTGTTCCAATGCCACTCTGGCACAGGTGAGTATCTACTCCTGTCTGAGACTCAGCAGGAGGTAGAGATACTTCCAGGATGACTCTTTTACCCTACTCTTTACCTGCAGTTATGCTCAGGCCCTGCAGTACACTGAGATGCTGAAGACTGTTAGTATCCAAATCAGAATAATAGTCCTTTTCCTGATATTATTCCTCAGTCAGAGGGGGAAGAGATGCATCAAGATTGCTTTCTGGAGAGCACATGTAAGGCAGATGTGGCACATTGCTACTTAGACTAGTGGAAACCTGGTTCTTCCCACCTGTCGTGCAGTCATTTACTCCCAGGGCAGAGCACAAGCCTGCCTAACACCCAATGTTACCAGTCATGAAAGGCTCAGAGGTAGGAGGAGCAGATGGAAAACGGAATCAAGGGAATGCATCAGGGTTTAATGCAGGGACTTTCTTTTTTATTTGAGATGCATGAATTACTTCTTCATATATTACTTCCTAAAAAACTTAGGCTCACAGGACAGTTGACGGTTTCAGTGTTGAGTTTATCAAGCGATGCTGTGGAGAGCTGAAGCAGAGATCAGACACACTTCAGTCCAGCCCATGCTACCCAAAGGGGTTTCAAAGTGCCCCAGTGCAGTATCCTTTCTGGTCAATCCAAAAGCATTTTTCCTCATTTAGATGAGAAGCCATATGGCCCCTGGAAGCAGCTTAGCTCCACGCGGCTGTAGCAGCAAGGCGATGTACAACTGTATCTGAAGGCTGATACAGAGATCTTTGCTTCTTTGTACAAGCAGCACTGAGGTTGCTCAATTCCCGTCACTGACTCAGAACAAGGTGACTATCCTACAAATGGTTTTCTTTAGGATAGAGGTAGCTCATAATCTGCTGTCACAAAGGTACTACCATGATTATTCCCAAGGGTGTTTCTTGCCTTTCTCTAGAGCAATAAAGTTGGTTCACTTGGAAAGAATAAGGGGAAGATTTCGTAACAAGTGTGTCTTCACTGTTCTTTTTTTTCCCCCAGAGACTGAAGTTGCAGGTTTCTTCCTGCTGCAGAAAACTGGCAGCAGAAGTTCTGATTTTCTTCGGTGAAACTAACACCTCATTTCCACTTATTTCAGTGCCTCTACTACTGGCGAAGTGTTTCATTGTATGTGATTCTCTGCAGCCATTCTAGAATGTAGTGCCTTCCTCTCCATTAATCTTTCTTATTGTTTCCAAATTTCTTTTGTTCTCATTATCAGCGCAGACCGTTGAAGTGCAGCCCTCAGCCAACATCTTAAAATGACCTAAATAGCAGTGTAGACACCTGGTCTTTGAAAGAACGATCCCGTTTTCTCCTGTGAGTCTAATTATAGTTGCTAATGCATTGATCCATAGGAAAAATGGTCCCACATAGTAACTGTATGGTCAAAGCTGTCAAAGGAAGTAGTTAAGAGAAAGATACGTTGCGTTAGATCGAGACTCGTAGCACTGTGTAGCTGTGAGACATCTCAAACTCCTCTCTGTTCTCCGTGTTGCTGAATTGCTGTTAGGTCTAACAGTTCTTCTTTGTATCAACCTATAAATACAGCTGTGTCTACTGGATTTTGCCCAAGGGCTCGTACATCATAGTTTGCTAAATTTTAATCATGCTTATGTTTGCATTTGAGTGGAGTTCACATGTCCCATAAAGCCCTTAATCCTCAGTTTGCCATCCCAGGCAAAATGCCCAGTCTCAGCTGAGGCCTTCCTCGCAAACTGCACTGACTCCATTGACTCCTCACCACATTCTCTAATGCATTTATGGATCTGATAAGAGCTCCACTACAGATCTGCACTCCTTAGACCAGCAATATAAGCTGCTGTTGATACCCTTCATTAAGAAATACTATACAAGCATTCTGTCAAGCAACTGAAATTCATCCATCTCTCCTGGTGATTTAAAAAAAAAAAAAAAAGTATCTTCATATCAGTGTGCAGGCACACTGGCAGCTGGAAAATATTTTAGCACAACTGCATGGAAACACTGAGTTTGTTCTAAGAGGTTTGAAAAGCACTTTGTAATTATTGTTTGACTCCTTTGTATACAGTGTTGCAAGATTACTCCCTTTTTAAAAAACAAATTAGCTGTGCAGTTTGCATCCAATTTCTGCATGCAATTACCGTGATTACGTGTGCAGTTCGCATAACTGCACATAGAAACTGTCAGAATTGTCCGTTTGGATATGCGAAGTGGAATGCTGTTGTCTTTTGCATGCACTGGTTTGGCAGCTGATTTGCAGATCTGCCCCTACTTGTGGGCCTGCTTTGCAGAGCAAAGTACTTGTTTCAATTTAAATAACTGGCATCTCTCAGTCATTCCTCTACAATTGACAATTATAGACTGAGGTGCATTCATTTGACAAGGACAGATCTTCTCCTAGAACAAATTATTCAGAGGAATTTCATTTGTTGTTTCTTCCCCTCCCCCCCCCCCCCCCCCCCCCCTTTGATGTATGGTAGTACAAAGGAATCCAGGACATGGCTCTTCAGAAGAGAAAGACTTCTGAAATATCCTATGGGCAGCATTTTATTCGTGTGTAGTTCTATCCACAAAACATTTCTTGAAACAGTTGCAGATGTGCTTGTTAAGATTTGCATGTGCTAAGTGCAGTACATTGAAACTCTGACCACAATGTGTTTTCAAGCTAAAATATAGCCTCCTCGTGCATAGTGCTCTGATGAAAATACATGCAAAAATTATGATGTGCACAAACTCACGATCTGTCTCTGAAAACAGAGCAATTATGAGTACTATCACTTTGAAGCAGTTAAAGAATCAAAACAAACCAGCCAACAATATTTTATAGTTTCCATTCTGTTTTGCCTTTATTTTTATATTATAATTTAACAGCTTCAGGCTGCAGCAGAAATGGAAACCTCTCAAAATATGAAACATAAGTAAGAAGAGAGAGCTTTCAGCTCAATTACATCTGAAACACACGTGTGAAGGGAATCTGTGGCTCAGAGAGAGACAGTAACTTCACCAACATCATATACCAAGTACATCATACACCAAGTCAGTGGGAAAGTCAACACTTGAAATTAGGTCTCCTGACTCTCAGTCTTTTGCTTTTAACACTGGGCCAATGTATTTATTTTAATGTATTTTTCCACATATTACTACATATTTATTTCTAAATTTCTCTCCCTCTTTTCCCAGGTTCTTGTAAAAACTTTGGAAATTATTGACTTTTTCTTGAATTCCCTAGGAAACTTTCTTACATCTACTTAAATACCAGCACCTTCTATGCTAACATCCCTTGGCCTATGCAAGGCCTCTTTATCTTCATCTAAAGCTCCAGAGGGAAATGCTATTCATCTTTATTTCCTTAATTTGTCTTTCTCTTAGAAGCTGACCAACTTCTTCTGATTTCCTTTATTCTAAGACAGATTTGGATAGTTCTGAAGCCTCAGAGCTTGGGGATATGGGTAGCACAGTTAGAACAAGCAGAATTTGAGTTCCTCATGGAGGTAGTACTAGATGAGGCTCCACCACTGAATGTGGTGAAGAAACTACAAAACTGCAGAAATGCTTTATGTCTGCTGATGCTGCTTGAACAGCACTGATAAAAATAGTGTGTCTATTGACTCTGTGTAAAAATGGAAGGGATTATTTTGGATCCTTTGAGTCATATACCAAAATTTTCACATGATCGTCTCTAATATATCACATTCCTCAGAGCTGAGGATGTGAGAGATCTGCATCAGAGGTGGGAATTGCTCCTCAGAGATCCCTCTACTTTGCTGTGGGACCATGCCTGTTTGTAAGTTCATTGGGGGCTCAAAGGGACCTGGCAATATTGCTTTTATGAGCATCTTTTGACAGTTTTCTCCCAAGGATAGGGATTCAGAGTGCACAGAAACCCGTGATGTAACACAGCCTTGTTGGGTCACACAATGAAGCCTGGAAGCTGTATTTCAACTGCTTCATACAGTACAACTACTACAGGTTGTCCACTTACGAAATGTGTTGTTGAGGAAAGAGAAAAAGGAACTCTGTGGTAATGCCATGTCTTGGAAATTATTGTATGACTATTTTCTTGGTTGCTAAAACAAGGCACAAAGCCTCCGAAGAAAATATTTATTAAGCCACAGATGGCAAAGCTGAGCCTCTGATTTCCCTAAATCCTTAAGAGGATTGTGGTACAGCTTATAGGAGCATCTTAGTGGCTGGATGCTCAGCTTCTTATTAGATATGTCATACATACATACACCCACAGTGACTTGAGCAGAGAAAGTGTTTGCATTCCAGCTTTGATAATTACACACCTTAAATTAGGGTAACAGATAACTATTTTTTCTTTTCTTTTTTTATGTTTGTGGGCTGTCAGGCTTTTGTGTACAAATGGCAAATAGCAAACCTATTTTATATGCCTGATTTTAGATATGTTGTATGTATTTTCTTGATTTTAATTACAAAACTGAGAGGAAGCAGTAATAGAAAGGTAAACGATCAGGGTAGTCATACCTTTGTTTTGAACAAAGCATAGAAAAGCAGAGGATCATACCAGATAAGTACAGAAAAGTAGAGGAAAAGATGTAATTACTTTTATTGATGTGTCTCTTTTTCTGAGACACTGTTTTACTTGCACTCCTTTGTTGTTCCCGGCATTCTCTGAAATGCCTGTCTTTTGTTCTCCTGCTTTTATTCATCTTTTTCCCTTCATATTTTACAGTTGTAGAGAGATGAGGACTGAAAATGCGATTGGAAAAGATCACAGTAATCTGTGTCCAATCTTGGCATAGACTGTATTCAAGTTCTATCTCGGTTGTCTCCATCATGTTCTCTTACACGCTGCTGAGAATCTTCTATATTTTGTTGGTAAAAGTGACTTTTCAGCAAAATGTGCTCAGTCCAAACATATGACAGTACACCATAATGTTTTTAAAAGTTCCCTCATTCAGACTATGACTTTTCTAGAAACCCAGATCAACTTTCTAGTGAAGGATGTGGGGGAATGATGGTAAATGTGAATTTTAAAGGAAAAGCCAGTGCAACAGATTTTCATGCTTGTCAATTTTTAGATGAGGGTGACTTGCACATTCCCTGAATGAAAGAAAACATGGGCCAATGTGAGAGGGAGCAGAAGAGAAGATGTACAGCAGAAACAAGTATCCTCTTCTGCTGGACCACATGTTTCTCATGTTAGTTCTCAGTGCTGATCTCTTGTTGGCCGTACATACATTTATTACTAGGAGAGAGTTTTTGAGCTAAGTGGTGCCTGGAAAAGGGCTTGAAAGTTTGGCCTTATAAACCATCTTCTCTTATTTAATTCCTGTAGCTTTAGGAAAATGGAACTTTGTATGTTGCTTGACAAAATTAATTGGATTCTAGGAATGTAACACTTGAGTTTACATTAATGTTATTTTCACATTGAATCAATAGATTCCAAAGTATTGCTAGCAGCCAGATCCAAGGAAGAGAGTCCCTTTGTAAGCAATCATGAACTAGATTTTGACAAATTGCAGTTAATTTTTGAACTTCACCTTTTGCAACAGATTCTCGGATGAGTTCTGTGATATCCACTGAAAATTATAAGCAGCACAATATAGTGATTGTGCTCTTGTCTCTTCTGTATTCTGGAGAGATCAAACCACTGCAGAGATTTCGCACAGTCTGGTTGTTCTGCTCCAGGAGAGACCTAGAGACAGTCCAGTGTGGATGCAGAGTGAATGATCATGAAAATAAAATCTTGTGTTGCAATAGGGAGTGAACAAAATGGGCAATGTACATATAGTTAGAGAATTCAGGAGCGAGAATGTTCATTTTTCAATTGCCGTGATACTAAACCCAACATTAACAATGACTGTGAAATGTAATTATAAATAGCTGAAATAAGGTCAGCTGGTATAAAAATAAGGCACACTGTAAAGTGTATAGGACCATGACTTTTCGACTCCATAATGGAGACACACCTACCAAATTCATAACTACAACAGAGGAAATATTAGTTCATAGAATGAATAATACTTCCTTCTTACTGACTTACCAGACTTCCTAGTTCATGCAAAACACAGAAATACAAAGGGAAGTTTTTGGGTGTTGACTTATAGTTTTTTAATTTCTGAAAATCCATTGGAAAGTGAGTCTAACTACCCTGCCTCAGGTATCAGCTAAAATACGTTGGCTGTCTGGAGAGGAAAGAAAGTTGTGGTTTCTGGTTAGCTCTGAATTAAGTCATCAAGGATGAGTTGTTCCTTAATAGCATGATCGATTATGTCATGAGAAAATATACTATGTCAGACAGAGATCATCTGTGATACAATTCAACTGTGCAGTTGCCACACTGAACTGTGCTGCAAACATGGGCCACTTTGCCAGCTGAAGGGCAGAGCTGGTAAGATTGTCGTGGAATTTAAAGGCAGACTTGTGTAAGGCAGAATCCAGCAGATTGCAAACCTGTTCTGTTGGATAATTTGCACTGTAGAAAAACCTTTAAATATTTATTGGAGGTTGCAGTGTTCTGGAATTGGTAGGAGGATTCCTAGATCAGCTGCTTTTCAGCTTCATTTAAATTTTTGTGGGAGAGTGTGGGGCAATTGTGTTCCAGAACAGCTAGGTGAAACTGAAGCACACACAGGAGAAGTTTTTTCCCTGGCAGAGGTGTCGTTACAGATTTGCTCAAGACTTTCCTCCCTAATTAAATGGGTGTCTTCCTTGACTTTGATCTTATGAGTCATTCATCTAGAAACTACTTACGTTCTGCAAGACATCCCTGAATAAGTCCCTCAATTTATTTATATCTGTAAGATGATTTAATACTAAGTTAATGATTTAGGGACCTATCTGATTCCCAGAAAAGCCAGTCAGAGATTCTCACTGTCCCCATCTAACCAACTGGGTATAATACCTACTTCCATTTAAATACCGTTTACATTTCCACAAAAGAATTTATACTGCTTTCTAATACCTTGGATGCAGAGGTTTTTATAGATTACTACCCCATAAATCGTTAATCCTTACTTTTTAAGTTGTCTTTCATTAGAAATGGAACAGAAAACAAAGCTACAAGTACAGACCTAAACCCTTCACATTTTGAGAGGTTCCAGATTCAGATACCTTGAACATAAACTTCATTCTATGGCTTTGGACTCAGACTAAACAGAAAATAAGCCTATTCGCAGATTCCAATTTGAACATATGGTAAATTCTTAGGAGATTAGTTGGCCTGATGGGTTTGTGACACTGGAATAAGGTCGAAATCAGAAAAGGTAATTTCCTTGCTCTATACTGAAAAGAAATAAAATTGATTTGTTGCTGATATTTTAGGGAGATTTGTTTCTAGAGACAGCAGGGAAAAGCTAATTCAGCCAGAAAGTCTTCCTGTTTTCCAAGACAAATCTGTCTGCTATTCTGTTACATTGCCATTGCCTTCAGCAGGTGGGGAATTAGTAGCCAAGGAGTACAGGAGCTGCTAAGAATTTCTGTCCTTGACTTGAGAAATCTAATGCATGGAAAATTCAGTTTTGACTTGGGAGCTGCTGGTTTATACAATCACTGGTGGCACATGCATGCTTCATGAGGGAATCTGAAAAGAAACTTTGGGAAATTTAGAAGAGCAGCCTGTGCTGTGATAAGCAAATTTGCTCACTTTGACTGTTCATGTCACCAAGGCATCCAGTTGCACGGTGTGTAGTACCTGCCTTGCAGGAGTGGGTGCTGAGCTGTGATGATGAAAGCATGGCTTCTTGATGAACACATACGACAGCGAAGATAATAATTAGTGCAAAGGCATGTGTCAGAGCATCTAGCTCACGCTGAGGACAGTACGGAGCCATACCACCCACGAGGGATCTTGGGGATGATAGCTTAATTGAAAGGAGTTGCTCAAGCATGTACCACACCTGGCACAGAGTTAGAAACTTCTGCTTCAGGTAATGTTTTAAAAAGTTGTTTTATTTTTTCAGTTGTCACCTGAACCAGAAGATTCTGATGCCTGTTTATTGCATAGATACACCTCAGGTTATTCACCAAACCTGTTTTTTTTTTCCTTTGTTTTGTTTTTTAAACTGGTTACATTCATGTGCTCAGGCCTTTTCTGCACGTCATATCCCAATGGCAACAGTACATGGGAGGATGCAGAAGAAAGCCACCATGAGCACAGGTGAGAGGTGGAGCGTTCTACTTCATTCCAAAGAACAGGAATCATACCTGGTCAGTCAAGCTTTTATCCCAGCTCCAATTTTTATAGAAATTATTTGTAGAAGAAAATGAGCATTCAAAGTCAGGCTCCTAAGTCTAAATTATATCAGCTGATTTATAACAAGAATCAAAAGTCCAGCACTTCCTTATTGATTGTAATTTAAGGTTAAACACAAAAAGCAACAGTCATATCAATAATATACACCAAAGTAAAATAGAAAAATGCCCTACCCTGCCTAAAAACTCCTTCACTTTCAAAGACACCCCTGCCTCTTTTGCCATCGTCCAGAGAAGAAAATTTCAGCATATCTGGAAGAATAAACAATTTAAGGTATTTTGGACAAAGAGGAGAGAATCAATTCCTGTGTCGAGTATCCTCAAATGAGACTGAATATTTTGGGTGATATGCACTATGGCTCTCTCTGTGGTGATCTGAGAGCTTGCAGATAGGCAAAAATTTACTCCACTGCCTGCTGCAGCTGATAAGTTGCTGGTCTGGTATGGTCTGGCTCTACCAAGGGGCCTATGGCTGAGAAGAGAGTTGATGACTTTCGCACCACCTTCAGTTTCTGGATGACTTCAGAATGGGACTCCCAACAGATCCCTGCATGAAACATGGGTCACGATGGCCAACAGGGGAGAAGAGTATTTTATGTCATTGTTGGTGGAGACAAGTGAATAAAACCTGTGGGAAGCTGGTTGTCCAAAAGAAATTGGGGATCTTATCAGATTCTGTGAGTTGTGAAACTAGGTGGCAACCAGCCTTGCGTATCTGGAGCAGATCTTAATGCAAGCCCTCTCTGATTGCTGTTAACAATCCCGCACCGCTTCCAGACCTGATCTTACCCTGCCAGGTCAAAAAAAAGACATGCTGTTGTCATCCTGACATCATCATCAGAATTGATGCTATCTCACTCCTAATAGCCTTGCGTGTGCATTTAATGAAAGGAAGCATAAATTTCGAACTTTGTAAAAACCCCACTTAGAGCACAGAAAAGTTTATAATGGTGTCAAATATGTACAAGTGATCTGCTAATGTTTGGATATCAGAGTGAACATCTGTCTTTTCTTAACACTGCTCTAAGAAGAGATCATCAACCAACACAGTTAGCATAGCCTGTGCTATATGCATGCTGGTGCACAGATTGACAGAGGTCAAGGCGATCTGAGCCACTGTCATGTTGATATGTTTTCCATAAGGGGAAAGACAAGAGAAAGTTTAAAGCAAATATCCTCTTGTCCCTTATCTACTACTGGTCCAAAATGAAATCACAGACTTGTTTCTTTATGAAGGCACACAATAGTGTTTCATTTCAATGACCTGGCAGTCTGCTGCCCAGCAAGCTGACTCAAAGGTAGGCTATATTCAGCCTAATCCCCTGAGCCCTAACCACTTTTGGGAAAGTTAAGCACTGCTGAAAGCTTCTGGTGTTGAGTAGGGAGCCTACAGCCGTCCAATAAAAACCACTAAGCACAGAGACTGGGGGAGTCTGGTTGCAGCCCCTTGTGTGTTAAAGCTGCAAAGTCTCCAAGTACAGTCCAGTTGGATGTAAACAGCATTCCTCTGCTGGGGTGGCAAACGATACCTTCCTCCCTGCTGGGCCTCAAGATGTAGCCAGAACTTGTTTACTCTGTAATTTAGAGTTCATTGTAATCTAAATAGGGATTTTTGCAATGCAAATAGGGCTGTACAGAATGTAATACATTTTATTTATCGCTACTGTTTATTATGGCTATATAACTTATCACTCATCACATAGACTGGATTGCAAAACACAATGTTTCAAACACACTTTAACTCTCAGATCATGATCAGTAAAGAGAATATATTATACTTTTAATATGCTCTTTCCCCCACAGTATTTTACAATAGCCTGTATAAACCCCATTTTGCAGAAAAGGATTCCAAGAAATTAAAAAAAAAAAAAAATTAATCTTGATTCATGTGCAAAGGTTCTTTCTGATTGCATAAAGTGGGCAGATGTCTAATGGGTCCTTTTATTTGATTTCCTGAAGCGCCCTGTTGTACTGGCTGGTACACATGTATTGGGAAGCCTGCTATTAACCCCAAAATTCAGAGTGTTAGAAGATAATCTTCCATAATGATCTAATGCTAACATACATAATTGCACTTCAGCATAGCTAGAACAGTCTGCTGGACTCACTGCTCTTTAAAGGTGCAGAAACTAGAAATACAGTACAGAGGTTCAGGAACAGCAAATGTTCATGTGAAGGAAAAAAAATCTCTCTCTTTGACCTGTAGGAGGTGATCTAGGTTTGCTTCGTCTATAATTTACAGCCTGTTGTAAACTAATAATCAGGCTCAATAAAAAATGAAATTAAAATAGTGCCCAGTGAAGTGGGATGAAGTGGTTAATGTTTGTTACATACCCTGATGCTGGACCTTGATCTTCTGACAACACCCGCCATTCTCCAAGGTGACGTTGCAGATAAATGACTCTTTTCAGCAAGGGAAATGTGGTAAAGTGATAAATGCTTCAATCACTGTCAATGGAATACCATGCCTCTTACGCAGCTCAGAGATTAGAAATATTTTATTAGCTGATTGCAGTTCTAAGTAAATGTATTTAGATGATGCCTAAGAAGCCCAGTTCTATGAGCACTACTAAACTACCCAGCTCCTCCTGTACCCTCCTGCATTTAAGCTGGGAGCAGGTAACCCAGGGAGACCTGGAACCTCCATCCAAGGAGGCTGTCAGGGCTTGGCCAGACAGAGCCAAGTCTGATCTACAGCTGGCAATAGCCCTGCGCTGGGAGAAAGGTGGAACTAGATGGCAGCTATAGATTTCATCCAGTCTATCCCGCTCCTTCAACTCCTCAACTTCAATAATGCTGTGATAAGTGCTGATGTGTTCTGGGGTTTACGCAGCGCTTGTCACCATTGTATCTGAGGCTGTGCTCTGTACTTCAAGGCCTGCAAAAGCGGTAGTGTGCCAGGAGATCCTAGTGCCTCAGGCATCCAAGTTCCCATCCAGCACATGCACCTGGGTTCCTTCCTGCAATAAAAAGAGCAAGAGAATTAAGTTGTGATGTGTTTCTGGATTTTGGCCTAGAATGGAATTGAGGGCATGGCTCAAGAATATTAGTAGGTTGAGGAAAGCCTACCTCTTCTGCAGTTCAGACACAGCCTGGATGCCTAAAGACACTGCTGATTTTAGCTGAATGTTGTCACAGTAAGTTGTTTTTCAGCAATAACATTAGTGGTGAGAGTGGTCACCATAAGAGAGGGTAATGCTGGAGGGAGACACTCAGAAATCAATGAAGGTGTTTTGCAAACTGGAGTATCTGACAGTGTTGGAATTAGCAAAGCTGTTTTAGCATTTCCCCTGCCAGTATTCACTCTTGTAAATAAGAATTTTGGGTTTGTTGATATAACTGCAATCAGCAACATGTTTTGTAGAAAGAGTTCTGTGAATTGTGCATTTCTGCAATATTATCTCTGATACCAGAAATTCAGACTGGACATGACATATTGTTCTGCTTTGACTTTCATTTAATTTGAGCAATATGAGAACACTGAAATAATGTGAAAGTGGTAGCAAGTAGTCTGCATTTGAATATATTGTCTTAGGTCTCACCAGCAGCAGAAGTTGCATTTACGTAGATAGATGGTAGTATAAGAGCCACCATTACTGACTATTCCATAATGTAAGTAGTTTTTCACTGTCTCTGTATAAGAGGCAGTCCTTATGGGGTTAGGAGTACTAGCAGCAGCCTGTTTTTTCTCTTAAATAATCAAAAACCCCAACAACTCCAAAAATAATAGTCACCATGGAGTAGCTGGTATAAAGATGGTAGCAGTAAAACTGTCATTTTTGAAAATGCCGTTTGGGAACTTCCACAATTTATTTGCTGAATGATTAGGGAGACTGTCAAAGCATAAAAGATTTGGAAGTAAACTGTCCAATGTTCAAAGCTACACGGCTTGTCATAAGAGCAGTTACAGTGCAGCTAAATCCTTGGTGATGTAAATAGCTGTCAGCTCTCAGTTAAATAGAGATCTCTTCGTAACAGAGTTTTGCCCTACCTTTTAGATAAGCAAGCCTATTGTTTTCAGTGCCAGAGCAACTGCCAGTGTCCATAGTGCTGCTCATAGCATATTGCTGGTACCAGTTGTTTTCAACGCACAAAGTAGTGAATATTAACAGGAAATAAAATGCCTAATACTTCTTCCTCTAGCTGAGAGGTATTGCTGTACAAGGGTCAGAAAAAATACTCCTGGCTGAAGTGCAAGCAGGGAACAGCCTCGCTCACCACAGCCGACGGCCCAAGGGAGGTGTGTCTGGCACTGATGGTACTGTGGCCTCTGTCTCAAGTTTCCTGTCGGTCGTGGTAGCATCTAGTAGCACTTCCATGATATTGGTTGAAAAGATGCAGATTGCCATGTATGCTGCTCTGTCCTCTACTTTTTCCCTGTGAAGTGTATCTAACATAGTCATGAACATAATTAAATATTTGCAACCACATACATGCACAGAGGGCAGTCTGGATTAAAACATAAACTGAACAAACTTTACAGTACTTTCTCCAAGAATCCAATTAAAAGAGTGTGCTTTCCATCACAAAGATGCTATCAACCCCAAAATCATGCTTTATATTCCCTGGACAGACCATTAATACTATTTCAATCAAAATTTGATTATAATAATCCTAACCTGTTTAGTACAAGCCCTGCAGAGCCTTTCATTTTTTTAACTGGATGAAAATAATAATAATGCCATCATCAAAAAAGGAAAAAAAAGAAGATACATTTGATACTGAGGTAGTTTAAACTCATTTCAGCAGAGACTGTAGGCTAGGGGCAAATGTTTTCTATAAAGCCGCTTTCTGAACACCAGCGTTTATGAAAGTCACATCCACTAAATCTGTGGGTCTTTCTCATGAATGTTTTATCTAATTCCAGCTTTGCTAGCACGTCAGAGGGTTGTGCTTTTGGTAGGTTTCCAGTTGTCTGGTAGAAATCCGGTTGCTTATTCATGGATGAAATCTGAACAAGATGGAAGATACTGCAATGAGTGGAATTACCTTTTGGCTTTGATGAGCTGGTCTGGAACTGGAGGGAGAAGCAGCATTCTATTATATGTAATTCTCCCTCTCCGGTTTTATTTATTTCCTCCCCCTCCACTCCATCCTTGCACTTTTCTCTGGGCACTTGGCAAATCCACAAGTGCCGTTAACGTTGCTCCTTGGCTGAACATTAAATGCATATTTTTGAGCATGACTGCTGACTCCTCCCTATCTTGCACCTCACTGACATGCCTGGGTCTTGTTGGCGCAGCGCCTGGGATTATACATGTTCTTGGAATATCCCAAGGGAAATCCCATCAAACTTCTCCTGTTCACATGATCTAATGATTGTTTGAAAGTGCCTGGTTTTGCAGCATCTTTCTTTTAACGTCTGAGTTTTGAAGTTTGGGTATTTTGTTGGACTTTGGAGAACTTTTTGATCCAGGTAACTTCTTTTTGCCTGGCCATGAAAAACTTTACTGGAAACTATGTGATGTCCATGTAAATATTGAGATATAGTTAGTCACTGGACATTTGCCTTAAAGACAGAATACAAACTATAAAAATGTACCAACCTTTAGCCGACAATCATTATGTGTGGTACCTCCCTAATAGATGTAATGCCTTGTGCAGAGTTCAAGGCTCGCATATTTAAAGACTGAGGGATTTTATTCCCACAAAGTTAAAAAGAAAAATGTTACTGTTGTAGCTAAAGACAGGGTTATTTTATTAATTTAAAATGTGTTGTGAATAATATGAACAAGTGGATAAAAGTCCTATTGTAAAAAGACATGCAAGCTAGTCAATATAGGATATTTTTATCTACCATTGTAGTCTACACCACTTCTGTATTAACCATCTTAAGCAAAAATATGCCAGACCATTTGGGCCTTAGTATAATGATGTTGTGATTTATTGCACTCTCAGTTTCCATCCTGCAGCAATTACCAGAAGAGCTGATAATGGTCTGCAATTTGTTTTCCAGAACTGGGAGTAGCTGCCAGCAAGAGCCGCTCGCAGGGAAAGGCAGTGGCTGTTTACCTGTGCTGCTCAGCCAGACCAGGGAGGACAGGTCAGTGACAATCCTCCAGGAATGCACAACGAAGTACCAACCTGTTGAGCTGATAACAGCTGTTTCCTCCAAGATGGTGCAGTGGGACCCAACAGTATAAAAACTGACTTAGTATCACGTTTCTCTAAAAAATACGAGACGTGACTAAAATAATGGACAATGTATCAGTCTTTCTCTGCTCCAGTTCACTCATATTGATTTAAGACATGTCCTTGATTCCAAGAATCAAGTGACACACACCCTGTTTATAAGAGGTTTACAGCTCTAGCTATTGGTGGAGATTCCTTATGATGGAATTTACTGTAAGCACTAGTTATAGTTATAAGGAATCTTTATAATCCATGGGGTTAGAGATGTTTCCTGTTTTGAACCAGTTTCTTGATGACCTTGGAGTCAGTGTATTGAAGCTCAACACACATTTTTCAGAACTTGATCCTGCCCAGCTGTGACAACTGTTTATCAGCTGCCAAGGGGTGAGATCCTGTGAATCTCACTGCAAAGGACAGATACTAATCTTCAGATATAAGATGATTTCATACTTATTGAAAGCTTTTGGGTTTCCCTAACTATCAACAAGGTTAGTTTAGTTCTCTTTTATAGGAAAGGGCTTACAAACTAGAGAAAAGTAGTTTGACACAAGATGTCATAACCTAGGTCTTAGTAAATGTGCAGAGTAGGATTTCAGCAGTTAATCAACTGAGGGCATCAGATAAAACACAAAATATTTTGCAGACTGAGAAGAAGCTTTTTGTCTTCTCTAAGAAAAAGAAAAAGTTGGTCTATATTTTGTCAATGGAGAATGAAACTGATTTTTAAAAAAAGCTGCATTTGACAGCCTGTATTCTGTCTCCTTTTCTGCTAGGTTTTCTTGTGTGTGTAGACTCTTTGCTCTACCTGTGTTCAGTACCTGGTATTTTGGATGAGCAGTCATGTAAGTAACTGTGTGCTACTGGAGCATAATAAATAGTGATTATATTCTTCTACCTTCATTAGGCTCAGTGTCTGAAGTTTTAGAACGGTAAAATGAGCTTCTACTGTGCTTTATTTAAAGGAGAATGGTTTGCCTTCCTCAAAATGTACCATATTTTTTCCTGCAAGATGGCTGGAAAGAGAGGAAGGATTCCTACTGGCATTCCCATTGCTGAAAGTCAGAACATAAAGATCTGGATGACATCCAGTAACAGAACTAAAACCAGTCCTATGTCAAGACAGTGTAACAACCAGGGGATTGTAGATGCCAAGCACAGGTAAGTGAGTACTCTGCATTATCACTTCTTTCTTCTCTGCTTTTTTTCACACACATGCTTCTGTTTGTGAGCACTCTCTCCTGCAGTCTCCAAAGTCAGTGGGATTCCCACTAAGTTTTCAGCAAGAACAGGAATATCAATGACTGTAGGCACTTTAATGCACTTTCACTTTGGCAAGGAGGCATAAGTATTTTCCCACCATCCTCCCCATTAGCAGCAGCGGCAGCAACTCTTTTTTTTTTTTTTTTTTTGAGCTCATTTTGCTCCTAAACACTTCCAAAAGGTTATACTGAAGTCACTTTTCAGTGAGTAACCAAAATAATCAGGTATTAATTATGGCTAAGAACAAGGTCCAAAGTGTGACTTGTTATAGTTCTTCAGTTCATCTAGAGTAAATAGGAGCTTATCTGTGGGGCTGCCTAGATTTTTTACTTCAGTGATATCTGGAACTATAGCTCAAGATCTTAGAGGAAACTTTGAACCCACTATACTAGTTTAAACAGGTTTGTGGCCTTTGGCTTTTTAATCTTTCCCTCAGTTCACTGTTAGATTTGAGTGATTGCCGAGTAGTGTAAAAGCCTGGAAATTGGATATTAATCTCGAAACTCTTCTTTAGATTCTTTTCCCAAGGAGGATGTTACACATTAAACATTGCCCGTCCAGCTGGGCACAGAAGAATGTTTTCCACTTCTATTTCAACTCTTATTCTCAATGGAAATGGAGGAAACTCAGTACTTTGCAAGAGTAGACACTGGAGCCACAAAGCAATATGAAGATGTCTTTGTTTAAATGACTGTATGGCTTATTGTCATTAATAATATTGCGTTGCACTCACGTTAAACCTTTCCAGTAAAGGTATCAAAATGTTTTGCAATTTATAATTCACAAAGAAAGCACATACTTGTATCTTAGTATTGTGGCTTCACAGAATAAGCTATGCTTGAGGTGGGAAGAGATCATGATATTTAAATGCCCCAACTGGCCTAACAGAAAATATTAACCATTTGTCTATTATTTTAGTCACTATTACATTTCTACCATCCTTTTGAGGAAACAGAGATTTGAATAATGATTTCATATGGGTTTGTAATGTGGAAGAAAGTTTAATTTTGAATAGATATATATTAGTACTTCAGTATTTTCTATGGAAGAAAATGTTGGACTTGAGTACTTTATAAAAAACCCCAACTTTTTATATTGGAAGTTCAGCTCATAAGTCACATAATGCTTTTGAAAACTCTACCTTGCATGCCAACCTTTCAGTCCTTTGCCCATGTAATTCCTGTTGGTTTAAGAATTCAAGCCAGTACTCAGTTGATATGAAACCCAGACAAATAGAACAAATTAGTAATACAAGTGGTTCTTCTCATATATGTATACATATATAAATAATACTTAAGATTTATGCCTGGTAGTGCTTTTTATCTTCAGCTACAGTATATGGAAGAAGTGGGTAGTATAACCAGACCCTGGTTATTTAACTAAATTTCATTTTTGCATATTTATTTAAGTGACAAAAAGTGGTGCTTCCATTCATCCACATATGGATGCAGTATCAAAGGTTTCTCAGGGACTCCAGAGGCCTTGAACTTACTCCCACTTTAAAGACAATAGTATCAATTTTTATTTCTGAAAGATTTTAAGATCTGAAGAGAGCTGTCACTGATTCTGATACATTGAGTTTGGGCCCAAGTCAGACCTTAATAATTGCTGAGTTGGCCATGCAGGAAAGCCCATTGTAACTCTTAACTTGGGTGAGCACACCAAAATGAAAGAGTTCAGCAAGGAAACCTGTATATGTCTTACAGGTGGTGTCTTCATCCAGTGCAAATCAGAGTAGGTCCAGTATCATTAGGGTTTCCCACTTGATTTCTTGAGTCTGTGCTGATTTACCCCCTTTTTGGTCTGACCCTTTGCTCCTGGCAGGCTTGTAAAGAGCAAACTGTATTTGCAAGTCTAATAATGTGGCTGAAACTGGTAATTACGATACATACTTTTGGAAGATCTATAATATAATTAGCAGCTGCTGTGAGTTGCAAGATGACAATAAGAGAAGATTTATGTGCTTCCTTTTAACTTAAGCACGGTTTACTTCGATAAATACAATTCTGAGATAAGAATAAATGCATATTGCATTGGCCAATCTTCCCTGTGACACAGGGATATGTATTATCTCTTTGCTCCAATTATCCAAAATGATGTCGCTTTCCCTTTTTCTCTGCTTTGATTGCCTTTTTAAGTGTTCTCTACCACCCTTGCCAAAGGGGTGCAATTATCCCTACAGGTTAAATCTCTTGATTTTGGGTGGAGAAGTTGTGTAAATGTGTTGCCAGTGTGGCGGCTTGGTGAATCAAACTTTCTGCCCTTACATAACTTCTTTCATTAAGAGTCCCACCTGATAGTCTGAGGAAGCCTTGGTTCTTTGAGTAAGAAAATGACTGAAGCCAGTGAGCAAGAGAGCTCTTACTGTCCTGGTCTGCCTGGTCCCTTGGCCTTGCTGTGCTGCCAAAGCTCGTTGCTGGTCTGCCTCTTTCTGTGATGTTCTAGCACAGGGACAGTGTCCACTGTATGTAAGTGGCAGCCTTGGGAAAATCATTTACCATCTCTCTAGACTTCATTAAGCAGAAGCTGGCCTAAAGCACTAGTGAATGAACTGTGATCAGGGCTTATCCGGACCTTGAAACTTAAGGCAGGAGCCTAGCTGACAACAAGTCTAGCTCTCTTATGATCTCTCAAAAGCCCAGAGGATTCTCAGTTCTCAAAGGCCAGCTCCACCACAGATGAGTGTGCTTTCTGACACAACCTTAACAGAAAGGTCTGCAAGAAGGTCTTTGCCAAAATTTCATCCCTTTCAGGCGTGCTTTCCCCAGAAGGACCAATGACTTAAGTTCTGCTGAGGTTTAGGATTGCAGAGCTCATTACAGGGGTGTAAACTCTCTATTGAGGGTCTTCCTTGCTTTCCATCCATGTCTAATATGGTGAAGACAGATTTATTCTATTGCCTTTCAAGCCCTCTGTGCTCAGAAGGGATTAAGATTTACATTTTATACTGCCCCCTCAGAGAAGGCAGAGTGAACATCAAAACAGCCATGCAACTGAAAGGATGACTGAAGCTAATAAAAACCCGTTCTCTTGAAACATCCTTGTTACTAAGCTCACCGCGTGAGGAATACTTCTGTAACCTGCCAGCCTTCAGCTCAATTGTACTGATGTTGTGCAGTTCACTGATTAGAAACAATACTAGATGCACTTATGATAAACTCTTTGTTGGACCTCTAATCTCTGCATGGCTATGCTCATTTGAAATGTGCAAGCAGACTACGTGCTGTGCAGCACTATACATCTCGGTTAGGTAATAAGTAAAATGCCAGAAAGATCATGACAATAATAATAATAATGATGATGATGATGATAAAAATAAAATGAGGTAATTGGAAAATCTCTTGTGTTACCTTTGCTTAGTCTGAGCAATTTAGAGAAAAACTCCCAGCTCCCAAATGTTGGGTTGGGAAAGAAACTCCCAGACAGCAAAACTAGAGGCATAGTTATCATTTATTTGATAATGCAGTTGCTTTTTTTGTGGAAAAAGAGGAGACACTTCAGATTTGAAACATTAAGGTTGCCTGAAGTACAGAGTGAGTGAAATGGTGGTAATGTGGAACTCCTGATTTGGCTCTTCAGAGGTGTAAGGGGAGTAAAAGCTTGTTGTTTCAGCTGTTTATAAAAGCATCCCTGGTTTCTTCATGAATATTTCCCAAATGCCACAATTTTAATCCCAATTCAGAAAGAATTTAGCTGTTTTTCAGAAAGGGGTTAGACCTAATGAAAGCTTTTCTGCTGATTTCAATAGGAGTTTGAAAAAAACCCAAAAGATAATAAGCTCTAACCACTATATTTTCTGGTTCACTCTTGTAGTAGTAACACTGCTCTCCCTAAAAATTGCAGGATGATCTGGGACTTCATCCAACTCATGCTGAAGTCTCTCCACTCAAACAGAATCATTGATGAAAAAAATTAGAGGTGATTACTCAGTAAATATAATGCATTGTCTGTTAGGGGTCTTTCAGGTACGCCTGCATTTGTTCCAAAGCCTGGTACAGGATGCTTAGGAGAACTGCACAGTATTACAGGCCTTTCTTTGAATTCCATCCTTTTTATTTTGCAGATTTTTTTTTTTAATATAAAAAAGGAGCAGGAAATTTATGAAAATGCAGGCCATGTCAACGTAGTTCAATTTCTCAACTTGTCATCTTGTCTCAGTTCTAACTGGAAGAGCCTGAAGAAGGCCCTATGGCCAACTTGTCAGCTCTAATCTCCCCTTCTACTCTTAGCGGATATTTTATTAACACTTTTTAAGACTATTTTTTATTTATTTTGCAGTCTACATGCTGAGGCAGCAGCCAGTTTGTTTCGCTTCATCTTTCTCTCTTCTTGCTCTCTGCTGCATGAGAGAGAGGTTGGCTCTTCTGCCATCAGAGCCCACAAATCACGGCAAAAGGAATTGTTGCAGTTTTCATAAATGTGGTGTTACTTGAAAATTATAGACTGCAACTGCTTATTGCAGTTCTGTGCAATGGCTGTAAATTGGGCCCTGTATCTTTCTGGTGACAGTCATTCCCGCAACAGGCCTTTTAGGAAATTAGAAGGGAAATTAAACAAGAGCAAGGGGTAGCTTTCCTTTTATCTTTGACGTGCCTTCCTGAAATCCTTATCTATCATATTCAGGCAGAGATGTTACTGAAATGGTGGTGGATTTAGATGTTGTCTGTTTCTGAAGCTACAGACTGCTGATCCTGCATGCTCTTTGAGGCAGATCTGTTGACAGGGTCTAGATACACATGAAATTTTATGAATGATGGACCAGGATGACATGGCACCAATGCAATGTGTTATTTCTCCATATTCACTGTTCATTCATTTATAAATCAGCTTTCTCAAGCCCATTTTAAAGGATTGAGCTGAACATGCTGTGGCCATAGGTAGGGAACGGTTTGCGGGGAAGATTGAGTGGTCAGTAAAGGAAGGCTACATGGTGACTTCATTTCTCTTGCGCAGGAGATAAACGAACTGAATGCTCCGTGGTCCCCTTTGTTGGCTGTCTGGACCATGGATCCAGGCATGCAGAAGTAAACAAATCTAGCTGCTTGGTTGCCCTTGCAGGATGGACATGGAGGCAAGGAGAACTGTGATTGCTTGTCTTATTCACTGGCCTAATTGCCTGAGCCAGTGCATAGAATGGTGGGTAGTGCATAGAAAACTAATATTAAACTGTAATCCCACCTTCTCATCCCGTATGAGGAAGGGAACTGCAAATGCAAGGTGCGTTTCTGAGACTCAATGCCTTCTTGAGGTGATGGATGTTACTCACCACCCTATGTGCTGGGATGTGCCCAGTCCTAATCCAGCCCTGCAGTCCTGGCCTTCCTTCAAGTTTGGTTTGATGGGAAGGGCTCCTCACCTAACCTTACCTTTCTCTTCACCACAGAACTTGCCTGAAATGAACTCTGTGTTGACACTCACGCAGGCAGAAAGCCTCAGTCTGGAAAGGACTTTTTATATCTGTTCTACAGAAGAAGAACACATGTTAATTCTGGCTGTGGCAGATCCTCTAGGCCCACACCTCTGACACACCCAATATAAAGAGAGTTTAAACAAGCACTTACCCTTAAGGGTGGGAGGGATGCTCAGTTTTATCACCTTACCACACCCCAGATGCAGTCCTGGTTTCCTTCAGGCCCTGTTAGAGCAACCAGGTTTTTTCCCTGTCTGTGGTAAGTGGCCTCCATGCTGTGGTTTGTGTCACTTTGCAGTCTCTTGCTCCATAATAGTCTCTACTGCAAGAAAACAGTCAGGTACAAAAACACCTTCTCGCACAGGTTGGAGAGAATCAGTCAGTGCTAGGGATATATCAAATGGTGGATTTAACACCCTCATGCATCTCAGACCAACCAGCAACCTGACCTTGAAACACCTGTGCCTCTCCAGCGTTCCTGGTGTTAGCGCCAGTGGAACAATGCCTTACCTAAAACACAGCATGACAAACCCTCAGACATGCCTGGTGAGAGCTGGCACAGATCTGTGGTTATACTAACTGCTCTGCCAGGGCAAAGCCTTTCTCACTTGCTATGCCATATTTAAAGGGGCATGAGCAAATTAAAAGGCACAGTTAAAAGCACTGGTTTCCTTATGTTTGCTGTTAGTATTGCTTTTGATTATTCTGAATGATAGATCCCAAGAAACAAGATTTGCTTTTGATCCTGAATACCACATGCTTACTTTTCACTAAGCCCAAACAAGGAAAACCTGTAACTCAATTTCACTTTTGTCTGTCCCCTATTTGTTTTCATGTATGAGCACAGTGCTGCAATGTTCAGGCTGTAGAAGATGCCAAGGAAAATTGAAGTCCAAACCGAGAAGCTGCTTTCACTGGAATTTAGGAAAACAAATACAGAAAGCTTTCTGTTGCTCATTTTATTTCATTTTTAATAAATCTAAAACCTGACAGTGTTTATCTAAATAAAAATGCAACAGTTATGGGAATGAGAGCGGAACCTTAAATCAGAGGAGGAGGAGACTTTGATTAGTATTTGGCTAGGAAGAAGGAAAGCATCTAAGGCAAGAGGATTTGAAGGCCTTGCCATGTTCCCACTGAAGTGGGTATAAATTTTATTAGTGCCTTTGAAGCAAGTAGAATCAGACTCTAAATTAGTGATTCTGCATTACTTTACAACTCTTACCCAAATCTAGTGCTTCTAGCTAACTTCAGATTTTAGCTGGAGAGCTAACTGAAGGGGTTATTTGGAGTTGCCTTAAACCTATATGCTGCTAAATGATTTACTGGATATCTAGATACCTATAATCCTGGAATTAGACCTACTGGGATATAAATCCCTGAAGCTCACAAGCAGTTAAATAAGGACTAAAAGGAAAAAGAAAAACCCATCTAATCCTTTCCATGCTAAGGTATATAATAGCACAAAATTGGAAAAATCCATCTTCCACACCGAATAAAGAGTGATTACAAATGAAGGCAAGAACATTATCCAAAAATATTAGGAGATGGAGAAGTACTATGATCAAATAGCACAACAAACAATTTCTGAAAGAAAGGGAAACTGCATAAATATTCATGTATATGTTTTAAAGGGTCTGCACTGACACTAAATAGAGCTCCTTTGTATGCACTTTTATCAAAATTCTTAGTGAACATAATTCCATACCTTTACTGCAAAATTTTCCTTCTTCTGTGCCAGGAGAGCATAGGAGAGCGAAACCATGGGCTGGATTTGCTAAGGCCTGTGAAACTTCTTCTGCCTTATTGTGAGCAAATGTGGACTGAATTGCCCTGGATGGAAGTTTAGCGGTCTGCCTCCAAAAACTGCTGTGGGCAGGAGAGAACTGCCTAAGGACTTCAGTGGCCTGAGACCCAAGCCCTGTTAGTATCCTTGTTGGTCTGTGTTTTCAGCTCCAGATGGGTTGATAATACAGTTCTCATTTTAGACAACCAAACTCAGGAAGGAGATCCCCAGTTCTGGTTGCATTGTTCAAGAGGTGAACTGACCACTTGTGCTTTGCAGGGGTAAATACAACTGTGTACGAGTAATGGAGCCAGAAAAACTGATTTTGAAGGACCTCAGTGTGATTCAGTGTTGATACAAAATGCTGCACAATGCTGAAGAAATTAGGAAAGAAAGTTTAAGCTTATAGAATGGTCCTTTGCACAGCTGTTGCTGAAAGGGGGCAAATGATATTCATTTGATAGAGTGTGTGAGGCAGCGTGCACGGCAGTATCTCTTAGAACAAGGGTTATTGTATTCACTGCAGTTATCCTGTGGGAAAGGAAGTAATATGCTTCCATCCTAATTCCTGAAGTGTTCCTGGAAGAGCCAACTGATGAACTGACTGTGGTACTTCCAGTACCTCGTCTGGTCATTCTGAAATTGATTTCACAAATATTTCATGTGTGTCAGGTGGGCCGATGAGAAAGAGAAGAAATTTAAGAACAATTGATTCTACCCTAGCTCTGCTATATATCCGTATCACCTTAATATTGCAGAAGTCCGGCTGCATCCTGCGGTCCTGATGCTAAGTAATTAGAAGCAATTCCCTCAATAAGGCGACTTGCGTGTGAATAATGACAAATACTGCAGGATCTGGCGCTGCACCGCTACTGTATAAATGTAATTTTGTACAAATGGTCACGTTCATGTGCAACCAGTGGATATATTACTTTGATCATTTAACAAAATGAGCAGAGGCAGGTAATTAATTGTGGCTAGTAAGTGTTTGCCCAGTATTCACAAGTAGGAGCGAATCATGGTTATTCTGCCTCTGGGGCTATCTTTGCATAATTTCCTTTGTTTGGTAACACAATGCGCATTCCAGACGCTGGGGAAGAGTCATATAATCCCTCTACGGTGAAACCTGTGTGTTTACTAATACCCACGTACAGTTTATGTGAATGTATTTGCGGCCAGCGTCTGCCCACTGACCTGGGTTGTGTATCCGTGCAGGAGGAGCAGTGGGCACCTGCCCATTTCAGGAGGCAGTAATAAGCCTTGGCCAAATGCAGTATGCTAAAATCACGTGCTTCCCAAACTGCTCCAAATCTCAAGGCAATTTCATGTGTTTTGCCCTTCAAGAGATGATTTACGTTACTGAGTTGTGGAGTCAGCATTTCCCTTGATAAATTTTATTCTACAATAGACATTATTGAAATGGAGAACTTACTGGGTTCACAGACCCGAGGTTCTCACGTACTACGCTGCAAGGTGCGCGCCCTCCTACGCTGGCGTTACTCATTAGAGACTGGCTATTCGGTGACCCTGGAGGATACGTAGCAAAGCCACCACTGACTCCAGCCCTTCTGAAACTTGCTGATAGGTCAAAAGAGCTTCCTTAGAGTTTTCTTTTTTTTTCTTGGAGATGTACATTTTAAGTGCTTCTCCAACAAATACCAACAAGAGCAAAAGCAGATAAATGTTAAGCTTCCTTTGCATTCCACAAGAGGTCCCAGCTGGTCTTTCTCTTCCAGCGGCAACCCTGGGGCAGAAGGCAATGCTTTTTATTTCCTCTAACAGTATGCAAAACAAAACCTTAATAAGGCTTGACATAGCTGTTCTTCTCCATGTGTAGTTCAGGGGGTTTTCCCTAAAAATCGCACTGGACGCAGAGTGGCCTAAGACTTTCTAAGCGCTTTGGCTGAAAATCTATTCAAAGTTTTATCACAGGGCTTTGCATGTGGATGAATTTCAAACATAGTTTCTGTTTCACCTATATTACTGATTTTTAAGGCCAGCAGGAACCATTATAATCATCTTGGCTGACTCCTATAAGCCAGAGGATTTTACTTAGTGATTGCTGCATTGAGCTTGTGGTAGAGCTTGAGCACATAGTTCAGAAATACAGTCAAACTTGATTTAAAAACTCAAGTGACAGGGAGTTTGCCCTGGATAGTTTACTACCCATCCTGGCTTGTTCTTGCAGATCAATTATCTGACTTACAGAATTTAGGTTGTACAAGAAAAGGAAGCAAAATATAGTGGTGTCTCCCTCCACAACCCCCGTATTACCTCAGATGAGACCAAGAACTGCATATATTGAGAATTATTTTTTACAAATCAGTGCACAAGTATTTTCAGAATTTCAAAGAAATAGCACATTAAAACAAGACACCCTGAGAGCTGGAGGTTTTTCTTTCAAATATTTGTAGTGAAGTTCCTATATGTTATAAAACCCATAATTTTTCTGGCAGTTGAACTGTTTACTTGGTGGCTTGAGTCTGGGAAGTAGTGAAGTTGAAAAAACCTGATGCTGTTTAGCAAGCCAACACAGAACTAAAAGTTGACAATTTGCTTTCAATGAAAAAAAGTGTGTATTGCATGTGCTGAAAAAACGTCTTCTTGATCTCTGTTGGTTGTGCTGCAGTCAACCTCTGTCTAATTAGACCTGTAGCCTTATTATCCCGTCAAACTCCTGCGAGCTTGTCCTTCCGAAAGTTTGTTGAGTCCATTGCACTCGTTTCTGTGTTGATAAATGGGGTCCCAATACTAAGATTTTGTGCCTCACCTTGTGCTTGTTTGCTCATGGAAACACATGGCACGAGCTGTAGAGCAGTGGTCTCTTTGCTGACTGCTTGGCAGTAGTGTCTTGGCAAGTAGTAAGCTGCAGGCAACATCACCTTTGCCTTCCCTCTTAACTTGGACCATTGCAGAAGCATTGCCTTTGGTCACAGGGCATGTGGAGGGGCTCTTTGAGGGGTGTGTTGGCTCTGAACTGTGAGAGCAAGTCTGTGCTCTCACTGCCAGTCATCTTTCAGCTGTACAAACAGGGGGCAGGGTACCAAAATGTTATGTAACATTAGACAAGTCCAGGTTAAGGTCCTGTGATAATGAAATAAAGGTTGCCTGTAGGAACAATCATTCTTTAATTGTTTGGGTTTTTTTTCTTACTTGGTAAATATCTTATCAAAGTTCCGAAGGGAGGCCTATATTAACAAGCATGGGGAAGAAAACCTTATCAACTGGAGCCTCAGTTAATATTTGCCCATTTATTTAAGACTTTGCTTGTGGGTGAGAAGAATAATTGCATCAATAGTAATTGATTAGCCATTAATATCTGTAATAGCTGTTAAGCCACTGTGAACTTGTAAATGGAATAACATATAAAACTGGCCGAGTGCCATTTGACTTCAGCAAACCTTACGGAACCACCAGGAGGTGGTCAGGAGCACAAGAGTGTTCTTCTGCAGGTGCTGCTACTGCATCTGTACGACATGCAGAGCCCTTAAAATGGAAGCCAAGTAGCAAGAGGTTTCCAAAATTTCCCCTGTGTCAAATCATAGAAAATTTGTGATTACAGGAAATGTTCTGAAAAAAATACCAGCCTTATTTTTGACTGGATCAATTGAAATGATTTCTTTGGGAATTTGAAGCCTCTCCTCTGCTTTTTTAGGCCAATTTTTAAGAAATGAAAATTTCTTTCCTTCTGAAAAATGAAGTATATTTGGACTACCCAAACTTGAACTGAATTCAAGTGTCTTGGTGTTTCATTGGCAAGAAATAAAAGAAAAAAAATTACATCCTTTGTAGGTTTATCCATCACCTAAACATCCAGTGTTTCAATATTTAGCTGATATTGGGACTATAATGTTTCTGTATCTTTAATAAGAAGCATTTTACACGTTATGTAGGATACTCACCTTTAAAATGTCATTTACTAATACAGTTGTTCTCTATGCTTATATTAGAGAATATCTGAATCACTACATGATGCTAATTCATTTTTAATGATATGTAAATGTCAATATAGTATATATACATATGTATACAAAGAAGTCTTTAGGACAGAAAAACATATTAACCATAGCTGACTGATAAAAGTGAGAAAAATAGTCTTCATATAGAAAAAAGAAATCAGAGGGGAAAAAACCCTCTCCTCTGTACTGAGTATCAGGATTGATGTATGCCTTAGATCATGCAGGAACAAGATTTTGTTGCCTCTGAAAATGTTCACTGCTGGCAATAGATATCCTTATCTCAAGTTCCACAACAGAAGTCCCACTGACACTACTGGGAACATGATTCTACCCGGTGTGCGTTGGTCTGTGAGATGCACAGTGCAGCTCTTCTGCAGGTGTGATCCTCTCCGACCCATTCAAGTGACAATAAGTGAGAACTTTCTCAAGGCTCCAGTTGTTTCCATCTGGTAAAGGAAGGATGCACTTGACACAGGTGTCTGCTGGCCTTTTCAACTTTAAATGGCCAATCTCCAACTGGCTCAATAGTGGGACTATTCACGCAGGAAGGAGAAACATCCCTGTGTGCACACTTCCTTTCACAGCTAATCCTCATGCCACGAAGAGCCTGTCTGAGATATTTCAACATGCTTCAAATTCATATCTAGAGAAAAAGTTTGATGCAGATACTTGCTGCCCATTTTATCTTAAACAGACTGAAAGAGCTGGCTATCATTTGCAATATATTCTGAAATCAGTAGTCCCAGAGCAACGTCCTTTATTTTTTAACTTTAAGCTGAAAAATACTCCAGCATGCTCTAGCTTTGCTTCTCAGTTTTTGCCCTTTCATTTATTTTTTTCCTAACAGGGACAAGCCTTAAGCACAGGTGCCTGCTGTGGTTCTTTATTTCTGCTGATAGCTATTGACCTGCCAACTGGCTATTCTCTTGGTAATAGTAAACAGGTTCCTAATGGTTAAACTTCCTTCCATTTAAATTCTGTAGTCCAAAAATAATCTAGTATTTTATTAGCCAGGGAACATATTATTAAACACATACATCATTCTTACCAGACTCGACCTCTGTAAACCTAAGTAGGTTTAAGTCAATATTTTAGATTTTGTTGTTTTTTTTCTTTTAAAAATTTTGGGATAGGACTCCAAACAATGGAAATTAAAAAGTCAATTGAGTGATTGGTATGTAAGTAGAAGGCCTGGGAACTAGAAGCTGTACACAGTTTTGACAGTGTGTTTGAAACTACATGAGAAAGAGTGTCTGAGAAGTAGCAGACTCCTTGCTGGTTATGATAGACTCAGAAGTCAATACTTGATTTCAAGGGGTATATTTCTCTGGATTATCTTGGTTTATATGAGTTATGACACCCCGATTTTTTTATTGTTTGCTATTTACATTACTTGTTTAAATTGTAAAAATTCATCATACTTTCTCAACTATTAAAAGAAAGGCAAGACCTTCCTGGCATCAGCTAGATGACCCCTTGAGTTAACTGATTATGAAAGCATCAGAGCTTTCATATGTTAAGATGATCTGGGCAAGACCCCTTCTGGTATAGCCAAACCATATGGAATTTATATCTCAGTCAGTACATGGGAAGACGGTGTTATTTACTGCAGGATATGGTAATGCTCTCATTGACTTTCTGAATCTTTGTGAATGAGTGTTAATGCTCATGGAGTTGACAGACTGCTATCACAGGCTCGGCTGAAGTACAATCCAGGAGGCTCTGGTCAAGCTCTTGCACACGCTGCTCTGCCAAAGGACTTCAGCCTTCACCTACAACACCCTTGTTTTTCCATTACTAAGACTTTCCTAAATATACAGAGCCAAAGAGACATATTAACACATGCATGCACGCCAGAAGGCACAGTATGTCTCTGTGACCAGGAAGCGCGCTCGTTATTTAACAATGGATAGAGCTATCTGCGTTTGTTTTTCATCTGACTTAATTTTAGCCACCTTAGTTAATATCATTTAGGTCACCCAATACATTATTTAAGTGAACTGTAGCTGGCCAGAGTGTCCAAATTTCCTTTTCCCACAATAATGGGAAAAGACAGCTTTACTTCTTGTTGCCTCATTTGGATGTCACACGCATACGATCCTGTCCTATTGTGCTCTTTAGAAAGGTCTGCGGGTTCAGCATCGGTGACCCCACTCGTCTGGACATCCCCTTGCAAGGCTAAAAATCCATGTATTATTACAATCTGTAACTTTTACCATCAACATGGCTGCTGCTTCTCTTCAGTGAAAGTGTCATTCCCTTTGTTTTTCAAAATATATCCCTACTCTGCCTTGAGAGAGATGTATTTTTCTACCTTTCTGCCAAACAACAAAAAAAAAAATCAAAATGGGATTTTCTAGATTGTTCAATTCTTGAAACAATCCTTGGCCACACATGAGTAGTCTCTTGTTTGTCTATGAGAAGAAGGCTCAAGGGGAGGTACTGAACTAAATCGTATGAAAATCAAGTGGTCTAATCTAGAAATGAGGTCTGCGCCAAAGTGTTGGTGTTTTGTTTTTTTTTTCTTTGGTAACTTTTAATGACAAAAGGCTGCTCATTCTTAAATCTTTTTTTTTTTTTTTTTTGAAAAATTATGATGTGTTTGGAAATTCTTTTGTTCTTTTTCAGGATGAGTTTTTCAAAAATGCAAATTTTTAAATTTTTTAGTAAATTGTGATATATATTCCCACTCACCCCCAATCCATATAAAATTTAAAAAGTATATTTCTGTTTTTTTGGTATAAATCCAAACTTTTCAGGCTACATGAGCCCTTCTGGTAAATAATGAAAGCCAAACCCAATGGGGAGAACTAGAGAAGAGAGAAAACATGGACATAATTGGTTTGGGGATGGGAGGGCAGCGCCAGAGAAGGGGACTACTCCAGAATCCTTACCCTTGCCAAGTGTCCCTATAGCAGGGCTGTTCCTCCTGAAGCCATCCATCAGATACCACTGTTTTTCACTGCTTCTCTTGCAGGGATCATGCTGGGAGAGTCCCTCACAGCTGACTTGAGGAAAGTAAACACAGTGTTGAGTTGCATGGCTTCCACCTTAAAACTCTGCGTGGAATTTGGGAGCTCTGTGGGGCACCCAGTGCTGCTTGTTAGCCTGTCCTTACATCTCAGCAGCAGTCTGGCCAAACCTCTGCTCTTCGTGCCTCTGCTATGCCCCAAACACCACAGGCACAAATAATTTTGGGTAAGTCTGTACTGAAGTTTGATTTAATAAATCCCCTCTAATAAGTGCAACAAAGGAACAGAAAAGATCCCTTTGGTGGCTGAGCCAGCTTAAATGAGCAGAATGCTTTATAATTAACAATCCAGTGGTTCACTTCACATGCTTGGTTTTATGAAGAGCAAAGTGAAAAATACTTTTAAAGCATCCAGAGAAATCTTTGTTTTAAAGGAGTATAGAAATGCTGTTATATCCAGTGACCATCACCACAGATCATAAGGCCATACAGTTCTAGGTCACTCCCACAAAATGGTTGCCAATATTTTCTCAACAAACTCTCTATCGATTGCATAAATACAGTACAGTACCCATGAGGTAGTGTTGACCTGTCACATAGTAAAGATGTGGCAAGCCCCATAATTCATTACCAGTTGGAAATAGAACATCATTGGAGAGATAAGGATAACAATGACTTTCCATCCAATGATAAATTACTAGCAGCTGCATTATTTTCCCTCACTTATATATGGCTCTCTTTATTGAATTTAGCTTGAGATAAATAAATGATCTGCCAGGAGCCTGGTTAATATTACTTCTCTGGGACCCATTTCAGGCCCAACTAGGCTTTTGCTGATAATATCTTTAAGCTTTTCAGTAGGGAGAGACATAACATTTGTTTCTGACAAGAACCCTATGTCGCCTTATCTGTTTCATTTGAGAGGCCGTCGACCTCAGCTTCTTTAGTTAAAATGAGAGCTTTACTGTAGAGGCTAAGTTCTTGAACTTGACTCTCTTCTTACAATGAGATTATATGTCCTGGTTGTAAATTTGAAGCCACACATGATATACAGTTATTCTTAGCATTTCCTGTTGATCACAGGGTGGTATTGATTGCCCCCGCTTTTGAATCTTTCTCCTATTGGTTTGAAAAGGAATTCCATCTTTTTTATATTATTATTTTTCACCCCACGATAATATGTGAGTTTGTCAATGCACTTTTATATTTAAGTTCATGCTTAGAAAAGGTAGCTTAGCAAACACATATCCACTTGGTTAAAGAATAAAAAGGCCCATCTAGGAACAAAAGATTAACTCTTTCTGTGAATCAAGATGCCAAGGAAGGCACTTGAACTCCCCAAATTCTTTTTATTACCATTAATAATTTCTATACTGCTTCAGTGATTCTGGGCTTTGTAGATATTGTTGGAAGAGACGAGGCAGGGAAGGCATGGAGCAGAGGTGTGAGGCAGCAGGTGTAATCAGCCTGTGCTGTACTCCTACAGTAACTGTTTGGATACCTCGAATGTGGTATTTTTGTTGTTTCTGGGAAGCCCTATCATCAGGTTATAGATTAAAATCAGACAGTTGCCATTTTTCATACAGTGTGAATTAGAGGAAATTAAACCCAACCACTTCTGATAAATCCTCTGATAAATAAACTAGCTGGTGGTGTTAAATATAAGTCCAGCCACAGTTTGATTCGCATTACAGAGAACAAAGAACAAGTTCTGTCTATTTTAACACTCCATCATCCTTATTGTTATTTATACTATAGTAATGCCTGAGGGTTCCAGCTGAGTTTGGAGCCCCCATCTGCTAAACACATAATCAGAGTTGCCTCAAAGAGTTTGCAATAGTTGTAAGACAGAAAGAAAAGGGAAGGAACTATTATACCTTCCTGTCCCTTTTACTTTACAGTTAGGAAACTGAGGCACAAAGAAGGAAAGCTTTTTGCTCAAGGCAGTGAGGGAAATGTTTGGCAAATTTGGTTAGCAACTCCCAAGAGATCATCTGAGTTTCTGTGAGGTGCCTTGATGTCAGATCATTTTGCACATTTTTTTCTGGGGGGGGGAGGTCACCTGTCTCCTTTATGCTTTCCCACTAGGCAAAAGTTAAAAGATAAAATGGGAATATGACAATAAATCTCTTTTATCTGATGTTAGAAGAATTTGTGGTTAGGAAAAAAGGCACACCCTAAATAGCATCTTGCATAGATTTGTGTGAGAGAAGATATAATCTGTGTGCATATTAATTTTAATTTGAAAAATGTCTTCTCTTGAAATGAAATAAGGAAAATTTGCCTTTTTATATAATAGAAGTAGTTTTGGCATGTACAGGCCATTTTCCATGTCAAATCAGAAGATAAAAAATCTTGCATAATGCTCCTAAAAGGCAGATTAATATTTATTAAATCAGAAAAATAGGATAGTCATGTGACATACAATCTGTGTCAGCCGAAACCATTTCTTGTTTATCGTGAGAGATTGACAGGATCTTCTCACCAATAATTATTAGCTAAACTCTTCAGAAATTAATTTCACATACAATCACGAACACAGCCAGCAGGGAAAAAAAAAAAAAAGGATGGCGGATATCAAATAAATTATTTGCTGCCAATGAATGATAATGCATTTTCCATTTCTGCCATGCTGCCATTCTAATGTTTCCCAGAGTACCCTGAAAGTATCAGGATGAGATTCACACACTCACACAAAGCCCAATTAAAGAGGCTTCATGCAGAGCTTTCCACAGAAGACTGGAAGACTGAATTAACTCTTGTGCCCTTGTGTGTACATGATGTGTGAGCAAAGGGAGGGGAGGAGGACTGCAGCAGGACGCTTATGTTGTAGTAGTCCCCACAGCAAGCTGGGACAACGTTTCCAGGGGTTTCTGATGACATTCTAGTAGCTTTGTCACCAGATGACTTTACTCACCAGATCTATGTGATGTCCTATTTGGGCCTGGAGGTGTAAGGGACTGCTTATTGGAGGGGTGAAGTCATCAGACACCCCTTGCTTCTAGTCCAGCTGTCTCACTGCAGCAGGAAACAGCGATACATATCACTGGAAAAGTTTACTCTGGTGAATCATTCTTACTAAGATCCCTGGGCAGTGGTGGGTAAATGCAGCCTCTCTATTTTGTGAGCCTGGAAACCAGAATGCTGAAGTGACTTGACCAACATCGAGGGAGGCTCAAGTGGGAATAAAACCATTTTGGACTTGATTAATAGAACACCCTTCCTTGCTAAGAAGTGACTGCTTTTTCCTATAGTACGGGTAGTGACTCTTATTACCAGCCATGTGGCATTCATCTGTTGCTCTGTACTTTGTTCACTCTGCCATGGAGGACTCTTGATCCCTATTGCCTTTTCCACAGAATTGTTTTTTCTATGCAAACCATGTCTCTTACAGAAAGTGGTTTCTTCATCTACTGTGAGGTTACCAGAGAATTTAATCTTTAGTCTGCTGCTGAGAGGTTTTACAGCATGGCTGTCAGAACATCTTTGACAAGGATCTTTTGCAAACTTTGGCAGAGGATATGTAGCTTCTGTATCTAGCTTTAAATCTAGTTTTGTTCAGTTGAACCATGGACTCCTTGGTTTTTGACAGTCAGCCTCAACTCTGTCCACCTGTGTGCAGGAACACTGCAGTAACTTCCCTGCTAGTCATCAGATTCATCTTTACAGGCAATTAGACCCACACTTACCCTTGCCTTTGGTGATGATTATTATCCCTCCTGCTGGAGTCACCACCTTTACAGCTGATTTACAGTAACAGATCATACCAGTGCTCCACAGTTCACTTCAGATTTAACTGGTCTTCTTCAGTGGTGGTTCAAGAAGAGTGGTGTGGTGTTAGTCATTTGGAGTGATATCCATAGGGGCCTGGGCCAAGGCCAATGACTCAATTCACTTCATTGGCTCAAGTGGCAAGAAAAATGCCACTGATGTTGACCTTGTCATAAATTCACAGCCCCTGTCCCTATGCCACCAGCTGTCCAGACCAGCCTTTTAAAGACCAATTGTATCTGCGTTCTGGTTGCTAAAATTGTTTGAGGTTTTGTTATTTCAACTCTGTGGTCTCAGAGGGACAAATTCCTCAATAATTTTGCTTTCTCATCAGCCAAAGGCACCACTCTGTGCTATGCACTAACAAGGCTGGAGAACAAGGCTGTCTTTAAATGAGAAAGCCCTGCCTTTTCCTCCTCGCATTCATACAAGTTAAACATGACTTCTTGCTTCTGTCATTCATCCTATTAAGAAAACCCCAGACTGCCAAGTTCAACCTCATTTGCCAGTTTCCAGGGGATGGCAAGCATTTATACTGAATCATAAACCCTGAAGGAAGGGCCTTATCTGATGTGGTACACCAGGCTTAATGGGCTGGTATATGCAGCTGCATCACCTTGGGTAAGAACTTCAACAGAGCCTCTTATAAATAGCATGCCTGATGTTACATGCATTATGCCGAAGGACACAGGTGTTTATATTTACAGACTTAGTATGTAACTGCTTTAAGTGGTTCTTTGGTGGTAGGATCTAATTGAGCAATATTCTAAACTGGTTTGATTCAGTTTGAAATTCCAGCTCTGCAGCAAGATTTTGAATCTAATGCAGTTTGACCAGTTACCACTGTCTCTCAGCCTTACTTGTAGGATGGTGATGCGTTAACGTGTTGATGATGTAAGAGTGAAGGCAGACTTTCTTCACTTGTAGCCATGAGCCACTGCTGAACAAGTTGTTCTGATGATTTACCCAGGAAGCCCTAAGTGTCCTTATAAATGTAAAATTTCCTTTTTTTTTTCTTTTCCCATGAGCAGATGGAAGACTTAGATGGAAAGGAATAAAAACATAATTTGCTAGAGCCCTCAATTAATCATAATCAAGTTTGTGCATGTTATACTCTACAAGGGTAACAACAATGAAACACAGGGAGAAAAGGATGCTTTCCTCAGGCAATTCTGAAGACATAAAAGCAATAAAGAAGCATACTTCAAAATAATGTGGAGATATATAACTGCACTAAATAAAAATGCTTCTTTAACGTACTGTAAAAATAAAGATGTTTAGTTAGATTTATCATTATTGTTACAAACGCAAATTCATCCCCTGGACTATGCCATTGACTGAAAGCATCCAAGGGGTGGTTGGGGCCCACTATTTTCTGCAATTACTTAAACATTGTTTCATTTGTTAAAAAGCTAACTAGATTATTCCTTCTTTTTACTCCAAGGTAATATATGGGACACCTTGATCCTGCAGATACGGATCTTTCACTTTTAAACTATATTTAAGCCATCTTTTAATTTGGTATAGTGAGAGGAATGGTTTGCTTATTAGTTTGCATGAGTCGCATCCAAACCTGTGAAAATACATTTTTTAAACTAGTTTTGCAAATAGCAATACATGTTAATTGAAAGCAACCCCACTCCCCAAATCCTTACTTGATTGACTTGGGAACATTCAAACCCAGCGAGATTCATTTCTGCAGCCTCATTCAACCATTGCAATGAGCAAATGAAACAATTGTTTTATTTGTAAGAGGAGATTATCCCTTGAAGGCAGATAGAAGGATACTGCCTACAGAACCCCATTTGCAGGCACAAAGAGCGCTTAGTCAATTTTTGGCAGTGACACTGAAGCTATTAGTTTTGGATATGAGTTCACTGATGTTCAGTGCTGTAGATTTCCAGTTAGTTCATGAAGGGCCTTTAAAATTACACACAGAGCTTCATTAATTGCCTCAGAAAAGAAGCAACAAATATCAGGCCCTTAAAGTATATGTGCACAGAATGGCCATTGATTTCAGTGAATATTCCCCACTGGAGGACTGATCCTACGTCCTGGGAAGGCAATCACAGTTTTTCCAGTAGTTGCAGCAGGCACTGCCTCAATGTACAAGGGTTTTTGCAGGATCATGCCCTATTAGCTGCTATCTATCTATCTATCTATCTATCTATCTATCTATCTATCTGCATACATGGTTTGTATACACAAACACACACATGCATATATGTAATCCTGATTCAGTGTGTTAAAAGTGTAACAGCTATTGTTTTAACTCAAATTGGAGACCAATACAAGATGCCAGACAGCGTCTTTCAAAAGAAAGAGATAGAAATCCAGCTTTGTGGTCTTGAAGCTTTTTTTTGTCCTTTCTCCATTTGATAGAGCAATGCCTGAACAGTTGTTCAACAACTAACTATCCATAAGGAGAATTTCCTATGCTTCCCTTGCAAACAGCAGAACCCCATGTGATCCCTGATCACAACAAATTGATTTATTTAAATAAAAATAATGATCTTCTTTCCCTTCTCCAGCCCCAGCAGCAAAATCCCATGTAACCCTGATCAGCAAATTGATATACTTATCTTTTTTTGCCATCCTTTTTTGAACCCAAACAATACCACCTTGATCCACAAGTAATAAGAAAATGATTTATGCAAACAAAAATAATTATCCTTCTTTGCTGTCCACCCTCTAACTGTATAATCTCAGCAGCTCCTCGTTTAACAAATTGATTTATTTAAATTAAACAAATGGTGATCTCCTTTTGACCTCTATAGAGCACCTCTGTGGCAGACTCTTATCACTGCCACCACCTTACCCATATGCTTAGAAGGATGTATTTTAAAGTATAAGAGCATTTCTAATTAATCTTGATACTTTGTGATTACTTTAATCAAAGCTCATGGAAGCTCTGTTACTGTGCCATGAAATTAAGATGCATCTCCTCTGAAAAATAATAAAAGTAAGTTAAGTGTACCTTCCTCCCTATTTTTATGGCAAGAAGAGTTACTCAGTTTCCCAGGAGGAACTCTACAGAGGGTGGCTGTATACAGTTTGTCTACACCCATCTCTCCCACTGTGCTGCCCATAAGGTTCTTTGCAGTCAGAGCTTTAAAGCATTGGCAAACTCAGTGCAAAATACGGGCTACGCCACCTCACCTAAAACACTGACAGAGCCATCTAGTGCCAGTCTGCTCCGTGACAAACACCAGCAACTGGTGGATGAGATCATGAACTCCAAGGGTTTCATCCATTACGTTTTAAGGATCTGTCAAACCACGATTTGTATTGTAAGGACTCTGGGCCTGCCACTGGCAAAACTTTCATAGGCAAGAAGAGAGTCCTGTTTAAGAACCATTGACATGATCTTTTTGTAAAAACATTCCAGGTTGGATAGTCCTGAAGGTATAGGTATATAAATAAGTACATACATGGGTATGCATATGTGTGTATTTCTTACTGTGCTGGTTTTATTTAAGATTGTATTTTCTGTGCTGTCCAACCAGTATCTCTGTTTTGTGCAGCTGCTACTTAAACAGTCATTTTGGCATTATACAGAATTAGATAATTATATGTGCTATAAGCAAAAGTGCAAATAGTCCCACTTAACACCTAATCATATGATATCTGTTGTGAAATGCTGGAGAAGGAGCCAACAGATATGACTGTTACTTTGCTATTAGCTCTGGTTCTTTGGAGGCGCACACGGACTGCAGCTGGAATTTGGCATAGATGGAAGAGGGATTAAGTGATAGTGGGAGCCTGAGTGTATTGTATATAGAAACATTCTTTCCTCAACCAATTTCTGTGGTGTGTAATACTCTGAGCAGGACATTGGTGTTAACCAGTCTTCCAGATTTTGAAATACTCTGTTTTTTTGTAGTTCATTCACACTATGTGTCTGCTTTAGTTTCAGAACCACTTGTGTTCTCCAACAGAAGACAGTGACATGACAGGAATGGTAGCACAAGGCTCTTACTGTTAAATTCAATAATTGATTCTCCTGGATGGATTGTGACTCCCCAAAGGTTGCAAAGAGAGGTAAGAATGATTGTACAGCATCAAAAACATTAGTTCGTTCCAAAGCCAGAAAGTTCTCCCTTGAATCCTTCCCCTTCGAGGTCTAGCACTCTTTGTGACTCTCTGGAAATGCATAGGAAAATCATTAAGAGAGATTGTTTTTGTTAACAAAACATTTTCTTCTTTCTTTTTCAGTAATTTTAAGTGGGTTTTGTAATGTTAGACACTGAATTGGGAATCATGTGAAAAACCTGGTTGTGTCCATTTATATGATTGCAACAAACTCTCTATAGGAAATCCAAATGAAAGGGGAGAACATTGCAAAAACTGCTTAAGAAGTTGCAAAGTAGAACTATAGATACCTCTGAAGCTTCTCACATCCTACCTTTTTTTTTTTTTTTTCTATTTTATATACATTTTTTATTCTTCCAAAAGCCAAATAATTGAGGTTTTTGCATCTGAACACCTTTGGAGTTATCGTCTCAAAATATACTGGGATATTTTGTTTCAGAAAATTCAATTTCATGGAGCTTTGGGCTCTGATCCTCACCTTGCATTACCTTTACTCCTGACTTGAAAAAGTAAAAGTGAGGTGAGACTCAGACTACAAGATTATGCAAAAATGTTCCCACGAAAAAAAAAGAATCTCATTCTGAAATTATACATGGAAGATTATAGCTGCATCCTTTAAAAAAATTTGGCCCTCTCTATTGGTTTGCCAGAGAGGCAAGTATTTCTGCAGATGGCTTGGAATTAGTAGAACATGAAATAATGTCAATGGTACTGGTAAGAGGATTAAACAGCAGTTCTGATGTTATTGAACGGTTTGCAGAGACCGTATTAAACAGCCACATCAGTCCACAGGTCAGCCCTGCAGTTCTTTGGCTAAGCAAACACAGATGTAGAGTTCCCTTTCATGGTCATCATTTCATGCCTCTGACATATGTTAGGCTCTCGGGACTCAGTGGCATATATACAGTCTGAACATTAAAGATTCCTTTTTTTAGATCATTAGTGGACACCGATGTCTAAATTGGTAGTAAAAGGAAAAAGCAGGAACTCAGGACACGGGGGATGGACTTCAGTGCAGTACAAACATATAAGTGAAAAATTAAACTGCTAGAAAGTTCCCTGATGAAATGCTGGGGACTTTTTCAGTTGCTGACAAAAATTCTCCTTAAGAATCCGGTCGTTTAAAATCTCTTTTTGTTTTGGGCTGATCTTCTCTGTATTTTGCCAAAGCTGCCTATGAAGTCACAGTGGTTGAATTTCACAAGGCGAGAGGAGTTCAGCTCATGTCCACACTGCCAGGCCTCTGTGCTTGTTCAAAGTTTGTGCAAATCTGCTGGGACTACAAATTGGCCAGAAGAAATTGAGGGAACAATCTATCTTACAATATTCCTGTTCCTTTTCTATTCCAACAGAAACTTTGGCAGTTCTTTAACATTTTCCTCAGTTTTTTGTTTGTCTGAAACCGGGAGTCAGAACCGAAGAAAATAAATAAAGCAACTATGTGATAAGCAGGGGTTTTTTATACACACATAATACATACTCTTATGTGTGTGTAGTGAGGACATGGTGGGACAGATTCTTCTTGTTTGTCTGAATGGTTTTACCTGACTCAATCCTGAAAATCTGTGCAGTTTTCAAATAAAGATATAAATACAGATAAGCTATGTGTCAAGGTAGAGTTCCTGAACGTAAAGGTTATTGACAAAGAATTCTTATAGAAAGGAGAAGATAAATCAACTGATAAATTACTGAGCCTTTGGTCAATAATTGTTTAATATGACGCAAATCTTAAGTGAAATTTCCAGCGCACAACTGCTCCGCGTGTAGCCACTTCTTCCTGCTAGAGGAAATAAACATGCAACCAGAGAGTGTAGCAATGAATTACACTGAACCTCAGAAATGCTTTAGCATGTCTTCAAGAGTGGCTGCCTGCTTCAGTGATGGATTATAACTTAGCATGGGATCCCACAGGCATGGCAAGGTATTTATGTAGTGTTCTGATTGCTCAGACACTTGGAACAAATGTACAGTCAGTGCTAACAGAAATCAGAGTATCACTATCTCCCACTTTATTTCATTTATTTATATTTAGCAAGTGCTGGAATATTACAAACCACCAAGTGCAACTGTAGCTGGAATATAGTTTCCAAAGCTTATTTACAGTAGCTCTTACTCACAATGGGTAATGGTATATTACTCCATAAGTAGTTCCATTGATTTCAGGGGGTCCATTAGAGAGGTGTTCCATTCCTTGTATAGCTGAGTATATCTCGATTTGGTCCCGTGTTTGAAATGTAGAAAGAGCTCCTTTACTGCCAGGTTCTTAAATGAATGAACAGTTTGAAAAAAGCACTACCCCTCGCTCTCACCAAAAAGTTAATAATAGTGCAAAATACTGATGAGGCTGGTGGGATGCTGGTTTTGCAATATTTCATTGTGTTGCAGGAAACAGTGACACATGCCCTTCAGTTAGTATGTAGATGGATGTGCATTCCATGTGCTATTTTCAGCTCTGTACTTAAACCGATCCGAAATTCCAAAGAGAAAAGAAAAAGCTGAGATTCACATCAGTAGCAAAGAACATCAGGTGATGTTGATTTAAAGAAAACATTAATCAATCCAGATTTGCTTGGAACTGGGCCCAGGTTCACTCAAGAGGTTGGTGAACCTTAGCAAATCTTTCTGTGAATCTGTTCTGTGTTTTGACTTTGTAACGTGATCTGAAATCATCTGAGTTTCATGTGGTTTTGTTGTGCACGTTTTGGAGCGCTCGTGGGGTGAATCCAGGGAAACACAGAGATGCTATATTTTGCATGATGCAGTAAGGTGAGCGGTATTTCACTCTTACTGACACTCCCTGAGACCAAATTGAACAATGGTTGATGCTGTCAGCATAGTTTTAAAAGAGGAGACAATCACTGTCTGTCAGTGTTCGTGTGTCTACAGTAGTCTTTATTTCAGAGCCAAGAGGCAGTCTTCAAATTGTATCCTAAATAACACTATCATGAGTTTTGGACTGTTATTTTCTTTTTCCTGTTTCTGATAAATGTCAGAATTCTTACTGCGTAGGCAGGTACTGGAGTTGTGAAGACTATGTTAGGTTTCTTGATGTATACTGGTTTGAAGAAGTTATATAGTGCTAAAAAAATTAGGATTTTGAGCCTGTGGATGAACAACTTATGTTTTAACTTCATTCAGTTTGTATCTGAATTCATAAATAGGTGTACCCAGCCTCCATAGATGAATATAAAGTATCTAAGATCCATCTACCCCAATCAGGTCAAAAATACGATGAGGTGACATTTTCTATTCATTTTATTTCTAGTCCAAGCTAGAGCCCAGAGCAATAGAGATGTGAGACATTCAGCACAAGAAACAAAATCTGATTCATGAGAGGATGCCAAGTTTTTAATTCCATTTCGGAGTGAGCAACAGAATCATTTTGCTGGAGTTGGAATTTTGGTGAGAAAGGCTGGTGGGAGGAGCTATGTGGGGTTTTTTTTCCACACTGGTTTACTGCCTCATAATTGAGACACATTTGTAGATCAGTGTTATGATGAGGAGCTTAGAGAAAAGGAGAAGGATTCAGAGAGGATGGGTCAGTGAGTGTAGCTTAATGACCTGGCATACATACAAGGTCAGACTAGATAATTTAACTGTCTCTTCTGGCCTTAAACTTGAGGAATCTCTGAAGAAGGAAAAATCAAAGTCTGCAAAGGTAATAAGTAAGAAAAAAAAAGTAACAGGCTAGAGTGTCCTTTAACGCCCCCGAGGTTCTGCCCCCCCTAACCCATCAAGCAGACTGTGGTACAGCCACAAATTGAATGGTCCTGTCAGTCCATTCAGAAGTCCAGTAGGAAGGAAGAACAGTTTGCCAGTAATATTCAGGTTGAAGCTGACATCTTTATTCTCCTCTAGAAGAGTTGTGTTTGCACTGCTTGTATCTGCATTTTTCCACTAAGGCTGTCTCACTTATTTAACTTGACACACGGAGCACCCCTCAGAGGTCTTTGAGATTCAAACCAGCATTGGAAGTGACAGCCCGGATAACATAGGTAATCATATCGGACCTTGTGGGACTGCACTGACTACCTTTTAATTGATAATTCCAAGTTTCCATAATAAATTTATTTCTTAATTATATATGCTGTGTCATACATGGTAACTAATGATTACCGCTAGTTTAAGTTTGCAGCCTAGAAGACATCCTCCTCCCTACCATATAATCATGATTTTCCTTCCAAATTAAGATTTTCTGAGAAAGAAAATGAACAAAACCTGCACATTAAATCCAATTCCTTCCAAATAAAGGGAGGTAAATTTAAGGTACTACATTAGGTAAGTGATTTTAATTAGCTGATCATTTCAAGGAGATCATAAAACATTTAAATAACACTGAAGTTATGTATATTTAAGCAGTTTTATGGAGAATTAAAGTCTTAAATGGTAAATTTAAAATGTAAATACAAAAGTCGATGGAGGAATGTTAATTGCTTTTCTTAAGTTTCTCACATGGCCTGGGATGTTATGAGAGGTATCAAGAATTACATTCATAGTAATAATGTGTCCAATCCAAAGCTTATTGAAGTCCTTGGAATTTTTCCACGGATTTTAGCAGTCATTGTATGAAAACAACAAATGCTTTTAAATGGCTAACTTCCAGTACTGTGGAAGTCACTTATATGCCAAAATTATATATGTGATGTCAATATTCTAAAATAACTAAACTGACCTTAAGAACTTATCCAGTTCCCTTTTAAGCAAATAAAATTACATTTGCAGTAACGGACACTTTACACTGTCAGATTAGTTTACATCAAAAGAAAAACTCACATACTAGGAGAAGCTGCTATGATTGGACAACAAAACATGTCAACAAATTGGATTATCATGAATATGAATTCTCACATTGCCTATCCCTAGCTCACTAATACTCTTACATTATTTTTGATTCAAATAGATCAAATTAAAACTTAATTCTACAGGTTGATAATAATCAAATGCATAAAGTTTGAAACTAATGAAATTAAAATCAGGGGTAATAAGGCTGAAAAGTCATGATGTGTACGTTTGTCTAAATTCCTCATTATCAGCCACTTGGAAACGAATACCCCATTGGAAGAAGGAGCACAGAAAGTGGACCTCAGCAGAAGGTTTCCTTGATTCTCTGAAACTATTTGAGCTTCTGGGAGGTCCTGGAAGAACCACGGCCCCATCTCTTCCTGTGTCAGTGTCAGGATCTGGATGGAAGTGGTAGCCTTCCATGCAAGCATTTTACTCCATGTAGACATAGGAATCACACTGCAGGGGCAACTGCTCCACCAGCAGTCAAAAAGAAGTGGGATTGCCATCATCTGGGTTTCTTTGTGCCTAGATTGTTGCAACTGGTACGTGCGAGGAACAGATACTTTAAGGGACTGGTAGTTCCCAATGCCCATGGGAAAAATCAAGAAGAAACGTTTTTTTCTCCAGAAAAGATTCACCCCCACCCCTGGAATGATTTATTTCAGAAGTAGTAGATTAGAAAGTGCAATATTTGTTTTTATTTGGTCAGTATGAGACAAGTCCCATTGCTTTTTATAGTAAAAAGACGTCCTGGTGCAGACAAACGTTCCTGCTCCAGTGGCAGGTAACCTGGGGTGAGGTGAAGCAGCGCCCATGTGTCTTGTGTTTCGGTGGCTGGCGGAAGGCGATGCCTGACCCTAAGGGCTGCATAGAGCCACCGTGAGCATTTCTGGGACAGGGAGGTGCGTGCGTGGTGGTGCTTCAGCCTTACGGACAAGCCACCCTGCCAGTCCTAGCAGAAGCGTACGTGAGAGAAGGGGTGAAGCCAGTGCAAACCTGGTCTTTTCTTATTCTTCAAAGCATATAACATCCACATTACACACAGTCCGAGGCACGTGATCTAGGACATTGCTATGCCTCTGTTTCTTCAGCTGTTGGATGGGGATATTATTATGCTCTTGTCTCGGATGCTGAGAGGGTTAATTACTTATGTTTATGAAACCCTTTGAGATTCTCAGATGAAAGGTGGCTTTAGAATTGTTAGGTGTTATTATAAGAAAAAAGAACGATTTTATTGCTTCATGTTAATGGTTAACATCTGCACCACAAAACCTGCTTGATCACATAAAGATTCTGCTAAGCATTTAATCCTAATTTGCAGGCTGATGCATATTCATTTTATTTAGAAGATTAATTTAGTCATCAAAGGTTAATCTGCCTCGGGTTTGTAATTAGACAGAGCAGTGACTTGGCGTCTCTGGGCTCACCCAGGTTGCACAGGGTTTTCTGAGTGGGTAGGGCTGTAACTGTCACCAGTTTTCACTTCCAACTAGTGCTCAAGAGAAGGCTGAATTTTTGGAGAAGGTAAATGGTGAGTGGTAAAAGCTTTGGCCAGTTCAAAGATTAAAAATAAGAGCAGAAGCACAAGCAGATGAACAGCCCACATAGTGAATCTGAGAATGCTGGTTTAGTTCATCCCTGGCAGGTTTACTCAATGAGATGTCGGGGGATTAAGCAAGGGGTTTTCTTCATATGTATATGTAAAAATGATTAACAGATTTCACAATGCTTTGCTGTATGAATCTTGCCCCTCTTTCAAAATTACTGATTAGCAGTATGAAGAAAGTTTCTGAAATGAAGGCTTTCTGCTGAAAATACCAGATTTTAACTTTTAGGTGATGTTAGCAGACACTGTTAGAAGGTTATACAATATGACCTGTAGCTGCTTGTCCCCCTCAAAATTAAGCCTTTTGTGCTCAAGGTTGGCTCCTTTAATGAAAAGTCACTAAAGAAAATGTGGTCCTTGTGGAGAATGAAAATTATGTTTCCTTTGCATGTACCCCAGAAGGCATCTTTAATTACTGTTTATAAAGCTAGCAGAAACTTAAGTGTGAAGGATTATTAGTGGCATGGTATTGTCTTTTGAAGTAAGGAAGAACAGTTGCTGCTGCTTTGTCATGTCCTCACCTTTTCCCTGTTGCAAAGCAGTCAGAGGAGGGTGATATAAGAGGGTGTGTACTGCCCGCTGCTCTGCTTCAGCGACGTTGTTAGACATCGAGGCAGCCTCCAGCTGCAGACACAAATTGGGTGATGGGAGGCCAGCGTGACACAGAACGTGCTCATCCTCACTGTACTAATATGTCTGTGAAAATGCTGTCAGAGGAGATAGGGTTGTCAAAGGGCAGCTGTGTGACTTGGGGATCCAGCTCCCACTGGGTTGGATGTGGACTGTTCGGTGTGGTAGATAGGACTGGGAAATGGCAGGTGAAAACCTTGCAAATTGAAAATTTGTCTCAAAAATAGTGTTTTACCCAATGTGAAATTAATACGTGCTGCAAAATAAGTACTGTAAATGAAAATCATGATACTAGAATTTAGGAAGTTGGCCAAGCTTTTACATTTCAGTGCAGCTTGGCTTTGGTTGAGTTCAGAATCCAGATTCCAGGGGGTTTTTGCTTTTTTTTCCCCCAGCACAGTTCTCACATCTCTATTATGATTTGCCAGTTTCCCCTCCTCTTTCTGGTGCAGAACCTCAGAAGCATCCAAGAAGGGATTTTGGAGACCATAAACAGTTCTTAATTGAGAACAGCCCCAAATCAAGTTAAGTGCCAGCTTGACTATCAGAATATAAATGAAGTTGTTTTATTAAAGCATTGTATTTTAATTATTATGAAGAACAAGTGGCCTAACGTGAAAAAGCTTTTAACGTAGCAGTTACTTGCTTGATAGCTGATAAGTTAATTTTGGATGGATGATTACAGCTATGGCTTCTTGTCTTCTTTGCTTTCATTTTTCCTCGATCTAATGACTGTTCACTGATTTTCATTTGGACTTGAGGTGAATTCTAATTCAATTGCTAATAAACTCAGATCGGTTGAGGCCTGTGACTGCAATCAGATTTGCTGTTTCCAGTTTAAAAGGCCAGAGAAGTTTTCTTGGTGTTTTGAAAGAAGTTAAGTATTTTGAACTGATGATTTGTGAAACTAGGAGCTGTTTGCAGGGTGACCCATTACTAGTCACTTGTAAGCACTTGTCACTTTGTTCTTTACGATGAAGATAACCAGCCATGCAATGAGAGTACATGATGGAAATTCACTACAACTGGGGGGGGGGGGGGGGGGGGTAAAAAACACCAAACAGGAAGAATACATGTCATGCTAAGCAGATATTGAAAAATAATGTTAGTTACTGTTACATCGTTCAAGCCCTTCCCTTCTAGCCAAGAGACTGAGAGTGGAATTAAACACACACATTTGCCACAGATTTTAGACTGTTTCTGCTGTCTTAGTTGTCTCCTCAACCTGAACCTTTAGCGTCTTCACTTGCATCTTAATCTTGAGGTGATTTGTATGAATGGTAGATAGGTACCACTAAAATGTGGAGCTTCATCTGTCATCCCTGCTGCTGTATCATTGACTTCAGTGAGCTTCCAGAGGAATGAGTCTGGCCCACAAGAGGATGTGAACTGTCAGGAAGACAAACTTCTTTCTCATCTATTTGAAATGTTTGTGGGAAAGAATGCCCTAAATATTTAGCAGTTTGTGTAATTTGAGAGGCAATGCAGGTTTTTTTAATTTTATTTTTCTCCCTACCTTTCCATTTTCTTTATTAAATAGAGGAAAACCTTGCCTTAGGCCCAGTGTGCTTATGACAGGGAAAAAATATCTGCCAGAATCTCCATTATTGCTCAGGCCTGTATATATTGTTATTGCTCTTGTATTTGTAATAGCAAAAGGTGACTACACCTCTTATGAAAAATTCTGTTTGCAGAAAAATACCCTCTTCCCTTCACCTTTTCCAAACCCATCACAGCACATAAAGAATCCAGGAGGGTTTATGTTAGTTAAGTTAATGCAGCAGGGCTCATAGCAGCGTATATGTAGGGACTGGACACATGTGCAATAGCTGGGCATTGCAGTGACGTACCTGAGTGATGCAGCTCTTGGAATCAGGAGGAAGGAGAGATGTTTTAAGCCAGTTTAGCTTCCTCTCCCTTGCACTGTTTGGGAGTCAGTGCAGCTGCACAGAGAGCATCAGTCAAATCTACTACATCCCACCCTAGTTTCTGGTGGACAGAAGACATGATGTGGAACTTCAGTGCTGCCAACTTCAGTGTCCCCACTAAGATCTCCTATTTCAGCACTTCCCAAAGGCAGCCAAACTGATTGCTTGCATCAACCACCAACAGAGATCTTGCCCCTTCATATTTCGACTGCAGGGAGCTGCAGTGAGTCAGGCTTGGGTGGAGGGGGGAGATCCTCCACCCAGATTGCTAGCTCAAGCTTGCCACTGGTTTATCTTGTGGTCTTAGGCAATGTGTTAAGTTCTGCCTCTGGAAGACCTCAGGGTTAAACTCTTAAAGCAAAAGCACAGCCCATCACCATTATATATTAATGGCTGACTGCTACCTGTTGAAGTCATGTATGTTCTAGGACCCCGACAGACACCCATGTCTGTATGTTAACGGAGGTGTTTTATATTTGATACGTAAAAAGGCACGGCACAACGCTCATGAATAATGCTGAGCATGGGAATATTCTCGCTGTGCTCAGCGGGGCCATTCATGTGTGTGTGATGGCAAGTTCCCAGTCTAAGTGTATATGTAAAAGTTCACATTTATGCACCGTTGAATTTGCATAGTACTGTCCACAAAAGTCAACATTTTAAGCCTTTTAGAGCATTCTTATCATTCCTCCCTTGTGCAGGATGATTCTGAAGCAGATCCTTGTTGGCTAGGATAATCTAGGCTGTAGGTCCCTGGCAGTGGTATCTTTCTCTCAAATAAGTATGCCAGCTCCAAGACTGGTTGCTGGTACCTTCAAAGGATGAGAAGTCGGCACCTCCTTTGGCTGGCAAGGCTTCTGCACAACTGGGTGCTTCTCTTTCCCAGCAGAAAGGACTGTGGTTTCTGCCTTTGCCCTTGCCTAAGGGTGAGTTGTCTTTATTACAGTTACCCTATGGGCACAGGAAGTGATATTATATAAGAAATCGTTTTGCAACCCTACTTCTACTAATCATTGCCACTCCTACCATAATAACAGACAGATGCAATATACACGATTCATGTTTCTATTATTTTTCTGCTACAGTTTGCATGTGTTTTCCATTTAATTACAGTATATGAATTTCATATCTCTCACTTTTTCCCTTCTCGCATTCAAAGTTGAATTTGATATCTGTGATTTATAGATAGGCCTGTGGTAAATTGTTTGATGCACTTCACACTCTTAGGTTTGAGTCTCTGCAAATCTCTTAAGTGCTCTGAATATTTTCCAGTTTTGTTGGTGATGAAATAGTATCTGGGATACTATTGTGGTAGTTTCTGCACAAGACGTAAGAGTAGCTTGAGCATTTAAAGAAACTTTGCTTAACAACAGTAACAACACCAAAACCAATTGTAACCATTTATAGTTAGAGAACTCGTTGCACCGTTGTATCTCAAAACAAATTGTAAAGGACTTTGCAGGGGGAAAAAACTGAGGTGTGATGTTAAGAGATGACCAGGATACTACCAACAGAGCAGTGACAATACTGAAATAGAAACCAGATTTTTGTGACTGATCTACTCAGTGGGAAGCATGTCTCAAAATAATTTATGCTTGAAGAACTTGTGGTGTGCTACTCATCAAGTTCTTTCTTTACCAACATGTATTACCATGTTTGAATTGAGCATATTGTAAAACTTGAAGGAGTTTTCAGTTCAAGTTTTACATGAAAGAGGCCAGCCAAAATGAAGAGGAACAGGACTTTCTGAGAGCCTTTACTAAATGTTTGTACATACTGTATTTTCAACTGAATTATCGGAAATTCTTACTAACAGTGGGCTCTGCCTCCTCTGTAATTTTCCATGTGTTTCAGAAAGAGTTGAATTATGCTGCCACTTACCAAGAAGGAAAAACCAGCATAAGAGCATTGGTTTAATGGACATGCTTTGGATTTACACTGGCATCCTGAAAGCAGAGTTGTCCCCTGTGGGTGTAGAAGTATCATGGTAACTCTTCCCAGGTAATATTTTATTTTTTCTGAGTGCAGTGTCTAATTGTAATGTCCTCTACAGATCAATCCACTGTGTAAATGACACGTTTTTAAAAAAACTGGGTGAATGCCTACTTACTTCACACATAGCCCACAAAGGTTTTGAAAGCTTCATGTACTCTATTGAGTAAATAACTATAAATAAAACAGACTATTAAAAAATCTTTAAATGTGCATTATGCCATCAAACTATGCTGTTTGGAAAAAGCTGTGGTGTTTGGGAAAGATTATACATGTTTTTAACAACTGTCCAAATACATATTTACGCATACTTTAAAATGTACACAAAGCTATCTCCATGGCAACTCTTGGGCCCCAACAAGCTTTATTAATCATTCTTTGAATATAGTATTTTTAATAGCTTAAACACTGCCAGTAGACAGAAGACAGCTAATTATAAGGAGAAATGCTGATTTCAAGGGAGAGAGAATATGAAGATGTCTTTGAACTTAAAGGTCAGGGCATGTAAAGTCACTTGCAACATAAGTCTTCCACAACCATCAGTAGCAAATGGCAAAATGTTGATATGGGATGTATGGAATATACCTGTGTGGTAAATGGACAGAGATTTGTAGCTCGTATAGGCTTTTAGTACCTGGTTGTTCAGCCAGGTGAATAAAGAGACATTTCTCTTGCTGAGAAATCTCCTAGGTCAGCTCCAGCTGGAATTTTGCACTAAGGCTATTATCACTGAAGTTTTTTTTCATTACCTGCATGTCATCTATGACCTGCAGATATTTTGGGATTCTGGATTCCATAGACTCAGAATATTAGAGGCATTCAGTGTCCTAATTCCTTTTCAGTCCATGAGGACCAGAATCTGTGGGCTTCTTCTGGCTTCATTGTTTAACATGGGTATAGTATGATACTTGAAAGACAAAATTTCTTTAGATAAGAAACTTCAGAGTAGGGACCTTACTTTCCTGCTTGCCTGTGATGTTATCAAGCAATAATCCTTGTTAAGTAAGGATTAATGTTCAAACATGATCAGGCTGGTGAAACGTCTTTTTGGCTGCAGAGATCTGGCAGAGTCTCCCTCTGCCTGCCTTTGGATCATTTTATAGACCTTTTACATAAGCCACTTCATCTGTGAGCAGGGTGGGGGTTTGTGTATGGGATCATCAACTTCTCCCAGAGATCTCACCTGCATCCAAGAATAATGCCCTACAAAAGCATCTTTTAGTTGTAGAGCTCTGGAACCAAGTTCTCTGACTCTGTATCAGCTGGAAAGTTGGTTTGGATTTCACCAGCTTGTTTTATTGCAAGCTAGAGAGCTCCTGTGTTGAGAAGACTTGTCTTAAGCAGTCCTCCTAGTGTTCCTGTGAGAGGTAGTTATATTTTAAATACAGTAAGTCAACCTGTTGTCCATCTCTCATGGGTGACTTGATCTGGCCCTGTGGGGCAAAGTTAATAGAATCCTGTAATATCTAAAAAACCCCTTTACAAGCACCACTGTTTAATTTTTGGTTGTGCTGCTTATTTGTTAATTCCCATCTCCTTGCAAAACTTTCTAGGTACTCCTCTGGCACTCTGATTTCTTTATCTGACTTGCTAGGAGTGAACATGGCCCTTTACTTTTGGACAGTTGTCAATTTTACCAATTAAAAGAACGTCTTTGGATAGTTATCAGAAGCTGGAGCTGAAAACATGTTTGCAATTACTGATGACATAGCTGTTTCTATTTGCTGCTCTCTCTTTTAATTCCAAAAAGTGATATTTTTTTTGGCAGTAGATATGAGAAAATATGTCACTGTGTATAATTACAAAATGCTGTTCATTTCTGTCTTGTAACTGTGGGGGGTTAGTTGGTACAATACATTTGGTTCATTCTTGGCTCACTCAACTGCATGACACACATTTAAGTGTATTATTAATTATCATGTTAATATTCATTACCATGTTAATTTCCATGGGATCATATAATTCTGCATGCCTCCAAATTGATGTTCAAGTGTATATGCAAGCATGAAAAAATACACTGAATGATTTCCTAGGACTTTCTATTAAGCCTGAAATAAAATCATGTTCCATACATTTTCCTCTGGGAGACCTGGGTTTTTTCAGCAGACTTCAGCCCCACCATGATATTAGTTACAAAACAAGATTCATCCCTGTGAATGGGCTTTGCACAAAGCTGCTTCAAATGCTCCTTGTGCTTTCAACCAGATTCTAAATACAAATCCACAGTACTAGCTTTACTTTAATTTCCTAGGTTGCATCTGCCATCTCATCAGAGCAATCTGACTGTACAGCGCACTGAAGAAACTGCATAATATTTCTAGTGGCTTGGATTTTTCACTTGATATATTACAAATATATGAATAATGACTCTATAAATATCTGTGAATTTTTCAGTAGATGGCAGATTGTTTTGCAAGAGAAAATTCTACTAGAAACAGCAACTTGGAAACAACAAATTTGTGGGGTAAGAGGTAAACCTCAATTTAAATGCCTGTTGCCCAGGGACTTAAAAGAAAAGGCTTGATACAAATATTTCGGGGTCAACCTCCTGTAAGCACAGACCATCCTTACCTGAAGCCTAGTGAAATCAGTGGGAAGTTTTCATTGTTTTTGAATGTGTGTCAGACTTCTAATGCATGTGTCTGTAAGAACAAGAGACACATAATGCCTGAAATGCTTGATTTTTTCCAGAAAATAGGCCCATCCAACTCAAGCTTGTCCATTTCTGAAAATACCTTTGGTTCTGAGGGACTGCACCTGCGGCAGTTTGTAGATGGTTGGGTTCTTTTCTCTAGTCCTGGTGAAGTTTTAAAAGACTTCAGGTACATTCATTATCCACTTTACCTTCTCTTAGATTAGAGAACACACAGCATTCAGGGGAGAGAGAGGGTGGCTTTAGCTTCCTGCCTCAGCTGGTGGGTTGTCACTCCAGAGCAGGCGTAAGGGTGATGTCATGAAACTAGGATAGGGTCACAGCATTGAAAATTTTATTGTAGTGTAAGAATACCTCCCTGCCACAGTCCCTGTAGAGCAATCTATTTCAAGGTCAGGTACACTCTACAATCATCTGAAAACATGCATGTAAATAAATTGTATGGGCTTAGCTCTGCTGTCATTGACATTTTTCTCCAAGTAAATGCCAGAGCTACTGTTGAGAAAATTCTACTGACTAAGAAGCCCCACACCTGAACAGACTTAGAGCTGCTCTTCTCAGCTGGGATTTAGTAGTCTTGGTTCTAGGTGGCAGCATAGCCCTTCTCAAACCCTCTTGAGTTATGTGGGGTACACTTACCCTCTGTCATTAAGTGCAGAGATACCTGATTACTTCTAGATAGGCTGGCTCAGGAAGCAGGGTGGCTGTATCAGCCTCTTCAGAAAGCAGAGCTTATAAAGCAGGGGCACTGCTGCACCCACAGGTCCCTGCTCCTTCTGGGGTGTGAGCTGGTGTCAGTGCAAGGCTGTGGAGATGCATCCGCTTCAGAGATAGCATGTTTATTTGTGCAGAAGATGGGTATTTTTCTGTGCTTCAACTTCACTTACTAGGGTAGGACTCTTCTGCACTATGTCTTTCTGTCTGATGATAGTATAAGCAGTTTCAAGCATAGATGAACTCCTACAAAGCATTTGTGTATTGCCTATGACAGGGAGCTCTGCTCTTGTAAGAGACACCAGCATGCTGCTACATCATCATCATCATTATTGTTGTTGTTGTGTTATTATCATTTTAGTCAACAGGTTGTATTCAGAAGTCATAAGGCTGATTTTAGGATATCAGACCTATTTGAACACAGCCATTTAGAAGTGCGAGGTCTAAATTAATATATTGATAATATCATGTTAGGAAGGATATTTTGAACTTCTTTTTAAGCAGAAATTAGCATTTTATCTGAAAATAGTAATGGAAACAAAATTGTGTGGTCCACCAAGGTATATAATTTAGACCTGATGATAGAATAATTGTTTTCCATCAAGCAAACCAAAGAAGAACCCATAATAAAATTTTGCAAGTTAGCTGCCACCAAGAATAAACTCAAGAGCACTATATGAAATGAATTGGGTGTTTTAACTGAATCTTCTCTCAGGACAATAACTCTAATGTAGAGCCAAGGTCTGAGGAGGTCACCTGCAGAAAACCCTCCTGGGGCATTTCAGAGGAGAAAGGAGATATTCTTTTCCCTGTCAGGTTCACTTCGTGTCCTAATACATCTGAGGATGTGCATTGAAAATGTAATACACAGCCACCAGTCTGAATTGGGGTTTAGATAACAAGGGTCATTAAGAAATCTCTGAGGATGACAAACTTAACCCTGTATGAACTTAAGGATCATATCCTGCTACTAATGCGAAGAGTAAGTCTGGTTGATTGTAATTGTGACTGAACTAAAATGTCACTTACCATTAGAATCAATTTCATTTTTTTTTAAATTACAGCATTTCTCTAAAAATGTATGTGAAAGATCATACCTGGCATCTACTGAACATAGTCTATAGTGATCTTTTCCAGTACTGTATGAGAGAACATCTGGATTTCCATATATTTCCAAATATTTGCCATGTCTAAGATTGTGTTTGCAGGAGTGGGGTGTGGTAATTCAGTGCAGGATCCCAAATTAAAATACCTATTGAGAAATCTCTACGTTTGTCATCACAAGTATGTTTCTAACTCCACAGCTTCTGCTAAGGCCCTTCGGGTAAACCAGGGTGTATCGCGACTTGCTGAGTACAAAGGATGATGTGTGCTTTCCAAAGAATGCGCAATACTCCTGGTTATGAATAATGATAGATATCGCTTTGTTTTCAGCACGCTGCCTCACAGCTGGATGCACTAGGGCGAGGTGCTCCAAACATTTTTTCGGGGATTCCCATGTTAGCTGTGTGCAATATAGAGTGGAAAGGGTTTGAAGTTACCCTGCCAGTGCCTGTGTGAAAGATTCCTGACTGTTTGCGCTATCAAAGTCATTCCCTGAGCATTCTCAGACCTTTATCAAAATGGCCCGATTTAAGTTTGCCTGTATCAAGCATGGAGGCCACTTTAACTCCCCTTGCCCAAATCCCTGCACTCCATCCTACAGACATGCCTTTGAGCCTTGAGCCTCAGCTCATGTAAATTTTTATAGCTCCATTAACTGGGATGTCATCAATTTGAACAATTACAAATTACAGTGATATTAAAATATCCAAGCAGCACTTGCCAGAAGTCAGCAAGGACGGGAATTATCACATTCTTTGCTCTCCAGTCATGCTGGGGCTCTTCATTTGGTTCCTGTGCCCTGTGTCTTGCATCAGGGAGCCGAGTTGTCAAAGATCTGATTTGCATTTTTGCTTCCTTGAACTCCTCAGTGTTGCTCATACCAGTGAAGGAGCTTGGCTAAGCATAGAGTTTTCAGTATATTGTGTTTACTTAAGGGGATTTAGGTACTTACAGAAAACACTGTGTAGATAGACACTAACTACAAGGATTATGGGTGAATTTTTTTTAGCTCCACTTCTAAATCAGTTCAATTCAGTGAGGCTTTTTGACTTGATAAGCTGTGGAAGTCTTTTGTTCATAGTAAAAAAAAAAACCAAGATAGATCCCTTGGGTATCTTTCATGGACAGGAATGATAGAAGGAGCCTTCTTTACTTTACAGCAGATTCAATTCTTTGTGCCCATTTGTCAGTAGTGTCCATCTCTGCATCTCTGAGCTAGTGTCAGGGTGCTGCGTACAACAAAGCCATCTCCTTTCTCCTGGGATCAGGCAGAATTTTTGACTCATCAGATTTTTTCCTGAGAAGCCTTTTTTGATTCCTGATGATTGGATGAACTGGCTTTATAGCTTTTTTTTTTTCCTTCTTTTTCTCTTGGTTTGGTCACAGGACACAATTATATTCATTTTTAGAGTGGTCCAAGCTGTAGTAGCTAACTGAAGGCACTATGCAGCGTAGTGTCTTTGGGACATTAATAGACACATAATCACCAGGGAGGGACAAATTTGAGTCCCTGGGAGACAGGAAGCCCTGCTTTTTGGAGGACTTGTGTTCTTATGATGAAATAGCCTCAGACTAATTCTCCTCTCAGTACGATAAATCAGGAGTGATTTCCTTGGACTAAAAAGGGGTCGCAAAGAGATAAAACTAGTGACAGGAGAATCATTGCCCTTCTCTTTTAAGAACAGGCAATTGGTTAAATTCCTTTGCTCCTCAGATAGTGTTGAATGTCATGCAAGTGATCATTCAGTCTGTGGGGAGTGGGATACAATCAGGATGCTAATGTGCCGTGAGTGCAGCTGTTTCTTCCTCCATGTCACCGTACTTTGACTCACCTTTGCTGCCAAAGTATTTGTTCACCGCTCTTCATTTGTAACTCAAATCTATACCTACACACATTTGCAACTGAGATTTGTAAGAGACAATTTTATGCTTGAAAAGGGAGAATTACTTTACAACTGTACCTGTTGTCTGTGCAAAGGCTTGACATCCTCGCAAGAATTCCTTTCACTCTGTGCCTCTGGTTCTCTTTGTCAGTAAGAAACAGAACATGTGTAGTTCTAAGTGCTGAAAATCAAATACTGACGTGATATATTAGTTTCTCCCCCCCCCCCCCGTGTTCTAAATATGGCTCTACTTTGAAATTAAGTGCACTACAGAATATTCGGTTGCAGCACATTGCTGGCATACAGTTTATAAATTGTTAGTGTTTGGCAGCCCTTGGTTTTTAAATTCCTACTGATCACAAGTAGCTGGCACTAATCAGCTCCAATAGAGTTATGGTACTGTGTACCTTCTTAAGTGGCTGGAGTGGAGATATACATCTAAAACCCCCATATATAATAGCCACATGCCAGAAACACTTTACTCTGAGCAGGGTTTTTATTTTACTTTTTACATCTCTCACATTTTACATCTGGTTCAACAGTTCTGAAGGAAACTACATCTGATGTGATAGCAGGAGATCTATATCACACATCTCAAAACTTGCCAGAAATGCAATTTAAATATAGTTTTGGACAGAGTAAAAAAGTATTATTGGTATCAGATGTCTGGGCAGTGAGAAGTTGAGCTCCGTCTCTGCTTGATTTTTTTCGTACAGAAGGAAATCATAAGGTGAAATCCTAGTTCTGCTAAAAGTAGTGAGAGCTTTGCCATTGATTTCAGTCATCAGAGTTTCACCTTGCAGCTCTAAAGTAACTGCCAAGTTCAAGCAAAACTGTATAGTCTGAGCAGCAATGGCAGACCTAAATGTGGCCTTTTGCAGAGGTGAGCAGGGTTTGGACTGTTTTTTCAGTGTGGAGAGCTATCACCTGTACTGTGTCACAGACTTCAGAGAGGTCTTCTCCAGTATTTGGATTCACCAAAAGTTTGGGCAGGGAAGGCTGGCTCTGGTGTACATCACTTTATTCCAGTTTATTTTCATGGTGCAAGTGTAGAAATATCTATTTCAAATCAGTAGGAGTTTTATGCCTTGGTCATCTGAGAGTGCATATACCACCTGAACTAAGGTTCTGAAGTTTGTGGGAGTCATTCATCAGTAGTGGATGGAAAATGCGACCTCCTAGCTGTGTCTGTCACAAATCAGCACCTCCTGTGGCTCCAGTTTGAAGGGGCTGCCTGCACCTCATCTGCACATGGCAGTGGATTTAGTTGCCTGGAAATAAGATAATCTATGTGTTCAAGAAGTATAATTTTAAGGCTGTTGGTACTTGGGGTTTGCTGAAAAACAAACCTCACTGATCCAGGACACTGAAACCTCCTGTCAGTCAAAGGCTTGGGAACGTATTCAGCCACTTCTGTGTCAGCGATATGTCAGAGCACCTATGCAAGTAGCCCAAATGCATTTTGTTCTTGTGCTGCTAAGGTACATCGTTGTGCAGAGTCTGGGACTGTCTGAACAGACAAACCAAGATTCACTTTGTTATTAGGATCGTAATTGTTATTATTTTATCACTCCGGAGCCCTAACGAAGGATGGGGGCCCCAGCGTGATAGGCTCTGTAAGAAGACGAGCTTCAGCTCTTGCTTTGAAGCACACTACATTTTTGTCTCATTACTTCTGATCATAATCCAGCACCAAAAGAAATCAAAAGCTGTCTGAATTCATTGAGAGCTGAGGGCACACAAAAGCTCTCAGGAAATGCTCCATGTGTTGTCAGGATCAGGCCCATAATGTGTAACTCCAGCCTAGAAAACTCATTTCCTTTGAAGCTCAGTTGAGTGTTACTACTACACATCAGCATGTTGCACCACACAGAGTATATCAAATTTGATGTCATTTTTTTTTCTTCCTTTTTCCCTGGGAACCTGTAAATATCCTTTGGTAGCAAAACCGGAGAGGAATAAATTCTCCTCGATGTATTTACAAATGTGAGAAGCTTTTCAAGTTGTATTTGCAATTCTCTTTCTTGCAATGACCTCTATTTTCATAATCCTTCATGGAATATCATGGTTTAAAGAGCTTTTTCTCCCTGCTGTTTTTGTTAAAAGGTTTTTGGTGTGATATTTGGAAAGTCAAATTCTGCATTTAAATGTTGTGTTTTCACAGATATAAATGAAAGAGGCCATATTTATCTTTTTCCCTCTTTTCCCCTTTTCTGAGAACATCAAGCAATTCTACTCTTCTGCACGTATTGTTAACTAAACCGTGAGAGCATACAGCAGCTTTAATAGTAAAGCAATTGTGATTACATCTTGCTTGTAATTACATTTATTTCCTCACATATGTCCAAAAAGGCAAGGATTAGTTTGGCCTGTATAGGCATGTGCTAATGGCAGGAAAATCATCTGGCAGCTTGACAGCAAGGAAAATAGCTTACAGTCACTTAAAGTCTTTCATGTCATGGACACTTGCAAAGACTCTGAGCACTCAGTTTTTTGCTCGCATGCTTTTAAAATCGATTGCATTTTGAGAGAGGGAGAATTTGTTGTATGCTGTGGATTTGCATCTAAATAATCAAAATATAAAGAGATATAAATGGCAAGGTATGGGTGTGTGATCACAGATATGAAAACCCCAGTAATGGCACTCTACGGGACTGATCTACAAATAGCCTTGGGCCCTCTGCTTTGCTGTGTGTTAGACGAGCAGAAACACCTGCAGCTGTTTACGGAAAAAAGGTGGACAAATAAAGAGTCCCTTGTTATGAGATGGACTCTCAGACTCACTTCTATCCCACACACAACCTCATTGATTTAATTGACTCTGTATGTACAGGATGGTGCCGTTCAGAGTGACCTATCGGGTCACGAGTTGTTCCTGTTAAAGCAGGGCTTTGCCAGCCACTGTATTTCTGGCACAAGATGGCCACAGTAGTAAGCATTCTTTTTGCTTTTCAACAAAAGCCTGGCTAGAAGTTTTACAGACTGATTTATGACAAAGCTGAAATCATATGCATATTCTCAGTGAAAAAAAGTTTCTTATTTGAAACAATACATGTAGTTTTGCTTTTAATTTCAACCAGAAAGTTTGCAAAGATCTTCAAAAGCTGTATATAACCTTCAGCTGAACAGCGTCCGTGGTAGATCCCTAATACTGTCTGGGAGGAGTAAGTATTTTTCACTGTTCATATAAGACACAAACTAGGCCAATTTGCAGCGAGTTATTCTGAAATTAGAGGTGCATTTGTATCTTCAGTCTGGTCTGCTTGCTTTCCTCTACTGTGGTTATCAAGAATCAACCAATGTTTTCTCCAGTGGAATAAGTGAGTACCCAGCCAGAACAAGAAAGCTCTCCAAAGGCATGCCTTGATCCTGTGTTAGATCTTTCCCAGATTTGTGGGCACACACAAGACATTTGATTGCCAGTATTCATGGTCTCGGAATACACAAATTATGGCCACAGCTGTAGAGATCATTACTGAAAATTTGTTCATGAGTAGGTAAATACATGAACAAATGTTAATCTGCCCACCCAATTCAGCAACTAATTGCACAGTCTTGCAAATGTGTCCAGTTTGATATTTTTCTTGCTTAGCTAGAGAGGAGATGCTGCATAAATCCTGTAGCCTTGTGCCAGATGATGAGACAGACAGACAGACGGAACTCGACTGGTATAAATACACCTAGCTTCACTGACAGGGGCTGGCAGTCGCTGAGTTACAGTTACCAGGAATCAACCCACTGTTTTTTGCTGAGTAATTAGGCTGGGCAGCCAGGGTAGCCAAACAAATACTCATACAAAGCTGGTTCTGCCCTCCAGGCAGCACGGACAAAGAAACAGCAAAATAATAGAAGTTGTTTACTGGGTATGTTGCTGCTGTCTACAAGGGTAAGGCATTTTCTAGTTTTCTTGGGGCAATAAAGTTCTGACCTTCTTTGTAGATGTCCCTCATCCTTTAGCTGCTCACAATATGGGCAGTCATTAAATCTTTTAAAATGGAATTTGTGAGAGTAGCGGAGAGCCACTATAGGTCTAAAACCCAGGGGTTTTTTGTTTAGTTTTGTTTTGGCTACTTTGTAGCTTTATTGTGTTTATTGTTCCCTGTCTCTCAAGCCTCCCATTGAGCTTAAAACTTTCAATAGCAAGAGCACAGAGCAACTATCTTTATAATAGTTACTAAATATCTTTTTCCTCCCAGAGAAAGAGCCTAAACTTTCTCCTCCAAGCATTATAAGCAATGGTAGGATTATTATTTGCCATGGCAATGGGAGGAGGAGGCAACAGAGGAATTAGTATGGATACAATGAGAAAATGAAGGTGCACAATCTGTGTTCACTACAGAAATGAGGCTTGTCTTCTGGCTAGAATCGAGGTCAAATTGCGACATCTGAGCACTGGGTGAGGAAAAGCAGAAGGTTGGACTGGAGTTTTGGTCTGTTCCCCGTGACAGAATTTAGGGAGTGCTGAGAAATCTGGCTTTAGATCTATTTCTGGATTTGTATGCTGTGTCTCTAAGAGTTATGTTAGCTTTCTCCATTTTGCCATCTGAAAATGTTAATATTTAGGGGATTTTTTTCATAAAAACAGCAACAACATGGAAAATATTAACAGGAAACGTTTTAGATGCTACAGGAAATTACAGCTGTGAAGAGTGTTTCACATTGTATTAGCAGAAGATTGAATGAGGCTTCTTCCCATCCAAACTTTTAAATCTGTGAAGAGGAGGAATCTCTGACTCCATGTACTTGCTCCTAAGTGGTATGAAATCTATAAAGAACAGGTATTACTGTCTGCTTTGCTTTCACAGACCATGGAGTCAGCAAATACACTGAAGACAACTTTGTTGCATAGTTCTGAGAATGGTGAATGTAGTGAATGACATGTACTAGTCACAGCTGACAATCTGCTGTCCCAGTTTGAGCACTACACTGCAAGGGCTGTTGTCAGCAGGACACAAGTGTCCGACAGGCAGTGCCTGTTTGGTCATGCCTTGGATCCTGCTTTCTGAAATGGAGGTCTGTCCCCTGCCCCTCACACCAGGAAGGGCAGTTGGTATTTCAAAACTGCTCTCATGGGACAAGTGGGCTGTAGACCCACCTGAGACTCCAGCTCACTAGCAGCCTAGATCTGGCAAGTTCAGAGTGAGCAGTGAAGCTTCCTGAACAGCCAGGTGAATGAAACTACACTGAACTTTGTTTTGTTAGCTAGCTAGCATGAGCCTAGTCTGGTTATTTCAATATTAAATTTGCAGTTTCATAATTTATATCCCTCAAGCATTATTGTGACTCACATCGGATGACTGGTTTACTCTCAGATCCTGCCCATGTTCCTACATATGCGGTTTATTTTCTGACTTGGTTGACCTAGAGAGAATATTGCTGCTGGATGAGCCTTTCCATGAGAAGACGATGTGCTTGCTTCATCCTGTTCACAAATCTCCCCAGACTTAATGCACAAAATTAGCAAAAAAAAAAAAATAAAAATAAAAATTCTGGTTAACTTATCTTGAGATAAATCCTCTACTTTGGAAAATGCATAAAAATCAGAGATAACTTCTGCTGCTGGTGTGCCTGTCCTCATCCTGTGTGACTGTAGGGAATCAAAAGAACAGTGCCTCTGAGCTCAACAGCTTTGCTCTGTTTGTAGTCTCGGACCAGCCACTGTCCTGGAGAAGTCTGCCCTGGCAGTGGGAGTGTGTACCCTTCTCATCGGGATCGCCTGCCCTCCCTGTATATCCACTTTCCACACCCACAGGATGGCATCAAGTCTGCATGTACTCATAGCCACAGAACTGCTGTGCTCTGCAGTCTGCGAGGGGTGGATATACCTGATCTGCCTCAAACTAACAAATCCCCCTGTGCTTGGAAATAAAACAAACCTCAGAAGGGGGGAAAGTTCCCTCTTCTGAGATGATCAGATGCCATAATACAGTTTCTTTTGAGCCATATTCTGTTGGGCAGACAGCTATTGATGTGCTCCCCATTGTCACTTAGGTATTTGGTCTATTCATTATTTTCGTTTATACTGTTTATGTAAAGCACCTAGAGGCCTGTGATAAGCAAATTTCACTGAATAAAATAAGCCAACTTTAGTAGGTCAATTAGCATTCTCCAAAGATCATACATTTTAGCAGGGAGTTTTGCAGTTTACCCCTGTTGTCTAAGGAGAAAATGGAAAGCAGACCCCTCCCCTCTTATACAGTGTCAAATATCAACTCTAAATTAGAATGTTACTTATTCTTACTGAAACTGGGAATTCATCGTATGAGCTGAGTAATCACAATGCTGTGCTCTGATTTCACTTCTGGAGATCATCCAATGAAAACAGCCCATTTTTACCTACTGGGAAGAAACAGGCAAATACAGTCATGTCTCTAATATGTGTACACTATATCAGCGCTTTCCAGGTTGCTTGATAAATGCAGCTTAAGAATGTTCTAAGATACAGACAGGGATATTTGTAATGAGACCTATCCAATGTATTTCTGGTGTCCACTGTTTGCTTTATTGTTGTAAAATCAATAAAACTTAGGTGTACCAAAGAATATAGCTCAGTAATACAGTGATGCAGGCTGATTGAAGTTGTTTTGATGGTGAATTTATTTTAGATTTGAACATTATGAGCTTCCTCCTTTCCCTACTTACACAACTTCTAGCTGTTTTATTGCCCCCTTCCCTTCACTTGCTTGTCCTCTTTAAGGAGTCCTTTGAGATGCTTTTTTCTTCTGCTTAAGTTTTCTTCGGTTCTTTCATGATGCCTCTCTGTTTGAAGCTCTTTCCTTGTTCTAGGTATCTTTTGATTATGATTTTTTCACTACTGACTCCTAACATAAAACCAATTAATTAGGTAACACTGCCACAGAGAAACAATACAACATTTATATTTTGTGTGCCATGCTGAGATTGTGTCTTTCATCTCAGTTTACTAAGGTCAACCTGCCTGAAGTTGGGTATTTACCTTTATAACTCCTCATCTGAGTAAGTGGTCTAATTTTTACTCACAGTTTCACTGACATCTACTTCCTGACTTGAGAGAGCCTCTTGATGTGCTTCTGGTTTGCTAATTTAGGCTTAAACTTCATGTCATACTCAGTCAGACCAAGCCATATGAACTGCCTCATGTCTATTCTTCCTGTAGGCTGTGTTTGTGAAGCTGACCTTCCTAGGAATCAACCTCAGAAAGTTGATTTTTTTTGGTTTTTTGGGCTAAGGTTGTGCTGACCAAGGGGCACAGAAGAGGTGTAGGAGCAGGCAGAACAGTTGGGAGCAAAGAATGGGGAATAGGATTGCTGCCGTCTGGACTCCTGTGTTCAAGGTTCAAGATCCTGGGTAAATTCTAAATACACACAGAAGTGGAGTGTGGGAGGAACTGTGCTAGTGTATGATCAAATTCGTATGCTGGAGTTCAGAGGATTAGAGTCGAGAGTTACTGGAGGTGTGCCTCAGAGGTTTCAGTGTAAGTGGTCAGCAGGTCTGTGTGTTCAGGAGACCTTCATCTTAACTCTGGCACTGCAGAGATGGCCAGTGATCTGGGGCCTTCAGCCCAGGTCCTGAAGGGTATTTAGGTTTCTCACTGCAATTGATTTTGGTGTCTTCAGTGCTGATGCAAATGTGAATTATTAATGAATCAGTGAAATTAGCACAGCTCTTGTTGGTAAGGGTAGAAAAACAAGCTGAAGGAAGGAAAGCCACTCTTTTGAAGATGCCCAGAATGACTATATTAATGCAGCAATGTGAAATATTAGTTTTTCCCAAGAAATAAGGGACATAAATACCTAAAGCAGTTCTCACCACAGCAAAACCATTTGATTATTTTCCCTTGGTTGCTGATGTTGTTCATCAGCCTAGTCATACAGCGACTATTTCTCTATACCAGAACTTTTCCATTACAGTCATGGATATTTTTGCTTCCTACCTCATTTGTTCACCAGTCATGCAGAAGGCATCATATACTACATTGCAATCCAAATATTCTGTCTCTAGTGAGAATACATAAATTATTTTGATTTGTGATTGCTTTAGACTCTGAAAGCTTGTCCTTTGCTCGTGCCACAGAAATCATCCATAAAGATATTGCATGCTATGTACAGGTTGGAAGGTCAACTTTGGTGGTGGCTTCAGAACTTAATGATTCTCATCAGGGCTGAGAACCAAACCAAGAAAATTAGATATGTAACTATGAACTCTGGCCTAACAACATCAGCTACATCCAACTGCTAACACCACATTGATAGACTTTTAATCCCAGAATGTAAAGTACCCAACCCAAGTCAAAACAAAACTGAGAACCAACTACCACCCTAAATCTAGTGAGGTTTTATCTAATTTTTTTCCTGGGATATAATAAATTAAACATAGTATGAAATGCAAAAAGGTTACATTGAGACATATAATATTTGAAGGTTTAATTCATTTTTCTAGTGTATAAGACACAAGGCTATTAAATTTTTAAAGCAGTGATCTCCTGAAGTCCCTACTTTATGAGGGCTTTCTTCATAAAGATAAATGGTTTCCTTGCCAAATCAAATGCAGATTTGAAACAAATTAAGTTAATGTTCAACGGTACAAGGTAGAATGGATGGGGGAACTGTTTTATTTTGCATTGTAATAACCATATACACCTAAATCAATAGCTGTGGAAAAAAAAGGCAATAATATCACGTAACTGCAGGAAATGAAATATAGTGAGATGAAGGGGGGAGCGGGTTGCAGAATGAAAGGATTTGTATTGGAATAATGACATTTCATTAAACAGGGAAGGAGTGCTATTGAATATAAGTCCATACCAGTAAATTCTGTTTCTTATAATAACACTTGAGATGAGTTAAAGTTGCCCAAGTATTGTGATAAAGCATCTTGCTGGATTCCTGTCTTATATTATGCTGTAATTTTATGTTAAAAGAAAAATTTGAAATGTTAAAGAGGCAGTGCATGTTTTCTAAAGTGCTTTCTATTTCTCCTAATGTTTCATTTAACTTGTTATATTTTCTTGTGCTCCTGCAATCTGAGCAGGAGGAAGTTTATCAGTTTCGTTCTTCTGTAAGCTCATATTAAAGAAACAAAACAAAACGTGAATTTGGCAGTGGTGGAAGGTATTGGATTGAGAGTGCTGGGGATTAAAGCCCTCTATTTATCCGCAGCACAGGCTCAGGCTGGGGAGTAACAACACAGATTTATAGCAGGATGAATCTGTCCTCTCTGCAATACAGAGGATCAGATTCTCAACTGGTGTAAAGCAGCAGCAGCCAGTGGCGATACACTGGTTAATGCTACTGAACAAGACTGGCTGCAATCTTTCTCAAAGTGTCTTAGAAGGAAATCCTGGTTCCCCTGAAGTCAATGGCAAAAGTCCCATTGATTTCAAGGGGGTAGGGATTTTAACCTCGGTTTTCCCGTGTGTCATCCCTGAAATCTCCCTGAAAGACTCACCAGGTAGAAAGGAAAATATTCCATGTGCTTCACTTTAGTCATTTCCCTCAGCTGCTTAGTTCTTTTGAGATTGCCCACAAAGGGACCAGTCCCACTGACTGGGCAACTGAGAGACTGAAAGCGTGTGAGTGCTAGACATGAAAATGGTACCATTTATGTCACATGGGTCAGATCAAGAGGAGCTCATTAGAGGGACAAATTAATTTTGTTCTTTTGCATGAACAGTATCTGCCAAAACAGGAACTTGGGTGTCAGTGTGTGGGCATCTCGGTCAAACTTATGCCAAGCGATCATCTGGAAAATCACTTGCAGTTTTAAGAGGTGTATAGGACTGTAAAGAAAGTAAGATTGACAGTGTCGTATACCTTTATATCAGTGATACAAATATTTTGGAACGTGGAACTCAGACAGCTGTCTCAGAGTTTCTCTCTACCATTCCTCATATAGTGTGTGCAGACTACATGAAATGGTTATTATCGCTTTCAGCAGTTTTTGAACCCTGTATTTTACAAAACATGTCATAAAAATGCCATGGCAGCAGGGTCTATATGAGATAGCAATAGAGCTAGACCTGTATTTGGGTATTAATGAAGAGAGGTTTGGGAACTTCACTGTAGTTTACTGAGTTGCTCACTGTTGGGTACAGATTAAAGAGGAGCCCATCATCATGAGAACATGGTACCCCTTTGTGTCATTCTCATGCCATAATATCAAGGCTTCTCTTTCCTGTGGTGTATTTCTGGCAATTGCAGAAATCAAGCAATTCTTTACTTAGATTTCCTGGACTAATTATACAAAATTACTGTAGTCAGAAATGCATGAAAATTCAGAGGACATTTGGAAAAAACTTGGCTTATCATTTAGGGCCTTACAAATTGTTGCATCTTGTCTACTCATCATAGAAGAGGCATTTTTGTGCAGAGCTTGTGTCTTAAATTCTTTTCAGGAGACATCCAAATGATCCCCTGTGTGCAGTTAAAGAATGAAACTTGTCCATACGTACACAGCTCTGCATCATCATGTCCCCAATACAGTTTGCGTCTGTGCTTGTTCCTACTTGTACCCTGCACAACGAATGAGCTGTCCCTTTGTGTTGAGCCAGTGAGGGGCTTGCTTTGAATTATTTTTACGGTCATAATGAGCTATGTGCTTGACTTGTTGGTTCATTTGTTTTAATAAGGATGGGTCAAGCTTTCTCAAACAGACTTCAGACCTCATTCAGTTTGAAGAGTCTCATCCCTAAGAGCACTCTAAAAAATGCATAGCTGTACTTGAGGTTGTCTCAATTCCTTAGCCTGCCTCCAAAGTAAGATCCAAAGAGGAGCTTGCTGAAGCAAATCAACTTTTCAGAACTGCATATTGTGAAATCGGTACCCATCTCTGTCAGAAGGAATCGATATATCACTGAATGATCCAGGGTTCATCTGGATTCATATTAATAAACCTTACCTGAGCACATCATGGGCTGCACTTTCCATGCAAAAAGTGTCTGTTTCAGGAACATTATTTATAGTGTCTCCTTCTGTAAGTTCATCAGCTAAGGTATCACTAGATTTTTGCCAAGAGGCTGGGATTTGGCTGTCTCCCACTCAGGAAATGAGTGAAATGGGTGCTCAGTGGAATTAAATATTTTTTGTAAAAATAAAAAAAAAAAAAAAAGGCAACCAAATACATCCAGGCTCTCATGTAAAATGCCACAGGGAGTTTCATTTAGAATATGTACAACTAATCAACCTCTGATTTGTGCATTGCTATCACATTTTCTGGTCTCTGTTTCTTCTGGATAGGACACTTGGGATGTGATCCTTTCAAATTGCCTTTTAATTTTACTCCCCATGAAATTAATTATTGACAAGTCCTAGAATCTGAGCCACTCTAACCAACTGTTCATGGATTTGTCATGTACACTTACCAGTAAAATTCACAAGTCACACTTTACTATAAATTATATAAGTCAATTGGAGAACAGAAACAGTACTGCATGGTTTATCTAAATAACAAACACAGTTTTAATGGTAAACATTCACTCTGAACTTTCCAAGAACATCTTGTAGCATAAAAAAAAAATACTGCAAAAATTCTCGGATAGTGATTTTAGGTAATGGTTAAATGTAAGAATTTCACTGTGTTGCAGGAACAGTAAAAAAAAAAAGATGAAATATATTGAATAAAGATTTTATTGTGAGTTATTTGCTCAGCTCTGAAGCACCATCAATTTTTTCTCCCTATATAAAAATAATGAAGTCAATAAATGTGTTTAGGTGACCTCTGAGACTTACAAAAAGGATGTTATGAGATGGGTGAATACTGGATACAGTATTTCATTCAGATGCCGAACAGCTGTTGTGGTAGACAATGCTGGCATCCTATTTTTCACCATTGATGCTAATGCAAATTGGTTTTTGATTGTATATATATTCTATCATATTGCAGGAATGTGGAAAAGACTACTAGGCTGTCAACCCTTCTGTCCCACCTGTTCATGTGACTTTCTAACGTGTAGTTACAGATAGTAAATCAGGAAGCTTGGTGACCAGTATGAGAGCCTGCATACAGATTTGCCCAGCCATTGCTGACAACCAGCCTGGTGGCTGAATTTGTCTGCAGCCTCCTTCCAAAACCCATTGGGCCATATTGTTGTCCTGATGATTTCGACGGGCATGTGACAGCAGTGTAAATGGTTACCTGTTTTTTTTTCCCCTGGAAATGTAGATTTTATTCAGATGCATTTATGAACATCTGGACTCTGTTGTGACCCTGTCACCATGGGCTGTTAATTGTTCCATCTCCTTTCCAAATGAATAATCTCAGCTTGCTGCACATCACATCAGATACCAGCAAAGATTTGTTGTGGCACTGAATTGCTTGTGTATATTACAGAAAGTCTCTCATGAATCACAAAATGCGAAGGATGACGCTGTGTGCTCCCCTTAGATGTGTGGTGCTCCTGTGAAGTTATCTGCCTTGCTACCTGTCTTGTCATCAGTGCTAAGTGTTCACAGAAATAGGAAAAATATTTTTCAAGGAAATATACAAATTAGCACTTTAGGACTAATTGTTGTGCAGATTTAATATTTATACTGGTTGGGCCTTTTTCCTTTGCAGGATGATGAAAAAGAGAGAAATTATGCGTTAACAGTAACAATTAACAATATGATGAGAACTCTGTGTTAGCTTAACCACATTTTCGATGTATTTTCTCTGAGTTCAGTATTTATTTTCTTTTCAGTCTGCCAGCTATTCAGAAGGAGGTGCACACCTTGTCAATTACTGGATGACCTCCTTTGTAAATTGACTGAGAGTCTGTGATTTGCCCTGGAGCATCTTTTTTGAGTAATTAGTGTAAATCAGTCAATAGATCTGTGTTAGGAACACCTTAAAAATTGCAGTAGTTTGGAAAACGTTGCACTCTATTATATGTTATCTCTTTTAAGTGCCATTGGTTTAAAATGTGAGAAAATTATCCATTTTTAAAAATAGATCAGTAGTACTTTGATTATGCAGCTTTTGATTTAGAGGGCTTTATGCATTTATTCAGTAGACAGTTGACACTGTACCTGCAGTTTTCTGCTTATTTAAAAGTACTTTCAAGGTATTGCTCCATAAACTGCTCACACTGAAAATAAGGATATAGAAGGATCCTTTTGACTTGCATACGTGTGACCCCTTCTAAAACAAAGTTGCCCACACTCTGGGATGCTCCACAGTTCTGTGTGATATTTTCTCGATACACTGTTCCTCTGCAGTTGCTGAGCTATGGTGGTGGTGACCTCAGGCTCTCTTCTTAGTATGGGAGGCAAGAGAAGGACGCTGGTTGTAGGCAAGGGCTTGAGCTGAAGGTGGTGTTGCTACAGAAGGAGTTTGCTTGGGGGTGAGGGATTTGTTAGTCGAAAGACAAGTTCCAACATCCGTTTTAGCATGTTAGTGAGTCACTCATGACTGTCAGACTCCAGTGGCTGCTTAGCTTCTTGGGTGCAGTTCTTTCATCTACAATTCATGGATGCTTTTTTGCCCCAACCAGTTCTTTTCCCCTTACTGAATTCTTGCTCATGGAGTCCAGCCTTTTTGTTTGTTTTTGGTTTTTTTTTTAAGGGAGGTGGATATCATTTCAGTTTCTGCCTTTGTCAGATTTTGTGGTTTTGCAACTCTGTGTTTCTGTTTTCTTTTTATAGTAATTCTGCCCTTCAAAACCACAGAGAGACTGACTCTAGCCATGAGAAGTGCTCTCAGAAGTACATCTAGGAGCCTTCACTCCTTCATATTCATATACTAGAGTCCTCTTATTTGTTACTTGTATGAGTAATTAAAAATGGTTTGAGTAGTTCAGAAAATTTAATCAAAACTGGGAATAGTCTTAGATCCTGAATAGGTACCAGCTTTGAAAACGCTGACCATTGTAGGTCCGTCATCCCCAAGATGAACCTTGCTTGGCTTTCTAGCTGTGCACATAAAACAAGCTGTTTAGAGGAAAAAAGCCAGGGATTTTTTTTTAAAGAACTGTAATTAAGCAATCATAACAGCCCTTTAAATAAATACAGCTTGCATTTACATTTTAACATGCACTTCTGGTGTTTGTTTAACTTTATTTCTTTTTCACCCCATTTTAACTTAATAGAAAATCTACATCAGGCTTTCTGAATGCTTCCACTCCTCCCGCCTGTCACAGCCTGTGTGCTGTTCATCGGAGCCCTCCAGACTCAAGCTGGCAGGACGCCTAACGTTGTCACCCGCCTAGGAGAAGTAGGTTTAAACTGAAAAGCCAACCATTTAGAAAGGGGCATTGTTTTGCCCATCCCCAGATCAGGATCTTTGAAAGCAATTAAAACTTAATTGTGATCAGAAATCGTGTACGTTCGTCTCAGGCCTCAGCTGTATAAAGTTCACTGTTCCCTGGAGTTAGAGATCTGGGCTGTTTTTTCAGAAGAGCTCAGCATGCACCAACTCTTGTTGAGAACAACAGGGATGCTTCTTGAGATTGAATGCCTTTGAAAATCTGATCATGTCACTTTATTTATTTATGTAGATTTGTGTATGCACAAATATATACAACATGCCCAGAAACAAGCACGCACACATACATGACAGCTCTAGGGTCTGGATTTTCAAAGAAGCCTAGGAGAATTCAGTGGGAGATGGGTGCCTAATTAAAATTCATATCCTTCCTGCCTTTGGCATAACTTAAACCTACAGCTAAATTAATACCAAAACATGACTAAAGGGCAGCAGGATAATTCAGTAAAACCCACAAGAAGCAAGCCAGGCAAATTAGCCTTCCTTTCACCAGCCTTACATTTTCCTATTTCTTATTTTCAAAGATGGAAGGAAAATGGCAAATGAATGCCAAATCTCTTTAAAATACTGCCCTTAGGTTGGCAGATGCTTTAGATTGTCTGGGGTCAGGACCTATCTCTGGTTATGTGTTTGTGTAGGCATCGAACAGGGTCTGTTTTTTGTTGAGACTTCACTGTACTGTTGCACTAGTGTATAAATACCATAGCCAGGTAACAGAGCACTTTGGGGTACTTGTAAAATCATACTGTAAGCTGTAAAATCATAGCAGAAACAGTGCATCTTCCCCCTTCAATATACTGCAAACAAATAAACAAAACCCTTGGTTTAGGATTCCCCGGAATCTTGTTCCTTATCTACATGTACAAAAAGAAAATCCTGCATCCTGGAAGATGATTTACCAAAGCAATAGTTTTTATGATAGTGCACAGTACAGTTTACATTCCAGCCTTGGTCCCAGGAGGAAGGAGGGCACCCGAGTTCAATGCCTAGCATCTCTGCTTTATCTAATGCATATACTCTAGACATCCCACCAGAGTAGAAAATGGAATACATTCATAAGAAGGGCTTTTACGCCACCATGAATCTCTGCTGCCCAGGATATATCCTCAACAGGTAGTTTGGAGAAAGTATAGAAGATGATAATTTTTGTTTTCTCAAAACCGCTGTGGGGAGGGAGGGATTTGAATGCCACTCTCTCCTAGCCTGGGTGAGAGCCAAGTTAGTTTGTAAACCTAGAACAGAATTGCTTTTTCAGCCACTGAAAGTGGCTACAAATACATTTTGCAGGAGACGTCATCTCTCTCTTTCTGTTTTTCTTAGAAAAAGCTGAGAGGATTTGACCTCTCAATCCGAGAGGATTTTTAATTCGTGTGTCCTGCTCAGATTTAGTAAGAAACCGGTGCAGAATTAGTCCTCCTGAACTGGTGCTTGGGTATGCCCAGAGACAGGAATTGTGGTGTGGAGTGACACATATGGGTAGGTGTGAGTTTGGTACCTCTGACCGGATGTATTGGACCCCTGGAAGGGGATGAGAGCCTGACTCACAAATTCACACTTTTCCTCATGGATTCTGCTTGAGTCGTATTTAACCTGGGGCACTGAGCCCTGACAGAGAGCGGTTTGAAACTGTTAGGGCCAAATGTTTTCTTCCCTGTTTGTCAGTGTCAATCTGTGTTTTTCTCTGTGAGCTGCTGCTTTATGGAGTTACAAAGAATGAATCCAAACCACTTGCTTTTCCAGAACAGGTCAGGTTTGCAACAGTTCTCTCACTTGCGCTCTCGGATGGTACTGACAGTAGAGAATGGATTTTTAATTAAAGGGAAAAAAGGTATTAACAAATACCTTACATCAAAGCAACTGGTCTCTAACCTAACTAGCCTAGGATGCTTGCCCCTGCTAGGCTCCTGGACAAACACACTTCACCACTGTGATCTTAAGAGGCTGAAGTATCTTTCAGACAAGCTCATTCCTTAGACTTAATTAAAACCTAGTTCACTCCTTTATTCAATTTATGAGGCCTAGCCAGTAGGATTAAGCGATTACAGGCAAAAAGCCCCATTTGTGAAACACTCACAAGCTCAAGCTGCTAGACTGCTCAGTTGTACTCCATTAAATTAATAAGGAATGAATAGACTGATCCATTATGAATAAAGCTGTGGGGAGCCTCAGCATTGCCTCAGACTCTCTGCACACTCCTTAGAGAACATTTGTGCAAAATGATTATGTTCATATTCATTCAATTGGAATTCTATAAAAGTGGAATGCATAAATTACTCTGAAGATGGGGAGTTTATCTTAAACATTAACTATGTGTGTGAATTAATAAGACTATTATAAAACCATTAGCATTCAGTGTATTTACCTACGTATGCTGCATACCTAAATTCAACAATTGTTCCTAATTGCTATTCTTGTTGTGTGATCAAGCTGTGGTTCATTTTCCCTTGTAGTCATAATATTTATGAATTACATTTTTCCTGTTAAAACTTCTGAATCCCCCTTTTTCCCCCCCAGCTTAACATTTGCTCCTGTCATTTTTCAAAATATAGTAAAATACTGGGCCATTAACATATTGGGAAATGAAAGATCAACAGATGCTTACAGATGTGTTAAAATAAAACATCAAATAGCACCTGCAAGTATACATGCTGGCAACCAAACCTTTATCTTTTGTAGAGTATTAGAAGAGGAAGGATGGCAGCAACTCCTGGGAGAGTCTTCCCTGAATCTATTGCTGTTCTGCAGGACCCAGCAGAATCCCAGTTTCAAAATACAGAGGGGTGCAGAATTCATCCACCAGCCTTTGCCATGTTGTGAACATGCACAGTCTGTTTCTTCTGGAAGAACTCCAAGTGACTTGAAAGGTAAAAAAAAACAAAATGGAAAAACAAACTCAAAAACCAAAATGAGGGGGTGGGTTGGTGAAGAAGAAAGCAGTTTGTAGGGGACTTGGCAAACAAGGAGTTAAAATCAGCTAACACAGGTTAGTTAATAAGGTTATGAAAGCAAGTGCTCAGACAGTGAGTAGTAGGGGTATGCTGCAGGATGAGAGAAGGGCTCAGGGCTGAGCTGCTAGCAGCCACTTTGAGCCGGCAACTTTTCCTCCTGCCCTGCTTCTGTCTTTCTGTCCTTTGACACTTTCTGACAGAGCAACCAGATCAGTAGACCCTGTGGGGTTATCGAGTTGATTTGCCAGGAACTGGGCTGAAGCAAAAAAGACTGCGTTATTAGGACTGATTTGATGTGATCTCAGTGAAATGGCAAGGAGGGATATCTAGGCATGGTGTTATTTTCAGTGCCGTTCCTGAGCAGAGCGGGGAAGTTACATGTTAACATAGGTTAGCTAGCACGTCTGACCTTCATTGTTCCCAGTGGAAACAGTGACAGTCTATTAGTCCTCCACAAGGGATATCACTGTCTCACAGCAGCTCTGAAAATCCCCCAGGACACTCCTGGAACAACAATAATTCAGCAAGAGTTCACACAACGTTAGAGCTCTGTGAAATATTTGCAACAAATCTTGCCTGGATGGAGAGGGGGATGTGGTAAGAAGGGGGAGAGGGATCATTTTGAACTCAGCTGTGTTTGAGAGGAGACACTAACCTTGCAGGCAAGTCAGACCAGGTGGGAGTTTTGCAACAGGAAAATCTTGCTAATTCTCTCGAAATGAAGTAGCCAAATAGATAAAAGAAGGTGGAAATTAGTTTTTTAGCTTAATCTTACTTCTGAAGTAGAATGTCAACCTCTAAATCTGAATTTTAAGGTGAAAGACAAAGAATTTAAACTAGGAAACTCATAGGGGCTGAAAGCCAAAGAAACTGATTTTCAGCTGAACTCCTAGGAAATGGAGTAACAGAGTTTTAATACAACTTATAGAAAGTAGTAGTTGAATCAAAGTATGATTGCCTTTGATACAAAAATAATGCTGTGCATAGGTAAGTAAAGCTGTGGATTTTGACACATTGAGTGGCTGCCAAAATCTATTCATGGCTGTACATTTAGAATAAAAGGGTAGGAGTAAAGAAGCTCTTAGGTTGACTACTGGATTTCTTAGACTTGATCTCCTCATCTTGGGTTACACTACTCTTTCCAATACATTAAATCTTTCAAATATTCCTGTAACATGCTTGTGTGGTATGACTGGCCTAAAATGGAGCACAGCCAGTCAGTGCTCGCAAAGGGATGAGTGATACCTGTACATAGACGCCCTGATCCAGGTGCCCTAGGAGGAATCCAGAACTCAGTAAAGATACAGCATGGGCTGTATTCAGGGGTAACCTCTACTTGCTGTTTTGGAGATCTTTCAACTGGGAGGCGTATCTCAAGACACAGAGTTACTTCATGTCACTAGGGCCCCTGGATGGCTTAATCCAGGCTTGATCGAAAGGATTAATAAATGAATTCTTGACCAAGCCTGCATGTGAAGTCTGTATTGGAGAAAGGCTTATTCCTTGGCCCAACTCCAAGAGAAACTAATCATCATGAACTTCATGCAGATTTACGATTATTCTTTCTATAGAAAGGGTTAGGCCAGCACTCTCTGGCAGTAATGAAAAGCCTGCAGAAAAGGAGAAAGCCAAACATACACAGAACAAACATTGTATGTAGGTTTGTTTCCCTGAAATCCTTCCCTTGGATTTTCTACACTTTCACAGAAAACTGATGGAAGAGTACTATCTTGTATTAAAACAGATAGAATCGTTATGCTCATCTCAACCCCAGGAGACAGAAATATCATGCAGTCTTATTTTTTTGAGGCAGATGATATCACAAAATAAAGTGATAAGAAAGGAAGTTACTGTGATAGTATGAAATATGTCCACTGGCTGCCTTCAGCACAGTAATCTTTTCTGTTCAAACTATTACTCAAAGTACGGATTATTGAAACGCTGTTCTTCTGTGGCGCTCTCTTGGGTGATCTATGGAAGCCTATAGAAGTCAGCGAAAAGAATCCTATCATTTCTGGTTGTTCCTTAAAAAAAAAAGATAATAAAATAATATGTCTATTATGTCAGTACACATATATTCATGTATTGGAAATACAGTACAATAGCAAGGGTTTAAAAAGGTGCTGTTTAATAATCAGATTTCTAATAAACTTTTAGAACATGCAGAAAAAAATGAAAAACCACCGGATTTTGGGCTTTTTTTGGGGTTTTGTAATCTATTTCCAACACTGCTTTTGCAGATATGCATGGATTCGTTAGGTTATCTCCTATTCATAGGATTTTGTTAAACAAGGTTGTGGAACAGTCATTACAATAAAAACCAAAGCTCTGTCCTAGAGTTTTTCCTTGGTCTTGAGATAGCTTTTTGCTTTTTCTTTTTAATGCTAAATTTTTCACATTAAAACATGATTTTCCTGCCTCTTACACAAAAAGGACATAATGTGGGGACAGAGATAATACAGGGGCTGTAGAATTCTTTCATTTTGTAAGGCTACAGACCAGTGGTCTGTAAGATCCAGTAGCTATCCCAAAAGAAGATTAAAATCACTTGGCCAGTCAGGCAGTGCAAGATGGCAACAATTCTTCTGTGATCCTTGAACGTGATTAGTGTATTTCTACAACCATGGGGACTGTTAATCCTTGTGACTTAAGCTAAATAGTCTAACTACAGATGTTACTACTTTGTAGATTCTGCATTATTTGGATCTCATTAATGTGTGACATGGTTTATGAGCTACATGATGTGTGATGTGTGAATGGGTGTACAAGGACAGGGGAGTGCCTCCCACTTGTGGGGCTGTGTAAAGGCTGAGTTCATTTTGTACATGTGCAGTAAGGGTGAGCGTAAATCTCCTTAACTTGGGAGAGTTAGGAAATTGCTCGCTTCTAGCCTGGCTTTGCCTTAGAGGCAAAATAGGGTGTGTGGTTAAAGCACAGCAGCAGCTGATTTTATATTACTGCTGATGGTACTCTAGCTTACTGGAAAATGCCTTGGTTCATGCTGCTGTGTCCATTCTGAGGGCACCAGGCAGCCCTTTTCTCCCACAAAAGCCCGTGCCCCGATGTTGATGGCTGACATAGCGTTCTGTGTAGTCCAGAATATCTTCAAGAGTGTTAAATAATAACCTGTGGAGGGGAGGGTGCTTAGTAATTGACAGTGGAGGAGGGTGGGCACCTCTCAAGACAAGACTATCCGGATTCTCAACCTAGCGTTCAGTGAGATGCTACAGTGATGCGTCTGTTAGAAACAAGCACCTTTGTACTGCTTGGGTCCCCTCACCCAAGCGGTCATCCCTACACTGACAGCTGTGGCAGGTCTTCAGGTCTCGGATGTGTTTGATTGAAAGGGCAAATAGCAATGTAACCCCTGTTCCTCTGTTGTAGACAACAAATGCCTCATGGTAGTGTGGGTGATCCCAGCCTGGATATCATTTCTCCTTGACATGAAATCTAATATCAACTTTTTGAAAGACAGATTTGATAAATGATAATAGCAGATACCATGGATAATACCCACATGAGTATACATGTTCCAGGATATCTGTTTTTTCCGTGTTGTACTGATATGTTTGGATTTTGTATGCTCAGAACCACTGCTTCCACCATGACATGGAAACATATACATGACACTGATGAGTCATTTCCTCCCATATTCAGGATACATATTTATTCGATGGCTTGTCATGGAAAATGAAGCAAGGTGATGTTTCTAGTGTTGAGAGAAAGGAGAGAGACCTATTTCTTCTGTCACCTTCTATAACCTTTTTGGGTAATATGGATCACTTGCATTTCTTAAGATGATGTGATAATACATTCCTGTTCACCTTCCTCAAAGAGATTCCTTCCTTGTCTCAGTGAAGCAACAGGTAATGATATAGACACACTTATTAGATTTGTCTTCAGATGTTTGCATTCCAGTGTTAACATATCATATAGATATCTTCTCCCTTGAAAACAAACAAAATGCCAAAGAATAGCACCACCCATGCTTTAACATCACAGGAGTCCCAAGGAGGAAACTTCAGTAATACCCTTTGGTTTCTTGGATGTATATATTTAACTATATGATTAGCCTGGGAAACTAGAAACTTAAACCTAGTGGAATGATCCTCCCTCCTAAATGACAGTCCTCATGAGTGCAGGCTGGAGCTGAGATAGAAGAGGTATTTCATGTGCAAGGAGCCAGTAGGATTGTCCCAGGAGCTGGCACCCTTTTTCTCTGTAGTGTTCACTGTATGGTATTGACCCCTTTCCTTCTAAAGTGGGGCTTGAGTGGATCTTCTAATAAATCAACTCCTCTGTTAAAAAATAATTCTCATGAAAGCATAATACTGCCAAGGTTGAGAGGGCTAAAGGTCAACTTGATAATAAACGATAGCTATGCAACAGTCTAGGAAGAAGTTTTAAGTTTTTCCAAAGTTTGAACAGGGATAAGTGCCTGTTAGGTAATTTTCCATTTCTTGTAATGTCTTGCCTTTTTTGGCCAATTTGCCCTCTTCTTACTTGTTGTATTTTGGCCAGTTTCCCTAAAAGCCTGCTAGAAACTCAGCATGTACTAAAGGTCTGCAAACCAGATGACCATATAACAATGACTTTCCAGTTTCCATTGCACCATCTCTGACTTCCCATGGTACCATCAGGATTATACTGGGTACCCAGCATGTCACACCAGTCCCTGTGTACTGACGTTCTGTTGTCCTGTGGCTGTATCATCAATTAAGGGTTGAAGCTACACTGTCTCTTTCGGTCTGCAAGCATGTAATTCCAATGAGCAGTATCCCCCACAGGGTAATAAACTCTTTAATAACAGTAATGTAGCAACCACAATAATGAAAAAAGTGATTACATTCTACATAAAAATATAAAAGCTCATTTGATCCTACGGTCCCCAGTGGCACATTACCTGAACTTTTATTTAAAATATAACATCTCTTACTTACATCTTATTCAGGTCCTTTGTTAACACTAATATAAAACACCAGTAAAATTGTCATTGGAGGAATTTAATAAGGAGTGGCTATGGCTCAGTGATCCATGCTGCAAATTCTGAGTCCTTTCATGAATCTAATCTAGAAAAGCACAAGATGCTCTGCTTGAGTGTTTCATTACTGAACCCCACTTTGCATATGCAAGGCAGCTAAGAAGATCCCTTCTTTAGAAGCAGGGCTCTTTCCTCTCCTAAAATAGGAATGCTTCTACAAGAACATAAGTTTCATGAAATGTGAGAGTCCCTTATTGTACTTTTACTTGCTCTTTCTTCATGATGTTTTCCCTGCAAATCCAGGCTAACTCCAGGGATCTAAAATGACACCAGGGGATTTTCTTCCATGTGTATGTCAGGGGATCTGAGAACAGAAGCTAGCCAAACCCTACCTTGCTGTATTTCTATTATATCTAATACTGGGAGGAAAGCAACTCTGCTAAATGTTGCTTGCTTCCCAGTATACATAGTATAGACATTACTGAGCCTCTGGGCAGACTTCAAAAGAATCTGAATTCCAGCGGCAGTTTTTTGCACTGTCCCTTCTTGTAATCTGTACAGTTGAGCAGAAATATATTCGGACTTTTTCCATTTCCTCCTTTTTCTGTCAGTACCACATTATTTCCTATTGAAGGCTCTAGCCTTCCCATCATGTCACTGAGGAATTAATCCCCTGTGCTGTAAGTAAGAACATATGGCAAGCCATTAGTCATCAGCCAATGCAATGGACACAGTTTTGTTCTAGAAAGTGTGCTGGCCGAGATGGTGAATGGAAGGATAGGGTTTTTAATAGGAGTTACGTTCTCAAATCAGAGACAGATCTGAAGATTTAGAAAGTGCGTTAGCAGGTAATGCGCATTAGCAAATCCCCCTGTGAGGTTTAGCAAGGGCAGTGTGGTGAACTTCCCGGTTGTGATGTAAAAGAAGCTTCTACCTCCCTTTGTATGGAAACTTTCTGTGTTCTCAGAAGCCAAGAGCCTACCTTCATTTCTAAGTGTACAAATTGCTTTCTATCAAATGGAAGCAAACTAATTTAGGTAAAGAAACACATTGCTTCTCATTTTTCAAGTATATGAACGTACTAACAGTCATCCCAGGAGCTCTCTCAAAACTTTGTGTGACCATATAATATCATCTATACCTTGCATGACATAGGCCCTCCAGCAGTTGGTGAACACATGGAATATGTCATATATGTTGTAATCTTCTCTAACCTTGTTCTTACTCCCATTCTTTGATCATATCCACTTCTTGTCTCACTAGATGTGTATGGTCAATCACAGCTCTAGGGCAAGGATTGCCTCTTTGTTTTAGTATGCGTATAGGCATGTAATGCAACAGGATGGTGTTGCTAGGTGTTAATGCAAAACAAATACATAGAATCATAGAAGTATAGAATGGATTGGGTTGGAAGGGACCTTAAAGATCATCTAGTTCCAACCCCCCTGCCGTGGGCGGGGACACCTTCCACTAGACCAGGTTGCTCAAAGCCCCGTCCAACCTGGCCTTGAACATTTCCAGGTAGGGGGCAGCCACAGCTTCTCTGGGAAACCTGTTCCAGTGCCTCACCATCCTCACAGTAAAGAATTTCTTCTTTATATCGCCTCTGAATCTACCCTCTTTCAGTTTAAAACCGTTACCCCTTTACCCTTTTTTGCCTCAGTCTTCACCAGCAAGGGCTCCAGCCAGACCACCCAAGACACAGAAGGTAAAGGCAGGGACTGGGAGAATGGAGAACGACCCGCTGTAGGAGGAGATCACGTTTGAGACCATCTAAGGAACCTGAAGGTGCATAAGTCCGTGGGACCTGATGAGATGCATCTGCGGGTCCTGAGGGAACTGGTAGGTGAAGTGGCTAAGCCGATAACCATCATATTTGAGAAGTTGTGGCAGTCTGGTGAAGTTCCTGCTGACTGGAAAAGGGGAAACATAACATCCATTTTTAAAAAGAGAAAAAAGGAAGACCTGGGGAACTACAGACCAGTCAGTCTCACCTCTGTGCCGGACAGGATCGTGGAGTGGATCCTCCTAGAAACTGTGCTAGGGCACAGGGAAAATAAGGAGCAGATTTGTGACAGCCAACATGGCTTCACTAAGGGCAAATTCTGCCTGGCAAATTTGGTGGCCTTCTATGATGGGGTTACAGTGCTGGTGGATAAGAGAAGAGCAACTGATGTCATCTACCTGGACTTGTGCAAAGCATTTGCCACTGTCCCACACAACATCCTTGTCTCTAAATTGGAGACGTGGATTTGACAGATGGACCTCAGTGGATAAAGAATTGGCTGGATGGTCACGCTCAAAGAGTTGTGGTCAGCAGCTCGATGTCTGAGTGGAGAGCAGTGACGAGTGGTGTCCTCAGGGGTCATGTTGGAAACGGTGCTGTTTAACATCTTTGTTGGTGACATGGACAGTGGGATCGAGTGCACCTTCAGCAAGTTCAACAATGACACCAAGCTGTGTGGTGGGGCTGACATGCTGGAGGGAAGGGATGTGCTATCCAGAGGGACCTGGACAGGCTGGAGTGATGGGCCTGTGCATACCTCATGAGGTTCAACAAGGCCAAGTGCAAGGTCCTGTCCATGGGTCGGGGCAATCCCAAGCACAAATACAGGCTGGGTGAGGAGTGGATTGAGAGCAGCCCTGCGGAGAAGGACTTGGGGGTATTAGTGGATGGAAAACTGACTGTGAGCCAGCAACGTGTGCTCGCAGCCCAGAAAGCCAACTGTGTCCTGGGCTGCATCAAGAGAAGTGTGGCCAGCAGGTTGAGGGAGGGGATTCTCCCCCTCTACTCCGCTCTCATGAGATCCCCCTGCAGTGCTCTGTCCAGCTCTGGGGGCACCAACATCAGGAGGACATAGACCTGCTTGAGCGGGTCCAGAGGAGGCCACGAAGATGATCAGGAGCTTGAGCACCTCCCCTGTGAGGACAGGCTGAGAGAGTTGGGGGTGTTGAGCTGGAGAAGAGAAGGCTCCGGGGAGACATTATAGCAGCCTTCAAGTACTTAAAGGTCGTAATCAAGGCAATAGGCTGCCTGGAATGGATGTGATAAAAGGTGACACTGTTTCAAAATAGTATCTGCCAAAGATCCTTTTACCTGAACAGAAGGTGAAAAGTCCCTACAAAGAGAGAAGGCCTGTTGTAAAGCTTTCTTGTGTTCCTTTCCATGGAGCTGACTGCAGTATCAACCAAGATTTTAAAACCCCTTTGTTTTTGAAGTGATGAGCCTTTTAAAAATAATATTGCATGAGTAGCCCTAGTGAATAGGAATTGAGGGAGTCATGTGCCTCCATACTTGTTCTCTTACTAGTCATTGACTGGAAATGCTCACAAAAGGAATAAAAAGTACATTTGCCTTGTTAATACAATTTGTATTACATATTCATAAACCATTTTATAAAGCTCCCAAGGAAAAATTCAATTGTACTGAAAGCACATAATGGTAGAGCGGCCATACAGAAAACAGGCAGCATGTTACAGAATTAACTGCACAATGAATGAAATGCAATGTCTATAATAAACCCATTCAGATATAAATTATGGGAGAGTAGATGAAATGTTTGTTAAGCAATAAAGCTTGCAACCGTACATGTGAAATTGAATGGGATTTATCATAAAATATTGTGGAGGATACAGGCTGAATATGTGTTACAAATTGACTGAATTAAAAATAATCCAAGGAAAGCAAGCTTTTGGGAGACTGAAAATTTTAGGAAATGAGTTCATAAGCTGTTTAACTCTGACCCAAAGTCCCCTGGTGCCAAGAAAAAGAGAGGCAAGAAAATAAGAAGAAAATAATTTCATAGAGGACCACAGTTATGTTGTCTTAATTTTAACCTCCTAAATTTTGTCAAATAATCAGACTCCCTATTGAACAAACAGCATCTCACTGGAGTGGAGGGTAGAGAATTTGGCCCAGCAGTGTTTGGTTAGTATGATTTACAGAGGAAGATTTTTTTTCCCCCTGAACTATTTATCTCAGTATGGCTGTTGTACTGAGGGCAGGATAGATGATATTTTGGTTGGACCTTAAAGAGATATGTGGTATGTTTTCCCAAAAGACCTTACCAGATATCTCAATACAAACAACAGAGCTGCTGAAGAACACATTCAGTGGGATCCCATACCAAGCTTGACTGAAGTCCACTTCTCAAAATTACATAGTCTATGCTTTTGCTCTTTTTACTTCCAAAAATTGAAAATACTTACAGTTTTTACAACACGATGGAAATATTGTACTTACAAACAACAACAAGAACAAAAATTGCCAAAACCTTAGAATTAGATTTAAAATTCAAATAGATGTTTATGGGGTAGGGGGATAAAAAGTGGGTGGGGTAATTTCTAACCACAAATAACATTTGTAGCTGTGGAAACATAGGATAACCTAAGAAGGAGAGAGAAATCTGTGCCTGAGAGGGTTAAGAGAATTATCCCTTTTCTTAAGCTTACCTAGATGCTTTTTAGGTCATCTCTTTCCTTTTCAAGCAGTGAATAATGACCATTTCTCAAAGTAGTTAAATGTATACAAAGAAGTCTGGAAGCCAGAATACAAAGTGGTGTTTCTGTAGAGGCTTTAAGATAGTTGTTCTGATTTATAGACGGAGGATCCTGCACATAGACTGAAGACGAGTGTAGCCAAGTGCCACAGACGTGGTTGACATGGTCTTTGTGTGTCTGTCGATCCTAAGATCCCTACTCTGGGGCTGTGTTTCACTATGGTGACATTCTGATAGGGTATAGGGTTTGTCAGACCAAAGGAGTAAATACCTAACTTCCCCCTGATTAACACACCTGACTAACCAGTAGATTTCCTTTAAGGTCTTTGACCATGCAGCCTAACAGAATTCTCTTCATCTCTGCTTGCTGTTTAATAAAGGGATTCCCCTTCCCAGAGCCACATGTAAAAAGCACTTAGAGTTGTTTTCCAGCAGCGTTTTAATTCCAAGAGGTAATGCTGAGCCATTTCAATGGAATGGGAGCTGCTGGAGCATTATTGCAGAGCTAAATATAAATAAATGAGGAGAAATTAACTCAAGTAGACTCCATTTTGCTTCCCTGCCGAATGGATGTAGTTTCCTACATATGAGAGATTCTGTGGATTTTTTTGTTCCCTTTTTTCACTGGAAAAACCACACTGAGTACAAACATACATCGGCATCCCGCAGTGTATCAAGAGGGGCTGGTAATCTTACCCTTTTAAGAAGCGTGGCATGTGCCCAGCACTTTTGGATTGCATTTTATTCATAGGAATACAGGCTATGAAAACCCTCTTTCCTACTGAGGAAGAAAAGCCTGTTAACTTGTCAGCCTGCATCTGAAAGGCCAAGGGTTCAAAGCTGCTCATCAGTGTTGGTTGACATTCCCCCTTAGTGCCTTTGGAAGTATCAAGTTTGCCAGTTATTGACTGCGTTGCTGAGTTACTGTTGTATAAGCACAATTTCCATAAAGGACATAAGGCCGGGGACGTGTTCACCATGCGCTTTAAGACATGGTTGATTTGATTTTCTCATTTCTTTTTTTCGTTAAACATATTTCTCTCAAATAGTAAATTGTAACAATATTATTGATTGTGTTCTACTCGTGAAACAATAGCAGCTATTTGGCTTTTTAAAATTTTTTTCCTAATGATTTGCTCAGAGGATGGAAAGAAGTAAAGGAGGTGAAATACCTTTGTTTGATAGAGATGAGGGCTTTCCAATCGAGACCAGCAACATGACAATATGGTTAGCACCATAGCAGACCAGGCAGAGCCCCTGAACATGAAATCTTTCTCTGCACTTCCATAAGAGATCCAGGACTTCACATCTAGACCTTAGTATTGAAACGCTATGTTTTTCTTTGATTAACAACTAAATTCCCTCTTGTTTTGAATAAATCTGGGGGAGAATTCTCTAGGAGCACAAGAATTGTAAAGTCAGTTGAAGGGAAAAACATGCCATGTTAATCTGCTCTGGGCAAAGAAAATGCATCAGGTTTTGAAATGCTGAATGCAGGCAGTTCAGCAGAACGTGAATTGTAGACAGAAACGCAGCATTCAGCTGGTGGAACAGCAGCAAGGATGTCTCAGTCAATTCTGTCTTTTTACTGTTTACTATGTTATTGCAAGTGAAGAAGTAATATCCCTGAATGAGGCAAATTTCATTCTTAGATACATGTGCATAATTATTAGTGACCTTTTATATCTGAGAGGGAATTGATTTTGATGAGAGCTCTACCTCCTGCTCTTAGGGCAGGGTCTTGCCCAATTTGTTTTACATGCTCAACAGTCATTATTTGGATGAACCAATCATGGGGATTGGCTATTATTGATAGATCTTCCAGGAAATATGTCAAAGTTAAGTAAAAATAAATAAAACATGAAATTAACATGAACATGGTTTTCTCCTAATCAGATACATGTTTCAGTAGCTCTTGCTAAAGTGCCAAAATCTAACCAGCAGGATGCAATTGATATGAAAGGTTTATTAAGAAAAGCAATTCAACAAATCCAGTATACACAGGGGAATGTTACTCAGGATAAACCGATCTGGAAAAATTAAAATTATCCTCCAACAAATATTTGTCTATTGCAAGATGCGCAGACCTGAACCAAACCTTCTTCTAAGGATCATCAAAATGTTACAATAATTTTTTGCTATTCTGAAACAGATCTTATCCTGAGGAGCTGCCAGGTTTTCTGACACACCGTACTAGGAGGTCAGAGGACTCTTATGACACATATATAATGCCCATTTAGCAGGTGGGAGAAACAGGGAGTGCTCAAGCTCATGTGTCCGGTAATTTTAGATGTCATGATTAAATGCTGAGTCCTGCATCTCTGGAAGAATCTCTCTTGGGCACAGGAGGAGCTCTTAGCTTTCTGACTCAGATGGAAGAGTGCTTTGTGTCTTCCCAAATGAAGGTCCAGATCATGGTCTGGATGGTTGACAGTGGTGCGGTGTGTGCCAGAATCTCCCTCTGAGTTTATGAAAAACCATAGGTGCTCTGCGCCTACATGTCTCTACTTGTTTACGCAAAAAAAATTGGCTCCCAAAATTAGCGAATGCTTTTCAAGAATTTTGTCCAAACAGTTTGCTGCAGTGAGTCAGTAGCAGAGGTATGAATAGAGCCCAGGGCTCCTCACTCCTGGCCCTGTGCTCTAACCACCAAGACCATTTACTTTTCTAGCCAGGGCCAGAGTGAAGATGTGAAAATACCACAGGCAAAATTTGTTTTTTTCAAATTTTCCACTCAGTTTTGCAGACTCAGGAGGTTTGGTTAGCTCTCCATGTTGAGCAAGAGGATACTACTGGCTTTGCCGTGGAGTTTTTCACTTCTAGGTGTATGAAAGATGAGTCTTTCCTCTTGCTTTCCCCACTGACTTCTGCTTGAAGGTGAGTGGAGATGTGTGTTGAGTTATTTTTCCTTCGGAGAAACTGGTACAGAAGGAGGGCTGAGCAAGGAGAACTCAGCCTGTCGGGGTACTGGCCTCAAGCTCTCATTGGCAAAGAGACCAAAGAGGATGGGGAGAACAGGGAGGCCAGGAATAGCAAATGGTCGGCAGTCCTGGTCTGTGCTGTTGATTACATCCTCTGGTGATCCAGCCAGGGGATCAACAGGCCAGTTGTGCCCAGTCATTAAGGAAAGGCATGTCTGTAATTAATGGCAAAGGGCCTGATACAATAAAAGACATGTCTGCCTTCTGCATTGCGAAGCCCGCATAGGGCTGCAAAAGACGCCAAAGAAAATCAATGTTAAGCAGCTTGTATGGATTTGTGCAGACCTGTACAGTGCCAAAGTCCAGACATATTTCTCATTGAGCTGAGTCCTCATATGTTTTATTTATAATTTAATGCTAAAATTTATGAAGGAGATGCATGGCAAAGGGAGAACCCATAACCTTGTCATTTCTTTTCTTAAAGCAACAGCTACGAGATCTGGGGAAGAATTATGTCCTCCTCCTTTTCTCTGACTCCCCAGCATAAAATGTAACATGATAGAAATTTTTTTCACTCTGAGTTTGTTTTCACTGACTCGGCTGTACAGCTGAGTTGCCCGCTGCATATCATGCAGCAAGTTTTTATCAAAATCACTAACTGCCAATCACTTGCTCTAAACTAAATCATTTCAGATGTTATTCATCAGGCATGCCATGTTACATTATAGACTTTCATAACTCAAACACTTAAGGTATGAAGGAAATTAATTGCCTGTATTATTTTCCATAAAAACAAATAAACAGCACTAGGTGCCTTTTTAAAGTCAATCGGAGGATTGATTTTAAATCAAATTGTATTTCACAATAGTTCAAGCACTCACCACTAGAAGCTGTAATCTTGGGACTTTAAATATGGATACTGTAATTTCATAATGTCACATGCTTTAAACATTTGTATTGAAATTTAAACCGTTGCCATAAGAAAATAAAAGGAGTATACATAAAAATGTATTAAACATGACAGCAACATTAACAGCCCTGTTTGGAGGGAGGAAGGATTTTAACGGAATATGTTATTTACGGGTCTCTTTGTATTGTTCCACCATGATGTCAGGATTACATTTTCCCTGAAACTGTGGATCAGGCTTTTCTGCTTCTGACATCAGCCACATTTGTATTATGAAGCTCAGATGAGACAACAAGGTGCAGGATTTCTGCTAGCATGCATTCAACCAGATTAGCACTGCAGAGCTAGCAGAGCTTAATTGAATTGTGCTGGAAACCTAAGAGAGAAGAGGCTGCCAGAGGAAGAACACAGGTTCCTGCAATGGAGAAGACCTAGTGTCAGGAGAACCTCCAAATGTTTTGTTCCGTTAAATTGCCAAGAACAGGTAGGAGTCCAAAACTCACACAAGACTCCTGGGTAAGGATCCAAAAGTTACATATATTTTCTTGTTCATTTGAATTACCCAAATGGCCTGGTTCAGCAAAATCTGAGATGGGAGTCTCAGGGAAATGGCTGTCACACGAGACGTCTAGTTAAATTTAGTTAAACAGTTAAATATTACCACTTCTATAAGCAAAGAAAAGAAACTCCACCGAATCCAAAACATCTCACATTTTCTTTAACAAAAACATTTGTTTCCTCTTTTATCCCCCCCCTTTTTGGTGCCATAAATATGTCAGTTGTTTAAAAGATGTGACTGCCCTTATAAATGTATCGAAGATAAGCTAGGTTGTAAAGGATTCAGGTTCATGAACTGTGTTTATACAGTCTATTGTTTAGTACTCATGAATAATTGATTCTTGTCCTTCCTGCACAAATATTCAATCAGATACCATTCAAATTGATAGCAGGTGTCTGATCTACGAAAAAATGGCAATGTTCTTTGACTGGAGATGTGATTGTAATACAGCTCAACTTCAGCCATGGTGTACAGAGGAGTGTCACACATTTCAAATGGGACCTGTTGAGAGAGAGAGCTAATTAGAACAGCATACCGTGTAATTGTCTGGTATGTTTTGGGTAAGCAACCATCCCAAAGCACATTTATTGCATTTTATTTTTATGTGTATACATATGAAATGGAGAATGGATCATAATTTTTATAAATTGCTTGTTCTGATGAGAGGTTAGATTATGCAGAGAGAAGAATACAGTTCTACGTAGTCTAATTCTGTAGGATCCTTACATTGCCAATATTAAAAAACTGACTATGATTTCCCCAGACCATGTGATGACCAGGAGACATAGAATAATTGCATTATGTGATATATTATTTAAGATCCAGTAAGAAGGTGCCCGTTTCTTAAAGAACAGATTCTTTTCAGATGAGTTACAACTTTCCACTACTAGAAGCTTCCTGTAAGTCACTTTATATACTGCATGAAAACAAAATGTGCATAGAAACAGAGCAGGGAGCAGGACCTGCTTGTGTATCCTTGAACCTTGGAGCAGTGCTCATTTCTTGCTCAGGGAGGTTTGTTGACATGAGTAAAGTTATGCCTGATATGGAAAGAATAGCTGCAGAGTGAATATAGATGTATAACTGGAACTTTGCTTCTGGGCACATGAAAATAAGTCTGAGGAGTCAGAGGTCCAATATGTTCCAACTAAAGCGAATACAAGTTTGGTCATTGAGTTAACCAAGGCAAAAATAAATTATCAGTTGGTATTAGGAAACATAGAATATATTCCATGTGTAATTAACTGATATTAATAGGTGCTCTTTGGAAGAGCCATTGAGCAAATATGTAAATAGTTTGGGGTTTTTTATGTCATTGTCGTGCTGAAAATGTTCCTGTGGAAGGCCTCAGCCTTCTGAAGGGCGTGGAAGAGCAGGGAAGTCATGCAGCAGTGCTCATGTGTTTTGCATCAAGGACCCAAAGCACTGTGCTGTGAAGAAGCAAAGTGCTTTCATTCATTCTCGTTGCTACCCAATGCATGGGTTTCCTTGCTGCCTTCTGCAAGGGTATTTTTAGAGTTACTGTTTTTACTTTGTTGTGCCTCTTCCCCCACCCCCTCCCACCCCCTGAGTTTAATGCTTAAAGATAGAAAATTGGAAGCTCTGAAAATTACTTTCTTCTGGTTGGCAGTGAAGACGCTTTTCCATATTTCTTTATTTGCAGCACTTTATATTTTCATCCTCTTTTCTATCAAAATGGCTGTGTAGGTGTAGAAAAGATGTTGTAAGGCATCCGTGTCCATTCAGTCTTTGACCATACACATTCGTCTACCACCATGGAAAGATAATGTTGTTTACAGGTGGGGTATGCTCAGACCACAGGCATTAGATCAATGAATGGTCAGTCACGTGAGGATAAGAGTTTTTTATAGTCCTGTTGGATTTATACACTTGAACTAGGCATCTGTTTGCACTGAATGGTTCTCCCACATCTTTCAGCTTACTAGCTCACTTGTATTTCCAGAAAATTAATTCAGCCATGGAGTGTTAACTCTCATTGTTTATTTGCATCTTAATTATGGCTGGCAATTCTTGAATGGTATCAAGTACCCTCCCTGACATCTCTCTCAAACCTTCAGACCCATCTTACAACCCTCTGTGCACTTGATCCATCCTTCAGGTCCATCTCATAAGCCTCCGTGCACTTGTTCCATCCAGTCCCACAACACACAAACATTTCAGAAAGTTGCAGCTTTCTGCCTGAAGTGAGGAGAGGGGGTGAGGTACTGCCTCTGCTATACTAGCTGCCAAAATCAAGGTGTATTTCAGAGAGCTTTGCTTGTCTCGATTAAAAAGCCCTTTTTTTGGTTGCTTATTTGGGTAAAGTGTTTCTGCTCTAGAGTGGCATAAAACGTAAAAGTTCTCTTTCTTTTCTTTTTTGAATACTAAGCAACTGTCTGTTTCTGAAGGTTCAAACAAATGCTTTAGTTATACTCTGTCTGCTCAGCACTCCAGTGCACAAAACCTGGTATTTTTAGGGAGTGCAGACCCTGAAGCCAGTAGCACACTAAAATGCTCAATCTTCCATAAATATTACCCTTCCCCTGACCTTCCTTCATTTTCCATGCTGGATTCCACTTCTGAATCTATTCATTTTGAATAGGCAGCAAAATCCTTCCCTGGAATAGACAACACAGATACACCTTGCCAGCTGTAGCAGTTCGTAATGTATATATTATTGAAATATTGGCAGTGGTCTCTGGAAACCACAAACAGAATTAGTTGTACCCAGAGAAACATACTTTCTTTCAGTGGCTTGAGTAGCCAACAATTACTAAAAATATCCTCCTCCTTTCTATAATTTCAGAAGATAACATAGTATTTAGTGCACAAGTGACATAACACATGAATCAGCTCTTCATAAAGGCTTCTTTTTCCCATGGTATGTTAAAAATATTCAGATGGGGCAGCACACAAAGACAGCAATTTCTTTCTGTTCTTTATTAAGAGCATTTAATGCTTGCTAAAGGTTTCAAGTTGCCTGCCTTCCACTATTAAAGTTTCTCTTCAGCTAAGCACAAACCTGAATCCCATTCTGGAACCATTTTACTCGTGTGTGTAACCTTAAGCACAGGAGTAACTGCAGTGATGTTTCTCACCCACTGCTAGAAACGCGGTGGGGAGGTGGTGGCAAGGCTGGGACCAGATCCCTGGCTCTGGTTCTCAGTACTCTCTCCTATTCCTTGGGCCACAGAGGGAGGGACAGCTGTGGTGACTGAGGTGTGTCCTTAGTGTGGTGCCTGTGGGGGACTGCCCGTTGAGTGACACTGTGGGAGGAGTGCAGAGAAGGGTAATTCTCTTGCAACTCAGAAAATGGCATTTGCATTATTTCTTCTTGTAGTCTCTGCACTCCACCTCAGGAGTGGTCCATAGCTTGTAAATTGTTGCTTGGATCAGTGTGCTTAAACCTTTGAAGACTCTGGGGTTGTCATACATGCCAGTTTTTGAGTGATTATGAAGTTATTTGTAAGTTATATGTATTTGCAATAATCAAATAATAGTATGAACAATATGCTCTGCACTCTAGGAGCAGCCAGGCTGGGAAACCGGTGGAACAGACCTGTTGGACAGAAGAAAACATCTTGGATCACTGCAGTAATGAGCCTAAAACCCAAAAGTCAAAGCTTTTGGAGATCTGGACTCTGCTGATATTCCTTGGCTTAGCATTCTTCCTTTTTTGTTGCTAATAAGCCAGGATTTGGTGGTGTTTTCCTTGCACTTCTGTGGTGAGATACCACTTTATAGGAAAACCAATGTAATAACAAGCAGTTGCTGGAAGGAGTCGCTCTGCTTCTCAATCCCTCGGTCTCACTGACCTCTCCAATCCCTTGAAGCTGCACACTCTGGCATCTGTAGAAAACTCTTTTCTGCCCTCATACTTATTTTTCTGACAATTTAACTCCGTTAATTTGCTCGTTATTTACTTGGATGTGCAGAGCCAGGAAGCAAACACATATATGACCAGTTATGGGGGGCACTGCCTTACCTTACCTATAATGGGAAACTTCACCTCTAGATTTGCTTGGAGTTGGAAGTTGGGCTGCTGCTGTATATTCAAATTGAATTTTTTGCTGTTTAGTTCTCTAGGAAGGTCTTAGAATGAGTCCATCAATCTATCAGAAATGAAATACCAGCATGGATATCTATTCAGCAAATGCTAAATGATATTCTGAGAATTTTAGAGGATGAAGGAAGCCCCAGAGCGTGGGAGAAGTGTAAATGTTGTACCTACCTTTTTAAAAGTATAAAAAGAAGGGATCAGGAATTCATAAACCAGTCAGCCCAATAGCTATTCCTGGAAATACACTGGAACAAATCTTAAAAAAAAAAAAAAAAATTCTTTCTAACTATTCAGATGATAGGAAGGTTGTAAAAGATAGCATAAGACTGAAGTGATTTGTTCTCAGCAAATCCGTCTGATTTCTTCCTCTGAAAGAATAACTAGCCTGGGGAAAGGGGGAAGATGTTGCTGAATTATCCTGATTTCAGCTTTTTCTTTTTGTCTCATAATGTCCTTGTGAAAAATTAGGAAAAAAAAAATTCCAGTAGAGAGTGCACAGCTAAAGAACTGCATTGGGCACCATATTTTACAGATCAAGAAGGCATATTAAATTGAGTGGAATGTGACAGGAAAATCTGAGATTTATAGAACGTGATCTATGAAGAAAAGTTGTGGGAACTGATAAACCTACAGAGAAATCATCATGATAGTCTTTCCAATATGAGAAAGTTACGCAAAAGCTGGTGCTTATTGTTCTCTCTCCACTTGAGGGAATTCAAAAGAAACCAATCTAATTTTCAGCCAAGATGCATTAGGATGACTGGAAGGAAAACTTTCTAACCACGAGGGGAATTGAGTAATGATGCAGACTTCATCAGAGGGTTTCCAGAGCAGGGTAGACAGATGTTAAGGGGGGTCTGGCACTACTAACGATTCAAAGGCTGGGAAGGTCCTACCCAGGCCTGTGTTATTACCTGTGAAGAGCAACCCAAGAGGAAAGAGTAAAAGCTACTGCCAAGAGACTATGAACGAACGCTGGTTTTATCAGATGGTGATAAATAGCTCTTTCTTAGAGATAAGGATGATATTACTTTCTAAAAAAATAAAGTTCTTTCATCATGAATTGATGGTGATATATACATTTTAATATATATAGGAAAAAGCAATGTAAAATGCTGTAAAGACATAGCATACAAGTGATAGTCTATCAGACTCTGTTTATATATTGTGATAATAGCCCTAACTTCTTGTTTTAAACATTGTGATCTAATAAAAGATTAGGGATTTTTAAAGTAACTTTTACTAGACTCACATACAGTTTTAGTTCACATACAAATTTTTGTAGGCCTCCTGAGAACTTATAGTAATAGGACGGGAGAGAATGATGCAGAATTCATTTTAATTTGCTTGTCTTGGAATGCCCTTTGCTGTTTATATTACAAATTTCAATATACATCTCAGAGGATCAGAGCAAGTATAAATATCTATACCAATTTAAAAATGTACCATTTTTAGAACCTGTCATATATTTTCTGGTAAGGCATGCTATTCATCATCTTCTGAGGACCATTTTTCTTAGAAATATGTAAAAATATATATACAGCTAATGTACAGGATCCCAAAAGCTGTAGTTGGGAACATAAATTAAGCCCAAAGTGCTCAATTTTAAATGTACCTTGCTTTTCTGCAGTCCTTGGCAGTCTGCATCTCAGAGGGCTTTCAAATTTGAATGAGTTTCACAAAGTTCCAAAGGAGGTGGTAGTTATTATTGGTTTTATGCCTATTGTTTCATAACATCATCCTCCAGAGAAAATGCTGGTATTAAGATTATTACCCACCTTGCTTCTGAAGCACCAACTGAAAATCTGGTTATGTGCCTAAGGTCACTCTAGAAGTTTATTCTCTTTCTTCCCCCGCCTCCTTACCTTCTGTCACTTCTAGTACTGATAAAGACAAATACAAAAGCTGGTCACTAAGCTCAGTTTTCATTGAAAGCCCACGGGCATTAGTTAATGCCTTTTTGTCATGCCTCTACCATACGCAATCCATGTTTTCAGAAGTGGGCGTACTTCACCCATGTTTGTAAAAAGTGTATGTGTATATTGTGTCAATGCTTGTGGAAGAAGTACCATTTCAAATACCTGTTTAGATGTCCAGCATTCTTAGCATACAGAAACGATGTATCTACTGAGATTTAGGATGGGAGAGCTGTAAAGCACACTTTTGGACAGATGGAATAGAGGCACTGCAAACAACACTGCTGCTCTCACCCCCTCCTCCCCACTACCAACAGCAGAACAACATTGCTATCATAATTTTTGGTGCACAGATTTTAACAGTTCTTGATCACTCTCAACGAGTCTTTAGGTATTCTCAGAATCATACGCAGACAATGTGTACTGAGGAATTACTCAGTTGTAGGAGATTACTTTGATGTGCGGTCACTTGGCTATTCTCTTTTCCACTTGCTCATCGGCAGTGGCCTGTCTGCAGTCTCAGCTGAGCTGACTTTAAAAGTTCTATCAATAACAATAAGCAGAAACACATGAAAGGAAGTATAAATTATTGGTAATGGTGGAGTTCAGGAGTGCTGAACTTCTAGCTCATTTACTTAAACAGTTAAATATTGCCACTTTTTTAAGCTAAAAAAAAAAAGAGACCTCACCTAATCTGAAATATCTCGCATTTTCTTTAATAAAAACATGTTTCTTCTTTTATCCCCCCTTTTTAGTGTGCCATAAAGGTCATCCTTGGTGTGTCTGTTGAGATCCTCGGCAGCCAAAATGTATTAGAGCTGCCACTAAGTAAATTAACTTGACTAAAAACGTGTCAAAATGGCTGGCAGACCACTCCCGTTGGGTTATTTTATGCTATGCCACAGATTTTAAACAGTTAAGAAAACCAATTAGCATCAAGCAAGCATACAATACCGTTTTGTTCTGTAATTCTACCTGTCACTTTTTTATTTCCCATTTCATTCTCATCTTTCTTCATAATTGGATACAAAAATACTAAGCTGTAACTACTTGTGCGAAGAAAGATGAGAGACAGACCCTGAACAGATCAGCATGTGCATTAGAAGCTGTACTTTGTGAAAATCCAAAATCAGTTGGAAAGTGATGATTCAACCAGTAATATACAGTATGATATATGTAACGAACTGGGAAGCTAGAAAGAGCTGAGTTGTGTGGCTTAACTGCTCTAATAGGCACTGTGTTTTACAGACCAATGCTTGAACATCTGTATCGGGTAGTTTCTATTGGGGAAACAGCAGTAGCCATAAAATACTCAGCAATATCCTATATATAACAATGAAGGTTTGAAGACAAGGACACCAGGTTATGTATTTCATTCTCTTGCTTTACTGAGAACTTGAACAACAACAAAAAGCAGGCGGACAAGTGACTGATGTAATGTCTCCTTTGACACAGATTGCATTCCAGCACTTTTAATAACTCATTTTCCCAAGGGTGGGGTGATGGGGGTGCTTTAAATATTCCCTGATTATTATTTTTTTTTAAAATGACATGCTCCCAAATTTCTGATAGTCTCAGGCACTTCTTGCAAACAGTCCCCGAGCCCCTGAGGGATTCAGCTTGCGAGTGGGTGCTGGCTAGCTGAAGGGCAGCGACTGTCAACATTACTTGTCTTAGGATGATGATCTGGAAATAAGTAGATGCTGTTGATTGCACAGGGATGACTGAGTGGTGCAAAAGGGGTGGAGGGCACCCATCTTCCCCGCTTACAGCCTTTGCAGCACATAGACAACATAATTAGGGTGCATAGATGCCTGTCTTTTGCACAACTGGTTCCTTGGCCTGAATCCTTGGCTTATTTCTTACTGGCTTGAGGGTTAAAAACCCTGGATGATTTCAGCGGCTGCTGCCACTCCAGTAACCTACATATTTTTCACTTTTTAGATAAGTTGTCTCCAAAACTTTCCAAAACTTTTTCTTTTTTTTTTTCCATGGGGAAGGAGCAGGAAGGAAGAAGACCCTATTTCCTTGCCTGGTGCAGTTTGAAATCCACAAGGCACATGGCTGAAGGCACTTGTTTATGGGCATCATTTTCCAAGTACACTTTGCTGTAAGTAATGTTTTCCTAGGAAGTGAAGTATTGTATGAAGTTCTGTTGTGGCTCGTTTCTTGCAGTATGTAACTGGTGGATTTCTGATTTTTCAAGGAGGGAAAAGTCTTTCCTTATCTCTAATAGAAAAAAAGATGTCCAACGTTCTGTTTACAAATATTGAAGATTAAAAGGAGTGTTTTGTACCTTGGCCAAACATAATAGGAGCATTTGATAAATTCTTATTATGTCCTTGTACTTCTTTAATCAAATACTTCAAGTGTTTTTGGCTCCCATTTCCACAATTTTACTTCTCCTTCAGTAACTTGCACTGCACTGTAAGAAGAACCTTGTCCTTTCCGTGTCTTTGTTAATATCAGAGTTATTAAATCTACACAGCCTACACACCTCTACAATCAAAACTATATACATAATCATTAACAACAACAACAAAAAATTACCTAGTTGCAAGTATACTGTGTGCTTTCTGTGAGAGTGGGCACTTTAAAACTGAACAACTCCTGCAGCCTTCTGTACAGCAAAGTCGCTGTCTGCTGCTCCTGAAGAAACAAAAAGCATGTGCAACTCTCCTGTTAAGAGATTCCCTGAATGGCAAAACACACATTTCTTCATACAGGGATATCAACAGCTGCATCTAGATTACAGGGTGCGTACGCTGCATCCTGCATGCCACAGACCTGGTCTTCCCCTTGCCCAAGCCAGGAGATCAACCCATTTCTCATCCCACCCGGGCGTGCGGGTTTCTTTCGGAGAGGCCAGGCGGTGGAGGGACGGGGTCAGGCAGGGCTTGCTGCGGTGGGGATGGTGGTAGGTGAGCGCCAGGACAGCAGAGCTGGGTGTTGCTCCTGCTCACTCCTCCCCTGGATTCACTGAGATGTCACTGTAGCTGGTAGTATTCAGGAATGTAAGTCAACAGGGAAGTTGTTATTGCATCTGGAGACAATAAATGTGTGTGTCCTATTACACAAATTAGGAGTCTAAGTTCCACCATGTTCCTTCGGTTGCCACTTGGCAAATACGTACTACGTTTGGTAGCACAAAGTGTATTGATTTTGATGGAAAGATTCAGAAAGATTTAGCAGCATTAGAAGTATCTGAGTTGAATGGATGAGACTTTGCACACCAACCCCCCTTATGTTGTATGGCACTTGGCGGTGTCTTTCTGCATTTTCCATGACATCACCCTTGATGCTGCTCTTCTTCCTGGCTTGCAAGTATCTCTGGGTCGTTTCTGCTTTATTTAGAGTGCTGATTTTGTTCCTTCCCATCCATCCTTAAACTTCACCTCTGCCAAGGAGCTTCATGAGACTGAAGGAGGATATGCTTTCCCACCATCAGTGTGGAAAGTGGTTTATCCCAAATCCATCTTTGCCTTTTCACAAACCTCTCTTCTGGGGTTGAAAGCAATGTCCAAATGGTAAGTCTGATCTTTGGGTGATGAGATTTCTTTCTTTGTCTTTTCTTGCATTTTGAAGTTTCTAAACAAATTTAAATGGATTAAAGATAATAAAAATAGACAATAACTTATGACCCACGTCCAGATGGTCTGACTCTGCAATTGCTCATATATTTTTGGAGGTGATTTTCTGCTTCCAGGATTTCTTTGACTCCTTAGCCAGTAGTGTAATAAAGGGAGGGACAGACTGACATAGTTGTAGCCACAACTCAGTGTAATTAATGTTATTTCATATGCAGGTTTTAATTCGAAGAACTTGAAGGGTAGAGTCCCAGTTTAACAAAAGTACATAAATATGTCCCTAACTGAAGTGTACGAAGTCAGGAGGCAGCAAGCAGAGTTAAGGTTAAGAACATATTTCAGTGTTTTTCTGAACTGGGGAGCACTATTTTTCCCTCATAATATAATATTTTGCACAACCCAAACATGTAGGTCAAGAGGCCAGAAAATTAGCACAAGCTGTTACACTCGTGTAAAGGGGGGGTGGGTGAAAACAAAACCTAAAACCATTCATACGTTTTAAACGGTTTCCCTTCCCTCCATTCATGCAATGATACAGAACAGCTGGTCATGAAACCTGGCTGCATATTTGTTAAATGGGAACAGATTACTAAATCAAATTTGTTGACCAATTTTCAAGTATGTGGCCTTGAGATATTAAAAAAAAAAAAAAAAAAAAAAAAAAGGTTTGCATTGCCTAAAGAGGAGGGAGTAACAGGCCAGTGGTACGAACATTTCATGCTGGTGGGATTTGGCAGGGGGGGAGGGAATCTAATAGCTAACTTTCGTGTGAGTACCCAGCTAAAACCTCAGGGAATTTTATATAGTGCATGTTGTCAGTATTTTAATCATCCACAGCTGTCAAAACTCTTGTAACCCGCCTCTTCTATTTAAAATGTGTCTTCTAGGCATAAAATAATTAAAGGTGCAGGACCATAAGGTAGGCTCAGAGCCGCTGCAATGTGACAAAACTCCACATATGAAAGGCATTATTTCAGGAAGTTTTAAATATAAATTTTGTTTTGTCAGAAGGCTGCAGGGCACACATTTTCTTTACTGTCAAGCTTGATAGTAACAATATTTATATTTCAAATAAAAAGATTAAATTGCAGTCTTACGTGTTTCTGGTTTTCACATAGTTTTTACCAGTGTATCATAGTGTTCCATATCAGTGTGTCATCGAAACTTTTTTTTTTGCTGACACCAGTTTTGCTTTATTGTAATATTAAGTCTTGTACTGTCAGTCCCTGAATTGAAATAATGAGGGCAGACAGTAGTTTAGTTGACTAGCCTATATCTTCCCTTTCCTCACCCCCGCTAAATAAACCTGAAAACAACACAAAATAAAATCGAATTCATTCAAAAAGGCAATTGTAAAGACAGAGATTTGGAGGCTATTAATATGAAATGTCTCTGTGTGTGTGTGCGCACACGTGCTCTTGTGCACGCTTGTGCAGTCTCTGTTTGCCGTATGTCCTCCTGCAGTTCAAGACCCCACCTTGCAAACTCGTGTTCATGTGCCTACCAAAGGCATGTGTCCAAAAGGATTAAAGATTAGTGTGAGAGTACAGATGGAAGAGGAGGGGAGGGCAGCGTAATTTATGAATGTTTTGATCTTCCCTTTTTGTTTGTTTTTAATATTAGGAGAGCTAACCCAAAGAATGAGTGTCTTGGTCGTTTTGAGGTGTCTGGTTGGCAAGCCTTGTGTGCCACTGCTTGTTAGCTGTTATTTGTGAACTTTCTGTTAATGCCCATAGGCCCTTCATTCTTCATTGTTCGGAGCTTTGCAGTCCCATGAGTTTGAATCCCGGGGTTGGGTTGGTGTCATCTGTGCAACATCAGGGCTTGACAGAACAATGGGGAGAAATGTGAAGAGGTTCTGACTCAGGCTCATGTTGGAACTGCCAATTGGAGTCACTTACCCTGCCAGCTGGGGCTGGGTTTGCTCCTTTTGGGATGAAATGTGGACATCTCACCACAACGCTTTTGTGGCAGTTTGGAACTGGGAAAAACTTTCTGTCCAAATTCCCCTGGTTTTACCCTCTGCGTGATGGTGAGGATTTTTCCCTCAGTGTTGGACGGTGCCAGTTAATGTGTAACAACTTCCCTGACAGTGATAGGTTTGGTGAACTGGGTTAATCAGAAAAGTGGTTGGGTGTTACGTAATTGCTATCAGTTTAGGCATGATATGGCCTTGATACTTCTCTCCATGTTGCTGCTCAGTGGCGCTTCTTTCTGTCACTTTAAGCCTTTGGTCTGTCATTTGGCCAGTCATGATTTTACAATAATGAAAATAAAAGTAAACAGCACTAATGATCATGTGTGTGATGGAAAATGAGGAGGCTGTGTTGCTAAGGAAACTTGTGAGGAACCAAATGCAGAAAGTGCATTTCCATGAAACTTCTCATGCAGGGAGTATTTACTTCTTTTATATTTACAACAGTGGCCAGCTTAATATAATTTACTGGTTTTTATAACAGGAAAAGTAAATTGCATGCCCCAGATCTTCAGCTAATAAGTGACAGTTCTGACCACGAAGGTTCTCATGAACATCCTTGTGAATACGCAGTTGTCTCCCTAATTTATGCCATAATATCAACATTAAAACTGTCTAGAGAGTAACTTCCTACAAGGTTCCCTATAGAAACCTGTGGATATTCAAAATCTTTTCAAAGTTATTTGAAAACAAGAGGTTTGAGTTTTGGGTTTTTTTAATTGCTGCTGATATACCTCAGTAAATATGCTTTGTCGAGAACTTTCTAGTCCATTGTAGAAACTGTTAGAAAGCTTCATGGATTGTATAAAGTACATGAGGATAAAATGTCAATAGAAGGATTGTGCTTTGCCTTTTCCATGTATAAGTCCGTGCTTCTGTACATCAAGCTCCTAAATGCTTTGCAAAAGAGGCCAGCCTTCTGGATTAATCAAAATAGGAACAATAGGCAAAGATATTTAAAGTTGGGTACAAAAGAAAGACTTTTGTATGTAACAGGAGACAACAGGTGGCATTACCCATTCTGTACTCAAAATCTGATCTTACTTAACACACCCAACCACTTTTTTTTTTTTTGGTTTGAACTGATGGATATACAAATCAGGGTATTGCAGCACACACATCTCAAATGAGGGAGCCCTATTCCGATGGAAACATCTGGTTTCATTACACCAGGTAACACCTGCATGAAATTACATCTGTGCAGAAAGTCCTTTAACAGAATTTAGTAATTAAACTGAGGCAATCTAATCAAAGAAAGGCACGGAGAAGGTGATACATGAAGTTTCATTCTCTGCCATGTAAATAAACTGCATTAGTATATTGGGTCTTTCAAGAAACGGTTAACATCAACAGCTTGCAGTTGAACAGATTTCATGTTAAAAACAGCCTTCCATACTATATCCACAATGTATATTCTGATCTTCCAAACAAATCTCCAGGGTGCTGTTTGGATTTATTGCACTTAATAGCATATTGTTTGGAGTGTACAATGTGTGGGTCCAACCAAGTTTTACTAGGATATTCTGTGGCTCAATTTCCTTTCAATATGTAACTGTGTCCTTTTCAAATTTTGCTTTAAAGCCTTGTGCAGTCGACTGCTTCGGTGGAAAACCTTTGCTTTCTGCCCTATCAACTGGTTTCTAAAATGTCAAGGCTAACCTTGACCTGAGCACCATCAAGGAGCTCCCTCAGTGCAGGGACACGCCTGGGGGCTCTGTGATAGTTGGGGGGTTCTCTACATGTTGTCACTGTGAACTGCACTGTGTCTGAGCCTGGAACTGGCTCAAAGTGGAATTTCTGGCATTGATTCTTGGTTGTCTTGTGATTCTCACGAAAAGAGATGCTTTCCCTGTCTTGGAATAGGTTCTGTGTTAGCCCTACATAGTGTACAGGCACTTCTGGCTTTGTTTGCATGAGATTTTACCATCTGGCAGTGTCACCTGGAAGGCATAAATAAAGCCATTGTTTCATGGATTCTATCAGGGGCTGCATATATTTTTCTTGTCAGAAGGTATAGAATAACAGATCCAGCAGAAATCACAAAAAAAATGCTACTACTGTTAGAAACTGATAAAGGACAGCAAGGTTAACACTCCTAGCTTTAGGATGAGTTCCAGTAATTCTTTATGGAGCTGACTGACATTTTTTCCCATACTTTTTTCCTCTGAAAGCTGACTTTTTGGCCACGGTAAAAAAATTAACATGCAAAATTTTCATCTTGGTGATAAATGCCCTTGCCAAGATTAATAACTTTTCCAGGCCATCCCTGGAGAAAGAATAGTCCTTGGAGCATAGCTGGAAGTCAAGGCCTCATCCTGGAAACCAGCTTTTTGGTAGACTGTTTCCCTGTCTGCTTTTGAAACAGCATATTGCTAATCACCTGACCTTTGAACAAATGAAATTTATTTGTTCAGGGCACATTCATCCATGTTAATCCAGATGTGCTTTTTAAAACCATATTCCTCCTGTTGATTGATTGATGTTCTCAGAATCCCTTTCCATGTACATGCCCTCAAGGGTGGGCCACAGAGCAGTGTGGGATTTGGGTGAGCCATAAGTGTGCTCCAGAGCTGAAAGGTCATCTCATCAGAAGTAGTCTCCTGTTTGAAATGGGAATGTTTTAAACGGTTTGCTTCTGTTGGTTGCTGCTGCTCTCTCATGCTACAAGTTGAGGACCAAACAGATCTTTTCATGTAAGCAAGTTGTAAGTGTCCCACTTGCCCTTGGGAACTCACCTCATAGCAAACTTGCTGTGCTTGTCTGTTGTGAGTCCAACATGTAGCATGTCTCTCTTGCACAAGTGCTTTCAACATGAGGCCATTTGATGCTTCAGTCCGAGAACCAAGTGAGTGTGTGGAATTGTGGCTCACACAATACCCTGCAGAAGTCTTTCCCTCCTCCTCTAGCATCTGTAAATACAGTTGAGATAGTGTTCCCTTGCTGTTTACAAAGGCAAAAAAAAGGTAAGAAAAAAAAGAAGGCAATAGCAGTAAACTTTCTGCAAAGCTTTAGTCTACCAAAGATTTAAAGGATTGACATTTGCATTACATTTTTTCCCCACCCAGTCCTCCTCATTAGCTGGATATCTTTATTCTCTAAATATTTACCACCTAAACCAAATTTACAGTTTAATTTGCTGCATAAAATCATTTATTGACTGATAAAGCTCATTACTAAGGCCTAGCCCAAGCTGTGGCCTGCCACGACAGTTTTAATTCTTGTAGCAGCAGGCTACTGCAAGAGAAAAACAATCCTGTCACGTTAACGGCAGGGGTCTAAATTATTCAAATACACTAAATCCTCCCAGAACAGTTCCCCTGCTCATAATTTGTCTTTTCTCACCAACAATTAACTAGCAATATTCTAAGTTAACAATGCCAACTCTTTTGAAATCTCAAGGAAAATGGAAATATATACATGCAACAAATGTTTTTAGTGAGGATTACATTAAAAAGCCAATGCTGGGAGACTTCTAGGGTATATAATCAGTTAAATGGGCCCACTGCTTTCTCTAGTTCAGAAAGAATTTGCTGGATATTTGTCTGTGTGTACAGATGGGTTTGATAATTGAGTTTTGGTGTCAGGTGGCATAGATTCAGGCTACTTACACCTGCTGATGGCCCATTCCATGCCACTCCTAATGCCTGATGTTTGTCAGTTCTATTGAATTCAGGGAAGGAGTGTCCTCTTCCATCTCCTCCCTTCTATCAGAGCTTTAGCTGCCTTCATGATTATGAGTTATTGTAAATAATTGCAATACTAAGTGTAACATACTGCGACAAAACTAGTAATATGCGATGAATACAGTGAAGACTGAGAGATATGGCTGGAGATTGCTGATACAGGTCATCTTAAAGAAGCTGAAGGTCTGAGTCTGTCCCACCTAGGTGTCTCAGAGCTTTCTTTCCAAGTCGGGCCACTGAATTTCAACTGGCAGGTGGTCTTTATACAAATCTCTTATTAGAGCAATTTAGAAAGTCAGAAAAACCTGAGGCTCCCATCTGCTTTGATTGTTGACCCACTGCTCAGTTGGGTTTCAATTCTCTGCATACTGCAGAATATGGACTTGGTGTCTTCATAATTTGTGTTTTATTACCAGTTCTGTTAGGTGATGGACCTTTTCCTGCGTCCATGAATTGCCACGCATATACACAGGAACACTGAGCAAAGAGGAGTTTGAGATCACTGGTGATAACGAGGAGGGGCTATGATTTCCTGTAAGGGACGAACAGTTTCATTCTACAGAGGACAATCCAATTCAGGTTTGTCCTTCTGTATGTATGACAACCACAGCCCATATATCACAGTCAGTGATGGGCAATACTAAAGTCTTTAGCATTCTGGTGTCTCATATAAATATTGCTTCTACATAGCACTTTACACTGTTTCAGAACCGTAAGTCCATATTTCCCTTGTCTCATTCATTTTCTTCCTTCAATTTTTGTGGCAGTTCCAGTGCAGAATAGCTTCTTGTGCAAGCCTTCAAAGTGAAAATGATGGCTCCAATTTGTGACCAAATAGCTTTGACATTGTCTGTACGTTTGCTTGAGTTTATAAAAGACTTTGGTTTTCTTATCTAATCCTTTGATGTTAGAGCAGTCTGAAAAATCAGTAATTCTTTCTGGTGTGCCCTTAGTGACAATTTTAACTCTCCCATGAAATTCTCAGTTCTTAACTTATAATGTGTCTTTTTATCCCTTCCTATAGTACACAGAGTACTTTAATGCTGGGAAATCTCAGATCTCTGAAAAGCTGCGTAAAGATAGGATGAGGTTAAAATATATAAAAATAATATAGAAGATTGTGCATTATTTGCTACTCATCTATATCAGCATTTCACAAGATGTGGGCCATAGTTCCTGTGATGATGATCTGCAAAATGACTGAAATTCCCCCTCATTGCCATTTTCTTCTAAAGGTATCTGTGTTTCTAGTCCAATCCCTGGGTGATGGTTGAGTGGGCAGTAGTACCTGCTGAAATTCATATGTCTTTATTTGACCTAGTATCTATAGTAAGGAATGTATGTGTTGCAGGAACAGAGGGGTACTGTAGAAGATTATGCATATGCTTTCTAAGTAGCCATAAACTTTCCTATTCATATGCCCATAAAAGTGGAACTGGACTTTGGCATTCATGATCTGAAAGCATGTTGCTGAGATAAAAGGGAATTACCAGCAGGAGTGAGGCTCCTACCCAGTTTGCATTGGCAACGTCAGGACTGATGTCTGTGACACATACTCACGTGCGTGCTCTCCCTGTGTGCTGTATGTGCTGAGATTCAGCCTGGGTACCTGGGAGCAGGGAATGTGACTGTTTGTTGGGCTGATTTGTCCCAGAAGCTATGGGCAATGTTAGGTGTGCGTTCATATTATGCAATTCTTCCACACTTGCAGTGTCTTCTTATGTTCTGCTGACATACTGCCATTGCAGCTAAAGCCATCTTGCGTGTTTTAAATACAGCTGTGATGGATAACCCACTGCAAACTGTTTTTTCAAGTGAGGGTAATTTTAAACCATCACCTTTCTCTCATAGGAGTTATCCATGTTCATGGAAGATTACTATCATCGCCATCTGTTTACATTACTTATGTGCTGTATATTTGATGGGTTTCTTATTTCACCTTTCTGGAATACATGTGGTGGCATCTCTTTCTCCAACAGTTTTATGGTGAAGACTGCATAGACTTTAGGCATCTCCAAAACCAGGTACCCTGTTCAACCATCTTAGATGTTTTATTAGAAGACATTGTATGCAGAATTTCTGACCTAACCTTCTGGCTGAAAGTACACTGGGGTAACTTGCATGTAGATCCTAGCTTCTAACTTCCTATCTCCTTAATTTCTCTTTCTAGAGGATTTCAGTCATTTTCTTGTATTTATTTCTGCTTCTACTATCTCATACCTCAGGGCAGTCACCAGACTCTTTAGTTTGTCCCTGGATGAAAAGAAGCATCTGTATCACGTGCATCTGAGCGCTTCACCTGTGTGGTGTCACTGGCCTCTACCGTGTTTGGAATTGATGGAGCGGATGCTCGCTGGTACGAATCGATGAGACCACAGCAGGTTCAGTAGAGCTATGCTGACTTACACTGCCTTGAAGACCTGGCGATGCCATCCCAGATCGGACATTTTAGGTTCCCTTTGACCCTCTGCCCCTGGTTGTTGTAGGCTGGAACAAAGCCTATGGGGAGCTTGACCTGTGCTTGTTTATTCCAAATGTGCCCACAACTGCAATAAAACCTCACTGCTCCGAACACGCTGTTCCAGCTCCTCTGTGTGTGTATGAGGCTTGGAGACTGAAGCTGGTTAATTGTGGCAAATGTGGTTTTCTGGGACATCTAAGGGTTATGTCACTTTTCTAAAAATCTCTTTGATCTTGAATCAAAAGAAGGGGGTGGGTTTTTAACGTCGTCTTAACTGTGTGGCTTTTACAAATTAAAAACCTACTTGAAATTGGTTATACAATATGCGCTTGTGTTTCTCTAAGACTGATGAGACCACCTTTGACTCTAAGCTGCTTTTTCTAGCAGATCATCAGGAAAATTCTGGTAACAAACAGTTAGGAAAAGCTAGAGGGAGCTTTTGAAATAAGAACTGTGCTTTTCTCTGTATTTTGCGAGCCAAGGCTTTAATTTACAATAAGCACAATAAAGGCAGAAATGAAGCAGCTATTGTGCTGTCTCATGTCAGTAAGCAAAGTAGTAGAAAGACATATATTTTTATTCTGTCCTTGTCACTAAAATAATCCCAGTCTTAAGTAGCTAGTATTTAGAGTCTGAATCATATCCCGCTGATTTGGCCAGAATCTTGGAAATTACTGAACTTTTGATTAAACTGCCTGTGTTTTATTACCTTGTAGCTCTATATGCCTTTATATAATCTCAGGATTTTTTTCTCAATTGTTTGCACCTTATACACTCATTTATGTGTGCTGTGAGCTGGGACCATGTGGTTGAGAAGGTTTTTAAATTAATGGAGCCTTTCTTGTAGATCTGATAAATCTAAATACAGCAAATGTAAGCCTATTGAATACTACTCTTGCCACATTTCTCTGTAAATTCCTTTGGAGCAGCCTGTAGACATCAAAATATATCTGAACTACAAGCTGAAAACTACTCGTCTAATTTATGCAATGGATTTTGCATTTTGTAAGACAATGGGTGAAATGTCTAAAATGTGTGTCTTTATCCTGTTTGAAAATCAGGTTTTGCAGCTCTAGTTCTGAAAAAACAGGCATGAAGTAGAGCCTACGTTCCCCAAATTATACTTTTGCTGTCATAATTTTACGGTAGCAAGAGTAAAGATATCGATGAATTCCTGTTTTCTGAAAAAATGTGTTGGGTGTTTCAAGTAGTTTGACAAATTTATCAGAGTTTTGAAAAAAGATAAAAATAAGTAAGCTTTCCTTGAACAATAATACTTATCACTGCCCCTATTGTCTGGATGAAACTAAAGAAAAAGCATTGGTGGTACCTAGCTTTATTTAATTCTTTTTTGTGAAAGAAATGAGATTTCTTATTGTATATATTCATATGATAATATGCTAGTCTGTTCTAAGCATAACTGATCATCGTTGTTTGTGGGTAAGTTACTTGCCAAAATACCTGCATACAAGAAAGACATTCAAATACCATCACCTTATTTTATTTGGTTTCCTTGTAGGTACTGTATTCGCAACCACCAATATATTTAATTTCTCTTATGTTCATACACGAGAGAAAGATTATGTATTTTCAAAGCAACCAGTTTTTTGGTACAACCATTTTTTTGAGGGATAACTAAAAACAATTTTAAGGGACCATATTTTCACGGAAATAACCCCCCTCAAATTTTGAAAAAATCCATCTTTTCATCGGGTCTTTGGTTTAGCCAACCAGAATCATTTGTTGGTAATGGCAAATTTAAGCAGCTGAATTTAAAAAAAAAGTTCAGAAACCAATGGCAATGAATATTCTTCTGAACTCTTTTGAAAATGTGACTGTTTATTTTAATAGCTAAGCAAGAACCGTTTTGAAAATCTGCCTGGTACTTTGCTCCATTTGCTAATGTGGGAAAGTAGACGACCTGGCTCTGCACCACTTCTAGTGCCAAAAACCTCCTGGTCTTCCACTGCTTGGGATCTGTAGGCACAAAGTAGTGTTGAGATAAATGCCCAAGAGCAACTGCCATGATCTCATTTTGTCTCCATTCCTATGACATACACTTCTTGGCTTCTGAAACCCTATTTGACTCAAGGCTACTGTATACATCTCATTTCTTTCATGTGAGCTTTTAAAAGGTTCCTCTGATAAGATCTGAGTAGCTTATGTGCACATCTACTTTACTAAACCTAAAGCTTAATTTTCTCTGTCCTAAATGGAACTTTTCTGCCATTTAGTTCGAATGATACTTTGTGAGGAAGTTGGTCTTCTGTTCGTATTATTAAATACGTGTGATTCTTTGGGGGCACATCACAGAGATTTGAGTTTTTCTTGGGTTGAATTCTGCCCTTGGATACAAATGTACAATTCCCAGAGTGATCTGCAGAGAATTAATCTGTCATTAGCAATATTGGGTGTAGTGCATCTAATTCCCATGCACCACCCTGAAAATTTCCACCACCCCCACAAATGGAAAAGAAAAAGAGGGCTATTCCATTTATTCTTTTTTATATGTAAATGAGACTTAAAATAATTGTTTGATAATGACATGGGTTTTTTGTTGTTGTTTGGAAATATCTCTTGACAATAATTTATCCTGCAATTATTGTTGCTTAGTCCTATCCTTATAATTAAGGCCAAGAAAGTGTTGTTCATCCCCTCATTAAATGTTTTCTTTTTCAGGATGCCTGACTCTCTTTAACACAGCCAAGAGCTGATAAAGCCACTTGTATGCAGAGCTGGCTGCCTGCAGATCTTTGATCTTTTTTTTCCCCCCTTCTTCAAGAATATGACTTTGTGAAGTAGTTGGTGCTGCAGTTTCAGTTTGTTGTTTTAAACAGTTCAGTTGCTATAAATACTCATTCACTTTGATTTTCAATTGCCCTTGTAAGACAATTGTTTTTTTGTTGGATTCCCACTGAATAGATAGCCTGCCTGCCTTTTGCTTTTTTTAAACGTGATTAAAATATAACCCTCTTTTTAAGCTTTTCCACAGCTCACTTCTTCGTGAAAAAGAAAAATTTCAGACCTAACCAGCTCTAATGACTGAAGAATTCTTCGTATTTGTGTTATGCCTTTCCCTTGGTTTTAATGATGGGAAATGGGGTGAGGGAAGTGTCCTGACTGAGGCCATGCAGGAAATCAGAAACATCTATTGGATCTTTGTTAGAATTATTTGACAGAAATCTCACTTCATTCTGTTGTACTTTTCCTCCTTTATGCATTTTTTGCATTGAAAGTAGTCTCGCTCAAAAAAATCTATTTCTAGAACCTTTTCTGTTGTCTCAGGTGTCAGTGGCCATGCTCCTGCAGAGAATCATCCCCCTCTGAATACCTCTGTGCACCTTGAGTGCTCTGTCATCACTGAGGGTAGTGATTGTGGAAACCTTAGCTAAGGGTTGAGGAAGGGAAATTTTAGATATTTTTAAAAGTCCTTATGACCGTCCATCTCAAAAAGAACCTATCAAGTGTGTATCTAATACTGTAATGCACATCTTTCCCAACTCTGTCAATTATATTTTTTACAGTGTTATGTCTTAGGCTGAATGAGCTTCAGTTATTTGGCTCTTTCAGGGCTAAAAATGAGGGACAAAATAAAAACCTTCATGAAACTCCACAGAAGGAGAGAAGGGTGCATCCTCTTGATGTTCCCTGCCATGCCTTGCTATTCCTGGCATGTTCACATTTCTTTTGTTCCATCCCTTATTCGGTGGCTTTCATTCTGGAGTTCTTTTTTGTCTCTTTCTCCACCACTTCTCCCAGATGGAGCAAAGACCTTTACAAGTTTGAGGGGCATACAAATAAGATGACCTGAATTAGGAAGAGGCCAAATCTTCACAGTTGTGCGAACATCCCATTTGTGGACAGACATAGAGAGGCCTTGAACACGTGCCACATAAGGTGTGTTTATATAAATGTGTATGGGGTATGAAGTGCCCTCCTCTGAGACATTTCCACTTGTAGACAGTTTAATAAGAGAAGCTGAGATTACTCCTTACACCTCTGCTCCAGCTTATCCCATGGTAACATAAAGTAGCAGCCAGTGAATTAATAAGCCCATGGTGATTCAAATACGTTTGTTCTAGTTTTCTTTTATTAGGGAAGTGCCAGCGTAATACATCAGCAATCGTTTATTGAGTATTATTCAATGCTTTGAATAACTTTCATCTGCCTCATTAAAATTGCCTATCAATGACCAAGGATACAAAGCCAGCAGCACACGTTTAAGACCATGAATCATCCTTCAGTTTTAAAGGGGCTTCTCACCCACTGGAAGTTCACTTTCTGGTTCAGGGATTTTGATGAATTAGGGACTAATAGCTGGGTGGAGCGTTGGGATTATTTTGGTAGTGATGAGTGCAGGTTGGGAAGCTCCTGAAACCAAAAGGAACTGCAGGCATTCCTGTGCTAAGCCACTTAACTGATTAAAATGACCCAGTGATTCATTTAAATAAGAGATTACTTGCTCAGGCTTGAAGTGCCTAGTATTAGTTGATCTTGACTATTTGTTTAATATAAGTGAATTTCAGTGTTAGCACAGACAGCTGTGTTTATACCTGAAAGACTGTTGTTTAAAATAAGAGCTAAAATAAAACCCCATAGCTTTTCTTCTTATGTGGAGTAGTCCTCAGGTAGAGAAAGCTTAGATGTTTCTTCTCATGCTTTAATAAAATGCAGACTTGGTGCAGGTAATAAAATGAGATTGCAGTGAATAAAAGCAAGGTCACTAGTTTTGTGCTGAAGAAAGGGAGTGCCCTTAAACCAGCTGCCTGTGGTCCCACGAGAGGTTTGTGTTCACACGCTCTTGTGATGGTCCCAGTGTGTGCTCTACTGTACAATTAAGAGCAACATCTTCTTTCATGCAGCAGTTAGAGAGGGTCAAGGAAGAAAAGTCTACTGGGAATTAATATTACGTGTGAAGTCACCGCTTCCAGGCCAGGAGGGTGGAGAAGTGTCTGAGGAGGTCTCAGCAGCTGCCTTCCCTGGGCTCCTTCTGGGTGCCACGGGGGCCACTGCTGCACCTGGGGTACAACGTCACAGGGAGCTCTGGTCTTGTGCGGCTGTTCATATGCTCCTGTGACTTCCAATCTAACATTAGCTCATTTAGCTGTGCTGCTCTGAAATACAAAATAGTGAAAATACAGCTTGGGATAGAGTCCCAGAGAGCGGAAAAAGTCCCCAGAGACTGTTCAGAGTAAGACAGATCTCTGCCATCCCAGCTGCCTGGTGTGATGTACCAGCCTGGAGGGAAGCAAACAGAAGTCAAATGCTCTTTCAGACACTGAAGAGTACAAGCAACAGGGCAAAGAGCAGGACATTGGTGAGACCCAGAGAAGTAGCAGGAAACTGTCGTTGTTTTTTACCGTGACACTGCTCGGGAAAGGGAGCTGCCCTGTGAAGGAGCAGTGACGCTGTGTCAGTGGGAATTCATGCATAAGAAGCTACATCAGGGTGGATGGGGGAAAAGCAAGGGCTGCAGAAAGATAACTACCCAGAAAACAGAATTAAACCGAAGGCTGTAGCTGTAGGAAGCAGGAAGGTTTAATCCTCAGAGAGAAACTGTTGATTAGTTGACCCAAAAGCTGTGTGTATAACTCCTTGTGGAGTGAAGGAAACACCCACTGTAATGAAATAAAAATTAAATAACTCTCAGAGCCTCAACTGGTGAAATGCTTTAGCCTCCTGACAAAAATTCATCTAGTCATGTGTATTCATATGTCTGGCCCAGTTTTGCACTGGGTGATGCAGAAACCAATGGCCCACTTGAAACCAGGTGTTTGCTGTCAACTCCAAACCTCATGCCTAGTTTCATGGTGTCACAAGTGAAGAAGCTGGATGCTCCCATTTCAGGAAACAGCCTCTAACAGCTGAGGCCAAGGGTGACTTAGGCAGTTGTGCAGTGTTGATCCAGTCCCGTAGCCGTCAGTGATCCACATGCTGCCACTCAGCTCATTACAGTATCCTCTGTCCCAGATATTCCCTGAACTATACAAATGAAAAGATCTTCCAAATAATTGACTGGAGATCCTGTCTAATTACATACCTCTTATAATGTGCAGCTGGCCAACCTTGCTTTTATCACTAAAGCCTCTTAAATGAGTCGCTGGCGCTGCACGCCCATGCGTTTCAGTGACATACAAATCCTCTAGAACTCATGAGAGCAGCTTTAGTGGTAGCTACCTGGCAGCATAAATCTCTCAGACATTAGTTAAAAACCACTCCAGAATAGAGTGGTGAATTCCAGATGCTCAAGTGCACCTTGGCATGGATGTACTGTGCGCATAGAAATGGGATTATGCTCCTAAGAATCCTGGTTTTGTCAGCTCATATGGTCTACACCTGGACTTTGTTGGCAATGCAGCCGGCTGCAGCTTCAGCAATGAAGATTCACAGGAACAAATCTCAGCTGTCCTTTGCTGTTTGCCTGTGTGAATGTGTGAGGGGTACTTTTGTTTTTTACATTGGGAAACCTAGATATTCCCTGATGAATTAATCTATTGCATAACCAATCAGTTATTTGATTATTTTCAAAATTTCTTTTTACATATTCTAATGAATAGGTATGAGATAGGAAAAATCAGAACATTTTTCAAGATTTAATTTTACTGGCTGAAACAAAGCTAAATACTGGAAATAGAGTAAAATTTGAAGCATTGCCTCAGTAACTTAAACATGAAATTTGGGGACTTGAGATCCTCAGACCTTACTCGGGTTCTTCCTTATTCAGATCACTGGGCAAGGGATTGTTCAACACCGTCACTTGTGGTCTGTCTGTTCAAAGATAAAAGTAACCCTCATTTTTTCTATTTTTTCATCCTGCATTTGTTGGCTTTCTGGTCTGTAGTCTCTGATGTAAGGACTCATAGAATGGTCTGACTTTTTTTCATAATCGTTTGTACTCAGGTGATGGCATTAAAAATTGCTTCTGGTTTGGCCTGTGTCTGCTGTACGCTGTGATTAATAGGTTAGCTCAGGAAGCATAACTGGAAAAGCCATTTCTAGCTGTTGAGCTACTGAAACCAAAATCACTCAAAAGCTTAAAATGTCATACATGAAACTAGAGATCAGTATGGAAAGGTATATTTCAGAGAGAGAAATGCATACAACTTCGTCCTGATCCCAGTATGGTTCACTCCAAGGTTCTGTTTTGAAAGGAGTTTGCTAGTATGGGTGAAGGCAAGATTTAGACTCTATGCCAGTCTGTGAAATCCATGGAAAATACTATTGCAACAAATATGTATGGGTTGTGGGGATACTGATCTCTTATGAATTGCTGGTGTCCCACCAACTCATTTTATTTAAGACATTAAAGATTAATAAAAGAGTTGAGGATTTTAGTTACGATCGCTGTGGACTGCGCTGGAGCCAAAATTCTGGTGGCAAAATTCCTGAGCTAACTGGTTTCCACTTTCAAGTTAAATTTTAAAAACCATTATGATGATTAATCCTGGCTAATTATTGTTGTCGCAAACACTAAACCAAGTGTGGGGCCTCCAGACTGTCTCATGTCATGCTACCTCATTGATTGTTTTGTCCCCTCATTGAAATACGTTGTTCTGGGAACAGTAGCAGACTATAGCCTTCATGACATGTCCTGAAGTGCTTCTGGAGTTAAACATCAATTTCTGTTTAGATTCAGTGAAAAAAATAAAAACAAAAGGTCCAAAAAGAGAATAAACGTAATCATCTAGGATTCCAAAGTCTGGATCCCATGGTGCTTGTGGCTTGCATAGTTTATGGCTTGTAGCATACATGGGGGAGGAAAACAGGTCAAATATTTCTTTCACCTCTCAGTGCTTAACCAGCATAACCCATGTTAATCCTGCTGCTCTCAGAGCCGTATACCTTAATTATACTTCTTTTATGTAAAGTGTGCTGGATAAGGCTCAAGCTGAAGTCAGATGTTGCTGTTCCTGACTTGTCCAAAGGAGATGCTGCAGTGGAGGACGGGCCATTCCTTCAGCTGCAGAGACGTGCTCCAAGAGCCCCAGAAAGAACAAATGAGCTCAGCTTCCCCATAACGCAAAGCCATTACCCTAAGGGACTAATTCTCTGTAATGACTTTGTATTGAGACAGTATTCTTTTCTCATTTCTCTCTCCCCCACTCTTTATACCTTTCTGGATTTCTTCAGACCCTCCCTCTGTAATTATCAGGTATTATCACTTGGCATCAGACATTGCTTCTACTCATACTCAGGTGCCCTGCCATTTTACTTGTGTCACCAATGCTGTGTGTGGTTGACTCTGGAACATGATCCTCTACAACTTCACAGCACTGCTGGCCCGTGTGCCCGAGAGTTTTGCTATGATTAAAGTTGATTTAAAAAAACAGGAAGGAAGGAGGTGAGGCACCATTCCCTCAGCAGTGTCTGGAGCAGGTAGTTCATTCTTGAGAGAGCCTTATGGCTGCAGGAGAGCTGTATCTTCTGGGAGTGTTGGTGTAATCAGAAGGGCTAAAATTGTATATTAGGTGGTGGAATTTGATCCTTAACATGTAGGGGCAGATTTTATATGTGGCACACCAAGGAGTATGCCTGCCAGATTTGCATGACAATATTCCATTGCCTGGGAAATGTGTAGGACATGAATCGAAATACAGCCTTGGGGAAACAGCAGTTTTGTCCAAAGAAATGAAGAGATATTAATTTCGTATAATTGCATAGATCTTTAGTAGGTGCAACTCTGGAACAGGAGCCAGTGTTTTCTTTGTTAGGTCCTGTCAGTGACGGCAAATCAATCACAGTGCACAAACTTGAATTTCAGCTGGTAGATCCAGTCTCCATTGCACCTGTGCTGTTCCTTCATCGCTTGAAATAGAACATGGTATGCTAGGTTTCTGTTTTTTAAAGGCAAGCAGAAAAGATGATACACTTAAGTAAAAAAATGAAATTTAAGTATGAAACTGCATTTTATAATAATAACTTCGGTGCATATGCTCTCCAAATTAAACATTTGTATGTCCTCTGGGACACCTGTAAAGTAGGTAAACAGCAGAGGTATATGCCTGCTAGTCTTCCATTAGAAAAAATGGGTGGAAATTCAACCCTGTTACTTAACAGGGTGGCTGGTGCTGCAGGGCATCTTTATTAGTCTGCTACTAATGGGAGCAGTGATGGGAATTGGGGTGGGAATATGCATTTCTCTGACTAAGTGAAAGATGTAACCTCAACTTTCATATATGGATTATTATAGTAAAGCTGTTAGGTATTTGTCATTAACCGAATAGGTATTTAGCTGATCAGGGAAAAATAATTAAATCATCATGGTGTGAAAACATCTGAAAAAAATTATGGCTGAAACCTGAAATGTTTTTCTCTAGGCAGTAGGTGCTAGGCAGGTACTGTTTGGGAAGAATAAATTTTCTTCTGCATGGCTTTCATGAGAAAGTTGTTATTGATTCTTCTTGCTCCTCAGCTATTTCATTATTAGGACACTTTCCTACAGACTGAGCAGCATATTCTTTGAGCAGAGTCTGTGCCTAAATGCCTGACATTTTCCCTTCAGCACTCAGCTACAACACTGATGGCCATTTGCAAAGGTTTGGATCTTACCATGATTATCCTCCGTGGGCCCAGGGCCTAGACTAGTCAGTGTTCAACCAGATGAGTTCACCCAACAGTGGTACCAGGTAGCCAGAAGTGGCTGTGCAGCGAGAGATCCTGAATCGCCCCGAAGAGATACCTGCCTTATTTCTCTCATTTCTGTAAGCAGCACAGCCGATACACTGTGAGATACAGGCTGTGCTACTCAGAGCTAATTTGTGTGAGGTGAATGAGGCACAAGGCATACAGCTTTAAGAAATCAGTCTGTGTGCCTTGAAGGGTGTTACCTGTTGCTGCTTAGTAGGTGTTTGTTTCTTTTCAACACTAATCTCTCACAAAATATTTAATTTAAAAACCTTGGAGGCTTACAGAACAGATAAAAACTGGGAGAGCCAGCTCAGGGCAGGCTTCACAGCTGCAGCTGCCCTTTCCTGGAGAAGGGGTGGATGGGAAAAGGCTACTTTTGGGAAGACACACAGTAGCATATTACTTCATTTCTGTCCGGAACAACTCCTTCTGAATTTGGAGTCTATTCCAGCTCTGTGTGCTATAGTTTAATGGGAAGGAGGAAGCCCTGTAAGTTATTCTTTAACTTCCTTTGCAGTAGTTTTCTCTGTTCAGCCAGGGTTACATGGTGTTGCTTTCCCAGTTGGGTAGGTACAGCTTGTCAAACCCAAAGTGAAAGCAGGAACAGAGGATCTGCCCAGCTCCCAGAGTAACCCTCTCCTGCCCACGCCTCACATCAGCTCTTGTTGCCAAACAGTGAAGCTTGAAGCCATTTGACCCTCCCCTCCCTGTGCCTTTGCACTCCAGCATCCCCCAGACTGCTGACCCCCCGCAGCAGCTTACGTCTTGTCTGATGCTACTTCTGCACAGTCCAGCCTCCCCCATCAACAACTTCATCTTCTCTCCTGTTGCCCTCCTACGTCTCCTCCTTGTAACGACTTCAAAACCGTCCTCATGTCTGATTTCTGTCTCTGACTGTCTTCTCACCGCCTCCTCTGTCTCCACATCTTTACATGTGATTCAACTATATTTCAGTCCCATGATCTAGCAAAGTGGACAGATGGGGGTACAGAAGAGCTCGTGACGTGGCTCTGCTCTAATCTTAGGTATTCCCTGTCTTTGCTCCTTTGTTTGTGGTTACCCCTTACTGTGCTCCTGCGATTTCTAACACAGATGATAAATTAGGACAGTGGGGACTGTAAAAGATAAGGTAATAATAGAAATGAAATACCAGGCCAGGTCTTTAGCTGGAGTAAATCAGCTGCTGATCTAAACCAGCTGGGGATTTGGCCCACTCTAAAATGAAACTGTAGGATAGGAAGAATCCATATAATTATTCCCCAAAGAGCACTTTTGTCATGATGCCAGACGGATGTTTCTATTCTTGTTTTTAAAATGATGTATTTTAGAAAGTGATTGTCTCACTATTGCCCACCTGTGGTCACAATATTGGTTCTTTCAAAAGTGAACATGCCAAGTCCTTCAGGCGCTCAGCAGTGGCTCTTAAAATGTCTCCCTTCAGCACCTGGAGTTTCTCTTTAAAACTGCTAATCCAGAGAGAAAAAAGACTCACAGTAGTTTCACTTCCTAGGTCTCAGCGACGGCAAAATGCTGTACCTCAGAGTCTCACGATCAAATCTGCCTTAAATTCCCATTTGTGGTTTTGAGTTATTTACCTACCTGCAAACTCACTTCAGTTTTCATTTTGAACTGTTACACCCAGCCCTCTGCTAGAAAGGGCTTACTGCGGAGATCAGCAAAGTTTTTATATTATGGGGCCTAGGCAGTCTATCTCATAACCAGTATGAAAGTATCACCTGTCATATGGTTGGTTCATGGCTGTGGTAGTGTGGTGGGAAGAAGTATGGATATTGTTCATGTGATGCGTGTATGTGGCCTCAATACGCAACATTCGAGAAGGGACTCCTCTATTTTTTTTACATTTGGTGGAAGGCATCAGGTCACCCACTTCCTTTTTCAGGAAAGATGACATTTATAATTATATTCAACAACACTCAGTTCTTGCTCAGCTTCAGATTATTTCTGTGTTTATTACCTTGCATAACCAGACAAGGGATGAACGTGAAAGCTTGTCTCCGGAGTGCTATGATAGCCGAGTTTTCTAGATGGCAGTCTGAAGTCTCCTATTCTTTGCGATCTCTATCAAAGTGTAAACCAAGGAGATGGTCTTTACCAATCATTAACAGCAAGGCTGGCATAAAGGGCTAAGTCTAGTAATTGTACTTAAAAAAAAAAAAAAGTTAACAACTCTCACTGTAGGCTCAGTTCAGCCTCACCAGCCGTGACATGTCCTTTCTTGCACGCAGCAACAAAAATAGACCCAAGTACTGAAGGAGAAAAAAAAAAAAGAAATAAAAGAAAACCCAATTTGTTCCCTATTAAGCTGCTGAAAAGCTTAAACCCATTTCTATCCCAGTTAGTAGCTAAGTGAAAATGTAACTGCTTTATATATTTCACTAGAATTAAACTTAAACCTACAGAATTAGGTTTATTAATTTCTGTCAGTGCTCAATGGGGAAATAAGAGTGCCCATTCATTAAGGATACACAATTACTGCAGACAAAAATGAAGCACAGTGCTATTAACCATAATAAAAATGTTGAACACTGTGGAAATTTTCATTAAATAGAATCTATTCCTTATATGACTCTACTTAATCCTTTCTGTCTTTTTTTTTCCCCTTTGTGTTCTCCAACTCATTTTATTTTATTACTTAGCTTTTATGTATGTTTCTTAATGTAATTATGATTAAACATTTTTTGGTAGTAAACAGTATTATTTCATTAAAAAAATCTGTCCCCACACTTACTTCAGTGAAAAGTAGTCTTTGGAAAACAATACAAGCATTAAGTAGAGTTTCTTTATTATTTTAACACATGAACCTAAAAGAAAAACCTACAGCAAATAAGAATGAAAACTGTATCAGCCAGTCCACTAAAATAAAATTGACTTTGTGGAGTAGATCCATAGGTGGAGTGCACTGGTAGACCAGAATAAATCCATTGAAATCAACTGAAAATCAAAATGGTGGTTATGTCAGAAAACAAATAAATATTCTAGAAAGATTGAATGTGTTTAGGTTTTGCTAAAAACACTTCAGCCAAAGTAATTATTTATGAAGAAAATATTCTCAGATTTTCAGTCTCTTCACATAACACTTTGAGAAGTCACTGATCCCCCATGTAGACTGAATCCTTTATAAGAAACTATGTTGTCTGAGGGACACAGCTTTAATTGCTTGAGAAGGTTCATCAGTTAGTTACTATGATATGGATTAGCTGATGACTTCAGCTCATGAAACTCTATTGAAGCCAATGGGATTATGATCATTTCCAATAAATAAAGGCTTATCTTCAGATGAGTTAAAAATGAATATGACAGTGTCTAGTTCAGTGGATGACCTGTATTTCTTGCATAGAAGTAGATGAATAATAAATAACTATGCCCTGTTGATCAAAGATATTTATTTAACCTGAAGGCTACATTATTAAAGACGTCCTTAGGAATGTCAAAGAGGATTTTCCTCATGTTCTTGTACTCCAGGGTCCTGGACAGTTTTCAGATAGTCAGTGCTGGACCTACAACTCTGGCATATCAGTAAGTAAAGCCTGTAGGCTCGGGGAGTATAACCACAGAGAGACTTGGTCCGGTGGGGCCTGGGTAAGAAGGGATGAGGGGAACCTCGGTGTTCATATTAGGCAAAGGAGATGCTGGATTTGAGGACTCTGGGTTGAACTTTTACTTTGAATCACAGGAATCATTACAAGAACTCACTAAAACTACACACAGCATTGTCATGATTTTGGATTATCACTGTGCTTCAGAGCCATGCTCTGGAAGTTGAGAGACTGCTCTCTAGAGCAGTTGGGCCTTCATTTTGTCTGGGATCATTTAAGTGATATGTCCTGATACAGCAAATTAAGGGGATGGATAGGAAACTATGTGACTCTTCTGTATTTGAGCTATGTGGAGCAAGTTACGTCAGTCCAGCCAGAAGCATGGACCTCTGGGGTAAGACTTCTGCTCTTCTGTTGGTGCTCACAGGTCTCAGTGAAGGATTGCAGCTGGCTCACTGTAGTTTGTTTGTACTGTTCTGTGGATGCAATCAAATACGAGCATGAAAGTTTTTTGACCAACTGGCTGCTTCATAGGGACAAATAACTCTTGTGCTCACAAATAAGGTGGTCTGAATGCTACCATTTGCACTTACGAAGGATTGTATCAAAAGCCTTTTCAGAGTTGGTCAGATAGGTTATTTATAGATCTTTTTCTTGGATGACCTGATTGATGATATGCAGATGGTCAAGGGGACATTAGCTTATTCTAAAGCCTTATTGTGTCCAGAGCTGTTTGAAGTCTAGTTGCTTATTTCTCTCTATTAATAGCACCTTTCAGTTTGGGCCTTGGTTGCAGGCTTGGATGTTCTGATAGCTTCTGTTTCTTTATCCCATCTCACCAGGGAGCTGAATGGGACACTTGTTTGACTTTCTGGCATTTAAATACTGGAAAAAAAGGCACCCTGAGATAGAAAAGATGGGAAACCACCGTATCTGTCCACCTTCACATCCACCAATAGCAGAACACGAAACTCTTATTTCAATGATTTGGTCCTGTATTGCTGCTGTAGGACTCATTTCCACATTGGGATGTCCTCTGCAGTTGCAGCTCTGTATCAAAGAGAAATTGCCATGACCTTTCTAGTTCTTGGATTTAATAATGGAAGAAGTGAGGTGTGGAAACATACAGATGGATTACAGCCAAAATAGACTGTTTTCTGAATAGACCTAGACTACTTAGCATTCAGTAAACAGCTTTAATACAGGACAGTAAAAACTGCCTATGCACTTATTACCTTGATATGGTTAACTAGTCAGAGTATAACCACAGAAATATGAGTGCATTTCAATAAACACACAAAATGGCTTCATTTTTAAAGTACAGTAGTTCCCCTAGGTATTCTAAAATCTATTCTTCTGTAGACAAATATGCATTTTCTTTCAGTATTAATTGTAGCATTGTTGCTGATAATGTTTCCTGCATTATACTCAGCTGCCTCATACTGTGGATAAGAGAAATCAGATTGAGAGCAAGAACAGAAAATACTAAGATTGCAGCTGCATCTCCTGGGGAAATTATTGCCATTTCAAATGTCAGTCAGCCTGATTCATTATTAAGGGGGAGCACAAGACACCTCCTGCTTGAAAATTGGTCTGCACAAAAATGGCAAGCTGGTTTTATTGTTACTATCCTGATGATGTAATCTTAAAATATGCGCAGGTTCTATTTTGTCTCCACTATAAGCATAACCTTTGGTATCCTGGGTAGTGGCTAAATTAATCCACTCCTTCAGAACAATGCGATTTCAAACATGACAAAACCCTCCTGTTGTTAAAGAACATTTATCTGCTTTACTTTCATTTGCATTTTCCATAAATTGAGTAGCAGGAAGTGTGAAACACCTGAAGTTCAAAGTCTCTGGAATGCACAGATGTTGATTTTCATTATAGACTCCAAAGATTGGCTCCTAAGCAACACTGCAGAGATTTTTGTGTAACTTAACCACCTTCCATTGGTGTGCTGGGACTCTAAGAACTCTCCAAAGAGCAATACAGAGGATTCCTGGAGGACTGGGAATGACTAGTGTGCCAGAGTGAGCATTGAAGTTATTGTCAAGTAACCTTTTGATTATCTGGTGGGATATTTCCTTAGTTTGACTGGGTTTATTTTTAAAGATAAAGTTGCAAAATATCATAATGATTTTGTTCTTTTAATACACCTCTGCCCAAAGATGTGTAAGTGTGTTGGCAACTCAGACTGTTGGTTGACCTTCTCTTTGGTATCTGTAATGCACAGCAGTGTGTGTACTCCGTGCTCCCACATGCCTTTTACTTATGCTGCCTGCTCAGATTTTCTCCTCTGACAATACAAAAGAATGAAAATACCTTAATGCACATTCACTGAAATGAGTGCTGGGTTGTTTCTCTAGGGGTTTCATGAGTACTGCCCTACTAAACATGTTCACGCACATCTTGTGGCATCTCTGACTACAAATCTTTTTGTGAAGCAGACCTGTGGCTGGGTGAACCTGAGTGAGGTATTTCATTCTTAGTGTTATGTAGAGCAGTCTTGGTACTGGTATTTACAAGACTATGTAGCTTTTCTTTTTTACCAGTGAGGAAAGCTTCCCATTTAACCTATCACTTCATGTCCAAATAATCACACATGATGCTCCCTGTGAGTACCATTCAACACATTATGGGCACCAGATTTGCTTCCCTTGAACAAAGGGAAGTCCGCGGCTCAAAATTCCAGCCCTCCCTTTGCATCTACAACATGCTATCAGTGAAGCCCATCTTGGCTAAATGCATATAAAAGTGTATATTATTGTTTATTGCCTACTAAGTGTAGGTCCTGCAGTTTTGCCTCTTCTGTTTTCCCTTGTGGAAGGAGACATTTAAATTGAAACTTTTGGACTGAAGGTACAGAGGAAATAAAGTAAATCACCACTGACGCATTTTTGAGCACCTCCATGAGAAGCTTAAACTGTTTCTGATTGCCCAGCACCTTACATGTAGATCTAATGTGGCTGCTGTGTTTGAATTGACTAATAAATTTGTAGCAGGGGAGAACATGACAGAATTAAAATCCTACTCGTCCTGTGGTACCATTAATCAATATTTCCCAGTTTTCCATCCTTCTTTTTATTGGAGCCTTCCAAAGGCCAATTTCAAGCAAGATAGATACAGAGCTGCTTTGTCACTAATGGCAGTGTAAAATTGTCTTCTTCCCTCCTCTTAGCAAGCTCATGGCTTCACCTGGAAAAATCCCTGCAAATGGTTCTGAAGGATTAACGGAGGTGTGAAATCTCACCTTGCATAAGAAATACATTTTGCTCACTTTGTCACTTCTGTGTGATTTCATGATTGTGAGTATTGACTTTTCCTGTCAGACGTTTAGGCAGTGTATGCTGACAGATGTCTGTATCAATCATGGGAGCAGTCTTGAGGATATGACCCATGCACTAAGAGGAGATATAGTCTTGTATTGAATTACAGCCAAGAAGCGCTCAACACAATTGTGGCCAGGTCAACTTTTCACTTCACTGATCCTCAGCAGGTCGTTCAGGCCAATTTAAGCCTACCCAGAGGGCCAGCAGTCCCTGGAAACCATTATACCATACAAGAATTAGTTTATTCTTTAACTCACAAAGCAAGGACAGTATTTCCTTTATTTAATGTAGCCAGAGTGGAACACTATTAAAATTTATAAACATTGGTAGATGCATTTCTTTAGCTTGAAAAGATGATAAAAATGGTAAGTGCAAGCAAGGTTGTGTACTTGTCCTTTTCTTTCAAAACCTTGTCGTGATGATCTTGGTTACCTTGCAATGCTGTGCTGTTAAATCATCCAACAGGGAGTGATGCAACACCAGACATGTGCAGAACCTGCTTGAGTGGCACACAAAATTGCTGCGCTAGTTCGTGGGGATGAGTCAGAGAAGGAAGTCACTGGAAGAGTATTGCACAAAGCATAAGGAATCTGAGGTAAAAAATGTGAAGAAGAGTGTTAGGGGTGAGGATGCTGGATCTTTATATACAGATAAAATAGTGCTGAAATGCTGATGAAGTGAACATCATTTCAGAGCACATGAAACCTACAATTTACATCAACTGAATGTGAAGAGGGAAAAGAACAAACACAAACCATTATGGAAACAAGTTCAGCCATATTTGTGAAGAAGCAAATCTTGTGATGGCGCGTGCACATATTTTAGTGCATGCTCTGCAGTATGAGAACATTTACTTCCACTCGCAAGTCTGTAATTTGCATATTTGTTCCAAATAATAATTGAAAAAGCGCTAGCTTATGAAGTATTTGGCCATCTAGTTTTCTCTGTTGATGATGGTCTGGAACTGGAGGGGCTTCCTGCAGTAAAGGTGTAAATGTACAGAGTATCTAAGGTCAACTATTGCCACAGCTGAATCTCTCAGTTTGGGTTTTTTTGGTAAATAGTATTCTAAAAGGATTCAACTTGTGCTGAGGAAACTGTTTCAATCAACTGATTCAGTGGTGTGCGTGCAGCCAGCTGCTGGAGATCCAGTTCAAGCGTGCTCTTGCCTGTTGCATATTCCTGTTGTTTCTTGTCTCATTCACATATCAGTTGATTTGCACTAACCTCTAGAGACTGTGCTGACCCCAACAAAAGTATTTGTTTCTCTGCTATCATTTTCTGCAGGCCAAAATCTCCTCTTTGATTTTTGTCTTGAGAGGGGTGTTGCTGCAAAAGACTTATGTTTGCCTGACAGTGGTTTCATCATGGGAGTTTGCCTGACCAGACCCCAAACAATACAGACATGGTGGTGATGAGAGCACTATCAAGGTTTACTCCAGAAGAGCCAGAAGACCTCTCCATAGCAAGGGGCTTTGACACCTTTACAACCATTTTAAAAAAATACATAAAAGCTTTGGTTTTTTTCTTCTTTTTCTGAAACAGTGCAAATAAGTCATGATGGTCTGGAGCCACTCTTTCCCCTCACACATGCAGTGAGCAGCATTATCATGTTTACAAATCCTTCTTTTTCCAATTGAAGGAAACTGAAGACCAGTATCTTCCAAGTGACATCAAGTAGAAAGTGATCAGTTATGTCTTTACAGTGTTGGAGAGAAATATTGAAATGATTATGATTATAAAAATCTCCTGAGAAGTTTCTTTGTAAAACAGGTCTATTTTATCAATGCAAAACAGTGTATCAGTTTCTGCAAGACAGGATATTTAAAAGAGTCACACAAAATGTTAATGCAGCTTTTTAATGTGACTGTGAGAAAACTGAGGCTGGCTTTAATTTCTGTCCGAGATGGAGATCACAAAGCGAAGAGATAGCTACATTTCTGGAAAAATGAGTGGCAATCATTTTCAGAACCTACTGCCAGGTCTTATGAGAACTATCTGGGTCTGAAATATATGTGACTATTGAGTGTATACTTAGCTTACTTTGAAAAGTTGAGGACAGAAGACAAATCCATTTTTTTACAAGCACCTCAGACAGGTGGATGTGCTTTACTTATAGAAAGACATTACCAGCAACCAGAGGAACTGCAAGAATAGTGATTCTAACAGTCACAGAAAGGGTCTTTATCTGATTGTTTTCACATCAGGCAGGATTAGGCAAATAGCAAACAATTAACAAAACGTTTGCAGAAAACCGAAATAAAAATAATAGAAACTTCCCTGCTTTATCTAGGTTTTCCAGGCAAGTAGGAGAATACAGCGAAGAGTTTTCATTTGCTGGTTCAAAAATCAGAACTGGAAACAAGAAGATAATATTCATGGAACAAAAAATATGAGTGCTGCTTTCAGAGTTTAAAAAATAATTTCAGTGTGATACACCTGAAAATAATCTGCTTTTGGGAACTAGGTTGTTTGTAGTATATCAAATAAAATAAATCTCTTAGATTTTTTTCCTGCAGTCACATTGTTAAAAAGCTTTTAAATTTATCTTGTTGTTTTGGCAAAAAATATGAAATTGATGAAAAATTATGGTTGACAATGCAAGTTGGAATTAATAACTACAGATATATGTTGATTTTAGCTGTTGATTTTGAATGGCAATAAATCTTGAATGCTACCAGCTCAACTTATGGGAGGCTTTCAGCACAGTCAACCACAAAATGCAGTTGAACCACTCACATAGCATAATTAGAGCAGATGCTGGTATAACATGCAACTGCTGTTCACACGTTATTGTGTGAAATCCTGCCTTTCCTGTTTATTTGGGGCTTTTTTCTTCCTTCCCTAATACCTACCAAGACGACTTTTAGAAATGCTTCACTAAAAGCCTGAAAGAAACCATGCTATTTTATTCCAGGAGTAGCCCAGAACAGTTTTGTGAGCCTGTGTGTGTGTGATCTGTTCTGTACGGGGTATTTTAAAAAGGAGAGCAAAATTTTTGCTAGTGATGAGGGACATATAACTGGGCAGCATCAGGAACAGTGAGAAGCACCATTATTGAATACAGATTGCACTGAGAAATACAGGTTTTATTCCCAGCTTCTAACCTGCAAATGGGCCTGCCGTATTGCAGCTTTTCTACTATTCCCCTTCCCAAACTTCTCTGTTTTGACAGGTCGGACTGTAAACTAAGCCGTGCGTGGGGATGGAAACTCCTTTTCCAGTATCTTGTGAAGCAGAATGGGGCCCCAGTCTTGGTTGAGACATCAAGTCAGTACTGTGATATAAATAAAATATAAACAGAATGAACATAAGTCAGGGGGGATCATAAATTCATCTCACTGAATACAAAGTGAGGTGTTTTTTGCTTTTTTTTTCTTCTGGATTTGTTGCAAATGGTTTGAAATGAAGCTCTCCAGCTGACAGAAGATCATTCAGCGTTTGCTATTTAAAAACTTTCACTGAAATGGAGTGAAATAAGTTTGTTATTTATGAAGTTCATCTCACAAGTTCCCAATTTGGTGAAAACAGTTTTATTTTGCTTCACATTTAAGACCTGCAAATAGCTGAGTTAATTTAACTAAAATGAGCATTCTCAAGATGACCTGTAAAGGGAAAAAAAAAAATCCAACCCAACTGTACTTTAATCTAGAAACCATCAAAGCCTTCTTGACACATGTATTATTGTAGGGCTCAGAAAAAATAAACAGTTTATGTAGAAGATTAAGAGACAGTTTGGATTTTGCTTTTGACATATCTTGTCTCCAAATCTTAGCTGAGGATTTATTAGAACACTATCATGTCAAAGCTACCTCATTTATATGATAACACATCTGTAATGTTTTACAAGTGCAGCAGTCCTCGTTCAGAATGTTGCTTTTTAAGTCCTAAATTACAGTACCTGGAGAGGTATGCATAATTATAGTGCATGTTAGCAAATGATAGGATGCATTTTCCCCTAGGCTCTCTGCATTAATCATCAGCAGAGTGGGTGCAATAAAATCATAATTGCTTCTTCAAAAGTTATAATCTAACTTATACAACTTTAAGTTAGTTGTATGGCAATACGATATCGACTATCATGTAGCAAGCCCGTTTCCTTCATTTCCTTAAAATTAAGGCAGTGTTGCTCGATGGTGAACTGTAATTAGCATCATTTTCATTTACAGATTTAGGTTTTAGATCCTGAGTGAGTGCATGGTGGTGTAAGCTCCAAGCTTGATGAAACGATGCTGATTTACATGCACTGAGGGCCTCTGGGCTGATCTCTGCTTATTTGTTAGGCTGCTTGCAGTCAGTTTGGTGGATGATTAACCTCTTCTATCTCCTTAACTAGCAATTGTATCTGGAAAAAAGACCGTGTTAAGGAAAGGAGTTATTTTACATAAGAATCCTGTTTAGTATTCTTTTGCTTAAATGTTGTTTCAAGAGAGGAAGATTATCAGGAAGATTTTGCTGCAGAGGGATGACCCGGTCCCGCCGCTGCAGCTGTGCCAGGGTGCAGTTTGAGGGCTGCGGGAGGTCTGGCAGCCTTCCCTTGCTCCCCATCTGCCTGCTCAGGTAGCTTCCCTGGTATCAGCACTGAGGATGGTTTGACCTGACGGTGATTCAATTCAGAGATTTAAACTGGCAGGAAACTGAATCCCTCGCCTTCTCCTTGGTTGAATAGTTTCGTGCTAGTTTTGCTTCCTGAATTCACTCATTTTCTTGTCAGATGAACGCCAGTGACCCTGTGCGAGGCTGCATAATAGATAAGTGTAGGATGGAATCATTTAAAGATACTTAGATTTACTGTCATAAACCCAAGCCTACAATCAACGATCAAAGCAAACCTTTAATTATTTAGGAAACATCACTGATGTAATCAATACGCCTTACAAAAACAAACCTTTCACTCTAATTCATTGCCTCTTAAGCTGATACATATGCATGCACACATGCATGCATGACATGCATATGTACACACTCACACACGTGTGTGTGTGTATATATATATACACATGCATATATATACACACATAAAATCAAGTTTTTGTTCTTTGAAGTTTGGCCAACTTTTCAGTGTGGTTGCAACAGCCATGCATAAAGGCATGTCCACAGGGCCTATTGCAGGGTATGTGTTCCCAAAGGACTCAGAAGGGTAATGGATGTGATAACAAAGCAAGTTTTTTCAGTTTTGCACAATCTTATTCCTTAAGATCAGGTCTGTAAATTAAGATCTAAACCTACATACTGAAGGCTGGATCCTGCAAACGAGGCATTCTGGCTCCGATCCAGGAAAGCACTTAAATATGTGTTTTAACATTAGGTGCATGTCTTGTTATGGTATGACTTCAAAGGGAGTTCTTTTGCTTAAAATCAAGCACATGCTTAAACACTAGCTTATATATTTGAATAAGCTGTATACAAATGGCTGAGCCACTGCCAGAGAGCTTAGCACCTTGTTTCTTCACTGAGCAAATATAATCATAAAGAAAAGAAAAAAACAAAACAGAAGCCTCCACCTTTTCTAAATAGTGTTTCCATTGTTGTTTTGTGCCTAATTTGCACAGAAACATAGAAGCTCACACTTCTTTCCAGACCTTTAAACACATGGAGGAATGTGCTCAGCGTGATAGGAGTTGCAACATCGAGGTCAGTGGAGGGGCTCCCTTCGCATTGCTGCTCTCAGCGCTAGCAGGCTCCTGCTGAATGCCTCATTTACAGCCTCTTCCTTTGCCATGGACAGAGGAAATCGAGGCCGCAGCAATTCCTCCCAATATCCAGAGAGACAGTTGGTATGTAAAGGTATATCCCCGAGTTGCGAGGCACGTGCAAGTTATGTTCAACCACTGCTTACAGCCAGTTTTGCCCTGCTGTGATTCTGATTTTAATAGCATGGCAATTACATACTTTAATACTTGGTTTGCATGAGATTAAGGTGCACACTTGTAAAATGTATACTGTTGCTAAACAGCATCATTCCTTAAAAGGGTTTAGAAGCATCCAAAAATAATGTGTTTCACACCAATTGAAATATTTGCTGAAATGCAAAAATTGGAAGAGTTACTCTCTGCGGTTCACCATCTTGTTCAGTTTTTGAAGGAAACTGTCCTTAAAGATACGAGGTTTTCCACCTTTTGTGCTAGAAATACAAAATACAATAAATAGAGTGCACAGTAATATCCTACTAATCAAGGCATCTTCACTTACATTTGTAAGGCTTTTAAGTCTCTTGGAGATCTGATTTTTTTTTTCACTCTTTGACTTGCTGGTGTTAATAACCAGTGCTCTTAAGCAACCAAATTTCTGAAAGTTAAAAATAGTCTTTCATTAGCTAAAATATACCATGCAGTTGTGCATTTAAGTACCATATGCAGTTTGGGGGAAACTAATCTTAAAAAAAATGTTGACATCATTTTTGTAGACTGTAAAATTAGCATTAAATTATTTTAAAATGCACCCCAAGTCACAGCAAGCTGCTGTGTATCAGGGCACACTGCCTCCTCCAAAATCATGCTTATCTTTAAATTTTCCTTTCATAAACAGTTGGCAAATATTACATCAATTTAAGCTATAATGACCACATTTAATTTTCATTTTAAATTTATTCTGTTACTATATATTGGTATCCTGGTTGATGCCAAGTCAGTCAGCCACAGGTCTGTTTTTCATTTATGCATTGAACTTCTTTAGGTTAGACATGCTCAAGAGTCCTGGTTTAATGCATAACCCTAATTATAACTTAGAATTAAGCTACTGCTGACTGCAGCATTTTAGGCAGGGGAATCAAAGAATGTATCTAATGAAAAAAACACAACTCCACCCCTCACTAGTGCCTTATCTTTATACATTTTTTTATGTTACTTTTTTTTTTTTTTTAGATTGAGTGCATAATATGGCTATAAAACAGCAGTTTAGATAATATAGTCAGCCTGTCAGTTTATATATGTCTACTCTAAGCTTAAGAGTTTTCTCTTTACTTTGAATTGGGCCTCACTTCTTATTAAAATGCTACAAGCTTTTAAGAGATTGGAGTATCACAGACCAGTGATAGCTCAACATACTAATATATCATTATGTTGGACCTATATCTGTGCACTATGAAATTGCATTACTGCTTAAACTGGTTGAAATAATTTTGCAAAATGTTTGGTTTTGGATGAGGAATGCTTTTTCAACCATGTAGAACTTTGATGAGGAAATACATAGAATGTTTTGTTAAAAATGGCTTTGTTTTTTTTTATGGCAGAACTTTAAAAATCCAATTCAGGACACTGTTCAATGAAGATAAAAATAGTGGGATTTCCCCATGTTTTTACAGAAAGTGAAATATTTTTAAGGACAAGCTCTTATGGTCATTTCAAACTTGTCTGAATTTCATATATTGGACTGAATTATTGGTAACTCGGTGGATGAGAAAGGTAGGGTAGTATCATCTGGGTCTTTACTCCCAGAAGAAGTCTGTTCTTATTAATAGAATCAGGTTTTTAGAGGGGGAGATGATTAATTCCAAACTGGTGAGCCACATTGCATGGGTCAGAAGGAAACGTGGCCTGGGGAGATGCCACAGCCATGAAAAGTAAGATTGTGAAGAAGACTGATGAGCTGGGAGGAGCATCATGCTCCAGTGGGACTCCAGGACAGTGTTACTAAAGCTTGAGTGAATAGCTGAGATCAGAGCAGCACCACACGGGGACACCCTGTATTAATTCGCACAAAGCCAAAACTTTCAGTGTGAGATGGAGAGCAAGTGAAAGTCATTGCAAGGTACCTTTGAGCACCAGCTTCTCTGCTCTCCCCTTTCTTGCAGTGCCTGTGTGCTGCCATGGGGCCAGGGAATCATTCTTCTGCTCTCCAGGAACACTTGCAGACACTGCACCTAATTCTGCTCATTTTCACTGGCTTCACACGAGGGTAACACCTCCATTTCCGTAGAATTAGTCCAGATATATGCTGGGCAGTGTGGTTGGAGATGACCGTCCTTTGCCACTGAAATATGAGACTATGTGTTTTCGTCCCTATAATGGTTCTTATGCTTGACTGCTGTCCGTAGGAGGCTAGTCAGTAAGAGTTATATGCTGCGTGATAAAATACCAATGTTTTTCTTCTTTGGGAACAGAAAAATGAAAAATTCTGAGTTTGTACTAACATTCCAGTTGTCCTGCGTGGGCATTCAGCTGTATTGCCAGGAGCTGGTAATGTTTACAGTCCTGGTGTAAATGAAAGCAGACAGAAGCAATGGAGAAACAGGCTGTGCGAGCCCGGGGGCTTGTCCACGCACAATAGTAGCATCAGTTCAGCTGCAAAATCCATTTAGCTAAACTAGTGTATGTCTGATTGGACACACTTAAATTGGTTTATAACCAGCTTACATCAAATTAGTTTAAATCAGGAAGTTACCATAATAGCTGCGTCAACCAGTAATTGTCTAACTTTTGTATAAGATGGTTGCAAACCAGTAGCCTTCCCTCCACGCAGGCTTTTGCACTGCTTTAGATAATTTTAAAAACTGTTAAACCAGTGCAACGTTTGTATGTAGGCCAGCCCTAAAGCCCCAGGTGTGTGCGAGCCGGGATGGGGTATACGCGGGGGCTCTGTGATGGCTGTGTGCTGCAGCACATATCTTGAAGCTAGTGGAAAAGAAGATGACAGACACTTTAAAGCAAGAATGGGACACAAGGCACTAATTTTCCAAAACAGTTTATTGCTCTATATGATGGAAAAATATGAGGTGAAGAAGTTCTGAACTCCTAGCTGTGACCCAGGGGTTTTAATGAGCCACGTTGACAAGCATGGAGAGATCAAAGACGAGCTGTCCTAGAGCTGCCCTGAGCCAGCATGGTTCGTGTTTCACTGTGTGAGCTGGAGCAGCCTTGAGCCTTCTCTAGGTTTATAATCAAAGGATAATGACACCCAGCAGGCAGTAAGGCCGGTGAGACATGTTCCATCTCTTGAGCTGCTCAGGATGGAGCTGGAACGGGAAATATTGCTTTTAATATATGTTAATGGTGGTTCAGAGGTATTTTGGAAAGGTGCGACCCTCTGGACAGCAAAGGCAGGAGGCTTGAAAGTGTGACATTGTGAAACAAAGGCAACAGGAGAATGACACCACAAGAGGGGTTATCTCAACATTTCTGCAACTAAAAATGGGCTAAATTGTTTTCCAAAATGAGCTTTTGCAGAGCAGAGAGAAAGCCTCTGATTTCAAGGGTTCCTAAAATACTTTTGGAATGAAACTCTCTGAAATGTTCTGTGGGTGTTGATCGCTGGAGTGCTCAGTAGTACTCAAGCTCCGAGTTCACACCATTAAAGCTTTGTCGACAGTACTGAAAGCAGTCCTCTAACACACTGAAGTAAGCTCAAGAGGCTGTATTTATGTTCTCAGGCTGACTTTAGGGCTGTTGCTGGCAAGCTGTCAATAAAAGAACTTATTAGGCAGGGAGACAGCTTGGAATGGAGAGTTGTTTAAGCAGCTCACTTATGAATGGGACACAAAGGTGAACAGAATGAACTTTCTGCTTGTTTAGCAAACGGCAATACAACAAAGCATTTTTATCAAGGTAACTCTGTTCTGGATGCCCAGATAGTTTTCCTGAGAAATACTCCAGTTATGCAAATATATCTGATAGAAACTATTTTACCCTTTAAGAAATGAAGGGGAAAATCTGTTTTCTGTTCTTCCCTCTAACTTTTTTTTGAACGTGTGGAAGAGCAAGGCAGTACTGTTTTCTCAGCAATAGAAAATGTAACGATGCATTTCCCCTGAGTGAGGCTTCTGGATATTTTCATGCTTCATAGAAGTGGGTTGAGATGCTGTGGTGAGGAATATCATACCCACCAGATAATCCTACTGGACTTGAGAGCAATGCATTTTCAAATAATACTTTTGTTAAAGGGCAACTTGCAGAGGAATAGAAATAGCTATATGAAACAGTGCAAATCTGATGTCCAAAGGAAGAGCAGTGCTTGGAGAAAGGAGCAGTCTACTTTTGTAAAATATATATTTCTTACAGTATGCAAACCATCCTTAAAGGCTGAAGTGTCCAAGTGAAAACCATGTGAAAGAGAAAATGAGTAGAAAACAAATGGACCCCTAAGGGATCTGACTGAAAACTAAATCATGATTTGTGGGAATCTTTCCTTCACTCCAGGTGGTTATGTGTTGGGCTAAGAGGAACTTGTGATAAAACAAAGATGAGGAACTGGCTCACCATTTTTCATACTGTGGCTCAAACCCAAGGTATAGCTACAGCTCCTGATGTATAGGTGGTACCTCATTTATAAGAGATGGATGGCCTTCCAAAAGCCCACTTAATGTAAATTTTAGTCAGCCCACAGCTCTGAGAAGAACGGCATATCTGATTATAGACATACAGTTTCTGGATCACTGTTGTGGTGATTTGTTTTGTTTCAGATTTTGCTAACACCAGTGGGGAGTCAACCCTCCTCAGTTCATACTAGGAATGGTCTTGGCCCTTTTTGTTTGCAGTGGGAGGGCTGGTTGCCAATGTGCAGTTCTAAAGTCACATTTTCACTTGCATTCTGGGCAATACCTCCCACATTTTGGACTCTGCAGTACTCAGTGTAAATGGTTCCTTAGAGCTACTTTGGCAGCCAGAAAGAGCAATATTGTATTTAATTTCTGGCACTGCCACTTGCTGAATTGTCGACACAGCTGTAGCAGACCTCCAGGTCTGGATATATCTGGCTAAAGCAGAAGATCGCTGCGTTTCCTGATTGGACTCCATGTAATCCGTGCCACTCAAGATCTGATCTGGGGCAGCCAAGCAGAAATGTAACTCCTTTCTGCCAAAGACATTTCGGCAATGAATTCAACGTTGTTCTGGAGGAAAGGGGGGACAGAGGTGAATTCCTGAAGAAATTAGCCTTTGTAAGGCATGATGCCTTCTTCCACTAGGGTCTACTAGAAAGGTCTGCTGTGTACAAGCCAAAACTTTATTTTTTTGCAACACTATCTGCAACTTTTGAGTAACAAAACCGTCCTTGCCCCCAGCAACACATTTCTGCTTCCCTCTCGGGGCATACGCTAGTGTTCATGTGGCTGGGTAGTGTGATATATCAGGGGACTGATGTGGTTGAGATCTAATTGTGGATTTTTTAATTATTTTTTTTTTTTTACTGTGCAGAAAAGTAGTGGTGTGAACATGTTGGAAGCCTGGGAACCACTTGTTTCAGCAGCAGTAACCCTTATTCACCTTGGCTTGGATCATATCCCTACCACAACATTAATAACCTAGCACACTCAAAGAAAGAAAGTAATATGAAAAAGTACAGGGCATGTTTGCTATCAAGCTTCAACTTTTGCTTTTCTAGTGGTGCCACCATGGTGGTAGATCTGTGTTCAAAATGAACATCTGAGTGTTCATCTTCTAGGCAAAAAGGGCCACAGCTTTCAAGAGCATTTTCTGCCACTAGAAGCCATCCAGGATAATTTATGCTGGTCCTCAGTAAATTCAACCAGACATGAGAAATCCCTTGAACACGGGAGTCTCCGGGAAGAATGTCTCCTTTGGCTTAGCTTGGCATGGATGGTGGCAGGCACTGTAATATACTGATGCTGACACTGACAAAAGTTCCTTAGGGACCTGCTTTAAACTACAGTGCAGCACATGCAAGAAAATTGTTGCTGGTTTAAAAAATACTGCAGTGTTGACAGTGGAAGAAAATGGATTCAAGTAAGTTAAGCTCCATCATCTTGCTGCGATAAAGGAAAAAGAAGGAGCTCCATTCCACGCTGGGTTCCATTTCATACAACATCCAAATGCCTCTAGTTTCCCAGAATGAACTCTCTTGCAGGGTAAGGTACCCTTCAAGATCAAACCAAGATGTCACAGGAAAGTGTTGGTGGGGTTGCAAATGTTTTGTCATCACAGCACGGTGATTTGGGGCAGCAGCAGTGATCTGCGTGGGACCACCTGTCTGACATCTAAGAGGAACAAGCAGGCTGAAAGGGTCCAGCAAGCAAGATTATTCTTTCCTTTGGACCAAACTATGGTGTATTAAAGTTTCTCTTTACTGTGTCGAGAAGTGACACTGACACTGTAAATTGCACTGCAGAACACCCTTGGCCTCATGAATCATCTGCTGTAATTCTTCAGGAATGGACAAGCAAGAGAAGTACTGCAAGAAATGGGCATTTCTTGTGTTGTTCCCATACTTCCCGGCATACTCTGCCATGTGAATCTGCCCTCCTGAAATCCATAAAACCCGCAAGCAGGCTCTCAAACATTTAATTTGAAAGATCTCTGTTTAAATAGTTTTTGACTTGTGCCAGGGCAAGCCTGTCCTCCAGTTAATTATGTTCTAAGCACACAAAGAGAGCTAGTGAAAACAGTCACTTCATAACCATTTTCTTTTTGTAAACTCAGAGTACTTAGATCTGCATCATTTAATCATAATAGAGCCATATGCATGCAGCTTAACTTTTCTGGAAACCAAAATTAGCTAGAAGACATTTTGGCCTATTTCTGAAATGCTTGTGTATGGGGAAAAGTGCTTTGAGCGCTCCAAATGGGTAGGAGCTCCCAGGCCTTGTAGGAGTGGAGACAAGTTCATGTCAGGAGTGCTCCCCACCTCTGCACTGGCCGCACTGCAACAAATACATCCTTGATGCAATTTTAAAGTAAAGTTTACTGCCTGGTGGTGTTGTTAACTAGCACAAAGAAGTTAAAAGAGGGACTAAGCTGCTGGATGTAGGGCAAAGATTAATCATGTTTTGGGGCAGGTTTTGGGATGTGAATACCTGGTGCACAGAAAGTTACTTTAGTTGTTTCGACATGACTCTAAAATAGAGCAGAGGAACATTTCTTTATTAGATATTTTCATATTTTACAGATATTTGAAAAAATATAATAGACTTAATGAAATTTAAACCTATTTGCCTAACTAGGCAGTGCTTTAATTTGCATGTCAGCTTAGATATAACTCTGGGTACCTTGAAAACTCTGGATAAGGCACATACTCAAGTCACTGTCTTAAAAGTGATTAGTGAACAGCCACAGAAATTATTATATCCAGAGGAGATCGCTGTAGCACACCCGCCAGAAGCTCCAGGGCTTGGTGCTGAGCTCGCAGTTGTATTTTGCCAGCAGGACTTTGCAGCAGTCACAGTGGCTTTATTCCAGTGGGAGTAGTGTCTGAGTCAATCCAGCATCTTCTGGGACTCTGATACCCAGCTGTGCTTCTCTGCCAAAATCCCAACTGATGTAGAGAGAGGGTGGTGAAACCATAGGGCATTCCAAAAAGTTCCTAAAAAGCTTTGGATAAGCTTGAGGAAACAGTGTAATAATCTCTTGATAGATATCTTGCTACCACCCCACTTTCCTATATTAAAGCTGTCAAAACTTGCTGAGAAAACTTCTAAGAGAATTTACCAATATGGCTTTAGTTTCAAAAAACTAGTTACTAGCAGGGCAGATACTGTGAGTGTTACATGGATGAAACTATTAATTAAAGGTTGCTTACAGAACTCTCTGTGGCTACGGAATTGCAACACAAATTTGCAGAGGAAATAAACTTTAAAGGCTGCAGCCCATCTTGCAGCCAGCTGTTGGCCACCAGCTGAATACTCCCTCGCAGGGATAATGTGGAACATACCTTGGTAAGATTAAAAGGCATATTTTTGGGATCCCCTCATTTGAGTGGGCTTCTACTAATTTTTACAGTAATTCTTTGCCCAGCTCTTGGTTCAAGAGACTGAATAAATTTTCCTCTGGCCACTGTGGCTTTTTGTCATCCAAACAGCCTCCAGCTGCTAGGCTGCTCTGGTCCTGCCAGAAGCAGGGATTCCTCTATTGTGCCAGTCACACACAGCTCTGGCATAGGGGATCAGTGACAACTGAGGCTCCTTAGAACGAAGAAGGGAGAAGAAGTGAGTGGAAGACACAAAGATGATGAGGGAGAGGAGGACGATGAGAGAGGAAAGGAGAGTAAAGCCGGGAAGTGAAGCTGATTGCAAATGCATTTATCCCTCCTCAGGAAGTTCATTCTAGCAGCAGCCCCAGAAGGTAGTGCTGGTAACTGATGCTACCTGGTCTAGGTCTAACTTGCTGTCATGCTGACACATATCAGGAAATTAAACCCCCTCTCTCTTGCCAGTGCTCCAGAATATTGATTCCTATTTCCACAACCTGGCCATTATTTGAAACTAAAGCTTGCCGCAAAGGAGAATGTTAAAACACGGGTCAAGGACAAGCTTGCCCTCCATGCCTGCAGCAACTTACCAAGTACTTTGTGAAAGCCATTTTGCCATGAATGGATGGGGGGGGAGAAATAAAGCGTATTCAGCATGAATAAAACATGACAGTGATGTGCTAGCAAACTGTGATCTATTTTGACTGTGATAACAGGGTAAACCTCAATGGATGAGGACAAGATCTCAGTGCACTGAAACCATGAAGTCAGCTTAATGTGACCACGGTCCACTCAAACTTCTCTGTCACTCCTGCCAGTTCCCTGCAATGTGCTGTGACTGTGATGTGCATCCAGTGAGAGCGAAGTGACACATGAGCATGGCGTGACAGCAACGCCAGAAAAGATTTGGTGCTTGCTGTTTGTGGCCAGTTAGCCATGTGAATGCAAAATGTATGGGGCAGTTTGTAAAGAACTGGTAGTAATCATTTGTATGAATGATTTTGACTGAAGAGCATTTGGGTTTGAATATATGATACAGATTCCTCCTGTAGACAGCCTCAATAAACATTCAGTTACCACAGCTGTTGACTGGAAAATTCACCTTATTTAAATTGCTTTCTGATATTTGATGCTGTCCATTTTTGTCTTCACTTAATACCATACAACAGTGATAGATTATTAACTGATACATATGAAGATCGATATAACATAAAGATCAACATGTCCTTGAGTTTAGTGCACATAATTTTATAGGGAAGTGTTTTTTCCCCTCTCCATTTGGCTTGATTATTCAAGAGTTCTTTAACCACTACAACAGAATCCTTTTCAGAAGAAGAGCATTTTTCTTTCACCCTAGTTGCTATGAGAACATGAATCATCTCTTTAGCACAATAGCAACAACTGTAGTGCTTAAGTGCATCCACTGATTTTTTACTGTTTGTTCTTTGCTCTCAACAAGATAAGCTGTTGTTATTTCTTTCTTCTTGAACAAGCATAACATGATTGCTGAAGTAGTAGGAATAATTGGACCAAATAGTGAGGCGGTTAATGTAAACAGAAAGAATTTATCTCTTTCAAGTACAGTAAATTGTCCTCCAAAAATATGGAAATCTTGTCTATTTCTTGTTGTACCCTAGAGCAAATTTTGTTGAGTTTGTTGTCACATCATTATTTTCGGACTCTGTGAAATTGCTAATGAGGAACAGGCTGCTTTCATTGGAATAGTTGTGTGTGTTTAAGGCTGTGATGAGATGTATCTAGACTGGGGCTAAATCACTGGCACAAGAAAGGTTAATGTTCTCCTTGAACTAAACATCTACCACAGGTGTCAGTTATCACCAAAATTGTTTCCAGGGAGCCCGATTGTGGGAGGATGGTGCTGGCTTCAGCTGCAGTGAATTAGCTGATGGGAGAGAGTATAAACCATGTAATCTGGTGTGTGAGGCTTTTTCTGGTAGCTGTGACGGGAATGAATTCTGCAGTGAAGGAAGATGATATCAAGAACTATTTTACTTGATCATTAAGACCTTGAGCTGTTGCTTTAGATGACCTGCTTTTGGGAATTGTAAGCATGTTTTTAAATTTCTTAAATAACCAGTAAAAATAGTTATTCTCTCTGAGGGAGGAAGGATTTTTGAGTGTACTTTGTATATTCATTTTCAGGCTACTCTTTTGTTTGGTCTGTACCCAGTTACAGGCAGTATTTTCATGACATTAAGTCTGCTTGAGTAAAATGGCTTCTCTGGAGAGAAATCTTTGACAAACAAAGGTTGATAGCCTTATTTTGACAGCCTCTTAGTATTTGCTAACCATTGCCTACATTCCTAAAGCCTTCCTTCAAACCTCCTAATCTTTAACTCCAAAGATGTTTGTGGAAATCAATGTTGGTTTTAGATGAGAAAGATGGGGAGCTGTGTCAAGTGGAGATGAAGTGTGTTCTAGATGGGATGAGACAAGAGGTTGTGAGAAGTTTGTGAAAGCACTTAAATGATTTGAGGCTAGTGGCTCTTGCTGGGACTTACATGCTTGACTTAAGACAGAAGCTTCTATTCCATCCTCATTTGGCACCTGTGGTTCATATAATCAATGGCCTCTTTTAAAGATGGGAATAAATGCTATGCAAATATGTCTAGACAGGTGAGATATGGCTAATGATCAGTTGAGACAATTTTCCCAACAGCCCTCTTAGATTTTAATAATTTATAGACCTATAAGTACATACTATGCACTTCTGTAGCACAGGTGAATTAGAATGGAAAAAAATGAAAGCTTATATTCAACCAGTGTTTTCAATAGTATCAAATTACTATGCCCATAAAACATGTAAAATCTCTTCAAGATCAAACAGACACTTGATGTGCTAATTCTGATTTGGAAAAAAAAAAAAAACCAACTCTGGGTAATTGTTATCTAGTACTTATAGCTTTGAATAGATAAAAGCAATGGCCCAGACCTTGGCTAAAGTAAATGAATACAACTCCATTGACTTCAGAGAAACAATGTGGATTTATACCAAGTGATGGATCTGTTCTTACTGCTTGATAAAAATCTAGAGGTTAGGCTTCCTCATCAATTTTTGTCTAAAAACTAAAGAAGGAAAAGATAATGGGCCTACAAGTAGGGATATGATTCAGTATTATTCTGATCTTAAACTTCTAACCTCAGGGGAAAGAGGTCTGAATACTTGGCATGGATCTTCCTTAATTTTGATGAACTGCTTTACCATTGTATTTAATTGTTTGCAGCTAGTATTATACTGAACTAAACTAAGATTATATGCAATTAAGCAAAAGAAGAGTATTGCATTGACTGTTGTTTAGACTGCCTCATTAATTTGTATTATGTTGTTAATGTAGGGTAATCCACCAACATTATTTAAACATAAAAATACCTAGGTAATCTGGTAGACCACACTAAACTTCTAATCACTCTTTTTGGATACTTCCTGAAAATAACTAGGACTGGATTAAGTTATTTTTATGTCATGTTTTCCTATTGGAAAAAAAATAAATCTTGAGGCTCCTATTGCCTCAACAGCAAGAAGACAGCAGAAGCTCTAATGCAGAGGCAAGCAGTGATATTAATAGAAATAAAACCTTAAAGACATATATTAAGAAATAATCCATATGTGGTAGTAAAACCAATTTCTTGGAGTTAACTAGATTTTGATGGCTTAATAATAATTTGTGAAAGTTGACCTCAAATAAGTATAGAATCATAATGAAATTTATAGATGATCTAGTGAAATCTGACACTGTTACTCTTGAGTGATTATGAATCGCAATTTACTGTCAGGGTTATGTGTGTTTTGTTCCTCGATTTAGTGAAAACTAGGTTTTGGGAACTAAGTGTGGGCCTTGTTATGTCTCATCAAAATGGATAATAAAACTCCAGCTCATTTACAAGGAAGCGGGACTGATCTTGATTGTCCTCTTTACGGGTAAATTCCTTGGCACAGGTCACGTTGTATGCAGTTACATGGAAATTTATGTTGGTAACTTGTAGGCAAAGATTGTTTCACAAAACTGTGATAACTTTTCCTTATGGCAAATGAAGATCTGTGACTGAATACTACAAAACATATTTTAAGAAAATTATTAAATCCTGCAACCACTTTGTTTTATAAATACATAGTGTCTCACATAATTTAACATCTATTTTTCAAAAGATCTATTTAAAATTAGCCATTAAGAACATTATTTCAGGCCTAAACCTTACTTGAGTGGGTATTAACTGCCAGAGGTGACCAGTTTTTTCAGGAAGTATGTTTTAAATTATGGACATATTATGACTTATCTAATGTGTGGCTTATATATCTGGACCACTAGTAAACAAGTATCTTAACACTTGTTTGAAATCTTAAACGCAATCTAGAAATATTGTTATTTAACCTACTTTTCAGTTAATATTATCTCCTTATGTTTGAATGCTATTACCCATTATAGCATTCCTGAGGTCTGATGCAAAGACCTTTAATCCATGGAACGGCTTCAGTAGCAGTGGGTCTTGGACCGGGATGTGGCTGTTTCTAGGTTCTTAGTGTCCCTTCTGCAAATTGATGAGAAATTCCCCACTTACACGAAGACAAGTTCCTCAGGTAGCAGGGCTGTTGGAGCCTTCATGACATAGGTTCAAGCTCCAAGGTTGGACCTGCTTTTCCCTGGGAGGCTTGTCTGGTTTTTTAACTACTTTCTATGAAAACAAAAGGTGGAGAGTGGTATTTCTTTACTTCCTGACTCAGCAGTGCTTTTGCCAGTGGGTGCAACTGTTTGATTCAGAGAGCACAGCACTCCAGCCATGTGAGATTGCAGAAGCATCTCTCCGGTCCTTCAGATGCCTATGCACATAGTTCATTGCACGTGGCCCTCGTGATATCACTCAGCAAGAGAGTTATAAAATGTCTTAAAGGCTCCAACTGTTACAAAAATAAATCTTGCTGATTCTGATTCAAGTGAAACATAAAAATTAACATAAACTCACTATCAGCAGGATCTTAATTTGATTTTTCTTTATTTTTTTCCTTCAAACTTTTAAAGATGTGTTCATCTTTAAAATCTCCACATAATAATGGAGAACTGGTTTTCCCACCCCTTGTACACAGCATCATCAAGACATAAAATATGTTTCTGGCCATCTGAGTATAATAATGAGGCAGCTGTACAGCTCACTTTAGTTGTTTATACCTATTTGGGCTCAGACCTGTTGCAGTGTCCTCTGGATGAACCTTTCTCATCTCAGACCCTGCAATTTGATGTCTGCTCCAAGCATTGGTTAAAGACCAAGTTTCAGCAGTTCATTTACTCTATGTGAAATTTAGTGTATTTAAATCATCACCTTTCTGGTGAAACATGCCAGTTTGAGGCTTGGAGATCCTGTGGCTTTGTTTTAAATAATATCTGGGTCTGGGCTTCAGCCTTTGGCTTTGAAACCTGTCAGTATGTTGCATAGACTTGTGAAGTAAATCAGTACAATTTATGTTACCGTAAACCATTGCACATGGGAATATTTGAAAGAACTAAGACTTACAGATATGTATAGTGTATGTGTGTATATATATGTGTACAAGCACAATGAGGTGAAGTCTCTCTAATTGTTTGAATTGGTACTAGCTTATTTAAATGGCTTTCATGTACACCTCAGCTAGTTTATTTTAGTTTAGCTGTCAGTCCTTCCAATTCGAAAACTGGGAAGGGAATTTTGTCCTATTCCAGGTCTCACCAATGTGTTTTTGAGGAGTGTGCATCCTGTGAAATACCTTCAACTGTAATTAATTAATGGATATTCATGTAGGAATTCTTTTTGCTGTGAAACTGATCCCTACCAAATTCTCTTTAAATTTTATGTGAGGCTCCTTTTCTTCTTAAAACTGAAAGTCACCTTCATCTGATGGGGAAACTGGTCTAGTACTCAGCCCCTTTTTCTTTTTTTCTTTTTTAGTGTTTCTGTTTTGAGAGGGTCAGAACTGCACCTCACTAGGATTGCTGTCAGCCAGCACAACAACCAGGGACTTCTGCTGGAGAAATATTTTGAGGTATGTGAAATTACTATTGGAGATTTGTCACTGACCATGTCACTTTGTATGCAGCAAAAATGTTCATATGCTGAAATAACTGAACTTACAGGATGTTAGCCTGGGATAACTTTACTGTGGCACAATCTGGCTTGTAAATTTTTATCCTGCATACAAGCCCCCATGTACATGCATAACACGACTTAAACCATGTTATCACTACTACACAAGCTAGTGCTGTAAAAATGCAACCAAAGCTAAATTTAAATACATGTGTAAGTGCAAAGCACTCAGCTTCAGTAACAAAGGTAAAATTGAGCTCCTGTGATAAAGATATATGTCCTTAATTCAGCCTGAGAAATCACCAAACTCATTGTGTTGATGGTATGACCTAAACTAATCTTCTGTCCAGATTTCAAAGATGAAAAAAATTCAGAAAACTAATCTAGTGCAATACTGATAGCGTATGATGGTTGAGAGGTTGTAACATTATTTTAAAATATTATAATGTAGCTGATGTGGGATTTTCTGTAATGCAGCATCAGTTGTCTGTTATTTGCTTCAGACTGTATTTACATGGGAGAATAAGACTAAAAAAACTCGGCAAGTCTGTTAATACTCAAGATAGAGGTTATCATAAATGCTGGTAATGTTTTTCGATTCCTAGGTTTTTTTCCTGTTATTACAGGGTTTTATGAAATATACAAGATATGTGGCAACATGAAACATAATGTAACCTAGTATTTTCCTTGTTTGATGCTGCTTTTCATTTCTCCAAATCAAATGGGAGTGCTACAAGGTGCCCAGGCCCTTTAATATTCTGTTATACACTGTAGTCTACATAAGCAGAGTAAACTCTAGAGCACGCTATACCTGCCATCTACACTAGTAAGTGATTTTATTCATAAAGCAAATTAAACACATCAAACCAAACAGCTCTGGGTGAAGAGCACTGGAATGGAAGCCTGGTATATTGGTAAAGATGAGGTACTCAGTTTAAATTGGTTAAAATCTCAGTTCACTGTTTCTAAAACCATTTGTTTTCCTTGGAGGGTTTTTGGGTCTGAAGCCTCTCCTGTGCTCAAGAGCTGCCTCTGGCTGGTGGTCTTATGGCTAAGGAAGGGGTTTGTTACTGAGGGACAGTCTGAGAGACTACTGGCTAGAGGGGCTGAAACCATCCTGCTCTGAAGCAGGAAAAACCTTGAGGTGTTGATAGTATGGACAAGAGTTTGTTTTGTTTCCTTGAGTATAATTTTTCTTGCTTTGAGAACCTGGGCTGCAACTCTTATCTTCAAAAGATGTTAAAAGCTGTTTTTCATTTTTGTGTAAAGGACTTTTTTTTTGGTATTATCTACCTAGTAATTTTGGCCAGATATTTGCACCCTCCCCATGAATGTGCTATATAGAAGAAGTTGCAAAGAGAGTTGTTCCAGCCCTGGGAATCTTATGATACAAATATAAAATATAACAAGCCAGATAAGTGTGGTGGTGGGAGAATGAAAGAATGAAATGGCAGTAGCAGTGATAAAGTATCAGAGTGGAAATACAAGTTTCGCTCTCAGTCTCTGCCTACAAGTTTCCAGTACCGAAGTCTCTACTATCATCTAAAACTTGGCTGCAATTGACTGCTGTAGTTTCCAGACTTATTCTGCATGCATCATAAGAAAACAAAGTACCAAGTTATTTTAAAATAATAGTGTAGCATTTGCAAGATTCCCAATTTTCCCAAATAGCATCTTGGGTGAACCACAAGAGATGCATCTTGTAGCACTACTCCAGCAAACTGCTGGAGCAGTTCCAGCAAACGTGGAGAAACTCCACTGACTCGAATGGAAAATTCAAAGGATCAAGAAACTTTGAATCTTTTTTTCCTCTTTTAAACTTTTGAACTGTTTTATTAAAATGGTAAAGAATTAGGAAAATATTTCTAGTTAATGTGTAGATTGAGAATATGTTAGGGAGATGAAAGACTGAAAACCAAGTCATAGCCTGTTTTGTCGGCATTTTGTACAGCTTAAGTATCTGCCACTAAAGCTGTCATGCAGCAATGTTGGCCACAGTATCAACAACTGAAATACCACACCTAGCATAGGAAATATAATTAGTTGTCACAGGAGATTCAGGATAGGAAATAAGCATGCTATCTTCAAGGATAGTCTTTTTAATGCCTATTTTCATAGGCAAGGTTCATCTTTGTACTGTTACTAACTCCAGATGTTGCTTCCAGCAGGGCATAGCAAAGCAGAATCCAATGGGGAAAGTAGGCAAATGAATTATGGAATAAAGCACTTCTGTTCAGACTTATTCTGGACCAAGATAGGCATATAATGGAGTCTCTGTTATTACAGTCTTTAACTCAAGCTTGGATACCTTTAAAAAAGTTGTGTTCCCATGTTTTTAGGCTTTAGTCATCCTAATTAAATACTCATAATGATCCTTCTGACCTTGGATGGTTACCCCCTCCTTGTTGGGGTGATTTTTGTTAGTGACTATGTATTGTACAAGAGTTCCTTAATAAATCAGTAAGTAGGAGCTTGATCAAGTAATGTTTTAATGACTACATGCTCAGTGAATTAAATCTCAGTTCACCAGGACAGTGAAGTTATCTGGAAATGTTCCCCATCTTTGTCAAATTAACATACTCCTTGTAATAAACGCTTACTTGTCTTTTCACAGATCAAATTAGAAGGATACTTACTCAAATACTATTCCAAACAGAAGGAAGCTCATTTAACTTCCTTTCCCTTGTCACACAGCTTTTACTTGCACTAACAAGAAGCAACTAGTTTGAGACCATCAAAATTTCAAACCTTGAAAACAGATGGAATAAGGATATACTACACACATAACTAGGACAGTGGAGTAGAAAGGTAGCATTTTAAGAAAGCCTGCCAAAATTGAGAAGAAAAGTTTTCTATTCTGTGCTGAATTTTGAGGATCCTTTCTTACTTGGATCCTGTAGCTTTATTTCCTCTGAGAAGTCAGAAGTTCAATTGCTTCGTCCCCCAACTTTGTTCCAAGATTGGCGGTCTGAAAGACTTTAATATAAAATAACAAATGGACCATTGCAGCTAGGATTTAACCACCTACATTACACTGTACCAAGTTCTAATACAAACCAATTGTGGTCTAGTGTCTAATTTCCACAGCTGTAAAGATAAAGATTCAAAGAAGTGATTCCTGGATTGAACCAATGAGAGGTCAAAATCCCATTCTGAGGATTACTACAATAATTAGATCCAGATTCTTTTTCCTGTGGCTGAAAGGAGACTTTAGGCTATCTAACTTCACATTCTGTTGTAAAGCTTCTAACAATGTTTTACTCTAAAAATGTGTTAGATGTTAAAATTCCCAACAATACTCGCAAAATATGGCTCCTATGCTGAGCTTAATTGAATCTGGTTATTTATTATGCAACATAAAACATTTATTATATGGGATGTGTTCAAGAACGTCTCCATTTACCATATGTTTTCAAAAGTGCTTTACACAGTGCAAATTGAAAAGATAAATCTGAGGAGTGAAACCAGCAAGGGTCAGGTAGTCCAACCTGAGCTTTCAGAGCCAACCATGGACTAATCCCTCTCGAGATGCCTCAGATGCCTGCTGCTTACATCGGGCTGTCCTTCTTCCTCCAGAATGGCCTGTGTCTTCTGCAGATTTTGTTTCTCTGGTTTTTATAGAGTTTGTCAAGTATAACCACCCAGATTTGTTCACAGTTGCACATAATTTTATATTTCTTCCCTCTCCTTTTTTCTTAGTTGTCTGTTTGGAAATGTTATGGTCGATGCTGTCCTGGCATAGTCCAGCTGTGTAGAAGGCACTGTCCAATCACTGTCCATTTATTTTGTTGACAGCATGTGAACAGCAGGAGAACGTGTGTGTGGCATAACGTTGGCTGAAACCAATGTCTAGGAAGCACAGGAAAATGGTTTTACTGTTGTTTCACATTCTGCAAAGCTATTTACTGTTCTGTGCAATTTTGCAATTCCTGGCAAGTCACCATAAATGTATGGTCTCACACTATTATGAATCCAAGACCATAAGTATTAACAGTTCTTTAAATACTTTTTCTGTTTTTCCTTTATCTTCCTTAACACTAGTCAGGATGAATTTTTGAGTGAAGGGGAAGGAGGTGGTAACTGTGTTTTGCTCTTTTGCAATAAGCTATGCATATAAAATCATACCAATTAAATCCTAGGGTTTCTTTTAAATCTATCTGGCCTTTTATGTCCGCTTGTGATGGGTAACAGGATTCAAACTTCTGAGGCGTTCTATTTTAAGGACATTGTAAACTTTTTCCAATGTATTTGCACTTAGATGTAAAACAGTGACTCTTCCATATTTATTTAGCAAGTCCTTTCTTGTAAACATGAATGATTTATTTTGTTAATTATATCTGATCTTACATAAATGCACACGTGACCTGCTTGTTTCCACAATGCTTGAAAGGATACTGCCTGGGTATGGGGAAAATCATATGTAAGGTTTGTCTTCTGTCAGTTTCTAGTGAAATAAATAATAGGAAGATGCACATCCCTGAGCAAAATGTGACAAGACAGGTGATAGAATCCTTCCCAGACATTGTCACATCTTCTGTTTAGATTAGCATAGTCAAATTTGAGGACTAAACTTTGCTGAAAGTTTTCCATTAAGTTTTTATTTATGCCTGTACTAAAACAGTCATTTGGGTCAGATGATGTTTGCTATATTACTATGTAATTAAAAGAAAATTTTTGAATATTTGAGATGAATCCAGATGAAAATAAATTCAAGTGATCTCTAACTGAAAATGACCTGTTTCCCTGACCTGAAGAATCTTTTAGCTGTAATAGCTACTTCTGGTAAGCTTGATTGATAATGGCTGTTGAATCATGGTGAACTTGTGCTTCTTAAACGAGAGACCAAAATGTTGGTGCCTGAAGTTTGATTCTTATGTTTCCTACTGTAATATTTAATGAAATAACTGCTTAGTACAACCTCAGTTGAGCTGCTGACCTTGTACAGTTGTATCAGATGAACTTCAGATGGTGAAATCCATGTTTAATTTGTTTTGTTTATTTCCCAGCCACATGGCAACATTTCATTGACATGGTGGTAGTTGTTGACTTGCAGCTACCGTGGTTTTGAGCAGTGGGGTTCTGGCCTCTGCATACTATGATGAGCCTTTTCCAGTTGTTGCTTGGAAAATAATTGTGCATCAAGACAAAAAGGTCAGTTTTAGCTCTATGACCTGAGTGGGAAAGGCATATGGCTTTATGCCATGCTGCGCTACTAAGCAGACGTTTAGTCAACTTTGCCATGGCGTTCCCAATATCAGGAGAGTAACTTGCTGTAGAGAATATTCAGACATTCAGTTTATAGAAAATTTATGGGAAACTTAAAAACTGTATTCAGTAATATACTTGTTCCCATAAAACTTACATTGGATCAAGCCAAAACTGAAATATACTGCTGTTTAAACAGAAACAGGAATAAGTATCCCACACTAGGTTAATTTAATATTACATTCAGATGTTCTGGAATTGAGCGATGGAGCAGATGGGACAGTGATGACCAATTCCTAATAAAATAAAAAGACAGATGATACTTTTTAGCTTATTTATTCTTAAGAGCCATCAGGAGTGGCTATGGATAATAGGAAAAGCCCATTTTTACTCTGATTTTGTTAGGATTATACTTGTTCATATGTCAACCCCCACTCCCTGTAGTAACGTCTGCTTACGGTACTCAAGTATCCACATTAATTTAACTCACTGCTAATAAAAGTAATGCTATGTACTTTCTCATAGGGTTAGGGGAGTAGCATAGCTCTAGTCTACAGTAAAGTTCTGTGGACTGTGCTTTTCCAGTACATAGAGGACAAACCTGTTTGGCAACAGGACAAGGTGTGTGTGTATACATATATATAAAGGCTGCATCAACTATTAGGAAAGCTTGGTAAATACTCCACTACTTATTGATCAAACACATTTATACAAATAAGTTGTCATTTAAAATGGATGTAATTTTCTTACTGAAGATGGAATTAGCCATACCCCAGGTGTCCCTCACCCTTCTTCTCAGTTTTCTCTGTATAGCCTTTAGATGACCAAACATGGTCTTTATGCTTCTCAGATTTCCCAGTCTAACTGAATATCCTGAAGCAGCCATGTCTGCAGTCCTATCTAATCATGGAATTGAGGGTGAGAATAGCAGAACCAAATTAACAAAGAGCCGTCATTAAGCAAGCCACTGGTGGTCAACCATGGTTGGAACAAGCCCAGTTTTTAGGCATATGCTGGTGTTTCAGGATCACCATACCCATGACTAGTTCTCCTGCTGAAGGCTAGCTTTAAATTTAAAAGTGTGGAGACACTTTGTAATACAAACCAGGATAAGATAGATAGTGGCAAAGTGAATTTTGGGAAGCTTAGAGCAAAGTGATGACTAACAGAAGATGAAACAGCACCCAGGAAAGTGGGATTTCAAAGAAAAAAAACACTATTTGGAAGTAGGGGAAACAAAGCAGAAGATTTTCTGTATAAAGTGACAATGGAGAATAAAGATCAGAAAGTAAAGATAAATCTGTTTTAGTGTTCCTCTGGGGAAAGGATGAAAAGCAAGCAAAATGCTGTTGACATGAATAATGCCTTAAACACTGGAGTAGCTGATAAATGTTCAAGTTCTGTGAACTCTGACGGAATGCAATTGTAAAGTGTGTTTCTTTTTTAACCTAAAACAAAGATGTTGAAGAAAGAATAGATGTTCATAGTGCAGAGTGTTGGTGTGGGGGTTTGGAATTTTTAAAGATGGTCTCATTAGAGACGAAACCATTTACGAAATGAGGCTCTTGCTGATTCTTGGTCCAGAGCTGCAGCTAAGGAGCAACTGTGGCAGGTGCAGGAGCCTTCAGCATGCTTCCACCAGGGAAGATTGGTGATCAGACTGCTGGTTTTGCACTCTGCTCTTAATTCACTAATGGACTAATTTCCAAGGGACTGTAGGGCCAGGAGCAACCTTATCTGAACAATGCTGACAGACTGCAAAAATATAAGCAAGTGTTGTGCCATTTTGTGTCCACTGGCTGCTTGGTTAGGGACTGTCAGCAAAGAAATCTGAATCAAGAAATAGTGTTACTTGGATTGTGTCTAGTTGACAGACTGAAGTACCACTGATTGCTGTGCAATCAGAAAAAGCCATGTGTTGCTAATATAATGACATTAAAGGCTAAAATATTGGAGCATATTTCTGAAAGACTGACACTTCAAGGAGGTTAGTTTTAGGCATCTAATATAGATATATACATTATTGACTTGTTCTATGCTAGAAGTGCCTCTCTGCTGTCTAGGTGTAGAACATGAGCTTTGATCAGACTCTTGGATTAAACGCTTAAAATTAGGCAGTGCAATATGCACTTGGGACATGGTTTTATGTTTGAATATCTGTGCAATAGAATGAGGTGACCATCTATGAGTTGTCTTTTAAAATGGGAAATTCATGCTGAGTAGACCACCTGAAGCTGAAAAGAGCTGAGATGCTCTCAGACAGTGGATGGACTGTGAACATTTCCAGCCATACCATAAGACTTGTCTGCAGTGCATGGTTACCTTGAACTATAGCTTCAGTTTTGCCATTACTCCACCTCCCATCCATATGTTGTCTGTATGAGAACTGTTCAGAGAAAGAATGAAGTAACTTCCATGAACAGACAGGGAGGAGCAGAGAAGGAGAGCTGCAAGAGGTGGTGGAAAGTAAATCCCTGTGCTGGAAGGGTTGCTACTTTGGAGGCACCTCTGTTAACAGCTCTCTTAAAAGATAGTCTGCTAGCTACACAGTATGGCCTTGTGTTATTACCCTGCAAAGAGTCAACAGAATTGTATTTCAGTTTTTATTTTGAAGGATATATGTGTATTTTGCTTGAAACAATTCCTAATTTGAAAGTAATGAAGTTTATGTAGTTTTTCCTAATTCAAATTATTTTAAAAGAAATAACTTCTTTTATTTAGTTATGAGGATAGAAGTAAAAAACACAAGCTAAGTCATTAGTACACTCTGCTGGTTCTTCAATATTCTTTGTACAAAGTTATGGGGAAAGTAATCAATGAACATTTTTGTTTCTTTTAGTCTCTTGGTTGTAGTGTGATTGCAGTGGAACTGAGAGCAGAGATCCATCTTTAATGCTGCTTTTTTCCCAGTAGAGCTTATGAGCCAATACACATTGTTTACTCAAGGGGCCATATGCAGCTAATCTTTATGGAAATAAAGGATGAAAATATTCATATCTAGTAACATTTAGCTAACTTATTTTTTCCCCATCTAAGTAGGGCAGGTAAACACATCCCTGATATAGAGTAAATCACTTGTTTGAAGGATTTTATTATTTTCCCTATTCTTTTCTGCATGTCTTGAACTAAGAAAAATAAATCCATAAAAAGAATACATTAACCTAATATAGGTACATTGAATATCTGCTGCTACTTTCTGCATGGTATAATTCTCATCTGATTTACTTCAAAACATTGTGATCCCAGCTGTAGAACAGCAACAAATGCAAACTAAAAATACTTAGAATTACTGAGTAAAAAAGCTGTCTCTTTTTAATAACATAAAATCGGCTGGGACCAGATGGTATAGCACAATCTTCATCCATACCCTTCAGCAGGAGAGCAATTGATGGTTTTTAAATTCACCTTTTCAAAAGTGAGATCCTTAAAAGCCAGGTAAAGGCCAGAGCTATAGGTAAGATTCAGGAGTTCAGGCAAGTAGGGACCAGAAAAGCTCAGGCAGTCACCAAATAGAGCAGTAAACAATGTGTAACTTCAGGATTTGGAATCCTATATGGTTCCCCTCACCACCAGCACCATCCCAAAAGGAAAAGGGGAATATGTTTTTGTAGTCCTGGGGGCCTTCCTGCATGTGAGCTGAAAAACAAGTGCTATTTCTGGAAGGAATGACCAAATATTTACTGAGTCAATAGGAGGTGTCACTTTTTCAATCTTGGCGTCAATAAATAGTGAGGATGTTCTGAAGGAGCTACTTGTTTTTTAAAAAAAAAAGCTTGGACTGAATGATCAGAAAGGTGTTTTACTTGAATTTTAAAGGAAAGATAAGTAAGGGGAAGTCTCTCTAAAGTACTAGATTTCCAAAGGACAGGCACTGATAAATTAATGAAATCAATGATGTTTGTTGGACTGAAGACCTGTCAGAGCTGAAAGTGGAGAAGAGCTGTTGGAGCTGAAAGCGTAGAAGGGAATTTGTCACAATCTGTCTAGAACTTGTGTCCTAAAACTATGAGGATGGACTGCAGCTCTCCCTGGAGCTATGACCTTGCCTTATGGGCATCCCTGCTTATTTACTTTCTCTGCTCCCTTCACTTTAAGGCAATGTGCTTTTTGTAGGTAAGGCAAAAACTTTTAAAAATCCTTACTAGACCAAGCTAAATATGTGCAAGGAAAATTCAAAATGAAACTGAAGTCAACAAAGCCCCAGAACAAATGGCTGAAGAGGAGAGACAACTGTGTCTTAGAGGTAAAGTTATAAATAAGCCAGGAACAGGTGAACTTTACCCTCCTCACAGAGGACTTCTAGACAAGCCCTTCTTTGCCCAACAGACTGCTGGCCACCACCATTTTTAGACATCACAGCTGCCCAGTGGGATGGCTTTCCTTCCCTCCTGCTGCTCTCCTTTTGTGCCTGGCTGCTTGCTCCTGTCGCCTCTCCTAGGCCAGCACTAGCGTTCATTGATCTGGGTAGCCCAGCATGAACGTGCTAAATTCCTTCTCTGCAGCTAAATTCCTTCTCTGCCATTGCTCACCCTGCAGCCATCAAATGTTAATGCCTGTGGGGATGAAGAGAGGAAGCCTGGGCCCAGAGTGAAGGGGTGTCCCTTCCAAAGGGGGCATATGCTGATGCTGGAGGAAGGTGTTCATAGACCCCTGCCTTAGGGAAGCAGAGTAGTTCAACCCCTCTGTAGGTGTGTGAGTCAAAAAGGTGGTGAGAAAATAACCTCTCTGCCAAGCTAGCTGGGGAGGTAGCAAGTATGAGAAGATGTGCAGCTCCATTTGTTCTAGCCTGGCACAATCACTCTGCATCTGATCCAGCCTCTTCAGAGTGAAGTTATTCATTTGCAAATGACTGTACGAACAGAAAATAACGAAAGGAACAAAATTGGGTTTAGCTGAGTAATGAGAAGGGTGGAGAGAATCCTGTCTGTAACACCATGGAAGACAGTCTTGCTTTTGTGCCTTTATCAGATGGATGACTATGAAATGCATGCTAATCTATCAGAAGGGTAGGAAATAGGTAAATGGTTTTAAGACCTCATTTGGTTAATGAATTAAAATGCAGAAGAAAAAGAATCCATGTAGATATACCCACTTGGTCATTTATCATTGCAAGCACTCCTAACAACCATGCCAAATTCAGGCTTCAGGTTATTCACTAATAGCCATAGGCAAATGAAATTAGCATACTGGTGAATAAATTAATCCTAGTCCAGGAGGAAACTTCTGTATCCATATAAAGTGCTGGAGTACAGTGCAAAAGTAAGGTTTGGGTTTTTTCGCCACAGGGTGTGAATAATACACCAGAGATAAACTGGCCCTGTAGAATGAGCAGAGTGTCATCCAGGTGACACCTGTAGGCTGAGAAATGGGAACCTGGCAGGGTACTATCAGGTTAGAAAGGACAAGGAGGATGCTCAACAGCATTCCTTTGAAAATGCTGAGCAACTCTTTGGATCCAACACATAGAAAAATACATTATTGTACCAAAAAAATCCAGCCTTCAAAAAATCATTTCACCTTAGAGTGAAGAAAGCAGGGAGATAAGGAGAGAATTTCATAACCTTCCTCTTCATGTCTCCTATTGGTAGCATTTGAGAGCTGGTTTTCAGCTGCAGATAAAAAGTGACTCTCAATGTTTGGGGGGGTCTGTGTAGGCAAGGAAAGACTCTCATTAATGCTAGGTTTTTTTACTTGGATTTCTGAGAAGCAGTCCCAAAAAGAGTATGCAGTGTAGTATCACTATAGTTTCCCATTAAAATGCCCAAATTGTGGGGGTAAAAGACAATGACATGCCTCCCTAAAAGGTCTGATGTAACACTGTGCCTAATGGATATAAGATGAGGAAGAGGGGATGGAGAGGGATAAAGCGATGAGATGGTGCAGTTAGCCCTTCTTGAAGACAGTACTATTCAGAGATTATTCTCCTGTTACAAATACTTGTTGACAAGTATTTTTAAAAAAGGAGAGAGAGATGACCATATCCTTTCTGTTGGGAAACTTGTTAGATGTTTGTTAACAAGTGAGGTAAAACAAGGTAATGTGTTTGACAGCTGTAATTCTTCAAATAGTCGCAGTGGCATTACTCTCTGCCCACGTGTGGTATTCCCTTGACTTCAAAGGCACTTCCTATTACTCATTGGCACTGGTCCCTGCTGACACATTTGCTGCGGGGCACAAGGCTAACATAAAGGAATAAATGTAAAGGATAGGTAGCCTCCTCTTACTAGATACTGGTCCAAGAGGGTGGATAAAGCCTCCTTAGGCTTCCTGTTTCTTCCTTAATTGCCAGAACTATGCATTTGTTGTTAATAGGGGGTTTTTTAGTGCTTAGACAGAAGAGGAGTGTCAGTCAAAGACTGCTAGATTGGATGACTATGGTATGATCTTATACATAACAAAATTTTGTCTAGTGTCTCTGACTTCTGTTTGAGCTACCAGATATCCATAAAGATACTGCTATAGTCACTTAATGTCCATGAAAAATTGCTTTGTTATTACATTGAAGACCTGGGTTCAAAAAGGGACTGGTGTAGCACTCATGGTGTGGGGAAGATTGTCTGCATTGTATGGGGCCCTGAGAAGATTTGTTCTAGCATGTTTATATGAGGGCTGAGACTGTAGAACACTGAAGTTTTCTTTATCTTTGCCCCACAGTGTGATTTTTACTGGTCTTTCCCCCCACCCCTTAAAATCACTTCTAATTGGGGATATCTTGAACTTTCATTTTGCTGGGCATGTGGTGACAGCTCTGCTGGAAAAACAAACATTCTCCGTGCAGCGTAGTCCATCACTGTAAGCCACTCAGCACTGTTGTTGCAGTGATATAAATGGATCTCCATGCAATGAGATAGTGATTAATAGCAGGTAGAGCACAGTGTGCAAAGACGTGGTACTGTATTCTTCAACCCCCCCAGCAGTTGTCATTTAATGCACTCTATCAGGAGCAGTTTTATATAATAGACATGGGAAGATCCATAAAAGTAACATCTGAGACTGCAGTAGGGCAAGTATTGATTTATTTGTTACAATAAAATTTTTGTCATTACTATGCAATTGCTCTATCTCTGGAAGAATTGATATATGTTGTTGGAAGCTACAACCCACTGTGCAAAACTTTTCTTTTTTTTTTGTCTTCCATAATTTCCTGTAACTCTTCTAAAGAATCATTATTCCTTATTACATAGGCCTGGCATGCCACCTATTTAGATAAATGCCTGAACAAGTGTGCAGTAAATATTCACAGCAGCTCATGTTTCAACTATATATGCCACTAATTAGATAATTTAGTGGCTCAAATAAATAAACATAAAAATAGAAGCAAATCTGAGAAAACAGTGGAGTAAAATGTACTGTCACTGTCATTCTGTGGACCAAGATACCAACTTTTAGTCTGTATTAAGTGGCTCTAATATACTATAGATGCAAAAAATAAACAAGAAAAAACAATGAGAGCAGAAAGAAAACCCTAGCTTAAGCTCAATTACCCAGGTAAAAAACCAAATGATCAGGGAATATTCAAAATACTGACTTCTCGCATCGTATTTATTTATCCATATGTTTTTGGCACCTTTCTTGCCAAAAGCACAGGGAACATGCTAACCTGAGTGGACCCAGGATTTCAGTATCTAGAGTCCTTTGTTTATAGATCTCAAAGCGCTTGTCAAAGGGGAGAAGCGTCATTGTCTTTCATTTGACAGAGGAAAAATAGCATGTGGCTCACGCAAGGTCATGGCAGAAAGCTCCCATGCAAATAAGCTGCTAGGTTTTTCTGCCCGTGTTTGCCTTCTAAGGTAGATAATGCAGTGCTTAAAAGTGCAGCCTCGCTATGCTGGGGACTCCCACGTGCTAACTCAGGTGATGTGGAATTGATGCAAGAAGCACAGCAAATGCTTTTTCCATATCTGAGACCTTTTTTTTTAAGAATTTTGACCAGTTGACAGGTTTACAGTTTTCCTTATGGTTTCCTTACGACTTCATTTATCAGCCCTGTGGAATCTTTAAATTAGATTCTCCTTAGATTAAACCCATAGATCCTGAAACTGTTAAGCAATTGAATTAAGCAGGATGGAGACAATAGATGGAAGTTTTATTTGGAATATCAGCATGATCCATTGCGATCAACAGTGATAGTACCTGTGTGAAGGCACCTTAGATCCTCAGGTTGGCACAATTCAGTGTTGTTCATTATTTGAACACCATGTCTGATATGGCAGATGTATTATTAGTCATATACTGGCTGTCATTTTCATTGCTACTCCTGATCCTATTATGGGCCATTTTTGCTCTTGCAGATTTTTGGGAGTGAATGTTGGGTGGGAAAGAATCATAGGTTTTTCCAGAGTGGTTTATTTTTAATCTCCCTTACCTCAGTAATTGGCAGCAAGTCCCCTAATTCACTGTTTTCTTCTTGATTGCTGTTTTTGATAAAAACAGCTAGTGATTCCATTGGTCCTACCATGCTCTCTGGCTAGACTGTAGATTTCCTTGTTTTCTTTCCTCAAAACTTACTCAGCGCTTTAAAAAGAGCATCTGACACTTTTTTCCTAAGACCTTACTTCAAAAGTTAGGTGTGTGGCTGGCATCTGTGTCAGTGGCTGCAAGAGATACATCACCCATTTAACGGTGATGCAGTTCACTCCTTTTTATCAGTTAGGACAAAAATCATGTTCAAAATCTGCTTGAACACATTTCACAAGGCTCCAAGCTTCCCTTTAGTCAGTGCAGAGGGTTCAGATACTGAGCTCTCAGTCTGATGCTCACCGAAAGGTTTGATGATAAAAGTGGTATTCACATTGCTCAGTTTAAGAACTGGGATTAGGACACTTCATCTGTGGTCAGCAGAGACGGGGATGAGCTTGCTTGGGGATTGGCTAAGAGCATGGGAGTTAGACTGGAAGAAGTGGACAGAAGAAGTGGCTGTAATGCAGCAAGGGACTGCTTTGGCTGGTAAGAGATGAAGAAGCGGTGGTTGTGCTGTGTGAGTAGATCTTGCCATGCGCTGCTCTGTGCTAAGTCAGAGAAGCTGCTCTTGGAAGATCCTTGCAGTCAGCTAGTAAAAACGGGGTACTTTAAGGACAATGTTCCAGGCTTGACTCGGTCTTTTATCATCTTAAGGGTTTTAAGGTGGTTTCAACATTGATTTTCATGTCTGAGTTTTTCCATGCTGGATTTTCATTATTGCTCAGATAACACAAACTACAAATATTTGTGGTTACCAATCAGCTGATGGAAATATGAGGATTGCGTGACTTGGTAGTCAGTTCCATCTGAGGATATTCAGTATCAGTTAAGGTTAGTATCCAACAACAGCCAAATGAACACTCAAGAGAGGTCAATAAACTGCAAATAAGATTGCTGCTAAATTATTCTTTTTCCAGCATCAAGCTGTTTGAAATGAACTTTTCTTCACATTTTACACAAAGAGGCTTGCTAGTACTTTGTTGTCATTTGTAAACTGATCAAAACTGAATCATTTACCAGTCTATAATGTTTGTGACTCTACTGCTTGATATAAAACCACAAAAATATGTAATAAATAAGATACCATTTTGGCTTTAATTCTCAGCATCCAAGGAATATACTGCTTTTCAGTAGTGAGATAATTTCCAGCTATTCAGTGCTAAGCAGAAATATCATACCACATCACTAAACATCCGTGGTTTATATAAAAATATAGATTTCCTTTAAGTGCTTTACTTAAGTCTTTGGTAAGTCGTATTTACGTTATTGTTTATGTTCCGAGAAGTCAGTAGGACAGCATTGTTGCAGTTTATGCGGTTTCATGATTCACACTTGATGAGGTTGCTATCACAAGAGGGAAAAAGGAACCACTGACAAGTTTATAGTCATGCTGTACCGTAGGACACATGTCAAGAACACAACAGCACAGGCAGGTCACTGTGGTTTCGGAATTGGTATTTTATTTTCTCAAATACATTTTTGTTTTCATGTGCTAAAATCAGCCCACCCAGAAATCATTTTTACCTGAAGTTTAACACTGCCTTGGCTTGAATATATTAATCTGGTTAAATATCACCACCTCACAGCTAATAACACTTGGGATTTGTAAGGTTCAGCATTTTGTAGAGATTTCAGTTGAATCCTCAATAGAGTGCAACCAATCCTAAATTAAAGTGCAAGTGGAAGAAAAAGGGACGATAAAAAGTAATGGCGGGGAATGGTGCAAGAGGTGTCAGATTCTTATGACGATGTAATTGGGCAGATCCAGATTACCGAGGTTTTGACTCTGACCTTCCTGATGCAGAATTTTTTTCCCTGTGATGTCAGGACTTTGTTTATTGCATTGTCACGTTCTGTCTGCTTTATCCAAATTGCAAGAAAGTACTTGGGAATCTCAAGGGGGACAAACAAAAGTGATGCAGTGGACATGGTCAGAACAGATGACGCTGGCACAGCAACAATCCTGATGTGCAACAATTTTTTTTGGATGAAAGTTGTTTCTGCCAACTTCTTTTATTTATGCTACCTATCTGTTAATGGTAATTTTGACTAGGGAAAAGGACTGTTACCCTGTTTAAGGCACCAGTTTGGATATTTGGGTACATTTTGGGGTTTCTGTTGACCTGTGTGTCAATGTTAAGATAAGTTGTGTGTTTCTGTTTCTCTGTCTGCCTAAGGTCAATAGGAACCAACTGTGCTGGTGGGTGGAGGATGTATCAGATGATGATCATTTCATGGAGATGTCTGTGGTGAATCTCTCATTTGTCTATGGGTTGTTAAGCATGATCTGCTGATATTTCTCACCCTTTTTTTTGATGTCTTGATTGGGCAGTGCTGGACTACAGAGGAAACTTGTAGAATGTCCAGCTGTACTGCTCTACAAAATATTTGCTCCTTTGTATATTTCAAACTCCCTTATTAGGTTTTTAAGCCTTTGCAGGTGTCTCTGGAGCTCAAGTCTTATGCTGGAAAACTCTGTTCAGAGTATGCTGTAAATTCCTATTCAGATATAAGTGCTGTTTTGAGTGTCTCCAGGAAAGAGATGTGGATAGTTTCTTAAATATTTCTAAAAATGGGTGTAGGTGTATTTGTGACATTTCACAAGGCTGATAAATCAAAGCAAAGACACCAGGAAATTAATTAGATGAAATCCAAAGTGTTCTAAAGTTTGTTTCTACCAGCTTTACTGGGTTATAGATCAAACTACATTAGAAATCTTAAGCAGTTCAGAGTAGAGCATATAAAACTACTGATAGATGGAGCTGGGACTTGTTTCTGAACCAGTAAGCCGCTGGGAAAGTCCATTGCAGGAAGAACATCCTTGATCCCTGTTTTCATGAACAAGAAAGGAAAAGACAAGAAATTAGTATTGAATAACTTAAGAAAAGCAGGGCTAGATCATGCAGTGCACTGCCGCTCAGTCTGTCCAGCTTTAGGCTTTTAGGTAACACACACCAACAGGAAAGGCAGAGTGGTTATTAAATGCTAGCCAAAGGTTAGGCTTACACTGAGCTGTGCAAGGGAAAGAAGAGCATTTGTTTGTCTGGCTTTTGTTGTAACATTTTAGAGAGACAGGCAGGGTCATTCAGCCCTCCTTTGCTACAGTAAAAACTGAAGGGATGTGAAAGCAAGCCAGTTCTTGAAAACATCTTCCTTTTGGCTGTTTCCAACAAGATTCTTCAATGTGTTTATTATCATTTGGATGCTTAGGGATCACTGAGTAGGGAGTTTTATCTTAGATTGAGTTCGCAGGGCTTGGACTTAAGCTGGTGTCAGAAGCACTGTGCAGAGCTGAAGTGAACCATGATCATTTCAATATTTTTCAACTTTCCCATTTGATATCTCCCTCTTGTCTTTGAGGTTTTTTTCCTCCACTCCATATAGGAAAAAAACATAAATACATATTTTTCTAAGAGATTGCTGTCTAAATTTTTCGTAAGTTAAACCATGTGTTTTGTTGGAAACTTTAGATGTTTATCTGTTTTTCTGAGTTTTTTCTTTCCCTTTTCTACTTTTACCCTCTCCTTAGGGAGCAACAAAGCAAAACACCAATGTCTCATCCATACAATGTTAGAAGGACAAGAGATAAAGCAGGGTTATATTTGCTCTCAGAAAAGTTTAAAACTCCTGCTTGCAAAGGTCTCTGTGAGAGCCATGAATGCAGAGCCATGCACATCAGCTCCACCGGGACCACTGCAGTGAAGCTTCTCTTTCTTGCTCCTCTAGGGAAAGTGGACAAACTTGATGTAGACAGCAGAAGTACTTGCCATCTGTAAAAGGATTGGAGCTCTTAAAATCTCCTTTAGCAAATGCTTGCCTTTCTACCACTGGAAATGAAGGGCCCTATTCATGTTCTTGGTGGCTGTGAATTTGGCACCAAGAGCACTATATAATTTCTATTTTTAATAACTGGGGGCGTTATTAGAACAAGGAGGAATATATGGTATGCAACAGACCAAGAATAGAGCAACAGATTATATTTTCAGATTGAATTTCTTATTTCCAGGCACAAAATTTCTGGGACTTGTCATGAGCATCATCTACATAGTTGTTCAGGGACAGTGCTTCCCCAGGAAGAAAGTGCCAGGTCTCTGCTAATGGAGAGTATCAATGTCCCATCCCCTATCCACCCCACCCCCCGAAGGGTATTTATAAATCAGAAAAGAAATCCACTCTGTCTCACTAGTGTGTGTCAGGAGGAAGTCAGCAATCGTAAACAAGTCTTGTCTTGGGCTGTTCTGTCATATGAAGTTTGTTATGCTCTAAAAGGAACATTGCAGTTCTATCCATTTTTGAAACCTAAGCCTCATCCAGGAATCCTAAATCGTGGTAGGTGATAAATGTAAAAAATACCTGCATAATTGAGCGACTGTTTCATCTTTCTTCTTGTGTTTCAAGATTTAAACAACCTTCCTTCCCCACCAACACAAACACCATATTCTTGGCTTTTAAGCAAATTGTTATTTCAGGAAAATGCAGTTTTTCAGCTGTGTGCCTGCCAGCCAGTAAGCTCTGTCTGTGCAGCTTTTATAAGCAGGTACACATGGATTTCCAGAACAAAACAAACATAAACCACAGCAACACTGTGGTGACAACACAGAACAAGACCTAAATTTAGACCCTGGGTAAATGGGTAACACTCAGTTCAGTGACATGGCTTGCATAGGGTTGGAATATTAAAGGTTAATATATGAGAAACATGTCACTCACTAGTGGTGTAGCTGTGGGGATTATTAGGGAGGATATTAATTTAAGTAGCTCAGGACTTAATCCAGGGAGGTAACTTAAAAGGAGTTGGGAACAGAGCAAGCAGGAGCCTGACACTGCTGGAGAAAATGAAGAAACAGCTGGAGAACAGGGCCAGCCTCACATTTATTGTGCATGGCAGTGAGCGACATCAGGAATAAGTCAGGCAATAGTCACCTATTCAGCCTGTGGGATGTATTTCATACTCCTGAAACCTGTGTTGTGATTGTCCCTGAAATGATAGTTCTTGTACAACAGATAATCCCATGGTTTGGGTGGCAGAAACTTTTTACTCTGCATTGGAAGATAGAAGTAGCAGATTGAAACTGAACTTCACTGCACAGAAGTAAAGGTTCTGGGGACGGGGGATAAATTAGTCTCACTTCACTGAAGCAAGTCATGCTACAGAGCTCTACACTATCTGAGGAATGGGCTTGTGTAGGGATAAAATGATGGGAGTATTATCATTCTGCCTTAAACTGCTGTAAAAGGAAGATTTGGTTTGTTGGAAACTTATGGCGGCATATAGGAGTGTTTGTGTGAACAGCAAAAAAAATACATTCTGTAACATCTTGACTAGGCTTAGCTTAATTTCCCTGTGACTGAATTTTAATTTTACTCTATTCCCTCTCCAAATATCTGTTTTATTCCGAACATGTTACTGTGTTAAGTGTTGTGATGCATTGGAAGAAAAGCTGTTTTAACTAGTCTGCAAAGGACCCGAAGAACAGTGCCAGTGATATGCAGAGCATAAAAATGCTGTGGAGATTGATGAACTGTATGTACACCAACACACAGAGATGTACGTATATAAAGAGAGGAAAAGGGAAGTGGAGCAAAAAGTTTTGAGCTTTGGTCAGTTATGAGGATGGACCCTGTAATGTTTTTTGAAGCTCTTTGCATCTGTATCTTCTTTGATTCACCATAATGAGTAACATACTTATAATGGATTATTTCATCTCCCAGGGACAGTCTGACCCTTCTCACCTCTCCTTATTGTAGGCCTAGTAGCTACCAGGCAGGCAAATTGTGTTTTGCCCTTCCTCAAAGAGTGTGTGCAGAGATGGAGTCTGACAGACTGCAAGTAGTCCTGCAAAATTAATTTACTGGCCCTCTATGTGGCTGTCAAGGACTTCACCTCGGCTGCATGGCTGTGGATGCTGCACCTTGCAGGTAGCCAGGGCTGGGAAGAGGGGCATGGCTGGAGGCTGAGCTCAGCAAAGCAAGGCAACGTTACCTATAGCGCTTTTAATGTACTGGATTAAATTTGACCCATAGGTACTTTGTTGAAATATGTACACATTTATTACTAAATCCTTATGTATATCTTACACATTTTTTGCCCTTGATTTAAATGTCCTGATGAATATTTATTGCATCCAATTAAATTTCAGTAGCATATTTAGTTGTCTGAAATAAGATCTTTTATTATTTACATATTCTTTTTTATTTACATATGCAGCTTTATTATTAATGCACACATACAACTTTTAAAGTAGAGACAAAACCTTTGACTAGAAAGGTGCTTAAATTCAAGTGTTTACGTTGCTAATATCTCCCAGAGAATGTATAGAAGAGAAACTTATGCCTATAAACTGGCACATTCAGGAAAAGACATATTTCTAATGTCCTATTGCTATTCTCTTTTTTTTCTCGTGATGATTTTAAAATATAGAAGGTTGGCATGTAGAAAAAAATGTGAATTTCTGCATCTGATCTAGATCTATGTGATGAATATCTAAGCAGCAAGCAATTTGTCAGGAGTTTTCAGACTAAAGTTCCTATAGCACATGGCTTGTAGGGAGCAGTGATTTACAATTCCCTGTGAAAGCTCTTCTGGGCTGAAAAGCTAATAGATGATGTTGCTATTTAAGTGCTAAGAGAATGTTTTCAGCCCTCAAAGGTTAGGATCAAATAAAAAGTTGTGTTCCCTGGAACACACAAGAGAGAGGTTATATCCTGAACTGATGTATCCCTGTTATTTATCTGTTTGAATTCATTGAAAAATAAATGTTTTCACCTGGGAAATATTTTATTTTAGTATGAAGAGTCATTGAACACATGCGTCTGCCTTGGAACAAAATTAGCTGTGATATTAAACTCATGTTCAAAGGTATATTGGCAAACATTCATGTGGAGTCCAGAAATGCTCATTACTCTTCTTTGATTCTACAAAGCTGACGTAGGTTTTCTGTATTAATACCCACACAGCTACCTGGTGAATGAGAGATGGATTTAATGCCTTAGAGATGTGACAATTCCTTGAGGACTTTTGGAGCCTGTCTTGATATGGGGATCTTAAGTACAATTTATGAATTCTGATTGAAGTTATGAAGTTGCTGTTATGAAAAACGGTAGCATTTTGGACTGCTGCAGATAGTGAATTCATCATTTTCTCACAAGATCTGTCACATACTCCAGTATAATGACCGTGGAGAGTCACTCATCTTAATGCCTGGGTTCTGAACGACGAGTCAGGAGAATGGATTTTGTCCCATAACGTCAGGAGAGGGAAATAAGGACTTCGGTAATTTCTTGGAGAGAATCGAGGGGATGAAACATTTGTTGAAAAAGGAGTCATGGAGGAACAGGGAACACAGATGTATCTCTGAGGAAGGAAAAGATGATTTCTTAAAAGAAAAACCCAACCTAATGGCAGGACTCAGAGTAGGTCAGGGTAAGTTGTCAAGTTGGGCTGAAAAACTATTTCTGAAAAGAAGCCATGAGACAGCAGGAAAAAAATCCTCATCAGCTAATGAGCTCAGATTCCTGTCCAAGGAATTCTCCAAAGTGCTGAGGAACCTGAGAGAAGGAAATAAATATAAGCATTGTTATTTTTGTTTATGTACCTTTTGACTTCACGATAAGTGACGGGTATTTAGTACTTGGTCACACATGCAGATATTGAAAGGATCCCTGTGTTTAGAGTTTGGAACTTCTAATATTAAATCCTCTGGCTAGAGAGAGATCCCCTGATTAATAACCACCTGCAGATGACGCTTTGCTTTCTCTCCCAGCAGTGAGTTTATGTTCTTTTCTCACTGTTAGTGTAAAGGTGACCACTTTTTGCCAGTGTCTAGTTTTCTAACAACATTGACGAGCTCTTAACCAGAGGGCAGAGAGCAATGGAGCATGGTTTGGGATCTCTTTGCTGAATGCTCCTCGGTGCAAATTCTTTTTGACAATTGCAGGTCTGGTCTGAAATGTGCCTTTTGCCACTGAAATAGAAGAGTTTCCCTGTGCTTCAGAGGTGTTTGGACTTTGCTTCCCACATCTGTCTGTTTAATCCAGACTGTGTAGATTTGCATTGTTTGGATGTGAACTTTCCCCAAATTCAAAACCTCTGGAGAAGTGGGGGAGGTAGGGTGGGGTGAGAGGAGGATGAGGGATGAGGAGAGGAGGCAGATGGAGTGTTTGTTCTATCTTGGGTCCTGTCCCAGGTATTCTTCTGTTACACCATGGTATCTTGTCCAAATATTTTAAATGAAGAAGCTACCATTTTCCTGGGGTGAACAGTGTGCAGACCCTGCTGCCTCCCTCTTTGCTTCTGCTCAGTCAGATCCCCCTTTGCTCCTTAGCCTTACAGTCCAGATAGAAATTTTCAGACTGAATTATCTTTTGCAAAGTAATAAAGGATCAAGCCCTCCATTTCTGCTTATCCATGCATTGCAGGATGGGAAAGGATTTAGGAGGACAGGTTTTGCTGCCTTTCCAACTCCTGTCCTGTGCAGAGGGGTGCGTGGACAGGAGAGCTTTGCCTCATCTTGCTGCACACCTGCAGCTCACCCAGGACACTTGTCTGCACGTGTCCTGTTGGCACTGGGGCCAAGCACAGCTCCTGCTCCGCATCAGCCGCTGTGGGAAATGGCTTGCTGAAACTGCTCGCTGGCCATTGAGGGATGACTGACAGGCAGAGGTGGTTTGCAAGGGTATGGGTCAGTGATGCTGCTGTGCTTGGACATCCTGGAGTAATTGGGTCCTTTTGCTCATGGAGGCTGGCTTGTGTCCATCTGGGCCCATGTGTCCCCCAGGACCGCATGTGCTGGGCAGTGTATGTGCAAAAGGAGTTGTTCATGGAGCCGAAGACTGTGCTGAGGGGAAAGCCTTCATTACACAAGTAGCTTCATTTTGTCACATTAGAGTGGCGGTTCCTTTTCTTTGCAAGTCGAATCACATTCAGCCCCAGCGAGAGGACTTGCAATGTGTTTTGGAACTTAAGAAGTGAGAGACTTCCAGCACAGGGTGTAAAATATAATTCCTGCCACTTCATTTCTTTTCAGCATCAGTATAGTGGAAAGCAGAGCCGAACACACAATGTAGAGTCACTTTTTTCCTGTATCTGCAAGATATCACTTTAAAATTAGGTGAGATGCATTGATTTGAGAAAGCCAGGAGCAGGGGCTGGGGGAGGTGGAAGAAGAGATGCTACTTGCTCTCTTACAGAGCTATTTACTGACCAGCTATTATTTTCGTCTTTTGTATTACTGAGAAATTCATACATTGTATTTGCCTTTTGTATACAGCTCTCAACAAGTATCTCTTTGTCAGCCTTACAAAGGCCAATAAACCCTGTGTTGCAAATAAGCCTCAGTAACTGCTGGACATTATGACTAATTGTAATGCAGCATATATCCTTGAGGACTATAAACCTATATTAAAAGACAATGGTTGAGAGAAAAGCTATTGAATTGAGATAGTACTCATGTAACCCCATGGGGGCTCAACAGACAACAAGGAGGCCATTGATACAAGCTCTAATACAAAAAGCCACATAGACAGAGAGTCATCCAAACCAGTATGGTGTGTGGATGACCACATAGTTCAGTTTAATGCTGCTTTTGTTTTGTTCTCACTTAGAGGCAGACAACACACACTGGAACATCAGAATTAGTTCTGTTTAGATTGCTGCAGAGGGAACAAAGGGGCAAACGAGAAAATTAATGGAGCAGTGCCCCCCTCACCTTCTCTTGTTGTGCACTAACGCTTCTGAAATCTGTCCCAGTCCCAGGGTAAATTCTGTAATGCAAGTGAAAGAAAGCAGACTATTGTCTTTTTCTTTTTTCTAAAAGGCTGAGCAATGTTGAAGTCTCTTTTGCTATTTCTCTTGGTCTCTTTTTTTTTTGTTGCATGTCCTGAATAAGTTTGGGTCTGATACTATAACTGATCTTCTGACAGCACCAGCTGAGTTTTCAGTTAGGACATTAAAATGTAAGCAGCCAACATTTAAAATGCATTGCCGCTGAGGGCAGAATTGAGTCAGAAGTTGGGAGTGATTTCAGGTTGAGGAATCCTGGTCTGGGCTCTCATCTCTTGGGGTGGTTGTATCTCGGGTTTGGGTGCATCTTTGTACCCCAGCATTGTATTAGTTACTGAATGAGTTGCACTAAAACTCGCTTCCATCTCTGGAGGAATACTTTTTCTCCTTTGTATGGCTATAATTACTTGGAATGTAACCTGTGTCTCTGTGTGCACAAAGCCAGTTTTTTTACTGAGACCACTCTGAAATACAGCTGATCCTTAAAGTTGTGTTTATCTCTGCCTTTGTGCCAATACAAGAAAAAAGAGTGTCCCTGTAATCTAAAGATGACCAAACCTGCAGTTAGAGCCTACTTCATATACTAATTAATGATAAACTCCACCTGGAAGAATCCAAATCTGTTGCTTTGCTAGCTTTTTCAGGAAAGCCAAGGAAGGACTCATGAACATTTGATCCTTAAGCAGGAGAAGAGCAAGGAACTATCTTCCTTTTGTCTTTTTGTTGTTTTAAACAGATAACATCCTCTGCTAAATATTTAGTTTATTTTGTTGTCCTAGGTCTCACCTCTTAAACACTTAGAAATCCTTTTAAATTCCATGGAAACTTCCTGCTTCTGAGAACACCACCTGTCTGTCCCTGGGATGTACATTTTCCCTCTTCTCCATGTGCTATATGTGCTTTTCCTCACCCCAATGGCTGATGTTTTGTCCATTTGGTTGTGTGCTGTCCTGCTGTTGGAAACCTATGTTTTGTTTAAGTATTTTCCACTTCTCCAGTAAGTGTCCCATCTCTGAATTCTTATGAATAAACATGTGCTGGTGGCATCTTCATGGCTTCATAAGAAATGCAATTTCAGCTGCACTGAGAAGGAAAACTCTTCATGTTACCACTTCTGCTAAATGGGACCTGTCTTTGCTTAAAGTCAATAAGGCTCTATCTATGGCTCTAGGTGAAGCAGGACTGAGACTGGTTGTACCTGTTTTTAAAAACAGCATCCTGTGTGCGGAACCTTCTGCACTGAAAACAGCTTTCAAAAATTTGAGATTTATTTAATTTCAGACACGGGATGGAAGTTGTTCTCGTTATTGGTGACCTGTAACTAGCCCCTATCCATTAATGCATTTCAAGCATATGAGGTACAGATGTGCTCCCTTACCCTGGCACTACTCCTACTGTGGATTTTGCCCCCAAAAGGGAGCTCACCATGAGAAGCTAACTGTGGTAGAAATTATACAAGTGTCATTTACAAATATACCAATACCTTTGATTTTCAACATTACACACTTGTGCTTCAGAGCATTTGGTGAAACGTTTGGGAGTTCAGCAGCTTGTAGTGTCTGTTCAGGAACACATTTCCTCCCATGGCCTGCATGCAAAAGGAAACAACCACCTTTTTGTGCCTTTTTTCTTCCCCAAGAGAATAGACAGTTTCGTACAAAGCCTGAGGATAGGATTTGAGAGGTTTAGGCATGGTGCCTGGTCGGGCTGTATACTTGCTCTGTCCTCTGGGCTGATGATGCCCATCCAGCCATGTCTGTAATACTGCTAGGGTTGGAGATGAAGCTGCAGCATCGTGGCACAGGCTCTGCCACCTGCCTGACCATCTCCCCTCTGGCCTGGCAGGGCAGCCATGCCCAGCCTTCCTCCTCCTCCTTTCCTCCCTGGCTGTTTTCGGCCACAGTGAGGCACAGGGCCAGCTGGCATCCACCCAAACCTCGGCACAAGGCTAGAGCAGAGATCAGCGAGATCCAGCACTTGAGCCCCTTTCCTGGCCCAGAGCTGGAGGTGACTGTGTCCTACCCTCAGTTTGTAACATGGGCAAGGTCATAGTTCTTTTTACTTGGTTTTTGTTGTCTCATCTATTTAAAGTTTTCAGGTTCTTTGTAAATACAGTTGCTATCACAATGAGTGTCTACCCGCTGCCCCAGAACAGATAAATACACTTCAAGTAGGCTTGCTCAAGCCCCAGGCAGGACTTTCTTTTTCTCACTCTTTTCTAGTACCTTTTCTCTATCACCAGATGCCACTCAGACTTTTCTACAGACTGTTCTTTTTAACTTCCCCCAAATGTGATTTTATTCCTTCTTTCATATGATGATTTCTGCCTGATCCCAGTTTCTCAGTGATGTCTGCCTGGCACCTCCATCTGCTTTTGTCCTGTGAAGGAATTGGCTCTAAAGAAACACCCTAAGTGGGAGTTATACTTTTATTGCAGCCAATATTTTACCCAGTGAATTAGTCCCAGTGGAATGAATGGGACGATTTGCATGCTTAACATTAGGCACACTGAAGTCCTTCAGTAAATCAGGTCTAATGTGCACATTGAACTTCCCCCGATTTAGTGGAAATTCTGTGGTCCAAAAAAACCTGCAATTTAAAGTCACCATGTGAAAACCTGGGTTTGTTGTGGCCAGTGCCAAAGCTGTCTGTGACGTCTGTGGAACCAGGATGTCACCTCAGCTATTAAGCCCTCAGACAAGTACCCCAAGAACACAAAACCTGCAGTCAGGAGTCTTCTAGCAAATGAACCCTGTCTTGTATCAGAGGATTATCTATTATAAAGTTAACCTGAAAATTTAAACACAATAATTTGTATGAATCTCACTGCCTTCTTTTTTCTGTTTAAATAAATTTGTTTCTTTTTAAACTGACTTCAAGAAAAAATAAGGGGAAAAAAAAAAATCCTCCTATTTGTTAAATTAGCCTAAAGCAAACAAACTAAAACTTCTCAATGTTGTCCACAGTAATTCATTATTCTGGTGCAGTACTCTTTTTTTTTTTTCCTTTTCCATTGCCTGAATAATGTTCTTTGAAGACTACATCATCAATAAACCACTCTGGTGAGGTTTAGAGGGCCTAGAATAATGAATAACAATTAGGGGCATTTAAAAGGTAATATTTTTTCCTGCAATTTGGGAATTGATTTATGAAGTTGGGGATCCTCCAATTTCATCAAATAAATGGTTTCTTAAACCAATTCTTCTTACCGTCATGGTAACACCTTTAGATCTGGCACAATTATAACAAGCTTTCTTGCCAACTTATTGTTTTTGATGCAAATGAAACATCTCTCAACTTGCACAATTAACAGAATTATTGTCTAAAAACATTCTAACTTTTCTACAGCCCAGTTAAACTAGCACAATATCAGTTTTACAGTGAGAACCATCCTGTTGAGCTTCATCTGTGTGATGTTATGTTTATTTCTAAAATGAAAGCCATGGATATTTTTCCTCATGACATTTCTTGCAAATGTGTTGGAATTTAAAGGCCTGATGAGCACATCTCACAAATAGATCTGTGTCATTAGCTTAGATAAGCAGGTAAAAGGTCAAAGTCTGGCTTAGCAGCTCGAAAGAACAGATCATAATGCCAAAACCAGTCAGTGAAATCAATAAGTGGATGTGTAAAACACGTAGAACAAACTAGAGAAGTTGGAGTGAGGGGTAGGATTTTCATAATTGCCCCAGTGACAAAGTGTTCACATCCTTAAAAATAGCTATCGAGAAGCCCAACCTCCATGGTCACCAACTCTCCTGATGCCTAACTGACCTTCATCTCCAGCTCAGTGACAGCGAGCTTTCTGATTCACCTTTAAACAACCAGCCCCTGGGATGCTTCCAGTGTCTTGCTGGTGGGTCTCCTAATGGAATTAAACTATAATACCTTGCACTCTGCTAGGGATGAATGTATGGATGAAAAGATGCTGAGGCAATAGTCTTTTTCACAGATCCTTAACCCTCTTTGGAAGTACAAGCCAGAATAATAATGTTCTGGAGGCCTTAGGTAGAGCAAAACCCCAAGGCAAAGTACGTAAAATTTTGAAAAGTGTGAGAATTTTCTTGTCGGCTTCGAAAAAGGTAAACAATACAACTCGTACCAAACAAATATTTAGTACAGACAAAAATATTCTTCTACAGACTTCCCCCTCTTGTGTTGGGTGGTGTATTGAACAATAACACTTGTACACTTAACATCACACCTCTGATATTCTTCCAGAGGGGATTCTCAGCCTGAGTAGCGTATGTGTAATGCAGAGGAGGGAGGAGGAGGAAAGGTGATCCTGGAGTTTCCCAGGATTCAAGAGTGAGGGCAGCATTTCCCAAAATCCTTTCAGCGAACACACACGCGGGGATCACCTTGCCTAGGGTTGTTCCCAGCCTTGGGTTAATGGCCGACTGCTCCTCTGTATCCAACGTAGGAGAGCATGAAAAGCATCACCTCTAAATATCTGTGGGGCTCTGAGTGTAGATGTCCGTGTCTTTTCTCCATAAAGATGACTCATACAAGGATTTATAAGACTTCATGTACTTCCTTTCCTGTTCTTTATTTTCAACTGGGAGAAAACATCAGCTTAAAGTTAGGTACTCAATGTGTTATGTTAGCTCTGTCTCAGCTGATGAGACAACTCGGCTGCTTATGAAGCAGTCGCTCTCCTGCTGTTGCTGTACACAGTGGGTTAGGGAAGCCAGTGTTAATTAATTTTGCAGGCTGTATTGGGTGGCAATGTGATAGCCACCACAAGAATCCTTTGAATCATTCCAGTGGTGGGTGTGGAGTAGATAGCTGGTCAGAGGGTGAAACACAGACAGGGGATTCTGCCTTGCCTTTTAGGGGTTTAAGTATACCTTTATACCTTAACCAGGCCCAACTGAAGGGATTGGCTCTCACCTTTCTGCTCAGTAGGTTACAAAGAACCACTCCTAGAAATTTGATGGTAAGCATAAAAGCAATAGAAAATAGAAACATTTTTTACCCAGTCAGGACTCTGCCAGTGTGTATCGGGGAAAGCTGGACAAAAGTTTGGAGACGCACAGTAAGGGAGAGGTGTACAGAATCGTTACATCAGATTTTTCAATGTGGTACTAGATAGGTGATCTGGAGAGTAAATAACTTTGTGCTGGCTCAAACTGGTTTCACACATTCAAGCATGTGCTTTCAGAAAGAGGGAAAAAATTAGCTTAAAACAATTAGTTCTTTTAATTTAGGAGATCTTTCCAAATGCTGTCACATAGAGAAATGGTATGGATATCACAGGATTTATGAATCAACAGTTTTTATGGAACTTAAATATGAAAAACAATTTCTTTTTGCTACTTCTAAAGTATACAGTTTGAAAAGCAAACTGCAATTCTATAGGCTGAATATCTGTCGCTCCTTTTCATGAGATCAGCCTGGAGCTACTAAACCTAATTCCCTCAACAGACAACAGCCACAGTGCCAGGGAGGGATTGCCTGGGCTGTAGCTTCCAGAAACATGTGAATCACCCCAGCACTGTGCAGCTTTTTGTGCTTGTCTTGCAATTTCAGCAGGAAAATAAAAGTAATTAGAAAGCTCCATTTGGCACCAATGCTGCTAGTTTGAAAGTGACCTGCTAAGCTGCAAACCATTTTCCCCTTCTCCTTTCTTCTCCACCCCACTCGCAATCTAAATCTAAAATCTGGTCATCACTAACGTGGTGCTGTTTGGAACTGAGCTGCTGCAGTTCATGCACATTCCTCTTATGTTTAGAAACTGTTGATAAAAGATCTTGAAATATTTATGTTGGACATCTCTATGTATGTCAATACTGCCATGTCCTCACTGTTGCCAAACTCTGTCTCTTTTTATTATTTTGATATATGCTGGGTTATTGTAGAGCACTTGCTTCTGTACTTCTTCAAATGCTTGAGTTATTCCATAGTTCCTCTCTGAGAGTCATTTGCTGCAGCTGTGACATTACTCATGGTTATCCCTTAACCTAATTAGTTCGGTTTATTTACTCTGGGAGAAGGGAAGCGCGGGATAGAGAGCGTATTGTGATACAGCCCATACTGCAAACTGTGCAGCAGAGCTGGGTCAGGAGAGTTTTCATGAATCTGATTTTAGAGGTCTTTGCTGCTGGAAGGGGGTGGGTATTTTAGTTGCTGCTCTTTAGAGGATTGTCCAGCATCTAGCTGATATAAATAGAGCCACTGGGAGAGACAGAAAAAGATGAACAGGCTGACTCAATGTTTGACTGATTGGCCAACATAATGAAAGTTTTGCAATCCTTTGTAAGCAGGGGTAATATGATGGCGAAGGAACACTAGGGGATCCATTAGATTTGCATACTAATAATCCATCACAGTGATGAAATTAATTCAGTTGTATCTTATCGCATACTCTGTATGATCCAGGAGTGGTAAAAATGCATCTAAAATATGGATTCCTCAACATTTCAAGGAAATCATATGTAGTAGCTATGCAAAGCAGCTGAATATAGAAGTGATTGTTTAAACAGTAAAAAATGGAAAGATGTCTTTCCTAAAAAGAAGTAATATTTTGATTTAATGCTCTCTGTTCAATGCAACAGTTTTTAAATTTAAAGATTGGAAGTCATCTGCATATCCATTTTCAGGATCTACACATTGATTTAGATGTCCAAATGTACCCAGTCAAACTTTGGTTGATGAGACTGGCATAAATTTTTTCTAGCTATGATTACAATATTTGTTTATTTTGAGGTAGATTTAATGTGCCATATAATTAACTGGTGCAGAGAATTAAGCTATAAAGCATACTATTATCTCTCATGCTTTTTTCAGGGCTATATGAGATTGTCACATATGGCACTGGTTGTTGATAACTAACCTAATGAAATGATACCATCACACAGAGGCTGTTTCGCAGTATCCGTTCCTACTGATAAGAAGTTATCTGTCTTGATATTGATTTGACATCTATCTGCTCTGTATGTGACTTTGGAAACTAATGACTGAGGTTGTACTGAATATTCAGAGATAAATTTTCAGATGAGCAGAGGGCCAGCCTTCCTATTTCTCAGAAGCTTTTTTTTTCCTGCCTGCTAATGAACCGTGGGTACAGACATTAGCTCTGAGACAGCTTTTTATGATTGAAGATCAGATCTGCTAAGGGCTAATATTTGTGCTTGCAATGCATTGTATAGGGGAAATCAGGAGTGTCAGTATCAATGGTATTCTGGCAAAATGAAGTGCAGCTTTCTTAAAGTGTCAGACTTGAGATACTACTCCTTTTCTTAAATTACAGCTTGATTTCGGCTGAGCAACTCGATGAGCTGAAAATTGAGAGAAGTGCATTGTTGTCGTTGACCACCCCACTAGGGATCTGGAGCATTTGGAAAGGAAAGAACCACACTGATTTTGCAGGACTAGCAAGCCATTTGTGTACATGCCAGAACAGCAGCAGAGGGAAAACAGAACACCTAGGTCCATGATCGGGTGTGAATGGGGCTGGGCTAGGGGAAAATATGTCATTTGGTGGTCTTGATGTCCTTGCCAGTTTTACTGGCATGATGCTACCCGCTGCAGAAGTGGGGACAGAAGAGGTGTGCCGGGGCCTGGCCAGGCTGCCTGGCCTGCCTCTTCACTGCTGGCTGTGCTCTGGCCAAGGGATGACAGTGTAGGGATTTGTGTGGTGAATGCAGTGCACAGAGGAGAATTCATTTTCTGTGATAGCCCTGTGGGATGGGTAGGAATTTGGTTGCATTGCTTCCTCTGAATTTGCCCAAAGTGACTTTGAAGAGCATGAGAGGGTGACAGCTGGTGCTTTCACTCCCTACATGCACTCGTATCTGTCAAACAATCCAGGACATCTTTGATTCTGGTCTGGCATGTGTCAGGAGTGCGGGTTCTCCCATAAGGCAGAGCTTTAAGAAAAACACCAGTAATGTGAAACCCCTTAAGTCAGTCAACATGATTTTATCACACGTATTTATGCTGCCTAACAGCCAGCACTGAAAGAGAATGAGAGTGAAAAAATCCTACTGAGGGCAGTACAGAGTGAACAACATCCCCGTTTAGGTGAATTGTCCTCTGGAGAAGCCTACGCAAAAGCCTTGGCAGAGCAGCCTCCAGCCTGGGGTATGTATGGGAGGGAATGTCCCTGTCAGCATCGTGCATGGTGCAGTAGGAGCAAAACACTCAGTGCTGAGTACCCAGTGTTCTCAGGGCTTAGTAGTGAGGATTTTAGTTAGGATTGCCCCTAGTCTGAGCCCAAGTAATCATTAGTGATTGTGGCACTTCAGGTGCATCCCTAGAGTATGTCCTCTGGTTTCCAAAGGGATTGGCTTGCTCCAAGACCACCCATGCTCTCAGCTGAAGCATGGTAGGTGAGGACAGTTGGGAGAAGGACTTCAAAAGTGCTCACCTGGTACAACCTAAGCTACTAATGAGGGCATTTGTTCGGTGTTGGACAAAGGGGATAGGAATACTTTCCTTTGGGTTCATATGCAGTGTCGATGAAATCCCAAGGGGTGAATAGGTGATGAATGTTTGCATCGGCTTCCATGGAGCTGGTGCCATGTTAGAAAGCTCTGTTCTTCAGTGCTCTTGTTAGCTATTTAACCTTCCTGAACTGCCTTTGCCCAGCCTGCTGCATGCTGCATTCTTTTCTCAGTCCATTGCATTTTGTTTCTGTATTACACCATTTTTTAGTGTTTCCATATTTATGAATTCATCCATCTACAATAACAATTACAGTTGGAATGTTTACTTTGCCTGATAACATTTACAGTTCATCTACTGGGCAAATACTTGTTATTCTTTGCTTATTTTTTTAAATATATATTATTAGAAGAGCTTTTGTAAAATTTAATTCATTCCTCCCAAATATGTTCCATTTCACACAATTGGCAGGAACAAAAAAACAAATCAGAACAAAACAAAGCAGCCCCATCTTCCCCAAAGATAAACTAAAAAAAAAAATGGAGTTGGGAAAGGTACCACATTGACAAAGATAAAACCAAGGCCTAGCATTTAATTTTAGTTTTTTTCTGGCAGTTTTACAACATGGGATGCAGTTGTGGGTGACTTAAGACCCCATTTTGTTTTATGTGAAAAAACACAGGGCTGACATTCCCCATGTGCCGGATCAAGTGCTTGATGCCCATGGCTTGTTCAGCAGTGATATTCATTACAGGGAGATCCTGATCCCTGATGTGAATTACAACAGTCTCAGAGAGGCTGTTTTATATTAACATCTAGGTGTTTGGACAGCTAGGCTCAGTGCAGCCAACAGCCTACATCTGGTCCCACGCTGGGAGAGGAGAGGGTTGGGCACTGGCTGCTGGTGCCCACGGAGGCATCCCACCTTCAGCCACCACAGTAAATGCCACTGAGATTCCTTGGGGCTGTGCAGTGGCTCCTCCGCCAGCCCTGGCAGCCTGCTCGTCCATCTGGTGTTAACCCCGACCCGTGCAGTGCTGTCTCCCAAAGTGCCAGGCAAAGTGGTATAGGCAAGTGCAGGCATTTCGGTGCATGTGGAGGGGCAGGATGTGTGGAGGACTTTTCCAGCTGCAGACCAGCTCCACAGAGCAGAGCATGCCTGCCCTGTCCACCCCAGTGTGTTCAAGTGGTTAATGCTCTGTGCGGTGCATGGGAGTTAATTTAGTGCAGATAGCTGAGAGACTCGGTTTTAATGTGCACTGGAAGGATGTTGGCACACATTTTTGGACTGCACATTGCTCTCTGCCTTGATGAACTAAGCAGATACTGTACCATGAAAGGGAAGAGGAAGCTGAAACTTGGAATAATGTCCCTGTTTGTCTCACAGCGTGCTGCTGCTCATGATGTTGAGTTGGCGACAGTCCTGCTCTGCTTGGAGAACGCAGCCCTAGGCTCTGGTTGCGGGAGGATGAGCCCGTTGTTATCTGGCAGGGTTGGTGAGAAAGGAAAGGAAGGTTGATTCTGGCCAGATGGGAGATACTTTCTCAGTGTGAGAAAAGTATGCGTGGAGGCAGATTATGCTCTGACAAAAGAAGCAAGCGAGAGCCCTGCAGTAGGTGTCACAGAACGAGGAGCCGCCAGCCAGGCAGGACAATAGGTATTGTCAGGAAACACCTGGCTCCAAGGGGAAGCTGAGGGGACCTTTCAGTCAATGAATGCGCTTGTTGTAAAATGTGCATATTGACAGGTTCTGCAAATGCATCAGGCTAAGAGAATCCTACCCTTTGTGAAAAGGCAGGAAAGTACTTCAGCTGAACTGTTTTAATTTCAAACAGTTTCATATATGTATTCTCTGGGGTTAAATCTATCAAGATTCTTCCCATGTGTTAAGACTGAATATTTGGGGGAACAAGCTCATAGGGAGCAGCCCAAGGCCTGTTCATTTGAACTGTGGAAGAAGTCTGCTTGATACCTTGGAAGGGGGGTTTGACTAATAGAGAGAACAAGACCCTCATGTTCATTTTGCCTGGAATGTTACTGCCTTTATGAGCAGACAGGTAGTAACAGATGAGTAACCTAGTTAGCACAGGCTCAGAAGATCTCTATTAAACTTCTAGAGAATACTAATAGTGGTGAAGAAAACCTCTTGAAATAAAAAGATGTGAAAGAATGTAGATAAGAGGGTGTAAGAAGAAGATAAAGTAAAAGTGGAGAACAGAAGGGAGGATTGCCCAAGAGGTTAAAATAATAGTAAAGCCTTCCAAGTACACACAGAACGGAAGGGACAGCAAAGAAGCCATCAGCTCTCTGACTGCTACTGAGCAAAAACTGTTTGCTGATGGGGCAGATGGGTGTCACTGTGGGTGCTGTGTGGATGCAGAACCTTAACAGCATGTTAACAGTGGAATATATCTTCCAGATTTCTTGAACTATTTTTTTACTTTTGCTAAAATCTGTCCATGATGTACTAAATGGAAGAAATTAGCCCAAATGCCTAAAAGCAGGTATCTGAAAATGTTATAGATGGTAGTAAGCAGCAGATCAATTATGGACATGGAGCAGAGCAGGGCAGCATCACTGTTGTGAGAGGAAACCCAAATCTGAGACAGGATGTTTGTTGCTCCCACACTTTTGGGACCACATGAATTCAGTCCTGCTGTTTGCAGATTTGAGCTCACATCTCGGCACTGTCCTTCACTGGGCTCATGGAAACATGACCTGGAGAAGACAGTATCAGGTCAGCAAAAGTCAGCTTAACCGCATTATTATTGTGTTCTGGTGGATTTAATGAGGAAGAAATAAACTGCATGGAGAAAAAAGCAAAGAAAAAGGAAAACATGAAACAGGAGAAGAGTGAGGGAAGGTCACAGAGAACAGTCTGAGAGGGTTAAGCACAGATTGAATATGAAGCAAGGAGAAGGTGAGGGGACTGCCAAGAGAGGGTTAGTGCAACCGCTGAGTGACATGGGCAGAGCAAGCACAGGGCTGACAGTGCAGAAGTCCGCAAGTCCAAAGTGACTGAAGTCAGCCTTAAGGTGGGGACATCAGATACAAGAATTGTCTGTGAACCTTTTTTTTTCCTCTTTTGAGTAATGGATTGAAGTTTTCGCTTTCCCATTTTTACCTTTCCCTTCCTCTCTATTGCTGTGATAATTTCTGGTGTTTTATATTTGCACTGTTTTTATGTGAAAATGAATAAGGAAACAAAATGGGAAACAACTTTCATTTCCCATTGCATTTTGACAGGACAGTGAGGTAGGTGTGGAATGGGCCACCTCCTCATCTGTATCATGATTTTCCTTTCAGGCTGGAAGGACTCTTCCTACATCTCTATTTAGAAATATAATCCAGAATCACTTGATCTGCAGATCACAGGCAATGCAAATCATCTCCATTCACAGAATCACAGAATCATCTAGGTTGGAAAAGACCTTGAAGATCATCCAGTCCAACCATTAGCCTAACATTGACAGTTCTCAACTACACCAGATCCCTCAGCGCTATGTTGACCCTACTCTTAAATACCTCCAGGGATGGGGACTCCACCACCTCCCTGGGCAGCCCATTCCAATGCCTGACTACCCATTCTGTAAAGAAATGCTTCCTAATATCTAGTCTAAAATCCTATCCTGTATGCATAAAGTCAATTTTCCTGCTCTGCCTGCACTATCAGGTCTATATTGGTGGGCATTGCCGCAATCCACAGTTTTCATCACCGCTAAGAAGTTAAATCCACCATGTCTTTACCATGCCAAATAATAACAAGAAATCATGCATTAAGTACGCACCTGTGTAAGCTAGTTTTATGAGACAAAAAGGCTTCCTGGTCCCTTGTGGAATCATTTATATGATGGAAATAAGAAATATGGTATTGTTTGGCTGGGGGGGTATAATTCCTTAATTACCTGAGGCATGTCTGAGTTATTTTGGAAAGGTTGTTATGAACAGCATGGTATTGGCTCTGAGACTGTAAAGAACAAGAACCAATAACGTAAGACCCAGTTTGTTCTGGCAAATAACAACCTGGGTCAAAGGGGTTGGGGCGGGGGGGGGGGGGCAGTAAATCACGGAATTTACCCAATGGCAAAGTACTGAGATTTTCTTTCTGAAAATACAATTTCAGCAGTGTTGATGCTGAGGTGCAGGAGGTAGTAAAGCGGGGGATGAAACTGGAGGTAAATGAAGTGGTTGTGGAGAAGGTGGTGGTGGTGGCTTGCAGGCAAGGAGAGGAGTGCTGCCTCTCTCCCAGCAGGACAGCTGGGCTGCTGGAGAAGGGCTAGTAAGACTTCTTCCCTCTGCTTTTGGGCAGCTTTTTCTTACTTGGCTTTTTTGTTCCTTGTTTTTTTTGAGAGTTTTTCTTACTACCCAAATGTCTTTGTTCACTGATAAATCACACCTGTTAGGGGTCAGATTTTACCTTCTTCAAGAGTTTCTGGTAGTCCTACAAAGCCTCTGTAGAAATTGGCTTGATCCATTTTAGGGCCTGTATGGATTTTGCACCTTCCACACTTGCTGGTGGTTGAGTTCTTGACAAAGGTGGGTTAGGGAGAGCTTGGCTGTGCCGTCTCTTTCTGGTACGGGGGCAACATTCCTGCTGGGTTTATCCAAACAGCTTTGCCCTTCCTACCTCTCATTATTTTTATATTTCTTTCTATCAGCTCATTCTAAGACAAACCTTACTTTTCTGTGCAGCAGCAACTTCACCATCACTATCACATTCCATGCAGAAAAACACTGAGAAATAAAATCACCTTTGGTCAAAATATGATTGTTTTCTAATGGGACTTCAAAATGAGGTTTCAAAATCATGGTAGAGGACTGCGGACAGAAGAGTTTGTTTCAAGTGTTTCCAGTGATAGTATGACTGAATATATATGATTTATTTCTTTTTTTTTTAAGAATTACAAAACTATGAATTTGTGATGAAAGGCTTGATGGCTTTATGAATAAGTGCTAGTTGATGCTATTTAAGTAGGATTCAATTAAATCTTCATAAAATGAACAGAGTGAAAAGGCTTGACATGAACTGAGGCCCAGGAAGGCAAATTGCCATGTATGAACTATTCCATGGAAATCAGATTACTTCTCATAGCTGCAAAAATGTGCTTAGCTTAAACATATTGGGCCAAATTCTGTTCTCATTTATGCATGTGTAATATGGAACTAAGTGCAATATTTGGGTAAATCTATTTCAAATAATTAGTTGATAGTCTTGGAGGGAAAAGAAACCATTGCTAATTTAAATATTGGCGTATTCTATTTTTCAAACAGATGTTCAGACTCTTATATTTTGGCATCCCAAGATGAAAAGATAGTGGAGTTGCACAAGAGGGTTTTTATGGAGACTGTCAAAGGAAATGAGAAAACTCTTGGGCCAAAATTCAAACAAGTTCTATACATAGTTTCCCACAAATTTCTGATCCTGAGAGCTGTGGGGAATCCCACTGACTTTAGAAATTCCCTTCTCCATTGCACAGTTTGCAGGATTGGGGCCCTACAGAACACAACGCAGTTGTCCTGGCTCTGTGGAGGTAGATGGCAAAATGCCTTTGGCATAAACAAAGTCAGGCTTTTCACTATTATCTTTTTCAGAGACTGAATTAAACCCGCCTTCCCTCTTTTTTTCCCTAAGCTAGTTCAATCTCTTGTTATTTTACCAAGGTTTTAATTTGAAATCTGAAGTAATTTTTTACCTTGATACACTTCTATAGATTTCAAATGAACAACAGAGTGGGTGTGTTATTGCCAGAATATGGATCTGTGGTAACTGATTTGCTTAAAAACAAATCTAAAATCTTCCTTTTTTTAAATTTATTTTTTTAAACCAGTGGCTATCTTTGTTCTGCATTTACTCCCAACACTTTTTAATACAATAATAAAATGTGAAAGTAGCATAAAAATTATCTCACTCTTGAATTTGCTTGTAAAACTGCATTGCTATTTACTAGAAAAACAATTTCCCTGGTTGCTTTTAGATTTCTAACTTTATTTTTTTCCCCTTTACAAAAATCCTTAGTGTTAGGAAAACATTAAGCCAGCTTCATGGGATGCTGAGATAAAATAATGCTAAATGATTTGCCCAAATTATAGTGCCAAAAGTCTGTGGCAGAATGGAGAGTAAAGTTGCTATCTTGTACTCTCAGTCCAGCCTCATAGACCATCTTCCCCTTTTCATCTGTGTTTCAAATGACAATATATACTGAATCAGAACAACTCCTGCTTAAAATAGTGTCTGTAATTCTCCTTTCACCCCAGTTCTACAGTGATACAATACTGACATCAGCAAAGTGTCTTTTGATTTACTGCAGAGTGAGAGAAGACCCATAGATTCAAAAAAAAGAATCCATTTGTGTCAATTAAAGACATTTACACTATCAAGCACATTACCAACATAAAGTAATAATGGAAAATGAAATATTTCCACTATTCTCTCTCCCTGTGACAATTCATATTCAAATCTCTATACAATGTCTTGGCTTAAGTTATCACCAGCCTTTGCCTTCTCTGCAGCCTGCCAGTGAACGCATGTTTTTCTTGAAGTACGGTGTAATCATAAACTAATATAATAAGGTAGGGGATGCACAGGATTAAATTGCATGACTTCAGCTTGCCTGATGTGACTTCCATTTGCTTCCAGTGTTGCTCAGAACTCTGTGGTTTACCCTCCAGGAAAAAATGGCCTGGAAACAGCCTCAAAGGGTTTAGAGAGTCTAGGGGCTCAAAATATTTTCAACCAGTTTCCGTCACCTTGATTTTTGTTATACCATCCACTTGTATGTGTAGATTAGAAGCTGTACTTCTCTGCTTTTAGTCTTTCTCTGTATGCTTTTGTCTTCAATACCTAAATTGCCTCCTTTTTAATGCTACAATATTTGACTTTTTTCCTCAAATAGAGCGAACATATCCTTTACTAGCTCTTAACTGTTGTATTTCAAGAGTATTTTATGGATTGTGGTAAGATTTAGGGTCATGTAAAACGTCTGGTTAGTTCACCTCTAATTGAGGTAGTTAAGATAAAGTCAAGGCATGCGGCTCCCAGTCTTTCATTGCCTTTTTGGAGTATATAGCCTTTCTGGAGCCAGATTTTCAGAGGACTCTGCATTTCAAAGTTCTCTATTCGGGCTGAATTTTTTATCAGTTCCTACATACAAAGTCATGCAAAGGTCGTCTTCAGAAGATCTTAAACCAGATGTTGAAAACTTCATTTGACCTGCTAAGGTGAACTATACAAGGTTTGGATTCTCATTGCTAATCCTGCCAGGTTTACTCTGTTTTATCTGGGGCAATGGACAACATAGAAGAGGGGACAGTTGATGATTAATAGAAGTTTGAGGAAGGGTTTATCTCTTACAAGGAAAGCTGGTCCCTGCTGATTGGCCAAATCCATTTTTAGAACTAGTAATAATAAAAATAATGCCAGTTTGGCAGCCTAGCATTGCACCAATTAATTCATGTTGACTTCCCTGAATTACTTGTGTCCAATCAAAATTTAAAAGCTAAAAAAGTCAATATTTAATTTCAGCATTCTCAGCTGAAAGGACTTTTTCTGCAATTTTTACATGAAATGTAATCCAGAATCTTTTGTTCAGATTGAGTGAATATTTTTTCCCTCAGCCAAGCAAAAAAAAAAAGCCCGTACCAAACAAAACCCCAAAACAAACCCTTCAGCTACTTCTGCATATTCACAACTGGATAATACTCTTGGATTTGCAAGCTCCATAGTGCTGACCCCAACAGCAATTGGAGTAGGTCATTGCTGGGTGCCAGCCATGAAGTGGTTTAGCAGAGCTCTCTGGTGTGCTTCATGTCCTTCCTCTACAATCGAAGTGTAAGAAGAGATTTGAGTGATTCAAAGTAGTTGGAGACTTCTCCATAGTTGGGGGAATTCTCAAACATGCAGTTGTGGCCATGTTCCATCCCCTTCACACGACTCAGCCAGTGTGAAAGGGCAGCTAACTGGGAAAAAAAATTCTGGCTCAGGTTTGGTTTGGAGAAGAACTCTTGAAAGTAGATGCTTATACGAAGTTAATCTGAACCATCCTCATTTCTTGGACCTATAAATCTGGGCAGTAAATTGTTCAAGAGCAGGTTTCTTTATAAGATCTCCAGGACTTATTACTTCTCAGCAGGATAGAAATTGTGTGAAAAAACTGCTTTGTTTAGATATTTTGGCACTCCTCCATCTTGTTTTAGAAAATATAATGACTAGAATTTAATGGTATTTTTGATCTGCAGTGTATTCTGCATTCCTTTTATGTTTTGGGCAGTGGCTTGGGGAAGTAGTATTTGCTTCTGAACAACTTTCACACCCCCATGCTGCTTTTCTTTCTGCAAAGGTTGTGAGTGTGGGGCACGCATTCATAGGTGGGCATATGATAGGCACAATGACTAAATGTACAATTCTAGCACTTCAGAATACTCCTGTTATTCAGCAAGAGAGAAGTCTCTACTGATTAGGATCAGACTGGTCCATGACAAAGTTCATGAGCAGCCTCTCACAGGGATACGTTAGTATAATGCTTAAGACCTCAGCCCAGATAGTGGAGAAACTATATATCAAGGCAAGAAGAAAGTGTTAAAAGAGTTTTAGCTCCTCTGTAGACTAGATCCCATTCCCCTCTCTTCTATAGAATACTTGGCTACTGCGGTCCATCTAGCTCTGCATTGTTGCCAGAGCTCTGCTTCCCTATCTGCAGTGAGTGACAAGTCCGTGATTTGCTGTTTCTGCAGTTTTAGGACCCCATGAATTCTTGGGTGCACATTGCTTGATACTCAGAACTAAGTAACTTGTTGGCACAATGGCATCTCTTGTGCTGTGCCTTCACCTGCCAACTTTTCCCTAGCACGGGCAAATTCTCTCTCTCCTTCCATTAATGCACAAAACCAGACTTCTAGAAGCTGCCAAGAGTCCCCTATAGGACTGAAGGACTTGGATGTCACACAACATCCTCTCCGGCTGCCTGAGATCAACAGTAACCTTACTGTATTTCCCCACCTTGATGAAAGGCAGCTCACAAGATTAAAATAACAGGCTGCAAAGGCAAATGCGGTATTATGCCACATTAATCCTCTGATACAGCATTCATCTAAATGCCACAGTGCTGTGATACTCCTGTACAGGCATGTGATTCATTCACCATTATTTGCCATAATTATCTTGCTCAGAATTAGAAAGGATTAAATGAAACTTGGTGGTCCATGCGCTTAACAGAAGCAATAGAAAAGAATTTTAAAGTGGTCCTAATCACCTTTGTTAAGCATTTTCCCATAATCTCTGTTTTTAACAACAATTTATTGCAGTAAATGTTTGTTAGTAGCCATTTGTCATCAAACATTAAACATGCCTTTGATTTTCTTGTGATTTATCTTGATGTTTTGAAAGAATGGCCATGTGCTTAGTTGTGTACTACAAATTATGATGGTTATAAAAATTGTAAATTACCTCCCTCTATGATGTGAGCTGCTGTTCAATGCAACTAATGGAGCTTGATCACAATGGAGACATTTGGACCAAATTCTGATCACCACTGGTTTTGATGTAATCCTGGAGTGGTCTCGCTGAACTCAAGAATTTAAGTTAGTCCGCTTTTGGTTTAGCTCAAAACCAGAAGATTTGTGCTGTTGATCTTCCTCAGAACTTGCACTCTTTCTTTTATGATTCACATTTTAAAAATACTTTTCCAACCTGAAATGGCATTTAGAAAGCAAGAGTATTGAGATGAATATGATATATTTGTTTAAGAACTGGGTAGATCAGAGGAGTTGAAGAAAAAAGTTCTTAAGTCTATATACACAGTGGTTATGACAATAATAAAAGTTCAGATGTGGAGATTAAAAATGTTAGGACTTAATTTCTCATTTTACTTAACAGTTTTGTATTAGAGTTACAAGTTTCTGAAGTACAGCTCAGAGGAGGTTTAGAGACCAATTCTAAACCTGTATTCAAGTACTAATAACCTTTCTGAGCCACTTTTCACAACTAAAATATGGTATGCAGTCTCCACTCTGTGTAAAGTAGATGTGGACATATATTTGGACAGTGGCTATTTGGAAGAAAAAATTAAAAAATTAGTTGTGGTCAAAAGGGGGATAAAGAATCTGATGTATTGCCCATCTTCACTCTGGTGAGAAGAGGTGACAACTGTAGTGTCACAGGTCCCTCTCTGTAGTACCTCTTGAACGGTAACGGTCATTGCAGTGAAAGGCAGGACAGTCTCATTCTCCACTGTTATTTCTAAGAAGTCACTTGCACCTGGGCAAAATGTTTAAAAATGTTCCCTGGGACAGCAGTGACTCAGGTCCAGGCTGCTGAGAACAGGAACAATGTATTTCACTTACTACCTTGAGAATAATTGTTAAAGGCAGGGGTTAGGTTTGCAAAAGTCTGCACACAACAGTTCAGAAATCACACCAAAAATGTCTATATTTCAATAAGAGGGTAGGAAAGATTGAACCTTACTTAATAAAGGCATAAGACAACAACTTGCCTTAAGGTGGCCACGTGAAAAAGGTGAAATAACATCATAAAAAAAAAGTTGTATATTCTCTTCCATAAGAAAAATTCCAAAAAAGGAGCAGAATTTGCAAAGGGTCAAATAAATCAAAATAGTTTTTCAGTGGGGCCGTATTGTCCCAAACTTTTGCTTTTAATAAAATATTTTATGTATGTTTGTGATCAGAGTCATCAGCATCATTAAGTTCTAAGTCATGCCTTGTAGTAAACTTGATAAAAAATGTTAAGATCATATAGTATCATAGTTATTCAGTCTTCCATATGGCAACACCTCTGTCTCAGAAATAAGTTTATGACAGTAATGTATCTTAGAAAGAGATGTAAGGATGTCCTCTTTACAGAGTATTAGCAAAATTGCAAAGTAATGGCTTTTGTATAGCACCAAATATATTGTTGACAACTAAGTATTTGTCCCCCTCTGTATTGTTACATACCAGCATGAAATTAAGAAAAAATAATTAACTGAGCAGGAATGAGCATTGCAAACTTTCTGCATCACGTACTTTCAAAACTGTGCACTACAGATTTGGTGATGCAGTTTAAAAATGTATTTTAAATTATTTATGGTGATCTTGCCAGGCCTCTGCATGCGCGCTAATCCGGAAGTAATCCTGCCTGTTTTAAGGATACTACTCAGAGTAAAGCAAAGCATCAGAATATGGCCCTAAATTAGCTGTATTAGGGAATTGATTTTGTATTTTTGAGTGCAGATAAAGGGAATCTGGGCTCCTCTAAACTTTGGAAACTAGCAGAGCACAGCACTGGTGCTGGTACTGCAGAAGTACTGCCGGGAGGAATGGAGGAACCTGTGGGGATTAGAGGTTTGTGAATTTACTCTTTCTGTAGGAAGCTGGCAAAGCTGCACCGCCTCAAGAAAGTGGTGTTACAAAGCCTTGCATGGAAACACCAAAGATTTTTTTTTTTAATAATTCTATTTCTGAATTAATTAAAATACTGTTAGGATTGATTGTGCTGCCTGCATTAGGATAAGAAGTTAAGATGAACTTAGATATCGTTCGGATCCCTTAGGTGAATACATGCTTCAGCAACATGCATAGATGTTGCACAGTTTATAGGATAATTAATACGCCTTTTATTTTTCAATTCTGGCATCTCTACTGTTTTATGAATTGGACCTTATTGATTAAGAAAAAGAAGACTTAGAAGAGGAGCAAAGAAGCCCTGTAAATTTGTAAGCCAGGCATAATTAGTTCACACAGGTTTTGTTGTTAGAGTTTCAGGTCTCAAATCAATAGAATAACATTAATAATTAAGGACTTGGATAAATATACCAAGTCCTAGATTAGAGCTTTGAGCTTTAAAATGCTCACATAAAAGGTTTTCCTTAGGCTCTAAATGTTCTAAAGTGCTATAGTTTGACTTCTCAGCTACAGATACTGTTAAGGAATACCAGGCTACTGTACCAGGGAGAGATTTGGATATCTCCAGGTTGGGGAGCACCTACTGTATGTGCAGGGAAAGAGCTGGCATCACTTTGGCATGGTTTGTCTTTCCTTGGCTGCAACTTGGGGGGGGGGGGGGGGGGGGGGGAACTGGAAATAAATAATAGCAGACAACAGAAATGTTAGGAATGTTCTTAAAGCAAGTCAAAGTGGAGAATGTTGCTGGGTTTTTTTGGTACTTTTTCCTTGTGAAAATACTCTGAACATGGCAGAACATCAGAAAGCCACATGGATTCCAAAGGATGTGCAAGGGACAAAGAATAGCCTGGTACCTCTGGCATCCCCCAGCATTGCAGTCCCTCTGCAGCTGTCATCCTTGCTCAGGACAGGGCAGGGAGAGCTTCTCCTTTATCCTAATGCAGCGTGAAGGCACGTGGACTCCTTACTTTGCTGAGTTTCCTCTTTGTATATCATATGAAGATACAAAAATAATTTTTAAAAAGGTATTAGTTTTCTGTCATGACAGTCTGTAAGTCAGGAGTAACATTAATACTTTGTCTCCAACTGTTTTACTTTTCACCATACTATTTTTTAGCAGATAATCTAAACCAGACGTTTCACTTTTGGTGTAATTAAGTGGTTTATTGGGTAAACTGTCTCACTACAGATTATCAAAAGATATGTATCTCTTGCTCTTTTTTAATCCCTTCTGTTAAGACTTCCATTTGGAAGCACATTCAAACCACTTTTGAGTAACTTACTTTATTTTTTAATTTGGCGTACTAACATGAAGTACCCCAAAAGCTGTGCCGTAGAGAGGCTGATAATACACTGACATCACTGGAACATTTTCCATTGGCATCATTTATACAAAGAGTGCAAAGAATTTTCTGTAGGACTTGCCTGGAGGGAACATAATGTTTCTAATTGCTGTTAATAGTTGCTAAGTAAGTATGAAGAGGATGAGCAGGGAGAACACAAAGCATGTGTGTTAATATGATGATCTGCACAGCTCTACTAACATGGCAATCTGTGTGCATAAGAAAGAAAACATAGAATGTTTTCCTTCTGGAAACACAAGGGATGATTGCACGTGGAGTTATACGTGCACTGCTTCAGAGTGGAAGCATGGAGCCAAACTGCAACCAAGACCTCAAACTACTATTTATTCTGATGAATACCTAGTAACGGGCTTAAAAATGTAGTGAGGCTAGTGTAGGAATGCATCTAAACAACTTTACAAAGGTCCATGGAAATACTTCTAATTCAGAACTGAAAGGTTGGTGTACCTTTCTTGCATAGGAATGGGTTGACATTTTTTTAAACCTGTTGCTTAATATTTTGCATTGGTTGGAATATTGTTTCTCATTTCCCAGCAGAAATGGTCTTTAATTTATACAAAATAATTTTGCTTTCTTTGAAAGAGTAAGAGAGGTCAAATTACTGAAGTTGTTATTCTAGAGTGATTCATTCTGGTTTTGTTTATTATGAAAATTGTAAGGGATTTATTTGTTTCTCCCTGTGTGCTTGTTTGAAACTCATCTGTTGCAGGCATAGACTTATTGGAGGAAGGTTTTGGAGGTTTGTATCACACCCAGTAGCTCTCATTCCTGTGCAGGTAGTGGCACTGGCTCCTTCATATCCCAGGTTGTAAGGAGCCCCCAAAGCACAACAGAGCTGTGCATCAGCCACTGGTGTGGCCAAGAGAGGGGCAAAAGTTCCCAACTCAAGGTCTGTAACAGGGCTGGGAAAGGTATCCCAGAAGCTGGTTTCCACTGGGCTGTGGCCTCATGAGAGTGGTATAAGTGAACTAATTAGCCATGTGGTTCCACCAGATTCTTAAGGAGACTTTTACTAATTACTTGCATTGTGATTACAGATAGAAAATATGTTTCAAGAGAATTTTGTGTGATTGCAATCTCTTATAAAGTTGATCAGAAACCAAGAGATATGTCTGCAAGACAGGCTCCTTAGTATTAAAGTTGTGTAAACCTGCACAAACTACCCAATGTGAGTAGGCTTTGAAAATTTAACTGGTAGGAACTTTTCATTCTGTGATCACAAAAAACTTTACAACCCCCAAGTAGGCTAGGAATCCCACTACACAGCCTGTTGTGCAAATACTCTCTTTCTTCAGTTTGTGGCTCATGGCCTTCTATCCTATGAAAAATAGGAGGAAGGCATTTTTTTCATTAGATGGATAAAACAAAACTAGAGGGAGCAAAAATGGGGGCTCTAGGTAGGGTTTTTCACCTTCTTAGCTTGTATAAGTAATGCATGCACATATTTGCTTCTGCACTGTAGTATGTAGATCTTACAGTACAATATGCATCTATTCCACATAGTTCATCAGTGTCTACATAGAGAGTTAGATGTAAAGGCCAATTCCTACTGTTTTTTATGGGAGTCCCCCTATGAAGTGCAGTGCTAAGCCAGGAGGTCAGAGGCTGTGAAGAAGGTAGTCATTGTCTTATTCCACTCTCCATATTTTCAGTGGTATTTTTTTAAACAAAAGTAATTCACACAGAATAAGTCTTTTCTTCATCATCTTAGTAGCAGAATCTGAAAATCCTTCACCAAGGCCACCCAAGCTCAGGGCTTTGAGCAAAGCAAAACAAATACTTAGAAAAAGCTGTGCACAGACTGCAAATGGATCACAAAAAAAATCCTGTCAGACTTCCAGGCTTCATGACAAGTCCAGCAAAACAGTAGCTGTTATCTCTAGAGTTGGGGCAGCACAATATAGCAGCTGTGAATACTTGTGCAGGAATGGATTTCTTCATGTCAAAGTCTTTTTTACATGCATCTTTATTTCTCAACTGAATGTGGTAAAGTTGGAACTAATAAAACATAATGGCTAGTTTAATTAAAACAATTTAGTGGAGACTCCTAGATGCCTTCTGATATAAAAGATACAATTTAAACAAAACATAAGAAGCTGGTCATTACTATCCCAGCTTAAATTTAGAAGAGTCTGTGGATATTCAGTGGATCTAGGCTCAGCCAGTACTCACTGGAAACTTCCATTCCAAGCCTTTATTAATTACATTTATACAATTTACTTTCATTATCCATATTTTTGACATCAGACTCTTTCACTTATTTGTACTGTGTATTTTTATTGTGGATTGTTGGCACGGTAATTCCATATATTATCTGAGTCTATAATTTTGGCTTGAATTAGTGTTTTATATACTGTATTTTAATGGCAAAACTTAATCACAAATCCACAGTGGACAGAACTGGCACTCTCAGCCTGCTTCTATCTTCAGCTCTGTACTTTACATTAAGGACAGTGAGCCAAATTCTCAGCGGCACACGATTGTAGCCTGTGTGCGAGGTTGTGGTGGGATCAAGCAACCCGGTTATTAGTGCCTGATGCTGGCCTGTGGCTCTAGGATCTGCCAAACCCAACAAGGAGGAGAACAACGTAAGCAATGGTCAGTGAGGAGGCCGGGACACAACATCCTCTGGCTGTACCCACCATACCTACCCCACTCCTAAAAACAAGAGGGGAAAAGCAGTGCTGGAGTTCACTGTATTTGGTTTGTGCTGGCTGGAGACTCCTCTGTACAGCAGAATGACAAAGAGAAGGGGGGGGGGGGGGGGCGGGAAGAAAGAAATGGGCCTCTTTTTCTTGGGGTGAATAGACACGCAATCCCATACAAAATTGATTTTCCTCCCATTTTGGTTTTATGCTGTTATTATGCTGTTGGCTTCCGTGGAGATACTGCTGATATGGCCTAAAGCGAGGATTGGGCCTATGATATATTAAACTTAAGGGTCAGAAGCACTTGTAAATCACACTTCTGATGTCTCCTGTTTGTCCACAGAAGAATTAGTGATGGGCAGCAGCAGTGCAGACAGCCCTGCCTGACCTAACCCTTACTTTGCCACATCAGTTTAGACTGGGAATGAAACTCTGCTGTGCGCACTCACCCTTTGACCCCTCAGATGAGCCTTAATTCCTTACGACTTCTTAATTTGCAATGATTAAATTATTTTGCATATTTTTGACCAAGTCCTTTTTGACAAACATAACTATTTTGGGAAAACCATTCAGATTTGCATGGGTCTAATGGAGTTGAATACAACGATTTGAGTAAGGAAAGGAGCTTTGGAATGTTTATACTCCCTAAAATATTTGAATAAGCAATATATTTGGGCTGAAATAATGTGCAGTGACCTGTTTAAGATGATGTATTTGCAATTAACCCCTAGTTGATAGCTCCTGATGCAAAGCAACTTCTTTTTAACAGTACTCTGTATGGTTACTTTATTATAGCAAAAAGTTGTTTTCTTGCAGAAGCATAGTTGTTTGAATATTAGAAAATAACTGCTTATCCCTGATAACCCACCACCTCTCAGAATCTTACCAAAACAGTAAAAAATAACTTTGTCTGGATGATTGCTTTGGCTGTATTCAGAATCCTCCCTGGAGCTTGTTGCTGCAGTATCAATGTATCAGATGAATCGATGCTGTCGGTGCAATAATTTTAGGCAGAAGACAAAACCACTTCAAAGAGTATAATGACTTGAGAGTTTGTCAATAAGATGTCTTAATGTTTTTGACAACACCCATTTTGTTGACACAGTGGGTGAGGAAGCCTGACATCATTTATTGTGTCAAGTGAACAGATTTAGCTGCTGGTGAACCACATGGTAAATTACACTTTCCCCCCTTCCTGTTTGTTTGAGCTATCAATCCTGTTTTCCTTTTGGAAGCTGATGATTACTTTTTTTTTTCCCCCATCAACTAAAAGACAATTTCATTATTTCTCAGGAAAGAAAAGGAGTGTAATTTCTGCATCCCTCTGGAAGGAGTCTCTGAAGTGTCATTAATTCATATTTAGCAAACTAGTTGAATAAGATATCCCATCCCATTGCTAAAAGAAAAAAGTGAGATAGCTTTATTTATAAGCATGGATCTTTTATAAGCTAAAATCTGTGTTACCATGCATGGCAAGTTCCCAGCTAATTTAAAACATTTAAAGTTATGCAAAACCACTTAGAGAGTTGAAAAATATGTAAAGATATGTAAAGACACTAAGTATCTTGTTCACTACTATAATAACAGAAAAATCAAGACCGTGTTTTGACTTGGGATTTTATCTTTAGAGCTCTTTGCAGAGAGGCTTTTTTCTGTACCTGTGTGTAGGTGTAGTTTCTTCTTCAAATGTTTTCCCTTCTCCTGTACTTAATCCTTATAAACTTTGATAGTCTTTCATAATGATTAATATTATTCATACAGGGAAGTCCATAAAGATTGTTGTTCATCAGTATTTGTCTTCAAACTTTGAAGTCTCCTAATTGCACAAAGATAGATACATTAAACAATTACCTAAATGCTCAAAAGAGAAAGAACAAAGGAAATAAGGAATGATGTAATCCCTGAGGGAATCGCATTTCTCCCTCCAGGAGGAAGCTGTTCTTTTAAAGTTGGCACAACTATTGGGATGCTCAGCTGTCACTTTCTTCTCGCATTTATTCTGAATGAACACAATCCATCCATCAGTGCTTAAGGAGTTTTCTAACAGTACATTGACCTTGAATGCGGCACATTGATTTTCAGTAACGCATCGCAAATAGGGTCGTTACTGAGTCATCCAGCAGTGGATGTGATTGGGAACAGATTTCTGAAATTCCAATACTGTGCCACCTGCCTCCAATGATGGATCATTCTACTGCTCCCCATCAATCCTCACCTCCCACTAAAAAATGTGACACCTGTATGAAATTTATCATTATATACAACACAAGGCAAAAACAGACTGTTACAGTGGGGGCTTTTCAACAGCCTCCACTCCTCTTGTAAGGATGGTTTACAGTGGCATTTATTTAGAGAGGTGCTTCTTGTAAAAGGGCCGGGTGGCAATGTGACAGAGATGTAAGCACTATAGGGAATTAATGCTGCAACTGGGACTGAGCAATAGATAAAAACAGTCTGGATCTTAAGCTGTTAGAGGTTAACACTAGATCAATTAGGGTGATTGTTCTGTAGATTGTAATGGACAAATATATGTATACAAAAAGGGCATTAGTGAAATTGGGGAGGAAGAACAAATAGAAATTAACTGATGTTAAAGTAAAAATCAAACTAGGAAAGATTTTGTATTCTTCTAAAATGCCTGACAGTCTCGCTGAGGCTGGGAAAAGGGCTCTTTCAAAATAATTCTCTAAAAGTACAATTGAAAGAAAGGTGCTCGCATTTCTTCTGGAATTTGGAACGGTCGGGTAAATTAATGACTCTTCCTCCATTATGCATATAAATGAAAGGGTAAGAACAAAGGCGTGGATCCTCAGAAGTTGTTTGGGTCCCTGATGTCTGCTGAGTTCAACAAGGATTTGGACACCCTTTAGATTTCAGGTTTGTGACTTCTGAAGCAGTAAAGGAGGAATAATTCTTCCTCTTCTTGAAACTGGCATTTGTTTTGGATACAGTGGTTCTGTAAGCAAGCTGATGCATTGATGCTTGCTTTTTCATTTAAAATGGTTAAGAATTAACTACTGCATTGAGCAGACTGGGAGAATAAACGGCCTGGTGGCTTGTAAAGTGGAAAATTTTACATTCCTCCTTATTTCACTCAGTTGCAGCTGATGCTAAGAATCTTGAAAAGAACTCAATTAAATAGCCTGTTAATTTATTCTCTCTGCCTGTGGGTAATTTTGCAATGATTTTATTAAAAATACGTATAATATGTACTCCACAAGCAGAATAAAACCTGATACCAGAATAGGAAGTAACCATCTGAAAATGAAATCAAATTGATAATATTTCCTTACTATGTATTATTGCTCCTCTCTAACGTCTGATTGCTAGTTAAATAAAGAGGGCCTTATTGGCCAAAGTACAATACAGTCAGGCTATTATGGACCACTACAGAAAGAGTTAGTATCTATTTTGTAACTGCTTTATGTGATGCTGTGAAAACACACGTGTCTTGCCCTTCTTTAATACCAGCTTGAGCCTATCTACTGGTCACTGCAGTAGCACTGAATGTTTGACCAAGTTCTCTGAATATTTTGTGTTTTGCTTCAGACTCGGGCTAACCTTCTTTGAGTGCATAGGGTTGGCTCACAGTGGTCGGTCATCACTGGGCAAAATAATCCCTGAGCATGCACCCAGAGACTGCCAGTCAGTGAGTGCGGACCCTGGAGCACTGGAGTCAGATGCTGCTTGAGACACACTTTTTACCAGGAGTGACGTCCTATTTGACACTGATGGATTGTTTCAGGAATGGACCCTAAAGATTATCATAATCTAAATGGGGATGATAACAGAGGTCCTCCTTTTCCAAAGGATAATAGCTTTTGGGACAGATACGAATAAGCTTTTCTTGACACTGCTACAAGTTCTGATGATGTTGAAGGGCTACATGTATATCTAAAATCTTTGTAAGATCTTTGCTTCTTTCAGCTTACTTATTGCTGCCCTCTTCCCCCAGCTTTTTTCTGAAAAAAATGTTCCAGTTACTTGGCAGACATCTACATACTCCAATTAAGCATTAGGCAAGCCATCCAGCATCTTTAGGTATCATGTGGCCTATAGCTCTGAGGTGTGCATCTTCTAGAAAAGCTGCAGTCTCTAGGTAAACAGGTATATTGACCTGTGCTCCTTGCTAAATCTCTCAGTAACCCACAACTATTTTATGCATGAGAGAAGACAAAGAGAAAATACAGTCCTGCTGGTAGGGAGAGAAAAGAGGAGCCTGTGACTCAGTCTACTCCCAGCTCTGTTATAAACGTCACGTACAACCTTGGACATCTCACTTAGTCTCATTGTATCTCAGATTTCTCATCAGTAGAACTGACATCATAAAATGTGCTATTGTCAAATAGGTCGATTGAGGTTTAACACAGAGCAGTGAATCAAAGATACAGCACAGCAGGGAAAGGAGACGTCATCTAAGCAGAGCCCAAGACACAGAAATCTGATCTGGATTTTAGAAATTATTCAGGGGGAAGAGGGAATTTTCAGAAGTGGGGTTTCAGTTCTCTGAGTTTTGGACCTACCAAACCTCTCGTGTAAACAGCTGTTTTCTGTGGGATGGCTGCTGGAAGCTCACCTACTCAGGTAGAGCGAGGCCGCAAGCAGGGAGAGGTCATCAGCAAGATTTGTATCCATACCTTAAGTTTTTTCAAAGTGTCAGGGTTCTGGATGCTCACTTCTGGGTTTGGGCCCACCTTTGATTCAATACAGGTTAGTGTGTGTGCACTTCTTTGTAGCAATTACCTTTGAATTCTACTAAAGATATTATTACCTTAGTCTAATTATACATTAATTGCCTGAGAGAACTCACTTTGACTGATCTGAGTATTAAAATTTATGGTTTATTGAAATAAAAACCTGAAGTATGTGCTGATGTCAGGCTCAGCTGTCTGTAGACTGTGCTGGAGGATGATAACTTGGTGAGAATTAAAGAACTACCTATACCATGGTAGTGATGTAATATTTCAGGTCTGCTCTAATTAGAAAGCCAACCTGAAGCAAGTTCCTTTAAGCCCTAAAACCACCTCAGACCTTCTCTTATCTTTAGCAAAACAAACTTGCATGTTCAAAAAGGAGAGGACATTTTTTGGTGGTGGTATGTGCTGCATGCACTTGACTTGCTCCCTCAGGTTAGGTTCCATGCAGAGGTGACAGGAGCATGGCACGCACAGGTCAGGCAGTCAGTGAGCACAAGCCCTACTGCCCTCTGAGCTGGGGCGGTCGAGGGATGCTCCTGCAACCCCTTCTGCTGCATCTGCTTCAGGGTGAATATTGTGGGGAAAGGGGCAGGAAGGGAACCAGCGTCTGTCCTTGACTGTTGTCACTAAAGCCACTGACCTCTCTGCTCAGCAGAGGCAGGGGAAAAAAGCCATGTTTAGGGAAAGAAGATAGAGCTAGGTTGCATGGGTTTATTTTGAGCTAAGTATTTAACCTCTCTGTGTCTGACTGCTGTAAAACCATATTCAGAATTGTAAAATAGATTATAATCATGATTACTATTCATCTGGGATGTTGTGAGTTTCAATTTTTTGTGTTACAGAGTACTTTGACCTCCCCAGATAAGTGTTGTTACAAATCTAAAAGATACAGATCATCAGAAGAGCTAGTGGAAGATGTTTTATTTGAGATAGTTTGAATATAGTTCTGCATATATTTTATAAAGATACACATTTGTTTTAACTCAGGATATCAGAATTATGTGAAAACAAATACAGTCAATGTACTAATATAAACCTGGTTTAGTTTTCCAGAAAGCAATTCATTGTCTGTCTATTTTTCACAGGCACGTTTTGCATATATCTCTGGTCATTCTAAACAAACCGCAGAATTTTCTCCCCACAAAAGTAAAAGCCATTAATACTAGAAGAATTAAGTTGATATTTGAATAATAAGTCTCATTTTTCAGGGCTATATAAGTCAAGCAGTTGAATTCCCTGAAGTCTGAAAGACTATGTCAACACAAGAAATTGCAACAGATTTAAATTTTATTTGATTTTATGTTCAGTTCTACAAGTTACACTCTTACCCCGGTGATGTCAACAAGACAGCACTCACAGTTTATTTCTCGATCTGCAAATGAGTGTTTCTTGTTCTGTGATGTGAATATGTCTTAATATCCTAATACACTTTAATGCATCTTAATACCCCAAATATTACAGATTGTGATGCAGTTTTTTTCCTTGGGAGTTTCTTCCCCGAATTCATGGGACTCCAGCAGTGAGCGTGTGTCCCTGAATGTTTGTAGCGTTGCAGCTTGGCGAGTGCTGTTTCATGGGTAGCTCTTGATGGAGGGCAGCAGCACTGGGGTGAGCATCTCTTAGTGTCCCCCTTCTGCACAAACCTTCCCTTTGCAGCAGAGAAGCAGCAGCATGGAAATAATTACCAGACCTCTCTGCATTACTCACAGCTGTACGGAAGGAACGTGTCTGAGATGAAACAGAAAATCATGCTGGATGTCAGAGGGGTGTGAGGTGGGAAGGGGATAAATGTCTTTAGGAAGTCCTGGCCACCAGCTCTCCTTACTGGGGCAAGAAAGAAAAACTACCATTCATGTACATAGATATGTCAATGCTACTGCAGGAGCAAAGCTGTTTTAAAATGTTTGTTGCCTGAGTTGGGCTGTTTTAAGCTCAGTGCACCTTCCCTGCCATGCCTCCCCATTCTCACAGTGAATAAATCCTTGCTGCAATGCCACTGGTATAAATGAAATTGCTCCTTATTTGTATTATTGTGAGAGGGAAATCCAGCCTGGGGCTTCTTGCTAGGAAAGGGTCTTATTTAAATTGATGGCTACTTTAGGGAGTTAAAATGAATCCACTGTACAGGTTGCTTACACGTTATTCTGAGGCATCTGGAGCTGATGCTGCTGGAGACACATTACTGCAGCACATGAACTTCTGTTCTAGTTGGTGGGCTGCTTTGCCCCTGTAATCACACAGAACAGCTCTCAGTCTCCAATTCCCAGGTCTCCATGGCTGGACCTGGTTTCCCCTTCCTCTGTGTGTGTGTGTGTAGTCAATAAATGACAGCTTGTTGTTTGTTCCACGAGTAAGCCCTTCATTTAAATCAAATTCATAGTTGGAAATATCAATTAAAAAATTGTCATTTACGTGTTAGTAAGGTGATGTTCACTGCCAAGCAGCCTGAGATCTTACTGTATGCCTTACCTCAGCCACATTGGCAATTAGGCCATCAATCCAGAGAATTAACTTCAGCAAGACATTAGTCATTCTTGGAAATTACAGTGCTCATTTCTTTCTCTTTCGTATTTAAATGTTAGGGTTTTCAAGCATATTTTTATGAACCTAATTAATGCATGTGACAGGCTTCTGATGTAAGGTGGAAGAACTGACAATTAAACATCTTGGAATAAGCACATTCCAGAGGGTGCACAAGCAAGTCTTTATGCAGGGCACTGTGGGAGAAAGTGCTCAGCAACAAAGCAGCAATGTGTTTTCATTTGAAACAACAGGATTGGAGCAAAAAAAAGAAAACAATTCATTAGCATTTGTGAGGGAAGTTTGCAATAACCATCGATGTTTTGTAATCTTGCGGTTTTGTAGTCTTCTACAGGGTAACTTTTGTGCTATAAAAAACCTTATTTTAAGTTCCTACTTTGGACCCTGGAGAACAGGATGAGGTTAATGGCAGTGACACTGGTTAGCCACCAGATTTTGTTTTGTGTCTGAAGAGATGCTGCATTGCTGGCACATGAAATTCAAGGTAGAGTTTTTTCGCCATGCAAGTTTAAGCTCTTTTTCCATGTACTGTTGATGTACCTTGTTATGTGGCCGTATTCTCTCTAGCTCTCATGGTGTAACCAGTTCATCATATAACCAGTTCACCTTGCTGTGCAGGACTCTGCTCAAAAAGGAAAATGTAGATGAAACCAGAGCTAACAGTAATGGAAGTATTCATATTTCTAGACATGTCATCTCTGGAGGCTAACACTGGCAAAAAGATGATAACGTAGTACATAACAGACTGTGACAGATTATACCCTCTTAGTCCCAGATTCTTCTCCAATCATAAAAGAAGAAATGGGAATGGTATACTATGTTTTAATAAAACAGCCACCTGAATTACAGAATTCTGGTATGGTATATTGTGGCATAAAGAAGTAGCCAGGTATTCTTTTGTATGTCTTGACTACCCAGATATATACTGTCTGTTCAGGGCTTTTGCTTTTTCAAATGTTAAGCAAAGGACTGCTGGATACCATGGGATTACTGTGGGACTGCTAGGAATAAGCTAACAGTTTTATTTTTGCGGTATATGTTAGGAAAACAAGTGCAAAGTTCAGGCTCTCTTAAGAGGCAATGTCCTTGCTCCCTTGAAGGCAGAGGGAGCATTGCCATTGACTCAGCCCAGGTGATATCCACGGTTTAACGTAGTCCAGCCGAGGTGAAGTATCATCTCCAGCTGCCGCAGGCTGATAGGGGCCAAATCCCGGAAATGTGTTTGTCATCTCCCCATCTCGCTCAGGTATTTCTGCAGCCTTCCTTGTATCTGTTCAGCGATGAAGTTAGAACAGACAGTGATTAAACTGCATTATCTCCCTATGAGCAGGCAACCGCAGTACTCTCAAACTGTTTACACTGTGAGATAATTAATGGATTTAAACACAGGGAGCTCTGTGGTACACATGCTTCCTGGCCGAGGCCCAGCAGCAGGCTGGCTCTAGCCTGGGTTCGAAGTACCCACCCTGCCCAGGAGAGCAGGATTTGGGCATCCTGTGAGCATGCCCTGGACTCCTCGAGACACCGGGGTGCTGGTGAGGGGCCAGGGCCCTGTTTGTGCTCATCTTCTCCCCCTTGGACATTGCACTGGAGGAGCTGGTCTTCATGCAAGGGGTTTCACATGCTGCCAAGGGCCATCTAATTCCTACCAATAATGAGCTCCACCTAGGATGAGGCACCTAGAGCTCTGGCTAAGTGATTATTTTTTTTTAGGTACCTGTATTTAAATTTTATATCAGCAAGCAAAGTACACAGAAAACAAAAGTAGCTTTTCATGGGGCTATAAGATAAGTCTACATCTTGTTTAATGTCTGTATGGAGATGCAAGTAACAGTAACTTTAACTTCTAGTACATGTATATACACACCAAGTTGTCACTTTCTTGGGATAAGATTGTGCCTATAAAATGATTAGTGTTCTACTGATTGTTTTAAAATAACTCAAGCAGCATCCGAATTTATTTACATACATGATATTGCCTTTCATAAACACAGCTGTACGCAGAATGCCAATTCAAGGATATTTTTGGAAGTTCATCCAACAGTTCAGCTGGGATAAAGGCAGCTCACTAACCTAATCTTGTTTTCTCTCCCAAGGGCTATGGACCTAGTAGGTAGCCACCACCTCTTTGCTTCTGTGCCCTGAACACCTGGAGACATGAAGGGGCTTGGGATGATTGACTGAGCCCATAGGGTTGCTGCTGCAAGGATGTTGGAGGATCTGGTTGCTCCTGCTGGGAAGGCCAACCCACGCTGAGTGGTAGCCACCATCCAGCACATATTAGCCTTTTCCTAAACAGCAGTCACAGCCAGCCAGCCCAGGTGTCCAGAGCTTGTGGTAGGGGAATAGGCAATGGGGCAATACCTGTGCTCCCTCCAGGAGTTCTGCTGCTCCAGGCAGCTCCCTGCTTTGTTCACGCCCTGCTCATCTGCTGCCTTTGTGCTGTGAGAGCTGGCGCTGAGTGACAGCAAAATTATGGATATAGGTCAAATTCCATTAAGACCACACCTTTAGCAGCACACATTCACCCTCTGGAATTTAATATTGCTCTTCGTTTAGCGATTTCCTTCTCCCCAGTTGTTTGCTTTTGAATTTAGGATAATATAAGTCATTATTTGAAGTAGGCTATTTAGAAAGCCCTGCACTGTTATTATTTAGTAAGCCAGAGTTACATTATCGCTGGCTTCAATCTATGTTTGATGAAAAGATTTTTCCTATTTAAAAGGCAGAAAAAAAAAGTAAAAGTCTTTAATGGTTTTTGTACCTATTCCAAGATCATCAACATGCAGTATAATTAGAAAGTTCTTGTCTCGTTTAAAATCTTTTTTCTGTCTCATGGGACTTCGGCATTAAAAATGCAAGATTTATGTATATCATATAATTATTTATTTGTAGTACAGCAGCACTTAGAGGTATCATTCAATCTTGGGGCCCCATTTATGTGAAACTCTGTATTAGCAATAGCACTATTGAGTCAGACTAAGAAATCTCAAGCTGAAATTGTGCTAAGTATTGTATAAATATACTGCAGTGATCACTGGCTGGAAGAATTGATAATATAAGTAGTTAAGATGGACAAATAGTTAAGACAGAAGAGAGTAAGGATTACTCACCCAAATATGTCAGATGAGGAAATGAAGCATATCACAATCCAAGACCAGATTTAGAAAGTTAAGTAGGTCTTTGTTGATCTAGTCCTTGCGAGGATTTACCTGCCTTGCAGGCGCAGCCTTGCTCAGGGTGCTGGCCACTGAAACTAGGAGTCTTAGAGCCTCCTGCAGTGCTTCCAACCAGAAAACCATGGATAAGACTTTTGTTGCCTGCTTTTGTTTACTGTGAATCTTGTAGGTCTGTGGTCTGGCTCCCTAGAAGAAGACAACAATTTCCTGGCTAATCAAACCTGTATTAAACCTAGAAGGAATCCATGTCACCAGGCAGCCTTCCAGACCATTTTGAAAAACAAATACTAACAAGATTTATTATGCCCCTGTGCTTCATTCTCTTTCTTGGAGTACTGAGTGTAGCATGTGACTTTCTTTGATTATTCGGACTATTTGCTCTTCATATTTTACATTTCTGAGTTAGGTTAATTCTTGGAACACAGAGAAAAAAACATTTTCATAAAGACTGCTATGCAAAAGGCAGCTTCTTGAACCATTGCTAGGAATACAAAAGAATTAGTAAGTGGGAGAGCTTATTTTTCTGGCTAATTGACAAAATTAGAAATAGACACTTAGGGACAAATAGTTCCAAGATTTATCTAAGATCTTCCCAAACAGCTAGTAACTGACCAAGAGTCAATGGACAGCTACCTTCAGTTAAGTGCAGGATTTGGCCTAGTGGGTCCATGCACACAACAGAGTAGGTTTAACAGGTCAGCTGGGAAAGGGAAATGCTCACTGGCTTGGTTGAAAGTCCCTGCAGCTATATAAAGCCTCTATCCATATGAAAGTAAGTCCTCCTTCATGAAAAAGCAACTCTAAAAAAGGGGGGGGGCGGTGGGGGCGGTGGGAATCTAACCAAATGTAGTTTATAAACCTTGTTTAAAGGTTTTGGACTGGGTTTGTCACTTGAATGCTTTATTTTAACTGAGTTAAGTCCCAAAAACTATAGGAGTGAATAGCAAATTGGGTCACTTCTGATTCGTGAGGGCTTTTGGAATTCAGAAGCAAATGTCTAAATTAATATACGTATGTGTTCCTTGTATTAACAATCCCATTAAACCGTGCTGCCCTTCCCACCCACCCCCCTTTCCAGAAATATATCCTATCATTAGCTGCTATCTGGAATCGACAGCGGAGTAATTTGAACTCTGGCTCCCAAGGGCCTCCTCCTTTACTTCCTGCTCTAGGAATAAGGTGTGTATTGATTAGATATCAGGCTGTAATTGGGCTCCAATCTCTCTGCCTCAAGATATATGATGGAGATGACAGGAAACAGATACCCTGTTGCTACTTGTAAATAGTCTGGTTGAACAAAATGGTTTGTAACCACTTCAGTGCCATAGTCTTTTATTACCAGAATGGGGTTGCTTTATCACTTAGTTTGATGGCTTTTCGAAGGGAAATAATATCTTTCGTTCTGAAGGAGCTAAAATAATTTTAAACAAATTGAATTCCTCTTTTGAGGAACCAAAAATAATTATCTAATAGTGCACAGCTTGGTATAATTATACAGTGAGCATGTCAGACATAAAATTAATTAAGTCCATAACCCCAATCTGGCATCCATTGACTAATTTTTTTTTTTTAAAAAAAAGATGGTGTTCAGAATGAGGATGTCGAAAGAAGGTGCTTGTGGTAGTTAAAGATCTGGAATTATTCATGGCTTATCGGTTCCAAGATGTTCTCTCCTATACATCAACTGTACCAGGCTAAATATTGAAAACAAAAGTGCAGAGTAGTGCAGATGTCTTGCTTCAGTAGGTCACAAAAGCAACTTCTTAAATATTGGTTTGAGGGAAGATACAGTCCATTTAAACGTCAAATGAAACCAAGCTTGGAATCTTACAAGTATATTCTGATTGTGGGGTGATTATCCCACAACTTGAGAGAAATGCAGCTTTTGCCATTCCTACATAAGACTTGGAAAAAAATCCAAAATGCATAGACCGAGGGTGAAAACCCATGGCCTTTTGAGAAGTAACAGACTTGGGTTTGTTTTCTGGACTTATCTTTTGGGCTTTTTTTTAATCCTACAAAAGAGAATCCAGAATAGACAATCAGTTTACTCTGATCAGTGATTTATCTGTGAGATTCCTAGAGCCTTGTGTGAAGGCTTCAAAGCTGCGGACTAAAGTAACTAATGTGTTGCAATAATATATTTAGCACATGATAAGGCAAAGCACAGAGAAAATAGGCTGAAGGGGGAAAAAAGCACATTCCCTGGCTGAGAAGTTATTGAATGTTTAAAGCTTGGGAACAGATAGTTTAGGAAGAAGTAGATTTCAATGACTTCTACTCTGTAAATAAATTGCAAAATCTAATGTGCTAGTACTTCATTTCTCTCTTTCAAGCATATTTTGGATGGCATTCGTATCGCATTTATACCCCAAACATAGTTCGATTTTGCATACAAGACATTTATATTCTGCTGCTCCTCAGAGTGACCTTAATGTGATTTATTGACAAAGGGAGGTAGAGCTTTTCTATTTTTTGAGCAATAGCAGAAGGGAGAAGAAGAAAATATTTGTAGTTTTTAAAAAGATCTACCATGCATACCTATATTATCTATGCTGCATAATAAATGTATTTTTGTTGCTATTAGAGCTGTAATCTTGTTTCCTTTTCTGTAGTGCCTGATTTTCTTCTTATTTGCCCCAGTATTGCAGCAGAGTAACTCCACATGCTTCATCTGACTACTTCTTCTTCTTAACTTCAACAGTGCAGAAAGATGTGGTCTTTTTGTCCCTTCCCTCTCCTGTGTGCCATATCTTCACTATTGACACATTAAATTTAAATCACATAATATGCCTCCTGACCAAACCTGTGAAAGTCCAAATTCCTTGGCTTTCAGTCAAAAAAGCAGCAAGGAAAAATAACTTTCACAGTGATTGATCTGTAGTAGTATTAGCCCTGTTTATGAAAAGAGTCAGAAAGCAGTCCTATGAGTTCAGTGCTCTGCTTTTAGATCTGAGGAGTTAGAATAAGAAAATCAATATGAGTAACACTGAAGTAGGAAGTAATGAACGGAAGGAAAAGCTTTTAATGGTAATCTGCTTGGATCTCAAAACAAGGTGTCTAACCACAGCGAGGTAACGAGTCTGCAGAGCTTGACACACGTGGACATGCTGAGCAGATGCTGTGGCATACCAGCTTTTAATGTTCCCCTGCTTCATCTCAGATGGATCACTCTGAGTTGAAATACAGTGAAGGTGTGTTAGACTGTACTTCAGGTGAATTGAGGGTCCTGGGTCATATTTGCAGGTGAACTGGTGTAGATGCCTGATCAAGTCCTTCCTGCCCTCCATGTCACTGGCCACCCTGATGCTCTGGAAGTTGCTGCCTAAGTACCATGTGTAGCTTCTACAGATCAAACCACTTAGTTTCAACCAACAGGGTTTCAGACTTGTGCATTTCAACCCTACAGTCTGTGCCCCAGTCTCCCTCCCTCTGCTGCTCCCCACAAAAATTCCAACAGAAATCCATCAGAGAAGGTTTGGCTGGGGCACTACTTTAATTTCATATGTTTATAGCACTGTCAAACAAAAATGAAACAAGACCAGATCCACTTCATCACATAGCTAACCATAAAAGGTTAACATTTCATACTCACTCATGCTGTACTTGGGTGCCTGAAACAGGGACCAGGGAGTGAACCATTTTGTGGGCTCGTATGGACTTGATATCTTTCCTCTTAACCATTTTTTCAGGATTGGTTTGTGATAATCAGTTTGTTTCATTAGGACCAAGTGGAAGGGGCAGTGTGGCTGTGTTAAACAAGCACATGCGTGCAAACATACCCAGGCAAGCACTGATATGTGTATTCCTCAGAGAAAGCAGAAAGAAGTCATGGTACTTTATCAAACTGCTGGTATCAGCACAGTGTCTTCAGAAATCCTGTTTGGACCACAGAAAGGGTGGGGCAGAAGATCTATGGAAAGAATATATTAGGAAACTTGGAACATGGGAATTTATGGATGTCAAGGTTAATTTCCAGGGTTATAAATTATGGAAAACATGGCAAATACAAGTTTGGTTTAAAAAAGAGCAAGTCCTTAATTTCTGGTTTGAGTTGTGGAATTTGAGATTCTCGCTTGCTCCTCTGCCTGATGGTAACGGTATTTCTAGATGGCAGACAAAACTGAATTACATTTTATTAATATAATTACTCTTAAAGCAATTTGTCCCATTTCATTTCTTTGTCTCTAGGCAATTTCAGACAGTCAGCAGACCAGTCAATTAGAGACCAGTAGAATACACGTTTTATTATGAAGGATCAACTAAATGCTGTCAATATAGGATGTACTTACCTTACAGAACATGTCTACACAGTCTGGTGCTGTCACAGGTTAGCTCCAAGCTACTAGGGCACGAGCCAGATTTGGTCAGGAAGCCATTTAGACACATTAGGGTGTGAATGTGTCTGCAGTAAAAAGTTTTGCCTCTCAGGTGGATTTATCAGCATTTTCACAGTCTTATGCTAACATGGCTATCTGCCTTCCAGACTAGAGCTGACAGAAGCACTGGTGATTTGGAGTCTGAACAGTTTTTAATGTGCGCCTGTTTGTGTCTGACTGTAGGAACAACTGTAATTCTTCTCTTGCAAACTGTTCTCTGAGAGTAGATCCTTTGGCTTGATCTCCTCTTGTCATGCAAATCAAGCTGAAATCAGCAGAATTAGGTAAATGTAGATGAGATGAGTAAGCCAGCACTCTTCATCCATTAGGACTGCTCACTCCAGTTAGGGCGATAGATATGAGCAAGGATTTGCAAGATAAGGCCTTTAATCACAAGAAACCCACATGGAAAAATCTGCTTAATCGGGAAGTCTCCCAGGGAACTGGCTGAATAGCCAATGATTCTAAATAGCTTTGATTCTTAATGGGGACAATAATTCTGTTTAATGGGAATATCTTCAGATGATTTAATGTTGCTTTGGGCATTTTATATATCTTGGTCTTATGCCGGTCTTGTTTGTTTGCTTTTCTACCAGGAGTGTTTGATGGTTTTAATGCTATGATAAATGCAGAAGGGGCATGTGTTGGGGCACCCCTGCCAGTTCCTGGCTGTTGGCTTGCTCCTTTCATATCAATTACACATGTCAGGTTGCCTTACTAAGTGCTGCAAAGTTGCTATTGGCTTTGGAATGCAGAAGTCTGCATTTTTTTTAATCTGTACAGAAAGTGGCTTCGCCTAACTGCATCAGCCTATGCAGCATCGCCAGTGAAAACACTGTGGAGCGGGCGCTTTCTCATCACGGGGAGATGCACAGCTCCGTCTTGGATGTTTTGCTGTATGAGCTGTACTCTGTTCTATTCAGGTCAAACGTTGTTGATAAATCAATGAGAGGGAAGTGGAACGATGTTTGGATGAGGATATGCTGGATACTCCTGGACTAAGGAGATGAGACAGCAAATCACAGAACAGAGTCCAACATTTTGGCTTTTTTTTTTCCAAACACATCACAAATGTTCCTCATGTGGTGAACATTGTGCATATCTGTCAAAAGCCAGCTGTGTCAGAACAGATCAGAAGAAAATAAACCAGTGCAAAAAGAAGCAAGCAGTCCAGGTAAATATGAAACTCGGTAGACTTACTGTCTTAGAAGAACACATTCAGTGCACGTTGCCACTGCTCTGGATATGTGCTTTCTGCCTTTGAAATTTGGCTGTGAATTTGCAGATGCCTCGGCCTTTCTTAAATACTGGCTTAAACAAAAATCACAGAGATACTTGGATTTTGCAGGTGCTCTGATCTTCAGATGAAGCACAAAGCTCAACTTCCCCCTCTGTCACCAAATTTCCTTAGTTTATCATCTAGTGCAAATGCTACAGCATTTGCTAATGAAAGCACAATGCAATTAAAGGAAAAAAGTTTCTCACCATTCATCCTTCCCCTGCTGTCAGTTTCATAATTTAAGAACTAGTCCTTGCGTCCATTATTGCACTGTATTTTTTCAGGACGGACTGGCGGGAGCGAGGAGCCCAAAGGATAGGACACATTGATGAAGTTCTTCTGTCAGATGCCAGGTTTTGGCTGGATTCTTGGAAAATTTTGCTCTTTCTATTAACTGATGCGTAATTCAGAGTAGGGAAATATTGTGTGCTGGTTTCTGACCTTTGCAAACACTAAATCATGAAAATATCTGATTTATTGAATTTCTCCTCCCTCCCCAAAATCTTGCCAAAGTGGTCATGACCACAATAAGTGAACTGAAGTGACTTTGGTATGTGTATCATATAGAAAATGTTTATTTTGGGACATAGCTTGTGAAAATATTAATGTAAGATAGTTTTGGCCAGAATGAAGCTTATAAAGAAGTAACATTTAATCTTTAGAGACTGAACTGCACTCAGGCTGAACAGTGGTGTTCAAGATGTCTTCTTGAATCAATTTATTCTATTTCTGGTATTAAGCTTCAACCTGGCAGGGTCCTAGGGTTGTCCATAATTCTGTGGATAGTACTATGTCAGTGTGCTCTTAAGTGCTGTCTGTAGCATTCTGCATTGGATTTATTAGAAAGTTACCATCCTTAAAACAGTAGGGAATTTTTTGTTCTCTCTTGGCTTGAATAGGCAATAACAAATTTTGGAAGAATGATACAGGTCTCTTTGTCCTGCACCAGACCATTAGCGTGTTTCTTCAGTATCAAATACCTTGAAGGAAGTAGAAACTTGAATTAGAATATTATGAGTTAACGTCTCCGTGGGGTAAAGTCCATCTGAGTCTCCACCTTATATTCTTTGGTCTTGTAAGATATTAACTGTTCTGGTCACAACTAGGCCTATATATAAAACGTGTTTAGTTTTAAACACATGTACCATTCTGCTTACAGACTTGTTGTGCCAGGAACTGGCCTACAGACAGCACAGGGCTTTGATCTTCCTCTTCAGAAGAAAATATATACTGAAATTGTCATCCGATTTCTTCTTAAAGTCCTTTAGGCATGTATAGATAGACATGTAAAATGTACAGAGAGCGTACACAGCTCAGAGCCCTAATAAATGCGGTGTTAGCACTATTCATACAGTATTTTCTTCTCCTTTGCTATCCAATGAATTCCAAAGGTAAATTTAGGATTGTTTGTTTGGATTTTGGTTAAATTTTAAAAGTTTTGCTTCTGAAGTTGCTGTGTTTTTGTAGTCCCTCTTAACACATACATCTTCCCTATACTGTATTTGCATGATTGTGCTGTTCTTCAGCAAGAGCAGTGTTTTCTGCTGGGCCAGCCAGGGCAGGAGGGGACAGGATCAGATAATCAGTGTATGGTGTGGCAGGCTGGCACCCATGTTGTTGGCACCCTTCAAGAACCTTGACACGTTTTGGATACCGTGGAACAGGAATGGTCATCTTTTGTGTTTGGGGGAATTTTGGATTTGGTAAATGGAAACTGGGAAGGGGGAGGTAGTATCTATTCATAGGTCAGGTAAGGTTATGCCTTGCCTGGAGTGACTTTCTTTTGCACAAGCTTTGGATCATCCATATTCTGAGGCTTAGCTCTTCTTTTTTACCCTAAAAAACCTCTCTCTATTAGCCTCTTGGAAAATGATAACGTCAGTGAGGTCATTGTGGAATTAGATGTTAGGCAAACCACTGGATATTTTGTTAAATAAAATGGTCCTTGCCAATATTTTGCAATCAGTTCTTTAAGTTTAAACCACATCTTAAAGTTAAAATGTGTCTATGTCTATGGATAGATAAACTTGTGTGTGTATACAATAAGGCCTAAACCCCTCATTAATTATAGTTCTTTTTTCATTGCAGAGATCTTTAAAATAGATAAACAGCAGTTCTGAAATCTGAACTGGAGGGTGAAAAACTTGATGTGTTTTTAAGATACTTAGAAGGAGACATATACAAGAGGTTGGCTGTTTCTTAGCAAGAAAAATGCCTTTGAAAATCTTCCCATAGTCCAGGTATCTTCTTCAAAACCACATCTGATAGGGATCTAATCTCCATGTTCAATAACATCATCATTAAACATTAACACATCACAAACAACATGTTTATCATTTTAACATCACTTTTCAGAATCAGGTTTAAATTATGGTCTGTAAAAACAGTGTAGGTCCTGTTCTTTCTGTCTTTTTTCTTTTTTTGTTAAGAAAGATGTATTTGCTCTCTATGAAATGAGTATTTAACACCAAGTGCAAAGATGAATTGCAAGTGGTCTTTGTTGACTTTAACACTTTGTGGTCATGGCTCTGCTAGGAGCATGATTAAGGGACAAACAAAAAAAGATACCCAGAGTTGCCAGCAATCTGAAATAAAGATTCTACATTTAAGACAAGCTGTTACTTGCTCTGGGAGAAGAAAGGGCTTTGGTTCATGAATGCTCTGTGTGTGATAGTGAAATGCTGTGCACATTGTCACGCAACTTCTGGCTGTACATTTCCTGTGTCAGTGTGCTTTCTCTGCATGAAATGATGCTCAGGCTTTGTGGTGGCCTGCCTGAGCACCTCTGAGCGGTTGAAGGACTTTTCCAAGGCTGAGGCTACATCCCATCAGCAATGGCAAAGCTCTATTGCTGCTGGGGAGAGTCGGTGGTGAAGAGACACAGTGCCCTGGGGCTCAGCTGGGATTACTGTCCTCCACTGCCTGACAACCCTGCTTCATTCTTCCTTGGTTATGGAGCACTTGTTTTGTTGTTCTGGGCCACAAGGATATTCTGGAACGTGGTTTCTAGACACTTCCCTGATCTACAAAGTGGCAACTGTCTCCCAGATGATTAAATTATGCCCTTTTAGACAGCTGGCAGAAGGTAAACTGATGCTGTATATCTCTGGAAAGTGTTTTGATGGTGCCTCCTCTATCTGTGGCTTAGCGCGAAGTGGCCGGGAAGACAAAGCTGTTGCACAGTGCCAGCTTGCTGCTTAGAAGGAGGAGGAAAACATTCATGTTGTCTCAATTTCAGAGGTGTGAAACAACTTGAACTTTTCTTGAACTTTTGACACCTGCAGTTTGTCCTCTTCTTAGTAATGCCCCCTTAGTACCATATCTGACTGTCAAAAGAAGCTTGAAAATATAGTTTTCTCTTTTCTGATCACAATAGGCCATATTAAACCTTGCATCCAAACAGGCCTGTACACATTGGTATGTGGGCAAGTTCTTGGACTTCCCCAACTATCAGACTTAGCAGTGAGATCTTTAGATTGCCAGAAAATAGTGAAAATAATCTCTCCTTATTCAGCAAGAGGTTTTTAAAACACTTTTTAAAAAGTCCTCAAATCTATTTCTTCAGCTTGCTTATTTTTTTTAGGGGGTTGTTTGTTTGTTTGTTTTTTCATTTAGAAGCTTTCAGGTAATGTTTTAGTCTGTAAATTGAGCTACTCCCTGTAACACAACTCTCTTCTCTGATTCCCCCAAATGCAGAGCTGCCGAGCCTTGGGTGTTTGCACCTCGTTGTTGGTCTGTGTGTTGGTTATGTAATGGATTGCAAGGCAAACACAAAACTTTGCAGCCTTTGTAGGAATGAAATGCTCTGAACCCGTCTGCAGAAGCTGACAAACAAATATACAGCTCTACAGGGTTGTTACACAGGGAGGTGGGTTTGTACCCATTGCATGTAGGTTGCCCATGCACGTTCTCAGGCAGATCGCTGATTTTGAGATGGTTTCAAGGCTCTTGCTTCCTCTGAAAGACCTAAACATCCTTCTGTGAAATCCGGGCCTTAAAATGTGTTTCAAATTGAGGCTTCAAAAATAATGATTCATTTCTGGCAATTCTGGTCACATATTTCTTCATTTAGAGAAAGGAAACCTTTCTGAAGAAGGTCTGAGGATCATCAAGGTCTGGGCAACTGAGGTCTTGTCAAACTTCTACAAACAAATGTTCTTAAAATTGAATAGCTTGTTTAGTGGCAAGAACCATTATTTCTTTATCTCTGGTTGCTCCTTTCTTTACTAAGATATTGCTTTCCTGTGTCCTGTTAAATTCCTCATCCTGTTAAAAGAGGGGGGAAAAAAAGAGAAATATTGTACTGAACTGCATGGACATATTGTCATTGTGGTTTCCTATTAACTTTTTTGCTGATTCCTGCTTACTTATCATGTGCTGTAATGTTCTGTTACACTTTCCAGCAGCAGTGTGTCTCTAGTGCTTTGTCTCTGAAGCACTAAAACTTGCTGTTTGCTGCTTTGCTGTTGTTGTCTTCATAGTGTAAAATAACCTCCTTAGGATCACAAGAACAACGAGGCCAGTTATTTTAATCAAATGATGTTTTTCAGGATCTGGAAAGGTTGCGATATCAGCCTCTGCTCTGACCCCTAAAACAAAATCACTTCCATTCACATTATTATCTTCAGCGTGTGGGAAACAGCCGGAGTCTGAATATTCTTTTTATCCTCCCTCCATATTTATTTCTTTTCTTTTTTTGTACTTGCTTGGTTCCTGTTGAAAATGCATCTAACCTATAAACGAACAGCCTCCTCTGTGTTCATTCCCCAGCATTCTCCAAATATTCACATTCTTAAAATACCATCTTCTTCCTTATTTTCTCAATTCTTTATTTGTTTACACTCAAAAGCTTCTTTGTAGCTGCCTACACTGAGCTGGGAAAACATATAGTCTAGTCCTCCTTTATTTAAATGTACAGTAGATTGCTAATGTCTTTGTTACCAGATACTAGCAAGCTTTATTGAGGACAAATCCATATGACAGTGAAATTGTACAACATGAATGTTCCCAAATGTATGCAGTGTTCTTCAGATTAATTGGATTCCATGGAACATATTCCCATCACAATGTGCAGAGGTTTTAAACATATCACTCCCATTAATGTTAATAGGAGTCACATGCTTAAATCCCAGCACTTCTAGATAGGAATAGCATTGCTTTAAATGAAACCAGTGTCCACCTTACTGTGAACTATTACAAATAATGATTACAGTTTTCTCCTCTGGATAGGAAGGGAACAAGTGCTACCAAATCATCTTTTTAAAACACTTTGCTAACATTGCTGGACAAAAAAACCCTGTGCTGAACTGCATTAACTTGTTACTGGAAATTTTGCTGTGTCATGTTAAAAAGTATACCTGTTCAACAGTCAGCCTTAAAAAATAGAAATGAGCATGAAACAACATTCTCTTTATCAGAAGGAAAGAATCATCATCTTTTTTGTTAGCACACATCCTCTTTTCGTGAATTTGAAAATCCATTCATTGGTAAGAATCCTAACTAGCTTCTCAATGTGGGCTGTTTAATTATGTTTTTCCTAAACCAAAACAATAGCTTTGGCAATTTTGTTTTCAGGTGTTATTTCACAATAGTTAATAATACAGTTCTTTCACAGTGCTGGAAATGCAGCAGACGTGTCATATTGAAACTTAAAGCAATTCTCAAAATAGACAAAATAATTTACTATGGACCGTAAATAGATAACTAGAGAAATTGCACTCTGAGATCGTTAAGGAAGTTTTAGATTACCTTACATCCGTCTTTTCAAATTTCTTAGTTAACATCTGTATGTTTATCAGTTAACTAGGCATTTGTAGAATAGTCATTAAGGGAATGAGTAACAATTCAGAGATACAGTGCAAGTAGGTGGATTAGTGTTTTAGGTGAACATCTTTGTGTCTTCCCAGAGCCTGCGTGAGCAAAGTGTTCAAACCAGGACTTGTTCTTATGTGACTTGTGCCCATGAGGAGCTGTGTCTTTGAAATACTACTATGGAGTAAGGAGAGCAGATTTCTGACACCACATAGATTCCCATGGAAACTGATTTTGTAGTCTCAAGGGTAGGATTGTGTTTTGCTTGCAACAGGATGCAATGGCTTGGGAAGGAGAAACCGTTTACATAGCAAGAGCAGATGTAACTGCTAATGAAAATTACAGCCTGTTTCTCTATTCCTCACTTGTTCCTGTAGGAAAACACTACTGTAATGTTATGTAATCATAGGATAGGTTTTATATTGCTAAAACAACCAGGCCACAAACAGAAGGGACAGAAAGGGGATAATTCTGTGTGACATGATATGGCAATAGGCCAAACTGTTTGATTCTACTGGAAGAATCCCAGATGCTGTGTATGGAAGATTACTGTGGGAGGGAGAAGCAACATCATTGCTTGGTTTACATGGCATACGTGTTGGAGAGGATGAGGAGCAGAGCACGAAATGCATCTGGCCTTCTCAAAAGGTCCTTGATGTTTGTCTTGGAAGAAACATTCAACCTCCTAACTCTTCTTTCTTCAGTCAAATGTATAGGGGGAAAATGGTTTATCTAATGCAGCCATGAGCTGCGTGGTTTTGTGGGCAGTCTAAGGGAGGAAGCCTTTAATCCCTAAAAATACTTTGTCTGATTGTCCAAATTTGAGTCTCTTTTGGTCAGTAGTGGACTCTTTCCAGCTACTCTACTTCACCCACCCCACCCACCCACTGAGGATTTTCAGTCCATTCTTCTGGTTCTGGCAGTTCCCTGTTCCTCAGAGCAAGGCAGCGCAGACAAGCAGTAGATCTGCTGGTTTGTACAATCATAGGTACAGAGAAGCATTCAGAGGTTGGGAGATGGCTATCACTGATCACGTGTCAGCATCTTCAAAACTCATCTAGGTATGAGCAAACTGTTGCTCAAATAAAGCTCAATTCCTTCCTGCTTATTCAGTGCTTTGCTTATTATACTAATTCGCAAGCTTTCTGTCTGCAACATCATCTTTCTTATGCTGGCTTCCCTACAATCTACTGATTGATTCATGTTTCAAAACAGCCATCTCTGTTACCCGAGTATCTGAGAAACTAATTTAACTCCAAGCTCAACGCTTGTGAAAACTGGAGGTATTACGTAGTCTCTGCCCCTCCCCTCTTATTTGTTCTGTACCATTAGGCTTTTTACTCACTTCTGCTGCTACCACTTCCATGCTTTGAAAGGGTGAAAACTTTTTATTTTTTTTTTCTCCCTCATCCTTACTCATGATGTCTCTGCATCTTATCACTGATTGATTTGTATGCATGAATCATGGCAAAAATTGAATGCCTCATCTCCCTAACCAACCACCTCCACTTTCTGTCCTGTCTCCCAGTCCTGCCATGTGAGTGTCATACTTGAATCATCTCTCTTCTTTGTGTTGCTTCATCACATAAGTGGCCAGGAGTCCTGTTGAAACACTTACGTTGACTCAGAATTATAGAGGGTTCACTTGTACTTTCCATTAGGTTGGACTGTTCCAAGAACTAAAACAATCCTTCTTCAGCATCTTTGTCCATCAGATAGTGTACCTCACTAGTGTTAAACTGGGAAGAGATTAATTGAGGTGGTTTGAATGATTTGCCTGGGAGCTAGGAAGGACACTGCACAGGGCCAGATTGTGCCAGAGTATTGTTTGAGTGGAAGGAAAGACACCAAATTATTTTTCTTCCCTTCACTGGTTTGGCACACAATGACCCAGAATGAGTGTGTCCTTGTAGTCCAGCCAGATACAGAAATTATTTCCTCTGAGCATCCTTGCACAGACTGCAAAGACATCAGGAAGAGCAGGGGTGGGCTCATGGTTGTCCAGTATGAGTGGTTGTTCCATAGGTACAGTTCTCAGCAGTGGAGTTAGTGCTTCTGGGTGTTTTAGGGTAATTAGTCTAATTTATCTGCTGCATATATGGCTGGAGTCTGAAATGAAAGAAGAGATGTGAACATTGAGTGGCCTTTAGTGAGCAAAACATGGACAAAAAGTCTTGGCCAAAGCTTGCCACAGAATTTTATTCTTACTCTGATTGGCACTGACCAACACTCCTGCTCTCCTAGTTTAAAAAGCATAAAAAAATGCACTTCCAACTTAGTGAAAGTAAGTACAGTAAGAGCAATGAATCCTCTCAGTCAAAACCAGAGGATTGGTTGTATTATAAAAGCTTTGTAAAACAGTAAGTTTGCTTGGCTAAGATGGGCCAGACAACACATCCTGTGGGATTTTGCATCACTGTTTACTGCAAAGTGGCATTTTCTTTTTTGATTTATTCAAGGTAGACAACTCAGGGCCAGACATTTGAAATCACAACAGCCACTCTGGCTGACAAGGAAAGTATTAGCCTAAATTCTCCTGTACAAGGTCATGGCTGGATTTGCACAAGCATAATAGAAAGCAGAATCTACCCCACTGCTATTTAATTCTCTGTTGGGTCCTGCTGACCCCTTTGCACTTTCCAGCTCTAATGAGAGGCCCGAGGCCCGCTGGTCTTGGTTACTGAGACAGCAGAGCATGGGATATGCACTGAGGAGTGTGACTGGAGTGTGAAAGGAGACTGGTCTGCAGGTGATGCAGAGCATTTGTTGGGAGAGGAAGCGGGATAAACATCATGCTGTCTTTGATGATTGGAGACATATAGAGAGGAGAGAACAGATGTATATCTTTCTCCTTGTCCTCGTTTGATTCCCCTATTGATAAAAACATTATAAATAGAAAATGTAACAGAAATGTAAAATTACATGGGAAAGCAGTGATACACCTACCTAAGATGTTTGCCTCTGAACATCCCTTTGTACATGGATAAACCAAATTTTAACATGACTGTGGCCCGAGGCTGAGGATTGATGCTCTTTATTTATTTGGCATGGCTCTTTAGCACTTTCTTTGGACTTTCACAATCCCTCAGCTAATATTGCTGGAAAACCTATTTGTGAAGAAATGTTGACCATCATACTGAAGGATGCATCACCTTATTCCTTCTAATCTGCTGTTGTCTGGGTGCCTTCCACTGTATTACAGCTCCCTTTGCTAGGCATCATACTTGGGAAAACTGCTTGCTTGTTTTAAAAAAAAAAAAAAAGTGAGGAAGAAAGGGGAAAGAAAGGGCTTTTGAGCCTATGGTGAACTTAATTAACATCACTGGAGGGACAGCAATAAAGTACTTAACAGGGATATAGTAAACCTTGCAAGACATGAACAAGTCAAAATATTATTGACGTATTCAATTATTTGCAGTTGTGGGGGTTTCGTTTTCTCTGACGACTCCTGAAAATAATAAAGCACTTAAAAGTTCCGCTTTCACTTGGCTGACCTAGCGCTCTTGCAGCAGCACAGTGTGTTACCCCGGGAGGGAGCTGAGCTGGAGCCAGCGCGGGGCGAGGAGCGCTGAGAAAGCAGTACATGCAGTCCCTCAGGAGGGGAGCAGCTCACATTCATCTCTAGGGGCTCTTCCTGCCTAGCCTGTATTATTTATTTTACTATTATTAGCATTTCTGAGACACCAATCACTATGGTAACTGGGTGCCCGTAATAACTTTGCATTTATGTGATTCTTTTCAGTTTCTCTGTACTTCACAGTTACTAATTACTTTCACCCTGCACACATGGCCTGTTGCACTCTCTAGGTTATTAAACCTGAGGACTACTTACAGATGGGAAGACTGAGATGTAGAGGGTTTAAGGGCTGAGTCTTTATGGGTCTCCTCACTCCTGGACCTTCCTCTCCACAATAAACCTGAATTTCAGCTTCTTTCCCCCACTTCCTAGAGGCGCATTGCAATAGGGACTTAAACCAACAACCCCTCCCCATAGGATTCATCTTTCTCTTTAAATTGTTTCCATTGCTTTCCTTCTGCTTGCTGAGCCTTTGAGGCCCAGTGCTGGGAGCAAGGGAAGTCTTTGGCTGAATGATCTTGATGCAAATATTTCTCGCAGCTCTTCAAGAGCGCATTTTGCATCCAGCCTTGCAGAGACAGGCATAGTGAGCATTGTGACTCCATGGCAAGTGTACAGAAGGACTACGGGAGGACCTCAGCGGTCGTACAGCTCAGCTGTGCCCCCTGTCAGCTTCAGAGATGCAGCCAGGCTTGGCCATGTGGTATTCAGCATCAGAGATGTTCACTGAGGGACGACTGCTATGATGCACACAAGCCTGCCGGCAGGTTAGCTGGGTACACCTCGGAGAAGAAATCCCGCACACAGCAAGATAGTAGGGCAGCAATCTCATCCCTGCATTCTGCTTCAGTTTTCAGCAGCAGTCGGAACTCTGTGGTTGCAGTCACCCACTGGCTCAATAGTGTCATTTTTAATCCTTTTAATATTTCTCTTTTTAAGATCATCTTAGCTCAGGGGGCCACATGGAGGCTGAATGGCAGGAAGCCTGTAAGCTCTGGGGTTGTGGATGGGAAAGACACAGTCTGCAGCAGTGCCACTATACACATCACAGGAAGAATTATGGTTGATTTTCACATATATCCATAACATCTGTGTGGCTAATAAAATTGACAGAGTTTGTCATAATCAGCCTGTACTCTCCAGTGAGAGAATTATGTCTGAGCATTTGGAAATCTCATGCACAGGCAGTTACTGAGGGAATATGCTGTGAAGATTAAGTTGTTTCTGTGTGGCAATGGATACCCACACTGAAACGCAATGCCCGCTGCAGTGGGGCTCTCAGAGTATATTGTTAAATGGGACACAGGTATTAGCTGAAAAAAACATACATTTGTGTGGGCACCCCCTGTCTCAAGTGTGCATTTACATGCACGCAGTTGCACTAGGGTAGCATATTTCCAATGCAACCAAAAGTAATCCCAGAAACGTTGCATCAAACAGCCCAGTCCCCAATCCAGGTGGCAAAGAGAAACCCCCCATGAAAAACAACATAAAAGACACTGCTCTGAGTTCCTACCAAAGCCTCACCCATCGGTGTGCCTGACATTGCCTGTGCCCCCGGGATGGCTCTCGGGAAGGTGTCAGTCCTCACAGCTCTCCTGGGCTGGCTGTCGGAGGGCGTTGTGCCCTCCTGGTGCTGGGCTGCCCCATGACTTCCACCCGCTGCCTTGGTGCTTTCTGAAGTCCAACACCCAAAAACCCCGGGGGCTGGAACGAACTGAACCTCAGACCTGCTAGTTCTCCAAGGGCTGAAACATGAGATGTCAGCACATTTTGCAAAGTTACAGCTTTGTAAAAAATTGTATAGTAACATTTTGTAATAATGTTACTTAGCGTGCTACTTGGTGGTTTGATTTTGTTGTTGTTGTTGTTGTAATGAAGAGTTGGTAAAATCCATGTTCTGTTGCCGGATCAAGTGTAATCACTTGATAGCTGTCAGGTTCCCCAGGAAAAAATGGACAAATAATGCTGCGATGACAAATTCTGATCACATTCATTTTATAAGCAGAGATAGTTGAGGTTTCATATGTGATGGATTGAAAAACAGTACTCAAGAGGGATTCATACATTCTGTATTTATTTACTGCATTTTGTTGGCTATGGGCTTAAACAAAATTGGTTTTGCATCCAAAATGTAATCTGAATGCCTGTGAACACAAGAAGGCAGATGAGCACAAGTCATTTGGGTATCCAATTCCTTTGCATGTGCATGTAAACACTTCTTTTTGAAATATCAGGGTGGGCAACATTTAGCAGTTTGTTAAAAATACAGACTCTGATTTTTCAAGATGATGACTTGGTTTGCTATAAGTCCAGAAAATGTGTATTTCTGACTGTGCCAGTTCGTACATCCTGCCTCTTCATAGCCCTGTCAATGCTGTGACTTAAAAAAAACTCTTGGAGCAGCATCTGATATTGCTCATTTAAGTTCAGAATGAATCCAAACCAAGTGAACCTCTTCTGTAACTCCCCTGTCTTTCTGGGATGGATGTAGCTATTCCTGCACCACCTTTTGGGAGAGTTTTGGGGCCTGACCCAAAGCACATAGATTTCTGAGGATTTCAGATCAAACCCACATTGCCATAAGAAGCAAGCACTGAACTGCCATTTAAAAGTGAGTTCAAGTCTTTTATTGTTTTAGATCCAATGATAATAAAGACAAATGCATTGGATTAATAATGCTCCTACCTTGAAATTTAATTTAAAATCCCTTGTAATGTAATCACATTTGGGTGTGCCATTACCCAGATGGAGAGAAATTTGTTTTGTTGAGAAATTACTTTAGCATAAGAATGACTTGAGTTTATTAACAGGGAAAAACCATGACTCCCCTCCCCAACCACTCCCCATGCATTCCAGAAATAAGAAACTCATTTCAACATGGACATTACTGGTTAAAAAATAATTACACATAATGAAATGTCATATTTCACACATACTCCCTGCAAACCACGCTTCTTAGTCTTCCCCAAAACACTGCAGGGTGTAACCAGCTCTTTCTTCCTCCTTCATGAAAAGAATATTTCACAATGGAATTGTGCGATGACAAAAAAAAAAAAAAATGATGCTGGAAAAGCATCACTACCCAGAGAGACATAAGGAATTGCCATAGGCCACTGCATATAATCCCACACAATATTAAGTAGTCATTGTATCTCTTTCCAAGGCTTCATTATTCTTTTGTGACCTACAGCCTCAATGAGAGTTTTTACAGAAATAGAGCACCATGGAACAGCAAATTCGGGAACCATGTCATTTGACAAAAAAATGTTTGGCTTAGAATGTTTTGGGGTTTCTTTTTTTAACATATCTCTCAGCCGCTGTCATTAAAGTTGTTAAATAACATTATAAACCTGTTTTGTCAATTACCTTGGGGACAAGTATAAAATATTGGGCTGTTAAATGCATGCCACAAAAAAATAAAACTGCACAGTGCGAATGCTGCATGAAGAACTTCCTTAGGTCGGTGTTTGCGGGGCTGGACGCATGTCAGCACACCTCAGCCTCCTTATAGAGGGTTTCCACTGCAGGGATAACTCTAGTTGTGATTAGATGCTCACAAATCAGGGAGATGCTTTCCCATAAATGTTTGTTTGCATTTAAAAGCAAATTTCTGCAAAGATTCTGGTGCTGACAGTTTCACTCCAGGAGCCCTTGCAAAGCAGAGATGCAATACCCACATGTGCAAAATGTGTGCTACCCATGTTGTGCAATGGGGCCTCTCTATCAGCTAAGTTTTGGGTTATTTCTTCAAGTAGGGCTTTGGTAGGACTGATGCTTATTTTGTTAAATATATTCAGTATATGAAGAAACATGTACATCATTCTGCATAAAACTGAATCGCACAAATTAATTTTGTGCCTGAGAACAAGAATATTCGGCATGTACATTAATACTAACTCATTTCTAATTATGTATTTCTTAATATGGATGCTGCTGTGTATCTCTGGAGACGCATATTGTAGTTCTATGAGCTTAGGTTTGGATGGATAAAATTATTCCTACAATATTCCTTTTAAAATAAATATATACAGATAAACCTGTGACTTTATTAAGAAAAGAGACTGCTAGAGATTATAATGACTGCAGTAGGCTTGGATAAGGGTGCTGAGTTAAAGTTCCTGTGGCAAGATTTTTGCAAATTCCAGGGATTTTTGAGGATAGCAAGAGAGAAACCAAAGATGTTTCAGTTTTCTTTACACCTTAAAGCTCAACCCTGAACTAAAATAGGTAGCAATGTTGGAAGAAAGGAAAGGAACAAAGCAGGCAGGTGAGGAGCTGATTGGAAACCACAGGAACAAAGTAAAGACAGGGAAGGAAATTTGACAAAACGTTTTTAATTCTTCTCCTTGAAACAGTTATGTGGGGGGAAAAAATGCTGATTTATTTAAATACTGAAATTTTAATAATCCTCTCAGTTTAATGCCCCAATGTACTGCCTATAATTAACAGTACCCAATGATAGCACTGATTAACCCTAGTAACACTTTGTTTAAAAAAATATTTTGTAAAATTGCAGTCTGTTTTTTTTTATTGCTCTGCTTTTCTGAATGTCTGGGAGAGTTTATACAGCCGCCCATAACCCACTCCATCCTCGAATCCAGGCATGCTTTAGATTCAGAGCTTTGAAAACCAGCTAAATTTACACCCAGCTTGCTCTGGAAATAAATCTGCTCATTTAGATGAGGTCTCATTTGAAATGGCTTAGCCCAATAATTAATCATTTCATTCTCTTTATATATTTGTGGGTATTTGAAAGAAGTTTGATTAGTTACCAGTGATTACACTTCCCAACACCCTGCATAGGAAATAATAAAATAAAACCCGTCAGGCTTTTGGAAAGGATTACTGGGGCTGAATTTGGGCTGAATTTAATAGTGACTTACTAACTGCCAATTATTTGTCTGCCTGTAACAGGAGCTCCCTAATGAAAGAGGTTATCATCCAGGAGTTATACTGAGTTTGTTTTTAAACCCTGTGATGGGAAGATACTATGCTATGAACAAAGCAGTGATGGCTTTCAGGTTCCTCCCCAGGCAGGGATGGCACGAGGAGAGCAGCAGTGCTTTTTCAGATCGCATGAGCACAGGTGCCCACTGACCCACCCTCTGCCTGGCCCTGTGGGACACTCAGCCTCCTCCTGCTCAATCATTTGGGCTAGTTCAATAAATGCAAGAAAACAGACAAGCTTCCAGTTGCTGATCTGTTGTTTCTAAAGGCACTAAATTATTTTAAGGAGTCCTGAGATTCAGGTCTGAAGACATTTGCCTAATCCCAAAGTTTTTTGATTGCAAGTAGCCGCGAGCGGGAAAAGATTGTGTCGGTCTGAGTAGATATGACACATCTAATGCTGCCCATCGTTTCTTATCTGTATTGTGGCCACAGTGGATGAATGTCAGAGTTCAACATACCCATGCTGTTTAACCTGGTGCTATTATCACAATGACCTTAACCAGCTAGGCAGTTCACAGAGTAGGCACTAAACAGAGCATGAGATGAATTTAATGGATTACTAGGGAGTATGTTATTGCAAGGAGAAGCACCTGTGGAGCAACATATTTACCTCAGTTCCACTGAATGAGCATGTTGAAAGTGAATTGGCACAGCCTTCTGCTTTATGAAAGGAAGTATTTTGTCATTCTTCATGCTTTCATTAAGAGGATTTAAGGCAGAGGATGCTGAAATGGTTCTGTGTTGGCACCAAAAAAATCACAGATTAATAGTGAAGCTTGAAAATAGTAAAGCATCTGATTTTTGCTTTTTCATCAACAAGCCTAATAAGCCAGGATGAAACTATTAACATACAAATAGACAACCTTCTGATTAAAACAGCAGCATCCAGCCCAGCCTGAAAAAGACCTCTTCACACAGAAAGCAATTATGATGGTGAATGTTGTCCGATTCACTTCCATTTGCAACAAACCTAGAAAATCAAAATGTAACCAATCACAATTTTGCAGAAAACACCGGTGTTATTTAAGAACTAAGATGCTCTTGATTTTTATGATCATGATTGGCATTTTAGAAGCCCCCAAATCTACAGCAAGGTTTTACTCCTTTGAATTTCTGCTGTAGACGTATACTATAAAAAAGGAAAAGTAAGCCCTTGGGATAAAGGATTGTGGGAAACCTCCACAGAGTAAAGGCAGAAATTATCTTAGACTATACTGCTATAGTATGCTTACTTTCCTTTCCTGTGTCTCCCCTAAGATGATCTTCTGAGAAGAGTATACTTACTGACTTAACCATCACTTAACAATCTACCTCCTGATGGTGATAATCTAGTTTCCTGATTTTAAAGTCAAGCCATAACTGATACCACTAAGATCTTTCAACTTTTGCATAAAAGAAATTTTTTGTCATGAAATTAATCACTGGCACAGGGGAATTTTCGCTTGTGACAAAGCAAACCCTGTTTCCTGTTTACATGGACCAAGTGTTCCTTGCACAAACCATCGCAAAAGCCTCTCCAGAAGCATGTCCGTTCCTCTGAGCAGGGGGGCTTTCCAGTAACACTGGGCTGCCTAATTCCAGCTAGTGCAAGTGGAGCATAAGTGGTACCAAGCCCTACTGAATTTCCTCTTGCCCCCATTCAGATAGGGTGTAAATAATTGCCTAAATCCCTCCTCAGTCAGGGAAGTGCAGAGACTCACCTGTAATTTAAAGCATGTGTTTAAGTCCAGTTGATTTCCAAGGTGAATACATACATATGTTAAGATGTATTTTTTCCACGTCTTGAACCTCAATACACCCTGCTCCTTCTGGAGGAAGGAGTCAAGATGCGTTTTTCCAGGTGGAGGTAGGAGTGCCTATAGAATTATCTGAAGGAATCCACTTCACTTTACCAAAGAGAAGCAGTTCTCTTGGATGTTTTAAAAAGAATTCTTAACATGGCAACTCTGATATGTTGACGCTTTTTAATATCTGTCCTAATTTTGATATTGAGGCAAGTATGCATTTAACATGTCAGTGAGCTCTTCCAGTTTCCTTTTCATTCATAAAACTTATTTTGCATATTCCTTTCCAGCAGGTTATAAAACTGGTAACTTCTCACTTATTTAGGTGATCCAAAACCTGATCATCATATATTATGAAAGAATTCAGGGTTGGAGCATGGTGGAACATGATTTCCGCATCACATAGTCAAAAACCTAATTAGACAGTTAAAGTAGCTCCAAATGCGCAGACACTCTTTTGTGCTCCAAAATAGTTGCATCAGCTATCAATCAAGTGGACAAATGATGCAGACAAGCAACCAAGGGTTTTCACTTGTGAGTAATATTAATTGTGGGTGTAAAATGAAAGATATAATAAGTGATGAAGGTCCCACTCAGTACTTGGATGAAACACTTTATAAATTTAACTTCAAATGGGGAGTTAGAAATGGGACACTCTTACATGCAAACAAAATTTCAGCTATTCACTGACCATTGTGTATTCTTGAAAAAATATATAGAACTGTCCATTGATTATTGTTATCCTTGATTTTGGTTTTCAAGCACTGTATTCTGGCTCACTGTTCATTAGTCTGGAGTAATTGGGCTGGGAGAGCAACATTCAGACCTCAGTTCAATATGCAAGGCAAATAAATTATGCAATTATCTGATACAGAGTCACAGAGTAGCATCATATGGAAACAAATGGTGCCAAATCAAGACCACATGTTTTTAAGAGGATTATGAACTTAAGTGATATGCAGCTAAATGTCATCTATTCGCAAAGAATTGAGGAATTTGAAAAAAATCCTTTTGAAGATTCTAGTGAGTATAGTAATTGTAAAAACACTTGCCAGGATTTTTCAGAGGTCAGTGTCAAGAAGTCTGAAATTCAAACAGAAATGACTGTTCCTGATAATCCTTTCTGAATGGGATTCCTGATTGGCCTTCACTAGGGTCTGATCATTTCCCCATGGAAGACTGGACACCTGAACCAATGATTTCAGGCAGTAATTGACCCCACAAGTTTTCAGATAATTAAGTTTTTTATAGATCATATTAAAATGCACTGTTCTTTATTTACAAGGATTTAAAATCTAAAAATCTCAGAGATGCTTTCCACTTTTTCTTTTTTTTTTTTTTCTTTTAAGAAATAGTGCATTTATGGCATTTAATGCCTGATGTTTGCGGTGCCTTAACAAAAGACCTTTATATTTTCCCTATCTAGATACTGGATAGAGCTCTTCATCTCACATCTGTCACTGAGGTCTACATGCAGTTGCTAAGCCTCCACTATCACATAAAAGGGTGGAGACAGGGTAGCAGTTTTCTCTGGAAAAGAGACAGATGATCATGCCAAGTTGCATAGAAGTATTGGCAATGGCTTTCTTGGGGAGAGATTGAGACAGCTTTTGACAGGAGCCAACACCCATTTTCAGATGAAAAATGTTCATCCCACCATCTAACTCCTTAGTCTCTTCTCCAGCAGACACTTCTCTGGGAAAACACCCACTGCTGCATGTCTGAGGCCAGTGGAGATCCTGTGACTTGCTCTGTGGTTCCTAAATCTGCAGTACCCACCCTGCCTGTGCTCGTGCTCTCTTTTTATTGTATTTTTGCCTACATAAAATACTATTATCAGCCAACTGGCTACATTTAAATGCAAGAATGAGAGCTAAATAGGTTTTTCCCGGCTTGTTGTCTTGTTTCTAGAGACTTTATGGTGGTATCTTGTCTCACTTGTCCCAGCATCAGTCTGGTCTTCATTTTATGTCATCTGGCAGTTTGGGGTTTAGTGTGTCCCATCTGCAGGCAGCAGGAGTCTAATAGAGCTCACATCTCCTCAGATTGATGTGGGAGGAATGAGAGGGAGCCTGTGATCAGAACATTCACTGCTGGTTCAGGCAAAATGGACTCTGCATTCACAAGTGATGTAATTTTGACTAAATTCAGGCCCAGAGGAATCACTATTTTCTTATGCTTTTCTCTCATATGTCTTATTTTTAGACTAGCTATGGTTTGGATACTAGCTTGCATAAGTCCCATTCTCTGAATGGTTTGGGTTTTGGTGCTGGGACAGGGTCATATAAACCTGTTTATTCAGTTAACTCTGTCAGCTCAATTCAAAGTGATTTAGACAGGTCTGCTATAGAGACCTGAAACACGTAGCCAAGAGGAGGCAATTCCCAAATCATCTAAAATCTCATTGACAGATGCAACCAAGTAGTCAATTTTAAAGCTTTTGTATAGAAGACACTAAAGATCCTTATAACAAAGTCATTAAAACACATTTCAAGAGTGAAAAAGGATGAGAGGGTATTTCTAAATATCCATTTCAAAATAGACATTACAGGATTGCCAGAAATTTTTTGAAATTGAGGAGATAGCAGTATCTCCCATTTGGATAACCGAGCAGGAAACAAGTGCTGCGAGCTTTGGAACGCCCATGGAGCACAGAGATGGGGATCAGAAGGCAGAGGTAAGGGAAGGGCACTTTGTGGGCTTTATTGTGTCCCAAGACTCTGCATCCTATTTTCTACACTAAAGGAACACACCGTGTTAGTTTTCTGCAATAAGCAGGATATTGTTTAGGTCCTTTTCCAACAAAGTATTATCAAGGGTTTTTTGTTGTTTTGCTTTTAATTGAGGGCAGCAGCAAAGTTCAAAGCACCATATGCAGATGTTACAGGGACACGAAAGTACAAGATAAGGTGCTTCCTACCACAGGAAGGCTATTTTAACAGTTGGTTTTTAAGCTGATATTTACAAAGGAAGGAAAGTCAAAGGCAACAATAATTAATGTCATCATTATGGTCCATATTTTCAAAGAAACATAGTGGAATTAGGAGCTCAGTTGCTTCAGCTTTTCAGAAGACTTTAGCACAAGATTAGGCAGCATTTGAAAGACAATGAGCACCAAAATCTAGGGGTTTTTTTCCTAGTTTTTGTATAAGGAATCTATGTTCTGTTCAAGTATATGGATTGCAGATGGAAAAGTGTTAACAAAAGGGAAGGTAAATTCACAGGCCTCGCCATCTTCTCTCATTAATGGTTCTCAGAACATGCTGAGCTTTGTGACTTTTTATTTATCATTAAAACAATTTTTGTTATTTGCTGAACAGTTAAAATTTCTTTTCCTGATAATTTGGGGAGGTAGCTGTTTATCATATGGAATGATAAACAAAAGCAGTTAAAGTCTTTTCAAATGGGATAGTTTGCAGCCCTATAGAGCTATGCTTCATGAGTTTATTTGCATCGTCAGTGGAATCTAAACTAATTTAATTCATGGTAGGGAGCGCATGTTAATTACTTCACTGGGTGGTTAAAGGTAGTGCACATCTCCCTTCTTACTCAGTGGTTCTGATCTACAGGCAGGTCAATAGATCAAAACCACATGCTATCTCATGGGTGGTAAGGACCCTATATGAACTGAATTCATGGTGGCCATGGCATTCTCGGTAGATACTTTCATATATCACAAAAACTACTGGTAATGTTTATTACCACATTAAACAGTCCAAAAGTGGAATTAGGTGCAAAAATTAGCTATATCCCTACCCAGCAGAACAAGGTGCTGCTGGCCACTGGGAGCGGAAGGGAGGGAGTTCTGTTACCAGCTGAACAGCATTTCTGCTTTCCCAGCTTCCTCCCTTGCAGGCTTGTTCTGAATTCAACAACTCTCTGGCCTTCACAGGCTTGAAAAACTGTATAAAGGAAGCAAAAGAAAAGGTATTTCAAGGAATGAAATTAAGAATTGTAAAGATCTTTGAATAACTAGTGTTTTCAAACTGGGTTAAAGCAGACTTAGAGTAATCTGACATGATGTAATCCTAGTGAAGTTGCAGGAAAGCAGAAATTAAGTATTTATTTGGGGTATTACAGTGTCTAGTATAAGATATTGTTAAGTACTGTCAGTAACTCATTATATATTTATTTAAAAAAATAAGAACTTAAAAGAAAAAAGAAATTTCAGATTAGAATGCGGTTGCTGTACATGCATTATACATGCTTCTCCTTCTGTTGCACTAATGGATCCTGACTGCCAGAACAGCAAAACGAACCATTGAAATTAGCGGAACTAAGACCCAGATCTATTAAAAATTTTCATTTGCCTCCAGTGTAGAATTTCAGACAGATCCCTGATTTCTGTGAAGCATTTCCAAAGTATCACAGCTATGCTGTAAAATGAGTTTTCTGTCAAAGGGAACAAGCGTGGTGGTAGAAGCCATTGAATCTTCTGCTTCCTAATGGCCAGGCAGCAAAGACATGAAAAACAAAGGATGAAGCATCTCTAGCGGCATACCATTAATGCTGGTGGCAAGTTGAGGAACTACTGGGGAACAAAACATCAATAGCAGAAGAGGCTGAGATGAATGAAGCAGTAGTCATCAGCATGGAAATGCCACCTTAATTATACTGGGTTCTGAAAAGAACTAAATTAAGGCAGATATATTGTACAGAAAGCTGAAACTAGGAGGCACAAGCCATCCATTTAGGCCTCACTACCAAGCAGAAGAATCTGAAGTGCGGTTCTCTGATCTCATCAGAGGTGTATCGCAAGTCACTGCTGGAAAATAATTCCTCTTACCTTTCAGTCCTTGGTGATCTCCCACTGCTGGAAGAATCACTAATCCCAAGATTTTCACATTATGAACTAAAATCAGAGATGGAATATTATTGCATTTGGAAACTTGTTTATGGGTCATCAAACAAATAAAACATGCAGTGGAATTTATTGGCTACACCAGTGACTCTCCTAAGGGGAAAAAATATTGGTGAAAATAACATTAAAATATCCTGCAGAATTAAGAAGTCTGATTTTCAGTAGAGATCACTTATCAGGAAACCCTCCAGTATTAAGTTATGCTTAATTTTTAATGCTGCCCAAGCATGCTCTGCTTTTGCCAAAATAATGGAAGACTGAGCCTTTGCTGGGAATTTCCATACTTCTGTGGCTTTAAGTTATATCTTTCAATTTTTTTTTTTTTTTTTCTTTTTTGGTAATGGGAAGTTTTAGTGCCTGGAAAATTTGAGACACTAAAGGAACCCAAAAAAATGTATATGTAGGAGAGGGTTTGGGTTTCTTCTGAATCCTGGTCAGACTCTGGAAAATAGAACCAAACCTCAGAACCAAAAATTCCTTCATGATTTTTCAACATTTCTGCTAATGCTGAGTTCCAGGGTCTGGTTTACATTGGGAAACCTTGACTCCTGGCTCCAAAGGGCTCAATTAGTCAAAATGGTTGGCAGATGGAAAAAATAATTAAGTTCCATCCAGTGTTTTGTACAATAAAAATAGACTCGAAGACACAATGGCCTTACCTTGAACTTTGCAGGCCAACGTCACATAACGATAAAGAGGGAGTCAGCTTTTAAAATGTGGATTATCTACCAGCACGTGTACAGAGTGCCAAGCTGGGCTGCAAGGGGGAGAGTCACCAGAATCTAGCAGGCTGAGCGCGTGATTATTAATTTAATGATTTTTAGCCCAGATTGAAGATGCAAATTCTGGCAATGAGAAATAACTTGACTTGGATATTATGAAATTACCAAAACCTCACAATAGTAATAATAACAATAATCATCTGTTATTTGAAGAGATGCTGAAATGCATGGAAATTTTAAAATATTATTCTTAGAAGTCTTTCTTCTAAATGGTTTGTCTTTCCTGAAAGTGACAGAAGAGCAGATAGCTAACACTTTTGACAAACAGATTGGTTTTATTTTATGCTTAAATACAGACTTAGATGCCCAACTTTAAGAACTTGAGTTTGAAAATACAATTATGAAGCAGAAACATAACCTGTGCCCTAATTTGACATCAATTTTCTTGACAAAAAACTATCCCATAAGATAGGTGGGGCAAAGAATTATACCCGACATTACACAACTGATCATTCTGAATAATGAATATATTCACAAAAAAGGAGAGGCATGTAGGGAAAATTTGCAAATTGGGAAGTGTGACTTATTACACAAATGATTTATTACAAAATAAGCTCTAGTGGAAATTTCATGCCTGAACTGATGTTTCAGATAGTAAATGATATAATACAGACAATAAAAAGTGGACAAATTCTCCACCATTTTCAGTGACAGTACCTGGCAGTACAGGGCACAGGGGCTTAGAGATTTATCTCTAAGTATTGAATAAAATTCCAAGCTGGTGGGAATTAATAGGGCACAGCTGAGGTTCTAGACTGTAAGATTAATGAAGTTTTCCAGAAAGCATAAGAGCTCCACGTATCCACACTTGTACATCTATGGTTTTACATCTGCTCTTGGCTGTCACTCAGTGTTGGATGCAACTGGATACTTAACATCTAAAGAGATGGAGAAATAAATTGCGTTGCTCTCAGTGCAAGTCTGATCAAGCTCGGAAAGGTGAGGTAAGTCTCCTTCCTATTGCTCATGTCCTTCCTTCTATTCCCTCAACCTCTACCAGGTTCAATTGCCATCTCTTTCACCCTCTCTTTCGCTCTCCCATATCCCTCCCCTGAGGCTACCCTGCCCCACTGGGCTGTAGCCCCTATTGCCACCACACATTTCTCTGTGGCAGCAGGGCTTTGCTATGCGTTTGACCAGCATTGCTGATCCAGGGTGAGGACAGGCATACGCAGGGTGGCTCCCGACATGATATCATGAAGTGTTTTGGCAGCGCTCGTGTGGTTGAACCACGTGACTGGTGCCATAATGCCAGCATTTTAAAGAAGCGATGTTCACATGTTTGCGATTGCTCTGATGGTTTGGACTCCTCTGAGTGTACAGCAGATAGCCCCCACCTTTATCTTCAGGGAGTGTCTCATGTTTATTCGTGGTGGTAGTCCAGAAAAGCCACTGAATCTATCCCAAATCATATGGTATTTAGAGGGATAAAGATGTTCAACTAAGCCTGGGAATCATTAGGTGGCTGCTTTGGAGCCAAGGCTGTTTGGATGGGGCTCAGTTTCACAGATGGCAGAAGGAGGAGAATCTTTCTCCTTCAACTGCTGAGACTGTCAGGAGCAAGCTTGCTGAACGACCTCACAGTTCTTGGGGGTTTGTGGAATGGTGGAGAGGATGTTCAGTGAACTCTAAAGACATCTTTTTGGTGTGTGTATGAGGGAGCGTCTTTAAATTTGGAGCCTACTCTCAATTGTTTCACAGGTTGGGTCAGAGTATTGGAGGTGTCTGCCAGTCTCCTTGGGATAGCAGTGATGGATCCTGGTATTTAAAGTAGGAGGTGGCAAGGATGGAGGAACTCAAGAGACAAAATTTTTCCTTTGAATTGTAACATAAATTCACTCCACCTGAACCTCCAAGTGGATCTTCAGAGCCCTTATTTCTCTAATCTCTCAAGGGCCAAGCTCCTGGGTTCAGCCTGTCCCCAGAGCACATGCTTCTGACTTGCCACAGCTGTCCTAGAGGCCAGGAAAAATCAGTGTATACTGTTTTGTTAAACCCACTGAGGATTAGCAGAAGGGATGTGCTAATGAATTCCATGTGAATATGCTGCAGCAGACCAGTCCTACAAAGAACAGAAATAATCTGGTAGAAAACCTGCCTGGTTTGCTTTCCACCTTGGGCTGCTCATCGAGCAGGCTGTTACTCAGAGCAAGGGCTATTCCCTGAGATGCCACTAACATCATCGGGGCAGTGTGAGGTGTGGTACCCTGCCCTGTGAAGGCAGAGCCGGTGCTGCGCAGATCAGAGCAGGCAGCACATCTTGATGTCTACTGCGACTCATAAGGTGAAGGCTTTGATGTACGTCCAGCACCTGGCCGCTATGATGCAAGATGCAGTGCAAAACCTGCTTTTCAGGGAACACATCCGTAACCATGGGATCTTTGCAAACAGAATCTCGTCCATCAGGAAGCCTGTATCAGTGATTGATCCTCGGGAGTTCCTGAAGAGGAGTTCCTTGTCCTAGATTTGATGCTAGTATCCTTCACCTCCTGGGAAGCCCAAGCCTGTCTCATGCTGTTACATGAATAACCAAAGCAAAGGCTTTGGGTTTTTCTTCCAGCTCAAAAGCACTTCCGTTCCAGCATTAGTGCTCCCATAGAAAATGCTAAAACGCCTTTTTGTGTGATGTTTTGTAATTGAATTTGGTTGTAATACCTCACTTACGAAATATACTGCACTGAAAGCCTCTAGGTTTTCACTAGCGGAGCAGCTATGCCAGCTGGCTGAGAGAAACTGTTGTGATAATTTTTCTACTTTTCTCACTCACTTCCCTATAACTCACTATCCTCAAATTTACTTCTTTTCACTAGCCTGACTTCAGCTCTTCTTTTTGGCAGTGTTGCTAGTTGCTTTCCCGTGCCCATGTGCCTGCACGCACACACACAGGCTCAGGCAGCTGCTCATAACCTGACTTCAGAATTCATCCCTCTCCCTTGCTAATTGTAAGAAAAAAAGGGAAGGAAGAGTGAAAACAAAAGTCTTACACAGAGGAATGAGGCAAAAATAGAAATTCAAGGATATGGTGGTTGTAAGGGATGCCCAGAAATTTCCTTCTGGAGTCTCGAGTCTCTTTTAATCTTCTCTCATACTTTGCTTCACTGCTCTCCTTTCAGCTGTTCAGGCCAGGTTGCTTGGTAGACTTTGACTGCCAAATGCTATTATAACCAAGCTGCTCTGATCTTTAGCCAAATCTTAGGAAAGAAGTGGGTGTGCTGAAGCACTGGTGAGCCAGTGAGGGAACTCTTTACCATGGCTGGAATGGCAGACATGACTGTACAGATGAGAGCTGCCGGAGTAGGGCTACAATGCTACCATGGGGTCTGATTTCAGCTGCTACATTCAGGAAAGAGCAGCCCTGAAGGTCTAGAACATACGACCGTTTCACCTATAACTACCCTGATATTAGCACACAACACGGATAACATGAACAACATCTCTTAAGGTATTGGGTACCTGAGACAACTGTCTGGGCTTTGCTGACGTGTCCCTGGGCTGTGATGACTAAGTGCAGATCGCCGGTGGGAATAACTGAGACTGCACTGAAACTGATGCCCACGCCATCCTGCAGAGGAATCACCCAGCAGGTGGAAGGACTCCCGTTGGGCTGTCAGGGCTGCGTGCACCCTTCTCGGGTGTTTGGGGTGGGCTTCACGGCTGTGCCTTGCCAGCTTTGGGCAAGGGCAGCTGGAAATGTGTGGCTGGAGAGGGAGGAGAGGCAGAGCTGGGAACACAGAGGCTCTATAAGTTTATCCTGCTACAGCACGTTAAAGAAGAGTTGAAACACCATTTAAACATACTAATTTCTGCAGGACCTTGCTCCATTCTGATTATTAAAAAAAATGTCTGAGCAAAAGAACAAAAAACCTCCAAACATGCTATTCACAAATGCAATGAGCTTGCTGTCTCCCAGATCTGACTCTGTGCTGTACATCTGTAATAAGAGTGGCTCTATTTGCTTAGCAGATGCACTGGAGTCATGTAGAGTTCAAATTTACCGTACCCATCAAGATGCAAATCCCAAATTTCATTTAGCATTGTCCCGTTGGTAAGGATGTTACGCGCAGGTCAGGATTCTGTCTCCCCCCAAGCCTTTTAAATGTGTTTATTCATTTTGTTTATTTTCATTTCCCAGTTTCCACATGTCGCTCAGTCAGATTTTCTGTTAGCAAGACTGAGAGACGAATAACATATGTTACCCCACAACTGACCTTGAAGGGGAACTGAAGAAACCATCTTCCCTAGGGCTGAGATGTAATTCAGACACAAGCTTGCTCCGTAGAGGTCCGTTTCTGAAAAGACATTGCCAACTGCGTTGCAAGCCCTGGAAACATTTCTGCCTGCATCGATAGCAAAGCGTGAAGTACGTACCAGGGGGATGGTGAGGGTTTAGCCTTCTGTGCCATCCCTCCCTCGGCTCTCATGAGCAAAGCAAACAAATTCTTTGTGTCTTAGAAGAATCGGATAATTCAGCCAACTCGAGTCGTTTCCTTGCAGTCCTGGCTTTTCACCTGGGGGAGTAGGCTTGCTGATCCTGCTCAGGTTAAAATGACTGAAAATCAATGTGGTTTGACAGCTGCGGGAAAAAAAATAAATAAATGGATGTACAAACTGTTGAGCAACAAAGGCTCTTCAACCGGACACAAAATGAGGCACAAAAAGAAACTGTTGTCTGTGATCTTCCTTACAGGCTCTTGATTCATGGCGGTCTGGCCAGTCCCAGCCCTATCTGATAGGGTCAGTCTGCCTCTTCCAGAGTGCTTTCCATTTCCTCGCACACCCTGCCCAGGAAAAAGAGATAGGCTGGCCGTACTCCTCTCCTCTTTCCTTGTGGGGCCAAGCCAGGCATGTCAAACAGAGGATGGGTATGTCTGTGTTGCCTTAGCCTGTTGTTGTGGTCTGATTTAGTGATACCCCCTGCTCAACTGCTGAGCTGAGTTTAGCTTTGAAATAGCAAACTGTGGCAGCCCTCATCCACGGAGCCCCATTCCTGAGGATGTCTGTAAGGGTGTGTTGTGGGTGGCACTGTGAAATAGAGGTGGTGTGGGAGCCTGTGCAAAACTGGAGAGTAACGCCAAGGCTGCTGGTTAGACCCACTTGCATTTATCACTTAGACCAGTGACCCAGAACAAGGTCTGGAGAAGCAAGTCTAGGTTTAATTTGGAATCAGCTAGCTTGTCACACGGCTCCACAGGCCAACTGGATGCTCAGAAGTTGCTGAATTTAGAGCCCTCCATGCTGGAGGCTCTACCTCTGCCTGTGACTCCCCACAGACATCAGCTTTCCTGGCCCTGCCACCCTGCATTGACCCCAGGAGCTCATATAACTTCCCTTCTTTTTTTCCAGTATCTCCGGGCTGTGGTCACTCTTTGTCCATGGTTCACTTCTTTACCTGGGGAACATGATTGCTCTGTTTTCTCCAATAATTCAGAATTGAGTTATGTGTTTGCCCCAAGGGTTGGGCAGTTTGGGAAGGGGCGGTCCGTGTGAGCAGGTATCACAGCCTTCCTTGTTAGCTTGGCGTCACCCTCCTGTGAAACTTCAGATCAACGCTAAATTACAGCACAGAGAGGAGATAAATGTTACGTTCAGCATGACTTGCCAGTTCAGACACACAGAAATACTAAATGTGTACCCAGACAAAATCCCGAAGTCACGCAAATTTGAATCCAAAAACCTGCCTCCCCAGTTATCGCTTAGTAACAATTTCGTATAATTTTTCCCGTGTAATTAAAATGTCTTTCCTGAGCCAAAAATGAAATTTTCTTTACAGCAGGGAAGTCTTACATAAAACTAGTTTTCTCTTTAGTTTCTGTCAGTTGAATATAATTTTTTTAGCTGTATTTGGAGAAATCCATTTTGGGAGGTAGCACATTTCTTATCCTAGTACTTTAGGTTAGTGGGGAGGGAAGGAGAAAAGTAAACTGTGTACTTAGATTTCAGCTGGGCCCAGTATCAGCTGAAGTGCTAGATTCAGTGGATGTCTCCACAGGTTTATGCCTACCACCTATGGCTGGCAATGTATATAGGCAAAGTATTCCTAACGAAGCTTTCAGAAACATTTGTTAATGCTCATGGCAGCCCAGCAATACCTCCTGTTATGATATCTATTTTAAGGAGAGGTGAGCAGGGTCACGTACACATTTTCTTCATATTTTCATGCTGTGGCTGCTGATTTTGGCTGCTTTCACTTTTTTTTCAGTGCACCCATGACTCTTGCTCTCCAGCAGTGCTCAGGAGCTCCTCAGAGACCTGAAGCTTTTTGATGGCCATCACCTTCTACCAGTTTGGTGTTTAGAAATTCTCCCCTTGTTCCTTTCCCCCTTTACCTCCTCCCCAAATAGCTGTATTTCAGTTTAGTAGCCACTTTTGGAAATGTGGGTTCATGTGATCTCAGATGTGCCAGTGGGCTTACTGACATTACAGGTCAGGATTTCTGTCACCACCCTAAAAGAATGGCCTTATTGGCAAAGGAACAAAGCTTAAAAAATAACGTTTTGAACCTGTCAAGTCTGATTTACGGAAAGCTTCCATGATTTAGAAAAGCAACAAGCAATGATTGCTTTCTGCTCCACCCTAATTTTAATTATAAAAAATGCTAGTATAGTTTTCCAGTTGACATCCCTGTAAAGGAAATAAGTAGAGTTGGAGTAAATCTTCCAAATAAACATATTTCTCAGACATAAACATGGTAAATCTTTTCTTTTGAGAAAGATATAAAGAATGGTTAACTTAAAATATGCATATAATAACATATTACCCACAGCTTCTCATGTTTAAAAAGATTCCATATGCTGGGAAAACCCATAAAATAAAACCCAAGAAATGCTGCATCCTCCTTCTATTAATTTGAAACAGTCATTTAATGGGAAAAAGGAAAAGGAAAAAAAAAAAAGCGAGCTGGTGGAACAGAATTATTTTATTTTTTCTTAGAAAATCCCAAACAAATCAGTAACTCCAACATTCCAATCTCTTCATCCTGTTTTTAGTGGTGTATTAATATGTAAACTCAATACTTGTGTTGAAAAATAGCTTTGGGTAAGGAAAAATGGTAGCAAATTCCAGGGTGGCCTTGCTAGCATTTTTGATTGAAAGAACTTGGAAAAATGTTGTTGTTTTAGGATGATGAGAAGTGCTGCCATCTTTTGTGGTTTACCCAGGATTGTCCCAAGTTTGACTGTTGTCTCTGGTTTGGTTTAAAACCTAAAAAGGGGCCAGTAACTGTGGCTCCCTCTCTCCCCATAAATCCCCCATTCTTGCCCCATATTTAAATGAGTAATTGACTTTAAAATAGTCTCGCTGAAGAAGCTTTCTGTGAAAGTACCATGGATAAATCAGTCTGATTATTTTTTTTTAAGGGGATTTTGTATCTCCAAAAAGGTCTATTCCGTATGGTTGTAGGCTGCATAGCTGGGACGGTGTAAACCGGTGAATAAGACTGGGACTCAGTGGACTTGGGCTCTGAACTGGTTTGGCTCTTGATTTGGTTTATGAATTGGAGCAAGTCACTGTATTTCACTTCATTTGTGTTTCCCCCTATTTTGTCTGACATTTTCACACGGAGAACACCTGATGTGTAGATGCTGGTCACTCTCTGGCATGGGCACCCAAAACTATTCCTCCAAGGAATGGAGCAGAGTCCAAGATTTTCAAGACCATAACATGGAGATGATGACTCTTCTGTTTTATATCACAGCCCAATGGTCAGAGCCCTTCCTCAGAGACCTGTTTTCAACCATCCACCTTCAGTTTTGGGTATTTCCAGTTGTCGTTCATCACTGCCCTGTGAACCTCTTGATATTTGGGCTTGTGGCTTTGCAAGGGGTCCAGGCTCCCACTCAGCTGCAAATTCAAAACTCCTCATGCCCCAGAGAAGCCACAAGCATGAGCAGAGCTGGGGACAGGGCCGGGCTAGGCAACCTTGAGTTCTGCCCTAGGAGAAGTAGCATGCATGCACACCCCATGCTTAACACCTGCAATTAAACAGGGGCATGTTTAACCAGTCCGATAGCAGCCAAGCAGGTGCTTTCCCAATCCGGGCACCCCAGTTCCCCCTCCGTGCTCTGCTGATGGGGCTTATCTCTGACCACAGTGGGCTGCTGCTGTGAGGGAGGGGGTTAAAGCGGGCTGAGCCTAGGGCTCCCAGCTGCGTGCACTGGCTGCCTGCACTGTGTGGGGAGCTGGGCTGGGCCAGCTGTGCCGAATTAAGTAATTCCCCCCAGTCAGCTAGAAAAGGGCTGTGTCTCTAGCACTGGGATTAGCACTGGAGGGAGTTAGGTTTTCATGGTAGGGAAGGAGACGGAAAAAAACTGTTCAACTGATTCTTTGCTTGTGCTGTGTCTAGGGAGGGTTTGGGCTATGCAAAAGCTGTCCTGAGAGGAGCTCTCTTGGCAGCGGGGTTAAGAGAAGCCTGACCCGCTGACTTCTTCGTTTAGCATCTAGGCTGGGGAGATGCTCGTTTAGCCCAAAAGCTTGGGTGAGGCAGTCAGCTGGAGTTCAAGATCCAGGGACTTAATGTCCCATGACTGAGTGTAGCTTGTTTGACCTGTAGTGCAGATCTTGACAATAAGGAGCAGAAGTATTTTTATGGTATGTGCTGAGCCTGCTCTCCCTGACTCAAACACCTCCTGGAAAATGAATAATTGAACATACATGTGACTATGTATAGCCCCTTCTTCAAACAACCTGAAACGGGGCAGAATATCTTCCAACTTCATAGACTTTTTCTCCTGCTAACTGCATAGGACTGGCTATAAAATCTGTAGGGACAAAGCTTTATAGCAGGGAGCAGTCTTTTCAGTCCACGCTTCTGAGCAGTGGCCTTCAATTCAGAATTTTTTAAGCTAATCGTTGTGGTGAATTTCTGCCTTCTAACTGAGCTGGAGTAGAAGGAGAAAACAAATCAATTCTGATTTTTTTTTTTTTTTATTTGCCAAGCCACACTGCTCCCTGCTAAAATCAAGAGATGTTACTATTGGCACAGCAGGTTTAAACTCACTACTGTGTTTTGCGTGTTTGAATAAAGGAAGAAACTGATTGAATGAGATTGTCTATTAGTTGCATTAGATCAGCAGTTTCTTCTTTGCAATGATGCAACAGATTGTTTGCCGAATAATACACTAAGAATAGACTCAGCGTACAGAGCCCTGTAAACTGTTTGAAGAAAATTCTGTGTCCTTTTCCCCCCCAATTGCTTCCAAGCCAGTAGCTGCTTCTAATATTCCTGTATCCAGTATGAGCCCAATGCTGTGAATAACGCACATCTAATGTTTGTCAAGAGCTGTAATATTTTGTTAGGAGAAAGACATATTGAGGAAAGCAGAGCGGAAACAATATAGGAGGGTTGGTCATGTGAGGAACTCCCTGGGCTGTGTTCTGGGGCAGCTTGGTTTTGTTCCTGGCTCTGCTACATGATCTTGTGAAAGTATCTTCATCTGCTGTCTCAGTTCCACAGACACGTAATAAGAGGCACTATCTTGTCTCTTATATGTAGTATGTATTGAGTAAATGTATGTATTAAGTGTAGGCATGTAGTATGTACTAAGGTGGTAAAGCAAGAACCAATTCTGTAAAGACTTTTGTGATGCCCAGGACACAGGGTCCTGATTTTGCAGGGCAACAGTTGCAACACAAAACCCAAATGAATTCTGTCCTTCTAATTCTTGACAATGTTCGTTATTTGAATGCTAAGTTTGGGTAGATGCTTATTTTTAGCCTGTATATTAGTGTGCAAGGGAATGAAAAGGGAGGATCTCCCACACTAAGCATTTTGTTTTCCATATAAATACCTGTCGCATAATATTACGGACAAGTAAAGGGTTCTTACCGCTCATAAGGTGTTATGGTAATCCTTCATGGAGTCCTTTTAATGAATAAACCAGGGATGCTTCATAAGTCGTTTATTAAGGGTTAATGATGTATCTTCTCTCTTTGGCATCATTCCCAGCCTAAATCAAGCCTGCTTCATCTCATATGGATATGAAAGACAAACTGTACAGATTGAAAACATCTGTATACTGAGTGAATGAACCACATGGCAGCAGTGTCATGCAGAGATTTACTTAAAACTGTCCCCTTTTGTTTGACTTTAGAGGAACAGCACAAATAAATACAGTAGGTTCTGTTTAAACAAAGAGGACTCTGATCAATAGAGGTTTGTATAGCTTACGACCTTCAACTATAAACAAAAAATAGGGGTAAACCCCACATGTCTCAGGTCAATTGCCATCTTATTTACTTTATTACACCACTAATGTTCTAATCTGTCTTGCATATAAAATGCTTTTTACAAGCCATCTTGCTTTGCTTCTCCATTTTTGCCAGAGATAAAAGGGAAGGATGAATTTGTTATTCAGAGCAACCTGTGAGTGTGGGTATGAGTGTGCCGTGAATTTAGAGTATTGGTGTAAGCAGAGAACTCAGACAAACCAGTTCAGGCAAATTTCAGATTCCAGAAAATTTTGGTTGAGGTCTCCAATAGCCTTCTGTGCTTTTTGAGAAGGTTCAAGCATCCACAAAGAAAATCAAATCGGTTTGTTGTGTACCATAACCAGACCTGAGCACAAGGAACAGGACAGAGGCAGTGCTAGATAGAAAGTGGTCACTGTTCTGGCTGCAGGCCAGAGTTACGCCTTCTGCACTGACACTTAAAAACATTTGCAAATATCTGCTAGGGACTGACCCTAGCTGTGAGTCTTTATTATTTTTGTTACTGTCTCCCAGCAAGATTAAGTAATTCCAAATACTGAGGAGATGACACTCCTGCATGTGTTCTGCCCTCATATCTCCAAACAGCTGACTTAAATTGTAATTACTTTTTTTCTGGCACATTTTCTCATTTTCTAGAGGGGAGAGACTATTATCATATCCTGTTTCTGTCCATCTTTATCTTCCCTGGCTAACTTTTAATCCTTTTGATCAATTTTAAGAGAAGATGAGAAAGGGGATGCCATGGGAGAATGTGCCTATACAAGTTTATGAAAATAGACAGCAAGGTAGAGGAGAAGGACCCCAGTCACGCCTTCCCCAATGAGTGAAACTACAGCAGGAGCCTTCACAAGGCATCGGAGGAGCCAGTCAAGACACACAAAGCTATGAGAAGCCAGATTTATTAACCCTGCTGCTCAGTTATTCAGATGTTTTTCTTTGCTGGGGGCATTCCTGTTCCCATTGACTCCAACATTTTCAACTTCAGTGTTATCTGCTATAATCTAGGAAATACTTCATTTCTGCTTCAAGTGCATTTTCTTGTGGAATTCAAACACTTTGGTGGGTAATTGAGGGGTAAGTCCCACTGGGCACGTCTTTCCTCAGAGCTTCAAGAGATCTGGAGAGATGTTTCTGGAGGTTATTTGGTTTTGAATGTATGTATTTTTTTCAGTTAAAAAGGAGGGAGCACCCAGGCTGCTTGCCTATCTGTGTTTTCGTTCCACTAGCCAGGTGACTTTTGATCCATGAGGCAGTGTCTCAGCTGCATACCTCACTGGAAGAAAATCTTACAGACATTTAGGTTTTGCAACTGAACAGTTGTGCGCTTGTCTTGCTTCCAGCATTTCTTCACAATCCCCATTTAGGCCCAGAAACTAGAGCTGCAAGTTCTAGTCTCAGCAGTAATGTCTCCCCTGTCATTAAATAATTGAGTTAGTCCTGCAATCTCCAGCCCAGCAGTCAGAGAGACACTACCTCATAGCTGGTGGGTCGCTGGCAGCAGGTTTGACAAAACCCTTTGGGGATGGCTAGCGGTGGCTCTTTCCTGGCAGGTCCCAGCTTGGTTTGTTAGGTCAGTGGAGAGACAGACAGGGCTAACCACGCTGTGCCCGTGCCAAGCCACGCTGGCCAACACTGGTTACGTTTTGGCTGTACCTTCCAGCACAGTGTTAGAAATACTGAAGAAGAGTCCATGGCCCTTCACTGAATAAGGGAAGTAAATTTAGGTATTGGAGTCCTCGGGAGATGCTGTTTTGCTGCCCTCTAGGCAAAGATTAAAGCTTAAAATGTGGAAACTACAGAGAATGCTGTCCTGAGCACACCAAAGCAAAGCAAGGGGTTGGGAAGGTTGAAAGACTTTTTGTGGGACTTTATTAAGGTGTGAGTATAAAATCTCTAAAAAGATCTCTGGGCTCAGATAAGGAAGATCCAGTGGTGTACAACAAAGAATTATCAGTAAAGGCATCATAATTACAAAGTACTTTTATATTAAAATGATGTCATGTAATAGGTTGAAGAACAAGAAATAAATAAGCCATGCAGATCTCCTTTATCTAAATAATTGTTTTCTTATGTGTTGGACTGCAACATTCTCATATAATTCCTGTCCTTTAATGGTACAAACATATTAAATAAAGACTACGAAACTATTTTAACATTTCAGTAGTATACTTCATCTTGAGGATCCCAAAGTGCATCACTGAAATGCAAATCTGAGGGAGCCACGAAAGTAGAGAACAGGATGTAGAACAAAGGCTTAATAGGGAGTGTGTCATCACAGGGCTCTGTGGCAAATATATAACCTTGTTTGAAAGTGTATGAATTATTGTATGGAGGATCAGATTGGTTTAAAATCAAATACTTAACAGTATGTCTTTGAATGTTGAGAATTTTCTTGTACATCTTTTTTCCCTGATACGTGTTCCCTGAGGATAAATCTTCATTTCTCTCATGTGAAGAATTATGCTGAGATCTGCCCATGTAAAATTACGTTCTAGGAGCAACAATCACAAAGGACCTTTGCTTTTAGACTTTCCTTTAAGAGGTCCACAACATAATGAGCAAAATGGAATGAAATGTATTAACCTTTGGAAGATAAAAGGTAATCAGGACTGAACCAATGCTCCCCGTGGTTAGACCACAACTCTTATGAAAGCTTTATGATCGGTCTGTGTGTGTATCTCAATGGTTCCTAGGAAGACGTTTTCATAGGTTGTATGTTATTAGGGGAAAAAAAAAAACAACCAGATAAAAATAATACTTGATCCAGAAGTGTTTAAGTCTCATCTCCTAAACCAAAACAGATACAATGACCTTAGAAACAATTGGCTCTTGACTGCTACCCACATAATGCAGAAAATGTTAAGGAGGTGGAAAACAAGCTCAAGTTCCTATTATTTGTGAATCAACACATTACTGTATTTTGAATGTTTGCTCCTCTTTCGTCTTTGTAGGCAAAAGATCAAATTTTCTTCTCAGTTTATCAGGATAAGAGAACATTTTGGAGATAATTTGGAGAATACCACCAGGCAATAATCTTTTCAACAGGGCTTCAGTGGTTTCTTTGCCAGTCTAGGGCACTGACAGAGCTTTCCTCCAGGCCTTCCTCTGTTTACTCACTAGGGGCATGTCTCCATGCTGTTGTTGGATCTTTTTATCTGCTTATACCACTGATGACCATGACCCCTTTCTTTCTCATCTGGTCTTGAGACTGACCTACTTGACTCCTGAGCTGTATTAGACTTCATTTGACCATATTTCTTTGGCTGTCAGGACTGGGAATCCTTTTCATTCAGCACTGCTTACCTTAGGCGACTTGCCAGTGAGCAGCTGTCTTTTCTCTCATAGTGTAACCTACCCACCAGAGCCATCTACATCAACTCTAATATTTGCAAGTTTTTCAGAGTTTTCTGTTTGTGCATAATCCTGAAATGTACTTCTCATTCCCTGCAGATTTCTGAAAATAGGACATTAGAAGGTGTTCTTTGTAGATATCTGCTATATTATGAATATGAAGTGAAATGAAACGTACTTACATTTAATTTGTCCTGTGGTTTGGTCACTTTGTTCCAGTGGGCAGTATGGACATATGAGTGTGGTCTGGTGAACTAGAAATGCATTTCCAGAGCAGGAACAGGTTAGGAATATGCTCTGTTCTTCACTGAAGAGAAGATGGATGTTCAATGATTGCACATTTGTAAAAGGATTTGTATAGCAAGAATGACATTAGCCTGCTCTTTTGTACTGTCTGGGAAGATGTAGGTGTCTTGTGGGGAGAGAATGCAGGATAGGCCTCTGAGATGCTGGAATGAAATGGTATTTCTCCAGACGTTCTTTCCAGCCTAAATTTTCCTAGAAACTGCGGTTTGAAGGTATTAGTTAATTCCCAACAGAAGAATGGAAATAAACACAGAAAGAAAAGCATGCAGGCAGAGCCGCTGGAAACGTGGAAGAGTAAATAATCACCCATTCTTTTCACAGCTCTGTAATCTTCATTCAAAAAATGTCTCCTCAAGCAACTTTTCCTCTGTTTTAATAGATGTGCTACCAGCAAACAAGCAGTCCTTATGAGCCAAAACTCATTGCCACAGCCACAGTTTATAATCAGGAGCATCTCTGTACAGATACATGGAGAACATAGGATATTTCCTTGGGGTACAAGCGTTGGGATTGTACCCTCGGAGACTGAATTCTCTCCACCTGAAGAGGTGACAGTCCACAAACACACAGGAACAGCTCTGGCTTTTTGAGATACCTTTAGACTTTCCCCCAAATCCTTCCTGCACTGTGGTCTACATCAGCATTTAGGGTATTTCCATTAGCACCAGATTAAAGGTGTGCAAGAACTTTCTCCCTTATCCTTACACCGGACTCTCATGGGCTGATTTCATTACTAATGATCTCAGAGTGATTAGACTTGGAATGCTGGGAAGGCTGAATTTAAGGGGAAAAACAAACAAACAACACCCCCCACCCCCCAAAAAAACAGACAAATAAAAAAAAAAAAACAAACATAAAATGAAAATTAAAGAGAAACAGAAAATTGGTTATCTCTCAGAGCGACGGACTCCTTGCTGCTAGCAAGTAAAGGCAATGGCACACATTGCTTGCTTTGGCTCCTCTAGTGGGTTTAAAATTTCAGCAAGTGGTTATAGTAATGATGAGACAGTTCAGTCCAAATTGCTTTTACGCTGACAAAGAGCTGTTTACCTGTTTGGAAGAGGAGGACTCATCAGTACTGGAAAGATTTCATGTAGCTGGTCTCAGGATCTCTTTCCCCTCAACTGTTGGAACTTGAAACCTTCCAGCTGCCTCTGACCAGACTTTGCTCAGAGAGGAGAAAATATTACGAATAAATGTTTCTAAATCCCTCATTCAGCGTACTGAGGTCCAGAGCCTGAAGTAAAACTCCTGATAAATATGGGGATCCAAATCTGGCCCTCTGAGAGCTAACATCTATTATACTCTAGTGAAGGAGCGACCTGATGTTAAGATCTGACTGCTCATTGCAAAGCTTATTTTGTTACATCAGCAGGCCACAAGGTTCAGTAAACTATGTGGCCTTTATCTGTTCCATATGTACAGGCTGCCTCCTGTAGTTCCTATGTATTTACACTGTATATGAGCTTTAAGGGAATCTGATGCCTTTAGATATTAGAATTGTAGATAATTCTTCAGTTTGTAAAGCTAAGTTTAAACTTGATTCTGCATCAGAAATGATGCCAGTAATTGCAATTTTTGTTTTTGAGATACAGGCTTCCAGAGGGGCTTGTGACTCAGAGGATTTTATAGGCATTGAAATTTGATGGATTAATTGTTAATAACAGTTAGATTGGGTAAGTGAATACAAACATCATACTGAGTTTAGTGTTTACATTGGCTCCCAAACATTTTGAAAGGGCAGTTTTGGACCAAGATGCCTGACAGAATTTTTTAGTTTTGCGCCTAGAAAGTTATTTAACTGGAGAACAATCTATGCTGTCAACACCAGAGTTTTCTTATGTTTTGGTTTTTTTTTTTTTTTGCGTCATGTTATCACTATCTCCTATCAGGATCTCACTATACAATAGTGACCTCTGATGTAAAGGAATCAGGAGTGCCACTTGCAAACCCTACTATACAGCCTTACTGAGCAATTATAAGCCTATTCATCAACAGCCAAGCAGCTTAGAAAGGAAGGGACGTGTGTGCATGTGTGCACACACACACGTACACACAGACAACTGAAAAGCTGGTGATAAAATAAAATTGAAGAGCACAACACTGAAGGATCGGGAGCTGTTAATTTTTATAGCTGATACAGATACTAATATTTTATGAGGTTTGGAACTATCAGTATAAAAAAAGTAATATCTAGCCTTACCCTTTTTGTTTTAATACAAAGATAAAACTATCACTCGAACAGAGCAACATTATGGTTAATAGACCTCCTCTTTATGGACAGACCTATCTTCCTGTTTCCTTTTGTCAATATTTATAAAAGCAGAAGGGTATTTGTGCCTAATCCTATCCAAAATCCATGGGTTGTTTTTTTAAAGAAGCACCTCACCTGCTCACTTATACCTCAAAGCATATTTCAGTTAAATAGCACAGTTGGGTTGATCCTAGCCAGCTTTTTTACATGTTGTAGTTTGTGAAATGGCTGCCTTTAAATGCAGACCCTGAAGTGACACCAGGAATTTGGATGAGAGATTTTCCACTGCAGAATTTACATGATGAACATCTGAACTCCTCAAAAGTGCTGTCCCCTTCCTCTAGGGACACCCGAGGGAGGGTGTTATTTCAGAGGGTCCCAGCTACCCCAGAGGGATCACTGGTGGGCCAGTTGGGTATCTGCAGAGGCTACAAGGTAGTCCTTGAGGTCAGAGGAATGAATTGCAACAGGATAGAACAGAAACTGGGGAAAGCCTTGGGCCCAGGTCATGTGAGATGTCTATGTCCATGACCCTTTAGAATAAATAATAAATATTACACTTTAAGAATATTAACAGAAACATTTATTTCTGGCTTACTCAACAGAAGATGCCAAAGACATAATACTTTGAAGAAATGGGGTATTTGAAGAAATGTGATATTACGTTGGATGCAACTTTAAGAAATATATTAATATAATAAGAGTCTCTCAGTAAGATGTGGGTTTATTTTGTGTGTAGAGCAAGGGTGATCTCAGAGGCAGGATGCTGAGCTGGTACTCAGGTGATCCACCTTCCGCTGTCGTGCAACCACTGACTTCCTCTGTGACTTTATTTACCCCTTATGACAGTTTGACAGCCTTAAAAATATGAAAGACTTTTTTGTGCTCCACAGGAAATTATATAACAAGACACAACAATTTGCAAAATTTTAAAGTGATGAAGGTCATGCAAACATATGGATAGATCAGATTCCTGGAAAATGCAAATAGTTATGAGTTTGTTGCCACACACTAGTCATTACCTCAAACATAGAGTGAGCAGGAGGACACAATACAACCTAAGCTCTAAACTGTCCTTGTGTGAGCTTATTCGTCATGGTTTTTTACAGAATTTTATCAAAACTGCTAAAAGCCTGAGAAAAAAAATATTATGAAGCAATTATGCCTTTTAAAACCTTCTGTAGGGTAATCCCTGTTTTCCAGCTTCTGGAAGAGGAAAGCTGGATTTTTCCAGAGTCATTGCAATCCCAACATAAACATTTTGGAAAAACACATATGTTTAGGAAGTATTTTGACGATATGTAAGGTTGAGTGGATTCTTCAATATATTGAAAGAAAGATGTGTGTGCTTTGTAATCTGAGTCCTGGCTGGACATCAAACTTCCCGTGAGGCATTCTGTCCTAGCAGCAGCCAAGAGACCTGATACCAATAATGCTCCAAGAATTCAAGGTGTTCGTTAATATTCAGCTATAATGAATGCAGCATGTGTTTTTGAATAAGCTACATGCTTGAATGAGGACCTCTCATTCAAGAAGGTGAGGTGCATAGTATAGTGATTAGACTTGGCAAAAAGCAGTTGTTTTGTATGGATGACACCAGCCAGCTAATTGTCATTGCTAACAGCACAGCTCCTCCAGCGTCACTCGCAGAAGCAAAAGGCTGAGCTGCTTGGTTGTCCCAAACTGCACCACACTGGTAAATCCCAAGGGAGTGCCGTGACTGAGAAGTCCCTGCAGGTTGGCACAAATCTGCTTTGCATTAGAGCACAGTTGTTTCAAGCTTGATATATGTTCAGCTGAATGCTCAGCCTTTTTCACTCTGGTTGATTTGTTAAAATTTTACTCGCTTCCAGTAAACTGAAAATTACTCTGCTTTCTAGAAACCATTTGTTTGAGCTTCTAAGGAGAATCAGTTTCAGTTACACCAGATCAGCCCAGTAACCCACACTAGTAATGCAAAACTTTGAATTTATTATGGAAGAGGAGAAAAAAAAATAGAACCTAAGCATTTATCCTTGTAAGAGCTAAAATTCCACCAACCTCAAAAGAGGTCTTCAAGTCTTTAAAGCAAGAAGGATCTGTCCCCCAGTAATCACCTAGGTCCAACCTGTGGTGTATATTTCCAGTGATGAACCTGCAAGGGAGGTGTTTTCATCCTGATATGTGCAGAATTTGGGCCAAAACATCTTCTCAGTTGCATAATGGGGTATTAGGGTGGAGGCCCTCATTTCCATACTGTTCAGATGATCATCTTTATACAGGGAAGTGAGATGTTCTAATACCCTTATCTTACCTTACATAACTCCAGATGTTAATCATCAAAAAAAAGATCCAGCCCTTTTTAATATTAGGGAATGAAATGATAAGGCTTGACTTAATTTTTCAATTTTCTCTTGATAAACCTTAACTTTGAGGTGCCACAGGAAGTGGATTCAGTAGACTTCTCAGTAACCTTCAGATGTAATTACATCAGCCTGAGCATATATATTCATCTTTTCTCCTCATAAAACATTTTTGCATTAAGTTTAGAGTGGAAATACTTAAAGAATTAATTGAAAGAAAGTATTTGGTGCTCTTTTTAGGTGGAAGAAGGTAATATTTTTAAGAAATAGTAATCTGGAAGAATAATCAAAGTACATTTATAGCATTTAGCAATAGTTTAATGAGTTTTCAGCGTTTCCATTTCCAGTCAACCAACTTCATCAGCCACCAGTACTCCTAGAAAGTGATTTGAAGTGATTATTCACTTTGGTACTATTCCTCATTAAGAGCAGAGCAAATGCTTCTGAAACCAGTGTAGAGGGGGTTTTTGAAGTGAAACAATTTTTTTTAAGTATGACTGCATATCTCTATAAAGTTGCTTATGGTTCCACTTTCCACACCCTATAAATAATAATAATGATTGGAAATAACAAAAGCTTCCCACTCAGACCAATTTACTGCAATTTTCTTTTCACCATCTTATTCAGTTTATTTAATCTTTAAGCTATCTGTGAATTGCCTCTGGATTTCAGACACATGTATGCAGATAATTAGCATAGATGCAGATATTACACAAGATGGTCAGGCTTATCAGATACTGGCATTTCTAATCTGTCGGTCCTTTACAGTTTGTTTTCAGATTCCCACTTTCTAATAACAGTAGAAATTTTTCAGAGGACATACTCCTTATCTCCCTTCTCCAACTGAAGCAAGAAAATCTCACAAAATGGGACTTAAATGCAGAATGAACACTTAAGGAAAGGCTCAAATCTGCATGCCATACCTCTGCCCTCTCTTGTATACAACAGAAAGCCCATCAATGTTATTGTAAATCATGATGGCTCAGTCCAGAAAAACCATATTTTGCACCTCATCTGGTCTAAATATTGAGTTTACGAGTGAATGTTGCTTTGCATTATGTGTTATAGATGCTTTATGTTTATTTAAGAACTCAGTTTGCAGGAATGTTTTCCAGACATGCGGTTTACCGCAATAGACAGTTGTTGATATTCTGATCCCAAGAGCATTAGAATATGTTTAGAAATTGCGACACTTTTAAAACCAGATGTTCTACATAAGCTACACAAAAAAAGGGGGTGGGGGAACAAATAGAACTGTCATTTGGCATGAAAACAGCCTGTGTTAAAGCAAAGGCAAACACATACCAAGTGAAATAAACGTGGTGAACTGCCCTCAACCTTTTCCTCCTTTTGTAAGTAACTATTTTAACAAAAGATGGAAAATCCCAGCTCCCAGATGGTGTGGGAAGGGAGAAGGAAGGCATCTGAAGGAAGCTGCTGAATCTTGTTCCTGGGATGGATCAAACTAGAATGACAGAGCTAGGCAACTTCAAGCAGGTAAAGAATGTAAATCTGTATTCAAAGCCCAGCACAGAAATTAATTTTCTATGTGTTTCTAAAGGTAAATGGTTGTCAATGAGGAGGCAAACAACATTAGGCCCTGCATGGTGAATGACCACAAAAAGGTTCCCCCCAACAGCTGGAGGATGGTGGTATACAGTGCCCTGTCCTCCAGGATGATTTGTTTGAAGACATTTCTGCAAACAGGTGAGGGATCATCCTGCTCTAGACACAGCCTCAGAGACTGAAGTATCTCAGAATACTTCCGCTGTGGGTCTCTGGTGTGAAAGCATGGTTGGGCAACAGAACGACTGGTGCTCACAGGCGTCTCCAGTTGATGATAAACTGTCTTGTTCCATTCAATCTGTTGCTGCTTTTCCTTCTGACTTTGAATTCTTTCCCTTGTTTATTATAAAGCAGAAGGCAAAAGAGTTTCACACACACCAACCTCAAACAAGTTGGCTTGAGTCATGTTACTTTCTGAATTATTTTTCCCCTCCTGTCACAAGTTAGCGTGCATTAGGGTGATCAGTGATAACACCATAGGTCCCAACCTGTAAAATCAAGACCAACTGGCAGCCAAAAGAAAAAGAAACTGAGGCACCTATGCCTTCCTTTACAGCAACATCGTACAGTGATGGAAACATGTTACCAGCAAGTGTGGAGTAATTTGCACAAAACATAGTGGCTTAAGTAACTAAAACAATGCATGTGTTTGCCCAAAGGTTGAAAATGTATTTGTAATATAAAAGTAATGGCTGACAAACGGCCTTGTTCGAAAGTAGTTAAAGGAATGGTGTGAAGAAAAGTGCTGTGCAAACATGGTTTTGCCAGCAGGTTTCCTGAGCGTTGAGAATCAGTCTGGACCCTCCTGTATCTCTTCTGAGCTGTAGCAAAGCTACTCTGCACATTGGTGCTGCATTTTTGCAGTTTGCTCGACTGCATAGGAGTAGGCTCATTTATAAGTCCATGGTTTCATGGGAAGGCAATTTACTTACGTTAGCAAAAGCATCAAACTGCCCTGCCAGCTTAGTCACTCTGCCTTCATTGAACAGAAGACTCCTACTAACTTCAGTGGATGTTGGACCAGATCGTTAGTCCAGCTTCAAAGAATTAACGCAGTAGTAGGATCTGCCCACTGACTCATTCTGCTCCTCATGAGTACCTGAAAAGCCAGCTCTGAAACTCTTGCTAGGTCTGCCTCACCAAAGACAATTTATGGCGGAAGTTCATGTACATATTTATTTTGTTGCTAAAGAGTTTGCTGGCATACTTCAAAGTGTGGGCTATTACCTGTTCAGGTTTATTGCCTGCTCGAGTGAATTATTGCCTACCTGAACAGGCCTGCTGAGCAATAGTTCAAATTAAAACGTGTCATTTATCATGTTCACACCAATCCAAAATGACCGCAAAACCCAAGGTGTAATTATTGCCAGGCTCTGACTGCAGAGCTATCATAGCAAGCTCTCAACCAGTGGGGAATACTCCTTCCTCTCTTTGAAGGAAGTCTGCTTCTTTCTTCATAATCAACAAATATGACCCCACCATTAACAGTAATATTGTTTCAAATACTGATGTTCACCATGGAAACCAACTTCTAAATATGGTGGAAGAATGTGACATGGATTCCATCTAAGATTAGTTTTTTTACAAACTGCAATTTTAGACCCAAGGTTTTCCACTGAATTTTTTTCTAAAAACAAATCTTGTGCTTCTCACCAATATTCAGAAAGTAGGTTGTCACACAGCCTGGGATGATGGTGTGATTTTTATTACTACTATTATTATTGCTACTACTATTATTATTTTACCCCAATTTCAGAACATAAATGAAAGCAGGATCTCAGCACCTGCATGGGCTGTGGATGCTCCAATGTGCCTACAGCTGTAGCAGACCAAGCCTGTACTTCCGTGTTCTGCTCCATCCTCTTCTATCACTGTTGCTTGCTGTGTTATCTTTTCATATTCTTTGATATATTTCACGGTTTGTGTCCCATTTTAACCTAAAACTTGTAGGGCTGCACCAGCCTATGGTATGCATATGAAAGCAGTGCAGAGCAACAATATATATAGTGTGCTATTCCCTCACATCTCTCCCCAACCCTTCCTGGCTCGTCTAGAGCTTTTGAGCTTTTTCTGGATAATGTAAAACTTCTGAAGAAGGAAATAAACCTGTTTGTCTATGTCTTTACTGAAGCACAATAAATATATATTGTAAGGCTTTCTTTTTTCTTTTATTGTTGTAGGACCCAAAAGGAAAGGGAACAATCAAACAAGACCAAAATAGAAAACAAAAATCAGAAGTATCTGCTTTAATGAAAGAATTTTGTGATAGGTATGGTGCAAACATGTAGGTGTAAGTACAGGGAAAGGGGAGGAAGAAAAAGATGTAGCTTTAGGCTGATCAGAAAACTCCTCTGGGATGCAATTGCTTGTGTACTGGGACTGAAGATAGACCAGGACTGCAACATGTAGTCAGACTGGCCATAATTCATATGCAGACCTGGTTCTGAGCATCCTGATTCCTGTCTCTCTTCTCTGTGAACCATACCAGGTCTCTGCAACTAAACACTTCTCAAATTACGGAGTTTGCATCCTGATCTGAATTTTGCAACTCAAGCCTACCTGTGGTTATACAGTCAGACAGAAAAGCCAACAAGCCAAGAGCAACGCCTAGTCACTGACTTTGATCTAGAAATAGTTATTATCCAGCTATCTCCATTACAAAACATCCAGTTTGCTAAACCTGGGTTATCTACTGATTTGGCTTCATTTGATAGACAAGAGCAGGTCTAGCATGGGAGAGCTTCACATCGTGAAGCGATACATCTTTCAAAAAACTGATAAGTGATAAATCTTGCAAAACCTGTGAGTAGGAAATGACATTTCTGTCCACCTCCCAACTCTGTCTCTACAGTTAATCCTAAATAGCACCACTGACAGTCTTTGCAGATGAGATGGAAAAGTGAGTGAATTAATGCTTTGCCCTACAGAGCTGAGAGACTCACCAGTGGGCAGCGAGAGGAAACATACTTTTAATGATAAGTACATCAGTGCAGTTACGCAGAGGATTTCAGTTTCTCAAGCTATAAGTTTATGCAGATTTTTCATGAGGGTTAAATGACTTATTTTCAAGCAATTTCTCTGAATTTCTTTTTCTTGGAAGCGTAGTGAGAACTTACTTAAAAAGGAAGTCACTTTGAATTCTCTCATTTTCACTCCAGATTAGAAGAAACTCTTCTCTCTGTGAAGAGTGAATTTGGGTCACAGTGCAGTAGCATTCGGTCCTCACGCTGAATTACTTGCTGAACATGTGGTAGTGTTTTGTGACATGGTCTGTGAACTGGGAAGTAAGCTGAGCTCACCCAACCCATTTCATTTATGGCTTTACACAAGTAAATAAGTATGTTTTCAGCCACTCAACACAAGAATGGCTTGCAAATTGCAACCGCCATTGCCTGGCAGGTTAAAGGTTAAGCTTTTCAACAGGTCAGACTACAGTGCTAATTCACCTCAGTAGTGAGTCCCAGGCAGCCTGTAATGCATATTTGTGGTGCTTGTGTTTCTATAGCATGCACATAAAATGAAAACCGTATGACAGAGGTTAGTCCTCTTAAATGGTTGTCACATTGGCTTGGGTAACTTTTGTACAGTTATCCATATGCTAGCCAAGATTCTGGTGGTATTTTCGTATAAATTTTATTGACGTGGTGAACTAAATTGGGTAATTTCATAGCTATTATAATCAGCCAGTGGCCCAAGCAATGCACTGCTTTGTTTATCATGAGAATGTTGCTAACTGGTCTGGCCAGGTTCAGCTTCCAGTGGTGGCCTTCTTCCAAATGTGGAAAACCCCTTTTTCTGACATAAAGGGTTCAGACAGGCAATCCTTTTGTGCTTAATCCACAAAAGCACCAATGCTGCGGGCTGAGGGCTCAGCCCCTGTTGCCAGATGTATTTCCTGAATGTTACACAAATAAGGAGCTTGCAAGAACTTCTTGAGTTCAGCTCACAACTGCCAAAGCTTGGACTAAGACTTGGATTAAATGATATGTCTGAATTAGGAGCCTAAATTAGGCACATAAAGTCCCTTATATATATATTGGGAGAGATAGGCAGTCCCAAAGATACCTTGGGGAACTGCATTTGTCCTCTGTGGGTGCCTATCCTCTAAAAGGAGCCCAAGGTAACAAATACCCTAATGCAGGCATCTTGGTTGGGCACTTGCAGTGCTATGGATCTGGACCTAGATAGCTACACATCATGGCAAAAAGTCACTTCAAATTGCTTCTTCAAAGGGCTTATATTTTTATGTGACCTCATGTACTACTTGGTGGACAGTCATTACATGCAGGCATAATCCTGTGGACAGTACTGCCAATATTAGTTCAGCAAGCCAAAGATCTGTGTGTCTGAATGACCAAAAGGAGTCACTTTTTGTTGCCAGAGAAGTATTAAAGTTTCCTCCTCCTCAAGGCAGGAAGAGCAGACACAGCCCTTGACTTCCTCTCCCAGATCCTTCCTGACCAAGATGCCCTTCTCCAAGGGAGGAATCATGACCTTCAAAGGCCGTGTCTTGTACATCAGGACATACTCGTGCATAGCACACATTTGTTGCAAAACAGGTGAATTAAAAAACTTACTGTATAGGCCAATTCTGAGAGATTTCTGCTGAAAGGTGAAATACATAGCAAATAAAAGAGAAACCCATCAGTGCACATAGCAGGAGACAACTGAGATGTTTTGGGAAGCTCCCATTTCCAGCTCCCAGAGTTCTTCTACATCCCTGAGAAAAGAAGATGAGTGGTCCCCATCTTTGGTGAAGTGCTTGATGGAGCCAGCAATATCATTCCGGTTTAACACTGACTATAAATGATGCTTGCATTTCAACAGCATTTTTTAATAGTATTTTTCATAAGTATAAGCTAAAGGAGTTACTTTCCACCAGGGTCATGGAGAGTTCACTAAATGCTGATAGACTGTATTCTGTATTAATGGTGCTAAGCTAACTGCCTCACAGAACTGCTAGAGCCCTTTATTTAAAGAAATAGCACTGTATTTCACAAGAAAATATTTTTAAAGCTTTCCCTACCGATAATTTGTCTAAAGAAAGACAGGTCTAATTATTTATACTGAATCTAGAAGGCCCAGTATTGGACGCATTCAATAAGATACATCCTTTATTTGAATATACATTCCGAGCACTCTGCAACACAGATCATTACAGCATTTTGCTTTCTTTTTATTTAACAGAATATCAGCAATTAGCTTCTTCAGCTAATTATTAGATTTTATAACTGACTCTTCAAAAACACCTACGAGGATTAGGTGGAGCCTTTATACCAAGCTCAGGGTAAGGGATTCCACATGGCAAGAGGAGAATCGCTGTATGAGTCGCAATTTCTTCTCTTCAGTAAGGGGAAGGGATCCAAAGCTCAGATGTGTCAGTTCATCTATAGCAGCAAGCTGGGTGACAGAGCTGGGACTTATCCCTGGACATGGGACGTTTGTTCATCAGGCCAGGAGCTGGGGGCTTGTACCTGGCTGTAGGTAAGATTCTTACTCCTTTGCATAGGTAATTCAAGTCAAAAACTAGTCCTTGATGGTACTTGTGCAAATTCCGTAGTGATGGTAGTGGTTTGAAAAGTGTGGTGCTAGTTAGAAAATAGTTCTTGTTACAGTCACAAATGTGAAGTTACCTTAAAGGAAAATTACTAGGAAAGTGATGTGTGTTAAATAATGAAAGAATCACTAGGAATAACTTCTCCCTATCAAGGTAATGCAACCCACTGAAAACCAGGTGATTGCACTGAGAGTTAATTCCTTGACTCCTTGTGGAATCTACAGATTCTTTACAAAGAACAATCTGCTTGCACTTCTCCCCTACCATGTCCCATTTCAAATCTATACAGATGTAGTGGAGCTATTCAAAGCAAAAGCCCGAAGACAATACAAAAGAGCTTCTGCTTTCTACAAGTCTTCTGCCTACCCACGATGGATCAATTTATGAAGCTGACAAAACTTACCGTTAAAATGTGACGACCATGAAAGTGTAATGTGTAATACCCAGCTAGACAAAATGACTCTTTTAGCTCCGACTATTTGGTTTAACAGCTGCAGCAAGAGTGTACACAAATTTTCAGAAATATACTTACTGTATATGCCTCTCCATTAAGGGCTGGTAATGCAGCCCATACCCTCGCAGCACTGAGGTGACATCCAGAAACTGAGATATCTTGAGAACTGCAGGTTCAGCTTCTCAGGTGATAAACTGTCCATAAATGTAGTGATAGAAATTAAGGGTCATATTTAATGGGAAAACAATTCTTCAGACACTTACCTGTTAGCTTCCCAGTGTGTAAAAACTGGTTCCAGCGTATTGGTTTAGAGAAGCTATGCTCTTGCATATCTGTGTAAGATGACATCAAGTGACTCCAAACAAACTTGAATTAAAGTACACAGGGAGAGAATTAATCAGTCAGGCACTTAAGCATAAGCTTAATGTTAAGCATGCAACATAATTTTGTTAAAGTGAGTTCAGGGGTATTTGTATGTTTAAAGTTAAGCACTGAACTTATCTGTTGGACTATATCGGGGCCTAATAGCTTGCGTGCTTACTTGTAAATTTAAAATGCTTAATGTGTTTATTCTGGACTCTTCCTGTTGTTGCGCATCAGAAATCATTGCCCACAACCAAGTGGGATAACACAAGTGTACAGCAGCAGTGCAGCCCAGCTCTTCCTAAGCCAGGGACAAAGAGCTGAATATGGACAGGGAAAATGCACAAAGCAGGTCTTCAGCAAGCTCTCAAGCAGCAGACCAGGTTTTCCAGAGCCCTCAAGCACACATCACTAGTTTTGGCATTAGCTCCGAGGACAGCAGAGTTAAGACACTGCTGAAGGCTTTTGAAAGTTTTTGCTCATTGGGTTGGGAATAGTAAGAGAAAGATTGTAGTTTCCATGTGGCTGTCAGAGACAGAAGAGCTGAGCTCTGGTCTTTGCTCACTCATGGATGTACTACATTTGTGCAAGTCCTTTCACTGCATCACTAATCTGGGACAAGTATATTTTGCTGTCACAACTCATTTCCTCTGTGTGTGCAAAGGTGATGGACCCCAAGAGCTAGAGACCTGAAACCTCTGTGTAAGAGTGACATTTGAGCTGGGCCACCCCGCCTGTCTCCATCTTGATGTGTATGGAAAAGTGGTCTGGGGAGATTTAGGCAATAAATCAATATTCCCACCCACTAATGACCAAAAAATAAATGTGCCTGAGTGATATACTGAGCACCTTCTATTCTCACTGAAGAAGATCGTTCCTTTGGGACTACTTTCATGTGTCTTTAGGGGATAGAACCAAATTATACCACATGAGAGATGGTAATTTTAATGTTATGCTGTAAGGGAAAAACTATAAACATAACAGGAAAGACTGGATGTTTTCCATTAATATTTTTAGAAAGGTTGCTTCTCATCTGTACACATTAGTTTTTCAACATCTCTGGCAAGATTTAAATGAATTATTTAACTGAAATTGAAAAGCAAGTCTTACTTTTAAATTAAGGCAATAAAAGCTGTTCTATTTTTTTTCTAATTCCTAGAATATTACCATGGAAGATTAAGATCAAAACCAGATCCAACAGGCAATAAGGCTAACAAAATACCCGATCTCTAACCTCATGGGCAGGAGATAGACCATTTTAGATAAATGACTGGCTACAATCAGAAGTATGGTCAGTAGAGTCTGATGAATCCATGAGGTTTTAATCAGAAGCGTTTCCACATTGTGTCACTCTTTTGAGATGGCGAGCACAGAGTGTGCGGAGCCAGGAGTGGTGCAGGGCCATGTGAACAAGCCGCTGCTTCAGGAACCATGCCAAGTTTTGTGCAAACATGGGGGAAAACTGAGAATGGGACTTGTGTAGATTGGCTTGAAATTTCGGTTTCTTGTGCTCTGTCAGTGGCAAATCTGTAAGATATGGTGAGTGAGAACCTAGCTGGAGATTTTTGATTCAGAAACCAAAACTGGCCCAGGAGAAGCACTTGGACAGTCAGATGAGCTCTGCTCATGCGGTCAAGATTTGGTCAGTTTGAAGCTGGGGATGTTTTTACAAGCTAAACTGACCCCTTTGAGGGCAGCAAACATGTTCTGCTTTGTGTGAAATGTGGTAGCACCCACTACTCGCTCCACGGAGCTCAAAATTATGGTTTCCTTGGGTGAGGCGCGGGTGGGATCTACTTGCTGGAAAAATGAATCATCTGAATTGTAGAGCAGGAGAGTTTCTATGTGCACACTCACCCCCCGCAAAAAACTCTCTCCAGTATTTCCATGCTTCCCCTTTTGCCATTAAGATGAAATTTTCTCCTGCAACTGAACAGTAAATGTTTCATAAACAGTTTCTCCGTCTGCAAGTGGACCTTGAAAATTGATTATTTTTTGTTTGTTTCTTTTAGTCTCCAAATGTTTCTGCCATTATAAGCAGGCAGTTATTTTGCTAGGAAGGAATGTGAAGAATTAGAAAAGTTGAAAGCGATTAGGACTCTGTCTTTTAAGACAGAGCCCTTCACAAAGCCTGGCATTCATCCTACTCAGAGCAAGCATCATAAGACACCCTGAAGCCTTGAAATCCCTCAGTTTTAAACCCCATGGGGTGGCTTTTGCATTATCAGGGAAGAGATGATATTGCAAAGACTATTTTCTTCATATTTTAAAGGTCTCTGAGTTAATATTTATTCTAAGTAGATGTTTATTTTTGGATACTTTTATTGTTTCTAGGAAGGCCACAAAGAGTTCAATGTTATGGAGAAATGGTTACTTTGTATTTATGGTTAAAGAAAAAAGAAGAAAAAAGAAAGTGCCAAACAATCCTGCCCCAGTTCTTTATTTAAGGAGACAATGTACTTTCCACCCATGCACAGGCAGTGCTTTACAGGCTGTATAATAAAACGCTGTTCCAGATATTGTCTAAATAGAAACAGATTTAACCCTAATGTTGTGACTTGCATTGCTGGGTAATGAAAGTTTTCAATCTGGTTTTACTTTGTTTTATGCTTGCTGGAGAACTGCACATCCACAAAACCCTGTCTTATGCCCTGAGACCTGTTGTTCCAATGCCATCTATATATAAAAGGTGAACATCCCCAAAACCCAGAAAAATCCTAGGATTTGGCCTTTTCTGGTAGGTAACGAATCATAATTCATCCCTCAAAGTGATATTTGCTGCAGATTAGAGAACAGAACCCGGTGATTTCAAATGAGACTTGGAAGTGCTCGTGACAGTGAGGTGGTGGTGCCTATTGCTTCATTTTGTGATGAGAGGTCTGAAACCCGAGAATTTCTAGCCTTAAAACTCTTTGAGGGTGAGTCAAATCATTTGCCTGTGCAGTCATTCACTAATGGCATGCTCAAAACTGCTGAAAAGACTCTTTAATTTCAGTTGGCTTTGAAAATTACCCATTGCTGTGTTACCTAAAGCAACCTCCAAGTGTTTCTCCATAGGGGAAAAGACCTGTGATAAGAGATAGTCCCTGAAGATCTGAGAACAAAAGATGGGCTGCAGCATATGCATATCAGGAAACGGTCCATTACTCATTAATTGCTCCATTTCCGCACACCAATGGGGGTCACCCTGTCACTGAGGACCAGAGACATAACAATAATATGAATACTGCTTTATTTACAATTTTACAAGAAAACAACTTTCCATGGTTATTATATAGAGACTGTTTTTTTAAGGTTTCCACAAATAAAACACTCTCGGAGGACAGTAGGAAGTTTGTAATTTGAAGCATTTTGCAGTGGGACTAAAGGCTTATTTCCATATGTCACAGAGCCACGTCCAGCTGTTGGGGCATGAACTAAGGACTAGGAGGAACCAGATTCTCCTCTTTGCTTCCCCACAGATTTCTTGTATGACCTTGAACAAGTTACTGAGTTTCACTGCCTGTGTGTACAGACAGTACTCTATTATACTCCCTTTTATACTCCATGAGGCTCCCTTTTATACTCTAAGTAAGTATTTTATATCCAGAAGAGTCACCCTTGTTCAGGTTCTCTTAGCTCCTGTGCCAGCTACCTACTGCCGGTGGCTTGTGCAATTACCTGCTCCAAAGGGATCTGTTCCCCAGGCTGGTGCTGGGGGAAGATGGAGGGAGGGTACCAGTGCTGGCTGCTGGCAGCGTGTGCCCTGCCTGGTTTGGGGCTGCCTGGGGCTTGCAGGACTGGGGTCACTGTGGTTTTTCCCATCTGCAGATCAGAGGTAACAGGACTCACCTACTGCATGAGAAACTGTGTGTGTAAATACAAGTGACACTAAGGGCAGGCATTATTATCATAATGTGTGTCTTACGAGTGCTTGAGGTAGTCACTATAACAACATCCCCTAAAATTTGTGTCCACTTGAACTGCTCTGTCTCTGTAATCGCAGAGCAAGAATGGGCAGGTATGACTCTGATTCTTATCATCGAGGATTAAAACACAGCAATCACCCCGGCCCACCTCTTAGTATTCATTTTACTTATTAAAGCTTCCCAACAAGTCTCTGCAGTGATGTTATCTGCTAAATTGTGTGAGGTTTCTGATCATTAAGTGGATTGGTCTTCAAAGAGCTAAATGAAAATGAGCAATAAATATCAGTGTTACTTAGGTCATATAGTGCAAAATGACAAGGAGACCGAAAGATCTTCTGGCAACCGTAGAACAAACAAATATGAAACAGATTCACTAAAGCTTCTTGTGGGTTTTTATAAAGTTTCTCAATACTCGTAATTGTTTTTAAAAGCAAGTTAAAATGGAGAAGCAGACTTGGTCTTAAGGAGCAGGAACTCCTGAAAACTCTTGGCTTTTTTGTTCCATTGCTGTGACCTGAAGTTATGTACTTTTACTCCTGCACTAACTTTCTTCTCTGCAGAAGGGATATTGTAATATTTATGTATGTGCTGGAGAGGGTATCATTATTATGGCAATTTCTACAGTGCTTTGCACATAGACAGATGCATTGAAGAAGGTGAGCCCTCCCGCTGGTGGGTGTAAACATGAGCTTGAAGTTCTGCACCTGCAATTGTATTTCCTGTATAAAACTGAGCACTCGTACCAGTAGCAACCTGACTGCAGAGGTAAATGAGGCAGCAGTGGTTGCAGTAACTTCTGCTTGTATCTGTGTTTTCATTCACTTGGAAAAATAACCAACCACAACAGTTGCCAGGGCAGATTGTATCCTCAACCAAATACTATGAAAATCTTCCACTGCAAGTAATATTAAATGATTGTGTGATTTCTTAGACAGTATTTTAAGGACTTATTTTTACTCAATGAAAAAAGTAATTAAAAAAATCGAAATGCTGCAACTTCTTATGTCTTGATTACTCTTTTTGTCCCTTTCCCGTAGTGTAAAATTATGAGAGCAGCCTCTGTGAATGGTAACCTTCTCCTTGTATAAGCCACCTAACTCTGTGAATATTGCTCTGGTGAAGCCACATAGTCCTCCTTTATAACATGACAAGGGAGCAGCTTTCATAGCAGGAGCTTTGCCAGCCTGAGATGTCCATGCACGCTCAGGAAACCAGGGACAAACTCCTCACCCCACTACAAATCCACTCACCCTGTTCTCAAAGGCCAGTTTTGCTCTAGCCAGGAGAAGGATCTTCCTTGTCTCTTCACCAGCTTTTCTTCTTCTGGAGAAGCAGTGTTTGAGAGGGGTACAATAGAGAATTTCTCTCATAATAAAAATACCAATACTTGACCGTATTCATTCCTTTGGCTCTTTTAAGGTCTTAGCTGTTGGCATCTCTTTTGTGGTGACTGAAACATGTGAGTTAGAAGTGGGACCAAAAAGATAGAGGAGATTCAATTCAAATACAGTTGGAAGATGGAGGCAAACAGAGAGAAATGGAAGGAGGAGTCAACCTTTTAGACAGGAAAGAAAGAAGGCTATAACCTAAAAACCCACAAGCCTGAAGGTAACAGTCATTTCCTATTTCTGTGAAGACTGTTGGGGTTTCTCTAAAGGAAGTGGGGGATGGGGAGAGGATAGTTCCTGGTATTTTCCTCAGCTTAGAAAGCAGAGAAAAGTCATCAGGCTTCCTACGTGACTAAAAAGAAGTGTTACAGAAAGTGTGAACTCTACTGCAGTACCATTGCATGCTATGTGGTAAGGGCTAAGGTACCATGATGGTGGCTGACAAGCAGCCAAGAAATCTTTACTCATATTTGACCCCACAGTGCTGTTCCCTGTGTATAAGGCAAAAATTCTAGTTGGATGCTAAAATGATTCAGGGAGGGGTTAGAAGTGCCTTGACTCCTCCATTCTTCCTGCTGCTCAGTATTACTTGAGTCCTTTACACCTAAGGAGTGTGCAGTCCTCTGCAGCAGAACTCCTTCCAAACACATCTGGACGATGGGCTACATCTGCCATGTGGTGACTGAGAGCAAATACACCCAAAAGCTTTCTCCACCTTCACAAAAGGTGCCAGCAACAAAAGAGATCACTGGAGAACACCCATTAATTGGTTTCAGAAGATCTTCAAACAGGACTCAGAAACAAATCAAAGCCATGTAAGGTAACTGTAAAATGTATAGTTCAAAATGAAATTATGTGGTACTTGTTAAACATAATATTTTAAACTTCTGTGGAAGCATCATAAGGCTTTTAAATTATAACCGTGATCAAGCATGATGTGAAATACTATGGCTCCCTTTTTGCAGATAGATAAATCAGGCACAACGCAGTGATAAAGGCTTGAACATGTTTCCTAGGTACGGGCGTAAGGACGCACATCATCTGGGTTCTCATGCAATTGATGTCTGTCTCCTGTCTCCCCTGTGCAGATAGAGATTATCCATCTGCACAGCAAAGGGAGGGGGGCCGACTACAGAGGTTTTGGTTGCTCTTATAGGATCAGATCTCTAGTGATTTGGGCAAGGACACAGAACCAAGTAGTGGCATTAGGATGAATACCAGTGGGTCCCCGCTCCCATTTTCCAGTTAATAGGTATTCAACTGAGGACGGCAGTTCTGTACAGGAAAAAAATCATTATATAAATATATACTGAGGTGAAGCAACCCAGAATGAAGATTAGAAGGAAGAAAATTCAGGTCACAGGTCTCAGCTCCTATAGTATGAGATTCTAAATCTGAAATCTGACTTGTGCTGGAGCCTGATGTGCAGGGCCCATGTTTTTAAAGATGTCGTATTGCATTTGTTGCATCAGTTAGGATTTACATAGCCTTCTATGAAATTTGGGCCATAAATGTTGATTTTAAACAAAGACATTTCCATAGGATCTTTATTGTCTGTGTAGTGGTAAAGTGCTATGAATAATTTTTCCCAGGTGCTTAAACAGGTGGTGTCTTCAAGGGAAGTAGGGGTTCTTTCATGTTCCCTATAATTTGTGCTGTCTTAAGCCTTCATTGTCAATGTCTTGGGTGAACATTTATGGCTGTTTGAAATGTGCCTTACCCACAAAGATGCTGGATGCCCAGCTCCACAATTGGAATATAAGTGTTACAGTTATTTATTTACAGGGAAGGAAATAACACAGTGGCTCTATTTGCTACTCCTAAATTTATTTTCTCTTCTTTTGTGCAGCGTAAAAATGTTAGTCATCTCCAATGGCCCTTGGAAATAAGCTTTCCAAATATATTCTCCTACTCTATATAGATGCACTGATGACACTCCTGCAGTTCAGCAAGAGGAAATCTGACATAGTGGCACTAAATGACAAGGACAAAAATCACTGGGGAGAAAACTCTCCATAAAAATCTGAGGGTGATTATGGAGCACTGGGAAATGTTGCCAGTGCTGGACTGCATACTCGTTGAGCCCTCATTTCTCAGACATCATTGATTAAAGGTGGATGGAAAAGTGCCATACAAAAGAGCAGACTCACGAGCTTCAGCTTCTGTTTCCATCTGCTTTTGGGCTTCAAGTTCAAACCCATGTGACAAAACTGGGATTTTTAATCTTGTACTTAAGGCCCAAGCAAAAATGGCTGCACTGGTAAATGTCTGGATTGCCACCATCAACACCTGATTCTCGTGAAGGTATGCCACCTTCTTTAGGAGCTTATGTTCAGAAATGGGAAGCAAGCTGTGGCAGCCAGGTTTGAAAATGGGGATTCATATGACTGCAAGTTTCCATTTTCTCATTCAGCTTTTTAAAAAGCCATAATACTTGCTTTCCTAAGAAACACATGTCATGGACTTGGATTTATCAGCATTTTTAAAAGCAATGGATGTGTATGCTTGCTGAGATCCATCAATTATGAGGGCATATATAAGCTGTATAAACATTTCCATGTGGTTTGGGGATCTCCCTCAGTGATGTCCTACGTCCATCCTGTCCACGCTCATTTATTCTGACACACAGAGAATCCTCCATGACTGATGACACTACAAAAGTGAGTGATTGACCTTTCCCTGGTGTATACCCGCAGAGATTATCCATCTGCACAAAGAGCGGGAGGAACTGCACACAGGTTTTAGGGGATGCTTGAAGGAGTTAGTACTGTGACAGTTCAAGAAGCTGGTTGTTCAGCAAAAGACCTCAAAGAAATAAGAAGTAGAAATATGGTAGTATATGAAAATACCACTTCTGCTTCTCCTGCCACATGTGGATCATCCCTAGGATAATACTAGATATATATTAATAAATAAATATGAATATACAATATATATATTTATGTGTGTATATAAAGCTTTTTTCCATTAGAGAAAAAAGCTGAGACTAGGGCATGTAAGCTGAAGCAAACTACTGAGTATCTATTTTGTTCAAAAACTCTTAAATAATTTTTTCTTCTTCCTCCTCGTCATTTTTCCAGCCATATGGATTTGCCAGTTCACTGCATCATTGCATGTTTATAACACAGCATTTCTTCAGCAGCTGTCACTATCTCATAATACCGTAGTACATCTTGTATGCTGAGTTGCAGGCCACTACACGATAGAAAACAGCTTACACTTAAAGAAAAAAAGACCTTCTCTTGGCATCCATTTGGATGCTGATTGTGGACTTAGAGAAGGCAGAGAGAGCACTAGCAGCTCTCTCAAATATGTGCACTGATCCAGCTTTGTGTCAGGGCTGCTAATTCACCACCAGTGCTTGACATTTAGCATGATACAGTTTAGGGTACCTTGACCAGAGACATGGTCCTTTTTTCCCTTTGCTAACCTGTGACACACGAGTTGGCTACTGGCATGTAGCCTGGGAGCCTGACTTGCTAATGGGTGTTTTCAGACTAGGAAAAAGATTGGTGAAAATAGGATAGGTGCATGCCCACACAAAAGTTGTGTGCAAATTCTGGAGATTTCAATGAACTGGATTAAAATTGCCTCCAGTCTAGGCATAACAGTATATTCACTCCAGGGTTATAGATGAGATACCAAAACATGAATTAATGTGTGATCTTCTTCCCCGTCCAAAAGATAAAGAATCTGTAAGAACTGCCCTAAAACTATGTTGTCTGGAAGGGGTAGAGAAGTATTGAGGCTATCTTCTGCCATTGCCATTATCTTCCTTGCCTGGCAGCCCTCAGACATGGCTAAGAGCTGGGGAAATTGCTCTATGGACTCTTTTGTCACATCATCACTCACTGCATGCCCACTTTGGGCCAAAACACAGGATTTGGTGAGCACATAGCATACATATTTATCTGGTCATGTGAGAGTATGTGTGAGTGCTGGGTCACAGGGAAAGGAGTCTGTTGCCTTATTTCTCATGTAATCACAGAGAGCTTGAGTTTGGTTGTGTTGGGGCTACCTCAGCTGAAGGCTTGCCCACATAGGCTCTATTTGATGCAGATGTTCAGGCTGTGGTACTTTTTCAGAAGTTTGGCGGGTGTGACTTTCAGCTCATGCTTATCTTTTGACCATCACCAGAACAGGAAGAAAGATTTGGCTTTTTTTTTTTTTTTTCTTTTTCTTTCTAATGAATATTATGACATGATAGCTTGAGTTATCAAAGTATCTTATAACATGTTGCAGGTGGTGGTTTAATGATGTAACATCCTTTCATAGAAAATAAAACACATACCTGGTAGTTAGATAGAATGTGGTCAGATAGCACTAGATCCCAAATTTGTGTTGCTAGCTCCTCTCACGTGAGCCTGTGTGATGAGATTTTACAAAACCCAAATGCAACCAGGAAATATTTCTTCTTGTAGTCAGTCATTAGCAGAGAAAGAGCAATTGTACAGTACTAAGATTATCCAGCAGTAGAAAGAACATCCTAATCCCAGACATGAGAGACAGGATGTCCATTAGGAATGGTACCCACTGATCAATAGTCTAATTTAGCATAGAGAGGTTTTATTGCTTTGGGAGCTGGAAGAAGAGGGAGGTATTGCAGTGTCTTCAGTTCTAGTCTTGCCTCTGCCGCTGATGCACCCCAAAGAAACACTGTCTGACTCCATTGCTTTTCCACAGCCATACGATCAAGCAATAATTTTAAACTAGCAGACCATTATGTATTTTGAATGTGTATTTGATTATGTATGGGGCAGCACAAAAGAAGAAAATCCATTTCTGACAATGTCGGGAGTAAGCTGACATTTGTCTGCAGTTTGTTTTGGATCAAATCCAGTAAATTTCTAGGCCATCAGCAAAGAAAATAATTACAAAAGTCTTTTTTCAGACATTTAGTGCCTTTTTCTTTTTTTTTTTTGTAATAAAAAAATATAGAGAGAAAATTCCAAAGCAGAGTTTGAAAACATTTCTTTTCTACAAATATGCAAATATTTTCTACAGGGTATTTTTAATGTTTTCAGAACACCTCTGTCTGCTGCTCCCCTCCCATGCTTCTCAGAAATGAGATTTCAAACTGGGAGCTGGTGAAGTGCATCACCTTCAATGGTGAACTTGGCTGCCAGAGGTTTTTCTAACCAGGTGAAGGGGTAAAAGTTGCTATTACTACATGAACTACCTAATTAAGAGTAAGCATTACCAGTAAAAACTTTATGTGTTGGAATTTATATAAGGGTCAGGTAATCACATGAGTAGGAGGTGGCAGGCGGCATGCTGGCACACTGCGGCTCTCACTCCTGCTCTGCCTCCTCTGAGGAATTACTCCCGGTCTAAAGCTCAGGGAGGGCATGTCTAACTTAATGCAGGAAAAGTGATAAAATGGTGGTAGTGAAGCCTAATAGATTTTCAAGGAGATTGAGCAGGAGCCACGGAAGGTAGCAGTGAGGCATAGAAAGCAAAAGTACACCAGGCCTCATTTAATTATGTTTTTCACACTGCATTAATCATCACAAAAACAGGATTACGCCTATTTTTACATCAGTGTCGGAGGGTAATACAAATGTCATTTTGTTCACCGTCTGTCATTAACAACTGTTAAATTAAAGGTTTGAAAAGCAAAATAATGAAGGCAGGCTGCTCCCTTGACCTATTTTTCACCAACAACTTTTTCCCCTTTGACCTCTGAATCTGAATTTCCCTTATCAAATCATCGTGGGATTTCCTATGACTGTTCTCACTTTCCCCAGCCCCCACAGCCACCCTGGCATTTGTTGTTCCCATGACCTCCCTCTTCAGCTGTCTTATTTTATGTGCTGGTTTGACAGTCAGTCATTTTTTTTTCTTCCTACAGCATCCATAACTCCTGGCTCTCCAGTAATCTTCCTCCTTCTCCAGTTGCTCTTCCAGCAGCTCTGCTGGTGCCTCCTGTGACCGCAGGCTCCTTCTCTGTCTGCTCTGGGACTCGGCTCAAACCCTTGCTCACTGGCTCTCAGTTGCCATGACCTAAGCCTCCATCCCTACCTTATTCCTTCTCCCTGTTAAGTTCTCTATAGTTTATAGGTGTAAAAGGTACCTAATGTGTCTGTTCCCGCTTGTCTCTGCTTCTCCTTTCCTATTTTTCTCTGACTTCCTCACTCTCTTCTCCTGTTTCTTCCTTTTTGCTTCCACCCTTGAAATAAAGAACTCAATTTTTTGCTATTGTCTCCATCCAGATGTGGCCGTGCAAAAAGAGGCACACAAATTTGACTAGCTATATGCTTAGAGTATGGTTTAGTGATGTGGGATCCTTTCTCACCCCCACAAGGGCAATAAATGAGTTATGAAGTTAAATATACCTGTTACTATGCTTGCATAATTATTCTTCCTAGACTCAGGGAAGTAGAGATTCTCTATTAAATTTAACTGTAGCAATTGTCTCAATGATGGCTCAGGACGACTGTTGTAGCAAAATGTGCAATTTTTAGTGTTCTTAAAAGACTGACGTTGCACTTCACCAGGAATTCCCTTGGTCTGAATTTATGGGAGGGGGCTGAAAAAAATAACTGCATGATGTCTTCTCAGGTGGAATTTATCCTAATCTTTTCAAGTCCGTATACTCATGTATCATTATAAACCCTGACATATAGCTCACCTTTTTCCTGCACACACCTGTGATTGCTCTGTATTATCTCTGGCTTTGAGGTACAGAGGTGTGAGTATTGCAAAGTTAGGCAAAATTCCAGGCTGGTGTATAAGATGCTGTGTTTTTCATGGGAGTGAAATAGTAGGACATAAGTCTGTAATCCAGACTATGATAATTTTTTGAGTGATTTAAGGATATGGATGAATCAGATCAGTCACAGCTCCGATTTTGGAGGAATGCACAGGAATATATCTTCCCACATTAAGATCCCCTGACTGTGATCAGTCTTTATCACCCATACCTTGACCTGAACGATGGACAATCGACTGCATCTGTTTCTACTTTACTAATTTGATCTACCTAAGGAAACTACTCTTGCAGGAACTTTAAAGATGAAAAATAGCACCAATTATAATCTCTAATACAATTGATTTCTAAGTACCCATGTGTACACTTCTGATTCTGTACAGTTCTACTGTCAACCCCATAAGAAGGGATTTTATGATGATCTGAAAACCTTCTTTCCCAAGACTGTGCATAAACATGCTGCAAAGCCATATATATAGGCAGATACTCCAGAACTGTTGGTAAAAATGAATATTAACTATATGCAGATCCTAAATTTTACCTATTTGTACAACAATGGGTCAAATAAATGTAGCAAAACCTCTTTTTCATTCTTGTCTTTCCCATTTTTGTGTGCCACCATGTGCGACCTTGGTTGCAGTTGGCACTGAAGGCAAATCTACTCCTTTGCTACTGCACCCACAGCAAAGGCATTGGAAGGTAGCTGAGATCTTTCACAGAAAAAAAAAAAGTTGTCTTCGTACGATATCTAATAATACAGTGTAAAAGACAGCACATTTTAAAATTAACCAAAGCAGGTACGTTTTCATGCCATTGAAAAGTCCTCTCTGGAACTCACTGACACATCAGCATAGCCTTAGTTGGGGATAGTTATGCAGGTTTGTATTATAATAATGAAGTTTATCATTCAGGATTTTAAAAAGGACATTCAGGAAGCCAGTATCTAGTTAGGCTCTGAAGAAACGTCTGTACAAGTAGATTATTCCATCAGCTTGGTGCAGCAGGTAGTTTTCACCTTGCTCCAGAGAAGGGTGGGAGGATCTAGTAACTGATGAAGACATGATACCAGACAAGATGGAGCATTGGCATGATTCCATATGATAATTTCAGCGTAATTGTTTTACCTTTAGGCTGCTGTATCTGATGAGACCAGTCTCTAGCTGATCCAAGGTTAGGAGAATGCAAAACCACTGTAGTGTTGTGCTAAACACAATGCAGCCAGACCAAATAATCTGGGTCAGTTATCCATGCAGATCTGCAGATACAGGCACGCATGCAGTTTTGCAGGAGGAACATAACATACAATAGCTCCAAATTTGGGAGGAGAATTAGTAATTTACTGAGATAAAAGTTGTGGCCTCTACAGTAGGCTGGGTAATCGTATAAGTAAATGTAAAAGTCCATTTTAGAGCAGTGTTCTTTTAATACTAATTGGATGCAAAAATCTTATCACATTAGTAACCTTCATACCTTTATAATAAGTCTTTTATTGTATTAGCCAGCTTGGTTTTCACTAATATGATACGAAAGACTTGCTAATATATTAGGAAAGTCACTAACACTATTAATTTACTAGATAAATTACTTCTCTATCTTGGAACTTTAAATGAAATGGAATTCACTAATCCTAATTGGTTTGCCTTCTACCAGAATTATTTCCCATTAGTTCAGCATGTTTTCTTTTTTCATACTTGAACAGAAGAGATTTCTTAAACTCAAAGCCTTGGGGTACAGTATATGGGTTTATTAATTATCAGGTATTCATTCAAGGGGGTTAATTAAGCAATAACTTTCCATTGACTGGAATATACAAAGGAATAAAAGGCTTGACTTGTCCTGCTGATTAAAGCACTGAGGCTGTTGTGTCATCATTTTGCTCCATTTGGTTGTGGGGGAATAAAGATTTTTCCACTGTTTAACATAATTGGCCAAGAGCTCAGAGACCCCATTCCTTATGTACAGGAACTTTGTTGGTTTGTTGATTTTTGTCCTTTTTTTTTCCTCCCTCTCTGCCTGGTGGTGAGTGCTGTGACCTTTCCTTGCAGCTGTGGCCCTTGGTGCTGTTATCCATGTTTTTGTCACCTGAAGACTTGAGAACTGCAATGCAGCAAAGGGAGCTAAATCCCCTGGGAAATGAGGAGCCAGTGCTGAAGGCAAGCAGCCTGCTGAGTAAGCAGGGTATCTCTCTGTAAGCACATGACACCGATGCTGAGGAATCAGTACTTGGCTGCGTATTGGCTTCCAGGCAGAGTTTATGGTGTTGGCTTTGACGTCTGGGCCTAATTCAAACCTCTTTGGAATCAGTGGAAAGACTCGCCATGTACTTCAATTGATTTTGGATCAGGCCCAGCAGTCTCGGAATAGCTTGTCTATGCGAGAGACACCCTCTCTTCTCAAGGGATATTGCCTCATCGCTTGAGAGGAGCAGCATGTCAGCTAGAACATCTTTTTTTGGGAAGGAGAGTGATCTGCTCTCAAGTGAGGACCTGAGACTCTTTCAAGGGCTACTTTGGTCTAGGGCTCATCCTGCAGGGACTTGAATCTGTTGGCTTTTAGGGCATACCTTTGAGAAGTGGGTCCTTTGAGGGCATAAATTAATATGTTAGAATAGGTGAAAGAGAAAGGGGGTCTTCCTAGAGCTTCCCTAGGTCCAACTGAACTCCATCTCATGTAACAGCCTCCCCAGGGCTGCGGCAATCTGTTTTAATTAGAGCAACCTCCGAGCATCTCTCGATTATGCTGAGGAATGGGGCTTTGCTGAGAATTTAGCTGACCCAAGCTGTGGGAGCGCAAAGGCCATCGTTGCGCAGGCCTCCCACGTACCCTCATTTGCACTGTGTGAGTCTTCAGCCCGAGCCAGCTCTCTGCCGTCTGGGCTCTGGAATCCATTTATAAAAGAAGCTTGTGGTTGTGTCTGTTTGTTGGTAAATGCATATTATACACTAGCTGGAGCTGGCTGGCTGACTGAAACTGCCGCTCGCAATCAGCCGTGCATCACTGAGTCAGCGCATCCCAAAGCCTGAGCACATCTCTGCCCAGGGGAAGCAGGGCTGGGTCCCCACCACGCCCAGGAAGGTGGGGCCTCCGGGTACCAGCGCAGGAGCCCACTCGTCCCAGGCAGAGAAGGAGAAGGAGGTGGAGCTGCAAGCTGGAAAAGTGTGTGATATTAGAGTGACTGCTGAGTTTATTCTCCAACAAGCGTTAGCATGCTTTTCTCGCTTGATTGTTTTGGTGATTGTGGTAAAGTGCAGATGTTATGCAATGGTAGGACTGGTAACACTGGCAACTGCCAACTATAGTGCCAGGATTCATTTATAAGCTTCCCAGCAACGAGCTCTGTCAGCACATGCTTCACCTGCTGTTACCATTGCAGGCACCACCACTGAGCCAAGCCGTGTCGTGACTGAGACGCCCCTTCCATCCGCGAGGACTGTACCAGTCTTCTGGGAGAAGGGCTTCTTGCCCCCATGAAACCACTGTGCTGTGCCCACCCCATCCTCTGTTAACTCTTGCAAACCAGCTCTGCAGCTCAGCCAGAGAAGCTGAAATTCCAGCATCACCTTACCAAGAGGGAAGTTTTGGTAAAATGAAAAGATTTCAAAATCTCAACAAGAAAGGCTGTAAGATTGCCTTGAGTGTTTGAAATAATGTATGTATGCATATATCTAGGTATACCTGTATAACTACATGAGCCAAATGACTTGCTTTGGCTTGCTTATCATTCTAAGACATAAAACAGGTAATCTAGCTTTATTTGACACCTACGATAATCATCCAAGAAAATGAGCTGCTCTGTAATGGAGGTCTATAAACAGGTCTTGCAGGTCATTCGCACAAGCTGGCTCTGCACGCCAGGGCTCTATGGAAACGTGGCTATAAACACTGTGTTGGATCAAGAGCTTCTCTACTGACAGAAAAGACAAACACTAAAGCTGTACAAAACTGAATAAGTCTTAGAAAATGATTCACTCTCTTAATTAATTTTCCATTTTGGTTGGTGGAATGCCCTTAGGTGGCTGCAGGGGGCTTGAATTTCTTCTTTCCAGGCAGAGTTCACCTTTGCACAAGGGCTGGGAAACTCTCTGGATCTCCCACCCGCCATGCACTGAGGAGCCCAGGCAGAATCCTTTAAGGGAATATTTTCCTCTACCCAAATCATTCTGAATCACACTAATTTCTTAAGGCACAGTCACATGTGGCTCAGAGGCTTATTTAATTGCTAGCACAGTGGTATGCTGGGAAGCCTGTAGACTTGCTTTGTTAAGCAATGCCCCATTCCCATCTCACATAAAGTATCCCCAAGTGCATCACTGCAGTTTTCTGTCACGACAGCCCCCAGTAAAAGCAACTGTACGTGTGAGCAGTCCTTCTCGCAAAGGGTGCAGCTTTCTCCGGGTTCATTTCCTGGTTGCCTTCATGCTAGGACTCTGCATTCACTGGGTGAATCAAACACTCATAAAATAAGGCAGAGCTGATGAGCAGAGTCAAGCATGCATTCCCTAACTGTGCAGGATTCAGATGCCCGTGGTCTGCCATCTTGTACCAGTACAGCTGGAGCAAACTCATGTTGCAATATGGATGTTCACACACTGCTTTTATGTCAAGTTTGTGTGGTTGTTGAAGTTCAGTAGAAACAGTTTGCTTGCTTTCTTTTGAGTAATAACAAACTGAAGGCTCTGCTCCAGCTGTTTCTTCTATGATTTATAACTACATCCTTAGGCACAGTTTTCCCACTGAAATCCTTTATTCTGATCAGGAGACAGGACGAAAGGAGTGGAAAGAGCCCCCATGTCATGCCCCAGGCCATCCTAGGGAGGGGATAGGCAGTCCTGTGCCTTATCTTTTCCAGCTCTTCCCCTGTGATATGCTTGGAGAAATGACTAAGCTGGGGAGAGGATCTGGAGCAACACGAGGTGGGTGCGTAGGAGGTTGCCAGTGGGGTTGTTCCAGCTTACACTGGGAGTCACCTTGACCCAGCGCTACAAAGGAAACGTAAAACTAAATTTCGTCTTTCCATTCCTGCCCCACGAACTGCACAGCATAAAATGTATCACTTTCTTATTTTCAAATAGCATTTCTATATGCATTATTAATATAACTAAAACCCAAACCCTCAATTTATCACTCCCTGGACACTCACAGTTAGAAATGTGTGTTATATCATTGTCTGTTTAGAGATGGTGTTAAGTTCTAGCTGGAAAAGAAAGGTGTGGTGTTGGAAACTGTATCTTTCCCAAAAGGAACACCAAAATCTCCTTTTTTTCAGGACAGCAGTGTGTAAGGGTCTCCCCTGATCTGGGTGTAGGGCGACAGCAGGGTAATGAGAGGGCATGGTCCATTTTACTCTCTCACCAGGCAGGAGCTACAATTTGGCTGAGTCTGCCATTGTGCCTTCATTAATCAGTGATTTGACTGGTTTCCCCCTTCCTATATTTTCCCAATAAACATCACTTTAAAACCCAAAATGTAGCCCACTAATAAATCGTGGTTATTTTGTTCTATCAAGCTTTCATCTGGTAAGCCTTAAATTTACACTGCCCAGAGGAAGACTTAGATTAGGATGCTCCATATGGTGCCAGAGATGGAAGAAGGTTTATGTAGCTGGGGGTTTCTAGCAAACCATCAGAAGCTTTAGGATTACACTTTACTCCTGAGAAAAGTTGCTGGCAGAAGAATAGGTTCTCATAGTCAGATTCTCAGAAAAAATACTGACACCTCTAAGAAGTCAGGTAGGAACTGCAGTTTTGGCCTAGTGAGATTTTTAAAGGCAAGATTCCCATGAAAGCCATGTGAATTCAGTGGAGGTATTTCCATTGATTTCAAAAGGCTCTGAGGTATAAAAAACATAGGGTAAAAATCTTACAGGCTGTTCAAAACCTGAGTTAGGTGGATTTAGCAGCAGATCTGTGTTAAAGGGAAAGGGGACATCCACTCCCTTTCCCTCTGAGGAGGGGAGAAGGTGCAGAATATGCAACTATTGATTTATATACAACATGATGTGGCCCCAAAGCAGCCACTGACCATTGCAGGGGGCTACAAGGGATGTGCTACCTATCCAGCCACTGTCCCTCATGAGGTCTCGCCAGCATTTTCCCTGGGCAAGCTGTGCTGCAGTGGAGTATCAGGAGTCATCAACGCTTTGGAGCTCATCATGATCTGTGCAATGCGGGGGTGGAGGCCACAGCTTCTTGGGTCTCTGTTTTCCTTCTGCCAGATAGGAAAAAAGCTCTTTTGTGGAATTCTGAAGGATGGAAGCCGACCAGCATTAGCACGCACACTGTGGAGACCTATGCCTTCAGGCAGGAATTAGACATGATAGTTGAGTTGAAACTGGAAGAAATTGCTCCTGAAGCACTCTGTGGTAGAGTGTAAGGTTTCATTTCTAATGTCTAGAAACTGCACGCAACTGCGCTTGGGAGAAGCCGGCTGTTTAACTCTGGGTACTGTCAGCAGGGCCAGGATTTCGACTCCCGTAATTAGCAGCTAACATCAGGACTTCAGTGTGCCAGACAGCAAAGGGGTCCCTTCTCCAAACATCTGCCCCCAGCACCCCACTAGGAGGAGAAAAATATGAGCACAGGGAATTAAAGTGACAGCCCCCGTGATCTGGCATATGTCACTGCCTCCGAGGCTGATTTAACTGGGCAGCAGGTAGAAAAGACAAATATTCACTAGTGGAGCTGGAGAAAATGGAGGCAAGGCAGAATGAGAGAAAACCTATTAGAGAGAGTGTTTTACAGTGCAATTCCTTGGGGGGCTGGGAAGGAAGGAGAAAGCTCACCATAAATGGAAAAAGGCTTGAACTATAATTAATTTACCTTGTCTGATCTTTTTACCACATTTCTACTGTATTTCCATGCGCGAGAAACAAATGCACCAAAACTCACAAGTTCTGTATTTTTTAAGTACTCAGTAGATAACTGTCTCACAACAGATTAGCATGGTAGTATATTTGCTCAGTACATGTAAGGGCTTGTGACATGTTGGACTTCACCTTCAGATCAAATAATCAACCCAGACTGAAAGGGCATTTATTGGAAAGGCAATATGAGAAAAAGATGCTGCTGCTCTCTGAACTGCCTGACTCCTGCAAATTAGCAATGTAAAGGAGAGGTTTTCTTGGAAATCTGTAGGCAAGAGGCTAAGCTCCACTGCTTGCACTTAGCCAAATGGATATCAGGAGCAGTGAAGGCAGCTCCCCTCCCAAAGCTGCCGGTCGCTCAAAGTCAATCTGGGATGTGACAATCAACCCAGATTCTCTCTGGCTCATACATTGCCAAAAAGAGGCTTGGAAATCAGCCTACGTTTAACATTTCTAGCACCAGCTGTAGTGGATTCTGCTCAGTTACCTGTGTGGGTTCTGCAGGTAAATGTATGCCTGTACCAAATGTAATTTGTGCCTCTCACAGTGATGTCAGCAGCAGAAGAGACACTGAAAGATTTGATCAGGCTGAAGCCAGGACTCACACAGTCACTTTTGCTATGTAGAACTAAAGTGAATAAAAAGGACAGGATTCCAGTGAAGGTCTGAACTGTCCCTAGGTTCAAGGATGCTTGGATCAGGGGCTGGAGTCTGCCCAGGAGGAGGAAATCAAGGCTAAATTTTGCACTTCCCCCTTTGTAGTGTCGACTATACAGAAAAAAAAGAAATATATGGAAGGAAGCAAAGTATAGATGTACTTCTGCAGGCTAAGAGCTAGTTTCAGTACTGCATACTTTTATGTAGAACTCAATAAAATGCATTTGCAAACATAATTACAGATGCAGCAATGTTCTCTAATAATGGATTATATAAAGCATGTTATGAAATGCATTCATATCAAGTTCTTGGCAAATTATACTACCTACTGTAACCAGGTGTTATAAAACCAATTATGGGTATATAGGAATTACCAACACAATGTATGTACCCCTTAAATAAAATACTATTTCAGGTGGTTGTAAAACGTGCTGTAGAGGGTGGTGGAGTTATTTCAAACATGCTGGAGCCAGCAGCACAGGAGGGGAAGCCGTTCTTGGAGAAAGCATGGTGATAAATGGTGCTTCAATGCGTATCGGCTGACTCTTGGCTCAAAGCCTGCAGGTTGATCCAGCTGTCCTTATGCACCATAATATTTTGTCCTGTTTTGTAGTCCTGTAAATTCCCATCAAAATATGTAGCACTTTGCTCACCTAAGCAATGAATGAAAAATAATTAAGACCCTAGTCCTGAATTAATATCAAGCATTTATGATGTTGCTTCAATTTGCTGGATTCCCACATGAAGGCTTTATCTGAAGCCTTTTCAGTTGAGTGGAAATTTACTATTGAATTGGGCAATCTCTGGATAAAGTCTTGGTTTAATTTTGTCAGATTATTTCTTTAGGGCAGAAGGGATGTTATTCAGAGTTATTAGGTTGTGTATTTTGCTGTATCATGAGAAAAACAAATGGATTTCTTATTCTACTTCCTCATCACTAAAAACAACCTCTAGTAAAAGATAAGCAGAACCAGTACAGATAAAAAGGAAGCCCCTCCCCTTTTCTTCCTGCAGTGAACCTTTACCCAAACTGTCTTTTTTTGTGTGGTTCCTGTTGTTGTTCATATATTTCCTAGTTCTGCCTAGGACAGAGAGCACAGTCACAACCACATGAGTTCCCATCATCTTGTTTCTTTGCTATTCAGAAAAATCTTCTCCAGCCCAGTTTTTGTAACAATGGATGTTTGGGTAGTTTGAGAGAGCAAATAGTGCATGGACCATGGCTACCACATCAGCAAAGTAGTTTCATCATAAGCATGGAGCTGCAGAAACATATCCCTTAATACATCAGATAAAACCTTTTTGAGAATGAGGTGCACCATATAGCATACCCAAAGCCCAGCTCTCTGGATCAAGAGTACTGGCTGCAATTGAGATGCCCTTTCAAGCTGTTCTCCTGCGTATTTTTCAAATTAAATCCAAGTACATTATGGTGTATAACCACTCCTATACAGACATGAGATTGGGATGCAGCTGAGCCATATGCTTAAACACAGAAACTTAGATTTATTTCCATAAAAGCCGTTACAGTGATCATTTGCAAGTACATCTTTCCTCCAAGGACCTCAAAGCACTTCACAAATATTGTTGGAGGCTCAGAATGTTCTCACACTTGGGTAAACTTGGTCTTAGAGAGGTTAAGTGATTTACTTGAGGTTTCCCAGTAAATCAGAGGTAGAGGTAGGAAGTGAAACAGGATCATAACTGAAAATGACATCCTTTAACCTTTGGAGGTGCTACTGTGTGCAAATAAAGGCCTGACCCTGCTAGCCTCACTCATGTGAGCAGTGTCTCTGAAATTAATGGAATGACTGGCATGAGAAAAGAGCTGCAATATTGGCCTCTTTAGGCCTTTCTCTGTGAAGTGTTTAATATTTCCCAAGAGGTACTGTTTGGCTTCATCTCATACCTTAGTGTCTTATAGCAACAACAACAACAGCTACAGAAATCTCAGTTTCATTTTTTTCCTCTAGTGCATAAAAGTCAAGATCCAAGACGAGAGTTCTCTCTGGGTAGGCGCTAAGCCACGGGGACCTGAAGACACTTGGTGTTTCTTGGAAATGGGCTCTGACTTGTCTGCTTTTCTACTTCACAGAGAAAGAAGAGATTTTGGGTCACAATATGGACCTACATGTTTCTCAGCTGGTAAAAAACATAGTCCATATTTCTTCTTAGCAAAAGTTTGGCTCTACCCCAACTTCAGCAATCACAAAGACTAATATGTAAGAAAGACTGCATTAAAAATATAATGTAAAAATATGTCTTTAATAAAAGAAAATAAGAATTCCAAAATACTTTCTTCTTTCTCTGCAGAAAAAAAGGTTTCTAGCTACAAGCCACTTTTTGCCTATTTAAGTCTTTGTGCTTCTCATTCCACTTCTTTAGCAGGCTTGAAATGAATGAAGAGGTAGAAGATGAGGGAGTGGCATAGGTAGTAATAGGTATATAAGTTATATAAATGCACAGCAATAGCAAGCAGATTTCAATGCTAATGCAGACGGCAGAGATTTCTACCGTTAAGGAAGAAAGGAGGGAACCTGCAGCATCTGAAGAGAAATCGGCTGACTGAACTCCAGTGCCTGCTCCAGCCTGCAGAGATGGGAGACTGCCACAGACGGGGAAAGTGGAAGCGACTTCTGAAACCTGCAGAAGTGACACTTCCCTGAAGCTTGAACTTCTGCAATAAAGGGAAAGCGATCATTAACTGCAAGTAAGGAGAGTTTGTGGAGGAGAGAAGAAAAAAGAAAAAAAACACCCAACCTTTAACTCTGGAGTTTTTAAAAGTGCCCTTGTTTGTTTTCTTGGCAGAGGAGCAGAGCATTTGGCACCCATCCTTGGAAGGTGGCCCAACTGTAAAAATGCTGGGGTTGGCCCTTTCCATGCTGTTGCTGAGCGGATGGCCCAATAGCCGGCAGGGCCCTCCAAACCCCACCCCATGCTCTGGCCGGATCCAGGCTCCAGCCCGCCCGTATTAAAAGCCTCTCTTCTCCCACTTGCTAATAATAATAATAATTTAAAAAAAAAAAAAAAAGCCAAAGAAGTGCCGAGTTTATGCAAGCAAACCCGACCCAGCTCATGCCAAGAGCTCAGCAGAGAGGAGCTGGGGGAGCACCAGCCAGTGCCCGGCTCCCGCTGCAGAGCCCGCGGGGATGGATGGGGCTCTGCGCTGGGCTCCTCTCTGACTCGCTCTGGTCTCCCTCCCGGTCTGCTCCCACAGCCTCAAGGTATAGGGCAGAAACAAAGTTTTTTTTACTCCCCCCCCCTCCTTTTTTCTTTTTTAATAACTTTATCAACTCCGAACCCCAGGATGATTTGTGCGTTTCATACTCTCTCTGCTTTTACTCTCGGTTAGAATTTGGATCCTTTCCATTTCTCAGTTAAAAACTCTTTTTTTCTTTTTTTTTTTTTTTCTTTCCCCCCAGTTGTTTGTGGTTTTGCATGAAAGGGCATTGTTAACTCCTTCACCGCCTGTTTGGAAGGAGCTGTCTTGGCTCAGCTGTTGCAGGCATTTCTGGAAGAACAGAATAAAGCGCTGCGTTTCAAAAATGCAGGATGAAAAAAGAAGAGTAGCGATAGAAAAGATTTACATTGAAAGTGCTACTGTAGGATAACCTGAGTTAGAAATTCAGAGTGCCTATTATTTATTTACAAGAGCCCTGACCACTTCTGCAAGGCACTAGATGAGGCCTTTCCAAGCTGGTGCTCGAAAGAGTCAGCATAGTGGGGAGAAGGGGACAGGTTTGGGACAGCATGGGAGAAGAAGGCTGGCCCGTGTGGGCAGGGGAGCCAAGCCACCTTGTGCTGCCAACGAGCAGGACTGCCACCCCTCCCCAGTTCAGTGTGTGCACAAAGCCTTGCTTTTGTGTGCAAAATGGGGAAATCTGTGCTTTTTTGCTACCTAACTGTACAACAAGCAAAAGGTGTGCTTTTTTCACTGAGGCTTTGTTAAATGTGGTGTCACACTTGCCTGTGGGTGAACAGGAGGTCCTCGACGTACCAGGGATATACATAAAGCGTGGGAAGAGCTGGGAAATTTTCACTGGAAGTTGTAAAAAAGTGGAGGATTAATTTCCCTAATATCCATAGAGATGAGAGACTGGGAAGTTGGCATCTGTCATTTAAATCTTTTTTTAACTCTTCACCAACAGTTGCAGCTGCAGAAAGTGGGTATCATCTCACTCCCGGGGGGAGGCTGACCCGGGTGCGATGTGTGCGCTTGCACTGCTCGCAAGAGCTTTCCCAGCTGAAGTCCTTGAGCTTTGAGTGAATGCTAGAAACAGAGATGACGTAAATATTTGGCAGCAGCTAGGATAAGTTATCTTTTTCTTTTAAAAAATAACATGTTATGCAAGCAGGTTTTATTATATTTATGGCTATTTATTATTTCTTTCTGTAGATGATAAACTAATCTTGTTGGAACCAATAGGAATGTAAATTTAATATTTCATGCTATATGTGAATTAAATGACACAACATTTCTCATGTAAGTTCTAAAAGCACATGAAAAAAAACCTTCCTATATTTGCACATCCTGTGGTAATTAGCACATGAATTTTTACCAATTTTAGTCTTTGAAAAAAATACTTTTATAGTGATTAAAAGAAGTGCATATTTTTCCAGCATCATCCCCAGTATGATCGCAGTTCTTAAATATTTGTATGCACGTTTGTATGTATGTTTGTTGTGCCTGTTAGTTCAGTTTTGTAGAACAAATGGAGAAAACGAAAATATAGATCTTTAACCACAACAAGATTCCCTGCAGACAGGATTTTTTTGTACTGCTATAGAAATGTAGCAGCTCGGAGAAAGAGCACAGCATGTAATTCTACATACATCACAGCCCTTTTTTATTACTCCTACCACACCAGCTGAATGGAGAATTACAAAAACTATGTCCTTGATTCTGTAAAGATTTTTAAAAGAAGCTTAACTTTAGACATACAGGTAACTTCAAAGGGAATTAAGTGAAAATAGAAGATGTGAGTAATTCATGACAGAGGGATGCGTTAGAGAGAATGATCTACACAGAACTTGATCCAGAAGTTCTGGAATTACGTTAATTGACCTTGGTGAGCTAAACAAAAGCTCGTTGGAAACTATGTTCAGAAGCTAAACCCAAGATTTTTACAAAATAAAACCCAGAGTAATGGATATTCATATTATTGCGTATCCACTGACTTTTCTATAGGCAAAGGGTGAAATCCTGGCACTGCGGAAGGGAGTGGGAGTATTGCCATTGATTTTACTGATGCCAGAATTTTGCCCAAAACACTTACACTTCCTCTGGCTCTGAGGTTTTTTTATTAACTCTGACATCATTTTCTGCATCTAGGCTGTCACATTGCATGGAGTGCAAAAGCATTTTAAAGTTAACAACGGGCTTGAGCTGCAGAGCACGGCTCATTGATCAAACCTATGAATCCATCTCGACAAAGTTTGATTAGATGTTTGATTCAAGCCTACTGTATAGACGTGTCTCTTTGTACGTTCACAGTTTTGTTGGCACACCTGTTGTGGCCCGGTTGGGAAATTTTGTGCATGTAGCAAATCCTGGTCTAGTGGGGTAAACTAAGCATCGATTTTGTTTCACCACGTCGGAGCAAGCTATGTCAACTACTGCACATCACTTCATGATCATGCTAAAGCCACTCTGACAAAAAGCCACCTCAGCAAGCTGTCATTTTAATGTTTTATCCATTTTCTTTTTGTATACGTTTGCTCCACATTTCAGTGAAGCCTCATCTCTCCTGCCCACTGCCATAGGCTACGAGTCTGCAGCAAAACTCAGTCTCGAACATGTCACATATAATGAAACAGGAAAATTCTACTCAAAACATTCTGATTGCTGGCTTTTGTACTGAAATCCCCTCCCGGTCAGGAAGAGGAGAGGACAAGCGAGACAGTGGTAGGTGACACCTGAACAAGGGCCATACTAGACTTCTTGCAGCCAAGAGCATTATCCTGGTTGTTTGCTGTGGGACACGGGACACCATCCCTGTGCGGTGCCTGCAGTGGGAACCCCCATGTGCCTCACTGCTGCAGCCACATGTGGGATGCCCGTGTCCATTTATCACTTCAAACTAACCAGTTATATTGTAGTACTGCAAATTAGAGGCCTTCTATATCATAATTTGAAAGCACTTAAGCTTATATTATCTTTTAGCTCTTTATTCATTTAACTAGTTAAGACTTTGAAGACCTAATCCAGTTCCCATTAAGACAAAGAGGAGAATTCCTTTCTCTGTGAAGCATTATACTTTGGGAAGACAAAACCTTGGTGTCTGCCTTAGACTTTTATATCTTACAGGCATTAACAGCTCAAACTATAGATTTTTCTCCATCAGTGGGGAAGTTTTATTCTTATCCCCATTTTACAGGATGAAATCTCTTATTCAGTGAAGTATGTGAGCATGTGCCAGTTTCAACAGAGCTGATGGAATCCTTCCAGGATAGACTAAGTTTGCCAAAAGTACAATTTGAAGTGGAAAACTATTCACAAATTCAGGTTGAATGTAATGAAGAGTTTTGTCAGAAAGAAAATCAGGGGAATTTCTTTTCTCAGGAAAGTTTAAATGTTTCATTTAAGTATTTTCAAAATAAACTATGTCATTTGGATCTTTCTTAAACCACTCACTTTTCAAAGTTAGTCTTTTTGTTCATTATTTTGAAAGTAATATGATAAACAGAATATTAGACTTCTCACTAAGAGAGTGAATTGTCACTGCTTTAAGTTTCATTTTGATATTTTGAATGGAGGAACTGTTTGTTGTTTAAATTTTGGGTTAAAAACAATATGGAAACTTCCATTCTAGATCAATCAAAGCAATCTGAGTTGAACCAAAATGAAACTTCTGGGGGGCTTTTATGTCTGTTCCACCAACACATGTGTCTTTCGGGTTCAACCTCACCTGAGTCATTTTTTCAGTTTGCCGTTCAGCCACCAGACTGAAGGGAACACGTCTGTACAGCTCCGACTCCAACAGCTTAACAGCTCTATTGTTTTTGGTTGACTCCTGTGAAACTACCTGTGCTGGGAGTCAGCCACGTGGCTTCAAGTCTCCCTGAACTGATGCCTAAACAAACTATAGGAAGTCAAACAGGGTGACGGGCAGAGCCCGACACAGAGCCCTGGCTGGCCCCTTTGGTGCTCTGAATTCAAGACCCTTCTCCTCCTCCAGGTTTGCTGAGCTCTCTACAACACATCTGGCTTAAGAAGGAAGGATGGGGACTGAAAGGGGAATTATTTTCTTTTCAGGTTTCAGTGCTTGTGACCCAGACTGGGGATGTGTATAAGGTGGACAGCAAAGGAAAGAAATTCCTGAGTGAATTTGAAACTGAGATATGGGCTAAAATTTTCAGTGGTTCTTATATTAGCCTAAAATGTCCTTCTCCCTTTAAATAAATATCCAGATAGCTTCCATTAGTTACCAGGAGCTTTCCCATCTTCTGTTAATAGCTCCTAATAATCCAAAGTAAGTGATAAAATAAAGATTAGTTGGAATAATTTTGCAAAAATTACTTTAACCAATTAGTCTGTTAAGGGAACAGTGGGAACAACAAAGACATAAATTTAAACATATACCTCTAACTAGCATAATTACCTTTTAAGTTTCAAACTGTACACACGAAAAAAAAAAAAGAGTCCAACCAGCCAAGAGAGAAGGAAACACAATCCAAAGGATGCTTACTACACACCAAAATATTTTCCACCAAACTAAGTTTTATTAACTTCCCAATGCCATGTGATATGTATCTGCAGCTCACTCATACTGCCTTAATTTGCTGCCGTGTGTGACAAGTTGTAGTCTGATCTAGTCTGACACGCCATGGTATGCACAGTACACATATATCATGATAAGACAGTTGAAAACCAAAGACAAACAGCCCCAAAGAGAGAGTTAAATAGCATGATCCAACAGGGGCCTGCATCCATCAGAGGGAGAGTATTTGAAATGGCACACCTTCCACTTGCAAGTAAATAAATACTGATTGCATGCTACAGCTGGGAGTGAACAAGATAATTCAATCCAGTGTTCCCACGGATGACTTTGTTTCTTTTCCTCCCTGTATATTAGTTAATGTTCTTCGTAATGACATCTTTTTTATCAATGTGTAGTGAAAAACAGGGTATCTAGGACCTGTGAACTCCACTGAAATGAAAAGGGTGGAATTGCTTCCTGCCCACTGGAGAAAGATGAACCCAGCTGCTGCTGTTGTAACATGATGCTCCATGAGTGAAGATCTTCTGTTCTTTATTATGTTGGTAAAAGCACCAGTAATTCAACTAGCTTCATTTCTGGACAACTTTGGGTTCCCCTTCTAAGGACACAAAATATTTCTGGGCTATAACTAAAGGAGTTTCATTGTCCAGGATTCCTCTCGTGAAGGGGGTGAGCTCTTCAGTGTCTGCAGGTTCAGGGAGAAGATACTGCCCAGTTGAAGTAATGTTAGTTTACTAAAAAGTTTGGTAGGAAACAGGTGACTTTTTGTCATTAAGTGAATGAAGGCATTAGTAATTATGACAATGAGCTCATGTTGAAGGGATCATTGTAAAAGCTACAATAAAAATACATCTGCTTTGTTCCTTATGTCTCAGGTATCACATCTGAGGTGTTTCTGGGGTCCTGGGATCTAGAGTTTTAGGGCATTACGCAGATCTGATTTTCATGCCTAGAGAACTGATAGACACTAATGCAGTGCTTTTTATCACCTATATTTGGGCCACAAAAGAATATAAAAATCCAGGTAAACATGGCAGTAATTTGTAATGAATTCTTCAGTGCTTTGTTTTATAAAGACTCTGGTGGTTTGACCAAGTGAAAGCTTCCTTCACTTAGGTCCCTTTGGGCTCAGCTTGTGATGGTCTAGCTGAGAAACTGAGAATTTCAGTGGTTATTGAAGATTATCTTAAAGTGTTCTTAAAGTTGTACGTATAGTGTTGTGCTGCCTTGCTCTGAGTAACTGGGAAGATGAACTGGGCAAGTGCTGTGTCTGGTTAGTGTTTCTACAGACTGTGCAGGATGATCACTCATCCGGAAAGAAACACTTTCCACTCTACGTGAGCATCAGTGGAAATGCTGAGAGTGTTCAGTGCTGTTCTCTTTTTATCACAGAAAAGTGACATTCTCTATGGACCTGCTCCAAAGCCTGATCGTGTCAATGAAAGGACTCCTATTGACTTCAGTGTGACTTGGAGTGGTTCCTAAAAATGGGAACAAAGCAGCAGACTTCATAAATCTTCTGATGTGGTCCTTAAAGCAAGAATTCAGACCCCATGGGGCAAAGGTTTGTGATTAGAAAGATGATTTGGCCTCTCTTTCTTCCTGAACTGAACCATTCAGTTCTTACTGAAGATTCATTCTTTGAGAAAAATCATATGCCAGTCAGCATAGGGGATAGTCAGTCTGTTAAATGCTACATTATGCCTTTTACTTTTCATTAGGGTGTAAGATTTGATTAAGGCAGTCAGTGACCCTGTTCTTAGGAATAGAAGGGAAAAAAAGAAAAAAAAGCCAATGGAGCCATAGGGCTAAAATATGTTGCTGAGAAATGAAACAATTGAAGGTGTGGAGGAGAGAGGAATTATCACAGCACTGTTGACACTGAAGTAGTATTGACAGGCTTTAAACTGCCATAAAGCATATGCTGGCAGTATTTCATCCTTCACCTTTACCATAATGCAGACCCTGTTTATGTAGGAGAGCTTCCTGGCATGAGAGAAGAGGTGCACACGGATGACCACGCTCCAGAATCGCAGGCAATGCTCACCATCAGCTGCTGCTCTCTGCAATCCATTGCATGGTTACAGCTACTTTCCTAGACCTTTCCTAGAGAGGTTTTTAAAGGTACTTAGGAAATTAACAGGAGTTGAACCTCTATGTCCCTTTGTGCCATTGATAGAAACCCACTTTTATTTCCTTTCCTAGCGGATATGACCTTTCCTTCTCTCCCTTTAGACCTGCTGCGTGTCCTCCATAAGTTAGTGCCGTGCCTAACTATGTTAAAACACACTGGGAAGGGAAAGCCTGCTCACTGTACAGCTTTCTGTCATGACTCTTTCAACATTTGACTCACAAGTGTAATTTGGCTTTATCACTCCCCAAGTGCACTGTAGATGCCTGATTTGCAAGGCACATAATATGAACCATCATGTTACTGTGTGGAATCTCTTTTCCACACTGCTCTATATATGTCATTCAACCTTTTAATTTGATTAGGAGGTTAATTTGCATGGTACTGTGTGTATTCTTTTACTGGAATATATATACTATGAAATGTATGATGTAAGTTAATCCAAAGCTAAAGAGGCCAATAAAAGCTAGTTCCTTAAGGAGGAAGAAAAAAGAGCACAGCTCAATGGAAGAAAAGCTTGGTAGGAGTCCAGAGTCCTGACTCATTGTTAGCCTCAAGAGCGTCCTGACTAGCATCAACGTGTTCTGGAAGCAATGTGATTTTCCTACCGTATTAACAAAAAAATAATAAAATGTAATGCTAAAACAATAGGACATACCAGAAAATTTCCACTGAGGAATGGGGCTCTGTAATAAGCTCATGTCAGAATGATTTCCAACCTCTTCACATAATCTGAGCATGTGGCAAAGTGACATGACTTTGTGCCCACCGCGGAAAAGTGAGCAGCTCTTCTAGGTGCGTAGACTGTTTCTTCTATACCAAGTACTTCAGAAAGGAAACAGAATATAAAATATATTTCTATTCATGGGAGCCACCCAGTCAAGAGGGAGCCCTAGGAATGTACTATATAGCTGCAGAGAAGCATTAAACCCTCATGGAAATCTGAAAAACGCCTCAATGGCTTTCTAGCCATGTCTCTCCATAACTATAATCTCAAAAATATATATAATTTGGAAGTGATGGCGTCCTGGAAGCTTGGCTAGTGTGAGCTCACAGTTATCTTTTACTTGATCCTGTGAAATAAATTATATGCAGCAAATCCCAACTGCAGATAAATTCTTCTCCATCTGTTTTCCTATAAGAGAAAAAAATGTAGAATTGCTTTCATGCAACAATTGCACAAGCAAGTCATAAGCTTAAAGATGAAGGAGAAGAAAGTTAGAATGTTTTCTGGTTTAATGCCAAAGATTTTTAAGATAAAAATTCTCTGGAAGTAACTGCAATAAACCAATGACTGTTGAGCTTAAACAAACCTCAAGTTAAGTTAAATTCAATTTCACTTAAATATTTCTTAGGAGAAAAAGAAAACATAAATGCAGGAAAACAAAATCTTTATGTCTTAATTGTCATCTTTTTCCCACAATGTCTCCTAAGCTGAAATGAGGTCATTTGGATTTTAGTAACCAGTCCAAGTACAGTGCAAAATATATTTCAAGGCAGAACTAGCGTTCACATCTCAAAAGCAAAGGAGTTAACAAAAATATAAAACTGCATGAGGGAGAAGGCACTCAATGTCTAGGGAAGTATAGTTTTACCTGTCAGGAACAAAAAAGTTGGTCTGCATCCATTGCATGGACATGAACTAATCTCAGCAAGGGCTTCACACAAACAAACAGCTAAAGCCTGATCAAATACAGTCTAAACTTAGCAGAAAAGTTCCTAAATCAGAGTTTTTCTTTCTTTTTAAGGAAAATTTCTTTACATTTAAAAATAAAACAGGTACAGTCTTGTAATTGTGTGAATCAATAATGTTTGTAGTAAAAGTCACAGAATGTGCTTATACAGTTATAATTTTAGTTTGCAGGCCACTTAAATGCCTTACATGTACAGTCCGTAAAGAGAATATGACCAGGCACTGAGAATAATAGCCTGAATAAATAGGGAAGTTGTAGAAGTAAGGCTAATGAAAAATAAACATTCGTGTTGGGAAATGGAGAGTGACAGTAAGAATTAAAGTGATCCAGTGTTTCAGCTATACAAGTGAGTGAACACGTACTGCAAACGTTTTATATGGGTATCTGAGAAATCTGGAAGGGGCCTAAAAAAAAAAATAATTAAGTGATTGATGATTACATCTGCCCCTCTTTAATCACAGCATGTTTATTTAGGTCTTTGTAGGCAGTGAAGATTTTTTTCCACTTTCATACTTGTTGTGTTTTTCAGTCTCTGTTGAATGTCTATCAGAAGTGCTCTAACTTCACTCAAAATCCAAAACTCAAAAATGGAAAATAATCCAAATGTCAGATGTAACCATGAGCAGTTAGTCCATCTGAACAAAAGCAATTGAGCCACATCCTTCTATTTCCTCTCCAGAGACTCACATACATTTAATAATAACCCACCACAAGTACTTTAAGGAAAGGGATGAGAAGAGGAGCTGTGAGTTTTGACCCCATTCTAGAAAACAAATGTTTCCAGACATTTTGGTGCAAATGCATCAGCCAGCACCACCCCAATGTAAAAGTTCATGTGAAGAATCTGAAGTACACCCAGAGATCAGCTGGCGCGTAGAGCACTGCTTGCAACATGTATGAGCAACTCCGAAGGCTCTAGCAGCCCCACTCTGCAACTCTGGTCTTCCTGCTGTCCTACACGCATATCTTCTGAATGGTTTCACATCAAGTCAGTTGGAAAAGCCATGAAAAAGTAGGATGAGGTTTTCTTCTTATAAGACAGGCAAGACATCTCCTGCTGTTTATGACTTGGGGGCACTAGGTCTCCACTGCCCTTGCCAGTGCTGTGCTTCCCAGCAGCAAGGGATGGGAATAGCACCCATTTAATTTACCTGCAGCCTCGATTAAAGTGCAAAATCATAACTGTGTTTCTGCAGGAAGTATTTAGGTGACAGTTTTGGGAAAGCACTTGGTTTTCTGTTAACAATCTTGCACCAAGGACACTGGCAAAAATTTCCTAGAGTTAATTGGTGTGGTGGCCACAGGGTGAGGAGCTGTGCACAGTCTGGCAAACACTTTGTGGAGGTGAATAATCCCAATGAGTTGACCAGGACTACTCTTTTGTGTGAAGTTAAATATATGCCTGCTTGCAGGATGAGGGGCTTTATGTATTTATACTTCTTGTCCTTGAAAATCTAACTTTCATGTGTAAGTACTTTATTAATGTGGGTTATTTCTGTGTATGCTTTCCTGTATGTGAATGTATTATGAATCTGCCTGAAAGTTGGTTTCAATTTGTAAGGAAGTTGTTCTGTACGTACTACTGGGCATTTCTTTTGTTCTTTTTTTTTTTTGTCAGAGGCTGACAGTACACTAGCTGCAGTTTTCATGTGATCATTCTTGAAATTGCTTTGTGCTTGGAGAAATGTGTAGGTGTTCTTTCTGTGTAATTTCTTTAAATAGTAAGTGAAATGGTACTACAAGAATAAAAAAATACACCACTAGATTCTGTTCCTTTTCTGCCATTTTCATCTTTCATTCATCTAATGAGCTTATTTTTACTCTCTGTCGTTCATCCCTCACTCTATAGTAACAAATTCTTCCTTGATTTCATTGATTCTCCTTGCCCACGGTGGCCTTTTTAAATAATTTATTCAATATGTTTATTCTTCTGAAAGTACAGGCTGCCAAGAGAGGTTGTGGAATTGTCATCATTGGCTCAACTAGACACCCATCTATTAGGGATTATTTAAGGATAAGGAAATCAATCCTTCTGTGATTCAAGGGGAGGAGGGGATGGATTAAATGACCTGATAAAATAGTCCCCTCTAATTCAAATTATTCTGGGTGGGGTTTTTTTTTTGTTCTAAATTCTTTTTGATCTCAATTTCCTAATTTTTTTAGATAATGTTCTCTTGTGTTCGTGTTCTTTGAAAGTATGGAGAATTTGCATGAACCAATTTTTATTAGTTCCCTTGAGAATGTTAAAAACTTCAATTAGGTCACAGTGAAGTCTCTTTTCCAGAGTGAAATTCCTTAATCTTCCTTAATAACTTAAATCTTTGAGAAGTGATGTTGTTCTGCAATGCATTTTCCTCAAAAGTAATTATATACCAGCTAAGTGGCTACATAATAGTCAGTGCTCTGTTGTACTCTAAGTATAATCAGTCCTTGGGTTTTGTAGAGCCTATTAGCCCTGATGGGTTGGAAACACATGACTGTCAGTGCGGAGTCGCAGGCCGGGAGATAGGAATTTCCAGTTTCCAAGAAGCCGGCATTTTCTGTTTGCACAGGAACCTCTCACAGTGTAAACTGATATTCCGGCTGTATTTCTTAGTAGATCTGCTCAGTTGTAATTTTAGGATTATTTTAACAACAGTGGGCAAGGAAATCCAGGAGGCAAATATGAGTTAACAGGCTGAGGAACAAAGGCTCTGCCTTTCGCTTCATGCATGTATTATCATTTTTGCCTGGTGTTTGCTATATTTTCCAGTAGAATGCATCAAGCTGTTTAATACTGTAAGTAATCAAAAGCTGAAATCCTAGTATTGATCCCAGTGCAGTAGGAAGCCAGTCTCTCTCAAGCCTGGCAGAGATTCCCCTTTGTGGCTGCCCTTCTGCTGTTTCTTCCTTCACTTATGTCAGCTTTGGGGTCATTACATAACCACTCCGAAACACTTCTACTTTCTGGAATTAAGGGAAAAGAGCCATCCAAATCCTTTTAAGAAGCTTTGAAAGTACTGCTTGCTTTACTGTGTGCAGCAGCGAGCACACTGTAAATGCATCGCCAGGAGCAAGAGTAGCTCTCCTCGATTTCGTTTGCCTCTGTTTTCTGACTGTGAACCCAACGTGCTCCTATGTCAGCCTCCAGAGGGGTAAAAAGAGACACATTAGGCTAAAGCATAAAAATAAATTTAATGCCAAAACGGGTTGTTCCTTGAATGGCTTTGATGTAACATCAAGAACAGTTTTATCTCACCTGAAAGTACATGGTGAAAGTTATAGAGGGCTCCATGGTCCATATAGATTAAAAGTTTCCTACCAGTTCTGTTGTAAAGATTAGGGTAATCTGTTTGGAAACCCACAAAAAATGAGAATTGAAGCTGTTGGGAAGAGAGGTGAGATGCAGGGATCAGTAAGTGACTAGTTTTCCCTTGCTTGTCTCATACATGCTGTATTCCTCTCTCTGGCCTACGTGATCTTAAAAAGTATGGGACTGAAGCAAAATCTCACAGCTCAGACACTCCCCAACCTGAAAGACTGCCATTAAATAGTTTCTCTGTTTTTTTAATCCTCCTGTTTTATGAGTTCATTTCCTCCCTGGGTGTCTTCAAAATGCGTACCCATTTTATGAACAACAAGATGCAGATGTTTTGCAATTAGTGATGTAGACATCCCACTCAAGCAATAAGGGTTTATAATATCTTTCCATCTCAGCTCAGTTGATACTCTTCATGGGCACAAGGTGATTCATGATGAAGTTACCATGTTGATCGGCTTTGTTCTCATTCCACATACAGTAGATAAGGGTGGGTTTGTTTGGACAAAAATGAGAAGTTTGGTTACTTTCCTTAAGCACTTCCATTTGAAGAGAAAATCAAGTGGATTTCATAAAGCAGCAAAAACCTGCTTCCTGCACCCACCTTTTCACTATCACACCTTCTTCCCCTGCTTTGCTTTCTCCTGATGCTTTTTGCCACTTCTGGAGCATTGTCTCTGCTAATAGAGGCACTTTTATAACTCAGTTTTCCATGAAGTGATGATGAGAAGCCCTACTGTTCCAGTCCTGCTTTTTTTCTCAAGTAACGATTCTTTAATCATGCTGTAATAATTACAGCAATGTTTTCCCTTGGCCCTATAGGCATTATTTTGAGAGCAGGCACTGGTGTGGCTCTAACATTATGGATGAGTGTGATTTTGGCAAGAAATAAACCTTCAAATATTTCTCCTCTCCATTTGCTTTATTTCCTGCAAATCTCCATGTGCTTCATTTCTGTGTTGTAATCTGAGGTCACATTTCTTCACACGCTTTTGGTTACAACAGCCTGGATATGGCAAAATCTTCCAGCTACCCTCAGCAGAGCAGCCCTGTCTCTATGCTTTGTCACAGACACACAAGTGACACACCTTAACTCTCTGTCCCCCAAGAAGGAAAAGACATTGAGGGAGAGTATGGGGCCAGAAGTGTCTCAAACACACCATTCCTACAGCACAGCAACCTTTAATGGCACTGGGCTGGGACTCTTCTAGGGGCTGAAGCCACCTCGTGCATGAGCAGTTGCCTGTCCAAGCATGGCTGGGGTCACCCACTGATGAAACACATGCTTGTCAAGTATTGGGGATCAAATTCAGAGCTGGTGCAAGGAATGGCTCCAGAACAGTGTCTTCAGACTTTGTTTTGTATCATATCAGGCTTCAAGTATTATATAGTGCTGCCATGCCAGGATATTTTTAGTGTCCTAGAGACTAGAAACAAAAAAATATTTTGTCTCTTGGCTGGGGGATTTGCTCATATTTGTTCCAGCCTAATCTGACTCTAGTTGAATTCAGTGCATCCAATTTCTAGGCTCAGCTTAACTTTGGGACATACACATATTCTATATCTATTTACTTCAAATATTGTTCTTTAGCAAAACACTCACTGCTTGTAATAACTGAATAGATGCTTTCTGACAACACCCACTGAAAGGCACTGCAAGAAAATGAAGTCAGATTCACAGGGAATTTTTTGCCTTTTTTTTAACCTGGCAAAAATGTGAGTTTTTAAAGTTTACATTACAATCTTTGTTAAAGTCAACAGTAACCAAGTTCGAAGCAGGAATAGAAGTCCAATGGCACTGGAATTAATATTATCAGGAAATGCAAGCCACTTAAGAAGCCTGTTGTACAGCAGCATATTAAAGCCCTTAGCTGGAGTCTTAAGGGTCAAGTTTCTGGCACTATTAATCACATTATTTATATATATGTGGACACATATTTATGTGTATAAATTGCACGTATGCACACACACGCATACACCCCAGCCATTACTCAGCCTTAACGATGCACAGAGTCCTGCTGCAGAGAAAGTCAACTGGAAAGAGAGTCCGAAAAGATCATCAGTCCCTTATTTGCAGGCGAAGGGGAAGGAACATGCTGGGGAAGCAGTAATGCAGTGTCACTGCTCACGAGGCTTGTGCTAGTTACAAGATGTTTCTGTTTCTCTATTGTTACTGAGTGGGAAATAAAATAGGAGAAGGAAGGGGCAGTGTGTGAAGAAAGGATATTTCCTACAGACGTATTGTGATAGATTTTGAGTTTCAGATTATGATCCTTGCTTGGAGCTCTTTTGGTGGAGAAGATGGAGACTCCTAAAATTAATAGCATTTTCATACAATTAATAAAATCCTCCTTTGGCAGGAATAGACATCCACTGTTTTAGCAAGGAAGGGACAAATGTGTTCGTATAAAAATCTGTTTTCTTCCAGATAGCCAAAATGCCATCACTGGGGATTGCCTGCCCTTGGTCTCCTGAAGTGAGACCATATCCATTCCACCACCTCCACACACAAAGAACAAGATTTCAAACATACCTAAGGAAGAGTCACAAAGATACACTGGATACTTTAGTCTAGCAGAAACTAAATACAATGGGTAATGTGGAGACAATAGAATTGCCTCAGGTACAAGTTTAGCCCCGTTGTTTAAGTGGTTGAAAATTACTCCCTTTCATATTTCCCTTGTTATCTAGGAGGTGGCACACAGAGTAAAAGTGCTGAACTAGGATTCACAGGTTTCACAGGATGTAGCTTTGACTCACCAAAGGCAATACAAGCTTTCGTTTGGAGCAGGAGGAGGTCTACAAGTACAAGGGGTGTCAGCTGGCCCCTAATGAAGACCTCCTGACTGAGATCAGATATGGTTTTGTGTGTGACACTTGGTGTGCCTGTGCTCAGAAAGGGCTGCTCTGTAGTTGTCCTTTATGCAAACCTGCTATCAGCGGTTTTTGGTACATCCTGATCTGATACTGAATGATCGTGGCTAGGCTGTGGAACAACATGGTACAGCTTGTTTATAATAATCTTTGAAAAAAAAGATGGTTCTTCATTGTATGACAGTGTTCCTGATTATGTGTTACATACTGGAGCTATTTAATCAAAACCATTAACAACCTACATCTTATAACGCTTTATAAAGCCAGCCAGTATTATGATTCTTATTTTGCAATATTTATGCTTAAAATTTTATGGGACGCAAGTTGATTTCCCAAACCAAGTTTGTTGAATGGATGTTTGTGGTGGACAATCATATCAGCATGTGTGCTCACACTGAGTACGAGCGATTCAGTGCCTCCCAGCAAACAATGCACACACTGAACTCCAAGTGACCCAGTTGTCTTTGCTAATCACTTGCTGATTACTAGCTAATCAGTGCATTGTTTAGAGCAACTAAGCCAAAACCACTCTCTGCTATGCTGCACTTGGAAAGTGGGATGCATTTTTTGGTCATCATCATCACTGTGCTGTAACTGCACTAGAGGTGGATGATGAAATGCAGACTTGTCCTGTGCAGGGCCCTGCAGCTGTAGGTAGCTCAGGGGTGTTATCTGGGTGTAGACTTCCACGGTCCTTTGCTCTGTAGCCCCATGCAATGAAGCAAGCAGCTCATAACCAATTGCAAATGAGTATGCTAACGTTACCATCCTCTCACAACTGTATAAGAAGCAAGGCTGGAGACTGGGGGAGAAAGGTGCCTTCTGGGGCTGGTATGATAAATTTTATCCTCTAACTGCCACCAGTGCAGTGGACCCTCACTGAAGGTTGTGGTCTTGGTTCACCCTTATGATGGAGCTGAAATCAGCATGGGGCCAAGGGGGTAGGAGAAGAGAGGGGGGAAGGAATCCACACCTGTATTTCTGCAAATAAGTCACTTATTAGATTCTTGAAAGAAAGAACAATGTTTAAATGTGAATTTACCTTTTGTTACCGGATATTTGTGCAGGCAAGACATGGGAGTTATAAACCTTCCTGTGATAGCTGGTCCAATAAGAGGATCCCTTTTGGCAGCATGCTGTATGCTTCAGCAAACAAGATGTGCCTCTAACGTTATCCTTGTCCTTGGCCAGAAGAGTGCAGACAATGGTTTGGCCTTTTTGCTGGCATGTTTATTAAATGGTTAATCAGCTATATAGGGTTAAATTTCACCCTGGGGATTTTTAGTATGGACTTTCTGGTCAAACTTATCTTGCTGTCAAACAAGTACCTATAGTTTTAAAACAGGAAATAGACACTTTTTTTGTATTTTGTGACTTTTCTTATGATGAGGGATACACTCATGATATGAGCTATCCCGCAGAGCCTTGCTGATCTAAAAAGCTCTACAGTGACAGCAAGAACCAATGAATTAGTACAAACCTTCTACTTTTGAAATCTTAAAACTCATTTTTGCTGTAGATACATTATGATCTAATGGGTATTTCTTAATGAACATAAAGTGTGCTTTTCATGTTGTGTTTTCCTTTATTTTCCCTTCATTTGTTACTTTACTAATGCAGCCACAAGAATAATCTGCACTGAAAAGCAGAATGTTTTGTTCTACAATACCCCAGGCTAGCTCATCTGTGTCATACATACATTAACTTTTAACTTCCTTAAGTCTACATGGAAAGGCTCTGATCACAGGTGAAAATGAGTTTAATGTATCACTTTATTAAAAACACTATACCTTCTGATCTTACTAGCAGTTTCTGTTCATTTGAGGTGCCAGACGGGAATAGCAAGATAAGAAATGAGTCTTATTAGCAGAGCTATTGTGTATGAATAAAACTATCAACCTTCAGTTTACTCTTCCTCACCAGTGAGCATGAAAGTGAGATGTTTTTTATGGGTGTTTATCAGAGTAAAAAGTATATGCTTGATGGTTTGAAATACAATTAACTCCGGGTTAAAACACCATGGTCCCACTATTATCTTAAGATCTACAAACTATGGATTTCCGTGGACCACAGGGAGTGAAAAATGGGGATGACCCCAAAAACCCGCAGACTTCCACACTGGCTGACATGCTGATGGGTCTGTCAGCTATAAACTTGGATACACGTCCATTCACACATATCATAAACAGAGAGTATAAAATAGCAGGGTTCAACTTTGTTTAAGAAACTTGCTATTAGAAGTATGCCAGGACCTCACAATAAAAGGCAAAATGTATTGAAATTTATGGGGTTTAAAATTTCCCCACAAAGTGAAATGTAGGCTTGTGTTTGCTTTTTTGTCTGACCCTACTCACCTTTGCTAGTGAGAAGGAGCCAATTTATGAAGGAAGTTGGCTTTTCCTAAAGGCAGATTTGAAATTTCATGCATGATGTTAGAATTTCCTAGCATTTCTGCATGCCAAGAAGAACTCTTTCCACTAATTTTCCCAGAAAAACACAACATTCACGTCTTCAAAATGTTGAGATAATTCAGCTACAAATATTTGCAACATTCAGCCCTAGTTGTTAAAGTAAACATTGCTCAGGGAATAGATGTCTTTGCTTGGGACTAGGAAGAGCAGGATATCTAAGTTCCTCACTTTTCTCTCTGACCATCCTCTGGCCATCCCAAAGAAATCACTGCAGCTCTATTTACTCATTGCTTTTCTTAAAACAGATCAGAGACTGCTTTTTGATCTGTTTATTTTTATGATGCCTTGCATATTATAGGCTCACATGCCACTATATTTTATATTTATTTTCATGCATTTCAAGAAATATCCAGCAATTACACTGAAAACTGAACTGGAAGGGCAATGCGTAATGCTTTTTTTCTAAACTTTCATCATGTTTTGGTTTTGCTCCTTGTCCTTTCCAGAAGGCTTAATGGACTATTTGCAGTCCGCTTTTAATCCTTTCTTATTGGTAGATGAACCTCCTTCCTCCTTTGGTGTTAGAATCACTTTTTCTCCTTGGTCCTGGGAATTCATCTGTTTGTTTCATCTTAAATCTCTTGCAATGTGGAGCAGATTGTTTGATAGTGCAGGGTGACACACGTGCTTTTTAAAACAACTGTTGTCTTTATTCTTCTGGCAGCAAATGCCACTGCTGTCAAATAAAGTAAAATTGACTCCCACAGGAAAGCTTAAAGAGTCAGATATGCCACTGCAAATTCTGGCAGAGACTGTTTGGAAACCTTTTTCTTCTTCTTTGGCAGGACATGTGCTCAGTCCCTGAACACACTGCTCAGAAGCTGTTACAAAATATAGAAGAAAATAAATACTAAACAAGTTAAAATTTTATCTGCTTTGAGAGATAGGAGTCTGAGTGTCTAAGACACTAGAATTTATCTGACAAGAACAAGAGATCTCATACCAGTCTTGTAAATGAAAAGCTGTTAGGCAGGCAGTACCTTCCCCAATGTCATGTTTTTCTTAGAACTGGGGCATACATTACATACAAATTTGAGATTATCTCTAACAATTATCTAAAATTAACTGTGGTTTTCTAATGAAAAACATTAAGAGGAGGATCTGATAAGAAGTGGGCCTATTTATAATACTTGCTACGAGAAAGAAAGGTTTGATACTCTGAGTGAAACCAAAATGCACCATGTGTCAGAGAATAAAAGAACATTGGCTTCCTTTCCTTTACTTATTAGCAGCAGCACTGGGAGTTTATCACATCTATCAGTGGTTAACTGAAAAGAGCCAACTTGAAGAAGTGTTCCCATTTCTGTGTTTCTTTCGGTACTGTATCAGTTGCTCTCTGAACACCTCTGTTCTTACAGAGCATGTACACACCATGCAATGTTACACATTGCAACGCTGAGCTCTCCTGATATCTTTCTTAACACAGTGCATGTCAGAAAGGGGCACCAGCTTGGATGACCAAAGTAAGTTCACATCTGTTTGGTGCTACACCAGAGCAAACCCCACATGCATCTCGAGTTTGATTAGCATGGGGCTGCTCTGGCTGCGACATGTGGGCTTCTCGTGGGTGTATCCTCATACAGCCACCATTATCTCTGTTCATGCAGCAAGCCTGAGACAATGGAGATTAGAAGCTAAAAACATGAGCTCCTGAAGAACCAAGGGGTCAAGTTCTTCTGTTACACCGCATTTGTTTGGGCGTGACTTGGCCAGGGGAGCCCTGCTCATAATTGATTCAAAGGACTCCAAAATAAGCATGCTCTCCACCTGGCTATGAGGTCGATCCCTGATTATGGAAGGCTGCTCCAGAGCATTCCCAGTGTATGCAGTCTGTGAGTGAGAGACCAGTGACACAGGTCACGCACTCTCCAGGTCAGCCACTCCGAATCTTTCCAGCATAGAATGACAGAGGAGAAGCAAACATTGGTGTTTCTTATATAAAGCATGTTTCCCTTAGTCCAGGCACTGGGTGAGGACCAAGTCACTGTGTTTAGGGACTCCTTCATGCTATGCAGAACACAAAACACGGAAAGGGTTTTGTCAGCAGAGAGTATCAGTGGAGAGGCTCCTTTTCCCAAGTCACACTGTATTACAGGCCAGAGAATGAGTCTCCAAAGAGATGCTTTTGGCTTTTTGCACAACTTGGACTGCACAGAGCTGGGTTCAGAGACCTGATTCACAAACAAGGGATTTACAGTGGGGAACAGTTGAAAGTTCTGATTTCTAAAAGGATCTGAAATTGGGCAGTTTCATGTCATGGGTATCTACATGCACACTGACACATATAAGTTCTTGTCTTCCTTTAATGTGAGTTTGAAAGAAACCAAAGACAGTGAGTAAGACTCACAAAAATCATGTGTCACCTAAAATTCACACATTGAACAAATTCACATGCTGATTAAACAAAGAATACAAGTCATGCCACTTGTCCGAAAGTTCAATGGACCTTGACAAACCTTTCAGTGAACCTATTGTGGCTTCTCATTTGTAGGAGCCACAGAAACCAGGTGGATTTTGTTGTGAGCCATTTTCCATAGTTCTGCTTATCAGTCATGTGAGCATGGGTAATTATTTTCACCTCATGTTTGCTAGTGCTGATTTACTTTGCATTTGACTAGTCTTAAAAAAAGAAAATCTTTAATCTAAACCAAACAACCCCTAATGCAACCAAATGTTTGGATGAAGAAAGGGCAAATATCTGTGTGTTTGTGAAAGCAGCACCAATAAAAATAACACAGACATCATCTAGTATCGTAATGCCACCAGGCAATGCAGAATAACTAAAAGAGCCAGCCGTAATTTTGCAAGGTTGAAAGAGGTTCCACTGTCTCTTCAGACTACTGGCTTTAACTGGTGAAAAGGTTTACAAAGTTTAGATACAATTTCTCCAAAAGGTTTGCAAATCTGACTGCTGCTTTTGTTTGTTTTCCATTTTTGCAGAACAACTTTTAACTTTTAGAAATTTCCACATGAGAAACGTTTTCTCAGCTGCTAAAGCTAATTAGGAGACACAAGGATCAGTTTTGTTATATTTTCCTCTGAATAGGAGTGAAGTTATTTCATGCAATTTTTTACACAACTCTGCTGTGTGATGGGCTGCATACAGAGTAGTTTATTTATACCACTTTGTCTCACACCTGTTTGGATACTGGCTGTTTTATGGTATTTAAACATACTATTTCTTGCCAATTGCTTTATCTCCACAGTTCCTGCTTTTGCTGCAAATGTTTCTTATTAACTCTAAAAGAAACATCAATTGCTCCCTGAGCATTATTAGTGAGGACAAAAATAACATAATTGTTAGTTACTTCCAACATGTTATCACTGCAGACCTATAAACCAGACATTCTTTCAAAATACTGTAGGGGCTCTTTTACTCTGTTGAAAATAAATAATACATGTTTTAAGGACTTGTTATTCCACTGGAATTTTGTTTTAAATGGAAAAACCCCGATCAAAAAAATCACCAAGTTTCACTGCTGTGCGGTGTGCTTTTCTGAGACATTTTGTTGTGCCACGTCTGAGCACACCTCTCTAGCTGCCAGAGCCCAAACATAGAACTCAATGTTGGGCAAAGACCCACAATGGGGACAGACAAGATTACTTTTGCAGAAAATGCATAAACCCTCGGGGATCCCTTCCCCTGGTATGAATATTTCTCCCTATAGCCTCAGCATCGTTGGTCTGATGGTAGCAATTTTCAACCCTGCAGGTAGGAAGGAGGTGGGGGCTACCCCTCTGCACATACTGCTATGGGGTTCTGCACTGTTCGGAGCCCTCAGGATTACTAAAGGACTTTTACTCCCCAAAACTCCTCTGAGAGGGAGCTGCAATGTCTAATCTTCAGAGGTAGCATGAGTCAGATGAAGGGACTTACCTGAAGTTAGGTAGATGTTATTACTGCCAAGGAGGCCACATGCATACTTGTACTTCTCATCCCATCACCCTGTCACATCGGTACCAGAACCATGAGCTGAGCAAGCCAGGGCAATGGTCCTGTGTCCATCCACACCTGTCCTTTAGGCAGCATGTCCTGGCACCACTGTTCTCGAGACAGAAGTTCCTTACAGGTTGTACTGACTCCTAGCAACTCAGCCTGGGACGGAGTTGAACATTCAACCTCTATTAATTGCCCATAAGCCCATATTGAATTGTTATATTGATGGCCAGATAGATATCAGACAAGGGGAAACAAAGTGCTGAAGCATATGTCCATGACTGCAAAGGTCCGGATATTTACCTCAGTATTTGCCTGCCTAGTGCAAACCCTTATTTCATAACAGTCATCAGGCAAATATGCCTCAATCGCAGGTGGGACACAACAGGACTGCCTGGAGAGAGGAGTTAACTTTCAAAGCAAACTGCTTCAGCTGGGATGCCTCACTTCATGCCTGGTTTCTGAAGTAGGTTCTTTTATCCACAGCCAGAGCACACACCACCATCCATCCTTCTTCCATGGGTGGTGTTTTTACTGGAGGCATTGCTGGATCTGAGCTTCATATTATCCTGCCTTACTGCTACTGTTTAAAACCTGTCCAACTTGAAGACATGTGTCAATGCTACATTCAGAGCCCTAGCTTATCATCTCTTGTTTCTTTCTAACCAAAATAACACCATTTTAAACAAGCTAAATACTTGGCTATGAAGGTAGCCCTACATGAGCTCTTCAGAATGAAACTTGCCTCACAAATTTGAGACTTTTACTACAAAATTCAGAATTTCCAAAGGGGAGAATTTTTAACCTGAACTTGCCTTCAGTGATCCTCAAGGGCTGGAGTTTACCTCTGAAACCACAAACTAAATAAGGTTGTTTGTTGGCTGGGTATTTTTGTCATTTCCTTTAGGCTTTGCTGTATCAACATGAAACTCAAAAAGCCCAATTTGCATTTACACTCAGGTGCATTTGCACTCCCCTTTGTTAAAACAAACAAACAAACAAGCAAACCAGTTTTTCAAAGCTCATTCCCTACGAGCCTAATGAGAGGTTTCTTCCACTGAAACATCTGGTTTTAGTCACTGCTCGTTGGAGGATACTGACAATTTCTCTGTTCTCAAAATGCAGGGAAAGCGGTGTTAATCCTGGGCCTGGGGAACTACCACAAGTCCAGCCAAAATAGCTCTTGTGACTATAATCAGTCATTGCTATTAGATATTTTATGGTGCATCAGAAAATGGATTCTATTTATATGAGGATTTCTTAAACTAACAGTGAGACTTTTGTGTAAGTGAGAAGTAGGCTCCAAACCTGTGCAAATTAAAGAGAGATGTGTGACTGATGAATCACACATGAACCAACGGTGCCTGATTTCATTAGCTTTATTAATTTCTGTAATATACACCATATAATAGAGGCTTCATCTTCAAGGAAAAGTTTTTAAAGATTTGCAGAGAAGAAAATAAAACTTAACTTGGTTTGGATGAAATATGTACCAAGATACCTGCAAAGCACAGTACAGTATGGTGTCTCTGCTCAAAAATGCTGTAAAAACGTTCTCTCGTGCACTGTGTGCTGGTGTTTGTAAGACTAGACCTGTAAATCACACTTCAGTCATGAACGTTTTCCAAGTACTTTCCAACAATATATCACATTGCTCAACAATATCAGACTGTCTGACACAAGACTCTTAAATAGACAGAAGCAAGTTAAATAGGCACAGGCTGGAGATACAGACCCATCATCTTTCCATGGTTCAAGTTTAAATCTGCTTTCTCACACTTTCATAATGTTTTAATATATTTTTCTTCCTTGAATTTGTTACCATTAGGGAAGAATGAGCTAAGCTAGATTTTGAAATCTGAACTCTCTTTTTTTTTTTTTTTGCTTCTAAGTCACTTCCAAGCCCAGAGGACCATTTGTATATGCTATACATATAATCTCATGAAAACAGTGATTCTTCGAAGGTTTTGGCCAGGAGAATTTTAAATTCCTTGAGATTTCTCTGCAGTTGAACACACCCTTGTCTTAATTAAGTCTCTTCACCGAACCTCAAAACCCAGAATAACTCTAAATTGAATCCATCTCCAAGCATGAACATCTTTCTCACCACTCCATATTTTATGCTGTATTTATTTTTGACATTGGTTAAAAGCAGTCTTTCTTCTTTCATATGGACAATTTTGTCCAATTTTCAAATGTGCACAGGTTGTTCACCTCTTTTTTTTTTTTTTAACAAGTGTTACTCAACACAGCAAACAATATATACACTCAGGGAAAGAATTTTCAGTATAAGAAAGAGTTTGTATATTCTTTACTATCACACTGAAGATATAAATCCTGCCTTACTATTTTCATCATTCTACACAGTTGCTGCAATTATTTATCTATAGGCAGAACTATTGCTCTTGTTTTACTGTTTAATGCTTAAAAATCCTTAACAAATGTCAAAGCAGAAACAAATTATGTTTTATTTATTTTGGTGCTTGTAATTAAATTGCTTTTTCCTACAGTAAGACAAAACCAGAGAAAAAACAAGCACCTATCACAGATGTTTACCAACTGCATATTTCCATCAGCATGCTGCAGAAAGCAAAAACAGTTAATACAAACCTGGGTATAATTATTTACCAAGCAGTTTGCGAACATCGGTGCCCACTCTGTTTGTAAACTGGCCAACGTTTTGACTCGTATAGGAGACACATGTAAAATGCTGGATATCTGTCATAAAAAAGCTTCAGTGTAAATAAATAAAACTATGTAGGATGTCTCCCACAGTTTACACCACATCACAACTCCTCTTACACAAGGCATCCGTAGGCACAGCAAAGATACCAGCATACCATCCACACCTTCATCATCCCTTTATCACGAGGCTGGTTAGAGCTCTCCTCTTTGTAAACATGTAATAAAGCCAATATAAAGTTGTCTGTCCAGCTCAAGCACCAAGCAGACACACATCATGTATAAATCACCCTCCTCTTCAGCAGGGCAGACAAAAGCTTATCTCATAACTGCTCTCCTGCCAGCCACGGCAGGTTTACAGCCCCGTAACTCAACCAGACCCATGCTTTGTGCCTCGCTTTGCTCCGTGGAGGGGGAAAATGGTGAATTCCTATCAGCAAGTCATCTCTTTGGAGAGCAGATGGAGAGAGAGGGCCCCTGGCTTGTGAGGGAGGTGCGGTCTGTGTACCTTAAGGAGCAATGAAAACCAGCTGCTAAGCCCCTGCCGATGCTGGGTCCCACGAATCCCTTAGCTGTTGAGGAATCCCGTTCATAGTGATGAATCTGCGTGGTCCCTTGCCCGTGAATACCGTACCGCCCAAATACACAGCTCTTGTGCAACCACGCCTTGTCCTGGGCTAGTGCTGCTCAGAGCTGAATATTTCAATTCAACAACCAAAATTCATTTTGGAAAGGGTATAAGGGCCTGATTCAAAAGCCATTAAAGTCAACAGTATGAATTGCCACTGGCCATTGACATGCGGAGAGGGCTCACACCAGTGAGAAATTGCTCCCTCCTTTCCAAAACACATTGGCTCACAGTTTGTATGAAATGTTTCAAAAGCCTCACATGGTTTTAGAGTGTATTCTCAAGTTTGGGAGGTGAAATGCTGGGAATTCATTTCTAATGTAGGTAATTTAAACCAACTATTCAAATATGTGACCTTTTAAAATACTGGAGAATTTTGACATATTTCAGATCTCTGATAAGACTGTACTTTTTTAAAAAAAGCTAAGAAAATATCTCCTTCTCTTTCTGTTTATAAACTGAGATAATGAGGGAAAAAACCCAAACTTGTCTACTTGCTTCCTTTGTTGACATACCAGTTTTGGTCAGTGAAGGAAAAGGGACTTCAAATAAATTCATGACCCTTTTTGGTTTTGAACGGGGAAATCCCTTGGGTTATTTTTCTAGAAGCCTGCTGCACATAATATATGCACTTTATCTCTTTAACGATGGCTATTGTGATGCTCATAGAAGAGCAATTGCAAGCTACACTGCAGCTTCAAAAAGTTGTACTTTAACACACCAATGACTATTAATGAAACACTTGGAAAAAGATTTACAAAGCCAGGCCATCTCTTTAATTATTAGCTGTGCATTTTTCATTCAGTAATTTTCTCCCTGACCTCACAGATATTTGGGTGAATCAGTTAATTCTGTTGAAATCTGTGGAGCTACATTTGTTTAAATAAACTGCAGGGAAAATTTTCTTCAGGAAAAAAACATTAAGATATATTTTAAAAGCATACTTACCAGAAGAGCTTCATCTCCATTAAAGTCTACTTTTTGGTCTTTTATGATATTCAAGTCCTTACTAAGAACCAGATTCTAAAGTAAGATTAGAGCAGTGCATCAGTTTCCAATTGATTGCCTTACAGATGTTTAAAAGGAAGTATGTTATCAATAGAGATTATTATCTCAAAATATTCAGTGAATGCTAATGTTATTCTTTTCTAATTTAAATATAAAGATCAAGCTAAGACCCTGCTTGCTTGAAGTCAAAAAAACCCACTATCAGTTGAACAACCTACTCTATGAGTATTTTTTAATAGATATTTTTCCTTATTTTTTCATGTGGAAATCAGATGGGATGAGATCATTGCAGTCTCACATACACCTAGATCCAAAAACCCAAAACATCCAGAAAGAAAACTGATTTAAAATTATCTTTCTTGACCTCTGTTAATGAAAAAAAAACCCAAATATTTTTATAAACAAAAGATTTCTGGCCCAGAAATCTACTATCCTGGAAGGGAGATGATTGGTAAATAATGATGTATTTAAAAATTAGATAAACAAAATACTTCTAAAATCAGGATATCAATGTTTGGTTACTGACATTTTAAACGACAGTGCCAGCTATGCCTGGTGGCAGCTACAAACATCAGCGAGAAAACAGCTACTAAATATTTTTGTCATCTTTTCTTATTTTTGCCATCATTTCACTGACCGCTTTTTGTGGTGCTTTTCAGTCCATCAACAGTCAATAGACCAGGTCTGATTAACGCTGCTTTAGAAAGTAAAAGTCTAAATAGCAAAACCCAGCTGAACTCACCATATACCTTACCTGGCTTTGGAACAAGTCAGCAGGTGCTTATTCTTCTGTTACCTGTGACATGCTCAGACCATTTTTCTAACTACTGCTTCGAAACTGAGCTGTGATCCCAGTTTTGAAGGGGAAAATAGAGACATTTTGAAATCTTTAGAAAGGAAAATTGATTTAGTGCACTGTGATGGATTGAATCATAAACATCCCCTTAACCCCTCAGATTTTGTCTCTGCAACTTTGCACAGAGGTTAATGTCCCAGGAAAATACAACCCTAGAGCACACACAGGGACAGATGAGACCAGTATGAAACAAATAGCCAAAATGTCATATGCCAAATATAAAGGCAACCTTGACCTGATATGTCCTGCATGATCTGCTCAGCATTTCAGTCAAAGAGAGGAGAAGAACTATCAGATAATGGCATATAGGCCTTACAGACCCAGGAGTGGGCAAAAGGCATCGCTCATTATTCTGTCAAGGACTCCACATGCCAGTCTATGCAATCTGATTTGCAATCAATTGCAAGTGATTACACATTGTTTATCATCGATTGGCACAAGGAATCCTTGAGAGAATAATGAGCTGCAGCTGATGACAATCAGAGACTACTGTCTCGTTGCAAGTTTGATTGCACATCCTTCCACTGGTGCAATCGAGCACCCACCACCACCACAAAGCACCACAGTAAATAAATAAATAAAGGGTGGCACCAGAAAGCAAAACATTAAAAGCTGTTCTGAAAAAATGGATGGAAGCTGGATGGAAGTTCTTCAGTATAGTATTAGCAAGGTTAACATCATTAGAACACTTTGGATTAGAGATATGATAAAAAGGTTTCAGTAGATCTTCCAGCTTATCTTTTAGTAAAATAAAATCTGGACAGCACGCAAACATTTCTTTAAATAAAGGAGACATTTTGGACCAAGACATCTAAAGGTAATTATTATTTTTAAGCAAAGCTTAAAGCCAAGTTAGAAGCTTAGAAATAAAGGGTGAAATTTTAAGACAATCTGCTGATACCTCCTGGTTATGAGAAATTCACCTGGTCTTCGCAATGTGGTATGTCTTTCTATCAACAAATACGCAGACAGCAAAAGTAAGTAATTATATCATGCTGAAGCTGTGGGCATTATCAGTTTAGTGCACAGCTCTTTCCAAGTGAGATACCCAGGCCTAAATGTTCTAGAAAACAGCAGTTAAAATTGCAGTAAGCAGGAGATCATGGCCAAGACTCTCAGAAATATGAGTCTATCCCTGACTTTGTTGTGGTTAAAGGATGGGGGCATTAAGTATATTCACTTTGTGCCTGGCATGGCATACACAATGATCAATGCCCGAGACAGATTCTGGAGTTACAAATTTGCTTAAAAAGTAGCAGCAAATGCAATCATGCATTGTACCTGGCTCAGTACCAATGGAAATGTGATGAAAAATAGACAGATTTTTTTCCTTAGGGATTTAATTTTTGAAAGTTTACATTCAAGTTAAGTCTTGAAAACTTTTTTGCTGTCCCAATGGTTGTCAGCAGGATCTTTGCCATTGCCTTTGCTGTAACTGAGATGTCTACCTTCTGATCTGGAAATCAGCTCCATGCAAATGAAGCAAAATAATTTTTTGAGATCATGTGTTTCATATACCTATCACATTGTTCTCACTGCCTCCATGGTGGTGAGCTGTCCACCACCAATATCATGGGTTTATTCCTATTCCCTGTGTGCCAGCTCATATGTTCTCCAGGACCTGCGACTCCTATTTTTAGCCTTTCAGACATCATGGATTCCAGCTGAGTTATCTCACTTTATGTGATTATTCAAAAAAGGTCAACATACGCTAGCATGCAAAATTTTTTGAAGTAACTATCAGCCGATGGCTGAATCAGGTGTCGAGAGATCTCAATAAAGTTCTGAAAGAGTGGAGATTAAAACTGTTTCTTCACATGCCAAGGAAGCATCCAAGTGACCAGGTTTCATTCAGACCTTGTTTTTCATGGGTGTCCCCATACCAAGCTCCTTCAGAAACCCTGTCTGCAGCCCTGTGGGCTCTAAATAAAAACCTGACACTCTCTTTTCATTTAACCTTTGCCCAGTTGCCCAGGCAGAACAGACCCATGTCTGCAGGCTCCCCAGTTCACAGCCTAATGTTAAAATACACCCACAAAACTCAGCACTTTCTAACAAATGCCACCAAGCATGACTTAGCCCTCTCCTTCAGTGAGAAATGTCGAGTAGAGTTGTACTGGCTTGTTAGTACAGAATACAATGTACTTGGTCTCAAACTGTAAATCAATATCTGTATCTGAGAGGTGACATTTCAACAACTGTGGAATGCTGGAGCCTGTTAGGATTTTTTTTTTTTTTTTAAGTGTCAGATTATAAACTTCATAAATAAATTATGAGCACACCTCTTACAACACCATGTGTGTTTGTGTGTGCCTGTGTCAGCACCTTTCTGGATGTAAGCACAGTGACCCTGTAAAAATAGTCTCTACAGCTTTACACACTTGCCCCATGCTGTAAATTTTTAATTAAGCATTGACATACCCTAAGCCATTTGAATACCCTCAGATCCTGGAGAGGTGAAAGGAATCACAGAAACATAAGGCTGGAAGAGATATGAAGGGGTCATCTGGTCCATCCTCTTGCCCCAAGGCAAGACCAGCCAGACTTAGGAAATCCCCAGCACATCTTTGTTGAATTGATTCCTTAAAACCACCCTGTGATGGAAGTTCCACCACATCCTCAGGCAATCTGTTTCAGTGCTTCTACTGTCCGAACAATCAAAGAGCATTTTCCTAATATTTAACCTGATTTTTCCTTCCTCCAGTTTAAACCGTACAGAAAAATAACCAAACTGGGCAAGAAAAAAATGGTGGGAAAAAAAGAGATTTCTCTTGAAAAAGGAGAGCTGGACAGAGAGAAGAAAGATGTTCAACTGGAAAACTGACTTAAAAGGAAATTAATGTAAAGAGGAAAGGCTATGCAGAGGAGGACATGTAGTTCCCTGTACAGGGAAGAGGCTGTAAGAAAACGTTTTTGGTGGGGATGGAAAAGAGTCTCCAACAGTAAGAATCTTCCTTTCAATGGTTGACCTTTTCCTCTTTTATCCTCTTCATAACTTCTTTCTCTTTCACCTCTCCATGCTGCTCGGCATTCACCCTTCTAACTGTGCTATAGTTTTTCCCCTATAGTTATAGGTTTTTTTCTTCTATAGGTTTTATTGACCAAACAATGTACTAAATTGTCAGGATACAGCATGCCTTGGGAATTTCTGAGGCCAAACAGGCAAGCAATGAGCATCAGTGACTGTAGTTGAATGCATACGTACAGAAAATTTTCACACCTCTTTCACTCTTTGTGTATATTAATACTTACACATTGTGAGGAAGGTCAAGAAGGAGAATGTTTAACCTATCTTACATATTTTACATAAAACCTGGCTTTTGAAAGGCTTTTAAACATCAGTTTATTTGCCCTCCCAACATTTCCCAGGACCATTGGCAGTTCTACTTTACATGAAATGGTAAGAGCAACCCAAGTGGATATAAAAAGAAAAAATAAGAAATAAAATCATATCAAAGAGGAAACACTGCTAAGAAGATACATGTTAGTTTATTATTAGTAGGCTTCTGGTGAAAGACAAAAATAAAGTTTGTTTATGACTTTGACCTCTTAGATGTTACAGCGACACTGTAATTTAATCATAAGCTAATAATTTACCAATTCCCCACTTCGGAGTAACAGAAAGCCATTGTGACAGCAGTCAATTTTCAGCTCTACTTGTGTCTTCATCATGGCTAAAAACCCTCTTGTTTCAAAAGACCACAAGAAATCTGGCGAGGTGATCTTACACAATAGGAAGGCTGAAGTTATCAATAGAGTAATTTACAATAATTGTGTTTTCAAATTGAATATCATTACAATAACAATAAGTTTAAAATCCCAAAAAGATACTTGATGCTCTTGAGTAATTACATGCAATTAATTTGTATCTAATTCCAGACTCTGGCATGCTCTGTTCTAGCCTTTCTCAGAAATACTTGCTGGCAATGAAAAAATAAGATGCTGCCCAGGCCACCTCTGCTGGGAAAGCTTTATGTTGTGCAAGAAGGGTTCAGATTTGGCAAAGAGAAATGGTGAGTCTGCAGGGAAACGTCTGAAGGATCACAGTTTGTCCCATGTACATGTGATAACAGTATTTATGCTATTATTCCAGTTGAGGTCTTTGGCTCTACCTTCTCACATTGCCTCTGCTGGCTCATGCTTGAACGGTGCCCCTACAGACAGTATGGACATAACTATTTTGCACTGGCCAAACCAGGACAGGGAAGAGAAGCCCTTCAGCTCTCTTAGCTGATGTTCTCCTTTCCCATGCTGATGAATGAGGAGTAGGAGAATTTGAGCCCCATCTTCCCAAAAGGCTGAATGTTTGTAACTAGTTTATATTCCCACAACTTAATTGAAGAAAGGAACTAAGGACACTACATTATTTCTGGACCATACCTCTTCTTTGGCTAGCTGTAGGAAGGTTTATGCAGACCTTCAGAGACAAAAAAAAAAAAAAAAAAAAAAAAAAAAGAGAAAAACAGAGAGGAGGTAAGGAAGAGTATGGGGAATTTAGAGAATACAAAGATTGTAGAGTCCAAAAGTAAAAATACCTCAAAATGCAAGGGCTTGGTTTCATAAGCATATATTTTAGACAAATCAATATTATTCAGTGTGTCTTGGCACAAAGTTCCATGTATTGATATTGATTTTCATCTACTATTCTCTTTAAAAGTTCAGTTTCAACTTTGAAAGGAAGAAAGGGGTTGAGGTGGAGAATAGGGAAATTAGAAAGAGGGTAACAGATACTTTTACCACTTCACTTCTTGATACACTGACCTAGTCATGGCTAAGATGATTGAAATCATTCATTAGTATACATGGATTTATTTTTTTTTTTAATTCAACCACTGTCAGAGAGAAGGAAAAGCTATGTGCCTTTATGAACAGATAGACATTCCAGGTGTACAAGTGGACTGGTTTGGTTGGTTTTGGGAGTGCGTGGTGTACTGTACACAAGTACTCCAAGTAGTATGCTGGGTGTGGAGAAAACCTCCACAGCTTGCTCTTAGCCTACTAAAAATGATGTCTGGCAGATAAGAATTCACCAAAAAGCTTCTGGCAAGCATCTTGAATTATCTAATACAGCACTGCCGACTTGGAAGATACTCATGATCAGTGTACAGCCATCCACCACCTCAAGCCATTACCTGTGCATGGAGGTGCAATAAAAGTCTGTACTGACCTACAGAGATGTTGGAAGAGATGGTTTTCTGCCTCAAACTACTGCTAACCTGGGTAGGAGAAAATGGGATCCCCCTGGGGTGGAAACAGTGGCATCTCTGCAGGCAGCAGTGCTGGGTGCAACACCCGGGCTGGCTGGGCAAGGCACTGTGCAGGCAGCTGCCTGTCTTTGCTCCATGCATGGATTTCAATATGAAAGGCACGCAGACGGGTGCATGCTGCAAGATCCAAAATCACAAGCATCAGTTGTTTGCTGTTATTATAAGCAGCACTGCACTGCTTGTTCTCTTGGGCAAGAGTGCGTGTGTGTATCTGTGTATGTACATACATATATAAATACATATATGTATAGGTATGCATATCATAGAAATGAAACCAGTACAATCTACAAGCTCAGCTTTGAAGTTAATGCAGTAAAGCAACACGTTTTATTTGAAATAGCTTGTGAATAAATATTGTTGCAGGCATCACATAACAAGCGAACTCGAAACTGCTACGCATGGTAGCGTTGAGGCTCTGTATAATTAGGTCAGTGTTATAGCTAAAGCAAGGAGGAGCCAGTTCCTAACAATGCAAAATACTGAACCTTTAAAAAATAAAGCTTTCTCTGTGGGGTAACTGAGAGTTACCTCCATCTGATGTTAAGGGAGGTCTGTTCAATGTGTAAGTTTTTTCTGGAGGGATCTGTAGATGACAAAACAGTGATCTGCCATCATCTACTTGCTTGGAGTAAACTATCTAAAAGTAATCCAGATGCAGAAATGACTGACTGAGTGGAAGAAATGGTGGGTAGAGGGTAAACCTCCCTGAAACAGAGAGCAGTTAGCTGCAGCGGAGCTTCAGCTTTCAAGTTTTTACATTTTTGCATATGCATCAGATGCTCCCGGGAAGGGTGACACTCAGAAACGGAGTTGTAATTATTTGTTTTGGAAATTAAGTTATGTGTTAAAGAACACATGCGCCTCGGGACTTCTAGCTCTAACAGCTACTTAGGTTTCATAAACCAAGTGAATAAATGAACCAAGTGAAACTGAGAAGAAAGCTTCTGACTCACATCCTTTCTCTCCTGACTGTAATAAGAAATGTCTTGAAAGCAGAATGTACCGTTTTATGTTATCAATAAACTCCCCATAGAGTTTATGATAGAGTCATTTACCTCCATCTGAACGCTAAGGAGGGGTCAGTGAAAGAAAAACACACTGTTTTTTGAGACACTTCAAAAATTTGGTTGTGGTGCAGCTCAGAATGAAACTGCACTAAAATAAAACAAAGTATAACCTGAGAGAGCACAACTGATAGCTGGGTGGCTAGGGAACTAATTTGGCAGGTTGGAGACCCAGACAAAAATCCCCAAACTACCTGCAAAACCTGTGTCTCAAAATTCATATCTTTTGGCCAAAAGTTGTGATTTAGACAAAGCAGCTTTTTTCAGCAAAGGTATTTTAACCAGCTCGCCAGCATGCTAAATCCACCTCTTCTCATTCTTCACTTGACTTCCTTCAGTGTTTTGGGGTGTGATGCCAGAACAGCAGTAATCAATAGCCCAGAAAATTGTAGTATTACATGTCACTGTAATGACTCGAATACTAGTATCTGTGTTAGCTTCTTATCTGGCTGTGATGATGTCTACTGATTGGTAAAGAGGGGCACTTGCAACAAAGCTCCTCTGAAATTATCCTCCCAATGTGTGTGCGAGGCAGCTGGGAACCTTGTGATAACAAGCAAGTCAATCTTCACTTTCTCATTGTCTTCGTTCAATCGACAGGTGAGTCTATCACCTGCCCAGAGGACTTGGCAGAGGAGCTTTCCTGCATTTGGCTCTAGGAGAGGGGGTAAGAGAGATGGGGTTCTTCTTCTGTATTGGGAAACTAGTACTCCACATCATCTGAGGGATTTTCATTCCCATCTATTTATTCAGTGAGATGGAAAATATTGAAATGCAATTACATGGAAATTACATTGAAATGTGAATATGTGTGATAAACAAGAACTGTGTTGACTGTGGCTTCTATTATTTTCCTGGTAGGTCTTGCAGATGCAATGAGGTCTATGCTGGAGTTTCATCTCTGAATAAGATCTCTCCATGTCTCTCTTTATCTTCTGAACTGCTGTATTCCCTGGTTTCCAGTTCTGTAATATCCAAAAAGTGCTGTAAAGGCTGTTACTAAGCTCCCAGAGCTTAGATAGCATATGCCTCTTGTGCACACACTGCACAGTGTATTGGCGTGTGAAGCGAGCTGGAGCTACGTGAATGCATCTTGGCATTTTCTCTGGTGCCTGTAAGTGGGCTGCTTGTCTTGGAAGAGCAGCTGGCTCCCGGTGGGCTGAAACAACGCACAATGCTGGGGATCAGCCCAAGGGCCCAGCTCCCACCCGAGACAGGCTGCAACAGGGCTCTAGCTCAGGGGGAGCAAAGAGGATTGGGTTCAGAGAGGTTGTTTTTCAGAAGTGGTTTCTCTACCTGTGAAACAGAGAGCTTTATGAGACAAGGAAAGCAGTTGGGTTTTGGCTGTATTGTCAAATTTATGTGTGCGTACAAAGAGCAACAAATATGCAAAGAAGGCTATTTAGGGGATTCTTGGTGGAGCAGAGTAATGGCACTTATTACTGTGGGCTTGTAGGGGGCAAAACCAGCCTGCTAACAGAATGTGCATGTGTCATTCAAGGGATTCTTTGTTGTTATTCTGTTCTTGTTTAATGGGTGATAAGGTTTTTCTAATCAATTTCTTAATGGGAAGAGATAGAAACCTGAATTCTTTGCTTTCTGTACTGCTTTGAGAAACTGTTTATGGTGGTTGAATTGGTTAAATTATAGAAGACCTAACAGTTAGTCTCCTCTGTCAAGTACTTTCTAAAGGTTTGGGAAAGAAGCTTGGTGCAAGTGAGGGGCTCTGTTTCTCTGTCTCTGATGATTTTCTGGAGGAGGTGGAGGCAATAGGTAAACTCAGGCCAAGGCTCTGGGCTTCTTTCAGTAGCAGAGATGGAAGATGTATTTGTTCTCCCTGATCAGTCCTCCAAAATGTGTGTGTTTTCCCATCCCCAACTAATGCCAAGTCTCTTCTAGAGCTTACAATGGATGCCTGTGGGCTGAGGACATGATGCAAAGTGTGATGTCACCAGGGCAACCTTCCTAGGGCTAGAATGAAATTCTGGTGAGATCAGATTAAATCATATGTCTTACTTTCAATAAAGCACGTTTTCTTTCCCCCAAGTTTGTCTCTGGAGATGACAATGAATTCCTTTGATACAGACAAATGAAGATGGAGCAGTTTCTGCTAAACACTTTCATAGGAGCTGGCTTTTTTTTTTTTTTTTTTTTTTTAATCTGCAAGAATCCCTCCTATGTATGCTGCTCTCATTACATACAGAGCTCTTCACTGAGCATAGTTAAGATACAGCATTTTAGAGCCTGGAACTGGTGTTTCTTTTCTTCAAGAGGGTGTTAACAGAAGGTTACAGTTATACATACATTTTAATATGTAACTCTCTATTGTAAACAGTTCACTCTTAATATGTCTGGCTTTTGTTTGCTGTAAAGTTATACATTATATTTGGATTAATGATTCACTTGGCTGTATAGTAATTTCTCTGTATAGGTACAATCTCATTCCAGTCACCCTAGATTATTTTTTAACATAATCTAATTTAAAAAAGAAAACCTCCTCCCTGTTTATAAAAATATTATTTGTTCCTGGCTTTCATACTTATATTTGGAGGAAAGAAATGAGTGATACTGAATAATGGCTAGCACTCAGTCTCTCTAACCACAAATTATGCACCTCTATTTGCAATTTATTATAAAAGCTCATTGTTGTTGGGTTTTTTTAAAACACTTTCTCTTGTGTATTCTCTCATCTTGCCATGCACATTCATGTTCATAACTCCCCTGAATCCATACCCAGAAACAGAAGTACCTGAGCTGGATTCTGTAATGTGGGCTCCTGTAAAGGCACGAGGGGCAGCCAGACACTTCTGTGGTTGCTGTGAGATTGGGTTTAGACTCATAAGATGGTGGGTGGAGAAAGACAAAGACCAGCTATTGCACCACTTCAGCATGACGTAGTCCATATAGGATGGGGGTGTGTGAGTATCTGCTCTTGGTATTGGAGCAAAACAGAAATGGGGAGGAATCGTTCCTGTGATGCCCAGGGATGGAATAGTTTCCTCCATCTTCTCTCTTGGAGTGTGTGCTTGAGATATGATCTAGCTCAGTGAGGGGAGAACACATAATCTCATCTATAGGTAACAAATATATCTGTAGCATATACCAGACACCTATCTGAATAAGGTCACTCTACGACAAGTTTATTATGCTACAATGTAGTAGAGGAATCTCTGGATGGAAACACTGGAAAATGCTGCTCTTCCCATCAGAGAAAAGCTTTTGTTCCAAATGCCTGATTAGATTAATGACAGTAAAGGACTGTGGGGGGTTATCCCACTCAACACAAAAGTATGTGTTTCCTCGATGTTTAAAGAATGCTATAAAGACCGTACTCTCAGTGTCACCACAGAAGCAGCAAAACAATAGGGATAAACCATCTCTGGTTGTAGTATCCCACCATTTTTGACACTGGTGACAGTGAAATTGGGGAATGGTATTAAAATAACTGAAGTATCTCGCTGAGGATCCAGAGACAGGAGTTTGGCCCACAGAAATAGGTTTTTGTTTGATTAGCTAGGGAAGTATATGTGTATAATCCCATAGGTTTTTCTTTCATGGTCTGTAGAAATAAATGTGCCTTAACATACCAGCTCACTGAATATCCCTGTGTCGGATCATGCAGATGATCCTGAATAGCTTCGTGTTCATGTGTCTACATTCATGGCTTCTCAATTGGTGGTATAACTGCTCCAGAGAAGCTATGAGCTAGGTGCCAGAAAAGGGAGCAGTACCCAGCGAAATCCTGTCCCTGCTGAAATCGAGGGCAGCATTCCTCAGATAACGTCTCCCACTAGTCCAGCTCCTGTCTGCTCTCTCCCTGAGAAGTAACGTCGTGAACTGTGAAATAAATCGGTTCTGCTTAATGGTGTTCTCTGGTCAACCATAGATCTAATACCTATACAACCAGGAACCCTGAATACAAATTTTTAATCTGTTACGGAGAGGAAAATGCAGTTCTATCTTTTCAGACAATACAAAAGACCAATCTTTCAATGTCTCATGCTAATTCCCTATGTAGAGGTTTTGCATAAGTATTAATTAACATTAATACACACTTCATATATGGCTACTAATCTATTTTCTGTACTTTCTAAGCAAGATAAATAATACTTTCCAGTTCTAGCCTTTCAGAAGTTTGCAGGTCCAGCCTAATATTATGAAATGGAGAAGAATTTTTACCCGGAAGTAATGTATAATATACTAAGTCTAAAGCAAGTTCGCTAATGCCGTGGAAATGGTAGGGAATACATTTCATTAATGATCACCACTGGCTCCAGAGTTAAGCAATTTCAACACAGAAAGACTCCAGGCAGCTCTGAAAACCAAATGAGGAGTTTGTTAGCTTGGGAAATACAAGCATGAGAGTTTATGGGACCGAGATGACCTTTCATATGAGCACAGCATGGTTAAGAGATGAGTGTGCAGGATCTGAGTTGACTTAATCTTATATCTGCCCTCTCTGCTGAGGAACACCAAGCTACTGTACGTAAAGTAAGCCCTAGCCTGATACTGTCATGGCTCAAGCTAAAAAGCCAAGATTTTGGCCAATTTGTGACTCTCATATGTGGATGAGAGGCATTGTAAGACACTTTAGAGTCCAAAAGCCAGGGAAAATGAGCTCATGTAGCTAAAGACCTGCAGTTCACAGACAATAGAGATGAATGCATGCAGGTGTGCTCAAGCAGAAGATATGCATATGGGGAAATATATCACAGCATTAACAGCTTCAAAGAGACCCAGGGCAGAGAGGTGGTTTCAACACAGCCACAGCAACATGGAAAGAAATGGTGAATGTAGCTTCCTGGTGTGCTAAACTGAGAGAGTTTCCTTTCCTCCTGAGAATTTTCAAAAAACGGCGAAAGTTTCCCATTCTAAAGAAAAGAAAAACATATTGGAAAACAAGTTAAGAGCCTTGTTCTTTTAACATATTAATATATGTTAACTACAATACAAATAAACCTTTCAGGATTGATTTTCACTGGAAAAATGGGTGTACCAGGTATGGCTGTGATGGAGAGTGGAAAACCAGCAGCACTAAACCAGCTCCTTCCCCTGTCAGTCTGGTTCAGTGGGAGCAATGTGGTGCTTTGCATTTCTGAAAGTGAAGCCACTTATTTGAGAGGGTTGAATAAACAAGTTTACCTGCATCTGTACCTTGAGTTCCTCCCTCTAAGGCCCATGCACGTTTTTACACTACTTTTTGTAGTCCCAGCAGAAAAATGAATTGCAATTACACCTCAAAGAGGTTTCTTTCCTCTAGTGGATGCTCTGTTAGGCAGCAGGCCATAACAGCCTGACCCCTCGCCATGTTACTCCAGTGTTTCACTTTATTACAATCAGTTGGACCAGTGGTCTCGGGATTTGGAGTAATGTAACAAAATTATTTCATCCCTGGATATGAAAATCCTTTGAACTCCCTTACGTTGCAGTCAGCTAGGTTGTTACCTTCAAACAAGTGTATTTTCCAGACTAATTGTTTCCATTTTTTGAAGACATCCAAAAATCCTCTGAATTTTTTTTTGCTTTCGGACACATTTATTGAAATTGAGAACGTGTCAGAATTATCTCCTGAGGTGGGAACCCTGAAGTATTCATTTCCTAAAAAGTTCAGCTTTGCTAATCACAATCAGACACTAGCCAACGCAACAGGTCCTTCCTGGGCTCATAACAGCCTTCTCAGAAATCTGACTTCCCATCTCATACGATAATATTATCTTGATAGTGGCTTTGAGTCATTTTTGTGGATATTTATATGGTGTCTACTGACTTTCCTCCTGCCTTTAAGGGCTTCGTCCAAAGTCCAGTGAGAGATTTTCCACTGCCTTCAAAAAGGGTAAGATAAGGCACTTGAAAAGATCATTCATTTAGGGAAAATATGTTCTTTCTGCAAGTACTTACATGCTGCTGGGTTTGCATCTCTGCTAAAGGGATTGTAGGCTCTATAGTGCATGTGTGAGTCATGCTGGTGAATCAGAGTTTTCCCTGGTTTTCAAACTGTGGTTTTCTTTGTAATAAAGCATACGTTGTATTTTCACAGCCAAAGCTCTACCATCACATCCATTTCACAGACATACATACTAAAGGGAGAAGTTATCCATGGGCTTAAGTATCTCATGCAAATACCAAGGGGCAGTACTAGAATGATACAGGGGGTTTTTTGTTTCCAAATTGGATCTTTTAAAAAGTGCAGCATAAGTTTTTTTGCAATAGTTTCAAACAGTTAAGCTGCTAGGTATTTTGGGCAGGAGTCAGGCATTTCTATCAACTAAGTTACCTTCTACAAATCTAACCTTTATGGGGAAAAAAAGATGCACCCATTTTTCCAGGGAGTAACTCACTGCTACTCTTTGATGGATGTTGAGTTCAACAAAAAGCATATGATATACTGCATGGTGCTAATTATCTGGTGTTTTGCTGTTCTGTCTTCATTCCTCTCTCTGCAATATTAGTCCTCTAGATGTTTCTGTTGTGGAAATAGTCCTGAAACCATAAAAACAAATGCCGTTTAGGATGTTGGGCTCAGGTCCCTGGTTAGTGTAAATCAGCCATGACTGGAGTGTATTTATATTATCCAGGCTGCTACCATGTTCCTTGTCCTTTCACAAGATGATCTGGGACCTGCTCCCAGAGAAAATGTGAAGCCCCCTACCATGTATTTCCTATGATAGCGCCCCCCAACAAAAACTCATGCATTGATGGGAAATGAACTAGGGGTACCTCTAGGTCCTGTCATTGATAGACATTCTGATACATCAAGTTGTTTGCAACACAAAATTAGTTCATACCAGATTAAAAAAAAAAAAAAAAGAAAAAAGCCAATTGCCTTAATCATTAGCAAGAAAAAGAACAGAAATAGAGAAGAGAAAGATCTGAAAAGATTTTGGAACAACAGTTTTTAGGGTGTTTGATTTACTATTCAAGTGTGCACAGCTGCTGCTCGGGGGGGAAAAGGCACCATGCCAAGAAGGAGAGACAAGGGTAGAACAGCAACAAGAGAGGAGAAGATTGTTTGCAGACTGGGCTATTAAATGGGCTTGGAAAAAGGTCTCTTCATTCCTCCTTCCATAAAAAAGTTGTCTGCTTCAGAGTCCCACCAGCTCACAGATATGCCACTTGAGCATCACTGATGCCATGAATTGATGGCAGGACCAGAATCCACCCTTCATTCCTCCAGTCCCATTTTCCTCAGAGGCAACATTAGCTGCTTCTGAGCATTGATAGCATCTCTCTTGCGCACTCCCTCTCACATCTTTCAAACAATCAGCTCAAGTGGGAGATATATAATTATTCATTTTAGTGAAATGACAGCAGTCAACACTGCCTGTCCCCAGCAATTCAGGCTGTTGGCATGGCAGTAGCACCATTACGTGGGAAGGCATAAAGCTTTAGTACTTGACACCTGATGGGAACAGTCCAGGTACGGATCAGAAGCGCTTGCCAAAACTGATCACAACAGCCGCTTCCTTACTTTTCAACAAGGTGAGGGATGTCTCCCTTTGGACCCAGAGATTTGTCATCATTCAAGCACTGCTATACTTGTACAGACACAGATTGACTCAGTCTTAATAGCATTGATCGGCTCGCTCAGGTGACAGTCCTATAATACAGCCGTTTATTCTGCTGCTCCCACCACTGGGCAGCTAACATTTTTCCCTGCTTCCTTTGATGCTATTTTTGTTGTTCCAGTCTCCTTGGCTTTGCTCACATTTTGCACTGCCGGAAGGTTTCAGAAACGCCCTGCTCTTGCTCTGAGATACAAGGCTACAGGCTGATCCTTGGGCAATGGGGCCAGGTGCCTTTCTACCAGTGAAGGGGGGTTTGACTCAGATTTTCATGTGCTCCCCACTGATCAGTGCTCAGCAAGGGAGAGGAACTGGGTTTGTGTTACTGGTTTGGATTACTTTGTTTATGAGAATCCCGCTTTTGGTGATTAATGCCTGCACATTATACAAGAGTGGCTTCAAATTTCTCTTTGAAGCATGGCTCTAGAAATACTGCCAGATGATATTTCTTCCCAGGCAAATGATTCCTTTTCTATGGAAAATGGGAATGCTTTGTTAGTTACAAAAGACCCTAATATGGTACAACTTGCCATCTTATTCACAAACACATTCTCTTTATTCCAGTAAGAGGTGAATACACTGTTCAAACATTGGACTGGTCAAACTTACCATAAACTAAGCTGGCACTGCCTTCCCAAGTGACCAGTTCAAACAATTCACCAAACCAGCTATTGAATTCCACAAGGGCTCTGGACACAACATCTGCTTTTGCCTAGGCTCTGCTAGTCACAGCTTCCTAATCTTCCAGCGCTCACTTGGAAACAGGCTTTGGATTAGCTGGAACTACTTCAGTCTGATTTAACAAGCTACTTTTTATTCTCCCTGTGATTTAGTCACAATTTCTCTTATCTTTTAGGGCATATAATGTTTTAAGGATACATTTATTTAATTCCTATTCCTACCAGATTTTTGAGATTTTATTTATCATGTTCAGTGGTCATGACAAACACACTATATCCAAGTGCAAGAAAAATTATTTGAATGCAGATTGACATGAAGGAAAATTTTCAGAGGAGCTTATGTGACTAAGGTGTACAAATCCCATTGACTTTGAAGTTTTTACCTAATATCTTTCTAATGATCTTAAGAGTCCAGTTGTCTGGTTTACTAATTATGAATCCAATTTTCAAAAGCGTCTGTCAGACTTTTGCAAATGGGACTTAAAATTCTTAAGTCACTGGAGAACTGCAGCATTGCATGTTTAATTTGCTGTGTATTATTTAAACGCAATTTCTTGTTTATGATGATGTTACCATGTTAAAATTTTGCTATGGACCTCAACTCAGAACTCTAAGCTTTTCTTTATCATGGTGTTAATGGACCTGAAAGATGCTCTTGAGCTTTTGTTCTATTGTTTCAAAAGACCCATGTAACAGCATTTTTGCCTCACTTCCTTTTGAAGAGCATTGTTCAGTGTAATATTGGTGACCATTTGGAAATTTTATAGATTTTCATCCAGAATATTTTTTTATTTAATTTTATTCTCTGTCTTGCTTTTCTTGGGTGACTCTCTTTTCTCCAAAGTTGTGCAAATTAAAATCCCACTTTGTCATGTGCTGGGTATAGCAGTGTCAATGGTTAAATATGTCCTTGGAATCAAATCTCTTGAGGCCTTTACCCATTAATATTGTTCCTGCAGAGATCTCTCAAATTTGTTGAGATACTCATACCGATGCTAGATTAGATGCAGTTATCAGCTGACACCTTCGCCCATGGCAAAATATCCCTACAGCCCCAATTTGCTTCTCACTGTAACAGCTTTGGGAATGTTTGACAATAGATGTTTTAGAGCAAGGTAGCTTTTTTTTCCATGCTTAAAAAAAATTATGGGTGTATGCATCTGCCTTGCAATCAATTTGTGGTCATTTGGCTCTCTATCCTTTATGATAGAGCAATTCAGTTGGTCTCGACTGATCTACTTATTTTAAACAACAAACATGAAAATAAAGGTCAAGTCTCTTTGTGAGGTTGTGATTTGCTATTTGGTATTTTGAAAAGAAAGAGTCATCTTAATACAAATTGTGGTTTTGGACTTCATTCTCCTTCACTTTCCAGTGTGACACATTTTTTTTCCAATTTGTGTAAATAGTACACCAGACTGAAGGTGAATTTTGATCCATATCTTAGCATTTCAATCAAAAGCACAGGCTGTTGTTCATTATTTTATGTATATAATCCTGGATATCCTCTTCCCCACCACCAGAGCCCCCCGACATAAGATACGTTCCTGGTATTTACACCTGTGATTTTCTAGGGTGACAATTGCCTTCCTCAGAAGTTACGCATCTTCCTTTTTTATATGCTTACAGGTGATTACAGACAACAATTGTGAATTCTATGAATTCTGGGAAATGAACTGATCACCAGTATAGCCTCCTTTTCTGTGGAATTGATACCAGATTCATCAGAACAATCCAAACACTGATTAAGACAAAGTATTAGTTGATTTTGGTTGAGTCATCTTTTGTTTTTATCCTTTTCCTATCCGGTATCTCCATCTCATAATTACTTTTGAATGTCACACATGGTACCACAACCGAAACACTGTTTAAAATAAAACGTGACCAATTATTTTCTTATTTACTACTAAATGAACATTGTCAAATTAAAATGTTATCTTATTTTCCACACATAGAAAAGCTGAAAGGAAAGAAAAGTAAAGGAAATGGTCCAAACTCCTTTTCTGCAGGGATTTCTGAAAGAAAATCATTGCAAATTTCTTGAAATATGCCTTTTTTTCCAAAGAAAGACACAAGTACATTCTGTGAGGTAGGGAGGATTTTGAAGACAGCAGCGTGTATGGAGTATTAGAGCTGAGCACATCCTTTCAACTGTGATTTTTTTTTTAACTGGTTTACCAATTCTTTGTTTTGGAACTAGCTTACCCCCTTGATCTTCACATTCAAAGCTTTTCTGAAAAGACTTTGGTTTCTGCAGGCTTTGGAGCAGCCCCACGGTAACCCAGTTCTTTATGTCAAGCATGTGGGAAATATTTGGACTAAATTGGTTTACTGGTTCACCATAAAGTGGAAGAGGATTATTGCAATCTAGGTATCTCCCTGCAAGATTTTGCATATACTTGCAGCTTAAAAATAAAGCAAACACCCATCAGTCTTGCAAGTTATCAAAATTTTTAATCACAGTCATGCATATCCATACTGGGATCTATGAGAAGCCCCAACAGTGTGATCTGCACTGGATTCAGATGAACTTCTGAAATAAACCTAGGCACAAGGGATCACCCTTGTGAAAATGCTTTATAACTACCCAGACTGGGTGAGCCAGTTTCTTGAGCTTTCCTAAGGACAGCCATGAAGCCATAAAGCATTCCCCAATGGTTTCCAGAGGCAGGCAAAATTGCAGTAGTCCTTCTTGACATGCTTCAATGCATCTAAGCTCACCAATAGCCCTTGTTTTAGGGAACATGAGGCTATTAAAGACAGTTTAACAGCACAGAAGTAAACCCTACATTAAACTAGCTAGCAGCCACATACACCTACTTCATTGCAACTCAGTTCCACAGCCTTCCCTATATAATGGGCATCGTTCTCTGTGTAGGAAAACCCTTCCCATAAATGCTGTTAATCTCATTCTAACCATACTTTTGTAAATACAATGACATGGTCAATGGTCCCACTGAGACCACATTTCCCAATAATGAGGGAAATGGTATTTACAGGAAGGACTTAAATATTTCTTTTGTACTGGAGCATGCATTTTTGCATGCAGTATATGAACCCCCTAATACAACTATGACTAATGTACCCATCTAATTAAATTTTTACAGCATTCCAGCATGTCAGTGTCAAATGTTTGCCTCCAGTTACCCTCCTCATAACACTGTCAAATAAACTTCTGCTTTTTATATTTAGTGTCTGCCTCCCTCCTTCCACACCATGTGAAATCAAGGCATCATCATCATCTTCACAAAGACAGAAAAACTGCCTCCTGCTTCCTCTTGTCCCAGCAGTGACCCTTAAGCTTCTAACTTGCCATATCAGATCTGCTATTCTGCAGGAGGATCCCATGTACTGTTATTCAATGCAAGGTTTAGAATTTGGAGTTAGAAGATGATATGCATATACAAATACTTTTATTTGCAAATCATATATGAAACCTTATTTGTTTCATTTGCAATTTTCCCTGCAGAAAAGTGAGGCTTTCCCACTAACCAGATAGCTGCTTGGAAACAATTTGGGGAAAGATAAAACAGGAAAACAACAAGCTTAAGGCTAGTAACTGTTAGAACATCAAAGCCAGGTGAAAAGGTCCATAAGGCACCTCTAGGTTCTAGCCCTCTAAATAACAAAAAGGTTCATGTTTGGGGATAAAGTGGGATTACTCCCCCCAAATCAGGCATCACCAGGAAAATAAAGACATTGTTTAGTTCAGTCTGTTTAATCTTCCCTTTACAACAGAGGCAGGTCATCATGCAATCTCCCTGAATCCCTAGGTAAGCACTAAGTTGTTGCCTTTAATTAGTCTGCAAGTTATAGTTTAAATGCAGTGGCCTGACATCGCAATTAGGTATGAGTGAGGCCTTCTGGAGTACCGACACAATGGGTATTCTTCTCACCATGCAGCAGATGCAAACAGGGGCATTCAAAGTGCAATGTTGTAAAGGAGCACTGCATACTGCTTTAATCCCTTAGTTTAAATGCTTGCTATTTGAACAGGTTCTAGAAAATAACCCTTCATTAATATCATTAGGAGTAGACTGGGGCCAAGCCCATTAGCTGCCTAGTAGCTGTAGATATGGTTGAATCTACATGACAATAAAAAGTTGTTTTGGGGAGTTTATCAATCAACTGCAAATGAGCATTTCAGGTTGAAAAGTTTCTCCAGCAGCAGATTTTCACCAATGAGTAAACCAAGATGAAAGGTAGGACTTCTGGTGGTGCCAGTTCTTTCCTCCTCATGGGGAATATCACAGACCAGGGTTTGGTACAAATTTGGGATCTGCACCTGAGGGTTTGTGTTTTGTTTTTAGAGAATTTGGGACATTTATTTTTCTTGAAAATTGTCGAGCCTTTGCCATTTACAAAAAACACCAAACAATGTCAAAGGCATTTGTAAGTATGATGGGGCTTTTCATAGAAGAAACTGGGCAAAATATAATCCAAGAAATTATGACAAACAAGTCAGGCTTGTTCTGAGGAGGCTGAAGTCTTTTTTTGCTTGGACCACAAAACAAGGTTTACATTATGTCAAAAGAGATTAAGAGGCAATAATGTAGCTCCTAAATTCAGGGTGCTGAATAATCCTGAATTTGGTGTTTAGATTGACAGGTAAAGTGTCTGAAAATTGCTCAGTTCCCAGGAATGGGATTCATACGGGTGAGAACAGTCAGCAGGGGACTGCCTAAGTGGTCCTATAGAAAATGCCAAGGGAAGGCGTGGACTCTTTAAAGAGTTAGGGGTCTTCCTCTGGACCAGGCGGAGAGCTTTCCTTTTTAAAAAATTCATGGTCTTGGATATTCCATGGACGTTTGAACCCTGGATCTTTTCCCCAGAAGTGGAGAAAGGCGAGCTCTTCTCTGCCCCGTAACTGGGCTGGAGGGAAGGTGGGACCAGCCTGGGAGAGGCAGGGTGTTGAGAGCACCACTTCCCTCCTGTCCTCCGCCTGAAGGCATTCAAACTCTCATCTCTTGCCTCACCCTGCTGAACTTTCTACTAGACTGTAGAACTTGAGTCTTCCTACCCTCCCCGTGGAAAGTGCTCCCCTTTATACAGAGCCCTGCAGCCTGCAGAGAGGAGGAATGTGTGCCAGGACCCCAGCAGATTTTAGGTTGCTCCAAGATAAGGAGGATCTAAACTAGTGCATGAAAAACCCAAATGCTCTCTGAATTTCACATTTGGTGATTAAGTCCTTTGGAGAGAGTACCCGAATTGCCATGTCAGTGGGTAAGCAGTAAGCTGGTTCAAACAAACAAGTGCTTTTCAGCAGGGGCTTACTCATAAAAATTTTCATATCTCATTAACTAGTTGATTCTGCAAACCTCCCCCACCCGTTAATTTTTTCCCCATCTCTTTCCCTTGGCATGCTTCCTATTTCTCACAGCAGCAGCTGCGCACAGTTGAATAGTAAATCAAACACCCTAAAAACCGTTGTTTTAATACAATGTCTAAGATTTCCCAATTCTCTTTCCCCCCCTTATTTTTCTTGATAACTATTCTGGCTCATCTTTGTCTGGTAGTAAAATAACTAAATCTGGTAGCAAAAGCCTGACCTGTATTTTTATTTTTTGTAGAAATTAGTGGGTAGGTTAGTAAGTGAAAAGCAAGTAATCCACAAGCAGTTTAGATAAGTGGATATTACAGGCTTGTGTTGTTAATTGGTATTAAATACATTTTTTAAATTACATTTCAGTAGCAAATGACTTTTCTCATCAGACTCTCTTGTGGCAGAGCTATTTCTTTCATCATGGTTATAAGTCTTTGGAGAAATCAGTGTACGCATCCCCCGCAGCCTTCATTTCATCCTCTCCCTGGGCTGTGCCATCTGGCAGTGTCATCTTTCTCTAAGTCTTCAGGTGCCTCTGTTGGCCTGAAAAACCTTCTGAAAGCAGGTTGAGTTCACCATATCTTAAGAGACATTCTCTCTAGGACAAGAGCACCTTCACGGGTTCCCGAAGGTGTCTGGAGGCTTCCCAGCCCAGGGTGCAGCATCAGAGGTGGCTTCCTGGCTCGAGAAAGGGTGAATGAATCCCCACCGGCAAGGCTGCAACTCTTTGAAGCAGATAGTTTGCAGTAATCAAGAGCTCAATCTGCTGAAGAAGTTATTGAACTTTTGTTATCTCTGTACAACTTGGCTTGTTTAGTGTGGGACGCGCAACTTCTGGGTTAGTGTTCACATCTCTGATTACACACAGTGCTAGGGTTTTTTCTGTTTTGTTTTTAATCTGGGCTGTGCAGTGGAACCAGCCAATGGTAAATCCATCTCGGTAAAATGCTGTCTGTTATGAGTTAGGAGGAAAACTGTTTTGATTATGCTTGAGATGTGCAAATTGCAGATGCAGTGCCAGTAACACTCTACTAGTGTAGTGAAACTGCACATGGGGGAAAATGTCCTTCCCTTCAAGACAGCATTTGTGTTCCTTTCTCCTGTGCAAGCGGGACTGTGAACACTGCTGAAGGCAGGGCAGAGCATGGGGCAGAAGTGTACACACAGCAATCACATCACATTCTGCAAGCAGCTTTTTCTAATAAGCCTCCAAGAGCAGCAGCAAAATCTCCATGTTGCTATCAGCACATCTGGGCAAATAACATTGCCTATGTGACACGATCACTGACAAAAGCCAGGAAATTCAAAGATAAGGCCAAGACCACATCCTTGACTCCAGCCATTCTGAGAAAAAAAGCTTGATGACAAGACTGAGAGAGGAAACATCAGCCTTAGCAGTTGGTCCTCACAGATTCTGTTGACGTCCCTCTGAGCTGGACAGGAAGGAGATGGCCATGGCCATGGGGAGCACAGCACTGCTGCCGTTAGTTGTTTGCTTGCTCCTGCAAGATGGCTCTGGTGGGGATAGAAAGAGGTCCCCAGTACCCACTGGAAGCCAAAATCTGCTGCATGGATGCTTTGAGTTCACATTACAATTCTGTATCCCCTGGTTGAAGCTGGGAACCCTTATGGGGAGCTGCAGAGGCTCTAGGAACCGAGAGAAGATCTGGAAGTGTAACATAACCTCCTGGCTGTCCACTTCACTCTCTTTGTAGAAAGGCATCTGGGGAAATCACTTCTACTACCTCTCTTCATGCTCCTGCTCCCTTCTTGTGGGACATGATGCTTTTTGTGGTTTTTGGTCTTTTGAAGTTAAGTTTGTTATACAGTCTTGGTGAGTGCTTTGTGGCTTGTAGCAGCGCGTAGGCGAAGAAAAAGGACAGGGCTGTGCCGAAGGCAGTTTGGTCTCTGTTGGTAGAAGAGGCTGTTAAAATCAAAGCCAGTTTCCTAAACCATCTTTAAAAACCACTCCAGCAAGCTCTGCTCCCTGCTGCTCAATGCCCCCGTCTTCTCAAAGCCACACCACCCATGCTTGTTTTGGCAGATGGCTCACTCTCCTCCTCCTTTGCCTACTGAAGTTGTAACTCCAAAGCCTCCACCCATGGTCCCATGCCTTGCACCGGTTTCTGCTGGTCTGGCAGCATGGCCAGCAAAAGAACAGGGTTGGGAAAGGTCTGCAGACCTTTCTGGGCTAAATATCTATTATGTGGCACTGGACTGACTGACTGGCTGAAGTACACGTGTTAACAGTGTACAGTACTGCAGCCAACATTAATGATTTGTGGACAGGCCGTAGTAGTTCAACTAACCAGATTAATACCTCATCTGGTACACAAACTCTGTGTAGCAGTACAAGTTGCATGCTGTCCCCAAAAGACCATAACAACTGCTCTAGAGACATTACCATCTAACTAGCAAATAAATATTTGGGCACACAGGCTCATTTTAAAATGTGGATTATTTCCTGAGAGGCTGCAATGGCTCCTCTAGGTAAACACTAGCTCAGGGCACTCTCTATAAAGCAGATTTTTGACCTGGTGGACCTTGGCTGGCAGGCAAGCGTGTGTGCCTGGGCAGCGAGCCGGCAGGCTGGGCTTCACTGGGAGGACAGTAAGCCCCAGGCTGGCAGCAACGTCTTGTTTCATCAAATAATGTGTCTTCCCCTTCCCACCCTGCTCCTCACTTTTTTTCCATTTCTCTTCAGAGGAGACAAAGGTACTTTTCCAAGCAAGGAACTAATGACATGAGTATTTATAAAGATTTTAAAAATGCTTTTGAGTTTAAAACTATTTTGTCAAATGAAGCTTTAGGAAATACCATATTGGGGCTTCTTTTCCAGGGATGTTAAATTTTGCTTTTGCATTTAAGGGTTGTGTTTTAGCGGACAACTAACTTCTTCCCCCCCTTGCAGGACACCTCTATATTGGCTTTGAAAGGCTCTTTCTCTGCGCTCTGACTTTTTTCAGTCAGGTTACTCCAAAGCACATTTCCAAGGCTGAGGGAAAAGTTCCGGAAATAGGTTAAGCATTACGCTCCCATTAAAAAGATTGATTTGGTATTGAAGTCAGGGAACCAGATAAGTTCAGAGAAATACAAGCAAGATATGGAGCTCTGCCTCCCTTAGTGGTTGGCTCCCCCAATTAGGGCTTCGGTGACTTGTACCCTAATCCCTGCAGACTGTCTGGGGACTACACTGACGTCAGCTGGCTTCAGTCCACGGTGCTGGGAGGTGTTTGTATCGTAGGATTCTCTACCAGAACAGACTCCTTTCTGCTGAAATACCCTTTAAGCCAAGATCAGAGCCCCTGGCAAATGGCTAAACACTGTCCTTGTTTCTGTCTGTCCCTGGGGGAGGCATCTTTATGCCAAAAGCACAAAAGAAAAATGTAACCCCACAAACTGAAGTTGGGTTTGTTGGGACAGGTGATATTCAGAGATGCTGAATATTCTGGATGGTCAGCACAAATTGGATTTGCAACTCTGAAAATCAAGGCACCCGATTTGTGTCACTAAACACTGAGATTTAGGGCTTCGCTTCAAAAAGAGGTTTCAAAGATACCCAGAAAAGATACCCAGAAAAGAACGAGCCTATTTTAGGTGATGTTCAGTCCTAACTGCTCTTCTGTGGTTTTGAAAATCTTTCCCACTCTCCCCAAATTTGAAAACATTGTCTTCAAGTGCTGTCAAGCTAGAGCTCCTCAGTAATGCTAAAATTCACTTGAAAGAATGTATTTAAAAATGAATACGCTCAAAGATTATGCATGGATTCATATGCATGGATTCAAAGACATTGTCTCATAGACAACAACTGCAGCATATTGAATCTCATATTGAGGAATCATTTCACAGTGCTTTACTGTATGTTTTAGTCCTATCTCTTTGCATCTTTATCAGAAGCCCATATATGTCATCATTCATCTCTCTCCTTGAAACAACAGAATTACAGAATTTGCTTGCTGAAAAGTGTTGAGGTAAACTTTTTTTTTTTTCCCAAGTGATCCCTCTGGCTCTAGGAGAAGAAGGGACCTGTGTGGGGATTTGCCCTTTGAGGAAGGTGAAGGGTGCAGCTGGACTTCAAAACCATCCGGATTTGGGCTTTATCTCATTCTCTCTGGAGCTATGAAGGCACAAGAAATCTGGTGTATTAATCTGCCATGGAGGGGGATGCTTTGCCACAGACACCAGATACACAATTGTGCTCAGGATGTTTTTTATTATGAGACCTTACACTCTGCAGGGAAGGGGAAATGGGGGGAGGAGGGCTTTGACCAGAGACGAGCACCAACTCCCATCAAAAAATTAAAGTCTTAGCAAATATCCCCTGCACCCCTGCATGGAAAGGGTTCTTGGGGAGATTTTTTTTAAAAATCAACAGCAAGAGTCTCTTCTCCCCAGCAGTATTTCTTGATGATGACAGAGCCCCTCTTTCCCTTCCCCCCTTGCTATCAGCTGGCTAATCTGCCTGCACATTCTGACACACAGCTGCGAGAGATGAAAACTGTACTGTTGATAGATGAAACTTTGGATAAGATTACATGGTTTTGAATATCTTGATGACATATTTGTCTGAAAAGTCTTTTAGAGGACAGCCTAATATAAATGCACGGAAATGTTTCTAATGACTAGCATTTGTCTACGTACTTGGTTTGGAAGATTAACATTCACGTGTTCTTCGACTGTCATTTGCATTTGTATGTGGAGGCAAACTTTTCAATAATCACTTCTTCATGCCGAGAAGAGTTAACAATTTATTCAAAATACACAAGGCCAAATTAGTCCCTTCTGTAAGGCTGGGAGCTTTGGTGGAGTTGCACCAGCGGTGGATTTGGCTTTGCTGCACTCTGCAGCAGCCGCAGCTACATGCCCAGGAGACAGCACGCGCTGACCTTGCCTGTGGTAATGATGAAAATCCCCCCATTAGAAAGACAGAGCACACTACAGAGCAAAAGGGGGAAAAAAACCCAACCACCCAAGGTCAGGACAATTGCATCTTTCATCTGTTTTGCTGTGCTGAACTCTGGGTTGTTTTCTATTTTGCACTGATAAATGAATGCAGTAAGACTTATCGTAGTGGTTTTATTCTTATTTTCACAACACCCTGTAGTGTGGTTGGACCTCCAGAGTCCCCTTTTTCAGCTGCAGGGAGCGCAGAAAGCACCTTATTTTGACAAGTACTGGCACTACCAGTAAGAGTGCGGCATCTGGATGCTTTTGAATCCTGCCTTGGCCTAAAGCTTTCTGAATTTTAGGGTTTTAGGTGTCTCAATCACTTTAGATAATTGACCTTCAAGAACTCTTGGAGAAAAGAAGCTTCCATTCCTAAATTATGGAAGTACTTCTGGAAACCTGGCCCCATTCAGGTCACAGTGAGGATGTATCTGCATTAATTCACCTCAGTTTTGCCCTGATGCAAAAGTTGTTGATGAAGGAACTTCCTTACTGAGGGTCAGAAAGGACTTTGGTGGACTACACATTAACATGTACCTTTACATTGTCCACTAATCATGCAACAAATAATTAGAGCTCATCTGTGCTGCAGTAATGTAAATCCTCTTCCCTCCTCCCTCCTGCAGGCAGCACAAAATGAAGATACTCCTCAAATCTGGCCCCTAGATGATACTTTCCAGATGTCTGGGCTAAAAAAAATGTAACTCAAAACTATAGAGCTGCACTTCTGAAATGGTGGGGTGTCCTTTCCAAGGGCGTGCAGGAAAGGGGGCTGTGGGGAGCCACTCCACTCACAACACTGGACGGTGCTCAGCACAGCTGGGAGAAGAGGCAGCACGTGGGAAGGGGAGTTGCAGGGCTCAATATTTTATGAAACATGGTTAAGGTGAGGAAAGACAAACACTTGCAGAGACTGGTGGAGCCGTGCATCCCTGAGGGCTTTCGCCAGTTGCTTTAACAGAAATGAACCTTTCAATCTGCCTTTAGTGAGCTCAAACCAATTCCATGAAATCATCAGGTACCACCATGCACCACAAGCATTATTTGTGCACTGAGGCTGTGGCATATATGGTCCTTTGATTACAGAAGAAGACTCTCGCCTTGGTGTTGCTGGCTGCTGTTCTGAGCTGCCCACAGGTTGTGCAAACCATTAAGGAGGATGCTGCACCCTCCACTGACCAGAAAAAGGCAGGAAGGAAACTTCTCAAGACAATGAAGACAATGCATGAAGACAATGGTTAGGAGAACAGCGGTGAACATCCCAAGAGGTTCTTCATCTGTCTTATTTAACACACACTACTGTATCATTTTTCAATTGCCTATTCTTACTACTGTGAGACTTCTGGTTATAGATGAGGTATTTTAGCACAGAAGAGTTATTTAAAGCTAAAGTTTCCTTAATATTTGAAAATATCACAGTTACCTGGTTGCTTCCTCTTGAATACTGCACATGCTTCTTAAAAGGCTTCTGGGTTAAGCGTGTCTTTGTCTGGCAGTGTTGTACAATCACAGATACAATTTCATTTTGCTTCCTCTTCACATACCGCCGTATCTCTGTAGACTTGCACTGACACTCTTTCCCCTTTTGGAATATGTTGACATCTTGATGTCTTCTCCATAGACTCACACTGACACAGTGTTAGGGACTTTGTGATGACACCGCAGCCCACGCTAGAGAATGGTGAAATAGCCCTGTCACAAACTATATTATGAAATATCAAAACTGTTTAAAAATGTAGCTTTCCACACACAAAAAAAAAAAAAAAAAAAAAAGGAAAAAAATCCTCAGGGCCTTGAGCTTACCTTGAGGAAGGATCTGCTCATTTATATATGAATATGGATGCTTAAGTAGAGCATTTTAACTTCTGACAAATATAAAAAAGGGCTTAATGCCTATACATTATCAAAATTCACAGTAGCTAGGAATGGTTTTGACTTGTGAACACACCTTATGGTTTTGTCCAATATAGGTACTTTAAAACTCTTGTTGGGCTGATACTTGATCATATATATTTTGGTTTATTCTTTGTATGAAGCATAATAACCAAACTTGAACTGGCCAAAATCTGGTGGGGTTTTTTTCAGTTATGAATACTCTTTACGATAAATACAGAATCAAGTATTCTTCCTTTCAGAAATGGTGACATAAATTACTTCAGTGCACCCAGTTAATTTCTTCTGAAAATGACTCCAGTACACATTAATTTCTGCTGAAAATGACTTTGATGCTTGACAGGATTTTGTCAGAGTTTATTAATGAACGCCTCACTATGTATGGCAACAGTTGGTTTCTCTGTTTCTTTTGACAGTTATGAGAATCTAAAATAGGTCAGGTGAAGATGGGTGAGATTGCCCAGACTTTACTTCTTTGCTACTCTTTTTAACCATTAAAGACTGCAACCAGTACAGCATAAGACTGGAGAAAATAATAGCTTTAAAATAGGTGCAGCTGTTACAGAGAATTTTTCCTGTTAATATTTAGGACAGTCATTAGATCCGGGATGAGATAACTTGGACAAATCAACAAGTTAAGACAAATAGTTTTGATTTCTTTGTTTGTTTATGGAAAAAAACCACATCTGCTTAAGAATGTTGGAGAGGTGATTTTGTCTCTTAATCCAAAAAGTGATTAATAGTAGGGCAGGCAGACATGCAGTTGGAATTTGACCACACAGGACAGAGTTCATGAAACAAATTCAACCCTAGTTTAAATGCTACATGGTCTAATGAGCCTCAGTATCTAGTTATTTTCTTAAATGTCTGCCTTGCAGACACCTCAGATCTGGAATCGGAAAATCCAGCTGTGCTCTTGCTGCTTCTCACAACACAGTGTAATTAGAACGTGCTGATAACTCTGTTGATGCATGAGAGATAAAAATCCATTCTACCTCATGCTGGTGGTAAAAATGTGGTTTCATCAGGAAAGAGAGCAGATATGAATTAAAAACACACTGAAGATGACAGTATCATTTTCATGAACACACTTCTCTGACATCACCAACATCAGCATGTGTTGTACACTGCTGCTTTATCCCTTGCATGGCATTGATCTCAGCCATGAGTCAGGACTCCATGGTTCTAGACAAGAAGCGTCCACAGCCCTGGAAACCCTCATGTCAAGAAACTGTCGACCCAGTGGCTCCTGCAGCAGAACTCTTCATGAAGAGCTCCTGCTGTCACACAGCTTTTTATGAGTAGGGGACATGACATTTAGTCAGGTTTTCCATGCTAAGAATTTCATGTTACATATTGTTAAAGATGACTGAAATAGGTTATGTACACATCAAAATGAGTGAACTTTTACCTTTCCTATTGCAAGTTATCCGTGACATCCTTGGAAATCATTGACTTCTCAGCTATTGACATTGTTGGGGGAAGGGGAAAAAGGTTCAGCTTGCAAGAAATGCTGACTCAGAGATTTCTCAAGAAAATCTACTTTCTTAGCTGAAGAAGAAAGATTCATTATTTGCTCATCTTGGTGAAATCTAATTGTGATATTTATATTCTGTATTAATTTGATTCAGTAAAGGTTTCCAACGTAGGCAAAGAAGCCAATCGTAATAATTTGTTCTGAAGCTTTTATTACTATTGTGTTTTGAATGCAGGTATTAAAACAGCAGTGGAGCAGCAGATGCTATCCCTTGCATATTGCTAAAGATGCTACCTATGCAATTCCTAAAAGCCTGAGCCCTTCTAATGGGAGGAAGCAGCAAAACTCCCATTGACTTCAGTTGGGTATAGATTTCATCTGGTAAATATGGGGCGGTGTTACTTGCTGAGGAACAAAGTCGTTTGCAAGGAACAGTTTACAGTAGCTTTGGCTTCTCCTTTGTCCTTTACAAAATAGAGTTGCATTCCATATATAAAAGTGACTGCTTTGCATTAAAACCAAGTTTTCCTTTTAAGTTGAACAAACCTGATTAAAAAAGGAGACAGCTGGTACCAGTAACTGTGACTTAGTGTATATTTTTTCTACATTTTCAAATGCTCATTACAATTCCTACTTATTTTATAGCAATATCACACAATAAACGTTTCTTTTCTGATTAAGGGATTGAAGGAGAACTGAATTATAAACAGTATTAATATAAGAGGGAATTTCTATCCTGTGCTCTATCCTAGGCCTGAGTTTATATGACCTTAAACAATCAGTCTGAAGAAGTCACATCAGCTGCTGTACACATTCCACATTACTGAGGAATTAAATTAAGCAGCTTTAATATCTGTGAAATGGCACAGGCCTGAAAGAGAATCATTCCAATTTATGGACTTTGTATCTGATTTACTAGTGCATGTCTAGCAATTTCAGAGCCACCAATTGCTTTAAGACCACCTCCAAAGTGTTTTTATCACTTACAGTAAATGTGCTAACATAATGTTTTAATTAAACATTTAAAGTGCATCAAACAAATTTATTGATGCTGCCAGAAAAAGAAGAAGGAAAAAAGAAGAAATTCTGCTATTTGCAAAATAACCTGATCTACACACCATGTTGTGACCCTGGTAAGATTGCTCTTAAACATTTCAGCTAGTGTCTATAAATTAACAAAAAGCTTCCCCTCCCCTCCAGTTCCCTCATTTTCCATCCCCAACCTCCAAATCATACTTTGTGCATAAAAACATGGTAAGAGCTTGTTGAAAGCTATTCAGCTATAATATCAAATGGTTGTGAACACTGCATTTATTTTTGCTCCTTGAACACAGGCCTGATATTGAAATGATATAAAAGTCCCAGCAGCACTTTATATTGATGTTGGCATTAAAAATGCTTTTTCCGTTAGTGAGAGAGGAGTTCCCCCTTAAAAAAATAAAAGCTAATACCAGGCCTATCAAAACTTTATCATCCTGTTACCACTTGGGCACTGTATTAAATATTCACAACTGAAGCTGGTTTTCATTAAAAATCCTTTTCCCTTCTGCACTGGGGATCACAGACCTGACACAAATCCAGAATTCCTATAACCCTTTAAAAAAAAGAAAAGCGAGCATTGCATTGATATCACCTGAAAAACCACATTCAGATTTCATCCCAGTTTGTTCTCAGTTTTGTGCTTGCAGAAATGATGTGGGGTGGCAGGGGCAAAGATCAGCCCTAGAAGCACCACAGTCCTTCTCAGTACCTCCTCCAGTTCTGCCCATCGCTTTCCAGGAAGGTGGACCTCAGGGAACGTGGCACAGTGGTTCAGTGCAGAGGCTATTTGCAGATGGCTAAATTATGATTTATGCTTTATGGCACCAAAACTACAGGCATGTTATTTGTGTACATAATATAGCTTGGGTTTTCCTAGGAAGAGGAAGAGTATTTTGTCTTCCTGAGTAAGCATTCATTTTAGAGACTGATAATCATGGCAGGTTTGCTTTCCTGCATATCTTTTCTTACGTACATCTGTCGTTGTGTATGAGAGAACAGCTAAATACAGTGGGCCATAATACGAATGGAAAGCATATTTCCATACCAAAGAGACTTACAGATGCTGGTGCCTGGAGATGGGATTCTAAGCAATTCTTGTTAAGGTCAGTACTGCCTGCTAACAAGTTGATACACAAATGTAAAGTGCATTTCATTTATATTATATTATATTATATTATATTATATTATATTATATTATATTATATTATATTATATTATATTATATTATATTATATTATATTATATTATATATCATCCACAATTCAATTTGCTCCATTTGTTCAAACCCAGTAACTATAAACATCACATGGTTGGAAAGGAAACAAGTGAGGAACCCAATAGCAGTTGGATCTGCCAGGAAACAATAGGCAAGGCAAAATGCCATGGCAGAGCTAAGAACTGGCTATTCCTGGGAGACTAGTCTTACCTTTGTTAAGAGGAAAAAAAAAAAAAAAAAAGAAAGAAAAAGTAATTCCATCATTAGGGATCAGAACCCTCATTTTTGCAAGTCATTCAATCATGGGTTACATGAAAGATGCCATGTCATCTAACACAAGTCAGGTTAATTATTTTAATGGTGGTAATTCAGTGATGTGAGAGCCACCACTTGCTCTTCATCCTTTGTGATCTCCTGTCATGTACTGACTCATCCCAGCTCTGCTTAACTGTCCCTCGGAAGACAAATCTACTGCAGGGTGTTACTGTGGCTCATGGTTACCTTGTGGTCCACGTCTATTTTTGTATCTGTTGTCTCCTGATTTATATTTAGCTCTTTGGGCATTCTAGAATTTAGCGTAATGGAGTCCAATCAATGATGTGAGCCACCGAGCAGTAACACAGTGTGAATATGAAGAAATAATTGTGGCTTTCAGCATGAAGGTGGAGACATTTTTCTAGAGAAAAGAAATAAAGACCTCAGAAGAAGGGTGCAGCATTTCTCTTCATATCACTTTATCGTGCATGATTTACCATTGTGTTCTAGGGGACTGATTTTCAAAAAGAATGAATTTTGCATTAAATTCTGAGTATGGTTGCTGCAGAAGATATTTGCCTATTCAGATGATGAGCTGGATGCATAAGTGATCACATCAATGGGTAATATGCACATTCAGTCATGAGAAAAAATTTGCATGCCCTATAAAGACCTAAAAGTTGAACATCTGGCCTTTTCTGTGGCACCTCAATTTTGTATCAATGTCTTCTCTTCTTTGAAAGGTTTATTCCTAAAACCGTCAGATCATCACAGTCTTGATACAACATTCACTGCAGACTGTTCATAAACGAGCCAAGCTCAGCTGTGGTGGGAATGACTTTAATTGTTCTGCATTACAGATGTTGTGTTTACCACAAAGTCCTTGAATTGCACATGACTGGACATGTGTGAAAGGAAAGCTGGTGCTGTTCTTCTGCCATGCAGGAGGGACTTAGGACAGTCTGAATTTTGTCCTAATGGAAAAGCTTCATTAAACCTCTATAGCACAGGGTTTACGTACAACTGATAGCCAAAGGGAATCAGACAACAGTTCTTTCCTTCTAACCAGCTCTTATATTGTCCAGAAGTATATAGTTAATTGTCAGTATGAACCGTGAGGAAAGAATACCTAAAATGAGCTAAAATTAAGTACCAGGTACCATTCATTTCTTCTTAGTTTTGCCCTGCAGCCTGCTCACCTAACTGACGTCCCATCCCTCAGCTTTCTGCTAGGTTTTCTGGTAAGACCAAGAGCTACACCTGTCCAGGATACTGTATATTGCAATATTATTTTTCTACCCTATTAATTTGGAAGCATGGTGATGAAAATTGCTCCTAACCAGAAAGACTGATGTACCAAGCACTTTTCTTGTATTTCTTTACTACTACCTGGCTGCTGATGCAGAAGAGCATTGACATGCTACAGGTGCTCGCTATGGGTGCTCCCTCCTCAGAGTGAGTTTCCCTCATCTTGTCTTCATTTTTGTAATTTTTCCCTTGCCCCAGCCACTCCAAGCCTCTAAAGAAGTTTAGATTTGGACTTTGCAGTTCTGGTTATGAGTCACAGCAATATTCTCAACACATCCCAGTATATTAGTTAGGGGATTTGTGAAACAGAGGAAGGACAGAGAATTATTAGTTGAAATTCCCAAATGAAGGGCCAAATGCTGAAAAACTTCCTCTGCTTTTATTTGGCCTCAGCTGAGGCAAAATTCTTGTGTAGCATCAACAAGTAGTTATCTGCTAACTAATAAAAGATAGTTATCTGCTAAGTTCTAGTCATCAGACTTTCAATCTCTTGGCTTTAAGACTCCCAGCCTGGGCTTCAGGACTACCATTCAGGAAATTAAATCATGTTAGGCTTGGACCACATTTTTATGTTTAAAATTATGAAGAACCTGATGGTACCGATTGGAAGCCCTGCTTCTAAGCCTACCAGCTGCCATCCAAGTCTAAAGAAGGAGGATGACTGTCTCCAAACCTGGGTATTGTTAAAAGCAGGTGATAGGGAAGATAGCGAGGGGGGTTACTAGTCATTCCCGCTTATGTGGACTCTTTACATGCTTGTACTTCTGACCCCAAGATCAAGTTCCAGATAGCAATGTATGTAAAGTTTACTAATCTTTCAGAGAAGCCACAAGAAGCCTAAAACTGAACTTCTTTTTTTCCATGAGGAAATCCTGTAGCAGCCCTACTCTGCTACAGCAACTGCAGCTTTGCAGCACCTTTGCTGCAAATAGGCATCACAGGAATTGATGCTGGGTTTCTGGCTAGCAGTCAGAATGAAATTTCTACACAGACAGAAAAATCCTCATTTGAGAAGGGTGACCCAAGGAAATGAAAGGACAGACCTTCAGGAACTGTCACCTCCACTGATCTAACAACAGTTTGCCCAGCTGAGCTTTGGTGTGAAGTGTTTACTCATCTGCCTTAACCCTGGAAAATGAAAAGGAGGTTAAAAATTAATCTTTGCAGCTAGCAACTATTGGAGTGAGTTGACATGGTGGTGCAAATTTTTTCCAATATCAAGAATGTTATGTAGCAGTGGAGTGACCAGACATCAGGGTTCACATGTGGTAGCTTGACCCATACAACTCAAGGCACTACCTGACCTTTGTGGAGTTAAGTGCACCTTTTTGCACTGACCTGTTTAATTTTGGTGGTATGAAGGCACTGGCATCCCGATTCTTCACTGTGACAGTGCCCATCCAGCTACAGTCAGCTATGCGTTCCCAGCTGTACTTACAGAATAATGTGGCCTGATGGATATCTTTCCTTTAAATTTGTGAGGGTAGATTTACTAACAGCAGGCTATTTGAGTCATCTGGAAAACTATAGAAACCTTATGATATATCACCCTTCTTATTAGTGGCTCCTAGCACTTGATTTTGGATCATCACTTGCAAAAGGACATAGTCAAGTGCTGCTGGACTCAACCTTGAATTTCAGGCAGATAAAAAAAAAAAAAAAAAAAATCCCTCTTACAAGAGACTGCAGGGGATGGAATCTAAACCTGCTGGGTCTAAACTAACGCCAGAAAGTGCTAGCCTGCCACTACACGAGGCCAGTCTCTAAGTAGTTCGGTAGTTACCTTAACAGCTATAAAAGGGGTAAATCTGTAGAGGGGACAGAAAGAATAAAGAGAGAAACTGCCCTACCTGTCTACTACTCCACAGGGAATAACACAAGCCACAGTCACAGTAACTGATCCTAGTAAATGCTCTAAATGGAGAGAAAAAAGCTGTGGCTGAAATCTCTGTACAAATTACAGGGAGACAAATCTGTACCTCCAGCTCGCTCTCTCGGTCTAATTCCTGTGCTGTGCAAATACGTAAGATCCAATCCACCATTGCCAAAGACCTTTAAGTCATTTTGTACAACATAGTAAGTATGGAACTAAGCAACTCAGATATGGAAAGACCTCTCCAGCAGCACCATGAGGTTATTACTGTTTCTCAGAACAATAAATGCAGTGAGTGTGCAATAGGTGTGTACTGTCTTAATAAACATCTCAGGCTTTACATTAAGAAGAGGCAACAGACCACCTTCTTTTTATTATGAACATAAGTAGTTGTAGAATTGTGCTCACACCCTGTATGGATGGCTCCTGGAGCATGGGCAATAGTTTTTTTGCTTTTCATGAGCCAAGCTGGTCTTGCAAGCAGAGGACAATAAAGCTGAAATTGGTAGTTACATTTCAGACACTCGGAGCATATCACGTGTGGCCATTAGGGCAGGATTAAATAAACATAATTAGAGAAATTCCTTCTGAAAGATGGTTCTGCAAAAGGATTCAAGTACACACCTATTCTGCACTCTGCTTGAAGTACTAATGCTGCTCCACCGCTAGAAGCAAATGCCTTTTGAAGGCAGTTCAGAGCCACCGTGCAGTCGCTTAGCTTTATAGTTTGCTAGCTGCATGTCATCTTTGAAGGCTGGGAAATTGCAGAGGCAGTACCGTGATTCCCAGCCGAGTGAAGCAGACACTTGACACATTTCATCCCTTGCAATTAAGGGAGAAAAGCAGAATCGGGGGAAAATTCAAGCAGCATTTTAGCAATAGACCACTCCCTTATCAAGATGAAGTACAAGCATCACCCACAGATATGTGCAGGACTGATGCTCAGCACAGACAGTAATAAATGCATGTGAACTTTGCATGAGAAAGCCTCACACTTAGAAGACTTCGTTTATTGCTCTTAGTCATTTACACACATCCTTCTAAAGCAAGGAAGCTCAAACATAATCAAACCCTGTGTGCAAATTACCAAGTCAAATGCTGTTGTTCTGTTCTGCTCTCTTTTAATATCAGAGCGCAAACCTCCCAGTGCAAAAATACAATCTTGTGATAAAATGACTAATACATGACTAAAGCCATTTTCCATTGTGCAGGCATAGCTCTGGGGATCATTTGTTTTTCATGGTAGATCCCTCAGACAGTGAATTCCTCTGGTGGTTGGGATTATATTAATGACCAGGACTGTTAGTCACCTCAAGGGAGCTGAAATAGAATGCCACTCTGGTTGCCCTTATTAATTCCAACTGCAGGTGTAAAAATTAATTTCATGGGTATTTTTATAATTTCCTTTTAGTTAAGGATTAGAGTTTCTGAATGACCCAGACTCCGGATGGAGACAAATCTGAACCGGGTCTGCTCAGCACTCCCGTAACAGTGAACTAATTCTGATGGAGTAGGAGTGAAAAAATGGGGTATAAGACTTTCCATCCCTTGCTTGGTAAAGACAATTAATGACACTGAAAGATATCAGATGTCATCATGACATACAGTTCTTTGCACCAAGACTCTGTAAAGCAATCCAGTAAATTGCAGGTTGTTTTCATTTCTGTGGAAGAATAACACATTTGCCAACAGCGGGAGAAAAAAAGGAGAAGTTAAATATATCAAACCAAATCAAATGTAGCTGATTAGAAAGCTACAGTTTCCATTTGCTGGCATCGGTACTGTTTTCACATAGATTTTCTGACAGATGCTGCTATATCTCCACAGTCAAGAAGACAGCTCCAGCAGCCAAGCTTCTGCCACAGAAATCAAACCTGGCATCGTTAACCATAGGTGGAGTTGGGCTGTTGAATTTGGGGAATGGCAGGGGAAAGGCCGGGAGGGGAGCTAGCTCACCTTGGCTGGAGAGGAGAGGAGATGTAATCAGCTGGATCCGTTACGGAGGGGCAGGCTGGGAAGGGGGAAACACCACCCCGTTTCTGCCCATGATTAAGGCTCAATTCCTGCCAGTTCAACTGGCGAAGGTGTTGGCTCCAAAGCTGTCCCATATTCATTGACACCTCCTCCTGCCAGAACTCGATGAGTAATGCTCAGAAGATAAGCAGGTTAGGCCAGATTCAGTCAGATAATTAAAGGTTGGAGGTAACGTAAGATCCCTATGTGCTCTTATATGTACAGCTCATCTGGGGTTTTGATTTATAAGTTGTGCTCATAACCACCTTTCATCCTACAGCTCTCTTCATGTCTGAGGCATCTTTGTCGTGTGGGCAAGGACTTTGCCTACTCCAGAGAGGGTCAGACGGAGTCCCAGAGGTCTGGGACGCCTGGGGGGTGCAGGGCTCGGAGCTCCCTCTCTTCTGTGCTGCAGTCATCAGCCCCCTATCTACCTCTATTTTAAGTGTCTCTCCTTATTGCTGCTGTGCAAAGCCTTTTTGGCCTGATCTCTCTGCCCTTGCACCTCCCGTAGCCGTTTCTATCAGCGCCACACGAGTGCACGGCAGGGGGAAAAGCTGTTGGTTGGAATTGGCTTCACTTTACACCTCTCTCCCTGTGCTGAGGGTGACCCTCCCCGCACAGAGCGCTGCAAGAGCCGGGGAGGGCTCGACGCCAGCCCTGCTCTGTTATAATGAACCTTTTTAGGTCATGTAAGCCAAGAACCTTTTGTTGCTAAGGACCCCATCAGTTACTTTAAGCAGTTATCGTATTTTACTGTTTACAGTGAATAAGCCCAGAGCATGGCGCTCAGCCCATCGCACACAATGCAGTTTATCACCAAAAATTAATGAGTCTGTGCCATCTTGCGCTTCCAGACATTAAATCACAGATTAGTTTAAAATTTACTGAAGTTCGTAACTTTTAATAAAGATTGTCTCAACCTTCACAGTTACACATCAAAACATCACGTCAGAATCATGCCCTCCTCACCACTTACTGACGGTTGACTTTAAGAAAGAGACAGCATATAAAATTCACTTATTTTTTCATGCTGCCACTGCAACCGTTCCTTACTGTTGAAACAACTTAATGCAGAGCAGAAGGGAGAAAAGCAGAAATTATTTTTCTGAGGTAAAATAGATACAAATGCGGTGCATATCACATTATCAGGACAGCTCAGATACATGACATTAATGTAATTGCTTTATTCTCTTCACTTAACTAATGCTATTTTTCTGCTCCTGTAGAGTTTTCAGATTAATTTGTGCATGACTTTTTACCAGGTTCTCTATTTACCTCTTCAGCTAATTTCAGAGCAAACACCGTATTATATAACTGAACATGATCATCCAAGTTATACACGATAAATTCCACCGTAAAGCTTGATAAAAATCTTTATTACAATTTCAGGTTTTATTTCTTTTAAATAAATAGATTTTTTAGCATCAAAATGTCTTCATTGATTTTTACATTTAGGCAAAGCCATTCATGAAAATTAGCAAACTAGGACATGCGTCATGAAACAAGCACAGTACAAATCTTGTGACACCAACCTTTAGCCACGTCTTGAGAGTCACTTGCAGCTTTTCAGTCGCACCTCTGTGCTCTTCCCTTCAGCTAGAGGAATTGTTTCTGGATCATACAAAGTTATTCGGAATATTTCTAGCGTTTGATGAACGTTATGAGCAAGCAATGAAAATATTCTGAATGCTAAAAAGCCGTCACTTCATTCGGACTCTGGATACACAGAGCAAAGTCACACACTCAGGTGTAGCACCGATGCTGTCTTCCATATAGTGACTGTCAGGCGCTGCCAGGGGAATAAAATCGAAGCAGCTGCTAATACCTCACAATTCCTAGAGCCCACACAATTCCTAAAGCCCTCTCGGACACGACACAAAAGCAACCAAGATGTGTTTAAGCCTGCCTTTTCAAACTACTTTTTTCTAATTTAGCAACATAAACTTTACATACAAATGAATAGAGATTGTATATTTAGGGTCTGTGCAGAATGGCCAAATAGGAGACTGTATAGGAAAAGAAAACATTTTTTTTCCTCTCCTTTTGCACAGATTTGAAACGTAGCAAGTCTGGTGGATTCAGTAACACTAATGCAAAACCGGGAAGTGAAGCGAGAGAAGCAACTTTCATTAACAGAGAGAATTCTACATAAAATATACTGGAGCTGATGGAGGAAAGGAAGAGACAGCCAAGATGTTCAGCTGCAAGTGGAGTCCAATTTGATGCTCAGCGTGAGTTTAAAGGGAAGATTTTCTCAGCCTTAAAATAAAAGAGCAGTATCAGATGCGTACGGGGCAGAAAACTGTCGTCACAGAAATGGATTGTACCAGGCTCGGGAAAAGCGAGAGTGGCAAAAGTAGCTCATTTTGCTGCACTACATTTATAGACGTGCTCATTTGAATGCTCCCGGGAGGACTGGCTTTATGCATCCAGACAAAATATACAGGCATCCTAGCACACAGTATCATGATGATAAAACATGAGCGTAAAGGAGATCCACCACAAATTAACTGGGAATTTTGCCTTTGAATTTTGGGGAGCAGACCCAATTTCCTGCCAGCAGATCTGCTGACGTCTTTCATTTCTTGTAGCGCCAGCCCTCTGATATAAACAAATTGCTAACATCAAGGGCCCGATCCTGCTTCCACTGAATTCAATACAAGTTTTGTCACTGGTTTCAATGGGATCAAGGATTCAGTCCTGCAGTTCTTGAAGTCAATAGGGTTGGGGTTTTCTCTGCATAAGTAAGGTTGCGTTAATACTGCAGAATGGGCCTAAATTATATTGATTATTTGGATTTAAAGCCAAGCATAAAAACAGGATTAGGGGAAAGAGAGGAATGTTTGAGAAAGTGAGTTTAGAGCAGCATACATTCATGGCGTGCACCGGGTCAGAAGGAATCGGCCGGAGCAGAGACTGGGGTGGGACAGCCTCAGTTAGCCAAGCCCATTGGGAAGTATTGGGGGGGAACAGAGAGAAGAAATTCACTGTGGAGATCCTTTTTCATCTGCTCCTTCTAAAGAAAACCTTTGAGTCACTCATTCTTTATTAAAAATAAACAAAACATTGACAGAAGAAATTATTGTCACATACATACACACAGTAATTGATTCTGCTCCTTTGCTGCTGCTTCTTTTCCCTCTTCTCCAACACAGGGTTGTTCTGTGTTTCTGTAACACTACTGGCAAATCAGAATTTATTGTACATATGTTTGTGTTCCACTTAATAAAAAATATACCTATATTTTCAGATAAACTTTGTTAGTAATTCATGAGGTAAGTGACTATTTATGCTAATAAGGGAGAAAGCATAATGCATTACATAAATTTGAATGCAAAATGTTCAATTATGAAGTAAATACAGGTAATGCAAATAGTAAATTACATCCAATAAAAATATATAAAGAATGTGTCTTCAAAGAGAGAGAGGCTTTTATTTGCGTCTGTGAGTTGTTTAAAGAGAAAAGAATTAATAAATACTGAATTACTCTTATGATGATTTAGCTCATAATTCACCAATCCATAACGACTCCCAGTAATCAGACTGTTGTTTCATACCCTCCAATATAAGGCAGGACTGTTTCCTCAGCAATTTTATCCCTACCAGATTATCTCGTCTGATTCTATTAATTCTCTCCCATAAATCTGCTAACAGTGATATGTGATTTACTTACCCTGTTAACTGATCTGAAGACTGTTAAAAGGATTTATCTAGCACTGCACCTAGGAGCAGTTTATGCCTTATCACTCTGTTACTCTGAAGAAGTCTTTCTGAAATCAATTTGGCTGGTTTCATAGTTAAATTCAGCGGACACTGTTTAGTTCTGCACCATAAAATAAGACACTAGATAAACAAAAGGAGCAATAACTGTACTTAATGTGTTGGTCTTGATATGTGTTTAAGTTATAACAAATTGCACTCTGAGTCCATATAACTCATAACCTGCACGTTTGCTTCTGCTAAATCTTCTGTGTTAGATACACACACACGCACACACACTTCAGCGATGGAAGTTCTTGCATATGCTGCTGGCGTGCTCGACCCAACGCAGGGCGATCCGAGTGTATTTGGAGTTAATGTTTCATGTCCCCCTGCGCGATTTGTCAGAAAACTCCCATAAGTTTGAAGGCTTATGAACCAGGTCAGCAGCAAACTGGGAGCAAGCAGGGCTCCACGTTATGTCGTCGAACGGAGATGCTTAAAAACAAACCAGAGCAAGAGGCTGTGAGAGGGACGCTGGAGTTTTCCCTCTGCCTGGCTCAGGGCAGGATTGTTACAAACAGTGCTGGGAAAAGGGAGCAGTCTGGGGGAATTGGCCTGCGATAATTGTGGAAAAACTGAAGACTGAATAGCTCTAATTGAAATGAAAGTGTGTGATTGTTATGAAAGAAACACTGTTAATAGAGGACTGTAAATGTTTAGACACCCATTGTGAATAGCCAAATAATAAAGAAAAATACTACTAAAATGAGAATTATATAGCGTAGGGAGGAGAATGTTGCTTCTGAAGGTTATCCAAAAATTGCTAATAATCTTTTTTTCTCTGCTGTGCTGAACAGTAGAGACATTTTGGTGCAGCAGTTCTGTGTAACAATCACACAAGAACAATATTGTACAACTAATAATTTTACTTGCTGTTCTCGTAGGTCAGAGCTTCAATTAATTTGCAGCGCTTGCTTACATTGGTATCAATTAGGAGACAGTCCCCATTAGCTCACACAATTTCATACTCTTTGTCTAGAGTTCAGAGTTTACTCAGGAAATTTACTCATTTGCAAATGTAGCACTTTGAATCCTCGCATCCAAACAAACTATTTTATGGGGCTGGAGACACATTTCCACAGCCATCTATCAAAGGGGCAAGTGAAATACTACGATTGTACATTCTGAAAAGCAATAACCTTTTCATTTAAAAATATTAGCACACATTTTATGTCTCTCATAGGTGAGCATGTTAAGTGATATACAGTACCACATTCATCTTGCTCAGGGAAAAAACAAATACACGGAATTGGACTGTCCTGGGGGGATTTATGCTGTGAGCCTGGAAGTTTTGTTGATTTCAACGACGTGAAGAAACAGGAAAGCGAGCCCGAGTAGTTAAGTTGTATTAACTTTGTCATGAATCGCAATCTGTAAGAGAAAGCTAGCAGATGTCCACGGCTCTGTGTGTGCGGGTGTGTTTCGGGACTGTGCAGAACTGTATTTTAATTTTGTTAGTGATGTTGGTAGCATTTTTTAGCTTTACAGAATTGCCTCTGTGATCGTTTCTAGATGTAGTTATCCTCCTAAATTTGCAGTATGCCCTACCTTTTTTAGCTGCCAGGAACAGTACATGCTGTATGACTTTCAGATGTTAGTACTGGCACTCATACTGATAATGGCATAGTCAGAAGATGTTATCCATTCGTAAATCCACTAGCCAAGTCCTATTTCCTAAGCAGAGATTCTTTGGCTATTGCAAATGATCATTTTCACAGTCGGTGAAAAATTACCCAGAGACTCGCCCGCACCTACAAAGTAATACCCTGCGCACAGTTATAAATAGCAAACTCCGAGGGGGAAGGGACCGGACAAGGGGAGAAGGGAGGATTTGAAGTACAATGTTCAAGAAGCTGGTTTAATATATGACCAAGTGTCAGAAGTCAGGTTTCTGAGAATTACTTTTCAGATAAACAACTTTATAGCACTGCACTTAATCTTACTTACTAGAGACATCTCATTTATCACGGAATTACAAGTAACTTTAATTCTATCGATATTCCCATAAAGCCCGCTCGGAAAATCGAGCCTGGCAGCCCCGGAGGCTGCGGGTTTCCCCGGCCCGCGGCGGGGGGCGCCGGGGGCAGCCGGGCCGGGCCGGGGCCGGGCGGGGCCGGCGGCCTCAGCGGGGGGCACGGCCACCGCCCCGACGGCGCGGCCCGGCCCGGCCCGGCTCCCGCGGCTCCGCACCGGCCGGGGCCCGCCTCGGCACTGACCTTTCGGCGAGAGATGGCGCTGTCGAGGTTTAAACCGAGCCGATCCGCCGATCCGCGTCCTGCCCGCCCGCCGCCTCCACGGCCCCCCCCGCCCCGGCCCCGGCCCCGGCCCCGGCCCCCTCCCAGCGGTTGGGGGGGGCGGGGGGGAAGGCTAAAGTAAATACAATTAGTTCTAAATGTATTAAATTAATTAGTGCGGGCCAGCAGGCCAAGTGCGGCGGGGGCGGGCGCGGGGCTTGCAAACTCGCAGGGCTTTCGCACCTCTCGGCGGGGGGGTGTGTGTGTGTGTGTGTAGCGGATGGAGGAATCGATGCCCTGTCCCCGTAAAAAAAATAATCGATAAACGACAGAGGCGCTGCGGGAGAGCGGAGCGGAGCGAGTGACCCGGCCCCGGCACGGGGGAAGGTCTCCGCGCCCGGCGCGGCGGAGCCCCGCGCTGCCAGCGGCCCCGGAGGCGGCGCCGCGCTGCCGGGTCCCCGCCGGGGCGCAGCGCCCGGCGCTCCCCCCTCCCCGGCCGGAGGGAGCTCCCCCGCGCCCTCGGGTGCCCGCACCGCCCGCCCGGCGGGGGCAGCTCCCGGGCACCCCGCCCCGGGGCAGGGCGCTCGCCCGAAGGCGCGCACGGCCGCGGGGAGCGCGGCGGCCGGGGCCGTCCCGGCGCGGCGGAGGAGCGGGAGGAGCGGAGCGGAGCGGAGCGGAGCGGAGAAGCGGCCCCACCGCAACCCCGTCCCGCACCCGCTTACCCGGTGAGTCCGGCGGGAGGTGGCGGGCAGGAAGGGGTTAAGGCGCTCCCCAGCTGACAGTCAGCTGATGGGGCCCTGATTGACAGCTCCGAAAAGTTTCCTTGTTTCTAGACTATTATGCTAATGAGGGCTGGGATGGCGGCCGCCCATTGGTCCGGCCGCCGAGTCAATTTCCCATTTGACGTCAGGAGCGCTATAAAACTCAGCAATGCTTTTAAACTCTCCTGCTGGATGAAACCTTTAAAATATTTTTCATCTTCTCGCTGTAGCTTTGGGGTCGAGTGTTTTTTTCCTCTATCTCTTTTTTTTTTTTTAAACTACTACTATTATTATTATTTTGGTTGCGATATCGACTTTGATTTTTTTTTTGTCTTCGCTCTCTTTTCCCTCCTCCCTTCCCCGATGAACCTCTCTTCTCGCTCTGCACTTTGCATGAGAAAGCCCAGAGGAAAGGCACCATGAAGTGTTAAAAATAACAAAACAAACCAACAACAACAACAACAACAAATTTACTCGCAGCAACACCAGCTAACACTTCCAGCTGCAGTTTGCAAGCTGCAAAAGAGAGAGAGAGGAGAGAGAGAAGGGAGGGAGAGAGGAGGAAAAGAAAAAAAAAAAAAAACCCTTTATGCAAAAGGCGAATAGCGAGAGCCCCTCGCTCTGATGCATCAGCGGCAGCGGAGACTCTGCAAAGGATAACGCGGAGCGGGAGCGAGAGCAGCCGGGGCGAATTGGAGCGGAGGCTGCGAGGGGCCGTGGCGAGAGGCAGAGGCAGGAGAGAGCGGAGCAGAGCTCGCCAAAAATCAAGCTGGCTCACCCGGTGGCAACTCAGAGCAGTCCCCTCGCTCCCGGAGCGCACCCTTTCTGGAGGACTGTCAGCAGCAAAAGGATGGCATCAGAACTGGCAATGAGCAGCTCCGACCTGCCCACCAGTCCCCTGGCCATGGAATATGTTAATGACTTCGATCTGATGAAGTTTGAAGTGAAAAAGGAGCCGGTGGAGACCGATCGCATTATCAGCCAGTGCGGCCGCTTGATCGCCGGGGGATCGCTCTCTTCCACCCCGATGAGCACGCCCTGCAGCTCCGTGCCCCCGTCCCCCAGCTTCTCGGCGCCCAGCCCCGGCTCCGGCACCGACCAGAAGACCCACCTGGAAGACTACTACTGGATGACGGGCTACCCGCAGCAGCTCAACCCGGAGGCGCTGGGCTTCAGCCCCGAGGACGCGGTGGAGGCGCTGATCAACAGCAGCCACCACCCGCTGCCCGGCGCCTTCGATGGCTATGCTAGAGGGCAGCAGCTGGCCGCGGCCGCCGGCGCCGGCGGCTCCGTGCCGGCCGAGGAGATGGGCTCGGCGGCCGCCGTGGTGTCGGCGGTGATCGCCGCGGCGGCGGCGCAGGGCGGCGCGCCCCACTACCACCACCACCACCACCACCCGCACCACGGCGGCGGCGGCGGCGGCGGCGGGCACCCCCACGCCGCGGCGCCGGGCAGCGCGCCGCCCTCCTCCGCCTCCTCGGCCGCCGGCTCCGGCGGCGGCGGCGGCGGCGGCGGCGGCGGCGGCGCCGGGGGGCTGCACCACCCGCACCACGGCGGCGGCGGCGGCGGCGGCGGCGGCGGCCTCCACTTCGACGACCGCTTCTCCGACGAGCAGCTGGTGACCATGTCGGTGCGGGAGCTCAACCGGCAGCTGCGGGGCGTCAGCAAGGAAGAGGTGATCCGGCTGAAGCAGAAGAGGAGGACCCTCAAAAACAGGGGCTATGCCCAGTCCTGCCGCTTCAAGAGGGTCCAGCAGCGGCACGTCCTGGAGTCGGAGAAGAACCAGCTGCTGCAGCAAGTGGAGCACCTAAAGCAGGAGATCTCCAGGCTGGTCCGGGAGAGGGACGCCTACAAGGAAAAGTACGAGAAGCTGGTCAGCAATGGCTTCAGAGAAAACGGATCCAGCAGCGACAACCCTTCCTCTCCAGAGTTTTTCATGTGAGTTCCCACAGCCTTGCCACCTTAACTAAAAGTTCTCCGTGTGAGTTGTTGTTGGGGGCTTTGCTAGAGCGACAACCCAGCTTGCCACCTTCTATTACTTTTTTTTTTTTTTTTTTTAACTCAAAACAATTTTAAAACAAAGTTGCTTTTTGGGTTGGTTTTTGTTTTTTTCTTTTTAAGGTGGGCTGGCTCCGTGTTGGCCAACCTAAAGTTCTACATGACTTCCTTTTCTGTTTTATTATTTTTTTTATTATTATTATTTTTGTGGGGGCTTGCTGTTGTTTTTTGTTTTTTTTTTTTTTTTTTTAAATTTAAAAGATCCAACTCGCCACCAACTCAGTTCTTCATATGAAGCTTGCTCTTCTTTGAAACCTGCCATCCACATTATATATATATTTTTAAGTTCATGAGGTTATTTTTTTCTTTTGAGCTTGCTGTGTCCAAAAAAAGTCAGATTATTTTTTTTTTGCCATCCTGAGTTCTTCATATGAGATTTGAGCTTTGCAAAAAGAAAAATAAAATTTAAAAAAATAAAAAAACAATACAAAAACAAAAAAAAATACAAAAACAATGTGAAATTTTTAGACTCCAGCTTGCTGCGTTCCATCAGTTTTTAGCGTTGTTGTGCAAAACTAGAGATATGCCTAGATGAACCTGCCAAAATCAAGCCTGCATCAACCTTCAGTGTGTTCATGTGAGTTTTGGCCTTAATCTGCCAAACGTGAGACTTTAGTCTGCCATTAGAATCCCATACTCATCTCATGCATTACGCTTGCTATTTTGTCTTAGCAACAATGAACTATAACTGTTTCGAAAGACTATGAAAAAGAGACATTATATTAATAAAAAACCCTGCATGCTGGTCATGTATGGTATAATTATTTTTTTTTTCTTTTGCTTGGAAATGGACTTTTGGAGACTATTATGGCATGGCATTCATCCTTTTGTTTTATTGCCTCATCACTTTTTTGGGTTGAAAGCAAAAAAGTGCAACCTTTGATCTTCCTCCTCCTCTTCCTCCCCATTAAAGTTTGCATCTGCTCTAAAACTGCTTTGAGTTACTCAAAACTTCAGACTTCCTTTTAAATGCACTGAAGCATTCCCTCTCAAAAAACCTGCCAGAATGGATTTTGATAACCTAATGTGGCAAAAAAAAAAAAAAAAAAAAACCAACAAAAAAACAAAACCAACAAAACCAAAACAAACACAAAAAGAACTTTGGAAAGATGTTCAAAAACAAAATTCACATCCCACTTGGGGGGGACATTGAAACCATGCTGTTGCCTAAAACAGTCTAAAAATTAATTTTAAGTGATCTGCCCCAGTTTTTTTTTTTTCCTTTTGCATTTGGTCATTGTCAAATGTGGAATGCTCTGGGTTCCTAGTATATAATTTAATTCTAGTTTCTGTCATCTGTTAGCCCAGTTAAAATGTATGCTACAGATAAAGGAATGTTATAGATAAATTCGAAAGAGTTAGGTCTGTTTAGATGTAGATTTTTTTTTAAAGATTGATGCACTAAATTGTTTACTGTCGTGATGTAAAGGGGGGTAGAATTTGCAACGGGACTGTTTTAAAAAGTAGTTTATGCAGCATGTGCTTGCAACTTAAATATAAGTTGGGTATATGTAGTCCTTGCTATACCACTGACTGTATTTGAAAACCAAAGTATTAAAAGGGGGAGGCACCCCTGTTTATATCTATAGGGGTATTTTACATTCAAAATGTATGGGTTGTTTTTTTTTTTTTTTCAAAATTGAAGTATTTGGGACTGAATTGCACTAAGATATAACCTGCAAGCATATAATACAAAAACAAAAAAAAAATTACGAACCTGTTTAGAACGCTAATACAATTTATGCAGTTATAAAGATGGCATTACTGCACAGTTTTAAAATGATGCAGATTTTTTTACAGTTGTATTGTGGTGCAGAACTGGATTTTCTGTAACTTCAAAAATTCCACAGTTTTAAAGGCAATAATCAGTAAATTTTATTTTCAGGGACTGATATCCTGTCTTTTAAAAAAAAATGGAAAGTAAATCTTACCACAATAAATATAAAAAAATCTTGTCAGTTACTTTTTCTTTTACATATTTTGCTGTGCAAAATTGTTTTATATCTTGAGTTACTAACTAACCACGTGTGATGTTCCTATGTGCTTTTCTTTCATTTTCGACTCTATGGTTATATCAAAAGAGAGAATAATCTACAATAATAAACTGCATTTTTTTGATTCCGTACTCAGTTTCTTAGTCTGTAGTTTAAAGTTCAATAACTCCGAGAGCAGTACTTCAGCGTACTGCCTGGCAAAGGGGTGATGCTGATACAAGAGCTGGACTCAATAATAGCCAGGAGGGGAGAAGGGAAAGGATAGCTTTGTGTAAAATGGAAAATTGTTGCCCACTAGAAATCAAGTTATCTTTCAGGTAGATGAAAAACGTGAGCTTTCAGGTGCTGCTTCTGACTTCTCAGTATTGCAATAAGCGCAGTTTCAGTGACTCAGATCATCCCACCAGGTTTTAGGAGATCTCAAAGGGGAGGTCTGCTTAAAAACCTGATGACATGATATGGCCCTATATTTTGATTGTTTTATGATGGAGTGAAGTGAAAGGGAAGACTTCACATCCTCTTATCATCTGATCCCAGCTAAGCATGCCTGTCTCTAGTAAGAGATGACACCGGATCAGGCTTGGCTTGTCACAGAGCCACTTAACGCTAGATCGAAAGATTTTGTGCCATTTGGGTCCATACTGCCTCCTTTTTTTAGTTTTCTTTGCCCCCCCCCCCCCCCCCCCCCGTTCTTTCATTTGCCCTGTGGTTTTCTTTTTCTTTTTTCTTTTCCCTTTTTTTTTTTTTTTTTTTGCTACAGGCCTTAGAAAGCGCAGAGAAAACTGAGGAGCAGAGAAAAAAAAAAAATCAAAGGACTTCCTCCAACTTTTGAGAGTTATTTGTCCTAAACAATCACTGCAAAGGTTAATGTGCTAGAAATGTTCAGGTCTACGAGCCCCTCTTCAGTTCTCCACGTCGAAGGGCATTTCGACTTCGAAAGGCTCCTCAAACCCTCAAGCCCAGTTCGTTTAAAGCCACCTTCCCCGAGAGCCTCCAGTGTCCATTTTCAGAGCCCTCTCGTGCTCTTTGAATGGGATGATCTGCCCAGTTTATTTGAGAAGCGGAGGCCTCTACGAAGGATGCTCCAGCCCCTCCAGGATGAGGGTTTTATCTCCAGGCTCAGGCTCATAAACCCAGCACTTTTTTTTTTCCTTTATATTTTTCCCCCCTGCTGCTCTTGGTGCAACTTCTTCCCAGCTGTAAGGTCATCCCTCCTGGGTGCTGGTGGCACTGGAAGGAGAGGACCTGTTGCAGTTCCTCTGCCTGGCTGGTCCAGCCCACGGCTTGGACCCCATCCTGCCCTGTGTGCCGAGGTCAGGATGCGACCCTGAGCCCCCCCGCAGCGCCTGCACCCACGACAGCCTGCGTCAGTGGGCACTGGGTGCTGCTGGAGGTCAACCTGCTGCTGCTGAGGTCCCTGTGGAGGGTGTGGACAGCCAGCCCCACCGTGGGTGACAGCGGGCGTTGGTGGCCGTGGTCCCCGATGCCGATGCTGCACCTTGCCCCTCCCCAGCGCCAGGGCACCAACCTGCCCTTTGGCATCTGACCTGCTGTTGCACCAGGGTTTGAGTAATGGTTCAAGCTCCAGATTCTGGTTAATTCGAGTTCTATTTTCTGGTTAATATGTAATCTGTGGGTAAACTAGTTGCTATTGGCTGAACAGAGAATTATCTCCTCTCATAAAGACAGGGCTGCTTTTTATTTCTTCTCCAGCCTCCCCTTCCCTGGCTGAGCCTTTACTGATGTCCAGGTTTTTTCGCAGGGGGTCACTTAGAGGCTTCACTGCTGCCCTTGCTGAGAGCTCCTGAAGGAGCCCTGCCTGAAGGAAGGGAAGGAAGGAGGCCTCTCCTTGGCAAAGCCCCCGCCGAAGCGGTGCTGCAGCCCCCGAGGGAGCACAGAGCCCCCAGCTCCCGGAGCAGGACCCACTTCTGGTCCGGCCTTATCCCCGTGCCCTTCTGCTGCTCCAGGCTTCCTTGCAGGTGAAGTTAGGAGCAGGCATTAGGATTTTTGAAGTACTGTGAACTGAGTAGCACAGAGTGAGGGGAGCACTGCTGCCTCCCTGAAGTATCTTCTTTCTCAGAGGAAAAAAAAACCCATCCTGTTTGAACAGTGATAAGAGAAATCCTTCCTAGAAATAGACTGAGCGCAAAAGGGAAAATTCCCATCACACACCCAACCTGAGAGGGAAAAAAGGCTCTCTCCTAGTTTGGCATCATTATGACACATTGCAATCTTGCTTTGCAAATAAAATAAAAAAAAAAAAATCAGCCTTCCTTAGGCTGCACTTGAATTTCAGCCCGAAACATGCCAACTGCCCAACTGAAGGGGAAAAAAAATAGATGTATGTTTTAATGTTCACTAAAGCAAAGCGAGTGTTGGGGTTCTCTGTATGAATCATGGCAGGGGAGCGCCCACCTTTGCCGCAGGACTGCTTGCTGAGGACTAATTGGAACCGCTCTGCTCTGAATAACCTACATTCATTAATCACCCCTCGCTTGACTCTGGCCTCAATCCTGCTCCCATTGAGCTCGGAGGTACAATCCCCAGGATTTCAAAGGGGAGCAGGATCCCACTGTTCTCCCGCAGGTGCCTCTCTGGCTAAAGCAGGGGGAACGCTGTCCGAGCCGGGCAACCGTCTGTCAAAAGGCGTGCGTGGCCTTAATCTCTCCATCACTAACAACACCCTATTTCTCCCACAGTCCTATAGTGCTTTCCCATTTATTAACTACATTGCAAAGAACTTTCATGTGACCGGTGCCGGGAGATATGTGCACAGAGCGTGGCCCTGACTGGGAAATGGTGTGCACTGCGGCTCAGCCCCCTCCTCCCTCCCCATCCCACCTTACCCTTAAGCCTTTCTTATTTTCCCCCCTAAAATGAAACATAACCCTCTGCCTGACCCCTGGGCTTCTGATGAGCAGAGTCCAAGAGTATTTTTGTGTTTGTGCTGCAGCGTTTTCCCTGCTTGAGAAATGTTATCCCGGACCACATCCTAAAAAAAAAAAAAAGGTGAGAAGGGAGGGAAATATCCCGATCACACCAGTGTATTTTTATTTCTTGAACAATTTCTCACCACCGCTGGGCAGGCACCGTGTGAGAAGCGCCCGTTTGCAAACAGAGAGGTGAGAGCTAGTATTTATTAGAAAGTCTTCTTCGCCCTTTTAAAACAAAAACGCCTGCGCTGAATCAAAATGCCACTTGAAAACTACCCCCACGCGAAACATGGCAGCAAATTTTTAGTTTAAAAAATGAACTTTCCCAGCTCTTTTTTCCTTTCCTTTCCGAAAGCTTTTGCGCAGCTGTTTCCTCCCCCTCCCTCTGCGTAGTGTGTAGGAAGTTCTTGATCTAGAATCATTCATAATTTTAATACCAATTTCTATTTGACATAATATACTAATATCAGATAGAGAGTGTAGCTGCTTCCTGGATTTAGGGAGGAAATGATGCATATATCAGAATTATCTGCTCAGATGCCAGAACTACATTGGTGTCATTTCAGCATGTGCTGCATTGAAAGGAAATCCTCTATATTTATTACTCCGATCATCAGAGGAGCTAAATGGACCCACTGTTTCTGACACCTGTTCAGATGGCTGAATTTAAAATTTCACGCAAGAAAAAAAAATCCTACATACTTCAGTGTTAGGAATTAAGATTTTGTAAATAAACTTTCTTCCCTCCCTCTTTCCAAATCGTTGTGTTGTGAGCGGCTGCCATGAGACTTGGGCATTCCAGGGGTAGCTATGGAGAGTGTGATAGATTTTGTTTGCTCAGGCGGGACAAAAAACAATCCTGCTTGTGCACACACACAGACACTCAAGCCATCTGTAGTCAGATGCTTCAGATATCTAAGTGCAGGTCTCAGTGTGAATAATACGAGGTAGCACACCCTAGGATGTGGCAGAGGTGAGCGGCTATTGAGAGAATTTGTCTTTTTAGGAGAGAGCTGAGCATTCAACCACTTCACACTTTTAAGGCTCCTCTAATGAATTTTTTGGGCACAGCACATACAAATCAATAGATTAAGATACTGTACACTCTGCCGCATCTAATTCTTGACTGCCTGAAATTGTGGGGGAGGACCGAGAATAACATTTGTCACTCTCTGAGGGCTGAGTGCATTCAGATTTGTGAGCTCTAAGCCAACTTGATGCAAAAATAGTCCAGGATGTGACTTAACTTTTCAAGTGAAAAAAAGCAAAAGGCCAGGGATCGGCTGTAGCCGGGTGTAATGTCAGATAGGCAGCTCCAGCTCCAGCCCCAGCTATCTACCACTGTATCAGGTTGACCCGGCACAGTGTGATAACGTCTCAGTGCCCCCGATGCAAGCTGCCCATATCTTATCGCTCTCTGAAATGATCATTTTCTTTCGCTGTTGCTGTACCCACTTTTTTTTTTTTTCCCCCCCCGAAGTCTAGCTTTTAAACCAGAGCCACTTTTCCAACGCAGCAGTGAAGTGTGCAGGCCTGTAGTTGTGGTGCAGTGAGTTACGGGGATGGAGATTGCCTTGCCTCTCTCCTTGCTTGGTTTGGAACCCTGTGGACTTTGCGACATGATTTCCTTCACTTTTTTAATTTTGTTATTTTATAATCCATCTCTATGAGACGTCTTGCAAAGAGGGAATCAAAGCCAGAGCAGAAGTTTGCTAGAAGTGGTGTTTCTGCACCATGCAGAAAAAAAAACACCCAGCAAACAACAAATCGAGCAGTGTCTTCAAGTTTCCAGCGGGGGTAGGGAATGGAGTGTCCTCGGTTGCCGCTCTCGATTGTTAATTCATAAAGAAGCAGAGTCCTGAAAAATGTTCTCAGCAGCTTGTCCCCCGTTAAAGCAGAAATGTCAGTGACTGCGTACGGAGGCGTTAAGGCTCAACACCCTATTTCAGTGCGAGCTCTGGCATCTCCCTGCCCCTCATCCCTTGGTTCTCGGTGTTAAACTCAATGTCCCCGAGGGCTGCGGGGTGTCGGGGAGAGCAGGGTGCCCAGGCCTGGGGGGCACACACGTTTGCCTCCCCGCTGCCCGCCCGGCACCTGCCTCGGCCGGGGGAGAGCAGCACATTTTGAGAGAATCCTGTCGCGGATTTTTAAACCCCTGCTTCGAGCAGCTTCAAAATAAGCCGGGCCGGGGAGGGGGTGTCTACATAACGGTGTGACCCCCCCTCTTCCCCCGACGAGCTCTCCATCAGCACCCGCCGGCGGCTCGGCGGGCAGCCCCGGCCGCACCCACAGCCCGCACGGCGGGGCCGGGGCCGGCGGGCGGGTCGCACCGGGGGGGGGCCGGGCCCGGCGAGGGGCCGCGCACCGCCCCGGCCAGGCCGGCCTGGCCGCCACCACGGGGGACACCGGCCTTCGGCGGCCCCCGGCCCCGGGCACACACTTCCCCCGGGGCGCGGGGGGGTGGAGGTGCCCGCACGCACACGGCCTGGGGGCTGCCCCCAGCCCCGGAGTCCCACCACAGCCAGGAGCGGGAGGGGGCGGACAGGGACCCGGGCGGGCACCGGGCGGGACGGGGCAGGGTGAGGGCAGCATCCTTTGTCTGTTTGTTTGCTTGTTTGTTTGTTTCTAAATTCAATTCCTGGAACAAAAGGGGAGTCTGTGCGTAACTAAAGGATCCGTCCGTGCATCCAGAGCTTAGCTCCGGTGTGTCACCCAGGCGGCTTCAGCTGGCTGACCGTCCCCTAGGTACGTTCTCAGAGCACTTCCCCTGGTATTTTGTGCAGTTTCTTTTCTTTTCTTTTCTTTTCTTTTCTTTTCTTTTCTTTTCTTTTCTTTTCTTTTCTTTTCTTTTCTTTTCTTTTCTTTTCTTTTCTTTTCTTTTCTTTTCTTTTCTTTTCTTTTCTTTTCTTTTCTTTTCTTTTCCTTTTCTTTTCTTTTCTTTTCTTTTCTTTCTTTTTTCTTTTCCTTTCTTTTCTTTTTCCTTTTCTTTTTTCTTTTTTCTTTTCTCTCCTCTTCTTTCCTCTTTTCTTTCTCTCCTCTTTTCACCTCTTTTCTCTTTTCCTCTTTTTCTCTTTTTTCCCTCTTTTCCTGTTTCATCATTTCTCTGTTGTTTCCCTTTTCTTAATTTTCCTCCCTTTCCTTCCTTTTCTTTTTCCTTCTTTTCACCTGTGCTCACACAGAAACTAATCTAGACCCCACTGCAATCAAAGGAAGCTTTTTAAATGACATTTTGGATGAGGCCCTGAGATCTCTGCAGGGAGCAAGATTGTGGGGGGGGGAATTTACATTTCATGGCTTTTAAAGAATCTGAAGTACGGAGAACAGTGCTTTCCGAGACTGAGTTTCCCAAGTCTGTGTGGATGTATTTTGGAATGTGTATGCAATTAAGCTTAAAGCCATTTTCTATAAGAAAGCAGGCAGATTCACTTTCCTGTGGTCTGAACCCCACTTCTCCAATTTTGAAACAAAAGTTCTTGCCAAGGCCTTGACAGTGGGCTGTCATGATGCTAAAGGGAATGGGAATAGGATCAGTTTTATTTGTTGCTATCAGCTTCTAAAGCTGTGGTGCTCTCCACTGCGAACAGCCCCTGCTTCCTCAAGCACTTGGAGTTGTTGCAGTGAAATGTTAGTGACAATGAAAATGAGCCTGAAAGTGAACCAAACGAGACCTAGTATTTTTTTACTCTCCCCCCCCCCCCCCCCCCCCCCCCTTACTGCTTCCAAATTCCCTGATGAAAACATTTTATTATGTAGGAAGAGCTGCTGGAGCCTGCAATGCGATTCACTGTTTTGTGGTGTGGGATGAACAGATTTTCCTTTCCGTAGGGTTTCCTCCTGCAAAGTCATTGTAGAGGAGGGAATACTGTAAGATTAAATCTGGTTAAAATACTATATTCATGTCACACCAGATACAGTCTCCAGATTGTGCACAGTCTTTCAGCTTCCTTTATTGTGAAATCCTTTTAAAATAGCACAGTACAGAGTAGAAAACTTATTGAAGTATAACTCTCTTGCACCAACTCTGTCAGATAAAATGAAGTGATCAGCCTCCTTAAATTAATAAATCTGCTTAGTGTCTCTGGCTGCCTTCATGCTGTCTTACTTTCTTTGACTCTTTCCTTATTAATAAACTGATAGTTAAATAAAGCTGCTAAATGAATCAATGTGCCTTGCTGGTGAAAGCGGGTTGGTGCCATCCTGTTTCAGGTCTCCTGTGATGTGACTGAATGGTTGTGGTTTTAGAGCAGGGCTGGCCACAGCAAGGGCTGAGACTGCTAAAAGCAGGCTGACCACATCGCTTTCTGGATGCTCTTCAGGTGTGAGGCTTGAGTACCCATTCCTCTCGGCCTCATGCATTACTAACAGGATGGATTCACCAATTGGCATGAAAACAGAGGTCATCTTGAGGAAAATTACACCAAAGGTTTACGGGAGTCATTTGCTTTAAGATATCCTGGGCCATGTACCAAGTATTGCATTTAGGGAAGCACTGTCCCCTTTCACCCACCCACCCCCCCCCCCAAAAAAAAAAAAAATAAAAGGAAAACCAAAAAACAGGAACCTTTGCTTTCAGGGGCATGCAGGGACCGTTTCAATGTGCCTGTCCCACCTGTGGGTGGGATGTGGGAGAGGGATCATTCAGCTGGCACCAAACATGCAGCAGACTTTTGTTTTCAAAGCTGCAGAGCTGATCTGGGATCAAAATGCTGAAAAATCGCCTATAGTTTGTCTTACTTTTTGTTTTTTTATTCAAACTGATCAGACCTGTGGTTTATCCTTGCCCTGATTATGCTGTACGGTTACAATAAATGAATGGAGCTGAAGCATTCCTGCAGGCGGTTTATAGAAAATATCTATATAAGCCTGTGTATGCACACTCAGGGAGAGAAAGTTAACTATAAGGGACACAACAAAATATCCATATTTAAGAAATGTGGATTGACTCACTGACTTATCTCACTTATTGTACAGAGATTCACTCGTATGTTGATTTTTTTTTAAATTAGATTTTAAATATGTGTTGACAGGATGAATTTGTACAGTGTGAGTAACCGCAGGGAGAAATGACAGCTCTGCTTTTGTTATTAAACTACTGTCTGGAAAATAATGGAGTGTGTACAAAAATTGATTATTATTTTGCCAATTACATTAGTGCAGTTAATAACAATCATTAAGAAAGAAATACAGAAAGCTACATGCTTTCTGGTCTTAAAAGCTGATATTCACTAGTGAGACAAATATACGTGTTTTTAAGGTAATTTGTCAGTAAGAGTCTCCTGTTATTAATATGAAGTAAAGACTAGATGTGTGAGCTAGAAATGTTTCACTTCAATCTGTGTTAATTTCTTCTTCACTCACAGTTAATAAACAGTACAAGAGACTTTCTAAATTTAATTTAGGATTTGAACAGAAAAGGTCGCATTCTGTACCATAGTGGCAGGACAGACATGTTTTACAATGCTAAAAATTCCTTTTAATAATGGTTTATTTTAATATATTTACTAAATTAGGTACCCAAGAGAATCATCTACAACAGTGATGTGAAAATCCCTGTTACCTGAGGTCAAAAAAAAAAAGGTATGTTTTCATTTTCATTAGCAATTTGACATATTTCAGCTGGGGTGGTAATTTCGCTGCTTTGTTTTCTGCTGCTAAGACAGTGCTTTTGGGTCCAACCCCGGGGAGCCGGTGACAGTCTGTGGTGCAGTTTCCCTGGCTTTCGGGTGAGGCTGATTTTTCAGGTGCCTACAAGAACCATTTGCAATGATGGGGCTTTGTACTTTTGTCAGCCAGGCAGCTCTCCTGTGTCCCACAACTCATATATAATCCTTTGCAAATGTTTTCTTTCTTTTTCTTCAAATGCTAGCGTTCAGACATCAGCTATGGGGATTAAGGATGGGTCTTCTGAAGATCTCCCTCAGATCTTGATGAAAATCACGAGTCTGTGTTAGACAACTTCTGTACTTACAAATTACAATAGAGTTTAATTCACAGCACTGCTTTCCTCTGGAAATTCGTGTTCGTTGAGTCTGTCAACATTGACTAAAAATATGCCACTAATGAAAATGTGGGAATTAAACTTTTAGTCCCTTCCCCTGCTAGACTCAAACAAGCACTTTATTTTTTTCCATGGAATCTGATTTTTATTGACCTTGACTATAAAAAATACTAAGTGGCTTAAATGAGCAGCAAGGTTGCAATGACAGATTCTGTGTGAATTTTTTTATGAAGCCTCCTATTTTACTTAAGAGCACAGGCTGCCATACAGCCTACTGTACTTTGATCAACAGTTACGTGCTATTAGAAAAAAATTGAATTTTATTAGTTCATGGAATGAAGCTTGTTTTATTCTTCATTATTTTTTATTTGCTATTTTTTTCTTATTTGAAATGTGAGTGAGGATGGGGAAGATGTAATTGGCGCTCTAGACTTTACGTTAAATAGCACCGAGAGGAATTTTTCTTGGTGTATAGGCTGCGGGAATAGGTTTCTCAAGAAGCACCAGAAGAGGTTCGTTTTAAGCCTGATGCTCTGCTCACTTCCCCGAGGAACACCCTGGGTAGGGTTTTGCCTGCAATACATTTTTTTTTCTGTGTTTCACCACTGTAAATGAGAGGGAAACCAGACCACTTGTTTTTTTGTGAGAGCTTAAAGTGCAATATGCTTTTTGCAAGAACAGAGCCAAGTCATGATTCAGCTGAAGTAAATACAGTAAATACATCAAGTTCATATTTTCATTGCAAAGGTGCAGCACATGTTCCATCACCTTGTTCCTAGTGTAACGGTTCTAATTTCAATAATCCCACAGGAAAACTTCCATGGTTCCTGTAATTTATATATGTGACTATTAGATTTATATAAATAATATATGATATACATTCTTGTTATCCATATAATAAAAAAGCAAAAGCTTTTTTCCTGATGGACACTTGCTTAGCCTGCTGCTCTCCAGGACAATTCCTTATGCTTTCCTTCTGATATTTTGTGGTTACGCTTTCACATATTAGAGAAAAAAAAAACCCAAACAACAAAAAAACCCAGCATCAAAATCCGTTACTTTTAAGCAAATATCTCTCGGGTCTCAGAAGAGTTAACGAACTTTTATGGCAAGGTTCAGACAGTTCTGACCCCTATGGTAATATTTCATCTAAGGTTACTGTTGGGAGAGAAATCAAATTTCAGCTGTGAACATGATTGACAGGTGAAAGCAAGAGAGAGAAAGACATCTGGTCAGATGGGGAATTTGGGAAGGAGAAGGACAATTCAGGGAAGTGTCTCTGTGATATTAGGAATAATAAGCTTAGATATGAAAACTCCAAACCTCCACACTGTCTGGAGGTGTACTTACTTGATATTCATGGAGTTGGTCTGGTTGGGAGAATTTAAGACTGTACATTTATAGTAGTGGACAGTAGTCTCCGTGGTCTAACTTACTAACTTGACTCCTTTGAAGGAATTATGTTATTTCTGGCATACTTTTAACATTTCAAGGCAATTCATTTTATGAGTGTGACTGGAATATTTGGTGGTTGCTGGTTAAGAGGTTCTCACCATAATGTCTCTCGTGGGTCAGCTGGCAGCAGGGTTTGTGGAGGTCAATCGGTGGTGTTGCTCCATGCCCTCGAGTCTGGCGTGATTATTGGGAGCTTTCCAAGTAAGCACTGCAGGATGAAATTTGTGTTTATGATATACGCTGTTATACCAATAACAAAATTAGTTGCTATCCCATAAAATACCACCAAGGGTACATTGTGGTATTTTACAAGGCAACTGTTATTTTCCAAGGGCCATGTGTTGGCCTATTCCATCTCCCAGCGAACGTCTCTCACAATACATACATAACCCCAGGCATATTTTAGCCTACTTCAGTGTATTTCGTTTGGTGCAGAACTTGATCATTCAACATTATGGAATCAACAGGAGCAAAATATTCCTCTAATTATTTCCTGATCAGCGTAATGATGTTGAAAAGTAGAATTTGGTTCTGACACAAAAAACTGTAGCCAGGCTTTCTCTTAAAAATGAAGTGTAAGAAAAAAATCTGGTGGTTTTTATCACTGTGTGTAACACCTAATATTTCAGTTTTCAAAGGAAGGACTTTTGTAGAGCTCCAAAAGCAGGATGAGGCAATGATGGACCCTGGATCTAAACTGCATCCTACCTACATCTCAGGTGAGAGGAGAGGTCCCGCTTGGACTCCTGGCCCCACTGCAGGCTTTGGTAAAATCCCGGTTGAATTCCTGGGGCTCACACTTCCACCACAAAGGGAAGGTCTACAGGGAAGGTTGTACTAATAAAAAGCAAGATCTGAACTCATACCTCAGTAGCAGTGCTGTGAGTTCCCTGGATGGATGTTCTTATTCGGGAATAAGGGTGGATTTCCCCCTACCCCTCCGCCCAATGTATCTTATGCTGCTTTCAAAATAAAATAAATTAACCAGGAAAATCCACTCTTACTCTAGTGTAGGAGTGTCCACCCAGGGAATGGATAGCACTGTGGTATAGTTTACTACATAATTTCCCCATATGGATGAGCCCTAAAACTAAGGAGAGAATAAGGAGCAGTAAAGAACAGAAATATATTTTCTGTTCCTTTTCCAGTTTACCTCTAAGACCTTTCACACAGGGGAAATCATGGCACTCTTAAAGTATACATTTGCTTACTTTTCAGTGCTATTCCTGCATTCGCACGTGCGTTTTTAAAAGAGATTTGTGTTTTGTGCAAGACCTTTTGCATCCTCATACTGTTCAAGTGTATTTTTGATGTGCAATCAAGTCAGACTGTTGTTCATGACATCATTTTTCTTTTCATGGCAATGGCCTGCGATGTCAAACTGCCCGACTTCACTGTAAACTAGACCTTTTCACCTAAGTTTTATTCTCAGACCATACATCTGACAAAATTGAAATTAAAGCTAAGAACTGTAAAAACAATCAAATTTCTTTGTGTAGGAGTGAGTTATTTTTAACTTTCAGTTGTTGAATTAGTACTCCCTGTAAAATGTCTTTATTTTCCGAAGCTGATATCAAGATAACTTCCATGAAATATTATTGGCAAGGTTCCCACTACAGTCAATGGGAGCCTTGTATGTATTTTTCAAGCAGATGTGCTATATTAAGTCTAAATGAGCATCTTTTATTTCAAATGGGATGCAATATGTTAGTCTTGATAAAAAAATTGATAGTAACCTCTGTTCCTTCCTTTCCTCTCCCCAAACTTATTTTGTACAATTTACAGGTCATTTTACATAGGTAAAAAGATGTTCTCAAGTATTTAAAAAAAGCAAAACTTTACTGTGTCTCAAATTCCTAGGAGCATGAAGTATGAAAACATCTTGAGTCTTTATGAGCAAAGAAAAAGTATATGCTGTATGTGACAGCTTTTACTCCCCCCAAATTCCCAGGAAAGACAATTTAATAGTTTCACTTATGATTAGAATAAGTTCTAAAATATTTTCCAGTGATGTGACTTTTGCTGTTGTTTAGTTCTACTAGAGGATTTTAAGTGAAGTGCTAAAAAAAAAAATGGAAATATTTTTAACATCTCTTCTGGGTTTTCTAATTTGTGCCACTTACCAAATGATTCACACTGTACCAAAATACAGGAGATTGATGAGACAGGAAAAGTACTGATTTAACATCCCACATATAAAATTACTTCTCAGGCTTCCACATATAGTCCCGATGTTTAGAGAGTGAAGAAACTGGGAGTTACAGTCTGACTCACTTGTGAGACTTTGACCCAGTTATTTGATTCTAGATTCAGCAAAATACTGAAGCACTTTAAACTTGTTATCTTAGGTTTCTTCTAAAGGTCTGTTACTGTTGATCTCTTTATATCTCAGTTTACACAGTTATAAACCTAGATAATTAATTCTTACCTTCTAGGCTTTTGTGGGAGTTAAAAAATAGCTGTAATGTTCCTTGAAGCCTTTTAATGAAAGCTGGTGTATTGAAGTACTTGTCATTTACCTTATTTTGTGCCCTAGGATGAGAAATCACTGGTGTTGCCCAAGTCCATGCATCATTTCTGCCAGGATGAGAATTTAGTCTCCCGAGCGCACCAGGCCACGAGTACAAAGATTAGGTGCTTCAGGAGCTGGTAATTTTCTGAATTACACATAATTTAGCTTTACCGTGGTCTTGAATGAGTCAAAATGTAATCCAAATCATGGCTTAGTTATGTGCCCCCTCTCTCTCTTAAACACAATGTATCCTTAATACCTAGATGTACACACACATATATGGAATAACTTCTGTGCACCTGCAAGACGTGTAGAGGTCACACTGTCCTTGTAATTCCTCCCCTTCCTGCCATTACCTTTATTTCCCAAGGTTCGAGCCATTATCATTCAGCAGTTATGCAGCTTTTCTTTTCTTCTCTCCCCAAATTATTATTGTTTCCCTCCTACCTTCTACCCCTCCCGATCCATAATGGAGTCCTCAGCTCTAAATTTGCTAACCGTAAAGATTTTTGCTTGAAATGTTTTGAAAATGCCGTGGGAAAAAAAAGAAAAAAAAAAGAAACCTATGAGCAACACGCTGTGCCATGCTCCAGCATTGCACTTCTACAGGAAAGATAATAAAGATATTAGCACTCATATAATTTCAGATAGGAAATGAAACCAGACATGAAAGAAACACTAGCTCCAGCTGTTGAGTGGGAATCAAACTAGCTATGGGAATTACAGGTACTGTCACAGGAGACAGCCTGACTTCTGAGAAATGACCTCAGGTGTAGGAGCTTGCTGTGGCCCCTTGCAGATATTAACACCTAATTAACAATCTGTGAGAGCATCCTACATCTTAATCACCAGTGAGGTGAGAATGACAATCGCAAGGAGGAGAAGGAGAAGGGAAATGGTAATTTTTCCTCTGCACGCATCATCTAATAACCATGGTTATTCAGATGCAGCTAAATGCGATTTCCTTTTAGTCATTTCTGTCTATTGGAAGGCACAGTAAGTTCATTTGCTAGCAGGTAGGCAGCGGAGGTGAGAATTGAATTGATCTGAGATACTCTGAAATATTGACCCTGAGGTCATTCCTAGTTTAAATTGGGAAGTAAGGCTGAGCTTATGTCTTCCCTTTCTTCTCTCCCCTTTCCTTACTCCCCCTCTTTTTGTGTTTCCAGGCATGTTAGTCTGTACTGTGTAATTATTTAAACATACTCTGATGGTGGGGAACCTAGTTCCCTCAAAGTTAATCAAAATAAAGAGAGCTTTTGTTAACAGTGATAGGTAATTAAATAGCTGGCTTCGTGTTGTGCAGAGGCATTGTGCTGGGTTATTGACGTCCCAGAGCTGGGCTCCCCGGCCCTTCTGTGCACAGACCAGCCCGCCGAAGTCACCAAGATTAAGGTACAGACTAAATTAAGGAAAAAGGGTGTGAAGCCATGTAAATGATTAACAAGGCCATGCTGTAAAGGAGAGGGGTGCACAGTAGCATATCCAGAGTCTCCCAGAGGAAGAGCTGTTTCCCTGGGGAGGGGGGCACATTTTAAAGAGGAGACATGTGTGACATTTCTCCTTCATGCCTGTGATTTTCTGGCTGTGGTTTTGGTCAGGAACAGCTGTAAGCGTGAATGGGAACAATCCACTTATCCAATTTCAGCTCCAGTGTAGACACCTAGGGCCAAATTCTGCTCCTGATTACCTGGTGTAAAAGCTCAGGGGCGTGAGGGAGCTGGTGGAGAGGCTCTGGGCTTAGACCTGCACTAGAGGGCTGGTGCTACTAAAAAGTAAGCAAGAAAGTAAAACAAAGGCCATGTTTGCTCAGTTCCACCAAAGCCAAGGCAGGAGTAGATTCCCTGGACTCTAGGGTGATGCTTCACCTTGCCTCTATATCACTTCAGCAGGATCCAATGGAGTTTTAATGTAATGCCTTTTAATGGATGCCTTTATGTGTGCTTCCAAACAGCTTCCACTTTGAAACAGCTTTATGACAGAGTTAAAATGAGAGGCAGGCAGGGAGTGAGGAATACATACGTATGTACATCTTCTAGACCTTATTCTGCATTGGCACCCGCAGCACTCCATTGCCGTGCTCAGTAGCAATCTCTTTCCATATCACTTGGACCCAAATTATATTCTAATAAGGAGAGAATGGCAAAGTCAAGACAGCATTATGTTAGCCCCTCACCTTCCATGGAAACTTCCATTGTTTTCTTTCCCATGACAAGAGATAATCTCTATGCTTTCTGTTATGCTCACTTCTTCAACTCCTTTAGCTTTGTTTTTACGTGTTGGCCTTGCACTAAAAAATATAACTTGACATCTTGTGTCTTCTCAGCTAAAAAGGTATCAATTCCTGGACTTAATGTCAGCTGTACCCAGATCAAAGGCAAGAAACATAAAAGTTGACATATATTATTTATTTCATGGTTTACATCAATGATGTTTCTCTCTAGCCTTTTTTGTTATTATTGCTGATGTTTTGCCCATAATGTTGCACTCGCTTCTCAAAAGTGTTTGTCCCCTACAGACAAATATCCATATTAATGTAATCCATCAGCAGTTAACAAATACTAGCTCGCTTCAGCATTTCCCGCACACCCAAATATCCCATTGTTTTTGCAGCACTCTTTGGGTGTGAGAAGAATGCAGGATCAGGCCCTTGGGTGGGAATTTCGGAGCTGGAGACTTTCTCCCCCAGCCCCAGAAATGCACAGGGTTGTTTGGAGCAGCAGCCTGGGGTGCTGGCACAGGGAGTGGGAGATACTGCATTCTCTCCCTGCATTGTGAGCTGCTGCAGAGGCGAGACGAATGCCAGGTTTTGAGGGGAGCAAAAGCTCAAAAAAAGACTTTTTTTTTTTGTTTTCCCAGTTGTTTGTGTCTTTTTTCCCCTTTTCCTGTCTTTCTTGCCTGCCTTTGGAGTTCTGAGTGAGTAATACAGGGTCTGGCTTAAAATTGTGGGCAGAAAAGCATCTGAGATCGGTCAGAAATGCTGCTCCAACCTGTGAATCCCTCTGACCGCTCAGTTTAGTGTAAAACTTTGGTTTTTTTCCCTCTTTGTCAACAACTGTGGCAGGTTTTACTTCCTGAGTTACAGAATTAGCTGAAATGCTGAGTCTGATTTTGCCCCCTACCCTCCCACAAGCTATTTTTTTCTGCAATGAAAACAATAATGCTTGAGAAAGATCCTTGGGATTTTTATTTTTTTGTTTTCTTTTGTTAGTTTTGATTTTATTGTAAAGCTTGCTGACAATTGTCAAATGTTCATTCTAGCAAAGAAGTGCTCGGAGGGTATAGCTATACAGCCAACAGGAGTAATTTGCAGTGCTCCTTAGAGCTCGGCTATTCAGCCAATGTGTGTCGCTTTACTATTTCTTTAAAATTTAATTGGGATCAGGCAATCAAGTGTCTCCAAATTTTTTGCCTCTTCAGGCTGCAATAAAGCCACTTATAATTTATAATCAAAGTTTGGTATCGTTAAACTAAACTGTAAAACCGACTTCAGGGTTTCAGTCATAAAATAAATATACGATAAATATTGCAATGGGGCTTGAGTAGCACAGCTAACAACAACATGGTGAATACATACACACACACACACATGTATATATTCTTTTGAGTGTGTGTGTATACATTTAGTTCCAGAGGTAAGAAAGATCTAAATAATAGATAACTGGCATGTATTCTTTCTTGGTAGAACTGAAGCTAAGATAGATTTATAGCACAAGTAGTTATTTTAAATGCAAAATGAAGTGTTAATTTATTAAATTCATTTATGCATCAACATTATTTTTATGTCTTTATTTATATTTTCCTGTAATATGGAGCAATGTAGTATTCATTCTGGGTTTTTCTGTCTGTTGACTGTAGCACTCCTTTGCTTAGATTTTTTTCTAACAAGGCAGCTCATTTAGAAAGAAATGTTTATGTGAAGTGCTTGTCAGTTGGCATTTTTACTGGTGTGCTAACCCAAAGGTAAAATATAAAGGCACGTCTTTTCCTTGCTGGCTTGTTGCTACTAGAAGGGTTCCTCCCTTGTTAGCTTGATAAATAATTTTACTAGCGGGAATCTGCTGAATTTTTATGCTTGCTGTCTATTTTCTGCTTGCTGCAAATAAATTCCAGCACTCAGAGGGCACTAAAACTCCAAACACATGGTATTTTCCCATTTTGTTGCTGGTTGCCTAAAATATTTATTTCATCTTGTGTTTTTAATTAAATCTTTTTTTAAAAAAAGAAAAGAAAAAATCCCCTCAAGTTTTGCAATTATTTCCAAATGAAGGTTTTAGTCCACATTGTACTTAATATAAAGTCTTGAGTTTAAATAACACATTATCACAGGTAAACTAAATGGGTAGTGTTAAATCAGTCATCACTCCAACTACTTAACGGTTTTCAGATTAAGTGTGAGGATTATTTATTGACATATCATCCATTTAAGCATTTCTTACAATTTATTATATACTTTTACTTTTCCCAGTTTGCAATCAAGAAAGCTAATTTAATTTGTGGAATAAATACTCTAGTTTGGTGGAGAATGCACTGAAAAGGCTTAGATCATGGGCTACCGTGGCATATACAGCAGAAAAAAATTTGCAAGAAATTAAACTGGTGAGGCTAAAGTGGAAGAGGCATTGGTTTGCTCTTTTTCACTTATTTTTACACTTTTAAAAAAGAGATTTTTTACCGTTACTGAAGTTTAATGCATTTTAAAATTGCATTTTTAATTCAACCAAGTGAGAACCAACCCCAAAAAGCCTCTGCTTCCCCCTCATAGCAAACTCTGCATGTCAGAGGGTGCAAAGTCACCGTCACACATCTGGAGGCTCACTTCTTGGCAGCATGTCCTGATTCAGTGTCCCACGTTCCTGGTTTTGGGGAGCTTTGCAGACCTGAGTGGATTTAGGACGTGGCTTTTACAAGATTTTTACTTCAGTAGTGCCAGTGTTTAGATCTGCCTGAGCTCAGTCCCTTCTGCGATGATTGTGGGTGCTGGTGGCAGGGGAATGGATTTTTTTGCTACCACCAGGATCCCTCCCTGCAGCTTCTGTGGGGCAGTCCCACATCTCCCCAGAGAGTCACAGGGATGCAACCAGCATCAATTCCTTACACATCTGCACAGTTCAGGGGGTGAGCAGTTAAAGGACCTGGATGCAGGCTAGTGACACTGCTGCCCCATCCCATGCTCACTTTGTCCTCACCAAGAAAAGCTTGGCTGGGTGCAGGGGAGCCAAAACAGCATGCCCTGTTCAGGCTTTCCCTCAAACAACAGAAAGCCACATAGCCTTGAAGATGCCAGGCAAATTCACCCAAAATATTAGAATTATTTATGTATTTTTAGCATGATTTGTCTCAAAGCAATTCCCCAACTTTGGCCCAAATTCTTACATCCTTATACCAACTACCCTCCCATTCATTTACTTGTTTCCATAAGAATCAGGTGACTGATCTGAGTGGTGTAAGCCCATGCCACAGCCCAGCTGCCCTGCAGACACCAGCCTTTTCATTATGTGAGCAAATTCCAAATCAAGTAATTGGGTGGTGGGAAGAACTCATGCTCCAGAACTGAAAAGATAAGGGAAAAGCTTGGGCAGTGGGGAAAATTACCCTTGGGGGCTTGGCCATATAAAATCATACATTAGTGTTACAAGAAATCTCAGGAGGCGATGTAATCCGTCGCTGTGCCACGAGGCAGGGTCATACAGACTTACGTTATCCCTGACAGATATTTGCATAACCTGTCATTAAAGTCCCCCATGGAGAGCGTGACACCTCCCTGGAGCCTCCCTGGCAGACCTTCGCTACCATCCCTTCTCAAAAGCATTTCTCCTTGTCTAACCCACGGTGCAGGTCCCTTATGTCCTGGTCACCACAGACACTGAGGACAGCCCATTCCTTTCCTCTTTGCACTGACCCTTTGCATATTTGAAAGCTGTTGTTATGGCTTGCTGCAGCCTCCTTTTCTATAGACTAAACAACTCCACGTTTTTCAGTCTTTCTTCATAGGTTATGGTCATGACTTTGTTATTTAATATCTTGTCTGAAGGGTCCACATACAGTAAACTTGCTGGAATTCAATTTACCTGTGTTAAAAAAGACTGTGAGGATGCTGCTTGGAGGCTTTACAACATCTGAAAGGGGAATAATTTAATTCTTCTGTGGGATGGAGGGTAGGGAACATTTCTTTACCTGGGAGTGTTAACTGCAGCCTCCCCAAGAATTTACCCTGGTAACGGGAATATTGTAGTGCAACATACAGCCAGAGTTACTGACAGGCTTTAGGAAACATGTTTTAACATTTTATAATTTTATATATAAAAGTTAGAATGGGAAATAGGATGCAGCCTCTGTGGTTGCAGGTTGGAGTTGTACCTTCCAGGTGCTACATCCGGATTTTGTCACGAGTTTCATTAATTTCAATAGCAGTTGAGCAGCTACAGCCATCCACACACTGCCTTTCCTTCTGGTGTTGCCGGTCGGCTCCAGTGTTTCAAAAGCTTCCAGCTTCAATGTAGGTTTGGGTAAATCCAGTTTTTCATTTGTGACAGAAGGAAGTTCACCCCAAAATGCCACAGATGAAGGTGGACCAAAGAGGATTTTTCAGCCATCTACACAGACCTGGGCTTTGCTGTTGACTCTAAGTTGCTTTTTTAAAAGTTGGAAAAGACATTAGTGCTCTTTCAATGAAGATTCGCTTTGCTCCTTGGAAAAAATAAGGGGAAACAGGGCCTGCTAATTCTGATTTTCTCATTGTCTTTTAGTGTCTTGCCTGGGAGGTTGGTGGGGAGATGTCCTGAACAAAACAAAAGTATTTACTTGCAAGAAAATATTTCCCAGGGACTTTTCTTCTCCGATGTGCGGGTACAAATTGCCCCACGGTGGGATTAATCAGCGCGGCAGAATACCAGGGAGCATCTCCTGCAGGTGGTTTTAAATTTTGCAGGATTTTGGCTTCCTGACTGAAGTCTTAACCAAACCCTGTCTTGAAAGGTGCTAACAGGGACGCAGTGGTACACACTACCACCTCACCCCTATAGACCAGGTACCAGTTCTGGACATGAGATGTGACAGATTTTACTAATAGAGGATGAAGTTTATCCCTGAAGGAGGGCGATGACTGGGGCATTCACACTCACAATATACCTTTTCAAGGGGAAGATAAAAATGTCCCTTTGTGATACAAATATTCATGATACCATCCTTCTTGCTTCATCTGAGTTTCCACCTCTGCTTTGCATTGTATAGCCTCTCCTTTCTTCTTTCTTTTTGGACATCTATATCCCCTCAGTGATCCATCTCAATGAACTTAAAAAGTTGACTCATCCAGAAGTATAAACTTTCTGTACGCAATAAAAGTGTATGCAGAATCAGGGAAAGTGGCTAACAAGTCAAGTAGACATTTTAGCCCAAGTATTTTCTAGCTCTAAAGAAAGATCTCATTGAGAAATATTTGTGGAGCTCAGTTATGTAGGAAGTAAAATGAGAATGACCTTGCTGAGCCATTAGCTCAAATCAGAGATGTAGCAGCAGAAGTGAAAATATATGCTTCCTTCTCTAAAGAATGGAGTTAGGGACCAGTTCTTACCATGGGAAGGAAGAGAGAGGAAAATTGTCTTCCTTTCAGTAGTTCATTTTTCTTTGCAAAGTGATTAATGCATTACTATAGCAAATTTATTGTATAGTCTGATTACCATTGCATAATAAATCTAAACAACTGTGACTGTCATGGTGATAAGGCTGGCATGATTTTGTCTCTCTTAAAAAAGGTTTATAAGTGAAGCTTAACTTCTAGCTTTCTGCATTTCTGGGATAAAATTTATTTTGGCCATTACAGCTCTATCTGTTTGAAACTGCACCAAAAGGAAATAAGTTGTTCAAAAGGATGGTATATTATTGGGAGAGTTTTACCTTCACTCAATTTGCAAAAGAAACTGAACATCAGCATTAAAATGGAAATGGAGTTCAGGAGAAAATAATAACTCAGTTGTTTAAAAAAGAGTTGTAACATTTAAAAGGGACTTTTCAAATATCAAGGATGGACAACCCAATTAAATTAACTGCATTATATTCACAGCCGTTAACACCTCAGGCTCAGCTTTTCTCAGGCTACCGGAGTTTGCTGAGGGCTTGTCTGTGCCTGGATAAGAGACTTCCAGGGAGCTGCAGAAAGAAGTGACTAATTAGAGCCATTTTCTCTGAATCATGGAGAAACTGGTACTCCAGCATTAGTGCTGTTGCTGTGCCAAACCAGAGCCTGAGTGAGCACTGGGTTCAGGAAGGATCTCTTGGCCATGTGGGCACTGCCCACTGCCCAGGATCCACTCCACTCTTTCACTTTGCACATAAAGATCAGTTATTTCTTTCTGGTTCCTTTCCTCTCTCCATGAACATGCATGAAAGGGCACCGCTGTGCTTAAGCAGTTCATGTATGTTCTGCCTGAATGTCAAGGATTACTTTTGTGGAAACACCCAACCTTTGGAGGGTGTGATGTGAAAAGAGATCTTTTACCCAAGCGTGTGGATGTCCGTTTGGACCACGCTTCTCCCATCAGCAAGAAGGTACCAGTGCAGGGCAATAGCAGGGTGTGTTGGTGCCAGGGGAGCTCCCATGTTTTCTCCTTTGGCTGTGCTTATCTCTTTCCCTCTCCCAAGGCTCCTGCCCACCACCGTGGCTCTCAGCCTTTTCTTCAGAGCAGCACCAGCTGCTTTGGCAGAAGCAGAGAGACCTCAGACATCTTTGTACCTCTGGGTCTATCACTGCTTTGTCTTTCTTCAGGTCTTCTGCACAAAATTTGGGACCAAGGCAGAGAGTGTGGCAAATTTAGTTGGTAGAAAATTCATCTGACTGCCAAGCTGAGTAACAGCTGTAAGTTGTAACCTGCAAATTGCTTCCAAAAAGGTGCAGGTGAAATTTTTTGCATAGCTGTATGGATTTTGTAGTGTAAAGAAAGACTGGAAACAGATCATGAGCCACTCCAGACTTCAACTAAAGCCTGTTGCAGCCAAACTCTGGGAACAACACATTTCAATTAGCAGCTCCAGAGACATTTTTCCTTTTGTAGTGAGGACATGTGAAGGTGATAAAGGTGACGGTCTCTCCTCTAGCCTCTGAAAACCCTGTATTATCTATTTGTGAAGTAGATATATTCATTTCCCATCTCTGAAGACCTCCTGCCTCACAGACTTCTTGCTTCCAAGGTGTATTCTTGATGGCCATGGTGGGAAGTGATCCCCCATGGTGGTTTTGAGGTGGTTGGAAGACCTTTCACTTCCCAGTACCCAGGTGACACCATACCCATTCACAGTCATCGAAGTGTTGCTTGATTTGGACTGGCAACACTGGAGTTTAGGTCTGGGGAACCGAATTCAGCCTCTGAAAAACATCAAGGGTTGCAGCCAGGACTAGCACTAGCTGGTAGCTTATTTTCAAAAAGCTGAGTGTCTTTGCCTGATTTTAAGTCCCTGGACTCCTGGAATTTTTTTTCTTCTTTCACTTTTCCTCAAGTTACATTGTAGACTATCTTGAAGCCAGTAGGGTTCAGAAGGTCTCTCTATTTAGATATGAATTACTTCTTTCAAAAAAAAAAAAAAAAGTTACTTGGTACAATGTGGTGCAATCAGGTATCATGAAGGAATTAAAAAAACCCTGAAGCTTTTGCACAGGCTTTCAAGGGCTCAAAGGCTTTTTTTTTTTCCCTGGGTATGTTGAACATCTTGAAAATAAACCCAGCGTGTTTCAAAAGAGAAGATAGATGTGTCTGTTCAAATAGGCATTGCGTTTGGAATTGGTGCCTCTGGTTGTTAAACAGAATCCTTGTTTAACATCCTCATTAAGAACTGTGACTTGCCACCAGTTTTATGAAGATCAAGTCATTTACTTTTAAAGTAAATTAAAGCAAATTTCTCTGTGGTGACAAGTCAATAAAACAATGGAAGGCTCAAGTTTTTCAATCATCCAACATCTGTTCCTTGTTTTCCTCTAGATGTAAATGCCCTGTGTACAGCAATAGGTGAACAGTGAGAGCCAATAGCTGTAATGTTGGGTTTTTTTGGTTTAGTGTTTTTTTTGTTGTTGGTGGGGTGGGGGAGTGGGGTTTTTTGGGCTGTTTTTGGTTTTGGTTTTGTTTTTTTTTTTTTCAAATAGCACAGTAAGTCCTGTCCATTTTTGGAAAGGGTAATTTAGTAGTTTCCTGTGGCAGCACGTTCAGAGCTCCATTGACATGGGAGCGGTGACAGTCGATGGCTCTGATGCTGTATTTTGTTGCTGGAAGCACAGTAAGCTGTTGCAGAGTAGTGTAAGTGGTGAGCCACTTCTTGGAAGCCCAGTCAGCACAAATGAGATCCCCATCTTTTGTCCGAGCCACCCACACCACCAGCAGACACCTCTGAAGCAGAGGGTACTCGTATGCTCTCCAAGCCATGGTGGGAACTAGGTTGTATAAAACCTCATTGAAACCACTTCCACGTTATACCCACGCTCAACCTGTTTGTCTTGAAACGTCTCAGAGAGAAGCCAGCAGATGAAAAACAAGGTATTAGACCCATTTTACATTTCAACAAGTGCAGGATGCAAACTGCAACGTGTTTGTTTTAAGTGTTCTGGAGGGTTTGGCTTTTTCGTGGTGTGAGAATTGGCTCCCTGCTGTGTGAAGCATTCACATGTGGATTTGCGCTGCGTGGGAAACGCTGGCATAGTGGAAAAGAGAGAGGAGAGCTCTGCTGGGAAAGTAAGAGGGGGCTGGATATAATTCACTTGGGGCAGAAGTCTTTTCCTAATTCTTCATAAGAGGGCAGTTTGTCTTGGACAGCGTAGCATTGACTTTTGGAGTGGTTGAGGAGGACAGGAAGTCATTACTGGATGCACATGAAAATTAGAGAGCTCAGATCATTTTAGAGATATAAAAAAAGGTCAGTGAAAGTCCAAAGGCTTTCTGGACTATCCCACCCTTTGATATCTGCCTGCTCTTGCACATATGGTTATGGACCCCATCTCTGAGGTGTAGGTATGCATTTTATCTTATGGTGTCTTCTTCTGAGTCGTCAGGTTCAAGACCTTTGGCTGGAGTGGTTTGCCCTCACTCAGATCTTTATGGGGCCAGGAAATGGGCTGCTCCACTTTATGGGAAACAAGTAATTAGGTCTCACCAAATTCAAGGTAGCTGGCTGTGGGGAGCAGGCAACTTCTCCTTTGCTAGTTCTTCTAGAAAAGGGCTGAGAAATTCTTTGTATGCTTCTCTGATGCTACACCAGATTTTAATATATAGAAGTACATAGATTCATTGAGCAATTCTGCAATCTCTGTTTCGTTCAAAGGATGAGTAATGTTGTAATTGTATCACCATATTTAAAAAAAAACCAACCAAAACCCCTATGAGATTTTGGATGATAAAAGAAATAGTAGCATTTAGCCCATCCCAATATTTTTTTTATAATTGCTGCCTATTTGCAGCTTAATAACTGAATATGGGAAGGTATAATTTCAAATAGCATTTTCTGCTTTCTTATTCTCCACATAAAGTGGTGCTGCACTTAGTCAATGGAGGAGGCAGATGAGTCATCCAGCCAAGATGCAGCTTTCTGGGGTCTGTTGCTCATGAGCTGTCATGCAGAAAAAAGGTGATAGCGTTTGGATGTAGGGGTTCCTCCTAAATCCCTTTTCCATAGTTTCAGTGGGCTTTGGATGGCTCCTTGCTTGCAGCTGTCATCATCATGCTTGGGCTCGTGATATCCAGGAGACATATATCCAAAGGCAATGCACAGATGCATCTTTGTAGGAAAAGCACTTCCTGGGCTGCACTGACTCCCAGAGATCTACAGTCAGCACAGCGAAGGAGCTCACTGTGGGAAGGGTCACAAACCACTACAGGGACAGTGATGCTGCTCCCACTGGGGACGTCCTGGCATCTTCTTGCACCAGGGACCTGGCAGCACTGTGGCCAGATCTTTTTAAGGAAGCTCATTTAAAATTGAAAGCCTTTATTTTATTTTTTAAGTGTCATGGTGGTTTTCAGATGCCAGATAGAAACCAAGGGGATCAGGCAATCCAGGGCCAATTTCCTTCGTTGGATTGATGATAAATAGAGACAAACTGCCTAGTGCAGCACAGATTGACCTTAAAGGAGACCTCTCTTCCACCTGAGTCCAGGAGCCCTGATTTCTCCTGCTGTGAAATGACCTATGAGAGCTTTCTCCTCAAGAAGGAGGCCTCCCTAAATTGTACAATTAGAAGTGCCAAGGTCTTCCTCCAAACTGAGCAGAGGTCTCTAGGCCTTGGCAATAACTCTACATTCTCGTGGTCCCCGTGGTCTTATCAGAGCATCTCTGCTGGTGTTTGATTAACAGCAAGGTGTTGTAGCAACAGCTGCCAGTTTTGTTCTCCTTATTGCCATTTTTATTATTACTAGCTTATTCATTTTGCAGGGCCAAAGGTAGGGACACACATCCTTGGCTCTGACCCTGGCATCTCCACGTCACATTCCTCTATATCTCTGCATACTCCTTGCTTTTAGGGCTTGTTGTGTAGGTAGAGGGAAACTGTGTAAAGATCTCAGAGCCAGATGCTGTCCACTGCACTCTGCTCTTTCCATTTCTCCTTTCAGGATCAAGTAAAAATCTCACTAAACCCAGTGGAAAAGCTTCTTTTTACTTTGATGGTGGTTAACCTGAGCTGTTACCAAAAACATAGAAGAGGCGTGTTAAAGCACAAATGAGTTTTCCTCAAAGGCAACCTTGTTTTGTGAGTAGCTGAGCATCTCGTGCTGCATGAGAAGCAGCCTCTATTTCTCTTGAGTTCAGTAGGAGCTTCGGTGCTCAGCTCCTCCTGGGCAGTGCTCAGCCTTGAATGGGATGGGACCCTTCTGTTTGGTGAACCATTCGGGGACCTAATGCTGAAATACAGTCATGTAACTGTTTGAGTTCCCAGGTCATACAGTTTATCTAGAGATCTGCTCAGAGGTGAGTGTGAAATAATAATGCCTTGCACTTCCTGGGTGCCTTTCATCTTTCCAAATATTTATTAATTAGCCCTCAAAAAACCCCTGCAAGGCAGATAAGAGATGGATGGATATGGCCCCTTTCATGTACCAGTGGGACCAAGCAGCTGTATGACTGTATAGAACAACACTGTCCACAGTTTGGGGCAGATTAGGAAGTAGATAACAAACCTGTATCTTGTTAAGGGTGTAGAGAGAATTTAGCTAGGCAGAATTTAATTATCTCTGCTGGAACTTGGCCAGTAAGTCAAGGCTCACCTTCCTCCTTTCATTGCTTTCACTGTGGAGTCTGTAACTTCGTCAGGTTCTCGTCACATTCAAAGGATGATCCTGCACCTTGGTCTGGCTTGAGTGGGTGTAGAGCTGTGACCAGAGAACCCCTCCTGGTACTCTGCGTGTGTCTTGTTTCCCCAAAGATTCACTCCAGTGCCTTTTATCCTGGCAAGCAAAGTTCTCTACCTTACATTGAGATTCCCTCTCTGGTATTCCCAGGGCAATTGGATCTGCACAACACGAATTCCCTTTTGTTTGCTTTTGCAGCATGTAATTCTGGAGCATAAAAATGTTGAAGCTAGAACTCGAATTTTACCTATTTTGTGTTAATGCTTTTTATTAAATCTCCAGACTCTCTTTAAAGCTTCATAGAGAGCAATTTATTGTAAAGCTGCACTTACTGTATTTTATGTCCACTGTAATTGCTCGTTTCATCTAATTCAGATTATACTCATGTATAACAAAGACTAATCCAAGATAGGAAGAGACAAATTATTAATCAAGAAAGTTTTGGAATTAAGATTTTAAACGTACATACCAGATATATATGTAATATTTAGAAATAGATCTGAAAGAACTTAGGCAATGTTCTTTAATCAAATTTTGAAAATGACCAATACGTTAAATCTGGAAAAGGAATTGACCAATAAATCAAATCTGGAAATGGAAGTGATGGATAAATCAGGTTTAAAAAGCAAACAACCAATATGTCAAATGCATGGTGTGTTTATTAAAGTAAGGAATTGCTTCTATGTGTATCTGCATGCTACAATCATGCAATTAAATACTTGAAGTCCTTCAATAACAAATTATATGTGCAGATGTACACACATGTGCCTCTATATACATACACAAAGTAAACACACGTGTCTCTTTGCAGTGTTTTGAGCCACACTAGCAGAATATGGTACTTGCTGATGTCTCCTAGGTGTACCTAGGATTTCAGTTTAAAATCTCTCCATTTCAACATTCACATGTTACTAGACATGAACAGCTCATGATTTCAGCTTTTTAAAAAATGGTAATTGTTAGTATAGCCCAGATTTTAAAAATGATGAGACATGCCTTGTTCTGAAAGTTTTCTGCTTTTGTTTTCTGATTCTAATTGTACACTAGCAGCAACACAAACTCCTTTGGCTAATTCAAAGGATTTTGATAGACAGCTTGGGCCCAAAGCATATTTTCAAGATCAAGACTATAAAAATCTCACTATGGAAAAATCATCATTTGCCTCACTGACTTTGATTTACATCTATGTTACAGAGCCATGAAATTTAAAATAAGATGACCTAAATTGTCCTATAATAATGTGGGCATGAACGTATACTCCTGGTGGCAGAGTTTCTCTGTCACTATACCAAATGAAATCTAGTTTTTAGTGCCAATCAGTTAGGCATCATTAACCCTTTAAGAATGTTATTAGCATTCTCACAAAGCTTTTCACCATGTAACAAATGTTTTCAGACTAAACTTGTTGAGGTCAAAGAATCCAAGCCAGTACAATTTAGGACTTTTTGTCCTATGCGATATGTACATACTCTCCATCACACCAAATATAAAATATTAGCAGTGGTTTTAAAAAGCTTGCAAAAATGTAGTATTGAAGTTAAAAAGCAGTCCTTCATAAGCTGTCCCCCACTTCTACTGGCAATATGTGCTCCTCCCCCTCATCCCTTTTTTGCTGTATAGTAGAAAAATTGCTCGGTACATGCATCCTCCAGGATCCAGGAATGAAAATTGCTTTGCATTTGCTATTACATTATGGTGCTCTTCATTCTGATTTTTTTTTTTTCTCAGTTCATGTTGTTCTTTTTGCAATAAGTGTATGTTTGAATTGAATTGAAGAGTAGCATATTAAAGAACTGGTTTTCATAGCTGTTTATGTCCTTTCATCCAAAGAAGTGTGAGAAAAGCAATCAAGGTTTCAGATTGACATGCTAAAGCAAGAACTATCAGAGAAAGCATCTTGCTATTGGAGTGTTGAATATTTGCATAACTAGTTTGTTTGAATTAGTCCAGACTAAACCAATGTATTTCTAGAACTATCTTCAGCCTGTGGTCAGGCCTATAGAGAACAATTAGTTTCAGGTAAGGTAATTATTAATCTGTTCCCCCCAGCTTTACGCCTCTGAGTATGTCAAAATGTAGCACCTATAACCCTGACTCAGAGTATTATTCAGACTTTCCATCACTCTGTTTTTCAACAGATGGCATCTAGGTGACTTGCAGTCTTATGAGTGGGATTGATGATGTGAAATAGAGGAGCTTAAAAAGTAATTGCAGAGACAGGAGGAAAAATTAGAAATTAATATCACTGTAGGAAATGGAAAGCAGCCTCACATGGAAGTGAAATTCTCAACTGGTAGCTTTTACATCAAAAGTGGTGTTTGGTTTGTATTTATTACAATATAAATAAAGTGATGTAGTCAGTGATACTGTGTTCAGTAATTTATCTTGCAGGCATTTGGGATGAGCTTCCCATGAAAGACAAGTGAGTAAGAAGCTGCATGATTAGCTCTGCTCACCGAGAGCTAGAATTTGGGAAGGACATTGCTTGTGCAGCTCAAGTAAAACATCCTGTGGTTTTTGGTTCTAAAGAGCTCATGTTAACATTTTGCTGATGAATCGACGTGGCCCATGAAACAACCTGGATTACTCACTGAGACACTGAACGCGGATGTGTGTGAATTCAGCTGGATAAACAGTCAGTTTTAAGGGAAGGAGGAGAACTTAGAAAATAAAGAGAACAATTTACATGACTGGCTGAAAGATGTGTTCAAGTGCTATTGATGAAATTAGGCATTATTTGTAATGGATTTATGCAGTAGTAATAATGTAGAGAGTAATTTTGTCTGTGAAAGGGGCAGTGGCAGTGGTAGCGTAAGGGGTCAACGGGTCAACATCAAGGGCTACATCATCACCACTGCTGAAAATCAGCAGAAATAAGTTGCACATTTGGGCTAGGACATAGTTTAAAGCACCACTTTCCTTCTTAGCTTAGCTCAGTATGAATTCTGCATCATCAGTGAATGGAGATTCATAGTCAACTCCAGGGAATCGGTGCTTGGAGTCCTACAGAAATTCCCATGGGAATACATTCATCTGTGCTTGCTGGATGTGCGTTAGCGCCGTGGTGCAGTGATGGTTTTGAAAGAAAGCATGGATATGATGGGTGATTTGCTCTTTCCAGTGCTAACTCTGCTGCTTTTGTGGACCAAAATCCCCATGTAAATAAAAACTTAAGTTGATCTCCAGCCCCTATGATTTCAGTAAGACTCAACTACATGTGTCTAAGTATGGACTTAACACTTTAATGAATCAGAATCTAAATTCACATCTCAGTAAAACTAATGCTCAGGAATGAGGAGGTTATTTGTCTGTCCTAGTGGAATCCTTTTTGGCATAACACATTTTACAGCTATATGTAAATTCACCATGGTGTACGAAATACTTTTCCCCATGATCTAGTATCTTTGTCACTACCTTTTATTTCAGTAGAAAAGAACATTTAGAAAAGCACACTTAAAAATGTGTGCTAAAAACTTACTGCCTGAAAACATAGAAATTGTTTTAACTAAACCTTTTTGAGGCTTAAGGAACTTCAAATAGAAATTGGGAATCATAAAAAATTCTGAGGGTATATCTGGGTTTTTTTGTTGTTGTTGTTGTTTGAAAAATGAAAGTAATGGCTTTAAAATATGTGCACTGAAGAGATGAGGCTTTTGTTCTGACAGCTTGTACATCAAGTTTCAGCATGATGGGGTTTGAAATGGTAAAAGTTAGAATTTGATAAAACAAGCTTTTGGGGGTCCATTCTCTAAAAGATTCCTGCATGCAACATGCATTCAGAAAAAATCATGGCAATAGAGTGGATTTTTTTTAACTGTATGCAGCTGTTAAGAAAATAAGAGTGCAAAATGTGCTTTGAGATATTGTAATGGCAGGAGTTTTGCAATAATATCGTCACTTGAAATCAGCTTATTTGCTGCAGTTCTTTACGAGTTAGGCATAGGGAAACATGTAATTTCAACCCTTCCCAGCACAGAAAAGAATGTTTTTGAACTTTGATTAGTTTCTTGTTTTCTTCAGGTTTCCATTTTTGTACTCTTTCTGCATTTCCCAAACAGCATGGCAATACCCGATAAAATGTAAAAGTTTTCTTTCAAGTCGTTTGTAGAAGTTTTCCATGATGTTTAGCGTCACTGGGATGAAATACATTGCCATCCATAAGCAGAACAGAAAGGTACTTTTCCTGTATGAGCTGTTACCATCCAGGTCCTGTGTCCCAGGGCTTGGGGCAGAGGGTCCGTGGGGCTCTGGCAGCAGCCGGAGAAGCAGATTCAGCTTTGCACAATGTGAGCGGTTCCTCAGGAAGAGGCAGTGCCTGAACACGGCTGAAGAGAGAGTGCATGAGGCTTGAAAATTTAGGGCAGGTATTTCGAGAAGCAGAGCTGTGATGCTCAGCAGGAGTGTGGGGCTGGAGGGGGGACAGGGGGCAGCCCTGCTGTGAGCCAGGAAAACTCGTTTCTTCTGACTGGTGCTAATCACTTGAGTGGAACGAAGGTCAGGGGACATCTCCCATCCTCACCTCAGGTCAAGAAGAAGGTGGAAGGCACATAAACCTGCTCTCCCCTCTGGGGTGATCCAATCTGATGGGTTGGGTCCTCCCCAAAGAGGAGAAGAGCAGAGTCTGAATTGTGGGGAGGAGAGGGAAGGGTCCGGAGACGTCGAGGTGATATCCATATACCCTTCTTCTCAAAGAGCTTAGCAAAACAAAATAGAGAAAAAAAAGCCTCCAGCAGCAGGGAGTGAACGGCTGGAATTTCCTTAATATTAACTGAGCTTTAGGCAGCAAGCCTTAACGTGGAGAATTATTTTTAATTAATAGCTTTTCCCCTACTTTGGAGCTCAGCGGGAGGATCTTCTTTGCATTGCACAAGGAGGGGAGATAGGAGCAGTCCTGGTTTTGTAACTGATAACTATTTCAGGCCAACTGCATTGCCTGGAATAACTTTGTATTCAGAAAAAGAACAAAATGTTACATCAAAAGATACCTCCTTCTGGTTCTTGGATTTAAATTGCCTCTCTAGATAAACCCACAGCCTGGCCAGAAATGAGTTGATGGATTTTTAAGAGTCTCCTGGCCAAATTATTCTCTCTCTCCCTCTCTTCCTCCCTCTCTCTCACCTCTGTGTTATCAGCATGGCATTTGGCCCTAAGAGTGGACCTTGCAAGGATGCTGAGGAGTCACGGCTCCACCAGGGTCCAAGGGTGCAGGGCTTGTGCCCGGCAGCAGGGTCCTTTACCCAAACTAGCCCAGATCCAGATGGAAAAAGAGGCAGGAAGGTGTTGTGAATTTGTATTACTTTAACACAATGGGTTTGTTCAGAGACAGTTTTCAGGCAATAAATGGCTCCTTTGTGTTACTTCCCTCCCCATGGTAGCTTTCGGAGCTGTATATGTGCATATCATTTTGCCTGTGTATTAACAAGCAGGAAGGCTCCCTGGCTTCCCACTTCTCGTCCTCTCCCTCCCCTTCTCCCCATCTTCCAACACCCTCTGCCCCAGCACACAATTCAAACAAAATTAGCAAAATAAGTAACGAGTTTATGGGGGGAAAAAAAAATCCTTTCCTTTTGCTTCTCTTATTCTGAGGACTGTAAGAGACTGTAGTGCATCTTTTTATGAGCGGCTTCATGGGAGTCGGGACATTTGCTTGTTATACTGTGGCACTGTAAGAGGGTGATCGTCATGGACTATAAAGTAACGGGAAGTCTCACAGCCCCTCCAGCTCTGTAACACCACAGCTTGCTCACACAAGAGAGAGGGATTTATAGCATTGCCTTGTATTTTTTAACATATTTTTTCTGCTTTTTATTTACAACCTAGCCCAACAGTTCTTGCTTTGTCCCCTGTCTCCCTCCTCTCCTATCTTAATTCTGCCTGTTCCTTTTGGTGTATTGGAGCCCCAGCAGGGTCCAAAAAAAAAATATCAGTTTAGGTGGAGGAGCAGCATGGATAAAGGTTGAACTCTGAGGTGTGCACATCCCCCTTCAAGCACTATATCTTGCCTAAGTAGAAGCAAGCGAGGGACAAATATCTGACTTTCTAGGCTGTGTGAAAGGCAAGGAAATGATGGAGCTGGGAAGGAGAGGAAAGAATATGAAAAAGAGTGTGTTCCTTGTTATCAAACTTGTCAAGATATTTTCCTTATGAGCTTTTGTTAAAGCCCTGTGTCTTTCTCTTATTTAAATAAGTATAATCTCTGAAGGAGTTTTGAGTTGCAGCTTTTCAAAGCAGTGGGGTGTAGTTCCGTTTTATTAGCTGTCATTGAAGATCTGATGCAGTCATGTCGGAGGCTGTAAATGCCTTGATGCTGTCAAGCCAAAGCAGTTGCGAGCGAGGGTGGGTGCCTGCCATCCCTGGCACTGCCTTCAGAGTCAGAGTCTTCCAGCTGCTGGGGCTCACAAGCAGCATTTCTCAAATTTTGGCCTGGATTCGGTGGCATTCATGGGGTGACCATGCCCTGGTGTTGAAGCATTAGTATATGCAGAATTGGTATTTGCCAGATGAAGAGTGAAGATTGCAAATGATGCAGGCATTGCCTTAATAATTAAGCAGCTTTTGGGAGACATTGTCTCTCTGTTAGCGTTGGAGCCTGGTCCCCAGATCCCTTCCATTTCCTTTGAAAACATGGTGTGGCATTTTGTTGCTGACCACCGCTTGGCTTTGGTATTATGTGCTCCCCTTGAAACAACTCCCCCAGAAGCTGCAGCAACGAGTTAACCATCCGGGGTCAAGAAAAGGACATTAAATATAATCAGCAGCTCTCTTAATCTTAGGAGGAGAATCCTCGTTTACTTGAACGTGTGTGCTGATCAAAGCATGATAGGAGCCAAAATGCCATGCAGTAACAGCTATTTCCCAGGAAGGGTGTTTTGTTTTTTTTTTTTCCTTTTTTTAAGGGCAGAAAGGAAAAGCACCAGGAATTTTGAATCATTGGAACTTTTCCTCTTGTGGTTCAACTAATGCAGTGTCTAGAATCAACTGCACCTGACCAGCGCTTATACATGTTAACTATCAGCTAACATAATCTGAAGCCCTAGGAAAATAGGTTGTAGCACAGATGTAAGACACTGAAGGAAGACAGTAATTTTTTCCTGTAGATGGGAAATGCATATGTTGCCTCACTCACTTGTCATTACTGAAACTATAGGTAGGGACAAAAATAGAAACTACTGACAGCTTGATTTCTTCATGCTGGCACTGAGCTACAGCGGAGCTCTACAAGACCCTATAAATATGCAAGCGAAGGGAAATCCTACACAAGTGCTATCATACTGCTATAGGACTGAATAGAATTAGCTTTATTGCAACCAAACAGTATGGACAGAGTCTGCTTTTCAGAGCTTCCCTATCTCACGAACAATGTAAAATGTGAACCAAAGGCAGCTAATCTGGCCTGTTTACTGGGAACAGTTCCAAAATATATTGTTGGAAATGACTAGAAAAAGCTTTGCACTGCATAGCCCTTATGGTGCAGCCCTTTCTTCCTTTTAAAGTGAAATGTCCTTGCAGAAATTAAACAGTGTAAAAAAAAAAAAAAAGGAAAGAAAGAAAAAAAAAAGAAAGGAAAGGGAAAGGGATCACTGTGGCTTAAAGCACTTATTAAAATTTGTGGAGGATGCAGTGTGCATTGAAAATGCTCCCCCTCCCCCCAAACCTAAACCAACAAAAACAAGCCAACCCCATGAATAGCTCTTCCTAGCTTCCTGCGCATTGAATATGTATGTTAAAGGACAAGGAGCCAAGATTCGCTCTGATTTGCTTTGCTTGGAATATTTTTGCTCATTTGATATATGAAAGTCAGGGGCTATGCCAAGGAGAGGCTGGCGAGCTGGCCATCGTGGAGATTTCTGCAATGGTTCACAGTGGTGTGCAGAAGCAATATGTATCCCACTGTGTAAACGATGCTTCCTGCACCTACGAGTAGGGTTCAAAAGGTTTGCACGGCAAGAGGAGAAAAAACTGCTGCTGGGGCTGTGAGTGGAGTAGTTGGGGTGAAACAAGAGTCAAACAGAATTTCAGGGAAAAGGGACCTCCAAAATTGGGAAGGAGTCCTTAAGTATGGACTTCTGGAAGTTTTCATCATTATTCTTTTGTATTGTTCTTAACAGAAGATATTATTTGTGCCATCTCGTGAGCCCTGCCAAGTATGTCTCCTCTCAGGAGAACTCTGTAATCCTCTTACTTTCATTCACATCTCTAAAGCAGCTACATCTCCCTCATTTTTATAAGCTGCTGTTGTAAGTTTGCTTCGTGATTTAGCTGCTCTCACTTCTTTTTTTCAGAGGTGGCAGCTGATTGTGAGCTCTTTCTTCCTTGTTAGAAATGAGCAGTGTACACAACTACAGAGTAAACATTTCTATCTTCCTCCTGGTTCAAGCAAAAAACCTTGACCCCTGTGCCGGTGGAAGTGAAAGGTTTCCAAAACACACAGGCGACTGAAGATGTGACTGTGTTTAAACCCCTCCAATTTAAACACAGTTATCCAGGAAACCATGACCAGGAGCTGACTAGTCCCCGACGTGAGGTTTAACTCAGTAACAATTTGTTGGCCGACTTGTACGTTATTGTTTTATTGTCTGTACCATGGAGCACTTACCTTTTAATATGCATGATAATAAAAATCCCACAGAAGTTTAAATTAGAGTAAGGCTCAGGGATCAGGCTTAGCTGTGATCTGGGGTCATTGACTCTCATATCAAATCATGTCACCTTTATTAATAACTGAACCATTGACCCTGAAACTCAAGCAGCTTTCCACTGATTTCCTAAAATCTGTAGTTTTTATTCTGTCAGCTACAAACTCTTAAGGGGCAGTGTGATTCCCACCAGCTGAGGATTTGAACCTGTCCTCCTCCCTGCTTCTCAGCTTTTCTGCTCTAAGCTGGTTCTTGGCTTTTTCCACACTGGCGAATTCCTCCCCAAATTTTGTCGTGTAGTCAGTGCCATCCAACTAACATTGTGTGAGGCCAAGCGAGGGTGAGGAGCTGAGCAGAGCTCCTGCCTGTCCAGGGGTGTGGGATGCTCAGTGAGGGGCTGTGCATTACACCCAGACCTTTAAAAGGCATGAAGGCAGCATTGCCCCTATCTCTTTTGGCTTTTTTTTGAAGAGGTGATCTTTTTCTTCTCTTCTAGAGAGCTGACCTTTCTAAATTGGTGTGATTGCTGTCAGTATTCATAGCAGGGGGCTCAGAGATGGACCCATTATTTCACTGTATTGTCCCATGTACCAGACTCGCTTCCATCCCTCCCCCAAAATCTCTCCAGAGTTGCTAGAAGTGGAGAGTGGTTTAATTTTCTGTTGTCTTGCCAACTTAGAATGGGATTAAATGCTCTCAAGGTCTCTGGACTATCACTTTACCCAAAACATCCATCCCAAGCATTCAAAGAGGCATAGAGACTCTGCATAGCTATTTATTTTAAATGCCTGATTAAAATTTCATGAAAACAGGAAGTCAGGGGAAAAGAATAGATTGCAAGAACGACGAAATCCAGGGCTTTGTCATTTTTAGCTCAACAACACACAACAATGAAGAAAAAACCCCAACACCCAGCACGTTCAATTGTAAGTAAGGGATATTTTCACAATCATACTGAGGCCACTAATAGCATATTTTGTCATTGACAGGGGAGTTCATGAACTAAGAATGAGACTGGGTTTTTTGCTTAACTTATTACACAATTTTGATTCTGTTTATAAATTGTCACCTTAAGATCACCTAAAGCCTAAACTTAAACCCCACAAACATTAAGATTTTTTTTGGATACTCCATTATTTTTTTCTATCTTGGCAGCAATAAATAGTGCAATACCACATCCTTAACAGTGCCGCAGCTCTTCTGTCCTGGTATCTTTCTAGCTTTTCCATTCTTAAGCATATCTAATCATCCAAATAAACTGGGAGGGGGGACGGGGGGACGGGATGACACATGACACCCAACAAAAAACTGATTTTTTAAAAATATTTATCACATGCAAAGGGTCTTCTTGGTTTGTCTGTCTTCTAGTATGTAGCTTCTGTCCTTCTTTTATGAGGAAATTTCCTCTTTGCTAAAAACATATGAAACAGAAGCAACGTTTAGACAGACTGCATTATGAAAGGATTTAGAGCCCGTTGAAGACTTCTTGCCTTTTTAGACTTTGGGTAGCAGAACCTCCATTAACAGGCTTCAAATGCCCCTCAGCCATTTTCCAGTACCTTTGTCACCTTGACTACCCGTAGGTAGTTGTGGGGCACTTATGAAACAGCAGTGTCCCAATCTGTGCTTCTGTACCAATCCCATCAAAAATAGATGGATGTTAAAATTCTGTATTAGCCCCTTGCTGCAAAGACAGCATATGTAGGGATCTCAGCTAGGGCATCCGTTGGCTCCGGATATGGTATAATTATGATAGCTTAATGGCAAATAAGTTTTCAGTCACCAGTGTCAAATTAATCCTGTCAGTATATACGTCACCGTGACTGCATTGCTCAGTGTACCCTTACAATATGCATAATACCATGTCTCCTTGCTTCTGCCTCACATCATGTGGTCCTCTTGGTGCAGATGCTGTTCAGCCACTTAAAGAGCTGTAACACTACCAGGGGAAAGAAGAAAAAAATCTAGTACGATATACTGGAATGAATATAATGAGCCTAAAACCTTGGAAGTCTTCCTGTATACATCATTCTTGCTGCAAACAGTCACAGCCTTGTGGATTCCTCTATTATTTCAGGTGTAAAAATCATACTGAAATTTGATAGGAATTATTGCTAGTTAGTTAATTGGCTAAATATGTCTATATGTAAGTAGAGGTAGCAGGGAGCCCACAAATGACCTTTTCCCTTGTTAGATCGTCCCTGGCCAGCTGGACATTTGGTATCCTGAGGGGAAGAGTCTTTTAAATTATAGTTTCATGGCTTTACCACTTTACAGGACTGCAAGTTCCCCGTGTTGATTCATTGTATTGAAAGGAGGAAAAAAATCAGCTGCTGCAGAATGTCCCTTACGCTTTAAGAAAGCAAGGCAATAATCACTGGGAGACTTTGCAGAGCAAAATACTGTGTGGCTCGGTCCACGCCTGTACACTCTAGTCGTCCCCGCTCCGTGCCAACATGTCACAGGTGCACACCACAAGGGACAATGCAGCAAATGTAATTGGGAGGCAGGTGGTGATAGCTTGGACTCCGTAACACATTCATCCCAAGGTGCACTTGTGCATCTGTTAGAAAGTGAAATCTTTTTTTTTTTTTTTTTTTAAATTCAGTTGGTTTAAGAGAGATTTGAGCCATAGAAAAACATTTCCCATCTCCTAAATACAACAGGGAGAAAGTTACCCAAGGTCCTCAGAGACCGGGAGGTGGCGGCTGCTGAGCTCAGGGAAAAAGTGAGGGGTTGTAAGTTTACATGGAAGTGGGTCAAGTGTTTTTAAGAAACTTGATGGGGCTTTTTCCTCCTTTGCTATCGCTGTAATATCAGTGCAAGCTTTTCCTTTTTAGATATCAGCCTTTTGTAATCGCATTAGCATGGCATGCTCTGGCTGGGCTGTTCACTCACATGTGCTCAACCTTCCCTGCATCTTTCCAAGAGTCAGAGCCTCTCCTGTCATTATGGGAACCTTTGTATTTTTGCTCTGAGTCCTAACAAGCAGTGTTTATTCCTTCTGTAAAACAATGAAGGGGCCCCAAATGCTTGTACTCTTGTAGGGAGCCTGAAAGCAAATCTTCCAGAGCTGAACTGCAGCGATCTCTGGGGTGGAGTGTAACAGCTATACACAGCGTACAGAACCCTTCTATAGGAGAGAGCGACTAGTGCCAATTCTGGGCAAAACTATGGGGAATGGGATTCAAATGAGCACACATGCAATGTTGCTGACGGACGAAAATGAACAGCACAGTACTGCAAAAATGCACGTAGGTTTTAGTAGCCTTTGGTGGACAAAATCCTGCTTTTATATGAAGGATATGTAAACAAGACAAACAACATAAAAAATATATCACACGTTTTGAATGCCAAATGCTTCATAATCCCTAGGAGGGGATTTTCCCTGGCTGTTTCAATTCCTAACTCCACTACTCAACTCTCCTTTTAATCTGGAGTTGGGTCCTGCCGTAATCCACAGCTATTTGGAGTGATTTGCATGTGAGGCTGCTGGGAGGGTCCCTTTGCTCCTCTCCCAAGGTCTGCTCTAGCCTCTCCCAGCGGTTTGCAGACTTTGTTCTCCCTCCCGCGTTTCAGCGCGACTCCTTGGCTCGCAGCATGGCCAGGTTAACTGAAAGTGTAAGGTTTTGATAACCCGCGGCAAATGTTTTCTGTCTCCCAGAAGAGTGCTGCGTTGGAAAACAATTTGCAGAAGACAGAATCAGAGATCTGGTTTCATTTTTGGTGCAGCTACTACAGTTTCTAGCTGTAAACCCTTATCAGTGGAGTCCTTGTATAGCTGCTCATCAGCAGAGATCCTGCAGGCAAACGCAGTATTATTGCTTCATCCCATGTGGCTTTTTTTATCAGTGCTGTTCTGACTTCTAAACCTTCTGGAGACACTGTAATTGGGTACTTCGAGTGGCTTGGCTTCTTTTACAGCACAAGTTAAGTTTTTAGACTGGGCTCTGGAAATAATGTAAAATAAAAGAAAGTAATGTAAAGTAAAATAAGATGAAATGAAAAAAGAAAGTATGTATCGGTAGTTAGAAGAAAAGAAATAAAGTTCCTAATAAATAAATTCTACTTTTATTTCTTGGAGTGATCTAGGATAGCTAATGGAGATTGACACTCTAAGTCACATGAATGTTTTAAACGTGTAAAGAATCCTTTATAAATTCAGCTCTGTTTGCTATGATACACTTTCCAAATTAGGATACTGCGGAGCAGATTGTGAAATGATGATTTATATGACTTGAGGATTTTGCTCCCCGTGATTAAACACAATAGCACTTCCTTTGGTTCCCTTTAGAATGCTTTTTTAAAAAATGTATTTAAATGTAAGTATAAATGTATTTAAAATACAGGGTATTTCAACAAGAGTAAAAATATCAGGCAAAAAGTGCATTATTGAGTGCTGTGTAAAGTACAGATAAGCATCTCTAGAATTGCAGCATTCTAAAGGTGGAAATAAATGCTAAAATTGCAACTAAGAAAAATATTCAATATACCATTTTTTTTCTGTCAGGAAAGTGAAAACATGGAGTTTTGTTGGCTCATTCTTCCTTTTGCAAAGGATTTAGTGTTGAGCTTTTACCTAGCTACATGATATACTGCAGTAAAATGCACAGAAATTTGGGATTAGATATGAGTTGTAACATCGAGTAAATTTTATGTTGAGAAATTTAGAGCGTGCCAAACGGCTAGCTACACGGACAAAAGACTAACATGAATAGGTTAGAGAATTATTAGCCTCTAATAATAGATGATATACTATATGTCAAGTAATGACTACTTACTATCCTGCATTTATCTGTTACACGATGTCCTTTTTAATTACCTACCCTGCCACCATGGAGGCCAGCAGCTGGTACAAGAAACACTGCAAAGCTCTTGCCTTCTTCCCTCATAAAATGGAAATGTACTCCCAATCTGTGGCCTTGTAGTTGTTAGACATGGGTTTCCCAGGAAAAAAAGCATCCAAAGCATGTCTTTTTGGGGCAGTAGTTTTTAAGGAAGGTTAGCTTACTGAAATCCTTTTCAACATACTTTGAGCTGGTGCAGAGCAAAACTCCACCGACTGACCCTGACTGTGGCTCTTCCCTTCAGATTTTAGTTCCTTCTGCTGCTTGTCTAGGTGAGGAGTGGATAAAAATAGATTGTTAGATGAAGCTGTTGCTTTTAATTATATTCATAATGAGCATTCACCATCCTTAATTCAATAGTGCAGTATAACAGGGAGAGGGGGGGCAGGGTTTTTTAACCTCGTTTCTTAAGGAAATGAGGCATATAGCATCCCACCACCCACCCACCTGGACCCAGACCTCTCCTAACAATGTGTGAGAACCTTGCAGGTGGGTTTAAAAGGGGAAGGACAACTCAAACATTACAAAGTCCTCACAAAAATGAGAGTGCAAGAACAAGCTCCACGTTGGTGTCTGTACCAGAGACCAGGTAAATTCAGTCTTTATCCATGTTGATGGCAGCCCATAGCCAGTTGCATTCCCTGACTGATGGGGAAGAGCAGGATCAAAGGAGTTAGGCATCAGGTTTGCTGCTAGAGCTGGGCTTTGGGATGGGCAGCACAGGGCATAACCAGAGGAAATCACTTCTCCTACCCACAATTTGTTTTCTGGTAGAAGCATAAATTCTGTGAACCTCATTTTGCACTAATTCTCCCCAGCGTAATGTCAGTGTAGGCAGCCTCCTCACTTTGGTGAATTTGAGGCAGAATGAGGAGCTGGTTTGCTTTCTGGGAGCAGGATAAACCTCAGCTGAAAGTTTGCTGCCATGCTTTTGGACCTGCTGTGTTGCAAGGGGGCCTTTCCCCTGCTGTGCCCCCAAAAGAGCAGCTCTCCTTCCTGCTCCCCTCCTTCCATCCCCTCCCACACCTACTGCTCTTGGACTTGGCAGTGCATTAATAAAAAAATGTAAGTTTTATGGGACAAAGTAAATAAGGCAATTCATATATCATTTCTAAGACACACAGAAAGGAGGCAGAGAAAAATAACCATCCAATATTTTATATGAGGATATTTCCATGAGTCAGCTCATTTTCAGGTTTCTGGGTTTCCAGCTGCAAGCTCTGCTGTGTTGGCTTATCTTCTACTTGAGGCCTGGCATGTGCCAGAAGTAGCTTATAATTGGCTGTGTTTCCCCTTTGTAAATGGTAATAATAGAGCCTTTATCAGCAGAGAATGGCTAAAAATTTGGATGTCTTTAATTTCATCACAACTTGTAATTTTTTTCAGGCCTAATATTACACGAATAGATCTCAGAGCTCCTTGTTCTCGTTGCAGAGCTGACAGCAGAGGGGATGATTTTTGTAGGTGGGATATTGAACTGCCCTTCAAATGTTCCCTAAGTGGTGGCCGTAGAGCTGAATTTATCCTTTAACCCTTATGGCATGGGTTTCATTAACCCTTGGGCTTATGGAAAGTTGCAGTTGTTGCTGCTCAGCTTGGCTGAGAGAGGCTGATGCATTTCTTGTGGCAGCCCTGGTGTTTATTGCAGGGCAAAAATGCAAGGTATTTTCAATGTATTTTAATTCATTTGAGGTTTTCAATGAACTCACCTCAGCCTTCTGCACTCCTCCTGAGATTGCTTCCTGTGGATTTCAAAATGACTAAATTTAACTGGGGAAAAAAAAAAAAAAGCAGCTCATTCAATATGATTGCTAAAGACAACTATGCAGACTTTATATTAAATGAATTTTAAATTTGTACATGGTAGAAGAATTTGGTTGATCACAGGCATAGAAAGGATGTTGCAAGATTTATTTGGCCAGTCTCAACTTGAATTTTGAATAAATTCTCTCAAGCTGTTAAAAAAAAAAGTATGAAAATACATCACTTGAAGCATTCAAATCACAAATATGTTTGAGTGGAATGGCAATCTGCTCCTAGATGTCCTGCGAATAGACAAGATTTCACATGTGTTTAATATATTCTTTTTGGGGAATTAATTGTCCACCAGCACTGACAAGCATGGGGGATGGAGGAGTGGAATGGGAGCGATTTGCAGTTCTTAGTGGGAATTAGTGGCATGACTATATTATAACAATCATAATTAAGCTTTGTACTTGAACAGTGCCTTTCCTTGGGGAATCTCAAGGCACTCTGTCAAATTTATGGGGAAATCCCGGGGAAATAAGTGATTTCCCTACAGATCTGCAAAGATTCAGTGGCAGAGCTGCGAGCAGACCCCAGGTCTCCAGGCTCTTGGACGCTGGCTCTAGCTCGCAGCAGGAGCTGCCTTATTCCTCTGTCACAGCCTGGGCAGGACTTGGGGGGCTCTGAGCTCGCGGGTGCCATGGGGCACAGCCCTGCTTTTGGCTGTGGTGGGTACAGACAGGCCCTGGGAGCAGTGGGGGTGCCTCCCCCTCATATGGGACTGCCTGCAAGGGCTGCGGTGGGGGGAGCAGGGACATGGGCTGGGGGCGGTGGGAAGGTGCAGGCAGAGACAGGCAGCGCACAACAGAAGGCCCTTTCAGCAGTAGCCTGAGCTTAAATGAGCTGAAAATAACAGTGGGAAAATGCACCTAGTCATTGTATAACCTTAGGGAAGTCCTGAGTCCTCCAGGCCTCAGTTTACCCATTGATACAGTTAATATGATGGCACTGCAGGAGGACTTGTGGAGATGGATTTTTTTTTTTTTATGGCAAAGAGAATGAAAAATTGGGGAATCTTATCTAGGGAAGTGGTGCATTCACCATCATTTGAAGTTTTTCATCAAGGCTGAAGTCCTTACCAGAAAATATGTTCCACCTTATCTCAAAATTGGGGTTTGTGCAAGAATTACACAGGGACATTATTTGTCATGAAGGAGGAATTGATGAGATGATCACAGGGATCTGTTCTGTTTAAAATCCCCAGGGTTAAAAATCTGTGTAATTTAATGTTTGTAACATGCTTTGAGATCTTCAGAGGCAAGGTCCCTTTGGACTCAATAGGTTGAATTAGCCTCCTCGAGTAAACTGATTTGAACTTTGCACGTAAGACAAGGAACATATTTCATTATGGGTTGGTTTGTTCCCTTGGCTGGTTTCACCAGTTTATGCAGCCTGGTGAAAAAACAGACAAATTCACTTGACTCCATAGACAGAGCAGAATTGGTAGTAAGTTTTTCACCTAAGTGCCTGCAGAGGATGACAGAGTGTTTAAAAGACAACTGGACTTATATTACTGAGCACATTTAAAGTAAGCAGTAAAACCTTAAACATTGATTTGGTGTTTTACTGGAACCAATAGAGAGATTTAAAAATAGTGGTTGCATGATGAAAAGCACAGCTCCAGTGAAAATCCCCATATTTGCACTGAATAAATCCTCTCCCTCCTGGGAGCAAGCTGAGTATGGAGGGGAGCAGAGTTATCAGCCTCTGTTGTTAGGTCCGGGCTGTGTGTTTGGCTTGATGATAGGCAAAAGGATGGTTTTGGGTGAGTGTGAAGGAGCCTGTCAAGAAGCAGTGAGCAATGGTCCTCTGGATGGGAGCACAGTATTTTAGAGGGAGCTGAGCTGTTGCTGTTGTGCAGAGAAATCCCTCCCCTCTGACCCAGGACCAGGGGTCCCAGCAGTGGCGTGGTGAGGGGCATCGCTCTCCTGTGGCACTGCTGACATCTCTGCAAGCCTTGGGGCAGAGGACCAAGGGTATCCCACCAGAACTGGGACAGTTGGCAATGCTTGTTCTTGTGCAGACTGTGTGAAATGCACACCATTCCCCAGAGCTTACAGGCACAGTTACAAACGAAGCAAAGATGGCAGGAATGACATTCCCTTGCTAATTATAGTGTGGTCCCATCTGTATATTTGGTGTTATGTCACCAACTCCAGCCTGCTTTTTTCTAGCAGGGAAATACTGCTGTAGGTCGAAGCTCAGCACAAAAGGCTCCAGACCTCTAGTAATGTTATATTTACTTGTTTAATGGGGCGAAACAGCCACCACTCTATTTTTAAGGGCTATTGGTTGGAAATCTGAGAGTGTGTTGGCTAAGGTGCTTTTTGGGTAGCTCAGCAGTCCATATTTAAAAAGCACTCGGATGTGCATAAACATAACAGAGTACAGTAGCTGCACATTTCACTGTTGGCTCCATTGGCGACTTGTGCATGGCAGTGAAGCTGTGAGCCCAGATCCGTCCGTCCTGCATGGAGAAGGCTGGAGAGCAGCCAGCTCCCGGGCCATCAATGCTCCTCTTGTCCTCAGAGTTTTTGGTGCAGTGGATAGTCTGGGAAGAGTTTGAGCTGTAGGACATGTGCATCACCCTCCAGCAATTCCCCCAAAATATTTGAGAACAGAAACCACCCTTCTGGATCACCCCATGGGGTGTTTCCATTCAATCCTCTTGAGGCTCTCACGATTCCTCCTTGGAGCCCAGCTACACTCCTGGGGTCCACATCCCTGTTTCTTCCGGTGGAGTTTCCTGACTCCCCCTTATAAAATCAAGATATGTGGTTGTGATTTAAGACCTTAAATTTGCTCATGTAAGGTGTCATGAGTCCCTCTGGAGGACCCCATGGAGTGCTTTGTTTTTTCACATCATACTTGTGAGCTGTATTGGTAAGCCTTGTGCTAAATCATATACGACTGAGATTTTTTTAATTAGGGTAGAGATGGGAGCCTCTAAATCTCATGTGATTAGAGTGTTCTCATAACTTTTACATTTATTATATAGCCCAATTAACATATTTCTTACCTTAATGTCTGTATTGCCCTGTTCAGTGTTGGAAATCCAAAAATAAGAGCACTTTGTTAAAAGTTGAAAGCCATGAAGTGAAAGTAGACCAGAAACAGAAGTAATAATGGGCATTCCTAATTTAATTCGTTGTTTCAGCTAAAAACAATGAGCAAAACATAGGCAAAACAAGGAAACACCATAAATAATGACAAGGACATTAAAATCTCAAAACCATCCACCTTACTGGTTGTAAGAGGTAAAAGGAGTTAAAAAAAATGAGTTACATAAGATTTTAAGCCATCCCAAATGCAGGCTTATATGAGGAGGCACAGAAGCACCATGCAAGGATGCATCTCTCAGGACTTGCACCTGGACCTGTCACCTAAGCTTAAAGCCCCTCTCTGCCCGTTGGTGTAGGGATGCATCGCAAGGGTGTTCAGGGGAGCTCATGTGGCAGGAGGGGGAACAGTCATCAAATGGCTTTATGAGTGAGAAGCTGAAACACGAAGGCCGTCGTGTCTCTTAAAGTCAAGGAGAATTTGTACGAGCAGAAATAGGCTTTGGTTTCTTGTCATGCAGGAAGCCGTTGGTGGAGTAGGAATTTAACAAGTTCACAACTTAACAAGTCCCAGCCTAGTGTCTGGACTACCAGAATAGATTTTTTTCTCAAATACCCCCAAACACTCAATGCTTTTGTCAAATTTCTGTCTCTCTGTACCCAGTGTCAGCCTCAGCTTAACAATGAAGGTAGTCCCAGAAAACTTCTCACAAATAAGCAACCTATGCTCCCTGTTATGAAAGCAACCTCCTACTGTCTTGTATATTAATTCTGTGCTTGTGGGGCACTGTAGAGGTTAAATCTTCTCTGCCTGGCATGGTAATTTTCATTGCTTTCATTTTTTGGGAACTTTCTCCAAGTTTCTGAAAGGCTTAGCACAAGCTATGAAGGCTCCACCTCTTTCTTGGCCCTGTAACCCGTGAGCAGTTCAGCTGAGGCTAGGGGATTTGTGTATAATGATTTGGAAAAGTTGTGAGTATAAATAGAAAGGAATTTGAGATGTTTTTCCCCTCTGTAATTCAACACTCAATAGCTTCCCCTTCCACCCTGCACATAAGGTGCTGTACCAAAACCATGGAAAGAATTTGTGGAGCTTCAGATCAAGGAAGTTCATAAGCTTTCAGGCTTTTCTCTTGCTTGCTCTTTTTTTAAAATCTGATAATATCATCTCATCTGGGGAAGAGCATGGCCAGAGGACCTTACAGATTTTCACCAGATCCTCTCACCAAGAGTATTTGGCCTGGGACAGGGGCAGTCAGGGCAGCCCTCTGACCTCCGCTTACACACAGTGAGGGCTGGAATAAATGTTCAACCTGGGCTTTTCCTTTCTTTTTCCTCCTTTCTCTTCTTGGTAGCAGTTGCTGCTGAGAGAACGTGTTCAGCCTGCTTTAAGATCCAGCCTCAGCCTTCCTTTACCTTCCACATCTCGCGGGTGTGTGAGAGCACGGCATCGGGTTGCAGCACATCTCGGCCCAAGCTCTGTGCTGACGTGCCCATCAGCCTGGGGTCAAGCCCCAGGACAGGCATCCTGAGCTCAGAGGTTGCTGTTGCATCTGGCAGCAGTGCTTGGAGCTGGGGAGCCCCTGGCCCGGGCAGCTCAGTAGTGACAGGCTTGCTTTGAAGTGCCCCTCAGGTTCCTTTTTTCTTCATAGTCATCTTTGTCTTAATTTCTCCTGTGCTTTAAACCCTGCACACAAATATAATGTAAACCTTAAAAAGCCTCACTTATTCTAACAGAAATGTCAGCTCTTAGCAGTATTGGTGCAAATTCTTCATAGCCCCTGTGATTTCAGCACAGTGACAGGTCTCAGTTCTGCACTTCATCCCCAAAGCCTGATTTAAAACCCCTTGCTCAACTCTGTAGTTACATGGACTCAGACACAGATGAAGGGCGATCACAGCATATATTTGTGTCCATTCATTGCCAGGTATTTGATGTATGGTTTCATTTTTGAGTCTTCATTTTGCACCATGATTTTTGGGCATGCAGATTTACGAATCAGGCCGTGGCAATATTGTTTAAAGAACCCTCAATGCTTTCAGTAAAAACCTGAGTAAGTATTTGTTATATTTAGAGGCAATTCTGCTTATTGTCTCTTCATACCAGTAAGCTTTTCACTGACCTAGATTTCGCTATTCCATTTTCCATTTGCTGTCCCACGTTACATTTGCATGGAAGCAAAGTCTTTTGTCTTTTAGTGTTCTCTTGCACTTGCTATTTTGTCCACCAGCCAAAATCACACTCACTGGCCTATGATAGTGTGAACAGCTTCGCTGGCAATGATCATATCATTGAGAGTCCTGGCTTCAGACTAGAAGTAAAAAACTATTGTAGGTGAATCCTTAGGCTGAAGAGACCTGGAGGACCAGCCAGCAGCAGAAGAGCATACAAAGAGGAAAGGTTCCTCTGTTTTCCAGCAGTAGCAATTTATAGAAAGACAAGGAACATGGGACAGAGTCAGAAACTTCTCTTCCTGGATGTATATTACAACTACTACTAAAGACACAAAGCTACATCTCTGTTTTAATTCTGCTCTTAGTTTTAACATGTCATTAAAAAGATACCTGTATTGACAGGAAGAGTTGTAATGCTTTTGGGGAGTTGTTATTATTGTATTACATGATGATGGTGTTTATTGCGGTAGTGCCTTAGGGCTGAATTTACAAACATTGTGGACGGATTACATGGGTATTATGCTGTGCATAAATATTTTGCTGTGTGTTCGTGTTGAAATCCTGTGAACTGGACAATGTAAACAAATTAACATTATCAGGGAAAACCTGTTTTTTAAGTCAACTTTCCCTGCAGACTATACTTGGCCAAAGGACACTTGCTGTAACTCTCACATCTCATGCGTCTCTACCGTGTTCAAAAATGTTTTTACTAGCATATGTTAAGCAAAACCTCTTCCTTTTTGGAAAAAAAAAGCAGGCATGTTTAAAAATGCATTTGATCTGACTAGCTAGTGTATTTTTAAACATGACTGTGTTATGTTTAACAGCGTGTTAGCATATGTCAATTAACTCGTTTCCGCAGAGTGCTGACAGAAGTGCCCCCACTGCTGCTGGCCCCAAGGGGCTGCAGAGCTCGGCCGAGTCAGCAGAAGGGAGCGTGTGCCCACACCTCCGGCCTGCCGAAATTCGGCACTGACATTTCGCGGGCAATATTAGGATGCTGGACTTTGTGCTGAAGCAATGGATGTGAAGGCTTGCCTCTGCTGGCTGCGGGCTGGGGTAACCACCCACGGCAGAGGGGGACCCGTCGGGGCTCATCTGTCAGCACCCCAAATGATGTCTCCTCTGAGCACGCACGCGGGCTGAGAGGCTTTCACTGCACGCAGCGCCCTTCCAGACAGAATAAATAGAGACTTTTTCTCACACTGTCATGAGATCGCACTCCTTCCCTGTGCCAGATATAGATGAGATGGAGGAGAAAAGACGCACGTGCGCATAGCCCCTATATCTCCATTGTGCCGAGTCCAGGTGGTGGACCATGGCTGTGTGCATCGGGTGTATTTTGTGTGCTGAGTTTTGTCTGTGGCTGTACAGGCTGCTCGCCTCTCCTGCTCCAGTCCATGCTGGCCAGTGCAGAAGGAACATTTTAATCCGTTGTAGGAAGCAGCAGTGAGCTTTTTGTCTGGGAGGCTGGCACAGGCTCCTGGATAAAACCCTGGATGTGTGTGAACTAACTAATCTTTTCCTGGCAGGACCTTCTTCTGCATCCCGGTCATGAAATTATGTGTGATGAGAAGTAAGTGGAGTGGGAAGCGCACAGCTTAGGTCTCTGCAGCAGTGTGCTGCAGGGACGCACACTACGTTCCCACGAGGATGTGTGAGGTGTTTGGCGGAGGCTCATCTGTTATTGTATGCATGGAGGGTGTGGGAATGGTAAGCGCGTGGACATGCAAAAGGCAGAGGAGGTGGCTCAGGTAGGAGGGAGGTGGAGAGGTTTTTGCTGGTAGTGCAAGAGCTGGGCTGTGCTGTTGTGTGTTATTGGTGAGCGCCAAGGAGGAGGTGCTGGAGGGATGGGAAGCTGCGTCCCTTCTCTGAACTCATGCTGGTGGGGAGACCAAAAGAGTCTCCTGGGCATTTACCCTGGGAATTTCTGCTGCAGTGGTTCATGTAGCCACCCCCAGACTAGTCCTGGCAGGGCTGGTGTCCCTTGTCCTGATGCTTCCTTGGGGAGTGTGTATCCCCGTGCCCTGCCGCTGCAGGCTGCGTGGCATACCTGTGTCCCAGCCAGACCCTGTGTGCGGGAGCAGCCCCCAGGCAGACAGACCCACCTTTGCTCCTCTTCTTCATCTGGGGAATTTGGGCAATCTGCATTTTTTGGTTTGTGGTTAGTAAATGCATGAATGAGTCCCACATGTTCTGGTACAGTGTTAACAGGATCAGTAGAAATACCTAGCATAGACAGCGACCAAAAATAGGTCCCTTGTCCTGCCAACGTCTTGCACATGTCCCTAACTTTCCTGCCCTGGACAGGAACTCCTGGCACCCTGCAGGGCAGGAGAGTTTTTCCATTCACTTCAGCGGGTGCGGGATTTCATTCTGCGTTATAGATGGAGAGATTTTAAAGGGACTGACCACTGCGTAGAGTCAAGCTCTTTGCAGGGTTGAAGTGCTTTATATTTTTAGCATTGACACGATGATCGTGAGGGAAAAGCGTATGTTTTTCCCCTGCCCGGACAGCATGGCCAGACGTGTTGCTCTGCCTATAGCTGCTCAGGGTCAAGTTGTTACAGGCCCTGGACCATTTCTTTCGGGTGCTGCACCTTCCTGCCACACAGCTTGGATGCCATAATTGGTGTTGTGAAGCTGACCCATGCTGGCCGAAACACGTTTTTGGAAGTGGGGTTTTATAAATAGACCGTGTGGACAAAGGGTGTCTGCTCCCGAGTGATTATGGGGCCAGGGATTGGAGCTTGGGGCAGGGGAGGGAGCCCAACAGCTCCTGGTGAACCGGCACAGCCCTCTTTGCAAAACAGCGACCACAGTGTTGGCGGAGCCTGTGGCAAGCCCTCAGCAAAGGGAAGGACAGAGAGGCCACGACCTGGGGTGTGGGCGCTCGGCTATTTTCTCCCTGTGAGACTGGCTCCCAGACTTTTGCTCATGCAAACCCTGACAGATCCTGTCTAAATGAGTAGTTGGAAATGATGGACTCCCTCCCTGATTTGGGCTGGGGCTGAATTTCACCTACTGGGCTCAGACAGTAGGCTTTGCCTCTGAATGTAATTAAGAGCATCAGAACCTGGCGCTGTGGGATCTAGCCCAACCCTGGTAGTCAGGGTGATTGACATTGAATCCTTTGATTTCTCCAGAGGCGTCATAATATTTTAAACTTATTATTAATTACAAGTGTATTAATCTCTGAATAGTATTAACAATATTTCAAAATATTATCATTTTTATCCTATCCGACCCACTGGGGAAAAAAAAAATAATAGCTTTGGATGAACTGAACAACTTTATAGACAGTGTGCTTTATAACCAGATGGATTCTCCCTAGTTAGTTCCATTTCTATCTAATATTGGCGCAAGATTAAAGATACTGAATCAATGGCTGTAAAAGCTCACATTAAAAATTTGCAGTAAATGAGAAGAGGAAAATTTCATTAGAGGCATAAATTGTAGCAACTGGAATGCATGCAACTTATTTTTAGTATTCTACTGACAGTCACCCTTGAAAGTCTTTTTTTTTTTTTTTCAGATGTTTTCTTTTCTCAGATGAAAAAAAAAAAAAGGAAGAAAATGACCTCTAATATTTTGAAATATAGAACTAATTACAGTAGGGAGTGATCCTGATCCCACTGAAGTCAACTGCAGCATTCTTTATGACATTGCAGGATAGTGCCTCTATTAAGAAATAATAAGGAAATGAGATACTTAAAAGAGAGGGGTTTAAAATGAACTGGCTCTGTTGGCCTCTTTTGTAAAAATACCTTAGAGCCACTTTTATCAAGTCAAAAGGTTCATTGAAAAGAGAAATTAAAAGATGCTGCTTGTGGAGCCTGGCAAAACATGAAGTTCGCAATAAATATCTCTCCAATCCAATTATAACATTCAAATCAAGGAGAAAAAAAATTATGAAATATAATGAAAGCTTTCTTTCTACTGGAAAAGTCTACTTGGAGGTGTCCAGACCTAAGGGAATTTCCAAGTCAGCATTATAGTGAGGAAAAAATGTAATGTAAATGAGAGTGAAATAATCAAATTTTTCTGGTGGAAATAAGTACAGTTGTTTGATGTAATTTTGACACACAGCATAATTTCAGCATCAACACTGAAGTTTAAAGGATCAGTGTGTCTTCATGAGATTTCTATATAGAAAAGCCATTCAACGGGAAAATCTAAATCAGACTTTGGTATGCACGTTGGGCCCTTCTACGATAGAAAGCCTTGTATTATATTAGTTGCAAATAGAAAAATAGAGATGACCCTTTTTCAGTAATTTCTAGGCACCCTTTCCACTTGAAAATCCAGCATGATTATGGTATATAAATCACAAGAAATGCGATGTGTGAATGTCTTCATGCTCACAAAATCAAACTTTGTTTTATGCCTCTAACACCAGATCAGCCATTTAAAGATGCACACCATTTTCGACAGTGAGTTACACTGGGCTCATGTCATCATGCTTATTGCAGATATAATTTTTAATATCATGGGGATATATTCCAAACAATTAAAACAATTACAGCAGGGCATGTCTTTGGCATTTTACTCAATCTTGTAGCCTATATGAAATATATTTGTAATTTTGGGTTCATTTCCAAATGGAGACAGATTCACACACCCTCACAGCCAAACTCAGTACAAGAACCAACAATTAAATGAAGCCTGAGATCCAGTCCAAAGGAGGCATATACTCAATTTAATTTTTAAATAGCTTAATTAATAGTTTCAGTTAAAGGAAAGAAGTGAAAATGGGTCAAACTATGTAAACATTGGTTAGAAAAACACACTGTCCAGCCAAAGCATTGTAGAAGTGCTTTTAAGAAGAATGGCCTTTAAATTTAATTTAAACATGGTTTTCTAACTTAGGTAAAAGCTCAGTTCAGACAAGGCCCAAGCTACTTCTTATGCCACAAAGAATTACCGAGGTATGCTGAGAGTTTATTTAGTCTTTGCTTGTTCCGAGGCTGTGTTTCACTCTGCAGTCATCATTTTCTCCTTGCTGTCAGCATGTTGTTACCTCTCGGCAGCTCAGAATTCACCGAGAGTCTCAATGTGTTTTGAAGCTGAGTTTAATCGCCAATGGGACCTGTACGAATACTACAAAACATTGTTCACAAATATTTACTGGAATTTTGAAATGAATTGGGGTAGACTGCTATTGCACTCTTAGTGTTTGCTTTCTGCAAACATTCAGGTTCAAGTTCTTATTGACATGGCTGTGATGGATGGGATCCCTTACATAAGTCTCAAGGCCAGGAGGGTGCTTTTGCGCTGAAGCAATTAGGGATTAGAAGCAATACCACGTGCCTTATCTGACCAGTCATCACTGACTAGCAGCCCTCAGATAATAGGAAGAAACACTTAGTGATTTGTTGGTTGTTCCTGAATTCTCAAGGGGCAAAATGATAAAGCATAAAACAACATAAAATTTCTCTCTGTTCCAGAGAACATCTATGTACAGAGAAATGGACTTTACTCAAAAAAATATTTTTTGCAGAATTTTTCTTTGATTCTTAAATCTCAGCTTAAATGAAACAAGGATGTAATAATGAAAGTAGTGGAGAATGTTGTTTTTAAGAATTCTTTATTATACAGTAGCATTTACGTGACTCTATATATGTTTGTAGTTTGAAGTTTCTGCTTCAATGAGGACAGTGAGTTCTTTGAAGATTTGCTGATTTACAGTTAACTTCCAGCATCTTAACTTTTTAGTTGAAACAGCTGAAGGATTTCCATTTGTTTGGTGTTTTGTGTGATTTAATCTAATTAAGTTAATAAAAAGTGAAAGGTGGAAGAATGAAGAAAAAGTATAGGTGATAAATATCAAGACTGGCTCGGGTTTGGCATTACGGTGCATTGCTTTAGGAAGCTGTTCCTGACAACCCCTTCATCAGCACCTGTTACTGGTATGATGATCTTTGGGAGTTTAAGCCTAAATTTTGGCCACGTTGTATCACATGAAAATGTTCCCCAAATTCTCCTGTTGCACCTCAATGTGTGCAGAGCAAGTCATGCAGCATATGTTGGCAACATCTGAAGGTATCACTCCTCTATGCCAGCCTTCCGCTTGGGAGCATGAAGTTAGGTTTTGGGGAGCAAATCCACCGTCAGTGGCTTTTTAAGGAGTTCATGGTTGGCAACTGAGGCTGATAGTTGTTTTGGCCTTCCTGATCTGAACACCTTTGCTTCCACTGTAAAGGACAACATATTCTGTACAGTGGAACAAAAACCAGCTGGTTCCTCTCACCACCTGCAGAACACCTGCAGAAGTAGGGAAACTTATCAAAGATCTTCATAATGAACAATGTTTTTAGTGATAATGTTAAAACTACAAAACCGCAATGGGAGACAACATCCTTTTCATGGGAAACAAACAAACAAATACTTTAAGTTGAAGGACAGCCCAGATGAGCTGGCCTTCTCCAGCTTGTCCATAAAGTTAAATGTGTCAAAGGGTTCTCTGCTAGGCAAAGGAAAGATGTAGGAGAGGATTTTATAAATGGCAGTTGGGCAATTAATGTTAACCATCAATATCAGAATGGCTTAGATTGCATGATTAACTAGTAAGAGTTTTGAGCTGGCTGGTAATTTTAGATTAAATAGCCAGGCAGCCAGTGACTTGAATATTGATGAATATCCTGTGTTTTATTAATATGCATTCTCTATAAATTAGAGGCTTAGTACACAAAGAAGAAACCTAATGGTCTTGCTATTTTTCATTGCCACAGGTAGAGCTGAATAATTCATAGCAATTAATTTATTTCACTGATTTAGCCTTTTGGGGCGGGAGGGAATTTGAGCACAAGTAGTCTGCAGGTAATTTTTTTCACGTTTATTTATTATAAATATCTCACCAAACACATTTCAAGACTAATTCTTAGTTGCAGAGAATTTTTTGTACTCTTAAATTGGAGAAATTGGGAGGAACTTGGGCAGAACTGCAAGCAACCCACCAGTGATTACAAGAACCCAAATGTATTTTAAATTGGAAAAAAAAGCACAGCTAATTGCAAATACATCCCAGTTAGGGTCAGACTCATGTTGATCGTATTGATTGGTGCAATACCAGTTACACTGCATGTTTCTGCTCACCATTTGATTGATTGTAATTCTTTAGGACCAAGCTTTTCTTACAAATATTTTTCTGTGTGCAGAATTTTGTATCTGTATTTAGTCCCTAATGCATACAAAATGGAAAAGGTGAAATGCTGACCCTTTTGAAACCAAGGGGAGTTTTACCATGGAAGACTTTGGAAGGTTGGGGATTCCACCTACTAATGGAAACATTCCTGAAAATATTTTTTTGTGCAAATAGAACAATATGTCCAACACAAATGACAATTTGTATTTGTGCAAAGCTTCAGAGTATCCAAATACAGATTTTTAAATTTTTTTTAGGTAGGGGTGAGATGGTGCAGCTTTAAGTACAAGTTAAATGTTGTAGCACAAAGATCATTTACCAGTCCTACAGCTCAGGGTGGCTGCAGCCCCATTTCAGTGTCACGCAGTCATATCCAGAGCAGGTAATATCCAGAAACACGTGAGGACGAGGAGGATGAGTACTGCCTCTCCCTTCTTCTGGTTCTTACAACACACTGCACAGTAGTGAGAGTTGCATAGCATGCAATAAATCATTGCCTCATTATGCTCCTTCTGTAGGTTTGTTTAGGGCACCTACTGTAGTACCAGCTTCAGAGGATTATTTGTTCTTCCCAGAAATTCCTCTCGGATATAGACTTCTGGTTTGATTTGCAGAGAAAAAAAAAATCTCCATGTCTTATTTTTAAAATAATTTTTTAGTGTACACAACAATTTACATTACAGAACTCCCTAAGAAAATAATTCAAGCAATGTCTAGAGATTATTTTAATTTGTAGGTGGATGATTTTGTCAAGAGAAGGCAAGAGGTTAAAGAAGGTTTTCATGTTTTTGTGACTTGTCAACATGAAATATTAACAAATGAAACACAGGGTCTTCCTCCCCTCCTTTCTTCCTTCCTCCCTTCTTGCCTGCCTTCCTTTTTTCTTTCCTTCTCCCCTTCTTTCTTTCTTGTGTACACAGAAGCTGCTGATCCCTTACCATACCAGATTACGTTGAGTTGTTCTCAATTGTAAAAGAAGCCTAAGTACCTCATTAAAAAATATTGTGAGGTCCTCATTCACTTTTTCTCTATGTCTTTAGCCAGCCCTAGTCTACAGCTGGTGCAGAAGGCCACCAGTCTGATTGATAGAATAAGGATTTTTGACATTTGGTTTTGATTTAAGTAGACAAATCCTCTTAAGAAAAGGTGTTCATTAGTTGGCCTAATTTACTAACGAGGAGCGGTATTCAGTATTGCTGATTTTGATAAAACAGTATTTATTTAGCATTGCACCAAGCAAATGCTGGAATAACCTAGATTGTACCTGCAATTAATTTGAACGGCTAGAGCTGAGACTTTGGAGAGCAGGTGGGTACACTGCAACACGGCTGGGTTTTGCTGCAGTGTGACAATGTGATCTAGGATCCGATCCAGACTCCTTGGAAATCAATGGAAATTCTACCCTTGACTTTACTGGGCTCTGGATCCCGCTCCAGTTGTGCCAGAGTGGTAATGCAATGACTTCAACTAGGGGGAAGAATTTTCTGGCTTAACAGATTCAGCGTTTTGTGTTGATAGGTTTCTTTACACAAGGGGTCCTGACTTCAAGTCTGAATGGTTTTCACACATGCCTTGCTCTGATCCTCCCTCCTAGTCACAGTTCCTTGAAATGCAATACATTTCTGTTTTGTGACCACTAACAGACATCACAGCTAACCTGTGAAATTTCCTAGATGATTATGATGTGAAACTCAAAATCATTGTGAGCTTGCTCAAAATGTGACCCGCCTTCACACAAAAGCTGCCTGAGCTTTCTGAACCTTTCAGCAAAACTGGATGTGTTCAAAGCCATAATGAAACACAAAACTACGTAAGTTTTGTGTAATTTGGGGTTTTATTGTACATACTTCTGTATCATTGTATCTCAGAGTCCTGGACGTAATTCTTATTTGATCCTAAACTCTTATGAAGAACCTAGGAATAGAAGATGTGCTGAGGTCAGGACCAGAAAAGATTTTTTCCAACACCCACTGCAACCTGAGTCCCCCATAAACATGTAGGACTCAGCGAGAATTGTACCCAACTCTTTTTGATGGAAGTACAGTGGTGACCTTCTAGATTGATTAAAGATGTGACATTGATTGACTTTGAAGGGAGCCACATCCACCCTTCTTCTGCCAAAAAGGCAGTGGCTGCAATGTGAAGCCTCAAGAATGGGGCATTGCTCTTCCAAGTACATGGAAGACATCCAAGGGTAACGGGATAATGCAGATAATGGGATAGGGTTTCTCCCCTCCTCTCCTTCAAATACCATATAGCTAGATTTTAGGTATCCAGACTCAGGCCTTAGAAGACTTTTCCCTGATAGCTATTTAAAAGATGAAATAGCTAAGGACATGAGCTCTTTTTATAGGTTATGTAGGATGTTCAGTGGTTGAGAATGTCAAAAAGGACTGGTAATGGTGACGCTGCAGGGACCTTTAATGGCGGTGGGGGCTGATGCTGTGAGGAGGGGCGTGAACAGCACAGTGGAAGGGACAGTGTGGTGGAGGAAAGAGCTTTATTCCTCTGGCAAACCCACCCCTGATGATTTTACACAGTCACTTTGAGGTGTCTAGTTTGAGAGATGTTAAAATGACCCAATTTTCCAAAGATACGCAGTATCTTAGCAATATCTGGTCTCTTTAAGGCACCTTGAGTTGGCACTGAGAAATATTGGCCTCCTAAATTACCACTTTTGAAAATCTAGGCCACTGAGCCTGATATGAACTATCAGAAACCAGAGACAAGGGAGCATTTATGTTGGGGAATGCATAGTGGCTTGAAAACTACAAATCAAAATAATTCACCCTTTTATGTGTAAATCTCCTTCTCTTTGATACACGAATTGAAAAGCTGTCTGGTTTCCTTGTAGTTTCCGTAAGCAAGCAGCGTGCGACTGTACCCTCTAGAATGCTATTTAAGTGTTATTTAAAGTGCAGACCTGTTAAGGTCAAGCAAGCTCATCTGTATGCTAAAACTGAACCCACCAAACCTTACACCTAAAACAAGCAAGGAGGTCTCAAGTTCTGCAGTTCCCTCCTGACAACAGTACAGTGTAACAAATGGTGAAGCACCAAAAGATCAAAGTACTTTTTCAGGGATAGCAATAAAATCAGAGACAGAAAGACACCAAGTCCTGGTGCAGGTGTCTGCTGTTCCAAGGCAGTCTTTCTCAGATATGACACCTCCAGCCCATCGCTAAGGGATGCGGACAGGAGCTGCAAACTGGCAGTAATAGCATCAGCAAATTTAGATTTCTGAGCTAGTAGAAAGACTGAAGAGTCACTGCAAGAAGCCCACATGGAAGGAATTGCTGTAACTCACTGAATTTACCATGAGCATACTGAAAAGAAACTTTTCAATGCAGACATAGAAAGAGAATGTGATGTGTTTTGCTCATATTCCAGAGTCACTTTCCTCTGTCTGAGCGCCTTAATCCAGATCCTGTCGAAGTCAATAGCTGTCTTGCCTTTCAGAAGGATTATGCCCCTAAATAGCTACTTTAGGAAGTGTACTTTGCTTGGTGATAACACAAAGCAGAGGGTGGATGATTAACACCAATTAGGATTATTTACGAGAACCTAGAAAACAATAGGTCCATAAATCATTGTCTTATCAATTGTAGTTCCTCCCGAGTAATTTAGTCATCATTGGGCAAACTGTGTTTCACTGTTCATTAAGTAGAGATCTGCCTGATGTTAGCTGAAGTTTGTGGAAATGTTGAAGGTACAATATGACCTAGTAAAATAGCAGTGTTACAAAAAACTTCTGGTGATTTTCAACAGTTTTTCCCCAGGTATATTTAGTGAATTTAAGGTGACTGACAGTAGCCTTGTTTCTCTTGGGTTACACTTCAGCTCTGTCTAAACTAGTGTCTCAGATTGGAGCCTGGGGTGGTTTTGCAGTAATCCCCTGCTTGTCTCCTTTTGTTGGGCACTAGTCCAGCTGCAGAGCAGCTTCGGTGCACAGATTCCTTCCAGAAGAGACCCAGGAGGGAGCTCTCTCCAAAAGCAAGCCAGGGCTTGGTGGTACATTCAGCTCTGATCCAAGGGGTCAGCCACACCACCAGAAAGTCCTTCAGGGTGTATGTAACCCTGCTTTACAAGAGGAAGGCTGTCAAACTGCCCAGAGCTCCCCTGCCATCTTGAAGTGGTGCTTGTGCTACAGAGAGGGTCAAATGTTTTATGTGACACCCTTTTTGCTGGTGACTGGCAGCTCTTGTGACTGCTGCTCCTCTTCCTTCCACCAAGACTTCTCCTGGTTCATTATCCCTTCTGTTTATTAACTGCCCCATCTTCTATAGCTGTTCCTCCTTGCTGCTGTCCTTTTTTCTTCTACTTTTATCACTTTTTGTGATCCCTTTTCCAATTTCCAACCTTAGTCTCCCAGAAGACCTGGAGTGGTGACAGCTGGATGCAGAGGAGATCACACTGCTTATAAATCTGCACCATGAGGAGGCCAAAAGTTTCTTCAGCAGCAGGAGGTAAGCCAGGACTGCTGGTGGGTGTAAGGAATGGAGAGCAATGCCACATGCATTTGAGAAGATGAAAGCAGCATTCTTGAGGATGGAGACTTTGGGGCAGTATCATGGTCCTGTACAGAAAGCTTGAAGAGATCTTCAGGTGGGAACACACCAGTCAGCCAGCTGCTTATTTGGTTTAGTCCATGGACCTCTGAGGTCTGCACACCAGAGACTGAAAACTCTTGACTTTACCTAAATTTCTTCTTTATGGACTTCTGATGTGATAGGAATGGCACAAAAAAAAAATCAATATATCTGCTTTGCCAGAAGTCTTTCAACCTGCTAACTTTCCCAGGACTACTTCTGCTCAAATTACTGGAACTTAATTACATGAGGCTTAATTTCAGTTGCTTGGCCAGCTTTAAAAACATATATTCAAATTTGAACCACAAGGGCAGAATTTTGGGAGCCTCTTTGTCCTCTCACTTTGTGTTAGTTTAAATGAAGAAACTGTGCCTGTGAATCTCTGCTTTATTACACCTATTCCAAGCCAGTCTCACTTCTGGAGAGACTTCCCAGACTCTCAGTAGTTTAAGGGGGAGAACAAACTGCCCCTTATGTTATAGATTATGTTTCTGAAACTGTGCAAACAATAGATATTTGTCTCCTGCTTATTCATTTTCTTGTAAATAAAATGTATTGAAACTAGAAATGGAGTAACACTGACTTTACACCAGATAAGAATTTGTATTGACATTTGACATGGAAGTGTTGTATTATCTGTACATTTCTCGAGTAGACCTTGCAATGTTTAATTGCAACAAAAAAAAAGAAGGGGAGAGAGAACTAAAGGAGGGGTGTGGAGGAGAGAGAATGTGAAAGGACAGAGATGGGGAATGGTGGAGTTGGAGGATAGCACTGGCTAACAAAGCATTATCTGAGAATTCCTATGATTAGGATTTATTATCTTTCTGACCTCACCATTTCATTATAATCTGCTCCTTAGGTGATAAGTAATAAATGGCCTCCAAATTTTATTGCATTTGCTCACTTTCTTTACAAGATTTTGCATCAGTTTGTTCCCCTCCATAAGATCTTATTTCTGTGTCGTGGTTTAACCCCAGTTGGCAACTAAGCCCCACACAGCTGCTCGCTCACTCCCCTCTGGTGGGATGGGGGAGAAAATTGGAAAAGTAAAAGTGAGAAAAATCATGGGTTGAGATAAAGACAGTTTAATAGGGAAAGCCAAAGCAGAACAAGGAATTCATTCAGCACTTCCCATTGGTGGGCAGGTGCTCAGCCATCCCCAGGAAAGCAGGGCTCCGTCACATGTTAGGGTGACTTGGGAAGACAAACGCCATCACTCTGAACGTCCCCCCCTTCCTCCTCCTTCCCCCAGCTGTATGTGCTGAGCAGGACACCCTGTGGGCTGGGACATCCCTTAGGTCAGCTGGGGTCAGCTGTCCCGGCTGTGTCCCCTCCCAACTTCTTGTGCACCCCCAGCCTCCTCGCTGGTGGGGCGGGGTGAGGAGCAGAAAAGGCCTCGACTCTGTGTAAGCGCTGCTCAGCGATAACAAAAACATCCCTGAATTATCAATGGCGTTTTCAGCACAAATCCAAACCAGTCCCATAGTAGCTACTACAAAAAAAATTAACTCTATCCCAGCCAAAACTAGCACATTCTGTTAAGGCATGAAGACTTTATGTTTCTGCCGGGGTTGATTTGTTCTTCTGGTGTATCAGTGTTGTTATTTAGCTAGCAAGTGTCCCACAGCAATTCATCGAGTAATACTTCCATCTGTCATGTTGGGATGATCAAGAATACATTGCAGCTGATGTGCAATCACTGATGTATATCTGGAGTTGGGCACCCATCTCCAACTCAGCGGATAAAAACTGTCCGAAGAGACAACAAAAGAGGGCTTTTTTTAAACACCCCGACCCGCTAGTGGATTATCCTTAATGTGTTGGCAGCATGCCCCTTCCTTCTGCTGCAGGAATGCTAGCCTGGCTCTGCAGCCCTGTTTTTTTGTGTTACAGCATGCAGAAGAAGTAAAGTGCAAGACTGATTTTTAATAGTTCAAGGCAATTTTTTTCTTCTGCAGCCCAGATCAGCTTATTTACCTCCAAAGAGGTAAGCGTAGTGAGCAGCACCTCTCTTTGGGGAGTGATCTTGCCTCACCAGTGTGGCTGTGCAGGAGAGGGTTCCTTGTAGGACCTGGCTGTTGTTTCTAGGAGCTCAGTGACATATCTTCAAGGACTGAGGGTTCAGCTGCTTCTGCGTGAGAGAGGAGAGGAAATGACCTTCACCCAGCTGAGCAAGGAACAACAGGAAACCCTCACAGTCTGAAGCTCCTGCTGTTTCCCACTCCCTAGAATCCGGCACTCGGGGACCATTTTGATGAACTGTCAGGGGTTTTGTCAGGGTTTAGCTGCTACAAATATATTAGCAAAGTATGTTGATGATTCATGGCAAAATGGTGTATGCTGATTTAAGTGATGGACTAGTCATTCTGTAATGGATTTGAGAATTCCCGATCAGATTGTACTTAGTTTTATCAAGCAGGAAGCTGGCAGGCTGTGTTTTAATCAACTGATAGCATCACTTGGCAATTGGCATCCAGCTAGTGAACAGAGTATTTCTCAAAGACCAGCTCGCTAAGTTGCAAACAGCAACATCCACTCAGATCTTTCAGATTTACCTCCTATTTGTTCTGTTTAGCCTGTTTCTTTCCCAAATGAAACTTTCAGCTGGAAGTGCAGAAAGATGCAGCACATCAGATCCTCTGCTGCTTTTTCACCGATGTTGGAGGGGGACTGGATGAGGCAGAAGACATTTGCTCCATCGTCCAGGAATCTATGTTGAAACAACCTCCTGGATATAACATGAAATTCCAGAACCATGCAAATTCAGGGATTTGATGCTGGCGCACTCACATTGCATAAGTGCGCTAAGTCTATAACGTGGGGCCACACCAGGTGAGACATGGCCTTTTCCCCTTTGAGTTGGGCTATGACCCATTATCTACTTTATCACCAAAGATGTATCCTGTGTTCTGACCTGTGCCGATAGACATCGAGAATGGTTTCCTTTCCTGATAAAACTCATCAGCCTCTTCATTACTTCTGTGAAAGACCAGCTCCCATTGAGCATCTTCACAGAGCAAATCCTCAGGTGCCATAGCTACCTTAAATAATTTCCTACTCAGGATTTTTGTTCTATCACAGTTATTGAGCTGTGCAGCCATCTACACCCATGTAGCTGTACTCAAGCACAGATTCAAACCTGGGGAGCTCGTTTGTTGTGCCTAGCTCCTGTATAGTAGTTACTGTGCTTAGCAACCCACCTCCAATATAAATATATCTGCTACTCTGAAGAGCAGGCTTTGAAAAGCACCAGAAGGGATCACTCCCCCATAAGGATTTTTTCCAACATTGCAGAGCTGTTAGGACTTTCAGAGAAAAATTCTTCTCTCAGTTAAGCTTCCCATCCAGAGAGGTCAAGATTTCACTTCAGGCTGACGAAGCTCTAGTGCAACTTGCTGCAATGGGTGATGAACCCCCATTTAAAAATGGGTTCTGTCTGAACTGCTCTTGAGCCATGCAGACACGGAAGGAGACAGAGCAGCTATCCATGCAGCTGGCTGTAGGGAGCCATCCATGATGCCTTTGCTTGTCGGTCCCATGGCAGTGCATTGGGGAATGTCTCACTGGGCTGCTAGCCAAACTGTATAATCCTGTTGGTTTAAAATTGGTCAAACATTTGGGGCCCTCAGAAGAGGCTGATGATTGAAAGGGTGTAAAATAATCATGCTCCCAAAAAGTAATAAAAATAAAAGTGAGATATAAGGAACAGAGAGGAGTGATTCATTGGGAAATTGAACTCTTGAAATTGTGTTACAAGTCCCGCATGAGGAAGGAGGTGTATGTAAGTATGTAAGGGCCAGATCCTGGTTTGTCCAGATGAGTTGAAGACATGATGAAGATTATCAACCCTGTAATTTAAAGGAAAATTTTAACTTCCATCGTAGATATTGTCTGCTGACCATTACATGAAAATCAGAAAAACCAAAAAAGATCCCTGTCTTCAGTGTTGCATTCACCTGAGCACTTCAGCAGACAATGCCACCCACTGCAAGAGCTGAAGTTAAGGTTTCCAATGCCAGAACCACCAAAAGGACACGTGGAAGCAAAGCTGAAAACAGTCTTCTGTCTTCTTTCCCTGGACTGGAGAGCATATGGTTTCCACAGGGTCATTTTCTGTGTAACATTCCTATTTGTATGTTTTACAGATTAAAATAAAAATGTATCTTGCAAACATATTCAATAAGTCAATTTTAAAGCATATTTGTTAATGGATCTAAGCTTTATCACAGAGCATAAGTAAGTGGGAAAAATCCCCCATCCAGATGTGAAGAGTCTAATCTTGACTTTCTCACTCTTTGGGTTCATTTATTACAATGTTTGCTCACTTTTATAAAAACTCTGCTGATGGAATAATCTAATTTCTGAGAGCATCTCCAGGGACATGAGGCCACATTACAATATCTCACATTATATGTCATTCAGGCAGTATCTCCCAAATCATAAAACCTATGGAAAGGGAATGGCGCTTGAATATCGGATTCCTCATCCTTTTCCTTTTTCTGAGCACTTTTTTTCCAGCCCAGTGTACTCTTCCTCATACTATCTGACCCCATGCAGGCAGGCTGCTCATCTCCACTCTGTAGAGAAACAGGCTGTGACGTATGTCTCTCCTTGCTCTACCTGACTGCCTCATCCTGTCTCACACCACCTTATATATAGATTGGGATTTTCCCTTCTGTCTCTGGGCTTTCATTTATATCACCTCACTATCCATGTTTTGTACCTGTAGGTGCTACTATGTGAACTGATGAACTGGAGCAGGGAACTGATCCCACTGAAATAATATCTGAAGGAAGTCCAAGTTTCAGATTGATAATTTCCCTGGTCTGAATCACTGCATTTCTGTCCAAAAATCTGTGCTAACACAAGGTCAGGATAGGTACGAAGAGACAGGACCTCTCCAGCCAGCATTGGTGCTAACTCATGGGCCTGTTGCACTATCTTATCAATTTTTTTCAACAGTTTCAGAGATTTTGGTAAAGACCTCGAGGGAGGGTTATATGGTCTTAAAACATTTCATTGATCCATACACGTCCATACAGTCAGACAGGGCTTCAATTTTTAAGATTCCTTCCATACTATGATGGAAATTTACTAATTACCATAGAAGCTTGCTTGCAACTTGCTTGAGACACCAGTTTCAATGTAGCAAAGCACTTGCAGCTTGCATAAATCTCAGCATGCAAATCTATGGGGTCCTTTGAGTGAAAATAGATTTTCTAGGAGATGATCCTGTTGCTCTAGATATTATTTTAACATTCATATCTAAGGCCAAGACCTCAATCCCATCTCATACAGTTGACCACAAGGACCATAATCAATTTTATTTTGTATAGTAAATCCATTACAGATTACCACTCCGACTGCATATTTCTTCATGTAGGAATTGTGCACCAAACTATTTGGTCTGATTAATACCAGGTTATTGTGCCTACTAGTGCACGTACAGCACAACCTTGCAACAGGAAAGTAATCCTGGCCTTTTTAAACACTGAGGAGAGCAGAAAAAAGGACAACATCAGGACTAAACCAGTGCTGACAATTTCTTATTTCAATTTATTCAGAAAAAAATCATAATTGAGACTAAAAAAAGAAAGAAAGAAAGAAAAGCCCTCCATGACTTTAAGTGTAAAATCCATTTTAGTAGCAGGAAGCTGTTATATGGTTAGAGCAGTTATTTTTATTGTCTGTCTGGGTATAGTTTTTAACTGCAGGCACAGAATAAATCAATAGTGTCATAAAGCTACTCTCACCCTCTGCCCTTTCTAAAGGGACATTGTTCAGTGTCTGTGCTGGATGTGACACAGACTTCTGCTTTGATGCACAGAATTACGCCTCGACTGATGTGCTAAGGGAGAGTGTGACACATATTTACCTATATCTCTTTGTCCGCATCATCTCAGAGTCACCAGATTAAAAGCAAAATAAAACACAGATACACACACAAATTCAGATAAATTCAGATAAGTTCTTCATCAGAAGAGGGGGGCTATTCTGGTTATTCTCTTGCAAATGATATTTTCAATGAATTTGTCCATTCATAAATCTTCTCAGGTGACATATTTCCAAGACTATCTAAGAAGAGAAAGCATGCAGTGATTCATAAGATAGTTCCCGCAACCTGACTGTAATCTCCTTAATACAGTGAGGAAGGACATAGCAGGATCTGACTGTAGGAAGCTGAAGCTAGATAAAATTGCCCTGGAAGTGTGCCTTTTTAATAGCAAGAGTAGTTAACGGCTGAAACAGTTGGCTTAGGAATGTGGTGGATTTAGCATTACTTTCAGTCTCTAAATCAAGAGTCAGTGTCTTTCTAAAGATATGCAATAGCTTCAGCAGAAGTTATGGCTTTGATGCTGAAATGAGTGGGTGAAGTTCTTCAGCTGTGATACATAGGAAACAAAACCAGATGATTATGATGGTCCTTTTCAGCCTTACTAATCCATTAAATCCTGGTTTGGGGCCTTTCACACGTTGGGGTTTAAAGCAGCCTCTCAGATTTTCCGGATGGTTTCTGCAGGCAATACATGTTCCAGAGCTGGGTCTGATGAACTACATCTAAATGGGTGTCCAGAATTGACACATTTTATAATTTATATATAAATCACTGCTTCTTCACTTTGTCCATTCTGTGCAGTGGGGATTTGCCTTTGCAAAGCAGATATACATCTGAGCCAAAATACACACCACGAGCCACTGGATACTGCAAGAACAGTCACACCTAACATGGACCACGAGGAAGCAAACCTTTATGGATCAAATTCTTAAGAGATTTATTATCAGCAACGCACATTGTCAAGTTAATTCATCGCTCCTCTCCTTGCTTGTGCATTGCAACTTCCCCAGGTTGGCACTTCTGACAAAGGCATGAAAACTGTACTTGTGCTGCATGTGGGAGGTGGAGACAGAGAAAATCTGTGCTCTGTCTGTAGGACTTCGTGCCGAGACAGCTCTATTTTCACATCTAGTCACAAGCCAATCGGTATTACCTCGGTATTTGTTTTGAGGACGGCTCTCAAAAAATGGAATTGGAGTTTAGATTCAGTAAGCTTAAAGAAAGTAACCCCAAAATAATGCAAGTGGTTTCTGAAGGTAGCACCACTCATGTGTAGCTTAGTACTCAGCAGGCAGAGAGACCGCAGGAGTTTGCATGCTCCTTGGTGAGTGTGGAAGTTGTTGACTGTGAATAACATTCATCTGGGTAACCTAATCTTTGTTTTCCTTCTCTCTGCAAAATGCTTAGTGCTGGATTTTGATGTCTATAAATACTGATTTGGATTTCCCTTCCTTCCCTCCCCACGCTCTATTGAAAGCGAAGCCATCTCAGCCCAGTGCTGGTTGCTGACTCCTTCCCTTTTGCGTGAGCTCTGTCGCGTGCAGCCCCTTGGCTTCCCCTCGGATCACTGGCACTTGGGAATGAGAATAACACATGTTGGGGAACAAACAAGACCCCAGTGGGTACAAAAAACAGTTTAGAAAAAAATCCCACATGAACTTCCCGGATTCTTAAACTTTTTCATAAATAGCCAGTGGCTGCCTGAAGAGCAGCAAGCAGCAACAATACTAATAAATTACAGTAAATATCATGCTGCCATAAGTGACAGCAAACCAAACCCACTGCTGTTCAGAAATGAATTGGAGAAAATATTTCTTAATCTCTTTTTGTATTATTCAGCCAACTGTAATGATTTATAATACTCCAAAGAGGTTGCTCTACGGAGTTGTTTCTTAATCATCTGTCTTAGCATCTTGCTATTATCTGCATGTCTCTGTGCTTTGGCGGGGGCTCCAGCACTGCTTGATGTAGGAGTTTCACTGCCAGCTGCTGCTGCCTCGGTACATGGCAGCTGCACACAGGCTGGGGTCGGGGCTGTGCATGCTCACCCTGGGAATAAACTGATTTTATGCAAGGGACCTCTTAGCTTTTCTCTGGGACTCTGCTGCCTTTGGGGACAAATCTACTATTAGGAGGAGATGGTCTGAAATAGGAAAGTTATGCTGAGTGATCACTGAGCGGGGTCAGCCCTGTAACAGTGCCTTGAATTAAGGTGTTGCCCCAGAAGCTGTCTGGTTTGAGCCCATTCAGCTGTAAGTGATCCACGTCCAGCAGACGTGGGGGGCTTTGGTGCTGGTGTGCGTCAGATGGATGCCCTGCAGACAAGTCTGTCGCCCTGTGAGTCTGTGAGCACACTCATTATCAACACAGGAAAATAAAATGGTGGGGGATAAATTAAACTGGGAACACGGTATCAATCGCTGCTGTCTTTGTCAACTTATTACCAAAGATTTATACGTGACGCAGTGAGGACTGCTCAGTGACACATTTTAATTTAATTAAATTTCCTGTTGGATTGATGTCTGATCAATCAATAATGTTAATGTTTTTGCAATTTAGAGATTAAAGCTTGGATGAGCGGATATTGAAATACTCTCACATCCAGCTGCCTGGGAATATCTTCTGCTTCCATTTCTCAGAAAACCTGTTTTGGGTGAGGATGCATCCTGGGGCTTGCCATGTACCTGCACCAAGCCTGAAAGCTTTGCCCCATCCTGGCAGAGGATGAGGGAGCCATGCAGCAGTGTCACTCCTCAGAGAGACAAAATTACATGGAGCTAAGATCTGGGTTTGTGCGAAATCTGTGTAACTGTGTATTTTCTCTCTGATGTTCAATACAGGAGAAAGTTTGAAGAACGGGGCATTTCTGGTGTGATACTTCCCTTTGCTACATGTTCCTTGTTCTGGAAATCAGCAGTGTAGAGGTTGTATCTGGGGTTTTGAATCTAATGGCCACCAAGGCGTCTGTCCTCCACTGGTCCTCTAGTCCCCTCTGGAGCCCACTCACTCCTCTGGCCACTTCGGCCTCTTGCAGCAATGAGTTCCCCAGTTTAACTGCTGCTTTCTAAGCTGCTGTCCAGGGGACAACAGGATCCTGGTCTGGAGCTGAATTTAACATTTCTTGAAGCTCGTTGCCTGCCCAGATTTCTCACAGATGAGCTAATTGTGCTCCACCCTCTTCAGGCTGTGAAGATAAAGAGATGCTGTAGCATGTCCACAGAACCTTTTTTTTCCTCTTACTGCCTTGTTTCATTTAGTGCCTCAAATATTTTAGTAGTGAGGTCAGGAAAGGCTTTAACTTATTCAGGGGAGTTATTCTACACTGACTTTTCCATGAGGCCTTGGGGTCTTACACAGCCCTTTAAAGACTTTTGACTGAAGGGGGGGAAAAAAAAAAAAATCAACATTTTCAAACTTCTAAAAGTGTGAACCCAAATTTTATCTGAGTTGCAGCCATGGTCATAGTCTCAATAAGTCAAACTAATTTGCCAGATCTTAACACCATCAAAACTTGGACGGTGAGAAATCCCAGCCTGGCTCTGAGGTCTGCAGGCTGAGGCAGCCCTCTCTGGTCTCCAGGTCTGCACCATAGCTGGCTCTGTGCTATGCAGGGTGCTTATATGATTGTTGTATTTAGGGTAGCCTTAAAATGCCCAATTTCTTACCCAGCTGTATTTTAAAATCTGTAAAATCTATATGTGTTCTTTCCCTTAAGGTTGCTCTGGTGGCTGTTTGCTGCGTACCTGTCCCGCAGACAACCCCAAAGTAACGCACAGAAGGAAGAAGGGAGAGAGATAGGAAGAAAGCAGGTCGGGGAAAAGAAAGAGCAGCTCATTTTCCACTCTAACACAGGCACCTGAAGGGTACAAGTCAGCAGCTTTTTGATGATACAAGAACTCGGTAACTTAAAACAGGAAGCAAAAGAAATACCACTACCAAATAACTTTGCCTTGACCTCCTCATAAGAGAGTCAATGACTTTAAAGTAAACTGGAATTTCTTGCTGCAATTTATTTGGATGTCAGTTGCTCCTTACCTCATTAGAATAGCAATATTCAGAAATGTACCAAAAGATTTAGGGAGGCTGTAGGATGTAATGAAGCTAATTTGGGGGGGAATGGCAGTTTGCTCTGCAAGAGTCTCCTTTCGTTTTTTGTGGTAAGGGAAGGCTTTACAAATTTGTGTCTCACTAGTGAAATACCCTATACTGCAGAGCTTTTTCCACTGAAATACACCATTTTGTTTCTTCCTCTGTTGTAATCTCCACCAGACCCCCACTACTGTGGGCAAGAGGGCAGCCTGCCCAGGGACTCCACCCATAGCCAGGGTGAGGATGGTTGGCGGGGGCGGGGGTCAGTGCCTGTGCATGTGTGTGTGTGTGTATATGTATGTGGGGAAGGCAGGGGAGAAAGGGGTATTTGTTCCTTGGAACAGACTGAGGGAAGTAGCCTATTGCTAAACTAATGATTTTTATAATAGATCAAACTTTTTACGCTTAAGCCCTGACATATAATGTTCTCTAAGGTGGGTTTTTATAGGCAGGACTGCTGTAAATTGGTCCACCTTGCTGAGACATCATTTGAGAAATAATTTTTATCCTTCCTTCCTTCCTTCCTTCCTTCCTTCCTTCCTTCCTTCCTTCCTTCCTTCCTTCCTTCCTTCCTTCCTTCCTTCCTTCCTTCCTTCCTTCCTTCCTTCCTTCCTTCCTTCCTTCCTTCCTTCCTTCCTTCCTTCCTTCCTTCCTTCCTTCCTTCCTTCCTTCCTTCCTTCCTTCCTTCCTTCCTCCCTCCCTCCCTCCCTCCCTCCCTCCCTCCCTCCCTCCCTTCCTCCCTTCCTTCCTTCCTTCCTCCCTCCCTTCCTTCCTCCCTTCCTTCCTCCCTTCCTTCCTTCCTTCCCTCCCTTCCTCCCTCTCTCTTGCCCCTCTCTCTCAGGCTGCAGTATGGGCTCTGTGGTGCACAGAAGTGTGTGCAGCTCAGCATGGCATGGTGCTGCAGAGGCGGCTGGGGTGAGCAAGTGACCACCTGCTCTGGCATGGGGAAAAGCTCCACGAGACATTGTTAAAATGAGCTGTCCTGAGTATTAGGGATTTGCTGTGCCGTCCTCATAAAAAAGTAAGCTGCTAGATTTTTGATGCATGTTGTTTGCAGCAGCCTGTGCTGCTTGCACCATCTCCCAGCAGCAGCAGCAGCCGGGTTTCAGCTCTGCTGGCTCATGAGTGTGCTGGTTCCAGCTACGCTGTTTCACAGTCAAAAAGCACAATAAGCCCTGAGAAAATGGTGTCCTGGGGAGCAACCCAAGCTTTCGCCACGTTTGACTGTTGAGTGTTTGTGATCTAGAATTCCCTTTGTTGTTCAACATGTCACCTTGCTCACTGGGGCACGCTGGATTAGGCCCTGGACAGTTTGTTAGTTTGGGGGGGTTTAACCTGCAAGGAAGCTGGGAGTACAGAGCAAAGCCACGCTGTAAGTCCCACGATCTTGATCCTGCAATGAAATTAATTTAGACAGCATCACGAGACTGCTTTTTAGAGTTCATCTTACCCTGAAGAGTAAATTCCTATAGGAAAGTAATTTATGATCTGGGAGGGCTGTTACTTACAAGCTAGTAAAATAACTTTAGCTGGACTTTTACTACCTTGAGCAGCACGCATCCATGCTGAAGCCAGGAATGAACCTTTTCTTGCTAGCTGTGATACAGCATGATCTATAATGGAGCCACATGGTTTTCTGGCTTGCATTAATCTTGTTTCCATGCAGTGTGTTTAAAAAGAAATAACTGATTTCTACTTACAGTGTTTACAGTCAAGTCACGTTGTTTCAGCAACTGCATGAGCTTTCAGTAATTTATGTATGTGTAGGATCAGGGTGGTTTCTAGTGTAACTTGGGCACCCTGCTTGAGATTTGTTCCCTCAACTTTAGCCGTCCAGAAATTAGCCATCTCCTCCATGTCAATCATGCAGGATCCCTCCATCTTTGGGTGGGCTAATCACCCTTTCAAGGTAGTTTATTCTCCTTGTTGATGGCAAGTGAAGTTGGACTTGATGCTTAGTCTTTAGATCATTAAAAAATGTCATCATAAGTGTAATGTATTGTAACCATCACAGTTTTTCTGCACCCTTCACTGCAAAGTGACTCCTGCCTGACTGTGCCTCAGGCACTGAGTACTGTCAGGTATCAGCTTCTGCATAGAAACCAGCTCAGTCCAACAGGTGGCTGATTCTGGATCTCACATTTTCCCCAAGTAATTAAAACCAGAGAAGCACAGAAACATGGGCCCAAACTTCCTATAAGAATGATGTAAATAAAAAATTCTTAAGCCCTTGCTGGTGCCACTCTGATAGCAGAGCAGAATCAGGCCCATTTCATCCCTTGTAAAGCATCCCTCAGGGATGCTGAGCAAGCCTTAGCTGCAATTTTCTGTTTAAATTGGGTCTTTCTAACCTTTAGAGGAAGAAAGATCCTTTACCCTTTACCATATTCAGCATGAGAGGAGATCTTCTGCAGTACAAATATTCGAGTATGTCCCAGTCAGCAAATTAGAATCCAGATTATTTCTTTTATACCATTACTTACCACCTCTGTTTCAGGCCACAATGTGTGTGGGGGAGTATACAGCAACATTTAGCACTTTAATGCTAGCCACAAGTAGCCAAAGCCACTGACTTTTTTGTTACACACAGGGCAAACCAAGTCAAAGTCCTTTGCAACTGTCTAGTCTGAAGGAAAAGCACATGTTTTTAACCTTTATGTTCAGGAGCTGCTAGTTGTGTCCTGAAAGTCATTGAATTTGTGATTATACCCTCAAAACTAAAGTTTTGAGGAGCTGCATGCCCTTCTGCTGCCATGCTGCCTGCCAAGGCCTGCATTAGTCTGTGAGCACTTTTTGCTCATTATGCTTTCAAAATCTGGGTCAGATAAAAGCAAAAAATGAACCTCTGGAGAAAGTCCCAGCAAAGTGGTCTTCAAGTCCTGTTGACAAATGTTCAAAAGATGAAAGCTTGGTGGTTAGGTTCAGACCAGGAACCTCAAAAAGTGATATGGATGATGGAGAAAAATGTCTAGTTTATCTAAGGGAAAAAAATGCTCCAGTTTCTACACTGGTGCAAGAGACCTGGACTTGCTAGGTGGAAGGGAAGTAAAGAAGAGTAGAGATATGTGGGTTGCACTTTCCATGTATATTTTTAATTATGGCACATCTATCATTCTTAGCACTGCCTTGAGCAAAGAAAGATAAAACAACAAAAGCAATAGCAAGATTTCCACACATGTAGCCAGCCTCAAAATCAATGGGAGTTCGGTATCTAAATACCTTTAAAAACCTGACCACCAGTTCCCCGAGGCCCCCCGTGAATATCACAGCCTTAAATCCTGGTGGACATACTGATGTTGCTCAGCCCATGGAAGGCAGGGGATTGCATTCAGGACAGCATTTGGTTTGTTATGTGAAGGGCTGAAAAAATGTTCCCTTTAAGGTTGGCTGGCTTAAAGCTGCACACTTATTCTTCAGCATGTCTTTGGTTACAGGTAGCATTTGACTGTGTACCAGCAGTCAGTGAGAGGAATTTGGTGACTGTCCACAAATGCATTTTAGTAAATGTTCATTACCCCTCCTACGTTTAAAAATTTTATGGGGGAAAATGCAAACCTTCACTAACTCTTGGTAGCAGAGGAGGAACAAAAGATGTTTACACTTACTCTTTTGCATACAAATAGAACCAATAAATACTCAGGCAAATTAAAAAACAGTTTCCATCGAAGATGAGGAAATCTGCTGAGGTCGTGTCATGCAGTGGATGTGAATCAGAAATCTCACCGTGCCTCCCTTTCCATCCTGCCGAGCTGGCACCATGGCTGTGTCTGTCTTGCTGCTGCACACAAGAGGTAGCTCACCCAAGGTTAGGTTACACGAGTGACTTGCTTAGCCAAGGTGACTCCTCTCATCTGTTACATATCATAGGGTTATAAATAACAGAGCAACCTCCGTTTGATCAGGCGGAGCATGCTGACAGCCCCCTCCCTCCTTTGGGATGCTGAAACAATTACACGTGGGAGGAAGCCAGCAAGCGCTTGCATCTTTACTGCAAGCAGAAGATTGGGTTGGTCTTTGCTCCTCTTTAATTAGAGTTTATTGGTAAAGCAACCCCATTTTTCTGCTCCTGGAAAATCTGGGCTGTCAAGGCCTAATTCCTTGGGCCTATCAAGTGTGAGATATGTTTACCAAGTCCCTTCAGGATTAGCTGGGTTGCTATCAAAACCGAGGAGTATATTTCTATCAATGAAAACCACTATGACAAGGTCTGTCCCCTGAGACAAACGGCCTGTTCCATGGAGGCTTTAAATAGGAGCAATAATGGTAGTGAGCAGCACTGAGTTGAATAATTAGATTGTTCTTCATAAATCCTCGAGTGAAGACTTCCAAGCAGGTCCATTATGTGTGTCATATGTTAGCACTGAGCTTTATGTGGTGTGGACACAGCTCTGCGCCGGGCTGTGGTGATGGGTGAGTAAATCACCAAAGATTGGGACAGGAGGAGTACAGCTCCTTCCCCTCCTGTCTTTTCCCTCACAGAGATCATCTGCTCTGAACTGCAAACACCCGTATTATTTATTTTATTGCTCAAAGAGTTTTGAGAGAACTAACTGGAGTAATCTCTGAATATTTATGTTTTGTTTGTTTATATTCAGAGACTGGAAAACACACATATTTTGTTCACGTCCCCAGACTGGTTCATTTACTTATTCACTTAAAACATCCTTGCAGATCCATTGAGAGATAACTTCTTCCTCAGAGGGATGCAGTTGTATAATAGCAGCTCAGTATTATCTCCACATATCCTTCGTGGGATTTCCTCTTTTAACTGAGAACTGATCTTTTAATTTTAAAAAAATCTCTCTTCTTCCTCCCCTTTCAATTACTCAGGTTTACTCTTTCCTGCTCTATGTGTCAGTTACAGAAAGAAATCTCAGATGAGCAAATATCATTTAACCCTAGCCCTGATTGGTAATTTTTGACCATTTTGGAGGAAATGCTGCTGGAAGGCAGCAGTGTTTGCAGGCAGGGACATATACCCACCCGATGCACAATGTGTGTGCATGCTCAGGCAAGCACTTCTGCTAGACCCAGATGCACTCCATTCGCTTAGAAACACGTTTGTCAGACCTGGTTAAACAATGCTGGTAAAAAGAACAAGAAATCACGTTATTCCCCTGAGAACAGTGGATACACCTAACTATTTTGTCTGCCAGTAAGAATCTCGTGTCACTGTAAGGTTTATAGGAGCTGACTGGCAAAGGATGCCCTGATGATAAATAAAACACCCCTATCCCATGCCTCTATGCATCTGAGCAGTTGCAATGCCCTTTCCAGTTACCTTGGCTATGAAGATGTGGCATCTGCCTTTGGACCAGGCTCTTTGTTATACATAGCTGATGGGGTCCCACAAGGGAAGGGACACATCATACAATAGGGCATACAAGCACCAGCCATGAGCCAGCTTTTGATAAAGCTCATGGCCTGCCGTCAGACTCTTCAGCTTGCACACAAGCATTAGGACGAGGACTGGGCTTGCTGTGATCCACCGGCTCTGCCGTGACCCACTGTGCTCTGGTACCGACAGCCTTGCTGCCAGGTCATCCCTCACTTGTCCCTGATGGAAAAAGTTATCCAGTGTCGAAACACTGCCAGGATAAACAGTGTTAAACATTTTACAAGGCAATTCAGTTAATAATCATCAGGGTAATAGAAAAATATTATCCATATTCATTTAAAGGTGTGCTGTGCTTTCCTTTACAGTTAACTTAAGAAACTTCTTGCCAGGCTATGAAAATAAGGTGACTGTGAGAATTTTTAAAGGCACATTCCTCCTTGCATCATAAGAGCATGAATTCCAGGAATTTCCTATCTGTAAGAAGTTTGCATTCCTGGGATGAAGTGCTCGCACCCTTGAACAGAGACTTCCCTGATGCTGCAGCAGAAGTCAGCCCCACTCCTTTCTGCTCTGCTTGGGCAGCCGGAGGCGGGTTGCAGAGTTTCTTAGCTTGACCCCAAGCTGCGAATGCTGAGCACAGCCTAGAGTAAGGCCACATCCATCCGAAGGTGATTTTTGGTGTGATGCCTGGGAATTTACACATGACCTTGTTTCCTAAGATCTGGCCTTTCTTTAGGCTTGTTCTGCTTTGAGCTGAGCTGCCTGCAGGCAGGCAGGCTTTGTGCCTGTCAGGCAGAGCCAGCAGTGAGGATGTCTTCCAACGAATTTGTCCGTATCTAGTCTGAGAGGGGACCAAGTGGCATTTGGCCCTCAGGCACAGTAGTAATTCAGTAATTCAGGTGATAACCACAGTTTTGTAAATTGATTCATTAGATGAGAGTCCACCTGTTATCTCAAAACCAAAAAAACCCCAGTTTGAGATATTTTAATGTTGCAAGTTCTGACCTGTAAGTGGTTAGGAGAGGAGACATCGAGCAGAGCTCTGGGCAGATCTGGGGACTCCTGTCCCACCAGAGACAGGTCAGAGCACACAGTCAAATCCAAGAATCCTGCTCCAAAAGCAACTTGTGTTCTATAAAAGTGGAGTTAGGTCTTCTTAACAGGGTCCAGGCAGGTAAAACTGGTCCCAGTTTGGAGACGGGACTGAGTCATCAGCCCCACTCCTTGTTGCACCCTTTGCTTCTGGCGGAGAGCTGCTGATCTGTAATGTAGCTGGACTGAGGCACCCAGGACACTCAAAGGAAATGGGAAATGTGTCTGTGGACATTAGATGATTCAGGGTTTGCTGGCAGCTGAACAGAAGTTTTCTGGATTTCAATTTTGAACTTGGGCAGCTTTATCCACCCTGTTCCCACAGCGGGCACCTCCGTCCTCTTATGAGCCTGGCCTTAGTGCTACGTTAGCACATGGCACTAACGACACTTGCCTGCCTCAGAGGCATGCTGAGGAGTCAAACACAGTCCCAAAATCATGGCACTTCAGTCACAGGACCATGCAAGAGCCTCAGATACATCGATTTTATCTTCCAGAAGGTAAGGTTCAATGTTCAAAAGGTTCTGGGAAGTACCTGCCTAAGCCAAAAGCTGGTTCACCACATCTGATTTCACTCTTGCTCCATGCATCTGCTGGCTGGTCTGATGCCAGGCTCCTTCCCAGGGCTAATATCCCTTGTGAAAATAAAGGCAGTGGTTTTTTCATGCATCAAAACCCCCCTCTCTTAAGATCAGGAAATATTTGCTGCAAAAACACAAGGTGTTCTTTGCTCTCCAAAGATTACTTTATAAGCCTAAAATACATCAGGCCCCAAAATGTTTGTAGATTGTCTGAATTTCCTAAAGTAGGTTTAATAAATAAAGACTCAAGACTGAAAACACTGTCTGTTTGCAGTAGGATTTCTCATTACATTTCATGCCTATTTCAGCTTTATAAGGATATGCTGGTTTAACTCCTTTCTGATGCTGCTTCTTAATACAACCAGATTTCCTAGATTAGTAAAGGCATATGAAACAAAAACCTGGAATTAGATTTTCAGCAAGTCTGTTATTTGTACTAGATAATAGTTAGACATTAAATCAAGACAAAAGAAATTCACTGCCACAATAACAAATCCATTTTAAAATCAATTTTCAAAGCAATCAAATCACCACAGAAACCCAATGACAAATATTTATGTAGTAACTTTCACCCCAAGGAATCCAGAACCTCCAAAAAGATCAGTGTGGGAGGTGGTTCTGGGGTGAAGATCCCAGTGAGTGACACTGGGGTTTCAGAGCAGCCCCGACAAGGTCGCTCGAACAAACTTGCCTTCATCTAAAAGATTCCTGGTATCACAAGTAAATGCAAGTTATGTTTCCAGTCGGACTGCTGTGCCCATGGTCAGTACGCACGTGAATGAGAGGTGAACTTTACCTCTCTTTGCAAAGGGCCAAATAACAAAAAAAAGAGGCAGTTTCCCCTTTTAAGGGTGTAAACAGGATGAAAGTGCTGCTTCAGCCTGAAGTTGTCTTGCTGTGTGAGGCTGGTCTGCGCTCTGGGTGCACAATCAGAATAGTTTTGCAAGTGGATTTTTCCAGTCCTTTGAAAAACACCAATATTTTTACTAAATATTAATGGAAGCTTGACTTGAAGTCAGCTCAAGCTGCAGAACAGTGCTTATAATAATGATTTATGTATTAAATGCAGCTGATCTGTTATTTTTATTATCTTGATGTGTTTTTGATGTTCAGTTTTCATAAGAACAGCAGCCAAGTGGCACTGAAACCAGCTTTGAACATGTGCATGTGTGCATGCCTTAACAAACACGACTCATGTATGATGTTTTAGTCAGGGCTCTGAATAATCGGGCGTAAGTAATAAGCAGTGCTTCGTGGGATGTCACTCCATGGGTTCCAATATGACAGAATCATCTGTAGTCAGGAAGCTTCTGATGAGGTTTTGTGTATTATCTGCAGGAACTTTTCTGTCTTATCTGTGGAAAATTGATCCATGCAGTCTCTTTAGAGACCCACATCAAATATTAATTTTGCCTGTTTGATGTAATTAGCAGGTGTGATTAATCAATTAATCAATCTGCAATTCCTATCTGTGCCACAAACAGCTTGCTGTGCTGCAGGGGGATACTGTGAGCAGTGATCCCAAACACCTGTCCACTCCCCAACCCCACATCAAGGTCTGCAGCCACCGAGGTCTGGTGCTACCAGTGCCTCTTGCAGCCCAAAGTCCCTGGAGAGCACAACAGCATTGGCAAAGCCTTCGGATGGGGACCTTGCTGGCCCCATCCCCTGCAGAACTGGGATAGCAGTGCTGGCTTGCCTTGCCGTGGGGCTGGGGGGCAGAAGGATGTTCCTAGGCGAGGGGTGCAGTGGCCCCAGTGGGTCCCCTGGGTCCTTGCTGTGCAAATGGGCTGAGAGGCCTGGGCTGTGCTGGTCTCTTCTGCAGCCTGTAGCTCCAGGCAATGCCTCTGCCTGGAGGGGACACAACAGAAAAGAGCTGCCAAAAGTGGATGAACTTTTTTATGGCAGGCTCTTGGTGACCTTCGCAGGCTGATTTTGCTGGTCTGAGGGATGCAGGTAGGTCATGTGAAGTTCAAGTAGACCTGAAGTTCTTTAAACACTTAGAAATGCCAGACTTTGCAACTTTTGCTGAGTGGGCAGCAGACAAAATCCTAGTCCCATACTCAGGGACTTGATGACTTCTAAAATTTAGCTCCAGAAGTGGTGCTGGATTTCATGGAGAGTGGGGAGTCTGGATCATGTTGCATGAGGAAATGAGCACCCTTGGGTGTTCCCATTCCCTGGAGCACTTATTTGGGGGCAGTGGGAGGCATATGAACACTGATATTACAGGCAAAGCAGGGAGACATGTCCCTGTACTAAATTGCCAGGTATGAGACTTTGCATTTCCCGGTGGCAAGGACTCGGTGGAGCAGCATGGCAGGACCTTGGGCTTTGATCTAGCCTGGGGCAGGGGATTGAACCCATGCAGGTACAGGAGCCTTCAGTGCAGGATGGGCATTTTCAGAGGGTCCAGAGTTTGTGGAGGACATGCTGAGGGACATTACCACAGGTTCCAGCTTGCATGGGGTTTCTTCCAACGCTGTGATAGCATGTGCTCTGCTTTTTAGTAAAAGTGGCTTGAGCAAGGTTCTGGGTTACACAGCTGAAGTCTGTCTGGGTCCTTTCTGAACCACTGCCCCTTTTTCGGTGTCATATTCTGGACCATCTCTACCCTGTCCTGCCTGTTGTTCTCTGCTTTCCCCCTGCTATTGGGAGTCCTCTTATCTTGCACCTTGCCCACCATCACCCTGGAGAACCTGGACCAAACTACACACCTGTCAAGGTAAAGTATGAATGTAATCCAGGAGTAACCATGTTGATACTGTGTGCTGATAGCCCCTGGGTCTGCCTTAAATCCTTTTCCTGTTCTGTGATCTTTTAGTTCAGTAAACCCCATTGTCATAATATATATCCCTCTGGCCAACCTGACCTTACCCTGGCCTAGGGTGAGGTGCTTTTTTTTCATTTATTGGGCTCATTGGGCCTCATTTCATTCCGGTGCACTGTATGCTTTGCTGACCTAGGAAGATTTGATGTTCCACAAAGGCAAATGCCCCCCAGAAGATGAACCGGTCTTGGTTTCGTTGTGATTTTTGGATTAGAACCACCCAGGGTAGCACTTTCCTCAGAATAGTTTTTCTACAGAGTAAAAAGTATGAGTCTCCATCTGATGCCTTGAACTGTCATCATAATAACCTCAGATATAGCTGTCTTCACCACATCACCGTCCTCCTCTCTGACCCATAAAGTTTTACCATTACAACCTGCCCTTAATCACCTAACCATTTCCTTAGTCTTTCAAGGACAATGGTTTTTATGCCATACTTGCTAACCTTATGTATTAGTCTACCATCCCGGGCTGCGTTTAAATGACTTTTCTGAAATCTATGTGGATTAGCTCCACTGCTTTGCTCCTGCCTGTTTTTCACGTTAGCTCCTAAAACAAATTCTGCCAGATTTGTCAGACAAGATTTACCCTTTATGGATCTGGGCAGATACATTTTTATCAGTTCATATTTCTCCAGATGTTGGGTGATCTCATCCCTCCTAACATCTCTAAAATCTTGCCTCTGATTAAAAAAAAAATCACATTCTGCAGGTTCGGGGCCAGATTCTCAGCTGGTGGGAGTGAGTGTGTGTGTGGGTGAGTGCATCGGTTTTTATGAACGTTCGTATCGGCTGATAATCTACTGCAAATATGTCTTGGTTTCTGCCTATCTCTTCTCATAAATGCTCAAAGATCTTTGCTTTATATCAGTTTCTCTTTACCTCTTTTTATCTCCAAGAAACTACTCAAAACCTCTGTTATTTGGGTACTTAATCTCTCCTGTTCCATTAGAAGCATGGGCTAAGAGTAGGCCCTCTGCACTCAGCTGGGCCTCCTTCTCCACGGTATGAGTTTTCTTTGGTGATTATTCAAGCTCTCAACTCTTCCCTGCTTGGCTGTCACAGGGAAGTTTGCTTCTGTGTCTGTCATCTCACCTCCAGGTTCCCCCAGGAGTGCCAGCCAGGGGAAATAATTTAATTTTCCTCATTTCAGTCCCTCTCCCTGTGTTATTAAGCTCTCTTGACCACTGCTCAGTGGTCCAGTGGCCTCCCTGTTAATCTTGTCTCCTTTACCTGTTTAAAAGAACTCTTATTGTTTTTGTTCACCCCATGGCCAATTCTTCTCTTGTCATATTTGGTTTCCTAATCAGATTTTTACATCTTTTCAGCTTTGCTTTATAATCCCTTTCATCCCTTTAATATTTGCCTTCTTACCCATGTCACCTGCCTCTTTCCTCTCTCTCCGATAGCTTTTATGACTTCCTCAGTCATCAGCCTTCATCGGAAACAGCGCTCGCCCATCCCTGCTTGACAGAGATCACTGTTTCCAAGTGCTTCACTCATTTCCTGAGTATGAGTTGCTGTATGTAAACGAGGGCTCAGTGAGTAGGCACCAGTGCCTCTTATATTGACTTTTATTTCTTTCTCGCTGCTGTTTGCTCGTGAGCAAATGGCAGTATTCTCACATGAACTCATCGCTCCAATTTGCTTCTGAGTAGCTCGGTGATTTTATTTTTTTTTTCCTTTACAAATGAAAGCCACCATACAGACTGCCATAGATCTGTGAAAAAGGTGTAATAACTTTTTTAGAGGGACTTTAAATACTGTGGGACTGTAGCTGGTTCATTCTGCTCTCGGAATAGCACTAAAATACCCTTTGCCATTAATACATCTCAAAGCTCTTACAAAGAAAGTCAGTGGTGGTGGATTAAGCATAGGAAGGGAAGCAATGAGAGTTAAATGACTTGCCTAAGGCTATTCAGCAAGTAAGTGACAGAGAAGAAAACAGACTCTGCTCTTCTACCCAGGACTGTGTCCACTGAGCCAGGATAATTCCTGGCAAAGCAGCAACAGTGAGACCACAGAAACAGATCATTACTCATTTGGTTTTATTTGTTCCAGCACTAGGTGATGAAATGCAAATGGTACAGGCAGATGCGCAATTTCAAATCCTCTGTGTGTGACGACTCAAATATCAGAGCAGGATTTTCTCTCCCTCTGCAGAGCAGTGCTTCTAGAGCTGCACAGAGGCACGAGAAAGGGTATTCCATGCGTTCACATGCTCAGGGAAATCTGAATTTGCAGAAATTTCTTTCTCAAGCTGCTTTGCTCAATTGCAGTGTAAAAAATATAGTTACACACACACGCATACATATATATATATATGTTTTAAGCAGTACAGGTTCCCGTCTCTATTGTAGTCTCTCTCTATTGTAGGCTGAGGAACTGGAGAGGAGGGAAGAGACAGGAGGAGGACCCAGGGAGGTCGATCTCCCCTGCCCCGCGCCCAGCCCAGATGCACACATCTGGCAGCCCCTGTGCAGGGTGAGGGCTGCAGGGAGGCTGGGGGAGAGAGGCACACCAAGCGCATGTCCAGCCGTTAGCAGGGGTGTCCTCTCCCTCACAAAAATGCTTCCACGAGCAGCGGGCTCAGCAGCGGGACCTGCAGTGGTGTTCAGGCACAAAGTGGAGTTTTTAATATATATTTAAAAGAAAGAGTTGGCACAAAGGGAGGTAGAAATGAGCTGCAAGTGTGAGAACAAGAACAAAACCGCGCCTTTGTTCCTCCTAATGCTCTTTACCCTGCTTCGTGGTGATTAGGGCTGGTCAAAACTTCTTCATGCTATTTACATTCTTGACAGAGCATTTTTAGCTTTCTCGCCATGTTTTCAGGCTTTTTCACAAAAGGAAATACTCCCAAGTCCATATAGCCATCAGATTTTAAAACAGTTCTGGGCTTCTTTTACTTTTTTCAGTTCTTCAACAGAATTGTGTTGCAATCAGAAAGAAGATTCTTCAAGAAAAGACACTAATTAGCATTTTATTGTTATAATTATTTCCATCATATTCCCTCTGCCATACAGGTCCTCTCTTTCATCATTTATTACAGTGATGTAACTATACAACAGGGCTTGTGTACAAGAAAAAGACAAAGCTGAAGGCTTAATTCAGCATCGCGAGCATGATGAAAGGAACAAAGGATGATGCAGCTATGCCCTGATCCTGCAAATACTTATGCACATGGATAACTTTGCTGCCAGGAGTATTTCTGCTTGCAGTAACTGTGCGCTAAAGTGTCAGCAGACTTTAAGTCATAGGTCCTGATTTAAGCTCTGCCGGAGTCGGTGCGCAAACTCTGACAAGTTTCAGCAGGGACTTTGCCAGTACTTACTTAGGGAAGCATTTTAGCACTGCTGAGTTTACTTGCAACCTAATCCTGAGCATGCACAGGCTTTCCCGGGCTCTGAGCACATGCTCCTGCTACTAGACGTGACAGTGATTGATGACTTGATTCATCGCTATTCTGTAAAATTACCTCTCGCGGGCACTGCCAGGTGGATCTGCACAGCTCAGCTCAGCATCGCCAGCAGCGGGGCCGGGCGAGCGGCTGGGCGTCTTGCTGGCCATGGGGCAGGGATGCCCCGGGATTCTGCCCACAGAGCCCGCTGCCTTCCATGGGGCACAGGGTGCTGCTGGTTTTGTCCTGTTCTTCTCCATAAAGGATGTCTCTGGCAAAGGGAACTCCCAGGGATGACACTACCATGCCAGATAGGCATTTTTCAACCCTGCGGGGGACATCTCCACACTTCAATTAGTCCCTTAATTGAGCTATTTTCAGGGGAAGACTCAAGGGAACTGAACACCTATTTCCTTGCAGTTTAACAACCACCAAATCTAAAGACTTAGTTTGTCCCTTAAATAGGAGCAAATATATAGTGTCTCCACAAACTTTGTCACAGTGAATTGCCTAATATTTTCCTGCCACAGTAACAGTAGTATGATCAAACTGTGGTATGAAGTATATTCAATTATAATTGAGTTTTGATCCCATTATTTTTTTTTTAATTGTATTTTTAGACAAAACAGTGTACATTTCCTCCAGCTACTTCTAAAGCAAAGGGCTAGCTGAGTTTTCAGGCCAAATATCATAGACCCAATTCTCTTTTTGTGTCAAGTTTAAAAATTATACGATCAGAATGTTTCAATGATTAAATTTATGGGGTAATGAGAACAGCAACATTAGGTCTACCCTTAAAACTAATCCAGGATGTGTACCTAACTTTAAAATAAATATATTAAGGGGGTATCTGGAATTATTAGCCCCAAATTCAAAGCCTGCTTTAAACCCACCACTCTTGCAGGGTTGAGCTTCAGCCCTTGCCCCCAGCCTGCCCTCCAGCCTCTAGTGCAGAGCAGATGATGGATGCCTGCCAGGCAGTGCTGCAGGAGACATGTCGGCAGCAACGTTAAACTGAGGAGCAAAACATCTCCTTCAGAGTCAGCATCCCTCACACCAAACCAAGCTACAAAGAGCAAATCATTTCAGAATAAAAAAAAAACACACCTAAAAATCTCTACGTGATTACTGCAGCAAGACCCCTATGCAGCACTCTCCAGTGCTCTCTGGGTGTCATATTGCTTCACAGTTCTACCTCATAACAGACCAAACTGTGAATATAACCCTAAACCTGAGCTTTGACCCTTGGGTTGGGCCTTTCTTTAGGATTATTCCAGCAAGTGTTGTCAAAGCCAAAATTAGCATAGCTATGTGGACCCTGTAAGTAACTGCCACAGAGAGGCTGAGAGGCTCTTTTTTATGACTCTTCAGTAAACCAGACTAACCTTGCGTCTAAAGTCATCCCAAAGGCAAATTATCTTTACGATCAAGGGACTTGAGTTGGTCTGGGCAGCTTTCCATCAGGGCCTTATAGAGAAAGCAACTGCAACATCCAACTTCTCTGCGGGGTGACTGGACACAAGTAATAAATGCCTGAGACTGGTGTTTGGCCTGATTTTCATCTCCTGGCTCCTGGTTGAAATAAATGTGCTGTCACATGATATGAGTATCCCATGAGACTTATGTATTATTATATCCAACTTGAAAATTAACTCTAATGCGAGTTGCACAGAACACCAATGAAAGCAACCATTAATTGTTAATATAAACTATTAATGAAACACCAGGATGAAGGTCAAAGTGCATGACTGAAACCTCCTAGCAAATGAAAGGATTATTTTGCCTCTTACTGAGCATAATTATCATCTGAATTTCATTGGCTTTCTGATCAAACCACTTCCCTCTGCACTGACCTGTTCCACCACTGCGGTAAATCTGCTCCCCAGAACTGGTATTTGCTTTTCATTGTCCACCAAGGTTTTTATTAGCATCCTGGATGTCTGTGAGGAGCAGAGACCTGGCACCCTTTCGCCTTTGTTCTTATGGGAGCTTTTTTTCTCCCCCTCCATTGTTCATTACTCACAATAAATTTGCATTGACCTGGCTCCCCATAAATTATCCTGTCTCCTGCTGGTACGTCCTTTAACTGTCCCGGTTCACATTTCGCAGGTCCATGACGTGGTGGACACACCTGAGGGCATGCAGCCCGGAGTGAGAGCAGGCCCCTTCCCACAGTATACAGATCAAAATATCAGGGAGATGACAAGTTGGGGGGATGTTTTGGAATGACTGTCAATCAGTTTTCCTTTCCTCCTGTGTGCGGCAGTGTGATCAGCCTCAGCCAGCAGTTTTACTTCAGTAATTTTGCATACAGGCTTGGGCTGCTCAGATACTGTATGCTGAATATTTTTGTTTATTTTTTTCCACACACACACAAGAAGTCTCTCCCCAGAAAACACTGTCTTTCTTTTTCCATAAGAAACAGAAATCTCAGCAAATGAAAAAGCCTGGACCCTTGGGCAGAAATATTCTGGGTTTTTTTTGTTTCTGACAAACCCTAAAAAAATTTTTAGGTGTGCAAGAAACCAACTCTCTGTCAACATTCATTGCTTTGAGGAAATTTCAGAAGTGGTGATCTGACCCAAGATTGCTTAGGAGTAACGTCTCTGGCTCAAAAGTTCACTGTTACTGTCCATGACTGAACTACAGGTTTTCTTGGAGGTGCAGATAAACTCCTGGGATGTTGCCTTTACCCTGCCTACGGACTCCATGACCTGCTGGAGAACATTTGGCTCTGTGACCACCCAACAGTGCTTGCCTGGGGTATGGGGATTGCAGGAGACAGGGGTGAGGCCATGCTGGGTGAACTGAGCCCAGGTGGACCAGCCACAAACCCTGCCAAACCAGGCTGAGATAGAAGCTGCCAAGCTTGAGAGCTTTGAGCTGCAGCAGTGTAAACCCATGCCTGGAGTCAGACATGTTTTAGTCCTTTTTTGAGTTTTCTGAGACAGAAAAAGTGCCTGGGATCAGTCAGTCCCAACAGCAGGGGTAGGTGTTGCTCCTGGCCAATGTAACAGGAGACCTGTTGGTGGGTAGACCTGTGCTGGAGGGTGGTTGTATGAAGTCCAAACTCTTAGTAAATAGAAGTCCCCATGACTGAGATTTATTGAGACAGTTGGTGTTGATGGTTATGTTGGTGGAGACTTCAGTTGGGCCTGCTGACCTAATTAATAAGTGATATTATGCTAATGAGCTGCTCAGAGTCTTACATGTGTTTCTGTTTGCAGGTTGTCTGTAGAGTTACCTGATTTTCCATGAAGAGCATGACCCATCTGCATGGATCTTTATCAGTTTCATCTTTTTTTTTTCTCTGTATGCTTTTTTATTTTTTTAGAAAGTGAAAGTACAACCCTTGGGTTGCCTTTACCAGCAGAAAATATTGTGCCGTTTCTGTTAGCATGGGCATGTGTAAGTTGCTCCTTTGAAGAGAAGGTCCTAATATGTTAAGGTATGCCAGGCTGTGACAAGCTGAAATCTCAGCTGAAGAGCCCTGTCAGATCTGTTCTCTCATCCATGCCCTCCCTCCGTTCAGACCCTGACCTTCCCCATCAGATAAGCAGCACAGATCTCGGCCCTGCGTTCCCTCTGCAGTCTCAGCTCATTAAAAATTCATTGCCTAAAGTGAATCTATTCTGTTGCTGCTGAAGTGTTATTTACCTCGGCCCGGATTTCCTCAGGTTCTGACAATTAAAGGGGGTCCAAGGATAGGGCTGAGTCACAGGATTAAGGCTTGGGCAATAACTCTCTTGTAGCAAGAGACGATCATGTAAAGCCATAATTTCCCAGCTGCGTTTTGGTTCCCCTTCAGTGCTTCATTAAAGGTGGTGACTCAACAGAAAGGACGGAGGCACAGGTTAACAAGAATCCCTCCTTTTGTGGGATTAGAGCCTTGCATAGCGAGGCTCTTTCAAAGGCAGGAGATGTTGTCAAGCATCATTAGGAAGCCGTTTTAAACAAGAGTCATAAAGCACCCTTTGCGGTCAAACGAATTTATTAGAGAGGCGAGTGAGTGGAGGCAGGCACTGTAGGAGAGAAATAGATGAACAATTTGCACGGCATTGATAACAAAGCAGTTCACCAGATTCAGAGCTGCTACCATTAGAACAACTTAAAAGGATTTTTCAAAAATCCCAGGGTGATTTTCGTTCTGGATGAAAGAGGCGACTTTTGTGGACAGTGCTGGCAGACAACAGGCATGTCTTGAAATCAAGGTTTGTGTGCAGGTTAACTGTTTCCCAGCCTCATGATAATTCCTTCCAACAAGTGGAAGTGGGAAGAAACCGGCCTCTTGTTGTGCCCCAGTGATCCCGAAAGCTCCCATGAACCCCAGCTTGGATGGCCCTTCACAAAGACTGAGCAGCTGGGGAAGAAATCTGGGGCTTTGCTCAGAGCTGGGTTTTTCATAGAGAGCACCAGGGTAAAACCTGGCTTCCTTCAAGAAGATAAAGTATTTGCAGTAATTTTTCAGACAACTTCTGGAAATATTCTATAGCAAAGCGTGGTTTGAAAGGCTGTGGGAAAGACTTCAGACAGTATCTAATCTTTGATAGGGTTCGATTTTGGAAAGAAAGTAAATGCTGGTTTTGGGTTTGATGGGGGGAGAAAAGAGGGAAAGAGGGGAATGAAAGAGGAACAGATGAATAAAAGCTACTTGTTTGGAAGTAGGTAAGCAGCTTTATTATGCAGTTAGCATGATGGACTATGTACTGTGTTTGTTTATTGAACCAACAGCATAAATCTAAATGAACCAGTAGCTCAAATCTAAACCAGCTGTGGCTGAAGGTAGAGGAATGCCAGATACTAATCATCCAGACAGCACCAGTCCTGGTCGTGGGGATTTCCCTCCCCACCCCGCTACCACCCCCCCGCCATCACTGAGAAATGTGCAGAAAAATCCCATTTTCTTTGCACGTCCGCTTGGGCCACACAAGCCATGGGTTCAGCAGGCTGATGTGAGCCCCACAAAGAGCCTCGTGGCTCCAGCGTGCACACATGCTTTGCTGCCCAGAGGAAGGTCAGAGGCTGGCAGTGGGACAGACAGAGAAGGAGCTTGAATGGACTGTTATTTTTGGAGTGGTTTCTTGCACTCTGTTTGAAGGGTTCTTGCTAGGGCATGTTTGGAAAGAAGTGATGCTAATGTTGCAGGGAGCTTGCAAGACAGATGAGCCACAGACAAAGGAGTGGGTATTTATGCTGTCTCTTCAGATACTGAAGGATAGCCGTTCATCACTGAGGTTCTTTGGAGTGAAAAACAGTGGCCAAAAGTACATCTCCTGGCTAGGAAGGGGTTTTTTATTTGGTATTCAATTATTCATATGCGTTAGCTGGTTTGCAGATGAAATTGCAGCTCCTCCCTCCCTCCCTTCTCCTAGAGCACACCAAGAGTGTGCAACCTGGGGTCAGGGAGCCGGGGGTGTCCCAGCTGGCATGCCATGCTGGGATGGTCTTTCACAAGATGGTGAAAGTGAGGTCTCCACTTTTGGGATCCCTAATTCCCTTGGGGGTTCCCACTCTTCATGTTCTGCCATGGCATTTGTGCTGCTCCTCCACCAGCCTCCCCAAACCTTTCTTCCCCTCGGCTCTTTGCAGGGGATTCCTGGACGGTTGCTCACAAATGCCAAGGGCCCCCTTTTCTTGGGCAGCAACAGAGGGGAACAGCACACGGGCTTTGCACACAGGGCCCTGGCAGAGCAAGGGAGGGGACCTGGAGCATTGTCTGTGTATAATTTAGGCACTATAAACAGAGGCAGCAAGGGGTCACGCTTTCTATTCTCATTTTACCCCCTGCAATGTCTCTGCTAACTGGTGCATACAACTTGAACTCTTGTAAAAATTAGCAGAGAGCACAGTACCAGTGACAGAAAGCTGAACTTTTCCAACAGCAGGCTCTAAATTCACTGTGTGCACTGAATCCACTTAAACTTTAAAGAGACAGCCTGCTTTCTGTTCTTTCCACTGCTTAGTTTGGAAACGACTGCAGTACTAATTAAAAGCAAATTGCTTAATCTTGTTGCGTCAGGAAGGGAGTCTCTCTTCAGAGAGGATGCCTCCTGCGAAAGGCCTGGAAACGCGGGACCCCCGCGGGGCGGCAGAGCCGAGCGAGGCAGCCCGGGAGCGCGTCGCTCCATCAATTACCCGGCGCGCTTGTGTTCAGGCCAGCAGCCATATCACAGCCCTGCCTTTGCCAGCAGGTATCAGAGCAGCGATAATGATATTTGTGTTGACTCATTATATAATAATCCGAATTTCCTTTGCGAGGGAGCTGTCTGATGCTGGAGCCACGACAGAGATGTATTCCTCGCCTTAGTGTTACCAAGGATCCCTGGCACACCGCTCACCCATTTCAGGCTCAGCTCGGAGCGAGCATGGCAGCTTGGAGCATCGGTGGGTTTTCTGCTCAAACCCCAAAGTGTAACTAAAATCCACTGTATACAACATGTGCTTCGTCCCCAAAGATCCCAGCTCTCCCAGGGCTGAACGGAGAAAACTCCTTGCTCCTTCACCTACCAAAACTTCTACTTGATGCACTTTTCCTCATGTGGAAAAGCCTTATTTATTTAGGTTTTTTTCTGATGGTCATATCAGCCTGCACTAATGATTTCATATGACCTCAGCATAATAGAAATGTACTTCTTTTTTTTTTTCCTTTTTCCCCAAGTTTACATTTGCACGCAAGGATGTGTAACAACACGGAGAATTGATTTCTTCCCCTGTATTATCTTTGGATAACATGCATACCATCTTTGCTGGCTAACAAAGAAATAGGAAACCTCTCTTCTTTTGCTTCAGGATACCCATATGACACCCTGTTCCTGTATTTACTCTAAAGCAGCTGGGCATTGATAGCAAATTAACGAAAAACCATAGAAGTCCATACCCACTTTCCTCCCTACCATGTGTAAGGAGAATGAGTACAATGTACCTTTTTTTAGCAGGATTTTTATTGCATTATATAATATGTCAATGGTTTTAAATTTAAGTCAATTGAGGCAAGGCCACATTTTTCCTGTAGCAGGCCGGAAAAGAACAGTGAATAGAGAAAATTCAAGTCACTGCAGATTAAAGCGGGATTTGCTACCGGTCTGGTTGAAGTCTGCATTCAGCTAAAGTCCAACATAAATTGATCACACCTTGCATCAATTAAGCAAGTGTTAAAGTAAACCAGGGAATTGGTGTGAGTGGGTGGGGTAGTTGGGTGCAGGTGCTGCCTCTTCTTCATTAGCTCCCTGTAGGGAGGCATGTTCATGCCTATTGATGTTGTCTTTATATATACCTGATTTTAGCAGACATAGGGTTTCTTGTGTTTGGGTGACAGAGCTGAGCCTTGGCACATAATACACTCAATGCCTTTGTATTATCAGCCTGAAGGGTGGGGAGAGCTTTGTGGTTCCCCACTGGCAACCAGGACAGGAGTACTTCTGGGGTTTGATGTTGTATGAAGAGCACTGCAAATTTCTGATCTCCTTCGGTAGGAGTTGGGGGGGGCCAGGATGTGCCCAGCACCCATTAAGGGTGATGGGAAAAGGGAGTTGTGGGGCTCCTCTGGAGGTCCAGACACAGCAGCTTCCTGGCCTGGTTGTCCCAGGAGGGACAGATGTCATTGACTGTTCATCGTGGATCAGACCTCTAAGGTAAGAGGCCAGGGGAGTACCAAAGCCAATGTTCTGATGCACTTGAAACTTGCACACTTCTCTTTTTTAGAGAAAGGTCCCAAATGTAAATCAGAGGAAGGTGACTTCCCAACATTTCCTTGGTTGGAAAGTTCTGTTGACTTCCAGTATTGTATGATGCATCAAGACAGATCTAGCATGGCTAGAAAGGCAGGGCAGATATTCCCAAAGCAGGTGTCATGCATGGTGGGGAAGGAGGTCTCCAGAGCAGCACTGGTGGCCAGGTTCCTGTATGCTTTCTGCTGAGGGACTGTTGGGTAAGGCTCATTTTAGGCTGCCTCTTTTGCTGTAAGAGGATGGCAACAACTAAACTGCTTTGTACTGTGACTGGCTTTGCAAAATGGTGCTATGCTTGTGATAAGGGGTCTCTGGCGCAGAACCCACATGTGGTGTGAATGGCACTTGGGCTGAGCTGGGTCTTGCACCAGCTTTGTGCTGACAGGATTCCCTTCGCCTCAGTGTTATTTTAATTTACACTAATGTAAATTCAAGCCTGATCTAGTTTACTGGCTTGGCATGTTTTTCTCATTTTCTGTGTAAAATGGAGATCTTTCCAGGAATCTGGTGGCTGTAAGTCTGCTGTCCAGCTGTTTCACACAATACCTACGGTAGAAATGCTGAACATCGTGGGTTCTGCTGTCTGCACCTCCTAGCAGAGGAAGTATTAGTTTTAATGGGCGGCAGCCTATGAAATAATAAATATGTCTTCATTTATTCGAGTACTGCAGCATCCTAATGAAGCTTAACAATGTTATAAACCACATAACGTGAACCAAATCAGGTATTTTGCCAGTTTCAATACTTCTACTTAATAAACCTGAAACCTTTCCTGTTTAAATGTCTATCCAGGAAGGCTGAAGTCAAAGCAATGTTAAAAATATTGTGAGAGGGAGGGGGGGAAGCTAGGATTATATATAGACTCCCTAAAATAATGATTCCCTAGTTATTACACTCTGTGTTATTTATGCTCCCCTCTTATAATTCTGTATTGCACTCCCCTTTTTGTATCTGTACTCCCACTTTGTGGGTCATTGTATATATACTGTATAGTACCCTGTGAACACTTGTAAATGCATTGACTCCCACAGTTATAATTTTTTCATTCCAAAAGTATCCACAGCAGGAATAATGATTTTTCTTATTTTTCTGCATTTAATGCCTTTTAAATGGCAACTTGGTGACAGTATCTGCTTCAAACTTTCCAGAATGCTGCCATAAAGTAAAGATAGTCTATTACTGTTATAGATTTTATGTTCACTCAGTTTGCTCTGAAAGGGTGTGTGGACATGTATGCACAACCTGTGATTATTAGAAATTCTCTTCTATGTTTGTAGAGCCCCAGAGTTTTGTCTGTTTGGTAATATATCATGGAAACCATGCGAAGCATTGCCTCATGCATGAGTGATCCTGTAGTGTTTGTGCTGATCTTTATATGTTTTTTTAACATGTGAAAAGAGAAGGCTGTGAAGTGCGTATTTTTCATTTCCTGATAATTGTAGTAGGTAGTTACCAAGAGTGAATGAAGTGAGCCACACTTCAAATGTGCATTTTCTGTTCAGATACAATCTTTCATAGTATTAGAATGGGACATTGCTGTATTAAATGTTACTATTGTAGATGGCAAACGTACAGTCATCAATGCTGATAAAGAGTGGGGAGTCCATGTACTGTGTGATACAGTGACTGACAGGAGAAAATAGATGCATATTAATGAGGAATTACTCCATTGTATTGTGATGATAGAGTAAGAAAATATGACGGAGGGACTACTTGTGGCTGTCCTGTGTAGTAGATTACATGGTTGGTACTTCTCTGAGTTTTTCTGACTGTTTTTCATCCGAAAAATTCTGTTTCCCAGATCCAGGGGGAAAAAAGTTGAGGCACTGTGTGTGACTGAAAATAATAACTGCTAAAATACTACTATCTGACTGAGGAGAACTAGGAGGGTTGCCCAGAAACTGCATCGTTTTTGCAAGGTCTAGAAGTGAGGATGTTATGTGGGAAGGGTGGCGCAATCTCTGCCTTAAACCACTAAAGATAAAATATTAAAAATGGTGGGTAAGATCCTCAATGGGCACAAGGTGGCTTAATTCATCTTCAAGTCAGTGCACCAATTTACATCATCTAAACACTGTAGTTTCAACAAAGATTAGGTTGAGATAACTGTTTCCTGAGAGTTCTCTGAGAATTAGGGTACCAATTCCTACTCTTATTAAAGGGCCCAAACCTTGAATTTTCTATTCATCTCCTAGGTCGCAAGTTTAACACTTCAACCCAGGATATTTACTGCCGGGACTTGATGCAGCCTTTTATGCTGAGAGCTCCTCTGGCAGGAAAAGTCTTCATTTCATTGCCCATTTCTTTTTGTGGAGAAGCTTGCTGCAGTGACGCGCTCCTACGGCTGGCTGGAAGATCCTGCTGCTTAGTGTTAGGCTCTCTTCCACCCCAAGTGTGAAGTGGACTCTGTCCCCTTGTGCCCTTTTTTATTTTTCACACACTTTTATGTAAAAATAACACTGTTAGCCACCCCAGAACTCTGATCCACATCTATAAACGGTGCAGCTAAATGATCAATTTTATTGATTTCTTTCAAGTGCCTCTGTCAAAATGATCACACAATGCTAGACTGTTTTCCAAACCTGCGGGTACATTACTGGACTAATACCATTCTTCTGCAGGTCTCTGTACATTTTTTAATTTTCTTTTTAATGGTGTCATCTGCATTTTTTAGGAAAAGGAGCAAATCTGTTTGGATTGCAAAGAATTTATTATATCTGTCAAATGATTTGTTTGTACTCAAGGAAAGCGCATTTAGCATGATCTTTTAAAATGGTTGTTCAGGTGTCTAAGTGAGGGGACAGGCTGTCATCAGGTGTAAATCAGTAGTGACTTCAGTGGCACTGGTGAAAAATCTGGCCCTTATGCCTGTGAATGACACTACAAAGTTACAGCTCAACTGGGCCGTTGATTTCAATGTTGTGTTAATGATGGGTGGAACAAGGATGCTTTCAGCACTTTACCAGTGCAGTGCTTTCTTCTGGGGAGTTTATGGATTTAAGGCTTATTTTTTTACTTGCAGGAGTCTGATAATTACTTATTATTCTTATTACTACTTTGTTAGCTATAATCCTCCTGTCCCAAGGAGGTGGATGGTATGTGTTGACATTGATGGTTGGGGTTGAGAGCAGATGGGGAGTGGTAGAGACAAGCTATTGCTTCCCTGCAAGGCAAAATACTGCTGATGGCAAAGGAAATGTGTGCGTGGAGGAAAATACCACTGGAGTGGGAGATGGTGAGCACAGAGGTGCTGAGCACATTAGCAATCACAACAATCAATGGAGATGGTTATTTTCTTCCTGTGATGCCCTGCTAGCATTGCGAGACCTTGTCCTTTGTTAATAGCCAAAAGACAACAGGGATGGCTGCAGCTGAACCAAAACTCTTGGCAGATTTTTCACTTCCTCTTGTTTATTGTTTTCACTAAATCTCCTTATTTGTGCTGGTCCCTATGTAAGTGAAAGGTGAAGGCTTGTAACACCAAAAACTGGAGCAGTATATCAGTGAAACATTGCGATAAGCTGTTTCCTTCCTTTAAAATGCACAAAGGCTCAGGCAGGGCTATCTCCTGAGGTCTGTGCCAGAGCCATGGGTCAGGGAGCTCTGCTCCCCCTCCCCACACCTGCAGGAATTCCTCTGGGAATGTGGAGAAACCTCCTGGGTTTGGGCTTTTTGTTAGCACCAAAAGCTTGTGTGTTTCCTGGAGAAATGTTGCTGATGCTCTGGAATTTAACTTAATAAATGCAGGTAATATAGCTCTCATTAATATAGCATAAAAGAGCCGGAGTAGCTCGTCTTAATCCTTTAATTTCTTGCTTCTCTTCTTGGTAAGGGAATGGAAACTAAGAAGTTCCCTGTGTGCCTTGGCCCATCCCTGCTGCCACTGCAGTCCCTGAGCTTGGTATTTGTGCTGGTGGACTTGCTGTGCTAAGACCATGTTGTTTTACACCTTCCTATTATGCAGGGAATGGCCCTCTGTGTGTTTGCTCAGGATATAAGAATATGAAAAATTGCTGATCATAGATCATCTCCATAAATCTTACAGACAATAAGTCATAAAACCTTGTGTCCTTACATATGGTGGTAGCCCAGGGACAGCTTTACCAGATGTGAGCAACAGCCCCTGGAAAAAAAATTCAGTTGAAAAACTTCTCCCACTGTTTACAGTGCCTGGAGTTGAAGCTGTGGCTCTGGAAGGCTGAGTCTGCTGGTGGTGTCGCTTTTCCCTTTTTTCTTTAATACCTCCTTAGTGTTACATTGACAAGTCTATTGCATGGTGAGGATTCCCTGTGCACTAATTAAAAAGCACTGTCACTTGTTAACTTCTCCTTCACATCAGTCGCAACAGGACAACAGTGTGACAGACCGTAAGGAGACCTTCAGGTATTCCCATGTTTCATGCATCTCCCCTCCCAGCACCCCTCTGCCTGCCTCCGCACCCAGCATAAGCTTTTCTCCCAGGCAGTTTAAAAGAAAGGTAGCTGGGTTATGTTCTGGAAATTGTCTTCTGTCAATGAGAGGCCTGGTTAGCTTTTTCCTCCCCTGGTTTGCATATCTATCAAGGCAAATTAAAGGAGGCACAGGAAGGAGTCAGTGTCTAATAATCATGCCAGGCTGTTAGATCCCTCTGCTCGTGAATGGAACCAAAGCGTTTTGGCAACAGCAAGTGAAACCCATGTGAAGTCGCCAGGCTTTGCTCTGCATTTGCATGTAGTGGTCGAGGCTGGGATTTTTTTTCCCCCTATGATGTATCTCTGCTTTTATTGTCATTCTCTTCCCTTTGTGACTCTGTCCTCAAAAAAAAAAAAAAAGAATGTAAATAGCAGCCGGCACTTTACAATAATTCTCTGTGGGGTAAGCCTTTAACAGAGGCACTCTGTGATTTACCATTTCAAAGTGCTAACACTTCCAGCCTGAAACATCACTGCTTTATCACAGAAGGGGATGTTGTCCCTGCCTGCAAGAAGGGCTCTCACCACCTTTCCCTGTGTCTGTAAAGGGACCCTCCTCATCAGCCCTGCGACAGGTGCTGGGTGCTGTCTGAAGCCCATGGCTAGGATCTGGTGAGATAGGGATGGAAAATAACGCTTGCAGGTAGTTTTCCCTTCTTCCTACTGTCCACCCCCTGAGCTCAGAGAGGCAGTATCCTTTGCGCTCAGGTTGTTAGTAATCCCCTTGCTGCTGCATCTGGCTGTGCAGGTGAGGGGTGAAATAACCTGTCCAAGTGTCTGGAGCTCAGCTGCCAGCACAGGTCTCCCTCCTGCATCCTTTAGTTCAGAGGATGCTTTGCCGCTGTAAGAAAACACAGATGCCCCCTTTGACTCTGGGCGATGGTAAAATAATGCCAAAGAGTGGACAAAAAAGTTATTTCCTAATCTTGGTAGGTATAAAAAGCCGCCCTTTGCAAAAGAAGAAAAGGCAAATTCTGCCTGGCAGGGCAAATTTTAAGGAGGTCAACTGAAACCAGGTGTGCTTTCTTGGTGTCTGACTCCTGCTGATGTCAATGGGATCTGTAGTGTAGCACTGGTCTCACTGGGCTGTGGTGGTGGTTTGAAGCACAGGGATAAGTGCCTCCCTGCCTGGCTGGTGCCCATGTGTGGCCACTGAGTGTTAGACTCTCAGTACCTGCTGCAGGAGAAGGGAAAAACAAAATATGACCCTTGAAAGTGTGATGTGCTTCTGGGAGGAGGGAAAAAGTCTAAGTGTCTGCAAACAGGACCTCTTTACTCATCAGTTCCGCTCTCTTTATCTGTTCAGTCACAGTTGCTGACTTCAGTGCCAAAAATAAGGTTTTAATATATCTTTTTGCAATGGAGAGAATGAGTAGGAAAACTGGGGAGTCCACACCTGCAGAGCTTGATGGAGGGGGTTGTGGGGGCAAAGCTTTACCTCCACACACTGCTTGCTGCAGGTGCCCTGGGATGTGCACTCTGTGCCTGGCTCCTGGGACTGCAGAGAAGCCATGGTCCTCAGGAGCTGAGTGTGATGGGCAAGCAAATCCCCATGCTGAGGTGTGGGGTGCCTCCTGACTGTACCTCAGGCAAGGCAAATAGCACTCATCTAACTGCTTATTCTTTAAAATCTTTCTTTGCAGAAGCTGGTTCACAAATAAAGCAATACTGAACAGAGGAATCAGAGGCCTGGTACTGCACAACCCTCTTATTTTCCCTTTCTTCCACTTCCTCCAGTAATTTTAGTTCCCCTGTGCACTGACAGCAAATTGGAGTTTGGTGTTAGAGGCACAAATTATAAATAAATCAACCAATGTAAGACTGACTCTGTAACATTTGTCAAATGAAATCTGTTATCACTCATTATTTGTTGCTGGGTTAAATCAGGCTGTATTTAAATTAATATGGTACAAGCAAGTAAATCTAATTTCTCTTCACACCTTTTATATAAAAAAACCCCAACCCTTGTCTGAGCTTTTTAAAGAATTATATATATATTTATTTTGTTTGGGATCATCTGATTTGGTCCTAAGCCTTCTCAGAAGAGTTCTCAACATGTGCTGAAGTGTTGTTAATGGTTTATACCCCAGTTTGAGATGCAAGTGATATCTTAAAATTAGCTGAAAGCCCAGCTGAACTAGCTTTTGGAAAGGGGTGGGGGAGAAGAGAATTAGTGTTTGGGTGCAGTGGCTAAGCACTGACTAGCAAAAGAATCAAGGTTTGGACTTAGATACTGTGAGCACTTTACTGTGTCAAAGTCTTTACAGATTTTCTTCCTTGAGGTGAGGTTATATCCTTTATAGCAACACTTGGTAGTTGCTTTAAATTATTAAAGGTATTTCATAGGGTTGTAGCTTTTTGAGCATAGTTTGCAAAGAGGGCCCCTGCCTGTATTCTTAAGGTAGGTTAATGATGACTTTCCTAGCGCAATGTGTCCAGGACACTAAGGTTAATAAAACCCGTAGCTCTTCTTCATGACTATCATGGGATGTTTAATGTTCAGGAGTGTGCAAGACCTCAGCTTAATGTTCCATATGAAGAATAGTGCTGCCAAGCACTCATCATCCCTAGTGCCGGCGCAGGGCATTAGAGGTGCGAGGAATGGGCTGAGCACGCTCAGGGAGAGCTCAAGCACCTCTGAGCATGGCTGTCCTGCTTTGTAGAATCATAGAATCATTTAGGTTGGAAAAGACCTTTAAGATTGAGTGCAACCATAACAACTGTTGTGCTTGAGGGCAAGGAACTGGGACTGGCTTGTGGGGTTTCCTGGGTGATGGTCCATGGCCACTGCCTGGGCCAAGAAGTATTTTGCTTGAGAGGTTCAAGTCCCAGTCTCGGTGGAGTGTAGCTGATTCATTCTGAGCTGGCTCGATTAAAGCATTTGTTTATTTGATATGATCTCTTTATTTTCCTCTTTCCTCCTCTCCTGCCACCCCCATCTGAGAATGGGAAGGAATTTTTTTGGGGGGTGAGTAATAATGAAAGATTTGTATGGGAGAGCAGGGTTTGCTCTTGTGAAAACTCTCTCTGAAACAAAGGAAGAAAGAAGGTGGGTGTAAGGGGGAGTTAATTTCTCCCTTCCTCTTTCCCCTCCCTCCAAAAAGAGCTTGAGACTTTAAAATAGTCCAGCATTGTTCTGGGACTTAGTGGGCTTTTCTAGCTGTGAATATTGCAGCAAATACCACAGCAATGACAGTATAGCACTGTCTGTATTCTCTCTGTGCGCTGGCTGGACAGGGATTTTTCATTTCATGCATCATTTACAGCCTTCTGCATTGATCTACAAAGTCAGTGAGTATTGCTAACACAAAGGAAAAGAAGAAAGGGAAGAGATAGGCCTGAATGATAAAGTTCAAATCTGAAATCAAGTCTCAGTTCAAACTTCCCCAAAGCATTGGTTGTGCCTTAGTTTGCCTCATGCTACAAGAAGGATGGTTTATATCACAAAGATCAGATACAGGTTTGAGTCAAGTTTTAAAGCCCCCTAAACGCCAAAAAAAATTTGAGTCAGGATAGTATCTTAACAAGGAAAGGTCAGAATCCTGGGCTGGGTTTGTTCAGCCCCAGGGAGTGGTCACTGAATGTATCTGTCTACTGGGAAATGGTTGTGTTTGCCATGTTTTACACCTGCTTTTCCTGTAAGCTAAGACAATGGGATATTTCAGAGTACTATAAGGTGTTTTTGCTAGTTTATGCTAGCTCTTGACCCTTTCTAATGGATGGCTCACTAAGCTGGTATCCCACGTTAGCACTCGAGCCATATGCTCTTTCCTTAGCAGCACTTCCACGTCCTATTGCGGGAGGGAATAGAGATATGAAGGAGGTTAAAAGTGGGAGTGAGAGCACAAAGATTGGGGGAAGCACTTAGGGGTCAGGTTGGAGTGCCATGGTGGAAGGGGTGACTGAAAATATTTGCTCATGTTTCACTCCACTTAACAGCAGAGCCTGCTGCTTTTCTTTGAAATAAGACATAGGTTCTCAAAAAATAAAGGGGGAAGGGCAGATCTGGTTTACTTGTCCCATCCAGTGGATTTTTATAGGAGAGGAAGCATAAACTGGAGAAGAAATGTTGCCTTCTGTAATTCGTCTTATTTTCCAGGTATATTTCATACTAAAATCTCCTCCTTTGGCAAAATTCTGTGTCTACTAGCACAGACTTTTCTTTTTTTAGTTAAAAAGGTAGCATTTTGTGATGTTAATTTTTTTTAAAGCTCTGTCTAGGCATGTTTCATACACATGCAATTTTGCTTTATCATAGTAACAAGCACTCTAATCTCTCTCATCTGCTTTAATGAACTACTAGTATAATCTTGTCATTTCAGTTTGCTGTACCTTGCCATTCAGTGAGGTCTCATTTCCCCTGCCAATTGCCCAAGGCTATTAGTCAGCAGCAAAACTCGCACACAAAACCAACCCCAATCAAAAGCAGCAATGCCACGAGGTAAAAAGTTTGTCTCCAGCTGCTCCTCCGGCAGCCAGACAAGTTCTGCAAGTTCCTCAGCTGGGGCTGAGCTGGTTGGCCGAGCCAATGTGCCCACCTGGGCTGTGATGTGCCCAGCCAGCACCTTGCTGGGCCTGAGCCACTGCAGAAAGGACCAACATGTCCCCCAGGATGCAGGTGGCTGGTGAGGCATCCAGGGCTCTGAGGACAATGACTCTGCCAGGGCAGGTGGTCTGCTGTGCACAGCCATGGGAGGAGCGGGGCCATGTTTTTATGTTTTTTTGGGACCTGTTGCCAGGATCAAAAGGAATGAGGCACTTAATGTATTACAATTAGAAGAGAAATGGAGCATGTTGGGTTCTGTGTAATTCCCAATCAAAGGCAATTTCCTATTTACAGCAAGAGATAGAAAATTGTGGAGTTAAGCTGCAAAAAAAAAAAAGCCTCCAATCCCCTTTGGCAGAGGAAGCAGCAGGAGGAAAATACTGCCTGTACATCATTGTGGTAGAGTTAGTAGAAAGGAGACTGGGAAAGGAGCAGAGGGCTGAGATCCTGCTGGGATGCTGCCCCATACCTTGGTGAAATCTAGCTACAACTTGGAGAAATCCAAGCATCATTCTGGAGTGCCCCATGGCCCCAGCAGAAGTGGGCCTACCCATGAAGGGCTGGGGATTTGAGATCCCCCTCACATGTGCTGTGCACCCTGCAAAGCCCTGGGCTCACTGGAAGGTGCCAGCTGTAAGGAATCCAAACCTCTCTCCACCTACACTGCTCCCTCTTCCCTAGCGGCGGGTATTGGGCAATGCTTGCGCCATCAGTTATATATAGAAACCAGGAGGAGATTCCTAAACCACCCACCTTTGGGTGTTTTAGGAACTGACTGAAATGTCCTCTAAAGGCAAATCCCAAAGTTTCCATGAGGAAGCTAAGCATGGTGTTTGGAGAATTATTTGATGGCTGAGAAAATCCTCTTGGCCTGTGCCTTGTCCTGTGGTCTGCTCTTGGCATCTGCAATGTCTTTTCAGGCAGTCGGGTCAGCCTGTGCAGGGGCAGCCTGCAGTACCCCCCTGCCCATACAGCCAGTGATGTGCCTGCCCCTTGGAGAGCACCGAGCTGTGTGTGAGTGTGGTCATGTGCTCTCCCTGGGGACTCTTGGGCTGTCCTTGCAGGAGCAACAAAAGCACAACCATGACTGCCACTGAGTAACCTCAGAGGGGGCCTTCAACCTTCTGGTTCAGCAGAGATGACGTTCCAGGCAGGTGTCCACTCCTATTATATCATAATAACAAACATAATTGACTTCTGATCTATATATACTGGGCCTTGCAGTGTGTTTTCTGCTTTTTGAGTATCAGAAGTACCATCCCATGAAGGTCCTTCTAGTTCATCATCAAATTGCCTCCTAAACTTCGAGCTAAATGACTGGAACTAGGCTTTCAGATCTTCAGATCAATCTTTGATCTCTGTTTAGGGTGTCTGTGAAAAGGTAGCTTGTGCCAGATGTAATCGGTGTTTAGCATTGTGGTCATAAGAGCGAATGAGAGCAAGCCCATAGTCCTTACTGCCTCCCCAGATTGCTATTGGTTACAATCACCTCAGAGCCAATATCAGGTTATGTCAATCATTACTGCAGGAAATGGGCCCTTGACACAGAGGAATCCCATTCAATAGCTTTCTATATCATGATTGATTTCAAGACTTAGTATAAAAATGTGTTGGAAGGTTCAGAAGATCCACCAAACTTTATATACCCTATTCTCTCCAATGTGATGAAGAGAAATTTTCTGGCCTTTACCTCCTCTTTCATGTGCCTTTAGTGTTTTCATTTGTGGTACAGCTGTAATTGCTACTTTCATTTGCCACTACTTTGAATAGAATCTCACTCTGAGTGAATGAGTATTCAACCAAACATTACAAGGTTTAGTAGATCTGGAATCTCAAATTAAGTGGCCTCAGAATCATTACCCTGGGGACCTTTTCTGCCTGGAAATTTTCGTGTCTGCTTTGAATGATGCAAGGCCAAAAGTGATTTAGGGGGCTGTCTCTCTCTCAAGCCTAATCGCATCAGTGAGAGTCATCTTTTAAAAATACCTAGGCAGCAGGAGCCTAAAAGTCTCCTTGAAAGGGTTGCAAGATGAAGATGAAAGGATTTATGACCTGGGAGACCAGAGTGGGAGTCAGAATGGGGCTATGGAGCTGGGCCGGGTAGGTGTGTCTTCTCTGGTCCTTTTTCTTTTTTCTTTTTTTAGTGAAGTGTCTTACTAATAGTGGTATTAACAAGAATTAATTATCAAGTTTGATAATTAAGACTGATAATCATTTCTCCAAGCAGTGACCAGCTTCTTGGAATCCACTAAAAGATTTCGTGTCTCTTCATGCTCAGCTCCTCTTGGGTCACTTGGCCCTTGATGTGTTCTGGATGAAATGGGAACACTTACAAGTAAGTTGAGCCAGTGTTTGTCTCCTTAGATATCAAAATTAACTCCCAGTTAAAAACACTGTGCTACTTAAACATATTGCTTTGGATTTTTTCTTTTTAAACCAGTGTTTCCACCTCTGAGTGACACAGACACGTTGCCATGAAAAACCAGTAAGAAAGCACAGTTCTTATCTGCTGTAATCTAATAAGCCGTCAGTGTGGAAAAAAAAGGAGGTCAGCCAAATGCGGCTCCTTTCAGTTTAAAATTCTGAAAATGACTCACTCCTTATTTAGTCTTATAATGAGCTCCCGCCCACTTAGGGCAAGCTTCTAATTTCAGTTGCTCTGGCGTAAATCCAGAGGGCTTCCACTGAAGTGGATGAAGCTCCTGTCGATTTACATAGCTGCAAATGAGATTAGATCCCGGCCTCGAGCGCTTGCTGCTGCCTGTCATTGGGCAGAGCCTCCTGCTCCAGGATGGGAGGCTGTTTTCTGTGCAGACTGAATGGGACATGAGCTCAGGCGTGCATCATTGCTCCTGAGCAGTGGCCCTGAAGTTTCTGAGAACGCCGTTGGTGTTGAAGTTACATCGTTTTTGTATCTTCCTATGTATTGCACTACCAGTCAGTTCAGTTCCTGAAGTCTGTTTTTTTTTCTCTCAAGGCTCAGGGTTCCTTGTAAGAGAAGAGTGTCAAGTGCTTTCAAAAGTGAGCATGAGCACCACAGCTTCTCAAGGATTTCCAGTTCAGTATGACTTAGAGACATCAGTGTTTAGACATAAAAGTATTGGTTAAGTAATCCTGACACTTCTAACTTTTCCTGCTAAGAGAAATTAAATTTAAGATATGTGTATTTTTTTCAGTCATTTTCTCTTAACCCCACCCTGTTCCTCTGTCTTGCTTTCCCGCCTTGCCCCCATTGCTCCTCTGGAAAAGAAACCAAGGGTGTGCCTGTCTGACATCAGCAATGCAAATCACAGTGATACAAAGGACATTGGGCACTGAAACTCCTTGAATGTTTGTGGGAGGCTGCTAAGGCTTGGTGGCAATGACTGCCTGGGCCCCTTGCCAAAACCTTGTCCTGAAAGAATTTCTTGGAGGACTTTGGAAGTCACTGAAATCTTGAGGCTAGCTTGGTTAATAAAGGTGCTTCCTAACATATCAGAAATTGTTCATATGAAGGTCATTGACTTGGATTAAGGGACAACATCTACCCTCAAGGCAATAATAATGTCTGTAGTAAGAGGGTGTTTGAGCTGCTGGAAGGCGATCAGGAGTCATGGTCCTTCATACCTGAGTGCAGACTTGTCTAGGGAAAAACACTGTGGCAGGGCAGAGCAGCAAAACCCCACTGAACAAGGACCAACTTTGTCTTGTGCACCCAACGTTGTGGCAGGAAGGATCACCAGGGGAAAGTGTTGCTCTCCAAGTCAGAACTTGGCCAAAACACTTCTGTTAAGCAGCCGTATACTTGGAGAGAGCAAAACAAGAAAAAAGCCTCAAACCTGAAACCTTTCAGAATCGGAGGCAGTCAGGATGTCAGTGTTATATCCACAAGATGACACCTTAAGAAGCGTGGTGTTAGAACACAGGTTTCAGTGTTGACTCAGAGGAAGACTACCACCTACTCAAGCAGAGTGGCGTTTCCTGGGCTTCTGGCCCACCGCTGGCCACGCTTGCCCCAGCTGGTGTGCCAACGCACGGCTTGCAAAGGGAGTGCTGCAGGACATGCACCAGTCTCAAATATCTTTTTATTTAACTCCAAGATTTTACCTTCTGGAAAAGTGCGGTGGGTGTTATTGCTTTGGTATGGCTTAGCGAGACCTCATGTGCGAGGCTGTCTATAAATGTCCAGGATGAATAGCGTTTAGGCACTTACAAGCTTAGCCTGTCACAACCTGTTGTGATTTATTATTATTTAATATAATTCCTAGAAATTATTCTCAATGCACATGTTGTATAATTGTTTCACAGAAGGGCTGTTTCTAATCACCTGGCAGAAGCAAGGTTCAAGCTAAAGTCAGGGAGTTTTGACTAAACAGGACAATTAAAATATTCTAAAGCAAGGTACTTTATTTCCATTACTTTCTGTAGATTTTCACGGTGATTTTCCTATTAATTCTCTTTCTGGACTGTAAAACAGATTGAAGCCTTATTTTATACACCGGGCCAAATTGTTAGTAAGACTTGTTGCTCATCTGGTTCACAGCAGGCTAGGTCTGCCGTAGGGAGTGTCAAGAATGATGTCAGGCCACGTGCAAAGCTTCATTGGGAAATGCCTTGCTTTAGCAGCCCAAAGGCTCGCGTCTTCAGAGCTATTCACTTTGCATGGGAGAATGAGATTCCCTGATGCTTTGGAGGGTCTACACTGCTGTCCTTGCAGCTTAATGGGGTCTAAATTGGAGGAAGAAGAGGTCAAAAACAACTATGACTTTCAGAGTTCAGCTTCTTGTATTCTCACAGTATACCAAGAATGCTTATAACATTGGCAGAGACTTTCAGAGCATGTTACTCACAAATTTCAGTTTCAGATATGAACTGCTTTCACAAGTGTTTATTTCATTTGCCTTTTCACTCCGTTTCTCCCTTCCTGTGAGACCTGGATCAGTAGTGTTGGGAAAAAATACAAAGTTGCCACAGCTATGAGAATCAGTACATGTATCACTGTGTCCATTAGTTTGATGTTTTACCAGAGCATCACTTGAATGCACTACACATGCATATCAGAGTAACATTTCTAAACAAAGAAGCAGTCCCTCACTGCTGCAGATGTGACAAAAGTTCTTTCAAATCCCATGTTCCCCTTTATTTGTTTGGCCCCAAATGCTAAGATATTCTTGTAAGAACATTTTTTTCCCCAAAAAGTACCCCCTGCCCCCAAATAAAATAACTGAGCAAGGTTGCCATAATATTGATACCTCTGTAGTTTAGTTATAACCTGGTTTTACTGTAAATTTTCTTTTCAATGAACAGAGCACTGGTTTCCTACCATATATGAAGACAAGATAACAGAGGGCTACCCGACACTTTAGGAAAGGCTCAAGGCTGTCCTGCAGCTGGGGTTGGTTGTGAAGGTTGCCCATGAGCTGATGCCAGTCCTGTTCTCCTCCGTCTGTCTGGCAGGGCAGGTGAGATGGCTTTTCCTACCCATAGAAGTACCATTTGGGGGCTCAAGCCAACAAGACTACAAGAGACTGAACAAGTGTAGGTCTCCAGGGCTTGAGCTGAGATATTTTAATTCTTAATTTGTTATAATTAGATATGGACCAGGTTGGAAATTCCCACCATCTGCTTTGAACCTTGCACGACTAGAAAAGAAACTATGCTATGAGGTGCCTCTCATCACTAATTGCTGATGAGTTTTCACCTTGAAAGCCTTCATCTCCAATCTTATTGCAAAGTCTTCCTCCACTCTTATTTATCTCTTACGCCTTTAGCTCAGTGTGAGTGGTGTTCAGACGAAACTGGAAGCCCTGACTGGTTTCCTGAAGGCTTTGTTGAAGTGCTGCTGTCATGCTGCCAGCTGCAATCAGTCCCCAGGGTTGCAACCTACTGCCAGTGCCTCATGGTATGAAGCTGGGGTTAGAAACACCAGTATGTATTAAAAAAAAAAAAAACCACACCTCTTTAAATTAAAACTTTCCACATAGTTGATCTTTTGACAAATAATGATCTGAAATGACATCCCTGCTCTCCAAATCTAATTGTTAATTGGTCAATCGACCTCTAACTGACTGGCATATTGCTCTGATCATCTGAAAGCCTTTTGGCACTATTTCCCCGGCTCAGGTTAGTTGCTTATACTTGTACAATCTGCTTGCAAAATGTCATCACTCTGAATCATCAGGGCCCATGCCAAGCCCTCCGGCGTCCATGGGAAGGGCTCCCGGAAAGCTTCTGAGCCTTGGATGGTACCCCAGCTGCCTTATGCCTGGGCAGCCAGGGCCTGTGCGCTAAGGATGCTGCACTGCACATTCCAGCATGTGGAGCCAGGTGCCCGCGAGGTTGCAAACGCTCCTTTGTGACGGAAGATGTGGTCCCATCGTTTGCTGTGATCTTGAGCAGCATTGCTAGTCCTTTATCAGATTTTAATACAAAACAAGGGCAATTAATTTCTACACCCTTATCTTATCTTGCTGATCTTACAAGCCCTTTCAAAGTTTGGTTTCTTGTTTCCAGTTCCTGAACACAGGCTATAATACAGTTATAGTTCAGAAATCTATAATTCAAACTTCAAGACTGAATGCACTTCCCATGCAGGTCTTTTCATAATTGGTTTTCGGACTGGTCTGTTCTGCGATGTGTAATTGTTAGCAGTTGTAAAAAGATAATTCACATTTTTAAAAGCCTAACACTTGCTCTGTGTAGATAAAAACTGTGACAAATTATGTTCCAAAAAATCATAAAAGTAGAGAGACATGTTAATAACCAAAGGTGAAGTTTCATCTGGAGGTCAGCAGGAGCTATTAAAGTGGTCAGTAATTCCAGGGTTTGCCAGTAGCGATTTGACCATATCACTTATCTGCTCTGGTCCATGCTTAAGCATCTCCCTCAGTGAAAAAATAATCCACTGAGAGTAATAGTGGAGGTCAGAGGTAACTATGGAGAAAAAGCAATATTGTCAAAATAAACTAGGCTTTCAAGTACAGACATTCAAATTCCCAGTCCATTAAAATGTTTCTACTTTGACAATTTTACCACACTGTTTGGACATGTTATTTAAAATATTGCTTTTCATTATGTTCAGATACAAAAAAGAAAAGATCAAGCAGATCGTGTTAAAAAGGGTGTAAGGTAAGGAATGGCATTTCACACTGTCATATGATCTTTTGGCAATAAAAAGCAATTTTTAGTTCCAGTATTTCAGAGACACCGAAATGGGGCCAAATAATAAACATAGACGTAATGCAAATTTCATGAAGCAGGAGCTGGAATTGCAAAATATTGCTGCTGTCAGCAGGCTGAGGGAATCCCTCCTGCCCAGCCAGCATACTTGAGGGTGGCACTGAAATGAGAGGAACAGGCTAGATTTGCTTCTTTTAGAACTGAATCCACCTCTAGGTGATAGGTAAATTCATGATCTTATTGACGTCTGCATGCGGGTTTCCGCAGGCTTCAAGCAGCAGCAGAATCTGTGCTGTATAGCTCTGAGAGAGTTGCTGCTAAGCTAGTGTTCAGGAAAGCTGTGTTTAGCTCCTGGCTGCATCTCGTGTACCCTGTGTTAGACTAGGATTGTTGCTTGAAGGCATGGACCTAAAACTTAGGGAAATATAATGGAAGTGCTGATATTTTTTCCTTTCCTCTACCTGTCTTGGCTGCAAGCAATGGGGTCCAGGTGAGCTTGCATACAGCATGCAGAGTAACAAAGTTTGTAGGTTCTTTACTGTTTTATTAGACTCCTAATGTTATCGACATTATCTAAAAATGACATCTCCTTTAGGCATTTAATTATAAGTAATTATTGTCAGTAAGCTTGTCCCATCAACATTTTCTGACAGCAAATATTCACTGTGCAAAATATAACTTATCTGTGTGTTTGTACAGTACAATGAATTTGTTTGCCTGCGTTCTGCATATCTTATGGGGTATACGCTAGTATATTTTAGTATATTCTGTGAAGCATATTTGAGTACACTTTTTTGTTCAAAAGAAACTTCCTGTGGTTAAATGATGCTTTGATATGTCTTAAAGGGCAAGTGTTCACAAACATTTATGTAATGCATATTTCTTTATCTAAAAGCCTGGAATAACTGATAAATATAGATTATGGCAGGATAATTTACATGTACAAAACATGTTATCTCATTTACATGTGAGACTGCAATGGTTTGCTGCTGCAGGCGTTTTTCTTACATATTCAATGTACTTAAAAAAACCAACACAAAAGTTTACAAAGCTTAATTTATAGCCCAACAAGGAAACATGTAGTGAGGCATGTAATGAAAATGTCCTGTTTACTTCTGTGCTGTTTCAAATGCTCTCATTTTCTCATACTTGAGGCAATTCAATAATACTATTGATTCACACCTATTCTGTAACATTGCTTGTGCAATGAGATCCAGCAGAAGTGAAACCACACATCTGCATACATCTGAAACTTGCAGAAATTTGAAATTGAACCTGTCTAGTGTTTAGACAGATGCTACCCAGGTACTGTCATTGAGATATTTAGGTACCTGGTATAACCAATACCACGATCAATACAATATATGTGTGTTGTAGACTGTGTGCCACAGATAGCACGTAGCAAATACAAATGCACATGACACAAAATCCCTGGACTACTGAGTATAAAATTCTGAAGCTTTTCTATTTTTGTCATGGGAGATATAAAAATGTTGCGTTGCAGTGGAAAGAGAAAAAATATTAATTTTTCCGCAGCTCTTTGAGGGATCTGTTTGTCTTTGCAGAGAGGATGCAAGAGATCTGTTTCTCTTAGGGAAGAGAAAAAGAAGATGAACGCTGCAAACCTGGTGAGGTCAGCCCATGGGCCAGGCCTGTTGTAGTAAGAAAGGTGAAAAGAAGCGCTTGTATTGCAAAACACAGATGAGGGACCCCAAACTGAACCTTAGGACCAGCACCCAAGTGTTTGGGTGGCTGTTCTTCAGCTAGTGTTTAAGCTATCCAAGCTGTACCCTGAATCTAGAAAACAGAACCTGCAGTCTCACAGGACAGGATATCTCATCAGCTTCTAGCTATTTTCTCTTAGTGATTGCTGGGAAAACCAAGAAGAGCAGCCCCTTGACAATGTTTTGGCTCTTACACTGTAATCCAGCCAAAAAACAAAGTACAAGAGGCCCTTCAGCCTCTTCAGAAGGGTTTGAATCTGCTCAAGATCTCAGTGGGGAAGAGCTTGGGGAAATGTTTTCTCCTGAATGGATTCAACAGCACCTAAATTTAAAGTCAAAGCAATGTACTTCTAAAAAAATCTGTGGGAATAACAAGTTCAGCTAGAGAATGGTGTTATAAATTTTCCCTATCTGTACATATAATTCCTTTTTTCTTTTTTCCTATTCTGATTTTCTTTATTATTCTTTTTCTGTCCCTTTTCAAGAGGGTTACTGAGATACAGTAACACCCACTGGTGGCAGTAATGGCAGTTTTATGGCTTCTCTTAGCTAACCATTATCAGGCAACTCGGCACACCAAGTGGAAGGCACAATATTGCTTTAACACCCCTCTGATTTCCTTCCTCCCAGGGGACAAATGCTCTGCAGAGAAACCTCCACACTACTGACCACAATTGCTGTAATTTGTTAGTCTAATGGGAAAAAGTACACAGCCTTTCAAAACTGGAAGTATAAAATAATATTGTGTGATACTTTATATAAATGGTGCTTGTGCTTGGAAGTGCCTCTGGTTCAGCTGAGCTCTTCCCTTGGAGAGCCTTGATAACCTGGATCAACTCTCCCTGGGAAGAAAAGCAGTTATTAATAAAGTATAGATTTACAGTTAGTTGTTGCCTTAAATAGTTAAAACATTTGTAGAAGGTGACTTTCTGTATGAGAAACAAATCTGCAGGCTGAAGAATCATTTAGCAATTAAACTTGAGTTACTCTAGAAATAAGCACATGAGTGTCTGCAATTCTTGGACTCAAACTGTCTGAATAAAGGGGAAGTTTGGGGTTTACATCATTTATCCTCTAAAGAAACTGTACGATGGCAAGAGACACTGTGGCTCTGCTCTGATATGGGGAACTGCAGCGCGTGTGACGGGTAGTAGAGCCAGGAGGGGCTGAGCAGCATCCTGGCCCACTGTAATGCTGGAGTTCAGTATTTGCAGGCATCCAAACCTAATCTGTGTTTCTAAACCAAGTATTTAAGTTCCCAAGGCCAGAGGCTGATGCTCTGCAGGGTTTCTGTGAACTGCTGGGGAGGAGCAAGCCTTACACAGGCTTTCATGACTATGCACCCCTGAGTCATGTAGAAATAGGCCCATAACATCTAGTCCGTATGCTGTAGATGTGATCTGTGTAATTAATTTTCTTTTTTTGTCAGCTACTTTCATGTAATTTTCCCTGTGGTTTGCACTTCTAGCACCTCCCCGCCCAGGGCAGCATCCAGGTATCCTGGCTGGGGGAAGTCCCCGTGGTTATCTCCAAAGCCATGCTCAAACTTTGATCTCTCCGACCCTTCGGGTTAGTTAGGGAGTTCATTTAGTTGCAGAGATGGATCCCTGAAGAAATCTGATTTGCTGATTCAGTATTTGGTGGACTTTTCTCTAGGTCTCTTTCATTTGTTATGAGGAAGTGTTAAGGTAGCAGAACTGCTGTAACTGAACAGCAACATTACCAAAGCTGGCTGCAAAAGAGGGCTTGCTGTGGACTCTTAAAGTTTCCTTTTCACATAACTCCTTGGCATCCCCGACATAATAGTGCTTTTTTTTCCATGAAAACAACAACATTAATTTCTTGGGGCTCTTGCTCAGGGGGTGGTGTGTGCTGTGGGTACCAGGGCACTCAGGAGCAGGATGCTGATGCCGTGCCACCCCCCCCCCCCCCGCTGCCTGCCGGCTGGCAGCAGGTAGCACTGCAATTCAAAGGCATTGCTGTAGAGGGCTTTCACAACACACCGGACAGGGAGGCTAAGGTGGGGGTGGCAAGGCACTGTGAACAAGGAGGCCCAGCTGAAATTAAAAAAAAAATATATAAAAATCAATCTTTCCCTATAGCTGATCAATATTAATAACAAAGTTGAGTGGCTGAACAGGATATATGTTTTATTATGAGAGGGAAAATGAGAGAAATAAAAACTGAGGCGAAATACCTCTGCTGCTAATCAGACAATAAGATCTAAAATTTAATAGCTGCAGAATGATCACAGGGCTATTGTAACTGCCTGCAGTTGTTTGAACAAGAGTCTTGAGTTTGCATGTTATGAGTTATTGGAAAATCTCTGCCATTAAATGCTTTGATGGAAGATGTACTTAATAAGGTCTAAAATGAGTGGAGAAAGCAGGGGAACTAGCAAGAGCTCCTGCAGAAGATGCCTGAAAGATAGATTATATGGTGTCATATGGTATTTGATGCCTGAACTGGAAAATAACTGAGCCAAATCTGAGTTAGACTAGTGAGTTGCAAGCTCTTTGCAACTTCTTAAACTTAGTCCAGGTTAGGGTGTTTCAAAGTTCAAACACAGCTTATCCACTTTGTGCTTGAATAACAAGCTGAACTTGAAAGATATTTCTTCTAAGGCAGGAGGCTCTTCTGCTTTGGTGGGAGGCTTTTCACAGGCTGGGCAAGACAAGAGGCAGAGAATCAATCTTTCTGTGGTTCCTGCTAGAAACTTACTCACCTCCAGCTTTCTGTGGAGGAGTGGTCAGAAGAGTAAATAAAAAAAAAAAAATTCCTTTTGCAATTTGAAGGCCATAAACCTCAGCATAAATTAAGAGGCTAAATAGTTGCTTTCAAGTCTGAAAGTAATAAAGAAGAAAAAAAATCAGATGATCCACTTAGAAATCCTTGTTACTAGGACATCTTGTTTCCAGTTCTTCCCTCTCAAGAGTTCATTTCTCTCAAATGATATTTACCCAGAGTAGCCTCCACATCACAAATATACTTATCTCTGCTTTATATCAGCCTTAAGGATTAGGAGTATGGATCTGTTTTCCAGACTGACCGTCTGAGTTAGTGACCTGAGCTTGTTCGCTCACAAAGAAGCACGTGATGCCATTCTTGTCAAAACCACAATTAGTCAAAACCCTTTACAGGAAATATGAGCCCAATAAGGAGGGATAAAATAGGAAATCACATGGTCTGTATACAACCTGCATGTAGCATGAAGGTACACGAATCTCTTCTGCTGCCACTTGCCAGCTGCAATTAGGTCAACGAAGAGAGCAATGAACAGATTGATGGTTTTAAGGCATTTTTTATCTTCAAAACAGTTTCAACCATTAAAAATGAATCTTCACCTCACACTTCGAGAAAACAAATATTATTGTTCAAGATGGAACTGAATGATCTCTTTGCTCATAAAGTGTCTTGGAGTCTCTCAGACAGGTGCATCAAGTGCCACGGGAGCAGCCTAGATTGGCACCCGAGGTGGTGTCGCTACTGCACTGTCTCCTCTTCATCAGCAGGGTTGGGTCATCGTCGTCCCTGCTCTCCATCCTGGACACATCCAAGTGTCTGCTTCTTGAAATTTTGACTAGCCTAACAGGCCAATCATGCGAATTAACTAACCGGCTATGGAGCGTAACAGTTTTACAAGCCTCTCTGTTTTCCAGTGTGTGTCCTGTACCCGAGGAGACCACGGGGGTTTACTGCCCGTGACCTCAGTGCCCCAGCCTATCTGACACAAAGTCACAGGGTGGCCTCCATTTATCAAGCTTGGAGATGCAGTCAGAGTCCAAAGCACACGACTCCATTTAGCACATATGTTGCTGGAATAGGTTAAAGTGTCACCAGGGAATACTAAAATGGATTTTTTTTTATTATTCTACAAACACAATAAAATAACAGCTATAGAGCAATTGCTGAGGCTAAGTGTTTTCACACAAAAATAATAATTTAAAGAAATCAAGGACCATTCATGCTAAGGAAAGGAACATGAGGGAAATATTGACACTTAAATAATGCAACTTGGGGCAGACTCTTCTCTCTTGTGCTCTTGAGTCTTCCATCACCAGTCCCTTAAAAGCAAGAAAGAGTCAGTATGTCAGTGCCTCTGTGAGGGAGTGCTCAGTGCTGGCATGGCACCCACCACTGAACATCTCAGGTTTATCCTGGGCAGGTTCTTTAGCCAGAGTGGACCTGCCTTTTACAGTCTGTGCTGAAGTATAATTTGCAGCCACAGCAGCTTAAAAAAAAACAGCTTAGAAAGGAATGGAATGAATGCCGTGTGTCTTATAGCTAGTGTCTAATACAGCATGAGCTCCTGCTGAAGCTTTTCTTGCAGCTGAATATTCATAATCCCAAACCTTTCATTAGGCTGGGGCAGTTTGAGAGTCTCCATGCTACCTTGACATATGCTTTCAAAATCAGAATTACTTGGTATCTCTGAACTCTGTACTTTTCTGCTGAATTTGTTTTAATATTGTCTCCAAGTTCAAAACAGATGAGAGCTGGAAAGCATGCATAGATTATTTGGTTTTATGTGTATTCAGACTTGGAATTTTCTCAGCTAATAGAAGAAAAAGGTAGTACATCAACCACGCAGGACTAGTTTTCTCTGTTTTAAAATACTCCTATCTAAAATTAGCTCATTTGGATGAGAGATTTTGGCTGAGAAGTTTTTGGGGAGTGGTCCCAAAGGAAGGTTACTGCTGTTCCTCTGGCACTGCCATTTGGGCAAAGACAATCTTCTGTAAAATCAAGGTGAAATAGCAGATCCATTTGCCTTGCCATGTCTCTGCAATGCAGAAAATTAGACAAGGCATAATAGGATATTTCCCTTTGAACAGTACTAAAGTTTGGTTCTCTGACCTAGTCTACAGAGCTGGCTGAGACTGGAAGGTACCTCAAGACTCCAACATGAACTCAACTATTTTTCCTGAATATTTTTCAGGTGGAGTATGACTCCATGGTCATGGGAGCAGCTTTTCCAAGTCAGTTTGCAGAACTGTTTCAAATCTGGTTGGAATTTCTTTGGAGGTCTCATCAGGATGTGTGCAGTCTGAGAGGCCAGCTCTGTTTTAAATGGAAGAGTAAAACTGTTTAACTTAAATGGGAGCAGAATCAGGATGTTGATTTTTTTTTTTTATTATTTAATCAGTGCTTGATTAATATGTGAGTGGACTTGAGATCAAGTTTGTAGTTAGATTTGCACAAGTTCTTCCAAAATTTGCCAGTACGCCCAGTCCTATGGCTGTCATTGACTAACCTTTCAATGAAACACACAGGCAAAGTATCAAACCCACTATCGCATTTTACTTCTCCTAACTGTAATACGTTGCATCTCCTCTCCCCCAAATAGATACTTTGAGGCTTTGCTGCTTCAAGTAAAAAATTAATGAAAGCAGCCTTAGCACTCACAAGTAACCACACAAAAATGACTTGATGAGTGTGAGCAATGGGGGAAGGGTAATTTTGAGAAAGACACTGACTTCTGAGTTAGCTTCGGTATGGCTTGTCTTTATAGGTGATAAAGTCATTTCATGTCAATTATGACAAAAAACCCCTGGATAAGTTGTCTTTGCCTCCGCTGTGATTCCACTGTGCTGCTGTTTGGAGTCTGTCTGTAAATGTGTAGGATTGTGGGTACTCTCTCTTTAGATTTACAGAATCTAAATTTATTTATTGCCAGTGCTCCCAGTAAAGCCCCGCCACACCAGACTTGCTGCCAGCTATAATGTTTAATCTCACTGTCTCCCATTAGATTTTCATGATGCTACTCAGCGCAGCAGGTCACCAGCATCTGGATGGTTTTTCCTACCCTTCTTCCCTGTGTGATGTAATCGTTCATAAGACTGGCAGCCCGTGCAATAAAACTGTTTCAGATATCTATTAATATTTTAACATGCTTTTAAGAAAATTCTGCCTTTTGTAATTCTGATCTCAGAACAGACACATATAATGGTTAATGATACACATTATACTCAGAACAGCAGTTCTGTAGGTATGTTTCCTTTGTTTGGACTCACATTTTAACATCTATTATTAAAAAAATTTTTTGTCAGTTCTTTTTTTAGATGCTAGGTTGAATTAATCTGATGACCAGAAGAAAACTACTTTTTTTTTTTTTTTTTTTTTTCCCAAAGGAAAGACTATGACTAAGACCATGGCTTGCTTTTTTAGCTCCAAGACCTGACTTTGCTTTTGCCCTCTGGTACCCAGCTCTCACCAAACACAGTGGGATCATGGGGGTGTGTTTGCAGTCCCCAAGAATATGTTAGCTCCAGATATCATTTCAGTGACAAAAGTTGACAGTTTTCTATTAACAAGAAGGCTGTTTAATTATTTTGTAAAAGCTACATCTATCCAAACAGTCTCTCTTGTTCATGGCCAGGCATTTGCCACACAGGGTTCCCGTTTCAGAGCCACCCACCCCGAGCAGTGCAGAGTGATGTATGTCATAACTTTGGCCATATAACATCTTGGTTATCTTCCACGGTTGAGAAGATGTAGCCATACAAAGGAGAGCATGCAGTATGTTAATAGGAATCTATAAATTAATCTGTATATAACACCTTGCTAACACTTAGATTTTATAGGTATCGTGAGCTGAAAGCTTTACCAGTCATTCATCCTTTATTGTGTTCATTATGGGAATATGATATCTCGATACCAAATATCTGTGCATATAATAAAACACTTCAGTGAATTAACTGGATGATTGGTACAGTATTTCTCCTTTCCACTAATCAGAAATTTAGGATGTATTACTTCTGATGAATCCTTAGACATTCCTATACAGATAAATTAACTAACTGACTGTTAATAATGTTCAAGGGATTTAAACCAACATATTTTCAGTCTTTTATGAGGTTGATATTAATCTATAAGCATGTATTGGACATACAGAAAGGGTGAAGGTGTAGCAGTAGTTATTGCTTTAAGGAAATAGAGTACTTTTTCTGTCACATGTATTAAAATACTGGCCAAATATTTTCAGTATTTGCTTCTCAGAGGAGATGAAAAAATTAGTGTCCTGGCCACTAGAAATCCCACAAACACTGGTGACATGAACAGATATCAAGGCCCACTTGGTTAATCACATCTTGTAGGTAGTACCACCATAGTGTGGGTTACATTTGCTGTGAATGAGTAGGAGATCTCATCCAACCTGCTGTGAGAAGCTCTCTGACATTGTCCCACATAAGGGAGAAAATTGTGGTTGTTCTGACAACAGGCCACCATTAAGGAAACCTTCAGATTTTTGTCAATGCCATGGTATTAATAGCATAGATGCTGACTCAGCAAAGTGTGTGGTTAAAGACCTGAACGCAAATGCTCTCATTACTTCACTGAGACCTGGGTATTGCACAAATTCTGTGTTGAATGGGATCCCACCAAAGCAGGTTCTTGAAATAAAGCCAAAGTTTGAGTATTTTCCTAGATTGTGACCAGAGTACTCCAGATCAATTTAACTTGATTAACTTTTTTTTTAAATTTTCTTGAGACACCTCAACTGTTCATACCGATCATTTATCCTTTCTCAAATGCATTTGTGGTATCAGTGAGCATTCTGTCCTAAAGGTCACATGCACTTCCAAGGCAGGTGAAGTGATCAGAGCAAGGAGAAATCACTCACTTGTCTCTTGCTGTGATGAGAGCGCTTTATATTTAACTAAGATTGCTTTAAATTTTTTTTGATATTCTGTGAATGAAACATCATAGCTAAACTCTCTGAAGTCCTCAAATGAAGGTGAGGTAAAAATGTGTATGTATTTCATAGAATCATGGAATGGTTTGGGTTGGAAGGGACCCTAAAGATCATGCAGTTCCAACCCCCCTGCCCTGGGCAGGGACACCTTCCACTAGACCAGGTTGCTCAAAGCCCCGTCCAACCTGGCCTTGAACCCTTCCAGGGAGGGGGCAGCCACAGCTTCTCTGGGCAACCTGTGCCAGGGCCTCACCACCCTCACAGCAACGAATTTCTTCCTTATGTCTAATCTAAATCTTCTGTCTTTCAGTTTAAAACCATTACCCCTCATCCTATCCCTACACCCCCTGACAAAGTGTCCCTCCTCACTTTTCCTGTAGTCCCCCTTCAAGTACTGGGAGGCTGCTCTAAGGTCTCCCTCCCTGGAGCCTTCTCTTCTCCAGGCTGAACACCCCCAACTCTCTCAGCCTGTCCTCACAGGGGAGGTGCTCCAGCCCCTGATCATCTTTGTGGACTCCTCTGGACCTGCTTGAGCAGGTCCGTGTCCTTCTGATGCTGAGGGCCCCAGAGCTGGACACAGCACTGCAGGGGGGTCTCATGAGAGTGGAGTAGAGGGGAAGAATGACCTCCTTTGACCTGCTGGCCACACTTCTCTTGATGCAGCCCAGGATATTTGCATGTATATCTCTCACCTGTGTGTGTACATATGCACCCAGTGCCAATAATAATCCATACTTTTAATAATATTAACAGTTGCGTGTAGGAGCAGTGAGGATGTAAGGCACTTGCTCTGCCTGTAGGCTTGTAGTTCATTTTATGTTTGTTGCAGGACAGGCCTTGTATGTAAGTGTCCTGTTAGGAGAATCAGTCTTTGATATGTTGTATCTTGCTTCTGCTTTTTAGCATGGCTGGCTGGGTGTAAGCTGCAGTGACAGGAGACATCAACTTTTTTAAAATTTGAAAACACTAGAAATTATGTTTGCTTTCGGTTGCCGCCTTAGGAAAAGAAAGACAAGAAATCTAGCTTCACAGGACTGTTGATTTGGTGTACCCTGTAGAGAATCAATAGCCAACAGCATCCACGCTTTTCTGACCGCCGTCAGCTGAGTCACAATTTTATGATGGCCAGCAAGTGCTGATCACCATGTAGCCCAGGAAAGCTCAGTCGTTTTGAGATTGTTTTGAACCTATTTCCTGTGAATTTTGCTTTTCCTCTATCCAGTGCCTAGGGCTGAGTCTCATTTCCAAAAAAAACCAAGGGTATGTTGCTTGGTTTTCATGTTTATGGAAAAATACTTGATGATAAAACTTGGAGGTACAGTGAATCTTAGAAACAGTCAAATAAAAAAAAAATTTTTTTTTTGTTTCTGTTATTTAATTTAAAACATCTCACAATATTGTAATCAGTCCTTTGATTTGAGGGAGTGAGTGGAGATGTGGGGCCTGACTCATACTCTGACCATTTGGGTTTGGCAATACTTCAGACCTCCTGAATTTCATTTCTATATATTTTATATCTTAAATGGAGAGAGGCAGAGTCATTTGCTGTAACCAAGCTTTCACTATTTAAAAGGAAATACAAATATGGCTAATATGGTGCAGCATACACTGTAAGTAGAAAAAGCTTCATTGTGGAGGAAAAAAAATTATCAGGGAGAGGTGCTTTTGAGTCTGTCATGGCTGCTGTGGCTTTTATCCCATATCAGACTGACAGATGAGATAAACGCCCCACATTTTAGTCAGATCCTATTGTTTTGTCAGACTTACTTAAATGTATTTACAATCTCTGAAGCACTTTTTTTTTATAGTAATGGTGGTGAAGCCCTTCCAGAAGGAATAAAGATGATATAACGTTCTCGAGTACCTCTGTCTTACTAATGGAATGACTTACGTTACAGGGGATATTGTTCTGCTGAGCTCCACTAAAATACATATTTACTAGTCAATCTAGTAGTCATCTTGGCAGTCAATGCCATGATATCACAGTGCTGTGTCTTTCAGGAGAAAACAAAGCAAGCAGAAATTCTTTCTCTGGGATCTTTTTTTGTCTCCATTGATACTTCTATATTTAAAAGAAGCCACATCATTAAGTGAGAATGAGCCACCTTTGCTACGCAGTGTGGCAATCCTGTTCCTCTTTAGGATTTCATACGGCAATGAGAAATGGGGCATGCCAGGTCAGAAGTGTTGTAAACAGTGGATGCAAGTGATAGTGCCCCGTTAGGTTAGCCAGGGCTGCTCACTGAGCTATGGGGACAGGAGAATAACAGAAGGGCAAAAAGATGAACTGTTTTGAATGAATTGGAGAGATCCCTTGGTATGCAGGTATTCCATGCAACATTTAATTTTTTATTTATTGTAAATGCAATCACAACATAATATTACTCCCTGAGGAATAATGATGGGTGACTGGGAGTCCCATACCTGGATTCCAGTTTCTGATGAGGTTTCTGGTCTTCTCCTACTTCAAGGAACCTTATTCCCTTTTTTCATCACAGCCAAAAGCTCAAGAGAAAAGTTCTGGCATTCAGGTTTGCAGGAAAAGAAAAAGATAAGACAACTTTGGGATTTCTGAGAGCACTTTTGGAGTTTCTGAGCTAAGAGCACTTCTCAGTGTCTGCCACTCCTGTAAATGTGACCTTCACCCTTGCACTAGAAAATTAGTCCAGATATGGGACAGTTTCTGCCTAGTCATACCCCTTGGGAAGAGAGCCAGTTCAAAAATGTCTTCCTTCCCTATCAGCATTGCACTGAAAAGCAACAAAACAAGAGATAAAACCTCAAACACACAAAAGAAGCTATGAAAACTTTGAAACCATGTTCCCCTGGCATTTGGTCAGCTGTCGAACTAGGAGATCATCATACCACAGATTAAGCAGAGGGCCATTGTGGCCTTAATTTTCACAGTGAGCCACCACAAAGTTATTTAGCACCGTGCTCCTGTAATGGTGACACGTTGGGAAAATTGAGTGCTTGTTGGAGCTTCAGTTCATGCTCCCACTCTGTGTTTTGCTGGCCTGGCAGGAGTGTGCAGGGATGAAACACAAACTACTTCACCACACTCCAGGGTATTTACCTTCATATGTGCCTCTGTCTTAGAATAAAGGGGGGGGAAAAAGAGGGGTAAAGGCTTGAGGACAGGGTCTCTGGCTGCAGAGCTGGCAGCAGGGAGGAGCATGGCGGTCACGGACGTGACATGTTCCCTCCCAGCACAGCCCTGCTGCGGTTACAGTGCCACATTTTGATTTATTTGTGGTTGATGCTGTGACTGCATTAGCAGTGTAGTTAGCAACGTGAGCGTCCCTGTCAAGGTACATACATGACAAACCATTAATAAGAAAATGACTTGATAGGAGGGGGAGCAGACCAAGATCAGCACAGGCGAATACTGTGCAAGGAGTGCTCAGGATTGGAAGGGAGATGGGGCTCTCAAAAGGGAAACAGGATTAAAGAAAGTCTTAGTTTTGGCTTCAGCATCTCTGATAGGTCTTCACTGTTTATTTACCAGGGCAAAAAAGTGTCGCACTACATTTCTGGGGTGTGAATGGTCCTGCAGACACTACACTTCAGGTAACCGGCTCTATATGAAAAACACTGTGAGACACAAAGGACACCACCACCTTTGGTGTCCTTTTCCGTGGCAGCACATTGGTGTTTGCTCAGAACAGGAAGGGTTGTCTCTTTTGGTGGTAAGGGGATGTATTTCAGGAATTTATATGGAGCCAAGCGATTGCAATTCTATAATTTGATCTTGATAAACTGCTAAAAGAATTAATATCTTTATTCAGTGAAAAAGTGAATGTTTTCCAGACACTAAAATGTTCTTTTTTTGTACCTGTGTAACCTGTGATTTGTTTTGTCAGCTACCTTAAGGTGCTGCCAGCTGTGAAAAAAGCTATTGCATGTCCCTGCCGTTCAGTGTGGGTGAAATGATCTTTGTAGATGAAGCATGTGAATATCAGTTTGCTACATTTATAAAGAGCTTTAGGGTACTTTGGCATGAAAGGTCCCATAGTAGTGAGAGATATTGTTACTATAAAAACATTTTATCCTGTTTTAGTATGATGGTTTATTGAGTTTTGAAGTACTTTTCCTAGGAAGCATGTATATTAAGGGCAGCAGCAGAAACAGATGGGAATAAATAAATGTTTTCAAATGAACTTTCTGGTCCAAATTCTTTTCCTCATACTGTATGTTGTAAACTTGGAGTGAGAGTGTTTAAATTAGAGAGAAATCCTCTGGTTTTTATAAATTAGGTTACTGTACTTCAAATGAAGTAATGCCTGGTTTCACATCTGAGTGGGAGTGAAGTAGATCTTGGACCTCAAAGTTGATTTAAAAGCAGTTTTGTCCTTCTCTAGTGTTGCTGCAGCTACAGGCAAACACCTACAATCTAGTTTGCCAGTTTGTGAAAGACTTACCAGTATAAGACAAAAAAATTTCCTAAGAGACAGACAGTGGGAATGTGCCTCAGAGGGAATGTCAGCATCTCCTGAAAGCTGCATAGATGCAATATCTAGATTCTACAGACAGTACAGAGGGAATAGTTAACAATAGTTCATGTATATGACTGACCACATCTAGTCCACCATCCCCTGTGAAGAAGACAACAAACAAGCATGCCATGTCTCAATATCCTTGTCCTAGAGGGGGTGTTTATAAAGGAGCTGATGTGAATTGTGTGTGTACTTTTATTGTTTATTGAAAACTGATTTAAAAGGTCAAGCTGGTGCTCTTTCATGTCTAACCAGAAGTCTATAAGTGGATTTCTGGGCATGCTGGAAAAAACCTCCATGTGAAGCTTTTTTCATCCGTACAAAAATACAGAGATCAGTTCTGTAAAGGCAAGAGAGGGACATCATCCTTTGCAAAGGCCAGTCTTTAATAATACCATCTATCAATATTTCTATAGAAAGCTTATGCAAATATTAGTAAATTTTTTTCCTGTTGTATATTTGCACCACTTTGTTATTACTCTTAGCTAAAATAATACACTAAAGTAAGACTGTATTAATGATACAGTGCTGGGGAAATATATCTCAATCTAATGTTGAAGAAATCCATTGTACATAGAAAAATGAATTGACCTCTTGACAGGAAAATAAATTAAAATGAAAGCCAAAAATCAGCATGTTAATAAATAATTTAAATTATGATTTTTCCTCCTCCCCTCTGATGGCTCGTCAGCTCTTCACACCCATTCACTAGAAATCATAGTAAAATTAATAGAAGTTATTCTCAGTCAGGCCTATAGGTGATATTGAGCATGTGGCAACGTGTATTAAAAAAACTTGATATGCTATAAAAACCCCATCTCTACAAAAAGGTGACATAGTCCTTTAAAAATAGCTCTTCCAATCCATTGTGCAAAGACACTGACAAAGATTGACAGCTTTTAGAAAGGTGTAATGTTCCCAAGCCAACTGCTAGCACAGCTCAACAAGATAAAGATCAGTAATTCGATCCAGAGGAGAAGGCTAAATGTTAGAGGTTAAGCTGCTATGTTCCTACTACTAATCAAGCTTCAACACCTTATTTTAGCATCATCAGACCTCAATAAGGAAATTGTGAATTATTAAAGCTCCAGCATCCTGATACACATTGATGCTCTTCTGAGAAGCTGTGGCTTAAAACGTGCTGGCTGTCTTCTTAATTGACATGTGCTGGATCTTTCTGACTGGGTCCTGATGTGCTATTTTTTCTTTCTTTTGCTTGGATACTGGTAATTTAAGGTTAAGATACTTTTAAGGTGCAGTATGCTGCTCTAATGAGGACTTAATGGAGTGGAACAGTGATCGTTTGTACAAACTATACTGGACAGACACCTACTGCATATCAAAATCTAGACACTACAGATCCTGACATTGCGTCTACTTTTGTCCCAGCCTCCATCAGCAGATTTTTTTAACCTGGTTTCCTAATGAAATGAGGCTCAGGTGGCTGTGCTCTCCGCCAGCCCTCTTCTCCCCCGACGCCTTTCAAACACTCTGGCTGATGTCAGCCAAACCTGACCGATGGTAAAGTTCTACAAGGGAAAATCAGGGCGAGAAGCAAGATCCTCAGCAGTTACGTCCTCTGTCTGCCAGTGGGCAGCCAGCACTGGGATGGGGCGGGGAGCTTCTTTCTTTGAAGAAATTTTTCCTTCCTCTGAAAGAAGGGTTCAGCTGAGAAACTTGATTTTTGAATGCTACAGAAGCTGTTATTGTTCATGCAGGAGTGAGAAAAAAGCTTAAGTTAGTCAGACTTTATAAATCCTTTCAAAAATTCACTACGGCAAAAGCACTTTGATTTATTTCAGTTGATGTTACCTATATGTATATTATACCATAAAAACCAGAGAGGTCTGAGGGCCAAATTCTGCTTTGATCCCACTCAAAGAAGACAGGCCAAGTTTCCAGGTTAGTTTTACATAGGAAAGAGAATGCACAGAAATGATGGCACTGTCATTCTGTGGCTCCCTCTGAATCAGCAAGATGCACTGTTTGCAGGGGCAGTTTCCAAACTGTCTCTCCACTTTCTGCATTGTGCTCAGGTCATCTAACAAGTCGATTTGTATATACTATCAGCCAAATTTTCAACCAACATTAGGCTGAGTGTCTTTATATTTAACACATCAACATAAATTCCATCGATGCTCTAATTTATACCAATGATAAGTAAAAGAGTTAATTCAGAATTACACTGAGCAGTGCCCACTAATATGCCTAAAATATCCAGTGTGATCATTACTAGTCACAACCCTGCAAAGCTATTTCCTGGCATCTGCACTCCCCAGGGGCAGATACCCACAGCATTAGTCAAGCCAGGCACTCCTGCTGCTACTGCATCTCCAAAAAATACTGCTCTTAAAGAGAGACAATGATGTTTATTTTATTTGCAGTCACACTGCCATGATAAATGCCCAAGTTTTTTGCCACCAATAAATGGGAATTTACCCCCAGATATGGTTGCAGTACCTTTGGCATGTACACTGAATGTATATATTTTAAAATTTTCTTTCCCAGATTTCTAAGTTGAAAGTGACTTTTTTGAGCCAGTCTGCATTGTTGGGATTTTAGCCCACAAAAACCATAGTATCATTCCCCAGCTCTGTAAATGTAGTTCTTATAACAGATTGCTTTAGTGTTAATTGCATTGCTATGACTTCCCATGCATGTATGAGATGCAAAGAGCAACCTAGCAGGGCTGACGTTAAATGAAATCCCAGGAAGTCTGCAATTATTGCATGGATCAGTGTGATAGGAACGCAGCCTCTTTGTCCTTGCAAGAATCTTTAACACACACAGAAAAAAAAAAAAAATCACACAAAATGTTTCCATTTCACAAATGAGTCGTCCTGGCATTTTCTAGTCATTCCTGTAAAATTACTGACAACCATACACATTTTTATAATATTACTTCAGTGTGCATCACTAGGAAAACCTAAGAGCTTATTAGAGAGATTTATTCCTTCAGTCTTGAAGGTGTAAAGCGGTTTCTTACGAATGTGCTCCATCAGCTTGATACATGCCTGTTTGTGGGAAGGGGGCTCTGGTTTAAAAGGGGTTTTAAGCGAACTGTGTTCACTGCATTCCCAGGGTGGCAAACAGGAGGCACCAGGGCAAATCCCGTCAGCAGCATGTTTGCCATTTAATTCCTTAACCAATGCAGAGGGTCTGGAGACACTTTATAACTCCACTTCACTGCAACCTGGGTACTCAGGCTCTTTAACCAGTGCTGTGCCATCCATCTACTGTTCTCACTTTTGACCTGTGTGTGCATCAACCCAGAAGCTACCTCTGATGGTGTCTAAAGCAGAGGGCTTTGGGTTTCATATTTAAGAATAAGTCATCTCGTTTCTGATTGCTTAGATTTCTCAGATTTTGTTCTATGTAATTTAAAGATAAGAGATGGGAATATTATCAAGTAGAGCCTTTATTTCCAAGCAAGGACAGTCATTTCTCTTCCAGTAAGTAGAAGTCCCATTATATTGACTATGCCACTGAGAAATTAGTGGAAGTCAGCAGAAAGCATGTTAGCAATATTGGTCCTGAAAAGGCAGCTTGTTATGCACAGGAGAAATACTAGTTTTGTAGAGTGATTCTCCTTCTTCTGTCATCACAGGGAAAGCAATGTAAATAAATAAATAAATAGCTGCCAAGGATCTCTCAGTTTTTCTGAATTAAATAAATTTTGTACATTTTTTTTCTTTTTATTTGAAATCTAGAATGCATTCTATATTGGGAATTTATGGGGGAGCTGAAGTCAGTAATTTAGCAGGCTGTAAAATGCATTATAACTAGAGATGCTGATTGTGAAGAGGCTCCAGCATCTAGTCACTAAGTAGAAACAACAACTGCAGGCAGTTTGCAAGCATGTAGCATAATGGTGGCCTGAAACATGCTCCAGCATCTATCTAGAACCTGCAAATCTTCTTAGCAAGTTGGAAAGTTGCACCAGCAACCTGCCCAGGGCAGCCAGTTCAAGATTCATGTGCTGCACAGTGTCTGGTGCTTCTGACAGGGATGATCTAAAAATGTCTTCCCATTACTAAATGGTTTAACCTTTTTTATTTAAACTCCTGGAGTTTGTAAAGCAGAACTAGATTATTTTGAATATGTTGCCACATAGATGTTTTATCCCTGCAAACACCTTATCTTTTCATCTGTGTTACTTAGCGCTGCAGGCAGGAGGAAGACTATGGCTCCTGCCATCGCTGTCCACCTCCCGGTCCCATTTTTTCTCCCCTGAAGTGACTTTTGGAGCAGTTCCAGGCGACAGCCCTCGGCTTGGAGGAATCACAGGGGGAGGGTGTTTTTTTGTACATAGCACGTAAATCTGTTTGTCAGCTCTGTATCTGGACTCCATTTTCCCCAGAAGTGCCTACAAGTAAAGCCATGTGCATTAGTGTGTATGTGTGGGTATAATGTAGGTGCTTTTAAAACCTGTTCTAACTGCAGGTTTGCCAACCAGGTGGGTGCTGTATCTCAGAGGGGATGGTCAACAGCGAATAATCCTAGCTCAAGTGGAAATCATCAAACCCAGCTGGCAGTGGAAATGCAGTAATTTTCCCAGCCTCATGCCTTTACAATTTCCTGATCCTGTTTGCACATGATGGTATTGCAGGAGCAAGTTGAAAATGATCAAATGATGCTCTCCTGGACTTCTCATGAGCTTACTTAGCCCAGTGGTGGTGTGGGGAGAGGGAATGGGCAAAGTCTGGGAGAGCTTGTTCCTGGGGTAAGTTCCCCTGAGTCCTCCCAGCCCTAACAACAGTGATATAGTATTTTTAAAAGAAACAGCTTCTCTCTCTGTTAAAAAGCAAACTGCTCTTGTTGCATCTCTTTTCTGGGCGTGCAGAGCTGTAACGTGAGGAAGCTCAGCTTGGGAAATAGACTGACTTGAGCTCTTTCCAAATAACGCAGGGAAAGCTGGTAGCGGCAACATGACACTGTCAACAAATTGACAATTCACATTCCCTCATGTGGTGTCAAACAGACACTGCTGCACTTTCCTGTACTCGGTCCAAAAGGGTCCCGCTAGGCTGCGGCAGCAAAGAGGAGTTTCACCGTTGGAAAAGCAGGCAATTGCAGGGCAGATGCCAGCTTCAGCAAACGGTGTGAACACCAAGAAGTGTTTCTGTTTGTTCAGCTCACAGGGTCTTAGCAAAATATTAATAGGACCTATAAAACGGCAGGTGTCTCTGACCGCCTCAGCAACCCCCTGCAAATGCAGCTTACCTATTTGAAGAAGGAATTGCGTAATGTTGCTGGGTGGAATGGGTCCTTGCTCTGCTCTTTCCAAGGCTTTGATATAGAAAGGAGTCTTTTTTGGTTAGGGTAGCATTGGAAAATGGCTGCATTTGCAGCTTGAAGAGCCGTGGTGGGGAGGTTAATCGGTCTCTCCTGGTGATACTGGCAGAACAGAACCAGTGCTGGGATTAAAAAAGTGTCTCCAATCTTATTGTTAGAGCCTTTCCCCACCTTTCTGAAAGCTGTTGCACTTTGCAGGGTTCACAGAAGTATCTCCAAATTCAGTCACAGGACCTGCCCACACATTTTTGAAGCAGTATGAGTGTGCCTTGGCCACGTACCTCCTGTGAGCAGGTAAAGCTTTCACATCCTGATGCAGTTAAAAATGGGCATTGGTTTGAAAGTATCACCCCTAAAGGTGAGAAAATAGCTCTCCCACCAGTATCTGGTGTGACCCCCCAAGGCTCCTCTGCTGCTAATGCATGGGACAGATTCTCCAGGAGAATTAAGGTGATTGCAGCCTCTTTCATGGAGCTGTGAGTCCTGTAATGGAGGTGAGTTTGGCTCCTGAAATGGACGGTCTAATTTTTCAAAGATACGGAGTAGTACCTTACAGGTCCCCTTTTGATACAGTAGCTGCTCCTCATTTCTGAAAGCCAGGCCAAATTTAGAAATCTAACTCAACACTTCAATTGTTAAAAGGCTTGGCCTTTCTTTGCTCAGAAACAAATTCATACCACTACAGTTGCATTCATCACACCCCTATCCCATTTGTTTTCTACCAATGTTTAACCAGAGGAGTTTCACGGAGGAAGTGAAACACAAGAGCAGTCACCAGTGGTGATGATCTGTCCCTGAAGCCTGATTCAGTGAATTGAACTCATCCATTCAGAGAACAGAAACATTCAAAAAGACATGTGGGCCCATCTTTTAAGGTATTTAGGTCCTTAACTATTAATGTTTTCAGGGGTTGCTAGGTGTTCGGGCACTTTCAAAAGCAGGATCTGCCTGGTCCATGAAAAACTGCTTGCTCTTGAACATTCAAGCAAACTTTTGTGGAAAAGCTTACTTCTGCACTTATGTTGTGATAAATGCTGTGGGTTAGGATTAATTTCAACTAGTTTTGGCCGTGGAAAAATCAAGTGTCCCATCTAAGCTACTCACTTGGGCTATAGCTATAGCAAAGGAGAGCAGCATCTCTAGAGAGTGGCTCAACCCACCTAATTTCAACACCTACCTTTGGGACTGTGTGAGTTGTCTTCTCACTGCCTTAACTATAGAGAAAACCTGGAAAACTAATTTAGCCAAACACTTAACATTTAGTTGACTAAAGTAAGGTGAAATAAATCCCTCTCACTGCGAGTACTTTTAGGTAATGAATAATTTCAGGGTATTTTAATTTGCTTGCAGACACTTCAAGAACAGAAAATGAGGTAAAATTAGTCATGTGGTTAATTCATTATGTATAATTCCCCTAGCTAGAATCAGGGCAGAAGCCTGCCCAATAAGTCTAACCTCATGACTCCCATTGACATTTTTACAATTTGAAGAAAGCAGAAAACTCCCCCAAATTGGCTTTTCACCTAGTCCGATGAACCAATTTCAAGTCCAAGATTAAAAGTGCTGAGCTTGTATGAAGGTTTGAACCAGAACTTTTGCTGTTTATAGCAATGCAGACAACCTTACTGTTAATGAACATTGTGAAATATTTAGAAAAGTACGTCAGGTCCTGTCGCAAAGCACAGACACACACGCTTACATTTGAAAACCCATACTTCCAGAAAGATAGGCTTGTTATAAAACTTGTACTTATTTCTAAATGGTGTTGAAATAATTTTGTAAGAGGTAATCTTATCAAGAGAAAGTGAAAGAGGGGGCAGAAATCTTTAATTGCCAAGCCAACTTCAGCTTTTAAGAGCTGTAAAACCAGTCTGGTTGTTTTGGGAGGTGAAAGTCACTCAACAAAAATTTGCACACATACACAGTAATTGTCTACAAAATGTGTGTGCTGGGCTTGGTACCACGTGGCAACAGTAAAACCTGTTAGTCACTTGGAGATACTGGCAGAGCTGTTTCCCCCACCCTCTACCTCCCTTCTGTGTCCAGAGGTCTTGGAGATCTGACTGCAGATGCTGTGATTGACCTTTATCCTTGCTGTGGACTGAACCATGGCTCCTAGTCCAGACATATCCCAGATGCAGAGCTGGTTGTTCAGATGAGCCCTTGGTCTTCCCTAAGTCTGGATGGATCCCACTGAGGGCAGTTGGGAGCTTCCTGCCCTTGCTATTTTATCTTGTGGCACTGGTGATCCTTCTGTGTGTGGCCAGCAGTTCTCTTCCAGGGTACTTAAAATATGCTGCAAAACCTCTCTTGATTTTGAACCTGAGTGTCTTCATTGATGAAGCACCCCCTTGGTCCCTGACCTAAGGTCAATGACTTTAAAGGACATTAACTAGCATTGACTGAGAGATTTGCTAAAGGTCAAGGCTTGAATAATTCAAGCCCCATAAAGATTTCACTAAAGTCAAGGCCCTCTGGGCAAGTACCTAGTTTGCGTGGGCAGGGTGTCCATATGTCCCTGACAAATGGAGATGGTGCCGCTCATACAAGCGGTCCAGGGAGGCTTGTATGAGAGCTGTATGTCTCTATAATCTCGCACGAGGAGTTATAGGGTGAAGTGACAACGGCCAAATAGAGAGTGGCAAGAGAGGAGGAGAGTTCGTTTGGTCTGCAGAAACCTGTGTGCCCTTTTTCTATCTGACTTCTTCAGCCATTATGATCTCTGGGGTTTGCATGGGTGTCTTGCCTCTGCTGAGCATCCTTTGGTAGGAGTCAGCAGCATGATGGCTAAACTGCATCTCTCGGCAGGTTGTTAGCCACTAAATGAACTCCAGGATGCAGGACACGTTGTTGTTCCTGGTCCCAGTGACAACACAATGCAATGAAGTGCAGCAGGATGATTTCACAGGCAGTGTTTGCTTGTATACAGACCATATATGAATGGGAGTGATATTCTGCCTGGTGGCACCCTGTTCCTTTCAAAGGAGCACAGCAATAACTGGAGGGTATATTGTGAGCTCTATACCAAAACCCAGCCTGAAAATAGCATTGAGATGGAGCATATGTGTCCTGGAAGAGCCTGTCTTGGAACAGCCTTCAGAAAAGACTGTTGACTTCAGTGAGTTACAGGCGAGGACTTAAACCTCCAGCAGATTTGAACAATGCCAAAACCACCCTGAATTATTGTATAACTCCTAACTGGGGTTCCCACACCGGGTCACACAGTGCTGAGTCCTGGGGTCATCCTGGGGTTCAGGTAGCTGCTAGAGGGACTTCTGCATGGGCAGGGAAATGATGGAGGTCCTGGAGCAGGGCAGGCAAAGAGGACTCTACCTCCCCAAGCTGGTAGATCTTCACAGCAGCCCATGCCTGCTCCAAAGGTTTCTCAAACAAATAGAGAAAAAAAAATGCTGGTTAGGGCAGGATTGTAAGTTTTACAGGCACTGAGTCTTGTCCTTCAACCATGCTCCTACCGTTAGGTGTAGCATCTTTGCACACTTATCCCCATGCACTGTAGAGCTGGGTCTGACAGGTACAACCTGGAGACCCGATAGGCTGTCTCCCCCAGTTTGGAAAAGCAGATTGTGAGAAACCTGCTGGGTTGCAAGTCCATGAGCACAGTGGCCTCGTCCAAAGTTGAATGAGGTCTCGCCTTGTGCTCGTTCATGCACTGTTAGATACAAAGGTGAAACATGTCAAGACTTTGCCTTTCTTTGGCAGGTGTTGCTGGCAAGCAGCCTTTCTGTGTCCGGAGCTTGCATCAGACTTTGCTAGCTTCATCGTACAATACAAGCCCAGTCCCACTAACCCATGGAAATAGATCTACAGGTTTAAATGAGACTATCCGTATGAGTAAGAGCTACTCAAATGAATAATTGTTTGCAGTACTTGTGTCTCTGTTATTTTAACTTTGAGTAATACAGGAATGACTGTAGATATATCCATATGATGACAGTTGTTTCAATGTTTTCATTCAAAGCTCTTCTGAAAAACAGGTGATACTGTCTAAAAAGGGCATTTTATAAATGAACCAGAGAGTCATTTGAAATTGGGTTTCCTTTGTTTGCTGTTAATAACAAAAGCGTATCTCTTTATTTGAAATTTCTCCTTTTTTTTTCCTCTGCTGGAGCATAGAAAGAATTCACAGTGCTTTGTGCTGGGGCTGTGCTGGAGCTAGCTCCAGCACCAGCTGGTAATAAAGCCACAAACGTGGATCTATACACTTTAAAAATCAAGAGAATTGCCTAGACAATCATTGAAATGGCGTTTGGTTCAATTCCATGTAAAAAAAAATATTTTGAAAGTTTGACCTGGTGTTATAGCTACTTTTTTTCAATTCTTCAAAGAGTAATCCCAGTTTACCTTTTTTCTTTTTTTTTTTTTTCCCCTTCAGGTTCAACCCCTTTTATCACACTAAAGTGCCAATCAATATTGTGAGATAGATGTTACATCTTAGGTTTTTATAACATTACTTGTCCCAGAAGGGATACTGTATCTTTAAGGAAATGGACCCGATATCCTGTTTCTGAAGGATTAAAACACTTTAAAGAGACAGAAGAGGCTGTAAACCCCTATCATATTCTTATTCTCTCTTCATTATCTTGTCCAGTATCTATCCCTGCTGAGTAAATCTGGTTGTGTGTTTCTCCAAAGTGGTCATAAGAAGAAATTTATTTACTTCTCTTTGCACTGGAGGGGCATTACTGGGTTTCAAGGCTCTCCGAAGTAATAAAGATTTTGCAGTGTGTGCAGAAGGAGCAGAAATTCAGAACTTCTTTTCCCCCTCTGAGGTCGTTTGGCCAGCCTAAAGGGGAGACACTTCTCATTTTCTGACAGGCTTTATTTCCGTAAGATTTTCCAATTAGCAGGAAAAGGTCACACTAATGTTAGTGCTGTGTGGAGGAAGGGGGATCCAACTATGCAAACAGAGTTCTCCTTGAAAGGACAATATAAAAATATTGTATTTTCCTTCATTTCTTAATTAAAAATTGGAAAGGAGGGGTGTGCAAGTGTGCACGCTGGTGGATGCGCGTGTTTGCTGGAGGGGGAAGGGAGCGCTCCCTCTTGCCTGGGATCAGCAATTTCACTTCGTTTGCGGACCTCGCTTTTCTCTGAAACAGCAAATTGCATTCACTCTCCTGTCTATATGTTTGTCCACCTGGGTGGAAAACAGACAGCCCAACAGATTTCCATCCTGCAAGTGCTCTGTGAGAGGGAGCGACCGGGGCTAGGGGCAGGGAGACGACACACATGTAATATGTTTTCTTTTTGCTCCCAATTAATTCTGAAGAGGAATTTGGGATGGGGTTTTTTTGGATGGTTGATTTGGGGATTTTTAATCAAACTGAGCTGAAAACAAACAATGCTGACTGCAGGCATTTCCCCCCCCACCCCCCCCTTTGAGCCCTGCTAGAAGCATCTCTCTGTAGCTTTCCCGGTAGCTTTTGTTTTCTGTGCCGGGTGCGTGTGTGTCCCCATGCACGTGCATGCCGAAAGCGCAAGAACTTTTTCCAACGAGGTGAAGAGCCGGGAGGTGTCAGGACTTGCTCACGCTCAGCTTTCAAAGAAGCCTCACATTCTTCCTTCTCACAGGCAAGCATCCGTCTCTATTTTTATAGCCCGGGAACAGCCGTGGCCCTAACTTGTGCCCCTTTCTCCACGAAGGGGCCATAGTGTTTAAATTTGGCTATGGGCATGGGGAGAGGCAGGTGCACAAGTCTGGAATCTCTCTGCAGGCATTAAACCAGTCCAGCTCCTCCCCAGCATATTTCCTCCTTAAACACATAACTGGCTTTGCAGTCAGGGAGCTGGAAACCACCTCAGGAGTCAATTTGGTCTTGAAGGCATTGTATTAGGGCAAACAGACCAGAGTTCAGCTGCCTGCTGACACTCCCGGGCAGACAATTGGTGCCATGAGTGGTTCACGGGAAATAGGAAATCTTTTCATTTCAGAGTGTAACTTGCTGAACTATACACATGCACAAATACACACATATATATATATAGCCACCAGAGAATTATTTCACAGGAAATTAAATATTTGCAGCTCTCCCACACCATTTCATATCTTGCCAATTCCCATAACCCCCTTTTCAGATCACCAATCCCTGCTGGAGCCCAGAAACTGTCTATCATAACCAGAAGTTTATACACTGGGAAACATTTCTGCACCAAATCCTTTGCTGGAGTAAATTGGCAGGATGCCATGAAAGTCAGAGCCGTCACGGTGATTTACACCAGCTGCGGATCTAGCCCAGAGAAATGTGAAAAACTCGGTGAGCTTTGTGCATTGGAGAGTTACACGGCAAGTCCCCCGGATAGTAAAAGCTAAAATATCCTGATCTCCCAAGGAGCTGATCAGAATAATATCTTTTTTCATCTGCATTAAGCAGTAAGCTTAGGCTGCACCATGGAAATCTTCCCTTCCTTCTTGTTGAAAAGTGATGTTTTATCTTCCCTGAGTTTCCACCCTGACATATATACCATATGACAATTAACTTTCCTTTCCAATTAATCAAAAGTAATTCTCTTTCTGACAGTGTTTGGCACTGGTATGTGTCTGGACATGTGTGTAACGCTGCAGTACTTCATGCTGGATGGACTCTCTCTTTTTGCAGGGGGACGGAGATCTCCCCTGTGATGTCCCTATGAGAAAAAACACCACAGGAGGGCAGTTTGTGGGTTTAGGGGAGACGTGGACCCATGGGGAAGCACCGGGAGCTGGACTTGAGCTCGATGGGAGCGTGAGGAAGGACGGTGGCTCCCCGGGAGCAGGAAATCCAGTGCTGTTTTCTTCCAGTGATCAGCTTCCACTGGCAGATAATGATAGCAAAGCAAGGAGACAAAGCACGTTTCCCTTTACTGCCCTCCCCTTTCCTAGCAGAGCTGGAGCACACAGCGAGCCAGTGGTGCAGCCATCAGGCGTTTTACCCACCTGCACCTTCCCTGTGTTTGGGTACCTCCTGTGTCTCCCTCTTCCAACGTTCCTCCTCAGGGACCAAAAAACTTCGGTCCTTGTCACAGAAATCTGGGTAATAAACACCTTTTAGTTACGGTTTGCAGGGTATGACACTCCTTCAGATTCACTGCAGAAACACAAGGTGATCTCTTGTTCACACTGAAGCGGATGGCAGCACTCCCATTCGCTCTAGTGGCACAGGATCAGACTTCACAGGGGATTTCTGGTGAACTATTTCAGTTGAGAAATAACCAGGCTCATACTTGGGAGAGGAAAAAAAAGATTGTATTTTTTCCTTTTTGTTTAAACAAGGCAGTAATGTTGCTTGAGTTTTAAAGTAGCTGCAAAAGAGAGAAACCTCTTTTAATAATAACCAGTTTTACCCAATGTCTGAGTGTATGATGCATCAGTGAAACAAAGAAAATAACATAAACACTTGTTTTAACCTTGGAAATATAAATTAAATTTCATAATAGCCCTCAAAATAGCTGTGTCTGCTTTAACACCATTTCAGAGAGGTGTAAGCTAAGGCACAGGGATCCTCCATGAGTCACTGATTGAGTCAAGTGCAGAACCTCAAACCCTCCCTACCACAGTTGCCTGTAGGTCTGTTTGTGTTTTGAGGTAAACTGAAAATCTGCAAAAATACACAAAAAGGTTAGTGATCAGTGAAGTTGAGATTCCTGTTTTGATTTCAATATTCTGTTCATATGCTGGAATTCATCCAGCAGCTCATGGTGGAGGTGCAAAGGTAACGTGCTCCAAGGTGAAGCCACCTTCCAAAAACTTTTACATTCTCATTGATTAAGTACATCAGAAACTTAAAACCCAAAAACATTTGCTTAGGGAATAGGTTCTCAGGGACTGGCACCTAATTTTGATCTATGTTTGCAAACTCATCCTAATTACCTTTCACATGTGTTAGCTGCATGCTGACAGATTTTGCAGTGATATTCAGGAAAATGAGTGTTGGGTACATAGCTGGAATTTGTTGTGTGGTTGTGGTGAATTGTGATAAGTGGTTGTGCTTTGGAGACTGATACATTTAATAAATACTAGGTGGATATAAAATAAATTAATCCCTCCTGTTTATAAGATAAGGCATGGTGTTTAACAACATTAATGCTGTTGTACAAAATAGTTGAGAACGTGTCAAAGTTCAAACGAACCCATGGATGTTAGAAGGCACATGTTTAGCTACAGATGTAGCTGTAGGGTGACCCCAGGCCATAGTATTTGAATGCCGTTCAGCCTTTGAGTGGCTGGATCTGGAAGCCAGTCCCTGGTGGAACTGGTGCCTTCTTGAGATTTCAGGCATGAGTTTGCATTTTTAGTTTTCTATCCAAAAGCCAGCTGTTTGTAAGGCTTAAACCTTGGAGTGTCCACCCGCTCAGCAATGGCCTCCTGCACTAGGCATAGGCCAGGTTGCCTGCAGAGTACGGCCAGAACCCCACACTGAACTAGCATCCAACTGAGGACTTAATGGGTCATTGTTATTTAGTTGAGCTAGTGGTTAATAAAAATGAAGCCAGACCAGATGTAGAAACCTGCTAGAGAAACTGGATCGTTTCAAAGATTTAAGAGCTTTCAGGACCGTGAGAATCCTTCTGCTGCAGGACTACCCCAATCTTTTTCTATTGTATGTAGTGCAGCTTCGAAACTGCATTTGACATCTTCAGGCATGCAGTGATGCACTTTTTGATTTTTTAATACAGTGAATGTTTTAAAGAATGCTATTCAGAATCTGAAAAACAATGGGGGGGCACATGTGCAACGACATTTAAAAAATCAAACAGATAATTCCTGCTGGATAGCTCTTTGTTGCTGATACCACCTTGAGTACACAATATTGACAGTCACTCTGCAAATAATTGACTTATCTAAACCAACATGGAAAAAAACCAAACTCAGCTATTACCTTTTCCATATAGGGACATTGGTGTTAGTCTTGAGTGTATTTTCATTATGCCTCTAAGAAAATGTATTTCTTGCTGTTATAATACATGCAAACAAGCAGAGAGAGATTTGCATTGAGTTGGCATTGGTTTTGTTAGGGCTGCCAAAACTGGGGCTCTCTGCAAGTGATATGTTTCACATTGCAGCATTCCTCTAAAAACTTGCAGAACTAAATAAATAATGGCACCATAGATGAAACTGGAGAAAACTGAGCAATGCTCAAGCCAGGTGCCCAGAATTTCTATCCAGGCTGCCAGATTTTCAAAGAATTAAACTTTTCAGATCAAATTCTGTAGTCTTTATGAAATTTTGATGCTAATAAAGCTTTGAATGGAACGAAATTTTGTCTTAACGGAGCACCAGGGACTTTACATATAACATCTCAGCCAGCACCTGTCAAAACCAGTGGAGAGATTACTGCTGATTTTTGTGATCACTGATGGGGCCAATCTCAAGACCTTTTTGTTCCCTGCTCCCTGTTTGACTGATCCAATTTCTTGTTCGCTCTTCCAGCAGTGCTTAGGGGCTTTTTCAGCCTGCAGCATGAGGCAGCTGGCCGTGCTGACCATGATTTCAAGAAGGTGTCTCCTGTTTCTGTCTGTTGGCCTTCTCATGAATCTTTATCCTTTAATTATGATAGTATAGTTATAACAGCATAATTATAGTTATATAATGATAAATACAATAGTTATAATAGTAGAGTTTGCTCATCAGCCTTATTCGCCACTAAAGCTCCTGATTGCAGATAAAAACATATATCTCATATGAAATTTAAAGGCTTGCTTAATTTCAGACACATGCCTAAATTTCTTTAACTAATGAATAAGGATACATTCAGGTATATCCTTGCAACTGGCCACTTACCTAAGTGTACTGAACTCAGGCTGAATTACTGCTCTGTGGGCAGGTAGGAAACAGATCTCGGAGGTCTTCACAAAATAACTTCAATGCTCTTTGAAGAGGCTCAAGAAGAAACTTCCAGCTTTGCAGAGATTGTATCTCTGGTGCACTGACCTCCTGGTAATGGCAGCCCACTAAGTGTTGCACTTGGCTGGAGTTCTCCTTAGTAATTTGCTTAATTGGATGAACAGGCGTTTTAGTGACACAGACTAGATCTCCATGCAGCAGTCCATCAGAACTAATCAGCTGACTGTTTTCCATTCACACCAACTGATGGTTTCATGAGGAAGGTTAGTAGATGGTAACTTTTTAAACTGAAGAACATGTTAAGAAATGGCAGTTAGATCTTGGCCTCAGAAGAAGAGAAAGGATTACCTTATTGCATGAAGAACTAGCCTGATGATGACTCTTCACATCCTGAGTCACTCTCTCTAAAGATACATGAAGAAATCTTCCTTTCACCTGAACCAGAACAGCAATTCCAGCAGAGCATGTGCTAAGCTGCCATGTAGCATTTGTTTTCTTATTGTGCTTGAGTGACTGGACAGACTCAGGAGTTGCAAAATTCAGTTTCAGATCCCTGAGTTGAGAAAGTTTGCTCAGTCCTTCTAAGACAGAAAACTTTTACAAATTGCCTTTCAAACTTCATGAAAACTTCTTTGGTCCACAAAGGTAAGTATTGTAAGATACACATTTTATATGCCTTGCTCCTGGAATGGAAACTGGAAACCTGCAGTTGGGCTATCTTAGTATATAGGGACACAGAGCAGAAGGGGATCTGAGCCCAGACATGCTCCGAAGAGGAGCCACTTGAAGACACCATGAGCAGTTAGCTGGTGTTTCATCTAGAAGGAGATAATGAAAATAGAGTTGGTTTTCACCCTTGACATCTCTAAGGTGTAAGTGCCTTACTGAGAGTTTCTGGGAGGTCTTTCATCCACAGTCCTGACAGGACAGTATCTTGTGTCTTTCCCCAGAAAGTGGGGATCCTCTGATCCTAGAGCCTATTACTTGGCTTTCACTCTTCAGCCACTGATCTGCAGGAGGAGTGTTTTCTGGGGCTTTGTTTTTCAGTTAATGAATCTTGAATTTTTCTGCACAGAGAATTGGCTTCAAAAGCCTCCTGGCAAAGCCCATGTGTGGTGGGCTAGCCCAGGATGTGGTGTAGAAGGTGCCTTCATGAGGTATGGGCCGCCTTCTTCCAGAGTAGGGTGATGAATCTGGCCTGCCTACGCACCATATGAAATTTTTAGCCATATTTTAAATAAAATAAAAAGAGGTACACCTTGTGCTTTCTTTGGAGAGAAGGCAGCTGTAGCTTGTCTGTGTCTTTATGTGTATATCAAGTACAATTTGAAAAATGCCAATTAGATTGAGCTCCTCAGTAAACCCAGGCAATGGGCTGTCCTGTTGCTGCTAAAGTGCTCAGTCCAGGAGGGCTGAGGGTCTTCAGGGAAGGAGCAGAAGCAGAACTGGGGATGACTGGGAAGAGTTGGATCACAGAATGATTTTAATGACCCGAGAGCTCAGGAGCTTTCAGGGTCACAGCTTTGGTCTTAGGCACCTCATTTGCCGGTCAGGCACCCAGCTCCTCTTTTTGGAACTGATTCTTCCTGAATTAAGAGTCTAAGTACTGTAATATAAATAAATAATTAAATTAATAAAAATAATAAAATTCAGTATTAAAATTGCCATTGGGAAAACCAATAAAAGAAAAAGCCACCAACCATGTAATGGCTACTTTTAACCACTTAACATACAGTTTAAATCTCTAAAGAGGGATAATAATACATTTATTTCTAAAGTACCTGAAGTTGCCAAAGGCACTCAGGGTGCTCTGCGATATAAAACCATTTCTAAAAATAAATTAGCACATTATAAAAAGGCTCTGTGTAGTGAATGTACTTAGTGAGCAGGTGAAACGTTTCTGACAGAACATGTTTCTTTTGGAAGAGGCTGGTCTACTTGAATTGAATCAGTTTGAGAGAGTTTCCAATGAGAAGCTAGCCGAGGCACTTCTGGGTTTTTTGCATGTTCAAAAATTGTTCAGAGATGTCAGCTGCAATGCTGGAATGAAAGGCAGATGAAGGGAGGTGTTGCGGATGGAGCCCCTTGATTATGCTCTGTAATGCCAGGGATGCTTGTGTGGGCTGTGCAAGCCCGGGCTCCTCTGCAGCCCACCACCACCTTCCCTAACCCCTTCCAGAGACCTCTTGCAAGAGAGAAAAGCACTCCTAGCTATCCAGCCCCAGGAGCGAGTATAAAACCAGTCCTTTTGCCAGCTGAACCTCCCTGGGAATCCAGTAGCGCAGCCGGGACTGGAACAGCCAGGCTGCCTGGGCGCTGCTGGCCGTGCCTGCGAGGCATCTGTCACCAGGCGAAAGCCGTGCGAAGCGGCAGCGATGCTGTTTCGGAGAGCAGCTTTGTCTCGCCGCAGCCAGCTGGCAAGGACTTCGACATGGGGCCCTGCTGGAAAGCGAAAAAATAAAGCCGGGGAGGAGGATTCCCGAGCAGCGGAAAGGGGAGAAGAGGAGGAGGGTTTGTTGTTATTTGCGGTGGCTTCGTTTGTACCGAAATTCCTTCCACAATGAGCTGCATGTCTCCGGCGGCAGCTCTGGCCGGGATCCACGCGGATCAGCTGTTTGATATTTTTACGAGTGTCTCCCCTCCCGCCCGTCAGTCGGATCTGGGCCGCAGTGATGCAATGCTTCTTGGAAAGTTGCAGTCTCCATCCAAAGCAGTTTTCAGAAGTGTTTCTTTAGAAAGTTAGCTGTTTGAAATGGCCTCGAAGGAAACTGCGCTTTACTTTCATCTGTATCCTAAGGCCTAATTGAGTTGAATACAAATATAAACTTATAACAGACGTTTTGGTCGTTCTCTTCAGCTTGTCTCATAGAAAGCCAGTTTAATGATCTTTCTGAAGGCTGTTTCACTGAGGCAGCAGAAAGGCACCAGCTTTACATCATTACTGAATAGTGCATAAAGGAATTATTTAGCAAGATGTTCTGTTTGTTAATAGACCCAAATCACGGTTTCTTTTACCAAATACTGCTTTTATTTGAGGTCTTTGAATGAATTTCATTCAAACAATGCTAACATCTGATGATAAAAACCACTAATGAGAGGAAAATCATCCACGGTTTTGATCTAGAGCTCTCATTAATTCCAAACTTTGCTTTTAGTTCTTTTTGCTGATCAAATCATTAGAACAGTTTTTGTTACGGCTTTGGCTCCCTCCAAAGACAGTTAGCTTTCCACGAGCTTAAACTCAATTCTCTCTGTTTTTCTTATACTATGTCACATCATCCCGATGGAATGAAATGGTCTGGAAGGGGACTTTATCCAATGACCAGGGCACAGACCTCCAACACCAGACCCTAAGTATCCAATAAATCTGTGGATAGAGTCTGGTTTTTTTCAGTTTAGGTCTTGGACTGTACACCTTAACTGATATGGCCTTTGTTTATGGGAGGATTTTTTTCCAGATGAAGTATGGAAGGAAATGATTTGTCTAGGGATATTCAGCACTGCACCATGGAAATTTTTGCTCAATATGTGACGTTTCCCGTACTTATTTACACTGCTCCTTATACTATTAGCATATGTTGTGCTGCCTTTAAATTGTTATTAATTGCTGTATTATTTTCTGCAGTATTACCATTTTTGTTTGGGTTTTTTTTTTAAGATAAAAGCCCCAAAGTGCAAAGTTCAGAGATCTCTGAAACCTTTTTTGCAGTGCTTTATTCATATCCCTGGCCAGAAGCTTGTGGAGGGCTGGAGGTGCAGGCATGTTGCACCAAATAGGTACCAACAGACATCCGATGGCAATACCATTCCCTATCCAAATATTATGTATGAATCCTTGCATCCTTTTCCCTTACACAGCCAGAATTGTTTAGACCTTCCTGAAAACTTAAGAGCACTTGGAAAAATCAGTACCGTTTAAAAAGGCAAAACAGAAAGGAGGACTAAAACACCCCCTGCCCTCGTACCACCACCCTGGGCTCTGCCATGGTGCAGTAAGACATGGGTTAGCCATTCAAACTGACTCCCTAAAACATTTGCCCTCTTAAATTGCCACTGCCCTGGAGGGTGGAGGCTAGGCCATTGTATTACTTGAAATTTATGAAAATTAATGAAGAAGGCAGACAACAGGTTTGTGTTAGGAGACCAGGAGACCATTCAAACCACATTAATGGAAAGAAATGGAGAAAATCATAAAAAACAGTTTCTGCAAGCATAAGGGATAGAAGTGAGGGGGTTTGCATGCTTGGGATGTAAAGTAATTCACATTTCCTTATACTGTCTCACTAGCTGAATTTTTTCCTTTAATTCAGAATCTGCTTACAATATTATTTTAATATAAATAGGCATGTAGAACAGTGAACACAATGCTGTATTTAAGACAAATGGGGAAAATAAATTGTGTTGCAAAATCAGCTTTTGCTGTTGGTTCTTGCCGTTCCCTTTCCCAGATCTTTCTGTACCAGTTCAGCAAAATTAATTCATGTCTTAACCATAGAGTCACTTTTACATATAGGTAGTTTACATTGTGAGCAAGCAAACATCCAGAGATCTGAAGAGAAGTAGTAAAATAAACCCAAAGTTATTCCTTTCAAACTTAAGTTGTGTGTTTGAGAACTGGCCATGGGAAGTGCTTGCTATAGATCAGTGTTAGGAGCTCGTTACCAAGAGACTACACTGACTTGTACGTTAAGCGGGAAATTAAGGTTCATAAAGCTGTGACTCCACCACTCATTCTTCTTCTACCATCTTCCATCTGTATTTCTTCCCTGACTGGTATAAATATGCTGCTCAATCTATTCAATAATGGTCCAGACTTTGCTGAGATGTTTAAGGAACATAACCTTTGTGTGGCTTGAGCTTATTTTCTGTATCAAATTCTAATGTTTATGGCCTAGGTCCTCTTCATGAGGTGTTTCCTCCAGTGAGAAGATGTTTTATAAGAACAGGGGAAATCTTTTGTAGTGCTCTTGTTGGAAAGCCCATTCCGCCCAGTGGTTGTAGGAGTTTAAGCTCAGTATCTGACGTGAAAGATTTTTGAAAATCCGATATGCTTGGCTCATGGTCTAACAGTTGTACTCCTGAGCACCTTCTTGAAGGCTGTGGCCTCTTCTTTCAATGTACTCCATTGGTCAAAGCTCTCTGAGTTAGGTTCTCTCCTGCAGGAGACCCAGACAAGGCCCTGTGTCCAACTCCAGTGAGCTTGTGCTCTCTGTGAAAGATTTAAGAGGGAATCAAGTCATGCATAGAGTAACTTGAAGTGAGACCTCTTCATTGGTGAGAATTTCATCCTAACCAAATTCTGTGCATTGACAGATTTGCAAAGCTTAGTCTTAAAGGTCAGTCTAAGTTTTATGTACTATTCCAGCTGAAGGGAGGGGGAAAAAAAAGTTTCCTTTAACCTAGTTTATCCTAATGTTTTGCACATTAAAAAAATAAAAAACTTCTGCATAAAAATAAATAAATTAATAAAAAAGCTTCCCCAGAGAAGTGAAGCAGAAGTTAGCTAGCAGTGGAAGCAAGTGCACTTCTCTTTGAAAGCTGCTTTAGCTGAGAAGTGAGAGCTTAACACAGAGCACAAAGACAGCCTGAGCTCAAGTGCACACTGTGCAGTCCTTCAGTCTGCTGCTTCATAGTTGTGTTTGTTAGACTGAAAGTGGGTAAAGCTAAAACAAATAGTGATATTCACTAGAGATTGATAAGATAGAGGTCACCTCTAGTAATATATAGTAGAATTATTCTCCAAAGAGCTCAATTTTAATTACGTACTGGTTTAAGAGTATTACTTGCACAAAACCCTGCTACCTGTTTATGCTTCCAAAACCTAATGGAGTTATATTGAATAACTGAAAGGCCCCCAAATCACACTGACAACTTGTCTTCTAAACTCTGTTATGTTTTGTCTTAGCACAAGTGCCAGTGCTAAAGATTATTGATGCAACTGTGTGCTTTTAGATGCTGAATCACATTAGCCTCCCTCCTGCCCTCCTATTTCATTAAGAATCTGGCTGCAGATCAAAAAATGTAATGCCTTCTCCATGTAGGGCCCCATAACTTTCACAAGCCCTAAAAAACTGACTGGCAGTGCATTGATTTCTCTCTTTTATTTCTCCCACTCACTCTTGCTTGCTTTTGTTCTGTTGCTCTCTCTTTCACTCTTTCTTATTTCATTCTTTCTCTTTCTTTCACTTTTACTTCTTTCTCATGCTTTCTCTTTTTTCTTCTCTCTCTTCATGTCTCTTTCTCCTCTCTCCCTTTTTTCTCATGGAGTGGTGAGAGAGAAAAATATAAGTAGGAGGAGGGCAAGAGGTCAGCATGTGAGGAATTCCAGTTTAGCAGACAAAGCCAAAACGCTAATGTATGTCCATATTTTTATTATATCTGCTCAGAACAGAGTAATTGTAAGTTGTTATTTTGTTTCCCATAGGCTAATCTTTTCTTTTTTCCTTCATTGCTATCGCCTTTGTTGTAATTTGGACAAGTCAGTCCTCAGTCAACTTAGTTTCATTCAGAAAAAAATTCCTGTATGGAAGGATCTCCCAAAAGCTCTGCTAGAGCAGAGACCAGAGGATGACCTTACTAAAACCAGTGGGACTCTTGCCAGCCGTTTCAATGGGATCAGGATTCACCCTGAGATTTTGGATTCCAGCCAAGGTATTAGGTCTATCTGGCACGTAGGTGCTATAGGAGATGTCCAGAGCTCTGCTCTGGGCTTCACAGCAGGCTCGGTTTTTAGCCCCAGATGGGAATGCAGCAGGCCTGTAAGAAATAAGGGGTTTTCCAGTTTTGTGAGATAAATAATTCTTCTAGCTAACATTGAACAATATTTCTAGAGTAACTGTTTGTCCCCAGAAACTAGGGAAGTCCCTTTCCTAGTGTCCCTGTCAGCGCCATGGAGAGATTCACCTTCTCCTAATTTGTGAGTTCATTTCTCTTGGGTCGGCTGATGGAGCTGAATCCCGCTGAGCCAGCACTACCCTACTGGGTGAAGGCACATGTGCCCAATGCCTTTTTGCCCACAGGCTAGCGATTCTGCCATACGGGACTGCTGAGGGCTTATGTTTTGTACATAGCATTGGCCATCCAGGCTCTTTGCAAACAGCCAGGTACAAAAGGTTGTACTGAAGGAGAACAGAAATAGTATGTTGAGATTAACTTCCTTTTTCTTCTTCAGTTTCCAAAATATTACTATGTACGGTGCCTTCAGTCCCCGTGTGCCTGAGTTGTACAGACATGTACACATACTTGGATGCACAAACAAAAGTTGTACCGAGGCATGCACCATTATACCTTCTTTAATTGACTTCCTGCACAAATTACTCCTGCTTGGGAATCTAGCTGCCTTCCTTGAAACAGGAAAAATCCTTTTAAGTTACCTAAAGATATAGTTTTAAGTTCTTGTTTTAATAGACTGACACATCATTTTTGACAAGACCTTGAAATCAATATTTCCCCTCAAACAAAAGAGTCACTTGTGTATTCTTGCCGTACTTTTGCTTCCCACCCCAGCATCTCTGTGTGATACCAGTCAGAAAAAGAAACAATCCCCAGCATCTATCATTTCACCAACAGTGGCATTCAGAGCTAAAGAAAATCAAAATCTTTGCTGAAGCAAAGTCTTGCAGTCACATAACACCCATGTTAATATCTTGATTTGTTACTTGCTGATTTTAAGGAACATGTTTGTTTATTTTTTGACTTATTTAGTGCTATACAGCCTAAGGCATTTTTTTTGTATAACTTAAAGTTGCTTCATTTGGAACAAGTTTCACGTAAAGATCATATTAATTAGGTCCTACACCTAAAGTTCATCTTAATTAGCATTGTTTCTTTCCCTGAGGTTCTAGTAATTTGTTAGACTTCAACATGGATACTCGGGAGCACTTACAAGAGTGATAATTAGTCAACTGTTCTTATTTCCATTGCCTTTAACATGAGCAGGATTAGGCCAGCAAACCACTGCATGTAACTTGATACAACCATGGTGATTCCATTAAACATTTTAATAAATCTCTTACATAAATACCCATAAATGCACACATGCATGTGCATATCCGATCCTATTTATTTTGAATAAGAAGAGTAACTCTGCTGTGGCAGTTGTCTCTCATGTACTGTTTATTTTATCTGTGTAAATTAATTTAGTTGTTTTTCATAACCATTCACATATTCCACTTCATTTCACAACTAATTTCTGGGATTGGTTTGATAGTCAGCTATTATCTTTTTGGACATGTGCACCTTCTTCGTATTTCTTGTTGCCATAGCTGAGCAAACAGTTGCTTGGTTGTTTAGGTAATATTAAAACAGGTCCTATATCCTTAAATAGGACTATACAAATAAAATAAGAAACAGTGGAACAAATGCTTCAGACTGAAGTTGTATGAGGTTATGGTTTCAGCTGTACAAGAGTGGTATTGTATTGTTTGGAATTTTGTCTTCTGAATAGGGAAAACTAGTTAAAGTGCTGCAGAAACCCTGTAAGAGTAGTGTATGAAAACATTTCCTATGACAAAGCACTGACATTTAATACAGCAACATATGGCATCATGTCTTCCCTAGAATCACCTTGAGTAATTTCCAGACTACTGTAATACTGGGCTGTATAGAAAATATTAGGATTTTGTGTTTACATATGGGAAGTGCCACTAACTGTTTTAATAAGTGCAGCTGCAAACGGACCTTTGGACAGATTTCTTACAGTGTCTGAATATTTAAAATGCAAATGGATGCACAGATGTCTTTCCAAAACCACTGCAGAAGTCTTAGTAGACTAAGTGGCTTTTGCAGCTCTCTACAACTTCTAGACATTTTCACAAAGCTGGGCCTTGTCTGCAGAAGTGCAAAATGTCCTGCTGATTAAGTGTAGTCTGCAAGAAAGGTCTGGTTTTTGATTTGGGGGATTTTTTTTTTTTTTTTGCATAGTTTTGTTTTCAACATGAATTTTATCTTTTCCTAGGTAGGCACTCAGGAGAAAACAGATGATTTTCCTAGGCTCATTTCCAAATACCTGAGTTCTGTATCTCAAAGGGATTGAGGTGTCAGATTGAACTCTGAATGCAGGTACCTAAGTCAGATCTAGTTTTGTCAGTTACGGCTGCTAAGAGAGGGTCAGAATCGGGATGACAGAATGAGACCAGATAAGGCCCCTTTCTGTGTGCGTGTCTGTACTGCAAGCAGGAGACGTATCGTCAGCCACCTGGAGATATACACAAGATTGCTTTGGTCTTGTTGCTCAAGTCACAATCATATTTAGGATGCAGTGAAATGAGCTTCATCCCAGGGTGACAACAGAAGAATGTAGCCAGGGTCTCCAGAGAGCTTGTTTAGCCCTCACTGAAGGCCGTGTTGCTGATGCCTTTCCATGATGGCTAACAAAGCTGGCCACATTGGAGATGGCTAAGATATATTTATACATATTGTAATCTCTCTTCCTGACAGCGCATCCAGTGTGCCTTACAGAGCTGGGGAATGAGTGCTCTGTCCCTCCCCCTGCTTTGGCAGAGCATGACCACTGCTGCATGGGGAGAAGGTGCTGCAGATGCACTGTACTGCTCCCCCCATGTCGCTCTGACCGAGGGAAACCACATGCTAACCACACTAACCACACGATCACTTTCCCATCCCTTTACACTCTGTGGAGTTTGAAATTGCTGTGTGTAGAGGCTGCAATTTTTGTCTATGCTGGTTTTCTGTCTCAGAAATGTCCACCTTGGCCATTCATGCCAAGGAGCTGACTGTTGTCATGTAGGTTTTGTACATTAGTTAATGAGGATCTTGCATTGAACTTTCCAGTGAGGTGTTAAGAACATTGGTACCGCTGCTGTAATGACCTTCGGAGTACAGGATGATGCCTCGTTGCTCCCAAAGCACTACTCATGTTTTCTGAGCCATGTCACTGTACTGGGGGCAAATGCAAAAGGCACTTCTCAAGTTTCACAGCTGTAGGCAGAGTAGGAAAAAAGGGAAAGGGTGACGTAGAAAAAAGGAGTGAGGTGTGATCAAGGTGCAAACCTAAAAATAATATTTTTTTTTTTATTCTAGAGATTAAATAGACTTGTACAGATGTATAATGAGATGAGAGCATAGAATGCTAAATATAAAACCTCTGAGCTGATATACAAACTGAGATTCCCTCTGTGGTCTCAGCTATGTGATTTTGAGTAGGAAAATTTAAGGCACAAGGTAGGCCGCAAGACTGCATTTCTCCTTTGGTCGGCAGAGAGTTATCATTGCTCTCACCATGAGGCATTTAGCTCTTTAGTTTATTGTTGAATTAGAAGAAAATTCTGTGGTATATTTAGTGACAAAAGTCATGTAATGACTTCTTAATTTTAAACGTTATTGGGGTGGTAGAGGTGAAACCTAGCTGTTTTTTTTCCTGAAAAGTCTCTTGACTGTGGTTAAAATGTCTGAACTGATTTAATGGAGCTTGGCACATATTTAAAAGAGAAGTGAGGGTGGCACCAACCCTGCTGTTTCCCATCAAAGGCCAAAAAGATGTAGAAGTGCCCCAGTCTCTATTCCAAAAGTGGGCGTACAGCTGGTGCGAATTTGAAGGTGGCACTGCTCACACCTCCTGGGTCTGCCCAAGCCTTGGGGGAAGACCTGACCAGGGAAAGCTGCTTTTGGCAGTTGGAGACAAAACTACGATATGAATTTTCATTCTCAGTGCTGGAAGTAGAGCTGGTGTGGGACACCTCCTGTTTACCTCTACGTGGGGAATAGTTATGGATATTCCTGGCCCTACCAGCCTGTTAGGGGGTGTTTGCTGGCCGGTGAGGTGCTTTAAGTTGTCAGTCTTGCCAGCCAAATAAAATAAACCAGGATCTTGTGAAGACACAGTGGCCCACAATGCTTCTGAGGTACTTTGCAAATTTCAAAGCACTTGTCATTGCTGACAGTAAGAGGCTGGATAGTTATCCTCAGCTTTCATAGATTTTTTCCTGGTTTAAACTATGATTTTCAGATGAATTATTGCTTCCCATACTGCTTCATGGTAATCTATTCATGTGATGCTGGCTCAAGACACTCTAGAAATAATTTATTCCCAGACATATTAATTTAAGTCTGTCTCTGCATTCCCCTCACTAAAGCACAATCTAGGCATGTTCCCTATGAGCTTCTGGAGAAAGAGAAGGAGTTTTCTGGCAGAGAGATTTGGACCCTTTCAGTAAGATTGCACTTAAATGCATAATATGGATTTCAGACAGGCGGACCTTTGAAAGGTGGAAATAATCAATTTGCGTGACAAGATGGAGTCCTGGAGCTGGTATGCTGCTCCAACATGAGCAGAGGTGCTGTCTCCTGTAACCTAGCAGGCATCTTTGGATAGAAATACAGAGGAAAATTTTGGGCTGGAAAATACAGGAGAAGTCAATGCAGTTGTAGCTGTTTGGTCCGGCAGAGAATTTGTGCCATAGTCGTTTTCCAGGAGCCTAAAGTGAAATATATTGCACAGCAACACTAAAATAATTACCCTAAGGGTAAAGGTGGCCAGAAGAAAAGTGACAATTGTGTCATCCCAGTTTAACTGAAAAGTGCCAAAGTTGTCATTTCATTTCATTGTCATTTCATTTCTCCTGTTTACTAATTTCTTTCTTAGCGTGGTTTTATTCTGCATAGACTTCTCCATAGAAAACAATATCCATGGAAAAATTTATCTTCTGTTTACTTCCTTTTGCTTGTCTTGGTAATATAAATTTTAACTCTCAAAAATTTTCAGATGATATTAAGCATGTCAGTGTGGTTACGTGAAGATATAACTAAGAGTAATGGGATGAAACTGAGCCAAAGCAAATGTTGGCTGAATAGCAGGAGATGGTCTGTTACTGAGGGCTGTTAGAGGAAGGTATAGTTTCCCAAGGGAAGTGATGGAAAAACCATCACTTGAGACATTTACAGCCAAACTGCACAAAACCTTTGAAAAGATATTTAAGGGGGTGAAAGTTTTCTTAAAGGATGTGCGGACTAAATGATCGAACAGATCCTACCTCACAGCTGCCTGGCCAAGCTTGCTGAGCCTGATCTCGTACCTCCACGCATGCTAATAGAGCAGGAGGCTGTTGTTGGGATCTCTCACCCTCTTTGCCACACAGAGAGGTTGTTACAGCATTCGTCCAGGTTTTGCTCATGAATACTGTGGCAGCAGGAGTTCGGTGTGTAATGCCTGGACTCCTCCAACTCCCCCCACCTCCTATGGGGCTGGGGAGACAGAGGGGCCCCACAGAAGCACTGCCCCGGGGTAGGCAGGGTGGATACCCCCACACCATACAAGAAATCTGTGACCTTCCTGAGCTGAGAGCTGACTTCCAAGTCCAAGACAAGCCACCTGTCCCATGCTTCCTCCACCACTGTCCCTCTTCCTCCTGTCCCTCCTAACCCTGCAGCTGGACAGACAGTCAGAGTTGGTGTATCCCTAGCTCTGAGGTTTTCTTCTCAAAGAGCATATGTGAATCACTGACAGACTCTTGCATTTTAAGCAACTTTCTAACTGAAATTACAGCAGAGACGAAAGCATTAAGCATACATTGGTAGAGTGGGTCCCGAATAATGAAAAATGCATAAGCCTAAGTCTTTTTTTCCCTCCCTTCCTTTTAATACAGAGCAGGTAAATTCCTAAATTCCATTTTCTTCTCTGGAGATTTACATACTGAATTTGTTTTAAGGCAGAAGAGAGAGCTCTTTTTTAGTGGGTGGGTTTTGTGCTGAATGCAGTTATATGATGCTTCCTTCCCACCCACCCCACAAAAAACCCTAGCATTGCTCCAGTGTAATAGCCAATAAGTAACTAGCCTCCAAGAGGTAAAAGCAAACCACCCCAGAGCCCCATAGGAATGGTAACCCCTTTGGAGGGCATTTTGCTGAGCTCCCTGGTTAAAATCCCTCACAGCAGCCAGCCGTGCTGCTGACACAGAGAGCTGGAGCAGTAACAGCTCATCTACTCAGCACCTGCCAGTGAACACTTGTTTCTGCCAAGAGTAACTTGGTACCAACTTCAATAATATCACAATGCGGTATTTAAATAATTTGACAAGGCTATTTGGATAACTACCAGGAATTGCTCAAGTCAGTAATTTTCCTTTTGGGAGACTAAGTTAGGATCTGCATTTTCTCAAAGATAATATTGCCTCGTCCCATCTCTGAAAGAACTTTAAAGCATGCATACATATATGCACATAAATTAAATAGTGGGTTTTAACACTGTGGAAAACAAAAGGCTGATAGTGAAGACCAGAGCAAGTGGGTCTGCTGATATACCCCTCCACCTGCCTGGCCCTGGAGACATTCTCTCCTGCTGTCCTCCACCAGACTTGAAAAGAAGCTGTTATTTGGGCTGTGTGTAGACAGGTTGAGGCTTTTTCTCTTCAGAGCCAAGCCAATGGATCTCTAGGCCATGTCTTGCTTTAATTCTTCAATAATCCATTCCAGCAGCACCTTGGGTAGGAGCTTCCAGGGCTGAAGGTTGCAATGTGCCTTGTGCTGTTCACACCACCTCCAGGTGACTTGCACTTTATGGGCTGAAAACTTCAAGTCTAGACCAGAAACTAGAGAAATGCATTTAATTCTAACACCAGGTCTTGATATTCTCCCAAGGTTGCTTTGCTCTGAGTTTACACTGCGTATGGACATATATGCAGAGGGAGTATTAAAATTTTCCTGTGTGTTTAAATTGAGGTGATTAATTACCCAAATCTTGGAGAAAATCTCTCTCAAAAATGCGAGAGTTGGATTTTGCGACAAGGCTGCTGGAGCCTGATCCACACCCTGCCACTTCCAACCCAGCCGAATACATGATTTTCGAATGGCTTTGCAGTTGGGACAGCAGAATATTTTGTAACCTATTAACAAAAAATGGTCTCATCTGCATTAGGCTGGCAGAAGTCAGCCCAGATGAGGCTACGAGGTCATGATTCTGATTGCTTTGAAACAAATTTTCCTGATTTGGGTATGTTGACACTGATGGCATTCAGAGCATCCTGACCATGGCCCCATGTTCCCCAACTGTCCGGATACATGCCTGATGGATCTCCCATAACCTAGGTGTGCGTTCCCGCTATAGCACCAGGCTATTATCCTCTGGGTATTTGCATTATTAGCCAGTTTTCTAAATCTTTGGAGTTAGGTACAGAGACAGAAAAGATTTTCCATTTTGTTGGAGCTTAAAGTTGTCTGGTATGCATTTTACAAAACACTCAAAATGCTTTGCTTTCAGACAATTTGCTACTCTGGCTATATTTTGTCTCATATCTTCACAGAAAATTACTTGCTGCCAGCTAAATACAGTATGTTGATGACCTATTAATTTATGACATGCATTTGGAGCTGGGAACAAATTTATAAACAAACTTTAAGTTCTTTTCCCCTTGTGAATTGTACCAGCATTTGTTTTAATTTCCCAGTAGTCATGCTTAATGTGTCAGAAGCTATGTTCGACTTCTTGTTTTCCTCCAAAAAGAATTAAAAAAAAGGAGAAATAGCTAACTAAAGTTCAGCTCCTGACAGGTATTACGAGCAACACTTTGAAAAGAGGTATGAATCCAAATAAAATATTTTAACTATGTAGTATTTTACCAAAATCTGGAGGAGAAAAGGTTTACTTACTAAACAACCATTTGAGCTGTAAACCTTAAAGTATTCACCAAGGTCCCTTAAAGTTAAACAGGAAAGAAATATCTATCAGCACATTTTAACAGAAAGCAGAAGTCCTTACAAGATAGTATACAAAAACCCCCCAAAAAAGCACAGCTTTTAAAGGTACTTTTCTCAAGTGATGCAGGAAAAATTCCTCGAGCCAGTATGGAAATTAATATAGCTGAAGGTAATCTAAATTGTTGGCATTCATTTGATGCTACAGCAACCCTGGGACCAATCCTGGAAACCTGACTTCAATTAATATTACTAAAGTCAACAGAATTCAACACAAGAGCATAGCTCTGTGCCGGCAGCAGGACAGCAGAGCAGGACAGCCCGGGGGCTGCTGCTGGGGCTGGGGCTGGTGCCTCCACCATGGTCCTGGTCCTGCCCTGTTTCCCCTGATCCTCCTGCTTCCAGCCATGCTAAAAATGGTTTTCTCCTCCTGCAAAGGTGCTAATCATTTGTTCATGCACCATGTCCTCCAACAGCTTTCCAGGAGGTGTATGTTTTCATGTAAGGCAGTATGTCTGGAGAGAAGGGTTTTTCCAGGCGGATCACTGACTGAGGGTTGTTCCCTTGCTGGACCCACCAGCAAGTCAGGGCAGCTGTTTTGAACTGGAGATGAAATGATGTTTAGATGAAGACTGGTGTCTGGGGCAAATGGGACACAAGTAGGTATGTGGGAATACATCTTTTAAGTGGATTTTGATGCTGGGGTTTATGTAGTGCGGGAAATGCGTAGGGTCAGCCCCCACCACAGGGACTTACGCACCAAAGTGCATTTTTACACGCCAAAATCCAGCATTTAATCAACCCTCCAGGGATATCGAGCCTTTTGTCCAAACCTTGTTTCTGCCAGAGGAACACCATTAGCAAAATGTAAGTACTTTCTCACATCCACTGAAGGGATTCATGACTCTTAATTCTTGGGGGAAATATGCCCTTTTCTCCTATTTTGTCACAGGCCTTGAAGTCCCTATGGGGACTGAGCCAAGCCCTGCATGTCTCCAAGGCATTTCACACCTGGCAGTCCACTCCATGTCCTGGCTTCTTCCATGGGACCTCCTTGTAGGTCCAAAACCACGCACAGAGCAAGACATATAAGAACTCGAAGGGAAGGGGTAGGACAAGCACCCAAAACTGGACACAGTAATACCTACATTTCTATCTTATAACTTCAAGAGCCACAACTGTGGTTCAGAGCCATGTTGACCATTTTCTGGCTGCTTGCAGCCACACTGATCAGCAGAGACTGAGCCTTGGTGTTTCTGGACTATTCGCCAGAGTTGAGGAAAGATTTCTCTTGCAGCAGAGCTCACAGCACATCTGCACTGCATTGCTCTAGCTACACAATGAACTCTCATGAGGGCCAAAGATTTAGCCATCAGAGTTGATTTTTTTATGAGTTCATCAAACTATTTGTTGTGAATTTATTTGTTAGGCAATTAGCTCTGGTTGCAACCCACCTCCAGGTTTCTCAGTATTGCCCGGGTGGTTGCGATAAACAATTTCCAGCCTATGAATTGTCTTGGGAGGGGATCACTTTGAAAAGCCCTGTGTTGTCTGTATGTTTTTTTAAAAGTCAAATGGTATCACTGAAAAACTGCCTGCATTTAAGAGTGAAATTTTAGCACATTTGGGGGAAAGAAAATAAGTCTTCCTTCATTTTTTTAAAAGCATCAGAAGGTCTTGTGAGGATTGTCAGAAACTGTTTGTAACAGCCAGCCACCTACCCACTTACTGTACCAAAAAAATTGCAGATCATTTCTTTATTTCCTCTCTTGACCATATTCTCCATCCTCTCTTAGGAATTAATAAGGCTCATCTGTACAAAGTAGAAAACTCTCCAGGCAGTTCATTCTGCTCTGTTGCTGCTCACTAAACTATTTTTCACACTACAGGTGCCCATTGCTGTCCTGTTTCTATCTATCAACTTTTTCCTTTGTTACAACTTGTCTTGGGTCCATCCTCAGTTATTAAATCACTGAATCATTCCCTCTATATGTTAATACCAAACTATCTGAAAGGCTAAAACCAAAAGAGGCTAAGTAGCGCATGGACTGTCCTTCGAGACTTTGTTAGTTATGGGTGAAAACAAACCCCATCCCAGCCTAACCTTTGTGCTCTTGAAAACCATCCCCGTATTCCCTGAACTGCCTACACCACTGCTGCACCACCACCCACTGCCCGCGGTCCTCCAGGGAGCTGTCAGCATCCTTATTCATTGAAGAGCCCAACTAATAGGAACCATCCACCTGCTCCAGGGTGACTCCATCTCTCCCCACTGCGATGCTTGCCGGGATGTGATCCTTGCCTGTTGTCATGACCTTGTTTTATTGGATGTTCTAATAGAAGCTGAAATGGATATTAGCTGTAATTACTCATTCCGCAAGATTCTGTAGGTCACTCTTTGTACCAGAGTTGAGAACCTTCATTGTCTACATTGCTTAAATTACTGAACATTGTGCCATCAGTTCTGAATTAGTGCTCATTAATGAGCCTGTGGTTCGAGAAATTCCCTATTTATTATTCAGAGGCCAAGTATAATTCAGGCAGCTGCAATGCAACACTACTTGCCTGACTTTTGATCTGTGATGGAAAGGCCTGGTTTTGGTTTTATGTTGGGTTTTGGGGGTTTATTTATGCAGGAGGGAGGCATATAGCAAGCAAAGAGGAATAGATTTTTTTTCTCTCCTAGCCTGAAATCTCTCTTAGGTACCAGACTCTTTACAATAAAGCAAACCCTTCTTTTTTGGATGTAATGATATCTACTTGGTTACTGAGTGGATAATTCCAAGATCATATTAAATTTCTCTATAATCCTGGAGATGACTGACTGCTGTATTAACCCCCTGCATGAAATACTCTTTTCCTCTGTCTTTCACTTGCACCTGCTCCTTCTCTGCTCTTTCTCTCTCTCTCTCTCCTGAGCACACAAATCCAAAGCATTGACACGTCATCGCAGACTGTTAGTCCCCACTATTTTAAGCTATAATTATCTCCTTTTTGTTTTCTAACACTTCTCCAAAAGGTTAAGTAGCACTGAATTCAGTGTGCAGCGCAGCTGAGTGGTACCCTATGAAGCCAGTGCTGACAATGTGGCGAGCCCATCCATGGTGGTCAGAGGACAGGCTTCACCTGCAGCAGCACCCCTGGCCAGGCCTCCCCGGGGACACTTTGGTCCTTCACTTTTCACCCTCTGGCCCCACCAGCAGTACGTTAGGCTGCGAACAACCTTACAGAGAAAAAATAATTTCATCTATTTTGAGGGGTGGAGAGGAATGTGTATGAGTAGGTTCTTATTTTCTGCAGGGGGAAGGGGAGTGCCTGAAGACTGTTCAGTGTGTTTTGGGGGTTTGCTAATCGATGCTGGCAGCACCCCGAGGGCGAGGGAGCCAGGAGGGAGCAGGCACCCTCGCAGCACCACTGCTCAGCTCAGTGCTGCAGAGCATTTCCAGGGATCTGTGGTTTATGACTGAGTATTTCTTGTGTCAATAATTAACAAAAATATCAATGTGATAACAGCAGGGATGGAGATAAAGCTGTGTCTAAGACTATAATGGCTTAAAGGAGCACATCCTGTGAGTGTGCCAACAGGCTGTGGGGCTGCTGTGTTTTCTAGGGAGAAAGCAAAACCAGCACTGGCTGGCTGGTGTTATGCTGCCTCTGAAGAGAGACTAAATGCTATAGCTTTTTGCAAAAAACCCTCTAGTTCTGTGGGTTTTGAAATAAGACCCATGGAATTTCTACTGTACAAACCCCAAGAATATTTAATAAAATGTCCAAGATCTCCAGAGTTTCTTCTTGCCCTGCTCTGGCAATAGTAGCATTATTTTTCACTGTTTTTTGACTTGAAAATGGAGCACTCTTGTTTTCTTGGCCAAATCACCATTTTGTTTAGGCAACATTTCACACATAATTATCTGTGGGGAATGGGGAACTTTCAGAGGAAAAGTCAAATTAGCAATTTTAATGCTAGAAAATTCTTGAAGAAGTGCAGCTTGGGTAATTGATAGAGACCTAATCTTTACAAGTTATAGCAGTCTTTGAAGAGTCCCCAGCATATTTAACTTTATTCTGTAATTGTATGCTCAGGCTCTGAAGATATCTTAAGACTTGCTATTTATCTGCCTGGTGAGGCGCAACACTTTCTTATTAAAAACATATCTATCATGGTTAATGACTTGATTTTTTTCCTTTAATACAGTACAATGACAGGTGTAAAGAGAAGATGAGCATCAGATGCTTGAGCAATATGCTCACTGTTTCAAGACGCCTTGAACATCAGCATTCCTTCATGGTGCCAGAGGAAAAAAAAATACGCTACACAGATTACACGCTTGTGTTAGATAGAAAATAGTACCATTTGCAGTTTCAGTTAAAAGCATGTTGAAGTGCATATGGAAAATACCATTAGGAGGAACTCCAGAGCGCCTGAGTAAAATGGGTCATTAGGCTTTCGTTTGTTGGAGAGTGTCTCCCATCTGACAGTGCAGAATGGTAGCATTTTTAGCAGCTTATGTTCCCAGTTACATTAAACAGACAAACAGATTGACTATTTTGCATTTCTCATTTGACAACAGCTTGTCTTCATTTGCAGCACACTGGTGGCTGAGCTGAAAGCATGGCGGATGAGTGTATCCAAGGTCCTGGTTTTGAATAACAGCAGATGCCAACGTTTAACTTCAAAATCAATCAATTCTTTTTCCTGCGTACGGATAAAAGGTCTAGTGAAGTGCCTGAAGGGGGTTTTCTGCTGTTTACAGCTGAAAATATATTAAAAAAAAAATTCATTACAAAACTTTCTGCCAGAGATGCGGACGCTGGTGATTTTATGAAAGTAGGTATGTGAGAAAGTGTTTCTAATTGAGGGGTACTGAAAACATTATGCAAGGTCTAGTGGAGCTTCATCTTTTAGTCTCATATCTGGAAAAGTGCTTGACTGCTGTCAGATCTTCAGCCAGACAACACTGAGCAGACTCTGGGTGATCACCCACTTTCCTGCCTATGCTTCTTCACACCACCAATGAGTGCAGGAACAGAAGGTTATAAATTAATTGGTGTTCAGATTCCTGGGATATTTGGCCTGAAACCAATGTGGCACATAAATGCTTCTCTTCTAGGGAGGTGGTTGGATGGGGAAGACTATGGTAAAATGTAGATGGGGTCAAAATTGATGAAAGCATCTCATCCTGAGGCAACTGAAACAGACTTGGAGCCTCAGCTTCTTGGGACAGTTGCAATTCTGCCGTCTTGCACGCTGTGATCTTGAGAGGTGCTACAAAGCTTGGCGTTGTTTACTTCCAGCGACGTACAACAAAAATACAGAAATAGAGGCTGACATTTACCAAGATAATTGGTCTCCTGGTAGCAAAGCAATAGAAGTCTTCATTTTCTTTTGAAACAGAGGAATGGGGTTGATTGCCTCCCCTTTCACGCACTACACCTGGTGATAGGACTCCCTGATGAAACTGTAGGATGCTCTCGGGTGGGAGCAACATCCATCCCTTATCTGCAAGATTTAGCACTGTCCAGATACCATGAAAGATTCACGAGGTAGTAAAATGTGAGCGGTATAAAGCTAATCCCGGCGTCTGGAGCATTTGGCAGGGAAGATGTAGGTCCGATTACAACGTGAATTGTAAATCCTTCTTCTTTTAAGTCATATTCTCCTCCAATAAGACACACATTATTTTCTGCCCAGTAGCAGAAAAGACAACCAAACCCAGCACAGGGTGCTGGGTGAGTTCTCTCATCATGGGAAAGCAAGGGAGCGGCTTCTGTTGCTACTTTCTGACAGGTTTTGAAGGCACTATTGTAGGTCCCCACCTCGAGGTGATGGTTGGGACTATGAAGCCTGAACTGAGAAGGTCCAGCCAACCAACTAAAAGCAAAGTGTGTAAGGCAAAGCAGTCTTCAGCTTTTCTTAAGTGTGGCTGCCTGAGTAGCGCTGGGTTTGGATCCCAGTTCTCCCAAAGCACTGTGTGTGAGCCTAAGGGCTTGACTCCAGCTTCTTATTTCAGGGAGTAAAAGCTAGACATGACAATGTGCAGCACTGAGCCTCTTCATGTTTTTTTTGGATTTAGCCTGAGGTCAATAATTTTATGCAGCCTGAGGGTGACAGGGAGAGTCTCCAGGGACTGATAGTACAGGGACATGCAAAGCGCACCCGTGGCATCCCCGAACGCTCCTGCTGAAATGGTCTCCTTCTCCCATGAGAAGTTCAAAGGTTTTGGCATTTGCAAACAGCCACCACTTAAGAAGCAACCCAAAAGGTGGTGGTGGAAAACCTTTACCACTGAAATATTTATTTCCTTCTCTCACCCATCCTCCCTGAAGATCTCTCTCTTTAGCAGCTCTGATCACATACACTGAGCAAATACTGTTCAGGACCCTGAAATAACACCTGCAGCCAGAAATCCCTCATTAGAATAAATGGTAGGTTTTCATCCAGGTTTTTCTAGCCATAGCGGAGAAACAATTTCTTGATTTTCTTTTTATATAAAGATGCTGATGTAGAGCATTCTAAACTCCTTTGGATAATGTTTATTTTGAGGTCAGGTCAGTTATGTTAGACTCGTATTTGAAGATCTGGCTTGGCAGTGCAGGGAATGCAACAAGAAAAATTAATTTTGAATCTGGAATAATTTTAGGAGAGCATATCTGGAAAAAGCACTGTTGGTACCTAAAACATGCAGACAAGCCCTTCTGCAGGGTAGCTAACATTTGCCATACAGTCACATCTGGCACCTATAATGAGTCAAAAGGTCGATTCTACCTTGTCATTTTCTAAAGCAGTTTCCTTTTTTGCAGTTTAGTTCATCACATCTAAGCATGAACTAAGGCTCATTGGATTGATCTCACCTGATGCTACCATACCGCATCCACATGGACTTTTTCTGAGCTATCTGTGATGATCCCACAGGCTGCCTTTGGGTCCCCACCCACACGTGGTCTGAGCAGTGGTGCCAAGGGATCTGCCAATAACATAATTGGTGCTGATTTGCTGAGGCTTTCATGTGAGAAGGTAAATGTTATGGATGCTTGGTGGCCTGTAAGAGGCAGTGAGGGTTGACAGTCACTAACTAGCCCAAAAGGCTTGGGAATTATGCAATGAGGGATTTGCCAAATGTCTGATTCCTCTAAGCTGTCAACTTCTGTGCAGCCAGAACAAGGCCCAGCATCAAAAAGTCCCATTACCCTTCTCCTGCAGCAGAGTTTTGCTTAATATACTCTATGATATGCTCCCTGATAACCGTCTCCCTGTCCATTCTGCCAGATTCATTTTAACCAGCCTAGCAAGCCACCAGCATACAGCCAGCACGTGGTTGTGTAATGGGCTGCAGAATCATTCTCACTCAACTTCTGTGCACAGAGAGGCAAGCCCAGGGTTTAGTCTTGCTCTCTGGAAAACGGGTCTTTCCCTGCTGCTCTTCACTGGAATATGTTTTGTTCCATCTACTTCAAATATCTTGAGATTCCTGCAGAATCATCTCTTGTTGTGACTGCATTTAATCCTCTGCATTTCTGTTGGTTCATAATTTGATGCTGGTGTCTGCAGTCTATCGTTATTAAGTGTACGTAGTGATTAGAAGGAAAGAACAAGAGATTAGAGGAAGACAAGAGCTCTCTGAGGCACACAGAAAAAAAAAAAAAAAAGGGGAAAACACTTTCAAGGCCACTGGAGTAAGAGAGGTCTCAGCATGTGGTCAAAAGACATAAGCAAGTAAAAAATTTGATGAAGGCCATTGCTTGGGCTGCTTGTATGATTGTTTCACAGTAGAAAAAGCATAATATTGATTCCAAAAATGCTGTCTGTCCTTTTACCTAGAGCTATGTATTTAGATAATCAAAAGTGTATAGCTTTTTTGACAAAAGCATCAAGGAATAGCTATGGAAAGTACCACAGCTTAAATGACCATGTTTTATTTCTTCTCACTCTTTTAAAAAAATTGTTGCCGTTGCTAGGACATGCATTTAGAGCTCTTTGTTGTCTTAATGGAGACTGAAACATGTGTAGAGTTTGGCGTTTGCTTTTTTTATTCATCAGCTGAATAAAAAAGCCAAGCAGACAAAGCATTTGTAGTGCAAGAGTGGAGTGCAAATCCCTCCCTGTAAGCTGAACAAAAAAGCTCATTAAGAGGAGGTGGGATTTCCTGGTCACAGCTTTTAACTAAAGGGCAAAGGTCTCCTGTTAAGTACCATACAGTCTAAACAGGGCTGCGTAAAGTTATGGCATGGGGGGGGGGGAAGTCAAATATTTGTTCTTAATTCTCAAGTTAGTTTATCCAGAGTGGCAACCAGGGAAGTGTTGGGAATGATTAAATGGCTGCATTGAGGCTACAAATTGCTGCTACTTGCTTTTGTAGCTGGACTTGTTGCAGTTGAGTGATGTCGCCCATCAGTGCATTGTGTGCACAGTAAAACAGTCGAGCAGTGACAGATAGACTGAAACTCGGAGCTACTCCATCACCGCTGAAGGATCCTGCTCACTGGGAATTGAGAATGAGCACAAGCCATGCACGCTGCTCAGAAACAGCTGCTTTCACTCCAGCCCAGCTCCTCAGCTGGCCGGGGCAAGCAGCAACTAGTAAATATGCTTTATCTCTGATCTCACTGGGGAGAAGGGCCAAACAAAACACAAGTAAAATAAATAATTTGGCAAAATGCTCTACTGATAGATCTGGATGCTCAGATTGGAAACTTCCCAGCCAGCAGTGCACGATGTCAAGTGAGAAGATGACTCACAAGAAGAGCCTGAGGTAGCAGTGCTGGACACCAGCTGGAAACATGCACAAACTGCCTTGATAAATAGACACAGAGACAGCCGCTCAGTCCACCCTCTCTGTGGCTGCAGGAGCAGAGCAGAACCTGTGCTGTCAGGACTGGTTTGTCCACTGGTTTACAAATGCTGCGTCTCACATGCAAATGCTCCCACTAAAAAGGTGAGAAAAGATGATCTTGGAGGTATGGCCTAAAGCAAGGACAGTGAGGTCCTGAGGAAGCATGAGCACCCTTTGGGAAAAAAATGAGGTGCTGGCCAAAGCACTTGGTCCAGTTTGTGTTTCCCTGCTGTGCTTAGGTCGGTCCTGGAGCACAGCCTCTTCAGTAGGCAAGGCTTTATCAGTGGGATGGCTTGGGTGCTACGCGTCATCTCTCACCCAGATGTATAGGAATAGGCAAAAGTGCCTTTTAACAGGCGCTCTGCACAAATTTGTTCACTGCTGTGTTTTGGATCTCCCTCTGCCTGTCTACAAAAGGGCAGGTCCTCTGCTATCGCCGTGCTGAAGGAGAGGGCAGGAGGGAGAGGGAGAAACATCCCCAGCATCTTCTCCCCACCCATCTATTTCTGCCCGTTTCCTCCTGTGGTTTTGCACCTCTGTTCACTGACGGACTGTTTGCTAGTGCATTGGGTTGCTGTTTTGCTTGCTTTGTTGATCGGAAAAGACGACAGACAAACGTAGCCATATAGTTATGAAGGCTTAGAAGACTCAGTTCTGGGAACAGGTTTATTTTGGGCTGGAAAATAAATGGAAATTTAGTTTATACAGATTGTTCTCACTAACTGTAGAATCAGCAAATTTTGTGAGTTCATCATGAAATTGAAATGGCCGAGGCTTAATATACATTGTGAGCTCTAATTGAAGGCATTAATTAACATTAAAGCCAAATTCTTCCAATCATGTGCTAAACAGAAATCAGGGAGAAGCAGGTAAGCAGTGTGGATATCATTTGGCATTCTTTCTGAAACACAGATTAGCATTTAGAGTCCAATCCTCTGCAAAAACTCATTAATGGGCAATTAATTATGCTTCATAATTTGCACCTACATTTAACTATGTGCAGAAGAGTAGCAGCTGCATTAAGCATTGGTACAAAATCAAAATAAAATGAAACCACACCAAAGACAACAACTGTGCCAAACAGAGCTTGAACATAGATCTCTGTACTGATGTCAGCTCTCTATTTATTAGGATAATGAAATCTATCCTGTGGAAGGCCTAGAAATACCTCAGTATGAAGTTAGGAACTCTCCCCTGTAATTGTTTCATTTTGAGGATGCATTTTGGTGCTTCTATTTTTGTACATGTTCTGGTTTTAGTCATAAGCAAAGATGGTTGATGACAGGCAGGTACGTGCACCAACGTCCTTGTGCTCTGAGCATAACTGCTTTTAATATGAACAGCCTAGTATCAGGACGTTGAGTATTGAACAAACAAGAAACTGTCAAGTTAGAAATGGTCCCATTCTACAATTAAGAGCTTTTTTCACTTTAAAAAAAAAAAAAAAAAAAAAAAAAAAGAATGGTGTGGCTTTTGAGCAAACCTGGCTTTTTTTTTTTTGGCTTCAGGTGGAAAAAAAAGGCAGAAACCTGAACGTCAAAGAGAAACTCAGAAGGTGAAAGAACCCATGTGAACTGAAACCAGAAACAGCTCACACAAACCTGCTAAGAAACAAAACTGCCTTTTCTTAGCTATATACCAACTCATTGTCATTTTTTTGGTTATTTATTTCTATCTTAGGAGTTTCAGGAAGCCCAAATCCTTGTAGTTTGTTGGGTGCATAGAAGTCAGATTACAAAGGAGTGAGGGAAAGGGGTAGAAGAATATCAAGGAGAGATCTGGAGAGGTTGCAATGCAGCAGGCAAAGTGGAACAAATCATGTATTATGCTGTTGTAAACAGGAGGAGGCTGAGAGTGGCTGCATGACCCAAGGGCATACAGGATGTCTGTTAGGGTTGGAAAACAAACATGGGTCTCCTGTGTCACCCTGCTGAAAGTGGCTTTTGAACCCAGGTACTGAAAAGAAAAGGTGCGGATGTTAGCGCACTAGACCACATAGAAGCAAATGTTGGTACAACTGGCTCACTAAGAAAATAATACAGTTTTGATGTGAACTAGTAAGAGAACGTGGATTTTTGAGGAGAAAGGCTTTGGTGAAAAACCTCGAGTCCTGGGCAGCTAAATGAATCTCACTGAAGGTGCAGCACAGAATCCTGGCAGTGGGAAGGGGTGGATGAGTGCTTACTAGCAGCAGTGTGGAGGCTGGGAGTATATAGCTGGATGACAAGAACTTTATGTCCTCCAAACCTTGAACTGAAGCTGAAGACTTCATCTTTTGTGTTGTCTTTCTTGAAATAGGCCAGTGCAAAGGTCTGACCATCATTTATCATGATCAGTTTATGGGCACTAGGAAAAACATCCAATAATCTCTGGGTTTGGGTCTAATGTGATTTGTACTGCTGAAAGCAATGTATTTGCAAGGAGCTGGCCATGCCCGCTGGTGCCAGGCAGAAGGCCGAGCCCTGCAGGCTTTGCCCCCAGGAAATAACAAAACTGTATTAAGTGCCACAAGTAGCAGGATTAATTTCAGGAATCTGCAGAAGATCTTGAGCTTTCTGAAGTGCTAGGTGGATGAGTTGAAGAGATAGATGAGCCAAATATATTACCTTGCCATGTTCTACCATCATCCAAGGAACCAAAGTGCACCAATTTGGGGGTGTTGCCTGAGTCTCTCCAAGTGCAAGTGGCAGCAGGGACTTTCATCTCTGATGTGTTACACAGCAGGAGATGCACATTTTGAACACCGTGCAAGGTTGTGAGCTGACATAGCTCAGGGGAAACCTAACCATGTAGTGCCAGTGATGCTTCTTAACAAATATGAATAATTCTGAAAACTAATTCACTGAATAAAGAAACTTGAGAAGATAGGCTAGATAATTTTTGGACATGAGAGAGAGTTCCTGATGGCTCCCTCAGGTAATAATGAAGGAACTGAGATGATCAAAGGCTGTGCTGTCTTCTAGAGCCAGAGCCAGTTACATCAACCTGCTGGAAAAACACAAAGTAGGTAATCAGACATCCTTGAAGAGAAAATTCATTTTTACAGAATTCAACTACTGGCTTCTTTGTAAGAAAAGTAGATTAAAAATCGGAAAAGGAGAAAGTTTTTGAAAATATTTTTATTATTTATTAATTAATCATTATTTCACTAATGCCTGCCATCTTGACCTATAACTGATTGATCATGCACAGTTCATGCACAGGAACATTTGAATTTGCACCCATATTGGTTCTGTGGAAGAGGACAGCAAAAGGCATCTTACAAGCAGGTAGCAACTTTCATCCTAACACCATTTTTTTAAGCTGCAAGTGAGATCATCCTCTCATGGAAACCAAAGGGTGTACTTCTTTAGAGAGTGTTTTTCACTACATATGTATTTCCATCTTTAAACTGGAGTTAAATTTTTAGTTTTTCACTCGTGGCAGAGGGTTCCCATAGATGGACATCTGTGTCTTGGCCATATTCACCCATCGCCCTTATGCAGCTGCACTTGTCCAGTTGCCACCTCCGCCACCAGTTATTCCAGTTGCCACCTCACCACTTCTGAGAGTGTACCCTCACTGACTGGCTCACATCCTGGACAGGCATTGCAGGGAGAACCTGACCCAGTAATGGTAATAAATGTGGTTTCATGATACCTTTCTGCCTGCTGTGTCTGGACTGCAGAAGGGATCTGAGCAGCTACCGAGAGCTGCCTGTAGTATCCTCCAAAGGCAAAAGTCTGAGGAGCTACAGAGGCACCTGCCAATGTTCACCCAAGAAAGTCAACATACACCTCTTTATGGTGACCTTGCATGGTGCCCTTGCAGGGTAGGTTCTTTCTCAGCCCTCGCTGAATAATTTTGGCATCTAGCTGTTATGCATAGGGACTATGTAGGAGCCAGACTATGTGATCATACTCCTGTTTTCACAAGAACGCTGCTTCTTTCATTACAGAATCATCTCTCCCATCACCTGAGTACAGCCGCTTCTGTCCCGCTTTGCCTCATAGCAGTTTAGGACTTGAAGTAAAAAAATAATACAGCATCTTAGTGAAACTGCAGTCGCACGGGCTTTTAGCGCTCAATTAACCACCATCACAGATTTCTCAGTATACAAGGAAAGAATCAAATACCTTGAACTTTGGTGCCTTGAAGGGACAAGGGGAAAGAAATGGTTATTCTAGGTTTCATTCTCATTCTTTGTTAAAAGTCTTCTCCAGTAAGCTCAAATTGTGCAGCTGATGAAGTGATTTTCTGTGCTTCAAGTATTAAAGGTACTAGCTAATTTAGCTATCATGATAAATACCTGCTAGGAGCCTATTTTCTTGAAAGAGCAAAGAAAAAAGGAAACCTTTTCTGAAAATGGATAAAAATAACTGTATTTTTCTTTGTATGGAAAATATTTTGAGGGAAAATAACCTCGGATAATGTGGGACAACATGGGCTAACGTGCTATTTAGGGAAAGGACATCGGATTCAACTTCTACGATACGAACAAAGGAGAAGAGTGGCAATACTATGTCCTTGTAAATCTGTCTGGTTACTGGCACTTGGCCGCAGTAATTAGTGGAGCTGTTGTAGAAGACAGACAGTATGATCTTACTGAGGAAACTGTATGAAGATACACCAAGCTGCTTGATGTGTCCGAGGCTCCCTGTGGCCAATGGGCTGTACAGGTAGTCAGGGATTTGCCAGACATCAGAGACCATTTCGCCCAGCAGTATCTCCTTAGTCCAAGAGGTAACAGGAGTGACAAGCCTACTGCCCAGCCATTCCACCTGAGGTATGGGGGACTCAGCAGGGTTATATAGCAGAGGATAGCAGGGCTGTCCGAGCTTCTGTTAATTGGCTATTGCAAGACCAAGAGCCCAGTCCTGTGTGTGATCCCACATTTCAAGGGCTTCCATTTACCTCCAAAGGCTAGTTATGGAGAATTTTGGCACAGCTCTGCCTGAAGAGTTCCCTCGTAGAGTCAGGAATGACAACTGCAGAGAAAACAGGCAGGTGCAAACCCCCAGAGAAGAGAAATCAGTTGGGGAAATAATTTTAACAATTCATTGTCCCTCTCCTACATGTATGAAGACAATTCACAATGGGTATAAGCAGGTGGGATACTCCCTAGGGCAAAAAGAGAGCATGCCTTTGTTCCTTATGCAATTTTTATCCCAGGCTGCCATCTAAGTAGAAAAGAAGCCCATGTTTGGCCTCTTTTCCCCTACTTAGCGGTGTCACTGGCCCTGGTGATGCTAAGTCATAGAATCATAGAATGGTTTGGTCTGGGTTGGAAGGGACCTTAAAGATCATCTAGTCCCAACCCCCCTGCCATGGGCAGGGACACCTTCCACTAGACCAGGTTGCTCAAAGCCCCGTCCAACCTGGCCTTGAACACTGCCAGGGAGGGGGCAGCCACAGCTTCTCTGGGCAACCTGTTGCAGTGCCTCACCACCCTCACAGTAAAGAATTTCTTCCTTATGTCTAATCTAAATCTTCTGTCTTTCAGTTTAAAACCTTTACCCCTCATCCTATCCCTACATCACCTGATAAAGAGTCCCTCCCCACCTTTTCTGTAGTCCCCATTTAAGTACTGGGAGGCCACTCTAAGGTGTCCCCAGAGCCTTCTCTTCTCCAGGCTGAACACCCCCAACTCTCTCAGCCCGTCCTTATAGGGAAGGTGCTCCCTGATTATCTTTGCGGCCTCCTCTGGACCCGCTCGAACAGGTCCATGTCCTCCTTATGCTGGGGACTCCCACCTATATCAGCCACTTGGAAACCCCATGCCTCTTGCCTGGCCTCTCTCTAACAGCAATGCCAGACAGCTGGGCATGAGGCTTTGCATCACCTCCCTCCCCAGCTCCCTCTTTCACCATACTATATATAGATCTGTATGAAAATTATTATAAATCGCCACTCTGAAAATGGATGTGTATAAAAAGAAAAGTTAACTCTTCAGCTGAGCCGCTGAATCACAAGTTTTTGCCTCGAGCACATTTTTACAGCCCCTGCAAAAACAGAGGCATTAATGGAAAGTCTGACGCAGCGTTAACTCCCACTGCACTGGGAGTGGTTGCTGAGTTTAAAATGGTCACCGAGTATTTTCTTCGTCTTCTATGCAAAGCCTCGTGTCTGAAAAACTGCACGTGACATTCTCATTGCAGGCTACTCCACTCCTTTTTCCTTGACAAATTACTATTTTAACTAACAGCACTCCAGTGCCAGGCCCCATGCTTTTAGCAGCCCAGCTATCCACAAGCCCTTTTTGTGGTTCCCTTGTCTAGCTCAATTTAAACCCAGTGTGACTCTGGCTAAGAGAGGTGTTTTGCAATTGCCTACCACAAAGTGATAAGGGTCTGCTGCAGCAGATGACTTGTATGCTTCCCCAAATGAGCCCTTCACATTTAGGAAGGTCGGCCGTGTCATTTCTCTAATTTTTTAACCGCAGAAATGTATATTTAGAATAGAGCAAGGAAACTTCCTTTACCCTAAGCAATATTGCATAATGATGGAGGAGGAGGATTAGTGCAAAAGTTTTTCTTTGAGCAGAATTCTGAGAGATTGGGAGCTGGAAAGCCTGAATAATGACTTATTTCAAATATGCAAAGCCAGGGCTTTCTGTGTGCTTCAGATCCCTTTCTGTTTCAGGTTGGTGTTTGGTACGGTAGGTGCAAGCTCTGCTGCTGTAAGCCCACGTCTTAGGCAGGCTGTGTGTTTTCTCCAGTGCTGCCCTCCTGGAGACCCATGGCCACTCTTGAATGCTTCTGCCCAGGGCCTTGGCATTTGCCAGCACAGCCTCCTTCGTGCCCAAGCCCCTCCCAGGCTTGTCCGACTGCTTCTTCCCTTGCTATCCCCCCCACCTCTTGCCCCTTGCTAGGTTTTAAAGAGATTTAGGCATTGCTGTTTTTACAGTTGCACTACCGGGCTCAGGAGTCTGAAGTGTTCAGACACAAATGCCAAGAATAATAACAAATGGTCCTAAGTGCCCTCGGGCTGAAGCTGCAGCTCAGCGACAAGTTTCCAGACCCTGTGTGATAGGTGGGGGAGAAGCCAAAGAGGGGATCCCTGAGGTCCTGGGCAGCAGGTGCTGCCTGAGCGGGGACAGAGGGTTGCAGGTGAGGTGTGGCATGGCGAGGTCTTTGTGTGGGGTTTGCAACCATCACTTCTCTCACGGGCTCATGGCTGTGAGGTGTAAAAGAGCCACGTGGCTGGTTTCAGAGCATGTGAATTTGGTGTGAGGTAACCTGGGGCTCTGATGGGGGTTGGCACTGCCCTGGGAGGAACTGCAGCTCCCCAGGGATGCTGGGGGGCCCACTGCCACTGTTATTTCAAATACAGAAGCTCTCCTAGCTCCCTTCAGCACAGCAAGATCGGTCATTTTGGCCAGTTTTCAGTGTTTTCTGGCAACTTCTTCCTCAGGGACCTTGCTTTCCTCATGAAGTTTCCATGAAGCCCATCACCTTGGAGATAGCGACTATATTATGTGGTAGCTACCTGGCAGTTAGGTGTTGAAGTATATAATTAACCTCAGCAATCTGTCCCTCTGGGCCTGTGATGCTTCAGGAAACGTGGTTGAAGATCCCTGACATCTGTGATTCAGCATGTACAAGGGGCCAATGAGGTTCACCCATGTCTCTCCTGATGGTGTTTTTCATACTTGACCCTGCAAAGTCCACCTCTAAAAAGAGGAAAGTTTTTACAGTGATGCTCATTCAAAACAGAAACTTTTGTTAGGTGAAAGGCCGTGGCAATAAACAGCCACAAATAATCATAAGTGTTTGTACTGAACACAGGAGGGCTGGGGATTTAGAAGAAATATATGGTGATTAGGTCTGGTTGGCAATTGAACCATCTTTCTGTCAAGAAAATTAAAATGGTTTGGAAGTTATCTATTTTGCCTGGCCTGGCTCAAGGTATGAAGCAATCGCTGGAGCAAAGAGGACATGGATAGTTCTGTTCATTAAACTTTTAGGAAAGGATGTTACCACTGCCTTGCACAATAGTCACAAAAAACGTTAGTTTGAGAATGAGTAATTGTGGCAGTGGGAGTGTGATACGTGAGAGTAGAGCCTTGGATCGGGAACCTTGTTCCCAGCCTTTCAGATAGAAGCTTGCATTTTAACCGTAATACTGGCATCTCGTTTTCAAACAAGATTTTGGAAAAATACTGTGAAACTTTTCTCTTTGGAAGCCTAACTTTCTCACAGTAACTCAGCAGCAGTTTGTCCCTATGCACAGCCTAATGGATCTAGAGTTCAATTTCTGCATAGTCTATTACTTGCATACTCAATAAAATAGGATGCACGAATGGTTTAGTTTTTTTTTTTTTTTTTTCCCCACTAAATGCAATTTTTCCCCTCAAAGATTACTGAAAATTACTTTTGCAAGCCAGTATGAAGGCTTATCAGTCCAGTGGTGTTCAGATCCCATATTAACTGCCTTACATTACTGTGAACAAGAACTGCTGTAGAAACCAATGGACTAAGAATGTAAAGTACATACTGCTGATGATGTCCCTGTAGTAACCCTTTCCCATCATAGGTACCTGATAGACTCTTCTTCCACAAACAATTCTGGGTTTTTTTTAAAGATGTTATATTATAGAACTTAAAATTTCCTGATGCTTTGGGGCTGTATCAGTCATAGTGTTTGTGACTGATGAGCACAGAGAGCAAACACTCCCCACTAAGGAAACATGTAGAAAGATTGCTTTCTCAGCATGCTCAAGGCATATTAAAAAAATTATGTTTCAGCACAAAAGGAAAAGAATTTAGCCTCTGCCTGTCATGCTGCTTTAAATATTTTATTTTGCCTGTCTTCAGAATAGTGAATCCCAGAAGAAGACATCCCTTGGGGCCCAGCCCTTCAAGGATATGGCATTCTTCAATCCCATTGATTTTAGTAGACCTTGAAGGCACTTAATACTTCATAGGCTCAGTCTCATGCTGTAGAAAGGTTACCCTGTGTGTGCTTACCTATTACAGCTGCCAGGAGATCTAGTACCCTTTGGTTTAGCTGACAAAGGAAAGCTAGTCAAGTTCAAAATAAAAAGAAGGAAAAGGTTTTTAATAAAGAAGTCAGTCTTCCATGGGTTAAGTTACCAAGGGATGGGGTCTCCCATCCTATGAAGACTGTACAAGGACTCTACCTTCATTTCCAAAAAAAAATGCTAAAGTTTGTGAAGACATCACAGGTTGCATGCAGGAACTACAAAGCCAAAGTCTCCTGTCTGCAGTACTGGGATGGATGTGGAGATGAGATGGTTACTGGAAGATCCCTTTGCCCTTAAGAAGTCTGCACCCATTTCATATATGATAGAGTATCTGAACTGAAAAATAAAAACAAACATGTCAAGCAAACATCAGCATTGAAAACTGAAGGGCTTAAATGTTTCAGTTTTGCTTTCTTACAGAACTGTAACCTGTCTTTCTTGTGTGCATCAGTCTGTGTTTGCAGCACCACCAGTCACAGGTTCATTATTTCATGCAGGGCATATGTAATCACTCAATATTTCTTTTCATCCTTATCACTCAACAAGTAGCCACAGGCCTTATATAGAAAGGCTTCAGATGCTGCAGCGCACTCTCTGCATGATGTACTTCCTCCTTGGCATTGGTGCCCTGCCCTCTCCCCATCATGCACAGGCTCCTCAGATGCTAATGAACACGTTTCACATTCTTATGAGAGGAAGAAACATCATCCCCACTGTAGAGACAAGGAAATGAGACATGTTGCAGTGAAGGTCAAAAGTTTCCATTTACTTTTGGTGCCCAGTTTGAGACTCCATGCCTGGTTACTCAGAGCTTGGTGTTGCCTTTTGCAGGTGGCAAAGGGCAGTGTGTCTCTGGTGGGCCAGGAAGCTGGGCTTGGCTACTTACACCCTCTGTAAGGGCATTGCCTCATGAGAATGACCACACGCTGCAGGGAAAAAGCTGCAAAATGCCACAGCACCACTAAAACAGCCCTGCTCTGTTGACCTGGTGTAGCGTGTACAATAGGGTCTGCCTTCATGGCTGGTTCACCTGAGTTACAGCACTCCAGCAGCTTTCACATGCAGGGAATTCTCCTCTTTGGTGTGATCTGAGGAAGAGAAAACTAAGTTTCCAAGTAGATGGATATATTTTTGAGTAAAACCCCTCTTTATTATAACCCAATCCCTTTGGGTTCCCTGCCTTTTTTTTTGTTCATCATAGTATTTAGGCTGGAGAAGACCCTCTTGCTCTTGCACATTAATTATCACTCCAGACCTTTTATACTATTTATTTCTTCTTATAGTTCCATGTTTAACATGCAATATTGTAAATACACTTTCAGATTAGCTTGCTGAATGTAAAAAAAGTCTGTTCTTAAAAAGCTGCTCAAGGCATGTTTCCCTAAAGGACTAACTGCATGGCATGTGGTTTCAGAGAAGTTACTCCAGTTCAGTTCACTTCTAACATGTACTAGAATTTTTTTAACCTTTCACAGAACATACGTATAAAAACCCATGTCTTCTCCCCACACTTGCAATAGTGCTGACCATTTGCTTATTTGACTAAATAAGTCACTATAGAATGCTACCAGGTTGAAAGGGGTGTTTTCCACCCATTTTCCCCAAAGAGAAATGATTACATAAAGGATAGAGAAGGGATAGACTGAGTCTTTTCTTTAAACTATATAGAGTCAACCTTTACACATCAGTCAGTTCCTAACTAGTGACCTATAAGTTGGTGGTCTCAGCCATCTGCTTGCGGCTTGCCATTTGCGGTGAGGGCACGGGTATTTTGCAAGCATGGGCAAGTTCTAGATTACTGGTGTGTCATCATGAAGGACACTCTCACTGATAGGCAGAAGGTAGGACAAATGTCAGACATTTAGAGATACCCAAAGATACTGCAGTGGCAATAGTAGAAGAGGGCTCAGTTCTCCAGGGAGCTCTCCTTTTGTGTGGCTCTTGCCTCCAAGCTCAGAGGAAAACCAAAAGCTGCCAGACCTTCCGTGGCAGTTACAGAATTACTAGGAGAGGAATTGAAAGCAAACCAAAACAAAAACCCAAAACTCATTTGTATGTTGGGTTCCTTTAAAAAAAGAAAGGAGAAGAGGAAGTAATTTTAACCTGTGCACAGAAAGTCACAGAAGCCAAAAGTATATACAGGTTCAAAAGCGAATTGGTGATATTCATGCAGGATATTAAATGCAGTGTTTGGGATGCCCTTCCTTTTGGAGGAAGAGCCATTCCCTTCAGCACTGCTTCTTGTCCCTACTCCCTCCACACCCTTCCAGGGGTTTGCACATGACCCAGTCAGAAACCAGTGGCCGTACTGAATGAACCATTGGTCTGATCCACTCTTGGAGACTCTTATGGTCTTAAATTTGCCTGCAACAGAAGTGCACATAGATCAGTTTGATAATGTTAGTTGCAGCCTGGACAAAAATACAAATAAGCCACATGGAGCGAGACATAGTTTATGCAAAGTAAGTCAGTGTGCGGGAGCAACAAAATCAAAGACGTGCTGCTGACTGACAATAGTTTGCCCTAAAATAAAAAGTAGGTCTGTCCGTGGGCACAAGGAACATACTTACTACCTTTCCTCCATCCTGCAGAGCTTTTTAGGTGAGCAAGTACTGGTCTCGCTCAGCCAATTTACATGAGCGGAAGTGTGACAAAGGGGGACAGTCCCTACCTTGAAGTAACAGGCCACAGAAGGGAAGTTTAGCAAAAATAGGAGCCATTAATAGTCATTCCATCTCGCTCTGTGAAGTTCACTGAGGTTTAATTAAAGCACTGATATGTTTTCGACTGACCTTATTTTCATACCTGATAATCAGTAAACTCATTATCATTTTTTAAGCTTGGTTTTGAATCTAGTTAATTAGCACTCTGTGGGTCAGCATCTAAGTTAAATAAAGACAAGGAGGAAAACTCCAAGATCTGCATATTTTAGATGCTCCCTGCAAAGGTGTGTGGTCATCAAGTAACTCACCAGCAGAGGCTGAGCTGGCACGGATGGGTGGTGGTTTGAGGTGCTAGCGAGCACCAGCTGCGCAGTGGGGACAGGACCAAGCTGAGCCTCCAGCTTTGACAATCAGGGCATCAAAAATGGCACCAACATCAGCTTTCCACAGCTGAACCCTTTGAACCCCTGACCTGTACTGAGCAGGTCTGGAGAATAGCAGAGCACAGATTTCATAACTCCTCATCGCACCTGAAGTTAGCATGTGGGGAATGAATGAAAGAAGAGCACCAGTTTGCCGCACTGGCATTTCCAGGACATGACCTCCTTTTGTTCGGTGTGGTGCTCAGCTGCTCCTGGGACAGGCCCCAGCTCAGGCTGGGTGGACCTTACCCTCATACTCAGCATCCTTCCACCAGTTGACCCTCCTGGGCTTCTCCTACTGCTCTGAGCTTCCCCTTCAGTGGGTGAGAGAGGTCTAGGGGAGGTCATACTTCAATAAACAACATCAGTTCTTAACCACAGGAGACACCGCGACAGGCTAGGGAGGGCAAACCGCTGTGGTTAGCTGGGATTTCCAAACAAGAAAACTGGCAGGAGGAGAGGGGGATGAGTAGTACCAGGCAAGAGTTGGAGGGGTGTATTGAAGGGGGTTCCCTTCTCTTAGAGGAGTACAAAGAGCACCGACCACATCAGCCAGCAAGTGAGGAACCACAGTCTGGGCTCCTGTTGTGGTCATATCTGTCCTCATCATTCCCATGCTAAACACACTGGTTCCATCTCCAGCGGTCAGGAATTGCCAATGGTTTAAATGCTGGGGAGGAAACAAATAATTAGAATACTTAGCACCTGGCTTGCACTTTGCACATTGACAGCACTGCACAGCCATCAGCTAATGAACTGAACGAGGTGTTCAATTACACAATGATTGTTAACGCTCAGTTAAAACCTACAAAACTGAGCACCAAATGGTAGAGCTGCAATTTCAGCTGGCGGCTTGTAGACACTTCCTTCGTAATCGCGGATGGTGCTTAGCAATACTTAAAACAAACTATTTCTCCTCTTCCTCCAGCTTTTCCTGATGTTTCTGTGTAATGGCCTGTTCTTAAATGAGCCTCTCCCTTTCTGGGAGCTTGTAAATCTTGTGTTGTAAGACTCTGGGTACAGTATATGTGAGGTATGCTAGGCAGGCTGTTGATTATCTTAGGAGGAGGGTCTGTTGCAAGACTTTGCCAAACCCATGATCCACCAAAAAAAAGAAAAAAAAAAAGAAGAAAAAAAGACCAGACTGTAAAGGAACTAAAATATTCAGCAAACTCTTTATCTCTACCATAATTGAAACCTGACCAAGTCTTGAGTTTCTTTATAATTTAGAATTTGACAAAACCTTCAGCGCCTCCCAGACATGCAGATACATGTTTATAACAGCCACATGATCAGCTGCAAAACTAATGGCTGAAGCATGTGATAAATTGCATTTATTCTTCACCTTTAACTGCTTCACCCATATGTTGGCCATCTCTTTTGCCCTGCACGCAGTGATCCATCGCCATGGGGCTACCTTTCCCATCCTGCTTCTCCCTGCAAGAGCTTCTTTGTGCCTTCCAACAGCCAGCCATAAATCTGCTTCCTCCTTTTCATCCTGGCAAAATGACAGGAGCCCTCCATCGCCAAAGGCAGAAAATTCCCACTGTTGAAGAGTCCTGCCCCATCAATTCCCTCTGCACTGCAACTGTTCCCAGCACCAAGCTTTTATTTCATTACATGCTTGGGGCAGGCAGGGCCATCCCTGTCGTGATGGCTTTAGCAAGCACCTGGGGCTCCAGGGATTTCCGCAGCAGGAGGAATTTGGCAGCTCCCACAGCTGCCCAAGTCCTGCCCACATTATCCTGGGGTGGAGGGGCAGGCCGTGCACCATGAGTGTGTCAAGACAAATTACAATAATGCACTTTCTCCAGATACTGCTGTTTAAAGAAACTCACACTTCTGTCTCGGCAAGCATCATTTTATGCTCAATTTTATGACCCTAGATGATAAAACTGTGCAGAAGTGTAGCTTGCTGTTTCCTTCCCCTAATCCAGTTTGCACTGAACTGACAACATTTTTCCCTCTCTTTTGCTCTTGTTGCAGAGCACCCAGAGCACAAGGTCATCGGGGGAAAGGATACCATTGTCTGTTTATGTGAAGACTTTTTTTGAGGCCTTAAAAAGCAAAATAAGATGGCTGATATTATGAAGGTTAACAGGGGGCTTCACATCTGGGTGAACGAGAGCTCACAAGAAGAGGCTGATGCCTCCAGCCATCACAGTGGCAGCGTTTCGCTGCTGCCAGCAGTGTGGGGACTGTTACCTGTCTCGTATTAAATGACCTTTATTCAGATCAGCCGTTGAATTGCACCATGCCCGTGTCTGGTCTTTCTTTCTGGACACGGTGTGGAATTTGTTAGATGGTGCTTCAGCAGTTATCCCTAAGGGATTGAACAAATTTTACAGTCACGGGAAGGGAAAGTAGTAGGAGCTGCCAGGTTAGAAAAAGAAAGGAATTATTTCTAAACTTGAACTACCAAATTTGATGGCAGATCTAACAAAGTGCAAGTACCCTCTGCCTTGCAGAGAGGCATTAGCAATGTTTATGTAACCCTAATTTTGCAGACTCTGAAGACACACAGTGCTGCAGTCTGAGATGCATGTATCAGAGCCCTGCAAGACTTCGAAATATTGCTGCTGTAGAGAAGTATTTATGGCATTTGGAAAAAGAGATTGGGACAAAAAACTCCAGGAGTCTAATCCTGCCCTGCTAGTGAATTACAGTGTAACTCTGAGCAAAGCATTTACCTTGCCTTTCTATGGAAGTTCAGCTTATGTGACTGCAAAACGGGTACCACAGGACTTACCTGCCACCCAGGTGAGCTGGCAAGGGTGACGAATTCATCCCCAGGCTATGTAGCAGCCTGGCAGTCCTGGGTCCCCTTCGTGCTACCTTTGGAACAAACCCCTGGAGCCCCAGCCCCGCACAGTCAATACCCTCCCCAGGTGCTGCAGCCCTCCTGTGTGCCTCCATCCCAGGGGCCCTGCCAGCCCCAGGCATTCACAGGGGTTCATTTGCTCCCTGAGGTTAGGTTTCCTTCCCACACCAGTGGTGCAGCTTTCCACACTCGCCTTGCACCAGGCTTCACCAAGTCAAACTGGACGATGCTCCCACTCACTGATCATAAAAAGCTGCAAGATGAACAGTGCTTCACCCTATTGCTATGCATACTCGACACAAATTATAAATATAACTCTGGAAAATCATTCATTAATTAGTTGAAATTGCATTAATATAATAATGGAAATGATTTTTTTTTTTCCTTTTGGCCGAGGGAATAAACAAGACTACTTACAAGGGTCTTTTACAGAACAAAGCAATGGAAGCAGCAGAGGAGACCATGCTTTTAATGAAACATGTGTATTTACTTGTAAAAATGTGCTACAGATGCATATGCCAGGTAATAAACACAGGGCTGAAAATGTGTCTGATCAGCAAGTCTATGACTAGCTACTAATTAGGTGTATCTCATTTAGGAAAACCCACTCGGCTGTCTGAGTTTTGTTTGGGGGGGACGGGACAGGACACAAGGAGAAGGAGGCCGCTGTGCTGGAGGAGCAGCAACAGCAATGAGACAAAGGAAGTTTGAAGCAAATGTCTCTCATCCTCTATCCCAGACATGAAGGCCAGACCCATTAGCATCAAATCCAATAAACTCTGGTTTTTAACCTTTCCCTTACCTATCCTGGAGTTTTCTCACTGTCTGCTAGTGCAGCGCAGGGAGAAAGCCCCCTTGGATAGGGGTGCATGACCGGGACCTGGCTGGGCTCCCGAATGCAAATGCTGTGGGACAAAGGTCAAACCCTCTCCACAGGTCAAGGCATCAACACGTGTTTTACATACAATCGGAGCCATTGTAAGGAAAGCAGCCCTACTCTTGGCAGTTGTGAAGAAAAATAGCGTAGTGTGGGTTTCAACTGCGGTATAAAGTAGTCCTTTAAAAAAAAAAAAGTGGTATTCATAAATGAGACTTTCTTGGCTATGATCATTAAAATAAATGGAAGCAAAGAGATTAATAATGAAGTAACCCAAGCAAATCAGACAACGTAGCCTGTCTCACATCCATTTCAATCTGAAGTTCATTTTGGCTCATGCATCTGAGTCTGAGTGAGTTTTCCTGTTTGATGGATGATAGCTCAAATCCACGTATTATTTTTTTTTCTTCTTTTTACACTCAAAGGGTTTTAGAAGGCATGGTTTTGGAAGTACCCATTGTCTGAGCCCAAAAATATATAAGTAGTTTCTAAATTGATTTTTGTAGGCAGATGCTATTTCCATTTAATTTCACTTGAGAAGAGGTTATCTGTTCAGTTATCTTGCTGGCTGTGACAAACAACAGTAAAGTACCATAGCAAAAAAAAAAAAAAAAGAAAAAAAGAGTTGATGACAATATTATACCTAGACAAACAAATAAAAATAAAGGCATGCACTTTCTCTTATACATCAAATTCAGTGTGCGACATCAAAGTCTCAGACCATGCTGAACATTGTGGCAGTAACCTAGAGAAGCATCTTCCCATGTGCTTAGCACATAAATAATCCCAGCTAAAGTGCTTTGCTGTGCAGGGTCAGCACGCGTTTTGCAGTCCTGCACCCTACCCCTGTGAAATCTGGAAGCCTTGAAGGCCTGTCAAAGGTGAGATGAGATTTCCACATGCTGGGTCTCTGCTCGGAGGCCTCTGATGACGATGGGCTGCACGGCAAAACCCAACCTTGAGTCTGGAGATGCTGCACCCAGCCTGCAGGCCCCTGCCATGGCTGTGAGAGTGAACTGGCCCTCAGCAGAGCCTTAAAGGCGGCCCTGATGATAGAGATAGAAGTGTGAATAAATTAAATAAATAAGCTCTCATTGAGTGCTACATGGCCTCTATGGCCGAGCGGCGATAGTGACAGTTGGGAGCTAATACATGATCCATTTGCTGCGATGAGCAGCGGTGCCCAGGCCAGCTCCCACTGCTGGGGGAGGAAGGGGGCAGCTGGCAGCAACCCCTCCCCAGGGATGGGGACCAAGTCTAGGTCAGAAATAACCCATGCTCAGGCATCTTCCAGCCCCTCCACAAAAGACATCTGATTTGGAGATGACTGCAGGGCTGCTTCCCCGCTCAGCAGAGGGGCAGAAAGGCATTCCTGGAGGTGACTTGTTGGCTGAATTCCTGCCGAAAGGATTACGCTAATGCAGCTGGAATCGCATCGCATTATTGATGGTGCAGTAGGGTTTCTAGAGCCTTGTGCAGGAGTTTTTTTATTTATTATTTAATTCTGAATAAACAAAATAAATAAATCATATCACTTATATGCTATACTGGTAGGTGCAATGGAAAAAAGCAAAGATGGATGGATAATGTCACATTTTAGCCTAATAGCTGTACAGTTTCATGTTATATTTACACTGTTTGATGTTTAGCTGCATCAGTATCAGAATATTAAAAGCATTTTTTAAAAATCAATAATTAAACCTGGATTTCATTATTATTCAGAGCATACGAATTCACAGGCCAGTTGTATTAAACACGATACAAATATCATACCATATGTAATTGTACTCACACTAATTGCACATTCTGGCACATTATGGGGTAATGATGCTTGAAGTTACCAAACAGTTCAAAGATCAGAGGCCACACAGTCAAAGATTTTAAAATAAACCTCCTGATTTGTGAATTTATGATAATGTGCTAAATTTGACCTCTTCCCCTCATATAAATAACTATATATAATTATATAATTATATAATAATTAGCCTGTAGTCCCACAGCAATTACAGTTATTCCATGGGTATCTGAGCCCTGATCAGGACAGCAATACCTGGCATCTCTCCCCACCTCCTGCTCTGCATCTCTAACTTTCCATCAGTTGCATACGTTAAAATATCCTGGGCTTTCTGAGTCCGTTTTGCTGTGGATTTCACCAAGTCTAGACTTTTATCTCTTGTTGCTGGTTCTGTTTAATTGGTAGTCTGCAGATAATAGAAACTCAGAGGAATATTATTCATTCATCTTCAAAGAGCTGGAAGCCAAGAGGGTCTGGTGGGGCACCCAGGAAGCCTCGCAGAAGACTGAAATAGGAAGATAGTGTTTTTATCACCTTCCTCATTCAGAAAAGAGAGAGAGCGAGAACGAGCAAGACAGCCTGACCAGGAGCCAAAAGGAGATGATTATGTGGTTATCCAGAGGGATTCTTTCTATTACTTGAAAAATCAGAGAGCAGATTTAGAGAGACAGGTTGATGTGCTCAGGAAGATCAATGAATATGAGAGGTTCATTGATGGCATATGCTTGGGTTTAGACATAAGTGGCAGCTTCAGAGGTAGTGACAACAGAAGGGAAGGAAAAAGCTGACGGTCAGTGGAGTGCCATAGGGTCTGCACTGGCAAACAGAGTACCCTTCCCAGAGAGAAGAGGCAGCAGCAGGGCCTTGATGCAATGAAACTCTATGAGATCTCAGCCACAGATTTCAAGGAGTGAAATTTTGAGAAAAGCATGGAAAACAAGCATGCCTGAGAGAAGCTGTGGTGGAGCTTGAGATGTGCCAGTGGTGGGAGATGGTGAGGAAGGGGATCAGTGGTGCCCTTGAAGACATCTGTAAGATGCAAATGAAAAACCTCACCCAACAAAATACTCACAGCTTCCCGAGGGGTGAGAGGTTTTTCAAGTGTAAATGTTTGCTCACGTGGTTCTTTTACTAAACCACCTTACAAACCCTTGTCATGAATAGTTTTAAGATGCTTTCCTGTTCTCTGCAACTCTTTCATTTGTCCTGGTCTGCAATCACTTCAACACACTCAACCAGCCCATTGTCAACCAGCAAAAGCACTTGGTCCTACTCCTCGGCAGAAAAGACTGTCCATCTGTTACGCATTGACAGAGGGAGCTGCTGAAGCTAGAAGGACTAGAAATATTTTTGTTGGCACGGAGGAAGAGGCTTGGAAAGAAAGTGAGTTAGGGACAATAAAGATAGCCAGGAACTCTGGAGCACTGACCTCCAGATGCATCCAGGGTCATTGGGGAAAGTATATCAAATAAGTTAACAGATATCATGAGCCAAGAACTAATTTTAAGGAGGACTGGAATATATTTTTGCTAGTTCAATGCGATGAATATTTTAAAGCAACTGAAGCAATTTCTAATATTATGGAGCTTTTTGTTTGTTTGTTTCATCTACTGTCTTTTGCAGATGCATTCAGATTTCCAAAATTTAGAAAGCTGAAGTCATTGGTTCTTAACTTAGGGCAGTCAACAAGACCTGAAGACTTTCTTTTCCTGATGGTTAGTAGTGTATGGGAGTTTGTGTTTGTATTTTATATCTTAATAAGCCCTGACGATATGCAATGATATAAGTAAGGCATATACTTTAAGGCAGTGGTTTGCAAATAAATTTTGTCATGGCCACCAATGTGATTCCAGAAAGTTAACTGTGGTTGCAGATTTAACTATGAATGGGTTGTTTTAGGAGTTCTTTAGGAGAGCCATTTTTATGCATTTTACTATCAAGTCCACACACATGAACAGATGCTTCAAAGTAAACTGGAGCAGATTCAGTACTGAGCATCTGACCTGATCTCTGCTCATCCTGAGTTCTGAATAACACCTTTTTTGCCTTGTTACAATTGCATTAATTTTCAGGTGCTTCTTGGTTTAAATATGGCAGTTTCTTTGGAAAACTGCAAAAATAAATATATTTTAGATTTGCTAGCAGTGAGACACATCTGTGTTGTCAAACTGAAAAGTATATGTGATAAAAGGATATAAAATTCTATGTTAAATGTAATGTATAAAATAAGTAATCAGGCAAGCAGGAATCCAATAAAAATGCTAGTGCAAAAAAAATTGGAGACAAAGGATGAAGAACTGAATTTCTTCATTTTGTTTCTTTCCTCATCTAAAGGAAAAAAAAAAAAGACACATTGGCTTCAGATAGAGGGCATAATGATGGTGGGTCAGAGGAGAAAGCAGTAAAAGAAATAGCCATGGTCAAGTCCAGAATTATGGTCCAAGTGATTCAGCAATACTCAGATTTCAGGTGATTCAAAATGCAGACACTGCAGGGGAAAGAAAAGCATTTCAAAGCAAACCATATATTAAAGTGTCTGTGTATATATGAATGTGTGTGTGTGAGATATACATATATATGTATATATAAGCACATTTGTACATGTATATACATATATTCATGGAAGTGTGTCTGTGAATGTGCATCTGTACAAAAGATGCCATTAACCTCACATTCAAGAGTAATGGCATCCAAGTGAACAACTGCTCTGCAACTGAGAAAGTCTTTGAGTGTTGTAAATTGCCAAAGGGTTCAAAACCAGGGGACTAATATAAAAATTAGGAAATTAAGACTAATCAGGTTATTCAGATGGAACTATTGTATTTCATTCAAAGTGCAGTAAACATATGGATTAATCAGCCAATAAGACCACTGAGGCAAAGACTGTGGCTCATGCTCTGGAAAAAATGATTTCTTTTAATTTTTTTGTAATTTGTACTTGCTCATGGAACTAAAACAAATATTTAGATGACTGACTGACCAATTTGCTGGTAAAAGTTGTTTGAAGTCTGGTTCAATTGATTATCATGGATGGGTTTTTCATTCCTTTAAAAAAAAAAAAATTCTTTTAAAGACAAATTGAGGTAGTTATTTTCTGTGGTTTTTATAAGTCTGCCTGATTCAAGTGCTCCATATGCAATTTACACAGTGAAATAATAATCTCTTGTTAAGACTTATTTTAAATCCCAAGCCTTGCTCAGCCCTCCCTGTGCATGCCACTCAGCCCTGCAGTGCACGAGTTCAGGGGTAAGCATGGTCAGTGACTTCGATGGCCTTTGCAGGGCTTAAGCCAAGTGCCTATTTGTGCAATGGCATTTTTAGCTCAGGTTTTGGGGACTTAAGCTGCTTTAGCACTTCAACAAACAGGTCACTATCCTGGTTTTAGCTTTTGGGGGTTTTTGCAAACCTGGAATAAAGCAGAGAGATGAGAGCAAGGCGATTGTTCGTATAAATTATTGGTAGCTCCCAAGAATATTTGGGAACCAGGTCAGAGGAGTGGTGGTGCAAACCACAGGTTTACTGTTACACCTTGCTCTGCTGACCTGCAGGAAGGAGTAGGGGAAATGCTGCTGTAGGGATGCAGGCAAGATTGCAGCGGTGCCTCGGCCGCTCTCGGTCCCAGCCTGACGTGCTTGAGCTCTTGGTGAAGAGGGGTTTGCCCTGGAAACCGCCTGCCATGACCTATAGAAAGGGATGACATGCTCAGCTAAACTGAGGTGCTCTTTAAGATTATCCTACAGGGGAATGGACAGACGGGATTTAGCGCAGAGTTGTGCAAATGAAGGTGGGCAAATCCAGGATAACTGTGAACAGGCCAAGGTGGTATAGGGGTGCTGAAAAAAGGATAGAAAAGCTGTTCTCTGACTCATCTGCGGTGGCGTGGTTATGCACTCACAAGTGTAAAAATGTTGGTGAGGAGACAGCAAACTGACATTTGTCGTCACTGACATGCAATGAAGTCGCTGCAGAACAGGCCCCATTTGTCTGCCAGCACAACCCACAAACAAGCACAGAGGCGATGGCAGAAAATGTGGATCTCGCAGTGTTGCCTGTATTTACATAAAGAAATTTCACTTCTGTTACAGCTTCCTTGGGAATACATGGGAGGGGTAGCTCTTCAGCTGAGGATGCTGTCTCAGCCTTATATAAATACCTGTAGAATTGCTCAAATAGTTCATTAGTAGCTTATGAGTTTGTGTGCTTGCATTCCTCGCTAGCTCTAATTGCAAGGATGTTGATTCGTACTGCATCCGACCGGAGCCAGCTAACAGATTCTCTGCTCTATTGCCCCATTAAATGAGGTGTTACTGTATTTGACTCAAGCTGAAAAGGATCCCATCCCATTTAGTAAAGAGACCGGCTAGGGCTGACCTAGCTGGGGACAGATTTCCTTCCAAATCTCAAAGAAGTCCTCCTGAATATGAGATGTTAATTGTGGCAGGAATTAAGGATTAAACAGTCATGGCTTCAGGTTACTATTGGGAACTGAAATCAGGATTACAAAGGAAACTGGGCCATGCCCTCACAATGCTATTACCCCAGTTCTTGAATCTAAAAAACCTTAGAAACTCATCCTTGGTGACCAATAAAACTAGTCTAAATTGTGCTTACTGAGGCCTGAGGAAAAGAGTCATAATTGTGCAGCCATAGTTTGGACACCTTTCAAAGCAGAAGATAACATCAAGGATGAGAGAGTGAAACTCGGCTCTGATTTATACCCTCTGCAACCTTTATTAGCACCAAAGCTCCAGCGTTGGCTGTACATCAGGCCACAACCTCATCTCCTGCCCAGGAGAGACAGACCCCATGCCAGAGGCCAGCCACTTGTGCCTTGAGTCACTGTGGAGAGAACAAATACGTTACAAGAGCATTTCCCCTCAGGCAGAGAGTCCATGAAGTCCCTGTTCAGCCTCCAACATGGGGTAACCGTTAACCTCAATGGCTGCATCCCCTGTGGGCAGGTACAAGGCTGGATTGTGCTCCCGGGGCGGGGGGGTGAAAGCCAGCCCCATCTCCCCCATAGCACCTACTGAAGGGCTCAGCGTTAGGGTGATGCCCCCCATTCAAGTTTTTCATGGAGGATGCTCAGATAGGCTAAATATTTATGATGGTGTGAAACCCCGTACCTGACCCCAGAATACAAAGCCATAGAGATGAACGGGAAGAAAAAGAAATTCTGTGGTTGAAATTTATGACATGGTAGCACATACTTAATAACCAATTAAAGCCAGGATTTATTGGGAGCTAAATTACATTTGTATTATAAATAGAACTAGAATATACTGTTACGGAACAAAAGCAAAACATCTTAGCATTTAATATTGTAAAAGACAAAGTAATCTAATGGACCCTAAATGTTAATGGGTGTAAAGATTTACACTTTAATTGCATTTTTAAGTCATCTTATTTTACAGTGCTCTTTTTTCTATGTACATAGAAATCAGCAATGTGCTGCAACATTATACTTAGTAGTGGCAAGACGGACTTAGGAAAACCTGTTACTATGGGCAAGATCAGTTTATTACTTATAAATCCTCGCAAACATTTTAATTGAAATGAGCAGTGGACTTTCACTGACCTTGACTGTATGTGTGTAAGACCTTCATAGCAAATTAAGCTGGTGAAAAGTGTGTGTCTGTGAAGCCAAGAAGGGAGTGGTAACAGACAATTTCTATTTGTAAAGCCCACAAATAAACTATATTAGATTTAGGGATTTGCTTTATGGGAGGGAAAAAAACCCCAACCTAATAAATGATGAAACATAAAATAACGTCTGATGAAATTATCAAATAATAATATTGTATTTATTAAAGTATTATCAGCTATAATCCAACTTAGGGACAATATCTGAGGCTGGCATTTTAGGACCTGCTTTCACAGCATATAGAAATGTTACAAACTTCCCAGAAACTGATTCCTGAGCTCATAAAATTTCTCTTCCAGTTTGTGTTGCTGCTTCAAGATTCATAAGCTGACTTACAGTTATAGATGAATCTAACTCATATTACATTTGAAAAAATAAATGTGCACTAAAAGTAATTAAAGCATGTTGGTTCATGAATAATACACCATTTTACTACTATTTGCAGAGTATAATGAGACAAGCTACTAAATTGACAATGAATGCTCTATTATGTGATTGCCAACTGTTTTATAAGATATTGAACAGATTCATTTATTCTATCATCATGTGCATTATCAAGCTATTGCTTTTTAATAAATTAATTTCTCCTATGTCTCCAGAGCCTTACTTTGAAATCTGGCTGAAGGCATAAATGAAATTAATTTTGTGGTCTGAGTTTAACTACTAGTGCCGGGTGACTTACAAATACTGCGTCTCAGTTGGCAGCCGCCGCAGAAGGGGATTTCTGCCGGGTGGCCGCAGCAGTGGCGTGCTGGCCCCAGCGGAGGGGCTTAATTGCAACATCGAAGGATGCTTTTTAATAGCCAGCTGACAGAAATAGTCGCCCCTGCAGGGTAGGGCTCTCTGACAGCTCTTGTTTATCAGGGGCTCTCCTTGCCAGTCATCCCCTTTCCCCTGCCCTTCACCCCCACCCACTAACACGCCGTAAATTGACCCTTTAATTGTTTAGCAGCCGAAACCTGGTGACACCATTCATTGACTGTAAAGCAGCACTTAATCCCTGGTTGGGTGATAGTGTCATTAGGAAAATAATGTGATTGCGGGGAAGAATCTCCGTCTCGGCTATGCGCTGTGTTGGAGGAGAGGATTATCTGTGAGCCCTCGGCTGGGGCTGAAACAACACATAATGTCCATACAGCCCCGATGCTGCAGAGCTATTTTGCTCGATGGTAAACAACTTCTAATTGCGGCTGTTGACAGGACTCACCGTGTTATAACTAACCTTGCTGCAATGTTATTATTTCTGAAGGGAGCCTTTCTCCATATTTTTAACAATAAGTCTGACAGGTGTCATATTAAAAACAGGGTTTAATTCTAATGCAACTATTCCCACCCGCCTTTCCCTTTTCATTTTTGTGCCTCTGTAATGCATGAATTTCTCCTGCTCATAAAGATTAAAGGAACAGCTTTGCTGGAAGGAAAATACTTCTGGTTTGTTTGTAGTCCAGATACATTTGAGATGGTCTCAGTACCAGCTCCCTTTCTCCTCTCTTCTCCAGCCACACCGGCTCAATGCTGGGAGGGTAAGAGGGAGAGAAATAAAGCCTTCCCTGGGATGAGAAGTAATTCAGGATCTATTGAAGCAAAATTTCAGGCTTCTTTTGAACTGTGACCCGCGGCCGCCGGCCGAGCGCTCCATGGGCTGCGCAGCCTGTGATGCATTGCTGACTGCTGTCCACCAGAGACCGAGCCCAGGCCAGCAGTTCACTTACAAGTTTACACTGGATTTAAGTCAAAATGCTAAAACGCTGGTGTTCAATCACTGCTAACTGTGTGCTCGGCAGACAGCTCCCAGCAGACTCCGTGCTTGTAAAATCCAATACGCCACATAAAGTAAGGGTTTATGGAGGTGCAAGGGGTTTAGAAGATATTTTTTCCCCTTCCATCCTGCTTTTCAGGTGCTGGGACAGCTTCAGCTGCGTCCCACACATAAACCAGGCAGCAGCACAAAGTGCAGACGGCTGCATACAGAAAGGTGCTACCCATTGCCATAACATTTCCCCATCTCTCCTGCCCTTCATCTCAGGCTGCCTGCAAAAGGCAAAGTCCATTTTAAGGCCATTAGTTATGTGTTGATGTGATGATCGGAGTTGGGACTGGCGTGCCTCCCATGCACTTGCTTTTTCTCTCCTCCCTTTGCAAAGAGCTTACATGTTTCACGCCCGCAAGCATCACACACGTTTCTCAATCCCCGCTAAGAATATTACGAGCTGCTCAAACCGCCGCTGTTAAAGGCTAACACCAGCTCAAGGAAAAGGGTGCCTGCTTTGCCAGGAGGGATCGTGTAAATCCAATGTACAAAGCTCCTAATTTAGACTGTGCTCACATATCCACGGGCACTGCACCAGACCTGCATAAGGTTTCCATATGAACAATGTGCACAGTACAGACTTCGGTCCCAAAGCGTTGGCTAATGTTCAGTTTTTATAACAGTTCTTTTAAAAGAGTGAAGATAACCAGCCAAAATAGTCTCACCAGGCATTTGGCGATCTGTTCTGTACCCCCTTAAGATAAATGATTTTCTGGGACACACAAAAAAAATATATATTATTTCTTCCTCTTTTTTTTTTTTTTTTTTTTTTTTTTTTTGCATAAGCAACTGCCCAGCAAATTGATAAGAGCCCTTTTTAATTAGATAGTGAAGTTGTATGGGTAATGTTCCATATAAAAGGTCTATAAAACACAGCAGAATTAATAAAATGACTGCTTCTCATTTAATTCAGGTCCTCCAAAGGGATCCGTATGTCTTGCTTTGGTCTGTTTGTAGTACTTCTCTCCACTATCTAGCCACGAATTGATTAAAATCACATTCCTCTCTTAAAACTGAAGCCCAGTTGGTAAGGGATACTGGATAGTAATTAAGGTCTGTGCACAGACACATGAACCCCCATAAAAAAAATACCAAAAGGAATCACTGTGCATCGCTTGGATTATATGCAAACACAGCTCATGTTGACAGCTACCTCTGGATGACTCCATCAGTACACACTTTATCTCCAGCTGTCCAAGTAATTTTCCCAGGATTTCGCCCCTCTTTTTCACTCCTCTCCACACAGATGGATTAGAGCAACAAACGGTTTACATGCTGCACATCATTAGCTATCCTCCCTCACTACCCAGCAGATAACAACTGGGCTCTATCATCAGGACATTCATAACACCTTGACACTTTTACAACTATGCTGTTCTCTGCCAGAGCAATCTTCTCTTTTAAAGCATGAAGCTAATTCACGAAACACCCGTTGGAAAGTACTCTGCAAAAGCAACAGGGGTGGGGGAGAAAAGAAGCAGCACAGCACAGAAAAGGAATCTAGTAAATAACATAGTTAGCACTGTTAAAAAAAAATCAAGAGAACAGCAGCACATTCTTTCTCTTCAAGATACCTCTCTATTTTCCCATTGCCTCCACCCCATAGTGAAGGACATCATCAAACAGCCACTCATTTGTCTGCCGTATGTCAATGCTTCCATCCCCGTGTCATCGAGGCACCTTCAGTGCCTGGTGTCGGCACAGCTCTCTGCAATCGCAGGCTGAAGGAGGCAGACGGCTCGGGGCGAGGGTCCCCGTTTGGGTGCTGTGCTCCTGGCCAGGGCTTGGATGGGGACGGGTTTCACTAATGAACCTTTTTGCAAAGGGACTGGTTGAAGGCTTCGCTCAGTGCTGTGTTTACTGTTGGGCATTACCAATGGCTTCTTCTGATTTTCCTAAACTGCCTCCAGTCTCAGGGCATCTTGACTCTAACAGATTTGTTTATAAAGCAGCGTATTCTCTGCATAGGTTGGAATCCTGCTTCAGAGACCATGCATGCTCGGACATGGGCTTACATTTAGGATAAAATACAAGTCTACATTAGCCACTGTGGATGGAAAGAAATACATTTTAGCAGCATTTTCCAAGCTTCTCAGCATGCCCCCCTGACGCCCCAACCATACATTTTAATATATAGTACACGCTTGTTTAAAAAAGAAATACATAAGGAGAAAGAGTAATTACCGTAGCTTAAATTCAGCCTGATAAGAAGGGCTTGCACAGTCTGAGCAGCTGTTCCACTGCCATTCAGATTATGAAAATATAATCCTAGAGAACCTTGTCAAGATAAATACAGAGCATGAAATGTATAGGCAATTTTTCCCCAGCCACATATAATGATCAATTCCAAAGCCACAAGTGATACCAAAGGACAAAATAAGATCTGTCTAGACTTTCTCACTTACAAGATATTGATCATTCCAATGGTAAACTGGTTAGTATAAGTGTGTTTGGCTTGAAAGGTCATGAGCTTAACACCTGACAAGGAGTTATTCAACCTTGATATAAGTCAAATTATTGCAGTGTTGCTGGAAAGACTTTCTCTAATAAAAATCCCTACCTGGTCTGAGAATATCTGAAATTTGTCTTCCAGCTGTCAAAAGAAAAAGCGGGGGAAAAAAAAAGTCAAGACTTGGCATGGGTTTCTGCTGGTTCACCTCTACCTGATTTTGCAAGTAGAGGTCCCAGCAGTCAGTTACTTCCTGGGCAGACCACAGGCAACATCTGCTGCACGGACAGCAGTGGAAGCTGTCACTGATTGAAAGGGCACCTCCACTCCCCTAAGAGCTTCTGGTGGCTCTTCATTCCCAGCAACGGAGTTTGCTCGCTCACCTACATGGACTTGCAGATCCAGGGCACCCATATAAGGGCAAAAAATCACCATTAAAATGGGAAATGTTGACTTTGGAAGGAAAGCAGAGGGGAGAGGGTCAAGCAACGCCCTTCAGCATGTGGGTGGGAAATGCTCTGCGGCATCACCCTCCAGCGCCTCCCCTTCAGAAAGTCCTCTGGGGCTTGAGCAGTGCATCAGAGACACAGTCCTTAGCCAGCCTCCTCCTTTTTTTTATGGGGATAACTAGCAAGTGCTTATTAGGACTATTAGGAGCTTGATGTAAGTTTGCTGGATCTTTTCCAAGAACTATAAATACCCAATCTATTTTGCTTTATTCAGTTCTTTTTGTTTTGCTGATATGATACTAGTTAAGGTTAATGGGGTTTGCTTTAATATTAGACACAAGATCACTTAACTACCTTTAATGAACACTGGAGTCAATGCATTGTGGAGTAATTCACACAGACATTGCCTCAGGTAAATCAACCGGAAAAATGTAAGCCAGTCAAATAAATAAATCTGACTGGCTGTAAATGTGCCAGATTTTACACCAAAATATATTTGAAAGCCAATGACTTAGGCACATCTAGGATATTAAAATGGAGGGTTTGGAGTCTGTTTCTTTTCAATTGCTTTTCCTTTTTAATGTCTTCTGCACATCCCTCCTGTGCTGAAACCAAGCTGAGAGTGCAAGAAAAATTATTTTCACAAGTGTTTCTAATAGAAGCAAATGCTTTGGAGCTTTGTGCCATTCTTTTATTTGGAATGAAAATGGTAAAAAAAAAAAAAAGAAAAAGCTTTTTTAGGCTGCCTATCTCAACACAGGAGAGTGAGAGACAAAGAGGATAGAGAGAGGGAGAGGAAAAATGGAGATAAAGAAAGAAGAGAGAAAGAGAGAATGAAAGAGTGAAAGAAAAAGAAAGAAACAAACAGAGAGCAAGTCATTTTATCTGAGTTGGATAAAATTATGACAGTGAAATTCTAGACAGGTAATACACTAGTGTCAATAAATATTTATTAACCAGAAATAGGAACCAGAGGAACCCGACCAACTCAATGAAGTTAGGGGGGTAACTTACTTCATACTAATGCAAAACTATGCTAACATTAAAAATGCTTTTACCTCATAACACTGAAATAGTGAGCCATGTATGGAGGAAAACCACCTCCCAGATACTCTTTGGAGGAAGGCAGGCAATTTCTTTAAGTACTGAATTCTCATAAAAGCATGCAATATTTCAGCAATAAGGAATGACAGGGTGTTCATTATCGGTTATTAATGTTTGCCTAAATGGAGCGTAAGGCCCAGGCCTTCGGGGGAGCGCAGTGCTCCCAGCATTGCTTAATTACTGCCTCTTCTTAACCCAGCAATGCCAAGCTCTGATGCAAAGCTCTGCTGTTGTAGACTGGCTGTATTGCTATATGAGAGTAATTCTGTTTGGCTGTGAAAAGGAAGAATAATGGACATGTGAAGGCTGTTGCACAGGTGACAGAAGTTAATCAGTTTTTCTTCCCAGATAAACTCCAGACAATACAAGGAATTTGACTGTAACCATCACCTCAACTTGCAAACACTTTGACCTATGCTACTAGTTTTCAGACATTACACAATACCAGCACAGACTGGACAACACTTCTAGGAGGCAAGAAAGAACTTTTTTTTCTTTTTTTTTTTTTTTTTTTTTTCCCCAAAAAGGCTGAAAAGAGGTGGTGTTTGTTCTGGAATAGACCCTTGTATTTCTTTATGCCACCACATATTTCAGTGCAGGAGCAAGCTCATTAGGATGTACTGGCCTTGGGGAAGGGGCTTGCTGCAGATAGTAGAGGAAGACACATGGGCAGGATTTCTTATTTACTGGAGGATGTTGCTACCCTGGTGGCACAGTAGGTATAAGCAAGGCCATATATTTTTACTGCTTTTTTAGGAATGACTGTGGCAACAGGTAAGGAAGTGGCCAAGTAGGGAGCAGCTTAGGCAGCGCTTGGGCAGAGCTTGAAGGATGCCAAGGGCTTTGGGGGAAAACAAAAGCCCTCATTTTCTCTGTATAAAACCAGGTCAGCTAATTCACCCCAGATCTGAGGGCAGTGGCTCCCAGGTTCCCCCTGTCCACTCAGAAGAAATTTAATTTCACAGATTGAAACTCTACTTCTAGATATTTCAATCCTTATGGGCAGAAGACACTAAACACCACCTACCTGAGAAGCGCTCACACTAAACTAGAATTAGCTGTAAACTCAAAAAAAAATAAAGAGTCAAACCAAATTGTAACATATGACTGTAAGGTACAGCTGTCACACTGCAATATCATAATTCCTTACAGAAGTGCGGTGGGTTCTCTGATGGGGGGATGCGATGGCTGCTTCTTCCAGGTGAATGTGTGCTTTGGCTGTAACACCTATTCAACAACTAATCAAATGCATTACGATTGCAGACAAGAAAAATCATGGAAGGCAGACTGTTAGCAGTAAATCATAAATAATAAGGGGAACAAATAAGTTTCTATTAACATTGTGTCCTTCTATTTATTTGTTTATATTCTGTCTACAGAAAATGTGATGCTGGACTGGGGATGGCTTAGGACAACCTTCTGGCATGAAGACAGCTACAAAGCACAAAATACAAAAAATGAACTCAGAAAGAAACAAGAAAAAAACAGCGTTTTCTTGGCATCAACAAGAAGCTCTTTATTTTTCCTCAAGTTTTCTTTTCTAAAAAAAAAAAAAAAAATTGGAACTAAGACATTTGCAGAAATGAGACAAACTTTCTCTTCAGGTGACAATATTCAAGCAAGCATGTTGTTTTATTGAATTTGAATTGAAAGAAAAAAAAAAGAGATCTGGAATGGGATACAGTATCAGGAGAACTGAGAAACTGTGAACTTTCAAAGAAAAAGAACTCCTTAAAACTGTGAACTGAGAAATGGACGGAAATACCATTTAAACCCCTGATTACGCTCTGTGTGTTCTTAAGGAGACAACATCATCTTTGCTAACTCGACGGTATTTAGGGAATGGTTTACAACGTATCTTTTATTATAATCTTTTAAGAAAAAAATAGAAATATTTAATTGGCTGCGACTTTACCATTTCTGTTCAGATGTCTTCTTGCACCTTCTTTTTCTAGAAAGAGCAGATGTATTTGCAGCCAGCAGTCAAGGGCAGGAAAGATTTCTTTCCTTAATAATCTTTTTATTTGCCACACCCAATAAAATCTTTGTAGGGAAAAAGAATCAACACAACTACCATCTCCCAATCAATACCTAAAGCCTAACAGACAGTAATTATCAAAATAAAGAGGAAATCCCATATTGGGCTGCGTACGTACCCATTAATCAAAACAACAGAAAATATCTGCAGCATTGCTTTTCTAAAATAAGACAAAAGATGCCTCCTTGGGTTACACTTTGAACAGGCTATAATCAAAAGAAAGAGAACCAGGACTAACTAAGCCCCAGGAAGCCGCATTGTCCCTTTAACCCGCAGTATTCCCCATTTCCCATTAGTACTTAACATTTTTCGCTATGTTGTGACTGCTATTATTTCATTTAACACTGGTTAATCTGTATCTGAGGTATATGGAAACCCTCTAGATGATAAGATTGGACAGGTTCCAGTGTTGGCAGTTTTCGAGCGTGCACACACTCGTGTGTTTTGATCCTTCCAGGAGCTCCCTGTTATTTGGACTGCCTGCCAATTCTTTCTTGGATCAGCCTCTCGCTCAGCTCCCAGAGGGCCGCGGCCGTCGCTTCGCCCTGCGCCTCCTGCGACGGCAGGCAGCGGCAGCAGTTGTTGAAGTACATCCCTCCCAGGCCCTCCAGCTCCGCAGCTGTGGCACAGTAGACAGTTGTGGCAGCTCCTTGTTGCTGGAATTTAAAAAAAAAAAAAAAAAAAAAAAGAGAGAGAAAAGCCTATATAAATATATATAGAGATATTTTATCATTGTAATTTTGACCGCAGTCCTCTGAAGCTGTGTTTTATGAAAGCATCACTGAAAAGCATTGTGGCTGACAGGGTAACCAGCCTGGTGACAAGGCTGAAACCCTGCTGAAGGTGCTGCCTGCCTGCTGGCCACTTATTTACAAAACACCTTAGTGAGGACTTTTTTTCTTTTCCTTTTCTCTTAGAGCAAAAGAAAAGAAAAAGACAATCCTGAACCACAGCCCCAGTCTCAGGTCTTTTGCCCCTTTTCAATAAGAACCTGTATCAGCAGCAGGGAGAGTCTGGCCTGATGCAGAGGGCAGGGTCTGTCCAGGTGGTGTTTGAAACTAGAGCAGTTGAGTCTGGTTTAAAAGCAGCACCTCAAAAGTTCCTGGTTGCCCTTTGCAACACAGAGAGCACTTACCATACACCTCGGGCACCCCTGCTTCCTAATCCTGACCAGCAGTGCAGGCTGATATATGTATTTTGTTTGTTTGGGTTTTTTAAACCTCTTGTACAAAATTAACCTGGGCACTCCAATTAAGACCTATCATGTAAAGTGCAATCGGGAGTGGTGCCAAACCTGCCTATATATCTTTGATCAACAGTTTCACTGTGGCAGTTGTCACCGCTGCCTTGTAAGAATGCTTATCTGCTGCAGGCAGAGAGAGGTTCTGATTTTACAGAGACACAAGGCTTTCCAGTGGGTTTTTTTGTTCTGTAACAACCATTTCTCATGTCTTATAATGCTTTAAGAAACGGAGCAGGTAGATTAGAGGCTTTTGTGGATCAGGAGGTTTTTTCTTTTTCTTTCTTTTTCTTTTAAATACCAAGTGAACTTATGTTCAAAGAGGAAGAATGGGTTTCTCTGAATTTCTCTAACAGGAACCTGGAGATCAAGGCCACAGGGTCGGGACAGGCACCCCGGCACTGGCGATGGGCTACTCCCTGGCACAGATTAAAAGCGCAGTGCCAGAATAGCTGTAAAGAGGACAAGAAGCTAGTTTGCTTAGTAAACTATAATTAAAAATAATAGGTGAGGACACATAGCAAGACACAACGCTAATTTAAAACCAGTACAGTTTATCTGGCATCTTATGATTATTTGTGTACATCTTAGTCCTTTCTGTGGTAACTAATTATGAGCTGATAGGAGTCAGAATAATAAGGCTGCCAAATATGATTGAAAAAGATATTGCCACATTAGGATAATTTCATGGGGAAAGAGAATAGGCTTCAATCTCTTGTGATCTTCCTCTAGTCCTTTTTTGCTGGCCTTTCGTTGTCACAACCAAGGAAACTCAGGGTGCTCTTAGGGGGTCAACCTGCAGAAGACCTCTACTTTGCATTCCCAACCTTCAAGGGCAGCAAGCAGTCTAAAAAGCCCCAATTCTCCTTAATTGAGGCATCTCAATTTTGTAATGGCAAATATTTGTTTGCAAGACATGCATTTTTCTCAGAAGATGGGATTAAACTGATAATGATGACTCCACAACTTAGAAATGATCTCCCATCACAAGGTAAACCAAAACTGTCTGTATTAAGTATTTTGAAAGGCATATATTTATCAACAGACCAAAATATTTTTAAAGTTAGTATAATACATAGTAATCCTCTTATTAAACCAATATCTTTTTTAAAAAAAGAGAAAGTATCTTAAAGGCAGTAGCAGAAATGGAATAGAGTTCTACTAAAAATAATATTAATAGAGAACAATAAAATTCCTATGCTCATTTGAACTATCCTATAAAGCTCCACAGCACAGGTGTGATCACTGTATTCAGCTGTTTAGAATGATTCAAAGCCCCTGAAGAGTATTATTAGTTTTTTGCAAGCAATTCAACTGGACTTTTATTAGAAAGGTAAAATTAAACTAAATTGCTCAATGCAGAGTGAGAGCCCTTAAGCTATTGCTGAAAAGCATCCATCCATCCAAGCTAAACTCAGGCTAGCTCTAATAGAATTCAGCTAATTCATAAAATGGAAGTTTATCAGAGCAGTTTAAAATCCAACCCAAACAATAATTTATCTTTTCAAATGAGTCAAATTTGACGACTTTTAAACAAAATTCTCAGCAGGCAGAAAAACGTCCCACAGTATAACAGCAGTGCTTTATACTTCGAACATTGACACAACCTAGACTCCAAGAGAAGAGAATAGTTTTCCCTGTGTGAGCGTAGGATATTTTCTTTAAGCGATAAAAGATTATGTGGCTGGAAGCCCAAAGCACTTTATCTTGCGATGCCTCCAGTGTTTCACTGAGAACTGGATGTAAGCAATGTGCCATTTGCTTTTTTGGCTGTGTATATCTTCACTTCTTTCTAAATGTTTCAATCATGTTGGCTGTTTTAGAAGAAGAAAGTTCAATGGCTCTACCATTGAAAGAAAAGTACCTTTCTTATTACTTAAGAGAAATGCAGTCGTATTTATCCCTTCGTTGATAGAGGGTAAAGCTTTAATATCTCAGAATAATGGACAAAGAAGAACTCATCAAACCTAGGAGTTTCCTTCAGACAGCAAAACTCCAAAACAGAAGGTAAATCCCAGATTCTCAAAGCCATTTAAGCACCTAATTTCCTTTGGTGAATGTAAGCTAGTTGCATTCAGACACCTGAGGATTTGCCTAAGTGACTTGCCCAAGGACAGAGAGGAACAAATGTCACAGAATCACAGCAATCAAATCACACTTTGGGTTGGGAGGGATGTCAGGAGGTCTCTAGCCCAACCTCCTGCCCAAAGTGGGATGCCTAGCAGCCCCATATATGCCATGCTGAACGGGAAGATCCTCAGGGGACAAATTCCTCCTTTGCATCTATGACTCAGATACCACAAACCTCCAGGAAGAGCCAGAGCTGTAGATAACTGCAAAATGCCTGCGCTGCCACCCATGTCTAGCCAGGCTGAGAAACTGCTTAGTTTCTCAGTAGATATTGTTTATCCCTCATGAACAATCTTTTGAATGACATCTTTATATGTTAGGCCTTATGACAGTTTAATAACAAGTTTTAATTTTTTTGCTCATCAGCTTTCCTGTTCACATATCATCAGCATACGACAGCAGAGGATGTTAGGGAATCTAATTAGTAAACAATTCCATACTGCTGATACAAGATGAAACATTCTTAAACCGATAAAAAGAGCACTTTAATCACTGTTGAATGACTTTCAATGCCAAGCAGTTTGTGCCATGTCAGAACATAATTTGAAGAAGATTAGAGTACTATATAAAAGAATTAATGTTAACAACTTCGTTAAAAAATGTCTTAAACAATGAGCCTGTCAGTTGTCACAGACTGTCCCTGATCTATTGTGATTAACGCCCCCCCCCCCCCCCCAACAATTTCAACTGATAAACAATGCTAAAAGCACTGGGCAACCTAAACATTTTTTTTTTCCATACGTCCATCAGTTGTTCAGGGTGCTAATCACCAGAGCTGGGGGTCAGCCTTCTTTAACCTGCAACAAAGGCAGCGGGTTGCAATGATGAATACACAGGATAAAGAATTTGTGAGAAGCCCAACTGAATCTTTAATCATGCCTCAATGCCATTTCCGATCCAGTCAAACATTTGAAAGCTGCTAGGCAAGCACCACACTATCAATCTTTCTAGCATACGTAAAATTACCCAGGAATCTTGTTTTGGATTAAGTTGAAGAGTGTCTTAGTAATAAGGGTTCATCATTCTCTTCCGCAAATCATTTGTCAGTTTTGTAATGCAATCTTCAACTGCAGCAGGGTGGGATTTATACAGCAGTTGCTGTTTATTTATAGTTGAGGCTCAAAGATCTAAATTATCCATCCTTCCAAAATCCTTTGTTGAGATGAAAATACTAAGTAGCTACTAGTTCATAGGCACTTATTTCATAACTGTCAGCTGTCAATTTATAACTGATGGCACTGAATACAAATTAATATTGAATATCTTAACAGTAAAAGAAAAGGGGTTCTTGAGATACAGTATACGGTAAAACCCTCATTAATATATGTAATGCATCCGTTAGTATTCTAAGATACCATTTATGTTCCTGATAAGAAAACACATTACACAGTTAATGTTTAGTTTTCAGATTTGTCTACTTTCAAATGCATGTTTATTTTCTAAAATTGGATTCCTGTTCTGAAGCAAGTTTGCATACCAAGCGTATAAATAATAGAAACAAAGCCATAATTTATCTGTATATTTATCAACCACAAATGAATAAGATCCACTCTAAACTCTGTTAAGGGCACACAGATAGCACTAAGCATTGCCTGCCAGTGAGATGGGATCAGCTTCTTTGAAAGGGAGGGTTTTATTTTCTTATGAAAAATTAAGGATAAAGGCCAGTTATCTCAATAGCCTGAGGTTAAGTTTAGCACAGTGCATTTTAAAAGATGGCCAGTGGAAAGAGGTGAATTCAAAATGACATGAAAGGTGACTATTTGTGACAAGGGCCAGCAAACAGCTCAAATGAAATAAAAAGGCAAGTGCTTCCTTAAAACTTTTCAGGCTGTTCCTGTTATTCATCTCAGGACTATTAGACAAAGCCAACACATCCCTAACACAAAAATATCAGATCCACACAACGGCACTGTGAACATACCATTTATAGCGGAATAACTCATTACATAGCAGTGTGGAGATGAGGTAGTATGAACATATTCCAGATCATGAAACCAATGGGGTCTCCCATACCTTCTTTGTGCCTCTGAAAAGCACCCTGAAGAGTTCAAATCCGTTCTGCTAGAGAGGGAAAAACTCTCCGCCAGCTAGCTTCAGCAATGGTCATTTCCTGATTTGATGTGAAATATAAAATCTCCCTGGAATAACAAACAAAATTTATGGAGCCTATTTCCACAATGATCCGTTCCAAATTGTCCAAACCAAACCCTAAAGCTACAGCTGCAATTTTATATTCCTCAAGCCTCATCTTCACCTGGTGTAAATCAGCACAGGTCCATTGCCTTCTCTGAGGCTCCATGGATTGGCAGCTGCTGAGGATCAGCTCTGTTGCTTGCTGCAAGCCTGATGTCCATGTCCAGGGCGAGTGGCTGCAGGGACGTGCTGCCTGGCCGGCTGAGCTGGGCACGGGCTGCCCGCAGCGGGCTGGGGAGCCACAGCTCCAGATTGAGGCTCAGCAGCCCAGCTTTGGCTTACCTCCTGGAAGAAAACTGCCCTCAGATGGATTTGTTTCCTTTCAGGATTGCTAGCAACCCCCAGCTGGGATTGTGGCACAGAGTTTTCTCAAAATACACTTATTCCTTTCTCTGTAATGTTAAAATGTTTCAGCAGATAACTTGAATTGGTACTTTTTCCCATCAAACCCCAGTCCTTGAGAACAGCACGATGACCTCTTCTGAAAAACACTAGCAAGTGTAAAATCCACATGTCCTCATTCAACCTTGAGGATTCCCCAGTGTCTGAAGTGCTTTTAGGAGCAGTCTTAAGAGCTGTGTGGTGGTACTGGCTGTGGCTGAGGCCAGTCATAGCTGAGGAAGCTCCTTTTCAATGCCAGGCGTTACTTTGCTCCATTTCCTACCAGGGTAACTCAGAGCTGTGAGGAATAGTCACTTTTTGTAAAATGCAATGAACAAGTTTTAGTCTCACATGTGAGATGACAGGAGAACTGTTCAGTTCCTGCTGCAGTCCTCTTACTCAGATCAATCCCAGATGCACAGTTATCTTATGAATAACACTCAGAATATGGATGTATTAGTCTCCTGTAAGAAAACAGGATTCCCTGATTGCTTTTTCAGCAAGGAAATATGAAATTGAGACCTGTCTTTGCTATTTTGGGTGAGTATGATAAACTGAAATCATATCCACAGCTAAAAAAATAAAACTTTGGAGCTGCCAAATATGATCTAAAAACCAAATTGGGATCAGTTGACTTCAGGTCCCATCTCCACCCAAGTGCCAGGAGGAAAACGTGACCTGAACTGACTCTGTAATTACAGTCTTTTCAAAGGTCGCACTGAACCACATCTAAACCAGAGATTCTCAACCACCTCCCCTTCCCCCATCACCACATTTAAACCAGCAAAGCATCTCTTAGAAGATAATACAACGGATAAACCGAAATCTATAAGGTCTGCTTTTTTTCCTCTGATGTATGCCTTTTTCAATTAATTCCCAACTACAAAGACTCAAAACTCCATCAGCTTCTCTACTTGCAAAGCATAGTTGGTTTCAAGCTGTAACTTTTCTTAGCATCAGTAAGACCTTTACACATTTACAGTGTTCTTTACATACGTTATAGAAGATAAGTGTGCTATGTTCTTTGAGTAAGGAAACTGCAGTAGTTCACAGAAGAGGATTTGTTTTCAACTGCTGAGGCATTAAGACCTAGTGATTATTTCAACTATTCAGTATATGCAACTATATTTAACTTACATTTTGGGTTTTAAATTTGCAAAAGAAAAATGTGTCCATTGTAATAAATGTATTTTGATAATGCACCATGTTGTTTGTGTTATGCAACACCCCTTATGTTCTCAATTACGACAATGATAGTGCTTGAAAACTTCCAACTTCCAACATCCAGTGTCAAACAGATTGTCTGCAATCATTCCACAGGAGAAAAAGAAATACAGTACAGGATGTCAAGTCAGAAGAACCAGGTTGGTTTTCTCTTTCAACTTTTACTTCCCTAGTGAACTTCGTCAAGTCACTTCAACTCCATGTACCTCACTTTCCCAGCTGTAAAATGAGGAGAGTATTATTATTGACCCACCTCACAGGGGTGTTGTGAGGACAAGTTCAGATTTATGGAGTGCTTTCACACTTATTGTTGAAAAGCACTGTGTAAGTATAAAGTGTTATATTATAAACCATTGTTAAAATGTTTAGAAGGTGTAGAACAAGGTTGGCAAAAATAGCTGACAAAAATGTAATTACCTTTTAAAATCATGCTTATTTTTCTCTATTGTATAAACTTTAATCTGTGAAGCTATCTGCTACACCGGGCCCTATTCCTGTCTCTTCCCTTTCTTACCCTGTTTCTTTTTGCCCAGTTCACAGAGAACTTGGTAAAACTCTTATTAGCCAAAATACCATTGAATTCTTCAAAAAATGGATGCTTTAGAGGGAACCAGCCCCTGAAAGGGTGATCCATGGGTTCATCTTTCCTACCCTTTGCATATGCTACCAAAAGCTATCATGGCATACCACGGGTGGCATTCAGTTGCCTAACGTGGGTTTTAAGACATCTGAGCTGCCTTAGGATATTCTGCATGCTCTACAGCAGTCCTTCGGAAGGACACACATTCCCCATAGGTCTCAAATAAAACCATACAATGTTTAAGACAGCACCAGATACCTATGTCCATGCAACCTAATTGCTCTTACCACAGCACCTGGAAGGGAGCTGGTTCCACAGGGAGCACCATATTCCCTCCTTTTCCCAGTATCTTATTAAAGTCCACAATCAGCTTCTGAAAATTGTTCCAAGCCTGACACGCAGCCATCTTAAACTTCAAAAACTTTAATGAACCACATGGCTTTACTTTGCCCAACCAGCGTTTCAATGGCAGGAGCAGCAGCACGCCCCACAGGCTGCTCACCCTGGCTGTTTTACCCACATCACATTTCCACATAGATCACTTCTGCATTTTCTTCACCTGCCCGCTGAACTCCCATTCACACCTGATTTACACTTTTAAGACATCACTGCTCCACTGAAGTGGCAGTTTTGAGCACTGCATGCAAATTGCTACCATCCAGTATTGCTTCTGTTTTCTTCTCACAGGCCAGTATGGAGCAGTGGAGCGATACTGCATGCTCCTGCTCATTTCTGGATTTGGAAAAAAATGCCTGAGGAAAATTATCGATCTTCATTTCAGAGTGCAATGGGGTGCGATCAGGGTGACCATATTATGTTGCTGTCCGTTGCTTGCCCCCTGCCCTATGTGCCAATGCTGGTCAGTGGAGTGAGAAGCAAAGAGCATGTAAGAGACAGTCCTTGGGCATCACAGCAGCACTATCAGGAGCTGATCATACCTGAAAATCTCTGACACCCACTTTCTGAGATTTTGTGATGTACATTTATATAACATGAGTCCTATCACGACTTGTCAGCCACCATCAAAAGTGGAAATCCTATGGAGGATATTGGAAATCCTCCTGAAACACATAACTTGCCAGTTGAGGGCAGATTCTTCCCGGCAAGGGTAATTTGAAGAGTTGAGCAAACAGATTGTTGACAATAAACACATCCTGCCAAAAAGACAGATTAGATATGCTGCTGCAACTAAATCATCAGAATAGGGCTGGCTGGTGTTTGGGCATATGTAGATGAGAATTTGTTGAAATCACTTCTGTTATTAACTTATGCTGACTTGAAATGTTTTATGTTTTTGCTGTATCTAACTTTAATTACATATATACTTTATATAAATGTATGTATACATACGGTACTGTATATGCTGTATATATTTATATAGCTTTTTAATACTACTACTAGTCAAAATTTAGACTTTTTCATATGCAGTATTGCAAAGAATGTCATCACAATACTGACATTTGGCTTCCTCCTTCATTACACAGATAATTTTTTAGACCGAGTTTCATTTTAGATATGAGTGGAAAATAAAACCCTACACAAAACAATGCTTTTTAAGCAAGTGACCTTTTGGGACAAATATTTAACAAGCTGTTTGTTTAGGTTTTAAAGATAAAGACTGTTTTTCATCTGTTGATACACACACATATGCACATACACGCACATTTCAGTACTACAACGCATTGAAAAACCACAGGGTGTAATGATGGGGACATATCATGGTAAGAAATTAACTACTAACTCTGTCTTCCAGAAACTAATTAAGGGAATGTATTTTGCAATAATACAGATCTAGCAAACAGGCCTCTAAACTCTAGGCTTAGAGCTGTAAGCCAGGCACTCCTGTATTATGTATGTGTGATTTTCATAGATAGCCTGCTGTAAAGTGTGCCCTGTTAGTGCATCTTTCAGGCTCAAAGACACTGGCCTTGTTAATATTTCATTTAGTACATACTGTAGAGTCTCATTTATATTACTTCTATAATTAATGGTGATAGCTTAGGCACTGCCTTTACAAGGAGAGATCCCTGTATGTTGGTCGATGGATAATGAGAAACAATAGATATTTCATTCACCAGCAGCTTGTTGCTAGTTAGTAGGAAATTATCGTGTGTACTGTTGCTTTAATTGCCAGGGTAAATAATGCTGCCGCTGTGTTAGTGAACATTTTAAAGCACTTGATGCAAATAGACTAGAAACAAAACACAAAAAAAAAAATTACCTTTATTATGCTATACCTTAGCATAGGGAGTTAAAAAGGTATGTCTTAAAACATTTGCGTTCTATCATGCAAATATATCTTAATATGCATGTGCTGACTATTCAACTACTGTATTTTAGGAAATACAATTATGCTGCCTTTCTCTTCTCCTATGTAGACTGTAAATAACTGTAGATCTTTCTCTTGTTTTCCTATGTAAATATATGTAAATACTAACAAGCTATGCATGCTGATATTCTAGGCAATTTCAGGTACTTTTATAATCTGAAGGCATGTACTTGAACTGGTTTGTTAAAAAACAAAATCAACTCTCTCAAATCCTTTAAAGCTCATTAGAAATTAAAGATTTCTTACTAGACTGGTTCCTTCAATCTCGGTTGCTTTTTTGTTTATTTTTTCCCTGCTTTGCCAATGTTGTCTCCCAAGACCCGCCACCAAGGACGCATACTCCAAGGCTGTTTTCTCCAAAGCGTGGAGTCCCGTCTCAGGATGTGATTCATTCCCCAACCGAGGATGTGCAGCATTTAGATTCAACACCATCTCCATTTGTAAACCTCAACAGAGACTCGGAGAGGGGAGAAGTCTGTCCCTTTCGCTCTGACCTCTCCTTCTGTTTAACGATGTTTTCTATTTCATTTTCTCAGCCCATAATCCATCAAGTAAGGATCTAATACCACTAGTGCCAGGACTGGGTTTGAGGGCAGATGCCGTTGCAGCCAAGAGCAGTCCCCACGTCTTTGGCCGTGCCTTTGCTCTTTGGCTGTGCTGCAGTCCGGCTGCTCACGCAGACATGCTCCTCTGTTTGAACATACTCTTTATGTTTCTTTTCTAGCATGTTTATGACTTTGACAGACTGTGAAAATAATTTGATAAATAGCTTGATAAATTTTCCCATCTCTTCCCTTCAGTGCTGTAACACTGTTTGTGGGAGCCTTTCAATTGAAGGAGTGTGAACAAAAATGAAATTACTTAAGCTTATAAATCAAGTCACCTCCTGCATACAAATTTGGAGGCAGGGTTTCAATTTAGCTCTCTTCTTCCTTCTTTTTTTGTCCATGTAATAAACAAAGATTCATATGAGGAAAATGGTAAGAAGAAAGAAGAGATGCATTTATCCCCCAATACAGTAAGGGGAAAAAAAAATACTTCCCTCTGCATTATCTATGGAAAGTAAATGCAATGACAACTTTTTAATCGAAATAAAACAGCTTTCATGTCTGAAGATGCTTTTTCCAGAGTAGATGTATAAGAATAAATACATTAATTGACAGGATCCTCATGACTTTTTAAGTTCCTCAAACTTAGCTTGGTGTCTGGGGAAGATCTTTTTCCAGTCCTTGAAGACTCTTTTAAGATGAATGTTTAAAAAGCTGAGCTGACATGGGCATTATGTTCAAGTGCAAGCTGTACTATTCTTTAATAGAGGGCGTAGAAATGGTTCATAGGATTATTATCTTTCTCCAGACAAAACCCATTACCTTCACACTAGGAGGGAAAAGCTAGTTTTTAACTTATATAAAACGGAATCAATTATCAATATCTTTGCATGGTTTCCCAGCTCTGCTGGAAAGCAGTTGCAGAGCTAAACACACAGAGCCATTTGGCAAAAGGGCTTCTTCCTATGCTGGGCTTCTTGTTACACCTTTCATTTAATAAAAGCACATCTGCAGAAGCAAAAATAAGAAGCAATGATTTGTATGCAGGGCTTCCACCCTGAATGTCACAAGAGGAGACAGGAATCACATTTGCAGACTGATCGCCCAGCTACTGTTACTTTAGACTTCTTCCTAGTAAAAAGTGAACAAGCGAATAAAAAGCAGTCATCGATGCAAAGTCAAATGCAGTGGCAAACAGCAGTCCAGGTCAGAGCATCCATACAGCCTGTTGTCTTTGGTGTGGAAGAAAAAATGCTCCTTCAGCAACCTCTGCCATATAATCCTTACCATCCAGCCTCTGAATAATCCTTTTGTTGGCTTTACTGGTGGCTTTTCACAGATGCTTACGTTCCCAGTGAGAAAAGGAAAGCCAGAAGGTTAGTGGTGACTTTTCATGGTGAAAAAGTCCAAACATGCCTATCGCTTCTTAAACTACTACAAATAAAAGTCTTATTTCTTTCAGTAGACAACATCTAATCTACTCCAACCCTGTGTCCCTCAGCAGAGGGATCAATAAATGCATTAGTCATCCTTAAAAAACTGTGTCCCCAGCTACTTTACTAGCACATGCAAACTCAGATGCACATATAGGTGCAGTATGTGCAATTTATATAAAACATAATACTCTAGAAGCTGGTAATGGTGTTTGGGAAGGAAATATTCGTTATTAGACTCTTATCTATTTATCCCATTCATGAGATATGCTTCTACAAAGCGCATAATGATAAATGGCACATTTGCAAATTATCTTCTGAGTGCTGATGAGAAATCAGCAACCTGCGAGTTACCGTGACTTTGAATGAGTACACTCCACTGCAAGTCTCGTTTGCCGAGATGCCTGCCAAATGAGTGCATTAGTATATTAGGAATCTAATAAATTGACTAACAAGCATTTGATGAAAAATAGCTGTACCATCCGTTACAGTTATCATCACAGCCAACAAGGCTACTGGGGTTGGGATTCTGAAGGCACCAGCTGCTGATAAAAGAGATGTTGCTGTGCTGTGCCATGCTCTCAGCAGCATCTCCCTCACTAACAGTGCATCGTAACAAACTCTCAGCAAGACATAGGACCTTCTTTACTTAAGCGTTCCTGTGCTTCTTCATGACACTTATGAGGATTTAAACCCTTGCAGCCTTACTCAGTCTTGTCTTTTCCCTTTCCATTGCAGAAAGTAGGATGCTGGGATGGTGGAGAAAACTCTTTTCACAATCCAGCATTGAATGAGTCTCTCTACCTGGGAAGGAGCTGGAGGAGACACTTTCTGTTATGCAGCTCAGCACTGTTCAAACATCTGAGACTGTGTTCACATTCACCATCTGTAAACTTTAAGCTTATTAATTATGATCACAAACATGAAGCTAAAGGACCAGGAAGGCTTTGGCTATATTCACACTCAGCAGATAGGCACTGCGTTATTTAATGGCATGCAGTCAAATTAGTTTCAGGAGTGGCTCAGAGTCCTACTTCTAACTCAGGGTCCTAGTAGAAAAATTAAAAGTCAGGAAATAAATTTTCACACAGCACTTCACCTGAGATGTTCACGGCTTTGCTGGATATTTAAGAAGCCCAATTCCTTTTAGGATTAAAACCGATGATCCCCCCTCGTGCAAATGTCCTCCCTGTCTGGGAAGGAGCAAGCACCCAACACGTTCAAGTCCATGGGACTTGCAAACCTGAAGCAGGGTAATTAAACCCCAGGGTTAACTGTGTGCAGAGCCCTGTGGGAACGTTTGGCTGCTCTCCCCGGCAAGCCCCGCACAACCCACCCGATGCACTGTGGGTGCTCGCCACTCCTCCCCCCGACGCCAGGGAGAGGACGGCACATGGCAGATTGCAGCTACGCTCTGTCCTGGCAAAGTCTGTGTGAGTAAATTATGTCTTTTCAGGCTAATTAATCCTAGTAAGTGCAATACACCCTTACATTCAAGTTTCAGAAATCTTCTGTGTGCCGCTTAATTTGTTTAAAGTAGAGAGGAATCCAATTCATTATAAATGTCCATTTATCGTCTGCCGACAAATCCCAGCGAACGCTTTAAAACTACGCACGCGTAATAAAAGCTCCTTCCGTACCTTCCCAAATTGCATTTCTGCTTTTACCTGAGACATTTGCAAGATCCCCCAACTCTGTCAACAGTCGTTCTCCAGTTTTGTTTAGCTTATCATCAACAGACTCTGCTTTTGTGAGTGGACAAGTCATTTGAGTGTGCACCACAGTTATAATGGCCTGACTGACAGCTCAGCCAGATAAACACGAGAGAATAACAGACGTAGGAACAATCTGGGTATTCATTTTGTCCGTTCAACCGGGTTGAAAGGATTTGCCAGCCAAGGGCACAACACTTCAGGCTAATTTGCTCAGCCAAAGCACTGCCGGAGTGTAAGGCTGCAAGCAGATGACTGATGTTGGGGAGATCGGCGTCCCCAGATGAGGTACTTATTATTCACCTCTGCCTCACGGGAAATGAAAGCACTATTTATTCAAAGCATCCATTTGAAAGAGGAAAACATATAGAAATGAACTTTGTTACAAAACTTGAACCCTTCTTGCTGCTTCCCCGCTTCTGCATTCATTCCAGTTTCTTGTCCTTGTCCACATCATCCTGCACACTGCAGTATTTCTCTTTCCTTGCTTCTTCTTTCCCCCATATGTTTGCTTCTCCTTTCCTTCACACATACTTTCCTTAGCCTTGTCTCCTGCTTTGTAGTTTTGATCCTGTATCTGACACTGGGTACCTTTTCTTTGCTATTCATCTTCCGTTTTAATGTTATATCCACTTTGCAATCCTTAGAGGCTCAACTCTATTTTCACAGCGTCTGGTATAGAAGTGGGTGCCCAGAATATCCTGGATGTGTGTCACACACTAAATGCACTCTGCAATCTTTTGGCCAATATTAGCCCCGTACTCCAGTGGGAGCCATGTGGTAGCAATGCGCTGCATCGGTCACCACACCGTTATGGAGCCAAGCAACACAGGACCAGTGAAATGATGAAGCTGTCCTTGTTAAGGAAAGTTGCCTCTTGCACGTGTTAATCATCCTGTGTTTAGAGTGACAGAGCCGCAAGTCCACCTGCTAATCACATAAATATAAATGATGGGTAGAACAGCCAAGCTTCTACTAAGAAAAGGTAAACATCACTCTGACATATTCCCTCAAGCAAGCAAGCAAAATAATAACAGTTTACAGTGCAGGCTTGCAAGTTTGCTCCCATTAATTAAGTTCCATTTTCCAGCATGTTGAGATTTAAGTCATTTTCTCCAGGATTGATTTCAACAACTCTTTTCTCCCACTGAAAAGCAAAGGCCAAAATCTGCTCCCGGTGACAGCAGCACGACTCTATCAGCTCCAAGCAAACTGTGGAGCCAAGACACAAGGTATAGCAGTGCCGTGGCAAATCCCTGAGAATTTCAGGAGGCGGGTGTCCCAGCAGAGCACCCACAGCCCCAGCGTGGTGGGCTGGGAACAACGGCCCTCGCAGAGGTGACGCACTAACAGCCTCAGACACATCACGGGAGGAATGTAAAGTGCACCTGACATTTCTTTTGATCTACTCCTAAGAAGCATTAAAAGGCACATTAATGTGCTGCTTTAGAGTGTGCTCAATGTGATAGTTGGAGACATAACTGAGCCTTTCACAACAGTCTAATTGGGGAGAAGAATAAACTTATTGTTTCCTCCTCTGGACATGCACCCTAGAACATAGGCAGAATTGACATTTGCATGAAGTATGTTGCTGTTTTGCATTTTAAATCCAGGCATGCTAAATGTAGGTTGAATGATTACTCTGACTATTATTAGGAAATCAGTACCTGTCCAACAGTAATTCTACAGATGCAGTAACTGATACTGCCCAGCAGCAGGTTATCTTTCTCTAATGCTACCAAAGACTGAAATTCAAATATACAAGTGTGTATGTGTATATTTACATATATATATATAAATTACTCACTTAAAATATCAAATGAACACTAATAAAGTATCTGAGCATACAGCTCCTACAGCTGCCTTTCATACAATTGTTTCATATTGTTCATGGAGATCCTCACACACAAATCATACTGACGTTTAGTAACAGAGTTTTGTGCATTGAACTAATGATACTTCTTGACCTCATCAGACTATGACGCATCTTTGCATCCTTGTGCTTTCGGTTGCCATGTCAAACTTCCTTTGTTCTTTTAAGACAACCACACAACACACAAACTGCAACAACTAACCAAATAACAAAGAAAAAGGGAATGTAAAAAGAGAACATTCCTACCCAGGTTAATCACTAGCAGAAAAAAGGGAGCAAAGAAATTCAGGTGTGAATTCCATACTTGAGGTAAAGTGAGGAGTGACATTACTGGGGCATCCTAAATTTTGCTGAAGACTACTTATTCCTTGATTCTATTTCTATCAGCTTAGGTGTATGTTTGCACATCTGGCCAGACCTATAGTCAGCTGAACTCTATTTTCTTCTCTGTGCAATGCTCCTTCTTACATCTGCTATGCTGATAATTTATGTGTCCCTGATTAGCTCTATGCAACACCCTCAATGCTTTATCTCTGGAAGGATTAGAGGATTTATACTGCCTTCTTCATTTGTCTGCTGCACCTCCTTCCAGCCTCAGCTAGGCTCCTTGGAAAGCATTCTGTGCTGCAGTACTAATGATGCCAATGCTGTTACACTAAGACACGCACCTCTTAAACTCTTCTGGCAAAAGACAGTCTAATCTGCGAGAACCATTAGCTTCCTTTTCTTGAAGCTCTTGCTCAATCTAGCCACAAAAATTGTAATGCAAGGGAAGAGGAGGCTGAGAAATGGGAGCCCAGAGAGCCTTGCCGCTTGGCTTGGTGTCCTGGCGCTAACCGAAAAGCACGAACCTGCACTGCCAATGCATGCCAAGTCCACCGCAAGAAAACAATGTGTCCTGATCAAGTTATGCAGGTAAATAAAAAAAAATTGGGGAAGGCAACTGCTCTAGGTACATAATAGGTGGATGCAGAGGTCTTCTGGATCATGCAGGTGGAAACCCATGCAATTCTATTATTTTTGTACAATAAAATACAATACAATAAAACACTGTCAGTGCTAGCTGGTACCAACTCAGGATTAAAGGAACTCCCTTTCCAAGTCGACACATGCCACTCAATGCTTCAAGATCACTTTGAGGTTCTTCCTATCCCAGCTTTTGGATGTCCACATTTTTTCTTGACAACAGCATGATTTTATTCTTATAAACAAGCTAACATCATGCCCACCACAACGATGAAAGAGTTTTTCTTAGGCTACTCCTCTAGCTGATGTTCAAGATGGTTTCTGATGAACCCATCTTGAAAAGTGGGGAAAGGAAAGAATCCCACTGGAACATCAATAAATTGCCCTACATGAAAAAATTTGAAATACAAAACAAACATATAGAAAACTCCAGGATTTCAGCTAGAGCACACAAGGGCTTCATAGTCCTCCCTTTTAAATTATCTCCTTAAACAGACCTTTAAGAATCAACCGATGTTGGAAATTTAGCTTTGGCAATGTTTGGATCTGAGCTTTCCTGAGGGAACACCTAAGATGCTCCATCCAGAGGCCAGGGCAGAGGAGGTTGCTGAGAGGGACATCTGCAGTGCCCAGTGGTGGCTGCAGGAGGGAAGGGGCATGTGCATATGCTGAGCCTGGGGAGAATCTGGGCTGGCGAGCTGGAGCTACACACACCTCCACAGTGTGAACGTGCACGTGTGCTGTCACTCAGAGAGAGAAACACATTATTTCAACAGGATACACATCTCTCCTGCTTTTTCCAGTAAGAGGAATGGAAATGTGTCTGGCTTCCCAGCAAATGCACAGAAGATCCTTTTCAGCTGATACCAGCCAGTTGACTCTATCTCAGTATTTTTCCATTTGCTTCATACAAGTAAAAATGATGGTCTGTAACAAGATCTCAATCCCCTGTTTTTCCAGAATGCCATATCCTTCTAGGAGAATACTCTTTTGACAATAAATTTCTATTAAAGTGCAATATGCTCTTAAGTGGCATAATCTTTTACAGTTGGCAACATGTGAAATATATTTATGTTCTGTCCAAATGCTTTATTTGAGCTGTACTATCTAACTTTCCTTACATACTTTTGATCACTTTTTTCAGCCTGGTTAGATTATAGAAGGAAAAATCACTCAGTGGCGTAAATGATACACACCTAAAGGATTTTTAGCTCTTACTTTCTGACAGGTCCAAAAGTGAATTTGCTGCAAAATAATGAACTTAAGTGACCCCTGCTGACTTCTCAAGGAATGACATTCCATAGGGAGTCCCATCTATGAAACAAACGGTTCAGGTACAAAATTAATCCATTTGTCTCAGTTCTTTGGACTTTTTCTTGGAAAAGAATCATTCTTCAGAAAGTTACTGGTCAGCTGAAATGGCACTATAGTCTACAGTTTGGGGTGATCCATCTAACCATGAAAAAAAGGATAAAGGGTCAGATTTGAACCCTTGCAGGAGCCAGACACAGTTAATTTGCTTTTCAGGAGTATTATCAGAAGCATAGCTGGAATCTGAACAACTTATATCTGCCCACATATCTGGCTGGTGCCTTCTGGCCTTCTGCATGATGTAAGGGACTAATAAAAGGTGGCAGCGCTTGATGTCAGATAGTTTGTCTCTGCCTCATTTAATCATTCTGAATGGAGTGATGTTCAAGCCCAACTTGCATTCACTATTGGTCTGCGAGAGGGCTGCTGAGAGCTACTTCTCAGCAATCAGCTCAAACCCTTGGCAAGACATCTGTCAAGTACACTTTAGCATCCCCACACCACGAAGTAAGAGAAGTGGCCTTCTCAATTTAGATGCAATATTAAAGGCAGTTGACAGAAATCTTACATCCAGCTGCCTTTTCTCTCTAGGTTTGCAATCCTGATCCCATTAAAGTCAGTGGGAGCCTTGCCATTGACTGCAATAGACCAAACATTACAAACGTAGTGTTCAAGATGGAATAAACACAACTGGATTACTCTCAAACTCATTGAAAACCTAAAATCCTATTAGGTTATCGAGGTATCTTAATGCTCAAGAGACACTTGAAACTGCAGAGGCTCAGGCGTTTCACACAAAACCCAGGATGTGTCCAAATGAGGTGGCAGCATTGCTATTGTGCTCGTTAAACTCTTAAAACACATGAGTTAGGCTTTCAGCACAAATCACGTTGTTAGGTCCAGTTGACTATAGCACAAACTTGATCAGAACATCTACACTCCAAACAAAAGAATTGCAAGTTCAGATGAACTTTCTCAGACTTCTCATGACCTCATTTGCAGTAGAGTTATAACTGGTTGACGCAATTTAATTGCAAATGCAAATGTTTATCCAATGAGAGAGAGGACTTAAAAAAAAAAAAAAAAGGAAAAAGTTACCATCCAACTTCATTTTCTGTGTTGGTGTTTACACAAACTGAGATACCACATGTGCTGAAAATAATTGGGGAATGTGTCATAAGATGCATAAAACAATCCACTCACATAGGCATATGCTACAAATAGCTTAAAAGCATCCAGGTATTCTTGTAAACTGCAATAGCAGATAAGCTTTCCTTTTAATTTTTCTTAGACTAGGTGTTAGTGCAAGTTATGACCAAGAATTTAGCACATCCATTCAAATTATACCTAAAGCACTAAATCCAGCACAGCAGTAATTTTCTAGTCTTTCATACTTCCCAACTTAATGAAAAGAGACATTAATGTCCCAACCATAGATTAATTAGATGGAATCATTAAGAATTATTTCCCAGGTATCTTTTGCTAATACACATATTATCATTGAGCACTACCAACCCTGTTTGGAAGGTTAATGTTATTTTGGAAGAATATTTACAGTATCAGTGATAGAAAACCCAATACCTAAAAAAATATTTTCCACCTGCAGCTATCTGTCATCCATCCCACACAAGCTTTGAAAGCTTTCCACTATCTGTCAAAACACAGGTTTTGATGCAATAAAGACTGTAATTATTGAGCATTTACAAGAAATAATATTTTCCCTCTGGTACGTGTTATAACAGTTGTTAACATGCAAGTATGAATACTAATGCTCCAAGCCCACCTATACTCTTCACAAATGATAAGGATTTTTTTGAATACCGATATAAAGGCAAGTATAATAAAGAGCAAGATAAGACTGCATACAGGTCTTGAAAAGTAAACGTCAATCAGAATAAGGTTTTTAGAGGCATAAGAAGTTGATCTGAAGTAGAGTTTGGAAATAAAGCTGGCAATTAGATCCAGGGATATAAACAGCACTTCTTTTGTGTTGAAAAAAACCTGATCCTTTTGCAACCAAAATACAAGGCTACAAGATGTATGAAGGAAACAATACTGAGTATGCATCAAAACAACTCTGCAGATGCCACGCTAGCAGATGGCTTAAGCTGACTGAATTACTGTATAAACATTTAACTGAAAGTTTGATTTTATAAGTGTGGAAATTATACAAAACAAAAAGAAAATGATTCTAAGAAGCACTTAAATTAGTAATTTGTAATTTTCTCTGCTAAGATGGCATAGCTCTGCTGCTTTGCAAGAGTCCTTTGAAGAGGGAATTCTGGAAATCTCTGAAATAAATTGCACACCGTAAAAGGGAACTCATATGAACACACAAAACTAAGCGAGACACTTAAAGGTAAATATATACCTTTCCACTGCTGTTGCAGCTCGAATTCATTCCAAGTGCAAGTTAATAAAAATCTACACCCCTCCCCACTCTCCATTTCCTCCTTCACATCTAGATAACAAAGGCTGCATCTCTCTGTTTATATCTCAGTAACTTCTACAGCAACCGCTTGTCGTGTCACTTGGGCTCAATTGTAATATGTGGGCAGGAAGGGCACAAGAGAAAAAGGCTATTTGTGCATAGATACCTTCAACAAATACCAATCAGAAAGTGGAAAGACAAAAATATACAGGAAAAGGGAGAAGAAATAATGCAGAAATAATGTGGCTTCTTGTTACAGTGTACAGCCTGGATAAAATAGAGTATCACTGTTGAATTGATGGGTTTGGCCTGATTAATGCTTAGACATGTGTCTCAGATGAAAGTTTTCTATCATTTTGCAAAGAAATAACAGTGCAAAACAGGAGGCTGATGATGGGCACAGGGTCTTATCCTGCTTTACTGACTGTCAAAGTGATCTGTCCTCAACCTTTCCTAAAACAGTGACAATTTTTTCCTCTGGCTTTATTGGTGAGCAACCAGACCCCGAATGGTTCTAGCACTGAGTACTGTGACAGTGTCAAACCTGACCCTTTAAACACGGTGTTACTGCAGCACTGTCGGCGTCAGTCTGCACAACATCCTCTTCAGACTGCTCCACAGCAAACACAACCACGACTGCTGCCTATGCTGCATATATTTAGATTTCAGCACTCAGAAGGCTAACTAACTATTTTACATTCCCTGCTTTTGTAAAGCCATTACTTGCTATTCCAGAACTGAGATGGCAATTGCATCGGGTGCAGACAGTACTAATAAAAGTACGTCAGCTTCTTCCTCAAAATCTCTGTTTTCCCAGCTGTCTGCATTTCCCCATTTGGTATAACGATCAACAAGCGCTAATAACTCCTCCCTTTAAGCAGTTTCATTGTGCCAGGAACAAAATAAGTTATCATCCCACTTACATCCTGATACAGAACAATTTCTCATAAGTCTCTCTGCCTGATTTTCACTCTTATTCTCTTCCCATTCATGTCCTTGCTTGTATCTCCTTTCCTTCCAGTTCATCCATTCCAAATCAACCACTTCTCTGCTTGGGATTCCCTGATATCACAACATGGAGAATCTGGAAATCAAAATGATTCAAAATTTACCATGGTTGTTTAAATGCACTTTGTTCTTCTGGGTAGAATTTTTAAATCTTATAATCAAAATGTTATTCTCTCTAACTTTTACCCGGTGTTGACCTCAGAGAGGCAAAGGTGAGAAAACCCCTTGCTGACTGCAGTCCATAGGCAGCTCTGGAGTCTGATCCCATGGGTGATTTAACTAATTAACAGGTCCACTTTGTCTTGCTTCCCTCTCCACTTTCCTTTCTGTTTCCATTTTCTCTACAGTCTTTCTAACTTTCCTCTCTCCCACCAAGAGAACTCACCAAACCTAACTCCAGAACTGGATTGAGGATTTGTATTTCTCTAACGTTTGACTGTGAAATGCATAAGCTGGACTTTGTTTTAGATGTCCTGGTACTGGAAAAGCTATTAAAAAAACTTATTTTAAAGAAAATAAACTCCCACACTTTGATTCAAAAAAACAGAAATCTATATTAAAATGCAAAGAAAATGACATTTGCTGAGTGGGCTTTAAAAAAAGAAGTGACGCAGTAGACAAAACCCCTCATGCATAACCTATGATGATGAACATCATGACAGAGTGATGAAGTCCCACAGCATTGTCCACATGTGTGAAATCATGTCTAATTAATATTTGATGAGAAATATATTTGATAACAGGACAGACTTACAGTAATCAAACTATGATTGATCTATAAACACACTACTAACAGAAGCCATTCTTGCATGATCTTTGCCTGCTTAAGCAAATTATCTCTAAATAAACAAGTAGTACACAGAGCTAAGGAAAATGTTAACCAGTAAATTGCCTGTCTATCTCTTCTCTCCTTGAATGTTGTTGAAACTGTAGGGCAGAATTTTGTCATGATTTAGGTCATAAATCATAATATAAAAGGAATATTTAACTGGAAATCTAGGGATTCTGCTACAAAGAGTTTAATTCAACAGACTATAAATTTCTATTCTGAATGACTTTAAATATCTTCTCTGGGTACTTTTTACCTGCTGGTGTACTAGAGGAGTTAAAAAAAAAAAAAGGTACTGTGGAAAATTGAACTTAGATTATTATGGCCAGACACATTAACAGGATCGTCATTTGCATGCACTAAAAGCACATTTAAACCTTCCTTGTTTCCTGAGATGATCAGAAAAAAAAATTCAGGTGAACTTTGCATTTTGAAACAAGCACCTTCATGCAAAGCTCCCTCTCTTTTTTAGGATAATAGAAGTTACTGCATTTCTTCCATCATTATAGGAGCTAAAATACATTATTAAAACCTATAGTTCTGCTACAGTGTCGTAAATCACCACTGCTATCCAGGTTCTAAATTTTAATTTCACTTCAATCAGAATCAATTATTCCGCTTGCCATCCCTGGCCTCTCACTCAGCACTGGAGAAGGAACATCTGCTGGTGACACTGCCACCATGGGCTCCCACAGGCTGTCCCCAGCACCCCACCACCAGCTGCCCCAGCAGGGAAATCATCCAACTTCACCACGGTCAGGGAGCCCATTCTTGCCTGCTCGTGAAAGAAAGCTGCATGTAGAAACGAGCTGCATGTCCCGAGAGGGACAAACGCTTGCTCGCAGCACGCGTGGGGATCACCCACATGAGCCAGGGGCCAGCTTGGCTGGGTGAGCTGCCATCTGCAACCGGGACGCGCAGCCATTCCCGAGCCGAAGCGTGCCCGTGCTTAGCCTAGCTGTGAACTTTCGTGACGTGCAGGTTTGGAGGCAGCACACATGGGAACAGACACAAGCGTAACCACAGGCTTATGTGCAGTGACACCAGTGTCATTTACATGTCACGTATACTTAGAAATCTCTCTTGGCAATTGAGAGCGATGAAATCCTGTTGTACAAGGTATATTGCATGTGACAACTGAAATTACAAGCAACATCGCTAAACTATGCTTTGAAAAGCTTCTGTAATTTATATCCGATTGACAGATTTTTACAGAGAAGACATGCATTATTCTTACGATATGAAGGTACAAGGTAGAAAACAAAGCCCTCGTATTTCCAAACAGTCCAGGCCACGGTTTAACAAGCAAAATAGATGTTGGTTACAGAGCGCAGGCAATCCTAACTTGTGTTGGTTTGCCGCCCACACTCAGCTGAGTCATCCCAGTGGCTCTGCATGAGTAAACGCATACCAACATGAGGACTGCAATGAATTCCTCCCCAGTTCAGAGCTTAAATTCAACTTATTCTGAAACCAACAACTACGACAGCGTGGGAGAAAACAGGATGCCCACCCCTCTGCCTTTCATATAGCAGAAGAGACAAAGGAGGAAACCAGTGTATGATGAAATGATGTATGTTTCTCATTAAGAAAAGTGACAATAGCAACAGACTTTTAAAAAGTCTACTGGAAACAAGACAGAGCCTTGACCCAGAAAAAAATTAGCTAGTTCTGAATGTGAAGACTCTTCTCGGCATCAAGTTATGGACACGGTATTCTCCTATAACTACAGCCTAGTTTCTTTGGGGTAAGGGCCCAGGTGTCATTCATCTGCTCAGTGTCAAGCTCCTAGGGCATCTGGATGTCTAATGTACATTTATGTTTCACACTATTGTGTACCCAGGAATAATTACCATGCTAAGAAGGGTAAATTTCTGTGGATAGTTGTTCTGACTGAAATTGCTTTGGGGAGCCAAGTTTGATCATGTAGAATATGTTCAGAAGTCCTTTATTGGCTGCTTCCATGTCAGGTGTTATCACCTCTGCCCCACGTCTTGCTGCTCATCATTACCTGCCTGCCAGCAGTTGCCACCCAACACTATCTGCAGCCCCAGTTGCTCACCTAATCACTCCAGACTTGTTTCAGTTAAAGACTGCCTTAGCAGAGACCTATTATTTAAGCTGCTGAAGATACCAGGCTTATTTTGCAAGAACTATGTTAGGGCAATGGTGGCAGCAGTTCTGTCAGAGCGATCGTGACGTACAGCTTGACGTGAGCCGGGGGCAATAAGCTTTTCGGCAGACGCTACCTCCGTCAAACAATGATGCATGAACATAGCCTTAGAGCTTGCTCAGACACCTCTGCAGTATTAATGACAATATCCAAAAAATACCCCGGTGAGATTGAGCACGCGTGAAAGCTCTAGTAAGTAAAAACAATAGTGGCAAAATTCTTGTTCAAAAAAGGAAAAATAAAGGAGCTCCAATACAAAGCATTACAGGAACAATGAATTTAAAATAGACCGGGCAAACGCCTGCATTTAAGAACTCCTGTAATAAGTTGATACCTTATCCTCAGTACTCTAAAATTACCAATTGCTTATGCTATCTGCACTACAGAAATGACACATAGTGTCATGTAGAAGTGAAGGAACTTCCAGAAGGCAACAACAGGCCATTTTCTGCTGTTGTTGGCTTGGGCTGGCAGAGCACAGATAAAAGTTCAGACTGCTCAATAGCCCAGAACTCACTTTAAGAGTCAATTGAAGCCATGGCAGAAACATCATCACCTTCCGTGAATGCTGGGCAAACTGCACTGGCGTGGTTTGAACTTGATTTCTCTTCCTTTCAAATAAAATAGCTTGTGAATTGATTAGAGGTAATAGAATTATTGGATGTTAGCAAGGAAGGGGATTTAAGGAAGATGTAATGACACCATCAAAGCTTTGTTGGGTTGCTTTTATTAGCCTGAATCAGCTTAGAGCAGTCCTGACACTAAGAGGTTAGAGAAAGTCTGTTACAGGCTTGCCTATGGGATGAATGCATAACAAAATCCTTTCGTAAGGAGAAAAAAAAAAAAAAAAAAAAAAAGAAAAAAATCCCAGAGACATGCACCAAAAAAGAACGACAAGTACAGTACTTTAACAGGGAAAATTTCCTCAGAAAGGAAGCAAGCAATGAGGCTAGGAGAGGAATAAATGGTGTAGAAATGACAATCGCTCTTCAGTCAGGGCCCATGACTGCACTCACTGCTGATAAGATCCAGCATGTGTCAGTTGTCAAGTGTCTCTTGTCACACTTCAATGTGAACTTTACAGCGAAAGGGGGACAAGAGGCAGTGAAGGGGAAAATGGCACGGCTCAGAAGGACTTGTGCACTCAGTGTGAAGCCATTTCAATTTTATATTCTAAAGGACTTTGTAGGTGATCCCATGAATGCAATTATTCTCACCTAATAAAAGCAACATATGCTAAGACAATTAAAAGATTTTATTATACATCTATTCATTGTATTTAGTTTTAGACAGCAGATAAACCTAATTTGAAACAAGATGTTTGCAAGGCAGGAAGCAGAAATAATCGTGGTCTGTATCTATAAGAATGTTAGTGATTCATTATATTCTTTATATAAAAATGTGAATTAATAAAACCTTCCCCTACTAATGACAATTTCACCCAGCAAATGAACAACCTAATTAGAAAGCCCTCATTAAAACAGCATAACTTTGACTTACATTGTCCAGTTTGTGTGAGTGTACATTTAAGTGACTTTACTACCTGTCAGGAATGTCTATTTGCAGACATATTCCTAGTCCAAAATAAACCTCAGACACTCACCCCTCCACCAAGACATAAAGCTTACCCCATCACAAATTAACTCCTCTGCTGTGGGTAGAGATATACTATTGCCCTGGTGGTCAACAAGCTGTTTCTCTAGACTTGCATTATTAAAAGTAAACCTATCAGCTCCAGAAAACAAGCTGGTCTAGTCTGTAGTTTGCAAAGTAAAGAAGATTTTGTGCTGTCAGACCAAACCAGAGCTTAGAGCTTCAGAATGAACTTAGCATTAGTGTTAATTTTGGAAAGCAAAGATACTCTAGGTAGAGGATAAACTCATGGGTGAAGTTTCTTAGCAGACCTGGAGTGGAAGCTTTGGTGCAGCCAGCCAGTCTGTGTGGAAGTGAGAAAGTCCTGGGTAATTACGGCAAGATTTGCATATGACCGCAGTGACTCCCCTCGCTGAGGCAAATGAAGGGTAAAAAGGGACTCTGCTGCTGCGAGCCTACCAGAATTAAGCAGAAATCTAACACTTCATGCATAACTAATATTATTGTGTCACCTAAAAATCTCATATACACAGCAAAGAGCAGTTGTGGATGGGTTCAGTCCAGATCTGCCCCACATAGCCAGGACTACTAAAGGCAGATACTACACATGAAAAAAATCATTGAGAACCTGTCCCTTTTTTTCTCTTGCCAAAGGAGCAATGTTAGAAGACAGCCCCTGTACGATGGTCTACCTGAAACCACAGTCATGGCATTAAGATAAACTCCAGATAAATTCCACATTCGCAGAATGAATTTTTGATCCTCTTAACAATCTTAAAACAAGATAAACAGAGTCAAAGTCACCAGCTGCAAACCAGCTAGCAGCAACCAAAACTTCAGCGTGGGGCTAACAACCTTTCATGGCTGATAGTTAGCGCTCTAAATTAATGTGAGAAATACTGTGAAAATCATTTAACAGTGAAAAGAAGAAGGAAAATAAAAGGGCCTAGGGAACAAGAAGGTAAACAAGATACTAAAACATGCATTTCTTTGGTCTCCTATAGCGTCCTGAGTCAGGCACAAGTTTGTTGAAGCTCATCACCAGACCACAGAGATGTTCTGTTTGTCCAGTTCTGGTAGAGTAGAATGAAACATCTATTCTGGGATGGCAGAAGAGAAGCAGATTTAAGGAGCCTGCTGCGCTGCATGGGGAATAAGGCAGCACCGGGCACCTCTCCCATTAATTCTGTACAATTGTATTAAAGCATTACCGCTCCACCTGCTCATAGCATGCCTTGAAGTTGCAACTGCAACAACATGAGTGAGTTTTCTGGCATGAAATTAAGCAGGAACCACTTGAATCTCTGCCACAATGTCTGTTTTTTGTTAGAGCTATTTTCCTTTCCTTTGGGTGAGGGTAGAAGAAGTATCGGTATCAGTCACCTACAGCAGGTACTCCAACTTCAGTACTGATACTAGCTACAGTAACTGAGACTTGCTGTTGAAATGGATTGAGATTAAAAATACTCAAATCTTTAAAGTAATTCCTTCTCACTAATGGAGCCACAATACAATTTCACTATACGGTATCAGACATATGAATCCACCACAGTAATTTTCTCTGAGGTGGTTACTGTTCACATATGGAGATACTGGTAAATTCAGTGCTATAGGTTTTATAACACAGACGTTTAGTTCTTTTGACTTGCCTTCAGCGAGAATGAGAATTGATAAAACACAGAGTCAGGAGAGCGCCCTGACTTGGGGAGTATCAGATGAAAGTTTTATCTCGAGAAAAGTACCATAATTGCTGAGCACAGGTTTATAAATACTATTTGACTAATGATTTAGAACAGCGAAGCAAATGGAAAGTGTACCTAAACGTGACAATCATCAGCTATTTTCTTACTGGTACTTGAATACCTATGAAGCGAAAATATCACCAAAGATCTGGCTAGCATGAACCATGACTCATTAATAATACAGATATTTATCAGCATCCTGTCATAGATGCTCTTAAAAAAATAACTGTGAATCCCACGTACAATAGATCCTTTGCCTGGCTGCTGGTATTGAAAAGTTTATCCAATTTAAACTTTGGACTATGATACAACGCAGGAACTCACTGGTTTACCTTCCTGTCCCACAGAGCAACTCCAGGGGATCCCACTAAATGAAGGCCCCCTTTTCTTTACTCCAAGGACCTTTAAAGAATACCAAAAGCCAGATTTTCTTCAAAGGTTGTAAACACTTCTTTTTGGAAGCATCTCAAGCATACACATTGAATTTCTTTTTTTTTATTTTCTGGATGCTGGCAGACTTTTTTTTCCTCTTTTATTAAAGCCACAGTCCTCTACCCTCCTCCCTTGTGGGAAGGATTTCTTTATTAAAACCTGCATCATTATTCCCTTGCCCCTTCTGCTCCCCATCAGCTCACAAGACTCTACGCTTCCTTTAAAAATAAAAATGTGCACACGGGTACAAAAACTTGATGCAGAGCGTAATGTGGATCAGACCTTAAAGGAAGCAAACTGACTTTACACTGTGAGTGTGTGATAAAAAAGCAGAGTCTGATATTAACATTCCACCTTGGTCTTTGTTTGAACATACAGATTTGGAAAGGAAATATATGGATTTCTCATTATTTATATGACCAAAATATCTTTTTCACTTGGCACCTTTTTATGACTATAAAGTGGATATGTGATGTGCAATGATAAGAGGTCACACTGCTAGTATTTAGATTTAGTCATATAGCTGTTGTATGCAGCATTTTACCCTGTAAGCATCTTACACAATTGAAATGTATACCACACAGCCCATGAACAAATGAGAAGCTTGGTGCATTATAGTATGCATGGATTATATACAGGCATTTTATTTCCAAATGCTGCATTTATTGCTGGAAAACACAGGAACATTGTGCAACGTCACTGTATTTTTGGTATGGCTATATCATCCGAGTGTGAAGCAACTATTTACAATGTACCACAATCACAAATTTTGAAGTACCATGTTCATACATGATCACTGTATATTGGGAGGGAAAAGGCAACAATGACAGGCTTTTGGCATTTTGGTTTGGATCTTGTTTTTTTTTAATTGCCATGATGCTCTGCAAAAGCTTGATGTTCTGCAGGGGAAGGAGAAAAAAAAAAAAAAAAAAAAAAATCACCTGATCTTGATGTTGGAAAGGTGCCAAGCCCATCTGAGGTCCAAATCTATATGTACATAAAAAAGCAGGAAGCGGTCTTAAAAGGAAATGCTAATTAGCTTCCTGGGATTTCAAATTTTAAAAGCTTCTGTGATTGAATTTATTTTAGCAATTCTTTCTTTAAGGAATGTGAAAATTGGCCCTACAGTGGAGACTTCAAACAAAACAGGATGAAGAAGCAAAATCTCTAGTAATATTGCTTATTGCACTCAATATGATTATAGACATACATTGAGGACTGATCAATAAAAGAGAATTATACATCAGTATAATGACTATAAAAGTAAAATGACTTCTGGTCAACTTTATCAAAATACTTAGAAAAGCTGGAAGAGTATTAGCAGTATTAAATACAGAACAACCAGTAGTTTGAATACGGGGACAGAAATGGGCTCTCAGTGACAAGAATGCTGTGATTTTTACACTGGATGAAGCATAAATTAAAATCTTCTGCATTATTAACAGCAGTGAACACGTCCTTTGGGGCACAGATAGTAATGAAAGTTCACATTTGAATTAAAGCATGGACGATGCTGAATAGAGACAAAAAAGTAAGGCAGAAAAACATACAGAACATTTATGAAGGACAACGTAAGGCAAACACACTACTGCTTCTGAAAGAGTAAACCAGGAGTTTTCAACACTGTTATTTTTATCCATACGATTATCACACCTACAAAATCTATCTCTGAACAAGTCTGGCTTTAACATTATTTCATTACTCAAAACTTTCAGCAATGCATCCAGTAAACCCCGGATCCAGGACCCAGCCCCTTCAGTAATGCATCCAGTAAACCCCTCGCATCCAGAACCAGGTGCTTACAAGTTAGCTATGTGCAGAGGACCTTGATTAATCCAGGCATCTATGGGTTCATCTTTTAATTACTTCTTAACAACACTTTTAGTTCCATACTGCTCTCCAGGAGAGAAGTTCTTTCATTTTCCTGGAGTCAGCCATCTTGCTAAATGCTAACAGCAACAGCACAAATGCAGAACAAAAGCATATTTACTGCAGATCGTTTTTCAAGCTGCTACAATACAAATTTAATATTCCTGGAACCGTGGACTTCATAGTCCAGTGCATGGGACATCACTTATATTAAAATTTCAACTAGCTAAAACTCTTCTGGATGTTCGACCAGGCTAGCGGTGTTATGCAAACTGCCTGACAGTCTCTCACCTTGCCCTTATTATGAAAATTATGCATTTTGTCATGCTTATGCAGAAGGGCTGCTTTCAGCTAGGGGCTCAGAAATGCCAATTTTAAACACTTTAATTTTTAATGCAGGTCTTGTTTTATAGAGGTGACAAATGCCAGTTACAATTGTGCATTTTTAGTTTTTGGAGCAAAGTCAGTTTGCTTCCTTGAACTTTCAGTGTATGAAATAGTCAAACCGCTTAACACAGATATGGGTTTAGCCCAACGAGGGTGGACGAGACCCGTTCTACGTGCATGGTCAGGACCATCAGCTGTGTCCATATTTACCCTCTCTCTCACCCCAGGATGAACCAAGGGAGTTCAGGGGATCATAGATGCCTCTGAGCTGGTGAAAACAAGACAGGGCATGGCTAGGAATAACATACAGCACCCATAAATTCACTGAGCTTATTTTAAAATAAGTTAATGGCATCTAGAGTCAACTGAAAGCATTTTTGTGAGGGGTTACAGGAGACTCGGGTCTAAGGGAAATGAAATAGCTGTACCCAATGGAACCACATAAGGGTGAGACTTCAGAGCTGCATCCCAGTAGCTCCCACAGAGAATTAGGAGGAATTAAAAGTATCTCGTTTATTCCACTGAACACTAAAGCCCTGACGAGAGACCAAATTAATTTCTCCAGTGGGAAAATTTACCTAAGGGAACAATCTAGCCCTTAAGAAATATAAATTAATAAAAAATTAGTGCCCTCTGTTTTGCCTGATGATAGGCAAATACTTTGTGGAGGCTTTGAAAGATGTGGCTGTTCAAATACTAGGAATTTCCAAATGAAATATTTAGGCATTAATATTTTTACTACAATTCTGTAAAGGGAGAATTTTTGAGAATAAAATTCAGAGAAACATAAAAATTAGGGAGATAGGCTTACATTGAGAAAACATTTAGAGAAATATAGTCTGAGATTATCTTTGCATTTGAAACACCGACTGTGACATCTAAAGGATTTTCCAAAAATTAAGCAACATGTAAGATTAGGCTTCCTGATAAGCATTCCTGTGTCAACTGCAATCAGATTCTTAGAATTTATACTAATGTAGTTTATTCTTGATTTCCAACATGTGCATCTTTATTTTAAGCTATGTTTTCACAATAAAGGAGGTCAAGGTAGGAATATAGCTTAACCTCCGGGTTGTTCTAACATTCTGCTGGTATTTAAAGCTAGTATTTGTTGCCATGAAGCAGCCTTTTGAAAGATGATCACTGTACCTGAAATGTGGATAGTTATAAAAATGGCATTAATTTGCTTAGACCGGGAGATTTTCACAGGAGAGCAACTAGCAGAAAACATTATGAAAATGTCCAAGAGGACTGGTAATTGAGTTGATTAGTATGACCTTGGTTATGAAGGTAATAGAAGAGTGAACGGTGCTTAGACTGAGTTATAACCCTGCTACCTTGCTCGGAGATGTAGTGAGGTATGTAATTTGTTCAGGGTGAATCCGAGTAGCCTCGCCTCTCCCTGACAGGGTAATACACTCTGACTAGCAGAGCTTGGCCGGCCACTTCTCCTACCCCAACAGAGTAAACAGTGCAGGGTCAGGCAAGGGATGATGAACTGTGTGCTTCCCTCGGTTCAATATGGTAATTTTCTGCTGGCAGACACTTTCTGTTAAAAGTTTCTTTTAAAATGAGGCAAATTAAAAACAATTTGAAAAACTTTAAGAATGGAAACTTTCCAGTTTCAGACTAGAGAATCCACATCCCTTTAATTTAAACCCCAGGCCAAATATATCTTGATTTACGTACTCATCCAATCACACAGTTCTGGTGTTGCTTTTTAACCCATCACATTTCAACCCTGCAATAACTCCAGAAAGGCTGTAAAAAAAGTCAAGGTTTGCCTTGCAGAATGGGGGCTTTATCTGTTCAGAAACTGATTCAGCTAAAGCCCTGAATGCACAAATGCTTTGACTGCCTCTCTTTCACTAGATTAACTGTGATTATTTAAAGATATTTTAGGTGGCTTACCTTTACAAGGAAAAAAGGCACCCGAAACAATTAGACAAAGGAGGCGAGGAAACAACATTCTAATTGCTATACTTTGTATTCATGCCCCTGTCGGTAAGCTGGATGCGATATAAATTATCTATCAGGCATCCATAGAATATGTGCTTAGAGAAAAAAAGTAGTCACAGAAAGGAATTTTTAAAGTTCTGCAAGTAATCTTTAAACACTAAACATCAGAACATATATTTTAAAAAAGTCAAGGAACAGACCAAAAGCAATGTCTTCAAAGTCAGCATAATTTCAATATTACCCCTTTGCTTCCATCCCTGACGAGCTGTCTTGCTATTTTATTGCAAGTTTCACAAACGAATAACTGGCCAAGGTTCCCTAGAAGGAAAATGCCTACATAAAAGATTCAATTAAATTAAAATTACTCAGTTCAGTCTGTGTGTGTCCAATGCAAACTCTGCTTTACTAGGAAACCAGGCACAGATATTCAGCTAAAAATTGCCACACATTAGAACTGTAATTTCAGACCATATTTCCCTACAAAGTACAAATCAGCTCTCTTTTGGTTTCATAGCTATCAGGATGTCATCATATTCTTTTTCTGAGGAAATCTGAGAGGATGAAAGGAGGTGCTTAGGAAATATTTCTGCATTTTCTCTTGGAAATTAAAAATCTTTTTTCTCATTTATTTAAATACCACGGAGAAATGGGGTTAGAAATGGATTTAGAAAATAACCCAAGACATCTAAAGAAAACTGTAATCTCAATAACATATATAATGATTTCAGGGGCAGAGGAGCAAAAGCAGTTTGTGTGTGTCCATGTATTTTAGAGACTTGCAAAAATACAAGGCTCTCTGAAATCAGGTGTTATATATTCGGCTCTCATTTTACAGAGCTAAAATCAAACTGAATATTTAATTCTAAGTACAAACTAATGACCTGATCCTGAATCATGTAGCATGAAGATAGATTACTGTTGACATGCAGAGTCCCAGTGAAATCCCTGGGATATTGTGTGAGCAGAGCAGTCTGCCTGCGTGCTACACAATGCTCAAAACAGTAATGCTGAAACAGAGCTCGGGATATTAATTCACAGTTACCATATTTAACACGACGTTTTTAATATCATTCCTCCCATTGTTTTGAAGGTCAGTAGATCTAGAGGAAATTTCCCACACTCAAAACAACGTGCATAGTAATAAAGTAATAACAGACTTTCATTTTAAAGTTCTGCTGTTGAAGGTTTATATCTCAAAGTAAAGTAAAAACAAGTCCAGCCAAACCTTGAGCTGTTTGTAAAAGTTTGCAAGCTACAAGCAGGAGAGATTTACTTGTGTTTTACCAGTACTGAGCTGACACTAATTATCCCACTGTGAACTTTGGATGAAATCCTCATCCTGCTGAACTGATGGGAGTTTTGCCACTGACTCCAATAGCACTGGGAGTTCACCCTCTGGCTTAGGCTCTGTGCCACAGCGTACTACTTTCTGCATAATGAGGCCCATAAAGTTTATCTTGAAAGCCAAAAAATATTAGGTCAACTTGTAATCACTCTGATTTTTCTCTTTTTGGAGGGACAGCTTGTTTTAGTCAACACTGCAATTTCTGCTCGGTACTGCCGATGGAAGCTGCTCAGCCATCCTTAAGGGAGCTCTGCCGGAGCGAGCGTCCTCCGCACAGCTTCAGCTGGCGTATTTAGTCGGTGCTGATGTTAATTTATTAGTATGCACTACCCAAATTCAAAGACTTTCCAAGGAAGTTTGACTGCAGCGGTAGCATTCTGATTTATGAAGCTTGGTTATCATTTTTAAACCATAGCCCTATCCCCAGCCTGACTCGACTGACAATGACATATACCCAATGTGTTTGTCAAGTCTCACAGGCTGACTTCTCATCCCCACAGCAGCACTTCCCAGGACTGGGACCAGTTACACCCCACACCCCTGCAGGTGGGTCAGCTGGGCACTGTGACACCTGTCTGTAACTGGCTCCAGCCATAGGTATCGGTGCAAACCTCTGCCTATAAGCAATTCATTCCAAAAAAACCAAATCCAGTTTTACAAAACCAGCTCTGTGTAATTGAAGCTTGCACAGCAGCCGCTGCTGCAGAGTTAGAGATTTCTAGACAAACCAGGCTTGCAAAAAAAAAAAAAAAAAAAACAAAAAACCAAAAAAAACCCCACCAACCAAAAAAAACCCCCACAAACCAAAAAGAAAAACAGAAATCTAATACCAGACGTATGACTATATATGTGTACTTGCATGCCAGCACGGATATTTGATCGCTACTTCTAAATACGGATGTTAAACGCTCCCTCTCCCTCTACACCAGACCATCAAATTTTCAATAAACCACTTCAGAACATATTTGAACATGCCTACTTAATAGGAGCAAAATGTCATACAACCAAAACATCCTTCCCATGTGGAGAGAGAACATTCCCCATTACAAACATACAGCAAAGGTAACTAGAGGAGGTAGAGGCAGTTATGGAGATCTAAGCAACGGAAACATGTCTGTCTAGAGTCCAAAAGAATTACATTAAAGATGCTCAAGTGTCATTTTAAGAGTCTGTATCTTGACATCAAGCAGCCAAAGATGCTTTCATGGTCTTTCTTCAAACAAGAAGGCAGAAACACAAGTAGGGATTTTCTTTTATGCTCAGCAAGATAAAAAATGAGTATAAACACTGAAGTATTTATTCTCACAGCAATCCCATGAAATACACCGTTATTCCCATTTTACAGATGAGGAACTGAGTCACAGAAAGACTATCTGGCTCACGGTTTTAAAGGTGGTTTAAAAAAATAAGCTGAGGACACTGGGTTCACATCCAGTGTTTGAGCCACAAAACCAGCATTCATCCTTCATAATAAGGTCAACTTTTCATTCAATAACTATGAAGGTGCTGAAGGAATTCAGTAAATTCTTCTTCTGTAAAAGCTGCTAAAAGCTACATGACATTAAGATGAAAACTAGTAAACCTGAGCTCTAGTAACATATCCACTCAAGCAGGCTCCAAAGAAAATGTGGAAAATAGGTGTTTCATAGCTGAGGCAAGACAGAGAAAAACAAAATGTCTTTGCAAATGATTTTGTTTGTGTGAGCAATGTGCTTTTGCTGAAAGACTGGTGTGTGCAAAAAGGGTACATTTTTGGTATGTCAGCTTCAATCACCAGCAATCTAAGAGTGAAAAGCGACAGCCTTCTCCCAACAACCTCCTCCAAAGGAGGTGCCCATCAGCCGAAAGCCCTGCTTCCCAGTGTGACCTTTCTTCCTTTATGACTGGGCATAAGGGCACACAGCCATTTTATTTAAACTCGTTTTGGGAAAACTGCTTGTTAGATGTTGATTTCCAGCAGCCACTGCCCTCTGAAAAGAATATTCATGGCTGGTGTTTCACTTCGAATGCTAACAGGACCAATTTGAACCCCCCTACACTCTATATCTCTGACTTGTTTCATACATATTCATGGCCATTTACATCATTTTACAGAAAAATGTTTATGAGTGAGGATGCATGTTGTACTGACTCTTGCTGGGTTTATTCCTAATGTGCATGTTAGAGAAGAAAGCAGAAAGCAGTCCTAGCAGGCAAGCTGGCTCCTAAGAGGCAACGCAGGAAAAAAATCACAGAGCCTAAAGCCCACTACACTGCCAGACAAAGCAGTTTCGGCACAAGTTTCTACATTATACCTAACAATTTTTATCAGGCAGCTATTAAGAGCACTTCACAGCCTGCTCATCTCCTCGCTGTTTTGTTTTCTCTATTTAAACAAAAATTACAGTCTCTCATTTCACTCGTGTGGCTAAAGGGCCCCGTAATCCACTGTATCCTTGGCTCTGTCACTGTGCTTGCTGACCCTACAGTGAGCAGGCTCTGACCACCAAATGCGAGCAGAATAAATTATCGCTGACACTCCAATATTTAATTATGCAGCTGTCAGAGCGGCCCTTTCGAAATTCATTTTAATAAAGTGGGAACTTTTTCCTTTCAAGGTTAGAGTCAGGGGAGTCACCTTCTGTGTCAGGCTGAGGTCTCCACCATGAGCTTTGCATTCTTCCCCGAGAAGCCTGTCACTTGGCCTGATAGAAGGACCAGATAACGGCACCGATGTCTATTGGCCTCCCCCGCCCTGCCTGAATGAACATCCTTCATTTAAACCCACAATAATGAGGACCTCAAAGTCAGACAGGCAGCCACAAGGGCAGCTCGTCGGGAAAAAAAAAATGGCTTCTTATTATAAAATTCACTCGATGTTATAGCTGCAATCTAAAAGCAATCATGTTCATCTCACCGTTTTAACTGGTTAACCAGAAATATTTAACATGTTAAAAAATGTGAATGGAAACCAAATGTATGAACCCACAGCAGCCTGTATTTATCTGCACCGAACTCAGACAAGTAGAGGAATATTGCTTTGTATTTCAATATGAGCGAACTAACTAGATCTTTTTGCCAAATATTTAGAAAACAAAGCTATACAAAGAAACTCTTCATAAACATGTAGTGCATAATAGATAATGTACACAGAGCACAATGTGCACAGTATATTGATCAGGTGTGCTTTCTAGGATACTCAAATGAAAAGCTGCTGTGTGTATACATAGCTACGCATATACACACCTACACATACAAACATAGCCTATTAATACGTATATGAAACAACTCTGTAATAAAGTGCTGGCCGTAAGAAACCTTGCCCTCATGGAAACAGAGGCTGTTTTAAAACGTGGCCATCTCTCAACTGAATCTTCATATTTGCAGATCCCCGCTTTCCAAACTTTTGATTTTTGTAGTGTGCAGCTAGGAGAAAAACAGATACAAGTTTACCACGGACAGCCCAAAAATATGTGAGCAAGAATGTAGTTGACCTAAAGTAGCAGAAAAACAAGCAAAAAATAACCTACATATATTCCAAATCTTCTTGTTTCTATGTGACAACACTCATAATTTCCAAGTAACAATGTTAGTAACAACTTTGCCTTACAAGCTGTATTTCTTCCCTGGATTCCTATGGTGCTATATTAGCACTGGAGATTTAGCTATGCAACATTTTACCAGGTATGATTATACATCTTTTACAAATGGGGAAGTGAAAAACATAAATCGTGTGTGCACTGGGAATTAAAGCTCTTAGGGAAGCTCCACATCTCCCAGTTTAAATCAAAAGAAGTTTTGCTAATGAGGAAGAAGTTAATGGGATACCATTCCACATCCCCTAGGTGCTAAGTGACTTATCCCAAGACACAAAGTGTCCCAGGAAAAGAAATTAAAGCTTTTGCAAAAGTGTTTTTGACTTAATACGATCCACAATGAAGTCACAGTCAAGAGACAACAATATGACTCACTAGTACAAAATGTTTTATCTTCTGGATTCATTAGTACTAATGAAGAACAGGTGTGAAGTATCAGGGGAAATGCTGTGCATAGCAGTTCTCCAGCACGTTCTCCTGCCCAAGTCATGCCTCAACATTTGGTCTTTCGCTCTTTCCCTGCAAGGGGGTGCACTTTGTATCTTCCAAATAACGCACAAATAAATCACTACCTGGAAAGCTAGCAGAAAAAAAGTATGTAGCACATAGAAAAGGGGTAAGGGTTTACTCAAGTTTCACGGTCTTCCCAAACATGCTGGGTTGTGCTACAGGACTTCACATTAAAAAATTAAATGAAAATAGCTCACTCATTGGCTGTTTTCAACTCGAGATCAGAACTTCCTACCAAAAATGAGACATTTTTTTTACCACTGTCTCCTTCTGATTCACTTGTTTGTCTCATACCCACCTAAAATGGCTAATAACATATATCAGGGCTTACCCCATCCAACGTTAGGTACTTAAACAAGAACCTTTGAGTAAATGTGGTTGCTCCTGTCCTCCTTTTGCAGTGGAGTTATCTGATACCTTCAGAGGCTGAGCTAGAGGCTAATTGAGTTGAATGACCCTTTGGTGGTAGCCACTGCACTGGATTTGTGTACAGCAACAAGGGTGACATATTGTCTCTTTAAGCCTTGATTAAGTAGTGTGAATCTGGATCTTAGACAGTTATTTATTAGCTGCACATGAAGTACATAGCCAATGGGGCCCTGCTTCCAAGTGGTCTATGCACGTTTCTGTACTATAAATAATAACTGCCAGCCTTTTTTACAACTTATGCTAAGATTATCTCCCACTGCTTCCTGCTTTAGGTCCTCTTGCTTTATTTTTGGCTGTGTCATTTAACGTTGGTAGAGGCAAACATTTTGACACATTGCTGCCATTTTGGCCTCAGCACGTACAAAGCTGCATGCATCTTCTCATTGGCTTAGAGTTCACCACAGATGTTCACTGTATGGAGACCATGCTCCAGGAACTGAAAGTAAGCCTCTAATGCATAAAGAAAATATATTTCTATTCCATTATGAACCTGGGAAAATGTGTTTTCAATGTGTTTTAACTGGACAGTTTCAGCCTAACACAAGCACAACACACTTGAAGGTTTCTGATTAATACTCCATTCTAAGCAGCACAGTTCACCTCCTGGTGTCAATCCAGATTTGCTGAATCCTACTTGTCACTAATTTTTGCAGTGGAAAAATAATTATAGAACAACACATCAGAAAAAAAAAAAAATCCTATCAACCTGGTTTGACATGCACACATAAACATGCCAAACATCCCAGCTGAGCAACTCACAAAAATGAACAATTGTTGAATGTGCAGAACATTCTCGTGCAATAACAGGGAAAGTGCAAATAAATTCTGAGTCAACGAGAAGGCTTATGCTAACCTGGCATTGGGAGAGTTTTCAGTCCACAAATTCCTTCACAACTGAGTAAATTTAAAGAAATAAAACTAGATTGAGCATTGCTTTAATACCTGCTGGTGTAGTTTCCCACACTGTTCACTGGCTTGTTAAATATGAAAAAGATTTGCCTTGCAAACCCATAGTGAGAAATACAGTCACAGATGGGTTAATTGTTCACTCCTTGGATCTTACCATTTTTATTTTGGTTTAAAAATAACCTGTTATTATAACAAGAAAACTCCCTGGCCTTGTGTACAAGACTCAAATATAATCAGCGATATCACACTGTCCCTTAATAGAAGGTGCAATATAAAAAAGATCATTTAAGATGCCAGTAGCTTCCCTCCTGACCCTGCCTGGCTGAGAGGCAAATTGCATTAGAAAATGACATGCCATTCATCTCACGAGTAGTTGCAGGAACATTTAGCTAATTAAATGATTAATAAATTTAACACTGCTTTATAATTTCATTTAGCCGTGTTGGAAATCACACGGTGCACTGCGTGTGCACCGAATGAGATTAGGTGGGAGTTGTGGGTTTCACCGGCTGCCCTGGTAATTGAGATTAGTCTATTACTACAGTGACCTTTTTAACTTTTATATTCTCTTGTTAAAGTGAAATAAAATTTTATTCACTTTTAAGGCATATTTACTTAGTGAAATTTACGTGAAATTAAAGAAATACCAAGTTAAGAAGCGTTCTTGGTACCTGTTCATTCTTTTTATTTTTTTATCCTTATTTTGCACCCCTTTATGAATTCTTGCTTTAATTTGGCAGACCACCACCACAGCACACTCTGAAACAAACTCCTTTTATCACTCAAAAAACCCCAGAACAACACCCCCAAATGTTGCAAACACAAACAGCAGTGAGTACGTGCAACATCACAATGATGTGTTAGGAGCAGGGGGTTTGGTACACACAAAAAAGCCTCAACCTAGATATACCTATATATTCACACGTGTTTACTGTGTTATCTGGAAACTACCTTGAGAGTTGTAGTTAAGTGGTGACCATGTCTGTTCTAGCACAGTCAACTAAACAATCAGGCTGCTGTGGCTGTAGTCAGCTGTGGACAGGTGCTACATTTAAGTAATAACAAATCCCCCCACTTTTTGTACATCCATTCTTACACACCACTTCAGACAAAATGACCCCACTTATTCACAAGCATCATAATTCAATTTGTAATTATTTATCTGTATAATCAGTGCTTAAACTCAGTTTCTGAGGAGCAGGAGGGGACCCTAAGGAAAGTCACAGCTCACACTCATTTTACCCAGCTTATGGTTAGAATTAGAGGTTGCTGCTGATGTGTGGCATGCCCCAATTTGGTACATTACATCAAAGAACGAAAATCAATTCACAATTTTGTTGTGATTAATACTGAAAATCGTTCCTAACATTTCTGTATAACAATTATGGACACTGTGTCTTCAGGCAGTCAGCATAGGTTAGAAGGTTAACACCCAGGTAGTTCAAATGGCCAAATAAACTCAAAACCCTACAAGAAATAACCTTTGTCTATCCAGGCACAGCTTGCAGTTATCTTAATGTTAAAAGCATAAACATCTATCCACATAAAATTCATTTCAGCAGTGCAAGGACTCATTTTATCAGTTCTTGGAAAACTTGTCAAGATTACTGACACTTAAGCCAACTCAGAACAAATTTTCAATCAATATGTCTAATGCTAGAGGGATGTTCAATGTGTTTCCCTTTTGAACAGATGTGTGTTTATAATGTAGAAAAAAAAATGAATTAAAATGCATATCATTATTGAAAACTGATCCCTATCTGAATCACATGGTAAACCATTTCAGAAAGTATGTTTGAAAAGGGTAAGTCAGAACAGTGTTGACTTTTTCCTGAGATCTTGATCACTCAAAAAAGGGATAAACTACTTGATAGACTGTTCATACAATATGGATATAAAATCCATGGTGGCTGAAGTGAAACGATGTAGTGGAAATGAGATCTGACAAGAGTAAGTAATGGTTCTGCTCACTTACTCTGGTGAAATAAAATTTCAATACAGATGGGCCCAACATGTGGGAGAAAGAAACTATTATCAGCAAATGCATTAAATATAGCAACTACAGCAACAATTTCATCTTGGAGGCAAAAAAGGCCAAACAAATTATAGGTGATAATTATAACAGCTATGTACTGTGATAATTGGAAGAGAAAATTATTCCTGGATTTCTAAACAGTACCATCACCACAGATGTGAAGAATCATCAACAGGATGCAGAGGTACATCAGTGTCTTGATGTAGGGGAATAAATTCCAGTTCTTTGGACTCAGTGACTAGTCTACCTGGCTTCAGAGGAACTGGATCTCCACCCAACACTGTGGGGCTATTTTCTTGCCCTCAAGGCAGCAAAAGGCAAGCTCATGGCCATGGGGGACCAGTAATGTGGGGTAAGAGTCACCTCCTCTATTTTTAGATGTGACTAATGTAGGTGTCTATATCTCAGCTTAACGTCTAGACTTTCTTTACCGTCAGTGGAGAAAAAGGCACTTTTTGAGAACTATTCGTCTGACCTAATTTAGTAATTTACCTTACGGTGAGATAAGTTGTAGTGCCACCTTCTCTCCTTGGACTACAAACAGGATCAAAACCTGCTAATTTTATGAAAAAAAAAAATATCCTACCACTAAGCTGCAAGTTCTTGACAAGAACTGAAAAATAGTAAATCCACTCCACGGCCTCCAGAGCTAAGCTCTTTGTCTTGAACTTTGTGTAGGATCAAGAGCTGCTAAAACATCCCTGTGACAAATGCATGACATTCAGTTTATTCACAGATTTAGCAGCTTTGACTTAGGAAGTCCATTGAAAACTAGTTCTTATATTCAGGACTTTCCCAGGAATGGTCAGTTACAGAATTTTTATTTTTTTTTCCTTATGGGAGTGGTCACTGGCATTTGGATGGATACATTATTTCCACCAGGGACGATAATATATGAAGCTGATGATCTGATGACAGGTGCTCTATAGACAGTATCTTACAAATGTCAGACAGAATACTGTTTTCTATAAAAACAATGACACATATATACAACGGAAGCTCTGCTTCTAAAAAAATACAGCTTGTACATTGGGCTTTCTAGAACTAGAAGTGTAACGTGAATTTTATTTCTTGGAAACAGAGATTATTTATGTTGGCAACTACAGACATGACAGGATCTAAATAGCCATTATCCACTCATAACTGTGAGAAGCAGGAAAACCCATCCAATTTTTCCAAGAACTTATGTCCCCTAGTGTCTCCCTAAGCCATGAATCATATTTCTTCAGACGAGATCAACTGCAGGTTTTATTAAAAGAGAGGTAACCACTAAAAAAAACCTGTTGCAAACAAATAGATAAGTCTTAACAAAAAGGCTGGCAGAACTCCTATTAGTAAGATATTTGGTCTGCAGAAAAATGTGGCAAAACTTGAGCAGATTGATTGATTTTATTTTTTTAAACTTTTTTTTTTTTTTTCCCCCTTTGTGGTAATAAAGCTAGATCTTTTGAGGATCTGATAGTACTAAATCTTCAAGAGTGAAAATGGTCATTATTGAAATAAGCACTTTGATCTTTTAAATATTAGTAGTTTTGTCTGCTTCTACTTATATAGTGTCTACTTTTGCATCAAGGTAAGTTGGCATCCATATTGAGTTTCAACTTAAACACACCTTAAAGGCTACCTCTATGAGTTCCAATAATGTTCACTGATGTGAACATATGGTCATTGTTTCTTATCATTCGCACTGGGAAACAGTGTAAGGTCAAGCTTGTTTTTCAGTAAGTAGCCTTTGATTTGAATTACCTCATACAAAAGATGAAATCTGGGTTCCAGTAAAGGCAATATGAATTTTGACATTGGCTTGAGTGAAGCTATGATTTCATCCAAGGTTAGTGAATGTGCAGTTGTGTATGCACCTACCTGTACATATATCCAAAGCTCTGTAGTCTTGGATTTCAAATTGCTTATTGTCAAGTGGAAAATGGAACCTTTAAAAACGTCTCATTCAAATGGGGTACAAAAGGTCTGCATTATGAGCTTGATATCAATCACTTTTCTTACAATCATTTATGTACAATATGAGTTTAGCCATGTCGATAAGACTGTGTCATCACTGGGGACAAGAATTATGTGGGTCAAAGCCACACTTAGCCACTTGGCCATATGAGGTTTCCAGAACAAGATCAAAAGTATTAATGGGAAATTATTTTCTTCTTCTGAAAACTGTTAAACCCACATTAATTACCCATTGTCAGCAACAGATCAATTGCTACAAAGGTGTCATGGTTATAGCACAGCCTTTGCAGACTGTGACATATCTGCTGTCTTGACTTCAGATGAGCCACCAATCCCACCATATGCAGACTCTCTCTGGGCAGCAGCTGTGTTACTATGACATGTAAAAAAAATAAACTTTTCTTCTAGAACTTTTGGCTGATGGAACTGATTCAAAACAACATGTCCTAAAACCCCACATATTTCCTCTTGAAAAATAATCAACACTCAGAAAAAGCAACTAAACCAACACCAAGGATAATTCACCTGACTTTAAACGCACTTTGGCCTTCTGAATTGCATCCAAATTAGATATCAAGGGTTGTTTGAATTAGACAGTGTGAGTACCACCCATAAGGAACTTTTGATTATAGTCTCTTGGCTGTGGAAAAATAGCTGTGTAAATTGTGTTGGAGCCTGGAAATGGCTCTTCCCCAGTCACTAGCTAGGCCAGCGTCCCCTACCCACATGTTCTACCACAACTCTTTTCCTGTTTCCTAACAACATGTTTTAATTTAATTCCGTGTTCTCATACAAAATAACAGGTAAATGGAAGCAGAGATGATATTTTTAAAAAATAATCCATCTACACTTGTTCTCCATAAGTATCTAACTAGTAGTGCAAAGCAGCCGTTATTTTTCACACTTGAAAAAGCATGGTGATATCTCAGTTACCAAGAGGTGGCAAATAAAAGTATTGTGAGCAGTTGGATTAAAAACCTTGAGTTTCATTTCTAACAGTGATTTAGCAGCTCTGAGATGTCAAATTCATGATGAACATGATCTGACATCCTGGCTATTGAAAATGGGACATATTTAGCAAAAGTTAATACAACAGTCACAAGTATGCTAAGGAGAAAGCACCCCTAAATCTGGTCCTGAGTTACTTGCTGGTGTCCACAGCAGACTGGGATCCTCACATGGAAGTCTGCTGTTGCATCTGGACACTCCTGAGTTCTAGAAGGAATCCATGTGTTGGCTGAACTAATTCTCCTGGCTCAATCAGACAAGAACAGTCTTGACTTCCCAGCCCTACTGTAAGTAAAGACATGTTGTGGAATATTTTTTTACACATTGTTATTTTTGTATGTTGCTCATAGAGTGAATTCCAGCCTAAATCTACCCATGCAGGTCTTGCTTCCACTTCCCCCTCCTCCGAAGAGTACACTTGAATGCATCTTGAATGGCTGCCTCAGTTAAACTGTTGGATACACGGTACGAGCAATGCTATTAAAAGCAAAGAAACAAACCCTGTTACTTTTGTTTAGGGAACCCTGGCAAATCTTGCAGCTCACAGTAATATAAATTTAGCTGTTTTAATTTCTTAGGTTGTTTAATTTTAATTGGAATATTGATTCCCACACTAATTTTTGTGCTATCAGTGTCAAATCCCTGCCTTGTAACCACTGAGATCAACCCAGCTAGCTCGATGCATTGAGCTCTGCCAGGTCTGACTCTACCCCAGCCTGACATATCTTTCAGGGTTATGACTCTCACTAATGGGCTATAATCAAGGCTGCAATCTCTATGAAGCCCCAACACAGTGGTTGTGGCCAATGGACCTGCATAAACTCACAGATCTACACCAGATGCCTCTACTGGCTCAAGCTCAAACCACCCTTCGACTCAGTGTGTAACCTGGCTGCACCACACAGAGGATGCAGATACTCCCACAAGACCTGCCTTTGCTGGTTCCACACTCCTGGTTATGATGGATGATTTTCACTGCTAATGAGGAAGAGAAAGAGAAACTGAGTGTGTGTTGGTTCCCTTCCAACAGTCTGTCCTGAATGACAGCTCAGCCAGCACCTATCCACTTGAAAAGAAGTCTGAACTGGAGATGGATTAGTGGTCATGTAGGCTCTCCAAAACATGGGTTTCCACAAAGCTTGACTCTATGCCTCTGGGTCCATTTTAAGCATCAAACTGATTTTTTGTATTTGAAAAGAAACTGTGTACATAACCTGCAGGATGACGTATTTACTTCATCAGTCACAGAAGTGGATCTGCAGGGCTACCTCTGCTACCCCTGAATAAAATATCACCAGTATTAAGCAAATTATTATAAGCAGGAGGGACCTAATCAAGGGTGAAAGTTTTGGTGGGTGTAAAGTCCAATTCTTCACACAAGATGTGGTCCTTAATACAGATTTAGCATTGTTTAGTGTGATCTGCTGTAATTACTCAGAATTTGAACCATTTGACCTTACTACATTAAGCCTCAGTGTTTCCTAAATCCTGTTAATAAAAAGCAAATGTCTAGTCTCTTACTCACTCTCTGGAACAAGCACGGGACTGTGGGAGTGAATTCAACATGCAAGTCTTTATAAAGCCAGTTGTGGTTTAGCATACCAGTATGATGGGAGATGCTCTCTCTCTCTCTGGCTCAGCGCAGGTGTAAGCCTGCGTGTGCATCGCTGCCACTTTGGTACAAACAGGCTGTGCATTGTACTCTGCTCATCCATCACCCGCTCTGTCAACACAGGTCAACTAATCCTGCTCTTCGTGACCTCTGACCAGCACGCCAAAGGGAGGCAACAAAAATTCAAATGCACTGCTGAGGGAGACAGAATTGTTAAAGCTGCCTTTTCTTCTCGCCGAGACAGGGTAAAACAAACTTCTAAATGCTATTAGAGAGCAAACCTCCGTAAATGAGGAGAAGTGGCTCTTCAAGTCTTCCCCTTTATGATTAATACATTGTCAGGTCCTTCGAGTGCTTTTCCATAATGTAGATATTTTATTGGGTTTTGCTTTTAAAGACTCCTGCCTCAATTCAGTCATTTAATTTCCATATTTCATGGTTAAAAAAAATAACAACAAAGGCAAGCAGAGGCACAGCCCAAACAAGACAAAAGGGGGCTGCAGACACACCAGATCAAAGCCACTAACTCCACAGAAGGAGCCGATTCCCCAGTTTGTTGAGGCAAAACAATAAAAAATGTTGATGCCTGAGTTAAAGGTATGAGTGGTGAGATAAGAAATACATGAAAGTTAAAATGAAAGAAGACAGGCCAAACTCTCAGACTGATGTGTCTGGAACAGGGTTTTCACATAGGTGTTTACTTCTAGGTCTGGGGGCGACTCAAGAAAGTAGGCCAAAAAGGCTTTTGTACTTACAAAACCAGTAATCCTATTCAGAATAATGATATTGCTCCTCATTCAGAGAAGTTTCAGTACTGGAATGGCTAAGCTAAGAGTATTTTCACACCTCAACATTTCTCATTTATCTTTGGGACAATGAGCTCTCAATACTTTGAAAGACTGAACAGAAGAAATTGCAAGACTCATAAACAAATCAAGTAAAGACTTTTCCTGCCTTCGCTGTCAAGGCAGTCACATGTATACTGTTTTTATTGAAAAACTAAAACAGGTATTTAGAGCAAATTCAAAACACCTTCCCACTTCCTCCAGTTACTAACAATATAGTGGAAAAATATACACATTCACTTGTATGTTTTTGCTTGCAGGATCTGTGATCAGTTCTGTAAATAGAAGGTAAGATGTGGAATTTCCTTTGCATCGAAGAGAAACTGAGCACAATAAACGCAGGATAAACATCGTGCACCAAGTATTGCACTGAGTAATGCATTCACAAGAATCCTCCCAAAAGACTCATGGTAGCGACTGGTGGCGATGAAAGGGAGGGATGTGATTTTACAGAATAACTTCCTGGGCAGGTAAAACTGAATGCCAAATGCAGGAGTAGAGAAGGTAAATGGGATGATCTGTTTTCAATGCAGCTGGTCCAATATTCTGTCGCACTCTCAAAAACTATGTTTAAGACGACTTCTTTTGGAAGCTCTACAATTTCAGTAAATCTATCTCTTAGCAACTTTGCTTTTCAGCTTGTTAAGAGGGATTTGTTTTTCAAATGGAATTGGCAGCTTGTTCACTCATGGAATGAAAATGTAAAAATTAAGGTGAAGCCAAAAGAGAGTCATCCCAACATAAAAATGCAGCAAAAACTGAAACTGAAACTTAGATGCCAAAGCCCAAACCATTTTGACCATTTCAAAAACTGAGGCATTCCCACTCAACCATTCTCTCAGGTTTCAGTTGTAGGTTCCATAAAGGACAAAACTGACTATCCTCCACACTGGCACACTTTTTGGACCACTGATGTCAATTGGAAGGCAACTTTAAACACAGCCACAAGTTGCCAGCAAAATGGTAACTATTCCTCTCAGAGTACATAACACTCAAAAAATGTATGTTCTACCTGAATTTGCGTTACTAATATGTGCAATTTTCTGATCTATCACGTGATATTTCTCTAAGGCATAACTTTTGATATGAAAAACTGGTGGAAATGCAGTCCTTAGGCACAGTTCTAGCTCACATATGTGCACACAGCTTGCCACCAATTTAAACAGGAGTCACATTTAAACAAATTTAAACTAAATGTTCAGCTTCTGGTAGTTCCCAAGATAAACATGAGCAGGCCCCTGTGGTGTGATAGCCGTTAATGCAAATGCACAGCTTTGTTGATATGTAAAACCTTCTAAGAGCCAGAAGCTGGTTATTCTTACTCATCAAGATGAGATTTGAATCTTTGGGATGTTTGCCTAACCCTGTAGGCTTAATCCATTCTGAGTTATAAATTATAATACTGCAACAGTCAGTTAGAACTGAATCTGGATCACTGCAACATGTAACATTGCTGGTCAGATTACGGACTGACCCTACATTTGAAAAATCATCAATAATATAATTACCAAAAAACTACCAGAATCCTGAGTAGTAGTTAGATGGCCACAAAGACTTATATATGAAGGGTAAAAAGGCAGGAGCTGATTAGCTTCATGCTAGAAAGTTGAGTTCAAAGTCATCAGATGTGCTCAGGACTGGAGGGTTTTTACTGTCAGTGCAGGAACAAGTGAGGAGCTGCTGAATGCAGCTGATATTCCATTGATAGCTAAGTAGGAGACATCCATATAAAGCTGCTGAACATAAGTTTAAATAAGTCTTCACAACCCATGCTGAAAAGCAATCTCATGTGGAAACCACATCTAGTTTTGTGCAACGGCCCTTTTTCAGTTGATGGGTTGAGATCCCCTTCCACTTGCGTTTTCTTCTGTTGTTGTTTTTCGTAGGACACTTCCTGTTTAGGAAGTGAAATGATATTCAAAACTGGGGTTTTACTGTAAGTGATTTCACTAATGTACTTCTTGTCCTACCACAACCACAAGTTCAGTCCCCGTCTCTCCAAAAACAATAGTAATAATGAATGGCGAGTTCATGACATGTTACCTCATGACACAACTTGGCAGCAAGGAGGAAACAGAAAGGTTGGCTCAAGGCTATTATGGAGCTAAAGCTTTTCGAGCATTTGTTTTATCACTTAAAACAATTATAAAATACTTACTTTAAGTATATTCCCCTTTATTTTTCTAAATCATTCTCACTCCAACAACATAATTAGAACCTTGAATTTTGTTTAAGTGTCCTTTTGAGACAATGCATAGCTCTGCCACCACTACCAGGAAGGCAGGCAGACACAGCCTTTGATTACTGGCATGCAACATAACATTTGACAACATTTGTTACATATTTGTATATTTGTTACCAATGTCTTCTTTTCACCCTGTAATTCGCATTATATTCCTAACTCCTTTCTACTACACTAACAAAACCAGAATCTAAGAAGTGTTTTCAGTCACTTGTAGATTCCTAACTGAAGGATCATAGTTTTGAGAAAGATGATCTTATTTTCCAGATGTGAGGGTTTTAATTTAACCCAAATTGAGCTAATTGTAAACAGAGCATATAGATACAATGAATTATGAACTAAACTTCAACAACATAATTATAAGGAAATGTGGGAGAAAGGCTACAAATCCACAAAGAGCTGTTGGCATGATCGTGCACTGTTGTGAAGAGGAAAGAAAAGCCAAGTCAGTGTAAATAAATGCTACTGCAAATGCCTGATCTACCTCCACATTATATGGTTTTACTTTGGTATTAAAGTCAGACCCCAATACATACTGCAGTAACTTGGCAATGACATTTTCTTACTTAGTATAAATGATCATGTAGAATTCAGAAAAGAAAGAAAAAATTGATAAGCCATCCATTCCAAGGATCAATGTACAGCTGTACTCATCATCTCAAGATAAACAGTGACTAATAAACCCTGGTGGTTAAGAGTCTCAAGGTAAATTTTTTTAAGCATAAGGGTGTAGACACTGTTGTCCAGGGGAAAGTCCATCTCAGAAAATTCCCCTAGGTCTGGATGTTTCCACTGCATATGGTATTGCTCCCCACTACAATTCAAAAGTTCAGGAGAGCAGTTATGCACTGTTAACTGATGCTTTTCAGGACCAAATGTGGATGTTTTTCGTTGTTGGTTGGAGTGAGTTTATCCCAGTGCATTCATGGGGAGTTTGGTCTGTCATGGTGCTGACTCTATCATATAGAGTCCAAGCTGAAGACAGTGGGGTTTTTCTGATGTTCAGCACCTCTGAATACCAAACCGTTTAAGGGAACTTCTTGAACTAGAAAGGAAGATTTCTCTACTACAAAATACAATTTAGTGAAAACCCAATCTCTTTTATATTCTTGTTTTAGAATATAATTTTTATTAATTTTGACTTTAATATCCATTTTCTGGTAAGAAACATTGATTTTGTTACTGAGAAGGGACAGTATTTTATATAGCTTGAAGTGAAAATGAGAATCTTTCAAAAATTTTCAATTTCAATCTTTTTGATTTTTTTTTTTTTTCTGTTCTAGCCTTTTGACCTCTAATTATGATTTGAAAGAGAAGCTATTTTTTAAATGACCACGTTACTTACAGGACCTAGCGTTTTGGTTTTTTTTTTTCCTGTCTTCTCTCAATGTCTGTAAAATGCTTAAAGACTCTTTTGGAGGATGATAACTGTGTAAGTTCACATAATTTGTATAAAAAAGTAAGAAAGAAGAAAAAAAGATACAATGTATTTTTTATCAAATTGCCTGGATTCTTTTTTTGCATAACTTGCTCTTCTTATAACATGAAAATAGAGGGAAACTGAGTGATCAAGCAAGTCCCCATTAAAAAAAATGCAAAGAACCCGTTTTTAATTTAAAAGATAAGCTAATTAAAAATAATGGCTGTGGACAGTTCCTGACAAAGCACTTCAAAAACAAGATCCATGTATTTCATGAGACTTTAGTGTTTTTTAATTAAGATGATTTTTCATTTCCCCTCTTCTTGGCCCGTGATAATAAAAAGCTGCAATTGGAAACCAAGCAGTTTTTTCCCATTGAGAAGTATAAAGAACCAAGACTGATGTTGCCCCTAAGTGGGAAGAGAATAAAAATCTCAGACAGTTCCACTTGGCATTAAAAGCTGGCCACAAATTTTTAATCAGGGGAAGTAAAGAGGAAAACTCACTGCTCATTATCCAGCAGTAAAGCTGTCCACTGGTGTTACCTCCCTCCCTGACTGCTGGGTACTCCAGCCTCCATTTCAGTGGCACTGGTAGCCCCGTCTCTGCCAAAAACTTTTCCTTTTGCTCACCAGTAGCTATTTGACCCTCTTCCCTTCTCTCTGATGTCATCTTCTGACTGCGATTCTTCATGAACAAAAGAGCTGTCACCAGCTGTGATGCCAACAGCAGAGATATCTGATCAAACTATAGAAATACTGATACTTCTAACTTCTGTTAATGACTACATAAGGCTAATTTATCCTGTCATTAGAGTGTACCTTCTTAATCTTCCTTACATCAGTACTGGTACAGAAACTGGTAATCTGAGATTAGCTAGAGCAAGGCTATGAGTGGGATAGGAAAAAAGACAGGCGTACTTTGGCAGCCTCAAAATGAAGATGTAAGTAGTAAATGCAGGAGCCTGGCTCTCATGCCCCAGTCAAAGAATGAGCAATATTCTTTGGGGGTGGATTTGCCTTTGGAATAGTGATGGGACACTGGTGCATCCCAGCACTGCCAGTGTTGCACTAAGGCTTGGGGTGACAGGACTGCAGTCCCCTCCCCTCTCCTCCACCAACTCAGGCTGCATCCAGCTGCACGCAGAACATCCGCCTCTGTTATTCACAAAACCAGTTCTCGACCTGGATATATCAATATGCTATGACTCCTCTGCACTACTTTGGAGACATGAACCAGTGTAAATGGTCAGCTGAGGTAGATTTGCATCTGTTTTCTGCCAGCACAGTGGTGCAAAGCAGATAAAATACACTAATCTAGACCCTTGTGTCTATCGTGCTGTTTTCCAAAGATAGCAAGCAAGAACAGGAGACACAAATTACAGCAAACAGACAAGAACATAACATCCACCTGACCAGCCGAGGATTAGAAGATACACAAGACATTTCTTAGAAATGTTGTCTTAGCGGTCATAGTCTTAACAAGAGGAGGTCAAGGGGACGAGTGAGCACGCATGTGAGACTGCAAGTCACTGATGCAGCTTATGACCAGGAAAAGGTATCAGGTATTAGGGAAGGAACACACGCAGAGACACCAACGGGCAAAGGAGCCCCCAGCTAGTGACTCCACATCCTTCCAGCCTAAATTATTTTGTGATTCAATGATAATTTATCTTTCCTGTGCATCTGTGCAGTCCAATAGCGCTATTTTACAGTTGTTTGGACTATTTAGACAATATTTTATTAACTGTGATAACCACGTTGAGAAGTCATCACCTATTTCTAATTTAGACCTACCCAAGAGCTCTCCCACTTACGGCCACAGTGGAGGAACTCATAGAGTCTGAAGAAAATCAGATGTTATTTGCCATCCACCCTCCTTGCCCTGAAAAGCACAAATTCATGTCTCTACTCATTTTGGGGCCATGGGGCGAGAAGAATCCCCTCATGTGTTGGAAAGGTAGGGTTCATGAGCAATCACAAAACCTTTGTAGGCTTGTAAAATGTGAGAGGCATACCTTTGCAACTCATAGGTCATATATTATGAATAGAGCCCACAGTCATTATACAAGCAAATTTTATAGACTTTAATTGACTCCTTGAAAGCAACCTAAGGCTTTTAAAACACAAGGCCTCCAAGAAAAACAGTTCTAGAGTATCTGAAGATGCTTGTAGGGCCGCTAAAGAATTCATTCAAGTTGTGTTTCTTGCTGTAAAATTTATCAAGTTGAGAGAAATATGTGCCTTCAGTTTTCAATCAGAATATTTAGCAGTATTAACACTTTTCCAACACTAATACAGAGTCTAATAGAAAAAGCCTGCTGAAACTATTTCCCCTTCTTGAAATGCAAGAAGAGCTGACTTATTTTAAGTTTATTTTTACCAATTTAAACTTCAAAACTTCAAAGTTTGTTTTCTGCTGTATTTTTTAAGGCAGAAACCCAGTCTCTACAGGATTACAGCCAAATATGTGCAACATCAGGGTACACCTGGAAGTCATTAAGACCTGCATTTCAAATCCTACTGCAAGGGAGGGTGTGGAAGACTCCATCCTCCCCCTTCTCAGTGTTGACACCCTGTTTCTATTAGGGTAACCTTGAGCCAAAGGTGTTCAAAATAAGGAGTCAATCTGCAAACAAACACATTATAAAGAACTCTGCAGTACTGCTCCAGGGTAGGGTCAGAGGCCAATTATGTCAGGCTGAGATAGACAGAAACCTCATAAAGGAACAGAGAATTCCCAAAGAATAATGTGAAAGCTTTCAGGGACGTTTAAGCATGCAAATATTTAACTTTAAAATGCACAGGAATAATTTTGCTTTTCTTGATCATGTTCACTTAAAAATCTTTAATTGAGATTAAAACAAAATCAATTATTTATTCTTCCACAGCCATTCTCTTGAAACTTAGGCTCAATTCCATGTCTTGTTTGGATTTCTTTTTTAAAAAACAAAAATGCTAATATGATTTAGAGCTCCTTTATATATATATATATTTCCTGGTAAATTGTGACTTGATATAGATATGAGATGCCAGATTGTTGGAAGCAAAACAGAAATTGCACTGTGAACTGCCATACCAGCTGGTAACCACATTTTCTAGAAAATCTGTGGGCAGGCTGTCTTGAGAAAACAGAATGGGAGCTAAAATTGTTGCTATTTTTGTGTGATAAGTAGATAACTGAAAAGGCAAAACACAACAATTTCACTTCAGAAGTGTTAGTTTTCTAACTATTTGTATTTTTTTCTCTCTTTACATTGGCTTTACCACAAAATGCTTTGTTCACCCTTTTTAGCTTACATATGTATGCCTACAAAATTGACTTTTCATATTCTATTTATCTCGTTTCAACCCAGGCGCAGTACCCCCAACACAATATCGTAAAGAAATGAAGAGATGGCTGCTGAGCTCAACTTTTGTACTTGCAAGACAGCATCTTTTTTTGGAAATCATATTGATTTTAATGAGAAACAACACAGCATTGCTGCGACATTTGACTTATGTGTGTTTATTATATGAACAACTTGATTACTTTTTTTAGCATAAAATCCTGATTTCTCCATTCACAGAGCAAGTAGCCCCTTGTTTCCTTTTAAAACAGTTGATATGAAGAGAGTCTCAAAAGGCTAGTATGGTACCTGCCACAGCATGCAAAAAAATCCGTGACTAACCTGCAACTCATGCGCAAGAAACTAAACCCAACCATGTAACTAAGGTGGGAGACTGTTCTTTTTACCTAGGGCAAGGAACAATTTTGAGAAGCTTGGGACAGCAAACTGGTTGAAGGGCACCAGGGAGTGTCACACAGAAAAACAAGGGCTGTTTTTACATCCTCCCAGACTCATCCCAGGGCTGTGAATGCCACCATAAACACCACAGCTCCTGGCTTTTCCCCCATAGGAGAATGGAGGGGCTCTTCTCCTGCTCCTCATGGGCAGAACCTGTCCCCATTCACCCTCCCTGGGCTCCAACCTCTGCTCTGTGTGGTCTCAGCGCTGCTGGGGGAGCACCCCCAAAACAGCAAGTACGGGATAACAAAACAAGTCTGGACTCTAGGCAGCTGTCTAGCCACCGCTCCCAGGTCACTTCCAGGTAAACAGTGAAAGACTTTTGGCACTTGGAGGCAGGTGGGGGAGACTGTGATAAACCTTGTTTGTCCAGGTGCAAAGCTAGATATGGGTTTTGCTGTTTTTCTTCAGAAAACAGTGAGGCAGTACTGCAGGCTCTCTCCTCCGTCCAGCTGTGGGGCTTTCGCACCATCCCCACCATCCCACCCACCACTGGGAGCTTCTGAGGCTTTAAGCATGTTGGGGAAAAGCCTTTTTCAATTTAAACAACACGAAGAGGAGACTAAATGAACGCTGCACCTTAACCCTGGTAACAGGGTAGATTTGCTGAGAGTAATTCTCCCCCAGCAAAGCCAGATGGCTGAATGGGGTGAGAGCGCAATGTTGGCCTCTTAAGCATGATTTCACTATTATTTTAACTTAAAGAACTGAGTGCTAAAAGTACAAGTTTCAGGGCTAAGACCATATGCAGCCACTGCTGGAAGCACCGTGAAAAAGTGATAAAGGATGAACCAGAGCAGAACTCGTTGTAAGGCAAAGAGACAAATCAAGGTTGCAACTGATATGGTTGAGCCTTGGAAGTGTAAATAAAATGAAATGCAAAGGGATTTAATTCCTGAAGTCTTACAAAGACTTCGCAAATTCAGAGAGGAAGAGAACTTTTTTTTTTTGCTGCTCCAGATACACAAAAATGATCCACCCTATGAAACTGCATTCATTTTTATGAATTTTCTTTCTTTGCAGCACATAACCCTGTCGACACATAGCACCTTGTCTGGGTACCGAACATGAGTGAAAAATATTTCAGGGTGAAGTGTTTCCTTGCCATGCTTGCATGGGAAGTAATGGGAACACAGAGCAAGGTCTACAAAGGGGGCTGGGGAAGTCTCTCGTAACACCCAAAGTGTGGCCAAAAAGAGCAAAGCCACCAGTTTTGGTAGAAGGTGAACCTCCTGGTGAAGACAGGGGAGCAGGGGCCAGATGACTGCTCTGCTCAGTCCTCACTGATTCCTGCTTCTTCTTGGGGTGGTTCAGTTTTGTGTTTCTCCCAGCTTAAATTAGGATTTAGATTTTAAGAAAAATTGCAAACAATGAGGTGAGTGTACTGGTTTGTACGCAGCAAAGCTGAGCCTTTTCTGAGGGCAGCCTTGGCATGGAGGTGTTTTACACGGGGTTAGCAAGGAAGAGATACTTTAAAAGTAAAATCTTTGAAGGGTATCAGAAGCAAACCCCCTTGTGTTTCAGACTGAACTCTGGGACACACAGATACTGGAAATAACTGCAGTAGTATTATCCAGTGGTCTTAAGGAGCTGGAAAGCATTTAAGCAAGCACCGGACTTCTGCCTTGACTCCCGTTTTCCCAGGCCTGCAGCTCTAAACGTCGAACTAAACCACTGTCAAAAGCCAGGCAAATATAAACTCACATCATTTCATGTTTAACTCCATATATTTAATTACACATAGAGTTAGGGAGCTAGTGTGCTTTAGTTAAAATTATACTGACAGGCAAAACTCTCTGTAGCATTTAATACAATTGAGCAAATGTTTTCCTCCTGGAAGTGCCCTGGGAGGTAGGGAGAGTAGGTTAACCAAGGTACTTAAAATGTGAAAAGCACATGTAGCGTATCACCAAATATATTTTGAGTTGCATAAAAGATATGCCTTGTTCTAACAGCTAACTCTTAAACTCTTAGAAATTAGAAACACCTGCACAGTGTGTCTCTGCTATATTTATTTGTCTGTGAATATTTATAAGCATTTAAACTACTAATGTTGTTGGCATTGTTAAATCTTGATTGTGAAGTTTGTAAATATTCAAAAGAAGCAGATGTTTACTAATCCCATTTACCTTTAAGGGAAAAAAATGTAAAACTGGAATGAAAGCAGATTGTTAAAGTGTTTTCCCAACAGAAACAACCAAAATAAATTACTGCAATCTGAAGACTATAAAGAGTGACTTCAAAGGTCAAAGGATTAAAGACAGTCTAAACCATGAAATGCATTTTATTAGATTAATAAAACATATGATTTTGCTAACTTAATTATATGAACAAATTAGCTGGAAAGGAACTTCAGAGCTTGCCATCCCAAATTAACACCGGCTATAGCAAAGGTGCAGCAGCTACTGACCCGCTCTCAGCTAGCTTACGTGCTTTTATCTCTGCACAGAGCCCCTTCAAAAGTACGGGCAAAGGAAGGAGTGAGGAGGGTTCTCGGGAGCAGGGGGCGGCGGCGGTGTGTGAGCAGAGCCCTGCGTGGTTGTACGGCTGCCAGGGCTATTCACAGCCTTCAAAGAACTTGGTACTGCTCTGGGACCGAAGCTATAGAGCAGGCTCAGCCAGTGCCAAGGAGGCCTACACTTGGCTCCGCTGAGTAACCAAAACACTAATTCAGTTCGCTGTTCATCTGTTTTAAATCATGCTTTTAAGTGTATTTATGTGATAAAGAATTGAAGCTGTTTCTTTTGGCCATCTAAATAATTGGGACACTCTCCTTTTCAAATAGATTGACATTTAAGTACAACAAGCACATTGAAAAGTGAATTTTGGCTCACAGAGCCTTGAATTTGCTTAACTCTTTCAGAGCTTAATAGCGGCTCTTCTCAAAGTCAGGTTTCTCAGGGAAATATAAGCCTTCCAGGGCCTGATCCTGTGCCCATAGAAGTCAGGGAAAGCTTGATTTAAAACAACCTCAAAGAGTGTTGTAGCATGGACAGTTTTACACACACACAAAAATATAATGTCAGATAAAAGACTGCATTATTCAATTTTTAAAGAAACTCCACCCCAAACCAAGTGACTGCAAAAGCTATCATTTACTCCCACTACATCAACAGAGATGAAGAAATCCAATGGAAAAAAGTACGCCTTTAAAATAGGGTGGTAACTCCTCAGGAGACAGCAGCAGAGAGAAATGCGATAGTGCCACGTTTTGCAAGATTGCTCTCATTAGCTTTATGAAAGTTCAGATTCATGTTCACTTGGTTAATTCACCCGCACAGATACAGCTGGAAGGAACAGTGCCTCTGCAGCTCCTTCTGCTGTGACATTACACGTGGCAAGGTTATCATTTAATACACCATCACTGAAGAATTGATTTATGGCCTTGGAAGGGGGGTAGGTCTCTCTTTCCCAATACTTTACAATTTGCTTGGACAACACTGGAAACAAACCCTTAAAATTTCTTAAGTAGAAAAACTCGATAGTGGTAACCCCAGTAAAATAAGTTCAAATTTATCTTCCTCCTTAAGTGCAGTTCACTACCAATGCATGCTTTGCTGATCCATTTCCCCACTCACTATTTTAGGGTTTACATACTGCATTGAAAAAAAAAAAAAAAAAAAAAAAAAAAAAGATCACGCTTTTGCCATTTTTACTTATTATTCATTCCTCAGACTATCACTATCTTGTGATAGTGAAATACCATTTCACTTCAAAAGCATCTCCACCATGTGCTCAACCCATTGGTAAGCCCCTCTCGGAATCCACTAAGTTTCAGTCTAGTGAGATGTGATAAAGTGATGCAACATCCACTAAGAACTAAGGATTAATGCTGTTTCCAAATGAAAGAATGCTTTGAAAGGTCCTCTTGATTGCTATTTTAGCCTGCATATAGATCCTCACACAAAATCAGACTTTTTTTTCCTTTATTTCTTCTTTTTTAAAATAATTTCCTAATGTGTCATCAGCTTTGGATAAGGAAGGAGATGTACATGATTCCAACATCTTTAATTTTCAAGGTCATGTAGACCAAATCATAAAGGAACAGCTCTCTTAGGTCTGTGCAGCAGTGGCTGAACATGCAAACAAACAGCTAGATCTGGAAACAATTTTAGCTTGATTTATTGGGGTTAACCTTATATGGACTGGGATTTTTTGCCTTACTGAAAGGAAAGAAGAACAAAACAAAAAGCAAAACCTTCACTTTTTTGGATTGATGATACAAAGTCATTTCTTACTTATGCAGTGTCATCTGGGTCTACTTCCTCGTGAGAAGCGATTTGGACCTTCCTAAAGAAGCCATACCAGATCTCTCCTGGCTACAGTGGGGTACCACGGCAGCGTGATGGGACATAAGGGCCACTCGCTTCTCAGCATAACATTGGCACGCAAATCTCCCTTCTTAATGTTTAACCCCATCTTTAGATGTCCTTACCAATCCTTGCTTGTGTCTTCTACCATCCCTGAGTCAGCTGTACACACAAGCCCAGACTCGGCCAGGGAGCCACCAAAAAATGTGCGTTTTGCTGCCCTATAACACGTAGCAATACCTACTTTTGCTAATGGTTGCCCCTAGGGGACTGAGAAGACCATATTAATAGTAATTCATGTTGGGATGCTCTGAATCAGCAAGACTCATAACAAAATGAAAATAGCAGCAGCTTTGCATCATTACAACTCTACCCCTTGTGGATTTTCTGCTAGTGGCAATCTCCCTGAGCTGGTGGAGACTAAAATATTCTTCTCTTAATACCGTTCTCCCTCTCTCCAACTCCTACACTCAAAGAAAGCTGAGTTTACTAAGTGGCTCTACTTTCTTATTTTAATGAATGCATGCAAATCATATTTATATGAGTACTAGAGCGTAGAGGTTTAACATCAAGCTTTCTCATTGTAGATCCCGCACTCTACTTACTATTTATACAGTTTTTATTCAAAAGAATCTCATACTACAAGTGCAAGTCAGAACAACAGCAAAACCAACAATCCCTACTATTTACTGTATTAGCTCTACCAACAATCTTTTGTCACCTCTGAAGGTTAAATATTGGGATAACAGTCACTGATAAAACACAAGACGGCATTAGCCCTTCACATGAGAACAACGGCAAGATCCTCACTTGCAACCCTTTGGTATAAAACATGCAAGGGTATCTTTGTCAAGCTGGTGAGATGCTAACCTTGTTTATCTGCGAATGCAAAACAACATTCCCCATCCAGCAGTGTCACTCTGACCTTTGTGTGGAACCTCAGTTCTCCCCATGCAGCATAACAATGCCGCTTTTGTGCAGCCAGTGTAAGGCCATGGGAGTCAGGATTTACTGCTCCGGCAATTTAATCATAACCTTCATACTTTGTGGCTTATTCAGTTCACATTCTAAAACAAAATATCAAAAATGCCAAAACTTTTTCCTTGCTTCTCGTATCTGTTAACTGCTATTCATTATCACTCACTTTCCAAAGACTTCTTTTTACTACAAACACATGAAGGAAAACCCCAGAAACAAAATGCACAAAATGCATGCTCTGGTAACACAAAGTGAAGGATATAGCTTTAAAAGCTTTCACTGAAATGCCTTTTTGTGCACTATGCAAGAAAAACTAGCTGTACTTAATATCCTAAGTATTTCTATGCCCACATTCAATCAATCTACAGAGAGCAAAAGTTACAAACCTTTTAACATTTGAAAATAGGTATTAGAATAGTAATTGTCTAACCTTTATTCAATGCAGGTACAGGCCTTATGTGTATTTAACATGCATTTTTAAAGAAGATTTACAAATAACTAAAGTTCTGAACTGCAGGCGGCCATAATACGGGAAAGATAACATGCAAGTGCAGAGTGAATATTACAGATCTGTTCCTGAAATGAGCTGAAAACCTATGATCCAATTAGATCAATAGAAAACACAGCTGCTTGAGCACTCTAGGGCCCAAGCTGTAAATCTGAGCACTGAACACAACCCCTTTTTTTTGTTTGTTTCCCTAAGGGGGTTACCTGCTTATCCAGGAGCGGTACTTGTGGCAGGGTCTGCATCGGGGCAGCTCCCGCAGACGCCTTCACGAGTGGTGCTCAGCCTGGCAGTTTTGGCTTGGGGGGGTCGTGTGAATGCCTCCTTTCAGTTTCAGTCCCATGTGGTTTCACACTTTGACCCCACAAGTTCACTTTGAACTTCAGGTTCAAATGAATGCAAAATCCCAACACAAAAGACAGTCAAAACCACTGCTTATTGTGGGAGAACCAAGCCTAAGCGTGTATCAGATGGTTTTAAACAAAAAAATATTAATTAATCTCATTGTTTCAATGAATGTTTCCTTTCAGCATGCTATGAAAACAGAACACTGCTACTCCATCCTTCGCTTCAATCTGAAAGTCTCTTAATACCACCATTGTGTTTTTCCATGTGCTGGCTTCTAAGAATATATATGCAACCATTATGTTTCATATCATGACTGTTCAAATGTACTCAGAGAGTATGTACAACTGCAGTAAGATTATTTTTTAATTCCATATGACTATAAATAGTATGCCTACACTGAATTTACAGACAAATCTAAATCAATGTTATGCTAGGTCAGTCCTTAAGTTGCATGTGTTTGTATGTATCTGTGAGACAGGGAAAAGAATTACATTTATAAGTAATTAATCAGTTTAATGAACATCAGTCAAGGGAGAGAAATCAAGTTTAAATTCAAGTCTATCCTTTGCTCCCAATGCCTGAAGAAACTTTGTGATCATTTTGTTTTTCCAGCAAAACACATAGGCAATGACTGATAACAGCCATTTAATCTATCTCAGGTTACTATGCAAGTATTTGCCTAGGACTTAACCCTATTGAATTCCAAGTAGTTTTAGAGTTCTACTGCAGGGAAGTTTTATACTCTCTCACAGACAGTCATATTCCAGCACTCTCAATGCTTCTCTGATAATGGCAAAGCACCGGGCTGCTTGTTTCACGTAGTTCAGAATAACAAAACACTTTAGCAGGTTAGAAGTGAATGCACAGCTCTAACTAGAGCCTGATAGCTTGCACACTTGCATTTCTGCATCTAATTGATCCATTCCATTTGGGGATTGCATGAAAAAAAGTCAGTCACTTGAATATAAAAACTGCCATGGGATATGTAACCAGTCACCTTCAGGAAAAAAAAAAAAATCTGTTCACAACCAAAAAAACTCATGAGCCAAAAGGAAGGTGGGTGATTATACCTGTATTTGCTGTGCTAAACTGCGAAACTAAAATTTTTGAAACATCAAGACCTCCTCCCATATATAGTTGCCATCAGAGAATTTTTCAGCCTTGAATTTGTTTCAGCCTTTGTATTCGATATACACTTGCCACATATTGATTTTTTTTTTCTTTCAAAGCTAATCTTTTGACTTTCCAACTGCAAAGAAGAAACATTGTCAGACTGATTATGAGGAAGCTCACTAACAGTTCATGCATTTGATGCTCCGGCTATAATGTTGTACAAATCTAATGTCATAAGTCCTGGATCATGTACAAATACAGAAAACAGCATCAAAGATGCAGCTTTTCCCCAGGTATTGGTCTTTTAGCTTGCAGAAGACTCATTCATTTCAAAACACACTGGAATAACTGACTGGCTGCACTGAAGCCCATAACTGCATTTGTATATAAGCCCTTGTATGACATTATTGAATGTCTTGAAACATTTTATTATAGAGTTTGAAATCAACAAGGCAATTAGTAAGACCTGAGACTGTGTACTGGTCAAACAAAACTGCCATCAATAGTACTTTGTAAAAGTCAATGGATGTCTTGGGTTTACGAGACAAGTGTAAGTGTGTGCCCATAGACACACCTTTTCGTGTTTATAACTATAGCTTAGTCTTTAAGGAAGAGTCCATATTCCCAAAATCAACTTTTATCACTGTTTTCTGATATAAATAACCACAGGGGAGATAGAGAATGGAGATGATTAGACCTGACAATAATATGGGTAGATGAGCAGGGTTTTCCCCAAACTAGTAAGGGACTAATAAATAATAAACATATTCTTGTATTTTAATAAGGACTTTCTCCTAAGATATCAGAGCAGTTGAAAAGGATCATATATGTCTAAAACCACCATGAAAAGTGCTATGTGCCATTGAAAAGAAAACCAGTAAGACCTCTACCCAGAACAGCAGAGACAAAGGTGAAGGGTCAGTGACAGATTCCTCACTTCCAGCCATAAGGTATAGCAGACTTTTCAGGAGAACTGCTTTTGTAATGGGAGGGAGGACTGCATACATGTCTTATGTACATACGCAGACATAAATAAGCATGCATTTTCTGGACCTTTCAACAGGTACAGAAGATATCTGTAATCAATGCTACCACCACATGCAGCTAGCTGGCTTTTGGTAGATGACATATGTTCTTAATTTGTTTCCTGCGTAACCAGAAGGTGTGTTTACTGCTATGAAATCAAGTTAACATTTACAAAGCACAATTATCTTTAAAAAATGACTTTGCCATAACTTTCAACAAACCCAGAATAGACTGGAAAAGAAACAAGGACTGCTGTATCATATTAAAGCTAACATTTTATTGAGCAGGTGGAAACAGAAGTCAGCTGTCTGTTCTTAGTTTCTTTCTTCTCTGACTTCTCCTGGGAAGGGATGTATTCTAACAACTGCATAACAAGTTTATTCTGATTTTTTTGTTTTTATTCTGGTGTAATTCCAGTCAAAAGTTTTGATTCACAACATTCAAGATCAAAACCAGATACATGGGGGCTACAGGCTACAGAACTCCCCTACTTAGGTTTCTAGGCGAAGTTTATAAAATCAAGCTGAGACTGAAGCATATCATAACTGCAAGACATTAAATGTGAAATTAAGTGACAGGTAAGTAATATAACAAGACAATCACAACGACAAGAGTTTATTCACCTCTGCTTTTCAGAGTCACATCTACCTATAATTTATGGCATACATATTTTCACAATTTGATGCAACATTTACATTAGTTTAATCAAACACTTTCAGAGTGCCTGGTTCATTACTTGTGTAGCACTATATCAATTGCACTTTACTTACTTCCCTAATCAAAGAGTATCTGAATTCTTTGGGCTGAACAAATGGATATAGATTTTACAGGAACCGAACAAACTAAATGCATATGCATTATTTTAACTGTGAAGCATTTATATTCCCTCATAGATGTGATTTCTAATCCAACTGGCTGATATTATTCACTGAAAAATCACATTACAGTACAGTAATTTAAAGGCATAATAAACACATAATACAACAACTAGTAACATTCTAAGCTCTTGCCATTCCGATAAAGCTGTGATTCAGTCAAGTTCAACCATGGATACAGAAGTCATTCCTATTCATCAAAATGAAAAAAATCATATCAAGACCCATTGATTTCAGCAGGATTTAAATACAAGTTTAAGTTCTGGATGGATTAAAGGTAAGCACACTCCTGAACTAGAGCCCAAGGACATACACACTAAATGATGCCAGAACTCCAATGTTACTTCAACTATTCTCTGTTTAAAGTTCTTTCAGTGAAATCTTGTCATTTCTCTGTGTGCAAATCCTTCGTGCATACCATACCACCCATGGCAAAGGGTAGCAGATCATGTTATTGCTTCACTTATGTTCAGGACTTTCCTATTGCTTTATCTTGTCAATAGCCTATTGTTATATATCATAATATTCATTCTATGTTTTATTACTCTACCCAACAAGTATTATGCTGTAGCGTCAGAAAACCTTTACAACTGCCATTAAGTTTATCTAGCAGAATTTTTTTTTCTTAATTCTTTTCATTACAGAAATATCCTTTATTTTCCTTTAATGACACACTATGAGTTCACTTTAGGAGACTTGTGCACGCTGTGGTTGACATATACAGAAATTATTGGAGAAATTCTTGCTGACTCTGAGGTGGGCTTACATACAATTATAAAACATGAAAACACACTTCTTAGATACTTTAAGTTTGTTGGGTTTTTTTTCCCCCCCTTCTTTCCAATATTCAGCGAAAATCTATGAAGTCTACTGCAAGTCAGAGTCTGCCCTGTGTCCTACATCCAACCTCAGTGTGAGAGCTTGCCATGCACCAAGCAGGAGACACTAGACATGAGACATACAGTGATGCTGTCCTTCGACCAACAAATCCTTTCCAAATCTGCAGTGTGGGAGAACTGCCTAACAGCATCCATCAGACTAATGCCAAAAGGACTTCCCAAGATGGGCTCTGTGTGATTGTTTAAGGGACTTCTAAAGCAGTTACTAATATTTTGTACCCAAAAATAAATAAGTAAACATTTTCAGGACACTTCTGGTTCACACACCCAGCTGGTCTTTCTTATGAGGCTCTACCAAGTCTACATACTTGCTTAGACTCTACGGTACTATGCTTTTTATCCTCTCCCTGTGCTGGAGAGGCAGAGCACAAAGGACAGAAATGTGGACACTTTGAGGACTTGCCAACTCTACTGATGTTGGTGGTAGAACGCTACTTCTAAGGGTAACAGGAAACATCTGCATTTCTAATACTGGCAAAATTTGATTTTTCCCAATTTTTTTCTCATGGTAAATTTACCATAAAGGTTCAAAGGTGAAAGTGCTCGAGGCAGCAGAAATTCAAACTATTTAACAGTACATTTTAGCTTCAGAATATTTTTCACTTAAAACATTTTTGAAACACATGTAGTCCTGTGTCAGAGTAGCTGTTCTACACATACATCAGCAAATACATTTCTGAAGAAAACACAAGAAACAGGGGGTTTCTGCCAGGAGGCTGGGCAGATTCTACCCTGACATTAAATATTAATATTAGTTAATGAATTACTGAAAATCAATATTAAGTAAAAATAGTATTTGTTTTGTAGCTCCACGTGGCATCTTTTCTCTTAATACTGGAGTTTTTATGTGGCATTTAGAAGCTTTATTGTTTCAATAGCAAAGGTAAAGAGGTTAATTCCTCTTTAACAAGGGTCTCTCCCCCCCTTTCCCTCCCCACTCTCCTTTTTTGGCTGGGCCTACATTTCTAACACTACCTTATGAAATGTAGTATACAGCTTTTAATTGTGCCCAGAGGCAGTACAACTTCAGAGAGGGTTTGGAGCAACTGGCAGAGGATTTGCAGAACAGCTGTGTTCCAGGAACATGTGCAGCACAGTGCAACAGCCCCGTCAGCACCTGCACCCGCTTAGTGCGCCCGCCCCCACCACTCCACGCACACTCCACATCTGGGACTAATCACCCCTTTTAAAGGAATTAATACTCTTAACGTTTTTATTTTATTATACCTGTAGGAACATGATGCTATATTAAAATCTGCAGCTTATAAGTAGTATTTTGTTCAAGCCGGAGTTACTGGGGGGAATAAAACCTCCCTGTGCTTTGCCAAGAATGAATTGTTTTAATATCCCAACATTCAATATTATTTATTATTAAAGTCGAGCGCTGCTTTGGTGAGTAACTGGCTTTCTCGTGCTTTAACCTCCTTTTCCCCACTGAACTCTACCTTACAGTTTCAACATTTGCTGGAAATAAGGCCCCATAGTTCCTCCCTCCCATCATTTGCTCAGTGTACTCTATTCATGTTGGGAGGTTCAAAAAAAGTCCTTTAAAGATGTGATATTATTTAAATGTCATTCAGTTCCAACAGCAGTATTTGCTTACACAGTTTAGACAGCACAGAACTCTATTCATGCATGAGTTATGCCACATTAACCATTTACGATAGATTTTCACGTTAATTCTACAGGGGAGGAATCATATAAGATTTGCCCATTTTGTGTAACTTATAATGGAATTCAGCAACATGAGTTCTGCTCATTATAATGATGGGGACTAGAGAGGCAAGCTGAAAAGGGAAGGAAAATCAGCTCTGTTATTAATTCATTAAAACACACAAATTTCCCAGAAGTCACACACCCGAGTGAACACTTTTGAGGCAAAACCCACGAAGACTTGCCACTATTGCTGGCATTTGGGAGTGCTCTAGAATTCCATTTTAATAATTTCTCTGAATCAACAGTCTATCCCTAAATCTGATGCACCAAAATCCACAAGCAATAGAAAAATATAATGCTAATACTTTCTGCATTATTCTACAGAGCCAAAAAAAAAGACACGGTGTTAAACCTTGTCTTGCAACATTTCACACTAAGAATGTTTTGGTTGGTAAGCATAAAAGGTTTTTGTCTTGAAACCCACCATTTATTCAAGATTTGGAACAGAAATATTTACCTCCCCAAACCTTTGGGTAAATACCATTCCAGGTTTCTCAATACGTATGTACTTAATTTGAAAATATAGTCTACAAAAGTATTTATGGCATGAAATATTCTGAAAATTAAGCAAAGAAGTACAACATTCAAAATCAGTGCAAACATTTTGCCTTAGGATTTATTGTCCCAGTGGTAGCTACAACATAGTCTTTTTGCATTCCGTAACTCAGTGGTTTAACTTTGTTCTACTGAGCTGGAATTGTTCAGTGGCAGAACAACTCTTAAGCCAAGGCCATATTGGTCCTGACCACTCCTAGGGCTAATTTTTCTTGTAACTGATAACTAGCCAACCTCAGCAGCCTCTAGTCCCATTTACCTATGTTGGGTACCCTCTTCTTGAAGCAGACAGCCTGCAGCACAAGACTGATCGTTTTTTTGGCTCTCTATGCCCAATGTCTTTACCAACTTTGCTCAGTTTTCTTCCTTCTGAGCAGATTTCCCTATTTCTGTCATAGTGCATAGTATATTTATAGTGACTGTGGCCTAAAAATCTAAGTACTTAATTAAATACGTGCAGTTCTATTTTGAGAATTACCATACCCTGCCTGAATCTTATGCACATTACATATTTTAACAAGGAAGAGGGAAGAAGGGAAAATCTTGCTGCTCCAGCCCATGCTGGCAGAGAAGCCTTCCTGACTCACCCAATTTCTCACTCCCTCTCACCTCGGGAACAACCCCCAGGAAAAATCCACTCAACTCCACAGGATCCCACAGCACCTTTTGTTGGGACTTACGCCTTTTAATGGAGGTGGTGAATGTGTTTTTAAATTTACTTGGTATTTCTTTATTATTCTATCATGGTTTTGTTATGAGGGCATGGCAGATGTGTGTTAATTTGAGCCTTAGCTAGTTCCTGTCACCCTGATTTTAATGGAGCTGAACAAGTTCATACACCACTATCTAACTCATTGAGAAATCGTAACCACTCTGATTTATGCAATGGGCAAATCCACATCTCTCACTGAACCTGCAGTCCAGACTTAACAAAAATGGAAACAAATGCATGTATAGTTGCCCATACAAGCCAAGTGACTGGAGAAAAAAGGATACTCAATTAAATCAGTAAAGAAAATGCACATTTGCACAATTTTCATTTTGGTGCCACAGTACACTCAATGGTAATTTTACCAGAAAACAAAACCTGAGGGGCAGAGGTTGGGACAGGCTGAGTGTAATTTTAAGTACTGATGACTGGAGATGGGGACAAGGGGTTGAACACAAGCACAAATCAAGCATTCCTCTTTTCCCCAAATTCTACTGAGGTTTGGGGGTGGGAGGGGTTGGTTATTTTTTCTTTACATACTTTCCTCTCTGCTGCTAGGATGCACAGGGAGGAAGCTGGCCTGGCTGTGAGCAGGAGGGGGGACTAAGTGACCTCCAGAGGTCCCCTCCAGTCTAAATTTTTCTATGATTCTAATCAAAACCCTCAAGAGATGCTGACTCTGGCGATGCCAAACATACCCAGGAAATGTAAAATTAGAACTGATTACCAAGCCATTTGTAAACCAGAACCCTCTGATGCCATTATACGGTCATCTAATACTTGGACAGAAGCCTTTGCTGCCTGAAAAACATAGATGGAGCAGACTAATTTCAAAACACTATTTGCTGTGTTGCCAGCTTTTCCCTATGGAAAATAAAATTACAGAGATCTTGGGAACTGGTAAATTTGCCAAGCTGGAAATCAGGTTATGAATTTAGAAAACTTTTTTTTTTTTTAAAAAAAAATCAGTAATTAAATGGTAAATTGAGAAGTAAAACTATATCTCCGAACTACAGGAATAGATTACAACAGACAATGTTTTCAGAAGTACTAAAGTGATGTAGGAGCCTATATCTTGCTACTAAAAATAAGGACCCTGGTCCTCAATGCCTAAGAATAGCTCTGCACTAGGAATTTATTTCACTGTAACAAAATTGTCTGTGGACATGATTCTTTTGACATATCTCTGCCATCAAAAAGTCCCAGTATGTATAAACATCCTGGGGACAAGTGCTTGTACTAGTTAAGGAACTCCTAAAAGTCCTCTTTTTTTATCATTAGAAACTGTATCTAAAGCAAAAGGGCTTGCTACGGCATCCATACCTGTAAATTATTGCAACAGACCCTTTTGTACAGCCTAAAATTTAGGTTAAAGTCACACTTGACAATTAGGCATTTTGGTGCTAAATAATTTTGGTGCTTTAGGAAATTTTACCAGCGAGCAAGATAAGTGCAGATTGCTTAATAAAACACTTCAAAAAACCCAAACAGGATCCAGGAATACCTGTATGATTTGCTTCCCTCCAAGCAAAGGAGATTCACATCTACTTTCATTTATGAAAATCTTGTGGCTACATTTCAACATAAAAGATCACATTTGTTTAGAAAAAAAGTTTATCCCACCCCTCATAAAAATCCCAAACAGCACAGTCTGCAGAACCTCAGGTGGCCAAAGACACAGCGGGATCAGGTGAGCTACACATCACCTACGAGAAGTCAAAGTTTTAAAGGCTAAACCACTATTTTTCCCCAGTTTTCAGTCTAATCTGAGGCATTCATTACATATTTTAGTACTTTCAAGTAACAACAATTTTTATTAATAGTTCAACAGACACCATTTTCTATTTGGCAGAAGACAGAGTCACTCTTGATGGGAAATCATATGTATTCTGGGAATAGACATGGTCAGATTTACTTAAAGATGCTGCTGCTTAAAGGTTTATGGAAGCAGAGAAAGCAAAAGAAGGCTGAAGAAGACTGACTGTGAAGAATTTACCTTTGGTTTAAAACCAGAGTGGTAGAGCCCTGTGCCCTATGTGCTACTCATTGGTCAAGACATTCCTGTACAGTAAGTCCCTGTTACACGTTACCAGTGGAATCTCCCAAAAGCTTTCTATGCTGCACAAAATGGGGGAAGCAAGACAGTACGGAGAGGGGCAAGCTTTGTAGGAGCATGTGTTCAGTCCTGACTCAGGTATTTTTTCTCTGTATCCTAAATGGAAGATGTTGATTCATCATAATTTCACCTTATACAATAGCTGTTATTTATCCAGTCTGACTTGAGATATTCATCACTGTTTTAGATTCTACTTACTTTGTCTGACCTTGTAATTATGGAAAGTATGGATGCTATTTATGATTAAGACAAATTTTGTGCAATGATCATGTTCCTGGATGTCTAGTAATCTGTGCTCCAGAGCCATCCCATTAACTCCATAATTTTTTCACTCTACAAAAATAATTTTACACTCACCCTCTTCATGATTGTTGCAATTTCTGCCAGAGAGCACCCAGGGCTGGTAAAGTGCCAAGCAGGGTTTAAACATGCTCAAGAGCTTCAAAGAGAAATGCACACAATGCTATTGATGTCAGCCTCTCACTTTAATACATGCTTAAATTCACAGCATTAAAAATAACCAATCAAGGGTTTTTCTTTGCCATCCCCACTCTTACAGTGATCCTGAAATCTGTGTTAAAAGAGAACACTACAACTATTGCTTCCGCATGGTGCTCAGTACACTCAAAGTCACAACATGATTTTCATTAGAGGGAGAAATGTTTGGAAAATTGTTATATGAAGTCCATAAATCTGAAAATAAATAATGAAAATGAAACTTCCCATGAAATGCCCCAGCGTTCATTTTATTTAATATTCTCCATTGGTGAAAATAAATTAAAAATGAACAAGACTTGTTTATGCCTGCTTTACACTATTCTCTGTGTTTGAATAGCAACTGCATATTAATTTATCAGGATCCCATAAATTATAATTAGCCAGGAGGATTAACAACATAAATCCTTGAATTTAAAACCAACCTGCCCTGCTCTCTCTTCCCTTAGCCCTAAAGTGAAAAAGAGCCATAAAACCCATCACCGCTGTTTGATCCATTAAACTCATGAGACACTCTTATTTCAGCTGAGCTACTGGAGGTAGATGCTTTGCAAAATCTTTTTTAAAGTTACAGCAGCCTTCCTGGAAGCAAGAGAGAGTGTTCACAGGAAAGGCCCAGCCTGAACATGGTAGATGACTCTTGCTCTTTCCACTGCATCACAGGGTGACATCAGGGAGGCTTCTCAGTATGCAGGAAATGGGCAAAAGATCTTACTAGTAAAATAGGTGAGGCACAGAGGTATCATTTCCTAAGGACACCTTTGCGAAGGTAAAAGGAAAATCTAACTAAAGTTGCCATGCACTGTACATGCAGACCTGGTAATAGTGAGGACATTCTGTGGGTGTAGCAGATGCACTGGAATCAAGGCATACCCCTTTTGCTACAACTTTAATATCCATAAGCATTAGTTAAAAGCAAAACAAGTAATGTCCCCATATAGCTATAAATCACCTAGGGTATTGTACTGATACTAGTTACCCCAAATAAAGTGCTTTGGCAGAAATACACAACCCATTTGTACGTGTAATCAGGAACTTCAATCACAAACTTTAAAACCCACTTCCTTCCCCCTCACTCCTGAAAGATTTACGTGACAGATGTGAAACACTGGAGAGCAGCAAAGCTGAAACCTGCCAGTCCCACCTGAACGTTCAGGTCTTGTCTGGCGAGGCAAGACACTACTGAGCTGCAGCCCTGGAAGGGCAAACCCACACCAATGCACAGTGAGGATACATCTTGTCTTCCAAAAGAACATTTAAAATTGCAGTATCTGTTAATTTAATATATTAGGTAAACAACAAAAAAATAAGTTTTTGACAGGGTTTATTTTTGCAAGGTTTATTTTGCAGACTGCTTTGCCAGGGTCAGACCGCAGTGTGAGCGACCCGAAGAAAAACTTTAACAGGCGTAGCAATTTATATTAAGTACATGCTTTTTTAAAATTATTTGTTGCTTGGAGGAGTTCAAGAGCTTTTGAAGACACCAATCCCTTACAGTCATTCTACCAGTGCTGCACACAGGGAGCAGGGATTATGGAGTGGGGCTGGAGCCTGTGCCTGCACCTACCACACACACGTCCCACACTGCCCAGCCAAACAGCATGCAGCCATCAGATCACCCCTTGGTAGAATAAGCACATTTTAAAACCAGGAAAGGAGTGCTGCCAAAAGCAGAAAAATATTAAATTCAAGCCTACGAGCTAAAACGTAAAAGACCCAAGGGAGGAACTGTCAGTTTACTCCTCTCTACCCAAACAAGAGCATTGAGAATGGTTGGACTAGATAACCTTCAAGGTTTTTTCCAACCTAGATGATACTGTGATTCTGAGAAAAGACTTTTCTTGCACCGTCAACCCAACAAGAGGCCAACTCCCAATGCAGTCACCATCTGCTCCCTCTTGTAATCTCCGGGACATGGATGTGGCATCAAGGCTTCAGCTGGACAAATTCCCAGCTGGTCTATGGCAATAACCCCTCTCCCTCCCCAATAGCCTGAGCTGATGTCTACCAGCCTTGGCTTCCTGGCCTTACAGAACAGTGCTGAGCTGCAAAGTGAGAAAGCCAAGAAAATTAACAGGAAAAAAAATAGTCACTGAGAAAAGGGTGAGCAGAGAGAGGAATGGCAACATACACCACTAACAGCCAATGTCTCTGAGGGGTGGGTTTAGGAACAGCTAAAGGTGGTAAGCTTCAAAGCTAGAGCCTGCACTGCTTATCAGTCCTGATGTTAACGGGTTACCACCTTGGATTTTATTCTGTTGATACTGCACAGGTCTCCTGAGCTGTGGAAAACCTGTGACCTGAACTCACAGAACAAATCTCTTGCAATACTGTTGACTGAGACTATTTTTTCCTCCTCGTGATTAATGTTTCAGGGTCTGACAAAATACAGGGGCAGCATTTTTTGAGCTTGATATGAGTTATCCAGGGAAAGGCTGCATCAGGCACACATACAGTACGTGCAGATAAGGTGGCTCAGATCAGCGTGTGATATACCTGCGCATGCCGCATACGTTAGATGAGCTGAACATGACACGGAGTATTTCTGCTCACTTCACGCAGCTGATATTTATCATAGCTCCTTTCAAAGGCTTATCTCCATCCTTTGGAGTTCACTTACACCACGAACAAGGTGAACTCCCAGGTGGAACGAGGGCCCAGTGGTGTCAGGGGAGGTTTCCATTCAGTTAAACCAGGATATCACCTGGTTTAGAGAGATATGGGATACGCACCTCAGCAAAACATGTTTCTGCAGGATTCTTATATGTGCAAGTAGTATAAATATACCCAAGATGAGATGCATAAACAAAGGAAAACAACAAACCCTTTTCATTATACATACACACATTATATATATATATTAGGATTTTCTAAACATATATGCACGGACACACAAAAGCCTGCCTGGTTCTTCTGTTTGCCTTTAATAGCAAAGGTAGAGCAAAACAGCTCTAATTTTCTGTACTTCTACTTCCTTCTCAGTAAGAGAAATGAGACCTACCAATTTAGACAGCTATGCTTAGTTGTCCTTACTAAGCACCAAAGTGAATGATTTGACTAAGATTATGCAGCCAAGGGGTTATTCGCCTCTCAATCAAAAGAAATCACAGCTGGAATACAAAGTATTTGTCCCCTTGTATTTAAGGGGGGGAACAAAAAAAGGAAAGGAAATTAGGTTGTATACAAGAAGAGAAAGAAAGTTGTTAGGCATAAATGCAAACAGCTTTGCAAATAGAGGCTGGAAATAAGCATCTTCTTAAAAAATTTCACTGCAGCATATTGTAAAGGAAGCTCCTGTATTCATTCCATAAGGGAATAGGAAAGTGCACTCTCTGTACAAGGCTGCAGAAGACGGAAAGCTCTGTAAGCCCATCCCAACTCCCTTAATTATTTTAATTGCAGCAGTGTGATGCCAAGGTGCTGAATTACCCCCTCAGGCTCTGGCTGCTTAGCCAGGAGGTACTGAATTAAACTGTCAGAACATGCAGAAAAATTGCAATGGTGCCTGTCAACGGTATTTGTTAAGAGACACGGGTGAGGCTAGTGACTTGTATAGAAAAAGAGCTGCCAATGCAAAGTCGTCAAAGCACAGCACTGGAACTAATGGGGTATTCAGAGGTCTTGTTCTACTTCATTGGTTAAAGCCAACAAAACTCCTGTAATATTTGGGGCGGTTTGCTATTTATGGCTATGGTAATAAAGGCCAGTTAAAGCTGCAAAGCCAGCCACAGTTAGTGGTCCCCACTGCTTTATTTCTAAATGTCTGAGGGGGCACTATTCCATGTCAAGATCTGGTTTTAAGAGAGAGAAAAATTTATAAAAAGAATTGGGTATTTAAAACATGAAAAATTAAATGCAGTGTGGGCTACAGCTTTACAATATACTGTTCTAGTTAAAAATAACTATGTTTTGGATGCCTTACCCAGATGATTTTGAATTCAGTTATGTCTTAGCTGCAAAGAATTGGCATACAGTTGACAATGTGGCCCAGGTTTAGCATCCTCTCTTCTTCACACATGGCTGTTTCTTTCCAGAGACACTTACCAAAGCCGAAGGTATGTTTGATACCAAAATCTACTTTGTAACTTCTAAACCCACGCAACTGCAGATAGCGATCAAAGTGATTTAAAGAAGTCCTATTTGCTGTGGCTCTACAAGGCACTCTTAGTTATTTTTAGGAGTAAAATCCTGTGCTTGTGAAATTGAAAGGCAGATAACAATGGTTAGTGTTGGCATGTGGGCAGGTGCCATGCAAATACCTCACAGCTCAACACGTATGCTGGCCCCAATTTTTTTTGGTCCCCCACAAAGTTGGGTCTCTTTGGGGCAGATAAAGCCAGTTGGTTTTTGGGATGGGAAAACACAGATCACTGTAACCTAGATGAAAGCAATAAAAGGTTTATGCTTGGTAGGCTGGCTAAAGACCTACTACACCAATCTGGAGACTTTCTAAAGAGCTAGTGAACAAACCTATCCAACTTCTTAGCCCTTCCATTTTTGAGGAGCCAAGCACAGCCCATCTAAAGACTGCAGAGTATAAATGGTACACAGAAAAAGAAGAATTTTGATGCATATGTGTGGTTGCCAAAGCCACCTTTTTAGCATGGCAGGCAAGTGGAGATAGAGAAAATGAGCATTTTCTCATTTCCTGTAGATGCTTGTCCCTGTCAGTGACCATCCATCCGGCTCTCTGCCAGCCGAAACACCATCCCAGTTTCCCACTCAAGCCACAGAGCTTTGAGAAGTGTTACATGTCCCTCCTGGTTTCCCTACTACAGTATCTCCCAGCTCGGTGTACTTACTGGGAGTCTTTTCTTAACAGGTCTATATTGCCATAATCCTATATTCACTTAATGTGATTTTCACTAAGAATATAAGTTCAAGAGAGGTTAATGATCCATTAGTGTATATTTTTAACTAGCTCATTTACATATTGAATAGCCTGTATTTATTTTATTAAAACCATCTCACTATATTCAGCTGACTGAATTATGCAAGATATCACATGGATTACACAAGAATTGTTCAGTAATTAATTTTTCCCAGACACGATATGTAGTTATTAACTTTATTTCTAAACAATTAAAACTGTGAAATGGCCTCTTAATGAAACTCAAACCTTTGCTGTTATAAGGCCCTTACAATTGCAATGCTCTCTGAGCTTAAGGGCTCATTTCTGTAGTTCCTTTGGAATAAAATACGTGCTATTCCTGGTACATAATGCAGTACACCAGACCGCAGGAATTACGGTTCAGGCCGGGTTACAAATGCGTCTCCAAGCTGTGCTTGTAACTAAATAGCAATGACCATGCAAAGGTGCATAGTCATGAGCTCATATTCCCTTCTTTGCCATCTGGGAATTAAAGGACAATCTTCATTAACTTTAATTAAAGACGTTGCTTCCTTTCAGATGAGGGTGACAATCCAAGTGTATATTAAGCAGCTCAACCCACGTATTTCCTCCAAGCATTACCCATGGCTCTGTTCCCTTAGTCCATAAATTTAACATACTCCATCACACATGAAGAAGGGAAGGTAGAGTGATGACTCCATGGCTCTGAAGACCCCACTCTACCTCCATCTATCCATCTCAATAGGTTCACCAGAGTTAATCATCAGGCCACTTTGCTATTTTTCTGGCATGCAGTTCACTACAAATCCATGGTCTGCCACTAACTTGGATGTTGGAAGATGAGATATGAGAGAGATAAGATACGGGAACTGCACCCTAAGCCTTCATACAAACATGTCTGGGAGAGTCCATCACTCTCCATTTATCAAAGCACAAGTCTGAATGGGATTTCTTCTCTCGCACTGAGGATGAATGAGCCAATCAGCATTTACAAATAGCTAAATTCCTCAAATCTTTTAAAAGGTAAGACGTATGTTGATTACCTTGTAATCAGAAAACACCTTGAAATAGTTTAAACACTTCTGAGCAAGTTTCCAGGATTAGCACTGCTCTTTTCTTCTTGGGATAGTGGTGGCACTTGTGAAATGCCCATTCCATGCTCCTTGCCAACAAAGTCTCTTCATGCTGCATTTTTGAATTTCATGTTCACAAGAACACGAGAGCATTTCTGTTTCTCAGTGGGAGAGTGTTATGTTTTTCCAAATGCAAACAAAGGATATTAAAAAGCCAGTAGTGCTCATTATACCACTGCAGCCCACCAGAAACAAAAGTATGGATTCAGTCTTCCACCACGTAATATCATGTACAGAACTAGATGAACTAATTTATTACTTTGGAATTGTACTAGTTGCTGGGCCCTTCTGCCTTTGGTTGCAGTGACACATGCAGGGAAAGACCAGCTTCAGGGAGAGATACAAATAAGATCTGTCATAAAGGAACGCTGTTGTTACTCGATCAAATGTCCCACTAGCTCAGCATTAGGAAAAAAGAATATAACTGAAGACTAGCATCAAGAATTAAGATATTGTTCTGCAAGAATAAAAGAAAAACAGTATTAACTTTTCTTGGAATTCAATTAGTCTAAAGCTTTGTTTTCAGTGCCAAATGAGGTGCATCTTCCATTGATATTTGTTTTCCAGGGTAAAGAGAGCCTTGTCTCTTATAGGATTAAAAATCCAAATCGCTGAGTTAGATTAGCTACCTAACAATTAACAACACTTTTTTTTTTTTTTTTCTTTTTTTGAGCTGAAGACATGGAAATGTGGAGTGAAGGAGACTTCCTGGACCATCAAGTTTCATATCCGTGTTACTGCAGACACCACATCATATAATTCTTTTCACAAACGTATCAAGCTTATCATAATCTGGAGTAATTTCTACAATGATGTTTTCAGCATGATAGTATCAGCAACGTGGACAGAAAAAACGGCAAAATTTCCTTGATGCAAATAATGTTTCATGTGAAATTTGCAGTCATCGTACCACAGGATTTCTGGGAAGAAATGTCTGTGTTTTTTTTCCGAAACAATGAAGATTTACAAAGCCCTAAGGTATATATTTTTGTCAATGTCATATGATAACATGCAAAACATTGCAAAGAACTAAACAACTAAATAAACCCCCAAAAGCTTCTTCCTACTAATATGGCTTCATGTTATTGTTTAAAAAAAAAAAATTAATACTGCATTTAATGTGAACTATACTGTTCTGTATGGCCTTACTGAGAGCTTGGTGTTGCACTGAAGCACTCTTTCTCATTTAATGCACTCCTTCTCAAACAAATACTGAAGCGGAACAATCTTTTGCCTGAAAATCAAATTAGCACTTTCCTAAAGGTAGTGTAAGACATTTGCATGAGTGTGCAAACTCAATCAAAAGTAAAACTTGAGCACTGGGCATTTATATCCTGGGTTTGCCTGAATAAAGCAGTATTAAGTTTCTCACTAAGACTCAGATTTGTAAAGATATTTAGATGCAGATAAGGTGCTTAGTGGTGCATTCAAAAAAGCCTAGGACTTTTCTGTCCTGATGATTCATTCTAATATCCATTTCATTTACAAGTCAGCAGTGCAATGTTGTGGTAGAAGCAATGTGGAAAAAAATAAAACACAAGAAGAAACAATAACAGAGGGTAGAAATCTGAGCACAGTGAAGGCAACCGTGATGGTCTCAGTGGCGTTAATACTTTCACCCAGTGTTTCATCCATACAAATTCTTCTCTCTCAAAGACTTCTAAAGATTTCTTTTGCTAAAAGCAGAGAGCAATGGAAGATTTATTATATTTAATGAAATGCCACAGGACAGCTGTGTTTCGAAGAAAATCCCAGGCTGATCTTCCTTCCCCCAGTTCTGTTTTGCAGCACTGAAGTATAGTCTGGTGAAAATGAATCTAAATATCGACTTGAGGAGAAGTTCTCTCTCTCTCCTGAAGTTTGATTCAAATCTACTGTCTTCACGTATTTTAGGCTGATTCGGCTAGACCACGACATGTCTCAGCACTAATGCTACTTTTTGCAGATTGCAGCTGTAGGGGGAAATACGTCTATGTATGAAGAAAAAGTGATGGAGTGAATTAAACTCCAAACACAGCCTCCAGCTAATTTTTTAATAATCTGAGTGCAAAACAGGGCCTTGAGGGTAGGCAGAGCTTTTCAGTAAACCAATCAGAACTGGATTTTATTTAAACAACAGTAAAGTCAGTCCCAGAGAGCTCAGACACTTGTATACAAAGCAGCCCTATCTCACTGAGAGTCTGTACAGTAGCTCAGCATCTCAATTTCAATCACAGTTCATTCCCTGCTGGTAGTTTTTGTCTGCAAACAAGCTGAATGTGAGCTGACAAGGGCCCCCAGAGCAAATAATACGAGCACTGGAGGAAGAAACTCACCCAGACACAATGCTGACAGTTGCGCAGCCAATTCAAAAAAATTGCAAAACAAGAACCCCAGCAACCATGTCCTCTGCTGTAGTAGCTGCACACCACACTAATAATAAATAGATAAAACTTGATTTTAATGAGTTTCACTTTCTGAACCACAGTCTAGCTTGACAAAATAGGTATGTTACATAGCATCAGGCAAGGCCTTAGGTCTTTCTGTGAGGCCAGAGAAGGAGGCAGGCTTTTGGTGAGGTTTTCTAAGCAAACTTTCTTCTGCATCCCTCCATCAAGGGACTGGGTTGATACTAAGATGTCTAACCTGCAAATCCTGCCTGCTCCATAGGCCTGCAATGAATCTGTAGAGGATGTGCCCAAACCAACAAGACCGCAAATCTGAATTTTTTCCAGTCTTGCTCTGCGGCCAGGGGCTTCTCCCAGGGATTTCTCCCAGGGATGCTCACCTGACCGAGGGATACCAGGATTATTCTCCATGCCTCCTACCTACATTTCCTTACACATGAATATCCAGAGGTAGGAAAAACCCTCATGAAGGACCAAAATCATGATGCTACACCATATCACATAGTACAATATGTCCCCCCTTTCCAGGAAATCTAGGATGGACAAGTATCAAGGTAAAGGACATGCTGGAAATACACTACTGCACATAGGAAAGATGCATTTGAGATAATAATCCTGACAACTGCACTGTGCTAATTACACTCATGAGTTAAACACAGATCTCAGCATAGAGTTTTAGAATGGGCATCCATTCGTTTGTCAAAGACTTTGAGACAAAGATCTGCTAAACAAATTCAAGCCACCACAATTACCAACTATAGCTGTTATAACAGGTTCACCTAAATTGCTCCATGTGGAGATGATCGAGATGATTTCTTTAGAATCTCCAGCTTTCCAACATCATTACCAGCTTTAAATAGACTTTTAATACGACGATATTCACTGGTAATGACATCTCTCCCTTGCAAGGGGAACACGGCACCTAACTGGAATATAACAGCTACGCATTTATTGGGGAAAAAGCTTCTTAACACTACACTGGGCTTATTTAGAGAAGAGAACAATCTTTTTCTCCAGATAAATCCCCCAAAATAATTTGCGACCTTCAAGTCCATTTATTGGACTACTGCTCATTTAGAAGTTATTGGATTTTTAATCTGAGAAAAACAGGTTAGACAACAGCTTGCTGTTTTAGAGTTAATTTCTTCTAAGAGGTCTGATTGTCAAAGAGTGTGGATAAGCACAAAAAAATAAATGTTCGTATCTCATTTTCACTAAAAGGACATGTAACATACAGACTCTGTCCCTACAACACACCTTTTTTTTCCTTCATATCATTTTAAAGGCACTTACATAGCCAGCATCACTAGCAGAGGAAAGGAATACAAAGCTCTTTTTCTGCACTTAGTCTATACCTGCCACAGGAGCTCAAAAAATCAGTGTACAGAAGCTGCCTTTGGAGATGAGCTGATATTCTCCTTACTTTGCACCATTCAGCCAAACCAGAGTTTATAAAACAACAACTCTTCATGAGATTTCCAGTAACATTAATTGTTGGTCACAAAACTTCAAAGAAAACCAGATATTTATAGCTCAATTCATGTTTCTTTCTTTTTTCTTTTTTTTTTTTTTTTTTTTCCACACACTTTTACCACAACACTTTCCAATTCGGTTCCCATGAGCGCGCTGAAAACAGAGTTATACCCGCTTCCTGCTGCGGCAACCTCCTTAACCACTTCACTCCTGGTGCTTCTTGCTCTTTTTTTTTTTTTTTTTTTCCAGTGTTCATGTCTTTTCACTGTTTTCCCCGGTGTGTCACATTTGCATTTTCCCACATCACTTTATCATTCATCTTTGCTCTATTCAGCCACCCGCACAATTAATTAAAATGGTATGGGAAATGAACTATATATACAAAAATATATATATACACACAAACATGCGTACGCCTGTGTGTATATATAGATATACATACATAAACAAACTACACTGGGAAAACTTTTATTCAAAACAAAAAACTACTTTTCAGTAGAAAAATTACTTGCTAAATGTACCCATTTTTTATAAACACGGAATAGGGAGGTGGAAGTTTTTCAGCTACGTATATTAAATATTTCCTTATTCCACTGAAGAACTGATATACATAAACATTTATTTGTAACAATGTAATCAGCATATTGATTGTATTAAGCAATCCCTGTAAATCTCTATAAGCAGAAGTTAACAATGGCTTTTCAAATGCCATTAACCATCACCTTGCAGCTTTCTCTCTATTATATACCATAAAGTTAATCATGTGCAAGACAGTTTTTCAAGAGAAAAAAAATCTGCTATACAGTGCAATGATCACCTTGGTATTTTCCTAGAACAAAGAAAAGGTCTTTCTTAAATAGGAAAAAGTCTGTGCCATCAAAGAGTGAATGCTGGGCAAGATAAATCATGGGTTTCCTGCAAAATTTCTCAGGTTATCTCATTAAAGGCTAAACTCTCCAGACCTTTCTTTTAGCATTAAAATCCCTGTGCCTGTTATCATGAAATCGGCCAAGACTTGTGTTTTTGTAGCAGGTAAGCTGTACTGGTGTGAAGGTAGATGCAATGGTTGAATGAATGAGTCTCGCAGAGGGAGGGCAGAGCCCTTCCACACTGCTATAAAGCAGCTACCTCAAAGTAAGGTGGTCTTCCTGGACAGGATCAGAAACCTTCTTCACGTTTCAACATTTGGAAACCAAGTGTCACAGGATTTTACCTCTTGACTACACCAAGATGTGTGTGCCATATTTAGACAAGAAGAGCCAAGCACAGAGGTCTTTCACTCAGCATTCACGGGGCTCCATATTAATTTCTCATATAATAGGAAATGAGATACAATGTGATATGCCACCAGCACGTACAGGAGGAGCTGCTTATGTAAGTGAAAAGATACATCCATAAATCACGCCATGTGAAGTCACTGACCATACTGTACAGTGTTAACTTCTACAGTACATCATTAACAGAGTCAACTGTTTCATTACGTATAACAGCAGTGGTGTCATACTGAAAGAGTGTTATAGACAGTCTGAATATTTTTTCATTTGCTTAACAAATCAATATTTATCTCTCTCTATGGCAAATTAGATAAATTCATTTAATGTGGAAAAGTAACCATGTAGCTAGCATGAAGCATGAACTTATTAAAGTACCATACGCTGCACATGAGATTCAGGAGTTCAGGCCCTGCAAAGCATTTCACAGGGACAGCACTCAGAAAAACATTTCAACTGATCCTTCTTTACCCTCTCTAAGTTCCTTTGGCAAGTGATTTGAAACATAGGTGCCAAATTAGGGTAGCTCTAAGGTTTCTATTACTATTTGGCACACTAAGGAGCCAGTGATTTAAGACAATATGAGATGTCCATTAGCTGTAACAATGAATTCAACTGCTTAGAAGCCAGGCTATAAATCTACTCTCTTGGAAAGATTAACCACTGTTTGCCTAAAGTTAGCGACTCCATCTTTGACAATAAAATGCAATGATGATCCCTCCTGCTAGTTCACTCGCCCCCCACTGATAAAAGCCCATGAGCTGCATCCCACAGGAGCAGCAGCTGGGACAGGGGAGCATGGACAAAACAGTTGGGAAATTCAGCCTTTGGACATCTACAATCTCATAGGATTAAATAAGCACAGAGGTCGGGTGCCTCTTGGGTGCTCTCAACTCCCTCCTGCATCTCTGGGGCCACCCTGTCAGGAGACCTACCCAAAAACTTCTGTAGTTCAGCAGTCAGGGCAGGCGCTGAATAAAAAAAGATTACAGCAGAAAAGCTCCAATAAATTCCCTCTCCTACTACCACAAAAAAAATTCCCCAGGGCTTCTAGGACTCTGCAGGCATTCCTGAGGGAAAAGGCACTTCTGAGTTACCCCAAAAACAATACTTTATGAAGAGTTCTTGATCTGGCCTTGTACACATGGCTTGACTATCACTTAGGTCTTTTCACTCTTAGGCCAAATGTATCTTTTAATTCTGATTTTTGCTGAACACATGCATAAATAAACTCTATACCACAGGTAATAGCGAGATGGAGCTGCTCTGTACCTATATAGTCTAGGATGCCTGAAGTTCAGCAGTGCAGGATGCTGGACATATGGCAAGTAGTAGCTTATTGCTGCTCCATGTGCTAGAGATGGCACATAGGAAGTGAGAGACAGGAATAGATAAACATAAGAATGGGTTTAAAAAAAAAAAATATTTTGTCTTCCTCATGTGCCTAGATTGACAGTATGTCATTCTCTTATCCACTAGACAGTTACGCCATGGACAATAGCAAAAACTATCAAGGAGCATTAATTTATTACCTCCATTCAAATTTTGTAGCAGGTTTTTGCAAGCTGCTAAACCTGTTAATATAGCACTTATTGTGTTGAAGGCCATACACTCATTTGTAATACCATAAAACAAATTTGTATGATATCCACAAATCAATTGCTCCATTTAGATGTTATTTCTTACACAAACAAGTAACTGTGGTCTTGGCTAAGAGATATGTCAGAACCAAAATGGAAAAAAATAATCAAGGACAAAAGAAAAGGATACAACTACTCTCAGCAGTGTTCTCTCATCCTCCCTCCATCCTGCCACAAATTTCTTTTCCCAATGTCACTGCAAGTAGGGTTAAAAGGAGTGTTCAAAATGCAGTTCTGCTGGATAGAGCAGGCAGATCCATGGATATCATTGGTCTCAGGAAATAGATGTTTGCAACAGCAGCAAATGCCAAGACAGAGTAGAGAAAGAAACAGTAGTACTTAACCATGGAAAAAGAAACCTGCAGCACAAGGCCAAGAACACACAACCACTTCCTCTGAAAAGCTGCTACTCTCCTGTTTATGTTAGAACTAATGTTCAGGGCACCCTTACTTCAATAGCCATGCTCACAGCAAATCTTTTAAGGCTTCAGAGTAAAAAAAGGAAAAAATAATTCTAAATAAAATCAGCTAATACCATTCTTCAGGAGACAACACTGCATGCACTTTCACTGCTCAGCTTCTAATTATTTGCTGGAGCATATAAATGCAGGTGTTTAACCTCCTGATTTGCAAACATGAAGGAAAGATGCCGACACAAGTAAAACAGTGTGTATGCAAACAACCCCCATGCCCCACACGCTGACTATGAAAACTCAGGAGTGAGCTGTTCGCCGTTTTTTTTTGGACATTATTTGTTATGCTATAAAGAAAAACAAGAGTACAGAATTTCCAAGGTTGTAGGACAATGACATAACATCTTCTAAATCCACATTTTACAATCCCTCCCTGTGTTTCTCTCACATTCTCCCACCACAAAGTAGCTCACAAATGATGATGTTCTAGATGTGGTGTTTTATAACAGCAGCAAGTGGTTAACCAATGTAAATCCCACAGAGAGAGCAAGGGTGGGCTCTCAGGGTAAGGCTTATTTAGGGCGTAGTGCTTCTTTCTATGAAAATGCAAATCAAAAGCAACTGAAACCCACCCAATTACAATATGGAAGAAATTTACTGTCAGCCTACACAAAAATGAAAGTAAACATTGGTGATTTATGTACAAAGGCCAGAATAATGAGACTTTGCTATGATGATGAACAAATAACATTCCTTTTTGCAATATTCTTACTGAACTCCCAAACACTTCTATACTGTGAAGTATTACAGTTCTACACCTTATTTTTAAAGAAAAAAAGAAAGTCATAATTTGCAATAATTGCAATTTTAAAGAAACATATATAGCAACCAGCAGACATACCTTCTGCTGCACAGAAACACCGAAAAAATCCCAAAGTTCAAATGCTGATGCACCTTCCTTCTACAACAACTGTGGTTTTCACATGGACACTTAGCAAAGTGACATCAAATACTGTTTTTAATGAAGTCAAGCATAACCTTTAAGTTCTGAGCAGTAGGTTTATGCCAGCATTGAATGATTTGGGGGAACTCTAAGTTATGGATTTTTTTCTTTTAATTATTTTCTCAGCTGAAAGAGTTTGGAGATCTGATTAAATTTCCTGGTCAGACTCATTTATACCATCATAAAAAAGGACATCTACGTTCCTTTGCACAACAGCAGTGTTATGCTAGTACCTGCAGAGTAGTCAGGCACTTCTGCACACTGAAGGGTTGGTGGAAAATAATCACTCTTACTACAAGAGTGGAAAACTACACTCTTACTTCTCAACTTGTAATGAGAAAGCAGGGTCAAAACCTGCTCCAAATCATCAAAAATAGTAATAAAGTACAACCAAACAGTTAAATAAAAAAAGAAGTGATCTAAGATCTGACCACATGAATGGATGGTTAAAGCAGAGGGAGAGAGTTGTGGGCAGACTGCAGCCCCATGCCCACAAATCTCCACCTTCTCACTGTGGGTTTGGAAAAATAATGGTCCAGAAAAAGGCAATGGGCAAAAAAAATTACAAATATAGGGAGAAGCAGGAGTGGACTGTTGGCCTTTGCAAACTCATCTCCAATATCTCGCTCAAGCCAGAAGGAGGGCTGGGGTCAGTCCTGTTGCATCCCCCTCAACCCATGAGGGCTCAAGCTGCTGTGGGGCAGGACAGAGACCAGGGCTGGACTGGGAGTGGGATTTGGTGATAGGGCCGAAGGCCCACAACTGTGGGACCCATCTAGGAGGGGCAGAATGAGGCCCTGAGTGAGCACTGCTGTTCCAGGACAGTTCTGACATGGGGAACGCATGGCCCTCTGAACTAGGACAGCTTTTTAGTTCCTAAATGGAAAGTTTTATAATTTATTAAATCTACTTTTCTAGTTATCTAAAACTATTAATGCGATTGTTAAAATTCACAGCTTCCAGTTACTAAAGAAATGTGATTGTTTTATCTGGATTTCTATTATATGAATAAAATGTAACACTTTGTCTGGATAAAATGGCCCCAGAGTTTCATTAAAAAATAACAGCCTAATTCCCTAATATGAAGTTATTTTAAGTGTTTTATTAATATTGTCTTCTAAATGCACATAAGTGTGATCCCCCTTTAAGTGCAATATCTTTAGGGCTAGTTGTAATTGTATTTTTCTTATCAGTTGCTTGTGCCTGCATTTCAAATATTCATTGCTTACTTCAGGCGCTTCACTCAGACAAGAAAGAGTGCAGTGAAAAACTATTTAATCTGGACACTATTTGAATACGAAACTTTACAGTCCCCAGTACAACAGTTCTCGTCCCTTTTAAGCAACTCAAACTACCGCTGTCAAAATTCCTACAGTGCCTATTTATCCTGCCATGATTTTCACCTCTTAAAACAAAACTATTAAATAAAAATCTATGTGAAACATGAAAAACCAACCTGACACGTGCAACAAAATCCTGATCCCAATCAAGTCCGCAGCAAATTAAACTAAATTTAAAGGCTATGACTTGTCTCACCTAACTTTAAGCATCTACCAGGAGTGCCTGGTTTCATACCCTACGTACCCTGGAGGCCCTCAGTGGAGAAAGGAAAGAGGCACCTCTAGTGGGCAATTCTGATTTTATTGGGTGCCTGGAGGCACATACACGCTGCTTTCCCTTGGCTGAAGGGTGCCAAGAAGCCCAGCTCTTACCTTAGGTACATTGGTACCTAAAAATTAAGTGGAGGTATTCAGGCTGGAGCACATCAGTTAAAAGGAGAGAATCACATTTCTTTTACTTAACTTGTTTTAAAGGAGAAAAGGATGCTTTTCTCTGAGGAAGAAAGAAATGGTTCAAAGAATTTCTGTTACACCATTATTGTCGGCCCATTGTTAAAGAAAAGGAAGGGCGAGAGCCACTGAAAACCTTTGGAGAGGTGATCAGTTCTTCGTTCATGCTGGATACAGGGCAGAGGAAAAGGCAGCACAAACTGCACATCTTCACAGTTTCCAAGCCCAGCAATGGGCACCACATTACATGATGTCTTAGAATTTGTCTTTGCAGGGTCACACGTATACAGCTGGGAAACCACACGAGGGTATTGTGATAATTTTACAGAAAAATTATAAAATTGAGAAGTGCAACATAATTTTTCTATTACTATCCAGATGAAGCTAGAATTATACATTAATTTTCCCCAGTGACTCCTCTGTGGGCCCTGTATTTCAGAGAAACTGTGCCCTCCTCACTCCTCTCTCTTATGCTCAGGGGTTATTGAGCATGCAGTGGGTTGAAGAGTCAGGGATTTTCTACCTACCCCTTTATACAAGCTTTTCTGCATCTTGGTATTGCTTCACAAATGCAGAATGGGGCCAAGCACATCTGAACAGAGAAGCTGGGCAAAGGAGTTTTAAACCACACTTTCTATTTTGTGAAGTTTTGTCTTTGGATGTGTAGAGTAAAAGGCACTGATTCATTATTGCTGAGTAGGGTTTTCCCTTTCCGGAGAGAATCCCCAAATCAAATTTACTAGGAGGAGGCGGGAAAAGTGCCGCTCAGCATTCAGATGATCCACTCCTCTTATTTATACCAGGGCCCAGGCTCCTGCCAGCAGTCTGGATGCCACAGCACAACCGTGGTCACCTATCCAGACTACCTGGAGCCCTCCAGGTAAATCAATATGCCACGGCTGACTGGGGAAAGTTTTTGTTACAGGACTTATGATTTAATATACCCTGAGCACCAGGTATCCCCGGAGCAGAGGGCAAAAGGACAGGGTTACATCACCTTCCTGACCTCATCTGCATGAGGGGAAGGACTTCTTGCTTCAGGGTTCTTGTGTCTCTATCTAACGGCAGACTTTAGAGACTAATGTTTACAAAACTTCAGATAAATGCAGTTTCTCCTCTTTTTGCTTCCCAGCAAAACAGTTTTAAGTAAATAATAATGAGAAAAGGAGAACAAAATTTCTTTAACAGGACAAAATGACTTTCCCCTTTGTTTGCATTAGCTAGCTGAAGATGGTAATCCACAGACAGGCCAAAACAACTACTTATTCTTTAATCTTTTCCTATGCTAAATCCTGAAAACACTTGGCCACACTTGCTTCATGTTTCCTGTCTATCTTCTATAGCTTACTGAGCAAGACTGACATGCAGACAATTTCTCATCGATTTCCCCCAAAGTTAAGTCTTTTTGGTAGCATTATTTCATCAGCTGATAGTGTGACTGTTCTCGTTAGCACAATGAAGTCACATAAGAAAAGACTATTAGATGGATACTCATCGTATGTCTATACATATGAATAAACTGAGATAAATAATCCATCTCTGCTTACTTCAGGTTTGTATAATGGCTGAATAACAAAAGCACATATGAAGAGTTTTGATGGCAAATAGGGATTTTTTTTAAATTTATTTTGCTTTATACTTAAGCAGTCCTGTCTGTCAGTGGAATAAAGCTGTTTTGAACATGCTCCCAATCATCTGGCTCTCTTGCTAAAGTTGGTATTCGCTGGTCATGCCACAGCTTGGTAATGATTAATGTGAAGTTTACAGTGTCTACACAGAGTGCGTAAAAGAACTGGCAACTCAAAATGATATTCATCATACTGGCTCTCATGCTGGTGCTGCACACTGAGGTTTTCTACAGCCAGATACATGATGTCTCAAGTAGAAATCCACTAAATCAAAAAATATCTCCTTTTCTTTACTTCATAATATTCCATAACGGAAAGTTATTTATAAAAACATAACAGGAAACAAAATTAATTTTCAGATAATTTCTATCATTCTGTGATCTCCTGATTATGATTACTCACCAAGAGCTTTAAACTGAGGTAGACGTAGCATGTAAAAGAGAGAGTAATTTAATTTATATTTAATTATAATATGAAATTATGTCCCTATAGGAGAGGTCATATCTGAGGAAGTCTTATCACAAGAAAATGGGTTAACACAAATGTAGTCCACCTTTCTTCTGTTAAAATAATTGGATATTAAAATTAACCAATCCAGATACATTGACCCAACAGCTCACAGAGAGCTCTACTGGATACAACAGACACTAAGCTGTCTGAAATACAAAGTCTAGAAAATACGCTGAGGGCACTAAATCTCCATCCTGTGTGCCTACGGCAGCAGAGAGACTGCATCTTTTTCTTATGGAAGGACTGAGGGCACATAAAACATTGTTACCCTGCGTATAAAGGGTCTGCACAAGGGGCACCTTGTCCTTCTAGCATCAAGGGTATAGGAAACCACCCCAAGTTAACTGAAAATAAAGCAACTTTTGCCATTTACTCTGTTGAGATGGCTGGAGCTACAGTCCAGACAGTTACTTGCTCAGAAAGGGAATTCCATGTACTATCACCCTGACTCAGTAACCAGTTCAGCATATGTTTAAATATTTTTCTCAGCCAGACTCTGCTGACAACTGAAGGCATGACTGCAATAGAAATGATAAATATGAAAACAATATACTTCTTGTAAAGAACACAGAAGTGTTCTGTAACAGCAGTAATTTTATGACTTGTTTTCAGATTCAGCTGATGATAGGTGACAACATGGATGCTCCACTTCTTTGAAAATCAGGCTCTAATTGTGGAAGACTTGAACCAGGGTAGACAGCAATCCACTGGAAAAAACACGTAAGTGCACAGCTTTCACCTGCAGTATGCTCATCCTGGATGGTTTAGCCCACCCCACCAGTAAGATGGACAAGGTTGCTTTTCCATAGGACTGTATTTGCCAAAAAGTACTGCAGGAAATTCCCAGAGAGATCAATAGTGTGGTTTTCTAATGTGCTCTTAGTATGCTTCCCAGAAGAAAACATATTTTCTGTAACACTAAAAAATTCAGTAAAATGCCTCCATATTTGCACTGACAAAACAGGAGGGACTCTATTATAGTAACCACAGGCTTGGCTGTTTACAGTCACTTGCAACATGCAATAACACAGACAAAGCTAAAAAAGTAGCTTAAGAGGAACATGAGAAAAAGTGACCTCCCACCTCTGCAGAAACTGTTGTGATTCCTTTGACCATATCCCACAGTCAGCACTCTGCAACCTGAGGGACTCCCAGGCTTCCTGGTTAGCATCATTCAGCCTCAGTCATTTTCTTTTAATCCTTCTTTTGAAATGACACGCATTATTGACACTTTTTTCTAATAGTTTGCAACATTTTCTAACAACTTTACAAACGTCAATCACACTTCACTCCAGAAGCCCTATTGATTTCCTCACTTGCACTGTATCTGGTCTACTTGAAAGATATTCCACATCACATCTAGCATATGATAAACAGAAAAGCTGCTGCAGGACCTGTGCTGTGTGGTTTTACTTATTTCTTGAGAAGCACATAGGCTCTTCTTTCCATCATGTGAGTGCAAAGCCTTTATCCTGATCTCATGACATGTGCAATAACTATGAAGAGTTCAGATCACAAATGATTTAGTATGTGTGAGTGACATAGAACAAAATGAAGTATTTTTGTGTTTGTGAAAGCTTTATGGAACAAGCATTGTTGTGGGATACATACCGTAATAAGAAAAACCCTTAGCAAATACGGCACTTGACAAATTAGTGTCTAAAAGCAGGGCTTCCCATGGCTTCTTAAGAAATACACATGCTCCTTAATAAAAATAAGCACTTGATTTGTCATTAATTTTTCACATCCTTGGACAAAAGCCAAAAATATTTCAGTAAGAGTCTGTATGGTAACAATCATACCCAGAACTATTTTGCACACAGATAATTGATGAGGAAGTTTCAAAACACTGGATGTTATCTTCTAATCCACCTCCAAACTTTTATTTCTAACCTGTATCTCAACTATAAAAGTGGTTGTCTTCATTTTTTTTCTTTTTTAAATATACTTATTCATTTGCAGGATTCTTAGTGGAAAACTTTGCATCTAGTCTGGGAAAGGGAAAACCAAACTTCCACCTGATGCAATTTGAAATGCCCCACAAAATTAGGTTTAAAAATGTATCATGAACATATGTTGCTGCAATGAAAAAAGCTGCAATGCCAGAGCTGAAATGCACAGTAATTTCTCAGATAGAAGGATCTTTGCTTCAGAGGTACAGGTTGTTTATTTTACCAAGCTACCCAAAAGTTCAGTATATATAATGATGCCTTGTGTGTATGTGTGAATTTTGACAAATTATTTACCTTGAGTCTAAAAAGAAAACTAGAAGTACTACATTATTTCTACTCCCCCCCCCCCTTTTTTCACTTTTTTATAAATTTGTTACCTACTGCTTGAAGTGAAAAGGAACTCTCAAATCCCATGTTAGACTCTTGAATTAATACTACCAAAGACATATTAAGCATTTTTTCCACACAAGCCTAACAAAGTTCATTCTGAGGAGATGTTTGTTCCTTTTACGAGAATGAAATTCTCAACCTTTTCTTTTTTTTTTTTTTTAATTGAGATCTGTGTGATTTTAAATGGATGAGCTACCAACAAGACACTGGCATTTATAATTGGAATGCTAGTAACTCTCACTATAATGACAGCAAAGCACTGAACAAAGATCCACCGTACTGAAAGAGTTAAATTTACAATGTCTTCCCAATCAACAGTACTTTAAGGAAAAGTAGAGGTTGGGGTTTTGGTTTTTTTTTTTTTTTTTTTTGTCTGGAGAAGAAACTGTCACTTTGTGTTTTCAGGTTTGTAGAAAAGCCTTTTTTAATGTAAACATTCATTAAACTAATTTGAAGTTGTCATTACTCTCCTCCCCTGCTGCTTTATATCAGATTATTCCTAAGTGCTTGGTGAAGAGCCCCATAAACACACAGTCTATTTCCCTGCAGGGTATAATCACACAGTTTGCACTGTGATTTATGCTGTATGGCACTGGTGAGTGTCCTAAACTTTGAAAGGGCTTAGTTCTTCAGCAGATGCACTACTCCCTTTATATTTAAACAAAGTTCAGCTAACCCTCCCAGTCTATTACAGACATTGTTTAGCTCTTTCGCTTCACAATAAGGCTTGTTAAGTACTGATTAAGTACAAATCAGTGACACTTTTAATTAAGGAAATGGGAATTCAGAAATAATTGCTTTTAAGTTTCAATAAAAACATTTTACAACTGTTGTCTTCCTTTCCCTCTTCCCACACCATCAAGAAACATCTCTAATTTGGAAAGGAACAGACTAGAAATCAGATTTGAATTTTAGTGGAAATACTAACTCTGACTCTAGAGGATCTTTTCTGACACCTTTATAAAAGTCAGATCCTGGAGAAAGTTCTGTGATGCCATCTTGAGCAGAGGAAGCCAGATCATTTTGCTCTGGAGACTGAAAATCTGAGCATAGCTGCTGTTATCAGCGTCTGCTGTGTTCATGAATATCGGAGGCCTCAGAAAGATAAAATATCTCTCGTAGATAAGATAACCAGTGATGTTTTCAATCTACTCCACTAACAAATGTTAATCTAGAAAATATAGCAATTACTTTGATATTAAAACACTCTTCAGGCATTGCATCTATACACTTTATAGGTAGTTTGTGAGTGTTGCATGCCAATAATGGGCTGAAAATGTAACACTTTTCTCATGCAAGGAGTCCCGGTGGAGTGCATCACTCCAGGAAGGGAGCAACAACCACTTGACACACCTGAAGAAGGGTTACAGATGCAAGGATCCTGGAGCTGCTAGTCATACAACAATCATTTGCCTCCATTTTCCCCCTTCATGAGATCGAAGTGAATGTGCACTCGGCCAAAGTCAATACCTTCACATACTCTAGATATACAGCACCATCATGCTGCACTGCTCACAAATGTGAGAAGCAGGAGGTAGAAGCAGCCTCCTCTCTGCTACCACTGTGTTTTTTAGGAGCCCACAGCTCACCCTGTGACTGCAAGATTCACCTTCCAGCAAGCATGTAGGTAAAGATTTCCCTGTCTGATAAATCCCCCTATTTTTTCAGGACTTGGAAATCAACAGCCAACAAGCAGAAGCAAAGAGGAAGACGCACTGTGAAAGCGGAGCCAACATCCCATAGCTGTGCTGCTGGCAAAATTAGCATTGCAGTATGCTGTGGTCTCCAAAACTATTTTTGGCTGTTACTGCAGATGTAATCCTGTGAAGTTCAGGAAAACTAGCAGGAGCACAATTAGATGGCTAATTTAAAATAAAATTAAAAGCCCTCTTCACCTTTTAGATCTCTTCTCCCAGCTCTCCCCTTTTCTGTTATGATAGCAGCTAAATCCAGGTCTGTGCTACAAGGAGAGTACTCAGCAGGATTAACATTTTACTTTTATTAATCTAAACCTTAGTGGTATCTAGACAAGATAAAGAAGGTTCTCTATTTTTCATCACATATAATGAATTTTGTCAAATAAAGTGTCATTTGCAGTACATGCATAGGACATACAAAAGTAAATCCTAATAGTGCATTTAAAGAGAGCAAAAATAGGACAGACATTTATTATGAAACATATTCCTTGCAATTAAAATCAGAATGTGCTTTTCTGTTTACCTGCTTATGACTAATGGATTCAGCTAAGATACAATATGTTTAAAAAATACAATGTGATATTAATGTGAAATGTAACTGTTAACATATTTATAGGTTAGCAGTAGTAAAGACCTGTACTTGGATGTAACATTTAAAAGAAATATTTGTCAGAATACTAGGAACATCTATTCAAACAAATTAATGCTAAAAAGAGCCAGTGACAAATTCAGAAGTGCATGAGTGGCACTTTAAGTTCCACAGTATCAGTGGAAATTGATGTAGACCTACCCACCCAGGGAAAGGAAAGGTGAGAAAATAGCAGGAAAAGCAACTAACAGAAAAGTGTAAAATAGATTATATGTGGTGGGAAAGTTTTATCTGACACATTTAGATGCTTTTCCTCCTACCACACCTTTTCTCTCTTCTCCCTACAAATTACACCAACTCATATTATGTAGAAATGATGAGCAATGCACCATTTAATTTGACATATTCAATTCTAGGACTCTTAAAAAAAAAAAAAAAATCTCCTAAACTGTACCTGTTTAAAGCGAGCTCCTCCAGTCACACAATGCTATAAACATTTATCAATCTGACATAGCAAGGCTGGGCCCCCATTATTATCCTTTTGTGACCTGCACAGCTGGTCCAAAAAACAGTTGTCTCCAATTATGCCCACAGATAATGGTGGGTAAATTCAGCTGTGCAGTATTAGCTCAACCTAAATATGATCCCATTTGACTAATTTCCTAATTCTTAGCAGGGTGCTTAAAGAACCTATTATCATGCAGGCTCAAGGAACACAGAAGTCTGGTTATTTGCATCTGTTCTGTGAAAGGCATTTATCAACTGTGCCACAAATTAGAAGTTTGCAGCTAACAGACTAATTTGTTACCTACATATACCAATCACAGAGACTTGGTGCCTAAAATAATTGCATCTGGAATTTGTTTAAACTTTTAATGTTGCATAAATGGGTGTTTGTTTCCAACCAATATATCTTATAATTAAACAGCTTGAAATAGGAAAGGTTGAAATTAGGTCAAAAAAGATATATCCTTCATGAAATCATGTGTGTATTCATTAACCGAGATGGAATGCTGTTATTGGCACGATTGCTGCTACTTGACTGAACTGTGATCATAAAGGTTATTAAATGGGTTAAAAATAAGGCAGCAGGAAAATGGAAATTACTTGCATATATAACCATGCTTTTTGCAACAAAGCAAATTGTGTAGCATGGTTTGTATGTTGTGGAGTACAATCTGCCATGCTTTACACCATTTTGGGTTTTCTGAAATCTGATTAATCCTCTCAGTAGCCTAATGCACACTCCTAGAGCTGCAGGCATATTGATATTTGGATTTTCTTCCTAAATTCGCTTCTCTCTAATCTTCTTTCTGAACACATCTGTTATTGAATCAATCTTCGGTGTTGTTTCTCTGCAACTTCACAAGTCCATCTGGTCGTTCTTTGACTTTCTCACGACTCAGCTGAGTCTACTCGGACATTTAACATACTGTCATCTAGCAGCCCTCATCCCATGTCTTCTGCAGGGTTCAAACCAAATTTGAACTCAATTGTCAAGATCCTTTAACAGATATCATTCTGGTTTTAGCCAGAAACATATATGAAGATGTATACGCACTTCCTCATATCTTGCCATACTTGTAATCTTTCCTTCCCTCTCAATACATTTCCTACATTTCTCAACAAACCAAACTTCTTTGTCTCCTTTCCTCACCTCTGTCATTGTTTCAGGAATCTGTCCATGTTCAAGCACTTAATTATACTCTTACTTTATGAACTGCTTGAATCTTCATGCCTCCTGACTGACTTGCAGTGTTCTGCATCATGCTATTCACGCTAAGGTGACAAGAAAGTGGTATCAGCACATCTATCCATGAACAGACTCATGTTAAAGTCTTACTGTGCTTGACTAGCTGAAGGGCAATTACTTCCTAGGTAAGTCACATTTCTCCAAAGTGGATCAGATTTTAAGGAATAAAATTTTCTGCTGTAACAAAAAGAGAAACCAGAAATAAAAACTCCAAAGGCATTGCCAAGACAGAGAAAGTTTCCCCAGGCAATAGGAAGGCAAAGATATGCTTATATTGAAGAATTTATAAAGGAAGACCACAAGAAACCTGGCTGAAAGTGATAGGAAATAGTAGTATTCAGAAAAGAAGCTATATATTCAAAAAGGGAACCTAAATCAAATGGTCTGTGATCAGATCCTCAAGAATAATCAATAGTCGTGTGGAAAGTGATGCAGAGATGCTGCACAGGCATTTTGTAATGCATAGACATGCACTATCTAAAATGAAGGTGATTCATTTTAGCAAGGTTCTGTCTTCTTCAAATATCACAAATCTTAAGGGACAAGAGTTGTAGCCAGAGGACCTTTAAAGCTGGACCTCTGGGAAAGTAGATACTCCAACTTATTTTTATGGGGAGAGAGAAAAAGGAGGAGAAATCCTAAAACTGACAAAAGAGTAAGTTGAGATTCTGTGTCCAGATAGGATGGTAGAGATACCAAAGATCTATCCATACCTATTCAGACCACGGAAAATGGATGGTAAGTTTGACCAGACATAAATGCAGCAGGCTAGAAAGGGAGCTGGGAGGTGATGACATTTTCACATAAGCTCCTTTATCACACCAGAGCAGTTATCAATCTGGGTAGCTCCTTGGTTTCTTTAGTCCTTCCTACCTATCACCCTAATTCTTCAAATCTCCAATCTCTTTTTTTTAACCTCTGGCCATTGATTCTTATCCTTTTCTACACTGTAAATAACCAAAACTTTACTGGTTGACACCCAGCTTTACAGTCTTTGTCTCTGTAACTTGATCACTGAACCAGACTTCACCCCTGCCTTCCTGATATGGTAGGCTTCATCTCACTCCTGTGCAGGGAGAGCTTGTAATCAGATATGAAACAATCTGTTTCTTCCTTTAAAAATACTTTATAAATAAATTCACTCTCAGTGCAGCTTTGCAAACCTACCGACTCAAGTGTCCTTTTCAGAGCAGAGCTGTATCAAAAGCACACTCAAAGAAAACTTTCATATTTATTCAGACATTCCCTTGCACACGGGCACATTCCTCACGGGTTTCCATCCTGACCTGGCATGGAGATTAATTTTGCTTTAGTGATGATTTAGCCTTTGATCCCCTATTGAGCCCCAGGACAAACTGATAGTTGTGAGGTGGTTACTGGGATATGAATGATTTGCTATTAGGCAATTGACTGACATCCCATCCTTGTTTCACATAAATCCTGTTCTCAATATTGATAATAGCTTTCAATTCCTGCTGGCGTGAGCAGGAGCTGACTGGATAACCAGGAAATGAAAGACATATCCAGCCCTTTGAGTGATCCTACCCCTTGAAAAAAAAATTGATGAATGACACAATGCAAATACTACATTGCATCAGAGAGACACTGTAACATGGAAATGTTTAGATATATATCCCGTATGTTAATTTTCAGCTAGGCAATAGTTTTAGCAGTCATTTTGCATTCTACTAGTAATTTGCCTGCTACTGAACAGGACAAAGAAATGGTAAAATTTAAGAAGCTGGGAATGAAAAGAACTGCTGGATGGTAAGTGGTATTGTGACCATTCAGTTATGGTTGTGATGATCGCCAATAAAACTGAAGAGAATAGGCCCCCACAGAAATTCTGCAGCGACCTTGTCCTGCCGGACACTGTGAGCAAAATAGGACACACACAAACACTGACTGCCTAAACCCAGGGTGTTTGTACAGCAGCTTGAAGCAGCTTTCTCTGGCAAAGATACAGTATTCACAATAGGAAGCATGATCCTCATAGCACAAGTGCCGCTGAAGCTGGGGATAAACAGGATGGAGCATATCAGAACTAAGTGCAAGCTTTGAGGAATTTGTTTAGGTTAAATTCCACAAATTTTAGGATGGTGATAATAATGGTCATTATGGACCAAGTATTTTCCAGAGAAAGTGCCTTGAAATTGAAAACACACTAAACTAATGCTTAGTGAGAGCAGTTGGTAAAGTGTTACTTCTAGTGAATTACAGTTGTCTTCTTTCTTCTCTGATAATTTGTGACAATTGCATCCTAATGCTATTTCATTGATTTCTACTCCACTTCAGCTCCCATGCTGGGTTCAGTCAGGGTGACAATACACAAACATTAACCTGCTATAGGGAGACCTACTACACACATTTTCTTCATAGAAAAATCCTATAGAATTTAAAAGGAGTGGACTTTAACGTAGTTCTACAGATATTCCTTTAGAAATCCACAGAATTGAATCAAAAGTATCAGTCATATAGGTTATCTTTTTCTTAAGCTTTCATGGGAATTCTAATCTATTCATTTAAAAAGATGATGCAGAGAATTTGTTGATCTGTGGAAGCTGTTACTTTACAAAATGCTATACCTCTGTTTTGCATATCTGCTGTTGCTGATAAGGCATTTATCATCAATTTACCGGGCAAGAGACAATAGATTCTGTTAAACTGAACCAATGCACTTTGAATGACTGCTATGATGAAGCTAAGAACTATTTTTCTCTGCAGGGAACGTCATTTGGAGAGTGGGAAATTCCCAGGCACAAAACAATGATGCCAGGTGTTGGAAGAGGGAAACGTAATGCTGGGAAGGCTCACAGAGGCATGCGAAGTTGTGGGAGATGAATGAGGAACCCACTAAACTGAGAGAAGAGCCAGATAAACATTGATAGGAAGAGTTATAGAACAATTTCAGCCATGGCATCAGCTGATTTCACTAATGGCCAGTTAAACTGGGAGGACTCCCTGGTTCAGATGGCAAGCAGTGAGTTATAGAAGGATTCTGGCCCCGCAGACCTTAGCTATAACATTTAAAAAATTCTTCAGTGATGAGAAAATAAAGTAAATAAGCACAGAATTCATTTTGGTCTATATCTGTGTATCTCACAAGTCAAAATAAACAGCAGTCATGTCTTAGAGTCCTCTGCAAAGCCTGTGTTATAGGCTGTACTAACAGCGATAAACTACAAAAGCAAAATTGTCAGACTCTAGAAGAAATAAAGATCTGTGGGAGAGAGGAAGTGCTGAAACTTCCAGCAGTGCTTCTAGCTTTTTGGGTAAATATTTGTTAAGTTCAGTCCCCTCATGGACCAAATCATAGAAATACCCAGAGTTTCTATAAGAAGTTTCAGAATCATTGTTTGTGCAGAAAACTTCCGTGTCGTCATGGGTCTATGCTCTGGCACATCCTCAGAGACCTGCTTCTCTTCTCCCTCCCAACCTTCGTATGGACAATTCCCACCAGGCTGTGTGGAACAGAAACAATGCCATTCACAAGGTGTTTGGATATCCTCCTTCACAAGCTGACCTGTGCAAATCAACCCCCAGGTTCCAGCCTGCCCTTCAGCAGAGTCTGCAGTGATGGTGTGTCTTATGCTTTGGGAACAAAGTGATGCATTCCCCTTTCATCTCTATTTTAATTGTTCTGCATGTGTCCAGGTTCTGCAGCAGCCTGTCAGAAAATATCTCCTAGAATCAGGTCTCATTTCTACCATGAGGGTCTATGCTATAAAGAGATGCTCCAAACTCATGAGGAAAGTGAGAGAAGAACCAAAATATTTGTACTGCTTCAAGATAATGTGCATTCCCAGGTCTCTAAACTTAGACTAGTGCCTACCTCTTCACTTTATGCGTGATGTCACAGCCATTACCAGAGAAGTGGGGTGAGAGAAAGGTATTCCTGTTTGAGAAGTGGGTATTTATTTTCTTTCACAGTTTGTCCAGCTGGGTTGGCCACCACAATACATTTTGCACTTCTCCACTAGTCAAGCATGATGCCTTAACTTAAATAGCACAGGACAGAAAGTCTACGTTTGTCCTTGTGAATGACAAATTTCCAGTCACTAGGACACCAAACTAGGTAAGACATATGGAAATCTCATGCACAGGAAGATCAACATTTGTATTAGTATGCATTTCTCTACAAATTTTCCATAGTTACTGTGTCCTTTTTCCTAAGCAGTGACATATAAACACATCATAAAACAGTGAAGCATCATACAGGAAAACAAGTCTCTAAGACCAATGACCTTTCCTGAAAGCTCAATGGCAAACCGAAATGAGAAAAATCAACAATCTGATTTCACTTATTACGTTATGCAGACACAAGGGAAAGACTGAAAAAAGAGAGACAAATCCAGAATGAGGTTTTCACAGATGTTACCTTACTAGGGTTCCCACTATATTTGACAGGATAAGCCGGAAGAGAGCCTATTTTTGTATCTCGGGCTAAGCTGTTAGAAGCTATTTTTAATTCTACTGTAATGATCAGTACTTTCATTTCCCTTAGCAAACCAACAAAAACCAGAGAAGACAAAGTCATATAATAGGGAATAGCGGGCTGCAGGGAAAGATCCAAGGAGTTAGCTCAAAGCTGCTAATTCTACAAACAGAGGATGATGCACGTATTAAAAGGAAAAAAAAATTGAAATTTTTCAAAACACCAAGGAATTTGAAGTGTTTGTGGATGTCACCAAAAATAGCTGCCCATAATAGGACAGATACAAACTCCTACACTTGTGATGATCTGCACAGGGTTTATATTTTCCACAAGTTAAGCAGTCAGCACTCCATATGCATGTCATGCTCAGATGTATGCAAAGTAGATAGCTCTCAATTTATCTATAACTTCAAGTTTGTACTGTATATAATTAGTTACACCTAAGCACCACTGTGGATACATTGGTTTTCTGTCCTCCACCCTGCATGATACAGTCCTTGTTACATGTAGACAACACAAGATGCATTCCTCCAATTTTTGTTGTCCTTCGGTCCATATAGTAGATAAGCAGATTACTGGTTCTCTACAACATTTCCCTTTGCTAGGCTTCAGTATTTTAAAGCTCTTTGGTTGCTCATTTTCCTTAACTGGCAAATCTCACTTCTTAAATTCAAGCTATGAATTCATGAAGCACACCTTGAGAATCTGGTTGCCAGAGCTCCTGGATTAACTGTGCAATTTGCATAACGGTAAACTTAATGTTGCACTTCCAGAGCTTGTATCCTCTAAATTGCACTTACTGATGAAATACAAAATCCTCTAAAAGGGTTTTCCAACCTAAACCAATTTGTAAAGTTGGTTTTTTTATCTAAAACATTAAAGAAATTAAAGTGATCGGCATATAATTAGATTAATTATTCATATCTTCCAAGTTGCTTTAATTCTAATATATAAAAAAAGATTAAATATCCACTCAAAGGATTAAGCAAAAAGTCAAGCAGCAGCAACACATTTACATTACCTTACTGTGCAAATTATAAAACTAATTAGTCTAAAGTTTCATAAAAATGAATTGGATCTTCATTCACACGCTGACACAACTTTACATATTCAGAATTGACACCCATATTATTTTCTTGTGTTTGTAGTACGAGTCAGCCTCCTGTCTCTGCAACTGCCATTATGCTAGAACAGCTCTGCTTTTGTTCTAACTAGTGAAAATTAAATCTTGACCTAAATTTATAAAAAGCTAGAAATACTTCAGTCAACTGCATGAAAACGAAAAGTCCAAGAGAGCCTCATTATAAATCTTACACTTATACTGTTGAAATAGTCTGAAACAATTCTTTATGAAAATCAAAAGATTGGTTTGGTTGTTTTTTTGATGCTTCTTTCTGATCTAGATTTCTTTCTTCTGAAAGTGCATGTAATTTCCAGTGTGCTGCTCACTGTTTTCTCCTCATCTCAAATCATGTGAACATTCATTAGAAGTCCAAGGCTGTGTACTATAAACAACCATACCCCCTTTCTTTGAAAAATGCTCTTTTCTGAATAAAAAGAGATTTCAGAGTACAATGAGGACCAAAAAGACGACTTTTCTATCCTGAGTTTTTGCTGAGATGGTGCTGTAGGGTTGTTTCTAGGATGTAATAAGTACCCTTAAATACAACTAACACTCTCTACGGTCAGATACTCTTGTTCTGGGTAGAAAAAAACTATTAAAGAATAATAATATTTCCATTAGCTCATTCACCACTGAAAAAAAACCAAAAACGTTTGTATCTTGAAGATAATGTCTGTTTTGATCTTGTGGGCAAAGAAACAGATTGTTCTAGTTTCTTAAGGCTGTTACTCACCCTTATCTAAGGTAAAATGAAACCCATTGCTTTTAACAGTTTTCCAAAGAATTGCTTTACCTATTTTTAGCCATGTAAGCTATGTAACACTTCAAAAGCAGAGTGCACTGTATCAAAGTGTACTTTTTCATTACACAAGGCCCATAGGAAGTTAAACAAATCACCTTTAGAAAATCCTAAATAGGATATTCACGTCTGAGATGTCCAGTGAAACCTAAAGACAAAAGTCAATAGTTTCAAAATTAAATTCTCTATAAAATGACTGTTAGAAACCTTCCTTGGACTTTAACCCTGTTGTTTCATGCTTTCAAACAGCTGGACCCTCATTCAGCTCTTTAGGTCTGCAGAACAGGGTAGTTGCTTTTCAAGAGCCAAAGAAGGGTAATAGGCTGGGAGAGTTTTGCTCGCACACCTTGATTTTGTGAGATGTTTGCTGACTGTTTGCCATAACTGTGAACCCACTCAGCGATGGCTGATGAAGCAAAAGTTCAGAGCTACAGTCAGGCTAGCACAGATGCTAACAGCACTCCAGCAAAATGGGAAGGCAGGCTTTTTCAAAACGCTTCTCTCCACAGCTCTGTTGCACGCATTATGCAATTAACTCCTTGATGGGGTTAGGAAGCAATATTTTGTTCCGACTGATGGAAGGATCTTTACGTGATCAGAAAACAATCATCTTGGATGGACTATTATAGTTCATTTCAACACCAAGTGGCCGGCTATTAGGCAGCTGGAAGTTCTGATGATAATAGAAAAGATAATTAGGCTAGTTCACTGACAGCAGAAGGAGCACTTGCCCTGCCATGAAGGCAGCTAAAAGTTTGAAGAAATAAGAAAAACTAGAAGGAAGGTAAATTCACTAGAATAAGCAGTTGGTGCTTTAGAGCATAATTATCAGAAAGAAAACACGTTGTTTAGCATACTTTATGTTAATGGAGGGCTAGCATGGCCCACTGTGCATAATTTAGCTGAACAATTGATAAGAAATTTTAATACATATATATATATGATTACAGCTACAAAAAAAAAAGACAAAACACAAGAGAGATCATAATAGGCACACGTGAACTCTGAAGGCCTAATTACATCACGGGGGAGGGTAAGCAGTTACTGCTGAATCAAGCAGAAAATTGGGGTAATTTGTAAACAGGTAGAGCTGTTATCCAGGTGCGCAAGCATGTGTGTGGGGGCTGGCAGTGGGGCTTCGAACTGAGGACTTCCATCTGCGTTACAGAGCAAGCAGCACAGCTGAATGCTTCCCTCAGCTTAACCAAAGGAAATTAAATACAGAAAAAGGGCCAAACAGCCACCCCTGCCTTCCCACTGCAGCCCCTTACCCAGTTCCCAGCCAAGAGCTGGATAACCCAATGTAGTGGGATGTTTGTGGGAAAAGAAATACTTTCTGTGGGTGAAATCTGAAGTTAGTGCTTGTGTGTGTGAAGCTCAGAGATAACGCTAACTGTCTTGGTGTTCTGCCATCAGTACACTCCCTACTCCACTGAGAGTGAAATATTTCATCTGTGGCTCCCTGACAGCAGAAGGAACCACGCACAGGTAAGCTGCTGCCAACAATGCCTGGCAAGGGCATGATCTCTCCCCCAGAGCAGACAGGAGTTTCTTTAGGTGGCTAGCTATGGGAGGGAGACAGGGAAATCAAGCTGCTGGGACATCCAGCAAGAAGTATGCCAAAGGTACTCATTTCTAGGGTGGATGAATGGAAGAAGCTGTATTGCACTGGCCAAGTGCTATAGAAAAAGGTGTGAAGCTATATTTTTAAACAAAAATACGTAATAGATCATGATATTTTAACAAGCCATAACAATCTGCCTATTGCTCTCTCTTTGGGTGGGGTGGCAGAGCAGTTAAAATGTCTCCTGGTGCCTTCAAAAGTAGGAGTTTGAGTCTGACTCTGACCTCTGCCAACAAGAGGAATCAAAGTGAGCTGGTAGGTGTGTGACCAGCTGCCATTTAGTGAAGCATTGCAGCTGCATACTAACCTGCTTCAGGACAGTTTTACTGTATAGCCAAGTGCCTAGCCCTGATGCATTAAAAATGTGGTAAATAAAAAAATTCTTTGGAAATCCTTGCATCTCAGATTGAGCGCTCACACATGTAGATTTTTGCAGCCTGGAGGTTTAAGCAGAAGCTCACAAAATAGCTCCTGACAGCACTGCGTGGGAAATATTCTTAATGTTTTTGGAGAGGCCATTTCCAGTTGTATTGCTATGGTAGATACCTAGCAGATTTTACTAAAAAGAGCAAGCACATTAGCTCCTCCCATGCAGGCCTGCTATGCATGCATAACAATTCTGGCAGGCCCAGGGTATGTTTTTTCCCCATCAGATTCATTCATCTCACTAGCAACATGCAAAGCAACAATAACACAAGCCAGTCTCTTTAGAAACTGGCCTAGTGGCAATCACAGCCTTCAGAGTCCTGTTGTGCAAGGATGGACCTGCCAGCACCGTGGCCCTGCAGAAACCCTGACCATGGCTACCAGCTATGGAAGGGTCCCAGGAGCCATCAAGCAGCTGTTCCCAGGCCCTGACCACAGACCTGGACCCTGAAGGAAGCACTCTAAGGTGCATGAAATGTTAGAGTTCATGCATATTTATGTTGCATCTTTGCTGTATTTTTTTTTAACGGTCTCCAGGATGACCAGCCAGCCCCAGCCACCAAAGCCCAGCTGAAGCTTGCAATGGAATTTAAGGATGAGGAGCGAGCATTGCAAACTGCAGAAAGCTAGGACTGTTTTCTAATGATCTTTTTACATTAAACCTCCCTCCATCTGTACCTTTTTGTGCCAGACAAACCAGTAATTATCAGGAAATCCCTTCACTTTTAATCTACATCAGTATGAATGCAATCTCAGAGCAACCCACGGTGACTGGAAGCTATTATTTTCATAGGAAATAATAGTGACTGGAAGTGATAACTCACGGTGCTCAGCGTGTGTGTCATCATCTGATAACATGCAAGGCTGTACATCCCACCACATCGCTCTGTTGCAGGGCTACGATAGCCTTTATTAAAGGGGAATGATTGAACCAGGAACCTTGTCAAATCTGCAGGGGAGGCTGCAGGAGTTGTATCAACATGGAACTTCCATTCATTATTTATGGTCATAAAAATTTGGGGCCTTGGAATTGGCAGCATGAAAAGCTGTTTTAATTTGAGCTGTAATTCTCTCTTGTGCTTTCAGCCATTGACTATGTCTCAGATAAACATTCATTTGGGACACCAGGATTATGGCATGGAAAAAAAAAAAATATAACAACCCAAGGATATTTAGCTCTCCTCCCACAAATTCTTCCTGGAAATATTCTTGCAAAATCCTCTGCCCACTTGAACAGTATGCTTATGATTAACTGCAGATGAGCCCAGCAGCTTGCATATGTAGTTAATTTGCTCTAAATTTCCATGCTGTATTATAACACTAATGATCACTAATAATAGACAAACCCACAGTTTATTGAGTAAGTAATTTGAGACATTATGTTTTTTATCATGTGAATAGGATCAGGCTGACCAATTTAAACTGGGCAGAAAAAGATAAATAATGTGTAAATCAATCACAACACCAGCACGCTCTGTTTCTTTGCAAAATGATATAGATTGATTGGTGAAAAGAAGGCCCTGCTAGTAACTACTGCTAGGAAATAGAGTCAATAAACTTCCATGCTCAAGAGTAAAAGGTCAAATGTGGAAGGAAGTTTATACCTAAACTGCAAAAGTGATTTTGCCACCTGACTACATGGGCTCAGATGAGTTTGCATTTTGTCCTGATGGGCGAGGCATGCTTTTAAAGAATAATGAAGACAGATAACGTATCATGAAGCCAATAAAAAAAGGAAACCATGCTAAACAGACAAAACTATGTGAAAAACAGTTGCACCCTCAGCTTGCGGTCAAAGCTCTCTTCTAAAATCATGTAAACAAGATAGCCGTCACGTGCTGTCTAAGAGACAGCTATTTCAGGACTAAAATAGATACTTGTTTTTCTTTGATAGGAATTTTAGTTTTGATTGAAGCATCTATTTTTAATTTTAGAAAACACTGAAGGTTCATTAATTAAAAATCCTATCTAGCACATTTATAATTAATTGCTTTAAAGAATAGTTAAAAATAGAAAATAACTAAACTACATGAATAACTTCATGAGTGATTAGTGTACTCGAATGATGAGTACCTGCCTGTGGTGGTGGGAGTTGCAAGGTACTTTGAGAATTTTGAATTAAGTTTTGTTTAATATAAAGCATTATTAATTTTTAGAGAACAAAGGAGAGGAAGAAATTTCTTGGATTCATCATTCTTTGGACTTTGCTACATGAGCCTCAGATACAGACTTCAGTCCAGCAGAAGGAAGCTGTATATACATCTCTCCAGAGCCTGGTAATAATGCTTGGAGGTATAGACAGAGGAGAAAGCTTTAATATAATGTCTCCACAGTACTCTTTCGGGAATAAGAGTTAGCATGTGAATTGAACTTGCACCCAGTTATCTCATGACTGCAGCTTACCCTCAAATCACAAGACAAAAATACTACAAAATATACTGTGGGGAACAATTCTTGATTGTTTCCAGGGCATGGATTAAGTGTAGCCAAATGACTCTTTTTCGCTAACTCAGTCTTTCATGGCCAGCAGTCCAGTCAAATCCTTCATGTTTAAATAGAAAACCTGGAAATGGATCACAATATATTCCACTTTTTCTTACACATTTTTACTATACTGTGTTCAAAATAAATCTTTTTTTTATTTAAATGCAACTAATTTCATGCATGGATATGTAGTGTCATGTCCTGGAGTGATTTTGTACTGACAAGTCTAGCATATCAGAAGCCATGAAATCTTGGAAGAAAAATATCCCAGCGCTGCCTATTGTGCCTCTCAGGGAAATGTTTTGTTAAACATTGCAAATTCCCTTTGTTGAAGCAATGAGATGCTTTCTCAAAAAGGGAGAGCAAAGAGAAGATGAATACTGAGCAAAAAGGAAAGAATATAATAAAGAGACTGAAAGATGCCAAAACAAGACGATTCTGAGACTTCTACTTCTTCACCTGTGTTTAGATAGTCATCTCGAGCCCCTTCGGGAGAGGCTGACACAGCTAGCTCCCAGCTTTAACACTTTAACAAAGTATTAAACACAGGTGGCACTGTATGAAAATGGTCAATTTGGTTTCCCCACTGATTTTTCTCTGAAAGCCCAAACTAGGTGGAAAACAAAGATATCTGTTTGGCTCTGTTGCACTAGAGCAAATGACAGGGAGCAGGACAGCCCATGCTGAAAGCCCTCCTGACGTTTCCCAGATGGAGGAAGCCTCTGCTCAGTGCAGCTGCTTTGAAAGAAAATGAGGATTCCCCTCAGTAGCAGAGGAGGGCAGACTCATTGCTTCAGTCCTGATTTCAAACTGAAAGGAAAAAAACCTGAACAAATGAAGTGAGAGACACAGTAAGCAGAATCAGAGTGGTACTCCACTATTAACCAGCCCAAAGTGACTGACTGCTGCAGCCAAGTGTTGTTCAAAACATGACACTTTTGGCCATTAACTATCAGGCTGTAGATTCAGCCGTACCGTTGTTGAAAGGTGCGATAGGCTGGCGATGCTCCCTTCACTCTGTTTGCTCTAACGGCGGCCGCACTCACAACACTCCCTCTGCTTTATTCATTTGCAGTGTTTCTTCTGATAGGCAGCCAGGCTTAAAGTAGTCACTTTTATCTCCAAGTGTAATTCTCCGTTCATACATTGCGAGAAACACTTCGCACCTTGTAAACTTTTAGATAGCGCTACTGAGCCAAAATGGACTCAATATTTTTAAGGACTTATGGACCAAGTGTGGCTGAAGTCTGCATGAATCATCTGCATTCAAGCCATAGTACTGGCCATGAAATATCTACTGACTCAGTGCACTGTCAGCAGAATATGCTTAAGCATATCCTCTCTCTTTTTTTTTTAATTATTTAACACATTTTAACATTAACTTTAAATGAAAAATACTAGGATGAAAAAAAGTTTCTAATCCAAAAGTATCCTCACATTTTTTAAAAATAATTAATTGATCCCCTGATAATTCATAGTATGCATGCTAGGTTTCTTATATCTATTTTATATCTGTAAATACAGATAATTAAGCTGACTTGCTAGACCCCATGTTTTCCTAGGCCAGGTCAGGGTGAGAGCACCTAAAGTCACATGATATGTCCATACCATACTGATGTACAAATTCAATCTCAACTAGTCGAGTGAGCTGCCCTAGCTGCTGGCTAGACGATACTCTGTAGTCCACCACAAAGCCTTTCCTGCTCTACATCCTGCTCCAACAAGGCCCCAACATGTATCTCAGATTCATCTGGGTCACCCTCCTGAGTAACCTCACGGTACATTTTCTTTGGTGGCTGGAGTTAGCCTCAAGCTCGCTTGCACCTTCTCCGTGGCACCCTCCTGACTCAGTTGCGCTGACCCAACTGCTTGCAAGGCTCCACTGAAAATTGAACCACTAACCTGGGCCTGGATTCAGGAGCCCCAGGAAAAAAAGCAGAGAAACAGCATGGTTTGCTTGGAGTAAGGCACTGAGAAACATGTGAGAGGAAACCACCCCTCAGAAGCAATGCTCAAGCAATAGATTTCATAGATCCAAGGCAATCAAGTCCCCCTGAACCACTTCTGAAGTGCAGCTTTTCTATCAGATGTTAAGGTATAGAAATGTCCTTCCCACATTGCTCATTTTTTTTTTTTTTTCTCAGTGATTCATGTATAATTTTTCTTCAATTTTCTTCAGTTTTTAATGGAAGCTGTTTTGTCTTTGCTAGCCTAGAAATTCAACCAGAACTTTGAAGCTCTTTTTTTTTTTTATTTCCCCCCAACCCCTCTGTAATAAAAGATCTTGTAGGTGCAGTATACAATCTCTCTGTCCTCAATGGATACAACTGGGAACAACTGTCACAGACTTTGGCTACTCTGTGGATCATTGTATGGAGAAGAAGATAACCCACAACAGTCTCTTAGAGGGGCTGGCTATGCTATATCCACTGAAGTAAAAAGGAGCAATGGTTTTATTTTAGCACGAAAATGAGAAGAGATCACTGGGAGCCCACACTGGCTGAGCCACAATTTTACACAGTAACTTCTATGAATAAAAGTCTTGTTGAAATAACGATGCGCTGTATAAGTGGTGGTTCAAGACCTGCAAGAGTACCTCTTGGACTGAATACAGTTTCAGAAAGAGACAATAGATTTCATTTCTGTATAACGATTGTTCGTGATACTTATTTGGAGAGTCAAAGTATCAGTCTCCTGAGAGTCTTAGCTTTACAAATGTCTGTGGAAACAATTTTCCATTCCTCATCCTTTCAGCACAGCTTCCCCTTTCTTTATAGATATTTATCAGGCTTGGGTAAGAGCTGTATCTACAAAATAAATTTAAAAAAAAAAAGATCTTTTTTAAAAAACAAAGTAGCATTTTAAAAATTGGTTTAAACTCAGCCATTTTTAAAATGTTAATGAATTTCAGCTTGGCCTGTCCATCTTAAAACTCCAGGGCCGACATCCAGGAACTTAATACCAGCAATATAATTTTAAAGCTGCCCTTTATGGCAGGTAACAGAGCACTGTTGGACTTGAAAAATGGAATTAAAATTAACTGGAATTTTAGTAACGTGAGGATGTTAGAATTAGAGTTGTGAAGGCAGTTAAGTATATTAGTAGGATGGATAATTAAGAATTACCTTCCCAAAAGAAGATAATCCCATCTATTATGCATTTGTCAAAATTTTGGATTGGACAAGTGATATCATAACTTCATTCATGTTCTCTTTATATTTCTGCAGCAGTTTGTGGGGTCCCCCGTATCAGAATCTTACATGACGTGTCAGATTATAAGTTATGCAACACTAAAAGTAAGGGTATTTTTCAAATGGATGTTTCAATACCTAATCTGAATTTATTGTGGTGGATGGAAGCAAAGAGAATGTTAAAGAGGGCTCGGCATCGCTGAACTGGCAGATACTGCAATTCATTTGCCATCTCATGTTAATTAGCTTTCCTTGTTATTCAGGGAACGGAGCACACTAGAAAAAAGTGGCACGTTTCATGCTTTCTAGACTTGATTGAGATCGCATCTTTTCAGCAGCAGCTGGCATTTCCGTGGGCACAGTCAACCAGAGCAGGATGTAGCTGCCCTGAATTTCCAACCAAAAGCACTTGGCTGTCTGCAGAGGAGCAACAACAGCAACGTGTAAAGGCCCCTGCAAACAGATGCTCAGCACTACAAGAAGGAACCACAGAAGTGTGAATCAAGTCTCTGCGATCAGTTATTCTCAAAACAAATATTCACTGTAAGGAAATTTTAAAAAATCCTTTGATAGGAGGCCTTCAAAACAAAAAGCCTGAGAAAAATGGGTAAGGGAACCAAATGGGGATTCAGGAGGGCCCAACCTGTTCTATTTCCAGCCCTGTCTCTGTTTCACCTGTAATCACTTAGTCTTCCTATGCCTGATCAGACCCCTCTTTAAAGCCAGGATAATAATATTCACACAGCTTTTTCAAGTTCAAGAATTACAGGGAAGAAACTCTACCAAAAGGCTAGGTATTATCTCACCAGCCATGTTATCGCCTTTGTTTGCAGCTGGTTCTTCAATGGAAACCAGATTAGGCACCATCAAATTCATAAGGAAATACTGGCCTTCTATTGGAAGACTAGCTCCATCTTTCATGTGGAATGAAAGTAACAGAGCACAGCAAAACTCCACTACTAGGAAAAAACCACGAAGTATCAAGCTGCTATCGCAGGAGGGAGACAGAATTAAGGTAATCTGGTTGATTTGTATCAGAAATACCAACAACTATATCTTGTGTTTCCAATATATTTATTTTCCTAACCTTAGCAGTGTTGCGTATAGTCTCCTTACTGGTGTTTTCAATCACAACTTCATCTAAACAAAGCCATCAGTGCAGGAATTATGAAATTACTGTTTATTTCCAACCCCAATCATGCCCTTCACTCATCACTGCTACTCTCTGTGTGCACCAAAATGTTCTGTCAAACACAGCCTCTAACACAAGAACATGCGATCCATCTCTCAATTGGAGGAGATTCTGGGGATTTATTACATCAGTGTAAATCCACACCTTTTTATGACATCTCCATCATGAGGATCTGTGAGGTTCATTCTCAGTGACAATAACGGACACAGTACAGGCATGATCTATCTTCATGCAGGATCTTCTGATCTGGAATATGAATCCTACCACGCATTACATGGCAACATCTGGCAAGAGGTCAAATAAGTTTGAGGCCCACTTAGAAATGATGGAGAGGAATAGTTAGCTACTTGGTCAGTAGTACAAAGGTGTGCAGAAAGTACAGGTTAGCTCATATTGCTCATGGAGTTTCCACAATTGGTGAAACTTAATTTAATTAGTATATTGAGCCTTTCATCTACAAGCACTTTCTAAACCTATAACAATTACATATGTGCCGCAGATAAAAGATCTGCTGAGTGGCTGAAGAATGTCCTTGTTGCCTATGGTTTAATGAACCGAAACCATTTTTTCAGCCAGGACTGAAAAATACTCTACCAAGCAACTGAGAACATTCTTCAGAGTAGCTACCCCCACAGGACCAAAAAGTTAAGAGCAGAGTTATAGATTTGGCCGCCTTCTGAGAGATGGTGTGGCATGTTGTAAGGAATAATGGTTGGCACTGACTCAGTTCCTTTGTGGTGAAGTCTGCAGAGGCATCTTAACCTGTCACAGCTAATGGGTTTTGCTACGGATGCCAAAGCATAACATGGTGAAAGCATTTGAAGAAAGAAGCATAAAAATATCTAAAACATTGATAGTCTCAAGGGCAATTTAAAAAAAAAAAACCCACCTTTTTCTTTTTGTCTGATTGGTTTTCAGAAGCCCTACAAACACTGGAGGAGAGCAGAGTTAATGAAGAAGTAATGAAATAACTGAGGGAAAAAAGAACTGTAAAAGTTTTTTTAAGTAATACAAAATCATTACACAGTCCTGGGTAGACATGCATTTTTAAACAATGGCTGTAATAACGGAAAATTAGGCTCCATGACTTATTCATAGGCTTCTGGTTAACACTGTTCTCCATTTCAGGCAGTTCACTTTATAAATAGCATCTTTAGGTGAGATGCTATTGTTTTGGCCATGCAATATGAAAAATAACTCCCTATTCTTGTGAATTAGAGATCATTTCTCTGCATTCCGTAACCACATCTGATTTCAGTGCAGATCATGGAGGAACTGCTTCTGTTTGGAAAGGTAGAGAGAACCCCAAGCAATAAATATTCCACTTTCAACTCTAAAACTGCAGCTGCCTACTTGATATAGAAATCGTAAAAATTTAAAGGAAGAAAACAGTATTTGATGAGTCTACAATCTTTATACTTAAGGGATATTCAGAGGACCTATAAATCCTCAGTGGAATTAATAATTGAGACTCTTGAAAGCTCTAAAAGGAAATATTAAATATGCAAAATCTTGGTGAAAAGCATAATTAAGGCCATAAATGCCTAAAAGTTTAAAGGGCAGGCTACCTCTCTCAAAGATTTTCCAGTATAACATTTATATGGAAGTATAACACAATACATTTTTAAGCAGCATTCTGTCTTACCTTTTTTGCACCGATTTTTATCTTTTCAGTGTTAAATAGTATATTTTAGAATATAATTTCCAAGATCTCCTGAATTAAATGTGTGATATGAAGGCCCACACTCTTGTTTTCTGTTATTAAAAGGTTAAAAATTTCACTCCTCCAATTTCTCAAAGTTAATAGTGTCCTCTGTGCGGAGTAAATGGCATTTACTTATAGGGCTGAGGTTTTCCCTTCTCTTTTATCATTCATTTTTTTCTCTTCTTTTCTAATATTCTCAGGTTGGCTCCTCTCCAACTTTAAGCACAGCTTTTAGTTAAGGAGGAGGAAGCCTCCAGCCCTGACACAAAAGTCCTAAGACCTACAATTGAGTTAGCCCAGCTGTCAGCGGAAGAAAATCTTCCCTCCATGGTTCCAGGCATTTCAACATTTCCAGTGAGTGTTTACAGGTGTATCTATACAAGACCTATACGTACGTATATACCACGTGAGCTGTCTTGAAACAGGCGCAGTAACATTTCATATTGCTTACTGAATGAATGAGGACACTGTTTTCAATAGTCCTGAATACTTACAGATAATTTAAATATTTAAAAGACAATAGGTACTTGGTACCTTTGACTATCAGGTCCTTGTGTTTTCCAGAATATGCTGACTTGATAAAAATATTGATCTTCAACTGGAGAGGAAAAGAATCAGGTTGTTGGTTGTTTTTTTTTTTTTGCATTAACTTCCAGAAAGAAAATATCTTCATTTTGCACAAAGTGACTTGCAGAAAAATAGCTATTCATTACAGCACAGCCTACACACAGTTTCCTCCTCTCCAAACTGGTACTTTTTCTTGATTCTAGCCCCACCCCACGTATTTGGAACACCTTCCCTCTTGGCAGGGATTTGTTTGCTTTTACATCTAAGCATTTCTGCTCACAGCAGGTTGTGAAGTAATGGAAGTTAATATCATGCAATTCTGATAACCATCGTGCTTTTTCTTCCTCAGTTCCACTGTGACATGAATTTAGCTGCTAAAATATAAAAAATAATCCTGGTAGATTTAAAGATTAGTTTTGTATCATTTGAAAGAAGTGATTCCAAGCCCCTCTCATGCGGTTTCATTGCTTTCGAACTCAAGAGCCTGACAGAGTGGGGCAAGTGAAGTGGAATAGAGATGCTATTCACATGACATTACTCTAGCAAGATTTCCCAGGGTCCTTCCAATTCTATAAAGTCCAAAGCCATGATTTTTCTCCTGGTATGATTACTGACTCATTAGACCAGCCCATACTCTTTGCCAGAGTCCTGGACCTGATCACGTTAGAGATCAGTCCAAAAGCATTCTAACTCTTTCACTCTTCTCTGCCATTTTTATGTTGTTGTAATGCGTATTTTGCACTGAAGAGTAGATTTCAGGGTAAAAAGAGAAGAAATAGGCACATCCCGGCTCAAAGGTAGTTACAGACATGAATTTCCGCAAATATTCAGGTTACTCACAGTGTAACTTTTATGAATGTTATACTGCAGCATAGGAAAACAAAAATGAAAGTATCAGCGATGAGGCAATTTTAAGACGCATCCTTTCAGAGTACTTTTGTTGTGAGCATCACTAGGAAGCCTGCACTCTGCAATACAGAAGAGATGATATATTGGTTGATAATGGCTTTTTAAGAATGTCAGTCCTTTAACTGCATGTTTTGTTGTCATAAAGGTTCAGCTATATATATAAATATTATATATAAATGGAAACCAAACTCTTAAGAACTAATTTTGTCATGTAGGCACAGATGCCTAGGTAATACAGGAGTATATAGCTGTGTCTGGATTAGGATTAAAAAGATAATAATGGTATGGGATATAACCATCAGATCAGGAGAGCTCTCCCCTATGACCTTCCTAAAGATGGGAGGAATTTTATGTTGCCACGGGGGGATATTTCATGTTACACTGTAGTTATGATACCCAAGCACTGGACTCTCACGACTATTTAATGCCAACAGGAGCCTGATTATCAGGTTGTTATTTTTCTTTGCACAGCTGCTGTTCTCTACGTTTTATACGTTCATCCGTGAAGTAGTGAAACAGGACTCCCTGGACAACTTTTCAAGAACTGGGTTGTAAGCTTGTTTGCTGCTTCATGACACCTACTATTTGGGCATTTAGCTCCCGTCATTTCCTTCAGCTATTTTCAAGCTTTGGTTTGCTTTTGGTCTGATTCAAAGCCTGTCTTAAAATGCTAACCCTAGTAGCTCAGTTCCCCTTTTAATGGATGGTTGTTCATGTCTTAAATCATCCACGTTACTGAAGTACATCATGTCAGCTCCAGCACAGCTGACAGATAAGGCACAGAGATATGGCAGGCCACCCTGGGCCACAGGTTTAGAGCGTGTATGGGAAATATGGTATTTCTGACACTCTTTTAAAAAGGAAAAGAAATATGTGAAAAATAAGGGATTTTTGACACCCTTTAAAAATAAATAAAAAGGCAGTGAAACATCTGAACTGCCTCAAACATGGCTCTGAAGACTACAAGGTAATGAAACATGGGATGTCTCCCAGCAAAGTCGACTCAACGGTGTGTCAGATGGGCTGGTGAGAATACAATATATCAAGCTACTTTTTTTCTTTTTCATATTTAGTCTCTTTAAAAAGAAGCTGTCATAGAGCATGCAATAAATATTTTTGACCAGGTATTCCTAACAAAAGCCACTGAATTGTCAGCTCAACTTTACTGCCTAAGCAAACCATGTCAGAAAAGAATGATGCATGTAACACTCTCCTGTGCATAGAAGACCCCCAAGTCCAAAACATTTACCAAAAATCCAACCATTATAAACCAGGCTATAAAATGTTAATTTACCATTTTATCCTATTCTCATTTTTCCGAGAGACACAACTGAGAAAGAAAAAATAATCCTGACCGGATTCACAGATGAGGTGATAATTACATCCCTCCTACACGAAATCCAACTAACTAGAATTTCTTCAGGGAAGAAAAAAATGTGTACTTCCACTTCAACCCATAGGGTTGGTGTGTGGTTATTCTGCAACTATTACAGAAGCTGGCGGAGCAAGTGTTACCATCCCTAACACACACAGAGTCTTGTGGGCCACGGATGTGTCTGTGCCTGTACCCCACGCTCCTCCTTCGGTCTGCCCAAATGTCCCCACCAGCTCTGGTGGAAAGGCAGTGGAGTGCCAAACAAAGAAAGCTTTCATCTCTCCACCTGCACACATTTTCTACCAATATGTAACCCACTCAACTCCCATTTTAGAACCAGCCCCAGGTGAGTTTCTCTCATTCTCTACCCATTTAATAAGCCTGACCTCCCAAGTTCTTTCCTGGTGCAAAGAATATAATTAATAAGCCACTCAATCCATCATATTGACCTGCATTATTTTAAATTAAAGTTAATGGCAGCAATGAAAAAAGTATTATAAGGTTAAAATATAGGTACTGCATATCTTTGTCCAGTTTCTTTTTAGTCACATAGATAAAATTTACATGAAAATATAGCTTTGCCACGGCCAGATCATCACTAGCTACATGCATCCTATGAAGGTCAAATACTTTCTCCTTTGCAAAACTTTTGGGACCTGATACCAACAGATCTCCAAAAGCAGGCAATAGTGTTGTCATCCTTTACACAGCTATCAATTCAATCATATATCTCATTGTTTAAAATTCATATTTTTTTTTTTCCCTCATGCCACTCTAAGAAGTAGGAAGATCTCATCAGGTAGGAACATTTTTGTTGTATGTAGAAAAGCAACCCATATTAACCATAGCTTAGTCCTCAGCTTACAAAATTACTCATACTATTCAACAAGGAAAAGGTTGGAGATAGCACATACAAACAAAAAGTACAAGAAAAAAAAAAAAAAAGACAAGCAACAAATACGTGATGTATTTTCCCTCCTTAGAGAGCACTGATATAACAGACAATATGCTTTGGAGAAATGCGTATATTGAACTGTTGTAGAATAAATATATTATTGTGTACAAATAATACTTCATAAATCCACTGTAGGAGTAACTAACGTAACAGGCCATCATAGGGCAATTGCTAGTAAAGGATTACTGAGGAAGCTGCTGAAAATCTCTCATGCTTGACACAGCCCAGTAATTCACTAACCCTGCAAATGCTTTCCCAGATAGAGACCTACACCTTTGCCAGCCAGGAACCCCAAATGCTAAGAGCAGCACGTCAGATGATCGCTTCATCCCCAGTGACCACTGTAGAACTGACAGCCTCTAAATTACTGCCTGAAAAGCATATCACATGCCATCTGACAAAGGAACGAGAAGGGAAGGAAAAAACCCTACAGATTGTGTAACATCATCCGTTCCTCTGAGGGAATGGTATGTTTCAGTCTTTCGTTTCTTTAACCCAAGGAACCAAACGAAAAATATATGACAACAAACAACCTGCAAACAGTTCCACATCTATTATACAACTGAAATCATAAGAAATGAGCTTGTTGAAATAACAAATGAACTTGCAATTGCTTTGCTTCACATAAGTCCCATATGTTTTTAGATGTGTTTTGAAAGACAACTTTTTTAGATTAATAAATGCCACGTGATACATTTGGTTCTTGTCCACTGAGGACTGGGCCCAATCACAGCTAAAAGCTTTTGCCACTTAGAATATGAATGGAGAACATCATGGCACAAATGGAAAAAGAAATATGTTTATGGTTATGAAAATATGCAAATATGCTGTCTGGTCTCCATAATGTCCTTGCCATGCTCATAGAAGATTTGAATTTCTCACATGGGATTGAGTTTTACAGAGTAGAGGGTGAGTGGGGGAAGGAAGCTGAAATAGCTTCCATGGGGAAGGCAATGATATTCCATACCTGCTCTCCCTGACTCAAATAAAGTAGGACCTACCAATTATTTTGTTGCCTACTTCATAATATACCTCATTATTGAACGCTCACAAGTTGAACATTGATATTTAGGTATTGGAAAGGGACTTCTCATAAACAAAATAACACTTTCATTCATAGTGGTTCCCTTTAGTTGTGGGGAATGTGAATTTTCTTTCAGTATGAGGAGGATTTGCATTTTGTTTTCCACACTGCATGAGCCAAAACAGAGCTGAATGGGCTGGAAATGGAAACTCCTTCAAAAATTGCTTCTGATGATACTTCAGCCAGAAATTAGCTCTGGTTTAAAGGTGACCCATTTCAAAGCAGTGTTTGCAAATGAGTGGACACTTTCTCTTCTTGAAATTAGTGCTTACACACCTTTAAGAGCTCTGGCTCATGACGATGTTTCTTTATCAATTGTTCCTTTTATTGGCAAATGCACCAGAAGAGTTAAATCAAAGAGACTGGACTGCCTCAGCAGGCACTGATGGGAAAGAAAACCTTGATTACAGGTCAACTCAGTACTCAACCCATTTCTAATAGCTACCTGGAAGTCTACCAGCATGGGTGGTCTCCAAGTAATTCTTCACAGACTGCAAAACTCATCACCATAAACACCAATGGTATTTGAGCACAGAGGTTGTGGACTTCCTGCATTCAGGAGAGTCCTTCCTCTGCTCAGGGTGTGGGTTGTCTAAACACTGAGGCAGCGGCCTGCCCTTGAGCCTGTTTAAACTCTGATTTGGGAGACAAAAGCAAGACCTTTAACGCACAGACCTGTTAAGACTGTCACCTTGCATGACCACTAATTTCACTGACAGTGAATAAAACCAAGAAGTGTAAAACAATCTAATTTATAGGACTACAGACTTCCCTAGAGGTTTAAAAACACTTAAGTATTAATTATCAAACTGAGGAAATAATACCAACAAAGGCTTTGCTAAGTAGAGTTTCCAGGTGTGTCTTTTCTTAGGGGTTTAATTTATTTCTATGCCTGCTTACAGCAGGTAGCACGGTTTTTAAAAGAGAGAGACAGTGTTTCCTGAAGTATTTAACAGTGTAATAGCCTCCAATAATTCAACAGGAACCCCTAACGTAAGCTTGAAAAACAAAGTTAATCAAAGTGAAACAGCCATGATAGAGGTAATGGGTGTGAGGGATGGAGACATTTATTCAACATCCACACTGAGTTTATTCATGCCAATCACTCTTTCCTTATTAAATGTCACTGCCATGGATGACTGGTCCAATGTGTATGATCCAGTTGCAGTGCTGTATTTAACATGCCTGTTCATCACACTGCATGCAAGCCTGCATGAATACTCTTGAGTTTTTGTCTTCCTTGTCATTATTGACTTGCATGGGTGTAACTATTTAAAAAAAATGCATAAAAACTAAGTTGAAAATGGTCTTCAGATATTGCATGCAATATGTGAGTAAACACTAAATGAGGGTTAGGGAATACTCTGCTTGGCCTGTGATGCAGCATGGTCTGGGATACAGCTTACACCCTTAGGAAAAAAAAAGTCTTTGGTGTTGGAAAGCACAGATTATGAAACAGATCAAAGGAAAAAACAGCTATAAGAATGGAGAAAGAAGTCTTAGTATCTTTCACACATTTGTCTTTATTTAAATTTTTATGATCTTTGAAAAACACCTTTTGAAACAGTGTCTTTAACATTATTTTACTGACAAGTCATCAGTGTTTGCAGTAACAGAGCAAAAATAGGAGCAGATGATATCAGATAAACTGTACTTCATAGAAACCGGAAAACACAAAGATTAGATTCTACATTAGAACGATTTTGTAGTATATATTTAATACATTTAATTCCAAATGATGCAAGTATTTTGTTTTATGACCACTAAATACAATAGTGCTCTGCAAATCTACCTAGTTACCAAAGAGCTTAAAAATCTGAGCTCTACATCATTGTACTCATTATCAAGTGTCACTTGTACATTGTAGCATAAGTATGAATTTTTCAGCTAAGAGCACTGGAGAAAAAGAAGTGGCTAATGGAAATAATGATCACATCCAAACCATCTATTAGAAAAAATAATGACTCAAACCAAAACTGACAAGTGGAGACTACAACAACTAAAATTATATAACTTATCACTAGCACTTCTCTAAAACCTTAAAAGCAGCAATTTGAGCCACACTAAACATATAAAGAGATAAGGAATCTGTTTCTCTATGTTTAGACCACAAAAATTATTAATAAATATCTTGTCTCTGTGGCAGACCTAAATGCAATAAGCTCTGAGAAAAAACATATCCCTAAAACATACCATTGAAAAGGCTTCTTGAAATCTATTGAAACACATCTATTGAGATCTGTGAAGATCACTTTTTTTTTTTTTTATTGCAATTTTTTTTTCCACATTAAAGAAGTGAATGAAAGGAAGGCTACCTGAGATTACAGGAGGAGAAGGAGGCGGTGTAGAGTGACTCCCCACAGGAAAACAACTAGTTATGGAAAGGACTGAATTCACAGGTGCTCAGCGAGCATGGGAACAAACCAGAGACTATAATTTTAAGGCTGATCCCAAGTTATATGCCAATTTTTATTTCATACAGGAAGCACCAACTGTTACAAAAACTGTAACAACTGGGCAGCTGATCCTGCACCAGCAGGACTTTGCCATGACAGATCTGGAAGTGTTTTACAAATGCTAGTGTGCGAGTATTAACAAATATTAAAAATGGGTTTCTTGGGGTTTTTGAAGTAGGGAAATAAGGGTGAAAGGGGAGGTTAAGAGACTTGCTAAATCTTACATGATAAATAAATGGCCACACAGAGCAGGGGGACAAGGAAGAACCTATCTGTAACCAAGGTTGACACCCTGCAAGAGGTTCAGTGGTAAATTATCACTCTGCATATTGGGTATACACAGAAATTAAATGATACAGAGCAGAAAAAGTGGATGTTCATGAACAAGTAGCAAATTATTTGATGTACAAAAGGCACTACTGAAAATTACCATGTTCTCCTAATTATTTAATTCTTCTTTAAAAATTTGCTACCAAATTCTTAAAAGAATTTGCAAATGACAAATTGGAATTTGCATTTCAATTTAGTTGTTTCTGAGCTTTGCCACTCCTTTTCCCTTTTTTATGGCTTCACAAAGCTGAAAGTCACAAGCATTCTGAATGGAATCCCTTTGGGTCTCATCGCTGGAATCAAAGGAAAACAAATGTCTGGGGGAAAAGGTTATTCTGGAAAACAGGTCTGTTGAAAGGAGCTGACATATTGCACAGAGATGCAGCTTGATTGGTTGTAGCTGTCATTTTATTATATCATATAAAGGAATACAAAACTATATCTTGGCTATGGCAGTCAAAACAAGACTTAAGAATAAATGGTCTTGAAAACCATTTGGCCACTTTATATGGCAATTAGTTAAGACTGATTCACTGTACACTTCTTATTTCACTAGTAAATAGCAGCTAGAATAACTTGGCTGAAGACTGATAACTAACTTCTGAAAGCTAAAGTATCAGAACACTATCCTTTCTCCATGCTCAAAAATGGCTTATGACCACACTAGTTTTATTTCATATCATCTCTGCATGGACATTCTTGATGTATTTTCACATTTTTTCCCTTCAGAGAGAAGATCACCATTAATTTCAGTAAGCTGAGAAACAGTTCAGATGAATGGTTTTCGTTACTCTCCAGTGACATCCATGCAGTTTATTACGTAAGTAGCTTACTGCAATGAAGTCATTCTGTTGAGTCCAGCTACAGAATGGCTTCTATTTGTTAGAGACCTCAACTACTGTTTAACCACGTTCCTCCAAACATGTAAGCATGCTTCCTTGTTACAGCACACCCTTATTCTTAACTATTTGGTTTTGGTTGACTTTTTTTTTTTTTTTTAATTTTAGTTAATATGCTGTAGATTATTACATAAGTGATTTATTACAGGAACCTTATTGTATGAGGGGCAAAACTTGTTTAAAATAAATCCAACAGCTACAGTAATCCCTTAGGGCAAAATGTACTTCTACTTAATTTCTCTACTGTGTATTACACACCATATAATTGCTTAAAACAGAAGCTACACATACAAATTTTGCTTGGCACCAAATGCCTGGCTTCAGAGAGCACACTCAAGTTACATGCTGTGTTTTGCTACAAATCCATTGCACCACCTAAAGTAATTCAAAGAGATCACTAATAGAAATATTTTGAACTACCTAAAATAAATCAGCAAGTAAGCAAACCACAGTGTTTTGCTAAAGGTTATATTAAAATAAGCCAGAGTGTTGCTGAAGGATATTTTATATGTGCATGGCTTTAGCATTCCTCATGCCCATTTTCCAATGCACTAAATAAAATCATGAGGCAAACTTTAGAGATGGAAAATATCTGCTAGATCATTTAGACCATCCCAATGCCAGTTCAGGATTGTTTCCTTTATTTTCTAGTGTTTTGTCAAACCTACTTTTAAATATGCTGTATGTTCCAAGTAATGAGATTTCCACTACTTTCCCCTGGGAAATACATTTATATAACAACTTTCTTCCCCAAGGATCCCAAAGTGTTTTATAAAAATATACATACAAATCACTTCCCCACTGGAGTACAATCACTTATGAGGTATAGGGTGGCAGCCAGGAGGGAAATGATACATAGTACTCTGCAAATTTATAGCAGGAGGGAAATTCTTGCCCAAGGACAGAGGGGCAAAACCCTATACATATGACAAATGCCAGGAACCCATAAATGTCCACAAATAGAAGCATGGTTTCAACCTACGCATACAGAAATGAGCTTGAGTACCTTAAAAGGCAAAGGCCATTTCAGACAGAATTTGAATGCATGGTCCCAAAGACCTGGGGTAACTTAATAAAGTAAATGTGTTATCCTGGTAGGAATACCAGACCAGGGACTATATTTCTGAAAGTCCACCTGACGTGAGGACTGTGCTCGGGATAGTTCCAACCAAACATATACTGATGATGATGTTACAGACAGTCTGTCCCTAAATCCTTGGCCACTCCCAGCTAGCCCAAGTCCACTAGCTGCTCTTCCCCCTCATAGCCCACGTGTCATTTATGACGTGCTTGTTATTGGCAAAACAGAGTCCATCCATAAATGCACTGGGGACTCCTTGCTTCTACCCATGGGCAGCCAGGGGAGGAAAGGGAACAGGAGTCCAGGAGGAAGGGATGACAGCTTGGTGCTGGCAGACCGCTGTATTTGGGCCTGAGTGCCGTCGTACATTAAAAGATGAGAGAATTATAAGGGCTAGGAATCAAATAATGCCAGAAACTACATCATATTTGGAAGGTTAACAGTTTCCAAGTTCAAACCCCTTGGGTGGAGTTCAGGGATTTTCAGTGCAGATGGTCTGTAGGCAGAGGTTGAGGGTAATGGGAGGGTCAAGCCTCATTATCAGCATTGTTTTAGCAACCTTTGCTCATCTTAGGGGGAGAATGGGAGGAAACAGGACAGCCTGTGCTCTGAATCTTCCTTCTGTTTGGTTTTGGGCACAAGAATTGTTTTCAGTTCTCCAGTCTCCTTGCTCATTGCGAGTGCTCTGATAGGAACCAGCCTTACATACAGGACATAAGTAACATGTACAAGTGGTTAGAGCATTTTCCCCTCCCTAGCAAGGCCAGACCTAACTTCTTAGATACTCTCCACCTGGAAGTACATAGAGTGTTGATAAAACTGGACTAATATACTCCAGAATAAACCATGTTAGACAGATATATTTGGATCACAATCATAAAGCGTATTTTTTAGGATAGACAAACAAAGGAAGCATTTTCCACCTCACCTAAAAAAGGATCATTTTCTACATTCTCCTAGTGGGACACTGTATCGAGCTATTTACTCTTAACCAAGAAACTAACAACGTAAAGTCTTCTACCCTGCTCCATGCACGTTACTAACGTGAAAATCGACTTGTCTGCTGTGCATAAACACTCCCATTCACCCAGGCTGCAGTACGTGTCAAGGCTAACCGTGGTGTGGCAAGCATACCAGCTACCCTCGCCTTCAGTAACCACAAAACTGATGTGTCATTCCTTTCTCTTCACTGATGAGCACATTACTTTTACTTAAAATTCAGAAATGAGGTCTTATCCTAGAAGGAAAATTTAACAGCTCTGCGTTAATGCTCCCTTGCTAACGAATCACTGTCGCCATTTGACTCTCCATTGTGCCTGCAGTTGTACAGACAGTGACAAGCCATTTGATTCAGTGCTACTGAGAGTCTTTGTGCAGAGGTGAGTCTTTGATCCTTTCCAGTGTTGAAGGAACATAAATGTGATTTCTGAGGGTTTTGCATAAGTTTCAAGCTTGTGAGATTATGGATACATAGTACAGTTCCTAAATGTCTACATTTGTTGCCAAGATGGCATTGATAATGGGTGTATTAGCAATGCAAAGATGGAGAGATGAGTCATTTTTCTGGGGATTAGCTCAGCTCTTCCAAAGCCTGCTCTAAACAGTGAGCCGATATTGTCAGATAAAAATGAGCATGGAACATTACTGAAAAGCAAAACATGTTCCTGCCCTCTCCAAAGCCCAGGTATCAAAACTTCACAGCTTTGTCCCCTTAACTTTACAGTCACACAAGCAGACCCTGTGGTCACAGAGACACAGAAGGGGCTGATTCTGGATGGGAACAACTCAAGACAAGGTCCTGACCGTTGTGAGCAGGTCTGAAACAGCAGGTGAGGCAGTGAGTGCTCAAACAGCAGAGGAGTTCATTTTTCTGAAAACACTGGATTACAACACTCTTAATCCTGTCAAGCAATGATACCTACATATTAAAGTCAGTTAGAAAAACAATAACCAGGCAGACATATGGCTGCAGGAAAAGGTATATTGCTTCAGCGGTTTTGCATGACAACAAAATGAGCAGTAATACATTCAGGGTGCTATTGAGTTGTAAACTATGACTGCTCTATTTAGGGGTTAGAAAGTCTCCAATGTGATAGAGACAAGCAGTATTATTTTCCACAGGAGAAGTCATGCAAATGCCCACACCCTCCAAATTTATTTATTTACATAGTTTTGGTTCCAAAGATCCTCCATTGCGTGATGCTGAGAAGCTGCCCAGGCCAGACAAGCAGATGTTATACCGACTTTGGAGCCTGACAGCCCATTCTCCAGCCATTTCTGACAGCTAAATAATCAGCCAGTGCTAAAGCAACGTATTTAACTCAAGGGTTGCCAGAAATCAGATACCCACACCTTTTTTCTTAAGGAGTATAAAGATTTGGAAACCAGAAGAAATATCACTGGCAGTGGATGATGATACACTTACAAACTATGTGCTATGCCTCCTCATACACAGCATGAATATTGTGTGAACCCATCATGGTTATTTATGTCTTTAAATTAAACAAAAGTGATGAAGTATGCTATGGAAAGATTCTAAATGATGAAAACAATTACAGGGTTCCAACTGCACACATTCATATCCCATACTGTCTTAATTAATATTTTATTTTAAAAAAATTAAATTTGGTGGCAATTTCATTACCCGAATGCAGAAAATTATGACTCTTAGCTAAAAAAAGAGAAAAAAAACCCCACCAAACTCAAAATTTACCAATCAATGAAACAGAACAAGAAAGCAACCCACCCAACTGATGAAAACTCCTCTTCTAACGCCTAATTTATAGGGATTAAATCTGCTTCCACAAAGAGGGATATTTTCTAGATAAAATGGTAAATGTATAAGTGGAATTTAGTTCATTTCCACTGGAGAAAGCATAGCTACAGCTCAGAAAAGATGATTCACTCTTCAGTCAACTTGGATTTCATTAATGGTGGGCTAAGGAATGCTGAACTGTTCATCCAGCAACTGGTCATGTTCATTTATGCTATTTAGGAATTTCACAGCAGATGACTGAATGGAGGAGCTGGGAAGAGGCAGGAAATCTTTGCTACTTTACCAATATTTTGTCAGACAAGATTACTACTTCATACATTTCTGAACCCCCATGGCCTTCCATACTACTTGTACATGAAGAGCAAACTTCACTCTAGTGCCTGTCAAATTAAACTGCAACTCCTTGCAAGCCTCTGAACAGCTTCTGTGAAGCGTAGTGCTCATAAACACCTTCCTGCAATTCAGAGAGATCTCTTTAATAAATTAACAAAGCTGTCACAGAAGTATAAATGGGAAATCATTTTTTAAAATAGGACCATTTAAGATCACACAATTTCAGAAGCCTTTTGCAACATTTTATAATTCCTTTAGGCCACTGCAGGTCTCCTTTACACTTGTGACGATGCCCCTTTCAATTTGCATTTAAAAGACAGTAAATTGCAGGGTTCATAAACATTTTTATAGTGATTTATTGAAGACTAGAATGTCACTCCTGTTCTTCACACTTTAGCAGTCCTGGGAATCGGCTGCAGGGCTGTATGTGTAATCTTGCTTTACCCATAAACTATACAAGAACAAGCCAGTTCTGAAACCTATTATTTATTTATTTTTCTTGCTTAAAAGACATTTGTGGCACTATTTTACATCTATATTTATCTTTCAGTTATAAGATGACCCATTTTATTCAGCCTTCAAGTTATAACCAGGTTTCCACAATTTACAAAGTACTTGGTTTGCAAATTAGAACTGTTCAGAGACAGGATTGCATTATGCCAATGAACAAAAGATTCTTTTTCTTCTCTTTTTAATAACACACACAAAACCCACAGACTATTGGATTTATTATCACCACTAGATAACTTTACCATACAGGAATGTACTGAGCTTTTTTTTTTTTTTTTTTTATTTAAAACCCAAACCACAGAAATGCACTGTAAAACTTTAGCTAGAGAATATTCTAAATGTTCTGCTGCTTGAAAGACAAAAGCAGGGTAAATGTTCATTGCGATTTGGCCTCTGATACTCCTATCCTCCTTTGCAGGCAGCAAAGTCACAAAAGAAGGTAAACAGTGCCAAGAAGTGTTGTTTATAAGGGCACTGTGATCTTTCCCGCATCCCAGTGGAGCTTTACCAGGGGGAATCTAGAAACCTCCCTGCACAAATAGTGTGGGGAAAAAAAAAGGCCAAAAAAAAAAAGCCTGCACCTCATTTGCCCTTCCAGTGACCAGGAGGGAGTATTTCTTTCTACTTTTTTCACATTACAATAATGGCTTCACAGCTCTTGAAAAGAGCGCTAGTGCAACAGCAAATGGTGCATGACACGCTGAAGCCCTGGTCTTTGTCGCAACAGCTCCGCTCCAAAGAAAGTCCTTCCTTGCCTTCTTTTCCTTGCCATTAACTGTGATGAAATGAGTTTTTCCCCCTTTTGATTCCACCCCCCGCTGTCTATTACAGTCTGACCTGATTGCACTTATGCACAGATTATTTCATAGAGACATCCTTTTATTCAGGTTTGCGAGTTCATGCCTGCAAGGTTATCTGTTCACAAAGCAACACCTCATTCCTCGTATTCATTTTTTTTGAAATCTGATCTCATTGATAAGAACAAGACCATTCGCATTGCATTTGTCAGATAAGTAGCTCCATGCTGGAGTAATAATTTTTTGTGACTATTGTCAGGGCTCCAGTTAAAATACATCAACTGATAAAAATGCAAGTATTGTAAAAATAACCTTGCATCAAAAGTGTTGGCCCTCCGTTTTCTCCAAGGCACATTATGTCCTTTTCCTTAATAACAATTTATTATAGGCAGAGTATCTTCTCTTTCACAAGAATTATTTTTAAGAATTATTTTAAAATATTCCTATTCCAGTGCTGCCATTGGTAGCACTGAACTTGAAAGGAAATAAATAAGTAGAGAATCAGTGTTGCACTGATTGGTTGAATTGGGTTTTGATTAATTTTAATCAAACGGTTTACTCAATTCTGATATGCGCCTGTTCCCAGCAATAATAAACAAATGAATCACATCACCAGAATGCTCTGAGCAGCAGCATGAGGAGGAAATGGTTAGAGCTGCAGTTCAGCATATGTGATCCAACATTAATGAGACTTTGGGATCACCAGGAAGCTGATTATCTCCAAGTTTGTTTGAGAGAGAAAGCTCTACCCCACTGCAGCTGAGCTAAAACTGAAGGTGCAGCAAAAGAAAAACACACAGGCACTCGCACCCACACACGCACAGAGGTCAAAGCCGCAGGAAGGGGAATAAAAAAAGCGTAGACAGGAGACTGGCTTTTTGCAACACCTTGTCATGGAAAGCCATAAAGGCACGAATGCACCTTCTCACCTGGAGAAGGGGGCAACATTTTATGTAAATATTAGCAAAAGGCGAACGCAAGCAGCACTGCTTTTCCCTTTTATCCCTGCCTCCCTGCCGCCTTCCCCTGCCCGTGGCAGCCGCACAAAGGAGCCGGTGACGAACTGGAAGCCGGCGAAGGTCTGGCAGGCGGGGAGCTGCATTGAGCAGCCCAGGGCCCTGTCTCGGTCTCAGCGCGAGGCCGCCGTACACCCGGGCCTGCAGCTGATAACACTGTAATAGTCCTCCTTTGAGGACTGGGGCTCCTGTGTGCTGATTACTCATTTATCACACCTGGCAGCCCTGCTGAACTATAATTACTCTTCTCTTATCCTGCTGCACTGTCATGTCCGAGAGGAGAAGAGAGGCAAAGGCTCCTGCTAATGACACATTACCCTCTTGACAAGCACTTGAAGGTTTTATTGTAAATATTCAAGATATAAAACATCTGAGATTCCCTTTTTAATTATAAAAAGCAATTTTCATGCCTCCCATTCGCCCCCTCCACTGCCACCAATAGTAAAGTTTAGGCGCTGTTATTCTCCGCTTCCTGCAAACAAACCCATTTTCCTTTGTCGTGTTAACTCATTGCTAGGAGGTAACTCTGGTATCTCTGTGAAATTATCAAATGTAATGCCTGGAAAATGTGTCATTTGAACACACATCACTCTCCTACAAAAGTTACATTTCTGCCCCAAAAGGAGGGGAAAATGTGCATTTATATTAAAAAATTAGGAAGGGGGGAGGAGAGAAAAATCATGAGCAAATGGGCAGTGAACGAGCTCTTCATTGGGTGAGTCTCGGGAGATGTGTCTCTTACTGAAAGGAAAGGTCTTTCATAAGCTAAAAATTAAAGATATGTGAGTTGTTATTGTAAATCCAGTTAGTATTTGTGGGTCTCCAGATGGAGGGCTATGAAGCCAAAGACTTATTGTCCCCCCTGCTCTCACTATCAGTTCTGTGTTGTAGAGGTTACAGAAGCTATGAGATTCCCCAAAAGAGTAGGGGATCCTAAATACTGCTATGCAATGTGAAGGACTAGAAACCTGAAAGAATCTTTAATCTGAGATATACTCCAGCTGCTATAATGATAATACTGAGCTCTATTTTCCTGAGACAGGAGCAGAGAGACATGTTTCTTGGGTCATCCTGCAACCTGAGCCTCTTCCACTTAGCTTTTCCCTTTGCGTAAAGAGGTTGGAGTAAGGACACTGGGTGCCCTTCTGTCACATTCATCAGCAGTGGGGTGGAGGGGACCAACCAAAAAATTCCAGAAAAGCCTAGCAGCCCAATATCTAATAATATGTTTAAAAGTGCCAGAAAAACATAATCTAAATATATAATTGACAGAGAAGAGCACCTTGGAATAAGAGCACTGAAAGCACAGATCTGCCACCTAAGCCTTGACAACTGCACTTTTTCTGGTTCACCTCCAATTTGCTGGTGGGGCTGAATCACTAGATCCCAATACTTGAATAGATTTCTGTATGCTAAGACTGGGCTTTAGATGTTCTCCTACTTGCTTATGTGATTTTTTTATATAAACTGTTATTATATGGCACATAATGCTCCTTTTAGTACTTGGCACAAGTCAGACTCATTCCAAGGAGACTATGCAACATTACAAAGAGATGTTGTGAAATAAACTCATAAAAAAATGGAACAGTGCTGCACTTTTTTAATTATTAAAATTAGAAACCGTTAGAAGAATCAGTGTTCAGATAAATATGAGATTAGGGACGATTAAGGATTAGCTTTAAGTCTAACAGCCAAAAATTCTACAAGATTCCCAGGAATTTTAAGTTCCAAGTGAGAATGACAGCATGAGAGCAGATCTTCAGAGTAATCACAGGTTTTCAGTTTAGGAGCCTTGGGGTTTTAAATCTCAACCAGGACTAAAATGTCAGTGACTGATTCCAGACCTTCAGACACGGGGTGTCCTTCTACCATGATCTGTAGGAGAAATATATTAATACTTGGTTTCAGATGAAAGTATTTAATATTTAATATAAATAACTTCCTGTTACAGTACTAAAAATATGGTTCTCCAATAACACAACTGTGTTTTAGCAGTTTGAAGTTGCAGTCTGTTTATTGCCTACATGCATAGTGGCATATAGTGCTCTAGAAAACAAGTACAGAAGAATTCCTGGAAATCTTGGAACTTACTTAACCTATACTTTTTTGCTTAAGAACCTTGACAGCTAGGCTGATTTCACTTGCAGCTAAAAAACAGATAGCAAAAAAGCTACAGGAAAAAATTATGAGCATCCACAAGCGCATCTACAATACCGAACTGCAGCGTATAACAACAAGGGGTCTGAAAGCATTTCAGAGGGACCTGGCTGAAGACAGGGCATTATGCAAAAGGGATCCGTGGTGATCATGTTCCAAACCTTTGTGCTACACTTCTGAGTAGCTGCAGCCTGCTACATACTTGGCTTATTTACTTATTTTTCCTGAATTCTAAGAATCGCCCGCAGTGAGAGGACAGATTATGTGACATACAGAAACTAGCCATCAGAAATTGGTGCTTTAGGCTCTTGTCCAGTTTGCTTAACAAGTGTAATGGCTTTGACGGCCATCCTGACAAGACTAGACATGGGATCCTTGTCAGGAGCAAAGTAACACATTGGTGATGGTCGGGAAGCAGTAGTACATTACACACTGCTGTGGAAATTGCAAACATTTAATGAACATAAACGTCCTGCCAAATTGACATACATGAGGACAGAAAACAGCAGTAATAAAAGTCACTCTGACTCGCACATAACGACTCAAGGCTGCGCTTGGAGCATGCACATGATTTAAAAAGTGGATACAGCAACTATTTTCTAACAAATCACATGGATTTGTATATACTACTTACTGCTGTGTAAAGTACTTTGAGGTAATTAGATAAGTTATTCAGTGCTCTTAGAGGTGAATGATTCACATTAGTATTAGGCTACAAATTACTGAACCCCCAAATATCCCATCTCAGTTCACTGTGGTTCCTACTTCGGGGTGACACAGTCATTATCATTTCACATGCTCTTAACAGAAGAAATTGCAGTGGTCAGGCTTAAAATGACCATTTTCTCCATCTTTTCACAATGATTTTAGGTTCCTGGACTGAAATATTAACAGTCTTGCTGAACTAGAATTATTCCACTTCTCTCGCTTTCTGCCTGCTTCTGTCAGAAAGCCACAGAGCATACAACTGCAGCGCACAGCTAACCGTATAATTGATAACTCCCTAGTCTATTCACTGTGGGAATCTGTCAGTTAAAGTCTAAAGACGCATACACACACGCACACTATGAAAATGAACTTACATAAGTCTTCCTGTGAACTGAATGCAGCCAACATTTTGATGTTTAATTGGCTGGGTCCGGTTTACTAGCACACACATGTATTTCAGCAGCAGCATACTGTACTCTGGCTCTTTCTGACAGATCTATTTAGTCAAAAGGAGGTGTATTTTCCCAAGGTAATTGCTCAGAATCATGCTTCCAAAGTCAAACTGATTCAAACTTTGCTTATTCGCTCTTTGCAGACACACAAGTAGGACTATTTGAAAGCAAATGAAAAATCCATAGATCAATGTACAGAGCCTTTCCTACACAGTGCCACAGAGGGAGTCTATTTCAAATAGGGCTGGTTGTCAGTGGCAGTTACTGCCAGCATCTTTTTAAATATACATCTTTCAGAGTAATACAGGTCTTTGAGATAATGAAAGATTTGCAACTACTATATTATCCACCAAGAAGAAATACATATACTTGAGTTGGGTATACTCCCACACATAGGAATGTTCTTGCTAAGTATGAGGAAAAAATAATTGACAGTTATTCAACTATTCGTGAATATTTTTTTCCCTAGACTTATTCCTCTAATTAATAGGGTATGTCTGATAAAGTGCAATTTTTAGAGACTGGTTTTCCATGTGGGCTTAGTGACTGGATGTGAAAGCATTCAGAAATAATTTCCCTATACCTGACATGGAATACACAAGCCCAAGTTACTAATTTTGCCCCTCTGTGGCTGGCTCCAAGTCAACAATTTAAAAAAGGCTTAGACTGTCTCATCACATATATGCCACGAAGACTACAGGTTATACTCACTTTTTACTTGTCTATGTAGCAGAATGGGTTCTAGGTCTTTCTATTGCCAAAGCAAATAGCTACTCAGAATTTCCTAAAGTTTGACATGAATTTCACCAATTTAGACAAGATATATTTGGCTTTCTCCCCCCTTGCAAGACTATAAACAAATCAAATTATTTCCAGAGCTTCTGGTCTTTCCCAAGTCATAATTCAAAACGATTTTGATAAAGGGTTAACCTCAGAAAGCTTTAGAACTTGAGCTACTCAAGGAAGGATGCCAGCTTATGAAAACTTTTCATTGCAGCCTAAAATTTTGTTATGAGGTGAACTGAAGGGGGGAGCTAAAGACCATCAGCACTCCTATGTCACACTGTGTGTTTGCACCACAACATCCGCAAGCATCTTCCTTCACTCAACCACTTAGATCAGGACTGCATCCCCCCTGTGCTGACAATACTTTTTATAACTGGTAATTTTTAGAGGTAGTAAAACTTGGACAGAGAACACCTTCAACTGTGATGGGGAAAGAAAACACTCATAATCTCTTCTTCACCTCCTGGGTTACAATCCTTTATGACTTCTTGGTTGTAGATGTTACTGTCAAATTTTCCTACTATGCCCTATCAACCCCTGGACTTTCTTGTCTTTATTCATCCAGGATTTTAAAAAGATGACACTGACACATCTGGAGTGAGAGCACCCTGACTGTAAGAAAGGATCAGCTGTGTGCTCCCAGAATTAAAGCACTTCTTTCTGACACCACTCCCAGAGTGTCCCTTCAAGCCCTTCATTTTCAAAGAAGATAATTATACAAAGGACTGAATGGCACTCGCAGCTAGTGGCACAAGCCTTCATCTCCTTGAACACAATGCACTTCAAAACCTGCAGGGCCTGCTCACAGTTCATGTAAACAGAGGTATTTTTCCCATTTGTTTCATTTTTTTTCTCTTCTGAAAATATAAGCTAATGGGAAAATATTTTTACAAGATATCACTACACATTAATGATAAAACTAGTGAGCATTAGTTTCAGAAGGGCACATTTTCAGTAATGATGAAAAAAGGTATATAAATAACCACTACAGAGCTTCACAAGTCCATTTCTGGGCCAACCATGATTAAATTAACTACAAAAAGGCACTTGACACCACCGACATAACACTTGACTAAATTTGGGAGTCATGTAGGGATCTCACTGAACACTAGGATGTTAAACAAATCTGTCTTATAATAGTGACCACATTCATGTGTATTATTTAATACAGTGGGGTGCTTAGTACATTGTTAATGTTTCAATAAGTCAAAATAAATTGTACCTTCATCTCCATCCATATCTCTGGTAATAAAGTGGAGTTTTTTCAAAATACACGGCCTTGAAAAAATAAACTCTTAAGCTTTTCACAGACATCGGTTTTAAGAAGGCATAGCATGTTTTAGAAACTCCAGTTATTATTCAGTTAACACGTATTAGGCTCATCAGATACTCAGATTTCACCATCTGATCTAGAAGCTGGTTATTCAATTAACCATTTTAGTCCTATATATTTCAGTGCATTTTACTGAATTCAATAAACTACTACTTTATCAATTCATTTTTTTTAGCAGGTTGGTTTCTTCATTGGGCTTAATTTAATTCGATTTCACTGTAAAAGCTGACGTATGGGGATATTAAAAAAACCTAGGGTACTTCTGCACAGAAATGACTTCTTGGAAATAGGATAGAGACACTCAGAAAACTATGCTTGCTGCTTAATTTTTTTGCCTCTAAAAAAAACCCAAAGCTACTTGAAGGAAGAAAGTTGAGTAAGTTAATTGCTTAACAAACCATTAAAAAAAACGTAGAAAAGAACTAAAGAAAGAACAGGGACATTCAAACTAGTGAAAATTCAGGACTATTTTTAATAATTGGAGTTCTTAGGGGCATAAGAATTAGATATCAGTTTAAAAGCATGAGTAATGTTTTAAACTTTACAGCAAAAAAATCTGTATCAATCCTTTCCTCTCCTGAAATGATAATTTCACCTCAAAAGACCGCAAGCCTCCCATAACATATTTTCTGAACGACAGAATACTCAGAGTTGAAAACTTTCATTTATAGAGCAAAAGGCTCAAAAAAAAAAAAGAAGAAAAATCAACACCCCATCCCAGAAATAAACCTACCATTGTCATATCCTTGTGAGACTGTAGGATAATAAAAACTCATTGTTTTTTGTTTATCAGATGATAGAAGTTATGAATGTTTTAAGGGAGAGTCTTTTACAACAGACAGGTTATTTCTGTAGGCTAATTTTTCACAGCCACTTTTGCATTGAAACCTCCAAGCTTCATGAAGATGATATTTCTAGAACAATTCTATTTTTCTTTTTTTATCACCTTAGTAGTCTTTTCCCAGCTGTATCCACAGGGGAATGGAAATACCCAATTGCAAACGTGACAGCGCTGACTTCTGCAAAGTAGCTTAATTACTCATTACGAGATTCCATCAACAGAAGCTCCGGTCTGTGGTTTTGTAATAAGTGCTGTTATCTTTCCTTGGATTTTCATTCCTTCACAAAGGGGGATATGGCAGTGCTTTCCACATCCACATTTTATACGGAGAGGAATGAGAGAATTTTAATGCATGAATTTGATGTCATTAACAATGCTGACAGCTGTTTAATCCCAGAGGAAACAACAGCTGAGTCCCAACTGCACCAACAAAAAAATAAAAAAAGTAAAATAAAATAAATTAACTCTTCAGTGCATCTCACTGAAGGTACACTATGAATCAAATGCTTCACGCCCTACCTACAGTTTCTGTCAATTATTTAGTTACAGAATCAGTAACCTCCACTGATGAAAAAACGAAAGCTACTCCATCCTGATTGCTAAAGTTCAGAGAACAGATTTATTAAATGGTCCTGTTCTAAATTTTCCATTAATTAAAATGAAATCCTTCTCCCACAAGAATCACAGTGTGAAATAAACCAGCACAACAAATAATAATAATATAAAGTAGAAATGTGTGTGAGCCTGAATTCCTGAAAAATAGATTCATGCAAAAGGGATGGTGTAAAAATACATTTAAAATGGATCCTGCAGCAGAAATAGAAAATACAGCATGGAATGTGCTGCAACTCTGTTACTGTTTAATTTAAAATGGAACATTTAGATACGAGCCAATGACAGCAAATTTGCTTTTGTTCTGTTCCCCCCCTGCACACACTACAAGGACTTTTTAAGGGTATAGAATGAAAAGGAGTATTTATAATATGTGTATTTAGAATATATACACACACTTCTTTAATCCATCTATTTTTCCACTGGTTATGTCACCATTTCCCACGTACATTTTTTTGAGTTTTGCTACTGACTGAAATATTAAAGACACAAGCAATAGCTGATTAAGACATATCTTTACAATCTGCAGTACTCGTGTAACAGATAAAGCTTTATAAGCCCCGTCTTGGGAAGGCTCCCATTCATTTAGAACACTAGACTTTAAACAGATGTCTAAAGTATTCATGTTATAAACAGCAACATTATATGAATTTAAATCTCGCTCTTTGTCTGACCATCCTCCCTTTAATAGCAGCTGTTTCCCTACATCTGGGAGAGGGGCTGCCTGTGCGGCTAGCCTGGGTTTCCCATTTCCCAGGGACATGGCCACTCCTCTCCTCCCGTGTCTGATCCCTGATCCCAGGGAGGGCTCTGGGGGACTGAGATGTCCAAGTGTGAGAGCGCGAGTTGAACGAGCTTTGGGATCTGGGAGAAGCAGCGTGTCAGCAGGTTGATGAACTTGAATCCTGGCATCATGAAGAACACAAAGGTCTCCCTATTAGACTAAACGAGATGACTTCGGGCACAGAAAATGTGCTACTCAAATACTTTATAACAAGACATGTGCAGTCATATTTTCTTGCAGTTAATACAGCAGAGGGTGAGGGGAAAACAGATTTTTACCTTTTGATGTTCGGAAACAGTTCATTCTCAATAGGGGAATATTATGTGACAAATGTGCCAGACTTCTTTTTTTGTGGTAATATTGCTCTTTGCAAATGGCACACATCCAATCCAATTGAATGTAATAAAATGAAACAATCTGTGCCATCTTCAATGGGTTTAATCTATACCATGTTAATGAATCCTTAAACAGACGTGCATGATGTTTTCCTGAAATACATGTAGTTATACTGTGCTCAGTATACTTGTCAGCTTGAAAATAATTTCTGCTTGAGAGACCACCTGCTATCATCATCCTATTTAGAAGCAGTTCATATTTATTTGGAAAAGAGAAATAATAGTTAAATAAAGAAGCGACTTCTCTTAACCAAGCAAGGACAGTAAAATGGCTTGGATCCTCTCTGCACACTCAGGGATTTTTTTTTTTTCTCCCCCCCCGCACCAGCTGCTTCAAAAAAATTCTGGTATATTTGAACTAAAACAGTAATAGGCAAATGCTGCTTACTATGAACTCCCAGTGTTCCCCCATCTCCTTTCTGATAAAGTAAAACATTAGAGTTGAAAAGATGAAGTGAGTTATGTTACAGGTTTCAGACATTATGCAATATGGGTTTCATTACACTGTATCATATAATTTTAAGTTATTAAATATGCCAGAAAAGCATATTTGTACTTGATGAAACACCCAAATACTAAGTATGCAGTAGACTTTTTTTTCTTCTATTTAGACTCTGAAAATGAAACAGAGAAATATAATACTTCTACTCTCTAGCATTTATTTGCTGCAAAGACAGAGTAAATTAGATCAACTTTTCCTAAAAGACACCTAAAATAAACCATATTTTTCTGGCAAATGCTATTAGCAAAAACACTACTTTCCACCCACAAGAGAATAAAACAATCAATCAATAGGCTTGTGAGAAACTACAATGTATAAAAGGACGCGTAAGGAATGTTCAGCCACATAAACCCAAAGTCAACAAACCAACCAGCTATCTGCACAACTTAAAGTGTAGGACTTGTCCAACTGACTGCTTGTTGCTAATGGGACTATATTCAAGTTAAATTCGAATTGGTGTGATTTTCTGGTTTAGCAATACAATTGTAAAAGGGTGGAGTTCACCACCGTGCAGAGGAATCCAGAAATACAATTTTTACTCTTAAAGCAATAATGTATAAGAAAAAAAAAGACGGAGGAAGAGAGAGGAGAAAATTTACATGCCAGTTACTTGTGTGCTAATCTGGACTGCTGATTTCAGGAAGTGAATTTTACCAAGGCACAATAAAAATTTTTTCTCGTTTTCATAAATAAGCACATTTAAAGCACATATTTGGTCAAAATGTAATGTGCAGACTATATGTTGTATTTTTTCTTAGTTTCAGTGTGTACTAGAATGTAATAATGTGCAGAAAATCGACTAAATCAATATTGGTTTGAACATGATCAGCTAAAAATAAGTTTTGCACTGCTGAGGGACCCATAACTGTTACTAGCCACCAAACCCAGATATTTATTTTTTTCCTTGATGTATAACATTAATTTTATACCGGCTTGTCATTGTGATTAGGTTCATCTCATTGTACATGTACGTGATCTTCAGTTTCTATTTGCAGGAGAGCCCCTCCTACTTGACAGCAGAGGTGGAAGGACTTAATAGATGGTTGGATGATTCTTTGAGCAGTAGAACTTGCTCCCTGTTTTATATCCTCATATTTGTGCATAAATTTAAGGGTGGAAAGAACTAACTCAATGTCTACATACGCTGTTGTTCTCTGATCAAGCAATTTTACAACATGACAGAATTTTTATGCTCAACCTGAACACATTAACTGCAATAGTAGTTGGTTTATTGTTTTGGGGGTTTTTTTTGTTTTTTTCTTATTTGGGGCTGGGGGGGGGGGGGGGCAGGAAGTTGTTACTTTTTTTTCTTTCTTTAAGATGACAATTGCTCACCTCAATAATGGGTTGCTGCCACAACATGTTTTACATCAAGTTATCTTAAGAAACCACATGGAACTGTCAGTTGTGTTACTGCTAAGTGGCATTTCTGATACAGCACATCTGAGTAGCTGGACCTCAGAGACTTTGCTAATTTGTTTCCTGGTGTAATTCCAAGTGTTGGTTTTGAACTGAGAAATGCTTTGTTATGTTTTCTGTGGTGGTTTTTACAGAATTCTTCTCTCTGTGTTTAAAGGTGGAAGTTGAGACTTATTGAACACTCAAGCTGACAAGACCTATATTTTCATGACTGGGAGTAAGGTTACTCTCATTACAGAAACTCTTCCTCCCCTCATACTATATCTTATTCTTCAGGGTCAGTTAAACCCAAATCCAAACCCATGCTTCCTCTGAGCTCATGATGAAAAGATTAAAAGCATCTGTAGAGCTACCAAGAGGTAACTACTGTGGCTCATCACAACCCTAAAGACATCCCCGTGACATTGAATGCCTTCCTAAGGGGTTGTAGACCATAGAAGAGTGGGCTTATTTTCAGGATTCAGTACTTCAAAGGATGAGAAGAAATCTTGAATTAAAAAAACAAAGTCAACTAATTTATGGAGACAAACAGAACTACAAAAACTAAAGGGAAAATATTGATAAATATTGTGAAGTTCTAACATAAAGCCAAACACTCAGATACTTTCTTAAACCTCTCAAACACTAAGCAACAGAACAGATATCTTCTATTATGTGGTTTTAGTAGATTTTTAATAATCTTATCTTCCAGACAAGATTAAAATAATCAAATGCTTTTGTTGTTGTTGCTGCATTTTTACATTTCTAGTACTATTCTGGTACAAATTAAACAGCAAAATTGCATAAATGTAATAACTTGAGGAAGTCTTTTCAACACCACCAACTGAATATGTACTTTTTAAAAGTTTGCCCTACTACATGCAAACCAGTTTTCTCTTCCTTCCTAAGCAACAGTGATTACTCCTCACTGTTCCCTTCTGTGTTCCTTGGTTTTGCTAATCACCAGTAAATTCAGCAGAGTTGCATCTCATTTCAGGAATTCTTTGAGATAGAGATTATTTCTGGTCAGGGATGACAGAAAGCACACTGTACAAAACATTTCTGCATCAGTAATGGAATATTTTACAAGAACTAACTCATTATTTTAAACAGGAAAAAAATTTCCTAGGATTTTAATGAGAATGAACTAGAAGACAGAATACTGTTGATGGAAGTTCAGGCTGTCAGCAGAGGTCACAAAAGATGTATCTATACATCTTAAATATGTTACAGCCCAGCAAGCTTTGTGTAAAGTTCCCTCTAAGACAAAAATTAAAATGAAATCAAATTATAATGCAACCTGTTCTAGAACCTAAAGTCTGTTGACTTTCAATTTGTGGGTACAAATATTCATCCAAGTCCCACTCATTTAAAGAGTGGTAGACTTAAAAGATTATTTCTGCGACTGTGTTAAATGTCTTGTTCAACTTACTTTAAAACTGTGCAAAGGAATGATAACTTGCGAAATCAGAGTAAGTTGGTGGGTGCTATAGGTTCTATCAAAATGTGTTTTTAAATTATTTCAGAATCATAAAATCTTTCCATAGAGGGTGCTTTGAAACTGCAAATTAAATATAGAGCTTCTATGAACTGTATCCATTTTTACTGGAAGCATATATTTCCATGGGGGTTCATACTATCTTTTTTGTCTAGTTACACTAGCTAATAATGCAGTGAATTTGCAGTAATAGAGTAAATGTTATTTTGATTACATTACCTGATTAAATTAAAGAAGAAATTAAAAGGACCATTTCAATAGGAATCAAAACGTCAAAAAGCAACTGTGGTTGAACATTCAGTCAGCTAGTCCCAGTCTTAAAAAGACAACAAAATATTTCACTGATCTGAAGATTAGTGATGGACTTAAAAATAAGTTCAGATGACATTTGACTTAAAAAAAGGTAAGTCTTCAAACTATGAAAAAATAATGGTTTAGTACTTGTGTTTTTACATGGGCACAATTTGAATCTATTCACACAAAAATGGTTCACGCAGCATATGTACATATGCGTAGCAAGTGAAACTGAAGATTTGAGAACTTAAATCATATCTGCTGGTACAGTGACAATAAACCACCAGAACCATAGAACGGAATCAAAGATGGAAGCATCGGTCACCTTCCTCACTATGCAATTTTACCAAATTGCTAAAATTATGAGAAATCCATTTATACCCATACATGACAGAATGGTACAGAACAGAAGAAAAAGAACATTAAGCAGTTATAATTACTGGAAGTTTTCTGCTGCATAGTACTAAAGAAGTTATAAAAAACTCCTCTTATGAGCTACACAGTCACATAAATAAAGCAAATGACCATTTGAAAATCCCTCAACTTAAGCTCTTAGAGATAGAATCTGTCTAAGGAAACATTCCTGAATAATATGGCTGTGTTATGAATTACAGAAGCATCACAGGAAAAAGATACAAGATTAAAGTTATGAAGTGCTTGGGCCCCATCCTTCTCACAGACGAAATACCACCTTGAGTCACCAGGAGCTGCAACATCTCTATTCTCCGCAAACAAATTCATGGTCTCTGCAAAATTACAGGTTCGGGGCAGACAAGTATGATACTGCAGCCCAGGCTTGCTACCACAGAGTCATTCGTGGTAAGACTGCTTTTCTCTGTGACCTCAAAGAGGCATTTTTGTGCTTTATAAATTGTACGGCCAACACATGTGAACATGCTTAAACACACATCAGTGACTCCCTCTTTCTCCAAGGCCGTGTTATAAAAGTCCAGTTATAGTTGTACCCTGCTACAAAGTACATATATTTCAGATACCTTCCCTCTTAATTTAGATATTCATAAACCTGAATTTTTACTTTCTTCATAATCCCCATTTTAGAGAAGATGAAGCTAATCCCACTGACAGCACATGAGGAGCGACCAACTGATGCCAGGGGGGGCGATTGTGGACAAGTGTCTATTGGGAAGTGGCATGAGGTTAGGACATCAGCAGAAACCTCAAATTTCTGCAGTGCTTGCTGAAAACACAATTCAAGCCATATTAAGATCCAAAACAAAACCTTCAAGTAATATTTACAAGCCAGGAAAACATATACCTTCAAAACACCTTTCAGACAAAAGCCTTTATAAATTCGTAGGTTTGCAGCAGCATTTGTAGGTTTGCACCACATTCAACATTCAAGAGAAGTGGGGGGAATAAATTCATGATAACCACAATTTTAAATAGCTGTCTCCCCTACTGCCAGTGGAAAGGTGACTATCAAAAAACTTCTAAGAGTCACCAGTTGTGGTATTCAAACAATATATTGGTAGCGTTTTAAATACTACTGTAAGATAATTATTTGCAAACAATTACTTTTTAGTGGATATTGCTGTATTGTATTCCTAATAATTACAATATATCCACAAAAGTGGCACCAGTAGTAAAACAACAACAAAAAAAAGCAGAACAGGTATTCTTTGACACACTGGCATATCATTTATAAATCACAAACTCTTAGGGCATGAATTGTTAAGGACATCATAAATCTTACAGCTACTACATAACAACAATTATTATATATAAAGACATTCTGTCATAGACCTTGAAAACCACAGGCTTTTACTGTTTCTAGTTATTTGTTGTCAGGGATATGTTCCCTTATGTTTTTTAAATTCAAACATTTGATGCCATGTTTCTCAAAATACTACAGAGTAAATTTAAAAAATGGTAGCAGTCCCATTCAGTAAATCTAGTCACATACTTTAAAACAGACCTGCATGTATGGCATAGATTATGCAGATGATACTTGCACATGTGTATTTTCTGGTACTCAATGAAATAAACAGCATAAAATTTTTATTCTATCACTGTGATAAAGTTTTTGGCAAGAGACTTCCATTAGAATCATTGGACACAACACTCCTCATAAACCTAGCCAGAACACAAGCCATAAGCAATATTGCCTGATTCCAGTCTCTCTTCAACTGCTACTGATGTATAATTTAGAATTTTAGAGTGGGATAATTTTTGATGACATGAGAAACAAAACTATTTGGTGTATTTCCCCCAGTTTTTATTGAAACAGTGAAATCATTTTGACAGTATTAAATCAAAACAAATTAATGAATTAAAATGTGATAGAAAGTTAAAAGACAGGGTTTTCTTTAATCACTGAAGCCAGGCATAAAAATTAAATATGAAAACGCTGTATATATTTTCATGTTTCTTTTACGGCACAACGTAACTTTCATATTAAATTCTTAAGTTTGCCATTCTTTCTTGGACAATGAATACACACCAAAAAAAAAAAATCAATGAAGTAACTGAATTATTACTATGGTCTTTTGGACCTATTTCACCAAGGAATATATATAATGAAATGCAGTAAAGTGAAAAACAGCACAGCACTTTATCTACCAATTCCACATCCACAAGGGTCACTCACTCCAGCTCCTAGATCACGTACTACAGATGACATTAGGCAATTCTAGAGTCAGAGCAACAGACTTTCAGAAAGGGCACCCCTGTTTCACTGAGCAGCCCAGCAGTCGCAGCACAGGTCTCTGGGACACATTTAAGAGAGTCCTTAGTTACTGAGCACACATCCAGCTCAGAAGGTTCCCATGCCACAATTAAAGTTTTGATGTACAGCTGCCAATGGTAGAGCATGCGCACAAACTTTGTTATACCTATCCATACTCTAAGGTAAACCACTTTTTAAACATAAAAATCTATTTCCCAAATTACAGTTGACAGAGAGAGGTGGAGTACTGTCATCATCATCATCATCAAGTGAAAAATGTTGAAATATGATTCAGATATATTAATATCAATTTTTTTGGAGAATAAGTTCACCTTTGTGATTAAGAAAAAAGCTGCACTAGACAAAATATTTTTTTAGGTCACCGTATGCCACATATTCATATACCTTGAAACATGTCTTCAGATCAGACCTGTAATCAGATCAGATTAGTAATCACAAATTAGATAAACAGGCTGAGAAAAAAGTCTAAAGAATTTTGCAGGGTTGGTACTAAATTGGATTTTCCGTATGCCTAGAAAATCCAACTGAACATCACGTAAGATTTGCAAAAAAACACATTTTCAAGCAAAAGAGGGCATTATCTTGAATTGGGCAGATACTTTCAGGAAGAAGCCATCTGACTCAACACTAGGTTGTTTGAACTGTTTCTCCCCTTACACAATTAGTTATCACACTTTCATCTGTTCCTCATGTTCTTGGCTGCAACTGTTGTTACTAATGCATTTACCAGGCCCAACTGGCCTATCTCATCATCTTGGTGAATGATATCTGACATTCATGAATGGCCGAGGAACACCAGCCACATTTTTTATAGAAAATGGATAGTCAACAGCTGAGGAAGAAATATTTGGTCTACATGTTTCTATTGATATTCCCCAAAGGATCATCCAAAGTTACTGTTAGTATCACAGGTCAGTCAAACACCTTGCACGTCCTCCAGATGGAGTAAAGCAAGGCTTGGAAAAGGGGATTAGAACAATAGAAATGTGTTCAGCTGTGAAATTAAAAGTAGGACAGCATGACATGCAACATTATGTGTTGCGCTGAGTCAAAAGCAGTAATTAGGCTAAGCTAAAATACGAACATACTTGTAATCAGAACAAATGTGTGTTTTGCATCCATCATATTCACTCATCATGACAGAATTGGTCGCCTACCCATCCCAAAGCACCTCATTACCCTCCCCATGCCCTCAATCCCATCTACAGCACCTCCAGTCCCTCCTATATCTTCTAACCTCTATAACTCTGCCTTTCCTTGGAGTCCCTATAGAATCACTTCCCCAGGTGCCCTTAGCTCCTCCATGTTCTCTACCTCCGTGTTGCCCTGACAGCTGGGCAGGAGGCAGCACTTGCTGTGGCCAGCCTGGAGCTATGCCTCTGCTGTCCGGCTGGCCAGGGCACACATGCCAACTGGCAACCAGCAGCTACTCAGCAGATGTAAAAGCTGAATTTTTCATACCTTTCTTGCAGCAGGAGCACTAATTTGAGTCTGTGTCTTCTGCTAACCTGCCAGCTTTCTGTAATTTGGGAGGAACTCTGTTATCTTGAGACTTCAGACCTATTTGGCTGAAACTAGCTTGAGTTCAAAAGTTAGTGGGAGGCACTGACTGACAAACATGTAGACAAACCAAAGAATAAGCATGAAAACGCAAAACCAGTTCTGTCATAGGAGCACAGACGTTAATAAAAATAGCACCACAACAGCAGGTTCCAGGCTGCAAATATGCTGAAGAAGTGCACATAGGCATTGTATCATTCATCTAAATAAGCATTTACAGTATAGCTATAGGCCAAAAAGCACATGTATGTGTGCACACAGGTGCACATTTAAACTCATAATAAATTGTCTATCCCAGAAAAATGCAGTGGATACATACTGACCACAGACAAACAGGAAGACAATAACTAACTTGGAGAATAACTTTTTTTTTTTTTAAAAAGTGAAACAACCTAAGAAAACCCACAATTGGAGTGTTTAAGTGACTACACATTTTCCCTGCCATGTTCTGAAAAACAGCAGGCTGTTCATTCTCTTGACTTCTTGCAGCTTGTCCTTGGTCACAAAACTGTAAACTAAGAAAAAAATTATTTAATTGCTAGTGTTTTGTCAATTACATGATTATATATCCACTGCAAGGCAAATCAACCTGAACTTTGCCAGAGAACAATGCCCTGAAATGATTGTGAAAGCAGCCTAACATGTTATTTTGGGACACTTTCTATATACTTCACTTTTATAGAATTGAAATTAGATTTTCAATTTAGAATACACAGGAAGTAAAAACTGTTATAAACAGTTGACAGGTGAAACACCATTCTCTATAGTGCCAAAGACTGTAGGATATGGGACAGACCAATTACTCTACTGAGCAATGCAAAGTATTATCCGCTGGCTTTATTATAATAACAGGTTATCCGATTACAGCCTGTGTTTTCTGGCCTCAGCACAGACTACATTCTCCCACGCCAGTGGTGGTACATTTTAGAAATCCATTAACAGCTAATTCACCCAGGAAACTTGAGATTTCTGTATTGAAGCATGAAAATTAACATTCCTCATGCAAACGTCCAGTTGGAGCAGCTGTACTCAATGTTTTCTCAATAGAACCTTCCAAAAGAAAAGGGAACACCTTTGCACTCTTATCTAAGCTTACACCAAAAATCCTCAATGCACCTGTCCTAAAACAGATGCAGAAACTTAGCTATAGGGTAAGACATAAATGCAGACATTTTTTTTTCCCCTCCCCCTCTTTTTTTTTTTTATTTTTTCTAAAGTTTTGAAGCTAATGACAATGTTTGTCTTTGTTGCTTCAAGCACAGGCAAGAAGTGCTTGAGAAAATACAATATTTATCAAACCCATTTGCTGGGTATGAGAAGTGGCATCCTGATTTCTCATTTCATTGGACTTTTTTCACTTCTTTGCTAGATAGTTTAAATATTTAACATAGGGCTAATTTGTTGTCCTGTCTATTGGAAAGGTTAATTTAAAAAGTGATTAGATGTTATAGGGGCTTTGAACTCCAGAAAGACTCCTTCTTGCAGATCCACATTGGTTAAGTGTAGCGCTTGCATAGTCCAACAGCAATCATATAACACTGTTTTGGTATGCCAGGTTTCACAGACATGACATGAATTTCTACAAAGTCCCATGATGCTGGTCAAGGAAGGCAAGTACCACAGCAAAGAAATGCATCTTCAGGACCAAAAAAGAGGTTCCTGCAAAATTTTGACCATAAACCAGGAGTTCGAGAAGTTGCGGTCTGTGGGTTTGTGAAGGTCATTGGAGGAAAGGAAGAGTTGTAACAGTAGTAACAACAGTAGTAAATTCAAGATGGTATTTCTAAGCACTGCTTGGCATTGCTTGAAGTAGATTGCTTTTTACAATTGACATAAATAGAAGTAACCCACAGCCAGATTCTTGGGACAGTACCAACCTAAATGCCTTCATACTATTACCTTTTCCCATAAGCTGTTACTTCACTTTCCCACAAGAATGGTATGTGAATATAAATGAAAGACAATGTGGTCCCATCTTGAAGGGGAAGTGAGCTGTGTCCTGCAGTCATAATTAGGGAGGGCAGTGGCCCATGAAATCTTTTCACCAGGAGAAGATTCACACCATAAAAAGATCTGTAACCCTGTGGTATGTGGCATAGCGTTTCATAATCAATATTCATTCATAACACACTATAAATGGGCATTTTGTAACCTGATGCTGAATTTAAGCTGCACTTTGTTTAAAAAATAGTTTTGAGGGTAATCAAGGACAGAGGACAGGTACAAGTTTAGAGCTTCTCTACTGATATAAGCCAACACAACATGGATGACCAGCAAGAAGCTTTTCTGTTTACCTGAAGTGTACTGAAACCTTCAACTGGCCTTTACATGATGAAGTGTTAGAGATGAGATCCAGCGTCTTTGAACTAAATTAGGTCAATATTATATGCAGGACAGGATTTTATGAGGGTAGGGGCAGAAAGCTGTCACTTTCTTTTAATTTCAATAAACCATACACAGCATCTTTTAAAAATTAACTAGCTCATAAAAGTTCATCAGTCCTGAATTGTAATTAATTTCTGTGTGCAGAAAGATCATTTGCCCATAGGTGTTGCTTACTCATTTAAATCAGAGCCATTGCAGCTACCTGACAATTCTATTAAAACAGTTCTTGATGAATCCTAGCTTTATTTAACAGCTTTAAACACTGAAGCATTAAAACCAAACGTTGATACCCATATACTAACACAGGTAAAATTGCTATCTGCCATTCACTGACTAGGTGTTGAGGTAGAACAGTACACAGGGAATTCCTAATCTTAGCTACAGTGTAAAGATCTTCAAAGCCTGACACTAGTGTAGAGACAAAATTCACACTCAGTGCCCTCATAATGGATGTCAAAAAGAAAAAAAAAAAAAAAAAAAAAGGACAAATATACTATACATACACCTCAAAACAGGAGTGACAATACTTGTCTCTCTTCATCCAGGAGAACCATTTTTATCCATTATATACACTACTGTTCAATACCTCAGCTCAGCTAGAAAAGCAATTCTTCTGCTGTAATGACATAACCAATATTATTATACATCAAGCCTTTTAAGAAATCTACAGGAAAAAAGATTCCATTATTTCCCACAAGAAGCTGCTCTATCTGTATTCAACAAGCTCCTATACAAGCTTCCCACGTGTTATGGGAAAGAGCGTGTGTTTTTTCAGCCAAGATCATCTCCTGTTTACTCATAAAAAAATACAATGTGGCACATTGCTGAATTGTATGCCACTTACAGCTTTAATACACATTTTTTGCATGGCTTATAAAATGCATTTTCTCTCCCTCCTAGCATATCTACGTGCTCAGTGAACACAGGAGCGGTACCCCAAGCCCCAGTGGAGTAGTTCCTGTGACCAGGTAAGCTTACACTCCTGGTAACAGTTTCTTAGCCCTCAGCAAAATACATTTTCACTATCACAGGAACAAGTTCTCCTAAACCCTGTGGAAAGTCAACAACTAAAATGCCAAGCCTTCAGATTCAGGGTTCAGATACCCATGTATGTAACCGGAGCCTCCAAATTTAAAAGTTCAAAGCTTTCGTATCTTTCCAAACCGGATCCAAGCAGGGCTCATTACATCTAAATAACAGTGTCTGCAGAAATTTCAGAAATAAATAGTGAGTTTGACCTTGACTTGATCTCTCAGTTTCCACTGCAGAGGAAGCTCTGAGCTTCATGTTGGCAGCGATAGGCTTCTCTCATCTATGCTCTGGTCTTAATAAAGGCTTTTGTAAGCACATCCAAGAGAGAAAAAAATTGTAATGTCTATAAGGAAATAAATATATTTCATTCAGTCTTCATGAATTACAAATTAATAAAATACTACTCTTTTGTCATTTTAACGTGGACTCCATTAAAAAAAAAATTATATTAAAAGCACCAAGCCACTTGCTCCTTCCCCCCATTCATATGTCAAAAAAAAAAAAAAAAAAAAAGCCACGTAGCCAAGTCAAGCATTTGAAGTTTAAGAAATGTCACCCTTTGCTTTGCTAAAATCTACCCTTTGTTTTCAATATGACATGCTTCAGTGGGGTATAAACATATGGAAGGGTATAATAGAAAAAAAATAATTTTAACACAGATACACAGAGGCAGAATTAAGCTAGCTAGCACAGATGAACATGAAGTCTGACCTTTCCTAACTTTTGAGTACTGGGGGTTTCAAATTTATTTTTTTTTTTTAATTTCTAGATAATCTGAGGTTAACGTACACTTCAATATTCCATTCATGCTTTCTTTTGTTCTATTCCTAAACACAGGCAATTTTGCTTCACTACCATCACCTTTATCTTTCTATCAATTCTGGTCAAAACATGTTTCCCAAAATCAAGGCCTTTCTCCTTGGCTCATTACAGGTAATGACAAGTTACTATTTCGTAGCATTCTCAAAAGTTTCCTCTCCAGAACAAACTGATTATTTTAAACTATCTGCACAAATAATACTGTGTAATAAATGTTGACTTTTCACATCAAGGCTAGTTACAGGTTTAATAGAGACCTGCATTTATCCCAAGTGGCATCAGACACTGGTAGAATTATTGCAATATTGGGTTGTGAAAACACAGAAAAAATACTGACAACACAGAAAGAACCCTCTTCCCACCCAGTACAATATATAGATGTTGGTGAGTTCAAAAAGCAGAGACAGCTTTATTAATGCAGTAAAAATAGGGTCTTTGAGTTTAAGAAGCAAAAACACCCATAAAATAGCACTAGCTCACCAGCCTTAAAGTTTTTTGTCTGTACTTGAACTCCTCTTCCCAATTGACCTCCTGCTACATAATGAGGCAGAGAATGCCCTGCAATATTGAAATTATGCAAGAAATAGTTGGCTTCACACCCAAACAAGAAAATTGAGGCTCAGTGTGTCCCCCCAGCTAAACAAAGGTAAGTTAAAAATTCATATTGTAAAGCTTGTTCTGAAATTTTGTTCTGAGTTTTCCTGTAATTGTAAGATAAAAAGCACTAATTATTAGGGAAGAACAAATGCAAACAGAGGATTCTCCCCCCGCCCCATCCCAAGATCACATTGTGGAGGATGCAAATACAATATATGGCAGGAATAACAAACGTTTTATTTTCCAAGTGCTCTCCCATGATTTATGAAAGGTGTACCTCACTGTGGGAAGATAATGCCATTTGAAATGGTCCATTTCATAAATCTATCCTCCTCATCCCTAGCTGCATACAGGACTACTATGAGCTCCTGAATCCAATAATGTTTTCATCCTCTATTGACAAAAGAAGGACTTTGTTTGGAGTGAGGTAATGATGCAGTTATAGAGAAGCAGCGGCTAAAGCTCGGTCTCAAGGGCTTTCGTTGGCATAGCCATACAGCTGCAAACGAGGGGAAACTAGTATAAACAGAAAGAAGAAATAATCAACACGCATACATCCCTGATGTCTTTTTAGTGCTAGTGGCATTAATTATAATGTGTGCCCAATCTCTTGCATTACCACATAACCAAATGTTTTGCCTGAGTTTTTCTCTTCATCCTCACAATAGATTTATCACTGGGAACCCAGCTATTTCCTACTCATCTGTTCACCATCCCAGTATATCTGCTTGTTTATCTATCTGCAAGAATGCTTCCAGAGATGTTTCTGTGCCAAATGCGGTGGTTGCTGTAGATGGGGACTAATCATAAACGTAACTGAAATTCATTGTACTGATTTTTATGCTGCAAACAACAGCAAGGGTAGAGGGGAATATAGTTACTATCCTCAATATTATGGAAAAGTTTTGAGCTGGGACTGGAAACCATTAGAAAAAATGCTTGAAGAATGGGAGTACAGGGAAATCAAGAGGCAAAATATGAGATGAAAATGTATCTGGGAGCATTTGACATGTAAATGCAGCCAACATATTTAAAAGGTGTTTATATTATTAGTACTATTTAGGAAATAAGAGCTGGAAGCCCCATAAGTTTCTCCTTTCACTTTGGAAGAGTTGGTTGTCCTGCTCATTTTGCCATCTCTGACACTCTGAACAGTAGCAAAGCAAGTGTCATTAAAGAAAATTAGGCATATATCAGTCAATTTTAGAAATCAGCATAGTTTCTGCTTTTGTTATGGAGCTAGAAACTCTACACTGGACTGGCAGTATGTTCACAGATTTCATGAGTAAATTCTGGCAGACTTCTCATCCTGCTGAAGTGAAAGTTAGTGCTTTGACCAAATTTCACTCTGAGTATTTGAGCAATGCCATTTTTCTACATTTCGCTATCCCATTTGAGAGGCTGATGAATGGCCATTGTAGAACATGAAATTTCCATGGCTTTGGCAAGAACTTTACAAACTATATACATGTTTTGAACTGTCACTTTGAGATCTTAATTTACATATTTTGACTTGTGCATGAAAAGCAATTTCAAGGTCAGCTTCTGCAAAGAAATACTGGGTAACTCCATTAAAAGTCTACTGGCACTTTGCATATTTATTTTTCTTCCCTGTAGTATGCACAGGATCTCATAAATCAGGATAAACAAACATCAGAGGTCACATATAGATGTGCACAGTGTATTTCTACACGTAGCATGAAGGTATACTGCAAATACCAGATTGCCTCAAGAGTAACAGCAAACAAACGTTGCTCCCTAAAATATGTTATATCTAGGGGTACAAGGTTGTGACCAAAGCCTGTTGCGAAGGATGGGGTGACCAAAAAAAAAAAAAATCTACAGTCCTTGCACATTTGTGGAAAGCACAATCTCCCACAATATGTGGAGTCCTAACTGTGCCTGTGGCACGGATTATGCAAAGAAAGCAAAAAAATAAACCACCAAACATAAGAAATCATAAAACAACAAAAAACCCACAAGATGTTTCCAGCCATCATCTCTCTCTAAAGAGGTAAGATTTTATCAGAGATTGTCAAAGTCTTACTGCAAACATTTACTAGATGATATTCTGAATTCTTCTGGAAATGCAATCAGGCTGTATTGCCTTATCAACACAACTCATCATCTCCAGGATTGCTGCCTTTGCTGTTCACTCTTCATCCTTTCAGAACCATATCAGTCTTGGAAGCAAGGGAGAAATGCAAAACTCATTACAGTCATGAGTTTTTATGTCACACCTGAGGCCACAGATTGTAGGAATGGAACTCTAAAACACAATAGAGCTATGAAAGCAGCCTTGCTAAAATAGTGGAGATGAGAACACCAAAACTAATTAATTTAGACTAGAGATGACTGCTTTCCACCAAGATAGGTAACACAAACTGTAAAAGGCCATCCTGTAGTGCCAGATAGCTCTAGACAAAATGGCTACTACCTTACTACACTATTTCACCATTTTGTTTTATCTTGAAGGCTTCAGTCATACGTACAATAGGGATAGGAATAGTGTATTTAGGGACTGTTAAATATCACTCCATTTTGAGCTTGCTTTTTGCAACTGGATCTGTACAAAAGTCTGATGTTTGTTGGAGCACCAACAGAATAGAGCCATTATTACATTTAACTGTAGAAGATAAGCCCTGAAACTGAAAAACTGCATCAAAGACTTTTCATATAATGCTATGATTACACAGAAATTAAAAAACATGGTCTTCGCCTTTGCTGAGGCATATAAGGTCAATTGTGTGCATGGAGGTTTGTAAACTTGAGAGCTCTAAAAATACCCCAAATCCAAACACTTTTAATTGTTGTGTTAAAATCTGCTTTTTCAGGAGGAATCATGGTGGGTTTTTTTGTTTCTGGGTCAAACTGCCAGCATTTGGGATGTAAGGAAAGGACTCTGTTGCATATCAGAGTGTAAAATCTTAAAAACTTAACTTACTGGAAAAAGTTGCAGCCCACTGTTGATGCCTTCCCCAGTCGTAGAAGGCAGGAAGGAGCATTAACTTTGGTGTCTATGCACAATAATGAAGATCTATGTGTACTCATTTCACAAGAAATAATCTCCCGTTATGACTTACAGGCCAAAGTCAGGCCTCCTCCTTTGTGTATGGTTGTAAGTTCTGACAGGATAATGCTCCTAGTTTCCCTGTCTCAAACTGAGTAGACTTTGATACAAACACTGCCTTGATCATCTTGACTGAAAAACTTCAGGCCTTAAAGAGTGATTTGATATTCATAATGATCAGATTTAGTCCTCATATGAATTAGGACAGATATCTACCAATAGGTTTATAGCCCCAAAGAGCAATGGTGGGGATAAGAGGGGCATACTACAGGACATAGTTTATTATTACAAATAACTCTCCATCATCCAAAGTACTGTGCTCCAGTAAACATTCTGTCTCCTTTTTGACCGAGGTAAGACGAAGAAAGGCTAGTCTATGACTTGGCACAGAACAAGGCATGAGAGAATGAGCAAGCTGAGGATCAATACAAACAAAATAGAGGTGACGTTAATTGCTTGGAGCATTAATAGACCATGTGAGAGAGTAGAAACTAGCTTAGTTTGGAAAACCACGGGTGTTCGCCTGCCTTTTGTGATCTAGTTTTGCTAGAACAGCCACAAATGTCACTTCTGTCTGTCAAGCTCTGCACAGCCTAAGATCAGACTCTGACAGGGACAGTAGCAGAAGGTTTCCCTGGAGTGTTCTGCAGGGGGTGTATGCAGCATTGGGCACCCCAGGATGCAAGAGATGAGTAGTTGTACCGCATTTTTGTTCCATCATTTTTAATACTTGGCACCATGCTCAGTGCCTCTTGATGGGTTCATTGTAGTTACTTTAAACTAAAAAAAAAAAAAATAACAGCCACCAAACCCATCCAAGTCTAAATATATAAAACTTCAGTTTTAAAAGCTTATTTTTCCAAGGCTACTCTTGATCTTTTACTTGGGATGAATCACACTCAAACCACAGCTTCAATAGTTTTCTTTCAAGAAGATCAGTGATTGCTGGACACTTCATGATTCTGGAGGAATAATAATAATAATAAAAAACTTCTATAGGAAAGTTCTGTGCTGGCAAGACCAGACTTGGAGCCTCAGCACTTTTAAGTGGCCTCTGAGAGCCCCCTGTAGCTGTTGACTGGTAAAGATTGAAGTAGTTTTGTTACTCTCACTGCAAATGTTTACCTTCTGAATCCTCTTGTTAATGAAATCAGTTGGCAGTCCTTTAGTTAGGTTTAGCTAGCAAAGCATAGGCTCTGTGCAGCCATGCTGCTTGGGCCCCAGCTCACCTCCTCTCTACCATGGTAGTATATTTATTTTAACATTTGACAGTATCTATCAGGTTTTAGAGAGCTTGTTTAATGACCTTTTCCAAAATCTTCCATTCATTTCTTTAGTTTCTCACTTTCTCTCCCTTTTTCTTTTTAAAATAAATTATGGTTATAAAAACAAAGTCAGCAGAAGGGAAAATATTCAGTACCTAGAAACTGAAAATTTGAGTATTTGCTTTTTATGGGGCACTGGAGTCTCCTAAAATACAGAACTGCTAGAAAACTTAAATGCTGAGGACAAAAAAGTTCACTCAGTGGCTATGCAAATACACTACAGTTTTGAATCTCTTTGAAAAATAATTTAAATACTTGTGTTTCAATTTATGGTCTTAAAATGCCTGAAAAACACATTCCTACTTTTTAAATGGATTTTTTTAAGCAAGTCTTAAATACACTTTGATTATTTCCATTCTTGACATTATGCCTACTCAGGTATTTTGTACAGCAATTTGAAAGCAGAAAGGCAATTCCTAGCAATACCAACAGGTATATATTGATTTAACAAACACCTCCTCTTAAAGATGCACTTTCTTCTTCCCATGGAAGAGAAAATGTGAATTTAAACTGAATAAAGCCAAAAGCTAAAACACATTGTCTATAATGATTTCTTTGATGGAGAAAGCTCAGGTTCAAGTTCATTATCTTGGTATTTTCAGAGGAGTTTGCCTGCAGCTCTTAGGAACAACATTTAACTGAATTTTATATGTGAACATTAAAGAAACAGTAATGCACAGGTATAAAATAAGTGATCAAACTGAAAGTAAAGTGTACAGCTTTCTCCCTGTTAGCCTACACTGTTATTATCTTTTCAGAAGATGTCAAAACCTTTTCTCAGGAATTCTCATTTTTCATACATTTTGGAAGTAGGTACAATTACTTTAACAGCTCTCTATAGCACTAAGACATCTGTAGCAAAATCAGTTATTTACTTCAAAGCAAGAAGATTTTGAAGGCAGAAAGAAATGGCAGGCAGAAACAGAGGTCCAGAGACACTGCTGCTAAACGTTTGGGTTTAATGAAACACAAATATAAAGAATATTTTATGTAAATATGTATATACAAAGGAGAAAATACATTTACAGGCATATATACTATATAACCAGAGGCCAGAGTGATTAGCATTCTCTTTTCAATTCCTGACTGAAGCTTTAGTATAAAACAAACTGGAATGCACATACCTACAGTCATTACGTTATTTCATCGAGGTCTGTATACTGACTCAATTTTAAGCACATGCTCCTGATCTCTTAAAACTAGGACTTGTATGAAAAATAATCCGAAGCACAAGCCTTGCAATACCCAGGAACACACGCACACCAACATGTATTCCCCACACATGCAACACCAGCTCAGTGTGAAAGGTGGTGAAAGGTACTTGTGGAAAAAAGGTATTGTACTGAAGGAACGCAGCTCACAAAGGGCAGGACCATAGAAACCACGGCTTGGAAATCTGACACAAAAGTCATCACAGCCCTGCGGCTGCCATAATTTATGTCTCAAACATTTATGCGCATCCTCCCCTTTTCCTCCTCCTTCTCCTCCTGCTCTTTAATTTTTCAGCTCTTCAAGAAAACAACACTCATGTTGCAGTGGTCCCTCCTGGAGTCACACAGTGCAGCTGAGAGCCCCTCAATGTACCAGTCTAAAACTGTACTTTCAAGCATTTTTAAAACAAAAGCAAGCCAGGGAAAGAGACAAAAAAGTTTGTTCCAGGCTCAAATTCAAAACATTTTATGAGAGACAAAGTTTATGCTGGCAAAGGTTAAAGTGGCAGAACACAGTCCTGCAAGCAAGAAACAGCATCATTTGCACCAAAGACTGCAGAGGCCAGAGGGCAGGGGATGTTCAGGTGCTGTAATGTATTTATATTTATTTTCCTTTAGCATAATGGGAACAAGGTACACCTGGATTTGGCTGGTGTGAGTAAAGCATGCATCTCCTTACACTGGTCCTGCAGAATGCGTGTCCCTGTTTCTAATTAGCAGGGTCACTATGTCCCAGGTCCTCTGCTTAGTCTGAGCTGTCTCAAATCCAGATCTTCCTCTTGGAGCTGCACCACTATTCTGATTACTTATATATGCTTTGTAGATGTGCATTGCGATTTGAAGACAAAAAAGCCCACATGATTGTGTTAAACTGGAGTAGGGAGAAATACAAAAAAGGTGACAAATAGAATAATCATGCAGAGGCTTAGAAAAAATGAACATATTTCGTGGAGGTTTACAGCACTTTATGACCAAGCTGTACGTAGATACACGTCTGCATGTCAGATGTGCAAGAAAAGACAATATGGTGATACTTCGTCTCAATTTTTATACCTGAACATTGTTGACTGGTTTTACACAAAGGTAGTTACATTATATAATTTGCTGTGGCCTTTTTACAAGTTGAACATCAACTCAATGTTATCTATTCTGATCACTTCATAAACTGGTATCTAAGATACTGAAATAGATAGGATAATTAAAATAACACACCTGTATCTATGTTAATTTGTTCTCCCAGTATTTAGTCCCCTTATCTTCTATATTTACAGCATTTTCATCTCAATATCATTGTAATTACTTAGTGAACAGAAACATTCCCTGTCAACAGCAAAACACAGTTTTACTGAGTTTTACTGCAGCTAAACAAGGAAACGTATATAAAATCTTGGACACAGACAGTTAATCAAGCTTAACCATAGCCTAATAACAAAGCCAAGTGGAAAATGTATATGCTGGCATCCCACCATGCACTGCCACACTTTTTTATTAAGGAACAGACTTATTTTGTTAGGATTGTAGAAGAAGCTTCAGCTCCCTGCACCAACATGCATAATAAGCTATGGAGTATATTCTTCACTGCACTATCCTACAAGAGTCTAATTGGACAGAAAGTTAGCTTGAATGTTATTTTTTTCATTTGCTTCTGTGTTCAGGGTCCAGCTCCTAGTGACACCTGCCAGGTCAGGAGTAACCAAGTTCCTAACCTTCATGCTCCAGGGAGACGGCTGCTGTACAGCCAAATACGGAGAAATAAACCTGAGGAGAACACTGCTAAGTGACACCAAGCTGCTAAGCTACAGCAGCACTGACTTTCTTGGTGTAAAGCCTTCCAGCTACAAAACATGGCTTTGGGGGAAGAAAGAACAGCTTCTTAACCCACTGGTACAGGCGCAGCACTACGGCTGCAAAGAAGTCAGATTTGCATAGTTCCAAACAGAAACAGTCTAAGGAAGGTTGACTATTTTCTTGTGAAGTAGGTAGCAGAATTACATTTATTCTCAGAGAATTGTCTTTTTAAAACCACGAGCTGCTACAGCAGGCTCTCAAGGCCCCATACACACATACACAAAAGCCAAACCCCTGTGCACTGGACGGCTGGCCGTGCCTGGGGGGTGATAATGCGGAGCCACACACCGGCAGCCCGTGTGCGGAACACCCTGCACCACTGCCAGGCGGGCACGCTCCTGGAATCACACCATGGGAGCGATGGCCTACCCGGGCCAGTGGTCAGGTGATGGGGACGTGCCTTCCGCCCCGTGCTCGCAAAGGCCTCCGCTAAACCTGAAGGCCCCCGGAAAGACTCGGCAATACTGAAACGAAGCATACGTGGTGCAGCAGGATGGGAGCTCAGCACCCATAACACCACTCAGAGGTGCCACTGAGGGCAGTTTTGTTTTGCCTCTAGAAAACATGCAGCTGCTAAAACCCTTAGCTTTTACTCCAGCAATGGAGAGTCTCACAGTGCAGGAGTACAGTGACAGTCAGTGTAGCATTGATGAGAAAGGTCAAAGAAACAGAAGTGTCACATGAGAATTTAGGAACACAGCTCATGGTTCTGAGATGCAGCTACAAGGAATGATTAAGATACAAATATTTAACAGATTTGTACGGTACTAGATTTTGCTAAAGGGATAGTAGAAATTGGAGTTTGAAGAGATGCTTTACAGAACTGAATACACACTAAGCATTGCAAACGCTGCTGACAACTAAGTTGCTCCTAGCAAGATCAGAACAGAGGCTTATTCCTCCTTTATCAGATTTGCCTTCCAAGCCTCCTTAGAGCAAAACCACCACCACATACACACAGAAGTCTCATCTTTAGAACTTGGGTCTCTTCAGTAAGCTCTCCTCTGAAAGAAAAAAAAAAAGGGGGGGGTGGAAGGGGGAGGATTTTTTTTCTTTTAAAACAGATATTCTTCCATCCCTATGCCTTGGAAAGAGAAGAATTGTCACACAGGCTTTTCCACATGCCCTGAAGGTGAACACTGAATATGGTCACGCTCTCTACATTTAGGCCACAAAGTTGACATACACCCATATCTACCTGCCACTCCCTGCCAGAAGAGAGTGAAAAAAACCCAAAATCAAGGTGCAAACACTAACTCTCATTTTGTTAGATAATCCTTTCTGATACCTTAGCTGGACTGAATCATTTTATACTAAACCAGACATAGTTTGTTCAGTCTATCAACTCTGCACAGTGAAAAAATAAAGAATTCATAAATTACATAAATACTTAAAACTGTTTCTGAAACTTCTAATTCTGTCTAAACCTTGATAAATACTTCCAAACTCTTCTGAAATTGAAATGGAAAGAATTAAACTCGAACTCTCAGCTACAGTGTTAATCAGCGAAGAAAAGCAGTAAAACAAAGGAGGCTTTTTTTGCCTCCTGTATGTATCTGTTTCGACACAGCACATTTCTGCAGATAATGTCTGTTCAAAAAGCAGTGTTTTTCGTGCAGAGCTAAATATCCTCATTATAAGGTTTAAAAACCAAGAAAATCCTTGTGGTTTTGGGGTTTTTTTGGTTTTTTTTTTTTTTAACCAAGAGAATGTAATTCTTCAAAAGTTACCGAAATGCTGTCTTTTATTACCCCTCTGCTAAAAAGTGCTAAGTGGAGATAAATGCAAAATTTGGCTGGAAACATGGCCTATTTGTCAAGCTGTAGTGACCACTGATCAGATTTAGAAATCTGGATGAAAACAAGAGAGGAAAAATAAAAAAGAAGAAAGGGAGTACGCACAGGAGAATATGAATGAGACCGAGAGCAGGTATGAAGAAAAACTTCTCCCACAATTAAACAACAACATAAAACAAAAGTAAAACATGTTCACTATAACTGAGGACAACGCTAGCATGGTTTGAAAGTCAGTAAAGAGTAATTGTACATGCTTTTGTTAATATGTTCCACTAGGATTTCTCTGAGCACTAGAAGCTGCTCACTGGTTTTGCATAATAAAGCCAACCTGTGATCAGACACAACAAAACTGCATTATTCCCACATGTATTTCAGTAAAGAAGGCAGAAAGTGCTCTTTGGAATTACTACCATGATCAGCATAGAAGGATTTACAGATGTAATAAAGCTAAGAGAAAGCATCACCGACACCATCTCTCCTTCATTTTCTTCCTAGAACAACTAACTTTCAAAGGAGGAATCACAAAGATTAGTGGGACAGAGCCCTGACTGGAACCAAGACTTTTATCATATCATTTCATTTATAATTCTATCAGATTTGCTGAATTCTTGAAATACTGTTGATAGGCACTAAATGGAACAGAGATAAATAAGTGGAGAGTGCTCCAAGGAAAAATGCATGTAGTTTTTCAAGGCCAAGTTAAAATTTACTTATGCAGCAGATGCCCAAAGGGTCTTTTGATGTTAAGAGCTACCTGAGATAGGAACTGCTCTAAACCTTTTTAAATTAGGCACAAAGCAACCTTCCTATTACCTAATTTTACCACACTGTCCATAGCAAAATAACGCCTCCATATTTACCCCTAGCCTGCCTCACAAGACTTAGGGGGCTTTTGTCTCCTTTTTTTTGTTATAATAAAAATAAAACCAAAGCCACAATCTCCATCTTGAGTTATTTTTGAAGTCTCCAACTGCCTGAAGTGTCTAGCTCTCAGAGGAAGAAGAGAAACCTCCAGACGTACCAGATTCTACATATCTAGGTCTCTTTTATCACTTGACCCTAAAAAGTAAGCAGTGATGAGAAAGGACATGTACACATACCAAGTGCTTTATTTAAAACATCTTTCCCACTTCAACACAGCACTTCAGCAACCTGGGAAAGCAGCAAATTTTTTTTATTCTTTTGGTTTTTTTAATATACACTTTGGCTCCAGATAATAAAGGGGTATTTCCTATCATGGGAAAGACAGAATTTCTTTCTTTAATCTCACCCTGTTGAAGCAAGCAATGTCACCTTAAAGTGTCAGGTGGAATTTATTTCACTAAGCTAACAACACTCATTTCCTTACCCTATGGTTCCTTTAAGCTTTGTGAGTCTACACACAGATGTCTCTGAAATGTAGTTCATTTTAAACATAAGGAGGGAAGGGAAGAGGAGGAATAGACAAACTTATCTCACCAGAAAATCTTTGTAGAAGCATGTGTCCCTGAAGAAGAAAGGCTTTATGCTTATAATTTCATTCAATATTTCTTTTCAAACATTTGAATTATGGGCTTTATAGAACATCTTTTTGATACTAACTGAACTTTATAACTAATAAAACCCTCTTACTGAGCTTTGTTACTTACATCTAGCATCCACAAAGTGTCTTTTACAAATAATAACCATAGCTAATTATACATAATAAATAACCTCAGCTTTCAAACCTTCCCATATATCATTTTGCTTAATATTTATCACAGCTTTAAGCTGTCTAACAAGCTCCTAAAAGCATGACATTACCAGAAAGATTCCCCACTCTAAAGAGTCTCAAGCTATCCATCAAAATCCCTTTCATAAAAAGCGCTGATTAAAACTTCCTGGCATGGGCTTTTATTTGTTCACATGCTGGTTCTCCCTTTTCCCAGGCAACTGAGCCATTACACATCAGCTCACCTTTAGCAGGGTGGGAGAGTTTTCATCCTCTCAGTACCTGCTACCAGGAGCCTGACATGGTACGGCTGAGTCTGGGTAGGCAGAAGGAGCTACACTAACTCAGGACTCCTCTTTCTTAATTAGGACTTGAAACAATAGGTGGGGAAAAATTCAGGACCAATGGCTATTATGTATTAGCTTTCATTTCAGTGCATTGATTGAGCTTATGTTGTTTTATGTGTGTGATGAAAGGGCAAATCAAAACCCATTTCTCTTTCTTGTCAATTCTCTTTCTCTTTTTCAACTATTTATCTTCGTATTGTATTGCAGCAACAGATGGCACATTAAAAATGAATTCTCTTTTTGGGAACTGTATACTGTGCAGCTTATTCTTACCATCTAAAATGACGATGTAATTAAATTTCTTTTGGAAAGGTACCTATAAAATACAGTAACATAATGCCCACTTAAGGAATGAGACATTTTATAATAGAAGCATTTGGGGAAGAACACAAGTCTTCTTGGCATAGTGACTGTCTTTGGCCTGAACATTTTCATATTTTAACTGAATTGCTGGCTTAGTTAAAAAAAATATGCATATGTATCTGTAGATGTATAGATGTATCAGCTTATTTCCCTCTCTGATTTTCATAGAGGAACTGGTTTCAAGTGTTTTCTACATTAGTTTCTCCTGGCATTTACAAACAACTCTCTCAGCAGGACTCACTAGTTAATATTAGCATTCTTTAAATAGCAGCTCCCAATAAATTCAAATAAATAATGTCATTGTCAGCAAGCACTGTATAGTAGGTCAGTTTACATGCACACTATCAATGTACACTTAGCAAGGTGCTTAGGTAAAATAACCTCCCAGTCACATGAAAAATTGTTTACAGTTGTAGGCTCATAACATTTTAAACCCTACTCAGGGGATCACATTTGATGAGCAACAAACCAGGATAACATAAGGGTAACAAACTTTCTTCAGCAGCATTAACACATTTGCCACCAATAGGAAACAATCGACTAAATTCCTTCAAAGCACAGTCCCTAATTTGGTGGCAATTAATCAACGCAGATAGGAGAATCATATGAATATCAGCTTTATAGAGCCAGAATAAACAGCAGCATGAAATACAATCCTTTCCTGTGATCAACGGCACCTAACAATTAGAGCAATAGTCATTAGCATTCTGTAGGAAAAAGAAAAGTGTGTGGAGGAGGAGGGACAGGTCATACTGAAGCTGTCTTTTTATTAATCATCATTAGAAGAAGGGAAAGAAGAAATATTAAGTTTCCATTCTTACAAAATTTAGTCATTATTTTTCAAACTTGGTTACCTGCTTTCAGATCCTGAAATCTCCTTCAGATGTTTGAATAAAAAAAAAAAAACAACAAAAATGGCTAACAGAAAAAACCCTTCAAAAACCCCACTCTTAACAGAGCAGTAACGCACAAATCATGGAGAAACCAGCAAAATGCAATCACACGATCAGATAGTGTCTGATAAGTAATATGTATCCCAGGATAAAGTTTGTTATACAACTTTTATTTTCTGCATTTTCCTACTGCAGCCCCACTTTGCTACTTTAGCCTTTCTTCAAAGAGTAAAAATAAAAAAAATCTGGGTGAATTCACCCTTTAATAGAAAAAAACAAAACTAAAAATCAAACATCACAGCATCTTTGCTTTTTCTTTAGGCCAAAAAAAGCCCAAACTAGACACTACCTTAAAATATTCCATTAAAAAGGACAGAGCTAATCATCTCTGAGAAGAGGGAATGGATGGAATTCCCCCCACCAAAAGGATTAAAAAAACCCCAACAAAACTACATATATGCACACTCCCCAGTCTTTAGAATATTGCAATATGAGTTCTGGGGATTTTTTTTAAAGTGTTGTTGTTTGAAATTTACTGTGCCTACGTGAATGATGATATTTAAACTGTTATATCTCGGCCCAGTCAAAAGCAATTTGCAGGAGGACACTGAAAGACAAATATATACATACAAGGGACAGGTCCGCTAACACGTTAAAACACACTCACACACAGAGCTTGACAGTTCCTTTCTCAAAATAAATACATTTGAAAGTAAATACAGCGCCCTGTTGAGTCAGGCTGCATTTAGTATCTCCGCTTTCCCTCCTCCCACCCCCACAACAGTGTGTCAAGGATGTTTTCATCCCCTTGTTTGTCTGTCTCCCCTAATCAGGACTCTGTTGTTGTACTGAGCAAGTCGGGGCATTTAGTAAAAATCAAGATGGATTTAGTTTGGAATTAAGTAGATTCCCATGACAGGAAATATTAAGAGATGATGGATGTCTGACAAATATTTAAATTAAAAAAAAAAAAAAAAAATCAACTCCCATTTCAGAAGGCAGTCTGCAAAGCTGGATTTATGAAGCTGAACTTTAAACTAAAAGGAACATATTTTTCCAGGCTTTATGTATTAGCAATATTGCATTTAATTTAGAGATTAAATAAACACTGTAGTTTGAGGCAGCCCACAAGAGCTGAAATGCTGTATGTAGGCAGGCTTACAGTTTTGAAGCTATGAAATATGTCTCCTGTTTTGACACTATTGTAATAGCATAGTTGTTCACTTTCCTTGTTTCCATGGGGTTTATGGTCCATAAAGTTTAATAACAATCTTAACAGCTGAACAGTGAGCACACATCTCTGGGAGGCTGCTGTATGAAACAGGATCTGAATTTTACCCATGTAATTTTTAGTGGCAGCATATGTCCTTTTCTCACCACTGTCCACATATACTCACACCATTAAAGAAGGCACCAAACGACACTGACTCACCTTGGAAAAGAGATCACATCCCCTCAGCTTCCAGGAGCTGAGTGAAGAGCACTTAAAACATCAGGTTATCAAATTGTTGAATTTCAGAAAAATTAGAGAAAAAGTTTGATCAGTAGGTCCCATAGGAAAAACATTCAGAAGCACCCACAAACAGCAGTGGCTTTCTTCCATCTGAGTTAGTATAAAAAAAAAAAAGAGCGCCTTGGTTATAAGACCTGTTCTTAGAGGTGTAGACCTTCCTTTTCAATCACCCTTTCTCCAGTCTCACATGATGAGGCAAGAACACCCAGTTCCTAGTGAAATTGGTCCCAGCTTGTACTTTGACTAATTACTTTCAAAAAACAGTGAATGAAAAAAGGCTTAATGTGTTGGCAGGGACATGAAGCAGGTCCCCACAAAAGAAAACAAAACATGAAGTTACCCCATTCAAGTCTGTAAACGTCTTTTTCGGAAAGGACATAGGCCCACATCTAGTTTTATCCTCAGAGGCAGCCCAAAGAAGATGAAAAAAGGGCTAAACAAACCACAGAAGGTTCTTTATCAAACAGCAATTTCCCCAAAACACTGCAACACACCCCAAACCTCCATCACTCTCTTAACTCCAGACTCTACCTGGCTCACCTTTGGCTACTGCTTCCTTCCCAGCTACCAAATAAAAAAACAACAGCTAGATGAGCTGACAAACCTGAGAGCACTTAAAATAATGTGGGAGATTGACCTGCATCTCATCTGGCCTTAGGCTCAGCAGATTACCATAGGTGAGCAGCTCTGCTCGCTTTGCCTGGCTTTGACCTTGGCTTGTTTGGGTTATGACCCCAGTCTAGGGGACCTGATTTACAGACTGGGTTCTTTCCAGTCTATGGAAGGCAGTGCAACTGATTTGTGATCAGGATCAGAAGGTAACATTTGCACAGAAATCTTGTAATACTGGTTAAAAACTAACATGAGATCTCTTTTTATACAGCCTGCTGGAAAATTTTAAGTTATATCAGTAAGTGATAAAAGGAACACTCCTAGGAAGAGAAAGCACCTTCTCCCCTGCGGCTTGGCTTTGACTTTAATTTTGATTAATTTGTGACTGCCTTGGACTAGAGTCCCAAATGTTGAACAGCTATGTTGGTTTAAACCACTCAAAGACAAAGCCCTCTATCTACTGATAATTCTGCTCCACCACCTATTCCACCATTTTCATGATTTTAGGGGTCTTTTTAAAAATAGAAGTAAAAGGGAAGATTCAACTTTCAAACCTGGATTTACATAACTATTTGTAAGGAGGAACTCTATACAAGTATAGAGTATTAAATGACTTCCCCCTTTTCAAATAATTGAACAGATTTCAACTTGATTATGTCTCTTTAACATTTCACTACATCATTTTTTTCAATTAATTTGACACATCAAGTAATATCAGAGTAAATCTACCTAAAATATTTACAATTACTTGCAAGATATTTTCACATGATCCAGTAAATTGAAACTTCCTCTCAGAAGAGAGACATAAAAAAGTCATTTTTATGGTGGTTATTGTAATTTTAATAGGCAATTTCATAGGTAAACTGAAGTGCTTGATCTCCATTCACTACTGTATAACAGGCTGTGCTGCATATCTAATGGAATCACATGGATTTGTATACAAAATGAACAAGAATTATAAATGGCTCCTTCTGTGATTTAAACTATACAGTTTTATGTACCTCAGCTACAGTGCCTAAGAAGAAAACACAACACACATTTATATTGTACAAACAGGCAGCCTACTTCCTTTGGGAATAAAGTTTTAAGAAGAAAATGCTTCAGGTTGGCATTAAAGCAGATGTTCAGCAGAAGGAGCTGTGCACACATTTTCAGAGTAGCCTCCATCCAAGCTGGTTCATTGAAATGTATGCATGCTCAAAAGATCTGAAATTTGTGTGGGCAAATGACACTTTCATGACTGGAGTAGATTAATAGAGTAATAGATTTAAAGGCTAGAAGGGATCATTATGATCATCTAGTATGACCTTCTGTTTAACAGAATTTAGCCAAGGGATTCCTGCATCAAGCCCATGGCTCATAACTTCTGGTTGAGCTACAACCAATATCTTTTAGAAAGACATTCAATCTTGATTTAAAGACTTCAAGTGATGGAGAAATCACTACATTCCTAGGCAAGTTGTTACAGTGCTTAATTACACTGTTTCTTTTTTCTTTTTTTTTTTTTTTTTTTTTTTAAAAAAGGGTCTTACTACTACAATTTGTCTAGTTTCAGTCCAGTCATTGGTCTCACTATATGTCCTCCTACTAGATTAAAAGTCCTTTTCTAGCAGAAGTTTTCTCCAAACACAGGTGCTTATGGGTTTGAAACAAGGGATATCTTAATCTTTTCTTCATGAAGACAGCGCTTCTTTATTCTTTTGTTATTAAAGTTCTCATCATACCTGTAGGTCTTTTCTGAAATCTCCAAAATCTTTACATGGAAACACCAACATTTTACCAATAGGCAAATAATGTTTCATTTATAGGGGTAATAACATTAATAATAATACTGCAAGGATCCCACTTGGAGAAGAAAAAAAGCCTGTTAGCCATTTGGTCTTTCTCTTTCTTACACACACTCATGCAAATACCCTTCAAAGAAAAGGATGAAATAAAAAATGACCCAAATACTCCACTTAGTTAGTCAGGCTGGAAGACACGAGGGCAGTAAAACAGTTTAGTACAGCACAGATCTTGGGGTTTTTTTGCCAAATGTATGTTTGATGAAAAAATTCATGGGGAATAGGAACCCCTGTACTCTACATCATGTCACCTGCCTTGGGTCCCAGGCATGTTAGAGAAGGTTTTTAATGTGCTATACCCTTCTGACCCAGGCATGCACAGAAGTGGGCTACAACAGTGCAGCCTGCCAGCTACAGAGCATCTGAAAACTCTCTTACACTTCGAAAATCCTCAGCTGCTTGTCAGGACAGCTTTATGGAAAGTGAGATGAGGTTCTGGCCCCAACGTTTAACTATACTTGGCCATAACTCAATTTCTCACAAATAGCAATTTTGGCATGTTCTTTTTCTCTTGTACAACTGTGATACATGCAGTGGGAATAATAAATTACCATGCTATTACACGACAACAGAAATCTCAACGTGTTTGGTTATATGTGCAGAACTAAAAATGTGGGCTGCTCCTTTCATCGCACTTTCCCTAGGCTAGAATCTAATATATTTACATAGTTTAGTAACAAACTACTGAACACATGAGACTGAGAACTCATGGAAAAAGTGATCGCCCTTATGAATGGGGTTACTGGATGGTTCTTTTTGTGAAATGAAAGCCCACATATGTGTAGTTAGAATCACTCTCATACAGTTCAGGCATATATTGTGATGAAACTGAGAATGTGGGGTTTGGAGGAATGTCCACAAATGCTGCTTCTGCTTCAGATGTGATTACACACCTCTTTGGAAAACACAACAATTGTATTGTATAATGCAAATACTGTCTTTTCTAATTCATTAAAATCTACTTTAGATTCCACTAATACTTGAGAAGTTAAGAACAGGAAAACAAGAGGTATGCAATTGAAGACAACCTTTTATTTAGGGAAGAAAAGAAGCTATTTTCATTCTAAGAAGACAGTGGGTGGGAAAACAGATTTCTGCTAAGGAAACGAGCAGTCACTTTCACTGAAAAGGAAATACTGAGTTGCTTTGTCCTAAGGTCTCAGTGGAGCAAAGCCTGATGGTTTAACCATGGCATATGGGTTGCAGCCCAAGAGAGCTAAAGAGAAAATTTGGAAGCTCGTGTCAAATTTTCTGCTCTCTATATAGCTTTGGCCTAGGCCTCAGCTGTAGTCTCCAGGGACAGAATGATGTACTGCAATATAACAAGCTGCCTGACATTTTGAAATGCCTTAACCCCCAGCTTTCCATCCACCTTTTAGCCCTTGCAGCATCTTCCCTTCCCACATGGAGCTGCACAATGTACAGCATAAGACTTGACTATAAAGAAAAAACTTGTCATATCTTTGTCCTTGAGGTATTTAATCAGCAATGACTCTTTGCTTCGTTAATAACATTTTCAGTAATATGAAATGCCAGTTATTGTATAGAAGGTAGGGTATATGAATGTCTAATGTCCCTTGCTCAGACACATGCCATGTCTCAGCAAAGTCTTGGGACTGTTTTCTATTTTTTTTCTAACCAGAATGGAGGATGGGAGGGCATGTAAAATTGCAAGCTCCTGATAAAAAATAAAGCCTCCTGAATTACTGAAAAAGGAAGCTTTAGAAGCACAAATGTAAATGTTGAAGCCAAGCCGATGCACACAAGAAAGAAGTTTATTTTATGCTTCCTACAACTTTTAGATTTATAACTGGTAGTTGATAGCCAAACTCTTAAAGACATTGCAATAACTATATATCCAAACCAAAGTCTTTTTTTTCCCCCTTGATATGGAAAATGCTGCAGAACCGGAAGTGTTATTAATTTTAAAACTCTAACTGCTATTATAGGCTTGAACGCCAGTAGCCCATCTCACAGTCTTCCCTTTTTCTAAAAGTCAAAACATTGAGGGGTTGAATATAGCTTCTCTCATACATTATCTCCCTAATGACTTTGACCTATTAATAAGTGGAATCTATCAACTATACTCTCTCTTACAGTATTTTGTCAATTGTTATACGCCTCAATGGGGCCACCATTAAAAATCTGCCAATTAATTCAGTATGTAGGACACTGTTACTATGAAATATGCTATGTAGCATGCTATTTCTCATTATAAATATAGAAATGCTGTAAATTACAAGGTGAGATTAGTATTTTCTGCAATAAGAAGTGATGCCTTTTAATGATAATCATTATATACTTTGCCTTTTCTCTCCTTCAGCAGGATTCTTTTATAGCGGAACCATTCCAAGTGAAAACAATCTGAATGCCACACTGGATACTGAAAAGATATTCTTTCAACACCCTTATGCTTATTTCCTGCCATTCTGCATTAAATCCTTTCTGTAGCAGAGTCTAAATATGCACCCTAAGTAATTTTTATTCTTTCAAGAAGGTTAACTGAAGATTTATTGAAACTTTAAACAATCTCTTATTAGAAATCAAAATAAGATTTAAAAATACTATCAGATATGTTAAACTGACTGTATTGTTTATGTACTACCTCTGAATAAAACCCTTTTGCTTACCAAAAACATAGCTCTTGCCCAAAAATGATTAATTGTGGCTTTCTGGTCAATAAAACACTAAATAAAATGAAGGATGAGAACCTAATGTGGCTGAAAGTCTCTAATGGCATTTATTAATTTTTTTTATTTCCTTTTTTTAACAAAATGTTTTGATTAAAAATATGATTTTCTGTAATATCCCATGGATAAAAAAAGCATTAAAGCTATTAGCATTAAGTTAGCATGATTGCAATGAATAATGTGTAAAGTACCTCTAATAGAGTTGTAGCTGTGGTTTCATTTATTCTAGATGAAAAACGACATTTATCAAACATTTGATCTGATGGGCTATATATTTATGGAGAAACAAAAGAGAAGAGATTAACTGGCAAGAAAATCCATTTTGATTAGACTATTTAATGTTCTGTGTATGTGTTACAAATAACCCTATTCCCAGGAGGTTTCTTTTGAACTAGATTTCTTTAATTATTATTTTTATTTAGCACCGAGACCATATGACCCGTGAACATAAACTTTTAAAACACTTGACAAAAATCAAAGGTATTAAAATTTTTTTCTATATTGTTTTCTCTGTAAGGAAAGTCTTATTGCTATATGGAATATGCTTGCTAAATTAAACTTCTATTGTTTTTAAACATTTTTTAATATTATCATTTTAAGATTTCAACTTGCACATTTCTGAATGATATTTCATTTGGAACTCCAACCATTTATCTAGTCGAAGCATCTGTGTGTTTAACATATGGACTGGAAACTTTCCACTACAATGACTGTGCTCTGCCAAAAAGCCAGCAAAAGAAAATGTTCTGATGTAAATACATACTGATATCCAAGTTCTTCACAGGTTTTGAATCTTTAACCACCTAACTAAAGGAGAGTTTATTACGACTGTGGTTTTGTTGAAAACAAAAACAAAAAAAACCCCAGAAAACCTGCACAAACAGGCCTTGTATATTGCAAATCCCCATTTTGGCAACCCAAAGAGGGAATATAAGCTTAAAGGCCTGAATTTAACAAACCTAATTATCAAGGCTTAATTAGTACCAAGGGTAAAGCTTCATGGAACACCTGCAGACTTAATTTATGTCCTGACAGAGAGGAACAAGTGTTAATGGGCTGTATTTATGTTAATACCTGAACCTTAGAGAGCCAGTGGGATAAAACAGACTATGCACTAGTTTTCTGTTTCAAGCTACAGTACAAACATAAAAGATTTTAATCTTAATATTAGTTTGCACATAACTCCTTGGGGAAAGTATAGATCTATTTAAACTTTAAAATTGGAGATGCAGAATACTAAGGAAAAAAAAAAATAAAAGAAAAAAAGTCAATTTAGAAAGTGGTGTCAATGCAGAAAATATCAAACTAAAAAGTGTCAGTGGCCATTTTCTGAGCATTCTGTGAGCAGCTACTGTTTTTTTAAAACGTCTCACACTATACCACTGATGCTTTCTACAGCATGAGCTTAGATCTTCATGGGTAATACAATTCTTTGCTATATTCAGAGGGAAGGAAAAAAAAGGCTACCCACTGTAACCGCAGTGCTAAGAGTATTGCCTCTGCGTGCTGGGGCTCAGGGGACATGATCTGAGTTCACTCTGGGCTTTGGGCACCTTTTCAGAAGGCAGAGCCCTGTGGGGAATGGGGCCTCTTACTGTCTCCAGAGTTCTTGGAGCCCAGGCTATAAACGGGCCATATGGTGCCACCAGTCCCAGCTCTCATGCAGTGCCAGGAGAGTACAGAACATTATATATCCATGCTGTTCCTCTCTCTGTATGCGGTAAACTATCTTGAAGCTAGGGGGTTTTAGGTATGAATAAATAGCTTGTACATTTTTCCCACTGAAGTTGCAATTCTATTGTAGCAAGCCTGGTTCATCTTCACTTCTGGCACTGCGAGTATCATAACTAATCCCAGAAAGATGGCGTTTAAATGGCATTTTTCTGCCCTTCAAATGCTTCTTTTGGTCCTTGGCCACACATACCATTTCAGGAAAGATCACCTCTGAGAGTATGGCCATGAGGATAGCATTATAACCTCTGAATTACACTGAGACGAAGGGGAATGTTTATTATTATTATATACATCTGTCACCCAGTCTGGCTTTGGTTTAATATCAGGTTCCACTAGTATTTTCAGCCCTGAAATTGCTCAGGTTGCAGAATGAAGACACATAAACCCACCCTATGCTGGCCTGTAGAACTATTTATTATCCTTTTGTTGGTTCCTGTATTCACAGGTAATAAGGACAAAAAGTCATCTCTAATATAATCCTCTCCGGATATAATCCTCTCACAAAAGGCCACAGAATGTCACCAAGTGACTACTGCATCCAACTTGCAACTTCTCACAAGGTTCCAAAAGATGTTTGAATCCTCAAAACTGAATGAACCATAGGTTGTTCTAATGCTTATTTGCCTTTATTATTAAAAATGCTGTCTATCCTCTATGTACATCTGACTTAAGCTTCCAGTACTGGATCATATTCTGCTTTTCTGAGCTGAAAGAACAGTTCTTCAGAAATCTTCCCTGGTAGGTACTTACTGATGCTGATCTGATCACTTCCCAGCTGTATTTCTGGCAAGTTAAACAGATTGAAAGTTGTACAGTTATTCCTACAAAACAGTTTTTCTCAACTTGTGTCATTCTCCTCGCTCCTTTCTTAATCTTCTTTGCACCTCTACCATATGTAAATATAATACTGCTTCTTTCCTCTTCCTTGAAATGATTTACTTTGTCCATGTAAATACAAATGTGACCATTCTTTTATGCCATTTAGAGCATGAATTTATCATTTTACCAGAATGTGTTTCACCACTAGCTTCCCTCACTGTACAGCAACATCTCTTCTATATAGGGCTAAATATAACTTTCCAATAAACAAATTACTTTTCTGAAGCCTTATCTACTTTTGTACACAAATCATCAGCAAACTGATCCTTGTGTTCTCAGACTTACTTGATGAGAATTATTCACAAATTTTCAATGAATTAAACCTGCAGGTCTTTACAGTTCACTCTAGTTAGGTGAATCAGTCGTACAGTATTCTCTGTCCTTTCAGATGAGACAAATTATATGAGTAATCAATAAGCTTGAATTATGTCACATGAAAACTGAATACACAATTTGAAACTGCTTTAAACAATACTCAGACTTTGTTTTTGTGAGTATACAGACCACTGAGCTCAGTTCCTCAAACATTCGTAGGAAGTGAACACAAAAGTGTAATAAAGTCAACCCCAAATTCTCTTTGCTTCATACAATTATAGGAATTGTTTCTATTTTTAGTTCACTTGTAATTCTATGTGACCACATGCACACAAAAATGAATACTGCTTTTTACACCAAGATCTATAGCAAAATATAACCTTGCCATCATCACACACCAGGAGAAGCTCTGGATTTAAAGAATTAGGAACTCAAGACTAGGCAAGGAGGCTGCGCCAGCGAGCCAGCAAGCTTCCCCCACGGGAATACAGCTTTGCGTCACGTGTTGTGCCAAATCATGGTACATTTTCCTGGGCTATCCAGCAAGAGGCACAAGCCCAAGGCACTGTGAACCTGGGGATGCTGCATCAGCAGGGCTGCCCAGCAGAAGGTCAGTGAAAATCTCCCCTTTTTCTCTTTTAACTAAAGGTTTGACTCTGCCTCAAGGCCTAAAACAGTTTTGCTGTCTGTCACTTTTTGTAAGTACACCAGGCTCGAGTCTCTACAGCTGCCCAAGAGAGAGGTAAGAGTATTTATGGGGTTGACCCATAAGAATTCAAGCTAATTTGAAAATATACATCTTGGGTGAGGAGGAATAGATAGTTTGGTTAGTGTCCCCTACCCCCACCACCTCCCTTAGGGTAATGGCATGAGAATTTTTAAAGTTTTTGTTATCTTTTTTCCTTCCTATTTTATAATCCTCTTTAGAATATTGACACTAATGCTTCTTTCCCTCCTGCTTTTTTCTGGCAACGACTGTGGATCTCACCCCTGCCACCAGCCTGTTTGCCACATTTCAGTGGTGTACAAACCATGCGTGCTTTCCAGGGCATCAGTGAAAATGTCATCAAGGATGTTTGCACAGCTGTGAAAATAGGGGCTGTTGCGGGGCTGTGTTCTAGTGCTGTCAGCTGGAAAGTGCAGCAGACCCACACGAGAACTGGTAGGGATTTGCATCATCTTGTAGGAGCCCCCCCGTCACCCTGTATCTATCGGGGGCTCCTTCTGTGTGAGGACAAACTTCCTGAGGCTACATGAGGTACTTAAACAGCTTGGAGCAAAAACCATCCAGAACAGACAGCAAGGGCTCAGCATAATGCCAGAGGGGACTTTCACACACTTTCACACTTTTGGTTCTTAGACTTGGAAAGGTTTTTAAGGACAAAGTGGAGGAAGGCCTTTCCATCTCATGTGCAGCTTTCCAATGTCCCAGGGCATCACCCCAAACCTCAGAAAGAATGGAGTCAGCCACCATCTGCCCCCCATGGACTTTCCCCTACCCCAGAAATGCCTCTGTCATGCAGAGAGCCCTTGCACTACCTTTGAAGAGCCATGGCTGGTGGAGTGTTGTCTAGTGCCCAGCTTGGACCTCCAACGACGGGAGTCCCTTGTGCCTCTCCAGCTTCCTGCCTGGTGCCCCCAGAACCCTTAACATTTGTACCTTGGGGCGCTGCTGGAAACATCTGCCCCATTTCCAAGTTTGGAGATGCTTTCTGAAACATTAAACAAGTATCTCACAACACGAATGAAACACTGGTCTTGACATAGCTTTTGCTCTCTGTGTGTGACTTGTTTTCCCTCCATGAAAAACAGGAAAAATAACACCTGCTTGTCAGGGCAATAATTAGCTGTTTTCATGGAGCAGTGCTTATGGTGCAGAGAAAGTAAAAATGAATATTAATGGTAGCAGTAAACTGCTCGCTCTCTCTAGAGTCTCAAACTTTACAAATGGTCACTTCCTAAACCAATGCACAATTGAATTTTGATTCAAAAACTAGACAATAAAAATACTAATAGTCATTTTACAGCCTTTGTTTACTACTTTTATCAGGCAACTTAATATCTCTTTTCTCTGACAAATTTATCAAACCTTGCAATGTGGTTTTCAAAACCGGATATTACACATTAACACCAATGTAATATGTACGAACATTACGGAAACAATTCTAGCAAAGCATATTATTTTTTTTCATGAACAGCAATAACACTGACACATAACATACACAAGTTCTCGCACACGTACATATATGCATATGTGTTCTCGTAAATCAACATGGGCACAGTATTACGGGAAGAATATGGTTGAAGCCACGGTGTTGATAAGCGTAGGATTTTGCAATTCACATATGCTTTCATTTTGGTCACGTAACGTTTCAGAACAGTATGTTTTTTGTATATTTTGTAAAACTAGCTTAAGATAGACGATAAACGGAAATAACCCATTAATCAGATTGTCAATGAAAATTCTGAGAATTAAATTACAAATCCTGGACAAATTTAGTCATCAATTTCTCAAAACATCTTTGGCATGGAAAGCCGGAGATCTTTGTGAGGTTCGAAAGGTTGATTTCCTGAGTTTCTTAAAAGCAGAAACAACACTTGTTATACGCAGTTTCAATCTGGCTTTTTTTTCTGTTTTCTAATTTCATTTCATCCTACTTTAACATGGCGTTTTCCACCTCCCTCAGATCTTCCCACAGAATCAGTCAGGCAGAAGAAACACTTGAGTAGCTTGTGTAAGCATGATGCCTGAGCTGGTCATGGTAATGTGTCCTGGACACATTAACCAATTTTGCAGAGAAAAAAGAAGGAGAATTTTCAGATTGTGGCGAAGTGTAACATTAATCCAAACTGTATGATAGAAGGCTGTCTTCAAAACCACGTATTATCTGCTACCATGTACCCAAATTAAAGAAAAACAAAAAACCCAAAACAAAACAGCTCCTAAGATTTTATTTTCCACTTGGGCTAACATCAGTGAAATGAATAGCCGTTTTGCTTCAGTAGTTGCATTTCTTTTGGGGTCATCTTTTGCTCAGCAAGAGTGGACAAAGATGAACTGGGATTTATGGGGCTTTTAATTTTTATTCTTTAATGTTTCTATTTTCTTGTTCATATAATTTTTATTTAATGTTTTGAAATATAGCTTCCCAGTTCAACCTTATTTTAGTTTCCCAAAGTAAATGCAATTTATATGTTGAGGTGAGAAAGAAAATAGAGAAAGAAAGAATGAAAGTAGTGAAATTTTTCATATTTCAGGCAAGAGCAAAATCTTTACCTAACTTGAAATATTTTCCATGCTTGCTTAAAAATCTGTAAAATGAGCAACTACTCATCAGCTTAAGAGTTATATATGTTAAATCTCCTGCACACAAGTCAGGGCCAATGCACAACTGAAGATTTCTAACCATTTGTTAAATTTCCCACTCTGCAAGTGCCAAAGGACTGAAGAGTAAAAATGAGCGAGTGAAGACAAGGTTCCAAGTCACTAAACTGTAGAGATGTCGCAATCCTTTTTGGAGGGAGAAACTGCAGTTGCACTGTAGGAAGGAGAAATCTCAGTTGGCTTTACAGCCAACACAGGATATTAGACTTTTAACAGAAAGAAAACAGCAAAGAGAAGTGCATATGAAGAGAAAAAGAATAAGCAGCTCTATAAACAGACCACGAACTTTTACACTGGTACTGTTCAGCTACAGGAAGCCAACCATCAGCTGCTGAATTTACATTGTGCAGGTAGTCTATTGACTTGATATGTGCTTTAATAAAAGAGGATCCAATATAGATGGAAGTTATTTTATGAATAAGACACAGAAACTTTAGCCATTGAGGTAAACATACAGACAGTGTTTTCCTGTGCACACAGGGGTGCTTAGTTAGAATGAAACTCTGACTAAACAGATTGAGTCAGCACAGTCAGCTCATAATAGTAGCTGAGGTTCCTGTGTGTTAAAATGCAAACCCTTTATCAAACACTATAAAACTAGTGGGCAAATAAGGTCCTTGTTATTTAATATTAGTTAAAATCAGTGAAGCATTCAAACAGCAGGTTCCAGGAAGCTCTTTTTTTGTTAATGGAGAGTTTAAACCTATTATTTAAGGCATTTTGTGATCTGTCTGTAATTATATAAATGTCGTTTCAATTTTTCTGGAGTTCAACATAAAAAAGGCAAATATACTGCACACTGGACCGATTATGCACTGAGCAATGTCCTTCAGGTACCTTCAATGGGTGATAAGCAAGGTAACAAAGTTACCTTACACTTTCAAAACAATAACCAGCCCTTAACCAAATAACTCTCACATCACCTGCAGCATTACTATTTGCTTTTCATAGATGAGGAAAACAAGGCACAGAAATGTAGTTGAACTGCCTGAGGCCATGTAGTGATTCAGTAGCATGGAGAGATCTGAAGGTCAGGAGTTCCTGATTCCTTCACCTGACCACTGTCTTTTTACGCTGCATTTGTCTTTGGCTCAGTTGCTTATCTGGGTGAGAGTCATTGATAGTGCTAAATTGTTCCTGTGCTCCTAAATTTTAGCATTTCTGTCAAAAAGCCCAATTTCAGAGTGGAGGCAAACTTCCACCAGCGCTAAAATTACAAACTTCTGGACCTCATAACACCTTTACCTTCATGATTTCCTACTTCTACACCCCCGTCAAGATTCAGAATACCTACTGGGAACATGCAGAGGGGATGAAGCAGTTGTAAGAGTGCTAGAGCAGAGGCTTCAAACAGTGACAAGAAGTACCTTTCCCCACCCCACAGAGTCTGAGGCACAATCTGGATTTTGTTTTGGATTTTTTTTTTTCTGAAATACTGACCTAAGTATTGTATTCACTTCATTTATCCCAAAACTTGTCAAAGGATTCTGGTTAAAAAATAAGTGATACTATATTATAATGAGTAAACTTTCAATATATCTCTGCTGCACCATTCAAAAACTCTGCAAATTTTTCCTTTTTTCTAGCACTTTCCCCATCCCTGATCTGTATTTATTCATGCATACACCAAAAGCCTTTCACTGGTAATAACAAGCTTCACTGACATGCAATTTTTACAGCTGTTACAAGCAAAAAAAGAAGAAAATTCTGGTGTCCCTTTATTTAAAATATTCCCAAAAGTATAATTTTTTGAGTGCTAATACATAAATTTGTGTTCTTAAACGCAGATTTAAAATAAAGGTGTAATTTATGTAGCATGATACTAATCTTTATCCCTGCAGCAGCATTGTTAAAAAGAGATACTTCATAAGAGCAATAACAGAGTATTTTGGACACAAAGTAAAAAACAAGAGGAAACTGGAAGAGAAAAGGATGTCAAGAAGAGGGACTTCCTTCTAAAATTATTTCTACTGTGTCCACATGTCAGTGTAGCTTTGCCAGCTTCCCACGTTAAGCAAGCCAAACACAAAAAGTAGGAGCAAATGTCGTCTCCCAGTTCCAGGCTTCATCCCTGAACTTCCTGGCTTCTGTGAGTTTATGTCAATACCACAATAATAATTCTGATTTATATAAGCTAAAATCTTATGGTTCAATAATATTTCAAATGTAGGATTTTTACAATAATAATGTCACTATAAGTATCCCTATATTTTCTAGAATTAAGTTCTTTTAGCATCTTAAAATATACATGGGAATGTGGTGCTCTTAAAAAATGCTGTCTTAAATTATGCCACATTAACCTAGAAAATGCTTACTAGATTACTCAAAAATCTTTTTTCTACACAGCAAAAAGAATGGTTGCTAACAAAAGAAGTGATCAAATGTTGATGTAAATCTCACATGTGGACATCCTTCCAGCGCACACTGAAATTACAGCTGATTTCAGCAACAGATGCACTGAACTTGTGTGGCATCCTCTCTGAAGTTACTGAGATTGCAATTATTATATTTTCTTTCCGCTCTTTGAAAAAAGTAAAATCACATGTATCCCAACTGCTACAAAACACTAAACCATAGATAACAATTATATACCAAGGAAGAGGATAGAAGGAATTTTTTAAACTTATATATGACTGGGCATCACAGTGCTTTTTGTAGGAAGAAAATTGCTGCTCATAACAAATCAACAGTCTTCTAAACATCACTTACACATCAGCACATTCCAAACTGTTTTCCTTTTATCCTCCTCATCTAACAAAATCTAAAAACCAAGCAAGAACATATTTCGTTTCACTGCTTCAGAGTCAAAATGGACCAGGAGCTTTACCGGTCTCATCAGTTTCTAGTTCCTCTCGCACATGAAATTTATATTTCTCAGTGTCAGTGTCCTTAGAAGAAGAGTGAACACAGCATTCAGAGTCATTAGTCATCTTTCATGCTCTGGAGGTCCTTCTCGACCAATTTAGTAAAGAACAATGCTGTGCAAAAGAGACAGGATAGCTGCTAATGACAGGCAACAGTTCAATATTTTATGCCACCTTAAAAAAGTTTCAGTAACTGAAGGTGTTCTCACATTAATTCTTTGCATCAATTATTGACAGAGAATTTAATTTAAAGGCAACTAGTCAGTAACCTAGGGGTACTGTTTTAAATAATTTATAATTGCTGCATGGGTGTAATCATATTGCTATTGATTAAGATCCAGTCACTTCTACCAGTCCAGCATGTCTTATGCTAATTAATTTTAGTGATATCACCTTTTTAACTCTGTATTCCCTGGTAACAGGAACTCATTATTAAAAAATAATTTAATCAGGAGCAATCTTTTAAAGTTTATTTGATTAGTACTTGCTAGGCCATTGAAAAAGTGAATTTAAATGAAAGTAAAATTAGAAACTGAAGAAGGATAAAGACAGTCCAATAATTTCAAGAGAAAAGCAAGAATGCTTTAAAGAACTAAGATTTTTATTAGATATGGGAAAGAATATTAAGACAGAGTTATCATCATTGCCTCTTAATCCTGAAGTTGTTACATCCATTAACTCCCGTTTAAATCAATAGAAATTTTGAAAATCAGTACCTTTCTAGTGAATTGCAATTCTCAGTACGGCCAGCCTAGGACCAGATCCTCTTAACCCAATAAAATACAATATAACATTTCGAGACAAGAATGGAAGGCCCTTCAAAGCGTATCCCTCTCCTGTCTCACGTATCAGTCCTCAGCAGCAGCTGATGTTTGCCTTCACCTGATCCACAACGGCAGATTCCAGTATCTACTGGAAGCACTTTTTCCACTTTTTCAGGCTGCCCCCAAGTTTGGAAAGTGCTTCCTCATATGTACATAGAACATATCAACCTTAAATGCCTTTTAAAAATTCTCCTTTGTTGGCATGTCAACAAGAGGAATATTTAGGTTGTTGGTGCCTGATGAAACCTGCTGGCCACACTGATTTATCTATCATTGTATCATTGTTCTCTACTGTCTACTTGGTGCATCAGTGGTCTCCTGTCATACACACGGACTGTGAACTTCAAATCAGCAAATGATTTTTTACTCTGGGTGTGCACTTATAAGGTGCTTAGCAAAGCAAAAACGACTTGGCCCTTAGGTGTTGCAGGAATACAAGCAGTAATAACACAGCAAAAACACCTCAAAGCATGAGAGTACACATTTAGTTCTCCAAAGTCCGCAGCAGACATCCCTTTCAAGGACTTCAGTTGATTTCATTAGGTCCAGAATACCCCCTTTTTGATGTTACTAATTACTGATGATAAATGCTTCCTGCACACATAAGGCTTCATCTACAAACAGCAATTTGAAAACATAGAGCCTTCAAGGGTATAGTCTTAACACTTTCTTGTGAAGTCTGCTGAACCTATTCTAGGTTTTCCCACGAAGGCTTCAACAAACTCTACAGGCAGTTTAAAACTGCAATGGAAGCAGACAGACATGAGAACAGCCAATGCTAAGGGAAATAAAACCTTTCTGAAAGCAGCTTTTGTCTCTCTTTTTTCTCCAGTTAAAGACAGTGGGAAGGGTGTTACTGACTTCAACAAGAGCAGAATCTGAGAAAGTTTTCCTTAATAAGCACAGATGTTTGGAAAGAAAGTTAATACAAGGATAAAAGTCCAGCATGGAAAGGAAGAAACTGGAACACAAGGAGGAGGTAATAAAAAAAGCACTGAAGGGGGCCTATGCCTGATATTTGGGAGTCCTTCCATTGAGATTAGGGTGCTGGATGAGAGCACGGGCAGACAAGACATCATATGTATCCAGTATCAGTAAGGACACAGGTCAGGGACTAGGAAGACAATGAGTATAATCATATCTACCAAAGCCAAAACATTTAGCCTATAAGTAAAATGACAAACCCTGTAATTTGAAGTTGACACATGCTAGGAACAAACATCCACAAACTAATGCCACAAAGGACAGGCAATCTTTGTCCCTGAAGACACCATTATGTAAATGAAATTGAATCTAGTCCACTTTGAGGTTTGCAATCAAATGGGCATTTTTAATATCAATAAAAATTGAGCTTTCCCCGGAGAATCCAAATCAAGCTGCTTTCGCAGAACAAAAGGAAAATGCTGAAACATATATGCTTTTAAGATAACTCAATGAATGTAAAATTGTTAGCAAAACCAGTACATTCAAATCTACTCTGACAAATAAACTGTGAGGAATAATAAACTGATCTGACATTTGTATTCTGTTAGAATAAAGAATCAAGAAGTTTGGGGACAGCATGAAACACCTGGGTACTGGGGGTCCATCGCTCCAGGAGGCACTGTCCACCCTTCACGCCCATCGCAACCAGCACTCACTTTACACCTCTGGGGAAAAAAGCAATAAAAAAAAAATCAACTGGGCTGCCTATGATTTATTCTGTTCGTGTGGTAGGGAACAGTGATACAAGATGGTGTAAGTGGCTGTTGTCTGTTAGACCTACAATTTTCATACATAAAGTCTTTAATATAAATCTACTATTATGCACAAGTACTAAATAAATGTAATATACCATTAAAAATAAAGGAAACACCAAAACAATAATTAAGCAAGTACACTTGTTTTTTTCATAAAAAAAATGATGCCCCATGGATCAACATCATTGCTAATCTACCTTGAATAATGGCTTTGTTAACAAAATTGCAACTGCAAAAGGTTGTGTTTGACAGTCACACCTGGTAGTATGAGACTATATTTCAAACAGTTTGGGAAAAAAAAAATACACTATTAAATTTACTGAATACCTTGGCTAGGGTTAAGTATTTTATGCAGGCATCAGCATCTTTAAGGAGTTCACCTTTTAAAAGGAGCAGGTTTTTTGTTGTAAATGGCACTGACACTACAACAAGAAAGTTCATTTCACAAAGATGATTCATTAAGAAATAAAATATTCATGGCTGACAGCTTGAAGGATCGCCATACAGTTTTATTCTAATGCACCTGTCCTCTTTGTCAAGTCCAATATGGGATGTCATGTCGCCAAAGTTTTATTTAGAAATTGTTTGTCAGAGTGAGCTTTCTAATGTGAATGAAAAATTCATTCCCTCATTAAGAAGATTTTCCATGAAATGTCTAGGATTTTCAATGAACACCAGGACATGAACCAATTACTGTTAAACACTTAAAGAGACAGTGTCCTAGCTCACTCAGCAAAACCCTTAATGCACAGTATATGGAAAGAACTCAATATCTATCAGGAAAACACAAATGAAATATCAGTTTTATTTTGGTTTATGTGCTCCTTCCTTCTTTCCACTTTCTCTCTTTTCTCTTCTCTTTTTTCTTTTTTCAGTGACAAATGGAAAACCATGAAGTTTGAGAGGTCTTAATCAAATGCAAATACTGTCTGCTGAGTATTTGTATATGGCTTGAAGGACAAAAACATGGCATAAATTTATAAAGACCCATATTAATTAGCCAAAGAGATATGTACATGTAAAGCTGACAACATTTATTTGTGGCTCTTTATTTGCTGAAGTCGTCTTCTCTCCTTTTTTGTCTTTTCCTGAAAGATTACCTGTGCCAACTAAGAGAGCACCTGCCTCAAGCTCTGAACCTCGAGGATCATAGGACCAGCACACTTGCACAGAAATAGGCATTGCCAAACCACTTTCTAAGGTGCAACTTTTTCTTTGAATCTTGCAGGACTCCCAAAGCAAGCTGAAAAGCTGACTGCACTAATTTATGCAATTATCTATGTCCCATACTCTTTATTTTTTCCTTAAAGGAATTTCACTTGGGCTGACATGTTCTCTATGACCAGGTCTCCACAGACATGCACTCACCGTGATTTTTCTATTGTGGAAAATAATTTAGCTACCCATTCCAGACTTCAGGCTGTCGGACAGCCTACCTGGAGCAGAAGCGAGGCTGCTGGCTATCTGGAATCCCAAGACACTTTATATCTGTTCTGATCTCTTCCCTGTGTACCAGCACCTGGCACCGACCTGCCCATCGCAGGTGGTCTGTGGACATGCAGCGAGTTTGATACCTCCTGATGTACATACAGTTCATTCACTGCGCACCGGTACCATAGTTCCCAAAGGAGCCAAGCTTCCTCAAGGGCTGTAAAAAGTATGGGCCAGTGTTGAGGCTTTCCACATACAAGTCACGTTTGCAGGGACAGCCTTGCTCTCTCCTCCAGGCGAGCAGACAGAGGTGGCAGGATGACCTCTCCCTCTGGACTGAGGTGGACACCCACAGCCACCCATGCTGGGCTGCCTTAGCTTGTGCTTCAACTCACTCTGCAACCCACACTGTGAAACTCACAGAGTCTCCACAAGACCTTTCTCTCTTGTGTACAAAATCTCAATGCTTAGTTAAAAACCCTCTCATTTTCAGTAATTCAAACTAGCTTTTTTTTCTTTCTAATAAATGTTAGTAGCAATTGGAAATCTTGTAAATTCATGCCACATAGATTAATCTTGTTAATGGCAAGCAGATATCTCAACATAGTGGTCTATCACACAGTTCCAGCCACGCAAATCCCCTACCTTTAAAGCATTCTAAAAAAATTTGGGGTTTATGTATGCTAGGGTTCAGTTTGAATCTGTATGAGTAGCTAACTTTCCCTTACTTGTACCTCCTGGAATTTTTCTATGTAATCTATATTTTAGAAAGTACAGGCCATTAACTTTGTGCAACACTACCCATAATTACTTTCACTGGGAAAATGGTCAAGAACTATTTACATTCTTTAAAATTTGTAAGTTTTCTTCTAGATTACAGTAGGAGATATTTTAACAGATGAAGAAGTATTTTTTAGCAAATCAATATTAATTTATCCAATTGTTATGGTCTCAAGAGCCAAAGTGTGTTGTTGTGCTAAGCTGAGAAGAAAGAGTTTACTCTGAGCAAAAGTTATTCAAATATTTATAAGACTAGATAACTTAGAATAGAAAATACAGATGGTAGGAGGCAACACTGAGTCACATTGTTTCAGCCACCCTTTCACTTATTAAAGGCAAGAAGTCTAAATGGGCAGATAGTGTGATCACTAATTTCGTCATGCAATTTTCAGCCGAAATCCAAAGTTCAGTTTATTTTTTATCTTGAAGAAGTGATGCAGCTAGGGCTGCAGAAACAAGTTCATATAGTAGCAAAGTTTATATTCTTCCTTGACTAAAATATTTCAAGATGTTATAGATAACTTCCTACCAAGGCTGCATATTATATATACATATGAAAATAATAATGTATATCAGTTCATATTCCATAATGCATAATAAAAAGCCAGTTTCTCTAGTGGTAATATCTAAGCCTAAGCAAACTGCAGGCAAATGTTAAGATCTGCCATGTGATTAATACTGATATCAACCAATCATCCTTATTTACCCCAGCCCTTATAGTCCATATTCTACTTCACATAGGTGAATAATTAAAAGCAAAAGCCGGAGGAAATCATTAATAGTTTTGTCATCTACAAAGGTCACCCAGTTGTGCATCATAATTATATAATCATAAATGCAAGGCATTATTATTATAAACATGTGAAGAAAAGGAGCTAATACTCTTAGTTTCAGAATTTGTCTTGAAAACCCCTTTCTCATCATTTTGTTTACAAGACATACTTAAAAACTGCAACTATTCTAGTCTTTGCAATCTTATAGTACTTCTTCCTTGAAGTAAGAATAGAACATGTCTTCCAGCTACCATTCTTTTTTAAACACCAATTCTTCTATAAGGTACAATAAATTATTGCAATAACCTTTCACTCCTCTAGACCTAAGTTCAAATGTAACTGATGTTAGAAAGAAAATGAGTTTGTTATTTTAAGCTTAATCACATCAGACACCTAAATTCTCAGAAGCAATCCAATGGAGGTGCTCTGCATTTGGTAGGTTCGTTTCTCCTGTTGACACCAAAGGCTCCCCAAAAGCCCACCCACAAATCATAGCTAACAAACTCCGTCCCCAATTTAGCATCATGCGTCAGATGTGTAACCCCATCTGCGTGAGTGGCCCACTAAAAGCACTGGGATTATTCAGGCATGTAAACGTATACGTCTGCTGAAATGTTGACAGAACTGAGAGTGCCGGTGGTCAGGAAGGGGTTATAGCACTAGAGAAACCAGTACACGATGAAACTTTCTGTAGAAGAGATCAACTTGGTTTTGCCTGCTAATACAACATTTTGAAAATGTACTGTTTTTTTAAAGGGCAAATTAGGAGTTCTGGGGCTCTTAGAACTAGCGAACACAGAAAATCAATTAAACTAACATGTGAAGCTTAAATATAACACATTGTAAACTCATATTTTATGCCTCCACTTTAAGTGCACTTAGATGATCTCCTGGAGGAATTCAAAAAGTGTTATCTTATTTTGTGCCCAAAACCAGAAAAAGAGCTCCACTGGGCTTGGCAGGCTGTTAAAATTAAAATAGCTGTTTGAGCACAGCATAATATATGAGATGTTTAAGGCATTTTCCTCTAGAATTTTGGTTTATCTTCTTTAGTTAATTTTCTGAGATAAAATCCAGTTATAAATAACCTGAAGGCACTCTCAGTCTGCTGCTTGTGGGATGGCAAATCTTTAACAGCCAGAAATTCTGCCTCTTAGAGATCTCTTGAGGGAATAATAGTACTTTGAAAATTATCCAAAGGAAAATAAGCAAAAAGCATTATAGAAATTATAAAAATCTGTAATTATGCAGGAAGTTATACTATATTTATAAGCTAATGAACTATCACCCATAGGCTTTTTTTTTTCTTTTTAAATACAAACATAAAAATATTCATTGACTATAATCAATACAAACTGCTGATTTTCACCAAAATTGAATATAAAGACTTCCAAGTACATACTAGAGAATTTCTGCAGGATAAATCCCTACAGACATGTGCCAGATTAATAAAGAGAAATAAAAGCTAACAATTAGAACAGATGTGGCTAAAGAATTGAAGCAGAACTGCCCAGAACTTTTACTTTTCAGTACTCTAGAATCAAGAAAAGAGTTATACCCTGACAGCATGTAAAACAACTGAAATATGAAATTAATACTTTCTCTAAACCAAAGACTACAATAACAATATCCTGGCTGTCATCCATTGACTATGTATATAATTACCACAGTGCCTACTACTAGAAAAGTAGGAGGCAATTCAAAACAAAAATTGAGTCTGTCAGACTAGATACTGTAAGATTTATTCTTGTCAAAGATCTGTAGGCCACAAATAATAATTGAAGTTCAAGCAGTTTAAAAAAAATATTTGTGGAATATAAGAGCAATCTTTCTCTTTTTTTAAAGGTCTAAAACTGCTATAGAAATCTGCAAGTCAATCACCTTGTCAACATTAGCAAGGAAAACAGTTGAAAGCCATTCTGACAGGCAAGGTAGAAAGGAACACATATTTGTAACATAATAGAAAATAACTGGTAGAGAATTAGAAAGGAAAAAATCTGCCTAACTATTCTCCTTGACTTTTCTGAGGTTACAGAGAAGGTTGATGATGGTAGTGCAAATGGCATAATTTATTTGGATTTTCAGAGTGCCGGCAATGAAATTTAATGTTTGAAAGGTAAGAGCTTAAGAGGACGGACAAAAGACCTAAATCTGAGTATCAAGACAGAAAAGAAAAAGAAAAAGGGATGGTTAGGGAGGGGGAATTAACTACACCAGCAAAAACCAGATCTTGTATTGTGCAGATAATGTCAATTTGACTTGCTACTTTTAACTCAATACAAATAATTAGACAAGTGAAAAAAATAATTCTAAATTAGAGACAATCAGAGCAAACACTTTCTCATAGGGAGAATAATATAAGTCTAGAAAGAATGGCAAAGTGTATTTGTTGTCACTGTACTGAAGGAATAAAACCACAATTTACTGGCTATCTCTCATTGTTAAAATGCTACAAGCCCTCATGATTACAGTCCTAGTTGTCTTCACTCACAGTTCTTAATTTAGAATGACAAAGAAGAGTATTTTTTCCCAAATGCAACTGCACTTTCCCTCACTTAAAATAAAATGTAATGAAACAATACTGAACCTTTGATATACACAGTTTTAGAGATACCTTAAAAACTCCACTGAAGACATCACATCTGACAGGGAGAGTTTCTAATGCCGTGGAATGCTGAGATTTGCAAAATCCAGACGCGCATTTACTTTTCATTGATATTAAGCTCTCATTTATTAAGTTAATTCAATGCTGTGGAACTCATATAGTTGTAAAAGCTTTCGGTTAAACTTCTTTCTCCCCAGGATTTTCAAAATTTCAGTGTAAGCTGTCTGCGGGTCTTTTTTGTACATAGAGCAGTGTGGCAAGGCTTTAAGCAACAGTTCAGACATTCTCCCAAATATTCATTAGATATTGCTCACACAAAATTCAGATGAAGCATTTCCACTACATTTTTCAATTATTCGTAATCTGCAACATTAGCTAAAATTGGTACTAGGAAATCCATTGCCAGCAATGTGTGTATTTGTGTGTGTGCATGACAGAGATGCATTTTTATGCTGATCCCTCCAAGATCACAAAGTAAACATTATGACTTCTACCTTGGACAATGAAACAAACATCTGCTTATTCAATGAAAATATATATATAATTCTGAATTACCAAAATCAACCCAACTTTGAATGATTCAATCAACAGGAGAAGTTTCTGTGAATGATGGGACTGTACTTTGTACTTTAGAGATATGTAATCTGGGCTGCCTATCTCTCAATTCTCCTTTACCTCCTTAACAACTTTAGATGCATAAATAAAATCTAGGACATTCCATTTATATTTTTAACTTCAAACCAGGCATGAGAGAAAGCATTTTGCTGAATGTCAAACTCACACAAATATTATGCATTAAAAATGTAGTTGCAAGACCACTTTTTGAGGTTTCAGTTCCATTAATCACATTGCCTCTAGTGGGGATCGCTGGATTTCACTCCAAATAGTTTGTATCCACACAGCACAGTCTACCGTTGCCTTTCCATTTTTTCCCTCCCTCCTTACCACTACTGAAAAAAAAAAAAAAAAAAGAGTAGCTATTCACACTAGCAAGGATGAAGGCTGACTGTGAAGACTTGCAGAAAGATCTTATGATGTTCAGCAACTAGGCAATAAAATGGCGGATGAAATTAAATGTAGATGAATGTCAAGTGATGCACATGGGAAAAAACAAATGCAACTTCAGATGCCTGCACTGAACTTATTCTTAGGATGCAAGAGCCAGATCTTAGCGTTATAACACAGTGCTATGAGCACATCAGCTCAATGCTCAGTAGCAATTAAAAAAGAAATAGGAAGCTGAAAATTATTAGGAAAAGAATGGAGAAGAAAATAAAAGTCACAATTATGTCGCTGTATAAATTGAAGATCTGCGTGCATCTTGAAAACTGTGTGAAGTTCTGGTGCCCTCATCTTGAAAACTTATCACAGAACTGGAAAGCTTCAGGGAAGGGCAAAAAAGATTATTATTGCTATGGAATAACTTCTGTAAAATTAAATTCTGGATCTTCCTCACAATGAGACAGCTGACCGGAGACATACTTGTGGTCTACAAAGCTAAGAGCAGCTTGGAGGGGTGAATAGGGACAGACTGCCTCGTTCAGTGCAGGAGCTGGGTGCCATTAGATAGCACTAGCAAGTTCCAGGCTCAAAACAAGTAAAAGGAGTCACTGAACTTTATACGCATTATGAAGTTCAGCGGTTAAATCCCTCCCACAAGACACTGTGGATGCTGAAAGTTTATGAGTCAAAAATTGACTGATTAATGTAAGTTATTAGAGGCTGGGAGAGATTTGGGGAAAAATTCTCTGTGGTCTGATGATTGTCCGTCTCTTTCTATGGGTTCTGCTGTTATCATTTGTCAGAGCAAGTATACTAGACTGGTTTGAACTTTGGTCTGAGCCTGTATGGGCATTTTTTATGAAAAAATGCCACACACGAAACACATCATTAAAAGAAAAAGGGAGCTATTGGATTGCAAGGTGGGTAGAAGACCAAAACATGCTGAATAATGCTGAAGAATGTCTCAAGCAAGTACTTTTCCCTGGAAGATTTATAAATAAGCATGACTGTCTATATACTATCAATAACACATACCAAAAAGCCAGATCAGCTTTTTAATTTGTAATATCCCTCTTTTCTTCTTCACTAAGTTCTGGGCTAACAAAGTTTGGTTTAAAAAATAAATGGCCACAGAGTTTGCACCCAGCTGCTTTCTTATACCTGCAGCAAAAAGCACAAGGTTTCACTAGGACAGACCCATCCTACAGGTCAATGATGATGTTAAATCCCATTTCTCTTTACCACATACCCCAAAGCATTCTGTGCTGCAACCACTGTGTGTACCATACCCAAAATGATGGTTTCAGGCCCCTGGGGCACAGACTCTGTCCTTTATTACTTTATTGGAATAAATGTAGTTTTATTGCTTTAACTACAAATGAATCAAATGTAACAGTTTAATACAATAATCATCCTGAGGAAGAAATGGAGATTGCAGATTGATGGCAAAATTAAGCTGGGGGATCACATACTTTGTACAGGCCTTTGTTTCTGCATTTGTCTACAGCTCCTGTACACAGACCATTGCAAATGGGAACTCCTTTCATATAATTTTTTTTTTTCTTTTAGCAAATGTGGGTTCAGCTGTTACAGGGGACAACACAGCAGCACTCCTTGTTTAAAACGTGCTCTCTTCACTGACAAATACAGTACAATTAGCATCTTAGCCAAAGCAATCAGATGACACTTTCAATGCTAGCCCTCCTCAGTGGAAAATCCTTTACTGCAGTATAGTTAAACTGGGGGTGACTATACCCCTCTTGTCTCTTCCCTTTGCACAGAACTACACCATTAGCATCAGCATCCAGGACTGGATAAAGAGCCACAAGGATCTCTCCTCCAAAAAAACCTACTAGGGGGATGTAGTAAACAGGGGGAACCCTCAGTTTAACAAAAATCATCCTGCTGGAAAGGCAGACAAACACAAAAACCCATCCCAGAAATATATTTATTTGAGGATTTTGGTTTTGTTATTGATCTTCCCATTCTCCTCAGTTAAAATCATCTTAGAGTGGATATATTCCAGTCTTTATTATTACTCTTGTCACTCCTTAAAAAAAAATCTTTCAGAAAAAACAGAAAAAAGAGAAGGACTCTTCCTTTCTTGAAAGGATTTTAAACCTGTGTTTGAACTGCCTTTCAAAAGAGAGGGGCTTTAGTTATCCTCTGATACCAGGTCTGGTTGAACAGTATTCAATACCATTCAGCACCATCTTTTTCTGAAGACTGTGTCTTGGTTTACTGCCAATGTCCTTGATCAGAGCACAGAAGCATTTACTTAGGAAAATAACATTAAATGGCAGCCCATGGCAACAATAACAGCTCTATCGCCAGAATACACTTGCAGAGGATGCATGGGTGGCTCGATGGCCCTGAACACTTAAGTACATTTTTTTCCTTTCAATTCCCTCTGGTACATTAATTTTTATTGATAGCTTATAGCTATGGCAAGTGGTCTTGGTTTTACTAACTTGCAGGACTGAAGAATTGCACTGATGTGGAAAAAAAAAAACCCAACATAACAACAAGCTACCTGGCCACCAAGCTGTGTGTTTACATTTTTGAACCAAGAACCTTTATTAAATTAGAAGAGCAACTGATCTTCCCTCCCCTATCTGCTCAGTCATTAATTTCTTTTAAAGATGAAAAAACTATAATTTCTCTAATTTCAGAGGAGTGCTAGTTGATTTGCTCTGCAGTCCTGGGTACAAAGTGCAGTGGATTTGGGAAATGTACGTGTTCTCTTCTTCTTTCACAACCTATTCTTAATAGGTCAGCTAAAACCTAAGGAAATTTCTGTAAATGCATAATGTACATGGAACTGAAAACCTCAACAAGTTGCAGGGAGAAAGAAAACAAACAGTATATTACAAAGAAATTGGATAGTGCTTAATGTTGCTTCCTTTTTCCTGCCTGTATCTTTATATGTATTACAAAGATGCATCCGTGTCCAGTTTTATCTTAAAAATCTGATTACTAAAACAAAGCAGAAAAAACAACTTGTCTGATAATTTGTATTAAATAACTGATTTGTGACAAAATGGTTAGGGAAAAAAGATTATAGCATCCAAGTGCAGAGAGTTCTCACTGGCCAGGTCTGTAATTAAGCTCTTCTAGAGATTGTGCTGGAGGTTCTGGTGTTAATGGATCATGCTGAGGTTTGTTTGTTTTTATCCACTGAAATCTTAGGGGACATTATGTTAATTCAGACTGAATGCAATTTCTGTTATTTCTACATATGTGACATAAAAATGACCTTGCATTGTTACACAGCAATACAGCTGCATGTTGGTGGCAAGAAATCTGGAACATGTGGAAATCGCTGAGTCAAGCCTTTAAAAGTAACACACACATTAGTAATGCTAATGATACTTGAAAAAAAAGTGTTTTAAAAAAATCAGTGCATTACAAATCTTTCATTACAAAACCCAGAGCTCTTATAAAAGGAGTATTCTTTCTCTCAACTTGAAATTAGCTCTGTCTTCATGTATGGGTCATATATTACTGTTCACTGAAACATCACCGTATCCTGCGATTAACCCTGCACAGGCATGAAAGAAAAGGGATACAGAACAGAGCACAAAACATCCCTCTGCACGTACTCTGTACTGAGTCTTCACCTACAGTTTCTACAGTGTGTCAGTGAGTCATGTAGTCTTCACAGATGAAACACGCTGCCAGCACGCATGCCCACAGGAACTCATGGCGCCTACACCTCAGTACCACACCTACACAATGTATAGGGCACCTGGTGGACATGCTTCAGTCCACCCCTGAAGATCTTGCTGAGCAAACCAGAAGGAAGGAATACTGACTAAATGAACATGCGTTTTTCCTCTTTTTTACTGCAGTCCAATGATTCAGCTTGTGCTATCAGTAGACTTACTTTAACATTACTGCCTTTTGACAGGTATTTGCCTTTGGAGGAAACAATAGTGCCACTGAGTCTTGGCTCCAAAATTGTCAGGAATCACTGCTAAGCCATATGGATCCATAGCACGCTCACCAGTATGGCCCAGTTGAATTAATTGCTAGTAGCAGTCATCCCAGTGGCTCCAAAAGCACTGAAGTATGTAGATGACTGCTGTAGAGATTGACTTCCTCAGCTGTGGTCTCAGCGTGCAGGTTCTGTGGGACAGACGTATCTCTTCACAAGTCTTTGCACAGTTGCCAGCACAGCAGACACTCATCATAAGGGGTCTTTGGACACTACATTATACAACGAAATGCCACTGCTCATGATTGTATCTAAAAGGCACAAAATGAAACTAAGACTGAAAATGGGGCTCATCTTCAGTCCTAAAAAACAATGGGAGTTTGGATCAGATTGTTAATGATTAGGCTAACAAAAATTATTTCATAAGCATCTTCTTTCCCAATTAAACAACGACTACACAGTGTGACATAGTAATTGCCTAAGCTACTCTCCATTTTATGGCATATATGGTGAGTAGCGCTTGAAAGGAACCTCACCTTCGTGCACTCTCTGAGCATACTGCTACAGCACGGGATCATGCTGGTTCCAACTGCAGGAGATTGGTAAGGTAAAGGCTTTTTAGAAAATGAGAGATATAAGCTCCTTTAATTTAATAATATATCTAATTTTCATTTGCATGCTCTCATCTTTGTTTTGCCTTTTTTCAACATTTGAATACTCTGAAAGGAGGTAATGAAACCCGACTAATCAGCAGTTTCAGAGATGAATCTGATCTCCAGGAGCTCTTTGGGAAAAAATGATTGAGGCACAGGGTTTTTCTAGTTCTGATTAGGAATCTGCAATCAAAAATTATGTTTACATAAAGAAACTTAAATATTATCAACAGCATGTAACACTGCAGAATTGGTACTAATGATAAAAATGAAGTGCTAGTGAATCAATTTTTAAATTTTTAATATTTAAAACAACAACAACAAATCTTTTCCCTTTTAACCACAAGAGCTATGACTTCCTGATAAAAATCCCAAAGGTATTTTCTTCTTCTCTGGAAGGCATATTTCCCTCTAATTAATTAGGGTGAGGGACTGAGGCAAAGTGAAAGGATAAAGTAGAACCTGACTGCTTTCCGCAGCTCTCACTGCTCTTTATAAGCTGCAGAGAGAAATCTCACCTATAAAGCTATTTTGCTATGATTTTAGCACCTGCTTACAAATTAGGGTCCCAGTCCTTCATTCAGTGAAGTCTGTCAACAGAAGTAGTGACTGTATATAGGTTAGCTCTATACTGGCCAAACCCACATGTTTTGGCATAGTAGAAAGGCTCAGGATGACTGTCCTGACAATGGGCTCAGGACCGTATCTTTTACTGCCTGAACTGAAGCAAAATATTGATTAGGACTGCTTTTAATATGCTTCCTAAATTAATGTTTTTCTTTCTTTTCCTTCAAGGCTTCCCAGTAGCTGAATTTTAGAAGCAGCTTACTAGCTCTGAAAATGTTCAGGTCTGTACGTGAGGTTTCCTATTCATATGTGAGGAGAAATACATTTTAACTGAACTGAGAAACATCTTTTATAACAGTGAGAGATAAAGAGGGAAGAGCGAGAGATTGTTCTACAATCACATAAAAAGATCTTGGCAAATGCTTCTGCAATACTTAGATTAAGAGATACAGCAGATATTTTGTCATTTGTTTCCTGGGTTTTTGACTGGCTATAGCAGTAAGGGAAGTGTTACCATAAACATCACTGAATTGCTAGAGGAAATTTTATTGTCTGCCAGATTCACAAATTGGAATCGATCTTCATTCTACCAATACCAGTTTTGCCAAAGTTTCTGCAAAGTAGACACAACAAAATATGGTAGCCTCTTGGGTTACTCCTGATTAAATTCATATCATTTGTCTTGAAACAAAAGTTTTTTTTCTTTTTTTTTTAATCTGACTGCAACATATAATTTTAGTCAGCTAACACTAAATTAGACACCCACTCAGATTTATTATGATAAGAACATTCAGTAAGCTAATTTCAAGATGATGACTCCTATAAATTCTTATAATTTATTATTTAGTACTTTGGTTTTTAATCATTAAGTACGTGAAGACTTTGTAGGTCAAACCTGTATTAATGAAGACAGTAATCTATTTTTCAAACTCTCTGCTCCTCACCCACCTTTCAAATTGTAAATTAACAGAAATATCTTTAAACATATGTAGAAGAACAAAGGGAAAAATTGGGAGTATTTGCAGCACCATTTAGCTAACCGTTCCTGAGACCGTGTCTATTAAATCCATTTCCTCACAGTTTTTGCAACTCTTACCAAAGGGAATGCTGAAATCAAACAAAACAAAAGATAGTCCTTAAATGAGCAATTTTAATAATCAGAAGAGCAAAAATGAATTGAAATTATGCAAACATAAGCATTAAAGTTTTCATTAGATTGTTACATTAGCACAAATGGGGTCATTTAGAAGAACTTTCCCTTGCTGGCCACATGTTTCTAAAACTTAAATATTAACCATATGAATTTTTTAAGAGGGAAGTAAAGATATCAGAGCAGAACTTCTCTTTCACTCAAGCCCATTGCTGGAGTACAGATTGCCTAATGGCTCTTTTATCTGGGCGGTACTGGAGGGAGCCCTGCTGCCATACTGGCCTCTGACTTTGGATTTACCATTCTGATTTTACGCATGCTGGTCCTCAGCACATATTGACCTTTCACTTATGTTACATCTGTTTGTTTTTACATCTAATGTTTCATTGTCCTCCATTCTCTGGTGCTTTTATCCCCCGTGGGACATGTAATCCTTACAACAACACTGGACATTCTTTTCAGGAATGCATCAGGACTGAAAATCTGAATATATCACACACAGTACAGCATATTAAACTATTCAAGAATGCTGTAAATCAGTTGAAATGTATTTTTAGGAAGAGCTCCCATAACTATTGCGGATCTCACACGCACGCATTTATCTTTTGTCTGTTGTCGCAAACTTAGTGATTCATTTGTTACTGGGAATAATAGTTGCGTCATTTCTTCATGCAATTAATAAAGCTTTGTGTCATGTGTACCTAGTAAATGAAATTCACAACAGGAAACAAAGCATTGCAAACAAAAGGCATTGCTAGAGCTGAACCAGTGGTTCACTGGTCTTCCTCTTGTAACCTTCCAACAGAGGAACAAATATTTCTGGAAAATATTTAATATTGTGTATGTATGAGAAAGCAACATCGCAAACATTTTTATTCAGCCTGTGGACAGACTCCTCAACTATCAAAAATATATTTGGTTCTGGTGGAAATCTTGTGAAAAAGAGTCTCACCTTCCCTAAGATGTATGGAAAAGAACATGCAAGAATTCCAAAACAGGACTAAAGGATTTAAAAATCAGAATCCTTTAAGCACTGACTGATTTAGCCATAGAATAAACCTCTGGCAATGACCATATTATAACTATGACTAGAGCAACAGAGATTTCCTTGGTCCTCCATTATTTCCACAATTATAAGCTCTGCCAAAAAGATAGTGTCTTGGGAGTGGTTTGGGGGGTCAGAGGGGACAGGAATGAAGGGTGGAAAACAAGGAAGGAACTCGGCTTGCTTGTGGTCAGGAAAAGAAATTAAAGGAATGGAGTCAGCATCTCTGAAAGTGTCCTAGACCCAAGAGGTGTAAGTAAGCCGCAGTCCACGTGTTGGTGAGGCAATGGCACTGGTCATGTCCAGAGGGTGGAAACAAGAACTAGGAGAAACAGCACCTAGTCCAAGGACTGAATTTTTAAGTTGTTAACAATTTCATGTTCAAGAAAGCATCAGGAAAACATGTAAGAAAGCATGTTAGTGTCATGCTGCCCTTGAACATGTGCACCTTATCCCTTCTGCTGGGTTTATAAGCGTAAGCACAATGCACTGCAGCAAGGGCAGAGGTTTCTGAACCAGACCGGGTCCACCACCCATCTCTGCATGAGTGTGCACCAGGGGCACTCGTCTACACAAACAGCCCAGAGGAAACCTTAGTTAACTCACTGCCTCTCCAAAGAGCCAATTCAGGAATCACCATAGACACAAAACCTTCAGAAAACTCCAGACATGCCCTGAATGTCTTTAGATCTCACTGAAGGGAAACCAAGAGACAGAGAAGTCAACCAGCATGAACAGACATATTTTGAACGTAACCAAATTTTGCAGAGGAATGAACTGTTTGTGAGTGGAGATAATTTCAAGGCCTCTACCCTCCAGCACTGATGTATGAAGAAAGCCAAGTGCATTACCTGGAGCCGTCTGGGCCGTGGTGTGAGATGGAAAAATAAAATGGACGTATTGTGCCCATATAGTGCACTGCTGCTGGGAGGTGCAGTTCCTGCCCAAACCCTTCCTGAGACAATGCACAACATGCCCCTGAGTTTATCCATATAAAACCATGTAAGATTAAAATTTACCAACAAGGTGTTAAAAAAAATCAGAGTTTTCCTAATTTGGATACTACTTTACACTAGCTGGGTTTCTCCCTTTCTACATTTGTTATCACAACTAACAGCAAAACTAATAGATCATTCAGTTACAAATATTTAGCAAGCTTTTTATAAGTAATTTGGTGTAGATGGCTAAACTGATGGCAATGAACTTTGGGGGTATCATTCAAATCAACCTCTATTGTATGAAGCATGTGTGGGAATTTACATACTAAGGAATGCTCTGAAGGCCTTTGATTCATCTTTGTCTTAGGTTTCCAGGATAGGCATTCATGAGACAAGGACAGAATAACTTCCAGTAAACAATGCTCCTCTGCATCCTCGTCTGGAGGGATCACTTCCAGAGACCGAGCAGGCAGCTCCCTCACAAAGGCCATTTTGTTCTTGGCTTCTGCTACTGGAAGGATTCACATCATAGGATTTTTAATGATGCTCTAATACTCCAAAATCCAAGCTTTGAGATGATGGAGGCCAACTTCTTTTGTTTTCACTGAGAACAAAACTGCTTACAGCATGGCTGACTTTGGTCCGCAGACCCTTGCCTGCTGGGGTCTAGACCAAAATCAACAAACCTTTTTACAAAGGCCACTGCACAGCTGTGAAATGATAACTTTCAGGCACTGCAGATTTGGGTCATATTTGACCTAATGATCTAGAAGTGAAAGTCTCCTTAATCCCATTACTAACGCTTTGACTCATCCAGCTCCTGACTGTAAAAATGTCTGCTAAATTCCTTAGAAAGTTATGTTTTAATCTGAGAATATTAATTACATTTAAAATTATGACTCCCTCATGATTTATAACCTTGCAGAAACTATTGCATTTCCATATGTGGTTTTGCCATTTTCACTTCTATATACCTATCATTTTCCATTGTTTATTTTCCTTGATTGATGGTAGGGCTTTGGAGGTTTCCCATTATGAGCTTTATAATTATCAGTGGTAATAGAGAAGCTCTTCCTATTATATTCAGTGAGACTGCCCAAATTATTCATCGTAGACCATTGGTACAGGACTACAAGAAAATAAGAATTTATTTCCAGTCTCGGGCATATGCTAGATAAGAGGATGTATTTATTTCTCCATGTTTCAAAAGGATTAAGGTTTGAAAAAATAAATATCACTTAGCTTGTCAGCATGAAGAACATTATGGTGCTGAGTTTAAAGTCCCTTTTCCTGGGTTAAGTACGACAAATCTAAAAACGGGAGGGAGGAAATCTCAACTATATCCTTACTCAGCTAAATAAATGAATACTATATATTTTAGCCGTTAAGCAGGTTTACAGAACAGACTGCACAAAACTGTATCTTGGCTTTAACAGTATAATGTGCTTATTTAGAGAAATGCTACAAAATTCCAAAAGTCCTTGACCCTTGGCTATTCCAAGAGCTCACTGAATACATCATCTGGGTTTTGCTTAATTACACGTAATTAGGAAATGTAATTATGCTTTCAGTGTTACTCTGCATTAGGAGTGTAGTGGACAGCAATAACATCAGTAGGATACAGTTCTTGAAATGGAAAAAAAAACCAGTCGACCTATATAAACAGACAAAATATAGAAAGACTAGTAAGCCTGAACATGAAAAAATAAGCATTTTGCTCTTGGTAATAGATGAATATGGGTTTTAAAGGCATTTTGCCAGTCTTTTTGTTCAGAGCATCATTTAATGATACGCTCATTTGCATCAACAATCTGAGCGTCACCAAATAATTTTTTTCTCAATTACTTTGATATGCTAACTTTCTAACATATTTATGACTTTTTATCATTATTTCACGTGCTAAACTTCATCCAGGCCACAGATTAGTAAATTTAATTATGTCATCTCTATGAATTAAAACATTTTCTTCATGTGTGCTTCCCTATGCAAGTGGTGCTAATGCACCATGATTAGGAATGCTGTCTGAAATAAGCTCATTCCCAAAGCAAAATTTACATGGCTTGGTAACGTGGGAAGGCAGCTATTTCACGCCTTGATGACTGCCCACCAAAGAAAACAGAAAGTAGATGAATGCAAGTTGACAAAACAGATATAAGGGAAAGAGATCTGATCTTCTAGTACATCACATTTCTGCTTCTTTTGTTTATCATACTTTAACTGCCTATTATAGCATCTAGCTATAATAAAATAATACACTCCATTAAATATATTCGTTACTTGTAATGTTTGCTCAGTGCTGAGAAATATTTCACCAAAGTATACTTTAGTAATACGGCATTTAGTCTTAGACTGGGCTTTGCCCTCCAAAACTTCATGGTAAAGACAACTGCGAGGTCAGCTGTATTCCATCCTGAGGCAGAATGTACACACTGCTTTTTGTACAGGCCCTGGGAGAATTTTATTTTTGATGCATACCCTCTGCATACCTCCTGTCTGCTGTGGATACCCCTACTCCTCACGCCTACTTGAGGGTCAGGCTGAGATCATTATATATTAGCGGGAGTGATGGTGGTTTAATAGTGAGGCAGAGGGTTGTCCTCTTAGACTGCTCTCTCAATCTGCCAGGGAATCATTTTCTGCCATTTGATGACAGCCTTCCAAACTGAGCTCCATCTTGCAGGTCAAGCAGAGGCAAAAGTTACACTCATAAATGCAGCCTCCGGCCATTTGGAGGGGACAGTAACCTGTGGCACAGAGGATGACATGAGCCACTGGAGGTAACTGGGGTCACCCCTTAGGTAACAGCAGGATGTGAGACCTCAGACTCACTGTCCCATCCCCCTACACACCCAAATCAGTCCCGTATCCAGAGGACTTCAGTAGGAGAGCACAGAAAGAAGTCCCTCAGGGTGCATGCCATGTTCCCAGCACCTTGGGGCACCCACACCTCCTGCCACTGGTACTTGGTACTGGCACAGGAGGTGCAGTCACCTTGGGATACTGAAGGTGAAACTTCCAGTTAGGGCAGAAAAAATTTTTAGACATCTTTGCTCTAATCTCAAGAGCATCTGAAAATGGCAACGATTTTGTAGTAGCATTTCAGTTTCCTATTAACAGTCTGTTTCTACGTGGGATAAGGTCTTAACTACTTCAGAGGTAGGCTGATTTTTGTTAAGAATCTATCTCCACAAATGCTATATATAAACCATTGGTTTCTGTTATTAAAATATTAAACAGTGGCTACACCTTAAATATCACAGACAGTTTGAATTGGATTAGATATACTCTCATCTTTTCCTTGAAGTGTTTAGCTCTGTTGCTGTGCACCCTTAAACCATGTTTTGTTCCAGAAGTAACTGCAAGAACTAAGGAGGTGTGTGAAATAACACACTCTGTATAAGGTGCCTATCAGTTTATCAAGCTTTCAGAGCTCTTTTGAAATATGCAGTAAGCAAGCATCGCACACTACATTTATAAAATGAATGTAATATACACTAGATATAATCTAGGCTATTTTTATCTGCATTATATATCTTGCTATCTAATGTAAACTACTTACATGTTATCAGATATAATTACTGAATATATCTACTATTTGGAAAAGAGTGTAGCAAAAGATATAGAATTAAGGTAAAATGTAAAGGAATGCAAGTAATTCATTACTTAAATTGCTTCAAGAAGCTATGATGATGATATTCTGATATTTAAATAAGTTTCTTAATTAATCAGCCAAACATACACACAAGGAACCTTAAACTCATTCTTACCAACAGCAATATTTTAGACAAATGTATTTTTTGAAAACACTTCATACATACTAATTGTAATAAATTTATTTAAAAACTGCAATTTTATTTGCCATTATACCTTCTTAATGAAAACAGTTCTCATGAAGCTGTTTTACCATGACCTTCTATTACAAAGACAACAGACAGCAACAGAACATTTTAAATAACAAAATAAATCTGTGCTGGCAATTTTGAACACATTTCAATTGACAAAATAACATTGATGGCAAAAGCATGAATAGCCCCCCTGGCTCAGGGGAAGGGACAAGTCATGAAGGCAGGGGAGAAGGGAGGGGGAAAATATTTACAACTGCAGAGATGCACTTAACAGTGATCTATCTCTTGAATTTTCATATGGACATCTGAGTGCTTTGAAACATGTCCTAATCAAAAACAAGATTAATGAAATATGTTTATAAGCAATTCCAAATGTTTCTTGAGATCCCAAGCAAAGGACATATGAATCATATTAGCTGAACACTTAGGTCAAGAAAAGAAATAAAATCACATGAACAAACTTTTGTAAATTGGATATTTTTTATTTGCTACTATCTGAAGATCACTAGTGAACTAATTACTCAGAGAAACTCTTCAGCATTTAGGTAAAAGAAACAGTTCTAAGAATCTCTGATCATTCTCTGTTGAAGAAATGGCATTTTTACAAACCTTTTCCAGTGTGTAGTATTGCATTGGAATTTGTGGCCTTACAGAGAGGTTTTAAGTCCTACATACAGATTTTCTCTTACAGCTGGACTCCCTGGATACAACATGTGGGCTTCTGGTGGGAATGACTAGGTAAAAGAAAGAGCAAGCCACAGAGTCTTAACTGGGAAGTGTCTCTTTCTCTATATATTTAAAATATACAAAAATGTACATGTATAAATATACATATTTTTAATATATATATATATATATATATAAATAAAATACTCCAAAAACAAAGCCTTAGAACCAACTGCATTTAGGATCTGATTAAAATGGGTGTGAAAATAGAGAAACCATCAAAGAAAACATACAATTTATTTCCCCAACTCTGTACACTGGATGGACTTTTAGATTTTAACAGACTGTACAACAAGATGTTTGCGTTTTAGTCTGAAAGGCTGTTCCACTGATACTGCTACACTTGTTTTTATATTGGGACCTACATTTTTCTTCTAAAAAGTTTCTATAAATAATAAAAGTGAAACCACTTTTAATTTACGAAAGGATTGTTCTAAGTACAAAGTGTTGTCTACTACTCGCTCAGCGGCGCTCTATTAAAACCCCACAATTTGGCTTCAGAAATAAGAAGAGAAAAACCTTGCTGCACCTGAAAAGTGCACAAGCTCTGAGCTGTGTCAAAGACCTTTGAACAAGCTTTATAAATGACATCCATATTTGTCCATTTTTGACTTAAATTGCTTTTGGTTCAACTGCATGCAGCACTGAATTGCCTTGATGCAATGTCATACGGAATGACATAAAACACAGAAAAAAGCAAGTTGCTGGCTAGGATTAGGAAATAAAGGAGTCACGGCCCTCGTTCACTTCAGTAAATGTTGGAGGAAATGAAAATGAAACTTCTGTTAAGAGGTAATCTCATCGAAGCTCGATAAGAGCAGGTGACATTTTATAAGTCTCAAGTTTTTCATGTTATATTTAGCAGGTACAATGAAACAATTTACATACAGTCCAAGATTGCTCATGTTCCTTTACTCTTTTTCAGAGTAAAGAGACACATTTTGCAACCCATTAGGTTCTCATTGTGCAACCTGAGGTTTAAATTCAGTTTTACCCCTGAGCAAGGAATCTCCCTCACCATCTCTTTCACGCAGCAAAGGTGAAGGTGAATCCCAGCATTTGGCAGGGATGTTTTTGTCTGCCCCAATCCTCTTCCTATCAGTGGCATAAGCATTTATTTAAGCTTGTAAAGATGCATTTTATACACCTAAATGCCATGTTAGTTGCTTAAATACAGAACTGTGCATCCAATTTTGAGTTCCCAGCTTTGAAACTGAGCTTTTTATTAGCATTTCTCCATCTTTTACCCTCGATTTTGACAATTGCCCTCATATAACTTCAGACACATTTGTACTCCCCTGTGATTTTTCTCATCCTCTAGATATCAGCCTCCCCTGCCCTCCTTATGGCTCCTGTTTCAGTCTCTCACCCCTGGATCCCTGAATGCCACCAGCACAGGCAAACAAGCATTTGTGCAACCGTACCTCTCGCAGCAGAGTGTTCTGAGTAATGTAACCCAGATGCATCCCGAAGTGCTGTCCCTAGGACTGTCCAGAATGACCACAGTGCAGAAGCGCTTGCAGGATTTGTCCTTTCCTGAAGTTATTTCAATTGTGTCAGTCCTGCTGTTGCACCCAAACTCAACGCTGTACCAGTTACCAGGAAAACCTTTCTGAATCGCTCTCCCTTCACTCCTAAACTACTTCTCCCACTATGTCACAGGTATTTAAATGCTATAGAGAAATTATTATCAGAGATGCATAGCATTTGCAAGTGCAGTTACTAATTTATATTACATCCATCTTTCCATGGATCCTGTCAAAAATCTTGATGTCCAAAAATCCCACAAGGCAACTGAAAAGGTAGTATAGTTTTCTGCACATATTTTGATGACATCAGACAGGAATGTCTCTTGTGAATCTGAGAGGGACCTATTAGGAGCACTTGTAATTTGGATGCTGACTGTTTGCATGGATCTAGTTGTGGTAGTTGACATCTTTCATGTTTTATGCAAATAAAAATAACTCAAGAGTTTATTCATTGAAACAGAAGTAGCACCCACATTCTGGGCATTTTTTAAAAAATCAGTGCTTGTTATACACAGAAGCATCTATTTCCATGAACTCCTGGAAAGTTTCATGTTTTTTAATCATCACTAAAATATTCAAATATTCAATTTGTAACCAATTTTGCTGTTTAAAAATCCTTTTGGAATAACATTTAAGTACATTATATAGAATGCATATTAAAAATAGATCTAGCCAATAATTTAAAAGAAGTTTATCACATGTATACTTTTATAGATAACCTCAAATTACCTAGAAATTGCTGTAATTCCCACATGCCTATCACATCATTATTTTTTATTTATATTAAGATAAAATCAAGAAAATTTATTTGGGATAAACTTACAAGCTAACATCACTTCCTTATTTGTGTAAATATCTTTTAAATAGTCCATGGCTTTCTAAACCTTACAATTACCTGATTCACATTTCTCTGTTCTCAAGACTGGGATAGGTAGGTGAGGTTAAGCCCTATAAAAAGAGAGGGGCCCAGGTTGGCACCACATATTTTTAAAAGTACAGAGGCCAAATCCTGTAAATGACACTGAGAAAGAGATGCAAAACTAGAACCTTGACCTCTTCCTCATTACCATGTAGTGATTATATTCAAAGTGCAATATTTATTTATATTTAATAATAATATTTAAGGAAGAAAACATTTTCAAGCCAGACAGATTAAAATATTTTCATTAAAACAGTGCTGCTCACTTTTTTTTTTTTTTTTCCCTGGGAGTAGAAAGTCAGAATTTGGAATCATTGTAGTATTACAGTGTGCAGTTTTTAAATCAGCCTAAGTAAGAATTCATAGAAGTTTCATTACAAGCAGCTTATCTAGTAGTTTTCAGTTGCTCCATAAAGTTTGCCCTCTGCTTCCTATAAAGCAGACATGAGGTTAACAGGAGAATGAGGACATTATTAATTTCGAGCATAAGGACATACATTCAGTGCCTCTAAAAGGATGACTATGGGCCACACAAATGATTTTTTAATAAATTCAGGTATTTATATTATTATATTATTATAATAGCAAGAGGCTTGTTGAAGGAGATAGAACATTTGTGACAATTTGAGTCACAAATGTTTGTATGCCAGCAGTTTCTTTTTGGTAGTTTTTATACTGTTATGCTAATATTAAAATAGACAGCCCGACTTTATTTCAGTCAAGACTGATACCTGTAAGAAATTCAAGAAGAAAAAAATTAAACACTACAATGCAATGTACTCTACCCATATATACTGCACACAATGAAATATGGATAATTTATTTTGGAGTTTAATAAATATCTTCAATAGAATAACTGATTTGCAGAAGTCAGTAAATATCATTAGTCTGACACTTAAGATGGCAACGTCTTCAACATCTAATAAGAGTTTTATCAAAGAAAAGTATATTAAATTTATGTATTAAACGAATGTCTCAGAGAGACAAGCAGTTCAGATGTGATCACATGTATTTTATTAGGTTGAGCCACAGCTTTGCACATCTGTGTATTCAACAGCAGGATTAAGCTAATGCTGTGAATGGAAACCGAATGAACCCATCGCTTTGTTTCTGTGAAAATGTATGTCTTTTATATCGATATTCTATTTCTAAGACAATGAGTAGCAGTTTTTAGTGATGAAACCCCATCCTCCCCAGCTGCACTGGTAAGTTGGTCCACGTGCGGGAAGAGGAGGCAGGCGATGGGAAGCTGTGCAGCTGTCAGACGCTGCAGCCCCTTACAAAGCCCAAAGCTCTCCAGGATGTCTCTGTGCACTCAGGGGCAAATGAAACATGGGGACGTAGCTGGAGAGTTTTGCTAGAGGAGAGGTGTGTGTGCCCAAGCCTGGCACAGTGCTCCCTCTCACACACCGACAAGCATTGCCTCTACCCTCGGCTCTGAAGGGGAAAACACAAAGTGGCTCACAGCAGTTTGAGATTTTTCTTTAACCTGACCTCTAGCAAGAAGTACTTAATTTAAAGCAGACATATCCCAGGTACTCTTCAAGGATCGCATGTCTGAAGTGAGATCTGTGTGTGTGCATGCAAACCGGGAACTGAACAGTGACGCACAGATTTGCGCTTAGAAAAAAAAAGAAGTATCAAATGTAGATTTCCTTCTGAAAGCATGACTGTTGCAAGTAAAACATATGTGAAAACTAAGGACAATAGAAGTTCATAAACGAGTCTCAACTCAAACAAAAAGCAATGGGATTTTGCATATCTATAACTGTGCACTCTTTTTTCCCTGTGGTAAGCATATGGTTGCATTCAAACTGGGGACATTTTTGTCCTAGCTATGTCACAGATTTCAGGAATGGCTTTGCATAAGTCACTTGGCCTTTGTTCAGTTTGAATGCTGCAGAAAAAGCTAGCCTACTGCATTTAGTTTTCTCTTTTTGCAGCAAGGAAATACAATACTCAGACTAGCATAATAATTTATGTATCAAGCAGATGTGAAAAAGACAAGATCACAACCTTTGCATCCAAATCCTGTTCCAGTAATACTACTAACATCCCATCTAACATACTTGCTTCAGTATAGTGATACATTTGTTTGCAATGATTGTTACATTGCTTTTGATTAATAATTAAAGAAAGATGCCTAACCCAGGAGGAAATCTTAGGGAATGACAGAAACATCCATTTATGATAGCACGGAGGTAAAGTAGTACAGCAGTCCCAAGAGATCAGCCACAGCTCAGATGTTACCTCCAATACATGCTGATGCCATCCTGCACTGTCAAATAAAACTGAACAGCACAATAGAGATATGTGACCAAAACTGTCAGCACCGATAGGTATTGCAGAAATTGTATTAGGAAAATGGATGTACTAAGATTCAATTTTTGGATTGTATAAGGGTTTAATTTGGCGACCTTGTAGGTCTCCTGGTGGAAGAAGGAAGAGATCCCACAGCATTTAAAGAAAAGAAAAAGAATAATCCATTTTCTGGCAATGCATATTTATCCCTTTATTTGCAACCCAGCTGACTGAAGACGGAAACTAGCCTGTACAACACGATGCCTCTTTGTTTCAGTGATCCCTTCTTCCTGCACATAATGACCAGAATGACTGCTTGTGATTCCTCTGCGCTCATGTTGGGGGAGGAAAGGGAAACTCTCATTTACAATTTTATGATAATGACATAATGCCAATAAATCCGTGGACACCAATGCACTTCCCTGCACCAAGACATCAAAAAAACCTTGACAACTAAGTCCATAGGTGAAATGGATGCAAATTTAATTGCTACTTATTACTACTTTGGACCTTTAGGCATACTTGTGCTTCACTTGAATCATATCTACAGGGTCTGAAGATCTTCCTGCTGAGGCTATTAGGCAGACAGTTTTATCTGCATAAAGACTAAGGTTACCACCTGCTATTTCTCCTGAACAATGCACGTCCTCCAGTCGCTCGTCACTGCCTTCCTGCCTTTTCCCATCATCACAGGCGGCCACCCCTGCCATCTACCAACAGAAAAGTTTGCAATAGAAAATTCTCTAATTCATTTCAGTCTTCTGGGTTAGTGTAAACTTAGTCTGAACTAGTGCTCCCACCTCAGCCTGTGGTGCATGACAGGGTTCAGCCCCTCCAGGAGGGAGCGGTACAGTGAGGGGAGGGGCATTTGAGAGGAAGTGAGGATTGTATGCGCAATCCTGGACCTAGTCTGTCCACAGCCTTCAGGGCACTGATGTTACAGTGAACAAAACCTTAAACCTTTCCAAACACATTCATCATACAGGTAGGTTGCATTTTCCAGTTTGGTGTGACATATGAATCTAGGATTAATCAGCATGCACTGGAAAAAAAAAATCAAACACATCAAAATTACTTCAACCACCTGCATGATTATCTCTTGATTGTCAAAATACATCTCCTGGCTGAAAAATGGTAACAGGAGTTCACCTTAGAAAAAAATGTGCTGTTGATGGACTTAAATCACACTGTCCATTATGTACTGCTGTTGCTTTTTTCACAAGACCACTTAAGCAACAAAGTGATAATACAGTGTAGAAGAACCAAATTTATCACACTTCACCACAGTCTTTTACACTAACGTGTGACATAACAATACAGCAGGCTCAAGTGCAGCTTCCTTCCGAGTGATCTTTTAATGCTACTTCTCGTGCAGGTTTTGTCAATGACTTTCAGAGGAAAAAAGAGGCTCCCTCTTCCCCTCCCGTTCCACGGACACTTGCACAAACACATATGGCAGCACAGCAAATGCACTAGGGAATTAAAAGTCAATACAGGGCACTCTGCTAGTTCATACATTGTTTTCAACAAGACTGCAGAGGTGAACCTGAAGGTAGCTTTTGGCTTTGGAATCAGAATTTAGGTTATTTATTTATGTGCAATGATAGTGATGGAAGACCCAGAGGACGGCTGCTCATTCCCCTTTACTACGGTCTGTTAGCTCCAAACATAGCAAACACCCAGCAGACACACTTTGCCCTCTACAGCAAGCATGGGTAACGGGTGTGCACACACCTTTTGAGAAAGAAAGTATAGTTTGGAAGTAGCCTTTGAAATACATATCACACAGACTGCGTGTCCCATATGACATGATATTGAGCCCTTGTTGACTTCGGAAGTTATTGCAATTTACAGCTATGCAGTGTCACATACTCATCCCCTTTGAGTCCACTAAATGCATTATTACAGAATAAACTTACGATGCAGTAGCTTCAAATTATGGTACATTTGTGAAGAGCTGTTACTGCTGTATCCTTAATAACAATCATCACCGCTGGCTATAATTATCTGTATAGACCAAGGAGAAGGATGGCAGTGATGAACTAGGAAAGATGACAAATAAAACTCATGACAGCAGTAAATATCCCATTCCGGTGTTAAACAGAATGGCTAAAGAAAAGGCTTGTCAGCATTTAGTCATGTTTCATTTATTTGCTTTTAAAAGTACTACAAAATTATTTTTAAAATTGCTATGAATGAAAGGATGAAACTTCACATATGATTTTTAGCCTAGCAACATGATTTTGCAAAATGTCATTAAAAACAAACTATGGGAATGTAGCCGTCCTGGGATCCCTTCTGTTTAGTGATGTTGGCTATGTTGTGTTTCTGAGTGGAAAAATACAAGCCCTTTTGGAACAATGTGTTTTAGAAGGAGGTGGAATAGAGGTCAAATTTAAACAAAAAAGAATAAAAAAGCATTAAGAATGCAATTCAGTATTTAAAAGCTTTTGCTTTCCAGTGCAGTTTGCAATTCGATGTTTACTTGATTTTTAATATCTTTATAATCAACATATGATTAAAACTGGCTACTGAGTAATGCATGTCCTGTTCTCATAACATTTTTATATAAAATCTGCACTTATTTATATTAACAGCATAGAGTCCATATGACAGAACCTGCCTGGCACTTTACAATTCTTTATTGGCTCCTTGGTTATTAATATTTTCATATTCATGGATATTTTCAACCTTTTATAGAATTATGACATTAACAGAGAACTGGATATAAAGTCTGTGAATGTAATACTTAAGTTCTGACTTATAATGGGTAAACCCAAAGCATTTCAAAGTCATTCTTATGTGTCTCAATTTTTCTAGCCAACTGCAGCCTATTTATTTAAGTTTATGCAACCTCCCAGGACCCTCACAATGACTAAGCACAATAGGGACAGTTAAGAAGGGCGTAGGTAGAAAATTAACTCTGGTTTTGCTTATTTTTGTTGGTTTAAGGCAGAACCTTCACCTTATTTTAATGTGTTCTTATTCCCTACCTCACAATTCAGATAGAATGAAGATATAATAATGCGATAATCGAGTGCCTTCACAGAGCCCACCAGTGCATTACAGCTCCAACATGCAGAATGCAAACATCTGCTGGCATCATTAAACCATTTCTATACTCTACATACCAAGACTTGACCCTGTGACCATTTCTACCATTAGATTTGAATGACCTCAGCAAAAGAGCTGAAAGGCCAGAGTATTAATTCACAGAACCACAAGCTCAATTTAAGATTTAATTTGAGATAACTAAGAGCAACTGAAAGTGTATTCAAACTTATAAGTGCAGAATAAAAGATCTTACCCTGTTTTTCAAGTTAAATATAAATTCAATTATTTTTAACAGATTTATTCACAACTTTACAAACAAGGCCAGGGTTCTTTTAGTATACCTCCAGCTTAATATCTGGCAATATGATGCTTCTGTTTAGCAATTTTTTTTTCTAATTTATGAATGTCTTTCCTACAGGGATTTTTCTGCATTCTGATTATATCCCTAAGGGGAAAAATGCTTCATTTATGAGCCGTTCCCACCATACAGCTTTGAAATGCTCACATTTATTCTAACTTAAATTAGCTAAAAGCCTGTTTGTTCAATCACGATGGTTTTATAACTGAAATCTTAACATGACAATTAAAATATCTGAAAAGTCTACTATAAAGTGTATAACAAATTATACAGTGTTGAAGATCTTCATCTGGATCTTTGGTATGTTTTACAGTGCAGGTTGTATAGACACATCGTGCAGGTACATATGCACACACTTTATGCATATTACCATGCCCATAAAACTTCACAGGTGACAGAGACAGTTGAAGTGCAGAGCTGTGTGCCAGGACTGGTCAGTCTGCCTTCATGTCACCTGCTCTCTGAGCACAACACATCTGAAGACTCATCCTGGTATCCTAATCCTAAATCTGTTCCATTCATCCGCTTTTTTCATGTTTAAATTACCCTGCTTATTACATCAGCTCTCTCTGGTGTTGGGAAATCGTGGTGCTGAGGTTACACATGAATCATTTCACTGGCCTGGGTGCAGGATAAGCACATTAGTCATGACTGCTGAAGCCATGGGTCACACCACAGTGCTTGTTCCCATCGTGACTGCACTGCTCTGGGGAGAAGGCAAGGCAGGCAGGCAGACAGTAACGCAACCCTTCCCCTCAAAGAGATCGCTCCCGTATTCATAGGACAGACACAAATACCTTCCACCAGCAAACTCGGTTCAGCTGAGGAGCTCTGGCTGGACTTTGCCACTGCAGAACGGTGCAAGATGAAGATTTCATCCTTCACTGCTTTGCCACCCTGGTGCCACCCCCGAGTTTGCTATGGGACAATCTATATAAACTCTTGGATCACATCTTATTTCATAACTAAAAGCAGCTACAGAAATGATATAAGTATGGCCACACTGCCCTCAAAGGTAATTTTATATCATATTTTAAAATCATTGTTCTTAAGCCAAGCATTTCAAGGATGAGCAACCATACATTCTGGTGAGCCTTACTTGTGCCTGACTTTAGCCTAGGACACAACAGAATATAATGCAATGTACATTAGGAAATTTGAAATCACCTATGGAAAATCAGGCATTATGCTGGAGTGAGAGGGAATCTTCACAACATTACAATGACTTATTAGTTCTGTGTGAAAATGTTTTATAAATGATTAGGACACAATAAACATGGGGAGAAAATACTAAAAAAGCACAGCCAAAATCACAGCTCCCTAGTGTTGCCAAGGTGAGTATAACAGAGGTCTGTTTAATATAGAAATATCGCACAGATTTTTCAAACAAACAGCATCCCATTGTATGAACACTGCAATCAAGATGTAAGGGGTCAGGCATGCTGCTTGCTTACCTGAGGGGAAAAGAAAAACAGGTATGCAGATCCATTTAGCACAATATCATATGTAGCATATCCTACTTCTTTTCCCCTGCCTTCTCCCTTACAGCCCTCCCTGTTTTTGAAGAAAAACATTTATCACTTTGCTCCTAGGTGCAAAAAGTGACTATGGCTAGGTAGGGCAGGTTAAAATTTTCTTTGACTCCTCAGCACATTTGTCATGCAGGCTGTCTGCCTGCCGAGGAAACCTTTTCACCTCAGGCTTATTGTGAAGACATACCCCATGAGAAAGGAATAAGGTGAAAAATGATGATGTCACTAGGTTGTTGCAAGGTTAGCACACCCTTAAATGGAGTAATGGTAAACGAAGCAGCTGCTCGGCTCCCTACATACATGACATTCATCCTCCCATCCTATAAAAGTGCAGGACTCAGTGAGGACTGAGCACGAACTACTTGTTGACATAATTAGTGCTGGCTCAAGGGCTCTTTTTAATAGCCAAGTTGGCTGTATTTTGCAAGCTTTCATTGGCAAAATTCAAGTAAAGTTCAGCCAAGTTCTGTATCTATTTTGTTTTGTGTCTTATGCATTTCCCAACTTGGAAAAAAGAGCCAAAATATTCTGGTAGCTTTTCAGTTTTGTGGTTGTTGGTATTTTAAGATGATATTAACATTCAAAATATACAAACATTTTTTGGAAGTGTATCACACTAGAAGGGGATAGAGATTATCAACTCACAAGAAAAAAAAAACAGGAATGAGATTAATTAATGAGTCTTGGCTTGTTAATATCTCAATAGCAGACTTTCTGCATATAGCACAAGGCTTTGAATCTGTTGTCCCTTGAGTTTTCCTCTATCCAGACAGAGATGAAATTATCTCAAACAAAAGCAAAGAATCTAAAGAAACCATTTTTCCATCATTTCTTTTCTTCTTTAGTTTCATTAAATGTTTGTTGGTAAATTGTAACCAGTTTGACTTTTGCAGTTTTATATAATTGTGTTTGGATTGTGGGACAATGAATGTTTATTTGCCTTCTGTGCAACGTTTGTTCTAGTTTGCCAGAATTCAGTCCAGAACTGTTAGTTGCTCATAGAAAATAATTTATGTGAGAAGGGTTTTTTTTTTTCCCCATTTCTTCACATTACTTCAAGTCTGCTCTACTTTGCAAACAGTTCCTAAACGTCTTGGTAAGCAAAATTAGACAATGTAGTTTCATACTGCAATTTTAAATTAAAGGAAAGGAAATCAGTTAGCTGTGCAATTACGCTAACTGTAATGCACATTCTGTTACATTGCTTGGTGGCAATAATCCACCCTTGGGTCATATTCAATTGTTTCATTTTTATCAGTGACATAATGGGGTATCCTATTCCACACAGTAGTTTGCAATAGTTTTACTAAAACACACTTACAACTGTTGCAAATATGAACACATTCCATGCAGCAGAGACCAGTTTTTAATCAGAGATTTTTCTTCTTTTATATTTCTAAATACATACACATTTTCATGCTGCATGCAAGACAAACCAAACCAAAGCCAGAAAAACCTTCAAGGTGAAAACCTTTCTAAAACTTCCAGTTTTGCTCCCACTTTTCTGTTGTTATTTTGAAAATGGCAACATTAATGACTTTCTCTGCAAGATCTCATTTTCTACTTTCTTATCCCTGCCAGATCTGCCCCCAAATGATGCTGAAGTCTTCTCACTGACTGAAATAAACACTGACTCAAGCACACAACATACTGAAACACTGCACAGTTAGAGCAAACCAACAGAAAAAACCACTTTCTATAGAGACAGGAGTCTTAGTATACTTTAAGGTAAAACACCCTTGTATTAAATATGTATTTGCCTATGCCAAATATTTTATATATGTATACAATTATGTATATATTTTCAGGATTTGCATGAGAAAAGACCAGATTTCAATTTTCTGTCAATATTAAGCTCTCCTATAAAAATGTGTGCTTCAGCATCTTCCTTGTGATTAGTAAGTGGCAAATACATTAGAGGTGTTTTGCTGTTTGATGACCAAAACTATTTTGAAAATAGTCATTTTGGTATTGCATTTAAGCAGATTGTCTCTTGATTTCTATATTGGGTTTGTCTAATACATTGCAACTGTGAAAATTAAGCAGATGCAGAACTCACGCTGTTGTTACGAAACTCTAGAAAATGATGGCATGTTTTGTGTTTTGCATGCCATCGTTAACACCAAAACACTGACTTCTCAATTAGAAACAATACACTATTTTCATAAAGGACTATAGATTTTCCTCCCCTCACCAAGAATATTATGCACTGACCAAACATAACATACATTCATACTGTCTGATAAGATAATCACCCAATAAAAATTATATGATAACATTAATGCAGTCATTAACAGCAGACCTCTCCTCTACTAAAACAGCATAACTAAGCATATGGCATATCTCAGGGAGAATAGCAAATAGTCACATTCTTGAGATAGCATGCTATTTTCTGGCTTGTTTAATAAACTCTCAACTACATTTCAGGCAGGAGAAGACAAACATCCAAGAGAAGAATGTGTGGCTTCATTTTCACATAAATTTCTTTCCAAGTAACAAGAAAAATAAATAAAATAAATAAGATAAAATTAAATTAAATTAAGAAATTGTTAAATAAAATCAACACTGATTGCCTGAGAGGAACCCTACCCATCCCTGAAAGCAGCCCTTGGAAGTACTATTTAAACTAAATTATGTGCACTGAGTATATCATACAGGTTGTTTACTTGTATCCCACAAGACTGTATGTGATGTTGCATTTAGTGGTTCCTATCAAGAAAAGTGGGACATGAAAAATAATCCTCCTGCATGGTAAAGACTGCTTTTGTTCTCCCAAGACAATTTAGGAACTCTTGGTTCTGACTTTTGGGATTCTCACAGCTTTGTGTAATGTAAAAAATTATGTAAATTATGTATTTGTGTAACTACAAATTATAATTTTTCACAGTTTTCTTTGCTCTATTTCTTATATGACACTGTGCTGTAGTGAAACTCTGCTCCCTTCCTGCAACTGACAAGCCAATCACCCTAACTTGTGACTGTCCCTTCAAACGTCTTCAAAAAAGCTCGGCTGGCTCTAATACAGTCACCACAACCTGCAGGGAAACTGGGACCTGCCAGACAATCTGGAAATCTGATAACCAGGAGAAAAATCTGAAAGAATAATATGGGTGGGTCCTGGCAAATTCACATAAATGCCTATTTCTATTTAAAATAGTTTGTGATGACCAACGTGGTAAATCTCAGTCTTAAGAAACTGGACCATCTGTCTCTTCAACAGCAGTGTCACTTGGAAGACAAAATTACAGATTAATTAGCTGTATTTTATGCAAAGTATATTACAACAAAAATACTTTTAAATACAAATTCAAATGAAGAACTAAATAAATTTAATACATTTAATAAAATACATTAATTGTTCACTAATTTTGCCTCATCTTATCTCTGCTGTGTTAAGTACTACTGCATCCTTCAGATTACTACTTTTAAAAATAAATCACAGAATAATTTTTCAAGGGCAAAATTGTATGAATGCTGATAAATGGCTGAGAGTAATATGATTTGTGTCATTATTAGAGGATGTATACTCAGTATCAGAAGTGCTTTCATGACAAGGAAGGTATTGAAATTCAAAAATGTTTAATAAAATGTGAACCTTATAATCTTCCAGGTATTTATCCTGCTGCTAATTACTTCCAGGGGGCCTGGCACACATGTAAAAGAGCAATGGATATCAGCAGGGAGCATTTGCTAACTCAAAAAGTTAGAAAGACCACTCTCCCTAGAGATAAATAGCTGTTAAATCTGTCAATTTAAGCCTTAATGCATAACATCTAAAATAATCTCTATTCTCCTAACAGACAGCCTGTATGAGAATTAATGTAGTAGTAATCTGGAAGACAGCAACTGGCAAGAATTTAAGAGATACAAGACCCCAACCAACTCAGTCTGACCAACTGTTTTAGGAGGTTGTTGCCAAAAATGACTGCTTCACAAACAAAGACATCATTTTCTCAGAATATCAGAATACTTTTAGTTGAAGTCTCAAGTGGTGGAGCTTTGTCTCACTGTAAGTTTGCTGGGAAATGATTTGTGCAATATATTTCTGCACCAATGCGTGCATCTAGTGCTATATACACACCTGCAGACACAGTCCCAAAGGAGCTTGCTACTTCAAACACATCGTTCAGGTTAGTGGCAGCTCACAGTGTTGCAGTGTTCAAGGTTATTAGTGCTAATGCATATTCTTTAAATATAGTACTGAATTTCCTCCCAAAATAAGTATTTTTGCCTTGACCAACTATATCAAGCAATCCTTTTAAACTGTGAGCACTGAGCCCAAAGCTGCTTGTAGCAGTGATAACAGCAGGCCCAGCAGCAGGTGAGCATTCAGCTAACCCAGTCTTTTGGGGTAGGGAGCTCCAGAACAAGTGATGTACAGTTTGGGATGCACACACACGTGTACATACATGAAATGAGCAGTGCTTATAGGGTCCTAGCAAGTGCTGTTCCCCAAAGGTTGCACTTCAGACCTCTGCAGTATCTAATCTAGACAAATGACCTAGTCAAAAAAAAGCAATTGTAAACTAGCTGTGCTTGCTGACATTGCACAACCAGCAGGGAGAGTGAAACGTGCAGGAGGGAGGGAAAAAAAAAAGGAAAAAAAAACAACAACAAAACCAAAACAAAACAAACAGCTAGGGTTTGGGCCTCCTCCCTAACTTGGCTGACACGACATATGAAATTAATGTTGACACATGTAAAGTACTACACATTGGTTTGAAGTAAACAAACACCAGATAAATCTGATTGATTTTCAGCAGAAGGAATTCAAAGAAGACCTTGGGATGGTAAACTCATTGTTTTAAAAAAAAAAAAAAAAATGAAATGACAGGGAAAACCAGTGATAGCCAGCACATCTCTTCTATTTTACATGCTTATGCCTACAGTTGCCTAGAATAGGAATGCATGTTCAGTGAAGTTAGAACAGGATTATTTAATTCTCTGGCAAAGCCCAGCCAGAATATTGTGTCACCACCTTATAAAATGATATTAATATAGCACTTGAAAAGGTATTAAGAAAAGCAGAGAAGCTGATTCATGGACTAAAAAGTGTGGGCTTATAGGACCTAAGTTCACATAGCTTAGAAAGAAGATATTTAAACAGGAATTTGAAGTGCATATATATATATATATATATATATATATATAAAACAGAAACCTTTAAAGTAAAAGAAACTAGTTGCACTTGCCTTTTTTTAAGAAAATACATTAGGGACAATAATGAAAGCTAAAGAAAATACACATTTAAAATAAATTGAGACACTCTGGCTTAAAGACTATTGAGGAACCAAATACCACTCCTTAGTCAAATGAAGTCTCACTACCATGTGTCAAGGACACAGAGGAAGGTACTTTCTAGTGAGTGAATCTAGGTCATATGGTCTTTCATGCAAAAGGCAGAAGAAAAAGTAAGAGGGAAATAGTAATTAAGCAAAGCCCAGAAGTGTCCACTTGTGCTGGAAGGGGCCCAGAAAGCTTCTGCACTTCAGGGAAGTTGCAGCTCTGTGCTTTGCACTGCTGATTAATGCAGGGGCAGAAAGAAGCCAGACATTTCTTCCTCTCATTCTTAGCATGATCTCCTTCTGAGACAAGAAGTCTTGACAGGAGTTTCCTGGGCACTACCTTGCCTTCACCCAAGCTTATGGGATGCGATTCTGAAGGGTACCAAGACAGGCCTAGAAACTCTTCTCTCCGTTTGCTTCTTCTGTGCCAGCAGTAGAGATGTCTATAATCTAACCCAAAGTGAGTCCCTATCAGCTAAAATAAAAGAGTGCAACCTTCAAGTGCTCATTCATTTCTTTTAACCACCACTTTTCAACATTAAGGATTATTAACTTTAATGCCATTGGTGAGAAACTTTATTATGTTTTCAAGAAATTGCTTTAAATCAAAACTGCAGATAAGGCATTTTTCTCCCCTCAGAATTACATGGTTGTGTTGGCAACCAGCAGGAATCCATTTGAGCAATAGAATTACCACCTCCTGGAGGTGAAAAATGGGACAAAAGCAGGAGGAGTGTCTCTTCTTAAAAGTCAAGGGAAAAAGGGCAAAACAGGAAGGAATGGAAACCCTGGGAATGGGAGAAACTAAACAATCTGCTGTTGACTTAAGCCTTAAGGAAAATTATCCTAACATAAAATAGCAGCAGTCTTGTACAGAGATTTTACAGCAAAGCTGCAGAAATCAGGGACAGAAAAAGTAAATCTCCCCTTTTCTATTCCAGTCACAGTCCAAGTTCAACATCACTGTGAGATTGTGAGGTCCTGGTGAAATCAGCAGAGCTGGACCATTTGATGTCAGTAAATTGACCCCATGTTTCAATGGCAAAGAGGATGTAGCAGTTTTCATGAGTGTGAATGTTCACATGCCTACAACATTTTTTTCCTGAATGAGCTATGACTCTTTAAAGAGAAAAGATAAAAAAATTAATAAAGATATCCTTGTCTGAAATTATGATACCTGCAAGAACTTTTTAGTGTCTGGAGTATAAGACACAGTTGGCTTCTAAGTAAATATCATGAGCATGTGGAAAGTTAAAAAAATGTGTCATGCAGTCAAGGTTTACGAAGAGAAACAACTTTCTCATTCTTGATCTTATCCTCCCACAATTAACAAAAAGTTTATACAGGTGTGCAAGAGTCAGCAATACATGCAGGCTAACATTTGTATAAAAGTTTTATCCTAATAACAAAAAAGGATTTTGTTTTTAAGTTGACATTTCATTTTAAAGATTTTGCAAAATAACTCTCTGCTGCTCTGATCTTCTATCCTATTAAAGCTTACAAAGACTTTTTATCAGAGTTATAAAGCCACTGAAAATAAAGACACTTTAATGGACACTACATTAACTATGGTATTCTGAACATGGTGCGGCAGTATAGACCAGTAATATTTCTTCTTCGTGTAAATGTACAGCACAGTATAGGCAGTACGCATGGATAGTCACAAATCCCTAGCATTATGCCAAGATGACAGAGTACTTGTCTTTTTTCGTTCTTGTGCTGTAATTTATCTTAAAAAAAATGGAGTCAGGTTTTCCTGCATACTACGAAAAGTGTCCAAGAGAATGTCATAATGGCATTACTCCTGCTAGAAAAGCTAATCTGCTTTACACTGTCCTCCTTTACGAGGCACTGTCACTTCCCAGAAACAAAAGTATCCGCATAACACTTGCTGAAAATAAGTTGTAAAGCACTGTCAGTTGCTCTGCAGAAAAATGCCAATTATATCACATGCTTTTCTTTCCTTAGCTTACAATATATGGAATGTTTGATGAAAACTGTGCCTTGGCCTCATTTAGGCCCACATGATACAGATGTTATGCCATTCTTGATGGTGGAAAGAGACCATATACACAGTAATAAGGATCCAGGAGAGTGGCCCTCTCGCAGCAACCAGGTACTTGCACAGAATGATATCTACAGACAGTGCAGTACCATAACTTTGCATAGCATACTCTTTCCTCTGCAGTAATGTACAAAACTGGCTGTCATTTTAACACTAGATATATTTCAGCCTTTCATATCATGACTTATCAAAGCCGCCTGATTTTATTCTTAACTTTGTCTTAAATTCATTTTAACTGATGTCTTTAATTTTTGTATTTCCCAAGCAAGAGTTAGAGTATCTCAACAAACTTTTATACTGAACTACAGTGAAAAAATAAAATTCATTAATTAAAAAGATTCCAAATATCAGATGGAAATTTCATAAAGTTCATCAAATAAAGGCTCACTCATATGCACACACGAGTATGTTTTGTATTTGTTTCCACCTCTTTCTTTTCTAGACGGAATCTTTAATTCCCAGTTTTGTGGCATCCCAGTGGCAAAGATGACTTGTTCACAGAACAAACACCCACTTGTTCTTGGTTTTTGTTAATTCCCATTTCTCAAAAAATAACATCTTAATGCCAAAAAGTTTGTAAAGGCTAAGGGTGACTATGTGATTTAGTTATAGGAAATGCATTTCTACAGAACACACAAGAATATAAGGACTATATAGAAGTTAATGTCTGGAATTCAATCACACTACACCAGAGGACAGTAATGCCAGAGAAACTACCCTTACTGAAAAATTTATTGTTTGCCATCTTTGACTCTGAGCTGTTCTTCCAAGAGGGCTTTTCCACACGCCTAAATGTAGAAGCTAAAGGATATCACTAGATAAGAGAAATTTGGCATAAAAGTTTCTTTTATGTTTTCCAGCCAGCTAAAAGGTTCTTATAGTACACTGAATGGCAAGAAGAGCAAGAGGTAAGGCAAAAAAATACTGGGGAGAGGACATTGCAGACAACAGCAGCCTTGGTATGAACTGAAAGGAGATAAATAGTCGTCGCTGAGGACAGTAAGTGCCTTCAGTATCTCTCAAGATTTATATCCTGTTTGGAAAGCATCTACAAACCCAAATCTACTCAAGATTCCTAATAGGTAGAGTGACTTTATCTGGTCTAAACCTTACATAAAATCTTACTGTGCCCAAATACAGGATTATATTCCACAGCCTTTTCATTTGGGCTGCTTGCATTTGTCCTCGTTAGAAAGAAGAACCAGCTTGTTGCTGGGGGTCTCAGATCAGTTGCCTCAACTAGCACAGCCTATTGCAACCAAAGGAATCTACATCACAATAAAGTTACACTGAGAAATAAGATGCCTTCTAGCCTGCTGAGGTTAGGTGGCTTTATTCTTTTTTGATTTCCCTTTTTTTTTAAATGGTTTCTCCAGCTCTTTTAGTTGAACTGTGAACTACTCAGTGCCACATATTAGTTCTGTTTCTGCCTATTTAACACTGCTTAGTTTAGAGCTTTCAAATTATTATTTTAAAAATATTTTCTGGTTAAGACTACATATCTGTCCCTGTGAACATCTGTTTAGAAGCAGAACACCGGCAGAGTGAGAGGAGGACTCTGGTCCACAGAAAATGTCTCCTCTTTCAATGTATCACACAAGCTGGTATTTTTGAGAAATAATGATAAATAGATAAACCTAAAACTTTTATCAACACTGTTCTGTTGATTCTGATCATGGGTCAAAGAGAAGTCAGTGGACTCCAGTAATGTATATCCTGATGCTCCTGATGCTATAACATGCCTTTTTGCTGAAGTGTTATCAAAAGCATTCCTATCAGATTGCAGTTTACATTACAAGAACACATCTGCCATGTTCTGTAAAATCAATCAATCCAATTTAGTTTTCAACATATTATTTTACAAAATGCTTTTCTAGATGTTTTCTTCCAGGGACTTATTTCAGGGATCAGCAATGGATTTGAAAATGTTAGTAGAAAACTTGACCATGAACATATGCTCTATGAGCACACACACATGCACACTTCTACAACCGCTCTGTCATTTGACTTCAAAATCATATTCCCTCTACCCAGACCCCCAAATAGATCCATAAATAGAAAGGGTAGAAGACATTCAAGTCCACTACCTGATTTTCTCTCTGTCAGAGTAAGCTCTTCCCTGTGAAGAGTTGGCACCACTCAGTTCAGGCTGCACACTGCTGCTGTAAATGATAAAATGTCCTATGAAGGAACGTGGATCCACATGCCTACGTATTTGTTACATTTAAATCAGGTCATATAGTCACTGTTATTAATTAGAAACAGTGTTGAAGTAAAAACATTTTAAATAAACCCAGGGACTGAATGTTAAAGCTGTCATTTTTTACACGGCCTCATGATTCAAGGATTAATGGACCTTAAAACAACCATAAACCACGGAGGCCCCTGTTCTGGTTTAGAAGAATAAGAATAGTTTTATTTCTGCTTCAGTCTGCCAGTCTTAAATTCATTGTGTGTCAGTGGGCACTGTAAACACTTTAAAGTATTTTGACATTGTGGTATAAGATGCTGCTAATCTGTTTCCTGCCTGACCTTCACCAGTTCTGTGCACCTTGCGATTCATAGAAAAAAGAAGAGCTAGCAAACTAATGAAAAAGATATGTATAATACATACAATATATCTATCACATAGAACTGGAATAATATTTGAAATATTTAGACTTCATTTTATAACAACTCTTTCACAGAAGCCTTTTTTGTATCTATATTTTTTTCAATTACAACTCTTTATTGTATCCATTAACGGTTGTAAGGTATAATGCAAAGGGTTAGAGTACTTGTGAGGTAGGAACTTTTCGGAACAAAAGGCTGCAGTTTTGAAGCAAGATCAAGTATGCAGAGTACATTTTTGGAAGGCCAACAAGGGGAAGTAATCACTACTATTTAACAAAAAAAAATTATAACAGTATTCAGCTGTACAATCGTAACGGCTCCAGGGAGTTGTTATTACACTGGAATTCAAGTATGTGCAGTTATCACTGGATACAGCAGTGGGATACTGAACTAAGCAAAATAATGATTGATAAGCAGAAAAAAAATATTATTTTATCTATTTTTAACCTTATCTGATGTGAAGGTCAGACTTTCTGTGGTTGAAGGATCAGAACAACAAAACTGGAAACTTGGAAGGTTTCAAATTCCAACTCTCTTTCAAATAGCTGACTTTCTGACTGCCCCTAAAAAAGGTGCTTGACCAGGTTTTACTTCAGTCACGCAACCTGGAAACCTGGGAACAGAAAGCAACTTCATTTAAAGCAAATGTAGCATGTGAGTGAAGCTTAACTTGGTACATAAAGTACCCATTAATTTTCACTATTTTCTAGTATATATAATACCTTTCTTTCAACTGCTTGTCAGCTTGGAACTATAGTGCACCAGCTAAGGAGAACTTTGTTTCATGAATTGTTCAACTGACTTCTTTCCCAAAGGTTTTACTGCACTATTTCAAATGTTACTTGACTACCAACTTATTTTTCTGATTTCTCACAAAATAACATCAAAAAACAAAAAGAAGGAACAAAATGGGATCAGGAGGAGACATTACAGCTATTAGAATATCATGCCATAAATGTTTAGCAATTAACGTGATTGTGACCTAAAGTTTATCACCAATCTGTACCTGTTACCCAAAATAATCCTCTGTCACTTGCTTAGAAATAAAAAATAAGTGGACTGCCATTATAAGGTACATAATAAATATTTTTCACATTCTAAAGGAATTTAATTTTCATCATCAGAAAAGAGCCAGATGGTTTGACTGTAAATGAATAACTTGTTTCTAAAAGCAATTTTAGCATTGATGATTTACTTTTAGATAGATAGATAGATATACACAGACTATTTCCCTACAAATCTACCTATCAAGGTAACTTTTGCTATAAACAGCATTTTAAAATTATCACATAAAAACTATCAAGCACTAAATTAGAAAAAAACAGAATTTTGAAAGTGATAGTTAAATTTATGAAGCAATTCTGCTACACTCAGAGGCTTGCTGCTTGACATGCAAGCAAATTCTAGGGTGTGTATTTGCCATGCAGGTAAACCTCTTTACATGGTATTAAAAGGTGGGAGAAAGGATGAAAGCAACAAAGGCTACACAATTACAACCATGTGCAGAACACATGTACTTTGGACTTAAGCTTGTTTGCATGACTAATAGAGATAATATTGAATGTCTTTTCTCATAATTTCAATTTTTTTTTTTTTTTTTTTTGGCTCAGTGCCTTTTTTGCTACCTCCAAGAGCTGTTAATTTTGTTCACTGCTGAGCAAAAGTCAAAGTCAGAGTCTAAACAGCTTGTAATGAGTTTTCAATGGCCCATCTCACTGAAATTGAGGGCAAAGGAGCAGCAGACTTAGACACTGTCAGCCCTCTGAATTTATTATTGAGGGAGCAATGCGTTCGGGAGAAAATACATAGAGGAGGGGCTGAGAATTCTGTCAGTTTTGCATTAAGCCTTTAACAAAGATGTGTATTACTTATGTAAATACCTTGACAACAAAAATAAACACACAGAAAACGTAATGTAGCTCAATTAACTGTGCAGCTAGATTGGTAGTAGAGTATGTTGCAGTAACTTTATTTGGCAGCCACTTAGTACTGGAAGTTTTAAGTCCTGCTCCAGAAAAGTGATTAATACTTTGCTAAATACCTTAAAGTCACAACAAAACCAGAGGTTAAAGGATGCTTAGCACTGATAAGGAGTCAATGATAATTTTGTGAGTCCTTAGTGACCGTTTTTATAGACTGAAGGAGAAGGATTATCTTTCACCTCCGCCGCCATAATGCTGACGTTTGTGAGCCCATCAGACTTTGCTGGCTGCTACAGGGCTCTCAAAGTTTTCTTAGTTCTGTGTCTTTGAGCGTACACTTGAATATATTTCACTAATCTCTACATAAGCTATATGCTGCTTAGTTTTTCTGCTTCACATTTTAATTGTTGTGGTTTTTTGTTTCCTACTAGCACTCTTACAGATTGTCAATCCTACTGGTTCATCTTCACTGAATCCTTGACTGAAAATCACAGATGTGAGCTGATCTAGAAGCTCTGTTATTTCAAAAACAAGCAATAAAGTTACTGTTAGGGCTTCTAAACCCAGGAGAGAGTTCTCAATAGAGAACTTTTGTATTTATAAGTACAGTTCTTTTCTTTTACCTGTAGTTGAGTTCATGTTATGAAGGAAGTCAGTCTTTATGGGTAGATTGGTGAAGAACAGTACTGTAAGATTTTTAAATGCTGTCTGAAGGAGTAGTCCCAGAAGAGAATGCATACAAGAAGCAACACGGAAGAGCAGTGAGTGAAGTGGCATAGTATCAATGATTTATTGGTCCTTATTTGGGATGATCTGAAAATGCATTTACAGTTTCACACATTGTAAAGTCTGTTACCTCAACCTTTCACCAATCAAGTCTTTCATTTTATCAGAAATGCCCCACATTCTATATATGCACAGTTCACATATCTTTCTTTTTATCTTATAATTACATACCCATAAAGAAATATGCTTCTGTGATATTTTATGTTACTTTTTCATGCATCACTACTTACGCAGCAAATAGCACTGAGGAAAAGTTAGCAATAAAAAATACAAGGCTTTGTTTGGCTTGATGTCATTTGGTTTAATGCCAACAAAGAAACACCTCCAAATCACATAAACTTCTGATCCAACATCAGCATTACTATGTTCCAGTCTTCTAATGACATTACATAAAAAATGCTCACTACCTTTACTGAAAAGTTTTTACCTATTATAAAAATTGTAGTCATGTATGTATTGAAAAAATATTTACAAGTCTTTTTTGTCAGACAGTGCCAAAGATGCACAGTCTGCAGTCCCCTATCTCCAGGTTTTTTGCACTGTCCATCAAAACTCTGGATTTGCCTCTGACATGGCTGTGAGGAAGAAATTTCTCAGAGAAGAGATTAACAGGCATTCAGGTGAAACTGGAGGCCATGGCATAACTTTTGTTCTCAACTGTAGCTCCATTGGTTACCTTATTTTCCAGTAAGTTTAAGCTAAGAATTCCAAATTCAGTGCAACACACAACAATGTCCTCTGAGGTCCAGGTTCATGCACTGAGTAGGTTGGAGAACCTGATCCCTAGCTTCCTTCCAGCAACCCACAATTTATCTAGGTACTCAGATGTAAAGTATAGTATCAAAGCTGTCATTTGCTTGCTGTAGTGATATGCCCTATTATTGGTTCTTTTCAAAAAGAAAAAAGGCCAAGTGAAGTTTTTGAACTCCCAGGCAATGTATTTGGCATATTCAGAGGCAGGGAGAGACTGAAATGTCTTTTAAGAAGACAAATTAACAATATTAAGAGGACAAGAAAAACTTGCACTGTGTCATTCAATATTGCACAAAAGCACGGGGAAGAATTGTATGGAGTCAGTAATACATGGGTAGAAAATCATGATTTAGTATAACTTACTGGGAATATATTCAGCTCCTCTGTATCCAGTATTATTGACAAGCATTATATTCAGGTAATTGATGTTTAAATGCAAATGAATGAGAACACTGTATCAACCAGCAACAGAATTCACTATGGAGATACTGCTACACTGAGAACAAGCGGATAGAATATGTAGCAGCAAATAGAGAAGTGTCAACAAAAGGTACTCAAAAACACAATAAGAAGAGAAATGAAAACTTAATTGAAGGAAAAATATTTTATGTTGCTGCTATATCTTTCCAAATAGATTGTGTCAGTCTATATGTTCACATTAAGTCTCTTAAATTTTGCAAACAAGTATCTTTTAAGAAAACATACACTTGGTGTACTTTAAATTTTAAATTCAAATTCTTTTACTGGCAAAAATAATGTCTAATATGTATTTGGTAGTGCGGATAAAAGGGTTTGTATAGTTTGAGAGGAATGTCACATCCATCCTCTTTTGCGTATGCATCACATAATAGCCTGTTTTATATAGGACATAAGACCTTTTCAAAAAGGGCCTTGAATGAATAATGTACTACAGAGTTGTGTATGTCATCACATATAATAGAAGAGTCTCTTGCACCATGTGTTAGTGAGGATAGATCTCCTCTGCAATTCTATCATCACATAAAACACCTTCCAAAATTGTCATAGGCAGGTCAGACCAAGCATTTCAATTTTTCATAGCACTATTTTCAGTTTTCCTTCCTCTCACGTTAAGTATTGTCAATAGGACTTCAGGTACTTGTGCACGCCATTTAGCAGAGAAAGTAGTACAGAACAGCAAATCATTTCAATAGCAGCTGTCCGCTTCTGTATCTTCCCAAGGATGCTAATTTGGATTGTGCAGTCTAGTTCACAATAACATTTATTTCCCATCTATACTAAACTAAGGAACAAGCAAAGTGCAACATATTATTCCAGATGACTTCCAGCATCTCAAACAGTGAAAAGGGATATATCCTCATATCATTACGAATCAAAGGGGGGCATGAGGTTTTCTTCTTCTCAAATCTTAACACCTCCAGCTTTCCAAGCAGAAATTAAAACACCGTTTCTATGCTGAAAACCCACATAATTCTAGGAGCAAAAAATTTGGCCCTACACTTACATTTCACTATTATACCTATGTTGAAAAGCTCCATTTTTTCCATGGAACAGTGAACATTTATACAATCATTAAAAGCTCATCTTGCACCATATTTTTATCCTTCTCAGTTTTAATACATTTTTATAATTGCATTGAGGATATTCTAACCCTGTTTTTAGTGCAACAATAAAATTTATGAACCATGACAAACGTATCATACCAAAGACCACCCGAAGAATAACAATGTGCATGTCAATAGAAGAAACCTGGGCTTCTGCTTCATAGGAATTTAGGATTTGGGGAGGGGTGATGAAAAATACTTAAGATAGTATTCCCTTGATAACTGTGAAATGGAAACAAGATCACACTTTTTTCTTTCTAAGCAAAATGAAACATGGTGTTGTAAAAGACAATTTTTTACAAACATGCTGTGTAGACAAGTTTAGTTGTAATGAGTTTTCAAATTAAAAAAAATCTAGTTCATGTGCAGATTTTACTGATTTCAACATTGTGCTTTCGGGATAATAAATGTGATATCTAATTACCTTACAGCTCTTACTGCACAAGACCTGTTTCCAAACCTATTTCAAATATTCCTATTTTCACCTGTGCAAATTTCTGCATGGCCCCCACTTCTTGAACACAGCTGCTGACAGCCTACTGTAGTAGCCTGCTAGAGACAATACTGTCAGAGAGTAAATAGTTTTCAATTAGAAAACCCTTAGAACCAAATCTTGTTTTCACATTATATTATCGATTAGAAATGCATTTAAACATGCAATCACTAAAGAACACGCATAAGACCTCCTAAAATTTATTGAATTTAATGATGTTTAAAACAGGTATTTTCTAATTAAATATGGTGTGTATTTGAGAGTATGTGTATATTTCTGGAGTTTCCCTGGTGTTTCATAATACAGTAACAATTTTTAAAATAAATAATGAAAATGAGGGGGTAGGGAAAATCCATTTCAATACTTAAAGTTCCCAGATTATTCTAAGTCTCCCTAACATATCGTTTGTCTTCTCCAAAATATAAAAAGAAATAAACAGAAAAAGAAATATCCTGATAAGGTTCATACAAAAGTACAGATAATCTACCCAATTTTTTAAACAGTTATTGTGACAAAACGGATTGAAAAGGTATTGTAGATACAAGAATACATAAATGAAATGCATCCCACTGGAAAAGCTTTTTTGCTCACATTGTCATTTACAGCTTCTGAATTAATAGACCAAGAAAGGCACCACAGGCACCAACAAAATGCAGTAAAACCATTGGCAGCCAGTGGTGTCTCAAAGTTTAATTCCCCTGGGGAGAAAAGGACACTGCCTAATCTGTATTCAGTCCTGACATTGTCCACATCTGATATGGAACATTAGCTACTAACTCTCTCAATAGACTAGTGTCCTTCAGTTTATATTACTTTATGTTAATAGTAGAAAAATTACACACAACATCATTTATCATTGTTATACTGTACTATACAACCCATAGCTTATTTTAATATATTTATTTACCCCTAAGAGGTACAGAAATTTAAACATATATCTCTAAATCTATATAAATTTAAAGATAAACTTATAGTACCAGAACCAGTGCAGAGCTGCAAAAGCGATATGCCCCTTAAAGAAGTATTTTAATTGTATGTATAATCTAGCAAGTGATCACATTGCTTTAATATGAGAAAATCGTATTATTGTGTTATAAATCTTACAGAATTAGTACATAACACAATGTTGCATCTAAATCATAATTTATCTTTTGATTATTTTTTTCAGTTTCACTACAGACAGCAGCTCTGTTGCTCTGTTTTCACGCCCTCCTTCTCCCTCAGCGATCTGCCCTTACATTATTTACCTAGAGCTCAGGTAAGCAAGTTCATCCCCCTTTAAAGTAAAAAACCAGGGCAGTTCATGAATCAACAAAGAACTAGGATTTATTTTTTTCTGGATCACGATCATCTCAGTGCCTCTAAATTTCAGTTAGTCTGTTTAAAACCACTCCTGCAGTCAGTGATGTGTGCTGTTTGCCTGGACTATCCAGAAAAGAAAAAAAGACAGTAATGATGAAGAAGAGAGAAATCTATACTCTATTAAATGCATATTACTTTAGTTTTTAAAATCTAATATGTCAAAAAGCTTATTAATGATGGATATATTTTTCAGAAGGGGCAATTATCTACAATGATCCAACCACACCGAATGTCAGGTAATAATTCCTACATAAAATTCAGAATTTTTTTTTTGCTAATGGGGACTGTTTTTATTTCATACAGAACTCTTAACCTTAATTGAAAGGTACAAGTAATGGAAGATGTAACACATAGCCATAAATACATTTTTTCCCAAGAGTTAGTACCCTTCCTATTATAAAATTCCATCCTATTTCCAAGCTGAATTTGTGCAACTTCAGAATCCAGTCTTTGGATCTTATTCCACCTGAACTACCTCCATCAGGCTTCAGTGCTGTAGAATAACTCATTACAGTTTTAGAACAATTACTCCAGTTTAAATGAAAGTTGAGTGACTGACAACACTATGATATCTTTGGATGGTGAATACCCTTTTGTTTTACTACCTACCAATGCATGTTTTTGCTAAACTGCACTGAAAACAAAGAGAAAAACAAGCAAACTCCTCATACATATGATTACTAAGAATACCGTAGCCTGTCTCTACAAATATTCACTGAGACATTTCCTCAGGTCAGATAGTTTCAGATAGTTTTACTAGGCAAGAATACTCAAACATTTTCCAGGTACAAACTAAGCTCAGATTCTGACATCCTGTTGAATATTGCAGCATTTGTCAAGAAATCACGACCACAGCTTCCTTGTGGCAAGGAGAGCAGGTTACGAAAGAACCTCTTTTGCCATAAAACACAAGAAGGATCAGATCCTTAAACAGTCAAAATTTCCATTTCACAGCAGTTTTTCCCAAGTAAGAACAGAGTGATAAATTCAATATCTGACCTTAGAATTTGTAGGGCAGCAACGAAAGAATATATTCCATCCAACAATATTTTTAACTGATTTTAAAGTGAAGAGACATGTTCACACTTAAGAATCTTTTGAACTTTTTTCTAGTTAAAAAAATTACTTAAGTCACACTTGGATAATGGCTGTTCACAAAAAAAAAAAAAAATTAAGCATGACAATTAAAGAGGAGAGTTTGAACATAAATGTTAATCACAATGGCACTACCTTATATTCACAAACATGATCAACTTTCCGCTGGTGATGTTACTTTATTATTTGTACTACAACCATTACAATGAAAAAAACCCCCTAGCCTCTCTCAGGATAAAAGACATGTAGAAGAATTGGTCAGTTTATACTATGGTGCTCTAGCAAAATGAAGGCAGACAGACAGACAGGCTGGCAGATAGACGTTCTTGCTTGCTCATTCGTTAAGTTCATCTCCTGACCCGCGTGCCACTAAGGAAAAGGCAACAGCTGTTTCCAGTATCAGTGGTAAGAATGATGGAAGTGAATTAATCCACAGATGGAGACCAGCACCTGAAGGGACCAGTCTGGTGAGTAACAACAGTCTTTGCCGGAGAAACACACTTAAATGTTACCATATGGAGTGCTAACAGAAGACAGAGGGGAATGAAAAACTCTGCACATCGTGTTATTGCCACAACAGCTTAAGTACTGTATTATTGATAAGGATAACAAAAAGATTGTCTGCCTAGGCATTTCTGATTTAGAATTCATAAGCTTAAGATGACTAAATTCCTGAACTACATGGAAAGATTCCACCCAAAGAAAACAGTTGAAAATAAGATCCCAAGAAAACAGAACGTAGAGATGCAAAAGACCAATTAAAATCTGAATCAGTTCTCCCTACATGATATATTTTTCAGACTGAAGATGTATCAGCTGTTAAGCTGGTACGACACTTCACGTTAGTCAAAAGGCTGAAAAACTGCAATTATGTTTTGTTGAAATAACTACACGTACTGGGCTGGGCTGAGGAAGAGTACCAGAAAACAAGAACAATTAATTTAATGTCTCTGAAATCTTATGTGTAGCATTCTCAGTTCCGACACCAGAATATAACTGTCCATCTTTATTTGAATGTATTTTCTACACACGGCTTCAGGGTCTTTTTGGAATAACAGACAGGAAGAAGCAGAGCTGCACTATCAGAAATGCTGAAAAATAAAGGTAATATATATTGACAAAGATGAAGAACAGGACAGCAAATATTTGGAGATTACTGGCCAGTTTTATTTCTCCCTTATGAACCATAAAATTTGCTAAAATAAGGAAAACAAATGCTTGCAGTTAAGAAGCCTGTGTCCTGCAGCACCGAGGGCTGTGTACAGCTGGTATTGCACCAGGGCTAAGAGGAAACCACTCTTTTACCACCCAAGCTGCCTGTTGGGGTAGAATCTGATAGACAGTTTTCACTCTGACAGTTGACAGCAGGTTACAATACCTCTGAGGTCTTCTCTGGGCATTTTGCCACAGCAAGAAATTCCAGATTAGATTAAAGGAATGGGTATGACTACCCACTTCTCAGAACAGGTATTTGTGTAAGTGCCTTACTACATGTACTCCTTCCTCACACTCTTTTGTCTAGTTTTATTCAGCATAAGCAATTGTAAGCCTGTAACAAGCGTGTTCATGTTGCAGAGCAAATCAGAGGTTTTCCTTGAGTTTTGCTCCCTGAAGTGTGCCCCCAGGGTATCAGTTCTGGGATCATCAGATTAAGAAGTAAGTGTGCGTACACTTCTAAGGCTTTTTTAGTGTTTACATTAAAACCCATATTTTAAAGTAGTTTTAGAAGTAAGATGTCAAAAGATCTCTAAACTGAGACTCAGGTAAGCAAGATTTCAGTCCATTCAGGAAGCCTTAAATGAGGAGGAAAGGTTTACCTACTTTAAACGTACTTCTACATTTCAATAGCTTAAAAAAGCTTCACTCCAAAATGAAATTTTGCAGGTCATTTACTGATTATGATTAAATCACCTTCATTTATTACCACATGGAAAATAAGCCACTGTACTCAACATGGGAGGTAATCTTAACTGCTTAGCAATTTATTCAAATACTCAGAAGTTAAAATCATTTCTGGGCTGTTCATTCATTAATAAGGGCAAATGGATGGCAGTTTCAGATAGTATTTAAGTATCTTTGAAATATAATTCCTAGTTTATACAGGTCAAAGAGGTTTCCCTGTTTACATATTCAAACCTGTACAATATGAAGAAAGATATATTTCAAGATGGGATTCTGTGAGGAGATTCAACTTCTGGGGTAAAATGAGTGCCACACAAATTCGTAGAATTTTTCCTGCCCTATTTTCTTCATAATGCGTATGCAGGTTCTATTAATGGTGAACAAAACAGCTGAGGTGGCAGAAGGTAGCTGTTCTACAAAGCCAAGTAAACATCAGTAATATGATATTGCCCTTTTTAAGGAGCACCTTTTATGATTGTTTCCAAGAGTTTTGTAAAATCCCTGTTCTCCAGTCCCAACTGGGAAATCAAGTCTTTCCCACTCCTTTCATGTGGATTCTGCAAGAGGTGCTTGAGTGAGGGGATTTGGGTGCTGCAAAGTATTTTTATAAAATATTTTGCCCTTGGGTGGTGCCAATTTTTGTGTCTTGCTAACCAAAAGTAAGCATGCTATCATAATTTCAGAGCATCTTCTCTATTGGATGGGGGCAAGGAGGCAATGTTTCAGTATACCAACTATGTCTCTTTAATTAGGTCATTAATTACCATCCTTCAGAGTTCTTGAAATTCTTTTTTTCAAACCCCATACACTTAAGCTTTAGAAAAAAGTTCTTCTCAGCTCTGAAACCAGTAAAATACTTCTACCGTTCTTATCAGAACTATAATCTACATATTTACCTATCACTTAAATTCTTCCATGCATATATTTTTATCAGTGTAACTAGCTGTTCCCCCAAAATCTCTGCTTGCTGGAGTCGGAGAACAAGTCACAGAGCTCCTTCCCCATACCCCAAGCTCTGTTCTCATCTGCAATGACAAATCCCAAGCAAGTCATTTACATCAGTGACGTCACCCAAATGTCACAGAGAACTCTTCGGTTTCCTTTGCTTTATATTTTTGGTTTATCCATTAATTACATCTCTTAAGAAAGAACAGGTGCTGTCAACTAAGGTGTATGCAGCAGAACTCAGAATGATTTTCAGTTTGAAATGTGGTTTTAAAAAAATTCTGTACAAAATCTGTGCTGCAAAAAACTTATATTGGCTCATGGGAAGTAAAATGCCTTCTAAACAGATTATGAGACTGAAAGGGAGCATTCAATTTTCTAAATTTAAGCTATATAGCATAGATCACTGAATTTTATCCAGTTTCTTGTGTATTCAGTGCAATCACTCACATGACTAAGGCATATTTTCCAGAAACAGCTAGTCTTGAAACATTCATAATTATCTCTTTTTACAATACTACTGCTGCTCTATATTACTCTAAATTAATGTGAACAGAGAACTGGAAACTAAATTCAGCTGCAAATCCCACAAGACTTTACATCGTTCAGAACTCAAGGTACTGAAGCTGAATTTTGACCTGTAACAAGGATAGCGTGTATAAACACCACACACACTATGTGCCAGCAGACAAAGAAACCTACTTTTGAAAACCTGAAATATATCTCCCAGATAGGCTAAAAAAGCTGGCAAATAACTAAAAATGCCATTTAAAAACACAATTTTTACATGTCCCTTGTAATACATAATGAGTCAGAATGGAGATACATAGAAATAGCCTTAACTTTCTATTCTACAGGTGCATGGAACTGGGGTGTGTGTGGCAGAGACATGTCACACATGCAGGTGTGTGCAGCACACTTACATCCCATTCTGGCACCAGGGAAAGAAATGACAACAGCAGTCTGCCTAAATGTGCCTTTTACCAATGATTCTGAGATGGAAGGCAGTCTGCCAGTAATTAATAATTTATATTAGGCTTTTTGTAGTTTTTTAATAATTTGTAATCACACGGGAGATGAGTGGGTATTTACTCCATTTCAGTACGAGTTTTGTTATTTTCAGTTTAATTTAATAACAGCCTAATCCTAGAAACTGCTGAGCATCCACAACTTCTATGACATCAGTGTGAATGGTACAGGTCTGCATCTCGCAGAAGTGGGCCCCCAAATCCATAATTTTCAGCTTACTTCATGTTCTGTAATGTGTTATCTACTTTTCCCAAGACAGGCTGTAAGTGGCTTCACAATGGACTAGGATGGACTATACTGAGTTGCTTCTGAAATGACAGTAGAGTGCGGAATGTGGTACCCAAGAGAGTCAATAATTCTAAGCTGATGAAAAAATGGAAAGAGAATGGGTGGATGACAGAAGCAAAGGGAAGAACAGCAACAGAAAAGAGTAGCAGCCAGGGTAGGTCCAGACAAAAGAACTGTGAAGACATGAATCAAATAAGGAAATGTATAGAGCCAGAATCTTAAACGATATAAAATGTTATAGTTGCAGTGACAGAGGCAGAAAATCTTCACCCACTGAATGTCCTTTCCACAGAGTTTAAGCTCTGAAAAGACAGGAGAGCAGAGAGAAAAAGAGATAAGGAATAAAAATAAAAATAAAAAGAGAGAACACTCTATATGAATGGTTAGAAATAACCATATTGCTCCTTGGGCTTGGTGTATTGCCCATGACGTAGGCTTAATTTGTTTCAGTTCTCATTTGTGGGACTGAGTGTTTCTGGAGTTTCAGAGCAGGTGAGAGCTGCCCCAGAAGCAGAAGCCAGCTGGAGAGGGACACGAGCGCTTGTGTCTCATGTAGGTGAGGAGTGCTGCTGCCTCAGAATGAGAATTACTGTTGCCATTACTTTGTTATTTTACTTAGTGTAACTGCTGGCAAAGGGCATTTCATCTTACTTTGCCTAATTCTGGACAGCTAGTCATACTGAGCTATTTTTTTACTTTTATATATTATTATAGAATTAGTTTGATAGCTGTTATTTCTCAATTAGTGTATTCCCTTCAGGCAGCTGCAACCTTTGATGTTTAGTTTCTTTCCACGTGAAACCACCATTGCCATCTTGAGAGCTTTTTTATGCATCAGCCATCATTACCACTATCCCACGTTGCAGGGTCTCTCTTTCACAGCTTGCTTGGTGTAGCTGCTAAAAGTCACAGTGGGCCTCATATAATTTTTGTCTTTGTATCCTTGGGTCTTAAGAGGAGATAACCTTACCAGATCCATCTTTTGCCGCTCATTATGAATATTTCAGTCTAACTTGTTTAGCTTTTCTTTGAAATGACTATGCTTTTTTCCTTTCATCAACTGCCAAGTATTTACTGCATAAACTCATGAGTGTGAGAAATACCCATGAAAATGGTTACATTTTAAAGAGCCTCTGCTTTCTCCAGGCACAAGGACATTAAAAGGCATTTAAATGCTACAATTCTTATAGAGGACCTATCATTTGGTTATGAGCAATGTCCTTCATTCTATGCAAGCAGGAACACAAGAAAATTCTCAGAAGCTTCTCAGTGATATTTTTTGGCAAGGGTTGACTTCTAAATGAAAACCATAGTCAGCTGTCATGAGGACACGTGGAAGTAAATTCCTTACCTCTGGAAACAAATGATGGGAGCCTGCACTTTCTAATGGAAAGACAAATGATACAGATGAAGAAAGATGTGGATTACAGATCTAAAACATGGGGAACGGTAGTAAATCAGTTTCATTAGTACAAAATATAAAGCTTTCTGCTTGACTTAAAACCAGTACATGGAAACATCAGACTGAAGTAAAGTATTACGACCACCATTACTGAAACTTCAACATGAAACAACCTTAAGGAAAGTTCTGCTGTAGAGCAGAGTAATCATCAAAATAAACACAAGTTTTAAAACGGCACAAAACATGCACTCAAAGATACTAATGGCAACAGAGAATATTAAGGCATCCTTCTTTTAAAATACATGAAATACCCGCACACTTCTTATACACCACTACTACCAGCTGACCTAACATTCTATCAATAAACCCAACAAACTCCAACATATATGCTAACATATTCCACATTTCAGATTTTTTTCACCTGCACTACAAGTTCCTACCTTAGCTCCACACAAAAAGACAATTAATGTCTCCAAGATAATCAAACTCAAGTCAATATTTCATTTATGGCAAAAATAAGTCTGAGATTCACATTTTGTACTATGGGGTGGTGGTAGAAACTTTGATGAATGTCCTTGTAATACCTAGAACAGAATTTCCCACACGGACTGAGATAAACATCATCTTCTAAACACCATTATCTCTCTGAAATTTGAACGGGAAAGATCTAGGCAGTGTGTGCATTTACTCCAAAGGCTTGAATAGAATTTTTAGGTATTATTGGAACTTGTCTGGTGGATGTCTACTTATAGTGCATCTAGAAAAAAAAATGCTTGATTGGGAGGATTTGAATGAGAGGGCTACTGGCTAAATTGAGGGAGAGCCTTTCCCATCTATTTCTTCTATGTGTTCCAGAAGCTGTATCTCCTTCTAGTACATGAAGGGATTGCACATCCTTCTTATCCTTCCCCAGCACACTGATACATGGGAACTCTAGCTCTCAGCACTACAATCCAACGAACAGGGAAGATCATAAAATATTACATCGGCATGAATTGAATGAGTAATTGGGCATCTCAGCATTCTTGGGACTCCTTGTAGAAGCTGGTGGAAGTTATTGAAAAGCAAAAGGAAATAAGGATTAAGAAAAGAAACACCACAGTGAAATAAAAATGCTTTACAAATAGTTATTGGCAAAAATGGAATAAAATAACAGCTTTCTAACTAATCCTATTCTAGCATGTACTATCACCCCACCAGAATATAAATATTTTTGTGGTACCCATATTATCTGTAATTAATTGTCCTGGTGAAGTATTAATATGCATTTACCAAAGGATTTCTGAGAAAAAAAGCTTTCCTAAGAAGGAGGGAAGAAAACTATATTAATAAATCATTCTGCCTCAGATCTCTGAAAGATGTGTTTGTGACATAGTTTTACACTTTTGGTAATTTTATGGCTACTGGCTTAACTTATCCAAATTCCAACTAGCATTTGAAATAATTCAACCTGTCTGTTTAAAGGGTGGATGTTTGTCACTTTTTCTTTCAAAGCAGAGCTTTCCTTCTAGAGACATGTATTGAACAGTTCTTGCTTGACCTATGGATTAATCAGAATTTAAATACTGTATTATTTCAACAAGCACTTCTAATATCTGTGTTTCCTGCCATGAAATGTAATTAGGGAAAATTAATTTACCAGGGGACCTCTGAAGCTTTACCTTCTTCCCCACTGCTGTTTGCACTGGGTGATACTCAGATGTAATCCCCTTCTATTCCAAGTATATCAGGGCTATCTCCTCTAGACTGCCTCAGAGCAGAAAACGTCACCCAGTATTTGGAAATGTGACATTTTTTTAGTAAAACTGTACTGTAGCAGTCAGCTTCAATAGGTTTATCATAGTTAATGAAAACAATTGGAAATACACTGAACATCTTGCTTCATGACTTAAATCAGTCTCTAACTGTATTAGAGATGCAAGCCAGTGCTCCAGGACAGATTATCTCCCTGTGAGTCTCTGATGGACCTTTACTGTTTGTAAATGCAGCTGGTACTCACTGTTGTCAGGTAGGATAATAAATGAGGTACACCTCAGTTCACATCCTTTGTATCGGTTTTCATGTTATGTTCTTAACCTACACCATCCTTTCTTTTTCAACATTGATTTTGATTTGGAGGCCACATAATAATATTCAGCTGCAGTGCAATATTTTTATATTCAACTTCAAATATCTTTTTGCAGCCTGCATTCAAAAGCTTTGTGGGCTGCAGGCCAGCCTTTGGAAATTCTGGTTACACAGGTTATCTGGAGACAGAAATGAAGAAACACACTGAATCATCTGTGTGGTAAATGCAGCCCACCTCTTGCAATTGGGTTTTGAGGATTTTCACTGTGAAACAAAGGCCAAGGCAGACTACAGGGATGAGTTACAGAAGTATGTTCTATTTAACTCAACAGTGTCAGGCATATAACGTGCCCTTTATATCTATAGTTTATTTTAACACATATCAAGAAGACAGAAAATTAGTGATCAATGTAGAAGGGAGCATGAGGTTTCATTATAAATTAATGTAGGAAGACTTGGATTTCTATGATGAAATGAACATGAATCTTAAAAATTGTCTGTCTTCATGAAACAGATGAAAATTATTACAGTATATAACTTTTTGGTGACATTTTACTGCAAAGGGCATATTGTTACAAAATTTAGCAATGATGTAGCTAACAGAAATACTGCAGGGATAGATAACATTATTTATGTAACATGATAACACATGAAACATGGATGCATTTGAGTCATGGGGTTGCGGAGTGGGAAAAATACTTTGCCCTGCTCCTAAGTGAACCCCCCTGTTAAATCAAGGAGCAACACAGATGGGGCTTGTTGGGAGCCAAGACTGCACAACAGTAGTCAAATGCAGTCCACCCATTGTGTTCTGGTGCCCAGAAAGCTAGTGGAAATAAAGAAGGAAAAGAAGGAGAAAGTGCAAGAAAGGTTCAGAGAACTTCACTTGGGTATCCACTTTAGTGGTGGGTTTTTTTTCCCAAATACAAACCATCCCTGCAGCAACATGAGAAGGTACCGATAACTGGATGAAGAAGTCACCTACTGAAAATGAACCTGAGTAAAAAATGTCTCTAAGTAGTGACATCGCAACACAGAACCAGTGGAAGACTGCTGCAAAGTAATTCTCCCCAAGCAGGAGCTAGAGAAAACTCATAATCTCAGAAGTGTCCCTGGCTTAGTATTTCTGGAGGCATGAAATTAAGTTCAGATTCTGGGATATTTCTAAGATGGAAAGAATGCATACATTGATTGACTTACATATATACATGACTGACTCCTAAAAAATAATCACTAGAATACAGAAAATTCAGAGTTAACAGAAACAAACATTTGGCAGGATAATAAAATCTTTATCAACTCAATGAATCTTGGCTATACAATCATTTTTTAAAAAAATAAACCACACACATCAAAACCAGACTGCCTTATATGAGTAAAATTTAGGCAAACCCTGCTGGACACATTTCTTTAATGCAAATGTGATGGAGAAAATAGATTTTCACACAAAACTAAGGTTAAAATTAGGTTTATCTTGGAAAGAAAATTTTAGTCTTACCTAAGAAAACATTTTCCCATCTGTAAGTTTTCAACACTATTCTCACTAGAATTGTATAACTGAATTCAGATATAAATTACTCACTATCCTTAATTAATATAACCTATATTCAATCTTTGTCTTTTTGTTTTGTTTCTCTTCCCTTGTCTTTCATTCCTACCTTGCCAGGATAAACCAGTCTGTTACATTCGCAGGCTTCGGCCCTATTCATAGCACTGTGATTTCCTTTAAACAAACAAAAAGACAGTAAAGGAAAGAAAAACAGTGAGAACCACCTGCAAACCATTATAACTTCTAAACCCACCCACACAGCCTAAAAGCAAATGAAAGCAAGAAGATTCAAAGAAAGAAATAAAGTGGGTTTTCATTTTTTTCTCTCTATAAATACTGTGCAAACATGATACTAAAATCTTTAAGAAAATATTTTTATGTTTTTTGGTTGCGTGCAAACAACAATAATAGAATCACAGAATGGTTTGGTTTGGAAGGGACCTTAAAGATCATCTAGTTCCAACCCCCCTGCCATGGGCAGGGACACCTCCCACCAGACCAGGTTGCTCAAAGCCCCGTCCAACCTGGCCTTGAACACTGCCAGGGAGGGGGCAGCCACAGCTTCTCAGGGCAATCTATGCCAGTGTCCCACCACCCTCACAGTAAAGGCTTTCTTCCTTAGATCTAACCTGAATCTATCCTCTTCCAGTTTAAAACCTTTACCTCTCATCCTATCCCTACGGTCCCTGATAAAGAGTCCCTCTTCATCTTTCCTGTAGCCCTCTACGTACTAGAAGGCTGCTACAAGGTCACCCTGGAGCTCTCTCTTCTCTAGGCTGTCCTTTGACTGGGAATGGTTTAACAACATCCCTGTTATCAGAGATGTTCATGATGGGCTAAATCTTTACTTGATGAAGATCACCTGATCTCAGTAGTGTGCCAACCACATTCCCTAGCAAAGAGACAGGGAATTTATGACTTTCCTGAATGGGCAGTTTTCATTGGATTATCACACTGATATTTTTGTTGTTTATGAGACCAAAGAGGTTATTACTTCCTGAGTATGACTGAGAGAAACTGGTCAAACAAAGCAAGGTATTGTATTTTTCTTACACTTGAGAAATCTTTGTTGTCTGTCTCATATAAGTAACGAATTATTATTCATGATGACACCTGAAAACTTTATTTTTGAGAAAACAGAAAACCGAAGTCATAATATCTATTCTATACAAACACCTCAAAATGATCTTCTGTACGGATGTGCAGTTCTACTAGCTTTCATCAAAACTAACTCTTTTAGGAGCAGAAACTAATATTGTTCAGCTACAAACTACCTTCTAATGGTTAACTAGAAGGCAAAAATCCCAGAAATTATAACATGGCTCTATTGCGTCCAGAAGAATTTTGCTGTGGACATGGCAAGCTAGGTTTTCACCCAGTAAATATGTAAAACATTGAAAGTGATCTGAATTATTTTTCCCTGAAAATAAACATGAAGTATAATAAATTCAGTTTAGTACATTAAGATTTACTATTACATTTTTACAACAGATCTATAAGCATTCTGTAAAACTGAGCACCTCACTAAGATGTCAGTGCAAAAAAAGCTACTGGAGTATTAAAACGCTTATCACTTACATAGTAACTGAACAGAACCCAAGTAAATGAATTAACTCCATTGCCACAGAATATACTGGAAGAAGCTCAAGATTAGAAAACATCTTTCACATATCTCCCTTACTGTTCAGCTGGATAAAATTTTACATAACTGTGCTTTCACTTATTATACGGAATAACAAAGGCACAATAGAAATACTATAAAGGTAAGAGAATGGTGCAATATTTGCCTTAATGTAAAATAAACAAAGAATGTACTTATGAAATACGAATGCCAAGAATTACAAGATCTGAGCCTAGTCATAGAAGAAATACAAAAGAATAATGAAATATCTATTTTAGAAAATCCAAAGAAGTGTTATGAGCAAAGGAGCCACCCATGAAGTTTTTTGGTCTGAACTTCCAGCAGGTTAATACAGCTATATATATATATCTTACTTTGCATGTAAAATTGTCAACCTCAGAGAATGACGAATTGGAACCATGCAATGTAACAGAGCAATGAGTAAGCTAAAATCACAAGGCTTAATATGTATTACAACCAATACCACTGAGTGTTTACTACTACTTTCTTAATTTCACTGTATTACTTTCTTCACTTTGTGACTTTGTTTTCTACCAAAGGACTTATTTATTTATTCATTCTTTCATTTATTTATTGAGGAGTGGTGGCTGAGAAGTCAGCTCTCTTTGGACAGATTAATTGTGGATGGGAAGCTTCTGTGAAGTTACAGGTTTATATCAAATCATCAGAGTTCATCATATGAGTTCACAACCTGCCTCTTGCATCTTAATTTAACTACTGACTCGGATATAAATCACCACAAGTTCCTGAAACTTTTCAAATTATTGTCTGTAAAACAAATTTAAAATCAAATTATTGTCTGTAAAACAAATTTAAAATCCAAACTGTAAGCAAAGCAACAGCTCAGTCGGTGGAAGAGCAGTGATTTTGTGCTTTGTTTTGTCACACAAGGATACTGCTATTTGGGACCTCAGCTTTCTCAAAGTATATTAGTTGTTAAAAACCCACTACACATAGACAGAGCAGCAAGTTTATGAGGTCAAAAAATGTTCACCTACCACAAACCACAAAGACAGGTTCTTGGTGTTAGCAGCAGAAAGACACTTTTCATGCAGACCACAAGTTTGACCAACACAGAACTAGCTCTGGCAGGGAGGGACGTGCCGGCTGTCTGAAAGTCAAAAGGTGCTGCTCAAGTAAACACAACAAATACTCCAAGAAAACTCAGTGTCTTCACTAAACTGCTAGAGAAGAGAGCCAAGGAAATTCAGGCAGATTAATAAAAAACAGCTGATCAGAGTTACTGGAGGTTGCAGTGCTTTTAAAAGAGATCTTAATCTTTCCTGACCTAGAGTACTAATGGTCTGATTAGGGGAAATACAAACACTTAAACCTTACAGCAATGAAGCAACGAAGACAGCAGACACTGCTCTCAGAGCAGCAAAGAAAATGGTGTTTAAAAAAAAACCCCAAAACTTATATTAATCTCCAGACAGTCCCTGCACAGCGAGTTGAGAGCAGATCGCAGGCAGTGTTTGGTACCTGTCTAAATCCAGTGAAAACATTGGGGAATTATTTTAGTTCTTTAAGTTATAAGTACTAATATCAAATCCTGATACCAACTCACATGCAATTTCCATTGTGTACATGTATTTATGATGTGGCTATACAGTTTTTGTACACACAATTAATAATGAAGCTTGTGATCCAAATGCTCTGTAGCAGCACACTCTCCGTAATAGCACATGTAGAACAACATCTGCACTTATTCTGTGAACCAGCTATATTACCTACCTGTAACCAGACATTTACACATGATATTCATGCAGCAGTACTTACTTAAAATAAATATGTGCACATTATATATGTGCGTGTTTTACATATGTATTTATATGTATAGATGGCGTATACGCATGGACACATACACAGATACATATATGTATAAAAGTAAAATTTTTAAGAAAACCAATAAAAAATAAGGTTTCCAACAACTTTTTTATAAGTCTTTTTTAGTCCCCATGACTTCTTGAGTGTAGGGAAGCTTTATTCTGTGGTTGTAGGACTTCCTGCCATCGTACTTTCCTCTCTCTGTATCACCTCCCCTCACTGAAAAGATTTTCTACTAGGCTGGCATCTGTGTTTACATGTACAAATTTTGTATGTACATATCCATCTGTGTCCCATAGCTATGAAAAACAGTACTTGAAATAAATTCCTTGAAGGTTTGAAGATTTCCATTTTCACTTTTTTTCTTTGCTTGGAGCCTGTGGTTCTTTGAGTAGTTTACTCATTTTATTTTAATGTGTTGTCATTAAATATTTGTCCAGGCTATTAACTCCAGAACCATTCTGGACAGGAAAAATTCTGTTTATCCCATGACTTTTTATTTGTGAAATATCGTCCACTACTTCTAATGCAAGACATACTGCAAGAGATGTTGCCAGAACCTGAGCTCTCTTGCAGAGAGCAGTATGACCAGCGTGTTTGACTCGGTACTTCTACAAGACACATGCCACCTCCCTGACCTGTGCTGCTGCTGGGAATCTGGCCACACTGTGCAGTTCTGCTTATTCCTCCATGGAATAAATCTGCAATGGTGATTATTCCATGCTCGAGCCACCTGTCCTAATGAATAACGCTTCCTGTGTAGCTGTTTCCAGATACTGGAGTTAGTTACTCAAGCTTGAAAGACAAGTAGAGAAATTAATAACTGGTGCACATGCTCCTTAAATGGCACAGGGGCAAACTATGAGAAGAGGAATTCATTGCCATGGCTTTCCTACAGTATTGAAAAAGAATTCGTTAGTATCAGAAGACCTGCATCAGTGTGAACCTGATCAGACAGACAGGTGAGAAGTGCCATGACTGCATTTTGGCTTAAATTTGGGTAACTGAATGTTGCTTATAATTTTACTTCGAATTTCTGAGAAAGAGAGAAACGGAGACTTAAAGACCAATCAGTGCAGGATTACATGTGTTATTTAGTAGCTAAAGGAAACTGAACCAATATCCCCCCTGACCTGATCCAATACAGCACTAGCACCACATTTTCTCAGATTATTGCTATTTTTAAAACTAGACATTTTTCAGTAGGTGGGTTTGCATATTACTTAGCTTTCTGAGTTAGTACTATTTATAAAAGAACACTGGTGAATATACACTAAATGCCTTTGCCAGTCATTTCCATCAACAGATCCTTCTGAGCCAAGCAAACTGATGGTTTGTGAACCTTTGCTACTTTTTGCCAAACAGTGATGGACTGACTTGTTCAATTCTGTAACACAAATACACAGATAATAACAAACAATCTCAAAGAAACACACACTAAACTGCCCCTGGAAACTTCAGAATATGCTTTCTGTGTGTTTGAAGCTAAAACAAGTAAGGAATATTGTTTTCTTCTTAATTTGTTGATTTTGGTTTTTCTCCAGACCTGTAAAGACCAATTCAGTGACATGCAGAAAAACAGAATGCATTTGTTCAGCACCTTATGCACCTATATAACTCCATGTTATATACAAAGATGAATCTTTTTGTTAATGCTATAGTATATTGAAGATGCTTCCCTATTGTACTTACTTGCTGTGTCACAAAAAGTTATCTGCATGGAGAATAACACCATTAAATGAAATTCAAATGGATGTTAAGCATACATATAAAGTACTCTTATATCCTGTATGTGCATGTTTAGATTTTTTTAATTCAAACTGACTGATTGCTGATGAAATTGAGTTAGCTAGTAGGTTTGTAGGGGTAATACCAGTCACTCTGAAAATTATTCCATCAAAGAAAAAGCCAGAAGTATAGAAAAGACCAGAGAAAAACCATGAAATGTTCCCCACTATTCCAATATATCAAAACTGTTGTTTTAGAGGTGATGGGACAAGAATTTTTCTGATGTACATTTCTAAGCAAGACCCAACTGCCATTTCATTTACACAGTGCTCTCTCAGTTAATGATTCTCCTAACCACCAAAGTTAGCTTGATCATGTTGTCTCTCTGGCTCAAATACTTTTGGAAACAAAAATAATTTGATTTCTAGTTTTGCTAGCTGGCTAGTTTTCTAGTTCTAGTTTGGACACATATGGTAGGATAAAACTGTATGTTTCTTTTTCAACATGGTTTATAACAATACATTCTCTCTTTAAGTGTTTCCATTCTCAGCTTTTATTATAACCAGAGACCAATACCTGTAATCTAGTGAGCACCTATAGCTGCTTTGTTTTTTATAAAAATGTGATGGCACTGATATAATACAAAAACTACTAATCCACTCTAATTTAGGAAGCATTGTCTCACCCAGTGACACTACCTCCCAGATTTGTTCCTCCACTACTTACTATGGAAGTTGAAAATGTCAAATGCCATTCGACTGTAGCTCTCCCTGAGCAGATCTGTGCCAAATTTAAATTCCTGCAGGTATTGCTACAGAGAAAAATTAAAAAGCTACTCACTGCATACAACTGATTTTCTGTTATAATTTCCCGCAGACCCATTTAAATCAATGAAGCTTCTCCAGTTTACATGGCTGAGAAGTAAGCGCACTCCTTTCATAAACCAACCACGTCCTGTCAGAGCAGGGCAACCTAAGAGCCAGTGCTTTTCAATCTAATACAGCTGTTTTCTGTACTGCAACAAAACTCCAAACATTAACACTGCTATACAATTTCTATTTATTTCTTTGTTATTATTGTCTTGGGCCTTGGAAAGAGATTTTCTAAAGGCCCTGTTGTGAAGGACATATCACATGAAGAGTAATGATTATGCTGCTGTGGTCTATAAGCAGATTGACTTGCTTTTCTTCTTCCTGTTTTATTCTTTTTTTATATTTATGATTTGCTGAAAAACTGTCTGAGGGAGAAAAAACCAAACATCTACCCCACCCCCAAAATCCCAACTGTGGGAATGTTTGCTTTTTTTGGCAGCACTAATATTTATCCCTTACTTAATAGGAATTCTCCCCTGTGTTAAGAATGTTGCTTTTACAGCTCAAAGATCTAAACATGAAGTATTTTATCAGTATTCTGTTTTTCTCCCCTCTCTATGCAACTTTGGAGTGCTTAGGAAAAAGCAAATATTAAAACAAAAATTACTGTCTTTGAGTGTCTGTGAAAATTTATGTACTTAAAAGCAGCTGTAAAATTTTTAATGTTTAAATTAATGTTTTATGTTTACAATAAAAACTCTTCAGCCATGAAGGGCTTTTAAAAGCTACATACGAAATACAAGCAAAACCAAAGCAAACAATAACAGTCCTGTGAAGCCCAGCTTCCACACATGAAATGGCAAGTAAGACTTTTGTGTAGACTTCATAAGTTTTCGTGTCTTGCTCTACAAAAAAAACCCCTAGGAATGTCAAAGCTACAAAAAGAGCTGGTTAGAATAGGAAGGCAAAAAACTTGTAATTCCTTAATAATAGGTTTTTCTGCAATTCTGAATGTATTTGTGATGGTCTGGTTTACTCTTTTATTTGAATTGTGTTATAAATAAAACAGCTTCTCTCCTCCCCCATTTCTGCCAGCTGTAAGCACTCTGTCCTCCAATAAAGGTTGAAACAAATGAATAGGTTTAAAAGAGACCATTATGCACTAGCTAGTGCAGACTGAGATGAAATGTTGCCAAATCATACTCCTTTTAAAATCAATAGGAATTCTTGTTATTGGATTCAATGGGAGTATAATTAGGTTCTAAACTCACACGCTTTCTCAACAATGTGGGTTTCTTTACCTTTTTCATTCCCGTTTCCCTCTCAGATATGGAGAAGTCTCGCTGTTCCAAAGTGCTCTCAGTTTGAACAGCATTTTAGCCATTTCTCCCCTAAAATACTTGTGGCACAGGCTGGAGAAGGCAAACTCTTAGCACAAGTAACCTCAATTAGCTATACAGAAATCCAGCAACACCAACAAGAGCATAGCCCATTCCCCAGCAGACATTTAAAGCCTTGATATCCTACATTCCCTGTCCGCCCTCATGCTCCTGGGCATCACTTCCTTAGTGACCCACTCAGAGCAATCCCACATACTGAATCATCACCACCATCTTTTCCTTTTGCAGCTCAGTTTTGTTTTGCAGGCCTCACTGTAGGGAGACTGACTAAGCCCAAATATATTTAGGTTGATTCTAAAATAAATCTGTCCCACAACTTGAAATGATCTTCAAAACCCCTCTCAAAGTAATTACAAGAAGACGATATAAATAACTTTCCCTTGAAAGGGCTACATAAGGAGGACCTGGTGTTTACCACATCTGCATGTTGGACTCCAAATCAGCCACCGGGGAGTCTTGAGTCCACCCCCATTAATCTCACAATGACTTGCTTTTATAAACAGTGCACTGAACAACAACAAAAATATATAAAGCCACACCATTCCCCCAAGCCTGAGAATTAAGTTATCTTTTTCAATTTTTTTTTTCCATACACACATCCTACGCAAATAGTTTTAACTCTTATCCACAGTGCTATCTTCATAAATTAATTTGTCAGCCTTTACTTTGTTCCAAAAGAAGGGATGCAAGAGCACTTTTTAAACTGTTTCTTGGTTAGAGGTAGGTAAAAAAATTACTGGGAAACATTTTTCTACTTCTCTAGAAACAGGAAAAAAACCACCAAAACCAACTAAAATTTTCCTCATTTTCTCTCATATTTGTTTGCAGTAGAAAATATTTCTCATGCCAACTATATTTTTAAAGTACACATAACTCAAAAAAATTAAAGATGGTCAGAGAATATAAGCATTAATGTACAAGCTTCAATCTTCAATGCTTATTTGGGTAACCGAATTAAAATTTACTATAGGTGACAGCAGTGGTTTCACCTTCCTAGACTTTAAGTCAGTTGTTCCATAAAAAAAACCACCAAAGGTGACCATAGAAAAGGCCAATCCTGCCTGGTTAGTACCTTGTTAGAATAATTGGCAGAGCTGTTTGTAGGAAGCATGCACATACCTTCTAGCTTCAAGTATTTCTAATTCTTGTCAATGCTATAAAACTTAGGAGTTGAATGACTTTGAGTACAGGACTCTCCACTCCTGCTGATCTCTGATAACTGTTTTATCAGAACTTTAAAGCACTGAGACCTGAAGTTCTTAAGGTTCCTCTCTTCAAGGATGAGGGAAAACTTTAAAAAAAGTGTGTGTGTGTGTGCGCGCGCACGCATATAAATATATAAATGCACATACAGACAGGTAAACATTTGAACAAGTTTCTGCAGACAACTTATCAAATTATTACTGTAAATATCTTGAAAAAGAGTTTCCTAGGACTCTAGAAAAACTATACAGAAATTTTCCCCAAGTCTATCCCAGTGGAGATGGGTCTGGAGAATATCCAGGTCCTAATTATGGCTTTTCATGAAGAGATCTCATAGCTATTTAGAAAGTGAGGTAGCACTACTGCAGTGAACATATTTAAGAACATGTATTTAGATTGTTTCCAAGATGCTCTTTGCATATTTAGCACAATCCTCTCCCTCGTGCCCTTTTTCACCATTTGTATGACTAGATTTTTTGAGACTCTCTGTGCTCAGCTCTTCCTTCAGTCTTTGTGTATCCATAATTAATTTGTCCATAATTATGATTAATCATTTTTTAAACATGCCGAATATATACACTACTATTCTGTAGATGAAATATTCCTGTTGCAGAGTATCTGCTGAAAACAGATGAGGACTTCAGACATTTTATTAGTTTTATTAGTTCATATTAGGTCTGTAACAAGCAAGTCAATTACATTAAACATCAGGTAAATAAAGATTAAGATATCCTGCTTTTAAAGAAAATCAAGGGAATAAACAAGAGGAGGTAGAGATGTGCGCACGCCTGCAGGGCTGTGATCTTATTGGCATCACGGAGACGTGGTGGGATGGCTCCTACAACTGGAGTGATGGCATGGAATGATACAGGCTCTTTAGGAAGGACAGGCATGGGAGATGAGGGGGGTGTTCACCCTCTATGTCAGTGACCAGCTGGAGTGCAGAGAGTTCTGCCTTGCGATGGATGAGGAGCTGACCGAGAGCTTATGGGTCAGGATTAAAGGGAAGGCAGGGACAGGGGATGTTATAGTGGGGTCTGCTACAGGCCACCCAACCAGGAAGACTGAGCAGATGAGGCCCTCTACAGACAGATGGGAGCAGCCTCACCTTCACAAGCCCTGGTCCAGATGGGGGGCTTCAACCACCTGATACCTGTTGGAGGGACAACACTGTAGCACATAAGCAATCCAGGAGGTTCCTGGAATGCGTTGATGATAACTTCCTTCTCCAAGTGCTACAGGAGCCACCGAGGAGAGGTGCTGTGCTGGACCTTGTTCTCACCAACAAGGAGGGGCTGGTGGGGAATGTGAAGCTCAGGGGCAGCCTTGGCTGCAGTGACCACGAAATGGTGGAGTTCAAGATCCTTAGGGCAGTGAGGAGGGTGCAGAGAAAGCTCACTACCCTGGCTTTCAGGAGAGCAGACTTTGGCCTCTTCAGGGATCTGCTTGGCAGAGTGCCATGGGAAGTAAATCCCTGGAGGGAAGAAGGACCCAAGAAAGCTGGTTAATATTCAAGGATCATGTCCTCCAAGCCCAGGAGCGATGCGTCCTGACAAAGAGGAAGTCGGGAAAAAATGCCAGGAGGCTGAATGGATGAACAAGGAGCTCCTGGAGAAGCTCAAACACAAAAAGGAAGCCTACAGAGTATGGAAGCAAGGAGAGGTAGCCTGGGAGGAATAGAGAGAAATTTTCTGAGGAGCTCTCATGAGCCCCCACCTGGAGTACTGCATTCAGCTCTGGGGCCGTCAACAAAAGAAAGACATAGACTTGTTGGGGTGAGTCCACAGGAGGACCATGAAGATGATCAGGGGGCTAGAGCACTTCTCCTGTGAAAGCACTCTGAGAGAGCTGGGGTTGTTCAACCTGGAGAAGAGAAGGCTCCAGGGTGACCTTATAGCAGCCTTCTAGTACGTAAAGGGGGCTACAAGAAAGATGAGGAGGGACTCTTTATCAGGGACCGTAGGGATAGGATGAGAGGTAAAGGTTTTAAACTGGAAGAGGATAGATTCAGGTTAGATCTAAGGAAGAAAGCCTTTACTGTGAGGGTGGTGGGACACTGGCATAGATTGCCCTGAGAAGCTGTGGCTGCCCCCTCCCTGGCAGTGTTCAAGGCCACTTGGACAAGGCTTTGAGCAACCTGGTCTAGTGGAAGGTGTCCCTGCCCATGGCAGGGGGGTTGGGACGAGATGATCTTTAAGGTCCCTTCCAAACCAAACCATTCTATGATTCTAAAAAAAAAAAAAAGTAGATTTTTAGTTTTCCCCAAATTTGGAAGCCCTAATGCAAGTTACTTCTACAGTTTGCAACTTGTAATGAATACAGTTTGACAGAAAAAAGACATACTGACTGATAGCAACAGGCAACAGAAACACTGTGCATTCTCAAACAGCCATGTTACTGCTGATAAAGGATCAGCAGCCCTTCAGATCCAGTGAATGAGGATACAAAGTTAGCGGTCGTATAAAAATATAAGAAACAGTGACATTTTAAAAGAAACTAACCCTGTATGGCCTTGTCCACAGCCATAATTCTAGAAAAAAGCTTTTTTTCTAACATGGCCTCCAGGATTAAAAAGGCATACATATCATGCTGTATATTAAAATTAGTATTTCTTGGCCTTGGACAGTTTCAGATCAGGCTCCTCATGTCCTGGATATGATTCAAATAAGCAACTACGGGGTAATTCAGCCTGCTCATGTATTTGGTAGCTAAGATTTATTACCTCATCATTTTAGCTAAAATGTACAAAATATAGGTTTGGACAGTGGAGGGGAACATCAAGAACACTTGCAGCACCACTATAGTATAATGGAGAAGTGAAACAAATTTGAATAGAGTCATTCTTAACTACTATTTATGTGTAGATTAAAAACAAATAGACACAATTAAACCCCAGGGACAGGAATAAGACTACCTGCACTTTCTGAAACCTCCCTACAGCAATGATTTTAGAGTACAAATGGGATATTTCTACTTACTATAGTGGGAATTTGACAAGCATCCTAGTTGAAAAGGCTGAAAATACCTAAAAAATTCTTTATCGTCTATATGTAGAATTCTCATTAACAACACAATCTTAATTATATATGGAGCTTTTAACGTACAGTGCTCTAAAAAGGAGTTCAATAATGCTATCACCCACTATGAACAAGGAAAAAGATAGATGTGGAGATGAACTGATCGTTCAATTCACCAGTACAATGGTAGCAAACCTGGGTAAAAAGTACCATTATCCTATTTCTTAGTGTCAGGAAGAAAGCACTGATTAGTCCAATCTATGGGCTATTTGCCTCCCAGTATCCCCAGTGATGTCCTGTACAGCTCCTAAGAGTTCCCAAGACTAAGGAAGACTTACATGGCATTACATTTTCCTCTCTCTACTTTTTATTCCCTGGACATGTCAAGGAGGAGCCCTTGGCAATGCTCTACCATGGCCACTGGTGTTTCTGACAAGTCATAGCAGAGTGTATTTTGATGCATTTTGGCATGCGTCATAGAAACACAAAAAAGTGGCCTTAGTTGGAACAGCATATAGGAAATGTGAATGAAAATTCCATAGAATCAGTCACATTTTCTTTCTACAGGCACATTTTAAATTATCGTTTTTACAGAAGCCAACTAGATATAATTGAGACCCCACTGCTGGAGAAAGCTTGCACTGTATTACTCTCAATATACAAAAGATTTGCTGGAGTTCCTTACTCTCTCTGCTTCTATCTAAGGTGTCAGAGTTGGCCCTAGGAGGGGGACATTTTGCCCTTATGATTTTCACTGCTTTAATCTGTTATCCTCGAGAACGGGAGGGCACTAGATCACTGTGCCAGTTACCCTCCCAAATCTCTAATTAATGTTGACAGTAAAATATTAGCCACAGCATTAACTACCAGATAAGAGAGAGTACTCCTGAGGCTTGCACATCCCAATCAAGTGGGTTTCATTAAAAAGAGCTTCGTTACCAATAATACCAGACAATTGCAACATTTTCTTAAACTAGCACTAAAATAAAGATGACTCACTTATCTTTGTACTGCTATAAATAGTGATTTGTCTCTCTTCCCTCCATTTCATTCCCTCCCACTGTCCTTCAATCAGATGTAAAACTTTCTTTTTCTGCTATGGGAGGAGAGAGAGGAAAAAACCCAACACCAAAAGCTCAACAATTCTGTATTTAGGCTAAGTCACTCTGCAACATTGCAGCTTATGAGTTCCAAATATAGATGTACCCATCAGCTCCTCCAAGCAGTAGCATGGCCCACACTTCCTTCAGCCCCAGAGGCACACCAAAAGTTGTACTTGTGAGAGAGAAACCCTGTGGCCAAAAATGCAGTTAAAGCTTGGTTCTTCCCAAAGTTTCCAAACAGTTGGTTTTATTTCAGTTACCTGCATTGCAGTGCACAGTGTCGGTATATTTACAGTACTATTTACATTAATACCTGATCCAACAATCATCCTGCAAATATAACAGAATCATTTCAGGGATAAAAAGGGAGAACACTGTTTTGCAGCAATGCAATGTTAAAAAGCAAAATGCTTCCTTGTTCTGAGAATGTCTTTGCAATAAAATTCATGGGTTTAGCTTGCAATATCCTGGTGGGACACGTACATCATGATAAAACCAACACAAACATCTCCCACAGACTCCGAAGCCCAGAGTAACCCAAGTCCCAGTCAGACATCATCATAGCAACCTTCAGGTAGGCTCAGAGAAGCAAAATGTCTCCCGGGACGCTCTATTCCTACCAAAACTTCCAAGTTTTTGGTCTTTCTTCCATAACTTGCCAGTCTCCTTACCCACAGCATGTCTTTTTTTATGGCATTACAGATACAACTGTATTTAAATAAAGCAAGCACAGCATCTTCATCTAAATGTTAAGGAAATATTTATCAGCACAAAGGCGGTCTCACCCTGTACAGTGTTTATAATGTTTTTTATCTTCAGGCTACATTAGAATTTGCTGTGAAATGGTATTTGGAATGACTTGTGAATCACTGCCAAATGTGGTTGCACCAGCCATATTGCAAAGCTTTGCACAGCAGTAATCATGGGGTATTTCTGACACTGGGAGCAATTGGTACAGAAGAGCAGTAAAAAAAGATGGTCTGTTCTTTTCTCACTTAATCCCTTCTGTTGAAGCACTCTTAAAAATCAGAATAAAATATGAACTAAGATAACAGATGCCCTTAATGAGGCCCTCTGTTACTCTACTAGAGTATCTCTGAAAAAATAAAATGTATAGATGCTGCTTCAGCAACTGAGACAATAGAATTACAAAGAGTAGAACGTTTGTGATTCTTTGGAGCAGAGGGTTATCATCAGACAGGAAAGAATAGTTGGTATGCTTGGAGGCAATGGTAGAAGTTGCAGAATACTAAGATATCATCTGTCTCCACTTCTCAGCATACTTGTCTGGACACCAAAGCCCACTCCCCTCCTTAAAACTAGAGGTAAATAAATAACTCTGTAAGATCAAAAACATGCAAAGGTAATTTCCACTTTATATGAAAACCTGCATGTAAAGAGATTTTAGTGCAGAAAAGTACCACTCCTTGTTTAAGGAAAACATCATCCCTCCATCTGATAATTGCACTTAGCTCTTCTTCAAATACATAAATGCAGAATACTGGGTAAGTTTAATTTAGAAAAGAAACTTGATTAAAAAGTGCAAAATCAATCTCATATGCTTTTAATTCTCCAAACCAAAACAAATAAATAAATCACTCTAAAGACTCTAAAAGATATGTCCAAATCCTATTAAAGTCCTTTTAGACTCAGAAATCCTCATATTTAATAGCATTTTGGCAGCTGTGTATGATCCACAGAACATTTACGGCAACTGCCACTTGTGGTGCATAGCTACAAAGTGGCGTTTCTGATTATCCTAGTCTAAATGGCATTTGAACATGCTGAATACTACCTGAGCACTAGTAACCTTCATCTCAAATTTTTCATAAGATTATGCATAAATGCAGTGGTGATAAGCACACCTTTGCAAAGTACAAAATCTTTGTCAGCAAACATTATCAGGCATTTGCTTCTCTAGGAAAAAGATCCAGCAAGGAGTAGTCTTAATGTAAGAAATAAAGCTTTATTCTCAGTATTTCCTAAGAACAGAATATTAAATTTAAAGTACTGCTATTGGTTTTTCTTAAAATAGATGTTCATTGTCCTCAAAAGGAATTAATTACTGTATTGAAGAGAAAACCATTATAAACTGGTTTGTAATACAACTGGAGAAACTTTATACACTAATTCCTGAACAATTAAAATGCACAGATTTCTAGTAGAGCATGACCTTTTAATATCATTAAACTTCTCTATGTACCTTTATATGGTCAGATCTCACTTTGATCCAAGGCCCAATCTGAACAGTCCTCAGCTGCCTCTCTTTACAAGCATGTTATTCATAAATATTGCATATGTTCCTATATTCCTCTAAAACAAGATATGATAGACTATTCAGAGGCTCAGGAACTGGTTGCTAGGGATTTACAGATAACAATAAAATGCAAAGAGTCATTTTAAAATTCAGTATGGAGTGCAGTGATTTTTAGTTCAAAATTGCCATCAACAATTATCACTTATTTAAATAAAACAAAAGAGAAGAGTCTCAAAAGAATTGTGTGCATGTCACTCCTACCTTGACAAAAGAAACATATTTTTAATCTTCTTACATCACATATCACAGGAGGTCTCTAGTCACTTCAGTACAGTAGGAGAGAAAAGGGGGAAGTTATACATTTTCAGGCACTAACATTTTAAAATTAAGACAAGAACAAATATTGTTAGTAAAAGCAAAAGACAGTGAGAAAAGCAACTCAGCTTGTGGAATAACAATATTGTTAAATAGAAATGGTTGTTTTCTGAACACAGTCATTTTATAAAATGTACAGTAAAGCTTTTATATGTAAATTACCCGAACTCAGAAACCTTTCACTTCAAATTGAATTGAGAATAGCTTGAAGAAGAACACTTTAGTGAAAACGTGCTTAAAATGAACAAAATCAGGAACAACTAAGGTGCACACACACTGTTTCACTGGAAAAAAAAAATTCCTGTAAATAAATATTTCATTGATATATTGCTAACAAAAAGGATTAGCTTCAAATATATTTAGATAGACTCTTAATACATGCATTTATTTTTTTTCTTCTTCATAGGTACTGATTATATTTGTTAATCTATGTGTATTGCCACCAAATACATAACTATGTTACATGAAAGATTAAAACTACTACAATGGAACTACAAATAATCACATTACTACATTTAAGAGCTTCCTTTGCTAACATACTACAACAATGCAATTTCCCCTCAGCTTTTGAACTAAAATTGATATGATTCCATCACTGTATTTTTAACTTACCAACATCCCTTAAAATAATCCAAGCATATATGACAGTCAGACTTGAACTGTTCTGTACCAAACCATCATGCTGGATACTCCATGAAGGGACTGTAGACTGGAAACTGTGCTTAAAAAGCTCACATGGATTTTAGAAGAAGTTATAAATTAAACAATCGTAGTATCTGCTGTTTTCATCAGACTTACAAATGTATTCAGGATTTCTAGCAAGCCTGGCACCTCTACTGATTACTAGCTGGACATGCCAATTGACACGGACCATGTTATTGGAATGCCAGCCCCATATTTTTATTTCTGATATAAATTCCTGGTAATTTAACAACTTTGACAAAACTAGCTGCAATCCATATGTTTCTATATGATTCTCTGTGACTACATTTGACTTGACTGCTGTATCATAGCCTTGCACAAATAAAACTGTCTTGTGGTATGCTCACTGACTATGGCTGATAAAGGGGATGAGGTGGCACATTGAGGTACCTGACCATGAGTAAACAAAATAAGAGCTAATCATAGGGCAAATGTGAAGGAAAAGAAAGGCCAACCTCAAGAAGAGGATATAGCCCTTATCAGAAAGTAACCTATATATAGATTCACAGTTTATTAAAACTCTCATCCCACAGTAACAAAGGAATAATCTCTTTGTAAGGCCGAGCCCTTAGTAAAATTATTTGAATTCTCTTATTCATTGTATACTTCCTCCTGGATGAATTTTGCATTGTGGAAGTTTTATATCATTGTGCCTTCACAAGAAAAAATGCCATTGTATTAACATTTATAATCTCTTAAAGCACTTGCAGTGAAAGTGTAGCTTAAACATATAGTATTTTTATATTAGAGATAAGGCAACTTAGTGTGACTGAAAAATAAAGAGTGTAGTTCCCTCTTTCAAGTTATGAAGCACGTATGCTCAAATGCATGATGTGACTGTCTTACTAGGCTTTAGCTGAGGATGTAATATGGAAGATAGCCAGAGATTTATTTTCCACAGATGACATATTGTACCTAAAAGATTTAAACAGTGAAATAATAAGCAAATGTTGAAAATGGTTTACATTTGAATATTTTTTTTTAAAAAATGATCCGGTTAACGGAGACAGGAGTCTGATTCTACCTGTGCCAGGTTTCTGTAATCACTGACACCTGTGAAAAGCTGATGGGTTACACTTTAACATTACTTTGTGAAGTTCTTTTTAACTTTAAAAGGACTTACCAAATGTTGCCCAAGACATTTATTAAAACTAACTCAAGATTTTAAAAAAGTGTTCATTTTAAAATTTGATCATCTGTTTTCTTAATTTCTGTTTCTCGTGACCAAGATGGGTATGGCAGATCAAGTGCCATCAGGTGATTCCTGTGTGTGTTTGCTCACACAGCAACCCTGTACAGCACCATCCAGCCTTCTCTCCAGAATTTCCCAATCAACTGAATGAAAGCGATACCCATTTCTTCCTTTCAGCCCACGTGTAATGGCTTTAAAGACCTCACTATCCTCCAGGCCCACATGGCAGAGCCATCACTTTGGACTACGTTAAATTTCAGCCTTTGCCCTTGTACCAGAGAGCATAAATTTTTGGAAAAAAAATGTTATGTGACAGAATTCATTTGAGCTCTGCTTCGCTTCCTTGTGTTTAGCCTGATTAGCTTTATTAGGAAAGTATAACGCAGTATTTTATTTCTTTTATGTTTCGTCCCCAAACTTCACACGTATCTTTAAGGCCTCCAATGCTTAATTCAGAGTTTGTATGATGATTCAAAGTCTTTCAGATACAGTATTACCCCAAATCATCAGGAAAATTTAGCAGCCTAGGTGCAAGATCTACTTGCCTGCATTTGCTAAAAGATTGATGATAATGAAAAGCCCAAACCAAAAAACAACCTGGTGATATTTCCTCAGTTATCAAAGAAAATTACTCACCTGGGGTGAGTGAATGAGTAGAATTTTGAAAGATGGTATTATTATAATTATAAGCCAGAAACTAAAATGTTATTATACCCCTTGCTAACTGATATTTCAACTATTAATGCTGAACTCCATCTAACTTATCTGAACGCTTTTGCACTGTCTCTTCCTCTCTATTGCTAAATGTGTGTACAGTACCATGAAGGAGACTTAGGTATATTGCAAAGGTTATATTTTAAGATGATATGGGATGGATGCATTTGACTTTTAAAATCTTTCTCATTCTGCTTCAGAAAAGGAATCAGAAATCTGTGTGGTTTTGCTGCACTGTATCTTTTGGTGAAAAGGGATATTTTTAGCATGAAAAACAACTTATGAATTTTTGAACATTTATTAAAAGCAATACTGCATAACATTTCAGGAAATATAACCCACCAGAAATCTTTTTGTATTTATATTTAAAAAATTAATATTTTTTCCCCCTGAGTAAAATGATCTATCTAATGACAGGAGACTTAAATGCTAAAAGCACTTTCAATATTTTCAATCATTCTTGTATATGCTTGTGTGTATTCCACTTGTGTGTATTAGCGGCAAACATGCAGTCATACTTGCTAATAAAACAACTCCGAGTTAACATTTAGTTTGATTTTTTAAGATAATACCGCCAAATTTTTCCAATCAACATTGCTATAAAGGAATCTTCCCAAGGTATGTACAGCTGGACTGTGGCTGTGTGGCCATTCTTAGGGAAGGGCAAGAAAGGAAAGGACTCTATTTCTATGCATAAATATCTTTTGCTCAACATAGTCAGTTGTAGGCATTTACAAACAGGAATGAGGCCTTACTGTTGATCTGCTACAAATGCAAAACCTTTTAGACAAAAGTGTATCTGAGAGAGGAAGAACCTTGCAATTCACAGGTTCCCAGTTCCCTTAAAGCGCCTCCACCCATAAGCTGCCTTTCCCTTTAGCGATGGTTGACACCATGGAGGCAGAAATGTACCTTGATTCTTCAGTTCTTCTTGACCAAATGCTGTATTTATTTTATTGCCTAAAAAAAATGGCATTCTGTTTTACCTTCATTCAATACGACATTCTCAGGCTTGCCCTGCGAAAGCTTTTTGGAATTGCATGAATGTTCAGAATACAGATAGTCGAGATAATTTGTTGCTACATTCAGGAGAAATAAAGCAAAATTAAGCTAGGATGATAACAAAAATATTAGGAAGCAGAAACAATTACAACTAGAATGTTTAAGAACAGTACCTAGGAATAGAGTGACATAAATAAAGTAACACCAACGCAACTCCTCTTTCCTCTCATTCTCACACTAATTTGCCACATCTAACTTATAGTTTTTGCTACTACTGAAGAATTTAGGAGGTTAAATCAGGAAGTAGGGCCCCAGTGTGCTAGCAGCTCAACAAACACTGACAAAAAATGGTGAGTGCTCCAGAACATTCCCAAATGCAGTTGTTACCAGTGCATTTTCTATTCCTCCTATAATTTGAATATACACAGATTTAAACACAAATGCATTTATAAGAGTTATAGTATCTCTGTAACTTTCTATATCAAAAAACAGATTAGATAACAAATACAGAGGCTGTAAAAAACATGTTAGCTCAGTCTGTTTATCAACGATACCTCTGATAACACAAGAAAACAGAAGTATTTAGGATACCTAAGCAGAAAAAAAAAAAAAAAAAGTCTTTTTTTTTTCCCCTGAAAATAACCTAAACAAAAAATGCAACCCAATCAATAAGCAGAAGCACTGCAGTCATTTCACTACACAGATTAAAAGACCCAAAAAAGGGGCAACGCCGCCTTTCACCTGTGACACAGTCAGAGAGGCTCAGCGCCCACCAGTACGCACATAAAAGTGACGAGCGAGTTGTTGTAATGAAGAGCAGAGGTATACAGCCTTTATCAGATGAGAGGGGATTTGTCAGAGATTAATAGAATTCCATTGTAATATCCATATCTCACAAAGGCATACTCTGACAGGGTCCAATTACTTTCAACAAGCTGGGCCTGCTACATGGACCCTCTGAACCGGAATGGCCCTCCAATCTGTATGCTTTCGTTCAGACAGATAACACCAACGTGTTTCTCTCTGTGATCACTGCCTAACTTAAATGAGTTAATCTCGTTTTCCAGATGAATTGTTATTTTGTCTCCCGCAGGCTGTGATTACCGGATAAAAGTATTGTGTTAACAGGAGGGCCAGGGTCTTTTCAGCAGCGGATTCCACATTCAGATAACCAGCCAGAGAGGGCTTTTTCTTGCTTGCTTGCTTGCTTTTTTTTTTCTTTTTTTCTAATGTGAAGTAAGAGAGTGGCACTAACAGGAGAAAACTGTGAAATGACACAGAGATAAACCTTCCCAAATAATTACGTAACTTCGTAAGAGGTCAAAGGGGCAGTTTATCTTCATATTTCAAAAGAGCATCCCAGCGAACCAATCACATTTACAGCCTACCTCTACATATTTTAAGATGTTATTTTCCTTTCAGTTCATGCCTGCCCTTTCTTTCTCTAATGGCCTTTGTTTCTTAGGCCATTATAATGTGTTTGAGAAGTTCACAAGGGAGGCTATCAGAATATAAATATTTGGAAGCACTGAAATATATCTGGGCAGTATTAGAAAACAGGAAGAAGAAAACAAGCTTATGATTTCACAAACGGTTCTCTTAAACTGATGAAGCAAGAGCCATATGGTGAGAGTTATAGTCTACAATGCATTTTTCTGAGATAAAGTATTTTCTCAGTGACAGCAGTGAGATTCTTCATTTCCTTTTCTCAATAAAATGTTAAAAAGCCCCACTCTAATGCTAATTCTTAAAAACTACACCTTTGGGGGGTTAATGCAGGAGAAGCACAGACACAAATAGCCAGTTGTGCCTTGACCACCAGGAAAATCCCTTTGGGGTCAAGAATGACTCACACATAGACCCCATCTAGGCAAATTCAAACCCATGAACAGCAGCAGAACTACACCGACTCATGTCAAGTCTATGTTTCATGCATTTTTATCTGTATAGAAAAAACATGGAACTATTATTTTATTTTAGTATCTAGTGCCAAAAGGTAAATAAAATTTGATCTCTCAATGCAGTAGATTTCTCCAGTGATTCTCCCAGTATGTAGATCCAAGTTACTCCTGACGTGGGTTATGTCAACAATTCAGAAACAAGATGCAACACCCGATCATTGGCAATGTATCAAATGCTGCCCATGAAATGCAGTCGATAAGCTTATGAAAGCTTCCTGACAGAAAGCCACAACTTTTAACTGCAAAAAGCCAATGTCTTCAACAAAATATGAATGAATATTGGTGCCTGATGTGCATCCGAAGCACACGGTGGCTGTATCCCACCCTGCAGCACAGGTCTGTGGCAGAGCAGACCCTGCAAGTCCTGGGCCCCCAGTTTTGCAGAGTTGGGGACCTAGTGAAGCACATCACAGCTTCCTTTATGCTCCTGTGTCCACATTTCCTTCTGCAGGAAAGGAGAGGCTGCGACTGAAGTGAAAAGCAAATCTGAGGAATATCAGTCTCTACATAAATATTTGGGCTCTATCTTTCTTATGCAAAGAATAACTGACATCAGCAGATATGAAAATCATTTATAGGTAGCCAGGTAAATTAATGAAAAGATAACACATTTTGGAGTTTCTGTATTACAGAGTTTAAATATTTCTGTATCTCATAATGAAGTGAAAAGTCTGTGCAGCTGGAACCACAGTCATCATATCACTAAGTTCCATTTTGATCAAGTTGTCAGTATTCTCATTTCCAGCCAGAGGCATAAGTTCAGCCTCTATACTGGGAACTAAGTTCATGATCTGTCATTTAAAGATCCCTGGTATTTTTCAAAATGGGTAGATGATAACCTAATAGTTCATATTCTCTTATGAAAAACAAGCTTTAGGATTATGCATTACATACAACAGAATGCAAAATGTCTATACAGCGTAAGCAATCAGTCAATCATGTACTTAGGGTGTAAAACCGATGTTATAGTAAAAACATGTATTCGCTCAAGAAGACAAATAGAAAAGATCATTTTTACACAGTAGGAGTCTCCCTCAGGTATATAAGGAATCGCATTGTTTGCTGCGCTACAAAAAGACATATTTCAGTCGTCTTCTCCACCCAGCACTGCATTTTATTCTGCTTAGCAGGAGACAAGTGATACAGCTAGGAGAGTGTGAAGTGCTCCTATGCATCATCATAAACAAGATAAGCAGAATTATTTCCTAAATTGCAAACATCTACACCTACAACAAATCACTGAGAGGAGCAGGGGACACTGTGGGCGCAGTATGGGCACAAAGACACGTGCTTCTGGAGGCTCTTATCAATGCTGCTGCTGCTGTAGGAGCACGAAGCTGGTGTGACTTTGCCTTGTCTTTGCCTGAAGAAAGAAGGAACAGTGTTTTTCTGTCCTTTTTTACAAGTGTTTTGACTGCATTGCTCCTCTCGACTTAGTCTAGGAAAGGGTAGGCCTCAGTAGAGATCTTGGAGGCCACGGGTTCTGTGAGGTATACTATCAATAGGAGGATTTTTTTTCCCTTTTTCTTGCTTAATTAACAGATCAGATGTGGGAATAATTATGAATAAACATCAGGCAGTGTCATTTAGAAACTAGTCACTTTGACTAACCTGTGATGAGTCTATATAGAGCCACACAAGGGATTAAGGTCCCAGCACAGCTGTAACCAGGACTGCTCACATCCTGGCTCTGGTTTTTGTGCAGGGGACAGCCTTGACATTCTGCTTGTTATACAGAAATTCAGAGTTACCACTGAATAGTCCTATTTCAGATCTCAATGGAAGCGAAAACTGGTCCTCCTCACAATAACAGTCTTTTCCCAGACAAAGCCAACACTGGTATAGCAGAAATGATGCTAGTAAGAAGTGATGTGAATTGGTAACAAAGAAGCTTGATCAGCATGATGGAGACAGACAGTCACAGACACAAATTAAATCTCAGACGCAAATTAATTTCTCATTCGTTCTTCTGTACACCGGTGCTACAAAAGACTTTGAAAAAGTTGCATTGAAGGTAGCAGCTGGAAATTATATTGTTTCAAGAGCTGAAAATATTCTCTGTGGAGAAATTTTAAACCCATAAACTTTTCCTTTTCTTCCTTTTTTAAAATAGTGCATCAAAATGCATGCAGAGCAGATCTATGAATTGCTACATGGTTTTATTTTTTAAATTGCCCGTCTTTTTTATTCGATGGTCTTATAAACATAAAATTGATAAAATGGACAGCTTTCTTTCTAAGCTAGCTTACATCTCTCCTTTTTTGAAAGCTTCCTAAACATGCAAGCACTCCATAAAAAAGTAACTGGTGCATGCAGAAGCAATGCAGTTCACAAATGAAGCAGTATAATGTCAATGGTTTGAAATTGTTCAGTCTCAGTTGTTTTCCAAGTCAATGCACTGGCAGTCTTGCCTGAATGCAACTAGTCAATAGAGGGAAAATAAATAGAGCATTTCCAGAATTCACCCATCAGCACTGAAAAGTGTCTGCTTACTATTACACAGTTTTAACATGTCATAATCGTTTTTCATAGTATAGAAACCCTCCTTCTACCTTGGACAAAGAATGAATGACTATTTTAGCATCCTATATATATCTTCTGATAGAAATTCCAAGCAAACTGTATTGATTATAGTATTGTAAGTGGTATGTGTTATTAAAGCAGAATCTGAATCCTTTAGCCTATTTTTAATGCTACATTATGAACAAAAATTTCTAATTTGGGTATCTACAAGCAGAGACTTCTGTGTTTGGACTTCTGAACAGACTCATTTAACATTTCTGTAAGTATCTGTACATTGAAAGAGCTCCCTGTAATTTCAGGTAGAATTGAACACCACAATTTACGCACAATATTATTCCCATAAAGAATCCTATTGACTACTAAGTTGCACAGGTTTTGCTCACATAGGTAAAAGCTTTAGTGACACAGCTATATGACTAAACACCCATACATTAAGCAGCAGAGAGATACAACTGTCCCCTATCTTTCTATCTTTTATTTCTCCCTTGCCTGTATGATAAGTGCTATGTCAAATAGCACCACTAGGCTCAATGCTACACAAAGAAAGAAAGGAAGCAGACAGGACAGCCACATTGCTACACTTTCCTTTGAAAAAAAAAAAAAAAAGGTTATGCCTGCCTCTAATGCTAAATTGCACCTAAGGTGCTATGCTTACTTAGATAAGGTCCTTGCAATGCCACATAATTACAGAAAGGATCTGCCATAGTCTGAAAAATAAGGAGAAGTATGTCTTTTCCAATCCCCTGCCTTGTTATCTGTCACCTGGATGAAAATCATGTGAAAAAAAATAAAGAGGGGAAAAAAATTCCCCTTCAGACCCAAGAACACACTAACGCCCATGGATATAAATGTTACAATAAAAGAGCAGGACGACTACTAGCAGAGCTTTTATAGCTTAACAGTATTTTGACAACAAATGTTCATATTTCATTTGAAATTTATGAAACCTTTGTGCCTGTAATCCCATGAGCAGCTACATGGTAAATGAAAGTAGCAGGCAGTCTAGATTAATAATATTTTGCTTCATACTGGAAGAGCTTTCTAAGGAAAAGAAATCTTGCTTTATCTGCTCTCCACTTTTTTTTTTTTTTTTTTTTTTTACAGTCTCTGTATTGGAACAGATTCAGAGCTCTAAAACCTGCTTGCAAATATTCACAGATGCCTTATTAATTTATGAGAAACTGAAGGACCCATCACAAGGTATAAGCAAGCAATTTAGGAATAACAAGTAGAGGGGTATGATACATGGCAAAATACCACAGCTCCTAGTGTTAGAGAGCTACCAGTGGTTTAAATCAAGTTCAAGGGGAATACCTGGAGTAAGCTCCTCTACTTCATATTCTAATAAAAAATTGGTATGAAAAAAAACGGTTGCCCTATGAATCATAACCTTTGCTTTCACATTTTCACAGTTTAGACATACATGTATGCTAAAAGCTCAAGTGTGGCTTCTTGCACTTAAATGTCTAAGTGTATAAGTGTCTTTTTCAACAGCTCTATTTATCTTCAAGCATATCCAACACAAAGTGTTGGGTTTTTTTACTTTTTCTAAAGTAGTCTCTTAGTGCTAGCTATCATGGCAAATATGATGCGGGCCAATTATGTGCCTAGAAAGTAGATATTTATTTTTATTAAAATTTTTATATCTTTTTTGAACTCTCATGTGGACTTATCTCACATGCACAAGGTATATTAGGTTGGTAAGACCACTCTCTGATTTCTTGTTTTGTTCCAAAGCACAAGTCACATGAAATGTCAGAGAGAAAAAAAAAGTAACTTATTTCAAGCAGCAATTGGAGATACATTTTTTTAAAAATAGTTATTGAAAACATTTGTCCCCTTTTCATGAAAAATACAGCTTTTGTTCAGCTATTCTTAATTTCAAGTATTTCCGTAGCATTTTATTTTCTGAGTTTTATGTGAAAACTTAACACTTTAGCCTTTGAAAAACAGTATCTGAAAAACAAATACTGAATTTGACATTAAATATGTAAAAATTCATAGGTACTTGATCTTTAAGATATTGTGGTAAAGGAAGTACTTGCTAAAGAAACAAGCATTTAGGTCAGAAACGTTCACTGGTGGGAGAAAGGCTGGGAAAATGGGTGAAGCAGACACAACTGAGGAAAAGTGAATGACAGAATGGATAAAGAGAAATATAATAGCAAAGTTAAAAATAGAGTCTAGGCAAACTGTTTTACTCACACAGTAAAAACTGTAAAACAGGGCATTAGATGGCTCAAGGAAAACCACACAGAAGATACACAAAAGTAAAGAGAGGTACCTGAGAACAATGTTATTATGGATGTTGTGTCACTAAGGGACTCTAATCTTTCCAAACAACTAAAAAATGAAATTACAAAGGAATTGAGATATGTGATTAGGGTACCAAATCTCTGCAAATAATTAAAAAAAAAAAATCCCTTGTTATCTGTGACACGCAAACAAATAATTCATTTGACTGAAAGTGGTTCCAGAAAGACATCCTCAGCCTAAAGGTCCAAGACTTGGCATCTGGAGCAAACCACTGGTCAACATTTTTGTGGTGATCAAAGGAACATATAAGTGTTTACGGAATACATTGCTAAAAGAGAAGGTTCTCTTTAATTCATAGTTGAGTTAGATATATGCAAAAGTGTTTTAAAACCTTTTTTCCTTCTTTTATTTATTTAAGAATGATCTTAAATGGTCATCATAATTTTTTGAGTCATCTTCCATTTTTTGACATAAAACTCCATGGACTCATTGGCTGCTAAGTGAAATATCACTTCCTTTATCATCTTCTTCCTTTCTAAGAAAAGGTGAGTGGAACAGGAAATAAAAATGCTCTCACCCCTACATGAAGAAATGTTGATGTATTCCTCTCGTTTTCTTCCATTATTGACCCATCAAGTACAAGATTTTTTTTTTCCTTTCATTTGACTATGTAAAGTATACAATGTTCAGTATGATACACTGGAGAACACACATCTAAATGTTCAACTTTTATAATACTGCGTGGTTTTTATTATGGAAATACTGACAGCAGTTAAGCTTAATAGATTTCTTCTTCATTTAAATCAAGACTACAGCCTCTTTGCTGCAAATAGTGTTTTCTTCCCAAAATAATGCACTCTCGGCATATTCATGTGGGTATCCAGAAACACCAGTTTTTGCTACTGAGAAGAGGAAGATCAGATCACCAAAAAGGAGACTGCAAGCACTAACTATTATTGCAACTGAGTGTCTCAAAGCTAAATTTGCAACCTTCTGTTAATTTAAAATGCCCGTTTCAGTCAGCTGCTTAATTCAAATCTGAAAGGCATTTGTTCTACCCCTTATCACACTGTGTAGCTTCTGGGGACACAAGCCCGGCTCATTGTAGACCTCCTACCACGGGCAGAGTCTGCACGGTAGGCAGTCACACTGATGTTTGCCTTTCAAAGAGCATGTCATTTTAGGAAAGATGATTAGAGGTTCACTGAAGAAGAGAAAAAACTCACCAAACTTACAGTCCTGTGTTTTCACTAATATACTGCAATTAGTATTTATCACCAAAACCAGAATATAAGTTATATTGTTTGAGTTCTTTCCTCATAAATACACTTTGGATTGCCAAATATATTAGCAACCAAAGGAAGTCTTCCATCAGCATCTGTGCTGAGTGGATTCAATAACAGTCTAACCAATTTACTATAAAACTTTTATAGAAGCATTATATACTTGCATCAGATTCACAGTTTTATTAATTTACACAGATTTTATGGTTTCTTGAAGTTCTTACGTCTGAAAGAATGAACTGATACTCGAAGAAAGCTGAGTCTAGTGAGAAAATGATCTGCTTAAATACCATTCAGTCTCATAAAAGAGTAACTATACAGTAGTTATACCACAATCTACGTTTCCATATTTATAAAAACTGATATAGGTATAATCGGTTAAGAACTCTTGCTCCTTCTAATGTACAATAAAGTAAGTTTGACTGATCAGCTTTGTGGTTTAACTGCTAATTTGGAGGGGGAAGGGTGGGTCTTGAAGGAGAGCAGGGTAAAGGGAGGTTTAGGGGATTTTTCTGCTTTCTAAAGAGAAAGGTCCAGGAAGTAATTGCTCCTCTGAGTTCACTTTCAGGATGCTCCAGAGCAATAAATTAAAGACAGGAGCTTTCTTCCTTTCCAAAATAGGGCTAAAACATTAACATATTTTAACATTAATATATTTTATGAAGTGAGACTCAATCAGAAAATGCTGGCTTTGTTTCTGTGTCCTGGATGGGTAGCCAGCTAAGTCCAAGAATCAACTTGAAACTTCTACACTAAGGTTTGGCCTGAAAATCAGATATTGCTTAATGAAGTCTACACTGTACCATATTATATTGCTTATGATACCAGATACTATACAATTATTGAGTAGCTATGCACCTATCCAGAGCCTAAAAACCAACTCCATTATTTGTACTTACATAATAATTCCATGATAGAACATCTTCTGTAACTATTACCCCACAAATAAGCACAACTTATGTAACAGCATAATAATAATAATAAAAAGAACAGAATAAGACATGAGAATAGTGTGGAATAAAAACTTCCTTGGAGTGGATTGTTGCCTCCAGGTAAAGTGTGTGGGTTTGCTAAGTAAGAGGTAAGTGCCTCACCCTCCTAGACCCAAGGAGTGTCAAGCACATCACTTCACAGTCTGAGCAATGTGACCAAATGAGTATGTAGTCACATCCTGCACCATGTGGACAAGCCCTGCTGAACACAGTATCTATAGTGTGTGTATATATATATATATTTAGTAAGTATATACATACATATATAGTGTATAGAAGTATACATAGAGTATATAGAAGTGTATAATATATACACACTACATACACTACTTCTATGTATATAGAGAAGTGCATATATATCCAGAAGAGAGTGTGTGTGTGTATATATACACAGAAGTGTGTGTATACATGCGCACGCACACACACACACTTCTGGATAAAGGAACGGCAGAGAGAATTTTTCAGTGCAATCAATCTGAACTGGAAGCAAGTCCCTGCACTAAGACTGAGCCATCAAATCCTCTGTGACTCTTACCAAGGGGCTGCCCCTCACCCTGGCATCAAGAGGAGTTTGTTACTCTGACCAAGCATGGGGCAAAACACACCTTGAAGACAGATGGACTCTCCTGTATAGGTTTAGTTTCACATTTGCTTAGGCTTCAAGGTAAGTAAATGGATTGAAGCCATAAAGTTTGCTAGTTTGTATATTTTCTATTAAACAAAAAACCCTGTAAATAAACTGGTAATGCCAGGGGATTAAGTGTGCTTAACCTGGGCCTGCTCTGAACCTTTTTTCCAGCTGCTTAAACTTTGTTTTTATTACCCCAGGAAACAAACAAAACTTTTATCAAGTAAACAGTGTTCAGTGCCTCTTATGGCGGTTCCAGAAAAGCATCTCCAAGAAAGAAGCTGTCTTCATTTTGAAGTTCCAGATGCTATTTCTAGCATTTTCACAATATCATGTTTTTACTAATAGATATACACAACTTCAAAAACAAAGCTACGCTAAATTACAAAGCCAAGTCCAAGTAATTTTGTTAGGTTAATTTTCCCCATATTTTCTCTACAGTCAAATTAGCTGAATCAAACTCAGCTAATTTAATATCAAAACAGTATCTTCAAAGGTGTATATACTAAATGAGATAATATCCAGTGCACACTGTATCTGCAAGCAGTAAGAGATTTATAATGTATGCTTTAAGGAGAGAAGGGCATGAAAAGATCTGGTAAAACTCGGGATACCTAATCTCAAATATATAGAACAAAAGGAGAGTCTTCTTCAAGGTATGACACAGACAAGAGTGAACATGTGAAGGAAGTCAATAAGAAGTTTTACAGTAATATCAAATAGATCCTTATTTCTGTAATGCATATGACTTTACTTGTGTGAATCCTCCGTGTATTTTAAGACCACAGTTTTTGAAGGGTTCAGTTGGATATTCCTTCTACCCTCCACCCCAGTGCTTTGAGCCATAGCTGACCTCGGATTGTATCACAGGCTCTTCTGTTTTTATACAAAAATTCTGTCCTAAGAATTATTTTAATAAAAAACAAGGAAGAGACCCTTAATTATCATATTCAGTATGCTATATCATAAAACAAGACATAGTACCCTCATACAGTTCTAAATCACTTTCCTCTATCACTCACAAAGACCACATAAACCAGGAGTGTTGATCCACAGATAAGTTACCCATCCAGAAGGCATTTATTGGATTCTCTCCCATCATCCAACCTCATAAAGGTCAAATATAAATTTCTTAATAAAATGTACAGACAAAATTAAAACTACAGTTAGAACACCCAAAAACCATAAAAACGTACCTACATCTGAATACCTGTTCATTTAATTCCAACTACATTAATTGTTTATAATACCTCAGCTGAACAAGTGCTTTAACATATTTAAAAGAGTTGAAGGCTACAGTACCTCAGATTTCCAATCTGCTCTCTTTTTCAACTTCTGAGCATAGCAACAAAACAGAAACGCAGATGAAATGCAGAACCTTTTATTTTTCTTTACAAAAATCTAATAAACTTTATAAATACATGTATTTCAGCTGTTCAGACTAAAGACTATTTGCATTTCCTTAGCCAAGCACTGATAATGTTGAATAGAAACACAATTTCTATGAAAATATCACGAACGTGGTAGCTATACATTCATCCTAACTAACACCTTTTAGTTGTATTTATGGCATTAGTCCAGTTCTACAACACATGAAAAAAAGGAATAGAGTCTCCTTTTTTTGTGTGCCTTTCCACAGGGAAGATGAAGATTGGTCTGGTTTTGAAGACTAGTTGAGTACCAGTGGCAGTCTGCCTTCCCCCATGTGTGTCTTTCCAAGCCATACTGAAAGAAGTAAAAAGAAAGCTATGCTGAATTTTTCTCAGCAGAAGTGGAGAGGATTCTAAATTGCTCTGAAAGCTCCCTTTAAAATGATTTCAGATTTTGCTCTTTTACATCTGAGAACTGCCTTCTCTGCTAATTGGTAATTGTTCCCAATGTTTCACGTTTCCTCAGCTATCATCCTCTGCTACTCATGCTCTTCCCTATCCTTCATACTTGACCATTTTCTGTTCTCTCTACCCATCCCAGCACTCCCCCAATTTCATCATGTATCCAACAAATAATCTCCTTCCCTATTTCTCCAGGATAATACCATGAGAAGTTTAAACTAACAAAAAAACAAGATGAAACTAACCGTTAGGCAGGTATCTGTTTCTGTGGTACAAGTTACCAGAGAAACATTGGGACTCTTTATAAATTAAATAAAATTATAGTGTGAGGGATTCTGCTTAAACCTTTGGCATGATAATAATTATAATAATTCATATAGTGAAACAATTGCAAAAATTAAGAATCTTAGTTAGTTTTATGTAGTTTTTGATGGAAGTCTCCTTTGGAGACATGGCCCACATGTTTTGTAGTTAGAAATTTCCATTGCTGACTTCAAGAACCTAAATAAGAAATCAAAGGCCAACAAGGAAAATAAAAACAGTCAGTTTAAATGATGTATCGACCAGGGAACCATAAGGTAAATTGAGATATATACACTTACGTTACAAGTAACTCATGGCAGTCACAACTTCTCTTTTCTTATATAGAATCAATACATGGTTGTGCTTCTTCAAGAGAAGCCGAAGTAAAACGTATCCTTTTGGAAAAGAGATCTTCTTACACACAGTATAAACAAATGAAAAACAAAGTAGATATTAATAAAATATATATAACAGTTATTTTCACCTTCAGTTAAATAGTGCCCTATTTTATAGTGCTGAAATCGAAAAATCTTAAAATAACAACAAATCCCCAGGCATCTACTAACAAGGGTACTATAGAGATTTAGAGGCCTCTAGTGATTTCTAGAGTGCTAGTTTGTGTACCAGCATCAGACTGATGTTTCTGCATCGAAAACTTGCAGTCGATCATCCTCATATTATTTTGGTTTTGTTATGTGTGGTGGGGAGAGTATTATTTTCTATTGCATTAGCACTCCAAGAGCCCAGTCAAGATCGGGTTTCATTGTTCAGCACAACAAAAACATACGCAGCAAGCAGTCCTCCAGCTCCTGCAAGCAGAGACTCCTACCACTCATGTTCACTATTTCAGAGACCCAAACCCCGCTGCAATATCCGTGCCTGTAGTATCTGGCAGGTAGCAACATGGATTAGCACAAGCTATGTGTGGGCACAGGCACCCAGGGTCATACTTGCAGGCACCCAGGTCATAAACAAAGACACCAATCTTTGACACCAGATTTAGATATAAGCTTTTTGCTTATATTTAGTTCAAGAATATTATACATCGGTTAGAACAAATGAAACCTATGTGTGGTGAAGCATTACAGAATTTTCCTGTTTAGATCCTCTTGCCACACTTTTTCATGATTACAAGTTAAGTATCATCATAGAGCAAAGACACATGAAAAAATTCAACTGTTGTCTTCATCATATCAGCAGGCATGACATATGTTCCATGTGTAATCTAAAAACACAGTAACGACTCACCAAAGCTAATATGTAAAGGCATCTTGGTATGAACCCTGACCAAAATGCACAATTTAAAAGCTACAAGTCAGATAAACAGGGCTTCTCAAGAGATACCATTTTTTTTCAGCCAAAATTCCTCCCCTCCTACACCCTTCCCTATAGAGTTCTCAGCGGCAAAGCAATTTACTCTAGTTACTAGATCTACAATGCTAAGAACATTTTTTTCTTCCCAAAGTCATTTAGAGGGATGGGTAAACCAGACTAGGTTAAAAACAACAAAAAAAGAATTAGAGTGCTGAATTTTCACACAGATATAACTAAACCTTTTAGCAGGACAGATTAGTTTGCCATTCCTCTGAGCCCTACGTTTTGCAGTGAAGCTGCACGCCTGGAACTGCAACAGGGAAGGATATGGCTGGCACAAAGACGCCATCTATCCTCAGTGCACAAAAATTCTTGAAACAACCTGATAGCTCATAAAAAAGCAACAAAGAGGTCCAAACAGCAAAGGCCAGAATATTTAAGACATATGATTCATTTGGTATACTTGATCCCAAATGTTCCTGTTACTCCTGAAGAAGAAGTCCCCAAGGAGAGAAGATTACGGAAACTTTCCTGGTAGCTAGGAGAAGAAAGAAAGATGCTGGCGTTCCCTATAAAGCAACCTGATTCTCAAAGTAATTTTAAATAATGTTTCTAGCAATACTTTCTAAAACCAGGTATATTTCCTATCTCACAAAAATAAGAACAATTTTTAAAGATTTCAATTTAAACACATTTTTAAGAGTTTGCACCTTTTTTTTTTCATCTTTCTTTACTCTTTGGAAATCAGGAATACATGATGCAGTGTTTTCTCTATATTTAACTCATCCTCAAACAGATGATTTATAGTTCATGGTTCAATACTACAAAAACATCTCAGTGTGGACTCATCACTAAAAAGAGCTCAACTCTCTCTTTTCCTATATTTTACATCCTGCCTCAGGCTGAAGATCTGGGAAAAAAAATTCAAACACTAAAGCCTCTTACACTGTCGAACAGTTTCCCTATGGTGGTAGTAAATGCCCCAGAGCATGAGTCATTTATAACTTCTCCAGGAACAAACAAACAAAAAATATGTAACAATATACTCTAGGAAGTTATCTTAACCTCGCAAGGGGCTGTTAGGCAACATGCTCTAGTATGACGTTTCCACCTATGATGCCTATGACAACAAGAAGAAAATAAAAAATATGACCAGTCATCATGTATTTTCCATCTGAATCATGCTTAAAAGCAAGAGCAGCAGATGGTAGGCAAACTGGGATGGGATTTTTCTTGCAGTGTTTTTTTACAGCAATTGAGTAAATAGTGGTTGTTCAGTTCCCCTTCCTCTCAGCTACAAAAAGATACATATCCTCTTGCAAACAAAGATCAGATACTGGTTAAAGATGTCTACAGTGCGACAGAGGCAAAATCAGCCAGTCTGGTAATAGCCGTCCTGTACCGTAAGTTCCCTGTGAAACACTGTGAAGATACTGGCACAAAAATCTGCACTGCATATTGCTGCAGCATAATTAATTAAGCCTGACAACACCCCTGTGAAATACAATAGGCCTAACCACTAAACCAAATCATCCTTATAAACATCCAAATGTCAGCAAGTGAATTTATGTCACATTTACCAATCACAGGAAAAAAAAAATCACATATAGCTTCAAAAAAAGCACTTTACATTAACTAAAGCTCTCTCTTATATTTTTGAATAGTAATAAAGAAATCAAAGGTATGACAGCCTTTTACAGGGATAACATCTCAGAACATTAGTAGATAAATCTTTGAAGAGGTAAGAATTATTATCAGGATTTCCAATTGCGGAATCATACACTGTACTTGAGAATCCTCTGACACTGTACATAAAATATTATAACTATTAATTCATAATGACAATCTAAATAATTAAAATAAACCAAAATCTCATTAATATCAAGATTTCGATAGCTGGATGGGTTAGGTGGAAAGGCAAAATGTACTTTATAAGCTATTACGTCTTTAGGATCAGGTATCCCTAACAACACACACTGAGACAAACATAGACATATGTTCCAAAAGTAACTCCAGCTTCGTTCTTTATGACTTTAGCTTGAAGGATTTTATTTTCTGTATAATCTTTAAAGTAGAAATGCAGTCACTAGCCGCTGGCTGCACTGTTTATCATAAAGTCAGCTCACTTAGTGCTGTCCAATTAAAATAAACTACAGCTGCAATGTATCACTATTTTCCAAGTATCTGAAAATATTCCTGCAAAGCCCAACCTCCAAAAATAAAACATAAATGAAAAGCAACAGTTCACTTGGCAACCATCTAGGAGAGCATGTTTTGACATTATTTTCATGTTATTAAATGCACATTTTCCACTTAAAAACAAGAAGCTCCTGTCACAAATGATTTATATTTTAAAATACTTTATATGACATAAGAAAGGCATATAATGGCTTGCTGCTGTAACCTTTTAAAAGAAAATATAGGAATACAAACAATATATTTTCCTTTGATAATTTCTTTGACTATTTTGCTGCTTATTGTGACAGACAGACAACATTTCAATGCTAGCCAATGTAATACAGTAGCATTAAATAAAATGTCCAAACTCCATCTGACTTCCTACTATATGTTCACTTAATTTTAAATTACTTTTCTGCTATTGCTCTCTTCTAGTTTACGCCTGGAAAAATGACAGACTATAAAACTTTTCTTTATCATATTTTAACCAACTATGGTTTCAAAATGATTTATTTACGTAAATTTGTGAAAACCAGCTTCTCATTACATGTTTGTATGCTTCATTTCAAGCACCATGAAAGAACAGGAAATAAAATACAAACTTTTTTTCTTTGTTACTGACTTTGTTCTAGTTCTTCCAGACATCGCACTTCTAAACTCAGGCTGCCACCAACAGACAGCATACAGACAAGAGAAGGTGATGTTCATCTGCAACGCACAGATGTAAGGCAGCAGTAAGGCCCCGTTCACTAACAGCAACCAGTGAATGTATATAAAATAAAAACAATGTAACTTTTATATGTTGTGTAAAGTTCCTTTGCAGAAGATTTCTAGGTGGACAGCACTACAAAAATTACACAAACAACTTGAAATACCTATAGAAAGTCTATCACTAAAAGATTTTGTGTGGCTGGAGATGCACAAATTTTCTTACAATTTCTAAAAGTTAGACTGTATTTAGATAAAGAACAACACTGCACCTTTAAGAAAATGTTATTTTTCCTGAGGCCCTATCAAGGTAAATTTCATCAGTATTCAAAGAATGAGCAAAGCACTTCAACAATTTATTTCAATAAAAGAAGACTTAGCTGAAAGGAGTATAAATGATGAGAACTTGCTTTAAACTGATTTATTCCCTGCAGCAATAAAAGGAATGTTTCTTCACTCAGCTGTTTAATATGCAAATATGCAGAGCATCCAGCTTCTGACAGCACATCATTAATAAAACCTTGCACTAAGCAGAGCTCCCGATATTTCATCCTGATGAAAATACATGATGATGATTTTAGACTGTATAATTTCAGAGTTGGAACAATGTACTTCCCAGTGATGGAAACCCAGCAATCCACAGTTCTAGTGTAGATTTTTTAATAAGTTAACCTATTTCTGTAAGAGGGAGACATCTCTTTACAAGAATTGTGAATATGGAAAAGCTTGTCACCAAATCCTCTCAACCGGACAACCCAAACCTTAGTTTGGGAATCAGTACAAAAAGAACAACGTTATTTATAGAAGAACAACACAAGAGTTGATTTCTTTTTTAAGCAACTAATCCCTCTCTTATTTACGAAGCTTCACATACTAAAAAAATTCCCTTTACCTGTATTTCTATCAGCCACTATACAATCGGATACATTTTCAGCGAATGTGGAAATTAATGCAATCTCTTAAAATGAATTAAAGAAAAATAAGAAAAAAAGACTGCAATTTTACTTCTTTCAGTTAAAATCTATGAAGATTAACTCCTATATTTCACCATGCTGTAGCATTCTACTGCATGTGTTTATAGCCAAATTAAGTAAGTATATGTGCTTTTTTCTTCTTTGCTTGTGCTAAAACTCTTATGCTCTTTCCAAATAAGTTTTTTTTAAAAGTTAAAACCTATCAAATGTTTGAAATAGGGAAAGGAATATTTGCCAATACTTTGCTCTGAAGTCTTTCCAGTCCAAAGTTGGAAATTGGAAGCTGTACAGAAATTCTAAATATTTTAAAGCATCCTTTTGCGCAGAACTGATCCTAATGGGCGACACAGAATGTCCGTTTCTCCGTTGGAATTAATACTCACGCAGATGATGTTGATCACTTTACAACATGAAAATCTGAGGAGCACTCATTTGCTTGCAATAGTAGGTAACAATTAACAACTTGTTAAAGTCTGGTGGGCTTTTTTTTTGGCTGAAATACGCTGTTCTTTTGCCACTGTACTGCTAGGTCAAATATAAAGAGAGACCCCTTCTGCACTGCAAGAACAACAAAAAAAAAAGACTTCGCATTTTAATTCAAAAATATTTCTACTATGAATCAATCATTTAGTGTATTTCAAAGAAGTTTGAAGGATTTTCCTTTTGAATCATTTCCCAGTGGGTACCTAGGAAACAAAACATCTTCAGGGCTAAATTTCAGGGGAAGTCTTGCAGGTTTTAGTAAACTTCTCCTAGCCAATACTTTACATGTTTCTGTTTTCTGTGCGTGGCAATACTCCCTCATAACTCAAATGGGATTAACCAATTAAACATTTCCCAGTAGTCTCTAAAATAGCTGCTCTTGGCATGTTTTTTGCATGGAACAAACCTCAGCGGGAGGATATGATAGAAATCTTGCACTATTTAAATATAGAATTGGGACATCAAAGAAAGGGTTGTATTGAAATAACATGGATAATTAAGGAAGTGGAGAACAGTAATAACTGATTTACATAAAATGCTAATAAGCCTCTTGACTTGTTCGGCAATTTCTGCTTTAGGCATGGTAACTGCGGGTTCAAATTTGTGTACTCATTTTATTTTAGTATTTTCTTTTTCTTCCCTTTTCTAACCCTATTTTTAAAGCTCTCTACAGCCAGGCCAGTCTGTACCTGGCACCAAACCTTCTTCAAAACAAAACCCCAATGAAATCAATCTAATCATAAACTTGTGTAAAAGTTTTGTACACATTCATATCCACACAGACATACAAAGCACAAAGTGTAAAGGCCTTTAATTACTTGTCTGCATGTGTATGGATTCAGATTGCATCCCCTCTAGTTTAGCTCACTTTCATGTCATGCTGAATAATGTGTTACAAACGATCAATGACATATTAAAAATGTTAAATGCTCTTCACAATTACCAGACTGAAAAACTTTGAAAACAACTGGAGTGTAATGGGAAGAATGTGTTTCCGTGGTGTTATGCTTCTTGCTACTCAGATGAGATGATTAGGGCACTGTAGCAACACTATAGGTTATAGCTATTTTACACTGTACCCTTGTGCCATTTGCTTCTGCGAAGAAATTATATGCTCTGAAATTCTTGTTTTATTTTACTCTCCTACTGATCTCTCCTCACAGTGCTACAGCAGCAGTGGCTTTGAGATGTGAATGTGAATGAGTGTCTGAGCTGTTCCTTCAGGACATGTCTGCGTATTGACCTTCAGCTTACCCTGTTTCCCTGTGAGCCCTCTAAGCATGATCCATCGCTTTCTCAGGCCATTCTCCCTTCACCCCATTGATGGGTTTCAGAGCTACTTAAATTTCAAAGTCCTGATGCGTTGCAGCAGTGGCCAGGGCTCAGCTTTGCTCACTTATAGATTGTACAAGGTCACAGTAAGGGAAGGGGAAAAAAAGCCAGAGCATTTATCAGGATGTATTGCTTTACTTTTTCTATCCATCACAAAGGCGATGATTCTATTTTAGTGAAAATCCATTGAACTCAGATCAAGTCAGATGGCTGTTATCATTGGAAACTCAAGAGCTGTCACACCATAATCGGTACAAATGATGAACACTGAAACGTGGGGCTTGAGGCCGCTTAATGGTCTTTAGTGAATTTTTTTCTGTTGCTTTTTAAACACCACAAAATCATTTTACTGAAGTGATTTCAGTTTGAGAACACTAAGATTTTGTTATGCAAGCACAGTTGATTCAATTACAGATGATCTGACAGCTATTGTGCAATTAAATGTTTTCTGCCAGTGTGCCCTCTCCCCCATGCACATACCAGTACACGCATGTAGACCACCCATACAATCACAATTATTTCCCTCAAAGCTACTCTGATTCCGGTCATCTTCTGTGATACACTTTCCACTTGTAATAGGCCACACCACCATACAACATTAACAGGAACTTCTGCAGCAATATTGCTCTGTGTTTTGTGAATGAGCTTTGGTAAAGCTTCCCTGTTCTACAGCTACCCCTGTAAGAAGGAGCTCTGTAAGCAGGGAAAGGGGAAAGCGAGTCAAACTTAATTTCTCTTTCTTTCTCTCAAATCACAAATAGCTTAGTGAATATTACATTTTAATAAAAAATTGGGGATCTTGACCATACTTAAAGGCACCAGAAAACTTTCACCACACAAATACGGAATTAATGGATATTATTCAGTATAATTACAAGTGTATTTGAATCGCATCAGAAACAGAGTACAGGGGAGTGCAAAGGAGCGGGGTAGAGCCATCATACCTGACAGAGAGTTCCGTCTTCCCTGCAGTCCAAGCATGCTAATTATTCTCATACTTAGGCTTCATTCTACCTCCTATCAGTTCTGACAGACTCGCCCTCTACTTGTTTTGATTTCATCACATACACATAAGAAAGACCAGCTACCCCAGGTTCTAGGGGCCTTGACAGATAATTAAAAATGCCTCTCTAATTAAGAGAAAAACAGCAACAGACAACTTTGCTCCACAGAAAAACAAGCCATTCCACAAAACTGTTATTTTCCTACCAAAAACCCATAATAAAATAATTGCCATCCAATTTTTGAAAGTAAAAAAACAACCCAATCCTCTTCACTTCCCACACAAACCCACTCCCCAGACAGATGATTTATAGTACTTATTCAAAGTAAACATATTCAGCTTCACAAGTACTAGCAAATCTTTGCCTTGAACACCCCCTCCTCCACCACACCTACAGAATATGGTAGAGGAAAGACATCAGTGTTACGTAGGAATGTCCTAAGCTACCTGTAGCTTTTTATTGTTTAAAACTATGTTTAGATCTTAGGTGTTGACCTCCTCCCATGAAGCTAGAACAACACATTTTGAACAAGTACCTCAAACCATACAAGATTTCAGAAGGGAGCAAAGGGACAAAGGAAACAATCATTTTAACTGAATGATGAAGAACAGTACATATTTATTATTACTATTATTATAAAGAACACATAGCACCTTATAAAGAGAAAAGTCAATGCCTGCTAGTTAACTTGGCAGATTTAAGTCACCTGCCACTGCCACATTCATGAGGCCAACATGGCCTCACCAGCCATTTACGGCAGCTTCAAGCCTGTTCTAGTATGGTTTCAGCTTCCAGCAAAGTGCAAAATTGAAAAAAGAAATAAACCTAGACCAAAATGGACTTAAGGCATGTTTCCTTCTCATCTGCTTTCTTCTTAGAGTAGGCAGTGTAGTGTGAAAAATGTGCTTTTACATTCTGTAATGTACATTTGTACAGTGACTCTGCTGTCTCCTAAACATGTCCATCACGGGAGGGGAGTGGAGTGGGGATCATGAAGCAGAGATCTCTGTGCATCTGGACATCTAATATAAACAAATATTTCATATTTTGCCTGAACAAAATTTCTAAGCAAAGCCACATGGAATGCAGGCCTATAGTTCCTCTCTGTTTTCACCCATCAATGCTTCCAGAGATCTGGAACAGGGCATGGTGAAGGCTGTGCACAAACTCTTCAGGAGACCCTTTAAAACTCCTGCAGAGTGGCATTAATAAGCCTTAGGGTAATGGAGGATCAGCCCCTGTGCTCTGTGCTTCAAGAAGCAGAAAATCTTAAATAGGCTGGTATTATGTCTTCAAATCTCTTTTTATAAACATTAAAACAAATGCAATTTTGGGAAGCTCTGTGTTTGAAATAGTATATTCTTCTTTAATGAGAAATACACATTAACTTTCAGTCTAATAAAAAATGATGATAATTTTTGTAGATATTGTAAATGTAGCAAGCAACAATTCACAGACTTTTGGCTGTAGTCACCTGTGCACACACTGCACACTCTGGGGAGAGCATACAACATACGAGCTGTGTCATGATGTATTTTCAGCAGTGAAATATCTTGGACAAATAACAGATTTCCTCCTATATTATAGAGAATATCAAAAAAGATGTAACAGCCAAAAATATGCTTAAAATTCATATACCAAAAAACTTTTTATTGCTCACCAATTTGCAAGATAAATCAAAAGACATTAGTACCATCGCTACTCTTTGCTCCCATATTTGGGGCCAGGCCAATGACAGAGCATGGACTGAGTCAGGGGACTCTTTGAATGATCACAGTTAAGCAGACTGGTTTCTTCTTTATTTCCTTCACTTGAACTCTGTTATTGCCCAGGGGACATCTGAAGAGCTGGATATGTGTTGCTCAGCTATACCAGTAAGGACTAATTTGCCCTCAATAAAATTCCTGATGTCACCTGTTTTTGCAAACAAGCCTTCTAGCTCTTCTCTCCCTTTTTGTCAACTACCCATGTACTAGGCTATTTGCAAAAGAGATGTACAAATCAGGCACTGCCAATCCTATCCCAGACTTCTAATGCAGCTTGTCCTCCCACGTAAGGGAAATATCTTCACCATTTCCAGAAACCCTGGTGTCTTCTGCTGTCGCTTTGGGACAGCGAGTGGCAGTGGGAGACACTATTTCACATGGGCCTTTAATTCCTTTGAACATTTCCATCTTCTGCTGCACAGAGCCAAGAAATGGCTGTGCTCAGTTCAGGGTATGTGCTTCAGTGTCCCACTGCAGCACAGCAAGGCCTCACTTCTCAAAGTTTTAATGTCACACAGTTTCCCAAAGCACAAGGGCCTATCCAGATCTTATTTCTTTTTCCCACAAAGTCAAACTTTTCAAGAATACATCTGTAAAAGCCTGAATCTTTCTGGCCCAAATCCTGACAATTCAGTTTGAGTACAACTGAAACCTCTTTCTAATTAGGTAATTTAAAAAAAAAAAAAAAAAAAAAGGCAAGCAAAACAAACTGAAAGCCTTTAGCTTCTATTTTATATCCACAAAGACATGCTTTCATCATACTGCTCTTACAGGTTGTGAATCCTAATTGGCCAATGTCGGTAAAGTGCTCTGAAATCCTGATATGGTATTGAAGTTACCACAGAAAATGTAACACTTGTCACTGATTCACTAAATACAGTCCAGAGAGAAACAGAAATAAAAGACAGAGCATAGATTCTGAAATGAAAATACACACAGCATTTTTAACAAGCTTAAAAAAATGAAACAACAACAAAGTCCCTCTTAAACAAGTCTTGCTGGACACAAAATTCACTGCAACTTCCAGCACCTAAGAGCTGCTTTTCCTTTTCTCTGTCTTATACGTCTCTCAGGTATCAGCGGCAGTGGCTGTAGCAGGCGATGTAAAAGAGCTGACACCTCTGCCTAGGAAGGGAGCATGGTGGACTGCCACCACCAGCGTGGCAGGCGCTTGCACTTAAAGCAGGGCTGACATTACATGTTCCCATCCCAAATAACAGCTTTATATTCAATTCCATCCACTGGAGGTGTCAGCAAGGGAAACAAGGTTATGTGGCAGCAGCTACCATATTTTACCTATCTATATAAATACATTTAAACATGTGGGAAATAAGGTTAGGGGAATGACCTTGAGGTATGGACTTTTAGGCTAGTAACCCTCATATAAGTTCAACCTGAACACTGCAAGTGGGAGGAAAACCAGTGCATGATACCGACACTTCTACTACAAACATCCATGGGAAAGAATTAAACCTGTTATGTGCTTTAACACAGCCCCTGTCTGTGAACTGGGAATGCTTTTGTAGTGTGCTGCCTCATAGAGCAGACAAGCTTCTTAATAACTGGATGTTAGGAGAATTGAAGCAAAACTTTTATCTTTACTATTAAATCTCTCTTTTCAATCACTAAGCTCCCTATGAAATGGCATAACAATGCTCCTATTAGGTAAGCAAGGGACAGAGTGGATGCAAATCCCCACTGAATTAACGTGCCTGCTCCTGAGTCAGCGTTGGGCCTTCCAGCGTCGACTTTCCCAATCAGCATGTCTGGTTTTTCCCATTTCCCAGTGGCACGGGGCTCATCTTCTCTCTGAAGAAATCAACCCCAGTATGTGGCACCTCTCCAAATTAGCACAGCAAACCAGGGTGGGTTTTAGAGTCTAATTAGCATTACTAGAGAGTGTCCATTTTTCAATAGCCTCCACAGTATTTAAACCATGTAAATTAAAGATTGTGGCCCTATAAAGTATACGGTTAGCTTGTAACATCAGACAGTAAGATGAACACACCTACCACTGGCTCCTTGACAGTTTTGGTTAGCAGAATTAGGGTATGAACTTGGGATCTCTCAGTGAATAGATGCTAATGCGCCGGTGAAAGGTCATCAAAGCAGTCTGGCTTCGATATCCTGTAGAGGTACTGAAGTCTCTCATTCCTCCACTATCTTTTGTCCCCATCCGGTTTACCTAATAGATGATCCTAACAATTCACATTGGCAGTCCTTTGTAGTGTAATGAACACTATGTGGTCTGATGAATGCAACCACTGCACAGAAAACGTCAGTTCTTTCATTAAGAAAACCTTCCCAAGTTCATTGTATTGAACCAGCGCTCCAGCTATTAGGCTGATACATGACACAGTCAATTCCAGTTACACTTTAAGTGACTATTCATGTTCAGTGAATTCAATTTTTAAAGCTAATTTATAGATGTTTAGATATTTACATGAATGCACATTTCTTCCAACTTACTCTTACATGCCTTTTTCTCAGCTTTCTGCTATAGTAATGGCGGGGGGGAGAGGGAGGGAATCATATTTCCCAACAGATCCTGAAAATGCATAGCTGATGGAAAAGACACTGAAAACCAAATCAGCAGCTTTCTGAAAATATACTTGCATTGAACTCTGAATTACTTGTAGGTAAAATAAATTGCAGTGTATGCATGTATTAATGTTAAATAAAATATCTGCATTAATTTATTTTTAAAATGACTATTGTTATTTTATATTTATTTCTGAGGAACCATTTTCTGATATTAGGCAATATAGTACCTCCTTGTACATAGTAGCACAAATAGTGTCATGTAAGCTTTTAAAGCAGGTAATTAAAAAAGTTAAGCTATTGCTGCTACTGAACAGAAAGCATCAGTTCTTTCATTAAGAAAACCTTCCCAAGTTCATCGTATTGAACCAGGACTCCAGCTATTAAGCTGTGCGATGACGCAGTCAATGCCTGCTATAGTATCAATTCAATTTAAGCATCTTTTTGTTATCACTAGCCTTTCTGTACTTTATTTTAACTGACTTTGTTTATTGACAATTATTAGAGGACCATTGGTTCCAAAAGACAGGCATATTTTCATTATACACATCCTCTACAGCCCACAGTAGTATTTCCATACAGGTCATGTTGAAGTCTTCAAAGCCTTTACAGTGTGCACAGATCATGATGCAGTTCTTTAGAAATAAAAAATAAATAAGGTATCATATTGCATCATTTGGATATCGAATGACAGAAATTTAGCTTTCCATCCATGTTTATTTCTTTCAAAATATATTACAAAAATGTTTCCATTAATGTGGATTTGTTTTAAATTAAATGTAAACTATCAAGTCTACTTTTCCACAATGAAAAAAATAATATTATTACATTTTGACTTTACCAGGCTTAACATGCTTGTGGACTAAAGCTCTACTGTTCGGGAAATAAAAATACCTTTCTTAATACTTCATTTCATAGGAGAAATTACAATTATGGGATGCAGGGACTTTGTGGCTTGATATACTTTGCAAGCGGAGAAGGGGGATGCCCTTCAAAGTTAGAGGGTAATCATTATTGACCTTGTGCATTCAAGACAGCATAGCAGGTTTCTATATAAAGAAACTTACAGAGAGGTCATTGAAAGCACTAGTGAAGAGACATAAAAAAAGGAGATAGGACAGAATACAGCATCAGTTAAGCAGGTTAAAAATTTAAACAGATCTGGGAAGTGAAAACAAAAACAAAAGAACATTTTCTTTGTGTCATGCAAATTTATGGTTCTTCATTAAATGCCTATTATCAGTTAAGTAGTCTTCCCAATGTAATTATTAACTTTTATAGTTTCTGCAAAGTTTTTTCTCTTCTTTCCCTACACACAGCATGAGCACTCTGGTTTCTGAACAAAGGGGCATGTGCTTAGGGATGGCACTCGGCTGGCAGGAATTTGGGTTCTGGTATGCCCTCCTTTATGCATTCACAGGGTGTCTGTTAATCTCTCTTTGATTGAATTTACCTGTCTGCAAAATAGGTACAATAAAACCACCAGACATCTCCCCAGCATTATATGACAGTTTGGCACTTCAAAAAGCACACTTAATAGAGCATTTTGAAATCATTGAATGAAAAGCATTATGTAATGAAAAATAAATTACTTCAGTATGATGAGCTTGTTTGGAAAATGTTCAGTGAAAATGCTCTGGTTACGAATATTAAAACACCTGGGATACACAGAGGATAGCTTTAATATGCTTTTTTTTCTTTCAAACAAAATTTTAAAATAAGCTGTAACACAGAAAAGGTCCTATTCGCATGTACTTTCTACTCCCATTTAACTGAATCACAGTCAGCATTATTATACAGTATTCACATATTTTCTGTTTTCCCCTCTAGATAAAGAATAACGAAATTGAAAGCGAAACAGGAATAAAAAGACTGAGATCTTACTTTTTTACTTGTATAAACAGAGAAGGCACAAACCTGCTGACCTTTCTGTGACTTGCGCTATTTCTCTTCAACCTACAGCCTCACTATGGCTGTATAAATTTGGCCTGGTTAGGCAAACCTCTCTTTTCTACTGGGTCTTTCATGTCAAGAACACCAGCCTACCATGCAGCTAGGAAACTGCAATCTCAGTACACTGAAAACCTCCACCAGAAGAGTCAATCATTCTTATTAACAGATGCCCACAGCGTCCTAGAAACAATCCACTTGCACGACTGTCCTGTCCCTTAAACTTCCCCTCCTCTGTCAGCCGATAGCATACAGTTTCCCAAAATATGTTTCATTTTCAAGAGATAGATTTATTACAGCCCTGTTATCACATTCATACCCTTCCTGAAAAGATAAAAATAAGAAAGACCTTACAAGAAGTTGTTGTAGCAATAGCTAAATCATAAATGTTTGATAAGGAATGGCTAAATCCAGACAAATAACTGTTCAATCCCACTTTGTATTAGGCAGATAAAGTCATACAGGAAATCAATGTGATCTATTGAAATGAAAAAAAGTCCAGCTTAGGGACTATACAGTATTATAGAATATGTGACATTATAAATGGGCTGCTTCCATAAGTGTTATACAATGAGAAGTTGCATAGTTTTTATTTATTTTTGTGTTTATAAATGTAAAAGCAGGATGTAAAAGTCACTATTTGTCAACAGAGCAAATGTGGGCAGCAGTGAAGTAGGTGAGTATTTATAACCTTTTTATTTTCCCACTCTTGAAGGGAATACGTAATCCTCTCTAGGGATAAAAGGATCTTCAGTCACCCACTAGCCCAGGGCTCCTTTTTAGCACAGGCTGACAGATGTGCTAAAATTATAAGTGAAGTGTTGTGATGTTGACTCCTAAAGCAGCGATCATTAAGGTTGAAATTAGTATCCCCTCCCAGCCATTCAAATGTTAAAAAGTTCTGACACCCGGCGTAATTGGACAACTTTACCTAGTGGGGATAGCATCATATTTTATCCTACTGACTTCTTTCTGCCTTTTTCATCCCTGCTCCAATTTAAATGAAGCAAAAAACTTCTTATACATCTTTCACTTACACAAAACAAAACAAAAATCTGCTTATGCAGAAAGACATCTCAAAAGCAGACACATAAGTTCACAACTACATATACAAGTAGTATTGTTTAAGGCTATACTATTTCAGCTGACAACGGTATTTTAAATAAGATGCAGTTAAAAAAAAGACTGAAAGAAAAGATAAACAGATGTCCTAATATGTATTAGCATCTGCTGAAAGAAATTTCATTTGAAAATGTAAAATACACTTTTCTGGCTACATGTACTAATTAGTTACATGCACTGTTAACATACTTTAATCTTCTGAAATAAAAGTTTCACATGTACTGTATATATATATACACCTGAATATATCTCCAGCAAATATAGCACTTGCTAAAAATGGGAGTAAGTGCTAAAAGATATAAGTTATCCACACAATTAGATTTCAGGTCGTTTAGATTAGTGTGAACTAAAAAACATGTTAATGTGCTAGACACACTGCCACTTCCTCAAATATTGCTGAGTTTGACACATTAACTAATGGACCATCACCTGATAAATACTGGATGTGCATGGATGAATAAAGTCTCAAATGGCTCTACTGACTCAGACCAAAATTTTGACAGTGCCACAAAACCAGCAGTGCCGTTGTACTATTGCACTGTTCTTGTGCTGTGTGTCTAAAGAAGAATGAAGCATATGATTTTACACAGTTTTCTGATAGATCTTCCTCCTTTATTTTATGAGAAAAACTTAAAAGGTAGCTCAAGGCTCATATTCTAACATAAAACATGAGAAAGCTGACTGTGAAACCTAAGCAGTGTTTTAAAATCAAATAAAATTCAATGTTTGTGAATGCTTAACACTTTGCTATTGAGTTAGATTCAATTTATAAAGGTTGATGAGCACATCTATTTCTGGCATGAACAAAGAAAGTGTTAATACTGTGGCTCTCTCATAGTCCTATACTTTACATCGTGTCACCAGCTTCAACAACCTCACTAAGCCCTATACTTCATCTTTCAGCTGAACTGTGCATATTGCTTCATCTACACTGGGCTCCTGCCCAGGGCTACTACACATCTCGATCAAACTACGCTGGTCTCATGCAGAGCGCACACACACCTAAACTTCTATTACACTCCCTTGCTGTGCTTCCTCTCCAGTATGTCACTCACACGTCAGGCTACCGAAGACTTACTGGGCTAATGCACAAATCTGGCTCTAATTAAAGACAGGAGACAAGCTAACGTGCACAACTAAGTTCTGCTTTGGCACTGTAGCACTGCAGCTGAGGTAGCAAGTGCTGATCTGACTGAGAATTTTGATAGTTAATGATTCATTCTCAATGCAATCGGTGGCCCCTCCTGCCCCACAGCAGCTCCCCTGCCATTCAGCATTACGGAGAATATGGTTTCCGACACTGAGCTACTAGCTGAGCCAGCCGGGATAGCCTCTTCCAAACTGCTTTCTCCCACTTTCAAGGCCACTAAGCACTACTAGATGGGGAGCATTAACACGGTCTGCACAGATGCTGTGCAACTAACAAGGATAAGGTTCCTGCATCTTGGTTTTGCAGATATTTTTGCCTGTTTCTTTCATCTTGTAATCAAGCTTTTTGACTAGTATGTGCTGTGATCTGTCTCTCTAAGGATGTGGTTGGTCAACTCCCCTTCTGTAACCTCCTCTAGTATTAACCATCAGTCCTCTGGACTTGCCATAACTGCCAGCTCACCAGAATTTACTTCTCATCCACGCTCAGATTTCTATTCTTGATCTGTTTCTGTCTGTAAGATGATGTCTGTAAGACTTTCATCCTACACATCCACATGGAGGTCCAGCCCACAAACATGTCACCCCTTTTCTGCACTCATCATGCTGAGCATCTTTGGTAGAAAACTTACTTTTTCACAACAAATTCATCCTTTCTTCCTCTAATACTGTAGTCTGTCTATGTAGTAATCTTCAATTTAATCCAGTTTATCCTGATTCACTATCAATATGTCAATGCTCACCCTAGATCAACTTCAAGATAGACTTTTTCAGTGATGGCTTCCTAAATTTTCAAACAAGCATTTTCATGCTTTCTTTTATTCTGGTTACAGATCTGCCCACAAGCATTTGCAATATTATCTCATTATCTTTTTTCATAATCCATATTAAAATTTTCCTTTTCTTTGGTATCTAATCTTTTCTTTGGCATCAAAAAAAATCATGCCTAAAACAGGGTCTACCATATTGATTAATATTATCTCATTATATGCTTGTTCTTTTTATCTATCTGTATCCCTGACTTTTGATTAACACTTAAATTTTAAGCAATACAGACTTGGAACAATCTTTTTGGTTGATTTTGCATATTTATTAATATGGCTGGGTCGTCATCTGTGACTAACAATCTAGGCACTGCACTAACGATAATTATCATCATCTTGTTGTTCCTTCTTTGTTGATATATAAGCATGTAAACTGGATTTTGTTTTCTGGGTAGGACTGCCAGGGATGACTGTTAGGAGTTCTGCTTGAAGAAGAAACTCAGGCGCTTTTAGTAATTGTTTTCAAACTAAGGGTTGGAGTCTTTTGTTTTTTTAATGGAAATTAAGGATGGGAAAATTTTCAGGGTAACTGTCAGGAAAAATGTTTTGGAAAGTACTAATTAGAATGACTTTGTGTTATGTTGTCAGATAAGCAGCATACACATAATTTTTTTTTAGTAAACATATTGTAAGAAAATAAAAGAAACATTAATTGCAAATTCTGCTTGTATATGTATCAACAAGGACACACGAGCGTAGTACACCAAAGCAACAGTCAGTCTCCATATAAGAGAGAGAATGTGAAATGCTAACTCTCAAAGACAAATCTACCAAAGGTGAGAGTTTCCAAATGCCAGAGAACCTCATTTAAGAATGGAAGCACCAGTATTCTTCTCACAAATCTTCATGAATTGGAGGTATTAAATAATCTAGTCTGATGCCAGCACTTGGATTAAATTCTAATACATTGCCACGCACTAATTCTATTATTAGGGACTGAAAGGGGAACAGAGCATGCAAACACATTACCATGACTGTATGCACTGTATCTTTATTTGGAATAGGAATTATTTTAAGGACATCTGAAGCTCTGTTTTTCTTGCACAAAATCTGGGGTGTGAACCTGAAAAATTAGCAAAAGGGCAGAAAAGCTTGAAAACAAGCTGATTATGACGGTCCTATCAAGAAGAAAGTGAAAATGCAAATGAAATAGACATTTGCTAAATATAGTTTAATTTATAAATAAGACTTCGCATCACAGATTTGTTTATCCTCATTCGGTGATAATTGTTCACAGCAGAATATATCAGAAAATTCTATAATAGGAACCACAGCCAGGAAATGTTAAATAATTAATCACCCTCCCAGCCACTTGCATTTCTGTTGATATAAATGACCGTATAATTCCAAACCCAATTATCACTACTTAGCCATTCCATTTTGTAGTTAAAATCCCACAAAATTAAAGTGCATCAATTGTTAATGGTAATAGACCAGACAAGGGATTAAAGATTATTTTAATGTTTATTTCCTGTCAGGAGGTTTTTTTGGCAGGAAGCACTATAGACAAAAGGCTACATTAAGATGAGATTCATACAATGTATTTAAATCCACTAACTTCTAAAAACCTTATGGTATAATTACTTGTTTAATCTACTTGTTCCCTGAAGATACCAATGGGGGTTTATCAAGCCAACTTCATTATATCTGCTTCATAGAAATCAAAATATTCTCTTTTACTTTGCAAAAAGCAGTCAAGCTTACCACAAACACAATTCTAGCAACAACAGACTTGAAAAAGGAAGGGACTATACTAAAATATAAGGGGAACGAGATTACTATCAGGACTTTTTTGTGTCATATTCTGGTTGGTTTATCCCCTGTTATGACTGGCACTATGTATTTGCATACAAGATTTGGTCCTTGTAAGCACACTTAAAACAAGCACTTTAATACCAATAAAACTTCATGAATTACAGAACTATTTTTTACCTGCCACAAAATTGTGACTTTTATCCACCTTTCAAAAAGTATTTACACAAATGCATTATATATAAAAAAAAGTCTTATTTCAGAGATCACTTTGTTTTCTTAAAATGCTTTTTTTAATCATAAGGCACTGCCAACAAAACTGATTAAAAGTACTTTTTCGCATTAACACAGTGACTGGAACTCTGTAGAATTGGGCGTGAGGGTTTAGGGATCTGGGGAGGGGCTCTTACAGTTTACTGTTTCAATAGGCAGCAAGAGTACGTGCTTCAAAACGTTATTAATCTGCGTAAAGCTATAGACATGCATCTGTTCCTTGGGTCTTTTGTGATGAAACCATCAGATTTGGTCCTGGCAATAACGGTGCCAGTTATTTTAGGCTTACACTCACATTACCCTACACAACTTCATTCATTTGATTCTAGTCTCTTTTCTTTATAAGCAGAAATCTACGTATGTACTAAATATAAAAGCTGAGTGGGAAATACTAGTGTTCTTGTGTACATGCATCCCCTTCCTTGCCCATTCAGCAATACTATCCAATTCTCAAAAATCTCCAGATAACTTACAGCACACAAACACTATAGTACTCTATATCCATTTTTTTTTTACCCAATGAAATACAAATCATGATACAACTAGCACAGTACATAATCACTGCAAATTGTATCAATGATAGAAATTGTTTCTTTGTTTCAAACATTTTGTTAGGAGCACTAGGAGCACGTTTGCTGTTTGCCTAAAGTCACCTTTCATTCTTTCTCCTCTCTCCTCTTTGTAGAAGAGAAAGCCAGCTGGGATGGGTCTGTGGCAGTAACACTTCAGTGCTGTCGCAAGGAAGGGGTAAAGAGCCTAACAGATTGCTCACGAGGGCAGTGAAGAAGTTCCTATCTAAAACCAGGATCACCTGGCAATCATATCACTAATTTGTGAACAGTGAGTTATTAAATGCCCAGTGGTGTTAACAACTCAAATGTCATCAGATGCAGGTATTGAAGAAGAAGCTTCTAACTGAGACATACTAAATGGCTGTTCATTCTGGAGTCCCACTTGTTACAGGATACTACACTGATGATGCACGTTTGGCATAAAGGAGCACTGCAGAATTAAAATTGCTAAGTAAGGTACTTTTCCCTTGTTTTCCTTGGTATACACCCCCCCCCCCCAAAAAAAAAAAGGAAAGCAGAACGCACAAAGTTCAGAGTCCATATCTCTTCTAAGATTTGTGAGAGCAAGTAGACATGGTTCAGAAAACCATTCCATAACCTTTCACCAACATAAAATTTACTGTGAATAAGGTCCTAAAAATCTATGCTCAGCTCTGATTTAAACCTCTGAAACCCAGCCTCCCAAGAACACTTCCATTCTAATAAATACCTCACCATGACATGATATGCTAATTACTTGGGTCCTAGGGGGAGCTTAAACAACCTATCCACAAGCAAGCTCTACCACAGCACTCGCTCAAATGGCCACGATAGGATCTGGCTGAAAGTAAGTGTTCTTATTTAGCAGGTTTCCGATGTTACTTAAGTTAAAAGACATGCCAGCCATCCCAGCTTCTCTTCCCCTAACACTACTGCTGTGGCAAAGAGCAAAGTAGGTTTGGTTTTCGAGACTGAAAATTTCTCTGTAATTTTCTATGGTATTCAATACTATCAATGAGAAGAATTATTCTAACTTGTGGAAACAAGACTTCCTTCAAAGCTCCAATGCTCTGTCTCTTTTATTTTTAAATTGCGGCATTAATAATGGTCTCAGCAGCAAGTGGAGAAAATGCGTGAAATATATGCCCTCTTTATAGATTTCCTGTTTCTGCAATTTGACTTGAAAAATGGCAGTGCCCTGCCATCTGAAGTTTTCAGTTTGTTTAACTCCAAGCAAAAGACAATTAAACAACTTACAGTATACGGTCATGAGACTATAATTGCACACCAGTGTTACTTCTTGTGTCAGCTGCCACAACGAGCAGCAGTGTTTTAGCTTTACTAGCCTCGCAAGCCTGCTGGAGGTTACTGACTATGGAAATGGCCTCATGCTGAGAAGAATATATTTCATGAGCAAAAAAATTTCCACAGCATTCTTGAGGTGCTGAATTAGCACAGAGTAAAATGAAGAGACTCCACGCTGGACAAGATTCTAGAAGTACAGGGCATCTTTTAATAATTTTTTCTAGAAGCCAACAAATTAATATTTAATTATTTTTTATTTTCTCACAGTTTCTTACAATTCTCCCATTTTCTATAAACATATTTTTCAAAATTCCTGTAAGCAAATTTATATCTTGAATCTATACATCTTAGGTTACCCTCTGCAACACTTATGTAAGAAATGATACATCAATCTTTTAATAGGAAGTCATAAACACTTGAAGAATGGATGGTTTAGGTGAACGAAAAAGGTAAATTAAGCCTTTCAAATCCTGCTTTGGGTAGAAATCCTTCCCAAAATAGACTGACCAAAATGAGCTCCCATTTGAGAGATATTCAACACAGTTGTCTTTGCTCTCACAAAGATATTCTCAGAGTTGGCCCTATTTTGACATTCATGGACAAGCAACTTGTAGATATGACAGTCACAGACCAATATCTGCTCTACCATTATTGATACCCTCTACTGTTGGCTGAAATAAGAAAAAATAACTTAGATCACTAATGCACATCTAAAACATTGTAGTTCTCAGTCTAGCACACTCTCAGGGCTACCTGTTATCCACATCAAAGACAAAAAGCACATCATTAACATGATTCTCTGTAATGATAATGCAAGGGAATTCATATTAATCGTTGCTTAAGAGTAATCATGGTAGACTCTTGGCATTAAGATGAGGAATATTAATTTTCCAGAACATAAAAGCATAAATGACACCTACATCTCTATGCAAAGCCAACGCAAATCAGTTGCCTAAATACAATTTAATTCAAGATTCTTGGTATACCAACACAGAGACAGAGCTCTGTATGATCAACAGGATGAACAGGAAAACTGTATTTCTAAGACAACGTGTCATTGTCTAGTGATTCTTTTGGTTCTTTTTGGTATGCAAGAAAATATTAGGGTTTTTAATGAATGTAAAAATAGAACACAAAGCATATGCAAAGTGATAATATAATACCTGGACAATACAGCTTAAGAGTAAAAGAATAACTAAATAAATTAAAAGGGAGGGAATAAAACCATTTAATAAGATTATAGGTTTCTAATTTTACTAATATCTGTACCGGAGAGTAAAATAAGTTTTCACTTTCAGTTTAACAAAATTGTTTGCACGTATTTCTGATTTTTGACAATACAAATAAGTAATCGTATATAACCTCATAATCATTACCAATGTGCTATACTGTGAAATGTGACTCTCTCAAATGCCAGAGCAGATTTCTCAATGTATTGTCTCTCGCTGACCTCCAGATCAAGTTTGCTCAGTGTCTGACTAAAAGAATGTTCTTTGGTTTTGTTTTTGCTTTTCTAAATAACTGCTAGCTCTACAAATTCATTATGGAACTGGAATAAAATCCAATCCACTCTTCCATAGCTATGTTGGCTTAGCATCACCAAAGGAAATAAAACGCATTTTAGTTACTAAGGTGACCAGTTACAACAGTGATTCCACACAGGACTAAGATACAGTAAGATAAAAGCTGCCGGTTTTATGTGGTAATCCTTCTGCCTAGAAGTGTCTATTGAGAGACAGCACGCAGGAAAGAGCAGGAAGTAACATAATTTATTCAGCAAGAATACTATGGGGCACAAGTGCTGAAAAAAGGCTTACACATACCCCTTCTGCCTAATTTTCCATTGAGCTAAAATGTACCCATGAATATTAAATATTTATTCAATTTTTCACTCTCTTGCCTCTTCCTCCTTCTCATATTTATTTACTTAATTTCTTTATAAACATTTAGAATTTACTTTTGCTGAATAAATAAATTAAAAGATGAGGAACCTTTAAACAGACAAAAGGCTCTGAGAGTTTTGCTACTGGCAAAAGGAGAAATTGCTGCTCATGGATGTAATGAGTCAACTACCAACGCGGAAATCTGGCAGAATTCCTGCATTTTAGAATCATGGGATATATGGCTTCATTTTAGTGTATACAGGTTTTTCTTACAAAGTTGATTCTGAGGGGGTTTTTTGCAGTTGGTTTTAGTTTCTTCTATTGCCATGCCTCACTCAAACTATTACAAGTTCATCAGTAATAAGCAAATGACATCTGCCCCAACTCTTTTATCAAAGCCAGTGAAGTTTTCAAATATACCAGATTGTCAAGCACATACACGTCATAAAACAAACTAATTCCTGGGCATAATCTTATTCAAACTACAAAGTAAATTCATCTGACTGAGTTCAACTCAGTGTATTTTACTCAGTGGAGTAGGTAGTAAAATTTTCTTTCATCCCGGAAGACTTTATTTATAATTCTTTCATCTGGGATTCCAGGAAATGTTAAGATGTTAACTATCTGACAGAGTTCAAATCAGTGCCAAGTAGTTTATTATAGCACAGGTTTTATTCCCCGATTTCAGGGGACATGGACTTCTGATGAAAAAGGTGGAATAATTCTTGCCTCAGTGTGTAAAATCAAGATCAATTTAGTAACCCACTCCTCTAATACCGTATGTGCAAAGAAATAATTTAGACTCCTAGTTAATTTGAGTATTGAACTGAAATTCTGCAGCTGCTTTCTGCCAGTCCTGAAAACAGAAATTAATTTCAATGACCAAGTCGAATGGAGTGCTGCTCTGTCAGGTAATTAGTCATCGTCTTTTGCTACTCAGGGTCTATCACTGTGCTAATCCATACATAAACCCCAGTATTCCCCTAGTCACTCACAATCTAAAGAGCTGTTTAACTACCTATTTCTCCCATTCAATCCTACCCCAGTTATCAGCTGCAAAATGAGCATTCTTTCATGTTTAGCTTTCTTCCTGCTATTTACTGCCAGCAGAATTAATGCAACTGATTTACATTTTCTTTTTTCTGTTTGATCAAGTCTGCTGTTGATTAAGTAGAGCTTAAGGGAAAAAATTATACTCCTGCAGCTTTCCTACTTGACTTGCCAGTTTATTAATGAAAGAAGCAAGGATATTGATGGCCCAGAAACTACAAGTGCAGCAATTAAAGGGTATGTCCTTCGAAGCTTCTAATTAAAAAAGAGTTCTTTTGTATTAAAAGATATAGTTTAGTGTCATATTTATATCTAATTCTCACTTCTGCTGGTTTGCTTTTTTTCTTTGTTTATTCTTTTTAAACAGAAATCTACTGGGAAAACTTAGATCAGGTAGAAGAAAGAAACTTTCCCTGACAACCATTTCTGGAAGCTTTGTTCCCAAACAACAGTCTTAATGATAAAACAACAAAAACAACAGACACACATCCCCCCCAAATCCTTACAACAGTGAAACATCCACTGTTAAATACCACTCTGAAGGCAACCTTGTACTATTTTTTCCTTGTTTACATTAACAGAGTTTGCCCAACATCAGATTCAAGAAAACTGAAGATTTTTGACACAAGTCCTTTTGGACATGCAAAGATAACTAGACCCTTCCCTCCTCCTAATAATTTCTTACTTAATATCTAAATTCTAGATTCACTTTTTTCATGTCAGGTATTTATATGAATGATCTCATAGCGTTTCTTTCTGCTTCTTTAGTTTGATATTTGCAATTCCTCCTTCAGAAACACCTGAAGCCATAACATTACCAATATTCTGTTACTCTGCTAAGTCAGTCCCTTGCACATTAATGGTGTACCTTCAACATCAGAACTACAAACAGACAAACAAAGTACTCCTATTTCTGTCTAGGACTTTGGGTTTGTGGTGTGCAATTCATCTGAACATGTGCAACAGAAGTCTAACATGTTCTGGCTAAATCAAACTTTGCATGCATGCACAGACTGACTCTACAGCACCTGTGGAGTAAGTGCCGTGGACTCAGCACAAAGATCAACCCACCTGCCCCACATCCAAAACGTGCTGCACACAACTCAAAATACATCTCCATCTGCACACCAGGTACCTCTCCCAGATTTCTGTACAGCAACGTACTCCTCTCATTTAGTTACCAGATGTTTAGAAATCCCTGGAAAATTATATTAAAAAATAGGTACAATATAAAAGTTATAATCTAGCATCCCATACAAGTAATGGCAAGTATTTAATGCATTGAAAATGTTCCCTGCACTGATGTTCAAGAGAGGAAGGATCTTCCTCCTCATGGCTGAGAATGGCGAGAACTGGTGTGATCAGATTAGGTAGGTAATCTTGTGTATTATCAGATTCCCAATAGGCAGAGAGAGCCATGTATTTAAGGACAGTAAGATTTTCTTAAGCGAGACACTTAAGTGAATCACAAAATTTCCCAGAGCTCCCAGCTGGACAAAGCAGCAGTAAACAAGAGTGATTCTTCCTCAGGGCTAACAGGGTTAGTGATGTTGCTCTCAAAGCAGATTGTGTCATCCAAAATACAACTGTCCACATTTCTCCTTGAGCCATCCCAGACATGCCTCTTTCTGTTTGCCTATTAACCTGGAAAAACCTTGTGGAGGAGGGGGGTGGATTTGTTCTAACGGACCTTTTGTGATAGAAATTTCTCAATCACTTCCAGTTTTAAGGTGACTTCATAGAAATGGTGACCCTCACAAGTACCACTTGAAAGACACAGAAGCTTTAATCTTTTTCAGTGGAATCGGAAGAGCTCTTATCTCTCCTCTGACCCTTTCTCCCCTCTAGCCTTACACTCTTGGCACCATTGAAAAGTCAGAACCATTAAGTTGGTGTCAAGTGGCTGTGCTATTCATATTCTATTATAGTCAATGACAATTAACAGTGCCATTCAGAAAAGCCAGGTACTCTATTACACAATTGGAAAATTGATCTTATCTGAGGCTCCAAAATCAGCAATATTCAGACCTCAACTCAGGCAAAAAAGAAGAAGAAAAGGAAAAAAAAAGGGGGGAAGTACTGCCTGACCCCAGGACCACATATCAAACAGCCATGAGCAAGGCTCAGAAACAACTTGAAGAAGTGGCCAAATCTCTGTATGCATATAAGCTCTGATTTTTATCATCAAGCAAAATAATGTTAGAAAGAAGAGTACAAATTCAACTGAATGCTTGATGATCACCTTCAAAGTTGTTATTGCAGGCAAAATGCAACATCTTAGCATTGCTGACACATCAGAAAACCTCTGCGTGTGTCAATTCCAAGCTCTTTGCAGCACACGCCCACAGGCAAGCACCCCTGCACCTACAACCTATTCTTCATTTCTAGTATAGCACTGAACATCTATTTTCATGAATGCTTTTCCTAGAAATGAGCATAGACACATCTTTCTTCTAATGAATTACCAAATGGATCCAGAAAGAGAGGATTAACAAATAACTCTACTTTGGAAAGTGAGAATGTTTTCCTATGTCAGGGAATATCGGTATTAACTACAAACTGGTACAATAGCGGACTACAGTTTAATCTATCTGCTTGAAACAACAGGGGGAATTTTAGATAGCAAAACTCAATTAGCTAGCTTGAATTTAACTAAAGCACCTGAGCTAAAACCTTTTCACACAAAGGATGCATTGTAGAATCAGGAGCAGCTCTAGCCCACCATCGCCCTCTGAATTTTTATACCTTGTCTCAGAGGGCACTGTTCCTCCATGCCACGTGCCCGGGAACACTGGCTTCTAGCAGAATGCAAAACTAGAGCAAGTCTTATTGAATCAGCAAGCCATTATGTCACTTATATTCCCCAATCAAGTACTGACTAACCCACACAAGTACAACATAACCTGACAAGTTCATATCCTGGAGTGGACTGCAAGACCTTTACAGTCACTACTTCAGTTCAAGCACATAACTGAAACACTTTGCAATTAGATGGGAAAAAAACCCAAACTCAAAACAAGTATTCTTCCATTTCAGATGCCGAGTCCTAAAAACTCAGTGACTACACAGACTGATGGAAGGAATGCGCCATTACATGCAATTCTGCTTCAGATTGCTGTTTTCTAGGCCAGGACCAGTGAAGTCCTTCCTGAGCCTGGGCCTCTCTAAGATGTCCTGAGCCCCTGTGATGAATTTAGGTGTGTTTGTTACTCCCCTCCCTTCACTCCAGGTATAAGGTATCTGTACTAAATATTAGAGAGTAAGGCCTTACACACATTACTCTGGAGACCCATGTTCAAATCCATTCTAGTGGAAAAAGTGATAGTCCCAAATCCACCTTTGCTGCACCTGGAAGTGAACAGCATGTATTCTACCAGATGTTTCACCTGATGCCAAGTTTTCCTGGGGAATCAGGAACAGCCTGAGCACAGAAATCATCTTTGTCTGTTCATCATTTTACTTCACAGAATACAATAAGAAATCATCAGCCAGCTTCAGTTCTCTGGGAAGAAGTCTCAGATTGTTGCCTTAATGAAAAACGTAGAATAGGCGCAAAGCCACTATAGTTATACTTAAAAATCAATACTCCCTATTGGTCTTATAATTTGTGTACCAAATATCTGCTTTAAAATGTGCACAAGCCTCAAAATAAAAGCTAGGGAGTTTATATCTCAGACTTTAAAATGTTTTCTATAGTTTCAATATTTGCAAAACAATGTGGCAGTGAGCCTATTCTATTCTATTTTTTATTTCTTTCACTGAGAGGTAGAATAAAATTCCCAAACTGATCCAGTACAATTAAAATTACTTTTATTCATACAGTTACCTCTATGTCCACCACAGGCATTCCACAGTACTAATCCTTTTAGGCCCTGATCCAGCAAAGCACTTTACTGTGTCTTATTCTTAAAATTACAAGTCTCCCCACTGATTTCAATACAGTTATATTAGGGATGAACTTGGCCTACCATAGCAAAAATAATGTTAAAAATACAATTTAAAAAACAAGCAAGGAAATTGAAAGCCTAAGAGACTTCAATATTTCTCTCTTTTAAAGTAAGGCATTACTAGTGTGCATTTGAGCACAGTCCAATAGTGGGTTATTTTTGTAGTTAGGCCAATTCAGGTAAGGAGCCTCTTTGTATTAGAGATTCATTGATTTCAGATCTAGATGGTTTCAATAAGCTTCCTACACCCAAATGTTACAAGGACAGGGACATAAAAACATCAATTACATAAATAAATCTGTAAGTATTGATAAATGCCCAAAATTAAATAAACTCACTTCACTCTAAGAGGCTTTGCAGCTGATACGGTTGTAAAACAATAAGAAAACCATCATAATTTGCATTTTTATAGCTGCATTCATCAATAGCTCAAATATTTATCACAAACACCAACCCACTACAGGCAGGAACTGTATGATGGTACAGCCCTGCTTTGACTATAAAGACACTGAACCATGGCTGGACACTTGGCTACAACCAAAGCTTCTTAAACTGGTTTAAATAGTCATTGTCTTTAGCTACTTCTTTCTGCCTTGTTTTTGCTGGTGCAAGAATTTATATGAGCATGCAATGAACTGGATCAGGAAACTAATCTGGCTGAAATATAAACCATCAAAAAGTGCTGACTTTATTGAAGAGGGCAGCTTAGGGAAGCAGGAGCATGAGACTGCTTAAGATAGCATTGCTCCAAAATAAATGTTCATCAAACTGTATATCCTGAGGCTCAGATCAGCAGCCAGAAGCAGAACCATGGATTTCACTCATCTATCCACGTAAGCCATGGGGGTATACTAGGATGAGAGCCACAAAATGGATGGGGGACACTTCTTGAGTGGCTTCACAGCACAGCTTCTGATCGCTGTGGAGGGACAACAAAATCTAATTTGCCAAGGATGGCTAAATACCCCAAGCAAGATGACTCTACATGAAAGCATGTCTCAGTGACTTCCAGATTGTTTCTCCAGCCTTATCAGACAGTCTTCCTAATTGGCTCTCAATAACATTTTTAAGCGTGTGCTTTACCACCATTTAAAGCAGTGCACATGAGAGAGACTGAATACATTAGGTAAATGAATTCCTGTGGACATTGTGAAGGGAATAATGCCCTCCTATTTGGTTTATCCTGTACTGCAATAAATGTGGGGTTTTTTTCAGTCAAGGTGCTGCAGTAACCCAAATGATAGTCATATTACACTTATAAAAGACAACTTTAAGATCTTACTGCAATAAAAGTGAGGATTTTTTTTTTCCCTTGGCATCCCAGCTTGCCATAGAAATGAGTGAGTTGCTGAATTTCTGCCAAGTATAGATGGTTCAGCATGCTATTAGATTAGTCTGTTTATACAGAAACAGCCAAAAATAGGAAACACACAGAAGCTATTAAAGATATTGTCCTGTGAGGGAAATATTTGAATGGTTTTGTTACTGCAACTGGGAAATAAGATATGAGTCAGTATTAATGTGATAAAGAAGTTAATGTGTTCTAAAGCAAACAGTTAGTTTCTTCAGCTTGTCTCTGAGTTGACAATAAAATAAATGTACAGACAATTATGTAGGGTTGGATGAGCCTGCAGGTAAGTGTATCCAGCTTAAAGCTCAGCGCTGCCAGTGGGTTAGAATTGAAACTCTGTTATCAAGTAATGATATGCTAACCCCAGGTAGTCTTCAAAGAAAATGGATGATTCAAAATGCCATGCATCAATGAGCTGGTGGAAGAATGGTCAATAGTGTTTAAGCTATTTCAACTGGTCAAAGAGAATTTCATAGAAAAGTTCCTTTGCCTTGACCCTTTTGCAATGGATTTCCTAAATTCTTTTCACTTTTGACACTATCTAATGAAAAACAAAAACACCTTGGTTTTTAAAGTTTGTTTCATTTTTAATCAGGGCAGTGGCAATATTTCATACTGGATTTTACCAGCTTTTTAAAGAGTGAGTCAGCATAGAGAAATGTGCCCGTCCCATGTGTGACACGGAGCATTCAGTCCTAAACACAGCTACACACAATCTCAATGCCCTAACCTCCTTCTCCCTTCTTCTTCCACATAATAACAAATCTAACTAATTCTTAAAGGGTTGCAATGCCTTAAAACTTCTGACATAAAGCAAACAAAAGAACAGGTCAATATATAGTATATATATTTTATATATATATAAAAAAAAGGTGTATGTATTTTTTCTGCAGTAACCCACCTCCCCTACAAACCCAAAGACCATATATACCATTCCTTAAGGGCCAACACATTTGACCAGTGAAGAAGAACAAGTCCAAAGCTAAATGACTCTCCCACTGAGAAATGCCCCTCCACAGCATCTTCTTTTTTTATGGTGAGAGTGCCCTGGGCCAAGCCAAGCATCTTCCCTGATGTTAGCTCACTTATCAGGACATGAGAAGAGGAGCAGCATCTTAAAGTGCACATGGAGACTTACACTAGTCAATGCAGAATACCATTTTGCAAGTACACAGAGGCATTTGCTTAGGAAGAGCCTCATGAATTCTACACCAGTGGCTCATTTCCAGAGGGATTTGAAAACTGGCCTCAAGTCATTCTGCCCATGTTATGTATATACAAAGATTAGGCACAGAATTTGGAAGAGGAAGCAGCTGCAGAAATTCTGTCAAGGTACCACAATTAAATACATTTACATTGCAGAGACAAAAAACTGCAGGTGGTATAATGATCTTTACAGCAAAATTTAAGAACTCTGCAATAACTAGCAGCCAGATCTTGGAGTCAGGCTTTTCCCTGGAACACATCTACTCAAAACCAAGTCAAGCCGTTACATCAACAAGTCTAAGACTGTTAGTGATTCTGAGGCCTTAGTTGAAATTTATGTCTGGGGTAAATATATCTTTCCATTCAACTCCACAGAAACCAGGCTTGTTTGCTATTTCTTGAGCCTAATTCCTTACTTCAGGCAATAGGAAGCATGACTTATGCATCCCCTGACACCAATTAGATAAGGACAATACTGTTGCCTTTATGCAGAGGACCCTCCAAAATTGAGGGGATGCACAGCTTTCTCCTTCTTCAGCCTGCTTCCTTTGTGAACATGCAGTCCATTTCTAGAATGGGAATCTAGCTGGAGAATAACTTTGCAACATCCTTTCAGTATTTGTAGCAATGTACTCCCAATCTGAACAGTTTAGAGCATATATTGTTGTTCTCTCTATATATATTACTACATGTGTTTAAAGCATATATTGCTGATGTTTAAATAGAACACTGGAGTCTCTATAAACAAACAAACTCAATTTATTACTTGTTTTGGACTGTGCACTAAGTATCTGCATTTTAAAAATGGCATAAGCTAACAGCAGAGATGTAGCAGTTACTCTGAAATGAAACAACAGACACAGGAAACGTAATGCACCTTAAAGATGTATAAGAGGTTTAAAAATAGAGAACTTCCTTTTTCAGTAAAGGGACAAAGTAACAGAAAGAGAGTAATATGTTAGTACTTGGAACTGGAAGAAGAGAAAGGAGCTAAGTTAAGTTTTACTGGCCACATGTCTCAAATCAAATGGATGCCTTTTAAACAAAAGCACCGTCTTGTTTCGTTTCATTTTCAAACTGTAACGTCTGAACAAGACAACAAAAAAGTTTAATCTCTAAAACATGAATGCTGAAAACAAATGTATTAGAAAACACCAAGCCAAAGCTATGTTGGTGACACAAATGTGAAAAATGGAATTGAAATAAACTGTGCCAGAAATCTATTTCTAAAAATATGTCTTTACAGTAGTGATATTTATAAATTTGACATACTCTAAAATTTAGCTCACTAAAGATTATTTCTATGCAAATATGCATTTCTCAAACCCCATAAGCATGCGAAAAATCCAAAACACATTTCCTGAAAATCAATTTCTGTGCAGTACAAATGTATCAAGTTAGAGGCAGCATGCTGATAAATATTAAAAAGGTCTACATTGTGCAAAATGAAAACTTATAACAGGACACAGTAGTACAGTGCAGT